>NC_060122.1:468351444-473351444 GCF_021461395.2 Schistocerca americana | reverse complement strand
CGTTATGGGATATGTAGCTGCCAATCCAAGAACAAACACACATGGGTGTCTGGCGGCTTTTGCATGCAGCTCATCCACTTCCCTTCGATTATCAAATTCATACTATGCGTCAGCCTGATTTTGGAGTATCCCTGTTCTCACAGCGGTTTCTTCGTCAATGTGCTGCTGTCACCTTTCTTCCAGACCTCAAGCTGTTCACCGAGGAGAAATTTTTATCTCCTCCAATAACCACCAAAGGGCTGCTGAAAACGAGAAGGTACAAGGTGAGATTGTCAGTGAATATTTGGGCGGGAACTAACGGTTATCACTTTAAGGATTACACATGTTTTCAGATAATGTGGATGGTGCATGGTATTAGAACTTCCTGGAGAATTTCTGGTGGACGTTCCTTTGGAATTGCAGTAGTGTCTGGTTTCAGCACGACGGTGCTCCAGCGCAGTTTGATCGTCGGACCAGGGCGTATTTCACAGACTGCCTTAGGCACAGAGTGATTACAAACCGATTCCCAGTCTTTGGCCTGTGCGCTCCCCTGACTTCATCCATCTTGACTTTTTCTACTGTGGTTATTCGACTACAGTAGGAACAGTACCTGAGATTATTGAGCGCATCCTTACAGCGTTTGATATCGTCAGAGCGGAGCATAGAATCTCACAGAGAATCAGACAAAACATGCTTCGACGCTGCACATTTTGTAACGAAGCTGATAGTCGTCACATTAAACATTTACCTTCAGTAGTGACATCAAAGAGTCGGTTTACAGTGTTCTATTGTGCTCTACTATTTGGTCAATAAACTTTTTCCAACCCTACAGTGTTACGGTGCTCCATTTAGCCTAACGAATGGCCATTAAAATTGCTACACCAAGAAGAAATGCAGATGATAATCGGGTATTCATTGGACAAATATATTATACTAGAACTGACATGTGATTACATTTTCACGCAATTTGAGTGCATAGATCCTGAGAAGTTAGTACCCAGAACAACCACCTCTGGCCGTAATAACAGCCTTGCTACGCCTGCGCATTGAGTCAGAGCTTGGATGGCGTGCACAGGTACAGCTGCCAGTGCAGCTTCAACACGATACCACATTTCATCAAGAGTAGTAACTGGCGTATTGTGACGAGCCATTTGCTCGGCCACCATTGACCAGATGTTTTCAGTTGGTATGAGATCTGGAGAATGTGCTGGACAGGGCAGCAGTCGAACATTTTCTGTATCCAGAAAGGCCCGTACATGACCTGCAATATGCGGTCGTGCATTATCCTGCTGAAATTTAGGGTTTCGCAGGGATCGAATGAAGGGTAGAATCACGGGTCGTAACACATCTGAAATGTAACGTCCACTGTTCAAAGTGCCGTCAATGCGAACAAGAGGTGTCCGAGACGTGTAACCAATGGTACCCCATAACATCACGCCGGGTGATACGCCATTATGTAGATGACGAATACAAGCTTCCAATGTGCGTTCACCGCGATGTCGCCAAACACAGATGCGATCATCATGATGCTGTAAACAGAACCTGGATTCATCCGAAAGATGACGTTTTGCCATTCGTGCACACAGGTTGAGTACACCATTGCAGGCGCTCCTATCTGTGATGCAGCGTCAAGGGTAACCGCAACCATGGTCTCCGAGCTGATAGTCCATGCTGCTGCAAACGTCGTCGAACTGTCCGTGCAGATGGTTGTTGTCTTGCAAACGTCCCCATCTGCTGACTCAGGGATCGAGACGTGGCTGCACGATCCGTTACAGCCATGCGGATAAGATGATTGTCATCTCGACTGCTAGTGATACGAGGCCGTTGGGATCCAGCACGGCGTTCAGTATTACTCTCCTGAACCCACCGATTCCATATTCTGCTAACAGTCATTGGATCTCGACCAACGGGAGCAGCAAAAATCGCGATACGAGAAACCGCATCGCGATGGGCTACAATCCGACCTTTATCAAAGTCGGAAACGTGATGGTACCCATTTCTCCTCCGTACACGAGGCATCACGACAACGTTTCACCAGGCAACGTCGGTCAGCTGCTGTTTTTGTATGAGAAATCGGTTGGAAACTTTCCTCATGTCAGCACGTTTTAGGTGTCGCAACTGGCGTCAACCTTGTGTGAATGCTCTGAAAAGCTAATCATTTACGTATCACAGCATCATCTTCCTGTCGGTTAAATTTCGCGTCTGTAGCACGTCATCTTCGTGGTGTAACAATTTTAATGGTCAGTAGTGTACATCGCGCTGTAGAAACTTTATTTCACATTTCCGGCTATAGGTTCGTAATTGCAAAATGTTTGTAACTGCATCCTGTACAATTTCCCAAATTTTAAAACGTCATTCTCTGACACGCTGTTTACACTTTGGCACAGCCACACGTCACTTCGTCACTTCGTTACGTCGTAGTGTGGAGATGATCAGAAGCGTCCATTTAGCACCGAGCAGTTACAATTGCTTATGAGCTTACAATTCCGGGCGGCATTCAATAAGTAACGCAACACATTTTTTATCAGCCAGTTTCGTCCGAAAAAATGCGATTTGTGGTGGCGTTAGACGTAAGCTTAAAAGTGGTGTCTGTGGTGTCTGTAAAGGATGTCCAATCCAAGCAGAGTGTTGTCATTGAGTTTCTCTTGGCGGAGGACCAGAACATCGCAGACATTCATAGGTGCTTGCAGTATGTCTATGGAGATCTAGCAGTGAACAAAAGCACGGCGAATCGTTGGGCGACACGTCTGTCGACATCGCAACAAGATCGCGCAGACCTGATCTATCTCTCGCGAGCTTGCCGGCCACACACTGTTGTGATTCCTGCAATGTTGGAACGTGCGGACACTCTCATTTGAGGTGATCGGTGGATCACAATAAAACTCTTCGCTGCACAACTGGACGTCTCTGTCGGTAGTGCTCACATAAGTTCAGTGAACTGTTCTTCCTCATCCACCCTACAGCCCGGATCTCTCCCCTTCCGACTTCCAACTGTTATTAATGCATTAGCACGTTGGTTCCTACGTCGGCCAGCACAGTGGTACCATGTGACTATACAGGCCCTGCCAGTAATGTGGCGTAAGGCCGTCGCACTGAGCGGAGATTATGTTGAGAAACAGGGTTTTTTTAACCAAAATAGTGCAGAGTGATATGGTTTACTGAAATACTAAAGAAAACAAACCGTATTTCAGAAGAAATGTGTTGCATTGGTTATTGAATGCCCCTCGTACAAAACTTAAAATTATGTATAAAACATACCACGAGTTCATCTATTAGTTAATGACTAATGTGTGTACTTACAATCACAGAAAGTTGTTTTGGATCAGTCAGAAACTTTCATTTCGTAAGATATGTTGTACATTATTTATTTAATGTATAAGGAGCTTACTAACTTTGAAAACTGTTTAAACTAAAGTCGGGTCTTGAAAGCCATTCCTGAAATACAGTATAGTTTATTCGCTTTGTCAACTTACATCTCGCATCTGTTCTATAATTTCGTCCTAGAAATCTCTTGGCTATTTTGGACAGTACAGTATTCACTTTTACATGTGCGGATTCATCACGACTTTAGATAATCAGATTTACATACCAGCAAACATCAATAAATAGATCAATAAATAACAAACTTCTGTACAACCATACTTCTATTTGACAACTGTTCTTTAAAACTCTTCTGATGTACAGATTTAACTACATCCATTACATAACATTGATCTCCATATACATTTAGCCTACATTACACAACACATACTTCAGTATTATTTGTAAGTACTCACTTGAAGATATCCACTTTCATTCTTCTCGAAACTTATCTCGCTATAGTTACATAACGTAGGGATCGTTTGGTTAAAGCATATTACAGGACGTCAATGCATAATTTTGTAGTAAGGCTTCAAAAGTTAGGCAACACACCTGGGAACAGAAGGAGTGAATCCAGTGCACGCTACAAACATTTCAGATGCATCCTTATAGAACTCATGTCTCTATCTCTGTAGCTCGATACGATGAACCTAGCTTACACGGCACTCAAAATGGGCAAGACCGTCCAAGTTCCAAATTTTATTCTATTCATCAGAGAGGAGAATGGGGAAGCAAAGAAAATATTTAGGCGATCGCGTTATGAAATGTGAAGATTTAAACAACAATGTCGCATTTATTCCCAAGGATTCACCTGACTCCCATCCGTGCCGTATGAACTAGATTTCACATTTTCCCGCTGAATATTACTGTATCTCAGACACAGAGACTTGTGGCCTCCTAGTAGAATTGACGCATTGTCTTATTATTACATTAATTACATATTTAATATACATACAACTGTACACTTAAGAATATCTAGCACATTGAGTAGACAGGAGTAACAATTGAATATTCTCATTTGTAACCATTAAGAAGGCACCGCTTAGAGAAGGTAATGAGTGGTGATACACTAGGCCCAGGCACCCCATAACCGACCAGAGAGTACGCCCATGACGCCAGCTACGTTCGAGGCTCGAAACGTCCGGACAGTGAGAAGATGAACGACAGTGTTGGATCTTCACCGGTTCTGTTTTCTGCTTCCATGGAGCCGACAAAACACAGTACGCCGAAGACTTAAGTAACGTCGTATGTACGCTCAGAATTTAAATCCCTTTTAGAGTAATTTTATGCATATGGACGCTGCGTTAATGTAGTATACAGACGGCGGTCAGATAGCTACGACGTCTGCTTTTCTGTCTCGAAAGAATGAAAGAAATACATATGGCACATTTTTTGTCTTTGCTGTGAAGCAATAAGGAAAGGAGAAACATACGTACAAGTCGTGCGAAGTATCGTTGCATTCTCTTGTTGCTGGTGCAATACCTAGTGTGTATTTACCGTGTCCTGCTATATTTCATATAATTGTTGTTTTATCTCTATCATATTTAAAAACAGCAGAGATCTGGCCCACCGTGATCCTAGACTATTTTTCTGTTGGCCCTGAAAGAGAAAAAGAAGTCAATTGTTTCCTCTTTCGTAGAGCCATAAAATACAGCTGATTCATTCCTTCCACATCGCTATTCTCTACGCAGCAATTAATGTGGAAGAAAAGGCGGACTTCCATATGCTCCCGACAACCGTCGTGAGAAGTGTCTTCTTATTGTGACAAACTGTATCCATTTGGCGATGAACTGCTTTGTCCATAGTTTGCAGATGGCAGCACTGTTTACAAAATTTCTGACACCGATGTGTCGTTTGAGAGAGCGTGCCGTGATGAGAACTACTCCCAATGAAACACAGCCTGTCGATAACATTACTCGCAACAGCTGAAGGGAGAAACAACAGCCAAATTATGTTCCTTGCTGGCGAAGGATGAGTGAAGTCAGTCACTGGAATATTGTGTTGCTGAAAAGTTTTATGAATGACGAGGATGCAAAGTTGTGTCTTCAACCAAAAAAGGCTCAAGCAAAGCTGAAGTGGCCACCTTTTGTAACTTTACGGGGTGGACAGAGTAAATATTAAGTTCAACATTTCGACAAGCGATGAGATTTCGAGTTCTTTCTTTCAACCTGAATGGAAGAGATTATCTGCGGAAGGCTTATTTACCGTGTGGATCTCTGGCATGTAACTGATTACTAGGAAGAATTGTGTATATATGGACTGTGCTTGTTGTGGGATGTAAACAAAGAGGAGGTCATACAGCCTTTCTAGAGTTAACGACTGGAATCTGGAGTAAATAAGATCTAACATTGCATTCAAATCATGGTGTATATGGTGGATTCCACACCAACGCTGCTATATTGCTACGAAATGTGAACTGTTTACCACTGATTTATCAAGAACTTCACTCTTTCCAGCAGTACAAATTGTACTCATTACTGAGACTACGTGGCAAAACTACTAAGTCACCCACATTCAACTTCAGGAATGTGCATAAATGAAAAGTGTTAAAGCCACTAACGTTACACACCTGATGAGGTAATTGGAACACATTCGCCGTATGAGTCATGCCAAAATTATTTTGGGTGTTTTATAGAAAGTCGTGTGTCCGTGTTGCTTTAAGGACTAGATTAAACATATAATGGATCAGTATCAAACCAAATACCTGAAAGGAACCTGTAACAGGTCGTCAACTGTAGTACCGATCTGTCTATAGGGGTATCGGTCTCTGTCAAGAAAAACGCCGCTTACGGAAAGAGCAGAAGAGATGAATACCTTCTGCTTTGTCAACATTTATCGCAACTATTTCAGTATCACTGAATGTGTCACCACAAGTTAAAATGATACTCCATAATAATGGAAAACTTTCGCATAACACAAAGGGAGCAGTAAAAGTAGAATAAATGTGTACTCAAATCGGGAGACATTGCTTTCCAAATGATCCGAGCAGCGAGATTTTTTTCATGTGTCAGAGGTTAAATGTGAAACAAAAACATAATGCACCAGATCATATCACGCACTTATAAAACGAAATATCTGTCTCAGAAAAGACAATATGAAATTGACTGACTGCACAGCCACAGTAAGCTAGACATTCAACGTCAGTTTACCATCAGCAAGGATGAACAAGGAATAAATGGAGAAATATCGGTGTGGTAAAAATTCCGAGATTGTTTGCAATTGTGAATGTGCCCGAGGACAATGAGACTCGTCTGAAAATTCTAATTTCAAGTCACACTTTTCGCCTCTCTCTTAGGACGTTTAGTCATTCCAGAACAGCTTACCTATACAGAGTGTTCCCGCCCCCACTAAAATAAAAAAAACAAAAAAACCACATCGAAAAACGTAAGGTACAGGTTAGTTACACCAAAGCAAGAAAAAAGTATGGTAAACAAGGACTCTAAAGCGCACACCTTAAGAGATACGAGCTCTTGTTCAACTTCGATACTATGAAACAACTCTCTTCTACTGAAGCTCTTTGCTTCTCATATTTTGACGGGAGGCAGTATAGACCAAAAGACGAAAAAATGTCTACTTAGACATGTTTACTTAATGGGCTCTAAAATGCATACCTTAAGAGCTGTGATCCCTTGTTCGGTAGAAGAAATGTATTTCACACTAGCGAAGAGGAACAAGTGCTCATAGCTCTTCAAGTATGCGTTTTAGACCCATGTTTACTTAGACATTTTTTTCTTAGTACTTCCTCCTCCCAGAATATGAAAAGCAAAGACCTTGCAGTAGAAGGTATCTGTTTCGTAGTATCTAAGATGAACACCTGCTCGTACCCCTTAAGGTATGCAATTCGGACCCCATGTTTACAAGAGATTTTTTACTTATTTCTGTATAAGGAACCTGTCCATGAAGTTTGTCAGTGGTTATTTGGGATACCATGTATATCATTAGGTTAGAGTGTCCTATAAATCTGAGTAGACTTTGATTGAATGCACTAACTTAAAACTGAAGTGTCCTTTTAGTGCAAAGATTATTATTTTTTTTAAGGCTTTTGCTCCAAGAATATCGCTGAGAGTGGAGTATCGTCTGGGTTTTGGTTCATAACAAATTTCGCGTGGTTACAAGGTCTTTCGTGAAGACTATCATAAAGTGACAGAAAAAATCATTCTCCCTGAAATGGTAGTCTCATTCATCACCCGTATACGAAAAATCGAGTTCCGTAATATCTAATGAGGACTTCTTTACATTCTAAGCGACTATTTTAACTGATGGTAGTTTCTGCAATAGAAAATCGAAATGCCCTTTAGAAAACCATTGACTACGTGTCAGTCAGAAATCAATACTCAGAGGGTAGAACAACGACAGGTCACTTCCTAATACAGCACCTTCTGTAGTCGTTAAGGATCTCTGTTACAGATACTAACCACAGTAGCAATATGCTACAGTTCTGGATATCGGGTTTGATCTCTTGTATCTGTGATAATTAAAAAATTCAAACATTAATACGACATGTCTTGAATTCAAAAATTATTTATACGTAATTTTTGAATATTGTGAAAATGGATGTACTATTGATGACCGTGTTCTGCAGAAATCCATTAAGGTGTTCATTGCTGCAGTCTACGTACGAAAATCTGTCAACAGGATGCAGCGCGATGGCTATAGTATTGACCCTTCGTGTTCTACCAAAACGTCCTTTCTATTGCGACTGGCATTTTCCTTACCCTCGAAAGTATGTCGCGGTGAGCTTACAACGTCTTATATTTCAGGCAACACGGCTGCTGAAGCTATAAAATCGCTCGTAAGGATGTCTACTCAAACAGGCTCACGTGAATGGAGAGACATATCCACCACTGTCAAGCGCTGTACCCGCACAGAACACTTAAATGTCTGGGCAGTTTCGACCTCGATACTAGCGGCTTCATGTACGCACCGAAAGAGAGCTACTTCGTCTGTCTGGAACACTACGAAGTGTAAGGTCCGCCTGCTGCATTTCTCACTAGCACTTATACCTGAAAACGTATCATATGGACAAGTATGCTGACACACGAGCCAAGTTACCTCGGCTTACTGGAATCTCGGTTTATTATAAGCACCCTCTCAGTTACACTACAGAAGTAATGATGTCCGACAGTATTTGAAGTACAAAGCATTCATTGGGACACATTTTAGCTGTTCACTCCTATATTCAGAACAAAGATTTTACATTCAGTTTGCGTTATTCTTCGGGATATTTGAACTTAGGGCTGCAAACATGTGTACCCCTGCCTACCGACGGAACTGACTACACTTCGTAACTCTTGAATGGTATTCAGCGAGTCGTGATTAATTACTGATCTTTCAGATAAATGTAACAAGTTAGGAGTTTGAACCGGACCGTGACACAGATGCTTTTCGGTGCAGTGCTACCAACGGGGTTAACAGTGCTCATTCCAGGAACCAACTCCAACCTGTTCTCTGTTCTTTGAACCACCCTGTGGTCGTTGTTAAGTCGAACTCCCTGATTCATTAATTATCACGAAGTTTCTGTAACACAGCGTTGTGGAAGAGACACAGACAAAGTTGCAGAAAATGTAGATGAGCGAGTAGGAAGACGAAGTTGCTAATCGATCCCTTATGACAGGTAGGTGGAGGGGGGGGGAGGGGGGGGGGAGGACAGGCCTCGCTTGAGCTCAAGCACTGTTCTCGGAAGATAGTTATTTGAGTTTGAGTTACGATCTGACAAAAAGCAAAAGCAAGCATACCTCCGCCGCTTGGTCAACAGACGCGCCAATCGGGACGGACCGATCGCGGTATCACCTTGGCCAATAGCGTCATTTGGAGGCTGTACGGACGGGCATGGAATCAGGATACCGCTCTCCTGAACGTTGACGGCCTTGCAGACCTTCGAGCCGCTATTTCTCGTTCGGACAGCTCCTGAATTGGTGTCACGATATTGCCTGGACCACGTTCTAGTCCTATCAGCAAGGAAAAATCCTTATCAATCAGGAATTGAAGGCAGGTCTTCCACATAGTAGTCAGCGACGCTGGCCACTCAGCTACGGAGCCAGCTCTAACGAAACGTCTAAAAACATACAAGATGACACCGAAGTCTACCGGCAGAGTTTTAGAAGTCGACGTTAATAGTGGGTTGAGTGTGTCATTGTAAGGAGCAGTTGGTCTCTACAATAAATGCTTATACGTATGGCACTGTGAGGCTGACTTAAGACGAGGTGAGAAGCACAACAGAAGGTATCATGCGGAAAACTGAAAGTACGCCCGCTTATCAACGAAAGCAAGACAGAATGCATACTGATGTAAAGGATGAAGGAAAAAAAGAAACTCTACTGCCTACAGGCGGATTAAGATTCAAACCAACGAAAAAATTCAGTTACCTATGAACTTCGTTTCAAAAGAGAAAACATAAATATTCTGTTAACATGGTTCTCCAGCGACGCGGCGGATTTTGTTGTAAAATTTCCACAATATTTCGTCGGCGCAATTGACCGACACCTCCAGGTATGGCGAACACAATGCAACAGTGTGTTCACTGCACGTCGGTCAATTGCGCCGACGAAATATTGTGAACATTTCACAACGACACTGCAGCAGTGTGGTCGCCTCACCTCAACATGTCGGTCAGTTGCGCTGACGAAATATTGTGAAAATTTCACAACGACATCCGCCGTCTCCACCGAGAACCATATTTAGAAATAGTCCCTCGGGAAAGCCTCGAGCAACAGATAAATATGTTTTTTTTTTCAGTTTGCGAAAGACACTGACTTACGAAGACTTGCCATCCAGACCAAAGTTTAACATTGACAGCGTCATCATTCGTCCAGGTATGCTCCAAGCCTTCAAAACAGAGTTAGCTAGGAAAACGGCGCGAAACTTGAGATCGTTGAACGAAAAATGATGGGGAGAATCATGGGATCCGCTAGAGGCAAAGGAAAGTGGTGAAAACCTACGAAAATATTTGACACAATGATCGGAAGTTTGTTTATGAGCACCGCGAGAAGCAAGCAAATCGAGTTAGTTGGTGATATTACAAGTTCATCTGAGAAAGCAGTCCCTGAAGCTGTGTTCTAGGGGCAACCCCAGCAAATTCGTCTGCTCTGCAGTGAGATATAAAACGAGGCAAATGAGCTCCGTGTTTCAGGCCACTAGAAGAAAGAGATACTGGATCAAAGGTAAATGGAAACAACTCGTTAAGGCAGAACATATTCTGCAACCGAGCAAAATGTGAGCCGAGCCCTGTGCCGTGTTGTGCTTCAGAAATCAATAAATGAAGCTGTTGACATACTTACGAGAAGAGCAAAATGTGATACGGAGTGTAATTTTCCACATTTCGTTGTTATTATAAACTCTAGAAAAGGAATACAGAAGACTAATGAATGTAGACGCCATGGGCACCTTACATCTCCAGTAGTTTGATAATTTGTGGCTGTTCCAGACACACTTCTTGGTCTGTAAAACTCCACAGGGTAAATTGCGGCATTTTGAATATGGGTTAGCTTCGATAATTATTGCAAGACAACTAAGGAAACGAAATATGTTGCATCTTCTTCAAATAGCAAACGTCTCAATCGCAGAGGCGTGGAAAGAGTAGAACGGTAAATGGACAAACTAATTCAGTATGACATTTTGAAAAATATGGTCTCCAACACGACTAATTTCACTGTACCCAACCCAGAAGGTCAGTTTATATAATAAGGTGTCACAAATACACTGAGGGAGCTCTTCACAAAATTTTCCTGCACCAACATGAAAACTCACACAAGAGCTGTAGAATGATCCCTGAACAACTGTAGTGGAATGCAGTCGAGCACCGAAAAACATCATCATAGACATCTTCTTCGATAAACTATCTTCATCATTGCTTTAGCCGATGCATTCTCATCGCCTTCAAAACTTCAGAGCGAATCGAATGTCTCAAATCCAATTTCTGGTATGAAAACCTGTCAGTAAGTTTTTGTAGTTACGGTCTCAAAAACAATTTCTGTGTTATTAACAACAAAATAGCATTTTCCATGACTTACGAAAACATCGTAGGCATATTATGAAGTTAATTTCAGGCAGTTCTTAAGATAGCTCGGACGGCAGAAAAATAGCATGCAGAAAACAATATATCTGAGTGACTCGTGTCGATGAGCTATATCCGTAATTTATAAACAAAGTCACTGTAAAATATGTTTGTGGAACAGCAATTAGCTCTATGTAACTATGCCATTTCCAAGGTCAGAATAAGCCAGTTATGAATGCCATATCTGACGTCATTGCGTTTAACAGTTAACGCTGTTAGAAATTTGCAGGGGTGCATCTGTAATTGTTCGACATGCCTGCTTTTATTTTCTACCAACCGATGGCCGTCTAATGCTGCAATATACTAATGTTAGAAGGAATTGCTAGACATCTTCTGTTAGCATAAGCTTGACCGATTTGAGACGTGAAGGTAGTGCCAGAAGTCTTTTATTGTCATTAGTTTGCCAATTTTCAAAATATGAAGAACAGATTCCCGGGCCCTTACAAGATACAGAAGTTACTGTAGCTTTGAAAATTAATTGAATACCAGGAAATTATTTTGACTGATCAATAGTCACGAAATTTTCGACAAATTCCGTGGATATGACTAATGGGTGTGATTTTACTTACAACTCTTCGTATCTTCAATAGAATGGTCGAGGACTGACTTTATCATAAAAAAGTCACGTGACTAGATTAAAAAAACAGCTGTCGGACATCATTATGGGACAACGTTATTAATAGAGAGTGAAATAATGTCATTAATACTTATTCTTGGCGCTCCTAATTTATGAGTAACTTATTGTTATTCTTGCTATACGCTTTTGTCTGCGTGCAACAGGGCATTCCTATTCCTGTTTAGAGTAGTGTGGAAATCTTCTCGTGTTAGGGCGTCCAAGAACGTAGCAAGTAATGGATGCTAGATCGAGGAAGGTCGAACAGGCGGCCCTTTGTCTGCGATTCGCCGAGCTAGAAAGTCTTGCTTCACTTAGCAAGCGAAACTGTCTAATAACGATTCCTTCAGGATAAATGAAACGAAAAATTCCATTATTGTCTTACGTCTGATGTATGAATAATGGCTTCAGATAAGTACCGCAAGGACGATATAACATACATACTATGAACAAGCATTAGTAGCAAATTTATTTTATTAAAAAGACGAAAACCTAACTTAAAACTGAACTGGTATTGAGAAAGGAAGGGGAATATAAAATGAAAAAGATATATCATGTTCACAGAGACAAAGTTTCTCGGTTACACAGTACGCAAGAAAGGATATGGAAAGAAGCCTCTTATACATAAAGTGGTAAGAGAGTAGCCTCTTCCTGCCTTTCTGTCTTCTACTCCGTATGGTGTTCAAGTCATACATATTTCCAGTCCGTCTAATGCTCCCAGAGCTTTGAAAGGTCTCACTGCGTATCTTTTTCACATGTGGTCCTCTGCCCTTCGCTCCATCGCAGCACTTTCGCCACTAAGCGGGTGATGCTGACTCCTCAAATTGGAAAGATTGAAAGGCAGAGAACAGCAACGGAGATACAATTTATCCCGGAAAGTCTCAAATCAGAAAGTGGGAAACATAAGCGTGAAGGGAAGGAAACGGAAATGGAAATATATTTTTATTCGTTCTGCGTCCATGGCTCCTCAGATAAGTAAGCGCAGGGCAGAAATAGAGAAATAACTTCTTCAGATATGCTTACATAGTAAGAGTGAGCGTCAACTTTATTCCTGTACTCAGAACATAACAATATTGTAAACCGCTAATAGAGATGTACGTAGCGGTACCTCCCTCAAATGCTCTTGCACAACGCACTGCGTTCAAGACAGGCAGATCGCAGACAACAACAGACGGAGTAGCTCTTTCTTTCTCATCAGATGTCGCCGCTAGCACATACACACATACACAACAGACGAACAGCTTAGCTGGACAGAAGCTTTGCTGTTGAGAAAGTAAATGACGAGCTTGTGCCGTGCGCTTTGCGCTGATAGAAATTTAGGCAGAAAAGTACGAAAAATATCATCTATCACATGTGAAAACAACGAACATCCATAACACACATATATGTACTATACAAAAGTTTCTGCTTACGCTACAGGCACCCGCACCAGTGGCGGATGCTGTAATTGGCTGATCAGGAGAGGAGGAGAAAGGTTTGCTCTCACTACGGCAATTGACAATTGACGCTTGACTCGCTGTTGCAAGTTGTCCATGTTGTAACCAGCTTAGCACAGAAACCACTAACAAGCAGATTTAGAAAATAAAAACACCAGTTCCTCTATTGGTTTTTACTCAGTGTGCTTCTTCAAATGTTGTTCCCATATTTTTTTTAAACCCCTCCTGCAGACGGAGCGCCGTCTTAACAGGCGGGCTTCCGTCCGCAAAGATCATTGAGCACTTTTACTTGCTAGGCAGACGGCAAGGTTATTTGTATAATATATTTCCGGCCAAATGTAGCCGCATGTTAAATCGTGTCATGACAGTGCGCTGCCTATTTAGTTCTCTTACTAGTAACGCAATAAGACATTGCGTGTGAAGTCCCTGAAACTTCTGGGGTTATTCGCTTAGATTGGCAGTCGTAGTTTAGGGAATTAGTACATGATGTGACCTTGGTGTTCTGCTTCACGGACGGTGTTTAGTTCCGCACTGAGAGAAAAAATCAGTAAAATTATCTGCTATCAATATTCATTACATCCCAAAGGGGGAAGTGTTCTGCCATTGTACTGGCCGGGAAGAATATTTGGTCGACAGTACATAAATAGTAACATGGTACCTGTGAACAGAGTAGTGAGGAAGTAACTACGGTTTTTTTTGTGGAAGAATATAGGATAGGAATTGCGTGTGACGTCTCGCAGTGTTGAAAACAAACTAGTGTCAAACAAAATGTTATCTATCGATCGAGTTTCCTCCGAAATGAAAGAAATCACTGTAGATTATGCACGCACAAAGCACTAAATGTCGTCACAGTTTCGCGGGAAGCAGGTGTTTACTGCAGTCGCAAAATCCTACCTGGATCCCTCTAGTCCTCGTCCATCCGTGTTGTATATACGGAAAAACAGCGAGCTTGCGGAAACATACTTTCAAAACTGAAGCCTGTGTAGGTTTTTCAGAATTCGCTCGCCTTTCGCCTATCTTTCACAATGCCGTGGGCATTAAAAACATTATCACAAATTGGATTAGATGCCGGTACCCTTTTAGAATGTGTCTTAGCACTCACTAAGCTTCGTAATTGTATTGTCAGAGAGGGAGGTTACATCAATACAAATCCCAATATGTTAGAGGTCAGAAAGAAGTCATATTTGTGGAACGTATTGCCCCAAGAAGCATAAGCACTGCTCCGTAGCTGAAAGAGTGCAACACCCCAGGACGCAAACGTTGCCCTTGTACTCTGATTTGTACAGTGTGATAGCTGGACGAAGGGTTGGTATGCAACAGTGGGACACTGGAGCTGGAAATGTCCGCTGCAAGGGGTGTGAAACAATAAGATAGGAGAGAAGGAAGTAATGGCCCTTTCTAGAGAGATGTATGGTGGAGTAGATGAGGAGAAGTGTGATAACTCGCGCAGACGTGGAGATGGCATCGTAAGGGTCGTTGCGCCGGAATATGTCTGCAAGGCTTCGGCCGAACTCGCGTCTGTGTTGTGTGTTTGGAGAAAGGGTGAACACACAGTGTAGTGACAAGCAGCGTTAGCTGGACCCCGGGCGAAGAGGCGGACCTTGCCGTCTGCCTACGCGTTGGATTCCTTGAGGTCCTGCAGCTGCGCCAGCTGGTGGGGTTCGAGCTCGTCAGGGATGGACGCGCGGCCTCCGAGCGGCTGACGCATCGGGGGCAGCGCGCACTCTTCCTCCTCCTCCTCTTGCTGCTGTTGTTCCTCAGCCGCCGGGGGCGGCGGCGGAGGCGGAGGAGGCGGCGGCGGGGGCGGCGGCTCGTCGTCGCGCGGCAGCGCCGCCACCTTGACGGGGGCCTGCGTGCTGTTGTCTGCCGTGCTGGGGGCCGACAGCGACTCGTCCTCGTCGCTGGCCGTGCTGCTCGAGGCGGGGAACGGCGCCGAGTCGGTCGGCATCTCGTCGTCCAGCTGCGCCTCCGCCACCGTCTCGCCTCGCGTTTCGCTCGTCGTCGTCGTGGTGGTGGTGGTGGCCGCGTCGTACGTGGGCGGCTCCTCGTCGTCGTCGGGTGCGCTGTCCGGCCCCGCATCCGCCTCCTCCGAGTCCGCCCCCACGAGGCCGGGGCCGCGCGGCTGAACCTCCTCGTCCGCCTCGGCGGCCGCCGCCTCCGGTGCCTCCTCGTCGGCGTCAGGCGGGGGCGGGAAGGGCTGCTCGGGCTCCTCGATGGTGGGCGTGGCGGCGGTGATGACGATCTGCGCGACGCCCAGGCCACCGCCCATGCCGACTCCGGGCAGGGTGGTGGGCGGCGCCGACGGCTCACACGCCGAGGATTCGCCACCAGCTTCGGGGCCGCTGCTTGCCGCCTCCACCGGCAGGCCGGTGCCGGATTCTTCCCCAGCCTGCCAACAGGAAGTGTTATTCCACAACCTCGTCTCGTGGGAACACGTCATGTACCGAGAAAGAACTGACTTACAATAACGCTAATTTTTGATTGTGGTCGGGTCGTAATAAAAAATTTTCGCTGACCGTATAATGGAATTTATCAGTGGCACACTTTCACTTTTAGTGTTGTTGTTGTTGTGGTCTTCAGTCCTGAGACAGGTTTGATGCAGCTCTCCATGCTACTGTATCCTGTGCAAACTTCTTCATCTCCCAGTACCTACTGCAACCTACATCCTTCTGAATCTGCTTAGTGTATTCATCTCTCGGTCTCCATCTACGATTTTTACCCTCCACGCTGCCCTCCAATACTAAATTGGTGATCCCTTGGTGCCTTAGAACATGTCCTACCAACCGATCCCTTCTTCTAGTCAAGTTGTGCCACAAACTCCTCTTCTCCCCAATTCTCTTCAATACCTCCTCATTAGTTATATGAACTACCCATCTAATCTTCAGCATTCTTCTGTAGCACCACATTTCGAAAGCTTCTATTCTCTTCTTGTCCAAACTATTTATCGTCCACGTTTCACTTCCATACATGGCTACACTCCATACAAATACTTTCAGAAACAACTTCCTGACGCTTAAATCTATACTCGATGTTAACAAATTTCTCTTCTTCGAAAACGCTTTCCTTGCCATTGCCAGTCTACATTTTATATCCTATCTACTTCGACCATCATCAGTTATTTTGCTCCCCAAACAGCAAAACTCCTTTACAACTTTAAGTGTCTCATTTCCTAATCTAATTCCCTCACCGTCACCATACTTAATTCGACTACATACCATTATCCTCGTTTTGCTTTTGTTGATGTTCATCTTATATCCTCCTTTCAAGACACTGTCCATTCCGTTCAACTGCTCTTCCAAGTCCTTTACTGTCTCTGGCAGAATTACAATGTCATCGGCGAACCTCAAAGTTTTTATTTTTCCTCCATGGTTTTTAATACCTACTCCGAATTTTTCTTTTCTTTCCTTTACTGCTTGCTCCATATACAGATTGAATAACATCGGGGATAGGCTACAACCCTGCCTCACTCCCTTCCCAACCACTGCTTCCCGTTCATGCCCCTCCACTCTTATAACTGCCATCTAGTTACTGTACAAATTGTAAATAGACTTTCGCTCCCTGTATTTTACCCCTGCCACCTTTGGAATTTGAAAGAGAGTATTCCAGTCAACATTGTCAAAAGCTTTCTCTAAGTCTACAAATGCTAGAAATGTAGGTTTGCCTTTCCTTAATCTATCTTCTAAGATAAGTCGTAGGGTTAGTATTGCCTCACGTTTTCCAATATTTCTACGGAACCCAAACTGATCTTCCCCGAGGGCGGCTTCTACCAGTTTTTCCATTCGTCTGTAAAGAATTCGCCATAGTATTTTGTAGCCATGACTTATTAAACTGATAGTTCGGTAATTTTCACATCTGTCAACACATGCTTTCTTTGGGATTGGAATTATTATATTTTTCCTGAAGTCTGAGGGTATTTCGCCTGTCTCATACATCTTGCTCACCAGATGGTTGAGTTTTGTCAGGACTTTTAGTATACAATACAAACAAAAAAGTTTCCATCTCATTTGCTTTAAAATTTTTGTAAGTAAATGTAATTAATGATTCTGATAATTGACATTGTAAGTGTTACAAGTGATCATAAAAATTGTGGTTATAAAAATGATAACAATCATTACGAATGTTTTTCAAAATCGTAAAATGTGTCTGGCAGTTCGTGGAGGTATGTTCCGTCTATGCATCTAATTGAAGGCAGTTTGTTTATTTCCATACGCGTTTCCCTTCTGTTATTTGCGAAGCATCTTCAGTGGTGATTTCCAGCGCTGTTAAACCATGCCTGTGGTTCTGGAGATGTATTCGTTTGTTTCCATGCACCAGCTGGCCGATATACGGTGTTCTCTCGCCCACATTTGATTCAACACATCGTCTACATCATTTGGATTTTCATTTTGTGATCAACATATGTGCGAAAACACACATCTCTAGGACCACAGGCACGAGTTAACAGCGCTGGAAATCGCCACTGAAGATGCTTCAGAAATAAAAGAAGCGAAGAGCTTATGGCAATAAACAAATTCCCTTCAATTAGTTGCATAGACGGAACATACCTCCACGAACTGTCAGACACATTTTACAATTTTGAAAAGCATTTGTAATGATTGTTATTATTTTTATAACCACAATTTTTATGATCACTTCTAACACTTACAATGTCATTATCAAAATTATTAATTACATTTAAGATTGCTTTGCTTGGAAAAATCGATATCAAACAACGTTTTTGTTTAGCAAAATACATTGCTAACCTCTTTGCCTCTTTGGAGCGTTTTCAGTAGTCGTTGTTGAAAAGGGGGTGCTGTGAGCCGATGTGTTACTAAAGACTGACATTTTTATAGAAAAAGTTTTGTGTGCTATGATGTGTTCTCCAAAAAAAAGTATTAGATGAGAAAACGTTTTGCAACTAATCTTTGTTAAGTTGAAATGTAAGGAAAATCTCGAACCCGGATCTCTCTTCTTCAAACAGCCAACATTCCCACATATACTATGCCAGTGACAAATACCCAGAAAACTTCAAAGAATAAAGATAAATAATGAACAATTTTCAATTCTTGTGAGTTACTATATCATATAATGCTGTTATTCATCCTGTACATTGAATAAGCAATAAAGGAAATCAAAGAAAAATTTGGAGAAGCAATTAAAGATCAGGGGGAACATATAAAAACATTGAGGTTTTGTCGATGACACTGTAGTTCTATCAGAGACAGCAAATGACTTGGAAGAGCAGTTGGATAGTATCTTGAAAGTTGGGTTAAAGTGAACAACAACAAAAGCAAAACAAGGATAATGAAATGTAGACGAATTAAATTAGGTGTTGCCTATCGAATTAGATTAGGGAACGAGATGCTTAAAGCAGAAGATGTGTTTTGCTGTTTGGGTAGCAAAATAACTGGTGACGGCCTAAGTAGATGGCATATAAAATGTAGACTAGCAATGGCAAGAAAAGTGTTACTGAAGAAGAGAAATTTGATGACATAGAATATAGATTTAAGAGTTAGAAGTCTTTTCTGAATGCGTTTGTATGGAGTGTAATCATGTAAGAAAGTCAAACACGGGCGATAAGCAGTTATGACAAGAAGATAACTGAAGCTTTTGAAATGTGGTGCTACAGAAGACTGCTGAAGATTAGGTGGGTAGATCACATAATTAATGAGGAGATACTGTATAGTACTGGGGGAGAAAATAAATTTGCGGTACAACCCGACTGGAAGCAGAGAACGGTTGATAGGACACATTCTGAGACCTCATGGGATCACCAATTTAGTACTAGAGGGCAGTATGGGAGGTAAAACTCGTAGAGGGAGATCAAGAGATGAATACAGTAAGCAAATTCAGAAGGATGTAGGATTCAGTAGTTATTCGGAGATGAAGAGTGTTGCACAGGATGGAGTAGCACGGACAGATGCATCAGTCCAGTCTCCAGACTGAAGTCCGAATACAACAGCCACGCTGTCTCGCCACTCTTGTGTGTGTTCTCAGCGTATTGAGAATTATTTAAGCAGACGACATCAGTTTTCACAACTGGACTTTACTGATCAGTTTTAAATATTTTTTATCCCATTGCAAAAGAGTAAGTTGGAACTGCCACTGTTAAAATTGCCAACGTGTTCCTGTTGTTGTTGTTGTGGTTTCAGTCAGTAGGCTGGTTTTATGCACTTCACCACGCTATTCTGTCGTGTGCAAGCCTGCTAATTCCCAAATAAATACTCAAATTTACATCGATTTGAACTTGATTACTGCATTCATCTCTTAGTCTCCCTGTTCAGTTTTTAAGCCACACACTCCGACCCATAACGGAATTGGTGATCCCTTGGCGTCTCAGAATGTATCCTACCAAACACTCCATTCTTATAGTCAAGTTATGCCACAAGTTTCTTTTTCCTCCAATTCGCTTCAGAACCCGTTCATTAATTATTCAATCCACCTTTCCAATCTTCAGCAATGTTCATTAGCATCACATTTAAAAGCTCCTATTCTCTTCTTGTCCGAGCTGCTTAGCGTCCACGATTTACTTCCGTACACACTCCAGACAAATACCTTCAGAAAAGACTTCGTGAGACAAATTTGTGTTTGATGTTAACAAATCCCTCTGTTTATGAAATAATTTTCGTCATATACCCTGTATGTTTTTATGTCCTTGCTACTTCGACCATCATCAGTTATCTTGCTGCCAAAATAGCAAATCTCATCGACTACTTTAGTGTCCAATTTCCTTGTCCAATCCCCTCAGCATTACCTGATTTAATTAGATTACATCCTATTACCCTTGTTTAACTTCCACTGATGTTCACGTTATAATCTCTGTTCAAGACACTATCCACTCCGTTCAGCTTCTCTTCGAAGTCTTTTGGTGTCTCGACAGAATTATAATCTCATAGGAAAACCTGTAAGTTTTTATTTCTTTTCAGTCAGTTTAATTCCCGTTCTCGTTGGCTTGCTTCACAGCTTACTCAGTGTACAGACTGCATAACTGCAGGGATAGGCTACAGTCGTGTTTCATTCCCGTCTCCTTTCGTGTCCTTCAACTGCAGCCTGGATATTGTACAAGTTGTACAAAACTTTTCCTGCTACCTTCGGAATTTCGAAGGGTGTATTCCAGTCACCACTGTCGAAAGATTTCTCTAAATCTACAAATTCTATATACTTGGGAATCAAAACTGATCATCCATGAGGTCGGCTTCTACCAGCTTTTCCAATATTCTATATTAGAAATCATTGAGCCGTTAATTTCGAAATGATCATAAATAATTTGATATCCATAAACCCTTGTTGCAAGTGTGTTGTGTTTCTGATTCTAGTAAAGGTAACTGTGACGTATTTCCCAGGATTAAGAGACTCTAGATTTTCTGACGAAAGTAAAGGTAAAATTTTTCAGCGCTGTCATACTTGTTCGTAACGTCGAAACGATTAAATTTAAAGTGTGCAAAAATAATTTACATCATCACATCTTAGGGGTCCTTCTGTGCTTAAAGTGACTAACAACGACGAAATTACTTACGCATTTACTCAAATCTTCAACAGTTATCTAATGGCCTCATACCACTACATGGAACTCGGTAACTTCTATGTATAACTTACCTCATCTGTTACCTGCACCATGACGCTTGGCACGTCTTCTCCTGGACAAGCGCAGCGTGAAACAGAAACATTCAGCCTGTCGTAAACAGCGGGCACATATACTACATTATATAGTCAGACGTTAAAGCCTAATAAAAATACCATATTAGTGATTGGAAATATCTAATACTTTGGTTACGCTTACAGATATGAGTTGCTAAGCTATCCCGTATGAAGTGCAGAAGGTTCTGGATCTTTTCTATGCCTCCGTATTGTTGACAGCAGAGAGAATGAAAGGGTTTAATGTTAGCGTCTACAAGGAAGGTGATAACGGATAGGTTAATGTCTGTCGGCGGACAGTCGCAGTTGATGGACTCGACAAACGGATGCAATATTCGTATGAAGTTCAGACAACTTTAAACATGGTGGACTCTTTTGGAGAAGACGACCCTAAAAAACATAAAATCGAATATTCTCACATTCTGGAACAAAGCACTCTCGCGCTTTATGAGTTGGTGAAAATCGTAGCTTTTCTTGCTACAAGTTCGTGTAGTGAAATTCTATTACAAGATGACTGTAGAAGTAAGGATCTTCGCGACACATCGTGGACCATTATGCCGAACAAGAAACATATGTATTGTACTGAACATCAACAGATTTGCATTAGTCAGTCTCACAGTTATTTTTCGTAATACACAGTGTTAATGAGAATTCTGTAGAAAATAGTTCAGAGGCCTTACAGGGTGTCTGTTGACTAATTTGGTATGAGAAACCCTTAGAGTCCTTTCACTCAGTAATGTTGTCATTGTCAATCTAAAGAATGGTTTTATGCAGTTTTTAATGTCACCTGTGTTTGTCTCTTCATGTTTGAGTAACAAGTGTAAGTACATCTATTTGCACTTACTTTCTTTATGCATTTCTCAATTTCTCTCGACAATTTTTGTCCCCCTAAATTCATTAGCTCATTAGTTATTCCTTGATTCCTCAGGATACGTCCTACCACACTATTCCGTCTTTCAGTCTAGTCGTGTCATGTAGCTTCTTCTCTCCTCGAATCGATTCAGTTCCTATTTATTGGTTACCCGATATACCAACACCACCTTCAACATTCTTCTGTCAAACCAGTTTCAAAAGCCCTACGTACTTATCATTCCAAACTATGTATTCCGCAAGCCACGAAAATGAGCTAATTTCCGTGCAATTCCATCCGCGTACTGGGCGAAGGAAAATGAATGTCTATGTGTTCGTCACTCTTAATTTATTCTTATGATTCCTAAAGGATATACGATGGTGACAGCACAGCTGTCACACATTCTTCTTCGAATACAGATTGTCTAAATTTTCCCAACACGGATTCCTGAGAACAACGTCGCCTTCTTACAAACAGGTAATTATCCGGGGAGCCTCTGTTCCACTTTCGTAAGAGCTATATCGAGCTGACGCAATCCTAACGCCACGTCTCTGAATTTGATTGATTTGTAACGTGTTTCCTACTTGATAAGAACCATAAACACTGGAACAATACTCAACAGTTGGTGTGACTAGTGCCTTTAAGCGTTTTCCTATATAGGTGACCTCACCGACGATTACCGCCTTGCATGGGATTACCTATACAGGTGAAGTGAACGTTTCTAGAACATAAATCTTCAGTCGCATTTCGCAGCAGTGATTTTTGGTCGTCTTGGTGATACGTGTTAGGTCGTTTGCTAACAAGAAAACGGGAATGTGGCTGCGAGTGGGGTGGTGTGGTCTAGACAGATTAGTATGCGCTGTTATACAGGGTGGTCCATTGATCATGACCGGGCCAAATATCTCACGAAATAAGCGTCTAACCAGAAAACTACAAAGAACGAAACTTGTCTAGCTTGAAGGAGGAAACCAGATAGCGCTATAGTAGGCCCGCTAGATGGCGCTGCCATAGGTGAAACGGATATCAACTGCGTTTTTTTTTAAATAGGAACCCCCGCATTTTATTACATATTCGTGTAGTACGTAAAGAAATATGAATGTTTTAGTTGGACCACGTTTTTCGCTTTGTGACAGATGGCGCTGTAATAGACACAAACATATGGCTCTCAATTTTAGACGAACAGTTGGTAACAGGTAGGTCTTTTTAATTAAAATACAGAACGTAGGTACGTTTGAACATTTTATTTCGGTTGTTCAAATGTGATACATGTACCTTTGTGAACTTATCATTTCTGAGAACGCATGTTGTTACAGCGTGGTTACCTGTAAATACAACATTAACGAAATAAATGCTCAAAATGATGTCCGTCAACCTGAATGCATTTGGCAATACGTGTAGCGACATTCCTCTCAACAGCGAGTAGTTCGCCTTCCGTAATGTTCGCACATGCACTGATAATGCGCTGGCGCACGTTATCAGGCGTTATCGGTGGATCACGATAGCAAATATCCTTCAACTTTCCCCACACGAAGAAATCCGGGGACGTCAGATCCGGTGAACGTGCGGGCAGTGGTATGGTGCCTCGACGACCAATCCACCTCTGTCATGAAATATGCTATTCAATACCGCTTCAAGTGCACGCAAGCTATGTGCCGGACATCCATAATGTTGGAAGTGCATCGCCATTCTGTCACGCAGTGAAACTTCTTGTAGTAACATCGGTAGTACATTACGTAAGAAACCAGTATACATTGCACCATTCAGATTGCTATCGATAAAATGGGGGCCAAATATCCTTCCTCCCATAATGCCGCACCATACATTAACCCGCCAAGGTCGCTGATGTTCCACTTGTCGCAGCTATCGTGGATTTTCTGTTGCCCAATAGTGCATATTATGCCGGTTTACGTTACCGCTGTTGATGAATGACGCTTCGTCGCTAAATAGAACGCGTGCAAACATCTGTCATCGTCCCGTAATTTCTCTTGTGCCCAGCGGTAGAACAGTACACGACGTTCAAAGTCGTCGCCATGCAATTCCTGGTGCATAGAAATATGGTACGGGTGCAATCGATGTTGATGTAACATTCTCAACAACGATGTTTTTGAGATTCCTGATTCTCGCACAATATGTCTGCTACTGACGTGCGGATTAGCCGCGACAGCAGCTAAAACACCTACTTGGGCATCATCATTTGTTGCAGGTCGTGGTTGACGTTTCACATGTGGATGAACACTTCCTGTTCCTTAAATAACGTAACTATCCGGCGAACGGTCCGGACACTTGGATGATGTCATCCAGGATACCGAGCAGCATACATAGCACACGCTCGTTGGGCATTTTGATCACAATAGCCATACATCAACACGATATCGACCTTTTCCGCAATTGGTAAACGGTCCATTTTAACACGGGTAATGTATCACGAAGCAAATACCGTCCGCATTGGCGAAATGCTACGTGATGCCACGTACTTTTACGTTTGTGACTACTACAGTGCCATCTACCACAAAGCGAGAAAAGTGGTCCAACTAAAACATCCGTATTTCTTTACGTACTACACGAATATGTAATAAGAAGTGGGGGTTCCTATTTTAAAAAACGCAGTTGATATCCGTTTTGCCTATGGCAGCGCCATCTAGCGGGCCAACTATAGCGCCATCTGGTTCTCCCTTCAAGCTAGACGAGTTTTGTTCTTTGTAGTTTTTTCGTTTGATACTTATTTCGTGAGATATTTGTCCCGGTCGCTATTAATGGACCACCATTTTCTTGGATGGAACTACGCGAAGATTGTAGCTGTGACTAACTTGAAGAGGCTGAGGGCACGTAAATACACTGGTGCGACGGAAGTAACTTTCGCATGACGTGTCACTTCCAAGTAAAATAGCTAGGTGAAACATGGACCCTACAAAGAAATAACTGCTACAATATAGCACAGTACATTACAACAGGTAACTGAAAGAAACGGGCAATGAGTCGAACAGAAACGACACTTTTATTGAAATACAATAATTATATTGAAGTTACCGCGATTTGTGATGGTTCCCCTATACATGGGGACATGGTTCTTAATAGAGTGTGTGGTCAGCACGGACGGCAATGGGTACACTGCAAAGCGTTCCCTTGCTGGCCACAAGGTTACTGAGGAATTCTTGTGGTGGGGCGTTCCATGACTCCACCAGCGAGACTGACAGCTGGTGGATGTTCGCTGGTGCTTGTGGACATGCTGCGCTATGTCCTTCCAAAGAATCCCACACGTGTTCGACGAGGTTTAAGTGGGGGAACGGACAGGCTAGGCGATTCGCCGAATATTCTCTCCTTCCAACAGCTCCTTCATCCGTGTTGTTAAATCCAGTCGCATAAACATAAACATGATTTCAGGCGGAATGCACCCCTGCAAAGATACACGGTGTGTAAAGTTGTTCGGTAAGAGTACCGTGGTCAACGTTCTGCAGGTCAGTACATCCATGCAACATTATGTCACATATTGTAGTACCTCGACCACCAAAGTGATCATGTTGGACAATGCTGGACGTCCCCTCATACGACGAAAGGAGGAAACGCGTAACGCTCCCAGGGAAAATGTGTGTTCCGCAAGACCAGAATCGTGGAACAGTTTTTTGAGTTTCGTAATGTCTTCTCCGCCAAATTCGTGCGATATGAACCCAATGGAACGCACGAGGGATGCAATTGGCCTTCTGCATCCGCCAATCACCGCCTGTAATTTACGGGAATTGTGTTACCTTTGCGTAGACATCTGATACCAAATATCTCCGGTAACATAGAAAAGAGTTCTCGACTTTATGCCACGCAGAAGAATAGCTGTTGTATTGTGGCCCAACAAGCTATTTCACATGTGGTCATAATGTTTTAGCTCATCTCTGTAAACAGGTAATTAGTTGATCACGTTTGTTTAAGTCAACAGTTTGAAATACAATAAACCAGTAGTTTTAAACCAAGCAACGACGGATGCTTGACGCTTGTCGGGAGGCAGGAACGGCAGTTTCAAACGTGGTGCCGACCCCTAGTGCCAGCTGACGTCACTCTGTCCCGAGCGGAGCAAACGAGATATAGGGACCTGCAACGAACTTGTGACGTCACACTAGACGTCTTGCCCGCAACATCTCGCGAACGCCTGGCTCCGTGCAGGGCCTACAGGAAATCAATATTTAATTGAAAAAATACATAGTAAAGGTCTTAATTTATTCCTGTGCTATTGAGAGATTTCATGCATTTAAAAATACAGTGAAGAATTATTAAAATCGTCTGAAATAGTTACTCGTTCCGTGCCAGAGACAGCTGCTGGCACTCGAAGGACCTGTAGTGTCACGCGCTGTGACGTATGCGCCACACCCTGTCGTTGTCGTGGGCCTCGGTCCCACGGCGGGCCGGAAGTGCTATGAGCTGACCAACTTATCTTCCGCACATGCGTCGTTTCGACCCTCTCTGATTGGTGCCAGAGGCTGAAGTCGTGCTTGAATAAGAGGGAAAACCTTACCTGCCGCAGCAATCAGTGGTTTTACTCCTGGCGACGATGGCGGAGACAGCCATCGAAAGTTCGAGATTTTTATTCCAACCGACGCGGCTTGAGAACCGAGAAGATTTTATTCAGTTTTAAAAGCGTCAGCAGTTTACTTCCATCGAAGTACTTTTCCAGTCGAACTCAAAGCTGAGTACTTTTAGTTGTTGCACAGATGGACATTCCTGTTCTTGCGACATTTGGAACTTATATTTCGATTTCGACATCTGCCTGAAAACATGTCTGAAATGATGAACAACATCAGACACTATAGTTTCAGTTTAAATCGATTCTGTTCCGCATTTGTTACATTTTGGATATGTTGTATCCCACGTAGCACTGACACTCCATGCGGTACTGCAGTGTGATTTGCGTTCCCTGCTGTGCAGGCGTAAGGCGTGAGACGACGTAAGGCTGAAATTGTAACTCCGGTCTGGCCAACGGAGAGCGACGACTTTGGCGTTCTACTTTACATTGCCTGTTGCGTGGTCGGAAATAGTGCGTTGGTAGGTATCATTCCACCCGCCGGGTATTTATATGGGCTACACGACCCGACAAGTAGAATCGGCTGGATAGGCAGTCGGCGGGTCTACTTTCGGAGCCAAGTCACAGCCCCGAGTAACAACGAGGACCAGCAGACAACAGTCTGCAACCAGTCTTTGACGGCCACCATTCTTCCACGAATTCATTGCTTCTCGACTGGACTTTGAAGAATTTCACGGGAGTGTCTACCGACCGAATTAGGACTTTGATTCAGTGTGATACTTGTGATCATGTAAACTTTGAAGCTGAGCAGTCATTCAGCATGTGTGTTAGTCGCAGCCACAAAGGTAGAACTGATATAATCACTTTCACACTCGTTAAATATTACAGTACGCTATGCCAAGCAAACCTCGTTGCCAAAATTTACCTTACAAAAGAGCACAACACAGCCGAAGTCTTCTGGAATTCCTAGCACGCAACAATAATTGGTACCACGGGCGTGTTGTGGGAACAAAGTTGCGCCAGGAGCGGACGACCTTTGCCGGCCTTACCTCCAATGGTCTCGGGTCCCGTGACGATAGAGGGCGGGCCTCCAGAGAACTGCGACCCGTACTGCTGGTGCTGCGCTCCCGTCATCTGCATGGAGAACGCTGAAACACCAGGAGCTTTTAAGGATCACGTCTGGAAATAGTTGATACAACTATGGTGTGGAAGTTAAAGGCATTTGGGAATACACTACTGGCCTTTGAAATTGCTACACCACGAAGATGACGTGCTACAGACGCGAAATTTAACCGACAGGAAGAAGATGCTGTGATATGCAAATGATTAGCTTTTCAGAGCATTCATAGAAGTTTGGCGCCGGTGCCGAGACCTACAACGTGCTGACAAGGGGAAAGTTTCCAACCGACTTCTCATACACAAGCAGCAGTTGACAGGCCTTGCCTGGTGAAACGTTGTTGTGATGCCTCGTGTAAGGAGGAGAAATGGATACCATCACGTTTCCGACTTTGATAAAGGTCGGGTTGTAGCCTATCGCGATGCGGTTTATCGTATCGCGACTTTTGCTGCTCCGGTTGGTCGAGATCCAATGACTGTTAGCAGAATATGGAATCGGTGGGTTCAGGAGAGTAATACGGAACGCCGTGCTGGATCCCAACGGCCTCGTATCACTAGCAGTCGAGATGACAATCATCTTACCCGCATGGCTGTAACGGATCGTGTAGCCACGTCTCGATCCCTGAGTCAACAGATGGGGACGTTTGCAAGACAACAACCATCTGCACGGACAGTTCGACGACGTTTGCAGCAGCATGGACTATCAGCTCGGAGACCATGGTTCCGGTTACCCTTGACGCTGCATCACAGACAGGAGCACCTGCAATGGTGAACTCAACCTGTGTGCACGAATGGCAAAACGTCATCTTTCGGATGAATCCAGGTTCTGTTTACAGCATCATGATGGTCATATCCGTGTTTGGTGACATCGCGGTGAAAGCACATTCGAAGCGTGTATTCGTCATCGCCATACTGGCGTATCACCCGGCGTGATGGTATGGGGTGCCGTTGGTTACACGTCTCGCTCACATCTTGTTCGCATTGACGGCACTTTGAACAGTGGACGTTACATTTCAGATGTGTTAAGACCCGTGGCTCTACCCTTCATTCGATCCCTGCGAAACCCTAAATTTCAGCAGGATAATGCACGACCGCATGTTGCAGGTCCTGTACGGGCCTTTCTGGATACAAAAAATGTTCGACTGCTGCCCTGGCCAGCACATTTCCAGATCTCTCACCAACTGAAAACGTCTGGTCAATGGTGGCCGAGCAACTGGCTCGTCACAATACGCCAGTCACTACTCTTGATGAACTGTGGTATCGTGTTGAAGCTGCATGGGCAGCTGTACCTGTCCGCGCCATCCAAGCTCTGTTTGACTCAATGCCCAGGCGTATCAAGGCCGTTATTACGGCCAGAGGTGGTTGTTCTGGGTACTGCTTTCTCAGGATCTATGCACCCAAATTGCGTGAAAATGTAATCACATGTCAGTTCTAGTATAATATATTTGTCCAATGAATACCCGTTTATCATCTGCATTTCTTCTTGGTGTAGCAATTTTAATGGCTTGTACTGTAGGCCAGCCGCTTAGGATGTACAAGATTTCGATCACAACCTACCTGTTATGAGCACTAGCAGCTGTCAGCAACAAAGTAATGTCGAAGAACAACACCATTTGTCTTATGAGTATAATATGTGTCTGAGCAATAACGGAAAGGAACGTGGCAGTACTTTCTCTGGGTACCATTTCAACATCAAACCGGGACCCTCCTCACAGAGGGTGCAATGAATAGAAGCCGCGAACATATCCCTGATTCCAATGCGTCCGATCAGGTCTCTGAACGTAGGTGAAGACACATAGCGCATGGAAAGAAGAGCGGATGAAACATGAAGGCAGAGAGGTCGGCGGCACATTATGTTGCAACCTGCTCCTCTGAGAAGATTATAGTTTACGTATCTGACAGTCTGTAGACGACACCTATCAGTCGTAATAACCCTCGTTCCTACTCCGCTTTTTCATTTGGCTGTGCCATTTTGATTTGTGTCATGTGGCTGCGTGCTAAGGTAGTGTGGCGCGGAAATTCCAATGTGTACAAGTACAGGAGAAATTCACCTGCAAACAGGTAAAAAATGTAATTACGTAAACTAACTTTTGACGTAATGATAACCCTGGTCTGGGTGGAACATCTTCGACGAGTAATGAATACGTCCTGGGACCCGATGTCGATTCCGCTCACTACTTTAACTATGAATATAAATCGTCAGTAATATCATAGATTTCCAGGGTATGTGATTGCTCTCATTCTGTCACACGACTAATCGAATAGGGCGGAAAAGCGGACAGATGTTCAGGACACTCTCTTCCTCTAGGAGTGGAAAATTGCACCTGTAAAATGGAAGAAGCAACGACGATCAAAGGAATGAGATTGTAGAGGGCAACTGAAACAGCTTCATTGAAGTCAGTTAATGTATAAAGAAAGCCTGTAAGTGAGAAAGTGTCATGATGAGCTCTCCATTGGTA
Source organism: Schistocerca americana (assembly GCF_021461395.2). Classification (NCBI taxonomy): domain Eukaryota; kingdom Metazoa; phylum Arthropoda; class Insecta; order Orthoptera; family Acrididae; genus Schistocerca; species Schistocerca americana. The sequence continues at coordinate 473,321,460 of NC_060122.1, read as the reverse complement.
AAAAAAATTCTTTATAAGCCACCCATTCGCATTTTCAGGAGGGGACTGTTAAGGGAGATGTGACCATGAGAAAAAGAATGAGTATTCAACTACACGGCAACGTCCCACGTGTGTGAGCGTGGCATTTCAGAGGTCTGGCACGTGGTAGGAAAGTTAGAATTTCGGTAAAGGAAACTGGAAAGGCTCAGCCTAGATGTGGTGGACGTCACTGAAGTTAGCTGGAAAGAAGATAAGAATTTCTGCTCAGTCGAGTACGAGGTAATATCAACACTAAGAGAAAATGGTGTAAATCGAATAGGATTCGTTATGAACATACAGTACTCGCAAAGTAGGTGAGAGACTGAGTTAATTTGAACGATCCAGTGATAAGATTATTCTCATCAGAATCGAAAGCAATCCAACTTAAACAACAATACTGCAGATATACATGCCGACGTCACAAAGTAAGATGATGAGGCAGGGGAAGTATATGAGAGCACTCAACGAGTAACTCATTATGTAAAGCGATATGATAATATAATAATTACGAAGGATTGGAGCGTTGTAGTAGGGCGCGGAACAGAAAGTGGAATTACACAAGAATATGAGCTAGGTAGTAGAATGAGAGTGGAGAAAGGCTCATAAAGTTCTGCAGTAAACTTAAGCTAAGAACAGGAATAGAAAGAGACCTGGGGACACGAGTTGATACAAGCTAGAATACACCATGGTGACACAGAGATTCTGAAATCAGGTACTGGATTGTAAGGGTAATCTAGGAACAGACATAGATCCAGACCACAACTTAGTAATCATGGAATGTAGGCCTAAGTTTAAGAGAATCGTCGCAGGATGTATCAACGTGCAAAGAAATGGGATACTGAGGAATGTTGATGTGGATTTTAAGTTCTTTAAGGCCGTAGATAGTTTTAAACTGGAAACCAACAGTAATCAGGTCGTTGGAAGAGGATATGAAGTGAGAGTAAACGGAAGAAAGGCGAAAGTATCGTCTACAACCTCAAAATACAGTTACTTCGGCGATAGAAGTGGTAGAGGCAAACTACGGGTGCGCAAAGGAAGTACTGTTCCCATGCGCAGATCTATGTAATGCTCATTCACTAGACTTAACCTTCAGTGGTGTGAGTACAATCTGCAGATATGTGGAAAACGTTTAACAACATATTTTACAGTACGCAACAAAATTAGTTTAATTTGGATTCGGAAACATATGTTTGATAATTAATAAATGGTGAAAAATAATACTACAAGAATAAAAACGGAAGTCAAAATCTCCTTTACTGGATAGCATTTCCATTAGCATTATGTGTCCGTGAAGTCTTCTCGTAGCAATGAAAAGAAGAAAGATGCCCTATTTAAGCGAAGGAAGTAATAATGATGCGAGCGAACTGGCGCAAAAATGCATTGCACCAGAGGCATCTAAAAAATGGAGTATCGTTTATCACTGCATCATGGCAAGTTTACACTATTGTAGAAGAAATGCAAATGAAAGATAAGTGATTGCCAAAATCAAACTCCAGAAATTTCTCCTGTCTAAGTTCTATGGATTGCCCTTATTAATTAAATTCTTCATCACAAACTTCCTCAGATAGGAATTCGTGGATTATAAATTCAAAGCAGCTTTCCTATGGGAGTTGTTGCTTAATTTTAGAAGGAAGAGTAGAATTAAACGTCTAGTCGACAAAAGAGGTCATTGGAGACGGGGCACGAGCTCGGATTAGGGAAGAACGAGTAAGGATAACGGCCGCGCCCTTTTCAAACGAACCATCCCGGAATTTGTCTTATGTTATTTAGGGAATTCAGAGGAAACCCGAATCCGGATTGCCGGACAGGATTTGAACCGTCGTCAGTCCCAATTCGAGTTAAGTGTGCTAACTGCTGAGCCATCTCGCTCGGTAGTTCACCATCGGTATAAAAACTACTTGCCTCAGAATCATGTGTGTTTTACTAGTATTTGAAGATGACTGTGCTGAAACTTGTAATTAATAAAGAAAAACGGGAAAATGCTACTACACTGGAGTTAGACAAAAAATATAAACACTTGAAATAAAGACAGAATTTGATTAGTTAGCTCTTGGACCTCGTTTAACAAGAAGAATTATTGCTCGGATCCGTCGTGGGTGGATTAATAAACTAGAACTCATTCACAACAATAGTACCCACTACTCTAACGAAAATGTCGCTGATTCATCAAGTATCCACTGGCCTTGGAGCCGGCCGAAGTGGCCGTGCGGTTAAAGGCGCTGCAGTCTGGAACCGCAAGACCGCTACGGTCGCAGGTTCGAATCCTGCCTCGGGCATGGATGTTTGTGATGTCCTTAGGTTAGTTAGGTTTAACTAGTTCTAAGTTCTAGGGGACTAATGACCTCAGCAGTTGAGTCCCATAGTGCTCAGAGCCATTTGAACCACTGGCCTTGGATGGGTGGATGACGGCGCAGCTTGTCTTCTGAAACACCTCATAAAGATTATGTTTAGATGAGCTGGCTGAGGTGACCACAAGAGGTGTTTAGCTTCATCACAGTGTCCGTTAAACCAATTTTGGGCAGTTCCAAACGTGTGAATGGATGCGCTATCGTCTGTATACACAGGCATTTCGCCGAGAAACACAGTGTGTAGATGTTTGCTCAGAGCAACCTGTTTCCCTCCCATACTGGGCACCAAGGTACAGCACCGCGCCCCAACAGTGTCACTGAACCGTTCAAAGCACATCACAAGAGGACTGAGAAATCCATCATACAACAGGATTCTGTTAGCGTTGCCCAAACGTAGTGACCTCCACTGGCCACGACAATTCTTCTGTGGAGATGACAGTGTTGTGTCGTAGGTATGGTTTTGAAATAGATATTCTATCACGAATGTTTGAGGCACACAGTTCATAATGGATAGTTTTTGATGATTTATTTCCGTGTAAATATTTGTTCATGTTACATGTTGCCTGGGATTCTGTCGATTGTGCTTAATGGCTACAATCTGCTTCAAAATTCTTCGAACTCCGGCCTCTGTTCTGCTAGGCATATCTTTCCCGGTGCTGTAATAACAAGCGACACGCTACTTCTCAAGCTACCAATGAACTTTTCTGTTTTCGTTAATGAACCCACTGCAGTGCAGGCCCCAACAGTAACTCCTGTTCCGAAAATCGAAAGATCAGTCATAAAATTTCAAAACTGCAATATATTTCACGTCGAACAGCTATTCCTGCTAGCCGGGGCTGACGTGTGAACATTCTCAATAGCTATGTGGTACGCATCAACAGATGAGAGCGGAGTATGTTACTTGTTTCTTTCATGTACTGTCATTAGACAGATGTTCACATTTATTATCAGTGTAAATATGAATGACGGCATAGCGAGTACCTGAAAATAGTGATAACTCTATGTATAAGACTCTAAGATAATGAATAAAATTGAGGTGTGTTTAATTCCTGAAAGAAGACGCAACAGAAACGGATTTGATTTGCGTGAGATACTCTGCTGTTGATACGCAGAACTTTTGACAGAAGTAAGGCTAGAGACGAAACCCTTTAAAACTGATTAGAGACGATGGCACAGGCTAAATTCAATGTTTACTGGGCACACAAGATCTTCTCTGAGCCACGTATTCGATTACGTGAGTATGGGAAGCTTAAGGTGCCAGTGTGGCCTCAAGAATCACACAAAAATGACATTATTTAGCGTAAAGATCTGATGGCGTTAAGTAGTGCCAGCCAAACATAGCAAAGAAGAGTATGTAACTTGGAACACTTTTCAGACTTTCGTCTCTAGCCGGATCCGTAGTAGAAGTTTAATATATCTTCTTATGTCATTTTTAAATCTCAGCATTCAATTATTGCATGCTGCGAACATTTTCTGAAATAAAAATCAGACTGAAATTGTAATATTTTTCCAAATGTCAAAAAAAGTGTTCCAAAGTAAAACATGGTCATATACTTAAGAATATATATTCCTTTGGAATTTAAAAGTGTTGCTATCAAGAAAATTTTGTCAATACTGTATTCAGTACTCTATCTGCGGCATTATTACTCGACCGCATGCCAGTTATCACTACGTGAAATCAAAATAAGAAGAGGTACACTACTGGCCATTAAAATTGCTACACCAAGAAGAAATGCAGATGATAAACAGGTATTCACTGGACAGATATATTAAACTAGAAATGACTTGTGATTACATTTTCACGCAATTTGGGTGCATAGATCCTGAGAAATCTGTCCCCAGAACAGCCACCTCTGGGCGTAATAACGGCCTTGATACGCCTGGGCATTGAGTCAAACAGAGCTTGGATGGCGTGTACAGGTACAGCTGCCCATGCAGCTTCAACACGATGCCACAGTTCATCAATAGTAGTGACTGGCGTATTGTGACGAGCCAGTTGCTCGGCCACCTTTGACCAGACGTTTTCAATTGGTGAGAGATCTGGAGAATGTGCTGGCCAGGGCAGCACATTTACTGCCCTGAGAGAGAGCAGATAGTAGAGGCAGAGTGAGTGGGAGGTTGCTCTCTAGTGGGAAGGAAAAAACATCAGAAAAGCGTGCCGAGAGAAAGAGAGACGGGGCAGAGCCGTGAAAAAGACGTCCTTTTAATGAGAAGGAACGCTTGGGGGTCACAAACGATGGTCACGTGCTAACGTCTGCAGAATCCTCTCATTGAGAGCGCCGGGGACGTTTCCCACCGAAACCTGATACACGTTTCCGTTTGGCAGAGTGCTAAGGATGTGAAGGGGATAAGAAAATTTCCAGAAAATCTTATGGAAGGAGTAAGGTTCACGTGATTGGCTGGTAGGTTCCTGACCCATGTAGTAGGAGATAATGTTTTTGTAACAGACACGGATTCACCGTCTGAGCGCAAATGACGACACTCCGTGTCCAGGAGGGAATGGACAAACACTTACCCGTTGGGGTATCGATCGAGGTCACGTCCTTGCCGGAATCGATCGAAGATAGTTACCTCTGGGAACCGACCTAGTGACTGAAATGGCGAGAGCCACAGTGGAGAATCCGGCAGTTAAAATTCGTGAATTGCTTTCGACATAGGAAGGGTGTGAAGTCGGTTCCTCCGTGACAGAGTTATTATTCCGCTCACTCGAGTGACGATTCTTTATCTCCCTGTGGAGTCTGACACACAATGAAGTGCTTCTTTGGGGGAAGATGATTGACTCGAATATCTGTTTGTGGCTGGCTAGTGAGCAGACAGAAATCATGACTGGCGTTCTGTCTTCTAACGAGGTAATTTCAGGCCTAGGAGTTCGCGGACGGCATACTGCGTCGACTGTGTAGGCAGAGAATTCCAGGTACGCCACGTGCGTTATCTGCACAGACACCAACGCCCCAGCAGGCAGATCACTAGTGATGTAAAACTGCTATCCGTACTTGACCAGATGATATGCGCTCTCCAGTTCAACGGATAGAGAAACACTAGCAGCAAATGTGTTGAGATTCATCTTCTTATCCACTGAGCGTTTTCTGAAAGTGTCACTCAAGGTGTAGGACTTCCGCTTCTCACCGCTAGTCAGTATGAGCCGTCTTGTGTCCGTCTAATAACGGGGGGACTAAGTCTGAAGAAAGTAAAACATATGTATTACTTTTGAATGCATTATGGGAACAGCAGTGATCAATAAAATTGTAAATAATTACTATTAAAAACAGTCTTGATCACAATTTATTTTATAAGGTGACCGGTTTCGACCACTGCTGTGGTCATCTTCAGACCATTGAGTGGAAACCCCTTTCTGTTGGAGATTCTCCAACAGAAAGGGGTTTCCACTCAATGGTCTGAAGATGACCACAGCAGTGGTCGAAACCGGTCACCTTATAAAATAAATTGTGATCAAGACTGTTTTTAATAGTAATTATTTAAAACATATGTTCTGCCAATTTCGAAATTACATGTAAGGCAGAATCTGACATCGTGTACTTCATATTTATACAACTTTTTGCACTCTACCTGCTTCTTGAAAATAAACGATTTACAGTATCCACTTTGTGATTCATTCTACTCGCATCGCGATAGGAACGGCTGGTTTGATGTGTTAAAGTGAAATGAAGCAGAATCACAACAGAATACCTCGTTTTATGGAAATCCCTAGGAATAGGTTATTACTGCAGGCGTGAGAATTTCATTTTGGAGACAACATTAGGCAACCATACATGCACACGCTATATACTGAAGCGCCAAAGAAACTGGTATAGGCATGCGTATTCAAGTACGCAGATAAGTAAACAGGCAGAGTACGGCGTTGCGATCGGCAACACTTGTATAAGTCAACAAGATGTTAGGTCGCTTACTGCTGCTACAAGGACAGATTATCAAGATTTATCTTAGTTTGAACTTGGTGTTATAGTCGGCGCACGAGGGATGGGACACAGCATATCCAAGGTAGAGATGGAGAAGGGACTTTCTCGTGCGACCATTTTACTAGTGTACTGTGAATAGCAGTTATCAGGTAGAACATGAAATCTTCGACATCGCTGTGGCCGGAAAAAGATCCTGCAAGAACGGGACAACGACGACTGAAGAGAATCGTTCAACATGACAGAGCAACCCTTCCGAAAAGTGCTGTAGATGTCAATGCTGGGCCATCAACAAGTTTCAGCGTGCGAATCATTCAACCAAACATTATTGATGTGGGCTTTCGGAGCCAAAGGCCCATTCGTGTTCCCTTGATGACTGCACGACACAAAGCTCTACGCCTCGCCTGCGTCCGTCAACACCGACAGTGAACTGTTGATGACTGCGAACATGTTGCCTTTTCGGACGAATCTCGATTCAAGTTGTATCGAGAGGATGGACGTGTACGGGTATGGAGACAACCTCATGCAGACAAGGACCCTGCATTTCAGCAAAGGACTATTCAAGTTGGTGGAGGCTCTGTAATGGTGAGGTGCACGTGCAGTTGGAGTGATATGGGACCCCTGATAAGTCTGAAAATACGACGTTGACAGGTGACACGAACGTAAGCATCCTGTCGGATCACCTGCATCCATTCACGTCCATTGTGGATTCCGACGGACTTGGGCAGTTCCAGCAGGACGATGCGACACACCACACGTCCAGAATTGCTATACAGTGGCTTCAGAAACACCCTTCTGAATTTAAAAGCTTCTGCTGGACACCAGACTCCCCAGACATGATCATTATCGAGCATATCTGGGATGCCTTGCAACGTGTTGTTCAGAAGAGATCTCCACCCCGTCGTACTCTTATGGATTTATAGACAGACCTAAAAGATTCAAGGTGTTAGTTCCCTCCAGCACTACTTCAGGCAATATCCGAGTCCATACCACATCATGCTGCGGCACTTCTGTGTGCTCGCAGGGGACCTACACGATATTAGGCAGGTGTGCCAGTTTCTTTGGCTCTACAGTATGCATTACAAACGCCACCGAGTTTACACATTAGAGAAACTCAGTTCATTTGGAAATATCACATTTTCCACGGTAGAAGACTTTCTTCTATTTGAAGGTACGGGATGGTGAACGACAGGTGAAGTATGACTTAACTGTCCTCTAGTTATATAATTAGTTTTAAAAACGTATAGAAATTTATTGTGCGCAAAATTCTGTAACTGAAGGATTCGTAATAGCTTCCAAACACATCCAATAGATCATAGAGTATGTGACGGTACGTCACATAAATATTGACATTTTTATCAGTTGTAAGCTCAATACTGTGAAGTGTTAAGGGTGAACTAAAAATTATTTCTAAACGCTTAACGTATTTTATGAACATAATTAGTATAAAAGATACAGTTAATGTTGTTGAAAAAAACTGATATGCAGCGATAATTTAAAAGTAGCATCTTTATTTAAAACACGTCTATGAAAATAAAAAGAATCGCTAAGAGACGCGACTGTACGGCCGAGGAGGACGGACGTACTTTATGGTACACACACTGTTTTGTTTCGCGATACGGAAGGCAGCCATTGAGCAGCTACACATATTTTATGTAAGTTATTCTGTATTCTGCTAAAATAAACTAATTATTGTTATCACAAAATGAATTTCTTTGTAACAGTTGTCACCTCAATGGTCGCAGCGGCTAATTATTTCTAATAAGCATTTTTTTCAGCAATTTGCACTGCGGGAAGCTCATCTTCCGATGCAGCCTCTGGTCGGCCATTAGGCAGCGAAGTATTAATTTATTTTTCAAAGTGTTAACAGTAACTGTAAGTACGAGAGATTTCGATGTAAGAACCTTTCTAAATTGCAACAGATAATTAATTTAACGTTAAAGTTCATTTCTTAAATTATACAGATTCCATAAGTTCAGTAAGTTTTATCTTGGCCGCTCCACGGCAACAATCGAAATTCTCTCGAGCTTTGCTTTGCAATCAATAAATAGAAATTAACAAAATTACGTTCAATTCAGTTAACGGCAACTATATTTTAGTCATAACATTCAAAATATAAAGTTGGCACATGAATAACAGCCGAATAACATTGTGATAGGAGAAAGTCTGTATGTGCCTGGGCTAGAGGTTCAGGCGATTGTGCTAATGTTCATATACACTCCTGGAAATGGAAAAAAGAACACATTGCCACCGGTGTGTCAGACCCACCATACTTGCTCCGGAAACTGCGAGAGGGCTGTACAAGCAATGATCACACGCACGGCACAGCGGACACACCAGGAACCGCGGTGTTGGCCGTCGAATGGCGCTAGCTGCGCAGCATTTGTGCACCGCCGCCGTCAGCGTCAGCCAGTTTGCCGTGGCATACGGAGCTCCATCGCAGTCTTTAACACTGGTAGCATGCCGCGACAGCGTGGACGTGAACCGTATGTGCAGTTGACGGACTTTGAGCGAGGGCGTATAGTGGGCATGCGGGAGGCCGGGTGGACGTACCGCCGAATTGCTCAACACGTGGGGCGTGAGGTCTCCACAGTACATCGATGTTGTCGCCAGTGGTCGGCGGAAGGTGCACGTTCCCGTCGACCTGGGACCGGACCGCAGCGACGCACGGATGCACGCCAAGACCGTAGGATCCTACGCAGTGGCGTAGGGGACCGCACCGCCACTTCCCAGCAAATTAGGGACACTGTTGCTCCTGGGGTATCGGCGAGGACCATTCGCAACCGTCTCTATGAAGCTGGGCTACGGTCCCGCACACCGTTAGGCCGTTTTCCGCTCACGCCCCAACATCGTGCAGCCCGCCTCCAGTGGTGTCGCGACAGGCGTGAATGGAGGGACGAATGGAGACGTGTCGTCTTCAGCGATGAGAGTCGCTTCTGCCTTGGTGCCAATGATGGTCGTATGCGTGTTTGGCGCCGTGCAGGTGAGCGCCACAATCAGGACTGCATACGACCGAGGCACACAGGGCCAACACCCGGCATCATGGTGTGGGGAGCGATCTCCTACACTGGCCGTACACCACTGGTGATCGTCGAGGGGACACTGAATAGTGCACGGTACATTCAAACCGTCATCGAACCCATCGTTCTACCATTCCTAGACCGGCAAGGGAACTTGCTGTTCCAACAGGACAATGCACGTCCGCATGTATCCCGTGCCACCCAACGTGCTCTAGAAGGTGTAAGTCAACTACCCTGGCCAGCAAGATCTCCGGATCTGTCCCCCATTGAGCATGTTTGGGACTGGATGAAGCGTCGTCTCACGCGGTCTGCACGTCCAGCACGAACGCTGGTCCAACTGAGGCGCCAGGTGGAAACGGCATGGCAAGCCGTTCCACAGGACTACATCCAGCATCTCTACGATCGTCTCCATGGGAGAATAGCAGCCTGCATTGCTGCGAAAGGTGGATATACACTGTACTAGTGCCGACATTGTGCATGCTCTGTTGCCTGTGTCTATGTGCCTGTGGTTCTGTCAGTGTGATCATGTGATGTATCAGACCCCAGGAATGTGTCAATAAAGTTTCCCCTTCCTGGGACAATGAATTCACGGTGTTCTTATTTCAATTTCCAGGAGTGTAGTAGGTGATTTGACCCACTATTACAGAAATTAATAAAGTTCCTTTCCTTTCAGAAGGACTGTGCAAAAACACTTGCCCATTAGTGTGATTCACATTCATATTAATATTGTCTATAGCTTTATAAACTATCTGGCGTGTGCGCCTCCTCCTTCTTGAACGGGACTTAGTTACTGACGCCAGTGGCAGTGTGACACATCTGTGCAGTCAGCATCTTTGGCGCAAGAACGCGGCTCAGTTAAAGATGGCGGCGCCCATGTCACACTCCCTAGCTACTACAGGAGGAGGAGGCGCACACGCTGGACAGTTTATAAAGCTATAGGCAATATTAATAAGAATGTGAATCACGCTAATGGGCAAGTGTTTTTGCACAGTCCTTCTGTTTTTTGTGGAGGAGTGTTTAATTTCACTCTAACAAATAATGATACCAACCAAGCTGGAAATGGATGGGTGACTGTAGCAATTGTATGTTACCCAGGAGACAAAGTTTCTAAAGTTGAAGGACTTGAGGCCTTTTATGATAGAGACATTCATGTGTGTTATTCAAGAACCCATTTCATATTTACTTATGCACGTAAATAAATAATAAATTCGATAAGAAGAGATAATACCCCTGAGAGAAAGAATCATGCTGATAAACAAGTACTTAAATTAGTAAAACTCAACGTATTTACAAATGCTGCACAAAACAAAACCTCATGTCTCGAAACAACAAAAGTAATAGAAATTGACCACATATGGAGGCCACCTGTACGCATTTTTTCACATTGTTGTGAAATCGGATGGTAGACTGAAACACCAACTACGACGTGTCATGTGTTCCTAGGTATGTTAGTAACAAGCTAAAACACTCCCGTGTACCAAAACTAGTGTCGTGCTCTCGAGGTGACATCGTGTGAAGAGTCTGTCGCCGGTGCAGTTTATCGTGTGTCAGACCTTACCTGAGCTCTCGATTTCTGGCGTGGGCTGCGTGACGACCGTCTGCGGGGCCAGCAGGAAGCTGGGCACGTCCGGCGGCGTGAACACCGGCGGTGCCGAGCTGGGAGCCTCGTCGTCCGCCTGTGGGCAGGATGCGGGCGAGAGCGTTAGTACGACACAGCCTGTGGTGTGCGTACTGTAAGACCTTCGGTACACACACCATCAGATTATTTGACTTGTCGCTCGAGCGAAGTAGGAGAATGTCAGCAATATGTCTCGTGGTCTTATCGTGGCGTGTTTATCTTCTGCCGTTAGGTCAGACGATAGAAATGCCACTTGAACGCTTAGAGTGACCAACTTTAAACAGAACTTGATTAATTTTCACACACATTTATTAAAATAATAAAAAGTGTAGACATTATGTAACTTGATTCTGGATGCTGTTTACAATTGACTATCTGAAGTTCCTTTGGTCTTGGTACGTTAATCTTATTCTCACATATCTCTGATACTTGACAAAGTGTCTATACATTTATCTTCATGGCTATGTACAGGTTTATGATAATCTTCTTAGGTGCAGACTGAAACTTGACTATAGACTGGTACAGAATGGTGCAGACAAATGCAGACTGACTAATTGGTGGTCTGTACACTCGTTATAATACCTTGCACGTTCAGGTATTACTGCACGATTGTGATCCGCAAGGAGAGAAGGTTCTACGTTAGCAGAAATCTCATTGGCTTCGTTACATATTAATACGCGGATTGGTGGAAGCAGAATTTGGTCCATCTCTAAGGCAGCGCCATCTCGTAGTGCGGAGACAGACGAGCGCTGCGCTTGCGCTGTTGTGCTTATCGGGGCGCGCTCTAGTGGGAAGGTTGTGTACGCACTTATTATTTTTTTTTCCTGTATTGTGATTTCATTCCCCTGCCCCATATGGGCTGGGCAGGGCAGGGCTGTCAGCAGCACAATCCACCACTCTTCAGCCGAGTGACACGACAACTAAAACAAGGATAAAATGATACATACATAAGGAGATAAAAAAGGGGAACATAAAACAGAGTAAGGGGAGAAAATGAAGGTAAAAATACACTGACATGGAGACGTTTATTGGGGACAGTTAAGAAAGTCACCAGAAAGTTAAAAAACACAGTTGGCGATTCTTAAAACACAGAGAAGACACTGAATGCGCATGCACGGGTTAAAAGTTGGCCACAGTATTAAAAACACTCCGAAACAATACACTTAAAACCCACTTGGAGCACGCACGACGAAGAATAAAATTACCAGGTGGGACCTGCCGAGGGAAAGGTCAGAGAGGATGGAAAAGGAGGGGAGAGCATGGGGCAGCAGGGGAAGCGGCGGGATGAAGAGAGGAGGTGCAACTGTGGGTTCACGAAGAGGCAGGAGACACATGGGGCGGGAGAGGAAAAGGGAAGACAGGGCAGGAGGGAGCGCAGAGACACTGAAAGAAGGCACAAGAGATGGAGGGGGAGTATGTGTACGCGCTTACTACGCGGAACTATGTACACAACACAGCCACACACAGAAACGAGCGGTCGAGTGATATTTTTGGCTGGGAGACCCTAAGGCTATGGCTAACTTGCGCTTTTTCCAGAAGGGCACGAGCTGGAAACACTTAGCAGGAATTCCAACAAGTGTGGCGACGACAGAGAGTAGAAAAAACTGCCGGGTAGTGGCAGTCAGATGGCCAAGCACACGTGCCGGAGTCCTTGAAACAGGCGCAGCCAAAGGTGTAGCTGAAACATCTGGCGACGGCGCAGTTTCGTTCACTATTGGAACTGACTCGTGGCTGCTTCCATTGCACTAAAAACATTTTTTTTTCTGTATTGCAATGATTAAAACTAAAGGACACTTCTAATATTTCGCAGTAACTCACTCTCTTAATTTGAAACGTGACTGGGATAACGTCATTTACTCGCTACGCAGACAACGCTTCTTATTCTTCGCTGCATCTCCACTTTTGCGTTCCTGACATAGCTATCCTTTAAGCTTTCTAACGTTTCTGCACCTCCTTAAATAAAACAAAATTTATACACACTGTAATACATAATTGTTCAAATAATTTTTAGGTATGTGGGATGAGGAAACTCATGCCGTTCATGCTCCTTTTTCGATAGCACGCGTTATTCGTGATATCGAATGTGACTACACAGAAACCGCTCAGAAAACAGTTCATGAAGCAACTAACATCAGGAGACTGGATAAAAATCAGCCAGAATTTTGAGATTAAGGCCAGTTTCCCTAGTTGGTAAGGCGGGTGGCAGGTTGAGATTCATTGGGAGAGTCCTTAGAAAATGTAGTCCATCAACAAAGGAGGTGGCTTACAAAACACTCGTTCGGCCTATACTTTAGTATTGCTCACCAGTGTGCGATCCGTACCACGTCGGGTTGACAAAGGGAGAAGATCCAAAGAAGAGCGGCGCGTTTCGTCACAGGGTTATTTGGTAACTGTCATAGCGTTACGGAGATGTTTAGCAAACTCAAGTGGCGGACTCTGCAAGAGAGGCGCTCTGCATCGCGGTGTAGCTTGCTGTCCAGGTTTCGAGAGGGTGCGTTTCTGAATGAGGTATCGAATATATTGCTTCCACCTACGTATACCTCCCGGGGAGATCACGAATGTAAAATTAGAGAGATTCGAGCACGCACGGAGGCTTTCTGGCAGTCGTTCTTCCCGCGAATCATACGCCACTGGAACAGGAAAGGGAGGTAATGCCAGTGGCACGTAGAGTGCCCTCCGCCACACACCGTTGGGTGGCTTGCGGAGTGTGGATGTGGATGTGTGGATGGATGTAGTTTTGTAGGAGCGACTGATGGAAAACACATTCTGACTACAGAACATTGAGGATCGTCAAGTGAATTTTGTCAGCTACAGAAAGCTCTTTTCGGTTGAGCTAGTAGCCACGGGAGATAGATATTACTGTTTCAGATACAATGTTGTGGGAGGCTACTGGTAAGGAAATGATTCAAAATTGTTCGAAGCAACTGATCTACAGAAAAAATCTGTAGCACAAACATTAAATCTGTCACAGTCGAGCCGGCCGGTGTAGCCGTGCGGTTCTAGGCGCTTCAGTCTGTTACCGCGCGACCGCTACGGTCGCAGGTTCGAATCCTGCCTCGGGTATGGATGTGTGTGATGTCCTTAGGTTAGTTAGGTTTAAGTATTTCTAAGTTCCAGGGGACTGATGACCTCAGATGTTAAGTCCCATAGGGCTCAGAGCCATTTTTTGTCACAGTCGAAATTTCTTCCGAACTTGGTACAAATGGGACTTAACAGCTGAGGTCATCAGTCCCCTAGACTTCGGACCTCTTAAGCGTAACTAATCTGAGCACATCACACACATCCATGCCCGAGGCGGGATTCGAACCTGCGACCGGAGCAGCAGCACGGTTCCGGACTGAAGCGCCTAGAACCGCCCGGACACAACGACCGGCTCTTTCGAACTGTCGTACCTCTTCTATTGGCAATTGTGGCTGACGAGGCATTTTTCCTGTGTGAAAACTTGTCACGGTAATTGCTTGCCACAATTCCATCTTCATATTTCTCTTTCTATAGTCTGCGCACCTTGTATCATCAATACATGGACAGTTTTGCACTTCCAGAACTAAGAAATCACACTCCAAGCTACACATCACAACTGCGTTCTGGCCTGGAGCGCGCGACAGACTGAACGGCGCGTGAAAGATGCTCGCCTGACCACTGCGGCAGTTGGAATTCCAACAGAGAAACAGGGCGCGGCGCACTTTGGTGCTGGCGACCTCGGAAACGCGCGGCGGGTTGTGCAGCAGCCTCGTGAAGTCCAACACTGTGTGTGTCCACTCTTTTAGACGCTGAAGTTTATTTCTGCTGCGTTTTCTCCAGCTCAAACACCGCTGGAAAAAATTCACGAGAGGCAGTACCCTAACTGGTAGTTCGAGCCGCCGAATGGGAAAGAGTTGTAATATTGCTCCCAGAATGACAGCTTTCTCGCATTGTATGATAGGTATCTTGTCACTATGTTGAGTGTAAAGGACTGTAGAGGACACGGTATAAATACGGGGACCCTCTCCTGTCTTTGACAAAAATATACTTTTTGCGAAAACTCGACATTTTTGACCTTCATTAACAACTACAGTATCTAGAATGAGATTTTCACTCTGCAGCGGAGTGTGCGCTGATATGAAACTTACTGGCAGATTAAAACTGTGTGTCCGACCGAGACTCGAACTCGGGACCTTTGCCTTTCGCGGGCAAGTGCTCTACCATCTGAGCTACCGAAGCACGACTCACGCCCGGTACTCACAGCTTTACTTCTGCCAGTATCTCGTCTCCTACCTTCCAAACTTTACAGAAGCTCTTCTGCGAACCTTGCAGAACTAGCACTCCTGAAAGAAAGGATATAGCGGAGACATGGCTTAGCCACAGCCTGGGGGATGTTTCCAGAATGAGATTTTCACTCTGCAGCGGAGTGTGCGCTGGGAGACGAGATACTGGCAGAAGTAAAGCTGTGAGTACCGGGCGTGAGTCGTGCTTCGGTAGCTCAGATGGTAGAGCACTTGCCCGCGAAAGGCAAAGGTCCCGAGTTCGAGTCTCGGTCGGACACACAGTTTTAATCTGCCAGGAAGTTTCATAACTACAGTATCTGATCGAACGTGTCCCGACACCTATTTACGAGGTGCGTTCGCTCTTCGCTTCTGTGAGCGCCTGAACTCTGCTGGGGACTCTTACAGGGAGGTGCTGTAATGTCTGAGTAGGAATGGCGGCCCATTCTTCCCACAGCGCCGAAACCAGGGAAGTTGGGCGCTGGAGTCCGGAGCGAAGTCGACACTGTAACTCATCCAAAACGTATTCCATTGGGTTCAGGTCTGGGCTCTGGACAGGCCAGTCATTTCACGAATGTTACTGACCATAAATCATTGTCTCACAGATGCTTCTTTGTGTACGATGCGGCATCATGTTGATACAATCATCGTCCTCGGACTGATCCGAGACGGTATGCACTACATAGTGCTGTAGAATGTGTCCATATCCTTCCACATTTAGCGTTTTCCTAAGCGCGTTGAGCGGACCACACCCCAACCACGATAAACACTCCCATGCCGTAAGACCACCACCTCCGTACTTCAATTTTGGCACTACACATGATGACAGGTAACGTTCTCCAGCCATTCCCCAAACGCGAGTTTTTGCATCGGACTGACACAGGGTACATCGTGATTCTTCACTCCAAATCCCTCGATTCCAGTCGTCCACTGTCCAATTGTCTCGTTGTTTACATCACCTCAAGCGTCGCTTAGCCTCAGCTACACTGGCCGGTGACTTGCGTACAGCTGCTAGACCATTGTACACATTCTTTTAACTCCCTACACACAGTCATTGTGCTAGATGGAGTCCTGGCAGCAGTTCGGAACTCACGACTGATTGTTTCCGCTGATTTTAAGCATTTTTTACAGCCACCCTCCGCCATAGGCGACGATGCCAGTCCGTCAGTACATGAGGTCTTTCTGGTCAGGTTTAGCAGTGGTTGTTCCTTCCCGTTTACACTTCAAAATCACATCAGCAACAGTCAACTTGGGGAGCTTTAGAGAGCTTAAAATTACCCTGATGGATTAGTTAGTCAAGTGGTATCCAATGCCTAATCCATGTCCGAAATCACTGACCTACTCTGACTGAATCATTCTACTGTAACTGATTTTCTACTGATAACACAACACACCCCGCCTCCTTTCATACTGGTGGGTATGCCTCTTTTGACATCTAGTGCTCAATCGGTATTACATACGGTGTTTCCGTACATCTGAACGGATAGTTTACAACAAGTTTACTAAATGATAGGAGGTAACACGAAGATTGATATCAATTATTTCTATACGAAAACAAAGATTCACAAACGGCTGGTATGTGAGCGCTAGAAAAAGGGTGAAAATATGTCCTCTCAAGTAAAGTCACAAAGCTCTTTTAAATGGTTTTATATAACTAGATAAAACAATACAAAACGGTAGACTAGCATACAAAGACCAACTTGCGTATTTAAGCATTTTACATGAACATCAGTTCAAAAATTATTTACATAAACAGCAAACCTTAATGGCTGTTTCAGTCTCTGCGCAGTCTAAGTGTTCCCATAACTGGTACATAACAGATTTAGCCCACACTTCTCCGCGAGTGTCTTGAGAAATTTTTCCGCTGTGGCCGAGCGCTTCTAGGAGCTTCAGTCCGGAACTGCGCTGCTGCTACGGTCGCAGGTTCGAATCCTGCCTCGGGCATGGATGTGTGTGACGTCCATAGGTTAGTTAGGTTTAAGTAGTTCTACGTTCTAGGGGACTGATGACCTCAGATGTTAAGTCCCATAGTGCTTAGAGTCATTTGAACCATTTTTTTATTAGTACTACGGCGCGCGACGGCGTTGTAGCCAGTGCGACTGTGGTACCTCCTAAACGGAGCTGCCTTATATGGCAGCAGCAGCAGCAACAGCAGAGTTCTTCCAATTCAACTTCCGACCTGTAACGACCATCGACAGGGCCTGCGGGCCGGAGGACATCGTTTCCACGCCATGGAACCGCTTGGTTTCCTTCTCCGTATTTCAACGGCGCGGGTACTTTCGAGCGATCCAACACGTTAAGGTTGCCTGGTCGGGGTTGTGCAACCATGTATACCTCGCTCGATGTGGCACAGTACTGTGTTGGCTTAGTTACTATCCAGAAAGACTCTGGTCGTGATTCAGAAAACAGCCGATGTTGCTGGCCTAAGACAAGTTGATTGTTGCAAGAGTTATAAGCATGGTGGCTCCAGTTTTGTCGGTTTGCTGTATTTAATCAGAGATTAGTTAGCTGATATTTTATGAAACATATTGGATAACTTTCATTAGCTGCGTAGGTAAATGTTGATGGATGTTTTACCTATGTAAAAATTTGTTCGGTATAATTTTAATGCAATTCATGTCATGCCAGTATTTTCTGTGGTTGGACAGTGAGGGATTGCAAAGCCTAAGTATATTGCTTTGTTGGCTAGCTTTTCTAAAATTGTTGTAACTCGTCGTACGAGCTATGCCCAGAAAGTTAGTTCCGATTGGTCGCAAAATAGAAACTATAGTGAAAATCCGACATCGCTTTGCCTAGATGTGTTGGGTAGTGTCTCTAGCGTATGCTCGTCTATGGCGTCACGTTGTGCTTTAGAGTTTTGAGCGTAGAGCGAGCACGTAAAGATGCCTAGAAAATAGTGTCTCCCGCCAAGTATGGGTGCTGCAGAGATATTTCGCCTGATTTCATGCAACCCCACTTAACGTAACTGCCATGCATTTCCTTCTTCATGACAACTCTCAGCTGCACATTGCAGGGGCAATGAAGAGGATCCTGCAACGGTTTGATCACCCATCATACAGTCGTTGATCTTGCCATTCCACTCGGTTATTCTGTCGCATTCTCATCAGAAAAGATGTAAGTTGCACCGATCGAGATCGGATCTTTTCTGTTCAGCGCTGTCACCTAGACGGCCTTCAACTTCGGAAAAACTCAGCAAGTTCTTCTTAACTGCACTTTTGTCAAGTGACTTCGTCAGGTGATGAGACTGACACATGTTGTTTTGCGTTTCTGAGTGGCCGAGCTGTTCTAGGCGCTTCAGTCTGGAACCGCGCGTTCGCTACGGTCGCAGGTTCGAATCCTGCCTCGGGCATGGATATGTGTGTTGTCCTTAGGTTAGTTAGGTTTAAGTAGTTCTAAGTTCTAGGGGAATGATGACCTCAGATGTTAAGTCCCATAGTGCTCAGAGCCATTTGAACCATTTTTTTTTTTGAGTGGTGATTCTCATTATAACGTTAGGTATAGGAGTCATGTCGAACGGAGAAATTTGCCAAAAGTTTCATTTTTTAAAGGCAACTGCAACAAACTTAGAGAAAGAAGCGGCGGCACTTTTCTGCAGGACTCGCACCTCGTTTTGCAGGACAATGCTCAGGCACAAATGGATCAAGTCGTGACTGATTTGTTCAATCGATGGGTTGGGAAGTGAAAATAAGAAGCATTTCATGTCATTCGCTTGAGAACCGTTACAGAGATTAGTCGGGCAATAGATACTCCACTCGAACTATTAACACAGCAGGTGCTGCTACGGGTATCCGACGCTGTCAACAGGCTACAGACAATGTTAGTGACACTTTGAAGGACAGTAAAATTTTGAAACATGTATGTATTTGGTGTAAGCAGTAAATAAGTACGCTGTACGCTGCGAAAAACAATAAGACGATCACTTTTTATAAAACCTGTGATTGTCTCCCATTGTGTCGTGTAAGTTTCAAATTTCGCTCAAAGGGTCTACAGCCTTATTCTGTAGCCTCTGCATGTCCATCTTTTTAGCGGTGATGTTTGGTCATTGTAGT
This sequence comes from Schistocerca americana, assembly GCF_021461395.2. NCBI lineage: Eukaryota > Metazoa > Arthropoda > Insecta > Orthoptera > Acrididae > Schistocerca > Schistocerca americana. The sequence continues at coordinate 473,302,252 of NC_060122.1, read as the reverse complement.
AAGTAGATATCTATTAATACCCCTGCTTCTATCACAAGCGAGGTGGATTATTCCTGCACGTCGGTCAGGCGCTTGAAGATGGCGAAACTGGTTGCCTAATAAAATAAGGTTGAAAATGGACGGCTGAAAGGTGTTTAATTTGACATCATTCTTCCGCAGAGGTGCAAAAGCATGGCGCTCTGCGAAAACATCCTCGGCCTCGGTTACGCTTCAAACAGCAAGGCATCGACACATGCGAAAAATAATAAAATACCAACAGCTGTTATTTTGGTTTTACTTGTTAGGCAACCAGTTTAGGCATTACATTGTGCCATCTTCGGGCCTGCATACAGATATATCGAGTAACCATCGTGTTAGAAACAAATGCAGCACAGTCAAACGGTATCGTAAAGATTTTTTTCTCGCGGGCATGTACGCTCCTTGGACAGTTGCTGACTTCTCGATATATGCAGGCCTGTTGGTATTTTGTTATTGGACATGCGAGAAAGGGTCAGAGCTGAGAAGTTCATGCGAGGTGTAAGGGGGCTTAATGATGTCACATTGGCACCAAATGTTGTCAAAATTCTGCTCAACGCAACACTGTGTCACACGATGTAGAGGTCGTCGCACCACGTCTTACTCACATTTCACGCCTTGACAACCCCCAGAACCTGCATGCCTACTAGCAGGCGGCCAGGACTCTCTCACGGGTTTTCTCTGTGCAGCTACGTTTTTAAAGTGTTCAACGAACGTGGGTGGGTGGCACCGACATTGCCGAACTGGGGTAGTCTTGGAGAGACGCTTTGCCATTTTGTTCACGCTTGTGTCGATGTCACATCCCTCAGTGATCATGCTCCAGGAGGGCACAAAACATGAGGGGTGGAAAAGCGTATGCATTCTTTGCTGTTTCGGATCGAGAAGCGTCAGCAGGGTCAAAGATAAAGCCTCGTCATGTTGCTGGTCGCGATGCGAACTGTCCTTTACGACCGCGAAATGAAAGAAGTGGTTTCACTGACGCCCTTTATGTTACACCTTGAGACCTTTTCGTGCAGATTCCGAGCGGTCGTGTGTCTGAAGTGTTTTTATCGGCCTCATGATTTAAATGCTGGGCGCGGTAGTCCTAATCTTCATGTCGGAGGAGTCAAAAGATGGAGTAAACGTGGGCAAGAGGGTTGTTACGACCTTCCCATCATGTGACACATCGACGGTGGCGTTGGGCAGAATTGTGCCGACGTTTCGTGCCAATGTGACATCACTGACCTACCTTAAACACCACATGAAATTCTGAGCTGTGGACTTTTCTTCCCATATGTCGACACCTTGTCGTTTGAATAGTCGCAGAGACTGAGGGTAATGTCGTACTTTGCCTCGCTTTTGCACCATTACAGAGAAAGTCTCTGTATGTCCATCTTTTTAGAGGTTCTTGCGGGACTCGGCTTTCCGATACAGGATATCAAATGAAACAGATGATGGTTCAAGTGATCGCTATAGCAAAAATCTACTAACACCCGTGAGCCGTGCGTGGCTCGTGTTCGTGCCATATCTCATTTGACATCCTGTTTTTACTGTACTACCACCTTGTTATGTTAGTTTCAATTACTGGTGTCACTGAGTTGCCGCCTTGCCTGCCCGTGAGCGGCAGCAGCGGCGCTTATCGATATAAGCCCTGGCATATTATCTTCGCTGACTGCTATTACTTCCCGGTTGTCGTGTGTTCGGAGTTAGTTCGGATCTGCCAGTGAGTTGGGAGGCGCTAGCAGTGCAGTTCGGCCCTGTTAGTGTTTGACTTAGGACGCGGCAGAAGTTCAGTCGGGGCGCGGCTGCAGTGAGGTCCGGACAGCCATGACTCGCCTGTTGCCGATACTAATTCACTTGAGTGTGGACCACCTTGGTTGGTCTTCGGTAGGTCGTCTTGTCAGACGACGTGTATGTTGGCCGGCGATCGCCCTGGCCGTTGACGTAAACTCAGGCAGTGTCCTTTCCTCACCGTGTTGTCGCTGTCCATCACGGTGTGTAGTTTGACAGCTTCATGTATGCTTGGTTGTGGGCGTCCACGCCTTTTACGTTTTGTATTGAACTCCCAGTTGTGTGCTGGTCGAGTGGAGTGCAAGTTACCTTGTCGGTGGGTCCGTTGACTGTCTGTTGGTTGGGTTGTCGTCGAATTGAGAATTCTTGGGCCGACTGCCTGTCTCACCTAAGTGATCGTTAGTATTTCAAGTGCTGGCCGACCTCCGAAACTTCTGAGCGCCGTTAGCTGTACTGCCTTTTCTTATTTTCTGTTGTGTGTATTTGTACGGCTCATTGCCAATGGTTTTCAATTAAAGTTGAATTGTTTGTAGTGGTGTTTTAAGTCATGGGCCTTCAGCTGTTTTAAAATTAAAGTTCCTTGTTTGTCAAGTGTTAGATTGTTTAGGGTCTTCAGCCCAATTTAAGATAAGGCTTTGTTGTTTAAATTTATTTTACCTGGAGTTTTAAGTCATGGGGCCTTCAGCCGCTTTTAAATTAAGGATTTTCGTCTTTCAAGCATCAGACTGTTTTGGGCCTCCTGCCTAATTGAAGATAAAGCTTTCTGCCTTGTGTTTTTCTATTTAGTTTTACCTTGAGTCTTAAATCATGGGCCTTCAGCCGTCTTTAAATTAAGGTTGTTGCTTTTCAACTGTTAGATTTTGGGTTTTCAGCCAAATTGTAGAACTTACTTAAAGTGAGGCCTTCTGCCCTCTAAATATTCTCTTTGGCGTCTGAATTTTGAGTTAATGGCCTTTAGCCGTTTTTTTTTTAAATTAAAGTGGTTGTGCCCTTAAGGCATAAGATAGTGTGGTGTATTCAACCGATAACTTAGTTCAGTAATTCGTACTGTATTGTTTGGTCAAGTAAATAAAGTTATGTGTGTTCGAGTGTAAGTGACAGCCGCTCATTTTGGCCCCTTTCCACAATTCCAACTACCTGTCCTGTCCTGCGGGTTTAGCAGGGCGTCTCAACCAGTATTGCTGACCCCTGGTTTGATCACAAGCGGGGAAGAATCTTCCTACACAGGGACCTGAAGATGGCGTAGTAAAACGCTGAAACATGTTGGCAAGTAAAATAATGTTGGAAACTAGACGGCTGAAAGGTTTAATTTGACATCCTATTACAGAGGAAGGTTGTAGGCACACTTGAGCCAAATCTGAAACTTATGCGTCGAAGTGGGAGACAATTTGGGGATTTCGATAAAGTGAAATTTTGGAAATTTGTGGTAAGTTCCTATGGGACCAAACTGCTGAGGTCATCGGTCTCTAGGCTTACACACTACTTAACCTATCTTAAACTAAATTACGCTAAGGACAAAGGACACACCCATGCCCGAGGGAGGACTCTAACCTCCGACGGGGGTAGCCGCACGAAACGTGGCTAGGCGCCGTAGACCGCGTGGCTACCCCACGCGGCTCGAAAAAGTGACCTTTTCATTGTGTTGCGCAGTGTAGGTGCCAGTATTACATTTCCAGCCGTCGTAGAGCTATCGTTCGCATTGCCCATGTTATGCGCAGTGAAGGGGAAGAGACACGAAAACAGATGAAGGGAACAGGAAAGTATAACTTGCTCACAGACTATTTGAAAGCCACCGGCATGCATATTTAAATTATGAGTTTCCGAGGTTCTCATTTTCACGTGGCATCATCCAGTTCACAATCGGGTGCGTAATTTTGTGTTTCATTTTGCATATAGGTATCTATCAGTACATTAAATTTTCATTATTGCTCTCTTGTGCATTTTATGTCACTGCTCTACTGGCACTAATGTGCATGCTTTTAGTTGTACTGTGTTTGTCATTTTGGGTTTTTCTTTTCTTTCGGTACGTATGCGATACTTCTTACATTGATACACACAGAAACGCCAAAGAAACTGGTATAGGCATGCAGATTCAAATACACAGATACATAAATAGGCAGAATACGGCGCTGCGTTCGGCAGTACCTACATAAGACATGGCACAGTTTTTAGATCGGTACTGCTGCTACAATGACAGGTTATTAAGATTTAAGTGAGTTTGAACGTCGTGTTATAGTCGGCGTACGAACGATGGGGCACTGCATCTCCGAGCTAGCGATGAAGTGAGGATTTTCCGTACGACCATTTCACGAATGTAACGTGAATATCAGGAATCCCGTAAAACATGAAATCTCCAACATCGCTGTGGCCGGAAAAAGATTCTGCAAGAACGGGTCCAACGACGACTGAAGAGAATCGTTCAACGTGACAGAAGTACAGCCCTTCCCAAGACTGCTGCAGATTTCAGTGCTGGGCCATAAACACGTGTCAGCGTACGAACCACTAAACGAAACATCATCGATATGGGCTTTCGGAGCTGAAGACCCTCTAGCGTGCCCTTTATGAACGCGCTACACAAAGCTTTACTCCTCGCCTGGGCCCGTCAACACCGACATTGGACTGTTGATGACTGGAAACACATTGCCTGTTCGGACGAGTCTGGTTTCAAATTGTATCGAGCAGATAGACGTATTACGGATAGTAAGACAGTCTCATGAATCCATGGAGCCTGAATGTCAGCAAGGGATGGTGGAGACTCTGTAATAGTGCGGCGCTAGTGCAGCTGGCGATATGGTACCTACGACTCTGACAGGTGGCACGTACGTAAGCATCTTGTCTGATCACCTGCATTCATTCATGTCTGAAGACCTTGGGTAATCCCAGTAGGACAATGCGATATCCCACACGTACAGAATTGCTACAGAGTGTCTCCAGGAACACTCTTCTGCTTGTAAACACTACCGCTGCCCAAACATGAACATTATTGAGAATATCTGGGATGCCTTGCAACGTGCAGTTCAGAAGAGATATCCATCCCCTTGTACTCTTACGGATTTATGGACTGTCCTGCAGGATTCTTGGTGTCAGTTTCCTCCAGCACTACTTCAGACATTAGTCGAGTCCATGTCACTTCGTGTTGAGGCACTTCTGCGTGCGTGCGAAAACCTTATACGATATTAGTCCGGTGAACCAGTTCCTTTGACTCTTCAGTGTATGATGTACTGTGTATGCCCTTTCATGTTTTGTATTTTACTATAAGAGCATATGTATGTTTGGCATAATGTTGCTGTATAGTGCTGTCTGTAATTCTGCTCCGGTGTCATTGTCATCTCTGCCGCCGGCTGTCTGGTGTATGTCTAATTGAGCTTTTATTTTACTTTTAGAGTGTGTATGTAATCTAACTTCGAAATTTTGTGCTATTCTCCTTTCTTGCAATTGCCTTTCTTTGGCACTTTTATAACCGTTGTTGGCTGTATGCTCCTCGTAACCCAAAGCCAAATTACACTGCTGGCCATTAAAATTGATACACCACGTGGATGACGTGCTACAGACGCGAAATTTAACCGACAGGAAGATGATGGTGTGATATGCAAATGATTAGCTTTTCAGAGCATTCACACAAGATTGGCGCCGGTGGCGACACCTACAACGTGCTAACATGAGGAAAGTTTCCAACCGATTTCTCATACACAAACAGCAGTTGACAGGCGTTGCCTGGTGAAACGTTGTTGTGATGCCTCGTGTAAAGAGGAGAAATGGATACCATCACGTTTCCGATTTTGATAAAGGTCGGATTGTAGCCTATCGCGATTGCGGTTTATCGTATCGCGACATTGTTGCTCGCGTTGGTCGAGATTCCAATGACTGTTAGCAGAATATGGAATCGGTGCGTTCAGGAGGGTAATACGGAACGCCGTGCTGGATCCCAACGGCCTCGTATCACTAGCAGTGGAGATGACAGACATCTTATCCGCGTGGCTGTAACGGATTGTGCAGCCACTTCTCTATCTCTGAGTCAACAGATGGGGACGTTTGCAAGACAACAACCATCTGCACGAACAGTTCGACGACGTTTGCAGCAGCATGGACTATCAGCTCGGACAGCGTGGCTGCGGTTACCCTTGACGCTGCATCACAGACAGGAGCGCCTGCGATGGTGTACTCAACGACGAACCTGGGTGCACGAATGGCAAAAGTCATTTTTTCGGATGAACCCAGGTTCTGTTTACAGCTTCATGATGGTCGCATCCGTGTTTAGCGACATCGCGGTGAACGCACATTGGAAGCGTGTATTCGTCATCGGCATACTGGCGTATCAACCGGCGTGATGTTATGGGGTGCCATATGGCTCTATCCTTCATTCGATCCCTGCGATACCCTACATTTCAGCTAGGATAATACACGACCGCATGTTGCAGGTCCTGTACGGGCCTTTCTGGATACAGAAAATGTTCGACTGCTGCCCTGACCACCACATTCTCCAGATGTCTCACCAATTGAAAACGTCTGGTCAATGGTGGCCGAGCAACTGGCTCGTCACAATACGCCAGTCACTACTCTTGATGATCTGTGATATCCCGTTGAAGCTGCACGGGCAGCTGTACCTGTACACGCCATTCAAGCTCTGATTGACTCAATGGCCAGGCGCATCAAGGCCGTTATTACAGCCAGAGGTGGTTGTTCTGGGTACTGATTTCTCAGGATCTATGCACCCAAATTGCGTGACAATGTAATCACACGTCAGTTCTAGTATAATATATTTGTCCAATGAATACCGGTTTATCATCTGCATTTATTCTCGGTGTAGCAGTTTTAGTGGCCAGTAGTGTAAATAAATAAAGAAAGGGGCTGAGGACAGGCACTGTGGCGTGACGTGGTGCGTTGCAGTGTGATGGTTGGTAGGGTACTGACCGGCGGCGTGAGAGGCTCGCCGTCCTCGCGGCATTCCTCGACGACGAGCGAGGGGAAGAGGCCGGCTTGGCCCGTGCCGGCGATCTCGCCGGCCCACCAGCCGTCGTCGACGCTGTGCGGCTCCTTGCTGAGCACGCGGATCACCTGGCCCTCGCTGAACGTCAGCTCGTCCTCGCACGTCGCCTCGTAGTCGTACAGCGCCACGCAGTAGCCGGACGCGCTCACCGTCAGCGGCGACACCGCCTCCACTGTGCAGACACACACGCGCACCAGCAGGCACATTACAGGGCGTTTATAAATTAATTAGACAAATGTAACCGTTAATTGTGAAAAGAAATGTTTGATACAGCACACAGTGTGGTATATTTACACATTTTATTCCCGTCTAACGCTGTTACTTCCCGACATTCCCGCTAGGTGGCACATGCGAATGTCTTATTCCAACCGGCAACATGGAGTCGTGTACGGTGCAGAGCGATGCCAGTGTTGTTTATGGTTTTTGAATCCGAATCCGCTACTACAGTTTACAGACAATTAACTACAAGAGTCGTTCCGAAAGCTCAAATGGCTCTGAGCACTATGGGACTTAACTCCTGAGGTCATCAGTCCCCTAGAACTTAGAACTAATTAAATCTAACTAACCTAAGGACATCACACATATCCATGCCCGAGGCTGGATTCGAACCTGCCACCGTAGCGATCGCGCGGTTCCAGACTGTAGCGCCTAGAACCTCTCGGCCACCCCGGCCGGCGTTCCGAAAGTAATGCCTCCTTTTTTTTGTGGTGACTTTGGATGTCTACGCCAAACGTCGGTGCAATACTAATGCTTGAATCTTCCTCTTTCATTTGCAGGAGATCTCGCTGTTCTGCGGTAGATGGCGTCACCAGAGGAGTCTTCTAAAATGGGGGCGCATATGAAACAACGATGTGTGATTGAATTCCTCACTGCTGAAGAAACCGCGCCGACTGAAATGCATCGACGCTTGCTAAAGGTGTATGGAGACGGCACAACAGACGTGAGCAATGTGGGACGATGGTTACGGAACTTTCAAGCTGGTGAAAAGTGTGTGCATGACAAGCCCACACAACCCTGCACAGCTGTTATCCCTCGGCATGAAGAGCGTCTTGATCAGTTCATCGGTGCTGATAGGCGGATAACTACCAGAGAATTGTTTGCAAAGCTGAATGTCGGCTGCAATGCCTTGGAAACAATGTTGGAACATCTCGGTTATCGCAAAGACTGTGCCAGATGGCTCCCGCTGATGCTTATAGAAGACTTAAAGACTCACCGAATGGAAATTTATCTGCACCTGCTGGACCAATATGAAGCTGGAGGTGACAATTTTCTGAGTAGCATCGTCACTGGAGATGAGACTTGGTGTCACCACTACTACACTCCACGGAATGGCGACATGTGAATTCACTGTCAAAGAATAAATTCAAGGTACAGCCATCTGCTGGGAAAGTGATGTGCACAATCTTCTGGTATAGCGAGGGTGTGGTTCTTTCGAATGTCCTGGAGCCTGGAGGAAATGTCAGTTCAACACGCTACAAGACGACACTGACTAAGCTCAAAGCCAGAATTTCCACGGTAAGGCCAGGGAAGATGACCAACTTTCACCTGCAACATGATAACGCCAGGCCCCACACCAATTTTGCTATCACGCAACGCCCTGCAAAATTCGGCTGGACTGTCTCACCACGTCCATCGTACAGTCCCGATTTAGCGCCTTCAGACTTCGTCTCTTTGGGCCTCTGAAAGATGGACTAGGTGGACAATATTTTCAGGACCCGGATACTGTTATCAAAGCTGTAAGAAAGTGGTTAGCCTCAGCTGTTTCCGATTTTTAGAAGCGTGGCATGGAGGGCTCTGTTTCATCGATGGCAGAAGTGCATGACGAATGGTGGTGACTATATGGAAAAATGACAGTCCTTAGGTGAAATATTGCTCTATTTAGCTGTGCCGTTGTGATTTATGTACCTACTGAGTTTCCATGAATAAAAGTATGAGGTATTACTTTCGGAACGACCGACAAGCCACCAACTCAAAGAGAAACTGTTGTTGATTTGTACAATTGTTTCACTGAAAGCGGCTGTATATCCCATAGGATGCCGTGTCAGGGTCGACCAATAGTCTCTGACGTAGCGATGGAACAAGTGCTGCAGTGTTGCCTTCAGTACTGTAACATTACAGTGCGTTTAAAATAAGTTGCGGCTTCTGACAATTCAGTACGGAGCGAGTGGAGGGAAGAGTAGTTGCCAGCGTGTACTGGGGGCGTCAGCAGACGACCACAGTGTATTCCTAGGCCTACTCGGCGCAAAAGCTGGCAGGCTTGCTTGACTGTGTGAATAGTAACCCGCGTAAGCCGGGCGATCTGCGAACTTTCTCAAACGATTTTATAGAAACTGTTCGGTAATAAACTCTCATTTTCGCACAGCTTATAGTTTAATTCGTCAGCTTCATGATGAACTGCCTATCATTTCGTTAATGATGATAGTTATTTTGATAGTAGGTAGAATACTGCACGAAAAATACTTATCGCTATGAATTCGTGTTTTGATGCTTGTTAGGTTACATGTTGCTGTATTAAATGTAGATAATATATTGAATTAGTTTTTAAACTTGGAAAGATCTCGCTGTCTGTTTACAAATTCGAAAAAATGGGGTGTATCTAAAGCGCTCCGTCAGGAATTCGTGCATCAGTGAACAAACTAGAATGAAATATTCATAAATTCCGCGTATCTCAAAATGGTACATATCGAAACAAGTTTCTGGCAAATGATGGGGAGCAAAGACGGGTGTTTTTTTCCCTTATGTTTAATATGCGAAACTTACATATCTACCGCGATATTCAAACGACTACAGATCCTTTCAATGTAATAATTATTGAGGGCCATCGATAGCTGGAGAAACGAGAGCGATATAAGTGAAGAAGTTGAAAGTTTATTTTTGTACTGACAATGGGCTGTTCCATACTGTCGACATGACTTTCACTAAGTTGTTAGTTTAATAATACACTATTTCAGTATTCTGTCACAATTTCAGCTGCATTAGAATGTTAGTGAGATGAATATTTCTATACTCTCCTGCGTCTTGACAAAGAAGCATATTTCAACCTGGCAGCAAGAGAAGTTACGTATTCCTCTAAACTCGTCACAGCCCATCATGATTCAGTGTCTCTTCAACTACCTTCTTCGTATAGTTGACAACTCAAGACTGTTCCTGTCGTGCATCATTTGCAGGGGCTTCTCTTGTCAGCCTTTCAACCTCAGTGAGCGTAAACCTGTTATTTTTTGCCACATTACATTTAAATGAGCATGATACAGAGGAAGCCCGAGTAAACTATTCCCTTTACCGTCAGCCAGATCGTCGACCTGGTAGTGTGAAGTTCTTGGCTTGTAAAGCACTAAAAGTCCCATTAACTTCGCCTTATACAAATAGTTGAAATGGCTCTAAGCACATCTGAGGTCATCAGTCCCCTAGACTTAGAACTACTTAAACCTAACTAACCTAAGGACATCAAACACATCCATGCCCGAGGGAGGATTCGAACCTGTGACCGTAGCAGCAGCGCGGTTCCAGACTGATGCGCCTAGAACCTATCGGCCACTCACCTTATACAAGCGAGCTAGGTACAACTTTATCTTAAGCCAGAGACAAATTCTGCTGAAATTTTTACAAAGGTACAGACGGTGTTTAGAAAGGATAGATTGCATGCAACCGGTGGTGGAGTGTTCGTCGCTGTTAGTAGTAGTTTATCCTGTAGTGAATTATTATGGGTGGAGGTTACACTCAAAAACCGAGCTAGGTTAATAATTGGCTCCTTTTACCGACCTCCCGACTCAGCAGCATTAGTGGCAGAACAACTGAGAGAAAATTTGGAATACATTTCACATAAATTTTCTCAGCATGTTATAGTCTAAGGTGGAGATTTCAATTTACCAGATATAGACTGGGACACTCAGATGTTTAGGACGGGTGGTAGGGACAGAGCATCGAGTGACATTATACTGAGTGCACTATCCGAGAATTACCTCGAACAATTAAACAGAGAACCGACTCGTGGAGATAACATCTTGGACCTACTGATAACAAACAGACCCGAACTTTTCGACTCTTTAAGTGCAGAACAAGGAATCAGTGATCATAAGGCCGTTGCAGCATCCCTGAATATGGAAGTTAATAGGAATATAAAAAAAGGGAGGAAGGTTTATCTGTTTAGCAAGAGTAATAGAAGGCAGATTTCAGACTACCTAACAGATCAAAACGAAAATTTCTGTTCCGACACTGACAATGTTGAGTGTTTATGGAAAAAGTTCAAGGCAATCGTAAAATGCGTTTTAGACAGGTACGTGCCGAGTAAAACTGTGAGAGACGGGAAAAACCCACCGTGGTACAACAACAAAGTTAGGAAACTACTGCGAAAGCAAAGAGAGCTTCACTCCAAGTTTAAACGCAGCCAAAACATCTCAGACAAACAGAAGCTAAACGATGTCAAAGTTAGCGTAAGGAGGGCTATGCGTGAAGCGTTCAGTGAATTCGAAAGTAAAATTCTATTTACCGACTTGACAGAAAATCCTAGGAAGTTCTGGTCTTACGTTAAATCAGTAAGTGGCTCGAAACAGCATATCCAGACACTCCGGGATGATGATGGCATTGAAACAGAGGATGACACGCGTAAAGCTGAAATACTAAACACCTTTTTCCAAAGCTGTTTCACAGAGGAAGACCCCACTGCAGTTCCTTCTCTAAATCCTCGCACAAACGAAAAAATGGCTGACATCGAAATAAGTGTCCAAGGAATAGAAAAGCAACTGGAATCACTCAATAGAGGAAAGTCCACTGGACCTGACGGGATACCAATTCGATTCTACACAGAGTACTCGAAAGAACTTGCCCCCTTCTAACAGCCGTGTACCGCAAGTCTCTAGAGGAACGGAGGGTTCCAAATGATTGGAAAAGAGCACAGGTAGTCCTAGTCTTCAAGAAGGGTCGTCGAGCAGATGCGCAAAACTATAGACCTATATTTCTGACTTCGATCTGTTGTAGAATTTTAGAACATGTATTTTGCTCGAGTATCATGTCGTTTTTGGAAACCCAGAATCTACTATGTAGGAATCAACATGGATTCCGGAAACAGCGATCGTGTGAGACCCAACTCGCTTTATTTGTTCATGAGACCCAGAAAATATTAGATACAGGCTCCCAGGTAGATGCTATTTTTCTTGACTTCCGGAAGGCGTTCGATACAGTTCCGCACTGTCGCCTGATAAACAAAGTAAGAGCCTACGGAACATCAGACCAGCTGTGTGGCTGGATTGAAGAGTTTTTAGCAAACAGAACACAGCATGTTGTTATCAATGGAGAGACGTCTACAGACGTTAAAGTAACCTCTGGCGTGCCACAGGGGAGTGTTATGGGACCATTGCTTTTCACAATATATATAAATGACCTAGTAGATAGTTTCGGAAGTTCCATGCGGCTTTTCGCGGATGATGCTGTAGTATACAGAGAAGTTGCAGCATTAGAAAATTGTAGCGAAATGCAGGAAGATCTGCAGCGGATAGGCACTTGGTGCAGGGAGTGGCAACTGTCCCTTAACATAGACAAATGTAATGTATTGCGAATACATAGAAAGAAGGATCCTTTATTGTATGAGTATTTGATAGCGGAACAAACACTGGTAGCAATTACTTCTGTAAAATATCTGGGAGTATGCGTGCGGAACGATTTGAAGTGGAATGATCATATAAAATTAATTGTTGGTAAGGCGGGTACCAGGTTGAGATTCATTGGGAGAGTGCTTAGAAAATGTAGTCCATCAACGAAGGAGGTGGCTTACAAAACACTCGTTCGACCTATACTTGAGTATTGCTCATCATTGTGGGATCCGTACCAGATCGGTTTGACGGAGGAGATAGAGAAGATCCAAAGAAGAGCGGCGCGTTTCGTCACAGGGTTATTTGGTAACCGTGATAGCGTTACGGAGATGTTTAATAAACTCAAGTGGCAGACTCTGCAAGAGAGGCGCTCTGCATCGCGGTGTAGATTGCTCGCCAGGTTTCGAGAGGGTGCGTTTCTGGATGAGGTATCGAATATATTGCTTCCCCCTACTTATACCTCCCGAGGAGATCACGAATGTAAAATTAGAGAGATTAGAGCGCGCACGGAGGCTTTCAGACAGTCGTTCTTCCCGCGAACCATACGCGACTGGAACAGGAAAGGGAGGTAATGACAGTGGCACGTAAAGTGCCCTCCGCCACACACCGTTGGGTGGCTTGCGAAATATAAATGTAGATGAACATTTCTTTTTACCCGGAGGAAAGTATCCGCTTTCGTCCATTGCATTGTTGGATCTTTATGCATCACAACAGAGCGGTATGGGGTTCTATCCATTACTATTGCCGAATTCCGAGGAATGTTTTGCAGCAGAACGTTGTCTTCTCAGCCGGTGGACGTGTTCTTGGACAACACTTATTGCAAATCTCATATTCATATGTACTGCGCTATTGTTATTAATGCGACACCAACACAAAACACTTGTTTATAATACCTAACGACTGCAGAACTACTTCATCGCCAGAAAATATGACTTCACAACGAGAGCTGAGGAACGTTTGATGCATCTAATGCATGACACCACGTGCCACAGGCGCCTCTTACCAACCGAACCGCTGGTGGCGTGCTAGGGAAACCCGGCTCGCCATTATGTTACCCGGTCAGCCAAACGTCAAAAGTCGCAACTAATTTTAAATGGGAATTGGAAATATGTGGTAAGTTCCTATGGGACAAAACTGCTGAGGTCGTCGGTACCTATGCTTACACACTACCTAATCTAACTTAAACTAAGTTACGCTAAGGACAACACACACACCCATGCCCGAGGGGTGGCTCGAACCTCCGACGGGGGGAGCCGTGCGAACTGTGGCAAGGCGCCTTAAACCGCGCGGCTACCCCCGCGCGGCAATTTTAATTGCACTATAGGCACATTCAGTTTTAACATGGCACGTCTCGTTGATTTACCCAGATTACGAATGTAAGACTGCCGAACTTTTTCAACTGCAGCGTTAGAGAGTGCCGCCCGGCTATGACCTGGCTATCTATGTGATACACAGTTAGTTTCGATGAAACGACTGTACCAATTACATTTAACAACAGTTTGTTTCTCAGATGGTGTCTTGCGATATGTAGTACTGATTTGTCTCCGAACACCAGAGCGGATTTGGTTCCATGAAACCATAAACAACAATGTGCCGCTCCGCACCGTTGTACGTCTCCATTATGACTGTTGGAATAGCTCATTCGTGCATGACACCTAGCGAGAACGTCAGGAACTGACAGTGTTAGGCGGGAATATACTGCAGTCAGCGCTGTATCAAACATTTAAGGTATTTACTCCGATAAGAGGATACTTTTGTAAAACTCATTAAATTTTATCACAATCCTGCATGACTGATGTTATGGTCTAGGAATAAACCTTTTCCTATTGTTGTAGCTTCCAGTGCGAACACTGATTTGATGCTGCTCTCCATGCTACTCTTTCCTGTGCAAGTCTTTTCATGCAAATACATTTAGAAACAACTCTCTGACATTTCAACCTACTTCACTATAAACGAAATTATCTTCTTCTGATTGTTAAAACCATTTAAAATGTTCAACATAGAGGGTCAATTTCTTTTATACAGACGAATTTTACTGTCTCAAGTATTACATTACTGGCCACTTTCAGTCTGTGGCCATTTTCAAATGCCTGCACTATCAAGTATCAACAATGTAAACATGTAAAATATTTTTTATCATCATTATATTTCGTATATTACAGTTGCAGTTACATTAACCGCATAAGGTGTATCATAATTAATGGCGTGAACGCAGACGCGTTACTAGAAGCTAAAAGTCTCACTAAACATGGGCTCTAAACCGCATACCCTAAGACATATGAGCTCTTTTTCGTCTTCAGTACTGTGAAACACATCTCATCTACTGCAAGCTCTTTGCTTTCCATGTTTTGGGAGGAATTGGCATGGACTAAAACATGGGGAAAATGTCTAGTAAACACGGGCTCTAAAGTGCATACCCCAAGGCCTGTAAGCGCCTTTTCATCGTCAATAATGTGAAACAAGTCTCTTCTACTACGAGCTCTTTGCTTTTCACATTTTGGGAGGAGGTGGCATGGACTAAAACAAGGAAAAATGTCTAGTTATAAAGGGCTCTAAAGTGCATACTTTCACTTGTTCAGTAGAAGAGATGAGTTTCACAGTAGCTAAGACGAAGAAGTGCTCATGGTTCTTAAGGCACTGCCGCCCATAGAGGGGGAGGGTGTAGGTGCGACTCTGACAAATGTTTGAGGTCAGGGCTTTTGAGGGACTGTATAAAAAAGTCGTATCTCTGTATGTACTTTCGTTCTTTATTCGTTGTGATTTTTTAAGACCGGAATTTTTGCCGTCTGTTTTGGGCGATCGTACTAGCACGTACAGTCAATGTTGCTAGCGATGTTTTTGTAAATTTAAAATAACACAAAATAAATCGACGCAAAAAAACGGTTTTGTAGTTTAACTTTTCTTCGGACAATGCCCCCTAGCACTGCTTTCCACTCGTCGACAGAATTCCTAAGTTTTCGTGTGTTTGTCACAGCTGCCAATCTTCGAAAGCTGACGCCGACGTGGATGGTGCAGCAGTAGGTATAATGCAGTAGTCCACTTATTGCTTCACCGTGACTTGTGGCCTTAATTTAATTTTATATCACTGTAATTGCTACGATTATGTACCACACGTGAACATGAACTTCGTTTCAACGTTCTGTCACGAAATCTCGTTGTTCCCATGCGTAATTTCCTTTACAGCAAGTGGTCATAATGCTGCAAATTTTGTCACTACTGGCAATATGGATTTATTGACTTCATTTGGCAATAGGGATTTATCGATTTCTTTAAACGTCTTTGTTGACAAGAATGGCGTTTATTCCATTGATAATAGGCCTAAGGAAGCTTAGAGACTTCAGCAGCAAGTCTTTCCTATTTTCACAAAAATGGTGTTGGCGACAGTATTGATGACCGTTGTTTTCACGCTTGGCTCCGTTATTAGGGAGGTACTGCTTTGCATGCGGTGTGTTTCAGATTTAAGTACTGTGCTTATTTCCGTGTATTCAGTGAATATGAGTGACGACAGTGCACAAGTTGTTGTTTTCGTGAAAATTAGGTTTCTTTGCCTGTGCATGCCCAATTTTTTTTTATCTGAGATAGGTTACCACATTTGAAAAAAAATTTAATACTAATAGTACTACTTTCACTGTCATGTAGAGCTTTCCTTACTAGTGTAAAACTATTTTATTAGGTATTTTAATTAGTTATTTCCAGGATAATGGTGGGTTATTCACATAAATCTCGTGCACAGAATTCATCAGAAAAACGTGAATGAGATAAAAATTTGGTAAAGAGCTACAGAAAATAAAAAAAATCAACAGGCAGCTACTGTGTCGAATGTAAGAATCCTTTCAAAGTCAGCAAAAACAGAAACTTGTTCTGAGCAAAAACGTAAACTAACTGCCATTTCACCGCTTGAGGAAGGAGAGGTAAGCAAACAAAAGTCTGAGTCTGATGGATATAGTGACCGTGACTGGACCCATGTGATCCTGGGCAATGGCCATATCCATTTAATAGGGACAGAAGTGGTGGAATGGGCTTTTCGGATATTAAACTCCGAGTAGCTCAAGGGTTTGTAGACAAAGTAGAAAATTTACTAAGCATCACTTTGTGTTCCAAATTCTCTAACAATAAAATTCACGTAAAAATAGACTTTGGCCATGCTTATTATTTCAGAGTGATCCCAAAAAAACCATTAAACCTAGGTTAGCTAAACTAGACGAAGGATTAGACTACAGGAAAACAACTTGGAAAGAACTATATTTGTTATACCGGAGCCAAGGCAGCACCTGAGGGCCGGCAACCCATATAACACCACAGAGTATGAGGTTGTCTATCCCAAAGGCGTACCCAAAAGCACCATGGTAAACACCGGCTGTTTAAACACAAGATAATGGAAACAAACCTTCCGAGCACTACTTCCTGCAGGGGGAGCTCGAGCCACGCCCTGCGGAAGTATCACTACGCCGAAATCTGACTGGCTGGAGACAGCTATTTAGGGGCTACAACCAGGCCCGAAGTTCAGCACACCTACAAAGCCTTAATCCGTCCCATCCTCTGTTATGCCAGTCCTGCCTGGATATCTGCCCCCCCCCCCCCCCCCAAATTCTATGTCCCTCCAGATCCTTGAGCGTCATGCACTCCGCCTCGCCTTCCGTATACGCCTCCCGTCCCCCACGCAGATATTCTATGATCTCATTCCTTTCCCCCATCTGCTCCTATTCCTCGAACATATCCGCATCCTCTACACCCCCGCCGCCTTGATCCCCCTCAGCCCCTGGTTGCTCCTCTCCTCTCCCATCCCCGCCCCCTGCCATGTCTTCACTGTTGTGTAGAGATGGAGGGTAGGGGGTACCTTCCATCTCTACACCCTTCATCTCCTTTCCCAAGGTGGCTTCCATTAACTCCCCCTCCTGGATGATGCCCTCTCTCCCTCCATTTATCCCTCGTATCAACTCTGATCCTCACTCCCCCTCTTTTCCTCTGTCCTTCTCCCAGGCTCCCTCTCCCCCCCTTCCATCCTCTTTTTTCCCCACCTCCCCTCTCTCTGCCCCCTTCTCTCCCTCGAGTCCTTTTGGATTTCCCTCCTCTGCCTCCTCTCATTCCCTCTCGCGTCTGCCCTGCCCCTCTTCCCCTTTATTAGTCCTCTCCCTCCTTGGTCCCCCCCCCCTTTTCGTTTCTTTCCTTCCTCCCTCCTTGTTCTTCCCCCTCCTCCAGGTCCCCACCCCCCCCCCCCCCCCATCAGCCTTTGGCTCGGGAGTGTCATCTTTGTGCCGCCATTTTCACGCAGTGTTACAGTGAGTGTTCCGTGCTATGTTTTTTGGGAAGTGTTGCGAACGGCCATCATACTGTCGCTGGGTGTGCTTTTTATCTCTTGTGAACAGAAACCAGACTATCGCCATGTTTTTTAATTGTGTATGTACTATGTTAATTGTCTGATTCCTGTGTCTTTTATTAACATTGCCAACCCCTTTTGCTTTCTGTTTTAACTTTCCGCATTTTTCCGCCATTTTACACTTTACGTCACCGTTTTATCGCCTGTTTTTCTTGTTTCTTTTCTTCTTCCGTTTTTTATAAAAAAGTCTGTAGGCTGTAGAGCAGCGTACTAAGGTGCTGCCAGCCCGCCCCCTTCGGGGGGAATTTAAAATAAGAAGTGAACTTTTGTTTGCCTCAATTAGGAGACTTTTTTCGTTATTGTTACCCTTCGTTTGTATGTTAAGTCATCAACCTTGTGAAATTAAACCAAAAAAAGTTTTGTTGTGAAAAATTGCAAATTGTCAGTCACAACACTATTCTTCCTGGTCACGAGAATAATTTCTTGCATAAAATTAATTGTTTAGCATTGAGATGCTGTGCAGAAATCTTAGTAGGTAGCAGTGTGGTTTAAATGGCTCTGAGCACTATGGGACTTAACATCTGAGGTCATCAGTCCCCTAGAACTTAGAACTACTTAAACCTAACTTATACTAAGGACATCACACACATCCATGCCCGAGGTAGGATTCGAACCTGCGACCGTAGCGGTCGCGCGGTTCCAGACTGAAGCGCCTAGAACCGCTCGGCCATTCCGACCGGCGTAGCAGTGTGCATTTGACGTTCCAGAAAGAGACATTTTTGCATGAGCAGCTAAAAAGAATTTTAGATGTTATTATTTTTTTTGCCATATGAAATTTTCCTTGTGAGGAGAGACGGATAATGGAAACTTCTTGCGGTTAATTGAGTTATTGGCTAAATATTGTCTATTTTTAGAAGAATATGTAATTTATGTTAAAAGACGTTAAGAGAAACCTGAAAAGATAGCGCACTGTTTATCTTGGAGAGCGCAGAATGAGCTTTTATCTTTGTATGGCGATCTTAGAAGATGCCCCTCCAGATATATGTAAGAGCGAAGAGAATATTCTGATTTTAAGATATGTTTTAACAAAGAGGAAAATATATGGAAAATTCATGAGAAGGTACTGGAATATATATTATAAATTACAGAGTGCAGTAATCAGTCGTCCTTTTTTTAGATTTTATTACACAAATCGAGATTTCGGATGGTGGCTAGCCATTGTCAATGCACTATTTTCTATTCTCGATGCATGTAAGTCCCTGTTGTTCGGGCGTCAGTCACATTTCTTTGAATGCTGGAGTATTCAAAGAACTGTCACTGACGTCCGAAAAACAGGGACGTACATCCATTGAGAATAGAAAATAGTGCATTGAGACTGGCTAGCCACTGGCTGACGACTGATTGCTGCACTCTACAGTTTATAAGCCACATAACAGTCACTGAGTGCACCCACTTTCCGAATGGAAGGTAACCTGACGACTTACTGGAATATTTTGATTTACATAAAAAGACAGGTGATACATCTGCTAATGTTATCATAGGTAATTTAACGGGCATGAAATTGATATGCTCCACTGTCGTGGTCAGTGGTTTAATAATGGATCAAATATGGCTGGACGAAGAAAAGATAAGCAAGTAAAAAATTATAGAAAATTATTCCCTGCAACAGTTTCCCTCGTGCAGCTCATACTCTGGACTTAGTACTATTATATGCTATAAGAAGTAATGAAGTAGTATACACATTCTTCAGCCGTCTGAAGCAGCTGCACAAATTTTTCAGTGCAAACCCACAGGGATGGGGAGTGTTATTATTACGAACTGGCGTCTGATGTCTTCATGACCTGTTTGAAACAAGATGAAGCGCAAGAAACAAGGCAGTGAAACTTTTGGCAGAAAAATTTCCAGAAGTAATAAAAACTTTAAAACATAAAAAAATCAAAGCACTTCTTCTCGTGACGGAATAGCAGAAGTAACCGGGCTGGTCTATTATTTCTCCATGTTTGAAACACTAGCTCTCTTGAATATTTGGAGCGACAAAAGGCCATATCAGTGTGATAAGTTTGATTCTGCAGTCAAAAGATATTTCACTTGATACTTAAATGAAAAATATTAAAGCTCTTACGTTTACCATAGGTAAAGATGTCAGAGCTCTCTGGCCTTACTTACTATGCAAGCTAAAAAGATGGCTACTGAATTTAGGATTGAGGAATTTTTTTTCAAAAAAGAGAGAAGGGAAATGGAAGGTTTTCTTGATGAATTTGATTGGGGCAGTAATGGAGTACCTGACACACTCTCAGATGAAACAGTTCCAATAAAAGACTTTTGACGTAGTCATAGACAGGATTGTTTCCCAGATGGATTCTCGGTATAAAGAAATGAGAAATATTTTGAAGCCAGTGTCAGATAAATACAATTTTGTATGAGAGCGATACGATTAAGACTTTAATCAGAACTTATACTGATTATGTGAGTGATAATCTCATCAGGGAAATATAAATGTTTTGTTTAGTGAATGTAACTACTTTTTCGGATTTGCCAAAGACAACAGAAAACAAAGGGCTTCCATTTCTTTTCCTAAAAGAAATTTATAAATTATAGTATCTGCGTTTTCTAAACTCTACGTTGGATTTAGGATTTTCATTATTCCACCAGAGACTGTTGCTTCAGCTTGGGGAGAATTTAGTAAATTAGCGTTAATCAAAAATCACTTATCAGCTTTAGGACAACAGAAACTTAGTCATCTAGGACCGATACCAATAGAGCAGGCAATAAAACATTAACTTGCTTTTAAAATCAACTTCACAGATGTAGTGGATAACTTCATCATCTGCAAGAATGGAAGATTCAGTGTTCCACGTACAGTTTCGCGAAATTGTTCAGCTGACGCGAACAGTGCCAACCAGACTGTTTAAATCAAAGCAACGAATTACGCTGCAAAGGTTTCTAAGTGTAAGTTAGGTTTAGTTCTTTTGGTAGCCATTATTATTATTATTATTATTATTATTATTATCATTAGTGAGTGTACTAGTATTTGTACCTATTGAAATATCGTACATTCAATTAATAGATAAACTATTGACTGTAAATCTTGCAGGCAGCATTTATTTACAGCTGTCGTGCAAGACAACGTACCGAAGAATCATTGTTTGTGATAATTAACTCCTATGGGACAGGAAGACTTGGGAGGCTTCACAAAAGTTTTCTAGGGGCCCATGAAATCTATGCACGGTTCTCATTAAGATAGACGCTTTAGAACCTCGTTACCTGACATTTTTTCTTGCTTTGGTCCACAGTATCACCTCTCAAAATTCAGAAAGCAGAAGCTTACAGTAGAAAATTTATTTGTTGGTATCTAAGATGAAGAAGTGCTCATAACTCTTATGATATTTGTTTTAAGGCCTATGTTTACTGAGACTTTTTTGCTTTTAGTATCACACACTTTTAACTGTGTGCGTTTACGCCATTAATTGTGTTACATCCTGTAGTTGCATCGGTGAAATTTCTTGCATAGAAAATATGTCGTGCTGCATGGGAACAAGTACACTCCCCCTCCTCTCCCTCCTCCCCCCCTCACACACACACACACACACACACACACACACACACACACACACACACACACACACACATATACATACAAGGCTAAAATCTTCATACTTCATCTAAACAATTTTAAGACACACTGAATAGTTATTTTACTAACGATAATGACAAGACACCTGTTGCGCGCAATGCTGATGCTGTGACCAGACGACTTCAATTCTCTGTACTGGTATTCACTGACCTATACTAAAATGTCGCGGTATAAAAGCTTTGTTTGAGCGTTGCCTGTTCCCGCGTTTTTTATAGCTACAATGTTCATGCCAGTCAAACATAGGACACATCGTGTTGTTGTTTAATACCTTTACCTAAAATGGTTTCAGCACTCTGAAATTACGTCGAGACTGTGGATCCACGCAGAACTTAACGGAATTCTATCTTTTTCAGAGACGCTGTTCTTGGTATAGCGTTTCTGCATTTTATGTTACCTTTACTTGGGCCATTTTCATTTATTATGCTTCTCAAATAGAAAGGATCATTAACTACAACTTTTAGTCGTTGCCCGCTACTTCGAATGTGTCGGGTCCCAATTTCGATCCCAGCCAGTGCCTACATTCTGAATGAAAATCAACAGCTACGTTGGCCAAAGACTTCCAGTTTAAGGAGTCGCTCTCACTCTGCGAACTGCTTTGTCAAGGAGAGGGCGAACGAGCAGGCTTAAACTCAAGACGCCTTCTTATTTGGGTATAAAATCGCAAACTTCCGCGGAAGAGAGAAATCGGTTTAATGTTCATAACGTGTGAATCGTAAGTCCTAAACACTATAATCACTCCGAAACAAGCAATTGGATTTTAAAGAGTGTTGCGCCGCTAAATCTGTCTCTTTTAGATCCACGATACTACAGGCAAGAATTATCATATTTCCATTTGAAAAAGCGAAGTTTATATTTGTAAATAAAACAGCTGTGAAAAGATATCATGCTTCATTTAGTGAGGACGTTTCTACAGTTCATTCGGGTGAAAACAGACATCTTAAATGGTTCTACATATATTAAAGGTGAACTGCCTAACTGAGTCACCCTGTATTTATAAAAAACTGGCTGTGTCCACATAAATGCTGAAAAAGTTTCGTTTCCCCTTCTCGAATAGCTGCTTTGAAATGTCTGTGTTCATGATTTGTTTCAAAACATTTTGATTGCGTATGTTTTCTGTCCATCTAGTCTTCCTCATCGTTTTAAACGGCGTATTTTCATCTAAGCGCATTCTGTCATCAACAGCGTCCAGTCTCCACATCCAAACTGAAACACACACCAAATGACCGCCCTGTATTTTTCTTCCTCTTCTGTACTAAAAAAGTTGTTCACCTTCACTAACAGGTGCCTTCTTTCACTGACTGCAAGTTTTGTTTCAACAGTTGGTTTTCCGTTTTTCTTGCAGCACCTGCAGTCCGAAAGAGGAAAAAAAGATCTTTTCTGTTTTATTTCTTTTAATTTTGAGTTTAGGTGTCCTCCTCTTATTTTATTTGCTTGATGTTCATTATTTTAATATGAATTTTAAGTATGAAATTACAGAACTGATGTAACCTCAGACGGTACACTCGGCGCTTACTTTTACCATCAGCTGCTCTAAACCAGAAAGTCCAACTTGTCTATAGCTCGCAACGAATTAGCTGCTTCACAGTCTGTAGCATTATAGCGTTCTACTTAATACGATTGCCTGTTTGACATCAGCAAGGAAAATACTGCGACGAGGTAATAAAATCTCTTTTCAAATACTGCTCACTGTTTGAATTTAAGCGGAAACGGACGTATGAAAGATCTTGTCTAATAATTTAAGGAATGTTATAAATTGACTCTACTGCTCCTTACGTCTGAGGGTTGAATACTGCCGACTAGATATGCGGCCATCAGCAGATTTCCTGTGCTCATGGCTGAAGATACAGCAATGCCGGACTACGCTTCCTTGAGGAACGATTTCCGCTGCTCGCTAGAGGGAATCTTATTACTGTTAAACGCTGCTAGAGAGACGCTCAATATGGCACGCTAATGTAATTCTAGGGGCGATACAGCTGTGCCATCTCTTGGTTCGTTTAAATGCAAATTGTATTCCTAAGAGAATATGGATCGAGCATTTGAGGCAAGATTGGAAAGCAGCCAAGAATTAATGTGGAGCACGACTTAAGGCGCCTAAAAGCCACTCGAGAACAGTTGTAACGATCGTACTTACCTAGGACTGAGACTCGTATCACGTATTTTAAACAAATTAGCAGCTTCTTGGTCTGTCTGCTTCTTCCCCAAAGCACCTCAAACTCTGCTCCATATTTGAAGCCTGCGATAAATATGTGACTTCCGACTAATGCTACCCTCTCCTGAACTCCGTAAGTAGCAAAAAGGAACCAGAACACAAGCACCACTTGAGCTGTGAAATGCATGAGTGTGAGGCAAATAACACAAGCCAGTTTTTTGTTATTTTCGGCATACAGGAAATAAGAAGATAAGATTAATAATTTCCTCCCACCTGAAAATTGTATCGAAACCTGTAACATTTAACATGCAACATGTAACATTTTAGCATACACATTGTGATCGTTTTAGTATGTAATGAGCCGGCCGCGGTGGTCTAGCGGTTCTAGGCGCTCAGTCCGGAACCGCGGGACTGCTACGGTCGCAGGTTCGAATCCTGCCTCGGGCATGGATGTGTGTGATGTCCTTAGGTTAGTTAGGTTTAAGTAGTTCTCAGTTCTAGGGGACTGATGACCACAGAAGTTAAGTCCCATAGTGCTCAGAGCCATTTGAACCATTTTTTTTAGTATGTAATGACAGAATGGGGTAATGGTGCGTGCTCCCCACCTTTTCGAAAAGAAGCTGGAAGAAGAAACTAATGAATGAAAAGCAACAACAGACTGTGTAGGAAAACAAGAATGGGAAACCTGTATTTGTCTGCTTTACTGAGCAGCCAAAAATAAGAAAACTAATACCAAAAGCGAAGAGAAAATACCACAATATCGGAGGTATTGGATCTCCACAGCATTTTTAATGATGTCTGTGACGAAGATTACAGTGACCAGTTTACTGACGTACTGAAAATTACTACCTACGATAACAAGTTTACGGACGTAGTGAAAATACTACATACTCGTAGTAATGAACTTATGAATGAAGTTATGATGCATCTGTGGAGAGGTAGATAAAGACAAACAATTCTGATACATGTTTGTTGTGTCTTCAGCCTGCAATAAGGCTGTATGTACTGGAGAAGATATATCAAGACCCCGTTTGTGTTGATTGCTTATCCAAGAAATGAACAATGTAAAAACTGGTAAAATGTGAAAATAAAGGAGATTACACATTTAATGTTAGTCTTTAAACACATTTCAGTACTATAATTTACTAACAAATTGACAGATAAAGTACGTAGGAATTATTTTCACTCATATACATTAGCACGCGTGCGACAACAAGCGCTACCAACATGTTCCAACATGCTGCGCATAAAAACAGGATTTTTCCGGGGCTCGTACCTTGGGTGAAATGTTTTGGACAGCCCTTATGTTAGGGACAATTTATATACCCAACTGAAGGATCGTCTTACTGTAACTATCCTGCAGTATAGAGCCAACCTCTGAATATTACGCATTTCGTCCAGAAGGATCGTCTTACTGTAACTACCCTGCAGTACAGGGCCAAAATTTGAATATTAAGCATTTCGTCCATCTTAGGCAAATGAAGCAAATCGGATGGTTCCTTTACATTAGATATGATTTACGGTGCGCCTTAAGGGGATTGTGGCGATACAATTTGGTTCATGGGCTGTTCCTGAGAAGATCCGAAAAAATCATTTTTCACTAAATTTTCGTCGTCAGCAGCGGATATCTAAATAACTAACCGCTGCAAATTGCTCAAATTATAAAGGTATATTCTCTAGGCATTTATCTTGAGGTGATATTTTTCTGCTACAAAAAAATCTTGTCGATAAACGTCCGCGAAACATGGTTTTTGGGTACCAAAACCATGCCGCGGATTCCAAGACGGCTATGCGCAGCCAACGGTTGAAATTTTTACGATATATTTCTAAGATCCAGATCTCGAAAAAACTTGAAAATTTTCTTGACATCTTTATCCGTTTCGGAGATAACGACGTTCAAACTTGCCTTACTTGTACACGTAAAATCTGGTGTGAGTCGGAAACGTAGTTTATAAAGTGCCGTAACACGGAGAAATGTGCTGTAAAGTACCAGCATTGTCATCAGAAAGGTTCTGGAATCCCCCTGTTGTGGTACTGGAGCACACGAAAAAATTTTGTGCACCTAAATTCCGGTCTCAGGTGTTAATCAGTTTTTGCGATATTTCAGTTTCATGTAAATAAACCATCAAAGTTTTACTGACGCCTAAAGTGCTTTTCATATGGGTGTCATGCCCCGCTGTAGCAGGGAAAAGAAGGGAACTAGCGATAAAAGGCGAATATGCTCCTGTTTAAATGACGCTGATTGAAAACTGGGGTACCAGCTCCTTCATTCTACCTTCCTCAGTACCTTTACAATTTTTCCAAAAATTTTTGGCATGTGAGCATATTGGCGCTTTTTATCCTGAGAGAGAAAGAGGAGGGAAAGAGACGGAAAAGTAATAAATATTGGAAGATAGTAGATAGTGGTAGTGTTACAGAAAGAGCGAAGAAGAGAATGACAGTATGGGGGAAAGAGAGGGATACAATGTGAGTGGAACATAGTTGACACAGAGTTGTCCTAGCAATAGACTGAAGGAGACATTGCCAGTGGGAGAGGAATAAAGAGGGGGACAAAGCGGAAGTGGATGAGAGCCAGTGAATGTAAAAGACAGTCTACGGCACTGACAACGAGGAAGAGACAGATGGTGACAGTGAGACAGCAGTAGTGGGAAGGAATGAATGAGATAGAAGCAGTAAGAGAGAAGGGAAACAATGATAGAGAGAGGAGAGGGTAGTAGTGGGACAGAACGAAGGAGACTGTGGCTGTGAGACAGGTGACAATGACAGGTAGAGAGACAAAAGAGATAATGCGAGTGAGTTGGGCTGAATCAATGAGTAAGAATGGGAAAGCCGGCCGTTGTGGCCGAGCGGTTCTATACGCTTCAGCCCGGAACCGCGCTCTGCTACGGTCGCAGGTTCGAATCCTGCCTCAGCCATGGATGTGTGTGATGTCCTTAGGTTAGTTAGGTTTAAGTAGTTCTAATTCTAGGGGACTGATGACCTCAGATGTTAAGTCCCATAGTGCTTAGAGCCATTTGAACCATTTGAGAATGGGAAAGTGGGAGTGGATGGGTATGAGAGACTTATCGCTTTGGTGTAATGGGCTTGACCGAGTTACAGTTTGGGGAGGTTGTGGAAGTGAGAGGTGAGTTGCGTATTAAAAAGAGCGTGAATATATTCGCATGCCACAGTTTTTGGGATGCTTTTAAAGGAGCTTGTGGAAGGTATAATGAGGCACCTGGTATCTCACTTTTCAGGCAGAGTCTTTTAAACACAGGCATATTCGCCTTTTTTGTGGTCCAATAGGAGTGTTTTTCCGCAGATTTAATGTAAGCTTCCCATCTCAAGCGCGCGATTCCCAACCACTGCGGGTGACGAATCGTATTTAGTTGCCTCTTTGTGATATTTGGAGTCAAACTTCACTATGCTGTTTTTTACATTTGAATTGTTTTAGTATAGGAAAAGTAGAGAAAATTCCATAACGATATATAGTTCATTTTAGGTTACGTATTATGAATATGTCAAAAAATAATTTTTGTTTCTGTGCCCACTATTCCCCGGAACTGGGTAATACCCTGTACAATTTTGCTTGTATACCCGTAAGTATTTGTCTTCTTTGTCTGTTCCTCTACTTTTGTCTCTCTCCCGCTCCTAACAGCCAGCGTCAGGTTAGCTACCCTTAGCTGCCTTAGCAGATGACGCACCAACCTGTCACTTTTGCTGATAAGCCTCTTCCATAGACTTCGCTCCTCGACTATTCGTCTTAGTACTTGTCCTCTCCGTGCGTTTTGGACATGTCCGAAGGAACAGATACTGCCTGAACACTTACGGGAATCGGCGGTAAAGCCGTGAGTAATGAGTATGATGGGTAGGGGCCCTATGAATATAGTGCGGGACAATAAGTTGCGAATGTGGGTCTCACGGGAGGCATGCCATAAATAATTCCCTGCAGTCGCACTATCCTCTGCGTCCTTGGTGGCTCAGATGGATAGAGCGTCTGCCATGTAAGCAGGCGATCCCGGGTTCGAGTCCCGGTCGCGGCACACATTTTCAACTGTCCCCGTTGACTTATATCAACGCCTGTGTGGAGCTAAGGGTATTCATTTCATTGTAATTTCATTCTAACGAGCTGCATGGTCACCGATGGTATCTGTTCTTTCGGGCAAAAAAATGTTCAAATGTGTGTGAAATCTTATGAGACTTAACTGCTAAGGTCATCAGTCCCTAAGCTTACACACTACTTAACCTAAACCATCCTAAGGAGAAACAGACACATCCATGCTCGAAGGAGGACTCGAACCTCTGCCGGGACCAGCCGCACAGTCCATGACTGCAGCGCCTGAGACCGCTCGGTTAATCCCGCGCGGCTCTTTCGGACATGCCCGAAAGGACAGATACCATCTTCATATATATATAAGGCGCAGAGCCTATTGACCATCTTCTTCCGTGCGGATGCACAAACAGTGCCCCCGAACTCTTACGGGTTTCGAGTCCCGGTCGCGGCACACATTTTCAACGCCTGTATGCAGCTAAGGGTGTTCATTTCATTGTAATTTCGTTCTAACGAGCTACATGGTCATCGATGGTATCTGTTCTTTCGGACACGTCCGAAAGAACAGATACCATCTGCATATATATATATATATATATATATATATATATATATATATATATATATATATATATATATATATATATATATATAATACGGGATTAACCCATCGCTTCACGGAGAACTTGCAGGTTCTTGTTGGATGAATGGCATGTCGCGCCGTTTTGTTGAAACTAAGTAGTTTTCGTAACGAACGACGAGGGCTTGCATGTAAACTGCTAAGCACACGTTCGATGTTCTCGGGAGTTCGGACGTCTTTCTGACGACCTGTTTACTTTCGATTCGATGTATTGGCAGAGCAGGAATTGTATATCGCAGCTGAATTTTAAAATGCTTACGAAAGGCACGTTGCACGTGCGCGTCAGATTCGCCGTAGCGAAAATAGCACTCCACCGCGAACACACGATGGTGCTTCGACCAGTATGACATGATTAATGACCCGTATATGGAATGAAACTTGATATTCCGCACTTTCTCTTGTTTTTAGCGTTATTCAAATTTGAAATTGTCAAAACATTGTGAAATATACTATATTTTTTAAAGTGAGTGCCCGTTTCATAGTAGAGAGAAATCGTGTCACATAATGATTGTATGTGCACGAGAAGCGTGAGTTTGGGAGTCGTGGGAGTAGAAGGTGGAGATTCTGCACGGGAAAGTGCAACAGATAGGGCTTCCCTACGTACGGAGGAGGAGAGGTCGAGATTCATTATGAGAAAGTGCGACTGACAGAGATTCCGAGTGTGTAGGTGAAGGAAATGTGGAGATACTGCGTGGGAAAAAGTAACTTACAGGGACTCCCCAAGTGTTGATAGGGAAGATTTTGCATAGAAAAGTACAACTGGTTAGGATTACCTAAGTGTTACTCTCCGCTGTCTGTCAAGCTTGGAGCAAGTACAGTGTTTCTGAAACCACAAAGTTTCATGCATTTTGCGATTAACGTTTTTGGTTTAGAGAGAGAAGTTCATTTTACTTATGAATTACTTAGTTTTGTGTTGTTACGCCTTGTTGTTTGAGCGTATTAAGAAAGTGGCACTAGCTCTGTATACATTGGTTTGTGTGAAAAATTTTACTTAAGTTTTCGATTCCTTTCAGCATTATTTGTGTGCCGTTTGATTTTCTGTTCATATCGAAAAGTGGCCCTGTATATTAAAGTCTAATCAGATAGTGATAACGCATATTGCCTTTTCATATTAAATGATTGACTGATTTCGTTACTTCATTTTTAATATTTTTTACAATGTTCTCACCAGCCCCGTACTCCACGAGGATGTGGTGCCCTAACAGCTTCCTTCATGACAAACGCCATACCTCCCAGAGATCAGCGTACACAACATATTGATTTTTAGTTTTAAAAATGAATGCCATTAGTTTTCTTCCTTTCCTATGTTGCTTTATTATACTTTCTATTTATGCGTTTCATTAAATACGAAAGTAATCCCAAAAGTAAGGTCTCCTATTTTTTTATAAGTACATAGATCCGTTTATTTCTACAATCGCTTACATCAGTTTACAGCTTGAACATTCAGCTATTTTTCGACATAATCACCATTTCTGACGATGCATTTTTGTAGATGGTGTGGCAGTTTTTGTATGCCCATGTCATACCAGCTCGCCGCCATGCTGTTCAGAAAGTTATGAACCTCTTCATTCACCTCGTCGTCGGAGCTGAATCGCTAGAACCACAATTAACGCTGACATGTACTGTGAGACTATGAAAAAACTCAAACGGGCAATTCAGAACCAGAGAAGAGGAAAGTTGAGCAAGGGCGTACACATTCTCCATGACAACGCTCGCCCACACATCGCTCGGCAAACCGTTGCTCTCCTGCAACAGTTTCAGTGGAACATAATCACCCACCCACTCTACAGTGCTGACTTGGCGCCCAGTGACAGTCACCTATTCCCGAGGTTAAAAGAACATTTGGCCGGAAAGCGATTCAGCTCCGACGACGAGGTGAAAGAAGAGGTTCATAACTTTCTGAACAGCATGGCGGCGAGTTGGTATGACATGGGCATACAAAAACTGCCACACCATCTACAAAAATGCATCGTCAGAAATGGTGATTATGTCGAAAAATAGCTAAATGTTTAAGCTGTAAACTGATGTAAACCATTGCAGAAATAAACAGATCTATGTACTTACAAAAAAATAGGAGACCTTACTTTTGGGATTACCCTCGTAAGTAATAAGGAACGATTAGTGAAGTGTTTTATATGGATGTAGCCCTGTGTGGTGCTGAAACATGGACGCTGAAAGGAAGAGAACAGAACTGATTATAGCCTTTCGAGATGTGAAACTAGAGAAGAACGGAAGATGCGAAATGTAAAGTCAGGGATGGTGTCGTATTACAAAAGGTGAACACAGAAAGACAAATACCGGAATCAATAAAGAGGAGGAAAAGGAAAATGGATAGGAGACTGGGTGAGGGCAGGTTATGTAGTTAAGCATGCTCTGAAAGGAAGGGCAAAGAGGAGGACTAGAGGAAGAAAAAGATACTAGTTTGCTGAATGAATATTTACTGTGGAGCGAAGTGTGCGATGCTCTCAAAATTTCCGGCAGATTAAAACCGTATGCCGGCAGACAGCATTAATCTGCCAGGAAGTTTCAAGACATCAGTTAATTGATAAGCTCAAGGTAAATGCATCATATGCATATGGGAACATGGAGGACTGGCAAAAGTAAAATTTAACGATTATGGCCGTGACTCATGTGCAGGGTACACCATCACCACCACCATCATCAATATACACTACTGGCCATTAAAATTGCTACACCAAGAAGAAATGCAGATGATAAACGGGTATTCGTTGGACAAATATATTATACTATAACTGACATGTGATTACATTTTCACGCAATTCGGGTACAAAGATCCTGAGAAATCAGTACCCACAACAACCACCTCTGGCTGTAATAACGGCCTTGATACACCTGGACATTGAGTGAAACAGAGCTTGGATGGCGTGTACATATATAGTTGCCCATGCAGCTTCAACATGATACCACAGTTCATCAAGAGTAGTGACTGACGAGCCAGTTGCTCGGCCGCCATTGACCAGACGTTTTCAATTGGTGAGACATTTGGAAATGTGCTGGCCAGGGCAGCAGTCGAACATTTTCTCTATTCAGAAAGGCCGTACAGGACCTGCAACATGCGGTCGTGCATTATCCAGCTGAAATGTAGGGTTTCACAGGTATCGAATAAAGGGTAGATCCACGGGTCGTAACACATCTGAAATGTAACGTCCACTGTTCAAAGTGCCGTCAATGCGAACAAGAGGTGACCGAGACGTGTAACCAATGGCACCCCATACCATCACGCCGGGTAATACGCCAGTATGGCGATGACGAATACGCGGTTCCAATGTACGTTCACTGCGATGTCGCCAAACACGGATGCGACCATCATGATGCTGTAAACAGAACCTGGATTCATCCGAAAAAATTACGTCTTGCCATTCGTGCACCCAGGTTCGTCGTTGAGTACACCATCGCAAGTGCTCCTGTCTCTGATACAGTGTCAAGGGTAACTGCAGCCATGGTCTCCGAGCTGATAGTTCATGCTGCTGCAAACGTCGTCGAACTGTTCGTGCAGATGGATGTTGTCTTGCAAACGTCCCCATCTGTCGACTCAGGGATCGAGACGTGGCTGCACGATTCGTTACAGCCATGCGGATAAGATGCCTGTCATCTCGACTGCTAGTGATACGAGGCCGTTGGGATCCAGCACGGCGTTCCGTATTAGAATCCAGAATCCACCGATTCCATATTCTGCTAACAGTCATTGGATCTCGACCAACGCGAGCAGCAATGTCGCGATACGATAAACCGCAATCGCGATAGGCTACAATTCGACCTTTATCAAAATCGGAAACGTGATGGTACCCATTTCTCCTCCTTACACGAGGCATCACAACAACGTTTCACCAGGCAACGCCGGTCAACTACTCTTTGTGTATGAGAAAGCGGTTGGAAACTTTCGCCATGTCAGCACGTTGAAGGTGTCGCCACCGGCGCCAACCTTGTGTGAATGTTCTGAAAAGCTAATAATTTGCATATCACAGCATCTTCTTCCTGTCGGTTGAATTTCGCGTCATCTTCGTGGTGTAGCAATTTTAATGGCCAGTAGGGTATCAATATCATCATGATGCGACTGTGAATCGCTCCCCCATCCGATCTCATATCTCGTTACCAATACCCTAGGGTGTAATTATCGTAAGATTTGTTATCCCTTTTCCACAATACAGTGGGGTTTTGATAAGGTGGGGTGTCGGTGACGCACCAGGTTGCTGTTGCTGTTGCTGTTGCTGTTGCTGCTGCTGCTGCTGCAGCTGCTGCTGGTGCTGCATCTCGTCCTCGGGCACGACGGCGGTGTCGTCGTCGAGCGTGTAGTCCACGGAGCTGAAAGAGATCTGCTGCGCCAGCTCGAAGGCGGCGCCCGCGGCGCTGGCCGTCTGCTCGACGTCTAGGTAGTTCTGCGGCACGAAGCCCTCCTCGCCGCGGTAGTTGCGCGCCCGCAGCCAGCCGTCGCCGTCGCCCTCGCCCACCACCTCCAGCTGCTCGTTCTCCACGATGCTCAGCTCGTCCGCGTTCTGCGCCTGCGCACGACAACGCCCGACGCAGCGTTCAGAGTCAGCCAACTACTGTGCCACCTTCCAAAGCTGCGGCAAAACACGAAACAGTTATTTGCATGTCATAAAAGTATTGTCGCTACATTAGCGGTAGAGGCACGTACGCATAGGCTCCAACAAGAGGGTTGCCCCCTCCTGGAATCTTAGGTACTGACAGAATATAGTCCCCCACCGTAACCATATAGGGTCGCTACGTTACCGGTAGAGGCACGTACGCATAGGCTCCAACAAGAGGGTTGCCCCCTCCTGGAATCTTAGGTACAGACAGAATGTAGTCCCCCACCGTAACCATACTGGGTGATACAAAAAGGTACGGCCAAACTTTCAGGAAGCATTCCTCACACACAAAGAAAGAAAATATGTTCTGTGGACATGTGTCCGAAACGCTTACTTTCCATGTTAGAGCTCATTTTATTACTTCTCTTCAAATCACATTAATCATGGAATGGAAACGCACAGCAACAGAACAGCGTGACTTCAAACACTTTGTTACAGGAAATGTTCAAAATGTCCTCCGTTAGCGAGGATACATGCATCCACCCTCCGTCGCATGGAATCACTGATGAGCTGATGCAGCCCTGGAGAATGGCGTATTGTATCACAACCGTCCACAATACGAGCACGAAGAGTCTCTACATTTGGTACCGGGGTTGCGTAGACAAGAGCTTTCAAATGTCCCCATAAATGAAAGTCAAGAGGGTTGAGGTCAGGAGAGCGTGGAGGCCACGGAATTGTTCCGCCTCTACCAATCCATCGGTCACCGAATCTGTTGTTGAGAAGCGTACGAACACTTCGACGAAATGTACAGGAGCTCCATCGTGCATGAACCACATGTTGTGTCGTACTTGTAAAGGCGCATGTTCTAGCAGCACAGGTAGAGTATCCCGTATGAAATCATGGCGGTGAATCGAGGAAGTACAGTACATACTGACGAAACTAAAATGAGCTCTAACACGGACATTAAGCGTTTCCGGACACATGTCCACATAACATCTTTTCTTTATTTGTGTGTGAGGAATGTTTCCTGAAAGTTTGGCCGTATCTTTTTGTAACACCCCGTATAGCCTCCGACCGAGTGATGTGCGAAATTTCAGGATAGCATGGCATTCCTCAACATTTAATAAGGTCAATGCAGAGTTTGTATACTGACTACAGCACCAAGATACGCGTTGACTCATCCAGTAGTACTGCAGCGAAACGAATCACACAAAGTCGTCCTTTATCGCTCAGACTGCCGAAAAAATACACTATGTGATCAGAAGTGTCCGAACACCTGGCTGAAAATGACTTACAAGTTCGTGCCCACCCCCCCCCCCCTCCACCTTCGGTAATGCTGGAATTCAGTATGATGCTGGCCCACTATTAGCCTTGATGACAGCTTCCAATCTCGCAAGCATACGTTCAATCAGACGTTGGAAGGTTTCTTGGGGAATTCCAGCCCATTCTTCACGAAGTACTGCACTGAAGAGAGGTATCGATGTCGGTCGGTGAGGCCTGGCACGAAATTGGCGTTCTAATACATCCCAAAGTTGTTCTATAGCATTCAGGTCAGGACTCTGTGCTAGCCAGACCATTACAGGAATGTTATTGTCGTGTAACCACTCCGCCACAGGCCGTGCATTATGAACAGGTACTCGATCGTGTTGAAAGATGCAGTCGCAATTCCCGAATTGCTCTTCAGCAGTGGGAAGCAAGAAGGTGCTTAAAACATCAATGTATGCCTGTACTGTGATACTGCTACTCAAAACAACAAGTGGTGCAAGCCCCCTCAATAATAAAGCACGACCACACCATAATACCACCGCCTCCGAATTTTACTGTTAGCGCTACACACTGTGGCAGATGACCACCGGGCATTCGCCATACCCTCACCCTGCCGTCGGATCGCCTCATTGTGTACCGTGATTCGTCACTCAACACAACTTTTTTCCGCTGTTCAATCGTCAAATGTTTACGCTCCTTACACCATGCGAGGCGTCGTTTGGCATTTACCGGCGTGATGTGTTGCTTATGAGCAACCGCTCGACCATGAAATCCAAGTTTTCTCACCTACCGCCTAACTTTCATAGTACTTACAGTGGATCCTGATGCAGTTTGGAATTCCTGTGCGATGGTCTAGATAGATGTCTGCCCATTACACATTACGACCCTCTTCAACTGTCGGCGGTCTCTGTCAGTCAACAGACGACGTCGCCCTGTACACTTTTGTGCTGTATATGTCCCTTCATGTTTCCACATTACTATCACATTGGAAACAGTGGACCTAGGGATGTTTAGGAGTGTGGAAATCTCGCTTACAGACGTATGACACTAGTGACATATTTTTGGGTGTGTCCGAATACTTTCGATCACACAGTGAAGCTTTTGTGGATTGTGAGAAATACGTTCTAGTGGTGAGCTCTGAGTTGTGGGAAATTTCAGGAGAGTGTGGATTCCTCAACATTCAATAAGGTCCATGCAGAGTCTGTATGCTGATTATAGTACCAAGATACGCGGTGGCTGAATCAGTAATTTGGAACGAAACGAATCAGACAAGTAGTGACACAAGGTTGTCTTTTATCACATAAACAATCATACACTGCCGGAAAAAAATAGTAGAGAAAGTGCTACAAATATGGTATACCATTTTGTTTTTCGTTCATAACTTTTTCAGTTTTTCACATTAAGCAAACGTATTACCTTTAGCACATACTTTAGGATATATTTTAATGCTTCCTCTATTTTCGAATACATACTACGTTAGGAACTTTTCTAAATTAGGTTTAACACAATGTTTGACATTTTTGACACTTCAGATTATAGGGTACAAATATGGAATAGTCTATTCGTTTCAAGCTTGTTAAAGTTAAAACAAATAAAGGAAAACCTAATAATTCATTGTCAAAAAAAACCACGAAAAACATAATAACAATAGAAAAACACACGAAATATATCATTTTCAGTTATTAAATTTATTACTCTAAGTCAGTGGTTCTCGAAGTGTGCGCCAGGGCGCACTGGAACGCCCTAAAACATTTACGGGTGCGCTCTGCAATATTTTAGCAAAACATGTTGCCAAATATAAAAGATCATATAGCTACTCAATTTTATCCATTTCACGACAGGTATAATACGGAAATCCTTAAGTTTTATCTGATAGTTCAGGTTGGTTAAGGAAACAAGGTGGCTTATTCCCCTTGTAGTGTCGACAGTTTTCGGAACGTTGCATGCCGACTGTCTGCTGTCTTGCATTGCTGCTAATCTTAGCTATCTAACAGCAGCGGCTGTTTGGGAACTGGGCAAAGGCATTTCAAAATAATGACTGATGATAAAACAATCGCTGGCCCATTGAGGGCATTCATTACACCATCAAGAAGTGTAAGGAATTCTAGGAAAAGTGTAGCTCCCAATGGGCGAGAAAAATAATTATTCGGATGGCAGAATGATGCGATCTGGAGAAAAAGAATAGTCAGATAATTGTCACATTGATACAGTCATAACAATATGCAGTGGTGGGAGCGATTAATTCATTTAATAATGAATGTGACCGTATTTATAAATGTAACACTTCATCCGTGGTAAAGTTTGGCGTGGACAACTCAGTAACTTATTTCATATGTTACAAAAAGTTTGCAGTTCAAGACTGCAACCGTGGACTGCACGTTTCTTTCAACATAATGCTTCGTGGTCATTCATAATTAATAGATGCCTCAAATGCTGTTTTCTTAACTCCTTGCACTAGAACTGCATTACAACAGCCTTACCTTAATTTCACAATTTTTGATAGAAATAATGCGCTTTTAGCGAACCCCTTTTCCTTGTGTCGCTCTCAAAGTTAGTAAATAAGCAGTGAGTTAATCCAACCGTTGTCAAGCGTTAATGGTTTCTCGTCAGATCCAAACGTTGAGAATCAGGAGAAAATGGCGAAAAAATATTTGACAACTGACGGATTTTTTCGACAGAAACTCTTACGGATATTATCTGATCAGGTTGTGGTTTTCTTTCGAAGTTGATTTGCCTATGGAAGTTTTTCTTTTATGGTGGTAGCCGTGTTTAAATTGAGCCTTGTGCACTAAGCATGTGATCACAAATTGTCCTTAGGATTCGGAAGGTTTGGTATCGTTCCCAATGATTGCGAGCCTATTCCATCTGACTCCGAGTGGCGCTGCAACAGCACGTAGGACGTCAATTGCACATTATTATTATTATTATTGGCCATTATGACCTATTTAGGTACCGCGACAGTGTATCAAAAAATTATAAGTAACATCCGCAGCCAGTCACTTTTTAATAATATTTTATTGCAAATGCATACCTTTCTGTTGGCAATACCATATTATTGAAAAGAGAAACTGGGACAGGAAATTATTTATGAGAGATGCTCATTGTTTGACCTCGAGCTGCCCGTGACTATAATAATTTCATTTCATGTTCTTTGCTACAGGTGAGTAGCACATGTGAACATGATCGTCATTGTTCATGAAGCCTTGCTACTTCTGAGCGTCATTTCCGCTGTAGTGTAATGATCCAGCGGGTTCATGACAGAAGCTTCCAGCAAGGTTAACGGAACTTGAAAATTATCGTTGGCAGCACTGTTAACTCATTGAGGCACAAAAATCCAGGACCAGAAGGAAAACACGATTCTATTGTTATACGCTTGACTTTATCACAGTGCTTTCAGGTGCTATGTCAGTAAAGCGCGAGAACTGAATCTTAAATGCAAAATACAATTGAATAAAATGGGTAGATTTCTGCAAAACAAGGATGCTGTCGAAGAATCCTA
Source organism: Schistocerca americana (assembly GCF_021461395.2). Lineage (NCBI taxonomy): Eukaryota > Metazoa > Arthropoda > Insecta > Orthoptera > Acrididae > Schistocerca > Schistocerca americana. The sequence goes on along the minus strand of NC_060122.1, from coordinate 473,264,810 downwards.
TTGTGGAAGTGAACAAACGCTTAGTGCAAGTAAAAAAGTAGAACAGGGGCCTACTCGCCAATGAAAGCTACTTAAGCTGCGGTTTCACTTGGACTGGGAGTGAAGATTATCCTTTCCCACTATGCTTATTATGTGCGTATAAAATGGCAAATGAATTTCTGCTTCCTAGTAAACTGAGCAAACATTTTAAAACAATGCATTCACATTTGCCAGATAAACCTGTAGGCTATTTCAAAAGATTGTCTGAAGAGCAAACAAGGGCAGCAAATTCTTTTAAAAGTGTAATGTCTGTTTCTGATAAAGCTCCGTTAACTACTTGCAAAGTCTCTGAACTAATAGCAAAGAGTATGAAAGCTCATACTATAGGTGAATCACTTATTTTGCCTGGTTGGAAAAAAAATGGACATGAGGATGCTAGGAAATGAAGCAGCTATGAAAATAACCAATATGCCTTTGTCGAATGATATAGTTCACAGGCGTATTATAGAATTGTCTACTGATATTGAGAAAAATGTATGCAGTTATAAACTCAAACAGTGAAACTTTGAATTACAAGTTGATGAATCAACAGACATCACCAACCACACGCAGCTCTTAGCATTGGTCCGTTTCATTAATCAAGATCAGATAGCAAATCAGTTTCTTTTTTGCATAGAATTAAGTGTATCTACTAATGGTGAGAACGTTTTCAACATTTTAAATAATTATCTTAATAAGTGGCTGCTAACATGCAAGTCGTATGTAGGCATTTGTACAGACGGCACCCCTCCAATTGCAGGCTGTGTTAAGGGCCTTATTTCTTTTGTAAAAAAGAACAAAACAAAATGAAGATGTTATAAATGAAGATGTTATCATAACTCACTGCTTTCTGCATGGGGAGGCCTTAATAGCAAAAACATTGGGAGAAAAACTGAGAGGAGTCTTAGAGCAAGTTGTTCGGATGGAAAATTTTATTAAAACCTGTCGAAACTCGTTTAGTCGAAAAACTTTTTATCGTAATGGAGTCAGAACACAGATGATTGCTTTTACACACAGAAGTCAGGTGGTTGTCGAGCATGAGTTATGACAAGAACTTCTCCTGTTTTTCGAAGAAATGAAACATTAACATGTCTGAAATCTCCTTCGGAGTGAATTTTGGGTTACCAGATTGCAATATTTGGCCGATATAGTTCAACAGTTCAATATTGTGAACACTAGCATGGAAGGGAAAGGAGAAAATATCCTCACACCCAAACACAAAAGTAAAACGTTTCACAGAAAACTACAAATATGGAAAAGATAAGCTGTTCAAGGTAACCTGGAAATATTACCGTTGGTAAGGAGCACGTGCATAAATTAAATACTTCCAATAGTAGTAGATAATTTAAGAGGTTTAGAAGAGAAACTGAGTTCATATTTTCCATCCCTCAACGCTGAACAGTACGATTGGATTCGAAACCCATTCATGGATGCTTCAGGTGGTTCCGGCTTAACATTAACAGAAGAAGAACTGGCAGCTGTACCTACTGATCGTGACTGATGGTTAAGCATAAGGAATTGTCTCTTGAAGCATTTTGGATTTCTATAAAAGTAGAATATCTGTCGATATCTAAAAAGGCTTTACTTCAATTTTCGACGTCATATTTCTGTGAATTAGGATTTTCTGCTCCCACCACAATTAAATGTAAAGAGAGAGGAACTCTTCAATGTATTGCCTAGGAAATGAGAGTTTGTCTTTCAAATGTATCTCCAAACACTGAAGAAATCGCGAGGACACATCAGGCTCATGTTTCTCATAAATACTAGAAAGAGTAGACGTAAGGTACGTTTCATTTGTATTGCATTATTAGTTTTCTCTATAATTTGAATTAATCGTTAGTTTTATTGCATTATTGCATTTCAATACGTTTCACTTAATAGTTTCTCTTGCCTTTCGTGTTGACAGGGTAGGAGGCAACACGGCGCTCGGCCGTCGCGTTTGGGTGACAATTGTGCTTCATGAATCTCTCACATTTTTACACAAAAATTATTTGTTCATATTGTGATAATGTATTTTATTAATATAATTTGTATTTTCTGTAGTCTGGACGCGAAATTCAAAATTAAATGTCTTAATTGTCATTTTATCACAATTTTTATATCCTGTATTGACTGTTGTAAAATGTGTATATAGTGCGCCCACAATTATTTGCGGCCTTTTAAGAGCACCCGAAGCTCAAAACGTTTGAGCACCACTGCTCTAAGTAAATTCGTTGCAGAAATCACACAGGTATCGTCCTTTACCGTAACCTGCACATCCAGTGTGCGCCCACATTTCTCTCATTAGACACATAATCCTTTCTTCCTCTGCCTCGTAATGCGAAATTTACCTGAGTGGGTGCACTGCTGTCCAGAACATTGCTGTGGGTGGACGAATCATCTCTCACACTAAAGGCATCATCCTCAAAACCAGATGATTCGCAGTTCCTAGTCTTTGGCGGCCTCTGATTCTTTGTCTCCGGTTTATTTTTTGCTGTCGACGGTACTTCAAGAGCTCTCTTGTATGTAGACAAGGTTAGGACCGCTGAAGGACCTGTTTTTCTTACCCTAGTGCCTGGCCTCTTCGTTATTTGTGCAATGGATAAGATTTGCCAATGTGTAATTTCAGATGTGGCTACAGATGTTCCTCCCTCGACTTCAACATTAGCCTTTCCACATTTAGAAGGCACAGCTCCTGCAGATGGTTTATTGACTGGATCATTGGCTAAATTCTACATTATTCCTTCAATGCAGGCAGTGAAATCTGCAACCGTGAAAATATGAGGGTTTAATGGGTGTATTCCTGTCACCCTAAACCCATTGACTGCTGTCTCCCCTGTCTGGCACTTAAGGTAGGCCTTCCCATTCAGTTCGGCGATATCCATGTTTTTTAATGGACGTGCATTTTCCATCATCCATACGTGTACTGGCTTCCGCAGAATGCGCAATAATGAACCCTTCGGCCCCACTAATTCAATCGCGGCCAAAGATTCACAAGCAACATTGTCCTATACGCCCGACAGCGAACTCATAAAAGAGCCCATTAAAAACTTAATGAGATTCTCACCAATACCTTTACATTTGAAGATAATTTTTGTGTAAACAAAAGCTATGTGCTTTAGGTAATCATCAAAGACATTGTGATACCAAACAGCCAGATTCGCCTCCTTTGATATAGTTAAACAGTATAAATCATATCATTAAAAGAAACAATCTTATTAATTAAAAATAACTTTCTTGGATATGAGAAGATCAGGCTACCTGACATTTATGAGCTTCACATAACTACTTCAACCTTAAGAGCAAATTTTATGAACGGGAAGATGACCTTGTAATGGAGAGTTGCCTATCTAGTTTGCTAACCAACATTTACATATATCGCTTACAAGCAACACTTTTCAGAGGCAACACGACAACAACAAAAAATCATATTATACAAACACTACGTGAATGACACCCTTACGTTAGTTGAAGGAACAGTGGAAGAAAATGATCAATTTGCACAAGAGCTTAACAAACTACACCAAAACATAATGGCATAAATTTCTTGGATCTAAATATTACTAAATATAGCGATAAACATAAATATAAAATAATCAGAAAACTCAGTACAATGGCTGACACAGTCAACAGCTCGTCATGTTACCCAGAGTAACACAAAATGGCATGTTATAGGGCAGCAATCAAGAGAATGGAAAAACTCTCTTTGGATGCTGAAGATAAACTACAAGAACTAAAAACGATCAAGCTAATAGCCCACAGAATGGGTATAGCTCTTACACCATAACTAAATTTCACAACAGAATTAACAATAAATACAGTAATAAAGATGGCTGTAAGTCCAAATCAAACCACTTATCACCAATAGTTGTTCAAACTCTGTGAAACATGTCTGCACACCATTGATTAGTATAGTGTTACATCAGATTGAAAACTTACTACGTGCCAAAAACATCAATATTAGTTTTTCCACAAACAATAAAATGAAAGACAAAATTATACACAACTTAAACTTATAAAATGAAGTAGACCGCTATTACAGCCTTTGTGGTGTCACCGCCAGACACCACACTTGCTAGGTGGTAGCCTTTAAATCGGCCGCGGTCCGTTAGTATACGTCGGACCCGCGTGTCGTCACTATCAGTGATTGCAGACCGGGCGCCGCCACACGGCAGGTCTAGAGAGACTTCCTAGCACTCGCCCCAGTTGTACAGCCGGCTTTGCTAGCGATGGTTCACTGACAAGATACGCTCTCATTTGCCGAGACGATAGCATAGCCTTCAGCTACGTCATTTGCTACGACCTAGCAAGGCGCCATTACCAGTTACTGTTGATACTGTGAATAATGTACCTTCAAGAGCGATGTTCACCATTTATGGATTAAAGTTAAGTATTCCACCAGCTACGTCCGTTTTTTCTAAATTCTAATTTCCTTGTCCTGTTCCAGACCTCACGCCAGCCTGCCTGAGCTTAAACGCGTGCCTTTCGGCTTCCTCTAGTAACCCGGTGTTGGCTCTCCTGCCAACCCACAACAGCCTTTGTAAACTAAATTGTACTGTGTGTCCTAAATTTTACATTGGCCAAACTGGTAGGTCTTTCAACATACGATACCGCGAACACAGGGATGCTGTCCGGCTCAACAACCTAAATAAGCCAAACTGCGCTTCTGACTTGTTCCAGCATGGAAACACAGAGTTAAGCAGTGAATAAAACTTAGAGGTATTACACTTTGCCGTAAAAGGAGTTCATATGAATTTGTACAAGGAACTAGAAATATACAACCGCATCCACAGTAAACCTGACTGCAGCCTGAATGATCAGTTCAATTAAAAAACAAAATGTACTTTCATACAATTTCTATAATTTGAAATGAAAGAAATGATAATTAATTTTTCGAAAGAAAATTCTTCTTTGGGCATTACCAACATTTTCAAACCTAAACAATTAATGCTTTTGTATGTCCATCCTTGTGACTGGAGATCTGTGGGACTTTAGCCGTTCGCTTACGAAAGAAACTGAAATACCTAAAACCGTCCTTATGATGTCATTTACTGAATGGCTACCAGTTTCAGTGCTTCAGTGCACCATCTTCAGAGTTTAGCCGATGCCTAGAGGGTTAAAACCATCCGTATACACGATGCATCAGTAAGAAATTGAAACACTTACAGCCATCCTTATGATGTCATTTATTGTATGGCTGCGAGTTTCAGTGCTTCAGTGGTTCAATGCACCTTAGCTGATGTCGATAGGGTTAACACCATCCGCATGCACGATGAATCAGTGACCAACATCTGTTATGGTTTTCGCAGGCTGCCTGTAATCGTGATGAAGTCTCTACAACCATCAACTATCAACTAACTTGATAGTTGACGGTTGGAGAGACAACTAGAAAATGGCAGCATGAGGAAGGCTTTGGGTGTTTCATTTTCTTACATAAATGTGTAATCGTATAAAATTATCTGTACTACGTAGAAGTACCTTCGCAATTACTCAAGAAGTGTGCCATATCTGTACACATATCACGTTCTTTGGCACATCATATCAGTAGCCGATGTGTATGCCATCTTGTATTTAGCAGTTCATTGATCAGCACGGATCGCAAAGGAAGATCAAATCTCTGCCTTATAATATGTAAATGGGATCTTTTTAATGAAGTATGCAGTTATAGAGCGTATGTACAGAAGCCCCAAAGAAACTGGTATAGGCATGCTTAATCACAACAGAGATATGTAAACAAATGGTTCAAATGGCTCTAAGCACTATGGGACTTAACATCGGAGGTCATCAGTCCCCTAGACTTAGAACTACTTAAACCTAACTAACCTAAGGACATCACACACATCCATGCCCGAGGCAGGATTCGAACCTGCGACCGTAGCAGCAGCGCGGTTCCGGACTGAAGCGCCTAGAACCGCTCGGCCACAACGGCCGGCTAGATATGTAAACAGGCAGAATTCGGCGCTGCGTGTATAAGCCACAACAAGAGTCTGGTACAGTTGTCAGATCGGTTTCTGCTGCTACAATGACAGCTTATCAAGATTTAAGTGAGTTTGAATGTGGTATTATAGTCGGCGCACGAGCGATGGGACACAGCATCTCCGAGGTAGCGATGAAATGGGTATTTTCCCCTACGACCCTTTCACGAGTGTACGTGAATATCAAGAATTCGGTATAATATCAAATCCCTAACATCACTGCAGCCGGGAAAAGATCCTGCAAGAACGGGAACAACGACGACTGAAGACAATCGTTCAGCGTGACAGAAGTGCAATCCTTAGTGCAAATTGCTGCATATTTCAATGGTGCATCATCAATAAGCGTCAGCGTGCGAACCATTCAATGAATCATCATCAATATGGGTTTTCGGAACCGAAGGACCACTCGTGTACCCTTGATGACTACGCAACTCATAGCTTTACGCCTTGCCGTGGCCCGTCAACACTGACGTTGGACTGTTGATGACTGGAAACATGTTACATGGTCGGGCGAGTCTCGTTTCAAATTGTATCTGTACGGGTACAGAGGCAACATCATGACCCAATGGACCCTGACCTGTCGGAGTGGCCGAGCGGTTCTAGGCGCTACAGTCTGGAACCGCGCGACCGCTACGGTCGCAGGTTCGAATCCTGCCTCGGGCATGGATTTGTGTGATGTCCTTAGGTTAGTTAGGTTTAAGTAGTTCTAAGTTCTAGGGGACTGATGACCTCAGCAGTTAAGTCCCATAGTGCTCAGAACCATTTGAGCCAATGGACCCTGTATGTCAGCTGGGGACTGTTCAAGTTTTGAAGGCTCTGTAATGTTGTGGGGCATGTGCAGATGGAGTGATATAGGACCCCTGACACATGACACGTACGTAAGCTTACTGTCTGATCACCTCCATCCATTCACCTCCATAGTGCATTCCGGCATTGTGCAGTTCCAGCAGGATAGTGCGACACCCCACACATCCAGAATTGCTACAGAGTGACTCCAGGAACACTCTTCTGAGTTTAAACGCATCCGCTGGCCACCAAACTCCCCAGACATGAACATAATTTATCATATTTGGAATGCCTTGCAACGTGCTGTTCAGAAGAGACCGCACTCCCTCGTACTCTTATTCGGATTTATGGACCCTCCTGCAGAATTCATGGTGTCAGTTCCCTCCAGCACTACTTCAGACATTAGTCGAGTCCATGCCACGTCCTCCTACGGCACTTCTGCGTGCCCGCTGGGGGCGTACACCATATTAGGTACGTGTGCCAGTTTCTTTGGCTCTTCAGTGTATAAATGCAAAATTATGTAACCACAAAAACCTGCGTTATACTTTAGGACACAAATGTAAAACTTGCAAAGAAGTCTACGCTACTGTTTGATGATGGGCGCAGGCCTGAAACTAATAACAGTACAAAATAACAATTAAAAAAAAAGACTTGTGGCTCCTTGCTGTATTTCCTACAGTCTAATAAACGTTAGTCTCTCCCTCAAGGCGTTACCAGTGTTTTGCGTTGCCGAATGTCCTGCGATATGTTACCCGTCTGCATTTGGGAGACCCGTACGTACCACTTTTTTTTCTTTTCTTTTTTCATTTGCTGCTTGCCAAATAAGCCTGCTGCCTGTATAAAAAAGCGGGCTGTACTACTGCAGTCGGTCTCTTAGCCGTCACATCAGTAACTCAGGGTCAAGAGCAAGGGAAAATCCACATAGTAATGAACATAGACCCATCAAACCTCCACATACTGATCTAATACATATACGAACTTGAGTTACTGATGTCCCGTTGCCCGTGTCCCGCCCCGTGGGGGCGGACCAAGTACAGTGTCAGGCAGTTTTAGTCAACAACTGAGCAGCATTTAATAATTAGGAAAGAAAAAGAAAATATTAACAAACATACTTATAATTTTAAATATTAATAATACAAAATAATCTTTAATTATCATAATTTGAAGTATACCAACTCAAAAATACAAAAAATAAAGTGATATTTACTAAGTATTCCTACACCAACAAGGCCATGAGAAGAAAACCTCGGAACATTCCTCGAGCCTTACCACTCTTCGCTTCGTACTAAATACTAGTTCTCGTATTGTGTGTCCATGTCCAACATCTAGTGGTTAATACATCTTTTTTTTGTGCATGTGTGTGTTGTGATGCTGGTGTGAGGGGCAGGGCTCGGAATGATATCATCGAGCAATGGCCCTCTCACCAGCAATATTCTACCCTATTCTATATCTAAACATACTCTAATGCCATTCATACACTCCTGGGAATTGAAATAAGAACACCGTGAATTCATTGTCCCAGGAAGGGGAAACTTTATTGACACATTCCTGGGGTCAGATACATCACATGGTCACACTGACAGAACCACAGGCACATAGACACAGGCAACAGAGCATGCACAATGTCGGCACTAGTACAGTGTATATCCACCTTTCGCAGCAATGCAGGCTGCTATTCTCCCATGGAGACGATCGTAGAGATGCTGGATGTAGTCCTGTGGAACGGCTTGCCATGCCATTTCCACCTGGCGCCTCAGTTGGACCAGCGTTCGTGCTGGACGTGCAGACCGCGTGAGACGACGCTTCATCCAGTCCCAAACATGCTCAATGGGGGACAGATCCGGAGATCTTGCTGGCCAGGGTAGTTGACTTACACCTTCTAGAGCACGTTGGATGGCACGGGATACATGCGGACGTGCATTGTCCTGTTGGAACAGCAAGTTTCCTTGCCGGTCTAGGTATGGTAGAACGATGGGTTCGATGACGGTTTGGATGTACCGTGCGCTATTCAGTGTCCCCTCGACGATCACCAGTGGTGTACGGCCAGTGTAGGAGATCGCTCCCCACACCATGATGCCGGGTGTTGGCCCTGTGTGCCTCGGTCGTATGCAGTCCTGATTGTGGCGCTCACCTGCACGGCGCCAAACACGCATACGACCATCATTGGCACCAAGGCAGAAGCGACTCTCATCGCTGAAGACGACACGTCTCCATTCGTCCCTCCATTCACGCCTGTCGCGACACCACTGGAGGCGGGCTGCACGATGTTGGGGCGTGAGCGGAAGACGGCCTAACGGTGTGCGGGACCGTAGCCCAGCTTCATGGAGACGGTTGCGAATGGTCCTCGCCGATACCCCAGGAGCAACAGTGTCCCTAATTTGCTGGGAAGTGGCGGTGCGGTCCCCTACGGCACTGTGTAGGATCCTACGGTCTTGGCGTGCATCCGTGCGTCGCTGCGGTCCGGTCCCAGGTCGACGGGCACGTGCACCTTCCGCCGACCACTGGCGACAACATCGATGTACTGTGGAGACCTCACGCCCCACGTGTTGAGCAATTCGCCGGTACGTCCACCCGGCCTCCCGCATGCCCACTATACGCCCTCGCTCAAAGTCCGTCAACTGCACATACGGTTCACGTCCACGCTGTCGCGGCATGCTACCAGTGTTAAAGACTGCGATGGAGCTCCGTATGCCACGGCAAACTGGCAGACACTGACGGTGGCGGTGCACAAATGCTGCGCAGCTAGCGCCATTCGACGGCCAACACCGCGGTTCCTGGTGTGTCCGCTGTGCCGTGCGTGTGATCATTGCTTGTACAGCCCTCTCGCAGTGTCCGGAGCAAGTATGGTGGGTCTGACACACCGGTGTCAATGTGTTCTTTTTTCCATTTCCAGGAGTGTATTTAGCATTCAATACTACTACACATTGCCATATATAATTACAGTTTTTTACGTAAATTTACACAAAGTTCTACAACAAAATGTTACAGGTGTGAATCAGTTAAATTATCCAGCTATGTGTCTGTATCATTATCAGTAATATGATCATCGAGTTCCTCAGTACTGCTATCATTAGTTGAAGATCTCCATCCTCTCTGTCTGTGTCTCCACGATCTCCCTCTATTGAACTCAGCTTGTAATTGTCTGCTATATTATTTAATTCTGTCCATTTATCTGGGACCCTAGTGGAGTTGTAGATATTAAACTGCCTCAAATCTGATTGTCGTATATGTGAATGTAACACACAAGAAATACGTACCGTGTAGTTGTAGAGTGCGATGCACTTGAAGGTCTGCCCCGGCGGGAAGATGCGTGGCTCGGCGTCCTGTGCGCCCATGGCCTCTGCGTCGTGCTCCGTGCCGGTAGAGTCCGCCCCCGCGGACGGGGGCGGCTCGCTGTCGTCGGGCGGCCCCCAGTCCACGTTGGTGGGGTCGTCCCAGCCCGCCGTCAGCTGCTCCAGCCGCTGCCGCTCCGCCTCCACCATGGCTGTCAAAGCGAGGCCTCTAAAGTCTACCGGCACCCAACAGGGCACGAGAGAGCGCAGGCGCGTGGCCAGAAGCCAGTACGTGGAGTGCAGCTCTATTAGCAGTGCAAGCCATTGGCAACAGCAACTGGGGTAGTACCGAATGGTTTTAATTAAACTTTCCCTATTTAACACGCCATAACATGGAAACAAATTACCGTTCGATGGCTATACTTGGTAGCGTTAATATCAAGGACATTGGGAAGAGAAATAATGCAGATTCAGTTCAGTTGAAACACTTTTAATGTGCTGCTACGGTACATCATACCATTACATACTGGTACCATTATTGCTACAAAAGGGGCTCAATATCCAGACACTCTGGGATGATGAAACAGAGGATGACACGCGTAAAGCTAAAATACTAAACACCTTTTTCCAAAGCTGTTTCACAGAGGAAGACCGCACTGCATCTCCTTCTCTAAATCCTCGCACGAACGAAAAAATGGCTGACATCGCAATAAGTATCCAAGGAATAGAAAAGCAACTGAAATCACTCAACAGAGGAAAGTCCACTGGACCTGACGGGATACCAATTCGATTCTACACAGAGTACGCGAAATAACTTGCCTCCCTCCTAACAGCCGTGTACCGCAAATCTCTAGAGGAATGGAAGGTTCCAAATGATTGGAAAAGAGCACAGGTAGTCCAAGTTCTGAAGAAGGGTCGTCGAGCAGATGCGCAAAACTGTAGGCCTATAGATCTGCTGTAGAATTTTAGAACATGTTTTTCGCTTGCGTATCATGTTATTTCTGGAAACCCAGAATCTACTCTGTAGGAATTAACATGGATTCCGGAAACAGCGATCGTGTGAGACCCAGTTCGCTTTATTTGTTCATGAGACCCAGAAAATATTAGATACAGGCTCCCAGGTAGATGCCATTTTCCCTGACTTCCGGAAGGCGTTCGATACAGTTCCGCACTGTCGCCTGATAAACAAAGTAAGAGCCTATGGAATATCACACCAGCTGTGTGGCTGGATTGAAGAGTTTTTAGCAAACAGAACACAGCACGTTGTTATCAATGGAGAGACGTCTACAGACGTTATAGTAACCTCTGGCGTGCTACAGGGGAGTGTTATGGGACCATTCCTTTTCACAATATATATAAATGTCCTAGCAGATAGTGTCGAAAATTCCATGCGGTTTTTCGCGAATGGTGCTATACTATAAAGAGAAGTTGCAGCATTAGAAAATTGCAGCGAAATGCAGGAAGATCTGCACCGGATAGGCACTTGGTGCAGGGAGTGGCAACTGACCCTTAACATAGACAAATGTAATTTATTGCGAATACATAGAAAGAAGGATCCTTTATTGTATGATTATATGATAGCGGAACAAACACTGGTAGCAGTTACTTCTGTAAAACATCTGGGAGTATGCGTACGAAACGATTTGAAGTGGAAAAATCATTTAAAATTAATTGTTGGTAAGGCGGGTGCCAGGTTGAGATTCATTGGGAGAGTCCTTAGAAAATGTAGTCCATCAACAAAGGAGGTGGCTTACAAAACACTCTTTCGACCTATACTTGAGTATTGTTCATCAGTGTGGGATCCGTGCCAGGTCGGGTTGACAGAGGAGATAGAGAAGATCGAAAGAGGAGCGGCGCGTGTCGTCACAGGGTTATTTGGTAACCGTGATAGCGTTACGGAGATGTTTAGCAAACTCTAGTGGCAGACTCTGCAAGAGAGGCGCTCTGCATCGCGGTGTAGCTTGCTGTCCAGGTTTCGAGAGAGTGCGTTTCTGGACGAGGTATCGAACATATTGTTTCCCCCTACTTATACCTCCCGAGATGATCACGAATGTAAAATTAGAGAGATTCGAGCTCGCACGGAGGCTTTCCGGCAGTCGTTCTTCCCGCGAACTGTACGCGACTGGAACAGGAAAGGGAGGTAATGACAGTGGCATGTAAAGTGCCCTCCACCACACACCGTTTGGTGGCTTGCGGAGTATAAATGTAGAAGTAAATGTAGAATATGCCATCCATCAGTGTCCAGAAGTGTATGAAAACGCGGGATTGCATCTTGCACAGCGGATCGAAGCATGTGTGTATGCATGCTGGCTACCTGATATGCTGCCCTTCAGATCAGCAATTGTGTGAACATTCCCTTGGTAAACCCTGTCCTTCAGGTAGCCCCACATCCAGAAATCACAGGGAGTGAGATAAGGTGGTCGTGCTGGACTAGAATTTGGAAACGATCGGCTGATAATTTGATTGTTCCCAAATGTGTTTCGGAGAAGCAGGTGAACTTTACGATCGATGTGCCGTGGGGCAACGTCTTACATGAAAACTGTTCAGCTGAATGCGTCTCTATCCTGTAGGGCTAATATGATATGCTGTCGAAGCATATCGCACTAACGTTGGCCAGTCACACTGGATGTTTCGGTCCTTGAGCGCCAACCTGTTCAAAAATGAGTGGGCCGATGATGAACGTAGCCGTGAAGCCACATCATAGGGTGACACGTACATCATACAGAGGAACTTCATGCAGAGTGACTGGAGGTGAAGATCCCCACACTCGGCATTTCTGTATGTCATAGAAAAATTAACTTCGTCTGTCCATAGGATGGTCCAGAGCCAGCCTTCATCACCTTCAATCCTTGCGAGAAAATCGAGAGTGAAGTCAACACGTCGTTGTGCGTCCTGTGGTGCAAGCCGCTGTACGATATGGATCTAGTACGGATACATTTGAGAATAGTTCGAAGCACGGGATGTGACGCAGCACGTGTCTGCCTGACGATCGGGAATTTCGCGCAGCATTGTCTGCCATAGCAACAGCGATTTCATCAACCGCCTGTGGTGCAACTGGTCGTCGGCCTCTTCGCGGAGCGACGCCCAGTTCTCCAGCTGATTGAACTACATCATGCTGCTCACAGTAGGTGGAGGAAAAGGATCCTACCGTAATCCTTTCAGCCGGAGATATTCTCGAAGGAAGCTACAGCATTACTGTTGTTATAATAATAGAGCTTCACCAATAGTGCCCTGCTCCTTTTGTCCAAGCTCATGGTTCAAATGGCTCTGAACGCTATGGGACTTAACATCTATCGTCATCAGTCCCCCAGAACTTAGAACTACTTAATCCTAACTAACCTAAGGACATCACATACATCCATGCCCGAGGCAGGATTCGAACCTGCGACCGTAGCAGTCGCGCGGCTCCAGACTGAGCGCCTAGAACCGCCAGACCATCGCGGCCGGCTCCAAGCTCATGTTGGCTCGTCAAGAAGTGCACTACGACTGGTCAGGTGTGTGAGACTATGAATCACGATGACTGATCACAACACATGGTGGGCATTGTTGGAAGTGGACGGCGAATCTGTGTCGCATGGAAATCATGCACGCCATACTCTTGACATTAGTGCTACCAAGTTTGGTACACGTACGGTAACTAGTGCCCGTGTAATAACGTATTAAATAGAGAAAGTTTAGTTGTAGCCGCTCGGCAGTGAGGTGACTAAAGCAATAGGTCAGAGATATGTGCACATACAGATGGCGGTAGCATTGCATACACAACGTATGAAAGGGTAATGCATTGGGTGGAGCCGTCATTTGTACTCCGGTGATTCACACGAAAAGCTTTCCAACATTATTAAGGCCGCAGGACGGTTTTTAACAGACTTTAAGCACGGAACGATAGTTGAGCTAGGCGCAAGGGACATTCCATTTCGAATATTGCTAGGGAACTCAATATTCCGTGATCCACACTGTCAGGAATAGGCCGAGAATATCAACAGGCATTACGTCTTGCCGTGGACAACGCAGTAGTCGACGGTCTTCACTTAACGACCGAGAGCAGCGGCTTGTCATTGATAACAGACAAGCATCACTGCGTGAAATAACTGCAAAAATCAATGAGGGTCGTAAGACTAACGTATCCGTTAGGACAGTGTGGTGAAATTTGGTCTTAATGGGCTGTGGCAACAGAAGACGGAACCGAGTGTCTTTGCTGACAGCACATCGTCTGCAGCGCGTCTCCTGCGCTCGTGACCATATCGGTTGGACCCTAAACCGTGGCCTAGTCAGATGAGTCCCGATTTCAGTCAGTAAGAGCTGATGGTAGGGTTAGAGTGGGGCGCAGACTCCACGAAGCCATGGCAAAATTTGTCAATAAGGCCTGTTCAAGCTGGTGGTGGCTCTATAATGATGTGGGCTGGAAATGGTTATGTTCCGCTACTTGGAGACCATTTACAACCATTCATGGACTTCATGTTCCCAAACTACGACGGCGTTTTTATCGGCGACGCTGCACCATGTCACCGGGCCACAGTTGTTCACGACTGATCTGAAGAACATTCTGAACAGTTCGAACGAATCAGACGGCTACGCAGATCGCCCGACATCAATCGCATAGAGGATTTATGGGATAAATTTGAGAGGTCAGTTTGTGCACAAAATCCTGCACGGCAACACTTTCGCTGTTATGGACGGCTACAGAAGCAGCGCGGCTCAATATTTCTGCAGGGGACTCCCAACGACTTGTTGATTCCATCCCACGTCGAAGCGCTGCACTATGTCGTGCTAGATGAGGTCCGACACGATATTAGGAGATATCCATTCACTTTAGTCACTTCAGTATAAAACCGTAACAAAAGTAAGGGAGAAAGGTCCACCTGTCTGACGGTTCCGCCAAATGTAAGTCGAGGCCGCAGTAAGGAGCATTTTTCATTAGACTGCATCCCATGCGCTATAATACTCGTAGATACAAACAACTCTCCCGCCATCGCCTTTGATAGTTTACCAAATTTCTTTGTGATGAATGCATAAAAGAATCAGTTTACCTTCCGTTTAGAAGGCCATTGCACGCAGCGACTGTTGTATTGACTTGTAAATAATAGATTTCAGCTATCAGTCGTCATTTTTAAATTTTATTGGCAGATCTAGATTTCAGCTAGAAACTAGCCATTCTCAATGCACTATCATTTTTGATCAATGCATGTAATGATCAAAAATGATAGTGCATTGAGAATGGCTAGTCTCTAGCTGAAATCTAGATCTGCCAATAAAGTTTAAAAAGGACGACTGATAGCTCAAATCTATTATTTACAAGTATAATAGAATAGTAGCATTCAGTACACCGCAGTGGCCTATTCAACTTACGAATTCTCCTTGCATCAGAAAAGTAATGAGAAAGGTGATAATTGCTGTGACAAGAATGTGCATCAATCACGGAACAAAGCCTTTCCACCCACATTGGATAAGGAGGCAAAGACTATCAGAAGAATGAAGAAGGAGGTATAACGACTACCCGTTCTTCTGCAGGTTTTCCGAAAGTCAGTAGAATCGATTACTGGTAAAACTAGCCTAGATGGAAATACTGTGGCTGTGATTGCTGCAGTTTACTTTACAATGGAGATGTAAACTTACATTTTAAGTCAAACGTCTAGGGCTGATAAACCACGTCACAGGTTATAGCTTTTATTTGAGACGAAATGATCGTCGGCGCTTCCTGGAGACGCCAAGTGTCCTTTTATATTCATCACTGATTGTTATAGTGTGTCTGTTTATATAGTGTCTGAATCTTCTCAGTACAATGACACTGTCACGGACGATTACAGTTCTAGTAAACGTTACGAAATAGGTTCGCATTCTGTGATTATGCATTGAAGTCAGCTGTTTGTGAAATATGAAAATTTGTGCCGGTCCGGGACTCGAACCCGAATCTCCCGCTTAATGCGAGTGATCGCCTTAATCATTTCGGTTACACGAGCACACTTCCAGGACTGATCAAAAATTCCATATAAAACGTCAATATTTCAAATTTCTTTTACTTATCCCCTCAGTTTTGGCATTTCATTACCCCACCTCAGGCCTCCAGACCGACGTGTCGGAAGAATCCAATCTCATGTACATGTTAGTCTAACAGTCTGCAATTGATGAACGAATGGATCGCGTTGTTGTAAAAGTACATCTACATCTACATGGATACTCTGCAAATCACATTTAAGTGCCTGGCAGAGGGTTCATCGAACCACCTTCACAATTCTCTACTATTCCAATCTTGTATAGCACGCGGAAAGAATGAACACCTATATCTTTCCGTACGAACTCTGATTTCCCTTATTTTATCGTGGTGATCGTTCCTCCCTATGAAGGTCGGCGTCAACAAAATATTTTCGCATTCGGAGGAGAAAGTTGGTGAGAAGATTCCGTTGCAACGAAAGACTCCTTTCTTTTAATGATGTCCAGCCCAAATCGCGTATAATTTCTGTGACACTCTCTCCCATTACAATGAAATGAACACCCTTAGCTGCTTACAGGCGTTTCGCGGGAGGCGTGCCAGAGATAAATCCCTGCAGTCACGCTATCCTCTGTGTCCTCGGTGGCTCAGATGGACACAGCGTCTGCCATGTAAGCAGGAGATCCCGGGTTCGAGTCCCGGTCGGGGCACACATTTTCATCTTTCCCCGTTGACGTATGTCAACGCCTGTAAGCAGCTAAGGGTGTTCATTTCATTGTAATTTCATTCTAACGAGCTGCTTGGTCACCGATGGTATCTGTTCTTTCGGACATGTCAGAAAGAACAGATACCATCTTAGTAAATACTCTATCCCATATTTCGCGGTAATACAAAACATGCTGGCCTTCTTTAAACTTTTTAGATGTACTCCGTCAGTTCTATCTGGTAAGGATCCCACACCGCGCAGCAGTAATCTAAAAGAGAACGGACAAGCGTAGTGTAAGCAGTCTCCTTAGTAGGTCTGTTACATTTTCTAAGTGTCCTGCCAATAAAACGCAGTTTTTGGTTAGCCTCCACACAACATTTTCTATGTGTTTCATCCAATTAAAGTTGCTCGTAATTGTAATACCTAGGCATTTAGTTGAATTTATGGCTTTTAGATTAGACTGATTTATCGTGTAGCCGAGGTTTAACGAGTTCCTTCTAGCACAGATATTAGTTACTGAATGCTGGCCCCTATTCCGATTGCACATGAGATTCGAGTCTTACAAAACATCGGTCAGAGGGCCTGAAGAAGGCGTAGTGAAACGCCGAAATTGGTCACATAAGTAAAATAAAATTTGAGATATAGAACGGGTGAAAGTGTTTTTGATTTGACGTTTTATATTGAACAGCTGAAGTCCCTCATTCATTCTGTATAAAGATGGGCCTCAAAAACTTTCATATGACACGTGGTCACAGTCATTTTGCTCGCACAATTCGAGATTCCCGTGCAGTGAGACAAATAGTATATTGCCATTTTGTCCCGTTCAGACACAGGTGCATCACTTGTGGTTACAATATCTGTGTTTATACAGTGTCTGTATCTTCACAATATACTGTCACTCAGATACGCATGCTTGTCTGATACACATGGAAATGGTGCCGGGAGGTGATTTCGCCCAGGCTAGGAGACATGGAAACCACGTGGGCTATTAAGTAGTCCTCAGTTATAAATCCTCCCAGTCTCGACGGCATTCAGAACCGTCTCCTCATGAAGTCCACGGATAAAGACACAGAATATTTAACATCACGAATGCCATCCTACGACACCAACGCTTCCTTGCCTTTTGGAAGACGGCAAAGGTCCTGATGCTCAGTAAGCCAGGGGAAGCCCACTCCTTCCCACAAAATTACTGACCCGTGAGCGTGCTGAGCTCGCCCAGTGAGTTTGTTGAGATGGTGAATCTAAAACGACTCACTAGCTGTTGGATCTACATCTACATATACATAGATACTCCGCAAGCAACCGTACGGTGCGTGGTGTAGGGTACACTGTACCTCTACTAGTCATTTCCTGTTATACTCGCAAATAGAGCGACGGAAAAACATCCGGCTATGTACCTCCAATGAGCCCTAAATTCTCATATCTTTTCTTCGTGGCCCTTAACGCGCAATGTATGTTGGCGGCAGTAGAATCGTTTGGCAATCAGCTTCAAATGTCGGTTCTCTAAATTTTCTCAACAGTGTTTCTCGAAAAGAACGTCTCCTTTCCTCCAGTGATTCGAATTTGAGTTCCCGAAGTATCTCCGTAACACTTAAGTGTTGTTCGAATCTATCGGTAACAAATACAGCAGCCCGCTTTTCAAGTGCTTTGATGCCTTCCTCCAGTCCGGCCTCAAGCAATACACAAGAACATGTCGCACCAGCGTCTTATAATGCTGTGTCCTTTACAGGCGAACCACTCTTTCCCAAAGTTCTCCCAATAAACAAAAGTCGACCATTCACCTTCCCTATCTTAGCTCCCACACAAAAATAGCTCTAAGCACTATGGGGCTTAACATCTGAGGTCATCAGTCCCCTAGACTTAGAACTATTTAAACCTAACCAACCTAAGGACATCACACATATCCACGCCCGAGGCAGGATTCGAACCTGCGACCGTAGCGGCAGCGCGGTTCTAGACTGAAGCGCCTACAACCGCTCGGCCACACGCCGGCAGATCTCACACGCTCGTTCCATTTTATATCGGTTTGCAACGTTACGTCCAGTTAAAACGACTTAACTGTGTCAAACTAGACGCTAGTAACACTGTATCTGAACACTACACGTTTACTCTTCCTACTCATCCGAATTGACTTACATTCTTTCACATTCAGAGCTGGCTGCCATTCATCACACCAACTAGAAATTTTGTGTAAGTCATTTTGTATTTTCCCACAGTCACTCAACTTCGACACCTTTACGTAATCCACAGCATCATCATCAGACAACCGCATATTGCTGCCCACCCTGTCCTCCAAATCATTTATGTATACAGAGAACAACAGCTATCCTGCCACTCTTCCCTGGGACACTCCTGGCCATACCATTGTCTCTGATGAACACTCGAAGTCGACGATGACGTACTGCGTTCTGTTACTTAAGAAGTCTTCGAACCTTCCACATATCTGTGAACTTGTCCCTTATGCTCGTGCCTTCGTTAACAGCCTGCAATTAGGCACCGTGTCAAAAACTTCCCGGAAATCTAGAAATATGGAATCTGCTTGTTGTCCTTCATCCACAGTTCGCAGTACATCATGTGAGAAAAGGGCAAGCTGACTTTCACACGAGCGATTCTTTCTAAAACCTTGCTGATTCGTGGTTGCAAGCTTTTCAATCTCAAGAAAGTTCAGTATATTCGAACTGGGAACACGTTCAAGGATTCTGCAGTAAACCGAAGTTAGGGATATTGGTTTATAACTTGGGGGGTCCGTTCTTTTACCCTTCTTATATACTGGCGTCACCTATGCACATTTTCAGTCACTTGGGACTTCGTGCTGGGCGAGAGATTCACGATAAGTGCAGGCTAGATAAGGGGCCAATGCCGTAGAGTACTCTTTATAAAACCGAATTGGGATTCCATCCTGACTTGCTGATTTATTTGCTTTCAAATCATTGAGTTGTTTCTCTACGCCATGGACGCTTGTTAATCTGTCGTCCATACTGGAGTCCGTCTGATGGTCAAATGCCGATATGTTTGTACGATTCCCCTATGTGAACGACTGCAATTGATTACTATGGCTTTCGTTTTGCTATCTTCAACTGCCTCACAAGACTGTTCGACAAGGGACTGAATGGAAGCCTGAGACCCGCTTAGCGATTTTACATACGACCAGAACTTTCTCTGGTCCTCTGCCAGATCTGTTGTTAAGGTGTGAAGGCGCTAGTTGCTGTGTGGTACGTGCATAGATATTTTCACAGGGGCACGAACCTCTACTGATCATCGCCTGTCGTCATTTGTGCGTTCTCTTTTGACTCGAGAATGCAACAACATCTGCTTCCTCAGCATCTTCCGAATTTCGTTACTAAGCCATGCAGGATTTTTTCCATCCCTTATTCACTTGCTAGTCATGTAACTCTCCAGATTAGGATTTTCAGCTTAAGCATTGCCCAGAATTCCTCTACATCCTTCTTACTGGAACTAAATGATATCAATTCACTGTCTAAGTGAAATGCAAACAACTGCTTATCTTCTCTATTTAGTAGAAACACTCTCCTAGTGTTCTTGACTGATTTATTAAATTTCGTAATAATAGTTGTTATAGTGACATCATGTTCGCTTATCCGCGTTTCTGTACTGACACTGTCGATAAGGTCTAGCTATTTGTAGCTTCAAGGTCTAAGATATTTCCATTGCATGTGGGCTGCCGAGCTAGCTGCTGAAGGAAGTTTTCACAAAACGTGTTCAAAAGTACGAGTATTTCGCACGACTGTCTGTCTGTGAACTATAAAAGCAGACAGAATCCTAGAAATGCAGCTTGCTACCCTCCTGATGTATAAGCAGTCGACGCTGATACGTTAATGTACTATGTAGGTGGCTGTTCAGTGATCAACTATTGCGCAATAGAGTGAATTAATTTACACTCTCAGAAAAGCGAGATTAAATTTCTTACACAGAAAAACACGCAGGAAATTCGATAAATATAGTACGCAGAAAACACAGAAAAAGATAAACACTTGACGTGCCACTCCGTAGACGCCTATTAGTCGAGAGTTGGAACCTGACTGATGAGCAACGGCACCATGAAGTCAGAGCGATTCGGCTTCAGGGATCACCACTCTACAACTCAACAACTCCTCCGCGTAGTAGAATATAACAGGCCACTACAATAGCGGCAGAGAAATGGAGGCCATAGTCTTGGACACTGAAAAACCTTTGATCGTCTCTGGCACAACAGCTGCATCTGCAAACTCAGCGACGCTGGTTTGCAGTTTGCAAGACGGACTCGTACGTTTCACACACTCATATCTCGAAACTTCTATTAGTGAGATACGAGTACGCCAAGGCAGCATCCTGAGGCCCCTCTTGTTTAATATCTGCATTAACGATATTCCAACGACACATAGAACGATAGTTGCCATCTACACACATGACACCGTCATCCTAGCCAAAGATCACGAAACATTAGCTCAAGACCACAAACAGTCGAGAGTATGTTTGAGAAATGTTGGGGGGAAGGCTAACCAAAGACTGCGTTTTATTGGCAGGACACTTAGAAAATGTAACAGACCTACTAAGGAGACTGCCTACACTACGTTTGTCCGTCCTATTTTAGAATACTGCTGCGCGTTGTGGGATCCTTAGCAGGTACGACTGACGGAGCATCGAAAAAGTTCAAAGAAAGGCAGCACGTTTTGTATTATCGCGAAATATGGGAGAGAGTGTCACAGAAATGATACAGAATTTGGGCTGGTCATCATTAAAAGAAAGGCGTTTTTCGTTGCGACAGAATCTTCTCACGAAATTCCAATCACCAACTTTCTCCTCCGAATGCGAAAATATTTTGTTGACATTGACTTATATAGGGAGGAACGATCACCACGATAAAATAAGGAAAATCAGAGCTCGTACGGAAAGATATAGGTGTTCATTCTTTCCGCGCGCTATACGACATTGGAATAATAGAGAATTGTGAAGGTGGTTCTATGAACCGACTGCCAGGCACTTAAATGTGATTTGCAGAGTATCCATGTAGATATAGATAAATAGCATATTAAGGTAAACGTCGACAAGTGCGAGGTAGTTCTGTTTACACGCATACCGAAACAACTGCACAAACACCAACGCTGTAGACAAGTAACTGCACACACACGAACAATATGTTTCCGTGAAAAAGTCAGATACCTCGGTGTCAGGATGGATCGGATTACACGGGTGGGGGGGTGGGGGGGTGGGGGGGGGGGGACAATATACAAATATACAACACGTCGCCACTAAGACAGACGCGAGTGTGAAAGAGCTGTACTCTATGCTCAACAGGCAAAGAACACTGAATAGGAGGATGTCGAGACCTATATACATGACACTTATTAAACCTCTGATGACATACGCAGTCCCAGTCTGGGGAGCTCAACGCATCTGGGCCTCCTGCAGGTCATACAGAACAAGGTATTAAGGATGATAAGCAGTGCACCGCGGATTTACGTAATGAATTACGCCTCGATATTTTCTCGGAGGTATTAAAAAACTCGCCACACGACCGTAGAAGAACACGAGACACTTGAATAACACCGTCAGCCTGAAACTGGGGATCTACGATCATAAACATAGGTGGAAGCATAACTCCCAGAAACATCTGTTGAAGGCTTAAAACGAGCACACAAACAATGCTACATCGGCGATCACCCGTATTACAGCAAAACTGATCGGCGCTGCCAGCTGAACTTATAAAGCCAGCTAAATTGACTTAAGCAGGCAAGTCGAGCACACAAGATACAAACATACACCACACGACTCCACACAACGAGCAGCCAATTTTATAGTCAACTTTATCTCTCAGATGACGACTTGGTATGTTACAGATACGCTGGCGCTGGAGATTTCGTTGGAGATTAGCTACAACGGTGATACCTCCGCACCAACATTTCCTAAAACTCGAGCAAGAAATGTCGTTACTGACAAAGATCCGACAATGGCCCTACTCTCCGGCCAGACTATTGCAGAGAATTTTTTTCCCTCGTGGCACTGTACCGTGACGGCACTGGAGCCGTTTGCGGATCGCGACTTCACCTCCGGCGGCCATCGGGTTCGTGTCCAACGCTGACGGAGAACGCGACTATTCGCTGGCAGGAGTCTCGTTGGCGCGCGCGATATGGCGATATGGCGCGCGAGGCATGTGACGAGACGAGGAGGGCGGTGAGACTGTGCTCCTCGACCTCAGTTACCGAGTCGTCTTGCACGAAATCGGACTGTTCATGTTTGTCAGCAACTGGGTTGAAACATGCATTGTGGATTATGTGCACAAGCTGTGATTATATCCAACAGGATAGGCAATGCCACCGAGGATGCTAAGTGTCTCATATCGGCTACTTGCATTAGTCGAGGTGTCACAGTAAACCACTTACAGTGCTTATCGTGTGTCGAACGATGTGGCCTTGTGGATTACTGTGGAACTGACTAGCTTTCAACATTGGCCCTGCAAGATATTAACTCAGGTTTGTTACAGGTGGCATTTTATTGCACTGTGCTGCTCCGCAAGCACTAAAGCAGATGTGTGTGAGAAAGTTATTATGGGCGAGAAAAGCAAGCACCAAGAGGAAAGTGGAAGTATTTGACTCCGCAGAAACGCACTGATAAAGGAAAGACACGTTGTTTTATTTCGTTATTAGTTGTAGTATACTGTTTTTTATATGTGCCCATTTGCAAGATTCCTTTTTGTTCAATGCTAACGACACTGTTTCTCTTGAAGAACTGATTTTAATGCACCGTAATTAAAAGCTGGTCTGTCTTTTATGTAGTGCTGTTAATGGTATCGTTGAACGGACATACAGAGTGGGTGACTCTAGCAGAGGAGAGCTGTTATGTCACGTTTTGTACTGGTATTACACTACTGGCCATTAAAATTGCTTCACCACGAAGATGACGTGCTACAGACGCGAAATTTAATCGACAGGAAGAAGATGCTGTGATATGAAAATGATTAGCTTTTCAGAGCATTCACACAAGTTTGGCACCGGTGGCGACACCTACAACGTGCTGACATGAGGAAAGTTTCCAACCGATTTCTCATACACAAACAGCAGTTGACCGGCGTTGCCTGGTGAAACGTTGTTGTGATGCCTCGTGTAAGGAGGCCAAATGCGTACCATCACGTTTCAGACTTTGATAAAGGTCGGATTGTAGCCTATAGCGATAGCGGTTTATCGTATCGCGACATTGCTGCTCGCGTTGGTCGAGATCCAATGACTGTTAGCAGAATATGGAATCGGTGGGTTCAGGAGGGTAATACGGAACGCCGTGCTGGATCCCAACGGTCTCGTATCATTAGCCGTCGAGATGACAGGCATCTTATCTGCATGGCTGAAACGGATCGTGCAGCTACGTCTCGATCCCTGAGTCAACAGATGGGGACGTTTGCAAGACAACAACCATCTGCACGAACAGTTCGACGACATTTGCAGCAGCATGGACTATTAGCTGGGAGACCATGGCTGCGGGTACCCTTGACGCTGTATCACAGACAGGAGCGTCTGAGATGGTGTACTCAACGACGAACCTGGGTGCACGAATGGCAAAACGTCATTTTTTCGGACGAATCCAGGTTCCGTTTACGGCATCATGATGGTCGCATCCGTGTTTGGCGACATCGCGGTGAATGCACATTGGAAGCGTGTATTCGTCATCGCCATACTGGCGCTTCACCTGGCGTGATGGTATGGGATGCCATTGGTTACACGTCTCGGTCACCTCTTGTTCGCATTGACGGCACTTTGAACAGTGGATGTTACATTTCAGATGTGTTACGACCCGTGGCTCTATCCTTCATTCGATCCCTGCGAAACCCTACATTTCATCAGGATAATGCACGACCGCATGATGCAGGTCCCGTACGGGCCTTTCTGGATACAGAAAATGTTCGATTGCTGCCCTGGCCAGCACATTCTCCAGATCTCTCACCAACTGAAAACGTCTTGTCAATGGTGGCCGAGCAACTGGCTCGTCACAATACGCCAGTTAGTACTCTTGATGAACTGAGGTATCGTGTTGAAGCTGCATAGGCAGCTGTGCCTGTACACGCCATCCAAGCTCTGTTTGACTCAATGGCTAGGCGTATCAAGGCCGTTATTACGGCCAGAGGTGGTTGTTCTGGGTACTGATTTCTCAGGATCTATGCACCCAAATTGCGTGAAAATGTAATCACATGTCAGTTCTAGTATAATATATTTGTCCAATGAATACACGTTTATCATCTACATTTCTTCTTGGTGTAGCAATTTTAATGGCCAGTAGTGTACGTTTGATTATACAGAAGTCACTAAGCCATTTCAGGAAGGACTTTGTGCAAATATTCTTATTGCCAGCTGGCGATCTTCCATGAAGTACAAGTTTATACTTAACAGCTGGAATGTTTTCTTATTTAGCATTTGCGTATGTTTAGAAGCCTGAGGGCTGCATGTCTCTTATTTAACAGACATGTGTTACTGTCGCGTTTTTCTAAAGTTATGGGTACCTTTTGTTGGTGTTGATTTCAAACACTATTGTGTGTGAATTTTATTAATTTTTGCAATTTCTTTGTTTTTTTAAAGAAATGTATGTGAAAAGTGAAGGTCCGCTAACGCTTGCTCAATCGTTCCGCCCCTTCACTTCCAGCTTCCTGTTTAGCACTTTTATCGTCTCTGCCCTTAAAACTAATACCCTTACATCGCTTTCTGCCTACTATCTCCTCGATGCGATCGTTGGTGACGTACTGACGTCGTCACTGACCCGAATCTTGTGACTACTCTATTCGAATACTAACCATATCGCAGAGGTGACAGTGGAACTTTTTGTGATGGTCACGATTCTAGCACGGGCGTGGAGATAAACAATTACAAAAAATACTTTAAATACTACTGGTGATTTCCCGGTAACACCGGTATCAGTGTGTCATGCTCAATAGTATGGAACGGGACGTCGAACCATTTGTCGTAATCGGGTGCAATACTCGCTGCACATTCGGCCTGTCAACACAGTTCGAGCTATCAACACAAACACCGTTGCAAATCTGCTGATCGTGCAGTCCACTGGCGAGTACTGACCGATTTCGCTGTGGCCTGATTTCGTCCCGACGCTTCACGGCTGGTTCTAATCTCGTTTGTGCAGGAATACATATCATCACGCGGATAAGCCAATATGAGAGAAGTCATTCAGCAGTGTTGTAAGTTATTTAGTTTAAATTTAGGAATATTGTGATCTGGTTGTCGTGTTCAAATGGTTCAAATGGCTCTGAGCACTATGCGACTTAAATTCTGAGGTCATCAGTCGCCTAGAACTTAGAACTAATTAAACCTAACTAAGCTAAGGACATCACACACATCCATGCCCGAGGCAGGATTCGAATCTGCGACCGTAGCGGTCGCTCGGCTCCAGACTGTAGCGCCCAGAACCGCACGGCCACTCCGGCCGGCGGTTGTCGTGTTAAATGTGTGCCACGCGTAAGTTGTAATTATGACAATAGTAAATATGCGGCATTGGTATTTAGCTTCATTTGTGCACAGTTGGGCACAAGCGTTTGTTAAAACGAACAGAATCGAAGAGGCGCCTTGTGAGATTTGGTCGTTGATTTATTTTTTGAAGTGCAACACTTGCAGGTGCGAAATTGCGCTGTCAGATCTAAGAGGCTTAGCAGTAAGTAGTTCGATGGTTCACTGGTGGCGGATAAAGTTCAGATTTTACTAAGTATATGATCAGTAGTACAGTGGGCGGCCATTATTTGTGACTGAGAAATTTATACAGAGAAGTAATGTGCTGGTGACAGAAAATTTTTAATGGGGTTGACAGTTACAGAGCAGTGGAGGCTGTTACGTACCAAAACTGTGCACTGAATTGTGAATTGTACTGTCATCGTTGTTAATATGTGTGTGTGTGTGTGTGTGTGTGTGTGTGTGTGTGTGTGTGTGTGTGTGTGTGCGTGTACACTTGTATGTAACGAGAGATAGAGAGAGAGAGATAGAAAGGAAGAGAGAGAGAGAGAGACTGTTTTACTGAAAATTGGAATTGCACCTAATTTAGTTTCTCAGGTGAGTATCAAAGACAATGTTCCTACTGTGTTTCTTCCTTTCTGTGGTGCTACACCTAGCAAAATACGTAGGGTCCTGGGAAGAAGAAGTATCAAACATTTTTTCCGACCACTCAAGAAGATGAAGCAGATGCTGTGTCCAGTTAAGGACAGCAACTTCATCGTTCACTCTATCAGTACTGTCACTGGCAACTGTGCAGAACACTAAACGCACAACAAAAATTGAGAATTTTAGAAATTAACAGCACGCGAACACAGTCTCACGAATAGACACAGAATAATATTTGATTAAGCTAAAATCTTGTCAACGCTGCTAAGCATTGGGATTCTAATAAAAGAAGCAGTAGAAATTGGAATGTGCGAGAACAGATTCGCCGGCCGCTGTGGCCGAGCGGTTCTAGGCGCTTCAGTCCGGAACCGCGCTGCTGCTACGGTCGCAGGTCTCGACGCTAA
The DNA here is from genome assembly GCF_021461395.2 of Schistocerca americana. Lineage (NCBI taxonomy): Eukaryota > Metazoa > Arthropoda > Insecta > Orthoptera > Acrididae > Schistocerca > Schistocerca americana. The sequence goes on along the minus strand of NC_060122.1, from coordinate 473,237,662 downwards.
GACTGCACAAAGAAATAAACTGAACTGTTTACGTTCCTACGAGAGCGCCGAAACCACCAGAGCAGCCTCTGGCAGTATGTCGTAATGATGACGTACGCCGACGAATCAGAAGCTGTCTCTGGACTATATATGGTCACCGCAACGGCAGTCAAAAAATGGTTCAAATGGCTCTGAGCACTATGGGACTTAGCTACTGTGGTCATCAGTCCCCTAGAACTTAGAACTACTTAAACCTAACTAACCTAAGGACATCACACACATCCATGCCCGAGGCAGGATTCGAACCTGCGACCGCAGCAGTCGCGCGGTTCCGGACTGCGCGCCTAGAAACAGCGGTCAATTGCTCCTGAATAAGACTACGGAGAATTTCGTCGAAAGCTTGGGATTTTACCCAGACTTGACGCGATGAGTAAACCGAGGATTTTTTATATTTGTACTGCATTGTTACGAACAAAATAAAAAAGGAAGGAAAAGGGTTACGGTACAATGACCTATTGACGACGAAGACACTAGCCCACAAAATTTTATCGATAACGCTTCTCCGTCAACTTGCTGTGTGATTTTGAATGAGCAGCCACATTAGTTTTTGAGCTGAAGATAATTTTTGCCTAACGGAGCACTTACTAAGGATTTTAGTAGAAAAATATTGGTAAGCCCTACATAGGTCATACTTTGGTTGGAGGGTGAATGTGCGAAGCCTGCAAGATTCGCCGCAACGAAAACATCTCTCCCGATAATGGTCTCCGGTGAAAGAGAGGTAACTGTGCAAATTGCGTCACGTCCCTAGGGAGCCGGCGGCCGGTCTTACTAACGTTCGGTTCAAGTGCCCTGGGAACGCCGTACGCAGCAAAGTTAACCCTTCCTCGGCAGTGTATGCTACGAAGCCCATGCGACACCTGGACTCGTTGTGGAAGCATAGCGGTTCCGGGAACTCCCAGGCTATTTGCAAACACCGTGCATCTGCCAAGTGTTACACCCCTGTTCAAGGTAATATTTGTGATTTCCAGACGACAAACGTACCGGGAAATTCACTTGGGAGGAGCAAGCTAGACGGTGAGGTAGTGAGCCGAGTTACTAATGTCAGCACATTTCTGTGAATGTTTATGAGACCACCAATCAAAAGAGTGATAGCCCAAGAGAGAGTATCGGGCCACTAGAGCTCGAAATAGGAGGAGATTGTCGGTGTTATGGTGGTGTTTGTTGCCCAAGTGTGGATTGACGAGTGCGGAGAGCGAAGAGAGTTAGTTATTTAGTTTGATGTTCCGTGGAACATTTGCACAATAAATCGTAATGATGTGGAACGAGTCATTTTACATTAACATCGCAAAATATTTTGTAAGTATGGTTTTTTTAATACGTAGATATAAGATAGTAATTGCTGCCCACCCCTTTTAACATTACAACAACAGAAATTCTTCTACGGAAAAGAAAGGTTTGTCAAGGAGTAACTTTTCCAGTTTGTTTTCAAATTAACTTTGATTTTATATAATTGGTTAGGTCATCAAAACTTTTAGTTGCAGCATTATGCATGCATCTTTGTGCTAAAGCCAACCTTAATGTGGCATAATGAACGTCAGTTTTCCTTTTGGTATTGTAATAATGTACATCATTATGTCTTTTGAACTGCAGTACATTATTTACAACAAACTTCATGAGGGAATAAATACTCTGTGGAGCAGTAATCAGAATGCCCTACTCCTTTAATAGATGTCTACAAGATGATCGTGGGTAAGGACCGCATATTGCTCTTACAACACGTTCTTGAACAATGGAGACTAACTTTCCTAAAGAAGAGTTAGCCCAGACCGTTATTCTATATGACATCATTGAATAAAAATATACAAAATATGCCAACTTACTCATTTATTTCTCCCCAAGACTTGCACTGATTCTAAGTGCAAATGTGGCTAAACTGTTTTAGGAGTTCCAAAATGTTCTTTTTTCAGTTTAAATTCTCATCAATATTTATACGTAAGAGTTTTGAAGTTTCCACCCTATTTATCATTTCCTCACCTTGTGTACACTTGTCATTGGGTAGTACGCATAGAAGTGCAGAAATGAATATGTTGCGTCTTTTTAATACTGAGGATGACATCATTCGCAGAAAACGAGTAAAGGATACTTCTAAGAACATTGTTTATCCTTTCTTCTGTTTCTGTGCGTATGCTTAGACTAGTTACAATAGTAGGGTCATCTGCAAAAAGAACTAATTTTGACAGTTGTATGCTAGACGGATGATCGTTCACATATATCAGGAACGAAACGGTACCTAAGCTTGAGCCTTGGGGAACCTCATACGTGATTTCTCCCCAGTCGGAAAAACGTCCCTGGACTATATTGGCTGAATTGCTAAGTATAGCTTCCTGCATTCTTTTAGCTATATGTGACATTACCAATTGGTTGGCTATACCCTCAGTCCCATAGAACCTCAGTTTATCTAGGAGAATACTGTGATTCACATAGTCAAATACTTTAGATAGAAGGCAGAAAATACCAACCGGTTATATATTATTATTTAATGCATGTTAAAATTTATTATATTAAGACGGCAGTGGGAACGCTACATGAAGGGAGGCTGAGAGTTCTGTGTGAAGTGTCTGAAAGCAGAGTCTCCGTAACTCAAGGTACAGTCACAAAGAGAACAGTAATGAGTTTGCATGTGCGAGGAAGGAACTCTTTTTGATAAAGGACTGGAAGACCCGCAGTTTTCTGTTTCTGTGGCTAGTTTCCAGGAGACACAATGAGTTACTAAGAGTGTTACTGAAACATAGCAAAGTCTCAGCTACCACTTTAAGCCAGGAGTAACTGGACATTACCCTAATAGTGTAACTCTCAATTTAAATTTAATAAGAAACCATCATTCTCAGTTTATAACCACCCATTATCAGTGCCTTCGACTAGGATATATTACCCCACCTCCCATTTCTTTCGAGATATGTGGTCAAAATTGCTGGTGGAAGACTTTTCAGCTTAACATACACTTTGAAGCTGGGCGCCAATGAGGCAGCTACCCTCAGAGTTGCGCACATCTGCAAGTATGTTGCAGCATAAGCCTTTAGCAATTCATTTGCGTAATCAAATAATTTGTGCACGCGTTTCAGATGTGTCGTGTGGTGGCTGTGGTAAGGTCCTCCAGTCTGAAAGACTTAAGTGGTGACGCATTGGTTAAGGCACTGGCCTCAACTATGGGCGATACGAGGTTCGAATCAGCCTCCAGCCATCCAGATCTACCTGTTTCGTCGTTTTTCTAAATGACTTACGGCGAACAACATGATGCTTCATTTAACAAGGTGATGAATGACTTCTTTTATTCCACCTCATTCCAATATGTTTGTTCCATCCTGATCGGCCTCATTGTCACCGGGACGTAACCCATAATCTCCCTTCTGTTCTCTCTCTGGAAGGGTCCCACAGAAAGACGTCAGCAGAATTCTGTCAAAACTTATTGAGGAGGTAAGACATTTACTATTACTTCCTTACGAATAATGATACAATAGATACCCTCTTGCATAAATCGTTGCGTTTGAAACTGTATTTTAGTAGCTCAGTGTCGTGATTATACGAGGGCTATTCTGGAAATAAGGTCCGATCGGTCGCGAAATGGAAACAACACCTTCGAAGAAAACGTAATGTGTAACAGCGTAAACCACTGGTCACAGTGGCGCAAATTTACTTCTCAGCGTGGTCGATGCTTATGCTGGTAGAAAAACATTTCATTTAATAATGAACTGCAGTTGTTCTTTGTTCCTCATATGTGAACAATATGTTCAAATTTCTGTCACAATGGAATTGTCGATTTGTCCTCAGTATATGATAACCGAATCACTACCCTACAGAATGCACATTCCAGGCTTTACAAATGATTAAACTCATCAGTGAATTTCGCAGGATTCCTGTCTCGTTCGTTGCCCTATACTTTGCATGACGTTTGTATTTGGGTCATGAAAAATTTGCAGTAAGAATTGAAATCCATGCGGAAGAAACAAACGACGACATTGTAATTCTGTCAGAGACAGCAAAGGACCTGGCAGAGCAGTTGAACGGAATGGAAAGTGTCTTGAAAGAAGGATATAAGATGAACATCAACAAAAGCAAAATGAGGATAAAGGAATGTAGACGAATCAAATCAGGTGATGCTGAGGGAATTTGGTTTGAAAAAGAGGCACTTAAAGTAGTTGATGAGTATTGCTATTTGGGGAGCAAAATAACTGATGATGGTCGAAGTAGAGAGGATACAAAATGTAGACTGGCAATGGCAAGGAAAGCGTTTCTGAGGAAGAGAAGTTTGTTAACATCGAGTATAGATTTAAGCGTCAGGAAGATTTTTCTGAAAGTATTTGTATCGAGTGCACCCATGTATGAAAGTGAAACATGGACGATAAATAGTTTAGAGAAGAAGAGAATAGAAGCTTTCGAAATGTGGTGCTGCAGAAGAATGCTGTAGTTGGGTAGATCACGTAACTAATGAGGAGGTACTGAATAGAATTGGGGAGAAGAGGAATGTGTTGCACAACTTCACAAGAAAAAGGGATCTGTTGGTAGGACATGTTCTTAGGCATCAAGGGATCATCAATTGAGTATTGGAGGGCAGCGTGTAAGGTAAAAATCATAGAGGAAGACCAAGAGATGAATACACTAAGCAGACTCAGAAGAACGTAGGTTGCAGTAGGTAATTGGAGAGGAACAAGCTTGCACAGGATAGAATAGCATGGAAAGCTGCATCAAACCGGTCTCTGGACCGAAGACCACAACAAAAACAGCGGGTGAAGTGATTCAATTACGAAAATGGTAGATGCCTGTTCTAGAGGAGGCGAGTTCAGTCTCTGTCGAAGGGATACTGATCTCCAGACCTCTCTGCCAAACTGATCTTTAGGCCGATAGAACAGCCTCTGCCTGCCATAATCCGCTATATCGAATGAATGGTGAAGGAATAACACATCCTCATAAAACGTAAGTCCAACTGGCCTGGCTTTTAGTACCTCGTACGGGCTTCCTGCAGAGGTAAGGCGGAGATTGCAATTGTGTGCATCGCTGCATGGGACCAAGTGATCACCAATATTGCTTACAGATCAGGAACAGTAGTCCCTTCTGACATGGTTGGTACGCAGGAAGGCTTTTCCTGGAGGAAATCAGCAGGTCCTCCCGGTGTTACAGTTGGCGGAAATAATTGAGACTGGTACGGCAACTGTTATTTTATCTGCGGACGTAAACGAATTAAACGGCTGTAGTGTTGCAATATGGAAGGCAACCGGAAACCACCACATTTTGTTTACCCAGTACATGAAGTTTTCTACGTTTGTCACGATGACTTCCTTCTTGGTAAAAAATTTCACAGGTAGACTCCCGCATTCGGGGCTGTGGGTAGGGGCTACTTGGACAGAGCTATTGGACAAATAATATATAAGGCAGATTGCAGACAATGCGAGATGAAGCAAAGACGCCGGAATTAAAAGTATAGCTTGGGACTGAAATAAGGAATAAAATCAACCCTTATAGATGAGTTAAATGACAATTACTTCAAACGCATTGTGATATCTTCACAAAGCGGTATTGTGTCTAAGACAGACTTTGATGAATTTCTAGATGGACTTGAGCGTCATGAGAGGCCATCTGGTCAAAGTAACCCTTTGACGGAGTGCACCATTCGTCTCATGCGGTTCGAGAGTTAATACTCGAACTTCTAGCTACTAGACTCTAGAACTACACAAGGCGAACATTAATAAAATAGACAAACTTCAGGGACGGATTCCAGACTGGAAATGGAGGAAAAAAAGTCTCATGAACATGTGTCTGGAAATGGACGGTGTGTGTGCAACGACAACAAATCGTCCCAGTACACAGTACAGAGCTCCATCGCATCTACGTCGCAACAAATGTTCAAAGTGGCCTCTGAGGGACACAGTGGGCTGCATGTATAGGGATAGTAGGAGTTGTCATGTAGAATACACATAATCTTACTTTGGCGTACACTACTTGCCTGGAACTTGTACTAAGTTCATCTCAATATCCCGAAGAACCCGGTTCTCCAAATTCGGTATCCGTAAGATCCGCCGCCTCTCTGCACGTTCATCTCTCTGAAAGAACCCCTAATCATACAAACGCCCAAATAAGGCTCTAAATGTTTTGGTGTCTGTGAGGGTACCTGTTTTGGTACAGCCGTGCTGCCTCTGGACCGTTTCCATCTGTTTGGCAGTACACAAACACCATTTCGGTTTATTCCCGACATGAATACCGGAGCATTCTGCTGCTTACAATATGCTGCGTCAATCGTGCAGCCTGAAACACTCTAGGAACACACGGCACGCAGTCAGAGGAATGTTTACTCGTCAGCGCCGTCTATCGTGGCAACGACGCCTTTCGGGACACATTTCATAGGACCTTTGTTCCTTATTTTACAGACGGGAATACTTCCCTTCAGTTTGTTGGTTTTCTTAATGTTCACCCTGTATAAGACAGATTGCGGATGATGCAGAATGAAGTAAATATGCCACAACTGAAAGGACAGCTAGCGTCTGGAACGAAGCATCAAATCAACCTTTATTGATGACGCGTTCAATGATACCTTCAGACGCCTTGGTGATATCTTCACAAAGTGAAATTGAGTCTACTACAGACTTTGATAAATTTCTAGATGGGATTGAGCGTCATGAGAGGGCAACTGTTCAAAGTAACTCTTCTGAAGGCATGCACCCTTCGTCTTACGTGCCGTTCGCGGCAAATATGTCGCTGATTTCAAAGTGAATACTCGAACTAAAAGCACGTACTGTCTTTTTCAAGTTGAAAAGAACAGTCTTCCAACCTCTGATGATCTGTGCTTTATCTATCTCCTATTAGGCTATTTGCCGTCCAACGAACGCGAACTCTTTCTACCTACTGACATAACGTTAGCTCATAAAGTTCGAGTACGTAAATTGGCGAAATGGTGATAATACAGTGGTTACTCAGTTCATTACGATAGTCTCAAAACCTCCAATGTCGTACTTTGAAGATTAAGGGTTTCATGAATACAAAATGTGGAATGGCAGTATGGTTGTGACGGCGCTTAAATCGAAAAGCTTCCTTTTATTGGTAACCATTCGGCACCTCTTCTTCACGTTGTGTCTTAAAAAGAAAATTCACCAGAGGAAAGTTGGAGGTATCATTTATGCGACTGCGTCATAATCCGTGCAGCGGTATGTGGCTAGCGTGGTCAGTCTCAGTGACCTGACTAGCTGCTAGACTCTAGTTTATAACACACAAGCCAACACTATGGGATCAGTTGGTCAGTCTGCAGATGCGAGAGTGGACATAAAAAACAATCCATTCCTATCTATGCAGGGGAACAGGTCATCATCATCATCATCATCATCATCGTTTAAGACTGATTATGCCTTTCAGCGTTCAGTCTGGAGCATAGTTCCCCTTATAAAATTCCTCCGTGATCCCCTATTCAGTGCTAACATTGGTGCCTCTTCTGATGTTAAGCTTATTACTTCAAAATCGTTCTTAACCGAATCCAGGTACCTTCTCCTTGGTCTACTCCGACTCCTCCTACCCTCTACTGCTGAACCCATGAGTCTCTTGGGTAACCTTGCTTCTCCCATGCGTGTAACATGACCCCACCATCTAAGCCTGTTCGCCCTGACTGCTACATCTATAGAGTTCATTCCCAGTTTTTCTTTGATTTCCTCATTGTGCACACCCTCCTGCCATTGTTCCCATCTACTAGTACCTGCAATCATCCTAGCTACTTTCATATCCGTAACCTCAACCTTATTGATAAGGTAACCTGAATCCAACCAACTTTCGCTCCCATACAACAAAGTTGGTCGAAAGGTAGAACGGTGCACAGATAACTTAGTCTTGGTACTGACTTCCTTCTTGCAGAAGAGAGTAGATAGTAGCTGAGCGCTCACTGCGTTAGCTTTGCTACACCTCGCTTCCAGTTCTTTCACTATGTTGCCATCCTGTGAGAATATGCATCCTAACTACTTCAAACCGTCCACCTGTTCTAACTTTGTTCCTCCTATTTGGCACTCAATCCGTTTATATCTCTTTCCCACTGACATTAATTTTGTTTTGGAGATGCTAATCTTCCTTACATTTCTGATCTAGCTCTGAAATATTACTTTGCAAACTTCCAGTAGAATCTGTCAACACAACTAAGTCATCCGCATATGCGAGACTGCTTATTTTGTGTTCACCTATCTTAATCTCACCCAGCCAGTCTACTGTTTTCAACATACGATCCATAAATAATGTGAACAACAGTGGAGACAGATTGCAGCCTTGTCTTACCCCTGAAACTACTCTGAACCATGAACTCAATTTACCGTCAACTCTAACTGCTGCCTGACTATCTATGTAAAGACCTTTAATTGCTTGCAAAAGTTTGCCTCTTATTGCATAATCACGTAGAACAGAAAATAACTTCCTCCTAGGAACCCAGTCATATGCCTTTTCTAGATCTATAAAACATAGATACAATTCCCTGTTCCACTCGTAACACTTCTCCATTATTTGCTGTAAGCTAAAGATCTGGTCCTGACAACCTCTAAGAGGCCTAAACCCACACTGATTTTCATCCAATTGGTCCTCAACTAATACTCGCACTTTCCTTTCAACAATGCCTGAGCAGATTTTACCCACAACGCTGATTAAAGAGATACCTCTATAGTTGTTACAATCTTTTCTATTTCCATGTTTAAAGATTGGTGTGATTACTGCTTTCGTCCAATCTGATGGAACCTGTTCGGACTCCCACGCCATTTCAATTATCCTGTGTAGCCATTTAAGACCTGACATTCCACTGTATTTGATGAGTTTCGACTTAATTTCATCCACCCCAGCTGCTTTATTGCACTGCAATCTACTGACCATTTTCTCCACTTCCTCAAATGTGATACTATTTCCATCATCATTCCTGTCCCATTGTACATCGAAATCTGAAACATTACTGATCGTATTTTCACCATTGAGCAACTCTTCAAAATATTCCCTCCATCTGCCCAAGGCATCAACAGGATTCAGCAGCAGTTTTCCTGACCTGTCCAAAATACTTGTCATTTCCTTCTTACCTCCCTTTCGGAGACTGCTAATTACACTCCAGAATGGTTTTCCAGCAGCTTGACCCAAGGTCTCCAACCTGTTTCCAAAGCCTTCCCAAGATTTCTTCTTGGATGCTGTAATTATCTGTTTGGCTTTGTTTCTTTCTTCAACATAACTTCCTCTGTCTACCTGAGTTCTAGTATGTAGCCATTTTTGATATGCCTTCTTTTTCCTTTTACAGGCTGGCTTGACTGTGTCATTCCACCAAGCTGTTTGCTTCATCCTACCTTTACACACTACTGTTCCAAGACATTCTTTGGCCACTTCTAGTACTGTGTCCCTGTACCTTGTCCATTCCTTTTCCAGTGACTGCAGTTGACTACATTCAACTAACTGGTACCTTTCTCAGATCACTGTTACGTACTTGTGCCTGAATTCCTTATCCTGAAGTTTCTCCACTCTTATCCTCCTACACATGGACCTGACCTCCTGCACTTTCGGCCACACAATACAAGGGGAACACGTATGACCAAACAATAACCGACCAGTTCTGCAAAAAGAGTCTGTTAGTACTGTACGAGTGCACTGGAAGCGTGCAATAAAACATCCTGGTGTGTAACGTGCACTAAGTGCACCTGCCCGTGGGCGAGCTGAGATTCACACAAAGGTCAACGTCATTCTAAGGGGCACTTTCGGAACAGCCTACTTGAGATATGGTGAAGAGGTTCTGGATTTTATACCTCTCACTGATGCGTAGTTCAACGATCAAGAGCTACACACAACCCCTCCATGTCGTCCCCCATTAACTATACCCCTCTTTTTTAATGTCCTTTATCAGAAAGAGTGGCGGATAAACAGCCTGTTTCTCTTGGAAAGGACCAAAGAACGAAGGACCCATGGTAGATAATGTCCTAATCAAGGAGAAGGATCGCAGTTACCAACCTCTCACGTCTTATTGACACCAGCTGTTCCAGATTGAATGGCTACCGAAGGGCAGCTAAGTGCCTACAGGCAAAGGTATGAGCAAACAGCACATGTGTGGGGTATCATCCAACCAAGCCATAGTTTAAGCTACCGTGCTGCACCTGCGACGCGCACGTGGGTAGTCTTAGCTAAGAAGCCACGCACACGCAGAAGGCGTCCAATGAAACATCCTGGTGCGTAACGTCCACTAAGTGCACGTACCCAACGGCGAGCTGAGGGTCAGCTAGGGGCAACCTCTTCCTAAACGGCACTTTCGGAACAGCTTGCTTGAGACATGGTGAAGAGGTTCTGGATTTAATACCTCTCATGGTGCATAGTTCAACGGTCAAGAACTACACACAATCCTTCCATGTCGTCCCCCACTAACTAACTCCTAAGTAACTAATCACTGTCAGGCCGTGAGGACTACGCGATGAAGACTACCAGTGTTCTCATCTGCTGCCAGTGGCATCATTTGGATACGGTGTTGACGGTCATGAGGTCAGCACAGCAGCCTTTCAGTCGTCGTTAGTGCTCCGAACACTGAAGCTGCTACTTGTTATTCAACTATATTTTCAGTTGTCCTCACGAAACTGAATGCTTCTGGTTCCAGTCGTCTCCACCACGGAAAAACCACTGGCAATAACGGGAACTGAAGTCAGGTGTTCCTTACGGAAGTCGGACACACTGACAGCTTATGTATGGAGGCAGGTCCTTCCCCGGTCTTCAGTGAAGGTGACTCGTACCACCAGCCTTCGAGTCGGCGAGCTCCACGCACAGAAATCGTCTACTTGGAGTCCTGGCGGGTTGAAGCTGTAAGATGTCCGGCAAATCCAACACCTTCCATGAAAACCCTGACATGATAGAAAATCCGGCAATATGTCACATAGCTCCGAATAAATCCTGACATTAAATTAACCAAAGTAATACGATCGACGAGTGAGCAAATGGACTACCACAGACTAACACAAGAACGCCTAAATGCATGTCATACCTTCCCACTGTGAAACAGACACAGTTCCGAGGGAAGAAATGAGAACAGAAGCCGAGAGCAGAGTCGTGTAAGCTAGAAGGCCCTATGATAATGGTCACCCACATCGCCAAGACGACCCCCCAGCCCATGTTAAAAGATAGAGCCCTCCAAAAGAACAGTATAGATCTTACGATAACACAAGAAGGGAGACACCAGCTGCAAGTTTTAGCGTGAAACTATACGCGTCTCTGTTATGTAGCAAACATTAAAAACATTGCCCCACCACGAAAAGTATAACGTTTCTCATTCGATAGACAGAATTTTTGTAGGTGGAGCTGAAGGTTAACATTGAGACCCTGATTGGTCAGTTGAAAACACAGCCAGATACCTTTTTCTTAAACCCACTTCAGTAAATTGTATTAAGGAGAGGTTATATAGAGTTGCTTCCGAGACGGCGACGTGTGTGGAGCTGCGCCGTCCGTCGCACCCTGATACTGCCTAACAACCGACAGGCTAATGAACGCACGCGATACCGCATAAGAGCGCGTAATGGTTCACTCAGAACTGCAGAAGTCTCATCTGTTACATCCCCTTTTTGCGTAATACTAGTGTCGATCGTCAATTAAAGCTCATGGTATTCACATTTGCTACTAGAAGTTAAAATCTGAAACGCGATGATTTTTCTGTTATATAATTATTGAGAAGCCACATCAGCCACTGTAATTTACGACAAGTTAAATAAGTAATTAAAGATAATTGAAAGTCTCTGTAGACCTGTTTTGATAGTTTTCTCTTTTATGAAACTTAATTTAAACCTAGATTATAGATGTGATATGGCATAGGTCATCCTTCGATCCATTGTAGAACCTGGAAACCCATTCAGGCAATATTCGTTCACATTTTGTTGAAGGCAGTTGGTTTTTATCCTCCTGTATTAAAACATTTCCTTTTTTTTAATACTGCAATTTATAAACAATGTTTTGTGAGTAGAATAAAAATTCCAATGGTAAACTTAACTGCTTTTTCGACGTTATTTTACCAGCTAACTAAAAATAGGAAAGCCTCGAACCCCTTCCACTAAATTTAGTTAGTATTAAGATTCTTTTACAGGGAGTGCGGTGGAGCTGACGCTGAAATAATTAAGTATTTGATTATATCATCGCTAGTCTCACTGAACTCTTCTGAACTCTTCATGTCATGTGTGGTCTGGCGTCTCCTTACCAGCAACAGGTCTCAGGTTCAAAGTAGTCAATTCCCTAAAAAACACGCTGAGAGCGTCGTTGCGCGAAAGTGGATGGGAGACACGACTTAGAACAAACAGACACCACGCAGAATGTTAGAAAGCCATGCAGAGCGCGCATGCTTTGGTGCTCTAGTAGCGGCGGCCGGCACAGACAACAGAGCTTGAGGCAGAGGCGGACAGCAGAAGAGGAGGAGGAAGAGCGCGCCGCTGAGGGAACCCACCCCACTCACCGTCCACCTCGGCGGCCTCCTGGCGCTCCGCCTCCTCGTCGCGGCCCCCGCGCTCCACCGCCGTCACCTCGGAGCCGCTGGCGTCCACGTCGCTGTCGTACAGCGAGTCCGAGCCCGCCGCCTCCTGCCAGACACAGTAGACACTTGTCAAGCACCATCCACACCGTGTACGGGAAGCAAAAGCAACGTTTACAGGGAACGGCATGGGACGGAAATCGGTAGATGTGACGTACATGTACAGACAAACAAGTGATCACAATTTTTTGCTCTTATGCGAGTAGTTATTCGGCTTAGCACTGATTGATAGAGTTGTTGGAAGTCCTCCTCAAGGATGTTGTTGTTGTGGTCTTCAGTCCTGCGTTCTGAATCTGCTTAGTGTATTCATCTCTTGGTCTCCCTCTACGATTTTTACCCTCCACGCTGCCGTCCAATACTAGATTGGTGATCCCTTGATGCCTCATAACGTATCCTACCAACCGATCCCTTCTTCTAGTCAAGTTGTGCCACAAACTCCTCTTCTCCCCAATCCTATTCAGTACCTCCTCATTAGTTACGTGATCTACCCATCTAATCTTCAGCATTCTTCTGTAGCATCACATTTCGAAAGCTTCTATTCTCTTCTTGCCCAAACTGTTTTTCGTCCATGTTTCACTTCCATACATGGCTACACTCCATACGAATACTTTCAGGAACGACTTCCTGACACTTAAATCTAAACTCGATGTTAGCAAATTTCTCTTTTTCAGAAACGCTTTCCTTGCCATTGCCAGTCTACATTTTATATCCTCTCTACTTCGACAATCATCAGTTATTTTGCTCCCCAAATAGCAAAACTCCTTTACTACTTTAAGTGTCTCATTTCCTTATCTAATTCCCGCAGCATCACCCGACTTAATTCGACTACATTCCATTATCCTCGTTTTGCTTTTGTTGATGTTCATCTTATACCCTCCTTTCAAGACACTGTCCATTTCGTTCAACTGCTCTTGCAAGTCCTTTGCTGTCTCTGACAGAATTACAAAGTCATCGGCGAACCTCAAAGTTTCTATTTCTTCTCCATGGATTTTAATACCTCCTCCGAACTTTTCTTTTGCTTCCTTCACTGCTTCCTCAATATACAGATTGAATAACATTGGGGATAGGCTACACCCTGTCTCACTCCCTTCCCTTTCATGCCCCTCGACTCTTATAACTGCCATCTGGTTTCTGTACAAATTGTAAATGGCCATTCGCTCCCTGTATTTTACCCATGCCACCTTCAGAATTTGAAAGAGAGTATTCCAGCCAACATTGTCAAAAGCTTTCTCCAAGTCTACAAATGCTAGAAACGAAGATTTGCCTTTTCTTAGTCTAGCTTCTAAGATAAGTCGTAGGGTCAATATTGCCTCACGTGTTCCCATATTTCTACGGAATCCAAACTGATCAACCGGAGGTCCGCTTCTACCAGATTTTCCATTCGTCTGTAAAGAATTCGCGTTAGAATTTTGCAGCTGTGACTTATTAAATTGATAGTTCGCTAATTTTACTGTCAATCTGTCAACGCCTGCTTTCTTTGGGATTGGACAAGGATATCGTGCGAAATTTTGTCCAATTGGCATGTTGGATCGTCAAAATCCCTAGCTGGTTGGAGGGCCCTGACCATAATGCTTCAGTTGGGGAGAGACCCGGCGATCTTGCTGGTCAAGGTAGGGTTTGACAAGCACGAAGTCAAGCAGTAGAAATCTCGCCGTATATGGGCGGACGCTGTCTTGCACAGAATGTCTTGCCACAAAGGGCAACAAGGTGGGGCGTAGTATATCGTCGACGTTTCGCTGTGCTCTAAGGGTGCGCTGGATGACAACCAAAGGGGATCCTGCTGTGAAATAGAATGACACCCCTGACCGTAACTCCTGTTCGTCGGGCCATATGTTGGGCGACAGTCAGGTTGCAGTTCTACCACTGCCAGGGGCGTCTGCTGACACGTCATTGCTGGTCGTAGGGCCTCAGTTCCAGGGGACACTCGTCACTGAAGACAGTTTCACTGAAGACAGGTCTACTCTAATCAGTGAGGTTCCAGACCGAATGAGCCCGACACCACTGCAAAAGAACTTGTTGGTCTATAGAGGTCACCCTGTGAGCCCAGACCTCTTACCGTGAGGCGCCTGTAATTTGGTCCTTGTAGTCATTGAAACATCAGATGCACATCTGATAATAATGAATCTGGGGTTCCGAGTGCCTCTCTGACGACTGTTCAGTCCTCACGTTCTGTCTCTCTAAGTCGACCACTCTCTTCTTGACGTTGCGTCTGTCCATGGTTGACCAATTCCTACCAACATCGTCGAATAGTGGCATCCCCCATATTCAAATGTCGAGCGATTCGTTGATTACTCTAACCCCTTTCTTTGAGCCAACTACACGTCCTCTCTCAGATGCTGACATCTCCGTAGAGTGTTTATGCAGGTGTCTTGTCCAACTGACTATAAGCAATGACATTCGCAAAGACTTTATGGCCTGGTATCAACATGTCCACTGTTTACTATCCTTGCCAGCTGCGCGGTGACATTACGCTGCAGCGTCACACATTGATCCATCGGCCGTCAGAATTTGCAATTTTGTATTTTCCGCCGACACCTGTATGAATATCAGTTTGTAACCAATTTGTATAACCCTTCGCTGTGTGTTGTTGTTTGTCTTAAACTGTCTTTAAGTTGCAGAAGTTCATTTCGTCTGGTATCGGTTTTTTGCTTCCACGTCGCGGAGTGGTATCGATAAGTTCAGTTTATCGTTTCCTTGTAGATAAAATTTCGGAAAATCATAAATTTGCCCAGCTCTGTGGCCGAGGTAGATAACGCAAGTCTGTGCGGTGGCGCTCGGCTAGCAGGTAAGCTGGTTCGAATCCAGGTGGTGGATGAAATTTTCCTGTCAATATGTCAGTATCTGGTGGGCTTACGGATGAGAGATAGGGGCGTAAAGCTTCTTATCACAAGACTATGCGTCAATGTAGCAGATTAAATTCTAAACCTCTCCGCAGTGTATCATGAAGTGAGAGCACGGTACTGTTTTAATCGTGATTCGTCCGTCGGATGAGGATGTTATGGCTGTCGGTGCACTTGGTGCTATTTGTTGGGAGTAGGTTATGTGGCATCACTGGGTTTCATCCTTTCTCTTCTCTCGCCATCATCGTAAAACATAACGCCACTCTGTACACACAAGAAAACCTTTTCCGACTAGGCGGTTGACCTTATCTCTTTGGCTCTCCCAGCTGACAATACAATATGATTTCACTTTAACTTATCATAAATTTAATTTTGAAGTCAATTTTGGATCAATGATGTTCACGCGAGTGATCCTGTCGCTTCCATAAACAATTATTAGTTCTGCAAGATATGCAGGAGAGCTTCTCCGAAGTTTGGAATTGAAGCTGTGAGGACGGGTCGTGAGTCGTACTTGGGTAGCTCAGTTGGTAGAGCAAATGCCCGCTAAAGGCAAAAGTCCCGAGTTCGAGTCTCGGTACGGCACACAGATTTAATCTGCCAGGAAGTTTCATATCAGCGCACACTCCGCTGCAGGGTGAAAATTTCACTCTGGAAACATCCTCCATGCTGTGGCTAAGCCATGTCTCCACAATATCCTTTCTTCCAAGAGTGCGAGTTCTGCAAGATTTGCAGGAGAGCTTCTGCGAAGTTTGGAAGGTAGGAGACGAGATACTGGCGGAATTGAAGCTCAGTTGGCAGAGCACTAGTCGCGAAAGGCAGAGGTCTCGAGTTCGAGTCTCGGTCCGGCACACAGTTCTAATGTGCCACGAAGTTTCAATTATTACTAATATTTTTGTATTTATTTTTCCTAGTAACAATATATAATTAAAATATTTCAAAAATCAGTTTCTATGAGTTTAAATTATCGTGAAAAATGTTTATATTTGACTATTTCTGTACGTAATATCGTGTTGAGATTTTCGGCAGGAGTTGTAAAGCATACGTATTGTAGCGAGCAGGGCGGAAGCTGTGGCTGAGCGTGCATAATGGAAGGATGTGGTAGCACGCAATGTTATATGTCCGAGAACTTGAGAATAAGTGGAAGTATTAGTGAAATAAGGCGTTGAAAATAGTTTTAAAAATCGCCATTTCCACGTGTAGTATACAAATAGAAAAAAATCCATGCACTTAATAGAATGGCTGTTATAACAATCGGTGAGGGCATAGATACAAGAAGACAAGTGAAACTTACTTTTCACTTTTGCATTGCATTGCAACCCACTCGTTATTTTGGAGTAAACTGTAGATACAGTTAAAATCTTTGTAAATTGAGTAGGCGAGAACAAACAGAGCAGGAACATTACAAGAGGAAGAAAAAATGATTATATATGTAGGTCATTCGAGGTTATGCAGGGTGCGAAATGCAGTACACAGAGGTGGCATCTCAGGTAACAAGAACTGCTCTAAGATAGCGGGACATCGAGTCGAATAGAGCTTAGGTGACAGTTACAGGTGAATCATGCCACGCTGATTCTGCTGTATGTCAGAGCTCGACAGCCATAGTGGCTGATGTGTGGTGGCGTAGCAGTCTCTTCGCAACCCATGTCGAGATGTCTTCAATAGGTTAAAGATCTGAAGGACGTTCAGGGTATAGCTACAATCTAACACATTCTCTATAGAGGTACGTCAGTACAGCTCGTGCAACATGTGGTATTGCGTTGTTTTGTTGAAAGATAGTGTTACACAGACCTCGAAGACATGGGACAGCCACAGGCTTTAAATTGTAACAGTGACTGTTAAAGTTACCAGCTACGTGAACCAGAGGTGACTGGACTGTGTACCCGTTAGCACCTCAGCCCAATACGCTAGATGCCAAGTCCACGTGGTGAAGACGAATGCAATCTATAAACGTTCATTCTGCTCGGATCCTCTATAAATGTTAGTTCTCCTGGAACCTCCACACACCGATACATCTACCGTGATGCAGTATGCAGAATCTGTTCTGTAACACTTCATAGTGTCCAGTGTTGTTGAGCGCACTACTACCAGCGAGTGCATGAAATGAAGCCACAATAATGGGCGCTATAGTGATGTTCGTTGGCATTATAGGCATCGTCGTACTGTCCGTAGTGACACTTATTTTACTTTAAACAAACCCATTTCTTGACTGAAGTGTGCCATTGGTTGGTGCTATTGCTGCCTACCCCAGTCGTGTCAGAGATATCTCCGGGCCAAGATGACCTCTTCGACACATTATTTGAAGAGCAGGCAGCGAAGGAAGGTGGACGTTCCGACCGAAGCTGCAGTATTATGTTTACGAGTCGCTTAATTGAAAATGGTGCCGAGAGCAGACTGCGGACTCTTGGGGAATGGTTTCTGCATCGTCGAACAATACTGTGTTCAGCTGCGTAGTGGTAAGGGGGTTCTGATTAATGTTTGCTGGTGTTAGAGTGATACTCGGGTGCTTCCCGGACGGGAGCAAGTCTTTCCAGACACGTATTACGGCGTACGACGGAGTGTACCTGTACATGTGTGTCCAGAAGCTAGAAAATCCATATTCAAGCAGCGATCCGCTGGGGGATCGGCGAGTGGGCGCTCTCGTGCGATGCTTATCGGTTCACCTTTGAACTGGATGATGTATTGATGATGGGACCCGGCTGGGAGGCAAGTTGTGACCACGTATCACTATTTACTGTGTACGTTTGCCTTCATGCATCTAAAGGCTAATGCAGCCGTTGCAACTGTAATCAGAATAGCTTAACAATTATTTATGTTTTCTTCATGATACACAAGGATTACGGTTGTTCGTCTCAGCTGTTTTTAAGAATATTGTGGTGCTTGTCTTGTTCAATATTACTGATTTTTTTTAAAAATCTTTAAGGCACCAATTAAAATTGTAGTCTATGATTTGTACTGTCGCGGCTTTTCAAGTAACTGTAAGGCTTGTGTTAAGGTTGTTGTTTCGCTGTATATATTTTGAGACGGGAATAGAAGTTTTGCATATCTCTCTGGTGCTTATAACAATTTATCTGAACTATTGCGCCTCACCTTAAAGATTATTGCTGTCACTTTCCTCTCACTCAGTCTCTTGCTTATGTATGTTATGCCATTATCGTGTGCCTAAAGTATAGATGTTCCAGAAAACTAACTGCATTGTTTTGAGAGGTATACTGTGTAGCTGGTTTATGTTGTAGTGAAAGCGGACGTCGGTAATCACGCCGATCGTTAAGAGATTTTCGGCATATGTGGAATGTATGACGTAAAGAGTGTTGTGATTTCGACAGATCAAATTGCTTTCCATCCAGTCTGTCGTTTTTTGTAAAATTTGTTATTATTGTACTGAATGATTTTTGTATTTTATTAACAGAAGTGAACGGACTTTAGCTAATGTTGTCTTGTAATTTTGTGCAATGTTTTGTGCTTCTTGATTTGAAGCTTGCGTAGGCACACTACTGCAACATTTGAGGAAATTGTTTTAAAATAGTTGAGAAATTATGAGAGTTTTGGCAAGAAATCCGTTCTTAGAGATATTGACCAGTACCTGTGAATCGTACTGTTGCAGTGATGTTAAGAAGTTCCTGGCTAATATTTTGTAAGTAACAATTTTCTATTTGAAGACCATACTGGTGTTTTAATTTTGGAGCGATATTTTTTTTAAAATGAATAAAGTATCTTATATGCATGTTAAATGAAATGGATCCCATAACTGAACCTCTGGTTATAATTCTGTCCTAAAGTTGCAATCAGCCACGGAAATTTAGATAGGATGCTTAAATTAACTAATGACACAGAAGGTATGTTTCATGGCTGAACGATTCTACAAGTCTGACCGAACATGTCAGTCCTCTCGGGCACTAATTATGTTGCGCCGTTGAGATTTAACACGGCGTTAATTACGACTCTCCTGAACCCATCCATTCCATATTGGCACAAGACAAGGAAACAACATTCAAAACTGCTTTATGAATGAGAATCCACCTAGTAATTTTTCCTTACGTACAAAGTGTTGATGACTTTACTCCTACCCACTTCGTGTGTTTGTGGTAAAATGATAATGATTTGTATGTGTGTAGTACACTTGTTGGCAATTGAATGTGCTGCCTTCATGGTGTTACAATTCTACTAGCAAGCAATGCACTTTTTCCAATCTTAGATAGGCTCATTCATATGAAAATAATAATAATAATAATAATAATAATATTAGTTTATGCTCACCATGAAGTCTCACATTGTTGTGGCTGGGATGTACATTACATTTGGGCATTGCGAGTGGTCACCACCCATTTGCTATGAGGTTAACGCTGAAAACTGAGGTGGCTATGTGTGTCCTGTGGTAAGGACACATGTATTGACGTCTCCCTCGTATCTGCGTCTTTTGGAGATTATTTTTTGTAACAGAAGCTATGTTTTTCTATCTTCATCGAAGTTGTTCACTTCAGGTGTATTGAAAAGCTGGTTACGCTTTGCTTCATCTCGATAATGGTATACTGATAGAAACCGGTAGCACTGAGCATAAAAATAAACAACTGTTGTTCATCTACAATGACGTTTCATAAATGAGGAAATGTTCAGAGAAAGGGAAATCTCAAAGAATCAGAACTGAAGTTTAGTTGTTATGTATTTTTTGTCTTTGGGCATAATCACCTATACAGAAAGTGCGTGGGTGGAGCAGGGGAACTGCACAAAAAAATCCAAGTCCCGGGAGAGGTGTAGTACTGCCAGAGCTAACTGCGGACCGAAGTTTTACGTCTCTGGTTGGGAACTGACCGTTAGACTTTCGGTAAACATAAGAAAAATAAAAAAAAAGAGATTTTACAAGTCAGTGAGCCGTGGTAAAAAATTTTCTGTTTTGAAGAGCGCGCCGCAACGCGTTGTGTGAAGCAGTCGCCCTCCGTTTCTGGCGGTGGCGCCGCTGTGGTAAGCGCAGCTTTGGGGTCTCCCTCTGGTGGGAAAGCGGAAAGGTTGCCTGTTCACGTGCATTTAAGGGGCGCTATGAGCTCGGTAATGCGCATTCGAGGGTTGGATTCCCTCTCTTCTTCATCGAAGAGTTTCACTGCCTGGGCTACTCTCAGGGTGCACCTTCGACGTGGAAGATCCCCACAGTTTCCCTGCCGTGTCGTCTGCTTGCCGTCCATACTGCCTGCCAGTGCTCGCCGCCGCCGCCGCCGCCGCCGCCGCCGCCGCCTGCTGATCGCCGCCGCCGCCGCCGTCGCCGCCTGCCGAGGCTCGCCGCCGCCGCCGCCGCCAGCCGGTGCCCGCCGCCGCCGCCGCCGCCATCCGGTGCCCGCCGCCGCCGCCATCCGGTGCCGCCTGGTCGCCGCCATCGACGCCGTCCTGACCCTGGTCTACGGCCGTCTTCGTCTTCATCCGTCTTCGTCTTTGTCTGTCCCCAGTTTCTGTCCTTTCCTCTTCGTTCTGTTCGTTATTGCTTCTCTCTACCGTCATGTCCGCCCCCACCACCACCGTCACTACTACCACCACCGCCGTAGTTTATACTTCCCCTTCCGCCGCCTCCACCACTATAACTTGGTGTGCCCAGTCCCACCCCCCTTCTTCCATCCCACCTCTCCTCACTCTCCCTTCACCCTCTATCTTTGTCGCCCCCTCTCCCGCTTCTTCCTCTCGCTCCTCTCGTTCTGATCCTTTCCCCCCACTTCCCCTGCCTGTCACTGCAGCTCCGGCTCGGGTGGTGGCCCGTCGGGCCACTGTCCACGCCCAGCTCTCCCCGTCACCTTCACCATCACCGCCGCCACTGCCACCGTCATCGTCATCGTCGCCGTCGCCTTCGCCTTCGCCGTCACCGTCACCATCTCCGGCGCCGACTCCGGCCCCGGGACCTGCCCCTCCCCGCCACATTCCCGTTGTTCCCATCCCCCACACCTCCTCCACCGCCGTCAAGCGCCCCAGTGGCACCCCTGCTCCCTCTGCTTCCAAAAAGGCTTCGCCTCGTCCTCCTTCCCCCACCCATGATGCCATGGATGTCTCCCCGCCTGTCCCTGCCCCCTCATCCTCCTCCTCTACCCCCTCCTCCTACCGCTACCTCCTCTCCCGTCCTTATCCCTCTCTCGTTGAAGCCCAGAACCTCACCCTCTTCCTTCGCCAGCATTGTCCTGGTGCCCCCATCTCCCTCCTCACTCCTCGCCGTGATTCGGTCCTCATCTCCTCCCCCAGCCCCACCCTCCACACATACCTCCTTTCCCGCATCCCTGTCACCCGCTTTGGCCCTCATGCCTCTCTCACTCCTGCTCCTTCACCACCTCCCTCCCGCCAACCCCAACCTCCACGTCGCCCGCCCACTCTCACCGCCGTGATCACTCGGCTTAGTCCAGTGATCACGGAGGAGGAGGTGTTGGCGGAGCTCAAGGCGCATCCCCATTTGGAGGTGCGTGCGGTCCGCCGCATACATAACGCTGCCGGCCCCACCCGCCTTATGCGGGTTTTTTCTGAGCACGCTCCCTCCATTGACCGTCTCCTGAAGGAGGGTGCCCTCCTTTTTAACCAGCGGTACAAGGTCGACCCCTCCTGTTCCCCTACTCAATCCCTGCGCTGCCAGAGGTGTCTGCGCTATAACGCGCACCCCACAGCTGAGTGCCGCGAGGCCCCCACCTGCCCGCATTGTCGGCAAGCGCACTTCCTCCGGCAGTGCCCTAACCTCCAATCCCCTCCTTCCTGCAATACCTGCAATCTCCCCCATCCCACCTACTCCCAAAAGTGTAAAGCCCGACCCCCTCCAACCACTCCTGAACTCACCGTCCCTGTCCATCCCCTGGACGCCCCCACCCCTCCTGGCAATTCCCTTCGTCCCCCCCCCCCCCCCACCGCTGAGGACGTCATCAGGTTCCTTACCATCGTCCTCCAGAATGTCCATCCCTTTCAGCGCCCTCACACCCTCCAGCAGATCTCCCTTGCTGCCCGTTCCATCTTCCAACTCAAGATGTACGCCACCTACTCCAACAACCAGGCCCATTTCACCTTCTCCCATCTTGACACCCTCGTTTAAATCCCAGTCATGGCGCGACAGCAACGTATCCTTTTCAACAACATACGCTCCCTTCCCGCCAACAAAAACCTCTTCCTGCACACCCTTGCCACCCACCGCGTGGATGCCTTCCTCCTCAATGAAACCTTCCTGCAACCCCACCACACAGTCCACACTTCGCCCTACCTCCTCCACCGCTCCGATAATCCCCTCCCGATTGCGCGTGGCGGAGTTGCCATTGGGCACCACTGCCAGATCCCCGTTCGGCTCCAGCCTCTCCTTCCCGAACCCACCGAACACCTGATCCTTAGTGTCTTCTTCCCCGGCCTTACCATTACCTGCGCCACCATCTATGTTCGCCCCAACGCTCCTCTTCCCTTCGACTTCCTCTCCCACATTGACCGTACCTTCTCCTCCTACGTGATCGCCGCCGACCTCAACATCCATAGTCGTTCCGCCGCCCAGTTACGGCGGTGGCATCGGTTCCTCTCCTCCCTTCAAGGCGACCTCATTCCCATCCCCCAGCACACCCGTCCCGAATCCAACTCCACTCCTGATGTTGTCCTATCCTCCCCCAACCTCCTTGGCTGCATAACGGTGGATGTCCTGAAGCCTATTGGTAGCGACCATCTCCCTGTCCTCCTCACCATTTCAGACGGTCGTCGCCCTCGACCTGACCCTCGTACTGCTCCTCCCCCTAAGTATGTCCACGACTATTCCCGAGCCGACTGGAATGCCTACCGGGATACCCTTTCCACCCAGGTCGATAGCCACCCTCTCACCTACCACCACCCTGACGATGTCACCCATGCCGCCTCCTTTCTCCAGCAGACCTTGTCTGAGGCCGTGGAGGCCCACGTTCCTACTGTCGCCATCCACCCCCACCGTCCTACCTTACCCCCACAGGCCGTTCTCCTCCTCCGTGAATCCCGTCGTCTCTACCATGCCTTCCTCCGCACGCGTGACCCGGACACACTACGACGCCACCGGCAACTCCAGCGACACGTTCGTAATTTGCTCGCGACTAAGAAACGCCGGGACTGGCGACAGACATGCACCCGTTTAAATGCAACCCTACCGATCAACTCGTCCAAGTTCTGGTCGGCCTTCCATCGCCTTACCGGAACTAAACCCTCCCCCTACTATCCTCTTCTCCACGATGATCACCCCTTCCCTGACACCCTTAGTAAGGCCAATCACTTTGCCTCCTACCTCTCCGATGTTTTCTCCATCCCCGACGATCCCCAGTTCGATTACTCCCTCTTCCTGGATATCCGCGATCGAACTGACACCTCTGTCCCTCCCCTCGCTCCTGGTTTCCAGTACTTGGACAACATTACACACACGGAACTCAATGCCCCTATCACTACACAGGATCTCATTGATACACTCCGCACCAAACGCAACACCGCTTCTGGTCACGATCGTGCCACCTACCGTCACCTTCGTGAAGCTCCTGTCTCTTTCCTCTCCACCCTGGCCAGGCTCTACAATGTAGTCCTGTCCACCGGTTACTACCCCGACCTGTGGAAAACCTCCCGTATCCTCATGTTCCTTAAACCTGGCAAACCGCCGTCCGCCGTCTCCTCCTACCGTCCCATCAGCCTTACCTCGGTCTTCAGCAAGGTCCTGGAATCTATCCTCACCCGCCGCATCCACCAGCATCTCCGCCAGCACTGCCTCCTTCCCGTCACCCAGTGTGGCTTTCGGCCATCCTTCTCTTCCGACGATCTTCTCCTTCACCTCACTCATCTCCTTTCCGAACAGCTTAATTCCCGTCGCTCCGCAATCTTCCTCTCCCTTGACCTCGAACGCGCTTATGACCGCGTCTGGCATTCCGGTCTCCTCTTCAAGCTCCAAACCTTTGCCCTTCCCATTAACTACGTCCGTCTGATCGGTTCCTTTCTCTCCCGCCGTCCTTCCTATGTCACCATCCATAACACCGATTCCTACACCTTTTTCCCCTCCGCCGGTGTGCCCCAAGGCTCCGTCCTCTCCCCCCTTCTGTACCTTTTGTACACGGCGGACATGCCGCCGCCGTCGCCCCCCGTCCACCTCCTCCAGTTTGCCGATGACACCGCGTTCCTCGCCCTTGCCCCCACCCTGCAACGCTCCCAACGCCTTCTCCAATCCCATCTTGACCGGTTCACCGCTTGGTGCAACCAGTGGTTGCTCAAGGTCAATCCCTCCAAAACCCAGGCGATCATTGTAGGCAAAACCACCCCTTCCTTCCGCCTCCTTGATTTCTATCTCACTGTCTATGGCTGTCCTATCGCCCTCACTCCCACCCTTAAGTACCTTGGCGTCACCCTAGACCGTCGCCTCTCCTGGACTCCCCATCTCCAGACGATCCAAGCCAAGGCACGTTCCCGACTCCGTCTCCTCAAGCTCCTTTCCGGCCGCACATGGGGTCTGGACCCCTCCACAATCCTCCACACCTATAAATCCCTCATCCGTCCTATCCTTTGTTATGCCCATGCAGCCTGGATCTCCGCCCCCCCTACCTTCTATAAATCCAAATCCTTGAACGCCATGCTCTCCGCCTTGCCTTTCGCATCCGTCTCCCCTCCCCCATGCGGATCCTGTATGATCTCATCCCCTTCCCCCACCTCCTCCTTTTCCTTGAAAGGATACGGATCCTGTACACCTCCCGTAAACTTGATCCTCCTCACCCACTCGTATCCCCGATCCTCTCCCATCCCCGCCTGCTGCCGCGCCTGTATTCCCACGTCCCGCCCGGTCTCCATCTCTCCACCCTCCTTACTCTCTCCCACGGTGGCTTCCGCCAGCTCCCCCTCCCTGATGATGTCCTCCTCCCCTCCATCTACCCCTCCTATCAACTTTGACCCTGCCCCACCACCCACTTCCGGTGTCCTTTCCTTTCGGCACCCTCCCTCCCTCCCTTCTCTTCCCTTCCCTCCCCTTCTCTTTCCTTTTCCCCCGTCCCCTCCCTCCACCACTCTTCCCCCGGGATTCCCCTCCCCCTTCCTCCCTCCCCCCCTTTCTCCCCTGCCCGTGGCATCTCTGCTCTCCCCTCTCCCTCTCCCACTCCCCTTCCTCCTCCTCCTCTGTTGGCAGGTCCCCGGACTCGCACACGCATAGTGAACATTCGCGCGCCGGAGATCATCGCCGTCAGTGTCTAGTGTGTGTGCTTCGTTTTGTGTTTCGTGCAGTTACAACTCAACTGTTCACATGTGCCGTCGCAGTTCTCCGTGTTTTGTGCGCCGTGTCAACAAGTGTTAGTGTTTTTATCGTCCAACGTGAACGGCTTCTTGTTTTTTGTTTTTTTGTAACTACCTTCTTTGCCCGCCATTTTTTGTATTTTCTGTGTCACCTATCTCATATTATTGTACCCCATAAGGCTGAAGAGCGGCGTATTAAGCTGCTGCCAGCCCGCCTTGTATGAGGTGCTGAAAATTACAATAAAGGAAAAAAAACTCGGTAATGCAGAGTCGGTCAGTCGAGGCGAGTTGAGTCAGTTGGTCAGCCGGCTCAGTGTGGGGCAGTCAGTGTCTGTCTGTCGTCGGAGTGCGAGTATTTCTGTCGTTTGGATCAAACTTTAAGCCAGAAAATAAGAGTCTTGCCACTCCGCCAGTAACAGAACACAGCGAGTGGTCGCCCGGTCGGGGCTGAGGTCCTGCATCTGAGTCTGCGCGTTGGGCTGCCAGTCTGCTCGAGTTGCTCGGGCAACGGTCATTGGCCGTTGGATCGGTCGGTTGGTCGGTCGTGCACTGAGACACGAGACGCCTTGTCCGCCTTGAGCATCGGCGCATGTGAGGTCCCCACGTGAGTCCAGTGTGCAGCGCCGTATAGAAAGGGGTAGTGGCTTCCCGGTTCACAAGAGAGCAGCAGGAGCGGAACCACGACATCGGGCTGGCCGGGGCGAGCTGCGACGCCGTGAGACGGGAGGTCGGCGCGCCTTCCTGCGTCCGTTGAAGCGGCTGGCAGCGGACGGTTCGGGAGAGCGATTTGGACGTGTTGCGCCAGGTCTTCGCCAGCAATCGCAGTTTATTAGAAGTTAAGTGATTGGAGATATGTTGTTTCATTTACTTGTTAAGTTCTACTTGTTTTCGTCGTGAGATCACCAGCCGCTTTGTTTTGGGGTCGTCCCACCATTCTTCTCCGTTTGCCCACCCGCGGGAAGGTGGTTATTGTGAATTGGGTGGTTCGTTTTTCCTCGTGGAATTGGGGAGGTTTAGAGCAATCTGTGCTTCGGGTTGTTTAGTAACCCCGCCCCTGTCAATCTGCCATACGTTAATAGCTGCCTCTGTCATGTTTGTCGGATTCGGTGTTAACGAATTTATAGAATTAAGGTAAGGGCCGAATTCCTGAAATATGTTTTTATCTTGCCTATTATCTTGCGAGGCGGTATATGTTTAATATAGAGCATGTTGTACACTTTATGTAAATCTGAATTTCATGGGTTTTATTTTAATAGTCATTTTTATAAAGTTGCCACTCTTCCACCGTAAAAGCCCTTTTAAAAACAAATTACACTTTTGGTGGAAAATAAGTTCTTAGTGTGAGTGTTTGTACCATTTCCATCCCTCTTACGGGGTGCATAGTTAATGTGTTTGTGTGAGTTGTTAAAAATTTTAGTTTAGAGTAATCTGGTGTGTTGCAGATTTGCACCAATGTAGTTTTTCAGAGGTCGTTGTGAGCGGTCGTGACTACGGCCGTGTTGAAAGGGAGTGGAAGCTTCTCAGCCCGAAGGCTATTACTGTAAAAAAAAAAAAAGAAAACTGAATCTGCATAATTGTAACTTGATATTTCGAGTGTGCTTTTCTGCTTATAATTATAAAAACAGTTTTGAAAAAGCTTTTAGGAATAAAATTCACATTTGTTAAATTGTAACTTGATATTTAGAGGGTGCTTTTCTGCTTATAAATTTTAAATATGTTTTTGAAAAGGCTTTTATGAATAAAATTTCCATTGGTTGAAATTTAATTTATTCCATCTACTTCCACGCTCACATAGTGCGTTAACGTTCTTGATGAATCCCAAGTAAATAAAGTAAATTCTTTAAGAAAAGATTTTGAAAGTAAATTTTCACGGTTCAGTTAGGATCTCTCATTTTCACCTAAAGGTGTAGGAAATATGAACAACTGTCGTCTGTTCGACGTTTGATTGGGGCGGTGCTGAGTGCTGTTTCTTCTACTTTGCCCGAGTGAGAACGCCCTGCTTGAAAGGCTTTGCTCAGTGTTCCTAAGCCTAGAAGACTGCTGGATTGTGAGTTCGAATAAGGGCAAAGTCAGCAACCACGTGCTTACAACGATCCTGATAACATCAGTTTCGCTGAAAAGACGTCAGCAATAGAGCCCCGTTGTTTAAGGTAGCAGCCGGGCAGCCAGGGTGATGCGACTGTAGTCGGTGCGAACAACACAACGACCGCTTGCGTTTCTACTGTTTGTTCATCCGTATGAATTCGCGTTTCCTTGTTTCGCCTCTGAATTTCTTCCACATAAACACTGGCGGCTGTGGTAACAGGTCACGGGAACACAGTTTTTTCGGAGTGCATGTGATTAATGAAAAAAGAGTCTGCAGTTTCAGAAATATCGGGTACCATAGACAGCAGAGCACTCACCCCTTGTCCCGAGCCGCCGTCCGTCCGCATGGAGAGCGAGCTGGCGGAGCGGGGCATGTCCTGCACGCTCAGGCTGTCAGCCTCCTGCAGCCACTCGTCCACGTTTACTGCCACACAAATACACACAAAACAAAGACATAAATACCTGTTACTCTCTCCCTTTGCAACACAAAAAGAATTCTTAAGCATTTCGCCCTCATTCTAAAAGCTACAGTTAGCCGTCCTATCACGGGACGTGAAAACGAACATGGGCAAGGAGCTGGTGACGTCACAGCGTGGAATTCCAAGTTCTACTATGCTTCGAAGCGTCAAATAAAGAATCTCGCATGTTAGATTTTTGACTCCTGGAGAGGAAAGTGGCCAATGAGATGCGACACCGTTTTACGTCATAAGCAGAATGTAGGAGCCCTCGTATCCTATGGCATTAAACATCGCATTTGGAGCATTTTTTCTCATAGAGTGCGTGGTACTAGTGTAAGATGTTTCAAAGCGCCAGCAAATAGAGGACCTCTCGAAAATCTGTCGTTGTAGCTACGATTTGATGTAATAAAATTACAAGAAAAAATACATCCGTAGGTGTTGTTGTTGTTGTTGTGGTCTTCAGTCCAGAGACTGGTTTGATGCATCTCTCCATGCTACTCTATCCTGTGCAAGCTTCTTCACCTCCCAGTACCTACTGCAGCCTACATCATTCTGAATATGCTTAGTGTATTCATCTCTTGGTCTCCCTCTACGATTTTTACGCTCCACGCTGCCCTCCAGTACTAAACTGGTGATCCCTTGACACCTCAGAACATGTCCTACCAACCGATCCCTTCTAGTCAAGTTGTGCCACAAACTCCTCTTCTCCCCAATTCTATTCAATACCTCCTCATTAGTTATGTGATCTACCCATCTAATCTTCATCATTCTTCTGTAGCACCACATTTCGAAAGCTTCTATTTTCTTCTTCTCTAAACTATTTATCGTCCATGTTTCACTTCCATACATGGCTACACTCCATACAAATACTTTCAGAAACGACTTCCTGACACTTAAATCTATACTCGATGTCAACAAATTTCTCTTCTTCAGAAACGCTTTCCTTGACATTGCCAGTCCGCATTTTATATCCTCTCTACTTCGACCATCATCAGTTATTTTGCTCCCCAAATAGCAAAACTCCTTTACTACTTTAAGTGTCTCATTTCCTAATCTAATTCCCTCAGCATCACCCGACTTAGTTCGACTACATTCCATTATCATCGTTTTGCTTTTGTTGATGTTCATCTTATACCCTCCTATCAAGACACTGTCCATTCCGTTCAACTGCTCTTGCAAGTCCTTTGCTGTCTATGACAGAATTACAATGTCATCGGCGAACCTCAAAGTATTTATTTCTTCTCCATAGATTTTAATGCCTATTCAGAACTTTTCTTTTGTTTCCTTTACTGCTTGCTCAATATACAGATTGAATAGCATCGGAGAGAGGCTACAGCCCTGTCTCACTCCCTTCCCAATCACTGCTTCCCTTTCACGTCCCTCGATCGGTAGGTAAAATATATATACAGGGTGGTCCATTGATAGTGACCGGGCCAAATATCTTACGAAATAAGTATCAAACGAAATAGCTACAAAGAACGAAACTCGTCTACCATGAAGGGGGAAACCAGATGGCGCTATGGTTGGCCCCCCCGATGGCATTGCCATAGGTCAAACTTACATCAACTGCGTTTTTTAAAATACGAACCCCCATTTTTTATTACATATTCGTGTAGTACGTAAAGAAATATGAATGCTTTAGTTGGACCACTTTTTTCGCTTTCTGATAGATGGCGCTGTAGTAGTCACAAACGTATAAATACGTGGTATCACCTAGCATTCCGCCAGTGCGGACGGTATTTGCTTCGTGATACATAACCCGTGTTAAAATGGACCATTTACCAATTGCGGAAAAGGTCGATATCGTGTTGATGTATGGCTATTGTGATCAAAATGCCCAACGGGCGTGTGCTATGTATGCTGCTCGGTATCCTGGACGACATCATCCAAGTGTCCGAGCCGTTCGCAGAATAGGTACGTTAGTTAAGGAAACAAGAAGTGTTCAGCCACATGTGAAACGTCAACCATGACCTGCAACAAATGATGATGCCAAAGTAGGTGTTTTAGCTGCTGTCGCGGATAATCCGCACATCAGTAGCAGACAAAGTGCGCGAGAATCGGGAATGTCAAAAACGTCGGTGTTGAGAATGCTATATCATCATCGATTGCACCCGTACCATATTTCTATGCACCAGGAATTGCATGGCGACGACTTTGAACGTCGTGTACAGTTCTGCCTCTGGGCACAAGAGAAATTATGGGACGATGACAGATTTTTTGCACGTGTTCTACTTAGCGACGGAGCGTCATTCACCAACAGCGGTAACGTAAACCGGCATAATATGCACTATTGGGCAACGGAAAATCCACGATGGCTGCGACAAGTGGAATATCAGCGATCTTGGCGGGTTAATGTATGGTGCGGCATTATGGGAGGAAGGATAATTGGCCCCCATTTTATCTTTGTCAGTCTAAATGGTGCAATGTATGCTGATATCCTACGTAATGTTCTACCGATGTTTGTACAAGATGTTTCACTGCATGAGAGAATGGCGTTTTACTTCCAACATGATGGATGTGCGGCACATAGCTCGCGTGCGGTTGAAGCGGTATTGAATAGCATATTTCATGACAGGTGGACTGGTCTTCGAAGCACCATACCATGGCCCGCACGTTCACCGGATTTTACGTCCCCGGATTTCTTTCTGTGGGGAAAGTTGAAGGGTATTTGCTATCGTGATCCACCGACAACGCCTGACAACATGCGTCAGCGCATTGTTAATGCATGTGCGAACATTACGGAAGGCGAAACTATTCGCTGTTGAGAGTACTGTCGTTACACGTATTGCCAAATGCATTGAGGTTGACGGATATCATTTTGAGTATTTATTACATTAATTTGGTATTTATAGGTAATCACGATGTAACAGCATCCATTCTCAGAAATGATAAGTTAGTACAGCATGGTATTATATTGGAACAACCGCAATAAAATGTTCAAAAGTACGTACGTTCTGTATTGTAATTTAAAAAAACTACCTGTGACCAACTGTTCGTCTAAAATTGTGAGCCATATGTTTGTGACTATTACAGCGCCATATCTCAAAAAGCAAAAAAAAAAAAAAAAAAATCCAACCAAAACATTCATACTTCTTTACGTACTCCACGAATATGTAATAAAAATGGGAGTTCCTGTTTAAAAAAAACCGAGTTGATATCCGTTTGACCTATGGCAGCGCCATCTAGCGGGCCAACCATAGCGCCATCTGGTTTCCCCCTTCAAGCTAGACAAGTTTTGTTTTTTTGTAGTTTTTTTTCGATTGACGCTTATTTCGTGAGGTATTTGGCCCGATCACGATCAATGGACCACCCTATATATATATATATATATATATATATATATATATATATATATATATATATATATATATATATATATCGGTAGGTAACGGCTACGTTAGTTGATGTATTTAGTGTTGTATTAGGTTCGTGCATAAGTTCATGGCTTCTTTGTTTTGCTTGTTGATATGCCTGTTTTTTTTTAACGGCTGTCATTTTTCAATGTAGTTCACTGTTGCTATATTTTATCATTTGGAAATAACGAATGGAGCTATGGACACTAGAAGATGGATTGCCACATGGAGAAATTGGAACACATCTGTCTTTTTCTTCTGTTTTAGTTTAAGAGAGGGTGACAACAGCGGAGGCAGCCAGAAACATTTGCGTCGTGTATGGGGATAATGCCATTGGAGAAGGCAGGGCAAGAAAATGGTTTTCTCGTTTAAAGGAGGATCTTTTCGAAATTAATGACAGTCCACGTTCAGGAAGACCTTCGGGGTTTGATGAAGATCGTTTAAACAGACTAACACACAATGATCGACGTCAGCGTTCTCGAGCACTGCGACATTTTCATGCAACGAGGAAGCGCCTAGTGTCTGGTGTGTGGGTACTGCATGGTCTAAGCCAGAATCACAAAATTCAGCCTGGTGGCCATATGTGCAACACTGACCATTCCTATCCCATAACGTTATTGGCGGCGAGAAACGGCGTGTTTATGCTAACAGAAGCAAAAGAATGGAATGGCTAAGTTAAAAAAAAAAAGAAAGAGAGAAAGAAAGAAAGAAAGAAAGAAATTCCCTATACAAAGACCTGCGCGCATATACAATTGATATTGTTATGCATGTGGTGGAACAGCGATGGTGTGGTATACTGCGAATTGCTCCCCTAGGGGTGTAATCAAAACAGCTGACAATTGTCAACAACTGAGACGACTTTCAGACTCGATCGAGGAACAACGACCAGGAAGACCGCGTGAAGTGATGCTGCTCCACGGTAACGCCCGGCCGCATTCTGCTAGAGCGTCAAAAAACACTACACAGGAGTTGGGTTGGAAAGTCATTCCGCTCCCACCTTATTCAGCTGACCTTGCGTCTTCAGATTTTCGACCTTTTCCGCTCTCTAATGAACAACCATCGACGAAATTCCTTTTCTTCTGAAAATGCGTTCCGAAC
Organism: Schistocerca americana; assembly: GCF_021461395.2. Taxonomy (NCBI): domain Eukaryota; kingdom Metazoa; phylum Arthropoda; class Insecta; order Orthoptera; family Acrididae; genus Schistocerca; species Schistocerca americana. Next base: position 473,205,117 of record NC_060122.1, on the reverse strand, counting down.
ATGGGTCGAAGATTTCTACAGTGGCCGAATCGAAAAGTTACCCCAGCGTTGGCAGACTGTCGTAAACAGTGAAGGAGAATACATAACTGATGACTTAAGTCTGTGTTATGTGTATCTGTTTATGGAAAGACGCTTGAACTTATGCACAGACCCAATAACTTGTGCTCTGCGAAAGTTTGCCATTTCAGTGGTACGGTACAATGATGCCCTATCAAAAGCGCGTCTGTTTGGTACAATTTGCGTATTAAATATCAAATAATGACATCTGTAGATACAGTCTTTAGACAGTGTATGTCATATTAAGAGGTTCGTCGCTTGTGTTGCGACTGTAGCGTGGCTGATACTATCGTGAGTTGTGACCTGTGAAGAGAAGGTTGACAGGCTCGCGTTTACCTCATTCCAGTTTTCTTTCGCTTTTTGTTTTCTAAAACATTCTGGATCTTCCTTATTCATTTAATAGAAGTTTTACCTCAAAAGTCGACGTTATTTATTATTTATGACCCATCTGCTGCAATTCTTGTTCGATTCCTGGCGGGGTCAGGGATTTTCTCTGCCTCGTGATGACTGGGTGTTGTGTGATGTCCTTAGGTTGTTAGTTAGGTTTAAGTAGTCCTTGGTTCTTGGTGACTGATGACCATAGATGTTAAGTCCCATAGTGCTCAGAGCCATTTGAACCAATTCTTGTTGCATAGGCTAGCGACTGGAATCTTTTCGCAGTGGCCACAAATCTTAACGTGACTGCCAATCTGTCAGAAAGTAAACACAAGTTACGCAGTGGACGATTTTGCTGTTACGAAACTTTCTATAACATATATATACACCTATATCTACGTTTATGAACTGGCTCATGTTTTTATTTTGCCGGTAAATATCTTTTTCAGTGATGTTGAGTAGCATCCAAAAAATCTCCTCTTCAATTCGAATGAAATTACGAAACGAATCTTGATCTTCAAATCGTTACGTTATTTCAGAGCGTTTGTGGTCAATGAAACATCGAGAATATGGACATTACGCATGCGCAAAGTGACATTAGACACGACCTCTTAACCACATTCAATTTAAAACGAAAATGGGATGAAAACGCAATTGAGTTAACAAATAACTTCTATTGCTATGTATCTCAGACCGTTGTACAGCATCATGTAGTGTTCCCCTGTCAATAATTTGCTGTTCAAGCCATCGACGTGTCCAGAATCTGCCTTGATTTTTCTCCGCTCCTCTTCGGCAGTCGCTAAGAGAGATAACGCGAGTTATTTTACGCGCATCGTAAAGGAATTGTGTCGTTTAGTAGGTAAATAAAGCCGAGTACGGCGGCTGGAGAGGGCTGAGGGCGCAAATCACGTTTACCAGCTCGTCCCGTGTGCCGACCACTCTCTGTCTCGTGAAGTCGGAATCCCGTCCACGTCCACGTCCACATCGTTTGCACCCTCGTCCCGTAGTAGGACGGCTTTACCGTCTATCCGTCATCGCTCATGTTTCAGTTCACTGCCTAGTACATTATTTTAACGCAGGGGTGTTGCGAAGATGACTATGCAACTTTGGCAATTCCTCGAAACATAATCATTCACCTTAGAGCCATAGTCTTGGCGTAATTATGTAGCAAAATACATCAAATTTTGGCTCAGGTAGTTTGCTAGTACGAATCACAACACAAGTTAGGTATAAAGAACTACATTCAACAGGAGAGACGTTTACGTCTATATCAACAGAGTAGCCCATATAACAACTGACAAGCACAATAAAACAGAATAAATACAATTGGACAGTCTCTATAAGGTATTACATTCAATAGAAGAGATGTACATGTATTAGAAGAACAGAATAGCTTCACGAGTGTAGTATTTTTCTTTTATTATACTGTGAGTGTCAGTTTCGTTTCAGCTGTCGTGTAGGCTTTTCTGATCTTTTAATACACATAGTCTATGTATCTCCTGCTGTATAGAGTTTTCTATAAATACATATATAAACTTGACCGTTATATAGAACTTATAACTATGACAAATTTAGATTCAGCTTTTTATATCACCTTCCTCGTATACCTCACACACACACACACACACACACACACACACACACACACACACACACACGCCCGCGAGCGCGCGAGAGCACACACAAACACAGTTTTCTCAATGCTGAGTATTAATTTTTTTTTTGTATGTTCCTTTCAGATCTTTAACTGTTTAGCTTAAATATTCTAATTGTATTGCAACTACGTTGTGAGAGACGGTATTCATTTTGTTTCTCGACTTCTCTGTCCGAGCGTAACAGTTTATTGACAGTTGCTTAACATTAATGTACCCTTTTGTCGACGGTAGTTAACTGTAGTCTAACGATGGCCTTCCAAGCCAAGAACTGGATAGCTAAATGGGTTAACACTGTAAAACACAAACATTTTTGTCTTATTCATTTATAAATATTCTTTTGCTCTTACAATCAGCGACGGAAGAATCTGTCAACATCTTTATAGATTAACCTGGTAGAACCAGTCATATGCTGTTACGAAACACAGCCATCCAAATACACATCTGTTTAGAGGATATAAAAAGGGACTGCATCCCACTATATAGGTATCTCAACAATAGAGTCATAATATTGAGACTGATGTTCGGCAACTGCTGCCGTTTTACGAAAATTACATGTTATCGGCTGCTTGGTTGAGTGTGGACTTACCTCCCCCTGCTCTCAAGCACTCTATGCGAGCTTCTGCTTTCACCTTGGAAGTCTGAAACAAGAAACACGTGGGAAAACACTCATTCAGCATGCCGTCTCACTTGTGTGAGCTGAAAATAAACCTCTGTATTTAGCACTATATCACATTTCTAATGCCAAAGGAATCTGATGAGGTCGCGAGGATACAGCATTCATCAAAATAACGAAATTATACACACACAGTATTCTGCTGATAAGAAAGGTAACATACAACTCGTAAGCGTACCTACCTCAGACCTTCTAATGCTGTGTTTCAGGTCTTCGATTTTCGTTTCCAGATCTGGTCCATTTACATCGTTTGGATCGACCTGAAATTAAGGAGACAGCAAGAGGTTAGCAACCTGAATAGGAAACTTGAAATACTGAGCCTACACTTTGGCAACAATCTTTCTTGCTCTATAGCAGAAATGGAGCCTTTATTGCTACATAAATGTGGTAATTGTCATTTTTTGTCACAACTACCTAACGAACGCATTTGGGTGTATTTCCACGCTTCTGAGTGCAAAACATGTTTTCGCGCAGCTGCAAAGACACAGACACGCAGTTCAACATCATGCTTAGCAGGAGTCTCAAAATAATTGAAAGTGTGTTCTTTTCTGCTGTCCGCTATCAAACGATTGAAGCTGCTTTCGTAGTGCCTTGTTTATTCACACCAGTTCATCCCAAAATACACTTCGGAGAGCTGAAATTTACCTCTGACAAAGGGACATGGCAGAAATGAATTACTTACCATAATCATAATAAGAAATAAAATATGTAAACAATTTTAGGATCTATTCAGTTGATCTTAATGCCACGTAAACGAAGCGATATGTAAATCGCTACTTCTGATGGGAAGTTGCAGAAAAAGCAGTGTCCAGTTTGATGCTCTTATTGTGTAAGTTTTAAGTCAGAGGATGGCGAAACATCAAAGACGTTCAGGTTAGAAACACTCAGATGCGTATACAAATTTGTCATACTTTGGGCCTATGTCTGTCTGCAATATTCGTAGAATACCGGGTCTTATCGATTCCGAGCACAGCGCACTGGAGTGGATCAATTAAGATACGGTCTAACTAAAAGAAACGCCGTACATTTTGCCAGTAATGCTCTGATAGCCACTGCTATAGTACGGAACACGAACACAGGCACACAAGAGACAAGCTGTAACTGATTGGAGTATAAAATTCTCATAAATTCAACAGTCATCGCGGTCATTATTGGCGTCATTAACGTTTCAGTCATCAATTCGATGACAAAAAATGAAGTTGCTCTCGTGTGAACAGTTTGCCTTTGACTCCAACGCATCTTTAAGCTCATCTTCTGTGAGGTCAGAAGCATCAGCATCGCAGACGTTGGGTCTGTCTTACACAGGACACGCCGGCTATGGACCTAGCTGTATGGCGAGGGCTGCTATCATTTAAGATTCTGATGCCATTTTAGTGCTTGCAGAAGGCCATCTGTTTAAATCTAGCTATTACGTTCACCAGATTCTGCTGCTATTTATCTAACGTATCCCGAGCAACATTCTGTGAGATGTGCACACCATACCCTATATTACAGTTAAGTAAGCTTACAAAAGGGTACCCATACCTTTTTACGGTCAGATCGTTTACAACACATTTCGTAGATAGAAGATTTGTAAGTACAACAAAAATCTTTTGCTTCTGCAACCACGACATTCAAACGACCTTTCCGTGTAACGAGTTGCCTTTCAACGTGACAATGTACCTCACGATATTACAAGGCATCTGAGTTATAGTTAAAGCGCAGAAGGGTTGTAATATGTACGAAAAGGCCCCAACGGTGTTGGTCGGGGGGAAGGGGTGGGGGTTGGAGGGGGGTCTTGGTGTTCGCTTCTGTCTGAGCTAGAACATGAGGTAAAAAGTTTTTGGTTTAACCCGGCATATATGCACACATTCGAACATCTGTCTTACTGTAACTATCTTATAATATACTAAAAAAGTTGAACGACGAACCGGAACTGGCGCCCAGGTAAACTGTGCCAATCAATTAATTCCTTTTGCAAAAGATATTAATTAGGCTGAAATTAATACTCAGTTAATGGCACCATTTCTATACGCACCGTTCGAATTTTATGTGTAAAAACATTCAGCTTCGTTCGGATTTTACGTGTAAAGTCACCCTTAAATGACTCCGGACTGGTGCGTGGCTCATATTGCTCAGATTTGATTCACCGCTGTATGATCTGACCCTGGTGTATAAAATTTAACCATTTGATAAAATCTTGCTTCGTTTGGATTTTACGTGCAGAAAACATGTTTCTCTGGAAGATTTTCTAAGCCCGCCACTTCTGTACTTTAAACTTGTGCAAATCGGTTCAAACTTTGCGCGAAGGTAGATAAATCTATAAAGTCAAAAGGAATTTTTTTATTCAGTTGTATTTTGCCCTTTGTCGAGGAACGCTATTTAAAGTAGAACTAAACGTACCAAGCAAAATACGTTCTTGCGCGGAAACAGTTTAAACTTATCAAATAACTAAAAAAATGCTTTCTTACGATAAAACTGAATACTCGTTTTCACAAATCTAGCTTCATTCGGATATTACGTGCAATAAACACGCTTTTTATGGGGTTTCTTACGCGCGCCACCTCTAAACTTTACATAGCTACAAATTAATAACTTCCGATGTCAGTCACTATGCTATGCGCCGTCAGCATATCTGTAAATAAAAGAACGGCAGACTGTTAGACTTAAAATTTGCAGACACACATTCCATGTATCTGGTCACATTGTCGTTATTGTGAAAATAACTCCGCTAATGCACAGAATGAATAATCACAGTATCCAGTATACACCTTAAAATTTTCGGTTTCTCCTACAGATACCTTTATACGACGTAAGTTTCATCTGTAACACATCTTGACTAATCTGATTAGCTTCTAGAGTACTTCAAATTCTCTCCTTATATTTAAGACCACTATGGTTGTAAGTTACCGCAGGCCTTTTTGAAATATAAAATTATACATGGACATCTACACTGAAATCCCGCGTTTTCTCAGTTATTTATCTTAGAGTGAACAAATGATCCAGTAAGGTGCTAATTCTGCGGAAACCGCATTGGTAGTTCCCAGTTAGTTCTTCAGACTGAGAAACCCGCGTGAAACTTTCGCACTTTTATCGTTTTTAAATAATGACAGTGTGTAGAATAAGTATGTATGGGATAAGGGTAGACGTGAGAATGAAGAGAAATCATCTCTAAAATGAACCGAACGACGTGGAATAATAATCATGAATTTATGATACATCCTGTATACAGGGTGAGTCACCTTACATTACCGCTGGATGTATTTCGTAAACCACATCAAATACTGACGAACCGATTCCACAGACCGAACGTGAAGAGAGGGGCTAGTGTAATTGGTTAATACAAACCATAAAAAAATGCACGGAAGTATGTTTTTTAACACAAACTTACGTTTTTTTAAATGGAACCCCGTTAGTTTTGTCAGCACAACTGAACATATAAACAAATACGTAATCAGTGCCGTTTGTTGCATTGTAAAATGTTAATTACATCCGGAGATAAAATGGTTCAAATGGCTCTGAGCACTATGGGACTCAACTTCTGAGGTCATTAGTCCCCTAGAAGTTAGAACTAGTTAAACCTAACTAACCTAAGGACATCACACACATCCATGCCCGAGGCAGGATTCGAACCTGCGACCGTAGCGGTCTCGCGGTTCCAGACTGCAGCGCCTAGAACCGCACGGCCACTTCGGCCGGCATCCGGAGATATTGTAACCTAAAGTTGACGCTCGAGTACCACTCCTCCACTGTTCGATCGTGTGTATCGGAGAGCACCGAATTACGCAGGGATCCAAAGGGAGCGGTGATGCACCTTAGGTACAGAACAGACTGGAACAGCACATTACGTCCACATGCTAACAACTTTTTATTGGTCTTTTTCACTGACGCACATGTACATTGCCATGAGGGGTGAGGTACACGTTCGACGGGCGTTTCATAGGACGTGGAGGACGTATAAATTGGCCAGCCCGTTCTCCTGATCTTACACATCTGGACTTCTTTCTGTGGGGTACGTTAAAGGAGAATGTGTACCGTGATATGCCTACAACCCCAGAGGATATGAAACAACGTATTGTGGCAGCCTGCGGCGACAGTACACCACATGAACTGCGGCGTGTACGACATTCATTACGCCAGAGATTGCAATTGTATGTAGCAAATGATGGCCACCACATTGAACATCTATTGGCCTGACATGTCGGGACACGCTTTATTCCACTCCGTAATTGAAAACGGAAACCACGTGTGTACGTGTACCTCACCCCTCATGGTAATGTACATGTGCGTCAGTGAATAAGACCAATAAAAAGGTGTTAGCATGTAGACATAGTGTGCTGTTCCAGTCTCTCCTAAGGTCCATCACCGTTCCCTTTGGATCCCTACGTAATTCGGTGCTCTCCGATACACACGATCGAACAGCGGAGGAGTGGTACTCAAGCGTCAACTTTAGGTTACAATATCTCCGGATGTAATTATCATTTTGCAATGCCACAAACGGCACTGATTACATATTTGTTTATATGTTCAGATGTGCTAACAAAGCTAACGGGGTTCCATTTCAAAAAACGTAGGTTTGTGTTAAAAAACATACTTCCGTGCATTTTTTTATGGTTTGTATTAACCAATTACACTAGCCCCTCTCCTCACGTTCGGTCTGTGGAATCGATTCGTCAGTATTTGATGTGGTTTACGAAATATATCCAGCGGTAACGTTAGGTGACTCACCCTGTATACATGTCCAAGTGTGCAAAAATGTGTTTTCCATTCGGAATGTTTTTCCCGGCTTATACGACGGGCAGAGATAAGGGACTGTCAGTAGGGCCACGCAACCTATAACTGTAATTCGACAGACGTTTTCAGTTACAGTCAGCAATTTACGCCACGATAGCAACAGGTAAATCACAATTCAAGGCGACAATGGCAATTACGTTTCGGAAAATATATTCGTTTAGGAAAGTCATCTTGTCTGATGGGCAGAGATGATGGACTACCGCAGTGACAGTGCTCCATACAAATCACTGCTTATTCGTGATTAATAAGTTAGCTTCGTAAAATATGGCTATGTAGCTGAGTATCCACGGTGCCCTTTTGCCTGTGATACTTGAAGGTCTCTTTTATGTCAAAATTTTCCACAAATTGTAAGCTTTAGCGCAAAATCGATCCATATCTTCAGAAGCCGGTTATAAACCTTTCTAACGATACCTCATTCATACCTATGTGATAAGTATGTGTTGAGAAAAAGGGATGTTGACTTGAGAAATAATATATATGATACAGGGATGAGACTGTTTAATGGGCACATCAATAGGATTTTTAGAATGACATCCAGGAAGGCAGCTCCTTTGTAGTTATCACACAATAGGGGATCATTCTTCTTAAATATGGGGCATATAACTCGGTTTTCCAGTCCGCAGATATGGTTTGTGTCTTATAAATCATTTCTATTAAAGACTGTAGTTATAAGTCTATACCACTGGCCACTGAATTTACAGCGGCATGAAGAAGGCAGCCAACGAGCGTCAAGTTGTCAAGATGTGTAGTGCATGTTTCAATGTGCAAATAATCAGGAATTTCTGCAAAACCGCACGAATTATGTAGGAGTAACTCCATCCACACTCTGTCTATAAGGAAAGATTACGCAGCGGATTTCTCATTCGGAAATCACATTTTTGTGTTGGTTCTTTGTGGAAAGAACTTGTTATATCTCGTGTAAGAAGGAGGAATGTCTATTGGCGGAATTGTAACCAGTGGACACTGCGGGTTGTTGTTCCTCGATGTTGCTTCTTATGTTCACTGATTCCATGACTATCATTCCATATGGAAAGGATGGATCTAGGACGACCATACTCAAGGACATGCGACTAGCGCCCGAAAGGACAGACATATTGCCTGCTGAGGAGCGCATGATCGTACAGCCACCACAGGTGTCATGAATCAAGAAAAGAGTTTGGTTGCAACAAGGAAAGTATCCCACACGGCAGTACGACTGAGTCTGGAGCGCCATGGACTCTCAGCACGGCGACCAAAAAGGGCGCACCCAGTGACAACACTGGACACCCATGTCTTTTCAGACCGAGTCCCAGTCGTGTGTACAGCATCCCAACGGACGATCCGTACGTGGCGGCTGGGGAGCGAATGAACTTTTCCAGCACATTCGTAGTCGATATACGTGCCCAGCAACTGGCGTGATGTTGGAGTACACATGATCATCGCTGGTTTCAAGCCGGTAATGTGGAGGTCAGTCGTTACATTCTCGATGTGTTAAAGCTGGTGGCCGAGCCCTGTCTTCGAGGTGTAAGCGAAGTTATCTTTCAAAAATATAGCGCCAGAACAACTGCTCCCTGTGCTGTCCTAACCCCGTATGGAGGGTGTTCGACTGTTGCCGTACTGCACGTTCTCCAAATCACTCATCCATTGGAAACCTTCGGTAATGTTGAACCGAACTTGAATAAATCGTTTAAGTAATGATCTTTTAACGGCCAGCTTCGTTGCATTATAGCACCATCTTCAAACTGCTGGTAGTGCCACATGGCCACATGGAGACCCCCCCCCCCCCGACCTCCCCTGTCCTATTCCAGGTTACACAACTAACAAGATGAAGATGCTACTTTAACGCAGCGAAACCTGTCTTTAATAAATAATCCCTTAGCAGATGTTTGCAACTATTCAAGTTCAGTTTACAACGAATTTCAACGGCTGTGGCTGCCTACATTATAGAGTGTCTGGTAACTTGTTGCCGCGAGAAATGCCCACCCCCACAGGCCCACTTCTATGACTGATGAACTGTCAGAGGCTTGAAGCAGCGTGGAACGACGTACCCGCATCTGTCAGCCAAGTTCAGTTCAAGAGCCTTTGTTGCTAACAGATGCAGCATCAGCGTTTAATGTCGCAACCTGTGAAATTAATCACTTACACCCCCTAGTATACCGCATATTTATATACAAGTAATATTTCGTTGTTTTCTCTTCTTTAGCTGCAGTTTTAATGGCCAGAAGTGTATTATTTATATATGAGAAACTTCTGACACACTGTGTTACCAGAAAGAAAAATGCTTCTATGATGGCACAAAAAAGTCGAATATGTCCTGGGCAGACTTAGTGATAGAAAGGAACCAGCCTTACAACATAAACTAGTTCCCTTCTTTTATATCCCTAACTCTGTCCAGGACATATTCGCCTTTTTGTAGTATGACAGCAACGTTTTCGATTCTGGTTCTCAACTTTTACTCCAGCGTAATTTTTACATAAGACCGCCACAGCTTGGCAACCGATGTAAATTTTTTTTTGACTCGGGCGACGACTTACCCGCGATAGGCTTTTTCTGTTGTCTTCCTAACCATGTTGCTTGTATCGTAACAACGGATAAAGCTTTCACAAAACAACAAGACGACCACTAATTAAATGTGTTTGTCTATCTTCTTGAAAAATATGAAACAATTCGTACAAGTTTGAAACATAGAGGTGGCGCGCGTAAGAAACCCCATAAAAAGCGTGTTTATTTCACGTACTATCCGAATGAAGCTAGATTTGTGAAAGCGAGTATTCATTTTTATCGTAAGAAAGCATTTTTTTAGTTATTTGATAAGTTTAAACCGTTTTTAGGCAAGTGTAGCTCACTTACAAAACATACCGCATATAGAACACTTGTGCAGCCCATTCTTGAATACTAGAGTGTATGGGGTCAGCCCCACGTCTTATTAAAGGAAGATATCGAAGCATTTCAGTGACTTACTGCTAGATCTGGTGCTGGTTGGTTCGATCAACACCCAAGTGTTACAGAAATACTGCAGGAATTCCCGAGGGGGAGAAGATATCCTTTTCCCCAAAACCTTTTGGGAATACAGAACCTGCATTTTACGCAGACGATGTTACTGCCACCATGACACGCCTCGCGTAATAGCCGCAAGGACAAGAGAAGTCAGGACTTGTACAGAAACATGTAGGTAGTAGTTTTCCTCTCGCTCCATTTGCGAGCGGAACAGGAACGACTAGCAGTACTACAAGGTGCCCTTCGCCTTGTGCCGTACGGTGGCTTGTGGATATTTATACTGATGTAGATCGAGTAGTGCGGGAGTTCTCTTCAGGCCCTGGGAGAGACGAAGTCCCAAACTGTGATCTCGCCTGGCCGAGATGAAGCACGCTGGAGGGTAGGGCGCACTTGCCTCCCACGTTGGGTGCCGCACAGTGCCGACTCACCTTCTGCCCCTGGTCGCGCAGGGCCTGCAGCGCCACGAGGCGCCTCTCGTACTCGGCGACGTTCTGCTTGTCGCGCGCGATGCGCGTGGCCCAGCGCTTGGCCTCCTTGCTGAGCTGCTGCTGCGCCGACGAGTGGTCGGCCGTCACCTTGTCGATGCTGTCGTTCTCGCACGGCTCGAACTCGTACTGGATGTGCTGCTTCAGCACCGGGTAGAACAGGTACAGGCACTGCAGGTTGTACTCGCGCGTCAGCTGCAACAACACCACGCACGCCCGTCCTCCACAGTTTCTGCTGTGTATTGTAGAATTCACTGTAATGACGAGTTTTAATGTCTTTTGCAAGTATATAAACAGTTTGTAACGCTGGAAATGCATATCCTCCTATTTCCATCTATTGTACTATAATTTTTTTCCCTTGTTTTGTTACCTCAAAATATGACATTTCTGTGTCTTTATACATTGTAATTGTTTTACTATATATATATATGCATTTATGTCGATGTATAATTGGTTTGTTTTGTAAATATTATTTGTATTTTTACGCTAGGGAAAACTATGCTATCGAACGAATACATCGATACGTCGTGTGGAGAACCAAAATGTTTAGGATCTTTGGTAGTGTGAACTCTGCCGCGTGGAGCGCGGGCAGAGGGGAGTCTGGCTGAAGTAGTGCAGTGGAGCAGGTGTGTTGTGTGACGCTCCCGCGAGTTGCCGCGCTTTCGGAGTTTGGCAGCATGTAATTGCGCTCGAATTGCTATGATAGTTTCTGACACGGTGTCGCGGACGGGAAGCATTAGCTGGCGCACATCAAGAGCCCGTTTCGCCTGGTGACCGTGTTAAGAAGAAGGCGCGCCAACATCAAGCTTCTGCAACAGCGACGGCCGACAATGAGTGACTGTCGCCACCTGCTCGACCGACGACTGCAAATCTTCAATCAACCAACAAGGAAGACTGGAAGCACGTCAAGTTTTAGAACTGTATGGCAGACCTCAGCTTTTAAAACTGTTGCATCACAAAATTACAGCAACTTAGCATGAACCTTTGTTGCTCATTGTCCCAATTGCATTACCAAGCAGGGTCCCTTCCTTTTCCGAAATGAACCCGAGTGTCGTTGAAATTCAGACGCCAGCATTAAAGTAATATCATTCCATTTCACTGCTTTAATTTCAAAGTTCAGTTAAGGTATTCATAGCTGGCTACAATATTTAGATTACACAAGCACAAATTAAGAGTGCGAGTTTTGTTAGCATATTTTAGCTTACCTGTGACATCAGCTCAGCTTGGTACGTACTAAATGATACTATTGTTAATTGTCCAGAATCATTTAATTCAAGTTCAAAGTTAAATCTCTTATTTCTAAATTGCGTAGATTCAAGTAGCTTTTGAAATGATTGTTGAGGTAGCCCAAGACTAACCCTATATTATTGAATTTCGTAGTGCTTCAGAAACAAAATTCACTATTAATTTAAGTCACTAAATTAACTTTCAGTTTTCCGATTTTATTAATTCTTTTGCTAAATTAAGTCAGAGTGCAGCGAAATTTATTACTTCTGACAAACTTTCAGTTTTCACACAACACGTGTCAACCTTCAGTTGCCACGCTTTTAGTGCTAATTATATGTGCAATAACCTTTCTTTTTCAGTTATTATAGTAGTTGTCCATAGGACTGGCGACCGTAATTTTCCCCAAATCTCAAATATCTAATTAACGCCAATTAATTGTTAACGTGACGACCGCACATTTACTTTATTTATTAATTTTACCCTTTTCTCAAAATTAATTTCCACCAATTTCATTTGCATTTTTCCTTTCATTTAGATGTCACCCATTCCTCCCTCTTTACCGACAGATTAACTTCGGTGACGATTGCTTTTTCCCAAATTTCCATTAGGTACACTCGGTTTAATTTTTCACTGTCATTAAGGTCGATAAGTGAGGGGGAGGTTACAAGTTACTAGCTCCCGTGCGCTCAGGGAATGCTGATTCTGTAACTGTATGTTTAATTAATGAAAAGCTGCTCCAGTTCTGTATAATTTGTAAAGATTGGCCAGCAAGATACAGGAAACCACAGCAATGGGTTTACTGAACACACCAGAGGAAGGTAGTCATTTCATATAAGCAAAGTAAGTTATTATTAAATAAGTTTTTATGTGAACAGCAGACTAAGAAACGAAGTAAATATTCCCTCATATTAAGTTATCCACGCTTTTTCAACAGGATGGGCACAGCACATGCCCAGACTGTAGAGAAAAACATTAATATAGTATATGCGTATTTTAAAATATTTCTGCATTGCCTTTATAGCTTGTCGATGATATTGCTTTACTAAAAAACCACCGGAGAACACAGCGCGGCCCAAGTATGTATTATTCCAATATCCAATTTGTCCATCTTCTCCCTCTCTCCATCCACTTAGTCCTTCGCCCCCCCCCCCCCGCCCCCCCCCCCCGCCCCACTTTCTGGCCATCTCCTCTACCGACTCTCTCTCTGTCAACCTTCTCTTGTGCAATTATGAACCATGTGACGTATGTTAAGTGTGCATGCTTCTATATGAAAGCAGCTAGAAGAAAAGTTAGATGTTAAATCAATTTGTATTTCATTTCTGGGGGTAATTTGTACTTGGTTTTATTTAACTTATATTTGGTTTCGAGAATTCAGATCTTCTTGTATAAAGCACTTTCCGTAATTCTGTTGTATGAGATAGGGATTACTGCCAGTATTAGAATGCTGTAGCTTTTCTGTTCGGCTGCCTATATCGTCAGCCAATAGGAATTAAGCATTTCCTGCGATTAGTGCTGGTGCTTCGAGCTACAGTTCGTTGTGTCTCTAGGGGTCACTTACTATGCAGATCAGTGTGGACCCACATCAAACAAATTTTTGCTACGATGAGGGACATCGTTCGATCTTCCGGATTTGTTACCTTAAATACGAAGCTACTAGAGTTCTGAACATTTTAGTGAAGATCTGAGAATCTTAGGTAATTTAGTTCGGTGATTATTTGCATGTGAACTTTTTGTCGTACTTTCAACTCCGCATGGCGTGTTTCGTGAATATCTCGGTATATTTAGGCAGGCATTTCTTTTGAGAAGACCACTGAACGACTTGATGCAGTAAATCATGAATAGCTGCGAGTCAGTGACTGCGTATATCGTGTAAATTTTTCTGGTCCGACTAACAGATTTACGGCTGTCTTTGCGTGTGAAAACTTGTTACAAAAAGTCTAAACGAGTTGCAACAATAATAATTTTATCAGGAAATACGGACTTGATGGCCATTTACCACTTGTTTCAGAGACAATAAAGTCTAATTAATTGAACTTTAAAACTTTTTGCCCAATTTCCTTAGAGTCCCGAATGCCAGACATTTTTACAAGCATACAGATACTGCCTCCAAGCTTATGCGGCCTTTGGTTGGTAGATATTTAATCCATATTTCTTCAACGTTGCTCTACATCGGCTGAGCTAGTATCTACCAATACAGAGTAAATTGGATGGACATTCAGAAGCCTATCAACGAAGGCGGATTCTAATATATCAGGTACGCATTACGAACCCACTCCATCGCATGTAGCAGATCGTAGCAAATATGTGCACAAAATTTGACTGAAATACTTTATGCATATGTTGGGCAGAAACCTCTTACAGGTTCTGAATTGCATATAGTGGGTCTTCTCGAAGTTTAATCTAAGTGAGTTGGCTTTAAACCATTTATTAATATCCATGAAAATATCATTAGTAGATCTTTCTAGAACTACACTTGACATGCTATTTATTGCAATACTTGTGTCATCTGCAAACAAAACGAACTCTGCTTCTGGCAGTGTAACTGATCAGAGATCATTAAAGTACACACGAAAAAGCAATGGCCCTAAGATGGATCCTTGTGGGACACCACATGTAATTTCTTCCGATTCTGATGATGACTGATGACTTAATTCACTAGTCCCTTGCACTCAAACCCTTTGTTTTCTGTTAGTGAGGTATGACTTGAACCATTCTGCAGCACTGCCCGTGACACCACAGAATTCTAATTTATTTAAAAGGATGTTATGGTTCACACAATCGAATGCCTTTGACAAATCGCAGAAAATACCTGCTGCTTATAACTTGTTATTTAATGAATTAAGTACATTTTCACTGTAGGTGTAAATAGCCTTCTCGACATCAGAACCTTTCAGAAATCCAAACTGTGTTCTTGATAATATGTTATTTGTGGTCAGATGGTTGAGAAGCAGCCTGTACATTACTTTTTCTAAAATTTTTGAGAATGCTGGCAAAAGTGATATCGGTTGTAGTTTGATGGTATCTCTTTAACCCCTTTCTTGAATAGAGGCTTAACATCTGCATATTTTAGCCAGTCAAGAAATGTCCCAGTTATAATTGATTGGTTACACAAGTAACTTAGAATTGTACTAAACTCACAAGAATATGCCTTAATTAACTTTATTGATATTTCATCATAACCACTAGAATGCTTTGTTTTTAAAGATTTTATTATGGAAGTTATTTCTTTTGGTGAAGTGAGTGACAGATTCATGTACCTGAAGCTATTTGTAAAGGCTAGTTTCAGATATTCAAGGGCATTATTTACTGATCCTGACAATCCAATTCTATCAGTAACGGATATAAAGTACTTGTTAAATAGATTTGCCACACTATGCCCATCAGTTACTAATGTGTCATCTACCCTTAGTGCTATTTGCTCCTGTTCCTTTCTCCTCTTTCACTATATCCCATGTTGTTTTTATTTTGTTCCCTGACATTGCTATCTTCTTCTCGTAGTGCATTTGTTTAGATGTCTGAATTACTTTTTCAAATATTTTACAGTAATCCTTGTGTTTAGCAAAATCGTCAGCATTGGAGCTATTCTTGGTCGACAGATATATTTTCCTTTTTGTCTTACAGGAAATTTTTATTCCTTGTGTAATCCATGGTTTTATTACAGAATTCTGTTTAATTTGAGTAACTTTTAGAGGAAAACAGTTTTCAAACATGGTACTGACATTGTTCATGAATGTGTTACATTTTTCCTTCATGTCATGAGCACTATGTACATCCTTCCAGTTCATATCTTTGAGCAGTTTTCTAAAACACTCAATTTTTGGTTGATTGACTACTCCTCTGTACTCAGATTTAGCAGTCTTGATAATCTGCTTAAAATTTTCATCTAAAACAAGGATCTGCATGTCATGATCTGATAGTCCATTTATTACAAGTTTTATGATATGATTTTGTTCCTTTGATTTGTCTATAAAAATGTTATCAATGGCTGTCCTTGAGGATTTAGTGATCCTAGTTGGAAAGTTTACAGTGTGAGTTAGATTGAAAGACAACATTACTAACTACATTAAATGTTTACTGGAAGATTGCATTAGAAAATCTGTATTAAAGTCACCAGCAATCAAAATATCTTTGTTTCTTCCTGTTAAATGACCCAAAAGAGCTTCTAGATGATTTATGAATAGATTATAATTTCCTGCAGGTGCTCCGTAAATAGTTACTATTATATAGGATCTGTTGCACATGCTTCTAGATGTTGCTCTAAACAGAATTTATTAATGTCAATGTTCTTGAATTTATGGCAGTTTTTAATAAATGTGGCAACTCCTCCTCCATTCATATCTATTCTGCAGAAGTAGGAAGCTAGCTTAAATCCTGAAATGTCTAACATATCTATACCAGTGGTCACTTGATGTTCCGAGAGGCTGATTATGTCAGTTTGGTTAGATGAATTCATTTCATCGATACAAATGAGTAGTTCATCAACTTCATTTCTGAGTCCCGGAATGTTCTGGTGTAATAAAGATAACTGATACTGCATACTAATGGGTTTACAACTGCTTTGGCAAAGATGAACTGGCAGTTTCTGATTACTTTCTGTTAAACATTGTTTAAATGGTGGCTGTATGCTAAAATCTGACTCCTGTTCATCTGTTTTCTCAAACTGAGTGTGTCTGCCAATCTCTCTTAAAACTCGTTTTCTTTCCCCCTTCCCTATCCTAAAACAGGCATCCCTCTGACACCTGTGACCACTGGTATTTTACCACTTGTGACAGTGTCCCCCCTTAAGTTTTCTGCAATCAACCCAGACAGTTTTCCCTTCCCTTTCCTATTGAGGTGAAGGCCATGCGTAGTGTAGTCCCACTGATCGATAGCATCCACAGGAATCAAACCAATATGGGACCCTATATCTGTCCTAAGCAGCCACTCCAACTCCAAGTTCACCCTCCCGACGGAAGAGTTCCAATGAGGCCGATCATGGCGTCTCAACACAAACACAAATCCCACACTCGTATGCTTCGTTGCTGATGCTATCTTCACCAGGTAACTCTCTATGGAATATTCAGAGTCTCTCTCAATTCTATTTCCCGGACCACCCACTATAACCACGGCATCCTCCTTTGTGAAATCCTTGCATAAAGAACCTACATCCTCTGTTAGCTGACCCAGATCTGCACTAGGCTTGAAAAAGTTTGTGACCTGGTACTCTGGACCTAGATTTTCCTACAGTAGTTTGCCAACACCTCTACCATGGGAACTACCTAACAACAGAACTTTCTTTCTCTTTACAAATTTCCCTACCTTTTTCAAGTCCTTGAAAGCTTGTTGTGCCATTTCTACAGCTTCAGCTACATCAAGCTCATCCGATTCTGACTGAGGCACCAGGTCCAACCTATTTTCAAGATTTATGACAAAGCTGTCTGATGCTCTCCTTTGCCTGTTCCCCTTATTACCTGTTGCCACTTCTCACCTCTGTTCACCCTTCTCCCTCTTTAACCTGTCCAGATCCTCCCTTGCCTAGTCTAAGTCAGCTTGAAGAGCTGCAATTTTCCTATCTCTACTGCAGATCCTACAATACCTCTGGTGGGCCTAATTTATGTCCCCATTTCCCACGCCACCACATTCGCCCCAATGAAAGAAACTACAGCACCCATCACACCATACCCCGGAACTAAAGATCCTACGGCATGTCACACACTTCTCACTCATGGTAAAATCAGAAATCGTATAAACTGATTTAAGTACTGACTAAAACATAAACGAAGGACCCTAGAAACTATTCAGGACAGATATAAATAAATTGAAAGAGTACTGAATAAAAGAACTGGTGATTACATGTAAGTTTAAGTCACTGATTACTTACGATACGCGCTCGTGAAATTAAGCCTAAAATCCGTGCTATAGGGGCGAGAAGGAAAATAAACTTCTTACCCCGTTTAATCTTCTTTAACACTTCACTAACACTTCCACTAATGTAACAACACTTATATTATATTTATACCAACTGGAAACGTTTACCTATAAGTTTAATTCACTGCTCACTTACGATTCGCGCGCGTGAAATTAGGCCTAGGATTCGTGAAACAGGCGCGAGAAGAAAAATACGCTTCTTACCCCGTTTAATCTTATTTTATACTTCACTAACACTTCCAATAATTTAACAACACTTATATTATATTTATAACATCTGTAAACGTTTAAAAGTAGCTTAATAACAACGCTTTTTGTAATTATTTAGTGCAGCAAATACTCGAAGAGTCCGCGTCGGCGCAGTGTTGCCACCTGATAAAAAATGAGGACGTTCTCTGCAGAATCGACGAAGAAACCAACAGTGGATAACGCTGATTTGAAGAGGGGACAGTATGGCAGGGCGAGTTACAACATCAGGGGATAGCTTACGTGTTTCTAGAGGGGGGAGGAGAGGGTAAAAACTGCAGGTAGGATATTTCCAAGACATTGAGTGCAAGTGCTGCTTTGAGATGAAGAGGCTGCCAATTCATGGTGACCCATATTAAAAAAAAACCTAGGTAACGAACCATTTATAACAGGTAATGAAAGTTTACGCCGCAAGTTCGAGACATAGGAAACCCTTGGGTATTTTTGGAAGTACGTATTCTACTACCAGACGGGTGAAGAAAAAGAGAGGTCAAGAGAATTTTTTACTTAGAAGAATGTGCGGTACTTGAGAGTACCATAGCTCCGTGTCTAGGTGTGATACGCTCCGTCCTTCGGAGTCATCTTCCCGGGAAGCCCCGCAGGTCACGACCGAGCGACTGTCTGACGGCGATAAGGCCGGATCCGCCCTAATAGGATTAGTCCGTAGCCGTTGCGGAATCTTCTTCGCCCTTCTGCATCGCCAGCATCAATTATTTTTGGCCGCCAGACTCTATGGCGTCGGGGCTCCGAGGATCGCACGGGCTCTTAATTTGCACTTCACTAATAATTTTTAATGTCAGTCTACCTCGTGCCCCACGAGACCACCATCTCTTCACGAGACGTTTCGCTACTTCACATCATATACGAAAATAATTCGAACTTATCTTCAATACAAAGACATGCTTGTAATATTTATATTTTAACGAACATTGACCTGCCACTAGTCACTGCTTTAACACACTCATAAATATTACTGAACATTTCGTTGCCTCTCTATTATGTTCTGAATAAGCAGTGGGCTAACACAAACAAATAAATCAGAATAAATCAACAACGATTACCAGATTTCGAAGTTCCGACAAAGCATTAATCTTTTGCTTTTTTCATATTAATTTCAGTTACTGCACACAGTGTTTTTCATACCAGGCAGTAAAATTCGTTCTGTGGAAATCATCTTTAAACCTGAGTACAAACAGTTATCAAGTCGCACCAGATGTAAACATAACACAAAGTAGTAAGCCAAAAAAGTAGTCTACTAAGACGTTTCATAGACTCGACATGTTTGTTAGAACAGTGTACGTGGTTCCTACATTTTTTGAAAAATGACTGAGCTTGTTTGGCCTATTATTGGAACTTTACCATATTTAGATATTTTGGTTCGATGTGACTGGAAAATACCTTCTTGGATCACTGTCGGATTTTGGTGTATCTGTCGCTACTAGTGAAACTTTTTATTTGTCAACTTCATCCACAATGTTGAGTAATAAAGATTACAAAATTATTATAGCACAACAGGCGTTTCAGGAGGTAACGCTTCCATCTTCTGGGAAAACTAATACAAGACTCGTAACTTTTGTATGAGTTTTGTCTGATGATGTGAGTGTGATCTTTCGAAGTGCATCTTTTTTATAATAATGCGATTACACTACTGAATACTGCTGTTACAGCTGACAAATAACATTCAAAGGTTTTATACAAACACGATTTATTATTGATTAAAAATGGATGCAATTAAAACAAAGTATAAATTGCTTTTAGAGAGTCTTGAGATCGCGGGAACGGGGGTAGGCAACGAACATTTTTACCCATACAATCTGCTAATACACTGAAGAGCCAAACAAACTGGTACACCTGCATAATATCATGTAGGGCCCTCGTGAGCACGCAGAAGTGCTGCAACACGACATGGCATGGACTCGACTAATGTCTGAAGTAGAGCTGGAGGGAATTGACACCATGAATCCTGCAGGGCTATCCATAAATACGTAGGAGTACGAGGGGCCGGAGAAGGGTTGCACTTCACTCACTTTGAACGATTATCTCCAGTCGTCGTTGGTCCCGTTTTTGCATGATCTTTTTCCGGCCGCAGCGATGTCGGAGGTTTGATGTTTTACCGGGTTCCTGATATTCACGGCACGCTCGTGAAATGGTCGTACGGGCCAAGCAGAATGCTTGTCGCAGATTTTTTTTTAATTTTACACATCTATTTCCGCAGGAGCAAAGTGAGGAGCAAATCTCCAAGGTCATGGAACGTTTATATTAATCAATATAAAAGAGCGAGAAACAAGGGAGATCGCCGTGTAGTCGACTGATTTTCCGTGTACATCTTACGTTTTCCGTGGTCTCTCGTAAACCCATATTCTTTCAGCAAGGCTATACTTTGTGTTACTCATACGTGAGGAATTCTGTAGAATTTGACGTTTTTCTCAGTGCAGATGGGAAGTCAACATGGAGAAACTAGAATCAAGCGCCATAGAAACTAGTATAGGTATGCGTGTTTAAATACAGAGATATGTAAACAGGCAGGTCACGGCGATGGAGTCGGCAACACCTATAAAAGACAACAAGTGTCTGGCGCAGTTGTTAGATCGGTTACTGCTACTGCAATGGCAGGTTAGCAAGACTTAAGTGAGTTTGAACGTGGTGTTATAGTCGGCGCACGAGCAATGGGACACAGCATCTCCTAGGTAGCGATGAAGTGCGGATCTTTCCGTGCGACCATATCACGAGTGGACTGTGAATATCAGGAATCCGATAAAACATCAAATCTCCGACATCGCTGGGGCCGGAAAAAGATCCTGCAAGAACGGGACCAATGACGACTGAAGACAATCGTTCAACGTGACAGAAGTGGGACCCGTCCGCAAATTTCTGCACATTTCAGTGTGCGAACCATTGAATGAACCATAATCGATGTGGACTTTCGGAGCGTAAGGTCTACTCGTATACCCTTGATATCGGTACGACAGAAAGCTTTATGACTCTCCTGGACCCGTCAACACCGATATTGGACTGTTGATGACTGGAAACCTGTTACCTGGTCGGACGAATCTGGTTTCAAATTGTATCGAGCGGATGGATGTATACAGGTTTGGAGACAACCTCATGAATCCATGGACCCTGCATGTCAGCGGGGGGCTGTTCAAGCTGGTGGAGGCTCTATAATCGTGTGGGGCGTGTGTAGTGGAGTGATATGAGACCCGTGATACGTCTAGATACGACTCTGACAAGTGACACGTAGGTAAGCATCCTGTCTGATCACCTGCATCCATTCATATACATTGTGCATTCCGACGGACTTGCGCAATTTAAGCAGGACAATGCGCCACCCCACATGTCCAGAATTGCTGCAGAGTAGCTCCAGGAACACTCTTCTGAGTTTAAACACTCCCGCTTGCCACTAAACTCCCCAGACATGAACATTATTGAGCATATGTGGGATGCCTTGCAACGAGCTGTTCAGAAGAGATCTCCACCGCCTCGTACTCTTACGGATTTATGGACAGCCCTCCAGGGTTCATGGTGTCAATTCGCTCCAGCACGACTTCAGACATTAGTAGAGTCCATGCCACGTCGTGTTGCGGCACTTCTGCGTGCTCGCGGTGGCCCTACGCTATATTAGGCAAATGTACCAGTTTCTTTGGCTCTTCAGTGTATATTTCAGAACGACATTAGCGTAAGTACAGACATTTTCTCGAATAGCTGTTGTGTTGCAACATAGTTTGGAACACCCAAGCACAGGGGGCACACTGAAACATGAATCAATGGAGCACCGGAAAACGTTCCAGTCTACCGCACAAGACTAAAAACTGAGTTGAAATACATTTACCCTATGTCAGATTGTGACTTTCGATGTATTTTTTTTAGTTGTGAGAAATGAGAAATGGTGCATCATCGTGTAAGGACTTCAGAATATGGGCTCATTTTATAAAGATTCAATGAATGAACACATGAAACTTGTTCAGAATGGAGTGAGTATTCGAAAAACATTCAAAATGAAAGGAGTGAAGTATCCACCTCCCTTTCGACGTGTGCATGAAGCAAGAACGCGTACTCCGTAACAGGGGGAAATTATGTTTAGGCCACACCATGAAACCAGGGGGTGTTTTGCTGTATAGCAGAAGAACAAGCTAGCAGATTACATTTTATCAAGTGCAAAAACATTTTGTGGCCTCAAAAGTGAACGATGAATATGAAAGTCTGACTAATAATCAAATACCCATCATGAATGGAAGAGCACAAGACACTGATGTTCTATTCTACAATAATTATTACCAAACAACGGGAAGCCCGATATGGAATAACAATAATATTCGGAAAGCGGTAGGTTGCTACTCACCACATAGAGGGGTCGTTGAGTCGCAGACAGGCACAACAGAACCAGTGCACTTTAGCTTTCGGCCAAAAGGCCTTGTTCTGAAGTAGAAAGCACACCAACATACACACGAGCATAAGTCACACACACATGACTGCTGCTTCTGGCCCAAAGTTAAAAAGTGTAGCAATTTCTTGTTCTGCCTGTCTGCGACTCAGCGTTTCCTCTATATGGTGAGCAGCGATTTTTCCTTTTCACAATGTTTATTATGTTACAAATGGGTTTTCGACTTTTACGCCATCGTCAGTTGAAGACAAATATGTGTGGGTGTGAAATATTGTGAGATCAAAGATTTTAAACTATTGTATCTACAGATAAAGCCAGTTGTTTTCCAAAGATAACAAATGTTAATGTTTTAGGACTACAACCAGAGGTTTTAATTCAGTACAAATGGCTTACATCGCATTTTTACTTAAATAATTCCTCTATTTGACAGTCTGACGTGTTACTTACGTGGGACTATAGTCACAAGAATGGAAAACCAACGAGTGAAGTTTCAGCACAGAAATTTAAGGATTATGTTTTTCATTGCGTTCAAACACGGAAGACGTCTAAACGGTGTCATAAACCTTTTGGGTCAAACTGAAACAGTGGGTCCACAACGGATTATATTGATTGAGGGAACTAATTATTGAAAATGCATATTTATTGTGTTATGGACATACAGAGCGTACACCAGATATCAACAACGTAGCTGATGGTAATTATTTAAAGCGACGGCCGCCAGTCTCAGTGCTTGTACATATTGCAACGTCGCATGTAGTTCTGCCGCACTATCGCACAGATCTGGTTGTCTATTGTATGCTGGACCAGGCAGTGGGTGATAAACAGTGCACACCCCTGACCACCAAACAGACATACTGTACACCGTTTGACCGATCCACGTTACATGATGCTCCTGCGATATGTGATACCACAGTTCTTGGAGACTGTACTCTTTCATGTCCGTGAAAGAATGTGGTTTCAAAGCGACGGTGCTCCACCCCACTTCGATGTTAATGTCCGTGAACACCTGAGCAACATGTACCCTCCTCGTTGGATTTTGAGGTCCTGTCCCATGGTCAGCAATATCACAGGATCTCACCACCTCTGGACTTTCTCTTCTGGGGTCACGCCAAGACGTTGGTGTATGAAACCCCTGTAGAAACGGTTGAAGACCTATTCGCTAGGGTCTGTCTCCTGTTTGCAATAGACATCTGGGATCATTGCGGTAGTGTGGAAGAACTTCATGCGTCGTTGCCATGAATGCATTGAGACTGGCGGTCGTCAGTGTGAACAATTACTATGAGCTTCGTTGATATTATGCAGTGTGTGCTGTGTATGTAATACAATAAATATGCATTTCCGACCATCTGTTCCATATCTCAACATAATCGATTGTGGACCAGCTATCACGTGTTTCAGTTTGACCCACAAGGTATGTAGAGAGAAATGGCGATCCGTGGAGATTCTCTGCTAGAGGTATGGTGTAGCATTAGTGTACCAGACTGAGGTACGGACCCACCTGTTGCGCTTGGTCCCGGATGCGGGTGAAGGAAGTCTGCGTGGCACTGCAGGTCAGCAGCTCCGTGCGGCCAATCAGCGACAAGTAGTCGGCCACCTTCTCGAACACGCGGTTCTCCATCGACTGTAACACAAGGAAACATTCATTCAACATTGATCACACTGACGCATACCACTTAAGTTTCAATAAAAATTGCGATTGGTGCTGCAATGTGAATTCCTCAGATTTTGTGTCTAATCACGGGGCAATCTACTGCTGACCAGCGTGTGGTAGGAATGGAAACATTTTATGAGAAGAGGGAAAGTTATCCAGAAACTGAGACTTTTCCACTTAAATGAAGAAATCAATGAATCAAGAGTTGACAGATTTATTGCAAAGTCCAATGAAATGGGTTCAACAATGAACAGCGAGTGTTCCGGGTACCTTCATCGGTGGTTCATGACAGTGTGGCTGTTAGTCCAGTGAAGACGGTACTTCGCCGTTACCAGGAATTGAACAAAGGATATTCTTAATTACGGCTGATTCTCCAGTATGATTTCCATTACCATCTTTAACGCATCACCTGAAAGAAGCCAATCGTGAGGAAAGGTGACATTTTGTTGACTAGCTTCTAAGAAGACGATGGTTTTCTGAGGAAAATTATCTTTATTCACGAGGCTTTCTTCCACTCAAATGGATTTTTGGATAAACAGAATTGCGTCAGAAAATCCTCGCATGGTTCGAGCGAGGGAAATTCTCGCAAAACGAGTGACAGTTTGTTGTGGTTTTTGGGCGGGCGCAATCATCGCTGCCCCCCTCCCCCTTTTTTAAGAAAATTGACCCCGATGATAAGAGGTTTCCTCCTTGTTTCTTTGCAATGGAATGGAAGTCCAAAAGTTTTGGTTTGAGCAGGACGGGGCCACCTGCCACACTTTCCGCGAAGCAATTTTGTTGCTTCAGTTCGCCTCACGTAATGGTGACCAACAACGGCCAACAAGCTCATGTGAATTAGCCCCTCGAGATATTTTCCTTTGGGGTTACCTTAAATCATTGGTGTACTTCGATAAACCCTGATAAATCCGCGAGTAGGAAATGGTAATTTGGCGTGTTGTTAGCGAAATGTGGGTAGTGTATCCTCAGGGAGTCGTAGCGAACGTTACGGACAGATTACTTGCATGCCAGCGCAGTAGAGAAGGCCATATTCCAGACATCACTAACCATAACGAAGCTGGAAATTGCGATGAACATGTGCATGTGTTTTGGAAAAATGCAGTTCATGATTTGATTTACCAAACCCGGCGCTCATATTAAAGGACTGTATAATTGGCAAACCGATGGAAACTACATGGAGCCATGAGGTCAACAAATATCATTACATCATTACAGAGTAGATAGTCCAACTTGGATGTGGATCTAGAATAATGAATCACCCAGTATTTGGTAGAATGAGCGTATCCTATGCAAGAGGAATTTACCCTTTCTTAGGATACGTACAGACTTCAGTTTATCAGCTGCTTTCTACACTGCTGCTTTTTACGACTAAATGACAAAGCTATAAAATAATTGTGATTTACATGCGTTGAACAGAAGCTGGTACAGCTAGTACAGCGCCTCGTGGTAGTAATAAGGTGAAGCTTGTTGTAAGTGTAATCAATAGTATGCTGTTATGTTGTTGTTGTTGTGGTCTTCAGTCCTGAGACTGGTTTGATGCAGCTCTCCATGCTACTCTATCCTGTGCAAGCTTCTTCATGTCCCAGTACCTACTGCAACCTACATCCTTCTGAAACTGTTTAGTGTATTCACCTCTTGGTCTCCCTCTACGATTTTTACCCTCCACGCCGCCCTCCAATACTAAATTGGTGATCCCTCGATGTCTCAGAACATGTCCTGCCAACCGATCCCTTCTTCTAGTTAATCATACAGTAAAGCTACATGCCCTCGGGAAAAATTACGGCTGTAGTTTCCCCTTGCTTTCAGCCGTTCGCAGTACCAGAACAGCAAGGCCATTTTGGTTAATGTTACAAGGCCAGATCAGTCAATCATCCAGACTGTTGCCCCAAGGCTGCTGCCCCTCTTCAGGAACCACACGTTTGTCTGACCTCTCAACAGATACCCCTCCGTTGTGGTTGCACCTACGGTACGGCTATCTGTATCGTTGAGGCACGCAAGCCTCCCCACCAACGGCAAGGTCCATGGTTAATGGTTATAGTGAGAATTTGTTAGATGACGTATATTTCTGCGAACATGATTTACGTTGA
This sequence comes from Schistocerca americana, assembly GCF_021461395.2. NCBI lineage: Eukaryota > Metazoa > Arthropoda > Insecta > Orthoptera > Acrididae > Schistocerca > Schistocerca americana. The sequence continues at coordinate 473,178,627 of NC_060122.1, read as the reverse complement.
AGTTTATAGGCAAGGTGTCGGGCTGTCAATGAGGATTATAATGTACTAGGAAGATATAAAAGGCGACAGGTAAGGCGGCCAAAGAAATTTGCGTTTGTGGAGGTTATTTCTGGCTACGGATAAGTCTGACAATTAATTAACGGAGACTGAGGTGTTAGAATATATAACGCGATGTGGTATCCGCTAATGAGTAAGGAAATGTTAGGGAACAGACATATACACTTGGTAAAAACGAGATACGGAATTAGCAATACGAAGGCCACAAAAATGAGACAAGAAATGGTACGTAAAAATATTGACAAAAAGCCCCCAATATGCAGTGAACATATAGGAACGTCATGCCAATACAAATGTCACCTTTATGTGACACAGCTGATTAACCCGGCTAACTTAGCTTCATGAGATGTACCACAATTTTCTTACGAGAATATTTATTGCAACTGGGACAATGAGACAGCGAGGAGGAATATTTTGTCAGTTTGATTTATGTGTACACATAGACACACATGATTCACAAACATGGGCCCATGCTTTTTGAAATAAAGATAAACAAACAGTACGTAATAGGTTTGGGAAAATGATTGTAGATGACAAGCAAGAATACTGAAAAAAATGAACCTCTAAGTGTGGAGTGAAAGCGACAACATATTATACTAGCAACTCAGTTTTCATTTTATAATCTTGTTAAAGCGTATTGTCAGAAACTATTTGAGATACAGACCAAAGTTTTCTCTGAAAATAGCCATGAATTACAGTTTTTTAATTAGTAAGACAAAATGCTACTCTCAAAGCAAAATACGTATATTCAATGTGTAAGAAGTTGTGCAAAACTGAAAGACACACTGAAATGTGACATTCCACAAGTATTTATGACTAGCTTAGCGCCCGCTACTTCGCTTGTGTAGACTGTGTGGGCTGCAGAGATTTTCTTTTGTTTTTATTTAATCGAATTTTTATATTGGTCACAAACTGCAACACCTTCTCAGCTTTTCACGATAATTAAGGCCATATAAGCAAGGTCTTTTCCGAATTCACTTCTGACCAAAAGCGATTCTGATAGCTGAGGTCCAAAGTTTTTCTCAACCACGCCTTTTGCGTTCTTGTGCAGATATTTCCACAGCAACTTTCACCCCCTAACAAATATTTCTTTATATCTAACGGAGGGGTGAAATACAAATTTCCTAAAATTTAGCTTTAATTTTTTTAATGTAATGAAATATTTTCTTAAAAATTTTTATTCCCCATTGCACTCCCTTTGGGTTTGAATTTCCAGAAACATTGAAACACGTATCTTGTTTTATTTCTACCCGTCGTCATAGATAAGCCTAAAAATCCTTTAGTAGTTTTTAAGTAATTATTTATTTTTCGAAAGAACTTTCACACTCTATTTTACCCCCTTAGTGGTTTATTATCACAAAATGCTGAAACAAGTATTTTTTAATTTATGGCTGAGAAACAAACTACCAGTTTTCGTAGTTCTAGTTTCAAAATTCCCTTAAAAGCTACATACTTTCAAAAAGCTTTTCATTCCCTATTTCATCCCCTTCGAAGTGGAATTTCGGACAATCCCTTCTTAAAAGATGTCTGCATAATAAGATCCACACCCTCTACAAACTTCAAGTCTATATCCTTTGTGGTTTTAGCTGGACGATAATGAGTCATTGAATTATTCTGACCCTATTTCACCCCTTAGGGGTTGAATTTCCAAAAACAGTGACGTGCGTATGTTTTATTTCTAACAGAGAAGCCAAATAAAAATTTTCACAGATTTAGCTACCAAAAATGCTTGTACAGTGAAATATTTCCATAAAAATTTTCATCCCCCGAATCTCTAAAAACAGTGATACACGTATTTCTAACTGAGAAACCAAACTTAAATTTTCATAGATTTAGCTTTAAAAATGTTTTCATAATAAACTATTCTCGAGAATCCTTAGGGGTTCACTTTCCAAACAATTCTTCACCAAAGAATCGATAACCAACTTAAAATCGCCTGTTTCTTATGTATTGCAGTAAAAGTCAACGAAATGAAGCAGACTCTCACACATTGACAACACAATAGAAATGACGTAATACACACAAAAAACGCACTTGAGAATGTGTATCCCGAAACGTGTCGTGCAAAAAGTAAATAAAGAAAATCGTGACTGGTAGCAGAGCATTTATTTGCAAACAAACCTATTATTATTAAGTACTTTTTTAATTTGAAACCGAGAAGTCAAATACAAATGTTCATAGATGTAGTTTTAAAATGCTTTAATAGTCCTCTAACAATGATATATTTAAAAAAAAACTTTCACCCACTATTTCACCCCCTTAGTGTAAAATGTCCAAAATGCTGAAACGCATATTTATTTTATCTGACTGAATAAAATTGCGTTAATAGCAACGTTTTTTTTTTAAAAAAAAACACCTTCATCCCCAAATTCACCCCCTTAGAGTTGGAATTTCGTAAAATCCCTTCTTAAATGACACCTACAGTACAAGATCCACGCCTTCTCCAAATTTGAAGTTTTTATTCTTAGTGCTTTGGGCTGGGTAATAAGTCAATCAGTCAGTAAGTCATTCAGGGCATTGCCTTCTAGATATATTTATGATAAGGTTTGTGTATAACTTGAAACCAATGTTAATGTTGTAAAATGACGAGAAAAAATCGCAACACCAAAAAATAATTAATGTTTACTAATGAAATTTCGGGAATACATTTGTCTAGATACCATATTTAGGTGATTCACTTTGCAAGATGACAGGTGAAATGTTGGTGCATTAATAACCGCTGTAGCCGTCAGAACGTTGAATACAAGGATGCAGATGTACATGCAGTGTGTTGTACAGGTGCCGGGTGTCAGTTTGTGGGATGGTCTGGGTCAATATGGACACGGTTAATGCTGTTTGTGGATGACGCTAGAGTTGTCCTCCGATAATGTCCCATGCGTGCTCGACTGGAGTCGTATCTGGTGAACCAGCAGGCCAAGGCAACACGTCGACACTTTGTAGAGCGTTATCCTGCAGGAAAACATCCCCTGGAATGCTTTTCATGAAAGGCAGCACAACAGATCGAATCACCAGACTGACGTACAAATTTTCAATCGCGGTGCGAGGGATAAACACGAGTGTGCTCCAGCTGTCATACCATAACTCCAGGTGCAGGTCCAGTGCGTCTAGCAAGCAGAAAGGTTGGCTGCAGGCCCTCAGCTGGCTTTGAGAACTAGCTTTCATCAGAAAACACAATAGAACTCTAGCGAGCTCTGGTTTGACCCAATGAAATCACAACTGGCGGTGGTTTGCGGTCAGTGGAATGCACGCTACAGAGCTTTTGGCCCGGAACTGTCCTTGAAGTAACCGTTTCTTCACAGTTTGTTGTGTCATTATGGTGTCAACTGCTGCTCAAATTCCTGTGCCGAAGATGATGGTCTTCCCTCTCGGTAGTGCCACGGAGCCGTCTGGAGCTCCATCTTCTTGCGACCGCACAGTCTCGTTGCTATAGCTGTCATTAATCATGTACAGTGCCTAAATTCCCGCCGAGTACTTCTGCAGTATCGCAGAAGGAACATCCAGCTATTCGTAGGCCTATTACATGACGTTGTCCAAACACAATGAGAAGTGTTGACAATGGCGTCTTTGTGGCCTTAAAGGCATATGTTATTAACATCAGCTCACCACGTCTAATGTCAAATGCAATAAACGCTCACGACTGTTACAGCGTGTATTTAAAGCAAACCAGATTTGCATCCTCATAGTGACGCTATCAGCGCTACTATTATACAACTGGCGCGAAATTTTAATAGGCATCATATTTTTGGTTTCTTGTTGGTTGGTTGGCTGGATGGTTGGTTGACTGGGTGGAGGTTGGGGAGGGGCCCAAACAGAGAGGCCATCGATCCCATCGGATTAGGGAAGAATGGGAAAGGAAGTCGGCCGTTCTCTTTCAAAGGAAACATGCCGGCATTCACCCGAAGCGATTTACGGAAGTCACGGAAAGTCTAAATCAGAGACATCATATTTCAGATGCAGAAATACGCCTACCAATTTTCGTTTAGTCGTACAATCCGATTTTTTTTCGGCAGTGTACTTTTATGTACGATATGACTAGAGGAGTCAAGTGACGCTACGTAATGTAGGGCAACTCATGGGATGGTATGGCGAAAGACAAATTTAATGCATACGTGATGTGCAGATGATCAGTGAACTCGCTTGACTTGTATGAGGTGTAGTCCATTAGCGCTGGCAGTTCGCTGACACACTGACCAGCTTAGACAAAGCTACGTTGTGTTTTATTTGTAACAACATTTAAACAAACGTTTTCAGATTGTACCTCGGAGTTAAACAAATAAATGACACTAAATTTATAAACGTGTCATATTACACACACTATTGGCCACTGAAATTGCTACACCAAGAAGAAATGCACATGATAAACGGGTATTCATTGGACAAATATATTATACTATAACTGACATGTGATTACATTTTCACGCAGTTTGGGTGCATAGATCCTGAGAAATCAGTACCCAGAACAACCACCTCTGGCCATAATAACGGCCTTGATACGCCTGGGCATTGAGTCAAACAGAGCTTGGAAAGCGTGTACAGGCACAGCTGCCCATGCCGCTTCAACACGATACCACAGTTCATCAAGAGTAGTCACTGGCGTATTGTGATGACCAAGTTGTTCGGCCACCATTGACCAGACGCTTTCATTGGTGAGAGATCTGGAGAATGTGCTGGCCAGGGCAGCAGTCGAACATTTTCTGTATCCAGGAAGGCCCGTACAGGACCTGCAACATGCGGTCGTGCATTATCCTGCTGAAATGCAGGGTTTCGCAGGGATCGAATGAAGTGTAGAGCCACAGGTCGTAACACATCTGAAATGTAACATCCACTGTTCAAAGTGCCGTAAATGTAAACAAGAGGTGACCGAGACGTGTAACCAATGGCACCCCATACCATCACGCCGGGTGATATGCCAGTATGGCGATGACGAATACACGCTTCCAATGTGCGTTCACCGTGATGTCGCCAAACACGGATGCGACCACCATGATGCTGTAAAGAGAACCTGTATTCATCCGACAAAATGACGTTTTGCAATTCGTGCACACAGGTTCTTCGTTGAGTACACCATCGCAGACGCTCCTGTCTGTGATGCAGCGTCAAGGGTAAGCTGCAAACGTCGTCGAACTGTTCGTGCAGATGGTTGTTGTCTTGCAAACGTCCCCATCTCTTGACTCAGGGATCGAGACGTGGCTGCACGATCCGTTACATCCATGCGGATAAGATGCCTGTCATCTCGACTGCTAGTGGTACGAGGCCGTTGAGATCCATCACGGCATTCCGTATTACCCTCCTGAACCCACCGATTCCATATTCTGCTAACAGTCATTGGATCTTGACCAACGTGAGCCGCAATGTCGCGACCGCAATCGCGATAGGCTACAATCCGATTTTTATCAAAGTCGGACACCTGATGGTACGCCTTTCTCCTCCTTACACCGGGAATCACAACAGCGTTTCACTAGGCAACGCCGGTCAACTGCTGTTTGTGTATGAGAAATCGGATGGAAACTTTCCTCGTTTCAGCACGTTGTAGGTGTCGCCACCGGTGCCAGCCAGCCTTGCGTGAATGCTCTGAAAAGCTCATCATTTGCATATCACAGCATCTTCTTCCTGTCGGTTAAATTTCGCGTCTGTAGCACGTCATCATCGTGGTGTAGCAATTTTAATGACCAGTAGTGTATTAATGAAGATGCTGACGATCAATCAGTGTTGTTAGGACTTATTGTGAATTATTTCACAATAAGTTTCACGTTTCATTTTTTTGTGTAAATACGCACGACTTCCATATTCTGACGTTGGAGGTGAGAGGAGGAAGGCAGAATAATCACTCTCGCTGCTGCCTGGGGCAATATGACATCACGTAATGCCAGGTCACACTGCAGATAACGGAGTCATGTCCAGACATCGCCGTCGTTGACACATCTACGCCAGTCCCCAGTAGCTATGTGAGTTGAGCGAATCCGTCTTCTGCACGTCTATGAAAAGCACCTAACTGTAAATATTGTTAAAAAAGGTCAAAGAAATGTGTGAAAAGTCGTTAAAAATTATTTAAGTGTATTGTTCTTATTAAAAGAGAACATATATACGACGAGATTATTTTATGTAGTGTGAAGGAAGTGCTCCGTGTCGATAAAAAATTTGCACATAAAAAATACATGTGTTAGTGTTAAATTTCTACCTGCTTACATGACTGCTCATGCACAGCTCCAGCAGACAAATGTTAAATAAAATCTTAATGGTAGGATTTTGTAGAGTAAATGAGCTGGTTGATGACGTGTTACAGCCTTGAAAGCTATTTTTCACTTTAAAACTATAGTGTTGGGTTTTAAAAACAGCCATAATGAAATGAGCACAAAATTATTTACTTCAATTGTGACATAGTGCTTAAAAACTGGTTTGAAGAAATATTGCCCTAGGTAACAAACATATTTGGAACTGTGAACTAATTAAAATGAAAACAATCTGATATTTATTGTAAATGAATTAACTATTGGATTAGTGTTTCTAATATTGTTCATTCAGCTCTACAATAGTACAAATTAATTTTCGGGATCAGGTAGAATCTCAGCGTGACAAAACTGCTGTTGAGAGTCCTTGTTTACTGTTTTCGTTTTTTAAAATCTGATCTCAACTTATTTCAAAATTTTCTGTTATCTGTGAGAACATTCCAGTTTTGGATATCTCACAAGGAGAGGGGGAGGGGGTGAGTAACATTTCTGACGTTTGGGTGCCGTAATATCATAGACCAAGCTTCACTTCATAGTTTGGTTGAGATCGCGTGAGCTGATGAGTGACATAAGGATCAGAGTGGGGGGCAGAGAACAGATTGTGCAGTGAGCACCAATTCCGTGATAAATTACTCCAGCTCAGTAGTGATCTGACTGGCTTCCACAGCAGACCCATTGCGCCAAGTGTCTGGTTTTCGTTTATTAATATTTTTTAAACTTGACATTTATTGCTATCTTGCTAACTAACCTCTCAAGAGTAAGCCGTCACCCACTAACTTCAGAGCCATTTTGTCATTTTTATAATAACTTTCAGTAACATTAAAATAACGATGTTGAGAAGAAGCACTTCGTGCACCATCGGTTTCTGGTACGAACAGTTAGATGCGTCAGCTGGGAGGGTACAGTTTGGTACAGAAGGGCCACACGATTAACATCTGACTTGCGCGGAGTATAGAATGATCTTAAATAATCGTGACTCTGTGGGCAATACAGAGAGTATCAGAGTAGAGGGTGTGTAACTTAATTTACAATGTAATTTCTATAATGCATTTACTGTATCAGGATTATAAGTGTTACAAACATGAACTGTGATACGCGTGACTTTGTAGGCGTAGGTTTGTAAAATGTATTTTATCAGTTTGTGACTGTTTGCTACATGATTTGTGTGTTCCTTTAGAAAGCCTCTAGCTGCTCCGACTGAAATTTGACTTATTATATCGGAGTGTTGAGGCCTTAGCTTAATCACTAAGTAGTTTGTTGCAGAAACTTCAAGAACAATGAGCTCGCGGCCTAAGTGCTAGGTCTTCACAAGGACAAGGATATCTTCAGCAGACATCAGGTGGGTAGACATTTATAGAATCTCTGCGTTCTGTCTTGATGCAGCAGGGCACATACAGGTTCCTAGCATGTTCTGCATTTCCAGCACAACTGGGAACAATCACATGTTATCTTTGGTTACGCAGAGGAGGGAATGAATGACTATACAGAGGGCGTATTATATTTAGTTCATTCCGCGATCATCATTCTTTCGTTGTATTTCCGTACACGTTGTGACATCACAGAGTTCGTCGAATTTCACGTTCACGTCGCTTTCATGTCCCATGTGAAACTGGGTTTAGCGGTTTCTGCAATTTTGTTGTGATAGGGGTGGAGGTGTTCGGCGATACGTGACGTCCTGAATACAGTGTGGTTTGTTGTAAGAAGTTCCGTTGCGATCCGTCAACGTACACACTGACGTTTGCAGTGGGAGGGGTGTACTAGCGACCATAAATTCCTGGAAATAGGCGTTGTTGGTTCTTCGTCCAGTACGCCATGTGTGATTCTGTATCAAATATGGTAAGAACACAGTCTGGAACCTTCAGTCATGGCGTGAGAGTGAAATCAAAGACCATGTTGCCATATTCTATCTTGCTCCTTATTAGCTCTTGATAGAGACATAAAAGACTCCTCGTGTCGGCCTCCTAGTACGAATGTCTCAAAACTTTAATGAGAGTTAATCTTCTTAAATAATTCAAACTGAAGCTCGTTTATTCGTCTTGGACATGAAACTCGAATGTCAAACCATGTGCCCAGAAGCGTAATATGGGTAGTTAACGGCACTTGCGGTCCTGTGAACGAACAGAAAGTGTTGAGTATACGAAGACGTCAGAAGTCTGTTTAGATGATAGAAATTCCGTATCGTGTGTGAACAGTATTTTAACGAATCAAATTTTCACTCTACAGCGGAGTGTGCGCTGATATGAAACTTCCTGGCAGATTAAAACTGTGTGCCGGACCGAGACTCGAACTCGGGAGAGCTTCTGTGAAGTTTGGAAGGTAGGAGACGAAGTACTGGCAGAATTAAAGCTGTGAGGACGGGGCGTGAGTCTTGCTTGGATAGCTCAGTTGGTAGAGCACTTGCCCGCGAAAGGCAAAGGTCCCGAGTTCGAGTCTCGGTGCGGCACACGGTTTTAATCTGCCAGGATGTTTCAGTATTTTAACGATTCTGACCCACTCTGTATCATAACAAGCATGTAAACCAATCTCTACCAGTGTGTTCTTTTAATAAAATGCTACATATTGACAAGTATTTAGCGAAGATTGCGATCCAGTAATGATCGTTAATATTCTACTTGAAGAAGTCAGCAGTTTGATGGGTTATCAGAAAGAACTTCATTGTTAATTGAGATGTGTGGTTGACTGTCTTCTTTTATTTCCTTACGAGAAAATCAGAAAGATATTTCACAATGTATAACTCTTTACTGACGCTTAATAGTAAGAAATAGGAAACGTAATGTAGAAAGTGGCCTCACCATCCGAAGGTATTATTCCACTAACAGCGGAATGCTTTTGCGATATTTTTCCTGTGGAGAGTCCACGCTACGCAATAGCCAGTAGCCAGCTGTCACAGGAGGGCCTCCAGAGAGTTTCCAGGCTGGAGGCTGTCCAGGGCACTCAGGACTGCATCCCGAGGGAGATCGGGGGTCTGTCGGCGCGGATCACAAGGCAGCGCCGAGTCAGGGGACCCCCGCAGGCAAATGCGAGGGCAGAGCTAGCGTCGGCGCGATGGGCGGAGTTGCGTTCCACTCGAGAAATTCTGCCCGTTCTTCTCACAAACATTTTCGACTAGCCTGCGGACGGGGATGACACACAAGAAAAGGGCACGTGCAGTATGTTGTCTTTCGTCGTGCCCATGTGTAAGGGTATTATACCGATCAGAGCAACAATTCTTTTGTAATCTTAACAATACATAGCGGTCTGTACGAGACTGAGATAAATAGCGGGACCCGAGGATCAAGTACGAAAGAGAGGCAGGATGGGAAGTAGAAAGGACCTTAAGCGAAACGTGTTATTATGAGTATTTTGCGATTATTGTATTGTGTGAAATCCGTGCGTTCAAATACCTATGTGCTGTGCGATAATAGAGCGCTGTTTAAAAAGAAACCCACAAAGACTACGAGCGACATTCAACAAGTAATGCAACATTTTTTTCTGAAAGCAGGTTAGTTTTATTCAGAATTCTAATACATCATATTATAACCCGCTCTTTTGTCTACAAAACAATATTTTCCAAAAAAAAAAAAAAATCGTTCAAATGGCTCTGAGCACCAATGGACTTAATATCTGAGGTCATCAGTCCTCTAGACTTAGAACTACTTGAATCTAACTAACCTAAGGACATCACAGACATCCATGCCCGAGGCAGGATTCGAACCTGCGACTCTAGCAGCAGCGCGGTTCCGGATTGAAGCGCCTAGAACCCCTCGGCCACAGCGGCCGGACAATATTTTTCAACATAATCTACGTTCAATACGACTGCCTTAGACCACCTTACTGTGAGGGCTCGTAAGCCGACATGGCTCGTTGGAGCCAATGCCTTGCTACATCAATAACCTCCATATCAACGACGTACTCCTTCCTGCTGAGTGCTTTCTTCACTAGACCAAACAGATGGAAGTCGGATGGTGCGGAGCTCGGGCTATGCTGTGGATTAATTAAGTTATGTGAGTTCCTCTCGGCTGCGCAGATTTTCGTGAGGCCTTGCATTGTCATGGAGAAGGAGAAGTTCGTTTGCTGTTTTGTGGCAACGAACACGCTAAATAGTTTCTGCCCGGCCGTTGTAGCTGAGCGGTTCTGGGCGCTTCAGTCTGGAACCGCACAACCGCTACGGTCGCAGGTTCGAATCCTGCCTCGAGCATGGATGTGTGTGATGTCCTTAGGTTAGTTAGGTTTAAGTAGTTCTAAGTTCTAGGGGACTGATGACCTCCGATGTTAAGTCCCATAGTGCTCAGAGCCAAACAGTTTCTTCGGTTTCCTGTGGGTTGATCGTTGTACCAAGAGGGAGAACATCAAACGGAATAGCCCCTTCAGAGTCCCAGAAGGCCGTCGCTATGACTTTACCGCCTGTGGGTGCGGATTTGAATTTTTTCTTTGGAAGAGAGGTGATGAGGCAGCACTGCATTTATTGCCGTTTTGTTTCCGGTTCGAAGTGATGAACACGTTTCCGCCTGTGGTAATGTTCGACGAAAAAAGTCTCAATCAGCCTAGTAACGCGCAAGCAGTTTCGCACACAGCTCTTCATTCAGTGTGGCTACGAGGAATCCAGTGGGCAAACAGCTTCGAGTGCCGTAAATGGGGAACCATTGTGTCAGCACTGCCAACAGACATGTCCAGTTATGGAGAGAGGTGTATGATTGTGATCCAACGATCACCTGGAATGAGAGTGTCCGCACGTTCCAACATTGCAGGAGTGACAGCTGTGTGTGGTCGACAGGCACGCGGCAGATGGGACGGGTATGCGCGACCTTGTTGCGATGATGACAGACGCTTCGCCCAACGATTCACCGTGCTTTTGTTCACTTTCAAGTCTCCGTAGACATTCTGCAAGCGCCTGTGAAGATATGCGATGCTCTAGTTTTCCGCCAAATGAAACTCACTGACGGCTCTCATTTTGAAACGCGCTTACGTTACAGAAGTCATTTTGAAGGGTACGTCTTGCGCCGCCATCTATCGGAATTTTACGGAACTATACAGGTGAAGCGGAAATATTTCACGATATCGCACAACAAATTCCGCGTTTTTCAGCTGAAACTGGCAGTGAAAAAAATGTTGCTTTAGTTATCGAACTCCCCTCGTGCATCTACGTTTGAAAAATCTCTTGGATTATTGAATGTAACATAGAAAAGGGTCGCTTGGGTAGCAGAGTACTAGTGACGTGTTCATGTGGATTTTTTAGTATGGACACGGCCGGGTTAAGGCCGAAGTGACTCAAGCGGCCACTTGTGGTGTTTAAAGGGGCACCATAGACGTCGGAGTGAAAAATTGTATGCAGTGTGTGTTATACACTGAAGCGCCAAAGAAACTGGTATAGATTTTATACGGCGAATGAAGAACTTGCGTCTTGAATCTACAGACTTACTAGTGAGTTTCGATGTGGTTTCCTTGTTCACACGGGTGCCTCTGATGGACTCATTACAACTTATAGGAGCCAAGCTGGAAGGGGACGTCTTACACCTTTTCAAACATGTGCTTACCTCGACTTATTTTTTATTTAACAACCAGTATTTCGAGCAGACTGACGGTGTTGCTATGGGTAGCCCTTTGTCTCCCATAGTAGCAAATCTTTTTATGGAAGATTTCGAGGACAAAGCACTTCAGACGGCGGTTCTGAAACCCAAATGTTTTTGGAGATATGTAGATGATACGTTTGTGGTATGGCCGCATGGGACAGCAACGCTTCCTTCTTTCCTGGAACATTTGAGCTCCATCCATCCAAGTATCTGTTTTACCATGGAGGTAGAAAAAGATGGTGAGCTCCCGTTTCTGGATGTTTTGGTGCGTAGAAAAGGTGACGACTCTTTGGGTCACAGTGTGTTCCGGAAGTCTACGCACACAGACTTTTATTTACAAGCTACGAGCTGTCATCACCCCTCACAGCGCAGCGGTGTATTACGGACGCTAGTGCATAGGGCTAGAGCCATCTCAGATCAGGACAGCTTATCGGCAGAGCTCAACCATCTCCGCTCTGTATTTGCCCAGAACGGGTACTCCGAGAAGCAGATCCGGAACGCGTTTCGACCAGCACGCTCCAAACCTCAAGAACAACCTGGAGAAGCAGATAACACCACAGGGTTGGTTTTTCTACCGTATGTCGGTGGCGTGTCTTTTAAGGTGGGCAGAATTTTCAAGAAACACCGTATTAAATGTGTTTTCCGGCCTCCAGCAAAAGTGAAATCGATGCTGGGCTCTGTTAAAGACAACCTCGGCCTGAGGAGACCAGGAATATACAAAATCCCGTGCCAGTGTGGGAAATCTTATATTGGCCAGACGTGTCGTACGGTCAAAGACAGATGCGACGAACATAAACGTCACACGAGGTTGGGTCAGCCAGAGAAATCTGCGGTTGCTGAACATTGCCTTGACACGGGACACGGCATGAATTACGAAGAAACCAAGATCCTCTCGCATGCTTCCACATACTGGGACTCCATCATCAAAGAGGCGGTCGAAATACGTATAAGCAGTGAGCTAATAAACAGAGACACGGGGTTTCACCTGAGCAAAGCCTGGGAACCAGCCTTGTCGGCACTAAGGAACCGTCAGCCACAGATTAGCAACCGCACCGAGTCAACGCAGATGGGAAGCCTTAGCACAGATGCTTAAATCAGGCGCCAACACCCCGCGCGCGCGAACGGGGTCCGTCGCTCCCGGCCGCATTTCCCGCGCCACGGCGCGCTTCCGCAGACCGCGACCCGTTTCTCCAGCAGAGGACTCTGGTATTCGACGCTGTCTACGATTGGTCTTCGATGACGTTATGCCCCGCTGGCGCCTGCGCTGTTCTAGAAAGCCAGCATATAAATTGGCGCGTTTCTCAGCGACGCGACAGTAGCACCTGAAGATGGCGGGCAGTTGTCTCGCTGAAATATTGTGCGGCTTCTACAATATTATCCGGCGTAAGTCCCGAGAACCTATCAAGCAAACTGGTATAGGTATGCGTCTTCAAACACAGAGATGTGCAAACAGGCAGAATACGGCGCTGCAGTCAATAACTAATATATAAGACAACTTGTGTCTGCCGCAGTTGTTAGATCCGTTGTTGCTGCTGCAATCGCATATTATCAAGATTTAAGTGAGTTTGACTGTGTTGTTACAGTCGGTGCACAAGCGATGGAACACAGCATCTCTGAGATAGCGATGAAGTGGAGATTTTCCCGTACGACCGTTTCACTAATGTACCATGAATATCAGGAATCCGGTAAAACATCATATCTCCGAAATCGCTGTGACCGGAGAAAGATCCTGCAAGAACGGGACCAACAACGACTGAATAGAATCGTTCAACGTGACAGAATTGTAGTCCTTTCGCAAACTGTTGCAGATTTCAGTGCTGGGCCATCAAAAACTGTCAGCGTGCGAACCATTCAACGGAACATCATCGATATGGGATTTCAGAGCTGAAAGTCCACTCGTATACCCTTGATGACTCCACGAGACAAAACTTTACGCCTAGTCTGGGCTCGTCAACTCCTACATTGGACTGCTGATGGCTGGAAACATGTTGCCTGGTCGGACGAGACTTGTTTTGTACAGGTATGGAGACAACCTCTTGAATCAATGGACTCTGCATGTCAGCAGGGGACTGTTGAAGCTGGTGGAGGCTCTGTAATGGCGTAGGGCGTGTGCAGTTGGAGTAATATGCGACCGCTGATACGTCTAGATACGACTCCTACAGGTGATACGCACGTAAGCATCCTGTCTGATCACCTGCATCCAATCATGTCCATTGTGCATTCCGACTGACTACGGCAACTCCAGCAGGACAATGCGACACCCCACAGGCCCAGAATTGCTACCGAGTGGCTCCAGGAACACTCTTCTGAGCTTAAACACTTACGCTGGCCACCTAGTTCTCCAGACAATGAACATTATTGAGCAAATCTGGGACGCCTTGCAACGTGCTGTTCAGAAGAAATCTGAACCCCCTCGTAATCTTACTTATTTATGGAGAGCTCTGCAGGATTCATGGTGTCAGTTCACTCTAGCACTCCTTCAGACATAGTCGCGTCCATGCCACGTCGTGTTGCGGCACTTCACGTGCTCGCTAGAGCCCTACACGATATTAGGCAGGTGTACCAGTTTCTTTGGCTCTTAATTTTAATTAGTAGCGAAATCTACTTGGGGGAAAGTTTACGGTTATAGAATTAAAACGTTAAGCGAACGAGACGTGTGCGGGATAACTACTAATGTGCCCTTATGAGCCACCACTGTCTTCTGTTTCAAACATTTTCCCAGTTAGTACAAACGTATTTGAAGTGGTAGCTTACACTGCGACAAGAGTCATGGGACAGTCATATGCACATATACAGATGGCGATAGTATCACGTATACGAGGTACGAAAGGAGAGTGTATTGCTAGAGTTGTCATTTGCACTTAGGAGATCCGTATGAAAAGGTTTCCGGCGTGATTATGGGCGCACGACTGGAATTAACAGACTTTGATCGCGAAATGGTAGATGGAGCTAGACGCATGGGACATTCCATTTCAGAAACCGTTAGGGAATTCAACATTCCGAGATCCACAATGTCAAGAGTGTGTCGAAAATTACAAATTGTTGACATTAGCTCTCACCAGGGACAACACAGTGGCCGAGCGGCATCACTTAACGACCAAGAGCAGTGACATGTGCGTAGACTTGTCAATGCTAACAGACAAGCAACGCCGGCCGCGGTGGCCGAGCGGTTCTAGGCGCTTCAGTCCGGAACCCCGCGACTGCTACGGCCGCAGGTTCGAATCCTGCCTCGGGCATGGATGTGTGTGATGTCCTTATGTCAGTCAGGTTCCAGTAGTTCTAAGTTCTAGGGGACTGATGACCTCAGATCTTAAGTCCCATAGTGCTCAGAGCCATTTGCATCATTTTTTTAGACAAGCAATATCGCTTGAAATAACCGCAAAAATCAATGTGAGACGTACGACGTACGTATCCTTAGGACAGTGCGGCGAAATTTGGCGTTAATGGGCTATGGCAGCAGACGACTGACACGAGTGCTTTTGCTAACAGCTCGACATCGTTTGCAGCGCCTATCCTGGCCTTCCGACTATATCAATTGGACCGTAGACGAGTGAAAAACCGTGGTCTGGTCATATGAGTCCTGATTTCAATTAGTAAGAGTTGATGGTAGTGTTCGAGAGTGGGGCAGACCCTACGAACCCATGGATCCATGATGTCAACAAGGCACTGTAAAGGCTGGTGGAGGCTCCATAATGGTGTAGGATCTGTTTACGTTGAACTTATTGGGTCCTCTGGTCAAATTGAACCGATAATTGGCTATAAACGGTGATAATAAACACTTTCGCAATTAAGAAACGCTATAGAGGCAGCATGGCTCAGTGTTTCTTCAGGAGACTTCGAAGAATTTGTTGAGCCCACATCAAGTCGAGTTACTGCATTACGAACGGCAAATGGAGACCCGCCACGGTAATGGGAGGTAACCCACGACTTTTGTCGCCTCTGTGAACTTTTCTAATACTTTTGTACAAAATAGGACAATATTTCGTACCCAAGTCAGTAATGGCTCATAATCACACTTTAGCAGTTATCTCACAAACGGCTCGTTGTAAATCCACGTTTAATGGACAGTTTTTGCTTTCGCAATAGTATGCTATCACACGACAGGTTTTATTAATTGTGGCCTACCTTATATATACAGTCTGACTCTGTCGCTTTATGCAACCCGCAATGTTATATCCGGGATTCATAAACCACATGCGAAATTTTCATATTCCTTTTCTCGCTAAGCACAAACTCTTAGCCCTACTGAATAAATGGACAGGACTTTTTGTCAGAAATTTAATGTAGTTAAGTTTTGTGCTGGGATAGGTTTTTGCTAGAGGCCGTAATTTTCTAGTTATTCAACAAAAACGTGCAAAAATGACCGTCAAACGCACCCCCATTGCCACATTTAGCCTCCACTGGTCAGGAGATCTAGTATGTTGTTCATGGCACCACCTCCTACGACTGTACAAATATTTGCGGCTGAACGAATTGTTCCAAATGCGATATTTATTGGTCTTCATTAACTGGCCTTACTACGCCACCGACTTAGTCGGCCTCCTACATATTTTACTTAACATTTTTCTATTCATCAGGACCCCTGACTACGAAACTACTGAGCTTGTATTGGATAAGTCTGGATCGAATTGCCAACGTAATTAGTTTTAGCGTAACGTTTACAAAAGCCGCCTTTCGTACAGTACCCTCACAGCCATGTTGAAAAGAATAATGTTAACAATGAAGTAGCCGACTATACTGGTGGTTTAATAACCCAGTCAATACAGACCAAAGAAGATGGACTATTAGTTCGTGTAGTCGGAAATGTTTGAATAATGATAGGAGGGTGCGCCACGAACAATATACGAGAAATCCTGAGTAGCAAGGCAAGAATGTGGGTTGAAGGTGCATTTTACAGTCCTTTTTGTGCGTTTTTCTTGTATAATTCGAAAATTGTGGGCTCCAGTAGAAACGTATCCTAGTATAAAATTTAAATTAAATTTCGTAAAGGAGATCCTGCTCATTTTTTGTGTAGGGCTAATAGTTCGTGCATTGCGAACAAGAGAACATGAGTATCTCGCACATGGTTTATCAAGGCCCGATATAACATTGCGGGTTGCATAAAACGGTAGCGGTAGGGGCAGCTGAATCACCGAGTCTAAGAGGAAACCATAGTGAAAACAAAAACAAAATGTTTTATTTGCAACATTTAGCTACTAACTGCAGCTACTTTTCTACATAGTCACCGCTCTGATTTAGACATTTGTTGTAGTGTGGTAACATCTTTCTAACACCCCCGTCAGAGGAGGCAGCTGCCTGTGCTTTCCACCAATTGTCTACGCTGGTCTACAACTTCTTGTCTGTGCCAAAATGCTGCCCTCAAATCCAGCGGTTAGTGTAAGAAAGGAGATGAAAATCAGAGGGAGCTAAGTCCAGGATGTATCTTTTCTGTGGAAAACGCTGCAGCAGCGTCTTTGTTGCAACTGCAGTATGTGGCCGATCATTATCAGGAAGAAGGACAATGCCTGATGACAACATTCGTCTTCGCTTGTTTTCTCGAATCGCCTGATCCACTCGCTGAACAAGATCATCGATTGACACTCGCTTCCATCCCTGACCGCCTACATCACGAATGTCTGTACGTCCTGCTTCAAAGTTCCTGCAGTATTGCCTCACTTTTCTGTCATGCATGACAGTCACGTTATGTGGGCTGCATGAAATCTGGCGGAAACCCTTAGCATGAAGATATCGAATGACAGCACGCACTTCACGCTTGGCGGGAAACTACCATGCTAGGTATCTTTAAGTGCTCATGGTATGCTCATAATTGAAAAGTGCGACGTGACGCGTTCGATGGGCATACTAAGAGACATTGCGCAACACATCTGCACAAAGCTTCATTGTGGTTTTGATTTCGCGACCATCGGACTTTGAAAAAAAGGCCTCATAATAAAAAATATTTATTATAATATTTACAAATAAACAAGTAATAAATGTCGCAATGCTCGCAGTACTATGCAAAATAATGTTATCTAGCGTCATTTCTGTGACAGGCGCGTCAGTTTAAATTACTGCTATCACTGGTAATCTAACACACCACCCCGTGAATTCTCATTTATCTCACATGCAAATCTTTTCTTATTCCGTTGCAGTATAAAATTAGATGACATTTGATGTATATTTTCTGTATTTCTGTCCCAGTTTTTCCGATTGAAAGTGAAATAATTTCTATTATGAAATTAATAAGTAAACAAAAGAAATTTTATATTTTCATTGTTTCTTCTCAGTTTAATATCTGGCACATTTAATTGAAGGTAGAGCAATACAATTTATTTAGTTCTTTCTGCTTTCACTAAAACATATTAGAGACATCAGAAATTTCGTTTAATGTAAATGAGTTGTTGGTTCTTTTAGTATGTTGCAATGGAATAACTTAACATTCAGAAAATTATTTATGTTACAGAAAATTGTCAGTGAGGTGAAAACGAAAATAATGAGAATTTTTCTCTGGCATTTGGAAGAACACACACTAGTTCAGAGTTCTCCCAATTCGTGCCTTCACTATTCTGTATCAGCTGTCCTAGCTGCATTGGTATGGGAACATTATTCTGTTCAGTGCAACTGTTTCTGTAAGAGCCGCTTCACGTGTTCAGCGATTTTTCAGTGGCAGATAAAAAATGTTAACATGTCAACATCAGGTTGTACTTCCTGTTAGAAAATGTTGCCGTGCTTCGGGCGGCTTATGGAAAGGAATCTTTCAGCCAGGGAAGGGTCTGCGATTGATTTTCTCGTTTTGAAAGTGCTTGGCAAATGAAAACGAATCACGACCGGAACCTCCCTCGACTTCCAGAAAATGAAAAGAATCCTGAAAGGGACGCGTTTTAAAGACATAAAAGGAAAAAAAAACAGTTGCGGGAGGCACTGAAGAGCATAACTTCAGAGTTAAAAACTGTTTCCACCAATGGAAAAAAACTTTGGGACAGGTGTATCATGTGTGATGGACGCTGTTTTGGAGATGTTTACGTTCTGAAAATGTTCCGTCACCATCCGCACTGTCTGTAAATCAATACTCGTTGTTTCTGGATCTCGTTGTTTTTGGATCTCTCTTCATATGTAATACATCTTGCAAGGAAAAAAAAATATACCCTCGATCACGAGACACTGATTTATATTTAAAGGTCTTATCAAAAGCCCGAAGAAAGGCATCTAAAATCCGAAGGAGTGGGCTTAAGGAGGGGGGGGGGGGGGGGAATGCCCTATGGCACATCGCTTGTGTGGGAAACTGTGGAAACTGTTCTCGAACCGCCCTTGGGCAGTGGACCCCTTTGCTCCTCATCCGCGGCACACCTACAGCCCAGGAGTACGTGGAAGATATACGACGCCCGTCAGCAAGATAATGTCCGTCCGCACACATCGAGAGTTTCATTTGAGCTTTCCAAACCCTACTTTGGTCAGTGAGGTCGCCGGATCTCTTCCCAATGGAGAAAGCGTGGAGAATTATGGGTAGGGCCCTGTAAACAGATGGCGGTTTTGAAATCTAACGCGCCAATTGGGCAGAATTTGGCGCAGTATCCCTCAGGAAGAAATCAAATGACTCTACCAATGCCAAGCAAAATAACTGCAGGCGTAAGGGCCACAGGTGTACCAACGTATTATATACTTGGTGAGCTTGTGAAGCTCTTCTTTTTTTTCTTGAATACATCGAAAGTTTTTCTGAAATTATAATAATTTGTTTGATTGCACGTGTCCATCCCATCTACCGTGTTTCGTCCCATCTGGATGAGTCCTTCGTGGAGCGCAGTTCCTTTATCTTAGAGTGTATTTATGACATAAGTAAAACGAATGGCAAGTAATGTCTGTAGGAGGATTGGGAATGGTGCCGGGGAGAGGGAGTGAGCATCAAATAATATGTCGCTTGTTCGCGCAACTGTCGCGTTGTAACTTTTACCGTTTGCAGCTACACAAACAGTTTTCTCAGCTTTCGTTCAAACAACTAACTACCGCAACGGACATCATGCTGAAGATGTTCTGAGAAACAGACTTACATCCAGAAACAGCTGTTGTTGTAATGGTCTTCAGTCCTGAGACTGGTTTGATGCAGCTCTCCATGCTACTCTATCCTGCGCAAGCTTCTTCATCTCCCAGTACCTACTACAACCTACATCCTTCTGCATCTGTTTAGTGTATTCATATCTTGGTCTCCCTCTACGATTTTTACCCTCCACGCTGCCCTCCAATACTAAATTGGTGATCCGTTGATGCCTCAGAAAATGTCCTACCAACCGATCCCTTCTTCTAGTCAAGTTGTACCACAAACTTCTCTTCTCCCCAATCCTATTCAATACCTCCTCATTACTTATGTGATCTACCCATCTAATCTTCAGCATTTCGAAAGCTTCTATTCTCTTCTTGTCTAAACTAGTTATCGACCATGTTCCTCTTCCATACATGGCTACGCTCCATACAAATACTTTCAGAAACGACTTCTTGACAAATCTATACTCGATGTTAACAAATTTCTCTTCTTCGGAAACGCTTTCCTTGCCATTGCCAGTCTACATTTGATATCCTCTCTATTTCGACCATCATCAGTTATTTTGCTCCCCAAATAGCAAAACTCCTTTACTACTTCAAGTGTCTCATTTCCTAATCTAATTCCCTCAACATCACCCGACTTAATTCGACTACATTCCATTATCCTCGTTTTGCTGTCGTTGATGTTCATCTTATATCCTCCTTTCATGACCCTGTCCATTCCGTTCAACTGCTCTTCCAAGTCCTCTGCTGTCTCTGGCAGAACTACAATGTCATCGGCGAAACTCAAAGTTTTCATTTCTTCTCCATGGATTTTAATACCTACTCCAAATTTTTCTTTGGTTTCCTTTGCTGCTTGCTCAATATACAGACTGAATAACATCGGGGAGAGGCTACAACCCTGTCTCACTCCCTTACCAACCACTGCTCCACAAACAGCTATATTAAGTACATCTGTGCAAATGATAACTAGTACCATTCACCTCATTAAAATTTATGTTTCAAAGTTCTGTTTGGGTATGTTACTTTAAATAAAAGCTACTTTAATAACATTTGAGTCGATTTCGAAATTACTTTTTGAAATAAATAAATTTTATTTGAGGGAATTGTCATTTTGTTGCAGGTAATCTATTTACAGAAAATTTCATAAAATACACACCACAGAAACAAACCATGAATTCAGTTATAAAAGTGGACGTCGAAAAGAATTCCATTTGTCAAAAAGATTAAGATCGGTCTGAAAGTAGTTCAGAGACTGATGATAGATATCTCGTTGCGTAAAATCGCCACACGTTTATAGTTTCTGCTGACTGTGATGTACGAATAACCTAAGCAGCAACATTAAAAAATTATTTCACACAATAATATACATTTATGATCAGCAGAATTAGCAGAATTTGATTCGATGCATTTCTGTCCGGAATTAATTATAGACCTACCAGTTTCGCTCGGGGCTTTCAGTCTGATAGTTAATAATGACTTGCGTTCGCGCAGTAACCAAAACATTTAACCACATCACGCATTTTCCCAATTATTCGCTGAGAGTCCGTTTTATAAAACAGCAACGGGTCCAGTTAAATTTGTCGCTCACCACCACCGCCACCTGCAGCGTCCGTTTCGCGCACGCTGACGCCAGGTTTCTGGGCCGCGCGTCAATACGGCAGCGTTCGTTTATTAACACCCTGCTCTCGTCGGGGTTTACTGGAGCAGAAGTGTGCGTGGATCTGTTATTGCACTCCAGCCACGTCCCACGAAATCAACCGGGCGTGGGTAATGCGCTAGGTGCGCGGAAGCAATATGGCAATCAAATTTTAAAGCTTGCCCGGCGCGGCGAGCTCAAGCGGAAAGGCCGCCGCTCCAGCGAAATCTGCCAGGGATATTAGTGGCTGCGCGTACCAGGGCAGCAATATCGTCGTCGAGAAAACCGCCTGCCACCTGTTGTTCGGCATGCGTGTGGTAAGGTGACGTGGCTCGCTATCGCAGAGAACAGCTGAATATTTTGAGGAAACTAAAGTTAGGTCGCTACTCAGATGCATTCGTAGGTTGACGATCTCGGAAATCTAGTTGATATAGCCTACCAAGCGAATTATTTAAACCTTAACTGGGTCTCGTATTTTGGTATATACTCTACAGAACCTACGGTGTTTACATTTTTACTATTACTACGCTGTTACCAGAGATACTTTTTTCTATAGATACTATTAGCACAGTTTATTCATTCACAGATGTACAATTTATGGCCTTAGGCCAATCTCACATACCTTATTATCATTTTTTTTTTTACAAAAACAATGTATCAATGACAACAGAAATACCTGAGAGTGTGTGGTATATGTTAGGCACCGTTATTCTGCATGAGTTTGTAATATTATGTGAGCCTCACTGCCCCCCTCCCCCCCCCCCCCCCCCCCCGTCTTTTTTTAATCAATGTGTGTCTGATTTTATTCTGAGAAGCTCAGTAATGTATGTAAATACCGTAAATGTAAATTTGATTCAAAAAGTACTTGAAGTGAAGTGAAGCGCAGCCGGACAGCAGCAAACTTTTTAGCGCGCAATCCCTGCAATCTTTGAGTACAGACTCTAAAAAAAGGACAATTGATTTATTAGAAAAAAAGAGAACTGTTAATCTGTATCTTGCGTAAAGAGGACGTGTTGCTAGGCCGTCGCTCAGAACGTATTGTTACATTTAATGAAAATTTATATTTTAGTGATAAAACCGAGTAAAGTGTGTGTAAGAGTTGCCAAACATTTATGTATACAAATTTTCTAGAAGTGAAGAATAGAAATATCTTGTTTTTGGAAAAGGAGGTGAACTTCATTGTCATCACCGTCTATCAATCGACAGAATTATAAGTGTACAAAGTTCACTAAAATACAGGAAAATAAATGCATTCTTTATAGTTTTCATTCAATATGTAACAACCTCTCATAATTTCTTAATTACAGTAATTGGATTATGTTCTTGTACAATAGTATGGTCCTGAACTCCACTGACCAATTTTGTTGTAGCAGGACATGTAGTATGAAGGAAGTTTGTGTTCCAAGCAATCGCCTTTTCTCACGAAAAGCAGATTGCTGTTTGATCTTATTTTCTTACAACAGTGGTTCCTTAGATATGAAAAGCTACGAAAACTTGGGATCAAAGCTATCCGCAATACGGCCAAGTAACTAACAGAAGTGCTGACCATAAATCCATAAGAGTATGAGGGGGTGGAGAGTCGTATTTTAAACCTTAAAGAACAATAGCTTCCTCCAAATTGTAATACGTCACCAACTGGTGCAGAAGCTGATCATTCAAGGAGGCACCAACCAAAATTCAGGTACCAGTTACGACTTAAAAGTAAAAAATCTCAACTAAAAATCAATCTCTCTCTCTCCAAACACATGTATAAATATTCATATTATTAAGATAAAAGTCATTTTATAAGCTGAGACCGTTAATTGTTACTTTGAACAATGTCAATTGTGGGGAGGGTGGCGACTAAATGAGATCGGTACTTCCCCGTCACCTGGGCTGGAGGGGTTAAACCAACCATGCTTATTGTGTACACAAACATTCAGTAGCAATAAAAAAAATGGTTCAAATGGCTCTTAGCACTATGGGACTTAACTACTGAGGTCATCAGTCCCCTAGAACTTAGAACTACTTAAACCTAACTAACCTAAGGACATCACACACATCCATGCCCGAGGCAGGATTCGAACCTGCGACCGTAGCGGTCACGCGGTTCCAAACTGACGCGCTTAGAACCGCACGGCCACACCGGCCGGCTTAGTAGCATTGTGCCACTATCTAAACTAAAATTAAATACTTAAACAACGTCACAATATATTTCCAGATGTCTTAAAATCGTACCAATGTTACATATTTTGAGTTTCAGCATGATCTGATGATTAGTTTTCACAAAAAAATCCACTTCTTTACGAAAATTAAAACATTAAAGACTAGCTGCAGTGACAAGCGTTGCCCGGGATGTTTAATATCAGCCGTATAAAATGATTGGCCCTGTGCCGTATTGATACTCACAGCGAATGCAAGCCGCGTGGGAAACTGCAGCCGCTTTAAACCGAAAGACTTATTCGAAACACTGAGTGTCAACGGATAGTGACGAATGAATACTTCACTCGCGGATTTCAAAAAAATCAGGTTCTAGTCTCCAGGTTTTGACTTTCGCAGATTTACACCAATTTCAAGCCAAAAGTTTAGTAATAACAATTACGTTATAGCTTATGATTTGATACCTTTATAAATGACAAAGTAAATTAATACTTCTGTAATGCATAATGTACCTAAAATATAACTGTAAAGTACATACTTTTATCACTTCAATACACTTAATTTTCTGCAAGAAATATTTTGACTCCAAAAATAAGCTGTGTGAAAAGATGATTAGTTGCACCATATGTTGTTACATTTTCGGATAAGTAAGTCATAGCGTTTATCAAAACTAGACATGATTGTCTTATTGGGATTGCCGCGATCGTTCTTTGAATAAATATATGACATTTGAGTCTCTGATCACTATTTTTTATTTTCTGGCTAGCTGCCCATCTTCAGATCATATATTGCAGTTACAGAGTAACCTGTCAGTACAGAACTATTGGTTCGCTGTCATAACTCATAGTTACTCATAGTGTTCTTAATCGAATTGTTCGAAATGTTTACATCACAATTCGGGAACACACGCGTTCTGTTCGACCTTTTGATGGGCCCACGATCTAGTGACTATTCTTGGTACTGTATCCACGACCAAACTTAGCGTATTTTAATAATGAAATAACTGTGAAACATCGACGAAAATATCTTTTCGGGTGCAAGTTTTACGTAACAGCTGTAACTAATTAGTTAATAAGAGTTTGCAATCATGTTTTTGTGGAAGTCTCAAAAATTCAAATGGCTCTGAGCACTATGGGACTCAACTGCTGAGGTCATTAGTCTCCTAGAAATTAGAACTAGTTAAACCTAACTAACCTAAGGACATCACAAACATCCATGCCCGAGGCAGGATTCGAACCTGCGACCGTAGCGGTCTTGCGGTTCCAGACTGCAGCGCATTTAACCGCACGGCCACTTCGGCCGGCGTGAAAGTCTCGTCCCGCTATTTAGTGACGTCTGATGGCACGATCTCCAAGGCGGGTATTGCCGCTGTAATTCATTCTCTCGATAGTAATTACAGTCATATTACTACAATATATTTAATTTATTGCCGGCCGCGGTGGCCAAGCGGTTAAACGCGCTACAGTCTGGAACCGCGCGGCCGCTACGGTCGCAGGTTCGAATCCTGCCTCGGGCATGGATGTGTGTGATGTCCTTAGGTTAGTTAGGTTTAAGTAGTTCTAAGTTATAGGGGACTTATGACCTTAGAAGTTAAGTCCCATAGTGCTCAGAGCCATTTGAACCATTTAATTTATTAGCATTTAATTATTCATTACTTTCCTCATCATCGTCTAAATATACAAATCTGAAGTAAATCCCCAAAGAAATTTCAGAGATTTTTGGTCACATCCTTTTCCCTTTATACATTACACACACGTACACTGAAGCGCCGAAAAAACTGGTATAGGCATGTGAATTCAAATACGGAGATATGTAATCAGGCAGAACACGGTGCTGCGGCTGGAAATTCCTATATAGGACAACAAGTGTCTGACGCGATTATTAGATCATTCACTGATTCTACAATGGCAGGTTATCAAAATTTAAGTGAGTTTGAACACGGTGTTTCAGTCGGCGCACGAGTGATTGAACACAGCCTCTCCGAGGTAGCGATGAAGTGAGGATTTTCCCGTACGACCATTTCTCGAGTGCACCGTGAATATCAGGAATCTGGTAAAACATCAAATCTCTGACATCGCTGCGGCCGGAAAAATATCCTGCAAGAACGGAACCAACGACGACTCGAGAGACCCGTTCAACGTGACAGAAGCGCAACCCTTCCGCAAATTGTCACAAATTCCAATGCTGTGCCATCAACAAGTATCAGCGTGCGAATCATTCAACGAAACATCATCGATATGGGGTTTCGGAGCTGAAGGCCCCCTCATGTATCCTTGATGACTGCACGACACAAAGCTTTACGCCTCGCCTGGGCCAATGAAGACCGACATTGGACTGTTGATGACTGGAAACAAGTTGCCTGGTTGGACGAGCCTTGTTTCAAATTGTATCGAATGGATAGACGTGCACGGGTATGGAGACAAACTCATGAGTCCATGGACCCTGCATGTCAGCAGGGGACTGTTCAAGCTAGTGGAGGCTCTGAAATAGTGGGGGGGGGGGGGGGGAATTCCGTTTGAGTGCTATGGGACCCGTGATACGTCTAGATACGACTCTGATAGGTGACATGTACGTAAGCATCCTGTCTGATCAACTGCATGCATTCATGTCCATTGTGCATTCCGACGGACATGGGCAATTCCAGCAGGACAATACGACACCCCACACGTCCAGAATTGCTACAGAGCGGCTCCAGGAACACTCTTCTGAGTTTAAACACTTCCGCTGGCCACCAAACTCTCCAAACATGAACGTTATTGAGCATCTCTGAAATCTGAAATGCTTTGCAACGATCTGTTCAGAAGAAATCTCCACCCCCTCGTACTCTTATGGATTTATGGTCAGCCCTGCAGGGTTCATGATGTCAGTTGCCACCAGCATTACTTCAGACATTAGTCGATTCCGTGCCACATCCTGCTGCGGCACTTTCGCGTGTTCTCGGGGGCCCTACAGGATGTTAAGCAGGTGTACCAGTTTCTTTTGCTCTTCAGTGTATGCTTCAAGACAATACGAAATCTTATGTAGATAGGGATCTTCCTCTTATCCTGTAGCTAAAGTGTGCAAAATACGAGTGGTTTCATGAAGATCAGAATTAAACTACAGATCTGTATGAATTACAAATGGACACTCTTCTTTATATATATAATTATAAAATTGTTATTTTCAGTTCAGGTTCAGTTTTATGTAAAAGCATACTTCAGAGGTGATTAAGTTACCTCTTTTATTTTTCAAGTTGTTAAGCAAAAACATATTTGTACTAAAATTTGCAAAATTATGATAGAGTAACTAGCCTTTAGAATTAACTTACAATGACAAAATTATAGCAATACGTTCATTAGAAATAATGACGGAGCTGTACCCAATTACAAGATAATTATGTACTTTACAGAAGTTCAGACGGCAGAATAGAGACAGTTCAGTGACCGCATCTATCTCCGGTTACGTCAGAAAAATTCTAGAAGCTATGCAACCAATATTTCTATGGAACATACACAGAGTGCTGTATTGTTCATAGAGAATTTGGACAGTTGTCAGTCTTAAGCAACCAACGATATGTAAGATCTTGAAGTCAGAAAGGGTTTCGTCTGAGGGCTGCTTAGGCGCTTAAGGTATTGTAACCACTGGTGCTCTTGTTGCCATCCGGCGCGAAACCGCACAGCAAGTATAAAAAGACCGCTATAGTGGTATATGGGATTCATTCGATCGACATCACTCGCCCGTGACGTACCTAGGTACGCTTAAGGATGTGCCGTACTTCTGTGTACGCTAAGCCTCGGATGGTACTAAAGACGACTGACTCGCGTGTTTGAATTAGTTACTGAGCATTTTTGGCACGTGTAGAGGTGAAATTTCATGAACTGAAAATATATTGGAATGCCTGTGTTCCAGTTTCGACGTTTTTATTTTGCGTGCCACCCGTAGTGTTGTAGAAAACCGTGTGGCAAGTGGCGGAGCTTATTCACCTGTTTTAAGGCGAGCAATTAACGATACTTAATTAACAGATGAACCTTTAATTAGCAGTACTAGAAATTTCGAGTGGAGGTCGTCTCTGAACCGTATAAAGTACTGATTACAATACGAAAACTTGAATCACTTTCAAATACGTTAATTTGTGCATGTGAACTTACCTTGAATATATTGATTTTTTGAAACAGTAAACTTTCGTTTATCGCCTTAGTTCCCGACTTCTTTTGAATGTAAATAGCGAATTAGAACATTTTATATCATGTCGGTGTGCTGGATTGTCGACTGGAGATTATGGGTAGCTGGCTGTCCATACAAGTAATTTTTGGGTTCTCGTAACTGACATTAGTGTTTAAAATCGCACAAACACATACAAAATGTACCAAAAACAAACAATATTTTGTAGAGCAGTAACAAAACTTTTAACTCACCATCCCACACTACGAGTAGTTAATACAATGTGTGGATTGTTAATGACATGTAAAAACTTAATATTCACCTATTTTAATAACCAGAAATTAATGCTTGTATAATACCATACAATTTATTTTGAAGTTCAATTGGTGAACTATCAAAGACTACAATCTCATAAACAGGTACCAAATGTGCTTCAAAAATCGAGTGCTCTAAGTACCACAAACAATCCTCCAGAAAAGTCGCTTCAGCCTCTGTGGGTGAACGTTGCTGTACGAACGTCTGGAACTCTGAACACGACACGGTGGTTGACTTCCTCATGACTCGTTAGATAGGTTGTCTGTTCAATATCAGTACTGATTACGAATGAATTCAAAACCCAAGAAGAGTTGTGATAAACAAGTATGGAAAAAAATAACATGATATATAAATTAAGCAAGAACTGAAAGAAACTCCTATCGATATCCTAGCCACCGTTAAATCTGAATCACTACATAGTCATATAAGGATTTATTTGTCAAAGTTTGGGATGCTAAATATATCAGGATGTGGTAGTATCGACTATTCGAATAAAATATTCCATATGACACTATCCAGATTTTATTGGTTACAGGTTTCGCCTTTTACGCAAAACACTGTTTTTGCTTGTTACCCAAACATGTTTCGGCGCCTGTATGCCAACATCAGTGGTTTTTTCATTGAAAAACTGTAAAAAGCGAACGTACTTTATACTGTTACTGATCTAACAAAATGAGGCCTAAAGACAATTTTTCTTTGTTTTTATTCTTACCTGGATTTTACATTATATGGTTTTGCTGTGCAATCTGTATTGTGTCCCACACTGATAGCTAACTGCTGGCCGGAGTGGCCGAGCGGTTCTAGGCGCTACAGTCTGGAACCGCGCGACCGCTGCGGTCGCAGGTTCGAATCCTGCATCGGGCATGGATGTGTGTGATGTCCTTAGGTTAGTTAGGTTTAGGTAGTTCTAAGTTCTAGGGGACTGATGACCTCAGCAGTTAAGCCCCATAGTGCTCAGAGCCATTTTGAACCATTTGATAGCTAACTGTCGAAACGCCCGGTGGGATACAAGCAAGCAAGCTTCAGATTCATGCTCCACAGATTGAACAGAACGGCCATAAAGAAACAGAATTACACACAGGGGCTAAACACAACAAAACAAATAGCAGAGGAAAAGAGTTACTAGACCCATATGATAGAGAAACTAAACCAAAACATTTGTAAACAGATAAGGAACGAGTGCTCCACACACACACACAAAACCTTACACAACACAGAACAACACAACACAACACACAATGACCACATGCAAGACACAGCAGTGCAACAACACACACACAAAACGAAATGGGACATACTTACAATAACAAAACTGTCCATAGAATAGGCAATATATTGAAGAAACAGGGACTTCAAATAGGATACAGGTCAGACAACACATCCTAGAAAAAACTCAGAAGAGAACCCACAGATAAATTCAACAGATCAGGAATATATGAACTCACATGTAACACTTGCTAATCAGTAGACATAGGACAGACATGTAGGAACTTTAAAACAAGGTACTCAGAACGCCTCAGAGCCCATAGCACATTTTCTGACCACCTAACAGCCTATTACCACTATCCAACTAAAATAGCAACAGACTTAAAAATACTGACAGCCAGCCACAGCCTGTACCATAAACTTACAATAGAACAAACTCCCACGTACAGAAGACACAAACACACACACACACACACACACACACACACACACACACACATACACATACACACGCACACACAAACACAAACACACACGTACACAAAAGAGATAAAAGCAAACAAAATTCAAATCGACAGCAAACTCAGTCGCGAACAAATGAGCGCCGAGTGGGATAGGACACACAACAACATTGAAGGCATAATAAAACGCAAAACATTTTGCCACACCAAAACCACATTTTGAAAAATCAGGGGATGTGTTAAGCAGATGACTGAATTCACATTTACATCGTTTGATTTGCAGATGAGAAGTAATCAGTGCAGGACACCATACAGATGGTACAGCAAAACCATATAATGTAAAATCCAGGTAAGAACAAAAACGAACAATAATTGTCTCTAAGCCTCGATTTGTTAGATCAGTTACAACCTACAATATGTTCACTTTTTACGGTTTTTAAATAAACAAAATCCACTGATGATGGCAGAGAGGTGCCGTCACATGTTTGGGTAACAAGACGAAACAGTGTTTTGCATAAAAATCGGAACATATATCCATTAAATTTAACTGCAAACACTGAAAAAATACGTACAACAGCTGCAAATCCAAAGGATGAATGAGAAGAGTTACAGCTGTTAGAAAGCAGCTTGAACATCTACTCACAGAAGATGAAAGTTGAAAACCGACTTTGGGATTGTCCTAAACGTCGTTCAGGAGGCCTGCAGAAGGCGTAATAAATCGCTGAAACTGGCAGCCCAATAAAATAACAATTTGAAAACTAGACGGCTGAAAGGTGTTTGATCTGACATTCTGTACTGAACAGCCGAGTCCTGCAATCGTCTCCGAAAAGACAGACATACAGAGACTTTTCACAGATGCTCTTGACACCAGCAGGCGAACATATAACCAGCTTCGCCGTTCTCGAGACGCCCTTTCTCAAGCACCGGCTCATAACAAACTGCCCTTTGTAAAAGTCGCTTATGCCAGTGGACTCTCCCATTTGTCCACTGGAAGTGCTCATAATGTGTTGGCTCATCGATTATGCTGAGCAGCACCTTGAGCATCTTTCAAAGCAAGACGTTGCCATGGAGGCGGGATATCCGGAGCAGATTTAGAGGAAGATTGCGATTAGATGATGGCGAGGGTGTGGGGAGAGGGGAGGGGTGAGAAGCCGCGACCCACTGCAGGCGGTGGCGGAGGCGGAGGCGGGGGCGGGGGTGGGAGCACGGAGGAAATGGCAGTGCGACAAAAGAAGCGTCTTGGCTAAAGATAGGGGACTCGCCGCCGCGCCCCTAGACGTCACTGGGGGGGCGGCTGCCATTGTGCCTGAATAATGCAGCCAGTCGATGGTGGGCGATCACCGCCTCCACCCTGCACCGCCGCACTCATTCTTTCCGGAGACCTAATTTGCCTCCTGCTGGAATTTTAACGGAACCCTGCCTCCGCATTACCCTAAGTATAGATGAACTGTATCGGCCGATCGCTTAATGTGCAGGGTGATCATAAAGGAAAGAGCGGATTTTACTTTTCTGTTACATAATTAAAAGTGTGATGTACCTAGAGGATAATATACCTATGAACGCACGATATACACTCCTGGAAATTGAAATAAGAACACCGTGAATTCATTGTCCCAGGAAGGGGAAACTTTATTGACACGTTCCTGGGGTCAGATACATCACATGATCACACTGACAGAACCACAGGCACATAGACACAGGCAACAGAGCATGCACAATGTCGGCACTAGTACAGTGTATATCCACCTTTCGCAGCAATGCAGGCCGCTATTCTCCCATGGAGACGATCGTAGAGATGCTGGATGTAGTCCTGTGGAACGGCTTGCCATGCCATTTCCACCTGGCGCCTCAGTTGGACCAGTGTTCGTGCTGGACGTGCAGACCGCGTGAGACGACGCTTCATCCAGTCCCAAACATGCTCAATGGGGGACAGATCCGGAGATCTTGCTGGCCAGGGTAGTTGACTTACACCTTCTAGAGCACGTTGGGTGGCACGGAATACATGCGGACGTGCATTGTCCTGTTGGAACAGCAAGTTCCCTTGCCGGTCTAGGAATGGTAGAACGATGGGTTCGATGACGGTTTGGATGTACCGTGCACTATTCAGTGTCCCCTCGACGATCACCAGTGGTGTACGGCCAGTGTAGGAGATCGCTCCCCACACCATGATGCCGGGTGTTGGCCCTGTGTGCCTCGGTCGTATGCAGTCCTGATTGTGGCGCTCACCTGCACGGCGCCAAACACGCATACGACCATCATTGGCACCAAGGCAGAAGCGACTCTCATCGCTGAAGACGACACGTCTCCATTCGTCCCTCCATTCACGCCTGTCGCGACACCACTGGAGGCGGGCTGCACGACGTTGGGGCGTGAGCAGAAGACGGCCTAACGGTGTGCGGGACCGTAGCCCAGCTTCATGGAGACGGTTGCGAATGGTCCTCGCCGATACCCCAGGAGCAACAGTGTCCCTAATTTGCTGGTAAGTGGCGGTGCGGTCCCCTACGGCACTGCGTAGGATCCTACGGTCTTGGCGTGCATCCGTGCGTCGCTGCGGTCCGGTCCCAGGTCGACGGGCACGTGCACCTTCCGCCGACCACTGGCGACAACATCGATGTACTGTGGAGACCTCACGCCCCAAGTGTTGAGCAATTCGGCGGTACGTCCACCCGGCCTCCCGCATGCCCACTATACGCCCTCGCTCAAAGTCCGTCAACTGCACATACGGTTCACGTCCACGCTGTCGCAGCATGCTACCAGTGTTAAAGACTGCGATGGAGCTCCGTATGCCACGGCAAACTGGCTGACACTGACGGCGGCGGAGCACAAATGCTGCGCAGCTAGCGCCATTCGACGGCCAACACCGCGGTTCCTGGTGTGTCCGCTGTGCCGTGCGTGTGATCATTGCTTGTACAGCCCTCTCGCAGTGTCCGGAGCAAGTATGGTGAGTCTGACACACCGGTGTCAATGTGTTCTTTTTTCCATTTCCAGGAGTGTATTTTGGTCGGTACTTGAGTCTAGTGAATGATTTTAGAAACACATGAAGGAAAGCGCACTAGAGACCACAATAACAAATTTCTGTTGTTTCCTACAGTTTTTATTCCCGTTAACCATGAATTTATATTTGCACAGCATTTGTAAATAATTTAGCCTTCTACATATTTAAGTGCTGTATAATATATGAAAGATATTTCGAATATATAGTTAATTATTCAGGTAAGGAACTGTGACTAAAATGACATATTTTTACGACTATTTATATAATTTGTTGACAGTTAACTCACTTGTTGGTCGTGCACCGTATTGAATCTTGAAACAGAAGTAGATCTATTGCTACGGATCATTTGACACTTGCAAATGAACTGAGTTTCTTTAATCAGTTAACAATTTTATCTGTCTTGAAAATGGAAGTTTGTGTTAGTTTGCCGCGTGGGATTAGCCGAGCGGACTAAGGCGCTGAGCGACTGGTCCCGGCGGAGGTTCGAGTCCTCCCTCGGGCATGGGTGTGTCTGTTTGTCCTTAGGATAGTTTAGGCTAAGTAGTGTGTAAGCTTAGGGACTGATGACCTTAAAAGCTAAGTCCCATAAGATTTCACACACATTTGAACATTTGAATTTGATCATTTGTTAGTTTCCAGTAGCTTCTGTTTTAAAATGTAATTAATTTCTGTTTTTTATTTTCTATAATACTTCTGCATCATTTCAAAAATGGTTCAGATGGCTCTAAGCACTATGGGACAACATCTGAGGCCATCAGTCCCCTAGACTTAGAACTACGTTAACCTAACTAACCTAAGGACATCACACACATCCATGCCCAAGGCAGGATTCGAATTTGCGACCGTAGCAGCAGCGCGGTTCCGGACTGAAGCGCCTAGAACCGCTCGGCCACAGTGGTCGGCTCTGCCCCATTTGATTTCACTGATTGATTATTGGTGTACACTAGAGTAACAATGTAACAGAGACTACAGCGATATTTCTCTGCATATCGAGTACTTTTTTCCTGATACGTGGCCATATTGTACCTTGTAAAATATTTTCACATTTGGAAAAAAAAATCTCGCACGACGGAGTTACCCAAATAGGTCACAAATCGATATTCATACAGGTATCGATGGAAACGCAAAATTGTAAATTTTGGTGGCCAATGCCTCGCAGATATGAACGTGTACAGTATACGCAGGTAGCATTTGAGAGAGGATGTATAGTTGAGCTCAAAGAAGCCACTAGGCGTAATCGGCAAATCGTTCAACATCTGATAGGATCGATGCCACTATTCGACGATGTTGGCAGGAGTGGGTGAACCATGGCGAACACAGTGTCAGGGAGTAAGCGGTCGACCTAGAGAAACGACAAAGCGTGAGGACCCAGCAATCGCCAGAGAGGCACACAGAGCCCCGGATTCGCCATTATGATCGATGCGACGTGCAAATGGTGCTTCAGTGACCCAAAGGACCGACAATAGGCGGCTGATAGAAAGGGGGGCTGAGTTCATGGTGATCATAGCTCCTACCACCACTGACCTCTGTAGACCAACAAGCCCGTTTTTGGTGGTGTTGGGCACATTTGGCCTGGAGGCTCACTAATTGGAATAGAATTGTCTTCAGAGATGATTCCCGCGTCGAAATATCTGGAGACGCCCCTGACAGCGGTGAGATATCAACTTGTTTGTTGCCCGCCATACGGCTCGACAACCAGGAGTGATAAAATGTAACAATATTGTACATACATCCGTTATTTTGATATTGTTTTAGTAGGCAACTGGTTTCGACGTTCCAGTCATGTCATCTTCAGGCCTGTCGCTCGAATGACACCAAGTACCATTGGTGCATCTATAAGACAAG
The DNA here is from genome assembly GCF_021461395.2 of Schistocerca americana. Classification (NCBI taxonomy): domain Eukaryota; kingdom Metazoa; phylum Arthropoda; class Insecta; order Orthoptera; family Acrididae; genus Schistocerca; species Schistocerca americana. The sequence goes on along the minus strand of NC_060122.1, from coordinate 473,144,041 downwards.
GCACCAATATTCGTATATGGTTCTGTAGATATTCGAACTTCATGAGCAGATGTGTACAGTAAATTGCCCACTGTTGGTGTAGTATTATTACATTCCATTGACCAGCCCCTGTCTCACGCTCCTGAGCCCATGATGAAGTTAGATTTACCAGGAATGATTTCCTGCGGAGCCATTTCTTTTCATATCAGGACTCCTATGGTTGTCATCTGCTGCACCCTCACAGTACAACCGGACATCGACGATATTCTACGTCCCGTTTCGTTGTCCTTAATGGCAAGCCATTCTGGGCTTATATTTCAGCACGATAATGTCCACCCGCATATGGGGAGAGTTTATACTGCTTGCCTTGCGAAACCCTATCTTGGCCAGCAATGCCACCGCCTCTCTCCCCAATTGAGAACGTTTGGAGCATATGCGCAATGCCCTCCAACAAGCTCAGGATTTTGAGTATCTAATTCACCAATTGGACAAACTTTAGCACGCTATCGCTCAGGAGAACACTCAACAACTCTGTTAATCAGTGCGAAGCCGATTAATGGCTTGTATAAGAGCCAGAGATTGACCAACACGTTATTGACTTTCTTCATTTGAGAAGCTCTTTCTCTTGAGTAGATCATCCAATTTTTCTGAAATTGTAATCATTTGTTTGTTCGTAAATGTACATCACATTTACCAATTTCCGTACCATTCGGATAATTCCTTCGCGTTGCGTCGGCTTTGTTTTTCTTCTTAGAATGTATTTTGTGATCTAATGTTGTATTGGAGTACAAGCAAGTCCAGTAAGCTACCCGATCTAGCGTTCGGTTGTTGTTTCTCCGTGCTACAATTTGCAAAAACAGGTCTGTGGCCTAAATGCAACATGCGTTCCGTCAGCACGTCACCGAGAGCCTTCATCGTCACTAGAACTTTGCAAGTACCATACAAAATATGTTGGCATAAGGTTACATTTACTTGTATATACACGAGAGCAGGACACCCACACTGGTCAGATACAAAGGGACAGTTTTGAAAATGTCTGCTCGAAACAGTCCATTTCACTGCTTAGGTAACGAATTTCTGTACGGTGTGGCACATGGCCTATTTCCCTCGATCCACAACTTCCAGTAGAAGTATAAATTTGTTAGTCGATTTAATCACATACTCTTCCTTACCAGTCTCAGTTTCATAAAAAAATATTTTTAGATTAGTTTAAATACTAAGTGGCAAGGTAAAGTTGTTTTTGGGCGGTGGCGAATACTTATTCACGGTGTTTCGGGAAGAATACTAAATATTTTAGGAGGTGCTGGCACGCACGATTTTGAACAAAACATTACGTATAATATCTGCCCAGTTTTTGTTACTTACAGAGATACAGCTAGTTACAGAGATAAGTTTCCAGTCTGTGCGTAATGGTACTCCTGTTGCAATTGGTTCCTTTTATCGATGGTTATTTTTGTTTTGAAACTCAAGTTGCGAATTCAACATTCAGCTCTCTGTGACTTGTTGGTCATTTGGGCCTGCTGCGTTGCTACATCGTCTAACAGGGCCCCATTATCTAGATTTCCGGAAAATGAGGTTCCAGCATCTTTGGTTACATGGATGATCATTAACTTTTCGAATGGTAGCGCTTCTGCACATTTAGTAGTCAAGTGGCACATTATGTGAACCTAACATTCTCCGGAAGACGGATGAGCAGAAATTGTCACGTTTCTTGGCCACCAATTCCCTGGAATTTTTGTCTGTCGAGGTGGTTGAAAGGGAAATTCTACAAAGAAATGTAAACACGAGGGGCTGGAGCTGTCATAAAAGAACGCCAAGACGACCTCAGAAGAGCTACACGTGGCGTTGTAAAAAGGACTGGAAAGTGCACTGAACTCTGGGGCTGAAATTTATGAAAGTTTCAGCGATTTACTACGCCATCTTCAGACCCCCGGCCCGACGTTTAGGAAGATTCCAACGTCGGTTTCCATTAAAATAGGGACCAGCATTCGAAGACTGATAGATTTCTGCTTGATGCAGGGATCACTTCAGAGATTTTCTGCTGACTGTTAGATAAACATTGAATGGCCCCTATTTTGACCGGAACCGAGGCTGGAATCCTCCTAAAAGTCAGTCAGGAGGCCTGAAGATCGCGTAATAAATCGCGGAAACTGGTACCCCAATAAAAATAACAGTTTGGAAGTTAGACGACTGATAAGTCTTTGATTTGACTTTCTCTATGGAAAGTGGTTGAAGGAAGGTGGAACCATACGAAGGCGAAAAAGTGTTCGACGTCCATACGAATATGGACGTCGGAGGCTAGAAAGATCTGTGAGGCAGGATAGGCGGCCATCTGTGGCATATCTAACGACAGAGTCCTATATCGTTGACGTCAATTTGTTGCAGAATTGTGGGACATGCTATATGCTCAAGATTTAAGACGTTTTTGAAGAAGGAAAATCTATAAAAATCAGCATGGATTCCGCAAACAGTCACCTTGCGAAACTCAGCTCTCTCTAGTACGAAGGCTTTCCGACCGGATGACATATCTTCTGGCAAACCTTCCGGGATGTAAGGTCGTGGTCCATGAAACTCTTCAGCTCCTAACGTTTCGTCCAGAGCTGCGCTGGACATCTTCAGAGGGGTGTTTCTCCTCCGGTGAGTCTTGCCGACAGCTCTCTCTGTTCCTCCAGGAGATTCATAGCGCAGTGGACAACGGCGCTCAGGTTGATGCCGTGTTCCTTGAGTCCCGAAGACATTTGGCTCCGTTCTCCACTGCCGTTTAGTGGAGAAATGACCTTACCGAGTATCGGACCAGATTTTCGACTCTATTCAAGACGTCATAGCAGACATAACTTTAAGTGTCGCTCTAATCGCAATAATGTTGACAGATGAAAAAGTAATTATCGGAGTATCCAAGGAAGTGTGGCAGCACAGTTACTGTTTACAGTGTATATAAACGATCTTACAGAAAGCGTCGGATGCTCATTTAGACTGTTCGCAGATGATATTACTGGTACGAGGCTTGTGGAGTATAATGCAGATGTAAAGTTGGACGCTGGTGCAGTCACAAGTGTCTCAGAGCACACGGTTAAGCGTACATTATTTAACATCAGGCTCAGCAGCAGACGATCAATTCATGTCAGCACGTTAACCATAGGCATTCGAAAATCGGGGCAAGAGAAGGAAATTGATCCCGTCAGGATTCTGGGAGGTACACACTTTTTGTTTGTTACAAAACTCTCTAGAATTTCCAGAAAAGTTTGTCTGCGACTCCTCTGAACCGCAGATTTAGACATACTCAGCCCTAAGGGAAGTGCTGTGGCGTTAGAATTGGCCATGAATTTTCTAGTTGAAACGCAGTTCTCGGAATATTAGACGGCTTCCTTGGCATGGCAGCGGTCTCGGCACCGTCCTTCAGTTAAGGTGGATACCAAACCCTTCGGAACCGAAATGAGATCTTTCCTCTGTCACGCACTCGTCCAGGCCTCATCGAGCTCAAGAGAAGGACCGACCCAACACCCGGTGCGAGGATTCCCACAGTTCCCAGCACGTCACAAACATGATGTACCGGGTGATCAAAAAGTCAATATAAATTTGAAAACTGAATAAATCACGGAATAATGTAGATAGAGAGGTACAAATTGACACTCACGCTTGGAATGACATGGGGTTTTATTAGAACTAAAAAAATACAAAAGTTCACTAAATGCCCGACAGATGGCGCTTCATCTAATTAGAATAGCAATAATTAGCATAACAAAGTAAGACAAAGCAAAGATGATGTTCTTTACAGGAAATGCTCAATATGTCCACCATCATTCCTCAACAATAGCTGTAGTCGAGGAATAATGTTGTGAACATCATTGTAAAGCATGTCCGGAGTTATAGTAAGGCTTTGGCGTCGGATGATGTCTTTCAGCATCCCTAGAGATGTCGGTCGATCACGATACACTTGCGACTTCAGGTAACCCCAAAGCCAATAATCGCACGGACTGAGATCTGGGGACCTGGGAGGCCAAGCATGACGAAAGTGGCGGCTGAACACACGATCATCACCAAACGACGCGCGCAAGAGATCTTTCACGCGTATAGCATTTTTTTTTTTTTTTTGGTTCTAATAAAACCCCATGTCATTCCAAGCATGTGTGTCAATTTTTACTTCTCTATCTACATTATTCCGTGGTTTATTAAGTTTTCAAATTTATACTGACTTTTTGATCACCTAGTATACTGGCCTACCGCTGTCTCGTTCCACAAGGACACCCACTCTCCTTGTTGCACAACGTAATCACAACAGTAATTTACCAATGGCTTACTGAGTCTACTTTCAGTTCTACATGGCATAGCTGTTTTTGTACACTATGAACAATAGGTCTATGCTTTACATTACGTGTGTACACATTTACACCCGAAATGAAACAGGTGAGAATAGAGGGAAAAATTTTGAATTTGAAGTTCGGGAAAGTTTCTTCTCAAGGAATTGGAATCTTCTCATAGTATTTGGAGTAAAATACTTCTTAAAGTGCAGTCACTGAGCTGTAAATCGTGCATGGGAGCTCAGTGTCAAACTGAGGCGACAGGAATCGTCTTGGTTCAATATTGTTTCAAGACGATTTTACTGGCCAATTTCAGGATCATTTTTTGAGGACTTGCAGCGTTTAACTGGGCTCTAGATCATACATTCCCCAAAAAAACCAAAAAAGTATACCTTTGAAAACACGTTTTGATCACTACAGTTCTGATGCTGTGTACTGTATGACGATCAAAGGCAAGAAAATAACCCAGTTAGTTCATCGCTTTCGAATAAGCGTTCTTTAAGTTTGTTTCCTGTTTCTCGACTGTCAAAAGAATTCATGTGCATTTCTTGCTGGGTAGTTTTTTTCCTGTCTAACAGAATGTCATCGATCAGATTGTTTTTTATGTTTCGGCTTTTAAATTTTTATGTTAAACTTAACATTATTTCCATATGAATCAAAATATTGATTTGTGAATACTTCGCTGGATGACGTAGGCTTTACTCGTAACAAAATGTAATTTCAGATTATTGAATTAGAAAAATGACATACACGAAGAAGAACTTTGTTTGGATTAAACTGAAAGATTAAAAGTATAATAATTTAAGCCAAAACAGTGCACGAGTTATTTGTTGCACAAACTACTATATTACATGGACAAAATACACTGAAGCACCCAATAGCTGTTACAGGCATGCGCATACAAATACAGAGATATTAAAACAGGCAGAATACGGCGCTGCGGTCGCAACGCCTACATAAGACAACGACTGTCTGGCACAGTTGTTAGATCGGTTACTATTGCTACAATGGCAGGCTATCAAGATTTAAGTGTTTGAACGTGGTGTTACAGTCGGCACACGAGCGATGGAACACCATCTCCGAGGTAGCGACTAAGCAGGGATTTTCCCTTACGACCATTTCACGAGTGTACCGTGAATATCAGAAATCCGGTAAAACATAAAATTTCCGACGGCTGCGACCGGGAAAAGATCCTGTAAGAAAGAGACCAACGACAACTGAAGAGATGTGGACTTTCGGAGCCCAAGGCCCACTCGTGTACCCTTGATGACTGCAAGACACAAAGCTTTACCCCTCGCCTGGACCCGTCAAGACTGACATTGGGCTGTTGATGACTGGAAACACGTGGCAAAAGTGTAACCCTTCCGCAGATTGCTGCAGATTTAAATGCTGGGCCATCAACAAGTATCAGCGTGCGAACCTTTCAACGAAACATCGTAGATATCGACTTTCGGGGCCGAAGACCTACCCGTGTACCCTTGATGACTGCAAGACAGAAAGCTTTACGCCTCGCCTGGACCTGTCAGCACCGAAATTGGACTGTTGACGGCTGGAAACACGTTGCCTGGTGGGATAAGTCTCGTTTCAAATTTTATCGAGCTGATAGACGTGTATGGAGACAACCTCATGATTCAATAGACCCTGCATGTCGGTAGGGGACTGTTCAAACTGTCGGGGGCTCTGTAATCTGGTGGGGCGTGTGCCGTTAGAATGATATGGGACCCCTGATACGTCTAGATACGTCTCTGACAAGTGACACGTACGTAAACATCCTGTCTGATCACCTGCACCCACTAATGTCCATTGTGCATTCCGACGGACTTGGGAAATTCCAACAGGACAATGCGACACTCATGTCCAGAATTGCTACGCATCGGCTCTAGGAGACTCTTCTGAGTTTAAACAGTTCCGGTTCCCACCAAATTCTCCAGACACGAACATTATTGAGCATATCTGGGACGCCTCACAACGTGCTGTTCAGAAGAGATCTCCACCCCTTCGTACTCTTACGGATTTTTGGACAGCCTTGTAGGACTGATGGTGTTAATTAGCTCCAGCGCTACTTCAGCCATTAGTCCATGCCACGTCGTGTTGTGGCACTTCTGCATGTTCGCGGGGCCCCTACATGATATTAGATAGGCGTACCAGTTTCTTTGGCTCTTCACTGTAACTGGTGAATGTGATGAGTAAACTAGGAAAATGGGGATGTGGCCAGAGAGCGAAAGGAGTGAATGGGTGTTGGAGGGGAAGAGTTTTACTTTTACAAGCATATTATATTAAGTTCGCCTTAGTAGTTGTCAGTTTGTCTGGCTACAACGCCGCAGACCCGGGTGCAGTTCAGGTATTGCCGTGAATCGTTTCCTCGTGTGAGGACTGGAATGCGGTGCAGTCATCCTCTGATACTAACTGAGGAGTTACTCAAGTGACAAGCAATGGCTGCAAGGTGTCCCTCCAAACGGTATTCTAATAATGCTATTGGCAGAGGATGACGCGGAGCTTTCCTATATTATCCTATCGTGAGAAAATATTAACTGGCTACAGTTACCGTAGCAAGGGTGAGAATGGAACTGTATTTGATCACTAAAGATTGTGTCAGGATTCTGTGGTTGGTATTTATGTTTCTGCTGTTATTTGGTCTAAGGAAAACGTCACATTTAATATCATAAGAATGGCATTTCAACAAAGGTTGAATTATTATTATTGTTTTTATTTATTTTCTAATTTTTAGGGTTCGGTACATCAATCAGTAGAAACGGAACCGTTACAGGATCACTATTTTGTTCGTTTACCTGTCCGAGCATTTGAAACACATTTCCTCCGAACGGGTAGACGTACTGAAATTTATGTCACATACTGAGGTCTAAGGTCCCTTGGCGGTATAGAAGATGGATGATTCTAAACCAAAAAGCCGTTTATGTCACAAAACTCATTCATCAAAACGTACTCACACGTTCTGTTGACGTAGAATCAAGAAATTTGTAAAAAGCAAGGTTTCACGGTACATGCCAAGAAAAAAGATCGAAATTTTTAATTTGTAAATATATCAAACGAAAAAAAACATTTTTTGTCGTTTGTTATGCGACTGCCTATCCGTTCGTCTGTCCGTCCGTCTGTTAAGACCCATTTTACTATGGAACGGGTAGACGTATCAAGTTAATATTTATGCCGCATACTAATACCTACAGTCCCTTGGCGATGTAATAAATTCAAGTCAAATAAAATAAGTTAATGAAGTCAAAAGATATGGCCATTCATATCACACATTTAGCTATTTGCAAATTCACTCATCAAAAGCTATAGGGTAGTTCCCATTGACCTAGAATTACCGAATTAGGCAAGAAGCAAGGTTTCACAGTACAAGCAAAGGAAATGACCCGAAAATTGTTAGTTTTTCATTATAACATAGGAAACAAAAATATATTTTTGATTATTTTAGAAAGTACTGCAATTCTTGGGACCGATATCTTGCCAGTATCGATATCTGTAACTGGTAAAAATCATCGAGATTGTTAATTCCCGAAATCGATGAACTGTCTATTTAGATAATTACGTCTGAATGGAACCTTCGGTGCGCGAGTCTTGCTCGCACTTGCCCTGTTTTTTTTTTTTTTTTTTCCTTTCCTGCTTTGAACATCGTATTGAAACAGACGATGACACGCGTAAAGCTGAAATACTAAACACCTTTTTCCAAAGCTGTTTCACAGAGGAAGACCGCGCTGCAGTTCCTTCTCTAAATCCTCGCACGATCGAAAAAATGGCTGACATCGAAATAAGTGTCCAAGGAATAGAAAAGCAACTGAAATCACTCAACAGAGGAAAGTCCACTGGACCTGACAGGATACCAGTTCGATTCTACACACAGTACGCGAAAGAACTTGCCCCCCTTCTAACAGCCGTGTACCTTAAGTCTCTAGAGCAACGGAAGGTTCCAAATGATTGGAAAAGAGCACAGGTAGTTCCAGTTATCAAGAAGGGTCGTCGAGCAGATGCGCAAAACTATAGCCGCATATCTCTGAAATCGATCTGTTGTAGAATTTTAGAACATGTTTTTTGCTCGCCTATCATGTCATTTCTGGAAACCCAGAATCTACTCTGTAGGAAACAACATGGATTCCAGAAACAGCGATCGTGTGAGACCCAACTCGCTTTATTTGTTCATGAGACCTAGAAAATATTAGATACTGGCTCCCAGGTAGATGCCTTTTTTCCTTGACTTCCGGAAGGCGTTCGATATAGTTCCGCACTGTCGCCTGATAAACAAAGTAAGAGCCTACGGAATATCAGACCAGCTGTGTGGCTGGATTGAAGAGTTTTTAGCAAACAGAACACAGCATGTTGTTCTCAACGGAGAGACGTCTACAGACGTTAAAGTAACCTCTGGCATGCGACCGGGGTGTGTTATGGGACCATTGCTTTTCACAATATACACTCCTGGAAATTGAAATAAGAACACCGTGAATTCATTGTCCCAGGAAGGGGAAACTTTATTGACACATTCCTGGGGTCAGATACATCACATGATCACACTGACAGAACCACAGGCACATAGACACAGGCAACAGAGCATGCACAATGTCGGCACTAGTACAGTGTATATCCACCTTTCGCAGCAATGCAGGCTGCTATTCTCCCATGGAGACGATCGTAGAGATGCTGGATGTAGTCCTGTGGAACGGCTTGCCATGCCATTTCCACCTGGCGCCTCAGTTGGACCAGCGTTCGTGCTGGACGTGCAGACCGCGTGAGACGACGCTTCATCCAGTCCCAAACATGCTCAATGGGGGACAGATCCGGAGATCTTGCTGGCCAGGGTAGTTGACTTACACCTTCTAGAGCACGTTGGGTGGTACGGGATACATGCGGACGTGCATTGTCCTGTTGGAACAGCAAGTTCCCTTGCCGGTCTAGGAATGGTAGAACGATGGGTTCGATGACGGTTTGGATGTACCGTGGACTATTCAGTGTCCCCTCGACGATCACCAGTGGTGTACGGCCAGTGTAGAAGATCGCTCCCCACACCATGATGCCGGGTGTTGGCCCTGTGTGCCTCGGTCGTATGCAGTCCTGATTGTGGCGCTCACCTGCACGGCGCCAAACACGCATACGACCATCTTTAGCACCAAGGCAGAAGCGACTCTCATCACTGAAGACGACACGTCTCCATTCGTCCCTCGATTCACGCCTGTCGCGACACCACTGGAGGCGGGCTGCACGATGTTGGGGCGTGAGCGGAAGACGGCCTAACGGTGTGCGGGACCGTAGCCCAGCTTCATGGAGACGGTTGCGAATGGTCCTCGCCGATACCCCAGGAGCAACAGTGTCCCTAATTTGCTGGGAAGTGGCGGTGCGGTCCCCTACGGCACTGCGTAGGATCCTACGGTCTTGGCGTGCATCCGTGCGTCGCTGCGGTCCGGTCCCAGGTTGACGGGCACGTGCACCTTCCGCCGACCACTGGCGACAACATCGATGTACTGTGGAGACCTCACGCCCCACGTGTTGAGCAGTTCGGCGGTACGTCCACCCGGCCTCCCGCATGCCCACTATACGCCTTCGCTCAAAGTCCGTCAACTGCACATACGGTTCACGTCCACGCTGTCGCGGCATGCTACCAGTGTTAAAGACTGCGATGGAGCTCCGTATGCCACGGCAAACTGGCTGACACTGACGGCGGCGGTGCACAAATGCTGCGCAGCTAGCGCCATTCGACGGCCAACACCGCGGTTCCTGGTGTGTCCGCTGTGCCGTGCGTGTGATCATTGCTTGTACAGCCATCTCGCAGTGTCCGGAGCAAGTATGGTGGGTCTGACACACCGGTGTCAATGTGTTCTTTTTTCCATTTCCAGGAGTGTATTTAAATGACCTAGTAGATAGCGTCGGAAGTTCCATGCGGCTTTTCGCGGATGATGCTGTAGTATACAGAGAAGTTGCAGCATTAGAAAATTGCAGCGAAATGCAGGAAGATCTGCAGCAGATAGGCACTTGGTGCAGGGAGTGGCAACTGACACTTAACGTAGACAAATGTAATTTATTGCGAATACATAGAAAGAAGGATCCTTTATTGTATGATTATATGATAGCGGAACAAACACTGGTAGCAGTTACTCGTATAAAATGTCTGGGAGTATGCGTAAGGAACGATTTGAAGTTTAATGATCATATAAAATTAATTGTTGGTAAGGCGGGTGCCAGGTTGAGATTCATTGGAAGAGTCCTTAGAAAATGTAGTCCATCAACAATGGAAGTGGCTTACAGAACACTCGTTCGACCTATACTTGAGTATTGCTCATCAGTGTGGGATCCGTACCAGGTCGGGTTGACAGAGGAGATAGAGAAGATCCAAAGAAGAGCGGCGCGTTTCGTCATAGGGTTGTTTGTTAAGCGTGATAGCGTTACGGAGATGTTTAGCAAACTCAAGTGGCAAACTCTGCAAGAGAGGCGCTCTGCATCGCCCTGTAGCTTGCTGTCCAGGTTTTGAGAGGGTGCGTTTCTGGATGAGGTATCGAATATACTGCTTCCCCCTACTTATACCTCCCGAGTAGATCACGAATGTAAAATCAGAGAGGTTCGAACGCGCACGGAGGCTTTCCGGCAGTCGTTCTTTCCGCGAGCCATACGCGACTGGAACAGGAAAGGGAGGTAATGACAGTGGCACGTAAGGTGCCCTCCGACACACACCGTTGGGTTGCTTGCGGAGTATAAATGTAGATGTAGATGTAGACTAGTTCTATAAAGCAAGAAATACATATTCTTCTTTCTTCTAGAAATTGCCTAAATAAGCTTTTCGTTTTAGAAGACAATTAATCCCTTTAGTTATGTTGAATTACCTTTTTATTTGAATTTTTAAGAATGCATCTTTCATCGCCAATACTGAATTCTGTAAGAGTACCATATATTTTTGGTATTTCTGCGTTACGTCTCTAGAGGAGTTCAGTTTTCGTTTTGCACATCTGTAGTAACTTGCAGACGCCGCAGCTCAATTCCCGCGGCCAGCTGCTCCAACTGAGTGGAAGTTCTTCTTATATCAAATTCACCGTAGAGGTTACCACCTCTCCTCCTCTTTTCCCGGCGGTGTATAAAGTGTAGCAGCGGTGGCTGACGTCATCACGTTGCCGCAGTATGTTCGCCTTTCGAGAAACGAGTCCCACGAGATTGACTGGAGACGCACGCCACGCTATAAGCCCTCCTGGGAAAGCATTTCTCTTTTGTGGAGAGCTGCCGGTTCCAATCTGAAGCTCAGCACGCAGAACCCTGGCTCGGCTACAACTCTGCGTTGCCAGCGGACGCACGGGTCGCGCACGTGGCCTACTTGTAGCGGTCGATAGTGCATTGTACGGCGGCGCGCCTGGCAACGCGGCTACCCGCCTCTGCAACTGTTCCCTCCGAGGGAGGGCAGCCTCGCTGCAGACACTTTCATATTACCATCCGCCAGCACATTCTGTAGTCAGTCCTGCTTTTGAGGGTATCGTAGAGAATGTTTCATTCGTTAGTGCCAAAAATGTTTCGCCTATTCGTGCTAAGCGTTTTCAGTAGTGTGTAATATAAAGAAAATTACACTGCAAAGTTAAAGGATCTGGTACACCTACCTAGTATCGATTAGGGCTCCCGTGACCCTGCAGAAGTGTAGCAGCACGACGTGGCATGGACTCGACTAATGTCTGAAGTAGTGCTGGTGGGAACTGACACCAGGAATCCTACAGGGCTGTCCAAAAATCCGTAAGAGTACGAACACGTCGCAAGGCATCCGACATATGCTCAATAATGTTCATATCTGTCGAGTTTGGTGGCCAACGGAACTGTTTAAACGCAGAAGAGTGTTCCTGGAGCCACTATGAAGCAGTTCTGGACGTGTGGGGTGTCGCATTGTCCTGCTGGAATTGCCTAAGTCTATCGGAATGCTCATGAACATAAATGGATGCAACTGATCAGAAAGGATGCTTACATACGTACCACGTGTCAGAGCCGTATTTAGGCGTACCAGGGGTCCCATGCTATTCGAAATGCACACGCCCAACACCATTACAGAGCATCCACCAGCTTGAAGAAAAATTGTTCAAATGGCTCTGAGTACTATGCGACTTAACTTCTGAGGTCATCAGTCGCCTAGAACTTAGAACTAATTAAAATTAACTAACCTAAGGACAACACACACATCCATGCCCGAGGCAGGATCCGAACCTGCGACCGAAGCGATCGCTCGGTTCCAGACTGTAGCGCCTAGAAGCGCACGGCCACTGCAGCCGGCCACCAGCTTGAACAGTCCCCTGCTGACATGCAGGTTCCGTGGTTTCATGAGGCTGTCTCCATACCCGTACACGTCCATCTGCTCGATACAATTTGAAACGAGACTCGTCCGACCAGGCAACATGTCTCCAGTGATCAACAGTCCAACGTCGGTGTTGACTGGCTCAGGCGAGGCATAACATTTTGTGTTTTGCAGTCATCAAGGGTACACGAGTGGGGCTTCGGCTCCGAAAGCCCATATCGATGATGTTTCGCTGGATGGTTCTCACGCTGACACTTGTTTAAGGCCCAGCACTGAAATCTGCAGCAATTTGATGAAGGGTTGCATTTCTGTCACGTTGAACGAATCTCTTCAGTCGTCGTTGACCTCGTTCTTCCAGGATCTTTCTCGCCCGCAGTGATGTCGAAGATTTGATATTTAATCAGATTCCTGATACAATCGTGAAATGGTCGTACGGGAACATTCCCACTTCACCGCTACCTGGTGATGCTGTGTCCCGTCGTTCTTGCGCCGACTACAACACATCGTTCAAACTCATTAACACTACTGGCCATTAAAATTGCTACACCACGAAGATGACGTGCTACAGACGCGAAATTTAACCGACAGGAAGAAGATGCTGTGATATGCAAATGATTAGCTTTTCAAAGCATTAACACAAGGTTGGCGCCGGTGGCGACACCTACAACGTGCTGACATGAGGAAAGTTTCCAACCGATTTCTCAGACATGAGCAGCAGTTGATCGGCGTTGCCTGGTGAAACGTTGTTGTGATGCCTCGTGTATGGAGGAGTAATGCGTACCATCACGTTTCCGACTTTGATAAAGGTCGGATTGTAGCCTATCGCGATTGCGGTTTATCGTATCGCGATGTTGCTGCTCGCGTTGGTCGAGATCCAATGACTGTTAGCAGAATACGGAATCTGTGGTTTCAGCAGGGTAATACGGAACGCCGTGCTGGATCCCAACGGCTTCGTATCACTAGCAGTCGAGATGACAGGCATTTTATCCGCATGGCTGTAACGGATCGTGCAGCCATGTCTCGATCCCTGAGTCAACAGATGGGGACGTTTGCAAGACAAGAACCATCTGCACGAGTAGTTCTACGACGTTTGCAGCAGCATGGACTATCAGCTCGGAGATCATGGCTGCGGTTACCCTTGACGCTCCATCCCACACAGAAGCGCCTGCGATGGTGTACTCAACGACGAACCTGGGTGCACGAATGGCAAAACGTCATTTCTTCGGTTGAATCCAGGTTCTGTTTACAGCATCATGATGGTCGCATCCGTGTTTGGCGACATCGCGGTGAACGCACATTGGAAGCGTGTTTTCGTCATCGCCATACTGGCGTATCACCTGGCGTGCTGGTATTGGGCGCCATTGGTTACACGTCTCGGTCACCTCTTGTTCGCATTGACGGCGCGTTGAACAGTGGACGTTACATTTCATATGCGTTACGACCCGTGGCTCTACCCTTCATTCGATCCCTGCTAAACCCTACATTTCAGCCGGATAATGCACGACCGCATGTTGCAGGTCCTGTACAGGCCTTTCTGGATACAGAAAATGTTGGACTGCTGCCCTGGCCAGCACATTCTCCAGATCTCTCACCAATTGAAAACGTCTGGTCAATGATGGCCGAGCAACTGGCTCGTCACAATACGCCAGTCACTACTCTTGATGAACTGTGGTATCGTGTTGAAGCTGCATGGGCAGCTGTACCTGTACACGCCATCCGAGCTCTGTTTGACTCAATGCCCAGGCGTAACAAGGCCGTTATTACGGCCAGTGGTGGTTGTTCTGAGTACTGATTCTCAGGATCTATGCACCCAAATGGCGTGAAAATGTAATCACATGTCAGTTCTAGTATAATATATTTGTCCAATTAATACCAGTTTATCTTGTGCATTTCTTCTTCGTGTAGCAATTTTAATGGCCAGTAGTGTAAATCTTGATAACATGCCATTCTAGCAGGAGTGACCGATATAACAACTCCGTCAGACACTTGTTGTCTTGCATGGGCGTTGCTGACAGCAGCGCCGTATTCCCGTACTCTGCCTGTTTACATATATCTGTATTTGAATACACATGCCTATACCAGTTTCTTTGGCACTTCAGAGTATTTAACTATACGTATTTTCGTAGCAGATGTGCAGTGTTACGTGGCAGCTTATTTAAATTATCTAGCTACAGGCGTTGGACAAAAATATGCAAATACAGCGACAAATGCATGCTTGAACATAAATGCAGATGCTACCCAAGCCTGCAGGCTGTGCTGTTGTCTTTGATCGCTAACGGCACCTCTGCAGCGTCTTCTGCACGTTGCAAGTATTAGCCGTGGTTAGAACAGAGTTCTGTATTGTCGTAAGTGCACTATGTAGGAGCTAAGTGAATGGGAACGTGGGTGAATTGTTGCTGCTCCTATTATGGGTGCTTCTGTAAACAAGGTAACCGAATGCATGCTTCATTGACTGAAATGGAAAGTATCACACTATGAAGTAGCACTCCGAGACTAATCAAACTTTGTGGAGATTTTCATAACTTAACAGTACTGAATGCTTAAAGATTCATTCCGTTTGAAACTGACACCGATTATAACATTAGCATGAAACTTGATGTTCGCAGGTATGAGTACACTCTTGTATTCGTTATAGCACTGAAGCAAATACCCTCCGACTGTTATCAAGGGCTTTTCTTGCCATACCATATCAGTTCATAAGATATCTTTCATTATGTTTCACTTAGATATACAAATCAAACATACATACTGACACTGTGCCAAATTATTGACCAGAGTAACATTGTTTGTACGGTAGCAGTCTGTTGCACTCCATGTTACTCGTACGTTCTATTGTTTCTACTCTGTATCAAGAAGATGCAGGTAACATCGTTACCTTGTATTCGGGAGCTATATAGGAGGGGGAAGTGTAATTGAATTTAGTGTTATCGATGCCGTAGCTGATCGTACAAGTTACTGAACTTCATGAACGAGGGTTGATTAATGAACGTTTCTCCTAACAGGTAGTGGGACTTAAAAAATTCCTTACATGTCTTATTATTACGAATCTCTTCGTTTAAGATTTCAGGAATTTATTTTGGTATGGCGAAATTGGGAGTTTGATGAATCTGCGAGCGAACCGTCAGACGGTCATTAGTTAGTTTCACAAACCCCGCGAAAAATCGTGGAGCTCTACAATCGTACGCCCTCTGTACTGAGGTATCCGTATTCCGGCCACTACTTTCTTTACACTAATTAGAATTTTCACTGCTCAGGCTTTATGGGAACTTCTGAATCGTTTCAGAACTAATTTCAATTCAAAAGTGCAAAGAGAATTAAAAATTAATCAAAATTTTTATTTCAAATTAACTAGCTTTCTAAGATAG
This sequence comes from Schistocerca americana, assembly GCF_021461395.2. Classification (NCBI taxonomy): domain Eukaryota; kingdom Metazoa; phylum Arthropoda; class Insecta; order Orthoptera; family Acrididae; genus Schistocerca; species Schistocerca americana. The sequence continues at coordinate 473,128,136 of NC_060122.1, read as the reverse complement.
ATGACGCAGTTTATGTAGAGTGCTGACTAGGAGCAGGTATTAAACTATATTTCCATCGCAAACATGTCAGGGGACATGTCAGCGGACAAGCTGACGAGTCAAGGACCTGTACATACCTCAGCGGGTTGGTGGCATGGCCTGCAGTGTGAGGTCTTGCATTATCGTGCTGGAATTTCCCATTTGGTAACCTGGTCACGGCGGTAAGGCAACAGGGTATACCAGTCTTGCTATAAACTGTCGACCACTCTGCCTCCCTTCAACAGATATAAAATTACTGTTTTTCTCCAATTATATGGCTGAACCTGCTCTTTGGGGTCTTCATACGAATTTACTTTGCTGGGGCAAGAGTACGGCAAGAAAAGTAGCCACCTGGCCATGCAAAAGGATAACACCAAAAGGGCGTAGGATTATTCGACTTTTATTTACTTTGCTGGAGCAACAGTACGGCAAGAAAAGTAGCCACCTGTACATCCAAAAGGATAACACCAAGAGAAGGGCGTAGGATTATTCGACTGTCTCTGATGAAGAGACGGATTACAACAGCTGGTCACAGGTTAAAGGTAGAGTGCCAGCACAAACCATCAGGGACAGATTACTGTAAGCTACATTGAGATTAGTAGTTGACATGCGTCGTTTACAACTGGCACCAAAATACAGACAACAGGGACATGCATGATCTATAGCCAGCGTCAACCGGGGACAAAGAGTGGATTCTGTGCCGTCCAATAGCTTTCCAAGCCACAATCGCACGAATTGGAGACGTATGGCTCTCGAGAATATCTTCTTTCTGTGACCTCTCTGCCGGCCGGAGTGGCCGAGCGGTTCTAGGCGCTGCAGTCTGGTGCCACGTGACCGCTACGGTCGCAGGTTCGAATCCTGTCTCGGGCATGGATGTGTGTGATGTCCTTAGGTTAGTTAGGTTTAAGTAGTTCTAAGTTCTAGGGGACTGATGACCTCAGCAGTTAAGTCCCATAGCGCTCAGAGCCATCTGAACCATCTGACCTCTCACCTTATCGTCTACATCTACATCTACATCTACCTCTACATTGATACTCCGCAAGCCACCCAACGGTGTGTGGCGGAGGGCACTTTACGTGCCACTGTCATTACCTCCCTTTCCTGTTCCAGTCGCGTATGGTTCGCGGGAAGAACGACTGTCTGAAAGCCTCCGTGCGCGCTCTAATCTCTCTAATTTTACATTCGTGATCTCCTCGGGAGGTATAAGTAGGGGGAAGCAATATATTCGATACCTCATCCAGAAACGCACCCTCTCGAAACCTGGCGAGCAAGCTACACCGCGATGCAGAGCGCCTCTCTTGCAGAGTCTGCCACTTGAGTTTATTAAACATCTCCGTAACGCTATCACGGTTACCAAATAACCCGGTGACAAAACGCGCCGCTCTTCTTTGGATCTTCTCTATCTCCTCCGTCAACCCGACCTGGTACGGATCCCACACTGATGAGCAATAATCAAGTATAGGTCGAACGAGTGTTTTGTAAGCCACCTCCTTTGTTGATGGACTACATTTTCTAAGCACTCTCCCAATGAATCTCAACCTGGTACCCGCCTTACCAACAATTAATTTTATATGATCATTCCACTTTAAATCGTTCCGTACGCACACTCCCAGATATTTTACAGAAGTAACTGCTACCAGTGTTTGTCCCGCTATCATATAATCATACAATAAAGGATCCTTCTTTCTATGTATTCGCAATACATTACATTTGCCTATGTTAAGGGTCAGTTGCCACTCCCTGCACCAAGTGCCTATCCGCTGCAGATCTTCCTGTATTTCGCTACAATTTTCTAATGCAGCAACTTCTCTGTATACTACAGCATCATCCGCGAAAAGCCGCATGGAACTTCCGACACTATCTACTAGGTCATTTATATATATTGTGAAAAGCAATGGTCCCATAACACTCCCCTGTGGCACGCCGGAGGTTACTTTAACGTCTGTAGACGTCTCTCCATTGATAACAACATGCTGTGTTCTGTTTGCTAAAAAGTCTTCAATCCAGCCACACAGCTGGTCTGATATTCCGTAGGCTCTTACTTTGTTTATCAGGCGACAGTGCGGAACTGTATCGAACGCCTTCCGGAAGTCAAGAAAAATAGCATCTACCTGGGAGCCTGTATCTAATATTTTCTGGGTCTCATGAACAAATAAGGCGAGTTGGGTCTCACACGATCGCTGTTTCCGGAATCCATGTTGATTCCTACATAGTAGATTCTGGGTTTCCAGAAATGACATGATACGCGAGCAAAAAACATGTTCTAAAATTCTACAAGAGATCGACGTAAGAGATATAGGTCTATAGTTTTGCGCATCTGCTCGACGACCCTTCTTGAAGACTGGGACTATCTGTGCTCTTTTCCAATCATTTGGAACCCTCCGTTCGTCTAGAGACTTGCGGTACACGGCTGTTAGAAGGGGGGCAAGTTCTTTCGCGTACTCTGTGTAGAATCGAATTGGTATCCCGTCAGGTCCAGTGGACTTTCCTCTATTGAGTGATTCCAGTTGCTTTTCTATTCCTTGGACACTTATTTCGATGTCAGCCATTTTTTCGTTTGTGCGAGGATTTAGAGAAGGAACTGCAGTGCGGTCTTCCTCTGTGAAACAGCTTTGGAAAAAGGTGTTTAGTATTTCAGCTTTACGCGTGTCATCCTCTGTTTCAATGCCATCATCATCCCGTAGTGTCTGGATATGCTGTTTCGAGCCACTTACTGATTTAACGTAAGACCAGAACTTCCTAGGATTTTCTGTCAAGTCGGTACATAGAATTTTACTTTCGAATTCAATGAACGCTTCACGCATAGCCCTCCTTACGCTAACTTTGACATCGTTTAGCTTCTGTTTGTCTGAGAGGTTTTGGCTGCGTTTAAACTTGGAGTGGAGCTCTCTTTGCTTTCGCAGTAGTTTCCTAACTTTGTTGTTGTACCACGGTGGATTTTTCCCGTCCCTCACAGTTTTACTCGGCACGTACCTGTCTAAAACGCATTTTACGATTGCCTTGAACTTTTTCCATAAACACTCAACATTGTCAGTGTCGGAACAGAAATTTTCGTTTTGATCTGTTAGGTAGTCTGAAATCTGCCTTCTATTACTCTTGCTAAACAGATAAACCTTCCTCCCTTTTTTTATATTCCTATTAACTTCCATATTCAGGGATGCTGCAACGGCCTTATGATCACTGATTCCCTGTTCTGTACATACAGAGTCGAAAAGTTCGGGTCTGTTTGTTATCAGTAGGTCCAAGATGTTATCTCTACGAGTCGGTTCTCTGTTTAATTGCTCGAGGTAATTTTCGGATAGTGCACTCAGTATAATGTCACTCGATGCTCTGTCCCTACCACCCGTCCTAAACATCTGAGTGTCCCAGTCTATATCTGGTAAATTGAAATCTCCACCTAAGACTATAACATGCTGAGAAAATTTATGTGAAATGTATTCCAAATTTTCTCTCAGTTGTTCTGCCACTAATGCTGCTGAGTCGGGAGGTCGGTAAAAGGAGCCAATTATTAACCTAGTTCGGTTGTTTAGTGTAACCTCCACCCATAATAATTCACAGGAACTATCCACTTCTACTTCACTACAGGATAAACTACTACTAACAGCGACGAACACTCCACCACCGGTTGCATGCAATCTATCCTTTCTAAACACCGTCTGTACCTTTGTAAAAATTTCGGCAGAATTTATCTCTGGCTTAAGCCAGCTTTCTGTACCTATAACGATTTCAGCTTCGGTGCTTTCTATCAGCGCTTGAAGTTCCGGTACTTTGCCAACGCAGCTTCGACAGTTGACAATTACAATACCGATTGCTGCTTGGTCCCCGCATGTCCTGACTTTGCCCCGCACCCGTTGAGGCTGTTGCCCTTTCTGTACTTGCCCAAGGCCATCTAACCTAAAAAACCGCCCAGCCCACGCCACACAACCCCTGCTACCCGTGTAGCCGCTTGTTGCGTGTAGTGGACTCCTGACCTATCCAGCGGAACCCGAAACCCCACCAACCTATGGCGCAAGTCGAGGAATCTGCAGCCCACACGGTCGCAGAACCGTCTCAGCCTCTGATTCAGACCCTCCACTCGGCTCTGTACCAAAGGTCCGCAGTCAGTCCTGTCGACGATGCTGCAGATGGTGAGCTCTGCTTTCATCCCGCTAGCGAGACTGGCAGTCTTCACCAAATCAGATAGCCGCCGGAAGCCAGAGAGGATTTCCTCCGATCCATAGCGACACACATCATTGGTGCCGACATGAGCGACCACCTGCAGATGGGTGCACCCTGTACCCTTCATGGCATCCGGAAGGACCCTTTCCACATCTGGAATGACTCCCCCCGGTATGCACACGGAGTGCACATTGGTTTTCTTCCCCTCTCTTGCTGCCATTTCCCTAAGGGGCCCCATTACGCGCCTGACGTTGGAGCTCCCAACTACCAGTAAGCCCACCCTCTGCGACTGCCCGGATCTTGCAGACTGAGGGGCAACCTCTGGAACAGGACAAGCAGCCATGTCAGGCTGAAGATCAGTATCAGCCTGAGACAGAGCCTGAAACCGGTTCGTCAGACAAACTGGAGAGGCTTTCCATTCAGCCCTCCGGAATGTCTTTCGCCCCCTGCCACACCTTGAAACGACCTCCCACTCTACCACAGGTGAGGGATCAGCCTCAATGCGGGCAGTATCCCGGGCAACCACAGTCGTAGTCCGATCAGGGGATGCGTGGGACGAGCTGGCCGTCCCCGACAAACCCCCATCCGGACCCCCACAGTGATGCCCATTGGCAACAGCCTCAAGCTGTGTGACCGAAGCCAACACTGCCTGAAGCTGGGAGCGAAGGGATGCCAACTCAGCCTGCATCCGAACACAGCAGTTGCAGTCCCTATCCATGCTAAAAACTGTTTTGCAAAGAACGTCTGAACTAATCTACAGAGAGCGCAAACAAATCGACAAAATTTAAACGGTTATTAAAATACAAGATTGCCTAGTAAATGCAGTAATGCTGCTACTTGCGCACTGCTGACACTGCTCGGCGGCGGAAGGAGACTACGCGAATTTACACTATTCAGGTACTAAAACGCGATGCTACAACTCTCAAATACTATAATACGCCCGAAATTTATGAATTAAACAATGCAAGAACCAAAAACACGCAAAGAAATTAAGAATTAAACTATGTAACAAATGAGTGAGCTAGGAGTATACGACTTGCTGCTGCAGCTGCTTATCCAACGGCGGCAGGGAGCACACTGACTGTGACCAACCGACACTGGCCGTTCAAAACAAAACAGTAGACAAACGACTACGCGAATTTACACTATTCAGGTACTAAAACGCGATGCTACAACTCTCAAATACTATAATACGCCCGAAATTTATGAATTAAACAATGCAAGTACCAAAAACACGCAAAGAAATTAAGAATTAAACTATGTAACAAATGAGTGAGCTAGGAGTATACGACTTGCTGCTGCAGCTGCTTATCCAACGGCGGCAGGGAGCACACTGACTGTGACCAACCGACACTGGCCGTTCAAAACAAAACAGTAGTCAAACGACTACGCGAATTTACACTATTCAGGTACTAAAACGCGATGCTACAACTCTCAAATACTATAATACAATTTATGAATTAAACAATGCAAGTACCAAAAACACGCAAAGAAATTAAGAATTAAACTATGTAACAAATGAGTGAGCTAGGAGTATACGACTTGCTGCTGCAGCTGCTTATCCAACGGCGGCAGGGAGCACGTACATGCCGGCCTCAATCTGATCTCCAAAGACAGACGCGAGACTCATTTCTGAACAGCGCAGAAACCACTCAGTGTCCCGGTTGATGTTGGCTCTAGATCATGCGGGGTTCCATTGTTTATTTTTTGGTGTCATCTGTAACGATACACGGCAATTCGAGATCTCAACCCAGCTTCCGGTAGTCTGTTCCTGACGCTCCTTGGTCGCACACTGCCTGTAATTTCTGTTGGGATTTCAGATGTTGTATACATCTATTCATTAGTGCCATTCAGAAAATCCTGCGCTCGTCTCTTGGTGTACTCGTTCTGAACAGACCCGTGCCTATTCTTGTAGCCATAGAGTTGCACTAGTAAAGTCGTATGGCATTTTTGGCTAGCGGATCCCTTAGGGCATGTACATCTGTCTAATTGGAAAGGTTTTCATGTCCTTTCCCCTCAATGGCACCTTTCCTTCGTGAAATGTGAGTTTTTTATTATTATTAGTGATCTGATGACTCCAGCTGACTGCAGTGAGTGTGCGTAGTGCCGTGTCATGTGTATTAGGTGATCATAAGAAAACTGAGAGGGGGAACCTGGTGTCGGAATATGGCACTCCTTTCTAATAGCACCAACGGGGCTATATATCGAACGGATCGCCATCAGCGGATTCATACGCTCTTACTTCAGGAGCTACTGCGGAGAAGTTTGAAATTTAGCACAGGACATTGACACGACGTCTGGTGATCAGGATCTTTACGCCACCATCCCTCCTCCCTTTTGGGCGTAAACGCAAAGTAGCCAACACCACGTGGTGTACCTAGGCGGTTACCCATCGAAGCATTGATCAGACCTGGCATTGCTTAACTTAAGCGACCTGACAAGAGCTGGAGTATTCAATGAGACAACGCCGCTGGCACAGTTACCCAGTCATCTCGTCACTTCTTGTCCTGCGATCATTGTAGTAGAGACAACTGTCTGTGTGATTTATAGTACGATGTTCCTATGCCGATGAGTCAGCCTCTCACGAAGTTCGAAAGAAGGCGACAAGCTTCGCGAGCACGTCCTCAGGGTGTGCTGCGTTGCGTGTTCCGCCTGAAGAAATCCAGTAAAGTTAGACATTCCCGACAGCCTTCGTATAGTCATACTATTCTTCACAGGTAGGAATTATTTTTATACGCTGAAAATACTGAAAATAAGCTCGCCTGATGATGAAATTTTGATCAATATATCCCGCAGGGACGGAACTAGAGGAGAATCATTTTGGTACTGTATGGTCAAGATGTTCGTTGTATGAAACTTTCAGTTCCCGTCAGTGTATAACGTCAACAGAAGAATATGAATATGTAACTTTTTTCCTCCAAGTATATAAGAGAGGGGAGTAATACCAAAAGTGCTGTATGTACGTACCACCATGGTGTTCTGCAGGTCCTTGGTGAAGTAGCGGTTCTGGTGGGCATTCGCAGCGGCTATGCTCAGCAGGTAGTCGTTACGCGCCCCCGTAGACTTTTCTTCCAGCTGCTCGCGTTTCGATGAGACCTGCAGAGGAACAAATAATGTTACCAACCAGGATGCTCTGACAGAGGAGTGATAGTTATACCGCATAGAAGATTTGCAGCTTCGACAGCAGGCCGAAGTAACAGACCCGGAAATTCATTCAATAACTGGCAAATTGTCGACAGCAGGTCGAAAGAACAGACGCGCATATTGATGCACTAACAGCCAGAGTGTATTGACTGCGCATCAAGAATTCGCTGCTCTAAGTAGCGAGCTGTTTAAGGAGCCAGTTACTAGTCTGTAGAATTCGAAGTCTTGGTCACGTTCTAGTGTCACGTTCTAGTTTATATGAAGAGATAACCAATTTCAGCTCAGACTTAACAGAAAATCAGCGACTTCCAGGAAGCGTAGACGGTTACCTGTTCGAAAATAATTTACAGAAAAGGAAAGCTGTCAAGCATTTTGCGAAGTGATTTGACTAACATTGAGAAGTAAAACTGAGTAGAGAAACATTTGACATGACATTGAATAATGCTCTAAATAATGTACAGCCAATTAGACTGCACTGTCTACAAAGACCACAGTCAAACATCCTCTAGTACTCTTTCAGATTCCAAGGTACTTAGTCAAACATTGAACTTCAAATTCTCAGTCGACGCCTCATTTTCTGTAAATGATTTCTATGATTTCGAGTATCATTCAAAGCCGCGTTAATATTTGTCTAATCCGTTTTATTTCTTACTTTTAGATAAATAATTTCACATAACATTTAACCATTTTTTTAGTGTTAGAAATGATACTGTTGTAATTAAAATAGCTAGTAGGCCTTGAAGAGATGAAGTTTTTGAAACTTCACTTATGTAACTAGCAGCAGCAGCAGCTGTTCATGAAGAATTTCAATTGTCCCTCAAGCAACAAAGTTTTTCTTTATTACTTTGATGTTTTTCAAAAATTATATCTTTCCTATGCTCAGTTCTCACTCCTCGTTTGGCTACGAATATTCAGACAAAAACTTTCCCTCAAATCGCCAATTAAGTTTTTCTCGATTATCAAGTGTTGTGTCTAGGCAAGACAGCCTAGACACAATGAGAGGAAGCCGAAAGGCACGCGCTTAAACTCACGCACGCAGGCGTGAGGTCTGAAACAGGATACGTAATGAATGCTATAAAGAAAAGTACGTAGCTTCTGGAATACTTAACTTTAATCCATAATTGTAGAACATCGCTCTTGATGATACATGATTCATAATATTGATTAGCAATTGAATACGGTGCCTTGCTAGGTCGTAGCAAATGTAGCTGAAGGCTAGGCTAACTATCGTCTCGGCAATTGAGAGCGTAATTGTCAGTGATCCCCTTCTGGCAAAGTCGTCTGTACAACTGGGCGAGTGCTAGTACGTCTCTCTAGACCTGCCGTGTGGTGGCGCTCGGTCTGCTATCACTGACAGTGGCGACACGCGGGTTCGGCGTATACTAATGGACCGCGGCCGATTTAAAGGCTACCACCTAGCAAGTGTGGTGTCTGGCGGTGACACCACATCAAGTTTACTTTCAAGCATTTAAATCTTTATTTACGATATCTAGATCTCACGCTGGTCAATTTGATACCCCATTTGTTCATTCGACCACTGTTCGTTTGGCCACGAAAATTCGGACAAAAATGCATTGTGTAATTTTCCCCAAAATCGTTAGCTAGGACTTTCTTAATTACGAAGAATACTCCGAAGCAGTTAAATATATTTTACAAAATTAGACTCGCTAATCATTCCGACCCCTCATTTGTCTATTCCCTTCTTCGTTTGGCTGGTAGCGTTCAGCGTACACTGCTATATCAGTGATTGTAGTTCTGTGACATTCGCCGTAAAATGACATCATATGTAGTTTTTCTTCATTACTGAAGATCGGTATATCGACGAGACGACCGAAAACGTCACAAGCCATACCAAAACAGGGAAAGCACTGCCCGAAACGTATGTGAAATGCGTCACAGAGTATTTTTCTGTTTGCCACCGACAGCAGTACAGCAGGCCCGAGAAGGAGACGCTAGTAGACTAATCAGCGTAGGTAGAATGTGCGTACTCATATGGTCTGTCTGCATCAAATTGCAGTACTGTGCAGGCAACCCTTGCCCTGCGCCTTACGGCAGAAACCGTGGCGACGTTGACATGCTTTAAAGCGTAGCATTTCAGAATGTACGATGTTTAGAACGGTGAAACCAAATCAGCCATCACTAACTGCACCTCTAGTTTTCATTTCTACAGAAAAAAATACACGTGCTTTTTAGAAACACTTAAATTGGTGTTGAAAATGGTGTTCGTTGACTGGATCATGCATTCCTGCTCGTCGTGTGAGCTCCTGACGTAGGTACATCCCTGGCCAGTTGAATTTTTCACATTTTGTTTCCTTTCGGAAATGCAAGAGGTGGCAGAGCTCGGTGGGAAACGCTGTATTCATGATATTTGCTTCCTACGGAAAGATATTAGAAAGCATACAAAGAAGACCTTTTATTTTGCACCATTCGATGGAGTTTAGTATTACATTGAAATAAGTTTTTTAGATCTCGTTTCGTACTGAAATAAACACTGTACTGACAACAACAGAAATGCAGAAGAATAATGAGTCAGTTACTGAATACGAAAAAAGTTTGGTTCAACAATGGATTCCACAAGAAGAAGAGATGTTCACAGAGGAGATCGTTTCGCAAGGTATCCCATGAGAAATGGTCAATATTCATAAATAAGACAGGATCTATCATTCGAAGAGAAAAATTAGAGTAAACAACTCCTCTAAAATAGATACCTTAAGATCTATGAGCACTTCTTCAACTTCGCTGCTGTGAAACGTAGCTCTTCTTTTCGGTCATCAGTCTTCTGATGGGTTTGATGAGGGTCGTCACGAATTCCTCTCCTGTGACAACCTCTTCATTTCAGAGTAGTACTTCCAACCTACGTCCTCAATTATTTGCTGGATGTATTCCAGTCTCTGTCTTCCCCTGCAGTATTTTGTCCTCTACAGCTCCCTCTAGTACCATGGAAGTCATTCCCTCATGTCTTAGTAGATGTCCCATCATTCTGTCACTTCGCCTTATCAGTGTTTTCCACATACTCCTTTCCTCTCCGATTCTGCTCAGAACCTCCGCATTCCTTACCTTATCAGTCCACTTCATTTTCAACATTCGTCTATAGCACCACATCTCAAATGCTTCGATTCTCTTCAGTTCCGGTTTCTCCACAGTCCATGTTTCACTACCATACAACGCTGTACTCCAGACGTACATTCTCAGAAATTTCTTCCTCAAATTAAGGCCTATATTTCATACTAATAGACTTCTTTTGGCCAGGAATGCCATTTTTGCTATTGCTAGTCTGCTTTTGGTGGCATCCTTGGTTATTGTACTGCGTAGGCAGCAGAATTCCTTAATGTCATCAATTTCGTCACCATCAATCCTGATGTTAAGTTTCTCGCTGTTCTCATTTCTGCTACATCTCATTACTTTCGTCTTTCGTCGATTTACTCTCAGTCCATATTCTGTGCTGATTACATCGTTCATTCCATTCAGCAGATCATTTAATTCTTCTTCATTTTCACTCAGGTTAGCAATGTCATTAGCGAATCGTATCATTGATATTGAATTTTAATTCCACTCCGGAACCGTTCTTTTATTTCCATCGCTGCTTTTTCGATGTACAGATTGAACACCAGTGGCGAAAGACGACTTCCCTGTCTTACACCCTTTTTAATCCGAGCACTTCGTTCTTGGTCGTCTACTCTTATTATTCCCTCTTGGCTCTTGTACGTATTCTATATTACCCGTCTCTCCCTGTAACTTACCCCTGTTTCTCTCAGAATTTCGAACATTTTGCACCATTTTATATTGTCGAATGCTTTTTCCAGATCGACAAATCCTATGAACGTGTCTTGCTTTTTCTTTAGCCTTGCTTCCATTATCAACTGCAATGTCAGAATTGCTTCTCGCGCGCCTTTACCTCTTCTAAAGCCAGACTGATCGTCATCTAGCACATCCTCAGTTTTCTGTTGCATTCTGTTGTATATTATTCTTGTCAGTAACTTGGATGCATGAACTGTTAAGCTGATTGTGCAATAATTCTCGCACTTGTCAACTCTTGCAGTCTTCGGAATTGTGTGGATGAGCCGGCCAGAGTGGCCGAGCGGTTCTAGGCGCTACAGTCTGGAACCGCGCGACCGCTACGGTCGCAGGTTCGAATCCTGCCTCGGGCATGGATGTGTGTGATGTCCTTAGGTTAGTTAGGTTTAAGTAGTTCTAAGTTATAGGGGACTGATGACCTCAGATGTTAAGTCCCATAGTGCTCAGAGCCATTTGAACCATTTGTGTGGATGATATTTTTCCTAAAGTCAGATGGTATGTCGTCGGACTCATACATTCTGCACACCAGTGTGAACAGTCTTTTGTTGCCACTTCCTCCGCTCTTCTAATGAACAAATACTCATAGCTCTTAAGGTATGCATTTTAGAGGCAATGTTTACTAGACATCTTGTTCTTGTTTTGGCCCATTCTACATCCTACCAAAATATGGAAAGCAAAGAGTTTCCAGCAGTAGAGTCTGGTGTTATAGTACCGAAGATGAAGAAGGCTAATTGCTCTTAACGGAGGCATTTTAGAGCCCATGCTTACTACCCCCTATTTTATTCGAATAATCATTGAGTATTGTTCTCCTGGGACACTCTATATTTTTAGTCATTATGTGAATGATATGAAACCCCTCAAATATGAATTTTTCTGAGGGAAGCATCACTTACCTTTGCACTGTTCTTCTGAAGTGATGTAATTGACTGGAAGAACGAACCCTTCTTTTTCTTTAACCTGGAACATACAAAAATGTGCAATAAGAACTCACATAAAAATAACTCTGGCTAGTATGGCACTACTAATTTTTTCTATGAAGCTCTTACGTAGAGACTAAAAAAAATAAGTTACACACTTCGTCCCACGCGAAGACCATTGTACAGCAACGGTGGCACATTGTTAGAAAAGAGTACATGTTCCGGGTTTCCTGCAAACACAGTTTGTAACACAACACAGTGCCCACATAAAAATTTTAGCCAAGACAGGAAATATAGTAATGTAAACCAAAGAGGTTATTGTTACTGTCATACTGTCACTGGGCGCAGGAGCGAGGCGCAGTCGGTCATTGTCGTCAGTTGGTAAGGAGAATCGGTTAGCAGCGAGTGAACGGGTCGGACGCAAAGGAGGAATTCTGCTGCGAGAGGGCGTAAGACTTGTTACACTGCATGATCCCACGTACAGTATGGCCAGGCATAATGTGGAGAAGTAATTGGTCACAGCGCAAAGCATCGAGAATAAGCAGCAGTGTTTAAGAAGAGCGCTGGTGGCCCAAAGCTAGTCGTGGTGAAGAGCCTATGTCCGTACATTGTCGTTGTCTAATGGACATCGCCGAGCCGAACGCACAGCTGTTAGTTCCGAGCAGATTATCATTTAGAATTGTAAAAGGTTTGCCAGTGTTAGTTGCGAATCGTTCAATAACAATTAAGAGGCGTGTTTTTTTAAGTAAGTACCGTTTTGAAATTTAAAAAAGACGTACTGCGATATCTCAATAACTTTATTTTTACATGAAATCCTGTACCTTACTCTACTTTTCTTCATAATTTCCGTCAATTTTGAGGCACTTGTCATAACGTTGTACCAGTTTTTGAATACCCTCCTCATAGAAGTCTGCCGCCTGACTTGCTACCACTGTTTTGACTTCGTCATCGTCTTGAAGAAGCTGACCGCCCGGGTGTTCCTTCAAGTGCAGGAACGGATGGCAGTCACTGGGCGCAAGATCGGGACTGTACGGAGGATGATCTAAGAGTTTCCCATCGAAAAGATGTGATGAGATCTTTGGTCTGATTCGCCACATGCGAACGGGCATTGTCTCGCAGCAAAACGATGCCCTTGCTCAACTTCCATGGACTGTTACTTTCATTCTGGTGTGACGTAGGCCACCCATGTGTCATCGCCCGTAACAAATTGGCTTAAGAAACCATCACCGTCGCTGTGGTACCGCTCAAGGAAAGTCAATGCCCTGTCTAAACGTTTGGTTTTGTACACATCCGTCGACATTTTCGGTACCCAACGTGCGCACCATTTTCGGTAATTCAAGTGCTCAGGCACAATGCCATACAAAACACTACGAGAAACATTAGGAAAGTCATCCCGCAAGGAGGAAATCGTAAAGCGTCTGCTCACCTTTTTGTCCACTTCCTGCACCAAACTTTCATTAACGACCGAAGGACGCCCACTACGTTACTCATCATGCACATTTATGCGGCCATCTTTAAATGCTCTCACCCACTTTCTTACCATTCCATCACTCATAAAATTTTCTCCGTAAACTGCACAGATCTCTCGATCGCGCCGGCCGGAGTGGCCGAGCGGTTCTAGGCGCTACAGTCTGGAACCGCGAGACCGCTGCGGTCACAGGTTCGAATCCTGCCTGGGGCGTGGATGTGTGTGATGTCCTTAGGTTAGTTAGGTTTAAGTAGTTCTAAGTTCTAGGGGACTGATGACCTCAGATGTTAAGTCCCATAGTGCTCAGAGCCATTTTTTGAATATCGATCGCTTTTAGGCCTTTTACACCAAGAAATCTTATAACAGTCCGTACTTCACAGTCGGCGGGACTCGCGATTATCGGAGGCATCTTAAACATTCAATACACAGCGTAAACAAGGAAGAATCAGACTGTAATGGCGTCAGTGCATAGATTAAGGTACAGGCTTTCATGTAAAAATAACGTTATTGAGATATCTTAGTACGTCTTTTTTAAATTTCAAAATGGTACTTACTTAAAAAACACGCCTCGTACTTTAGTAACTTTTGTGTGTTGGGGTATGTAATCCTCAGTAACAACTGACGATCCTATCCATAATTAACCCAGTGTTTGGTTAATGAACTGAAAGTAAATGATAAGAAGAATGAAGTTTATCGAATTGATTAATAGTTTAAATGAAAGTGAACAAAAAAGCCAGTTTTTTTATTTGCTGTTTAAGTGCTCATTATTGACAATTTGAGAAAGCAATATACAGTAGTTAACAATATTTCATGTTCAGACAATTTTGTGTGAGAAGCAATTTATGTAACAAAAAGTTAGTTTTTTGGACTTGCACTTAACAGTGCTGATTATTGACAAGTAATATGACAAAGCAGTATATTTAACAATATTTCATGTTCAGACAATTTTATATGAGAATTAATTTAAGTAACAATAAGTCAAAGTAGTAAACTCCATAATTATTTTAAAAACCAGTCAACTTAAACAGTAAAATTATTCTTTTCGAAATGTTTACCTTTTGCAAAACAGTTCAATAGCAGTTAACATTGCAGTGAGAAATGCAGTTCAGTTGTTACGCAATTGGTAGTGCAAAGAACCAGTAATTAATTTCATGAAGAAGTTGCAAGTTTGCTTGAGCCGTGTTGCGGCTCGCGTTGGTGCTTTGTAGGTTTCCACCCTCTGTTGGAGGCCAGACCGTATCGTTTAGTTGGCATGGTTGGGATTGTTTCTCTTCTTCTCGTGTTGACTGGCGCCACTACGTTTCGCAAGGGTTGCCTGTCAGCTAATGGCAGCAGCGGCGGTTATCGATATGTAGTTACGGTTGCCCTACCTTTGGGGCGACGTCGTTGTTTTTCCGGGTCGTCTTGAGTGTGGAGTCAGTTGGGGCCTCAGGAGGAGCCAGGTCGGCGCAGTGCGTCAACACGCCGGGACCGCTGGCGCCGCGCATGGACTGCCGGGTCTAAGGGCTGTTGTCACGAGGGTGCACGACACCGTCGTAAACCGGATCCTGCAGGCTTTAAGAAGACTACACTTGAATTCAAGTAGAGAAACCCCCGCCATTGTGATGCCTTGCGATTTTCCAGTGACTTGGGTCTTGTTGCTGTTCGTAGTGTCGCCGAGGCGAAGAGCAGCGAGTGGATTGCTTGGGGAAGGTGGAGCTGATTAGCTTTCCTCGACTTCTTATTACTGTTTACTGCGTTCAGCTTGTTACAATTTGTTAAGCTCTTTCTCTGCCTCGTGATGACTGGGTGTTGTGTGACTGATGACCATAGATGATAAGTCCCATAGTGCTCAGAGCCATTTGAACCATTTGTTAAGCTCAACCAGCGGTATTTTTGCTGCCTGGTGGCCGCTATCGCCCCAGTTACCTGCCCCAGAGGTTTGTAACGGCAGTGTAGGTTTCCTCGCCTTGCCGTTACTGTCCGATAAGGCGTGTAGTTGACAGCTTTCTTGATTGTAGACCGGTTGGTGATTTTTCTACTCTGGTTATAGTGATTCCTTTCTCGTTCCGTGCACTCTAAACACAGTATTCTCGGGGCGGCCGGCCGGAGTGGCCGTGCGGTTCTGGGCGCTACAGTCTGGAGCCGAGCGACCACTACGGTCGCAGGTTCGAATCCTGCCTCGGGCATGGATGTGTGTGATGTCCTTAGGTTAGTTAGGTTTAATTAGTTCTAAGTTCTAGGCGACTGATGACCTCAGCAGTTGAGTCGCATGGTGCTCAGAGCCATTTGAACCATTCTCGGGGCATAGTGCAGACCGCCGGTTCCGGCTTTGGCATATTGTTTCATTTGGTTTGTCGGACGTCGGGTAGCTTCAGCAAGTTATCATTAGTCATTCGTTAGGCTGCCATTAGTCTGAGTTACCATCTTGTGAAGTGAATGCAACCCTTTCCTGCCTATCTCATCGCTCGGAAAAGTGTTTGTTCTCAGAGGTCGATTCCTGGAGCACCATCTGTGGCTGGTCCTTGTGTTTTAAAATTGTATTATTTATTGTAATACCTTGTAATGCCTACATTAAACGTTATGTATGCCTAGTTAATAGTTTTGGTTGCCTTCTGGAATAAATCTAGCAGTGTAAGGGTTTACCATCATTTTATTTCACCCGTATGGAGATCAGTTGCTTGTTGCTTGTTTTCTTTTTTTTTTAAATTAACCTTGCTATTGTTTTTGCTGTTTTACAGCAGGTTCCTACATTTTTTTTTATGTAATTGCCGTTCCTGTCGTGTAAGGCCTTCAGCTATAATTGTGGTTAGTTGGCTTAAAATTCTAATTTTCTACTGTTACTTTTTTTTAGCAGTAAGGCTTAAAACCTTATTTACTGCCATGTCTGGCGTCTGATGCCTTGTGGATACTTACCTGTAACATTTTAATATTTGAAAGTTGTAAGTTGCAGCCAGTTCTTAAAAATCTTAATTTATTGCCATTTTTGGCGTATAAGGCCTTCAGCCGTGATCACAGTTACTTGTTTTTAAAACATTATCTGTTGTATCTGTATTTTATGGTGATTTGCTTAAATTGTGACGCACTGAAAACACTATTATTTTACACAGTTGTTCATTCCTTCAGTAATAAAGTGTGGTTTTTTTAATATATTGTTGAGTCTGGAATTACTGGTTTAAATTAAATGTGTGTAATTGTAAAAGGCAACGAATAGTAACTGTCTACGGCCCCGTCCACAATCGTAACCGAATCCTGTCTTTCCCTGACTACCAGGTTTCATTGCTTTTGTCCATGACTTAAATTTTTCTAAGTGATCATTATGTTTTGATAATGGGGCGAGTCAGTGCCTTTGCGAGTGTCCACGCCTGCCAACATGCTACAATAATAAAGTAATTTATTTCGAAGTCGAGAGTTTTAAATAATTTCGCTCACACTAATTGTGCTGGCGAACGTTTATTTACAGTACTTTTCAAACAGAGTCAAAATTAATTCATAATTTTGGACCAAAATTTCACTAGCCAGTTTCCGTATTATTTTTTATATTTTTTTATTTCTGCCGATCGTTATTGCGCGAAGTAAATTGCACAACAGCGATCATGTTATGGACAGCACCTGACTTCTTCTGGGTAATATTTTTACTTGGGATTCGATCCTGTACCCCAAAATAATATCAAACCATTAGCAACATGGTAATTGTTTAATTATTCATCCACCCGGAGAGGAACGAAAATGAAACTTTACTTCCGCCAGTACCTCGTCTCCTACCTTCCAAACTGTGAGGACGGGGCGTGAGTCGTGCTTGGGTAGCTCAATTGGTAGAGCACTTGCCCGCGAAAGGCACAGGTCCCGAGTTCGAGTCTCGGTCCGGCACACAGTTTTAATCTGCCAGGAAGTTTCCTATCAGCGCACACTCCGCTGCAGAGTGTAAATCTCATTCAGGAACGAAAATGCTGAAAGTTCTGCTGCGGTACGGATGACAAGTGGATCACAGTGCGCTGATGAAAAGGCGCCACAACTGGAATCATACTCCCAAGCAGAAGTACAGGGGACAGTACCTTTCATGTGGGCAAAACTTGCAAATAGCACGAAGTTTTAATCATGAAATTCTGACATTGTATGGACCAAATGCAATGTCACGTACAGTCGTACTGAAATGGTACTAACAATTTGACCAAAGCCGCATTGACGTGGGTGATGCTTATCGGGAAATCTAGATCCTGCACCAAGAAATTTCCACCATTCCGGCAAGCTGAAAGAACATCTTGGGGCAAGGTATTTTATAACTAAGAGGACGTTGACACAGTAGTTCTCGAATGGCTCAGTGACGAAATAGCTTATTGGTAGAAGGTTCCGACTGTTCATATTAGTGACATACTGGAAAACAGTGTCGTGTATCTGTGTCATTTTGATGTGTAAAGTGCCATTCACGTTACTTGAAATGCTGTAATAATACACTCCTGGAAATTGAAATAAGAACACCGTGAATTCATTGTCCCAGGAAGGGGAAACTTTATTGACACATTCCTGGGGTCAGATACATCACATGATCACACTGACAGAACCACAGGCACATAGACACAGGCAACAGAGCATGCACAATGTCGGCACTAGTACAGTGTATATCCACCTTTCGCAGCAATGCAGGCTGCTATTCTCCCATGGAGACGATCGTAGAGATGCTGGATGTAGTCCTGTGGAACGGCTTGCCATGCCATTTCCACCTGGCGCCTCAGCTGGAACAGGGTTCGTGCTGGACGTGCAGACCGCGTGAGACGACGCTTCATCCAGTCCCAAACATGCTCAATGGGGGACAGATCCGGAGATCTTGCTGGCCAGGGTAGTTGACTTACACCTTCTAGAGCACGTTGGGTGGCACGGGATACATGCGGACGTGCATTGTCCTGTTGGAACAGCAAGTTCCCTTGCCGGTCTAGGAATGGTAGAACGATGGGTTCGATGACGGTTTGGATGTACCGTGCACTATTCAGTGTCCCCTCGACGATCACCAGTGGTGTACGGCCAGTGTAGGAGATCGCTCCCCACACCATGATGCCGGGTGTTGGCCCTGTGTGCCTCGGTCGTATGCAGTCCTGATTGTGGCGCTCACCTGCACGGCGCCAAACACGCATACGACCATCATTGGCACCAAGACAGAAGCGACTCTCATCGCTGAAGACGACACGTCTCCATTCGTCCCTCCATTCACGCCTGTCGCGACACCACTGGAGGCGGGCTGCACGATGTTGGGGCGTGAGCGGAAGACGGCCTAACGGTGTGCGGGACCGTAGCCCAGCTTCATGGAGACGGTTGCGAATGGTCCTCGCCGATACCCCAGGAGCAACAGTGTCCCTAATTTGCTGGTAAGTGGCGGTGCGGTCCCCTACGGCACTGCGTAGTATCCTACGGTCTTGGCGTGCATCCGTGCGTCGCTGCGGTCCGGTCCCAGGTCGACGGGCACGTGCACCTTCCGCCGACCACTGGCGACAACATCGATGTACTGTGGAGACCTCACGCCCCACGTGTTGAGCAATTCGGCGGTTCGTCCACCCGGCCTCCCGCATGCCCACTATACGCCCTCGCTCAAAGTCCGTCAACTGCACATACGGTTCACGTCCACGCTGTCGCGGCATGCTACCAGTGTTAAAGACTGCGATGGAGCTCCGTATGCCACGGCAAACTGGCTGACACTGACGGCGGCGGTGCACAAATGCTGCGCAGCTAGCGCCATTCGACGGCCAACACCGCGGTTCCTGGTGTGTCCGCTGTGCCGTGCGTGTGATCATTGCTTGTACAGCCCTCTCGCAGTGTCCGGAGCAAGTATGGTGGGTCTGACACACCGGTGTCAATGTGTTCTTTTTTCCATTTCCAGGAGTGTATAATTTACTTTCTGAAGTACCGCCGCACGTGCCACATCGTAGGATCTAACGAAAAGTTTCGTTATTGCTAAGTTATTACCGAAGTCACTATGTTGGTACAGAATCCGTAACTACTAATGGAACACCATTATTATTTACTGCGCGTTGTTAATTTCAGGTAAATGAATCAGGAGTGACGTAGATTTGTTTAGAGGAGTCATAACTTGTTTCGATCTTTAATGAGGCTTTATCTATAGTGATTTTACTTTGTTGAAACAGATCAACAAGTTTGTCGTTACTCTAATTTCAACGATCAGCCTTTCAGCAAGGCGTAGGTATTAGACTGAACGCGACACTCTTCCAGGGTACAAGAATAAGAAATAGTTCATGATTCCTGCCACCATGCTGTTGTTATACGGAGGGACGTTGAGTGTTTGTAAACGGTTTACAGGTTCCGTGGAGAAATCTTGAGTTTCACTCCTCAGTCTCCGAGTCTATCTGATACCTTTAATTACTTTTGAGTTTCAATTTACAACGTGGATGAGGAGTGTGTGGACAAAAACAAAGTAAACAGGGCAAACAACGGCTAACAGTTAATTAATACCCAGTGCACCAGAAATGTCTTATTTTGAAAGTAGTTTACAACATCTAATCTAAGACACCTATACATATAAATGCTATGGACAATTCACTCAAAAACTTATCGGAAATTGCCTATAATAATGCTAGTCGATGAAATCTAGAAACAGACAAGTCACGCTTTGATGTATAAAGATTGCATTATAATAGGTGAAGAATTGTGGATATTGCCGCTATTCAGCAGTGGATGCAAAGTCGATCTGATTATGCTTATGGCAAACACTCAGTGATTAGTCGGTGATGACCCGGTGATGACATTGGACAAATAAGGACAATCACAGCAAATACTGAGTGGAACCATCAGTCAGCAGGTAGTGAACATCCGATCGTGTGGGAGTGATGAAATCGTTTTTCAGTCTATATCTTTTAATTTATAAAAATCGTTATATTTATATGTATGTATGTTCCACAGACCCTCCTAAACCGATGGATCTATTTCAACCAAACTTGGCACACATTTCAGTTACTATGACGAAAAAAACACTGTGGTTGTAAACACATTTCAATTACTATGCAGAGAAAAGCACTGTGGGTGTAAAGAATACCTACACCCTACTTGGGTGGGGGCGGGGTGAAAAATGGGCTGACACGGAAACATAATCCAGAAAAGTCTGCAGTAATTTCAGCCATTTTTTTTATGTATGACTCAAATTTGTATAGAATTGCAGTGGAAGTATTATACCCCTCCCACACTAAGGACTGGGCTGGAGTTGACTAGATATGACATGTAAAAATCTGTATATCTATATGTTTTATAGAAACGGTATGTATTTATGTTACACATCTCCTCCCAAACCACCTGATCGACAATTAACCAAATATCACTTATTGTCTGGAAGGAAGCACTGTGAGGGTAAGAAGCACCTACTTCCCATGGGACAGAGGTGCCATTGAAAATAGGGAGAGGGGTAAGGAGATGAACAGAGAGTGGGGCGCAGGCAGAGGGGAGGGGAGGGAGGGATGGACAGAGAGAAGGTGAGGACGAGACGAACAGAGAGAGGGTGAAGAAGAAAAGAGAGAAGGAGGAGGGAAGACGGACAGAAAGAGGACAAAGAAGAGAGTTGGAGATGGAGGGAAGAGATTGACAGGGAGAGGAGGGAAGAGGGGATGGATGGAGAAAAGGTGGAAGTGAAGATAGGCAGTTGGAGGAGGAGGGGATTGATAGAGAGAGGGGGAGCGATGATGGGGAGGGAAGAGAGGGTTGTGTAGGTGCAGGTGGAAGATGGATAGGGGTAGTGAGCAGGCAAAAAAGGAAGAGGGTGTGAGGAGGCAGGTTAAAGAGGGAGAAGGTGAAAGAGGTCAAGTGTATGAGGAGGCCAGTGGAAGAGGGACAGGTTGTGATTACGCAATTGAGAAGGTTCACAGTGTGAGGAGGCAGCTGGATGAGGGACAGCGTGTGAGGAGGCAGGTAGAAAATGTACAGCAGGTGGTTCAGGTGAGAGAGAAATAGAAGGGAAAAAGTAAATTAGGGGAGAATTCAGATATATATGTGTGTGTGAAAAATATTTGGTATATGTGTTTACGGGAGAAGCCGTGGTAAAAAGCTAATAATCGATAACGACCGATATTTGTATGGAATTCACATATTTTAGAAATTCTCGACTCACTGGTGAGAACCCTAGGATGCGAGGTGAGGGTGGAAAGACAAGTGTCATATCAGCATATCTCTTTATCGCCTGAAGGAATTTCAACTAAACACAGCAAACACATAACTTACTGCTTGGAAAAATTACTGTGACAGTAAAACATCTCAAGTAGCCCTAAGGGCGAGGGCCGGGATGCAAAGGGATGATGTAAAAGCATAACTCAGGAACGAGTGGAACAATTTCAACCAAACTTGGTATATACTTTGCGCATTATTTGTGTAAAAATAAGATACCTGTATTACCCCTTATGAATAAGGCTGGGGATGGGAAGAGGTGCCGCATAAAAATATTAGAAAACAACCTGTTGCTGTTTCTCTTCCAACTTAATTGGCTTGGTATACTTTAAAAGTATGAAGAGAAATTTCTCTCTTATTTGTGCAACATTCAGGTTACAAGAATGAGCACTACAGTGTACTACAGTGCCAAAGATCACGTCACAAGTCTTGACTATTCTTTAAGTCCAGACTCTTGCAACAAACAAAAATCAAGGAAAGAAAGAATGTGAGAGAATATTCTGAAATAAGATGAAATACTTAACTTATTTTAAATGCGAAAAGTATTTGTTTTGTTTTCACAGTTGAAGAGACTGTTCCTAACCAACCTGTGTGTGTGCAATACATGTGACGTACGCGCACCTGGACGAAGGCGCTAGCAATAAACTAATGTTTTATAAAGGGCAGGCTACAGCATAATACAGGACAATACCTTGAACTCACAAAGTTTGTAATCTTAAAGAGAAGTCTTAGTTAACAGACTACATACACACGCCGGAAGCCACTGTACGATTTTGACGGAGGGTACCCTGTACCACCATTATTCATTTACTGTCCTGTTCCACTCGCAAATATAGAGAGCGAAAATGATTATTTATGTGTCTCCGTGTGACCCCTAATTCCTGGTATGTTATCTTCGTTGTCCTTACGCGAAATGTATTTTGGCGGCGGTAGAATCGCTCTGCAGTAAGTTTGAAATGCTGGTTCTCTAAATTTTCTGAATAGAGTTCCTCGAAAAGAACATCGCCTTCCATCCAGGGATTCTCATTTGAATTCCTATAGCATTCCAATGCACTTGAGGTGATAGATTTGTTAGCGGTAGGTTCGAACAACCCCAACATTCTTTCTTTTCTGCAATTATTTGTTGGATGTATTCCAATCTCCATTTCCCCAAGAGTTGTTGCCCTCTGCGGTTCCTTCATATACCGTGGAAGTTATTCTCTGGTGTCTTAACAGAATTCCTATCATCATGTCCCTTTTTTTTGTCAATGTTTTCCTTATATTCCGCTATTCGACGATTCTGCGGGGAAGTTCTATCTCTACTGGCTTATCACTCATCTTAATTTCCTGCATTCTTCATTGCCACGACATTTTAAATGCTCTGTTTCGACTTTCTCATAGCCCTTGATACATCTCCATACACTTTTGTGCTCCAGACGTAGATTCTCAGAAATATACGAGAGTCATTCTAAAAGTAAGGAACATTTGTTTTTCTAGATATTGTTCTTCAAGGTTATTTTTGTTGTGTTCTTCAGTTCGAGGACTAATCTGATACAGCTCTCCACACAGTCTATCCTGTATAAGTCTCCTCATCTCTCCATAACTAATGCAAGCAGGCCGAAGTGGCCGAGCGGTACTAGGCGCTACAGTCTGGAGCCGCGCGATCGCTACGGTCGCAGGTTCGAATCTTGCCTCGGGCATGGATGTGTGTGATGTCCTTAGTTTAGTTAGGTTTAAGTAGTTCTAAGTTATAGGGGACTGATGACCTCAGAAGTTAAGTCCCATAGTGCTCAGAGCCATTTGAACCAACTAATGCAAACTACATCCATTTGAAACTGCTTACTATATTCATGCCTAGATCTTCCTTTACAAGTTTACCGCTCAGACTTCCTTTCATTACACAACTGACAATTTGTTGATGTCTCAGCAGGTTTCATATCAACTTATCCTTCTTTTAGCCCAATTTTGCCATAAATTTCTTTTTTCCCAATTTGATTAAGTACCTGCTTATTTATTATTCGGTCTACTCATCTAATCTTCGGTAGTCTTCTATAACACCACATGTCAAAAAGAAGATAGCTTTCTTGTCTGAACCACTTATCAACCACGTTTTGCTTCTGTACAAGGCTACACTCCAGACAAATGCCTCTTTTTATAGAAATGCTTCCCTTGCCATTGCTAGTCCGTATTTCATAATCTCAATACTTCGGTCATCATCAGTTATTTTATTGCCCAAATTTCAAATCTGCTGCTTTTTGTTTCTCATTTCCAAAAAGTTTTCCTTCAAACATCACCCGATCTAATGCGATTACAATCAATTACCATTGTTTCACTATTGTTGGTGTTCTCCTCTATCAAGATAATGAAAGGAAAAATTATTTTATATCTAAATTTGATATTTGAATTTAAACATTTGTCGCAGCACTCTAGAGGTCCTAAGACTTCTGCATGCTCAGTTGCCTGCCACTTGTTTAACCTGTCACTAACGTCCTCTTTCAGTTTGTTTTCATTTCAACAGTGCTTCCCGCATAACAGATCGAGAAATTTGGGTAAATGATGGTAATCACTGGGAGTCAAGTCCGAGCTATAATGTGGATGTTACGGAACTGCCCACCTCAACTGCCGAAGCAAATCCTTCGGCTTCGCAGAATGGGGTAGAGCGTTGTGAAGAAGCACAATGCCGCTGGACAACAATCAACACCGTTTGTTTTGAACGACGTGGCGTATCCATGTGTAGTCTAACAGTACGCCGCTGCATTTATAGTCCCCCTAGGCATTACGACGATGAGCAGGACGCCTTTTCGATCCCTAAAGACTGTGTCCACAGCCTTACTCGTACTCAGGATTCTGTTCAAAATGGTTCAAATGGCTCTGAGCACTATGCGACAACTTCTGAGGTCATCAGTCACCCAGAACTTAGAACTAATTAAACCTAACTAACCTAAGGACATCACACACATCCATACCCGAGGCAGGATTCGAACCTGCGACCGTAGCGGTCGCTCGGCTCCAGACTGTAGCGCCTAGAACCGCACGGCCACTCCGGCCGGCCGGGATTCTGTTTTGGCTTTTTTTTAGGGTGGGGGAGGGGGGGAGGCGAGATTGGGAGGGATCGGAGCGATTCGCCGGCTACTACAACCGGCTTCTTTGAGCCCAATTACGATCCTACTCAAATGTTCACATCTGCGTATCTTGTTCACACACATGCCTGCGAGGCGTAGTTACTGTCCAGTTGCGTACACGGAACAAAAGTTGCAAACACTTTATGCCCCTGATATCGATATGTTCGATGTTTGTTATCATTGTCAGCTGCGTGGCGTGTTGCGCTGCAGCGTCATACATTCGTCCATCGGCCGCCAAAGTTTACAATTCTAAATTTTCCATCGATACCTGTGAGAATATCTGTTTAGGACCAATCTGCATAACTTCTTCGTAGTGTGCGGGTTTTTTTTTCCTGGTAGGTCATGAGGGAAGGATACAGCAAACTGGGCACCCACGTATTTGATGAAATATCCTGAGGGTCTAACAGCGGAAAGCATAAGAGAGTGAGAAGAAACGCGGAAGGTAAGAGAGTAGGTGTGTTTAGACACATGTAATATGTCGAACATGTTATGCTGTTGGTGTGCTTCGAGGACGGAAAGAAAGAAATGGAGAGAGGGACGGTGAATAGAGATGGGAGTCTTGCTTGTTCCAAGACCTGATGCTCAACTCTTGAAAAAATGTCATGCGAATTACAACATATAAAGGATAGTATGTTCTTGATTAGATAATGAGGACAGAATGGCACGCAGTTTAAGCGAATTATTTGCAGTCATCGAAACTGTACAAGAGGGTACCATAAAGCTTTAATCATGACCTCGAAAAAATCGAGCTGCGACCACAGAACTTGATGATTCACGCTTTACCCGAAGATGGGTTGCTTGGCGGAGACCTTGGTTGTAGAAGTCTGTATTTCAGCTGTTCAGGATGCGTTCCACCTCGAAAATCATCTCGTCCTCATATTGTATTGCAATAGTTTCATCATCCTAGCAAGAAGAAAGAATTCATTGGGTGCTGGCATGTCAGGAAAATACAATGGTGGTGGAGGGGAGGGGATGAGAGATGGAGATGTTCAAATGGTTCAAATGGCTATGGGACTATGGGACTTAACTTCTGAGGTCATCAACCCCCTAGACTTAGAACTACTTAAACCTAACTAACCTAAGGACATCACACACAGCCATGCCCGAGTCAAGATTCGAAGCTGCGACCGTAGCAGCAGCGCGGTTCCGGACTGAAGCGCCTAGAACCGCTGGGCCACAGCGGCCAGCGACGGAGATGTGTGAGATCAAATTTGATAAGCAAATAAGCAGCAAGTATGACTGTGTCCTAAGTAGGTAGAATGAGCTGGAGAATTTCCGTGAAGCAAAGGTACCGCCTTGCACAGCTTCGCTTGATGACGGTCTCCCACAATCTGATCCGGAGATTTCAGTAGTATGTTACTCTGATCGTTTGTCCTTACCGGTATATTCTGATAGTCCTAAGAACACTCAGTATCACCTTGCCAGATGATGGCTGGGTCCTCGCCTTTTTCTGCGGCGGTAAATGCACATGTTTCCACTACTTGCTTTGCTCTTTTGCAAAAAAATTATTCAAATGGCTCTGAGCACTATGGGACTCAACATCTTAGGTCATAAGTCCACTAGAACTTAGAACTACTTAAACCTAACTAACCTAAGGACATCACACACACCCATGCCCGAGGCAGGATTCGATCCTGCGACCGTAGCAGTCCCGCGGTTCCGGACTGCAGCGCCAGAACCGCACGGCCACCGCGGCCGGCTGCTCTTTTGCATTGGAGTCTTTGTGACACACCCATCATTCGTCCAGGTTGCTACACGGCTAAAGAATTCATCTCGACCGATGTGATACAGATGTGTAATATGCGCTGATGCCTGAGTTTCGTGGGCGTAATGGAATGGATGTGAACAGTCACGGAAACCAGCGTGGGGCGACTTTTGTCATGATCGAAATGCCGTGTAAGATGTTGTAAACTGATGCGGGACAGATTTTGACTTTTTGCACTATGTCCTCGATAGTGATGCGCCGGTAGTCGATTCTTCAGAGATGGTTCGCTACGTCTTTCTGCGTCTTTCACATTGGAAGCGTCTGTGCCACCTAAGCACTGTATCACATGACGGCGAATTCTTGACGAAAAGTGGCACCAATTCAGCAGTTCTTGTTGCAAAGTTGTTCCCCACAAAATGAATTTTGCACATAACCCCTTCTTTTGCCGCCTCTGCAATGGAGGCCAGATCTGCGTAACTCAGTATTGAAATCAAGTGGTTCTCTTATGGGTGGCCGAAGGAAAGATTTCAGTCACATCGCAGCTCACCCCATTTAAGCCGCACAATACTCCGCTTTATCAATAGGCTGTGCGATTTCCGATTGGCACCTCTGTCGGTGTTTTAGGGCATTATTACCGGGAGAGTAGACTTGTACCTAACAATATACTGACGGAAAAAAATCGGAACACCAAAAAATAATTAATGTAGGCCAATGAAATTTCGGGCATACATTTGTCTAGGCAAGTGATTAACAGTGCAAGCGCGAGAAAAGCCGTTGCAAATGTGAAGTGCTGGTACATTAATAACCGTAAGAATGTAGACTGCAAGCAAGCAGACGAGCAAGTATTGTGTTGTAGAGGTGCCGGGTGTCAGTTTGTGGGATGGAGTTCCACGTCTTGGTCGGTCAATACAAGGGCAGTTAATGTTGGTTGTGGATGACGCTACAGTTGTCGTCCGATGATGTCCCATATGTGCACTATTGGAGACGGATCTGGTGATCGAGCAGGCCAAGGCAACATGTCGACACTCTGTAGAGCATGTTGGATTACAACAGCGGTATGTGGGCGAGCGTTAACCTGTTGCGAAACACTCCCTGGAATGCTGTTCATGAATGGCAGCACAACAGATCAGATCACCAGACTGACGTACAATTTTGCAGTCAGGGTGGGTGGGATATCTCCGAGAGTGCTCCCAGTGTTATACGAAATCACTTCCCACACCAGGTGCAGGTCGAGCGTGGCTAGCACTCAGTATGATTGCAAGCCCTCAACTGGCCTCTTTCTAACCAACACACGGCCATCACTGGCGCTGAGGCGGAACTAGCTTTCATTGGAAAATGCAATAGGCCTCCACCCCTCCCTCCACTGAGCTCTCGCTTGACCCACAGAAGTCGCAAATGGCGGTGGTTTGAGGTGCACTCTATAAGGCGTCTGGCTCGGAGTTCTCCTTGAAGTAACCGATTTGTAACAGTTCGTTGTGTCACTGCGGTGCGAACTACTGCTCAAATCGTAGTTGCTGTGCGATGCACGAGTCTTGCACCGAATATGATGGTCTTCCCTTGGGCGTTAGCGCCACATGGTCGTCGGGAGCCCGGTCTGCTTGTGACCATACTTTCTCGTGACCACCGCTGCCAGCAATCACGTACAGTGGACAGAACCCTGCCAAGTTTTTTTCTGCAATATCGTAAGAGGAACATCCCACTTTTCGAAGCTCTATTACACCACCTCGTTTATACTCAGTCCGGTGTTGATAATAGCGTTTTCGTCGCCTTAAAGGTATTCTTGACTAGCATTAACCCCCCACGTCAAATCTCAAAGGTAACTACCCTCCTGACTCTTGTTGTTGTTGTTGTTGTTGTGGTCTTCAGTCCTGAGACTGGTTTGATGCAGCTCTCCATGCTACTCTATCCTGTGCAAGCTTCTTCATCTCCCAGTACCTACTGCAACCTACATCCTTCTGAATCTGCTTAGTGTATTCATATCTTGGTCTCCCGCTACTATTTTTACCCTCCACGCTGCCCTCCAGTACTAAATTGGTGATCCCTTGATGCCTCAGAACATGTCCTACCAACCGATCCCTTCTTCTAGTCAAGTTGTACAACAAACTCCTCTTCTCCCCAATTTTATTCAATACCTCCTCATTAGTTATGTATCCTACCCATCTAATCTTCAGCATTCTTCTGTAGCACCACATTTCGAAAGCTTCTATTCGCTTCTTGTCCAAACTATTCATCGTCCATGTTTGTCTTCCATACGTGGCACAGAGCGTTTTTAGAGCAAACTGCTTTGAATCCTCATAGTAGCGTTACTAACGGCACTATTATACAACTGGCGCAAAATTTGAATAGACGTCATCTTTCAGATGTAGAAACAGACCTTTCAACTTCCATTTACGTCGCTCAACCCCTTCCTGGTGTTGCGATTTTACTTCTGTCAGTCTACAGTGCGCCACAAAATTAGAGGATCTTTCATCCGAAACCACGTAATTGTCTCTCGTGGTGACGCATACGTTTGAAGTTTCGATCAAAGGTGCCTACAATCTCCCTCTGCAGAACGTTATTGCAGTGCGTCTGTTGTTGAGAAGTATGATGCAATGTTCCTTCGCACAAGGATACATTGTATTGTATTTCAAAACAACACAGGTACTGAAATATCGTATTTTTCTGCCGACACTGGCAAGCGAGTTTCAATTAAAATTTTATGTAATGAATGTACAAGTGCAGGCTGTAGACATGTGGTTGACGGCATATGGAAGTTTTGGTCTGGTCTTGAGTCGTACTAGCATAACCTAATGGTAAGGCGACAGCTCTCGATGAGCGGTAAATCTTGGTTCGGGTCCCGGTCTGGCAAAAATTTTCGTTATCATCTGTAGGCAGCCGCAAAACGCGCGGTAAGTTCTGCGCTGCCTCGCTCCTTCCACAGTCCAAACGAAGGCATATCACTCGTTGCAAAGAAAGGTCGTTTGAAATTAAAGTACATACATGATTGGTAAAAGTGGACTGTTTTTGTAGGCTACATTGAGAAACACAGATACAGAAGCGTGCGCGCTGCTTGGCGGTCACGGCGCGCTCTGGTCCCGGCCAGTTC
This sequence comes from Schistocerca americana, assembly GCF_021461395.2. NCBI lineage: Eukaryota > Metazoa > Arthropoda > Insecta > Orthoptera > Acrididae > Schistocerca > Schistocerca americana. The sequence goes on along the minus strand of NC_060122.1, from coordinate 473,098,612 downwards.
GGCCGTGCATTGTGTGGACGGGGGGGCCAGAAAAAGTCCTTACCTGCAGCGAGCGTCCGGTCGCTACATCTACATCTACATCTACATACATACTCCACAATCCACCATACGGTGCGTGGCGGAGGGTACCTCGTACCACAACTAGCATCTTCTCTCCCTGTTCCACTCCCAAACAGAACGAGGGAAAAATGACTGCCTATATGCCTCTGTACTAGCCCTAATCTCTCTTATCTTATCTTTGTGGTCTTTCCGCGAAATATAAGTTGGCGGCAGTAAAACTGTACTGCAGTCAGCCTCAAATCCTGGTTCTCTAATTTTCCTCAGTAGCGATTCACGAAAAGAACGCCTCCTTTCCTCTAGAGACTCCCACCCGTGTTCCTGAAGCATTTCCGTAACACTCGCGTGATGATCAAACCTACCAGTAACAAATCTAGCAGCCCGCCTCTGAATTGCTTCTATGTCCTCCCTCAATCCGACCTGACAGGGATCCCAAATGCTCGAGCAGTACTTAAGAATAGGTCGTATTAGTGTTTTATAAGCGGTCTCTTTTACAGATGAACCACATCTTCCCCTAAATTCTACCAATGAGCCGTGGACGACTATGCGCCTTCCCCACAACTGCCGTTACATGCTTGTCCCACTTCATATCGCTCTGCAATGTTACGCCCAAATATTTAATCGACGTGACTGTGTCAAGCTCTACACAACTAATGGAGTATTCAAACATTACAGGATTCTTTTTCCTGTTCATCTGCATTAATTTACATTTATCTATATTTATAGTTAACTGCCATTCTTTACACCAATCACAAATCCTGTTCAAGTCATCTTGTATCCTCCTACAGTCACTCAACGACGACACCTTCCCGCACACCACAGCATCATCAGCAAACAGCCGCACATTGCTATCCACCCTATCCAAAAAATCATTTATGTAGATAGAAAACAGCGGCGGACCTACCACACTTCCCTGGGGCACTCCAGATGATACCCTCACCTCCGATGAACACTCACCATCGAGGACAAGGTACTGGGTTCTATTACTTAAGAAGTCTTCGAGCCACTCACATATTTGGAAACCCTTGTGGCACGTTGCACCAATACAGAACACCGTCTTTCCATTATACAGCTGGATGTTGTCCACATTGGTGATTGTGAATAAATTTCATGTATTCCGCTGTAATGATGCAAAAGCGTGGCACACTGCAACGTCAACCTCGAACTCAGCGACGCTTCAAATAGCAAGGTCAGATTTCGTCGAATGTTTTTGAGCTGTCCCTAGTGCTCCATCCTTACCAGAGCGAAATCTTCAGTCCCACTGGACTCGAAAGGTTCCAGAGCACGTCTGACCTAGTGAGCGGCGACGTGTCTGAAATGTTTCCCTCAACCGCCTGACACTGCATACCCTAAATCCCAAATCGACAAAGAATAAAAGAAAAAGATATCCATTCAAAAACGCATATAAAAAGTCGCTTCACGTCTTCCTTAGAGACTCTCTCCATTCCTTCCAAATGAACACTGTAAGTGTGGACCAGTTGTGGTTTGAATTCCAAGAAAGAGTATCGACAGCAATTGAGAGATTTATACCAAATGAATTAACAAACGAAGGCACTGATCGCCAATGGTACAGAAAGCAGATCAGAACACTGTTGTAGAAACAACGAAAACAGCATGCCACATATAAACGAACGCTAAATCCCCAAGATTGGCGATCTTTTAAAAAAATGGTTCAAAAGGCTCTCAGCACTACAGGACTTAACTTCTGAGGTCATCAGTCCCCTAGAACTTAGAATTACTTAAACCTAACTAACCTAAGGACATCACACACATCCATGCCCGAAGCAGGGTTCGAACCTGCGACCGTAGCAGTCGCGCGGTTCGAGACTGTAGCGCCTAGAACCGCTCGGCCACCGCGGCCGGCTCTTTTACTGAAGCTCGAAATTTAGCGCGGACTACAATACGAGATGCTTACAATATTTTGTCTCGAAACATGACAAAAGCTCCAGATAGATTCTGCTCGCGTGTAAAGTATGCTAGCGGCAAGACATAATAAATGTCTTCTGAGTACGATAGCAAAACGTGTACTGTCGATAATAGTGCTGCTAAAGCAAGGTTACTAAACACAGCATTTAGAAATTCCTTCGCCAAAGAAGACGAAGAAAATATTCCAACTTCGAATCAAGAACAGCTGCCAACATGAGTAACTTAAAAGTAGATATCCTTCGTGCGGTGAAATAAGTTAAATCACTTAATAAAAGCAAGTCTTCCGGTCCAGATTCTATTTCAATTAGGTTACTTTCAGAATATGCTGATGCAATAGCTCCATACTTAACAACCATATACAAGCGCTTTCCCGACGAAAGGTTCGTACTCAAAGACTAGAAAGTTGCACAGGTCCCACCAATATACAAGAAAGGCAATAGGAGTAATGCACTAAATTACAGGCCGGTATCATGAACGTCGATATGCAGTAAGAGTTTTGAACATATATTATGTTCGAACATCATGAATTATCTCGAACAGAGCGGTCTGTTGACATACAGTCAACTCGGGTCTAGAAAACATCGTTCTTGTGAAACACAAGTAGCTCTTTACTCGCTCAAAGTGTTGAGTGCTGTTGACAAGGGATTTGAAATTGATTCGGTCTAAGGCGCTGCAGTCATGGACTGTGCGGCTGGTCCTGGCGGAGGGTCAAGTCCTCCCTCGGGCATGGGTGTGTGTGTTTGTCCTTAGGATAATTTAGGTTAAGCAGCGTGTAAGCTTAGGGACTGATGACCTTAGCAGTTAAGTCCCATAAGATTTCGCGCACATTTGGACATTTTTTGAAATTGATTCCGTGTTTTTAGATTTCTAGGAGGCTTTTGGCACCGAACCTCACAAGCGGCTTGTAATAAAATTGCGTGTTTATAGAATATGGTGTCAGTCATGCGACTGAATTCGTGGTTTTCTGTCAGGGAGGTCACTGTTCGTAGTAACTGACGGAAGGCCGTCGAGTAAAACAGAACTGATTTCTAGCGTTCTCCAAGGTAGTGTTACAGTCCTCTGCTGTTCCTCATCTATACAAACGATTTAGCAGATAATCTGAGTAGTCGTCTTATTTTGCAGATGGTACTGTCGTTTATCGTCTATTAGTCATCAGAAGATCAAAGCCTTTAGGTAAGATATTTGTATGTTTCGAAAATTGACATTTGACACTAAATAATGAAAATTGTGTGGTCATTCACACGAGCGCTAACAGGAATCCGTTCAACTTCGGTTACACGATAAATCAATCAAATCTAAAGGCCATGAATTCAACTAAATACCTAGGAATTACAATCACGAACAACTTAAACTGGAGAGAACACATAGTAAATGTTATGGGGAAGGCGAACCAAAGACTTCGTTTTACTGGCCGAACACTTAGAAGATGCAACTTCTACTAAAGAGACCGCCTGTACCAAGCTTGTCCATCCTCTCTGGGTGTGCTGCTAAGCCGTGTGGGATCCTTAACAGATAGGATTAACGGAGTACATCCAGAAAGTTCAAAGAAGGGCAGCACGTTTTGTTTTATCGAGAAACAGAGGAGAGAGCGTCACGGACATGATACAAGACGTGGGGTGGACATCATTAAAACAAAGGCGTTTTTTGCGGCCGCGGGATTCTCCCACGAAATTTCAATCACCAGCTTTTTCCTACGAACGCGAAAATATTTTGCTGAGGCAGACGTACATAGAGAGAAATGTTTATTACAATAAAATAAGGGAAATCAGAGTTCGCATGGATAGAAACAGCTGTTCATTTTTTCAGCAAGCTGTTCGAGAGTGGAATAATGGAGGTTCGATGAATCCCTCTGCCAGGCACTTAAGAGTGATTTGCAGAGTAGCCATGCAGCTGTAACTATAGATGCAGGCAAAAACCGCGTGACTTCATGGCTGGGTGTCGCGTTTCTGACCTCCATTGCAGAGGGGCAAAAGAAGGGGCAAATGTTGAATAAGAGGGCGTGTGACGACCTTCAATCGTATGAGAGGTGCACGGTGGCGTTTGGCCGATTTGTTGTAAAATTTGGTGCCAATGTGACACCATTAACCCATATGAAGGCTCACTTGAACTTCTGAACTGTAGTCTCTTTTCCGCATTTGTTGACACCTTGCTGTTTGAAGGGTCGCTGAGCCTGAGGGTGACGTCGCAGGGCGCCACTCTTCTGCACCACTACAGATGAAGATCTTAGGCACTGTTCAGCCAAATTTCAAACCTCTCTGCCGGAATGGCAGACAACTGAGGGATTCCGAAAAAGTGATCCTTTAATTTTGTTGCGCAGTGTAAACAACCGGATACACTTCTGGCCATTAAAATTGCTACACGACGAAGATGAAGTGCTACAGACGCGAAATTTAATCGACAGGAATAAGATGCTGTGATATGCAAATGATTCGCTTTTCAGAGCGTTCACACGAGGTTGGCGTCGGTGGCGACACCTAAAACGTGCTGACATGAGGAAAGTTTCCAACCGATTTCTCAGACACAAGCAGCAGTTGATCGGCGTTGCCTGGTGAAACGTTGTTGTGATGCCTCGTGTAAGGAGGAGAAATGCGTACCATCACGTTTCCGACTTTGATAAAGGTCAGATTGTAGGCTATCGCGACTGCGGTTTATCGTATCGCGACACTGCTGCTCGTGTTGGTCGAGATCCAATGACTGTTAGCAGAATATGGAATCGGTGGGTTCACGAGGGTAATACGGAACGATGTGCTGGATCCCAACGGCCTCGTATCACTAGCAGTCGAGATGACAGGCTTCTTATTCGCATGGCTGTAACGGATCGTGCAACCACGTCTCGATCCCTGAGTGAACAGATGGGGACGTTTGCAAGACAACAACCATTTGCACGAACAGTTCGACGACGTTTGCAGCAGCATGGACTATCAGTTCGGAAACTATGGCTGCGGTTACCCTTGACACTGCATCACAGACTGCAATGGTGTACTCAACGACGAACCGGGGTGCACGAATGGCAAAACGTCATTTTTTCGGGTTAATCCAGATTCTGTTTACAGCATCATGATGGTCGCATCATGGTTTGGCGACATCGTGGTGAACGCACATTGGAAGATTGTATTCATCATCGCCATACTGGCGTATCACCCGGCGTGATGTTATGGGGTGCCATTGGTTACACGTCTCGGTCACCTCTTGTTCGCGTTGAAGGTACTGTGAACAGTGGACGTTACATTTCAGATGTGTTACGACCCGTGGCTCTACCCTTCATTCGATCCCTGTGAAACCCTACATTTCAGCAGGATAATGCACGACCGCATGCTGCAGGTCCTGTACGGGTCTTTCTGGATACAGAAAATGTTCGACTGCTGCCCTGGCCAGCACATTCTCCAGATCTCTCACCAACTGAAAACGTCTGGTTAATGGTGGCCGAGCAACTGGCCCGTCACAATACGCCAGTCATTACTCTTGATGAACTGTGGTATCGCGTTGAAGCTACATGGGCAGCTGTACCTGTACACACCATCGATGCTCTGACTCAATGGCCAGGCGTATCAAGGACGTTATTACGGCCAGAGGTGGTTGTTCTGGTTACTGATTTCTCACGATCTATGCACCAAAATTGCGTGAAAATGTAATCACATGTCAGTTCTAGTATAATATATTTGTCCAATGAATACCCGTTTATCATCTGCATTTCTCCTTGGTGTAGCAATTTTAATGGCCAGTAGTGTAATTGCCTAACTTTCTATTTTCGAGTTGTTAATTAAAACTTTATCATTATCTCTCGTATCCAGTTAAGGATGATGCATATTTTTAATTTACCCCTAGTATGCTAATAAATGAGTGAAAGGAGAGGGATCGCGCTACAAGGTTTTTAGTATAGTGACTGATGGTGATAAGTGATGTGCAAAGAGTGCTGCGGTACTCACTTCTCCTCGATATCCTTGGCCTTGTCCCTGACGTCGTGCGCGCTGTGTTCCTCGTCGAAGTACAGCTTCTTGGTCTTATCCACATCCTGCACGCACTGCTGCAGCTCCTTCTGCACGACTACCAGCTGGTCGATGGACTGCAACACAGTGGGAAAGACAATACGCTTTAGCTCAGAGAACGACAAGAGGAGTACATTGTTTGTACGAAGGTTATAGAATACTTGAACAGGCAAATTGTTGTGTGGTAAAAGTGGTTTCTTAGATCAATTCATTTTTTTTTATTTTTCCCATTTACTACCCACTAACTTCTACGCACGTTTCCCGTCTAATGAAGACTCTTTGTATCGCCTGAGCGAAGAATTCATTACCGCTACATTGCCAGTTAACTTGATGCCACAAAAAACTTCTTTCATCAGACCAAACAGATAAAAATCGGAAATGGGCAAGATTAAGTCTGTGCATAGAATGAGGCAGTAGCTCCCAACCGGTTTTGCTAATAGTTTCCAGCGTAATTTGTGCCGTATGAGGTCGAGTATTGTCTTTAAGAGGAAGTGTAGGGTTATTCACTAGTTCCTCCGAAGATGACTGCAAAAAAACGACAAGACACACAAAAAACAGACACATATCACTGGACAGAGTCTCTACAAGCGTTAACTCACTTTATGCCTACCATTTGTGACACGGCAAACGCATTACAAGCAAGCAATTCTTTCATCACTGCTGCCACCTACGAAGACAAAGCGGCAGCAGCCCGCTTTGGAAATTTGATCACCTGCAAGAGCGAACTAATTCGATGCCACAAAAAGAACCGGATAATCTGTCTACGTGTTCTGACACGTCTGTCCTCTAGTGGTGCGATCTGCAACTACCCCACGGCAAGTAGTACTAATCTAAATATTCATTATTCTACGTGTTTCGTCATTTCTGCATAGTCGTCTTCTGAAGTCCTAGAGATGGTGATTGTAATTAAAGTGCAGCTACTCCCGGAGGGCCATAATTATCGTATGTCAGCGAAACTGGTAGATATTCTAATACGTTAATGCGGAACCGATTTACTCTGGATAAAATTAGTTCTAATATTGGCCACTAGGTGCAAATCTGGCGCTGCACAGCATCTCGTCAAAGTTTCCGGTGTTCATATTAAGTGGTTATAACAAAATCAACATTATGCCTTTTCACTTGTTGGACCTTTTCTGCCCATGTATCTTTCCTAATTCATTACATACGAAAAGATTTCTACACGACTTTTCTGCGCTGACAGCGCCAGATATGCACCTGGCGGCCAAAATTGCAACTTTTTTTTTCCAGCGTCGATCGTTTCCACATTGTCGCATTAGCATATCTACCGAGTTTCTCTACCATATGATAATTACAGCCCACACTGGCCCTCTGTGGGCGGCTGCACTTTAATTATAGCCACCCAGTACTTCTGAATACATTTCAATTATAACCACCACGTCTGAGTGCTACACACTATTGAAAGCGCGTTTCTCCTTCGAAAAATCACGGAAAATCTGAGCAGGGTCGATTCACATGACCTTCCGAGCTGATGGTTGCGTTTCTTAATTTCTTATGGACAGGTGATTCAGGGAACTTCCACTGTATTCTTTGACGTTTGAATTTTGTCTCGAAATGAATAACCAGAGTTTCATGGCAGGTTAATACTGAAACACGTCAGGCTGTAGCGATTCCGTTGTTTCATTTTTATTGCTTTTATTCCCTCCTCAAACATCCAGCAATTCACCCTACTTGAGTGTTGCAAGATTGTATATTCAGTTTTAGACACAGATGATCGCAGAGGTCATAACGTCCCTCTAAAACTGTCATTCCGATTAATTTCATATGTTGTACTAGGCTGGTAAATTGGCCGGCTCTCGAAGAGCCTTGGTAGCGCCGGGTGGACTGTTGACCAGAAGGTACAGCCCTTCTGGTGACTGACTTTCACGAGTTCTAAGAGCTTTCCCGCTGCAGACTGTAGCTCCCCCACCCACTTGTCCAGTGACAGCTGTCAGCCACCCGCCAACTGAGCTTTGCGTGCAGAGCGCCGCTTTGGTGATGCAGGTACTTCTTTCGCAGAGCAGGGTGTCAGGCAGACGATCTGCACAAAACAGCCAATGGGAGCGTGGAATGAAGGAATTGTTGAAACTGCAGGAGCCACGTGCCTTTCGTTATGGTCTGTTCTATTCACCGAAACTGCCCTCTGTAGCACTTGCTGGCCACAAGCCACTCTATGCACACTGGGTGCAACATCACTGGGTATGTAGGAGTGTTAACCCTCTGTTCTTCGTAAGGCAGACACCTTATTTAACTCACTGTCGTCTGGGCGGCGAGTGCGCGACAGAGAATTGCACGAGTCTCTTTGTCGAAATAATGAGGCCACTGACAAAGAATTAGGATGTACATTAAAACTAAAAGTACGCTTTTATTCAAGTGGAAAACGAGTCAGATGGAAAAAAGTAAGTAAACTATTTATTATATCAAAAGTAACAGCCATAATTGTTACTCCATTTATACTACTGAGACAGTGAATGTCTTCATGGACCGGCCCGAGTGGCCGAGCGGTTCTAGGTGCTACAGTCTGGAACCGCGCGACCGCTACGGTCGCAGGTTCGAATCGTGCCTCGGGCAAGGATGTGTGTGATGTCCTTAGGTTAGTTAAGTTTAAGTAGTTCTAAGTTCTAAGGCACTGATGACCTCAGCAGTTAAGTCCCATAGTGCTCAGAGCCATTTTTGTCTTCATGGAAAAATGTTTATGGTCGTCTGCGGGACAATGATTGTACACATGCGCACCTCTTCGTTCGAAGCAAATCGACTGCCGCGAATGTCTCTCTTTAGGGCTCCAAAAATATGGAAATAGCATGGGTAGATTTCGGGATTGAATGGAAGATGTGTAAGGCCCTCCCAGCAGAACTTCAGCGACACAGTCGCTGGGCAACATGTGAGCGGGCATTACGGTCGTTTCACACTTGACTGGTTGCCATGTAAATGGCGCCGGTACACGGTTGTCGGGATGTACTGTGTTTGAGACACTTCACACTTTCCCGGTGCCGGCTCCACAGTACACGGTTGCCATGCTGCTGCTTTGGCAATCCGGTAGCTCACACGGCAACAGCCGGCCGCCGGAGATGACAAACGATCCGACCAATCGCATCTACATCTGCAGCTACATCTACATCCATACTCCGCAAGCCACCTGACGGTGTGTGGCGGAGGGTACCTTGAGTGCCTCTATCGGTTCTCCCTTCTATTCCAGTCTCGTATTGTTCGTGGAAAGAAGGATTGTCGGTATGCCTCTGTGTGGGCTCTAATCTCTCTGATTTTATCCTCATGGTCTCTTCGCGAGATATACGTAGGAGGGAGCAATATACTGCTTGACTCCTCGGTGAAGGTATTTTCTCGACACTTCACCAAAAGCCCGTACCGAGCTACTGAACGTCTCTCCTGCAGAGCCTTCCACTGGAGTTTATCTATCATCTCCGTAACGCTTCCGCGATTACTAAATGATCTTGTAACGAAGCGCGCTGCTCTCCGTTGGATCTTCTCTCTCTCTTCTATCAACCCTATCTGGTACGGATCCTACACTGGTGAGCAGCATGCAAGCGGTCGGCGAACAAGTGTACTGTAACCTACTTCTTTTGTTTTCGGATTGTATTTCCGTAGGATTCTTCCAATGAATCTCAGTCTGGTTAGGTTAGGTTAGTGTTTTTTAACGTCCCGTCGACAACGAGGTCATTAGAGACGGAGCACAAGCTCGGGTTAGGGAAGGATGGGGAAGGAAATCGGCCGTGCCCTTTCAAAGGAACCATCCCGGCATTTGCCTGAAACGAATCTCAGTCTGGCATCTGCTTTAAAGACGATCAACTTTATATGATCATTCCATTTTAAATCACTCCTAATGCGTACTCCCAGATAATTTATGGAAATAACTGCTTCCAGTTGCTGACCTGCTATATTGTAGCTAAATGATAAGGGATCTTTCTTTCTATGTATTCGCAGCACATTACACTTGTCTACATTGAGATTCAATTGCCATTCCCTGCACCATGCGTCAATTCGCTGCAGATCCTCCTGCATTTCAGTACAATTTTCCATTGTTACAACCTCTCGATATACCACAGCATCATCCGCATAAAGCATCAGTGAACTTCCGATGTCATCCACAAGGTCATTTATGTATATTGTGAATAGCAACGGTCCTACGACACTCCCCTGCAGCACACCTGAAATCACTCTTACTTCGGAAGACTTCTCTCCATTGAGAATGACATGCTGCATTCTGTTATCTAGGACCTCTTCAATCCAATCACACAATTGGTCTGATAGTCCATATGCTCTTACTTTGTTCATTAAACGACTGTGGGGAACTGTATCGAACGCCTTGCGGAAGTCAAGAAACACGGCATCTACCTGGGAACCCGTGTCTATGGCCCTCTGAGTCTCGTGGACGAATAGCGCGAGCTGGGTTTCACACGATCGTCTTTTTCGAAACCCATACTGATTCCTACAGAGTAGATTTCTAGTCTCCATAAAAGTCATTATACTCGAACATAATACGTGTTCCAATATTCTACGACTGATAGACGTTAGAGATATAGGTATATAGTTCTGCACACCTATTCGACGTCCCTCCTTGAAAACGGGGATGATCTGTGCCCTTTTCCAATCCTTTGGAACGCTACGCTCTTCTAGAGACCTACGGTACACCGCTGCAAGAAGGGGGGCAAGTTCCTTCGCGTACTCTGTGTAGGGGCTACGCTAGATTGGCGTTCTCGTCTGGCGGTATTTGACGTTTGTTGTTGTAGTCTCCAGTACTTTTGTGTTTTTTCGTGTTAAATTATACTTGTTGTCATGTGTTTTCATCATGAAGGATGTTAAAACATTGTAGAAACTAACATTACGTAAAACCAAAGGAAGTAACCGACCCAGTTGAACTTTAAGTAATTGGGCCTTGAAGCAAAAACCGGATAGGACTGGAACGCAAGCAGGAAACGGCCGCTTGCCGAGTAATGGTCGCGTAATTTCCGGTGGAGGGCCGCTTTTCAATGGTATAACGCCGTCCTTAGACAATTCTGGGGCGATGAAATAGTGAAATTCCATCTGAGAGTGTCACAAATCGTTTCCGAAATAAAAAAAAACAAAAACGCCAGTAAATGCAAGTGTGGATAGTATGTCCACAGCCACCATTCAGCACATGGAAGCCACCACAGTCCCGTTACAGCCCCTTACCAAGGTGGCAAAGGAACAGTCTGCGCATCGACCGCTGTCTCAGACCGTTCCGAAACCTCATCACTTAATTCATTCAATTTCTAAATCAAATATTTAAAGTTTTTACTTAGACATTGTTTTGCATTTAAGGTTTTTGTCTGTAATAATGTTCTATTTTACTATATATGTCTCTAGTTCTTAAATACCCTCCATATACATAATAGCGTACAATTCATTAAAGTGATTTGAAACAGCAATAGGTATTACAATAAAATTCCCCCTGGTCCTGACTGCCAAAACGTGTATTCATTGGATACATTGTTTGAACGATGTGTTTCTATGTTAGTCTTACAAGTAGATCGTAAAAAGTCTGCATGCTCACCCTAAACTATCGGGATAATTTATAATCTTCGTTTTTCAATTACTGAAAAAGTATGAAGAATACCCAAACATTGTATCTTACGACAGTATGAAGCATCTAGATCATATTTACGTCTTTTCTTCGAGGCGAATATACACTGAAGAGCCAAAGAAACTGGTACACCTGGCCGACCGCTATGGCCGAGGGGTTCTGGGCCCTTCAGTCCGGAACCATGCGGGTGCTATGACCGCAGGTTTGAATCCTGCCTCGGTCATGGTTGTTTGTGATGTCCTTAGGTTAGTTGGGTCTACGTAGTTCTAAACCTAGGGGACTGATGACCTCAGATGTTAAGTCCCATAGTGCTCAGAGCCATTTGAACCATTTTTGCTACACCTGCCTAAGATCGTATAGGGCCCACGCGAGCACGCAGAAGTGCCGAAACACGATGTGGCATGGACTCGACTAATGTCTGAAGTACTGCTAGAGAAAATTGACGCCATGAATCCTGCAGGGCTGTCCATTAATCCGCAGGGGTACGATGGGATGGAGTCTCTTCTGAACAACACGTTGCAAGGCATCACAGATATGCTCAATAATATTCATGTCCGGGGAGTTTTGTGGCCAGCGGAAGTGTTTCAACTCAGAACAGTGTTCCTGGAGCCGCCCTTTAACAATTCTGGACGTGCAGGGCGTCGCTTTATCCTGCTCGAATTGCCCAAGTCCGTCTGAATGCACAATGGACATGGATTGATGCAGGTGATCAGACAGGATGCTTACGTATACGTCACCTGTCAGAGACTTACCTAGGCGTATCAGAGGTCCCATATCACTCCAAGTACAAACGCCCTTCACCATTACAGAGCATCAACCAGTTTGACAAGTCCCCTGCTGACATGCAGGGTTTCTGGTTTCATGAGGTTGTCTCCATACCTGTACACGCTCATCCGCTCGATACAATTTGAAACGAGACTCGTCCGACCAGGCAATATGTTTCCAGTCATAAAGAGTCTAATGTTGATGTTGACGGGCCTAGGGGAGATGTAAAACTTTGTGTCGTGCAGTCATTAGGGGTACACCAGTGGCCCTTCGGCTCCGAAAGCCCAGATCGATGATATTTCGTTGAATGGTTCTCACGCTGACCCTCATTGACGGCCCTGCATTGAAATCTGCAGCAATTTTCGGAAGGGCTGCACTTCTGCGACATTGAGCGATTGTCTTCAGTCGTAGTTGGTCCCGTTCTTGCAGATGTCGGATATTTGATGTTTTACTGGTATTCTAATATTCACGGTACACTCGTGAAATGATACGGGAAAATCCCCACATCATCGCTACTTCGTAGATGCTGCGTCCCATCGCCCGTGTACCGATTAGAACACCACTTTCAGACTCACTTAAATCTTGATAACCTGCCATTGTAACAGCAGTAACAGATCTAACAACTGCACTGGACACGTTTTGTCTTGTATAGGCGTTGCCGACCGCAGTTCCGTATTCTGCCTATTTACATATCTGTGTATTTGAATATGCATGCCTATACCAGTCTTTTTGGCGCTTCAGTGTAAAAGAAGACGCACGCAACTACTTTTTGCGATTCGTTCGTTTGGCTCTACGTCAAACTTGAGGAACGTCTGTCTTACGGCTGTCACTACAGCCCGTCAGGTACTGTCGGAACAGGCCACCGCGTCGTTTCACAGCAGTCCTTTTGATACGAAAAGTGTCTACCCGACAGCTAGGCATCCGACGTCGTTTACATGGCAACTGGACAAGTGTGAAATGACCCTTATCCTGCAACAGAGTGTTGCTGTCCGTCAATCCATTGCTTAATGACTTTGCGGCACGCGGCGCAACAACGCACAGCAGTACGTGGACACTTTTGCGGAAATCGCACACGGTATCAGGTCCAAACACCCAGGAATGTTGACGGACTACATCATTCTGCAGGATAACACACTTCAGGGTAGATTGTTTTCATCGTCATATTATTCGAATTGTTTACCAGTGAATGACTCTCAACATCAGAATCATTGTTATTCTTGTTTTCACTTAAAGGTTCCTCTAAAAGTTCTACAATCCCTCTCTCAGAAAGGAATGAACGTGGAGAATTAACCACTTTGCACGCACTAACTTGAACGTATCAGTTTCACCCTTTCTCTCAACACAACTGCTACAGTTCGACACGAAGTTGACACAGGCTTCCTTAGACGGAAGCACTAGTGCAGTCAGATTCGAGAATGGACCACGTGAGAGCTGCGAAAAATCGTGTCGAAGGAGGGTCGACATCGGAGTGGAAAACAAAATTCACAAATTAGAGCGCCTTTTTTAAAATAAAAAATATCAAGGGAGAGATAAGGAAAGGAGAGAGTTAAACTTGTGGAATTTTCGTCCCGTATTCTGAAGAAGTGCCGCTGTGCCTTTTTGTCGGCAGGTCTTGGAGATGCTGCAGGTGTTGCAAAATCCTTGAACATTCAGTTTGAATATAATAAACATTCTTGACACCGAGAAGCTAATGCCCACGAATCCGCAGGATTTTAGAAAGCATCGCTCGTGCGAAACTCAGCTTGCACTTTTCTCACATTATATACTGCGAACTATGGATGAAGGGCAACTGACAGATGTCATATTTCCAGATTTCCGTTAAGCACTTGACACGGTACTACATTGCAGGCTGTTAACTAAGGTACGAGCATATAGAATAACTTCACAGATATGTAAGTGGCTCGAAGATTTCTTAACTAATAGAACACAGTACATTGTCCTCGACAGCGAGTGTTCATCAGAGACAAGGTTATCGTCAGTAGTGCGCTAGGGAAATGTGACAGGACAGGTGTTGTTCTCTGTATACATAATGATGTGGCGGACAGGGTGGACAGAAATCTGCGGTTATCTGATGTTGATGCTGCGGTGTACGGTCGAAGTTGAGTGACTGCGGGAAGATACAAGACGACTTACACACAATTTCTAGTTGGTGTCACGAATGGCAGCTAGCTCTAAATGTGGAAGAATGTAAGTCAATTCTGATGAGTAGGAAGAATGGTTCAAATGGCTCTGAGCACTATGGGACTTAACTGCTGAGGTCATCAGTCCCCTAGAACTTAGAACTACTTAAACCTAACTAACCTAAGGATATCACACACATCCATGCCTGAGGCAGGATTCGAACCTGCGACCGTAGCGATCGCGCGGTTCCAGGTTGTAGCACCTAGAACCGCTCAGCCACTGTGGCCGGCTGAGTAGGAAGAGCACACCTGTTATGTTCGGATACAGTTTACTGGTCTCCAGCTTGACTCAGTTAAGCCGTTTAATATCTGGACGTAACGTTGCAAAGCGATATGAAATGGAACGAACAGGTGAAGATGTGTGGTAGGGAAGGCGAATTTTGGGAACGTGTGGTCCATCTGTAAAGGAGACAGCGTACAGGACGCCAGTCAGATCTATTCTCGAGTTCTGCTTCAGTGTTTGGGATCCGTACCTGGTCGGATTAAAGGAAGGAATTGAAGCAATTCAGAGGCGGGCTGCTAGATTTGTCACCACTAGGTTCCAACAACATGCAAGTGTTTCCGAAATGCTTCAGCAACTCAAATGGAAATCCCTGGTGGGAAGGCGAAGTTCTGTTGGAGAAGCACTACTGAGAAAATATAGAGAACCGGCATCTGAAGATGACTGTAGAAAAATTCTACTGTCACCAACATACACTCCTGGAAATTGAAATAAGAACACCGTGAATTCATTGTCCCAGGAATGGGAAACTTTATTGACACATTCCTGGGGTCAGATACATCACATGATCACACTGACAGAACCACAGGCACATAGACACAGACAACAGAGCATGCACAATGTCGGCACTAGTACAGTGTATATCCACCTTTCGCAGCAATGCAGGCTGCTATTCTCCCATGGAGACGATCGTAGAGATGCTGGATGTAGTCCTGTGGAACGGCTTGCCATGCCATTTCCACCTGGCGCCTCAGTTGGACCAGCGTTCGTGCTGGACGTGCAGACCGCGTGAGACGACGCTTCATCCAGTCCCAAACATGCTCAATGGGGGACAGATCCGGAGATCTTGCTGGCCAGGGTAGTTGACTTACACCTTCTGGAGCACGTTGGGTGGCACGGGATACATGCGGACGTGCATTGTCCTGTTGGAACAGCAAGTTCCCTTGCCGGTCTAGGAATGGTAGAACGATGGGTTCGATGACGGTTTGGATGTACCGTGCACTATTCAGTGTCCCCTCAACGATCACCAGTGGTGTACGGCCAGTGTAGGAGATCGCTCCCCACACCATGATGCCGGGTGTTGGCCCTGTGTGCCTCGGTCGTATGCAGTCCTGATTGTGGCACTCACCTGCACGGCGCCAAACACGCATACGACCATCATTGGCACCAAGGCAGAAGCGACTCTCATCGCTGAAGACGACACGTCTCCATTCGTCCCTCCATTCACGCCTGTCGCGACACCACTGGAGGCGGGCTGCACGATGTTGGGGCGTGAGCGGAAGACGGCCTAACGGTGTGCGGGACCGTAGCCCAGCTTCATGGAGACGGTTGCGAATGGTCCTCGCCGATACCCCAGGAGCAACAGTGTCCCTAATTTGCTGGGAAGTGGCGGTGCGGTCCCCTACGGCACTACGTAGGATCCCACGGTCTTGGCGTGCATCCGTGCGTCGCTGCGGTCCGGTCCCAGGTCGACGGGCACGTGCACCTTCCGCCGACCACTGGCGACAACATCGATGTACCGTGGAGACCTCACGCCCCACGTGTTGAGCAATTCGGCGGTACGTCCACCCGGCCTCCCGCATGCCCACTATACGCCCTCGCTCAAAGTCCGTCAATTGCACATACGGTTCACGTCCACGCTGTCGCGGCATGCTACCAGTGTTAAAGACTGCGATGGAGCTCCGTATGCCACGGCAAACTGGCTGACACTGACGGCGGCGGTGCACAAATGCTGCGCTGCAAGCGCCATTCGACGGCCAACACCGCGGTTCCTGGTGTGTCCGCTGTGCCGTGCGTGTGATCATTGCTTGTACAGCCCTCTCGCAGTGTCCGGAGCAAGTATGGTGGGTCTGACACACCGGTGTCAATGTGTTCTTTTTTCCATTTCCAGGAGTGTATATTTCGCTTAAGGACACGAAGATAAGACAAAATTAGGGCTCATACGAAAGCATATAGATAGTCATTTTTCCCTCGCTCTATTTGCGAATGGAACAGGAAGGGGATGGGTTGTTTGGGGGTAGAGACCAAACAGCGAGGTCATCGGTCTCATCGGATTAGGGAAGGATGTGGAAGGAAGTCGGCCGTGCCCTTTCAAAGGAACCATCCCGGTATTTGCCTGGAGCGATTTAGGGAAATCACGGAAAACCTAAATCAGGATGGCCGGACGCGGGAAATGCAATAATACTCTACCAAAACCTGTTATAATGATACTGTTTTATTAGGAAATCAGTTTCGACGTTCCAATCACATTATCTTCAGACCTGTCGCATGAATGACGCAAAGTACAACACGTGCGTGTATAAGACAATGGCACCAATATTCGTATCTGGTTCCGTAGATGTCCGAACTTCATGAGCTTGTGTATACCAGATACGAGTATTCTTGTCTTGTCTTATACATGAACGAGTGGTACTTGATGTCATTCGTTCGACAAACCTGAAGATGGCGTGATTGGAAAGTCGAAACTCGTTGCCTAACAAAACAATATCAATAAAACGGCTTTTGGTACAGTATTGTGACAAAATTTTTACCGCCATTACTAGGCCAGCAAGGGGAGAAGAGGTGGTGGTTCAAATGGCTCTGAGCACTTTGGGACTTAACATCTGACGTCATTAGTCCCCTATAACTTAGAACTAGTTAAACCTAACTAACCTAAGGACATAACACACATCCATGCCCGAGGCAGGATTCGAACCTGCGGCCTTAGCAGTCGAGCGGTTCCGGACTGAAGCCCCTAGAACCTCTCGGCCACTGCGGCTGCCGGTATTGTGACATTTCATGGAGCAGCCACTGTCCCACGCTCCTGAACCCAGGATGGAGTTACATTTAAGTAAAGGAAATGACCAGTAGCGGTACAAAGTACCCCCCCCCCCTCCCGCCACGAGCCGTACGGTTTCTTGCGGAGGGTGGATGTAGATGTAGATGAAGAACCATCTCATTCCCTACAGATCGGAACACTACGATTTGTCGATGCCTAAAAGGTAGACACCATGGGAATCAGGACGCCTTCTTTCCAGGAAAATGACCATAGGTTTGCTCGCACTTGTCTGAGCTGCAACATTTTTCACGAGTCTTAATCTACACCAGATTGTTAACATTTTGTTTACACTTGCATAATTCAGAGATTGGCTCGAGGGAAAATAAAATTTTCGGAGGAGGGAGGGCAAGGCTTGTTACGCTGCATCGCAGTGGGAGCTCTTTTAATAACATTGCGGATTGGCAAATAGACAGTTTTTGGTGGCTTCTCTGCACAGAGCTCTGGGCAGAGTTACTCTTGTGGGGACTCTTCGGCGGATTTTTGGACAGCGTATTCTCAGAAACCTTTCTACTGGCTCTTCAGCGTGCACTTCTGCCGAGGCACGTCTTCTGCAGATGGCTTTAACCTCGGCATCTGCAACTACTTACGTTGCAGTGTGATTGCGGTTTGATACTGTCGGGTCAGTGTTACGCGAATTGTTCTAATTCTTCTAGAGTTTAGGGGATTTTGCTTCGAATTATGTTGTGAACGATGGCTTGTTCACGACTGAAGTAGTTGGGCTACAGCACGTGTTTCCATTTACCCCACAATTGTCGATGTCCAGGTCGAAATCGTGTGTTTAATCCTTTCCGGTGAAACGAGAGTTTGCTTCCAGATGCTTTCCCCTTCTCCGTCCCGCGCACTGTGCCGCACCGTATTGTTCTCATTTTAACGGAATATTGTACGTAATCTATAGTCCAATATCCTCTTATCTATCGGCTTGGAGAAGTGACGGTTTCAATCATAATTAATGTTTTTGCTTTATTTTAGTCCTTTTCTATAACAATAAGTATGAGTGAAAGTGGAACTATCTTTGGTTAGAGTAATTACATGAATCGCTTCACCCTTACAGCACTATGCCCGTACCCAATACGGGCGAGCATTTGTTGGCTGTGTGAACGGCGTCCGTATCCATTCGCTGAATACTCATGTAATGTTTTTCATTACACCGTCACCAAGAGAATTATTTGCACTTATAGCCGTTGTACCTTGTGTGCATGTTTCACTACAGAATGATCCTCGAATGTTATTAACGAAACGTCCACCTCGGTAGCTGAGTGGTCAGTGCGACGGAAAACCAGGCTGAGAGGTCCGGGTTCGATTCCGTGGTGGGTCGGAGATTTTCTCCGCTCAGGGTCTGGGTGCTGTGTTGTCTTAATCATCATCATCTCATCCCCATCGACGCGCAAGTCGTCGAAGTGGCGTCACTTAAGAAACTTGCACCAGGTGACCGGTCTACCCGACGGGAGGCCATAGCCACACAACATTTCATTTTCATTAACGAAACAAAAGTATCAACTGCGACAGAGGGAATTAATACACTTCGCAAAAGGACTTTCGTAGTCGCTATGCACTTCTTGAAGAAAGATGGAATGGCTAACATCAGTTTTAAAAATTCCCTTTGATCGTACCAGGAACCTTAGACTGACAATGTTTACATCCGCGATTAGTTACTGGGGCGGTAGGAAGGGGGGAGGGAGGCTATGGTGGCTATAGCCTCCCCCCCCCCCCCAAAGGAGTATCATATTACACTGGATAAAATGACTTCAGAAATCAGCGAATGTATTACCCCAACATATTCAATCTTTTTTTTTATAATTATGTAGCAATATGGGTTGAATTGTATTTCTAACACATTTTAACGAAAGAATAAGAGCGGCAAAGAGTTTACTATCTAAACCAGGCCGGCCGCGGTGGTCTCGCGGTTCTAGGGGCGCCGTCCGGAACCGTGCGACTGCTACGGTCGCAGGTTCGAATCCTGCCTCGGGCATGGATGTGTGTGATGTCCTTAGGTTAGTTAGGTTTAAGTAGTTCTAAGTTCTAGGGGACTGATGACCACAGCTGTTAAGTCCCATAGTGCTCAGAGCCAGCCATCTAAACCAGTAAATATCATTTAACTTAAAACGGGCGTCTTATTATTTATTAATGCACATTTTTTTACCCTGAACCCCAAAACAGTCACCAAAAACTACTTTAAGCAAAACCAAATTTTACCAATTTGTAGGTGGAGGACCCCTACTCTCCTTTTTCGAAGCCATATTCCATTTCCCCAAACACACCGCCCCCACCATTAGCCCTCTCCTTTTTTCAAGCCATATTCCATCCCTCCAAACACCCCCCCCCCCCTCCATTAGCCCCCCACCCTCAAAAAAATGGTTCAAATGGCTCTGAGCACTATGGGACTCAACATCTTAGGTCATAAGTCCCCTAGAACTTAGAACTACTTAAACCTAACTAACCTAAGGACATCACACAACACCCAGCCATCACGAGGCAGAGAAAATCCCTGACCCCGCCGGGAATCGAACCCGGAAACCCGGGCGTGGGAAGCGAGAACGCTACCGCACGACCACGAGATGCGGGCGGGCCCCCACCCTCCTTGACCGACTTCTAGGATCGCCTCTGATTAGTTACAATAAACCTTTTTTTTCTGGTGATTGTACGCTTGTAGTCCGTTTCCGTATCTGAGTGGTCAGAGTGACTGACTGCCACGCAGAGGACCTGGGTTCGACTCCCGGTAGTGTCAGGTATTTTTCCTTGGTCGGAGGACTGGAACGGTGTGTACCCAGCCGTCGAATGCCAACTGAGGAGCTACTTGACCTAGTAGTTGTGGTACCAGCTCTACTAACCCGATAGCAACCGGGACTGCGGTGTGGTGAAGCCGCGGTTCCGTACTGCATCCGTATGACGCCATTGGGTGATGGATTATACGGTGGTCGGTCGAGCCCAATTCTCCCGTCTGTGGCCAGAATAACGATGATAATTGTATTATTATCGTATGCTTGTAAAAGGGTTTTGTCTATCGGATTACACACATCAGCAACTGAATTAGAGATATCCACTGAGTTGGGGAGAGAGAGCTCTCCTGTCGTCACGGTGAGTGGAGCAGTGTGATGTAATTATAAATTCGTCAGACCCCCTACTGGCCTTTGGTCTGACAGTGGAGCGCAGATCACGGATGACCGATTCAAAGGACAATCAGTTCCCGAGGTTTCGGCATGTAAATGTGTTACCCCGCGTTTAGTATCGCAGCTTACAGTTCTCAACAGCGGCTCAGAGACAAACCTGCTGCGAAACAGATGTAACACTCTGCCAGTCCGGAAACAGAGCCGTATGCTTGTGACGAGGTTACAGTGATTATTCACAATGCTCTGTAAATCTTGCCGCCGCACAGCAACAAAACCCACTAACTCTACATAAAATTTATAGCAGGATATTTTCAGGGGCGGCTGTTCGTCGTGAACGCAGGCGAATCAACCACCTCCATCAGAAGCTTAACAGCTGGAGTACTGCAAGGTTCAATACTCGGCCCCATACTATATTCTATCTACACAGACAATGCAGAGAGTAATGAGAGGATCTAAGTGGGCGACACGACTGTTCTCACCAGATGTAAATGATCAGTGGTTTTTAATCACCGTCTGCAAGACGCCTAGACCCAGTAACGAATTGCGTTTAACGCCACGAAAAGCCAAGTCGTGGTATTGGAGTAGTTTACCCGTTACTCGTCCGCCCCTGGTAGCTGAGTGGTCAGCGCGACGGAATGTCATACCTAACGGCCCGGGTTCGGTTCCCGGCTGTGTCGGAGATTTTCTCCGCTCGGGGACTTTGTGTTGTGTTGTCCATTTCATCCCCATCGACAAGCAAGTCGCCGAAGTGGCGGCAATTCGAAAGACTTGCACCAGGCGAACGGTCTACGCGACGGGAGGCCCTAGCCACACGGAATTTCCATTCTACCCATTACTCAATAAGCCGTTTGATCAATATGTCAAATGTGGTTTGATAATCTTTTTACTTTATATTTACGCTGAGATATACTATGGAAGTGCATGGTGGAGCAGCACGGCGAAGACACATTTTCAGAGTCTGCAAAGCCTGCAAAATAAGACACGACGCTGAATCTGCCACGGCCTATAGAATGTTCTAGCAAGTATCTTTGCGAAGGATCCTATCCGACATCGCTAAAGCAGTGTTGTGAAGTGGGGTTCGACGGAGAGGCACCTCCGTCGGATCGTGGTTTAGCAATAGAATTCCATCGACAGTATTTTCCCGACGAGGAGAGGAGAAGTGATGAAGTATTTTTCCTGTGCATTATACTAAATGCCAAGTTCCTCGATTAAATCGCAAATCTCTGATTAGTGGAAATGGACTCCCTAGGTTTTGTCATATCAGTGGCACAATAAGTCCAGCCATTCTCTTGGTGCTACTCGAGAGTCATGTGCCAGTGTCAGCTCCTGGTTTCATTCTTTCCTTTCGTTTAATTGTCATATCCATTCTTATTAACTCTAGCGGCATGGACAGTAACCACACTAATACAAGAACACAGGTACAATATCATAAAATAATCAACAGGAACGACTGAAATTTAGTCCGTTTATGATCTACAGGCATCTAAAGAATCGATTAATTGTTTGAAGGGATAAAACAAAATGCCATGTGCAATATCAGTAATGTGAAACTCCCATAAACCTCTTAGACTCTTCGACAAGCCTAGTATTTTAACAAGGCTACGCTAGATTCCTCTTTATCCTTATGAAAGAAGATTTTATTTCTCTTCTGATATTCAGGCCTATTTTCACGAAATTTTTCATCTATATGGTCCAGTACACATCCATTGTGTTCGACAGTCTTTGTATTTCCCTTTTCCAGGCGATCGATATGAAGAACTTCTTTTTGGATACCAGAAAACAGTGGCAGAAGAAGTCGACTTCCCATTCTTTGCCTTAGGGTCTCAGGATTAGTCCACTCTTTCTGAAAAATACTGCGCAGGTAACCAGAAACTAACATCCAACGCTAGTGTAAAACTACTGCCAATCTGACTTATTATGACTCTAATCTACAACGACAATCGGTAAGCCAACTGTCGTTAACAACGACAAACGGATTCAGGCAACCAGTGTAACAGCCCACAGTTGCATATCTAACACCACTCGTCGCATCAGGAACATGGTAGAGCCTTAGCAATTGTTTCAAAATTATAGTGTGCCTCTGAATTCTAATGACATTTGGCACCACGGGGTGGGAGCTAGTTTATTGTCTGTAACAGGGAACATATTAACTCCTTGCTCACGTACGAGCCCTAATTTCTCTTATCTTCGTGGTCCTTACGCGAAATGTACGTTGCCAGTAGGAAAATCGATTTGCAGACAGCCTGAAATGCCGCTCCTCTAAATTTTCCCAGCAGTGCCTCTCGAAAAGAATTTCGTCTTCCCTACAGAGATTTCCATCTGAGTTCACGAAACATCTCCGTAAAGCTTGCTCGTTGATCGAACCTACCGGTACCAAAACTAGCAACAACCCTCGGAACTGATTCGATGCTTTCCTTTAATCCGACATGGTGGGGATCCCATATACTCGAGACGTACTCAAGAGCGTCGTACTAGTGTTCATTACGCAGTCTCGTTTATAGATGAGCTACACTTCCCTAGAATTCTCCCAGTAAACTTAGCAATCATATACAACCGATCGCTCACCGATAGATCTGTACCTACAGATTGGAAAATTGCGCAGGTCGCACCAGTGTTTAAGAAGGGTAGTAGGAGTAATCCATCGAACTACAGACTTATATCATTTACGTCGGTTTGCAGTAGGGTTTTCGAGCATATACTGTATTCAAACATTATGAATCACCTCTAAGGGAACGATCTATTGATACGTAATCAGCATGGTTTCAGAAAACATTGTTCTTGTGCAACGCAGCTAGCTCTTTATTCGCACGAAGTAATGGCCGCTATTGACAGGGGATCTCAAGTTGATTCCGTATTTCTAGATTTCCGGAAAGCTTTTGACACCGTTCCTCACAAGCGACTTCTAATCAAGCTGCGGGCCTACGGGGTAACGTCTCAGTTGTGCGACTGGATTCGTGATTTCCTGTCAGGAAGGTCGCAGTTGGTAGTAATAGACGGCAAATCATCGAGTAAAACTGAAGTGATATCAGGTGTTCCCCAGGGACGCGTCCAGGGATCTCTGCTGTTCATGATCTATATAAATGACCAGGGTGACAATCTGAGCAGTTCTCTTAGGTTGTTCGCAGATGATGCTGTAATTTACCGCCTAGTAAGGTCATCCGAAGACCAGTATCAGTTGCAAAGCGATTTAGAAAAGATTGCTGTATGGTGTGGCAGGTGGCAGTTGACGCTAAATAACGAAAAGTTAAGTGATCCACATGAGTTCTAAAAGAAATCCGTTGGAATTCGATTACTCGATAAATAGTACAATTCTCAAGGCTGTCAATTCAACTAAGTACCTGGGTGTTAAAATTACGAACAACTTTAGTTGGAAAGACCACATAGATAATATTGTTAGGAAGGCGAGCCAAAGGTTGCGTTTCATTGGCAGGACACTTAGAACATGCAACAAGTCTACTAAAGAGACAGCTTACACTACACTCGTTCGTCCTCTGTTAGAATATTGCTGCGCGGTGTGGGATCCTTATCAGGTGGGATTGACGGAGGACATCGAAAGGGTGCAAAAAAGGGCAGCTCGTTTAGTATTATCACATAATAGGGGAGAGAGTGTGGCAGATATGATACGCGAATTGGGATGGAAGTCATTAAAGCAAAGACGTTTTTCGTCGCGGCGAGATCTATTTACGAAATTTCAGTCACCAACTTTCTCTTCCGAATGCGAAAATATTTTGTTGAGCCCAACCTACATAGGTAGGAATGATCATCAAAATAAAATAAGAGAAATCAGAGCTCGAACAGAAAGGTTTAGGTGTTCGTTTTTCCCGCGCGCTGTTCGGGAGTGGAATGGTAGAGAGATAGTATGATTGTGGTTCGATGAACCCTCTGCCCAGCACTTAAATGTGAATTGCAGAGTAATCATGTAGATGTAGATGTAAACCGAACATTCGCCTTCCCTACTACCGTCCTTAAGTGCTCGTTCCATTCCATATCGCTCTGCAACGATTCGCCTAGATACTTAATCGACGTGCCAAGCAGCACAGTGCTAATATTATAATTCGCATTTTCCGAGATTTTTTTCCTTCTCATCTGCGTTAATTTACATTTTTCTACATTTAGAGCAAGCGGCGACTAATCGAAAGAATTAGAAAATTTATCTAATTCATCCAGTCACTGAACGACGATAAACCACAGCATCTTCAACAAAGAAGCAGATCGCTGCTCACCGACCATTTATTTGTATTGAGAATAAGAGTGGTTCTATCACATTTCCCTGGGCACTGCTGACGATACCCTTGTCACTGACAAACACTCACCGTCGAGGACAACGATACGGGTTTTTTATTTGCGAATGCTAATTAAAGTAATCAATAAATAGATCTCATCACTCGGAACAAAATGTATACGAGTCACAGACATGTCACACACGACTTCTCTCCCGTAGGTTAACTTCCAACTGTGGTGTCAAGGAGCCCATAAATTTAGGAGAAAACCAGTTTGCCAAATAACGGAAATCGGCGAACTATCTGCGTAGGATAAATTAACAGAAAACATTTGACTGGCGAACTAACTGAAAAGATAATGTGGCTGACATTTCGACATTGTCTTACAAGGGGAAGGCCTCAGACACGGCCAACCGATTCGGCTAAAATTTGGCAGGTCGCTTGTGTACAACCTAATACGAAGGAATCTAAGATATTTTGGGTCAACACCCCCGCGTTTTTGAGAAAATCACCCCTAAAGGTTATAACGAGCAATCGACTCAAAATTGGCGGGATCGATAGATAATTGTAAATAGATCATTTTTCATCATCAGGTATGGGGTCCGCAAACGCATACTTTTCCAGAAATCGAGGTAAGAAACTTTTACAACTGCCGCTTATGTAGCCACATGGTAAACACTTTTCGTCGACAGCACCGATAGCGCAACGGCCGAGGTAACTGGTTGGGAATCGGAGAACCCGGGTTCGAATCTCGAAGAAAGCGAGCGGATGTATTTTTCCATATCTCAATTGATAGGGATAGGAGGCTTAATAAGGTAAGTAAATCAATAAGGAATGATAACAACTAGGCAAATAAATTTCACAAGCCTCTTGGGATAGTAAAGAACTAAAATGTTACTCCAATTTCCAATGTTACATTTGGTCCTCGTTTTATAGAAAAGGTCAATCGTTTAACCGACTCGTTGAAAAATGTTTACATTATCTGTTTACAGAACATTTCATGAGAATGTTTTAAAACCACACGTTTCTGATAACAAGTTTTGTCTAATATTCGATTCCTGGAGTGGACAAAT
Source organism: Schistocerca americana (assembly GCF_021461395.2). NCBI lineage: Eukaryota > Metazoa > Arthropoda > Insecta > Orthoptera > Acrididae > Schistocerca > Schistocerca americana. The sequence continues at coordinate 473,072,703 of NC_060122.1, read as the reverse complement.
TAATACTACAATATATGATACAATGTTTATAGATGGTGAGGGTCAGCCGACGTGCACAGTAAAAGAAATACCGCCAAACTGCACACCTGTGTGCCAGCCGTGTGATGTTTATTTCTATCGCCAGGTTAAAAACTTTATTTCCAGGCTTCAGAGTTGCAGTGTGTTTCTGGAAACCCAGCGGGAATTGCACAACCGCACGGATGCAATAACTATTCACAGCATAATTCATAACCAACTTTCAGCACAGATTTTTCAGGCGATGATATCGAATGCGTGCTACGCATCAAAATTAGTTCCCGGAAAAGACATATTTTTAAACGTAAACCAAGTTTGTTTTCCGCCGACTCTTCGGAAGGAACAGTGTAGCTGTCGAAAGATTGCATTCATTAGATCTTCTTGGTGCCGTGAGTATATTTGTTTCGAATGTTTGTATGACAAGTACCATCCATTTGGTTGTTCGAAGGAAAGTGAGGATACGTAACACTGACTGGAAGATTGTAAAGTGACCTGGAGTAACATTTTAGTTATTTACTATCCCAAGAGGTTTGAGAAACTTGTTTGCCTACCTTATTATCATTCCTTATTGATTTACTTACCTTATTAACCATCCTATCCCTATCAATTGAGATATGGAAAAATACAAACGAAAAGAAGAACATCCGCTCGGTTTCTTCGAGATTCGAACCCGGGTTCTCCGATTCCCAGCCAGCCTTGGCCGTTGCGCTATCGGTGCTGTCGGCAAAAAGCGTTTACCATGTGGCTAGAGAAGTGACAGTTGTAAAAGTTTCTTACCTCGATTTCTGGAAAAGTATGCGTTTTCGGACCCCATACCTGATGATGAAAAATGCCGTATTTATAATTATCTATCGATCCTTCCACTTTTGAGTCGATTGCTCGTTATAACCTTTAGGGGTGATTTTCTCAAAAACGCGGGGGTGTTGACCCAAAATATCTTAGATTCCTTCGTATTAGGTTGTACACAAGCGACCTGCCACGTTTGAGCCGAATCGGTTGGCCGTGTCTGAGGCCTTCCCCTTGTTAGATAGCTCCTATAGAGGAGTGTCTGGGAACTTTCGGCCACATACTGTTGAAAGTTACCTATAACATATGTCAGCTTATAGATTACCATGTTTTACGCATCTGCTAACACTAGAGCACTTTTACTAAGATAACCTGTGCCCACTAATCGATGTCTGAGGTGAAGAAAGTCTCTGCTCATTTAAAATGGGGAATCTAAACGACACTCTCTGGTGAGCTGAATGTCTCGGCCAATAGGAAATCAGCATGGCCTGTACCATGCACCGTATTCGGTATTCTAATGGGACGCAAAATTCTGTTCTCCTTAGCCTTTGGTTGTTCTGATGCATGTAGACGGAGAGGCTGGATGATAGTTGCAGCTTGGACTTGTATGTGAAACTTGCAGTGAGATTTTCTTACTGTATTCTTTGGCTACGAGCCACTGGTTTTGAGATAACGCACTGTATAGCGCAGCTTGACATGTTATATTATTGAAAATAGTTCACGTTCGTTGTAGTGAGCCTTTAAAAGTGGAATTACTCAACATGTTTTGTGCGAGTGCTGCGGGGCATCAAACCACAATTAACTAGGGCCAGAACTCGTTTACTCTACAGTGCACATCTGAATCAGGGCGAATTGTAACGGGTTAATCACCTAAAACACGCACCGCAGATATTGCGCAAATGGAAAGTGCTATTCGCGTGCGGTTTTCACAGAATGGTTTGGTAGTCAGGGTTCATATTGTTAGGCAGTCAACAGATTGTAATTATACTTAGAAGGTGAGTTTTTTGTACAGACATAGACTTTTTAAATGGAACAATACCTACTGACATTAACAAACTAAAAGTAGAGTAAATTAGAATGTCAGTGAAGTTTGTTGTAGGACTCTAGTGCGAGTTGTTTACGAGATAACGCATTTTGAAAAGTTGCCATACCGACACTTGTACAATACCTGTGGTAGCAAAACTAAACAACAACACAAGTGTATACATTAGTTATGTAGATTCTGGCCAGTGAAGAGACAACTGACTATAACAGGGTATAACCAAAATAACCACTGACATCGGCAATACACGCTTCTGGTGTGGAACGAATGCTGCACATGTGCTGGCATTTCAGCAAAGACGTCGGACCAGGGAGCAGTAATACATCATTGCATATCATCGGTATCGTTGATAACTCCTTGTAAACAGTGCCTTTCAACTTTCCCCACAGAAAATATCTACAAGCTTCAAATCCGGGGAAGAGGCTGTCCAAGGTACAGCTCCTCTGCGTCCAATCCATCGATTTGGAAACAATTCGTGAACACGTGCTGTAGTACTTCGTGCAATATTGGCCGGACAGCCACCATATTGGTATCACAGAGTCAGCCGGCCGATGTGGCCGAGCGGTTCTAGGCGCTTCAGTCTGCAACCGCGCTACCGCTACGGTCGCAGGTTCGAATCCTGCCTCGGGCATGGATGTGTGTGATGTCCTTAGGTTAGTTAGGTTTAAGTAATTCTAAGTTCTAGTGGACTGCTGACCTCAACTGTTAAGACCCACAGTGCTCAGAGCATTTTTGGTATCACAGAAGGCATTTTAGTATCATAGAGATGGCCTGTTAGGAGGCTGCGATGCTTGTGCGCGTTCAGTGTTCGGTCTATAAAAGATGGGGATATGACCTGATGGTTCACTATCCCACACGACACGTTTACACTCCATGGGTGGTGACGTTCCACTTGTTAAAGCCAACGGGCACTGTCAACAGACAAATATTGCATGTTTATCTGGCCGTGACTGGTGAATGTGGCTTCATCGCTTAACAAGATCTGTGATGTATCTGGAATATCCGTCTTAATGCCCCTGTACGTAAGTTAACACAATTCTCATAATCGTTAATCGTTTCCATGTAGCTTTGATGGAGGGAGATGTGATAAAGTTGGAACCTATGCGAATGGAGAATGCTTAGGACATTGCCTGACTCATGGTACTTCCGTGTGAGATTGCGCGAGAGCTAACGTGGGGATCACTTGCAACAGCAGCAAGAACGTTAATTTTCCCCTCTTCTGCTGTCACTTATTTCCTTCTGTTACGCTGGCTAGTTGTTACACCACCACTTTAATGGCTCTGAGCACTGTGGGACTTAACTGCTGTGATCATCAGTCCCCTAGAACTTAGAACTACTTAAACCTAACTAACCTAAGGACATCACACACATCCATGCCCGAGGCAGGATTCGAACCTGCGACCGCAGCGGTCGTGCGGTTCCAGAATGTAGCGCCTTTAACCGCTCGGCCACTCCGGCCGGCCCACCACTTTCACGTAACTGGTTCAATAGGTTGATGAATAACTGCGTAGATGATCGACATCTATTGGGATATACTGCCGCTTACATCGTCCAAGAACAAACTGCATTCTTCCTACACTCTTCATGTGCCTTGAACGTGTCAGGTTTTTCTGAATTGGTAAATCCCATCGTCCACTCACGGCCAACTGTTTGCACTATCACACACTAACTTTCAAGTCACAATATACACAAGGAACATACAAGCTCACTGTAAGCAAACATAACAACATTCTACCTAGCAACTATACAGGACGAATGGTACAAACAAGTGTCGATTTGGAATCTTTTCAAAATACGATATCTTGTAAGCGACTGCAACAAATACCACTAGCATTCTAATTTATCCTAATTTTAGTCTGTTAGTATCAATAGGCATTGTCCTATTTAAAAAGTGTATGTTTGAAAAATGTTGTAACAAATACAACGCAAAAAACTGTGCTGAAAAACTGAAACAAACTTGCGAGGGTAGAAAACTTTGGTTACTTGAGAGAGATCGGCAGATGAGAAAGGTAGTGCCATAGGGTTCAGTTTGGGGTCCACTCCTATTCCTTACATACAGTATGTGTATGACTTTCGACTTAATAAACACTTTCTAAGTATTATTATTGATTGGGTAACAATACGAGCCCCTGACTACCAAGCCATTATGTGAAAACTCCATATAAACAGCACATTTCAGCAATATTTGGTGTGCAAGTTTTACGTGATAACCCCAGTATAAATCCTTAATAAATAATGTAACGACTAGGTACTTTTATCGGCTTCTTGAATGTCGGTAAATACTTGTTATGCAGTGGTATAGGGTGCCATGTGGTTCATGTAGTATTAAATGTCGTCCCTATACTATGAGCTGTGTTTTGAGTTGAAATAGTCAGTAGTTTAGATATGATTTTTTCTAAATTTATTTACGCTCCTTGCCGTTGTTAAACTAATAGCATACATTTAACGATAAGGGATGTGCTCAGTTGTATGGTACTCGGGATTTTACCATGATGGTTCAAATGGCTCTGAGCACTATGGGACTTAACTTCTGAGGTTATCAGTCCCCTAGAACTTAGAACTACTTAAACCTAACTAACTAAGGACATCACACACATCCATGCCCGAGGCAGGATTCGAACCTGCGACCGTAGCGGTCGCGCGGTTCCAGACTGAAGCGCCTAGAACCGCTGGGCCACACCGGCCGGCCTTTACCGTTCAGCAAACGTATTTATAAACCGAGGATTGCTTCCACTGTCGTCGCTTATTTATTCACCGCAAGATTGCTAGAAGCGTTTTCGTGTGGTTCTTTCAGGTTGCAAGAGGTAACTTCACATAGAGATCTTTGGAGCCGTTAATGACATTACAAGACCCAAAAAAAAAAAAAAAAATGTTCACATCTGTGTGAAACCTTATGGGACTTAACTGCGAAAGTCATCAGACCCTAAGCTTACACACTACTTAACCTAAGTTATCCTAAGGACAAACACACACACCCATGCCCGAGGGAGGACTCAAACCTCCACCGGGATCAGCCGCACAGTCCAAGACTGCAGCGTTTTAGACCGCTCGGCTAATTCCGCGCGGCTACAAGATCCATTCAGTGTTCTTCTGTTATTTAATATTTTCAATCTTTGTGTGGAAATGTATCTAACACACAATTGTGAACCAAGTTTGCTATACTATACATTTTGTAAGTCAAGAGACGGATTCATTGATAGGAAACTTAATCGTTCAGATGTATAAATATTCAATGAAGCCTACTGATTAACTGTTGCGCAAAGTAAGTGTGCCCAGAGTTAAGGTGTTCTTAAAGTAAAGTTAGCGTTAAAATAAAATTTTCGTGGGACGCAGTTAGTAAGTGGGCGTTTTGATGTGGGCCATTTTCTGTGTATTCTGTAGATTCTTGTAAGTATTTAGCTTTTAACAATATGCAGTGAATCTACGTTGTACTTAACAGACACACAAGCAGACGTAATCCCAGCTGATGTTTGCCGTCCACAGCCGCCCCTACACCTAATTGTGTTGCTACCCACGTTCCCTGCTGGTGGCCGTGTGATTGGAAGGGACCCGAACATCTCATCTGGCCTCTTTTAGCGACGCGAGTGGTCAGCCGTTCTTCCAGCGTTTTAATCACGATTGATTAATCACCGAGACCCCGTCTGGACAGCAAACAGCAGGCGGCTTGATTAATTGTGTTTTGCCGCCGTAACCAGTACTACCGGTCGGTGTGTGTCCGAGAGACTACACCGGCGCAAACAGCAGACCTGGACGGAGGGCTCAGTGCAAATAGGCGAGACCGCATTGCGGCTATGGGCGCTTATCGCGCGGAACTGAAAACTGCTTCCGCACGTAGCGGCACCGTACATCATTTGGCTTATCGGATTACCTCCGTACGCCATAAACAGGTTTGCGGATCGCCTGGGGAGAGTAGACTCGAATTTTGATGAACCTGCAATTCATCTGCTGCAATCGCAGCGAAACCTAGCACGCTGGGATCAAGGTGAATAAATGACACGACGAAATTTTTGACTGTCCTAATGCCAGGAATTAATGCCGTTTGTACAACTCCAGTGTTAGTCTCAACGTGGATGCCTTTTGTAACTTGGATCTGCCTATGGCTCTCTTGTAAATCCGCTTTATTACACTGGAGATATTCTGAAAAGGCGGACCGAGTACTGGACGGGATAAACGCTAGGGAAGAATAGAAGAGTAACACAATAGATAATTAACTTCACGCGTGTTGTTGCTTGACTGAATGTGCACAGTGAATGCAGTGTGGCGGGTGTGTACTGACCTTCTTGGCGTTCTGGACCTTCTGCGACCGTAGCACCTTAGCGTCGTCCGCTATCTGCTGGTGAAATACCTCCACGGCTGCCAACCTCGCGCGTGCCAACTTCTCGTTCTCCTCCAGTACCGTGCGCCACACGTTCCACATGTTCCTGCAACATCACAGCACAGCACCACTTAGTAAACAATAGGGACGAAAGTCAAAGCAGTAAATAAGAATTTCTTTAGATATGTACGCTTGTGTAAATCAGCTACAAAACATGTAGTAATCTGGGAGGTGTTGCGAGTACTTAGATGGCACAAAATGGCACTACTTTATTTCTTCAGGATAAGAAATGAGTAGGGCTCTGTGGCAGCTGAATGCCTGTCCGCTTGGTCGTTAGAACCAATAGGCAAAGAGCGTTAACCGTCCTGTGTATGGGGAGAAATAAAAGGGAGGCGGCAGCTTTACTGACGGCGGCCAACCGCCACAGTCTGAAAGAACCACGTCCGTCTGAGTCGACACCGTGATGGCGGCTGTTATACCGGAGCCAAGGTAGCCCCTGAGGGCCGGTAACCCATATTACACCACAGAGTACGAGGTTGTCTAAGCCCCAGGCGTACCATAAGCACAACGGTAAACACCAGCTATTTACATACAAGATAATGGAAACAGACATTCCGAGCACTACTTCCTGCAGGGGTGAGCTCCAGCCACAGCCTGCAGGAAGTATCATTAAGCCAAAACCTGGATGGCTGGAGACAGCTATTTAGGGGCTAGAACCAGCCCCGAAGTTCAGCTCACGCCAGATCCCAACCTCGTGTACTGCGACCGTTGAAGATTACGTCTTCGTCTCTCAATTGGACTGTTACTAGTGTGTGTGTGTGTGTGTGTGTGTGTGTGTGTGTGTGTGTGTGTGTGTGTTACCACATACCTTTCTGGTAAATTAGAAGTGAACTTTAGTTTGACTCAATTAGGAGACTTTTACTGGCATCGTTCATATTACCTTTCGTTTGTTCTCCAGTCATCAAACTTGTGAACTTAGTATCAATAAAAGTTGTGTTTGTGAAAAATTGCGAATTATCAGTCACCACAGCGGCTGTAGCTTATATCTTAAGGCTTGATCACTGTTTGTAGTCGAGAGTATAGCTCTGATATCGGAATCTTTGTATTTTCTATTTGTGTTGCTGTTTAATATCTCGATAGCGGTGAAGAATTCAGTGCTTATAGTAACATAAAGAATAAGGAACGATATTACCATTAGTAATAGATCTTAACTGGTTTGATCGTGATTGTGGTCCTGCTATGTTTGAAGTGTGCGTGTTTTTTGCAATATTTTGGAAGTCCCATTATTATGTTTCAATGTTTCCTCTAGTAAATCAAAATTATTTATTGCCAGTGACTGTTCTGAATTCGGAGAGACATTCCAATGACAACACAGTTACTAATATGTTCTTTACATCGTAGGTTCTTCTACATCTACATCTACATTTATACTCCGCAAGCCACCCAACGGTGTGTGGCGGAGGGCACTTTACGTGCCACTGTCATTGCCTCCCTTTCCTGTTCCAGTCGCGTATGGTTCGCGGGAAGAACGACTGTCTGAAAGCCTCCGTGCGCGCTCTAATCTCTCTAATTTTACATTCGTGATCTCCTCTGGAGGTATAAGTAGGGGGAAGCAATAGATTCGATACCTCATCCAGAAACGCACCCTCTCGAAACCTGGCGAGCAAGCTACACCGCGATGCAGAGCGCCTCTCTTGCAGAGTCTGCCACTTGAGTTTATTAAACATCTCCGTAACGCTATCACGGTTACCAAATAACCCTGTGACGAAACGCGCCGCTCTTCTTTGGATCTTCTCTATCTCCTCCGTCAAACCCATTCTGGTACGGATCCCACACTGATGAGCAATACTCAAGTATAGGTCGAACGAGTGTTTTGTAAGCCACCTCCTTTGTTGATGGACTACATTTTCTATGGACTCTCCCAATGAATCTCAACCTGGTACCCGCCTTACCAACAATTAATTTTATATGATCATTCCACTTCAAATCGTTCCGCACGCATACTCCCAGATATTTTACAGAAGTAACTGCTACCAGTGTTTGTTCCGCTAGCATATAATCATACAATAAAGGATCCTTCTTTCTATGTATTCGCAATACATTACATTTGTCTATGTTAAGGGACAGTTGCCACTCCCTGCACCAAGTGCCTATCCGCTGCAGATCTTCCTGCATTTCGCTACAATTTTCTAATGCTGCAACTTCTCTGTATACTACAGCATCATCCGCGAAAAGCCGCATGAAACTTCCGACACTATCTACTAGGTCATTTATATATATTGTGAAAAGCAATGGTCCCATAACACTCCCCTGTGGCACGCCAGAGGTTACTTTAACGTCTATAGACGTCTCTCCATTGATAACAACATGCTGTGTTCTGTTTGCTAAAAACTCTTCAATCCAGCCACACAGCTGGTCTGATATTCCGTAGGCTCTTACTTTTTTTATCAGGCGACAGTGCGGAACTGTATCGAACGCCTTCCGGAAGTCAAGAAAAATAGCATCTACCTGGGAGCCTGTATCTAATATTTTCTGGGTCTCATGAACAAATAAAGCGAGTTGGGTCTCACACGATCGCTGTTTCCGGAATCCATGTTGATTCCTACATAGTAGATTCTGGGTTTCCAAGAACGACATGATACTCGAGCAAAAAACATGTTCTAAAATTCTACAACAGATCGACGTCAGAGATATAGGTCTATAGTTTTGCGCATCTGCTCGACGACCCTTCTTGAAGACTGGGACTACCTGTGCTCTTTTCCAATCATTTGGAACCCTCCGTTCCTCAAGAGACTTGCGGTACACGGCTGTTAGAAGGGGGGCAAGTTCTTTCGCGTACTCTGTGTAGAATCGAATTGGTATCCCGTCAGGTCCAGTGGACTTTCCTCTATTGAGTGATTCCAGTTGCTTTTCTATTCCTTGGACACTTATTTCGATGTCAGCCATTTTTTCGTTTGTGCGAGGATTTAGAGAAGGAACTGCAGTGCGGTCTTCCTCTGTGGAACAGCTTTGGCAAAAGGTGTTTAGTATTTCAGCTTTACGCGTGTCATCCTCTGTTTCAATGCCATCATCATCCCGAAGTGTCTGGATATGCTGTTTCGAGCAACTTACTGATTTAACGTAAGACCATAACTTCCTAGGATTTTCTGTCAAGTCGGTACATAGAATTTTACTTTCGAATTCACTGAACGCTTCACGCATAGCCCTCCTTACGCTAACTTTGACATCGTTTAGCTTCTGTTTGTCTGAGAGGTTTTGGCTGCGTTTAAACTTGGAGTGAAGCTCTCTTTGCTTTCGCAGTAGTTTCCTAACTTTGTTGTTGTACCACGGTGGGTTTTTCCCGTCCCTCACAGTTTTACTCGGCACGTACCTGTCTAAAACGCATTTTACGATTGCCTTCATGGTTGTCTTGGTGATATTAATTACAATACGTGAACAATGGACGGACACTACACTTGCAGTACACAGAAACAGACACACAGCAATAAGAGAAAAAGAGCAATGGGCACAACTAAATGGATAACAAACAGTATTTCAAAAACAACACATGAAGAGTATCTGCGGACACGGCGTACAGACATGCCTGTATGTCACGTAACAACAACCTCCAGAGGGTAGACTTCGATACCTACAGTGTCAGTGAAATCAGCGACACTGCAGAGCAACCCGAGGAGGAGGAACATGAGATGTAACGGTAAATAAGACACCTAGAATTATAAATCAGAAATAATTTGCCAAACCGAGCTGAAAAAATTTTGTATATCACTCAAATAACAATTGAGGAATTCGAATACAGTAAATGTAGTGTAAGATGCTGGCAGCGAGTCAAGACAGTACCGAATGGTGTACACGGCTGATTACCTAATATTCATGCATGGGATTAGCATTGCCATTTCTGTACTATAAACTGTTTTGTCATCAGATCAAAAAAACCTATAGTGCCATCACAGTCGGTGATGGCACAAACAAATCTCTCTTCTATCCCTTCATTCCTTTAAAATTCTTCTTAAAACAACAAAACTTTATTCATATTTCAACTTCAGGTTATTGTTATAGTAAAAAAAAGTATTATTCTTTGTCAAATATTGCAGATGAAAACAAAACAAAAAACTAGCAAAAAGTGATAAATGAAATCTGTAATGTGGTACGACCTGTTCTAAAAATCAAATAACGGGTCTTTAAATTAGCAATAAAGAAATAATCGACCTGCACATAAACGATCTAGTGGATAACGTTTGGAAGTTCCATGGTGCTTTTCGTGAAGGATGGTGCTGTATACAGAGAAGTCGCAGCGCTAGGAAATTGCAGCGAAATGCAAGGAGACCTGCAGAGGAACGACACTTGATGCGGGGATTGGCAACTGTCCTCAGGGTAAACAAATGTTGCACATGTATAGGCATAAAGATCCACCACTGCAGAACAATTAAGACAGTCGCACCCGTAAAATACATAGGAGTGTGCGCATAGTGAGATTTAAAATTGAGCGGCCATATGAAACCATTCGCAGGGAAGGCAGATGAAAGACAGAAGCACTGGAAGAATCCTCAGGAAGTATGCACTCACAAAGGAGGTAAGTTACGAAATGCTCGTTCAGACAATACTTAAATATCGCTCGTCAGTCTGGGATCCGTACCAGATAGGACTGATAGATGAAATGAAGATCAGAGCGTTTCATTACATGATGACTAACTGACAACCTCAGCTGCCGACAGGTGTTGTTGATATACCTCGATGTGGACAGCTGAAAATGTGTGCTCCGACGGGGACTCGAACCCGGGATCTCTTGCTTACATGGCAGACGCTCTATCCATCTGAGCCACCGAGGACACAGATGAAAAGCGCGACTGCGGGGACTTATCCCTTGCACGCTTCCCGTGAGACTCACATTCCCAACTGTCCACAATTCTACATATGTATTATACCTTATAGACATTTGCCCACCCACTCATTACTCGCACACGCTTTGGCGATTCCCGTAAGAGTTTGGGCAACCTGTGCGCATTCGCACAGACGAAGGTCAATGGCTGGGTAGCCTTTATATAAAGACAGTAACTTGTTCTCGAAAGGTTACTGTTGATGACCGTGCAGCTTTTCCCTGGAATAAATGATGACTAACTGACAACCTCAGCTGCCGACAGGTGTTGTTGATATACCTCGATGTAGACAGCTGAAAATGTGTGCCCCGACGGGGACTCGAACCCGGGATCTCCGCTTACACCTGTCGGCAGCTGAGGTTGTCAGTTAGTCATCATTTATTCCAGGGAAAAGCTGCACGGTCATCAACAGTAACTGTTCTTTCGAGAACAAGTTTCTGTCTTCATATATATACGTTTCATTACAGACTAATTTACTCTGAAGGGCCAAAGAAACTGCCACAGCTGCCTAATATCATGTAGGGCCCCAGTGAGCACGCAGAAGTGCCGCAGCACGACGTGGCATGGACTCGACTAAAGTGTGAAGTAGTGCTGTAGGGAACTGAAACCAAGAATTCTGCAGGGATGTCCATAAATCCGTAAGAGTACGGGGGGATGGACATCTCTTCTGAACAACACTTTGCAAGGCGTCCCAGATAGTCTCAATAATGTTCGTGTCTGGGGAGTTTGGTGGCCAGCGGAAGTGTTTAAACTCAAAAAAGTGTTCCTAGAGCCACTATGTTGCAATTTTTGACGTGTGTGGTGTAGCATTGTCCTGATGGAATTGCCTTAAGTCCGTCGGAATGCATAACGGACATGAATGGATGCAGGTGATCAGACAGGATGCTTAGGTACGCGTCACCCGTCAGTATCGTATCTAAACGTATCAAGCGTCCCATATCACTTCAACTGTACACGCCCCACACCATTACAGAGCCTCCTCCAGCTTGAATAGTCCACTACTGAGATGCAGGGTCCATGGATTCATGAGGTTGTCTCCATACCCGTACACGTCTATCCGCTCGATACAATTTGAAACGAGACTCGTCCGATCAGGCAATTTCCAGTCACCAATAGTCCAATGTCGGTGTTGCCGGGACCAGGCGAGGGGTGAAGCCCCGTATGATGCAATCACCAAGGGTACAAGAGTGGGCATTCGGCTCTGAAAGCCCACACTGATGATGTTTCGTTGAATGATCTGCACGCTGACACTTGTTAATGGGCCAGCACTGAAATCTGTAGCAATCTGCGGAAGGTTTGCACTTGTCACGTTGAACGATTCTCTTCACTCGTCGTTTTCACGTTCTTGCAGGATCTTTTTCTGGCCGCAGCGATATCGGAGATTTGATGTTTTAGGATTCCTGATATCCACGGTGCACTAGTGAAATTGTCGCACAAAAAAATCCCCACTTCATCGCTACCTCGGAGATGTTGTGTTCTATCGCTCGTTCGCTGTTTATAACTCCACGCTAAAACTCACTTAAATCTTGATAACCTGCCATTGTAGCAGCAGTAACTGACATGACAAATGCGCCAGCCACTTGTTGTCTTAAATAGCTGCTGCCGACCGCTGCGCCGTATTCTACCAGTTTACATAGCTCTGTAGTTGAATACGCGTGCTTGTACCAGTTTCTTTGACGCTCGAGTGTAGTAAGTACGAAAGCGTCAAGGAGATACTCATCCAAATCCAGTGCAAGAGCAGCGTTCTGTATCATGGTGTGGTTTAGTGACAAAGTTCCGACAGCTTACATTCCTAGAGGAGGTAACCAATACGATTGTTTTCTCCTACAGTATATCTCGCGAAATGGCCATGTAGGTAAAATTACAGAGATTCTAGCTCACACAGAGGCTTACCAAAAATCGGTATTTCCGTGAACTATTAGTGACTGGAACAGGAAGAGGGGCAAGTAACAGTAATACACTAGGTACCTTTAGCCACAGACCATAAGGTGCGTTGTATAGGTATAGATGTAGATCTGGTACCTTATACGTGCGGAAACATACCAAGGGCTTTGGAATATATGGAGATCCGACGGGACTAGATCAAGACTATATGGAGAATACGGTGTGAAGAATGGCAGCTATTTCTAAATGTACGAAAAAGTAAGTAACGCGAATGAGTAGGAAAATAAAACACGTGCTGTGCGGATGCACTATTAACAGTGTTCTGCTTTAGACAGTCACGTCGTTTAAATACGTATCTGGGCGTAACGTTGCAAACTGATATGAAATAGAACGGGCAAGTGAGGAATGTGTTGGGGAGGGTGAATGGTGGACTTTAGCTTATTGGGAGAATTTTAGGAGAGTGTGGTTCATCTGTAACGGAGTCCACATAAGGGACCATGGTGCAACCCATTCTTGAATAGCGTTCGAGTGTTTGGGATCCGAATGAGGTCGGATTAAATAAAGACATCGAGGCAATTCAGAGGCGAGGTGCTAGATTTGTTGACGGCAGTTTCGAACAACACGCAAGTGTTACGGATATGCTTCGGGAACTCAGATGGGAATCCCTGGAGGGAAGGCAATGTTCTTCTCGAAGAACACTATTGAGGAACTTCAGAGAATCGGCATTTCAAGCTCACTGCAGAACGATCCTGCTGTCGCCAACGTATTTAGCGCAAAGACCTTGAAGATAAGATACGAGAAATTAGGGATCATACAGAGGAAAATAGACTGTCCTTTTTTCTTTCGTCTGTCTGCGATTAGTGCATAAAATCAAACAAATGGTAGCGGTACAGGATATTCTCCGCCACGTACCGTACAGTGGCTTGCGGAGCATGTATGTAGATGTAGATGTAGACATACTTGAACACACCGATATGCAACATCCTGGAGACGGCACGGTGAGGTCGGCGATACATGGACGCGTGTTGTCATACAATTTAATTCCATTTGACAATAGGCATTGTAGTCTTACGGCTGCACCTTCAAATGCCAGTTAGCTGGACGCATCAGAGGTTTGGGTCCGTGGCTTCTTCTGAGTGTAGCTGTAATGGACTTCTATAAGGTTCGGCTAGCTGAGTCTAAAGGTTTCGTACCATTTTTCACATGATTTTCTCGTTTCGCTGTTTACAACAAAGGGCAACTCCGGCCCCAGTATATCTCTATATGCTCTCATGCGTCATTAATCGACATTTAACATCAGTGTCTTGACAGTGTTAAATAAACTCTGCAACGTATGGGTGTTTATTGTAAAATTATCGATGTATTGAAAAATATCTATTGGTAGTCTTAGTCGACCTTGAGTTGCTATCTGACTTAAGTTGGCTCTGTTTAAGTGCGCGGTTATGCCCCAAGTATCATTTGCATCGAAATTACCATTACACTCTAATTATTAAACAAAAATACGGTGATTGCTAGCTACGAAATCAATAATGCGGTGATTAGCATATGATACCAAATTAAGATTTATTCAGAAAACAGGATGAGCAATATTTCTAGCCTAACATGACAATACAATACACTCGCTAACCTAACTAGCCCATCATTGGCACAATGCATTCTCTTTTCCTAACTACTTAAGTCAACACTGAACCAGCAAGTGACTCTATTGCAGTTCTGTCTGAACGGACACAGACTCAGAGAGCGTCAGTCAAAGAGGTAGCGGAATATGAACTCATTTAGAATTACAGTGCCCTACTTTGGCTGATGATTGCTAATACCACCATAATTCTCCGTGATGATTACGACGGACGGCCCAGCCAACGTCGTGATGCCGTCTTTTCCGTGAGCGAGCTTGGCTTTAATCTCCAACGTGGACGTGGTTTGCGCCCGTAAACTCCTGTACGTAAGTATTCAATTGCGGAGTCCGTCACTAGCCAATACTCAAGCTACTTGCACATATACCAAGAGTAGTTGGTCGACTCAAGTGCGCGGCAGCAAAGGTACACATCAGATTGCATATGAACACCACAAGTTAGTACAAATCTATTTCTCTCCCCAGAGGAACAGATAATGCTACGTGTGTGGAGTCGTATGCTCTAAACTATTCAGCCTTGGAGAGTAACCTCTGGACTCAATGTCGGTAATTTCTCCAACCTACTTCTCTCCACGCTCTCCAAGCAGGGCAGCCAGACACCGCGACTGCTCTCTTCCACAGCCGACCCCAGAGCCCACCTTCAGAGTTCTTGCAAACCTGGACGTTCTTCGCCGCATGGATCCGTGCGCGTTGGTAGCCAATCACGACACACACTTCCATATATCCGTGCGCGTTTGTACTCAACCACGACACAGAATTCTCCCGCGGTTACTGTTGCCGCCAAACTTTTAACATGTATCTCTACGCGCTCTGCGCCAATCTCGTCACAGTCTTCCGCAAATTTTCCACTGTGGCGCGAAATGGTCTTTCTCTCTTTCGCATATAGCTCCTCCTCGCTTCTTGTTGTGATGGCCCAGCCTCTCCGAACGTCTTTGGTGGTCTGAAGTGCCAGCCGACATAGGGGTCCGGCCGCGGCCATCCCGTTAGTTTGACATGACATAAACACCGTCCTTAGGGGTTCCGGCCGTGTTCCAGCCTCTGAGCCCATCTCGTTAGTCTGACATGACACACACAATTTCCTTTTCTGTGTCCATTCTCTCCTACCGATGGGCCAGTTATCAATTATCAATTATTATTCGGTATATTAATACTGATTTAGCATCATGTAAGGTGCAAATCTGCTACCTTACAACTCCTTTGTTTCCGGCATTAAATGTTCTATCCACAGTAGTAAAGGCATGCTAAGTTTGCGAATGTCTCACTAGAGTGTGCTAGAATACAAAAACGTGTCGCCGCGTAGCAAGAGTTTCAGGAACCGAACGATTAAATGAAACAGGGGTGCGAAACATCAAACATGCGCCGTTATTTTCAACTGCTAAAAAATCCTTTCTTGTTAAGGGCGTTTCCTTGATGCTGTGCGTTGACTGAGAGTTTTTTTTTCTTTTTTTCCCTACAGGAGGTGCATCTCGAAGCTTTTCTCAACGAGTGTGCTAGATAGGGCTGTGCTTGAAGAACACTCAAGAACTTTGCCAGATATGTAACAGATTCGCAGCCTTCCCTTGTATTCGAACCACGAGCTGCCTCAGTTACTGCTCACCCTTGACCAAAAAAGTTCGTGTGATGTGTACATGGTGAGAGTGGTTGAAACTGTGGGGTGGCGATAGCTGGCAGCGACAGACAGACCGCAGCAACTTACTATACAGCGAGTTACTGCCACGCAGTAATTGGTTTAGCATGGCCCGTGTTGGCGGTTTAGCCGGCTCCGCCTGCCTCTGTAATTATCCTCGATAGCCGCCTTCCTGCGCAGGGAGGCAAACTTCCGAAGAGCCTGCAAAGTTGGCAGCCGCCGCCTCGTTAACAGCTCACTTGGGCTTCATAAGGCGAGCCAGCTTTTTGCGGTAGGCGGCGCGCGCCTCATCAGACTGCCGTCGTTCGCGAGAATGCTTGAAGATGACCGCCTGGATGACGAAACATGCCCTGACACCGCCGCATTTGCATGACTCCTACATATTAATGCGCAGCCTCGTTTGTTCCTACGTCGTTGGTTGTGAGAAACGAGGTGGCAGCCTGAGCTCGCTTCATCACAATGCCCTTTGTCCGAAGAAGGAGTGTGATGATGGCTCTCCTCACACGCTTCCTCATTCACAAACCGCAAGTAACCGTAGAGTGTGTCGCGCACAGTGTAACAGTGACTTTTAATTTATGTGGCTTCGATGATAACCTTTAGTTCACTAGCACATTTACACTAAAATATCGCCAGTTAGTATTTTTGTGAAGTTTCCAAGGCATATGTTTGTATAGATGTACACGTAGAAATTACTTTCTTCGAAGAAACTCAAATTTTGTGGAACTGGTGGCTTTACACAGTTGGTCTGAATCATTTTTAACAAATACAATGCAAAAAATTGTGATGAAAAACTGAAACAATCTATCAAGGGTAGAAAACTTTGGTTACTGGGGAGAGATCAGCAGATAACAAAGGTAGTACCACAGGGTTCAGTTTTGGGTCCACTCCTATTCCTTTCATACAGTTTGTGTATGACTTTCCACTTAACATTCAACAAGCACAACTGGTACTTTTTGCATACGATATTAGTGTTATAATAAATCTAATCAAAGAGAAATCAACAGAAGAGATAGTAGATGTTTTTCAAAGAATTATTAAGTGATTCTCCGAAAACAAACTCTATAAATTTTGAAGACACACACTACATTCAGTTGCGTACAACAAGTAGAGTTATACTAACAATTGATATAGCTCTGGAGCAGCACTCAGTAAATAGGTAACAATGCTCCAAATTTTTGGCTTTGCATATTGATGAAAACTTTAAATGGGAGAAGCAAATTATTGAATTCTCGGACAATTAAGTCCTTTTTTTATTCTTCGCTTAATTGTTAATCATGGAACCAGACGAATCAACATCCTGGCGTATTTTGCATATTTCCACTCAATAATGTCTCTTGGAATAGCTTTCGGCGATAATTCACTAGCCAGAACGAAAGTATTGATTGCACAAAGCAAGCATTAAGAATGATATGTGATGCTAAGAAATTTACAGTAAATAATCCATCATAATTGAAGAATTACAGTGATGTTCATACCTACAGCATTATAGAGAAAAATTACCTTCATTATCCATTGTTAAAGCTGGCAGTAGCTCGGAAAAGAATTCATTTACAGTTCCCTCTAGTTCCATGAAAGTCATTCCGTGATGTCTTAACATTTGTCCTACCATCCTGTCCCTTCACCTTGTCAGGGTTTTCAACATATTCCTCTCCGATTTTAAGAAGAACCTGCTCATTGAAAATTAAATGGGCTGATAAGGGAAGTTAAGAGTTCAATATGCAGCACCGAAAATCTTTGATCATTTGTACACTAACATAAAATGCCTGATAGGTAGCAACGGAAATTTTCAAATTTTAATCTAACCTAAAATCATTTGTCCTGGCAACTCCTATTCCATCGATGAATTTATACTGAAAAACTGGTAGCCTATAAAAAATTAAAAATAAATAAAAAATAAAAAATAAAAAACGCATTCATTATTGTTAACACTAATCATTTATACATATCCTGCAAACTGACTCATTCCACACAATTTCGATAAAAGAATCGCTCAAGTGATCTAGGTAACACTTAAATAACTAACACATAACAATTTTTTTTTTATTTTTGCATGATATACAAACGTGTTTATGCATAGAAAATTGTAATATGTGCACAATATAATAAGAATAATAATCATCCAAGATCCAAAACGGTATTTGGAAAAGAAAAAGTTGAATTACATTCCACGGTAGATTCCATGGCAGATAGGTCGACAGAGTACACTGTTGGGCACATACCAGAAGATCCTTTCAGTACAAGTTGTTAACATGGGGCTTCACGCCAGGCGACACTTAAATGTTGGCATGTTGCCCCAACGGCGTCATTAGTTAAAACTGCAGTGGGCATGGGATCTTCGAAACTGGAAAGCGAATGAATGGAAACATGTCGCCCGGTGCAGTGAATTACATTTCTTGTTACAGGAGGTTGATGGTCGTCTCCGGAAGCGCCGTCATCCAATCGAACGGATGCTTAAAACATGCACAAACGCAAGCGGGGGGGGGGGGGGGGGGGGGGGGTAGTTTAATGCTACGGGCTCACATTCACCTGTACTTCTATGTGACACTGGTTCAATGTTCCCATCTTTTCATTTGTATACAGCAAAAAAACATCCAGCATCGTCTACAGTCTGTATTACACATTCCAGTCGGTGCCTGCGCCCACTATTTTTTACCTCCTTAATTATTCCGATACTTGTCCCACTAAACTGGCCCTTCTTCTGGTAAGAGTTCTCGACAGATTTCTTTCCCAGAAGTCAGCGATTATACCGAATCTCATTCGTATTAAGAAGCTATGTACAGTTAACTCATTTTGACTTCGTATTAAGTAAATAAAACAGTTTTTTTGCTACGTTTCACAAAACTGTATTGTTTTCGTATAACACAGGTTTCGGTCTGCAAGCCCATTTTCCATTACACATTTTACTTCGGCTTACCACGCTTTCCTCGGTTTGTTTGGTAGTATAAAGGCATAAAATCTGACTTTGTGTTTAGGGGATGTGTTCGATTCCGGTCTTGCAACAGCAGTCTTACCCCTTTTCTATTTCATTAACGGGAGAACGTCTGTAGCGTACCTCAAAGTAAACATCTCTCTCGTTTTACCTCTATTGTCATTACCAAAAGTATATGACGAAGGAAGTAAAATGTCTCTTGAATCAGCATGGAAATTTGGTCTTGCTATTTTAGGAGCAAACAGGTCTTATATCGTCTCTCACTGACGTTTTTAACTGTTTCTCTGACCCATTGGCGGTGAATAAATAGACTTCGTAACTGCTTTTCTGTCATTCATTCCCATTTCATGGGATAATTCAAGCATTAAATTTTCCTTAAGGCTGTTTACAAGCAAAGCGATCGTATGAGAGTTTTAAGATTGACAATATTTTCAGATACATGTAATAACTCTCAACCTAACATTCTCTTGTCCACAATTAGATACATGAGATTGTTCCATTTCATAAGGCTCTGGGTAGATGCCACTAGATACACCTCGTGACCCAAAATTCTCCAACACGTTTCTCACTTCACTTTAATGTCAGTGATGTAACGGCCCATACGGTTCCCTGCTGTGTATAACGTACCCTTGAACTGCGCACTTTTCAATCCTATTGCCAAACCTACCATGTTACAGCGTAGGTCCTCACAGAGTCGCTGAACATTCGGCTTCAGGCCTTCTACTTGGCTCAAAACCAGTCAATGTCAGCTCCAGGGGCAACATCCCGTCAAAAAGCTATCAGCTAAGTGCGACGACTGGAAAGAGGAACCGCTGTACCATATTCTTCGGTGAAACGGTTTCGGTAAAAGGTTTAATATTTTGTCTTTCTTTCCGTCATGATCCGGTTCGATATAATTTTGATCACTAAGCGTCTGGAGAGACGGCTTTCATCCTTTCCTTATTCAAAGTGAGGCCAGATCTTCAACGATTTTCTACCTGATCGGTAGGTAAAAGTTTCCTCCGCATTTATTGAAAGCTTCATGCAAGACTCTTCTTACAATGATTTTGGCTTCATTCAGTTTATGGTTCTCTAAGAGGTATTGCCAACATTTAAACCTGCAGTGAGACCCTCTTTGCTTTAGGAGTAGCTTTCTAAAACAGCTGACTCACCACGACGGTTCATTCCGAGTTCCTCGAGCATCGTGTATTATTACACTAACCTGTCGTTTGGACAACGGAGCTTGTGTCCGTAACTGAACCTCGTTACATAGCTAACTGTGAACACAGCCAGCTATAAATAGCCGGTGTCTGGTGGGATGGAGTAACTGAGTAGCTATAAATGTGAGGCGACACTGGCGGTAGACAGTGTGCAGTGGTGACCAGACGGGTCTGACCCTATTCTGACGGCGCCGGCAGAGAGGTCGTGCATTGTGCACTCTGATGTCCTCCCACCATTGTCAGCGTCCAGTCCGATTTCTGGCGGGGATATTAAAGGAAGAGTAGTCCAGCTAACAGGTATCGATTCTACCTTACTATGCCACTTCGAAGCTTGCTTATTTTCTGCCCGTTTAAAATAAAATTGTTCGCTCTATATGATTGATGGTAATGGCAGTAAATGTCTTGTACATTACGGAGTGGAACATGAATATACACCGAAGCGCCAAAGAAACAGGTATAGCATGCCTATTCAAATACAGAAATATGTAAACAGGCAGAACAAGGCGCTGCGGTCGGCAACGGTTACTGCGGCTCCAATGGCAGGTTATCAAGATTTAAGTGAGTTTGAACGTGGTGTTATAATCGGCGTACGACCGATGGGACACAGCATCTCCGTGGTAGCGATGAAGTGGGGATTTTCCCGTACGACCATTTCGCGAGTGTACCATGAATATCAGGAATCCGGTAAAACACCAAATCTCCGACATCGCTGCGGCCAAGAACGGGACCAACGACGGCTCGAGAGAACCGTTCAACGTGACAGAAGCGCAACCCTTCCGCAATTTGCTGCAGATTTCGATGCTGGGCCATCAACGTCAGCGTGCATACCATTCAACGAAACATCATCGACATGGGCTTTCGGAGCAGAAGGCCCACTCCAGTATTCTTGATGACGGCATGACACACAGCTTTACGCATCGCTTGGGTCCATCAACACCGCCATTGCACTGTTGATGACTGGAAACACGTTGCCTTGTCGGACGAGTCTCGTTTCAAACTGTATCGAGCGGATGG
Source organism: Schistocerca americana (assembly GCF_021461395.2). Lineage (NCBI taxonomy): Eukaryota > Metazoa > Arthropoda > Insecta > Orthoptera > Acrididae > Schistocerca > Schistocerca americana. The sequence goes on along the minus strand of NC_060122.1, from coordinate 473,051,385 downwards.
ACGTGTATGGAGACAACCTCATGAATCCACGGACCCTGCATGAGAGCAAGGAACTGTTCAAGCTGGTGGAGGCTCTGTAATGGTGTGAAACGTGTGCAATTGGAGCGATATGGGACGTCTGATAAGTCTAGATATAACTCTGAGAGGTAACAGGACGTAAGCATCCAGTCTGATCATCTGCATCGATTCATGTCCATTGTGCATTCCGACGGACTTAGGCAATTCCAATAGGACATGCGACATCCCACACGTCCAGAATTGCTACATAGTGGCTTCAGGAACTCTCCTGTGAGTTCAAACACTTCCGCTGGCCACCAGACTCCCCAGACATGAACATTATTGAGCATATCTGGGATGCCTTGCAATGTGCTGTTCAGGTGAGATCTCCCCTGCCTAGTACTTACGGATCTATGGACAGCCAGGCAGCATTCGTGGTGTCAATTCCCTCCAGCACTACTTCAGACATAAGTCGAGTCCATGCCACGTCGTGTTGCGGGGGCTCTACACGATGTTAGGTAGGTGTACTAGTTTCTTTGGCTCTTCAGTGTAAATTCATTAGAGATATCTAGGTGAGGACACGAGCAGATTGCAACATACAACATAGTTCTGGACTTATTATTTTAAAAGTTGTAATTGTTTTTAATTGCAATATTTTACTAAATTGATAACAAATGAATCATTTAAGCAGCATACTTAATAAATCGCATGAAAATCGCCTGAAAACTGACGAGTCAATAATCACCACAACACTCTATTTTTTGAGTAAAAATGGCTCTGAGCACTGTGGAACTTAACTTCCAATGTCATCAGTCCCCTAGAACTTAGAACTACTTAAACCTAACTAACCTAAGGACATCACACACATCCATGCCCGAGGCAGGATTCGAACCTGCGACCGTAGCGGTCTCGCGGTTCCAGACTGTAGCGCCCAGAACCGCACGGCCACCGCGGCCGGCTTTCTTGAGTATTTGTGTAAACAATTACAGAGAAATTTACTGAAATGGTACCCAAGTTATGCCGCTGCTATAAATTCTCCACAGATACAGGTAATATGAAGGCAGCATGAGTGTTCTAGATCCGTATATAAGGTTCATAGTGTCGAGTAACCACAAACCGTGCCTTGGTAAGTGTTCGTAATTTTAAGTGGACTTTAAGTACTTTGAACGACCGTATGTATGCATCTGTTTCTGAACTTCACTAGTAACTTGGTTAATACAGTATCGATAATTTAACGAAAGGTCGCAGAGTGACTGTGATAATCCTCTCTATGTTGTAATATATACAAATGTATGTAATTACCTTTAAAATCGATTGACGATCACCATGTAAATACTTAGCTTGAACTCAGTAGTTGTGACGTCTAAAAGAACATAAAAGTACCAACAAACTGCGTTGGTGATCGTTTATTCCGTCAGTAATGTTCGGCGTTCGAGGGCTGTTGGGCGTACTGTGCAGCCAACGTGCCGTGTTGGCTAAATTAACGTTCGTTGGACTTTTAAAACTTCTAGTGAGCACGAACGTTAAATACTTTAACGTTTCACGGTGCTTAGAAAAATTTTGTGAGCTAGAGTTATTGGCTTTAACTTTTCTTGGGACTTTGTGTATTTCGACTGTGTTTTCGGTGATTATTATTGTGCGATTAGCCGAACTTTAACAATGTTTGCGGAGTTGCGACAGGTGGACTCTGATGATTTGTTGCAATTATTACCTTTATTACTGCATGATGAATTTGTTGGATATTTTCGCGGTAGTTACTTAGAAAAACAACTTCTGTTTACGTTGAGAGTGTAAGTGAGAAAGATCACTTTCACACTTTGAATATTTATTGCTGATTCCGAGAGCTACTGTGCCGTTATACGAACTTAATTCGCATATGTTACTATAATAATTCGCATATGTTACTATAATAATCCTCCCTCATGAACCATGGACCTTGCCGTTGGTGGGGAGGCTTGCGTGCCTCAGCGATACAGATAGCCGTACCGTAGGTGCAACCACAACGGAGAGGTATTTGTTGAGAGGCCAGACAAACGTGTGGTTCCTGAAGAGGGGCAGCAGCCTTTTCAGTAGTTGCAGGGACAACAGTCTGGATGATTGACTGATCTGGCCTTGTAACAATAACCAAAACGGACTTGCTGTGCTGGTACTGCGAACGGTTGAAAGCAAGGGGAACTACAGCCGTAATTTTTCCCGAAGGCATGCAGCTCTACTGTATGGTTAATGATGATGGCGTCCTCTTGGGTAAAATATTCCGGAGGTAAAATAGTCCCCCACTCGGATCTCCGGGCGGGGACTACTCAAGAGGACGTCGTTATCAGGAGAAAGAAAACAGGCGTTCTACGGATCGGAGCGTGGAATGTCCCTTAATAGGACAGGTAGGTTAGAAAATTTAAAAAGGGAAATAGTTAGGTTAAAGTTAGATATAGTGGGAATTAGTGAAGTTCGGTGGCAGGAGGAAAAAGACTTTTGGTCAGGCGAATACAGGGTTATAAATACAAAGTCAAATAGGGGTAATGCAGGAGTAGGTTTAATAAAGAATAAAAAAATAGGAATGCGGGTAAGCTACTACAAACAGCATGGCTAATGCATTATTGTGGCCAAGATAGACACGAAGCCCACGCCTACTACAGTAGTACAAGTTTATATGCCAACTAGCTCTGCAGATGACGAAGAAATTGAAGAAATGTATGATGAGATAAAAGAAATTATTCAGATAGTGAAGGGAGGCGAAAATTTAATAGTCATGGGTGACTGGAATTCGGTAGTAGGAAAAGGGACAGAAGGAAACGTAGTAGGTGAATATGGATTGGGGGTAAGAAATGAAAGAGGAAGCCGCCTGGTAGAATTTTGCACAGAGCACAACTTAATCATAGCTAACACTTGGTTCAAGAATCATAAAAGAAGCCGGGAGATGCTGACAGGTTTCAGATAGATTATGTGATGGTAAGACAGAGATTTAGGAACCAGGTTTTAAATTGTAAGACATTTTCAGGGGCAGATGTGGACTCTGACCACAATCTGTTCGTTATGAACTGTAGATTAAAACTGAAGAAACTGCAAAAAGGTGGGAATTTAAGGAGATGGGACCTGGATAAACTGACTAAACCAGAAGTTGTACAGAGTTTCAGGGAGAGCATAAGGGAACAATTGACATGAATGGGGGAAAGAAATACAGTAGAAGAAGAATGGGTAGCTTTGAGGGATGAAGTAGTGAAGGCAGCAGAGGATCCAGTAGGTAAAAAGACGAGGGCTAGTAGAAATCCTAGGGTAACAGAAGAAATATTGAATTTAATTGATGAAAGGAGAAAATATAAAAATGCAGTGAATGAAGCAGGCAAAAAGGAATACAAACGTCTCAAAAATGAGATCGACAGGAAGTGCAAAATGGCTAAGCAGGGATGGCTAGAGGACAAATGTAAGGATGTAGAGGCTTATCTCACTAGGGGTAAGATAGATACTGCCTACAGGAAAATTAAAGAGACCTTTGGAGAAAAGAGAACCACTTGTATGAATATCAAGAGCTCAGATGGAAACACAGTTCTAAGGAAAGAAGGGAAAGCAGAGAGGTGGAAGGAGTATACAGAGGGTCTATACAAGGGCGAGGTATTTGAGGACTATGTTATGGAAATGGAAGAGGATGTAGATGAAGATGAAATAGGAGATATGATACTGCGTGAAGAGTTTGAGAGAGCACTGAAAGACCTAAGTCGAAACAAGGCCCCGGGAGTAAATATCATTCCATTAGAACTACTGACAGCCTTGGGAGAGCCAGTCCTGACAAAACTCTACCATCTGGTGAGCAAGATGTATGAGACAGTCGAAATACCCTCAGACTTCAAGAAGAATATAATAATGCCAATCCCAAAGAAAGCAGGTGTTGACAGATGTGAAAATTACCGAACTATCAGTTTAATGAGTCACAGCTGCAAAATACTAACGCGAATTCTTTACAGACGAATGGGAAAAGTAGTAGAAGCCGACCTCGGGGAAGATCAGTTTAGATTCCGTAGAAATATTGGGACACGTGAGGCAGTACTGACCCTACGACTTATCTTGGAAGCTAAATTAAGGAAAGGCAAACCTACGTTTCTAGCATTTGTAGACTTAGAGAAAGCTTTTGACAATGTTGACTGGAATACTCTCTTTCAGATTCTGAAGGTGGCAGGGGTAAAATACAGGAAACGAAAGGCTATTTATAATTTGTACAGAAACCAAATGGCAGTTATAAGAGTTGAGGGGCATGAAAGGGAAGCAGTGGTTCGGAAGGGAGTGAGACAGGGTTGTAGCCTCTCCCCGATGTTATTCAATCTGTATATTGAGCAAGCAGTGACGGAAACAAAAGAAAAACTCGGAGTAGGTATTAAAATCCATGGAGAAGAAATAAAAACCTTGAGGTTCGCCAATGACATTGTAACTCTGTCAGAGACTGCAAAGGACTTGGAAGAGCAGTTGAACGGAATGTATAGCGTCTTGAAAGGGGGATATAAGATGAACATCAACAAAAGCAAAACGAGGATAATGGAATGTAGTCGAATTAAGTCGGGAGATGCTGAGGGTATTAGATTAGGAAATGAGACACATAAAGTAGTAAAGGATTTTTGCTATTTGGGGAGCAAAATGACGATGATGGTCGAAGTAGAGAGGATATAAAATGTAGACTGGCAATGGCAAGGGAAGGGTTTCTGAAGAAGAGAAATTTGTTAACATCGAGTATAGATTTAAGTGTCAGGAAGTCGTTTCTGAAAGTATTTGTATGGAGTGTGGCCATGTATGGGAGTGAAACATGGACGATAAATATTTTGGACAAGAAGAGAATAGAAGCTTTCGAAATATGGTGCTACAGAAGAATGCTGAAGATTAGATGGGTAGATCACATAAGTAATGAGGAGGTATTGAATAGGATTGGGTAGAAGAGAAGTTTGTGGCACAACTTGACTAGAAGAAGGGATCGATTGGTAGGACATGTTCTGAGGCATCAAGGGATCACAAATTTAGCATTGGAGGGCAGCGTGGAGGGTAAAAATCGTAGAGGGAGACCAAGAGATGAATACACCAAGCAGATTCAGAAGGATGTAGGTTACAGTAGGTACTGGGAGATGAAGAAGCTTGCACAGGATAGAGTAGCACGGAGAGCTGCATCAAACCAGTCTCAGGACTGAAGACCACAACAACAACAACAACTATAATAATACAGCTATGATGTATATATACAGAAAAATTAACAATGTAAGTGTAGACCAGGTATGGCTTAAATTCAAAGAAATAATGTCGACAGCAATTGAGAGATTTATACCAAATAAGTTAACAAACAGGGAAGCTGATGTCCAATGGTACACAAAATAGGTTAGAATACTACAGCAGAAACAAAGAAAAAAGTAAGCCAAATTTAAATGAACACAATACCTCAAAGATTTGCGAACTTTTACAGAAGTTCGAAGTTTAGCGCGAAGTTCAGTGCGAGATGCTTCTAATAGTTTCCACAACGAAACATTCTCTCGAACTCTGGCAGAAAAGTCCAGTGAGATTCTGGTCGTATGTAAAGTATGCTAGCGGCAATACACAATGCCTTCTCTGCGCGATAGCAATGGAAATACTATCGGTGACGGTGCTGCTAAAGCAGAGTTACTAAACACAGCCTTGAGAAATTCCATCACCAAAGATGGAGAGTAACGTATAAGTAGTGAAGCAACTCAAATCACTTAATGAAAGGAAGACTTTCGTTCCAGATTGCACACCAGCCAGAATTCTGTCAGAGCATGCTGATTCAATAGCGCCATTCTTAACGATCATACACAACTTCTCGATCGACGAAAGATCCGTACCCAAAGATTGGAAAGTTGCACAGGCATTAAGAGTAATCCATTGAATTATAGGCCAATATAATTGACGTCGATACAGCAGGGTTTTGGAACATATATTTTGTTGAAGTATTGTGAATTACCTTCAGGAGAACGTTCTATTGATAAATAGTAAACAAGGATTTGTAACACATCTGTCTTAGCAATTGACCCTAAATAATGAGTGCTAAGAGGAATCCATTAAACTTCGGTTACACGACAAGTCAATCAAATGTAAATTCATCTAAAAACCTAGGAATTACAATTACGAACAACTTTAGCTAGCAAGAACTCACAGAAAATGTTGCGGCGATGGCGAACCAAAGACTACGTTTTATTGGCAGAACACTTAGAAGATGCAACAGATCTACTAAAGAGACTGCCTACATTACATTTGTCTGTCCTCTTTTAGAGTAATGCTGCGTGTTGTGGGATCTTTAGCAGATGGGACTAACGAAGTACATCGAGAAAGTTCAAAAAAGGGTAGAACGTTTTATATTACCGATCAATAGTGAAGAGAATGTCCCGGACATGATTCAGGATTTGAGATGTACATCATTAAAGCAAAGGCGTTTCTCGTTGCGGCGGGATCTTCTCACGAAATTTCAGTCACCATCTTTCTCCTCCGCATGCGATGGAAATCAGAGCTCGCACAGAAAGATAGAGACCTTCATATTTTTCGCACACTGTTCGAGAGTGGAATAACAGAGAATTACTTTGAAGATGGTTTGATAAACCCTCTGCGAGGCACATAAGCGTGATTTTAGGAGTATCCACGTAGATCTAGAAATGGTGGCTTGAGGGGTGTCTGTATGGCTACAGAATCAAATGGGCTGCCAGACTTAACATCTCGTTCCAACATCAGTAGTCTAATGTTCTATGACGTCCGTGGACCAGATGCTGTTTTAATGGTGGTGGTGGTGGTTAGTGTTTAACGTCCCGTCGACAACGAGGTCATTAGAGACGGAGCGCAAGCTCGGGTTAGGGAAGGATTGGGAAGGAAATCGGCCGTGCCCTTTCAAAGGAATCATCCCGGCATTTGCCTGAAACGATTTAGGAAAATCACGGAAAACCTAAATCAGGATGGCCGGAGACGGGATTGAACCGTCGTCCTCCCGAATGCGAGTCCAGTGTGCTAACCACTGCGCCACCTCGATCGGTGCTGTTTTAATGTTTGAAATTTATCTCCACACTTCGGATATTGATATCCAGGAGGGAAGGAAGGTTATTCGTCATCAGAGACTGAGCACAAGCTTGAATCGTATCAAGAATAGGGAAGGAAATCAGCCGTGCCCTTTCAGATGAACCAACACGGCATTTGCCACGATCTATTTAGGGAAATCACGGAAAACCTAAATGAGGATGGCCAGACGTGGATTTCAATCTTTACTGATCACGGCGCCACCTCACTCGGTGTCTGCAGTACAATGAGGCCTACGTGGAACATTCAAGAAGTTATATGTCTCAGGTTATTAATTCAAAATGTTGAAAACTTGGGACAGAGAGAACTGATGGGTGAGGCCGATCGATTGCCATCTCTAATTTCTCCTTCTTCAATGCTTCGCTTTTTCCTTAGGACATTATTTTTAATAATGTTTAAATTAATACAGAGATCACTCATGTTGTCTAAATACCTGTAAAATCATCATATGGTATTGTTTCATTGTTTTATGATTATAATATGTGTTTGTCTAATAATTAAAAACGGAACAGCCAGACCATAACATCCACCCCTGCTCGTTAATGATAATTTCCATCCCATTGCCCGTGGCGTGTAATTCTCTTGTGTAAAGTGAGAGCGCAGACTAATCAGATTGATTGATGTATAATGACGGGTGCGTTATCTCCATTTTGTTAGTTGGCCGTTCGTAGCAGAGGACATTTGCAACGATCCTCCCGATTCAAAACCAGTGAAAAAGCGCCAATGTCTGCTTAGAAATTGACTGTAGCTACGCAATGAACGAAAAAACCAACACTGTTCAATTTTTGCAAGAATCCACATCGTGGCTAAAAAAGACAGGGAACAGCAAGGAAGGAATTTGAAGCCCTTTTTGTTTACTATTTCGTTTTTAAATTTTTCGGTACTAGAACTCCACTAATTCTGTAGCCTAACGTTGCAGGATTGTTTCGCCTACTCATCTATATTAATTCGCATTTGCCCACCTTTAGGGTCCCAGACCACACATCGCACCAATCAGAAATTCTATCCAAGTCGAACTATACATTCCTGAAGTCACTCAGAGATGACACCATCAAATGGCTCTGAGCACTATGGGACCCAACATCTGAGGTCATCAGCCCCCTAGAACTTAGAACTACTTAAACCTAACTAACCTAAGGACATCACACACATCCATGCCCGAGGCAGGATTCGCGCGGTTCCAGACTGAAGCGCCTTTAACCGCGTGGCCACACTGGCCGGCAGATGACACCATCCCGTACAGTAAACAGTCGCAGATTGCTGTCCGTCAGATCATTCATGTATTTAGTGAGGAGCAGTCCTATTACACTTCCGTGTCGCCCCCCTGACAATTTACTTGTCTCCGATGAACAATCACCGTCTAGGACAACGTACTTGGTTCCATTAAAAAGCACTCGAGCCACTGACGTATCTGAGAACCCATTCCGTACGCTCGAACCTTAGTCAGCTGTCTATAGTATGGCACCGTGTCAGTTACTTTCCCGAAATCGAGAAATAAGGAATCCGTCTGTTCTCCTTCATCCAAGGTTAACAGGATATTGTGCGAGAAAAGGGAAACCTGAATTTCGTATGATCAATGCTTTCTGAATCCGTGTTAATTTCTACTGCACTCATCATTTTTACCTCAATGACTAGACACACAATGCATCATGCAAGTGTTAGACCATGTAATCTCCCCACGGAAAATTACCCTATACCACGCAATAATTAATAATGGTCAATCAAATCATCCACATTTATTCACTTTTGAAAAGTATCTGATCGGATTTTCTAGTAATATATGCGCCGACAGCTCGTCGACGCCAAGGTATTTTTCTAGTACGTTTATTCTTTGGAATAACAGAGATACATATATGTATTCTCCATGGTTGTTAAGGACGGATAACGACGACAGCTTCGGAAGTATTTGTTGGAAGATTGTCGGGTTGCTAAAAGAGACAGATTTGCTCTTCTTCTCGCTAAAGCGAGCTATTAACGTTTGTGCCACTAGCGGGTTATTTGAGGAGAGAGAAAAATTGTAAACGCAAATTAAGTAAGACTGGGAATCAACAGAAAACGGAACATGTAATGGAGATGGATTGAATATACAATTTTCCTCAGAAATAAGGTTTGTGACCCTTTTATTCTAGAGTGAATGACGAATGAGTTCTTTGTCTGAATCATTGATGACGTCTTGGCCCTGTAATTAGTGGGGAAGTTTCAGTTGTGACGAAGAGAGCCTGCAATCGACAAGTCTTTATAAAATCGTCCAAAAAGGCTTCGGACACATCTGAATTTCTAAATCTGTCGTAAAATGAACAAATTGTTCAAACGATCGATTTTCCCAACTGAATGCAGCGCTTAACAATAATAATAGATATAAAGATGTTTTACAGCAAGCCAGCCGCTGAATGTTAAGACGAAGGGCTCCACCAGAGATTCTATTGGGCTGATTTCACGTAATGAAATATTATATTTAAAATCGTACATAGAAAAGAGAGAGAGAGAGAGAGAGAGAGTGAATGAAATTAGAGAAAATACTCAGAATCCTCCATTAGTATAATTGTTTGCCTGTCTTATCACGGATCAGCCTAAAGACAAAACAGGAGGCCCTTACTTTACTGTGCAGATTTATGTGTGAGAGTGAAGGAATCATAAAGGCAACAAATAAACGTCTTTACAGACAAAACATTACACCAAGTTAGCGGCAAGCTGCATTCACATACTTTCATCATTTACAGTATAAGCCATTATAACCAAAATATGGAAACACCAAAAACATAACACATTATCATGCCTAACACGGTGTAGGAAACCAGCTGGAATTCAAAACAGCTTCCAGTCGTCTCGGAATGGATAAATATAGGTCTTTTATGATTTCCAAGAGAATCTTATACAACGCTTCTTGCGAAATAGTGGCAAGTGCGGGCAACGATGATAGAGGTGGATAGCGAGCACAGGCCCTTCTCTTCGAAATAGGTCACATAGGCTGAATAATATTGAGACCTGTGGCTGAGATAGTGGAGACGTGGTAATTCACCCTCGTGCTCATGAAACCAGTCCTGGACGATTCGAATTGTGTGAACTGGGACCCATTCGTTTTGGAACACAGCATCACCATTTGGGAACAAACACTGCACCATGGAATGCAGATGATCACCCCAAAATGACCATATCGTGTTTAGCAATAATGGGACACTGCAGAGTATCCGTGGGACCCATGGAATACCACGATATGGCTACTGAAATCATCACCAAACCCCATTCATCTATCACTCTTGGGACATAAACTCGACCAGAAGTTGGAAACAGCGTGAAACAATACTCGTCCAACAAAACCGCTCTCTTCAGTTGCTCCATAATCTAGGTTTTATGGCTTCGGCGCCATGATTTCCTGTTACGCCCATTTGCAACACTGATGAATGGCTTTGGAATTCCAGCTCACCATGCAATTTTCTGCTTATGGAACTCCCTTCGCGCTTTTTCGTGTTGACTGTGTTCGTGAGTGCAACATTCAGTTCTGCGGTGATTTTTGCAGCTGTCGTCTCCTTATTCTTCGTTGCCAATGATCGTCCGTCACGATCATTAAACACAGACACTTTCGTCCCCGTTACGACATGACGAATGAAGTTCTTTTGCTTTCTCTGAATAAGATACAAATCTTCGATACGGTGCCTCCGGAAACACGAAACATTTCGGCTACCTTGGTTAGAAAGCCCCCATCATACGAACACCAACAATTTTCCCACTTTCCAATTCACTTAGTCCCACGTATTGCGCTCACACCTAAACAGAACACTGATCTCACAACGGCTCACACTTGCAATGTACTGAGAACATTGTAAAGCTGCAGCTCGTGGTCAAATACAACAAGGAAACCTGCAGGCTTGGCTAGTACCTGTATTTACAGTGAAGTGCTAAAGAAACTGGTTCACCTGCCTAATATTATGTAGGGCCCCAGCGAGCACAAAGAAGTGCCGCAATACGACGTGGCAGAGACTCGACTAATGTCTGCAGTAGTGCTGGAGAGGATTGACACCATGAATTCTTGATGGCTGTTCACAAATCCGTAAGAATACGAGGGGATGGAGATATCTTCTGAACAGCACGTTGCAATGCATCACAAGTATGCTCAATAATGTTCATTTCTGGGGAGTTTGGGGGCCAGCGGAAGTGTTTAAATTCAGGAGAGTGATCCTGGAGACACTCTGTTGCAATTCTGGACGTACAGGGTGTCGCATGTCCTGCTGGAATTTCTCGAGTCTGTCGGAATGCACAATGGACATGAATGGATGCAGGTAATCAGACAGTATGCTTAAGTACGTGTTACCTGTCAGAGTTGTATCTAGACGTATGAGGTGACCCATACCAATCCAACTGCACACGGAGCTTACACCAGCTTGAACAGTGCCCTGCTCACATGCAGGGTCCGTGGATACATGAGGTTGTCTCCATACCCGTACACGCTCATCCACTACTTAAAATTTGAAACGAGACTCGTCAAACTAGTCAACATGTTTCCATTTATCAACAGTCCAATCATCAAAAGTCCAATCATCAACAGTCCAACCGTCAACAGTCCAAACATCAACAGTCCAATCATCAACAGTCCAATGTCGGTGATGGGCCCAGGCGAAGTGTAAAGCTTTGTGTCGTGCAGTCTTCAAGGCTACACGAGTTAGCCTTTCGCTCCGAAAGCCCGTATCGATGATGTTTCGTTGAATGGTTCGCGCGCTGATACTTGTTGATGGCCCAGCATTGAAATCTACAGCAATTTGTGAAAGGGCTGCACTTCTATCATGTTGAACGATTCTCTTCAGTCGTCGTTGGTCCTGTTCTTGTAGGACCTTTTTCCGGCCGCAGGGATGTTGGAGGCTTGATGTTTTACCGGATTCCTGATATTCACGGTACACTCGTGAAATGGTCGTACGGGAAAATCCCCACTTCATCGCTACCTCGGAGATGCTGTGTCCCATCGCCGACTATAATACCACGTTCAAACTCATTTAAATCTTGAAAACCTGCCATTTTAGCAGCAATAACCGATGTAACGACTGGGCCAGATACTTGTTGTCTTATATAGGCGTTGCCGATCGCAGCGCCGTGTTCTGTCTGCTTCCATATCTCCAGCCACGGTTTCGCAGGCCATCGGATCTCAGTTCGAAGCGGGACTCATCACTCAAGACAGTTTTACCCCAGCCAATGACACCACTGCAAACGTGCTTGTTGGTGTACAGAGGTCAATGGTAGTAGGTATGGTATGGTAGGTGCCTACCATAGCTCAGCTACACGTCCCCTCTCAAATAGTGACATCTGCATATACTGTTCACGCGCCTGTCCAAGCATATTTACTGTCAAAATGAGTATACGGAACGAAATTCGCGGACTGTATGCCCTAGTATCTATATGTCCAATTACTATACTGCGCGGTGAAATTGCACTGCAGCGTCACACAGTCATCCATTGGGTGCCAAAATTTACAAAGTTTCTTGGCTTTTCCATCGATACCTATATGAATATCAATTCGATTTCCATAGCTTCTCAATGGTACGTCTGTAACATCCACGAGATAAATTTTAGCTACAGTGCGACGAGAGAAAATTATGCCTCTAACTGTTATAAACATTATCTATTCAACGTATGAAAAAACGAATGAAAACTTATAAATATTAATTATTTATATAATATTCTATGATGTAATAGGACATATCGATGTGCATCATACAAAGACAATGATAATTGTAAATTCCTTTTATGCATTTGTCTTCCTTTGTTTTTACCTTTTGTAGGTTGCGGACGCATATCAAACTGAGGTCTGTTAAGAAATTGTAATTATTTGTTAATTATTACTTGAGAACAGAGTTCATTATTATTATAAATGTGAGTGAATAATTATTTGTAACTTTATTTCCTCTTTCAGTAAGCATTATCTGTGTTAATTAATTCTTTCCGCTGCAAGGAGCGCAGCCATTGATGATAGCGATTTGTATCGCGTTTTTGTCTGTGTTTTCCTTAGAAACAAATCAAATGTTTGCTTGATGAAGTCTAAATAGTGCACAATACGAAATTAGAGTTTACAGAGTTTCATAAGCATTTAAAATACTTATTTGCTCTAACATTAGAATATCTCTATCCATTGTCTGCCGCCATCTTAACAATTATCTCAGCGGCAAATTCACATTACGCAACCCTGCAGACATAAATGCCGAACGTAATACAAATGTGTAAAAATAAATGTGCACCGGTGGTCCCGAACTCATTTTAATGAAAATGATTCGAATCAGATTGGTTCCTTAAAAACAGTGCTCATAGCACGATCCTTATAAGAAACTTTTCTAGCTGATGTATGGAGCCGAAATTAATTACGCACGAGTTGCGAAGAATATTGTTTCAGGTAACATACGTCAGTGTTGTGCGCGGCTGATATTCGGTGGTTTTAATGATCATTTCGCTGAAGATAACTGCTTCCATCTTAATCAATAGTTGTATAGAATCTGTTGTATGAACTGTGATTTAGTGACACTTACACAACTTACAGACAACACGTTAACACGACGTTAACTTGCGAGTTCTTTAGCAACTTGATCAAATCTTTAGCCGGGAGAAAAATTATTTATTAATTACTCAATGTAATAAAATAAGATTATCATTTCCATTTACAAATTAGTTAAATACCAAACCACTGAATAACACAGCAAACGCCACACTGGCGCCCAACGTGGGACCACCAATGCACATTTATTCATTTTAATAATTGAAATTGTGATCTATTACAGATACAGAGTACCTGCAGCCATAAGTGGTTATAATTGAATATTCTGGCTGCGAGAATAAAATTTTTAAGTGTTATTTGTGTATATGTATTAGTTATAATGTCATTTTGTGTCAATTGGTGCTTGTCAGTGATTTATATATTTGCTGTGCTGTATTGGTGATAGAATGGTTAAACAAAAGAAAAATAAACCGAATGAGCATACTGATGCAGAGATGACATCAGAGTCTCAGGTAGAACAATCTACCGATATTTCTGTCGAATTATTAGAAAATTTAATTACGAATAATAATTTAGAAACTGATGTCCCGAGTGATAGTAAAACCGAGGAGTTGCCAAAACAAACTGACACTCCTGCATTCAACCAGTTAGGAATTAATGACAATATTTCTTCTGGGCAAGGGGCAGAAGTTAGCAATGCTCAAGCTATGTCCATACAAGATATGCTAACAGCATTATTTGAAAAGTTTACCGTTAAAAAGCAGGAGCGTGAAAAACAACGCGAGCTTAAAGAGCAGGAGCGTGAAAGACAACGTCAGCAGGAAAAGGAAAAACTTAGACAGGAAAAGCTTATAGAAAAACAGCAACAGGAGCTCAGGGACCAAGAAAAGGGAAAGAAATTTATGGAAAATATAAACAATATTTTTCTGGAATGAGATAAAGAAATCGTCCGTAGGATAAATCAAGTGTTGGTCGATCGTGATAATGCTATTACTACCCATTTGAAGCAGGAGATCGATGCAGTAAAAACCACTATTGAACCGTTAACAAACATTCCAGTTCAGGTCAATAATATTCAAACTGAAGTAGACAGACTAGAGAACCAATTCAAAGCCTTGGCTACCGCTGTGGAAACAGTGCAGGAGGACATTCCCTCAGAAATCCGAAAGTAAGTCCGAACAGAAGTAGCCAGGGTGCTGAGCTCTGAAAATCAAAACTTTGAAAATCTGACAGTATGCAGTAATGACAACACTGGTACTGACAGGGAAAAGATCGCAGATAATCTAACGGCGAATTTTAATGCACCAGAAGGAAGACCAAATTTTGGTAATCAACCGATATTACCAGAGCAATATGTGACACCAAGGAACAATAATAGTAGAACAGAATTTACTTGTAATAAAGTAACCACACCACCTGCGAAAGATAGCAATTTCATGCAGGTGAAGGACGTACCATTGAGAAGCTATGGAAATCGGTCACAAATTGATATTCATACAGGTATCGTTGGAAAATCCAAGAAACCTTGTAAATTTTGGTACCCAATGGATGACTGTGTGACGCTACAGTGCAATTTCACCGCGCAGTATAGTAAATGGACATATGGATACTAGGGCATACAGTCCGCGAATTTCGTTCCGTATACTCATTTTGACAGTAAATATGCTTGGACAGGTCGCGTGAACAGTATATGCAGATGTCACCATTTGAGAGGGGACGTGTAGCTGAGCTATGGTAGGCACCTACCATACCATACCTACTGCCATTGACCTCTGTACACCAACAAGCACGTTTGCAGTGGTGTCATTGGCTGGGGTAAAACTGTCTTGAGTGATGAGTCTCGCTTCGAACTGAGCTCCGATGGCCTGCGAAACCGTGGCTGGAGATGCGCTAGACAGCGGTCGGATACTAGCTTGACCGTCGCCTACCATACGGCCTGACAACCGGGAGTGACGGACTGGGCTGTCATTTCATTTCATAGCAGCACTTCTTTGGTTGACATCCGCGGCGCCCATAGAGAACAGCGGTATTTCGACGATATCCTACCCCCCGTTTTGTTGCCTTTTACGGTAAGCCATCCTTGGCTTACATTTCAGCAGAGTAATTCCCGCCCGTACAGACCGAGAGTTTCTACTGGTTGTCTTCGTGCTTGCCAAAGATTATCTTGGCCAACACGGTCGTCGAATCTTTTCCCAAGATAGAATGTTTGGAATATTATGGGCAGGGTCCTCCAACCAGCTCCGGATTTTTATGAAATAATGCGCCAATGAAACAGAATTTGGCATTATATCGCGCAAGAGGACATCCAACAACTCTATCAATCAATGCCAAGCCGAAAAGTACTTCCATAAGGGCCAGAGACGGACCAACGCGTTATTGACTTGGATAATTTTTGAAGCTCTTTCTGGTCAATAAATCATCCAATTTTTCTGAATTTGTGATCATTTGCTTGTCTATAATCACTTCTATTTCCATCCCATTAGGAAAATTCCTTCGTGGTGCGTCGTTTTTTTTCTTTTTGTCTTAAAGTGTATTTGGAGAGTTACACAGTTTGGTGATCTGCAACGTTAGGACACCACCTGTCTTTCCCTACTAATGAAGATCACTTCCACTACCGTGGTGGTCAGGGAAGCGTAATCCTTTAGTAACATCTGAACTCGACTTGTTTGATCCCTTTTATGCACTTTTCTGACTAATTTTTTTAAATGTTTGCTTAAATACCATCAACAGTTTCTTAGACCGAGCGAGGTGGCGCAGTGGTTAGACACTGGACTTGGATTCGGGAGGACGACGGTTCAATCCCGCGTCCGACTATCCTGATTTAGGTTTTCCGTGATTTCCCTAAATCGCTCCAGGCAAATGCCGGGATGGTTCCTTTCAAAGGGCACGGCCGACTTCCTTCCCCTTCCTTCCCTAATCCGATGAGACCGATGACCTCGCTGTCTGGTCTCCTTCCCCAAACCAACCAACAGTTTCTTATGATATTGCTTAAGAGTTATCACTTGAATCTTTTATTAAATAACGAAAGGAAACTTAATTTATAACCACCGTCATCAAAACAAATTAGGTAGATGTTTCCGTTACCCAGACCACTTATCACAGAAACTTCTTCGAACTTAACGCGCGAAACTGTCTCATCACACAGGAGGATAATACTGCACAATTCCCATGTTTTTGAAGCTTTTATTAAAGCAAATATTATTTAGAAAATTGCTCTTTCATATCAGCCGGCCGGCCGAGCGGTTCCAGGCACTTCAGTCTAGAACCGCTCTGCTGCTACAGGCGCAGGTTCGAATCCTGCCTCGGGCATGGACGTGAGTCATGTCTTTAGGTTAGTTAGGTTTAAGTAGTTCTAAGTTCTAGGGGACTGATGACCTTACAAGTTAAGTCCCATAGTGTTCAGAGCCATTTGAACCATATCAGCCAAGTTTATCACTTAAAACCGTTTGAAGTGTTGGTTGTGATACGTGGCTACTACTGTTACACGTTACTGTGCCAGGTAGATCATCTAACATTTTCCATCCCCTTTTACAAAGAGAATGTCAACACGTAGTTTTTATCTGTAAGTGAGGACCACACTGTGTAAGATCACGCACAAAGCGAGTATCGGGAGGCAAATAAATGGGTTGGAGAAGGGTGCAATTCAAGAGGCTCACAAATTTTGGCAATCCATGTTGTCAGAATTGTGGAATTCCGGAAACATCCCCAGGCTGTGGCTAAGCCATGACTCCGCAATATCCTTTCTTTCAGAAGTGCTAGTTCTGCAAGGTTCGCAGAAGAGCTTCTGTGAAGTTTGGAAGGTAGGAGACGAGGTACTGGCGGAATTACAGTTGTGAGGAGGGGTCGTGTGTCGTGCTCGGGTAGCTCAGTTGGTAGAGCACTTGCCCGCGAAAGCCAAAGATCCACAGTTCGAGTCTCGGTCCGGCACACAGTTTTGATCTGCCAGGAAGTTTCAGTCCCTGTCGTGGTGAATATTTGTTAGTCCCGAGCTACGAATCTGTTTTATATAGTGAAAAATATTTTAGTAAAACTGAAATCAAAATTCGACAATCATTGAGATCGTTGGAACAAACCTTCTCCCTCTGTCGCTTAGCGCCCACTACAGTGGACAGCTTATATTGGTCACTTTATTGGCATTTCAATTATTCCTGATGCTGCGCACGCACACAATCACTGCCGTGAGCACTCGTATTTGTGTTGTGACTTGCTTGCATTTGCAGCATCATCACTGATTGAAAACGCAAGAGAAGTGTCAGTTAAAAGCCGTCCGCTACAATGGTTAAAATCTTATTGCTTATGGCATATTCGTGTCGATAACTGAGAAACTTAGTCCCATTGCAAGAGGAAGTAATTAAGTTTTTATTATCACCTCGACAAAAATATAGTTTCTTTAATTAATTTTATGTTCGTTTGCAGCTTCATGTCTGCTGCCCTCATACATATTGAAACATCCGTCACACAGTACCGTAGCACACCGTTAAAGGGGGCAAAACAAAATGGAGCAGCACTGTGACAAAGTGGAGCACGATGCGGTAATTCGCTTTCGGAATTCTAAGAGACGCTACGCTGCAAACCACTCACGCTTAGCTGGAAGAAGTGTACAGCGACAACGCACCACCAGATGGTACAGTAAAGTCTTTCTCTTTCCTCGAACGTTTCCACGAATGTCTGGCAGAGAAGGAGAGGGATTAAGATTTAACGTTCCGTTGACGACTGAGGTCATTACAGACAGACCACGAGTTCGGATTGATAAATTATAGGGAAAGGTGTGGCTCAGTGGGTAAAGTGCCAACCTGTAGATTCAAAGGTCACAGGTCGCCTCCCAGTCAGTTCTACGAGGATCGTTCAGTAAGTAATGCAACACATTTTTTGTTTCTAAAAGCAAGTTGGTTTTATTCAGTTTTCCAGTACACCATACAATTCCCCAGTCTTGTGGCTGCAAAATCTTCCGTTCGATGCGACGGACTTATGCCACCTTACTGGGAAAGCCTGTATGCCCTCATAGTGCTACTCTGCTACTCGACATTGGATCCAACGTTTTGTTACATCACTAACCTCCGCATCATCCACGTACCCGCCGGCCGCTGTGGCCGAGAGGTTCTAGGCGCTTCAGGCCGGAACCGCGCTGTTGCTACAGTAGCAGGTTCGAATCCTGTCTCGGGCGTGGATGTGTGTGATGTCCTTAGGTTAGTTAGGTTTAAGTAGTTCTAAGTCTAGGGGACTGATGACCTCAGATGTTAAGTCCCATGGTGCTTAGAGCCATTTGAACCATCCACGCACCGCTTCCCGCTGAGTGTGTCCTTCATTGGGCTAAACAGATGGAAGCTGAAAGGTGCGAGATTCGGTCTGAAGGGTGGATGAGGAACTCCTCTCGAGTGCGCAGACTTGTGTGAGGCCTTGCGTTGCCATGTAGAAGAAGAAGTTCTTTGCATTTTTGTGGCGACGAACACGATGAAGTCGTTTCTTCATTTTTCTGAGGGTAGCACATTACACTTTCGAGGTAATCGTTGTACCATGAGGGAGGACATAAGGCAGTATAATCCCTTCAGAGTCCCTGAAGTCCGTCGCCATGACTGCCGGCTGAGGTTGCCACTTTTGAACGAGGAGGTGTGATGTGGCACCACTCCATCGTTGCCGTTTTCTTTCCGGTTCGAAGTGATGAACCCATGTTTCATCATCTGTGACGACATTCGACAAAAAAGTTGTCACGATGAGCCTCATAACGCGCAATCAGTTCCACACAGGTGGTCCTTCATTTTTCTTTATGGTCCTCTGTTCGGCGGCGAGGAACCGTGCAGGCAAGCAACTCTTGAGTACCTCAACTGATGGACGAGTGTGGCAGCACTACCAATAGAGACGTCCAGTTGAGCAGTGAGATGTTTGATTGTGGCCCGTCGATTACCTTGAATGAGAGCGTCCGCATGTTGCAACATTGCAGGAGTGACAACTGTGTGTGGGCGTCCGGCATGCGGGAGATGGGACAGGTTTGCCTGACCTTGTGGTGATGACATACGCCTCGTCCAACCACTCGCCGTGATTTTGTTCACTGCCAGGACTCCGTAGACATTCTGCAGGCGCCTATAAATACCTATTACGCTCTGGTTTTCCGCCAGAAGGTACGCAGTGACAACTTGGAACGCACCTCCATTACAGATGTCATTTTGCAGGCGATGTACGACGCCGCCACCACCTATTGGAAAGTCATGAAACTGTAGGAGCTTAAACGGGAATGGCCCACAGCAAACTCAGTACTTTTTCAACCGAAACTGGCCGAAAACTATGGGTTACATTAGTTACTGATCGACCCTCGTAGGAGTTTTGACTAACACTTATCACTTCTTTCATCTCTAGCATTGCATCTTGATGTGAAAAATGCCTAGTTGCACCGTGTTTCGGAGTCAGTATCAAACTATATGTCGCCCTATAGCTAGCTGGGTAAGTTAGTTCAAAGGCCGGAGGCAACAAACGGCAAACCACCTCCAACAGGACCATGTTTAGTAATTCACTGTGGTGTTCAAGCGAACCTTCGGGTCGATGACACCTTTACTTAGGGATGCAGTCTGGATGGAAATCCTCCTTAAAAGAATCATCTTCGTATGTGCGTTAACTGTTTTAAGGAAGCTAGGAAAAAACTAAATCTGGATGCTCGTTAAAATGTTAACTAGTCCTTTCCTTATACATGAAAGATTTTATGTACCTAAAGGAAAGCTAGATTTGCAATGTCACATCTGCCGAATGAGATGTACGTCGACATCTGCATGACTACTCTGCAGTTCACACTTGAATGCCTGGCATATGGTTCATCGAAGCACTTTCACACTATTTATGTACACTATTGGCCGTTAAAATTGCTGCACCAAAAAGAAATGCAGATGATAAACGGGTATTCATTGGCCAAATATGTTATACTAGAACTGACATGTGATTACATTTTCACGCAATTTGGGTGCTTAGATACTGAGAAACCAGTACCCAGAACAACCACCTCTGGCCGTAATAACGGCCTTGATACGCCTGGGCATTGAGTCAAACAGAGCTTGAATGGCGTGTACAGATATAGCTGCCCATGCAGCTTCAACACGATACCACAGTTAATCAAGAGTAGTGATTGGCGTATTATGACGAGCTAGTTGCTCGGCCACCATTGACCAGACGTTTTCAATTGGTGAGAGATCTGGAGAATGCGCTGGCCAGGGCAGCAGTCTAACATTTTCTGTATGCAGAAAGGCCCATACAGGACCTGCAACATGCGGTCGTGCGTTATCCTGCTGAAATGTAGGGTTTCGCAGGGATCGAATGAAGTCTACAGCCACGGGTCGTAACACATCTGAAATGTAACGTCCACTGTTCAAAGTGCCACCAATGCGAACAAGAGGTGACCGAGACGTGTAACCAATGGCAACCCATACCATCACACCGGGTGATACGCCAGTATGGCGATGACGAATACCCGCTTCCAATGTGCGTTCACCGCGATGTCGCCAAACACGGATGCGACCATCATGATGCTGTAAACAGAACTTGGATTCATCCAAAAAAATGACGTTTTGCCATTCGTGCACCCAGGTTCGTCGTTGAGTACACCATCGTAGGCGCTCCTGTCTGTGATGCAGCGTCAAGGGTAATTGCAGCCATGGTCTCCGAGTTGATAGTTCATGCTGCTGCAAACGTCGTCGAACTGTTCGTGCAGATGGTTTTTGTCCTGCAAACGTCCCCATCTGTTGACTCAGGGATCGAGACGTGGCTGCACGATCCGTTACAGCCATGCCGATAAGATGATTGTCATCTCGACTGCTAGTGATAAGAGGCCGTTTGGATCCAGCACGGCGTTCCGTATTATCCTCCTGAACCCACATATTCCATATTCTGCTAACATTCATTGGATCTCGACCAACGCGAGCAGCAATTTCGCTATACGATAAACCGCAATCGCGATAGGCTACAATCCGACCTTTATCAAAGTTGGAAACGTGATGGTACGCATTTCTCCTCCTTACACGAGGCATCACAACAACGTTTCACCAGGCAACGCCGGTCAACTGCTGTTTGTGTATGAGCAATCGGTTGGAAACTTTCCTCATGTCAGCACGTTATAGGTGTCGCCACCGGCGCCAACCTCGTGTGAATGCTCTGAAAATCTAATCATTTGCATATCACAGCATATTATTCCTGGCGGTTAAATTTCGCGACTGTGGCACGTCATCTTCGTGGTGTAGCAATTTTCATGGCCAGTAGTGTACCTTTACACTAACAGCGCGCGGGAGTAACGAACACTTACATCTTTTCGTACATGGTCTGCTTTCTATTAGTACAATGATCATTTCTCGCTATGTAGGTGGGTGCCAACAAAATATTTTATCATTCGGAGGAGAGTGTCACAGACTGAAATTTCGTGGAAAGCTATCGCCACAAGGAAAGAGTCTTCGTTTTAATAATTGACACCCAAATTGATGTCTTGTTTCAGTAACACCGCTTCCCCTATTTCGTGATAAAACAATACGAGCTGCCTTTCATTTATCTTTTCCAATGTTCTCAGTCAGAACTATCTGGTAAGGAGTCCCTTCATCTACATCTACATCTACATTTATACTCCGCAAGCCACCCAACGGTGTGTGGCGGTGGGCATTTTACGTGCCACTGTCATTACCTCCCTTTCCTGTTCCAGTCGCGTATGGTTCGCGGGAAGAACGACTGTCTGAAAGCCTCCGTGCGCGCTCTAATCTCTCTAATTTTACATTCGTGATCTCCTCGGGAGGTATAAGTAGGGGGAAGCAATATATTCGATACCTCATCCAGAAACGCACCCTCTCGAAACCTGGCGAGCAATCTACACCGCGATGCAGAGCGCCTCTCTTGCAGAGTCTGCCACTTGAGTTTATTAAACATCTCCGTAACGCTATCACGGTTACCAAATAACCCTGTGACGAAACGCGCCGATCTTCTTTGGATCTTCTCTATCTCCTCCGTCAAACCGATCTGGTACGGATCCCACACTGATGAGCAATACTCAAGTATAGGTCGAACGAGTGTTTTGTAAGCCACCTCCTTTGTTGAAGGACTACATTTTCTAAGCACTCTCCCAATGAATCTCAACCTGGCACCCGCCTTACCAACAATTAATTTTATATGATCATTCCACTTCAAATCGTTCCGCACGCATACTCCCAGATATTTTACAGAAGTAACTGCTACCAGTGTTTGTTCCGCTATCATATAATCATACAATAAAGGATTCTTCTTTCTATGTATTCGTAATACATTACATTTGTCTATGTTAAGGAGTTGCCACTCCCTGCACCAAGTGCCTATCCGCTGCAGATCTTCCTGCATTTCGCTACAATTTTCTAATGCTGCAACTTCTCTGTATACTACAGCATCATCCGCGAAAAGCCGCATGGAACTTCCGACACTATCTACTAGGTCATTTATATATATTGTGAAAAGCAATGGTCCCATAACACTCCCCTGTGGCACGCCAGAGATTACTTTAACGTCTGTAGACGTCTCTCCATTGATAACAACATGCTGTGTTCTGTTTGTTAAAAACTCTTCAATCCAGCCACACAGCTGGTCTGATATTCCGTAGGCTCTTACTTTGTTTATCAGGCGACAGTGCGGAACTGTATCGAACGCCTTCCGGAAGTCAAGAAAAATAGCATCTACCTGGGAGCCTGTATCTAATATTTTCTGGGTCTCATGAACAAATAAAGCGAGTTGGGTCTCACACGATCGCTGTTTCCGGAATCCATGTTGATTCCTACATAGTAGATTCTGAGTTTCCAAAAACGACATGATACTCGAGCAAAAAACATGTTCTAAAATTCTACAACAGATCGACGTCAGAGATATAGGTCTATAGTTTTTCGCATCTGCTCGACGACCCTTCTTGAAGACTGGGACTACCTGTGCTCTTTTCCAATCATTTGGAACCCTCCGTTCCTCTGGAGACTTGCGGTACACGGCTGTTAGATGGGGGGCAAGTTCTTTCGCGTACTCTGTGTAGAATCGAATTGGTATCCCGTCAGGTCCAGTGGACTTTCCTCTATTGAGTGATTCCAGTTGCTTTTCTATTCCTTGGACACTTATTTCGATGTCAGACATTTTTTCGTCTGTGCGAGGATTTAGAGAAGGAACTGCAGTGCGGTCTTCCTCTGTGAAACAGCTTTGGAAAAAGGTGTTTAGTATTTCAGGTTTACGCGTGTCATCCTCTGTTTCAATGCCATCATCATCCCGGAGTGTCTGGATATGCTGTTTCGAGCCACTTACTGATTTAACGTAAGACCAGAACTTCCTAGGATTTTCTGTCAAGTCGGTACATAGAATTTTACTTTCGAATTCACTGAACGCTTCACGCATAGCCCTCCTTACGCTAACTTTGACATCGTTTAGCTTCTGTTTGTCTGAGAGGTTTTGGCTGCGTTTAAACTTGGAGTGAAGCTCTCTTTGCGTTCGCAGTAGTTTCCTAACTTTGTTGTTGTACCACGGTGGGTTTTTCCCGTCCCTCACAGTTTTACTCGGCACGTACCTGTCTAAAACGCATTTTACGATTGCCTTGAGCTTTTTCCATAAACACTCAACATTGTCAGTGTCGGAACAGAAATTTTCGTTTTGTTCTGTTAGTTAGTCTGAAATGTTGCCTTCTATTACTCTTGCTAAACAGGTAAACCTTCCTCCCTTTTTTTATATTCCTATTAACTTCCATATTCAGGGATGCTGCAACGGCCTTATGATCACTGATTCCCTTTTCTGCACTTTCAGAGTTGAAAAGTTCGGGTCTGTTTGTTATCAGTAGGTCCAAGATGTTATCTCCACGAGTCGGTTCTCTGTTTAGTTGCTCGAGGTAATTTTCGGATAGAGCACTCAGTATAATGTCACTCGATGCTCTGTCCCTACCACCCGTCCTAAACATCTGAGTGTCCCAGTCTATCCCTTACTGCAAGCAGCACTCTAGCAGAGGACGGAGAAGCGTAGTGTGGACAATCTGTTTAGTAGACCTGTTGTATTTTTTAAGTTCCCTGCCAAGAAAACTCAGCTTTGGATTGCCTTCCCCACTACATTATCTGTGTGCTCGTTCCAATTATAGTTCTGCGCAATCGTAATTCCTAGTATTTAGTTGCAATGACAGCTTTAGATTTGTGTGATTTATCGTATAACCGAAATTCAATAGATTCCTTTAAGCACTCATGTGGATCTCACACTTTTAAATGTTAACGGTCAATATCCACGGACCATACAGATATCTTTTTGGAAAACCATTCTACAAGATTTCACTATGATATACCCATAACAGGTAGTTCGCGGAAGTATTCTTGTAACCTATTAGATATTTTGAGAAAGAGCAAGTGTAAGTTGTAGAAAAAGGCTCCTACAAAATGTGAATGAAGAGGACAATATTTGTACGACTATTGGAATGAGAGAACACTAATCCTGCCTAGGACGAAATAAATAATTGTAGTTTAAAATTAAGGAGAACAGTTGATGATAGCAAAGAACTGCTTAATATACAAAAAATGTCTAAGAGCCTTAAAAAAAAGAATTAAGTGTCTTCTGTACAAGAGCTACAAAGAACTGCGCAGCACTGCTTTGTTCCCGTAGTATTGAGACAGTATTTCATTGTTTAGCTACAGGATTAAACAGTGTAGTGGAGTTTCTTATGTCTTCTGATTGGTTTGATACGGCCCCCGCAAATTTCTCTCCTGTACTGTGCCGACCACTTCATCCCAAATAAGCACACAAAATCCTCAATTATTAGTTGAACCTATTCCAATCTGTCTTCCCCCACAGTTTTTTCCTTCTACAGCAGTCTCACGTACATGTCATATCATCCTGTCCCTTCTACTTGCCAATATATTCCACCTCTTCCTCTATTAGACATTTCTGCTCAGAACCTGCTCATTTCTTATGTCAACAGTCCGCTTAATTTTCATTAACCTTCTGCAGCAACACATTTCAAAAGCTCTCTTCTTTTTCCAGTTTTCCCACAATAACTCACTTCCATACAGTCTTGTGCCCCAAGCACACATTCTCAGAAATTTCTTCCTCAAATTGTGGTCGATGTTTGCAAATTATGGTCAATGTTTGACACTAGCAGACTTTTTTTAGCCGGCAGTATCTGTGCTATGTTGCTTATTACACCCTCTTTGCTTCTTCTATTTCAGTTCATCTGCTTCGTGATCCCAATTTTATTCTAAGTTTATGTCTCATCTCATTTCTGGCATTCCTCATGTTCCGTCTTTCTTCTGTTCATTCTAAATATAGAGGGTGCGTTGATTAGACTGTTCATTCTATTTAATCCTTCCTGCAGTTCTTTCGCACTCTCACTGCCGAAAGCCATGCGATAAGAGAAACATCATTCATATCCTTTCGCCCTTAATGTTGATCCCACTCCTGAACTTTCCTATCATTTCTGTCATCGTTTCATCGATGTACGGATTGAAGAGTAGGGGAAAAGACAACATCCTTGTCCTATACCTAACCCGAGTGCTTAGTTTTTTGTCTTCAGTTTTTATTTTTCCCTCTATGTTCTTGTACATATTGTACATTATCAGTATTTCCATGCGGCCTACACATACTTTTCTCATAAAGCCTCTCGCTTACTTGTGGAGTCATTGCGCGCAGTGTCTAGAAAGTTCGTCACGTTGACACTCCTCCGCCTTTTCCCGTAAACTCAAGTGACGACAGTTCTCCGCTGTCAACGGCATCTACGGCCAAAGAGTTTGCTTCCTCGTTGCCCAGTCCGTAAGCGTAAAACCAACGGCGCAGAAAACTGACTCGGCCGCTCTCTCTGCGAGTGCTAATGAAATTCCTCCCTGCACCATCTACGCACCTAACTTTTCTCATCTTGCTACGTTTCTACTGTGTGGAAAACTCAAGGCTGAACCCCAGGAAGCTCATTCGTGGAAGTCGTCCTTGAATAGACTTCCAACTCTCACAGAATATTTGTGCCTAGCATTGTCTTGCTTCTCTTCACGCTTGCATTAACAGTGTAATGCAGAGGTGAGAAGTGAAATTACAAATCATATTGCGGCGTAAGTTTCTGTCTGCTCATTTAAATCTCCTGGCAGCGAATGTGCAGGGTGACAAATTCGTAACGTTATATTCAGCGTAGCTACCCCTTGGACAAATCATATTCTATCGACTTCCCCGTATTAATTATCTTATGTATCAGCATGAAGGTTGGTTTGAACACCGCAGTGTTTTACTAGACATAGTTCTATTGGAGGTGCCACACATTTGTCTTTCTTTCAACACACGTACCTTGCCAGCCATCCAATCAGCCAGTTACAGTTAACGGCCTCCGAACCATCAAATCATTATACACTGAAGCGCAAAGAAACTGGTATCGACATGCGTACTCAAATACAGAGATAGAGGGGGTTTCAAAAATGACCGGTATATTTGAAACGGCAATAAAAACTAAACGAGCAGCGATAGAAATACACCGTTTGTTGCAATATGCTTGGGACAACAGTACATTTTCAGGCAGACAAACTTTCGAAATTACAGTAGTTACAATTTTCAACAACAGATGGCGCTGCGGTCTGGGAAACTCTACAGTACGATATTTTCCACATATCCACCATGCGTAGCAATAATATGGCGTAGTCTCTGAATGAAATTACCCGAAACCTTTGACAACGTGTCTGGCGGAATGGCTCCACATGCAGATGAGATGTACTGCTTCAGCTGTTCAATTGTTTCTGGATTCTGGCGGTACACCTGGTCTTTCAAGTGTCCCCACAGAAAGGAGTCTCAGGGGTTCATGTCTGGCGAATAGGGAGGCCAATCCACGCCGCCTCCTGTATGTTTCGGATAGCCCAAAGCAATCACACGATCATCGAAATATTCATTCAGGAAATTAAAGACGTCGGCCGTGCGATGTGGCCGGGCATCATCTTGCATAAACCACAAGGTGTTCGCAGTGTCGTCTAAGGCAGTTTACACCGCCAAAAATTCACGAAGAATGTCCAGATAGCGTGATGCAGTAATCGTTTCGGATCTGAAAAATGGGCCAATGATTCCTTTGGAAGAAATGGCGGCCCAGACCAGTACTTTTTGAGGATGCAGGAACGATGGGACTGCAACATGGGGCTTTTCGGTTCCCCATATGCGCCAGTTCTGTTTATTGACGAAGCCGTCCAGGTAAAAATAAGCTTCGTCAGTAAACCAAATGCTGCCCACATGCATATCGCCGTCATCAATCCTGTGCACTATATCGTTAGCGAATGTCTCTCGTGCAGCAATGGTAGCGGCGCTGAGGGGTTGCCACGTTTGAATTTTGTATGGATAGAGGTGTAAACTCTGGCGCATGAGACGATACGTGGACGTTGGCGTCATTTGGACCGCAGCTGCAACACGGCGAACGGAAACCCGAGGCCGCTGTTGGATCACCTGCTGCACTAGCTGCGTGTTGCCCTCTGTGGTTGCCGTACGCGGTCGCCCTACCTTTCCAGCACGTTCATCCGTCACGTTCCCAGTCCGTTGAAATTTTTCAAACAGATCCTTTATTGTATCGCTTTTCGGTCCTTTGGTTACATTAAATCTCCGTTGAAAACTTCGTCTTGTTGCAACAACACTGTGTTCTAGGCGGTGGAATTCCAACACCAGAAAAATCCTCTGTTCTAAGGAATAAACCATGTTGTCTACAGCACACTTGCACGTTGTGAACAGCACACGCTTACAGCAGAAAGACGACGTACAGAATGGCGCACCCACAGACTGCGTTGTCTTCTATATCTTTCACATCACTTGCAGCGCCATCTGTTGTTGAAAATTGTAACTACTGTAATTTCGAAAGTTTGTCTGCCTGAAAATGTACTGTTGTCCCAAGCATATTGCAACAAACGGTGTATTTCTATCGCTGCTCGTTTAGTTTTTACTGCCGTTTCAAATATACCGGTCATTTTTGAAACACCCTGTACGTAAACAGGCAGAATACGGCGCTGCGGTCGGCAACGCCTTTACGAGACAACACGCGTCTGGCGTAGTTGTTAGACCGGTAACTGCTGCTGCAATGGCAGTTTATTAAGATTTACGTGAGTTTGAACATGGTGTTATAGTCGGCGCATTAGCGATGGGACACAGTATCTCCCAGGTATCTATGAAGTGGGGATTTTCCCGTACGACCATTTCACGAGTGTACCGCGAATATAAGGAATCCGGTAAAACATCTAATCTCCGACATTGCTGCGGCCGGCAAAGATCCTGCAAGAACGGCACCAAGGATGACTGAAGAGAATCGTTCAACGTTACAGAAGTGCAACCCTTCTGCAAATAGCTGCAGATTTCAATGCTGGGCCATTAACAAGTGTCAGCGTCCGAACCATTCAACGTAACATCTTCGATATGGGTCTTCGGAACCGAAGGATCACTCGTGTACCCTTGATGACTGCACAACACAAAGCTTTACGTCTTGCCTGGTCCCGTCAACACCGACATTGGACTATTGATGAAAATGTTGCCTGGTCGGACGGGTCTCGTTTAAAAAAAATGGCTCAAATGGCTCTGAGCACTATGGGACTTAACATCTGTGGTTATCAGTCCCCTAGAACTTAGAACTACTTAAACCTAACTGACCTAAGGACATCACACACATCCATGCCCGAGGCAGAATTCGAACCCGCGACCGTAGCAGTCGCGCGGTTCCGGACTGAGCGCCTAGAGCCGCTAGACCACCGCGGCCGGCCTCGTTTCAAATTATATCTAGCGGATGGACGTGTATGGGTATGGAGACAATCTCATGAATCCATGGACTCGGCATGTCAGCAGGAGGCTGTTCAAGCTGTTGGAGGCTCTATAATAGTATGGTGCGAGTGCAATTGGAGTGATTTGAGCCCCCTGATATGTCTAGATACGACTCTGACAGGTGACACGTACGTAAGCATCCTGTCTGATCCCCTGCATCCATTCATGCCCATAGTGTATTCCGATGCACTTGGGCAATTCCAGCAGAACAATGCGACACCCAACATGTCCAGAATTGCTACAGAGTGGCTCCAAGAATACTCTTTTCAGTTTAAACACTTCCGCTGGCCACCAAACTCTCCAGACATTAACATTATTGAGCATATCTGGGATGCCTTGCAACGTGCTGTTCAGAAGAGATTTCCACCCTTCGTACTCTTACGTATCTATGGACAGCGCTGCAGGATTCATGGTGTCAGTTCCCTCCAGCACTACTTCAGACATTAGTCGAGTCGTCCATACCAAGTCGTGCTGCGGCAGTTCGTGCTCTCGGGGGCCCTACATGCTATTAGGCAGGTGTACCAGTTTCTTTGGCTCTTCAGTGTATAAGGTAGTTATCTCGATTTATTATAAGTGATGTCAATTATTTCAAAGCAGGACCGTGTAGGTATGGGACCAACCAACGTCGTGGCGATAATATTCCAGTTTCGTGTTCATGTACTGACGATTGTAATTAAAATGAAGCAAAACACCTGCGACAATTGGAACGTCGATATGGAGCAGATAACGACTAGTTATGCTGCAACACTGATAATCACATAATAATTTAGTATCATAGTAACTACAGTAATTATTCACATCATGATAGATGCACATTAAAATACTATTCATGGATTGATCAGTGTAACTATCCAAACAATGCAATGCAGTTACTGAACTAAATAATTTTCTGCAATGGCGGAGACAACACTGTCGTATTGAAAATATATATTTGAATGCCAAAATATTTTGTAATGTAGGATTGTGAAAATAGATAATAAAGGAACTCAGCTGTCAACACTTTCTTTAACTCGTTAGTTACAGGATGTGCACGTAAACTGTCATTGATAAACTGCACGTTACAAGTAAATATCAGTTAGCTGGATTATTGCCCCCGGTAGCTGAGTGGTCAGCGCGACAGACTGTCAATCCTACGGGCCCGGGTTCGATTCCCAGCTGGGTCGGAGATTTTCTCCGCTCAGGGACTGGGTGTTGTGTTGTTCTAATCATCATCATTTCATCCCCATCGACGCGCAAGTCGCCGAAGTGGCGTCAAATCGAAAGACTTGCACCAGGCGAGCGGTCTACCCGACGGCAGGCCCTCGTCACACTACATTATTATTATTATTGCTGTGACGCGGAGGCTTAGTGGCAGATAAATAATTTCCATGTCCTTCTTCGTTTCTTTTACTGCCATTTTACATTAATTAGTACAGAGTGGCACATTTCTTCTTGTAGTATGTCCATACACAGCCATTCCTCCATATGTATTTCTTCGGTCCTCACAGAGTGCATACAATTTTACA
Source organism: Schistocerca americana (assembly GCF_021461395.2). NCBI lineage: Eukaryota > Metazoa > Arthropoda > Insecta > Orthoptera > Acrididae > Schistocerca > Schistocerca americana. Next base: position 473,020,626 of record NC_060122.1, on the reverse strand, counting down.
CAGAACAGTCGCCATTACCACCACGAACCGACTGCTACCACGGTCTAACATGTACAGTCGCAACGCTCCAGCTATTTTTTGTTGTATCTTGCGACATCAGTGCTCACAGCATCCAGCAAGCTATAGCTCTGTATACGGTATCAGATAACTGCTGATAGTATAGTTTATACTGACATGTAGCATGATTTTTACAACGGGGTGCGTATATAGTGACATAAAAATCGACAATATCTAAAAACTGACACCGCATTTCTCCTTCTTTAGTTACAGAATGTCCCTGAGAGGTATGGAACGGTACATTACAAAACAGTTTATTTGCTGTTCTCTTGTAACCTATCGATATTTACTGAAGAATGTCGATTTCTTCAAGAACAAGTAAATAGCGAGTAAACAGCAGAAGACATGATCTTTTGTAGAAAGACGCCACATATTTACTCAAGAACGAGAAGCTTTCTCCACTACTTTTCCAGTCAAATCAGTGAACTTGGAACGCAGGATACTTGTATGGGATGCAGTGCCTGCGTTGCCTAACATACCCAATGTGCCACCGCGACTGTAGAAAGGGTAACCACACGGAAGTGATATTGAAACGTCAGAAGTAAAAAAGGTGTTTCCCAACACAGAAGGAACCAATTCCGCAATTGGTGCTTTATCTGAGCCACGGACGTCAAGAATCTTCAGCACATTCGCTTTCCAAGCAAAAATAGATACATTTGCAAAAATATTCGTGTACTGGAAAGTCGAGTGAAGTGTAAGAATGTGCGAATCGTTAGACAGCATACAAAATTGTTAGGTTTCAAGGAAAGTGCTTATCGTAAAAAGGACAAACAACAAAAGAAATATATGCTCCTCATGCATGAAGTATGTGTTCATATTCTCTTGATTTCGGCGGTATAAGCTGCAGTTGCACACACATATTCGAAAGTATTTCTTCATGAATGAATGTTAGCTTATGGCGCTGAATAACTTAGATTCATCTCTTTTTACGTTTATTTCACGACCATCCAAATCTGTCGATGATTTAGTAATGCTTGGAACGCAAAAATGTAATAGCTATTTCTTTAATTAAGTAGAAAAGCAATTAAAAACAAACGTTAATCTAAGGGCTGTTTTCTCGCCGCTAGAGGCGTTAGTGTCAGACCAACTGTTAGACGGTAGCAAGTTTCATAGCCATGAGTGTCGCGACTTTTTTAGCTAGACTGTGCTATTGCTTCAGTGTTGTTACTACAAAGAAAACCTCTGCTTAACTAATCCAGCTCTAGTACAACGACAATACTTGTTTTAAATCCGTTCCTTATGTGAAACACACATCCAACTTTTCAGTACAGTTTAATTTTTGAAATAACTGATTACACGAATAATATTATCTACAAATACTAAAGTGTTCAAACATAAATGACAATATTTATGCAAATTGTTTCTTTCGCTATTAACAGATGGGGTCACTGACTAGTCTCAGAACAGCGGCCCATACTTTGATATATTTCGGGTCATATTACGCACTGAAATCGATAAACTCGCAATAAAATTTTTGCTGTGCTTTTACGTTTCGTAAGTGCCTGAGTTTAAGTGTATGTTATCGTCTTGACTTAACTGTGTCGTTACAATTACAAGCTGTGGAAGATGCGACCAGTGACAGGAAAAAATTCCGGGATTGTTTTCCACTTCCACCCCCCTCCCCCCTCTACGATGCTAAAAGCGTAGTTACAGTATGGGGACCAATTTATAGCTGCATTTTTTGGAATTATTACGCATTTTAATCGTATATTTGTGTTTTAACGGATGACTATAGGAACTGAAAGACCAGCGTAAAAAAGGGAAAAAAGGCGTCAACTTACAGCCTCTCCTTTCCAAGGGGCCAAGGCAGACCAGTGTTCATAAGGTTTTAGTCGCTAAAAGTGTACTCTTTTTGGCACTGAATAATGGAAATTCCGTTATTAGAAATTATACCCCACCAGTTCTGTTCTAGATATGGGCATATATTGTTACGTGTGGCAAATGAAGTTGAATAAGCTGCCTCGCTGTCAAGAGCTGCCTCATCATCGCGCTTCGAGTGCACAATGCGGGAGCGTCAAAGAACAATAACGTATTTTGCTAACGTGAACACATGTCCTTAAAGGGAAGTAAAGATACGAGCTACTATTACCTCCATGCTGTGCGGCGAGAGTAAATAGGAAGAATGCTTATTCTAGCTTATTTTTCCGCGCAGCCTTCCGACACAACACGTTAATCGCGCAAGAACGGTGCAGAGTTTTCAACAGCAACATATTTTCAATAAACCTTCACCATTGCTGGGACAATCAGAGCTGCGTAAATGACATGACATAAATGTGAACAACCATCTGAAGATTCTACACCGCCGACAACGCTTTTTCTAATAAACAGAATAAGAAAGTGATTTAACCGGCAGCAAGGATCGACTTCTATATTCAGGCCACAGTTTTTCCCAGAGAGTATCTACAGTTCGGTGAGGATTCGAAAGTGTAGTTTGTCGCTTACATTATTAGTATGATGGAGTGTATCAATGACTCAAGCGACTCACACTTGTCAAAATTAAACAAATTTTTTGGGCTGTTCCCAAAATGGCGACAAACTGCAGAGAACGATACTTGCGAGTTTTCAATAAAACTGATTTTGTTTCTCCGTAACACAATATCAGTTTCAGCCCCTCTTGAAAATGGCCTAATGTAAAGGCCGAAACCGGTTGCGGACTTAACAAAGTTCTTGTCAGCGACTGGAGCGACATTCCTGTTACTAAGATTTTTGTTATTTACGACCAGTGAAAAATGTACCGAAAACTTTAAAAATGTCTTAAAAGAGAAGTCAGAAGAATATTCATGAACATCTCTGAGGAATTAAATATATGTAAACTAACATGACCAGTAAAATGATTTTGCAACAATTACAAGCAATTTTAACCGAAGATAAGAAGTTAACAGTCCCAGTTACACATAATTCTCTATTCTTTTTTAAGAAGATACAAACAAAATCTGTAATAAACAATAAATTCTGCGTCTATCAAAGTTATTTAGTCAGGGGAATATGTATGGAATATCTTTGGAACTGCAAAGTTGTACGTTCACATCGCTGCAGAAAACTTAGTAGGACGAAAACTATATTTTCATCGACAAGAAGTTTCTCCTCCCGTTAGGTTAATTGCACGGGGGCCTACGAACAACCTGTAATATAGCCGAGGAAAAGATGTCACAATTATGACTATGATAGAAGTTCACAAACCAAAAAAATCTGTAAGCAGTGGCCACCTGAACCAACGTAGTGACAACGCGACAAGGATTGGCGCCCATTCTCATTGCATTTACTCGGTTATTACTACTGCACTGCGACAGGACATGATGACGAACCAGGAGGGGCGTTCCAGAAATTAATCGAAAACTTTTTTCTAGGCCAGTTTCGATAGAAAAAATGTGCGGTTTCTTGTGGGACATCGTGCAATATTCCTGCTTCAGTTCCTATAGCCGCATGAAGTTCCGATTGGTGGCGGCTCTATACGCAGTCTTCAAAATGGCGCCTGTAACGGGGATACTTCCAAGCACGGAGCTGGCAGTGAGTTTCTTTTGAGGGAAAAACAGAGCTGGCCAGAGTGGCCGTGCTGTTCTAGGCGCTACAGTCTGGAACCGCGAGACCGCTGCGGTCACAGGTTCGAATCCTGCCTCGGGCATGGATGTGTGTGGTGTCCTTAGGTTAGTTAGGTTTAAGTAGTTCTAAGTTCTGGGGGACTGATGACCTCAAAAGTTAAGTCCCATAGTGCTCAGAGCCATTTGAACGGATAACCAGAGCGTCGCAGATATTCATAGGCGCTTGCACAATTTCTACGTTGAGCTGGCAGTGAAACAAAAAGCACGGCGAGTCGCTGGGCGAGGCGTCTGTAATCATCTCGGCAATGTCGCGCAAACCCGTCCGATCTCCAAGGTGCCAGCTGACCACCCACAGCTGTGCATTATTGGAACGTGTGGACACTATCATTCTAGGTGATCACAATCAAACACGTCGCTGCTCAACTGGACGTCTCTGTTGGTAGTGCTGACATACTCATCCACCAGTTGGGGTACTCAAAGGCGTGTGGACGCTGGGCTCTTCGCCTCCTAACAGAAGACTATAAAGAGCAAAAAAGGACCATCTTTGCGGAATTGCTTGCGCATTCCGAGGCTGCTCGTGACAATTTTTCCTCTAACATCGTCACAGGAACGGCATTTCACGGAGTGGCGCCATACCACCTCTTTTCACTTGCACCTGTTTGGCTCAATGAAGGATGTTCTCCGTGGGAAGCAACTGTTGGTTCCCCATCGACCAGAAGTATGGTACCACACGGGCATACAGGTCCTCCAAAAATGGTTCAAATGGCTCTGAGCACTATGGGACTTAACAGCTGTGGTCATCAGTCCCCTAGAACTTAGAACTACTTAAACCTAACTAACCTAAGGACATCACACACATCCATGCCCGAGGCAGGATTCGAACCTGCGACCGTAGCAGTCGCACGGTTCCGGACTGCGCGCCTAGAACCGCGAGACCACCGCGGCCGGCTACAGGTCCTCCAGGTAAGGTAACGTAAGGCCATCGCATTGAAAGGAGACTACGATAAAAAATAGGGTTTTGAAGCCAAAAGAGTGGGGAATAATACGGTGTGTTCCAATCCTGAATGAAAGCTACCTGATTTCAGAAAATATGTGTTCCATTACTTATTGAACGCTCCTCGTACAACGAAATACTACTGTGAACTATTAAACTGTCGCCGCGAGGAGTGGCCGAGCGGTTTGAGGCGCCATGTCACGGACTGCGCGGCCCCTCCCACCGGAGGTTCGATTTCTCCCTCGGCCATGGGTGTGTGTGTTGTTCTTAGTGTAAGTTAGTTTAAGTAGTGTGGAAGACTAGGGACCGGTGACCTCAGCAGTTTGGTCCCATAGGACTTCAGACACATTTGAATATTTTATTAAACTGTCGCGGCGCGACTGATAAATCATATCTTAAATCGAAGATCTGTCCTACAACAGAGTAACAATACCAAATGGTAAACAAGACATAAATCGACATCTACAAATAGCTTTATTTATCGAGTTCCCAGGTCGTTTTATGGAAGTAGCGTTGGCGATAAGGCTGTCATCCCGGCCAGTGACGGAGGGGTCGCTACGCCGCCCCTGACCTCCGGCGTCCAGGCGCCCCGGAGACGCCCCACTTGTTGGCGCTGCGCAAGCGTGGCAGCGTCATAAATCCGACGCCAGGCGTCGCCGTCGCTCCCCCCGCAATGCGTAGGCGGCGCCGCGACGCCCACTCGGCACTACAGGCCGGCTGCCTGCGTACGCCTCAATCGATACGCCGGCGCCTCCGGATACGCGCGTACGTCGTCGCCGCCATTTGAGACCAGAGCGTGCAGCCTGCCCCACTTAAAACCCATTACGCGACCTACGAGTCCATCATCTGCATCGGTTGCTCAGCGGCAGCTTGCTTAGGTTGTGATATAATTCTATTGAATTCTCCACTCGTTTCGTAAATCAAAGATCGTAAGCACTAAAACTTGTGAGGCTTATTAGTTGATATGCGCAGCGTCGTAGCCGCTGCAATAAGCATTGCTGTGCTGTGTAAGCATTGCTGTGCTGTGCTTTATTCAAATATACAGGGTGCTCGAAAATTTCCCTTGCAGACGTCTAGGACTTGTAGAGGGGACTGATTAGAGAATGTTACGATCTACATCTACATCCATACCCCGCAAGCCACCTGACGGTGTGTGGCGGAGGGTACCTTGAGTACCTCTATCGGTTCTCCCTTCTATTCCAGTCTCGTATTGTTCGTGGAAAGAAAGACTGTCGGTATGCCTCTGTGTGGACTCTAGTCCCTCTGATTTTATCCTCATGGTCTCTTCGCGAGATGTACGTAGGAGGGAGCAATATACTGCTTGACTCCTCGGTGAAGGTATGTTCTCGAAACTTCAACAAAAGCCCGTACCGAGCTACTGAGCGTCTCTCCTGCAGAGTCTTCTACTGCAGTTTATCTATCATCTCTGTAACGCTTCCGCGATTAAAAATGATCCTGCATTTCACTACAATTTTCAATTGTTACAACCTCTCGCTATACTACAGCATCATCCGCAAAAAGCCTCAGCGAACTTCCGATGTTATCCCCAAGGTGATTTATGTATATTGTGAATAGCAACGGTCCTACGACACTCCCCTGCGGCACACCCGAAATCACTCTTACGTCGGAAGACTTGCCTCCATTGAGAATGACATGCTGCGTTCTGTTATCTAGTAACTCTTCAATCCAATCGCACAATTAGTCTGAAATTCCACATGCTCATACTTTGTTCATTAAACGACTGTCGGGGACTTTATCAAACACCTTGCGGAACTCAAGAAACACGGCATCTACCTGGGAACCCGTGTCTATGGCCCTCTGAGTATCGTGGACGAATAGCGCGAGCTGGGTTTCACACGATCGTCTTTTTCGAAACCTATGCTGATTCCTACAGAGTAGATTTCTAGTCTCCAGAAAAGTCATTATACTCGAACATAATACGTGTTCCAAACTTCTACAACTGATCGACGTTAGAGATATTGGTCTATAGTTCTGCACTTCCGTTCGACATCCCTTCTTGGAAACGGGGATGACCTGTGCCCTTTTCCAATCCTTTGGAACGCTACGCTCTTCTAGGGACCTACGGTACACCGCTGCAAGAAGGGGGGCAAGTTCTTTCGCGTACTCTGTGTACAATCGAACTGATAACCTATCAGGTTCTTTCCTCTTTTGAGCGATTTTAATTGTTTTTCTATCCCTCTGTCATCTGTTTCGGTATCAACCATTTTGTCATCTGTGCGATAGTCTAGAGAATGAACTATAGTGCAGTATTCCTCTGTGAAACAGCTTTGAAAAAAGAAATTTTGTATTTCGGCCTTTAGTCTGTCATCTTCTGTTTCAGTACTATTTTGTCCACAGAGTGTCTGGACATTTTGTTTTGATCCACCTGCCGCTTTGACATAAGACCAAAGTTTCTTAGGATTTTCTGCCAAGTCAGTACATATAACTTTACTTTCGAATTCGTTGAACGCCTCTCGCATAGCCCTCCTCACATTACATTTCGCTTAGTGTAATTTTTTGTTTGTCTGCAAGGCTTTGGCTATGTTATGTTTGCTGTGAAGTTCCCTTTGCTTCCGCAGCAGTTTTCTAACTCGGTTGTTGTACCACGGTGGCTCTTTTCCATCTCTTACGATCTTGCTTGGCTTATACTCGTCTAATGCATATTGTACGATGGTTTTGAACTTTGTCCACTGATCCTCAACACCATCTGTACTTGAGATAAAACTTTTGTGTTGAGCCGTCTGAAATCTGATTTTTGTCACTTTTTCAAAGCAGAAAAATCTTCCTACCTTTTTTAATATTTCTATTTACGGCTGAAATCACCGATGCTGTAACCGCTTTATGATCGCTGATTCCCTGTTCTCCGTTAACTGTTTCAAATAGTTCGGGTCTGTTTGTCACCAGAAGGTCTAATATGTTATCGCGAAGAGTCGTTTCTCTGTTTAACTGCTCAAGGTAATTTTCAGATAATGCACTAAAAAAAATTTCACTTGGTTCTTTGCTCTGCCACCCGTTGTAAACCTTTGAGTCTCCCAGTTTATATCTGGTAAATTAAATCTCCACTCAAAACTATAACGTGGTTGGGAAATATACCGAAATATTTTCCAAATTTCCCTTCAGGTGTTCTGCCACAACAGCTGCTGAGCCAGGGGGCCTATACAGACATCCAATTAACATGTTTGAGCTTGCTTTAACCGTGACCTTCACCCAAATTATTTCACATTTCGGATCTCCGCCAATTTACTTCGATACTATTGCACTTTTTATCGCTATAAACACGCCTCCCCCTTCACTGTGCAGCCTGTCTCTGCCGTATACATTCCAATCTGAGTTTCGAATTTAATTACTGTTTACATCTGGTTTCAGCCAACTTCCCGTCCCTGGTACTATGTGGGCATTGTGACCGTTTATTAATGAGAGCTGTTCTGGGACCTTTCTATAGACGCTCCTGCAGTTTACTATTACCACATTAATATTGTCATTCCCTGTTGTGTTGTTCCTACTGCTACCTTGTCGCGTCTCAGGAGGCGTCTTGTCGGGCCTAGGGAGGGAGTTCTCTAACCTAAAAAACCCACATGTGCATTCCACACTTACCCCGCTACCCTTTTAGCCGCTTCCTGGGTATAGTGCACGCCTGAACTATTCAGGGGGACCCTGCATTTCTACACCCGAATGCGGAGGTCGAGAAATTTGAACCCCAGATCTCCGCAGAATGATTTGGAACCCATGTCCGATTCCGCGCTACGTCCATTTAAAAACATGTTTGCTACGTAGGTATGCAACAGGCTTTAGGAAAGGGAAAAGCACCAGAGAGGCAATGCTGACGTTACCGTTGATAATGGAAGCAAGACTAAAAAAAAATCACGACACGCTCATAGGATTTGTCGACCTGGAAAAAGCGTTCGAAAATGTACAATGGTGCAAGACGTTCGAAATTCTGAGAAAAATAGGGCTAAGCTATAGGGTAATATACATCCGTACAAGAGTCAAGAGGGAATAATAAAACTGCACGGCCAAGGACGAAGTGCTCGGATTAAAAGGGTAAAATACAGGGCTGTAGTCTTTTGCCTCTGCTGTTCAATCTGTAGATCGAAGAAACAATGCTGGAAAGTAGAATTAAAATTGAAGGTGGAAGGCTATCAATGATACGATTTGCTGATGACATTGCTATCCTGAGTGAAAGTGAATTACATGATCTGCTGATTGGAAAGGACAGTCTAATGAGTACAGAATATGTATTGAGAGTAAATTGAAGAAAGACGCAAGTAATGAGAAGTAGCAGAAATGAGAACAGCGAGAAACTTAACATCAAGATTGACGATCACGAAGTAGGTGAAGTTAAGGAATTCTGCTGTCTAGGCAGTAAAATAACCATTGGCGGACGGATCAGGGACATCAGAATCAGACCACCACTGACAAAATGGGCATTCCTGGCCAAGAGAAGCCTACTCGGATCACACATAGGTCTTAATTTGAGGAAGACATTTCTGAAGACGTACGTTTGGAGCACAGAATTGTATGGCAGTGAAACCTGGACTGTGGGAAAACCGGAACAGAAGAGAATCGAAGCATTTGAGATGTGGTGCTACAGACGAAGATTGAAAATTAGGTAGATTGATATGGTAAGGATTGAGGAGGTTCTGCGCAGAATCGGAAACAAATATGTGGAAAACACTGACAAGAAGAAGTGACAGGATGATAGGACATCTATCAAGAAATAAGGGAATAACTTCCATGGTACTAGAGGGAGCTGTAGAGGGCAAAAACTGTAGAGGAAGACAGAGATTGGAACACATCCAGCATATAATTGAGGAGGTAGGTTGCAAGTGCTACACTGAGATGAAGTTGGCAGAGGAGAGAAATTCGTGGCGGTACGCATCAAACCAGTCACAAGACTGACGACTCAAATAAATAAATTTTGCAACAGGGTAGTCATGGTGGAGGGTGCTTACGTCGGATCGGCTAATGCCGTTTGACGTCTATGCACGTGTCAGTGAGTATCAGATCGACATGTTTGAGTACATGTTTGCAGAATACACCGACACGATTCTGCTGCATGGCGAAGCTGGCGGTAACGTAAGCGCAGCTCGTTTCTTTAATCAAGATCGTTGTTCACAATGTCCGACTCTATCGCATACACAGTGGCTTCGAGAAAGTGTAGCTTCGCCGCCGGCAGGCGTGACTGTGCTGCTCCAAGGACACGCCGCACACCCGAATTCGAAAGGCCGTACTGTGCCACGTTGAAGAGAACCTGTCAACGAGTATACGAGCACACAAACTATATAGTCACTAATGCCAGCCGATTTTTCACCATGCACTGAGTTCTGTACGCAGTTTTTGCGCCGCTGCATCAACGAGCCACTAATACTTCCACGGCGCATTCTCTGCACAGATGAATGGAAATTTACTGGCGATTGTGTTCTCGATTCTCGAAACAGCCATGTCTGTGGAGACGAAGACCAACAGACAATGCGTGTCCAGGGATTCCAGCGCAGATTTTGCATCAGTGTGTAGGCAACTATCCTGGATGGTCATGTGATTGGGCCGTACATCCTTCTACTCACGCTTACGGTTCCCATCTACTTGACCTTCTTACAACATCTTTTGGACGAGTTGGATGCTTTGCCATTGAACGTCCGTCAAGACATGCGGTTTGTTGCATGATGGCGCATCCGCTCACGTTCACGTTACCTGGAGCAACGATTCGGACACAGATGGATAGGCTGAAATGGTCCAATCCTTTGGTCTCCTCAATCACCATATTTAACTCCATTGGACTTTTTTCTCTGGGATCGAATGAAGAGTTTGGTTTATGAGGCTCCTGTAGAGAGAGGAGAAGATCTGGTGGCACGAGTTGTAGTCCCTGCAGGAGAGACTGCAGAGACACCAGATGTGGACAGACAATGTCTGCCACATCATTATTTTCGTAGGTAAAACGTATGCACAGAATTCGGTGGTCGCCACATCGAACTCTGGTTGCAGTGGATCAGCATTCTAATCCTCCTCTGAAAAGGACAAAAACGGTTTAAGTTTGCCTTGAAACAGCAGTGATAGTGAAAGGTGATTAATTTTCCTTTTTGTTTCTCTGATTTGAACTGTAAAGCAAGTGATGTACTGGGTCACATCTAATAAATTACTTGAAAAAGTGGTCGAGTTACCAAGATCTTATCAAATGGCTTTTTTGTTTTATACAGATCGTCTACCCAAAAATTTCCGAGACATTTTATTCCTGGTGTACAATACAGTCACATACAGTTTCCACTTACACTTTCCCAAAGTACACATGACAGGCAGAAAACAGTAAACAAACGGAAATGTAAAGAGAGCACACCACTCAGCACTTTCTCAACAGAAAGCTAGAAGAAAAAGAAAAGAAACCTTCTGTGCGTTCCATGGCAACTAAGGCTGCACAAAAGAAGAACCCTGCCAGTAAAAATCAGTAGAAACTTACTGGAAGAAAACACAAGGTTTCAAATTCAAGCAACAACGATTACGATTCTGATGAACAATACTCGGCTCGGATGATGATTTGGATATGAACTCCGATACAATGGGTGCCAGATGCAAGTTCTTCCAAGTTCAATACCAGGACGATTTCAACAGTTGCAAAATGGTAGGACGCTGTTTCAGCCTCAGTTGGAACCGTGAAATTTGTGCTGCATTCACTGCTGAATTATAGGGTTATGTTTTCTCGTGTTTTCTCATAATTTCTCTAATTTATACGAAACAAAGGACGGGGAAGGAAAGAGAAAGGGTGAGTGAGAAACGTGTGACCGCCAGCAGCACAGGGCATTCTGGTAATGCAATGGCGAATGTTGACAGTTTGCGCCGGACCGGAAGCTACGTGATGACCCTCACACGATGGTCCTTCAAGTGGATACGGGAAACGCCACTGCACTGTCGCCACGTGAGATCTATCGCCAAAAGGTTTATAGAATGCTGAGTGCATCAACGTGCCGGAAGATTGTTGAAGACTCCATAGTGATAGTAGAAAGAAATACGTCAATGTTGTTGATTTCGACTTCACTTCCACAAGTAGTTGCGAAAAGATTATGAGCTCATAGCTGCGTTCCGCCGAGGCTGAATGTTCTTCCAAAGATCCACAAAGAAGATCTTCCATTACGTCCTACTGTGAGCAATATCGGTGCTGTGACTTGTGACTTAGCTAAACATCTTGTATCTTCATTGAGATGTCATGTGGGGAAGTGTTCGGATCATATTTGCAACTCAGATGACTTTATTAATAGACTGAAGCCATTTCGAATCTGAGTCTGACATATGAATGAGCTTCGACGTCGTCTCACTGTTCACTAGGGTCCCTCTCATTGATTCGTTGTCTCATCAGCAGTAAGTTCAAAGCCGATATAACAGAGCTATTTCGTCATGGTTTTTCCCCAATCTACTTTTTATTCAACAATGAATATTGTGGTGTCACCGCCAGACACCACACTTGCTAGGTGGTAGCTTCAAATCGGCCGCGGTCCATTAGTACATGTCGGACCCGCGTGTCGCCACTGTGTGATCGCAGACCGAGCGCCACCACAAGGCAGGTCTCGAGATACGGGATAGCACTCGCCCCAGTTGTACGGACGACTTTGCTAGCGACTACACGGACGAAGCCTCGCTCTTTAGCCGAGCCAATAGTTAGAATAGCCTTCAGCTAAGTCCATGGCTACGACCTAGCAAGGCGCCATTAGTAACATTGCATGTATCTAAAGAGTCTCACTTGTATCGCCACAATCTCCAGATGTACCAAAAGGATGGATTAAAGTTAAGTAGTCCAGAAGCTACGTACTTTTCTTTATAGCATTCATTACGTATCCTGTTACAGACCTATATCTTGCCTGCTAAACGCGTGCCTTTCGGCTACTTCCGTGGCGTGGCTGTCTTTCTACGCCACAACAAATATTTTGAGCAAGTTGACGGTGTTGCCATGGGTCGTCCTCTCTCCCTTCTGATAACAAACATTTTTATGGAAGACTTTCAGTAGAGGGCACTTGATTCAGCAAAAATTAGACCAAAAGTCTTCTGACGATATGTAGATAATACTTTTTTAATGTGGCCCCACAGCAAAGAAGAAGTTTCATGCTTTCTGCAGCACCTGAATTCAATCCTCGAGAATATTGAATTTACGATGGAAGTGGAGAAGGACAGTTGCCTGGAGTTTTTGGATGTCTTGGTCAGTCAGAAAGTGGATAGATCATTGGGACATTTCGTTTGCCGTAAGCCCACACAAACAGACCTGTATTTGCAGGCTTCTAGCTGCCACCACCCATCACAAACTATGGGTCTCCTTCGAACATTGGTGCATTAGGCATATGTAGTGTCTGTTGGAGACCGCCTTACAAAGGAGCTGAACAGCTGCAAGCTGAGTCCAAAGACAATGGTTCTCAAGAGGAGAAGGAACGGTTCAAGTCCAGAGATTTCCTACAATATGCCAGCAATATTTTGTCTAAATTAGGAAGAATCTTAAGGAAACATCAGGTCAAAGTAGTTTTCTTCCCATCTACAAATATTTGTGCTCTTCTTGGTTCGCCAAAGGACAATTGAGGACTGCGGAGCGCTGGAATCTACAGAATATGTTGCCAATGTGACAAAGCCTAGATTGGTCAGACAACGCGCACAGTGCGTGAAAGATGCGTTGAACATGACCACCACACTTGCCTTTCGCAGCCCAATACGTCAGACATACCCGAGCATTATATCTCCACAGGTGACTCCATGGATTATTCTGCGACTGTAATCTTGGCCTCGACGAGATCCTTTTGAGATTCATTTACTAACGAGTTGGTGGAAGTACATTTCGTGGAAGATCTGATTAATCATGATGGCGGATTGCAACTCGATAAGGCGTGGGACAGGAAGATTTGTTTAATATATTCAGAAAGAAAACAGGAGTTAACTTTATTAACATGACATCTGAATTTTAGCTGTGCGAGTCCACATTCCGACAGAGAGAGCACATAGTAGTGTCATCACTATGCATGCATTTCCGCGCCAGTTTTTCGATGTGATGTGAATTAGCAATCTCCAGTGCAGATCACTCACCTGAAGATGGTTGAAAAGTTTTCAGTCGAAATATCGTGCCAAGAAGTCGATATCATCCGGCTGCAATCCCGAATCTTCATTTCCATACATATTAGAGATGTAAGCTTTCTCTTTTCTTCCTTTTCCGTTTAACCAGTTTGAGTCAAAGCAACACATGGCCAGATGAGCTAGTTCTTCATATATGGAAAAGTTACACAACAGGTTTCTCTTTCAGAAATCGTAATTGACTGGTGCTTGCTTGTGAGAAGATCGTTTTTTACTACATCGTTTTTTACTACGTAAAGCAGCACAAGTTGGAATTCAAGAATGAAGCTCATGTCTTATCGTTCCGCAGTACTGTTCCTGAAGTTGATTGGGACGTCACGACTGTTAGGAATCGATGGATTCGGACGACCATACTCGATGCCATTTAGGAACCCAGCGGCCCCGCATGACTAGCGCTCGAGAGTTTTGAAATAATGTTCACTTGGGCGTGTAGGATCATACGACTATGTAACGTATCTTGCGTGAGGAAATCGGCTTGTTTGCAGCAACACAAGTATCCACAGGGACTGTGCGATTTCGTCTGGAGCACCGAAAAACTGTGAGTCCTGGTCCTGCCCACAGTGTCGAGATGGACGTATCCGCCAATGGAGACATCAAGGAGAACGACCGTTGGCAGCTTGTGTCATCCTCATACAACACCTGTTGTGATGGTGAGGGGAGTCACTGGATACACAATAAGATCATCTGTGTTGGCACAGCCGGTAATTTTTGTATCAGACGTTCTTTCCTGACGTGTTTACGCCTAAGGCTGTGTCTCATCTTCAAGTCTACGTGCCATTATCTTACAATAATACGACACAACACCGCATGTTGCGCGTGCTGTCCTGAACTGCCTCGATACAGAGTGTGTTCGAATGTTCTCCAGACCTCTCTACCAGTGAAATCATCTGGACATCGACTGCCAGTATGATTAACATACAGTGGCACACAGTTGAAGCACTATTAAATGAGGTACCCGTATCTGTTACTCAAGTTCAGTTAGAATCAATGCTCGGCCGTAGTTTTTGCGGAGTCATCAGTCTTCTGATTGGTCTGACGCAGCCCACCACGAATGCCTCCCCCGTGCCTGCTTTTCATCTCAGACTAGCAATTGGAACACAACTCCTCTGTTATTTGCTGGATGTATTCTAACCTCTGCCTTCCTCTTCGGTTTCCACCCTCTACAGCTTCCTCTAGCACCAAGGAAGTTATTCCCTGATGTCTTAAAAGATATCCTATCGTCCTGTTTTCCATATACTCCTTTCCTCATCTATTCTGCGGAGAACCTTCTCATTCCATACCTATCATTCCGCCACCTAATTCTCAACTTTCTCCTGTTGCACCACATCTCAGATGCTTCGATTCTCTTCTATTCCTATTTTCCCCCAGTCCATGTCTCACAACCATGCAAAACTGTGCTCAGAACGCATATTATTAGAATTTTTTCCTCAAATTAAGACTGATGTTTTATACTAGTAGACTTCTCTTGGCCAGGAATGTCGTTTTTGCAAGGCTAATCTGATTTTTATGTCCTCCTTCCTCCGTCCTTAATGAGTTATTTTCATATTTTGCTGCCTAGGTAGCAGAGTTACTTGACTTCGTCTATTTCATCAACACCAATTCCGGTGTTAAGTTTCTCGTTGTTCTCATTTCCGCTACTTCCCATAACTATCGTATTTCTTCGATTTACTCTCAATCCATATTCTCTACTTACTAAAATGTTCATTCTATCCAGAAGATCCTGTAATTCTTCTTCACTATCCCTAAGGCCAGCAATGTAATCAGCAAATTTTGTCGTTGACATACTTACATCTTGAATTTTAATCTCACTCTTGAACCTTTCTTTTATTTCCGTGATTGCTTCTCCGGTGTATAGACTGAACAGTAGAGGCGAAAGATTACATCCCTCTCTTAAAGCCTTTTTAATCCGAACACTTCATTCTTGGTCCTCCACTTTACTGTTCCCTTATGGTTCTTGTACATAACGTGTCTTACCCATCTTTCTCTATAGCATACCCCTATTTTTCGCAGAATTTCGCACCAATTTAAATTGTCGAACGCTTTTTTTACGTCGACAGATCCTATGAACCTGTCTCAATTTTTTTTTTCAGTCTGTCTTCCATTATCTGTCTCTCTCGTGGCTTTATCTTTCCTAGAGCCAAACCGAGCGAGGTGGCGCAGTGGTTAACACACAGGACTCGCATTCGGGAGGACGACGGTTCAATCCCGCGTCCGGCCATCCTGATTTAGGTTTTCCGTGATTTCCCTAAAAGCGCTCTAGGCAAATGCCGGGGTGGTTCCTTTGAAAGGGCACGGCCGACTTCCTTCCCTGATCCGATGAGACCGATGACCTCGCTGTTTGGTCTCTTCCCCCAAACAACCCAACCCCGTAGAGCCAAACTGATCGTCACCTAACACAACCTCAATTTTCTGTTCCATTCTTCAGCATAATATTCTCGTCAAAATCTTAGCTGACTCTGTTTTCTTCGGAATTGTGTGGATAACGTTTTTCCGAAAGTCTGGTAGTGTATCTCCAGCCTCATACATTCTACACATCAACGTGAATAGTCGTATTGATGTGACCTGCAACGATTTTAGAAATTACGATGGAACGTTGTCAATACCTTCTGCCTTGTCAGATTTAAAGTCTTACAGAGCTCTTCTAAATTCTGATTCTAATACTGGTTTCCTTATCACTTAGCTATCGACTCTTCTTTCTTGTTCTGTCACGTCACTAGACAAGTTCTCCGTCATCGAGACGTTCAGTGTACTCTTTGCTTCCGTCCGTTCGCTCCTCTGCAATCAACAATGGAATTCCCATTGCTTGCTTAATGCTACCACTCTTGCTTTTAACCGCGCCGAAGGGAGTTCTGACTTTTCTACATGCAGTCAGTCCTTCCGATACTCATTTCTATTCCCATTTCTTCACATTTTTCTTGCAGGTCATTTCGCCTTTGCTCCCCTGCATTTGCTGTCTATTTCATTGCCAAGTGACCAATATTTCTGTATTCCTGAGTTTCTCTAAACATTTTTGTACTTCCTTCTTTCATCGATCAACTTAAGTATTTCTTCTCTTTCCCGTGGTTTCTCCGCACCATACAATTTTTATTTTGTATCCTTCTTGTTGAACGATATAGGTACGACATACAAAGTTTCATTATTTTCTATCCCTCCTGGTGTTGCAATTTTAATGCCAGCCATATATCAACAGAACTGGATGACAGTTTCTACCAGGCAGACTGCTGGAGACCAATCCTGGGAATGAGCACTAAAAGAAGGGAGGGTGAGTTAATAAGACGTTAACGTGAAACGCATATCATAATGACTATGTTGGTTGTCCGTTAATAAGTGAAGCAAACGCTTCGCCCATGTGCGCCGCTAAACGTCTCTTTTAGTTTACTCATTCGATTCTTGTCCAAAACTGAGTGATTAATTTCGTTCACCGTGTACATTATCGAAGAGTAAGCCACAAACTATGTCCCGTAGCTCCAGGTTTGAAACATTAACCGTCAAACACAGTGCATCAAGGGTATTAACGTCACGATAGTCCATCATTTCACAGTTACTGCTGTAATGTTTACGCGGAGAGTGCAAACAAAACCACCTGCAAGGAGCCGTACGGCACCTCATAAATTTCCCACATATCGCTGTCCGCAAGGCGCTTTATCATGACCCTCCCTTACGCGAACAGAGCGTAAACAGCCTGACACAAAGCGACGCGGAGGACCCGCATATGCTAGGAGCGACATCGCAGCTAACATGCCATGTCGCGTGTAGCACAAGAGGCTTTGTTGCATTTAATGGGCAAAGGAGCTCTAGAGTGGAGGAGGCGTAACATGAAGATGTTCAACGGCCAGTGAATGATATCTTGCGGTTTACACGTAATACTGTATCAGTCATCCTGTGTTCTCTCAGAACGCCTGACACATAAGTAAGGCCGAAAAGCAAAAACTAAATTGATAAAAAATGTTGTTGAATATTTTCTATGTTCGAAGTTCTGAGAAAAACTAGGGGTACGTTATAAGGAGAGACGGATGGTAGATACACTACTGGCCATTAAAATTGCTACACGAAGAAGAAATGCAGATGATAAACGGGTATTCATGGGACAAATATATTATACAAGAACTGACATGTGATTACATTTTCACAAAATTTGGGTGCATAGATCCTCAGAAATTGCAACCCAGAACAACCAACTCTAGCCGTAATAACGGCCTTGATACGCCTGGGCATTGTGTCAAATAGAGCTTGGATCGCGTGTACAAGTACAGCTGCCCATGCACCTTCAACACGATACCACAGTTCATCAAGAGTAGTGATTGGCGTAATGTGATGAGCCAGTTGCTCGGCCACTATTGACCAGACGTTTTCAATTGGTGAGAGATCTGGAGAATGTGCTGGCCAGGGCAGCTGTCGAACATTTTCTGTATCCAGAAAGGCCCGTGCAGGACCTGCAACATGCGGTCGTGCATTATCTTGCTGAAATATAGGGTTTCGCGGGGATCGAATGAAGGGTAGAGCCACGGGTCGTAACACATCTGAAATGTAACGTCCACTGTTCAAAGCGCCGTCAATGCGAACAAGGGGTGACCGAGACGTGTAACCAATGGCACCCCATACCATCACGCCGGGTGATACGCCAGTATGGGGATGACGAATACACGCTTCCAATGTGCGTTCACCGCGATGTCGCCAAACACGGATACGACCATCATGATGCTGTAAACAGAACTTGGATTCATCCGAAAAAATGACGTTTTGCCATTCGTGCACCCAGGTCCGTCGTTGAGTAGACCATCGCAGGCGCTCCTGTCTGTGATGCAGCGTCAAGGGTAACCGAAGCCATGGTCTCCGAGCTGATAGTCCATGCTGCTGCAAACGTCGTCGAACTGTTCGTGCAGATGGTTGTTGTCTTGCAAACGTCCCCATCTGTTGACTCACGGATCGAGACGTGGCTGCACGATCCGTTACAGCCATGCGGATAAGATGCCTGTCATCTCGACTGCTAGTGATACGAGGCCGTTGGGATCCAGCACGGCGTTCAGTATTAATCTCCTAAACCCACCGATTCCATATTCTGGTAACAGTCATTGGATCTCGACCAACGCGAGCAGCAATGTCGCGATACGATAAACCGCAATCGCGATAGGCTACAATCCGACCTTTACCAAAGTCGGAAACGTGATGGTACGCATTTGTCCTCCTTACACGAGGCATCACAACAACGTGTCACCAGGCAAGGCCGGTCAACTGCTGTTTGTGTATGAGAAATTGGTTGGAAACTTTCCTCATGTCAGCACGTTGTAGGTGTCGCCACCGTCGCCAACCTTGTGTAAATGCTCTGAAAAGCTAATCATTTGCACATCACAGCATCTTCTTCCTGTCGGCTAAATTTCGCGTCTGTAGCACGTCATCTTAGTGGTGCAGTAATTTTAATGGCCAGTAGTGTAATATGTACAAGAGCCAAGAGGGAACCATAATAGTGGACGAGCAAGGACGAAACGCTCGGATTAAAAAGGGTTTAAGACACGGATATAGTCTTTCACTCTACTATTCGATCTGTACATTGAAGAAGCAATGACGGAAATAAAAGAAAGGGTCAGGAGTGCAATTAGAATTCAAAGTGAATGGACATCAAAGATAAGATTAGCTGACGACATTGCTACCTTCAGTGAAGGTGGAGAAGAATTACAGACTGTATTGAAAGGAATGAACAGTCTAATGGGACTGAGAGTCAATCGAAGAAAGGCAGCAAAAAAACGAATGACAGACAGAGCAAGGAGATCAAAAGCAGACTAGCACTGGCAAAAAGGGAAATCCTGGTCAAGAGAAGTCTACTAACATTAAATACCAGCCTTAATTTGAGGAAGAATTTCTTATAATGTACGTTGTATGGTAGTGAATCATGGACTGTGGAAAAACCGGAACAAAAGAGCATCGAAGCATTTGAGATGTGGTGCTACAGACAAATGTTGAAAATTAGGTGAACTGGTAAGGAATGAGGAGGTTCTATGCAGGAGAGGAAAGGAATATGTGGAAAACACTGACAAGGAGAAGGGACGGACATCAGGGAATGACTTCCGTGGCTCTAGATGGAGCTGTAGATAGAGGAAGACAGAGATTGGAATGCATCCAGCAAATGCTACTGTGAGATTAAGACGTCGGCACATGAGAGGAATTCGTGGCGGGCCGCATCAAACCAGTCAGTAGACTGATGATTCAAAAAACAAAATCTGTATTACAGTTGCCTAATCTGATCAACACGGTCCAAATGCACCCACAACCGAGATCGCCAAAGCACTCCTGATCGATGGCGTTAGAATGGGACGTAGCCGGTTTGAATTCTGCTGGTCGAAGAAATTTTTACCGTCATTACTAGGCCAGCAAGGGGAGATGAGGTGGTGCTTCAAATGGCTCTGAACACTATGGGACTTAACTTCTATCAGTCCCCTAGAACTTAGAACTACTTAAACCTAACTAACCTAAGGACATCACACACATCCATGCCCGAGGCAGGATTCGAACCTGCGACCGTAGCGGTCGCGCGGTTCCAGACTGTAGCGCCTAGAACCGCTCGGAGAGTTGGTGGCGTTAAGTTTCTGATTACCGGACTTTGTACTAAATTAGATTTCAAATCTCTCCGTAGAGCGCCATGAAGTGAGTGCATGACACGCGATACTGATGAGGCTCATTCATAAGTCGGATGGGGACGTTAAACTCGGCGGCCCCCGAAGTGCTACTCTAGAGGGCCAGAATATACGCTGACGCTGGGGCTATCCTCTCCCTTCTCTCATCATCATACAACAGAAACGTGACACCTCACTGTACACACAGCATAACGATGAATACTTACCCTGTAGTAATAATATTGTCCTAATAGTTTCCTGATGCCGCTATAGTTTTACCTAGCAGTCATCTGGAGTGCTAACTGATATTGGCGAGTCAACTATTAGCGTATGAAACGTTGAAGTAATAATAGCAATTAAATTATAAAAGGGATAGATTGCTACTCACCACATGGAGAAGGCGTTTAGTACCTGACAGGCGCAATGAAAAGACTATTAAATACACTGCTGGCCACCGTAAATGCAACACCCTGAAGGAAGCATCCGAATCAAGTGAAATTTACACCATGGGTTTGCAGCGATGAGATATGCAACTGATTAGAATTTCAGCGCAGACGCACATCACGTGCGCCTGTGGCGCCACCTCATAGCGCCATTTAAGGCTTGGCGATTTCGACGAGTGTACGTTCGGCACGTGTGTTTACCTTGTGGTTGTTTCACAAGACGATCAGTTATGCCTCGTAGACAACAGCGAACATCGTTTGATCAAGTATCCGAGTTCGACAGAGGAAGGATAGTGCCTTACCGAGATTGTGGATTATCATACAGAGAAATCACTAGTCGTGTTGGACGAAACCAAACAACTGTAATGCGGATATATTACCGTTGGATGCAGGAGGGTACGAAGGACCGACGTGGTCGATCGCATTCACCTCGGTGCACCACTGCACGTGCTGATAGGCAAATTGTGCGCATGGCAGTGACGGATCGCTCAGTGACATCCCAAACCATAGCACAGCACATTGCGTCTGTAACGCATCATCCAGTGTCTGCGCGTACCATTCGACGCCGTTTACAGCAGAGTGGTCTGTCCGCAAGACGTCCATTGCTTCGTCTACCATTGACGCAGAACCACAGACGTCTCCATCGCCAATGGTGTGATGACAGACGGATGTGGACAGCAGAATGGAATGACGTTGTCTTTACTGACGAGGCACGCTTCTGTCTGCAGCACCACGATGGTCGGATTCGAGTGTGGAGACACCGTGGAGAGAGGATGCTGGACAGCTGCATTATGCACCGCCACACTGGTCTTGCACCGGGTATTATGGTATGGGGCGGTATTGGATATTACTCTCGCACGCCTCTAGTACGCATTGCCGGTACTTTAAATAGCCGGCGCTACATATCCGAGGTGCTGGAGCCAGTTGTCCTTCCTTACCTTCAGGGCTCGGCCACAGCCATATTTCAACAGGATAATGCGCGACCACACGTGGCACGCATTGTCCAAAGGTTCTTCGTCAATAACCAGATTGAATTGCTTCCCTGGCCGGCTCGCTCTCCGGATCTTTCGCCGATAGAAAACATGTGGTCCATGGTTGCTCAACGAGTAACGCAGATTACATCCCCAGCTGCCACACCAGATGATCTTTGGCAACGTGTGGAAGCTGCTTGGGCTGCTGTACCCCAGGAACACATCCAACGTCTCTTTGTCTCAATGCCGAGACGTGTGGCAGCGGTGATCTCCAACAATGGCGGCTACTCTGGCTACTGATTCTGGCAGGAACCACATGTCACAGACGTCTGTAAACGTAATCATTTGATACTTGGTCAACATGTTATCTACAAAATAAATTTTGTTGTGCTACCTCTTGTCTTTCTTGGTGTTGCATTTACGGTGGCCAGCAGTGTATATAAGCTTTCGGCCAAAGAGCCTTCTTCGGAAAGAGCCTTCTTAGGAAATAGAAAGCATATGTAACACAAGCACAGTACACACACACGTAGCCACTTTCTCCAGCCGCTGTGGTCAGGAAGCTGCCAGGGATAGCGGTCATATGTGTGAGAATTGTGCTTTTGTGAATATGTGGTTCCTATTTCAGAAGAAGGCCTTTGCCGTAAAGCTTAAATACTAAGTAGGCATTTCATTGTCCTGTCTAAAACACAAATCCTTCTCTATGTTGCGAGCTGTAGTGTATCCTTTTCCTACTGTTATCGTTATTCCATCCTGGACTTTCCATTTTCGATTTAATAATAACAATTAACATTTATACAGTTTCCTTCCTAACTAACTCTCACTGTCTCTGTTCAACTGCCCTGTGATTACTCAGGTAAGGCTGCTTTTTCAGTGCCTGTTCAGAAGCCTGTTGTCGATAAAATTCAACTGTTCCACTGCAAACTTCACGCAACATGTATCAGATCTTCAATCCGCACCTTTTTAATACTTAAACTGTTTGTATACAATCACGCATATCTCCAGCCTTCTATAACTATATCACACAAATCTGTTATGAAACATCAACTAATGGCGTTATGAATTTCACAGTCGATATAATAGGGTTTACAAAAGTGTTACTTGCGAAAGAGTTGTACGTTTTCACTATTTCGGAATAAACGCGTCAATTTGCTACAGTCCCTGTGAATTCACCTCAAAAAATCTCTCTTTTTAACACATTTTTTTTCATATAAACTTAACAGCAATTGCCGTGATAGAACTAATAAAGTTTGCGATTCCTACACTGCGGTTCGTTATTGTTTCTTCATGACCTGCCATTTCTTTATCTTAGCTTCCTACGTTTCTAACATCACCCGCTACGGGTGGATACTGCGAGATCTCTGGTGTTCCGCTCCAAGGTCCATTCTTAACGATTTTTTTAAATTTATATGTCTACATAGAGAAGTGAAATGAATGAACTTTAATATCATACCACCTTAAACACTTTAATATCATACCACCTTAAACACTTCAGTATTTGACAAACAGTTGAAAGCACAGTTCGCGCTTCCCCTTAAGGTGATCCACTGAAAATCTATCAACACCTAACAGCAGAGATTAATAAAATCGAGGAATAGCACAATATTTTATTAGATGGTCGGCGATTAAAAGGGGTATGAAACAGCTGGCGCCACAGGAATATAAGGGACAATATACAAGGTGCATCAAAAAAGAATAATCCAATCTGGAACGTCTATATTTCTGAAACTAATAAACATAAAAAATTATTTTTTGTTTTTGATGAACAGGAAACTCATAAAGTTCTTTTTCATACTATTTCATAGGTGTTTAATATGCCCCCCTCCCCCCCCCCCCCTTGAGATGCACGGCATATGTCAATGCAGTATTCAAACTGTTCTCACATTGTAGCAAGCATTTCCAGAGTTACAGCTTCCACAGCTGCTGTTATGCGACGTCTCAGTTCATTCATTGTTATTGGTATCGGAAGCACATAAACAGTCTTTTATAGACCCCCCGTAAGAAGTGATCACATGCAGTGAGGTCCGGTGAACTTGGAGGCCAGTAATGTAGGGCTGAATCATTTCGTCCAGAAACCCATGATTTAAAAATTTTCGCACTTCCAGATGCCAGCGTGGCGGCGCCCCATCCTGTTGGTAAATGAAGTCCTTCGAATCAGTCTCCAACTGTGGAAAAAGAAAGTTCTCAGGCATATCGAGATATGTACTTCCTGTAACAGTGTTCTCGGCGAAGAAAAATGGAAACTGCACAAAAGACATTAAATTTTGGAGAGTCCCTCTTATTTTCTACAATTTCATGTGATTTTTCTGTATCCCATATTCTAACATTATTACGGTTCACCTTTCCATTTAAATGGAATGTTACCTCGTCACTAAACACTAAGCGTGGAAGAAAACTGTCATCCTCCATCTTCCCAAGAACGAAGTTACGGAACTCCACACGTTGCTCTTTGTCACCTTCACGAAGAGCTTCCAGTAGCTAAATTTTGTACGGTTTCGTGTGTAAACGTAGACACAACACACACCAGACGGACATCGGAGGCATGTTGAGCTGTCGAGCTGCAAGATGAACGGATTTCTGCGTACTCCTTGTGAAACTATGGCGGATGCGTTCTACGTCTGTGTGAGACACTTGGGAACGGCCCGGCGATTTGCCTTTACACAAACAACCTGTTTCTCGGAACTGTTCTCGCCATCGTCTAACGCTCTGTGCTGTAAGAGGATCCACACCATACTTAGTACGAAAGTCACACAGAACAGTTATCACTGACCTGCACTGCGCAAAACGTAGACAACAAAACGCTTTCTGTCGTCCCGACACCATTTTTGCTAGAACAGGAGTGGGCTCACACTGTCGCTACGTAGCGGGAACCCTGTACAACCGAGGGTTTGCTCTTTCCGAGAGTACGTTGCTTACATATCTCAAATAACATAATAGTTTGATTTTTTAAAAATCGGATGCTTCTTTTTGATACACCCTGTATGTTAAATGAAGAACAATTGCTAAGATAGGTTGGTAGTAAATGAGTCCCACATTTTTTGACTGATGATCAAAACAAGGGAATCTCTCACCAGTATTATAACTGACTTTCTGGCCGATCTGTTGCTGCGGACGATACTTGGATCCACTGCTTCACTCAACAAACGGAACAGCCCTCAAAACAGTGGGTGGAGTCAGATGGTACTGTACCAAATCTACCTCTGCATGACTGCTCAGCTGTTAACATTAAGTACAGAGGGGTCACCGAGCTGTATTCACGCTGTTTCTGTACCGTTCCACTCTCAAATAGCGCGCGGGAAGAACGAACATCTATATCTTTCGGTGCGAGATCTGACTTATCTTATTTTATTATAATGATCATTTTGCACTAAGTAGGTGAGATTCATCAAAATATTTTCGCTTTCGGAGAAGAAAGTTGGTATTCAAATTTTGTGAAAAAAACTCGCCACAAAGAGAAACGCCTTTGTTTTAATTATCACCATCCCAATTCGCTTACCTTATTCATAGCACTCCGTCCCCTTCTTGGCGATAAAACAAAACGAACTGCCCTTCTTGGAAGCTGGTATCTGTACAGATGTCATTGGTGATCTTGAAGCTCTCGAAGAACGAGGTTATAATTAAATCTAGCCCTTTCGCTACTTACAGGCGTTGATAAATATCAACGGGGACAGTTGAAAATGTCTGCCCCGACCGGGACTCGAACGAGGGACACAAAGTTGGAAATTGTGGGTCTCACGGGGAGCGTGCCTGCAGTCGCACTATCGTCTGTGTCCTCGGTGGCTCAGTCGGATAAAGTGTCTACCCTGTAAGCAGGAGGTCCCGGGTTCGAGTCCCGGTCGGGGCACACGTTTTCAAATTCCCCGTTGATGTTTGTCAACGCCTGTAAGCAGTGAAAGGTCTAGATTTAATTATAACTTCGCCCTTCTTTGAACTTTCTCGGTGCCTTCTGTCAGTTCTATCTGGTAAGGATCCCATACCAAGCAGCGAGTGAGGTGGCGCAGTGGTTAGCACACTGGACTCACATTCGGGAGGACGACGGTTCAATCCTACACGATGGCCTCGCTGTTTAGTCCCTCCCACAAACCAACCAACCATCGAAGAGTACCGACAAACGTAACGTAGGCGGTGTAGACCGGTTGCAACTTCTAAGCGTTCTGTGAATGAAACGCAGTCTTCGGTTCGTCTTCCCTACGACATTTCCTATGTTGGGGTTCCAATTGAAGGCGTTCGTAATCGTAATCTGAAGGTATTTAGCAGAATTGACAGCCTCTAGATTTGTGTTATTTATCGTGTAACCGAAATTTAACGGATTCCTTTTAGTACTCGAGTGGGTGACCTCACATTTTTATTGTTTGAAGTGAGTTGCTACTTTTCGCACCATACAGGTATCGTGTCTAAATAATTTTGTAATTGATTTGATTTTATGATCACTTTACTAGATTGCAAATGACAGCGTTATATGCAAACAATCTAAGAAGGCTGCTCAGATTGTCTCCTAAATCGTTCATACATATTAGGAACGGGAGAAGGCACATAACATTTTGTGGGGAACGACAGATAGCATTTCTCTTTTACTCGATGACTTTCCGTCAATTACTATGAACTGTGACCTTACTGGCAGGGAATCGCGCATCCTGTCGCACAACTGAGGCGATACTCTATAGACACGAAATTTGATCATAATTCTCTTGTAAAGAACTGTGTCAAAATCCTTCAGGAAATCTGGAAATATGGAATCTTGTGTCTCACAAGAACGATATTTTTTGAATCTGTAATGGCTATTGACAGGTGGCTACACTGAGTCACAGCGCCAGAGATTGCGCCAAAGAGTATTATTCAGCCGCCTCCACTGGCAGTAGTGATTCGGAGGTTGCCGTGGGCAGTGCTTGTTGACACGATGTTGATAGCAGTACTAGTTGTGAGCATGTCGTGTGCAGTTGTTCTGATGGGCTAGACAGCCGATGCTGTTCGATTGGGGATGTTGTAATGATCAGAGTGTATTTTTCGTCAATATATACGAGTGATAAAAAAATTTTTGTATTAAAAATTTCCTAAATAACAATGCTTCTTGGTCACAGGTTCAGTCAACCAAGCATCTGGCTTGTGCTCATGTATTAGACTGTAATTCTGATTTCTATGTGCAATCATAGTATTTCTGGTTTTTTTAATTACTTCACTGTAAATGGCGTTTAAAGCATCTTGTCGTATTGAGGAAGAACCGTGCCAGATGTGCACGTTGAATCACACTTCCACACACAGAACAGTTACACTTGTCCTTTGTTATTTCGTAGCTTTTATAGTTGTTGGGGACTTAATTAATTGTGTTAACGGAAATTTCCTTTCATTCTTTGTTGTTATTCTATGCGGTCAGATCGTGGAGTAATACTAATCAGGGCCAACCGGTTACGAGACTTCGTAGCCCGACATACAGCTACTAAATATATTTGCATTATATTTAATTAAGCCCCCATGCACGTGGCGACCCTAATTAAAAAATTGAAAATTTGAAATACAAAACTTTTTTTATTACCTCATATATATTGACGAAAAATACATTCTGATCATTACAACATCCCCAATCGAACAGCATCGGCTGTCTAGCCCATCAGAACAACTGCACACGACATGCTCACAACTAGTACTGCTCTCAACATCGTCTCAACAAGCACTGCCCACGGCAACCTCCGAATCACTACTGCCAGTGGAGGCGGCTGAATAATACTCTTTGGCGCAATCTCTGGCGCTGTGACTCAGTGTAGCCATCTTTCAAAATTTGGCAAGAAGCAAAGTTTCACAGTACAACCCAAAGCGAAAAAAATCCGAAAACTGTAAATTCTAAATTATATCACACGAAAAAGTTTTTTGGGTTTTCTCATCCGAAGCTCTGTCTGTTCGCTCTTCTGTCAAGACCACTTGTCTAAGGAAGGGGTAGACGTATCAGTTTGAAATTTATGTCTCATAATGAGATCTATAGTCCCTTTGAGGCATAGTAAACGTTAGCTTCTAAGGCAACGCAGTCGAAAGATCCGGCCATTCAGGTCATGTATTTTGAAACTCGCAAACTCACTCATCAAAATTTACAGGCTAATTCCCTTTGGCCTAGAACCATGAAATTTGGTAAGAAGCAAAGTTTCACAGTACAAGTAAACGAAAAATCTGAAAATTGTTTCTCTGAAATTATGTCACACAAAAAAAATACTTCTTTTGTCATTTGTTATCCGACGCAAAACTTGAAATTAAGACAATCAGTAGTTCTCCAATAAAATTGAGTGGGTGACTTTACTGCTCATTATCCGTGTTTCAGAATTTATTTGTCATCAAATATCGAGAATAGCTAATGATGGATACATTCCGAAGCAAGAGAATCATTCCTTGCTTGTTTGGCGTTTACCATTGCGACACAGACAACCTGAATGGAGAACTACTGGTTATTATACTAATGGTCGCGTGCCTCCTGTATGACTTTATATCGCATTTATATTATTTCAAATATTCTCAAAAATCTTGGAATCCCTGTGACCGACATATTCCTAGTATGTGTCGATAACGTCCAAGAACGGTCAAGAGTCTCCATTCACGGAATGGATGAACTGCCTATATGCATAATTAAATTTATATGGAACCCTCAGTTTGCGAATCCTTTTCGCATTTGTTAATTTTTTAATTTTTTTTTCCAGTTGAGCGTGTACAACCATAACATCGTCCAACGCTTAACCTGCGGACATGCGGAAGTGTGTCGGAACATCCGCGGATACAGACGTTAATGAGAGATGCGTTGAACTGCTAAGACGACACGGTGGGGAGTTATTTGCACGGAGTTTACCCGGCCGCGCTACGCCTTTGAAAAAGGAGAGCGAGCTTATCTGAGGCCCGCTGGCCGGCACGCCTGTGCAGACAGCCGTTTAATTACGGAGATTACCGCCAGGGCGCTCCAGGCGCCACGCCCGCTGCGTCGCTCCCCGCCCCACCCTGTGCTGAGTGCTCTGCTTCTCTCCGCCGTCAATGGAGAGGCGCGATGGACGACGCTGCGGGTGAGGTGATAAAATCCGTACGCTCAGACACGTCCGAGCTGGGCAGTAATAGAGTACTCCGTAAAAAGAGTCGTACAAAAACCAGATATACGTTTGGGAGAAAAAAACAGTTGTACTGTTAAATGTAACATAGCAAATTATTTCTAGGTTAACACAGTACGGGTGGCTTGGTTTTGCGTATTTTTAGGACAGATAAATACCTCCACCTGACCTATAAATTATGTACTGATTTCGGACAGAGGTTGACACACCTTCATTAAATACAGAGAGTGATATTCGTCATTTCAGATAAGAGAAAGAAAATATCTATATGTTGTTCTTGTTGTTGACGTCTTCACTCATACGACTGGTTTCATGGAGCACTCCAATACACTGTCTCCAGTGCTTGTCTCTTAATATCTACATCTCTCTCTCTCTCTCTCTTTCTTCTACGAGTTTTGTACAGCGTGCGGCGTCCCTCTCACCCAATTTTACATCTATCATGCCAGTCCTCTTCTTGCATGGCCCTCTCCTGCATCGCATGCTTCACTCCATCGATCAAATGTAGTCTGGATCTGCCTCTTTTCCTGTGTCGTGGAAGTCCCCAATGTCATATTTTAGAGGGCCGTCTTTCCTCTGGCATTCGTCTAAGATGTCCATACCAAGTCAGCAGTTTTTTTTTTTTTCAGTTGTGTCTATCTTTTGTAACTCCCATTGTTCTCGGGGCACTTCATTTCTTATTTTGTCTCTTATTCTTACTTCACAACTTCGTTTCCTAAATTCCAGTTCCATTGGCTTTAATTTCTTCTCTTTGTCCTTGGAGACTTCCCACCATACACAACAATGATCGCTGCTTTAATTTCGTATACATCCTTTTCAAACTTTTTGACGTCTTTTTATTCCAAATTGTGGAGAATGACAGCTTAAATACCACCTTTCTCTTCCCTGATCTGTGCTTATTTCTTCGTTGCTTCCACCTTTATCCGAAATGATCGTCCCTAAAGATGTATAGAAACGGCTGCTCTTTATTATCATCATCCGCAACCCTTCCTATGCCTCCAGCGACCAAGTACTCAATCTTTGCAAAGTTAATTTTCATGCACCACTACTCATATTCTTCTTTACGCCTCCTTAAAATGTGAGACACGTCCTCTTCTTCCTCGGTGAAGATGACCTGACCGTCGGTGAAATTTAGGGAGAACAGTATGTTGTCACCTACCCTAATTCCTGTGATTTTGCGCTTCTTTTTCAAGTTTTTCAGTACTGCGTAAAAAAAAAATATTTCAGAGAAGGTAGGCTCTAAATAGCATTCTTGTGTCAGTCGTTTCCCAACCTTAAGTTCCTGTGATAGTAGCTTCTGAACCATAGCACGACATGTATTATCTGAATACAGCTTTCTAACGGCTTGTACATAACATTTCCGAATGTTTTGGTTTTTCGTGTCTTCGCACATCCTAGAAAGTGGTTCATTGTCATAGGTCTTATGCAAGTCTATAAAAAACATGTGTGTCTCTAAGTTACGTGCCAATCTCTTGTCAGTCACCTCTCTAACACTGCAGCTATTACCGATACAAGATCTTCCCACTCGAAGCCACTCTGTCCTTCTACTTCTTCAACGTCTTTCTCAATTCTAATTTTAAATATCTTACCATATGGTCTCGATATAGAACTGAGAACTGTGATACCTCAATAATTAGGGTAGTCATCCTTGCTTCCCTTTTCAAATATTTTTGTGATGAACTCCGAACCCTTCATTAAACACGACAGGGGTTTCCTCCCCGCTAAGACAGCGGTTAGATAGCTTTCGCGAAGTTCATGTAACATGTTTGGCCTAGCCTGCAACAACTCCATAATACAGCAGCAAGTCCTGGTACTTGGTCATTTAAGAATTGCTTAACTGTATCGAGTACTTTCACTGTTGTTATCTCCTGGATTTCTGTGTTATATTCTTTGCAATTTACATCCTCCAAATCTGCTTATGGTACTCAAGCCTTGTCTCCCCTTACAACTTTTAGTCCCAACACTTCCCACCATTAGTGAACTGACGATATACTGATACTTTAACATGTGTCGTATCATCCGAATCCTTCTTTTAGTGAAGTTATTGCATAAATTTTTCTCCCCAGTTTGGTTCAGTACCTATTCATTTTACATCTCATCTACCCCTCTGTTCTCTAGCACCACATATCTTCTGTACACTTACATTTATATTCGATATTAACAAATTATTTATTTCTTTATTTTCCAATTTCATTCCATTAACACCACCCGATCCGACCACTTTCCACTACTCTTCTTTATTATAAATGATGTTCGTCTTATGACCACTCTTCAAGACACTGTTCATTACGTATTACACTGCCTAACAAATAATGTAAGGCAACCAGTACAGGAGGCGGAAACAGGGGATGATGTTGTTGTTGTTGTTGTTGTTGTTGTTGTGGTCTTCACTCCTGAGACTGGTTTGATGCAGCTCTCCATGCTACTCTATCCTGTACAAGCTGCTTCATCTCCCAGTACCTACTGCAACCTACATCCTTCTGAATCTGTTTAGTGTATTCATCTCTTGGTCTCCCTCTACGATTTTTACCCTCCACACTGCCCTCCAATACTAAATTGGTGATCCCTTGATGCCTCAAACATGTCTTACCAGCTGATGCCTTCTTCTAGTCAAGTTGTGCCACAAACTCCTCTTCTCCCCAATTCTGTTCTATACCTCCTCATTAGTTATGTCATCTACTCACGTAATCTTCAGCATTCTTCTGTAGCACCATATTTCGAAAGCTTCTATTCTCTTCTTGTCTAAACTATTTATCATCCATGTTTCACTTCCATACATGGCTACACACCATACAAATACTTTCAGAAACGATTTCCTGACGCTTAAATCTATACTCGATGTTAACAAATTTCTCTTCTTCAGAAATGCTTTCCTTGCCATTGCCAGTCTACATTTTACATCCTCTCTACTTCGACCATCATCAGTTATTTTGCTCTCCAAATAGCAAAACTCCTTTACAACTTTAAGCATCACCCGACTTAATTCGACTACATTCCATTATCATCGTTTTTCTTTTGTTGATGTTCATCTTATAACCTCCTTTCAAGACACTATCTATTCCGTTCAACTACTCTTCGAAGTCCTTTGCTGTCTCTGACAGAATTACAATGTCATCGGCGAACCTCAAAGTTTTTATTTCTTCTCCATGGATTCTAATACCTACTCCGAATTTTTCTTTTGTTTCCTTTACTGCTTGCTCAATATACAAATTGAATAACATCGGAGAAAGGCTACAACCCTGTCTCACTCCCTTCCCAACCACTGCTTCCCTTTCATGTCCCTCGAGGTTTCTGTACAAAAGCCTTTCGCTTCCTCTGTTTTACCCCTGACAACTTCAGAATTTGAAAGAGAGAATTCCAGTCAACATTGTCGAAAGCTTTCTCTAAGTTTACAAATGCTAGAAACGTAGGTTTGCCTTTTCTTAATCTAGCTTCTAAGATAAGTCGTAGGGTCAGTATTGCCTCAAGTGTTCCAATATTTGTACGTAATCCAAACTGATCTTCCCCGAGGTCGGCTTCTGCCAGTTTTTCCATTCGTCTGTAAGGAATTCGCTTTAGGGTTTGATAGTGTAAGTGATATAATTTCAGTCATCATAAAATAGAGTCAAATTTACAAAGAAGTTGGCAGCATGACCCCACTTATCAATATGACTTTGCATTACATCTGGCTGGGAATACAGCTCTCCTTCTTTTGGGAATGGTGTCGCAAAACCATTGTAAGTTGGTTCTCCAAACTATCTCGATAGGTTTCCGTGAAGAGATCGTCTGCTTCCATTCAAAATTCCAATCTTAGCTCTTGTAACATGTCCTTAACACTGTCGTTCTGATCGGACCGACCGTTCACAAATATAGTGGCACCCCTCTGAACTGTTTAGATGTCTTCCTTTAATCCCAAATATTTACGGTCCTAAAGAAGCTGTCACACATGCGTTCCGTTCAGGGTCTTCGTCTCCGTTTGCACCTTCCCAGAAATCTCGCAATTAATCGTAGTTGACCATTCGCCTTCCTTACAGTTGATCTTATGTGCTCGTTCCGATTCTTGTCATTTCGTAAGTCAGGCATGACTATTTGACATGACTGAGTCAAGCTGCATATCATTAATATGGTATTCGGACACTACAGGGAAGTGTCTCCTACCCGACCGCAGTAAGTTACATTTATCCACATTCAATATGAGCTGCCAAACAGAAATTGGCAAACGTGTTCTCTACATACACAAAAGCCCGAAACCTAAGGTCCTCTTTCGTTAACTCATCTTCCAAGATAAGTCGCACAGTCAGTATTGCTTCGTGTGTTCCTACATTTCTCCAAAATTCAAACCAACCTCTCAACGGTCGATTTCTCCAAGGTTTTCCACTATTCTGTAAATAATTCAAAATGGGTCAAATGGCTCTGATCACTATGGGACTTAACATTTGAGGTCATCAGTCCCCTATAACTTAGAACTACTTAAACCTAACTAACCTAAGGACATCACACACATCCATGCCAGAGGCAGGATTCGAACCTGCAACCATAGCGGTCGCGCGGTTCCAAACTGAAGCACCTAGAACCGCTCAGCCGCAACGGCCGGCTGTAAATAATTCGTTTTAATATTTTACAGCATGACTTATTAAACTGATAGTTTAGTAACATTTACACTCAACAGAGCCTCTCTACTTTTGAACCGCAATTATTACATTCTTCTTAAAGTCTGTGGATGTTCCGCTGTGCCTCGTCTTTTCTCATATTTTTTGCACACCAGGTGGATTAACTTTCGTGATTTAAACAATGAAAACTGTATCAGTTATTTATTTTTTTATGTTTAGTGCAACACGTCTCGCAAATTTATTCTCATTTTCAAGTGCATTTGTTTACATGAACAAGTTTGGTAATTTTTGCGTATGTGTAATCAAACGTACAAATGCACTTGAAAATGAGAATAAATTCTCGAAACGCGTCCTGCTAACATTCAAAAGCTCTGTAGCTCGTGCAGTTTTTACTATCTATTCATGAATGACACAGTTGCAGGCTTTCCTGAAACATCTAATACGATGAACGAAATTAAGTTATGGAAAGACTTCGCCGTGGCTGGGTCTTCCAAGGAACTTGGCAATTCTGAGGGAATGTTTGAATTCAGTATGTTGTTGGCCCACCCTTAGCCTTGATGACAGCTTCCACTCTCGCAGGCATACGTTCAATCAAATGCTGGAAGGTTTCTTGGGGAATGGCACCCCATTCTTCACGGAGTGCTGCACTGAGGAGAGGTATCGATGTCGGTCGGCGAGGCATGGCACGAAGTCGGCGTTCCAAAAAACCCCAAAGGTATTCTATAGGTTTCAGGCCAGGACACGGTGCATACCAGTCCATTACGTCTACGTAGACCAAATTCCTGCTTTCGTTTTCATTATTGGAGCTACTCCTGCATTACCTCTATTTGATTTTATATTTATAATCCTGTACTTCTTTGACAGAAGTTCTAATCTTCTTACCAACGCACTCCATTATTTCCCGCTATATGTAATTTGATCCTATCGATTGGCGTTTTCACATTCTCTATCCGACCTTTCCGACTAACGGACGTAACAAACGCACCGATCCATAAAATGCCAGATTTGTATTTCCTTGGCCGGCCGGAGTGGCCGAGCGGTTAAAGGCGCTACAGTCTGGAACCGCACGACCGCTACGGTCGCAGGTTCGAATCCTGCCTTGGGCATGGATGTGTGTGATGCCCTTAGGTTAGTTAGGTTTAAGTAGTTCTAAGTTCTAGGGGACTTATGACCACAGCAGTTGAGTCCCATAGTGCTCAGAGCCATTTGAACCATTTTTTTTTTTTTGTATTTCCTTGAGAGTAGCCGTTATTAAATATTTTACTTACATTTTGTAAAATACGAGGCCAATTTCGCAACAATTTTTAAACCAGTACGGTAGTAACTAATATGTGGAAACGATACCTTCTACAGGACGAGTAATCAAACTTACTTTATTAGTATCTTCTGTTTATTCATGTGGCTGATGATCTCGTGCAAGTTTCGGTGATTAACACCATTTCGCTGGCTTGTATGACAAGTTACCTTAAATCAAATTTGACATAAAACCTTATGACAAAAGTCAGACACCGATATTTGCGCCCACACACTTTGAAATGTATGCAGTTCTATACTTCTTGATAACGAATGTGAAAAGAGATACATGATCTACAATATGGAAATTAATCATTCTTGTCTCCTGCTAGCATGTTACACCAACGTTTCTTATTTTTTCTTTTTTCTTTTTTTTTTATATCAGCATAACGTATGCCTATTCTGTTAAGCAGATGTGAGATAAATTAATTAAAGACTTAACCAAAAGGAATCTGTATAATATTATCACAATGACTCATTTTTAATTGTTATTTATTCTGTATATAATTTTTGTAGCCTGGTTTATTCACGTGAATGACTGCGTGGAGTCATCTGAAAGCCGGTAAGAAATGGTTGTTTAGTCAATACCGGCACTACGGTGCCCAACAGTGTCATTGATAGCAGCCACACAATGTTTAATTGGACAAATGAGTCAAAACTAACATAATCTGAAATTGTAAGCTAAAGATTTTATAAGACATTTCCGTAGATAAGGTTATAGTTGCCTAGCAGAACATTATGTGGTTCAAATGGTTCAAATGGCTCTGAGCACTATGGGACTCAACTGCTGTGGTCATAAGTCCCCTAGAACTTAGAACTACTTAAACCTAACTAACCTAAGGACAGCACACAACACCCAGCCATCACGAGGCAGAGAAAATCCCTGATCCCGCCGGGAATCGAACCCGGGAACCCGGGCGTGGGAAGCGAGAACGCTACCGCACGACCACGAGATGCGGGCAACATTATGTGGAGCCGGTAGCATTACGCGTCTAGAAATCTGAGTAAAATGTCAACCGTTATTAACTCTGGAAAACTTTTAGGTCCACGTCCATGGCTTGTGTTAACATTGAGTGAACTGTCTGAATGTAAAAACAAAGTAACACTTATCTACTTGGCCTTTGCATGCCTCAATATAACTACGACTATATTGGACCGTTATACAGGTTTTACACGGCTTTAATCAAAGCAGAAGTACCTCTACACACGAGTATAATTAAGGTATGTATTATGGAATAAGTTATCCATTTAAACGCTAGAAAGGAAAGAGTATCCAGTTCCAAGTCAATTGCGTGAAGATCAAGGCGATCACTGGCGGATGAAATACCTGGCTGCCGAAACCTCTGTAGTTTCAGTCAAGTACACAAGTTATTAACTAAGTTACTGCAGTTTCACGCAACCTTTTTAAGTTCTAATTTTGAAACTCATTTGTAGACTACGTTAACAATATAACCTTAATACTAAATATTCTTCGTCATTGCACTGTCTCAATGAAATGAACGCTTACACGTGGGCGTTATTTGGAAAAAAGCCCATGGTCGTGCTGCAGTGTATGACGCCCCTAGAGTTTGCGCATGTTCCAAGACTCTCTGTCGTACACTGTAGCCTCTAAACAGAAATAGCGTGTTGGAGAGAGACTTATAGCAGCTATAGGAGTGTCATAACACGAGATTCATCGTCGTATGTGCATGTCGTAATCCAACAACGGCGAAAACGTTTCTCACGAAGACGGCCTGGTTGAAGAGGTTAATCAAAACCTAAACTAAGCCATCGCTCCGTAGGACTTGACACATCTACACAGATTCTAGACAATCGTCTCTTCAACTATGTGGTACTAAAGTGATGTCTTTGTCCGTCTTCTAACTTAAGGTGCGTTTGCATGGCCACATTTCACTGCACTATGTGGCCACAGTAGCGTTGCCGTCAAAACTGATACAATACACGACAGTATTGTTCAGTAAGTCAGTAATATAGCTGATGCAGCAGGCTGTTGGAGTTAGTGGCTGCAGTATGGCCGATGTTTTGGCGGTGTTCTCCACAAGAAGTGGAAAATGCACTGAAGGAAAAAGCAATCGCAGCAGTAGAAATATAATTAATGTAGAGTAATGAAGTGTCGGGAGTACATTAAGCTGGGTAAAATATTTAAGTGATTAACACTGTAAGATCACGGGGTAATGTAAGCGCGAGATAAGCCATTGCAGATGTGAAATGCTGGTACATTAATGACCGCTGTAAGCGCCAGTAAGTTAAATACAAGCATACAACCATTTAAGCATTTTGTTGTACAGGTATCGGATATCAATTTAAGGGATGGAGTTTCACGTGTGTTACACTTGGACCAACAATACAGGGACGGTTAATGCTGTTTGAGGATGTCGCCGGAGTTGTCGTCCGATGATGCCCCACACGTGTTCGATTAGAGACAAATCTGGCGATCAAGCTGGTCAAGGCAACGTCTCGACACTCTGTGGAAGGTAATGGGTCACAACAGCGGTATATGGCCAAGTATTGTCCTGTTGGAAATCGCCCCCTGGAATGCTTTTCGTGAATGGCAGCACAACAGATCGAATCATTAGATTGACGTAGAAATCTGCTCTCAGGGTGAGTGGAATAACCACGAGAGTGCTCCTGCTGACATACGAAATCGTACTCAAGACCATAACTCCAGGGGTGGGCCCAGTGAGTCTAGCACGCAGATGGATTGGTTGCAGACCCTCAACGGAAATACTTATAACCGATATACGCCCATCACTGGGACCGAGGTAGACCCAGAGTTCATCCGAAAACATCACAGACCTCTGTGCTGCCCTCCAATGATCTCTTGGCTGACACCACCTCCAAGATCTTAAGAAACTGAGTCTGACTCCGAAATTAATTTATTGTGAACTGTGACTTTCTGTTTTTCTATGTTCTTATTGGAAATAATCTCAAAATTGTGAAATTTAAAAAAATACGTGCGTGCGTTCGTGATTTTTGCGCAGCAAATTCTGCCTGCATTTCTTAAATATTTTTGGGGAACATTGGGTACATTGCGACGAATGTGATTTGGCGCCCCCATAGACGAAACGTAGTCCAACCACATTTAAGGCGGTCCATTGAAGTGTTTATGCTGTGTAATATGTAGCCAAATCTTTTCATGCAGTAGTACGTGGGGGCTCCGAGCTAATATAGAACTCGTGAACAGTTTAGAACTTTGAATTTTGGCGAGTTGATGAGACAGATTGTATTTTATTTCTTCATCCACACCATATGCACATTCCCATACAACCTGTACGGTATCACCTGTCAGGCATCATTTCCTGCAATTCGTCCCCATTTATCAAAATAACCCTCTATGTTTCAGATCACAGATGACGCCTTCCAAAAAACTAGATGCGAAACGTGTACGGCGTGATAAAATTGGTTCTCTTCAGTTGCACATAGATGTGCTCAACGTGACAATTATCAACATAATCGATGAATTTCGGATGTTGCTACATGGTGTAACACTGTCCTTGAGTGTATTCGAAGACTAGTTTGATCAGTTTAGGGGATTGGTAACCGAAGAAACAAAGCGTAGATCCGATGCAGGAAGCATAGAAAGCTTGAAACTGAGAATAGTCAATCAAGAAGGAGAAGAGAAAGTGAGAGCTGCTCGGTGCACCTACACTTGTGGATGTAGGCTACCGAGCGCTACAGGCCACCCCCTGGCAAATGTCGGGGTTCACGGCCGCGGAATGCCACCTCCGTGACCTTCGCGCAGGTGACGCCTCTGATGGGGCGAGAGGGGGCAGCGTGGGGTGATTGTGGTAATGAGGAAGCAGAGCAGGGTGGGGGGTCTAGCAGTAGAGCATTGCTCCGCTCCGCTCTTATTGCGTGAGTGCCTGCGGTAACGGAAGCTGTAAAGCAGGGAACCAGTTGCCACGAAGCCGCAGGCGCTTTGGGCTGCGAGCAACACAGAGCAGCCAGATCTCGTGCTCAGATGCGACTTACCAACCTACTGCTAGCATTTGACATATTGCCAGTGAGCAGCACTTATCTGCAGAAGTACTTAACACAGCCCGACGACGTGCACAGTCTCAGCTTCTACAGGTAACATTCAGATTTATTTGTAGCTGCTAAGAGAATTTATGAACAAAAATACATATTTGATTTTAGTAGTTTTGACTGGTTTAGTGCATTCTCCATTTCTTCTTTTTGTTACTGTCACCATAATTCTGACTGGTTTGATGTAGCTTGCTGCGAATTACTCTTTTGTAATGTGTGAATTCCTAAGGGGCCAAACTGCTGAGGTCATCGGTCACTAGACTTACACACTACTTTAAACTAACTTAAACTAACTTGTGCTAAGAATAACATACACACACACACACACACACACCTGCCTGAAAGAGCACTCGAACCTCCGGCGGGACGGGCAGTGCAAACATTGAATGGGGCATTAAACCGCGCAGCCACACCCCGCGGCTTACTCTCCCGTGTCATGATTTTCATCTCAGAATAGAACTTACATTCGCCATTCACAAATATTCATTGGATACATTTCAGTCTTTGTTTTACCCTCTACAGCTCCCGCTTAGTGCCTTAATTTGCAGCACTCCTCTACAGCACCACACGCCAAAGGCTTAGATTTTCTTTTCTCCAGTTTGTGTATCACCAAATGCAAGGAGACCTGCAGAGGAGCGATGCTTGGTTCAGGGACTGGCCATTAACCCTCAACATAAACAATCGAGACGTATTGCACACGACTGGGGAGAAATACTCGTAACTGCATGATTATACGATATCGGAACAATCATTGGAAGCAGTCACATGCATAAAATACGAGGGTTAGAACTTTAGTGGGGGCAACTATTTATTTACAGCTCGTACAAAATAGATACGTGTTTCAAACCTTCAGAGTAGTGACCAGCAGTGTGTATAACCTGTTGCCAGCAATGTGGAAGTCGAAGGATACTCTTAGCTGTGCCAGTTGTATCGACAGTTTGAGCGGCGCAGTCTATTGCCCGACAAATTTGTAGCAGTTCTGAAGCGAATGCCGTGAAGTTTTTCCTTCAGTATAGAAATCGAGTTGAACTCACGAGGGCTTAAGTCAGGGGAGTGCAGCGGGCCCCATCAGTCAAACAAATCAGTAACAACTTGCACTGTACATGCTTGTGCATTGTCCTGCAAAATGATGGCCAGGTCCTGCAGAAAGTGTCATCACTTCCGTCTCTGAGCTGGCTGTAGGTTGTGTTCCAACAATGAGCAGCACAAAGACAGAAGTGATGACACATTCTGCAGGACTTGACCAACATTTTACAGGACAATTCTCAAGCTGTTACTGATTTTTTGACTGATGGGGCTGCTAAGTGCTATACCACCTACTGCACTCCCCTGGCTTAAGCCCTCGTAAGTTCAACTCGATTTCTAAACTGAAGGAAACACTTCACGGCATTCGCTTCAGAACTGCTACAAATTCGTTGGGCAATAGACTGCGACGCTCGAACTGTCAACTCAGCTGGCACTGCTAAGAGTATCCTACGACTTCCACATCGCTGGCAACTGATTATTCACAATGCTGGTGATTACTTTGAAAGTCAGTAAAACTTTGAAACACGTTTCTATTTTGTACGAGCTATAAATAAATAGTTGCCACTATTAAAGTTCCAACCCTCATATATAGGAATATGTGTTTGGAGCGATTTAAAATGGAACCCACACATACAACTAATCATAGGTCAGGGAGAGGGCGGACCGTGATTCACTGAAACAGTCCACAGGTAAGGTAATTACCCACAAAGAGATAGCTTATGAAACCCTCGTCTTATCAGTACTTGATCATGATGATGATGATGATGTTGTTTGGTTTGTGGGGCTCTCAACAGCGTGTTATCAGCACCGGCACAAAGTCCCAATCTTTACTCAGTCCAATCTCGCCACTTTCATGAAAGATGATGATGATGAAATGATGAGGACAACACAAGGAGAAAATCCCCAACCTGGCATTGAATCGATCCCAGGACCCCGTGATCCAGAGGCAACCAATACTTGTATATTGCTCGTCTGCCTGAGATCCATACCAGACACTACCAACTCTGTCTGGTATGGATCTCAGACAAACGAGCAATATTCAAGTATTTGCCAGATGGTGACCTGTAGCGCTCGGTAGCCTACATACAAAAGCTTCGGCGCACCAAGCAGCTTCCACTTTCTCTTCTCCTTCTTGATTGACTGTTCTCAGTTTCAAGCTTTCTATGCTTCCTGCATCGGATTTACGTTTTGTTTCTTCAGTATTCAAGTAATGGAGGAAATAGAGCAGAGCTTCACGTTTCATTCATAGCCTCGTGTAGCAAGCGCGAAAGCGCCACAGGTTCTTTGCCAATGGCAGACGCTACAAGAGGAGCAGTCTGCATCACGGTGTGGTTTACTGCTAAAATTCAGGGAGTGTACGGTCCTAGATTGCTTTCTCCAATGTACATCTCGCAAAAAGACCACGACTGTAAAATTAAAGAGATTCGAGCTCACACAGAGGCTTATCAGCAATCGTTCTTCCCGTCATCCTTTCGTAATTGGAACAAGAAAAGGGGGAACTGACGCTGGTACACAAAGAACGATCCGTTACACACCGTAAGATGTACATGTAGATGTACAACAGTTAAAATTCTGTTTAACGGTATCTCCAACTTCAGTTTTTTGGAAATTTGTGATAAGTTCCTATGGGACCAAACTGCTGAGGTCGTCAGACCCCAGGCTTACACACTACTTAATCTAACTTACGCTAAGGACAACACACACACACCCATACCTGAGGCAGGACTCGAACCTCCGACGGGAGAAGCTGCGCGAACCGTGCAAGGCGCCCTACACCAAGCGGCTACACCGCGCGGCCAACTTCAGTTGACAAGGTGCACTGCCAGTGGAAGATCTCAGGAGGGCGTTAATTTTTGTGATGATACGTCGGTGTGAAAACACCAAGCAATGGTTTTTAGGTTTTCAGTGTGTCTTTAACTGCTATCAGGGTAACTAATATGGAAATCATTGTTTGTCGAATGCGCACTATAATCTACTTAACTTAGTAACTATTGTCTGTGACGTGTTGTTATAGGGTTTCCTCAGTGGTTGTTGATTAGCTAGTTAAGGCTCGATCAGTCTAGTAGTACGCGCTTTGCCAGGAGAATCACAAAAAGAAACTCCACAGAGTTCAGTGTGTGGCCTTTCTTTATTTTTGGGACATCCCAAACGAACTGCTACTCGTGAATCCAAACACTGGTGGTGTCACTAGATTAGGTGATGATACCATGGTGATTGTATTACATAATTCTAGAAAAAATTTGGAAAGCAGAACCTCTAACACAGAACCTCTGACACTTTCCATCAAGTTCCGAGACAGATTTTATTTCT
Organism: Schistocerca americana; assembly: GCF_021461395.2. Taxonomy (NCBI): domain Eukaryota; kingdom Metazoa; phylum Arthropoda; class Insecta; order Orthoptera; family Acrididae; genus Schistocerca; species Schistocerca americana. The sequence continues at coordinate 472,978,610 of NC_060122.1, read as the reverse complement.
GGCGTATAAGCGATGTCAGCACTGTACTGCGGAGGGAATTTGAACCAGCCGTAAACAACAGATGTGAATTAGACCAGTCATCTGTGAGCAAGTAGACGTGCGACTGTAATGTGTCAACGTTATTGTCTCACTAATTGCGACGGAACTTTTTGATCTGCTAAATCAAGTGTTCGAGATATTCTCGAGATTGGTGTGAAGATGAGAAAAGAATGTAATAAATTTGTTCCACATACCTAGACTCTCGAACAAAAACAACTGCGCTTGGACGCCACTCATGACTTGGTGGAAATGCAAAACGAGGACAGTTCTTCCCTTCACATAATCATCACGGATGACGAAACTTGACATTACACTGAAGAGCCAAAGAAACTGGTGCACCTGCCTAATATCGTGCAGGGCCCCCTCGAGCATGCAGAAGTGCTGCAACACGACGTGGCATGGACTCGACTAATGTCTGAAGTATTACTGGATGGAATTGACACCATTAATCCTGCAGGGCTGCCCATAAATCCGTAAGAGTACAAGTGGGTGGAGATCTCTTCTGAACAGCACATTATGGGGCATCCCAGATATGCTCAATAACGGTCTGGGGAGTCTGGTGGCCAGCGGAAGTGTTCAAACTCAGAAGAATGTTCCTGGATCCACTCTGTAGAAATTATGGACTTTAGGGGTGTCGCGCTGTCCTGCTCGAATTGCCCAACTCCGTCGGAAACCACGATGGGCGTGAGTGGATGCAAGTGATCAGACAGGATCTTACGTACCTAGACGTATCAGACGTATCTAGACGTATCAGGGGTCCCATATCAATCCAACTGCACACGCTCAACACCATTACCGAGCCTCCACCAATTTGAACAGTCCCCTGCTGACATGCAGGGTCCATGGATTCATGATGTTGCCTCCATAGCCGTCCACGTCCCTTCCCTCGATACAATCTGAAACGCGACTCGTCCGACCAGGCACCATGTTTCCAGAGATTTACGCCTCGCCTAGGCCCGTCAACACCGGCATTGCACTGTTGATGAACAGTGCAATGCCGGTGTTGACGGGCCTAGGCGAGGCGTAAATCTCTGTATCGTGAAGTCATCAAGAGTACACGAGAGGGCCTTTGGTTCCGAAAGTCCATATCGATGATGTTTCGTTGAATGGTTCGCACACTTGTTGATGGTCGAGCATTGAAATCTGCAGCAGTCTGCGGAAGGGTTGCACTTCTGTCACGCTGAACGAGTCTATTCAGTCGTCGTTGGTCCCGTTCTTGCAGGATCTTCTTCCGGCCGCAGCGATGTCGGAGATTTGATGTTTTACCAAGTTCCTGATATTCAACGAACGTTCATGAAATGGTCGTATGTGAAAATCCCACTTCATCGCTACCTCTGAGGTGCTGTATCCCATCGCTCGTGCGGCGACTATAACACCACGTTCAAACTTGATAACTTGCCATTGTAGCATCAGTAGCGGATCTAACAATAGCGCCAGACGCTTATTGTCTTATCTAGACGTTACCAACTGCAGCACCGTATTCTGCCTGTTTACATCTATCTGTGTTCGATTACGCATGCCTCTACGATGACTTTGGCGCTTCAGTTTATTAATACGAACCTTTCACAAAACTACAAACTGCACAATGGGTCTCTGATTGTTCGCAAAGACCGAAGAAGGTGTGAATATGACCCGCTAGTTGAAAATCGGCCAAAAGGTCTTTGGCAGTTTCACATGGTTATATGAGCGTTCTGTGCGTTGCACCCAAGTGAGGGCTCACGACATATAATATGTGAAGCATTGAAACCGCCATCATAACTTTTCTCTATTTCTTACTAATCCAATCTCGAAATCTTTAGAATGACGGTGTATCATGCAAAATCCTACAGTAGCGGTAAACAAAACGGCACATATACTATTTAAAGGTATGCTGTTGTGAAATCCCTCTACAAAACTTGACAGTAACCACGTTTCATGAAGTGAGAGATGCAGATAGGGTGTCTTGATGAGATACGGAATTGTAAGTACATATTATGGAAACTAGACAAAGGATTACAAAGGTAATACAGAAAACTGTAGCACTATTAGCAAATAAATACTTGTTACCAGCATGCACTCAGTCTGAAATATATTACAATACAATTTTCTCAGCAAAGGCATCAGTTACAAAATTAGGAACGAGACTTCTTGCAATTAGTGCATACTGTACAGGAATGTTGGTCAGACTGATAGGCGCTTATCCACTATCGAGATAAAAGTACAAGCACAGTCTACAGAGTGAGTCAGTTACATATTTCATTCCTTTTATTTTATGAACCGTTCAAGACAATAAAGGAGGTTTACGGCGTACGACACTACGCAGATGCGTGTGTCAAACGAACATATCTCTTGTATCACTCGAGTGCAAATATGTCTTTTTTTTAATGGGGGGTATATACAGTACTTCTCAATGTCATCTCGAAAAGACGATACACTGATACACCGCTTGTCATGTTGAAGTTGAAACTTCTTGCAAAAGTATGCGAGAAATTGGTTCAACCTGAAAAGCAAGTCCGTCAGATTATACTACCTCGGTGTGAACAGCGTCAAGTTGGGCTAGATGACGCGCCTGAGCGTACAATTATTGAACTGACAAGTAAACTGATTTTAAGTCGGGAACAGAAATAAGATCTGACAGTTTGTGTGTTATATTCTGTTATGAGGCGAAGTGGCAGCACCATTATACTATGGAGTACGAAACATTCAAAGCTGAATTACGTGAGTAACAATTACAAGAAATACCCTACAAGAAAATAAAGTCGGCAGCAGTTTGACCAGTTCAGTAATGTCAGACTATTAGGTTTTTACGACCACTGTAGAAGACGCATTACTAGGAGCTGAGACACAGTTAACACGTGGCCTTCCAAACGACGTAGGCAGCTAAGATCTATGGAAGGGCAAAGATAAATAACTATTAACGAAAGACTATTTTGGGGGGTAAAATTGAGGGGGTGGGGTCAAGTGACCACTTTGGAAATGAGAAATTCCAAGTGAATGTTCTGATGAATCTGGGGAAGTTTCAGTGCTGGACTCTGGCGCTGCGCCACTGTAAGACGTAAGATGTACTTACAGGCCATAGGAATGACCATTATATCAAAAAAATTTCATAATGGCGTGGTAGCCATCCTGTGACTGAGACACATCTAGACGACTGGATCAGAGAATTTCATTAGCAGTCTGAGTGTAGTAATGTAGTCTGTTTTTCTAGGAGTGGTAGTAGTTTATCACTTTAGGACAACTCCAAGTACCGGATCCTAAGTTACTCCGGGAATACATTGTCATAATTTACATATCGCATGGTAAATCTACGTAAAGATATATTACATAAGATGTTTTAGATTTTCGGGATACATGATTGCACCAATAATAAATAAATTTAACATTTGGTAATTTCTTGGACTTACTGTCTCAGTTATTATTATGATTACAATTTGTAACTGTAGAACCTAGTACAATAACAGTAAATAACTAAATATAATGTAAAAATTTAGATTCACTTAACCACCCCTCAGTTCATTGATATTCGCCTGTCGTAGAGTCTTAAAACACGTTCTGAGCTCAAACGTAATGCGGTATCTCAAACAGAACGAACTTCTGCCACGGTCTCATACCAGTCAAAATAGATTCTGAGAAATTGGGTCACACAAAACCTGACTCACACTTTTCTCATATCTCAACCTGAAATCCATGCGCTAATATAGTCAGGTAGGGTTGTTGTTGTTGTTGTTGTTGTTGTCTTCAGTCCTGAGACTGGTTTGATTCAGCTTTCCATGCTACTCTATCCTGTGCAAGCTTCATCATCTCCCAGTACTTACTGCAACCTACACTCTTCTGAATCTGCTTAGTGTATTCAGCTCTTGGTCTCCCTCTACGATTTTTACCCTCCACGCTGCCCTCCAATGCTAAATTTGTGATCCCTTGATGCCTCAGAACATGTCCTACCAACCGGTCCCTTCTTCTTCTCAAGTTGTGCCACAAATTCCTCTTCTCCCCAATTCAATTCTATACCTCCTCATTAGTTATGTGATCTACCCATCTAATCTTCAGCATTCTTCTGTAGAACCACATTTCAAAAGCTTCTATTCTCTTCTTGCCCAAACTATTTATCGTCCATGTTTCAGTTCCATAGCCGGCCGCGGTGGTCTCGCGGTTCTAGGCGCTCAGTCCGGAACCGCGCGACTGCTACGGTCGCAGGTTCGAATCCTGCCTCGGGCATGGATGTGTGTGATGTCCTTAGGTTAGTTAGGTTTAAGTAGTTCTAAGTTCTAGGGGACTAATGACCACAGATGTTAAGTCCCATAGTGCTCAGAGCCATTTGAACCATTTTCACTTCCATACATGGCTACACTCCATACAAATACTTTCAGAAACGACTTCCTGACACTTAAATCTATACTCGATGTTAACAAATTTCTGTTCTACAGAAACGCTTTCCTTGCCATTGCCAGTCTACATTTTATATCCTCTCTACTTCGACCATCATCAACTATTTTGCTCCCCAAATAGCAAAACTCCTTCACTGCTTATAAGTGTCTCATTTCCTAATCTAATTCCCTCAACATCACCCGACTTAATTCGACTGCATTCCGTTATCCTCGTTTTGCTTTTGTTGATGTTCATCTTATATCCTCCTTTCAAGACACTGTCCATTCCGTTCAACTGCTCTTCCAAGTCCTTTGCTGTCTCTAACAGAATTACAATGTCATCGGCGAACCTCAAAGTTTTTATTTCTTCTCCATGGACTTCAATACCGACTCCGAATTTTTCTTTCTTTTTCCTTTACTGCTTGCTCAATATAGAGATTGAATAACATCGGGGACAGGCTACAACCCTGTCTCACTCCCTTCCAAACGCTGCTTCCCTTTCATGCCCTTCGACTTTTATAACTGCCATCTGGTTTCTGTACAAATTGTAAATTGCCTTTCGCTCCCTGTATTTTACCCCTACCACCTTCAGAATTTGACAGAGAGTATTCCAGTCAACATTGTCAAAAGCTTTCTCTAAGTCCACAAATGCTAGAAATGTAGGTTTGCCTTTCCTTAATCTATTTTCTAAGATAAGTCGTAGGGTCAGTATTGCCTCACGTGTTCCAACATTTCTGCGGAATCCAAACTGATCTTCTCCGAGGTCGGCTTCTACCAGTTTTTCCATTCGTCTGTAAAGAATTCGCGTTAGTATTTTGCAGCTGTGACTTATTGAAGTGATAGTTCGGTAATTTTCACATCTGTCAACACCTGCTTTCTTTGGGATTGGAATTATTATATTCTTCTTGAAGTCTGAGGGTATTTCGCCTGTCTCATACATCTTGCTCACCAGATGGTAGTTTTGTCAGGACTGGCTCTCGCAAGGCCGTCAGTAGTTCCAATGGAATGTTGTCTACTCCCGGGGCCTTGTTTCTAATCAGGTCTTTCAGTGCTCTGTCAAACGCTTCACGCGGTATCGTATCTCCCATTTCCTCTTCGTCTAAATCCTCTTCCATTTCCATAATATTGTCCTCAAGTACATCGCCCTTGTGTAGACCCTCTATATTCTCCTTCACCTTTCTGATTTCCCTTCATTGCTTAGAACTGGGTTTCCATCTGAGCCCTTGATATCTGAGCAAGATCTATGAGACAGGCGAAATACCCTCAGACTTCAAGAAGAATATAATAATTCCAACCCCAAGGAAAGCAGGTGTTGACAGGTAGGGTAGAATCAGTATTTCTTGACTTCGGAAACACACATAACTCGCTACATCACCAACGCTTACTGTCGATAGTGCGACCATACGGTGTATCAAACGAAATTTGTAACAGGGCTGAGAATTTCTTGGCACTGTGGACGCATATGTTATCCTGGATGGAGATTCATCAACAGTTGAAGTAGCTTCAGCGGTTACATGCAATTCACGATCGATTTTAATGTGACCTGGTAGACAATATTAATAGTAAACTTAGACTTAGTGATAGGCCGCGCGGGGTAGCCGTGCGGTCTGAGACATCTCGGTTTGCGCTGCTCCCCACGTCGGAGGTTTAGAGTCCTCCCTCGGGCATGTGTGTGTGTGTGTGTGTGTGTGTGTGTGTGTGTGTGTGTGTGTGTGTTGTCCTTAGCGTAAGTTAGATTAAATAGTGCGTAAGCCTACCTCAGCAGTTTGGTCCCATAGTCGTTACCACAAATTTCCAATTTTTACTAATGATGGAGTTATCTATAATGAAGTTTTATCGAGAAAAAGCTGCACAGATATACGATTCAGCTTTGGTAAAGATCTGAATGTTGCAAAGATTAGCAACCTGTTTTGAATCGGAAATGTATAGTTGTCTATTTCACAAAAACCAAAACCGTTATTTACTATTACGAGGGGCGTTCAATAAGTAATGCAGCCCATTTCCTTCTCGGAAAATTTCGGTTGAAAACATGTAGAATTTGTTATGGGTAGTTCCATGAAGTTCCGATGGATGGCGGCACTATACGTAGCCTTCAAAATTGCATCTATACCGGAGATGCGTTCCAAGCACAAAGCATCGCAGATATTCATAGGCGCTTGCAGAATGTCTGCGGAGATCTGGCGGTGAACAAAAGCGCGGTGAGTCGTTAGGTGACGCATGTGTCATCATCGCAAGGTGTTGCAGCCCTGTCAGACCTCCCACACGCCGGCCGGCCGCACGAGCTACGACGTCTGTAATGTTGGAACGTGCGGACACACTCATTCGAGGTGATCCACAGGTCACAATCAAACACCTCGCTGGACAACTGGACGTCTCTGTTGGTAGTGTTGACACCCACGTCCACCAGTTCGGGTACTTAGAGGTATGTGTCCACTAGGTTGCTCACTGCCTAACAGACAACCATAAAGAACAACGAAGCACCATCTGTGCAGAATTGCTTGCGCTTTACGAGGTTGAGCATAATAATTTTATGTCTAACATCGTCATAGGCGATGAAACCTGTTTTGATCAGTTAGAACCGGAAATAAAACAGCAATCCATAATGCCGCACCACCATTCCTCGGAAGAAAAAGTTTAAAGCCGGTAAAGTCACGGCGACGGTCTTCTGGGACGCTAAGGAGGTCATTCTGTTCCATGCCCTCCCCTCTTCCTGTGCAACGACCAAACCCTGAAGTGTATCGTGCCGCCCTCAGGAAGCTGAAGAAACGACTTCAGCGTGTTCGTCGCCACAAAAATGCAAACGAACTTCTTCTTCTTCATGGCAATGCAAGACCTCACATAAGTCTCCGCACCAGAGAGGGGCTGACAAAAACTGCATCAGACTTCTTCTTCGTCCACCATACAGCTTGTACCTCGTACTTTCTGTCTGCATCTGTTTGGCCCAATGAAGGATGCGCTCCACGGCAAGCAGTACGTTATTGATGCAGCGAGACGTTGACCCCGACGTCGACCAGTAGAGTGAACAATACGGGCACACAGGCCCTCCGAGTAAGGTGGAGTGAAGCTGTCGCATTGAGAGTATCTTGAAAAATAGGGTTTTGTAGCTAAAAGAGTATATTGGAATCCTGAGTAAAATAAACCTTCTACTGGAAAAAATGTATCACATTACGTACTGAACGTCCCTCGTACAATACCAATAACTCACATCCGGAGTATACAAGAACTTGTGTGTCAACATATGAGAGGATGTTGCTGTATTGCACACATAAAATATTATATCAGTTCTGAAATATATACAGTAGTTAACAGTCTTCTATAAAGCACTGACGTTAAACACAACACAGACTAGTAATCACCTTGTATCGCGGGAAGTCAATATTTCTCTTACGTTATGACCAATTTAATGCTTGATGTCCTGCAATATGTGTTTAATGACATGAACTGAATCATTTGAAAAGGGCATAAAAGGCCGAGACCTGGGTCTTAATTAAATAAACAACAATACAGTCAAATGACGGTGTGTTCATTTACAAATTATTGTATTGTATTGTATGTAAATAAACAACAATACAGTCAAATGACGGTGTGTTCATTTGCAAATTATTGTATGACTGTTGCTCAGCAACATGAAAAACTCTTTACTAGTCGGCTTAAGTCACACTTCCAAGACGTTCTAAGGCGACGAGTGTGGTGGGTGAGCAACGGCGGTGTTGGCGCTCGTCATATTAGCTGGCAGGAAGTCGACCCCATAACTATACCCGCAGACACTCTACTTCATTCTCTTGTTGTCGAGCAAAGCAACCTCTTAAATACCAGCGGGTGCAAGGATGCTGAGCAAAGTTCTAGTTCTGCTGACGTGACCGGAACAGCAAAAGTGTGCGGCAAAGGCAGCTCTCTCTGCATCTCAGCTACATCCTCTGTATGCCAGACCAGATCTACGTTCTCATCCCATTGCATGCGCCTGCTGCATAGGCAACTCCGCCTACTCACCTGTACCGCAGGGTCCAATGCGTGAACGATGGTGGTTCTCACAGATCGAGGCAAGGACAGGGTTCCTACTGCAACCTACATCCTTCTGAATTTGTTTAGTGTATTCATCTCTTGGTCTCCCTCTACGATTTTTACCCTCCACGCTGCCCTCCAATGCCAAATTAGTGATCCCTTGATGCCTCAGGACATGTCCTACCAACCGGTCCCTTCTTCTAGTCAAGTTGTGCCACAAACTTCTCTTCTCCCCAATCCTATTCAATACCTCCTCATTAGTTACGTGATCTACCCACCTAATCATCAACATTCTTCTGTAGCACCACATTTCGAAAGCTTCTATTCTCTTCTTGTCCAAACCATTTATTGTCCACGTTTCACTTCCATACATGGCTACACTCCATACAAATACTTTCAGAAACGACTTTCTGACACTTAAATCTATACTCGATGTTAACAAATTTCTCTTCTTCAGAAACTCTTTCTCTGCCATTGCCAGTCTACATTTTATATCCTCTCTACTCCGACCATCATCAGTTATTTTGCTCCCCAAATAGCAAAACTCCTTTACTACTTTAAGTGACTCATTTCTTAATCTAATTCCCTCAGCATCACCCGACTTAATTCGACTACATTCCATTATCCTCGTTTTACTTTTGTTGATGTTCATCTTATATTCTCCTTTCAAGCACTGTCCATTCCGTTCAACTGCTCTTCCAAGTCCTTTGCTGTCTCTGACAGAATTACAATGTCATCGGCGAACCTCAAAGTTTTTATTTCTTCTCCATGGATTTTAAAACCTACTCAAAATTTTTCTTTTCTTTCCTTTACTGCTTGCTCAATATACAGGTTGAATAACATCGGGGAGAGGCTACAACCCTGTCTTACTCCCTTCCCAACCACTGCTTCCCTTTCATGTCCCTCGACTCTTATATCTGCCATCTGGTTTCTGTACAAATTGTAAATAAACTTTCGCTCCCTGTATTTTACCCCTGCCACCTTCAGAATTTGAAAGAGAGTATTCCAGTCAACATTGTCAAAAGCTTTCTCAAAGTCTACAAATGCTAGAAACATAGGTTTGCCTTTCCTTAATCTTTCTTCTGAGATAAGTCGTAGGGTCAGTATTGCCTCACGTGTTCCAACATTTCTACGGAATCTACAATGAAGTTCCACAATTTGTGTATCGGTTGGCTCCACAGCGACACAACGAACTGTTAAAAATCAGTTACTTCAATGACAGCTCTGAGCCAGATGCCCTGTAGCGTGCATTACACTGACCCCAAACCATGGCCATACGCAAATTTAGTGAGAGCTCAAAGAAGAGCAGGCTGGAGGGCTGCTCTGGTTGTGCCTCGGTGCCAGGGATGGACAAGTATTCGTTAGAAGGAGGTCAGCTGAATGCCTGCAACCAACCTGTCTGCGTGCTAGACACGCTACAGTTACAGTATTGGGTGCAATTTCATGTGACAGCTGGAGCAGTCTCGTGGTTATCTCGCGCTACCAGACTGCAAATCTGCACGGCAGTCTGATGATTCGACCTGTTGTGCTGCCATTCATGAACAGCATTCCACGGGGGTCTTTCAACATAACGCTCGCCAACATGCTGCTGTTGTAACCTAACATGCTCTGCAAAACGTCGACATGTTGCCTTGACCTGCTCCACCATCACATCCGTCTCCAGTCGATAACATATGGGACATCATCGTACGACAAATACAGCGTCATCCACAAACATAACTAAGCGTACTTCTGTTGTCCGACCCAGAGCAACGGATACGCAAATGCATGCATTAAAGTGACATCCTGCACCTGTACAACACTGTACATAACGATTGCATGCTTGCGTTCAACATTCTGGCGATTACATCGTTCGTTAATGTACCAGCACTTCATATTTGCAATGGCTAATCTCGCGCTTTCACTTACCTTTGGTCTTGCAATGTTAAGCACTTAAATATGTTATCTAGACAAATGTAATCCAGAAATTTCATTACTATACATTAACTATTTTTGGTATTACGACTTTTCCGTCGGAGTATTAACCGATCCCTTCTTTTCTTAAAGCTGTGCCACAGACATCTTTTTTCCCCCGTCAGAATCAATTCCTTCACATTACTTATTCGGCGTGCCTATATCAGCTTCAATATTCTATTGCAGCACAGCATTACAAAAACTTATATTCTCTTCTTGTCTGAACTGTTTATCGTTCACGTTTAACTTCTGTACACCAGAAATGACTTCCTAAAGCTTAAGTTTATTTTCGATGTTAACTGGTTTCTCTTTTTTCCGAAATATTTTTGTTGCTGTTGTCAGTCTACATTTATATCTTCTCTACTTCGGACATCACCAGTTGTAGTGCAGAAATAGCAGTGGTAAGATACTATGTTAATTTGGCGAAAACCTTTCAGAGGTACACAAATCGTGAAGTTATTCATACAATGTCCAGAGACGAACTGTTATCTACGCAGAAAGTGTCTCCTTGACAATAATACAGTAATTTTGATGATGGGGGGGGGGGGGGGGAAATATTCATTCGTACAGTCTTGAAAATCTCTGCAGGTCGACCAGATATCGATTTCTATGATGAATAACTGTATTCTGCATAAAAAATTGCAATGAATATTATTGTGATCCACAGGTAACGAGGAAATCGTTGCAACGTTTCCCTGCGATAATGTCACCTGTGGAGCACTCTAATTTGGTTGTATGCAATGATACGTTTGACGCGGCGGCATTAGTACCTGTTGAACAAGCACTGACAGGATGACGTATGGACGCCACGATTTTGTAAAATACATAGACGTGTCATTTCAAATCAAATTTCGCTTTGCCGCAGAATGGATGGTAAACACCCGCGTTATTAACTGATGCGTTCCTGTCAATGCATTTCAGTTATATTTAGCAACAGACACGAATAACCTCGTGGCTGAAGACTGGTTTTCGTTTTGTTTCTTTTTTTTTCCTAACTAAGTGGTGAGTTTGGAGCGTCGGGCAACTTACAGTTCTTTTCAGCCTAACTGAAGAAAGCTTTCGGCATGTGGTTTCCGAATATTTTAGAGTGCATTTCCAGTTGTGGCAAACCAAGGAAAACCCATCACGTATCTTAGGCGCAATCGGAGGACAAGACCTATGTTGCTTCTATCAGTTGTGGTTTTTTTGTATCAGTTGTCACAGGGATGGTTAAACAGTTTTCTTATGTTCAGATGATACATGAACAGGACATATATTGATTTCTGAATTCTTATGCCTGAAGATGTGGGCTTTTTGGCTTCGAAATAGATAGCAATGAAACTGCAAGATGCCGCCCGGTGTGGCCGAGTGGTTCTAGGTTCTACAGTCTGGAACCGCGCGACCGTTACGGTCGCAGGTTCGCATCCTGCCTCGGGCATGGATGTGTGTGATGTCCTTAGGTTAGTTACGTTTAAGTAGTTCTAGGGGAATGATGACCTCAGAAGTTTAGTCCCATAGTGCTCAGAGCCATTTCAACCATTTGAAAATGCATAATAATAATCACAGCCGAATCGTTAAAGATACAACTAGAATGAAGCAAATAGTAGTTATACTCCTCCGTTAAAGGAAACCTACCTAAAATCTTTGGTGAAACCTGTGAATTAACCGCTATTGTTAATTTAAATCTGGGGCAATTTATCCCAGGTCAAAATATAAAGACTTACTGCAACATATCTGCCACCATTCGTTCGGCAGTGCACTGAATAATAAATGAAAATCTGCGAAACCCTGCGAATAATTCGAATTTTGGAGAAATACACAATCAATGGAATGCATTTAAAACAATAAATGCTTCTGAATTTACAAATGATATGCTCTTGTTTTACAGCATTTTGTTTTATGTGAAACAGGAGCATTAGCTTCGACTTACGCATTCTGGAAAGCCAGAAAACCCACACAAATAATACTATCGGAAAGAACAAATACAAAACCCAGAAAGAAGTGAAGATACATAAATAATTGGAGTGATGTATGCGGCGGAGATGGAAAATCAGTAAGTACGAAATTGTTAAGAGAGAATTAATTAAGAAGCTCTGGCAGCAATTAAAGATAGTTAATAAAATGTTCAAATTTGTGTGCAATCTTATGGGACTTAACTGCTAAGGTCATCAGTCCCTAAGCTTACACACTACTTAACCTAAATTATCCTAAGGGCCAACACGCACACCCATGCCCGAGGGAGTACTCGAACCTCCTCCGGGACCAGCCGCACAGTCCATGACTGCAGCGCCTTAGACCACTCGGCTAATCCCGCGCGGGGACAGTTAATAAAAATTTCTATGTAATTAAGGTTTTTGTTAAATGTAGTTGCCCATTTTTTCATTATGCTGTAATAATGTCAACACCTCTTCTCAGTTTCTCAATCTGTTATTGTTGCAGTAAAGTGGCATAATGTCAAGGAATTGGTAGACTCAGTTTCTTTTGAGATTCATATGTCTTTTGAATAAATTTTGTCCTCTGTTATTAGCAACATCAAAGTTTTAGCCTCCCTTCCACATTTTTTTCCTGATGGTTAACTGAAACAGTTTTCTTTGCAGCGATCGGGATTAGGTAGTTGAGAGAGAGAACACGTTTCATACGAAACTTGACTGTAATGCTTAAACGAAAACTTGTACCTCTAATTTACGAATATTTAACTGAGAAGATATCTTATAAAGGCTAAAAGTTTCTGCTATTTACTTCGCTCACTGAGTTCGTAACTAACACATTTTCTAATAATGACTGCACACAATGTTGCTCAAAATAACATTTAAATCCTGTTCCACTTTCACACTGGAATTTCTCATTACTGTAATGCTTTTCAAAATCAGACTATCATGTTATATAAGTTCGCGGTCGCCTTAATAATTGTTCAAACAAAAATATACTCCGCCAACGAATGACACCGGCTGAGAATGACGGAACGATTTGTCCATTTGCTGGTTGTAATTACGCGTACACTCCGTGAATAAGCCGATTAATCACTTCACCCCACTATTCGATGGGAAACTTCTAAATACATATGTTTATCAATTTCTGCAAACTGATCGTAACTTTTTTGTTTGAATTGGCTGCATTCGACCGTTACAGGCGAAATCTTAACGACTTTTCCTTCGCCTCGTATAAAGGCGCGGAAACAGCAGCGCTTGGGCATTGCAAACGAAACAGCAAGACTACAGTGCCTCCTGCCGGAAGTGCCCGACTTTCTCTTCCGAATGCGAAATTATTTTGTTGAGCCCAACCTACATAGGTAGGAATGATCATCGAAATAAAGTAAGAGGAATCAGAGCTCGAACAGAAAGGTTTATGTGTTCGTTTTTCCCGCGCGCTGTTCGGGAGTGGAATGGTAGAGAGATAGTATGATTGTGGTTCGATGAACCCTCTGCCAAGCACTTAAATGTGAATTGCAGAGTAATCATGTAGATGTAGATGCATGTAGATGAAAAGGCACGCTCAGCTCCGAATTTTCCGGAGAACCAGCTGTACCTAACAGAACTATTGACTGTGTTATAGCACTGGCGATAATAGTACCCATTACAAAGTAAGCTATATGAGGGTAAATCGTTTTAGATGGAACTATCTTCCCTTATAGAAAACATCAATGCTTTGTCCAATAATGCTAACGAAGACAAGGGCCGTGAACACAAATCCTAGCGTTTCCATTTTGTAAGCTGTTCACACTCTGTGGTCTCGTAATGAAGGGGAGGAAAAATAAAAACCGCCCGGAAAATATTTCCCACAAGTTAAGATAGGCAAACCAGCTTACATCTTTCTCATCTGAGACATATGAGATAAGTTGGGTTGTCTATCCTAAGTTGCTTGAAATATTTGCTGAGCCAGTCTCGCTTTGCCCACCACGTACTTGCTGGTGATCATTCCAGTAGAAAAACTGTCCATATAAGAGAGACTGACACAGTGCGAGGTACAAACATTAGCACATACGGCAGTGACTGCTGTAGCTTACTAGCATTCAACACATTTTACAGAAATGTTCCTAGCACAGCGACATGCTTCAAGATGCACCATTATCGTCATGGCGCTGTCAATGTTCAGCTGTCAGAATAAAAAATGTACAGAACATCACATTTTCGTGATACTGTAGGAACGTTTACTTTTGCCTTGTTTGCCAGTATGATCACAACTCTTACTTGTACACTAGTACACGTCACATCTGAATGAGCAGAAACGCAGCCTTGCGATTTTTGTTGTTAAGATCCATCGTAGGTTTACTGTGCGTACGTAGTCTCTTTGCTCCCTGTTTCATTTACACGGGGTGTTTCCGTAAGCGAGTGCAAAAATGTAACAGGACATAGAGAATGCTCCACTGAACAAACTGAGGCAGGGGACCTGTGGTCGGAGAAGCCAGGTTAAGGCGGTACGGAAGTAAAATTGCCTATAGCTTTGGCTTCCAGTTCTTTAAAACTAACATGCGTACACGTTTACACATACTGTGCTTTCTATTTATTCATACATTCTTTATTTACTGCAAGGAAATAAGGAGAACGAGCCTTATTACCACGAAGTCATGATGCAGATTTTATTTACTTTACTTGTCCGAAAAAAAAATTGTTCAAATGGCTCTGAGCACTATGGGACTTAACATATGAGGTCATAAGTCCCCTAGAACTTAGAACTACTTAAACCTAACTAACCTAAGGACATCACACACCTCCATGCCCGAGGTAGGATTCGAACCTGCTACCGTAGCGGTCGCGCGGTTCCGGACTGAAGCGCCTAGAACCGCTTGGCAACCGCGGCCGGCTTACTTGTCCGTAAGGTGGCTCTGTTTTATCGTACTTACATTATCCCATGACAGAACGTGCTATGAATCAACGACAGACCCATTCAACATGACGGTGCACCGCCTCACGACAGTGTAGATGTGTGCTATCATCTCAGTGCTGTATTTCCTGGTAACTGGATTGGAAGTGGAGGTCCTATTCCATAGCCTGCGAGGTCACCTGACCTGAATCACCTTGACTATTTCCTATGGTGATATCTACAGTCACTTGTGCATGAGACCCCAGTGGATATGGAGATGGAATTACTTGCCAGAATTGTGGCTGCCTTTGATGTGATTCGACACACATCAGGCATATGTTTCAGGGTGCATCAGAATCTTGTTCCTCGATGTCATGCCTGTACAGAGTTTGATGACCGTAAATTTCAGCACGTTTTGTAAGATACAGCACAAATTGTATTTTCATTGTATCAGTGATGGTATTTGCAGTTAACTCTAACAAATGTAAATAAAAAAGTACACAGTAATGTTATTTTATTCCTATTATCTCCTTAAGCTCCCTACCTCAAATTGTTCAGTGGGGCATTCTCTACGTACTGTTAAATTTTTGCAAGCACGTACGGAATTACCCTGAATGTAATACACGTATAGCAAACAATCGAATAATGAAAACAAGTCTTATTTTTTTGAGTTGAGATGCCATTAGCTAGTTAGAAGCAGAATATCAGCTCGGTACGATAAGAACGCGTAAAAAAATTAGCGGTGACGTTTTTTCGAGATAATTTAAGTAAATCACAAGGTATCTGAAAGAAAAACTACTTTTTCTACTCACGAGGATGAGTCAGATGTTTAACCACTGCGGTTCCTAACTAGGAAGAAATAATGGAGCATTTATTTTTTAGTAAATTACTTTCAGAAAATTGTATTTCCCATTATGCTAAGTTCAGTTGACCGTATCGTACGGTACACGTCCATCTGTTAGAGCGTTGTTCACATCCAGTGCCTACATTATTTTTAGTGCTGTTATTTAAAGTACAATAAACGCTCCAGTACTGCAGACAATCTCCTGCTGTAATGTCCCAAACAGTATCTCTTAGATGGCAATTTACTGATCTCGCTCCAGCCGCAATTATGTAAAACTTCTTTATTTCACTAACTGCTGCCAATTTTAAGCTATTCTCGACTGAATCTACGCAGCATACATTGCCGAATCTAGTTCATCGCAGTGTGCATCGACGAGAACGTCCCATTTATTTTCTCCCTTTATCCGAACTACCTCTTAAGGCCGGGAGCGAGATCCTCCAACTACCAGGATAGGAAACTTTAACTGCACACACAGCCTGGGGATAGTTGTCGACACAAGTTCCACCTGACGGCACAACGGGATGTGCTCCAACTCAGCGGAGAGTTTTCCGAGCGACACCAGGAGCAACGTAGCGGGTTTCAGTCGGCAGAGGAGGTCACCCTAACTTGTCGTTCTGCAGAGTCGCTTATCATGAAATAGATCTGGCAGCCCAGAGAGGTCAAGAGGCAAATGTTGAAGAAACACTATGAAGTATTTCTTGTTTTAGATAAAAAGTATTCTGACTAGCACAGAGATATATTCCTCTTTCTTATGTTGCTACACGCTTTGTAATATCAACATCGTCTACAGGAGAGTTTTGCTGAAATGTTTGTTTTAAATCTTTTCAATGATGAAAATTTGCACTATAGTCACGTTTAGAAGTTCTTTTTCGATATAATACTACATTACTAACTGGCCGAACAAGGGAGTAGCATCCCTCCACAACATTACAAACTACAAGTCTTAAGTTCATCAGTTCTGTCTTTATAGAAGTGTCGCCTGGATTTCTGTTACACGAAATTTATCACTCCTACCAATTTTTCAAACGGCATTTGCTCCGTCTCGCCTTTCATGTTCATCTACCATCCCCCACTCGATCTCTTATGAGCTTATTAATCTCCTCCCTGACCTTTCTCACACTGAACACCGGATCTGTTTTTCATTCTTTCTTTTTCGGTTATCCGTCTTCTGACTGGTTTGATGCGGCCCGCGACGAATTCGTCTCCTGTGCCAACATCTTCATCCCGGAGTAGCTGTTGCAACCTACGTCCTCAATTATTTACTGGGTATATTCCAATCTCTGTCTTCCTCTCCAATTTTTTCTTCTCTGAACCTCTCTCTCTGAACCTCTCTCTAGTACCATAGACGTTATTCCATGTTCTAATTGGTATCCTACCATTTCTGTCCCTCCTTTTCGACAGTGTTTTCCATACATTCCTTTTCTCACCGATTCTGAGGACCTCGTCATTCCTTACCTTATCAGTCCACCTACATGTTCGTAAAGTTGACGCCAATTTGATCTTTTCATCACTCATCTCCAATTTTCGGATTCTATTGCGCTTATGCAAGCACGTCTCTCCAAGCCTACAATTATACACACATCACATCCTATACCAGTCCACCTAAAGCTACCTAACCTACCTTACTACGATATCGGTCTAGAATTTTAGTCACACGTCCATCTTTAACAGAATATTTCTTCCTCTTTCCACTTCAGATGCCCTTCTCTTTCCTTTCTTCTCCCTACCTTACTAATTGCTTGGTTCGTGATCCTCACAACCATAATTATTTCCCCCACAATAACCTTCATCACCTACTGCCTCCTTATTAATCGTCCAAAAAGTAGACTTTCATGTTATAGGAAAACTTCGAGAAACATATCACTGTTTCAACTCATAAGCTTTACGTAACTTTATATATCATTTTAATTCTATTAAATCATTGGAATACCCTCTTTCAAATTCTGAAGTTGGCAGGGATAAAATACAGGGAGCGAAAGGCTATTTACAATTTGTACAGAAACCAGACGCCAGTTATAAGAGTCGAGGGGCATGAAAGGGAAGCAGCTGTTGGGAAGGGAGTGAGACAGGGGTGTAGACTCTCCCCGATGTTACTCAATCTGTATATTGAGCAAGCAGTAAAGGAAACAAAAGAATAATTCGGAGTCGGTATTAAAATCCATGGAGAAGAAATAAAAACTTCGAGGTTCGCCGATGACATTGTAATTCTGTCAGAGACAGCAAAGGACTTGGAACAGCAGTTGAACCGAATGGACAGTGTCTTGAAAGGAGGATGTAAGATGAACATGAACATAAGCAAAACGAGGATAATGGAATGTAGTAGAATTAAGTCGGCTGATGCTGAGAGAATTAGATTAGGAAAAGAGACATTTAAAGTAGTAGATGAGTTTTGCTATTTGGGGAGCAAAATAACTGATGATGGTCGAAGTAGAGAGGATATAAATGTAGACTGGCAAGGGCAAAGAAAGCGTTTCTGAAGAAGAGAAATTTGTTAACATCGAGTATAGATTTAAGTGTCAGAAAGTAGTTTCTGAAAGTATTTGTATGGGTGTAGCCATGTATGGAAGTGAAACATGGACGATAAATAGTTTGGACAAGAAGAGAATAGAAGCTTTCGAAATGTGGAGCTACAGAAGAATGCTGAAGATTAGATGGGTAGATCACATAACTAATGAGGAGGTACTGAACAGAATTGGGGAGAAGAGGAGTTGTGGCACAACTTGACAAGAATAAGGGATCGGTTGGTAGGACATGTTCCGAGGCATGAAGGGATCACAAATTTAGCATTGGAGGGCAGCGTGGAGGGTAAAAATCGTAGAGGGAGACCAAGAGATGAATACACTAAGCATATGTAGGTTGCAGTAAGTACTGGGAGATGAAGAAGCTTTCACAAGATAGAGTAGCATGGAGAGCTGCATCAAACCAGCCTCAGGACTGAAGAGCACAACAACAAAAAATCACTTTTACTAGAGGTAGTCATAAAATTATAAGTAAAGTTACGTAATTAATTCTTTGTTGCAGTTGCACGAGCACTGTCCTGGACACGAAGAAATCATCGCGCTTCAGTACGGCAAGCCTTAGAGATGCCAAAACAAGCTGATAAAATGGAGTTTCCTGCTGTAATTCGATTTTTGCTTTTTAAAGTGAACAATGCTGCAAACAATTCATGCTGACCTGCTGGAGGTGTACGGCAACAATAAGCCATAACACGGCACGGTGGTTATATAGTGCAAACACTTCCGTATTGTGAAACAATTCTTGGCAACAGACGAAGTGTAAGACCAAAAAAATTGTTCAAATGGTTCTGAGCACTATGGGACGTAACATCGGAGGTCATCAGTCCCCTAGAACTTAGAACTACTTAAACCTAACTAACGTAAAGACATCACACACATCCATGCCCGAGGGAGGATTCGAACCTGCGACCGTAGCGGTCGCGCGGCGCCAGACTGAAGCGCCTAGAACCGCTCGGCCACAACGGCTGGTAAGTGTAAGACCACATGTCTGTGGAGCGCCGGGAATCTCAAGAGGTGAGGAGCCTCTGGTGTTACAAGACCAGCTTATCACAATCGAGAAGAAAGTTAAAATAGTTAAAAACAGTCAAGTATCATTTTTCAACATCTTGCACGACTTTCTGAACATAACAAATGGCTCCGCCCGCTTGCAACTACGACCCTTCCACATATTTAGAGATCCTGGCGAACGGAGGAATTGTGTCAGGGCAATACAGATGACAGTTTTACGCACCTAATAGCTATGGACGAGGGCTGGATGTCTCAGTACCACCCTGTGACAAAAAGCAAATCAAAATCGAAAAAGGCGATCATCAATTGGAAAGAGATGCTGAGTGACTTTGGGACCGCAGCTGTGTGCTGCTGATAGATTAGACTCGTAAGAGCACATTAACAAAATCTTGTGACGAGGTTACAGGACGTTATCTAGATGAAGCGTAGTAGGAGAGGGCGTACTTGCTCCAAAGCAACGCCCCAGCTCATTTTGTACTGGACACAGTCAGACAAGCTGCTTTATTTTGCTATAATACACTCCTGGAAATGGAAAAAAGAACACATTGACACCGGTGTGTCAGACCCACCATACTTGCTCCGGACACTGCGAGAGGGCTGTACAAGCAATGATCACACGCACGGCACAGCGGACACACCAGGAACCGCGATGTTGGCCGTCGAATGGCGCTAGCTGCGCAGCATTTGTGCACCGCCGCCGTCAGTGTCAGCCAGTTTGCCGTGGCATACGGAGCTCCATCGCAGTCTTTAACACTGGTAGCATGCCGCGACAGCGTGGACGTGAACCGTATGTGCAGTTGACGGACTTTGAGCGAGGGCGTATAGTGGGCATGCGGGAGGCCGGGTGGACGTACCGCCGAATTGCTCAACACGTGGGGCGTGAGGTCTCCACAGTACATCGATGTTGTCGCCAGTGGTCGGCGGAAGGTGCACGTGCCCGTCGACCTGGGACCGGACCGCAGCGACGCACGGATGCACGCCAAGACCGTAGGATCCTACGCAGTGCCATAGGGGACCGCACCGCCACTTCCCAGCAAATTAGGGACACTGTTGCTCCTGGGGTATCGGCGAGGACCATTCGCAACCGTCTCTATGAAGCTGGGCTACGGTCCCGCACACCGTTAGGCCGTCTTCCGCTCACGCCTCCAACATCGTGCAGCCCGCCTCCAGTGGTGTCGCGACAGGCGTGAATGGAGGGACGAATGGAGACGTGTCGTCTTCAGCGATGAGAGTCGCTTCTGCCTTGGTGCCAATGATGGTCGTATCCGTGTTTGGCGCCGTGCAGGTGAGCGCCACAATTAGGACTGCATACGACCGAGGCACACAGGGCCAACACCCGGCATCATGGTGTGGGGAGCGATCTCCTACACTGGCCGTACACCACTGGTGATCGTCGAGGGGACACTGAATAGTGCACGGTACATCCAAACCGTCATCGAACCCATCGTTCTACCATTCCTAGACCGGCAAGGGAACTTGCTGTTCCAACAGGACAATGCACGTCCGCATGTATCCCGTGCCACCCAACGTGCTCTAGAAGGTGTAAGTCAACTACCCTGGCCAGAAAGATCTCCGGATCTGTCCCCCATTGAGCATGTTTGGGACTGGATGAAGCGTCGTCTCACGCGGTCTGCACGTCCAGCACGAACGCTGGTCCAACTGAGGCGCCAGGTGGAAATGGCATGGCAAGCCGTTCCACAGGACTACATCCAGCATCTCTACGATCGTCTCCATGGGAGAATAGCAGCCTGCATTGCTGCGAAAGGTGGATATACACTGTACTAGTGCCGACATTGTGCATGCTCTGTTGCCTGTGTCTATGTGCCTGTGGTTCTGTCAGTGTGATCATGTGATGTATCTGACCCCAGGAATGTGTCAATAAAGTTTCCCCTTCCTGGGACAATGAATTCACGGTGTTCTTATTTCAATTTCCAGGAGTGTATTTTGCCTCACAACTCGTACTCTCCTCTCATGGCACTCAGTAACTTCTGCTTCTTTTCTCGGATGAAGATACAACTGCGCTGCGGGCGTTTTCAGAATGACGACGACATGATTTTTGAAAGAGAACTACGAGGGTTGCCAAGAGAATAATGCACCGCATTTGTTTTCTTCAACAATTTTTTACTGAGCATAATAAGAATTACACACACGAAAGAACGGTGTTTTATCTACACACCCTATTTTTCCACGTAATCTCCGTCCCACTCTATGTCCTTCCTCCAGCGCGAAACAAGGGCGTGTATGTCCTGTCGGTACCAAACCTTCTCCTGTTGCCGGAACCAGTGCTTCACTGTGTAAAATTCCTTTACTGATTGACAGATGCAGCGCCATATGCCGAGTCGTAACGTGTCTGTCTTCGCGATGACATCAGCTCTCTGCAACATGTCAGGTGTGACAGCCGTGGATGATCCCCCCGACCTCTGCAAATCGTGCGGCTCCGCCGAACCGCCTTCTGATGACCTCACCCTCCGTGCCCAGTGACTAACTGTACTTCCGTCGACAGCAGGTCATCCATAGACTTTGCAAAAGTGTCTGAGAATATTCCCCGCAGTTTCTTTTTCTGCACTGAGAAATTCAATGACTGCATGATGCTTGTAACGTACATCACTTACAGAGGCCATTTTGAAACTCTGCTACAGCTACGCTATCTGTCGGATGTGACGGAAACTTGGCACGCTCACTCTGGACACTTCAAATAGCACATATGTAATATTTTGCATTCCTAGCATTGTTTTCGGCTGAGAAAAAAAATGCGGTGCATTACTTTTTGGGCAACCCTCGTACTACTGAACTGCCAAAATGCAGACTTACACAACCATGGTCTGGGAGAACTCAAGCATCGTCGGAAAAAAATGTGTCGTATTGGAGGGTGAATGTGTACAGAAGCACCAACACCATAGACACTAATCAGCCACAACGTTATGACCATCCTCCTAATACCCGGTATTTCCACTTTTGGCACTGATAATAGCGGCAATGCGTCGTGGCGTGGAAGCGATGAGGCCTTAGTAGGCCGCTGAAGGGAGTTGACACCACATATGCATACACAAGTCACCTAAGTACCGTAAATTCCGGGGAGAGGGGCGATGAGCTGTGACACAACGTTCAAGAACATCCCAGATGTGTTAGATCGGATACAGATTCGATGAGATGAAGGACTAGCACACCAACTGGAACTCGCCAGTGTGTGCATCGAACCACTCCATCACAGTCATGGCCTTGTGACACAGCATATTATCTTGTTGAAAAATGCCACTGCCGTCAGGGAACATGATCATCACGAAGGGGTATACGTAGTCTGCAAACAGTGTACGATACTCCTTGTCCGTCATGGTGCCTTACACGAGCTCCACAGGACCCATGGATGCCCAGATGGATGTTTCCCAGAGCATAATGGAGCCGCCGCCAGCTTGTCTTCGTCCTGCAGTACAGGTATCAAGGAAATGTTTCCCAGGAAGGCGATGGGATTCATTAGACCATGCAACATTCTGCCACTGGGCCAATGTCCAGTGTCGATCGTCACGTGCCCATTTCAGCCATACTTTCCGATATCGTGGTGTTATCATCGGCACTTGCATGGATCGTCGGCTGTGGAGACTTACGAGTGTTCGGTGCACTTTGTGTTCAGACACACTTGTAATCCACCCAGTGTTAAAGACTGATGATAGTTCAGCCAGAGTTCGCCTCCTGTCCTGATTCACCAGTCTGCCCAGCCTATGACGTCCAACATCTGTAATGAGCGGTACCAGCCAACCCCACGACGGCTGGACGTGGTATCTGTTTTCACCACGTATTGAAGAAACTTCTCACCACAGCAGTCCTCGAACACTCGATAAGTTGTGCAGCTTCCAGAATGCTCGTGCTGAGCCTGTAGGCCATCACAATCTGCCCTCGTTCAAACTCAGATAGATCGTATGCCTTCCTCATTTTAAACGCGGACTGATACTACATGCACCACTGTGTGTCAGACTAGCTGTTATTCCTAGTCAGGTAACGCTACTATCGCCTGGACGGATTTATATCGATAGTAGGTCGATGGTCATAATGTACTGGCTGATGAGTGCATACAATGCTCTAAAGATAAAGTGAAGCAATCAGAAGACATGGTTCAATGTCAATGTAACTTCGCGCCACGCACACACCATCAGAGCGTATGTAAATGATTAGAGTTGCAATTATATGTGACGGGGAAAACCCCTTCAAATCTGTAACAGGCGGACAAGTAATAGACTTATAGCAACATTCTGTGTCATCCCGCACCACTGGTCAGAGATCAGCACTAGTCTACTAGGGAATTGCTGTCCTATGTGCAGGCTGCCGTTAACATCACAAAACAAGCAGCTACGTTTAGAATGGTGATATGACTGGGAAGCGTGGGCTGCTAATGAATGTCGCCGTATTATATTCAGCGAGGAACGTTGGTTCTGCAGTATCTGAATGACAATCTTTGGGAAGTATGGTGACAATCTGGGGAGAGGTCTCATTCTTCTAATGTTTTGTAGAGGCACAGTGCTTTTACTCCCGGCATCATGGTGTGGGAAGCCATGGAGTATGACATCAAGTCAGGGCTGGCAGTGACTGAGGGAACTCTAGCGGTACCGGTACACCGATATATCACGAAAATCCGGTGGCCTTATTTGTTACCTGTCATGCTGCAGTATCGTGGCGCTATTATTCAACAAGCACATGTCTTTATGAACTTTCTGCGTGATGTAGAGGTACTCTCCTCGCCAGCAAGAATTCCAGATTTGTTCCCGATAAAAAATGAGCAAGACAGGATCGGGCGTCAACTCAGTCAGAGGCCAGTGTCCAGAACATCAAGGACCAGTTACAACAGTTGTGGATCAGCTTGAGCCAGAAGAGGATGCACAGCTTTATGTCAACCTTCCCAAAGGAATGAGACCATACATCCTGCCAGAGGTGGTGCTACCTTATATTGATGATGGGCTCATGCTGCAGAACTCTTTGTAATTTTGTCTCGACTTTGCAATCACTAAAATAAAATCACATATCCTGTCAAGCTGTGAAGTTTCATTTCATTCTCTAGTCTGATTTGGGTGCCTCACTTTTTTTTTTTTTGTCAGACACGGTATATCAACATGATATTATAGCGGCGCAATGTTTGGTCCTTAAAATTTCGGGCGTGCAGCCGCATAAATTTCACTTGTGCTCCTATATTTCGGCTGCATACGGTCCACCCATCTTCAGAGAGCTGAGGCTCAGTCTGAAGACGACTGGACGGTATACAGCTGAAATATTAGAATAAGAAGTGAACTTTATGCGGCTGCATGCTCAACATTTTATGCGTTTGTAAGTGTCTCTCATTTGACAGCCCTCTGGCTGCAGATATAGGGTGAGAGGATGTAATAGCATTAACGAAGAAAGAAAAAAAAATAGTAGTTTCGATATGTGAGTGGATAAACTAGAATATTATCCCACAGCAAAACTCTATTTGTACGGATCTTCATTTTTTAACAATTAAAAAACAGACTATTGAATTCAAACGTGGACATACTGTCACTGAAGATATTCCGTATGAATGACGCCCGAAACCTTCAGCTACAGATAAACGTCATGGGGAAAATAATACCTAACTTTCGGCAAATGATAATGTGTGACGTCGGCAACATTCCAGGAAAAGAGACCAACCCGTTTTCCATAACAATTAACCTTTACACGAGTTTTGCGAGAAGGATACTACATTGCTTGAATCTTTACGAAAAGTACATGCTAAAAGAAATGTTTTAAGGCCAACCTAGCTTCCAGTGTAAAGCTTGTTTTGATATCAAGATCGTTCTGTTCTCTAAGTCACGAGAAACCTTCATTTCGGTACCTGCACCCTAAAGTCACGTTGAAGTATATTGCAGCAAATGATAGAAAGCTTTACCCATTGCGCTAGGTAGTCAACACCGCTTGAGTCTTACGAAAGTAATCTATCATATACGGCAGGTAAGTATTATTCCTCATTTCGAAACAACTTACCACGGTGCAACAAAGAACAGTACCAAATGAAAACAATTCTTTGCAGCTCAGCGACTTGATTTTCTTTATAAGTAGATACGATGAGATATTTCAGGACAAAATATATTTCACATTTCCGTCTAGGTTAACATTTGTAACAGTAGAATATAGTAAAAAAAATTCAGGGACCTGTCAACATCCTCTGCATAGTTGGAGAAATTCATGATACACACTCTGCTGTCTCGCAGTATCTTTATTCAGTACCAATTTCGATCATGGACTAATTTCACAGTGGGAAAATATGTGTTGTGACAACTCCACATGGCATACATACTATTAATGTGGGAAAATAAGCCATTGTAAGAAAACGGTACCTCGCACCGTAACAGAGGCTTATCCAAGCAGAAAACAACTTTGAAAACGTGTTTTGCCTAAGCAACGGTTCTGTTCACTTTCACTTACTGCTGTTCCATGTTTTTGTGTTTTAAACATTGTTATATTCTTGATTAAACCTGTGTTACGATGTTAAGTATCGTTTTACAACGTTTTCAATTCAGCAATGGCTTACTTATCTATTCTAATAGCATTATGCGATGTGACATTGTCACAATAGATATTTTTCCAATGTGAAGATGGTCCGTGATCGAAACCGTTCGTGAATAAAGGTACTAAGACAGCACAGTGTGTATCATGCATTTCCCCAAGTACCACAAGATGACATTGTGAAATCAGTGTATATATTCAGAGCATGTTCTCCACCTTTATATATGAACACTTTTCTAGCTTGCATTATTCTTTTTCTGGGAGAAGCTCTTACGATCTGATAGTTTCGATTTGAAATACATAAACACTCAGATTACTTCGTATTGATAAACTTTCAAATGGTTCAAATGGCTCTGAGCACTATGGGACTTAACTTCTGAGGTCATCAGTCCCCTAGAGCTTAGAATTACTTAAACCTAACTAACCTAAGGACATCACACACACCCATGCCCGAGGCAGGATTCGAACCTGCGACCGCAGCGGTCGCGCGGTTCCAGACTGTAGCGCCTAGAACCGCTCGGCCACCCCGGCCGGCGATAAACTTTCAAAGCGTGAAACAGTAACTCATGAATACTTCGCAAGACATTTGGGGCATCTAGATGATAAAATACATAAAAAAGGTTTGAATCGGAAAGATAAAAATCATGTTTCGTCAGGACAATCCACAAAAGTGTTTTGGCAGTGGCCAAATTGAGGGATCGGTAGAACGTATTGTTAGAACATCCAACACATTCAGCCGATTTGGCGCACTTTTAATTACACCCATTTTCAAATCAAAGTACGTTTGTGACTGATAATATTACGGTATGTAGATGAATATTTTGCAGATTTTCCGGAATACCGTACTTGGGGCGGAATCAACACGCTGGCAAAACAGTGAACGGAGTGCAGTGAACTAAAACGGGATAACCTCGAAAAATAAAAGCACTATGCACAAGAGTACAGTAATTTAACGAAAAAAAATTTTAATTTTCTTATTCTTCTTCTATTGACGTATACTACATCTGACATACGATTTTGAAGACGACTCCTATTCCAGTAATGAAACTGCTTCAGCCGCCAATTTGCGAAGGGGTTTCATAGTATTAGTTCTATTTAAGAACGATATATGTTAAGAAAAAAGGTAGACACTTAGACATTTTAGAAGGAAAAGAGTTGAAGGAATTTGATAATCTACTGAACTAATAGAACTAGTTCTCCTCCGATGCCTGTTTCAGTATCTACGATGAACCGCTCATCTGGCATTGGTTGTACCACCTTCCTTCATATTCCGTTATATGACTTACGATGTCTGCCGCCCAGTGTAGTAACGAACTACAGCGTGTCGTTCTCTCAAGCCCGGCATGCTGCGAGGAAACGGTGCCAAAATCCAACTACGCGTTATGACAAATGCAGCGCAACCTAGACGTCAGAATGTGGATCACAGATGCAACTAATCAGTTTTCCTCTACTTCCAAACTGCTTTAGAGTGCTTAATTATTACTCCTTTCCAGTAATTTTTGTTTGGTTTAATCTATCCCGTCGATTATATGCCTATGTACCATCCCCCTCCGCCGGCTGGGGTGGTCGAGCGGTTCTAGGCACTACAGTCTGGAACCGCGCGACCGCTACAGTCGCAGGTTCGAATCCTGCCTCGGGCATGGATGTGTGTGATGTCCTTAGGTTAGATAGGTTTAAGTAGTTCTACGTTCTAGGGACTGATGACCTCAGAAGATAAGTCCCATAGCGCTCAGAGCCATTTGCACCATTTGAACTATCCCCCTCCCCCACTCCACCATTCCTCTTTCCACTCATTACAGTACATCTAAACCTCGTTATAAAACGTGTTTTTTTTTAAAAAAAAGAATTAAGTAAAAATCGTATCACAAGTGACAGTAGCCAAAGGATGATTTCATACAAAACCTCCAACTATAGCTTCCGTTGTTGACAACGCAACGGAAACTGATTGCAGCATGTGCTTTTAGGTATACTTTTCTTTTCTTTTATCGTTACTCAAATGGTTACGTGGCATATTTTACAGATGTTACAATGATTGTGTATTTCCAGTTTTTGTATTATGACGTCTGAAGAGGGTCACTTACTAGTCGAAACTGGTTATAACATTCCGAAATGCTCAACTGATCGTGATGTAAAACGCAAAATTTAATAATTTAATTATTTCTATACCATTGTATTACTATGAGTTCCAGCGTTACAGAAGTTCTCATTGTATTGATCACAACGAATACCTCGAGTGTATGCTATTAATTACTCCCCTCTATCGATAATTGTGTAAGTTTATAGTATTTGAAATACTGCTACTAATGACATATTACTCTGAATTGGATCACGCTGAAAGGCAGCGGACTGAGAGCCTAGCACCGTAGTAGCACAGCGAGACGCAGTTTCGTGCGATTCCTTTCTCCGAGGCGTCCCGCGGAAGACTATCTCGAGTTCGAGAGAGAAATTCGCTGAGTTTCGGTGTGGAAAAGTTTCGTCGTCCGAAGTGTACGGCAGTTGTTGGAACAATGTCGATCTGAGGGCCGACAGGTTGCGGTCCAGAGTAGCAGGAAGTGTGCTGGGAAGCAGAAGACCTCCCACGAGCACCATTTTCTTTTTCCTCGGCAGAATAAGGCTTGTTATCCCATCATTCAGAACCGCCGCTGCACCGTGAAATCGATTTCGCAACCCAGGGACGCGAACGGGTAGACGTTTAGGAATATGTGCTTGATTTTCAAATAGAGACTTACGAGGAAAAGCTAGTTCGGGTGAGAACAGTTCATCAAATAGGTCGACGGGCCGGTCGCCAAAAACAAAACGACGACCTGTGAATCGCTTATCAAGGAGACGCCAACTGCCAAGCGGCAATGATACGATGCTCTGTACAGGGTGAATCCGCTGAAACTTTCCGACGGTCTTGACAAGTTCGTAACACTGATTCCTGTCCAGTCATCGAAGTTAAACAACATCGGACCCGGTTCGTACTTGGATGGGTGATCATCCACGGAAAAACCTGGTGCCGCTGGCACAGAGACATGGAGGTCGCAGAAATGGGGTGGGTTGAAAGATTTGCACCTGGCCGTGGTGCCGTGTGTAATTACGCGGGTTGGAATGTTAATAGTGGCAACTATTTATTTACAGCTCGTACAAAATAGATACGTGTTTCAAATTTTTACTGACCTTCAAAGTAGTCACCAGCATTGTGTATAACCCGTTGCCAGCGATGTGGAAGTCGTAGGATACTCTTAGCAGTGCCAGTTGTGTTGACAGTTCGAGCGGCGCGGACTATTGACCGACGAATTTGTAGCAGTTCTGAAGCGAATGCCGTGAAGTGTTTCCTTCAGTTCCAAAAATGAATAGCATAGAGACAGAAATGATGACACTTTCTGCAGGACCTGACCATCATTTTGCAGGACAATGCTCAAGCACGTACAGTGAAAGCTGTTACTGATTTCTTTGACTAATGGGGCTGCTAAGTGCTATACCACCTACTACAGTCCCCTGACTTAAGCCCTCGTGAGTTCAAATGGATTTCTAAACTGAAGGAAACACTTCACGGCATTCACTTAAGAACTGCTACAAATTCGACGGGTAATATACCGCACCGTTCGAACTGTCAACACAACTGGCACTGCTAAGAGTATCCTACGACTTCCACATCGCTGGCAACGGGTTATACACAATGCTGGTGACTACTTTGAAGGTCAGTAAAAGTTTGAAACACGTATCTATTTTGTACGAGCTGTAAATAAACAGTTGCCACTATCAAAATTGCAACCATCGTATTATTCTTACACTAGAAGCCTGTACCGGTTTTCTTTCGTTATTGTTCAAGTTATCAGACCGAGGTTTTCGGCAATTGCATGGTTAATTCGCTTAATTCTTATATCAACCGAGGTAACGAAGCAAGGATTTTTTTAACAGAACAATTTACTTTTCAATGGCATCCGAAAGGATATAGAGCATATATTATTATAACTTTCAAATCGCGCAATGATCACCATTCAAAGATAAGGAAAATTAGAGCTCGTACTGTGGAGTTCAGATAGTCGTTTTTCCCTCGCGCGATCCGCGAGTGGAACAGATGGGGGGAGATACGGCTTTGGCGCGAATAGTGCCCTCCGCCACACACCACTTCGTGGCTAGCGGAGTATATATATATATATATATATATATATATATATATATATATGTAGATGTAGGAAAACGACTGTAGTGATGTTATACCTGCTAATGTTGGCTTTGAGACATTTCGTGAAAATAAAGGAGAAATGTGAAATGTGAAAGACATGACACCAATAAACGGGGCTTTCACGCCAGGGTCCATCGTTTTATCAAGCCTTTCGACTGTTTACTTGCTTCCTCAAGAGCTTTTCACTTAAACCTGAATAAGTACACGTACTTTAAATACACTGCCTGTCCAAAAAGGTGAAGCACCCAGAAGGAGAGGAGGAAACGAAATGAAACTTCACGGGCTGAGAGAGTATGTGATGTCATTTAAGTGATTACAAATGGGAGTCAACACCCATTTACCAGTATGACGTTGCACACCCTCATGGCTGGATACGTGCTCTAATTCGGTGAGGAAGGGTGTCACAAAGGCGTTGTACCCTCTGCTGAGGTAATCTAGCCTGCAACTGCCACAACTGGTCCGTATCATGGATACTGGCAGGTGGTTCCAGACATGTTCTGTCGGAGACACATCTTGGCACCTTGTTGGCCAAGAAGGTACCTCAAAAATACGCAGACAGTTCACAGAGACACATATATGTCCTTTTCGTAAATGACACCATAAAACGACATCACGATAACATCTGAAGACGCATGATGTCCGTGCCGTGTGGTTATGCCCCCCACACCTTGGCGTCAGAGGTAGCTTCGCTGTGCGCCTGCAAAGCACTGGAAGACCAGGACCTATCACCATGTGACCGCCATACTCACCGACGATGGTTATCCGCGGTAGTACAGAACAGCTAAACACAAAGCTACGACTTTCCTCAGCAGTCCACGCTTCCCCGTCACGACATCACACCAAATGCAGAGATTTGTATTGTGGCGTTAACACCAGCCAACGCGTCTGATGTTAATACCCTATCTCGTCTGTTGCTTGTCTCTGGGCAATGACACAAAATGTTGCAGGGAATCCATTATTGTTCTCGAATGGGAGGCGAAATTGTGCGAGGCGTACGATGTGATTGGTGTACAATACGGCCATCCTCTCTTTTGGTGGTCGGACTTCGTCAACCGGAACGTTGACGACGAATGCGCCTGCCCTCATGTAGCCGCGTACCTCAACTTCGGGACATAGACACATTACAATGAGTCACAAATCTGGATATTCCGCTATTCGATCAGCCTGCCAAATAGAGACCAACAATGAGTCCGTTTTCGAACTCCGTTATGTGCCGATAACGCTGCCTTACACGAGAACGCGACAACTGCGTATCCTCCACAGTAATTAGTCAGCATCTGACGCTGTTCATACCCATTATGTACCCTACCAGGCGTAGTATCAATAATAAAAAAGACCAACAGTAATGCACTGTAGTGGCAATTCTATCCGTCACAGAGAATTGCAACTCTAGTCATTTACATGCACGCCGATGATGTGTACATTCGAAGTACATGACAATCGACCGTATCTTCTGGCTGCTTCACTTTTTATGTCAACATCTACATCATCTACGTGATTACTCTGCTATTCACAATAAAGTGCCTGGCAGAGGGTTCAATGAGTCACCTTCAAGCTGTCTCTCTACCGTTCCACTCTCGAACGGCACGCGGGAAAAACGAGCACTTAAATTTTTCTAGTCGAGCCCTGATTTCTCTTATTTTATCGTGATGATCATTTCTCCCTATGTAGATGGGTGCCAACAGAATGTTTTCACAATCGGAGGAGAAAACTGATTGAAATTTCATGAGAAGATCCCGTCGCAACGAAAAACGCCTTTGTTTTAATGATTTCCACTCCAATTCACGTACCATGTCTGTGAAACTGTCTCCCCTATTTCGCGATAACACAAAACGAGCTGCCCTTCTTTGTACTTTTACGATGTCATCCCTCAGTCCCACCTGATGATCCCACACCCAACAGAAATACCCCAGAACAGGGCCGACAAGCGTGGTGTAAGCAGTCTCTTTAGCAGACCTGTTGCACCTTTTAAGTGTTCTGCCAACGAATAACAGTCTTTGGTTTGCTCTACCCACAATATTATCTATGTGATCGTTCCCTAACTATTTAGCTTAATTTACAGCCTTCAGATTTTTGTGACTTATCGCGTAATCGAAATTAGCTGATTTCTTTTAGTACTCATGTGAATAACATCACACTTGTCTTTATTCAGGGTCAATTGCCACTTTTCGCACCATACAGATATCTTATCTAAATCATTTTGCAGGGCGTTTTCATCATATGATGACTTTACAAGATGGCAAATGACAGCATCATCTGCAAACAATCTAAGACGGCTACTCAGATTATCTCCTATGTCGTTAATATAGATCAGGAACAATAGAAGGCCTATAACACTTCCTTGGGGAACGCTGGATATTACTTCTGTTTTACTCGATGACTTTCCGTCTATTACTACGAACGGTGACCTTTCTGACAGGAAATCACGAATCCAGTCGCACAACTGAGGCGATACTCCGCAGGCACGCAGTTCGGTTAGAAGACGCTTGTGAGGAACGGTGTCGAAAGCCTTCTGGAAATCTAAAAATATGGAATCAATTTGACATCCCCTGTCGATAGCACTTATTACTTCATGAGTATAAAGAACTAGGTGTGTTTCACAAGAACGATATTTTCTGAATCCGTGCTGACTATATGTCAATAAATCGTTTACTTCGAGGCACTTCATAATGTTCGAATACAGTATATGTTCCAAAACCCTACTGCAAATCGACGTTAGTGATATATGCCTGTAATTCAGCGGATTACTCCTACTTCCCTTTTTGGGTATTGGTGTGATTTGAGCAATTTTCCAGTCTTTAGATGTGGATCTTTCTCTGAGCGAGTGGTTGTATATAATTGCTAAATATTGAGTTATTTTATCAGCATATTCTGAGAGGAACCTGACTAGTATACAATCTGGACCGGAGGCCTTGCCTTTATTAAGTGATTTAAGCTGCTTTGTTACACCGAGGATATCTACTGCTATGTTTCTCACCTTGACAGTTGTTCTTGATGTCAGGCAGTATAGCTCTCTGAAACCCATTCTGATAACCTAGAGTTAACATACAGTTCCATTTCCAAAAGTCATTGCTGACCCTGTATCTATGATGTACACAGTAAGGCCAAAAGGACATACGGTTATCTTAGTAGCTTAGGTCAGTCTTCTCATTGCATATAACGTTGGAACCTTGTACAAGAGCCCCACTAGGCGGTCTTAACATCGCAGCTCATTTCAGGCGTTTTGCCTTTCAGTTTTAGTAATGCTCTTAAGTACTTTTGTGTAAATTTTCAACCCTAACATTACCAAGCTTTACATCACTGGGCTCGTGTTTTCAACAGCTTCTAACACAGTTGAAAATGTACATCGTTCCATTAATAAATGGCATTCATGCTTCATTATCTCGGGTGATACAAAAGTTAAGTGTGTTAACCAAGAAACAACCTACGTGCTTCTACACTCCTGGAAATTGAAATAAGAACACCGTGAATTCATTGTCCCAGGAAGGGGAAACTTTATTGACACATTCCTGGGGTCAGATACATCACATGATCACACTGACAGAACCACAGGCACATAGACACAGGCAACAGAGCATGCACAATGTCGGCACTAGTACAGTGTATATCCACCTTTCGCAGCAATGCAGGCTGCTATTCTCCCATGGAGACGATCGTAGAGATGCTGGATGTAGTCCTGTGGAACGGCTTGCCATGCCATTTCCACCTGGCGCCTCAGTTGGACCAGCGTTCGTGCTGGACGTGCAGACCGCGTGAGACGACGCTTCATCCAGTCCCAAACATGCTCAATGGGGGACAGATCTGGAGATCTTGCTGGCCAGGGTAGTTGACTTACACCTTCTAGAGCACGTTGGGTGGCGCGGGATACATGCGGACGTGCATTGTCCTGTTGGAACAGCAAGTTCCCTTGCCGGTCTAGGAATGGTAGAACGATGGGTTCGATGACGGTTTGGATGTACCGTGCACTATTCAGCGTCCCCTCGACGATCACCAGTGGTGTACGGCCAGTGTAGGAGATCGCTCCCCACACCATGATGCCGGGTGTTGGCCCTGTGTGCCTCGGTCGTATGCAGTCCTAATTGTGGCGCTCACCTGCACGGCGCCAAACACGCATACGACCATCATTGGCACCAAGGCAGAAGCGACTCTCATCGCTGAAGACGACACGTCTCCATTCGTCCCTCCATTCACGCCTGTCGCGACACCACTGGAGGCGGGCTGCACGATGTTGGAGGCGTGAGCGGAAGACGGCCTAACGGTGTGCGGGACCGTAGCCCAGCTTCATGGAGACGGTTGCGAATGGTCCTCGCCGATACCCCAGGAGCAACAGTGTCCCTAATTTGCTGGGAAGTGGCGGTGCGGTCCCCTACGGCACTGCGTAGGATCCTACGGTCTCGGCGTGCATCCGTGCGTCGCTGCGGTCCGGTCCCAGGTCGACGGGCACGTGCACCTTCCGCCGACCACTGGCGACAACATCGATGTACTGTGGAGACCTCACGCCCCACGTGTTGAGCAATTCGGCGGTACGTCCACCCGGCCTCCCGCATGCCCACTATACGCCCTCGCTCAAAGTCCGTCAACTGCACATACGGTTCACGTCCACGCTGTCGCGGCATGCTACCAGTGTTAAAGACTGCGATGGAGCTCCGTATGCCACGGCAAACTGGCTGACACTGACGGCGGCGGTGCACAAATGCTGCGCAGCTAGCGCCATTCGACGGCCAACACCGCGGTTCCTGGTGTGTCCGCTGTGCCGTGCGTGTGATCATTGCTTGTACAGCCCTCTCGCAGTGTCCGGAGCAAGTATGGTGGGTCTGACACACCGGTGTCAATGTGTTCTTTTGTCCATTTCCAGGAGTGTATAAGTACTGCCATTTGCAGAGAATTATGTTTCGATATCTTGTACCGTTCACGAAAAAAAATCGAGTTTTATACTTTACGCGACACACCCTGTTACCAAGCTCAATTCATTTAGCTGTTCCTTCGATGTGAGGAAATTGTAGACTGTATCAAAGTACACAGGCTTGTCTACCCACACCCAAAATAGCATGAAAATTTTATTAAGTGATCATATGTTTTGTGCTTGCAGAGATCGTGACTACTTACTGATGTGCGAATATGTGACCCTTCCGTATATCACATCGTCAAATCCGGAATTCCCAAATCTCCGGACTTGTCGATGTCGTGTAATACGCAAAGGCCACATACTCACACAACGATAAGCAATCAAGGCTTAAATGTTAAAGTGACAGACACTTGGTATTCCCCATGAAAAATTATAGTTCTGCCAGACGATGACCTCAAGGTTGAAAGTAGCTGCAGAATAACAAACCAAAAATTGTAGCAGCGTCGTGTAGTTATTTTCAACAAAAGTACGCAGTTACTTCAGCTGACATGACTGTCAGTATTGACTAAGACAAAGCGACAAGTAATTTTAATAATTAGAGTATATACCTCCATAAAAATTATATTTGGCAAAGATGTGACTATGAGGAGAAGATACTTTGTTGGTCGTCACTCACCATTTTTCTTCACCGCCTTCTGTCTTGATGTCTGGGATGTTGGGGATTTTCTTATTGAGGTATGCCGATGATATCTTAAGCAGCGCCTGAAAACATAAACAAAGGCGTTACGATGTTTGAAATTTACATATGCGAACAGAGACCAAATAAAAGTTCTTTCCAAGCAATAACTGGAATTTACAGCTTGTGGCTTCCTACAAAGGACGTGAAGATGATTCATTAGTTCTTGTATTATTCTTCTGCACAAGTAATAC
Source organism: Schistocerca americana (assembly GCF_021461395.2). Classification (NCBI taxonomy): domain Eukaryota; kingdom Metazoa; phylum Arthropoda; class Insecta; order Orthoptera; family Acrididae; genus Schistocerca; species Schistocerca americana. Next base: position 472,942,675 of record NC_060122.1, on the reverse strand, counting down.
CGATGTTCACATGCTTGGAACTCTCAAACCACACTTTCACATATTATCTTTACTACAGATATCCCATCGATCTGAGTGGCGAAGGTGAACTGACGGGTATATTTTCCGCTATGCAGTGAAAACCATTTCAAAACTACAATGGTACTTATAAGAAACTTAAGTGACAGAAATATTGTACTTTTAAAAATTATTATAAAAGACGAGTGTACACCTACGTTGTTAAAACACGTTTTTTTGTCCTTTAACAAGAAATGTTGATGAAAGTCTTCATAATGAGAGTGAATCACTTCACGAAATGGAGTATGCTCTCCACTGGGAAAGGATATGAAGATAGTAGGAGAGTTAAGTGATGTGTGGAGCGGGGTTGCCAATTAAGGGGGGAAACCACATTAGGAAACTGTTTGACATATTTTGGGATTTTATTTTGGTGAGAAGAATTAATTAGGATTTAATCAAATTTTGACATCATTTAATTCATATGTCGAACAGTTTTTTGAATTTTTTTGAATAATTTCAGCGAAAAATAACAAAGTTACGCTGTGATATCCGCTGAAGGATGTGACAATAATTCTCGACTTGCGTGCAGTGTAGGCATTCCGATTTACATCTGAAATCAAAAATATTTTGATTTTTCATTAATAACCTACTTTCTAACAATATGAGCCTCAATTTTGCAGACGTTGGAACAATTTTCTTCGATTTTCACGATTTTTTTCTCTAATCATGCAAAGAAAAATAGCCTTAAAATCATGGTATCATCTCACAGCTTGGTTCATATAATTTGTAATTTTATAAAGAATCATGCTAGCAGTTTTCATAATGATCGGTTCTACACTTTTTGAGTTAGAGTCCGCAGCTCGTGGTCGTGCGGTAGCGTTCTCGCTTCCCAAGTCCGGATTCCCGGGTTCGATTCCCGGCGGGGTCAGGGATTTTTCTCTACCTCGTGATGACAGGGTGTTGTGTGATGCCCTTAGGTTAGTTAGGTTTAAGTAGTTCTAAGTTCTAGGGGACTGATGACCATAGCTGTTAAGTCCCATAGTGCTCAGAGTCATTTGAACCATTTTGAGTTAGACTCCACGAAAATGTGAAAAAAGCCATTTCGAGATAAACGCGTTTGAAAACTAAATTCTCGGAAACATAGAAATTCAAGGAAGTTAACAATAATTTAAAATGCATACCGATTAATCTGCGATTCCAGCACCATATAATAATCCTTCTTCTTCCACATAGGCTTCATTTTGCGCTTGCAGTAGTGCTATCCGAGCTTTCCGACCTTCCTTCGATTCCAATGAACTACGTCGTTCGGCATAATTGAAGCTTTGTGTAACTTCTACAATTCCTGCCTCTTTCATGGCCATTACAAGGGATGAATTTCCTTCACTGAATAAGCCCCCTGCTAAATACGATGCCAATTCAACGACTTTTAGCGCGGAGTGCAAGTGTTTAGGACCTAATCGCCAAATAGTGGAATTAAAACTTTCATTCGCATTTTGTGTGTGGCCACCTAAACATCTCTTTAGTAATTCATCCCTTGATAAATTATACAGGAAGAATTTCTATGCTCATAAAATCTAAACGAATGCGAACTTCGCTTTGAAATTTTGACAGCGTATTCTTGGGTAGTTAAGTTAACGATTTATGCAATTAAAAAAAATAGGATTTTTTTTAACCTCCTAACGTGGTTTCCCCCTTAAGTTGGTGAGTTGATATGTGAGAATGTGTACTGCTGTACACTGAGTGGCAGAAGAATGGGCTTTAGGACAGGGGTGAAATCATGCTGGCCGGATCATAGTTATGGGCAAGTAAAGAAAGAATATGATTGAAATTTAAGCCGAAATTTTAAGTAGTTGCGTTGTGAAGGGATATGCAGGGTGTGTAGGTGTAGAAGCATATATTGATGTTTCTCGGCAGCATGCCAGGACTGGTAATTAGGGGGAAACTATGTGGTTGTTAGAATCGATTTCTCTAAATGTATAGGATATATAGACAGTCAGCAAGTTCAGATGGATGTAAGTTGCTATATGCAGAGACGAAGAGATCTGCAACAGGGTAGACTGACGTGGAGAATTACATGAAATCAGTCTTTTCGGACTGAAGACCACGAGAACAACAGGATACACAGACACGTTGACTGTCGAAGAGAAATTTGAGGAGTTTATGGAGGGGTGAGGCATTCGGGTAGAGGACGTGCGTGGATGTGACAGGCAAGACAGAGTCTTCAAGTATTTAGAGTGGCTACGTGGAGCAGATACGTACGACATTGGCACAGTAGGGAATGTGTCAAATCAAGGCTTTGTAGCTGTGGAGATTGCGCGAGGATGTAATCATCATGTTCCACCAGTCGGTTGTTACATAGCCTATTGAATACTTTCTGTTGGGTAGTTAGTACGTAGTTTACGATCAAGGGATGTGGTATTTTAATGCCTTCGTTAAGAGATTAGGAAAGTCATAAATGGTCAGGTACAAGTTATGTGAACGAAAGCTGCGGGTGAATCGTTCTATAATGACCTGCGAGACAGATTACCCATGGTCTAGATGTAGCGTCTTTGACCTTTAGTCAAAATGCCACTGGTTAAGCGTCGAATAAAAACCATCAGCAATGGTGATCTAAGACATCCGGCCTAAGAAGTCACCCTCATTCTCCCAACGACTTTGTCAAAGAAGGCGGAAGAGCGGACATAGATTCAGGACACTTTCTTACCCCTAAGACTCGAATGAACCGCAAAGATTAACGGCACCGTGGTGCAGAAGAAATTGAAAACCACTGCAATAAAGACACATAAGATGTATCCACAGGACACGTGGCCTGTAATTGAAAAGTGTCATGATTCATGATGGGTTCTCTATTGGCTAAAAATTCCGTATTAGTCCCCCATTTGGGTGGCGGGACGCAAGCCAGCCGGAAGGCTGATGAGTCAAAGAAATGGAATACAGCTGAGAAAGTTCATAAAGTATTTTGCGCTATTGCACCCTGAATTTTATGTATTTTAAAACATCGTAAACAAATTCCTCTAAGAATATGCAGAATTGGCACCAGTAGTCGCACTGTTTAGTAAACCATAATCAACAGTGACATAACAATACTCGTAATAGCCCTCCATCACGCACCCTACAGTGGCTTGCGGAGTATCTATGTAGATGTTGATAGAAATTGTGGATGGTGTGGTACTATACGTTTGTACGACCAATGGGATGGAACCTCTCAAACATCTTGTATTCTGAGAGTTTTGTGTTGTTAATACGACCCACTCGAATTAGAAAAGGGCGTGACACAAAAAACCCTCTGGCCATATGATTTCAGCTTTATTTAGTTCTGCCACATTGTCCCTGGCGAATGATGGGATTGTTTTCTTCATTAGAATGCGGGAAATTACTTCCCTTTTTTACTCTTCAGTAGGCTATAATACCGTTCCAGTGGTTTTCTTTCTTTTTTTTTCTTGTCTGCTACTCATTATGGTACTGTGTTCGTTTCACGAACAGGACTCAAGCCCAAAACCTATGGACATAAGGAACCGTATGACATAGGTCACTGCATTCACAAGACACTAAAGACGTTTGCATTTGGAAACGTTGTATCTCCTTCATTCACCTTTACTTGTTCTGACAGTTTTAAGCACACAATCAGCGAACAAAGCTTTTATTTTATGTACAACTCGATGAGTCCGGGTCTTGGTTACAGTTTAATAATCAAGGGAATAGTTAGTCTCAGCTTCATTTACAACATTAATCAGATTAAACTTAGTCTTTTAAAAGACTGACACATTTCAGAAATATGAGCGTTCACCTACAGACTCAGTCACCAGAATCAGAACACAGCAAATAAACTCAAGGAACAGTTTCTAAAAGATGGCAATATTTTCAGACAATTTTCTGTCGTTGAAGAGACTATTGTGCATTTAAGACAAATAAAAACAGATATCTGTGTCATTCACTTTCTTAGCAAAACTATTCGACACATTATCATCAACATCATCATCCACTGTTATGACCAGACGAATCTACAATCGTGTGCGGGTTCTTTGACCGTTCTAGGAGATAGCTGTTGGGAACTACATGTTAGTTCACTTTATTAAGTGAATGATGAAAAGACTTACCTAACTTGATTCAGCCCTTTCGCACAAGAATATGTAGAATGTTTTCAACTGCCATTGGCTATTAAAGCAACACATTTTGCCTAAAGTTACACTCTTGAAGTACAGTGTTCAACATTTACGAAAGTACGTTGTCATCTGGGACTTGTAACACTTTAGCGCTACTCGTTGATGACGATGACGACGACGACGACGACGATGACGACGATGACGATGACTGCTTCAACTGAGGTCACGTGCTCGGCTCCATATTGACATCTGTGTGAGGGCGCTGCTATGCTGAGAGAGAGAGTGTTACTTCTATGGACTCTGCGTGCAATGGACATTTGGAGTCGTGTAGTTCGCAGAAGGCCATTGCTCACAGCGCCGTTGTGGACTGCAGCGAGACATCGCAAATGTCTGTGGTACTGGTGTACGTTGCCCAGTTTGGTGTGGCACCGCGATCTCTGGACGATGCCACAGATACAGTAGTTCACATTTGTATTTTTGCTTGCCGCAGCCAACTCTCCGCTTGGCGTTTTATGGTGCTATAAAAATAGTTATATCTAGTTGGTATCCTGATTGCAGAGCATAATTTTAAATCGCCGACACTTACGAACATAAGAATACACCCTGAATAAAGACAGGGGTCTGCAGATAAGCACAGCTTGAGGTGCGGGCATCGGAAGGTTGAAGCGCGCGTGGCGGGCGCGCAACGAAGACATTGCCCTCTACGGCGGTAGAGCGAGCATGTGGACCACGGAGGCCGGCCGTTGTGGCCGAGCGGTTCTAGGCGCTTCAGTCTGGAACTGCGCGACCGCCACGGTCGCAGGTTCGAATCCTGCCTCGGGCATGGATGTGTGTGACGTCCTTAGGTTAGTTAGGTTTACGTAGTTCTAAGTTCTAGGGGACTGATGACCTCAGAAGTTAAGTCCCATAGTGCTCAGAGCCATTTGAACCATTTGGACCACGGAGTGAGCACCAGTAACATCACAGAAAGCAATGCGGCTATATAAGGACGACAGCAGGAACCAAAAGACAGGCACCACTTGACAATGACCAAGGAGTACTCGGCCTAAAGCTCGTGGATTCTAAACAATGTGACGTAGCGGTCGCTCGGTTCCAGACTGGAGCGCCTAGAACCGCTTGGCCACCCCGGCCGGCTAAATTCCTAGACTCTCACTCACCTCCGAGCAAATGATCACCACAAGTGTTTGATCCTAGCACTTGGGTATTGGATGCATTTGGCACGAAAATAAACTTTCTGGAGTGAAGATAAAATTTTGAGGTAGCTAGAGATTGGTCGTTTAGTTTAACATGTATAAGCGTGGTACTGACAACCGATGGGACAGTGATGCCATTATTCGGACTATTTCAAAATTAAAAAAGAAATAGCTCCAGTATCCTAGCAACAGTTGTTCCACATTTACCCAAAAATGTGGTGTCATTGTTGTTGTTGTTGTGGTCTTCAGTCCTGAGACTGGTTTGATGCAGCTCTCCATGCTACTCTATCCTGTGCAAGCTTTTTCATCTCCCAGTACCTACTGGAACCTACATCCTTCTGAATCTGCTGTCATGTGGTGTCAAAGAAACCAAAAATGAGTGAACGTAACTCGTTACAGGATACAAATGACCTCTATCTTAATTGGATGTCGAAATCCAGACCCTTACGCTCTCTATGTTGCCAACTACAATATGACGGCCACGAAGTGATTCTAGAACACAAAAATACATACTGTTCGATTCAGCTCCAACGTGGACCTACTACAACGAATATTCCAGATTTCTGAGGAAAAACTTCACAAGCCTAGTGGTTTGCTGTGCCATTTCAGCTGCAGGTTGCAAGAATATTGATTTTACATGTAAAACTTTAAGATACTGTCATAATATACCCATTAACAGGTGTATACTGATAAGGCATAACATTATGACTACCGCCCAGCGCGATGCCTGGTGACGTGCAGGCATATGACGCTGTAACTAAAGCATGTAAGCAGAGCAGGCAGGGACGTGGGATCACACTAGCGAAGACATGGGCCGCAAATGCGGAAATCCATTGACATAAGCTACTTTGACAAAGGCGGGATTACTGTTATGCAGGACCTGCAAACGTGTATCTCGAAATCGGAGAAGTTGATCAAATGTCCACGTGCTACTGTCGTGAGCATCAACGGAAAGAGGTGGAAGGACAGTGAAACTACCCCTAGGCGCTAAATGGTTGGACATCAACGACTCTTCACAGAACGTGGGGATCGGAGGCTTTCTGCTCTGTAAAGTAGGATAAATGATGATCTGTGGCATCTCCGCCGAAAGAGGGCAGTGCTAGTCCATGCACAAGTGTTTAGGAGCACACCTTTCATCGTACGTTGTTGAACATGCACCTCCGCAGCAAAGCATCACAGAGTGTCCACATGTTGACACAACGACATCGTCAATTACGATTGCAGCCGGCATGGGACCATCGACATTCGACCGCCGATTAATGGAAACGTGTCGGCTCTTCGGGTGACTCACGCTTTTGCTGTACATGGTCGATGGTCGTCTCCACAAACGCAGTCATAGAGGTGAACGGCAGCTAGAAACGTGCAGCCCGCCACGGACGCAGGCTGGTGGGAGCTGTATTCCCTTGTATGGGAATTGTAGTAAGCAAAGACTCGCTGACAGTTGCGAACCACCTGCATCCCTTCATGTTTGAAGTCTTCCCCGACGACGTGGTCATCTTACAGCAGTATAATTGTCCGTGTCTCTGAGCCAGAACCATGCTACAATGGTTCGAGAAGCATTATAGTGAATTTACGTTGATGTCTTGGCGACCAAATTCGCCTGATCTAAATCCTATGGCACCCATTTGGTCCGCTATCGGGTGCCATCACCGAGTACCCAAATCAGTGGCCTGTTATTTCTTCGTATTACATGACATGTGCGTTGACATCTAAGGCCACATTCCTCCACAAACCTACCAACAAACTGTTGGATCCATGATACGCAGAATTAGTATGTATTTCGTTCTAAAGACGGACAAAGAAGCTATTAAGCAGGTAGTCATAATGTTTCGTCTCATCAGTAAATATACAGAGGCAGTGTAAGTCATCGCTGGCAAATATCCAAATTATATTCATCCAGTATTTGAGAACGAGGCCACCAGTGGTTGCATTGAACTTAACACATAATTTCAAACCTTCATGAAACTTTTTCTCGCTGACACAGTCCACACGATGATGAAACGAAATATGTTTATCGCTTGCTACAGTTCTGTTGTTCATGCAGTAAATTTGCGTCATCAGGTATGATGTTCCAATTTATTTCTTCTTTACTCTTAGCTGTATTCGCAACACAATTTTCAGACAGCGTCCACATATAGCACTGACCACAACAGAAAAATTATATTATTAAACACCGCATACTTCAGGAAATACGACGTCATAAACATTGAGATGCCTGAGAAACTAGCTTTTGCTTAAAACAGGACGTACGTTTCCCGCGCTCTGCTCATTCAAATGGTTCAAATGGCTCTGACCACTATGGGACTTAACATCTGAGGTCATCAGTCCCCCAGAACTTAGAACTACTTAAACCTAACCAACCGAAGGACACCACACACATCCATGCCCGAGGCAGGATTCGAACCTGCGACAGTAGCGGTCGCGTGGTTCCAGACTGAAGCGCCTAGAACCGCTCGGCCACATCGATCGGTTTCTGCTCATTCGGTGTTTGATAATCAGATAACTTAGCAGCTTGCAACAAACTCTAAACAGAATTTCAAAAGTTTTCCAAACTTCTTCTCGCTTACATGCTTCCCGTCAAATATTTAACACATCAATTCATTCCTAGAATAATCGGTAGTTTGAAGAGGTTTTATACATTGGAGTTCGATTATTTAAAGAATTTGGAGGAGGGGGGGCTGGTTACTGGTTAAGTGTAAACTGGTATTAAAATGTTAAAGTCCATCTACATCTCAGTCTAAAACGAAATGCATCTTCACATACTGGTATTTGGTATCGGAAGCGATGCATCGCCTTTTGTCATTAATGTTGCCACTCGGCGTCATATGCACAAATTCTTAGTCAAGACGCACCAATATATTTCAATCAGAAATGCACTAAGTATCGAGTTTTAGGGAAATTACCTGCACTTACGGATGTTATATTTTGTCTGTTTTGACAATAGAGATACGTGTGTAAGGCGACAAAGACAATAATTTAGGGAACAGTGTTGCACATGCTCGTCAGTTTCCCGCAGGATACACGAAAAATTCCCGCCGCGCTACGTTTCATGGTACCATTTACTGGAACAAAACCTCAAGATAGATAGCAAAATTTGTAGCTTATATGAACAAAGCAATTACTCGGTTCTTTCGGCGTTTTCTAATGAAGTATTTGATGATATGATAATTCGTCGAATCAGAGACGCTCACAGTCCATGATATGGCTTATTATCTGAAATAGGTATAATTTATTCACAATTTCCTGACTGGCTGTTCCCTAGTCCTGCATCAGGTGAAGTTATTCGACTTGGGGCCACGAGGATTTTGTGGCGACAATTGCCAGCATTGGTCGTCTAAAAATACAGCACGTGTATGCAGAGTAGCCTTTACGGAGTGACTGCAGTGTCGAAGCAATAAGCACACATGTCTTGCGTGAGGAAAGTCACCATCTTCCCCTAGCACATCCACTCTCCTCGAGGTTATTAATGCATTGCGATTCATGGGAATAAGTTGTTTCCTCCGTTCCACACAGGATTTCGTGAACAAATAGTAAATAATTCTTAATCATGTGCAGACTAATTTTAACCCGCAGTTCTGTACTCAGAGTTCCACACATCATCCGTCAACGCGTCCATACGTTGTAGTGTTGTCTTCTTTTTTTTCTTGTCCTTTATCCCGTATCTTGCGGGAGTCGGCATGTTAGTTATTCTATTTGGCAATATTAGTTGTAGATGATGGAATCTGTGTACCACAACTGTCTGGGTCTAGTGTTATCCCATATGAAAGTTGTGCACATTTTGTTTTTGTCTATGAAGCGTTTAACGAAGCGGGACATGAGATACCAGCCCGGTATTCACTTAATCGGATGTGGGAAACCTCCTAAAAACCACATGAAGGCCAGACGGCACACGGGCCCTCGCCGTTAATCCTCCGGCCGGATTCCATAAGGGACCGGCGGGCCTCCCAGAATCGCGGAATCGCCGAGCTAACGCGCGTGAATATCTGGGTGGGTGTTATTCTGTAATGTTGAGAATTACTAATAACGATTTAAACTGTGAAGTTTTGTGTTTCATTCATGTAAGAATGTAGCCATTTAATGTGATTCGAGATTTCTGTTTATGATTACTTTACGTTTAGATTTAAATTTCATTCCCAATACTGATATTGAATATGTTATAATGAAACATGCTCAGATGATCTCTTGAAGAATACTGCGACGACACAATTTCGGTTTCTTCATTATTTTCGATAATGGAATAAAAATGACAGAAATAAATATGGGAAGTTATTTTAGTTACTATGTACTATTAATCACATAATACAATACGTTTTGGCAGCATTCTAAGGTACCTCGTCTCGAAGCTAGCACCAGCCGCCAACACTCTTAATATCGAAACTAGCACCAGCCCCCAACACCCCACCCAAAAAAAAAAAAAAAAAAAAAAAAGCACGGAGGTGGTGGACAACATCAGAGACAGAAATCGTTCAGTCATAAAAGTTAACATCTGTGACATTTAGTGTAGCTTCTGTGCGAGCGCAATAAACAGGGGCCACGCATATGGACTGCACATTTCGCACGTAATCAAACGTACATGGCAGCAATAAAGTATGAGCTAGTGTTTGACGTTTTACACTGATGGGTTTTTATGGAGTAAAAAGGATCGACATATAAAGGTATGTGAGAAAGATGGAACCCAATGCACAGGAAAAGCAGTTACTGTTTCTTGCCATAGCTGAGAAGTGAAGTACTAACTGATGCGATGGTAGTTGTACTTCAAATGAGTTTATTTGATTTCGCAACGACTCAGGAAGATGAAGCACAAATTTATGATAACTAAATTTCTCTTGATGATAACCTGGAATGTTTACAGCTGAAAGTTTTCAAACTCAAATAGTTCATTGGATCAAATCATTTATATTCGTTCTATCGCCAGATTTCCTAAATATAAGGTGATTCAACTACCCCTACAGCTGTCGTTTTATGCAACCCGCAATGTTTTACCTAGCCTTCATAAACCACACGGCAGATTTTCATATTCTCTCGCTCGCTATGCGCAAACTGTTAGTCCTACAGAAAAAACGGACAGGTTCTTTCGCTAGGAAATTTAATCTAGTTAAATTTTGTTCTGAGATACGTTCTCGCTAGAGGCCGTAGTTTTCGAGTTAATCGAGATAAACTACAGAAAGGACCTTCAAACGCACCCCTACTCCCACACTTCGCCACCACCTCTCAGGATTTCTAGTATGTTGTTCATGGCACTCCCTCCTACCACGGTACAAATATTTGCGACTGAACGAATTATTTCCCACATTCGACCTTTCTTGGTCTTCATTGACTGGCCTTATTAAGCCACCGTCTGCGTCGAGCACTTAAAAATTGAAAACTAACGTTTGCGTAAATATTACCTAATATTTGTTGTGAACTTTAACAGCATAAAATAAACAATTACATCGATGTATTCGTCAAGCGTTCTGACTACGAAACTATTGTGCCTGCAAGGTTAAGTTTGGATCGAATTGCCAACGTAATTAGTTTTCACGTTACGTTTACAAAAGTTTTTCGTTCATTATCCTCACGGGAACGTTTAAGCTAATAATGTTAACGAAAAATCCGATTATGTTGGTGGTATAATAGCCCAATCAAAAATGACCGAAAGAGGTCGAATATCGGGAATAGTTCGTGTAATCAAAAATTTTTGTACTGTTTATGGAGGAGTACCACGGACAACATATTAGAAATCCTCACTGGTGGGAGACGAGTGTGGGGTGGAGGTGCGTTTAAAGGCGAATTTTGTACGTTTTCCTTGAATAATTAGAAAACGTATTCCAGTAACAAATTTAACTACATTAAATTTGGTAAAAAAAAGGACCTGCTAGATTTTTCTGTAGGGCTAATAGTCTGCGCGTAAGGAGTGAGAGAATATGAAAATCTGTGTCTGGTAAATTAATGCCAGATACTGCATAATAGACAGCAGTAGGGGCAGCTGAATCAGCTAGAACGTTAGACTGTGTTGCAAAGGTTTTCCCTCACACATGGCGGTTTGCAGTTCCACATCGATTAACACTAGGGCGCCGAATATATTTTCATTGTTCACGGAGCTGATGAAATCTGCTCAGTAAAATATGTGTTACAGAAGAAAACCACACTCATTCACAGCTAATTTTTCAAGGTAATACTTGAGCAGAAGTCTTAAAGCGATTGTGCGACATTGTCATAAATTAACACATATGTGCGACACTAAACCGTAGACACGACTTATATTCATTATTTGAAATTATAAAAGTTGCTATGCAACATACGCAATGAGAAGCACTGAGAGATAGGTGTTCGATAAGCGTCATCATGACGCTGCCAGTATGATGATATGAAGAATAAGGGAATGTGCAGTTAAATTGAAGCGGCGCTACCAGGTCCCAAACTCCTGCCTCGTAAATCAGAACTTATTCCGAAACAAACGGGAAGTTTGTTTGACGAGGTGCTCGTTTCACTCACGGTAATTTAAGCTGTGTTATTCATTCCTAACCCGTTCCCCGCCACGGAAGGAGCTACATATTCCGGAAACGCTTTATTGTGTACCCAATCTAATTTATATTTTCCGAAAGAGATGATAGATCTGTGACTATTCTAAACTAGCCGCGTGGGATTAGCCGAGCGGTATAGGGCGCTGCAGTCATGGACTGTGCGGCTGGTCCCAGCGGAGTTTCGAGTCCTCCCTCGGGCATGGGTGTGTGTGTTTGTCAAAAAAAAAAAAAATGGTTCAAATGGCTCTGAGCACTATGGGACTCAACAGCTGAGGTCATTAGTCCCCTAGAACTTAGAACTAGTTAAACCTAACTAACCTAAAGACATCACAAACACCCATGCCCGAGGCAGGATTCGAACCTGCGACCGTAGCAGTCATGCGGTTCCAGACTGCAGCGCCTTTAACCGCACGGCCACTTCGGCCGGCTGTGTTTGTCCTTAGGATAATTTAGGTTAAGTAGTGTGTAAGCTTAGGGACTGATGACCTTAGCAGTTAAGTCCCATAAGATTTCACACACATTTGAACATTTTTTTCTAAACTAGTTGGCACACTACAAGGGAGGTGCTAGCGCAGCCCTTGTGTATCGTCACCAACTTTCCTTCCGTCGCTTGTGGGGTCACACAGGCGACAAAAAATGGTAACATTGCGAGGGATATCCAGTATCAAACTTTTACTTAATTACTATTAAAAACAGTCTTGATCACGATTTATTTTACAAGGTGACCGGTTTCGACCACTACTGTGGTCATCTTCAGACCATTGAGTAGGAACCCCTTTCTGTTGGAGAATCTCCAACAGAAAGGGGTTCCTACTCAATGGTCTGAAGATGACCACAGTAGTGGTCGAAACCGGTCACCTTGTAAAATAAATCGTGATCAAGACTGTTTTTAATAGTAATTATTTACAAGACATTGATCACTGCTGTTCCCATAATGCATTCAAAAGTAAACTTTTACTTGCTGTGCATTTACTGTATAGTTATAAGAATACATTGTTGAATCTGTAGGAGATTTTGAGGTGTATGGGATGAGAAGTTAAGTAGAGAGAGCTGCCACGGTCAGCGAAATCGCCTGCAATCGATCGCTCGCCTTGATCCTGCAACCAGAGCGGTTTACCAAGCCATTTTAACCAGTACTTGGTAAACACCACTTTCATGAACTGTTGGTATAAAAAAATTAATTTGCTACGTTTGACAGCAGTGTCAACTGATCTCGTTTTACCCACTAATAGTTCCAAAACAATAAATAAATACGGGAGTTTAAATGTATTAAACATTAATCAAAATATCCGCGGGTGTACTGCCGGCCTACAGTGTCCAACGGGCACAATATTTCGGCGATCATACGTGTCGCCATCATCAGGTGAACTGACGGACTGAGCTCCTGTGAACGTGCCGGCACGGAGATCCGCACGCTATGGATGCTCAGAGGGAACTGGGTTCGGTCGCGGTGGCGGCGGATTTAAATACCCTCCGCCCGCGGCGCGCTCCCTCCGCTGTCCGCGCCCCGCGCCACGGTCGCGCGGTGCAACAGATTGCGACGGCATCTGAGATGACGTCGGAGTGATGGCTCTGTCCGCCGTGGTCGTCACAACTACACGTTTGCTCGATTTACTCTTGATTAACCCAATCGTTGGTTCCCAAGCCTTGCTAAGATTATAGCCACAGTCACGGTTTATGAGGTCGTCATTGGTGCGAATTTCGATGGCCTCTCCAACAACGCTGTCCCAGTATCTCGACGTCTGTACCAGAATCCTCGTGCGTACGGATCTCCGTGCCGGCACCTTCACAGGAGCTCAGTCCGTCAGTTCACCTGATGATGGCGACATGTATGATCGCCGAAATATTGTGCCCGTTGGACACTGTAGACCGGCAGTACACCCGTGGATATTTTGATTATCAAATACGCTGGGAGAAACTCAAGAATCACGCATTAAACATTTTTTAGAAACTTTTTCTTGGTATCTGTATGTAATATTACAAAATACGTCACCTTTTTTATTGGCGCCTAGAGAGTTTTGTGCATGTTTGCGATACTGTTGGTTTCCATAAAATTTGATGTAAATTGTACGAGGTAGAATTAAATTATATAAAATGAAAAGGGGATTAATTGTAACTCTAAAATAAGCGCACTCTACACGTTTAAATTGAAATGTTCACTTAATACTATTTCATCCTGTTCAGATGTTAAAAACCTCAATAATGCATCTACTTGTTTTATAAATTACTCCAAATGATGGATGAAACATTGCTACGAACTTTCCGTGAATTTCTACTTTTACAATATAAGCTTCAAGATATGATGTGCTATTGTTTTATTATTTCTGTTCCTTCTTAATATATGTGGCAGCTCTAGCTTCATTTTCGCTTCTAAGACTGTTTCATACTCCTTCAATAACTATAAATTCTGATGTAAAGTTGTTACTCCACTTAGGAAAAGCGAAACGAAACAGAACTACAACTTCACACTTGCTAACTGGACAAATGGGACGCAGTCGGGCAGCCATATTGTCACACACGGCCGATTCGTCACATGTGATTATCAGACTATTGGAATTCCGAGTGACCAGCGACCCATCGCTGCGATGGGCGATTTGCTCACACACGTGCGATCTGCAGACAAACCCCGCGACCTCGCGACGGATTGCTGCCATTACACGATGACGTGTGGGGATCCTAACACTCGGGTTTAGAAGTGTTTGATCATTGTTCGTTAGACTGAGATCCTAACCATACTCAAAGGAATGGTAAGAGACGATGCACAGACAACCTGCGTAATTCGATATAACAAGAGAGCTACAAAAATGGTTACGAAAATATAGTTGGAGATGGTACTACGAAGGCTAATGTCATGTAATGCCGAAAAACTTACACTTGCCACTACCAACAGTGTTCTTAAATTCTTTTTGGCGAATGCCATATAATTCCTGTTAGTAAGCTACGACACCACTTCCCTCATTCTTAATCACGATAACACGTAGTGAATTCTTACGCTGCAGTTTTAATATTGTTAGTATTTTTGCTCTTATGACATTTTTGTAAAATATTACATAGAATACAAAGTGAGTAAATAACTAAATCAGAAGGAGGCGGCCGCGATAGGTGTGGATGGGTTAATGTTGTGATGCTTCGTTACCCAAGAGAAGAGAAATCGATATACGAAAATGTTCCATAGAAGATACTTTTATTGTTGTCACTTTATTGGTAACAGTTATAATTACCTGTTGTTTTCCTTTATTAGTGAACTAAGCATAATAGAATGGTTATGGTATACTGTAACAGGAAAACCTCAAGCCAATGTGCCGCTGCGCATTGCATGTTGTTGTTCTTCTGGTCTTCAGTCCTGAAACTGGTTTGATGCAGCTCTCCATGCTACTCTATTCTGTGCAAGCTTCTTCATCTCCCAGTACCTACTGCAGCCTACATCCTTCTGAATCTGCTTAGTGTATTCATCTCTTGGTCTCCCTCTACGATTTTTACCCTCCACGCTGCCCTCCAGTACCAAATTGGTAATCCCTTGATTCCTCAGAACATGTCCTACCAACCGAACCCTTCTTCTAGTCAAGTTGTGCCACAAACTCCTCCCCAATTCTATTAAATACCTCCTCATTAGTCATGTGATCTACCCATCTAATCTTCGGCATTCTTCTGTAGCACCACATTTCGGAAGCTTCTATTCTCTTCTTGTGTAAACTATTTATCGTCCATGTTTCACTTCCATACTTTGTACGGAGTGTAGCCACACTCCGTACAAATACTTTCAGAAACGACTTCCTGACACTTAAATCAATACACGATCTTAACAAATTTCTCTTCTTCAGAAACGATTTCCTTGCCATTGCCAGTCTATATTTTATATCCTCTCTACTTCAACCATCATCAGTTATTTTGCTCCCCAAATAGCAAAACTTCTTTACTACTTTAAGTGTCTCATTTCCTAATCCAATTCCCTCAGCATCACCCGATTTAATTCGACTACATTCCATTATCCTCGTTTTGCTTTTGTTGATGTTCATCTTATATCCTCCTTTCAAGACACTGTCCATTCCGTTCAACTCCTCTTCAAAGTCCTTTGCTCTCTCTGACATAATTACTATGTCATCGGCTAGCCTCAAAGTTTTTATTTCTTCTCCATGGATTTTAATACCTACTCCGAACTTTTCTTTTGTTTCCTTTACTGCTTGCTCAATATACAGATTGAATAGCATTGGGGAGAGGCTACAACCCTGTCTCACTCCCTTCCCAACCGCCGCTTCCCTTTCACGTCCGCCGACTCTTATAACTGCCATCTGGTTTCTGTACAAATTGTAAATAGCCTTTCGCTCCCTGTATTTTACCCTTGCCACCTTCAGAATTTGAAAGATAGTATTTCAGTCAACATTGCCAAAAGCCTTCTCTAAGTCTACAAATGCTAGAAACGTAGGTTTGATTTTCCTTATTCTTTCTTCTAAGATACGTCGTAGGGTCAGTATTGCCTCACGTGTTCCAACATTTCTACGGAATCCAAACTGATCTTCCCCGAGGTCGGCTTCTACCAGTTTTTCCATTCGTCTGTAAACAATTCGCGTTAGTATTTTGCAGCTGTGACTTATTAAACTGATAGTTCGGTAATTTTTACATCTGTCAACACCTGCTTTCTTTGGGATTGGAATTACTGTATCTTGCTCACCAAATGGTAGAGTTTAGTTAGGCCTGGCTCTCCCAAGGCTGTCAGTAGTTCTAATGGAATGTTGTCTACTCCCAGGGCCTTATTTCGACTTAGGTCTTTCAGTGCTCTGTCAAACTCTTGACGCAGTATCGTATCTCCCATTTCATCTTCATCTATCTCCTCTTCCATTTCCATAACATTGTCCTGAAGAACATCGCCCCTGCATAGACTCTCTATATACTCCTTCCACCTTTCTGCTTTCCCTTCCTTGCTTAGAACTGGGTTTCCATCTGAGTTCTTGATATTCATACGAGTGGTTCTCTTTTCTCCAAAGGTCTCTTTAATTTTCCTGTAGGCAATATCTATCTTACCCCTAGTGTGATAAGCCTCTACATCCTTACATTTGTCCTCTAGCCATCCCTGCTTAGCCATTTTGCACTTCCTGTCGATCTCATTTTTGAGACGTTTGTATTCTTTTTTTGCCTGCTTCACATACTGCATTTTTATATTTTCTCCTTTCATCAAATAAATTCAATATTTCTTCTGTTACCCAAGGATTTCTACTAGCCCTCGTCATTTTACCTACTTGATCCTCTGCTGCCTTGACTATTTCATTCCTCAAAGCTACCCATTCTCCATCTACTGTATTTCTTTCCCCATTACTGTCAAATGTTCCCTTATGCTCTCCCTGAAACTCTGTACAACCTCTGATTCTTTCAGTTTATCCAGGTCCCATATCCTTAAATTCCCACCTTTTTGCAGTTTCTTCAGTTTCAATCTACAGTTCATAACCAATAGATTGACCACATTTGCCCCTGGAAATGTCTTACAATTTAAAATCTGGTTGCTAAATCTCTGTCTTACCATTATATAATCTGTCTGAAACCTTTTAGTATCTCCAGGGTTCTTCCATGTCTACAACTTTCTTTCATGATTCTTGAACCAAGTGTTGGCTATGATTAAGTTATGCTCTGTGCAAAATTCTACCAGGCTGCTTCCTCTTTCATTTCTTAGCCCCAAACCATATTCACCTACTACGTTTCCTTCTCTTCCTTTTCCTACTGTCGAGTTCCAGTCACCCATGACTACTAAATTTTCGTCTCCCTTCACTACCTGAATAATTTCTTTTATCTCATCATATATTTCATCAATTTCTTCATCATCTACAGAGCTATTAAGGTAGTGCCGCCTCATTTTCTTATTCCATTTACTGGCGTCATTAACTTCCTGCCTTACTTGCCCATGAGTGGCAGCAGCAGCGCATATCGATAAGCGCACTTTTGTACCATCTCTGAAGCTACCGATAATATTTCCGAGTCATCGTGTGTCGAGTAGTCAGTGAGTGGGAGACGCACCAGCAGTGCGGTCGCGACGGAGCGGCAGTCGAGGACGGACCAGCAGTGCAGTCGGTCGGTTGGAGTGGAGCAGCAAGCAAGCCCCGGTCGCGTGGAGTCCGGGCTGGAACCGCTGGTGGCGAGCACGCGCGCTTGGAGTGAGGTACTGCTTGCGAGTGCTACGACGTTCGGCGCCCACTGATCTTCGATATGAAAGTTGAATCCTCACTTAACTTTCTATCGAGCCTCTGTTCTTTCGGACTGTCCCCGTTGACGTATGTCAACGCCTATAAGCAGCTAAGGGTGTTCATTTCATTATAATTTCATTCTAACGAGCTGCATGGTCTCCGATGGTATCTGTTCTTTCGGACATGTCCGAAAGAACATATACAACTTAGTATATGTATAGTTAAGGTTCACCGGCCACTTGACCATCTTCTTCTTCTGTGCGAATGTACAAACAGTGCCCGAACTCTTGCGGGAATCGGCAACGCGCCGCGAGTAATGAGTATAATGGGCGGGGGCACTACGAATGTAGTGCGGGACAATACGTTGAGAATGTGGGTTTCGCGGGAGGCGTGCCAGTGATAAATCCCTGCAGTCGCGCTATCCTCTGTGTCCTCGGTGGCTCAGATGGATAGAGCGTCTGCCATATAAGCAGGAGATCTCGGGTTCGAGTCCCGGGGGGGACACACATTTTCATCTGTCCCCGTTGACGTATGTCAACGCCTGTAAGCAGCTAACGGTGTTCATTTCATTGTAATTACAATTTGGTTGGGTATGGAGGGTGATACCTAGTTTTAATGCAATCCTGGGACAATACGCCCCGGGGAAAAAATATGAAAAGTCCTAATGTACGTGTAAGTAAGTTTTTCTTTTCTTCACACAGAGTAAAGTCGCTCGTGTGCTCGAAATGTGCAGTCGTTGGCGGTCGCAGGCGATGCGATCGATCGCACCGGAAAAGACTGCAGTTAACAACCCCTCGCCGCGTCTATCTAATTGTGGCCGGCCGTTGTGGCCGAGCGGTTCTAGGCGCTTCAGTCCGGAACCATGCGACTGCTAAAGTCGCAGGTTTGAATCCTGCCTCGAGTGTGGATGTGTGTGACGTCCATAAGTTAGTTAGGTCAAAGTAGTTCTAGATCTAGGGGACTGATGACCTCAGATGTTAAGTCCCATAGTGCTTAGAGCCATTTGACCCATTTATCTGTGAGTCTCCCGTAGCATCTAGACACATCATTGAACACGAAGCTGAGTGCCTGACGAGGAAACCCGCCACCTCGGACAGCGGTGCGCCGTGCTTTTGTTCGACTGACGAAATCCAAGTTGGCCTTTGGCTGTGCTGCGGTGAGGACTCGCTGTTTGTGTTCCTTGCCGCGGAGCGAGCGCTTGTGTTGTTTACATCGTACTCGGCCGTTTAGAGCGTGCCGTACTCAGCATATAGATCACCATGGCGCACCAATACAGAAAATCGACGCTCAATTTTACGTTCCGCAACAAATTTGCACGGCCCAAAGCACTCGAAGTCGAACGATTTCTACGAGAAGAAGTTAAAATCCCGGCGACCGACATTCTCGGCATTCACTTGTCCATTGTGAGTAGTATCGTATACGTCAAGATCATCAACGACGCAACATGTGAACGGATCCTTCGGGACACGAAACAGGGCCTCCGTTTCTGCCATGCTGATGGCAATGTGGGGACTGTACACGTCGATTATTCTGGCATGGGACTTCGCACGATCAGAATTTTCGAACTTTCTTTCGAATTACCGGCGGAGGACGTCGTGACAGCGCTGCGCCCCTACGGCACGGTCCATGATCATATTGCGGAAAAATGGACGCAATTCCAGACATATCCTGTGCTGAATGGAGTCCGCCAGATCCGAATAGAACTTAAAAGACATGTACCTTCATATCTGACTATCGGTGGCTGCCGTGCCATCGTCATCTACGATGGGCAACCAAAGACCTACTCTGGTTGTGGGAGGGAGGGACACCTTAGATCAGAATGTCTCCAACGTCGAATCACGCAACTGCCGCCGGCTGACGCAGACCCGCCATCGCAGCCGACGCTGCTTCCCGTGACTTATGCAGCAGCCCTCACGACAGCTACCACTTCACCACGACAGCCGACATCCACTGTTGGGTCGCGGCTCCATCCTCCAATACAGGGCGATGACGACACACCCGTTCCACAAGCTACGGATTCAACTCCGATGCCGCCGCCCCCGTCGACGGATAACAACATACATGACGATAGCATGGCCGTAGACTCGCTTATTGTGCCTACAGCTGCCTTTGTGCCGGAACGTCGGGAATCTTTGCCGTCGTCTGACACAGAAGGACACACCAGGAAGCAACGCTCCCCGAAACGATGGAAGCGGAGGCGTAGAGCAACTTCCGAACGGGATGCGACGCAGCCTCCAGAGGACGAAGACTCCACCTTCAATGACGAAGCTACCACAGAGGCAGCCGCCATTTGCTGCAGTGTGGCACCACCGAACGGAATTGAGGACAAACCACATATACCTACAGTGGCAACATCGGATGCCGATATGCAGGACAGATACTGCCCACCACCTTCTGGAGTGCAAGCACCCATGCCGAGTCCTGAGGATGCTAGGGAAGCCGATCTCGCTTTGAGTTCCCCGACGTGGGCGGATGACCACGACGACGACGGAACCATGCAAGTTGTGCCAACAGGGCCCACGCCATTGGCGCCGGCTCTCTAGAAAGGACGGCAGGTGAGGTTTGTGGGGATGCGGAGGTGTCAATAGAGTCAGAAGCGTCATCGGCGATTCCAGTCTTAATGGATAACTTAACACCCGCGGTTCGGCAACAAGCTTATCGTATCGCCACGCTTAACCTCAACACGATACGAACGGCAGTGAAGATCCAGTTGCTGCGTGAGATGCTTCGTTCTTCGGATGTTGACATTGCCCTGTTGCAAGAAGTGTATATAGCGGCCCTCCCCGTTTTCTACGGTTATGTGACACAAATGTCACCGGCGGACCGGAATGGCAGCGGTACGGCAATACTAGTGCGCGACGGAATTGCCATCGAAGAAGTGACTTACCTTCCGTCAGGAAGGGGGCTGGCGATCACAGCACTGGGCACGCGCATCATTAACATTTACGCTCCATCAGGAACTGACCAACGCCGCGAACGATCGCTGTTCTACTCGGAGGATATCGCCCCCCTCTTTATCAGCCGCTACGATCAATATATCTTCGGCGGCGACTTTAACTGTGTGCTCCACCCCAAAGACCAAGTCCCACACTTCTCGACTTGTCAAGAACTTCGGCTCCTGGTTCCTGATATGTTTCTCACCGACACGTGGGAGACAGTGCACGGTGACCGTCCCGGGCCGACATACCTTACTAGTCACTCCGCCAGTCGCCTAGACCGCATTTATGTCTCACGAGCTCTAGCGCCGGGAGTATTGGACGCCGAACGTTGGCCGCTTGCCTTCTCTGATCATAGCGCTTTCATATGCACACTCACTCTACAACAGCAGCGGGTATGGCGCAGCCGAGGACCCTGGAAGCTGAATATGGCACATCTTCAGGACCCGGAATGCCGTCGGATTATCGCCAACACATGGCTGGAATGCGAACGTCGTCTTCCCCGATATCCTTCGACTCTAGCATGGTGGGTGGACTGTGCAAAACCAGCGTTTCGGCGTGTGCTAACTCAATTCGGTAATGATATCGCAGCTTGGCATCGTCACACATTGGACTTTTATTACACGATGCTTCGCGAACTCGACAGCCAACCACCATCTCCAAACCGACAAATGGAAAGCCGCCGAATTAAAGGTCAAATATTGTCTCTTACGAGGAAACGTTTGGAGGGGGTCGTCGTGCGATCGCGACGTCAAGACCGAGCGGAAGGAGAAAACCCGTCTATGCATCACATCGTGCTCGACAGCCGCCGACGCCGACAGCAGCTGATCACGGACCTCGTATGGCTAGGTGGTAGGGTCGTAATGACTCAGGCGGCAGTTACAGAAGCCTTTGCAGATCACTATCGCCGGTTTTAGGACGAGGTGAATACAGAGGAAGAGGAAGCGGACGATCACGACATACTGCAGCACGTGTCGCACACCCTCGACAATGCAGCAGCGGCGACGCTGTTAGGTGGAATTACACGGGACGACATCGAGGACGCGCTTAACAAGGGAGCACTCAACAAATCTCCCGGGCCAGACGGACTGCCGCTCGAGTTTTATCGGACTCTCCGCGATCTAATGATGCCCCGATGGATCAGCATGTACCAAGAACTGATGACCCCGGTTCCCACGTCCCACCTGCATTCGTGGAAGGTCTCCTTATACCGATACACAAGCCTTCCAGAGGTCGGACGGTCGAGGACTACAGGCCCATTACAATGCTCAACTCGGACTATAAAATCTTCGCCCGACTACTCGCCGGCCGCATAAAGAAGGTTCTGCCCCTACTCCTCTCAATGGAGCAAACGACACAGGGCGGAGTGACCAACATGCAAACGGCAACCAGCGAATGCAGGAATTTATTAGCCATCGCCACATGCTGTCGCCTTCGAGCTGCTCTGATCTCCATTGATTTCGACCACGCCTTTGACAGAGTTCACCAAAGGTTCCTTCTGTCCGTTATGGCCCGCATGGGCTTCCCGCCTGACTTTCTCGACATCTTTCAGCGCCTTTTCCGTGGAGCTGCATCCCGTGTACTGGTGAATGGACGGACTGCGGGTCCCTTTCCGATCCGACGGTCAGTTCGCCAAGGATGCCCACTCTCCATGATCCTTTACGCGATCGCACTCGAACCACTTGTCGGAGGGTTGAAAAACAGGCTCTCGAAAATGTCATTGAGGGATCACACCTTTCACTGCAGGACATATGCTGATGACCTTCTATTACTTGTCCGATCTGGTGACGAGGTACGATCGGTGATACAATGGATCAATCGCTATGGATTGGCAGCGGGCAGCCTCATGAATGTGGCCAAGTCGGCAGCGGTGCCGATTGGGAGAGGTCTACAGGAGGACGCTTTAGCCCCACTCCCACTAGTTAACAAGATCCGGTTCTTGGGCATAACATTTACACAGGATGTGCGCCGCACGGCTGCCATGAACTATGCACGATTACTACAGGCCATACGCACGGAAGTTCGCCGGAACTTACTTCGACGAATGGACCTCCCACAGCGTGTGGAATACCTCAACCTTCACGTGGCGACTAAGATGATCCACATGGCCCAGGTCCTACCGATATCGACAGCGATGGCACACAGATTGCAAGCAGCGTTTGGATATTACCTTACCGCTGTACACCTATTCAAAGTCCGCTACGAAACACTCACCCTCCCTCCGCGTGACGGCGGACTGGGACTTATAAATGTACGAGCAAGAGCTACAGCGTTATACTTGTGCACAATGATGAAATTGTGGACCCACAAAGATGCTTCCCTTACGGGACGTCTGTTAGAGGAATTAATGCCGGCGTCTCTTCTGCCACCTGTCACGATTGCGCACATTACACCTTCACTCTCGCACCTCTCGGCATTTATTCTTGAGTATAGTTACGTGCACCCAGACCTTCCCAACACTCGCACTCCCAAGGCGAGAGACGTTTACAGACTGCTGCTAAGGTCCATACCTCGGAATGTGATTGAGAGGAAGAGCCCTACGACGCTATGGCCGGCAGTGTGGAGAGCGGTCCAGAAGCCGTTCCTCCCCATGCGGGTACGAGCCGCGTGGTACCAGGTGGTGAAGGGGAAGGTTCTAACACGACAAAGGCTGCACGCTATTAGAATGACGGATTCCCCCCTTTGCCCACGTTGCCACCTCGTGGATACTGACGAACACCGTTTAACATGTGGATCGGCGTTAGAGGTATGGCTGCTAGTGCAGAAGATCCTCGCCTGCTACCTACGTATCGCGCCTCGCACAATTGAGCCACGGCTCCTCCTTTGTCCAGAGGATACTTATTTCCCACCTGCGAGGACTCACTCTCTCACATGGTTTAAAGGCATGTCCATATACTACCTCTTTCGAGATAATGAGAAGATGGTGCTTGATTACTGGCAATTTCTCCAGGACAGTCATAGCACACTTGAGTGTACACCCCGATACCGACAACTATTTGCGGACTATTTGCGCAGTGTCTTCGACAACCCCCCTCACAGTTGGGGAGTACCGGGCAGAGGATTCTACACAGAGTACGTGAAAGAACTTGCCCCCCTTCTAACAGCCGTGTACCGCGTCTCTAGAGGAACGGAGGATTCCAAATGATTGGAAAAGAGCACAGGTAGTCCCAGTCTTCAAGAAGGGTCGTCGAGCAGTTGCGCAAAACTATAGACCTATATCTCTGACGTCGATCTGTTGTAGAATTTTAGAACATGTTTTTTGCTCGAGTATCATGTCGTTTCTGGAAACCCAGAATCTACTATGTAGGAATCTACATGGATTCCGGAAACAGCGATCGTGCGAGACCCAACTCGCTTTATTTGTTCATGAGACCCAGAAAATATTAGATACAGGCTCCCAGGTAGATGCTATTTTTCTTGACTTCCGGAAGGCGTTCGATACAGTTCCGCACTGTCGCCTGATACACAAAGTAAGAGCCTACGGAATATCAGACCAGCTGTGTGGCTGGATTGAAGAGTTTTTAGCAAACAGAACACAGCATGTTGTTATCAATGGAGAGACGTCTACAGACGTTAAAGTAACCTCTGGCGTGCCACAGGGGAGTGTTATGGGACCATTGCTTTTCACAATATATATAAATGACCTAGTAGATAGTGTCGGAAGTTCCATGCGGCTTTTCGCGGATGATGCTGTAGTATACAGAGAAGTTGCAGCATTAGAAAATTGTAGCGAAATGCAGGAAGATCTGCAGCGGATAGGCACTTGGTGCAGGGAGTGGCAACTGTCCCTTAACATAGACAAATGTAATGTATTGCGAATACATAGAAAGAAGGATCCTTCATTGTATGATTATATGATAGCGGAACAAACACTGGTAGCAGTTACTTCTGTAAAATATCTGGGAGTATGCGTGCGGAACGATTTGAAGTGGAATGATCATATAAAATTAATTGTTGGTAAGGCGGGTACCAGGTTGAGATTCATTGGGAGAGTGCTTAGAAAATGTAGTCCATCAACAAAGGAGGTGGCTTACAAAACTCTCGTTCGACCTATACTTGAGTATTGCTCATCAGTGTGGGATCCGTACCAGATCGGTTTGACGGAGGAGATAGAGAAGATCCAAAGAAGAGCGGCGCGTTTCGTCACAGGTTTATTTGGTAACCGTGATAGCGTTACGGAGATGTTTAACAAACTCAAGTGGCAGACTCTGCAAGAGAGGCGCTCTGCATCGCGGTGTAGATTGCTCGCCAGGTTTCGAGAGGGTGCGTTTCTGGATGACGTATCGAATATATTGCTTCCCCCTACTTATACCTCCCGAGGAGATCACGAATGTAAAATTAGAGAGATTCGAGCGCGCACGGAGGCTTTCAGACAGTCGTTCTTCCCGCGAACCATACGCGACTGGAACAGGAAAGGGAGGTAATGACAGTGGCACGTAAAATGCCCTCCGCCACACTCCTCTGGGTGGCTTGCGGAGTATAAATGTAGATGTAGATGTAGATGTAGGATGACCGCCGACATGGGGCTCCACACGCCGCGAAATGTTGTACCAATTTGGAACATGGAATCTGTACGCAGAGGGGCCATGCACATGGAATGGCGTGCCGGATTTGGTTACATTTTTCTTTCTTTATTATCTATCATCACACTATTAGTTTCAAATTCTTTTTCATAGTTTAGAAGGAACTCTTGTTCTGTTGTTGCTATGGCTGTAATTTTCTAATTTTGTTTGTCGTAACTGAAA
Source organism: Schistocerca americana (assembly GCF_021461395.2). Taxonomy (NCBI): domain Eukaryota; kingdom Metazoa; phylum Arthropoda; class Insecta; order Orthoptera; family Acrididae; genus Schistocerca; species Schistocerca americana. The sequence goes on along the minus strand of NC_060122.1, from coordinate 472,917,028 downwards.
GACTCCTGGAAATGGAAAAAAGAACACATTGACACCGGTGTGTCAGACCCACCATACTTGCTCCGGACACTGCGAGAGGGCTGTACAAGCAATGATCACACGCACGGCACAGCGGACACACCAGGAACCGCGGTGTTGGCCGTCGAATGGCGCTAGCTGCGCAGCATTTGTGCACCGCCGCCGTCAGTGTCAGCCAGTTTGCCGTGGCATACGGAGCTCCATCGCAGTCTTTAACACTTGTAGCATGCCGCGACAGCGTGGACGTGAACCCTATGTGCAGTTGACGGACTTTGAGCGAGGGCGTATAGTGGGCATGCGGGAGGCCGGGTGGACGTACCGCCGAATTGCTCAACACGTGGGGCGTGAGGTCTCCACAGTACATCGATGTTGTCGCCAGTGGTCGGCGGAAGGTGCACGTGCCCGTCGACCTGGGACCGTACCGCAGCGACGCACGGATGCACGCCAAGACCGTAGGATCCTACGCAGTGCCGTAGGGGACCGCACCGCCACTTCCCAGCAAATTAGGGACACTGTTGCTCCTGGGGTATCGGCGAGGACCATTCGCAACCGTCTCCATGAAGCTGGGCTACGGTCCCGCACACCGTTAGGCCGTCTTCTGCTCACGCCCCAACATCGTGCAGCCCGCCTCCAGTGGTGTCGCGACAGGCGTGAATGGAGGGACGAATGGAGACGTGTCGTCTTCAGCGATGAGAGTCGCTTCTGCCTTGGTGCCAATGATGGTCGTATGCGTGTTTGGCGCCGTGCAGGTGAGCGCCACAATCAGGACTGCATACGACCGAGGCACACAGGGCCAACACCCGGCATCATGGTGTGGGGAGCGATCTCCTACACTGGCCGTACACCACTCGTGATCGTCGAGGGGACACTGAATAGTGCACGGTACATCCAAACCGTCATCGAACCCATCGTTCTACCATTCCTAGACCGGCAAGGGAACTTGCTGTTCCAACAGGACAATGCACGTCCGCATGTATCCCGTGCCACCCAACGTGCTCTAGAAGGTGTAAGTCAACTACCCTGGCCAGCAAGATCTCCGGATCTGTCCCCCATTGAGCATGTTTGGGACTGGATGAAGCGTCGTCTCACGCGGTCTGCACGTCCAGCACGAACGCTGGTCCAACTGAGGGGCCGGGTGGAAATGGCATGGCAAGCCGTTCCACAGGACTACATCCAGCATCTCTACGATCGTCTCCATGGGAGAATAGCAGCCTGCATTGCTGCGAAAGGTGGATATACACTGTACTAGTGCCGACATTGTGCATGCTCTGTTGCCTGTGTCTATGTGCCTGTGGTTCTGTCAGTGTGATCATGTGATGTATCTGACCCCAGGAATGTGTCAATAAAGTTTCCCCTTCCTGGGACAATGAATTCACGGTGTTCTTATTTCAATTTCCAGGAGTATATATATATATATATATATATATATATATATATATATATATATAACAAAATTAGAAAATTACAGCCGTAGCAACAACAGAACAAGAGTTCTGAAAGACGCCTTTTGTCCATATATATATATATGGACAAAAGGCGTCTTTCAGTTATGACAAACAAAAAGGTTGGAGCGAAAATAATTTCCAATTTTAAAAAACATTAAAAAAATAATAAAAAAAAGGGAACGAGACGTTCTAAAGAAAAAAAAGGGGGTAACGTCAAAAAAAAGTGGTCAGCGCGTCAGAACGTCAATCCAAAGGGCCCGGATTCGATTCTCAGCTGGGTCCGAGATTTTCTCCGCTCAGGGACTGGGTGTTGTGTGTAAAAAAAAAAAAAAAAAAAAAAAAAAAAAAAAAAAAAAAAAAAAAAAAAAAAAAAAAAAAAAATGGATAGAGCGTCTGCCATACAAGCAGGAGATCTCGGGTTCGAGTCCCGGGCGGGACACACATTTTCATCTGTCCACGTTGACGTATGTCAACGCCTGTAAGCAGCTAAGGGTGATCATTTCATTGTAATTACAAAGGAAACCTCCAGAAAACTTTGGTTAGATATGGAGGTTGATACCTAGTTTTAATTCAATCCTGGGACAATACGCCCCGGGGAAAAAAATATTAAAAGTCCTAATGTACGTGTAAGTAAGTTTTTCTTTTCTTCACACAGAGTAAAGTCGCTCGTGTGCTCGAAATGTGCAGTCGTTGGCGGTCGCAGGCGATGCGATCGACCGCACCGGAAAAGACTGCAGTTAACAACCCCTCGCCGCGTCTATCTAACTGTGGCCGGCCGTTGTGGCCGAGCGGTTCTAGGCGCTTCAGTCCGGAACCATGCGACTGCTACGGTCGTAGGTTTGAATCCTGCCTCGAGTGTGGATGTGTGTGACGTCCTTAAGTTAGTTAGGTCAAAGTAGTTCTAAATCTAGGGGACTGATGACCTCAGATGTTAAGTCCCATAGTGCTTAGAGCCATTTGACCCATTTATCTGTGAGTCTCCCGTAGCATCTAGACACATCATTGAACACGAAGCTGAGTGCCTGACGAGGAAACCCGCCACCTCGGACAGTGGTGCGCCGTGCTTTTGTTCGACTGACGAAATCCAGTAACTACGTGTCTGCAGCCTCCCCGTCTCCAAAGCTAATCTCCGATATCAGATATCACCCCCTGCTGCCAGCCGGTGGTTTAAGTACAGCTTTGCATAATCGACGGGAAGTGTTGAGGCGAACAAATCATGTAACGCACTTGACAGCTGAACGGATTCTGTTTGAGAGCTAAGCTGTCGTAATCCCTTATAACTCACGAGTTAAAAGGAACTACGGTGCAAAAACGTCCTGCAGAAGTGTACAATCCGATGTTGTTCAGTAATGAGGAACCTGTGAGGGGCTTTTATTCCAAAATGAAAACTGATTTTTCTAGGCATCACTGCCGCACCAAAGATGAAATTAAAATAGTCATCAGAAGATTTTTATGAACAGAAAATGCCAGTTTTATACGTGACGGGCTCATCAAACCAATGGAAACATACATTCAGTTATCTGGCGATCATGATGAAAACAGGAGATGACATTAAAGGTATTTTAAAGAAACTAAATAATTCCTGTTGGATGATGTATTATACAGACGTGTAACGTCTTTGCCACGCGGGATTAGCCGACACTCGTTTTCCCCTCCCTCTATTTTCAAGTGGAACAGGAAAGGAAACGATTAGTAATGGTACAGGTACCCTCCATCTCGCACCGTGCGGTGTCTAGCGGAGTATCTTCGTAGACGTAGAGATGTGCCATTAGCTACAAAACTCTGTCACTCGTTGTTCGCAGAGGCAGTAATTTTGAAAGTAGTTGTTATAATTTTCACGCGTAACGGTCGTTGGCTGTGCCTTATCTTCGACGTGTGCGTGGCAATATCTTTCACAAGATGACACTAGATCGTATATTGCTATGCTGTCCTCCCCTACATCATACAGAAATTGCTTGATTGTTCCTCTGGTCTGCACGTTTCTCAGATCCCTCACGCACTAAAAACACCTCGTCATTGTTTGCCGACGACTGTCAAGAAATCGCTAGCCAGCCACTAAGTTTGACGAACTCTACCTTCAAGTTGAAAAAAGCATGGATTGACGTCAACCTTGTTTGTCATCCAAGCTCCGTTGGATTCGCTCTATGTCCAGCCGCGTTAGATCCATTCTTGCTGCCACCACAGGTGGTAGATCTATCTGAGTGCCAAATTTCAAAATTCTATTTGCCTGCAATTCCTCCTCGCTGTAGGTGTTTTTTTTTTAATTTTATTTTAGTCTTCTGTCTGGTTTCATGCTGCCCACGACGAATTCCTACTCATCTCAGAATAGCAATTACATCCTACTTCCTCAATTATTTTTTGTATATACTCCAATTATTGTCTTCCCCTACAGTGTTTGTCCCCTACAGCTTCCTCTAGTACCTTGGAAGCTACTCTCTGATGTCTTAATACATGTCCTATCATCCTGTCCCTTCCTCTTGTGAGTGTTTTACGTATGTCCCTTTCTTCGCCAATTCTGTGGAGAACCTCCTAGTTTCTTACTTTGTCATTCCACCTAATTTTTAACACTGTTCTGCAGCATCACCTCTCAGACGCTTCGATCTCTTCGGTATGTTACAGAACACCCACTGCCAGAGGAACCCCGCTGGTGAACGCTCCAACTATCAGGGAAGATCGCCTCGACTGATAATCGCGGTAGACCTCGGTACAAGACGATAGTAAGGTCTGAGTGTACTAAAGGTCACACAAGGTGATGTATTCCGCTTGCCCAAAGGAAGTCGTGCAGACAGGTGGTGGAAGGTTTCTTGTAAGGAAAACGTGTTGCTTAAAAGTGGTTAAAAATGAAGCACCGTGATATATCTACCGTTGCCTCATGGATTCCCAAAGTATGCAATGTCTCGTGAAGTCCTTAGAACACGCCGTCGGCGTTATCAGGGTAAAAGTCAGTGCCACGCGCTACAGGCAGGTGTCTTTAGCCCATGTTATAACCAGCGTCTACGTAAACCGTTTACCGCAGGGAACGCATACGTCTAACTCAACGATAGCTACGAGCTACGTACAGCGTTCTCTGAGCAGAAATCGTTGGGAGCAGAACTTCGCTATTCTTTTATTGTGTTTAAGAAGTTAATTTTACGAATTGTAACTGAACAAGAGAATCCTTGCATGAATTTCTGCAGACTTCGGAGAACTGTCAAATTACATCTCCACTTCCCATCGTTGTACGGGGATAAATTCCTGTATGTTAGTTGAAAATATTTTGCGTCAGCAATAATCCACAGCTTCATTGCATTAAAAAGGTCATTGTATTCCACCAAAAGCTACTGTATTGTCTGCTTTATTTGTCGAAACCGGTTTCAATCAAATGATCCCCCTTCAGTCGCGAAATAAAGTACACAATACAGTAGCTTTTAATGGAATACAATGTTCTTTTAGCTGAAAATATTTGTTGATTCAATAGAATTTTTTTGGATAACTGAAGTGTGTGTCCAATTTCTTTGTTAAATTCCAACTACCTTCCGCCCCATGAAAATCTGCGTGCGTTAGGCAGTAAATTCCAATGCCTAATAATCGCTACAGCTTTTACGATCTAATCTGAACGTAATAATTCTCGTGTAGCACGTTAAAAGCTCTAGAACTGAGCGGTATTTAAATGCCATTTTAGAACTCCGCAGGGCTGAGGATTTGTATACAGTGCAGGAAAACATGAACAAATTACAGAAATGTATTTTTTTAATTCACTGAATGAGTTCACAAGTGAAACTTCCTGGCAGATTAAAATTGTGTGCCGGACCGAGATCGAACTCGGCACCTTTGCCTTTCGCAGGCAAGTGCTCTACCATCTGAGCTACCCAAGCACGACTCACGCCCCGTCCTCACAGCCTTACTTCTGCCAGTATCTCGTCTCCTACCTTCCAAACTTAACAAAAGCTCTCCTGCGAACCTTGCAGAAGTTTGGAAGGTAGGAGATGAGCTACTGTCAGAAGTAAGGCTTTGAGGAGGGGGCGTAAGTTGTGCTTGGATAGCTCAGATGGTAGAGCACTTGCCCGTGAAAGGCAAAGGTACCGAGTTCGAGTCTCGGTCCGGCACACTGCCAGGAAGTTTCATATCAGCGCACACCGCTGCAGAGTGAAACTCTCATTCTGGAAACATCCCCCAGGCTGTGGCTAAGCCATGTCTCCGCAATATCCTTTCCTCCAGGGGTGCTAGTTCTGCAAGGTTCGCAGGACAGCTTCTTTGAAGTTTGAAAGGCAGGAGACGAGATACTGGCAGAAGCAAGGCTGTGAGGACGGGGCGTGAGTCATGCTTGGGTAGCTCAGATGGTAGAGCACTTGCCCGCGAAAGGCAAAGGTCCCGAGTTCGAGTCTCGGTCCGGCAACAGTTTCAATCTGACAGGAAGTTTCATATCAGCGCATACACCGCTGCACAGTGAAAATCTCATTCCGAGTTCAGTAGTGTCGGCAGAAGGACAGCCCCTTAGTCTTATGTTACCAGTCTGTGTTAAGGGATCATCCCATTCTGGAGCATGGTTAATTTCGAGGAGATTGATAGCAGTTCTTGTTAGGAGAATGATGATGAGGATGAGGTCCCATACTCCGAGGAGCGTAGGGGTCGATGCGGGAGACCCGCACCGCCGACTAGGCAAGGTCCTAGCGGAGGTGGTTTGCCATTGCCTTCCTCCGACCGTAATGGGGATTAATGATGATGATGAAGACAACACAGCAACATCCAGTCATCTCGAGGCAGAGAATATCCCTGACCCCGCAGGGAAACGAACCCGGGACCCCGTGCGTGGGAAGCGAGAACGCAACCGCAAGACCACGAGCTGCGACCTCTTAGGAGAAAGACCATTGCACAGTAAACAAGAAACGATAGTATTTATGGACCCGTTGGCGGTCGGGCCAGCAACATATTTCATACACAGTTCACGTGACATCACAAAGAGCTCTCTAGTTTCTTCTTTAGGTGCATGATAAAAGTATATTGAATCATCTGTTTAACCGTTGAGCAACTGCGATATTTCACATTCATGTTACGAATTTTTTGGGAACACCATACACCAAACACGACGAAACAGTAACGTGTGGGAATTACTTATCAGTCAGAGCCCATATGTATAAGTTTTTGATGAAGCTTTTGTTAAGAAAAAAATATTACGTGCTTTCCCTCAACTGACACTGTCCTAGACAGTCACAGTTCTTAACGGTCGACAAGCTTTATCACGCGTTAGGATTCATTTTCATTTACTTTATGTAATATTTTCATATTTATATTGTCGGCGGCGTTATGGAAGTAGCGAAAAAGAACGTTGTCTCGAGCCAGACTTCCGGTCACTCTAGTGCTGCGGAAGATTCTACACGGTTACTGGCTTCGTGCAGGGACACAAAAGCAGCCCTGGGCTCAGACGTTTCGTGCGAGCCAAGGTTATAGAGGGCGAGCTATCCTTACCATTGATTGGACAGATTCAGCGACGCGAGAAATAGTTTATGAAGGCCATGGAGTTCTAGGAGAGCTGTTACGGGACTTTGCTCTCGAAACAGTACGTCAGGCGCTGCGCTAGGTTGTCCTGCCCTGCTGTCATGTAAATAAGTAACAGCGGAAGCGTTGCACAACTCCAGGACGGATCGGTAACCTACACCAGCTCGCATAGCCCGTTTAATGAGTTATAGAGCAGAGTTGTAGGAGAGGGAAATGCTACTGACATGTTTTAGTAGATACAGTGACACCCTAGTGTTATCTTTGAAGTGCACGTTATCTGATCTTCCAGAATGATGACTCTGTATAAAATACTCAGTATGCATTGGGAACGGGAGGAAGTGCTCATTAAACCCGTATTAGTCTGTGTAGTTCAAATGGCTCCTAGAACTTAGAACTACTTAAACCTACCTAATCTAAGGACATCACACACATCCATGCCCGAGGCAGGATTCGAACCTGCGACCGTAGCGGTCGCGCGGTTCCAGACTGTAGCGCCTAGAACCGCTCGGCTAGTCTGTGTAGTAGCATCGGTAGTGTAGAATGTAATACAGATATCATATTCAAACTACTGCAGCTTACTCAAAATCTACCTGTACTTCTCTCATTTCTTTGTAACACCCATTTGTTTAAACGAACTTTTAAACTGTGCAACGTCTGTATAAAAAAGATAAGGTCTATTGCTCAAGACTGTTACAGGCCGATTGGCCTGACTACAGATAGAGTGCAGTTGTCCTATTCAGCGCGCCACTAGGAGAGTGAAGGGTGGAACGCCCTTCGTCCCCGCCGCCTTTTACCCACGGAAAAGATCCCCAGCACTAATTTTGACCCGAGGATGAATGGACCTCGGGCCTTCCTGAAGAGACGGGAACGAAGAAAAATCCCCGCCCCTTTTCGGCATCGAACCCATGATCTCCACTGACGGAGTCTAGTGCTCTACCCACGAGACCACGACGGCCAATGGGACTTCTATCTGGATTATCATAATCCGAGGCCTATTGTAAAATTTATTCGTTATCCTCGAGAAAAGAACCATTGTATTGAGCAAAATTGGGCTATTATGCGTGCATTTATCGACCCTTTTCCACTGTCCAATATGGAAACGTAGACAGAAGCAACAATGGGACAGGTTGCTATGTGAATGTGAATTTAGCGCTTGGTTTAGCGTCCCCCGAAAACTTCTCAGGAGCTGCCAGGCCGAGGGATGAGGGATACAAGATGGAGAGAAATCTGCTACCCACTTTCTCTGCCAGGGCTCTACCTACGAATGACAAGACCACCTTGTGCCCAGAAATAGGGCACCCTGTTTCTTTTGTTTACGTTATCATCACTTGGCAAATGAAGCATTTCTTAGGCTGTAAAAGATAACTTCCACTAGTAGCAGATTTCGGATATCTTACGGAACGTGAGAAAATACTGTACAGTAATATAAACTTAAAAACGACCAAAGAGGCTATAGAAGTCACCACATTAGCAATAGGAGGAGAAAATGAAACTGACGCTTCATGGGAGAAGTTGCTTGTGTCAGTTCTCACAACTTCACTCGTGTCTGCCATATCTAGACGTACACATAGGGCGAGAGCAGAATACAGGTGGAGTCAGCCGCTTATTTCGTACTACATCTGTATCTATACTTCACAAGTATGACACAATAACCCTGTCCTCAGTTGTTTAATCCTTCTTAATACTCCGTCAAGTGTTGTATCGTTCGGGCATCACGTTCAAGCACAGGATGACCAACACTCTTTGACACCAAACCTGGACGGCGGCCGCCATCGCAGAGTCTCTGACGTAAAACCTGACCGGCAGCCGGTTAAATCACATTATAAGTCCGAGTCAGTCATGACTTGGGACAAGTATGATGGCCATGCTAATAATACTATCCGGCTATCTGCACAACTTGGCAACGCTGTAGACTGTGGCAATTTCTGGAGGAAGGTTTGTTATCTGTTCGAAATGTTCTGCGATGTCTATGTCTGTGGCCTAGCGCTAAACCACATGTCGTCTGAATGCAACATCTGACAATCGAGACCACTTACTACTTTTCGTCTGAACACTGTAGTTGTGAGTGTAACGGTAGCACAGTTACCCCAGTAAACACACTGTCACTGTCATAATCATGGCTGAGGTAGACAGCTCACACCATGAAAGATGAGAAAAGATGTAGCTTATCCATGAAACTACCTTCTTGGAAACAAAAAAGCATACTCAATGCGATATCTTAAGTGGGAATTATTTAGAATATTTCACTGAGATGACAAGAAAAATTCAAACGAACTTAGCAGGATGGATCAGTCCAACGTCAACAAATCACTGTTATGATAACAGAGTTGCCAAACAATGCCTATAACATTGCAAAGTCTCGACATCGCTAGTGGAATGAATAATGCGATTTTGTTGCTAGAATACAGCATGATCGGATCCGGGCATCCAGTCTAGTACGAGACACTATGTGCTCTACAAATTTCAGTTATTCTTTATTTTCGAATCGCTGTACGGAACAGCTTACAGCTAAAACGATTTGATGCTATACAGCGCTGAATTAGACGTAGCGCTTTACGAAATCAACAGTGAGAGGTTTTCGGAAACCATTCAGTAAGTCAAGAGACGGGCTGTAACTGAATGCCGCTTAACATAACAAATTATATTAACTACTACACCTCGATAGTAATTCCGATATGAATATGACGATATTATTGTACCAACAACTTGTTTGAGAGCAGTCAGATAGTAAATTAGTAGGAAAGGGTGCCAACTTCAGAGCACTGTGTCAACCCTGCCATCGCTCAAAATAGTAAACCTGCTTCATTTATTACTTTCTTTCAGATTGAAAAGCTCGTTCACAAGATGCTGTTCGCATTTACTGGCAAGGTTTCCTGACTGATTAAACACAAAGTGATAAGAAAACCTTAGAAATGAGCGAAATGAACGATCAGCGTATTTTTATTTTCACCTGTTAGCCTTCTCCTGTAATGCAATGAAATTCGTTCATTGTTAGGTTATTATTGTTGTTGTTATTGTTGTTATAGTTCACTCGCAAGAGCTATCCAATCACTGTTTGACACCGACGCACTCTAGCAGTGAATCTGAAAGACTGGAATGTTGCATGTTTCGCCACGCAGAAAACATACATTTACCTCGTCACTTCGAGACTATAGGAAAACCCAAATAAGATAAGACAATACGTGAGGCCGGTAATGTAGGCAGAATTATGCAATTTCTTTTGTTGATTTAACACCGTTAATATGGATAAATTTGGTTCCCAGTACATTACTCAACAGTCGGATATGTAGTATGTAATCTGCCGCAGCTACAGATAGCTACGAAATTTTTAGAATGACCATGGTTTGATACTGGCTCAACTGCTGGTATATCTGTAAATCGAAGACTATTTTTCATAATTTTGTTCTGCTGCTGTTCGATTGAGTTATGTTAATGTGTAAATTGTGGTTCATTGTTGCTTCTATTTACATAGCTAGGTAATTCCGGGTAATCAAGTGCGAGTTTCACTTGTGACTTTCATGCAGAATACAATTTATAAGCCTTCTGGCAACCTTGTCCCAATACTTCCTGGGAGTAGCAATAGTGATCTTCCTTACAAAAACTGTGGTGTGCGTACTGTAAGACCTTCAGTACACACTCCTTCAGATTATTTGACTTGTCGCTCTAACGAAGTAGGCGAGTGTCAGCAATATGTCTCGGGGTCTTATCGTGGCGTGTTTATCTTCTGCCGTTAGGTCAGACGATAGAAATGCCACTTGCACGCTTAGAGTAGCAGATTGACGGTAACCAACTTTAAATAGAACTTGATTAATTTTCACACGCATTTATTAAAATAATAACAAGCATAAAAACTTGGTTCTGGATGTTATTTACAATTGACAATCTGAAGTTCCTTTGGTATTGGTACGTTAATCTTATTCTCAGACATATCTCTGATACTTGCCAAAAGTGTCTATACATTTATCTTCATGGCTATGTACAGGAATGTGGTAATCTTATTAGGCGCAGACTGAAACTTGACTATAGACTGGTACAGACAAATGTAGACTGGTACAGACTGGTGCAGACAAATGCAGACTGACTAATCGGAGGTCTGTACACTCGTTATAATACCTCGCGTGTTCATGTATCATTCGGCGAGTGTGATCCGCGACGAGAAAAGGTTCTACGTAAGCAGCAATCTCATTGGCTGCGTTACATATTAATACGCGGATCGGCGGAAGCAGAATTTGGTCCGTCTCCATGGCAGCAACTCTCGTAGTGCGGAGACGGACGAGCGCTGCGCCAGCGCTGTTGTGCTTAGCGGGCCGGGAAAGTTGTGTACGCGCCGACTACGCGGAACTATGTACACAACAAAAACCAAGCAACAACACACAATAAAGTCGCTGGAATGATTGGAAGGATACATCAAATAGTGGCCAGATGTAGACATTAAGAGAGCAATGAACAGGCTAGTCAGTATGGATTATATGTACAGATCTCAAGATGGAAAAAAATATGAAGGTGCAGAGTTGAAAATTGCCCACATCTATAGTTTAGTTTCTGTGTTAATAATATAATTTTCAGTTACTTCTCCTCTAAATTCTCGAATGAATTAATTACTGACTGACATCGAGTAGATAGTTAACGCCGGTCTTCTTGCTTTTCTTCCCATCAACATATTTCTCATACTCCCGTAGTAGACGTGAAATTCTATTTAAATGTGGCACAAGACTGCACTTACACACAGCCGATTTCGAGGTGCAAAGTGTTTGACTTCCGTTTCGTCGCCGAAGCTCGTGGTCGTGCGGTAGCGTTCTCGCTTCCCACGCCCGGGTTCCCGGGTTCGATTCCCGGCGGGGTCAGAGATTTTCTCTGCCTCGTGATGACTGGGTGTTGTGTGCTGTCCTTAGGTTAGTTAGGTTTAAGTAGTTCTAAGTTCTATGGGACTGATGACCATAGCTGTTAAGTCCCATAGTGCTCAGAGCCATTTGAACCATTTGAATCCGTTTCGTCACGTGTGGGCTAGGTTGATTTCCAATTACGGTTTATTTCCTTGAAATAAACTTTCGTCATAAACTGTCAACGTGAGTGTTTTATTCCTTTGTATTATGGGAGAACTGTAATCGTGATGGAAAATTATGTACGTTAATACGGTGAAGCGCCAAAGAAATTGGTATACGCATGCGTATTGAAATACAGAGATGCGTAAACAGGCAGAATACGGCGCTGCGGTCGCCAACGCCAATATACGACAACAATAGTCTGACACAGTTGCTAGATAGGTTACTGCTACAGCAATGGCATGTTACCACGATTTAAGTGAGTTTGAACGTGATTTTATAGTCGGCGCACGAGCGGTGGGACACAGAATCTCCTGCCGGCCGTTGTAGCCGAGCGGTTACAGGCGCTTCAGTCCGGAACCGTGCTGCTGCTAGGCAGATTCGAATCCTACCTCGGGCATGGATGTGTGTGATGTCCTTAGGTTAGTTAGATTTAAGTAGTTCTAAGTCTAGGGGACTGATGACCTCAGATGTTAAGCCCCATAGTGCTTAGAACCATTTGAACAGAATCTTCGAAGTAGCGGTGAAGTGCGGATATTCCCGTACAACCATTTCAAGAGTGTACCGTGAATATCAGGAATCCGATAAAACATCAAATCTCCCACATCGCTGCGGCCGCAAAAAGATCCTGCCAGAATGGGAACAACGACGAGTGAAGAGTATCGTTCAACGTTACAGAAGTGCAATCCTTCCGCAAATTGCTGCAGATTTCAACGGTGGGCGATCAACAAGTGTCAGCGTACGAATCATTCACCGAAACATCATCGATATGGGCTTATGGAGCCGAGGGCCCACTCGTGTACCACTGATGACTGCACGACACGGCTATGGAGACGACCTCTTGGAAACATGGACCCTGCGTGTCAGCACAGGACTGTTCAAGCTGACGGAGGCTCTGTAATCGTGTGAGGCGTGTGCAGTTGCGGTGATATGGAACCCCTGATACGTCTAGATACGACTCTGGCGGGTGACACGTACGTAAGCATCCTGTCTGATCAGCTGCATCCACTCATGTCCATTGTGCCTTCCGACGGACTTGGTCAATTCCAGCAGGACAATGCGGCACCCCGCACGTCCAGAGTTGCTCCAGGAACATTATTTTGAGTAAAACACTTCCACTGGCCATGAAACTCCCCAGACATGGACCTGATTGAGCATATCTGGGATGCCTTGGAACGTGCTGTTCAGAAGAGATCTCCACTCGCTCGTACTCTTTCGAATTTATGGACAGCCCTACATGATTCATGGTGTCAGTTCCCTCCAGCACTACTTCAGACATTAGTCGAGCCCCTGCCACTTTGTGTTGCGGCACTTCTGCGTGCTCGCTGGGGCCCTACGCGATATTAGGCAGGTGTACCAGTTTCTTTGGCTCTCAGTGTATTTTCGTTTGACGAAAACTTACGAATTTCTGAGGAAGAAATTGCATGAAGAATCGCTTCTAAAAGGAAAAGAAACGAGATATACATCACTAATAATAACTTTAAACAATATAGTGAGAAATCCTGATTGGATTACATACTATGTAATTAATTTTGAGCCATACTCATGTGTTGCATATTAGTGGAATAGAATACTCATAACTTCAAAACGGGTCGTCAGCCTCCGTTGCCATCGAGCACGAAATGCAAATCGTAGACTTTCGTGGACCTTCGCTCAATAACAGTAAAGCATTTTATACTATCCAGAGCGATGAGAGGTAGCTCGAGTTTGCCGGCCGGAGGGGCCGAGCGGTTCTAGGCGCGTCAGTCCGGAACCGCGCGACTGCTACGGTCGCAGGTTCGAATCCTGCCTCGGGCATGGATGTGTGTGATGTCCCTAGGTTAGTTAGGTTTAAGTAGTTCTAAGTTCTAGGGGACTGATGACCTCAGATATTAAGTCCCATAGTGCTCAGAGCCGTTTGAACCAATTTTTTGGTAGCTGGAGTTTTCGACAACTGCCGACATTTGTACAGGTGCACACCCCATCATTTTCAAGGCACAAAAGCGCCAAGAAAGGGAAGTGCAAGGAAATTTGAACTTAGCTATGTCAGAAACACACACACACACACACACACACGCAAGCGCGCGCGCGCACGCACACACACACACACACAGCAAGCCGGTATGGCCGAGCGGTTCTAGGCGCTTCAGTCTGGAACCGCGCGACCGCTACGGTCGCTGGTTCGAATCCTGCCTCGGGCATGGATGTGTGTGATGTCCTTAGGTTGGTTAGGTTTAAGTAGTTCTAAGTCCTAGGGGACTGATGATCTCAGATGTTCCCATAAAGCTCAGAGCCATTTGAACCACACACACACACACACACACTAGCCCAATAGCTGGAACTGTATAGCAAAGCCTCCATGTTGTTATATTCCATGGGATGTCTTTCATAACAGACGAGAGTGTGCACCTATCGAAATTTCGACAATTGTCTAAGAACGTCAGCAGTCTGCATTTCCGCAAATTACCTGAATAACACTCATAATGAATGGCCAGTCAATGTATTTTTTCTACATAGGTTATACTGTTGGAACGAGTATACTTTTCAGGATTCCCGAGCAGACAGATGTGACTGGTGTAGGACAGCAAATATTTGTATCAGTTCTACTTTCAGTGTCTTCACGAGTGCTGTTCTACTCGGAGGGTAGCTAAGTCAGTCACAAACAGTTTGTTAATAGCTGGCTTTCAAAGATGGACGCGGCCCGTCTGATTTCCTTTCAGATTTCATCCCCGTGACATCGGTGTCCGATGTTGTAGTGAAAGGCGTAACTCGCGGTGTGAATGGCGCGACGTCGTGTTATAGTGATCAACGCAGATTCCAGCTCCGCGTCGGTGATTGTCGATCGCGAACGCAGTCTCAAATAGGAAAGCGTTAGCTAGTGGAGAATAGCAGGTAGCAACATGGCGCACACCTCTTGTCATGGTAGGGTGTGGAGCTGTAGGCTACAATGTTAACATAGCTCTGCTTATTGTTGGGGGCGGGGGGGGGAGGGGACGCTGGACAATGGCTGTACACCCATGACATGAGTCGACTGCTTTCCTACACAGTCAGGTAGATGTTCCCCTCCAGTGGGAAGTACCCGTGCTCATGCGTCACCCAACGACAAAGTCAGGACCGCTCTTACATAAACGACTCTTAATCATTTGCAATAACGGGTGTAAGTGGTACGGACACTGCCTCTCAACGAGACACCCAATACGTTTCTGGAATTTTGTTTGTACGATTAGACAATTGCAGTGTTGCTCTGTGGCTCCTTCGAGTCTTTTTTTTCCAAAAATCCCAACGACCTGGGTGCACTAAGCAATAATTTTTTAATGAAAATTTTCAAATTACCTAAATTTAGGATTTATATATTTATTTATAAATAGTATATAGAAAACAGCTGTTAAAGGAAATAGTTAGCTGCAGCTCCTGTTTTATGCGATTAACATGCGTATTTATTTTAGTAGCTTACATTTGTTTTAAGAAACATGTTAACAACTGTGAATCCCAGAAGTGATAGATCAATCAATAACGGGATATCACCTGCAGTGAGAAAATTCAGTACACATCAGCTCACAAAACTACTGAATTAAAGCAAAAGAAACAAGAAGTTTATATCGTAGTTCTACCAACGTCAATCTTCTCACTTAATATCTTGAACAAGTTTAATCAGAACTTTAAATAGACAGCGTGGTCCTCTTGGTTCGTCGATTAAAAGATGCACATGGAGCAACTCTAGCAACAGCCCGGCAGTATTGTGTCAAAATACGGGAGTCCACTTTTCTGCATACCTCCTCTCTCCATGACTGCAACGTCTTGACGAAATCACTTTTCATGTCCCGCTCCGCAATTTTCAGGGGAGAAGTTGCCGTAGGCATAAAGCATTTTCATAGACATGTTAAATCCAGGCTCTTCATAATAACGACAATTCACCCACGAGCACCTCATAATATTGTTCTCTCTTTTTTTCCTCAGGAAATGAAACAAACATTTTTAAAAGTGTCCCAGGCAGCTTTCTTATTGCCTTTTAACATTTCATCAATTTGCTTGCTCTTGAAAGCTCTCTAATCTGTGCTCCAAAGAAGATATCCTCTTTGACTTTTGATTTACCCCATCGTGGGAAATTTTCCCTCAAATATTCAAAGGCGTTGACTTTATGGCTCATTTACGATATTTTCCATGAAACTTAACTTTACACGTAAAGGATAAAATAACACTATTGCAGGAGCAACTGATGGTTCACGTAAAATATTCATCTGACCTGGCTATAGAGAACTTATTCGACGCCAGTTAAGTTCTTGTGTGGTGAAACGCATGACGCCTGCTGTGCCTTTCACAAATGAAACAACAGTATTTAGTTTAACCTAATTGCAAGCCCAGCAGAAGTGCAACGATCTTAGGCTCACCGCAAATCTGCCTCTGAACTTCACTGTACTTGATGACTTCAAGCAAGCCTTTTAGATCTACATAAGGCTCTTCTTACATGTCAACAGCATACACAACTGGAAATGAAGGAAACTTGTAAGGTAACTCTCTTCCGCTTGGATCTTATGCAATGCAGATGAGAAAGAGAAAGAGAGAGAGAGGATCTGTGACAGATGAAAGTATTGTCACCTGTTGGCAATACGAAGGACTCGATAGATAACACATGAGCTGTCGACGAGCGACATCTGTGAACGAGTGACAAAACCTAAACAGCGCCAGAGAGTGCTTTTTTCTTAAATAGGGGTCAAATAACATAAAATCGATAATTTTTCTTTTATATAGCGATGTATTAACTATTCTTAAGAAAGTTCCTGTTCTTCTATTCGATGGACAAAGGAAATGTGTTATTCTTTCTGGAATGATCATGAAAATGATCTGTGAGCTTATGGACACGGGAAAGGGTTTTGTTTTGTGAGATGTTAGGAGGAGCGAGCACTGAGCATTGAAAAACTTTCCAGAAAATGTAAATAACTATTGTACGTAAGTAACCATTTGTTTTCTTCCATTAATCAAATTGTAAACTGTTTCTTTTCTTGTAAACATTGAATTACAACATTTTACTTTCCAAAAATCGGTACCAGAGAGTTTCACTGGTGACATTTGTAAGCTGTTATGAATCTGATACCCACTGCACTAACGTGGGACCGATTAACCTTTATTTTCAGAAAGAAGCGCAACACGACATTTATTCACCGAGTAGATAAACTGAAGAGCTATTACACAAGAGTAATTCGTATCATAAAAGTTGGTGCAGAATTTTTCCGGCACAACTACGGCAGCGCAGGAGTGTACTAGGTGGATAATTTTGATTACACATATTCATTCATTCTTTCAAACGCAAGTAGTAAATCTAGCCTCCCAGCGGATAAAGTGGGAATTGTAACAACATCTATTCAAAGAATTGGGATGTATGTTTTATATGCTACCTATGGATTGCAGCCTATTGCACAACGAAGCCGCCACAGCGATCGTGGGAAATAAATACCATCTATCCAGTGAAATCCAAGTCTTAACGCTACCTCATATTACTTTACAACAGCAAACCTTTACTTACTTCTGCTGCAGATTTTGGCTCAGTATACTGTCGATCGAATTTAAATATTTATACAGTACTTACACTGAAGCGCCTATGCATATTCAAATACAGGGATATGTAAACAGGCAGAATACGGCGCTGCGGTCGGCAACGTCTATATAAAACAACAAACGGCTGGCGCAGTTGTTAGATCGCTTACAGCTGCTACAATGGCAGGTTATCAAGATTTAGGTGAGTTTGGTGTTACAGTCGGAGCACAAGCGACAGAACACAGCATCTCCGAGGTAGCGATGAAGTGGGGATATTTCCGTACAACCATGTCACGAGTGTGCCGTGAATATCAAGAATTCGGTAAAACATCAGATCTCCGACATCTCTGCGGCCGTAAAAAGATACTGCAAGAACGAGACCAAAGACGACTGAAGAGAATCGTTCGACGTGACAGGAGTGCAACCCTTCCGCATATTGCTGCAGAGTTCAATGCTGGGCCATCAACAAGCGTCAGCGAGCGAACCACTCAACGAAACATCATCGAAATGGGCTTTCGGAGCGGAAGGCCCACTCGCGTACCAATGATGACTGCACGACACAAAATCTTAGGACCCGCCTGGGCCCGTCAACACCGACATTCAACTATTAGTGACTGGACACATGTTCCGTGGTCGGATGAGTTCCCGTTTCAAATTGTATCGAGCGGATGGACGTGTACGGTTATGGGGACAACCTCATTAATCTATGGACCGTGTATGCCAGCAGGGGACTGCTCAAGCCAACTGGGCTCTGTGGGGGGAGTGTGCAGACGGAGTGGTACGTTTAGATACAACTCTGACAGGCGACACGTCCCGTTGATCACTTGCATCCATTCATGTCCATTGTGAATTCCAAAAGTCTTGGGCAATTCCAGCAGAACAAGGCGACACCCTACACGTCCAGAATCGCTGCAGAGTGGCTCCAGTAACACTCTTCTGAGTTTAAACACATCCGCTGCCCACCAGACTCCCCAGTCATGAACGTTATTGAGCATATCTCGGATGCCTTGCAACGTGCTGTTCTCCACTTCCTCGTACTCTTATGGATTTATGGACAGCCCTGCAGGATTAATGGTGTCAATTTCCTCTAGCACTACATAAGATATGAATCGAGCCCATGCCACGTAATGTTGTGGCACTTCTGCGTGCTCGTGGGGGCCCTACACGATATTAAGCAGGTGTACCAGTTTCTTTGTCTCTTCAGTGTATAATACTTCGTTCGCCTCACGGAAGAAGTCCAATTTACGCAGTCATTCTGAACAGTAGCAGCCTTATTACCAAAATGGAGAAGTATGTACCGAATACTTTGGCAATAAATTTCGTCTATTTTCTTAAATGATGAAAACCTTAGAAAAAAAGTGATATTTGTTATCAGCACAAAGCGACTGATAAGAACTGTCTAGGTTCGCGCTACTTAGATTTTCACTATTGCACGGTGTAATCGGGCTCAGGTCGTAAAACCACGCCTTAAAGAGACTAAAAAATGTGAAGTAAATTTCCTTTACTTTACGTCTACGGTCACAATTTTTTTTTTTCTTTTTGTCAGCTGACCAACATGCCCTAATGTACTGCAGCCGTAGTGGCATGGTCAAATGTTAAATGCAAAATCAGCACCAGCATCGTCAAATATGTATAAATAACAGAAACTGCATGAGTCATCCTGTCTGCTGACAAGATGAGTCTTGCATGTGCTGTTATTTATTTGACGATGGTGGTGCTGATTTTGCCTTTAACATTTGACTATGCCACTACGGCTGCAGTACATTAGGGCATGTTTTTGTAAAAAAGATCTGAAGATGGTCATTATCGACCGAAACCGGTAGTCTGATGACAAAGAAATTTGTGAACATAGACATAAAGTAAAGGAAATTTATTCTATATTCGGGTCACTGTTTTATTCGCGACCATGTCGCAGTATGTGAAATGTGAAGTACATGAGGCTGAAAATGAATTCAGACATCTTCAGAGGGAAAAATAAGAATATCCGTATGTGTGATGTGAGAGCAGCCAAGAGATAATTAGATAATGACGAAACGTAAATATAGAGGTATTTTTTCCTGATTTTTGCTTGTCGTTACCTAGTGCATTAAAAAGCTCTTGATTATCGATGAGACGGCAATTTCCGCTAAAATCAGTTCGTTGTAGGTACTTGAGTGCTTTCACTTGCTAAGGTGCACCTGCAAGGTGAAGTTGACCATTAGGAAGGCGCCAGTGGCACCCAACTATAAGTCCAGTGTGGTCCTTCCAGAGCTACTGCAAAAGGCACAGTTAGGTTAGCTATAGAAAGTAGTGCCCATTTTGACATCTTCAACTTCTGTAGCCCTGTCTTCCTCAGCTGCGTGTAATATTACGGTATATTGATAATTTTTGCTTATGGACCGTCTGACAGCAACTGAAAAAAAAATTATCAATATACCGTAATAGCGCCCATTTTGTCTGTCGACTATTTTCCTAATCGTAATAGCTCGAAAGTACGACTGCAACAGAATATGAAACATCCGTACTGTTACCAGCTTAACGGTAGATGTTCAACAGCCGTATCATTTGACAGCAGCTATGCCTCGCTCGCCTTCACTTTTCGTATATTTCAATATCTGTTTAGTGTGATTTTCTCCAGTTGACTGAGCGATGACTGCCAATCAAATTACCTGTACTGTGAACAGTTTATAACCTCCCCACCTCTCCATGGTTTCTATTAGTAGCTTCGTCATAATCACAGTGATTAGGTTAAAGGCCAAGGTTAACAACGCCTCCAAGTATGAGAGGAAGTTGGCGCCCGAGTCACGGTGAAGACAGGAAACTCAGAAGCGGTTTGCCAATGATTTTAGCAAGAGCAAACGGGAATATTTCCTGTGGTGTTACCAGCTTCGAGGTTTTCTTTACAGCGATGGGATACCTCCCGTAAAACCTGCAGAAGCTATGACATTTGCCTTACTCGGATTTTTTTTCTGGGAATACGCGTCCCAGCCAAAAGTATGAGGATTCAGTGCGTGCATGTGAATGTATTAATGAATACGTGAGTGTGTGTTTGGCTGAGTGAAGTCGATGCCTTGCTCGACAGTGCGGTATTCTATCTACCCACGTACTTCTTTATGGGAGGATGGGAGAGCGTGCGTAGTGTTGCAAAACCTTGTTCTCTTCAGTCTCCCTGTAGTTTGGGAGTCGGGGAGGGGTTACCATACGAGGATTTTTGAGGGGGTATTTCTAATTCTGGCTCCCAAAAAACTGTTAAGCTGAACTGGGAGATTGGAGTAATTTACAGTTTATTTCTCCTACAATGCTGGCCAGTGTTCCTGGCGATGTGCATGTTTACAATACTTATTAGTGCTTTTCATTCTTTAGATGGAGTGAGATGTTTAATTAACGAGATAATAGATAAACTCCAGTGGAAGACTCTCATAGAGAGACGCTTAGTAGCTCAGTACGGGCTTTTGTTGAAGTTTCGAGAACATACCTTCACCAAGGAGTCAAGCAGTATATTTCGATATTTCGCCCTCCTACGTATACCTCGCGAAGAGACCATGAGGATAAAATCAGAGAGATTAGAGCCCCCACAGAGGCAAACCGACAATCTTTCTTTCCACGAACAGTACGAGACTGGAATAGAAAGGAGAACCGATAGAGGTACACAAGGTACCCTCCGCTACACATCGTCAGGTGGCTTGCGGAGTATGGATGTAGATGTAGATGTAGACCCGTGTAAAATCATAGACTTACCGGCCAAATACCAGACCAGCTGCTGGTGAGGCAGAAGGAGTCCCTACTGGGAACATCTGGAAGGGCGTTTAGAGTCGCGGTGTTTCATAAGCAAGTGGCACCTCCCGAAAACTTTGGTCAGAGCCGGGGGATGGTTACTATTTTTAATATAATTCTGGGATAATATGTTCAAGGTGAAAAATAAAAGGGTGAATTGTATGTGAAAGCGAAAAAAGAAATTGCTTCTCGACATGTGGACTGTGGACATGTGGACTGCCATAAAGCAGCATCTGTGAGGCAGCCTTTTGTGGCAGTAATATTCCTGAAATGCACTGGTATGTCAAGAGTCCCAACCTAAACTCAATCGAACACCTTCTGGGTGACATAGAACGACGACTTCGCTCCAGACCCAAGCGTCCATCATCACTACCTGGTTTCATTTATTGAGGAAGAACAGGATGCCATTCATCTGCAGATATTCAGACACCTTGCTGACAGAGTTCCCAGCAGAGTCCAAGTCACCATAAACGCAAACGTTTATGGATACGTCTGATCAGATACAGTAGGCAGCCCAGACCCCCACCAGCTTGGAAGGTTTAAGGGATGGGTGGCCCATTCCCACGAGGCAGCACAGTAGTTCCCTCGTTTCTGAATATCGACTCCTGGCTTGTGTATTTACCTGGGGACCTAGAAACGATGGAGAGGCTCCGTCCCCGCCGTAGCCCTCAGTGGTTCACAACCCCACAATGACTTACAGCAGTCCACTCACTCCACGGCCGCCCCACTTTGAGGCCAGGGTCATTGTGCGGCTCGGCCCCCAGTGGACCCTCTCCTAGGGAACTTTTCATACCAGATGAGTGTAGCCCCAAATATTTGCGTGGTACAGTAATTACAGTGTACATGTACACTACTGGCCATTAAAATTGCTACACCACGAAGATGACGTGTTACAGGCGCGAAATTTAACCAACAGGAAGAAGATTCTGTGATATGCAAATGATTAGCTTTCCAGAGCATTCACACAAGGTCGGCGCCGGTGGCGATACCTACAACGTGCTGACATGACGAAAGTTTCCAACCGATTTCTCATACAAAACAACAGTTGACCGGCGTTGCCTGGTGAAACGTTGTTGTCATGCCTCGTGTAAGAAGAAGAAATGCGTACCATCCGACTTTGATAAAGGTCGGATTGCAGCCTATCGCGATTGCGGCTTATCGTATCACGACATTGCTTCTCGCGTTGGTCGAGAGCCAATGACTGTCAGCAGAATATGGAATCGATGGGTTCAGGAGAGTAATACGGAACGCCGTGCAGGATCCCAACGGCCTAGCAGTCGAGATGACAGGCATCTTATCCGCATAGCTGTAACGGATCGTGCAGCCACGTCTCGATCCCTGAGTCAACGGATGGGGATGTTTGCAGGACAGCAATCATCTGCACGAACAGTTCGACGACGTTTGCAGCAGCTCGGATACCATGGCTGCGGTTACCCTTGACGCTGTATCTCAGAGAGGAGCGCCTGCGATGGTGTACTCAACGACGAACCTGGGTTCACGAATGGCAAAACGTTATTTTTTCGGATGAATCCAGGTTCTGTTTACAGCATCATGATGGTCGCATCCGTGTTTGGCGACATCGCGGTGAACGCACATTGGAAGCGTGTATTCGTCATCGCCATACTGGCGTATCACCCGGCGTGATGTTATGGGGTGCCATCGATTATACGTCTCGGTCACCTCTTGTTCGCATTGACGGCACTTTGAACAATGGACATTACATTTCAGATGTGTTACGACCCGTGGCTCTACCCTTCATTCGATCCCTACGAAATCCTACATTTCAGCAGGATAATGCACAACCACGTGTTGCAGGTCCTGTACGGGCCTTTCTGGATACAGAAAATGTTCGACTGCTGCCCTGGCCAGCATATTCTCCAGGTCTCTCACCAATTGAAAACGTTTGGTCAATGGTGGCTCGTCACAATACGCCAGTCACTACTCTTGATGAACTGTGGTATCGTGTTGCAGCTGCATGGGCAGCTGTACCTGTACACGCCATCCAAGCTCTGTTTGACTCAATGCCCAGGCGTATCAAGGCCGTTATCACGGCCAGAGGCGATTGTTATGGGTACTGATTTATCAGGATCTATGCACCCAAATTGCGTGAAAATGTAATCACATGTCATATCTAGTATAATATATTTGTCCAATGAGTACTCGTTTATCATCTGCATTTCTTCTTAATGTAGTAATTTTAATGGCCAGTAGTGTACATGGCGACAGTGTTCGTAGAGCAATCGCCGACATAGTGCAACTGAGGCGGAATAAGTGGAACCAGCCCGCATTCGCCGAGGCAGATGATGAACCGCCTTAAAAACCATCCACAGACTCGTCGGCACACCGGACCTCGAAACTAATCCGCCGGGCGGACTCGTGTCGGAGACCGGCACGCCTTCCCGCTCGGGAAGAAGCGCGTTAAACCGCGAGGCTAGGCGGGCGGGCACCCATGGCCTACACAATAGCTACTGGACGAACGCCCAGGCGCAATCAGAAAAATCCTTTTGATTATCAAGCTCATCTCCCAGATTTATACGCCGTAACTATTACATTCATTCATCAATTCGAATGCCGACCTACGCAGTTTTGGAACAATACTTTGGCAGTTTGGCACTCCAGTTCGATTTGCCACCCTTCTGCGTTTTGTCCCAAGACAAGCTCTCGCGCAGCTCTCACTGCGTCGTGAAAGATTCAGTTAAAGCCTGCTTATCATGAAAAGTTTAGCTCATTATGTCATTTTAAGGCAGCTTTCCAGGATTTCCCGAGGTTTCCTTTTGCTTAGCATTAACCTACAGGACGGACCAGAAGTTGCGAATGGATTATAACTGAGAATAACTTTTTTATTACTCTTTTCTCCGTTCTTTCTAAGATTATATTCCGCACGTAAGTGTAAAAATTCTCGCTTCTTGCCCTTTTAGTCTGTGAAGTATCAATGGAAATTAATGATAAAGAAAGAACTTAGTCACAGTTGTATATCCTTGGTTACTTCTTGCCCACTCATTTCTTGCTTCAACTCTACGAGGCACATCCAACTATTCCCCAAGTGTATATTTTGTTAAAGGAGAAAACCATAGAGTGATTTTCGGCACGTATGGAAGGGAACCATCGTCCCAACCAACTATTCGTGCCTGGCATATCTCGTTTATGGAAACGGGATGTGAACTCCACAAACGTAAGGCAGGTCGTCCATTTTCTTCAGAAGTCAACGTGGATAAGATACGGCAAGTGTCTGCTAGCGGTCCGACAATATCGGTCCGTAGGGCGCCCAGAGAGACGAGAAAGCCACGATCAGCAGGGTACAAAGTCCAGCGTAAGGGCTTACGTCTTTATGCCAACAAGGTGTAGGTGCTTCAGGAACTAAAGGCGACCGACAAATATACCGTTTGCAGTGGATATGATAGCCAAGACTGGCGCAAATAATGACTTGTTGCAAAAGATCTGTTTCACTCCAGAGTCAAGTTAACAGGTATCCGGCAAACCGAAACGGCATAATTTTCCAATATGGGAATTACAACGTAGATAGGCTCAGGTTCAAAACGTGGTATGTACGTATGTACAGCTGGAACATTGGTCGAGTCAACGCATCTACCATCTACAGTCTTGTTCACAGTTATTATTGACTTCCTTGTACCTTATGTGTTTCGGCGTTAAGCCATTTTCAAATTATCTACAATAAAATGGATGTACATGAGAAACATCTGATGACACTAGATAATAGTAAATCCGCCGTGATAAGCGAATTAGAGTTAACAGATACCAAACATATGACACACGATGTCTCTTGGACCAATAAAAAGCAAAACTGAATCTGTCCAACATATATGGATACACAGCATCTCGTCAGTCTTAAAGTCGTGTGATGTACGTGCAAACTGATTAGAATGTGCTCACGGAAGCCTGAAGGAATTAAATCTACCAGGTGGCGCTTAACGCATCACGGTTAATACATATAATATATTCTGATTGTGACAGTAATTTATATTTTGTGATCATTATACAGTACAGAATAACAAATGTTCAAGTATCATATTTCTAATGAAATAAATAAAACTATTATTTAAACGAATGCTGTAAAACGTGTGGTGTGCCGGCCGAAGTGGCCGTGCGGTTAAAGGCGCTGCAGTCTGGAACCGCAAGACCGCTACGGTCGCAGGTTCGAATCCTGCCTCGAGCATGGATGTTTGTGATGTCTTTAGGTTAGTTAGGTTTAACTAGTTCTAAGTTCTAGGGGACTAATGACCTCAGCAGTTGAGTCCCATAGTGCTCAGAGCCATTTGAAAACGTGTGGTGTACGTATCCCACACCAGATGGCGCTGGTGTATAATGATGTCCAAAAAGTTTAGAAAACTAGAGATCCTACTTAATATAAGTACAGAATACAGATAGTAAGGATATAATAAGCAGACAGAGATATAGATACAGTCAAACACAATTAGTGTTGTTCAAAACTGGATCTGAGCACTATGGGACTTAACATTTGAGGTCATCAGTCCCCTAGAACATAGAACTACTTAAACCTAACGAACCTAAGGACATCACACACATCCATGCCCGAGGCAACATTCGAACCTGTGACCGTAGCGGTCGCGCGGTTCCAGACTGTAGCGCCTAGAACCGCTCGGCCACTCCGGCCGGCACAGTTAGTATTGTATACCAAGAAGGGAATACATTTTTTTTTGCTATTTTGATGTAAACAATAACAATTATGTAATGCTCCTTGTGCATTTCATCAAAACTCTACTACTCGAGTCTTCAACACTGCATTGTCCGCTATTTTATGGAATTCTATGGACGTTGTTTTATTATTTTGACGTTTACACGATATATTATTAGAATTCATGACCTGTGTACTCCTATTATAATGCTCCTATGTCTTTAATTTTAGCCATCAGCTTACTGATCTCAGACAGTATACCCATTCCCCGCATACCAACGTACAATTTCAGAATTGTAACTTTGTATTTTCTTCTTGGTATACAAAACTGGTTATGTTTGAGCATATCTATTCCACTGTATTGTTAACTTACTATTCATATTAAGTACGATCTGTAAATTTCTAAACTCTCTAAAGGCTGAAGTGACAAATAATACAGACATCATTATACACCAGCGCCATCTAGTCTGGAACTCGTACACCTATCTCATTCCAACTTTCGTTTTAACTAATATTTTTATTGATATTATTAAGAATGTTCTACTTGAACATTTTTTATTCAGTACTGTACGATGATCACAAAGTAGAAATTACCTTTCAGTCACATTGTATTATACAGGGCGAGCATTAATAAAACCGACAAGCTGAGAGTACGAATTCCTGACTGAAAATAGAGGGGAAAAGCTCCTAAGGGCATATGTCTGGAAATGCATCGTTGCTACTGTGGATGGCGCTGATGGATGATGGTTCGTATGTCAACGCACCTTGTATTCCTTGGGTGTTGCTGCTGTCGTTTGACGCAGCATTCTGTAAGCAGCAGAATTGTCCGGTATTCATGTCGCGAAAAAGCCGAGATGGTGTCTGTGTACAGTTAAGGTGGTGGTAGCGCGGTTATACCAAAACAAGTACCCTCACAGACACCAACCACGTCACACAACATTTCAAGCCTTTTCTGGGCATTTGTGTGATGACGAGTGCTTTCAGACAGACGAACGTCCAATAAGGCGGCAGACTCTGCGTACATCTGATTTGGAGCTCCGGGTTCTACAGGATATTGAGACGAGCCCTATTACAAACTGCAGGCAGCTGGCCTTCCGATATGGTGTAAGCCAAAGTACGATCATTTGTACCCTGCATGAAATGCTAATACCTATCCCTATCACCTGCAGTCCTATGGAGTCTACTTCGAACATCTGTTGTGATGTGGATTCAATACAACTCCATGCTGTTTTCCAGGATAATTTATTGTTGCACACACATCATCCATTTCTGCACACATGTTCATAGTACTATTTTTGTTGGGTACATAGTTCTTCGTAGTCAGCGCGTACACAACTTTCCCACTAGAGCGCGCCCCGCCAAGCACAACAGCGCAGGCGCAGCGCTCGTCTGTCTCCTCACTACGAGATGGCGCTGCCATTGAGACGGACCAAATTCTGCTTCCGCCGATCCGCGTATTAATATGTAACACAGCCAATGAGATTGCTGCTAACATAGAACCTTTTCTTCTCACAGATCACACTAGCGCATGAATGCGCGAGGTATTATAACGAGTGTACAGACCTCCAATAAGTCAGTCGGCATTAGTCTGTACCAGTCTGCATTAGTCTGTACCAGTTCTACATTTGTCTATACCAGTCTATAGTCAAGTTTCAGTCTGCGCCTAATAAGATTACCATATTCCTGTACACAGCCATGAAGATAAATGTATAGACACTTTTGGCAAGTATCAGAGATATATGTGAGAATAAGATTAACGTACCAATACCAAAGGAACTTCAGATTGTCAATTGTAAATAGCATCCAGAACCAAGTTAAGCAATTTTTATGCTAGTTATTATTTTAATAAATGTGTGTGAAAATTAATCAGGTTCTGTTTAAAGTTGGTCACCGTCAATCTGCTACTCTAAGCGTGCAAGTGGCATTTCTATCGTTTGACTGTACGGCAGAAGATAACCACGCTACGATAAGATCACGAGACATATTGCTGACACTCGCCTACTTCGTTACAACGACGAGTCAAATAATCTGATGGTGTGTGTACTGAAGGTCTTACAGTACGCACACCACAATTTTCCTCCATTGCCAGTCAGGAATCAGTCTCTGCAATTTGTCGGTTTTACTAATGTTCAGGCGCTGCAGTCTGGAACCGCAAGACCGCTACTGTCGCAGGTTCGAATCCTGCCTCGGGCATGGATGTTTGTGATGTCCTTAGGTTAGCTCGGTTTAACTAGTTCTAAGTTCTAGGGGACTAATGACCTCAGCAGTTGAGTCCCATAGTGCTCAGAGCCATTTGAACCATTTTTACTATTGTTCACCCTGCATATCACAACAGTCATGTGTTAAGTGCCATCTGATATGCTTTCTTCCTCACGCTTTCGTGAGCACATTCTAATCAGTTTGCAATTACATCACACGACTTTAAGACTGGCCACATATTGTGTATTCACATATGCTGGACAGATTTATTTTTGATATTTATTACTCCACGAGGCATAGTGTGTCATATCTTTGGTATCGGTTCATTTGCTTGTCATGGTGTATTTATGGTTATCTGATATTATTATGAGGACCGTAAGGTCCAATCGGTCGCGAAATGGAAACCACTGTGAAAATCTAAAATTGTTTATTTGCAACAGTTAACTACACCTTCCAGCTAATTCTCTACATAGTTGCCCCTCCGACTGAGACATTTGGCGCGACGTTGTACCACCCTTCCAATACCCTCGTCACCGAAGGCAGCCGCCTGTGTTTTCTGCCGATTCTCGGCGCTGATCTGCAGCTTTTTGTCTTCATAGCCAGCAGTTCACGTGCGCAGAGACGAAACTCAGAGGGAGCAAAGTCTGGACTGTATGGCGGGTGATCAAACATTTCCCATTTAAAACGCTGCAGGTGCGTCCTCATTGTCCCTGCCATCCACAGCGGAGAGTTGTCGTGAAGAAAGAAATGCATGACAGCTACACTATGTGGGCTGCATGAAATCAGGGAAATTCTTTCAGGCACTCGTACTTGTAGGAAGACAGTATATTCGAGGCATCTCTACGTGCTCACTGCCTGCTCAGAAGTGAAAAGAGCGAGGTGACGCGATCGACAGCCTAGTAGAGACACTGTCCAACACATCCAAGCAAATACTGATCATATTTTCGCCATGGTTTCCATTGCGCAGTTGATCAGAACTTACTTTCTGAACAGCCGTCGTAGATGTTTCACTTTATTATAGATCCTTTGAAAATGGCGAAAACTGGGATGCCTAACATGTAACAAATTCAATAAAAAATTGTGATCGGACAAAAATGTTTTTATGGTACAACCAAATGACTGCGACAGTTCACAAAGCATTATGCAACATATATCAACAGCACCGTTTAACTGGCTATGTTTGACGAGTCCGCTGGACTATAACTGGAACAATTTTAACCTGAAGTCATATTAAAGCAGAATAGACCGCCACTTCACTCTTCCCTAAATGCACCGTCAATTTCTTGGTGAAAATTTCCGGATAGATGGATTAGATTAGTTGATCTGTTTCGGTGGCCGTGACGATCGCATGATCTCTCACCACTGCACTTCTTCATATGGGGTTTTGTAAGGGATAAGGTGTAGTGAACCAAGTTTATGCCCTACAGGACCTAGATAAATACATTCGCAACGCACTGGAACGTATCGCCGTGGAGTTCCAGGAGCAAACACGAAAAGAATTTCTTTGTGGTGCTCTCGGACATTCAGCTGCGTGCAGTCGTTTACGTGAAACGATATTTCGATAGCATATCTTCCCGTCATGTTCAGTTGATACAAGTAGAACGTCTTTGCTATACAACCTTCTTTATAGGCCTACTCTTATACACTTTCACCATATTCCATTGAATTCCTTGTAGCTGTGCAGAGTTCCGCAACTTGTGGTTTTGTTGGTTTCTTGAGTTCCGTGTGTTTTCTGTGCTCCTGGCAACTTTCTTCTTCTCTCCGCACTGTCTACCCGTAATATAGCTCACCGAATTTGAATAGAATGCGATATATCTCTGGTCAACGTCCATCGTACCAAATAATTCACATTTTTTCGGAGAGGGAAGGAAAACGTATTTAATGTCATAGCGAACCAAAATTAGCCGGTTATGTTCGATACAGCGAGTGGGTATACTACGCAGTATGATCCACAGAGCCCGTGCAGTATCTGACGAAGAAAGCCTGCCAACTCAACCACTGTAAAGATATATTCACGAAGAAATGATACGGTGGCAGACAAATCCGACGTGATTTCAGGTAGGAGGTGCAGACCCAGCAAATAGGACACGAGGAGTGGGATAAGACAATGGCGTATCTGCCGTACGCCGGAAAAGTATCGAACAAAACTGCAGAATCTTGGCTCGATGTAACATTAAATGTGTTTTCTGCCCGCCTCCGAAAACGCGTACACTATTAGGTACGGCGAAACATAGCGTGGGACTCCGGAAAGCAGGTGTCTACCGTGTACCATGAGAATGCGGTAAGGCATATATCAGACAGACCGTGTGGATACTCGAAGAATGGTACGAGCAGCACAGCATACACACCGAACTCATGCAACCGAAAAAAACGTCAGTTTCCGGAACACTGCGTTACTATAGGGGACTATATGATCAAACAGAAGTACTGAAAAAGATCTTATCATTTTGCGACTTTGCTCTAAAGTAGGCTATTGAAAAACGACTGACCGACGGGCTGCTGAATAGGTAGATTAATTATCACAAAGAAAGCACGCCTGTTCATGATAACCGATTTCATTGGAATTTGTGGTTTACGCGAGCCTCGCCAGAAATGAAAGTGACAGAAATGGGAACCTTGTATGACCAGGCGTTTAGATAACATATCATTTTTTGGGCGAGGCATGTGAGGCATTAGCCATTTATGTTAGCGTAGTTGCCAGGCATCGGTTGCCGCAGCGGAAAGAGTGCAGAATGGTAACAGGGTCCCGGAGTCGAGTCCCGAAGTTGACAATTTTTCATTTGCTATTTTTACTTTACTAGCAAAGTAAATAAACCAAGATGCTAAATATATTCTATTTAATAATATTTTCGCAAAAGACATGAAAAACAAAGGCAAAGGAAAATTTAGGGTAGCAAATTTCTAAAAAGTGATTGTTCACCGAGGTGACATATGCCATTCTATAGCGATACGCACATATAAAAATAGCGGTATCACATACATAAGGTATAAAAGGGCAGTGCATTGGCGGTTCTGTCATTTGTACTCTGGGGACACATGTGAAAAGCATTCTGAGCCACGCGGAGTGGCCGCGCGGTTAGAGGCGCCCTCAGTGACAGGAACCAATTAATAACAATTTTAGCAATTAACAAATGTTCAAATGAATAATGACAATTCCCAACATTTATTTACAACAGATAACGAGGCCCTAGAAAGAACAGGAGGATGGTAATAAAGGGTAAGAACTCGGCCCAGAAAAATAAGGGGATTACAAACACTGTAATTAAAATAATTTTGAACAATATGTGATAATTGCCTTTAACGGGGCAAGAGACCCCCATACTCTTAGTGAATACCACGGGTGAAATTCTTCATGCTCACCAACATTTTTAAGAGAGCGTTAACTTATGAATCTTTTCTCTTTTAGAATTACAACCACAGTAAAAAAATACACCAGTGTCAATATACAGCCTGAAGGTACGGTAATATACAAAATTAAAACCCTTATCTTTAACATAGAGTTTAGTGACCATGTGGAGAGCACAAGCTGTTAAAGCAGACATTCCAAAATAGTTTCAAAGACTTTGAGGGGTAGTGAAAAACGAATAAAATTTATCTTGTATATGAATTCTGTGCACAGAGTGCCCTCCCATAACACCATCACACACAACAGTAGACACAGTTAATGCCTCACTAGCGCAACTGCTCAACAGACACCGGAGGAAAAAAAAAGTGTACCAATAGACTAAGGGCATTTGAAACAAGGATCACAAGCCTCAACCAGATCTGAACACTCACACTTGTGCACAACAGTACAAGGCCCACAAGCAATCAAGTTTAGCACAGATACCTGGAGTGCAGAGCATGCTTTAGTTTCAGACACTAGGACAAAATTTGAAATAAAAAATGTTACCAGCATAATATGATACAAGCTTTGTGCACTGTATGAAATCACAACCCAACAATAGGTTACCCAAAAAGCCGGAGGTTCGAGTCCTCCCTCGGGCATGGGTGTGAGTGTTGTCTTTAGCGTTAAGTTAGTATATGTAGTGTGTAAGTCTAGGGACCGATGACCTCAGCACTTTGGTTCCTTAGGAATTCACACACATTTGAACATTTGAAGCTTTCTGACTTGATTATGATCACACGACGGGAATTAATAGACTTTGAACACGAAATAGAGGTTCGAGCTCGACACATGGAACATTCCATTTCGGAAATCGTTAGATAATTCAGCATTCCCTGACTCAGCACACCTCTGAAGAAGGTCACTTGCAAAAGTGGCCGAAACGGTGAACAATTTTATACATCGACAATCCGGTCAACAGCCCCGGAAAATTTTAATGACATTGACCACGGCCGCGGAAGCCTATGCTTACACCACTGTGCTTTTTTCATTGTATCTTCACCTAGTGTTTCTGATAACGGCCACTAGGGCTCGAGTGCAATAACGTCGTCACCGGCCGCGGCGGCCGAGCGGTTCTAGTCGCTACAGTAGGGAACCGCGCGACTGCTACGGTCGCAGGTTCGAATACTGCCTCGGGCATGGATGTATGTGATGTCCGTAGGTTAGTGAGTTTTAAGTAGTTCTGTATTCTAGGGGACTGATGACATCAGATATTAAGTCCCATAGTGCTCAGAACCATTTGAACCATTTTTCTGCAGTAACATCGTGGTCAGTTAGTACACTGTCAAAATATCGTGTTATGTAAACTACTGGATCTGCCTGGACAGCGATGGCAATGCAAACAGGTGAGTCGCCCGGAAAGCTAATGATGAGAGATCGAGAAAAGTTGATTACCTACTGGATCTTGTCTTTACAACTAGGGTTGCAAAGAACTTCATGGATTATCTTGTTATAAACTGAAAGAAGTTATTGTTATTTAGTATAATTTTAAAAGTATCACAATGCAAAGTTGTAAAGATAATATATGGGCACACTGTGCATTCCTGTCCATATTACAAACACATCAACTGTACGAAGCGAAAACATAAATACACGTGATTCTGTGTCATATTTGCTGTTAGCGCGACATTTTATTAAGGAAAAACATGTCCGAGGTAGGTGAAACGTTTTGAATCATGTTGCTATCAGTTAAGAGCATTGACACCTCTTTCTGGTCAGTTAACACGCAATTTAAATTAATACCGAAGATCTCGCTGATAGTTGTGATAGCAATTAAACTAGCGCGCCGTTCTCTAAAAGCTTTTACGCAACTCGTGGGACTACTGCTGGCTTTCAGATTGATAACCGAATAAGCCACGGGAGCTGGCTACAGTTATCGTTAAACGTGTGGGGGCGTCTGATCCAATATAAACGCAAATGCAGTTATGTAACAAAACTGACTTTATTTCTCCTATGACAACCAACGTGACAAAACATTTTCGGCATGCGGATAACCATGTTAAAACCCCATTAGAAAATTAAATATCAGTTAGTTGTTTACTAGTTCTAGTTTTCATAAATCATGAATATGAAATACCGCAACTCTTAACCATTGGAGCAGTTAAAGAAAAATGCAGAAGCAGTTATTCAGCATCCATGAAGGAATTGTTTCATGTCGAGCTTTGTGTAACCTTTCAATAATAAAAGACGAGTGCATCGTGGATATTCTGCACCTCTGGTCGTCTCTAGTTTCAGAATGCATTACCGTTTCTTTAAGCGCTTCCCTTGAAAGAATAGAGAGTAGATTCATTGCTAAATTTATTGTTGCGCAGGGAAGTAAGAACTGTCAACATTTGATTTTCTGTGCAATATCAAATAAAGAGTCCTATAGTCACGCAAATAAATCGTAAAAATGTCCAAAGATGAAAAAGTTTCGGTTACTAACTGTACAGCACGAACCATTAGTATACGTCAGCGATTCTCAATCTTCCAAGTTCTGTGACTCCCCAAATAGAAGGTATAAACGAAATTAATATTTCACAAAAATAACAATTAACCTTACTATAACTGACTGAATTTCGACCGATATTAAAAATGCAAAAAATATTTAATATTATGTAATCACATTGCACTAATTTTATATAGTAAAAAAGTACCGACAGTAAAAAAAAGAATATAATATTATAGTTCCTATTATTTTATGTCACTGCGTTTATATCGACGGTTATGTACATGCATGTATGACGTGAACATGCCTGAGCAACTCTTAAGTGCGAACTTGACGTGTACTTGCTGTTTGTAATTTGGCCACCTTCTATAACACCCGACGTGAGAGCGTGTTTCAACATGCATGTGGATGCGTTCGAACAATTCGTGCGGTCACCAGTACAAAAGAGACGCTTGCGATTGCACAACTTCAGTTAAGTTTCGTAAGCGAAGCTTGCGTCTCGTGTCTTTATTTTATCGTGAGATCAACCGCGAAACTGAATACTTTTTTTTCTTTAATTTCGTGTGCTAAATATATAAATTTGTGATGAAACGAAGTGATCCACTTGCATCACGTGAACCCGTTGGCAAAAAGGTAACGCTGTACAATGATAGTTATTTAAATTACAGTTTTACCTCGTTTGATGTGAAGCCATACTGCGTTTCTGCATTCAACTTCTCACCGATGAAAGCATGAAGCCATCAAAATTAGTTCGACACTATGAAACTAAACAGCTGACTCATTAAAACAAACCCTTACGGAAGAAAATTATGTAGCTCGAGAAATTAACAACCTTCACTTGTAAGTCGAGCCATACCGACGGAAGTGCAATTGAAGCATCTTGCCTCGTAGCGTTAAGAGTGGCTAAAATGTCCGAACAGCCTACAGTCGCCGAAACCACATGTAGCCTGCTGTAGTTGATATGGTCAGTGTTTTAACAGACGTCGATTACTACGTACCGTAACATTTCTGAGAGGAAATCACGGTTCCAGTCGCATACCTTGTGAGGAACGGTGTCAAAAGCCTCCTAGAAATCTAGAAATATGGAATCAATTTGAGATCCCCTGTCGGTAGCACCCATTACTTCGTGCGAATAAAGAGCTAGTTGTGTTTCACAAGAACAATATTTTCTGAAACCGTGCTGACTGTGTATCAATAGCCCGTTACCTTCGAGGTAATTCATAATGTTCAAACACAGTATACGTTCCACAATCCTATTGCAAATCGATGTTATTGATATGGGTCTGTAATCCAGCGAATTACCCCCATTTCTTTTCGTGAGTACTAATGTGACGTGTGCCACTTTCCAGTCTGTTGGTACGGATCTTTCGTCGATATGTTGTATATCGATATGTTTCTGGAGAGGTTCTACCTTAAGCGAAACACAATGTTTTATTTTTATGATTGCTAAGTACGGGGCTATTACATTGCAATGCTCTGAAGCGAACCTTATTGGTATGCTAACTGTATTGAGATATTTGTCATTATTAAGGGCTTTATGCTACTTGCTACAGTGAGGATATCTATTTCTTACTCACATTTACAGTTCTGACAATCCTCAGAAAATAGATTCACATAATCTTAATCACTGATATTAGACAGGTTTACTATAAGTAAACTTCACTATGAGGCAACCCATTTTCAGTATTAATGTGGAACTACAGTTTTTTCAATAATCATTATGATTCTAATTGCTTTACATTGAATGAGAGAATATTGAGAAACACAGAAATCATTTGTAGGACATTGTGTAAAATTTATCTGTTGTGCACATGTCATAAATTATGTTTACTTACAACGGGGGAAAACTAATAAGAGTTCCAAAAAATTATTAAGGTATACTGAATAGACAGAAGAATAATTGAAGAACGAATAGCAACAATAAAGATAAACAATACAGAGAAAGAAGCTACAATTCTTAAAGGTGCTTGAGAAGGAAGTTATTTATCACCGTTCTTGTTCAGTTTCTATACAGAATGTGTAATAAATGAGTTCAAAGAATGCTCTACAGATATCAAAGTAAATGGAGAAACATCACAAATACTTAAATTTGCGGACCACATAGATGTGAT
Source organism: Schistocerca americana (assembly GCF_021461395.2). NCBI lineage: Eukaryota > Metazoa > Arthropoda > Insecta > Orthoptera > Acrididae > Schistocerca > Schistocerca americana. The sequence goes on along the minus strand of NC_060122.1, from coordinate 472,881,007 downwards.
AGCCGCAGATGAAAGGAAAGATGAAGGCACCTAATATATGAGTACAAAATTGAAATTGTCAAGAAACATCAGAAATTCCAGGAATCAAATAGAAAAATATTGAAATTACATGAAATACGTTAAAAACAAACAGGCCATAGAAATATTTAGGGAGTATGGCAGCTGAAGACGTGCGAAGTAGACACTATATAAAACCAAGAATTAGAGAGGCAAAAGTAATCTTTGTGAATAAAATGAAAGTGCTTTACTCATAAAAACATAAATACTGATACGAGCAAACACTTAAAAATCTGCGTCTGGAACATAGCATTTTATGGGTGGGAAAAGTGGTTCATAAATAGCGATAGAAAGAAATTGCTTGAAGTGAAGTGTTTGAGATAAAGTATTGCAGACGCTTATTAAATATAAAATAGGTGGATATAACCACGAAGTCTTTCAAAGACATAATGAGAAAAGAATATATGATGTAAGTTCTTAAGTCACTAAGACATCTTAACCATTTCCTTTGTAAGCTATCTTAAAGTAGCAGTACAAGGAAGAAAACGCCACTAAAACTGCGATTAGCACTGTAAAGCAAGTCATAAATACTGGGGGAGTCAATAAGTACGCCAAGATGAAATAGCTTGTAACAGATCCAGAGCGAGAGCTGCCAACCAGTAGAAGGATCAGTGACCAAGAATAACAAGGAAGTCACGATTATCAGCCTAGCCGATCGGAAAAGGAGGATTGCAGTTTGATCTGATGATTTTAACGGAACTATCTCCATGACGCGCTTGCCAAAACAGAGCTTCTGTCAACTATTGCAGCGGTGGAACCCAGTCCATTTAAAACAGCTAGCGCTAAGGACTCTGGCCTTCGCTTGCGATAAGTGTTCACTACTTACTTGACAGCCCTGGGTGAACGTATCACCGTTTTAGATTGCTTGAGACAGGGTACCCATCCAATTGATCACATTGATAACTTTGTGCACCAAGCTTACCTCAGAGTATGACTTCTCGATTGCTGATCTTTTGAGGGTGTAGTTCCTGAAAGGAAAATGGTTCACTGTTAGTTTGTAACTCTATGGCTAATTTATACATGTAGCAATATTGCAGTATAAACTCACACACATACACAAAAGGTGAAAGCAGGTTAGACACAGATTGCTACTGAAATCACTGTACTGCTTCAAACGTCTGTTACCAGTGGAACTAACGTTTGCTGTGCTCGTGAACCTCAAAACACAAATTAATCAATATAGCATGTTGTACTTTATTAATAAAATTGGAATACAAGCTATAGAAATTATATTACGTCGATGAAGGGTTTCCTGATAGTACAGTATGATGATACAGTGCGGTATCGCACACTTAACATTAAAATTGGTTTTGTTTGTTTAGATTATTAAGGTAAAACATTCCTTTATCATTAAATCCCAAATTAATGTTTATATTAATATCTCATAAATCTATAATTCTGTCAACTTGTTATGGATATTATTGATTATAAAACGTAAAACATGTTTCTTAAATAAAAGTTGCAATCAGAGAAACTGTGACAGGAAGGCCTGTGATAAATGCGCCCAACGATAATTTGTAACTGGCGTGGTACATGTTTGGCAGTGCAATCTTTTTAAAAAAGACGGTTCACATGCTCTTGGAGTTGGAACTTTCAAGATAACAACCATTGTTTTGCGACGAGTCATTCAAATTTCACCATCAAAAGTTTCAAAAAGCTTAACAGAGTGAAATTCATTTCGTGACTTATGGGTGCAGCTTATAAATTTTACAATAATTTTGAAATTTGCCTTGTTATCGGTAAATACTGTATAATGACACCTATTACAACAGTGATTAATTCGGCGTCGTTGTGGGCGCTCATTGATGTTTTTTAATATGATTAATGACGGCCCCAAAATCTATATCAAACTATCTTCAAAATTTATCATTCTCACGAGCCAGTCGAAAAATATTCACGATCATAGGAACTAACAATGCTCAGACCTGCTTTTACATCTACATCTACATGGATACTCCGCAAAACATACATAAGTGCCTGGCAGAGGGTTCATCAAACCACGTTCACAATAATTCTATATTATTTCACTCTCGAACAGGATGCGGGAAAAAACGAAAGCCTGTATATGAATGAAACCTGTATATGAATGTCCGAAAGAACAGATACTACGCATTTATATAAGTGATTCGCATAGATTGGCAATGGATCCATTATATTCACTGCGGATGCACAAGTACATCCGACCACCTGCAGGAATCTCAAAGAAGCGAGTGTGGAGGAAATAGGGACTGCAGACAGGTGGCACTAGGAGGGATTGTGTGTCGGCGGAGTGGCGTGCCTAGATACGTGTGGCATAGTGGTTAACACACCTACCTAGTAAGCAGAAGATCCCACGTTCGAGTCCCGGTCCAACACACATTTTCATTCGTCGCCTCTGATGCTGCACGAAATCCTGATGCAGCTGATATAACTAGTACCGTCCTTTTCCGTTCCTCTCTCTTCCCTCCCTTTCCAATTAGAACACCTATATCTTTCCGTGCTAGCTCTGATTTCCCTTATTTTATTATGATGATCGTTGCTCTCTATGTAAGTCGACGTCTACAAAGTATTTTCGCATTCGGAGGAGAAAGTTGGTAATTAAAATTTCTTGAGAAGATGCCGCCGCAACGATAAACGCCTTTGTTTTGATGATGTCCACGCCAAATCCCGTATCATCTCTCTCCTCCCCTATTTCTGCTAATGCAGTGGTCTTCATTGCCTTCTGCTTTCTCATGCAATTGATCGTTGTTGATTCTTTCGCCTTTTGGGGCATTTTACCCACCACAAGAGTAAGAGAACGCCCTAAACCTCTGTCCGCTCCTCCATCCTCCTTGACAAGGCCACTGGCATAATGAAGGTGACAACTAGTCCTGGAAGTCTTTTGTCGCCATTGCTTATTATTTTTAGTCAAAATTTAAGCAGTAGTAGAGTTCGAACCCAGGACCAAAATTGTAGTGTTTTGCACTCAAATATGTTACCCGTAGACCAAGGGTACAGCCAGTAGACAACGTCAGTTGTTGTAGCACAAACCATAATGGCACACTAAGGATTCTCGATGATATTAAGGCAGCAGTCAATCTTCAATAATTCATTATTAAAACCCCTCCAAATACACTACTGGCCATTAAAATTGCTACACCAAGAAGAAATGCAGATGACAAACGGTTATTCATTGGACAAATATATTATACTAGAACTGACATGTGATTACATTTTCACGCAATTTGGGTGCATAGAAATCAGTACCCAGAACAACCATCTCTGGCCATGATGCTGGCCTTGACACGCCTGGACATGGAGTCAAACAGAGCTTGGATGGCGTGTACAGGTACAGCTGCCCATGCAGCTTCAACACAATACCATAGCTCATCAGGAGTAGTGAGTGGCGTATTGTGACGAGCCAGTTGCTTGGCTAACATTGACCAGACGTTTTCAATTGGTGTGAGATCTGGAGAATGTGCTGCTGGCCAGGGAAGCAGTCGAACATTTTCTGTATCCAGAAAGGCCCGTACAGGACCTGCAACATGCGGTCGTGCATTATCCGCTGAAATGTAGGGTTTCGCAGGCATCGAATGAAGGGCAGAGTCACGGGTCGTCACACATCTGAAATGTAACGTCCACTGTTCAAAGCGCCGTCAATGCGAACAAGAGGTGACCGAGACGTGTAAACAATGGCACCCCATACAATCACGTCGGGTGATCCGCCAGTATGGCGATGACGAATACACGCTTCCAATGTGCATTCACCGCGATGTCACCAAACACGAATGTGACCATCATGATGCTGTAAACAGAACCTGGATTCATCCGAACAAATGACGTTTTGCCATTCGTGCATCCAGGTTCGTCGTTGAGTACACCATCGCAGGCGCTCCTCTCTATGATGCAGCGTCAAGGGTAACCGCAGTCATGGTTTCCGAGCTGATAGTCTATGCTGCTGCAAACGTCGTCGAACTGTTCGTGCAGATGGTTGTTGTCTTGTAAATGGCCCCATCTGTTGACTCAGGGATCGAGATCTGGCTGCACGATCCATTACAACCATGCGGATAAGATGCCTGTCATCTCGACTGCTAGTGATATGAGGCCGTTGGGATCCAGCACGGCGTTCCGTATTATCCTCCTGAACCCACCGATTCCATATTCTGCTAACAGTCATTGGATCTCGACCAACGCGAGCAGCAATGTCGCGATACGATGAACTGCAATCGCGATAGGCTACGATCCGACCTTTATCAAAGTCGGAAACGTACTGGTACGCATTTCTCCTCCTTACACGAGGCATCACAACAACGTTTCACCTGGCAACGCCGGTCAACTGCTGTTTGTGTATGAGAAATCGGTTGGAAACTTTCCTCATGTCAGCACGTTGTAGGTGCCGCCACCGGCGCCAACCTTGTGTGAATACTCTGAAAAGCTAATCATTTACATATCACAGCATGTTCTTCCTGTCGGTTAAATTTCGCGTCTGTAGCACGTCATCTTCGTGGTGTAGCAATTTTGATGGCCAGTAGTGTACTTCTGCGTGAGGGGACGCGGGGATCCTTGGTCATAAATACTCTGTTTGGTATTTACCAGAACAAGAGAGTATTTACCAGAACAAGAGATGCAGCAAGATTGTTTCAGCGATTGTTAGAATAATTAGGAAAGCACGTAACGCTCTGAATTACCTAATTGCTATCATTTTCTCAAGGAAATTTCCTGAAGAGCTACTCCGTAAGCTGGAATGAATATTTTAGTTTATTTATTTATTTATTGTTTATTTATTGTTTATTTAGTCTGATTGTTTATTTAGTCTGATCAGATATACGAGAAGGCCATAAGGCTCTAGCCTTATGGCCTTCTCGTATATCTGACCAGGAACACACACACACCACAGAATATTACGTAGCTGTCACGATAATAATTATTTGCATTATTGAAAATAATAATAATTGGAAATAATAATAAAACTAAAAAAGTAATAATAAAATAATAATAATACAGAGGATTAGTTTTGCACTTTTGAAGATATGTTTAGTATCAGAAGTGGAAGGAATAATCAAAGAGGAGAGGACTTAAATGAAAGTGACGGTTGCTGTTAGGAAAGCCCTGAATTTCAATACAAAATTCTGCAGACTAATAAGAGGGAAAATGGTACGGGAGGAAGGGTTGCTGCAGACAAGTATCTAAAAGAGATAACTATTGCGATAGGTGGACCATAACCTGTCTATTGTTTTTTGGAAGGATTTTAATTTCTCTGATATCTTTTTGTTCCAAAATCGTGTTCCTGATACAGAAAATGATTTAGAAAACATGGCATTTTTATGTAGTGGTATGGAGGAAATTTTACTTTGCTGTGAAAGATTATCCTGTTGTGCTGTTCAAATAGTAATTAAGGGTTGAAGATAAATAAAAGGGAATGCTTTTGAATACGGAATAGGCGTCACATAGACAATATGGTTTAGAAAAGACAATATGGTTTAGAAAGGGCGATCATGTTTGCGTCTAAAACATTGACAATTTCTCAAAGTAATTACAGTTAAACTGAAAGGGAAACCGTCACTATTATATTTGTACATTCATGTTAACGCGAGTTCTGATCAGAGGTTTTGCCCATTCATGGATTGCATCGAAAAAAATAATGTCCCTGATTAAAGTAAGTTATATCGTTGTTGAAGATCTTTGTAACAAGTACCAGTTGTACAGAACATGCCGGATGCTGTCCCGTTTCCTAATAATCCTTATACACCGTATTTTCATATCCAGCGCAAAGTGAGTGTTGCGTAAGCAAATGGCAATCACAATGGAAGCTTCAAGATGACTACTAGTTACAAATCCACCCATGCTCACGCAGTAAGTACAGAATTCGTTTCAGGAAAGAAATCGTCACATACACGTCTGCCGATACATTAAAACAAATGCCATCTTCTTGTAACCGAGCCAGTACACAGCATTACAATATGAAACTGTCATGTGACTTCTTGCTCACCATCTGAAGATGCGCCTGAAAAGATTCGAAAACCAGTTTCTAAAATGAACTAGTATTTCAAAAAAGTGTTTGGTTGCAGTTCCATGTATATATTTTTGCTGTCAAAAAGTCCCACGAATACATTCACGACTGAATATTCATTTTACACACGGATCGTAAGCCATTGGCAGCTATATTTGGACTAAATAATGATGTTGCTTCCGGAATATCACAATGCTTACAGCGTTGGGCCCTGCTTTCACCAAACTATGAAAGAACGGAAAAACTGATAGAAGCCGACCTCCGGAAGATCAGTTTGGTTTTCGGAGAAATGTAGGAACGCGCGAGGCAATATTGACCCTACGACTTATCTTAGAAGATAGGTTAAGGAAAGGCAAACCTTCATTTTAGAAGATAGGTTAAGGAAAGGTAAACCTACATTTTTAACATTTGTAGACTTAGAGAAAGCTTTCTTCAATGTTGACTGGAATACTGTCTTTGAAATTCTGGAGATAACAGGGGAAAAATACAGGGAGCGAGATCCTATTTGCAGCTTGTACAGAAACCAGACGGCTGTTGTAAGAGTGGAGGGGCATGAAAGGGAGGCAGCGGCTGAAAAGGGAGTGAGACATGGTTGTAGCCTATCCCCGATGTTATTCAATATGTGCACTGAACAAGAAGTAAAGGAAAATTTGGAGTAGGAACTAAAGTTCCGGGAGAAGAAATAAAAACGTTGAGGTTTGCCAAAGACATTGTAATTCTGTCGGAGATAGCAAAGGACTTGTAAGAGCAGTTGAACGGAATGGACAGTGCCTTGAAAGGAGGATATAAGATGAACATCACAAAAGCAAAACGAGGATAATGGAATGTAGTCGAATTAAGTAGGGTCATGCCAAGGGAATTAGATTAGGAAATGAGACACTTAAAGTAGTAAAGGAGTTTTGCTGTTTGGGGAGCAAAATAACTGATGATGGTCGAAGTAGGGAGGATATAAAATGTAGACTGACACTGGCAAGGAAAGCGTTTCTGAAAAAGAGAAATTTGTTAACATCGAGTACACAGTTAAGTGTCAGGAAGTCGTTTCTGAAATTATTTGTATGGAGTGTAGCCATGTATGGAAATTAAAAATGGACGATAAATAGTTTGGATAAGAAGAGAATAGAAGCTTTCGAAATGTGGTGCTACAGAAGAATGCTGAAGATTAGATGGGTAGATCACATAACTAATGAGGAGGTGTTGAACAGAATCAGGGAGAAGAAGGGATCGGTTGATGGGACACGTTCTGAGACATCAAGGAATCACCAATTTAGTACTGGAGCGAAGTGTGTGTGTGTGTGGGGGGTGGGGGTAAAAATCGAGAGGGAGACCAAGAGATGAATGCAGTAAGCAGATTTAGAAATATGTAGGTTGCAGCAGTTATTTGGATATGAAGAGGCTTACACAGGACAGAGCAGCGTGTAGAGCTGTATCAGACCAGTCTCTGGACTGAAGACCACAACAATAACAACGTGATTACGAAATACTTCACAGGTCCATGTCTCAACATTCGAAAGCAGACGTCCTATCACGATTGTCAATAGCGCAGGACAAAAGTTGCGATTCTTCTGCTGATGTATGCTTCTCTTTGGGTGTTATCAGTAAAGATACTGCTGGAAACTTTTCATTGAATCATCTTGACAGCAAAACTGTGCCAGAGGATACAGTGTTATAATACTAAATTAAGTTGGAGTCCCCGTTAGATATTAAGTTAATTAGTTAACAGAAATTAAATAATACAAACACATGAAATCGTCTACGAAAGTGTCATTCTGTTACACTGAGAATCACAGAAATGTGTGTGATGATTCCAGGAGAGCTAAAACCGGAAGTGCTTCAAATGCTACATCAATGCATCTGGGTACTGTACACACCGAACTCTTTGCCAGAGAATTGGTACCGAAAAAGTAGATAAAGATTCAGAAACGATGCTAATGGAATGCCACTTATATCAGAAATACCAGTCAGCTCCACTGCAGCAATGTTTTCCTTAGCCACAGACAATAGAACCCTGGTCATGTTTACACATAGACTATGCTGGGCCGTTTTTGGGAAGCTACTGGCTGATTGTTATAGATGCACTTTCTACATTCCATATGCAATACAAATATCGTGTATTACTTTTGTGAAAGCAATCGAGATTGGTCAAGAGTTTCTCAATGGAAGGAATGCCGAAATAAATACGAACAGACAATAGCACTGAATCTTCATCACATTTCAAACTTTTCTGCGAAGAAATGGCATATCACGTAACAAAAGTGCATCTTTTCACCCTGAAGCAAATGGACTCGCTGAAAAATTTGTAAGGACATTCAAGTCTCGTATCACAAAGTGAACACAGCCATACAATAAGGTTATTGTGTTATTAGTTTTTCTGTCTCAGCACAGAGCCACTACATATGATACAAAATCATCAGTGGAAAAATCAAGTGGCAGACTACACAGTACACTAAAGTCAATACGAAAAGAATTCGCGCATCCCCAGACCGAGCAGATACAACAGTCGAAATTGAAGATTTTCAAAGTGAGTGCCATTTACCACGTAAAGAATGGAAAGAAATCTTCAGTACCTCGAAAGAGATACAACAGCTTGGAAACATAATGTACAGGGTCCTGATTAGTAGTAGAGTTACGATGCTACTCATAAATCGAAGGAAGCCGCACTGTGAATATTCATAAATATGCGGAATTCCTGGGTTGTTTTCTTTCACAAGCTCGCACAACTACTATGCAGCCAGAGGCATAGTGATCTGCAGTTGCACTCAGCAGTTGTGTTCGACTTCGCCACCGGCAGTGGGACCCAGCTGTACAAAAAAACGACGTACAGATGGAGTTGGACATCGTCCCTCACCCCATAGAAGCAGATATGGATGTTGATGTGGCGGGTTAGCTGGATCGACTGCTCTCTCATTCAGTTTTGGCTACGGTTTTCCTCAGCCCTAATTGGCCACTTGACGAGTCCGCACAGTTGCTGCTTGCAAACAAGCCACCTCACAACAGCAACTATTTTCAGTGGCAAGTGGTTCTCTTCTTGCCACACATATATATAAGTTTCACGCGAAATATGTTTGGTGAATGCAAGATGGAGACTACATTTTGCTTTCTGTGATACTGCTGCTCACATTGGACAGGGTTCAACTACCTTCATGCGAGTGTGAATCGATGGGTTGAAGGGGGCTCATACACAGTACTATGCAGGATCTCAGTGGCCCAAAGCGAGCAGATCCCGAAAGGACGGACATTGTCGGGCTGGATCGTATGGCCTCGACAAAGCCCTTGAGTCAGAAAATGCTATTGCTTGCTGCAAGACAAGTTTCCTCATTGATTGTGTGACAATGCCTGGGGACCACAGATTGTCAGCAAGGCAACCATTGCTGTAGGCTCCGTTGATACGAAAGCAGACAGAGGTGATCCGATAGTGGTGCACATGACAACCGTGGACAGTAGAGACAGAATGTCATCTCTTCGGACTAGTCACGTGTGGAAGCTCCGAGTAGGGTGATTGTTGCCAGATGGCGTTCGTCTTCGTCATATGGATACAGGACCTGGTGTGATAGTAAGGCGTATGGCGTGCCACTGGATAAACAATACTATCTGTCTGGATTTCACAGAAACTGTTGCATTTCTGGAGTGTTATGGCTGATAGCTGTGCCCTATCTTTGATGCTTGGTGAAGTTATCTTTCAACAAAATAACGCAATGTGAATGTTGGCCTTGCTGTCCTAAGGTATCTTGATACAGAGGGTGTTTGGATGTTTGATTGGTTGGATTGGACAGCATGTTCTACGTATCTATTACCCCGTTGATAAAATTTGGACATGGAGTGCTGGGAGGCTGACAGGTCACAAGTCGTTAGTCACTACGACTGATGAAAGCTGACACAAACTACACAGTCCTTCACAGCAAGCGTCAAGATGCTTAAAATTAATCTGGGTGGGGGGGGGGGGGGGCCTCATCATATAAAATCTTGAACACTAACAAATACATAAAATATAAATGTGACGTTTGGACGACGTTACAACATCCTTCCTCAGAGGAAGACTTGGTTTCACCGGAGGAGAAGTGTCCTATTCGAACTGATCATCTGCGGGGCACAAGTCTTAGCGGGCACGCAGGCGACAGCTATACAGAAACTGTCAGTGTATTTCTGCACACACCAGAAAGAAAACGTGCCCACCAAAAGACAGCCGGCCGTTGTGGCCAAGCTGTTCTAGGCGCTTCAGTCTGGAACCGCGCGACCGCTGCGGTCGCAGGTTCGAATCCTGCCTCGGGCATGGATGTGTGTGATGTCCTTAGGTCTGTTAGGTTTAAGTAGTTCTAAGTTCTATGGGACTGATGACCTCAGATGTTGAGTCCCATATTGCTCAGAGGCATTTGAACCATTTTGAACCAAAAGACAAGACCTCATTTTCAGACAACGTCAATCGACAGTCCAGATAGCCCGCTAACAGCCTCTGTCCTACCCTCTTCCTCTCTTCATGACAAGCGTATTACTTTGTAGGGCCATTAAACTTCCCCTATGGTGCATTGACACCGACAGTTTGCAATAATCGGAGCACCACTGCTCCAGTATAATGAGTATTGTCCTGAAACAGGCTGTTGTAATATGGCGGAAACGTCGGTTTTATGGTTTATATATTTTAAAACATTTTAATGCGGTACAGCAAGCAGAAGAATTTTAAGCATGCTGACATAGAGGAAGGAACATGGTATGTCATACCGTACCTATCATCAAACACAGTTCGACTCTATGGCCAACAAGGTGAGGACTGCTGTTCCTACGAAAGGCGACACGGTCTAGGAGCACGAATCACCTATAAATGTAATCATATACTCTTTCTACTAATTGGTATTTGTGCACTGGACATTCCAAAAGGCGGGACATGGTTCTTAATAGTGTGTGGTATCACCACGGACGGTAACGCATGCCTATCAGCGTGCTCCCCTGCTGGTAAGCAGTTCAAGTGGCAGGGCGCTCCATTTCTTCACCAGCGCAAGTGAGTGCTGCTGGACGGTCGTTGGTACACTGAATATTCCGAAACGCATTCCACATGTACTCGTTGGCATTTAAGTCAACGGGACTGGATAGGCCATTCCATTCGCCAAATGTCCTATCGTTTCAAGAGCTTCCCCACCTATGCTATTCGATGTGGTCGCGTACTGTCATGCAGGAAAACGAAATGAGGGACGAATGCACGCCTGATAAGATGCACATGGCGAATGAGTACAGTTACAGAATAACACTAACCGATTAGTGTACGGCGTTCAAAAATTTGGAAGGTCCTACGCCAGCGCAACGTTATGCCTCCCCACACCATAACACGTGGATTACGGAAATGATCATTCTCGACAATGATGGAAGCGCTCTCGTTTGGCGAGAGGTGGGAAACGTAAACGCACCCAGTTCCATAGAGCTATATTACCGTCATACGATAGTTACTTTCGTCTATAAGTTTTGCATGTCAGTATATATCTCATAATTAATTGAAACCCACAGCTGCCGACAGGTGTTGTTGACATACCTTGATGGGGAAGGCTGAAAATGTGTGCCCCGACCGGGACTCGAACCCGCGATCTGCTGCTTACATGGCAGACGCTCTATTCATCTGAGCCGTCGATGACACAGGTGAATAGCACGAATGCAGGAACTTATCCCTTGCACGCTTTCCGTGAGACCCACATTCCCAACTGTCCACAATCTACATACATAATGTTCCTAATAGATACTTTGCCCATCCACTCGTTACCCGCGCCCACTTAAGTTGACGATTCCGGTAAGAGTTCGGGGAACCTGTGCGCACTCGCACAGACGAAGGTCAATGGCCGGATAGCCATTTAATTATGTATGAAGATGGTAACTGCTCTCGAAAGAACAGATACCATTGATGACCGTGCAGCTTTTCTAGAATAAATGATAATTAATTGAAATCCTCAGCTGCCGACAGGTGTTGTCATACCTTCACGCGGACAGCTGAAAATGTGTGCCCCGACCGGGACTCGAACCCGGGATCTCCCGCTTACATGCACGGTCATCAATGGTATCCTTTCGAGACCAGTAACTTTCTTCATATCATTATATATCAGCGAGAGTTGTGGATTTGCGAATCTGCTGATGGCGGCGCACTTTCTGTGCACTAAACAACAAAACATAGGTCGATCTCAACTGTAAAAAAATGTAGTTTACTCTTTAGTTTTTCGTTAGGCCCGTGACGATATTGTGCAAAGAGGTACAGTCTGAACAGTCTGAAGTGCTCCACGCGGGAGAGTAGTGCTAGGCTGACCTATGCTCGGAGCAGTGTGGGCAGGTCTGGACCCTGATGGAGGCCGCGCTGTTTACTCCGGTGGCGGCAGCGGCTGCGCGGACAAACACCGCGGAACCGCCGGCGACCCCTTTGTGAGCGCCGCTGCGTAATAGCCTGTACACAGCCCTCAGCCCGCTGGCCGCTCTCTAATTGCGTCGCGGCCAATCAAAAACTCCGCCCGGCCTCACCTCTGAGCCCCGGATCACTCCAATTTGCTACAACGACAGCCACCACACTGCTAATGACGCAGCTTTTAGCCCTCCCAGACGTAAACGCTACTGCTGAACCCTGCTATCCGCCATTTACTTTTCAGGTGGCGCGACCACTGAGATCCTCCACGTATACGTGATACTAGCGAGAGAGCGAGCTATTAGAGGTCGTTGGTCCACCTCTGACCCTTACGCAAGCAGTTATTCGGCTTGACATTGATTGACAGAGTTGATGGATGTCCTCCTGAGGGATATCGTGCCGAATTCAGGCCAACTGGCGCCTTATACAGGGTGAAAAATATTTAAACCGACATACTCTGGGAGGTCGTAGGGGACATCAAAACAAATATTTTTCCCTAATGTCATTTTTTCTTATGAGGAGTATTTAATCCGGTAGAGAAAGATTTCTCTGTCAGCAAATTAATTAAACCAACAAACACTTTTCTATTTTTTTATGACCAAGAGACAACACATTAACACAACCCAATGATTAGTCCCCCTTAAACATCCCAACAACCACCACCACCACACAACCCAATTTCAATTACAGTAGATTTTCAAAAATGCGTCAATTGACACGTAAACAAAGGTTACACCGTCGGATCATGTTCTGTCTGACACGGGCAAAAACCCCAGGAGTGTTTCCTGCTGCTGCTACTATCCGGGCAACCAGATCCTCTTCTGATGCAACAGGAGTTGCGTAAACAAGGTTGCGCATCTCTCCCCACACAAAAAGTCCAGAGGAGACATATCTGGGGATCGAGCAGGCCGTGCTACAGGACCACCTCTGCCAATCCACGTTTCTGGGAAGCGTCGGTCCAGGAATCGACGCACTCGACGACTGAAATGTGCCGGAGCCCCGTCATGTTTGAACCACATGCGTTGTCTTGTAGGGAGGGGGACGTCTTCCAGCAATTCTGGCAATGCTCTGGCGAGAAAATTGTATTAGTACCTGCCATTTAATGGCCTAGGTAGCAGATACGGCCCAATTAAACAGTTCCCAACGACACCGACCCACACATTAACGAAGAACCGCACTTGATGGGCGCTAGTAACTGTGGCATGTGGGTTATCCTCACTCCAAACATGCGAAATGTGCATGTTGAAGACTCCATCACGCCCGAACGTTGCTTCATCGGTAAACAACACAGAGGATGGAAATGTAGGATACATTTGACACTGTTCCAGGTACCACTGCGAAAAGTAAAATTTTTGTAGTCGCACGCCGTCAGTTCCTTCAGGTTTAGATGGAACTGAACGAAGACTATACAAACTAAATTCCTCAGGAACAGGCCATGAAGGCCCAACTGTACTGACCCGCCGCCGTGTCATTCTCAGCCCACCGGCGTCGCTGGATGCGGATATGGAGGGGCTTGTGGTCAGAACACCGCTCTCCCGGCCGTATGTCAGTTTACGAGACCGGAGCCGCTACTTCTCAATCAGATTGCCTCACAAGGGCTCAGTGCACCCCGCTTGTCAACAGCGCTCGGGAGACCGGATGATCACCCATCCAAGTGATAGCCCAGCCCGGCAGCGCTTAACTTCGGTGATCTGACGGGAACCGGTGTTACCACTGCGGCAAGGTCGTTATCGAACTAAGAGTGTGGAGACTTTATATATTACTGCACAGTATCTTGATTAACTCAAGGGTCATGCCTGGAACGATTTTCGATTTAAAATTCTCTATTGTTGATTTTATGAAGGAAAAAGGAGAGCAAGAACAGAAATTAGAACATCCGAAATGGATAGCAGACCTTGCATTTTAAGTGAACTTGACTGCACACTGCTTACTATCGGTTACTGCAAGGAGAGAAACAACTTATTTCTGATTTGTTGGGAATGCACTTAAAGAGAGCATCGTGCTGTAGGAGGGACACATTCTGACAACCACAGTCCAGTTCGCAAACCTCACTGGCGTTAAAGAAAGCGCGAGATTTGAAGACTTATTTGTGGCCTTGAAATAATTACGTTTAGTTTCCTACTCATTTTTGATGATACTGCCAATCTTACATCTGTTTTCGAGCTGTCTTCGAGACCGTTTGCCGTTTCAGTTGAAAGAGCCCTGTGCATGTGCAGACGTATCTGATTTTCCCGTTTAAAGGAACAAACCTCTGTACGGGTAACACTGTCAGGACGTCTATATTGCTTTCCTCATGTCGAGTTTCCACGTCTTCATAATGAAGGTGCAAAACTGCTACAACATTTCGATCAACATAACGGTGTGAAAGACGATTTTTCATTTATGAAATTAAATAAGCCCCGATTAGTGGCAACCTGAGAATGGAAATCTGTGAAATTGACTGCGTCCAGCCGGCCGGAGTGGCCGAGCGGTTAAAGGCGCTACAGTCTGGAACCGCACGACCGCTACGGTCGCAGGTTCGAATCCTGCCTCGGGCATGGATGTGTGTGATGTCCTTAGGTTAGTTAGGTTTAACTAGTTCTAAGTTGTAGGGGACTTATGACCACAGCAGTTGAGTCCCATAGTGCTCAGAGCCATTTGAACCTTTTTTGACTGCGTCTGTCCGTATGCCGACAGTTTGAACCAGATTAAAACAATAAATCTACAGCACACCAAAAATGAATAATACTGAAAACTATTGTTTTTGAACTATGTTACTGAGAAATGTGAAATATAAAACCATGTCGTGTGTGGTTCTACTTCATTGGCATTTAAATCCGGCGCGTTCGCAGTTCTAGCCTCCTCGCGGTCAAACAGCGTGGCGTGATGTTGGGGAAAACGTGGAAGCCAGGCTGAGCTCTATGGCTCTCGTGCCAGGACACAACCCGCGAGTCAAAAAACTTGGACAACCCTGATAAAGGGAATCCACTCCTTCGTTCTAGAAGTCATCTGTCAGTGCGACATTAAATCTTGATTCTAATGGCATACGTTAATACACACATCAAAACAAATTTTGCATCACCCTGGTTTCTAGAACTCCTGAAGATAGACGTTGACTGTGGATATTGTATCATGCCCATAGATGTAAACAACTATGCATGAGCAGCGCCTATTAAACGGTAGGGGTCCGACAGCCGATTAATTCCAGTCATTCCACCGGGAAAGAGGTACAAGGCTCGTGTTGTCTGTAGTTCAACAATGCCTGGACCATCAATACCGCGGTTCGATCTCTTCCGCATTATTACTTTGTGCCACTGCAGTTTTGTGTTTTTTTTCGAATAGATGGCTAATCTTTAAATATTTAAATATCACATTTCGTAGGAAATAATATTCTTTCCGCAGCAAGAAGCTGTCGACGAACGTGTGTGGACTTTCTGTTCAGTCTTAAGTTATCTGATTATAATCTAGAAAGCCGAAAGGTGGTTTCCAACAAAATATAGAGTAAATATTATAGTTAGACATTGATAAAGTGTATACCGGTTTTTAATACGTTCTTCCAAATACCGACGGAATATGCTACGTTGTTACTACAAAAATTGATACCCACGCTCGGGCCTACTGGACCACGTAATACACAAGTCATTTTCAGAGGTTTTTTTTGTGCCCATATTACTTTCATTCCGTCAAACTGTACTCTTTTCCTACCGTCAGGGCAAGCTTATCCAGTCATCTTGAATTTTTCTACGAGGCCAACAGTCGAGCGGTGAATTTTCAACCTGTAAATTTTTCTGTCTGGCTACTAAAGCTGTGTTATTCTTGCTTCCTTCGGCTCTTCGGCTGCACTGATCCATTTTACTGCTACAGTTTTAACTTCACTGGGACCTCCGTAGAATTCCACAACCTGTCTAGTAATTCTGGCTGATTCTACTCTCTTAATACACTGACGGAAAAATTTTTAACTCCGCCACAGACGCATAAGAGAGGCGCTATTAGCGCCACTAAGAGGATGCAAAATAGATTTCCTTCAAATACGCGTTGTAACGGTGGTGAACGTTATTCACCTTTGAGGTTGTACCTGGTGAGTTGATGATAGTCAAGAATGGCTTTAAGGCGGCGAGGACGCCATTATTAACATCTCATTGAGTTTGAATGAGGCCGGGTAATGGGGCTACCAGGAGCTGGATGTTCCTTCTGCGATAATACTTGGCAGGATTGTAGCCACTGTACCTGAGTGATGGCTGTGGTGGTCAGGAGAATGAACGGTCGCGAGAGGACCGGGTTCTGGACGGCCGCTTAAGGAGAGAAGGAATACCATTGTGTTCGGTGCATGGCTCTGACGCATTGTGCTACAATTGCAGCAGCAATTAGAACTGCGGTTGGCACCACAGTGGCACGAAGATCTGTTACAGATCGGTTCCTTCAAGGGCAGCCCCGAACCAGACGCCCTGATATGGGATATTAGGAAAACCGGAGCCTTTTACTGGTAAAAGTATGCTTGGAACTCAGACCAGTTCGAAAAAGTTAGTGAAACATTGTATATTACAACTGTGGCAAAAAGAATGGGACACTTCAAGCATAGACAGGAGAACATAAGAAATTTCTCCCTCTACATCTACATCCACACTCCGCAAGCCACCCGACGGTGTGTGGCGGAGGGTACCTTGAGTACCTCTATCGGTTCCCCCTTCTATTCCAGTCTCGTATTGTTCGTGGAAAGAAGGATTGTCGGTATGCCTCTGTGTGGGCTCTAGACTCTCTGATTTTATCCTCATGGTCTCTTCGCGAGATATACGTAGGAGGGAGCAATATACTGCTTGACTCCTCGGTGAAGGTATGTTCTTGAAACTTCATCAAAAGCCCGTACCGAGCTACTGAACGTCTCTCCTGCAGAGTCTTCCACTGGAGTTTATCTATCATCTCCATAACGCTTTCGCGATTACTAAACGATCCTGTAACGAAGCGCGCCGCTCTCCGCTGGATCCTCTCCATCTCGTCTATCTGGTCTGGTACGGATCCCGCACTGCTGAGCAGTATTCAAGCAGTGGACGAACAAGCGTACTGTAACCTACCTCCTTTGTTTTCGGATTGCATTTCCTTAGGATTCTTCCAATGAATCTCAGTCTGGCATCTGTTTTACCGACGATCAACATTATATGATCATTCCATTTTAAATCACTCCTATTGCGTACTCCCAGATAAATTATGGAATTAACTGCTTTCAGTTGCTGACCTGCTATATTGTAGCTAAATGATAAGGGATCTATCTTTCTGTGTATTCGCAGCACATTACACTTGTCTACATTGAGATTCAATTGCCATTCCCTGCACCATGCTTCAATTCGCTGCAGATCCTCTTGCATTTCAGTACATTTTCCATTGTTACAACCTCTCGATATCATCCGCAAAAAGCCTCAGTGAACTTCCGGCGTCATCCACAAGGTCATTTATATATATTGTGAATAGCAACGGTCCTACGACACTCCCATGCGGCACACCTGAAATCACTCTTACTTCGGGATACTTCTCTCCATTGAGAATGACATGCTGCGTTCTGTTATCTAGGAACTCTTCAATCCAATCACACAATTGGTCTGATAGTCCATATGCTCTTACTTTGTTCATTAAACGACTGTCGGGAACTGAGGTGAGGAGTAAACTTAAAATGAGATTTCTTAATCCTCCGAGTACATTGATACGTTACCTGATTGTCCATGGCCCGTATGCTACGTATCTATGGAAAATGAAAAGCTAGATGAATGACAGCTGCTACTGCAGCAGTGTGGGCACACCAGAACATACGTCGTGGGACTGCGCAGTCTACGAAAATGCGGTGGATAATAGCCGTCTGGCATTGAGAATGTTGGATCCTAAAGTAGCACTAGGGAAGAAGTCGACCTGGCGCATCTTGGACGACGTTGTAGCCGCAGTATCCAGGAACGCCACGGAAGACTTCACTAGGCAATAAATCACATGTCAGCACGCTACCCATGCCGGCTAGACAACATGGAGAGAAGACAAGTGAGGTCGCCGACCATCGAAAGAAATAGTTTCTCAGGAATCCACATTGCATTCGCACAATAAATCATGGATGTGTGGACTTTAACACGTAACAGTGATTAGTGGAATTACTTGTTTTAGTGGCAAATAATCAGAGAACAGATTCTGTGGCGATTATAGTGGAGTTAGTAGTAATTTTGTGAAGGTAGTAGTAGTTGTACTAATAAAAACCGTAAGTATCAGAAATAAATAGTTAATATGTAAATGTATTACTACCAAAGAAAACGTGATTTGTAGGGTCTATTTTAGCTTTTCATATAACAGGCTGTAGTTATGAAGAATAAATAAAAAAATACCTTCTATGGTTTTGACTCTTGAGTAGCAACGCACTACCATTCCTTCATACGTTCTCAGAAACCTCACTGCAAGTGTCCCCAGTATTCACGTCTGTATTAATGTCCACTAAGAGATGTCGAGATATTTTTGATTAGACAGCGTAGAAGCACTCAGACCTGGGATGAGACTAAAGTGAGCATAGATCTATCAAGGTCTAATATTTTTCACCCGTCTCGCCATTGTATTCAGACCCAGCGGACCAGGATAAGTGTTGTCGGAGGCTGTACTGCTAAGTGTGATTTCCTGGCACGAAGGTATTCTAGCTAGGGTGAAAGAATTTTGGGAGTTGTAAGCAAAGGGAACTCTGCCAGTGCCTTCAGGTCATGAGACACACCCAATTACTTTTGCACCCGCAATTAATTACACAAGTTTTGCAAGATATCATGACATATCACATAATAACCGAATGTATGATGGAAGTGCGCAGTACTGGAGATTGCATTCAGTCGGTGATCTCTACAGTGGAAGCAACGGCCGAGTGTGGCAAGAAGTAGTCAGAACGGAGGCCGCTTTCATGTTAATAACGGTATTACGGTGAAAACGATAGACGTCCTTTATCTGTGCAGCCGGCCTTCGGGTAAGAGACTGTGACCAAAAACAGAAATGACAGTGGAGGAAGGATGTAGTGCGTTCGTCACATGTTGAACACGGAAATACCGTGTCAAATGGTTCAAATGGCTCTGAGCACTATGGGACTTAACATCTGTGGTCATCAGTCCCCTAGAACTTAGAACTACTTAAACCTAACTAACCTAAGGACATCACACACATCCATACCCGAGGCAGGATTCGAACCTGCGACCGTAGCGGTCGCGCGGTCCCGAACTGAGCGCCTAGAACCGCTAGACCACCGCGGCCGGCAAATACCGTGTCAGTGTGGTATGGCCTATATAGGACAGACAACGCGTACAGTGGAAGAGCGTTGTACAGAACATCAACGTTGCACTCGCCTACTGCAACCCAGTAAGTCTGCTGTTGCGGAACATTGTATTTCTAACGGACATTCAATGGAGTACGACAAAACTTCGATTTTGGCCACTGCAAAAACTTTTTGGGACTCCATTATCAAAGAATCACTTTAAATACGCATTGCGGGAAATCTAATGAACCGTGACAGTGGTTACCAATTGAATAACGCATGGAATCCCGTCATCTCCGAAATTTGCTCGAGACGAAGACGCCAGAAGACTTCAATAGCTGCGGCCAGCGACAATACCGACGGCAGCTGAGTGCTGCAGTTCCACCAGCGAGGGCGCTGCCGCTGGGCGGTGTGGCCCTTCTGTCTCCGCAATTGCAAGGCATGCGCGGCAGTACCATTAGAGCACTATATAAGCTGGAGCGGAGAACGTCTTCGTCAGTTCTCGTTCGGCTCACCTGAAGATGGCTGGCAGTTGTCCAGCCGAAATATCGCGCAATGAAGTTTACGACGACCGGCTGCAAGCCCGAAATCTTTTTGAACAGGAAGCCTCCTGCTTGGCCAATTTACACCGCTTTTCGTGGAGAGGGAGAAGGACCATTTCTAAAGGCAGGAACGATCTCTTGGCTTGCTGATCCGAATGGAGAGGAATACTCGTATATTTTAGACTGGCTGTCATGCAGCTATTTTTGGCAGCCAAAGCTGGCGAATTGTCGTGTTGATATGTGTTTCCATTTAATTACACTGTACTTTAATACACACTGATATGCCAAAACCTAACCACTGTCCAAAGTATGTAAGCGGAGCAGACACGGGCGTAGGTCGCCCTAGCGCAGATATGGACTGCAAATGGGGAAATACACTGAGATAAACGACTTTGTTATTACGCAGAGCCTGTGAACGAGTATCTCGGAAACGGCGAAGCTGATCGAATGTTCACGTGCTACTGTCATGAGTATCTACAGAGAAAACCAGGACTGTGAAATTACAAATGGTTCAAATGGCTCTGAGCACTATGGGACTTAACATCTGAGGTCATCAGTCCCCTAGAACTTAGAACTACTTAAACTTAACTAACCTAAGCACATCACACACATCCATGTCCGAGACAGGACTCGATCCTGCGACCGCAGCAGCAGCGCGGCTCCAGACTGAAGTGCCTAGAACCGCTCGCCCACAGCGGCCGGCTGTGAAACTACTACTAGGTGCTAAACGGCTGGACGTCCACGATTCTTCATAGAACATAAGGTTCGGAGACTAGTGTGCCCTTTAAAGTATGATAGAAGGCGATCTGTGGCATCTCTGCCGAAAGAGAACAATACTGATGCAAGCACAAGGGTTTCGGGGCACACCGTTCACCGTACTTTGTTGAACATGGAGCTCCGCAGCAGACCACACCTACGTGTTCACATGTTGACCGAACATCGTCAGTTACGATTCCTGCGGGAATGTCGGGATTCGACGATCGAACAATGGAAACATGACAAGGTCGTTGGTCGTCTATGCGAACGCCGTCATAGATGTGAACGGCGGTTCGAAACGTACAGTGGACCACGGGCACAGGCTGGTAGGAGCCGTATTATTCTATGGGAGACATTCTCCTGCGCTTGCACGGGACCTGTGTTAGTAATCGAAGACACGCTGATAGCTGCGAACCACTTGCATCCCTTCGTGTTTGATGACTTACCCGACGGCGGAGCATAGTTGTCCGTGTCTCGGAGCCAGAATCGTGCTACGGTGGTTTGAGGAGCATTATAACGAACTCAAGTTGATGTCTCGGCGACCTAATTCGCCTGACGTAAATCGTATGGAAGCCATCTGGGTCGCTATCGGGCGTCATCACTGCGTGGGCAAATCTGCGACCCGCTATTTACGCGAATTACATGACCCGTCGGTGACATCTAATGTCACCGTACCAGTGATGTATTTCGTTCGGAACACGAACAAACAAGCTATTAAGCAGACGGTCTTAATGTTTCGGCTCATCAGTGTATATCACATTTACAATGTTTAGTATATTCTGTTTTCAGTTTGAAAGCGTTTTTACTCCAAAGATGCGATGTGTATAACGTAAAAATTTGTTCAGTGATCTTAACATATGTATGTTCTCATTCTGGGATGCAACCCGATGGCGACCCCTGCTTGACTGCTGTGTGATTGATTAAGTCGTCTCAGAGATGTTTCCCCCAGTGACCTACCTTCGCTCTCACAAAACACATTAGAAACTCACCACACTAAGATTTTATAATAGGCGACAACATCGACATTAGAAACTGAAATGGCTCTTTCACTTTTTATATCGGACAACAAATAGCAGTTATTTTATGCCCGAAACAGGTTAGTAGAGTTGGAAGATGAGTTAAATAAGATAAAATGAGACGTAGTGGGGTTACGAAACACTATTTTTCTACAGAGGGACGGAGCAGGAAGAAAATTTATATGCAGGCTTCTTCGTATCCTGGAAGATTAAAAACTATATGACGTGTACTGAAGAAACCTCAGAATAGCAAAACTTGTTTTACAGATAAAGAGAAGACATTTAACAGAAAGTATTTGTCTCTGTACCAGTCATCTCACATTCAAACGTGGCAGCACAAGACTTCTACAAAGACTTAACAGAAACTCATAAACGACAAACAATCCGACTACAAGATAATATCGACGGATTCTAATGCAAAAGTGGTCCAAAAATTTAAGAATTATTCTTCACTGTGAAACTTTGGATAAGATCGGCTCCTGCATTAGTACAAATTAAAGAGAGAGAGAAAAAGACAACATACTTAACATATTATTACAAAATAAAACAAATCGAACTTGGATTTGTCTAAGACGAAGTGGAAATATAAATGAAATTAACTACATTTTACTAAACAACAAAGAAAATATCTAGTATTCAACACTTCTAAACCAGTTTAGCTTTGCAAGTGATCATAGGCTTGTAAGATGCGAAGTAATAAAGGAGGCCAGTTTAGAAAGAAAGACTAGTCAGACAGAAAGCCATGAGTGTATCAATCAGAATTTTTTTTTAAACGAGGATATGCAACCCAGCCACTGACGTAATTCTGCAGTTGGGAGCTTCAGCAGTACTGATGTTGAACCTTACTGGACGTGACATGATTCGAAAACAAGTGGATGAATTGCTAGCCGCTGATTCCCTATTGGCTGGGACATCAATTCTACCTGCCAATTTGCTGCTCCCACGAACGTGCTGGCGTCAGGCTCTTTCACGTGCAGCAGGGATTTCGGTAGCTAAATGAAAGCCTATTGAATAAGGGCAACCGGAAAATGCCACAGGCCAACAGATAGACAGGTCTGGTATGTAAATATTCACCTAACAAAACATTTGAAATGAAAGGTAGCCTGTTACGTGCTATAAAACTTCTATCCACTAACAATTATTGAAATAACCTGGCACGAAAACGCCTTTCTGTTGGACAAAACAGTACAGTATCACTGAACTCGGGAATGCAACATGAAGAATTCGTACTATGCTTTTGAGAGAGTGTGGTTAAAGAAAATCACCAAGAAAATTGAGAATCTGAAATCTAAAGGGAAACCATGAGAGCTGTGACTGAATAGAAGACCAGACAGTTGCAGCATGACTAGCGTAACGTGTCAGCATTGAAAAGGTCGCAATGCCCATCGACTGAGACCCAGTCTTTTGCGTCGTTTGTCAAATCACGACCGAAATTATCGCGACCGTATTATCCACGAACTGCGGCACTAAACCGAACTGCTCGGTCCATGGCTGCTCTACCAAGTAACGGAAACAAGCTCATAGGTACCAAAAAGGTAGCAACACGAGCTGTATTGATACAATGAAGAGCCAAATAGACTGGCACACCTGCCTAATACCGTGTAGGGGCCCGCAATCACCCTGAAGTGCCGCAACATGACATGGCATGGACTCGACGAATGTCTGAAGTAATGGTGGAGGGACTTGAGCCTGACGCTGAGGCCGAGCGGTTCTAGGCGCTTCAGTCTGGAACTGCGCGACCGCTACCGTCGCAGGTTCGAATCCTGCCCCGGGCATGGATGTGTGTGATGTCCTTAAGTTAGTTAGGTTTAAGTAGTTCTAGGGGACTGATGACCTCAGATGTTGTCCCATAGTGCTCAGAGCCATTTGAACCATTTGAGGAAATTGATACCATGAATCCTGCAGTTCTGACCATAAATCCGTAAGAGTGCGAGAGGCTGGAGATCTCTTCTGAACAGAACGTTGCAAGGTATCACAGATATGCTCAATAATGTTCATGTCTGGATAGTTTGGTGACCAGCGGAAGTGTTTCAACTCAGATGGGTGTTCCTGGAGCCATTCTGTAGCAATTCCGGACGTGTGGGGTGTCGCATTGTCCTGCTGGAATTGCCCAAGTGCGTCGGAATGCACGATGGACATGAATGGATGCAGGTGATCAGACAGGATGCTTATGCACGCTTCACCTGTCAGAGTCGTATGTAGACATATCAGAGGTACCACATCACTCCAACTGCACACGACCCGCACCATTACAGAGCCTCCACCAGCTTGAACAGTCCCCTGCTGACATGCAGGGTCCGTGGACTCATTAGGTTGTCTCCACACCCGTACACGTCAATCCTCCCGATACAATTTGAAACGAGACTCGTCCGAGCAGGCAACATGTTTCCAGTGATCAACAGTCCAATGTGGGGGTTGAAGGACCCAGTGGAGGCGTAAAGCTTTGTATATTGCAGTCATCAAGAGTACACGAGTAGGCCTTCAGCTCCGAAAGCCCATGTCGATGGTATTTCGTTGAATGTTTCGCACATTGACGCTTGTTGGCCCAGTATTAAAACCTGCAGCAATCTGCGGTAGGGTTGCACTTCTGTCACGTTCAACGGTTCTTTTCAGTCGTTTTTGGCCCCGTTCTTGCAGGATCTTTTTCCGGCCGCAGCGATGTTGGAGATTTGATGTTTTACCGGATTCCTGATATTCACGGTACATTAGTGAAATGGTTGTACGGGAAAATCTCCACTCCATCGCTACCTTTGAGCAGCTGTGTCCCATCGTTCGTGCGCCGACTGTAACACCACGTTCAATCTCACTTAAATCCTTGTAACCTGGCATTGTAGCAGCAGTGACCGATCTAACAACTGTGTAAGATGTTTGTTGTCTTATACAGGCATTTCCGACCGCGGTGCCGTATTCTGCCTGTTTACACATCTCTCTGTATTTGAATACGCATGACTATACTAGTTTCTTTGGCGCTTCAGTGTATTACGAAGTCACTCCAATGTATAGCTGCAGCGAAATGGGTGCTTTCGGGTGGCCCTCCGCACTTTTATCAATTCGGATGACTCTTCAGAGTAAGCGTCCGACAGGAGAAGTAATGAATACAATCTTTTCCGGCCAATGATGGGCCTTCCTCCCAGTTCAGGAGTTGAGGACACTAAAGTTGCGCCAATCCTGCTAAAGCGTGGAAGATTGATATCTTTGCGCATCGAAGTAGCCGTGGCTTATAATTCAAACTAACACCTCGGAACCCCTGCAGAATTTCCCCATCTTGCTCATAATTAACAATAATTAATCTCAGGTCCTGAAAATATCTTCGCCCCTCCAGTCGGTACGTGCCTATTCACACTGGCTATTGGTGATCTCGGATTGCTAGAGAAAATTTATTTTAAAGCACTTATTTACCAATTTCATTAGTTGATTTTCGGTTTAAAAACTCGATAAACCTGTGACTGATGTCATTTTATTCGTAATTTCACAAGCAGTCCGAATCTTTGATCACAAAAGTAAGCTTAATTCGATTAGCAATTCTCTCTTTGTCTGGAGACTGGGCCGGCCGGAGTGGCCGTGCGGTTCTGGGCGCTACAGTCTGGAACCGAGCGACCGCTACGGTCGCAGATTCGAATCCTGCCTCGGGCATGGATGTGCGTGATGTCCTTAGGTTAGTTAGGTTTAATTAGTTCTAAGTTCTAGGCGACTGATGACCTCAGAAGTTAAGTCGCATAGTGCTCAGAGCCATTTGAACCTGGAGACTGGGCAGGACTGCATTTGTGGCTTCTCCACGCCTCGTGTATGCCAGGAAATAGTCTCTCAGTTACAGGTTTTGTGCTGCCAGTGACTGACTGGGCTGCACAAACCAGCATTTCCGCACATGAGTATACTACGGAAATTGACCATCTGTCATAATGCACACAGCTGTAGGGAATGTAAATGCTCACAGCTCAGCCAGTAGCAGCATTTCGTTGATGTGCATTCGATTGGTGCAGTCTTCACGCCAGACATTGGTCGAATGTGTGGATAACCTACTCCAGCTTTATCGAGCAGCATCAACATCTAGGTGAAGCCGCTCATCTGCGAACCGCCAACTACCCCTGATGGTTTCAGGCTTTGAATGAGATCCATCAGGGAAATTCTGGTGACCGCCATCGCCAGAGTCACCATCTGGTCTCCGAGAGTCCTGGGTTCGACTCAGGGCGCCTTGGCGCTTTCTGACAGTGACTACGGGCTGAGGGGCAGTGCACGCCAGCCCACCTGGCGGGCCTTCCTGCGCTGCAGAGCTCACACATTACTGCATTAGCATGTCGCTGTCTGCAGCCATCCATCGCTACCCCATCATACGTCACTCGGTCCTGCGCGACATCGTCGAAGTACTGAATGGAAAGCATCGAGTAAAACGGAATGTCCGTTTTGAGTGAGCATTCTTGACTCTGTTCTCGCTGTGGTGCTCGATGACTCGTACCACAGCTTCCCATACACATGCAACTCTGCAGGCAGAACCGGCTGGCCCGTTATAACAGTATCGTTAACGAAATGCAGGCAGGCAAACTGATGGCAGATCTACTACATCTACACCCTGTAAACAACTATGTAGTGCATGGCAGAAGGAACTTCCCATGTATCAAATTTTAAAGTTTTGTGTCATTCAGTGGATCTAGTAGCGCTGGAGACCAGAAGAGGTCAAGAGTACGATCTAGCATAAGGTGGAAAGTCTTCGCTTAGGGATGCCTGTAATTGATCGTAAAGCATGAAAAGCACGCTTGGTTCAGTTCAGGAAAAGGAAAGTTTCGAAATAATCAGAAGATGCCGCACGAATGCGGAATGCGTTGTTAACCAAAGAACTAATTGCAACCAAAATCTAATTCAAAAGTGTAATCTGTTGCATATAGTGTACACAGACAGACAGATCCTTTATTTTATGACTTTCACGATCGTAGAACAATCACTGGAAGTAGTTACTGCCACAAAATACGTAGGATTGTGCATACGGTGCGATTTGAAGTGGAATGACCACATAAAATTAATCGTGGGTAAGAGAGATGCCAGTCTAAGATTCAATGACAGAATCCCCAGGAAGTTTAGGCCATCAACAAAGGAGGTAGTCTGTAAACCACTCTTTCGACAAGTGCTTCAATATTGCTCGTCAGCCTGGGATTCGTGCCAGATACAGTTTTTTTTTTTAGTAAGCACGATAGCTTCACGGAGATGCTTAGCCAACCTCCGTGGCAGACGCTGCAAGAGAGGCGTTCTGTAGCAAGAGTCAGCCACTATGTTACTTCCCCCTACGAATATCTCAAGAAAATCCCACGGAAATAAAATCGATGAGATTCGAGTCCACATTGAAGTTTACCAGTAATCGTTTTTCCTACGAACCAGTCCCGATTAGAACAGGAAAAGGAGGAAGAGACTATGGTACATAAAGTGCCCTTTGCTGCACACCGTAAGTTGACTTGCCGAGATCAAAAGTAGGCGTAGACGTATAAGAACATATTAGCTAAAATTGTGTACAAGTGCGTATTGGCACAAAATACTATGTTATGTGAACAAAATAACTGGTGAATACGCTAAGACGACAAAAATCGTAGGATAGCTCCGAATATTATGTCGGATCTTCTTTAGCCCGGTGTAGCGCAACAACTCGCCGTGGGTTGGACCCAACAGGTAGCTGGAATCCCTGCAGAAGCACTGACCCGCGCTGTGTCTATAGCCCTCCATAATTGCGAAAGTATGGCCGTTGCAGGATTTTGTCCTCAAACGGACCTCACGCATATGACGCATAAATGCTCGATGGTATTCATGTCGGGCTATCTAGATGGCCAAATAATTCGCTTTAAATTTCCAGAATGTTCTTCAAACAAATACCGAACAATTGAGTCGCCTAGATGCAAAACTGTCCATGTCCTCCATAACCAGTGCTGAGAAAAAGTGGAAAAACTGTTTTCACTGGGTAAATACACACTGCCCTACACTGAATGTTGTATACGTAAGTATGGATTAGTACAAAACCATTTGGGCTATTGAAAAAAAATCAGGAACTCAATGCATGTAAGATATAAGCAAAATAAAAATGGACTTGGACAGTTTTGTATCTGACTTTGCAGATGGCCACTTTTGCATGCAACTAAAATGGACATGGACAGCTTTGAACCTGACTTGTTGTACATGAGGAGAGGATATGGGGTGAACATAAAACTGTCTATTCAGTTTTAACTTCTTTTAATATTTATGAAGGTACATGGTGTAACAACTGACCTGCAGTCCACTTAATACATCATATCTGGAACAATGTCTTCATCTTCTCCTGCTAGGCATTCCGATTCAACTGATGCCCCTGACCCGCTAGACCTAGTAATGTCATGTACCACGACAAGGATTCACGTTCCCTCCAGGACTCACTATAGTGTTTCTCGAGGAGTTTTGAAACATCCTCCAGTTTCTTTTCACTAACAGGAACAACCGTGTTCGTAATGCAGCTCGAGTTTGTGTGTCCTAAGTGTTTCCCACGTTTGCTTACGGACAATGGTAGGTTGATTTCAGAATTATAATTAGGCTCCCCTTGGATTTTTATAGCATTCTGAGAATGTGTATAGCTTTCAGAATAAACAGCTGTAAGATACCACGCAAGTACAATGTTTACATGCTTATGGTAGCCATCTTGCATTACAGTTACATGATCCCAGCCTTCAATGCGATTTGTCAAAAGGGACAAGGCAAGTTTTGCACCCAACTTACTGATGGACATGGACGGTTTTGAATCTAACCACACTTTTCGTGAGCTGTTTTCCATAGGACATGGAGAGCTTTGAGCATAAATAGCATTTCAAGCATGTGTAAAATGTCATGCTCTACAATCCAAAGTTGCCAACTCATTTTTTTTAAAAGTGGACATGGACAGTTTTGCATCTAAGCGACTCAGTTGTAGCCCTGGGACATGACGCATTGTCCTCCATTGTCTGGGAACATGAAGCCTATGAATGGTTTGCATATAGTCTCCATATAACCGAATATAAACATCACTGATGGGTTCAGTTTGACCAGAGAACCAAGTCCATTCCATATAAACACGCCCCAAACGGCACTTCCACAGTACCCTCCAGACAACTTAGGTCCACGGATTCGTGGGGTCTGCGCAGCACTCGAACCCTACCATCAGCTCTTACCAACTGAAATGGGGGCTCTTCTGACGATTTCGCGGTTTTATAGTCGTCTAGTGTCCAACCGATATGGTCACGAGCCCAGGAGAGGCGCTGCAGGCGATGTCGTGCTGTTAGCAAAGGACCTCGCGTCGGCCGTCTGCTGCCACAGTCCATTAACGCCAAATTTCGCAGCACTGTCCTAACGGATACGTTCGTCATAGGACCCACATTGATTTCCGACGTTATTTCACGCAGTGTTGCTTCTCTACTAACACTGACAGCACTGCGCAAACACCGCTGCTCTCGGTCCGTGGCCAGAGGTAATGCCTGAAATTTGGTATTCTCAGCACATCCTTTCCTTGGCTCTGATTTCCGAAATGGAATGTCCCATGCGACCAGCTCCAACTACCACTCCGCGTTCAGAGTCTGTTAATTCCCTTAGTGCAGCCATTATCACGTCGGAAATCTTTTCACATGAATCATCTGAGTACAATTGACAGCTCAGCCAACGTACTGCCCTTTTGTACCTTGTGTACGTGATACTACCACAATCTGTGTATGTGCATATCACTATCCCATGCCATTTGCCACCTCAGAGTATAATGAGCAGGCCGTAAAATTGGGGTGTGTGTGTGTGTGGGAGGGGGGGGGGGGGGGGTGCGAGTGGAGAATGGAGTCTATACAGAGTGGGTGTCGAACAGTTATAACAAGCCTACTATAGGGTTAATAAAGAAAATTTATTAGGGAATTTATTAATAAAGGAAATAAGTTTTGTTAATACATCTGTGATCATTGTGAATTTTTGCGAACAAAGCCATTCAGATCATTTAATGTTTTCGTTTATTACGACTTTCCGGTTACTGTCAAACTGAGATAAAAACTTTGAGCTCGTAAAATAGAGTTAAGTGTGGGTTGTTATAAACTTGAGCCTAAACGGGCATAAACTCATGTCTCGCTTAGACTAACGCTGAACACTGTTTTACGAGTTGTAAATTTTCGTCTGCTGGTGGTAGTAACCGAAAGGTAATAAATGCTTTATTCCCGAATTTCAGTGGCTTATGGAGCCATTGGCTGCAGCGTTTGATATTGGGTCTTTCATATTGGTGACAAGACAAAGAAACAAGATAGAGTAGACAGATTTTACTCTCTTATTTCTGCTTCTCCTTAAGACACAATAGTTCACCAGTTGAAGCGAACAGCTTAAGATAGATTGACAGTAATTGTCATGAATATCAATAGAAATAAGAAAACAACTGTAAGAACACACTTTTATTTATATTCCCACTACAGATTTCGGGGGACTGGATCTCTACCATCAAGTGGACTATCAGTAATTCGTTGTCTTTCGGTTAGCATCGCTGACGCTAGATCACGGGCCCCGGTTTCGATTCCCGTCCGGATCGCGTATTTTCTCTGCTTGCGGCAGCATATGTGTGTTGTGCTCATCATCATCGGCGCCGCAGGTTGCCAAAGTGGCGTCAATAAAAAAAGAGTTGAATCAGGCAGCCAAAACCCCCCATAAGGTGCCTCCCGATAAAAGATGCCATACGCCCATTTCATTTCATCAAGTGTATTTTTTCGTTTAACATTTGCGGAATATTCCGTCGGTACATGGTGGAACATAGAGATATTGAAAACTTAAACACACATTATTGATGTTCCACGCTAATACTTATTTAATAATTCGTTATGGACTGACTTTCAACTTTCCAGGCCATCTTCAATGATATAAGATTAAACAGA
Organism: Schistocerca americana; assembly: GCF_021461395.2. Classification (NCBI taxonomy): domain Eukaryota; kingdom Metazoa; phylum Arthropoda; class Insecta; order Orthoptera; family Acrididae; genus Schistocerca; species Schistocerca americana. The sequence continues at coordinate 472,850,203 of NC_060122.1, read as the reverse complement.
GAGTCTATACAACATCAGCGGGAGTTTACAGCTGTACAATGTTTTTTTAAAGATATTTGGCATTTTACAACTGTATGTGGATACAAAAACAAAAGCATCAAAAAGTAGCTCTCAACAAGAAAATTTTATATTACGCACAAAGTTTAAAAGAATAAAAATGTATAAGCAAAGATTGGTGCACAAGTGAGTATTGGCACGGACTACCATGTTATATGTACAAAATAAAGAGTGAATGTGATGTAAAGGACAAATAAGAGAGTGGGATGAGGGGGAAGATAGAAAGGAGTGTTCATATTCCCACTGCAGTCTCAAATGTTAACTATTTCTGGACAGGTAGGCCCAAGACAATGGCAAACATGCAACTGGTTCACCCCACAGAAGACAATAATACGTCAAAGTGCACATTTGCTGAGTGTTCCAACATCAACGCAGTAGATGAATTGATTCATTCTGTTAGCGGAAATACGTTGAATATGACGGTCATGCAGTGCTGTGGTCACAATGTGTGGTTCTGATTTTGTTCGTCACTGTGTGCATCCCTCTCTAGGCACCAGTTCCACGCACACATCAATGTTCCAGCAGAAAAAACTGTGCGAGCTGAAAAGTCGTGGAACATCTACCAACCACTCTGTCCCATTCTAACTCAGTCACCTGTGTATATCACTCCACTTACTCTCAAGAGCGCGTGCTGTCATTTGTTTTCATGTGTGCACTTCGTTTAACAGTTCTTGAATGGCTGTAACACTGACATTTTTTCTCACACAACAGAGAATGACACCTGTAGGCTATATTTTTGTGAACTGAATTACTTGTTGAATGAGATTTTCGCTCTGCAGCGGAGTGTGCGCTGATATGAAACTTACTGGCAGGCTAAAACTGTGTGCCGGACCGAGACTCGAATTCGGGACCTTTGCCTTTCGCGGGCAAGTGCTCTATCAACTGAGCTACCCAAACACGACTCATGCCCCATCCTCACAGCTTTACTTCTGCCTGTACCGCGTCTCGTACCTTCCAAACTTTGCAGAAGCTCTCCTGCGAACTTATCAGAACTAGCACTCCTGAGAAACAGAATATTGCGGAGACATGGCTTAGCCACAGCCTTGGGGATGTTTCCAGAATGAAATTTTCACTCTGCAGCGCAGTGTGCGCTGATATGAAACTTGCTGGTATGGAAGGTAGGAGACGAGGTACTGACAGAAGTAAAGCTGTGGGGAGGGGGCGTGAGTCGTTTTTGGGTAGCTCAGTTGGTAGAGCACTTGCCCACGAAAGGCAAAGATCCCAAGTTCGAGTCTCGGTCAGGCATACAGATTTAATCTGCCAGGAGGTTTCATATCAGCGCACACTCCGCTGCAGAGCGAAAATTTCATTCTTGAAACATCCCCAAGGCTTTGGCTAAGCCATGTCTCCACAATATCCTTTCTTTCAGGGCTGCTAGTTCTGCTAGGTTCGCAGGAGAGCTTCTGAAAGTTTGGAAGATAGGAGACGAGGTACTTTCAAAAGTAAAGCTGTGAGGACGGGGCGTGAGTGATACGTGGGTATCTCAGTTGCTGGAGCACTTTCCCGCGAAAAGCAAAAGTCCCAATTTCGAGTCTCGGTCCGGCACACACTTTTAATCTAACTACTTGTTACTAAAACGTAATCTATCAAACTTCTAAATTCGTGTTCATTGTTTCTGACTGTTTTCATTTCGACTGTAATTAATATACTTGGTAGGTGTCCCTTATAACTTGCATACTGAATACTCTGTGTACTATAGAACATCTTTGCATATAGTTTGTTCATGACGACCTCGCTGACTTTTCAGGAGGCTTGGAGGGGGGGGGGGGAGAGGATAGGGGGGGGGCGGGGAAGGGCGTGGAAGATAGCCTACCAAACCCCAACACACTGGCAGCACCAAGGAGATTAGCTGCGTTTTTTTCCTCACACAGTCCTGACATACCGTGTGCTTGCTGGCAAGTGCGACAGGGCACAACAATAACTTCATAACGGCTACAGTACCCACAAGTTCTGTGTTGACAGACCTCCAACGTTGGCAGAGGTCTGTCAGCAAACGCTCGTGGCCCAAAGTGGACTCACTTCCAGAGCTAGGAAACCTCGTTCAGGATGTTGTGAACAGACTACACAGCTTCCTGTGTAATGAAGGCAAAATTAAACCTCTGTCCTCAGTGGAGTTCAGTGGTTCCAGTGAGGAATGGTTCAATGCAGCTTGAGCATCCTGTCCTGCTTCGCCACTGCCTTTCCAAATCAACGTCCTCAAGCTGCAGCCAGACGAGCCAGCTGGCAGCGTATCAAGTTCTGCTGCCAACACCGGCGAAACGCTGAGCCAGCACGGCAGTAGCCTCTGTTCTGCCGTTTTCTCCAGCACAGTTTACCACACTGGGTACCGTCGCATGTTTCTGGGTCTCAAATGTAATTAAATCAAGGCGCACCAGTATAAATGCACAATCCTCACACTAAATGGAGACCATCTATACCCCAAAGAAGAGTTCATCCAGAGTAATATAGACACTAGATGTGGAACTGGCAGGGCATGTGTGGGGAAAGCAGTAGTGGTTGAGGTTGTGGGAAGGCGCTGTAGGGGACTTGCCAAGCGGTGGAGGGGAAATGCCATTCTGAACTGAAGCCTATACTCACATTTTTTGTAAATATTAAGTGGAGCCCCTCCATGTCCTCCCTTTCGTGGTGACAATTCAAAAAGATCTATTGTCACCTCTGCTTTGCTTACTATCTAGAAAGAACTAACTGGAGCCCCTCCATGCCCACATTTGCGTGGTGACCATTCAAAACGATCTACTGCCACCTCTCCTTTTGTTAGTATATAGAAAGAATTCCGCTGAAAACGCAACAAAAGCAGCGATTATTTTCGTCTGGCTTTTTAACTTGCAGAGAAACGCATGAGTGAAGAATTTTGAGTACAACCTACATTTGCTTCTTTTTCAAAACACAGCAGAATTTACTCAGTGTCATCTCACTAACATGTGCCCCCCTTCTAACAGCCGTGTACCTCAAGTCTCTAGAGGAACGGAAGGTTCCAAATGATTGGAAAAGAGCACAGGTAGTCCCAGTCTTCAAGAAGGGTCGTCGAACAGATGCGCAAAACCTATACCACTGACGTCGATCTGTTGTAGAATTTTAGAACATGTTTTTTGCTCGCGTATCATGTCGTTTCTGGAAACCCAGAATCTACTCTGTAGGTATCAACATGGAATCCGGAAACAGCGATCGTGTGAGACCCAACTCACTTTATTTGTTCGTGAGACCCAGAAAATATTAGATACAGGCCCCCAGGTAGATGCCATTTTCTTTGACTTCCGGAAGGCGTTCGATACAGTTCCGCACTGTCGCCTGATTAACAAAGTAAGAGCCTACGGAATATCAGACCAGCTGTGTGGATGGATTGAAGAGTTTTTAGCAAACAGAACACAGAATGTTGTTCTCAATGAAGAGACGTCTACAGACGTTAAAGTGACCTCTGGCGTGCCACAGGGGAGTATTATGGGACCATTGCTTTTCACAATATATATAAATGACGTAGTAGATAGTGTCGGAAGTTCCATGCGGCTTTTCGCGGATGATGCTGTAGTATACAGGGAGGTTGTAGCATTAGGAAATTGCAGCGAAATGTAGGAAGATCTGCAGCGGATAGGCACTTGGTGCAGGGACTGGCAACTGACCCTTAACATAGACAAATGTAATGTATTGCGGATACATACACTCCTGGAAATTGAAATAAGAACACCGTGAATTCATTGTCCCAGGAAGGGGAAACTTTATTGACACATTCCTGGGGTCAGATACATCACATGATCACACTGACAGAACCACAGGCACATAGACACAGGCAACAGAGCATGCACAATGTCGGCACTAGTACAGTGTATATCCACCTTTCGCAGCAATGCAGGCTGCTATTCTCCCATGGAGACGATCGTAGAGATGCTGGATGTAGTCCTGTGGAACGGCTTGCCATGCCATTCCACCTGGCGCCTCAGTTGGACCAGCGTTCGTGCTGGACGTGCAGACCGCGTGAGACGACGCTTCATCCAGTCCCAAACATGCTCAATGGGGGACAGATCCGGAGATCTTGCTGGCCAGGGTAGTTGACTTACACCTTCTAGAGCACGTTGGGTGGCACGGGATACATGCGGACGTGCATTGTCCTGTTGGAACAGCAAGTTCCCTTGCCGGTCTAGGAATGGTAGAACGATGGGTTCGATGACGGTTTGGATGTACCGTGCACTATTCAGTGTCCCCTCGACGATCACCAGTGGTGTACGGCCAGTGTAGGAGATCGCTCCCCACACCATGATGCCGGGTGTTGGCCCTGTGTGCCTCGGTCGTATGCAGTCCTGATTGTGACGCTCACCTGCACGGCGCCAAACACGCATACGACCATCATTGGCACCAAGGCAGAAGCGACTCTCATCGCTGAAGACGACACGTCTCCATTCGTCCCTCCATTCACCCCTGTCGCGACACCACTGGAGGCGGGCTGCACGATGTTGGGGCGTGAGCGGAAGACGGCCTAACGGTGTGCGGGACCGTAGCCCAGCTTCATGGAGACGGTTGCGAATGGTCCTCGCCGATACCCCAGGAGCAACAGTGTCCCTAATTTGCTGGGAAGTGGCGGTGCGTAGGATCCTACGGTCTTGGCGTGCATCCGTGCGTCGCTGCGGTCCGGTCCCAGGTCGACGGGCACGTGCACCTTCCGCCGACCACTGGCGACAACATCGATGTACTGTGGAGACCTCACGCCCCACGTGTTGAGCAATTCGGCGGTACGTCCACCCGGCCTCCCGCATGCCCACTATACGCCCTCGCTCAAAGTCCGTCAACTGCACATACGGTTCACGTCCACGCTGTCGCGGCATACTACCAGTGTTAAAGACTGCGATGGAGCTCCGTATGCCACGGCAAACTGGCTGACACTGACGGCGGCGGTGCACAAATGCTGTGCAGCTAGCGCCATTCGACGGCCAACACCGCGGTTCCTGGTGTGTCCGCTGTGCCGTGCGTGTGATCATTGCTTGTACAGCCCTCTCGCAGTGTCCGGAGCAAGTATGGTGGGTCTGACACACCGGTGTCAATGTGTTCTTTTTTCCATTTCCAGGAGTGTAGAAAGAAGGATTCTTTATTGTATGATTATATGATAGCGGAACAAACACTGGTAGTAGTTACTTCAGTAAAATATCTGGGAGTATGAGTGCGGAACGATTTGAAGTGGAATGATCATATAAAATTAATTGTTGGTAAGGCGGGTGCCAGGATTGAGATTCATTGGGAGAGTCCTTAGAAAATGTAGTCCATCAACAAAGGAGGTGGCTTACAAAACACTCGTTCGACCTATATTTGAGCATTGTTCATCAGTGTGGGATCCGTACCAGGTCGGGTTGACGGAGGAGATAGAGACGATCCAAAGAAGAGCGGCGCGTTTCGTCACAGGGTTATTTGGTAAGCGTGATAGCGTTACGGAGATGTTTAGCAAACTCAAGTGGCAGAATCTGCAAGAGAGGCGCTCTGCATCGCGGTGTAGCTTGCTGTCCAGGTTTCGAGAGCGTGCGTTTCTGGATGAGGTGTGGAATATATTGCTTCCCCCTACTTATACCTCCCGAGGAGATCACGAATGTAAAATTAGAGAGATTCGAGCACGCACGGAGGCTTTCCGGCAGTCGTTCTTCCCGCGAACCATACGCGACTGGAACAGGAAAGGGAGGTAATGGCAGTGGCACGTTAAGTGCCCTCCGCCACACACCGTTGGGTGGCTTGCGGAGTATAAATGTTGATGTAGATGTGGATGTTGTGAAACGCAACTGCAATAGAATTCGGAGATGGTGGTTTATTGAGTTTTTTATGTAAGGAACTGCGGAAAAGTAAGGTCAATAGATGCTGTTCCAAAACCACTTAGCATTTCTCATTTCACCATCCCTTCACCCAAGTCATAATGGCAGAACTGATATTATATAAGAAGTGTAAATGGGTTTTGGGAACTATGGTTGGACTTTCCTCTGTTAAACCCAGCCCTTTAGACCATTGAATAAGAATTGAATGAAGCATAAAACATAATCTGAAGGTCGAATGATTCTTGAGCAGTAGGTGTTTGTGTTTCCTAGTGAGTTTCTAGTGCCGTAGTAATGTGTTCATAAAGTGAAAGTGCTGTAAGTTTCGGATACAGAGTATGATTATTGTATGTAGGAAGTTTTGTACTGATCGAAGATGACATGATCACGAACGGCAAGGAGAGTTGCTTCTCATAGGTGGTTGGAGTGCGTATTCCTAATATACTCATAGCAGCAAGACATGGCACAGGTATACTACTCCAGAACATCCTTCCATGCCTTCAGTTTTATTCATTCTACTCATTACATTTCGAGACTGCTTAGTATGGTATACTGCCAAATTACTGCTATTTTTTCAATATTTTTGCTTCTTTAAATAAGTTCAGCAACAGAATTAAAGAATCACTTTTTCGAAACCCCTTAATTGTCACCCACTCCGACGTTGAAGTTTGAAATTAGGCTCAAAGGTATCTAACAACTTCCTCTGTAATGGTGCTGAAGCGTGGCGTCCTGCGACGTCATCCTCGAGCACGAGGACGCTTAAAGCAGTAAGGTGTCACAAATGCGAAAAATGGGACAGAAGTTCATGTGTCGTGTAAGGTGGGTTAATTATGGTACATTGGCACTAAATTTCACCAAAATTCTGACCAACGTCACTGCAGACGTTTCACATAATGTGAAGGTAGCACACTCCCACACCACCATCTTCCCCACATTTAACCCCTTCGTTTGACGCCTCTGCGTTGGAGATCAGAATTGCGACACCCAGCGTTGAAATCACGCGGTTTTCTTTTCGGTGGCCGAGGAAAACATTTCAAACATACCTCCGCTCAGAAGCGACACGAATTGGCCTCGGGGGGTAGCATAAAGGATGTCAATGAAACCACTCCTTTCCTCAGAGCGTTTATTTCCACACATTTCACGCTCGAAAACGACAGTTAGCAGTCTGATGGGCAACAGGAGGACATTATTAACCACAAGTTTGTTTGTGTGGCCATCCTCCGCAGCAAGCATATAAATGTTTTGTAAATAAAACTGCCTTTTCCTGCTGCTAGTTACTTTATTTATCCCATACACGTTTCAGCTTCTCCTGTTCTAAGGCATCATCAGTGGAATCTATAACGATACAGCTTTGTTAGTTTTAGATTATTTTGGTAAAAAAGGCAATTACTTACGATTTGCTGAACTGCGTTCCCTCACATCTGGTCTGGAGGTCGCACTACCACTTTTATCACTGCCATATAATCACATCTTTACGTAAATATTGGAACTCCATTACGTGTTTATCTTCTTTGGTATGTTTACCTATTTGTTGCCAACCGAACGAAGTATATGTTGGAGACTAACTTCTATTTATGATGTTTATACAGTGTATGTGTATGAGTGTGAGAGAGAGAGGGGGGGGGGGGGGGGGATAGAGCCGACGAGTTTTATTTTTTCCATTTTTTTTTGGGGGGGGGGAGGAGGGGGTTGTGCGGGTGTACTAGCTGTTAGAGAGTGGTTGGACAAAAAAATAAAACTCGTCGGCTCTATCCCCCCTCTCTTTCTCACTCATACACACACACTGCATAAACATCATAAATAGAAGTCAGTCTCCAACATATACTTCGTTAGGTCGGCAACAAATAGGTAAACATACCAAAGAAGATGAAACACGTAATGGAGCTCCAATATTTACGTAAAGATGTGATTATATGGCAGTGATAAAAGCGGTAGTGCGACCTCCAGACCAAATGTGAGGAAACGAAGATCAGGAAATCATAAGTAATTACTTTTTTTTACAAAAAAGTCGCGAAGTGAACTATTTAATAATCTAAAACTAACAAAACTCTATCGTTATAGAGCCCAGTTATGATGCCTTAGAACAGGAGAAGGCAAAACGCGTATGGGATAAATAAAGTAACTAGCAACAGGAAAAGGCAGTTTTATTTACAAAACAAGTATTTATTACTAACAACATTTGACAATGCTGACATCCTTGGACATTTCAACCCTTCTCTAAGGACTGCATCCCCATTGAACATGATCGCACCCCTTTGGAGTGCATGTGCAACTGAATTTTTTGCTCTCATGCACAGGGTGGAACCGCTAGGAACCATTCATAAGCTTTACACGAAATTTGAATGTGATACGAATAAGAAAAGGATATTATACGTTTTCAGCCCTCCTGTTTCGCGCTCTCCTCTGGCGTGGTCATGGGACGGTGCGTGAATAAAATGACAGAGTCCCTCTAAGGCCCCCCTCCCCCTCCAGTTCGACAATACTCTCGGTGACACCCGCACAACTTTATTGAGAATTTTAAAAACGTACCTCTACTGAGGCAACCTGTGAACCAGTCCTAGGTGCCTGTTATCAGGCTTCTGGAATCGGAGGGGTGTCGAGCAGTTGTCAGCATGTAGGCACCTTGGAGTACGTCACAGATTATCTCAGTACAGGGAACTTTTTAAAATCCTCAGCAAATCTGGGCAGGTGCCACTGAGGTTGTTGTCAAACTGATGGATCTTGAGGGATCCTATGACGTTTTACTCAGACTTGTATGGGCTGCAGGAGGGCTGAAAATGCATAAGCTGCATAAGCTGCTGCTTCGGATCACGTTCAAAATTCGTGGAATGGTTCCGAACGGTCCGTAGTGGTTCCAACCCGCAAATATTGTGGTCACGATGCCCTCCACAGGGGTGCAGCACCAAAGGGTTGAAACGTCTGGGGAGGTCAGCAGTATCAAAGGTTGACAAAAACGTCGTCCTGTTGACCACCACACTGCGAACTGTCGTTTTCGAGCGCCGGATGTGTGGGAATCAACGCCCCAAGGAAAGGGGTGGTTTCATTGACGCCCTTTATGCCAACCCACAGGCCCTTTTCCGGTAGATTCTGAGCAGCGGTGTGTCTAAAATGTTTCCTCGGCTACCCATACCGAAAGCGCGTAATTTCAACGGTGGACGTCGCCTTTCTGATCTTCATTGCAGAAGCGTCAAAAAAAGGGGTGGAATGCGCGTAAGAGGGGTGTGACGTCCTCCCATCGTGTGCCACGTCCACGTAACGTTGGGAAGAACTGTGGTGAAATTTAGTGCCAATACAACATTATTAACTCACAGAAACTTCAGAGGTCGGAGCTGACGTCGCAGGGTGCAACGCTTTTGCGCCGGTACAGAAAAATGTTGTAGGTAGCTTTCAGTCAAACTCCAAGCTTCTGCGTCAGAATGAGAATTAATTACGGGGTTCCAAAAACGTGATCCTTTAATTGTTTAGCACAGTGTATTTTATAGCTTCATGGGCCTGATTCTTTCATTCGAAACCTAACATCAACCGAAATAGACGTGCCTGCTTAACGCAATGTGCAGAACATAAATTGGTTGCTAATTTAAAGAAGAATGTGACTGTTACAGCTCTGCAGTTACCAGACGTAAACTTAAATCAGTATCACTCACCGGATGTCCTCCAGCAGGTCACACTCATGCTGGTTCTTGGCTTGCAGCTTTGTCACCTGCTCCGAGTGGAACTTCGTGAGGAACTTGGCATAGGTCCCCTGTAACAAGCATAAACGTAGATGAGCCACTGGTCAGTGGGTGAATGCAGTATGTCAGTAAAAGCATCAATTGTTCATCCATCATATGAAGGGCTTATTTCAAGAGTGGTACAAGTTCATTTTTGATCATTCTGAGATACAGAGTCCTAAAGTTAAATGAGCGCTGAAAAATCTGCAGTTGAGGTACCAGAAATACTCAAGTATAAACCTCTAGAATAAGTGGGCATTTTCCCGTACGACAATTTGCCGAGTGCATAGTATATATCAGGAATCCGGTAAAGCATCGAATCTCCGATATCGCTGCGGCTGGAAAAAGATCCTGCAATAATGGGATCAACGACGACTGAAGAGAATCGTTCAACGTGACAGAAGTGCAAGTCTTCCTCAGATTGCTGCAGATTTCAATGCTGGGCCATCAACAAGTGTCAGCGTGCGAACCATTCAACGAAACATCATAGAGATGGGCTTTCGGAGCAGAAGGCCCACTCTTGTACCCTGTATCACTGCACGACACAAAGCTTTACGCCTTGCCTGGGCCCATCGACACCGACTTTGGACTGCTGATGGCTGGAAACATGTTGCCTGGTCGGAAGAGTCCCTTTTCAAATTGTATCGAACGGATGGACGTATACAGGTATGGAGACAACCTCATGAATCCATGGACAATGCATGTCAGCAGAGGCCTGTTCAAGCTGGTGGAGGCTCTATAATGGTGTAAGGCGTGTGCTGTTGGTGCGATACGAAGCCCCTAATACGTCTAGATACGACTCTGACAGGTGACACATACGAAAGCATTCTGTCTGATCACATGCATCCATTCATGTCCATTGTGCATTTCGACGGCCTTATGCAATTCCATGAGGACAATGCGACACCCAAAACGTCCAGATTTGCTATAGAGTGGCTCCAGGAACACTCTTCTGAGTTTAAACATTTCAGCTGGCCACCAGACTCCCCAAACATGAACGTTATTAAGCATATCTGTAATGCTTTGCAACGTGCTATTCGGAAGAGATCTCCATCCCTCAAATTCTTACGGATTTATGGAGTGCGGGAGGTGTTCCAGTTCCTTTGGCTCTTCAGTGTACAACGCCAACCAAATCAGGACATGGATACAGGCCGGAGGAGGCGCAACGTCATACTGGCAAATGGGCTGAAACTGGGAAATTCTTTGTAAATTTGACACGATACTGTAGTCACATATCCTCTCAACATTTGGAGTTTCACTCTGTTTCATCTTCTTATTCAGGTTCAAATGGTTCAAATGGCTCTGAGCACTATGGGACTCAACTGCTGTGGTCATAAGTCCCCTAGAACTTAGAACTACTTAAACCTAACTAACCTAAGGACAGCACACAACACCCAGCCATCACGAGGCAGAGAAAATCCCCGACCCCGCCGGGAATCGAACCCGGGAACCCGGGCGTGGGAAGCGAGAACGCTACCGCACGACCACGAGATGCGGGCCTCTTATTCAGGGCTCTTCACGTTTTTTGTGATGTAAATCAACAACGGCTCCAATGCGAGCTATATTTTTAAACTTTCCTCAAACATAGAATGATATGCAAGTATTATTTTCAAGTGCTACAACTTTACCAGTCTCATTATTTGGTAGTTCAATTTAACCGTCCTATCGTACATCATTTCATAAATAACATGTTAGTCGAAAAGACAGGTAATAGATTCATATGGTGGGCCGGACCGGGACTCAAAGCTGCCGTCCGCGGCTACTGCTTTGACCGACCGTGGTATACAGGCATCACTCACGACACATAGCAAGCAAGAGTTGGCATCCCCGTCCAGCACACATGTTCGACGTAGACGCCGCTGCCAGTCTACTCAAAATGTCGGTGTTGCAGTTAGTGTGACAGAATAAATCTTGTCGCATCTTTAGGAGTCAAGCATAATAGTTATGGCATGTATTTTCGGTCGTACGTTAACCAAATAATATAACCTCTAACCCCACAGTAAATAATATATTTGGTGCTACTGCTGCAGTTGTACTTATCTTAGATATAGTTATTTGATGTTATTTATGAATCATCATGAAATTTCTGATCGACGAAATGTATGGATAGGCGTAACGTACTACGAGGGAGGAGCTGAAAGTAACGAGAACTGTTCAGTTAGCATTCTTGCATTTCACGAAACCGCCACAAAATGCACCATCTTTGAAATACTGTCCATACCTAATGCAACAGTTTTAACGTTTTACTCATTGACGGAACGGTTTTTGAATGTTCTGAAGATAAAGCCAGTAAGGCTTAAGAGACCAGTTTCCCTTTAGGTTACATACGTGTACTGGAGCAGTATCGTCCTGTAAGAACCAAGGATTGGATCTTTCGGTCTCTCTAGCCCCAGTGTCTGGCACACACGTCTCAGCATTCGAAGACAATAATACTGGATAGGTGCTGGACTTTCGGAAACACGTTTATGGTGAAGTATCTCTTCACGGCTCATAAAACTTAGGTTTTTCATACAACCTATTGCTCCTTAGTTTTTGGTTCAACTCGTAGCACAACTACTACTCGTCCGTTACGGGTTTTGAAAAAAACCTGGTGTTAGCTCGTTCGTATACCATATTCATAGCTACAACACTTGAAACAGCACTTAATGAGGTTTCGGAACAATATTTAGTAGACTCTCCAAGAACGAGAATACGTCATTACTGCCCTTCTCCGTCCACAGTAAAGGAAGCCGGTCACTTCCTGGTTTTCCTCTCTTCACCAACCCTCCTCTACCTAAACATTTTCATCGAAAATGGTCACCAGTTGCTGCATTACATTGCGCAGAACGGAAAACAAATTCCCATTTTCAGTGCACGAGACACAAAGCCTAATGTAGTGCTACCGTCTAGCCACAATGAATTGAAAATGTTACCAAGTCGCGTGTCGTATATTCGTCGCAAGCTTGGACAGCGCGAGTCCTAACACACAAAATGTGCTTTCCGCTTCACTGCGCCCTACGCCGGTTTCCTTTTTCAGCGCAGCGCCTCGAGTTACTTCCTCTCCATTCTCGTGAGGCTTTTGTGGGCGTCCCACTACTGCCTTAACTGAATTGTGGTGTTAAGAGTGGTCATTTGTACATCCGGGAACACGGAGAGTGCACAGCTTTGTGTAGCTCCAAACTCTAATTAAACGCCTTCCCAAAGCTTTTCGTGGTTCCCCGTACCTACGTAAATTATCTCCCGAAAGACAAAGCGCTCTTTGTAAATGCGATTCACTGTTTCCGGTCTTCCGAGAAAACACCAAAAACTAATTACCAAGCGCTTATAAGAATAATTTTAATATCTCAGTACTGACTTTGGAAATGTCTTTTTTTTTGTATGCTGAAGACAGAATGCCGTATTTAACACTGAATTGAAACTCCTGAACCTTGTATTTCAGAATGCTAATGGTTGTGTCAGCAGAATGTATATAGTGTCCCTTTGAAAGCTCCAGCATTTCAAAGACCCAGAAAAAAAACTACACCAGATACGATAATGGAATTGCACCACATGCTAAAGCATCTAAAATAATTTATTTAATAATCATCAGTAGACTTCTACACGAGAATCACTTGCAGCACGAAGAGTATCGAGTCTGTTTTCAGTTTCTTGCAATGTTCTCTGTAGTACTTACTGTGTCTCTGTTGCAATTGCATTCGTGACACGACGTCTTAATACAGGAACATTGTCCACTTTTGTCGCATACACGCTGTCCTTCCCGTATCCTCACAAGACGAATTCCAGCTGGGAGGAATGGGGTGGCCAGGCAGTGGCTCTTCCATGTCCGATCCAGCGACTGGAAAATTTCGTATCCAGGAACTTGTGAACAGCCATTGACAAATGGAGCGAAGGTTCATCTTGCTGGAAGATGCTGATGGGTTTGCAAGTTGTATCTAACGATACACAGACTGCTGCAACATATGCAGATACACTGACCCATTCACTCTATTTTCTGCAAAGAAGGACGATGGTACGTGCATTAGCCTATAGCAGACATTCACTTTAGAGCTACCATGAACATGTTCATCGATAGCATGCGGATGTTGCGAGCCCCAAACCGGAACATTATACCTATTACAAGTTCCAGACACGAAATGTTGCCATATCTGAGAATAAACATATTTTCAGGAAGCTGATATTAACGTTAATATTCCGCAGAATATCCGTAGCAAATTGCTCTCCACATTCTTCGTCGTTCGGAATCAGATGGTGCAGAATTTGCACATTGTAAGCGTACATGTGAAGATGCTGGTTTACTACAAGATGCAGTGCTGCTGAGGGTGTATAAGTCGCCCAGATGCCTGCCGAACTGACTTAGCTGTAAGCTTCTGAGAGACTCTTGTCTCATGTCTCCCAATGTCTTTACCGAAATACAACGACATCCTCCGCGATAATGTTTCAGAACACTTCTAGTTGCCAGAAACTTACTGTTTTCACTTCATGTGAATCGCTTCCATACTGCCTACGATAATTCCCTTTCAGAGTAATGGACGACTTTGGTTCTGCAAGTCGCATCACTGCTAGCGCGCGCTGCTGTGATTTCGCCATTATTACGTCATGCGGGCGGTCATGCTGCACTTTGATGATAATAGTTTCCACGTCTGATGCGGGATTGTAAATTCTTTCGGATGCTCTAGCATTTGGGGCATACATATCTACTATAGTTTCTTTCCCAAGGTTTTGAAATGTAAAAGGTTTGAAGGAGACACCCTGTACTTCGATCCGAGATACTGTGTGGCAGTAATTTATTCCTGCAGTCATCACTAACAATGACGGCTTGTATGTCAATGCGGTACGAGGCACGACCTACAGAACATAAACAAGACATGAGATGGAAGCACTATCTGTACCCTTAGCTGGCGAAGAACCTTCTAAGACTTTGAGATACGTAATCTAAGTAAGTTCACATAACCCAATCAGTGACGCGGTTTCACGACCACTGCACGCGGCAGTATTTAAGATCTGTACGCTGCCAGGATAAACTGTTATGTGGATCCTATCAACAGGAATTTTATGATTACCATCATGCAACAATAGCATCTCGGTCTTGGGATCATATTCATCTTGGAGCAATATTCGGTTTAGAAGCCTGTGGAGAGCACTTAAGGTTTATTATTTAATAGTATAAAATTTTACTACACTACTGGCCATTAAAATTGCTACACCACGAAGATGACGTGCTACAGACGCGAAATTTAACCGACAGGAAGAACATGCTGTGATATGCAAATGATTAGCTTTTCAGAGCAGTCACACAAGGTTGGCGCCGGTGGCGACACCTACAACGTGCTAGCATGAGGAAAATTTCCAACCGATTTCTCATACACGAACAGCAGTTGACCGGCGTTGCCTGGTGAAACGTTTTTGTTATGCCTCATGTAAGGAGGAGAAATGCATACCATTAAATTTCCGACTTTGATAAAGGCCGGATTGTAGCCTATCGCGATTGCGGTTTATCGTATCGCGAATTTGCTGCTCGCATTGGTCGAGATCCAAAGAATGTTAGCAGAATATGAAATCAGTGGGTACAGGAGAGTAACACGGAACGCCGTGCTGGATCCCAACGGCCTCATATCACTAGCAGGCGAGATGACAGGCATCTTATCCGCATGGCTGTAACGGATCGTGCAGCCACGTCTCGATCCCTGAGTCAACAGATGGGGACGTTTGCAAGACAACAACCATCTGCACGAACAGTTCGACGACGTTTGCAGCAGCATGGACTATCAGCTCGGAGACCATGGCTGCGGTTACCCTTGATGCTGCATCACAAACAGGTGCGCTTGCGATGGCGTACTCAACGACGAACCTGGGTGCACGAATGGCAAAGTGTCAATTTTTCGGATGAATCCAGGTTCTGTTCACAGCATCATGTTGGCGGCATCCGTGTTTGGCGACATCGCACCGAACGCACATTGCAAGCGTGTATTCCTCATTGCCATACAGGCGTATCACCCGGCGTGATGGTATGGGATGCCATTGATTACACGTCTCGGTCACCTCTTGTTCGCATTTCAGATGTGTTACGACCCGTGGCTCTACCCTTCATTCGATCCCTTCGAAATCCTACATTTCACCAGGATAATGCACGACCGCATGTTGCAGGTCCTGTACGGGCCATTCTGGACACAGAAAATGTTCGGCTGCTGCCCTGGCCAGCACATACTTCAGATCTCTCACCAACTGAAAACGTCTGGTCAATGGTGGCCGAGCAACTGTCTTGTCACAATACGCCAGTCACTTCTCTTGATGATCTGTGGTATCGTATTGAAAATGGTTCAAATGGCTCTGAGCACTATGGGACTCAACTGCTGTGGTCATCAGTCCCCTAGAACTTAGAACTACTTAAACGTAACTAACCTAAGGACATCACACACATCCATGCCCGAGGCAGGATTCGAATCTGCGAACGTAGCGGTCGTGCGGTTCCAGACTGTAGCGCCTTTAACCGCTCGGCCACTCCAGCCGGCTATCGTATTGAAGCTGCATGGGCAGCTGTACCTGTAAACACCATCCAAGCTCTGTTTGGCTCATTGCCCAGGCATATCAAGGCCGTTATTACGGCCAGAGGTGGTTGTTCAGGGTACTGATTTCTGAGTATCTATGCACCCAAATCGCGTGAAAATGTAATCACATGTGAGTTCTAGTATAATATATTTGTCCAATGAATACCCGTTTATCATCTGCATTTCTTCTTGGTGTAGCAATTTTAATGGCCAGTAGTGTATATAAGTTACGATTTTCGAACGGATGAAATTAAACAAAGAATTTAAATCATTAGTAATTATAATGTGCTGTTAATGTCGCTATGATCAAGTATATTCTTGCGAAGAAAGAACAAGAAGTTCAGATAGCATGTGCAATGCAAAAATTAGCATTTCGATTTTAAATATGTAATGGGCGATCAAAATGTTTCCATTCAAAAGCCGTACAGTCCAAAACCGGTATTCGCGCTTGTCCTATTTGGACGCATTTGGTAATAACATCGCCATAGCTCACATTTTCGCATTTAATGCATGCATGTCACAAACACGTGATGAATGCCACACTAATCCCTTGTCTTCATGTCGGTACTTACCCAACCGCATCGGAGCTGCGCTGCAGTGCATACACGCTGCAGCAACGCCCTCAAACGGAAAGTTTTTGATCGATCCTTAGAGTACATTCGTGCCAAAGGCCTTGCCGCAGTGGTAACACCGGTTCCCGCCAGATCACCGAAGTTAAGCGCTGTTGACCATCTAGTGTGCCGAGCGTTGTTGGCAAGCGGGGTGCACTCAGCCCTTGTGAGGCAAACTGAGGAGCTACTAGACTGGCACGTAGCGGCTCCGGTCTCGTAAACTGACATACGGCCGGGAGAGCGGTGTGCTGACTTTGTGCCCCTCCATATCCGCAGCCAGTGACGCCTTTGGGCTGAGGATTACGCGGCGGCCGGTCGGTACCGTGGGGCCTCCATTGCCTGTTCGGGCGGAGTTCAGTTTTTTTTTTTTTCTAACATATCGTAACTGTAAGCAAACCTGTTTGTTAGGCAAATGTAAAATAAAAGAAATGTTTCAAACGTGCAATTTTTACCTACACTTAATTTAAATCCAATGCTTTCTCAAATAATCACCCTTAAAACAGCCTTCTAAATAGCGTATGTAATTCTCATTTTGGAGCTGATTATAATATTTTTCAGGAACCATAGACAGATTACCTTTTTAAGCACTTTTAATATTTGATTTTCACGTCTGTAGTTGTGTTGTTAGATTCTGTTTTATTTTCTTATCTTATCTATGGTCTACAATCAAATAATCATAAGTATGTAAGCGTAAAAAATGTTCTTGTGGACCCCTTAAAACAACAAAAATTGTGGTGTAATCGGCTGTTCATGCGTACATGTGTTGTTTATAAACGGCTTAAGGCAAACAAAGCGAAAAGCTTCCTTTCCCGACCATGACGTTAGCTAGGCGTCTTTTTTTCCACAATAATTTCAAACTGGTTCGTAAAAGTGACCGATTTTAGATTCACATCACTACAAACAGCTGTAAGCAGATTCCGACATTTTCTATTATTTTTGTTGTGAGACATGAGCTTGTGTTTTGTGGAGCGTTTGTAAATATTACTAGTCCTGCGTATGAAGTGCCGTCTGATACATTAGTGAGACTCAGTGGCTTAGTGGTAAAGTGCCACACTACAAATAATCGCTGGCCGCAGTGGCCGAGCGGTTTTAGGCGCTACAGTCTGGAACCGCACCACCGCTACGGTCGCAGGTTCGAATCCTGCCTCGGGCATGGATGTGTGTGATGTCCTTAGGTTAGTTAGGTTTAAGTAGTTCTAAGTTTTAGGGCACTGATGACCTCAGAAGTTAAGTCCCATAGTGCTCAGAGCGATTTGAACCATTTACAAATAACTCAAAGGTCTCACTTTCGATCCGAGGGCAGTCATACGATTTTTATCTGTCACTTATCATTTCTTTCCCCTATGGCAATGTTTGTTAATGTGAAAAATTCCGAGGTGCGCCATGGTTTGGAATACACGACAAACTAAAGGTACCACTACAACTGGTTCCGTAAGACAGTTCCGAAGGCAGAGGAGGACAGCGCAGTACCATCTGAAACAGGACCATGCCTAGTAAAGCATTGTGACGTACAAGAAATCTTCGGATTGATGACTGCTTTAGTTTTTAACTGTAATATATTACAGCTATTTGGAGGATATTGTAAATTGTTCAGTTAGACAGTTTTTGGTGATTAAGATTCTGTAGGCTATATATTTTTTAAAACTAGTAACATAAATTGTGGAACAGTAACGTTGTACTTCGTCGGCCGTGCGCCATCTCGTCCTTTAAACGGAAGGTGAAGCGAGCGAGGTGACGCAGCGGCTAGCACACTGGACTCGCTTTCGGGAGGACGACGGTTCAGACCCGCGTCCGGCCATCCTGATTTTGGTTTTCCTTGATTTCCCTAAATTGCTTAAGGCAGTTTCCGGGATGGTTCCTTTGAAAGAGCACGGCCGCTTTCCTTCTCTATCCTTCCCTAATCAGAACTTGTGCTCTGTCTTATAATGACCTAGTTGTCGACAGGACGTTAAACACAAACCTCCTTCTCGTCCCTTCCGAAAGGCGGTCGCCTATCACGGATCTTCCTATATTTGCAAACAAGCTGAGTCTTTTTAATAACTTAACAATTTTCTCTGTCTTAAAAACATAAATTTGTGTTAGTTACCTATAGCTTCTATTTCAAAACGTTTTTAACTTTAACTGATTTCTGGTAATTGTTGTTGTGGTCTCCAGTCCTGAGACTGGTTTGATGCAGCTCTCCATGCTACTCTATCCTCTGCAAGCTTCTTCATCTCCCAGTAACTACTGAAACATACATCCTTCTGAATCTGCTTAGTGTATTCATCTCTAGGTCTCCCTCTACGATTTTTACCCTCCACGCTGTCCTTCAGTACTAAATTGGTGATCCCTTGATGCCTGAGAACATGTCCTACCAACCGATCCCTTCTTCTAGTCAAATTGGGCCACAAACTTCTCTTCTCCTATTCAATACCTCTTCATTAGTTATGTGATCTACCCATCTAATCTTCAGCATTCTTCTGTAGCACCACATTTCGAAAGCATCTATTCTCTTCTTGTCCAAACTATTTATCGTCCATGTTTCACTTCCATACATGGCTACACTCCATACATATACTTTCAGAAACGACTTCCTGACACTTAAATCTACACTCGATGTTAACAAATTTGTCTTCCTCAGAAACGCTTTCTTTGCCATTGTCAATCTACATTTTATATCCTCTCCACTTCGACCATCATCAGTTATTTTGCTCCCCAAATAGCAAAACTCCTTTACTACTTTAAGTATCTCATTTCCTAATCTAATTCCCTCAGCACCACCCGATCTAATTCGACTACATTCCATTATCCTCGTTTTGCTTTTGTTGATATTCATCTTATATCTTCCTTTCAAGACACTGTCCATTCCGTTCAACTGCTCTTCCAAGTCCTTTGCTGTCTCTGGTAGAATTACAATGTCATCGGCGAACCTCAAAGCTTTTATTTCTTCTCCATGAATTTTAATACCTACTCCGAATTTTTCTTTTGTTTCCTTTACTGCTTGCTCAATATACAGACTGAATAACATCGGTGAGAGGCTGCAACCCTGTCTCACTCCCTTCACTGCTTCCCTTTCATGCCCCTCGACTCTTATAACTGCCATCTGGTTTCTGTACAAATTGTAAATAGCCATTCGCTCCCTGTATTTTAACCCTGCCACATTCAGAATTTGAAAGAGAGTATTCGAGTCAACATTCTCAAAACCTTTCTCTAAGTCTACAAATGCTAGAAACGTAGGTTTCCTTAATTTGATTTCACATACTGATTACTGTAGCATATTAGAATTATCACGTAACACGTAGCCTATTAAATACACTATCGAGAAGGTTTTGTCTATTTCAGCACTTTTAAATCTGAATAAAACATTTGTTCTTAGATACATAACCATATTGTACTTTAGAAGAGTTTTCTCATTTGAAAAAACCTTACTTGATCTGAAAAATTTTTGTAATTTCAGAATAAGGGTGTAGCACACTTAAAGTGTATGGTGTCATTTCAAAGTGGAGTAACAAAATGTATTAAACTCCTATTACAGAGGTAGCTAGTCTGAAATGTGATCCAATGATCCAATGTATTCCCCGCCATCCCCCCCCCTCCCCCTCTCACATCCTTGGCTGAAATAATATGATTCGGTTCGGGTCAATCACAGAGCTCACTGCAACGTAGAACGTTTCCCGTGAAACTATTCTCGAAAGAGAGCGTTTACTGACTAGCAAGTAAATTGCTTAGTCAGAGGAGGACCAAACAAAAAAATTCAGGCGGCACCGAGGTTGATGCTGGAAGCGTCCTCCTGGGTTTAATTACTTCGCCGTTGCGACTCAATTTGCTGAGCGCGCGCCCCAATCCCCGGAAGAGTGCTTGGGCGGACACCAAAGATCCCGAGGGCTTAACGCCTGCCTCAAGACGTCATATCGTTAACTCTGAGAGTGCTGCCTCAGGGAACCCGTTATCAAATTTAGGACCCGAAGCTTTCTGCAGCAGCGGAAAGCGTGGTACAAAACAGTAGTGCTGTTTTACAAACCAAGAGTTAAAGACCGAGCAGGCAACCTCATAACGAACGAACTACACTACTGGCCATTAAAATTGCTACCCCTCTGAGATGACGAGATACAGACGCGAAATTTAACCGACAGGAAGAAGACGCTGTGATATGCAAATGATTAGCTTTCCAGAGCATTCACACAAGGTTGGCGCCGGTGGCGACACCTACAACGTGCTGACATGAGGAAAGTTTCCGACCGATTTCTCATACACAAACAGCAGTTGACCGGCGTTGCCTGGTGAAACGTTGCTGTGATGCCTGGTGTAAGAAGGAGAAATGCGCACCATCGCGTTTCCGACTTTGATAAAGGTCGGATTGTAGCCTATCTCGGTTGCGGTTTATCGTATCGCGACATTGGTGCTCCCGTTGGTCGAGATCCAATGACTGTTAGCAGAATATGGAATCGGTGGGTTCAGGAGAGTAATACGGAACGCCGTACTGGATCCCAACGGCCTCGTATCACTAGCAGGCGAGATGACAGGCATCTTATCCGCACGGCTGTAACGGATCGTGCAGCCACGTCTCGATCCCTGAGTCAACAGATGGAAACGTTTGCAAGACAACAACCATCTGCACGAACAGTTCGACGACGTTTGCAGCAGCACGGACTATCAGCTCGGAGACCACGGCTGCGGTTACCCTTGACGCTGCATCACAGACAGGAGCGCCTGCGATGGTGTACTCAACGACGAACCTGGGTGCACGAATGGCACAACGTCATTTTTTTCGGATGAATCCAGGTTCTGTTTACAGCATCATGATGGTCGCATCCGTGTCTGGCGACATCGCGGCGAACGCACATTGGAAGCGTGTATTCGTCATCGCCTTACTGGCGTATCACTCGGCGTGATGGTATGGGGTGCCATTGGTTACACGTCTCGGTCACCTCTTGTTCGCATTGACGGCACTTTGAACAGTGGACATTTCAGATGTGTTACAGCCCGTGGCTCTACCCTTCATTCGATCCCTGCGAAACCCTACATTTCAGCAGGATAATGCACGACCGCATGTTGCAGGTCCTGTATGGATCTTACTGGATACAGAAAATGTTCGACGGCTGCCCTGGCCAGCACATTCTCCAGATCTCTCACCAACTGAAAACGTCTGGTCAATGATGGCCGAGCAACTGGCCTGTCACAATACGCCAGTCACTACTCTTGATGAACTGTGGTATCGTGTTGAAGTTGCATCGGCAGCTGTACCTATACACGCCATCCAAACTCTGTTTGACTCAATGCCCAGGCGTATTACGGCCGTTATTACGGCTAAAGGTGGTTGTTCTGGGTACTGATTTCTCAGGATGTATGCACCCAAATTGCGTGAAAATGTAATCACATGTGAGTTTTAGTATAATATATTTGTCCAATGAAGACCCGCTTATCATCTGAATTTCTTCTTGGTGTTGCAATTTTAATGGCCAGTAGTGTATATCTAATTACTGTAGATCGGGAAACAGACCGTTCTAGAAATATGGCATTCAGACCGTCAGATGGTGGCGAGTGCACATAAATCCTTGCGTCTCTCCTTCCTTGACACAGTAGTACTTGCTACGATGAATGCGTGTGGCCGATATTTACTCGTTAAGTGCCAGAGTGTCGCGGATAAATCACTGTAAACGTTTTACACTGGGATTCACGGCTGGTTATAAAAGATAATACTTAATCTCTAACCTGTGCAAAGTTCAACTAGCAAATCAGCTCTGATAGGAGTAGCGTAATGTCCTTATGTTGTTGAGCTAATAAACTGTACTGACAGGAGAGGCATACCAGACCACTCAGAGTAATCAAACAAATCGGCCAAGATTCGAAATTTGTCATTAACAGAAAAGAGAACGTTACGGTAACAACAAATTTAGGTTTTCGGCAAAAATGTAGTTTCTTTCCGATTCTTTTCAGCACCGACGTCGATAATACGTTGAGTCAGTGGCTAAAAGAAATCGAGCTTTACACCCATAACTTAAACCAAAGAAATGAACTAATGACAGCACTTTTCGACGATGACCAACTTCTCGTAGATGACAACCAGTGCACCCTTCCAAATGCCGTTTCTAAATCCAATGTAACTTCCAAGAGCGACCAACTTCTCGTAGATGACAACCAGTGCACCCTTCCAAATGCCGTTTCTAAATCCAATGTAACTTCCAAGAGCTATAACTTAGCAGTCTCGATCCAAGAACCAGAAGTTGTGGCTTTTAAAGATCAAGGCACAATCCACAAAAAATGCAATAAAATAGAGAGAATGAATGAATTCAATTTCTTAGGAAGTACTGTCTACTTTACAAGATAAAGAGACATATTAAAAATACTGAACATTAAATTAATGGAACCATATAAAGAGGTGATGAAAGGAACCCTACGAAATTTCTAGAAAACAGTGGTAATGCCGTTTTTGCTTTATTGCAGTGAGACTTCGACAGTAATGACTGGTAATTAATAAGGAATGCCTGCTGTGGAAACTAGGTTTTTTAAAGTAGCAGCCAGCTATAGATATACTGCAATCAGACATGAACTAGGATTTAAAAATCGTAAATGAACAGATCAAGGCACATAGAAATAAATGACGAGATCATATCACAGAAAAGAAAGAAAATAGTGTACCTCAAGTAATAATGAATTAGCGACCAATAGGAAAAATATCAATAGACAGACAAAGAAAGCAGTAGAGAGATGAAACAGCCACAAGTAACAGAGGGAGTGAACGGGAGGCATGAAGAAAGAAAAAGCTGCAATAGGGAAAACATAGAGCAGTGAGGTAGCCGTCAAGTTTCCGTCACTTCTGACAGCGTAGCTCCAGGACAGCTTCAAAATGGCGTCTGTAGCTGATGTACATAACAAGCAACGTGCCGTCATTGAATTTCTCATTGCAGAGAAATAAACAGTGGGGAATATTCACAAACGCTTGTGCAAAGTCTATGCAGCATCTGCTGTCGACAGAAGAACAGTTAGTCGCTGGGCCTGGAGGGTGAGGTCACCAGAAGGCGGGTCGGCGGAGCTGCACGATTTGCAGCGGTCGGGGAGACCATCCACGGCTGTCAAACCTGACATGTTGCAGAGAGCTGATGTTGTCATTCGCGAGGACAGGCACGGTACGACTTGGCACTAGCGCTGCATTGTCAATCAGAAAAGGAAGTGTGGATGCAATTGTCCGCACTCTTGGATATTCAAATGTGTGTGCAACACGGATCGCACGGTGTCTAACGATGGATCAGAAATCGCACAGAAAAACATTTGTCTTAATTTGTTGCAACGTTTTGAAGCTGAGGGCCTTCTTGCCCCGGATTCTGATAGGTGATGAAACCTGGATTGACCATTTTGGGCCCGAAACAAAACTGTCGATGTAACGGTGCCATTCCCACTCCCAACAGAAGAGAAAATCAAAGCAACTGCTTTCGAGGGTAAGGTCATGATCGCCGTGTTCTGGGACTGTGAAGGTGTGATTTTCATTGATGTGATGCTTCAGAAGCACATGGCAACACATTAACGAAACTCAAGACCCGCTTCCGGTGACTTCGGCCCCTGAGCAACGCAGGAGATGTTTTGCTGGAACACGACAACGCTCGGCCCCACACAGATCTAAGGACTGCTAAACATATCGCCAAACAGGGTTGGACAGTGTTAGCCCATTCCACCCCATAGGCCTGATTTAGCCCCCTCGGACTTCCACTTGCTTAGGCTATTAAAGGATGAAGGATGCTATTCGTCGAAGACATTTTGAGGACGATGAGTAGGCGATTTACAGAGTGAAGCACTGGCTCCGCCACCAGGACACTCCCTTGTTTCGCTCTGGAGGAAAGCCATAGAACGTGATAGAGATTACGTGGGAAAATACGGTGTGTAGATAAAACATCATTCTTTCGTGTGTGTCGTTCTCGTTATGTTCAATAACGAATTGTTGAAGAAAAAATGTGGTGAGTTACTTTCTGGGCAACCCTCGTACATAGCATCTGAATAGGAAAGGGTTATTAGGGTCCTAGTCACCCATCTGAGAGTGCGGAGGAAAAAATTTCACGCACCTTAAGACAGGCAACCCGACTTACGTCATTCACAGTTGGATGCTGTCCGTTGGGTTGCCTATATGAAGGTGCACAAAATATTTTTCGGGCACTTTTATTTTGCTCACGTTGTACAACAGACAAGAGGGACATTTGACAGTGTATGGCAGAATTTTATACGCCATTGTAATAAACGCACTGATAGTGGCGTTCGTCAGTTTGAACAGTCGCTAATAGCTTAAGGTGTTGATGTAATGTGTACTCTAAACCAACATCTATGCTCCGCAAGCCACCTTGCGGTGTGTGGCGATGGATACTTTATGTACCACTGTTACTTCCACGCTTCTCTGTTCCAGTCGTGAACAGTTCGCAGGAGGAACACCTGCCAGTAAACCTCCTTGTGGGATTCGAATCTCTCTGATTTTATCTCCATGGTCTTTTCTCGAGATAACTGTAGGAGGAAGCAGAATACTTGTTGACTCATCTAGGAATGTACGCTCTCAGAACTTCAACAATAGAACACAACGTGCTGCAGACGCCTCTCTTGCAGCGTCTGCAATGCAGTTCGTTGATTATCTCTGTGACTCTTTAGTGCTTACTAGATGAACCTGTAACAAAACCTGTTGCTCTTCTTTGGATCAGCTCTACTTCCTCTATCAAGTCAGATCTGGTGCGGGTTCCGTACTGACGAGCAATATACAGGTATTGGTCGAACTAGTGTTTTGTAAGCTACTTCCTTTGTTGGTGGACTACGTTTCCTGAGGATTCTTCCAATGGATTTCAGTCGTGCATCTGCCTTACTCATGATAAATTCTATGTGGTCGTTCCATTTCACATCTCACCCTTCGCATACTCCTAGATATTTTGTGGAACTAACCGTTTCCAGTGACTGCTCTGCAATTCTGTAATCATACAACAACGGGTATTTCTTTCTATGTATTCGCAATACGTAACATGGTCCTATAACACTCCCCTGGGGTATGCCCGAAGTTACTTTTACGTCTGAAGACTTGTCTTCTTTCAAAATGAAAAGCTTTCTGTTTGCTAGAAACTTTTCAATCCAATCATAAAATTGGTCTGATATTCCATAATCTCGTGGTGCTTTTTTTTTCACTAGAAGGCAGCGAGGGACTGCATCTAATGCTTTCCGGAAGGCAAGGAGCACAGCATCTACCTGGTCACCTGTATGTACTGACTTCTGGGTCTGTGGATTTACAGAGCGAGGAGGATTTCATTCCATCGTTGTTTTCAGAACCCATGTGTGTTCCTGCAGAGCAGATTTTCGGCCTCCAGAAACGTCATAAATGCGAGCATAAAACATGTCACGAAATTCTACAACGGACCGACGTAGTTTTGTCTCTCTTCGCCATCACTTCTTGAAAACGGGAATAACCTGTACTTTTTTTCCAACCACCAGGAACACTTATTTATTTATTTATTTAACCTGGCAAGATTAGGGCCATCAGGCCCTCTCTTACATCTAACCATGCGTTCTACTTATTTTACATTCATATGTTTTAGTAGGCATGTTAAACTACATCTAGTACAAAAAGTGAAATAAACAATTACAAAGGCACACCTGGAAAAATACATACATATGGAGTTTATATTCGTAGATCATAAGTACTATTATAATTAGACATTATTGAAGAGACAGATTTTAGATAGGAGTGCTAGCAGCAGGGAGTATGAGGGAGACTGATGGTGAAAGGAGGAGAAGAATAGACAGACATGATGAAACATAATTAAGGAAATATAAAGGTAAAGAAGATTGCGTGGCTAATAGAGATAGATGAAGAGGAAGGCATCTCAGGAGGAAGATAGAAGACGCTAGCTTTGCTATTTGACAGATGAGAGGATTGGCCTTGTACATTAATTTTGTGGAGAACGTTATGAGGATGATAGTAGGAAATGCTTCAGCTTCTTTTTAAAAGCAGCAGGAGATTGAATTTTGTGCAAGGTAAGAGGCAGTTTGTTCCAGAGGCGAACAGCGGTAACTGAGAAGGAGTTTGCAAAAGTTTTTGTTTTGTGAGTGGGCACAGTTAGGATACCAAATAAGAGTGACCTCGTGTTTCGGTTATGATGGCATGACAGGTTTTTAATCTCTGAAGCAAGGTACTG
Source organism: Schistocerca americana (assembly GCF_021461395.2). NCBI lineage: Eukaryota > Metazoa > Arthropoda > Insecta > Orthoptera > Acrididae > Schistocerca > Schistocerca americana. Next base: position 472,823,388 of record NC_060122.1, on the reverse strand, counting down.
GGGTGCTTGCGCGACGAGGAGTCGGTGAAGTAGACATAGAGTGTGGTAGTCACGCAATTTGTCCGGCCGCAGCCACCCTAGCTCGGAGTATGAAGAACTAACATGATCATATCGGCGAATGTTGCAGGTGTAACGTACGCAGGCATTCATGGTTAGTTCTAGCCGTCTTTTGTTTTCACTACTCATGCCTTGTTGAATTACATCACAATAGTGGAGGTTCGGTAGAACGAGTGCTTTCACGAGCTGGCGTTTCAAATCCTGTGGAAATATGTTCCGAAACTTTTTGAGAGCATAGAGACAAGCAGACGTCTTTCGGCACACTGCGACTGTAACACTTCACCCCTCCAAAGACCTGCGATACACTGTAGCTAGAAGAAGGGCAACTTCTTTCGCATACTCCACGTAGAATCGTTTTGTTATCACGTAAGGTCTGGTGACCCTCACTCTCTTCAGCCATTTCAGTCGTTTTTCTATCCCGTGGTCTCTTACTTCAATATCAGTCATTTTGTTGTTCGTGTGGCGATTTAAAGTAGACGCTACAGTGCGATCTTCGTCTGTGAAACAGTTTTGGATAAAGACGTTTAGTATTTCGACCTTTTCTATGTCATCCTTCGTTTCGTGCTATTTCGGTCACAGAAAATCTGGACTGATGTAAACTGCTTAGCAGGATCCTGCACCAACTGTGTAATTTAGACTTGAAATGTTTGGTACACCCTACCAAGGTAAAGCTTTCAACGGTCCGAATACTGGTTTGAACGGCACACTGTTGTACTAGGCATGATCCTACTGGAGTTCAGCCTTTGAACTTATTTGCCCCGCCAGTTATGGGGGGCCCTATAGTTTGACATGAACTTCGAGCCGCAGTAATGTGCCATAGACGTGTACAGTTTTAATACTAGTAATAATAAAATTTGTAAAATAATTTGCAGCTGATAGCTCAGAGAAACTACAGCCGTTATTTCTTCCGAGGGCAAATGAGGATAGCACCCTCTAGGGTAAAATATACAGGAGACAGAATAGTCTTCCATTCGTAGCTCTAGGCAGGGACTGCTCAGGAAGATATTGTCGTTATAAAAAACAAAACTAGCTTTCTACGGATCGGATTATGGAACATTAGATCCCTAATCGAGAAGGTAGACAGAAAATTTGTAAACGGAAATGGGGAGGATGAAGTTAGATATAGTTGGAATTAGTGCAGCTTCATGGAGGACTTCTGGTCAGGTTAGCATAGGGTTATAATTAAAAGCGAATAGGGGTAGTGCAGAAGTGGATCCGACAATGAATAAGAAAATATCAATTTTGATAAGCTACCACGAACAGCATGGTGAAAGTGTTGTCGTAGACAAAATAGATATGATGCCAGTACCCTCCACAGTAGTAAAGTTTATACACTAATTACTTACGCAGACAATAAAGTAATTGAAAGAAAGTATGATGAGATTTAAGAAAACATTTAGACACCTAATAGAGACAAAATTTAATTGTGATCGGGACTGGAATTCGGTAGCACGAAGAGGAAGAGAAGGATAGATACTAAGAGAATACGGATTGGGGAAAAGAAAGAAGAAGTTGCCTAGCAGAATTTTGAAAATAACATAATTTAATCGTCGCTAATATTTGGTTTAAGAATCGTGAGAGAAGGTAGTGAAAGTGGAAGAGACCTGGAGAATATGGAAGCGTTCAGATTGGTTATATAATGGTAAGACAGAGATTTCGGAGCCATACTGTAAAGAACTTGCAGGGGAAGGTCTGGACTCTGGTCATAATTTCTTGCTTATGAACCGTAAATCAAAGCTGAAGAAACTACAAAAAGGTAGGAAAGCAAGGAATCTGGATATGGAAAAGCTGAAAGAATCGGAGGCAACGACTGAGTGAAACATGGGCGAGGAATACACTAGAAGACGAATGGGCAGGCTTGGGAAATGAAATAGTGAAAGCAGCAAAAGATCAAACAGGAGCAAAGACAAAATGTAATAGAAATCCTTGGATTGAAATTAATTGATGAAAAGAGAAAATATAAAAATGCAATAAGTGAAACAGGCAAAAGGGAATACAGACGTCTAAAAAGTGGCATTAACAAAAAGGGAAAAATGGCTAAGCGAGAATGGTTATAGTACAAATGGAAGTCTATACAAGCATGCACAAGTAGGGGGAAGATAGACATCGCCGACAGAAAAATGAAAGAGGCCTGTGGAGGAGAGAGAAGTAGCTGTATGACTGTCAGTATCTCAAATGGAAAACTAGTAGCAAAGAAGGGATGGCTGAGAGATGGAAGGAACACATACAAGGGCTATACAAATGAAATGAACTTGAAAGCTCTTTTATAGACAGGGAAGAGAAAGTAGAAGAAAATGTGGTGGGAGATATAATACCGCAAGAAGAATATCATAAAGCTCTGAAAGACCTTACTCGCAACTAGGCCCTTGGAGTACGCGATATTCCCTTAGAACTATTAATATCCTTGGGAGAGCCAGCCATGACAAAACTGTTCCACCCGGTGTGCAATGCGTATGAAACAGTGAAGGTACCGTCAGACTTCAAGAAGACTGCAATAATTTCGAGAGACACAGGTGCTAAGAGGTGTGAGAGGTGTGAATATTGCCGAGCTATTAGTTTAATATGTCATGGTTGAAACATAATGACTCTAATTATTTACAGAAGAATGAAAAACTTGCATAAGCCGACATTGGCAAAGATCAGTTTGCGGAGAATTTCAGGAACACGTAAGGCAATTTGACGCTACGTTTTATCTTAGATAGGTTGAACAAAGAAAAAACAACGTTTATAACATTTTTAGATACAGAGAAAGCTTTTGACAACGTTGATGGCAATATATTCTTTGAAATGCGTAAGGGAGCAGGGGTAAAATACAGGTAGCGAATGGTTGTAAGAAATCAGACGGGTCGTATAAGAGTCGAAGGGCATGAAAGGGAAGCAGTGGTCGAGAAGAAGGTGAGGCTGGATTGTAGCCTATCCCAGATGTTATTCAATTTGTGCACTAAGCAAGAAGTGAATAAAACCAAAGAAAAATTTAGAGCAGGAATTAACTTTCAGGAAGAAAAACTAAAATCTTTGAGGACCGCTAATGGCACTGTAATTCTGTCAAAGACAGTAACTGAACGGAATGGACAGCATCCTGGAAGGAGGAAATAAGAACAACACCAGCAAAAGCAGAAAAATTGTAGCGGAATGTAGCCGAATTAAGTCTGGCGATGTTGAACGAATCAGATCTGAAATTAAGACACTAAAAGTAGCAGATGAGGTTTGCTATATGGGCAGTAAAATGACTAATGATTGCCGATGTAGGGATGATATAGAATGTAGACTGGCAACGGCTAGAAAAGCTTATCTTCGGACTGCAGACCACAAATAACAAGATTAAAAATTTAAACACAAAACAATAATTTTTAAATTAAAATACAAGAAATTTGTAACACGATAATAATAATAATTTATCTACATTAGTGCTTAATACATCGCTTCTATGTAACTCGCCTATCAGAGAAATACAGAATTTGGAAAGCATTCCTTAGTGAGTTTGAGAAGTATGTGTCATGCAGTTGATTTAAGAAGTATAATAGAAACAATGTCTCATAACTTCGACTTTGTTTAATACACATACATGAAGATCTGCGCTCCTTATTACCTGCATTCCATTTAGACCTTTTAATTTCAGCCTTTTCCTGTCTTGTTTGCATTAAACTGGAGCTTACAAATTTGTATGCTACAAGCTAAAGTGACTGGTGAACTTCATTTGTCATACATTGTTTTCCCTCTTTCTCAGCTAACAGCCCTCCTCTGCTCCTCAGAGGTAGGTCTACGATCTGTTACAGGACGGTATACTGCACTATAAAAATATTGGTTGCAAGCGTCTTTAGCTGCCGAATTACATAACTGATTTCCCTTTGCGTCCATGTACATTGGTGCCAGGAGGAATGATGATGATGAGGTTTGGTTTGTGGGGCGCTCAACTGCCCGTTTATTAGCGTTCGTACAAGGTCCCAAATCTTTACACAGTCCAGTCTTGCCACATACACGAATGATGATGAAGTGAGGAGGACAGCCGGCCGAAGTGGCCGTGCGGTTAAAGGCTCTGCAGTCTGGAACCGCAAGACCGTTACGGTCGCAGGTTCGAATCCTGCCTCGGGCATGGATGTTTGTGATGTCCTTAGGTTAGTTAGGTTTAACTAGTTCTAAGTTCTAGGGGACTAATGACCTCAGCAGTTGAGTCCCATAGTGCTCAGAGCCATTTGAACCATTTTTTGAGGAGGACAACACAACCATCTACTCCCCGGGCAGAGAAAATCCCCAACCCGGACAGGAATCGGACTCAGGATCCCGTGATCCAGAGGCAGCAACGCTAGCCACTAGACCACAATCTGAGGACACCAAGCAGAATGTCACCATCTTCTTATTCTTCGTCTTCTTCTTCTTCTTCTTCTACTTTTACAAGTACTGTAGATGAATATGGGTCTCCTGGATGCTTGAAAACTAGTAAACACAAACTCTAAAAGGTATGCCTTAAGAGCGACGAGCAGCTCCTGATCCTCGATACATCTACATCTACATGATTACTCTGCAATTCACATTTAAGTGCTTGGCAGAGGGTTCATCGAACCACAATCATACTATCTCTTTACCATTCCACTCCCGAACAGCGCGCGGGAAAAACGAACACCCAAACCTTTCTGTTCGAGCTCTGATTTCTCTAATTTTATTTTGATGATCATTCCTACCTATGTAGGTTGGGCTCAACAAAATATTTTCGCATTCGGAAGAGAAAGTTGGTGACTGAAATTTCGTAAATAGATCTCGCCGCCACGAAAAACGCCTTTGCTTTAATGACTTCCATCCCAACTCGCGTATCATATTTGGGATACTGTTAAGCAAATCTCATCTGCTGCAAGCACCTCCCGTTCTATATTTTGAGAGACGGTAGTACGAACCAAAACAAGAAAAAGAGGTCAGTAAACATGGGTCCTAGCCGGCCGGTGTGGCCGAGCGGTTCTAGGCGCTTCAGTCTGGAACCGCGTGACCGCTACTTTCGCAGGTTCGAATCTTGCCTCGGGCATGGATGTGTGTGATGTCCTTAGGTTAGTTAGGTTTAAGTAGTTCTAAGTTCTAGGGGACTGATGACCTCAGATGTTAAGTCCCATAGTGGTCAGAGCCATTTTTTTAACCATGGGTCCTAAGATGCATATCTTAAGATGCATTAGCACTTATGCAGTACAAGAGATTTGTTTCACTGTTCGAAGATGAAGAAGTGTTTGTAACTATTAAGGTATGCATTTTAGAGCTCTTGTTTGGTAGACTTTTTTCTTCGAATGATCGTTCCCGTCGTATCACTGAAAACCTACAAGATGACTGCATATCATTCTTACTGTTCGCTTTAGAAAAATCAGCACCGACTTTCTAAGCGATGAGTTAACCCAGAAAACTATTCAATAAAAATTTTTGGGTCTAAAGGTGCAAAATATTTTTGGAGTCTGATTGAGTTGTTTCTGGGACTAGCAATTATATGAAGAACAGAATTAGCTGAACTTGACTGTTTGAGCAACTCAGTAATATGTTTCATCCATTTCAGATTTTCACCAACATGCAAAAACAAAAAGTTAGAAAATTCTACCCTTTTTATTGACTCCTATTCATGTCCCTTATCAACTGTTGGTATGACTATTTGTCCTACAGAACTGAATATTGTATGTTTTGTCAATATTAAGGGATATTTCATTTTCAGAGAACCACTTACTAATTCTTTGAAGACGTAATTAATTTCCTCTGTTGCGTGCTCTCTAACGGAATGTAATATATTACTAGTATCCTCTGCAAAAAGTACCAATTCTGCTTGATGAACGTTAACTGGAGGGTTTTCGTATATGCAGGCTGTGAACGATAACTGTTTGCAAGGTAACTCAGTGGCGTAGTGGAAGACGAGACAAACAGTTTCATATAAGACATCTGCAGTCTTTCAATCGGGAAACAGCCTCAAATTGGCCTACAAACGCCAGCTAAACTGCAGCGCATGCGCGCCGCGCGAGATTTTTAATATCATCTCGCCCTGTTACGCCGCGGCTTCCGTTCACATTTAAGGGTAATGAAAGGAAAAGACATTTAAGCACGTTCTGCAAAAACAAATTACGTTTCCAAGAGCCAAGAAGGAGACAGAAATAAAACGATTTGATTGTTAATTTTACGTTTTTAAATTTACAAAACTGTGAGGAAACTTTTACACAGACGTCAACTTTACAGATTGGAAACGCACAACTAACAAGGGGGCCACGACGTTGGTATCACGGATTTACTTCAAACTTTGTACACCTTTAGTAAGCCATTAAAGAAACAAAGTGCGGGTAGTAATGTGCACTACCCTAGTTTTACGCGTCTATTATGTAACTGATGTAAAGGTACAGGAGCTGAGAAGTCATTGCGGGCACGTGGTTAGTGTTACCGCTTAGCAAAAGGATCATATACGAGGTTACGGTTCCGAATCCCCCAAATACTTACTTTTTAATCTATTTTTTTTTTCTTCACTGGTCACATCATTTAATTTGCATGACATTTGACAGGTAATATAATGAAAAAAAAAAAAACCACATGCATTTTCATGAAGTTATACTGAATTTTTTATGTTATTTCACCACATACTTTTTCTAATTAAACTTGCAAGGACAAGGGACAAGCCTGGAAAACCCAAGTCAAACCTCATGATGCAATTGACGTTACTCTCAGTCAGTGATATAGTAAGTCACAATCTGCCAGACCACGAGAGTAATGTACAATACTCGTCGGATGTGCTCTCGACGTGACATGTTACAGGTTTTCAGACATGAAAAACATAAATTGAAACTTCATGCAAATACACTGTTTTTTTTCATTATACTATCTCTCAAATGTTATATTTTTAGAGCTAATGCCACCGTCACTTTCACCCTAAAAGCTAACCAGGACGATTGTTTGCCAACACTTCAACTCCACCCACGAACAAAAATTAAATACGCCTCTGGTCGTTTTGTTAAAAAAGAAAAAGTGAAAGGAAAGGGTACAATACTTTTATTGTACTTTATTTGTTTCGTTTTTTGTTGTTATGCTTCTTTTATCTTGTTCCAGAGTGTCCACGGCAGCCAGACGTCTTCTCGTTCAGTGAGGACGAAACACCCTGTATCTACCGTTGATGTCTCTCATCAGTCCACCATGTGCTCTACCGTCAATCTCACAGCCAGTGGTCTGGAGGGCGCGTAGACAACGACCCCATGTAATTCGCAAAGAGCCGCAAAACTGCGTAGCTGCTCGTTAAATAGTTCCACAAATCTAATAACCCTGGAACGCCCTCACTGAAAGAGTATGACAATGCCATACCCCCAACCGTCATCGTGGCGTTATGACGAGCAGCAGGGTAGCCACTGACGTCGGGATGGGTCAGTTAGGTGGGCTCTACGGACTGAGGCATTCGTCGCAGCAGCAGCGCCAACATTCGCTGTGTGAGGAGCCAGCAGTCGGCAACCGTATGACAAGCGATACGCTGCGGCCACCACGAACTCTCAACTTCCGGCATCTATATACACATACATAGGCCACATAATAGGCGTGTAAAACTTCTTTTGCAATTTTCTCGGAATTTCCAGAGTAGTGCACCTTATAACTTGCACAGTGGCATACAAAGTTTGAAGCAAATCTGTGACCCCTCATAGTGGCCTCCCTTTGTAATTCGGTGGTGTAAGAGGGCGAGAGGATATTGAAAATGACACTCAGCGCGTATGCGCTGTAGCTTAGGTGGCATTTCTAGGCCAGGACTGAGATTACTTCCCACACTGCTAGGCCATAAGTGTCTTAAATCAAATCGTTCGTCTTCATTTTCCCTACACCAAAGTGGTATGTTATTATAAGCTACTTTTGTTTACACCCAGTATAAAGAATACAAGTGGACCTAAAATTTTGGAAAAAGAATGTTCACTACATCGAAATGAACCAAGTGGAGATAATTTTTTGTGTACTCATATTCGGTAATCAAATATTTGCTTTTGTCAATGGTGAAATCGATCAGTACAGGTCGTGCTTCGTGCTGCAACGCTCAGCAACTCTCGGGACAGCACCAGGTGAGAGCATTTCTGGTGTTTCTCACCAGTATCGCCTGCACTGCCTCATGGAATATGAGGGGTGGGAGAAGAAAGCCTGCATAGTGCCGGCAGAGCATAGCGAGAGCGACTGCCGGCTTCGAACAATAGCGCCCCCATCGACGACTATCGACAGTCCTCGACGCGGCGTCGACAATCGATAGTCGCGCGGTCGGCCCTCTCGCCTGTACGCGCTACCTGGCGGCTCCGGCTGCGGCGGTAAGCCAATAAGCCGGATGGCGCCTCTGCGGTAAGCTGCCCCAGGAGCCGCTTCTAAACCCAATTTGCTGAAGGCGCCCGGAACGGCAGCCAGTCTCGCATTACACTCATTTGCTCTTCGCGGCCCCAGACGTTGCCCGCTGGAGTTTTCGCGGCGCGCTGTAAGAGGCACCAGCATGGGGACCTTAGACCGACATCTCTAGAAAAATCTGGATTTTGCACATGTGTGGCCAATAACCGTTTAAAAACCAGTTTTTAAAATTATATACTAGCTTTTTGCGTGCGATTTCACACCCATACACACATGTCACATCTTGGAAAATAGAAAACCGCTTCCGCTGTAGGATAATCCTTTTTGCTGGTCTCAGGACCGGTTTCGAGGCATTATAACCAAATCTTCAGATGATCAACATTCTAAACGAAGTGTCGAACAACACAAAATAAAACACCACACAACTTAGAATGGAAACAAACGGAACAGATTCAAAGTTCGCCGACGACAAACTAAAGAATAGCAGTAAGCGAAGAATAAAATAAGAGAAATCAGAGCTCGAACAGAAAGGTTTAGGTGATCGTTTTTCCCGCGCGCTGTTCGGGAGTGGAATGGTAGAGAGATAGTATGATTTTGGTTCGATGAACCCTCTGCCAAGCACTTGAATGTGAATTGCAGAGTAATCATGTAGAGGCAGATGTATATGTAGATGCAGTAGAAAGCGCATCAGAGACGTGAATATTTGCACTAAAACGCGTGACCAAGCGGCAGCAGCATAACAGGACGCAGTATTTACGAGTACACACGAGCAGGAGAAACGGTGAGTAAAGACCGTCAAAATATGGAACATAATCCATTAATAACAAACTACACGTAATAGTCCGCCATACCTAAGTTTCACAAAACTTTTATCGATAATCACGTGTTCACCTAAACTACACAAAAATACGTTTAGTACATGAAAACAAATTTGCCACAGCCAAGGACTAGCAAAATAATACAGTGGTAAGGTCAGAAACGTGCATAGCCGCGAATCTTACCAGAACATACATTTTAAAGATTGGATAATAAGCGAAAAACTAAATGCAGACGATTTTCTAACATCCCTCATGTTTGCAGATGGCATGGTGTACTAGTTCAGACCTGTGGCTGATTTTGGTTGGCACCCACAGTACACACACAATGTAAAATAAAAGGTAAAGAGCACATACAGCCGGCCGCTGTGGCCGAGTGGTTCTAGGCGGTTCAGTCCGGAACCGCACTTCTGCTACTGTCGCAGGTTCGAATCCAGCCTCTGGCATGGATGTGTGTGATGCCCTTGGGTTAGTTAGGTTTGAGTAGTTCTAAGTCTAGGGGACTGATGATCTCAGATGTTACGTCCCATAGTGCTTAGAGCCATTCGAACCATTTGAGCACATACAATACAAATGACAATAAAATTTGATGTATCATATTCCTTAACCTAAAAATAACCAGTACATATGTATTTCAGGAAAACAGTATAAAACCTACTGAGGATGTGCTGTGTCAAAAGCACTGATTTCGTTCGTCATTAAAATTGATGAGCGTTCGATACGGTAAATGGCCAATAACACCTGGTGAATACAATAATCATACGTGTATGGTGTATTAAAAGGCGATACGTTCTAGATGACCCGAGCGCGCCTCGCAGAAGACAGGTGGGGAATGCGCTCGGCTTCAGCGATGTAACAACTCACCATCGCTGATTCCAGAGCTTCTGCGTCAGCGACGTGACGCAGCCGGCCGCTATCGACAGTACCCGACGGCCAAAAGGAATAATAATTTAATAATTTAATTGTCAAAAGTTGGCTTAGCGTTGCGTGTTTGTTCATGTAAATGGTTCCCATTGTATGACATCAGAAAATAGTTAGTTCCCCAGTAGACCTCGGGATAGGTCTAGGTCGGATATAGTACTGACCCACTGCGTGTTGTATAGAGGTACCGTAATTGGTGTTTCAGGCTTCGGAGGGGTGAATGAGTTTGGCTGGTGAAGCCAGTGTAGTATTTTGTGCAGTTTACGGAGACAGTGTGGCAACTTTGTCGTTTAGGCCCCTGTTGGCAGACGTAGCTGCGACTGTAGTTTTCCTCCCAAGGCCGAGCTACGGAATATAGTCGGTTCCGGGATTTTGAAGCAGTCGCGGATTACATACTAGTTTGGCGAAATTGTGTTTTTAGGCGGTCGATTGGTTGTCGTCCTATGGATAGTTCGGGAAGAAGGATTGGTTGTTTTGCTGACGTAGACACAGCATTAGCCGTGTTTATATATATATATATATATATATATATATATATATATATATATAATTTGATGAATTTTAGGGAATCGGTAGAACCCGATATCCTGTCCTTGTTGTATGATTAGTGGTTGCGGCTCGTCCAGGATAATGGGGTTGCTAGTTGTTTTTGGGAACGGTCTGGTAGTGACTGGTATGTATCGAGAAGGGAAAGCCTCGAACACATTTTTGGTTGTTGTTTTGATGCCACGATCATACAGCGGATCTAGTATTGGCTCGTGTATATTCGATCTGTTTCACCTTTACATGAGAGAGCGTACCAGTAGGTTGAGTTGGTAAGCGACGGAATAGAAAGGAACTATTTACAAGCAACACGTAACTAAACAAAAACTTGGTTAGTAGAAATGACGAGTGGCCCGATTTAATTTAAAGACTTTAGCGTTACGCTAACACCTGAAGAGGCTCAGGTTTGTTTGAATTGTTAATTAAGTTTAAGGCAAAAGAGGCGGTGGCACCTGGGTTTATTGTTTTTATGCTTTTGTTTGTTCTCGAATTCCTGTTTCTTTGGGTGTTGGGGGGAGGAGGTGCGTAGTCTTTTCCGGCACTCGATTTGAACTTGTATTGAGATACCTATCCTAAGTAAAGACAGGTTTTCTTTGGGCAAAAGAAACCTTTACGTATGGTTACTTAGTAGTTGCGTTTAATTCAATGTGCTGTAATTGCAAGTTTAAGCGTCTCCCTAAAAGTCACATGTTTGAAGGATATTTAATTTCAAAGTGCAAGGCAAACTTACTTTAGCTGAAATTGAGTGATGAATAATCTCTGAAAACAGTATTATTACGGAAAGGTGAGTCAGTAGAAACTCTTACAAAATGACGAAAGCGAAGACTTAAGTTTCAGAGATATTACTAGCTCCTTGCGTAACATAATCTCGAGTTGGTGTTAGGAAGTTTTGGTGTAGTGAAAGTCCCTTCATTGCGTTGGTACACGCAAACTACAGAAGAGTCCGATATTAATAAAAGCGAACAAGATTACATTTACATAAGAAAAGTTCTTAGTGATTGAAAATCAGAATTGAAGTTATTTGAAGTTGTTACGAAAAGTCAGCGATCATACTCACAAAGATGTAGTGGTTAATCTGTGGACTACATTACGTACCATCATTTACGTAGCAACGTTTTGGTGTCTTGTTTTGGTCGATAGGGAGATAACGTGTGTTGTCGCTGTATTCTGTTAGTCTCGTCATTGCTGGTAGACAGCGATTATCAGGGTCATTTTAATATATCGGTGTATCTATTTGTGGTGTAGGAGCATAACTGTACGACCTCGAATTCTGAGTATAGTAAAAATGCAGATTGTTATTATCAAGCATATGAGTCTGCTGTCTCGTCACTGTTTATTATCGTTGCAGTTGCTAATCACCAAAGGATTGATCTGTCCTCAATTTGCTGTCTAAGAGTGCAACCACTGTACAAGCTAGGCTTCAAGTGTTTGCCAGGCGCTTGGCTACTAATGGAATCTTCTGTGATCGGATAGCGATCCACAGTCATAGCAACGACTGTCAATACAAAAAGTGTACCTAATTCTTGCTGTAGTGGTCAATTGGTTCGCTCAAGCAATTTTGCGCCATACATCAGCGGCATCGCGACGTTGGTACAGTACGATCCTTTGTGGTTTTGACTTAGATCTTGAGTTCCGCCAGTGAAACATGTTTGAGTGATAAAACAAAAAACTAATTTCTGTACTTGCAAAAAGACGGACCTATCCTTCTTTTCATTGTTACTATGCAATCATTTCCGCATGGCAAATATCCGGCTTTTCATGTTCTTTCTTTCAAGCAATGTAGTGGAACGTGAAATTCCACTCTACTAATCATGACCACCGCTTTCAAGTACCGTGAGAGGATGACTTTAGACATTTTGTTTTACCCGAGTCGAAATACTGACATCCCAGAAAGTCGCAAAAAGATATGAAAATATCAGCAATTCTGTCCATCATGCCCTATTACTCGAATGAAATATATTTGTGACTGACAGATTGCATGGCATGTTGCGGGATGGAGGGGTGAGGGTGAGGGTAGGAGGGTGGGCAGGGTTGCAGGCTTGTAACAAGCCTCACTGACATGACTGCACACAAACCAGGCGACACAGCGAGACTGTGGTGCTCGAGGAAGAACTACCATCCGCTGGCAGCTGGCGCGTTAACACTTGAATCGCCGAAACGTCAATCCCAACGTTATTTTTACCTACATTAGATTAGTGTTATATCCTAGCCAGTAATGCCACCCGAGCCCGCTGCCAAAAGGTTGGCAGCATCAAAGTCCGGACGCCGACCGCATAAGCAGCGCCAGCGAGACAGGAAATCGCCGCAAGTCTGCGCGCGCCACCGCTGGCTTCTGGGTTCTTAAGCGCTGGAGTCGCGAGCGCTAGGACAGTTCTGTATTCGCCGCTCAGTTGTATACTCGCACCGAATTGTGTACTTGCTAGTCAGTTGTGTGTTCATCGCAGCAGAGCTGTTGTTTGTCGTCAGCCGACGCTGACCTAGCCGCTCCGCCTCGAACTAGACAGATTTCTGTAGACACGGAGTCACTACTGTGTTTCTGTATCTTCGTTAATAAAGATAAGTACCGACTTTTATTTAACCAGAGTGTTTGGGTTTTCATCTTTCTGTTCACTGTTCCAGCGGACCGGTCGGCCCGCTATTGAAAGTGTGGCGGTGACTTCGTAAGCCGTTTCTACAGCGAATTGTTTGTCGCTACGAACACCGCCACAAAACTGGCGACGAGGACTTCCGAACTCGTGTGCAGGGCTGGTTCAACTTGTTTCTGGTTATACTAATTATAGCGATAAAATTTTGGGGGCTGGTTTAATTTGTGTTCACTATGTCTGCCGAATTACAACAGTTGATCTTGTTACAGAGTCAGCAAATACAAAGTCTGGTGGAAGCAATCGCCAAACAAGCGGCTAATCCTCCAACACGAAAGGAACAAGCACAGGCAGCGCCACCTTTCCGTGCTTTTGATGCATCAAGAGAAGAATGGCGAGAATATTTCGCGCAGTTGCAGGCGCACATGACAGTCTACAAAATCACGGGTACTGAGCGGCAGCTTTATTTAATTTCCACTGCAGGCGTGGAAGTCTATCGACTACTTTGTAAGTTGTTCCCGGAATCCAAGCCAGAAGCTTTAGACTATGACGTTGTTGTTAACAAGCTTGCTGAGTATTTCGAGTCGCGAGTTCATGTGGCAGCAGCCAGATTCAAGTTCTTCAGATTAAAGAAACTGCCACATCAATCTAATAAACAGTGGTTAACAGATTTACGGGGCCTCACCCGTCAGTGCCGATTTAATTGTATGTGTGGAGCTTCCTACAGTGATGTCATGTTACGAGACGCTATTACTCAAAACATTGCAGATTCTCGTATTCGTGCTGCTATCTTAAAGTTGCCTGACCCGTCATTAGAGACTGTGATGAACATCATTGAAGCCCAAGATACTTTTGACTATGCTGAGTGTGAGTTAGATTAGCCATGTATTTCTCAAATTGCCTGTGCTAAGCAAGTTATGTCACGCCCGCGGCCCCACCGGCAGAGTCAGACTGTAAACACTAGCCGGCCGCGTCATGTTAAACACATTCGTCAGCCGCGTGTGCAAAATGATAGAGTTAAGTCTTGCCCTAAGTGTGTTCTTGCTCATCCTCGTGAACGTCGCCCGTTGAGAAACGCGGTTTGTCACTTTTGTCAAAGGAAAGGACACATCCAGGCTGTTTGCTTGCGTAAACGCAAGAACAATTCTAGTGCTGCCCAGCCCATGGCTATTCATGTTCTTCAAAGCCAACCCGCCCAGAAGGTCGCGTTTAAAGACTCTTCCACGGTTCGTGTGGGTAATAAACTTGTTCGCAATAAGCCACCCACCCAGCCCTCTGCTATGCGACCCAGGCGTAATTCAAACGCTGTAAAAAGTAATGTACAGACTGCAAGTGAAGCGGGAGTTGTTGTTCCACCCGCCCAACCCACGAGTTGTCGTAAGCAGCGAACACGCGCTAAACGCGCTGATTTTGTGTCTTCCGCCTCCACTGCACCGATCCAGAGACAGTGTAATAAACTATTTGTGAAGCTACGCATCCAGGATAAGACCTTCAATTTTCAATTAGACACTGGTGTGTCTGTGACTCTCATAAATAGTGCTACGTATGCGGCTATCGGCCGCCCTAAACTTTCAGCGGCAAAACATTCTTTGGCTACTTATAGTGGAGAACAAATTCCTGTGTTAGGTGTCTGTACCGTGGCAGCCACATTCCGTGGCAATACAACAACAGTTTCATTCACAGTGCTCCGCGCTACAGACAGTGTAAACATTTTCGGATTAGACTGTTTTGACTTGTTTGGCCTGTCTATCCAAGACGATGTGTTGCAAATTAATTCTGTTGTTGTTCCTCAAGACAGCATAACCGATTTGTGTAAACAATACAGTGACATATTTAAAGACGAACTAGGTTGTGCTGCGAACTTTGCCGCTCATATTACGTTAAAAGATAATGCTCAGCCTCGATTTTGTCGTGCTCGTCCAGTGCCTCACGCCCTCCGGGCACCTGTAGAAGATGAACTTCGTCGTTGGCAAAACAACGGTGTTATTCAACCCGTTTCAGCGAGCCAGTGGGCTTCTCCCTTAGTTATTATAAAGAAACCGTCTGGCAAGTTACGTTTGTGTGCTGATTTTAAGTCGACAGTTAATCCTCAGACTGTCATTGATTCTTTTCCTTTGCCTAGACCGGACGAGCTGATGGATAAGTTAGGGGAAGCTCGTTTCTTTTCCAAAATTGATCTCCGTGAGGCATATTTGCAATTGCCCCTCGACGAGCAATCACAACAGTATTTTGTCATAAATACGTCGTTGGGGTTGTTCCGTTTTCTGCGTTTGCCTTTTGGTTGTGCGTCAGCTCCAGCTGTTTTTCAGCGTTTTTTGTCACAACTTCTGGCTAATGTGCCATCGTGTTGCAACTATTTAGACGATATTGTTGTGTCCGGTCGGACGCCTGCTGAACATTTCCGTAATTTGGAGTGTTTGTTTACAGTGTTGTCTCAGGCAGGCCTACGATGCAACATCGATAAATGTTCATTTTTCCTTACGGAGATGGAGTATCTGGGACATGTTATTAATGCTCAAGGCATTCATCCCTCCCAGTCACATTTAGCAGCTATTCGTGATTTGCCCGCCCCTCGCAATCTGCATGAATTGCAAGCAGTTCTTGGCAAATTGACATATTATATTAGGTTTATACCTAATGCATCACAGATTGCTGCACCGTTGCATCGTCTCCGCCGTAAGAATGTTCCGTTTGTGTGGTCAGCTGATTGCCAATCAGCCTTTCAGCAGCTTAAAGAGGCTTTATTGAATGATCGTTGTCTGGTCCATTACGACCCTAACAAGCCTCTGGTGTTAGCTTGTGATGCCTCTTCTTTCGGCCTCGGTGCTGTGTTGTCTCACCGAGTCGGTAACACCGAACGTCCTATTGCGTTCGCATCTAAATTGCTAAACAAAGCTCAGTGTAATTATAGCCAATTGGACAAGGAAGCGTTGGCTATTGTGTTCGGTGTCACAAAATTCCATCACTACCTCTATGGTAGACCATTCTATTTAGTAACAGATCACAAGCCCCTGACGTCGCTGTTTCATCCGTCTAAACCAGTTCCTCAGCGGACAGCTCAGAGACTACAACGTTGGGCTCTTTTGTTATCACAATACCAGTATGAGATACTGTATCGCCCTACAGCTCAGCATGCAAACGCTGACGCGCTTTCTAGATTGCCGATTGCTGCGGATGATGTCTTCGATTCCTCTGACGACTCTTGCCATCAGATTGACGCCGATGAGCATCAATGCCTCCGGGATTTTCCGATTGATTATCGTCAGGTGGCACGTGAGACAGCTACGGATCCTCATCTGAGTTTACTATTACGTTTTGTTCAACGTGGTTGGCCGTCCAAGGCAAAGGACATATCGGATCCTGTGGTTCGTCGCTATTATCCGCAACGTCATCTGTTGTCTGTTTCGCACGGAGTTTTGCTGTTACGCACCGAGAATGACCAGCTTCGGGTAGTGGTTCCCCAAGTGCTCCAATCCAAGGTCCTCGACTTGTTGCATCAAGGTCATTGGGGAGTGGTCCGCACCAAGCAGCTTGCCTGCCGTCATTGTACATGGATCGGCATTGATAAGCAGATTACGCAGATGTCTACAGATTGTTCGACGTGTGCCGAACACCAAGCTGCTCCGCCTCAACGCTATTTTGAGTGGGCACGCCCTGCCGGTCCCTGGCAGCGAGTACATATTGATTTCGCTGGTCCATATTGGCATTCTCGTTGGCTCATCGTGATAGATGCATTTAGTAATTTTCCGTTTGTTGTGCCCATGCAGTCTACAATGTCTGCACAAACTATACAGGCGTTGACTTCAATTTTTTGTATTGAGGGTCTTCCAGAAGTTTTAGTGTCTGACAATGGTCCACAATTTACCTCTGCTGAATTTGAAAGTTTTTGTTCTGCCAATGGCATTCGCCATGTTCTTACTCCGCCGTTCCACCCTCAATCGAATGGTGCAGCGGAACGTTTTGTACGCACATTCAAGGATCATATGGACCGCCTTCGTGCTACGCACTCTCGTCAGCAGGCCCTCATCACGTTCCTGTCGTCGTACCGGACCACGCCACGCGACGGCCCTTCGCCTGCGGAGCTTCTCCACGGCCGTCGTCATCGCACCCTACTACGGTTGTTGCACCCACCGGATCGACCCGCCGCTTCTGAGCATCGCACGCGTTTTCAGCGCAACGACGCCGTTTTTTTCAGAGTTTATCACGGTCGCCGTCGTTGGGAACGTGGTACCGTGATAAGTGTCCAGCGTCGCGGTTTTTATACTGTTCAAGGTGCTACTGGGGTGCACAGGAGGCATCAGAACCAGTTGCGCCGCGCTGGCCGCCCGGATTCTGCCGCTCGTTCTTTGTCCACAGATTTGGTCTGCGGCGGGTTCCAGCCGCGCCTTCCGACTTCGCTGCCGCCCCCAGGGCAGCAGCAGCAGCCGTCGCCGCTACCACGCCGACAGCCCGTCCCGTTGATGCCTCCCGCGCAGCTTCATTCGGGAGCGCCCCAGGTGGTCGCTCCGGCGCCTGCGGTCCCTCTTCAGTCGCCACCGCCTTCGGAGCTGATGGACGTCGACCCCTCATCCGGGCCGCCTTCCCAAGCGGTGGCTGTGCAGCCTGTCCTGCAGCCGCTTTCCTTGGGCACCCCCAAGGAGTCTGACACCGCAGCGCCTTGCCCGGCGCCCACTCAGCAGCCGTCGACGCAGCGTCAGGAGACGCTGCCTCTCTTCGAGGGACCCGACGTCCCGTCGCGTCCAGTACCAGAAGCTGCGCCCGTGGTCACAGGCGTGCACCCTGACCTCGGTTTTCAGTCGGTGTTTCCCGAGGCCCCGCGCAGCCAATGCTGGGGTGCGGACCGGGGACTGCCACCGACAACAGTCTCCGCCCCGGTCTCTTCTGCTACGCCTGCGGCCAGACCCCTCCCCCGCCGTCGACGCTCGCCACGTCATTATTCAACGACGGTGCGGCGATTTGGGGGGGGAGGAGTGTTATATCCTAGCCAGTAATGCCACCCGAGCCCGCTGCCAAAAGGTTGGCAGCATCAAAGTCCGGACGCCGTCCGCATAAGCAGCGCCAGCGAGACAGGAAATCGCCGCAAGTCTGCGCGCGCCACCGCTGGCTTCTGGGTTCTTAAGCGCTGGAGTCGCGAGCGCTAGGACAGTTCTGTATTCGCCGCTCAGTTGTATACTCGCACCGAATTGTGTACTTGCTAGTCAGTTGTGTGTTCATCGCAGCAGAGCTGTTGTTTGTCGTCAGCCGACGCTGACCTAGCCGCTCCGACTCGAACTAGACAGATTTCTGTAGACACGGAGTCACTACTGTGTTTCTGTATCTTCGTTAATAAAGATAAGTACCGACTTTTATTTAACCAGAGTGTTTGGGTTTTCATCTTTCTGTTCACTGTTCCAGCGGACCGGTCGGCCCGCTATTGAAAGTGTGGCGGTGACTTCGTAAGCCGTTTCTACAGCGAATTGTTTGTCGCTACGAACACCGCCACAAAAATTAGATTAGTTTTTCGTTCCACAGATCCGTGCTGAGGAGATCCTCGTGGATGTGGAACATGTCAATTTTTTTTTAAAGCTGAAATAACAATACTAATAGTATGAATATATACAATATATCATTTGTTTCTATTAAAAAATTCGTCAATGGAGTAGAAAGAGTTGGCCACTAGTAAGTCTTTCAGGCTCCTTTTACACTGAACTTTATTTGTAATTAAATTTTTTATGTTTGCTGACAAATTATTGAAGATGAGTATTCCTGAGTAGTAGACCCCTTTTTGAACTAACGTAAGTGCTTTTAAGTCCTTGTGCAGATCATTTTTGTTCCTGGTATTGTATGTTTGAACTGAACTGTTTGTTGGAAAAAGAGATATATTATTTACGACAAATTTCATTAAGGAGTGAATATACTTAGATGCAGTAGTTAGTATACCTAGTTCTTTGAAGAGATTTCTACAGGACGTCCGTGAATTTACTCCACAAATAATACGTATTACACGCTTTTGGACTCTGAAAACTTTTGTTTGACTTGAAGAGTTACCCCAAAATATTATACCATATGACATTATGGAATGAAAGTAGGCAAAGTATGCAAGCTTTTTCATTTTTATGTTGCCTATCTCAGCAAACACTCGAATTGTAAATATAGATTTGTTAAGGCTTTTCTGCAGTTCTGTGGTGTGTTCCTCTCAATTGAATTTATTATTATGTTGTAATTCCAGGAATTTAAGACTGTCAACCTCTCCTATCTGCTCTTTTTCATACTTTATGCACATGCTGGGTGGAAACCTCTTACAGGTTCTGATTTGCATATAGTGAGTCTTTTCGAAGTTTAATGACAGTGAGTTGGCTTTAAACCATTTATTAATATCCATGAAAATATCATTAGGAGATATTTCTAGAACTACACTCGACATACTATTTAATGAATACTTGTTTCATCTGCAAACGAAGAACTCTGCTTCTGGCAGTGTAACTGATGAGACATCATTAATGTACACAAGAAAAAGCAATGGCCCTAAGATGGATACTTGTGGGTCACCACATGTAATTTCCTTCCCATTCTAATGATGACTGATGACTTAATTCACTAGTCCCTTGCACTGACACCCATTGTTTCCTGTTAGCGAGGTATGACTTGAACGATTTTGCAGCACTGTCCGTGACACCATAGAATTCTAATTTATTTAAAAGGATGTTGTGTTTTACACAACAAAATGCCTTTGACAAATCACAGAAAATACCTGCTGCTTGTAATTTGTTATTTAATGAGTTAAGTACATTTTCACTGTAGGTGTAAATAGCCTTCTCGATATCAGAACCCTTCAGAAATCCAAACTGTGTTCTTGATAATATGTTATTTGTGGTCAGGTGGTTGAGAAGCTGCCTGTACATTTCTTTTTCTAAAATTTTTGAGAATACTGGCAACAGTGAAATAGGTCTGTAGTTTGATGCACTCTGCCAGAGATTGAATACTTCAGCGAAATACTACAACTGTGCTGTACCATGGCAGAGTCGTGTTCGACCATATCGGCAAGATCAGGATGTTTTGCTGTTGCACGACAATTCACGGCCACATGTCAGTCAAAAAACCATGGAAGCGATCACAAAACTCGGATGGACAACACTGAAACACCGCCTTACAGTCCTGACCTGGCTCCATGTGACTATCATCTCTTTGGGAAATTGAAAGACTCTCTTCGTGGAACAAGATTTGGAGATTATGACTCCCTTGTGCACGCTGCCAAACAGTGGCTCCAACAGGTTGGTCCAGAATTTTACCGTGCGTGTATACAGGCGCTGCTTCCAAGATGGCGTAAGGCAGTTGAGAGGGATGGAAATTATGTGGAGAAATGAAAATATTATTCCTAAAGGATGTATCTACACACTGTAAAACTTCCAAACATGTAGAATAAAAGATGGATTAAAAAAAAAAGCAGCGTGCATTTCTTTTGGAGTGACCCTCGTATGTAAGCGGAGCAGATACCGACGGGGGATCACCCTAGCGAAGATATGGACTACAAATGGGAAAATCCATTGAGATAAGCAACTTTGACAAAGGGCAGATCATTAGAGTCATCTTTTGATGAGAACGAGTGTGTCGAAAACGGCGAAGCTGATCGAATGTTCACGTGCTACTGTCGAGAGCATCTACGGAAAGAGGTAGAAGGGCAGAGAAAATACCACTACATGTTTGGACGTCAACGACTCCTCACAGAACGTGGGTTCAGAGGCTTGTCTGCTCTGTAAAATAGGATAGATGGTGATCTGTGGCATCTCTGCTAAGAGAGTGAAACGCTGGTGCACGCAGAAGTGTTTCGGAACTCGCCATTCATCGTACATTATTGAACATGGAACTCCGCAGGTGACCACAGCTACGTCTTCATATGCTAACCCAACGACATCGTCAATTACAATTGCAGTGAGCACGGGACCATCGGGATTTGACCGTCGATCAATGGAAATTTGTCGGCTCTTCGGATGAAACACATTTTCACTACACTAGGTCTATGGTCGTTTCCACAAAGCCGGACGCGGTGGTCTCGCGGTTCTAGGTGCTCAGTCCGGAGCCGCGCGACCGCTACGGTCGCAGGTTCGAATCCTGCCTCGGGCATGGATGTGTGTGATGTCCTTAGGTTAGTTAGGTTTAACTAGTTCTAAGTTCTAGGGGACTGATGACCAAAGATGATAAGTCCCATAGTGCTCAGAGCCATTTGAACCATTTTTTGTTTCCACAAAAGCCGCCATCGAGATGAATAGCGGCTCTAGAGGTGCAGCACGCCACGGACGCAAATAGGTGGTAGCAGTATTATGCTATGAGAGAGATTCTCCTGCGTTTGCATGGGACTGTGGTAGTAGTCGAAGACACGCTGACAGCTGCGAAGCACCTGCATCCTTTCATGCTTGATGTCTTCCTCGACGGTGATGTTATCTTCCAGCAGTATAATTGTCAGTGTCTCGGAGCCAAAACCGTGCTACAATGATTTGAGGAGCGTTATGGTGAACTCACATAGTTGTTCCGGCAACCAAATTCGCCTGATGTAAATCCAATGGAACCCTTCTGCGTCGCTACCGGATACCATCACCATGTTCGCAAATCAGCGGTCAGTTATTTACTCGAATTACATGACCTGAGCGGAGACATCTAAAGACACACACCTCCACAAGCCTACCAAAGTACTGTCGGATCCCTGATATGCGCCGGCCGGTGTGGCCGTGCGGTTCTAGGCGCTTCAGTCTGGAACCGCGTGACCGCTACGGTCGCAGGTTCGAATCCTGCCTCGGGCATGGATGTGTGTGATGTCCTTAGGTTAGTTAGGTTTAAGTAGTTCTAAATTCTAGGGGCCGATGACCACAGATGTTAAGTCCCATAGTGCTCAGAGCCATTTGAACCATTGAACCTGATACGCAGAATCAGTGATGTATTTCGTTCCAAAGACAGACAGACAAGTTGTTAAACAGGAATCATAATGTTTTGGCTCATGAGTGTGTATATTATAACGTTTCTCGACGTAAGATATCTAGTCTCTATGTATCTACGCTTATTTTAAATGTTTGTGGCTATAATTGTTCTATTCCTTGCTGTGTTTTCAAACACTTCACCCATTCCAGCTATAGCTATCACGTGTAATATAACAGTACTTCTATCGATGAAATATGTGATATACTATCGATGAGTACAGAAAAAAATGGTTCAAATGGCTCTGAGCACTATGGGACTCAACTGCTGTGGTCATCAGTCCCCTAGAACTTAGAACTACTTAAACCTAACTAACCTAAGGACATCACACACATCCATGCCCGAGGCAGGATTCGAACCTGCGACCGTAGCGGTCGCGCGGTTGCAGACTGTGGCGCCTAGAA
The DNA here is from genome assembly GCF_021461395.2 of Schistocerca americana. NCBI lineage: Eukaryota > Metazoa > Arthropoda > Insecta > Orthoptera > Acrididae > Schistocerca > Schistocerca americana. The sequence goes on along the minus strand of NC_060122.1, from coordinate 472,800,816 downwards.
CCGCTCGGCCAACCCGGTCGGCCGTTTTATCAATATTATGATTTATCTGCTTGTTCTTGTGGTAAGCAGGAAGTGAATGAATTTATCGAAGAAAATATCAACTGGACAATTTGTTACTCATTAAGTATTCCTAGAAAGGTGCTTATCGAAAGATATGATTTATTGCAATCACCTGAGTTGAGGACACCACATCTAAATCCTGCGTTCCTCATAGGAAGTCATAGTGGAAGAATCAGGAAAGCCTATCGGTCTTCCCTGCGAGTTAATAAAATGAAGGTCGTACTTCAAAAGACATAAAGCCTCGCCGTCACGACCGATATTTATTGTGGCCGTGGGAAGGACGTCAGACGCGGCTGCTCTGATTTACGACTTCGCTTTCCGCTTAAGGTAAAAGTTCAAGAGTAAACAACGTATAGTGAAAAGGAAAAAATACTCTCATCTTTAGAGCCAGTAACCTTCCCAATTTCTTCGAACCAATCTGCTCTTGGTTATTACAGCGACAAGAGACAATAAGGTTGGAAACAAATATTAATAACTGAGAAACTGGACCTATTGTACTGACAAGTGGTTAGCGCTACGCTGTAGCATCTTCGAACAATGGAGAAATGGGACATAATAGTCGTTGTTTTAACCTGAAAAACAAATTATTTCCATTGACTACGTACATTAATATTATGGACCAAATACCTGGTCAACAATCATAATTTACACCTCTGTGGTTTTATTGCTCACGTCAGGCGGATGGGAAGACTGCACAGCTAAAACATTAATACCCCTCTTCACGTAGCCCGTCGTCTTGTCGCAACTGCGTTAGTCTCAAGTGATCCTCCCAATAAATCATAGCAAAGGAAAACAAGGAGTTAATTAGCGAAAGTCTCCTTCAGATATTTGCAGTATAACAGTTTTAGTAATTAAAGCACGTGGTTTCTCCCAGTATGCAGGTTGGGCTGCGGAACCCATCAAGGATACCGATTACTCGTAAATTAATTATTTCCGTAACACGTTTCATATTTACAACTCAACAGACCCAGGAAGAGTTCTAATGCACTGCCCTCGAGCTCACAACATGGACAAATATTTATTTAGAGGTTAGTAATTAACCTGATAATTCTGATTATTAATATTATCAGAAAACGTTTATTTTTTTATTGTTCACTTCAGGTTTGTGATACCGAAATTGCAGAATTCGTTTTTCATTTATACGTTTTACTGCGATGTCCTGATGGTGACTTGATTTCTGGCAAATACCTCTGTTTCTTACTGTTCTCAGAGTCCGCACCTGAAGAGCAAAGCGCCCAACTTGGTTTTCGGAACCACTGACTGTGGCCAGAATTCACTCCCGTTCGTACATCTCCAGTCCTTAACAGTCGGAGGAGAAGTACGTGCGACTAGTGTAAACTTAGTTCATATGTTATTGGTGTTGTCGTGTTTTAAATGTTTTCTTATTATTGTTTTTCAGCTGTAGTGGGAGAACTAGTCCTAGACGAGAGTGGGAAACCGCGGAAATGAACAAACAAAAATAAATAAAAACTAAACCAAATGATGGCTTGTAATATACTGCTACAGCAGATAACTCGCCATATCGACTAAATGCTGGTGTGGCTCGTACCTTTTTGTAGAAGCTTGTCTGATCTACTGCATCCATTCATGTCCATTGTGCATTCCGGTGGATTTGGGCAATTCTAGCAGGACAATGCGACTCCCAAAACGTCCTGAATTGCAAGAGAGTGGCTTCAGGAACACTCTTCTGAGTTTAAACACTCCCACTGGCCACCAAACTCTCCAGACATTAAATCTACTTAGCATGTCTGAGATGCCTTGCAACGTGCTGTGCCCCCCCCCCCCTGCGCCCTTGCCCCCCTCCCCCAGTACTCTTACGGATTTATGGATAGCCCTGTAGCATTGATGGTGTCAATTCCCTCCAGAACTACTTCAGACATTAGTCGAGTCCATGCTATGTCGTGTTGCGGCACTTCTGCGCGCTCGCGTAGGTCCTACACGATATTAGACAGGTTACCAGGTTCTTTGGCTCTTCGATGTATGTCCCATGTAATAACCACGACGCAAAAAGTAAAGAAATTCAGTTTCATACAGACACAGTCGCGACACTCTTTCTTCGTGCATGACCTCCGAGTGGAAGAGGAAGAGCGTAGGTTATTTTATTGCGCCGTCTGCTGTACACCGTACGTTGGCTTACGGAGAACAGATTTAGATGTCAGTCCCGAATATTTTGTTTCTGGACATAGGCTCCTATTCAAATAATCATGTACTCAATCCCATGTGGAAGTCTTAGGAATCTGTGACGGAAATGATGAGCGAGTTCTAGTGCCTACATTACGGCAGAGGCCCCAGAAATTCCAAGAACTGTGTCCATATCGATTCGAAAGAGCAAAGGCATTGCCACTTGGATGGCATCGTTCATCCCCCTATGTTTACTACTTGGTGTAAAGCGGTAAAATGCATAAAAAAGTCCTGAATTCTTATTTTTTCATTAAGTATTCTGTAGGTTATTTTGATAACTGAAGTAAATTTCTAGTTATTCAACCAAAGGAATTTTTTTTGGAAGGAATGGAGTAAAGGACATATCATTTTATTGCATATTCGTATCGTGTTAAAAATCATAGAAACTCTTGGACAATACTGTCCAATGTTTAATTAACTTTAGAAAATGGACATTCACGGTACGAAGTACATTTATCATTGAACAGTATTGTAAGATGACCATATATAAGAGCGATTGATTTGGAGATTTACTGAGAAATGTGGATTCTGAAGGTGTTTTTTTTTTTTTCTTTTTTTCGTTCCTTTTGGTCATGTGAGACGAGGTATTTGATACTCTATCTGTTGCACACGAGGTGGTAGTCCAAACTGTTGTCTTCGATTGTATATTCGAACCCAACAAAAATCAAATACAGCTAAGTAAAATACATGGCTGGAAAGGTGTGGTACAGAGTTCAGCCAACGGAATGTCACTGAAGAGGACAATTCAAAATATTTTCCGATCGTCACGATACAAAGAACTTCAGCGCGCAGCCTGATCAGCGAATCAAGAATAGGTATTAAAGAAAGTGACTGAAGACAGGTAACTGGAATACGTATTGTAAATACAAATAATGACGACGACTCACATGTCAGACAGTCTAAATAATATTTAAAATTGTGGTAGTTAAATATATTAAATATATGAGCGTCGTGACGAAGGCGGCCTTTGGCTGAGTATGATCGGAGACAGTGACACCATTTACGTGGACTCCACACTCATTAGCTGCGGTCCTGAGATCAGTTCCACTAAGGTGTTGATTATGTGGCTAATATCAATTGGAACGGATCGACTTGGTTATTTGGTGAAGCTGTATCAGCTCTTCCTGGCTTATTCAGGGATTATATTTATTTTCAGTTTCAGTTTTTGTCTGTAAATACATGGGATTAGGAAATAAACGTGAGGAGACTTTCACTCACCATGCGTCTGATAAGAAGCTAGCAATGAGGTCACATATCTATCCTGATTATTTTCACTGATGTATATTTAACGGGCTTAACCTAATTGTATCTGCCGCTTCCTAATCAATAAAGCAGAAGTAAATATGTTTTAGAGATACTGTCGCAATAAATGTACACTACTAGCCATTAAAATTACTACACCACGAAGATGTGCTACAGACGCGAAATTTAACTGACAGGAAGAAGATGCTGTGATATGCAAATGATTAGCTTTTCTGAGCATTCACACAAAGTTGGCGCCGGTGGCGACACCTACATCGTCTGACATGAGGAAAGTTTCCAACCGATTTCTCATACACAAACAGCAGTTGACCGGCGTTGCCTGGTGAAACGTTGTTGTGATGCCTCGTGTAAGGAGGAAAAATGCGTACCATTACGTTTACGACTTTGATAAAGGTCGGATTGTAGCCTATCGCGATTGCGGTTTATTGTATCGCTACATTGCTTCTCGCGTTGGTCGAGATCCAATGAATGTTAGCAGAATATGGAATCGGTGGGTTCAGGAGAGTAATACGGAACGCCGTGCTGGATCCCAACGGCCTCGTATCACTAGCAGTCGAGATGACAATCATCTTATCCGCATGGCTGTAAGGGATCGTGCAGCCACGTCTCGATCCCTGAGTCAACAGTTGGGGACGTTTGCAAGACAACAACCATCTGCACGAACATTTCGACGACGTTTGCAGCAGCATGGACTATCAGTTCGGAGACGATGGCTGCATCACAGACAGGAGCGCCTGCGATGGTGTACTCAACGACGAACCTGTGTGCATGAATGGCAAAGCGTCATTTTTTTGGATGAATCCAGGTTCTGTTTACAGCATCATGTTGATCGCATCCGTGTTGGGCGACATCGCGGTGAACGCACATTGGAAGCGTGTATTCGTCATCGCCACACTGGCGTATCACCCGGCGTGATGGTATGGGGTGCCATTGGTTACACGTCTCGGTCACCTCTTGTTCGCATTGACGACACTTTGAACAGTGGACGTTACATTTCAGATGTGTTACGACCCGTGGCTCTACCCTTCATTCGATCCCTGCGAAACCCTACATTTCAGCAGGATAATGCACGACCGCATGATGCAGGTGCTGTACGGGCCTTTCTGGATACAGAAAATGTTCAACTGCTGCCCTGGCCATCAGATTCTCCAGATCTCTCACCAATTGAAAACGTCTGGTCAATGGTGGCCGAGCAACAGGCTCGTCACAGTACGCCAGTCACTACTCTTGATTAACTGTGGTATCGTGTTGAAGCTGGATGGTCAGCTGTACCTGTACACGCCATCCAAGCTGTGTTTGACTCAATGCCCAGGCGAATCAAGGCCGTTTTTGTTCTTGGTACTGATTTCTCAGGATCCACCCAAATTGCGTGAAAATGTAATCACATGTCAGTTGTCGTATAATATATTTGTCCAATGAATACCCGTTTATCATCTGAATTTCTTCTTGTTGTAGCAATTTTAATGGCCATTGTTTATCTACTGTAAATTAAATTCATTTCTGAGCCATTAAGTGATCAATGACAGCTCCATACTCAAATGACAGCGTGGGCAAAATTAGAAACGCGCTGGAAGTATTCCATGGACCTTTAGATACGCCACACAACTTTCATCAGCTATGGTTGTGGATGAAGTGAGTTGGGTTGTCTATCTTAAAGCCCATGAAATATTTCCGGGTCACTACATCCTGTAGGATAATGATTGCTGCCAGTAGTTTCAGAACTGTTCCGGAATAGTATGCCTTCACAGCTGTACACACCCTTACCTCCAAACCTAAACGTTCTAACGTAAGAGAATCATATTTGTAAAATATTATTTAGGTGCTATACCTGTTTCAATCTCTTACCACAAATTCTTTTGAACAAACCATCTACGAACACCATGTGCTTTCTGGGAAAACACTTCTTTCAGTGCATTGTCTAAAGATAAGTTACCTGTACAGATAATTAAGCACGAACTGAACAGTATCAAATGGTTCAAATGGCTCTGAGCACTATGGGACTCAACTGCTGAGGTCATTAGTCCCCTAGAACTTAGAACTAGTTAAACCTAACTAACCTAAGGACATCACAAACATCCATGCCCGAGGCAGGATTCGAACCTGCGACCGTAGCGGTCTTGCGGTTCCAGACTGCAGCGCCTTTAACCGTACGGCCACTTCGGCCGGCCTGAACAGTATCGAGTTTATTTTTAAGCTAATAGGGTACCTAATGTAAACGATCCAGCGTAAATAACGTAAAATACACGCTCACGTAATTCTGATCGACATGTAGCCTTCTTTTTCTTCCAGTAAATGTTATCACTAGTTGATAATTAGCTTGGAAATGCACCAAGCGGAACAACGTGTAGTGTCCACTGAACGTGGCGAGGCATTTGTAACTTAAGCTGTCTGTTTTTCACAACGGAGAAGCGTCAGTAAGGGTAATTCCTATTCAAATAGGCTTACATAACAGGTGAACTGAAGAGCGCAAATTTTGATGTATCGACGCCACAGACAGCAAAGAAAATCTTTCTTACCAAGAACTTTTATTTCCTAGACGTGCATTAAAAAGAGGAATCTCTTAAAATAGCGTTTACGAATTCAATTTCGAAGCCACTCACGATGGAGTTTTGGAATAGAGACGCCTGCAAAAGCCTCTGCTTCGTCTCACAGGTTCTATTTCCTCTTCGTACTTTCAGTTTCTAATTGTGAAAGATGTTCTGCGGGTCTTTCATCTCCCTTCCTGTTAATGCGCTCCTGCAGAAGCCTTTCATCGTTCGTTCTATTGGTGCGTTCTTCGCACTGCCTTCAGATGTCTTTCACCGCACGCGCTATTGATGAGTTCTTCTTATTACCTGCCACCACCTTTTGTCTCCCTGAATTTTAAGATATTTACCTACATCGTCTCTTCCACGTTTCATATTCCACAAACTTCTTTCCAAACTTTTCTGGTTCCGTACCTGTTAAGTACGATTTCCGGCCAAGAGCAAGGTTTTAATATGCCAGGAAGTTTCAAATAATCACATATTACCCTGCAGAGTGAAAAGTAGTCCTGTTAAAATTAGTTATCAGTTCGCATGATTTCGCTGTTTCTCTATCCTACAGATTTTGTAAGCTCGCTCACTGTCTAAAACTATATTGTAATAGTGGTTATTGTAGATTGAAAACTATGATGTCAGGGATAAGAATTTTCATCATATGCATACTGTAGCTTGCTTCTCATGACCTGATAGTACACTGAAAAGAATGTAGACTCTGCTGACTCTTATTTGTCTGTACAAGCAGAACTGCTGCAAATAATTATCGCCCAATACACTAGAAATCCGTTTGTTGTAGAATCTTTGGTCACAAATTGAGTTCAAATGTAATGAAGTAGCTAGAACAGAATTATCTCCTCCGTGAGAGCAAGCATGGATTCTGAAAACATCGATCACGTGAATCCCGACTCGCGCTTGCCTCATGTGGCATCTTGAAAGCCATGGATCGAGGCAATCAGGCAGATGCAGTATTTCTTGACTTCCGAAGAGCACTGGATTCGGAACCACATCAATGGTGAGCCGTGTGAGGTTCGCGTTGGTGCCGTTGGAAGGTTTGCATCGAGTAATAGGGATAGTGGCGTCTCGTTTTCCTCTTCTGTTTACTGGCGCCACTATGTTTGCTAGCGTTGTCTGTCCGCAAGTGGCAGCAGCAGCGTTAATCGATATTTAGTACCTGTACTATCTTTGGAAGGACGTGAAGTGTTTTCCGGGTCGGGTGTGTGTATTGTTCGGTTGGGATGGAGAGCAGAGAGGTGCGGCAGCGCTAGGACAATGCCGGGCCCGCAGGCGGCACGCAGGCATTGTCGGATCGAGGGGCTGTAGTTGCGAAGGCCACAACCTCGTTGTCCACCGGACCCAGTACGTTGAGTTGAGTGAACATTAATCCAGTAGTGAAACCTCCACTATTTTGTGATCGCGCCATTTGTTCGTACGTTGCTGCTCGAGGTTCGCCGTGAGATGAACAGCAGCAAGTGGAGCGTGTCGAGTTGGCGGAATCTACACTACTGGCCATTAAAATTGCGACACCACGAAGATGACGTGCTACAGACGCGAAATTTAACCGACTGGAAGAAGATGCTGTGATATGCAAATGATTAGCTTTTCTGAGCATTCACACAAGGATGGCGCCGGTGGCGACACCTACAACGTGCTGACATGAGGAAAGTTTCCAACCGATTTCTCATGCACAAACAGCAGTTGACCGGCGTTGCCTGGTGAAACGTTATTGTGATGCCTTGTGCAAGGAGGAGAAATGCGTACCATCACGTTTCCGACTTTGATGAAGGTCGCATTGTAGCCTATCGCGATTGCAGTTTATTGTATCGCGACATTACTTCTCGCGTTGGTCGAGATCCAATGAATGTTAGCAGAATATGGAATCGGTGGGTTCAGGAGGGTAATACCAAACGCCGTGCTGGATCCCAACAGCCTCGAATCACTAGCAGTCGAGATGGCAGGCATCTTATCCGCATGTCTGTAACGGATCGAGCAGCCACGTCTCGATCCCTGTGTCAACAGATGGGGACGTTTGAAAGACAACAACCATCTCCACAAACAGTTCGACGACGTTTGCAGCAGCATGGACTATCATCTCGGGGACCATGGCTGCGGTTACCCTTGACGCTGCATCACAGACAGGAGCGCCTACAATGGTGTACTCAACGACGAAGCTGGGTGCACGAATGGCAAAACGTCATTTTTTCGGATGAATCCAGGTTCTGTTTACAGCATCATGATGATCGCATCCGTATCTGGTGACATCGCGGTGAACGCACATCTGACCTCTTGTTTCAGATGTGTTACGACCCGTGGCTCTACCCTTCATTCGTTCCCTGCGAAATCCTACATTTCAGCATGATAATACACGACCACATGTTCCAGGTCCTGTACATGTCTTTCTGGATACAGAAAATGTTCGACTGCTGCCCTGGCCAGCACATTCTACAGATCTCTCATCAATTGAAAACGTCTGGTCAATGGTGGCCGAGCAACTGGCTCTTCATAATACGACAGTCACTACTCTTGATGAACTGTGGTATCATGTTGAAGTTGGATGGTCAGCTGTACCTGTACACGCCATCCAAGCTCTGTTTGATTCCATGCCTAGGCGTATCAAGGCCGTTATTATGGCCAGAGGTGGTTGTTCATGGTACTGATTTCTCAGGATATATGCACCTAAATTGCGTGAAAATGTAATCACATGTCAGTTCTAGTTTAATATATTTGTCCAATGAATACCCATTTATCATCTTCATTTCTTCTTGGTGTAGCAATTTTAATGGCCAGTAGTTTATTAGCTGTCTTCTACTGTCTGTTATTAATTTTTGAAATTTTGTGTTATGATTTGAAGTGCAACCAGTGGTATTTTACTGCCTAGTGAGCGCTAACGCCGTGTTACCTGCCCTGGAGGTTAGCGTACTTTCGTGGCAGTGTACTTTTCCTCGTCTTGCCGATGCTGTCCGGCATGACGTGTAGTTCGACAGCCTCGTTGATTGCGGTGTGGACTGTGGTTTCTTTTGTCTACCTTGATTGTAGTGGTTCCTTCTGCCTTTTGGCGTTTTAAACACCGGATTCTGAAGACGCAGTGCTGTCTGTCACTTCGCCCTCGCTTAAATTATTCCGTCGTTGTACTGGCTATCACACGTTAGGTGGAGTTGGTAAGAGGATTGATCGGCGTTCAAACTGTCCCTAGTTTGAGTTGCCATCCTGTTAGGTGAGCATAACTCTTGGCTGCCTGTCTCACCGTTTACGCAGCTGTAGGGACTTTTCCCAGGTCGATCCTTGGAGCGCTGCCTGTGGATCACTCCCTTTTCTTATAAGCTCTGATTGTGCCAATTACTTAAAAATTATATTTGTTTTAATTATTCCTATTGCTCGTGGCCTTCAGCAGACAGATAACATGAATTCTTCTTAATAATGCCTACAGCCGTCAGTGTAACTTGTGTTACTGTAAATTTTTTTAAATGAATATTTAAAAAAAAAATATTTCCTTAAATAAAGTGTATGTGTTTACTGTGCAACGAACGGTAACTGATTAGGCCCCGTCCACATCTTTTCCTGCTTTTCACAAGTTCCACGTTTCAAACGGTTTTTAAAGAAAGTACGATGATACGGGTTGTCAAATAAAATTCGTGATTTTATCCGGGATTCCTCGGTAGGGAGGACGCAGCAAGTTCTTTTGGATGGAGAGTAATCGACAGACGTAGAAGTTACCTCGGGTGTATCCCTGGAAAATTTGTTTGGACCCTTGCTGTTCAGGCTTTACATTAATGGCCTCGAATACAGTATTAATAGTAATATCAGACTTTTCGCAGACGATGCAGTAATTTAGAATGAAGTATTGTCTGAGAAATGTTGCACAAATAATATGCCAGATCTGGATAAGATTTCAAAGTGGTGTAGAGATTTTCAACTAGCTTTAACTAATCAGAATGTAAATTTGTGTACTTCACAAAACGAAAAAAAGGCAATGTTCCATGACAACAATTTCAATGATTCAAAGCTGCAATCGGTCAACTCTTAGAAATGGTGGGTGCAACTATTTGTAGGTATGTGAAATGGAACGATTACGTAGGCACAGTCGCAGGTAATGTAGATTAGTGGGGAAACGCGATCAGTGTGCAAAAGAAATTCCTTGCAAAACACTTGTGCCACTGGCCTAGAATGTTGTTCGAATGTGTGGCACCTGTAACAAATAGGACTAACACATCATACTGAATACATACAGCAAAGAGCGGCACGAATGACGAGAGTGTTATTTGATCCATGAGAGCGCGTCACAGAACCCATTATTAAAGCTGTCAGCGGCTAGGAGAGGTGTTCGATTGGCGGGAACAAAAGTTTTTGATCATTTGCCCAATACCATGAAATGTGTGACAAGTAGAGAATTTTTAATCTAACCTAAAACCGTATCTCCCGCACGACTGCTTCTATTCCATGCACAACTTCTATTCAAATACTTTTTATCTACAAAAAATAAAATAAAATAAAAAAGAAGTGGCGTGAGTAGGACTAAAAAATAATGTCTTCATTAATGTTAACACTAATCACGTATACCTGCAAGACTGAGTTATTCCACTTCATTTCTATAAAAGAATCGTTCAGTTCATGTAACTAGCGAACAAACTAGCTAGTCAACTAAATGACTTCTTCAGCTATTGCCAGGTGATGACTGTCGTGTGATTTTTGCTCCTCCTATGACTTCTAAGGTGCCCAGTCTAGGGTCACACATACAAGGTAATGTTTTCGTAGCAAGACTACCGCAACCGCTTCTACCTTCGAATGACTGGGTCCAAAGCTGTGCTAAGCTACAAACCACTATCTCCGTTGGTATCTTCAGATAACTCCTGGAAAAAAAAGACGGCGGACTGCAACTTGGAGCCGGACATCGGAATGTTGAAGCAAGTGCGGTGGTCTTACAACATTGCCTAATACGGCGCTGGACTGGGCACCAGTGACGTCGCAGGAGGAAGCAGCAACCACGTGACAGTCATCACTTGACAATGGCCAAGGTGCACTCGATCGAAAGCTCGTGAGTTTCAGCTGCCTAACGCAGCTCGAAGTCCGAGAAAATTTTATCGGTATATATCGCCTTGAAACCATGCATTCGCGCTTATATTTGCATGAGGGAATGAATGTAAATGTGCATGTGCCTGCAAATGCTTTGTATGAATGCATTTTTTGCAGTATGACTGGATCTTATTTAACATCTTTTTATTTAAAAAGAAGAAAAGGGCTAAAGTAAATTTATTACCCTACATTTTCAACTAAAAATACAAATTACTGCAAACTAGGCAGATTTAGTCTAGCAGATAAGAGTAATTTGTCTATAAGAGACTATAAGAGTCGTGGCTAAGCTTAACGTCAAACATTGGTATTTATCACATTTTTAACTGCAGTCCATTTATTTATGCATCTATCTGTTTTGTTGCTTGCCATCCACATACAATATACAATATACACTGGGCCACGTAGGGATCTCTGAACAAGTTATGCATGGGCGTTGGCATATCCAAAAACAACCTAATGAATTGGCGATACGTATAAAGTACAGACAACGAAACAACTGTATCAATATTCATGTTTCCCTGATTCATGCAAAGAGAAGTATTTGAAGTTAAAATCGTCTGGGTTATTATGCTGGGTCATGTTTCTTCTAAAATGATCGACGTTTCGACCCCTCTACTGGGATCTTCCTCAGGATCTTCTGGTGCCCATTACTGCTAGAACACTGTCAGAGACGAGTGTCGCGTCCTCTTATAAAAGGCGAGCTTTCACGCGTTCATGTTGGAGAAGTGATGGTATTGGTTAAAATTCATATGGCTACCATTGATGGGCCATAGTCATTGGCTAATATTCCCGCTCTGATGCAGAAGAAGGGGCGTTGGTAGCTCATCTCCTGTGGATACCATTGGCGGCCCATCGTCATTGGATAGAAAGGCACTATTCCACACTTATGCTGGAGAAGGGTTATTGGTTGAAATGCCTGCTTCCGCTATTGATTGGTCGTCATCAGTGGCTTGATTCGAAACGGACAGAGCTACAGAGGGGGAATGTTTACCCAAAATATTATTGTCCTCCGAGGTGACTTGCAGCGCGTTGTTTATGCCGCTCACACACCGCGGCCGCGTATTTACTTCCTTGATGGCGGGGAGCCACGATGCCGGAAGCCTATAGCCATCCTCTCTATTAAAATTAGATGCATTTTTAGAAATTTCAACCGCTTCTCGAACCTTTCTTCTATAAATGTTTGTTTCTTTAGCCAGTACACGTACGTTTTTAAAGTCCGTGTCAGAGCCACAGTTCTCATGATGTTTCGCTACTGCCGATTTTGCACTTTGTTTCAGCCGTATGTGTCGTTCGTGTTCCTTAATGCGTCCTTTAACAGTTCTTCCCGTTTCGCCTACATACACTTTTCCGCAGCCACATATCACTAGATAGACGCCTGCATTGTGGAGGCAATCAGGTGCATCCGTTTTCCGTCGGAAAAAGTCTTTTATTTTGATCTGACTAAAGAAAGATGTCTGAAAATCATTTTTCTTTAAAATTCTGCTTATGCGATCAGTGACCCCAGAAACGAACGGTAGCCTGACGGAGTGAGAAGGCGGCTCTTCGTCATTCTTACTAGCGGTATAAATATTCCGCCTAAAAGCTCTGTCGATTGAATATCATACCCATTTGCCTTCAATGTCCTCTTTAAAAAATTCAACTCCGATTCCACGTTGTCGTCATCACTGATACGGAAGGGACGCGAAGACAGAGTGTTGAGTACTGCTTGCTTCTGGGCTGGGTGGTGGTGCGAAGTGGCATCTAAAAACCTGTTTGTGTTAGTCGGCTTTCTGTACACTCTGTGGCCTGGAGTGTTATCAGATCTTCTGTACACCAGCACGTCTAGGAACGGGAGACCGACCTCACTCTCAACCTCCAAGGTGAATTTGATTTTGGGGTGAATTCCATTTAAGAAATTGTGGAACGCGTGAAGTTCTTCTTCGCCGTGTGGCCATATAACAAATGTATCGTCCACATAGCGGAGCCAGCAAGAAGGCTTCAAAGGAGCACTACTTAACGCTTGTTGCTCAAAATGTTCCATAAACACGTCATCTGCAACTGGCGAAATGGGTGAGCCCATAGCAAGGCCGTCAGAAGGATTTGTTTAATGCACAAGAAAATTATGTAACAGTTGCTCTTTGATTTCAGTTTTTTTATGTGTGTGTGTGTGTGTGTGTGTGTGTGTGTGTGTGTGAACTCATTTCCTTATTTGAAATTACATGTATAAGTTTATAGAATGTGTATGCTTCTACTCCAGTAAATAAATACTGTTTTCTTCAGATACAACGATTAGCAAAATGTAATGAAATATTCAGAAAGATACTAAATAACAAATATAAAAATATAGTTATCAATTTTTGAGCACAAAATTCCCATCTCTGTAGAATTAAACCATGTATCAAATCTTCGATTACAACCACAATCGTTTGTCAAATAGTATTTGCGGTGACACGAAAAAATGGATGAAGTTGCCAACAGATTATCCACAGAAAGCGTCATCCTGTTAGTCCAGCGTTGCAGGACACACACGCACATACGACGAGTGCCATATTCAGCGGAAATATTTGCAGACGCGAAAGAGCGGACATTCCGGGGCACTCGCACGCCGCTAGAAGCAAATGGGGGCTAAACGGAAAAACCGGGCTTCATAAAGCTCTGCGGTCGTAAAAGTTAACGCTCCGTGCGGCCGCTGTGAAATACTGGGCGTGGGGCGGCGCTGACAACGCCGCAAAAATTAGGGACGCGCCGCGACCTGCGCCCAGTGTGGGAGCTGCCATCGACAGACTTAACGCTTCACTGACCGCTCTATAGTCACCTCGCGTCCCACTTTACGTTCCACGTAACTGTGCTCTCCGTGAGATGAGGCATCTCGATTGTTTCCGTAAGTTGGTGTCCACACTCCATCCTATCCATATTGGTGTTAATATTCATTGTAAATGTAATAGGTGGAACTACGCTTCTTTGTGCAAGAAGAAAATTTAACACGTTTCTGGTAGGTCACTTCCTTGCCTGTCTATCTGCGCAGTACAAATTATGCAAGTGACTTTAACTAAAATATCGACTAGCTAGACACTTGAAATTTTAAACACGTCTCAGAAATGAATAACAATGCAATATTAATTCACTTTCTTGTCTGTGTGTTCCATATGGCTGCCATAGGGTGAAAAGGATTGTTAACGCCTGACATCTCGACTGCCCTGCAGGACTAGTGTGTTGTATGGGTAGTATCAGCATGTCTGACAGGAGGTATGTGATATGCACTAGACCAGGGCTTCCCAACGTGTGGTCCGCATAACCCCTTAGGGGTCCACCGGCTCTTTCTAGGAGGTCCGCGGCCACCCTTCGCCAAATCGTGTAAAATAATGAGTAAAATTATTGAATAAAAATGTGAAAATAAAATTCAACACTATTTTTTTTTTCGTGTGAAAAACATGTGTACTTTTACTTCCGGTCGTATTCCCAAACAGCCTTTGCGGTTCCTAAGTGAGAACGCATACACAGTTTAGTGCCGGATAATGCGGCTACTCTGATCGACTGTTTCCCAACAATACGGGGGTCGTTTGTGCACCGGCTCACGGCGGTAGATGCACTGAAACCTTTTACGCATGCGTGGAGCGACGTTTGTCGACCAATCACAGCGCTCGCTGGCACGTGTGCGGCCCCAGGCATCATTAAATGTTAAACTTGCTTTGTCAGTCCACTACCTATTTAATAAGTCGATTTTTGACCTTCAAGTTGTTCTCATTCATCTCTAAACCAAAGACTATTGATACTACGGGTGGGTGGGGGGGTGGGGGGGGGTGTAATTGGGAACATGGAACTTGCATTAAGAAGCTTTCAGTTCCCATGGGTTTCGCTCTGAAATTTAAAGTTACTGTGTTCTTGAGTGACTAGGGGTCCGCCATGGATTTTCGACTGAAGATGGGGTCCACCAGCTGAAAAGGTTGGCAAGCAGTGCACTAGACGGTACAATTACATCTGCAACCGCTAGAATACTTCTACATCACTAGCGTTGTTCAAATGGTTCAAATGGCTCTAAGCACTATGGGAATTAACATCTGACGTCATCAGCCCCCTACACTGAACATGCGGGCCAGGGTATGGTGCTTCGACGACCAATCCACCTGTCATGAAATATGCTATTCAGTACCGCTTCAACCGCACGCGAGCTATGTGCCGGACATCCATCATGTTGGAAGTACATCGCCATTCTGTCATACAGTGAAACATCTTGTAGTAACGTCGGTAGAAGATTACGTAGGAAATCAGCATACTTTGCACCATTTAGATTGCCATCGATAAAATGGGGGCCAATTATCCTTCATCCCATAATGCCGCACCATACATTAACACGCCAAGGTCATTGATGTTCCACTTGTCGCAGCCATCGTGGATTTCCCGTTGCCCAATAGTGCATATTATGCCGGTTTACGTTACCGTTGTTGGTCAATGACACTTCGTCGCTAAATAGAACGCGTGCAAAAAATCTGTCATCGTCCCGTAATTTCTCTTGTGTCCAGTGGCAGAACTGTACACGACGTTCAATCTCGTCGCCATGCAATTCCTGGTGCATAGAAATATGGAACGGGTGCAGTCGATGTTGATGCACCATTCTCAACACCGACGTTTTTGAGATTCCCGATTCTCGCTCAATTTGTCTGCTACTGATGTGCGGATTAGCCACGACAGCAGCTAAAACACCTACTTGAGCATCATCATTTGTTGCAGGTCGTGGTTGACGTTTCACATGTGGCTGAACACTTCCTGTTTCCTTAAATAACGTAACTATCCAGCGAACGGTCTGGACACTTGGATGATGTCGTCCAGGATACCGAGCAGCATACATAGCACACACCCGTTGGGCATTTTGATCACAATACCCATACATCAACACGATATCGACCTTTACCGCAATTGGTAAACGGTCCATTTTAACACGGGTAATGTATCACGAAGCAAATACCGTCCGCACTGGCGGAATGTTACGTGATACCACGTACTCATACGTTTGTGACTATTACAGCGCCATCTATCACAAAGCGAAAAAAATGGTCCAACTAAAACATTGATATTTCTTTACGTACTACACGAATATGTAATAAATAATGGGGGTTCCTATTTAAAAAAAAACGCAGTTGATATACGTTAGACCTATGGTAGCGCCATCTATCGGGCCAACCATAGCGCCATCTGGTTTCCCCCTTCAAGCTAGACAAGTTTCGATCTTTGTAGTTTTTTCGTTTGGCGCTTATTTCGTTAGATATTTGGTCCGGTCACGATCAATGGACCACCCTGTGTAGTTAGTCACTGCCTTCCTTTACGTATACCGTTATCATTACACATGGTTGGTTCAGGCTCAGGTTTCAGGACACCTTCAGTTTTCGCTCCTGGATTACTCTTTTAAGCTTTGTAACTCTCCCGTGCCTTCTCTGTTGTCCATTTCCCTCATGGTGTTTTCCTCCGCTTCACAAGTGGCTAACCTCTGTTGACAGTACTTGATGTGTCAGCCAGTCCCTGCTGTTTCTTCAAGTCGTTCCCCATCCTCGTCCGATTCCGGTCACAATAGTTTTCAACAATAAAATAAAAATCAGATAAACTTAATTTCACTTGCTTCTTTATTTTATTTTTGAGGAAAATAGCAGTTAAACACTCTAATACGTTATTGAAACTTCCTAGCAGATTAAAACCGTGTGCCCGACCGAGACTCGAACTCGGGACCTTTGCCTTTCGCGGGCAAGTGCTCTACCATCTTTTCTTTTTTTTTTTAATCTCATTTTGTTCGCTTTTGTTCGTTGCATCTGCTCGGGGCGGACGTCGTAAGACATCCGTTTAAGTTCGTTATTGATCGATTAATTCAGTTTTTTTATTACAGAGGACAGCTAACCCTCTGACCGAACACGCTGAGCTACCGTGCCGCCTAAACACCTGAGCTACCGAAGCACGACTCACACCCGGTCCTCACAGCTTGACTTCTGCCAGTATCTCGACTCCTACCTCCCAAACTTTACAGAAACTCTCCTGCGAACCTTGCAGAACTAGCACACCTGAAAGAAAGGATAGTGCGGAGACATGGCTTAGCCACAGCCTGGGGGATGTTTCCAGAATGAGATTTTCACTCTGCCAGTAAAGCTGTGAGGACCGGGCGTGAGTCGTGCTTCGATAGCTCAGATGGTAGAGCACTTGCCCGCGAAAGGCAAAGGTCCCGAGTTCGAGTCTCGGTCGGGCACACGCTTTTAATCTGCCAGGAAGTTTCACATCAGCGCACACTCCACTGCAGAGTGAAAATCTCATTCTGGAAACATCCCCTAGGCTGTGGCTAAGCCATATCTCCGCAGTATCCTTTCTTTCAGGAGTACTAGTTCTGCAAGGTTCGCAGGAGAGCTTCTGTAAAGTTTGGAAGGTAGGAGACGTGATACTGGCAGAAGTAAAGATGTGAGGAGCGGGCGTGAGTCGTGCTTCGGTAGCTCATATGGTAGAGCACTTGCCCGCGAAAGGCAAAGGTCCCGAGTTCGAGTCTCGGTCGGGCACACGGTTTTAATCTGCCAGGAAGTTTCATATCAGCGCACACTCCGCTGCAGAGTGAAAATCTCAATCTGATACGTAATTAATAGACAGGTATAACACTATTTTATTTCAGACATGACCCTGTGAAAAGACGAGATAAACCTAAAATTTATCACATCTCTCTTATAATCTCATCAAAATGTTTCAAATCCATTGACAAGACTGAAAAGCGTAAATAATTATTCAAATAAAACTAAAATTTTAGTATAAATTTTTTTTTAAAACAGACCGAAAGCAAAAAGTAATTTTTTATTCCATACAGATAGTTTTGAAAATTTGTGATCGTGAATTTTAGTAGCTATAAAAATATTTGTAAGATTTATAACGAAAAAATTAAGATGCATACAACAGACAATAACTAGGAGGTAAAATATTCATTCATCAATTATGTATTGCATGTACCCCATGTTTTTGTTCCAAGCATTTTCACAAGCATTAAAAATTCACAGTAACAAATTTTCAGAATTATCTGTATGGGATTAGGAATCTGTATGGAGCTGGAGTAAATTATTTTATACCTTCTGGCCCAATTAAAAATGTGTTATATTAAGAAATTATTTTTATTTACATAATTATTTCTCAGTCGATTTATGTGACTATTTTTAAGTGTTACGTTAGAAACTGTCCGAGAATTAATTTTGAGTAAACACCCAAGACACCGTAATGCAGTAAGTGCGCAGAAAGCCATTTTTGTATCGTGCGACAGACGTCTGAGTATGACATAATAGGTGCATCTTTGGAGGAGGGAGAGACACGCAGTCAGTGCGTGATTGGAAGGTGACCACGTGCAACGCCTACATGATTTTCGAGAATGCTCTAGAACAGGGGCCGGCCGTGGTAGCCGAGCGGTTCTAGGCGCTTCAGTACGGAACCGCGCGACTGCTACGGCCGCAGGTTCTAATCCTGCCTCGGGCATGGATGTGTGTGATGTACTTAGGTTAGTTAGGTTTAAGTAGTTCTAAGTTCTAGGAGACTGATGACCTCAGATGTTATGTCCCATAGTGCTCAGAGCCATTTGAACCAATTTCTAGAACAGGGGTTTCCACATGATGGCGTGCGTACCATTCGTGATACATAAGGACATTTCAGGTTGTATGCATACAAGTAAACAAAATATGTACAGATATATTTAAATTATTCTATTACGTTACTTTATTTTTAAGCAGACTAATAGTGACAAAACTGGTCGATAAAAGTATTGCTTCGTTACAAATTTAGAGGCCTATCAAAAACTTTTTGGAAAGTGTTTTACCAAAATTTACTCAAAAGACAACTGGATAAGAAATACATTTTTGTAAAAAGTGCTAGAAGAAGTAATCACGAAAGAAAGTTTCGTCAACAAGAATAGCAACAGTTCAATGAAAAAAGCTTTCAAAAAAAAAAAGAAAATAAATAAATAAATAAATAAAAAAATAACTCTGCTTCCTTTTTAGACTGGAACAAAAACTGAGTACCCTTCTTTCAATCCAATTTTTGATGTCATTTGTTACTGCTTACATGTGTGACAGAAATTCCTCTTAGTTGTACAGTAAAAGCAAATACAGAAACAGACTTAGTGGTGAAGAAGACTGAGCTCCATCAAGCTGGACTTTGGAGCTCTGATTAAAGATAAACATCAGAATCTACATTTGAAAACTAACCACTTGGCCGGCCGTAGGTGGCCGAGTGGTTCTAGGCGCTTGAGTCTTTAACCACGCTACCGCTAAGGTCGCAGGTTCGAATCCAGCCTCGGGCATGGATGTGTGTGATGTCCTTAGGTTAGTTACGTTCAAGTAGTTCTAAGTTCTAGGGGACTGATGACCTCAGATGTTAAGTCCCATAGTGTTCAGAGCCATTTGAACCATTTTTTGAAGTAACCACTTGTTTATTTTGAAGTCTGATTTATCGTCGATGTTTTATTTGATTCTGAATTCGTTAGCTTTTTGGTCTCTAATTTCAGTTCAGTTCAGTTCAGTTTATTACTCTCTTGCACAGCTTGTTTATGTTATTTGCGATATAAAGGTTTCATTAATATCGTAAATATCATTCCTTTCGTAGTCATTGAATATTTGTATCTCAAACGGGTTCATTTAATTTAATATTATATGCTTCAAATAAGTACCACATGTTAAAAGGAAAGACTCTGTAAAAAAGTGCTTCCGTAAAGCCTTATTTTGTGTGTCTCATATTTCTACCACTGTAGTTGATCAGTATGGTGCAAAAATGGCTAACATTATTCCCCCTGTACCGGAACGCACGACAACGATGTTCATGATCGAATAGCGCTAAGATACTTCCTTAATAATGAGACATTAATTCGTTTCATTCATTTACACTGAGTTTGTCAATCGCAACAAAAAAAAATGTTCAGAGCAAAGATATCTCTGGCACCAGCTACAATATGAGAAACCACACACGTTGACACCACGCACAAAGCATGCGAGCAACGCGAAAACACTAATTCGAAACCTGTTATCCACTCCACAGCACAGTACTTCTCGCAGGGACACTAGGTGGCTGTAGTGGTGCAGACCGGGTGACAAACATCTGGTGTACGCACAGGTTCAAAATCTGTACTTTGAGCAGGTCGTAACTGCGTGCTGTCAGAATTATGACCCAAATTTCCGCGTCAGATCGATTGCTGGGTCTATCAAGAATATGTGATATTTTCTTATTAAAATATGAGGTCAACTTGGCGATGTTTCCTTGTTAGACGAAGAACTCATGTTCTCAGTAAACGAAGATGCTTTACGAAATATGAAAGACACATAATTCGCAATTCCATTATAGGTCAAGTTATTACAGTAATAATTTTAAGCATACAGAAAAAGAATCATGAATGATTACAACAGCACATTATATTTATGGAGAACAGATATAACTTTCATAAATGACAGCGTTTCAAGAAAAGAAACAGGTTGCGTACTTCATCCAAGTTTGTTATAAAGTAAGTTCTAATATTTCTATATAAATGTATGTAGTGTTGTTGTTGCACATATTACAGTATTTTCTCTGGAGGTGAGGTGTAAGTTAGAAGACTCAAATGGTCTTAAAACTGCAATGATGAAAATACAGTTTTTCCTTGGGTCCTGAATCAGTCGTAGAGAGTAGTCAACTCACTGAGTTATTGCATATCATTTGGGGTGAAAAATCAGTCATTTATGACAACAGATAAGAGGTTAGGTTCTTAGGGCTTAACGTCCTATCAATAGTAAAATCGTTACAGCTGAATTGCGAGCTTATTTCTGGCAAGGTCATGGTAAGAATCATCTGTGACTATTTCTAAAAGAAATCTCTATTCACCCGAAATATTTGCTGTGTTAATCATATATGATACAACTTGATCTATAATGGAATTGCGATTTATGTGTCTTTTATGTTTCGGAAAGCATCTTCGTTTACTGAGAACATAATGGCTTCTTCGTCTAACAAGAAAATATCACGAACTTGACCTCATATTTTAAGGAGAAAATACCACATACGCTTGACAGCCCCAGCAATCAATCTATGAAAATTCGGGTCACAATTCTGATAGCACGCAGTTACGACCTGCTGAAAGTGCAGTCCGCCTTCGGGGCCGTAGCGGCTCGGACGTGCCTAGCGCACCGGCCGCACCCCGTGTAGCGCGAGCTTTGTTTACATCCGTGAGGCTTCGCATAGCGGTGTATTGATTACTACAGATCACGACGGCTCTTTCTTACCGGAAGGCGACTATCAAGTTCACGTTCGACGCACACGAAATCGAACGTTTCTTGCGCGAAGTGGTAAAACTAGATCCCCCAGGAGCTAATAGGAATTCGATCAATAGTGGCCAGCGTCGCATATGTAAAACTCATAGACGAGGCAGCGTGCAACAGACTTATCCGTCGATCCACCGAAGGTTACCGCTTTTGCCACGCCGACAGGAACGTGGGTGTGGTTTCTGTTGATCGTACCGGTCTCGTAGTGAGAACGGCACGCGTATTCGAACTTCCGTTCGAAATCCCTGCGGACATGGTTATCGCAGCACTTCGCCCTCACGGCACGGTCCTCAACCATGCTGCGGAGAAATGGACCAGCTTCGAGACGTATCCCGTACTCAGCGGAGTGCGCCAAATAAGAATTTAACTCCAGAAGCACATGGAATCTTAAGTGACAATAGGTGGCTGCCGAGCCATCGTTATATACGATGGTCAATCGAAAACCTGCTCTGGCTGCAGACAGGAAGGCCATGTCCGAACTGACTGTCTTTAGCGACGTCTTGCGGGACACCCAGCAGCCGCCACAGCAGATGACGTCGCTGCCTATTAAGTACGTGAAGGCGCTACGGGACGACATGGGCTACGCGCATGACAAGCCGATGCCCGTAGAATCTGCGAGTATCGCCCCCGATCCCACGTCACTGACGATGCAAGTGGCCTTGTCACACCAACAGCCAGACGCCCCACAACAGCTGCGGAGCCACGGTCCTACTGCGCTCCAGTCGTACCCATCTTCACATATGGAAAAGGATCGCACTGAACAGCATCCCTCAGCAGACGAAGAAGTTCCACCACGAAAACAGCGGTCGAAGAAACGAAAGAAGAGACAGCTGTCCACAGAAGACGAGCACCACAGCCGAGGCGACGAACAAGACAGTGGGAACGATCAAGATTCGTTTCCACCGCCAGGCCAGGACGACGTCACATTCAAAGCGTCGGTGCTACAAACCGTGGAGAAGCCGCCACATCAACGAGACGCGATGGATACAGATGTGCAACAGGATGAGGTCCCATCTGCAGATGAACGCCCGTCAACAGCGAGAGTCGTCACCAATGCACTAGGAGATTGGGCACAAGAAATGGAACAAACTGATGAGATGCAGGAGGCAGACGTTCAATCATTGGCTTCCACTGATAATGAATGGGGAGGGAACCTTGCCCATGGCGGCCAATGAGGAAGTGTCTGAGGTCCCGGTCCAGGAACAACGCTCCGTCGACGGCCGATCAGTAGATGCGTGAATTCCAGCAGTGCACAGCAGATGTCACTCGTCTATCGTACTCAAATGGTTCAAACGTGTTGTGTACATAGTTCCGCGTAGTCGGCGCGTACACAACTTTCCCAATAGAGCGCGCCCCACTGAGCACAACAGCGCAGGCGCAGCGCTCGTCCGTCTCCGCACTACGAGATGGCGCTGTCTTAGAGACGGACCAAATTCTGCTTCCGCCACCAGGCTTACATCTCCACCATCGCTCTGCCACGACAGAAGACATGGCGCAGTAGGGGCCCATGGAAGCTGAACGTAACCCATCTGCAGGATGAAGACTGTTTACGGGAGGTTGAAGTCACATGGTGACAATATCAACTGCGTGAACGTTCGTACGATTCAACGCTTAAATGGTGGCTCTGCTGCGTCAAACCGGATTTCCGCAGAACGTTCGCACAATATGGCCAGGATAAGTCACATTGGCAATGGGCGACTTCCGAATTTTATTTCACAGCCCTACGTGACTTTGTGACACAACCACCGTCTCCCGACCGTCAGCAGGCTGTCCAACGTATTAGAGCAAAACTGCTGCGTCTTACGGCAGTGAAGATAGAAGGAGTTAAAGTAAGTGCGAGGATGCTCGACGGATTACCCAACGAACGGCTGTCATTCCACTACATACTGAGAGAAAGAAGGCAGCGACGACGTACAATTATACAGGATGTCGAAATGTCCGATGGATCGTGGGCCACGTTACAGAAGGATATTGCACGTGCTTTTGCTCACCACTACCGCAGTTGCTATGCAGAGGACCAGCTGGACAGAGCAGGACTGGCAGATGTGCTTCGCCAAATGCCTACGGACGAGTATCCCGCTGAAGAGGCCGGCGGTATGGCTGAAACCACCGTAGATGATCTGGACGCTGTCCTAAAGTGTGGTGCGGTAAACAAATCCCCTGGACAGGATGGGCTCCCTCTTGTGTTCTACCGCACCTTTGCTTCTCTGATGGGACCGACGTGGGTACAGATGTACAACGAACCGTTAACACCTACCTTACGTGTCCCTGCCGAGTTCACAGAGGGTATCATGATACCCATTCCAAAACCAAGTGGTCGTCGTAGACCACAAGACTACCTGGCTTTGACGCGATCGTTCTTTTGGTCAAGTCAGAAGACGAAATCAAGACGGCGCTGGAATGGATCCGGCAGTATTACGAGGAGCCCTCATGACAGTGGATTTCGATCACGCTTTCAAGCGAGTGGGAATCCCCCTGCAGTTTGTGCACACGATAATGAGGTTGATCAATGGTACAAACTCGAGAGTCTTGGTGAATGGTGTTAGCTCCGAACCTTTCACGATCCTACGCTCAGTGCAGCAAGGTTGCCCCCTTCCAGCCATCTTAATTGCAGCCGCTCTTGAACCTGCACTATGTCATCAACCTACGAAAGACCCGCTGTATGGAAGTGGGCACACCAAGGTCCCCACACTCAAGTGTTTGGGTGTGGTATTCCGTGGAAACATATGACGTACAGCGGCGGATAATTATCGACGGCTACTGCGACTGATTCGTGCATTGGTACAACATGCGACTTGAGGGCGTCCAACTACGGGCCGTATCTTTCCAGTATATCAGCGCCTGTCAGTTTCCCGTCCAATGGAATAATACACGAAGTCAAGAACGCGCAAAACACTTGGAGCTCCAAACGTGTCGCCAGTTTGGCGTTCAAATAGCGGTACTGCTTGCCCAGAGGAATGACTCGGAACACGGCGGTTCGTCTCTTTTAACTGTTACCAGGAAACATCATGTTCTGCCTATTGATTTGTTTACCCTAGATTACTAACCCTTCGTAAATTTGAAGACTGCAATAGGATGTAAAACAGGACATTTTTGTACTTAATTGGACCGCAGTTACAATTGGAGACCTAATGATTGTAATTAACTAATGTATAAACTATAAATTATGAGTTCCTTCGAATAAAATGTAGAGTAGCAATATAACATTTCCTCCCTTTCCCCCTAGTGTTCTAAAGCTAAATGACCGAGCCGCGCGGTGCAGCCATGCTGATTGAGGCGCCTTGCCACGGTTCCGCGCGGATCCCCCCCCTCGTCGGAAGTTCGAGTCCTCCCTGGGGCATGGGTGTGTGCGTTTCTGTTGGTGTAAATTAGCTTAAGATAGATTAAGTAGTGTGTAAGACTAGGGACCGATGACCTTAGCAGTTTGGTCTCATAGGAACTTACCAAAATTTCCAATATGACCGAAATTTTGACGTTAAGAAGAAAAGCATTATAGCAAAAACTGAGTAATTCTAATTCCTAACCAAAAATAAGGATAATCCTGAAAAGTTGTTTTTCTCCTGGTGAATCCTATTATACCACAAATATAATAGGGTCCAGCGTGGAATGTATTATTTGCTTGGAGGTATGACTCAGTAACTAAAATAAGAACTCCTCCCGAACAGGCGGTGAAGGCCCAACAGTACCGACCGGCTGCCGTGCCAGCCGCAGCCCACAGGCTTCACTGGATGCGGATGCGGAAGGGCATGTGGTCAACACACCACTCTCCCGCCCGTATGTCACTTTCAGAGACCGGAGCCGCTACTTCTCAAGTAGCTCCTCAGTTTGCCTCACAAGGGCTGAGTGCACCCCGCGTGCTAACAGCACTCGCCAATCTGAATGGTCACCCATCCAAATGCTAGCCCAGCCCGACAGCGCTTAAATTCGGTGATCTGACGAGAACAGGTGTTACCACAGCGGCAAGGCCGTTGACATGTCTCAGTGAGAGTGTTATTTTAATCTTCTTCTTCACTTTACGTGTTGTTACGCCCCGTTATCGTATCCTCATTTCTTTCACGATCTTCTTTTCTACATCCTTCCACTCTTCTTAGAAATCTCATGTCTTGAGTATTGCCCTTCCCTACTACAATGAACTCAGTATGAAGGACGTGAACAGGCAGACTGTGCTTTGTAAGGGTACAGATGTCGATATGATGTATCGAAACTTAACCGTACCCATTTCTGTTGAGCCCAAGACCACAGTTGGTGCGGGTATTCATGATCATCTAGGGAGAGGGTGAGCTTTTGGCGTCTACAGAAAAGACGCGTAAGCAGATAATGTGCAGGATCCGTTAATGTAGTAAACCACTAAGAGTCAGTGTTTGGAAAGGCTGTTGCTAACAGGGTGTGAAATACATATTTCGTGCAATATAGTCGCAGCATCAGGTTGAGAGGACACGTGTCACATAGACACACGACTATTATCGTTGCGATCGATTTTGGATGTTATATGTGGTCTTTGGATATCGTGTGGCTTTCTTCCGGGTTGGCGGGCGTCGCGGAATTGTGTTGGTCGGCAAGTCTGTGTTTTGAGGCAGCTCGGAGATCCAAGTTTCGTGATTTCTATCAAGGGGAAGGTCCCTGAAGTAAAGTGGTTAAGCTGCATGAGCCGCTGAGTTGCGCTGTGTGCAAACACCAAGTACGTTGGCCGTTAGTGTATGTGGCTGAGCGACGTATTAAGAGGCGTTTCACTCGCTAGATGATTGTGGAACTTACACAGCCGTTAATCGAAAATTATGTGAATGAGCTCTGTGTGAGCTGGTTAAGTGTAGGCTTCGCAGTGAAGTCTTAATTATAACTGTACTGGTTGTTCTCTAATTGATCATTAAGGGTATTAAGTGATTGAAAATTGCACCTAAGTGCTATTCCTATTATCGGTGAACCGTCCTTAAATGGTTTCAATTTAAAGGTCGATTGCTGTGGACGAAACATCTCGTAGACTGATGCACGTATATCTGGTTCAAGGATTCTGCCCTGTATTTTTATGTGTGTTTCAGAGAGATGCAATTGTCCTGTGTTTGTCAAAAGCTGCTGTAAGTGCCAACGCACTGGCGGGGAGTCAGGTGTAACCCGCAGCCTAGGTCCTGCTGTGTTTATGATTTTCTGATGTTTAAACAAATGTTTTTTTTGTTACATAAAGATAGACCTCAACTAAGTAAACGTCAACAAATAGAGCAGGTGTAAAGTGATTAAATTCGATGGTCATTTAATTTTGGGCTAATGGCAGTGGTCTGTTCATATGGCTCTGAGCACTATGGGACTTAACTTCTGAGGTCATCAGTCCCCTAGAACTTAGAACTACTTAAACCTAACTAACCTAAGGACATCACACGCATCCATGCCCGAGGCAGGATTCGAAACTGCGACCGTAGCGGTCGCGCGGTTCCAGACTGTAGCGCCTAGAACCGCTCGGCCACCCCGGCCGGCGCAGTGATCTGTCTCTGTAGTAATAGACAGTCCACAGTGCTTGTTGAGTCGATGTCACATCTCTATTTAAGTTGCAGTGTGTAGCCACGTAAAGTGTAATCTGGGTTTGTTTCATGGCAGTCTTTCCTGTTTCTGTTACATATCCATGTTCTAGTGAATTGTGGTTAACCGCTTGAGTTTTAAGTGTACTTTGTGCCGTGTTGGGCCGTGTAGTAATCAAATGCAATTAAGTGGCTGACACACTCTGATAGAAATTGTACTGTCAGTTGTAGGCTTTTGTTAAGTGTGGCGAAGCCACGGCAATACTGTATTTGCTAGTTGTTCATATGGATTTTATGGTTATACTTGCTTGGTTCTGATAACTGTCTTGTTTTAGTAAGAATTTACACTAAGTAACTGCTGCATTGTACTGAATATTGTGAGGAATTATCTGAAGGAACCTTATGTTAATAAACTAAGTATGTGAAAATCAAAGTATGACTACCAACCATGATTCGCCATCCCGTTTCCCGTCCTTATAATAGTTGTGGTATGGATTGTGCAAGGTCGTATTAAAGCGGCCACGTACCAACACTGATACATGGACCTTGGGAGTAAGTTGTCCAGTAATGCTATCTACAAATATTTCGATACCGATTCAATATACAGCAAACATCAAGTCAAAAGTGTTTATGATTCAATGAATAGTTTATAAAATCGTCAATCGATAGGGCAGCTTACAAGTTCTCTACTTTTTATTTCTTCTTGATTTGTCCTAGCTGCACACATAATTTTTCTTACGGCTTCTACTTTTGCTTTGAACGATAGTATCTTGACAGAAACTTGGCTTTGCTTTCAAATTAGTGTGCAGTGCCACTCCCTGCGAACGTCTACCTCTGAAAACTGGAGCTCCGGTTTGACCCTCATCTGCTCTGAAATTTTTATTAAACCACGAATCAGGCGGCTCGTTAATTTGTCATGGCAAGAGGCGACCACTCAACAGTTTATTAAAACCTCAAAATCATCACTCCAGAAGTCCCCTGACAAATTAAGACGAAGGTTCGGAGCGAGGGCACCGGCGTCCCTGACCGCTGGCGCCATTAAAAATAATTGCACAGCGGCGGCCCTTGTTAACTGGCCAAGCGATCGTCTTTTGTCCGCTCGACGCAGAGGGCCATCTAACAGCGTGCCGCGGTCGCGAGCGAAGGCGCACATTCTCCCTGGCATATCTGCGAGGGGCCTTCTCGAGTTCAGAAACGCCTAAAATGCAATACTCGATATCCCATTCTGGAATATTCGACTGTCATAGAATTTAGTCCAACATTTTTTAACATATTTTCCCCTCTGACAATTTCTTTTGTCTCGTAACTGAAAGCCCTTTTACTTTTTTCCTTGTAATCTTTCTACCCCCCCCCCCCCCCCACATCCCTCACCCCCATCCCCTTCACCTTTAGTTGCTAGCCGTCGAGGCATATTTTCCAGTTTTAGTCACAAATGAGCTGACCACAGCAACCTGTGCCAGAAGTCAGGATAGCTGTTGGGAGCCTCTTCGACGCTAGTAAACCATTATTGGAGCTCAATCATTTATGCACAGCATTTACAAGTCGTCGTTCTCCCGCACCAGCCTCGGATGACGCTTCATGCAGCTGCGTGTTGGATTTTAGCCAGCTCAGCATGTTCTAACAACCCTACCACAACAAAGGTCGAAATTTTAATAACGATTGTGGTGTTGCTCACGCTGCTAAATACTGCATTATCGGGCAACAACAGTCATATTATGTGGCAGGTGTCGTTAGAGCACAGTTAATAGTCATTTCATATAGTAATGAAAAAACTAGGCACTCATGTTTTGTGTTTCCCACGCAGGCCTCGTCGTAAAATCATGGCTCAATCGTTGAAAATCTAGGTGGTTATGATTCCAAGCTCGGATGCAAAGAGGCCTAGGTTTTATCCTGCTATATTCAAAAGTTTTGTAGATGCGCTTCACAAAACATTCTTCAAGATTAAACCTTTCAAAGTTAGCACAATGGTGATGTAAAAAAATAATCAGCACTCCGAAATTAAGTTACACTTCCTTTTAATTGCTTTTATTGCAATATCACGCGACACACTAAACATCACTTCACAATACAAAACATACTTGAAAACATCTTCCTCACAGTCACTGTTAAAGTTCACATTTTATAAGCGGACTACGTTATGCGTCTTTCCAACATGACGTCCAACACTTGACTTTCTCAAGGTCCGACTCTCTCACAACTCAACAACTAACTAATAATCGCTCACGCCCCCAAAAATCAGAGTTACAAGTACGTCAAAGATCATAGTGACAAAAGAAAGAGTATACATAAGAATAGTATCATTGCAATATAAACATATCGATGTATCACAAGTGAAATCAAATCTGAATGTTGTCTCAGAAATACGTCAACTACTTTGCAGAAACACAGTAGAATATTACTGGTATCGGGAGGTTCAGGTGAGGTGCCGTAATGGTTGCGTGATTCAAGTACCATTACAATGTCCAGGCATGTCATTTGCTCCCACTCCGAATTCTACGATGACTCTTGATGATCCATCAGCAGTGTATCTGGTGTGGCAGTCGTGTGATCGATTGACCTCCTCGTTACAAGCATGGTGGGTTCCCCATCCAGAGACCCGTGTAACATGGACCCCAAGAGGCCCTTTTGCTGGCTCCCGCATTGAAGTTCAGTGCTGGCAGTACTCCGCAATGTGGTGTTGTCAGAAGACAGCTAGTGTCTCCATCAGTACATGGTGGGCGGCGGGCAGCAAGAAATTCTTCAGGTGAAGACCATCATCTCAATTGCTACTTCAGATAATTCATAGACTGTGCTCGAGCACCTAGGACGTAAATTCACTACAGCAATGTAATCATGCAATCGAGTGCTATTACTGTGAAGGACATCGATCCCAATGATCAACTCATGACGAGAGCTGAAACACTAGAGTATTTAAACGGAGCTAAAATGAGGATCGGTTCTTAATGGCCGCATTAATCCTCCTTATTCTGCCCTATTCACGTAACAAACCGTTAGCTACCGTGTCGGTTCATTATTATGTGCGTTTGTGAAAGAGACAGAGTTAAAGAACATGCTTATCTCGCTTCCTTTGGTTTCAGTCGCAGTCTCCGTTCTTCTGAACGCGTATTCTCACTCGGCGGACTGTGTCGTAATTTGTCGAAGGCCTAACTCACTTGCGACACACTGACACACTTCCTACTTCCTCCTATATCTCTGGCGTGACCTGATTTTGCCTGTGGCAACGTTAACGAGTTTTAATATGAATTTCTAAGTTCCCACTCCTTACTATTCCGTGTCGGAACAGAGCTGTGGCGAGTGACACTTCTGCAGAAATGTAATATATTTCAGATGGTTTAACACAACTAAACTATCACATTCCAACCTAAACTAGCCCACGAACTAAGCTACAGATCAGCCTGTCACCACAATCGAATGTTTTGCTTTCATATTCGTCGGCTTTGGCAACTGATAAACAAAGTTTTACTTTCCAAGCTAACCTAGAAGTGGGGATAAGCGACAGATCAGTGTGTCACATCAACCAGATTTTTAACTTCCGCATTTGTTAGATTTCCCATCTCAAAACCAAATCGTCGGTTTCCAACCTAACCTAGCTCTCTGGCTACGCTACAGATCAGTGTCTCACCACAATAATGTATTCTGCTTTCACATTCGTTGGGTTTGTCAACCCACCAGGGTAGCCGAGAGCGCTAATGCGCTGCTTCCTGGACTCGGGTAGGCGCGCCAGCCCCGGGTCGATCCGCCCGGCGGGTTAACGACAAGGGACGGTATGCCGGGCAGCCTGGATGTAGTTTTAAGCGGTCTTCCACATCCCTCTACTGGTCCCTACGTTCCGCCTCAGTTACACGATTCACAGACATTTGAAACACCTTCGCATTATTCGATGTGGTACACTAGAATCAGACAGTTGGGGTACACTAATTCCGTTCCGAGGGGTTTGGGGTGGCGGCAGAAGGGGCATCTGGCCCCTCTCTGCAACTAACACTGCCACATCAATAATAACAATGCCGACCATGCATAAGGCCTCAAGAAGACGATGAGGATGACGATTCGTTGGCTTTGCCAGGTCACAACTAATCACATTCTAACCCAACTTACACATTGGGCTAAGCTAGAGAAGACTCTGACATCACAACCAGCTTTTCTTAGCTTTAGTGTTCGTTGGATTTCGCGACTCAAAACCAAAGTGTCACAATCAAACCTAACCTAACCCTCGAGCTAAGCTGCAGATCGGTCTTCAGTGCAACAGGATACTGTGCTTTCACATTCGTTGACTTTGCCAACTCGCAACCTCATTGTCACTCTCCGGCCTAACTTAAACGCCCCCCCCCCCCCTCATTCATTGGCTTTGCCAACTCACAGATCAGATTGTCCTATTCGAACCAAACCTAGACTTTGGGTAAAGTTACAGATCTGTCTGTCACCACAAGCAAGATTTTTTGCTATCTCATTCGTTGGCTTTGCCAACTCACAACCAAACTGTCGCTTTCCAACCTAACTTAAACCCTGGGTCGAAAATCTGTTTATCGAAGCAAGAGCCCCAGGCACCGCAGAAATGTCCCTCCACAGACGTGCCAGTCCAAAAAAATGGCTCTGAGCCCTATGGGACTTAACTTCTGAGGTCATCTGTCCCCTAGAACTTAGAACTACTCAAACCTAAGGACATCACACACATCCATGCCCGAGGCAGGATTCGAACCTGCGACCGGAGTGGTAGCGCGGGTCCAGAGTGAATCGCCTAGAACCGCTCGGCCACTCCGGCCGGCACATGTCAGTCCACACAAGTGTTCCTATACCTCAGCTCCTGGCGTCGATTGTTACGTGTTAAAAGTTGCAGACGAATATTAACTTACAGCTCCCTTTAACATCCACGGCCACTCCCATTTATTTACAAGACACTTAGTAAAGTCAGAGCCTGTGGTATTTCAAATAAATTACTAAGGGAAATTTTAATGTAGAGATTAAATGAAACTTTTCGTAGTGTTTAGATTTTTTGCAGTAAATGTTTGACTGGTGATGTGGAACTTCAGTGCACTACGTCTCCTACATTTGCTAACCAAATACTGGCAGAGAATATTTCATCCATCACGAGGATTCGAACCAGGTTACCTCCGTCTCACACGCCACCATGGAGTCGTAGGTTAGCGACCTTCATTCTCTAATTTTTTTTGTTTTTCATTTTTCAATCCCGTTTTGTTCGTTGCATTTGTTCGGGGCGGAGGTCCTATGACAACCGTTCAAGTTCATCGTTGATCCGTTCACTCAGTTTTTATTTTATTACAGAGAGCAGCCGTCCTTCTGACCGAACAGGCTGATCTATCGTGCCGACACCTCGGCTACGAATGCTTCGCACCAGTTAGTACAGCGAGGAGGGTTACTACGTAATCCTCGGTGTTGAATTTCAGGCGGACAGCTATCACCTTTTATTAATCAGCATTTTAATCAATGTGAGTGCCGCGTGTAACAACGTCTATTTCATTTAAAACGGTCTTTTCGCACGCTTTTGCAAGCGGATGAATTAGTGAGACATGCCCTAGGTGCTCGAACACAGTCTGTGAACTAGACGAAGAAGCACTTGAAATGATGGTCTTCACCTAAAGAAAATTTTGCTGCTCTGGGCAACTTAAAGAGAAAGCTACATGAGATGCGTTCGCGGTGCGAATACGAACAACCATCTGCTGTACAAGAGAACCAAGACAATGAAAATCTGTGCCGGGTTGGGATTCGAAACGGAATTTCCAGCTTACACGAGCAGTCGCGTTAATTGCTTTGATTATCTACATCTGCAGCTACATCGATACTCCACTACCACGCTACGGTGCATGGCGGAGGGTACGCCGTCATTTCCTTTCCACACTCCCAAATACAATGAGGGAAAAGTGACTGTCTATATGCCTTCGTATGAGCCCTAATGTATCTGATCTTCGTGGTCCTTATGCGCAATGCATGTTCGAGGCAACAGAATCGTTCTGCAGTCAGTTTCAAATGCCGGTTTTCTAAATTTTCTCAATAGTATTCCTGAAAAAGAACGTCGTCTTCTCTCCAGGGATTTCCATTTGAGTTCCCGAAGCATCTCCGTAACACTTGCATGTTGTTCACACCTACCAGGAACAGATCTATCAGCCCGCTTCTGAAACACTTTAGTGTCTTACTTTAGTCCGACCTGGTAAGGTTCCCAAACACTGGAGCGGTACTCAAGAATAGGTCGCACTAGCGTCCTTTATGAGCTCTCCTTTACAGGTGAGGCACATTTTCCTCGAATTTTCCCAGTAAACCGAAGTCGACCATTCACCTTTCCTCAGATGGTCGTTCCATTTCATATCGTTATGCAACGTTACGTCCAGGTATTTAAACAACGTAACTGTCTCAAGCGGGACACTAATGCTGTATTCGAGCACTGTTGTTGTTGTGGTCTTCACTCCTGAGACTGGTTTGATGTAGCTCTCCATGCTACTCTGTCCTGTGCAAGCTTCTTCATTTTCCAGTACCTACTGCAACCTACATCCTTCTGAATCTGCTTAGTGTATTCATCTCTTGTTCTCCCTCTACGATTTTTACCCTCCACGCTGCCCTCCAGTACTAAATTAGTGATCCCCTGATGCCTCAGAACATGTCCTACCAACCGATCCCTTCTTCTAGTCAAGGTCTGCCACAAATTTCTCTTCTCCCTAATTCTATTCAATACCTCCTCATT
Source organism: Schistocerca americana (assembly GCF_021461395.2). Lineage (NCBI taxonomy): Eukaryota > Metazoa > Arthropoda > Insecta > Orthoptera > Acrididae > Schistocerca > Schistocerca americana. The sequence continues at coordinate 472,767,266 of NC_060122.1, read as the reverse complement.
AGTTATGTGATCTACCTATCTAATCTTCAGCATTCTTCTGTAGCACCACATTTCGAAAGCTTCTATTCTATTCTTGTCCAAACTATTTATCGTCCACGTTCCAATTCCATACATGGCCACACTCCATACAAATACTTTCAGAAACGACTTCCTGACACTGAAATCTATACTCGATCTTAACAAATTTCTCTTCTTCAGAAACGCTTTCCTTGCCATTGCCAGTCTACATTTTATATCCTCTGTACTACGACCATCATCAGTTATTTTGCTCCCCAAATAGCAAAACTCCTTTACTACTTTAAGTGTCTCATTTCCTAGTCTAATTCCAACAGCATCACCCGACTTAACTCGACTACATTCCATTATCCTCGTTTTGCTTTTGTTGCTGTTCATCTTATACCCTCCTTTCACGACACTGTCCATTCCGTTTAACTGCTCTTCCAAGTCTTTTGCTGTCTCTGACAGAATTACAATGTCATCGGCGAACCTCAAGTTTTTATTTCTTCTCCATGGATTTTAATACCTACTCCGAATTTTTCTTTTGTTTCCTTTACTGCTTGCTCAATATACAGACTGAATAACATCGGGGATAGGTACAACCCCGTCTCACTCCCTTCCCAACCACTGCTTTCCTTTCATGTCCCTCGACTCTTATAACTGCCACCTGGTTTCTGTAAAAATTGTAAATAGCCTTACGCTCCCTGTATTTTACCCCTGCCACCTTCAGAATTTGAAAGAGAGTTTTCCAGTCAACATTGTCAAAAGCTTTCTCTACGTCTACAAATGCTAGAAATGTAGGTTTGCCTTTCCTTAATCTTTCTTCTAAGATAAGTCGTAGGGTCAGTATTGCCTCACGTGTTCCAGCATTTCTACGGAATCCAAACTGATCTTCCCCGAGGTCGGCTTCAACGTTTTTCCATTCGTCTGTAAAGAATATTCAAACACTACAGGTTGGTTTCTCCTACTCAGTCGCATTAACTTATATTTTTCTATATTCAGAGCTAGCTGCCGTTCGTCACACTAACTAGAAATTATGTCTAACTCATATTGTATCGTCTTACAGTCACACAACCTATCCTGGGATGAATCATGGCCAGTCCCGTATTTCCATATGTCGTTTTTCCTGCCCACATTATGTAATTTCCGTACAGGGGAGGACATTTTAACTGAAAGTTGCTGCCCGGTATCGGCTAACAAACAGGATATTTCAGTGCATGTGTTGTTCCGAAGTATGATGCAATTTTCCTTCGGACATGCATGCATGATCGAAAGAGCGTTGTATCGTTCTTCTTAACAACAGTCGCGCGGGATTAGCCGAGCGGTCTAGGGCGCTGCAGTCACGGACTGTGCGGCTGGTCCCGGCGGAGGTTCGAGTCCTCCCTCGGGCATGGGTGTGTGTGTTTGTCCTTAAGATAATTTAGGCTAAGTAGTGTGTAAGCTTAGGGACTGATGACCTTAGCAGTTAAGTTCCATAAGATTTCACACACAGTTTTTTTTTCTCAACGACATAGGCACTGCAATATTGTATGAGGAAGCTTGCCGCTCCTGTCAGCACATGAGGTCTAGTCTTGGTTGAACTGTAGCCGCTGTTTCACGTTTCCACGTCACAGTGTTGTCTCTAAGAGTCGACCCAGGTAGCTTTAGAAGGGCTGAAACTTCCGCGATGAATTTACTACTCAGGTGACATCCATTCGAAAGTCATTGAGCTCTTCTAACCGACCTATTTGGTGTTACAAATTTTCTGACATGACGTGGATCGCCGCCTCCTTTTATACTGCCGGATCCGCCTCTCGTGATGTACAGTGGTCAGTTCTCCATTACACAGGTGTGTCCAGATGCTTTCGATCAGATAGTGTATAGTGAACGTCTGTTCAGCAACGAGCATATCTGACCGTACTGTTTACAAGCCGCTGAGCTTCCGCAATGGGAACAAAATTACAGGAGATGGAAGGTGGTGGGGGTAATTTTTCGCCAGTGTTATCTGAAGAAGAGCATCTGTGTAGGAGGCGCCTGAAGCAGCGGCCGGCCATCGTTGCGGCGGCCACGCTGATGGCGTGTTGCACGCGACCCGCCCCAGACCGGCGTCCGTGGCTGCCGTGCGTGACGCTCACAGCAACGGCGTCCGCCCGCTAGCGCGGATCAGCGCTGCTGCGGACCCACAGAGGGAGAACCGCCCCGTGAAGTCACTCTCTCTCGCTGCAGCGCACCCTTCAGTTCCTCTTAGCACCGGAACCGACGACAGAGCCATGTGACACACTGGTCTACAATCAAACATCTAACGTACTCCACACAGTAAACTCGAGGCACTGGTACACGATTAATTTTTATTTCTCTTCTTCCTTAACTTGTACTATTTAATTATATGATTTGCTTTGAAACATCAGTATATGCTCCAGTTCGTTGTAAACATAAAAACCAGTGTTTCCTGTAAGTAGCGTGGAATTTCAATATTTATATTCATGTGTGATCTTAGGCTTTCCCGGCGAATTAACTGTTTTGTACTGTTCTCGGGTCTCGCAATTTTAGTGGCAGATTGTCATTTTCGTCTCTCTCGCAATGCCTTGGTAGCAATTTTTTCACAAATACTCCATGACATCAAAAAGGTTCCCGCAACACTGCACTCATACAGCAACAAATACAAAACAAACACACTTTTCACATACACGGCATTATAATATTTTGCCGGAATAACGTCATCAGGAAATGACGATGCCCCAGTGATAACGTAATATGGTTCTAATCCTCCGATTCCGACCAAGGTTTTCAAGAGGTTTCCCTTGGTTGTAAGGCGTATTCCGGAACAGGTAAACCCCTCTCATTTATTCCCATTGGGATCCTCATCTGCCCTTCCTCGATCCTCTCTCAACTTATTGCCACTTTACACGCATCGGGCCACATGTCTTAGGCTGGGCACAATTTCTCACAACTGCCATTCGGTGACTATCCGCTACTGACCCGCACAGCAACAAATGATATCTTTCCCCTACTTCGTCCTGTTCTCTCTCTCTCAATTTTAACAAAATTTTTGCAGATGAATATTGTCTTTCATACAATACATTCTACTATTTTCATATATTTAAATATTTAACAAAAAACGGAAAATGTATCACTGACAAATAATAAAAATAAAATTTCAGTTCTTCACAGACAATACAAATATTTGTACTGTTCTTGGGTCTCCAGCCGGGTGCAGTCGTTTTCAAACCACGATATTTTGACAGCGTTCCTTGCCGTCATCTTCAGGTGATATCTGCAGACTGAGCGTCTTCGCTGAATCTCCTCCCCTTTATACTCTGATCGCTCCCCACCCCTTCCCCCGCGTTATGCCGCACGCGGCTCTGCGTGTAGTGGTGCTTTTAGAGATATGTTGATGACACATTTGTGATATGCCCACATGGAAGAGAAAAACTTCAAGAGTATCTCCAACATCTGAATTCTCTGCATCCTAACATCAAATTCACCATGGAGGTGGAAGAGAATGGTAAACTCCCGTTTCTGGACGTCCTAGTCAAGCGCAAAACGGATGGCGCCTTGGAACACAGTGTATACAGGAAAGACACCCACACTGATCTGTATCTCCACGCTACCAGCTGCCATCTCCTTCACAGCGTGAGGGTGCACTGCGAACAAATGCCTCTGAGCACTATTCGACTTAACTTCTGAGGTCATCAGTCGCCTAGAACTTAGAACTACTTAAACCTAACTAACCTAAGGACATCACACACATCCATCCCCATGGCAGGATTTGAACCTGCGACCGCAGCGGTCGCTCGGTTCCAGACTGTAGCGCCTAGAACCGCACGGCCACTCCGGCCGGCCACTGCGAACATTGGTACACAGGGCCCTCGCAATATCGGATGAAGAAAGCCTACAAGAAGACCTTAACCACCTTAAGGACGTTTTCAAAAACAACGGATATAACGAGAGTCAAATTCGACGTGCTTTCAGGCAGAATGCACAAGCCCAGCAGAGAGAGAACGAAGAGGACGGAAGACAATGGCGTACCTGCCTTACGCCGGCAAAGTATCCAACAAAACCGGCAGAATTCTGGCTCGGTGCAACATCAAATGTGTCTTCCGACCACCTCCGAAAACGCGTGCCCTGCTAGGTACAGTAAAAGATAACCTGGGGCTCCGCAAACCGGGTGTTTACCGTATTCCGTGTATATGCGGTAAGGCATACATCGGGCGAACTATACGGACAATCGATGCCAGGAACACAGAAGGCACACTGAACTGAAGAAGCCTACAAAATCTGCGGTTGCGGAACATTACACGGATACTGGAGATACTACGGAGTACGCGAAAACGGAAGTATTACGGCAGGCCTCGTCTTTTTGTGGCTGTGTTCTGAAGGAGGCGATTCAAATACGTGTAGCGATGGGCTGATCAATAGAGACGCCGGGTTCACCCTCAGCAAAGCATAGGACCCAGCACTCAGCCAACTAAAAGCATAGCGCCGACCAAAGCGACTTCCGCGCCCGACGAAGGCCACAGACCATTTGATAGTTCGCAACCAGCAGCCAGCAGTCCGCCGCTCCCCACCACCACTCGGCGCATCGCCGCGTGCGGCATGATGCGGGGGAGGGGGTGGGGAGCGATCAGAGTATAAAGGGGAGGAGATTCAGCGGAGACGCTCAGTCTGCAGGTATAACCTGAAGATGACGGCAGGGAACGCTGTCGAAATATCGTGGATTTGAAACGACTGCACCTGGCTGGAGACCCGAGAAGAGTACAAATATTTGTATCGTCTGTGAAGAACTGAAATTTTATTTTTATTATTTGTCAGTGATACATTTTCAGTTTTTTGTTAAATATTTAAATATACGAAAATAGTAGAATGTATTGTATGAAAGACAATATTCATCTGCAAAAATTTTGTTAAAATTGAGAGGGAGAACAGCACGAAGTAGAGCAAAGATACCATTTGCTGCTGTGCGAGTCAGTAGCGGATAGTGTCTCCGAATGGCAGTTGTGAGTAATGGTGCCCAGCCTAAGACATGTGGCCCGATGCGTGTAAAGTGGCAATAAGTTGAGAGAGGATCGAGGAAGGGCAGATGGGGATCCCAGTGGGGAATAAATGAGAGGGGCTTACCAGTTCCGGAATACACCTTACAACCAAGGGAAACCTCCTGAAAACCTTGGTCGGAATCGGAGGATTAGAACCTTATGACTTTATCATTGGGGCATCGTCCTTTCCTGATGACGTTATCCCCGCAAAATATTATAATGCTGTGTATCTATAAAGTGTGTTTATTTTGTATGTGTTATTGTATGAATGCAGTGTTGCGGGAACCTTTTTGATGCCATGAAATATTTGTGAAAAAACTGCTGTCAAGGCATCGCCAGAGAGAAACTGGCAATCTGCCACTAAAATTACGATACCCACTTCGACAATGGGTGCGTCAAGCAGTATTAAAAACTTTGTATTCATTAACTCCAGCTCTAAACATTTCAGAAAAAACTGTTGTGACTGATTTCTGAGTTTTAATTAGTATTGTAATCATCATAATAAAATTATATCTCTGGTGAAACATTAAAACATTAACTCAGGAAATCAATTGTTGCACTGATATGAAATGAAAATTTCAGGTACATCTACGTCTACATGGATTCTCTGCGAATCACACTTAAATTCCTGACAGGGTTTGTCGACCCATCTTCACAATAATTCTCTTGTATTCCACTCTCGAACAGGACGCGGAAGAAACAAACTTCCCCATATTTCCGTGCGAGCTCCGATTGCCCTTATTTTATGATGATGAACGTTTCTCCCCATGTAGGTCGGCTTTAACAAAATATTCGCATTTGGAGGAGAAAGCTGCTGATAGAAATTTCGTGTTAAGATCCCGCTGCGACGAGAAACGCTTTTGTTATAATAATGTGCCCCCTAAATCCTGTATCATGTCCGTGACACTGTCATCCCTATTTCTCTATAATACAAAAAGTGCTGCCCTTCTTTGAACTTTGAATCCAGTCTGGTAAGGATCCCACACCGCGCAGCAGTGCTCCAAAAGCGGACGGACAAGAGTAGTGTAGGCAGTCTCTTTAGTAGATCTGTTGCATCTTCTAAGTGTTCTATATATAGATCGTAGTCTTTGATTCATCTTCCCCACAACATTTTCTATGTGTTCTTTCCAATTTAAGTTGTTCATAATTGTAATTCATAGGTATTTGGTGGAATTTGCAGCCTTCAGATTTGACTGATTTGTGGTGTATACGACATTTAGCCGATTCCCTTTTAACACTCATGTCAATGTACTCACGCTTTTCATTATTTTGGGTCAACAGATAATGTTCATACCATACAGACATCTTTCCCAAATCATTTTGTAATTTGTTTTGATCTTGTGATGACTTTACTAGACGATAAACGACAGCATCATCTCAAACAACCTAAGACGGCTGCTTAGATTGTCTCCTAAACCGTTTATATAGGTAAGGAACAAGTGAGGGCCTATAACACTCCATTTGGAAATTCCAGAAACCAATTCTGTTTCACTCGATGACTTCCCGTCAGTTACTGGGACCAGTGATCTCTCTGGCAGGAAATCACGAAACCATTTGTATGACTGAGACGATATTCCAGAAGCATGCAATCTGATTACAAGCCACTTGTAAGCTATCCTGTCAAAAACCTTCTGGAAATCTAAAAATACAAAATAAATTTGAAATCGCTTGGCGATAGCACTCCGTGCGAGTAAAGAGCCAGTTGTGTTTCACACGAAAGAAGTTTTTAAACCCGTATTGACTGTGTGTCAATAGACCTTCCCCTTCGAGGTAATTCATACTGTTCTAACACAATATATGTTCCAAAATCGTGCTACATATCGACGTTAATGGTATGGGCTTGTAATATAGTGTATTACTCCTACTGCTTTTCTTGAATATTGGTCTGACCTGTGCAACTATCCAGTCTTTGGGTACGGATCCAGTCGCATAACAGGTAGGCCCTAAAAATCGTTTTAAAGGCTCATATTTTCGCTTAATAAAACAGTTTGGTAATGTCATGCACTGAGAAATCAGCATTGCTAAATCACAGTATTGTATTAGCTGTTCAGTAACTTCAATAGTATGGTATTTTCAAAATTTTCAATATTATACGTTTTCGTGCTGAATAATAACATTACGTCCATCAGTGCGTCTCTCTCTCTCTCTCTCTCTCTCTCTCTCTCTCTCTCTCTCTCTGTGTGCGTGTGTGTGTGTGTGTGTGAATGTTGTTCAGTAGTTATGTTCTTGTTACGCAGTCACAGTGCATATAATTCTTGTTATAAGTTATTGACCCCTGATTATGTTGAACGATTTAGGCAAGGGAATGAATAACGCTCTTTCTGCGCCGTGATCGCAGTGTAGACACTTTTATTGTTCCAAGATGACCGTTCCAAGAGTCTTGAGGCTGCAGTCAGCTGTTTTAAGGATAAAACTTGAAGATAGTAAGCGGAGACGAGTGGAGGGTGACTACAATTAATTTAACGGATTATGTAATATACAGAATTCCACATACCTCAAGGAAATTGATATAATATTTCCATTTTATATTACATTAAGACAAAGCATGTGTATATATCTTGATAAAAATGGAGTTGACAAAATGCACGCAGTTGATAAAATCCACGCTGTTTGTAAAATGCTCACAGTTGATAAAACGCCGACAGCTGAGAAAACACTCGTGCCACCCTTGCATATTGGCGGCGAAGATGACTCTCCCAAGCTTGCTCCACATCATTACGCTGCCAGCGGAGTGCTAACACAGTGGCAGCGGACCCACTACAAAGTTATCTCGTCGCTGGATGGAGATGTGTAGTACAAGCTAAATGATCACATGCTGTTGTTACAAGCAATGAATAGCGATACACCAGAAACAAAGGTGGCTTTTTCAAAGTGCCCGATATAACAATTAGGAACTCCATGGGCTTATACTCCTTTTTTAAAAAAAATCTGTAGTAATTACACGCTGTGTGCTTGTTGACAGTTACAAAACAACAGTAATAATCAAAATATTAAAAAAGCAACCTATATATTTAATTAACAAAACAGCGTCACGTAAAAATAAAACTTCACTGGTGCAGGCGAGAAGGCTAAACCGGTCAGACATTAATGGGTCCTGGAAAGTAACACCCACGAAAAAGGAGGCGGGGGCGTAAGCAGAAACCATTCGGCGGTGAATTTACTTCAAAAGTCATCCAGTCCAGATGCAAGCCTTACTGGGTGCGTGTTGTCTCCTACAGAGTCAATCGAAATGATATATACTATACAAAGTTATGTAGACGGCTCCAATAAAATTAACTGTATGAATGGGTCGTAGTACTTCGTATATGAATATGCCATACAGTGCGTAGAGGACGTTTGTAATCCATTCTATGCGTCAAGAACTACTGTAGACGGGGGCATTTAGGCAAACATCGACAGCGAAAATCAGGTAGCTTGGGCTGAGTCCGAGGTCCATAATCAGTATTATGTTTAAGGGAGGAGACCGTGTGTGTTATATCTGCGACCCCTGAGGTTTGATCACCAAGCTTCAAATTAAACCAACAGACGATGAATTACTGAATGATTGCCATTTGAGACACCCGTCAAGTGCTGGATGTCAAGTATACATTTGTCATACAATGTAACGATTACATATGGGATAGGTTACCTGTAAGGTTTGGAGGTAATGTCATGGTACCTAAAGGCTATTCTACTATAAGCCCCTGCAAGTCCGTAGATACGTACTTTATTTATAAACCAACCAACTTGGTAACCTGCAACCTCTTCCTCTACCTTACCTAAACTCATAATACACCATTAAAAATGCAAAAAAAGACATGACCAGCTGTCTGCAATTAGTCATTAAGAGGGTGATCTGAGTATCTCTTTTTATTTTTGAAAATTTTTATGTTTTCCAATATCTTAAGCTTTTTACCTTTGGGAGGTTTATGTAGAATTTTCATACTATGGTTTAAGTCTGCTACTCTGTGCTTAGATGAGTGAAAATTGTCCCCAAAAGTAGTTCTGTTATGTACACTTGTTTGTTCTCTGAAGGTGCTAAAAAAAATCTCTTCGTCTGGCCAACATAAATGTTCTCACACTCTCCGCAGTACAGTACGTACACTACAGCATTTCTATATTTATCTTGCTGATGTTCTATCGTACGCCTTAGTTTAGAGCGTAAAGTATTAGTTGTATTTAATACAAGGGCTATATCAGAATTACGAAATTGTTTCTCAGTTTTGACAGAGAGTGGGCCATTGTAGGTCATAGAAATATACTTTTTCTACTTTGACTTATTAGCAGCTTTATTCCTACCTTTTTCCTTTTTCACTTGTTTATAAATGTCAAATGGTTCAAATGGCTCTGAGCACTATGGGACTTAACATCTATGGTCATCAGTCCCCTAGAACTTAGAACTACTTAAACCTAACTAACCTAAGGACAGCACACAACACCCAGCCATCACGAGGCAGAGAAAATCCCTGACCCCGCCGGGAATCGAACCCGGGAACCCGGGCGTGGGAAGCGAGAACGCTACCGCACGACCACGAGATGCGGGCATTATAAATGTCATATACTACACAGTCTCGTAAGAGTGGAATTCTCAGCAACCTATGCAACATAGAGTGAAAGGATGCTTTTTGTATCTGCTGGGGTGATACGAAATGGCATTAGTAATCAAATCTATAGAGGCGGGTTTACTGTATATATTAAACTTATGATGGCCAGGTGCCTTTTTTATAGTAAGATCTAAATACTTAATACTTTTGTCTTCTTCCATTTCAATAGTAAAAGTGACCCAGTTATGCATCAGGTTAAGTGCTGTAAGACAGCTGACCACGTCCTTGACATTGCCTTGAATACGGGCGATGATGTCATCAACGTATCATTTATAATATACTGTTTTATCTTTAGGATCAGTGTTGTAATTAAATAATTTATTTTCCAGGCTATTGATAAAGATATCGGCCATAGTGACGGCGAGACAGTTGGCCGTAGCTAAGCCATTTTGTTAAAGATAAATTTTGTAGTTGAACTGAAAATCATCGAATGAAAACGGCAAACCTAACAGGTCAATAAATTCTAATAGTTCTGCGTGGCTTAATTCCTCACACTTCATGAGACTGGCTTTACTGCGTTCCTTAATGGGAATGTCGGTGTACAAATTTTTTATGTCAAAAATAACCAGTGTTGCACCATCAGGGTTTTTAATATCTTTCAGGAACTCCACTCGTTCTACGCTATTTTTAATACTAAATAACGATTTAAACATGTACAGTTCTCAAAGTTTATTATTTAGGTCCGTAATTAATTTTGCGTTTGGTACGTGTCTATCATCATTTATGAGTCTCAGTTTAGGAAGTTCAAAGACCAACATTTTTAGATTATGTTTCGTTTAGTTGTCTAGAAGGCAGTTAGACTCTTCGATATGCTTTCTAATTTCAGCGTTAAATTGACTGACGGGTATTTTGCCAACTGAACTCTATTATTTTCTGCGAAAAAATTTCTGTTTTAGCAACAAAATCCCCTTCATGGATGATGAACGTAGAATTAGTTTTATCGGCTTTAACTGCTATAGCATCGTTGTCTACTAGTTCGGCACTAATAGATCTTACAATTAGTTTTTCATTATTATTCTCAACATTGACAGCAGACCTTTTCTGTAATATTTTTGCCGTCTTTGCTGCTGTACATATCACCTCACTCTTGCTTAACGCAGATAATTCCAATTGTTCCGGCAACAACTTCTAATGCTTTGCTATTACATTTAAATAAAAAATAAATTGTGAGTATACAGACATATAGGCGCTTATAGTAGAACAGCCTGTTGTTGCCATGACATTACCTCCAAACGTTATAGATAACCTATCCCATATGTAATCGTTACATTGAATGACAATCATATACTTTGCATCCAACACTTGACAGATGTCTCACCTGACAGTCCTCGCGTATTGGATTAATTTGAAGCTTGATCTCAGATATTACAGATTCCGTCTCGTCCATTAGCCATAATACTGATTATGAAGCTCCGACTCAGCCCAGCTACTTAATTTTCGTCGTCGATGTTTGCCTCAATGTCCCCAGTTACAGTAGTTCTTGAAGCACAGTATGGATTACACTGTATGACCTATTCACATACGCACTACTACGACCCGTTCACACCTTTAATTTTATTGGAGCCGTCGACATTACTTTTTATAGTATATATATCATTTCTATTGACTCTGTGGGAGACACCTCGCACCCAGTAATGCTTGCATCTAGATTGGATGACTTTTGAAGTAAGTTCAGTGCCTGGTGGCTTCTGCATACACCCTCGCCTCCATTTTCATGGGTGTTACCTCACGGGATCCATCTGGGTCTGGCCGGTTTAGTATTCGCGCTCACACCAGTGCAATTTTCCTTTTACGTCACGTCATTTTGTTACTTAAGGATATAGGTTTTTTTAATGTTTTGATTATTACTGTTTTCTCACTGTCAATATGCGCACAGCATGTAATTACTACAGATTTGTTATGGAGAGTAAGCACGTGGTAATTTTATATGTGTGGCCAGGTGGAATTCCTAATTATTATATCGGACACTTTGACAGATCCTCCTTTATTTCTGGTGCATCGCGATTCATCGGTTGTAACTACAGTATGTGATCATTTACCATTTACTACACTCGGCATCCTGCAGCGAGGTAGGTAATCTTTAGCGGGTCTGCTGCCTCTATGTTAACTCTTGACCGGCAGCGTAGTGTTGTGTGGCAAGATTGGGAGTGTATCGCGACGTCGATATGCATGGATGTAATAGGATATCATCAACTGTGTGCATTTTATCAACTGGATTTTTATCAAGATATGTATAAGTGGGGAGTTCCTTTTATGATTTCACTTCATGTAGTATAACATGGAAATTTTATAACAAGTACGTGGAATTTTGTATTTTATATAATCTGTGAAAGTAATTGTAGCCTCCCTCCACTCCTTCTCCCTTATTAACTTTATGTTTTCTCCGTATATCAGATGATGGCAGCTTAAGACTCTTGAAACTCGTCATCTTGGCAAAATAAAAGTGTTCACACTGCCATCGCGGCGTACGAAATGTGTTCTTCATTTCTGACCATAGCGATCGCCCGTCAGCACAGCATGTATGTCTTACACTAGGATTTATTTCAATTATTTCAAATGAACGTACAGCACTCATACAACGTGTGCTTGAAGTTTCTTGTTGTAAAACGACATTTGTTGAACCACGTTCAGAATCCTTACTAAGAAACGTGTTTACAAAATAAAGTCCAATGGCCATGTCACAACTTGAAGGAGGAAGAGGAGGATATTACTGTTTAACGTTATGTCGAAAACGACAGACGGAGGACAAGCTCGGATTATGGAAGGATGGACAGAGAAAGCAGGCGTGTCCTTTGAAAGAAACGATCCCGGCATTTGCCTTAAGTGACTTTGGAAAATCACGGGAAACGTACGTCAGGATGGCCGGACACGGATTTGAACTGTCTCACAACTTGAAGAAGTCACACTTAAATGTCCAGTAGTTGTCATTAAAACCAATGCTAGATCAGTACGAAAAGAAAGGGGTAAGAGATGAACAGGGACTTTATAGTGATCGTTTGTTTAAGCCTCATATTGGGCCGCCACTTTATGTGGTTATGGTTTTTTGCCTACTCTTCAGCTTGGGAAGATAATTTAGGTTACTTAAATTTATTAATTACCAACGTTTCACTTAAATATTGGATCTGACACCTACTAAAGTAATCAGACTTGCGCACTATTGCAGGGATGTAATTGATGTACATCATACTACATCTGTACCTAAGCGAGGTGGAGCAGCGGTAAGACAATCTGAAGGACCTCTTTTTTTTTTTTTAATTTGATTTAGCCTTACGCGTTGATGCTGTCAGTCGTGTGATTCGGTTTAATTCTGAACTCGAGTGCTGCTGAAAATACGCAATACACCTTCCGCCACGTGCAATGGACTTTCTGATCCTACTGTGCTTCTTATCAGCAGCAGTCATAGCCTCTCTATTGGTAAGCCTCACTGAGCGCTACGTCGTCTGCGATCTATAAAATAACATTGTGGGATTGGTCCCAATTATTTAGCTACAACACACAACGGTCTCTGATTAAACGACTCGAACATGGCTTATCAGGGAATGAATTCCATTAACAATTATATTTCTCAAGCAGAGCAGCGATCCTCTCTAATGGCAAGAAGTGGAAAGGAATGGTGGAATGCATTTAGGCGAAAACACTAGCGCACTATACTAATGAAAAAGGACGTTTATCAACCTGAGGTATTCTCTCCTCGAGTTTTAGCAGTCATTTAACAAACCAACAATCGTCTTAATATTATGAATCCTTACAGTGGTTGATTTCTTATCAATTGCTCTGACCATTATTTTGTCAGAAAAGGATTATATCAACGGAAGAATGGACAGAATTGCTCCCGTAAACACATTTTAACCCTAACACTGGCTGCAGCTGAGAATGGAAGAAATTGGAATATACGTTCACCAGTCAAAGAAATCATATTAATTCCTACGAACTGCAGGTGTTTGCCATCAATCCTGGCTTGTGCCTGTTCATTCTGGTCAAGAAAATCTGTGGAGCAAATATAGGAATCCTGACGCGGATGGACACTGAAAACATGTCCCCCCTCGAAAAAAAGTTGAAAACGATAAAATTTACACACGCATAATTTAGCCACGCAATTTCGTTGGTAACTAATTTATTTACTGTACAGATTACCTACACAATAAAATGAAATATCCAACCAGAATTCAACCAAAATGTCTTATCCCAAGACGGGACAGAAGCAACATGTTTTACCACATCGTCAGACCACTACTAACGGACCACGAAAGACGTTCTCAGGCTTCCCAGATGCTTTGGTCTGGGATACATCCCTGAATGACGTGGCGTGTGGACAGTCATAATTAAATGTGGCCCCGCGGCGAAAAACGCTTCGACCTAACGGGCGGATGCTAAAAATTCTTTACTCGAGCTTCACGTCAAAATTTTAATAAGAGTTTGGTGAAAGACTGCACAGTTCATCAATCACAAGACGAACGTTTAAAAATAGCAGGACAGACTGTTGCGTCTGGCCCGTTCAGGCCATAACACAGCTTTGAAAGCTAAAAGCCGGCCGCTGTAGCCGAGCGGTTCTAGGCGCTTCAGTCCGGAACCGCGCGACCGCTATGGTCTCAGGTTCGAATCCTGTCTCGGGCATGGATGTGTGTGATGTCCTTAGGTTAGTTCGGTTTAAGTAGTTCTAAGTTCTAGGGGACTGATGACCTCAGAAGTTAAGTCCCATAGTGCTCAGAGCCATTTGAACCATTTGTTTGATGTGAGAAAAAGGGAAATAAATTCAATAAAATTTATCACCTAAGCAATCCTTTATGAGACATGGTTATACGGACAAACAATAGCAGAAAAGCAATCTGTTGAACTACAAGTACTCAAGTTAATCATTACAAAAATACTTTCAGGAAAGGTGCTTGAAAGAGACACCTTTCACGTGTATCTTTATTTAAGAGGGTGGCGCTTCAAATTTCCATTTTTTCCATAGTTTTCCCGAACGATTAGGGCAAATGCCGGGATGGTTACTTTGGAAAGACCACGACCGATTGACTTCCACATTATTCCTCAATCCAAATTTGTGCTTCGTGCCTAATGACTTTGGCAACGGCCTTGTCGCAGTGGATATACCGGTTCCAGTCAGAACACCGAAGTTAAGCACTGGCAAGTGTGGTCAGCACTTGGATGAGTGACCATCCGGGCCGCCAAACGCTGTTGCCGTTTTTCGGCGTGCACTCAGCCTCGTGTTGCCAATTGAAAAGCTACTCAACCGAATAGTAGCGGCTCCGGTCACAGAAAACCGTCGTAACGACCGGGAGAGCGGTGTGCTGACCACACGCCCCTCCTATCTGCATTCTCAGCTAAGGATGACACGGCGATCGGATGGGCCCGATGGGCCACTTGTGGCCTGAAGACGGAGTGCCTAATGACTTCGTCGCCGAAAGAACGTGAATCCCAACTGTTCCTTCAAAGTTTTCGTTTGCATTTACATTGTTAAGTCACCTTAATGTTACTACCTGTTAAAAGTCTGAATAACCATCTTTTGCTGCGCGGATCGCTGCGAGACGTGAAGGAAGAGAGTCAGTGAAGTTCTGGAAGTTACCGACAGGAATGTGGAGCTATGCTGACTCCAGTGCCGTGGGCAGCGTAGGGGGTGTCTCTGATGAGTATCCATGGCCCGAAAAGACTTGGTTTAAATCTGCGGGGTTTTGTGGTCGTGGGAGTACAGTAAACTCATTGTGGTGCTCATCGAACCACGCGCGTACACTGTGGTTCAAATGGCTCTGAGCGCTATGGGACTTAACTTCTGAGGTCATCAGTCCCCTAGAACTTAGAACTACTTAAACCTAACTAACCTAAGGACATCACACAATTCATCCCCAAGGCAGGATTCGAACATGCGACCGTAGCGGTCGCGCGGTTCCAGACTGTAGCGCCTAGAACAGCTGGGCCACTCCGGCCGGCTGTACACTGTGAGCTATGTGACATTTTGCATTGTCCTGATGGTAGATTCCATCACGCCGAGGAAAAACGAGCTGCATGTAGGGACGGACAAATGCATACATCAGCCAAAAGCCGGATCGTGACTAAACAAATATATTTTTTCAGAGCATTAGGAACTATTTTCTTTTTAGGTGTCCATTTCTCAATCGGTAAAACCGGAAGTCCTTGTAGGACAGCTTTGATGTCCATCAATATCTTTGCTGTCCGACTGTTAAAAACATTTTTGGGAGGAACGGGTGGACGCATGAAATTGCAATTTGTGTCACTTACTAAGATCTATGTGAGACGCCCTGGTAAACCCGCAGGACAGGACAGGTAGTTTAAATTGTGGAAAGGGGCCAAAATAAGCGGCTGTCTGTTGCACTCGAACATAAAACTTAATTTATTGGACCAAACATTACAAGAACCAAGAAAATTTAAGAAAGAAACACCGCATTAATTTTTGGAACTTAATTACAGGCTGAATGCGCCATACAATCTCATGTCTTAATGGCAAGACCACTACAATTTAAAATCGGCTGAAAGCCAATAACTTATGACTCAAACCAAAATCAGAAATTTAAAAGGCAGAAGGCCTTATCTTAAATCAGTTCTTTCAATTAGGCAGAGGGCCCTAAACAATCTGACACCTTAAGAGCAAAACTACTTTAATTTATAAAAACGGCTGATGGCCCATCACTCTTACGCCTTAAGGGCGAAAGAACCTTAATTTAAAAATCGGCTAGAAGCCATACAAATACAAACAACAATAACAAATAATAAAAGGCAGTACACCAAACGGCGGTCAGAAGTTTCCGAGCGTCGGCCTGGAATTCAAACACTAACGCTCGCTTAGGTGAGACAGGCAGTCGGCTCAACCATACTCGATCCGACGACAGTCAACGGGCCCACCGACAAGATAAAGTCCGCTCCACCCGACCAGCACACAACAGGGAGTTCAACGAAACAACGTAGACGCGTGACGGCGTGTGAGATCGCTCTCTAAGTTTTCATCTATTTTTAGGTTTCAGATATATATTTTAACTGTTTTTGTGATAATATTTACTATATAAGTGAGAAAGGAGAAAGAAAACTGGCATTCTACGGGTCGGAGCGTGGAATGTCAGATCCCTTAATCGGGCAGGTAGGTTAGAAAATTTAAAAAGGGAAATGGATAGGTTAAAGTTAGATATAGTGGGAATTAGTGAAGTTCGGTGGCAGGAGGAACAAGACTTTTGGTCAGGTGATTACAGGGTTATAAATACAAAATCAAATAGGGGTAATGCAGGAGTAGGTTTAATAATGAATAGGAAAATAGGAATGCGGGTAAGCTACTACAAACAGCATAGTGAACGCATTATTGTGGCCAAGATAGACACAAAGCCCATGCCTACTACAGTAGTACAAGTTTATATGCCAACTAGCTCTGCAGATGATGAAGAAGTTGATGAAATGTATGACGAGATAAAAGAAATTATTCAGGTAGTGAAGGGAGACGAAAATTTAATAGTCATGGGTGACTGGAATTCGTCAGTAGGAAAAGGGAGAGAAGGAAACATAGTAGGTGAATATGGATTGGGGGGAAGAAATGAAAGAGGAAGCCGCCTTGTAGAATTTTGCACAGAGCATAATTTAATCATAGCTAACACTTGGTTCAAGAATCATAAAAGAAGGTTGTATACCTGGAAGAATCCTGGAGATACTAAAAGGCATCAGATAGATTATATAATGGTAAGACAGAGATTTAGGAACCAGGTTTTAAATTGTAAGACATTTCCAGGGGCAGATGTGGATTCTGACCACAATCTATTGGTTATGAACTGCAGATTGAAACTGAAGAAACTGCAAAAAGGTGGGAATTTAAGGAGATGGGACCTGGATAAACTGAAAGAACGAGAGGTTGTAGAGAGTTACAGGGAGAGCATAAGGGAACAATTGACAGGAATGGGGGAAAGAAATACAATAGAAGAAGAATGGGTAGCTCTGAGGGATGAAGTAGTGAAGGTAGCAGAGGATCAAGTAGGTAAAAAGACGAGGGCTAGTAGAAACCCTTGGGTAACAGAAGAAATATTGAATTTAATTGATGAAAGGAGAAAATATAAAAATGCAGTAAATGAAGCAGGCAAAAAGGAATACAAACGTCTCAAAAATGAGATCGACAGGAAGTGCAAAATGGCTAAGCAGGGATGGCTAGAGGACAAATGTAAGGATGTAGAGGCTTGTCTCACTAGGGGTAAGATAGATACTGCCTACAGGAAAATTAAAGAGAGCTTTGGAGAGAAGAGAACCACTTGTATGAATATCAAGAGCTCAGATGGCAACCCAGTTCTAAGCAAAGAAGGGAAGGCAGAAAGGTGGAAGGAGTATATAGAGGGTTTATACAAGGGCGATGTACTCGAGGACAATATTATGGAAATGGAAGAGGATGAAGATGAAATGGGAGATGCAATACTGCGTGAAGAGTTTGACAGAGCACTGAAAGACCTGAGTCGAAACAAGGCCCCGGGAGTAGACAACATTCCATTAGAACTACTGATGGCCTTGGGAGAGCCAGTCATGACAAAACTCTACCATCTGGTGAGCAAGATGTATGAGACAAGCGAAATACCCACAGACTTCAAGAAGAATATAATAATTCCAATCCCAAAGAAAGCAGGTGTTGACAGATGTGAAAATTACCGAACTATCAGTTTAATAAGTCACAGCTGCAAAATACTAACGCGAATTCTTTACAGACGAATGGAAAAACTGGTAGAAGCGGACCTCGGGGAAGATCAGTTTGGATTCCGTAGAAATGTTGGAACACGTGAGGCAATACTGACCTTACGACTTATCTTAGAAGAAAGATTAAGAAAAGGCAAACCTACGTTTCTAGCATTTGTAGACTTAGAGAAAGCTTTTGACCATGTTAACTGGAATACTCTCTTTCAAATTCTGAAGGTGGCAGGGGTAAAATACAAGGAGCGAAAGGCTATTTACAATTTGTACAGAAACCAGATGGCAGTTATAAGAGTCGAGGGCCATGAAAGGGAAGCAGTGGTTGGGAAAGGAGTGAGACAGGGTTGTAGCCTCTCCCCGATGTTATTCAATCTGTATATTGAGCAAGCAGTAAAGGAAACAAAAGAAAAATTCGGAGTAGGTATTAAAATTCATGGAGAAGAAGTAAAAACTTTGAGGTTCGCCGATGACATTGTAATTCTGTCAGAGACAGCAAATGACTTGGAAGAGCAGTTGAACGGAATGGACAGTGTCTTGAAAGGAGGATATAAGACGAACATCAACAAAAGCAAAACGAGGATAATGGAGTGTAGTCAAATTAAATCGGGTGATGCTGAGGGGATTAGGTTAGGAAATGAGACACTTAAAGTAGTAAAGGAGTTTTGCTATTTAGGGAGTAAAATAACTGATGATGGTCGAAGTAGAGAGGATATAAAATGTAGACTGGCAATGGCAAGGAAAGCGTTTCTGAAGAAGAGAAATTTGTTAACGTCGAGTATAGATTTAAGTGTCAGGAAGTCGTTTCTGAAAGTATTTGTATGGAGTGTAGCCATGTATGGAAGTGAAACATGGACGATAACCAGTTTGGACAAGAAGAGAATAGAAGCTTTCGAAATGTGGTGCTACAGAAGAATGCTGAAGATAAGGTGGGTAGATCACGTAACTAATGAGGAGGTATTGAATAGGATTGGGGATAAGAGAAGTTTGTGGCACAACTTGACTAGAAGAAGGGATCAGTTGGTAGGACATGTTTTGAGGCATCAAGGGATCACAAATTTAGCATTGGAGGGCAGCGTGGAGGGTAAAAATCGTAGAGGGAGACCAAGAGATCAATACACTAAGCAGATTCAGAAGGATGTAGGTTGCGGTAGGTACTGGGAGATGAAGAAGCTTGCGCAGGATAGAGTAGCATGGAGAGCTGCATCAAACCAGTCTCGGGACTGAAGACCACAACAACAACAACAAGTGACTTATTAGTGGTTTCTTCATTCACCTCTGCATTTCTTGTGGCCTGATATTTGTGAGTGTTCCGTATCGAGCAACTTAACCTCTTACCCGTGTTTACATTCCGCGCTGACCAGTTGCAGCTGTAGCGGCGCATCGAAAGCTAAGTACTAATTAATTGTTCGTGTATAGTAGTTTATTTAGGAACTTTAGTAGTCTTCAACCGGTGTTCTTGGTGCTTTCCGGTGAAATAACTTCAGAAGAAATTTTTGCGAACTGCTTTCAGTTTCGTTACTGTCATTAGACGTTTGATTTTCTTTCTGTGTTACTATTTTGTTATATTCTCATTTGTTGTTGATTAATACTGTCAATAATAGTAGTTACTTCCCTTGTAGAGCAAGTTTGTGATAATTGTAGTCAGTTTTTAACATCTTCTTATTGTAGTAGCGGAACTTAGATAAAGTTGTTTTCTTGTTTCAATAATTGTAAAATTTTACCATGAGTGAGAAGTGTGGGCTTTGCCGTAGGTTCGTGAGTAGTGGATTACGGTGTGAGACTTGTTCGAAGTATTTTCACTGGGGGGAATGCAGTGGGGAAGCCAGTGGGCATTCTGGTGAGATCCTCTCCTGGAACTGCAGGTTATGTAGCAAGAGTAAGTTGATAGAGGAGCAGGAGCGTAAGATCTGTGCCCTTCAGGTGCAGTTGAAAAACGCACAGGAGGAGCTAGATAGGATGAGGAGGGAGAAGGGGGTTGGGGAATGGGAGCTGGCTGTTGGCAAGAGATCTGCTAGGAGAAGGAGATTTTCAGACAGTTTTACTATTGGTGTTTGTAATAGATATGACCAACTGTCAGAGTCTAGTGGAGAGGAATCTCTAGTAGCTGTAGATGTAGGAAGTATGCAGCAGACCTCAGCAGTTACGGTGGCTAGGACAGTTGCAAAGTCTAAGAGAAGGAAGAAGGTTCTGCTGTTAGGTAGTTCTCATGGTAGAGGTGTAGGCCAGCAGTTGCAGGAAGTTTTGGGGAGTGAGTACCAGGTCACCAGCATTGTGAAGCCTAATGCAGGATTGGCTCAGGTGACTTTTAACATAGGGGGGTTATGTAGGGATTTTACTAAAGAGGATCAGGTAGTGATTGTGGGTGGGGCTGGTAATAGTATTGATAGGGATGGGGAGTATGACATAGATGGTGACCTGGAAAAGATAGCCACTCAGACTGGCAACACGAATGTGCATTTCGTGGAACTGTTTCAGCGTCACGATCGGCCTCATCTTAATACAGCCGTCAGGCGTAATAACATGAGACTTGGGGGTGCGCTGATGACAGAAGGCATGAGTCACATTTCAGTGGTGTCGGTGGAGTCTATCAGTAGGACGGGTTTCACTAGACATGGCCTGCACCTCAACAGGTATGGGAAGGGGAGGTTGGCAAAACTTGTAGGTGACAGCATAGGTGGGGGTGGTGGGATCACTCATGGGAAAATTCCGGTAGTTGTGGGTGTTAGAGCTGTACCTTTTTTAGATTGAAGTCAGCTGATAGGTATTCCTGCTTAAGGGAAGTCTCTCTAACAAAGAAGCCACTTTCTACAAAGCTTGGGTATCCGATTAATGAGGGAATTAGTATATTTCATCAAAATATACAAGGTATTAGAGATAAAGTTAGTGAACTGCTTATAGATGTTGACTCTGAAATTATTGGTATATCTGAACACTTCTTAAATAAGGAGATAATTCAGAGGCTTCCTTTACCAGGATACAGGTTGGCTGGCAGCTTTTCTAGGAGCTCTTTGCGGTGTGGGGGAGTAGCCATGTATGTGAAAAACGGTATCCCATTTGAGTCAATTGATGTTTCAAAGTACTGCACTGAAAAGGTGTTTGAATGTTGTGCAGGTGTGGTTAAATTTAGTGGAGCTAAACTTCTTACTGTTGTTATTTATAGATCCCCAGACTCCGATTTCACAACTTTTTTGCTAAAGCTAGAGGAGGTTCTTGGTTCACTTTATAGGAAATACAAAAAGTTAGTTATATGTGGTGACTTCAATATTAATTGTATAAGTGATTGTGCAAGGAAAAGGATGCTGGTAGACCTCCTTAATTCATATAATCTTATGCAAACCGTATTCTTTCCAACGAGAGTGCAAGGGAACAGTAGAACAACCATAGACAATATTTTTGTTCATTCGTCATTATTAGAAGGGCATTCTGTTAGCAAAAAGGTGAATGGCCTTTCAGATCATGATGCACAAATTTTAAGTCTAAAAGATTTTTGTGCTGCAACACATGTTAAAGATAGTTACCAACTTTTTAGGAAAGCTGATCCAGTTGCTGTACAGACTTTTGTAAACCTTATCAAGGAACAAGAGTGGCAAGATGTTTATAGTGCTGATACAGTAGACGATAAATATAATGCTTTCCTCAAGACTTTTCTCATGCTCTTTTCCGTTAGAACGTTCAAAACAGGGTACTAGCACAAACAGGCAGCCTGGGTGGCTGACTAAAGGGATAAGAATATCTTGTAGAACAAAGTGGCAATTATATCAAAACGTTAGAAACAGTCAAAATCTAAATACAGCAGCCCATTACAAACAGTATTGTAAGGTGCTTAAAAAAGTTATTAGGAAGACAAAAAGTATGTGGTATGCAGATAGAATAGCTAAGTCTCAGGATAAAATTAAAACCATATGGTCAGTCGTAAAGGAAGTGGCTGGTCTGCAGAGACAGGTCGAGAATATAGAATCAGTGCGTAGTGGGGATGTCCGTGTTACTGATAAGTCGCATATATGTAGAGTACTTAATAATCACTTTCTGAATATAGCAGGTGAACTAAATAGAAACCTAGTCCCAACAGGGAATCATATAGCGCTCTTAGAAAAAAGTGTTCCGAGACTGTTACCTGAAATGCTCCTCCATGATACTGACAAGAGGGAGATTGAGTTAATAATTAAATCACTAAAGACCAAGAACTCTCATGGATATGACGGGGTATCTAGCAGAATACTGAAGTATTGTTCCACATATGTTAGCTCAGTACTTAGCCATATCTGTAACTTTTCCTTTAGGAGTGGTCGGTTTCCTGACCGATTAAAGTACTCGGTAGTGAAGCCACTTTATAAAAAGGGAGACAGGGATAATGTTGACAATTATAGACCTATTTCTATGCCATCGGTGTTTGCTAAAGTTATCGAGAGGGTTGTATATACAAGGTTACTGCAGCATTTAAATTCACATAATTTGCTGTCAAATGTACAGTTTGGTTTTAGAAATGGCTTAACAACTGAAAATGCTATAGTCTCTTTTCTCTGTGAGGTTTTGGACGGATTAAATAAAAGGTTGCGAACGTTAGGTGTTTTCTTTGATTTAACGAAGGCTTTTGACTGTGTTGACCACAAAATATTACTGCAGAAGTTGGAACATTATGGAGTAAGGGGAGTAGCTTACAATTGGTTCGCCTCCTACTTTAAGAACAGAAAGCAGAAGGTAATCCTCCGCAATATTGACAGTGGTAATGATGTTCAGTCCCAATGGGGCACTGTTAAATGGGGCGTTCCCCAAGGGTCGGTGCTGGGGCCACTGCTGTTTCTTATTTATGTAAATGATATGCCTTCTAGTATTACAGGTGATTCAAAAATATTTCTGTTTGCTGATGACACCACCTTGGTAGTGAAGGATCTTGTGTGTAATATTGAAACATTATCAAATAATGTAGTTCATGATATAAGTTCGTGGCTTGTGGAAAATAATTTGATGCTAAATCACAGTAAGACTCAGTTTTTACAGTTTCTAACCCACAATTCAACAAGAACTGACATTTTAATCAGACAGAATGGGCATGTTATAAGCGAGACGGAACAGTTCAAGTTCCTAGGCGTACGGATAGATAGTAAGCTGTTGTGGAAAGCCCATGTTCAGGATCTTGTTCAGAAACTAAATGCCGCTTTATTTACCATTAGAACAGTATCTGAAATAAGTGACATTTCAACACGAAAAGTAGTATACTTCACATATTTTCATACGCTTATGTCATATGGTATTATTTTTTGGGGTAATTCTTCTGATTCAAAAAGGGTATTTTTGGCTCAAAAACGGGCTATTCGAGCTATGTATGGTGTAAGTTCGAAAACCTCTTGTCGACCCCTATTCAATAGTCTGGGAATTTTGACATTGCCCTCACAGTATGTATTTTCTTTAATGTCGTTTGTTGTTAGCAATATTAGCTTATTCCCAAGAGTTATCAGCTTTCACTCAGTTAATACTAGGCAGAAATCAAATCTGCATGTGGAATGCACTTCCTTGACTCTTGTGCAGAAAGGAGTGCAGTATTCTGCTGCATCAATTTTCAATATGCTACCACAAGAACTCAAAAATCTTAGCAGTAGCCCAAACACTTTTAAGTCTAAACTGAAGAGTTTCCTCATGGCTCACTCCTTCTATTCTGTCGAGGAGCTCCTGGAAGAGCTAAAAAATTAAGCAAATTCCAGTGTTACATTCTTGATTTTCTCTATTTAAACTAACGACTTGTCATCTGAATATGTTTCTTATATTTCATTTTATCTGTTTCTACAATCGTGTTATAATTTTATGTATTGACTCGTTCCATGACCATGGAGACTTCTCCTAAATGTGGTCCCACGGAACAATAAATAAATAAATAAATAAATAAATAAATAAAGATATTGGCGCCCACAACCAATGATACACGGAGCTGTCAAACTACACACCGTGCTGCTCCACACCAACCGACCATCAACTCGCACACATCACAGCCGGAAACTCTCAGCGCCAGGCCAAAGGTAGTACAAGCTGCAAATATCGATACAAACCGCTGCTGCCACTCATGGGGAGAGAGGATAAGAACATAATCACGATTCCCCCTGCGGGTTTGGGGGTTAGAATAGGCCCGCGGTATTCCTGCCTGTCGTAAGAGGCGACTAATAGGAGCCTCACCTGTTTCGGCTATTAATGTGATGGTCCCCAATGGGGTTTGACCTCCATTTTTCCAAATTCTACAGAAGTACGAGCCTTTTGGGGAAGGACGCCTTACGTGGTGCACCATCAGTCCTCTGTGCCCTAAGACCTTGGCACTTTTTATCGTCTTGGCGTCATAACTGCACCCTCCATCCCTCTTTTTCGGCATACACACCTGATGGTTTGTGTCAGTTACACCATTAGTGCGTCACCATCTGCACCCACGATACCTCTGGACTTCCCATGGCACCCAAAATCCAGCACGGTAGCCAGCCCGCTGTGGTGGGGTCGTCATGTACCCTCTAGGTTGAAGCCCCCTGACAACTCAGGGATCGTACTGCCGATGCCTGAGCTGACACCTGCCCACGTAAGCCGAGGAGTAGATGCTCATCTCTCTGGGGCATCAGGACTCCTGGCAACGGCCGTCCTGCCAGGTGGCCTTTGCTGTGGCTGGGTGGCGCCCGTGGGGAGAGCCCCTGGTCAGAGTTGGTGGCATCGGGGCGGATGCCCCGCAATGAAGTGGGTGAAGTCTCAATCCGGTGGCCGCACGACCACCAAAGTCTCTAAGCGCGGTAAGACAGAATTTAATGCTGTGACATATAACCCCAAATCGTTCCCTTCCCTAGCCACACCAAGGGAGGAACGTAGGGCTGCGGACAGACAGGAGCCGTATTCACCGCAATACCTTGTGTGCAGCAGAACCGATGGGGATTCGTTTTTGGGGACTAAGCCTCTCTTCTTTGTTCACCATCGTGAAGATAGGTTTGGGGAAGTGGCATCTCTTTCCAAAATGAGGAGCAGGGCTATTTTGATACAAGCAGTTTCATCTGCACAGTCACGGGCGTTACTCGCCTTTGAGAAGCCCGGTGACATCCCCATTCATGTCACTCCCCATAAGTCCTTAAATTTGGTCCAGGGGATTATCTTTCATAAAGATCTTCTGCTACAGTCTGATGACGAGCTATGGGAGAACCTGGCACGACGAGGTGTGCACTTTGTCCGTCGTGTCTTTAGGGGACCCAAGGATAATAGGGTAGCTACCAGTGCCTTCATCCTGGCCTTTGAGGGTGACTGCTTGCTTGAGAAGGTCAAGGTCATGATCTACCGGTGCGATGTCAAGCCCTATGTTCACCCCCTGTGCGATGCTTCCAGTGCTGGAAGTTCGGACATATGTCCTCCAGATGCACTGCCAGCCCCACATGTCGTGATTGTGGCCGACCTTCACATCCTAATGCTCCTTGTGCTCTGCCTCCCATCTGCGTTAACTGTGGGGAGCATCATTCTCCCTGCTCGCCAGACAGTGCAGTCTACCAAAGAGAGCGGAAGATACAAGAAATTAAGACCCTGGACCGTTTAACCTACCAAGAGGCAAGGAAGAAGCTAGAACGGCTCAACCCCACATCTCTGTTGAGGAGTTATGCTGCTGCAACTCTGCCGCCACCAGTTCCTGCAAAGACTCCCTTCTCAGTTGGCCCACAGAACGGTCCAGTTACGCCTGCCCCACTGCTGGTAGGGGCCACACTCTCTTCCGCTGCTCCCAAAACACCCAGTTTGGGAGCGGTGGACCCCAACCAGGTGGAGACATCCATCCCCACCTCTCAGCCGGAGAGGCAACAGCCTCCTCTGGCTGCTCAGCCAGAGAGGCAACAGCCTCCTCCGGCTCCTCAGCCAGAGAGGCAACAGCCTCCTCCGGCTGCTCAGCTGCAGATGCAACAGCCTCCTCTGGCCTCACTTGTTCGGAAGGGATCCCTTGGGGGAGTCCCTTCCAAGGACTTCCCCAATGCCTCACAAGACACTAGCCAGTGGCTGAAGAAGCCACCAGCTGCTGGTCGAAGGGCTTCATGCTCTTCCTCTGTTCCTGATAATGTGTCAGGAAAGCCCTCCCAGCATGCAAATCCTCATCCCAAAGACAAGAGAGAGAAGAGGAAGCTCTCCAAGAAGCATAAGGACCCAGTGATTCCCGCGTCACCGCTTCCTGTCAGCTCAGCCTCTGAGGATGAGGTCGAGCTCTTTGCGTCCCCTGATGACCTTGATCTCGCCGTCTCAGAAACGATGGCAGTTGCGGCGTCAGTCACTCAGTCGGTGGCAGCATGTGACTCTGTGAAGTAATTCGCTTTTTCCGTACCTTAATGCCCCTACAGGACATGCTTTGTACAATCCTCCAGTGGAATTGTGGCGGTTATTTTAGCCATATCCCTGAGCTACGACAGCTTCTAAGCATGACACCTGCTTTCTGAATTGCCCTCCAGGAAACCTGATTCCCGGCAATGCGGACCCCTGTTCTTCATGGATACAGGGGTTATTACTGCAACCGTAGCACTTACAATAGTGTGTCAGGTGGAGCCTGCGTTTATGTACTTACCTTTGTATATAGTGCCCCTGTGCCCCTTCAAACATCATTGGAAGCTGTGGCGGTCCGCGTAATGACTACCCAGGACATAACCGACTGCAGTGTCTATCTCCCTCCAGGTGGTACAGTCTCCCTGACCGAATTGGCTGCATTTGTCGCCCAACTCCCCACTCCTTTTCTTCTCCTGGGGGATTTTAACGCCCACAATCCCCTGTGGGGTGGAACGAAGGTCACTGGCCAAGGCAGAGAGGTCGAGAATCTCATCTCCCAACTTGACCTCTGCCTCTTAAACACTGGCGCCGCCACACATTTCAGTGAGCCGCATGGCACGTTCTCGGCCATAGATCTGTCGTTGTGCAGCCCAGGGCTTGTACCATCGGTCCACTGGAGAGTCCATGACGACTTGTGTGGCAGTGACCATTTTCCCATCTATTTGTCACTGCCCCAGTGTCATTCTTCTGGGCGCCTGCCCCGCTGGGCTCTCAACAGGGCTGACTCGCTGGCTTTTACTTCCGCTGCCACCATTGTGTCTCCCACAGGGTGACATTGACGAGGTGGTCCGTGTCTTGACCACGTCAATCATTTCTGCGGCTGAGGCTGCCACTCCCCGCTCTTCTGGTCTCCCTCAGAGGAAGGCTGTACCCTGGTGGTCGCCGGAGATTGCTGAGGCTATTCGCGACCGTAGGCAGGCTCTCCAGCGTCATAGGTGGCACCTGTCTCTGGAGACCCTCATTGCCTTTAAGAGGCTCCGTGCCTTGGCCCGTTGTCTTATTGCACGGCGTAAGCAGGAATGCTGGGAGATGTATGTCTCATCCTTGGGCTCCCGTGTCTCTCCCTCGCTCGTGTGGTCCCGGATCCGGCGGATTTATGGATACCGGACCCCTATGGCTGTCCCTGGGATCTCCCTGGACGGTGCTGTTTGCACGGACGCTGCCGCCATTGCTGAACACCTTGCTGCGCAGTTCGCTACGAGCTCTGCGACTGCAACTTACCCCCCCGACTTTCGCTCTCTAAGGAGCGAGCCGAGCAGACGCCGTTATCATTCCACACATGTCGTTCTGAAAAATACAATGCTCCTTTCAGCAAGAGGGAATTCCTCGCTTCCCTCGCCGATTGCCCTGATACAGCACCAGGACCAGACTGCATCCATGCGCAGATGCTGAAGCATCTTTCCAGGGACTGCCAGAGACACATTCTCACCATCTTTAACCGCATTTGGAGCGATGGCGTGTTCCCATCGCAATGGCAAGAGGGTGTTATTGTCCCCATCTTGAAGCCCGGTGCGGACCCACTGGTGGTGGACAGCTACCGTCCCTTTACCCTCACCAACGTTTTGTACAAATTGCTCGAACGTATGGTGGGGCGGCGTTTGTGTTGGATCCTTGAGTCGCACGGTCTCCTCGTTCCCTCCCAGGGTGGCTTCCGTCGGGGCAGATCTGCTGCGGACAATTTGGTGTGGTTGGAATCTGATATCCGTACGGCCTTTGCCCAACGTCAGCATCTCGTTGCTGTATTTTTTGATCTGCGGAAGGCGTATGACACCACATGGAGGCATCACATTCTTGCTACATTGCATGTGGGGTCTTCATGGTCAGCTCCCGGCTTATCTTCAAACCTTTTTTTTGAGCTGCTCTTTCCGGGTGGAAGTCGGTGCCGCCTCTAGTTCCTCTTATATACAGGAAAATGGGGTCCCGCAGGGCTCGGTGTTGAGCGTCTCCTTATTTCTAGTGGCCATTAATGGTCTGGCTGCAGCCATGGGGTCGTCGGTGTCTCCTTCTTTGCATGCCGACGAATTCTGCATCTCATTTACCTCAACGGCTACGGGTATCACCGAACGCAGTCTGCAAGTCGCCGTTTGCAAGGCAGCATCATGGGCTCTGACTCATGGTTTTCAGTTCTCTGCAGCGAAGACTCGAGTTATGCACTTCTGCAGGCGTCGGACGGTCCACCCTCATCCTGAACTTTACCTCGACAGCCACCTCCTTGAAGTGGTGGACACTAGCCGCTTCTTAGGACTCATCTTTGATGCCCAGCTCACATGGGTTCCTCATATTACTCAGCTGAAGCAAAAGTGCTGGCGGCATCTCAACGCCCTCCACTGCCTGAGTCACACATCTTCGGGTGCAGATCGCTGCACGTTGTTGCGATTGTACAGAGCCCTTGTGCAGTCCAGGCTTGATTATGGGTGCCTGGCCTATGGGTCTGAATCACCCTCAGTGTTGACGTTGTTGGACCCCATACACCACTGTGGGGTTCGGCTTGCAACTGGCGCTTTCCGTATGAGCCCCGTGGATAGTCTACTGGTGGAGTCTGGGGTTCCCCCGCTGCGGATTCACCGCCATCGACTGCTCGCCGACTATGCTGTCCACGTGCATTGCTCGCTGGCTCATACCAATCATCGCCTGCTTTTCCCTGCCATGGTCCTCCATCTGCCAGAATGGCGACCTAGGTCTGGGCTTTCCATTGCTGTCCGCGTCCAGTCCCTGCTGTTGGGTCATTCCCTCTTCTGCCTCAATTCCAGGTCCATGCACCTACGTCTCCCTGGTGTCTGCCCCGGCCGTCCGTCCATCTGGACTTGGCATGGGGACCCAAGGACTCGGTCCCGCCTCTGGTCCTTCGTCGCCGTTTTCTTACGCTCCTCGCATCATTTTCGGGCTGTGAGACTGTCTACACTGATGGTTCCCTGGTTGCTGGTCGTACTGCCTACGCTTTTGCTCATGCTGCCCATGTTGAACAGCGCTCCTTGCCGGCTGGCTGCAGTATTTTTACTGCAGAGCTGGTGGCCATCTTGCGCGCTCTTGAGCATATGCGTTCCTGCTCAGGTACGTCCATCGTCATCTGCAGTGACTCCCTGAGCAGCCTCCAGGCTATCTACCGCTGCTTTACCTCTTCTCCTCTGGTATCATCTATTCAGGAGTCTGTTTCCGCCATTACCCGCTCTGGTCGTTCGGTGGTCTATGTTTGGACGCCAGGTCACGTTGGCATCCCGGAGAACGAACGTGTCGACAGGCTGGCCAAAGGGGCGATCGACGCCCCAGCTTTGGAGATCAGCCTCCCGGCTCGTGATCTGCAGTTGGTGTTGCGCCGTAAGGTGCTTGGGATGTGGTCTGATGAGTGGCATGGCCTGACATCCCCGAATAAACTGCGGGCTGTTAAGGAGACGACCGATGAGTGGCGGTCCTCCCTGCGGGCTTCTCGCAGGGACTCTGTCGTCCTGTGTCGGCTCCGCATCGGCCATACCTACCTGACGCACGGCCATTTTTTGCATCAGGAGGATCCCCCCCTGTGTTGGTGTGGGTCCCAGCTGATGGTCACCCACATTTTGTTGGAGTTTCCCCGACTGCGCACCCTCCGGCAGTCTTTTAATCTCCCGGGCACTTTGCCTTTGGTTTTATGCGACGATGCCTCCATGGCAGACGACATTTTAAATTTTATCCATGGTAGTGCTTTTTATGGTTCCATTTAGGGAGGTCCTGCACCTCTCCCTTTCTGTGTCTTTTGTCCTCGAGTCTCTCAAAATTGGTTGTTGTTTTGGTGTGTAGTCGGATGGTTGACTCTTTCCCATTTTTTTTGTTCTCGTGGTCAGTCAACCAGTCTCTGGCCATCTTCTTTTCATCTGTTTCTTTCTGTCTGGTGTTCATCTGTACTCTTCTTGTCTGTAATGTTTGTTGCCACATTTGTGTTCTTTCAGTGCCTGGGGGGGGGGGGGAGTCTCCTTCCCCCTGGGGTTTTACCTGCTCCGCAAATTTTCGTCTCGCCTGTTTTTGGAATGGGGGACTGATGACCTTCGCTGTTTAGTCCCCCTTAAACATCCCAACAACCACCACCACCATAATCATGATAACTGCAGGAGACAAACACAGAATAGCAACCAAGGTGTAATCCAACGCATGGCTCACTATGGTCCCCTGGCAGTACAATAAACGTTATCTTCTAAGTCAACGCAGTCAAAAGCTTCAGCAGGTTATGTCACATATTTTGATAGTCGCAAACTGTTGTGTACATAGTTCTGCGTAGTCAGCACGTACACAACTTTCCCACTAGAGCGCACCCCGCTAAGCACAACAGTGCAGGCGCCGCGCTCGTCCGTCTCCGCACTACGAGATGGCGCTGCCATAGAGATGGACCAAATTCTGCTTCTGCCGATCCACGTACTAATATGTAATGCAGCCAATGAGATTGCTGCTAACATAGAACCTTTTCTCCTCGTGGATCACACTCGCGCAGTGATACCTGAACGCGCGAGGTATTATAACGAGTGTACAGACCTCCGATTAGTCAGTCTGCATTTGTCTGCAACAGTCTGTACGAGTTATACATTTGTCTGTACCAGTCTATAGTCAAGTTTCAGTCTGCGCCCAATAAGATTACCATATTCCCGTACATAGCCATGAAGATAAATGTATAGACACTTTTGTCAAGTATCAGAGATATATGTGACAGTAAGATTAACGTACCAATACCAAAGGAACTTCAGATTGTCAATTGTAAATAGCCTCCAGAACCAAGTTAACTAATTTCTATGCTTGCTGTTATTTTAATAAATGTGTGCGAAAATTAATCAAGTTCTGTTTAAAGCTGGTCACCGTCAATCTGTTACTCTAAGCGTGCAAGTGGCATTTCTATCGTCCGACCTAACGGTAGAAGATAAACATATCACAATAAGACCACGAGACATATTGCTGACACTCGCCTACGTCGTTAGAGCGACAAGTCAAATAACGTGATGGTGTGTGTACTGAAGATCTTACAGTATGCTCACCACACAAACTCACTAGTCAAAACTCATGAGGTATTCCTCGTTATTTTACAATGCTGAAATTTGGCCAAAAGTAAGGTTTCACAGTAGAAGCAAACGAAAATTTCCGAAACTGTTAAATTGTAATTATCACACGAAAAAAATATTTCTGTTTTCATTTGTTATTAAAACGATCAGTAATTCTGTATCCAGGATGAGTGGGTCGTAATGGCAAAAATCAAACATCAGCAAAGAATGACTTTATTGGTCCTATGACG
Source organism: Schistocerca americana (assembly GCF_021461395.2). Lineage (NCBI taxonomy): Eukaryota > Metazoa > Arthropoda > Insecta > Orthoptera > Acrididae > Schistocerca > Schistocerca americana. The sequence goes on along the minus strand of NC_060122.1, from coordinate 472,735,458 downwards.
CGTTTCGGAATTTAGCATCATATATTCAGGAGCGATTACTGCATGTATTCGAAAGAAACTTCCGCAGACTAGTCGCGATGGCTCGTACTGTCGTAATGCTGAGCACATTTTGGAAGCCTCCGCATCGTACCAGTGCCTGCCGCTGCCAGCGGCGGTCTTGCAGCTGTCATTTCGTCGGACAGCCTGAGCCTGTTTGCTCGACAGCTGGGAAGTAAGCCCCGCGGCGGACGCAGCTCGAGCCCGCCGCACCACAGAACGGGGATTCGGAAGGAAGCGTCCGCTGAGCGGCTTTGCCAGCCAGGGCTGGAGAGCGAGATGCAGACGCGGCCCGCCGCTCCAGATTGCGCCCGCCACCAGCCACCAGCCACCGGCCACTGTGCGAGGCGCGCCTATTGATCGCCGCGTGGCGCGCCCACTGCCGCTGTCGCCGCGCTTTTTGGCGACACTCTCCTCCTCCCACGCCGGCTGACCCGAGCATCGCTCCCACGTCTTCCCCTGCAATTCCGGCTTCCCATCTGTCAACACCACCTGTCACCCCCCGTGGCAGTCTTAGCACGTTCACTGCTGACCCCCGCGACACCAGCAGCCCATGTATAGGGTTTCTATCTGCCCGCCATTTCCGGGACAATTCCTTCTTTAACAAATTTTACTCCCATCCCTAATCAATCTTTGCATATACACGGTGTTACAAAAAGGTACGGCCAAACTTTCAGGAAATATTCCTCACACACAAATGGCTCTGAGCACTATGGGACTTAACATCTGAGGTCATCAGTTCCCTAGAACTTAGAACTACTTAAACGTAACTAACCGAACCTGCGACCGTAGCAGTCGCGCGGTTCCAGACTGTAGCGCCTAGAACCGCTCGGCCAACCCGGCCGGCCCTCACACACAAAGAAAGAAAATATGTTATGTGGACATGTGTCAGGAAACGCTTACTTTCCATGTTAGAGCTGATTTTATTACTTCTCTTCAAATCACATTAATCAGGGAATGGAAACACACAGCAACAGAATGTACCAGCGTGACTTCAAACACTTTGTTACAGGAAATGTTCAAAATGTCCTCCGTTAGCGAGGATACATGCATCCACCCTCCGACGCATGGAATCCCTGATGCGCTGATACGGCCCTGGAGAATGGCGTATTGTATCACAGCCGTCCACAATACGAGCATGAAGAGTCTCAACATTTGGTACCGGGGTTGCGTAGACAAGAGCTTTCCAATGCCCCCATAAATGAAAGTCAAGAGGGTTGAGGTCAGAAGAGCGTGGAGGCCATGGATTTGGTCCGCCTCTACCAATCCATTGGTCACCGAATCTGTTGTTGAGAAGCGTACGAACACTTCGACTGAAATGTGCAGGAGCTCCATCGAGCATGAACCACATGTTGTGTCGTACTTGTAAAGGCACATGTTCTATCAGCACAGGTAGAGTATCCCGTATGAAATCATGACATCACCCAATCAAGACATCACCAACAATGCCGGCCCAAACGTTCACAGAAAATCTGTGTTGATGACGTGATTTCACAATTGCGTGCGGATTCTCGTCAGTCCACACATGTTGATTGTGAAAATTTACAATTTGATCACGTTGGAATGAAGCCTCATCCGTAAAGAGAACATTTGCACTGAAAAGAGTATTGACACATTGTTGGATGAACCATTCGCAGAAGTGTACCCGTGGAGGCCAATCAGCTGCTGATAGTGCCTGCACACGCTGTACATGGTACGGAAACAACTGGTTCTCCCGTAGCATTCTCCATACAGTGACGTGGTCAGCGTTACCTTGTACAGCAGCAACTTCTCTGACGCTGACATTAGGGTTATCGTCAACTGCACGAAGAATTGCCTCGTCCATTGCAGGTGTCCTCGTCGTTCTAAGTCTTGCCCAGTCGTGAGTCATAGGCTGGAATGTTCCATGCTCCCTAAGACGCCGATCAATTGCTTCGAACGTCTTTCTGTCGGGACACCTTCGTTCTGGAAATCTGTCTCAATACAAACGTAACGTGCCACGGTTATTGCCCCGTGCTAATCCATACATCAAATGGGCATCTGCCAACTCCGCTTTTGTAAACATTGCACTGACTGCAAAACCACGTTCGTGATGAACACTACCTGTTGATGCTACGTACTGATGTGCTTGATGCTAGTACTGTAGAGCAATGAGTCGCATGTCAACACAAGCAACAAAGTCAACATTACCTTCCTTCAATTGGGCCAACTGGCGGTGAATCGAGGAAGTACAGCACATACTGACGAAACTAAAATGAGCTCTAACATCGAAATTAACCGTTTCCGGACACATGTCCACATAACATCTTTTCGTTATTTGTGTGTCAGGAATGTTTCCTGAAAGTTTGGCCGTACCTTTTTGTAACACCTTGTATATGTGGTGTATTTTCTTTTGGACATGTCTCAAAGGAAAGACACCATTTTCATCATGTAGCAACTATGAATCAAGACCCAAGGAACTGAAGACATTAGCTGCCAATGCGCATTGATTTACTGGGTGATCAAAACGTCAGTATAAATTTCAAAACTTAATAAACCACGGAATAATGTAGATAGAGAGGTAAAAATTGACACACATGCTTGGAATGATATGGGGTTTTATTAGAACCAAAATGCAGGATGCCACTCCACCCCATATTGCTATACGCGTGAAAGATCTCTTGTGGGCGTCGTTTGGTGATGATCGTGTGCTCAGCCGCCACTTTCGTCATGCTTGGCCTCCCAGGTCCCCAGACCTCAGTCCGTGCGATTATTGGCTTTGGGGTTACCCGAAGTCGCAAGTGATCGACCGACATCTCTAGGTATGCTGAAAGACAACATCCGACGCCAATGCGTCACCATAACTCCGGACATGCTTTACAGTGCTGTTCACAACATTATTCCTCGACTACAGCTATTGTTGAGGAATGATGGTGGACATATCCTGTAAATAACATCATCTTTGCGTTCTCTTACTTTGTTATGCTAATTATTGCTATTCTTATCAGATGAAGCGTCATCTGTCGGACATTTTTTGAACTTTTGTATTATTTGGTTCTAATAAAACCCCATGTCATTCCAGGCATGTGTGTCAATTTGTACCTCTCTATATACATTATTCCGTGATTTATTCAGTTTTCATATTTATGCTGACTTTATTGATCACCCGGTATATCAATGGAGCAAGTTGAAAATTTGTGCCAGACCAGGATTTGAACCCGGGTCTCCTGCTAACCAAGCTCTTGCGCTAACCACTACGCTGTCCGGATACGGTGTTCATCAGAACTGCATGGACTACCCTAGCACACCTTCCGACAAACCCAAATTCTATACTTATACCACACGCTACTGATGTAGTGCCCTCGCTCATTAACCTCATTACTCGCGGCGTCTCGCCGATCCCCGTAAGTGTTCGATTTTAGTGTGTATCTGCAGTGAAGAGATCAGGATCAAAGCAGTGTCTTTTCTTTCGAACACATCCGAAAAAACAGATGTAACATTTATAAACTGAAGAGCCAAAGAAACCGGTACACCTGCCTAATATCGTGTAGGGCCTCCGCCAGCACGCAGAATTGCCGCAACACGACGTGGCATGGACTCGACTAATGTCAGAAGTAGTGTTGGAGGGAAGTGACACCATGAATACTGCAAGGCTGTCCATAAATCCTAAGAATACGAGAAAGTGGAGATCTCTTCTGAACAGAACGTTGCAAGACATCACAGATATGCTCAATAACATTCACGTCTGGAGAGTTTCGTGGCCAGCGGAAGAAGAGTGTTCCTGGAGCAATCCTGAATCAATTCTGGACGTGTGGGGTATCACATTGTCCTGCTGGAATTGCCCAATTACGTCGGGATGCACAATGGACATGAATAGACACAGGTGATCAGGCAGGATGCTTGCGACTACAGTCTTTCTCGGCGTATTCCACTGATGAATTCTTCTCGGGTTATCAGCCGAGTGATGGCGTCGTCTTGTCGCAACGTTTCAATGAGTTTCGTACCCATCATCTTCGCCCTGGATTCATGAGGTTGTCTCCATAGCCGTACACATCCATCAGCTCGATATAATTTGAAACGAAACTCGTCCGACCAGGCAACATGTTTCCAGTGATCAATAGTCCAATGAAGGTGCTGACGGGCCCAGGCGAGGCGTAAATCTTTGTGTCGTGCACTCATCAAGCGTACATGATTGAGCCTTCGGCTCCGAAAACCCATATCGATGACGTTCGTTGAATGCTTCGAACGCTGACATTTATTGATGGCCCTGCATTGAAATCTGCTCCAATTTGCGGAAGGGAAGGGTTGCGCTTCTGTTCCATTCTTGCAGAATCTTTTCCCGGCCGCAGCGGTGTCGGAGATTTGATGTTTTGCCGGATTCGCAATATTCACGGTACACTTGTGAAATGGACGCACGGGAAAACCCCCACTTCATCGCTACCTCGGAGATGCTGTGCCCCATCGCTCGTGTGCCGACTATAACACCACGTTCAAACTCACATAAATCTTAATAAACTGCCATTGTAGCAGCAGTAATCGACCTAACAACTGCAGCAGACACTAGTTGTCTTATGTAGCCGTTGCCGACCGCAGCACCGTATCCTGTCTTTTTACATACCTCTGTATCTGAATAAGCATGCCTATACCAGTTTCTTTGGCGCTTCATTGTAATTAAGGGGATGACGCCCAACGATCCCCTCAGTGTAGAGGCAAGTCAAGCTCGAACGTCTGCTGGAATAGGCGAGATATCGTGAGTTATGCGACTAATCAGCATTGGCACTGCATCAACAGGGTGTGGTATATGTCGAGGATTTGGGTCTGACGGGAGGCGTGCTACAGTAGTTCGTGCAGTTTTAGTGACCATAGTTTCCCGCTGGCGTAGTAGTCAGCGCAACTGGGTACTATGCGGGAGACCAAGGTTCGAATGCTAATCGAGCACAAATGTTCAACTTGCTCGATTGGCGTAAATCAATGCCCAGTTGCAGCTAAGTTCTGTAGTCCCTTTGCGCGTCATTTGGATATAGCGATGTATCTTTGTTTCTGTGTGATGCACCGTACGTTTCGCGTTTCTTCCCATCTTCCAGACCTTACCCAGTGCCTTCTTTTACACTGGCAGAAAAAGAAAAACAGCCAGAAGAGGTTTTTGTGTTAGCAGAAGAGCCAACACCGTGTTACGAGTGGAGGCAGAAATGCGCACGTTTTAGCTCAAGCAGGCTAGCAAAGTTGTCTGTACAACTGGAGCGTGTGCTAGGGAGTCTCTCTAGACTAGACCTGCCGTGTGGCGGCGCTCGGTCTGCAATCACTGATAGTGGCGACACGCGAGTCCGACGTATACTAACGGACCGCGGCCGATTTGAAGGCTACCACCTAGCAAGTGTGGTGTCTGGCGGTGACACCACAGAGGTAACGAAATGAAACGTCACTAGCTGAGATGATATGTGATCTTATTTCGATGGTTACACAATCGATTCAGTTTTACAAAGAACTTGGCAGTATGGCCCCATATATATCAGTGTGATGTTGCACCTCCTCTGGTCCGGATATATGCACCGACTGTCTGGAGGGAAACTAGCCTGCAACTGTTGTAATTGGTTCTCCATTTCTTGGACACTGACCCTGTGACGGAGACGACAACCGACTTTCTCCCACACGTGTCCTATCAGGGACAGAGCTGGGGATTTTGCTAGCCACAGTAGTACGTCAACATCACGCAAACAGTTCATACAAACACATCAGTAGTGGAAGAGCATTGTCCCACTGAAAATGGCACTACGATACTGTCGCGGGACGCAGGGTGTAAGTGACAGAGGTTCCTCATGTCCATTATAATTATCCGGGATGTTATGCCGTGGTCGGTTGATGAATTCTGTGTCAATTCCCAACGTTTCGTCTCCGACTGCGGGAGACATCTTCAAGGGGGTCCGTAGCTCGATGGAAGGTCCAACACACCCACTGGCTCGCTGCTGACTGCTGCTAAATTCCGTGTCCGTGTGTTTTGAAAACGTCAGTGCAACTGGCCTCTGCCCGCTGCCGTCGATCGCCGTTGCCATCACCCAGTAGTGGACGGGTGGTACACATCTTCTTCAACACCGGCATCCATATACCGTTTAATTTCACGCCCTCCTCCTTTCGATTGAAATTATTAGGGTGTTTAACGATTTCGATTGCCTCCCTGTAGAGCCTTTCGTAACATCCGCTTGTGGCCGCTAGTACTTGCGTCTCCTCGAAACGTATGTTGTGGTTCCCTAGCTGGAAAGCATGCTCCGCAACAGCTGATCGTACCGTTTCTCCTCTTCTACAATTTCCCTTGTGCTCTTCCAAACGTTTAGAAACAGTTCTTTTAGTCGTACCCACATAAACATCTCCACAGCTGCTTGGGTTCCTATACACTCCAGCTTTTTCCAATGGTTTGCGAGCGTCCTTGGCAGGCTTAAGGCATTCCTGTATCTTCCTGGTGGGCTTGTAATATTCCGCTTCGTCAAGATCCTCCCTATTCTTTCCGTTACATTTTTAACAAACGGCAGGAAAACCTTAGATTTTGCAGTAGCCTGTACGTCAGTACGGACAGCGGCCAATTGCACTGACGTTTTCAAAACACGTGACGTCACGCCGCGGCGCGGTAGCGCCCGGACACGGAATTTAGCGGCAGTCAGTAGCGAGCCAGTGGGTGTGTTGGACCTTCCATCGAGCTACGGACCCCCTTGAATATGTCTCCCGCAGTCGGAGACGAAACGTTGGGAGTTGACACAGAATCCATCAACCAACCACGGCATAACAACCCGGATAATTATAATGGACATGATATTTCCGGCCATGAAAGTCTACATTTTAGTATCAGAAGTTCCTCAGTCCTCCCAGCCGTGACCTGATGTCATACTCAATTGTTTTTGAATATTTTATATAATTTTAGCATGGTGCAGCAGAGTCAGAAACTGTAAAATGTAATTATATTAAAGTTCAGCCTCCAGTTGCATGAGCAAAGAAACTCTTCTGAAATGTTACAACATAAAATTAATTTAAAACATGCCAGATATTGGCCTTGTCAAACTTAAAATGGTAGTACTACAGTATATGGTCATAAGACTGCGTCACTTCTACTAATGTTTTGCCGAGAGGCCACACAAACGGGCCAGACGGGTGGGCCGCTTGCGCTGAGTCGTAACTGGGCGACGCGGGCAGCGACGCGGCGAGCTCAGCTGGTGGTCGCGCGCATGCGCGTCCGGAGTAATACAGACTTAAAACAAGTAAATGGTAACTGAGATTATTATGGAACATAGTTTATTACAATAGATCGGACTATTAATGGCATTAAAACCATAAGTCACTGAAATTACCACTCCATAAAAGGCAGAAGACAATATAAAAAGTGTGGTGTCACCGCCAGACATTTGGTACGACCTAGCAAGGCGCCATATTCAGTTACTATAAGGACTAACTTCAAGAATGTATTCCGAACAGATAATATTGTGAATCATATACCGTCAAGAGCGACGTTCATCATTAATGGATTAAAGTTAAATATCAAACTGATTACGTCCGCTTTCTGAATTCTCATTCCTTGTCTCACGTCCGTATAGTTCTTTCCTCTTCACGCCAGCCTGCGTGAGCTAAAACGCGTGCATTTTGGCCTCCACTCATAACACGGTGTTGGCATTTCTGCTAACACAAAAAAGTGTACTGTTCATCAGTATAAATAAACATTAATTGATAACGTTATTAGCTACGTTCCACACATTTCAGCCACTGTTAACTTATGGCCTTTCCTTATTAAAAGGTTCCTTTACGATATATAATGTCATTGCCTCTCAAAGGATTGTAACTTCAGTTATTATGGTCTATTTGCCAGTAACATTTCTAGCTGTTATAACAAATAATGTTATCAATTAATGTTTATTCATACTTACGTACAGTACAGTTTGTATACGTCTTTTGCTTTTTATGGAACGGTAACTTCAGTAACTTGAGGTTTTTAATGCCATTAATAGTCTTAACTATTTTAATAAATCAGCCGGCACGGTAACTCAGCGTGTTCGGTCAGAGGGTTAGCTGCCCTCTATAATAAAAAAACTGAGTTAGTGGAACAACGACGAACTACAATGGGTGTCTTGCGACGTCCTCCCCGAGCAGATACAACGAACGAAAACGAACAAAATGAGATTTAAAAAAAAAAAAAAATCGGCAGAACATCAGTCAAGCGACGCAGTCTTATGTCTATGTACTGTAGAACTAACATTTTAAGTTTGACAAGGCCAATATCTGGCAAGTTTGAAGTTAATATTATATTGCGACATTTCTGAAGAAGGCTACATTATTATAGCTGAAACATAGGTAAAGTTTCTATGCTTATGAAACTGGAGGCTGAAATATAATTCAATTGTTTTTCCCACGCCAAGATGTCAGAAGTAACACCGCTGGGCCTCTCTCAAATACTGCATGAATGGATTTGTCACTAAACGCACCAGTGATGGTCATCCGGTGTAGTGCAGAACCGTGAGCCATCGCTGAACGTAGTGCGACAATATTCCATGCTTCATGGTCATGGCAGCACTTCAAATGCAGCCGTTTGTGTCAACGGCAGCCAACTCACGGGTGGCCAATTTATTAGTGTGGCTGCTGCTAGTCTCCGACCAACAGTGAGAGATTGCACGGAATACTGTAAGGAGTCCACCACTTCTTCTCCGATGGCAGGTGTAGCTGTGGAAGGATTACGATGTGCTGGGTGCGCAATACGGCGACTCTCCACTGTGGTGGTCAAACGCGGTCGACCGGAACCCTGACGTCGAGTAAGCTTGCTGTGCTGCCTAACTTTGGGCCACTGTCGCGTCCGAATATCCTAGAAACTTGGATATTGCACGATTCGATCAGCCGGCCAAATGGAGACCCACAATGACACCCCTTTCAAACTCTGTCAGATGCTGATAATGCTGGCTCACGCGTCTACGCGTCATTTCCCTGTCCTTCACAGTGATCATTCAACACCTGACGCTGTTCTTGACTCTTATATACTTACCAGGCCTTGCTAGAGTACGAAACAAGAGAAACACAAAAGCACTGTTTTGTGCGGTGCGGAAGGTAGTGTTTAGACACTGACGTCAGTCGGAGAACTGGAAGTCCCGCCTTTCCAGGACATGCGCTCTGAATGGTACGCATCAGTATATTAAGGCAATTATTTCCTTGTAATATGTTCTCATCTTACTTTCAGCTGCCAGAATTTTATTTTACGATTGCAATTTCGGCTTAAGGCCATTTTCAAGCTTCTATAAAATGTAATACAAAAATGGCTGTGAGCACTAGGGGACTTTACATCTGAGGTCATCAGTCCCCTAGAACTTAGAACTACTTAAACCTAACTAACCTACGGACATCACACACATCCATGCCCGAGGCAGGATTCGAACCTGCGACCGTAGCGGTCGCGAGGTTCCAGACTGAAGCACCTAGAACCGCTCGGCCACTTCGACCGGCAAAATGTAATACAACGTAATGAGAACAATCCACAGTGAGCTTAACTGTAGGTGGAACAAATTTGGTAGTTTGTTGACATTCATCTGCCATACAAGATTTTGACGTGCAGGTTTACGTTAGGCAGAGGTAACAACGTGATACGCACGTCAAAGAAAAACGAGTGAACGACACTAAGCAATTATCCAATTTATGTACCGCTATTTTGAGTGGACTGTATACAAGGTGTTTCAGAAGCGATGGTCAATATACAGGGATATGACAGGAATGATCTTTCGAAACAAAACAAAAAAATCTACGCAAATGGTTCAAATGGCTCTGAGCACTATGGGACTTAACTTCTGAGGTCATCAGTCCCCTAGAACTTAGAACTACTTAAACCTAACTAACCTAAGATCATTACACACATCCATTCCCGAGGCAGGATTCGAACCTGCGACCGTAGTGGTCACGCGGTTCCACACCGTACCGCCTAGAACCGCTCGGCAGGCCTTAGAACACATTATAGTAAATGTCTGAAACAATCGAAAAAAAAAAATTATTTTTGAGGCCTCTTTGTTCATTGAATATGCACTGTGATAGTTGTTTGGAGACGGTATAAATTTGAATTTCATCTAGAACTCGCCTAGAAAGTCCATTAATCTGCTTTCCTCTATCCTTTGTAGTACCTTTAAAGATTCCTCGATACTGTTGGTGTTATGATTGTAGTTTCTTAGATGTGTACTATTTGAAAATTTACAGCTAGCGTTTACGTTTCCGTCCTCTCACAAACTGGTGGAAAAACGTCTACCTGTTTGCGCCACATACAAATTTTCATTCACCACATTTGATTTCATAAACCGTTGATTGTGTAAATGATTTTGTTTTGTGGGTTGTGTGTCAGATTATTGTTGCAACTTTGATTTTGCTGGGGAACCCGATCACTATATTAGTTGTACGATAATTATCGACATGTCTGATATGGCACCATAATAAGGTAAAACAATATATTTTGTTTCTTCTGTTCTGCTTTTCTTGTTGATGTTATTTCTTTATCAATGTTGCTGCTTCTGTTACGTAACCTGGTGGTCTACATTTCGTCTGCCTTATCAGTATGGTAGCCGTTATTTGTTTCTATAGGTTTTAGTATACACAACTCTTCGGTAATTTCGTTATGTTTTAATGGGAGGTTAATTATGCCTTGGCCATGTAGCGAGAAACGATTTTGTGGGTGGTGCGGACTACAAAACTGGTTGTACCTACTGTTAATCCCGATGTAAATTGTTCTCATTGCGTTTTATTATATTTTGTAGATGCTTGAAAATGGTTTAATGCCGAAATTGCAATCGTAAAGTAAAATTGTAACAGCCGAAAGCAAAGTGACAACATTTCTAAAAAATTGTAAAATATTATACAGAATATAGAGAATTTTGATTATTTCGTCTCCTCTAATTTCACTAAGAGTGCACCTTATTGTATACAGAATCTAGTTACCGAAACTGTCAGTGACGTTTGTGTTTGTTTGAACTTTTTCGAGTATGTTCACATCAAGTACCGCGTCTGCCCTGATTGCGGTTTGGATTTCAAATCGTAATGCGAAGGTAAATTCCGGGATGATTCGTCTGAAAAAAAAAAAAAACTGTTTCCTTCCCTATCATTCCCCAATCCAAGCTGTGCTTCGTTCTAATGATCTCGCCGTCAAAGGGACGCTAACCCGTAACCTAGTTTCCAGGGTTTTTGGCGCTCATGAAAGAGGGCAACAACACCGAGGTACGATTGTAGACGTAGCATCGCCACCGTCAGTGGGGCGTAGCAGAGACAGTGTACATAGAGACAAGCACAACATTCCCTTGAAGTTGATCTGCGGTTACGAACTCCGCTATGCTTCCTTTTCATCGTCTCGTCACAATATAGCACCGTCAGCGACGTTGGGAAAGAACTCCCGGGAGGAAAGAACGGTGAGCCATTGTGTTCAGTGACAGGAGCAAATGTGTGCCTCGAGTCGTTGGCACGTAGCGTCGACCATGGGAACGGCCATCCACCACGTCTACGTCAGTAATCTCAGAGACCACAGGGATAACCTTCACAGTGGCTCCGGTTTTGGTGTTTGTGCAGGGAACATCGAACACTGAATCATACGTTCGAATCATCGCTCTACGTTCCCGAAAACGCTAATTCGATGAAAAGGCGTGCCATTTCAGCCTCCGCATGCCACCACATAACATATTGTATTCTGTACTCAAGCACGTTATCCTGCAAGATCAGCCACTGTACTAACCACAACTCTTTTCCCTAAGTCGTCTCTAAATTGTGGACGACTAAACTTCTGCATTTACATTTGTCGTTTGCAAACCAGGGTACGGTATGTGCCGCTAGATATCTGGTCTCCGGTGTCCAGTCAGCGGATATTACAAATAATCATAATTAGACAAGAAGTATGTGGGAGAAAATAATTTTCGACCCATCTTGGAACATACAAACGGATGTTGAAAGCACATATACTAATGCAACAAAGAGACTCGTATAGCCATGCGTATTTAAATACAGAGATATGTAAACAGGTGGTCGGCAATGCTATAAGAAACTGGCGCAGTTGTTAGATCGGCTACTGCTGCTGCAATGGCAGGTTATCAACATTTAAGTGAGTTTGAACGTGGTGTTGTAGTCGGCGCACAAGCGATGGGACACAGCCTCTCCGAGGTAGCAATGAAGTGGGGATTTTCCCGTACGACCATTTCATTAGTGTACCGTGAATATCAGGAATCCGGTAAAACATCGAATCTCCGACATCGCTGCGGCCGGAAAAGGATCCTGCAAGAACTGGATCAACAGCGACGGAAGAGAATCGTTCAACGTGACACAAGTGTAACCCTTCAGCAAATTGCTGCAGATTTCAGTGTTGGGCCATCAACAAATTTCAGCGTGCCAACCATTCAACGAAACATCTTTATACGGGTTTTCGGAGCCCAAGGCCCGCGCGTGTACTCCACGACAGAAAGCTTTCAGCCTCTCCTGAGCCCGTCAACACCGACATTGGACTGTTGATGACTGGAAACATGTTTCCTGGCCGGACGAGTATCGTTTCAAATTGTATCGAGTGGATGAACGTGTACGGCTATGGAGACAACCTCATTAAGCCATGGACCCTGCATGTCAGCAGTGGACTGTTCAAACTGGTGGAGGCTCTGTAATGGTGCGGGGCGTGTGCACTTGGAGTGATATGGTACCCGTGATACGTCTAGATACGACTCTGACTGGTGACATGTACGTAAGCATCCTGTCTGGTAATCTACAAAATGGTTCAAATGGCTCTGAGAACTATGGGACTTAACTTCTGAGCTCATCAGTCCCCTAGAACTTAGAACTACTTAAACCTAATTAACCTAAGGACATCACACTCATCCATGCCCGAGGCAGGAATCGAACCTGCGACCGTAGCAGTCGAGCGGTTCCAGACTGTAGCGCCTAGAACCGCTCGGCCACTCCGGTCGGCTGGTAACCTAAACCTATTCATGTCCATTGTGCATTCCGACGTACTTGGGCAATTCCAGCAGGTCTATGCAACACCCCACACGTCCAGAATTGCCACAGAGTGGCTCCAGGAGCACTCTTCTGAGTTTAAACAATTTCACTGGCCACTAAATTCCCCAGACATGAACATTATTGATCATATCTGGGACGCCTTGCAACGTGCTGTTTAGAAGAGTTCTCCATCCCTCGTACTCTTAAGGATTATTGGGTAGCCTTGTAGGATTCATTGTGCCAGTTCTCTTCAACACTACTTCAGGCATTAGTCGAGTTCACTCTACGTCGTGTTGCGGCACTTCTGAGTGCTCGCGGGGGCCCTACATGATATTACGCAGGTGTACCGGTTTCTTTGGCTCTTCGGTGTACATTTACATCTGTTGTTTGCAAGCCAGCGTACAGTGTGCGCCGCTAGATGCCTAGTCCCCGCACCATTTTACTCACTTGGTGTCCAGCTAGCATACGTTACATACAAGCACATTAGACAAGAAGTATGTGGGAGGAAATAACTTTATTCGACCCATCTTCGAACGAACAATCGGAATGTTGAAAGCACATATTTCCTAAAACCATAATTTATGTCTTGTAGCTTCTCCCACCAGAACTTGTTGAGAACTTTTAATGTACTTCCGTAATCGACTTCTTCGTAGATGGATCACAGTTTCTTAGGTTTTCATTTTAAACAAGGTTTTCATTTTTAAAAAATGATGTGAACACATCACTTATCAATCGTGCACACCAAGTGCACCTAAAATATGTAAAACCTTTCCTAAAATAAATAAAATGCGAATACTTTACATAAGGTCTGAACAAAAATAGGGAAGGTCCTCGAGAAATGCGGGCTTGAACTTAAGTGCATGGGCTAGCTAAGACCGAAGGTTACGCTGCTGTATTTGCCCACGAATGATAACTGTGCAATGTCCTCAGTACTTTGCAAGATTCAGTTGCCGTCAGGAAAGTGTTCTGTGTAGTTGTGAGCGCATCGTGCAGGAGCTAAGTGAATTCGAACACAGGCCAATTGTTGGTGCTCGTATAGTGGATGCTTCCGTAACCAAGGTAGGAGAAGAGTTTGATCTTTCAATACGCATCGTGTGGAACATTTGTGTCACAAGAGTAAAATATGGCGGGTGTTCGGCAATAATTTGGGCAGCGGTATCGTGGTATTTCGTGGGCTCCATTGTTACTCTGTAAGGCCGCACTACTGCCAAGGATTAGGTGGGCATTTTGGCTGATCAGACCCCTTCCATGTAGAACGCTTGTTCCCAAATGGTGATTCAGTATTCCAAAACGACGTGGCTCCTGTTCACACAGCTCGAATCGTCCATGACTGGTTTTATGAACACGAAGGTGAATTTTCGCACTTCCCCTGGCCATCACGCACACCAGATGTCAACGTAATTGAGCTTTTGTGACCTACTTTGGAGAGAAGAGTGCGTGGTTACTATCCACCTCCATCATCGTTACCTAACCTAGCCACAACTTTGCAGTAAAAATGATATAAGATTCCATTGAAAACCGTACAGGGCTTGCATCTATCCATTTCGAGACGAACTGGAAATTAGAATCAGATTTTCACTCTGCAGCGGAGTGTGCGCTGATATGAAACTTCCTGGCAAATAAAAACTGTGTGTGGGACCGAGACTCGACATCGGGACTTTTGCCTTTTGCGGGCAAGTGCTCTACCAACTGAGCTACCCAAGCACGACTCACATCCCCTCCTCACAGTATTACTTCTGCCAGTACCTCGTCTCCTACCTTCCAGACTTTACAGAAGCTCTCCTGCCAACCTTGCAGAACTAGCACTCCTGAAAGAAAGGATACTGCGTAGACATGGCTTAGCCACAGCCTGGGGGATGTTTCCAGAATGAGATTTTCACTCTGCAGCGGAGAGTGCGCTGATATGAAACTTCCTGACAATTAAAACTGTGTGCCGGACCGAGACTCGAACGCGGGACCTTTGCCTTTTGCGGGCAAGTGCTCTACCAACTGAGCTACCCAAGCACGACTCACGCCCCGTCCTCACAGCTTTACTTCTGCCGGGCAAAGGTCCCGAGTTCGAGTCTCGGTCCGGCACACAGTTTTAATCTGCCAGGAAGTTTCATATCACGAACTGAAAACTGTTTTCAAAGCTTACGGTTTTCCAACACCATATTAACCTTTGAAAGCTTACGGTTTTCCTACACAATATTAGGCATGGTAATGTGATGTGTCTTTAAACCAAAGTCTAACTCTGTCCGAACAGGCCTCTGGGGCCCAAAGGTACAGACCGACCGTCATGTCATCCTCGGCCGATAGGCGTCACTGGATGCAGTTATGGAGGGGCACGTGATCAGCACACCGTTTTGAGCTGGAGCCGCTATTTCTCACTCAAGTAGCTCCTCAATTGGCCTCACAGGAGCTGAGTGCACAACACGTGCCAACAGCGGCAGGGAGACCCGGATGGTCACCCATCCAAGCGCTAGCCAAGCCCAATATCGCTTAACTACGATGATCTGACGGGAACCGGTATTACCACTGAAGCAGGTCCTTTGGCCGTGGGCCGTGCAGTGTAGCCGCATGGTCTAAGGCACATTGCCACGGTTCGTGTGGCTCCCCCCCCCCCCCCTCCCCCCCGTCGGAGGTCCGATTCCTCCCTGGGGTATGTGTGCGTGTGTATTGTCCTTAGCGTAAGTTTAAGTTAGATCAAGTAGTGTGTAAGCCTAGGGACCGATGACCTCAACAGGTTGATTTCATAGTAACTTAACAAAAATTTCCAGTTTAATCTTTGTTGATCCATTATTGCATCAAGAAATTTCCAATTTGGCCGTTGCGTTTTTGATGTTTCCATATTTTTGACGATCCTCTCTGTATGGTGCAAAAATCGCTAACCATCTGACGAAGGGACGAGGCTCTGGTGAAACAAATCATTCATTGATAAAGTATGGTTGGGTGAAGTTATTTCTTCAGTAATATTTACGGAAACGGCTGCCGTGTTCTCAAGCCATCATGGATAAAATAATAAATTGCAATGTTAAGAGAAAATGGGCGTTCTCGATCTCGAAAAACCCTTTAGGTAAATTTAGGGAACCCGTACCCGAGAAAAGCTCCGTAACAATTATGCTCTCACTATCACATCTCTCTTATAAGTGTCCTGAGAATAAGAGAGACATACACACAACTATTTTTCCCTTGATCAGCAAGTAAATGGAACAAGACAGAAAATTATTGGTATCGAAGTAGTGTGGTGTCACAGCAAGCCACCACACTTGCTAGGTTGTAGGCTTCAAATCGGCCACGGTCCGTCAGTACACATCGGACCCGCGAGTCGCCACTGTCGACGCTAGCAGACCGAGCGCCGCCACTCGGCTGGTCTTACGAGACAAGCTAGCGCACTGGCCAGTCCTACAGCCGACTATAATAGGAATGGTTCACTTGTTACAGCTTCAGAGACCTCATTTGCAGAGACGCTAGTTAGCATAGCCTTCAGGTAAGTCAGTAGCTACGACCTAGCCAGGCGCCACATACAGTTTATGCATTGACAATTGATCTATATGTGTGAAGCAATTAGAATTGTAGAGAAGTATTCGCAGTTCAGTCTATAACTGCACTCGTAAATATTGTTGTTCAAAGTCAAGATCGACGTTCACCGCTGATGGTCAATTAAAGCTAAGTATTTAATTGTATTCCTGTCTACTAACTTTCTGATCACCTAACAAGGGAACCTCCCCATCGCGCCCCCCTCAGATCTAGTTATAAGTTGGCACAGTGGATAGGCCTTGAAAAACTGAACACAGATCAATCGAGAAAACAGGAAGAAGTTGTGTGGAACTATGAAAGAAATAAGCAAAATATACAAACTGAGTAGTCCATGTGGAGATGGGCAACTTCAAGAATAGTTTCAGCTCAGGAGCGCCGTGGTCCCGTGGTTAGCGTGAGCAGCTGCGGAACGAGAGGTCCTTGGTTCAAGTCGAGTGAAAAATTTAAATTTTTATGTTCAGACAATTATTATCTGTCCGTTCGTTCATTGACGTCTCTGTTTACTGTAATAAGTTTAGTGTCTGTATTTTGCGACCGCACCGCAAACTTGCAGTTCGGAAAATATTCATTGACCTTGTTATTGAAGTCGTGAGCTATATTTGCTGGATTCATGTTGCCCACGGAATACATCTCACGTATTTAATGCACTCTCGTCCAAAGTAGTGAACAGTCAACTGCCAGCCAGGGAGCCTCTTAGCAGGAATACTCTCTCTTCCGTGCGCTGTAGTCGACTGACGTCGTGTGTTTCGATGTTTGTTTAGGTGTAGCGTCCCCATACTACGGCGCAGTGACCTCGCATCGGACGGACAGATAATAATTGACTGAAAATAAAAAATTAAACTTTTCACTCGAGGGAAGCCTTGAACCAAGGACATCTCGTTCCGCAGCTGCTCACGCTAGCAACGGGACCACGGCGCTCCTGAGCTCATTCTCTCCTTGATGTTGCCTATCTTGCACATGGACTACTAAAATGGCTCTGAGCACTATGGGACTTAAAATCTGAGGTCATCAGTCCCCTAGAACTTAGAACTACTTAAACCTAACTAACCTAAGGACATCACACACATCCATGCCCGAGGCAGGATTCGAACCTTTGACCGTAGCGGTCGCGTGGTTCCAGACTGAAGCGCCTAGAACCGCTCGGCCACACTGGCCGACCACATGGACTACTCAGTTTGTATATTTTTCTTATTTTCTTCATAGTTCCACACAACTTCTTCCTGTTTTCTCGATTGATTTGTGTTCAGTTTTTTAAGGCCTATCCACTGCGCCAACTTATAACTAAATCTGAGGGGGGAGCGATGGGGAGGTTCCCTTGTAAGATGTTCCAGGTACATCCCGTCAAGTAAAGTTCATTGATCCTCATGTCAGCCTACGTGATCAACGCGTGCAATTAATGGCCACACCTCGTGATCAGACTAAGAGTCAAATTGCGTGACTCAGCAGAGTCACCCTTTTTCAAAAAATGGTTCAAATGGCTCTGAGCACTATGGGACTTTACCGAGCGACGTGGTGCAGTGGTTAGAACACTGGACTCGCATTCGGGAGGACGACGGTTCAATCCCGTCTCCGGCCATCCTGATTTAGTTTTTCCGTGATTTCCCTAAATCGTTTCAGGCAAATGCCGGGATGGTTCCTTTGAAAGGGCACGGCCGATTTCCTTCCCAATCCTTCCCTAACCCGAGCTTGCGCTCCGTCTCTAATGACCTCGTTGTCGACGGGACGTTAAACACTAACCACCACCACCACTATGGGACTTAACTGCTGAGGTCATCAGTCCCCTAGAACTTAGAACTACTTAAACCTAACTAACCTAAGGACATCACACACATCCATGCCCGAGGCAGGATTCGAACCTGCGACCGTAGCGGTCGCGCGGTTCCAGACTGTACCGCCTAGAACCGCTCGGCCACTTCGGCCGACCACCCTTTTTCCATGAGGCCCATAGTTCCACCTCATACATAACAAGTAGATGTAACTACGTTTCTAAATCAAAGGCTGGAGAGCGATAACTAGCCCGTTCACCATAGATAGAACGTAAATTACTAATAAATTTAAAAAATATACTTTTGAAGACAACAATTTTGCACAGGACAGGGAAAGACAAATACAGTGTCCAAACAGTCTGGGAAATTACGGACAGAAGATGAGGAAGGAGCTCATAAGACAGTGACAAGGAGCTGGTCTGAAACCAGCAGCCGCGTTGTCGCGAGTACAACAGATTACCTGTGAGGGCAGCGGGCACCGCGCTGGTCGTTGCCGCGCTCCCGGGGACAGTCCGAAAAATGGGCCACGTGGCCGCCCGAGGCGGGTAAGAAAATCCCTGTCCCCTGACGCTAGTTGGCGGCCGCAACTGCCAGCAAGTGTCTTCCCAGCAGACTCGAACCCACACCTGTGCCCTGCATGGATGAAGAGTTACGAAGATATTCCATATTCCTAGGTTTCCTGATAGCGTTTGACACAAAGCCGCACTGCGGACTGTTAACGAAAGTTTGACCGTACATAGTATGTAGTACTTGAATAATAACACCAGCGGCTGTATTCGAATCTAACGTCGTTTATTCTTTTTCAAACATACTACCAGTTTCGACACCACATGGCGTCATCTTCAGGCCCCTGCATACGGAAACAACATAATAAGACAGAGGAGTATGAGAGCATAATTCATAGTTTATCACTTTCTTATCTCTTATAAATCACATCATAAAATTACATAATAAAAATATGGCATAGTTATCTATACAAAACAAAGTTAGCATCTAACTTAAACTGCAATTTTTTTACATCAATGATGGAATGAACTTGAGGGGAACCCACACGTACGAAGAGTTACACTAACAAAGCGATCGCAGTGATATATTATGCATAACAGCCACCGTCAATATGTACCCAGAGGGTCAAGAGTAGCATACATGATTTATGTCGACAATCTATTGACGATGAACATCTCATGTGTCAAATCCACTATTTACATGTAACAATAGGCTCTAATGAGTAACTTAGTAAAAGTCAATCAGTAAAACCAGTAGCCACATATGCGCATCTACACAGACTTGACTATAAGCCAAGAAAGTCCATACGGAAACCCAGCAAAATAAAACCAAGAACATGTACGGATTGACGTACAAGAGCAAGACAAAGAACTTCAAAGATTCCATAATAATGGGAAACCAGGTAATAGCTTACGCAAACGTGACAAACGTCGAGTGCATCCATATACGTTCCAGATGAAACGCATAATTCACATCTTATATCTCTCCACACCTAGGTGTGCACATGTACAAAGAGTTACCCCAGCAAAAGATCGCAGCCACATATATCTCTGACAGTCACTGTCAGTGTGTATCCACAGGGTTAAAAGTAGCATACATGATAAATGTCGACAAACTGTTGCCGAGGAGCACCTACGTGTACAGAGTATAAGATACGAATCATGCGTTTTCCCTTGGAACGGGTACGGATGCGCTCGACCTTTGGCACATTTGCGTAAGTGATTACCTGGGTTCCCATTAGTATGGAATCTTTGGAGTTATTTCTCTTGTTGTGTGTTAATATGTACAAGTTCTTGGTTTCATTTTCTGGGTTTCCATATGGACTTTTCTTAGTTTAGGGTCCGATATGTGTAGTTGCACGTATGTGCCTACTGGCTTTACTGGTTGACTTTTACTATGTTATTCATTACAGCCTATTGTATATATAGTGGATTTGACACATGAGATGTTCCTCGGCAATACTTTGTCGACCTATATCATGTATGCTACTTCTAACCCTCTGTGTACATATTGATGGTGGCTGTTAGCGATATATGTGACTGCGATCGGTTTGCTGGTGTAACTCTTTGTAAGTGTGGGTTCCCCTCAAGTCCATTACGTCACTGGTGTAAAAAATGCGATATGAGTTAGATGCTAATTTTGTTTTGTGTGGATAACAATGTCATATTTTTATTATGTAATTTTATGATGTGATTTATTTCTTATTAAACATAAACTACGATTTATGCTCATTGTGCCCTCCTATTCTTCTGTCATGTAATGTTGCTTCCATATGCAGGAGCCTGAAGATGACACCATGTGCCGTCGAAACTGGTAACATGTCTAGAAAGAATAAACGACGTTAGATTCAAATACAGTCACCGGGCCGGCCGAGTGGTTCTAGACGCTTCAGTCTGCAACGGCGCGACCGCTACGGTCGCAGGCTCGAATCCTGCCTCGGGCATGGATGTGTGTGATGTCCTTAGGTTAGTTAGTCTTAAGTAGTTCTAAGTTCTAGGGGACTGATGACCTCAGAAGTTAAGTTCCATAGTGCTCAGAGCCATTTGAGCCATTTTTGAACAGCCACCAGTGTTGTTACTACTCAAGTACTACGTGTCCGGCTGCAGTCCCTCTTTATGGATTACCAGATACGGACTACGCTCCCTGGTAAGTGACTGCCTCGAATACTTAAGTAATAGAACCTAGTACGTTATCCTGGAGGGTGAGTGATCATAAGAGACAGGTGTATCATCGGGAGTGCCCCAGGGACGTGTGACAGGACCGTTCATTTGCTGTAGACACATGCAGGACCCAACTGATAGGTTGAGCAGCGATCTGCGACTGCTTGTTGACGGCTCTGTAGTGTATGGAAATCTGTCGTCGTTCAGTGACTTTGGGAGGAAGCAGAGTGACTTACACAGAATTCATATTCTATGTGGCGAGTGTCAGCTTTCTGTAAATGAAAAGAAATGTTATTTAATTCAGATGAACTGAAAAAGAAACTTGTACAGACACTTATACTTCCAATTACAGCAATGTTATAACGCAAGATCTTTCTCAGGAAAGTTCATGGCGTCTGTAACAGGTTATGAATGCTTCTGTTCGTTATATCTGTGATATATACCCTCTGTCTTCTCTACTGTCTTATCAGTGAACACTGTCCCTCATATCTCTCCTCGACCTTAACATTCTTGTCTGAGCAACACCCGTTCCCATCACAACAAAATCCTTTCTGTTGCACTCCACCATTCAGTCGCCATCTCGAAGTTCCTCTCAGTAGCTGGAACAACCCCCGTCATTATATTAGAGAACTAAATAACATCTCAAGCTTTAGAAGACAGGTATTGATATAAGTACTAGAGCAACAATAAGATTGCCATTATCCCTGTACACACTCATTACCCTTGTACATCCCTCTTCCCAACCTGATCTTCCTTGTTTCCCAGTATTCTTAGCCGATGTAGTCTCCTTAAATTTCATTTTCCCAGAAAGCATCTATTTTGTAGACCTATAGATTCTTTTCTTATCTGCCACTGTCATTCTTGTTAATACTGTTACAATTATTGTCATTATTGTTGATATTATTATTATTAGAGGCTGCAGCTGCAGTACACAAATAATATCAATGTTTCCTGGCAGATCAAAACTGTGTGCCGGACGGAGACTCGAACTCGGGACCTTTGCCTTTCGCGGGCAAGTGCTCTACCATCTGAGCTACCCAAGCACGGGGAAGACCCGGCGATTTGCCTTTACACAAGCAACCTGTTCCACGAAATTGTTCATGCCATCGTCTAATGCTCTGTGCTGTAGGAGGATCCACACCATACCTAGTACGAAAGTCACGCTGAACAGGTATTACTGACCCGCACTGCGCAAAACTTAGAACACAAAACGCTTTCTGTTGTCCCGACACCATTTTTACTACAATTGAAGTGGGCGCACACTGCTGCTACTTAGCGGGAACCCTGTAAAACTCGAGAGTTTGCTCTTTGGTTCAAATGGTTCAAATGGCTCTGAGCACTATGGGACTTAACATCTGAGGTCATCAGTCGCCTAGAACTTAGAACTACTTAAACCTAACCAACCTAAGGACATCACACACATCCATGCCCGAGGCAGGATTCGAACCTGCGACGTAGCGGTCGGTCGGCTCCAGACTGTAGCGCCTAGAACCGCACGGCCACTCCGGCCGGCTTATTTGCTCTTTCCAACAGTACGTTGTTCATGCACATACCTCACTTAACAAATAGTTATGAATTTTTTAAATCGGATGATTCTATTTAATACACCCTTTGTAATTGTTCAACTCATAGTTCAGGAGACATAGCATTTTAAATTTTTAGATGGGTGAAAAATTAGCTTCTCCTTAAACTAGAGCATCGTAAAACTTCTACGTCACGCATGACGTTTTAATTTATTACTTCTATACTGCCAACGATATTCGCAACACACTTTGTGTACGGTAGCTACATATGTCACTGGATGTACCGACAAAATTATGTCATCGTGCAACACTTAGCTCAGGAAACGCGATGTCTCTAACAGTGGAATGTGTAATAAAATACTTTTGCTTAGAATTCAGTGTAAATGACGCACTTTATGTTCATCTATTTTTTCAGAATAAGAGCACTTAGCGATTTCTGAAAAACTCTGAGCATTATTTCTTGTTTATTTGTCTTACACTTAATTTAAATGCTCATCAAACATGCAGCTTTGTTTATAAACTTATCACAGCCAGGGCTCGAAACCAGGCCGCCCACGCAGCAGGCGATCATTCCATTACTGAACCACACAATCTGTTATAAGCGCAGTCTTTGCTTTGGGTGTTAAAGGCGCTCGGAAAACTTAGTAGTTGATTCTCTCGACAATATTTGATAGTTGAATGTAACTGTTTTGGAATATTGACATTTGAGTTCTGAACTTCACCTGCCATAAATATAAGTAATTACAAAAATTCGGTGTCAGCGAGAAAACGTTTCGAAAAGGTTTAAAATTATGTGTAAAGTTTGTTGGATGTCGCGCATGTCCTCATTCTCGAATACAGGATGAATAAAGTCCAGGTGTTTGCACGCCATCGATTATGATGTGCCGGCCGAAGTGGCCGTGCGGTTAAAGGCGCTGCAGTCTGGAACCGCAGGACCGCTACGGTCGCAGGTTCGAATCCTGCATCGGGCATGGATGTTTGTGATGTCCTTAGGTTAGTTAGGTTTAACTAGTTCTAAGTTCTAGGGGACTAATGACCTCAGCAGTTGAGTCCCATAGTGCTCAGAGCCATTTGAACCATTTGATTATGATGTCTCCATACAATCCCCATCTCTTCCCGTGTGATTCCCATACCTTTGGAGCCCTGAAGGAAGATATTCGTGGCCGTGAATTTGCTTCGGATGAGGATGTGCACTCCTGCTTTACAGTTTCTCCCACATTAATACTGGCGGCTGTCATCGCAGATGACGAAAGAGCCACTCGGACGCACAGACGAAGCTTCGAAGGCCATAGTGATAAAATCAAAATTTATTAGCGTTATTCCTGCGATTAAAAAACCGTAACCGCAAAAGCCCTTATGAGTGGACTCTCTGAAGAGTTGCAAGAGACTGGAAACGGCAGTCAAGCTAATAAGAAAACAGACGAACTAATAAAACGAACGGCGTATGGAGAGCAAGATAAAGATGACAAACACCAAATTTATGTCACACTGAAAACAAATACTCAAAGAAAAGTTGTCAACGGAATAGTGCTTATGTAATGTAGATGAAGGACAGCACTAGTGATACGTACAAGTCGAGATCCCGCGACATCAATGATACTACATAAGTAATGTTATCTTCTACTACTACATCGAGACGGAAATTAAACCACAAACATTCTAAGAAACATTTAATAAGTTTAAACTATGGCAGTGGCAGAGACGAATATACAAACCACACCCTTTGAGATGTGAAGATTGCCACCGGAAATCAATATATTACGAAAAAAAGAAAAGAAAATAAAAGATCGTGAGCTTGAATTGCGAAATATTAACTCTTGCTTCACGACGTTACTAATATGCTCAAACGTAAAAGTTTACTCAGCACAACGTAATCATTTAAAAGCTACCGTTTCTGTATATTAACATTCTACCAACAATTCTCGTTAATGTTCTCTGATCATATTTGTCAGTGTACCGTATGGTCTATACCGACGCCTTATGAATGTAACAGAACTTCTCTGAAGTTCCTTGACCATCTTCCCTCTGCGATACTTGATAAAGAATACATTAATTCGAGCAGTACTATCAATAATACCGAGAAGTAATCGAAAGGAACGGCTCCAATCGCCGTCAGATCACCCAGATTTACATTCTCCGTGGTTTCCGTAAATCGCTTAAGGCGAATGCCCGACTGTTACCTTGGAAACGGCACTGTCGATCTCCTTCCCCCATTCCGCAAACCAAGTTAGCACTCCGTCTATATAGAGTTTGTTGTTAATGGGACTTCTTCCTCTAGTCTTCCTCGAACCTTATATGTGCTTTCTGTAATGCATCCACTACACTTTTCCTTAATTCATCGTACAACCCGTTTTCCTTCTAACTGCCCTACTGCTGACTTCACGTATTCATTCAACTACATAGTGCTTTGTAACGTTGTCGCTGGGTATTTAAACGATGTCACAACCTCCAATAATTATATGCAAAAGCTGTAATCTGATACTGTCGCCTTCTTTCCCTTAGTTACCATCAGTATCACGTTTTCATTCACTTTAAAGGGAATTAATTAATGTAGTGCCTACTGGAAAAATTTTGTCGTCATAGCGTGTTTTAAAAGCTCGTTCCTGTAGGAATCTAGTCGACACATCAGCACACTTGAACGCAATTTTCTTCTTCTTTTATTTTCTTACGATAAAATGATAAAAGTATTTCACATTGGTGTTGTGATTATGTCGTAATGAAATAAAATAATTTAATCAATCACAAATCTTGATTTTCAATGTGTCATTTTTTTCTTTGAATGCATTTACTACAGCCAGTAGCATAAACATATAAGGTACCACAAGCTTCACATCAACAAAATATTGGACAGCCATACGAATAAGTCAAGAGATTCTCTGAGGACAAACAGACGTTATGACCTGAGGACAACTGCGTACTCCTCTCAGTGTCGCGACATAGTCCGGTGCCGGATGAGATGCCCCGCCCAGTATTTTTGCAAACATTCTCAGGAAAACCAGCGGCATGAAATTAGTATTGGCAGCCGAAAATGATGTCCACGCAGGAAAGCCGAATAGCTAAAGGCTGATTTTGTTGACCGACCGGTATGTCTGCACAGCAGTAACTACGAAGTTACGTTATAACACGCTCACCGCCGTTCATATTTCCTGGTTGCACCTGCAGCGTCGATGACTGAAGCGTGGAAATGGAGAACGCTCTAAGTGCCATACCTCACATTTGGTGAAAGAATAAAAAAAAGGCATCTCTTTTTGCACGTAACTTTTTTGTGTGCAGAAACTTGAGGAGGTATTCTGATAGTACAGAATTATGCTGCCCATCTCATCACTGAAAAAAAGAGGAAAATCTGAAAATAAATAATTCATTAAGAACGTTCTAAGTGCCATACCAGGAAATTGATTAGTTCTAAGCGCCAATAAGCAGTTTTTGTTTCATGTCCATTGTAACTCTGAGGCACTTATTTGTGATTATATACACACACACACACACATATATATATATATATATATATATATATATATATATATATATATATATATATATGTGTGTGTGTGTGTGTGTGTGTATGTATGTATATGTTTATGCTATTGGCTGTAGTAAATGCATTCAAAGAAAAAAATGACACATTGCCAATCAAGATATATATATATATATATATATATATATATATATATATATATATATAAACACAGCAGTAATGTTTTAACTAGTAGAACTGTAGTCAACAAAATCCATTTCTCATTTCCTTTAAATTTTTAGAAGAGAATAACAAAATTAAATTCAAGAAAAAAACGCCCAGTATTGACATTCGTTTCTTGCACAACTCCATTCTTGGGACCAGATGTTGTAAAGTATATCGTAAAATTCCCTGTGCTGTCGAGGAAGAAATTTCGACATCGCTACAGTTCTTTCCGTTTTGCAACTGATACACACGGCTGGTCTTTCAGATGAAGTACAGCATAGCATACTTTTTCCATTTTCCTGTTTCAGAGCAAATATTTTTAACAGGCGCGTGAGACGAATTAGTATGAGGCACTTGGGTCATACTGTATTTGGGAATCTTATGTGCCTGCATTGACAGCAATGTTTCAGTAGTATCTTTAAACTCAAAGAAGTCATTCCTACGCACTGTAATTAAATGGAAGATTCGTAGCTTTAGCTGCCTAAACAATGCTGTGTTAAACCTTGGGGAACAAGGGCGTTGCTTACCTTTCTTAGTTTCTCTATAACGGCCAAAAGCCTGCGCCCACTCACTGAAAACTCTGTTAAAACCATCCAAAGCTAAATAGAGCAGACTGACGCGTGGCATGTGGAAGTCCAGAGAGAAACCCAGCTTGGAACGAAGGCCTTGCGTCATTTAGTGATGAATGGTTGAAACATTTCCGCTGTGATTTGAGACTGGAAACAAGTAAAGGGAAATGCAACAGAGTACCGAGGCACAAAGGACGTTTTCCATTTCCGCTATCAGCGAAAAATAAATCATCCCTGTTCTCTCCCCCTGCCTGCGCCGTATCCTTGGAGTGTCCGGTATCCGTTGGACGTCGCAGGCAGTTACCCGAAAAATCCGTTTCTGAAGGCTCGTGTGGCGTGCCGGCCTGCCTCGACGTATCCGGTCCGTCATCTGGGCGGACAGCACGAGTGACGTCAGAGAGGCTACCAGTCGATAGCGATAGCCAACACCGGAGTGCGCCCTGCTCCTCACGTGACCGTCAGCCGGAAGGCTAGTTCGGTGGGTAACTCTATCAGCCGGGTCAAGGACACAATGACGTCACCGGTGACATGCGAGTTGGAAAACCACTATTATAACAGATCACATACATACAAGTGACATTTCTCTATACGATATTTCAACATCTGGTCTAGTCGCCTTCTAGATTTGGTCTTGGGAGACACTACAGCCTGGGCTCCAACAAAAACGAATCATCAAACAAGCTCGACAGTCCTAAATATGTCTGCTACTAATATCGGTAGGAAACCTAAAATGACACTCACATCACTCAGTACAGTGGTACGACACAGAATACACTCCTGGAAATTGAAATAAGAACACCGTGAATTCATTGTCCCAGGAAGGGGAAACTTTATTGACACATTCCTGGGGTCAGATACATCACATGATCACACTGACAGAACCACAGGCACATAGACACAGGCAACAGAGCATGCACAATGTCGGCACTAGTACAGTGTATATC
The DNA here is from genome assembly GCF_021461395.2 of Schistocerca americana. NCBI lineage: Eukaryota > Metazoa > Arthropoda > Insecta > Orthoptera > Acrididae > Schistocerca > Schistocerca americana. The sequence continues at coordinate 472,707,835 of NC_060122.1, read as the reverse complement.
CACCTTTCGCAGCAATGCAGGCTGCTATTCTCCCATGGAGACGATCGTAGAGATGCTGGATGTAGTCCTGTGGAACGGCTTGCCATGCCATTTCCACCTGGCGCCTCAGTTGGACCAGCGTTCGTGCTGGACGTGCAGACCACGTGAGACGACGCTTCATCCAGTCCCAAACATGCTCAATGGGGGACAGATCCCGAGATCTTGCTGGCCAGGGTAGTTGACGTACACCTTCTAGAGCACGTTGGGTGGCACGGGATACATGCGGACGTGCATTGTCCTGTTGGAACAGCAAGTTCCCTTGCCGGTCTAGGAATGGTAGAACGACGGGTTCGATGACGGTTTGGATGTACCGTGCACTATTCAGTGTCCCCTCGACGATCACCAGTGGTGTACGGCCAGTGTAGGAGATCGCTCCCCACACCATGATGCCAGGTGTTGGCCCTGTGTGCCTCGGTCGTATGCAGTCCTGATTGTGGCGCTCACCTGCACGGCGCCAAACACGCATACGACCATCATTGGCACCAAGGCAGAAGCGACTCTCATCGCTGAAGACGACACGTCTCCATTTGTCCCTCCATTCACGCCTGTCGCGACACCACTGGAGGCGGGCTGCACGATGTTGGGGCGTGAGCGGAAGACGGCCTAACGGTGTGCGGGACCGTAGCCCAGCTTCATGGAGACGGTTGCGAATGGTCCTCGCCGATACCCCAGGAGCAACAGTGTCCCTAATTTGCTGGGAAGTGGCGGTGCGGTCCCCTACGGCACTGCGTAGGATCCTACGGTCTTGGCGTGCATCCGTGCGTCGCTGCGGTCCGGTCCCAGGTCGACGGGCACGTGCACCTTCCGCCGACCACTGGCGACAACATCGATGTACTGTGGAGACCTCACGCCCCACGTGTTGAGCAATTCGGCGGTACGTCCACCCGGCCTCCCGCATGCCCACTATACGCCCTCGCTCAAAGTCCGCCAAGTGCACATACGGTTCACGTCCACGCTGTCGCGGCATGCTACCAGTGTTAAAGACTCCGATGGAGCTCCGTATGCCACGGCAAACTGGCTGACACTGACGGCGGCGGTGCACAAATGCTGCGCAGCTAGCGCTATTCGACGGCCAACACCGCGGTTCCTGGTGTGTCCGCTGTGCCGTGCGTGTGATCATTGCTTGTACAGCCCTCTCGCAGTGTCCGGAGCAAGTATGGTGGGTGTGACACACCGGTGTCAATGTGTTCTTTTTTCCATTTCCAGGAGTGTATATTCGCCAGCACGAGAGTTTACACTCCAACCGACCGCCGAGATACAGAGTTTCGTCGATTTTCGTAAAATTCTTAAGGCAAAGGCCAGGATTGTAGCCCACCATTTCCCGATTCCAGTTTATACACTGTAGTGTCGCGGAATAGTAAAGAATTGGAAACGTGGAATATTGTCAAAGTTTCGTTGCCTATGCCGAGAGCCAGAGGCACTAGGTTAGCCAAGAGCTAAGAGGATTGCACATATATCGGAATGTGTCGTCATGCAGGGGCAATGGCCTGGTTACACACAACAGGCGAGAGAGAATTGCTCAGCAGACGGGTTTGTGCTACACGGAGACTTTCGTAGAGTGTAAGACAAAGGTATAGCGTCAGCTGTACTGCATTTCACAACTTCGCGTAAGTCTGCCATAACAACACGCAGCTCTGTCGCAAGAAAACCTAAGGGGCGAGTACGACAGATGAATCAGCAGTATATGTGGAACGAATGCGTTCATTACAAGCGAGCATGACATCAGGACGCCGCTCGTGCTTTGATAGCAACAAGGCACTCGCAGTCAGACTTGCAGTTAGATGTGTACTGGGTCGCTGCGTAGCGCTCAGCTCGGTGATCGACACGTTAATCTTTACTAAGGAGATGTTGCAGTAAGGGCGGCCCATCCACCAGCAGACGTGATGGGACAGTACCAGCTCTGGTCCTCTCTGCTGCCGCTGTCAATCATCAACCCAGGATTAGCAGACATCGCGGCAGACTCGCTCGCCGCCAATGCTGACCACATCAGTAAGCTGTCGTTGAGATCATGCGGGACCTAGGCCCTGTGCATCCGCCGTCACAACCGGGTGAGCTGACGACGCTGGGGGATTGCAGCCCGTTCCGCCCGTCCACCACGGACGAGCCACCAGGAGAAGCAGGGAAGAAGACGGGGTGGGATAGAGTACACTCCGGCCTCTCGTGCCGACAGCACTGGGACTCCAACCCGGAGCCTCTTGCTGTCCGCAACCAAGCCAGCTGGCCGGCCAGGCGCCATCGGAAATGCGCGGCCGAAGTAATAAGTAAGGACATTCCTTCACTACGTCACAGCACGCGGCACTGCGCTAGCAAGACTGTGCGGCCCGGAGCTGGTGTCATCGCTACGAGTCAGCGAGGACTCGGGAAGGTCAATGATATCACCAAGCCACATTGTACTCAGCAGAAAAAAGGTATTATGAATTAATAATGTTTCTTTGGCGTTTCTGAAGCGTCCAGAGTCATTTTCTAGCATCCTGACAACTGGAGAGGTCACCACTCGGCCATCCAGACCACCGTAGGCGACCGGGACCACCGGGGTGCCTACAACACTGTATCTAATGACCTAGTTTTAGACAGATTGTTGAGCACTAAGCTTCCTTTTTAGCATTATTGTGTGTACAAAGCCACCACTTGATTCAATTTTCTCATTCTGAGAAGAGTGAAGAGCCAGAGAAACTGGTACACCTGCCTAATATCATGTGGGGCCCCCGCAAGACGCAGAAGTGCGGCAACACGACGTGGCGTGGACTCGACTAATGTCTGAAGCAGTGCTGGAGTGAACTGACACCATGAATCCTGTGAGGTTTTCCATAAATCCGTAAGAGTACGAAGGGGTGAAGATCCCTTCTGAACAACACGTTGCCAGGCATCTCAGATATGCTCAATAATGTTCATGTCTGGGGAGTTTGGTGGCCAGTGGAAGTGTTTAAACTCAGAAGACTGTTACAGGAGCCACTCTGTAGCAATTCTGGACTTATGGGCTCTCGCATTGTCTGGCTGGAATCGCCCAAGTTCGTCGGAATGCACAATGGATATGAATGAATGCAGGTGATCAGACAGGATGCTTACATACGTGTCACCTGTCAGAGTCTACATCTACATCTACATCTACATCTATACTCCGCGAGCCACCTTACGGTGTGTGGCGGAGGGTACTTATTGTACCACTATCTGATCCCCCCTTCCCTGTTCCATTCACGAATTGTGCGTGGGAAGAACGACTGCTTGTAAGTCTCCGTATTTGCTCTAATTTCTCGGATCTTTTCGTTGTGATCATTACGCGAGATATATGTGGGCGGTAGTAATATGTTGCCCATCTCTTCCCGGAATGTGCTCTCTCGTAATTTCGATAATAAACCTCTCCGTATTGCGTAACGCCTTTCTTGAAGTGTCCGCCACTGGAGCTTGTTCAGCATTTCCGTAACGCTCTCGCGCTGACTAAATGTCCCCATGACGAATCGCGCTGCTTTTCGCTGGATCATGTCTATCTCTTCTATTAATTCAACCTGGTAAGGGTCCCATACTGATGAGCAATACTCAAGGATCGGACGAACAAGCGTTTTGTAAGCTACTTCTTTCGTCGATGAGTCACATTTTCTTAGAATTCTTCCTATGAATCTCAACCTGTTTTATGTGATCATTCCACTTCAGATCGCTCCGGATAGTAACTCCTAAGTATTTTACGGTCGTTACCGCTTCCAATGATTTACCACCTATGGCATAATCGTACTGGAATGGATTTCTGCCCCTATGTATGTGCATTATATTACATTTATCTACGTTTAGGGAAAGCTGCCAGCTGTCGCACCATGCATTAATCCTCTGCAGGTCCTCCTGGAGTACGTACGAGTCTTCTGATGTTGCTACTTTCTTGTAGACAACCGTGTCATCTGCAAATAGCCTCACGGAGCTACCGATGTTGTCAACTAAGTCATTTATGTATATTGTAAACAATAAAGGTCCTATCACGCTTCCCTGCGGTACTCCCGAAATTACCTCTACATCTGCAGATTTTGAACCGTTAAGAATGACATGTTGTGTTCTTTCTTCTAGGAAATCCTGAATCCAATCACAAACCTGGTCCGATATTCCGTAAGCTCGTATTTTTTTCACTAAACGTAAGTGCGGAACCGTATCAAATGCCTTCCTGAAGTCCAGGAATACGGCATCAATCTGCTCGCCAGTGTCTACGGCACTGTGAATTTCTTGGGCAAATAGGGCGAGCTGAGTTTCACATGATCTCTGTTTGCGGAATCCATGTTGGTTATGATGAAGGAGATTTGTATTATCTAAGAACGTCATAATACGAGAACACAAAACATGTTCCATTATTCTACAACAGATTGACGTAAGCGAAATAGGCCTATAATTATTCGCATCTGATTTATGACCCTTCTTGAAAATGGGAACGACCTGCGCTTTCTTCCAGTCGCTAGGTACTTTACGTTCTTCCAGCGATCTACGATAAATTGCTGATAGAAAGGGGGCAAGTTCTTTAGCATAATCACTGTAGAATCTTAAGGGTATCTCGTCTGGTCCGGATGCTTTTCCGCTACTAAGTGATAGCAGTTGTTTTTCAATTCCGATATCGTTTATTTCGATATTTTCCATTTTGGCGTCCGTGCGACGGCTGAAGTCAGGGACCGTGTTACGATTTTCCGCAGTGAAACAGTTTCGGAACACTGAATTCAGTATTTCTGCCTTTCTTCGGTCGTCCTCTGTTTCGGTGCCATCGTGGTCAACGAGTGACTGAATAGGGGATTTAGATCCGCTTACCGATTTTACATATGACCAAAACTTTTTAGGGTTCTTGTTTAGATTGTTTGCCAATGTTTTATGTTCGAATTCGTTGAATGCTTCTCTCATTGCTCTCTTTACGCTCTTTTTCGCTTCGTTCAGCTTTTCCTTATCAGCTATGATTCGACTACTCTTAAACCTATGATGAAGCTTTCTTTGTTTCCGTAGTACCTTTCGTACATGATTGTTATACCACGGTGGATCTTTCCCCTCGCTTTGGACCTTAGTCGGTACGAACTTATCTAAGGCGTACTGGACGATGTTTCTGAATTTTTTCCATTTTTGTTCCACATCCTCTTCCTCAGAAATGAACGTTTGATGGTGGTCACTCAGATATTCTGCGATTTGTGCCCTATCACTCTTGTTAAGCAAATATATTTTCCTTCCTTTCTTGGCATTTCTTATTACACTTGTAGTCATTGATGCAACCACTGACTTATGATCACTGATACCCTCTTCTACATTCACGAAGTCGAAAAGTTCCGGTCTATTTGTTGCTATGAGGTCTAAAACGTTAGCTTCACGAGTTGGTTCTCTAACTATCTGCTCGAAGTAATTCTCGGACAAGGCAGTCAGGATAATGTCACAAGAGTCTCTGTCCCTGGCTCCAGTTCTGATTGTGTGACTATCCCATTCTATACCTGGTAGATTGAAGTCTCCCCCTATTACAATAGTATGATCACGAAACTTCTTCACGACGTTCTGCAGGTTCTCTCTGAGGCGCTCAACTACTACGGTTGCTGATGCAGGTGGTCTATAGAAGCATCCGACTATCATATCTGACCCACCTTTGATACTTAACTTCACCCAGTCGTATCTAGATGCATCAGGGCTACCACATTACTCCAACTGCACACGCACCACACCATTGCAGAGCTTCCACCAGGTTGAACAGTTCCCCGCTGACATGTCGGTTCCACGGATTCATGAGGTTGTCTCCGTACCCGTGTACATCCATCCACTCGATAAAATTTCAAACGAGACTCGTCCGACCAGGCAACATGTTTCCAGTCATCAACAGTCCAATGTCGATGTTGACGGGCCCAGGCGAGGCGTAAAGCTTCTTTGTGTAGTCATTAAGGGTTCACGAGTAGGCACCCCGATCTCAATGGAGAGGATTAGTGCAGTGGTCAGATTACTGGATTCATATTGTAGACGGGTCTTGTAGACTGACCCCAAGAAACAGCTTCCCACCTTATCTCCCATAACAGCTTCCTGGGATATTTTTCTCAACAAGAGCGAGACTGCACAGCAGAGCTGTTGCTTTATATCATTCTCGATGTTGAAGAAATGGTAAATTACCTTCCCATTCCTTACCATATAAAAACATGAAAATGGAATAGCTTTGGAGAAAGTCGTTCAAGGTACGGTTGTATAGCTAGCCTCGGCTGAGAGGTCGGTTCAAAATGGTTCAAATGGCTCTTAGCACTATGGGACTTAACTGCTGAGGTCATCAGTCCCCTAGAACTTATAACTACTTAAACCTAACTAACCTAAGGACATCACACACATCCATGCCCGAGAAAGGATTCGAACCTGCGACCGTAGCGGTCGCGCGGTTCCAGACTGTAGCGCCTAGAACCGCTCGGCCCCCCGGCCGGCTTGAGAGGTCAGTGCTCATAATACTTTTGCTAGTACGTTTCGGTCTGCAGTGCACTTTCCGAACATATCTACGGTCAGTATTCCATTTGAGACCAGCATGTTGTTTACGTTTCCGTTTCATGGCTCATTTTATCGATTGTACCAATCAAATCTTCTACCAGCAATTACAGTGTGGTGGAATAAGTCATGGGATAGCGATATGCACATATACAGATGGCGGTAGTACAGCATACATAAAGTATAAAAGGGCGGTGTACTCAGATGAATCAAATGAAAAAGTTTCCGAAGTTATTATGGTCGCTGGACGGGAATTAAGAGACTATGAACGCGGAATGGTAATTTGAGCTAGACGCATGGGACATTCCATTTCGGCAGTATTCCGAGATCCACGCTGTCCGGCTGGTCCCGGCAGAGGTTCGAGTCCTCCCTCGGGCATGGGTGTGTGTGTTTGTCCTTAGGATAATTTAGGTTAAGTAGTGTGCAAGCTTAGGGACTGATGACCTTAGCAGTTAAGTCGCATAAGATTTCACACACATTTGAACATTTCTTTCCACACTGTCAAGAGTGTGCCGACAATACCAAATTTCAGGAAGTACCCTCACCACGGACGACGCAATGGCCGACTGCCTTCACTTAACGACCGAGAGCAGAGGCGTTTGCGTAGAGTTTTCAGTACTAACACTGCGTGAAATAAACGCAGAAACCACTGTGGGACGTACGACGAAGCTGCCCCTTAGGACAGTGCGACGAAATTTAGCGTTAATGGGCTGTGGCAGCAGGCGACCGACACGAGTACCTTAGCTAACAGCACGACATCACCTGCAGCTCCTCTCCTCGGCTCGTGAGTATATCGGTTGGACCCTAGACGACTGGAATACCGTCGTCCTGGTCAGATGAGTCCCAATTTCAATTGGTAAGAGCTGGTGGTAGGGTTCTAGTGTGCCACAGCCCCGAAGAAGCCACCGTGCTAGCTGGTAGTGGCTCCATAATGGTGTAGGCTGTTTTAATGTGCAGTGGACTTGGTCCTCTTGTCCAACTCAACCGATAATTGACTTCATTGGTCGTGTCCGGCTATTTGGAGACCATTTACAGCCATTCATGCACTTCATGTTCCCAAACAAAGACGCGTATTGTCACAGGCCATAATTGTTTGCGATTGGTTTGACGAACGTTCTGCACAATACGAGCGAATGATTTGGCCGTCCAGATAGCTCCACATGAATCCCATCGAATATTTATGGGACATAGTTGAGAGTTCAGTTCGTGCACAACGCCATGCACCGGCAACACATTAGCAGTTACGGGCGACTATACAGACAGCGCGGCTCATTATTTATGCCAGGGACTTCCAATGACTTGTTGACCCTATGCCACGTCGAGTTGCTGCACTACGCAGAGTACAACGAGGTCCGACACGATATTAGGATGTATCTCATTACTTTTGTCAACACAGTGTAATTCCTCTCTCTTCAAAAGCCGTCTTATCTCGAGACTTTAATTTTTAGTCGCTTTGCGGCCCTTCTTATCATACAGTTCAAAATGGTTCAAATGAGCACTATGGGACTTGACATCTATGGTCATCAGTCCCCTAGAACTTAGAACTACTTAAACCTAACTAACCTAAGTACATCACACAACACCCAGTCATCACGAGGCAGAGAAAATCCCTGACCCCGCCGGAAATCGAACCCGGGAACCCGGGCGTGGGAAGCAATCATACAGTTCTGCAACAGGATGCCTTCTAGAGTTGTCCGACTTTTCAGGTTAAGGTTTTACTGATAGCTGCCCCACATCCCACACAGAATCTCCAGTCAAGTTTTCGCGTTCCTCTGGAACGAAGCGAACAAGAACATTGGAGGAAAAATATGTGAGAAGACTAGAAGATTACCTCTGCAAACTGCTTGCCTCTTCTGACGGTATTACCGTAGGGACGATCACTCGAAACTTCGTAACCGATATCGACATCGAGCGGAGCTCAAGTCTCGTTGTATTCAAGAAGTCCCCCTTTCCTAAAGTTGCTAACTTCTGCTCTGCTATCCCGGGAGATTGCTGATACGTCTCTTCACCGTGACAGGAAGATCGCAGCAGCGTCTGCAGATGGAGTAATGCGAAGACACTGAAACTGGCGTGCAGTGAAGCTATGTAAATGTTTCCTTTAACTCCAGCCTTGGCCAATTACGCAAACAGCTGCTGTTCGCAAGCAACACTGATAAGCCAAAACATTATAAACCTCTACATCTACAACTACATGATTACTCTGGAATTCACAATTACGTTCCTGGCAGTGGTTTCAGCGAATCAAAGCTACCGTTCTACTCTCGAACAGTAGGCGGAAAAATTAACAGTTAAATCTTTCTGTGCTAGCTTTGATTTCTCTTATTTTATGTTGATGATCATTTTCCCTATATAACTGGTCATCAATGAAATATTTTCACATTCTGAGTGGAAAGTGGCTGAAATTTCACGAGAAGATCCCGCCACACGAAAAACGCCTTTGTTTTTATGATTACCACCCGAATTTGCTTATCATATCGGTGGCATTCACTCCCTTACATCGCGATAGTGCAAAACAAGCTGCCTTTCTTATAACTTTTTTTATGTTTTCCGTCAATCTCATCTGATGCAGATCCAGCATCGCGCAGCAGTACTCCAGACGACGTCTCACAGTCGTAGTGTAAGCAGTCGCTTTAGTGGTACTGTTACAACTTCTAAGTGTCCTGCGGATAAATAGCAGTCTTTGCTTCCTCTCCCCATAATATTGTCTATGTGATCGTTCCAGTATTAAGGTATTCATAACTGTAATCCCTAAGTATTTTATTGGATTCACCACCTTTATTTAGATGGTGGATTCCTTTTAGTACTCATGTCAATGACTCACACTTTTCATTATTTAGAGTCAGGTGGCGCTTTTCGGACCATACAGATATCTTATCTGAGTCGTTTTGGATTGATTTTGATCTTCTGATGACTTTACAATACGGTAGATGACAGCATAATCTGCAAACAGTCCTAGAGGGCTGCTCAGATTGTCTCCAAAATCCTTCTGAGACGCTAGATATAGCCACTTCTGTTTCACTCGATGACTTTCCGTCAATTACAACACCATGTGATCTTTCTGACAGGAAGCCATGAAACCAGTCACGTAAATGAGACGATAGTCCATAGCCACGCAATTTGATTAGCGGCCGCTGCTCAAGAACAGTGTGAAAAGCCTTCTCGAAACTGAAAAATGTGGAATCAATGTGACATCCGCTGTAGATAACGCTCATTACTTCCTGAGGATAAAGAACTAGTTGTGTTTCTGAACCCGTGTTGGTTTTTGTCAATAAATCGTTTTCATCGGGATGATTCATAATGTTCGAATATAGTCTATGTTCCAGTATCGTACTGCATATCGACGTCTGTAATGTGGGTGTGTAATTTAGCAGTTAGCCGGCCGAAGTGGCCGTGCGGTTAAAGGCGCTGCAGTCTGGAACCGCAAGACCGCTATGGTCGCAGGTTCGAATCCTGCCTCGGGCATGGATGTTTGTGATGTCCTTAGGTTAGTTAGGTTTAACTAGTTCTAAGTTCTAGGGGACTAATGACCTCAGCAGTTGGGTCCCATAGTGCTCAGAGCCAGCCAATTTAGCAGTTATTCCTTTTTCCTTTCCCGAGTACTGTTGTAACCTGTGTAACTTTCCAGTCTTCAGGAACGGATCTTTGGGCTAGAGAGCTGCTGTATACGATCACTTAGTATGGAGTTATTGTATCAGCATATTCTGTAAGGTACCTAATTTGTATACAATCTGAGCTAGTGATCTTGCCTTTATTAACTGATTTAAACTGCTTAGTTACACCGAGGATATCTACTACTACGATACTCAAGTTAGCAGTTGTTTTTGATTCGAATTCTGGAATGTTTGCCTCGTATTCTTTGGTGAAGGGTCAAATGGCACTGAGCACTATGGGACTTAACATCTATGGTCATCAGTCCCCTAGAACTTAGAACTACTTAAACCTAACTAACCTAGGACATCACACAACACCAAGTCATCACGAGGCAGAGAAAATCCCTGACCCCGCCGGGAATCGAACCCGGGAACCCGGGCGCGGGAAGCGTAAACGCTACCGCACGACCACGAGCTGCGGACTTTGGTGAAGGAACTTAGGAAAACAGTCTTTAGTAACTCTGCTTTAGTGGCATTGCCATAACTAACATTACCATTGCTACCGTGCAGTGGAGGTATTGATTGCTTCTTGCTGCTTTTGTACTTTACATACGACCAGAATCTCTTTGGATTTTCTGCCAGACTTCGAGGCTGGGATTTTTTTCTGAGGACATAAAATCCCATCACAAAGAGATAATTACTGTAGAGGTCAGTTTGTGGGCTGGGGGGTCCATGCTTGATGCGCTTGGTCGATCAATACAGAGAGAGTTAATGCTGTTTGTGAATGACACTAGAGTTATCGTCCAATGATGTCCCGTATGTGCTCGATTGGAGACAGACCTGGTGACCGAGCATGTCAAGAAAATATGTCGACACTCTGTAGCGCATGTTGGTTTAAAACAGCGCTATGTGGTCGAGCGTTATCGTGTTGGAAAGCATCCCCTGGAATACAAGTCGAATCACCAGACTGACGTACTAAGTTGCAGTTAGGCTGGATGGGATAACCATGAAGGTGCTCCTGCTGTCATACGAAATCACACCCTAGACCTTAACTCCAGGTGTAGGGCCAACGCGTCTAGCATGCAGAAATGTTGTTTGCAGGCCTTGAACTGGCCTCCTTATAGCCGATAGACTGCCATCACTGGCACCGAGGCAGAACAAGCTTTCATCAGAAAACACAACAGACCTCCACTCCGCCCTCCAATGAGTTGTCGCTTGACACCACTGAATTCGCAAATTACGGTGGTTTGGGGTCAGTGGAACGCCCGCTAAAGCGCATCTGGCTCGGAGCTGTCCTTGAAGTAATCGAGTTGTAACAGTTCTTTGCGTCACGGTGATGCCAACTGATGCTCGAATTAGAGTTGTAGTCGTAGTTACGATGCACCAGAGTCTTCCTTTTCCATTGTGCCACGTGACCGTCCGGATACCGGTCTTCTTGCGACTGTACATTCTTGTGGCCATCGCTGCCCAAAATCATGTACAGTTGCTACATTCCTGCCAAGTGTTTCTGCAGCATCTCGGAGCCCTATTACACGACCTCGTTCAAACTCAGTGAGCGGGTGATAATGGTATCTTCGTCATCTTGAAGCGTCTTGCCTAACATGATCTCACTACGTCGAATCTCAAAGGTAACTAACGTGCACGACCGTTACAACGCGTGTTAAAAACCAAACCTCCTTTGCACCCTCAAAGTGGCGTACCTAGCACCACTCTTCAGCGACTGGCGTGACATTTGAACAGAAGTTGCAAATTTCTTATTGCTTTATGTGTTGTGTCCGTTTTTTTGGACCTATCCGAATAAACAGACACCATACATTCATGATCCCGAGGCTGTATGTATACATGATGAAAGAGGAATACCGACGTCAGTCGAATGAGAGCAGTGAAATAATTCAATAGCGCCAAGTGAAAATTTGTGCCGGAACTGGACTCGAGCCTGTATTTACCGCTTCACGCGAGCGGTAGCTTTAACCGCTCGCTTCTACGAGGTGTGTAGATGATGGAAAAGAGGGTGACGGCGGAGGGAGGTGGGTGGGGGGGGGGGGGCGGGGCACGAAAGTAATGGGCGAAATTTGAGAATTTGAGCCAAAGCTGCTGAAGTGACCGCTGCCTGAAGTGGGAAATCCGGATTGAGTCCCGCTCCGACAAAAATTTGCGCTTCTCACCATTGAATTATTTCAGTGCCCTCACGCGGCTAACGTCGGTATTTATCTTTCATCATGTAACTTATAACTGTCCTCTACTTAATTGCACTATTATGGAGTTCGGAGCTTGTTACTCAGAACTAAAATTCTGCAGTCGATCAAACAAGCTACAAAGTTTGATAATGATTGACATGGGGAACTTCGTGGCAGCGTTTTAAAACCGTACACAAAAAACAGTTTCCAACTAGAATTGTGAAACTGTATTTTTTCCTTGTGACTTCGAGTGGTTTCCACTTACATTCAACGAAACTCGTTTACATTGTTCGTATCAGCACATTCTTCTGCTTAAGTGCCTTAAAGTGAGATTTTAGATTATTTTCTACTTTAGGAATCGTAAGCTAATGAACGTCCAGCAAAACGCGGTAGTTCCGCTGAAGGCCAATGCGTGCAGTTGAAACCAGTATGAAACAAACTTAACTTCAACTTAGAAATTGAAAAATTTTATTTACATTCTACTTATCAGTGTTTAAGTTTCCAGCTGTGTTTCTGTGAGTTTCTATTGTAAAAAAGCAATCAAATTCGATCGGTAATGGCTGTTGTTAAGTGCCCTAACCCGACGACGATATGGGAACAATCTGCCAATATCATTCTGACAAACTGTTTGTGTTAATGGATAGGGAAGCCACGTAGCAACTACCTCCTTTTAGTTTTGTACTTCCATCGACATGTCTGCGAAATTGTGGCTGTGATTTGGCTTTGTGGATGTTGCAGCGTTACACGATATAAAAATTTCATGCGTTGTCTAGTTTAACTGCCAGTATTGGTACAGACTCCTCAAAAGTAGCTTTTCACCACGCTCATTATTTGTATTTTCTTATCGGGAATCTCTTTATCAGTACTTTTTGTCCACAGTAAATCATTACGTACAGCCTTCTGAGTAATGGAGGCAAAAGTAATCCCTCATTCTAGTCTCTGCATGATGGAGGGGCTTGTCCTGAAAAGATTTATTACGTCGCGTAATGTGATTATTTTGTAACACATATAACATACAACGTTTCCCGTTACACATTAATTCCACTATTGCTCGAAAGTGCTTGTGATGTTTGTACGTCTCTGCCAATCAACAATGTTTTCGGGCAGTTTGGTAGTTCAAAATTCAAGTTCAGAAGCTATTTATGGGTTCAGTGATTTCCACTGACAAGTACTTACCCTCAAACAAGATGTGATCTTTTTTTTCCGCTTCTGGTGGAATTTGGCATAGCTATTAGACCTGTTCGTGCCAACGGCCTTGTCGCAGTGGTAACACCGGTTCCCGTCAGATCACCGAAGTTAAGCGCTGAGGAGCTGAGGCGCTGTTGACACGCGGGGTGCACTCAGCCCTTGTGAGGCAAACTGTGGAATTACTTGATTGAGAAGTAGCGGCTCCGGTCTCTGAAAGTGACATACGGCCGGGAGCGCGGTGTGCTGACCACATTTCCCTCCATATCCACATCCAATGACGCCTATGAGCCGAGGGTGACACGGCGGCCGTTCGGTACCGTTGGGCTTCCAAGGCCTGTTCGGACGGAGTTTAGTTTTAGTTTTATTAGGCCTATTCGTAACAAACCATTATGTGGTTAAAAGTAATTCTCAAAAATGGTTCAAATGGCTCTGAGCACTATGGGACTCAACTGCTGAGGTCATTAGTCCCCTAGAACTTAGAACTAGTTAAACCTAACTAACCTAAGGACATCACAAACATCCATGCCCGAGGCAGGATTCGAACCTGCGACTGTAGCGGTCTTGCGGTTCCAGACTGCAGCGCCTTTAACCGCACGGCCACTTCGGCCGGCGAGTAATTCTCAAAATAGTTATAGAAGTTTTCTACAACATCTCGTTATCGAATTGCATTCGTGTGCTGTCTGGTTGTTCGTACCTGTGGTTCCGTTTATTATCTGGAGTATACAATTTCCAAAACGAGGTGGACATTGTATTTTCATGTTCTTTCTCTTCTCTGTTTTACTGTTTTCTCGTTGGAGCCATGTGCCTTAAGCCACAGACTGTTATTCCTTAAAACATACCTTTTAGAGTGTGGATCTGTGTCGTTAGAAGCACTTAGTCTCCCAAAATACCGCTACGGTTGCAGGTTCGAATCCTGCCTCGAGCATGGATGTGTGTGATGTCCTTAGGTTAGTTACGTTTAAGTAGTTCTAAGTTCTAGGGGACTGATGACCTCAGAAGTTAAGTCCCATAGTGCTCAGAGCCATTTGAACCATCTCCCAAAATATTTGGGGAGCTTAGGCCGTGTTTATGTGTGTAACTTTTTCTTACAGAAATACTTTTTTTTATTTCCACAGTTAGTGCATGAGACTGATTTTGTCGTTGGTTTCGGCAGTAATATGAAGTAAAAATATAGAATATTAGAGCTCTTGAAAAACTAAGGGATATAGCAGCAGTTATTCTCTTTAAGCTGCCATCTACAAAAATGTACATGCCAAAGTCACGGATCAATGTAAATAGCTGGGACAGCTCAGTGAAATAACAGTAAAAGGCCTAGTCAGGGCTTTTCTTTGTTCTCTCAGGTTCCCCTTCCCCGGCGTGATTGATTAATATTTATCTTCCGGCTGAACACCCTGAAGCACGCTAAGAAGGGCTCTTCTTCAGTTTTTAAAACTTTGTAATTGAGGCTCATCTCTATGGGGTATACTTCATTAAATATTACAAACTGAAACGCCGATGTTATTGTATTAACGTAAATATTTTGTTGGAAAATCACAAGAACGAAAAAGTAGATACAATGACGACAGTTATTCTTGAAAATCAGGTCAGTGGGTTATTGCGACACTCTTCTTAAGATCAAAACTGGCTCTGCTTTAACCAGAAATGAAGACAAGGATAATGAGTGTATATGATTTTTTTTTTCATGTCTTGTACGTTATTTCAGTACGCCGAAAGTAACCTTCCGCTGACTCATAACATTATTTCGGCAATAAATTGTTGTGTAAGGTTGCCTGAGCGTCTCACGCAGGATACGTGTAAGCGATTTGGAGACGCCTAACAACACTAAACTCTCGCGGAATATTTACTGTTTATTGGAGCTCTGCTAACGATAAACAGCAGCACTTCTACGTCTTCAGATATAAGTCCGAAGGCGCTCCGCGGAAATTGAAGAGAGAATTTCTGAGATTACTCCCTAGGGAGTAACAAAGAACCGCATTACCGCTTAAATACGCTACTCCTAGGCAACAGGAGCACTGTCCTGCGTGTATGTCACTAGGGAAGGCTAATTATTGGACTACTGGGAGTGGCAACGCTGTCGCCTTTACGTCCAAGAAAGAGAGCCAGAGAGAAGCAAAGGGAACGACAACACAGAGTATCCAGTAGACGTTAACATAGACGTTAAGGCTTCTTTGAATTACTTAACAATGTTTCGGTGACTGTACTACTGCAATCGTTTCCTGTGATTACGTGGGGGCCGGCCGAAGTGGCCGTGCGGTTAAAGGCGCTGCAGTCTGGAACCGCAAGACCGCTACGGTCGCAGGTTCGAATCCTGCCTCGGGCATGGATGTTTGTGATGTCCTTAGGTTAGTTAGGTTTAATTAGTTCTAAGTTCTAGGGGACTAATGACCTCAGCAGTTGAGTCCCATAGTGCTCAGAGCCATTTGAACCATTTTTGTGATTACGTGGCGATGTTTGAAAGATGAGCTCGAAAGTCTGGCTTGTGTCAATTCTGTTGCCAATGGCAGAGGCGACTTGCGAGAGGACCATCTGAAATTACTGAATTTTCACTTCTAAGGAACTTCAAAGGCTGAGTCATCACGTTTCTAACACGACATGCTACTTTCCTCCCGTAATTTTAATGCAACATCAGCAATTTGTTTTACCTTAATTTTAGCCATTATTGTCAGTGTTCCATCTGTGGTTGTATCACATTCGTAAAATAAAGTACATCCATCTTCAGTCACAATCGTCGATGAAGGTGGTGGTAAGTTCCTATGAGATCAAACTGCTGAGGTCATCGGTCCCTAGTCTTACACACTGCTTAATCTAAGTTAAACTAACATACGCTAAGGACAACACACACACCCATGCCCGAGGGAGGACTCCAACCTCTGACGGGAGGAGCCGCGCGAACCGTGGCAAGGCGCATAGACCGCGCGGCCACACCCCGCGGCCTCTCAGTCGTGATTTTATGTTAATGCACTACGAATTTCGAGCTCTGAGGGCACATCTTCAGATGCCTTCACAGTCTACAACAGTTTTCCTTCATATTTAGTTTGATTATGATCCTGGTACGATTACTATCGTACTGGTATATTACAAAGGCCAGGACCAGGGCTCCAAATATATCGTGCGATTCCGATTATGACTGATTGCGTTTGTTCTTTATCTAAGTTTTATGCAACGATTTGGTTATTTCTGCAAGTACTGAATTAACAGGTTCCTAGAATGAGATTTTCACTCTGCAGCGGAGTGTGCGCTGATATGAAACTTCCTGCAGATTAAAACTGTGTACCGGACCGAGACTCGAACTCGGGACCTTTGGCTTTCGCGAGCAAGTGCTCTACCATCTGAGCTACCCAAGCACGACTCACACTTCGTCCTCAAAGCTTTACTTCTGCCAGTATCTCGTCTCCTACCTTCCAAACTTCACAGAAGCTCTCCTGTGAAAGGCAAAGGTTCCGAGTTCGAGTCTCGGTCTGGCACACAGTTTTAATCTGCCAGGAAGTTTCATATCAGCGCACACTCCGCTGCAGAGTTAAAATCTCATTCTAGGAACGCGTTAATTCAGTACTTGCAGAAATGACCAAATCGTTACATAAAACTTAGATAAATTAAAGAACAAACGCAATCAGCGCAGAGTGAAAATCTCATGCTGGAAACATCCCCCAGGCTGTGGCTAAGCCATGTCTCCGCAATATCCTTTCTTCCAGGAGTGCTAGTTCTGTAAGGTTCGCAGGAGAGCTTCTGTGAAGTTTGGAAGGTAGGAGACGAGATACTGGCAGGAGTAAATCTGTGAGGACGGGGTGTGAGTCGTGTTTGGGTAACTCAGATGGTAGAGCACTTGCCCGCGAAAGGCAAAGGTCCCGAGTTCGAGTCTCGGTCCAGCACACAGTTTTAATCTGCAAGGAAGTTTCTTAACACGTTCCTGTTTTCCTTACTGGAATGTTAATGGCATCACTTCACAATGTCGATGGAGGTAAGAGATGCTGCCATTAATTGTTAATCTAAAAATTATCAGTTTTCTGTAAACACCTTCATGCTTTTAGATTGACTAGCAGCTTTGAAACAATGCCTGAGCAGTGACTAGACTGAACGGTACAATAAAGGTCCTTCTGCTGAGAAACCTCGTGCTGACAAGCGGATAAGAAACAATACATGCCTAACGAATTGTCAGTTGGTCCCTTTCCAGCGCATTTGTAAACGTATATTTTTTTACGCGACACTGTTTACATATAACTCTAAAATTAATAATAGTCGTTCACTTGTATAAAAAAGAAAAAGTTATCTTCTCTGACGGAAATTCTCATCTCCACAGTCTCTCTCTCTCTCTCTCTCTCTCTCTCTCTCTCTCTCTCTCTCTCTCTCCCTCCCTCTCATGACGGCATACGCGATCGCACACACATACACACACACACACACACACACACATATGCACGTGCGCGCGCAAAAATACTGGTTAACATTTCAAAATTATTTTTCAGCATGGAAGGTGCATGAATTTGATTATTTTTTAACTGCAAACTGGCCTGATAACGCTTATACGAAAGAGATTCATGACAGCGGCTTAGCAAATAGCGCATGGCGTACTGCGATTGCGTCAGGCTGGTTTACCTCCATTAAATAAAATCAGTTTACTTTCGAATGAGCGAAAGTAATCCTTCTGCATTACAAAAACCGAAGTGATAGCCACTGTCCTTACGCACCGATATAAACTGCTTAAAACATTGTGTGCCACCTACACAACTTGCTGTTTTTCTGTTTTTTTTCGGACAGTTCTTTTTGAATGCAGGAAATACTTGAGAACAATCACTTGTGTAATGGAGATAAAACTAAACACGTATTCTCAGTACGGTTCACCAGAGCACGCTGGATTTGTAAACATGAACGATATAAAGCTATTATTGTGCAACCAGTAAACTCTCCACTCCCGACTCTTTATAGAATCGGACTTCCATGTTTAAAACTGGTTCAAAGGTCTGGTTATCTCACAGATTAGTTTATGTGTTAAATATTTTAACTTAAGCATGTGAACGAGAAAAAGTGTGGAAAAGTTTCAAATTTTATTAGCAGTTCGTTGAAAATCGTTAAGTACTCTTATTATGAAACGCTGCAGTGGTATATTCTGAGTAATTTGCGTATCATTTAAAGAAAAAGCTTGTTTTTTACACATCTCAGTGTTTATGACGTCATGTCTCCTGAGCTGCTTGTCTCACACTGATATAATTATGCTGGTACATTCAGTCGCCAGTGGTATATGTTAACATTGTCTGCAAAATGTGTTGCGGATAGAGTTAGCAATTAAAAAGTAGTAAATTGAGACGTCATGTCTGAAGGTGAAATTCTACTGCATGAATAACGAAAATGTAATACGCGATAATTTTTTTCTCTTTCGTCATTTTGTGGGGGTGTCAACGACAAAAATTTCCATAAATGTTTGAAATTATATGTGCAGCTTGTTGGATGTCGCGAAATGCTCTCATTCGTAAATACCGGATAAAAAATTTAGGATACTTTGTGCGCCGTGAGCTAGGCTGCCTGAGAGGTACACACAGTTTTTAACCTTAAGACTATTCTTACTGTGTTAAACCCATAACATAATATTATATCTACTAATGACAGGGTTTTGGGAAATTCCCGTTACAGACTTCTAGGACTTGTAGAGTGGAATGAGTACATAATATTTTGAATAGAAACCCATGTCCGGAACGTATCGTTCCGTTCTACTATTGTTTCAACTCAGATATCTAACTCATCCACTTCTGCTAGACGAACTGAATTAGGCGTGACACATTACAATTATCAGATAACAATTCGAAAGGAAATACAACGAAGCATCCACTCATCACTTACGCACATTTGTTTGTATTAACACTTAAACATTACGCGTTTACATTTTGCAGAAAAAGAAAGAACCCAGCATACTGACCATAAAATATGTAAATGTCGTGCGACTAGGGCCTCCCGTCGGGTAGACCGTTCGCCAGGTGCAAGTCTTTCGATTTGACGCCACTTCGGCGACTTGCGCGTCAATGAGGATGAAATAATGATGATGAGGACAACGCAACACCCAGTCCCTGAGTGGAGAAAATCTCCAACACAGCCGGTAACCGAACCCGGGCCCTTAGGATTGACATTCTGTCGCGCTGACTACTCAGCTACCGGGGACTGACAATGAACGTACATAACCGTACTAATGCATTAGAACCGGGACCACTAACGTTGTTACAGATATTGCAGCTACGAAACATGTTCTGGTATGCACTCTCCATCCCACCTAGTGCATCTGCCAGAACTGGTGCCAGCAGATCTTCCTCTGTCTCTACAGGAGTCTCGTAAATTAAACTTTACATAAACTGTGATAATGGATGTTTCATTATGTTTGGTTTCGAATTGTTACGTAGTAATTGTACTCTGTCACTCTTAATTCAATTCCGCAAGCAGAAGTGGTTGAGTTAAACATCTGAATTGAAATCGTTGTAGACCGGAAACGGTACGTTTCCGGACCTGGGTTCCTATTCAAAATATTAGGTACTTACTCCCCTCTACAAAACCTACAAGTTTATAACGTGAATTTCCGAACATGCTGTAGATTGCCCGCCTCTGCTGCTGAGTGGTCAGAGCAGATGGCTGCCATGCAGAGTATCCGGTTTCGATTCCAAGCACTGCCAAGGACTTTTCCCTGATGAGAGGACTGGTACGGGGCGCACTCAGCATCTTGACGCCAAGTGAGGATCTACTCTACCGACAGGTAGCAGCTCCATGGTCTGAAAAGTCTGCAAAACGGCCGGGAGAGCGGTATGCTGATCAAATGTCACTCCACGGCGCAAGGCAAAGGATGACACGGCGGCCGGCAGACATGAATTGGGCCTTCGCCGTCTTCCGAGAAGCTCGTTTAATGAACAGGTTATGACAGTAAACGAAGTTTTTTAAAATTCGTTCAATATGTTGTTGTTGCGCTCTTCAGTCCCAAGACTGATTTGATGGAACTCTCCATGCTACCCTATCCTGTGCAAGTCTCTTCATGTGCGATTAACTACTGTAACCTACATCCTTCTGAATCTGCTTACTCTATTCATCTCTTGGTCTCCTTCTACGATTTTTACCGCCCTCTTCCCTCTAGTACTGAGTTGGTGTTCTCTTGATCCCTCAGAATGTCCTATCAACCAATCCCTTCTTTTAATCAGTTTGTGCCACAAATTTCTCTTCTCTCCAATTCTATTCAGTACCTCCATTTAATCTTCAGCATTCTTCTGTTACACCACATTTCAAAATCTTCTATTCTATTCTTGTCTAAATTGTTTATCGTCCATGTTTCACTTCCACACGTGGCTACACTCCATACAAATACTTTCAGAAAGGATTTCCTGACAGATACATACTCGATGTTAACAAAATTTTCTTTTTCGGAAACCCTTTTCTTGCCATTGCCACTCTATATATCTCCCTACTTCGACCACCATCAGTTAGTCTACTTCCCAGATAGCAAGACTCATTTACTACTTCAAGTGTCTCATTTCCTAATCTAGTACCCTCAGCACCAACTGATTTAATTTGACTGCATTCCATTCTCCTAGTTTTGCTTTTGTTTATATTCATGTTATATACTCCTTTCAAGATACTATCCAGTCCGTTCAACTACTCTTCCAGGTCCCTTGCTGTCTCCGACTGAATTACAATGTCATCAGCAAACCTCAAAGTTTTCATTTCGTCTCCCTGGACTTTAATGCCTACTTCAAATTTTTCTTTTGTTTCCTTTGCTGCTTGCTCAATATACGGATTGAATAACATTGGGGATAGGCTATAACCCTGTCTCACTCCCTTCTCAACCACTGCTTCCCTTTCATGCCCCTCGACTCCTATAACTGCCATCTGGTTTCTCTACAAATTGTAAGTAGCCTTTCGCTCCCTGTATATTACCACTGCCACCTTTAGAATTTGAGAGAGAGTATTCCATTCAACGATGTCAAATGCTTTCTCTAAGTTTACAACTCCTATAACAGTAGGTTTGCCTTTCCTTAACCTATCTTCTATGAGTAGTTGTAGGGTCAGTATCGTCTCGTGTGTTCCTACATTTCTCCGGAATCCAAACTGATCTTTCTCTTCGGGCAATAATTACATGACATATTGAAAATCAAATTTTGTTGCCCTTGGAAATCGTTAGCTAGAGAAGTTGCAGTTGAGACCCTGCACCGTGCATTGGGTTGGCCGTTTACTAGTATACATATTCAGTTTGCAGACATATTTGGAAAGGTTATTTCAAGCTCAGACAGTGTGCGCATTCTCTCTTTCCAGTGAAGAAGGGGTCTCATTACGAGAAGTTGGCCACCAAACTGGCATACACCACATAGGTGTCGTTCAGCCACTAGTGTGAGACACAAATCATTGGATATTTGTCTTCCAGTGGTCCCCGCGGTCAGCAACATCCGCTAATGTACGCTGGTTCGTAGGTTACTCGAGGGGAGTGCAACAATAGTATGCACTGCGTTTTTGAGAAGTTCTGGGAGGGTTCTCTTCAACGACGAGTACATGTTTCACTCCTGATATTCGTCGTACCCGAATGTAGACTTGCCAGGTACCAACACACGCCTCGGCCATGGTCTCATGGGTGCAGCGGGATAGTGGGTGTCATGTTCTAGACCGGTGAAAAGTACGAATGTCGGACACCCGTCATCGCTGTCAAGGGTAATTTGAGGACCATGCAGTCTTCGAGAAGAATCCTTCAACTTATTCTCCAACTCTACGTTCAGCACCCCGGCGATGGATTTATCTTTCAAGAAGATAATGCATGAGCACGCTATGTCTATTTGTTCAGGAGGCAGAAATCGAGAGAATGGAAAGGCCTGCGTTATGTCGTGGTATGAATCCGACTGAGCATGCTTGGAACACACCTCACACAGGAAAGACTCCACTGAAGAGAGGGACAGCACTAGCAACATCTAGACTACCTTGTGGATAGAGTACGAAGAAAATTTCAGACATGTTGCAATACACGAGAGGGTGCGATACGGTTTTGACTGTGGACCAGCAGCAGATTTTCATCGCACAAATTTGCATGTTCCAACAGAATGCCTTTCTTGTTATTGTTTTGTTTTTACTACCCACAAATAACTAGTTTCCTTTATTTGCATAAGGTTCATTCTTTTATGCTCTATTCCCCTTAAATCCAAAATCACATACGTTCTCACAACTACAGGTTGTGCAATGCTTTTCTGGTGTGATCTAAAGTGCCCACTGAGCTCTGTTTTCGATCCGAGCTCATGCACCGTCTCTAATGAATTCGGCCTCATCAGAGCGTAGAATACTGGCCTTTCTTTGTTCTTGGATTTACGCTAAAGACTGCCTTTAGGAGATAGTCATCACTAGCGAAAGGCACAGTATTTTGGGATACTACCTTAATAACACGATACAGCAGATTTCAATGTCGGCAGAATTTTCTAGACAGTTTTGTTTCGGCCCGTCATAGCAGCCGACTGAGTGTCTTGCAGACTGAAAGTTTTCATATATTATGTCTACGTTCAGTCTTCATACCACTCGGCCATACCAGTGCCTCTTGTGTGAAATCGAATCAACAGTGACGCATTATTTATCGCAGAGACATGGTGGTGGGTGTTCTCGACTCCACCTGGTTCTTAAAGATTGCTCTCCACTACGGTTACGCCCTTTCCTGTTTGTATAGCGAATGACTCAGACAGGCGGCCTCCAGTGGCGCGTTTGTTCGCGACTGGGCAGTCTTACCGCCTTGCAAATACAGGTGCCTCCGAATGAGAAATCTCAGATATCTGTAAACTCACCGCCCCAATTGTTAAAGTTAAAGAATCAAACTCCAAAGTATAATACAGCAGATCCTTCAATGATATAATGTTTCAGTGACATTCAGTGACCAGTGATATATATGCACACTGTCTTCAGATAAACTGAAGATCCAAAAAAACAAGTAGGCCCCGCGCAAGCACGCAGAAATGCCGCAACACGACGTGTCATGGACTACACTGTTGTCTGAAGTAGTGCTGGAGGAAACTGACAGCGTGAATCCTGCAGAGCTGTCCATATATCCGTAAGGGCACGAGGGGATGAAGGTCTCTTCTGAACAGCACTTTGCAAGGCATCCCAGATATGCTCAATAATGTTCGTTTCTGGGGAGTCTGGTGGCCAGAGTAAGTATTTAAACTCAGAAGAGTATTCCTGGAGCCACTCTGTAGCGACTCTGAACCTGTGGGGTGTCGCATTGTCCTTCTGGAACTGCTCGAGTCCGTCGGAATGCACAGTGGACATCAATGGATGCAGGTGATGAGACAAGATGCTTAAGTACGTGTCACCTGTCACAGTCTTATCTAGATGTATCAGGGGTCCCTTATCAATCCAACTGCACACGCTCCACACCAGTACCGAGCCTCCACCAGCTTGAACAGTCCTCTGCTGACATGCAGAGTTCATGGATTCCAGAGGTTATCTCCATAGTCATACCCGTCCATCCACTCGATACAATTTGAAACGATTCTCGTTCGACCAGACAACGAATTTCTAGTCATCAGCAGTCCAACGTCGATGTTGACGGGCCCATCGATGACGTTTCGTTGACACTTGTTGACGGCCCAGCATCGAAATCTGCGGAAGGGTTGCACTTTTTCCGGCCGCAGCGATGTCGGAGATTTGATGTTTTACCGGATTCCTGATATTCACGGTAAACTCGTGAAATGGTCGTACGGGAAAATCCCCACTTCAACGCTACCTCGGAGATGCAGTATCCCATCGCTCGTGCGCCGACTATAACACGACGTTCAAACTCACTAAAATCATAGTATCCTGCCATTGTAGCAGCAGTAACCGATCTAACAACTGCGCCAGTCACTTGTTGTCTTATAAAGGTGTTGCCGACCGCAGCACCGTATTCTACATGTTTACATATATCTGTATTTGTATGCGCATGCCTATACCAGTTTCTTTGACCCTTCAAGGCATGTTGCAAATACACCACGTAGTAAAGAAGTACTAAATTAAAACATTTCTGATACTGAAGTTTTATGGCATGAACAACGTAAATGTAGTGAGATTACTCTGGCTCTGAGCACTATGGGACTTAATTTCTGAGATCATCAGTCCCCTATAACTTAGAACTACTTAAACCTAACTAACCTAAGGACAGCACACACATCCATGCCCGAGACAGGATTCGAACCTGCGACCGTAGCAGTCGCGCGGTTCTGGACTGAAGCGCCTAGAACCGCTAGGCCACCGTGGCCGGCGAGTTTCGAAAAAGTTTGAAATTATGTGTAAAATATGCTGAAAGTTGCTAAGTGCTCTCATTCTTAAATGGTAGATGAACATATCTGCATGGCGTGGGTTATGCTGCCTGAGGTATATACATATTTTCTAACTTCAGTATTGTCTTAGTGTGTTAAACATTTAACTAAGATTCAATCTCTTAATGAGTAGATTACGACGCATTTTAAATTTTTTAAAATCGGTCAGTTATGATACGAAACACTAAAATTTAATTTTTTGTAGCTCCTGGAAGCCATTAAACAGGCATCATGTAACTTGGAATGTGCACTCTAATATCCGTTCTACCCGTTTAACGGTGTATATAAGTGCACACAAAAAAATTTATTATTGCTTCAGTCACTTAAATAAAAAATCTGCTAGGCATTTCGATGGTTATGCCATCATCATATGTGGATTTTTTTCTTCTTTACATCGTCAAGCGTATCCGTAACATATACGTCTAACATACGTTTTGTAGACAGCGATATGACAGGATGGTTATGTGTCGACTTGAATTAGTGAAGAAACGTTAGAGTCAATTACGCACTGAAAAGTATTTTACACGTTTCTACACGCAGAAGCTATATTTACTGCATAATCACTCACTGCATGTTTGATACTACACATTTGAAAATCACAATATTTTGCAGGTTGCAAAATCCAAAGCTTTTAACTGTCAATTGTAAACGGAAAGGAAAGGTGAATATTCTTATTGTTTAGTGTACAGTGTTTTAAAGCTCTCGTAAAAAAAATCAGAAACCGAAAAGTTTGCGTCAAAGATAATTACATACAACGAATGACTCGTTCAAGCAAAGAAAAACATCGTTGAATGATGCTGCTTAGTTTTGTAGTTGGGGCGGTTCACCTGCATGATGGGGAGCACTCTGCACTACGTGAGTCTTAAAATCGATGACAGAGTCGTGTACATAATGTGCAGCTCCTAAGTGCAGGAGACAGTCGCGGGTGAATGTCATGCGGTTCTTGTTGTTGTGTTTCTCTTTGCGTTACAGTACTAACTCTGCAAACATATTCACGTACTGGCAAATAGTTTATCCCTGTGGAACGGCAACGAATTTAACGTCGCTGTTCCTTCGCTAGCCACTACTGAACGATGCCGCGGGTTCACGCGGGATATAAGTTCTCAGTCTGCTGGTAACTTCTTTGAGTGTACCACAGCAGATGATATGCTGTTAATTATTAGCGTAACTGATCTCGGATTCTGCCTGCTATAAGACATATCGTTTATGTACATGGAGGACAGATGCTGTACTAAGTCACTTTCGAGAGATACACGTTGTTCTTTTATGGAGAAGTCTAAAAATCGGGTTCCTATGATCTATAACGTGGTATACACTTTTGCCATTTGGGTTAGAGTCAGAAAATAAGTTTTATTAAAAGAAGGAGAAAGCAGAGGGGAAATGCCTCTTTGTGAACGTGGCTTTGTTCTGTTGGTTTTCGCTCCACCTGCGGTGCAAAATTTTCTGCTCACCCTGGGCAGCTCAAGTATTCAGGTACGGCGCGTGCTGTAGCGCTCCTATTCAGCGGCACATTCATGTACGCCAGAACAAACAGCCTCCAGTGGAACACCTTCCCGGCATTGTTAGCCACGGGCAGTCAGAAAAATAATTGTGCCCTGTGCTTGCTTTTGCCGTACATTCCTCGAAATATGAGGACTTCGTCGTGGTGAAGCATGACCGGTTAGAAAATCTCTAACAAAACATTCTGCCGCATCAGGAGTAAAATAGGTTTCCAATTAAGCTGAGGCACGCTGCAGCAATCTGCATTTTTATAAAGAAGAGTAATCAGTATTTTCATGCTGAATCCACCGTTATCAAAAGAATTTAGCGTGACCTCTTATTTGTAAATAGGTTGGTAGTGCAATGAGCAGACTGGTACAGCATAAAACATCGGATTCACAATCACGATGAATTGTATGGCTTTGGTTTCCAGAATATCGGTGAAAGATCGGCTAAACTGACAATAATCTTATCTATTCTATTAAAACGACTTTAAACACTTCGCCTATTTATTGAATAGCTAGCAGAGAGTTCCTCAATAAAATGTGCAGCATTTCTCTAAATCTATTAAACAATAGGGGTTCAAAGGCAAAAGCTAGTCGATTTTGTGACTGCAAATATAAATCGGTTTGGCTGCGCTCAAAGTAGATAGAATGATCTAAACATCTATCCTCCTTGCGCCGAATATGCACACCCAAAAATGGTTCCTATTCCATAGGAAATTTGAGATCTGCAGGAGTTCAGCTGCCACCATCTCCTGCCAAAAAAGCGCAAAAATTCCAGTACCTGATGTTGACAGCCTCCAAGACAAGCTGACACACACAACGACTGTATCTAGAAGAAAAGGGTTTTCGCAACACGAAATGAATAAAGCCATGCAAGCCAGAAGTCGACCTCATACACGGGAGAAGAAAGAAGAAAGAGATAGGCATGACGTTAAATCTACAGGCTTTCTTGGTTTTTAATAATAGCGGGAGCCTGATGGAAATAATCTTCCTACATCCGAAGAAGATGGCAACTCTCCTAGCAGATGCTGAGGATGATCTGTTGCTGCTACAAAGAGGTAAATTATAAAATTCCTTATCGTTGTCTCTTTATCTCCATCTCTCTCTCTCTCTCTCTCTCTCTCTCTCTCTTTCTGTTTCTCTTTTTCTTGGTTTTACTTCTACCTGAGTTATTTAGACTTCTTGGAAATGGCGTCGTGGACAACCAACACTATAATACTCAAATGCAAAGATTAAATGAAGAGAGGAAATGGAAAATGTTCTAAGTACCATTTTTTCACAAGACGCGTTTTCAGTGCTGATGTGTTCTCGGTACTCTGCTGCGTATCTCTCGACGTGATCCAGGTGTCAATCCACGGAGATAGTCTTTCAAACTTGGCGGTAGTACATGGTGCATCGTTTTTGTGCCAAGTTCCCACTGGAGTTCCAAAATGTAAAAGATATGAGAAGTGGTTTTTATTGACTACAGTTCTACTACTTAACAACCTAATGCTCTAATTGTGCACTTGTATCATCCCAAATATGACGAAGTGCCTCAGTAACAATGGCACTTGGAATGAAACTTCCTTCCTGCTCTTTTATCGAAAACTGACACTTTTGAGACCATGGATATGTCCCAAAATACGATTCTTCCAAAGAAGAAAAAAGCGAGCAGCCATTGTTAAAAATGCTATTTAATTAGACAAGTAGCGTCGTTACCGATATCGAACCGACAGGAACGTCTTCAGCGGCCGTTCACTCTTATATTACGTTCAAACGTGAACAGCCAACTGAAAAAGAAGCTGGCAGTTCGAAACCGGTAACTGCGGTATTTGCGTAAATAAAGAGCAGTGTTAACAGTGGTTGGTTGCTATTTCCTTCTTTACAGTAATCAAATTGTAAAAACCTTCTTACTGACGCTTAGAAACAGTCACTTTCTTCAATGGCGATTAGAAAGTTTTCTAATTTGAGTCAGTATTTTTTGTGGTGATGCGATGAGCAGCATAGTTTTGTGGTATCAGAATTGCTTTTTAGTTTCTCGATACAAATCCGGTATATACAAGCAGAGATACACTGCTTTTCCATTCACATAACAAATGTCAGAGCTGGCTGTTGGACTCTTTTCTATTTCCATTCTTCAAATGTTGAAATAACAACTCACCTCTGATTTATTTAAAGTTTTGAATTGCAACAGACAATATCGCGTATCATTGCTGAGACAGAACAGTTTGCTATTACGTGTACACTTCCCGAACGAAATAAACGAAGTGAAGTAATTTTGGAGTTCATTTGCTTCGGAGGTGACAAGTGAATGCAAGGCAGGTGTCAGTGATATTTATGTTCAAAGAAATAGTTCATGACCGGAAAAAGTTCGCAACTTGGCGGTACAATTATTCACGAATCTAAACGGAGGCTGTATACGATAGCACGCTGCCTTAGATTTTTTTATGTAAAAGATCTTAAAGTTTTTTAAATAAAACGAACTTTATTAATATCCTACATCTTTATTATTCATGTCTACATATTTATTTTTCAGCATAGTCATCCTAACGACGAACAGAGACCAGTTTGTTGATACCGCCACTGTACAATGTTTGACTTGTTGATGGGTCCACAACCTCCTCACTTCTTGCATCGCCTTATCACTATCAAAGTGAAGTCCTCGAAGATGTGTTTACGTTTCGGAAATAGTTGAAAATTGGGTGGAGTAAAGTTGGGATTATATGGAGAATGATCGATGACAGTGAACTTAAGGCGTCGGACTGTTGAAGATGTCGCAGCGCTCGTGTGTTGTCTGGCATCATGCTGAAGGACAGGGTGCTCCGTGTGTGGACAAACTCTTCGAATTCGAAACTCAATTGGGGTACAATGTTTCTCACTCACCGACATAGTTACGTTATACACCGCCACGTTACGCTTTAAAATCGGAGCCCTCTAGCGCCAGAGGGCTACAAATACGTAGACATGAAGATTGTTAATAACGTTATTTTATTTAGAAAGCTTTAACAGTTTTCATGTAAGAACTCGGAGGCATCACTTTCCAGCACGTCTTCGTACATTCCGCAAAGTAAATCGTGGAAGACTAGCTTTTTATTCGCGGTGTCGTCGGCGTATGCATTTGTCGTATATATTTTCATTTATGATTTCCGTTGTTTTACACCAATCGACTCCAGAGAGAACTTTGAATATATTTGGGGCTATTCAGCCGTGAGGTATCATCTCTGGCCCCGAAATAAGTTGACAAAATTATTGGCTCGCTACAGCGCTTATTCTTCCTACGTTTTCGACGCACTGAACAACACAAATAAAAGACAAACTACACGTCATACTTTTAAAGTATTCCAAGGCAACCAAACGTGGGAAACAAATATCTGCAGATCGTTTTAGAATATTTTCATACATCATCCGTTCTCAAAAATGGTTCAAATTGCTCTGAGCACTATGGGCCTTAACATCTGAGGTCATCAGTCCCCTAGAACTTAGAGCTACTTAAACCTAACTAACCTAAGGACACCACACACACCCATGCCGGCACGCGATGGAACAACCACAGCTAAACAAGACCAGGCAAACCTCATCTACTGATGAATAAAGACCGTCTAGCATTGCGGAGGATGGTTTTAAAAAAGCCCGCATGAAATAGGAACCACTCCCGAGTTCCAAGCAACCATGGTACTAGCAGTCCAGAAAGCGCAGTGGCTGTGCGTACGCAGTTCAAAAGAATGGGGTACAACGGTCGAATAGATCCTCATGTTGTTCTTTGGTCGTCACTCCGAAGACACGTTTGATGCAGCTCTCCACGTTACGCTATTCTGCGTAAGCTTCTTCATCTCCAAATAACCACAGCAATCCGTACCCATTTGAACCTGATTACTGTAGTCTCTTGGTCTCCCTTTGCAGTTTACACCCCACTCCCACTTCCCCACCCCGCGCCACACTTCACTCCAATACTGAACTGACTATTCCTTGATGTCTTATAACGTCTCCTATGAACCAATCTCTTTATTTAGTTACAAATTCTTTTTCTTCCAATCTTCACGTTATTTAC
The DNA here is from genome assembly GCF_021461395.2 of Schistocerca americana. NCBI lineage: Eukaryota > Metazoa > Arthropoda > Insecta > Orthoptera > Acrididae > Schistocerca > Schistocerca americana. The sequence goes on along the minus strand of NC_060122.1, from coordinate 472,677,595 downwards.
GCGATGTACCAAACCTTTTATAGCACCACACTTCAAAAGATTCTGTTTTCTTCTTGTCTGAACTGCATATCGTCCACTTTTCACTCCAGACTAATACCTTCATAAAATACTTCCCAATAGTGAAATTTATAATCGATGCTAGCAAATTTCTCTTCTTCGGGAACGCATTTCTTGACATTGTTGGTCTGACTTTATATCCTCTCTCCTTCGGTCATCATCAGCTACTTTACTGCCAAAACAGCAAAACCCGTCTACTACTTGCATTGTCTTGTTTGCTAATCTGATTCCCTCAGTATCATCTGATTTAATTCGAGTACATTCCACTACCAGCTCCTCATAAGCCACATACATCTATAGTCAGTTCTAAGCGACAGTTAAGGTGGTGTAAAGATTGAAATGAGTAATTTGTAGTGATGAATCCTTTTATGCCTTCTGGCAATCTGATGAAAGGGTTTGGTTTTAGTGAATGTCCAGAGCATACCTTTCATGATGTATAGTTCAAACAGTGAAGTACGAAAGAAGTAGTGTTACGGTATGGAGGTCTTTTTCACAGTTACGGTTTGTCCCCTTATTGAGGTTAAGACAGTGCTGATATGGAAGGATATGAACACAATTTCAGCATTGTATACTGTGTTCAGCAGCGGAACAATTCGGAGGCGACGATTGTATCAGCATAGCAATACACCCCACCATAAAGCAGCGTCTGTTCGGCAATGGTTTGCGCACGACAACATTCCTGAAAAGGAGTGGCCTAGTCGAATATCTTTGGGATGAGTTAAAACATCGACTCCAGTCCACACCCCAGCGTCCAACGTTACCTTCTCTGTGTTCGGTTTCCGTAGAATGGACTAGCCAATTCTGCACAGGCATTGCAACACCTCATTAAAAGTGTCCCCAGCAGAAATGAGCAGTCACAAAGGGGAAGGGTGGACACATCCTAAATTAACATTCACTAACACACTGAGGCGCCAAAGAAACTGGTATACGCATACCTATTCAAATACAGAGAAGGCCTATATAAGATAACGAGTGTCTGGCGCAGTTTTTAAATCGGTTTTTGCTCCTCCAACGGCAGGTTATCAAGATTTAAGTGAATTTGATCGTGGTGTTATATTCCGCGCACGAGCGATGGGACACAGCATCCCCGACGACCACTTCACGAGTGTACCGTGAGTATCAGGAATCCGGTAAAACGTCAAATCTCCGATATCGCTGTGGGCGGAAGAAGATCCAGTAAGAACGGGACTTAAGACACTGAAGAGAACGATCAAAGTGACAGGAGTGCAACCCTTCCGCAAATTGCTGCAGATTTCAATGCTGGGCCATCAACAAGTGTCAGCGTGCGAATCATTCGACGAAACATCATCGATATGGGCTTTCGGAGCCGAAGACCCACTCGTGTAACCTTGATGACTGCACGACACAAAGCTTTACTCCTCGCCTGGGCCCGTCAACACCGAAATTGGACTGTTGATGACAGGAAACATGTTGCCTGGTCGAACAAGTCTCGTTTCAAATTGTATAGAGCTGATGGGCGCGTGCGGGAATGAAGACGACCTCAGGAATCCATTGACGCTTCATGCCAGCAGGGACTGTTCAAGCTGGTGTAGACTCTGTGTGGGGCGTGTGCAGTTGGAGTGAGATGGGACCCGTGATACGTCTACAAACGACTCTGGGCAGGTGACACGCACGTAAGCATCCTATCTGATCACATGCATCCCTTCATGTCCATGATGCATTCGACGGACTTGGGCAATTCCAGCAGGGCAGTGTGACACGCCACACGTCCAGAATTGCCACAGAGTGGCTCCAGGAACACTCTTCCGAGTTTAAACACTTCCGCTGGCCACCGGACCCCCCAGACATGAGCATTTCTGAGCATATATGGAATGCCTTGGAACGTGCTGTTCAGAAGAGATCACCACCCCCTCGTACTCTTACGAATTTATCCACAGCCCTGCAGGATTCATGGTGTCAGCTCCCTCAAGCACTACTTCAGACATGAGTCCATGCCACGTCATGCTGCGGGACTTTTTCGCGCTCGTAGGGGTCCTACACAATATTAGGCAGGCCCAGTTTCTTTGGCCCTTCGTGTAGGTCTCCGGATAGTGTATATTACTTTTCACAACAGACATCTCACTTATTGATCGTAACGGTTAAATTAGATAAATTAGAGGCTAAGCGGAAGGGGCCACCACCCGTTCTTCCAGCGTGTGATTGGTGATGGAATGAGAAGGAGATAAAACAATGCTGGAACACTCTGTTCTGTTCGTCCAACATCATACGGTGGCTTGCGGAGTACCGACGCAAATGTAATGAAATTAGCCAGCTCCTTTTGCAGCCAGAGTACTTGTAATCACACCACGCCCTCTGCCACCACGAGATGGCATCACCGTCGCACCAACTGCGTCAGCAGTCCTCGCTGAGCGCGCCCGTGAGTTAAGCTTTCATCAGCCGAACCGACTGCGCCCACGGCGGACAAAGGCAGGCGGCGCTAGCGGCTAATTCGGCCACCGCGGATCTGGCTGAAAATGCAAACGAGCAAGGCGCCACAAGCCTCTGATCTGCTCCCGTCTCTATTAATATGCGGCGGCTCAGTCCGGCGCCTTTGTCCGGCGCCCGCACGAAACACGACTTTCATCCGACACCACGCGCCACGCCGATCACAGCAAGCGCTTTGACAGCGGCCGTCTTGTGCGTGCACGCACGTGGGCGCGCTTTCGTACACGTGTTCGTCACTAGAGCGTAAAAACGTTCGGGAGCTGCATAAAAATGACGTTTAACGAATCCAATTACTCGTGACCGAAATTGCAGCACAGAAGGACATGTAGGCAAGTACGTGACTGGTCCAAAGGACATTCGATCGGCATTCAGTTTGTAGATTGAATAAACAGTAAAGGCAACCTGGGAAAAATCTGGAAAGGGAAAAGAAATAAAGACTTTAAAATTAAAACTGTAGAGCCACCACAAGTCACTCGTAACTTTCTCTTTATTTTAAATGTTTCACTCGACCAACGGGAGCATCTTCAGGACTTTACTTGTAATAACAAATAGAAATTTCGCTCCGTTATCCTGTAAGTTGGTCAGCGTGCTACAAACAGCGCGTAAATGGCCTTTAGGTGGCAGCATAGTGCAGATGCACACATACCGTCGCAGTATCAGTATATAGGTGGCGTAGTGAAGGTGTGAAACCTATTGAAATTCATCTACTAATGAAGATTCAGTACGGTGATGCATGTTTGTCACAGCAGTAAGTCTACGAATGGAGTAGGAAGTTCGCAAATTGTGTGACTTCAGTGGAATATGCTCCTCGTCCAGGTCAGGCACAACGAGTTGTGACTCCACAGAACATTGCAGCAGTTGAGGCCATAGAGAAGGAAAACCGCCGAGTGACACTGAATGACATTGCAGCATATTTACAGATTAGTCATGGGTCAGCACACCACATTGTGCATGATGTGCTCCAGTTTCACAAAGCGTCTGCAAGATGGGTGCCACGGCAGCTGACTCCTGAAATGAGAGAACGACGGGTTGATGCTTGTGAAGAACTTCTTCGGCGCTTTGAACGAGAAGGTGATGGCTTCCTTGCAAGAATCGTTACTGGGAACGAAACCTGGGTTCACTTCCACCAACCGGAAACGAAGGGAGCGAGCAAGGAATGGCGCCATTCCTCATCACCAAAACCAAAGAAGTTTCGGATAGAACTATCCGTAGGGAAGGTTAGGCTGACTCTCTTTTGGGACGAAAAAGGCGTCATTTTGGAGAATTACATGCCTACAGGGACCACTGTCACCAGTGCATCATACACAGATCTCCTAAAAAATCATCTGCGGCCTGCAATCAAATCAAAGCTACGTGGATTGCTATCACCAGGTGTCCTTTTGCAACATGACAATGCAAGGCCCCACACTGCCAGTGCAACAGTTGCAACAATCACAGACCTGCATTTTGAGTGTCTTCCTTATCCACGATACTCACCAGACCTAGCACCAAGTGATTTCCATATGTTTGGACCACTCAAAGACGCAATGGGAGGAAAGAAGTTCCGTTCTGAAGAAGAGGTACGCCACGCGGTGCATGAGTAGTTGCGCGGACTACCAAAAGAATTTTTTTCTAAAGGAATTTATGCACTTTGTAAGCGCTGGAAGACTTGCATTGAGCGTGGGGGAGATTATGTTGAAAAATGATACAGCTTTGTACCACCTCTGCACAATAAATAATATTTGAAAAGTACTTAAGGTTTTCATTTGACTCACCCTCGTACAACGTGCTACACTATCATACAATAAAATAGATTAACATATCCAACTTACAACATGATACCTTATATTACGTGGTCATACACGAAATGGAGTAAGTCGGTTCTGTACAATTAACGTAAGCTCTCTTGTCAGGTGCGTTCTAAGAATAAACAGCGAGACATACCATTTCTTTTCGAGCGAGTCAAAGCTCTATCGGTATGAAGTTTCGTTGAAAATACCTCATGAAGCTCTACGTTAAGCTATGTAATACGAAAAATACTAATATCTCTGAACTATAGCAAATATTAGCCATTTTTTCGAGCGTTCACACATACAAGTCTAAAAAACATTTTCGGTTATTAAAATAATTTTTAAGACATATAATAAAATTATAATTGCCACTTATAAAGGCGTAATGCACACATCATGTATTTAGCATGTTATTAATGGTATTACGTGCAATTTCAAATTTTCTATCTTCATTGGTACAAGCAAATGTGTATATGTTCGAAATATGTGCTTTGTAAATAAATATGTATATTGTAAACGCCATCCTCTCCGTACACTGCACAGAGGAGCCGTGCCAACACGTATGGATGGTGTGTTAAATCTACGTTAATACAAGTTAGATTTAATGCCATTAATAACCGCCGGCGAGTGTGGCCGAGCGGTTCTACGCGCTTTTGTTGGGAACCGCACGACCGCTACGGTCGCACGTTCGAATCCTGCCTCGTGTGAACGCCCGAAAAAGCAACGGGTGTTTGCCATAGTTTAGTGGTATTAATGTTTTTTGTATTACATAATGCTTCAACGAAAGCGCATACCGATAGACCTGCGACTCGCTCGCAAGAAATGGTATATCTTGCTGTTTAATCTTGCAGAGAGTTTACGTTAACCGTACGGAACCAACTTACTCAAATTTATGATGACAGCGGTGCTATACACAGCCCGATATTTATAACGAGTCGCTCTCGATCCCGTAACGTAAGTTATCGTGTAAGTTGAAGCTGTTAATTTATCTTATTGCACGGTAGTGCAGCACATTGTAATATTTCCACAGGCTCGCGTTGGTCGAGTAAAACATGTAAAATAAAGAAGACTTTACATGCGACTTGTGGGGGCTCTACATTTTAATTTCTAACGGACACTGTTCCCCTGCAGGACAATGCGTGCGTTCGCTAAAAACTTTGTAATTCGACACAGGCAGCAAAAGGCAAGGAAGATCAGTCGAGGGGAATGGATAGTGTATTGAACATAAGTTACAAGACAAACATCAACAAAAATAAAACAAAGGTAATAGGATGTCATCGTTAGTTATTTTGGTACCTAGCATTTCTGAAAAAGACATTTTTTTTACCTCGAATTTAAGTTTAAGCGTCAGAAATTCTTTTCTGTAGGTTCACTACCCGATCAAACGTATCAGGACACCCATTAGTTTGTACACTCTTCGCTTTTATGATGTCTTGAACTCTGCTGGGGACTCTTTCTGACATGTCGCGACGTTACACTTGTGACGTCGACAAAACATCAAACACCCCAGTGTCGATGGTTGCCCGCATGCCAGGCAGCCTGATCTCGCCGAATAGCAAATTTCCTGTGTTCGACTAGGCGGCCCTAACCGCGCTACTAGAGGTCGCAAGCCGCGGAAAACTATTTTCTTCCGCACTCCACATGACCGAAAATATAACCAAAGATATCCTTCCTCTGGACTGTATTTAGGCCGGCGCACTGCCGTCCATCGGCACCTCATTCCGAGTCAGGATTCCAGCTCGGACATCCAACTCCTCGCCGACCCCACCATCTTTATAAACAACGCTCTGGGTCTCTGCGCCGCCACTAACAGACCTGTCGTCGTGATTGCGGATGTTGTAAAACTTTTTTTTAATTATTCGTGTAGTACATTGGCTGTAGAGTGTTTCAAGAGAACTTTAACACTGTGCATAGATGGAAGAACTTGATAGATTGTTGGGATTTTAACTCGGTGCCAAGACGGAAGAACTTAAACTCTCAGTTGAAGTGCACTTCAGGACGGTCTCAGCGGGACTTAGCATTTTCATTTAGGGGTCAAACCTGTTTTCTAAACTACAGGTTTTAACCAATGACTTTCAACTTGTAAATCGTTTATTGTTATTCGTCGGAGTAGGCGGATAGTCTTACTTATTTTTGTAAATCAACTTTTTGAAGACCCTTCATTGTGCCATCAATGGCGGATTCTTTACTGTCAGTGAGATATCTGAATGTCTTTGGGGAAATAGTAGCCCAGTCTTCCTCAAGAGCCAAAACTACACTGAAGCGAGAAAGAAACTGGTATAGGAATGAGTATTCGAATACAGAGATACGTAAACAGGCAGAATACAGGGCTGGGGTCAGCAACGCATATATAAGACAAGTGTCTGGCGCAGTTGTTACATCGGTTACTGCTGCTACAATCGCAGGTTATCAACCTTTAAGTGAGTTTGAACGTCGTGTTATAGTCGGCGCACGAGCGTTGGAACAAAGAATCTCCAAGATACCGATAAAGTGGAGATCTTCCCATACGACATTTCACGAGTTTACCGTATATATCAGGAATACGGTAAAACATCAAATCTCCGATATCGCTGCGGCCGGAAAAAAGGTGCTGCAAGAACGGGGTCAACGACGACTGAAGAGAATCATTCAGCGTGGCAGAAGTGCAACCCCTTCCGCAAACTGCTGCAGATTTCAGTGCTGGGCCATCAACAAGTGTCAGCGTGCCAACCATTCACCTAAACATCATCGATCTGCTCCTCCAGAGCAGAAGGTCCACTCGTATGCCCTTGATGACTGCACGACACTGGCCTCGACTGGGCCCGTCAACCCTGACACTGGACTGTTGGTGGCTGGAAACGTGTTCCCTGGTCGGACGAGTCTTGTTTCAAATTGTATCGAGGTTACGGACGAGTACGGGTATGGAAACAACCTAATGAATCCATGAACCCTGCATGTCAGCATGGGACTGTTCAAGCTGGTGGAGGCTTTATAATGGTGTGGGGCATGTGCAGTTGGAGTGATATGGGACCCTTGATACGCCTAGAGCGACTCTGACAGGAGATACGTTCGTAACCATCCTGTCTAATCATCTGCATTTATTCATGTCCATTGTGGATTCCGACGGACTTGGACAATTCCAGCAGGACAATGAGATACCCCACACGTCCAGAACTGCTACAAAGTGGCTCCAGAAACACTCTTCTGTGTTTAAAGATTTCCGCTGGCCACCACACTCCCCGGAAATGAACATTCTTGAAAATGAAATGATCGTATGGCATTGTTGGCTGGGAGGCCCCATGTGGGTTCGGCCGCGAAGTGCAAGTCTTCTTTCAGTCGGCGCCTCATTGGCCGGCTTGCGGCCGATGATGAGGATGGTCGCGCGGGGTAGCCGCGCGGTCTTGGACGCCTTGTTAGGTTCCGTGCGGCTCCCCCCGTCGGAGGTTCGAGTCCTTCCACGGGCATGGGTGTGTGTGTTGTCGATAGTGTAAGTTAGTTTAAGTTAGACTAAGTAGTGTGTAGGCTTAGGGACCGATGACCTCAGCAGTTTGGGCCCACAAATTTTCAAATTTTTCCGATGATAAGGATGAAATGAGGATGAGGACAACATAACACCCAGTCCACGAGCGGACAAAATCTCCAACCCGGCTGGGAATCGAACCTGAGCCCAGTGCATGGGAGGCAAGCACATTACCATCAAGCTAAGGAGGCGGACAACATTATTGAGCATGTCTGGGATGCCTTGCAACGTACTGTTCAAAAGAGATCTGCACCTCCTCGTACTATTACGGATTTATGGACAGCCCTGCAGGATTCATGGTGTCAGTTCAATCCATCGCTACTTGAGACATTGGCCGAGTACATGCCACGCCGTATTGCGACAGTTCTTCGTGCTCGTGGGGGCCCTACACGATATTAGGCAGGTGCACCAGTTTCTGTGGCTCTTCAGTGTAGATGTGGCAGTGATATTGCACTCTGGGATATAGAGCGAATTCCTAAATCATGCCAGAGGTGTTCAGTTGGATCCATATGGGGAATCTGGGAAAGTCAGCCTCGCAGATAGTGCATTGTGGCAGAATGTATTGTCATGCCCATAATAATAATCATTGTATGCAAACTGTTCCTCTACATTACCAGCATGTCCTCCCGAATTTACTGTTTTCTTAAGCACAATAAGGAGATCGCACCATAATCACGAAAACATCTCCATACCGTAATACCACTTCCTCCGTACTTCACTTTTGACACTTCATATGATGGCAGATAACGTCCTCCAGGCATTCGACAAATGCAAACTCTGCTATCGGAATGCCACTCGATATAATGTCATTTAACACACCAGATCACTCGTTTCCAGTCATCCACCTATCCAATGGCGTCGCTCTTTACACCACCTCAAGCGTCGTCACTTAGTATTTACTACAGTAATGTGTGGCTTACGAAGAGCTCCTCGACCATTGTACTCCATTCTTTGTGGATTACTATGCAGTCACTGTGCGAAGTGTACTGCCGGTAGCACTTTGGAAGTCACAAGGCATTCCTTCTGCTGATTTCATTGAATTTTTTCGACTACCTTTTGCAATGCTTTACGATCCTCGTCCGCCAGTCCGCCTGCGTGGTTCCTGCATAAACTGAAATCCTTACAGTGATACGTATTCCTCAAAGCCGTTATGAAATATATTAACTTCTAATACTGTTGTTGCCGTTCACTGTTTATATTTTCATATCTGTGCTTTACCACAACCGTCACTCCTCTTTTAGAGTACATTGTCGTCATGGACCCTAGAGTGGTTGTTGTTTTAAGAGATTTTTCAATTACGTTCGGTAAGCAGTGTAGCACTGTGGACGCCGCCACACTGCATCTGTGTGCTTCGCTGCAGCCGTGATAGGGGTGGTAGAAACCGATCGGTTAAAACCGATACCGGTATTTCAGTTCTGAATAACCGTTTTTTCGGTATTTGTTTGGTCTCGATTGTAACAAGTGGTTTTTATTTGTTCTAATGGCTCTGAGCACTATGGGACTTAACAGCTGTGGTCATCAGTCCCCTAGAACTTAGAACTACTTAAACCTAACTAACCTAAGGACATCACACACATCCATGCCCGAAGCAGGATTCGAACCTGCGACCGTATCAGCCGCGCGGTTCCGGACTGCGCGCCTAGAACCGCGAGACCACCGCGGCCGGCTTATTTGTTCTAATAACCAAGTAAATAATCGAAAAGCTATCAGTGGTAATTTAATAGCAATTTCGACAGAAACAGCAACAAACACATTCCAAGATGCTACTCCAGGCGGGTGCAAAATTAATATGCGCAACGGAAAATACTGAACGCGAAAATCAAGTTTTGGCCCTGTCTGACTACCCCCTGAAGCAGATGTTAGGATCTCTTATTTGGATTATTATTTTCTCCTTCTTGCTCTTTAACATATAAATTACAACCTACACATAAATGAATGATTAAGGGAACTAGTATCTACGGAATGATAAAACTTGTTTCTGTTTATACATTTATTGTAGATTAAAAACCCGTTTATATTACAAATGTTTATATTTCCTAACTAATATTACAGATCAGTTGCCCAAATCTGCCTCTTTTTATGGCTACGTGATCTAATATAAATAAACATCATCTACGTACCAAACACTAGAAGACGCTACTCCCAAAGATGTGTACAACCTCAGTGGAAATAAAACATACGTGATCACAGCTGTTTAGCTTATAGCCCTAATAAGCCGAAGCAATTTGCAATATCACCGTATGTACTGCGTCCGGTGCGTCGGAGTGATGGGCGTAGGCCACCCGTGTTACATCGCCCGTAATACACTCCTGGAAATGGAAAAAAGAACACATTGACACCGGTGTGTCAGACCCACCATACTTGCTCCGGACACTGCGAGAGGGCTGTACAAGCAATGATCACACGCACGGCACAGCGGACACACCAGGAACCGCGGTGTTGGCCGTCGAATGGCGCTAGCTGCGCAGCATTTGTGCACCGCCGCCGTCAGTGTCAGCCAGTTTGCCGTGGCATACGGAGCTCCATCGCAGTCTTTAACACTGGTAGCATGCCGCGACAGCGTGGACGTGAACCGTATGTGCAGTTGACGGACTTTGAGCGAGGGCGTATAGTGGGCATGCGGGAGGCCGGGTGGACGTACCGCCGAATTGCTCAACACGTGGGGCGTGAGGTCTCCACAGTACATCGATGTTGTCGCCAGTGGTCGGCGGAAGGTGCACGTGCCCGTCGACCTGGGACCGGACCGCAGCGACGCACGGATGCACGCCAAGACCGTAGGATCCTACGCAGTGCCGTAGGGGACCGCACCGCCACTTCCCAGCAAATTAGGGACACTGTTGCTCCTGGGGTATCGGCGAGGACCATTCGCAACCATCTCCATGAAGCTGAGCTACGGTCCCGCACACCGTTAGGCCGTCTTCCGCTCACGCCCCAACATCGTGCAGCCCGCCTCCAGTGGTGTCGCGACAGGCGTGAATGGAGGGACTAATGGAGACGTGTCGTCTTCAGCGATGAGAGTCGCTTCTGCCTTGGTGCCAATGATGGTCGTATGCGTGTTTGGCGCCGTGCAGGTGAGCGCCACAATCAGGTCTGCATACGACCGAGGCACACAGGGCCAACACCCGGCATCATGGTGTGGGGAGCGATCTCCTACACTGGCCGTACACCACTGGTGATCGTCGAGGGGACACTGAATAGTGCACGGTACATCCAAACCGTCATCGAACCCATCGTTCTACCATTCCTAGACCGGCAAGGGACCTTGCTGTTCCAACAGGACAATGCACGTCCGCATGTATCCCATGCCACCCAACGTGCTCTAGAAGGTGTAAGTCAACTACCCTGGCCAGCAAGATCTCGGGATCTGTCCCCCATTGAGCATGTTTGGGACTGGATGAAGCGTCGTCTCACGCGGTCTGCACGTCCAGCACGAACGCTGGTCCAACTGAGGCGCCAGGTGGAAATGGCATGGCAAGCCGTTCCACAGGACTACATCCAGCATCTCTACGATCGTCTCCATGGGAGAATAGCAGCCTGCATTGCTGCGAAAGGTGGATATACACTGTACTAGTGCCGACATTGTGCATGCTCTGTTGCCTGTGTCTATGTGCCTGTGATTCTGTCAGTGTGATCATGTGATGTATCTGACCCCAGGAATGTGTCAATAAAGTTTCCCCTTCCTAGGACAATGAATTCACGGTGTTCTTATTTCAATTTCCAGGAGTGTAGTTTAGCTTAAGAAATCATCACCGTCGTTTTGGTAACGCTGAAGGAAAGTCAATGCACTGTCGAAACGTTTGGTTTTGTGCACATCCGTCAACATTTTCGGTACCCAACGTGTGCACAATTTTCGGTAATTCAAGTGCTCGGTCACAATGCCATACAAAACACTACGAGAAACATTAGGAACGTCATCCCGCAAGGAGGAAATCGTAAAGCGTCTGTTTTCTCTCACCTTATTGTCCACTTCCTGCACCAAACTTTCGCTAACAACCGAACGACGCCCACTCCGCTGTTCATCATGCACATTTGTGCGGCTATCTTTATCACTCATAATGTTGAAATTTTCACTCTACAGCGGAGTGTGCGCCGGTATGAAACTTCCTGGCAGATTAAAACTGTGTGCAGGACCGAGACTCGAGTTCGGGACCTTTGCCTTTCGCGGGCAAGTGCTCCACCAACTGAGCTACCCAAGCACGACTGACGCCCCGTCCTCACAGCTTTAATTCTGCCGGTACCTCGTCTCCTACCTTCCAAATTTCACAGAAGCTCTACTGCGAACCTTGCAGAACTAGCACTCCTGGAAGAAAGGATATTGCGGAGACATGGCTTAGCCACAGCTTGGGGGACGTTTCTAGAATGAAATTTTCACTCTACAGAGGAGTGTGCGCTGATATGAAACTTCCTGGCGGATTAAAACTGTGTGCCGGACCGAGACTCGAACTTGGGAAGGGGCGTCAGTCGTGCTTGGGTAGCTCAGTTGGTAGAGCACTTGCCCACGAAAGGCAAAGGTCCCGAGTTCGAGTCTCCGTCCGGCACACAGTTTTATCTGCCAGGAAGTTTCACTCATAATGTTTTCTCCGTAAACTGCACAGATCTCACGATGAAAATCGATCGCTTTTAGGCCTTTAGCACTAAGAAATCTTATAACTGCCCGTACTTCACAGTCGGCGGGACTCACGATTATCGGAGACATCTTAATCACTCAGTACACAACGTGAACAAGGAAGAATCAGACTGTAATGGCGTCAGTGCGTAGATTAAGGTACAGGCTTTCATGTAAAAATAAATTTATTGAGATATCTTAGCACGTCTTTTTTTTAAATTTCAAAACGGGGCTTACTTAAAAGACACGCCATGTATCTTGATTCTATGAAGCTCGAAACTGAGTCACAAATTTTCAGTCTTTGTTCGATTTCTACATTTCATCATCATCATCATCAGCCAATTCAATCCTTAGATGATGTGGCCTCTTCGAGTCGTGGATTCAGGTAGGCTTTCAGAAGTCTTCTCCAAGTGGGACGATCTTGGGTAGTTCTCTACCAGGTGTTACCAGCGATCTTCTTGATGTCTTTGTCCCATCTGTCTGGTGGTATTCCTCTAGGCCTCCGGTGCTCTCTCCGACTACACTCCAGTACTAGCTTCGTCCATCTGTTGTCTTTTCCTCTTGCGACGTGGCCAGCCCACTGCCATTTCAAGGAACCTACTCTTTCTAAGATGTCATTAACCTTCGTCACAGACCGGATGTCATCTGCCCTTTTCCTGTCCTTTCTTGTATAGCCCAGCATTGATCTCTCCATGGCTCTCTGTGCTGTCCTATGTTTCCCTTTTGCAAACGAGTTCAGTGTCCATGTCTCGCAGCCATACGTCATCACAGGAAGAATGCATTGATCAAATACAGCTTTGTTCAGATTTACTGGCATTTTTGATCTGAATACTTTTGAATTCTTCCCAAATGCTTGCCAGCCAAGCTTGATGCGTCGATAGATTTCTGGTCTTATGTCTCCCTTCATATTTGTAATCTGGCCAAGGTAGACATATTCACTGACCTCTTCCAGTAGACTGTCCTTGACTTTCAGATCTCCAGCTCGGACCCATTTGTTGGATATTACTTTTGTTTTGGAAAGGTTCATGTTCAAGCCAAGCAGCTGACATTCCGATGCAAGATCTGTAACCAAGTTTTGGAGCTCTGCGAAGTCTTTGGCCAGTAAGGCGATATCATCAGCAAATCTCAAGTTGGTAAGCCTTCTTCCATTAATTCTAATTCCCTTACCTTCCCAGCTCAGCTTTGACATAGTCATTTCCAATACAGCAGAGAACAGTTTTGGGGAGATGGGATCACCTTGCTGACACCCCTCATGATGCGGAATTCTTGAGTTGATTCGCCGATGTTAACATAAGCTGAAGAATTCTCGTAGATTTTCCTGAGCACTTCAATGTATGCTGCTCCAACTCCATACTCACTCAAAGCTTGGAGGACAGCTACATGGCTAACGGAGTCAAATGCCTTTTCAAATATAAAAAATTATTGGTATAAAAAACCGAAGATCGGTTATTTCAAGAACCAGTTATTCTGAGCGGCTTTAACACGTAGGTCAAAGTGGCGTTAAAAAAAGGTATATTGCAAAACTGGTTGTTTCAGCGATAACCGCCATCCCTAACCCGTGAGCGACATGCGCGCCAGAAATCTTCGTCGGCGGCTGTGTCAGCACGGCCGGCGCCTATCGATCACGCCAGGGTCACACGCTGCCTACGCCCATTCAGCGGCGCGCGACCGCTGTGCGTGACTGCGGCCCGCTCCACACGCACCGCCGGTCCAGGCTCGCGTGCCTGCGCTCCGCAATTACTCTCACAGCGGTGCGTTCCTAACGCCGGCATTCCGACTCCGCGATTTTCCGAGCTCTGATTGCTCGCGCCACCGACACGCACTCCTCTGCTTGGTAGAGTCCCACTGTACAGCACCCGAGAATACGCGTTGCTGCTGACTTCGAAGTGTAAAAGTCAATCAGTGGCCGTACTCCACGCCACATTCGTGGCATATTCAGGGCACACTTCCATGTAAATGAGACACACTGAGGTGACAGAGTCATGCGACACGTCCCCGTATCTTGTCTGACTTTCTTTCTCCCGGCGTAGTGCAGAAATTCGACATGGCACGCCCTCAATAAATCCTTGGAAGTCTCCTGGAGAAATGTCCCTATACACGTCGATAATGGAGTAAATGTCGCTGGTGCAGAATTTGTGCACCGCCTAACCTCTCGATAATTCTCATAGATGTCCTATGAGATTCATGTCGGGTGATGTGGGCTGCCATGACATTCTTCGAACTGTCGAGAATATTCTTCAAACCAATCGTGAACAACTGTGGCCCGGTAAATGGCGCAATGTTATCCATAAAAATTCCATCGTTTTTCGGGAACATCGTCCACGAATCGCTTCAAATGGTCTCCAACTAGCCGAATATCCAGAGGGCTAGTCTATTCCGCGTATGCACAGTCCACACAATTATCGCGCGACCCCCAACTTTCACAGTGCCTTGTTGACAACTTGGCTTACTGGAATCCTACCATCAGCTCTTACCAACCGAAATGTCCGCCTGTGGTAGCTGAGAGGTCAGCGCGACGGAATGTCATGCCTAACGGCCCGGGTTCGATTCCCGACTGGGCCGTGGATTTTCATCGCTCAGGGACTGGCTGTTGTATTAAAAAACTAAAAACCCGCCTCGATTGCGAAAAAAGCACCTAGTGCTAACCTAGGTGTCGGCGTAGATAACTACAACTTCTTTAGAACAACAATAAAACTCACAAATGCCTAAGAAGACCTTTGTCAATGATTAAAAGAACACCATAGCTATACATTTATAAACGAAAAAGAAAAGGAAAACACAAACAGTACATACCTACAAAGTTGCAGTTTATGGCGGGTCATGGCCCATCGAACATAGGCCGGCGTGAGGTGGAGCGTACACCATTAAGTTAAGTACTGGTTTTGACTTTGTACATATGTACTGTTTGTGTTTTCCTTTCCTTTCTTTAAAACCTGGTTCCTAAATCTCTGTCTTACCATTATATAATCTGTCTGAAACCTTCTAGTATCTCCAGGTTTCTTCCATGTGTACAACCCTCTTTCATGATTCTTGAATCAAGTGTTAGCTATGATTAAGTTATGCTCTGTGCAAAATTCTACCAGACGGCTTCCTCTTTCATTTCTTAGTCCTAACCCATATTCACCTACTACATTTCCTTCTCTTCCTTTTCCTGCTGTTGAATTCCAGTCAGACGTAAGAAATTTTTCAGTAAGTAGTAATATTTTCGCATTTACTATACATTTGGATTTTTTTGAGTGATTTGCGATGTGAGTCCGTCCTGCTCGTAAGGCTTAACATGCAGTTCATTAACTTGTGGGACAGGGAAGTAGGCCAGATCCGACTCGAATCTGCACGACGCATCAGTGATCATGGTCTGGTGCACTGCTCAGTTTCTGTGTGTGATTTTGAAGCGGTATGGTTCAAATGGCTCTGTGCACTATGGGGCTTAACATCTGAGGTCATCAGTCCTCTAGAACTTAGAACTACTTAAACCTAACTAACCTAAGGACGTCACACACATCCATGCCTGAGGCTGGATTCGAACCTGCGACCGTAGCGGTCGCGCGGCTCCAGACTGAAGCGCCTGGAACCGCTCGGCCACAGAAGCGGTATGCCATTCTCGTTTAGGCAGAGCCGGCCTCCAATTCCTGACTCAGAAAATATTATACACAAATATATAAATCGGAAGATCCACAGAACCAAGTTTACCCGGCTCGCCTAGTTTAACTGACTTTTATCGCCATAAGAAGGGCATCCGACCACAAATTTAAAACAAAAGTAAATCAGCAAATTTGTAAGGGGTACCCTTCCAGTTGCATAAAAAGAGAAATGTAACACGAGTCCGTCTTCGAGGCTGAACGATATGCGTGATGTCTGTAGATGGAGGACCCAGGTTCAATTCCCGCAGCTGTCAGTGGTTTTGCTTTTCCGATAGGGCTCAATGAGGCTGTCGAGGAAGTGTTTTGGCTATTAGTGGCTCTAATTTAGGAAAGCTGACGTTAAAGACCCGGAGAGTTTTCGCTAACCATATGTTCCTCTATATGCACTTCTGTGATAGAGTGCTCGGATAGCGATAAGCACATATACAGATGGCTATAGTATCGCGTTTTTCTTTCTTTCTTTATTTTTTTTATTTTTTTTTTTTAAGTCGTCATTGTTCTGATTGGTCTGATGCGGCCCGCCACGAATTCCTCTCCTGCGCCAATCGCTTCATCTCAGAGTAACACGTGCAATCTACATCCTCAATTATTTGCTGAATGTTTTCCACTTTCTGTCTTCCTCTACAGTTTATGCCATCTAAAGCTCCTTCTAGTACCATGGAAGTTATTCCCTGATGTCTTAACACATGTCCTGTCCCTTCTTCTTTCAGTGTTTTCCGCATATTCCTATCCTCTCCGATTATGCACAGAGCCTCCTCATCCGTTACCTCATCAGTCCACCTAATTTACAACATTCGTGGTGGTGGTAAGTTGCTATGGGACCAAACTGCTGAGGTCATCGATCCCTAGGCTTACACACTACTTAATCGAACTTAAACTAACTAACGCTAAGGACAAAACAAACACCCATACCCGAGGGAGGACTCAAACCTCCGAAGAAGGGAACCGCGCGAACCGTGGCAAGATGCCTAAGACCGCGCGGCTACCTCGCGCGGCACATCATTCGTCTAGCAGCACATCGCAAATGCTTCAGTTCTCCTCTGTTCCATTTTCCCCCCAGTCCACGTTTCACTACCATAGAACGCTGTGCTCCAAAAATTGTCAAAAATTTCTTCCTCAAAGTAAGGCCCATTCTGATACTAGGCCATGAAGGAAGGGTCCATGGCAGAGGACAGAGCGTTATGGTCTGGAGAATGTTTTCGAGGCATTCCCTGGGTCATCCCGTCATTTTGAAAGGCACAGTGGATCATCACAAGTCCTTCAGCACAAGTCTTTTGGGACGAAGTCCATTCCTAAATACAGTTTGTTTTTCATTGGCGCGATGGCATCTATGAGCAGGACAATGCAACGTATTACACAGCTCGCAGTGTATGTCCGTGGTTCGAGGACGAGTTTACCATACTCCATATCGATACGTTACCCTGCCTCTTTGCACCAAGCAACATGAAAAGTATATCTTCAGATTCGTTCTTGTTTGATTGGTTGTCATACCTACCCCATGAAACATGGGCCTTGCCGATGGTGGGGAGGCTTGCGTGCCTCAACGATACAGATAGCTGTACCGTAGGTGCGATCACAATGGAGGGGTATCTGTTCAGAGGCCAGACAAACGTGTAGTTCCTGAAGAGGGGCAGCAGCCTTTTCAGTAGTTGCAGGGGCAACAGTCTGGATGATTGACTGATCTGGCCCTGTAACGCTAACCAAAACGGCCTTGCTGTTGTACTGCGAACGGCTGAAAGCAAGAGGAAACTACAGCCGTAATTTTTCCCGAGGGCATGCAGCTTTACTTTATGATTAAATGATGATGGCATCCTCTTGGGTAAAATATTCCGGAGGTAAATTAGTCCCCCATTCGGATCTCCGGGCGGGGACTACTCAAGAGGACGTCGTTATCAGGAGAAAGAAAACTGGCGTTCTACGAATCGGAGCGTGGAATTCAGATCCCTTAATCGGGCAGGTAGGTTAGAAAATTTAAAAAGGGAAATGGATAGATTAAAGTTAGATTTAGTGGGAATTAGTGAAGTTCGGCGGCAGGAAGAACAAGACTTTTGGTCAGGTGAATACAGGGTTATAAATACAAAATCAAATAGGGGCAATGCAGGTGTAGGTTTAATAATGAATAAAAAAAATAGGAATGCGCGTAAGCTACTATGACCAGCACAGTAAACGCATTATTGTACAAAGATAGACATGAAGCCCACACCTACCACAGTAGTACAAGTTTAAATGCCAACTTCCTCCTCAGACGACGAAGAGTTTGAAGAAATGTATGATGAGATAAAAGAAATTATTCAGATTGTGAAGTGAGACGAAAATTTAAGTCATGGGGGATTGGAATTCGATATTAGGAAAAGGAAGTGAAGGAAAAGTAGTAGGTGAATATGTAATGGGTGTAAGGAATGAAAGAGGAAGCCGCCTGCTAGAATTTTGCACAGAGCAGAATTTAATCACAAATAACACTTGATTTAAGAGTCATGAGAGCAAACTGTATGTGTGGAAGAGACCTGGAGACAGCGGAAGGCTTCAGATTGATTATACAACAGTTAGAAAGAGATTTAGGAAAGAGATCTTAAATGTTAAGATATTTTCAGGGGTAGATGTGGACTCTGACCACAATTTATTGGTTATGAACTGTAGATTAAAACTGAAGAAACTGCAAAGAGGCAGTAATTTAAGTAGATGGGACCTCGATAAACTGAAAAAAGAACAGAGTTTGTAGAGAGTTTCAGAGGGTGCATTAGCGAACGACTGACAAGAACAGGGGAAAGGAATACAGTAGAACATGAATGGGTAGCTTTCAGAGACGAAATAGTGAAGGCAGAAGAGGACCAAGTAGATAAAAAGACGAGGGCTAGTAGAAATCCTTGGGTAACGCAAGAGGTATTGAATTTAATAGACGAAAGGAGAAAATATAAAAACGCAATAAATGAGGCATGTGAAAGAGAATACAAACGTCTAAAAAATGAGATCGACGGGAAGTGCAAAATAGCTGAGCAGGAATAGCTAGAGAACAAATGTAAGGATGTAGAAGCACATATTACTAGTGGTAAGATATATTCTGCATACAGGAAAATTTAAGAGACCTTTGGGGAAAAGAGAACCTCCTGTATGAATACCAAGAGCGCAGACGGAAAACCAGTCCTAAGCAAAGAAGGGAAAGCAGAAAAGTGGAAGAAACACTGTATATAGATGGGCTATATGGGAGATACTTAGCCGGTCGGTGTGGCCGTGTGGTTCTAGGCGCTTCAGTCTGGAACCGCGCTGCTGCTATGGTCCCAGGTTCGAATCCTGCCTCGGGCATGGATGTGTGTGATGTCCTTAGGTTAGTTAGGTTTAAGTAGTTCTAAGTTCGAGGGAACTGATGACCTCAGAAGTTAAGTCCCATAGTGCTCAGAGCCATTTGAACCATTTGGGAGATACTTAAAGGCAATATTATGGAATGGAAGAGGACGTAGACGAAGATGAGAAGGGAGATGGGAAAACAGGTATAAGCAGACCTCAGGGAAAATCAGTTTGGATTCCGGATGAATGTAAGAATACGCGATGCAATGCTGACCTTACGACTTATCATAGAAGATAGGTAAAGAAGAGGCAAACCTACGTTTATAGCATTTGTAGACTTGGAGACAGCTTTTGACAATGATGTCTGGAATATTCTCTTTTAAATTCTAAAGGTGGCAGGGGTAAAATACAGGGAGCGAATGGCTATTTAGAATTTGTACAGAAACCACATGGTATTTATAAGAGTCGAGGGGCACGAAAGAGAAGCAGTGCTTGAGAACGGAGTGAGACAAGGTTTTAGGCCATTCCCGATGATAGTCAGTCAATATATTGAGCAAACAGTAACAGAAATCAAAGAAACATATGAGAAAGAATCAAAGTTCAAGGACAAGAAATAAAAACTTTGAGGTTTGTCGATGACATTGTAATTCTGTCAGAGACAGCAAAGGACCTGGAAGAGCAGCTGAACGGAATGGACAGTGTCTTGAAAGGAGGATGTAAGATGAACATCAACAAAAACAAAACGAGGATAATGGAATGTAGTCGAATTAAATTAGTCGATGCTGACAGAATTACATTAGGATATGAGACACTAAAAGTAGTAAATGAGTTTCGCTATTTGGGAAGCTAAATATGGTTTAATTGGCTCTGAGCACTATGGGACTTAACATCTGAGGTCATCAGTCCCCTAGAACTTAGAACTACTTGAGGGGACACAGTCGCGAGGGAACTCCCATACGGAATCAATGCTAGAATGAGCAAACGTCAGGAACACTTTCTGAAGTAACTAATGGAGATAAAGACCTCAAACTTTTACAGTGTACAGCTGAAACATCATTCTCAAATCACATAAAAAATGGTTAATGTATCTTATATATTTCATGAGTAATCATTTTTTTGTTCTATAGGACAAAAAATTAAAACTTTTCTAAACACCTTGAAGCTTGTAAATCTGTTCTTTTTATCACTACTGGTCTATTTTTTTATCTAATTAATCATCATTGTATTAAGAAGAGATACTGTAAGTCTGATGTCTGTAGCAGTCATAGTTTTTGAGAAAAGTGTACCATAAGGTCAAAAAATGTAGTTTTGACAAAAAGGTATTAAAGTTTTACATACAAGAAAGTAATGTACAATGTCATACAGACACACTTTTAAAACATTCCAGGGCTATACTGTGGCTCAGCGTCTTGATCTTTATCTTCTTTTCTTCTTTTCTTTGATCTTCTGGCTATCCTGGCCTCCTTGGTAGCATTTCGTGCAGAAACATCAGCATAAAGGATATGGTCCATGTCAATCTTTTTCGGTCCCCTTTCAGTATTGATACCATCCTTTGTTCCCAAGAGTCTTAATACATCAGTCTTCTTTGACACACTAGCATAGAAGCACATCACTGCATTATGAACACCAAATTTTAGTGTTTCTTTTCTAACGAAAACAGTTTTTGGTAGCCTTGTCCAAATGACAGAATTCAAACATTCATTTGTGTTTTGAGTTTTTTCCATGGAGACACTTTTTCAAGAGCTCTGAAAATGGGTTTCACAGCTAGCAGGATTTTTTCTGGAATTGAATGTATGTGCTTATAGCTGGAAGATGTAGCTGGGTTGTTGAATTTGCACCAGCTGTCAGGTCCCCGTGGGCAAAGGTTATGTTGTGATTCCTCATCTGTTGAAATTTTATGAAAGAATGTAGCCCAGATGGCTCTCTTCATTGCTTCTACATTGTTGCAGTTATTTCTAATGGCCATACCATAATAAGTCTGGATCCTGTCTATTTCAGCCTTTGTCAGCCCACTTTACCACCTAACTTTTTTTCCTTACATATCTTTAGACGTCGTGATTCCATTCTTTTCTGTACATGTCCTATACATTCCAGTTTAGTAATTTTGACTCTAGGCCCATAAGGTTTATCTTCTACCACTTTCTGATAAGCTTTACTGTCCCCGTCCCCAAGATAGTCTGTATAGAGGATATCTCTTGATTGCACAGACCTTTTGAAAATGTTAGTAACACCAGCCACTTCCATGCCTCCACTATAACAATCATAGTCCTTTTTGCACACATGTTGTATAGTGGGATTTTTGCTACAGATGTCACAGAACTTAGTAATAATTTCAATATCCAGAACCTTCCCAGTATCAAAAGAAGTTGCTGACACAATGCCATTTAGGGATTATGCCCACATTTCTGCCAACTGCCATCAAAACCAGCAGAAACTTACCTTGGGTTAGATTTCGTATCATTCAACTGAACTGCTTCTTTGGCTGCATTCAACATTGTAGATTCACTTACCTCAGCTACAACTGCACCAATAGTCTTGTTGTAAACATCAAACTTTCTTGGAGGTGGAGGAATGTTCATCATTCCACAAAGAACAGCACCTGCACTTCGCCCTTTTCCAATATATCTAAGTGTATACACTAATCTTATATTGTTTTCATACAGTCTGCTCCTTGTTACGTGGGATGACATTGTATTGCCAGTACAGCTACATTTCAAACATGTAAAAACTAAATTACAAACAATTCCCTTGGTTTTCACCACATCTTCGTGCAAAGTAACGTTTCCACCACAGTTTTTACAATTTGTGTGTTTTTCGATAAGTTCAGATAATAACCTCATGGAGATCAGAATGTTTGTGTCAGAAACAACAAAAACACTGTTCACACCACATATTGCATTGTCACGCATTTGAAAGGCACTTGGAAAACCGGCAGCACCTAGAAGCTTCTTGCTTGAAGCACTGACACTCGCACTGACTTCACTTTCAATATTATTTTCTGCCTTCTGTTGAAAACTAGCAGTTTTGCGGTTTATTTTTACATATTTATTTCCACAAAACTTAGGCTTATATCCAAACTTCCTTATTCTACCCATTGTGTTATAACGTTTCACAAAATCATTACATTTGTATCACCAAAACGTAAACAACTAGGATGAAGAAACTGACAAACGATAGTCGACAATGCAGACAGGCTGGCAAACATCAGAATAACAATTCTCTCCTGCAACCCAAATGAAGAGTATTTATATCCATGGAACATAAATGATTGTTGTACTATAGTCAATGCTGACTACTGCGTAAGACACAGCAAAAGTGGACATGGCGCTAGTTACCATGCTTCACGAACAAATTAATAACTCCGAATCTAATAATCAGATTTGTATGAAACAAACGGCATTTTGTAGCCAAATAATTGGAGCTTAGATTAAGACTAAAAAAAAAATTCGATTTTTTTGAGCCTGTTCCCGACTGTGTCCCCTTAAACCTAACTAACCTGAGAACATCACGCACATCCATGCCCGAGGCAGGATTCGAACCTGCGACCGTAACGGTCGCGCGGTTTCAGACTGAAGCGCCTAGAACCGCTCGGCCACTGCGGCCGGCGGGATGCAACATAACTGATGATGTTCGAAGTAGGGAGGATATAACATATAGACGGGGAATGGCAAGGAAAGCGTTTCTGATGAACTTTGTTAACATCGAGTATAGAGTGATGTGTCAGGAAGTCCTTTCTGGAAGTATTTGTATGGAAGTGAAACATGGTCGATAAACGGTTTAGGCAAGGAGAAAATAGAAGTTTTTTCAAATGTGGTGTTACAGAGGAATACTGAGGATCAAATGGGTAGAAGGGGTACTGAATATAATTGAGAAGAAGAGAAACTTGTGGTAGAAGCTGACTAAAAGATGGTTTCAGTCGGTAGAACACATTCTGAGGCATCAAGGGATCACCAGTTTAGTACTGGAGGGAAGCGTTGGGGGTCAAAATCGTAAGTGGAGGCCAAGAGATGAATAAAGTAAGCAGGTTCGGAGGGATGTAGGTTGCAGTACTTACTCGGAGATGGTTTTGCACAGGGTAGAGTAGCATGGAGATCTGCCTCAAACCAGTCTCTGGACTGAAGACCACAACAACAAAACAGCTGTGTTGTAACATGGTTCAAATGGCTCTGAGCACTGTGGGACTTAACATCTTAGGTGATCAGTCCCCTAGAACTTAGAACTACTTAAACCTAACTAACCTAAGGACATCACACACATCAATGCCTGAAGCAGGATTCGAACCTGCGACCGTAGCGGTCGCGCGGTTCCAGATGCAGCGCCTAGAACCGCTCGGCCACTTCGGTCGGCTGTGTTATGTGTTGTGTGTGTGTGTGTGTGTGTGTGTGTGTGTGTGTGTGTGTGTGTGTGTGTGTGTGTGTGTGTTTTGTCTGTTTCCGATGAAGGACTTGTTGTCCGAAAGATGAGTTTCTGACCATTTTTTTTGTTGTGCTTATCTGCGACTCAGCATCTCCGCTGTATGGTGAGTAGGAGCTATCCTTTCCATAATATTGTTACATTCCATCCTGGATTTTCCATTGTTTACTTTTGATTTTTTGTTCGCTAAGGTTTCCGAAATTATAGCTGTTCTTTTATTGTCGGGTCCAAATTCATTTAAAATGTTGATCAGTCCATTTCTATCAATTGAGTCATACTATTTTTTTATAATCTACGAAAGTTATCACGTATTTCAGGTTTCTGACTTTGCCTATTTCTATTATGTTCTTTAGATTTAGTAATTGTACTGCACGAGACCTTTCTGCTTCATATACTCCTAGTTGTGGGTCGAGTATTCCTTCAGCTCTCTTTAGTTGTGCCACGGACAAGATCTTATATGTCACTGATAAGAGGGACATCCCTCTGTAATTATTAGGATCAATTTTCTTTCCTTTTTTTATGTCGTGCATGTATCACTGCCAGTGTCTTTTGTGATGATAAGTTGTTTGTTGTCGAAATTTCATTAAGGGTTATTGTTAGGTGTTGTCACTAGAGTGCTTTCACAATTCAGCAACTGTATTGTCTTCTCCTGTTCCTTTGTTAGTTTTAAATTGTTTATTGATTTTTTTTATTTCTTCTATTTTTGGTGGCTCTGGGTCAGGTTGTATTTGTATTACATTATCAAAATTAAATTCTTCTTTTGGTGGATCGCAGTTCTGTAATTCTTTGAACTAGTGCACAAGTATTCCACAGGTCTCTGTGTTATTATATCCTGTCTTTTGTGATTTTGGATCTATAGATTGTAAACCTGGTGGCGGCGCATAGTTCTTTAAGCTATTTTTGAATGTTTTATAAAAGTCCCTTGCGTTGTTCTGCTTAAAATGTGTCTCAGTTGAGGTTAGGTGATTTTTTGTTTGTTGTACTCTGAACTTTTTGAGATCTTTTGATGCGTGTTTCCTTGCTTTTGCAAAATTATTATTACTTTACAACAGTTCACGTTTGTAGCTCATGTTCACACCTGGCGGGCCCAGAGTGTGGGTGTGGAACCCAGAGACGTCCGAACTGAGTGTTTTCGTAAATGCCCAGTAGTTGCTACACAAGGCGTGGATCAGCAGTGTGACGTCCTTGCATGGTCAGCATACCTCGCCCGTGTCGTGTGCTGGAGCGGCGGTCTGGAGTAGTTGTACTGTTAGTGAAGCAACTATACAGGAAGTGCGTAGATGGTACAAAGGCACCGAAGAAAAAATTCAAATCCTCCAAGTCCTAACGGTGCCAGCTGCGGAGGGGAAGACGCGAAAATCAAAAATTCTACCTCACTGGTCGGAAATCGGCTGTGACCGGTTCGGCGCACTAATAACTGACGTCGATGGAACTCTCTGTTTCCTGTTTTAAAAAAAGTTAGGCATCTCAATCTTCCTTTGAAAGGAGAACTGACAGCCAGTCCTACGTGACCGATTACGGAAAGTATCTTGAAACTATCCGAAGTGTGTTCGTTTCCCTTCGCGTGTCGCCACGGGGGAGGGCTCCTTGCCGATCTTGCTATACAGGGTGGTCCATTGATAGTGACCGGGCCAAATATCTCACGAAATAAGCGTCAAACGAAAAAACTACAAAGAACGAAACTTGTCTAGCTTGAAGGGGGAAACCAGATGGCGCTATGGTTGGCCCTCTACATGGCGCTGCCACAGGTCAAACGGATATCAACTGTTTTTTTTAAATAGGAACCTCCATTTTTATTACATATTCGTGTAGTACGTAAAGGAATATGAATGTTTTAGTTGGACCACTTTTTTCGCTCTGTGATAGATGGCGCTGTAATGGTCACAAACATATGGGTCACAATTTTAGACGAACAGTTGGTAACATGTAGGTTTTTTTAAATTAAAATACAGAACGTAGGTACGTTTGAACATTCTATTTCGGTTCTTCCAATGTGTTACATGTACCTTTCTGAACTTATCATTTCTGAGGACGCATGCTGTTACCGCGCGATTACCTGTAAATACCACATTAATGCAATAAATGCTCAAAATGTTATCCGTCAATCTCAATGCATTTAGCAATAAGTGTAACGACATTCCTCTCAACAGCGAGTAGTTCGCCTTCCGTAATGTTCGCACATGCATTGACAATGCGCTGACGCTTGTTATCACGCGTTGTCGGTGGATCACGATAGCAAATATCCTTCAGCTTTCCCCACAAAAAGAAATCCGGGGACGTCAGACCCGGTGAACGTGCGGGCCATGGCATAGTGCTTCGACGACCAATCCACCTCTCATGAAATATGCTATTCAATATCACTTCAGCCGCACGCGAGCTATGTGCCGGACATCCATTATGTTAGAAGTACATCGCCATTCTGTCATGCAGTGGAACATCTTGTAGTAACACCGGTAGAACATTATGTACGAGATCAGCATGCATCGCAGCATTTATTTTGCCATCGATAAAATGGGGGCCAATTATCCTTCCTCCCACAATGCCGCACCACACATTAACCCGCCAAGGTCGCTGATGTTCCACTTGTCGCAGCCATCGTGGATTTTCCGTTGCTCAATAGTGCATATTATTCCGGTTTACGTTACCGCTGTTGGTGAATGACGCTTCGTCGCTAAATAGAACGCGTGCAAAAAATCTGTCATTGTCCCATCATTTCACTTGTGCCAAGTGGCAGAACTGTACACGATGTTCAAAGTCGTCGCCATGCAATTCCTGGTGCATACAAATATGGTACGGGTGCAATCGATGTTGATGTAGCAGTCTCAACACCGACGTTTTTGAGATTCCCGGTTCTCGCGCAATTTGTCTGCTACTGATGTGCGGATTAGCCGCGACAGCAGCTAAAATACCCTACTTGGGCATCATCTTTTGTTGCAGGTTGTGGTTGACGTTTCACATGTGGCTTAACACTTGCTGTTTCCTCAAATAACGTAACTATCCGGCGAACGATCCGAATACTCGGATGATGTCGTCCAGGATACCGAGCAGCATACATAACACACGCCCGTTGGGCATTTTCATCACAATAGCCATACATCAAGACGATATCGACCTCTTCCGCAATTGGTAAACGGTCTATTTTAACACGGCGAATGTATCACGAAGCAGATACCGTCCGCACTGGCGGAATGCTACGTGATACCACGTACTTATACGTTTGTGACTATTACAGCGTCATCTATCACAAAGCGAAAAAAGTGGTCCATCTAAAAAATTCATATTTCTTTACGTACTAGACGAATATGACCTATGGCAGCGCCATCTAGCGGGCCAGCGATAGCGCCATCTGGTTTCCCCCTTCAAGCTAGACGAGTTTCGTTCTTTGTAGTTTTTTTCGTTTGATGCTTATTTCGTGAGATATTTGGCCCGGTTACTACCAGTGCAGCACCCTGGTCGACTGAATGGCATGTGGTAGGCGCAGACTTCACTGCTGGACCGTCTCCATTGCTAGATTGAGGACCTGTTGCTTGAATGCCTTTTGTCGGCATTTCCAAGCGCAGAAGATCGCTGGGTCATGAATTCGCACGAGTGAGAGCCAGCGGTCCTGATACAACTGTGACAGCCGGCCGCGGTGGCCGTGCGGTTCTGGCGCTGCAGTCCGGAGCCGCAAGGCTGCTACGGTCGCAGGTTCGAATCCTGCCTCGGGCATGGGTGTGTGTGATGTCCTTAGGTTAGTTAGGTTTAAGTGGTTCTAAGTTCTAGGGGACTTATGACCTAAGATGTTGAGTCCCATAGTGCTCAGAGCCATTTGAACCATTTGAACAACTGTGACACTGGGAACTCCTACGTAACCAACAAGACAGCCGTCTTCAGCCGCTCTGGCCGGGCAAGCCAGCTGGGTAGTTCCTGGTAGGGATGGCGGTTATCGCTGAAACAACCGGTTTTCGGTTGTACCGGCTTTTTCCACCTCCAATTTAATATATCAAATTTTCAGTTTTTTGTTGCTGTTATTTCCATTAATAAACGTAGATGTCGAACAAAGACTGAAAGTTGTAGGAGTCCCACACCGGTTTCTGCATTATATTTATCAAGATATATATAATGAAAACATCAAATAAAATAGATGCAAACACTGAAGCGCCAAAGAAACTGGTGTAGGCATGCGTATTCAAATACAAAGATATGTATACAGGAAGAATAAGGCGCTATGGTCTGCAACGCCTATATAAGACAGCAAGTGTCTGGCGCCGTTTTTAGATCGGTTACTGCTGCTACAATGGCAGGTTATCATGAATTAAGCGAGTTGGAAGTGGTGTTATAGTCGGCGCAAGAGCGATGGAACACAGCATCTACGAGGTAGCGATGAAGTGGGGATCTTCCCGTACGACCATTTTACGAGTATACCGTGAGTATCAAGAACCCGGTAAAACATCAAATCATCGTCATCGCTGCGGCCGGAAAAAGATCCTGCAAGAACGGGACCAACGACGACTGAAGAGAATCGTTCATCGTGGCAGAAGTACAAAACCTTCCGCAAATTGCTGCAGATTACAGTGCTGGGTCATCAACAAGCGTCAGCCTGAGAACCGTTTAACAGAACATCATCGATATGGCTTTTCGAAACCGAAGGCCCATTCTTGTACCCTTGATGACTGCACGACACAAAGCTTTACGCCTCACCTGGACCCGTCAACACTGACATTGGACTGTTGATGACTGGAAACATGTTGCCTGGTCGGACGAGTCTCGTTTCAGATTGTATCGAGCGGATGGACGTGTACGTGTATGGAGAAAACCTCACGAATCCATGGCCCCTGCATGTCAGCAGGGGACTGTTGAAGCTGGTGGAGGCTCTGTAGTGGTGTGAGGCGTGTACAGTTGGAGTGATATTGGACCCGTGATACGTCTACATACGACTCTGGGCAGGTGACACGTACGTAACCATCCTATGTGATCACATGCATCCCTTCATGTCCAGTGTGGATTGTGACGGACTTGGGCAATTCCAGCAGGACAATGTGACACCCCACACGTCCAGAATTGCTACAGGAATACTCTTCTGAGTTTAAACATTTCTGCTGGCCATCAGACTCTCCAGACATGAACGTTATTGAGCATATTTGGGAAGCCTTGCAACGTGCTGTTCAGAAGAGATCTCCACCCCTTGTACTCTTATGGATTTATGGACAGCCTTGTATGATTAATGGCGTCAGTTCCCTCCAGCAATACTTCAGTCATTAGTCGAGTCCGTGCCATCGCGTGTTCCACACTTCTGCGTGCTCGCGGGGGCCCTACACGATATTCGGCAGGTGTATCAGTTTCCTTGGCTCTTCAGTGTAGTACAGATCACCAGTACAGAAAGGCAGCACGTTTTGTATTATCGTCAAATATGGGAGATAGTGTCACAGAAATGATACGGGATTTGGGATGGACATCATTAAAAGAAAGGCGTTTTTCGTTCAGACGGAATCTTCTCACGAAATTTCAATCACCAATTTTCTCCTCCCAATGCGAAAATATTATGTTGACACCGACTTACATAGAGAGGAACATTCACAAAGATAAAATAAGGGAAATCAGAGCTCGTACGGAAAGATATAGGTGTTCATTCTTCCCGCGCGCTATACGAGATTGGAATAATAGAGAATTGTGGTTCGATGAACCCTCTGCCAGGCACTTAAATGTGATTTGCAGAGTATCCCTGTAGATGTAGATATTTTCTCTTATCGATTCTAAATGTTTTGGAACTTTATTCAAAAGTCATGTTGTAATCCAAGATGCCGGCCGCGGTGGTCTAGCGGTTCTAGGCGCTCAGTCCGGAACCGCGCGACTGCTACGGTCGCAGGTTCGAATCCTGCCTCGGGCATGGATGTGTGTGATGTCCTTAGGTTAGTTAGGTTTAAGTAGTTCTAAGTTCTCGGGGACTAATGACCTCAGAAGTTGAGTCCCATAGTGCTCAGAGCCATTTGTAATCCAAGATAATACCACTGTTAGAGCACTACCAACAGCCAGTGGTAAAGGGTGAAAACTAAGTTAGGGAGCATCGATTTTTCGTTTTGAATTGTTCGTTGTCAGGAACTGCAAGTGGAAGGCCTATTATGTTGATACATGCAGCACATCAGCTACTTTTTATTTTTATCTGCAATATGAATGAATTACTGTCTTAGCAATGATAGACTACGTGTGCGCAAGTTCCGCATATTGCACGTGCACGCGCATCGTTTAATAGCAACGGCTTCATTAATGACTCAGCAACGCTGTACCGATTCTTTTGTCACGTGTTTGTTGCTCGTTTACAACTATCCTCGTTGTTATTAAAGTAGCACTGATCGGTTTTCCTATTTTGCATAACATTAAGCCAATATTTGAAAACAATGAAAATTTTAGGAATAACTATTCATTTTTTAAAAAATGTTTAATTTAAAAACAAAAAAATGTAGCATAACTGTTGTGGCAAAGGAACAGAAAAGCAACTGGAATCACTCAACAGAGGGAAGTCCACTGGACCTGACGGGATACCAATTCGATTCTACACAGAGTACGCGAAAGAACTTGCCCCCCTTCTAACAGCCGTGTACCGCAAGTCTCTAGAGGAACGGAAGGTTCCAAATGATTGGAAAAGAGCACAGGTAGTCCCAGTCTTCAAGAAGGGTCGTCGAGTAGATGCACAAAACTATAGACCTATATCTCTGACGTTGATATGTTTTAGAATTTTAGATCATGTTTTTTGCTCGCGTATCATGTCGTTTCTGGAAACCCAGAATCTACTCTGTAGGAATCAACATGGATTCCGGAAACAGAGATCGTGTGAGACCCAACTCGCTTTATTTGTTCATGAGACCCAGAAAATATTAGATACAGGCTCCCAGGTAGATGCTATTTTCCTTGACTTCCGGAAGGCGTTCGATACAGTTCCGCACTGTCGCCTGATAAACAAAGTAAGAGCCTACGGAATATCAGACCAGCTGTGTGACTGGATTGAAGAGTTTTTAGCAAACAGAACACAGCATGTTGTTCTCAATGGAGAGACGTCTACAGACGTTAAAGTAACCTCTGGCGTGCCACAGGGGAGTGTTATGGGACCATTGCTTTTCACAATATATATAAATGACCTAGTAGATAGTGTCGGAAGTTCCATGCGGCTTTTCGCGGATGATGCTGTAGTATACAGAGAAGTTGCAGCATTAGAAAATTGTAGCGAAATGCAGGAAGATCTGCAGCAGATAGGCACTTGGTGCAGGGAGTGGCAACTGACCCTTAACATAGACAGATGTAATGTATTGCGAATAAATAGAAAGAAGGATCCTTTATTGTATGATTATATGATAGCGGAACAAACACTGGTAGCAGTTACTTCTGTAAAATATCTGGGAGTATGCGTGCGGAACGATTTGAAGTGGAATGATCATATAAAATTAATTGTTGGTAAGGCGGGTACCAGGTTGAGATTCATTGGGAGAGTCATTAGAAAGTGTAGTCCATCAACAAAGGAGGTGGCTTACAAAACACTCGTTCGACCTATACTTGAGTATTGCTCATCAGTGTGGGATCCGTACCAGATCGGATTGACGGAGGAGATAGAGAAGATCGAAAGAGGAGCGGCGCGTGTCGTCACAGGGTCATTTGGTAAGCGTGATAGCGCTACGCAGATGTTTAGCAAACTCAAGTGGCAGACTCTGCACGAGAGGCGCTCTGCATCGCGGTGTAGCTTGCTCGCCAGGTTTCGAGATGGTGCGTTTCCGGATGAGGTATCGAATATATTGCTTCCCCCTACTTATACCCCCCGAGGAGATCACGAATGTAAAATTAGAGAGATTCGAGTGCGCACGGAGTCTTTCCGGCAGTCGTTCTTCCCGCGAACAATACGCGACTGGAACAGGAAAGGGAGGTAATGACAGTGGCACGTAAAGTGCCCTCCGCCACACGTCGTTGGGTGGCTTGCGGAGTATAAATGTAGATGTAGATACACAAGTTTTTTAATCTGGTTATTAGTAAAAAATAAAAAAATCCTCTATAACCGATACCAAACAAATACCGAAAACTACTGGTTATTCAGAGATAAAATACCGATATCGGTTTTAACCGATCGGTTAGTCTCATCCCTAGTTTCTAGGGTGGCATTGTAGTCAGTGGGATCCACAGAAAGAGGGCTCGCGTTGGTCTCATTTGTTCATCCATAACAGTTCGCACTTCTAGTTTCGCCTCTTGGTTCTCCCACTTTAAAACATATCACGCCATATTTTCACCTCTCCATAGGAACTGTCACCTGCAAACATCTGTTTTTTCCGAGTCGCTCAGAGTACACGAAAATGGTCATTTGCATTACGTTGTATATCATAGTCCTCTGTTACGTGCCCTGTGACATTACGTGCGTCAGCGTAGCGCAGAGTGTGTGGTTCCAGCTGACTGCTACGTCGCCAGCTCTGATAACGAGAGCGGACAGCGACCCGCGGCCGGTCGTTGTGCGTAGAGTACGAACAGCGGCCCGGCTCGGCGCGTATGAAGCCTCCATTGTGGCGGCCGACGCGATGCCCGCGGCGGGGGATCCGCTCACAATGGTCGCCCCTGATCACAGAATCCTCCCCTACTCTCCTCAAAAAGCGCTCCACAATGGTACGCAGACGCGACGTCGATTCACCGGCTGTAAAAGTCCAAAGATACTCGACCTACATGCCACGGAACATACAACAAACCGTATCTATCTGACTTCCGGAATTCAGGACTCGTTTAAAAGCAGTTACCGACGGCGACAAACGTCAATATCAGAACAACAAAGAAATAAAATATTCACAAAGAAAAAGGTTACGCAAGCAGAACTAATGGTCCGATCTGCAAGCAATTCCGTACACTAGCGTACGATCCATGTGTATGTAAATTCTTAGAACTGTAATCGTAAATGACAACTCGAGAGTTCACCAGAAAGTATTATAACTTTCCCATGTGACCATAATGCTACATTTTACAGGCTAAATAGATTTAGAGCTAAGGCAGCTGATCACCAAATACATTGAAGAGCCAAAGAAACTGGTGCACCTGCCAAATACCATGCAGAGCCCTTGCGAGCACGCAGAAGTGATGCACCACGACCTGGTATGCAATCGACTTATGTCTGAAGTAGTGCTGGAGGGAGCTCACACCATGAATCTTGCAGGGCTGTCCTATAAATCCGTAAGAGTACGACGGGGTGGAGATCTCTTCTGAACAGCACGTTGCAAGGCATCCCAATTATGATCAATAATGTTCACATCTGGGGAGTTTGATGGCCAGCAGAAGTGTTTAAACTCAGAATAGTGTTCTTGGAGCCACTCTGTAGCAATTCTGGATGTGTGGGGTGTCGCATTGTCCTGATGGAATTGCCCAAGTCCTTCGGAATGCCAATGGACATGTATGGATGTTGGTGATCAGACAGTTCCATTACGTACGTGTCACCTGTCAGAGTGACACGTGCAGACATGCGGGATCCATGGATTCATGAGATTGTCACCATATCCGTACACGTCCATCCGCTCGGTACAATTTGAAACGATACTCGTCCGACCAGGCAACATGTTTCCAGCCATCAACAGTCCAATAACGGTGTTGACGGGCCCAAATGAGGCGTAAACCTTTGTGTCGTGCAGTCATTAAAGGGACGCGATTGGGTCTTCGGCTCCAAAAGCCCATATAGATGATGTTCAGTTGAATAGTTCACGAGCAGACACTTGTTGATGACCCAGCATTGAAATCTGCAGCAATTTTAGGAAGGGTAGCACTTCTGTCACGTTGAACGATTATTCCCGGCGGGGTCAGGGATTTTCTCTGCCTCGTGATGACTGGGTGTTGTGTGATGTTCTTAGGTTAGTTAGGTTTAAGTAGTTCTAAGTTCTAGGGGACTGATGACCATAGATGTTAAGTCCCATAATGCTCAGAGCCATTTGACCCATTTGAACTTGTTGTCTTATATAGGCGTTGCCGACCGCATTGCCGTGTTCTGTCTGTTTACATATCTCTGTATTTGAATGCGCAAGCCTATATCAGTTTCTTTGGCGCTTCATTGTATATTCAGAACGACTAAATATATAGCCACGTGGTACTAAATCTTACACATTGTACAAGCTGAGGGCTGTGACAGGCAACCGCAGATTTATTCAGTAATAGTAATTGTGTAGCACATAAGGTGTGTCATTTACAATTTTCACATTCCTATGAGTGAAGGAAATTGTGTAAAAAATGGTTCAAATGGCTCTGAGCACTATGGGACTTAACATCTGAGGTCATCAGTCCCCTAGAACTTAGAACTACTTAAACCTAACTAAACTAAGGGCATCACACACATCCATGCCCGAGGCAGGATTCGAACCTGCGACCGTAGCGGTCGCGCGGTTCCAGACTGTAACGCCTAGAACCGCTCGGCCACTTCGGCCGGCAATGAATGTGTAGTTATATAAAAATCCAGCCTCTACTGATGACCATACAGGGATCTCGTCGGACGTATGTGTATAATGTCTCACCACCCTGTCGTCTCACTCGGGCCATTCCCGATTTCAGTGAAGTGAAACTAGTGAGAACCATATTGCTATAACGCTATTGTAATGCGTTCTGTGATTCCTCTCACACACGTAGCAGAGGTACATGCAAATGTACTGACAAAAGCTGCTGATACAACGTAATTTAGCCCTTACTGCCATCTGAATTGCTTGCACATTTGGGTAACGAGTCTGAACTCGTTCAGCAGTTCGTACACTTTTGCGTTACAGAAGTTGATATGGACTCTATAGACAAATATGTTACGAACAATAACAACGCTCCGGAATTCTCGCCACTGGCGTACCATCGCTTTACGAAACATTGCTTCGACAGCATCAGTCATTTAGTCTGCCCTGGTAGCTGAGTGGTCAGCGCGACGGAATGTCATACCTAACGGCCCGAGATCGTTTCCCGGTTGGGTCGGAGATTTTCTCCGCTCAGGGACTGCATGTTGTGTTGTCCTTATCATCATCATTTCATCCCCATCGACAAGCAAGTCGCCGAAGTGGCGTCAACTCGAAAGACGTGCACCAGGCGAACGATCTGCCCGACGGGAGGCACTAGCCACACGGCATTTCCATTTCCATCAGTCATTTATATAAATACTAACGTGTAACAGCTCGTATATGCAGTATATGTTGGGCAGTTTATTCAGGTATCCCATGACTAACATTCCACAAATAATTGTCGATGCCAACTTTCTAAAACGACGCAAGAAACATAATCGTTCTTCCAACATAAATCTCATGTAACAGACACATCGACAACTTTCTCCATGCACACTATTAGTGGATTGAAAAGAAAATGGAGCCGAAGAAGGGCCGTGGGGGTGGCAGTTGTGACACAGATACATCATGTACCCTCCGCCACACACCGCACAGTGGCTTGTGCAGCACGGATGTATACTTGCGTACCAATACTATACGTGTGTCTCATACGCTTCCAGACAAAAACAGTGAAGCACCCATAAAACATGGTCGGATGTCGATGAAACTTTGGACACGTACACATTATCGATAGACATTTAAATGATTACAGTTGTAGTTCCCTGTGACAGGTAGAACGGCCACCACAGTGCATTAGTATTGACCGTGCTTAGTGTTGTTACCAGGCCTGCGAGAGAATAGAAGGTGCATGAGTAACTCCCTGATACAACATCATCAGCATCTGACAAAATTTTAAAGGGGCCTCGTTGTGGTGTCTAAATTCTCCCGGTTGGTCGAAATGTGCAGCTTTTAGATCTTTGGAGACTTCAGATGTGACAGTGGCCCGAAACTGTACGGTGTGCGCAGGCATTCTCGTCATCATGTTTCCCGTAGACCACGACTGCCAACCACGAGGGACGGTCAGAGCGCTATTCACTAACCACGTCGTAACCCTTCACATCTGCGCGTACCATAGAAGAACGAGTAATGGAATCCCTAAAATATCCTGTCAGCCCCCACTATACATCGGAAACTAGCAGCAGCCGGACTTGGAAACTACCGTCGCATGTATAGGCTGCCGTTAACGCCACAACACCAACGGCTGCGTTTGGAAAATTTGGAAATTTGTGGTAAGGTTGTAAGACGTATGCGTTGCCGGCAATAGGCAAGGCATAGGAGAGTCTCTGACCAGAGAGCAGTATGTAGTTAGTTGTTGCTTGTCGCTAGTCGGCATCAGTCTGCGCTAGTCTTCGGTAGTCTGTGTGAGTATGCAGTAGTCTGCGTGAGTCGGCAGTAGTCTGTGCTAGTATGCGGTAGTCCGTGCTAGTCGGCGTGTGCCTGCGCGTGTCGGCAGTCTGCTCTGGTCGGGACTCTGCAGGATGAGTATTGTTGTAGAAGGTAAAGAAGCAGCCTTGCGCATATCTAATAATGTATGTTAATTGTCATTTAATTTGTTCCAAAAAAAATGCCCCAATAATAATTTTTACAATATAAAGTAACTTTTTTAAAGAAAAGCATTCATTTCAATTTAAAGAGTATTTCCAATGCATGATCATTCCTTCCAAGAATCAAAAAAAAATATATACGCCAGCATTGCACGAAGCTGTGTCGAAAAATTTCTACGTAAGAGCAGGGTAAGAATTTTTCCTTTTTTTATTCAGAATACAGGGCCGAAGGGCAGCGCTGCTGTCCTCATAAAATTTATCAGGTTACTAATTTGTTTTTTTTATTATTATTTCCGGATTCACGAATTGAATTTTGAGGTTACATTAAATGTGAATGCATTTCTGGACGGAGACTATAAATGGGAAGCAATTTTGTTCAAAGGTTACAATGCTTTAAAAATTCATTTAATTACTATTTTTGTGCGGAGGTTACACATGGTTCATGGTTTTTTATTTATTTAAATATTCGTGTGGGGAGGTTACAAGGTCTTATGGGACAAAACTGCTGAGGTCATCGGTCCCTAAACTTACACACTGCTTAATCTAACTTTAGCTTACGCTATGGACTATGGACGACACACACACACACACACACACACACACACACACACACACACACACACACACACGCACACACACATGCCCGAGGGAGGACTCGAACCTCCGACGGGTGGAGCCCAGCGGACCGTGACAAGACGCCCCAGACCGCTCTGCTACCCCGAGCGGCCGGCTGCGTTTGGAGTCATGCCGTGACCAGGAAGCATGGGCTCCCGATGAATCGCGTCGTATTGTGTTCAGCGATAAACTACAGGTCTGTACTACACTTAAACGCCACAGAAAGCTGTGTAGGCATGAGTATTCAAAGACTGAGATACGTAAACCGGCAAAACTCGGCACTGCGGTCTGCAACGCATGTATAAGACAACAACTGTCTGATGCAGTTGTTAGCTCTGTTACTGCTCCTACAATGACAGATTATCAAGATTTAAGTGAGTTTCAACCTGGTGTTTGCAAAATTGCGATTGGGCGCAGTATCATCGAGGTAACGACGAAGTGGGGATTTTCCCGTACGACCATTTCACGAGTGTGGCGTGAATATCAGGAATCCGGTAAAACATCAGGTACCCGATATCGCTGCGGACGGAAAAAGATCCTGCGAGAACGGGACCAACGACGACTGAAGAGAATCGTTCAACGTGACAGAATGAAGCCCTTCCACAAATTACTGCAGATTTCAATACTGGGTCATCAACAAGTGTCAGCGTGCGTACCATTCAACGAAACGTCATCGATATGGGCTTTCGGAGCAGAAGGCCTACTTGTGTACCCTTGATGACTGCACGACACTAAGCTTTACGCGTAGCCTCCGCCCGTCAACACCAACATTGGACTGTTGATGACTGGAAACATGTTGCCTAGTCAAACGAGTCTCGTTTCCAACTGTATCGAGCGGATAGACGTGTAGGGTATGGAAACAACCTCGTGAATCCATGGACTCTGCATGTCAACAGGGAACTCTTCAAGCTGGTGAAGGCTCTGTAATGGCGTGGGGCGTGTGCAATTGGAGTGATGTGGTACCCCTCATACGTCTAGATATGACTCTGACAGGTGCCACTTACGTAAGCATCCTGTCTGATCACCGGCATCCATTCATGTCCATTGTGCATTCCGACGGACAATTCCAATAGCACAATGCGACACTCCACACGTCCATAATTGCTACAGAGTGGCTCCAAGAACACTATTCTGAGTTTAAACACTTCTGCTAGCCACCCAACTCCACGGACATGAACAAATCTGGGATGCCTTGCAACGTGCTGTTCAGAAGAGACCTCCACTCCCTCGTACTCTTACGGATTTATGGACATCCCTGGAGGATTCATGGTGTCAGTTCCCTCCAGCACTACTTTAGATATTAGTCCAGTCCATGCCACGTCGTGTTGAGGAACTTTTGAGGCTCGCCGGGGCCCTACACTACACTACTGGCCATTAATATTGCTACACCACGACGATTACGTGCTAAAGACGCGAAATTTAACCGGCAGAAGGAGATGCTGCGATATGCAAATGATTAGCTTTTCAGAGCATTCACACAAGGTTGGCGCTGGTGACGACACCTACAATGCGCTGACATGAGGAAAGTTTCCAACCGATTTCTCATACACAAACAGCAGTTGTCCGGCGTTGCATGGTGAAACGTTGTTGTATGCCTCTTGTAAGGAGGAGGAATGGGTACCATTACGTTTCCGACTTTGATAAAGGTCGAGATCCAATGACTGTTAGCAGAATATGGAATCGGTGGGTTCAGGAGGGTAATAAGAAACGCCATGCTGGATCCCAAAGGCCTCGTATTGCTACCAGTCGAGATGACAGGCATCTCATCCGCATGGCTGTAACGGATCGTGCAGCCACGTCTCGATCCCTGAGTCAACAGATGGGGACGTTTGCAAGACAACAACCATCTGCACGAACAGTTCTACGACGTTTGCAGCAGCATGGACTATGAGCTCTGAGTCCATGGATGGGGTTACCCTCGACGCTGCATCACAGACAGGAGCGCCTGCGATGGTGTACTCAACGACGAACCTGGGTGCACGAATGGCAAAACGTGATTTTTTCAGGTGAATCCAGGTTCTGTTTACAGCATCATGATGGTCACACCCGTGTTTGGCGACATCGCGGTGAAAGCACATTGGAAGCCTGTATTCGTCATCGCCATACTAGCGTGTCACCCGGCGTGATGGTATGAGGTGCCATTCGTTATACGTCTCGGACACCTCTGGCTCACATTGACGGCACTTTGAACTGTGGACGTTACATTTCAGATGTGTTACGACCCGTGGCTCTACCCCTCATTCGACCCCTGCGAAACCCTACATTTCAGCAGGATAATGCACGACCGCATGTTGCAGGTCCTGTACGGGCCTTTCTGGATACAGAAAATGTTCGACTGCTGCCCTGGCCAACACATTCTCCAGATCTCTCACCAATTGAACACGTCTGGTCAATGGTGGCCGAGCAACTGGCTCGTCACAATACGCTAGTCACTACTCTTGATGAACTGTGGTATCGTGTTGAAGCTGCGTGGGCAGCTGTACTTGTACTCTCCATCCAAGCTCTGTTTGACTCAATGCCCAGGCGTATCAAGTCCTGATTTCTCAGGATGTATGCACCCAAATTGCGTGAAAGTGTAATCACATGTCAGTTCTAGTATAATATATTTGTCCAATGAATACCCATTTATCATCTGCATTTCTTCTTGGTGTAGCAATTTTAATGGCCAGTAGTGTATATTAAGCAGGTGCACCAGTCACTATGGCTCTTCAGTGTACCACGGAACGCCGTCGTCTGCGAGTATTGCTGTGACCTAGAGTGATGTCCCATTCTTCCAATGTTTCGGAAAGTCACAGCGTTGTCACTCTCGGCGTTGATTTGGGGAGCCGTCGGGTACGGCTTCAGACCCCGGCTGGACGGACATCCTGCGTCCTCGTGTGTTACCTTTCCTGTGACAGTAACGTAGTGTCATTTTTCAACACGACAATGCTCGTCCACAAGCGGCACGTATTTCTGCGAACTTTCTGCGCCATGTTGAGGTGCTCCCGTAGCCAGCAAGATTCCCAGATCTCTCCCCGATAGAACACGTGTGGCTTTGCTCGAATGTCAACTCCGTCTCAGTGCCAGTATCCAAAATATGGAGGGCCAGTTACAACAGTTGTGGGTGAGTTTGCCTCAGCAGAGAACACAGCAGCCTTATGACACCTGCCCCAACTAAATCAGTTCACGCATTGAGGCCACAGAATGTGCAGTATCATACTGATAATCAAGGTCGTACTGCCAAGTTTTTTAGTAAATTTGACTCGCTTCTGTAATCACTGCAATAATATCACTTGCTTTCTCAATCTGTGAAGTTTCATTCATTTTGCTCCTCCCCTTCTGCGTGCTTCATTTTTTTGTCATTTTATATAATACGCAAAAGGATGACAGGCACGGGAAATGCCGATCAGACTCATAAAACTGACCGCAGGGTCCGCTTGGCTTTAGGTCCAAATGGTTCAAATGGCTCTGAGCACTATGAGACTCAACTTCTGAGGTCATTAGTCCCCTAGAACTTAGAACTAGTTAAACCTAACTAACCTAAGGACATCACAAACATCCATGCCCGAGGCAGGATTCGAACCTGCGACCGTAGCGGTCTTGCGGTTCCAGACTGCAGCGCCTTTAACCGCACGGCCACTTCGGTCGGCTTGGCTTTAGGTCCAACAGATGTAAAACTATTCCATTTACATTACACGGAGTCATACTAAGGGTGAAAGAGATAAAAATGTGCCATGCTGGTGCCTACTGCTTCATGAAAGGTTTTTTTAGGCCTGACCGGTGGAACAGAGCGCTTCGGTAATGCCAGAAGCCTTTTCAACTGTTACCTCGTACTGTAATCGTTCGGCCCCTGATTACCTGTTAACGATTTGGCTGATTGCAGTCTTTTGCGTTAACAATGCAGTAATTACTGCAAATACGGTGTTACACACGATGTTAATGGATAATCTGTTTAAGAGGGGGAGGGGAATTCCGATTAAAAAAAAGCATTCTGTTTTGACACTGAAATACAGCAGCTTTAAGTTCTACGCGCTTGTAACGACACAGTTAATTCATGACATTAACATGCATCTAAAGTACACTTTAAAACCATAAATGCACAACAAAATTTTCGTTCGTTTGCTTTTCAATTCTATTTAATAACTCTGTCTGGGGTCTTTCGATGTATGCGTAAATGTCTCAAAAAGTACCAAGTTATCCCCTCTGCTAGTCAGTTAGTGGCACAGACAACTAGTTTTGTAAAGGCTTTTGTATTTTCGTCTGTTTCTTATTGCGTGGCCGTGCGGTTCTACGCGCTACAGTCTAGAACCGCGCGACCGCTACGGTCGCAGGTTCGAATCCTGCCTCGGGCATGGATGTGTCTGATGTCCTTAGATTAGTTAGGTTTCA
The DNA here is from genome assembly GCF_021461395.2 of Schistocerca americana. Lineage (NCBI taxonomy): Eukaryota > Metazoa > Arthropoda > Insecta > Orthoptera > Acrididae > Schistocerca > Schistocerca americana. Next base: position 472,636,524 of record NC_060122.1, on the reverse strand, counting down.
GTAGTTCTAAGTTCTAGGGGACTGATGACCGCAGAAGTTAAGTCCCATAGTGCTCAGAGCCATTTGAACCTTATTGCGTGTATGAATCCCTTTATTCACAGCTCAAATAACTTGCAAAACGTAGAATTTGTAGAGTGAAACAAAATATATGTACTACAAACAGTTTTGTGAACTTGTCAAAGAGAACTGCACGGGGTACGCCAAAGATTTTACTATCGTTAGGAGTAGCAGTATCTAGTCTGTGGTTGACAGTCGTTGTGCGGGGTAGCGCAGTTAAACACGTTATGGTGCTTGGAGGAAAGTATGCGGATAATACACATACGATGACAACGTGTTGAGATGTCAGCAGAAGAGGTTCACCACTATGAATTATTTAATATCGTCCTGACACGGAAAGACTGAGGGAGAAAATGGGGAAAAGTCTGTCTTGTTGTAAAGTGAAGCTTCCCAAAGACTATTTCCATACTGAACCTCTTTTGAAATAATTTCATTAAAAACCATTTAACGAACTTACTTTTTATTAACAGTTTTACAGCCTATCATCATTAAGTAATTTTGATAATTACTTAAAGTTTGGCGCCTAAAGTCGTATAAAGTCGCTTCATGAAAGTTTTTTAACCCTTAAAGTCACACAGCAGATTCAATTAGCTGCACAGTATCAGCTGTTGTTTAGTGCAAGATCAGTAGCTATTATTATGATGCCATATTTTCGGTGGCCGAGCGGTTCTAGGCGCTTCAGTCCGGAACCGCGCTGCTGCTACGGTCGCAGGTTAGAATCCTGCCTCGGCCATGGATGTGTGTGATTTCCTTAGGTTAGTTAGGTTTAAGTAGTTCTACGTCCAGGGGACTGATGACCTCAGATGTTAAGTCCCATAGTGCTTAGAGCCATTTGAACCATATTGTCGTTAGATGATTCAGCGCTACAGTATATTACTTCATTAGAATGACTAAGTAAACCTTCCAACCATCGTCAATGTTTTCTTTCGTTTTGATTTCAATTTCTCGCCTTTGTGCACATAAAAAATATTATTATCACTTGAAAATATTATTATTACTTGAAAATTTCTGACAATTTTCCGGCCTGAGGAGGATGATTATATAACAAATCCCTACAACCGCGATACACACTGCAGGAAAAAATAAAAGTGTGTTAGTAATAAATGACCCCGATCATTTAACATTTTTAGCCATAACGTGTCGACTCAAAAATAGCTTCATCTACATCTACATACATACTCCGCAATCCACCATGCACTGCGTTGCGGAGGGTACCTCGTACCACGACTAGCATCTTCTCTCCCTGTTCCACTCCCAAACAGAACGAGGGAAAAATGACTGCCTATATGCCTCTGTACGAGCCCTAATTAGCCGGCCGGAGTGGCCGTGCGGTTCTAGGCGCTACAGTCTGGAACCGCGAGACCGCTACGGTCGCAGGTTCGAATCCTGCCTTGGGCATGGATGTGTGTGATGTCCTTAGGTTAGTTAGGTCTAAGTAGTTCTCAGTTCTAGGGGACTGATGACCTCAGAAGTTGAGTCCCATAGTGCTCAGAGCCAAGAGCCCTAATCTCTCTTATCTTATCTTTGTGGTCTTTCCGCGAAATGTAAGTTGGCGGCAGTAAAACTGTACTGCAGTCAGCCTCAAATGCTGGTTCTCTAAATTTCCTCAGTAGCGATTCACGAAAAGAACGCTTCCTTTACTCTAGAGACTCCCACCCGAGTTCCTGAAGCATTTCAGTAACACTCGCGTGATGATCAAACCTATTAGTAACAAATCTAGCAGCCCGCCTCTGAATTGCTTCTATGTCCTCCCTCTATCCGACCTGATAGGGATCCCAAAGGCTCGAGCAGTACTCAAGAATAGGTCGTATTAGTGTTTTATAAGCGGTCTCCTTTACAGATGAACCACATCTTCCCAAAATTCTACCAATGAACCGAAGACGACTATCCGCCTTCCCCACAACTGCCATTACATTCTTGTCCCACTTCATATCGCTCTCCAGTGTTACGCCCAAATACTTAATCGACGTGACTGTGTCAATCACTACACTACTAATGGAGTATTCAGACATTACAGGATTCTTTTTCCTATTCATCTGCATTAATTTACATTTATCTATATTTAGAGTTAGCTGCCATTCTTTACACCAATCACAAATCCTGTCCAAGTCATCTTGTATCCTCCTACAGTCACTCAACGACGACACCTTCCCGTACACCGCAGCATCATCAGCAAACAGCCGCACATTGCTATCCACCCTATCCAAAAGATCATTTATGTAGATAGAAAACAACAGCGGACCTACCACACTTCCCTGAGGCACTCCAGATGATACCCTCACCTCCGATGAACACTAACCATCGAGGACAACGTACTGGGTTCTATTACTTAAGAAGTAATTAGGTGATGCCGTTCGCATGTCTAACGAGAGTAAAACGCTCAAAACGGAATTTTCAGCCTCTCAGATAGCACTGGAACAGATCAATGTTTCATAAAATAGTCTCTCATCCAGATTACTGTAACGCATGGACACAACACCGAGAAAATGTCAATAAAGTATCGACACAGTGCGGACGCGTTAACAGTTCCCGTGTAAACACTTGCTGAGTTTACTGGAACGCGCTCACGCGGGTTTGCGCGCGCTCGTATGTGTTTGTGTGTGTGTGTGTGTGTGTGTGTGTGTGTGTGTGTGTGTGTGTGTGTGTGTGTGTACGTGAGTGAGTGAGAGAGAGACAGAGAGACAGAGACGGAGTGCAGGTGCTGCGGGTAACGCGGGAAAGCACACAAACATGAAAATAGCAAGCGTACATCTCGACAAGTAAAAATAGAAATGATAACGAACGATGGTGTGGCATAACAGAAAGAGAAAATAACCCCGAGTATTTTCAACTTGTTCCACAAGTACTTGCGATCAAATATTTTGAAAAAGATTGGAGCAATATTTAGATGAAGTAAATGAAGCATTAAAAGCCTTCAGTGTATTGGAATCGTGTAGTGGAATGCAGCTCTATCTCGAAAGTGTTTTTGTGAATGACCCATTCAAAGGAGACTTCAAATGGCTCTGAGCACTATGGGACTTAACATCTATGGTCATCAGTCCCCTAGAACTTAGAACTACTTAAACCTAACTAACCTAAGGACTGTCCACAACACCCAGTCATCACGAGGCAGAGAAAATTCCTGACCCCGCTGGGAATCGAGCCCGGGAACCCGGGCGCGGGAAAAAGGAGACTTCGTGAACGATTCCGAGGAGGCTTATTTGTTCAGACAACTGATTCGAATTATTTTACAATGCCTTTTTCTGTTTTTATATTTTACTGGCTGAATGCCCGTGAATTGGAAAGGAAGTTAAAAATGGACCTCTACATGGCGTCACATTTTAATGAATGGGAATCGGCTGTTGGAATAGTACTGCCTGATGTGTCATGAATACATAGAGAGGAAAGGAGTATGTAATTCTACAGAATCATATACGAAGTGTACGCTCAAAAATTAGAGTATCTCAACTGTTAAATGCTCTACGTCACCATCTAGTTGTCATGCTGTAACTGACAAAGCCGTGGTCGCAAAGCAGTCCACATTGGCGGGTAGTTCTCAAGAGAAGGCGCACTACGTGACATAACATACAATCCCTCAATGTTTCAAGCTTTTATTATTAATAGTCTAGAGGAACCGTCGATACATCAACAAATCTTAGAAACAACATTTAGCACCCTGATGGGTTAAATTTTAAATAGTCCTTTCTCAGTGGGCCCCTATATCACACAAAGAATTCGTTCTCCGAATTTCTTGTCTCCAGGACCAGCGATTTACGCTACTCGCCAGTCAGTTTCTCCTTATATTCACTGCTGGCCATTCAAAATGCAGCACAAAGAAGGAACTGATTTGGGAGATAACCCTTTGTACAAAGATCACACGACTGCAAATACAGGCCAATAGGACGTGAGGAAGACAATGAAATCAGTATCGAGTGTTGCCACCATTGCTGGCTATAATCGCTGCTACATGCCTCAGCACTGAATAAAAGAGAATCTGGATATGTTTGGGGTATAGCAATCGATGCTGCTTCCACATATTGCCAAAGTTGATCTGGTGTAGCAGCGGTTGGTGCATCCCGGGCCAGTCGTTCTGAAGTCATCGACCAGACGTTTTCGATAGGTGAGAGGTCGAGATAACAGGGAGGCCAAAATAGCAATACAGTCTGACAGATGATGAAGAACTCTAGAACATTGCGTGCCACAGGTGGTCGCGCATTATCCTGTTCCAATATGGTCGTCGGCAAGCTCCGAAGGTATGGGAGGCCAAGAGGCTCCAACACTTTCACAGATGTTATGCTGGCTGCTTAGAGCACCAGCAATGTGAACTAATGGGTGCGGGAGTGGAATCAAATACAGACCAAAGCCATAATACAAGGTTCAGGACCAGTATGGCGACGCATCAGGCAACAGTTCAACAGTCTCTCAGCGCGCTGTCTCCAGATTCTAATCTGATCATCGTGGTGGTGCAGGCAGAATCGGGATTCATCAGTAAAAAAAATGTCGTTCCGTTCGGTTGTCCGTATCCGTCGTATATCGCACCACTGCCGGTGCAAACGCCTGTAGCGTTGACTCAGTGATAAACGCAGCGATGGACGCCTTGCGGACAGTCCACTCTGCTGCAAACGACGTCGAGTGGTACGAGCGGACGCTGTATGTCGCGTAACAGACCGAAATTGTTGTGATATGGTTCGTGATGTTGCAGAGTGATCCATCACTGCCATGCGCACAATACCCTTGTCATCGCAAAAAAAAATGGTTCAAATGGCTCTGAGCACTATGGGACTCAACTGCTGAGGTCATTAGTCACCTAGAACTTAGAACTAGTTAAACCTAACTAACCTAAGGACATCACAAACATCCATGCCCGAGGCAGGATTCGAACCTGCGACCGTAGCGGTCTTGCGGTTCCAGACTGCAGCGCCTTTAACCGCACGGCCACTTCGGCCGGCTGTCATCACATGTAGTGGTGCAACAATGTGGGTGTAATCCATCTCGTCGGTCCGTCATTCCCTCCTGCATCCAGCGATTACACATCCGCATCACGATTGCTTTGTTCCATCCGACACGACCATCGATTTCTCTGTAGGACAATCTGCAGCTCCTATAAGCAACTATTCTTCCTCAGTCGGACTCGAAAACGTGCTCGAAAGATGCTCTCCTACAAGGCATAGTGAAACTGCTTACGCAAAACAACCGAAGAAAGAACAATTCCAGTAAGTATACACGGCCGTCTGTTCCGCTTTTATATAGTCTACTGGCGCCTGCGATGTGCGCCTGCGCTGAAGTGTTAATCATCTTCACCTGTCGTCGCCGCAAACGCGCGCTGCAAATTGTACTTGATCTGGATGCTTCTTTCAGGGTGTTGCATTCTGGGTGGGTAACTGTGTATGAGACTGCAACTGCTCAACCTGACCGCACAGATTTAACTATTTATTAACTATCGTTTCATTTTTAATGTCCATTGTTTACCTAATGGCCCACACTGCTACATAAGTAGTTTTCAAACGTGCAGCGGATAAATCCAACAGATAAAGCTCTTAAATCATATAATCCGTCCGTTGTGATTGTCGTATTCCTTAAGCTGTTTTTATCAAAGGTATGATTGATTTATAGCCGAAGGCGAAAAACTGCAGTGGATGCATCTTTTGTGAACATCGGGCATTACACTTGTTTGTCCTCACATGAACACACTGTAGTGAGTGTCATGTGCTGAATGAGACTGTTGGTCGACAAAGCACAGCTGATGCACGTGCGTACGAATCTGGAAACTGACCTATCTTATGACATAATTGGACCGGCTAGACTTCACACAAATGGCACAAGACTTAACACAGAAAACGCGTAGACCTATAATGGAAATAACATAAAATTTCTGTTTCGAAGGTGGATCGTATGGCAGCATATTATCAACGAGGGAACCTACGAATATATCCAAATAAATCAAGCTGCTATGATACTGACACAGAGTTGGTATAAAAAGATATCCAACGCCGTGAGACTTCTACGCCCGTACTCTCCATAAATACTACCACTATACATAATGACCCAATGGACTTAGCGTGATACTTCGCGTAAAAAAAACTTCAAGGTGGTACAATTCCTTTTCCGATGAAATTCGTTTACATATCTCACGTGAACATTTTCAGCGTAATTACTTTGGAGAATTCCGATCTGGTGCCATTATCTGTAAATGCAACGTGGAAGCATTACTTTAAAAGCATCAGCGATCTTTTAGGATCCCTCATAGGTAACTGTACGTCGTTCGCGGACATTCACAGCAACGTGAAACTTCCTCAACTTAGAGAAATGTACCACATTCCTTGGCGCCAACGCATATTTCAGAGTTCCATACGTAGGTCGGTAATAGCTCTCTTATCGTCGTGCGTATCATTCGCATCAAGTGATACTACTCCCGAGATTACGACGCCATTATGGGCCTATCTGAGACCGATTAAGACGACACTTTTGACGACTTGTTTGCAATCTCCAGTACCTCTCTACAAAACACGTTCGGATTTTCAGCCATTCCCTGATTCTTAACTCCTCCCCCGGGGTCCGACACCCCTTTTTTTGTTACAATAGGTTTACAATAACGAATTTAGTGTGGAGAATTAATCTCTCAGACAGTAGCGGAAAGTGGTCTATTGCGAAACTTCCTGGTGAACTGAATCTTGAAAGCTGTTCATTAAAATGGCACCTTTCAAGTTGTTCACTGTAGGTGAGTTCCGAGTCGCTAAGCGGTTGCAAAGATTTTCTATACCCAGGTTATCGACTGCTAAACATACTCCAGTCTTAAACTGGTAAAGTGAAAGTGTGTCTCTAGGGGATACTTTGAAGCTATAGTGAGCTGACCAGTGGGAGGCTCATACGGCAGACTCCCACGTTAGCGTGCCCCCTCCTCCGCGACGAAAGGCATTCATTCTGATCCTGTTTCCACTTTGCTACGGAAGACTGCAGCTTCCTACTTCTTGACACTTGCCAGAGCTGCTTTGTGGACGCTGGTTATTTGAGTTGACGTTCTCATGATACAAACTACGAGGATCACGGTGACATGGTGACATACTCGTGAAGCTTGGGGTAATATTTTATTTACAACGCTTTCTTGTTTACAAATACACCTTCAGTCATATTCAGACTAAACTTCCGTTGTTCAGAGAGATTATTCTTGTTTCCTGCTCGCGATATCAGTGTTTCCCTTATTCGTCTTTGACGTTAGCCTATTGGCTTCGTTACATTCCCACTGAATTAACATTGCTCAAAGTATTCTGATTCCAAAGAAAGCAGGTGCTGACTCGTGTGGATATTGGTGAACTTGCAGTTTACTAACTGATGGTTGTAAAATATTAATACGAATTATTTACAGAAGAATGGAAAAACTGGTACAAGCAAACCTCGAGAAAGGTCAGTTTGGATTCGCGAGTAATCTAGGTAATGCAAAACAGTATTGACCCTACGACTTATCTTAGAAAGGAAAAGATAAAGCTACGTTCATAGCTTTTGTGGTTTTGGAGAAAGATTTTGATAATGTCGGCTGGAATACACTCTTTGAAATACTGAAGGAAGCAGGGAGCGGAAGGTTACATACAGCTCGTGCAGAACCAGACGGTAGTTAAAAGAGTCGAGGGGCATTAAAGGGAAGCAGTAATTTAGAAGGAAGTGACACAGGGTTGTAGCCTATTCCCGGTGTTAGTTTATATATTGAGCAAGCAGTATAGTAAATCAAAGAAAAATATGAGAAGGAATCAAAGTTCAAGGAGAAGAAATAAAAACTTTGAGGTTTGTCGATGACATTGTAATTCAGTAAGAGACAGGAATGGACTTGGAAGAGCAGCTGAACGAAATGGGGAGTGTCTTGAAAGGAGGACGTCAGATGAACATCAAAAAAAGCAAAACGATGGTAATGGAATGTAGTAGAATTAAATCAGTCGTTGCTGAAAGAATTAGATTAGTAAACGAGACACTGAAAGTTATAGATGAGTTGTGCAATTTTGGCAGTAAAATAACTTATGACAGCCGATGCACAGACGATATATCCACGTCTACGTAGATACTCCGCAAGACACAGTACTTTACACGGAGGATACCTGTACCCTACAAGTCATTTCCTTTGCTGTTCGTCTCTCAAACAGAGCGAGGGAAAAACGACTGTCCATATGCCTCCATATGAACCCTAATTTCTCGAATCTTATCATTGTGGTCCGTATGTGCAGTATATGTTGGCGGCAGTAGAATCGATCGGCAGTCAGCTTCAAATGCCGGTTCTATAAATTTTCTCAACAGGGTTTCTCGAAAAGAACGTCGCCTTCCCTCCAAGAATTCCCTTTTGAGTTCCCGAAGGACCTCCGTTGTTCGAACCTTTCTTTCACTGGTGCCATGTCCCGCACTGACGCAGGGTCGGCATTGTTAGGAACGGATTTGGCAAGGTTAGGGTGAAGGGGTGGCCCGATGCCCTTCTTGCCGCTCCCCTGTACCCCCCGGGACGGAATTAGCGTACCCCAGCGGTCTGCATCTAGTGTAATTCATGGAATAGTGCGAACGTGTTCAGATGTCGGCGAGTAGTGTAACTGAGGCGGAACGTGGGGACCAGCCCGGTATTCACCTAGCGGGATGTGGAAAACCGCCTAAAAACCACATCCCGGCTGGCCGGCACACCAGCCCTCGTCGTTAATCCGCCGGGCGTATTCGATCCGGTGCCGGCGCGCCTACCCGAGTCCAGGAAGCAGCACATTAGCGCTCTCAGCTATCCTGTAAATTTGTTGTAAGTCGTTATTTACCGGTTTGCTTTTTAATACTCAGAAAGTTCGCTAAAATATCTTTCATTTATTTTTCTTCCCAAGTCGTTTATGAAATCAGTGCAACTATTGAATTACGCACGTGCTCTTATATGCATTCTTGCGAACGTACATTATTCGAACACGAGCTTCCGAATTGTGCCCTCAGTGGAACTAGTAGTCAAAGTGAGAAATATTTTGAATACCTCGCACACCTATACGGCATTTAAGGTGAACCAGCATTGCCGAGATTACGAGATATCGTGATATTCCGGATCACGTTCGACGGCACTGTTAAATCTCTTGTTTTTTGTGAATAGTCGTCAGATTATGGTGTTAGGTCGTACATCCTCATAGCACATAATCTGCCCACACGGGAAGTCAGATTTACAGTCCTAAGTCATGTTAGGATACTGACACGAGTAATCATGATTTTAGTGTCATTCAAATATTTATTCATACTCGTTACTCAATGAAAGGTTCTCACTTGAATATTTTAACTAAACATTGCTCAAATAGTGTTAAAAATTATTCTGGGTCAAAATTATGTATACAAAGGGGTATATTTTCGGGACATTTTCACAGAAGTCACTTATTTCATGAACTCAATTCAAATAAAAGGTGAGAGGCTTTCAGCCTATGCACCATATCGCAACCCAAAACTATGTCTTTACTTTGCGAAGGTGATGAGTTCATCGGTTGAGCAATCGAGGCACACATGTAGGCCTCAAATTTAATCTGGCAGTATGTGTCGCCTTCTTTTGAAACTCCTAAGTTGCTCGCGAAAGCCAATGTGTCCGGTTCGTTTCCCAGTCTGGCATATAATTTTAATCAGTCTGAGAGTTTGCTAACGAAAGATACATTGCTACAGTATCGAATATTCATTCTGAAAACAGCCGCTAGGTTGTCACTCATCCATTTTCCCACCACATAATGGCTCTGAGCACTGTGGGACTTAACTTATGAGGTCATCAGTCCCCTAGAACTTAGAACTACTTAAACCTAACCAACCTAAGGACATCACACCGTGCCCGAAGCAGGACTCGAACGTGCGACCGTAGCGGTCACGCAGTTCCAAACTTCCCACCACATCTTTTCTTATTGGAATGCTAATGGTAGTCCAGCAAGGTATGCAGGAGAGCTTCTGATGAGACTGAGAGGTGGCAGGTGTCTACTGACAGATTGTAAGATATTAGATGGATGCTGAGGCGTGTCTGAGTAGCTAAGTTTGTAAGAGTATTACTATGAAAGCCACGGATTCGGGTTTTATGTTTAGTCAAGATTACTGCTCTAATACATCAGGATATTTTGTGGCTTATGAAGTAAAACATAGAAATACTAGTCTCGTGCCATGGTGGTCCACAGTTATTTTATTCAGTTACATAGCTTCTGATATCAATCATATAGAAATCAACGTTACAATTTCACCTATAATGCGTAACAGACACTAGTAAAAAATTCTCATATTACACAACAACTTAAAATGTGAAGATAACCTGCTGAACATAGTAGCTAAAACAAAAGTTAAAAAATGGCTCAAATGGCTCTGCGCACTATGGGACCTAACAGCTGAGATCATCAGTCCCCTGGAACTCAGAACTACTTAAACCTAATTAACCTAAAGACATCACAGAAATCCATGCCCGAGACAGGATTCGAACCTGCGACCATAGCAGTCGCGCGGTTCCGGATTGAAGCGCCTAGAACCGCTCGGTCACCGCGGCCGGCAACAAAAGTACAAATAAAAGTAACGATGTGCTATGTGATAAATTAAAACCAGTTAATTCACTGAAAATAGACTTTCTGTGTGGCTTCCCATCTCCATCCGACCGATTATGTGAGCGCCCTGAAAACGACTTGCAAATTGATATTCCGTTTTCCTCAGTACCAGCAAGGTCTCTAAATAACAGAAAACAGTTTGTATTTTTCATTACAGAGTTGCAGCAATCTTGCCACCCAATGCATGCAGAAGGACGACAGAACATGAGGTAAAGACAGAAATAGAATGATACTGCACAATTAAACATAGGTTGGATTAGTACAAAATTTTCAAACAACTTACAGGAATTGAGCCAGGTAGTGTCTACAGTGACAGCCGATATTTAGGTTAGGTTTGGTGTTGAATTAACTAATCTCTTTCGACATGTGTTGACGTTCACTCACTTTTTATTCAATGACCAGTATTGTGAGCAGACAGATGGAGTTGCGATGGGTAGACTTCGAGGAACGTACATTGGAGTCGGCGCCTTTGAAACTCGCCTATTTCTTCAGATATGTCGATGATACTTTTGTTCTTTGGCCTCATGGTAGGGAAAATTGAATCCCTTTTTGGAACATTTGAACTCGATCCATCCGAACATTCGTTTTACGCCGGAGGTGGGAGAGGATGGTTGCCTTCTCTTTCTTGACGTTTTGGTTTGGAGGAACGTTGATGAATGATTGGGACATTCAGTTTACCGGAAATGTACTCACACTGATTTGTATTTACAGGCTGACAGTTGTCACTATCCGACTCAGCGTGAGCGGGTACTTCTTACCTTGGTACACAGGGCACATTTCATTTCCGACACTGAGACTTTGCCAGCGGAGCTGGCCCATCTACATTTCGTCAGAAACGTTATATTGAAAGACAGATTGAACGTGCGTTGCGCTATCGACCAACTGCGCATTGAGTGACTGACGAGAATACTGAGTGTTGACGTCTACTGCCTTTTTCCCTTACGCAGGAAGCACTTCCAACAATATCGGAAATACGATGTGGAAGGTGTTTTCCGACCTCCATCTAAAATTAGAGTGCTTTTGGGTTCTGTTAAGGATGATCTTGGTTTGCGTAAGGCGGGTGTATATAGCATTTCTTGTAGCTGTGGCATGGCATACATTGATCAGACTATCAAGACCGTGGACAACCGATGTACTGAGCATAAACGGCACACACGAGTACAGCAGCCAATTAGATCTGCTATTGTCGAACACTGTTTGGATACTGGCCACCCTATGTTATAAAACAATACCGAGATATTGGTATACACGTCCAGTTATTGGGACAGTGTTATTAAGGAAGCTGTTGAGATTTAATTAGCGAGCAACCTTGTAAACAGGGACGGAGGTTTTTGTTGAAACTCTGCTTGGAATCCTGCTCTCTTCCTCGTCAAAAAACAGAGGTACAGGTCAATGTTACCTCAACTGCTAGTTTGTAGTCTTTCACTATCGATACCTCTGACTTTGGTCGTCTTTGGTGGCACTAGTGTTCAGTGTGTGTGTGTGTTATCTTTCCTGAATTACTCCAAGAATCGAGGTTTTAAATTTGCTTGTACATCATCTGTCCGTTGCAGTTTGTGCCTTGAAAATGGCGGGGTGTACTCCAGCCGAAATATCGGTGGTCGCTGTAAATATTACCTGGTCGAATTCCCGTAAGTTGTTTGAAAATAGACGTTTGATGTCAGGTCAGAGATTATATTGTAGACGCAATAGTTTTAGTCTAGAACTAGCATAGCAACTGATCTCACTTTGTTTCGATTAAACTAATAGTTCAGATATACGAGCGTAAAATAAATACGAGTAAACAAATGTTTTCGGAGTACAGTTCGACAGTCATGTAACACAGACTTTCACTTTACAAGTCATTAACGATTTCTGCGTGCGAAACATAATCACAACTGCCTTTTCCCGACTCTGATTTTTCGATATAGAGGAAGAACCAGACATCATTGTTCCATATTTCTCAGTTCAGCATGTGATCCATAATTTTATGACGTATAAGGGCTATATACAGATAATATGACTTAGTGATACCTTCCTTGATTTAGGCAGCAAGTCAACAGTAGGGCGATGATACATTATTCCTCTTGGATTGTTAAGGACCCAACGATGTCTATTCTTATGGAATCGCTCTCATTGGGCGATATAAAGTAATGCCATAAAACTGAAATATTGTCAGTTTCTTCAATACCGACTTTGAGAACGTTACGTGCCCCATATAAATTTAATATATTATTGATAACGATGAAACAAATTCATTTGATATTTGGGAAAAATAAATATTTTCGAGCCTAGCTTACATGCACACTATTCGTCTTCATATTGATGCTTCTTGTAGATTAACTGTATTGAGAAATTTGCGCAAAGTTTCTCTTTCAGGACCGAGTGAGATGACGCAGTGGTAAGACGAAGGACTTTCATTATGATGGAGCGGGGATCAAATCCCCACCCGCGCAAGCCTTTGAAAAGAATACGATCTACTTCTTTCCCCAACCTCGACCAAACTCAGGTTGTGATTCGTCTCTGAGTCTCTATCAGTCGACGAGATGTTAATTAATAATCTTCCTTTCTTCCTCCAAAATCAGCCACGGAAGTCATGGGATACCTCCTAATATCATGTCGGACCTCCTTTTGCCAGGGCCGGCCGAGGTGGCCCAGCGGTTCTATGTGCTACAGTCTGGAACCACGCGACCGCTACGGTCGTAGGTTCGAGTCCTGCCACGGGGCCGGCCGCTATGACCGTGCGGTTCTAGGCGCTGCAGTCCGAAACCGCGGGACTGCTACGGTCGCAGGTTCGAATCCTGCCTCGGGCATGGATGTGTGTGATGTCCTTAGGTTAGTTAGGTTTGAGTATAAACCTAACTAACCTAAGGACATCACACACATCCATTGTTTAAGTATAAACCTAACTAACCTAAGGACATCACACACATCCATGCCCGAGGCAGGATTCGAACCTGCGACCGTAGCAGTTCTAGGGGACTGATGACCTAAGATGTTAAGTCCCATAGTGCTCAGAGCCGTTTGAACCATTTTGAACCTGTCTCGGGCATGGATGTGTGTGATGTCCTTAGGTTAGTTAGGTTTAAGTAGTTCTATGTTCTAGGGGACTGATGACCTCAGAAGTTGTCCCATAGTGCTCAGAGCCATTTGAACCTTTTTTTTGACAGGCGTAGTACAGTAACTCGGCGTGGCATGGACTCAACAAGTCGTTGGAAGTTCCCTGCAGAAACTGTGAGCCATTCTGTCTCTACAGCCGTCCATAATTGCGAAAGTGTTGCCGGTGCTGGATTTTGTACACGAAATGACCTCTCGATTACATTTCATAAATGTTCGATGGTATTCATACAGGGTGATCTCTGCGGGCAAATCATTCGTTCGAGTCATCCAGAATGCTCTAACATGGCGCATTGTCACCCATAAAACGTCCATCGTTGTTTGGGAATATGAAGTCCATGAATGGCTGAATAACACCATTTTCTGTCAGTCGTCGGTTCAGATGGAGTGGAGGACTCAATCCATTCCATGGAAACACATCCCACACCATTGTGGAGTCACAACCAGCTTACTCATTGCCTTGTTGACAACTTGGATCCGTGGCTCCATTGAATCGAACTCTACCATCAGCTCTTCACAACTAAATTCGGGACTCACCCGACCAGGCCACCCTCTTCCTGTCGCCTAGAGCTAACCGATATGGTCTCGAGCCCAGAAGATGCGCTGCACGCGCTTTTGTGCTGTTAGTAAGGGCACTCGTGTCGACGTCTACTGCCATAGCCCATTAGCGCCAAATTCCCCGCACTGTGCTAACACATACGTTCGTCATACTCCCCCTCATTGGTGTATGCTGTTACTTCACATAGTGCTGCTTGTCTGTTAGCACCGACAATTCCACGCAAACGGCGCTGCTCTCGGTCGTTAAGTGAAAGCCGTCGGCCATTGCATTGTCCATGGTGAGAGGTAATGCCTGAAATTTGGTATTCTCGACATACTCTTGACACTGTGGATCTCTGAATATTCAATTCCCTAACGATTTCCGAAATGGAATGTCCCATGTGTCTAACTGCAACTACCATTCCGCTTTCAAAATCTGTTAATTCCTGTCGCATGGCTGTAATCAAGTCGGAAACCTTTTCACGTGTAACACCTAAGTACAAATGACAGCTACACCAATTCACTGCCCTTTAATATCTTGTGTAAGTGATTCTATCACCATCTGTATATGTGAATATCACAGTTCCACGACTTTTGCAACCTCAGTTCAGTTATGATGATGATGAGGCCCCATACTCCGAAGAGCGTAGGGAACGATGCGGGAAACCCGCACCGCACTACTGGGCAAGGTCCTAGCGGAAGTGGTTTCCTCCGACCGTACTGGGGATGAATGATGATGAAGACGACGCAACAACACCCAGTCATATCGAGGCAGGCAAAATCCCTGACCCCGCCGAGAATCGAACCCAGGACGCCGCACGCGGGAAGCGAGAACGCTACCGCAAGAGCTTCGGACCATTTATGGAGAAACTTAACTGTAATACGGGATATCAACTGAAAATAACTGAAATGATCCTCAATTTTATATATGTAATTTAATCTACCTTCTTCCGCAACAAAGGTAGGTTTCATTCAGTTAAATTAGGAAACAATATGATGTGATCAATATTTCTTTAAGGTTCTATACAGGGTGTTGCAAAAAGGTACGGCCAAACTTTCAGGAAACATTCCTCACACACAAAGAAAGAAAATATGTTATATGGACATGTGTCCGGAAACGCTTACTTTCCATGTTAGAGCTCATTTTATTACTTCTCTTCAAATCGCATTAATCATGGAATGGAAACACACAGCAACAGAACGTACCAGCGTGACTTCAAACACTTTGTTACAGGAAATGTTCAAAATGTCCTCCGTTAGCGAGGATACATGCATCCACCCTCCGTCGCATGGAATCCCTAATGCGCTGATACAGCCCTGGAGAATGGCGTATTGTATCACAGCCGTCCACAATACGAGCACGAAGAGTCTCTACATTTGGTACCGGGGTTGCGTAGACAAGAGCTTTCAAATGCCCCCATAAATGAAAGTCAAGAGGGTTGAGGTCAGGAGAGCGTGGAGGCCATGGATTTGGTCCGCCTCTACCAATCCATCGGTCACCGAATCTGTTGTTGAGAAGCGTACGAACACTTCGACTGAAATGTGCAGGAGCTCCATCGTGCATGAACCACATGTTGTGTCGTACTTGTAAAGGCACATGTTCTAGCAGCACAGGTAGAGTATTCCGTATGAAATCATGATAACGTGCTCCATTGAGCGTAGGTGGAAGAACATGGGGCCCAATCGAGACATCAACAACAATGCCTGCCCAAACGTTCACAGAAAATCTGTGTTGATGACGTGATTGCACAAATGCGTGCGGATTCTCGTCAGCCCTCACATGTTGATTGTGAAAATTTACAATTTGATCACGTTGGAATGGCGGTGAATCGAGGAAGTACAGTACATATTGACCAAACTAAAATGAGCTGTAACATGGAAATTAAGCGTTTCCGGACACATAACATCTTTTCTTTATTTGTGTGTGAGGAATGTTTCCTGAAAGTTTGGCCGTACCTTTTTGTAACACCCTGTAAATTTTCTTATCAAAATATTTGCTCTCGTAGGGCATTTCATTCACATTTCCTGTTTCCAAAAGATAAGACACAATAGTTCACATAAATTATTGAGCTTCAATTTGAGTTTTATGGGTCATGACTGTTGTTTGTGTATCGTTCTCTATCGCTGATACGATGAGAGAAGCGGAAGATGGTATCGGACATAAAAAATGTGGGCAAACGTATTGAACCAATAATCAAAGGAAAAAGTGTGTCATATAGCTCGTACATTAATATGTCTTACATAATGCTTTAACCGACATGTAGTTAGAAACATTTAATCTAGTTTAGTCTTGCAGCAGTTGCTTCTTCCTTCGGCCTTTGGACCTCTACTCGTGATATCGATTCGCTCGTATTTATAGGACGTACTGAACAAGACTGCGTCAAAGGGAAGAGTGGAGTTTAGCGTCCCATCGACATCTAGATCGTTAGAGTTGGAGAACTAACTCCGACAGAACTGCCGTGAGTAAGGAATCAAACGAGACCTTGAAAAACTCATCCCAACTCGCCGATAAATTAATTAAAGTAAACAAAGTAAGACTAAAATTATTATGGTCGGGGACCAATGTGATCGTTGTTCATCCCATACACGAGAACAGTATTTCAATCACTGTACCACCTAGTCACGATAAAGTGTGCAGTATCACGCGATACTCTAAATCAGGCGTGTACATACTTCGTACTGCAGCGGGACGCAAACTCCTCCCGATGACTACATAACGGCTGCAAGTAGAAACTTAAAAAAAGAAAACTATACGTATAATTAATTCACATCATTTGATTCACAAATGTTCTCTTTATTTAACAAGTACAATCACAACAAGAGCTCATAAGAACTAAATTCTTCAAGGACTCGCCCTTTCCTTTCCGGGAAGGACTTAAAACTGAGAAAAAGAAATTACGAGAACGAACGGTGAGGTGCAGACCACATTCAGATCAATGGCGAGACGTGTGCGGTCCGCAGCCCACGTTCTGTGCGTCCCTTCTCTAAATAAACTGGTGAATTAAGGCATTAATAAATGAATAAGATGGGAACGAAAAGCTTGATTCCGTTGAAATGCCTGTGTGTAATGGACTGCTCCTATAGGCCTACGGAGCGGATAGGGCATCTACACTACTGGCCATTAAAATTGACATGCTACAGACGCGAAATTACCCGACAGGAAGAAGATGCTGTGATATGCAAATGATTTGATTTTCAGAACATTCACAAAAGGTTCTGCGCCGGTGGCAACACCTACAACGTGCTGACATGAGGAAAGTTTCCAACTGATTTCTCATACACAAACAGCAGTTGACCGGCGTTGCCTGGTGAAAAGTTGTTGTATGCCTCTTGTAAGGAGGTGAAATGGGTACCATTACGTTTCCGACTTTGACAAAGGTCGGATTGTAGCCTATCGCGATTGCAGTTTATCGTATCGCGACATTGCTGCTCGCGTTGGTCGAGATCCAATGACTGTTAGCAGAATATAGAATCGGTGGGTTCAGGAGGGTAATACCGAACGCCGTGCTGGATCCCGACGGCCTCGTATCACTAGCAGTCGAGATGACAGGCGTCTCATCCACATGGCTGTAACGGATCGTGCAGCCACGTCTCGATCCCTGAGTCAACAAATGGGGATGTTTGCAAGACAACAACCATCTGCACGAACAGTTCGACGACGTTTGCAGCAGCATGGACTATCAGCTCGGAGACCATGGCTGCGGTTACCCTTGACGCTGCATCACAGACAGGAGCGCCTGCGATGGTGTACTCAACGACGAACCTGGGTGCACGAACGGCAAAACTTCGTTTTTTCGGATGAATCCAGGTTCTGTTTACAGCTTCATGATGGTCGCATCCGTGTTTGGCGACATCACGGTGAACGCACATTGGAAGCGTATATTCGTCATCGCCATACTGGCATATCACCCGGCATGATGGTATGGGGTGCCATTCGTTACACGTCTGGGACACCTCTTGTTCGGATTGACGGAACTTTGAACAGCGGATGTTACATTTCAGATGTTTTAGGACCCGTGGCTCTACCCTTCATTCGATCCCTGCGAATGCAGGATAATGCACGACCGCATGTTGCAGGTCCTGTACGGGCCTTTCTGGATACAGAAAATGTTCGACTGCTGCCCTGGCCAGCACATTCTCCAGATCTCTCAC
This sequence comes from Schistocerca americana, assembly GCF_021461395.2. Classification (NCBI taxonomy): domain Eukaryota; kingdom Metazoa; phylum Arthropoda; class Insecta; order Orthoptera; family Acrididae; genus Schistocerca; species Schistocerca americana. The sequence goes on along the minus strand of NC_060122.1, from coordinate 472,618,153 downwards.
CAACTGAAAACGTCTGGTCAATGGTGGCCGAGCAACTGGCTCGTCACAATACGCCAGTCGCTACTCTTTATCAACTGTGGTATCGTGTTGAAGCTGCATGGGCAGCTGTACCTGTACACGCCATCCAAGCTCTGTTTGACTCAATGCCCAGGCGTATCAAGGCCGTAATTACGGCCAGAGGTGTTTGTTCTGGGTACTGATTTCTCAGGATCTATGGACCCAAATTGCGTGAAAATGTAATCACTTGTAAGTTCTAGTATAATATATTTGTCCAATGAATACCCGTTTATCATCTGCATTTCTTCTTGGTGTAGCAATTATAATGGCCAGTAGTGTAAATTAATTTATGTGTACCAGCGAATCTAATTTTTACCAATTTCATACTTTTGTCAGTCCCGCGCATCACGCAGTAACACAATGGAAATGAAAATACTAATGAGTAATGAGGACCACCCGTATGAATACCCATTTATTTCGTCACAATCGGTTTCGTTCGTTAGAACATCATGAAGTTGCCGAGTTGTGCCAATCTCATGACATACGAGGTCTCGTTGTCTTACGTAATGTTAGAGGCGGAATCTGAACATTATGATCACGTAAACGTGCGATCAGGAGAATGTTTACGTGATCATCATTTGCAGATCTCACCTATAACGTTACATAAGACAATTACTCCTCTTACATCATAATATTTGCACAACCCGGCGCCGGCCGCTGTGGTCCGGAACCACGGGGCTGCTACGGTCGCATGTTCGAATCCTGCCTCGGGTATGGATGTGTGTGATGTCCTTAGGTTACTTATGTTTAAGTAGGTCTAAGTCTAGGGGACTGATGACCTCGGATTTTAAGTCTCATAGTGCTGTAATTAAAAAAAAAAACTCGGCAACCTGATGATATTCTAAAGAACGAAGTGGTCACGACATAATAAATGTGTACAAATACGGCTGTGGTGGTTCTCATTAATCATTAATATCAGTATCAATCAGCTGTGGAACTGAACGCGGTGAAGATGACTATCAATAAAAACAGCTTACGGATGAGGCGTGATTTAGTAATGAATTTATGGAAGATGTTTACATTTTATTAATAGGATTAAGTAGGAATAATAAATATTTGTCATGTTGGAAATAATTGTGGTAGCAGGGAATGTTTGCACCAAAGAATTGTTGACACGAGAGACCGCAAATTGATATAATTTTAAAAAGGGCGGGAGAGACCGCGTATGGATACATTTTAAGAAAAGAGCGGGAAAGACCGCGCATTGATACACTTTGTAATGGTAGCAGGGATTGTCTGCACCAGAAAGTATTGCTGGGGGGAGAGACCGCACTTTTGCGTTGGTAGGAAGTCAGTAGTAAGCGAGATGTGAAGCGAGTCGGTAGCAGGTCTGAAGTGAGAGGTTGAGAGGAGTGGTGTGCCTGTCACCCACTAGCTATGATTTACAAGAGATAGTAAACAGATGTACAGAGACATCAGCTAACTATTATAATAAGAGGAACTAATATTATTGAATTAATTTTTTGAGAAACTCAAGACTATTGAAGGTATGTTTGCGCATTGCTAGTTGTAAGATTATTGTAAAAAGTAAGTCCCATTTGATCGTTTGTAAAATCATTTCATTCAGATAATAATTAACTTTTGCCAGCAATATTGCATTTCTAATTATAATCCATCCCAAAAACCACCAACGTAAAACTTTGCAAAATTTTATTGTTGTCAAGAAAAAGTTTAACTATGAATTATGTAATTTCAGTCAAATTAATTAAAGAATAACGTCAGCTTTGGTAATAAATACAGCCACTTATTATGAAAGCCCACCAGCAGCTAATAGAGTATAGTAAAACAAAGTATATTCATGTCGCAGTTCGATGTAGCAGTCAGATGGCGATCCAGTAATAGTAAAAAAGGTAAGGAACAGTTTCGGGTTATTGCAGGTAACGACTGAGGGCCACACGACGACACATTCTATGTTTCGTTGAAATAATCAGCGAATCACTTTCAATAAACAGCAATTAAATTTGTATGCGAAGATAGAGAAAGAGAATAAATTTCAAAGGGAAGATTTCATTTGTTATTATTCAGCAAGAGATAGAAATCCTAATGGAAGGTTACATAGGTTATTGTAAAGGGAAGGTTATCAATAACAAAACAGGAAGTAGAGGAGACGGGAAGGTTTCATTGTCTTGCGCTAAGTGACAACACCGCGACCACTCTGAACACTTACGTATCTCAGCCCAGGACACTCGTGGCGCCTCCGCTACTGCGGCAAATGTAACAACAACAAGCAATGGGTGGGAGCAACATGGACGGCGTGGAATCCTTGTAAGTGCGCGCATCCAGCGACACGCGATACAGCGCTCCCTGGCGCACGCGAGGGCAACATTACAGTGGCCTGCCACACAGACTCTCTGTATAGCAGTCTGTTAGGCAAATTTGTCTCTGCTCCGCGCAGGATGACTGATGCTCAATTATGGTAGACACACTATCACACTTAAAGCTACGAAATTATACAAACATCTCAAGAAACACCATCTTTTTTGTACATTGCTCGTGCTCCAAAAACGAGTACAAAAACGACGTAACCCATGTTTTAATGCTGCTTTCCACCATAACTTTATACAATTCTTGTAGGGCCGCACTTGTGCAGTTGTACTTATACGAGGAGGTAGGTGGTTCGAATACTGAAGATGGAAGATATTTACATCACCAGTATTTGGCCAGCAAATGGAGGGGAAAGCGATGGAGCAGATTTGCTGATCATCAGAGTGTTCGGAAATATCATGATTTAAATTCCAAAGCTCTTAGCGGTAGCTCATGGTGTAGGGCCCATACGTTGTGAGGTCCTATTTCGATTTGTGGCTTTGGGGAGTCCTGTTTTAAGGTCTTTTCTTTTTTGTCCGTGGTTCTTATGTTCAGCTTGCCTAATTCAAATTTATGTTAAAGAGATGAGTTTGTATGTTGCTTCTCAGTTAAGGGCAGATATTATATGAACAGAAAATTATTGAATGTTCGTTTTATTTTCTCAGTAACATGAATGCAAGTGACTTTTCTTCGTATCGCTGACCAGAACAAAGAAGCTTATAACCAGAACTGTGTGAGTACGCATTCTAATACGCAATAAACTAGGAAGAACTGTCAAGTGACAGACAGCGGTAAATCCTTTATCTGTGAGGTACTCAAATCCTGGGGAATGTAAATATATTAAAGATAAAACAACGCTAGAAAAAAACGTATAACGACTACTGTTGAATGAGCTTTGAAATATTTCCAAGTGCAAAAATTTAGTTATCCACTAGACAGAGCAATAAAATAAAGATCTTTAATTTTCGCTCTATAACGTAGAAAACTGACATTTTTTCGCTATACTTCTTGCTCAAGACGATTTTATGTAAGTCTACACTGCGAAGCGCTCAAATTAAAGCTTAATTTGCTGAGTAAACTCGCGTATAAAATTTTTCCTTACGTTGGGTTAAAATATTGGTTAACAAATGATGATAATATATTAGACAGGTGTCGATGCACTCCTCATGTGAGGTTTTGAAGCTTTTTTAAAAGTAATCTTAATAATGAAGACACCACAATATTTTAAAGTAGAGAAACTTTGAAATACATAGGGTGCCGTTTCTTATGTTGATTTCTGTCTTTCGAGGCTATATCAGAGAACAAAGAAAAATATTTGTTTTTATCTTTTTTGTAGACTTATTGAGTCAATTATGTGCTATAACGCACGTATCAGACAAATCTCAGCGCAGCATTACAAACAATTCAGTTACACACTCTGGTCCATTGTACTGATTCAGAAAACGCTGCACGTTTATACCTTAACGACTAATTCATACCGATGAAGCAAGACATTGACATTATTCGGGCCTCTCGTAGTTCCGGTTCATAGTGAACGTCTCTGCAGTCAATCAGTTAACGAACGTAAAACAGTAACATGTAAACACAGTCAGTCCTTAAAGTTTAGGGACTGGGTAAATAAAGAAAAGAGAAAAGGAGCTAAGATAGTAGTTCTAATGCTTCAAGAGTTCTACACAGCCCCCCCCCCCCCACGCCCCCTCTCATTTGAGTGCAATGTACAGAACGTTCATATATCCATGCTCAACTGTGTCGTACTTTCAGATGTTGTTCAATTCATACTTCACGTTTCTTTGTACATCCATTATGTCGTCAAACTGTTCACCCTTAATGTGTATTTCTGCACTTTGTCGTTGTTTGGTAGGTTCATATCGATAACACTAAGTCTTGTCATCAGTGATGATTATTCCAAGAAATAATTATCCGCGTTTTGCACGGCTGTTTTATCCATGCGCCGTCTCTTTTGTTCAGGAGTCAAGGTGTGTGGAACAAACCTTGTACACACTTTCCTCTTCTTCAAAACATTCTGTCGAGCGTCTTGAACACTTGATTCATGGCCGTTGCTCAACTGCGATTTGTGCCACAACTACAATGACAAACCACGGCCGGACGTCCACCGCTTAACACTGGCTACTCGCAACTGATTGGTTGAATGCTCACCTGTTGGTCACAGTTGTTGGTTCGAGCTGTCACCGGAGTTACTGCGCAAACTTTTCGTACGCGCCATATTCAAAACCAGTCTTGTAAATTTTTGCGTGGATGGTTTAATTATTTTTAATGGTGCAGCTAGTAATCAGGAAATTTAAGAACAGCTTTCAGTATAAAAAGACCAGAAGTATGGACGTGTAGTTTGTGTTGCAACTGTTTGAACGTCAGCTTCTCCGTGGTCTGCAGTGGATTACCGGCCTATTCTACGTATTATCCTATCTTCCAATTTCTACTGTAGAGTCAAATTAACACAGAACCCGGATCAGATTCCCAGCCCGGCACACTTTTTGAATCTGCCAGGAAGTTTTACAACAGCGCACATTCCGCTGCAGAGTGAAAATTCGTTCTAGAACCCATATCTAAGCCAGAGAAATGAGACTCATAGACTCCGTGGATTGAAATAATAACTAGTGACTTGGTATGATACCAATCTAAGTTGGATTTTCCATTATTTTTTTGCGCAAATTTTGTCCATGATGCCACTTAAGCCACAGAAATATTTACAACCACCCTGACTTTAAAAAAAAAAACCTTAAAGGATGCTCTCGCTGTACGTCTCTGTCCGACGTGGCAAACACGAACAATGTACGATGACGTAGATAGAGCTGTTTTGAACAAAACCGCTTCGGACAGAACTGTCAATTCTTGTTGAGCTCTTTTACCAATCCACTGTTTGTTTGCTAATGATGTTTGATTGCTAATTTTTGTTAGAAATCAGGTTGACAACTTGTTAGCCACTTTGTCTGATAAGTAAGTGTAGTTTCCTTTATTTAAAAAATAAATACGAAGTAATCGACAGTGTTTCTTTACATTAACGAGTTTACATCTTACAAAGCTGGAATTTTCAATCGTTGAAACGGTGGCCTTTCAAATCTGCAAGCCACAAGCACAAAGATAGGTATTTTCAAGTTTTTTTTTTTTGTGTGACCATCCTCCGCAGCAAGCATATCAATACTTGTTTTGTAAATAAGCAACAGGAAAAGGCAGTTATATTTACAAAACAAGTATAAGTATTTTCATCTATTGTACAGATGAACGTTCCCGCACTCTTGGCAATTATCAGATATATTTCAGCACGAGCATGTAAACGTGACAGATCTGGTCATGAACATAGCAAGTGCTAATACAATGTTCCTGATATTACTGTACTGCTTTTTTCGAATTCCATTAAAGTACATCACTCAGTTAGAGAAAACGTTGCTTAAATATCTTATCCAGAAAGTATAAACAATGTAGCAAAATATTCACGACTTTGCGCATTATATTTGCTGGAGACTTCATTCACATAATTTGAACTGTCCAAGAAACAAACGTTGCGTGTGTTACCCATCATATCGCGAATAGTGAAGCGACTACGATACTACCATGAGCTACACGCCATGCTCCCTTCTCATATCACAATATCTTAAATTTATTTACGAAGCACACTGCGTCGAGCACACTAAAACTGTACTTCGCGGGGAAGTGCTCTAACAACTGAGCTGCCCAAGCATGATTCACGACGTGCCCTCACAGCTTCACTCCCGCCAGTATCTCATTTCCTACCTTCCAAACTTCACACTTCATAACGGCGCGCACTCCAATGTAGAGTGAAAATTCGTTCTGGAAAATATTGTTTTGTGTTTGTTAACCAACGTTTTCTTTAACTGAATCTCCTGCCAGCCCCGCCAATCTGTATGTGTACATTTTACAAGGCGACATTGCAGAATTGTGGGCGCCGAAAATAAAACTTGTCAGAATAATTTCATAACAAATTAATGTAAACAGTAAAGGAATCATCTGAAAACCGCACGAGACGAGTCCGAATATCAGAAAACGAGCAAAGTGAAAGACAGCCAGCAGAAAAACCTGAAACAATCCAACGCAGATTATCTGTGAAACAATATCAAAAATAACCTGTACATTTATTATGACAAATTTTCTATTGCTTGTTAAGTTTCACACCGCTATTCGACGATTTTATAAACTGTTCATTGTTTCACTAGCACTTTAGACCTCTTGTGTTCTACAATGGACTATTCGTAGACAGTGTTACTGAACAACTTACTCTCAAATGGTTCAAATGGCTCTGAGCACTATGGGACTCAACTTCTGAGGTCATTAGTCCCCTAGAACTTAGAACTAGTTAAACCTAACTAACCTTAGGACATCACACACATCCATGCCCGAGGCAGGATTCGGACCTGCGACCGTAGTGGTTTCGCGGTTCCAGACTGCAGCGCCTAGAACCGCACGGCCACTTCGGCCGGCACTTACTCTCACAGTAGACGTACCAGTCTGATAATTCGATAATCGTGTGCCTTTGTGACAAGAGTCCTCTCAGTCTGCTACCGTCACTCTTCAGAATGACTCCATTATGCTGAAATGGATGTTGAAATTAAACATTTTATGCTTGACATTTTGTGTCCTGAATTGACGAAAAGTCGCTACGTCGAAGTACACTCAGAGTACATGATAACTACATGGTGCTTTCGGTATAGATACGTATATTGTCATCGCTTGTACCTTAATATGTACCCACTTCAGTGTGTTAGATGCTTTTTCTCTGTTTGTAACGGTTTTCCCACAAAACGGCACATAATTTGCTACCTCGTGTTTTCTGCACAGTCGTAACTCCACTGTGAAGTCGACTCTGCCTGTCAGTATAGGCTATCCATTTTACATCCATGTGTCCAATCTTCAATAACTGACCTGCTGCCCAGGGGAAAGCAAACGTTAATGGCTTACTTGTGTCATGCAGGCTTAGAGGTAGTAACCAACATAAAAACATACTACTCGTAATGGCTATAATTATTAGTCTGCAAGTGAAGTTAATACTGATGTAACAATGTTCAGTATTGTTGTTCAATACACTGTTGTAAGTCATCAATAAAAAAACTTTGCACTTATATCCCACATGCACTGCATTAACATCTTCACTTCAGTTAGCTATTCCCCTTTACGACTCCGTTTGGTCACCGTAAACAAAAAGGTATATTTTTCCATATAACACAATATTAATAGTAGAGTAAATACTTCGCTGAGGTTTCTGCTCCTTACTCATACTTGTTCAATCCATGAAACCATCTCAGAGACTAACTGCCTGCAGGCCTTTTCTTCATTTGTGCCGGCCGGTGTGGCCGTGCGGTTCTAGGCGCTTCAGTCTGGAACCGCGTGACCGCTACGGTCGCAGGTTCGAATCCTGCCTCGGGCATGGATGTGTGTGATGTCGTTAGGTTAGTTAGGTTTAAGTAGTTCTAAGTTCTAGGGGACTGATGACCTCAGATGTTAAGTCCCATAGTGCTCAGAGCCATTGGAACCATTTCTTCATTTGTCAAATGTTCATCCTGCCGACTAACTGACGAGGCATGTCCGCGCCAGTTGTGGTCATAGGTCCTATACTGGTGGTTAAGCGTGAAATTCAATACATAGGATCAATATCTCTGCCTTTACGGAATCCAGACAAAGCTGCTGGTGTTCACTTCTGCCAATGGCTTCTCGATGAAGTGATGTTCTGTTTGGATCATCAGTTTTCATTTGTTAAATCAGTCCTGGTGAGATATCTGAAATCTCACGCCCCATTAGGCATCGGAAAATTCCCGTCGGCAGGTTGGATGGCGTCGCATAACGTTAATGTTGGAGTCTGGTGCGCAGTTTTCGGACCAGCTGCATTTTGCACACCCTGATATACATTCGGGAGGACGGCGGTTCAAACCCCCGTTCAGTCATCCAGATTTAGGTTGTCCGATATTTCTTTAAACTGCTTTACCTGATTACCAGTATGGTTTCTTTGAAATTTTGGAACAAGCTCTGTATTCCAACATTATGAATTACGTTGAAGAAAATTATCTATTGATACATAGCCGGCACTAATTCAGAAAATATTGTCTTTGTGAAACACTGGATTACAGTTTATTCACATGTAGTAGTGACTGCCATCGATAGGGAATCGCAGATTAAAACCATATTCCTACTTTTCCAGATGGCTTTTGAGAGCGTTTCTCGCAAGCGGCTTCTGATAAAACTGCGTGCACGCGGAGCATCGTCTCAGGGCTACATCTACATTTACATGTACATACACTCCTGGAAATGGAAAAAAGAACACATTGACACCGGTGTGTCAGACCCACCATACTTGCTCCGGACACTGCGAGAGGGCTGTACAAGCAATGATCACACGCACGGCACAGCGGACACACCAGGAACCGCGGTGTTGGCCGTCGAATGGCCCTAGCTGCGCAGCACTTGTGCACCGCCGCCGTCAGTGTCAGCCAGTTTGCCGTGGCGTACGGAGCTCCATCGCAGTCTTTAACACTGGTAGCATGCCGCGACAGCGTGGACGTGAACCGTATGTGCAGTTGACGGACTTTGAGCGAGGGCGTATAGTGGGCATGCGGGAGGCCGGGTGGACGTACCGCCGAATTGCTCAACACGTGGGGCGTGAGGTCTCCACAGTACATCGATGTTGTCGCCAGTGGTCGGCGGAAGGTGCACGTGCCCGTCGACCTGGGACCGGACCGCAGCGACGCACGGATGCACGCCAAGACCGTAGGATCCTACGCAGTGCCGTAGGGGACCGCACCGCCACTTCCCAGCAAATTAGGGACACTGTTGCTCCTGGGGTATCGGCGAGGACCATTCGCAACCGTCTCCATGAAGCTGGGCTACGGTCCCACACACCGTTAGGCCGTCTTCCGCTCACGCCCCAACATCGTGCAGCCCGCCTCCAGCGGTGTCGCGACAGGCGTGAATGGAGGGACGAATGGAGACGTGTCGTCTTCAGCGATGAGAGTCGCTTCTGCCTTGGTGCCAATGATGGTCGTATGCATGTTTGGCGCCGTGCAGGTGAGCGCCACAATCAGGACTGCATACGACCGAGGCACACAGGGCCAACACCCAGCATCATGGTGTGGGGAGCGATCTCCTACACTGGCCGTACACCACTGGTGATCGTCGAGGGGACACTGAATAGTGCACGGTACATCCAAACCGTCATCGAACCCATCGTTCTACCATTCCTAGACCGGCAAGGGAACTTGCTGTTCCAACAGGACAATGCACGTCCGCATGTATCCCGTGCCACCCAACGTGCTCTAGAAGGTGTAAGTCAACTACCCTGGCCAGCAAGATCTCCGGATCTGTCCCCCATTGAGCATGTTTGGGACTGGATGAAGCGTCGTCTCACGCGGTCTGCACGTCCAGCACGAACGCTGGTCCAACTGAGGCGCCAGGTGGAAATGGCATGGCAAGCCGTTCCACAGGACTACATCCAGCATCTCTACGATCGTCTCCATGGGAGAATAGCAGCCTGCATTGCTGCGAAAGGTGGATATACACTGTACTAGTGCCGACATTGTGCATGCTCTGTTGCCTGTGTCTATGTGCCTGTGGTTCTGTCAGTGTGATCATGTGATGTATCTGACCCCAGGAATGTGTCAATAAAGTTTCCCCTTCCTGGGACAATGAATTCACGGTGTTCTTATTTCAATTTCCAGGAGTGTATATGCTCCGCAAGCTGCCATACGGGGTGTCCGTGAGTAAGGTTCCTTGTACCACTACGCTGTTCCACTGGCAAATGGAACGAGGGAAAAACGACTCTCTAGACGCCTACGTACGAGCCCTGATTCATCTCGCCCTTGAGCTAAATGTACGTTGGCGACAACGGAAACGCTCTGCGGTCAGCCTCGAATTGTGGCTCTCTATATTTTCTCAATAGTGTTCCCTGAACCAAAAGTCGTCTTCACTCCAGAGATTCCCATTTAACTTCACGGAGCATTCCCATAATATTCGCATGTTGATCAAACTTAACGATAAAAAATCTAGCAGCACGTCTCTGAACTGCTTCGATGTCTTCCTTTAATCCTACCTGGTGAGGATCTCAATTACTCGAGCATTACTCAACTGTGGGTCGCACTAGTGTTCTACATGCCTTTTCCTTTAGAGATGAGCTACATTTTCCTAGAAAGCACCCAACAAACCGACGCCGACTAGTCACCTTCCCTAATAGCGACCTTACATATTCTATCACTTTTCACATCGCGTTGGGACATTGTACGTAGGTATCGACTTGACAGTGTCAAGCAGAACACCACTGAACACTGTATTTGATCACTATAGTATTTCCTACTCGTCTGCATTAACTTACATTTTTCTACATTTACAGCAAGCGATTGGATTCGTGATTTCCTGTCAGAAATGTCGTAGTTCATAGTCATTGACGGGAAGTCATCTAGTGAAAACGAAGTGATAGCTGATGTTGCCCAAGGCAGTGTTATAGGCCTTCTGCTGTTCTGAACCCATATAAACGTTTTAGGTGACAGTCTCAGCAGCTGTCTTCGATCTTTTTGCAAATGATACTGTCGTTTACCGTATAAATAAAGTCATAAGAAGGTCAAAAAGAACTGTAAAATTATTTAGACACGGTATCTGCACTCTGCGAAAATTGATTTGGCCTTAAACAATAAAAATGTGTGATGTCCTACACATGACTACTAAAAAAACGCCGTTAAGTTTCGGTTGCGCGATAAAACACACAAGCTGAAACATTGACGATTCAAATAAATATCTATGGATTATAATTACAAACAACTTAGTGCGGAACCACCATATAAAGTATGTTCTCGCGAAGGAGAGCAAAAGATTGCGTTTTATTAGCAAGAACACTTAGAACATGCAACAAATCTACAAGGCTCTTCTTTGTCTTCTTCTGGAGTATTGCCGTGCGATATGTGATCCTTACCACATAGGACTGACGGTGGACATAGAAAGAGATCAACCTAGGGACCTCGTTTTGTATTATCTCTGAATAGAGGAGAGAGTATCTCGGATACGATAAGCGAGTTGGAGTGCCAATCGTTAAAGCAAATGCGTGTTCCGTTGTGGCGAGATCTTTTCATGAAATCAGCAATTTTCTTCTTCAAATACCAAAATATCTTTACTCCCACCCACGTCGTGACAAACGACTATCGTAATAAAATAAGGCAAATCAGAACACAAACTTAAATATCTTTTTGTAATTGAATTTAAGAGCCTTTAGCTTACGCCATATAGCCAGCTCATGTCACATAACATATGCAGGTACTGATATTGTTTGAGCACACACTCATGTTCTAGACAGAACATACATAGTTACAGACAGATCAATACCGTATAATCAGCGTAAAATCAAATGTTATAGAACACATTTAAGCAGACCAGCGCCAGTGATAAGTAGCTCTGAGATACGGATACTAAAGGCAACAGTGAATCCGTACGTCGCATAAAAAAGTCTGTGGCCCTGTGTTGCTAACAAAGCCATCACCCAAGTTGGCAATGGATGACCAAGCACCACAAGGTCTTGTAAAAGGATTCTAGTACTCCCACATAGAGTGGGGCACCCAAAGAAAAGATGATTTGCGTCCTCCTCTTCTCCATAAGAGCAGAGAGATATTTGTCTACGATGTGCAGCAAACGAAAAAAAAAAAAAAAGTTCAAATTGCTCTGAGCACTAACTTCTAAAGTCATCAGTCCCCTAGAACTTAGAACTACTTAAACCTAACTAACCTAAGGACATCACACACAGCCATTCCCGAGACAGGATTCGAACTGCGACCGTAGCGGTCGCGCGGTTCCAGACTGTAGCGCCTAGAACCGCTCGGCCACCCCGGCCGGCGATGTGCAGCATGTGAAGATGTTTACGGAAACAACCGTGGTGTCTGGCTATTAGGGAGGTGAAGTATCTAGATACTGAACGTGTATGGTATTTCGTGGAATAGGGGACTGACGAGTGAATTGTTGCGTAGTTCTTGCAGTGTGGTTCCCCACCCCCCTCCCCACCACCCCTCCCTCCCTTCCGGTTGCCAATTTTCTATGGTCCGTCTGTGTAGGACATATTGGTAAAAGCGTACTATTCGGGAGTTGAACTGTCGGGATATAGACTGAATGATGGTGCTATGAACCTTCTGCGAAACATAAAAGTGAACTGCAGAGCTATTATGTAGATGGAAGGACAACGACGATTTCCTTCCCCACGCTTCCCATTCCGACATCGACGGGATGCTAAGCCCCAATTTTTCCAAAGAAGACTACTTTCGAGTCACGAAAGACTTGCTTGAGCAGATGGGAAGATTAAGAAACACGAGGATAATACACTACTGCCCATTAAAATTGCTACACCACGAAGGTGACGTGCTACAGACGCGACATTTAACCGACAGGAAGAAGATGCTGTGATATGCAAATGATTAGCTTTTCAGAACATTCACACGAGGTTGGCGCCGGTGACGACACCTACAATGTGTTGACATAAGGAAAGTTTCCAACCGATTTCTCATACACAGCCGGCCGAAATGGCCGTGCGGTTAAAGGCGCTGCAGTCTGGAACCGCAAGGCCGCTACGGTCGCAGGTTCGAATCCTGCCTCGGGCATGGATGTTTGTGATGTCCTTAGGTTAGTTAGGTTTAACTAGTTCTAAGTTCTAGGGAACTAATGACCTCAGCAGTTGAGTCCCATAGTGCTCAGAGCCGTTTTTTTCTCATACACAAACAGCATTTGACTGGCGTTGCCTGGTGAAGGGAGCCTCGTGTAAGGAGGAGAAATGAGTACCATCACGTTTCCGACTTTGAGAAAGGTCCGATTGTAGCCTACTGCGATTGCGGTTTATCGTATCGCGACATTGCTGCTCGCGTTGGTCGAGATCCAATGACTGTTATAATATGAATCGGTGGGGTCAGGAGGGTAATATGGAACACCGTGCTGGATCCCGACGGCCTCGTATCACTACCAGTCGAGATGACAGGCATCTTATCCACATGGCTGTAACGGATCGTGCAGCCACGTCTCGATCCCTGAGTCAACAAATGGGGATGTTTGCAAGACAACAACCATCTCCACGAACAGTTCGACGACGTTTGCAGCAGCATGGACTATCAGCTCGGAGACCATGGCTGCGGTTACCCTTGACGCTGCATCACAGACAGGAGCGCCTGCGATGGTGTACTCAACGACGAACCTGGGTGCACGAGTGGCAAAACGTCATTTTTTCAGATGAATCCATCCATGTTCTGTTTACAGCATCATGATGGTCGCATCCTTGTTTGGCGACATCGCGGTGAACGCACATTGGAAGCGTGTATTCGTCATCGCCATACTGGCGTATCACCCGGCGTGATGGTATGGGGTGCCACTGGTTACACGTCTCGGTCACCTCTTGTTCGCATTGACGGAACTTTGAACAGCGGACGTTACATGTCAGATGAGTTACGACCCGTGGCTCTACCCTTCATTCGATCTCTGCGAACCCTACATTTCAGCAAATGGTTCAAATGGCTCTGAGCACTATGGGAATTAACATCTATGGTCATCAGTCCCCTAGAACTTAGAACTACTTAAACCTAACTAACCTAAGGACATCACACAACTCCCAGTCATCACGAGGCAGAGAAAATCCCTGACCCCGCCGGGAATCGAACCCGGGAAACCGGGCGCGGGAAGCGAGAACGCTGCCGCACGACCACGAGATGAGGGCTACATTTCAGTAGGATAATGCGCGACCGCATGTCTCAGGTCCTGTACGGGCCTTTATGGATACAGAAAACGTTCGACTGCTGCCCTAGCCAGCACATTCTCCAGATCTCTCACCCACCAATTGAAAACGTCTGGTCAGTGGTCGCCGAGCAACTGGCTCGTCACAATACGCCAGTCACTACTCTTGATGAACTGTGGTATCGTGTTCAAGGTGCATGGGCAGCTGTACCTGTACACGCCATCCAAGCTCTGACTCAATGCCCGGGCGTATCAAGCCCGTTATTACGGCCAGAGGTGTTTGTTCTGGGTACTGATTTCTCAGGATCCATGCAACCAAATTGCGTGAAAATGTAATCATATGTCAGTTCTAGTATAACTTATTTGTCCAATGAATACCCGTTTATAGTCTACATTTCTTCTTGGTGAAGCAATTTTAATGGCTAGTAGTGTACTAGTAGAGCGACGTTCCTTTTCAGTAACAAGCAGGGGATAAAGTTTGTTTCTCTGTGAGATATGAGGACGGGATCTCAGCCCAAAGAGCTGAACTCGAAGCTTCGCTCACTTTCGTAGTTTATACGGAGACAGTGTGCCTTGTTTTTCGAGTTGCGACCTGCAAATCAGGCGCAGTGCTGCGTCGTCCTCAGGGACTCCGTAAATCCGCTCAGTGCACGGCGGCGCGTCGCAGAAAGCTCCCCCACGCTCACTCTGCCGCCGCCGCCGGGCTATGTTTCATTTCCGCGTATACGGGTCTGCTGCTTCACAACAAATGGAAGTAAGGTTAGAATTTAACGTCCTGTCGTCGACGAAGGGAAGGATGTGGAACGAAATAGGACTCGTCTTGCTTCAGCACAGACGTAGCGCATGTGTAGCTCCCACTCCTGCAGACGCAGTAACAACGACGAGACGACGACTCGAACTATTATTCTTTCACATCTATCAGGTTGGTGTATAAGTTCACAGCATTTTTGTTTTCCATGTTGGTATTCCGACTGCAATGGATTTATCTATCGATTGTCATTTTATATCTGTAGTTGCATGTTGCTATTTGAATTTACATATAGTCACCACGCGGAGTGGTCGCGCGGTTTGAGGCGCCATGTCACGGATTGCTCGGCCCCTCAGGGCAGAGG
The DNA here is from genome assembly GCF_021461395.2 of Schistocerca americana. Lineage (NCBI taxonomy): Eukaryota > Metazoa > Arthropoda > Insecta > Orthoptera > Acrididae > Schistocerca > Schistocerca americana. The sequence continues at coordinate 472,602,974 of NC_060122.1, read as the reverse complement.
TTCGAGTCCTCCCCCGGGCATGGGTGTGTGTGTTGTTCTTAGCATAAGTAGTCAGTAAGTCTAGGGATCGTTAAGCTCAGCAGTTTGGTCCCTTAGGAATTCACACAGGCCGGCCGGAGTGGCCGAGCGGTTCTGGGCGCTACAGTCTGGAACCGCGCGAAAGATAACTGCCGTTATGTAGACAGGAGTGACACCACCAGCAGTCGACCAATGGTGTAAACGCCCAGAAGATGACCCATAGGTCGGGTTGAAACCGGTTGGCGGTATAATAATAATAATAAATGCGATTAAGATTGTTTTTGAATTATTGAGAAACATTTGCGCCTTGTATGGGAATAATGCCATTGGACAGGGCAGGGCAAGAAAATGGTTTTCTCGTTTTAAGAAGGATCGTTTTGACATCGGTGACTCTCCACGTTCAGTGTACCCGAGCACTGGTAAATGTGATACACTGTGATCGTTCCACTGTAGTGCGACATCTGCACTCAATGGGGAAGGTTCAAAAATCGGGTGTATGGGTATCGCATGCTCTAATCAAAAATCACAATAATCAACGTGCCATATGTGCATCTCTGTATCTTCATCAACTGGCTTGTGAACAACACCGACGATTACTATCCTGGATCGTTACTGGCGAAGAGAAATGGTGTCCTCGTGCTAACATAAAGTTCAAATGGTTCAAATGGCTCTGAGCACTCTGGGACTTAACATCTGAAGTCATCAGTCCCCTAGAACTTAGAACTAACTAAACCAAACTAACCTAAGGACATCACACACACCCATGCCCGAGGCAGGATTCGAACCTGCGACCGTAGCAGTCGCGCAGTTCCAGACTGTAGCGTCTAGAACCGCTCGGCCACCACGGCCGGCGCTAACATAAGGAAAAGAAAGGAATGATTCAGCCCATACAAAGCAGCAAATCGACGTATCTGCGCGCATCCACAAAAGACAATGTTATGCATCTGGTGGAAGAGCGACGGTGTGGTGTACTACGAATTGGTTCCCTGAGGTATAACCATCACTGCTGACATTTACTGTGAACAACTGAGACATCTTGCAGACGCAGTCCAAGAACAACGCCAGGAGACTGCGTGAAGTGATACTACTCCACTACATCGCCTCTCCCCCTCCCGCAGTCTGCTAGACTGACAGAAAGCACTATACAGAAGTTGGGCTGAGAAGTCACTCGGCACACACCTTATTCACCTGATATTGCGCGCTCAGATTTTTACCTTTTCCGCTCTCAGTCGAACAACCTTCAAGGAACTTCCTCTCGCCGGCCGGTGTGGCCGAGCGGTTCTAGGCGCTTCATTCTGGAACCGCGCGACCGCTACGATCTCGGGTTCGAATCCTGCCTCGGGCATGGATGTGTGTGATGTCCTTAGGTTAGTTAGGTTTAAGTAGTTCTAAGTTCTAGGGGACTGATGACCTCAGATATTAAGTCCCATAGTACTCAAAGCCATTTGGACCATTTTTTTGAACTTCGTCTCCGGATGAAAATGCGCTACGAACATGGCTTGCCTAGTCCTTCGCCTCAAAACCACGTGATTTTTACAGTCGCATTGGTAAACATGTAAACACTGAAGGAAAGTATATTATTGATCACTACTTCTCTTTCCCAAACTTATGGAAAAAAGCTGCGGACTTATGCACCAACCCAATACTATTTCGCCACATCTATAAAAATACCAAAATTCACGATGAACGTTTAGGCGCTGCAGAGTTTAATGTGGACCACTGGTCTAAATGTCTTATTTCAAGGTCTATCTGCAACATGCACATTTTCGTTTGTACAGAAAGGCGGCAATTTCGCCAGATGCTTGGCTTATTCGATCACTATATTTGTCGAAATTTTTGAAGACCACCTAATTAATTAAGCTGAAACCAACAAGGGTTGCCGAAAAACTGTGCGTCTCTGGTTATATTTTAAAATAAAATAACGCGATTTTCGTATAAATTGGTTCACTAGAGTCTGACGTTACGAGCAATTTCGCGCACATTGGATCAGAAGTAAGTTGTAAGAACGACTCAGTTCTGAAATCCAAAAACGAATATTGTGCCCCAGTAACTGCTACCATGGTCTCAGGAAATATCTGAAATCGAAACCCCTGGTCAGGAAATGACGTTGCGGTTTATAAAGTTTTAATAATGTCCGTGTTAACATGCGGTGCTGAAATCTGGAAGCTAACGAAATCATATGAAAAACAACTCAGTATATTTACAAGCAATATCTAGAGACCAGTTCTTGGGCCAATGGAAGAAAACAGTGTATGGAGGGGGAGATTCAAAAATGGTTCAAATGGCTCTGAGCACTATGGAACTTCTGAGGTCATCAGTCCCCTAGAACTTAAACCTATTTAACCTAAGGACATCACACACATCCATGCCCGAGGCAGGATTCGAACTTGCGACCGTAGCGGTCGCGCGGTTCCGGACTGTAGCGCCTAGAACCGCTCGGCCACTCCGGTCGGCGGGGGAGATTGAACAACGATTTATATATTCTATATAATGGACCAGATGTTGTCAACTGCATTAAGATTAAAAAACTGGAATGGGCAGGATCTGTTGGTAGAATGAAGATATGCAACGCAGCGCCTGAAGGACGCAGGAGAATTGGAAGACCATAGCTAAGATGGGTGGAAGGTGTCAGAGAGGGCGTATAAAAAATTGGAATTCAGATTTGGAGAAATTAGGCCCTGAATAGGAAAGAATGGAATTACCTTCCATAGAAGGCCAAGGCTCACAAATGCTGTCATTTTTATGACAACGATGATGATGAAGTGTTCCACAAATTTTACTTCTGAAATCATTAATGCGAGAAATATATTGCGATAAGTATAACTGACAAATAGAACACACAGCCGCAATACTTCTGTCGTCTGCTGGTGAAATATTAGTTTTTGAGAACACATTTCCATTTTTCGTCTTGGCTGTCTTACGATCTCACGTCAGTTGTGTTTATTTCGCACGATGAGCGATATCGGCGTCGTGGCGTTTTCAATTGCTTACTGGTATTTTTTTCAATTTCACACGGTCACTCTGTGTTTTTTTTTAATTGGAAAGTGAGAAAAAAGGTAATTTAGAATTATTGTTAACACGATCACCGTAAAATTTCTGATATTTTCGCCGTTGCAGTCTTACTGAAACAAACAAAAGGCTATTTGTTTTGTGGTCTTCGGATTTTTATTTTCTCGTGCTGTTTCCACAGACACTTGTGCATTTTTCTGTTGAACAGAGATGCCCCAATTGGGCTGCGGTGGGGGAGGGGGGGGGGGGCAGGGGAGGGGAGCGCCCGGTGACCTAGTACTTGCAGACGGGAGCAAGAGCCAGCAGCAGTTCTCGACCTGGCCGCTAGAGAGCTCTGCTTTCGCGAACCAATAACTCCCCGCCGTGTTTATTGTCGATACAGCTGCCGTGCCAATGACGGCGCCCCATTCATCACGGCCGGCGTTCTGCGGATTCCTGCGTGCTTCCAGAACTCGGTCGAGTATGTGCAGCCGCAACTGCTCTAGCTGCTGTTACTGTGCCCCAGACACATCTCTCCGTAAAACAGCAGCAATAAAGTACTACTTGCGCTTTTTTGTGCTTGCTTTTGAGATGCAAGCTCGAAAACGTAACTGTTTTCCTTAGGACAGCAACTACTACCCCAGAAAAAGTTGTAAACTACAGTTGTAGTACCATATCGACAGGATAAGAAAGATGCTGACCGATCAAGGTAAACAATGACTCACTAATAACATTAATCGAGTTAGCTCGACAAAGGCCAAATGAGCGAGAAACGCCTTACTATCAATGTAATCTATTTAATATGGAAAATATGAACACAGAAAAGTAACACAGGCCAACGATGGAAAAACTTTTTTGCTGAAAATACCTTATTCTTATGTTTTTAGGTTGGGAAATTCAAATATGATGCCTAAAAAACAGCATCACCCACCATTTATTCAGATATTACAGCTAGATTTATTAAATTAAGCGATTTTTTAAAGAATTTAACAGCTTTTGTAAAGTTGAAATAATTTAAAAAGGACGTGTAAGGAATTTGGATGATGTTGGTAGCACTGCTAAAAATCATTTTCTGGCAAAAAAAGATCGATTCTATTTTTGTGTTAACAGATGGCGTTTTGTTTACTGTTAACCTAACCTCACTTTCCCATTTCCTGTATATGTGCTCAGTACAATGTCTAATCGTGGTTGTAAAAATTCTGCTGACAAATGGTTCAAATGGCTCTGAGCACTATGGGACTTAACTGCTGTGGTCATCAGTCCCCTAGAACTTAGAACTACTTAAACCTAACTAACATAAGGACATCACACACATCCACGCCCGAGGCAGGATTCGAACCTGCGACTGTGCCAGTCGCGCGGTTCCAGACTGTAGCGCCTAGAACCGCTCGGCCACACCGGCCGGCTTCTGCTGACAGTTTTTGTTATATTTGTGGTGAATTTGGGATTAAAATCCCCAATGAAACATTACAGACTTTGAGAAAAAGGTTTATCTATCAAACTTTGGATCTAAACTTGGTGTTCAAGATATGTGTGTGTTGAAGAGCTGAGAAAATGATCCAAAAAGGAGAAAAAAACCTTTACATTTGTTGTTCCTATGATACGGAGGGAGCCAAGAAATCATTCCGATGATTGCTACTTTTGCAGTGTTGATAATACTGGTCATAATTCGAAAAACAAGAAGGTAATAAGCTACCCTATCCTTCCGTCCGCCATTCAACCAGTAGGGCATGGTGCAGATTTGCCAGTTCTTGAACCACCATATGATTTAAATTCTCTCCCAACAGAAGTATTTTCTGATGTACAATCTGATTTGCATAAACCAGAACATAATGAATTCCATTGTAATATAGAAAGTCTAGAGCCCAAATTGTTTACTCAGACCGAGCTTAACGATTTGGTTAGGGATCTGGGCTTAACGAAAGAAAAAGCTGAATTGCTTGGCTCTAGATTATAAGAGAAGAACTTACTGGCAGTTGAAACTAGCATATACATGTATAGAAAGCGAGAGCAGCAATTTTCCAAGTTTTTTCAACAAGAAGGTGATCTAGTGTACTGCCCAGACATTCCCAGTCTAATGAATGGTGTTGAATACAAAAAGGAAGACTGGAGGCTGTTTATTGATTCATCTAAAACTAGTTTAAAGACTGTTTTATTACACAATGGTAACATGTATGCATCTATACTTGTTGGACATTCTGTATATATGAAAGAAAGATATGAAAACCTAGAAATAGTGCTAAATAAAATAAGCTATTCTGTCATGGTTGGATGATATGTGGCGATCTAAAAGTAACAGGCATGCTCCTTGTTCAGCAAGGTGGATTTACCAAATTTCCATGTTTCGTGTGAGAATGGGACAACTCAACAGTAGTGCAGAACGGACTGGCTTATGATGGAGTCTTTAAAACCTGGTGAGAAGAGCATTCTGCGCAAAAACGTTGTAGATCCAAAAAAAGTACTCCTACAGCCTCTACATATAAATTTAGGCCTAATGAAACAGTTCATGAAGGCTTTGCCTAAAGTTGGACCATGTTTTAAGTATCTCTGCCAAAAGTTTCCACACTTTTCATTAACTAAACTAAAAGAAGGCGTCTTTGTCGGACCTGACATTAGAAAATTTATGTTTGATGTTAACTTTGAATCCACAATGACCTTAAATGAGAAAGAAGTATGGCTATCATTCAAGCAAGTCGTCACAAAGTTCTTAGGAGATGAAAAAGACCCAGAATATGTTTCTATTATAACTGTAATGTTAAAGAAGTTAAAAACTTTAGTATGTTTAATGAGCCTGAAAGTCCTCTTTTTGAACAGCCACCTTGATTACTTCCTGGACAAAATGGGAGATGTTAGTGAGGAGCAAGGATAGCAGTTTCACCAGAACATTAAGTGATAGAAAAACGCTACCAAGGCCGCTGGAACATCAACATGATGGGGGACTACTACTGTTGGTCACTTCACTGAGAAGTTCAGCAAGCGACTCATCGTACAAAAAGCTACACAAGAATCTTCAAAGAAAAAGAGAAAGAAAATACAAACCAATTCCAGCTGACAAGTGAAACCTCTATTAACACATATCATTGTTTTAAGTAGCTTACTGTAAATACAAACCATGCTTATGCTATAGCAAAGAGTTTCATTAATTTCCCCGTTTACCGTATAGCATGGGATTTTTATACTATATAATAAAGAGCATATTGCTCGAAAACCCTGGGTGATACAAAAAAACTAAGGTTAGATTTGGATTCAGCTCATGAAAATCCATGAAGATCAGCTAGCAAAGTAAAAAAAAGTTTTTACAAAAATTTTTCGTTGGCCTGCGTAATCATTATATCTACAATTTGGCGTTTACAGTCCTGAACACGCGACAAATGTGGTAGTTCCCGGATGAGTTATTTAACGAACAGGTATTCGATGGAAGACATTTATGATAACTTCATCATACGAAGAGTGAAAAGGTCAAATGTTACAAGTGCCATTTTTTTCACACAACACGATTTGAGTGCTATTTTGTTCTCAGTACTCTGTTGCATCATCCTAGGCTCATTTCACAGCCAAATCATGGAGAAAATGTTGAACACATATTGTACTAGTTGGCGCATGGTTTTTGTGTGAAGAAGTGCTTCCCTGCGTAGTTCAAAATATTATGTGTCAAGGATTCCTCCATTTAACTGACGCTTAGTTTGCGTGGAAAGCAAAGTGCATGCAAGCTTGTCTTTGTATCAGTAAAACACCTTTGCAATGGAAGGAGATAATTAAGGTTTCAGAAATAGTAAAACAAGTTGGAGAAGTTAACAGACAAAACGACGTGTCTGTAAAATGATATGAAAAGGCATGTTTACCTCTACAGCACAAGCCTTTTTACAGTAAACTTTGCAACGTATCCTCACAAATGGCGCTGTGTAAGGGGCGGACGTTAGAAGTGACACATTTTTTTCTTGAATTTAATTTTGTTATTCTCATGAAGAAGATTAAAAAATATGAGAAATGGATTTTTTGACTACGGTTCTACTAGTTAAAGGACTGCTGCTGTATTTCTGTGCTCTTATCATCACAAAAAAACGTAATGCTTCAGTATTAATGACGCTTTAACAAAAACTTCCTTATTAGCACTTAGAATCAGCTTGTTCCCTGGGATGGCACCTAGAACGTTCTCAATGAACTATTTATTTTCTTATATGTCTCGTTATTTTTTGCAGTTATGAGGTGAGCAATATAATTCTGTGGCTTCAGAACAGCTTCTCAATTTTTTTGATACAAAAAATGACAAATGTGGCTCTTAGATAGTTTGACATTTCACTTTTCGTATGTCTGAGGCATCAAGGGATCACCAATTTAGTACTGGAGGGCAGTGTGGAGAGTAAAAATCGTAGAGGGAGACCAAGAGATGAATACACTAAACAGATTCAGAAGGATGTAGGCTGCAGTACGTATTGGGAGATGTAGAAGCTTGCACAGGATGGAGTAGGATGGAGAGCTGCATCAAACCAGTCTCAGGACTGAAGACCACAACAACAACAACAACAACAACAACATGTCTCGCATGTGAATTATCAGAAAAGAAACGAGCGATTGTGGCGTACTTTATATCATACACACAATCGTTTCTCCCTCATACCATACAAGAACGGAATAGTATCATAAGTGGCTGGTACGAAGCACCTTTCTCCATGCAGAATACAATGGCCTGTAGAACATACAGGATGTCTCAAAATAAGGTATGCAGGGTCAGTCAGCTGCCCCTACCGCTATCGTTTTATACAACCCTCAATGTTACATCTAAGCTTCAAAAACTACACGCGATATTTTCATATTCTCTCGCTCGGTACGCGCAAATTATTAGATTCTGTACTGGGTTACGTTTTCACTGGAGGGCACAGTTTTCGAAATATTCACGAAAAAGGCAGAAAAGTGACTTTAAAACGCAACCCCACTCCCATACACAGCCCCCACTGGTCAGGATTTGTAGTATGTTGTTCATGGCACTTCCGCCTATGACTGTACAAAAATTTGCGACTGCGCGAATTATTTTCCATGATCCACCTGTTTTGGTCTTCATTGACTGGTCTTATTACGCCACCGGCTTAGTCGAACCCTTACAAATTGTAAAACTGACATTTGTGTGAATGTTACCTAGCAGTTTTGAGATTTTATCACCATAAAACAGACATCGTTGTGTCCATCCGGTCTTCTGATTACGAAACTATTGTGCTTGCGAGGGTTAAGTTTAGTTCGAATTATCAACGCAATTAGTTTCAACGTAAAGTTTACAAAAGTCATTTTTCTTATCAATACTCTCATGGACACGTTTAAAGTCATAATGTTAACGAAATATCCAACTATGCTTGTGGCGTAATACCCCAATCAATATAGAGCAAAAAAGGTTGAATATCTGGAATACTTCGTGTAGTCGTAAATTGTTGTGCAGTGGTAGGAGGGAGTACTACGAAAAAGATAAAAGAAATTCTGACTGGCGAGGGATGCGTGTGGGGGTGGAGGTGCGTTTGAAGATCTCTAGCGAAAACATATCCCAGAACAAAATTTAGCTACATTAGAATTCCAACAAAAAGGTCCCGTTCATTTTTTCTGTAGACTAATAGTTTGCGCGGGCGGGAGAATATTAAGATCACGAGCGTGGTTTTTGAAGACCAGATATAACATTGCAGGTTGCATAAAGCAACACCGTTAGGGTAGCTGAATCACAATCTTCTGAACATGGTTAGGAAAAACAGAAAAAAGTGATGCAAGATTGTAAATCATGGCGGACATAGTTATCGTTTACGCAACGGAAGTGAGTAGCAAAGTGTTATTGGAAATCAAAGAATGTGAATAGGGATCTTCGGCGTTGGAGAGTTGAATTTCGAATGGCGTCACCAACAAGGTTCACGATTGCTACATTCTGAGGCAAGCACGAGTATGACGTCGATGTAACGGTTCAAGAAGTTAGTAAGAGACTCTGCAGAAGCAGATATGTCCAGCGAACAACAAAAATGTTGACTTAGTATTCCAGGGTTCCTTACAATCTCGAAGAAAATCTGGGGGGCAATGTTCTTGTCAGATTGTGATCAGCAGACTCAGTGTTCATAGAATATTGCTGTATCAGAAATGGAAGTCTCACATTCCGAGACTTCTCTATGCTCAAAACTAGGACGATCCCGATAAACAAATTCAATTTTGTGAGCGGTTCTTCAACATGTATTAAGAAAGGGCAGGTTTGTCAGTCTTAATACTTTGCCTGGGCGAAGCGAACTTTAAACTTAACTGAACAGTAAACTCACAGCAATTAGTCGTCCTTTTCTTTCAGATTTTATTACATAAATCTAGATTTCGGCTAGTGCCTAGCCATTATCCATGCGCTATTTCATGCTGTCAACGCATTTTCTAGTATGGCAGTTCCCTGTTGTTCGGATTTCTAGCACAGTGACAGAAAACCGAACAACAGGGTACTGGCGTACTAGGGCATGCATTGATACCATGAAATAGGGCATTAATAATGGCTAGGCACTAGCCGAAATCTAGATTTGCCTAATAAAACATGAAAGAAAAGGACGACTGATCGCTGCGCTCTATCATTTGAACGTCATATCATATTCGTTGAGTGCACCCACATTCCTACTGGAAGGTAACTTGATGAACAGTAAACTGTCATAACTGTGTGTACTAGGGTACCGAAAACCGACTCATTACTATAGAAGATTGTTAATCCACCAGGAGAATCAGTGTAGTGTGGTCTGCCTTCCAAAGCGGTAGTCGAGCCATACAGGTGACTCGTACGTCGAAAGGCTGAACATTATCATTCCTGGTGGACAGTGGCCGAACAGAAAACACTTTTGGCCTGAAGTCGACCGACTTCTGCCGACTGCAGCTGATCCAGAAATTACGTGAAGTGGAGAAGGGTGAAATGAAAGGAAAGGAGAGGAACTATTGATGTCAGCTGTATCAGGACTTTATGCGGGATCAGTGGCGACTAGTGAAAATGTGTGGCGGACAGGCATTCGAACCCGGGGTCTCCTGTTTGCACCCGTCACCGCTGATCCCACATGAAGTCCCGATGTAGCTGATATCAATAGTTCTCTTCCTTTTCTTTTTCTACCCTCCAACTTCAATTTACATAACATAGCTGCGGACTTCGCGAGGTGTCTGTTCTTTCTGACATATCCGTAAGATGGGCAATGAGTACACCACCTTCAGAGCGAATACACAATTACGTTCGACCTTCTGCAGTAATCTCAAAGTAACGAGCATGGGGGACATGGACGGGGATTGCATTTAGATGGCACTAGGTGGGAATGTGGGTCGGCCGAAAGACGTGTCGAGATAGTCCACGCAATTGCGATAACACCGTGTCCGGGTGGCGCAGTGCTTAACTTCATTCTGACATGTCCGTAAGAACAGACACCACCCATTCGCATAAATGATCCAGAAATAGCCAGCCCTCGTTCAGATCGTTGTGAACAAACTATATGTCCTTTAACGTTCCCTTTTTCGTTTCAAAGAGTGTATACGTTACCGTAGATGTAGAGTACAATCAGTAAGGAGTCAAAGAAAGTCTCCATGCTATGATTTATGAACAGATCTACATCTTCAACTAAAAAATTCACACATAAATCTTTGGCAGAGCGTTTATGAAACCTCTTCCAGATTATTTCTAGACCGCTCTACTCTCGAATAACACTTGGGTAAAATGAACTCCTAATTCTTTCCGTGGGACCTCTGATTTCCCTTATTTTATTACGATCGTAATTTCTCTCTATGTAGGTGCGGGTCAGAAAAATATTTTTACTTTCAGAGGAGAAAGTTTTTATTGCAATTTCGTGAAATGAACTCGCCGCAAGGAAAAAAGTCCTTGTTTTAATGATTGGCACCCCAGCTCGCTTATCATATCTGAGAGACTCTCTCCGCTACTTCGAGATACTACAAAAGGGTTATCCTTCTTTGATTTCCATGTCTTCCGTCAGTTTTAATTTTTTTAAATATTTTTATGGGATCCGTAGCCTCAACGCGATATGTGAATGAAAACACGGTCCAGGTAAGCTGTATTATTTTTTATTATCCATGCGATTGGTCAATGTCGATCTTTAGTCATTTTCAAGCCCTTATCTTAAGCTTCCGGCTTCAGTTTACATTATAATATACCGCTTCCGTGCCTATGTGGCATAAAAACAAAATATTAGTCATGGTTGCGTCTACTAGCCGACATAAACAGGAAGATGTTATCTTGCAAATCACGCATGTTAGCAGCTGTTCTCAATCCTAATTCTGGAATATTTACGTCTTCTGAAGTGAAGGGTTTTCGGAAAACCCTGCTTAATAACTCCGCTTCATTGGTTCCATTTGTGAATCAGGTAGTGTAAAAATTTTCCATTACATGGTGGCAGCGCGCTACAACAAACGGTTTCGAATTATTTTAGAAAAAAGGCAAGTCTTGGTTGCAGTATTATCAGTAACGCGTTTGACGCTTTTGGAGCATCATCATATTTCGTAAAATTTGCAGAAAATGTACCCTGTCCGCGATAAAGCCATATGAAAAGGTCACAAAAGAAACTCGATATGTAACCCATCCATCATAATATGGCTTTATGATGGAAGCTAGTTTCACACAACCTGATAATGTCACGAAAGTGTAAAACGCGTTATTGACAAAAAATAACTTCGCAACCAAAACTGTTTTACTCTGAAATAATCAGATCGTGGTTTAACTTCGGAAACATTGCCACAGATACTCACAGCTATACTTCTGCCAGTACCAGTTTGGAAGGTAGGAGACGAGGTACTGGCGGAAGTATAGCTGGGAGGACGGGGCGTGAGTCGTGCTTGGGTAGCTCAGTTGGTAGATTCCCACAGACAGTTTGGCAGCACTGAATCTCGGACTTCACTGCGAATGCAAATTTCTCCGGAGCGTGCTGTAACAATGAAGTAGCGAAGCCTGTGTGGGCGGTAAAGTAGACAGTACGGGTGATGTTTCCAAGCACAGACGTACGTGCTACATGTCAAAACGCAAGACTTGCTGAACGCACACACACACACACACAAACAAACAAACACTGAAAGCCCCCGTGCCGGTAGCACGGTCTCGACACAACAACGCTCTCAGGGGTAAGGCAAGCAACACGCAATTAGCGTGTGTGACGCCGCACGCAGGAGCGCTCTGCAATGCCGGTAAGCGTCCAGTCTGCAAAGGTCACGAACAGCTCCACTGCACCAGCGCTTGAAACCGCGAGATAAAGGTGGTGCCTTATCTACGCAGCCAAACATTATCCGCCAGTAAGGCAGCGACTGAGATTACGGTTAAGCACAGCTGACTACCGCTCAAGACAATGAAGCCGTCTTGTGCTGTGTCGGATGAACCAGAGCTGCAGCTTCCTATAAATAGCTCTTACTCCCAGAAACGTATCTGAATCACTTCAGCATCGTGGGCGCCACAATGCAGTTGGCGTAATCTAAAAGTCGCTGTTCGACAGCAATTTGTCGTAGCATTTTTCTCGCCAATCAAAGAGACTTATCTCAAACTAAATTTGGTGTATGTAGGTATGGCGTTAATAGTTATCTCTAACAATAAGGTCCTAGCTTTCCTCGACAATGGTTACAACTTGAAATTCAGAGGGTACCTATGACTGCTTTTATCTTTGGCATCTGTGGCGCATTTTGATTTAAGGTCCCTGTATGAGTCACTGTCGTTTGGGAAACATTTTATTGTCTACAACGAATTTTAGTATTCGTTGTTTTGTGAATATTTATAGAAGCAACCTGTGGAGACTTAAAAGAAAGAAAGAGGTTGTCTGTTACATTTGATAGGGACCCTGAGCAACATGTATCTAGATATCATTACAATTCTTGATTTAAATGGCGAATTAAAACAGACTACACTCTACAGTCTAAAGGTGTCAGACAAGGGCGTTGTCTGACATCCATACTCTTTTAACAGTGTATTTTGACGACACTTTCCTAGTGTGGAAAACCTGATTTCATACTGGCATTTCAACAGCTGGACATGCTACTTTAAATTGTGCCTGATTAAGCAGACGATCATAAAATGTGGTTCATAATGATATACAACAAGTTAGACAATTTAATTATGTAGGTTGAGACACAAAATATTAACACACTCCGTTAAAGATGCAGAGAAGGAAGCAGAAAAAATCGCAAACATGTATGCGATGCTCAACAGGTGTGTGAAAATAAAAAAGTAGGCGGCACGACTGAAACTTTGTAAGACCAGACTCGTTCCCTCGTCCCGTACGGAAGTAAATTATGGGTCACAAGTAAAAACACAAGAGAATAGAACTCATATAGCAGGAATGAGATTTCTCTGAGCAGAGCAGGTTAGACGGGATTAAGAGTTACAGCATCAGGACGAAATTCCTACCTCTATGAACGAAAATAAAATGCACGAAAACAGAAAAAATTAACACGTTAACAGAATGAGAAGTGAGACACCAGAAATAAGAAGGAAGTATAGAAAACTGGAAGAAGATGGTATCTCAACGCAGATGCCTAGTGGTTGAACTGTACGAGAAGAATAAAAGGTGTTGCTATCATTGTATCATTCTTTGTTTGACGATCACTTATTCTTCATCATCTAAGTTGGATCATTATGTACTCGTATAAAACTGTGTTTTTAATATCAGTAAAGATGTGAAACGACGCATTTGCACTATATAGAAACCGAAATACCAGTAGATGATCAAGATGTTGACGTGCGCTAATCTATATCTACAAGGATACTCTGCAAATCACATTTAAGTGCCTGGCAGGATAAAATCATTTGTGACTGAATGTTAGGAGTATACTAATATGTATTAGATGTTAAACTGCAGGTACTTTCATAACAGGTCAGTTTTCCGGCCCACGAAAGGCACTGTTATAATCACCTCCAGCAGAACCACAGAGGAAAGCATTGTGCTCTGCAAACCAACCAACTGACCATACCTTCTAACGTTTAGTCGAATATTATGGTGAGTAAAATCAGGAAACGATATTTAGTTCACATTATTTTTAGATTTTACAAAAAAAAAATCAGACATAACCAAATTTATAAAACTAGTACAAAACAAAATAGTCTAATAAAAGTATATTTCAATCGTTATTATGCTTTTGTTGGATATTTATTGGCATTCAGGAAAACTATATGGCTGTAGGCTTATGACGGCTGAATTAATAAAGAAAAGACTTATTTATACCACCGATTTGTACAGCAGTTGACTGTTGTATTTAACTTTTGTACCGATGCTTATATTGTAAATCTTTATACTACTATCCCAGTTGCCAACGTCACTGAAATGTTAATACGTAGCTAAAGCGTCCGAGGCAGCTTGTTCGCAGGTTAGTGGAGAAAGAAAACAATCAAAGATGTCTAAGATGGCAGCGGGAAGAGATCGTTAGTCCATGTGCAAACATCCTTGGTTCGATTCCGAACTTGTCCGCAATGTAATGTGTATCGGTGGCATATCTATCTATTGACAGTAATCTGACCGTCGCACTTTAACTCAGCTGTCCCACTGCTGTAGTAGCCATGAGTAGGCTTTGTGCTAGTTCCAAGATTCAGCTCTCTACTCTGTTCCATTTACATAATCACCTGTAATGATGTTACGCTACATACATACTCATCTTACTTGCCCAAACAAGACAGAAACCATTTTGGCAGATCGTGTGTAGTAAAGATATGTAGCAGAGAAGTGGGACTGTACCTCAGTATTTCAGTTTGTCGTACGAAAAAAGTTGTCAGCTAGAGATGAAGAAATGCAAATCTTCTGAAGTTTCAAAATATATGTCCAACTAAAAGCATTAACTACAATTTCTAATTTTTCCCTTTCTTATAAGTGTCAAATCTCAGGGACTCTTGGCGACACCTAGATGCCTGAGCATGCTGATACTGATGCCTCCGCTATTAACGTCCCCAGTATTAAGACAAAAAGGATTACGACAGTAAACAAATATTTTGTCGCACATGAAATATTCTGTACTTTGCTCCGGTCCGAAAACGAAAGGAAAAATGGAAGAAAGAAAGTTTGCCGTCGTTATATTCTATTGGAAAGGAGTTCCGGGACATATTAAGAAGGGAAACATGAGACAGATGTCAAATTTTAGCTCGAAATTGAAGCTAAATATTTTGTAAGGTTTACCATAACGGCTGGGATGGCATCTTAGAAACAAAGACTTCGCTATTCGAGCTTACGTTTGTCGCAAATGATCACTGACGGATTTCTAGTTGATGACAAAGGCGTCCGCAACTCAAGGGAGGAATCGTCGGGGAGGGGAGTGGGGTGTGAACACTTGCTCCTACTCCCCCTCCCCCCCCCCCCCACAATCCCTGGAATATGTAGTACAGAGTTCTTATTCAGTACAGGAGTCTAATGAACTTCTAGAACTCATTTCCCTAAATCTCTCTTTTAGCCAACTGTAGCATTACGTGACTGATCACAGTGAGACAATAACATGGTTCTAGTAGTTGCTGTATCATTTGTATCAAAAATGGCATGTTTGGAGTCTTTCAACTTCCTCTCCCTCCCCCCCCCCCCTTCCCCCACGTCCTCTCCCCCTCCTGAATGAATTTCAGTGAATGCCAAAGGTTGAAAATCCGTTCAATTTAAGGGCTCCATATACATTCCAAGATTAGAAAAGAGTTTGGAAAAGCGGAGACTTTGACCAAATGGAAGGTTTATACACGGCACCACGGAACAAGTTGAAGCGACGTGTGTTCGTAATGCATAAGAAAGTCTTTGTCAAGCAGCAGTTTTCAAATGGCTGATGATGATGATGATGATGACGACGACGATTCAGGCAGAGTCCTCTGCACTCGGTAGACTGGTCTCCATTTAGCCACCAGCGCTGCAGAGTTCTTCAGCTACGAAACTTTTCACAGTGATTCAGAGGTAAACTGAGATATTTCCTTGATTCCTCCAAAAGAACTTTGAACGACTTATCCAGCAATATTGTGCGATTAAGCGTGATCCACGTTAGGCTTCGCTAACAAGTAATGGACGATTTCAGATGATACACTAATAGGGGTAGCCATGAGAGTGTTCAGTACATAACAAGCGAGGTGGCGCAGTGGTTAGCACACTGGACTCAAAACCGCGTCCGGTATTCCTGATTTAGGTTTACCGTAATTTCGCTACATCGTTTCAGGAAAATGCTGGGATCGTTCCTTTGAAAGGGCACGGCCTATTTCCTTCGCCATCCTTCCTTAATCAGAACTTGAGCTCCGTCTCTAATGACCTCGTTGTCGACGGGACCTTAAACACTAATCTCCTCTTCTGTTCCTCTTGTTCAGTACGCATGGAAGCGTTACAGAACTGCTGAAAACTCTTAGGGCCAATCTTCGGGTAATCGACACGACTTTTAAAGCACCGATTTCGGGGAGCATCAAAGAGAAATTGTAATTAAACGTATTCATTACCACTTCGTAATTCGAGGAAAATATGAGTTACAGCATGAACATCACACGACCAGCCATTGTTCCCTAATCGGCATTCCTAAAACGATAAAAAAATTTGGTTTTCTCCTGCCACAAACATTACAGCAATCAAATGCCCATTACGCATAGATGTAATGTCTTTTCCATATCTCCTTGCACCCATTGTTATCAGAATGTTATGATTGAAACTTACCACTGACGAGTCAGTTTCAAGACTATCGACATGCATGGAACCATCTGCAGTAAAGCAACTAGCATAGACGAAATCAGGATGCTACATAAACAACCTTCCAACGCGGGCTTACAAAACTTCCGTAAGTTTGGAAAGTAGATCGAAATTCGAACCTGCTAATAGCAACAGTGACAATAACGTTTCCATAGTATTTAGCATGTCTTATCGGCTACATTATTCTTCTTCATGACTTCGCTCACCAATTTCCGGAGATCAAAGGAGCTAAATTCAGCTGTCTACTCTACTTCAGCATTAAGCTACCCGAAGACAATAGATACAGCTCTTAATGGATACGTGTAATCACTGCTATAAACCGGAAACAGGCCCTACAATGACCACGATAAGCATGACGACAGTTAACTTTATTTCACGAAATTCCTGTACCACATACTTCCAAACCTATTCTGCCAGCGAAACTTCAAGAAATTACTTGTATTTCATCTAAATTTACATTATTCTCGACCGTGAGCGAAAACGTGCCACATGTGTATAGCTGTGCACTCTTTAGCAGCCATCATTACGCACATTCATACTTTTTGGGCGACCTCAGCGCGTCGCCTACAATAACCGACATGTCAGTAATATAGCACCATAGCCGATTGTAAATCTATAAAGAACTGTACAAAGAGAAATGAAAATCCTTGCAAAGGCGATGAAATGCTGAAAAGGTTATTTTTCAAGATGATCTGCTTACAGCTTCTTAAAAAACTTTAGCCTAATTTGTACTTTCAAAAATTATTAACAAGCACAGTCTCAAATTTGTTGAAATACTGTTAAAAATTCGGCGAAGTTTGTTTCCTAGTACCACGTCAACCACTTTTTGTTAAACAGCTCATTGAAACAATCCGTTCTGAATTTTGTTTCTCGAACTCTTTCGTAGAATCAACTCACTAGCGCACTGAAGTTGCAGATCATAATTTAGAACCACTGTCCTATGTGTTGTAGTTCAATGTTTCACAGAATTTGGAGAACGATGCTAATAATTTGCCGCTATTGCTAGTCACAGGCTCGCTGGCAATGAAGTGGAAACGAAATGTATTGAAAAGTTTCACCACAATGTAGCCGCTTAGTGAGAAACATGTAAGGTTCAGTTCTGTTAATCGATATTGCTTGCACGGATGACCTAAATAATAGCAATTCATTCCTTATACAGTAAAATAAATACATTTACCATTATGAAGCAGAGAAAGAGAGAATCACGCCAAAGCAAAACATGTGCAAAGTTGTTAAACACGTAAGTCCCACTATTGAATAAATGCTACAGTCCTACTTTTAACAATCTACCCTCAAAGCTGATCGAAGATATCTGTGGCAGTCATAGTTCTAGTCAGAATCAAAGGATGGCCTTTCGACTTGGTAAAAACTGTACATAATAGAAAATAATGCGGTGGAAGATATGGATAGTATATTGGTCCTTATAGGAACATCGTATTTCTGTAGGGTGTCAAACTTTTCCCTCTCTTTGTATACTGATTTAATTTGCAGAATATCAGCTTGAGCAATGTTCACAAAACTTGAAATTATATTAGGATATAGTAACTGCAGAAGCGGTATTACAGAATCAAGCACTGGTGCCACGTGTTGTAGTAGACTCCCGAGCAGGCAATAGTGCAAGAGTTGCTGTCGTGATACACGAGGTAGTCAATAAGAGGGGCAGACGCAGAGGTCAAGGATATAGATTCCTATACACTGCCCACGCGTCACAGTTGAATGAGCGATCGCTGCTGCCTCTCATCGTAAAAAGTCACGTTGGCGAACGTGCGTGACAGTGTTTTTAACACTGTACTCGGAGAGGAGGCAGCGTGGTCGCAGCTGCAGATCTACAGCGATAGTACGACGACGCTCTATATGCGGTCACCCGCCTAACGTTAGACGCTAGAACAGAGGTCGGCGTCGCGGGTCGCGGTCGCCAAGGTAGCAGAGCAGAACGCCGCAGCGTCGCCGGCTGCTCCGGGGAGCGACACTGGCGCGCGGGCTTTGTGGCGGGATTCGAACCCGGGCCTCGGAGGGTCAGCGGGTACTCACCTTCCTGGGGGGCGGCTGCATGGTGGCTGCTGCGCCTCCTCCGCAGCACTGGCTGCCGCCTCCACCACCGCCGCCGCCGTCTCCGCCGCCACCGCCGCCGCCGCCGCGGTATTGATTCGGCCGCCGTATTGACGGCGGGGCACCGCCTTCTCGCCAAACACCCACGTCCACCGCCCTCTATATGCGTAGCCCGGCTCGCGGGCAGCAACTACTCTCTGTGGCGCGACAGACGAATGTCGGTCGACGCTTGGGGTGGGACTAAGGTGTATACGTCTGCGTTACATTCGGTAATACGTTTTCCTCTTTATTTCCTTATTTATTAATCTATTTATTTTTGCTTCTTGACTGGAATACTCTCTTTCAAAATCTGACGGTGGCAGGGGTAAAATACAGGGAGCGAAAGGCTGTTTACAATTTGTATAGAAACCACATGGCAGTTATAAGAGTCGAGGGACACGAAAGGGAAGCAGTGGTTAGGAAGGGAGTGAGACAGGGTTGTAGCCTCTCCCCAATGTTATTCATTCTGTATATTGAGCAAGCAGTAAAGGAAACAAAAGAAAATATCGGAGTAGGTATTAAAATCCATGGAGAAGAAATAAAAACTTTGAGGTTCGTCGATGACATTGTAATTCTGTCAGAGACAGAAAAGAACTTGAAAGAGCAGTTCAACGGAATGGATAGTGTCTTGAAAGGAGGATATAAGATGAACATCAACAAAAGCAAAACGAGGATAATGGAATTAAGTTGGGTGATGCTGAGGGAATTAGATTAGGAAATGAGACACTCAAAGTAGTAAAGGAGTTTTGCTATTTGGGGAGCAAAATAACTGATGATGGTCGAAGAAGAGAGGACATAAAATGTAGACTGGCAATGGCAAGGAAAGCGTTTCTGAAGAAGAGAAATTTGTTAACATCGAGCATGGATTTAAGTGTCAGGAAGTCGTTTCTGAAAGTATTTGTATGGAGTGTAGCCATGTATGGAAGTGAAACGTGGACCATAAATAGTTTGAACAATAAGAGAATAGAATCTTTCGAAATGTGGTGCTACAGAAGAATGCTGAAGATTAGATGAGAAGGTATTGAATACGATTGAGGAGAAGAGAAGTCTGTGGCACAACTTGACTAGAAGAAGGGATCGGTTGGCAGGACACGTTCTGAGGCATAGAGGGATCACCAATTTAGTATTGGAGGGCAGCGTGGAGGGTAAAAATCGTAGAGCAAGACGAAGAGATGAATACACTAAGCAGATTCAGAAGGATGTAGGTTGCAGTAGTTACTGGGAGATGAAGAAGCTTGCACGGCATAGAGTAGCATGGAGTGCTGCATCAAACCAGTCTCAGGACTGAAGATCACAACAACAACAACATTTCTGCTTCATCAGTTTTCTGACCGGGTTGATGCGTCCCGCCACGAATGCCTCTTCTGTGTGAAACCTTTCATCTCAAAGTAGCCCGCATCTCGTGGTCGTGCGGTAGCGTTCTCGCTTCCCACGCCCGGGTTCCCGGGTTCGATTCCCGGCGGGGTCAGGGATTTTCTCTGCCTCGTGATGGCTTGGTGTTGTGTGATGTCCTTAGGTTAGTTAGGTTTAAGTAGTTCTAAGTTCTATGGGACTGATGACCATAGACGTTAAGTCCCATAGTGCTCAGAGACATTTGAACCATCTCAAAGTAGATTATACAGGGTGTTCGGAAATTTCCGTTACAAACTTCTAGGACTTGCCATGGTGAGTAAGTACATAATGTTTTGAATAAGTACTCATGTCCGGGGTTTCGATTCAGATGTTCAACTCATCCATTTCTGCTTGAGGAACTAAACTAGGCGTAACGCAGTACAGTTAATAGATAACAGTTCGAAACGAAACGTGACGAGACATCAATTTATCGCTTACAATATTTCTTTGTATTAACAGTTAAACCTTACGTTTTACATTATTCCAAAACAAAAGAGGACCCAGCATACTGTATGTACAGAACAGTACTGATGCGTTACACTTACGGACATTGTACCTATGAAGCATATTCTGGTACGCACTCTCCATCCCACCTGGTGTCTCTTCAGTTTCTAGTGCAGCGGCCAGATGTCGTGGTAGCAGATCTTCCTCTGTCTCAAAAGGAGTATGGTCAATTAAACTTTGCGCATGATCCCACAAGAAGTACTCCATCGGAATTAAATCCGGCGATCGCGGCGACTACGCAGGTAGACCACTCGGCCTATCTATCTTTCACCATATAACAGAACAAGTATTTACAAGTTATTTTAAAGAAATTACGTACAGTCGCATTTACTCCAGTGGCGAACGATAATTGAATATAATTGAGATATATATAGCTTATTAACAAATTCCTGTAAAATAATTATAATATACCTAGTGTAGGTACGTTAAAGACATCGACCTTATATAGAAGACTTTGCAACAATTGCTCATAAGTAACATGCTCGTAAAATAACGAAAACACTTTCTAATTTAGATTGTGACAGTTACATGCTGTCGCAGGAACAAGGCATAACAACGTACGAGGCATAACACACAATTAAACAATCGTCCATAAAGTAAATCCGCCTAGTATTTCTTGAGGTATGACTTGCTGCTACGTCTAAATCATAACTGATATTAGCGCATCCAGTGTATGATACATGAAAATGGCCTAAGGTCGAAATTGTACAATCATTCATGAAACAAAGAGAATGGCAGCTCAGCTGAAGGCATCACGAAGTTATTCAAAAACTATGTGTATATCTTAACTGTACCGAGGCGTTTTCCGACAAGAAAACACGTTTACAAAATTGTAATTTCGCTAATATTTCGGATGTCTCATGGGAAAGTAAAGCTTTAATGTTAGTTTTAAATGTCTCAGAACCGTACGTGGGAAGTGAGATGGTCACCATCATGCATTTCCTGGCGGGCATTCAGTGACACAGCTTCCAAGAACGGGTCCAATGCCTTTCGTAAGAAGATCAGGTATGTAGGACCAGTTAGTTTGAGTCGAAGGAAGTATGGCCCAAACACATGACGATCCAGAATACCTACCCACATGTTAATACCAAATCGGTGCTGAAATCCCTCAACATGCGTTACATGAGGGTTTTCGTCTGCTCAGAAATGGCAGTTTTGCGAATATAGAATACAGTCCCTGGTGAACTTACATTCATCTGTGAACAGAACTTGACTTGAATACAGGGGCGTGTCGATGCAGTGGTGCAGGAACCACTTGCAACAGGCAACACGTTGTGGAAAATCGGCTGGACGCACGGAGTGTACCCTTTGTAAGTGATTGTCGTCCCAGATGATATTGTGACTAACACCCATTGCAGACGCAATTGTTCGAGTGCTCGTTGGCGGATTTCCTTCAACGTTATGCAGTTAATCTTCGTTAAATTCGGGAGTTGCCATGGAGCACCATAGTCCTGCCTCCTCTCGGTGAAGGTACCTCTTTCTCGGAGCCACAGATTAACTTGGACAAAAAGTTCGTACGATGGCGTGCTGGGTTGCAGAAAACATTCGTTATACAGCCGACTGGCAGATCTTCCGTTATCTATTGCTTAGCCATACACAAGGTGCACGTCTGTGTATTCAGAAAAAAACTATGTTTATTGTATCGGAGGACCACAGGTATTGAACAGGACTCGCACCAAGGCAGACATTAAGTGACGCCAGGTGACCGATTGACGTAGTACACGTCATTCTGTCTACTCTACTGCATACCAGGACAAGGAACTCTGAGACTTTTCTCTCCCCTCAGCATACGTGGGCGCGTTACACATCTGAACTAAAACCGTCATAGAATTTCCGGATACGGGTTCCTATTCAAAATATTATGTACTTGCTATACGCAGGGAATTCAGAAACTAAGGGTTACGTTACGTAATATCTGAGCATCTTTCCTCAACCCTAGATGGATAGTGGCACAACAGCTGAAAAATACATGAGAAGTAATGATATACCGTCAGCTGTATGTCTGTATGTATTTATTTAAATGCGACCGGTTTTGGTGGCCAACTCCACCGTCATCAGGCCGCTATGTACAGAAAATATTTTATTTTATTTTTATTTATTTATTTATTTATTGTTCCATGGGACCCAATTAAGGAGAAGTCTCCATGGTCATGGAACGAGTCAATACATGAAATTATAACACGATAGTAGAAACAGATAAAATGAAATATAAGAAATATATTTAGGCGACAAGTCGTAAGTTTAAATAATGAAAATCAACAATGTTACACTGGAATTTGCTTAATTTTTCAGCTCTTCCAGGAGCTCCTCGACAGAATAGAAGGAGCGAGCCATGAGGAAACTCTTCAGTTTAGACTTAAAAGTGTTTGGGCTACTGCTAAGATTTTTGAGTTTCTGTGGTAGCTTATTGAAAGTGGATGCAGCAGAATACTGCACTCCTTTCTGCACAAGAGTCAAGGAAGTGCATTTGATTTCTGCTTAGTATTAACTGAGTGAAAGCTGCTAACTCTTTGGAAAAAACTAATATTGCTAACAACAAACAACATTAAATA
This sequence comes from Schistocerca americana, assembly GCF_021461395.2. Taxonomy (NCBI): domain Eukaryota; kingdom Metazoa; phylum Arthropoda; class Insecta; order Orthoptera; family Acrididae; genus Schistocerca; species Schistocerca americana. The sequence goes on along the minus strand of NC_060122.1, from coordinate 472,579,789 downwards.
AAATATATACTGTGAGGGCAATGTCAGAATTCCCAGACTATTGAATAGGGGTCGACAAGAGGTTCTCGAACTTACACCACATATAGCTCGAACAGACCGTTTTTGAGCCAAAAATATCCTTTTTGAATCAGAAGAATTACCCCAAAAAACAATACCATACGACATAAGCGTATGAAAATATGCGAAGTAGACTACTTTTCGTGTTGAACTGTCACTTATTTCACATACTGTTCTAATAGTAAATAAAGCAGCATTTAGTTTCTGCACAAGATCCTGAACATGGGCTTTCCACAACAGCTTACTATCTATCCGAACGCTTAGGAACTTGAACTGTTCCATCTCGCTTATAATATGCCCATTCTTTCTGATCAAAATAACGGTTCTTGTTGAATGGTGAGTTAGAAACTGTAAAAATTGAGTCTTACTGTGATTTAGCATCAAATTATTTTGCACAAGCCACGAACTTATTTCATGAACTACATTATTTGATACTGTTTCAATATTACACACAAGATCCTTCACTATCAAGCTGGTGTCATCAGCAAACAGAAATATTTTTATATCACCTGTAATACTAGAAGGCATATCATTTATATAAATAAGAAACAGCAGTGGCCCCAGCACCGAAATAAAATAGAGTATTGGTTATCCAAGAAATGCAAGATTATAAAATCAGAAGTAGCATAAAGAGACGTGTAAGATTGCCACAACGACGTCTTGGAATGGTAGTATCCTGTTTTTGTGACGTAATGTGTTGTTTCATTCCGTATCTGTAGCTGTTCTTATTTTAATGTATGTTGGGAATGGCGCGATTAGTCATGTGAGATCTATTATTTATAACTCGTCCGTAACAACAGGTTCCGCGAGAGACCTGTACTGTACTTTGTTGTTATGTTATTATACACTGCGTTTACTACCCGTCTAATGCCGTATTTGTTTGGCCGCGCGGAGTAGCCGTGCGGTTTGAGGCCTCTTGTCACGGTCCTTGCGCCTCCCCCCGTCGGAGGTTCGAGTCCTCCCTCGGGCATGGATGTGTGTGTTGTCCATAGTGTAAGTTAGTATAAGATTAAGTAGTGTGTAGGCCTTGGGACCGATGACCTCTGCAGTTTGGTCCCATAAGACCTTACCAGAAATTTCCAAATTTCCGTATTTGTTCCTGTTGTTTCGTACATGACCTACGAAAGCTATGAAGACTTTCACACTTTCGCAAGTTATATCCGACATACAGTTATGTTGGGTCGCCCAGCTACTCATAACGATATTTTCTCATAATTGCACGATTGCACACGCTTTTTTCTTTTTTGGTATTTGACCCGGTCGGTACAGCTGCAAACATATGTATATTCGTTGTTTTGCACTTTTCACATAGATGGCTGTCTACAGGTCAATTGTCGACTGCGTACCATTTGGCAGCTAGTGTGTCCTATTTACTGCGATAACACGCGGGCTCTGATCTTGCGCAGAGTATAATTTTCTTATTTACCGTGCATAACATGTAGGGGTTTGTACTTAGCACCAATAACCGATGGTACCATAAGGTCATTCGTGGATTGGTTTTATTCCTCTCGGAGGAGGAGGAGGAGGAGATTAGTGTTTAACGTCCCGTCGACAACGAGGTCATTAGAGACAGAGGGCAAGCTCGGGTTAGGGAAAGACGGGTAAGGAAATCGGCCGTGCCCTTTCAAGGGAACCATTCCGGCATTTGCCTGAAAGGATTTAGGGAAATCACGGAAAACCTAAATCAGGACGGCCGGAGACGGGATTGAACCGTCGTCCTCCCTAATGCGAGTCCAGTGTGCTAACCACTGCGTCACCGCGCTCGGTTTATTCCTCTCGGTCCTGTTTTGTTGGTTGCACGTTTTTCCCTTTATGCAGTATTGATTACTTCACACGATCCATTACTTATCTTTTGTAGATTACCTTCTACATGACAACGTTGTGACCAGAGTACACTTATGTATTTGTCATGAGGTAGGGAGCATCGTTTTAATTATTTTATTGTGCCCTGTAAATTTTTGGGATTGTAGTTTTTCCGTTTATTGTATGGTTAAGAACTCTCTTTTTATTCACATTTTTACCTATACTGGACACAGTGAGTAGAATTTTTTCAGAAAGGCAGTGTTACATTGAATTAGCATACGATTGTTACCCTGGTTGGATGTGCTTACTGTGAGATACAGTTAGCCTAACTTATTATACAAATTTCACTGTGTGTTTTACCTTACTCAAGAGATACGATTGGTTGCTGTTACTGACCAACGCACATGTTATTGTACCTGTTTAAGGTTCAACAGTAAATGTGTTATTACAGAATAGAATTAATTACGGGCGCTTTACAGTTTCATGAATTGGCTGGTAACGTCCACTGATATAAGCGATTTGTTTTGTGAACCGTTTCTTAAAAGATATTTGTTTGATAATGGTTACTTTTGACGCCATGATCTTGTATTTCTTGGATAACTAATGCTGTAGTCGCGTTTGCTGTACATAAGGGCCTGTTGTAGGTGGACCATCCAAACCGGTCATATTTTACTAAATAGATACAGACACTCAGCTGATGGTGTATCATTACTTCTGATATTGAGCTACATATTTTGTCCCACACTAAGAGCCGCGCGGAGTGGCCATGCGGTTTGAGGCGCCATGTCACGGACTGCTCGGCCCCTCCCGCCGGGAGTTCGAGTCCTCCCTCGGGCATCACAATGTGAAAGTAATATGGCGCGGCAACTGGAAAAGTACTCCAAAGTTGAAGTACGCGGGGCAGTACGAATTCTTGTGGGTGAAACGTCTGAACTGCTCACTGATTCAAAGTGAAATTCTAGCGGTATATGGACCAAATGCAATGGCGTAGTGAAATTAAATGGCGTCAACAGTTTGAGATGAAGAGATTTTCCAACGATGAGAGCGTCTACACAGAGGTTCCCGAATAGCTCCGTGACCAGGGAGCAGGTTTCTATCGTCGAGTAACTGAAGGATTAGTAGAACGTTCCGAACGTTGCTTACTCACACTTAGTGACTATGTTGAAGAATAGCGTCAAGTGTCTGTGTCACTTTGAAGTGTACTGCAGCATCCAGTTACTTATTTACTTTTTTAAAGTTCCCTCGCAAATTATGTGGAGTTTTATCTTACGACGGGCTGTGATGAGTTGCTGGTATAATAAGGACAAAGAGTTCTTAGATTGTTCACTCAACCTTCTGAAAACTTAAGGGCGACGTAAGAGAAAATACATCGGCACGTACAAGCTAATGTAAATTTTAGTGTTTGAAAGATTATTGAACCAAATTTTGCACATGTTGTCGTTGTGTTACTGGCTATAATCCGGATTTCTTTTTTTTTAAATTTTTTAGTCAAGCAATGTATGCTTTAAGAGCACATACTATCGCGTGAGGAACATTTTCTGAAGGGTTGCTTTACTTAGCACTTTCAAAATGTGGTAGGTTATTCTTTGTCATTAGGTAAACAGATTTATGTACATTTTTTTAATATCAGTCTTAGAGCACTCACAACATTTTTTTTTAATTTATATGTATGATACATAGAAATTTTTATTTCAGAAATATTTCAATAAATTTGTATGACAGGAGGTTATGTTATAGTATGTAAGAATTCTGTAGCAAATTTCACCTTTTTAACTGCAGTTGTTCAGTGGAAAATGTACCTTATTCACTGAAAAATGAAAGTTGCGGGGAATGCAGAAAAAGATTTTACTGTCATTTATTCTAGAGACAAGTACGTTAGTGCTGGCTGTTACTATACATATGGTCTTTTTGGTATTCATGTAGAGGTTTTCTTCTAGTCTGATTCTTCTGGCTTTCACTTTAACAATATCCTTAATTGATATTTTAGATCTGACAATACGTAATCGTTAACTTTCTTGAAAAGGTTTTCAGTGAAGCAACCTGCGTCAGATACCAGTTTCGCAAGGGTCCTGATTCTTCCAGTGCTACCATCATTCAACACCACACAAGCATTTTATGAGGAAATTTTAATAATTGTAGATGAGCAAAACGTTGCCTTTGGACGTCTCTCCTAAATGAGGTTAATAAAGCTTTCTTTCGGCTTTTGTGCTCCAAAGTGTGGGCATTTCTTCAATAACTCATAATTAATCACATCGTAAATGGGCTTACAGCCTTCTATACTCTACAGATGTCTTCTCTGATGGTAGGAAATAATAACATATCGCTAACAATGTCATAGTCTTGTAGAAAAGGAGGTGTGTCACTGCACATTGGTTGAACAAGATCGCTTTTACACAATCTGTAGCACGTATTAAACCCTAAAAATTGTAAATTCTATTTCTAACATGTTACAAAACAATCTAGTAGCAAAAAATTTCAACATTTTGACCAACTTTACATACATTAAAAAAAATGGTTCAAACGGCTCTGAGCACTGTGGGACTCAACTTCTGAGGTCATCAGTCCCCTAGAACTTAGAACTAGTTAAACCTAACTAACCTAAGGACATCACACACATCCATGCCCGAGGCAGGATTCGAACCTGCGACCGCAGCGGTCGCGTGGTTCCAGACTGCAGCGCCTAGAACCGCGCGGCCACTTCGGCCGGCTTACATACATCCCTGCACATTCAAAGGAAGTGATGGACTTCCAGAAATGGATAAAATAAAAGAAGGGATCGGACGATAGGACACATCCTGAGGTATGGACGAATCGCTAGTTTCGTAACGGAGGCAAATGTGGAGGTTAAAAATTGTAGAAAGCTACATAGTCTTGACTACAGTAAGCAGGTGGAAATGGGTGTAGACTGCTGTGGTTATGCAGAGACGAAGAGGCTTGCACACGATATACTAGCGCAGAGAGATGCGTCAAACCAGTCTTCAGACTGCAAACCGCAACAACAGCATTCCTATGACAGAGTTTTTGCATCAGGTGCTTGCTCTTTCTTCCGACAGAGCTACGGAGTCAGCTGTATTATATATCTGTAATCGCTGACTCTCCACCTAGTTCTTAGCGTTTGACAGCGAAGGAGAAGATCCTTTATAATTCTTCATAAAATTCGGAAGGACTTCCGACAGCGATAAATCGTGATAAACAAGGAATTTTAAGACAACAATGTATTCCAGTGTATCCCTTTGAGTGGAACACACACTCAACGCGACTATTTTGAAAACCGTATTAAAAAAAAGTTCACCGTGTAAAAATGTATTACAGTATTTTACGGACTATATGACGCACTTCAATTTTCAAGCAACTTTTTTCAAAAATAACAAATTTACCATTTTTATTATGAGATTGCAAAACCTATGTCCTCAATTATTTGGTGGATGTATTCCAGTCTCGATATTCCACTGCAGCAGGAGTATCCAACCTTTAAACTTAGCTGTGCCACATTGGACGAGGGCGAATATTTTTGGGCCGCACGTAATATACTTAACATTAACAACAATCTGTGACAAAAAAGAGAATGGACCAACGAGAGAGCGGCATCGTGTGGCGGTAGTTTCAAAGTGAATACTGGAACTTGCTTTGTGCCCCATGCTGGCTGTGAGTTGGATCCCCCAGAGGCGGCTGTTATGTAAGAGCACAAGAACTGTCCTTTAAAAACCCTTGATATCGTCATCTTCTAGTTTTGGCCATTTTGCATTCAGTCTTCTAGTTTTGGCCCTTTGGGATTCAGTCTCCCTCATTTTTTTCAGATCTTCTTTACTAGCCCGCCAATCGAAAATGGTTTTTTCTCTTTGTGGTGGGCCGAATGCCACTCAGCTGCTCTGTTTCCATGTTCTCCTACACATGCTGTTTCTTCTAATTTATAGCCCGCATCTTGTGAACACCCTTTATTTTTTCCATTACGAGACTAGTTACTAACAAAAATACTGTGCTGATATCGATAAAACAAATCACTTTCAGTTCAAGTCCACTGGCACCATAGACTGCAATGACGCATCATAAGCTACACAGCGTTCTGGGTTTTATGATGGCGGGGCGGAAGGGAGACAGTGTGAGCAAGCTTGTGAATTCCCGCAACTCATGTTCGTCGCATCGGTGCACTGCTGCTGCCAGGTGAATCCATTGCTGCCATTCAGAGACAGGTTTCCTATAGCAGCGAATAAATGGCCATTTTTAAGACTGGCGGGAATTTTAAATCAAACATCGGACATTTTCATATTAATTTCGAGTATAAGACGCACCTGAATTTTTGAGGCAATTTTTCAAAAAAAAGAGTGCATCTCATGGTCTGCAAAATACAGTAAAAATGAAACCTCTCTGTGCCGGGCCGGGAACTTTTCACCGTCACTCGGTATATTGCACCGGTGTCTGGAATTGTCTGTTGACATTCTCGTGGAACCATCATGGTGTTAAATCAGATTTTATCGGTTGGATTTCTTTCTCAATTTACGAAATCCTTTTTATTCGTTTAACGTAATCCTTCAAGTACTGCATAAATATACATGACATAACGGAATAGATAGAAATGACCAATTTTCGCGCGACACACCTAGGCACAAAGTGGTGTTCCTCCGCATAACATTATCGCGCTGTCGAGGAGAAGAGTTATGCGCCAGTGAGAAAATGGATAGCTGGAAACGGAGAATACGGAAGTACGATCGATAAAGCCACTGGCCCAGCCAAGGAAACCGTATTTTTCAAGACGATGCGGCGGGAGTGAGCGGTATTAAGCAGGTTTCGCGAGGGGATCGTCCACAGACATATGATCACCCCTTCCGGCGGAAAGGCTGAACGGTGTACTACCGTTATGACTGGCCGCTACCTGTGCGCCGCATTACAAGCGACTGTGTTTTATACTCTCAACCACACGATAGTGTGACTGCTTGCTGTTAGACAGCAGTATTAGTCTGTTAGACAGCTAGAGATTTGCGTCTCGTCTGCAAAAAATTAGGCAAATAGAAATCTGACTGAACAGTTCGTCTACTTCTTCTTAGTGACCACCCAGCTACATACATGTGAGTTATTATACTCAATTCACATTCTCAGTGTTTCAGTTCTTTAAGGGGGTAGGACGTCAAACGGGTGCCGACTTGGAGCAGGAACGGCACCACAGAACATTTTAATTTTCACTGACTATACTTTTACAAATAAATTCATAAAATTTTGTCAGCATGACCAGGAAGGATTCAGGATTCACACTTATAGGAGTGGAAGTTCAAAAACATAACAAAATAATTTTTTTACATGTGAAAAACCTGTAAATATGGTTTGTATGCTGTGCAAAATTCATCGAAAAATCTCTCTTACTTTTGAAGAAAAGTGTACCTGTAGCAACAAGAGCAGCCAATAGCAAGTGAAAAAAATGATAAAATTCGACATGTAAAAAAATTTTATTTTGTTACGTTTTTGAACTTCCGCTCCTATAAGTGTGAATCCTTAATCCTTCCTGGTCATGCTGACAAAGTTTTATGAATTTTCTTGTGAAAGTATAGACAGTGGAAATTAAAATGTTCTGTGGTGCCTCTCCTGCTCCAGGTCGGCCCGTTTGACTCCCTATCCCCCTTAAGACATATTAAATGAAGCAATATGCAATAGGAGAAAGTGAACACCGTTAAGGAAAGGCCACATATACTTCTACTTTTTCAGCTTTCCAACTAAGTTTTATTTGAAATACATCATAAACCTAACAATATTAGCTTCAAGAAACATTTTTTATCTTTCTTCAGCTATTCTCTGTCATCGTCTTTGTTTCTCGATACAAAATTTTTAAAAATATGCTCGTCCTGTCTTGTTTGAAATAAAAACTGCGTATTGGAATTTATTTTTACTATGTTCTACAACCGACAGATCGACAACACAAAATATTGCATTTGTTGGAATGCCTTCTCTTGTACTAACACCAGGAAAAGCCTTGGATTTGCACGTTTTACACGTACCATTGTCCCTGACACCAGTATTGCTGGGAGCCTGTTCCATTTATTAACCGTTTATAACCGAAGAAACTATTGTTACATCGTAAATAGTTCTTTCAGGTCTTATAAGTTGGCCTAGAATCCGCCTTATACTCCGTAGTAATGTTCTGTCTCCTTTCTTAAAAACTTTTTCAGAATCTAAAAATATAAGTACGTTCACAATTGAATTTTCTTCTATCTGTTCTTATTACAATCAGTGTAAAGCTGTAAGTCAACATACTTTCCTAAAAACAGGCGACATTTTTAAGCCCTTATTTAGTATAAAATGAGTGTAGATGGGCTATTTCTCTTTAATTGTTGGCCTTTCATATGTCTCCTTCTTTTAAAAGTAAATTTTACTTTTACCTGGAAACATTTTTCAGGATATTATGCTTCCTCGTCGAAGCAATGTTTAAGTAACTCTGTATTTATTCCATTTGTAATGGGTACTTTTCTTCTTTAGTTTTTCAAATTACAAACCATTCTTGTCAGTTAAAGAGCCTCCTCTGTTATGTGGTGTACTTCCTCTATAAACACAGCCTGCTTTGGCGGTGTGACCAGCCCTTTTTATTAGTGGATGACATATAAACAGTCTAAGTATCCTAGAAAAGTCATTGCTATGAGTGTCTCTGTTTTTCCGTCAATTAATTTAGTCTCGTTTCTAGACATTTGGACTGTTCATGGTAGCTCGTAGTTGAAAGTTTATGGTGCAAATTAAAACTTTCTTTCATTTTTCCTCATGTTTTTCGGCATTTTCCGACATCTTGAATCTCACTGAGTTTTTATCTTTTTCTGAGTTTGCTGTTTAGTAGGAATTATTCCTTACTGGTGCCAATTGTCTATTATAAGGAGTTATAAGGGCGTTACTGCAGCGTATATGCAACGTAGCGCGACTCCGATGCGAGTATATAAGCAACGACATGCAGGCAAGGGATTAGTGTGGAATTCGTATATTTCCGACGTGCATGTGGTACAAACGGAAACGACAACTATGGTGGCGTTAATACAAAACGGGTCCAAATAGGACAAACGTGTTGTTACTCTTGACTACCGAAGGACAAGCACTTGTAGACGTCCGTCTTAAAACCAAGAATGTGTATGGGGCAACATGTCCATCGAAATCCGCGTCTGGGGTAACTGCGACAATGAGTGCTGCTTCTCCATGATCACGCACGTCGCCATATCGCAAATGTCGTAATGCAGAAGTTACGCTAACTCAAGTGGGAGACAATCGAGTACCCGCCCTATAGTTCTGCTCTCTTCCCTGGTGGTTATCACACCTCCAGTCCACCGTCAGACGAGAATGTGCAGCAGGCAGCTACGGACTTCTTCATCCAACTTCATGGTGTTTTACCAAACAGGTAACTTCAGTCTTCAGCGTCAGTGGGACGATAGCCCCAATGCTCAAGGCGATTTTGCCTTATTGCTGTAACTATTCTGGACTCTGCGTTTTTCGAACGGAAACTTTTTGTTCGCTCTTTGTATCTCATTTGTCTACTGAAATCTGTTGCAGACCTTAATGCTCATCTTGCTTAGGTAATAACCCTCATACTTTGATTAATGTCTTCAGGGCATTCTTGTTTCTTATTCTGCGAATAATAACGCTGTCAATTAGAATTTTCTGATATTGTTGTATGTACCATACTTTATACGGCTGTTCAGGCTCTGTGGAACTGTTGTCTTCTTTATTTACCGATATTTTAGATGTATTGGAACACATACTTTGTTCACTACCGCTCTTTTAACAGTTACAGGCGCATTTTAATTTATTTCATTACGAAAAAAGAAGTTTCTGGTGTCAGCCAGTGTGTTCCCGTAGCTACAGTGACTGCGAAATAGCCGGCCGGGGTGGCCGAGCGGTTCTAGGCGCTGCTGCTCTAGGTGACTGATGACCTCAGAAGTTAAGTCCCATAGTGCTCAGAGCCATTTGAACCATTTTTTGACTGCGAAATAGTGTTTTAACACGTCTGATGCAGCGGTAAACAAGACAACTCATGTTGCGGATCGCTTTCTCATGTCCAAATACTTATGCAAAATATTATGTACCCGTTCATTCGACATGCCCACAGCACTAGCAATCTCACGCACCTTAAATCTCCTGTCATCCATCAATATATCATGGATTTTATCAGTGATTTCTGGTGTCGTAACTTCCACAGGGCGTTCAGCATCACTTGTGCCCATATGGCCTCTCCAAAAATTTTGAAACCACTTATAAACTGTTCTAATCGAAGCTGCAGAGTCACCGTAATGTTTATCAAGTTTCTCTTCAGTCTCCTGAGGCGTTTTGCCTTTCATAAGGTAAAGTTTCATCACCACACGAAATTCTTTTTCATCCATTTTTTGACAGTCGCTTGACTTCCTTGATTCACACGAATACCAAACATAAAGAAATAGACCAATATGCCTGAAACTTGGTGTGCGTTCTTTCGAAAGATGCTACTAACTAAACATGATCTCGATACGCGCCGGTGGTGCCATCTCTCGGACTTTGCACGGACTTTTCAAACGCCCCTCGTAATATCAGAAATAGAGGCACGTTATACTAACGGTGTCATATCAAGACCCGTCGCCTTTTTCTTCTGCAAAATGCTAAACTTTACTGTGTGTTACACGGCATAACAAGCAAGGACAAACAATGCTGTCAACATGCTGTTTAAAACATACGAAATGGTCCCAGGGTGTCACCTTTTTCTTCTGCAAAATGCAAAACTTTACTGTCTGTTACGCAGCATAACAAGCAAGGAGGAACAGTGCTGTCAACATGCTGTTTAAAACATACGAAAAGGTCCCAGGGTGAAGTGCCATATCTGTACAGAGTTGAGTTTCAGCAGCGGATCATGGTAAGGATGCACGCCGATGGCAGCTCGGATAAACAACTTCATAAGTCAAACATTTGATTAAAACTAATTATAGCACGTTTGCGATGTAAAATCGAGAATGAGTTGTATGCCCATGTTGGTACTACATAAGATTATGATTCAACACGGCACTCTTGACTCAGAGACAGCAAAGGACCTGAATCGAATGGACAGTGTCTTGAAAGGAGGGTATAAGATGAACAGCAACAAGAGAAAAACGAGGATAATGGAATGTAGTCGAACTAAATCAGGTGATGCTCAGGGAATTAGTTTAGGGAATGAGTCACTTAAAGCAGTAAATCAGTTTTGCTATTTGGGGAGCAAAATAACTGAAGAAGGTCAAAGTTGAGACGAATAAAATGTAGACTGGCTATGGCAAGGAAAGAGTTTCTGAAAAAGAGAAATTTGTTAAATCGAGTATAAATTTGTCAGGACGTCTTTTCTGAAACTATTTAATGGAGTGCAGCCAAGTGTGTAAGTGAAACATGGACGATAAACAGCGTAGACAAGAAGAGAATAGAAGCTTTCGAAACGTGGTACTATAGAGGAATGCTGAAGATTAGATGGGTAGATCACGTAACTAATGAGGAGGTATTGAATAGAATTGGGTAGAAGAGGAATTTGTGGCACAACTTGACTAGAAGAAGGGATCGGTTGGTAGGAAACGTTCTGAGTCATTAACGGATCACCAATTTAGTTCAAATGGCTCTGAGCACTATGGGACTTAACTTCGGAGGTCATCAGTCCCCGAGAACTTAGAACTACTTCAGCTTAACTAACCTAAGAACATCACACATATCTATGCCTGACACAGGATTCGAACCTGCGACCGTAGCGGTCGCGCGGTTCCAGACTGTACCGCCTTGAACCGTTCGACCACCCCGGCCGGCTACCAATTTAGTATTGGAGGGAAGCGTGGAGGGCAAAAATCGTAGAGGGAGACCAAGAAATGAATACACTGACTCAGAAGGATGTAGGTTGTAGTAGTTATTTGAAGATGAAGAGGCTGGCTCTTAGCACTATGCGACTTAACTTCTGAGGTCATCAGTCGCCTAGAACTTAGAACTAATTAAACCTAACTAACATAAGGACGCCACACACATCCATGCCCGAGGCAGGATTCGAACCTGCGACCGTAGTGGTCGCTCGGCTCCAGACTGTAGCGCCCAGAACCGCACGGCCACCCCGGCCGGCGAAGATGAAGAGGCTTGCACAGGAAAGAGTAGTACAGAGAGCTACATGAAACCAGTCTCTGGATTAAAGGCCACAACAAAAACAACAAGTTGATTCAGTACATTGTTTGTTCCCTTATTTGAATCTGATGATGATGTTTTCGAAACGTGTCATTAAAAAGAGTGGTCACAAAAATACCTGTGGCTATTTCAGTATTATCATGGCGCCCATAGTAGCTATTCCTATATCCCTATCTAATTGTAGTACGCTTGTAGCTTCGTGTTGCTGTGGCCACGCTCCTCTCAGCACGTGGTGAAGATGGCGCATGGAGCGCGGTTGGACTTCCTACCGGCCAAAGTGGGCCGTGACGTCGGTACCGGGGAATGTTGACACAAGAAGCTCGCTAGTGGCACGTCTCAGTTAGTCGCTGCTCGACTGCATGCGAACTGTACCACGGGTGCGGAAGACCGCTGTGGTGTTTGCAGGGGTCTAGGAAAGAGGACTTGGTGCTAGCAGGCCCACACTCGTGGCGACTGCTTGCTGTCCCATATCGCTCCCATGCCTGGCGTAGCCCGCTCGTCATTATAGGCTCTGCCTGGATGCTGATGCTTCTGCTAAAATTGACGGGTATTTATATGGGCTAGTGACCCATTCCTTGTACCGATGTGCTGTCTGCAACTGCGTTCGGGACAACAAATCCGTGGCCTGGTGACGTAGAAACTGCTTGCTCGTCCTGCAGGAGCCCTATCTTACCTCTGCACTGCCAGTAATTCGATACTTGGAGCATTCCACCTCGTGATGGGCATACAGCCCTCTTGCTGCAACTGGCATTCTGACTTCTTAGCACCCGCTTGATGCCTGTGGCACCAACTACTGCGGCTGAGCTGCTAGTCTTTACAGTAATGCCGGAATAGTGGTGGTGCTACACATAAAATGTGGAAGGAAACTACCTGTCTGTGGTCATTTGAGTCAACAACAACAACAACATTCTTCGTGACGTGCATTTTTTTGGATGACATGCAGAGCTCATAAACGGATTTACTAACTGATGTGCACTTTTGTTTCCCACAGTGTATGAGCAACTTCACGCTGAGACACACTTTTCTTCTTCACTGTCATCGTAGTTTCAGTGAATGGAAACAACAGTAAGACCTCACACGTGGCAGTTCGGACATACAGGGGTAGGCAAAACAATGTGAACACCTGTACTTACTTGGAAATGTTTTATTAATAAGGGATTTGACCCCCATTTGCCAGTAATACAGCTGCTATTCTTCTTGGAATACTGGTAAATAACTACTGTGTAGTCTCCAGTGGAATATTATGCCACTCTTCAATCATAACCTCTTCTAACTCATGTAGTGACGAATCTGCGCTCAAGTACCGCCCACGAGGGGACTGTGCTGGCCAGGGAAGACGCTGTAGTTCAGTTTCATGCTCCTCGTACCACGATTGTTCTGTCTTAGCTGTGAGAATGGGTCAATTATAGTCCTGAAATATGGCATCATTGTTGGGGAACAACTTTTGAATCATGGGGTGCAGCTGATCACCTACACTGTGAACATTTGTTCACATAATCGTTGGCTGTAACACTGTCTTTGATACAAGTGATGGGATACCATGACATGGCTGCCCACACTATCACACTTCCACCTCCATGCTTAACGTTGTAATCAATCAATCAGGATTGTAGGCTTCTTTTGGTGTTCTCCAGACGAAAATCCGGCCCGATGTTGGAAATAACGGAAACGTTGACACATCGAACCATCTGACGCGTTCCGACTGATCAGGATTTATGCTCCTGACAGTATGTTTTACGCTTCTTTATATTGCTTGTCGTCACTAATGGTTTCGGTATAGCAGCTCGTCCGTGAATATTCGCTTTGTGGAGTTCTTGGCGGACACTGTCGATAGATATGGGGCCTCGAAGAAGCCTATTGAGCTATGCAGCCGGCTGATGTGGCCGAGCGGTTCTAGGCGCTTCAGTCCGGGACCGCGCTGCTGCTACGGTCGCAGGTTCGAATCCTGCCTCGGACATGGACGTGTGTGATTTCCTTAGTTAAGTTAGGTTTAAGTAGCTCAAAGTCTACGGGACTGATGACCTCAGATGTTGAGTCCCATAGTGCTTAGAGCCATTTATTTGAGCTCTACGGTCACTTTAGCCGCCGTAGTTTTGTGTTATTTTGACACAATGTTAGGTCTTGCATTGCACGTCGACTTCGGTCTCTGAATGCAAATAAAAAGTGCGCACTACTCCTAAACATCCTGCACTGATGCCTAGTCCGTTCTGAATACGCACAGTCCAGCGCGACACGTGCCTTACCTAAGTTACCGACCGTCAAACACAACCACCCCTTTACTACCATTGTTTACATTATTTTTCCCCTCCCCTGTACACTGCTGCGACAAAATCCATGGCATAGCGATTTGCACATACATGTACAGTCGTGGACAAAACGAGCGAGACCCCTCGCCTTTTCGTTATGCTGTTCCGCACAGCTTTAAAATCTGCTACACAGCATAACAGGTAAAGCGACGAGGTGCTACCAACGTACTGTGCACAGGCGTGAAATTAACAAACCATCCGAACTTTGTCAGACTGTTTCTAGTCATGTGTAAGACTACATTAATGCTGATTAGTATGTTAAACACAACACGTAAATATAATAAATAAATGAAAGAAGAAATGCTAATTAGTATGAACTGTACCAATGAAAATGAATTTCAGCTTATCGAGATAACATAACTGTTTTAGTAAGACAAAGTACCCCATATCGATACGAATTAGCAAAATATTATGCGCATTCGGCCGCGTAACGGTCTGTGTCAACGTTCAGACCAGTTATAGTGGATTACCGTTGCTGACCTACCATGAAAGTGTGCAAATTTAGCAATGCGTGAAGATTTATAACGAAATTCAGTTAAAAATCATTCAGTGACACATTTAAGCCAATTCAGTTATTGACAGAAGCGGAAAAAGTAGACAGTAACAAGTGTGAAATTCTACAAGAGTTTCTTATTGACATTCACAGGGCGCCGGTACAGAATAAAGGTAGCAAGAAAACATATTGAGGGCGCGAGGATTCCTTAAAATGGCTTTACTGGTAGTCTATCTGCCTCCATCGAGATTAGAACCGAAAACAAACCAGAACTCCCTTGCAGTAACAAACACCTCTCACTACGCTAGCAGACAACACAGGCAAACAGTCCTCTATTGTTACCCCAGACATGAATAAGCCGGCAATTTTCCAATGAAAATGGCAAATGATCTGCAGTTTCTGTTGCATAGAGCTTTCTGGACTCAAAAACATGAATTTCCTAACTTTATGTCACCGCTTATGTGACAATCATTCGGGATGTTTATCGAAATAACAAAATACTGTTATTAGCGATTAAATTTAGTAGGATAATTCTGCATTATCCCAGGAAATAAACGGCTACATAGCTGTCAAACGTATTCTACTATGTTTCGAATTTCCATTAGACTCGCCACAGCCATAAAATGTTCATTAGCCGAAGTGTTTCTTAAGCTAGCTAGCAATGGGAATGCTCGCACTTCTAAAACGCGGTGGCATTAATACTGGGATGTGAATTACCACGTGTTTCTTCTTTCATTTATATCTCGTATTTACGTGTTGTGTTTAACATACTAATCAGCATTAATATAGTTTTACACATGATTGAAAACAGTCTGACAGAGTTCGGATGGTTTGTCAGTTTCACGCCTGTGCATAGTATGTTGGTAGTACTTCGTCGCCTTGTCTGTTATGGTGTGTTGCAGACTTTAAAGCTGTGCGGATCAGTATAACGAAAAGGCGAGGGGTCTCGCTCGTTTCGTCCCCGACTGTACATATGACGATAGTATCGACTTCTCAAGGTATAAGGCAGTGCATTGACTGATCTGTCATTTGTACACAGATGATTGATGTGAAGAGGTTTCAGACGCGATTGTGGCCGTACGTCACGAATTAACAGATACTGAACGTGAGGTGGTAGCTGGAGATAGTCGCATAGGACATTACACTTCGGAAAGCGTTAGGGAACTCAATATTCCGAGATCTACAGAGTCAACAGCATGCCGAGAATAGCAAATTTCAGGCATCATCTCTCGCCAGGAGCAACGCATTGGTCGACGGCCTTCACTTAACGATTGAGAGCAGTGACGTTTATATAGTGCCGTCATTATTAAGAGACAAGCAACAGCGTGTGAAATAATGGCAGAAATCAAAGTGCGACATACGACGAACTATCCGTTGCGACAGTGCGTCGAAGTTTGGCGTTAATGGGCTACGACGGCAGAGGCCCGTTGCGAGTGCCTTTGCTAACAGCACGAAATCGCTCGCGACCATATCGTCTGGACACGAGACGACTGGAAAACCGTGACCTGGTCAGATGGATTCCGATTTCAGTTGTTGAGAGCTGATGGTAGTGTTCGAGCGTGGCACAGGTCCCACGAAGCCAAGGGGCTGAAGTTATCGACACGGCACTGTGCAAGCTGGTGGTGGCTCCATAACGGTGTGGGCTGTCTTTACATGTGATTGACTGACTCCTCTGGTCCAACTGAACCGATTATGAATTGAAAGTGGTTATGTTCGGTGACTTGCAGACCATTTGCAGCCATTCATGGACGTTACGTTCCCATGACAGCGATGGAAATTTTGTGGATCACAATGCACTATTTCTCTGGCCAACAATTGTTCTGAACCATAGGGGTGAATGATTTGGCCACCCAGACTGCCCGACTGCCTCAAAAAACATATAATAAGATTCGTACTTCTTTTTATCAGAATGCTACAAGATTTTTGCCATGTTCTTCTTCTTGTTTGATCTTCCACCGTTCTGTAATGTATTCTCTGCTAGCCTTCGGACCCATTTGAATCGGAAAAAGAATAAGGTTTGGATGATAATACGCCATACTTCCCTTTTCGTTCCTCTAATTTATAGAATCTCTAGAAACAGCTATTAAGACTATCTTTAATACCTTCTGTCAGCACATCAGAGTACGTAGTTTTATCTATTTGCATGCTGCTTTTCTTTGGGTTCTCATTATTTCTAGCAGAATACATGCATATTATGTACCTTTGACTCCTTCTAAACTTTTTAAACCGTGAGCAGTAGGTTTTTAGCAGCTTATGTACTCATTAAGAAATAGTATTTCAATTTCTTTAAAACCTGCTAATCCGAGTTTCTTTAATATTTCGTTTAGAGTATACGTAATTGTGAGTAGTTCTTGAATTGAACCATAGTATGAATTCCATCGTGTTACACATGGATAAGTATGGGATTTTCTGGCTGATTCTAAATATATTTCACAAGCTATTGGGGACCTTGAGCACAGATTCCAAATGGCTTGACGTTCTGACATGGCTGCATCATAAAGTTTTTTTGTACGAACTATTATGAGTTATGGCCTTACACACATCTCGTGAAGCTATTAAATGTAATTTGTGTGACCTCGCTCCATCCTTTCTTCTCTTCCAAAAGATCACTAGGCGTTATCAGATGACTTCGGTACTTTTTACATTAAATAAATAATAATGGTAAACATACAATGTGTACTCAAGTCTTAGTGCCTCTTCTAATAATATTAGGGTCATCGTCATATCCACTTGCAAGGTACATCTTTGGCGCTTATTGCGCCATATGTATCCGTTGTGAAACTATTTTTGCTTAAGCAAATGACTCATTAAATGAATGAAAACTACGAAGCATGAAATAAAAAAATTCAAGAGAAGCATTTTGCATTTTACAAATACAAAATAACTATATTTTAAGTGTTTCTAATAAAATAGAAAATGCTTTTTGAAAAAAAGTTTTACGTAATTCACATCTCTGATCATGATCTCTTCCGATGAAGATATAATTTTCTAAAACAAAGTATCCCTAACATGAGCGTTAGCAAACTGCCATAAATTAGGAATATATTACGGACTTTTGACCTCAAAACAATCTGTGTATATGTTCAGTCCACAGTCATCACAAGACTACCACGAAAGTATGAATAGCTGCAGTGGAGAATTGCACACTTGTTAATGCCTGCAACTTTCTGCTCCTACTGATATAATTTTTTTGTTTCTGTGAGTACACAATTTTACTGACTATACGAGGTGCGACAATAAAGTAAAGAGACTGATGTGAAAAAAATGTTGCTTACCGTTTTGGTCAAGTTTAGTGTTGTTTCCTTCATGGTTGTTCCCTTCTGATTGCACACACTTCTTCCAGCACTTCTGCCATTGATGGTAACATTTCTGGAACTCATCCTTTGCAATATCCTCCAAGACCCTCGTCACAGCTTTTTAGGCATCTTGTGTTGTTTAAAAATGGTGTCCCTTGACCGCCGTTTTGACTCTTGGGAACAGAAAAATGTGGCATGGGGCGATATCTGGTGAATAAGGTGGCTGTGGTAGTACTGAAATTTGTTTTGAGGTTAAAAATTGCTGTACTGATAGAGCAGTGTGGGATGGCGCATTATCGTGATGCAGAATCCAATTATCAGCAATGTTGGCATGGACACGAAGACCTCTTTTATGAAGTCTTTCTAAAATTTCTTTGTAGTAATATTGGTTAACTGTTTGTCCAGGAGGCACCCACTCTTTATGAACAATTCCCTTGGAATCAAAGAAGCACACAAGCATGCCTTTCACTTTTGACTTGTGAGCTTTTTTCGGTCTGAGTGATCGCTTTGCGCACCATTGCGAACTTTGGCGTTTTGTCTCTGGATCATACTGAAAAAACCAACTTTCATCAATAGTGATAACATGGTTCAACAATTCTGGATTGATTTCCGTTTGCTCTAACAGATATTATGTGGTTCCACTTCCGTAACGAGAGACACAATCATGTGTTAACTAATTACAGCACAACTCAGGACTCAGCAGTTGCATCGATGTGCCGCTTGGACTAGAAGCAGCTTATAGACCAAGGTCAAAGATATTGTGCCTACACAAGCCTGCATGGTTGCCACATCTTGCAAAGAAAATCAGTCTCATTACTTTATTGTTGCATTTCGTATTCTAGCTATGAATAGTTAATTAACTCCTTTTGGTCATGTAGGTGGTGCTAGGTGTGAATGTGAGCTGGCCAGGGCCCGTGAGGAGGTAGTCCGTGCATCTGCGATAACGCTGAATACAGGTGGCGCCTTGGTTAACGCAACTGCCTAGCAATCAGGAAGATCCCGGGTTCAAGTCCCAGCCCGGTATGCATTTTCACTCGCCGCCACAGATTCCGCATAAAGTCCCTATGCAACTGATATCATTAGTTTCATCCCTTTCCTTCCCCCCACCACAACTCCCTCCCCCCCCCCCTCCCCCTTCACCTTCAGTTTATAGAATATGTATCACAGCCGTGGATTTCACGTGGTGTTTGTTCTTTCGGACATGTCCAAAAGAACTGATTCCACGTATTCGTATAATAAACCCACTAACTCCATATCGCCTCTTAAGTGAGAATCATCCAGAAGATTCACTCGAAATGTCCGAAAATATCAAGTGAATACAGTCGAATAATTCTCAGCTACTCCAAAAATAAGTTGCGGATTATAGAGATGTCAAATGTATACTGGTGTGTTGTCATATCTCAGTTATCCTATTAGTAGGAAATATACTTTCTACGGTTGAGTTGTTTCTTGAGCATCTCTTACTTGTTCTTTGAGAACGCTGAGTAGGCAGCCACCGACCTTATCAAATGAATAATCCATCTCGTTTAAAGTAAACGGTGGGATGGTTCCTTTATAAAGGCCATGTCTGATTTCTTTCTCCATCTTTCCCTAATCCGAGTTTGGGCTCCATTTCTAATGAAGTCACTGACAGTGGAATCTTAAACTTTAATTTTCCTTCCTTTTATTCTTATTTCGAAAAATAATGGTTGGAGATGAAATGTAGTTACGAATAATAATCAGGTGCACCGACAGGGACTCATTCGACCAGCTTTCCTCTTCAGTAGGTGTTGTAAACTATGCTTTGATAGAAGTTACTGCCTGCGGCTGTTTTAAACTTTGAAAAATACATAGTTCATTCATTTTATTCTAAGGGAAATGTCGGGCCGCCTACTGACCCAGTACACCAACAAGAAATAACAAACATGGCAGAAAGTTGTAAGAAGTTCTTCTGTGTGCATATTGCTGAGAACTGAAGCTGAAAAATCGCATTGTGGACCTATTAAAACGTTTAGGTTCCGTTAACTATGCCTTAAGAATAACTGCCAACTTTAGGCATAGAGAAGTCAGTAAAACATCAGTTTTCCATATTTTCATTCACTGACGTCTTACAGAATGATATTCTGGAGTTACTCCTCACTTAGGCAAAAATATGCACTGCACAAAAGAAAGTAATTAGAATTATGTATGACATTCGAACATATACATCTTTCAGGCATCTCTTAAAGCAGAAGTGAGTATTAACCACGGTCTCATAGTGGATTTATTCACTTAGGAAATCTGATATCAACTGTGACTCGAGTTTCAGAATGACAGAGATACACAGCAGTATATCGCTACAAGGAAAAATTATCTGTAATGAATCCAAATTTGTCACAGAAGGAGTTGGAAAATGCTGCTAAGAAACTCTTTGACACATTACTCATGGAAATGAAATGTCTGATAGAAAGCAAAATTTCTTTTCAGATATTCGCTGACGTAAAAAAGTCGCAACACCAAAAAAATAATTAATGTAAAGTAATGAAATTTCGGGAGTACGTTTGTCTATGTACCATACTTAAGTGATTAACATTGCAAGCTCACAGGTTAACGTAACCACGAGATATGCCATTACAAATGTGAAATGCTGGTACATTAATAACCGCTGTAACCGACAGAATGTTGAATCCAAGCAGGCAAACGTGCATGCATTCTGTAGCACAGGTGCTGGACGTCAGTTTGTGGGCTGGAGCTCCACGCCTGCTACACTTGATCGGTTAATACAAAGACGGTTAATGCTGTTTCGGTTGTCGTCCAATGATGTCCCATTTGTGCTCCATTGGAGACTGATCTGCTGATAGAGCAGGCCAAGGCAACATATCGACATTCTATACAGCACATTGGGTTACAACAGCTGTATGTGGGCGAGCGTTAGGCTATCCTGTTGAAAACATCCCCTGGTATTCTGTTCACGAACGGCAGCACAACAGGTCGAATCACCAGACTGACGTATAATTTTGCAGTTAGAGTGCGTGAGATAACCACGAGAGTGCTCCCACTGTCACCCGAAGTCGCATCCCGGACCACAACTTCAGGCGTAGGTCCAGTACATCTAGCATACAGACAGTTTGGTTGAAAGCCCTCAACTTGGATCGTTGTAACAAACACACGGCCACCACTGGCACCGAGGCAGAACCAGCTTTCATCAGAAAACACAACAGACCTCCACCATGCCATCCAGCGAGCTCTCACTTGGCTCCATTTAAGTCGCAAATGGAAGCGGTTTGAGATCAGTGGAATGCACGCTACAGGGCGTCTAGATCGGAGCTGTCCTTGAAGTACCCGATTTGTAACAGTTCGTTCGCCCGTCCCTGGTAGCTGAGTGGTAAGCGGGTTCGATTCGCGGCTGGGTCGGAGATTTTCTCCGCTCAGGGACTGCGTATTAGTGTTGTCCTTAGCATCATCATTTCATCCCCATCAACACGCAAGTCGCCGAAGTGGCGTCAACTCGAAAGACTTGCACCAGACGAACGGTCTACCCCACGGGAGGCCCTAGCCACACGGCATTTCCAACAGTTCGTTGTGTCACTGTGGTTGCTCAGATTCCTGCTACAGATGCAGTACGATACAGCACAGCCATACACCGAAGACCATTGTCTTCCCCTTCGGTAGTGCCACGTGGCCGCCCGGAACCCGGTCTTCTTGCGACTGTGTATTCTCGTGACCACCGCTGCCAGCAGTCATGTACAGTGGCTACATTCCCGCCAAGTCTTTCTGCTGTATCTCAGAAGGAACATATAGATTCTTGACCTATTGCACGACCTCGCTGAAACTCAGTGGGGTGCTGATAATAGCGTCTTTGTCGCTTTAAAGGCATTCTTGACTTACATCAACTCACGACGTCCAGTCTCAAATGTAACTGACGCTCACGTCGTTACAGCGTGTATTTCAAGCAAACCTAATGTGCGTCCTCATATCGGCGCGACCAGTCCCACTCTTCCGCAACTGGTGAGAAAACTGAAGAGACATCATCTTTCTGATGTAGAAACGCCTGCCAACTTCCATTTATGTTGCACAACTCTCTCTTGGTGTTGCGATTTTTTTCCTGTCCGTATAGACTGAAGATGTTAATGCATAAAACTCCTTCTGTACCACAGAGTAATTGTTTAACAGAAATAATGTGTCATTTTTAATTTGTAAATTTCCAACATGCAGCCATATAATTTTTTTTTAATATGTGTACCACGTTTGTTAAGTTGACGCATGCCACATCGTAACTTTCATCTATAACATTATGAAGCAAGTAACTAACTGTCACAGTTGTACTTTAAGACCACTATCACTGCAGAATAGAATACAGTATTGCAATTCCCAAGAATATTTCGCTTCTAGGAGAAAGTAATGTCTCTATTAAGCATTAATGACGATCAGTGCTGATCTAAATTGTGAGAGAAGAGACAAACTGCATTAAATTATTAATCTTGTATCTTAGCACCATTGGTTCACGCTTCGTGAAAAAATCATTAAAGTCACAGCATATTTCTACCGCATTTGACGCCCAAACTACGCGATATCGAAAAATTATTTTCGAGAAAAAGGAAATCTGAATTTGTCGATGCTCACTTGGGACTTGAACTGCTTGCACAACAGCTTAGCAGTTAACCTAGGAACGCTTCGTGGCTACTTTGCTCTTATTTCCAAGCACTGTTCTAACCAAAACTCTTGAAGGATGCAGTTAACCTCTTAACTTTGTAGTAGTACTAGCGATAAAATTCCAGAGATTATACCAAGCAGCACAGATTCGAGCGGAATTTGATGCACTTAAGATTGTGTTATCTTGGCAGCAGTTCGGACGATATCGTTCTGTTTGCTGTTCTTCGCACGCCGTGGAAACTTTCCTCTGCCAGACGGGAAACAGCTCCGCATCGTAGTATCTAGAACGTTCCATAGTTGTAGTACTAGTTGTATTTTATGTGATTTTATTCTGGTGCAAAAATGTAGTAGCGTATTTACGTACGGTATCCTACAAATAATGGATCAAGGCGAACGCGTAAACATCATCTATGACAGGTTTTCGGAGCTTTACAACCTTGCTGAAAACACACACAGACGAGCTCGAAGAATTTTTGGCTTATAGACTCTATTAACTTCCAGTAAATAATACTGTGCGGCGAATATTGAGCAGAACCAAAAATACCACCAGATGTGTTGGTTGGGTTGGGTTGATTTGGGGAGGAGACCAAACTGCGAGGTCATCGATCTCATTTGATTAGGTAAGGATGGGGAAGGAAGTCGGCCGTGCGCCTTTAGAGGAACCATCGCGGCATTTGCATGAGGCGATTAAGGGAAATCACGGAAAACCTAAATCAGGATGACCGGACGCGGGATTGAACCGTCGTCTTCCCGAATGCGAGTCCAGTGTGATAACCATTGCGCCACCTCGCTCGGTTACCAGATGTGTTCCACAAAGGTATAATACAACTACTGATATTCTCATTGCATATAAATGATTTATCAAACAGCCTAAACAACAGATTCACAGTGTTGATGTAATACTTTTGTGTACAGGAAAGTGTGACTTCAGTAAAGTGTGACTGTAAGGCAATACTTAGACAGTATTTATCTTTAAACATGAACAGAAGCAAAATAATTTCCACAACTAAGGGAAAGATCCTGATACCATTCAATTAGAAGTTTGATGTATGCGTCTGTAATCTGCCAAGCCGTTTCAGTTTTTAAGAGTAACTCTAAGATGCTGTACGAAATACAGTGTGATTCAGGAGGTGATTCTACAGGCGAAAATAAACCGAAAAAGCTTTATGAACATGTGTCTGATTTTCGATCGTTACGGAACTGGAGCAGGTTGAAGACTACACACATCCATAAATGGTTACGAAGACAAGTATGAATATTACTTGACGAAATGCTGTTTAGGCGCTGTGGTGAACAGAATAATGGTGGAACAGATGACTCATCCATCCTACAACAGGTATTCACTATGTCCCCCACCCATCTTAATGTAACTCATTGGAGGTTGTGTTGTCTTACACATCGAACACCACCTCGGCGGACTCAAACACGGGCAACAGCAACGGTGATACGAGAGACAAGTTCTTCACGTACACATCCCCCTTTAACCAGCCCCATACACGGAGGCCCAATGGAGGTAGATTGTGTGATCTGACAGGCTGGTTCATGGGTCCACCACGGCCAATCCACCGTTGAGGAGATGTGTTATTCAGATGCTGAGATACTTCTCTGGTACAGTGAATCGATGATCCATCATGTTGCAGGTACATTTGCCGTCTTCCAAAAGTTCATGTAGGTCTTATATAGGGAAATGTGCGTATGTTGCAGCTGTCCTGCGCTTTGGCAGGAACACAGCCCGTATCACCAGGTCGTCAATCATACCACAACAGGCGTTCACTGAGAACTTAGCTTGGAATCTTGTTTTCGTAGTGTCATGTGGGTTCTGCATCACCCTTGTATGAAGACTGCGGGTGTTCATGGCATATTGCGTGAAAAATAAGCCTTATCTGCAAATAAAATGTATTCCATGATGTCTTTGTGTACAGTGAACCATTTACAAAATTGTTGTCTGCTTACTGAATCACCTGGGTGTAGATGTTGCACAGGCTGCAATGGAATGGGGACAAACCCTTGGACAGTAACGTACGCCACACTCGCATTTGTGGAACATTGAGCTGACGGCTAATGCGCTGTGTACTGGTGGGACTCGACTGTACCATTGTAATAATGTCTTCCCTTTCCTCAAATGACTGGACGGCTTCCGGCATCACACTCTGTACACCGAGTAGTGTTCCGAATGCACGCACTGTTTGGAAAACCCTAGGAAATACCCTGGCACAGGGTGTTCGTTAATCAGGGAAATACCTCCGATATTCTGTCAAAGTCGCACAGTACCTGTACACAAACAAGAAGTCTGCATATTCTACGTAGGCGCACGTGTGTGGCATGTTGTATTCATGGACACAAAGGACTTGCTCAATTAAACAGCACTCAAGCACGACACTCACACGGCTTCACGACTGCTCACTGATACAACCCACGATTGTACACTGGGTACTCTGTTGTTGCCTCGGTGCGATGCCACAGTGCTACCATCTGTTGGACAACCCCTACACCTCTTATAGTATGGATCAGTCATATGATCCAACACTATTCTGTTCAGCACAGCGCCTACACAGCACTTACGAAAATAATATTCACACTTGTATTCATATTCATTCATGGATGTGTGTAGTCTTCAACCCTCTCCAATCCGAAAATCGGACACATGTTCATACGACTTTTTCAGTTTATTTTCACATGTAGAATCACCTCAAAAATTATGCGACATTCCTCCTGAATCACCCTGCATAACAGAGACATGAAATCAATAGCAGTGAACGCTAATCAAAGAATTGGACAAGTAGGTTGGATATTGAGAACGTGTGACGCATTAGGAAGGAAAACTGCGTACAAGACACTAGCGCAACCAATTCTAGACTTTTGTCCCAGTGTTTGGAAACTTCTCAAGTAAACACGATGGCTTTCATCTAACTAGTTCAGAAATGCGCTGCTAGCTTAGAAATAGGCCAGTGTAATCACTACGGAACTCTGGAAACAAAAAGAGGAATATATGGGAGGATAAGGCCGAGGATCTTGCGAAAAGCTGTTTGTAAAAGCTGAATACGAGTAAGACAGACAATCTGATGTATCTGAAATGTCTGATGTACGGATCGTGAGGATACTATAACAGGGAGACTTGTACGCGTATAGAGGCATACAGAATCATTTTCCCCTTGCTCACTGTGCGAATGGAATAGGAAACCACGTGGGAAGTATTGTAAAATACCTGTGATAGTACTCTGGAAAAGAGGTCACGGCTTATATTTGTAAATGAATGATAACACTTACCATTTCCTCCATATAAAGGTAGGTCTTTATACAATTGAAGACACGTTTCAACACAATAATTCTTGACACAGTCCAATTGTATGAGATGTACGTTTCCCCCAAAATGTGAATCAGCTCACACTGCCACAGGCGGGGAGTTGGATCTAGAGTTCGTCATGGAAACAGGGTCATGCTACAGCCTGACATTTCCAGGCGATGCTCAGCTTCTACACGAGTGGCATGTACCTTCACCGTGAGAGGAAAGTATTAGGACTAACATGGAATAGACTCCTGTGCATTTGTTTTAATTATACATCAATCATCTGGTAACAGAGAGAAGTATTTATGCAATGGTTATCACACTGGAATCGTTTTTGGCTGGGCGGAACTGAAATTGTGGTTAAAATGGCTCTGAGCTCTATGGGGCTTAACATCTGAGGTCATCAGTCCCCTAGAACTTACAACTACTTAAACCTAACTAACCTAAGGACATCAGACACTTAAAGTTTACCGTCATACCTCCTTGCCTAGGGATGCCAGATGAAAGTTGATGTTGTCAAGCCCTGAATCAAAATTGCGCAACGGGTAACTGGGGAGGGGAGCTTGAAAGCGCTACCTAGAGAGCGTGCCCTTTCTGTACGATACTAGGCAAGGGGCTGGAGGGCTCACACGCTGATGTGTGGGTCCCTACATTCTATAGCTTTTATTTTAAATAAATTCCTTTAACTGGACTTCTTTGTGATTTTTAAGGTATGTTAAAGATTGATGGCAGTTGATTTCCTATTTATTTTAAACATTATCACTCGATTTTACAGCGATAGCAGCAATTGTTTCAGTTTACAGATATTACAATTTTACAACATATAGCGCGGGTATATTATATACTAATCTGCACGCACATTTCTACGGGTAAGACGAAATTGCGTTGGCCACCAAAGCCTCCCAATATTTTACATAGGAGATCCACTACGTGAGGAGGATAACAGACAAACTGGAGACCAGACACATTAACACAGGGGGTCAAATTTCCCAAATTAACGAGATCATTCATTTCCTTACACATTCCGAAGCTGGAAATAAAAGAATTAGTACAAATATTCTAATACCTCTCTTCCATGCTTGAACATTGAGACAGACGCACTGAGGGCACGTCTGCTCACTTACCCTTCTTCTGTAACCCTCCCAGAATATGGCGGCCACCCGCAGGTCTTCCTGGGCCCCGGTGGAGGGGGTGGTCGAACCACTTGGCCGTGACCTACCTCTCCACCCCAAATCTTGTGACACTGGAAAGTCTTTGACTTTTACCTGCCTGTGCTGTCTCTCTGAACCCCTAGCCAGGAGTAAGGTTGGCACTTTTATACTACCGAACTACTTCCCAACAAAGATTTGGCCACGCTTTACGGAAAGGTGTGAGGAGGATTAGGAAAGTTCATGTGCAGATTCACATTCACGTACAAGAAAGGAATAATACACGACACATATAAATACGTATTATGAAGCCTTACACATTTCTTTCCACCCGTCCACATGGGTTCTGTTGCACCCGCGGGCGGCCGCGTCGTGTGATAAAATTGGCTGCGGAGCCGTCTCTGTTTCTATTTCCCGGTGCGAGCGAGCAGCGAAGCCTGCTGCTTGTAGAGCGGAAACTACTGTACCGTTTCAACACATCCATGCCCGAGACAGGATTCGAACCAGCGACCGTAGCGGTCGCGCGGTTCCAGACTGAAGTGCCTAGAACCGCTCGGCCACACCGGCCGGCTTGAAATTGTGTATCTGTTCCAGATATCACAAGACCCCCTTTCTATTTGAGTTGGATCTTCCATGACAGCTTCCGAAATGGGCGACATATCGGTAAGATAGGCTGACTGGTTTCCCTCCTTTCCCAGCACATAGTACTTTAAGTTTCTAAAGATTTGCAATAAAAGGCTCTGTTCTGTAGATACTGTTACGGGTAGAAGTGATGCTTGGCCGTTTACAATGTTTCGTCATTGTCAGCTCTGACGTATTAGTAAGGCACAACGGCGATGAGTGGAGTTAATTCCGCTGCGTATATGAGAGTTCCGGCGGAGCCCTGTATCCCTTCCAAGAAGTTCATCTGCTTTTACAATATCAGCAGTGCTTATTCCCGCATTGTGCTACGGATAAGCCTGGAGGTAATTCAGTCAGGCTATGAATTTTCATGAATCACGAAGTGCTCTCTCCGGGTAATTGGTTCCGCAGCTTATCCGACATCACAGCTCCTCTTCTTTATACATAGCGTTGATGAAACCGAAAAGTTACAGCAGAACAGCCCACGAAGCTTCACTGTTAACACTGCGTTAAAAATGAAAATCCCTCCTCAAGACGCGTTTCGAACACTTTTAAACATAATACCAGCGCGAGTACGGGCTCACGATGCCCTGAATAGGGCAGTTGTCACATTTCTCTGCATATGCTAATACTGGTCAACTAACCATGGCTTCGAGACAATCACAAATATCAAATGAGTATTTATAATGAGAAACTTGTTTAGCCAGAGTTACTTGTTTACGTATTTATATTTTCGAACGGTTTAAAATGTCATCGTCGAATACTGGGTCCATGAACGTTTTAAAGGCTGCACGGCAATTACGTGCAGCTGTCATGTCTATGGAGCAAGCAGAATTACCTAACTCACCGTTCTACATTCACAGAGCAGCGGGAAAAATGCCATTATGCTTTCTCTGTAAAAAGATTTTACATAAACGACAATTTGAGAACTGTGCAAAGTGCGTATCGATCTATTTTTCTTTCTTCTTGTAGGGTCATCATGTAAGAGAGCTCTTAAAACCGTATATTACGAAAACCAAAGAGACTAGGACGCTTCTCAGAAAAAAACTGGTAGGATGCCATGTGTGTATACTCCACAGAATGTTGAGCTTGTATCCATATCTGACTACTGAGCCCGCGGTGTTCACATCCGAGCCAAATGCCTACGATTAGGTGGTCTGAGAGTAGTGTTCGCTAAACATACAATAGTCATGGACTGTGTGGTGGGTCCCGGCAGAGGTTCGAGTCCTCCCTCTGGAATGGGTGTGTGTGTTTGTCCTTAGGATAATTTAGATTACGTAGTGTGTAAGCTTAGGGACTGATGACCTTAGCAGTTAAGTCCCATAAGATTTCACACACATTTGATTTTTTAAACATACAAGTTACACGCGATGTAGATCGTACAAGAGCGACCACCAATCACTATTAGCATTTTGCAAACAAATACGAAGACAAGGAATGGCAACAAATTTCAAGAGAAGATATGAATGATATTTTCATTTCGCAGACTTCATGAACACGCAGAATTATCATTACAGACTGTAATGCAGTCCAAGAAAGTCCTTTACACAAGCGAAAGGCGTCGCTGTAAAAGCACAGTTATGCTACATAGTTTTTATCTAGTCTTTCTTTTTCGAAAATTACAATGGTTTTATTTCGCTTTCGTATATTGAGCTGCTTCAGTCATTCGTTCCACCGAAAAAACACCATTTTCCACGATCTGACGATCACTTTACTCAACAGCATTGAGTAACATAGAACACGCAAGGCATTCAACGGCAACTCTGCAAGAACTGTTCTCAGCCTTCTATGACCATCCTGGGCTCCGACATTGGCTTTTTTTTTTTTTATCAAAGGCTTCATTTGCGAAACATTACGTTGTGTTTTCCAATATCACTTTAACATTAACAATTTGCTGCTGCATTACATAAATATTCGTGGCTGTGATTTGCAGTCCATTCTGTTTCCTTATAAGAAATGTAATAGGCCTGTGCCTCACTAACAAAGGATATACACGAATAATATCAGTTTTGTACTATAGTAAAGTCCATTGCACGTTTAACGGCCATACTATGATTATCACGTGATTTTCATTATTTTTAAATCATGGATACCATTTTTGGCATACACAAATGACGTTTCTCAAACACAGCGACGAGACGAAGCTGTCGTCTTGTACCAGTGGTGGAACATTGACACGGTCGTATGATTTTCGGTTCGTACTTCTGCGATGCATACGTGCTACCACATCGATTTCTGGCGTCAGCGCACCTGTGCGCAAAGAAAAAATGTTCAGTGGTCAGAGATGGCAGGCGTGGAGTGCAATCTTAAGCGCGTGCCGGGCCAGAGGACGTATTAAAGCCGCGTAGCCAGAGCCGAGTGCTCGTTAGTTGTGGACTGCAAGCGCGGGAAGTGCTACGGTGTCGTCCGGGCTGTTCAATCGGCGGATGGCCGGGAGCCCATCACATCGGAGCTAGTGCCTCGCACTCCTACTGACTTTGGTGAGCATCAGCTTTCCGTTTGGAATCTGAACTGAGTCATACGCCTTGGGTGGAACAGTAATTCGTCCGTCCCATGATCGACTCCGGTCGCGTGGCAGGTTCATGTTGTAAATTTAACTGTTTTCGGGTATCAAGTCTCGGGAACATTTTTCCTAGATCCTCTGGGACACATAACACTGGAAGTTGCGCCGAAAATCCAGTTGGGCTTATCATTGACTGCAGTGTCACGAAATTGTACCCTGGCAGTATTCTGCGAATTTCCATGTATGTGTGGCTAATCGGATGCCTTTCTGTTGTAGACTTTTCGGGGTGTTTGTAAATTATGTTGAAGTATGTGCATGATATTCTAGAGATGTGACGTCAGCTTCAGAGCACTTCGTGATTCTGGATACATGTTCTCAAGTTTCACTGGCCGAAATTTGCATGTAAGGGAGTTAATAAATTTCTGGGAATACAAATCTGTCAATCAACCCCATCAAAGTTTAACTGTAATGTTCCAAAACGTCTCACTTTCAACAGGCAGGGTGAGCGTAAAGTTGGTTAAGACTGACAGTGATAATTTTTCATTTACAGAGTTTGTCCTTAATCTGGGACTCTGGTAAAGTGATCCATGTCTTGATGTATCTGATACTGATGAAAGGTCGCTTCCTGTGCGACCGCATTAGCTCATGTAACGCTTCACTGTCTTGTGATTAAATTTTGTTATTGGTTTTTCTGTAACTCCAGTAACATTGGTTTTCTGACAACCGGACTGGTTGAACTGACGTTAAGTCATTCACATGTCAGTATCGCTATGGAACGTTAAGGTGCACTAACATGAAAGACATTCTAAACTTAAGCTTATTTGGTTTAGAAAGAATACCTTGAATGATTTTAAATTTTTAAGGTTATTCGTTTTAATGTTTAAGCAAACTGGAAACTTTGACAATCTAGAACTTCAGTGATTATTCTAAATGCCTTGGATCATTGTAATTTCTTTTAAAGGTTATTGGTTCTAATTTTAAATCAGAAGGAAATTTTGAGTAATTTAGAATTTCAGTAATTGCCTTTAAATATTTTGAATGATATTACATTCTAAAAAAATTGCATGATTTTTAATGTTTTAACGATTATTGGTTTTAACGTTTTAAGAAAAAGAGCGCATGAATTCTCTATATACCTGTGTATGGCTGTGTAAACTGAGTAAACCAATAAATGTTGGGCTTCTGTGCTCAGCCGCTTACCACATCAGAACCGTTGTGGTCTAGCTTGACCAGCTCCAAATGTTACCTTCCCTTTTCGAATTCTTAAGAGAAGGTAACGCACATTCCCCGCATACGTTCTGAAACGTGAATATAAATTGCGATGCTGAAATTATTGCTTCGCCACTAGTGAAAAACAACACAAAACCTCGTCTCACTGCTGTCTGCCAAAAACAGTCACATGTGCCTGCCACTAATGCAGTACAAGATATAAACAGAACGAAATCTACAGGGATGAACAAAAACATGAAACAGCAGAAACGCAACACATTAACATGCCTAATAGTGTGCCGGCGGTTCTAGGCGCTTCAGTCTAGAACAGCGCGACCGCTACGGTCGTAGGTTCGAATCCTCCCTCGGGCATGGACGTGTGTAATATCCTTAGGTTAGTTAGGTTTGAGTAGTTCTAAGTTCTAGGGGACTAATGACCTCAGATGTTAAGTCCGATAGTGCTCAAGAGCCATTTGATCCATTTGAACCTAATACTGTATAGCAAACTTGTTGGCGTTCAAACCAGCTTCCACTCGTCCCGGAGAGGATAAATACACGTTCAGTAGGTTTTCCAAGCGAATTTTGTGCCATTCGTCCTCAAAAATAGTGGGATGTTCATGCAACGATGACAGAGATGGATAACGAAAACTTATGCTTCTCTCCAAAGTAGGCCAGAAAGGTCCAATTAATTGTTATATGGTGACTGTGGTGGCAGAAGAGACGCGATAATCCATCCTGGTGCTCACAAAACCAGTGCTGGACGATGTGAGCTATGTAAACGGGGGCCGTGCCATCTTGGAGCACAGCTCACCATTGGAGAACTAACGTAGTACTAGAGGAAGGACCTGATCAGCCGAAATGATCGCATAATCCTTGGCAGTAATGCAATCTTTCATAGCGCCCATGGGATTTATTTAATACCATATATAGCTGCGCAAATCATCACCGAACATCCGCCGTGTTTCACTCTTGGGACGTTTCGTCAGCAAGAAGTTGTAAACAGTGTGAAACATGACACATCCGACCAAATCACATTCTTCGATTGCACCATAGTCCAGGTTTTTTGCTATGGCACCACGCTTCCTGTTAAGGCCATTTGCATCACCGATGAGTGGTTTGGAATTGCGCTTTCCCTGCAATTCCCTGATTCTGCAGCTCCCTTCGCGTTGCTTAGGTATTGATAGGGTTCCCGAGTGCGACATTCTGCAATAACTTTTGCAGATGTCATTCTCTTATTTTTCATCATAATCCTCGTCAATGACCGCTCGTCACGATGACTCAACACACACTATCGTCCGCGTTGTGACTGTTGTAACTTAGCGGATGATGTTTTTCCACTATCCATGTATGTAGCATAAATCTTCGATACGGTGCCTTTTGGAACACCGAACACTTTGGCTACGTTGGTTATGGAAGCACATCCATGATACCAACACCAACAATTTACATTCGAGTCCACTTAGCTCCGTCGTAGTGTACTCACTGCTACACAGAACACTGCTCTAAACACTATTATGACCACAACTGGCGTTTGCCACATGCTGAGGACATTTCACAGGTACTTTTCGTTGTCAAATCAAACAGAACAATTTGTAGGCTGGGCTAGCATCTGTATTTATGTTCAAGCATGTATTTCTCGCGGTGTTTTTGTATTTTTGTCCAACCCGTGTACCTTGTAATAATGGCATGAACATCGAACCGAGCAATGGACTTAAATAAAGACTTCTTGTAGTAATAAACTTATGTTATTTTGGTGTTACGTAATCAGTCATAGCTGAGGAAAATCAATCCATTATGGACGGAGTATTTAAAAGTGTACAGAGCAACAAGTGTGTGACACGTTGATAGTTGACAAACCACAAGCACAAAGGTCTGGAGCTCAATCTTCAGTCGGCCCTAGAACTTTTCTGTCAACTATCGCTTATTCCACCTCTGGCAATAATTTGTTAACAAGAGAAATGACATCGTCTTGAGTCCCTAAAAAACTATAAGTTCCTTTATAATCGGCTGAGTAAGTTAGTTCACATCGATGGAAAGCCACCTCCAGCAGGGCTGTGACGTTCAAACCGAACCTTCGTGTTGAGGGCAGCTCTACATTTACAGTAATAAATTGTGTTGTACGTTTAAAACACTAACATATGTTTGAATTTTATTTGCACCACAATGAATCACAAAGTTACGTTTCGAGTATATAATTTATTATTAAACGATTCAAAAAGCAAAAAATTGTTATATTTTGTGCGTGTATTCTCGTATATATATGTTTTGTTCCGTCTGTTTTTGGAATTGCGGAAAATAAAATTTGTTTGAAACACGACTCATAGCAACAATCCACACAGTTTACAGAGCCATGTTATGAAGAGCGTTAAATTATTTTTTGTCGTAATTCTTTTTTCTCAAATATCATGTTACGAAAATTTTTTTAGGCTTCCACATTGCTCTGTTTGTCAAAACGTTGCGCTGCCCGATGAGCTTAAAAAATGGGTTAAGTTGTCGTCTCCTTTCCTGTAAACAATATAGATTACATAATTCCTCCTTATCGTCTTCACCGTGCTATTTTTCGCTGTCAGGCAATACGTCGTGTCAGGATAGCGCCCTATCTCTGTAGTATAGTTTATTTCCGCACGCCTTATGAGAAATACAACTACCGACAATCACACGAAAATATAGATCAGTTAGGTCGAGGAAATATTGTGTAATTAACTCAACACGATCCAGAAGCAAACCCGATGGCCATACATTTGCAACTGAGCCCAGTTCTGTTCAGATCCTCTTTGGTAATGATTCCATTGTTCATAAGTTTGTGCCATGGTGAAATGACTTCTGATAAAAATACTTCCAGTTTGCGATTTTTTCAAAATGTCTCTCATTTCAGTCTACACTATTTCATCCATGTGACTGAATGAAATGTAACAAATTTTACTCTTACTACCGTTTCCTAGTTGGAGATTCTTCTGGATTTGTTGCCTTCAAAAGTTTTCATAGTATGTGCATATCTCTATTTATTTATTCGCTATTTACTTAACTTCCAAGAAATTATTATCAGTGGTGTTAACTCCACGTAGATATTATTTTTAGGTTCGTTGAGTAGTAAAGATACCGTACTGTGCGGTTCACATACTGTGTAATCTACGTCTGTTTCTCAAATATTGACTTAATGACTTTTTCGAGTCTAGAACTGTCACTTATTATACTTCTGCAATAAACTTTTTGTTCATCTTCATCCCAGTCTAGCGCTTTTTTCCATAATGAATGGTCTTAACAGAGAGATGTGAAGACTCTTAGCAGTTAGGAGTCTCTCGCACGTAAACATTTGAATGTTAAAGTGTTTAATGATAATGATTATTACTGTGCATTGTGCTCCAGATATTTTTTTAGAAAAAAAATGGTTAAATTTCGTTGCCAGCAAATAACCTTCATCACACTTGAAGTCTACTCTGTAGGAATCAGCATGGGTTTCGAAAAAGACGATCGTGTGAAACCCAGCTCGCGCTATTCGTCCACGAGACTCAGAGGGCCATAGACACGGGTCCCCAGGTAAATGCCGCGTTTCTTGACTTCCGCAAGGCGTTCGATACAGTTCCCCACAGTCGTTTAGTGAACAAAGTAAGAGCATATGGACTATCAGACCAGTTGTGTGATTGGATTGAAGAGTTCCTAGATAACAGAACGCAGCAGGTCATTCTCAATGGAAAGAAGTCTTCCGAAGTAAGAGTGATTTTAGGTGTGCCGCAGGGGAGTGTCGTAGGACCGTTGCTATTCACAATGTACATAAATGACGTTGTGGATGACATCGGAAGTTCACTGAGGCTTTTTGCGGATGATGCTGTGGTATATCGAGAGGTTGTAACAATGGAAAATTGTACTGAAATGCAGGAGGATCCGCAGCGAATTGACGCATGGTGCAGGGAATGGCAATTGAATCTCAATGTAGACAAGTGTAATGTGCTGCTAATACATAGAAAGATCCTTTATCATTTACCTACAATATAGCAGGTCAGCAACTGGAAGCAGTTAATTCCATAAATTATCTGAGAGTACGCATTAGGAGTGATTTAAAATGGAATGATCATATAAAGTTAATCGTCGGGAAAGCAGATGCCAGACTGAGATTCATTGGAAGAATCCTAAGGAAATGCAATCCGAAAACAAAGGAAGTAGGTTACAGTACGCTTGTTCACCCACTGCTTGAATACTGCTCAGCAGTGTGGGATCCGTACCAGATAGGGTTGATACAAGAGATAGAGAAGATTCAACGGAGAGCAGCGCGCTTCGTTACAGGATCATTTAGTAATCGCGAAAGCGTTACGGAGATGATAGATAAACTCCAGTGGAAGACTGCAGGAGAGACGCTCAGTAGCTCGGTACGGGCTTTTGGTGAAGTTTCGAGAACATACCTTCACCGAGGAGTCAAGCAGTATATTGCTTCCTCCTACGTATATCTCGCGAAGAGACCCATGAGGATAAAATCAGAGAGATTAGTGTGCACACAGAGGCATATCGATAATCCTTCTTTCCACGAACAATACGAGACTGGAATAGAAGGGAGAACCGATAGAAGTACTCAAGGTACCCTCCGCCACCACACACCGTCAGCTGGCTTGCGGAGTATGGATGTAGATGTAGATGTAGATGTAATGTACATTTATTTTGTGTAACTGATGAGTCAGCGACCGCTACGGTCGCAGGTTCGAATCCTGCCTCGGGCATGGATGTGTGTGATGTCCTTAGTCTAGTTAGGTTTAAGTAGCTCTAAGTTCTAGGGGACTTATGACCTCAGAAGTTAAGTCTCATAGTGCTCAGAACCATTTGAACCATTTTTGATGAGCCAGTATGCTGACAAAACGCGTTGTTCCAATATACGTTAGCAAAAAGCGACCGTCGCAATAAAAATTATTTCATGAATTTATAAGACAGTCTCTGACCTCTATTAGTTCTATCCAACACGAACTAATTTAAGATAAAAATATGACACACTGCGTTGTCTACGTGACCGCAGGATGTTTTGGACGAAACAACGTCTGCCTGAGATGAAAGAAATTATCATTTCACAAGTCATTCTTTTTTTAGTTATTATACCCATTCGTCGCTCATGTTGAACTTAATTGTAAAGTTTAAATACAAATTTGAATTATATGTGTCACTGGAACACACAATTTAATATAAGACGGTGAAAAGAATAATATAGTTTACGTTGTTCAGTATTGTTGACATTATATGATATTATTCGGTAGACAATTTTCAAAAAATATACAGCATCCAAATATTACAGACTGATTAATGCGTTCATTAGTTTTGGCGCATCTGTTTATAAATGAACTAAAGACGCGTTCTTGTGTCAGTTCGCACGCAAAAAGTTTGCCCTCTCTTCGGGGCAGGTGCAACGACACACACTAAAACATTTAGTGGGAGCATTCAGACATGACATTAAGGTACTAATGGATGTCAGAATATAGCATGATGGTTTGTAGTACGAGAGAAATGGCCGAAGACAGATATGGTTCTCTATCTGCTAACACTATGGAAAATTAGTTAAATGACATAATCTATAAAATACGTTTCTACGGTACTGTTTGCCGCCACAATAGCAGTTCTATACGCGAAGAATTCAGTACTATGACTCTATTGCAGACCTGACAAAAAAATTACGGAGTAAAAATGCACTGAGGTTGGTGATTTGTGTGCTGTTGTTGTGGGTGTGCCTCCCGGAAGTTTACTCAATTCCCCTGTGATAGTGAAGTAAACACCACGCGTCGCTTGCCTCGGCGGTACTAGTTTCCGAGGAGAGTGGAGCAGACTTTCGGGCGGCCGACCATTCAAATGGCCACAACAACAGCATAGAATCCAAATGGTTCAAATGGCTCTGAGCACTATGGGACTCAACTGCTGAGGTCATTAGTCCCCTAGAACTTAGAACTAGTTAAACCTAACTAACCTAAGCACATCACACACATCCATGCCCGAGGCAGGATTCGAACCTGCGACCGTAGCGGCCTCGCGGTTCCAGACTGCAGCGCCAGAACCGCGCGGCCACTTCGGCCGGCCAGCATAGAATCCCTATGTCCAGTGCATTCCTATTCTGTGATTTCGTGTCAGAATTACAAAGTTCCGTCACCGAATTTGTCTCATTCATATTTGCTACTTTGGGTAAACACCATGGTCCCATTCAAAAGAATGCTAGTGGCCACAGTATTTTTTTTTTAGAATCTGTCACTTAGCTGACGTTCGATAGAATTAGTACATACGGCTTTTGGAACCAAGATAACTTTGTCTCGAGCATTTCCTGGTCACAACAAAATTAATACAATCCTTGCAGATGCCATACTTAGGTGAGACATACCGTTTAGTGGCCCCGACACGTACGTAAAGCAATGAGCATTCATCCACGCTCTCTAATCTGAAGTTATAAGTACAATGGAATCTGGTTTATCCGGATTATGAGAAACCGTAAGCCATCTGGGTTATCGAAAATTCCAACAATAAAAAATCCTAGTAACTTAATTTGGAATCTACTTGTCAAAATAATTCCTCTGTGAAATTCTCAGCAACTATTGTATCCCCTGAGATGACATATTCCATGTCAAACTTCCCAGCCTGACTGGGACCACCATTAGGAAGTTTCTTGTTTAAACTTGTAGCTTTTTCTTGCAACATCAGGCATTAAATCGATACGTTACCTTACCTCTATGCACCAAGCAACATGAAAAGTATACCTACAGCTTCGTTCATTGTTTGTTTGGTTGTCATACGTCTCTGTAAAGTTTCCTTTGTGATAATTTTGAAACAAAAGCCTTCCAATGGTTCTCCGTCATTCTTCCAGTCTTACATCGATGGAGTTTCAATACCACATTCTGCACCACTGTTTTTCATCACTTCTGCTCTATCTGTCCTATGCAGTGCATCTAACTTTGTGTTTATGGACACTACCACCTTCCTTCTTCTGGATGTCATTACACTCGTAACAAACGCCAACAGTGCAGTACTGCAGTGGTCAATGTGCACTTGCTAACTGACTGTGCCGGGATCCACGATAGCCGAATTTAAATTTAATCATTGTCGACGTCGATTGTTTCCCTGTTACTTCCTGCACACCACATCCTGTACAGCTGCTGTACCCGAAAACATTTAAGAAAGGATGCCTCAAAGTTTTGGATTTATGAGGACCGATTATTTACTTTGCACAATGTTCTAGTTGCTCATTTCTGTTGGATATATATTTTGGCTGGCACAGATGGAGTCTGTGGAAGACTTCATCTTACCACTGTACTGGTATATACTCGATAAACAGACCATTATTTAAAATACTCCATCTTCTTAAATGAACCCTGCTCCTGCCAGATTCTGCACCTAAAGCAATGTGCCGTCTCGCTCACCACTGCAAAGTGTGAATCTTGTTTCCTAAAATTTTTGTGTTTGACAGTGTTAATGTGTGGAAGTGTGGCGTAATGATTACATACTCAAAAAAGTAGCACAAACAAACACATTCATCGACATAATCTTGTGATGTCACGCAATAAAAGTTCGTGATACGTAGCTGTAGATATCTATCAGGGGAATAACCGTTGCTTTATCGACATTGTTGGTGAACAACTTTCGATAACCGAGTCTAAGAAACCTACCACTATCATACGTGACTGTGCTCCGTGAGTAATTTGTTTTTCAGCACGTGAAAAAACACTTGTTGCTCTGTTACGAAACGATAGAAAAGAAAGAGAAACTACTGTTTATTATAGAAATGACTTCCGCCTGTTTTTGCGTCATAAGAAGTTTGGCTTACGTTAGTTCTTCTGCACAAACATGTTTCTGCATATCTGTGCCATCATCAGCTGGGTCTTATTTTATTGACTACTAAAATACATCATCATTTATAATAGTGGTAGCAAGTGAAAATTAGGCTCAAAAAGTTTTCTTGCCTATTACAAACCTTAAACACTAGTTCGTTAGATTTATCTTCAATACATCGTTGGACACCTTGTCGCCTTCCATAAAGATAGAGCATCGAATACGTCTTTTATGTCCTGCAATTAGAGATGGATACAATGACCCATTCGATAAGGATGCAGGAGTGAAACGACAGTTTCTTTTTCAAAGAAACCATCTCGGAATTTGTGATGATCGATTTCGGCAAACCACGGGAAACCTTAATTCGGATGGCCAAATAGGAATTTAAACCCTGCTTCTGCCAGATTCTGCACCTAAAGCAATGTGTCATCTCGCTCACCACTGCGAAGTGTGAATCTTGTATCCTAAAATTGTTTTATGTTTGACAATGATAACGTGTGAAAGTGTGGTACCAAATGGTATTGCCGATGACAAACAGTAAAAAGGGAGAGGGTGAAATATAGTTTCAGCAAAGAACCCATCAGTATTTCAGTATTACTAAACAAACCCAGTGAGTCCTGCTGCTTGCCCATCTAGCAGCTTCCGGGGGCAAAAAAATTGATTCTTTGGTATTTCATCAACTATCGACCAACTTCAAAAAATTAAAATGCTGTCATAATCTTCTTATTAAGAGCTATAGTATTATGTTTAGGTTTAATACAATAACACTAGCATTACGGTCAGCAACTGTGTTTACGCTGAGGCGACCAAAGTCTTGGGATAGCGATATATACAGGTGGTTGTTGTGTCGCGTACACAGCCGGCCGTTGTGACCGAGCGGTTCTAGGTACTTCAGTCCGGAACCGCACGACTGCAACGAGCGCAGGTTCGAATCCTGCCTCGGGCATGGATGTGTGTGATGTCCTTAGATTAGTTAGGTTAAAGTAGTTCTAAGTTCGAGGGGACTGATGACCTCAGATGTTACGTCCCATAGTGCTCAGAGCCATTTTTTTGTTTTCGCGGAGCTGTCATTTGTACTCAGGCGACTCAGGTCAAAGGTTCCCGACGCGATTTTGGTCACACGAAGGGAAATAGCAGACTGACTTTGAACTCAGTATGGTAGTTGGAGCTAGGCTCATGGAACACTTCATTTCGGAAATAGTTAGGGAATTCAATGTTCCGAGATCCATAGTGTCAAGAATGAGCTGAAAATACCATATTTCAACCATTACCTCTCACTGCGGACAATTCTGTGGCCGACGGCCTTCACGTAACGACCGAGAGGCAGCGGCATTTGCGTAGAGTTGTTAGTGCTAACAGGCAAGCAACACTGCGCGAAATTGCCGCAGAAATCAATGTGGGACGAACGACGAAGGTATCCGTTAGAACAGTGCAGCGAAATTTGGCGCTAATGGGCTTTGGCAGCAGACGACCGACTTGGTTCCTAGACGTCTGGAACACAGTGGCTTGGTCAGATGACTCTCGATACTACTTGTTAAGACCTGATGGTAGGGTTCGATTGTAAACAAGCCACAGTGCAAGCCGATGGTGGCTGTGTTTGCATGGAATGGACTGGGTCCTCTGGGTGTTCGGCTGCTTGGACACCATTCGCAGCCTTACATGGACGTTATGTTCCCAAACAGCAACGGAATTTTAATGGTTGGCAATGTGCGTTTCATCAAGCCACAGCTGCTGGTTTGAGCGAATTTGAGCGAATAATTTGGCCGCCCAGACCGCCAGACATGGATCCCATCGAACATTTATGGGACGTAATCCAGTCAGTTTGTGCACAAAAACTTGCACAGGCAACACTTTTGCAATTATGGATGGTTGTAGAGGCAGTATGGCTCAATATTTCTGCAGGGAACTTCCAACGACATTTTGAGTCCGTGCCACGTCGAGTTGCTGCACTACGCGGGGCAAAATGAGATCCGACACTATATGATGAGGTATCCCATGACTTTTGTCACTTCAGTGTGTGTCTTGGGGCAGTGTAACTCATGACCCATCTGTCAACACATTTTACACTTAATTTCAAACCTTTATGTAACTTCCCTCATTGGACTCCCCACAGAATGATGAAGGGAAAAAAGCTTATCGCTTACTAAAATTTCGCTGTTCAATTAGCAAAACTTCAGTATCAGGCATGATGTTTCACTTCTTTACTTCTTCACCAGAAACTCTATTCACCACATATTTTGCAGACAGTGGCCTATCCATACACAACATGGGACGTACCTGCAAAATTATAGTACAAGAGATATGACGTTTTACAGAAGGAAGTTCAATTTTTTGAAGAACCGGGGGAGGCGGTTTACTTGTTGCTTTCGGTTTGTGTCAGGGCATCAGCGTGAGATGGACAAATCCTCATTTACGTACGACATGCAACTCATTGCATGAGACACTGCGGAGTGATTCGGGATTTGATCCAGAACAATGGCACACAATTTGGTGACGTGCAAATGTATTCCACCACCTCTCCTCCCCTTGTCGACCAAATATTGGCGATAAAAATTTCTTAACAATCACGACTGGCACCATCTCCAGGTTCAGAATGACTACGTAGGCAAGTAGTTTGGATCTGGAACACAATCCACAGTACTGATGACCTCAGAAGTTAAGTCCCATGGGGCTCAGAGCCATTTGACAATCCACAAGTCTTTACCACCACTAGGTTCACTACTTCAACAATAGTTATGGGTAATAATATAAGGAACGTATGGAGAAATTGTTATCATTTCCACCTAAATTTTAAATACAATTTTTTATTGCCTATTTCATTCATTTAATATTTTAAAAAGCCATATACGATTTTATACTTTTATTCCTTTAGTCGGTACCGTCTTATGGACAAATCCTCTGGCGCAATGCATCTAGGGTCAAAAAGTATTTATTCTATATAAAAATCGAAGTAAGATTT
Source organism: Schistocerca americana (assembly GCF_021461395.2). Lineage (NCBI taxonomy): Eukaryota > Metazoa > Arthropoda > Insecta > Orthoptera > Acrididae > Schistocerca > Schistocerca americana. The sequence goes on along the minus strand of NC_060122.1, from coordinate 472,537,602 downwards.
TAATGTACCTTTAGATTCTTACATTCACGTGCCATTTCATATACTCCACAGGAGTGAATTCAGGAACAACGGTGAAATTATGGCCCACAATATTAGAAATAAATATAAATGCCACTTACACTATGCATCCAAGGTCCAGAATAAAATTTTACACTAAAGAGCCAAAGCAACCGTTATACCTGCCTAATATCGCGACGGCCCCCGCGAGCACGCGGAAGTGCCGCAACACGACGTGGCACGGACTCGACTAATGTGTGAAGTAGTACTAGAGGGAACCAACGCCATGAATCCTGCAGAGCTGTCCATAATCCGTTAGAGTACGAGGGGATGAAGACCTCTTCTGAGCATCACATTGCAAGGCATCACAGATAAGCTTAATAATGTTCATGTGTGCGACTCTGGTGGCCAGCGGAAGTGTTTAAACTCAGAAGAGTGTTCCTGGAGCCACTGTGTAGCAATTCTGGACGTGTGGAGTGTCGCACTGTCCTGCTGGAATTGCCTAAGTCGGTCGGAATGCACAATGCACATGAATGGACGCAGATGATCAGACAGGAGGCTTACGTACTTGTCACCTATCAGAGTCGTATCTAGATGCATCAAGGGTCCCATATCACTGTAACTGCACACGCCACACATCTTACAGAGCCTCCACCAGCTCGAATAGCCCCTGCTGACATGCAGGGTCCAAGCATTCATGAAATTGTCTCCATACCCATAGACGTCCATCCGCTCAATACAATTTGAAACGAGTCTCGTCCGACCAGGCAACATGTTTCCAGTCATCAATAGCCCAATGTCGGTGTTGACCGCCCAGGCGAGGCGTAAAGCTTAGTGTCGTGCAGTCATCAAGGGTACACGAGCGGGCCTTCGGCTCCGTAAACCCATATCATGACGTTTCGTTGAATGGTTCGCATTCTGACACTTGTTGATGGCCCAGCACTGAAATCTGCAGCAGTTTGCCGAAGGGTTGCACTTCCGTCACTTTGAACGACTCTCTTCGGTCGTCGCTGATCCCATTCTTGCAGGATCTTTCTCGGGCCGCAGCGATGTCGGATATTTGGTGTGTTATCGAATTACTGATATTCACGGTACACTTGTGAAATGTTCGTACGGGAAAATCTCCGCTTAATCGCTCGTGCTCGGAGGTGCTTTGTCCCACCGCTCGTGCGCCGAGTATAACACGACTTTCAAACTTACTTAAATCTTGAGAACCTGCCTTTGTAGCAGCAGTTACCGATCTAACAACTGCGCCAGACACTTGTTGTCTTACATAGGCGTTGCCGACCGCAGCGCCGTTTTCTTCCTGTTTACATATCCCTGTATCTGCCTATACCAGTTTCTTTGGCGCTTCATTGCATGAAAGCAAATGAAATTTCTAATGAACTTGGTTACCGGGTATGTAGCGTCTGAATGGGTTTCAGCTATTTCTCAGTAAGTTCAAATGGTTCAAATGGCTCTGAGCACTATGGGACTTAACGTCTGAGGTCATCAGTCCCCTAGAACTTAGAACTACTTAAACCTAACTAACCTAAGGACACCACACACATCCATGCCCGAGGCAGGATTCGAACCTGCGACCGTAGCGGTAGCGTGGTTCGAGACTGTAGCGCCTAGAACCGCTCGGCCACCACGGCCGGCTCTCAGTAAGTGCTGATACATCGTTTCTACAAAACATAAATAAAACAGAATGTGTTGCTTGCAGACAGAGGTGTTACAGGAAAGACGATTAGGGTATAACGTCCCATCTATGGAGAGGGAATAGTGACGGAACACTAGCTAGGAAAGGGGGAAGGTCGGGGAAGCAAATCGATCGTGTTTCTGTTCCAGAGAACCATTCCGACATTTGCCTTACGCTATTCGGGGACGCTACGAGATACCTAAAGCTGAACCGCCGTCCACCAGTGAGCACAACGTTGTTCTGAAGAAGCATGCACTCACATTCAGATGTCTGAAGAAAAAGACAGTAAACCAGAAGTGGGAGTACCGATGGACCAACTCGGGTTTGCGACAAGCCGAGTTACCCTCGTTGAGAGGTTGCGTAAACCGGGCTCAAACTGAGTCGGGATGAGAAAACTGAGATCTAACCGCTGAGCAGCCTTCTCGGCACACATATGACGAGTGAAAATGCCAAACTCTATACTCGTAAGTGCCATTTTCCCACACAGTGCGTTTTCAGTACTACTGTGTTCTCGGTACTCTGTTGCACGCCCTTGGACTTGTACCATGTGCCAAATTGCGGAGAAAATTTTTCAGACATTCATTGCTAGACGTTGCATAGTCTTTCCTCTGTAATTTTAAGTCTCATGCGTCACTGTCTCCTTCATTTAGTTGTTTTGTCTGTACCAGTAAAACATCTTTGTAATGAAGGAGGTAGTTTGAGTTTCAAAAACATTTAAAAATTTGGAGAAAAATGCAAGCCAAAGCTTTTGTTCTGCAAGATTTACAAAAAATTGTTGAGTCATCTAAAACTACGTAATTCCAATGCACACAACTGACTTCTTTCATTTTGAAGATCCTATTGAAGTATTATTGTCAACACATGGGTGTAAGATCTGCAAATGCAGTATGATCGAAGTATCTTGTACTCATCCATCTCAACTAGCTATTGCACTACTGGCCATTAGAAATGCCGATGATAAACGGGTATTCATTGGACAAATATATTATACTAGAACTGACATGTTCACGCAATTTGGGTGTATAGATCCTGAGAAATCAGTAACCAGAACAACCACCTCTGGCTGTAATAACGGCCTTGATACGCCTGGGTACTGAGTCAAACAGAGATTGGATGGTGTGTACAGGTACAACTGCCCATGCAGCTTCAACACGATACCACAGTTCATCAAGAGTAGTGACTGGCGCATTGTGACGAGCCACGTTTTCAGTTGGTGATAGGTCTGGAGAATGTGCTGGGCATGGCAGCAGTCGAACATTTTCTGTATCCAGAAAGGCCCATACAGGACCAGCAACTTGCGGTCGTGCACCGTCCTGCTGAAATGTAGGGTTTCGCAGGGATCGAATGACGGGTAGAGCCACGGGTCGTAACACATCTGAAATGTTGCGTCCACTGTTCAAAGTGCCGTCAATGCGAACAAGAGGTGACCGAGACGTGTAACCAATGGCACCCCATACCATGTCGCCGGGTGATACGCCAGTACGGCGATGACGAATACACACTTCGAATGTGCGTTCACCGCGATGTCACCAAACACGGATCATGATGCTGTAAACAGAACCTGAATTCATCCGAAAAAATGACGTTTTGCCATTCGTGCACCCAGGTTCGTCGTTGAGTACACCATCGCAGGCGCTCCTGTCTGTGATGCAGCGTGAAGGGTAACCGCAGCCATGGCCTCCGAGCTGATAGTCCATGCTGCTGCAAACGTCGTCGAACTGTTCGTGCAGATGGTTGTTGTCTTGCAAACGTCCCCATCTGTTGACTCAAGGATCGAGACGTGGCTGCACGATCCGTTACAGCTATGCGGATAAGATGCCTGTCATCTCGACTGCTAGTGATACGAGGCCGTTGGGATCCAGCACCGCGTTCCGTATTACCCTCCTGAACCCACCGATTCCATATTCTGCTAACAGTCATTGGATCTCGACCAACACGAGCACCAATGTCGCGATACGATAAACCGCAATCGCGATAGGCTACAATCCGACCTTTATCAAAGCCGGAAACGTGATATTACGCATTTCTCCTCCTTACACGAGGCATCACAACAACGTTTCACCAGGCAACGCGGGTCAATTGCTGTTTGTGTATGAAAAATCGGTTGGAAACTTTCCTCACGTTAGCACGTTGTAGTTGTCGCCACCGGCGCCAGCCTTGTGTGAATGTTCTGAAAAGCTAATCATTTGCATATCACAGCATCTTCTTCCTGTCGGTTAAATTTCGCGTCAGTAGCACGTCATCTTCGTGGTGTAGCAATTTTAATCGCCAGTAGTGTACTTCTTCCTCTGAAACAGAAGCCCGATGTCGTCGATCATAATGTGACACCAGCAGTCGACCATCGTAAAGATGCTGTATGTCCACGCAACGTGCCCATCCGGACGACCGATCGATGTGGCGCAGTCGTTAGCACGCTGGATTCGCATGCGGGAGGTGAGAGTTTAAACACGCGTCCGGCCATCCTTATTTAGGTTTACAGTGATTTCCCTAAATCACTCCAGGCAAATGTCGGGATGGTTCCTTTGAAAGGGCACCGCCGATTTCCTTCCCCATCCTTCCCCAATCCGATGGGACCGATGATCTCGTTGTTTGGTTCCCTCCTCCAAACCAACCAACCAACCATCCGGACGAGGCTTCGACCACGTCTGCCGGGATTTGCGAGGCGCCACCGGCTGATAGCTGTTATACAGTACGGCGGCAAGGGACAGTCGCGGTAGTTCGGTCATGGATTCCGTTTGGAGAGGGGTTCGAGTTCTAGAGAGCCGTCGCGTCATCGCTCCGCCGGGATTTTCTCAAACTTGTATGTTCAGAGTGCTTGATTGAGTCCAACGGACACGTGTTTGTAGTAACTGCAGATAGGACATTCTGATATCGATATCTACAGACTGACATATCACGCATATCAGAATCTTCGGCTGCTTCCTTGTTTACTTGGAATTAAAGAGCTATAATCGGGTACATAAATCCGTGCGTGCTTAACTCAGTCACGGCAGTGGAAAGCTACAAATATAACTGTATTCCCCCATTAAATAAAGAGATGTATTGTCTGACTGCTAATTTAACTTACTGTTCTCTTTGTCCACCTACATGTACGAAAGGAGAATACAACAAGGCGAATGGAAAAATGTCAACGTACTGAAAAGAGGAAAGATTATGGTTGATGTATGCCATGCCAAATATTATCTAAAATACCAGCCATGTTTATCTGTTGGAAAAACAGAAAGAACTGTCGACGGTGTTGCCGTCTCTTCCTCAATAGCGAAAGAATATTTACAGAAAAATTTGCAACTGATCCTAAGACCGGAGTTGTGTAAGAAGCAGAAGTCAATACTAAGAGATTTTTTCTTAAATTTAATTTTATTTTCTTGTAAGAAAAATTAAAACATACGAGAAATGGTTTTTGTTCACTACAGCCCTACTAGTTAAAAATTACTGTTATATTCCTGTAATAACATTACCACAAATAAACCGTGTGCCTCAATATTAACGGCACTTCAAACAAGAAGTTTCTTGGGCACTTATAGCCATGCATGTCGAACCTTCTTAATACACTAAAGTGACAAAATTCATTGTATAGAGATATACACATTTACAGATGGTGGTAGTGTCGCGCACACAGGGTATAAAAGGGCAGTGCATTGCCGGAGATGTCATTTGTACTCAGATAACTCATGTGAAAAGGTCTCCGACGTGATTATGGCTGCAAGATGGGAATTAACAGATCTCGGGGGCGGAATGGTAGTTGGAGCTACAGGCATAGCATATTCTGTTCCGGAAATCGTTAGGGAATTCATTATTCCGAGATCTGCAGTGTTATCACTGCGCCGAGAGTACCAAATTTCAGGCATTACCTCTCACCACAGACAACGCAGTCTCTGACAGCGTTCAATTAACCACCGAGAGCAGAGGAGTTAGGTTAGATGCGTCAGTGCTAGCAGACAAGCAACACTGCGTGAAATGAGCGCAGTGGTCGGTGTGGGACTACGACGAACGTATCCGTTAAGACAGCGCAGCGCAGCGTTAAAGGACTATGGCAGCAGACGACCGACGCGAGTGCCTTTGCTAACAGCACGATATCGCCTGCAGCGACTCTCCTAGGCTCGTGACCATATCGATTGGACCCTAGACGACTGGAAAACCGCGGCCTGGTCAGAATAGTCCCAGTTTCAGTTGGTAAAAGCTGATGGAAGTGATCGAGTGTGGCGCAGACCCCACGAAGCCGCGGACACAACTCGTCAACAGCACACTGCACAACGTGGTGATGGCTCCACAATCATGTGGGATGGATTTACATGGAATGACCTGATTCCTTTGGTCCAACTGAACCGATTGTTGGTCGAGCGGTTCTAGGCGCTTCAGTCCGGAAGCAAGTGACTGCTACGGTCGCAGATTCGAATCCTGCCTCGGGCATGGTTGTGTGTGATGTCCTTAGGTTAGTTAGGTTTAAGTAGTTCTAAGTCTAGGGGACTGATGACCTCATATGTTAAGTCCCATAGTTCTTAGAGCCATTTCAACCATTTTGAACCGATTGTTAACAGGAAATGTTTTTGTCCTTGGAGACCATTTGCAGCCATTCATGGAGTTCATGTTCCCAAACAACGAGTGGACTTTTATGGATGACAATGTGCCTTGTCACTGGCTCACAATTTTTCGCGACTGGTTTGAAGAACATTCTGGATGAAACTTTCATTCTGGAAACATTCTGGATAATTGGGGTTAATGATTTGACGACCCAGATCGCCCGATATGCGACATGATGGAGGGTAATCTGCAGGGGACTTCCGGCGACTTGGGGAGTTCACGGTAAGACAAGCTGCTGCACTAGAGCGGGTAAAGGGAGGCCCAATATGATATTAGCAGGTATCCCACGACTTCTTTCACCTCAGCGTAAATTATTTATTTTCTCGTTTGTTTTTTGTTCGTTGTTGGTAACTTTCAATACTGATGTAAAGATAAACGTTAGACTACGAGTAGATTTCCAGTCAGAAAAGGAAGGCGGGAACATTTGGGGTCAACATACCGCCGTACCGATGTTAATGGAGCATAGCTCTGATCGTTCCTTCCAAAGGACCAGTTCCAGCAATCGTCTTACTCGATAGATGAGAACCACGGAAGACTGTCTGGAAGAACGAACGTTCTTTTGGAACACAGACTTCCTGAATGAGAGTCCATTTTCTTAATACTGTATAACATCGCTCAGTCCCTGAGTCAGATCTAAGAGAAAAAACAGAATTGGTAATTTACCCGCTTTCTCACCAATTCTGTATTTTTCAAAAAGAAAGGCTAAAGAGAGTAATTGATGAGTTATTGCAGTTCACGACTCGGGATCCATAAAAATGCACAAAAACACAGCAGACCTGAGGTGATTTAGGGATAATTGCGGAAAATACAAACCAAAATGGCCATCATTTCAGCAACCTTTTACTCAAATACAGCCTTCAACTTAGCAACTGCAACAGATTGTTTGGAATTATTATTACGACTTTGTGTCACTTTCATTCTCCTATGAAGCTGCATACAAACATAGAATGAGCATTTATCAAGCAATGCAGTAATTACATTCACAACTGACGTGGAAGATCAGAAGCGCAGAGGTAGGGGGAAGGGGGTGGGGGTTGGGTTGGGTTGGTCTGGGAAGGGAGACCAGACAGCGAGGTCATCGGTCTCATCGGACTAGGGAAGGACGGGGAAGGAAGTCGGCCGTGCCCTTTCAAAGGAACCATCCCGGCATTTACCCGGAGCGATTTAGGGAAATCACGGAATACCTAAATCAGGATGGCCGGACGCGTGATTGAACCGTCGCAGAGGTAGGGATGTGGATGCTATATAGACAATGTTCTAGTCGGATGCTACAGTCTGTATAAGTGTTCTAGTCGGATGATTTGTAGAATCAGGTCGGTTTTGGAAAGCCACATTTTGAAACAACGCCTAAACACTTATGCGAATAGCATCCCCAGCTTCTTGAAAGACAACGGCGGCCAGTAATAATGGTGTCGATTTGTAGCATGATTTCAGAATATATACTGTGTTCTACCATTTGAGACACTTCGAAGAAAACAACCTACTGACACTGAACCAGCATGGATTCAGAAAACATTGTTGTTGGTTCAAATGGCTCTGAGCACTATGGGACTTAACATCTGTGGTCATCAGCCCCCTAGAACTTAGAACTACTTAAACCTAACTAACCTAAGGACATCACACACATCCATGCCCGAGGCAGGATTCGAACCTGCGATCGTAGCAGTCGCGCGGCTCCGGACTGAGCGCCTAGAACCGCTAGACCACCGCGGCCGGCTTGTTGTTGTGAAACACAAATAACTCTTTCTTTCACACGACGTAATGAGTGCTATTGACAGGACATCACAGTTTAATTCCACGTTTTTATACTTCCACAGGGTTTTTGACAACGTTCCTCACAAGCGGCTTCTTATCGAATTACTTGTCTCTGAAATTTCGTGTCAGTTGTGCAACTAAATTCGTGATTGCCTGTCAAAAAAGTCATAGTTTGTAGTAACTGACGTGAATTTATCTTACGAAACCGAATTGAAGTCTGGGGTTCCCCAAGAAAAGGTTTTGGTTTGTCTGCTGTTCACAGTCTATAGAAACATTTTAGGAAAAATGTGAGCAGCCCCATTAGATTTTTGCGAGTGATGCTGTCGTTTACCGTCTAGTTAAATCATCAGAGGATCGAAGCGATTTTGAAATGATTTAAACAACATACACTCCTGGAAATTGAAATAAGGCCACCGTGAATTCATTGTCCCAGGAAGGGGAAACTTTATTGACACATTCCTTGGGTCAGATACATCACATGATCACACTGTCTGAACCACAGGCACATAGACACAGGCAACAGAGCATGCACAATGTCGGCACTAGTACAGTGTATATCCACGTTTCGCAGCAATGCAGGCTGCTATTCTCCCATGGAGACGATCGTAGAGATGCTGGATGTAGTCCTGTGGAACGGCTTGCCATGCCATTTCCACCTGGCGCCTCAGTTGGACCAGCGTTCGTGCTGGACGTGCAGACCGCGTGAGACGACGCTTCATCCAGTCCCAAACATGCTCAATGGGTGACAGATCCGGAGATCTTGCTGGCCAGGGTAGTTGACTTACACCTTCTAGAGCACGTTGGGTGGCACGGGATACATGCGGACGTGCATTGTCCTGTTGGAACAGCAAGTTCCCTTGCCGGTCTAGGAATGGTAGAACGATGGGTTCGATGACGGTTTGGATGTACCGTGCACTATTCAGTGTCCCCTCGACGATCACCAGTGGTGTACGGCCAGTGTAGGAGATCGCTCCCCACACCATGATGCCGGGTGTTGGCCCTGTGTGCCTCGGTCGTATGCAGTCCTGATTGTAGCGCTCACCTGCACGGCGCCAAGCACGCATACGACCATCATTGGCACCAAGGCAGAAGCGACTCTCATCGCTGAAGACGACACGTCTCCATTCGTCCCTCCATTCACGCCTGCCGCGACACCACTGGAGGCGGGCTGCACGATGTTGGGGCGTGAGCGGAAGACGGCCTAACGGTGTGCGGGACCGTAGCCCAGCTTCATGGAGACGGTTGCGAATGGTCCTCGCCGATACCCCAGGAGCAACAGTGTCCCTAATTTGCTGGGAAGTGGCGGTGCGGTCCCCTACGGCACTGCGTAGGATCCTACGGTCTTGGCGTGCATCCGTGCGTCGCTGCGGTCCGGTCCCAGGTCGACGGGCACGTGCACCTTCCGCCGACCACTGGCGACAACATCGATGTACTGTGGAGACCTCACGCCCCACGTGTTGAGCAATTCGGCGGTACGTCCACCCGGCCTCCCGCATGCCCACTATACGCCCTCGCTCAAAGTCCGTCAACTGCACATACGGTTCACGTCCACGCTGTCGCGGCATGCTACCAGTGTTAAAGACTGCGATGGAGCTCCGTATGCCACAGCAAACTGGCTGACACTGACGGCGGCGGTGCACAAATGCTGCGCAGCTAGCGCCATTCGACGGCCAACACCGCGGTTCCTGGTGTGTCCGCTGTGCCGTGCGTGTGATCATTGCTTGTACAGCCCTCTCGCAGTGTCCGGAGCAAGTATGGTGGGTCTGACACACCGGTGTCAATGTGTTCTTTTTTCCATTTCCAGGAGTGTATATACATGGTGCGAATAGTGGCACTTGATATGAACAATAAAAAATCATTCACATAATTACTAATAAAATCGATTTAAATCTCAGTTACATGTTAAATAAAACAAATTTAAAGGTTTTAGGTTCAGCTAAACACCTGGGGATCACTATTATAAACAATTTAAACTCGAATGATCACGTATAAATTGTTGTGAGGAAGACAAAAAAAGACTGTGATTTATTAATAGGGCGCTAAGAAGATGTAATAAAACGACTAAAGAGACTACCTGTACTACGCCCGTCTGCCCTCTTTCGTAGTACTGCTGTGCGGTGTGGGATCCTTACCAGATTATGTTGAAAGAGGATATCGAAAAATTCCAGAGAAGTGCAGTTAATTTTGTACTATCATGAAGTAGAGGACTGAGTCTCATAGATTTGATAATCCAGTTGGGGTGTCAATCATTAAAATAAAAGGCGCTTTTCATTGCGGGGAGATCTTCTCACGAGTTTTCAACCACAGACTTTCTCCTTCTGATACTAAAATATCTTATTGACTCTGACCTGCAAATGGAGAAATAACGCTCGTAATAAAATAAGAGAAATCAGAGCTTGCACGTAAAATTAAGTGGTAAGTTTTCCCACGTACTATCGAGAGTGGGCCGGTCGAGAAACTGTCCAAAAGTGGTTGCTTGGACGCTCTGCCATATATTTACGAGTGACCTGCAGAGTAATCATGTAGATGTATTTCAGCATGTCCGTAATATCCTTGCCCATAATGAATTACTAGAGAGCAAGGACCGAATAAATGAAATAAGACGAAATTTTTCGGTAAAAGTGTCACAGAGAGACTTCAAAGTTGCACTGTAGAAAGTAAGGAATCCGATTCATTAAGATTCTCCGAGATCTATCACATAACAACACAGTCATAAAATGTGGAGGACTGCTCATCGGCTCCTATTACTTTCCACCAACTATCATTTCGAATTGCCCACTCGTTTAATGCTCTGTCCGTCAGGTTGTTACATAAATTAGCTCACCATTTTTCTCTCACTTCTACCTTCCTTTTCCTCTTTGCGTAAGTGTTTTGCGCTTCCACTTTATCTGTCATCAGGTATAGTTTGGAATGAAACAATCCGCCCCCCCCCTTTTTTTAGCATCCCTTCTAAAGCATCCGTTAAAGCATTTTCTTCTAAGTCGGCGTAGTAATCTCCTCTAAAATTCGTCTTTTTTCACCAACCCTTCATAATAGTTCTTCATTCTGAATTCCTTTTATTCAGTTTTTCTTTTCCATTGTTATCCATATCCACATGCCTGTGCAAAAGGCTAATTGGTGATACAATAATTATGAGATGCCAGTATCTGCACCATTCCCCCTCCCTCGATCCATTACAGAATTGAAATTGAATTTTTTGTAATTATGTATTAAGTTTGTTGGAAGACTTAAAGTCCTCTCACTCTGGGTAATTTGCGCGTCATGAATTACGCTACCTTAAGACATAAAGCGATGAGCCCAAACATTATAACCACCTGCTTAGTAGCTTGTTTGTCTGTCTTTGGAACTAAATACATCGCTGATTCTGGGTATCAGGGATCCGACACTTTGTTCGTACGTTTGAGGTGGTATGTGACATTAAATGACTGCGCACAGGTCATGTAATTCGAGTAAATAATTGGCTGCTGATTTGCGCACGCAGTGATGGAGCCGATGGCGACCGAGATGGGTTCGATAAGATTTACATCAGGTGAATTTGGTCACTGAAACATCAACGTGAGTGCACTATAATGTTATTAAAACGGATGTAGCACGGTTCTGGCTCCGAGACACGGACCAATATACTGCTGAAAGATGACATTGCTGTCGGGGAAGACATCACGCACGAAGGGGATGCAGTTGGTTCGCAGCTGTCAGCGCGACTTCGATTACTACCACAGATCCCACCATGCAAGCGCAGGGGAATGTCCATATAGCATAATACTACTCCCTCCAGCCTGTGTTCGTGGCGAGATGCACGTTTAGAGCCTCCGTTTACCTCGATGACGGCGTTTACGGAAACGATCATCGACCTACTCTAGCAAAATTGTGATTCACGCGAAGATTCGATATGCTTCCATTGATCGATGGTCGAATACCAATGGTCCCGTGCCCACTGCAATTGTAATTAACGATGTCGTTGGGTCAACATGTGATAACGAATGGGTAGTCTGCTGCGGAGCTCTATTTTCAGCAATTTTCGACGAACGGTGTGCACCGGAACACTTGTGCGTGCACCAACATTGTGCTCTTCCGGCAGAGGTGCCACAGATTACCATCTATCCTACTTTGCAGAGCAATCAAGCCTCCGAACCCCGTTCTGTGAAGAGAAGTGGTGGTCCAACCAGTTAGCGCTTAGCGGTAGTTTCACTGTCCTTCTACCTGTTTCCTTAGATGCTCACGAACATGTGCACATTCGAGCAGCTTCGCCGTTTTCGAGGTACTCGTTCACAAGCTGTGCGTAATAATAATCTGCCCTTTGTCAAAGTCGCTTATCTCAATGGATTTTCCCATCTGCAGCCCATATCTTCGCTAGCGTGATGCCCCATCCCTGTCTGCTCCACTCACATACTTTTGTTACTGCGTCACGTGCCCACGACGTCACCAGGTGGCATCCAAATTCGCAGTGGCAGTGGTTGGGTTGGGATTGGGTTGTCTGGGCGAAGAGACCAGACAGCGAGGTCATCAGTCTCATCTGATTAGCGAAGGACGGGGAAGGAAGTCGGCCGTGCCCTTTCAAAGGAACCACCCTGGCATTTGCCTGAAGCGATTTAGGGAAATCACGGAAAACCTAAATCAGGATAGCCGGACGCGGGATTGACCGTCGTCTTCCCGAATGCGACAGTGGTCAGAACGTTGTGGCTGTTCGATACATACAGTTTCAAATTTTAACACTTGGTTTGTTGTGGTAAACCTTTAACATGTGATTATATCTCTTATTGAGTAAATTATACTAGCATTTCAAAGTTTTAAATTCAGTCAATAGTTGCAATCAAATTTTTGTTGCTCCTGGAAGCTGTTAGTTAGGCGACGTATAACTGTATTTGGGTGACAATAGCCGTGTAGTAATATATTACTGCAGATTAGTGACGACGGTACTGAGAGACGGAATATGACGGTAGCGTACAGACGGTAGTCATGGATACAAGCAATTTTGCGAGTCGTTATTTCTCTGAAAGAAGTGAGTGTGAAGCGCTTTTCTTCCATAATTTCCGGTGCTCCAGTGGCGAAACTGCCAATGCTGCGCAGCAGCTAACTTTAGGACCATTACTGCCGTGTAATCAATATACAATCTGACGGGAAATCAATCAAGTCCCGGGGCTTGCACCCTATTTATTGAGCTTAGCGGCTTTTTAATCCCACGATGTTTTATTCCTGTCTCATCGCATCAGCGTGAGTGGGCCGTTGTGATGGTGGCGGTATTGCTAGTGGTAGGATGAGTGAAGTCTTTAGCGCTAACTCATCTTTAGTTTTTGGATGATTTCAGCGTACAAGCAAATTCAAAAGGAATACGGTATAGCGATTAGAAACGGAAATAACTATTTAATGCGTAGCGACACGTCGATGAGAATTACAGGGAATGTAAAAGAACGTTCACAATTTACTTATATACTTTATAAATCTTCCACATCACTTCCGTTGGTGGTATGAACAACTTATAATCTATAATCCATTTCACATCACACATTCTGAAATATATGTGGAGTCACTGATGCGAGTGCGTTAGAGACGCGTATTTTGAGTTCTGCAAATGTTTTCTGTCATCTAAATACATGCACAAAGTCTTTCACAAAACCCCATGAAAATCCATAGGTATCAGGTCCGGAGATGTTGGTGACCATGAGAAAAATGTAGCGTCGTTATGCCCAGCATGACCATGATGTAACATCCACACATCGGGGTATGGGGGTTCGACCATTTATAAATTAGCATATTTCAAGATGATGGTTGAAAAAATTATCTCAGTCAAGAGAAAGTGGAAGTACAATTTTTGTGCTGATATCGCAAGCAATAAGTTACCTTTTGCTCAGACACGTCCACCGTGGGTGAAATATCGACAGTGAAATCACTGAAGCTGATAGCATTAATTCATAAATAATGCTTAGGGAGAAATAGCACGACATGCTCACGATGTTGAAATGTGTGTGAAATTTTATGGGACTTAACTGCTAAGGTCATCAGTCCCTAAGCTTACACATTACTTAACCTAAGTTATCCTAAGGACAAACACACACACCCATGCCCGAGGGAAGACTCGAACCTCCGCCGGGACTAGCCGCACAGTCCATGACTGCAGCGCCCTAGACCGCTCGGCTAATACCGCGCGGCATGCTCACGATGATATTTAATATGACAGTGTGCACTGATAGTCTTTTTTCAGATTTTTCTTGCCCCTTTTTTTTGTAAATAAGTCATAATTTAGAATTTTCAGCATTCTGTTTATCTATATACTCGCGCAGTAATTCGCATCCACAAAACTATCAACGTCAAACTGGCTTCGTGCTAGAACACATTTTTAAGTTTCCAGGTATGATCAGTCGATTTCAGCACGAGAATTTGATAACAGGATTTTTTTAAAGAAATAAACATTCAAACCTTAGTAAAGTTCTAAAACGGACGACTTCTTAAAGTTTTACACTTAATGTGCAAGAAAGTAGAGCAGAAGTAGGTGACTGAGGAAGTAATTACATAAAGCTAATGCATACCATACTTACGGTGATAAAACGGATTTATAGAAAAACATTCACCGTCATACAATGACTATCGTACTGTCGTCTAACTTACTGTCGTTCTTACTCATAACAGTACTAATAACCTCCAAAAAGCTTCGAGGCGATACCACTTGCGACTGCCCTGAAATACTTTACGGTTATGTATACGGTCAGCAATTTGAGCTATTCACCGATCACAAGCCACTGCTGTCCCTGTTCAACAGTAACGCACGCACACCTCTAAATACAGCAAGATGCCTCCCGCGTTAGGCTGTGTTTTTATCCGCTTACTCAATATCGCCCCACATCGCAGCATGCCGTTGTTGAAGCGCTCTTTCAGCTACCAGGTGGATCACACACGGACTTCGACAATGAGCCTGAAGTTTGCTTCCACATGGACAAGGAATCCGCGGCAGTTGTCATAGAATTCCAGATCCACGCCAATTCAGTAGCTAGGGTGATGCTATATGTTCAGCTCGGATGGCATACAAATAGAAAACTCATTTGAAACCCAGATGTGGTTGCTTACTGGCACCGCCATCCCGAATTTTCAATGTTTAAATGGGGTCCTCCTCCTCCAGGGTGACAGTGGGAAGATTAGAGTAATCATGGCTAACGTTCTGCAGTACCACGTTTTGGACTTACTCCGTCAAGACTTTTGGGGTATGGTGCTGACAAAACATATGACCCTCAAACATGTTTTTTTGGAGAAGCATAGATAAATACAAAAATTGCAGTCCCTAGTTGTCACCAGTGCCAGTGAAATCAAGCTGCTACAGCACGGAAAAATTTCCAATTGCCTCAAGCAACGCACACGTGACTCAGGCTCCATGTAGATTTGGTGGGCCCATTCATGGCGTCCCATTGGCTCATGTTAGTGGATGCTTCTAGTTAATTCCCCTATGTTTTCACATGAACTCTATTACAATGCCCAAAACTCTCCAAGTATGGGCTAGAATTTTCACCGTTGAAACAATCATTATTGACAGTGGAACACAGCTTACATCTGCGGAATTCCAAAGCTTTTGTGAGTCCAGTGGTATCCCGTATGAGCAAACAGCCTCGTTTCAGACAGCTTCAACGCTTGATAAGAATCTTCAAGTCTTAAATGGCGAAGTTCCAGCAAGACTAGCACGTCGACGACACAGTCTGTCTTTCGTGGCACTGTCGTTCAAGACCACAAGATGGGACGAGTCCAACAGAAAAATTGTATGGCCACCCCTTCCCCCCTCCATCCGCAGAGCAGGGTGTTCTTCCTTGTGAAATTGGTGGCCCTTGACAACTCTTTGCTGCAGCCACATCAGCGTTGCTATCGACTTCACGACGAGGTGTGGCCGACAATATTTACACGATGTGAACGTTAGTTGGTCACGTTGTGGATCACCCATCTCCTGGGCAGAGCCATGGTGGAAGTCCAGCAGCTACACCGGTCGCGGTCCCACAATTTCATCAATCCGTTTCACCCTCACAGTGGACCAGGAGCTTCTGCCAGCGATTCCACCAGTCTTTCTGTTCCAGAGTGCCCACGCCCGACTTCCGAGCTGGACCATTCACGGCTGCAACAGCAACACCTTCTGTAGTGGGATCCCACTGTGCCGGATGTCCATCGTGAGAATTCGTGCACCTGCTTGGTAGTTGCAGTACTTTGGAGGGGGGGGGGGGGGGGAGGGGGGCTGCTCGGCAACTAGCTTCTAGGCTGTAGTGAGAGTTCAGATTCGATCAATAAGATATTTTTGTTCGATTATCTGACAGTAGTTGGCTACGTCGGTAGATTTCATGTGAATTAAAAATAAAGTGGTTCTAGTTTAGCGTCTACGTGGGATCTTTATCTTGATTGTGGAGCCTGCGTATGTTCACAACGAGTAGTGCATAAGCGCAGCAGAGACGAATGGCGAATCATCTGCACTACGACTCTAACATGGATATGTTAGAGGTATCAATTTAGAAGTGATAAATCTACATAACGAGATGGACCTGATCCGTAGGACCGTCAAACAACAGAATGCACAGGCACAACAAATCCGCATCACTAGCACCGATTCAAAGTTCCTAAGACGTTAGCCCACGTAGCAATAATTATGGAACAAAATTGTCAGAGGTTGGCTTATGGGGCCCTGCTGCTATTAAAACCCTTTTCTAAAGTGAAATAAGTCTCATTCCTTACACGTAGCGATGAAATGAAGTTGCCCAGGAAGTCCAAATACACACGAAAAAACAAAAACAAAAAAAAGAATGTGGTATTATCATTTGAGTTAGCGACGCGGATGCGTGTAGAGGTTAACGCGAGTGCAGAGTCGGCTGATCGCCGGCCGGCGGATTTGCCCCTCTGGCGGTCCTGACAGTTGTTCCAACTACAACGGGCTAAACTCTGACAACGGACACTGCAGTGCATTACGACTTGGACAAGGCCGCCTTGGCAGTTCCGCTTCTGGATTCAGAAGATGAACAGCTCATTGGGCCTCTGTCGACTACACAGCATTACGCAACTGGAACTGCGATGAGAAACAAAAGAAAATTTCATATGTCCACATCTGACAAAGCGATCAATGTAGTAATATGCATTCTGTTCTTCAATGCGGATTCCGATCACATGAAGGAAGAACTTGAAGCTGTAGACTTCTCTATAAGGACGATCGTAAAGCTTAAATGGCAGAAGATAATAGAGCATATTCCACGATTCACGGATACTGAAACTGATCATCCGCAAGACGGAAAGCTTTTCCACCAGACTCGCCTCGTCAACCTTACGGTGGAAGTAGAAAATTTGAGAGCTAAGCGAGGCCCAGCACAATGCTACCAGTACCAGAGGATTAGGGACGTTGTACGGCACTGTTCCATATCAGACAAGAGTGTCAAGTGAGCTGGCAACCAGACAAGTTGTGACTGTCCTCTCCCATGTTATTGGACGCCCGTATGCGCTCTCTGCGGCGAGGTAGGACATGTGGCTAGCTACTGTGGCTGTATAGTGCGGAAGTGCGCTTTAGCTCGCCACCGTGGTCATACTACTGAGCTGCGATAAAAGACGACGGCCAAGACACGTCCTGGCGTCTCCTGCACCGCAGCTACCGCGTCCACTGCGCCAACCAATGAAGAAGCGTCTCCCCAGCAGCGCCCAAGCACGTCACAGCAGACGCCTGAAAATGCTGCCACAACTAAGCAGCAACCTCGCGAAATATTGCAACGCTTTACTTTCGACACTCCACTGGTGCACACGAGCTCTGCGTCTCGACGTAACACGGCTCGAAGTAGGATTGAAGACCAGAAGCAACACCCGACTCAACTTCGCCCATCCTCGAGAAAAAAGGAGACGAGGAAACTGGAACCAGCGCCAGTGTCACAATAGTTGTCCCAAACAACGGGCTCAGCTGCTTAATTGCGCAAATTAGAGCTCTGGTGAACAGTGTAACAATCCTGATGGAGCTCATTCCGCTGCAACTTCATGCTATAGTGATGTCAGCCATGCAAGCAGTCGCCGGATCTGACCATAATGGTCGCATTGTGGGGAGCGTTCGTGGATTTACAACAGCTGCGTAGAACGCCAATAGCATTCGCACTCAAGCTGGTGAACTTCGTCAATATCTCCGAGATGATGTTACTGACATTTGCCTGGTGCGTGAAGCACGTCTAAGCCTGGAGAACATTTTAGTTCGCCAAACTATCCATCTTTCTGCATGGACAGACCAACGGTGGGTGGCAATACAGCAGGATACGTGTGAAACAGCATCCGTCGATCTCTGGCAACGGTGGAGGTCACTGGCGTCGTCGTCCATACGTCAATGGGATGTATCTCGTTCATCCCACCGTACCCAGAGATTTCGAAGCCTAGCTCAGCTTACATCACAGGATTTTCGTCGCTGGCGCATTAATTCCAAACATGTCGCACGACACTTACGACTTACAAACGTCAGTGGACGAAGTCTACCGCGCGGCGCAAAGACACGAGGCTTTAGTGGGGCGCCATACCACTCCACCATATTTCCTAACTGTTGTGACAAGACGAAACTGCAGTCGTCTGCCCACGACTGTGGGTTCTTTGAGTGCTCTGGGAGGTGGTTTATTTTTCACTACTTTGGATGAAATATTAGTATACTTTATTACGTCAATGAATAAAAAGATTACGATAGGAGAGCATTGGTTATGACAGTATCGCTTGATGCATACAATCACAAGCTGTTTTCTTGAAGCACAACGCTCAACATTAATTAAAGTACATGATTACCTGAAACTTTACAATCACGTTCCTTCACAATGTTGTTGGCTGCTGAAGCTGAGATCACAAACTGGCCTGAGTTCTTGCATGCTTTTACTATATTGACTTCGGCGTAAGGACGCTGCTATGCCGAGAGAGGACGTGTGGTCTTCAGGAGCGCATCCTATTCGTCGTTGCGGTTTCGCAGTGGAACCTCGCTACCGTCTGTGGCAATGATTCACGTTGCCGTCTTTGGTGTAGCACCGCTGCTCTGAAGGATACCACACGAACAAGATGGGGGCAATCTAATGCCATTGGTATTGTCACCATTAAAGTACCACAGCAAATTTATACCTCAATACGCAACGCGTTATCTTCAGGCCATCCTCAGACATTTTGGCATTGATGCTGATGCCTCGCTTCCCCCCCTCCCCCCACTCCCCCTGGCGTGTAATGAACCTGGAACCTGAAAGAAAGACATCAACTGGAGCCACTAACGTGCCAAAATATCAGAAAACCTTGCCCCACCGAGCGAGGTGGCGCAGTGGTTAGCACACTGGACTCGCATTCGGGGGGACGACGGTTCAATCCCGCGTCTGGCCATCCTGATTTAGGTTTTCCGTGATTGCCCTAAATCGCTCCAGGCGAATGCCGGGATGGTTCCTTTGAAAGGGCACGGCCGGCTTCCTTCTCCGTCCTTCCCTAATCCGACGAGACCGATCACCTCGCAGTTTGGTCTCTTCCCCCAAAACAATCAATCTAATCAATCCTTGCCCCAGTCTATCCACCTCCGGAAAAACGGAAATGCTGCGTTCATAATGTTTTGGCTCATCAGAGTATATATCAGTTCTTGTGGGGCTCTTTCTTCTTAAGAATCCGCACCTTCGCAGCTTTTCCTCTGACATCCAGCAGGCAACGACTGAATGAGAGTAGATCTGACTGTGCAGACAGAAGGCGATTGGGTTGGGGTTGGGTTGATTTGGGGGAAAGAGACCAAACTGCGAGTTCATTGGTCTAATCAGATTAGGGAAGGATGGGGAAGGAAGTCGGCCGTGCCCTTGCAAAGGAACCATCCCAGCATTTGCCTGACCATATCAACATCACGAACAGAGACATGACACAATCTCCTCGAAACTTTGGACATAAAACAGACAAGGGTGGAAATTATTGATAAACCTTAACGGAGATCCTGGAGTTTCACCCTCAGCAGTCAGTAAGGTCACCCCTGACCAAACAGCACACCAACTGCTGCTGAACAGTAAAACTACAAAACAAACAAAGTAAGAGGAGGATCTTTTTGGCACTTCATTCACAGATGAAGAGCTGACACCTGCTATCCATCGCGTAAAAAGTAACAAACTTCAGGCCTGGATGACTTGAGATCAGAGCAAATAAACAACCTTGGCCATGTAATTATTGACTGTAACTTGAGAATTATGAACACTTGTGTTGCTAGAATGATAATCCCAGAGACCTGGCTCAAGACAAAAGTCGTGACATTGCTTAAACCAGGCAAAGATCCGAATACCCCCCAAGAGCTTCACACCTGTATTACTTCCGTGCCATTTGTTCAAACTCATGGATTCTGCATCGAATTTTTGAGTCTTTTGATAGCAAGTTCATTAAAGAAAGAACAGAAAGTACAGAGAAAGTTACGTGCTATCCAGAGACTTAATTTAACGCAGCAGATTGATAGCGGGTGTGAAAGAAAGCAGTTGCCTTTATCGATCTCACAGCTGGTTATGATATCGTGAATAAGTAATTAACAGAGAAGCTATACACAACAACTAAGGACTAGTAGTCAGATTACTCAGTGTCTGCTGCGAAACAGACGATTCTTTGCTACTCTAAATAACAAAGAGTCGACGGAGAATGCAGAATAATGGTCTAACAAAGTGAAGTGTGTTGCCTCCAGTATTATATAACATGCACTGAAGAGACAGAGAAACTGGTGCAACATGACGTGGCATGGACTCGACTATTGTCTGAAGTAGTACTGGAGGCAACTGACACCATGAATACTGCAGGGCTGTCCCTAAATCCGTGAGAGTACGAGGGAGTGGAAATCTCTTCTGAACAGCACGTTGCAAGGCATCCCAGATGTGCTCAATAATGTTCATGTCTGGGGAAGTGTGGAGTCTAATGGAAATGCTTAATCTCATAAGACTGTTCCTGGAGCCACTCTGTAGCATATCTGGACGTGTGGTCTCTCACACTGCCCTGCTGGAATTGACCAAGTCCGTCGGAATGCACAATGGACATGAATGGATGCCGGTGATTAGACTTGATGCTTACGTACGTGTCACCTGTCAGAGTAGTATCTAGATGTATCACGGGTCCCATTCACTCCAACGGCACACGCCCCACACCATTACAGAGCCTCCATCAGCATGAACAGTCCCTTGCTGACATGCAGGGTTCATGGATTCATGAGGTTGTCTCCATACCCGTACACGTTCATCCGCTATATACAATTTGAAATGAGACTCGTCCGACCAGGCAACGTATCTCCAATCATCACCAGTCCATTGTCGGTGTTGACGTGCCCGGGCGAGGCGTAAAGCTTTGTGTCATGCAGTCATCAAGGGTACACGAGTGGGTCTTCGACTCCGAAAGCCCATATCGATGAATGTTTCGTTGAGTGGTTCGCAAGCTGTCATTTGTTGATAGCCCACATTGAAGTATGCAGCAGTTTGCTGAAGGGTCGCACTTCTGTCACGTTGAACGGTTCTCTTCAGTCGTCGTTGGTCCCGTTCTTGCAGAATCTTTTTGCGGCCGCAGCGATGTCGGAAATTTGTTGAGTTACCAGATTCCTGATACTCACGGTACACTCGTGAAGTGGTCGTACAGGAAAATCCCCACTTCATCGCTGCCTCGGAGATGCTGTGTCCCATGGCTCGTACGTCGTCTATAACACCACGTTCAAACTCTCTGAAATCTTGATAACCTGCCATTGTAACAGCAGTGAGCGATCTGACAACTGCACCAGACAGTTGTTGTTTTATAAAGGCGTTGCCAACCGCAGCGCCGTATTCTGCATGTTTACATATATCTGTATTTCAAGACGCATGCATGTACCAATTTCTATGGCGCTTCAGTGTATATACCAATGATCATCCACTCAAAACTGGAACCCAGTCCTTCATCTAAGCAGAGAACATGGCTGTCGCGGCTCAAAGGGTGATATTTGAAGAAGTATAATCCAAGCTAGCATCTGCTCTCGAACAACTTGCTATCTACTATGACGATAACCACTTGAAACCCAATCCAGGTAAGATTCAAGTGTGTGTGTTACACCTACGCAATAAAGCGGCAAGAACAAAACTGAACATCACCTGGAAAGGATGTAATCTAAGTCACGCTGTCTACCCTCAGTATCTAGGGTTAAGTTTGGATCACGCCTTAACCCACGAACAACCAGACGGAAAGTGTGCACCAGGAACATTCTTATCCATAAACTGACAAACACACATGAGGAGCGCAGTCCAGCGTTTTCCGCACATCCGCATTTGTCCTGTTTTTCTCTACGGCGGAGTACGCCGCACCAGTCTGGAGGAGCCGCACGGTCTATGGTGTCTTGCCATGGTTCGTGCGGCTCCCTCCGTCGGAGGTTCGAGTCCTCCCTCGGACATTCGTGTGTGTGTGTTGTCCTTAGCGTAGGTTAGTTTAAGTTAGAGTAAGTAGTGTGTAAGGCTAGGGACCGATGACCTAAGAAGTTTGGTCCCATAGAACTTGCCACAATTTTTTTTATTAGTCTGCAGGAACTCTGCACACGTTCACGAAATTGATGTTTCCCTCCATGAGACAGGCCACACGGTCACAGGGCGCCTAAGACTAACGCCAGTCGCCGGCCGAAGTGGCCGCGCGGTTCTGGCGCTGCAGTCTGGAACCGCGAGACCGCTACGGTCGCAGGTTCGAATCCTGCCTCGGGCATGGATGTGTGTGATGTCCTTAGGTTAGTTAGGTTTAACTAGTTCTAAGTTCTAGGGGACTAATAACCTCAGCAGTTGAGTCCCATAGTGCTCAGAGCCATTTGAACCATTTTTGAACTAACGCCAGTCAACAATGTCTTTCCACTCGTGGGAGTGGTCTCCATCTGTCATAAGACAAGAAGCAACACAGAGAATGAAAAGAAGAGCAAGAAACATATCCAAGGCATCCATTGTTGTGAACTCACCCTTAACCATCACCACTGAAATCCAGAAAAAAGCTCCCTTCCTACAATAGCACCAATTCCAACGTACACACACACACACACACACACACACACACACACACACACACACACACTCCAGCTTCAACAGAAGGGCGTCGAACTGAGCTGTGAAGAACAAATACTCTTGGAGAACTAGAACAGAAAAAGATAAGTTACTGAGCCGTGGTAAGACTTTCCACTGCGCCACTAGCTGCTTAGGTTGCCAATGAGGAGTCGATCATGTGTCGTCAACTAAAGGTTTTGGACGAGGTGCTTGTGTAGTTGGTTTGTGTGGAGGCCAGTTGACTGAAGGATAAATGGCTGACAAGTTATGGCTGTCTGGCCCGGGTCTCGAGGAACGACGTAAGATCAAATCAAACAGCCTCGTCAACACGTTCCCGGCCTACTCGGAAAACTTAAGGTTTACACCCGCTTGAAGATCGTCTATGTGGATTGGAAGCAATAACGTCCTGGCTGGAATCATGCAAATCGGGGCTCCTTCTCACCTAAGTGGAGTTACATGTTGTTTTCTTATTCTGATCACTTCAAATCGTAAAAAAAAAGAAAAATAAGAATGGCTCTGAGCACTATGGGACTTAACAGCTAAGGTCATCAGTCCCCTAGACGTTAGAACTACTTAAACCTAACTAACCTAAGGACATCACACACATCCATGCCCGAGTGAGGATTCGAACCTGCGACGGTAGCGGTCGCGCGGTTCCAGACTGAAGCGCCTAGAACCGCTATTTCTTTTTTTTTGTTTAGTCTCATTTTGTTTGTTTTCGTTCGTTGTATCTGCTCGGTCCGGACGTCGCAAGACATCCGTTTCAGTTCGTTGTTGATCCATAACTCAGTTTTTTTATTGCAGAGGGCAGCTAACCCTCTGACCGAACACGTTGAGTTAGTGTGCCGGCTGTTCGGCCACTCCAGCCCGCGTGATATCGTAAGGCCATGCCTGTGTTCTATGGAATGGAGCCTGTTACGTAAACGCAAACTACCACTGTTTGAGTGCATGACCGTCGGTCAGTGTTACTAATTCCAGTTTGTGCTCTCGGTCATATTACATGCAAATGTAAGAGTATTCCCTGTGATAGTTTTCCGCGAAGGGAATAATTTGCGGCTCGATCTGTATGGGAGGCAAGGTGGTATATGCGTATGTTTGTGTTATTGAATCAGCAGGTGCTGACATGACTCGTAGTGAATATTAGTAATCTTAAGGAGTGTTAAATTTGACCTATTGGTACCCCCTTGCCATAATCTACAGGGTTATTACAAATGATTGAAGCGATTTCACAGCTCTACAATAACTTTATTATTTGAGATATTTTCACAATGCTTTGCACACACATACAAAAACTCAAAAAGTTTTTTTAGGCATTCACAAATGTTCGATATGTGCCCCTTTAGTGATTCGGCACACATCAAGCCGATAATCAAGTTCCTCCCACACTCGGCGCAGCATGTCCCCATCAATGAGTTCGAAAGCATCGTTGATGTGAGCTCGCAGTTCTGGCACGTTTCTTGGTAGAGGAGGTTTAAACACTGAATCTTTCACATAACCCCACAGAAAGAAATCGCATGGGGTTAAGTCGGGAGAGCGTGGAGGCCATGACACGAATTGCTGATCGTGATCTCCACCACGACCGATCCATCGGTTTTCCAATCTCCTGTGTAAGAAATCCCGAACATCATGATGGAAGTGGGGTGGAGCACCATCCTGTTGAAAGATGAAGTCGGCGCTGTCGGTCTCCAGTTGTGGCATGAGCCAATTTTCCAGCATGTCCAGAGACATGTGTCCTGTAACGTTTTTTTCGCAGAAGAAAAAGGATCCGTAAACTTTAAACCGTGAGATTGCACAAAACACGTTAACTTTTGGTGAATTGCGAATTTGCTGCACGAATGCGTGAGGATTCTCTACCGCCCAGATTCGCACATCGTGTCTGTTCACTTCACCATTAAGAAAAAATGTTGCTTCATCACTGAAAACAAATTTCGCACTGAACGCATCCTCTTCCATGAGCTGTTGCTACCGCGCCGAAAATTCAAAGCATTTGACTTTGTCATCGGGTGTCAGGGCTTGTAGCAATTGTAAACGGTAAGGCTTCTGCTTTAGCCTTTTCCGTAAGATTTTCCAAACCGTCGGCTGTGGTACGTTTAGCTCCCTGCTTGCTTTATTCGTCGACTTCCGCGGGCTACGCGTGAAACTTGCCAGCACGCGTTCAACCGTTTCTTCGCTCACTGCAGGCCGACCCGTTGATTTCTCCTTACAGAGGCATCCAGAAGCTTTAAACTGCGCATACCATCGCCGAATGGAGTTAGCAGTTGGTGGATCTTTGTTGAACTTCGTCCTGAAGTGTCGTTGCACTGTTATGACTGACTGATGTGAGTGCATTTCAAGCACGACATGCGCTTTCTCGGCTCCTGTCGCCATTTTGTCTCACTGCGCTCTCGAGCGCTCTGGCGGCAGAAACCTGAAGTGCGGCTTCAGGCGAACAAAACTTTATGAGTTTTTCTACGTATCTGTAGTGTGTCGTGACCATTTCAATGAGTGGAGCTACAGTGAATTTATGAAATCGCTTCAGTCATTTGTAATAGCCCTGTACATATTTCCCTTTTCCGCAGATTACTGTTATCTTTTCAGCTGCGTCGGCAGGGTAGCTTTAGCGGCAAACGACGGTTTGCTGTTCCCTGGTTCCGGAGCAGAGGCGTGTTTTTTGTTGGCGCGGCGGCTCTCCGGTCGTCGCACGGCGCCTGGGTTGGTCGGCAGTCGGCCGCCCCTGTTAGCCGCACAGGTGTGGCTCAAGTTAAGTAAAGCTGATCCTTTCGTACGTGGCACGGCTGAGCGTTGCCGTTAGTGCGGGGACCAGTAGTTAGATCTGTTTTGAGAATTTAAAGAGCTCAGGAGCTTAGGCGTGTTTGCCAAGCCTGAGGATTTTCCTCATTGTACCTCTGTAATTATTCTTTTAAGCCACCCGGGATTGCCGAGCGGTCAGGGGCGCCTTGCACGGTCCGCGTGGCTTCCCCCGTCGGAGGTTCGAATCCTCCCTCGGGCATCGGTGTGTGTGTTGTCCTTAGTGTAAGTTAGTTTAAGTTAGATTAAGTAGTACGTAAGCTTAAGGACCGATGACCTCAGCAGTTTGGTCCCGTAAGGCCTTACCACAAATTTCCGAATTTCCTGCTCTTTAAAGTTGGCACCCCTATCACTACTTCTCAGCGTCTGCAGTTTACGACCTGTTACTTATGAAGACAAACTGGCGAACCTTACCTTCGTCCGCAGTCAATACTTACTACACTTGCTGTTAAATTTGGTTGCCAGTTCCTGTCACAGCCGTCTGCTGTAGCTGTCAGCTTACTTTGAAATTTGGGCACTTGTTTAGTTATTAAGAACTGCGTCAAAGTTTCTGCTGGTTTGTACCAAGTTCCAATACATTTCAATTGCATGTACTTCAACTTATCTTCAAATTTGGGCAATTGTATATTCATTAGGCCTTGTCGTTAATGTTTGGTTGCGATGTATGGCTGGTCATTTATGTTTAATTTTTATATCTTTATAGTTGGTCTGTCCCAGGGACTGTTTAGTTTGTTTGAGATTTTTATTAAGGGTTATGCATTGCTAAGCGGCCTTCCAACAGCTTCTATCAGTGGCGTGTCTAGTGAGCAACTCGGGATTTCGGTGAAAGCTGTTCAACTGTGTAACAGTCAGCTAGACTTGAAATATGTTAGTACAGTTAACAGCCGTTATTGTAATTCATATGGTTGATAAAATTGCTTGTTGAACCTGCTTGCGGCCACGCTCAATTGATGTAACCTTTAGTTTTGGGAACTCTGTACTTCCGCTTTTCATGTACTATTTATAATGCTGTAATTGTTAAGGTGTTCTTTAAAAAAAACTGAGATTTGAGCCTGTTCAACCTTTACTCAGATTTCTGTCTCTTTTATTAAGTTTTTAAATTGTAATGTTAATATTGCCACTAACTAAAAAAATGTATTACATGAAATAACACATGACAAATGTGTGGGTCCACCTTCCATGTTTTTCCTTAAGCCATAGCAAGCCTAGCTAAGATGTGTCAGTTACCAGCGGGCTGCCATTTCCAATGCGGGACCTGGAAGATACTCAGTAGGATAAGAACAGGCGCAACAGGGTGCAACACTAATTTGAAGAAGCGGGGTATCAGTGATGAATTTTGTGGATGTTTGACAAGGCAGCAATTTGAACACTTATCGGTTTGCATAATCTGAGGGAACCCTGTGACATGGAAAACCTGCCTGCAATGAATAACTACGCCATTATGACTGCTTATCACTGGGCTCTTACAGGGGGGAATTCTCTGTAATTAATATTAGATAGTAGTTTTCATTACATTGTGTTTTAGTGTTCCTTGGACTTGTATAAATAAATAAAGTTTAGATTCCACAAAGGCTGTTCGCCTGAGAATGTTCTTTATACATTCAGTCACCAAATATTACAAGCCTTAAATAAAATATTGTCACCAGTAGGTATTTTTTCTGATTCATCCAAGGTGTTTCGCTGTGGACATCATGCTACTCTCTTAGCTACATATAGGTTTCATGAAAATGACGTTATAAACAACTGATTTGAATCATACTTAAAAAAAACCGAATGCAAAAAGTTGTGCTGAATGTTGGCGAGAAAATTATTGTGATTGGGGAGCAATCACGGAGTACCACAGGGTTCAGTTTTTGATCCACTCTTTTCCTTACACATGCGAATGACCTTCGATTTAACATTCATTTAAACTGAATTGGTGCTTTTGTAGACGATACTAGCACGCCAATAAATACCATAAGAATCAAAGCAGAAGAAGAAATTATCAATGATATTTTTCGAAGACTTAAGCGGTTTTCTAAGAATGGACTGTCCATTAATATTGAGAAAACTCTCTGTATTCAGTTATGTACAGAAATGTTGGAACACATGAGGCAATACTGACCCTACGACTTATCTTAGAAGAAAGATTAAGGAAAGAAAAACCTACGTTTCTAGTGTTTGTAGACTTAGAGAAAACTTTTGACAATATTGATTGGAATACTCTCTTTCAAATTCTAAAGGTGGCAGGGGTAAAATACAGGGAGCGAAAGGCTATTTACAATTTGTACAGAAACCAGATGGCAGTTATAAGAGTCGAGGGGTATGAAAGGGAAGCAGTGGTTGGGAAGGGAGTGAGACAGGGTTGTAGCCTATCCCCGATGCTATTCAATCTGTATATTGAACAAGCCATAAAGGAAACAAAAGAAAAGTTCGGAGTAGGTATTAAAATCCATGGAGAAGAAATAAAAACTTTGAGGTTCGCTGATGACATTGTAATTCTGTCAGAGACAGCAAAGGACTTGGAAGAGCAGTTGAACGGAATGGACAGTGTCTTGAAAGGAGGGTATAAGATGAACATCAATAAAAGCAAAACGAGGATAATGGAATGTAGTCGAATTAAGTTGGGTGATGCTGAGGGAATCAGATTAGGAAATGAGACACTTAAAGTAGTAAAGGAGTTTTGCTATTTGGGGAGCAAAATAACTGATGATGGTCGAAATAAAGAAGATATAAAATGTAGACTGGCAATGGCAAGGAAAACGTTTCTGAAGAATAGAAATTAATTAACATCGAGTATAGATTTAAGTGTCAGGAAGTCGTTTCTGAAAGTATTTGTATGGAGTGTAGCCATGTATGGAAGTGAAACATGGACGGTAAATAGTTTAGACAAGAAGAGAATAGAAGCTTTCGAAATGTGGTGCTACAGAAGAATGCTGAAGATTAGATGGGGAGAAGAGGAGCTTGTGGCACAACTTGACTAGAAGAAGGGATCGGTTGGTAGGACACGTTCTGAGACATCGAGGGACCACCAATTTAGTATTGGAGGGCAGCGTGGAGGGTAGAAATCGTAGAGGGAGACCAAGAGATGAATACACTAAGCAGATTCAGAAGGATGTAAGCTGCAGTAGGTACTGGGAGATGAAGAAGCTTGCACAGGATAGAGTAGCATGGAGAGCTGCATCAAACCAGTCTCAGGACTGAAGACCACAACAACAACAACAACAACAATAAACATAATCATATCAAGAATTAATGTAGTACGTGGACAGTATTGAGTTACAATGTTCGTAATTTTGATATACATACACATGAAAACTTGAACTGGAAGAAATATGTTACTGAAATGATCAAATAATTAAATTCAGCTACGTTTTCTCTTGGTATCTTTGCTAGTTTTTTAAATAAACGTATCAACCTCCTGCCATATTTTGCATATTTCCACTCAGAAATGTCTTATGGAATAATTTTCTGTTGTAGTTAATTGCCTTATAGAGAAAGTATTGATAGTATGTGGCTTCCATTTGAAGTCATCTCTTCATGTGGTCAGGTATTTAAAGTGCACCTTCACAACATGTGTATTCGCTAATGAAACTCGTCATAAATAATCCATCACAATTTAAGGAGAAAACGATGTCTGCACCTACAACACTAGTAGAAAAACTCATTATTAAAGCTGTTAGTAGCTCAGATATGAGTTGAATATACACCATCGAAAATTATTGATAATTTGCCCAATAAAATTAAATGTTCGTCAGGTAGCAAAGCTAGATTTAAATCTAACCTAAAATCATTTTTTCTCAGCAACTGTTTCTATTCCATAGGAAAAATGTTTCCCGAGCCTTTCCGAAACGTACGCTCGAAATTGCAGTAGTAAACGCCTCTGTACAATACAGTGCTTCTCCCGTAGCTTCTACCACTGGAGTTGGTTGTTCTGTCAATCCAACCTGCTATGGGTTCCAGACCGTGCTTTGTAAGCCACTTCTTTCACGGATAAATTACATTTCCAAATTTTTCTCTGGCTGGCATCTGTTTTTCCTAGAATTTGTTGTATGTGGTCTTACCACTTAAAGTCGTCCTGGATAGTCACTCCTTCGTATCTTACGGATGTTATTGTTTGTAGTGATTTTTCATCAATAGTTTAATCGAACAGCAGTGGATTTCTTCACTTGTTTATGGGCGCTATGTTACATCTACGCTGATGAGCCAAAACATTATAACCACCAGCTTAATAGCTTGTTAGTCCGTCTTTGGAACGAAACACATCACTGATTCTGCGTATCAGGGACCTGACAGTTTGTTGGTAGCTTTGAGGAGGTATGGGGCATTAAATGTCTACACACAAGTCCTGTCATTCTCGTAAATAACGGGCCGCTGATTTGCGCACGCGATGACGGCGCCCAATAGAGACCCAGATAGGTTCCATAGGATTTACATCAGACGAATTTCGTCGCCAAGACATCAACATGGCTTCACTATAATGCTCCTAAAAACCGCTGTAGCATGGTTCTGTCCCCGAGGCACGGACAATTATACTGCTGAAAGATGACATCGACATCGGGGAAGTCATCTGTGAGGAATCGTGGACGTCCAACCACTTAGCGCTTAGTGGAAGTTTCACTATCCTTCTACCTCTTTCCGTAGGTGCTCATGACACAGAACGTGAACGTTCGAGCAGCTTCGCCGTTTTCGAGATATTCGTTCACAGGCTCTGCGTAATAATAATCTGCCCTTTGTCAAAGTCGCTTATCTCAATCGATTTTCCTGTTTGCAGCCCATATCTTCGCTAGGTGATCAACCTTCCGTGTCTGCCCCGTTTACATACTTTTGCTACCGCGTGACGCGCCCGCAAAGCCACCGGGCGGCATCCAACGTCGGAGTTTGCGGTGGTTATAATGTTTTGGCTGTTCAGTGTATTTACGTTCAGTGACAGCTGCCGGTCACTGCACCCATCATCGATCTTCTGCAAGTATTCTTGGAATTAGGTACAGACTTCTTACGTTGCTACGTCCCAATACACGGCTTGGTCTGCTAATAGCTGGCCCGCATCTCGTGGTCGTGCGGTAGCGTTCTCGCTTCCCACGCCCGGGTTCCCGGGTTCGATTTCCGGCGGGGTCAGGGATTTTCTCTGCCTCGTGATGGCTGGGTGTTGTGTGCTGTCCTTAGGTTAGTTAGGTTTAAGTAGTTCTAAGTTCTAGGGGACTTATGACCACAGCAGTTGAGTCCCATAGTGCTCAGAGCCATTTGAACCATTTTGCTAATAGCTCCACGGACCTTCCGACGTAATCCACCAGTTCATTCACGTATATTGTAAACAGTAATGCCCCTATCTGACCTTCCTTAGGATACTCTTGAAATTACCTTTACATCTGTCGAATTTATTCCTTTAAGAGTCATGTGTTCAATTTTTATTTAAAAACTGGTAAGCTGTGAATCGGACTAGCTTTTAAGTTCACTCTCAGATAAGAACTGAAAAATAATATTTTCATTACTGATAAATTTAGGCAAGTGTGTCGCTTAGGAACTTGTAAATGGCCAGCTTGTAGCCATCCACTAGCATATACACATCGTCCTGACTGACTGGCTAAGGATAGAAGCTTCACATTTGGACAGGGTGTTAATCTTATACTGTAGGCAGCGTTTAAGAAGGGATTCAACTCCTAAGGGGGTGAAATAAGGGATGAAAGGTGTAATGGGACACCCTTTTCTAACATAACATTTTTATACAAGTAGCCAATACCACGATTAACCTCGAATCTCGTATAGGTGAACATTATCTCGGTTGTTCCATATTATTAATTGCACAACCTAACGCTAATTATTAAATTTATTTCTGGATTCATTTATATAATAATGATATAGCTTGGTTATAATTCTTCTTTTGTGTAAAAAGTTTTGCTTTAGTAAACTCTTTGGAATATTGTGAGTACCGCAGAATGGGTGGGATGGCTAGAGGACAAATGTAAGGATGTAGAGCCTTATCTCACTAAGGGTAAGATAGATACTGCCTACAGGAAAATTAAAGAGACCTTTTGAGAAAAGAGAACCACTTGTATGAATATCAAGAGCTCAGATGGAAACCCAGTTCTAAGCAAAGAAGGGAAAGCAGAATGGTGGAAGGAGTATATAGAGGGTCTATACAAGGGCGATGTACTTGAGGACAATATTATGGAAATGGAAGAGGATGTAGATGAAAATGAAATGGGAGACATGATACTGCGTGAAGAGTTTGACAGAGCACTGAAAGATCTGAGTCGAAACAAGGCCCCCGGAGTAGACAACATTCCATTAGAACTACTGACAGCCTTGGGAGAGCCAGTCCTGACAAACTCTACCGTCTGGTGAGCAAGATGTATGAGATAGGCGAAATACCCTCAGACATCAAGAAGAATATAATAATTCCAATCTCAAAGAAAGCAGGGGTTGAAAGATGTGAAAATTACCGAACTATCAGTTTAATAAGTCACAGCTGCAAAATACTAACGCGAATTCTTTACAGACGAATGGAAAAACTGGTAGAAGCCGACCTCGGGGTGGGTTTGGATTCCGTAGAAATGCTGGAACACGTGAGGCAATACTGACCTTACGGCTTATCTTAGAAGAAAGATTAAGGAAAGGCAAACTTACGTTTCTAGCATTTGTAGAGAAACCTTTTGACAATGTTGATTGGAATACTCTCTTTCAAATTCTGAAGATGGCAGGAGTAAAATACAGGGAGCGAAAGGCTATTTACAATTTGTACAGAAACCAGATGGCAGTTATAAGAGTCGAGGGGTATGAAAGGGAAGCAGTGGTTGGGAAGGCAGTGAGACAGGGTTGTAGCCTATCCCCGATGTTATTCAATCTGTATATTGAACAAGCCATAAAGGAAACAAAAGAAAAGTTCGGAGTAGGTATTAAAATCCATGGAGAAGAAATAAAAACTTTGAGGTTCGCAGATTACTTTGTAATTCTGTCAGAGACAGCACGGGACTTGGAAGAGCAGTTGAACGGAATGGACAGTGTCTTGAAAGGAGGGTATAAGATGAACATCTACAAAAGCAAAACGAGGATAATGGAATGTAGTCGAATTAAGTTGGGTGATGCTGAGGGAATTAGATTAGGAAATTACACTTAAAGTAGAAAAAGCGGGTTTTGCTATTTGGGGAGCAAAATAACTGATGATGGTCGAAGTAGAGAGCATATAAAATGTAGACTGGCAATGGCAAGGAAAGCGTTTCTGAAGAAGAAAAATTTGTTAACATCAAGTATAGATTTAAGTGTCAGGAAGTCGTTTTTGAAAGTATTTGTATGGAGTGTAGCCATGTATGGAAGTGAAACTGGACGATAAATAGTTTAGACAAGAAGAGAATAGAAGCTTTCGAAATGTGGTGCTACAGAAGAATGCTAAAGATTAGATGGGTAGATCACATAACTAATGAGGACGTATTGAATAGAATTGGGGAGAAGAGGAGCTTGTGGCACAACTTGACTAGAAGAAGGGATCGGTTAGTAGGACATGTTCTGAGACATCGAGGGATCACCACTTTAGTATTGGAGGGCAGCGTGGAGGGTAAAAATCATAGAGGGAGACCAAGAGATGAATACACTAAGAAGATTCAGAAGGATGTAGGCTGCAGTAGGTACTGGGAGATGAAGAAGCTTGCACAGGATAGAGTAGCATGGAGAGCTTCATCAAACCAGTCTCAGGACTGAAGACCACAACAACAACAACCGCAGAATGGTAGTAGCAGTGGGCGTGCCTCTGATGGAAATGCACGTGGTTTTTTAATTTTATCTTCAACAATGTAATTTTATGGTTGTATGAAAATGGAGACTGTGAAGTCAGTGTAATATAGAAGAATGGGATGAAATAAAAGAAAATCATAGCAACAGATAGTACTTCGTCAGTTATTTGGTATCTGGAACCCAATGAGTGAAAATTTCAGCTGCAAGAATGTACATCTAGGTCCAAGAACTGGAGCCAAAAATGAAGAGAAATAGAAGATAAGTAAAAAGTTTTACTTTTGTATATCTTACGCCTCGCGAAGCTTTCAAAACTTGTGCAGAGACAGAGAATTTTAATAGTGATGAGTGGGAGGGTAAGATTACAAAAGCTTACTGAATATATGGCGCTATTAAGACTATTCTGAAGCCAGAGCTACAAAAATTGGTTATTGTTTCTTAGTCAGAAATAGAAAAATACGTGTTTCAGCATTTTTGGAAATTTAATGATTAAGCGGGGAAAATAGTGGGCGTTTTTTATAAGTAAATCACTTTTAAAGAACTACTAAAACATTTTAAAGCTGTTTCTATGAAGATTGCTATTTGATTTCTCGGTTAAAAATAAAAAAAAATATATTTCAGTGATTTTGGAAATCCAGCCTCCGAAGGGGGCGAAAAGTTCTATGAAACTATTTCATTATGAAAGGATATTAAAAGCTCAGTCTATGGAAATTTATATTTGGCTTCTATGGTAGAAATAATAAATATTTGTGTATCACTCTTTGTGGAAATTTCAGCCCCTACAAGGATGAAAAAGCGAATGAGAATTTTTTAAAAAATATTTTATTACATTAAAAGATCTTTAAAGCTAAATCTATAAAAACTAGTATTTCACTTATCGGTTAGATTTAAAGAAATATGTGTTAGGGGACGCAGGTTTTTATGGAAATATCACCGCAAGAATGCAAAAGGCATGGTTAACAAAAACCTTAGACTCCAGCTACCAGAAACTCTTTTTGCCCAGAAGTACATTCGGAAAAGACTGTGCGTCTATGGCCTTATTAGCGTGTTAATCTTAGAAGGTGTTTCAATTTGTGAACAAC
Organism: Schistocerca americana; assembly: GCF_021461395.2. Classification (NCBI taxonomy): domain Eukaryota; kingdom Metazoa; phylum Arthropoda; class Insecta; order Orthoptera; family Acrididae; genus Schistocerca; species Schistocerca americana. The sequence continues at coordinate 472,503,037 of NC_060122.1, read as the reverse complement.
ATAAAAATTCGATTAAAGAAAAACAAAAGAAAAAGTAAAACTTTGAACATAGCTGCTGAGGTTCAGCGTCCGTGTCAGAATTATATTGTAACAAATAAGCCCTCGGTCACAAGAGTCTTGTTGCACTCCTTGTTCACAGTACGAGCAGCCCTTAGCGGCTCGCCATCTGACAAGTGTTCATGACGTCGCCTTTCCGGCTGAGATCTTTTTTAATATGTGACTTGTAAGTACTGCAGCTTTTCGAGTCATTACAAACTTTAATTTTATTAATGTACTATATACCTAATGTTTTAGTACAGTTAGTCTAATTCTGAAGACGACGCTCATAGTAGCGTCGAAACAAGATCAATTGTGACTTAATATTTGTGACCGAGGGCTTATTTGTTACAATATAAAAGAAAAAGTCTGTGCAGACCATACAGTCTATTGAGCGAAGCAGCGGACGCTAAGCTAGTAATGTATATACTATCGTGCAAACTCACTCGTTCCACATCATGTAGATAGAAAAATCGTTCATATGATTTATGGGACGCGTAGCTAACTAACACACACACACACACACACACACACACACACACACACACACACACACACATTCTTACGACGGGAAACACCATTCGTTTCATCTTACTTTACGTGGCCTAACACACTGCTTCTTTTACATTACAATTGTCGTGCGTCCCTGTAACTTATGATGGTTCTTCGCATTATTGCACACCGTTTACTCCGATGTTAATAAAAAGCATGTGCGATGACAAAATCAGTATATGTTAACGAACGTAGAGTAGTCCACAAAATGAAACGAGCCGCATTTCTTGCGACCACAATAAACCACTGCAGACACGCAGTTGAACTTGTTTGCGCTGACGGACAGTGTGGGCTAAGAGATGGAACAGTGCTGACCTGCTCTTCGCTATCGCTCCGAGAGCGCTTCACGTGGCCCTCGTCGAAGATGCGCAGGTTGTGGAGGCTGGCGCTGAGAGCTTTGCGAAGCGTCATCGCTGGACTGATCACCTGGCCGCCGATAAGCGGGCACGTCCGCCGCCGGGCGCCACCGGACGCCCATTGGCGACGTCTCCCTTATCTCTCGGCACGCGCTCTCTCCGCGCTGCTACCGGCGAGTGGAGCCACAGTCCGTACCGACTCCAACCTCCGTCTCACACATAACGCTGCAAAAGTTGTTACTGTACGAGGCCTACAACGGCACTAGCGCTCCAAACGGTTAGCAAGCCGATCGCACCGCTACACAATAAATTATTTTGAGGAAAGAAAAGAGTGAATCTTTTTTAAAGTACAGGGTTATTACAAATGATTGAAGCGATTTCACAGCTCTACAATAATTTTATTATTTGAGATATTTTCACAATGCTTTGCACGCACATACAAAAACTCAAGAAGTTTTTTTAGGCTTTCACAAATGTTCGATATGTGCACCTTTAGTGATTCGGCAGACATCAAGCCGATAATCAAGTTCCTCCCACACTCGGCGCAGCATGTCCCCATCAATGAGTTCGAAAGCATCGTTGATGCGAGCTCGCAGTTCTGGCACGTTTCTTGGTAGAGGAGGTTTAAACACTGAATCTTTCACATAACCCCACAGAAAGAAATCGCATGGGGTTATGTCGGGAGAGCGTGGAGGCCATGACATGAATTGCTGATCATGATCTCCACCACGACCGATCCATCGGTTTTTCAATCTCCTGTTTAAGAAATGCCGAACATCATGATGGAAGTGCGGTGGAGCACCATCCTGTTGAAAGATGAAGTCGGCGCTGTCGGTCTCCAGTTGTGGCATGAGCCAATTTTCCAGCATGTCCAGATACACGTGTCCTGTAACGTTTTTTTCGCAGAAGAAAAAGGGGCTGTAAACTTTAAACCGTGAGATTGCACAAAACACGTTAACTTTTGGTGAATTCCGAATTTGCTGCACGAATGCGTGAGGACTCTCTACCGCCCAGATTCGCACATTGTGTCTGTTCACTTCACCATAAGAAAAAATGTTGCTTCATCGCTGAAAACAAGTTTCGCACTGAACGCATCCTCTTCCATGAGCTGTTGCAACCTCGCCGAAAATTCAAAGCGTTTGACTTTGTCATCGGGTGTCAGGGCTTGTAGCAGTTGTAAACGGTAAGGCTTCTGCCTTAGCCTTTTCCGTAAGATTTTCCAAACCGTCGGCTGTGGTACGTTTAGCTCCCTGCTTGCTTTATTCGTCGGCTTCCGCGGGTTACGCGTGAAACTGGCCCGCACGCGTTCAACCGTTTCTTCGCTCACTGCAGGCCGACCCGTTGATTTCCCCTTACAGAGGCATCCAGAAGCTTTAAACTGCGCATACCATCGCCGAATGGAGTTAGCAGTTGGTGGATCTTTGTTGAACTTCGTCCTGAAGTGTCGTTGCACTGTGATGACTGACTGATGTGAGTGCATTTCATTTCAAGCACGACATACGCTTTCTCGGCTCCTGTCGCCATTTTGTCTCACTGCGCTCTCGAGCGCTCTGGCGGCAGAAACCTGAAGTGCGGCTTCAGCTGAACAAAACTTTATGAGTTTTTCTACGTATCTGTAGTGCGTCGTGACCATATGTCAATGAATGAAGCTACAGTGAATTTATGAAATCGCTTCAATCATTTGTAATAGCTCAGTCCGGAACCGCGCGACTGCTACGGTCGCAGATTCGAATCCTGCCTTGGGCATGGATGTGTGTGATGTTCTTAGGTTAGTTAGGTTTAAGTAGTTCTAAGTTCTAGGGGACTGATGACCACAGATGTTAAGTCCCATAGTGCTCAGAGCCATTTGAACCATTTTTTTGAACTATCATGTGCTGTTGTAGTTTTACCGTACTTCAGGTATTTGGTGCTTTAAGCGAAATTCCTTTTACTCAACCATTACATAAAGCTTAGGTGGGTGGATGATCGCTCAATTGTTTATAATTCTAGCATGATTAAATGGCCTGTCACTGTTGCTTCTCGTAAAGTGAGGATGTGTTTGTGAACTAGCTGCTGACTTACTGAATGTGTGTGGAATACCAGTAACTGATTTAAACTGTTTGCACTGCTGTTGACCCAGAATTGTTTCATAAAGTCAAGTGCTCTTGTTTACATTGGTCAAATAGTTACTTCTTATTTGAAGTGTCTGGAAGTCATTCAAACTGTTGATTTGTTAAGTTGGTATGAGAGGGAGCATCTGAATTAGAAGTTTAGAATTATATGGGTTTGTGGAGTTTAATGCCAAGGAATAATTCTAATACTTGTAATTGCTTTTCACTGCAAATTTTCCATATTTATGTGCATAGGGTTATGTATGTTTGTTGCTGTTATTAAACGTCTTATCTTAAGCACTGTGACTTCTTGTCTATGCCTGGTGCTAATAGGTTTATGTTATAGGTACCAAATTTATTCTAACCAGAAAGACCAAGACGTGAACTATTGTAAAAAGAAAGGCCAGTAGGTGCACTGAAGGGCCTGCCATTTGTAAAACTAATATCTACACTGCGGTGCATAACAGCCCCCCCCCCCCCCCCCACACACACACACAAGTTAAGTACTGTTGCTCATCTCTTGGTCGATAATGGATTTGCAAGGATTGTATCTGTTGTTTAACTGATTGTCTCCAGTGAGTTGTTGAGTCAACCATTTGTGAAATTACAAGTTGTAATTATTTGTTTTAAGGAGAAAAGTTCACACTTGGAGATTCTTGGAATTCGTTGTATATGAGGTGCTATCCAAAATTTTCGAAATTGGTGCTACCATCTGTTGAAAACCCTACCTTTCGACTAATGGTCACCATCACTCTCGAAGTAGTTCCCATCCACACGTACACACCAGTCCCAGCGCTTCTGCCACTGGTCAGACGTTTTCTAGCCCTGTTCTTTGAGGGTGTTGATCACCACCAGCGATGCTTCTTGAATCCTGTGTAGGGCGTCGAACCGACGGCCTTTCAACTTGTCAACTTGAGTTACAGTTTTCGGAATAGCGCGAAGTAACAAGGTTGCAAATCTGGCGAGTACAGTGAGTGGGGTACAACCACCATGTCCTTTTTTTTCCAAGAAAGGTCCTGGTGAGCAAGGACGTGTGACAGGGTGCATTGTCGTGATGCAGCAGCCAGTTCCCTCGACGCCAAAATTCGGGCCTTCGTCGCCGCATATTTACACTGAGTCGTCGCAAAACGTCACAGTAGTATGTGGTATTCACTGTTTGGTTGGGTGGGACAAATTCTTTGTGCACAGTTCCCTTGGTATCAAAGAAAACGATGATCATGCTCTTCACCATGCTCTTGACCTGTCTAGATTTTCTGGGTCTTGGAGAGCCCAGGCTCTTCCACTGGGACGATTGTTGCTTTGTCTCTGGGTCATAACCATAAATCCAGCTCTCGTCACCAGTGATAACCCGTGACAAGAAGGTTGGATCATCAGATACAGTATCACGAAGGTCCGTGCACACTTCAACACGCTGTGCCTTCTGATCGGCAGTCAAGATCCTTGGCACAAATTTTGCAGCGACACGATGCATGCCCAATTCATCAGTCAATATTTGTTGACATGTCCCATAACAAATACCCACTTCATCTGCAAGGTCTTGAATGGTTCGACGCCGATCCACACGAACCAATAGTTGAAGTTTGGCAACAATGTCTGACGTCGTGCGGCTAACGGGCCTTCCAGTGTGAGAATCATCTTCGACGTCTGTATGGCCGGCCCTGAACTGAGCACGCCACTCAAACACATGTGTACAGCTCATGTTCTGTCCCTCAAACACTTATTGAATCATTTCAAGAGTCTCCATAGCACTTTTCCCGAGATTCGCACAGAATTTGATACACGAGCACTGTACTGTTCGCTGATCCATCGTAAAATCGCCACACATCAAACACAGAGTATTACGGAAATCACTGTGGACACACAACACGTCCTCCCAGTTGGAATGCCATTCCGCACACTGACTCATCAGATATGGAGCTCTCACCACCTAGCGGTGCAAAGATCTACTACTCCTACTTTCCAGATGGCAGCACCAGTCCTGAAAATTTTGGATTCCACCTCGTATATTGTTTACTATCAATATTATTTTACTGTCAGCAACCAGAGTTGTAAAGTTAATTACGTTATTTAATGCTGATTAGCAGCGTTTGTTTAAAATTTTCTGAAATGACCATCTGTGTTCAAGTGTTAAAAGTTTTGAAGAGACTAACAATAAATTTGTTTTTAAGGTATGTTTGTAAAGTGGCTTGACACCTTACCATTCCCATCCCACTTCTACCATTTCAGGTATCAATACTTTACAACAAATTATTGTTGCATTAAATAAATCTCTTCAGCATCGCTACCAAAAGTCATCATTATCACACTTTCTGGACTCTGCAGATTTCTCAGTACTGCAGCAGCCTCGCATCTTAGTGGAGCCTTTTTAGTTTCATCCTGGATAACTTCCAAAGCTGATATTATTGCTACCCAGTTAACACTGAGATTTTAGCAGGCATCGTGACGCCCTGATCAGAGTATTTTGTAAGTTCTTTTTACATGGACTGAACTATTCAATTTTGACTATAAAATATTCTATCGACTCGCTGAAGCAGAGAAGAAAATACGTATCCAAATAATCAGCAACCACTTGCATAAAGGAAATTTAATTTCTTAACCAGTTTCAGTTACTTTGTGCCCTTCATCAGAAGGTTATACCTATCGAATTATTTGCGCCAACAGTAGAATGCATGCGTACTGCCGATTTCATTTGGCTAATAGTGCCTGTAAAAACATGGTATAGGCACGACGAAAAAAAAACCACCACAGCAATATGTTACGTGTATCTTGTTTTTGACTCTCGCAAATAATTTGATAGGTATAATCTTCTGAATAACGGCACAAAGTGGCTTTCATATAACTAGTTGCTGATTGTTTCGATGTATACAACTACAGCTGCTGCTGATGAATAAAACACTAAAGAGAAGAAAGTTCAAATTTTTTGCGACAAACGGAAAAATGAAGTCGTTTGAGTAAAACATACTGCTGTCACTTAAACTAAAGGAATGAGCTGCACACAGAATATACACATGGAGAGCTTGTTTTATTTTAGCTTGGAGACCATAATAAGTACCAGCCATAGTGCTTGAATTGTCATATGGCTGACCCTGCATAAGTGAATGCCCAAATCATGTATACGTAATAAATTTATTAATGAATCAGGTAATTCTCCTGATTTATGTCCTGAATTTCGAACAATATAGATAAGTCTTTCAATAGGAAATCCATTGTTTGATAAACACCTTATAGCAAAAGGCAGCTGATCACATGTGTAATATTACAGGTGGAATCTAATATTCTGTAAAAATATTTAGTTTCCTTCTACAACATGCACTACTGGCCATTAAAATTGCTACACCACGAAAATGACGTGCTACAGACGCGAAATTTAACCGACAGGAAGAAGATGCTGTGATACGCAAATGATTAGCTTTTCAGAACATTTACACAAAGTCGGAGCCGGTAACGACACCTACAACGTGCTGACATGAGGAAAGTTTCCAACCGATTTCTCATACACAAACAGCAGTTGACCGGCGTTGCCTGGTGAAACGTTGTTGTGATGCCTCGTGTAAGGAGGAGAAATGCGTACCATCACGTTTCCGACTTTGATAAAGATCGGATTGTAGCCTATCGCGATTTCAGTTTATCGTATCGCGACATTGCTGCTCGCGTTGGTTGAGATCCAATGACTGTTGGCAGAATATGGAATCGGTGGGTTCAGGAGGGTAATACGGAACGCCGTGCTGGATCCCAACGGCCTCGTATCACTAGCAGTCGAGATGACAGGTATCTATCCGCATGGCTGTAACGGCTCGCGCATCCACGTCTCGATCCCTGAATCAACAGATGGGGACGTTTGCAAGACAACAACCATCTGCACGAACAGTTCGACGACGTTTGCAGCAGCATGGACTATCAGCTCGGAAACCATGGCTGCCGTTACCCTTGACGCCGCATCACAGACAGGAGCGCCAGTGATGGTGTACTTAGCAATGAACCTGGGTGCACGAATGGCAAAACTTCATTTTTTCGGATGAATCCAGGTTCTATTTAGAGCATCATGATGGTCGCATCCGTGTTTGGCGACATCGCGGTGAACGCACATTGGAAGCGTGTATCCGTCATCACCATACTGGAGTATCACCTGGCGTGATGGTATGGGATGCCATTGGTTACACTGTAACCTCCCCACCGTAATTTTTAAAAGAAAGAAAATTGACAATACTTAATAGAAATGTGGAGCCAAGTGTAACCTCCCTACAAAAATTTTAAAAGAAAAGGACGATACTAATTAGAAATGCTGATGGACATGGCTCTATGCGTAACCTGCCCACAATCAAATGTACTGACAATGGCAACAAATGTGAAATTCGCAATCTGACTCAATTATAAATCCTTCAAAAAATTAAAGTCCATTCAGTGACAAGAAAATTCAATTAAACCGAAATATCGGTTTTTGGCCCTGTGTAAAAACAATCAGAATTAAAGTCTTACCTCAGAATAAATGGATGTCACATATCTGCTCTTGTTGTTGCGCACCACTTGGAGGAACTACATTGCAAATAATAATATTTTCCTTTTTTTTTGTAATTCTAGTGAAATTTTTCTTCAAAAAGAAGTGGAATGAAATGGGAAGTGCAACGAGATCTTTAGTTCAAAAAAATTAAACTTTTGAGAAAATGCTTTTGAAATAAAAAATTATTATTGGGAGGCTTGTTGGAGAATAATTACAATAAATAAAATTTTTCATTATCTAATGATTATATTAATTAACAGTATACCTTATTCCTCATCTTGACCATTGTTGCCGACCGCCTACATCACACAACCGCACTGGGCTGCTACTACTGACCGACCGCTCTGCATGACGACTACAGACTGAGTACTGCTCTCAACTAGACAGAGCTACAGACTCGCAACGACTGACTGACTGCTACTCTGCATAGCGACAACTAACTCGCAAAGACTACTACTGACTGAGAACCGCTCGCAACACTCGCGCGGTCAAGCGCATACTCTCTGGTCACAGATGCTACAATGCCTCGCCATCGCTGCTGCGTTACATACGTGTTTCATAACCCTCCACTCGGGGGGCAAAAATTTGGCAGCGATGGTGAGTCATTTGGACTTGCCAAGCGCGGCAAAATTTTTCTTCAATTAACAAAATCCTACAACTTACAGAATATTTAAATGTTGTGCACACGCACTAAGTACAAAATATATCAGACAAGGACAAAATGTGAATACTAAACATAGTAGCAAATCAGAAAAAAGTATATACAAACTTTTTGACAGATAAAGTGCACAGGCACTGAAAAAATTCTTTAGCATATGCAGAACAAATAAACAGACTGGCAAGAATAATTAGATGTAGTACATAAAGTAAATGTTGTGCACACGCACTAAGTACAAAATATATCAGACAAAGACAAAATGTGAGTACAAAACATAGTAGCAAATCAGAAAAGTATATACAAATTATTTGACAGATAACAAAGTGCACAGGCACTGAAAAAATTCTTTAGCATATTCAGAACAAATAAACAGACTGGCAAAAAATATTATGTTGACAAGTGTACATGCACTGAAAAATGTCTTTAGCATTGTCACAACAAATAAACATAATGGCAAAAAAAAATTCATGTCCAAAGTGCACATGCACTGAAAAATGTCTTTAGTATTTTCACAACAAATAAACATAATGGCAAAAAAAAAAAAATTCATGTCCAAAGTGCACATGCACTGAAAAATGTCTTTAGTATTTTCACAACAAATAAACATAATGGCAAACATCATGTCGACCAGTGACATAAGTGTACTCACACTGGAGTTTAGCGAATCGAAAAATGTATAACCTATGAACATAAATGATGTTACCAAAAAAAATTTTTTCTTTATGTGACAAGAATCAGGATAGGAAAGGGAAGGATTGCATCATGGTTGTAGCACTTAAGATTGCACACAGCTGCTCTGAAAGTCCATATCTTTCCACAGTAGTACAACACCAAGTGACACAACTTGAAGTTCTTTTCCCATCAGAATTTATCAGTGTAGCCAAGACACTGAACTGTCGTAGTAATGTTCCATGTTTTCATTTTGGCAGTACATTAGGTACACCAAACAGTGGGACCATAATAATGTCTTCATCGCTCATGGTGGTGGACAGCATGTCGTGTCAACACCACACTCTTACAAGGCACACCAACGTAGAATTAGTGCAAAACCAAATATAGTGCTCCATGATCCCTGGGATAAACAGGACAAATGGACATTGCAGTAATTCAGGGTAGTCAGCTTATGAGGTGAAGGACATCAAGTCACATAATATTGACAATTACAGTCTTCATTGATAGTTCGTGGCATTCATAGCCCAGTTATTGAACATTTCTGTACCAAGTATGTAGTATTACAGAAAAATGTTCATTAATTGTTTTACATAGAATCAGTAGCCTTCTTTTCCTGGTTACAAAATATTATGAAATAATCGCATTCTTTTCAGTTACAGAGTATAATTAAGAATCATTAACCTTCTCCTAATTACAGTTAATTAATCATTTGTCATTCCAATCTATTAAGAATCATTAGCCTTCTTCTAATTACAAAGCATTATTAAACAATCACATTTATTTCCAATTACAAAGTATGAACATTGAAAACAAGAGTTAATTAATGGCATAATTAATAACAATTTCGTTGATTGACATTAATTATTGGCACTCAGTGGCCATCAAGTATTGAATAGAATAAAACATAGTTCATCATTCAGTATTATTCAGATCATTACACAGTCATTATTAAAAATCAGTTAATTACAGTCAAATCATTAGTAATCACAGGCATTACACTAAACAGTGGCAGTTATTAGCTAGTGACAAAGCATTATTTTGAATATAGTCTCATTAAGAGGTCATTACTCGAGTGACATGCTATTCAGAGTTGATCAGTATTATTCAGAATTATCATAAACTAGTGACATTATGTGGGACTGGTAATACATTTTTTTGGTAGCAATGCATTGCGTTGGGATCGATAATTAATTGCTGAGGCATAATACTTTTTGCTTTTGACCTATTGCTGCAAATGAGGATAGGTAACGTCATTCGTCATGAGTCAGCTGTAGCAAGATTATGTAACAAGGCAGTACATGTGATCACATTTATAAATGATAAACACAAATGGGTAAAAAATATAAAATGCAAGTACTAGAACAGGTATAATAAGTAACAGGTTTAGTAAGTGTCATGAAAAACTTCTCCTAGAAAAAATACAAAAACGGATTATTGACCTGAAAGAAGAAACGCACACTATGCTGAAAAGTAGTGAACTTCGAATTAACAAGTAGTGAAATGTGTATAAAATGTGTTCCATAGCTGTCCTTTCCAAAACTTTCCGTCATCCTACTATGCAATGTAACACCTGCTGTCAAAGCAAACCGCAACAAATACTTAAATAACTACGTGGCATAAAAAAAAAACTTCATTATCCATATCATCATAACTTCACCATTATCATCACCTGTAAAGAAAAACTTCATTATTCATAATACCATTTCCTTCATCATTATTCATCAGTATTCACTATCATCTGCAAAAAATCACTTCATTACTCATTACCTAACTATTCCTTATCTCTAGCATACTTCATCACTAAAATTAAGATGTGTAGTTCTCTCTGACAGCCTGCATCAATCACCTTGTATTCTGAAAGAAAAAATTAGTTAAGACTGCTATTCTGTGATGAGTATAGTATAGTCTTGTTAATGCTTGTTAATCCTGATCCCTTTACTCTTCCTCATAAAGTTATTGCATCTCCTTTCGTTTATTCCGTAGGTGAAATTCCCATTTATGTTAAATTTATTTCTTAGAATCATCATTCCTTTCTGAAATTGATGAACAAAGATTAATGTCTTGCATTTAAATCCTATACCCACTAAATAATGACTGGTTTATGGTGACACAATTAACCATACAGCATAACATGACAGAAAACGTAATATGTCCAAGACATTGACAGTGTTCGGATGCGAAAAAATGTACACAGAATAATACAATGCAGTAGCAAAAAAAATGTGAAACAGTCACGATGTTGAGATGTCATAAGGCAAAAAAAAAAAATGTCAAAGTCGACTGGTGTGTGTTATATCTTAACTATTTCATAGTGCATACAAACAAAACTGGAGTACAGTCATATACACAAAAAAATGGAAAATGTGCACGGTCTGATGTGTAACGACAAGAAAAGCGACCTGCTAACCTTACCTTGCCGGGCACTTGCCAAGAAAAAAATACGATAATCATCAATAAGTAGTCACATAAATATAATTGCAGAAATAGTCGTAAATGTGTAAATTCATCTGGAAAAATATGCACGGTCTGATGTGTAACGACAAGAAGAGCGACCTGCTAACCTTGCCTTGCCGGGCACTTGCCAAGAAAAAAAATACGATAATCATCAATAATTAGTCAGGTGAATTAATTGCATTAGTAAATGGCATCATAGTGTGTTGAATCATACAGTGGTTTCACTCAATAAACGGTTTAATGTTTGAGATATGGTGATTGCCTTTCGATTTTCTGGTTCTCAAAGTTTCGATGTGTACAACATTGGGGTGAGGGATGCTGCGAATCCGATACGGACCTGCGTATAGAAGTTCAAATTTACTGCACTTACCTTTTAATTTGCTGGATAAATAGTGTGTACGTACTAATATCTTCTGTCCAACGTGAAAGTCGCGGCGTGTACAAACCTGTTTTTGCTGTCTTCTCCGGCGCTCTGCGGCACGTTTGATGTTGTTCAGCGCAATGTCAATTATTTCGTGGTGTCGTAGGCGACGATTTTTGGGGAATTCTATTAATTCTTTAATTTTGTTCGGTGGTTCAACGTTTTTCAGTATAACAGTCGGAGATAGCATAGTGGATTCATTTGGAATGGAATTAATTACATCTTGGAATGAGAGTATGTGTGTATCCCAATCAATATGTCTTTTGTGGCAGTATATTCTGCACAGCTTACCAATTTCCTTCATTAATCTTTCACAAGGGTTCGAAGAAGCGTGGTAGTTGGATATATAGATCGGAGAAATGTTTCTAGCTCGTAACATGCGTGTCCATACACTACTACGAAACTGAGATCCATTATCAGAAATTACTTTCATTACATGCCCTACATGAAATAGAAAATGTTTTACAAATGCTTTCGAAACAGTTTTAGCAGTAGCTTTGCGTAACGGAGTGAAAGTAACAAATTTTGAAGTGAGCTCAACAGCGACAAAGATGTAGCAAAAACATGGTAGTGAGGTCGGACATGTTCTTTTGTGTTCCGATTCTACTTTGTTACTATCCGTAATAGTTTGCACGTGTCAAAATTAATCATTTGCTGAAAAACATTTGTTTGTGTTTTGTGAGTGTCGTAAATTGGTAGTGACAGCAGAAGACAACACAGCTGACGGACAGAAGCATTAGCTCGTGCAGCTGACCAAAGCATGTGAAAGAAAAAACAAGAATACTATGTCTCGTAATGACGACGAAATGAAATTTTCAAATGCAACTTGTTGAATGTACATGACGCTGAAATTTGCTTTGCAGAAGTTGGTTGCGATGTCTTGCTGATTGTTGCCGAGAGAACGCGATAGTGCGTCTGCTATAACATTTTGTGTACCGGGAATATGAACAATCGTAAAATTAAATTCTTGTAAATATAGTTTCCATCTACTTAATCTGTCGTGAGTAAATTTAGCTGAAAGCAAAAATTGTATAGCTCTATGGTCTGTGTAAACGGTGGTATGTCTGCCATAAAGAAAGTGCCTAAATCTCGTGAAAGCCCATACAACACATAATGTTTCAAGTTCTGTGACGGAATAATTTCGTTCAGCAGGTGACAAAATGCGACTTGCAAATGCGATGTTTTTAATTACTGTAGAACCATCTTCTTCAATTTCCTGAAAAATATGTACACCTAAAGCGGTGTTAGAGCTGTCAGTGGCAATGGAAAAATTTCTGGTGAGATCTGGGTGCGATAAAAGTAGAGCATTCAATAAAGCATGTTTCAAATAACATTCTCGTGAACAAAATTCTGCGTGTCAAAAGTAATGTTTGCGTTACTGTAGTATGCAATCTGTGCTGTATCTGGTTAAATTCTATCGTTCGTCCTGTTATTTACGGGAGGATGCTGTGGCATATCCACTATATGAACTGTTCTGTTATTTCTTACTGACGTGTTACGCTATGGATGACACCTATTGTCTGTTCCATTCATGATTATTTGTTGTTGCTGATGTTGTTGCTGTTCATAAGATCGACTGTTATTAAATGTACGCTGAAAATTGTGCTCATCATTCTTTTTACGTCTGTCCTAATAATCATTCCTATACGGTGTATTGCGATAGGAATTGAAATAGAGTGTTGTCTGTACGTAGTTATTTCTTTGCTGCCATGCGTTACTATTTGTTGGATCTGGGACTATACGTGCACGCGGCGAAACATTAAAGTTTGGTTGACCTTGTAGACTGCATTGTTGGTTAGGTATGCTAAGCGGTTGACTTTCATGCTATTGTGGTGGAAAACGTCTATTGTTACCAAAAAATGCGTTTGCTGTTAATTTTACACATACTGATGATTACGATTTTTATCTGTAATTAAAATTACGGCGGTAGTTGTCATTACGGGAGTGCCTGCTGAAAATTGTCACATTCGGTAAAAGATTTGTCATATCGGGTTTTCAGTACAATATTTCTTAATTCTATATAGAGCAATAGTTAAAGAGCAGTTTTGATAGATATAAAGGATAGTAGAAGAGAAGGCAGCAGTGCAGAAAACTAAAGATGAAATAGCACTACTACAGCTCGGGGCCCTATGCTCGCTACGGCACATATTCATTAAAGCGTAATGAATCCCCTGAGGTCATTTACGCACTGCAAATAAATTTTAGCTTTTGTGTTACAGGCAATAGCGGTAAAATTTCAAAGGCAAATTGTTGTATTCGTGCTAATTCAAATTTCTTCATTACAGGCAATGCTGTTGTAAATACAAAAATAAATTGTCGCATCTGGTTCAAAGCTAGTTTCTCCATTACCGATAATAGCGGTGAATGTACAAAGATAAATTGTCGTATACAGTGCAAATCGTGTATCTGTGTTCTGTCATTATTAAATTCTTTACATTTGCTTACAAATGCAAATTGCTCGAAATCTACGTTCTCGTCACTCAGTTTGATAACACGTTCAGGTTTGTGTGTGAATCTGTTCGTCTGTGTCATTTCGGATTTCAAGTTGCGTAGCTTTTCAGATTTTAAGTCGCGTGGCTTTTCGGATTTTAAGTCGCGTAGTTGCTGTAAATTGCTCACATTATACACGCTGCGTGACTCTGACACATGTTCATAAAGTGACGTCTGTTGTGTATTATTAACAGAAGTGTTTTTCATTTCTGTTACTTCTTGTTGTAAATTTGATAACTTCCTACGTAACGTGTTGTTAGATGAATCGATCTCATTAACTGTCTGCTGTAAATTTTGAAATTCAGGCGTTTGGATAAATGAAACCGGTGCAGTATCGTCTGATTTATTGTCATTAGTATTTTCGATAGCATCAATACGACTGGCCAATTCATCACATTTTTCAGTCAGTATTTTAACCTGATCATCGGTTTTAGAATCAGACGCATTAATCTGTTTTTGCAACTTGCGCGTAGTTTCGCTCAGTTTTTTAACATCAGCTTTGATAACATCACAATCCTGTGTTAGATCTAGTTGTTCGAATCTATCTGTCACTGTTTGAATATTTACTGTGTGTGTATCCGTTTTTGCTTTAAGATCAGAAATTTCATCCCGTAATTCCGCGTTAAATTGTTCTATGGTATTAATTTTGTCGGACACTGTAGTAATATTATTGTCTACATACGTCTTCGCTTTCGCGAATATTTTACGTTTGTCCTCTTGTCTCTGTGCAGTGATTGTTTCCATGACTTGTCGTTTTACTTTGTTTTGATCTTGAATAAATCTGCGGAAACGCGTATCACTGTTCTGTATGTGCTGACTAAAGCGCTCGTTAATCTGAGTGTTCTGCTGTTCGAATTTCGCGTCTATCTTTGCGTCCATAGTGCGCGAAAGTTCTACCGTCATTGCTTTAAACTCGTCCCGTAATTGTGCAGCTTTTTCAGAGCATTGTTTAGCGACTCCGCTAATTTCGTCTCTGAGTGTTTCTGTTGCGGCTGTTTGCATTTCTCTTAATTCTTGCGCAACAGACTTAATTTCTTCGCTATTTTTTTGAGAACAAGCCTCAATTTCCACGCGCAATTGTTCCTTAGTGTCATGGCACTGCGCGGCAACGTCTCTAATTTGTTCCCTAAGCTGTCTGTTATCTTCCCTAAGTTGTTTGAAATTTTCACTCCGTTGTTTATTATCTTCCCTAAGTTGTATCAGTATTGCCATAATTGGATCCGAGCCAAAATTACCATTTCTATTATCTGTACTGTTCAATAGTGGATCTGGAATTGTTTCACTTTCTGTAACCATTTGGTCATTCTGAAATTTACAAAAAGGTTTGTCAGTCAAATGTATACTATCAGTCATTGTTTCGGAATTAAATACATCTGTCCTACTTTGTGTGATCTGTTCATTTTCATTAGACAGATTTGACTGTACATTACTTGAATTTTCCAAATCGGGTGTGTTAAGCTCTACAGCGCTCATTACCATAGAGCATTCTGCGTCATCAATTGTCGTCAAGTTAACAGACGAGACAATTGAGTTCGTTTGTTCATCATTAAGGTGAAAGTCATCATTAGTGGTTGGAATGCACTGATTGTTAGTGAACGCAGGATTGTCATCATTACGTTGCGTATCACAATTACTATCGGTCACGTTGTTTAAGTCGGTAATTTCATTCACAATACTTCGCGATACACTATTCACAGTCTTTCGCGGCATTTTTACAATAGTCAAAATTTTTCACAAAGCAAATAAGCACAATGCAAAAGCAACACACAAATACAACAAAGCAGCAAATTGCCGTTGACCTGTAGAAAGAAAGTCACAATATTATTAAAAGCGTTGCGCCAAATCCTAATTATCTAAGCAAATAAGAGCAGATATCTGACTGTCGCTCGAAAGACTCTCAACGAAATACGATCCTGGCAGGGTCGCCAAGTGTAACCTCCCCACCGTAATTTTTAAAAGAAAGAAAATTGACAATACTTAATAGAAATGTGGAGCCAAGTGTAACCTCCCTACAAAAATTTTAAAAGAAAAGGACGATACTAATTAGAAATGCTGATGGACATGGCTCTATGCGTAACCTGCCCACAATCAAATGTACTGACAATGGCAACAAATGTGAAATTCGCAATCTGACTCAATTATAAATCCTTCAAAAAATTAAAGTCCATTCAGTGACAAGAAAATTCAATTAAACCGAAATATCGGTTTTTGGCCCTGTGTAAAAACAATCAGAATTAAAGTCTTACCTCAGAATAAATGGATGTCACATATCTGCTCTTGTTGTTGCGCACCACTTGGAGGAACTACATTGCAAATAATAATATTTTCCTTTTTTTTTGTAATTCTAGTGAAATTTTTCTTCAAAAAGAAGTGGAATGAAATGGGAAGTGCAACGAGATCTTTAGTTCAAAAAAATTAAACTTTTGAGAAAATGCTTTTGAAATAAAAAATTATTATTGGGAGGCTTGTTGGAGAATAATTACAATAAATAAAATTTTTCATTATCTAATGATTATATTAATTAACAGTATACCTTATTCCTCATCTTGACCATTGTTGCCGACCGCCTACATCACACAACCGCACTGGGCTGCTACTACTGACCGACCGCTCTGCATGACGACTACAGACTGAGTACTGCTCTCAACTAGACAGAGCTACAGACTCGCAACGACTGACTGACTGCTACTCTGCATAGCGACAACTAACTCGCAAAGACTACTACTGACTGAGAACCGCTCGCAACACTCGCGCGGTCAAGCGCATACTCTCTGGTCACAGATGCTACAATGCCTCGCCATCGCTGCTGCGTTACATACGTGTTTCAACACGTCTCGGTCACCTCTTGTTCGCATTGACGGTACTTTGAACAGTGACGTTACATTTAATATATGTTACGACCCGTGGCTCTGCCATTCATTCGATCCCTGCAAAACCCTACATTTCAGCAGGATAATGCACGACCGCACGTTGCAGGTCCTGTACGGGCCTTTCTGGATACAGAAGATGTTGGAGTGCTGCCCCGGCCAGCACATCCTCCAGATCTCTCACCAATTGAAAACGTCTGGTCAATGGTGCCCGAGCAACTGGCTCGTCACAATACGCCAGTCACTACGCTTGATGAACTGTGGTATCGTGTTGAAGCTGTACACGCCATCCAAGCTCTGTTTGACTCAATACCCAGGCGTATCAAGGCCGCTATTACGGCCAGAGGTGGTTGTGCTGGGTACTGATTTTTCAGGATCTATGCACCCAAACTGCGTGAAAATGTAATCAAAAGTTCAAATGGTTCAAATGGCTCTGAGCACTACGCGACTTAACTTCTGAGGTCATCAGTCACCAAGAACTTAGAGCTAATTAAACCGAACTAACCTAAGGACATCACACACATCCATGCCCGAGGCAGGATTCGAACCTGCGACTGTAGCGGTCGCTCGGTTCCAGACTGTAGCGCCTAGAAACGCACGGCCACTCCGGCCGGCAAAATGTAATCACATGTCAGTTCTAGTATAATATATTTGTCCAATGAATACCTGTTTATCATCTCCATTTCTTCTTGGTGTAGCAATTTTAATGGCCAGTGGTTTACTTCACCACTTTTCTGCCAAAACTGATACAAACTCTTCACATGTTTGAAAAAAAGATATCTGGTCTCTTCCCCCTTGTTTCCACGAAGTTCTGTATGTTGAGCTAGAACAGGACTGAATTCTGCTATTACCTGTAGTGCTATCCGGAAATTTCCGCCAAATGTTGAACCAAAGCTGTAGCTGCGACCCTTGAAGGTGAGGTCTTGAATGGGTAAGGTTTTGACCACAAACAACAATCAACGCGTCTCCAATATTTTATTTCTGACAGAAGCTGAGATGTTAGTTTCTTATCTATTCTCCCCGTGAAATGTCCTCTAGCTTTCAAAAGTAACATACATTTCATATGTTCAGCTGAATTTTCACGGGCAGTTGATCGGATTGAGCGTTTTTCGAATCATTAAATCCGTCATTAGGTTTTGCAAAATTTGATGCTCCATTAAACAGTAAACTAGGATAAAATACACTACCTTTACTTTGAGAATATACTAATAATAATCTTTGTTGTTGTTCGCCATTTCTTTGTAGTTTTTGTTCGCCACTCCTGATAGTTCTGAAAAACAAACCTTTCAGCATCTTGCAAAGTTAGTATATTGCCTACATGAGTTTAGGAAAGTAGTCAGTATTCTGTGCTACATGACCTTGTTTAGCGATATCATCTCGAAGGAATTCATTTATTATCCAATTCGCAGGATCGTCAGAAACTGAATCACTATTATCGTTCGCTTTGCATTTTGGCCAACTGAAAGGATTGTTTCCGTGCCATTATTATTGTTTCTAATATCGGAAACGCTTTCTCAGATAAAACATACACTGCACAATTTTCAACATTGTTCACACTATTATGTTAGTCTGATGTTTCTATACTCGAGCTCGTGCTGGAACTAGCTGGCTATGTTTGATTTTTAGATATCAAATCCATTTTCGCGCTCTTTCTCATATTTTCCTCTTTGTTTATTGCCTTATCTTTCGAGATTTCCCAATACCGAGAACCGCTGACACCCATTTCAATTACAACTAAAACATAAATCACAAACTAAACACTTAACTGCACTCCTTGCAGTTTCAAATTAAACTGAACTGCTAGCCAAGTGGCCGGTTGTTAGACTGTTTTGTAGTATTTCCTTTAAATCTGAAGTTTCAATTGGCGCTGTTGAGTGTCGACACCGGCTACTCCTGCGACAGAATTAGCGGCGTCCCCATCACAAAACTCAATCGCGGCGAGCAACGAAATTTGCCTTCTTAACGTATACCATGTGAGAAGTTCGGTTGCCAGATTAAACTGACAAAATTACCGAAAACTGCCTGAGAAAAATAGTTGATTACACTACATTTTTTCCTTCCATTGAGATCCTCTATCTCGCCCACGGGTATGGGCGTTCTTGCCTGGCTGAAAGAACGGCTCAGCTGGAGGCTGCGAGTGAGCACAATAAAACAGTATACATTAAAAATTTGTTATTGCTGCTTAGATCTTTCAACAATTTGTATACCTTTAATTTTTTGATAAAATTCGTTGCATGTTGTAACCTTCAAACTACAGCGGATGTATAGTTCTGCTTTTACCATAGCGACACTCTATTTGTTTCGGCGTCAGACCATAAATGATCCATTTGTCTGAAGATTCTTTCCACAAATGCATCGCCGTATGGAACGGCCATTATCCTACTGATGATTTTTTGTGTTATACTTTTCTCCTCCTTTGAAAAAAGTGTTCCATGAAAACCAGCTTGTGGGCATAGAAGCTTGTCCCAAAGTTTTATTTTGCAAATGGATCTCTTCGTATAAATTAATGCATATTTTATGTACAACGGAGTGTCGGACGAAAAACAATTCACACATTCGCGATGGCACTGTAATGGGTTCTATAAAGCCTATATTTGCTTCTAGAGGAGGCCGAGCAAATAGTACAACACACACGAAATATTAGATCACTTTACGAAAACTCGAACAATCTGAAATATTTAAGTTGCAAAAAATCCACGTCACAGGAATTTCACTTACGCAATTATTACTGTCGCTGTAATCTATAACTTATCACTTGACGCCAAACAGAATGATAGTTTCATCTCAATATAAAATTGATTTCAAACTTCTAACACACCTCGCGATACTGTCGTCGTAAGCGATAATTGCAGTGGGCTGAGCGGCGCTACGCTCTGACGTAAGTAATCTTCCTGCAGCGGTGGTGGCTTATGGAACGTCTTCAGAGCGTGTCTATGCCGACGTCTCTCATTTGTTGCTGCGTCAGACAGCTATTGTCCCTACTTGTGGTTCCGTCGTGAGGTACCAACTTTGCGAGGGGACCTCGTTCTTCGGACGACACCATGCATAGTATTCTTTCCTATACTTGTGTAACAGTCAAAATAGTAATCGTGATGTACCACAACAACAAGCTGGAAAGGGTGTAGGTATAAGTAAAGAAATTATTGCCCAAAAAGCAAGGATTATATACGATTACAGTGATCGTGTAATACACTAATCTTAACAAAACAATAGGAATCTTCCTTTCCATTATATTTCATTAATTCACAAATGTCCGCGGCTCGTGGTCTTGCGGTAGCGTTCTCGCTTCCCGCGCACGGGGTACCGGGTTCGATTCCCGGTGGGGTCAAGGATTTTCTCTGCCTCGCGGTGACTGGGTGTTGTATGTCTTTCATCACCATTTCATCCTCATTCACTTGCAAGTCGCCGTAGTGGAGTTAAAGAACTTGTGGAGCGGTGGCCGAACCAATGCCATACGCTCATTATTATTATTAATTCACAAATACTTTAGATTCTGCAAATCAGTAAATAAGTTAGTGATGAACGGAATTCTAAAAATACCAAACACCGAACATGGGGCTGAAATACCGAGCAGTTTTGTAACATACCGAACACCTGGAAGGTACGACGCTGAATCAGGTGAATCCCTTTTTCCGTTCACGGAATTTAAGCTGGTTGTTGCCAACGTTATTCATACCCATTTCACTGTGAGCCAAGTTCGCATTTTCCTCTCAAGAGCTGCGAGTAAAACGGTTTTTAAATGGTAGCAGCTTATAAGCCACCGCTTAAAATTCACCATCCCTTAAAACCGCCGCCATAGGCAGCCGCCTATTCTGCCCAAGGCTAAACACGCCTGTGCTTCAGAGGTAGCTTTAAAAAGAGGCAAACCAATATTTTTGTAATTTGTAGATGTAGAGAAATTCTGAAGGTGCCTGGGATAAAATACTGCGAGCAAAAGGTTTTTCATAAAAACTAGACTGCACTTGGAAGAGCCAATGGACATGAAAATACGCGTGCCATCCGTCCCGTAAAAAGCGGGACAGTCGCCGTTTTTGCTTGTCCCTCGCGTCCCCAGAATTTTTGTTAGGGCGCGAATAGGTCATGTAGTTTCTTGACGATTGCTTGTCCCTCGCGTCCCCAGAATTTTTGTTAGGGCACGAATAGGTCATGTAGTTTCTTGACGATGCCTTTCTAAATTAAAAATCAAAATATGTTTACCATTTCTTGTTGCGAGTAATGCTGGATCGGCGCTTCTCTCCCTTATTTTTGTCATTGTTTAGCGCGTTATATGAAAAATGAAGACAGAATAAGTTAGCTGAGTCATGTGTTGGTGTGTTGGCACTCGGCGTCGTGTATGCGTGAACTAAGATATTAACGCAAATACAGCTTTTCTTCCAACTTAAAGAAAAAAAAACGTTTCCACGAAATAACAAACCTTAGTTATGAAGTTCACCGCAAAATTTGCAATGCCGTAGTTTTGGTGGGAATTGGGATATTGGTGGGAACTGGGATATTGTTTAGTATGATGAATCAGACAGATGTAAGCGACTTCTCCTATTGCTGTTGTAAGAACTTCTAAAATCAGTCTTCACCAAAACAGTACCCAATGAATACGTTTGTTTCACACATCCTAAGAAATTATGATTACATTGTTCCTATGAAACATGCGCTTCAAAATGTAAAACACTGCCAGCATAAACTTTCTTTATGGACGGTCTGCCATAAAATCAGATCCTTGATATTCAGGATCATAGAGCTTTTATATTAATTACAGTAACGAAATATATGATGTTACCGTCGAAGATTGACCTGATACTTCACCGGAATTGCTATAAGACATTTCATTAAAGTCGGTTCTATACAATGAGAACCACGTGTTACAGTTACGAGCTCGAAGTTGTATGAAGATAGAATGGGTAAATAGTAGAAGAGTAAGTTTTGAAATTCCAGGAAATGAAGAGGCTATATTGGCTGCAGCTTTTGCATACTATATCTTGTATCATAATCGTAGCTACAGTTCCATGGGTTTCACAGCAAATGCCATTAAAAAACACCATGATGTCAATTTTAGTTGTAAACGAAACAAAGCTAAAGCCATTGTTAACAATGTATTGACTCCTTGCTGCAAGCAACTTCTTAAAAAATATTTTGCCGGCCGAAGTGGCCGTGCGGTTAAAGGCGCTGCAGTCTGGAACCGCGAGACCGCTACGGTCGCAGGTTCGAATCCTGCCTCGGGCATGGATGTTTGTGATGTCCTTAGGTTAGTTAGGTTTAACTAGCTCTAAGTTCTAGGGGACTAATGACCTCAGCAGTTGAGTCCCATAGTGCTCAGAGCCATTTGAACCATTTTGAAAAATATTTTGACAAAGTAAATTGCGTAAGTTTATCCGTTGACACCTGTAACCACAAATCACAAAGTTTCTTCCAGTGTTACTTAAATATTTCATTTCAAAAACCGGGGTACATCAAAAAGCGTTGGAATTCATTTCTATTGAAAACGAAACTTCTACTCTAATATCTACAAATTTTATGTCGGTTTTCCATTATCACTGTTCAGAATCAAAGTCTACGTATTTATCTGCTGAAAATAGGAATATCATGTTTGGTAGAGTAAACAGATTTGGACTTCTGGGCTCGAAATTCTTCTAAATGTTCTCCTCAGAGAGTTGATTTTTAAATGAGAGTCAAACGCTTTGTGATAGAAATTCATCATATATTCTCGCACTAGTTCATCTTACGCAAAAGGAAATTTACTTTGAATGTAACGCTTTTCAAACCACCATTCGCAACATTTTCCCGCGACCTGTTCGAAATAGGTTCGTTTTAGCATTCACAAGAGAGCGCCAGATAACAGGTGTCACCGCACTTGCGCAGCTATGATGACGCAGGAAGCCCGATGATCCTACGTGTAAAACATTAAAAGACCTTACATTATGTCATAAAAGAAACAAGACATCAGAGGATACTTCAAAAGCATCGAAATTTCGTGAACCATGTCCAGATTCGGATGTAAATTTTCTTAGAGTACCAGTGCTGTATTATCTCATGTTTGGTTCTTTATTATGGCATGATGACATATGTGCATTTGAAATGCAGCGAACAGTTGAAACTAGCCAATGGTGTAAATTAAACACTTCGTTTCAAATAAATTGACTGCCTCCGCGGAAAAGATTAATAAAAGCCAAATCTCTTAAGCAAACCGACAAAAATAACTTCATTGTTCTACAAGGCGATTAATGTTTGACTGTCAGAAAGGTGGAAATAAAATCTGAAACTAATAACATATTTTAGCCTTCCGTAATTATGCGAACGTATTTTAGTTCATTTACTAGCTCCTTGCCACAAAAATCCGTCTTCTTGTCATGTAATGTGAGAGCAACAAACGAAGAGGAAACAACAAAATCACTGAACGTAAACAAAGGTCACGCGGAGACGACCCACCTCCCCACCACAACTCAGACTGCTCTTTGCATCAGACCCGGATCTACGATATTTTCGAACCGGGGCAATACTAGATAGTGGCACCCAGCCACACTTCTTTTACCAGAAGCAACTGCGCATGCCCAAGAGCCCGCCTGCAACTGCTCAAACGAATCTAATTTAAACAGTGGCCACGTCACGCTCATCGGAGGCAATTTGTTGTTATGAAGCATTGCATAGTCTTTCTAAAGCCTTTGACACACTTTGCTGTTGGCAGACGCTTGTATGAGCATTGCGGTTTGTTGTTGTATATTGCGCATTTCCTTTGCAACTTAACTTTCATTTCCGTTTTCTTTTTTTCTCTCGTTCATGTTTTGTTGCTGCAGTATTATTCTGCGGTAGCAGCATACAGTATTATCCTTTGTTTGAGTATTCGTTCTTACCAGCCAAAATCACAAATATTTAACTGAAAACTAAAACAAAGAAAAATCCTGGAATTCTAAACAATTCCCGGGTTGTTCCCGGTTTTATTTATATTTCTTCTGAAAAAATTCCCGGGGTTTTCCCGTATCTCCCGGTTGTCCCGAGTCGTATACACCCTGTTAGTGTAGTTCATATAAATAGATAGAGTTCAAACACTCAAAGATCCACCACTAGGTTTCACTATTACTGGTACTGATTGTATTTAGACAAAACATATTCATAAGACAATTCATAAAGAAAAAGAACGTGTTGTCATCTGCAGTTTATCTTACGTGTCTCACCACTCTCATTAGGAATTTGTCTGTGCCCCCTGCAATATCCTGTTGTCCTGCCAACCCTCTCAAATCCCTTCTTGAAATCAACATTTAATATTTTAAAGTCACGTGTTCAACAAATCTAAACAAGAAGAAAACAATTTGATATTAAGTAAAAAATTATGTCAGTGACTCAGACTCTGGTCTGATGCAAATGATAAAATAAAACATCCATTAGTAACTCTTGAAATGAAATCAACTCCCAGAAAATACGTAAACTGACAGTTGCCCTCTGCCCATAATATCAACCTGCCAACCATTCTCTTGCCAAAAAAAAAAAATTTTAATAATCATATTGTAATCATATAAGAAATATAAAGTACTGCATTTATAACACACAACATGTTCTCACAAGTGGTGAAGTGAACCACAGTTAACAGTCACATTACTTATAGCTGGATGAGTACTGCCACAAGTCAAAGAAGTCTGTTAGCTTGCCTTTTAAAATTAATAAATCTCTTGATCATAAATTAAACTACAAAAATCAATGATTACAGCAGGAAATGGCAGCTGATCCTCACTATAAATAAATGTAACATATTGTGAATAAATTGGTAAAGAGATCCATTACTGGTGAATTATGTTATGGGTGATAAGTTACTGGAAACAAAACAATCAGAAAGTTTGTGGGAGTAATCTTCCAAATGACACCTAAAGAAGAATGATCATGTAAAAAAATAGTTGGAAAAGCAGATGCCAGGCTGAGATGCACAGGAATAATCTCAAGGAAATGTAATTTATTCAGGAGAGAAATGTTTTAATAAACATTATTTAGGTCAATTCATGAGTATTGCTTAGCAGTCTGAGAACCTTATCATGTTGGATTAATAGAAGCGATGAGAGAATGGTCTTTGGTATGTGGTAGAGCATTACAGAGATGATCAACAATCTCCAGTGACAGGTACTACAAGAGAGGTGTTTTGCATCATGGAGATATTTACTTCTTAAATTCCTCGAGCTTATGTTCCAAGAAAATTCAGGCCACATATTACTTCTGATTAGTGACAAAACACCTGACAATTTTAAAGTAAACTTAAAAAATGTTGTGCCTGGGGTGAAATTTGCAATGAGCCTAAAGCTATCTTTAAATCCAATGTATTTCTTGATGAGTTTGTATCCATTTTTGAAAGCAGTTTTCCTAGAAAGATAAATGCAATACTGGGAAGTCGTTCTAGTAACTATGACACTACGATTAGCTCACAAGGGACTGTCCAGCCTGTCATGTCAAAACTTGGGGGGGGGGGGGGGGAGGGGGGTTAGGAAAAGGAAAGAAGTAAAAAGACTGTGGGTGCATTGGTGGAATAGAAGGCTGTGTAGTGCCAGAATGTGAACAGGAAATGGGGTAGGTGGGCAGAACAATGACTGATGAAGGTTGAGGCTAGGACAGCTACGGGAATGTAGGATACACTGCAGGAAGCAGTTCAGAAAAGGTGGTGTTGGTAGGAAAGATCCAGATGCTATCATAGGCTGTCCGCCTCCGTACGTAGCAGTAGCGTTACCGCCTACCATCCAGGGGGCCTGGGTCTATTCCCGGCAGGGGACTGGGTGTTGTGTGTCCATCATCATTTTCATCATCACTGACTCGCAAGTCGCCAATATGGCGTCAACTAAAGACGACTTGCAATATGGCAGTCAAACTCCCTAGCATGGGGCCTCCTGGCCAACAATGCCATATGATCATTTCATTTCATAGGCTGTGAAGCAGTCATTAAAATGGAAAATGTTGTGTTAGACAGTGTATTCAGAAACTGGGTGGTCCAGCTGTTTCCAGGCCACAGTTTGTCAAGAGGCCATTCATGTGGACTTAAAGTTTGTTGGTTGTCATGCCCATGTAGAACTTAGCTCAGTGGTCGCAGCTTAGCTTGTAGACCACATGACTGGTTTCACAGGTAGCCCTGCCTCTGATGGAATAGGTGATGCTTGGGACTGGACTGGAGTAGATGTTGGTGGGACGATGTATGGGACAGGTCTTGCATCTAGGTCTACTACAGGGATATGAGCCATGAGGCAAGGGGTTGGGAGCAGGGGTTGGGAGCAGGGGTTGGGAGCAGGGATTGTGTAGGGATGGGCAAGGATATACTGTAGGTTTGGGGCTTTTTCATGCACACCCTTGATTTCAAGTAGCCCCACAAAAAGAAGTTATAGATCGATAGATCGGATGAGTGTGCGCCCCACATAATATCATCATATTGTGAAAGTACATGTCCTGTGAATATTTGTCGAACCACTTCCACGGATGCTCTTGCCATGTAAGCTGTGGTACCATACTGTTGAAACCACATTTCTCTCATGTTCACTTGATGCCTTTCAAGTTCTGGATGAAGAAAGTTGTTTAACATTTTGATGTAGCACATGATATAACAGTAATTGTGGTTCCTCTCTCTTCAAAAAAATAAGGTATAACACTCCCTATCTTGGAGATACTCCACCACAGTTTTACTTTTGAGCTGTGGAGAGGTATTTGGTATAGTTCATGTGGGATCTCCAACACCCAGTAGTGATAGTTCTGTAAATTAACATAACTATCCAGATAAAAATGGGCTTCATCACTCATGAATACTGGGACATCTGCATCTTCTGTGAGAATAGCGTCCATCATGCCAAAAAAAATTCTGTGCTGCACAAAATCCGTTTCACTTAGCAGCTGGACAGACATTATTTTGTTTGGGTGAAGTCAGATCATCATGTAAATTGAAATGAAATAAATGACGTGACATACCCAGCAATACAGTCTGTTGTATAGCAGATTGTTTTGTACTAGCAAGAACTGCTGTTCTCACACTATCTACGTTTTCTGAAGTTTGAACTGAATGGGGAAGTCCAGGTTGTATCTTTTTCATCACAGATGCAGTACTTCTGAATGCTGCAACCCATCACAGTTTTGATCTCAGACTACATCTCGATGTCTGACATTAAACTTTAGTTTTAAAAGACGTTGAACTGTGACCACAGAATCACTGTTTCTACAAGACTGCTCGACTGTGAACACACAATGCTCTATACTCCAACACTCCAAAGTGACTGAAACTGCACTGCCTGAGCTGACTGCCAACAATCACTCTAGGTAAGTAACCCCACTTCGTCGCCAAGTACTAGCGGTTTAAAAAGCATGTTTCCTCTGCTCCACTCTGCATAATATATGACATAAGCAAATCACCTCTACTTACAAACCTATTTCATTCCTTCCAGTATTTTCAGATGTTTTTGGGAAAGTGACATATCACAGAATATGATCTCATTTTATGAGCAGAATTTATTAACTGCTTTTCAGTTTGGCTTTCATAATACAATATGTTTCAAATGATGTCCTGGCAGAGCTTAACAAGAAACGGGTCTAGTGTAGCAAGGGATACAACCCGTCGGCTTTGGACAATGACGTCACAAGTCGCCAGAGAGCAGTTTACCATTTTCGCTTTTGCTGTTATGTTTCAGTTTCGCTTTTTTACTGATTGCTTAATAAAGTGGATCTGTTTATTCTATCTCGTGAGATTTTTTTTTAAACGCCAAAAAACACTTATCAGCTACTGAAGGGAGCTACAACACTAAGAAGAATCGCTTCGTTTGGCGACTTGCGACGTCATTGTCCAAAGCCGACGGGTTGTATCCCCTGCTACACTAGTCCCCAAGAAACATTGTCTTGTTGATTTATTTTGTAACATTGCTAAGACCTTTTATTATATGGATTTCAAAATTATACTTGGTGGCAAATTAAAGCATAATGGCATCACTTTTAGATTAGATTAGATTAGTTTTTCGTTCCATAGATCCGTGCTGAGGAGATCCTTGTGGATGTGCAACATGTCAATTTTTTTTAGCTGAAATAATAAAACTAATAGTATGAATATATACAATACATCATTTGTTTCTATTAAAAAATTCGTCAATGGAGTAGAAGGAGTTGGCCACTAGTAAGTCTTTCAGGCTCCTTTTAAATTGATCTTTATTTGTAACTAAATTTTTTATGTTTGCTGGCAAATTATTGAAGATGAGTATTCCTGCGTAGTGGACCCCTTTTTGAACTAAAGTAAGTGCTTTTAAGTGTTTGTGCAGATCATTTTTCTTCCTGGTATTGTATGTATGAACTGAGCTGTTTGTTGGAAAAAGAGATATATTATTTAGGACAAATTTCATTAAGGAGTAAATATACTGAGAGGCAGTGGTTAGTATACCCAGTTCTTTGAAGAGGTTTCTACATGACGTCCATGAATTTACTCCACAAATAATACGTATTACACACATTTGGACTCTGGAAACTTTTTTTTTGACTTGAAGAGTTACCCAAAAATATTATACCACATGACATTATGGAATGAAAGTAGGCAAAATATGCAAGCTTTTTCATTTTTATGTCACCTATGTCTGCTAACACTCAAATTGCAAATACACTTTTGCATGGATGGAGCCTTACCTTCATAACTAAACACAGTGTGTCACCCTGGCAGTCTCTTGCAGGTGTGAAACTAATCTCAGAAGGAGGGAGAATGGGGCAACATACTGTAGGGCAGAGATTCCCAAACTTTTGTTTCCCACGCCCCCCTTCTCCCGAAAAGAAAACATCCGTGCCCCCCTAACAAATATAGAGATTTTTATTAATTATCAAGAAACTATTGAAAAATTTGTGATGGTGACGTCTTGTAACATGGTGGGCTGTTAATGTATCGAGTCGCAGTTATTACGTCATCAGTCTAGTCTAGTGATTATAAGCCACTCCTAAAGTAAAGAAAGTCCTTGGTAAACAAGGAAAAATATTTGCGACCTTTGCAGATTAGTGGATGCGGGCCATTATTTTAAGTTGAGTGTAGCTTATTACTTTCATTCGTTATCAAATATAGTCACTCAGTCGCGGTGTTAACGAACATCACTAATTTGTACGCCTATAGCACTCCCCATCGTCATTGCGCATAGGTTGGCATTTATGTCAACGACGACAGTTACCGAACAGTGACAAAGGCCCAGTTCCCAGAACCATACAAAAAATAAAAAATAAGTTTTACGAAATAATTTTGCAGACTACGCAGAACTTTAAAAAATATGAATAAAACAACTTCCTTACCTCGATTACATTCCCTTGCTGCACACCATTTCTTCTCCAGTATACGATTTTAGGAGTACTCTTCGCTTGCCATATCTAGGATAAACTTTCGCTGTGTCTTCATGCAGAAGAAATTCTATTATTAGTTGAAATAACATACCACACGTAATATCAGAATCCATAAGGATCACACGCAGTATTTATATTTAAATCAGATTCACTATGTTTATTTTATATAGTTTCTTCAAAATAGTTTTTTATAATTTTACAGTATTACCTACATGTAAGGATAGTGAGGAGAAAAATGACAAGTTCTCTTATAATGTGACGTTTTTATTATAAAAATATTATTTCCACACACATATGGCAAGAAACAAACAAATAAATCAATGTGAAGGATGAGCTTGCATATTTTTTACAAGATTTTGAATTCTTGGCTGAATAGTAGAAACTGCGCAACGTAAATCATTGGCAATACTGAGTTTGCTTCTAAGCTTGTTTTTTATCGCCACTGCCGCTGAAAATGCTCTTTCGCACAAATAAGTGCTTGAAAATGGTAAATACAGTTCCAGTGCTTGTTCTGCTGTGCTGGGATACACCGTGAGATATTTCACCCAAAATAAAGGCTTATCCATCTTCTCAAAGTCATACTCCGCTGCAGAATCATTTTTAATTTCTAAGACTTCCGCTTGTAGTCTGTCTGGCAACACACCCACGTCAACGTGAAATGCATCCGTCGCTAACCTATAATAAATTTTTTCATCACAACTGTTAGGGAAGTATCGTTCGAATTCATCAATGAGGTGCTGCAAATGGTTCAATATTTTACTCTTGTATCAGTATCCTTAAAATCGTTGTGAAATCAGGCTTCTTCCAGGATTACAAACAATCTGGGAAAGCAGGAATAATTGCAGGCTAAAATTTTACGTTTCCGTATGCAGTGTTACGTGGCTCTATGCTTAATTACAGACATCAGTTGATTTGTTTTCACCACGTAACGCCCGCGGTTTACGTCCTTCTTCGTTGCCAAGCGATGTATCGCTTTTCGTTCTGACGCCGCAACTCTTCCTTTCCCATATCATTACTACTTTTTATCTATATAAATGATGAACTACTGGTTTTGCCGTTTAACACCTTTTTAATAACTGTGGAAGTATTACAGGCATCGGGTCCCACCTAATGTGTCAACCACCTACACGTTTTTACATGAACCTTTCAAGACTCGATCGATCTGTTCACAAAGAGAAAGTAGAACATCTCTTCCTTTGACGTTGTCCAACAACGACCTAGTAAGCTCGACGCCCTCGTGGTCCAGGCTCTTCCATGGCTCGTGGTAGTTAGCAGCATTCGTTTTATTCCTTGCCTACTTGCCGCTACGTCGAACTTTCGTGGTGATCGTTGGGCAACGTCTCCCACGTTATCGGCAACATAAATAAACTTTCTTCCCACAGTATTTCTGAAAACCCAAAAACAAACTTAAAGAACATAATAATAATAACTGTTCTTACAATTATTCGTATAAGTTTCGGTCACTTTAATGAGGGGTGGGACAGGCCTAAGCCTTGTGACACCACACACAGTTGCAACTTATCAGTAAACGCTTTGATGGCATCCCAATGAAAAATAATGTTTGATTCTCCACCATGTAATTTCAAATTCAATGTGTTTAAAGATTCTAAAATATCTGACAGATAAGCCAATGCAACTCCGGGCTTTCTAAATTCCACATACAATTCAGTTTGTTTGTTATTTTCCAAAAACTGCATCACTTCGTTTCGAAGTTCAAATAATCTTCCCAGCATATTTCCTTTTGAGAGCCAGCATACTTCTGTATGAAATAAAAGTGTTTTATACTCTGCTCCCAAGTCTTCACAAAGAGCCGTAAATAACCTGGAATTTAATGCACTCTTTTTAATATGATTCACGATTTTTATGCACAATTTCAAGACATCATTGAGTTCCTTTGGAAGTGTCTTAGCTGCCAATGCTTGACGGTGTATTACACAGTGGATAGCAGTATCGCTAGGGTTTTTTTCTCTGACCATCTGCACGAGTCCTGAGCTACATCCAATCATTGATGGGGTGCCGTCTGTGCATAAGCCTATCAGTTTCTGCCATGATAACTCATTTTTACAAAAGAATTCTGAGACGGCTGACATTATATGAATTGCTTTTGAAGTTGTCTTTAACTCTGTTGAAAACAGCAACTCTTCTTTAATTGCTTCATTTTCTATACAACGAACGAAAGCTAGCAGTTGGCAACAATTCGCAACATCGGTACTCTCGTCTAACTGTATTGCAAAAAACTGCGATTGTTTGACGGCCGTAACTAATTGATTTTGTATGTCTTCGGCCATATCATCAGTCCGACATTTCACAGTATTGTCAGAAAGTGGTATTTGTGAAAGTTTTTGTTTACTTTCTGACTCGACAACAATATCAGCAGCTTTCAACAAACTAGGTTTGACTAGTGTCTCTCCGATAATATGACTTGTCTTGGTCCTTGAAATAAGTAGCGATAACTCATACGAGGCTTGCAGTACCTTTTCTGATGTCTGAGCGAAGGACCCAGCAGTATCCAACTTCATCCGTTTCAAATTATATCATTTTGCAGGAAAAAAATTCCTTCGGCTTCTCTTTCAATGCACCATGCTTTGCCCACAAATGGCGTTCCAGACGAGAAGGTCTCATGGAATCATTGCTCAATACCTAATAGCAAACAACACATTGCAGCTGGTCAACACCATTTTTTTTTTTTTTTTTTTTTTTTTTTTTTTTTTTTTTTTTTTTTTTTTTTGTATAGAAGCAAAACCGTATTTGATATCATCATCATTATATTTACGTATTTTCACGACACTCATGGTGAAGTAAAAATAAAACAAGAAGTTAACAGTATAATTTTGCACTAAAACTGATTTTACTGAGGCACAACTGCAAAAGATTCAACGCGATTTCAGCAAAATCCAATACATCAGATGTGTCAACAACTGCAAGCAACCAACTGAAATAAAGGAAAGCTACTGTCGTCTGTCGGCACCTTAGATGACTGCCTGTGAGGAGTGGGGCGAAGAACGGGGAAGCCCAGCCGCAGCGCAGGTAGTCAGTTCACTGTTTGTCTGCGACCTGGTGGCCAAGCAGGACTCTGCCTGGGAGAAACGGGCTTTTCCTGGATTAGGGCGGAAACAGCCTACAGGCACCCTAAGAATTTGCTACCTATTCTGCGGTGCTGTTCTGAGCAGTGCAGCCTGGGGTTTTATGCGAAAATCGTTTTCGTGTCCCTATCTTTCATTACTTATAAACGAAACGTTATAAGTTTTGAGATAACATCAATGAATTGGTTGTCAAATTTCACACTAATTAAGTAAGATCATGGATACACCTCACACACCGCTGGAAACTGCACAGTGCCAAGCAGTTATCTCTGTACTCGTACCAAAAGAAGCCCTTGTCGCAGCAAAGAACGTACGCTATCAAACGAAATTATGCCGTATTTCAAAAAGGCAAAAGAAAAAGAACTGTTTTGTCAGATAAGTAATCCGAATGAAAGAGCTGTAGTACTGGCTGTTCGAAAAAAAAAAATAGCCTCACTAATGGACTTCATTGTCTACCTAGCTGGGTTATGTTTCATTGTTAGCACTCATGACAATGTTTCCAGAATGCTGTGAAGTACCCTGCTCAGAATGAACACTCGTACTAGCTTCGCATTCACATCATGCACATTTTTCTGGTGACAAAGGGCATAACCTTGGCGTCCAAATTAGGAACCCGCTAGTTCATTTGAAGCATATGCAGTCTATTAAAGTCACTGTAATCGCATCACATGGGGATCCTCGGGTTGACAGGGTAATAAAACGGCATTTTTGCAGTTGGCACAGTATAAGTGATTATTACTCTGATGAACATAGCCTACTGCGGCTGAAAGTTATAACATGATTACGTTCAGTTCATGTGTACAAATGTACGAAATAGTTAATACCTGACTTTACTGTTTTCCAATTGTCAGAAGTAAGTTGTTTACAAATCATGTATTACAATTAACGCATATCGCCTTCGTAATTTTGAGAGTTCCTGTGTGTGACATTCTACACATGATCTTCGAAAGCTGTATGTTCTAGGATAGGTTATTGAGATAGGATTGCGGGAAGTGGGACACCAAACGATTGCATTTAGCACCATAATCTATCATTAATACCTGCACATTCATTTTTATTAAAATATCAATATTAAAAAGAAATATTAGGTTTATACAGCTAACCCCCTTAGGTTTATACAGCGCGCCCCCCTTGCAACATCATCAGGCCCCCCTACCCCCTCCCCCAAGCGGGGTGAGCCCCCCAGTTTGGGAACCTCTGCTGTAGGGTCTTACAATGATTGATATGGGTCAATGATCTTCCAATAGGTTTAAAAGACAATTCAAAAACCTGAACATTTACTGATGACACAATGACACTAATGAATGGTGTAAACAGAAACTTATGAGACACTATCCAGATGATTTCTGAACAAGACTACAACTGGTTCACAGAAAACAGTTTAAGTCTTCATTTAAATCACATTATGTGATCTCAAACAATCAAAATAGGCTGCTAGCACCAGAAATAGACATTAACGGTCATACACTAAATTAAGCCCATTCTGAAGAATTCCTCAGAGTCCAGTTTGAAAACATGTTCAAACAGAGTCAACATATATGCTAATCAAGAAGCTCAATTCAGCACCTTTTGCCTTTAGCAGTATCACTCATTGCATTGACTTAAAGTCAAGAGTGTTGACTTACTTTATATATCACAATGTAAAATTGGAACAATATGTCAGGTCAAAAGGAAAGACCAACTCTTCAGCCATTCTTTGTACAAAAATCTGCTTATCTTTATTCAAGAATTGAAAGTTCTGTTAGCTGAGGCTATGTTATACATAGTAATGTATTGTAAAAACAGGGTGTACACACAGAAAGAAAAAGATTTCCCTCAGTTAAAAATAACACTTTCTCTCATATGCAAATACACGTTTTTGGGGTGAAAATACTTTAGTCTCCTGGTGAAAGTACATTTTTCCCAAGTTAAATGACAATATACTTATCCTCGCAGATGTAAAACTGAGTAATATTTTTTTTAATGGTGGAAGTTTTATACATCAGCATAGAACTTCCTTACATCTCAGGGAACGAAACCCAGCAAGAAACAATGCATATTGGACAGATCTTTGATGCACAGCAACATTTATGCTGCATATTTTTGTATTACAAATGTATAAATACGAATTCCACCAAACACAATGAGGTAGCTTCTGAAGCACTGAAATCGAGATTGCGATGCACTTTTGTCAGCCAATGATTTCACGTCATGTGGTATTGCCATCCAAATACAGCAGTTATTCAGAGCATAGTACACATGATGTAATTGGCCAACAGCAACATCATTGTTGAATAGTGCAAACACTCGAACAGGAAAAGTTATTAGTTTAAATTAATATACATACAGTATACCTACATGTATAGTTAGCTTTCTCATATAATATTGGTCATCAAATTTTTTTTAAGGATAATTATAATTTTTGCCATCATTATTTTGTAATT
This sequence comes from Schistocerca americana, assembly GCF_021461395.2. Classification (NCBI taxonomy): domain Eukaryota; kingdom Metazoa; phylum Arthropoda; class Insecta; order Orthoptera; family Acrididae; genus Schistocerca; species Schistocerca americana. The sequence continues at coordinate 472,468,140 of NC_060122.1, read as the reverse complement.
TGTAATCTATGAAAGAATTAAAATAAATATGAAAAACTAACCTTACAGCCTGGTCTTTTTTAGTATGTGTTACTTAAAGATATATCAAACACAAATGTGCCCGTACAATTTTAAATAACGCCGTAAATGGCTGGTCATCTGAGCCCATAATTCTTTTAAGTGGCTGATCCTCAGTGTTGAATGAGAGTCTAACACCCTATGATTTAAGAAATTCTTTGCACATTCTCACACGTAACATAATTTAACCAGCATAAAAGGAAATTTACTTTGAAAGTAATGCTTCTTAATGCTTAATTGAGTCCCTAGATACCTCACAAACATAAGAATGACTGGGCTCTGGCCTTTGAATGCATGTTCTGCATTCTGATATATCAGTAACTATGTATACAATTTATCAAGGTTGGATGTTTAATCAAAAACACTAGCTTTCAGTGAATGCTTCAAACTTTGGACGTCTCTCTCAACTTGGTCATTCGAACTGGGGTGGAGAGGTGCAGTGGTTAAATGGCTAATTTCAGTTTGCACACAAAGTGAAGCGATGTCTTTACTAACCAATTGGAACCCATTACCTGACACAAATCACTTTACACAGACCAAACTGAGTAAATTAAAGGGATTAATGCATCTGATAGACGATGTGATCGAGAGCATCTTGATTACTTCTGACCACTTGCTGTTGGCATCCACTATGGTTAGATATGTGGTCTCACAAAATTCGTAAAAACCGATATGAAGCTCTCCCATGGCTCTCTAGGCCATTCTCATGGGTGGTAAGGGGCTTTGGCTGGATCCCTACTGACTTTAGAACACCCATAGCAAACAGCTGTAATTTGTTCCATTTCTTTACTCAATCCAGGCTTCGAGCTATAGACTTCATTTTTGTGATTCCCATATGGCCCGAGTGTGTTTTTTTTTTTAAATAGAAGGTCTTAGACTAATTGGGATTCCAGCTCCTCCCCCCTCCTCTCCGCCGGCCGCGGTGGTCTAGCGGTTCTGGGCGCGCAGTCCGGAACCGCGCGATTGCTACGGTCGCAGGTTCGAATCCTGCCTCGGGCATGGATGTGTGTGATGTCCTTAGGTTAGTTAGGTTTAAGTAGTTCTAAGTTCTAGGGGACTGATGACCACAGCAGTTGAGTCCCATAGTGCTCAGAGCCATTTGAACCATTTCTTTGAATTGACGAAAAGTCGCTACGTCGAAGTACACTCAGAGTACATGATAACTACATGGTGCTTTCGGTATAGATACGTTAAGTCCCACAGTGCTCAGAGCCATTTGAACCTCCTCCCCGCCCCGACCCCCCCCCCCCCACCACCACCACCACCACCACCACCAACAACAACAACAACAACAACAACAACAACAATACAGTTATGATCAACTGAGTCCTCACTGCAGTGCCTTGAATATGCTTTAAGAATGTCTGGCACCTTATTTGGCCAGTGGTTATTTTTGGCACAGCTCAACACAACAGATAGTATCCTATCTGTGACTGACTCTTTGGAAATGTCTTTAGTTGTAAAAGGGGCACTATCAAGCATGAAGAAATTTACACACACAACATAATCATCAGGTTCAATCTGTCTGGGTAATGATGATCTTGATAAACAGTCAGTATTACAATTTTCATCAAATTTATAATATTTAAGGTCATGATCACACTGAGATAAAAATTCAGCTCATCTTTGCCATCTCCAATCACAAATTGAGGACCGTGAAGCTTTGGGACTGAAATTATAGAGGAGTGGTCTATGAAATGTTATCACAGTAAAGTAATGCCTTTTTAGGTACAGATCATAGTTTTATTACACTACATATAATGGCCCTAGCTTCCTTATCCAAGATAAAATAATTTTGTTCTGCTTTGCTCTAAGTGGAACTAGCAAACATCTTTCAGTTCCATCAGAAAATATAGGAGAAAGACATGCACCCATGCCTGACTCAGTAGTATCATAAGCTAAAACCAGTGGCAATGATGGGTCACAATGACACAAAACTTTGTGTGACAGAAATACACATTTAGCTTCTTTGAATGCTTTGTCACATTTTGTATTCCATTCAAACTTCATTTTGTGGCACATGAATCAAAGAAATTAGAATTTTAGACAAGTAACTGTAATTCCTAGGTATTTAGTTGAATTCACAGCCTTTAGATTTGACTGATTTATCATGTAACCAAAGTTTAATGGCTTCCTTTTAAAACTCAGGTGGATGACCTCACACTTTCCATTATTTATGGTCAACTGCCAATTTTTGCACCCTACAGATATCTTTTCTAAATCGTTTTGCAATTTGTTTTGATCTTCTGATGACTTTACTAGATGATAAATGACAGCATCATCTGCAAACAACCTAAGACGGCTGCTGCAATCGTCTCCTAAATTGTTTATACAGATAACGAACAGCAGAAGGCCTGTAACACTATCTTGGAGAATGCCAGAAATCACTTTTGTTTTACTCAATGACTTTCTGTCAATTACAACAAACTGTGACCTCTGTGACAAGAAATCATGAATCTAGCCACATAACTGGGAAGATATTCCATAAGCAAGCAATTTCACTACAAGCTGTACTGTACCACACAAGCAGTACATTGTCAAAAGCCATCTAGAAATATGGAATCAATTTGAAATCCCTTGTCAATAGCATTCAACACTTTCTGTGAGTAAAGAGCTAGTTATGTTTCACAAGCATGATGTTTTCTAAATCTGCATTAACTGTGTGTCAACAGACTGTTCTCTTAATGGTAATTCATAATGTTCGAACACAATATTTGTTCCAAAATCCTGCTGCATATCAACGTTAATTATATGGGTCTATAATTTACTGGATTACTCCTACTACCTTTCTTGAACATTGGTGTGACCTGTGCAACTTTCCAGTCTTTGGGTATGGTTCTTTTGTCAAACAAGTGGTTGTATATGATTATTAAGTATGGAGTTATTGCATCAGCATACTCTGAAAGGAACCTATTGGTATACAGGCTGGGGGAAGATTTCTTTTTTTTATTGAGTGATTTAAATTGCTTCGCTACTCTGAGAATACATACTTCTAAGTTACTCATGTTGGCAGCTGTTCTTGATTTGAATTCTGGAATATTTCCTTCATCTTCTTTGGTGAAGGAATTTCGTAAGACTGTGTTTAGTAACTCTGATTTGGCACTACTGTCGGCAATAGTATTTCCATTGCTATCACACAGAGAAGGCACTGATTGTGTCTTGCTGCTAACATACTTCACATATGACCAGAATCTCTTTGGATTTTCTGCCAGGTTTTGAGATACAGTTTCATTGTGGAAACTATTATAAGCATCTCATATTGCAGTCCATGCTAAATTTTGGGCTTCTGTGAAAGATTACCAATCTGGGAGATTTTGTATGTGTTTAAATTTGGCATGCTTCTTTTCATTGCTTCTGCAACAGTGTTTTAACCCATTTTGTGTACCAAAAGGGGATCAGCTCTGTTGTATGTTAATTTATATGGTATCAATATAATAGAAGGAAACATTCCACGTGGGAAAAATTATATATAAAAACAAAGATGAGGTGACTTACCGAACGAAAGCGCTGGCAGGTCGATAGACACACAAACAAACACAAACATACACACAAAATTCAAGCTTTCGCAACAAACTGTTGCCTCATCAGGAAAGAGGGAAGGAGAGGGGAAGACGAAAGGAAGTGGGTTTTAAGGGAGAGGGTAAGGAGTCTTTCCAATCCCGGGAGCGGAAAGACTTACCTTAGGGGGAAAAAAGGACAGGTATACACTCGCACACACGCACATATCCATCCACACATACAGACTGCTTGTGTCTACACTTACATTGTTAATTTGGAAGGAGTGGAGATTGTCTCCCAGGAAGACATCAAGTTAATTTTTATCTGCCCTTTTTTTTTATAATAAGTATATTTTCCGTTAATTTTTGGAGCATTTGAGGGTTACAATATTTTCAGTCTTGCTACAACAATCCTGTGTTCACTAATCACTGTATCTGTTTTGATGCTCGTTATTAGCTCAGGATTAGTTTTTGTTAAAGAGATCAAGTGTGTTTTCACAACTGTTTACTATTCACATGAGTTCATAAACTAACTGCTCGAAATAATTTTCAGAGAATGCATTTAGCACAATTTTGGATGATCTTTCATGCATACCTCCAGATTTAAATATGTTTTTCCACCAACATATTGAGAGTAAATTAACTAGAACTATAACAGTATGAGTTGGGTACATGTTTGAAATTAAACTCAAGTTTTCTTTGAACCTTTCAGCAGTTGTGTCATCTGAGCTGGGAGGTCAGTAAAAAGATCCACTTATTATTTTATTCTGGTTGCCAAGAATGACCTCTGCCCATACTAACTCACAGGGACTATCTATTTCAATTTCGCTACAAGATGTGTGTTATCACACTGAATAATTTTTGTATTGACTTTGCACTACTTATCTTTCAGGAAACATTTGCACCCTTCTTTATATGTTATGTGCACCTGCACCCAATTCAAAAGGAATATTCTTTGCATCCACAACCAGCTCTACAACTCAGGCTTCACTACCCATCGGTTTAATGAGGCCAATTTTATACACTGGAACTTGTCCTGCCACAGTGGAACACACATCAGCACTGTAGCACTCTTTGCACACACTGACATATCTTCATTTAGATCATCTTTTTGGTACACACTTGTTTTAATGCACAGTTTGAAAGCATGACATTTTTAACACTACTTGCTCCTCTTCTCCACCATTGTTTAAATTTGATTTCTCTGAATCAGTGTCAGAATCCTCCAATACCAGCTTGTACACTTTTCCTGGGTTTCTTCCTGTTCCCTACCTTGTCATACTTCTTTTCCTCCCACTGATTTCCGTTAGGATCAGACTTGTTGACTGTTGACTGCTTGCCTTTTTGCTACACATTTTTGGAACACATCCTTAGATGCCACAAGTTTTACAAGTGGAACCTTTTAGTGAGTATTGTGGCTCCATGTATCCTTGTTTGCCACAACCAGAACCAACATTGTGCATTTTCAGACTACCAGCCCACTTGATGCACTCTTCTTGAAGAAGCCTGATTATATCAATTGCCGAGCATTGCAGTGTACGTAGCAGCAGTCTCCAAGCCACTGCAATTCCTAGACATTTAATGGGTATCAGTTTGCGTTCTCCAAAAAAAAAAAAAAATTTTTTTTTTTTTTTTTTCTGAACTGTGTGTCGTGTCTTAAATTACACACTAATCTGTCTTGTAGCACTTCTTGTACATTATCTTTAAACTAGCAGTGTTGTGCCAAAGATTTCAACTGAGATATGTAGTGTGGAATAGATTCTGCCAGAAATTGGTTTCTCATTTGACATTTATTGTGCCACCAAATCATTGAAGGTGCAGGTTCTATGTGGTCTTTCACTAGTTTCACTGTTTCATTGAAAGTCATTTCCTCTGGCTTCTAAGGATATGCTAGGTCTATGATATCTACATACTCAAATCCAACGAGGCTCAGTGTATAGTCATTTGTAGGTTGTCTGGAATCTTGAGCACAATGAACTTATGTTTCATAACGTAGATATACAGAGCCCGCTGTACTCATTTTGCAAACTCTGGCATTGCGACGACACTAGAGTTACCTACAGACACTTGAATCTTCTTCACTGCTTCCTTGTCCTCAAGTTCAGTCAATATCTGACATGCTGCAGTCGATGGTTAGTTTGGATAATTTTTCTGACAAACACTATTACAGCAAAAATTTATACACAAAATCACATACATCAAGTTGTTCTTTAATTTCTCATTGCCAGTGGTTAGCTTTTGTACTGGATTGCTTAGTAATACCTGGATATAAAAACCACACACTTTATTTCACTAACTACATCCTTGTCCACACAGAAAAGAATACATCACAGATGATAATACCACAGCAAAGAACTTAGGAAGGCAATTTAAACTACGGTGCCATGCCAACTTAACTAGCAGCTGTTACAAGACTTGGAAATACTTTTGAAATAAAGGAGACTACTCACTGAAAAGCAGAAACTTAGAGTCAGTGACAGTCATACACAAAAAGAAAGAAAAGGAGGTAGCAAGTTTTTTTTCTCTTTTTTTCTTTTTGTGTGTCCCTGTTGATGACTCAATGCTTCTGCTTTTCGGTGAGGCTCTCCCTTAACACAAAATATTAGTGAGAGTATTATGCAGATGACCAGGAAAAACAATCCTGTAATGTTCAAATAAAGTATTAGTGATATGCTGCTCAACAGTCACATCAATTATGTATCTAGGCAAAATATTGCAAATTGAGAGGAAATGGAATGAACCACAGAACACCAATATAGTAGAAGTGCAAAGACCACATTATTATACGGGTACACAGAACGACACCAGCACTACTTGTGGCCTGGCTGTGAACTTCAATACGAAAAAATATGGTGTGAAAATCTCTTATGTTTATTTCTAAATACGCGAATTAGATGACAATATTTTTCATTTAATCCTTGAATGTGGGCCGCATAGTGCAGTAATAAAGGTTTTTGAGATCTTGCAAAGTAATATATAAAAGAAATCTCAATCAAAAACAAACATTAACTACTCGTAGCTGCAGTTTACATTGTGAAAATTTTCGGAAATTACGACGTCACCTTTTGACTGTGAAATTTTTTTGTAAAACTCAATATTGTGATTTTGGCCGTGTGGCCATTATCATGTGGAAATAAACGAGCTTTAGTACATGTCAGACTAAAAAACCATCTGACATTGCATGCATATATAAATGATTTTTACGTTTCCACATACCCTAAAGCACATTACGTCCACTCGCATGATCGAAAGTGGAATAGTAGGTTACACAAATAAATAACTACACAGCTAAAGGATAACCAAGAGGCCATTTACAAAAAAATCTGTGCTACAAACCAAGGATGTACTGTAAAGTCTACAAAATCCGATTTATTATTTTTTATGTTGATTGTTATTTATGGATATTCAGTAATCTGAAATTGAACTTCTGCACAGTTCAAATAAATTTATGAAACACACAAAATACTACTTTACACCAACTGAAAAACAAATTGGGAGCAGAGCAGGTAGACACTCCATGAATGTAGCCAAAATGTTTTTGCCAATGAGACATACAAAGAAAATGAACTGCAACACATAACTTTTTTTTTCTTTTTTCCCCAACTTGGCTGTTATTTTGGCAACACCCATCACGTTTAAATAATGAAAGAAGACGCTGGTACAACATTTATTTTTAACATTTTTATTTATTTACTTCCTCTGTGAAAACTTTGTTTGGTACACTACTGAAAATTAACACAAATTCCCCTTGACAGCACTTTATTCATTATACTTTTAGAGTCCAATCATCACATCTGGAAAGCGTTAAGTTATGTTCCTGCTGAATTACCAGATTTTGTCATAACAAATCAAAGGCATGATTTTCATACAATAACATATAATTCTCTGCTTTTAACAAAACATTTGTATTTATTGTACACATAATAAACACTGAAATACAAAGTCTTTTAACATGATTTGAACTTCTTTTTAAGTTGTTGCATACACAATTTCCTCTTGTTTGTAAATTTCTTTTCTTTCACATACTTGTATATTATCAATGGAATACTTGTCTTCAGAAGTCTCTCTTCAATGTCATGTATATTACAAATTGTTGTATGAGACAGAACAAATGTTTTTTTTTTTTAAATTATCATGTAGTCTATTTAGATACTCTTACAGCTGATCATGGAGTGCCCTTAGGAAAATCATGACTCTTTCACTTGCATATTTCAAATGAGAATTCTCCTCACTATTCACTTTAAATGAGGTAAACAAATGATTTTCAGTCACAACAAAGGAGTAGAGACTGGTATTACATGTTTCACAATCATCTGGTACATCTATGGCTTTTAGTACATAGCCTGCTACATAGGCTAAGGATTGTTGATCTTCTACAGACTCGATGACACCATCTGAGTAAGAATAAATTTGCTCAGGTGTATCAGTGTCATTCATCTCACATTCACTTAAATGTTCACTCCTACCACTAGCTGCCAAAAAGTGACACAAACTGCTCAAGGGAGTGTAATCATCATTTTCACAGTTACTTACACTCATGGCTTTGAAAGGCAAAGTCATATGATTGACAACACAAGTCTTCAGAGCTTGTACAAACTGAAAACACGTTGGATTTGTATTAGCAATACCATGTTGTCTTATACAACAAAAGAAATTTTCTAAAGCATCTTGATTGAATGCCTTTAAATTTAAGTACTTAAAGCCAACCACTTTCAAGGTCTTCCACAAGAAAATAATAGACTGTAATGTAATCTGCCAACCTTTTATGAAGCTAAACATATTAGTCTTGTTTCTTCCTGTTTTTAAATCTATTATTTGTCAGCTGCCTATTTCCCTCAATATGCTATACCACATTTCTAAATGTGGCAAATTTTCTGATAAAGCACACCTAAATTGTTTTCCATCCCTGGGATATTGCTCATTACTGTTGAGTGAATCAAAGAGATTATCTACCTTTTCCACAAACTCAGCTGTGTGTATAGCTTCAGATGGTAATGTGTGAGTAGAAACATATGTTTCAATTGCAGCTGCAACAGTATGGCTCATTTGTGCAGCAGCAACTTTTACCTTCATTTTGACATGGGAACCAGAAAAGTTAAAGTGTTGTGCTTTTAATTTGGGTAGAGTTTTGAACCATTTTTTTTCTTTTTTTTATCCAAAAAGAACACTGTACTGATGTACTCAAACTTTGCTGCTTTGTGAGGTTCAAATTGAATTTTATTATCTATTAAAGCATTTATAGTGTTTTTGAGCAGATTTGGTACATCATAAATGGTAACAATTGGTTGATTATTGACGACAAAATGAAATATACGTGGCTTCAACAAATTTGCTTCACACAGTTGCTTAAGGGCCTTTTGATTTGCTGCATTCTGGTCACATACAGTACAAACCACTTTGAACCCAATATTCTGTAGTTCACTTATGATGTGAACAATGAGTGATTTCAAATGGGTGTAGTGGAAAGTGGTTGCGGTAAAGTAATATGCTAGAACTTGTTTCCAAGTTCTGTGAATGCCTTTCAGCATAAAAACCAATGCTTGACTAACAGCTACAGGTGAGCGTGCTAAATGACCCAAGTCCTGATACCCATAGATTAGCTGTTTGTGTGCGTCATTAGTACATACCATTATCCAGAGACATTTCATCACAAAGTAGAGTACAATACTTGTCATTTTCATGCATATTACTTACTTCCCTTGCTAAAAAGTTTAATAAAGCTGGATTAAGTCCTGTATCAAATGGTATGTGGGAAAGCACTCCCTTGAGCAGCCTGACAGATGGAAGCGAGAAGTATGTGGCCAAATATCTGTACAACCGGGGACTACGCTTATAAATAGATAAAGCAAATGCCTTATCTTGTATAGACCATCGTACTGCTGTGGGCTGCACATTGGCATTTCTTAACTGACTATTAATAAAAGTTTTAGTCACATCATTCAATTCTTCTTCAATTAACTGAAATTTCCTGTCATCATACAACTCTTTTAGAATTTTCAATTTATTGCTTTAATTCTGTACCTGTTTTTTCACTTTACACACTCTGGAAACTGTAATTCTATGCAGTTTATACATTTTGTGTTTTCTTGGAGTTAAATCACGTTTAGAAATGCCAGATCCCATTACACCTGGACTACTTTCAACATCATAAACAGGTGAGGATAAAAAGCTGTACTCACCATCATCTGTGCTCTGTAAAGGGGGACTGCTTCGTTGTATTACTGTAGATTTTGCATTGTGACCTGTCTCGTGCACACTTATATTTGCACCAGATGTGGTGAAACCACCACCACCACCACCACCAGTGTAACACAGATGGGTGGGGGGAGGGTGATACAACACCAATTCCATGTGCTTTGGTATAACACCAGGATTTAGCCTGTGTTTAGTAAAGTTCACAAAATCTGCTTCATAAAAATGATCCTCACACACATAATAATAACTACAGTTGACACCATCTATATTACAGATCAATTTCCACTTCTTTAAAGTCTCACTTTTTGATGCAGCTGGAAATTTATAGAAATGTTTATTCTTGTGTTTGGAATTTGTATTTACATAATAACTACTCCTGCATCCGGGAAACTTGCACGAGTATTTCAATTTCAATCTCAAACTGGATTTTTCTCTTCCTGTATGATCCATCCTCGTGTGTCTAAAATGTCATTCAAACCAAAAATTAGGAACGAGAAAAAAGATCAGGTATGGTTTACATTGATTAATGTTAAAGAAAACTCAATGTGAAATTAATTTCACTATCAAAAATCATATTAGCTTATGTCTAAATGCAGCTATCCTGTACTGAAGTATTGATAACTGTTATCATGGCTTGTAATCTGATGTGGTATTGCTACAAAATAGTGAAAAAACGAAACAAATTCTCATTTCTACTACGGATATGCACATCACTCTATATATAACTGCGTGAGCGTAGTTGCACTATATTCTATATTCAACACTACTTCGTTAAACAGTGCTATCAGGCAGTAGAAACACTGCTTATTGTACCATTTCAGTATATTTCAGCATCTAGATACCATGGTAGATACCAAATTCAACTGTACATTATCAGTAACAGTTACAGCTGTAAATCTGTATTACATTGTGTTGAGCATTAAAGTGCGAGAAGATTTCTACTGCATTTGATATTGCCACAATAATACGTGTAAAAGTCCAACTGCTTGAAGGACCTGCTTTGTGTGACTTCCAAACAAATGTCTTATTATGTGAGAACACAACCTTTGTCGATACAACAGCAACAAACACTTTTTACCTGGATAGAGTGTTATGTACTGTACAGAATATTTACTGTCGAAAACGGGAAATAGAACACACGCGAGTCATTACGAATCAATTGTAACACGTCCAATATTTGGTATGTAGTAAACGGCACAATAAATGGTACTTATTATGTCACTAAGAGTACTTCGTGGCAAAAAGGAAGATGAATCAAAGCCAGAATTATATTCCATTACAGGATTCGGAAAGTTGAATACCAACTATGTCAAAAGCTGCTAGCATGGGATTCTCTATGAAATACAAGGAAATATGAACAGAAATAAGAAATATACTTACCCTTTAAGTAAACTGAGCAACGGAAATTGTATTTCTTTGCAGGAACAAATATACAAGAGTCCACAGAACGTAATGTGACGATACAACCTCGTGTTCTACATGAAACAAAAGTAAAAAAGTAAATACTGAATCATCACACCATCAAATATTACGAATGCAACCAAAAATTAAGCAGAATAATAGCAACATACTTACACTGCAATTTAAACGAAAAATCACCATCACTTTGCTACGATACCAAAACAATTATGGAAGACTACGTCATCCAATAGGAACACGAGACTATAAATTGCTAAACTTGCAGCGCTCCAAGTGGCCTGGGACCAAACCAACGTTGTGTTACCGGAAATCCCTATATGAGTTTCACCCCCCTCGAATGAACTCTTAACATTAGTTGTAGGGAAGATAAATGGTTGACTTTTTTTTACTTGGGTTATTCAAGGAAATGCAGCTTGTCTATAAAGAAGACCACATACAGAATACCTGTGCGACTCGCTCTCAAATACTACTCAAGTGTTTGGGATCTTCACCAGGTCGGATTGATGAAAGACTTCAAAGTAATTCAGAGGAATATTGTTAAAATTGTTACCAGCGAGTATTACAGAAACACTCTGGGAACACAAATGAGAATCCCTGGAGGGAAGAGTTTACTGAGAAAGTTTAGAGAACCAGTATTTGTGACAGACTGCCAAAAAATCCTACTACCACTAACACATCTTACATAAGGACCATGAAGAAAAGACATGAAAAGTCAAGACTTGTACAGAATCACACAGACAGCTGTTTTCTCTTTCCTCCATTTGCACATGTAATATGAAAAGAAAATGACTAGCAGTGGTACAAGCTACCTTCCACCAAGCACTGTATGGTGAGTTGTGAAGTATGTATGTAGATGTTACTACTATATGGAACAGTTTATGAAGGATAAATTGATAATTTCAGTGAAATGTATTGCATTAATACTTTTACAGATATACAGTGAGATTTAACTCTCTGCTCAAAATTAAACTCTTATTAACACACTTATCACTCATTATCTGTAGCAATGAATGTGTGGCAACAATTTATGATATGTCTTTAATATTTTAATCAAATCATTTATAAACAATCATTACAAATAATTTATGATGTTGTTCATTCTCATTAGCAAACAGTTCTCTATCATTGGGAGATATTGGTTTCAAATGACTGGATTTAATAGGAGATTACACAGAAGAACATTCTTGTCTGCTGTTGTTTCAATTCATAGCTGTAAATATCAGTTCCTGGCTTTATTTAAAATTTTAATTTCTGTTTGTTACAGACATAGTCAAGTTTCAACAGTACTTTTTTCTGAAACTGATAAACATCTTCAACAAACCTTCATAAATGTCAAATGAAACATAATAGTAATGGAAAGCAGGAGAGATCATCAATAGGATTTTTCTTGATTTATTCATATCGGTCATACTGCCAACTATGAAAATAACTACAGCTTATCAAAAATGGTTTTTAATTGTCTTCATTTCAGCATACAAGAAACTTATCTTTCCTAAACATAAGTATGAAACACATATGTGATAATCACAACTCAGTAAATATTTTGTCAGGGTTAAACACAGCATGTCACAGAATAAGTAGCATGGACAAAATGTGTTGTTAATAAAGGAGAAAGTTCCTTATTTGTTTTTAGTTTTTGCTTTTCTTTCATCATTTTTCTCCTTGAGTTTGGTATGAAGCTTTTTCAGTTTTTGGTTTCGATGATGATCATCACTTTTCACTGGAGGTGGGTGCTTAAATGTTTGTCGTGCATGCTTACGAGCTGCCTCACCACAACCATGCACTTCAGGAAGGGCATGCTCGAAACAGAAACGCAATCTGCAGTGAATGCAAGTACTGGATATCAGCTCTGTAGACTTCCTGCAGTCTTCATAATTGCACTTTGTATTCATTTTTTGAAAATGGCTAATTACAGAATCAAAATCATCATCCTTTAATTTATCTAATGCATTCACATTTTTCTTCTTAACACCCGGCTTATCACTTTTTCTAGTGCCTGGTACATTGGCTTCTCTATCCTCATCCTTTATTTTGCCTTTATTGGAAGACTTAGTTCTACACAAAATATTGTCATTCTTATTTTCATCAGACTTCTGCATATCACTTGGTTCACTACAATTTTGTTTTTTACTTGCTGGTTTCCTGACCACAATGTAACGATTCTTTCCCTCACCAACACTTTCATGCTCCAAGTTCAGATTTTCAGCTGCTTCATGTATCAACATTCTTTCATATGATGTAAGATTTTTGAAATGGTGTTCTGAAGCACCGTTAGGTACCAAAAATATTTTTTCAAGCTCCAATTTCCACTTCTCAGTTTCTGAGACTGTGGTCTTGATGTCACTCGTACTTGTAGCTTCACTGGTTACATGTTCATGTAATTCTTTGTTGTTGTCTTGTTCATGTGAGTCTGGCTTTGTAGGCTGTTGAGATTTATGTAACCTAGATTGGGCTGACAAATCTTTGTTACAGGTCTTGTTTGCAGTAGGCATAGAAGATGACTCTTTTTTTGAAGGCTTTGTTTTTGTTCTACCAGGTAATTTTTTTATAGCTGGACTGCTCTGTGAAACAGATTTCTGGGCACCCTCATTCCCTGAAAATTAAAACAAACATATTAATAAAATAACTGGCAAAAAAAACAACATAAAATGCATTACATGTGACATAAATAGGAGTACTGTGTACTTGAAAGGTAGCATTCCACCAAAATTTGACACATCAAAGCACTGTAAAAAACAAAAGTTCAGAATATTTGAAGGTACTACACGAGTGTTTAAATTTCCATGAAAAATCTTTTAATTATAGTCCTCCAGAGATATTCCAGTTCACATTACATGATTTTCCTCTCCAGGTTGACTCAGTCCTTAAAGAAAGACATCAAGTTTTCTGTGGTAATTTCTCCACGGAAAAGAATGTTGATGGGTCTGCTTGAGTCTCACAACCTGATGCAAATAGTGTCCTTTCCAGTTACAAGAGAACGGGCCAATGAGACATTTTGAAACCTTCCCTAAAATTTGTTTACACAGGAAGAAGACAACAAAAGAAATCCACTGTCAAAATTTTAGCTGCTAAGAGGCACTGCAAGGCAGTGGTAGAAATGGACTACTGGCGCTGTAACAACTGTGCATGCGCAACTAGGCACACACAGACAGCCGAGGTTGGCGGTACATTTCTAAACAAGAAACATGACACACTTCGATCATAATTTGTAAAGGACGTTTCAGGTTACCGTTCATTGATAGTTTCTCTGACACTACAAAACACAGTAGTAACATCCATTACAAATTATCAGTTGCTTCTTGCAGTACTGACAATAAAGGTAAAGCTGAATTAATATTTATTGTGCTTTCGTAAGGCATCCCTCCTGATAGGACCTTTTTTTTTTTTTTTTTTTTTTTTTTCTCTCTTCCAGTTTCACAGTTACGCAGAATCCAATAAATGTTATCAGTTTAACAATGATGTAATACGAAGAACGTGGTTTCCAGCCAAAATCACCTACATCTCTTGAGGATGTACATATGTGTCCTTTGTTAGTTAGTTTCCCTGACATTCATTCAAGTGTCATCGACATTTCCTTTAAAATTGTAAAGACATAAGAAGAAATAAGAAATAACCATGACAATTCCAATAATTGTGGTTTGGACGACAAACAGTTGTGCCAGTGACAGTTCTGAAGAAGAATACCTTCCAAGCCTTTTAAAAAATGTACTGCAACAGCTTTCGCTGACAAAGAGAGGGAAGTGAAATATTGGTTAAATGAAGGAGGGAAAAAACACTAGAAGTTATGCAGTGTGCAAAGGCATTTTCGTTTCATAAAATCAGAGTGTGAACTATACAAATGGAAGAATGAATTACATGAAGTAAGAAATATGCGCCAAACAGAAACCTGAAACCATCTGAATGAAAAACCGTTCAGAAGATTTAGGACTGCTCGTGAGAGACTATGCACTGTTAATGATGGATATCTACGAGACAGGGTCCCCCAAATTGCATCTGACACAAATATTGTTAATTTCCAAGCTTTGTCGACAGGCTATGCAAGTTCAAGAAATATTACAGAATAGGAAGTCACAAAATTACCAAGTTTACATTATGTAAACGTGTAGAGCAGCTGCAAGTGATAGACAACGCTATAGAGAAATTCATAGCTGACATAAAGACAAAACTTGCTGTTATCACTGCAACTGCTCTTTATAAAGATGATCAGTCATGTTTGGTGAAAGAACTGCGAGCACACCGCACTTTATCATTTCAGGGTGAAAAAAGTCGGTTGCCAAATCAATGAACACGACGACACACTCACATACGATAATGCCAGTGATAAGTATGAGTGGTTTACTGTTTCCACAGTTGTATACCTGTCGTCAACAAACGCAAGGCAAATTAGGACCAAAAATAAAAAATGGACTGCTTAGATCTTGTAATCGAAGTATCAAAATCTGGAAAAATTGAAAAGAATAATTTTCAACGTTTCGTTCGAAACGTATTCCTACCAGCTACAGAAACTAATTCATTGCTTTTCTTGGATTCATAGGCTCGACATAACGACGCCTCTCTTTTTGTGGAAGACAAAGAAAAATATGTAGATGTAATGTGGATTCTGCCTGGAATTTTTTCAACAGTGGAAAGCAAAAGAGAATTTGGTCAGATGTACCCAGTAGGCCTCTTGCAGGTCTCTTATTAACTGGATGCCACTGCAGCTACTTGGGTGTCCCTAACATTCCCTAGTTACCTAATCAGAAAATGGAGACCTGCAGTTTAACGTGGAATCCAAACCATGTCTTTCATGGCCACTCCAACATCTGTGAGAAGTGACTGCTCGGTTAAAAATCATAGTGAAAAAGTTGTGGACTGAATGGGATTTGATCCCACGCTCTAAGGATCATGAAGCGCACACTTTGCCACTAGACCATTTTTGTTTTAGAAAAAAAAAAAAAATACAAAAACAAATGTGACCATTAGACCTTACATGCGTAGGGAAAATGCTAGCTGTGTCACCTCTTAAAATGATGTTTGTCATCAGTAATTAGTGTTCTGTTTCCAGAGTTCCCCTCAATGGTAATGAGAAGCCTGGGAAAAATGGCAGCCGACACACAAGGAAAATTTTGGACCAGTGCTAAGGAGAGATGAAGAGGTAAATCCATGTAAGGTGTACAACCTCCACAAATGTCACACTTCCATACAAATTGAGACTCTTAAATTCTTCCATCCCTGCACTATTTTGCATACTCAGTCAAGAACAGTGCTCTCGCGATGCAAAATAATCCTCACTGAATAGCAAAGTTTCGTACTGTGACACTAACAAGATAGAATTATAGCCTGTATGCCAAATATTCACTCCAAAAACTAATAATACAGTGTTCGTAGGCAGTGTTCGCTACCTCATGTTATCTTCCGTTCCCTCTAGTATAAAAGATTCTACCCATATACAAGCGAATCGTAGTAAGTTTTCTGCAAATGCTCATTCACATGTGTTCGCTTCCATTTGCTCCATTGTAAACCAGGATTTTGGTGCTTAAAATTGGTGTCTGTGAACTACAGGTAATTCCGCTACATGGTGCAGCGTGATCGATTTGCCGAGTCGCGCGCTAGGTGGGCAGGGCTGTCCAAATCGCTGTTATAAGCTATTCTTCGTGTGGAAAAAGTGTGTAACTTCTACATTTTTTACAAAACACTTGCAGTGTCTCTTAGCAGCTAAAATTTTGGCAGTGCATTTCTTTCATCATCTTCTTCCTGCGTAAAAAACTTCAGGGTACGTTTCAACATGTCTTATTGGACCATTCCCTAGTTAGACTACAAGTAAACAGTAGCACAGCTTCATACGATGACTTAAATAATTTTTCTCAAGCTGAGACACATTGGGAGAAAAATTACAAATGGCTGGTCAGATTATAATGGATAAATACACTCATTTTCAGAAAAAAAAAAAAAAAAAAAAACAGAACATCTTGAATGACCAGAGACAGAACATTCATATCCACAGGACATGTACACAAGTATGTTCTGCAGAAATAATTAGCATCTGAACTATATCAGCCTGTGGATTCATGCTCAACATCGATATTGTGGCACAACACCACCTGCCGGTAAAATGTGCCTGCGGCTCTTGTTGTCACTATAAACCAAAGGTAATGGCTCAGTGTGACTTGAGCAGATGTGCAGGATGCCCTGCAGATGCATGCATGAACCATACCATCAGATCAGTGAGTTTGAAAGAAGATGCATTATTGGCATGATAGAATGTGATGTACCAATCCACGAAATTGCTGCTAGTGTGGGACAAAGTGTTTTGGCAGTGCAACGGGTGTGGGCAGAATGGTTCATGGAAGGCCGTAGAACATGACGAGACGGGTCAAGTTGCACCAACCCCCCCCCCCCCCCCCCAAGATGATCAACACCTCATCCGAACAGCACTGCAGGACAGATCTGTTTCCTCCTTGGCTCTGGCACAACAGTGGAACAGTGTCACACATTGTACACTACCGAGGATGACAGCCCTTCATCATTTATTACAGCATGGGTTACATGTGTGTCATCCACGTCTCCACCTACCTATGACAAATGTGCAGAAACATGTTAGACAGCAATGGTATAGGGAACAACACCACTGGGGACAGGAATGGCATTGGATAGTGTTTTTGTATGAATCCAGGTCCTGTTTGTTTGAAAATGATGGCCAAATTTTGGTTTGCTGCTATTGGGCACAATGACAAATCACTGCTGGTGCATTTTCAGGGCATTGTGACCAGTGTGAACTACGTGAATGACATACTGTGACCCAAAGCCATACCCTTCCTGCACAATGCCCCAGATGCCATTTTTCAGCAGGACAATGCACGACCACATGTTGCTGCATGAACATGTGCCTTATTGGTATCACAGGACATCAGTCTTTTGACTTAGGCTGGCAGCTCACCAGACTTGTCACCAATCAAAAATGTGTGGGATATGGTGAAATGACAGGTGCAGCGCTGTGATCCAATGCCAACCACCATATATGAACTTTGGAACCAGGTGAATACAGCATGGATGGCTATACCACTGGACACGATTTATGCCTTATACGTGTCGATGCTATTATGCATGGAATAAGTTATCAGGGCCCTGTGCCTACTAGGCAACAGCACACATGCTGAACCGACGTGACTGAAATGCTAACCATTTCTGTAGAATATACTAATGTACATGTCCCCCTGTGAATATGAACATACTATTTCTACTCATTAAAGGTGTTCTGTTTTTCCTTAATGTGAGTGTAGTAAAGTTATAATGAATTAAGGCAGAGTCACATCCAAAGAAGTAAACAAAATATTTAGAGATACAGTTTCATTTGCAATGCAGACATCTAAAGCTAATCTTGAAGGGTACCCTTGATAAGACATGCACACCAAACACATTTATAAAAAAATCTATCACTTCCTTTGAAGTCCTTTTTGAATAAGGATTTGCGTGCAGAAACACTGTAGTAATAAGCAACCTGTTTGGATAATTAATGACATTAGAACATCATGATGCAGGAAATAGGATCAGTTTTGTTTGTTTCACTACAAACAATACTGCAAAGTGTTGAAGGATGTCATCAAACAGATTAAAACAATGTGTTAAATACAGAGAATAAGCAGCTTTCAAAATAGGTCAGTTTTTTAAAAAAAATATCAAGGCAGAATGTGGGTGTTCAATGTATCACATCTCTTCTGTGTGAGAATGATAATTCTAATGATGTACCAGAGCTGGAATTTTGACAGTCACTTGCTGTCAATACTTGGCAAGGTAAATCAAAATTATATTTGCACAAGCAAGTTTGCGGAAGTTTAGAAAAAGCTGGTGAGCTAACACAATTATGTCATATCCACCTGTTGGAAACAAGCAAGAATGATATTGAACCAATTGTTAAAGCACTAGAGGCTCGTATGAGTATGATGAAATTTCAAGTAGACTTATGAAGATCAATGCAATACACATTACCTATTTACTTAATCACCTGTGCAATGTATCTTTCAGGTGTGTTCACTTTGCAGACAGATTAAAACACTCATTAGCAAGGGTGTTCCAACTCATATGCCAGCTGATGGGTGGCAGGGTGCCCACGGTAATGTGAGTAGGGGTGATTAAACTGCTGTTGCACTGGCAATCAGGTAGCCAGGCAGCAGCCTACACGATCCTACTGTAGCGGCCAAGAGGATGCAAGCCGGGGTGACCAACCACCTCATGTAGGTGCAGAATGATTGCAACTGGGCTGCCTGTCAAGTAGCCTATAGTAGCTGTTCTGCCTGCAAGCGTGCGGAGGGGTGGCCACTAGTGCCCATGTTCAATGGGACTGCTTTGGAATGGCCTTCATCAGCAGAAGCACTGTATAAAAAAGGCAAAACAAATAATGGAGTCAATTACAAGCCAATATCACTGATAACAATGTTTTCAAAGTTTTTTTGAGAAGAAAATATATAAGAGAGAAGTAACACATTAGGCACATAACTTTTTGTTAGACTTACACTCTGATTTCAGAAGAAAGCAGCAACAGGAAATGGGTGAGAGGTTCTTGCAGGGCAAATCAGTAAGTTGATAACAATAAGTATCTCCTTTGATTTAACAAAAGCATTTGACTGTGTGGGTCACAACACACTTTTAGGTAAGGAACTGAACATAAGCATATTTCATACCTCGAAACTAGGTAATTGAAGGATGTTAACTAACACGGAACCTATTTGAATCTCACTGGGGTGATGTAAAAGGAGGTGAAGTGTTGTAACTGTGTTATAATCTGAATCCATTGTTTTTCTTAATAAATTTAATTTATTCCAGTAAACCTGTAATTCTTTAAACAATCAAATTCCCATATATAAAACTGCTTTAAACATGTCATTACTTTACAAATGAGTTAATGTGGTGAATATTTGACTTTAAGCACATAAGTTAGAGAAGATTAAGGAGGGGTTTGAAATTAGCTTAAAGTTTGTTGGAAGTCACTGAGGGCTCTCATTATCAAACACAGGATGAATACAGTCTGAGGATTTGTGCATCATCTGCTACACTGCCTCAAGACAAACACACAGCTGACAAAGTAGTTTATGGTGGATGGACAGATGTTAGTGTCCAATGGGTGCAATATTTCAGCAATTGACCACACTGCTACTATCAGGTGTGCTGACAAACTGAATGCTTTGGAGCAGGTGTTTGTGCGAGATCCATACCCAGGCATGGGCACATCTCCAGTATATCCTCCCACCCTCTTCCTACCATCGAACCATTCCATTCAAGGTTTATACCCATGGGCATGTGCTGGATGCATCTTAGCCATTGCCCTGCTCGTCTCTAAAGTCAGTTCATTGTGGGATATCTCCTTCCTCTTTTTAATCAGACTCAATTCGAATTCCTAGGCCTTTCTAAGGGTGTAGCCACTATTGTGACTGATTAGTGACTTCCTCATTCTAATCTTGATAGATTCTTTAATTACACAGTCCCAGAAATTAGACATGTGTCAGAACCTTAGTATAGTCATAAAAGGCAGCCCTGTAATCAGCTCAATGGAAACCTACTTGTTTCTCCCACTACGCTAATGAAATCTTCATCATGTGATCACATGGAAGGGACAAACAGAGTGATATTCTCAGACTTCTCAGTTCCTCATACCAGAACATCAATTTTATCATGAAGGTTGAAATGGATGGAATGCTTCCCCTTCTGGATGTCTAGATAAAAATTAGAATGGACAACATGTTGGACCAAAGCATGTAATTCAAGATGAGGCACACCAACTTATACCTAAATACAGCCAGCTACCACCACCCAGCACAGAGGAATGGCATGCTCAAAACATTGATACATACGGCTCATACCCTCTTTGACACTGACAGCCTCAATCACAAGTCTGAACATTCTGAGGACAGTGTTTGGGAAAAAGGCTACACAAAGTGACAGATTCAGAGAGCTCTATGTCCTACACTGACTGTACAATCAGCATTAACAAAAGAGGACCCTCAGGAGGCTGCAGCCATTGCATTTATTCCATTTTGTGGCACATTATCTGGGAAGATTGGAGCAATTCTTTGTAAAAATCAAGAGTCTTTTGTCCATCAATTAAAACACAGACACTGCTTGTTAGTGTCAAGGATAACCTTGGACTTTGGAAATCTGGGGTCTATTAGTTACCCTGCCAGTGTGGCATCATTCACATAGGCCAAGCTGTGCATACTGTCTAAGGTCATCATCAAGAAAACCAACAGTACATCAGACTGCAGCAGTCTAACAAGTTGGCAGTCACGGAACATTGCCAACTGGAATCACGTGGAATGCATTACGACCATACGGAGGTTCTGACACAGACATTCGATTTCTGGGACTGTGTACTTGAAGAATCTATCAAAATTTGAGTAAGGGAGCCACTGATAAATTATTAACAGTGGTTACATCCTTAGTAAGTCCTGGGAACATGCACTGGGTCCAGTCAAGAAGAGGAGGAGGGAGATATCCCACAATGAACAGACTTCATTGGCAGTCAGTGCAATAGCAGAGATGCCACCAGTACGCATTCCTGCGTGCATGCCTTGGAAGGATCAACTTGGCAGGAGGAGGAGGAGAAGGAGGAGGAGAAGGAGGAGGAGGAGATGCTAGACATATGCCCCCAGCTGGGGGCAGACCTCGTACAGAATGCCAAGTAGAAGGGAGGGGTGGAGGAGAGAAGACATAAGCCCCACACAAGCTCCAAGGCACTCAGTTCATCTGTGCACTTGATGACGGAAAGTTCTTGTTTGCTGAAATATTGCGCCCATTGGACACTGACATCCGGTTGTTCATCTGAGACATATTTTTCCTGAATTATGCTGGGAGAAGTGGAAGAATCACAAATACAGTTACTAAATGTAATGAGCAGATTATGACAGCATTTTAAATTCAAACAATTATGTAGTAAATCCATTCACTAATAAGAACATACGCAAAGTTCTAACCATTTTAATCCAAAGACAGCAAGCTAGCAAGTTTTTTCTTTTTCTTTTGTGTGTCCTTGTTGACAACTCAATGCTTCTGCTACTCAGGGAGTGGTGTCCTTTACTCCTAATTTATTTACATCCCCCCTCCCCCCCCCCCCCTCCCCAACCCAGAAGCCTCTTGAATATGTCATATTCAGGATCTAGTGCAGAAGCTAAATTTTTCTATCTTCTTTATAATAACCTTCACTATCTATGACAATGGAGAGAAAGCTTTTTTATTAGAATACTTTCAGTCTATTACAACCTATGATACATTTTGGGACAATTCTGTGTGTTAACAAAGAATATTCTTAGCCCATAAAAGGACAGTCGAAATTATTTGCAGACGCTGTTTGCGAACTTTGAGCAGACCAGTGTTCAAATGTAAAATTCTAGCTTTAGCATTCCTATTCATATAATCACTCATGAGATTTTATGATTAATGATATGGAGTCTCTCAAAACAGACTTATACAGTCACTCAGTGATTATAAACCTTTTTTTGATTTTCAGTTGCTGAATTATTACAGTGCTTCCACAATACATTATGAAGGAAAGACTGCAGCTGTAATTGTGATACACAATTTTCCATAATATATTTTGTGTTGGAAATTTATTATTTCAACAAAGCTAGTTTTCACAACCTTTACCTGCACCAACAAGATTGCTAGAATACTTTGTGTACTTTCATTCAGCACTGTCTTACTGCATGATCAAGTGGACAAATGGAGCTAAGGTTAAAAAATAATTTATTCTATAGAAGCATGCAGTAAGAATACCATGTTAAGATGAGATCTGAACACCTCGCAAAAGCCTCTTGAAGGGCTTACAGATTCTTGCATTTACATGCCAATAAATTTTCTCCACAATTGTAGATGTGGATAATACTAAATAAGAGAGCATTTAGGATACACCATAAAATTCACAATCACAATACTAGAAGCAAAAGTAATTTCCATACTGACTGTGCACCCCCCATCTATGTTTTGGAATGAAGTTTCATAAAGCATTCTGATGCAAAAGTCTAAAGGAAGTTGCTGGGAGACATCAGGAAAGAAATTGAAATTCCCAGATGTTCAAAAATCAAAATACCTTATTAGCCACTACTTCTACATGGTGATTTTGTAATGATGTTACAAACTTTCAGTGGTGATGGAGGAGGGTAACTGTATAACTGATCAAGCCAAAAGTTAAAAGCAAAATTTGCTCCGATACCTCTGGCAATAGAATACATGCACTGGGGTTCGTTGTTGCTACAATTGTGTAGTAGGTAACTTTCAGAGGTGGTATTATGGACCAAATAAGGAAAAAAAAATTAGTAAGTATGGACTCTAAAATACATACCTTAAGAGCTATGAGCACTTGTTCACCTTCGTTACTGTGAAACACAACTCTTCTACTGAATAAGTGCCCATAGTTGTTTGTGCATTTCAGAGACCATATTTACTGGACTCTTTCTCCTTTTCTGGTCCTTACTACCTCATCTACAAATACAGAAACTAAAGAGCTTGCAGTAGAAGGAAGTATTTCACAGGATTGAAGATGAATAAGAGTTCATAGCTCTAAAGGTATGCATTTTAGAGCCCGTGTTTACTACAGATATTGTTCAGAAAGTAATGCAAGGCTCAGACAACAAAGGCAGTGTGAGCTGGCACATTGTTATGGTGCAGTTTCCAAGACACATGGAACTTCTTTCAGATGCAGGTGAACCTGTGATTCAGTCTGGAGCGCTTCCTTGTAAAACTGAGCACAGAGGGTCCGGCCAGGTGTGCACTCATAATGCACTATACCCCTTGCGGGAGGTCAGGGGGTGGGGGAGGGAGGTCAGGGGGTGGGGGAGGGAGGGAGGGAGGGAGGGAGGGAGAGTGGTCTTCGCCTGGGACTTCCTCATGCCAGCTTTCTTCTGCAATGGCAGCGACATCATGTGCCATTCCTCATTCTGCCTCTCTGCATCTTGGACTGTACTGGAAGACCTATTATTCATCCCCAGTGATTATGATGTCCAGGAATCATCTTCACAGAGTTGCTCGAATTCTTCATGCCCTTCCACTCACTCTTGCTTTTATGCATTGGTCAAAACTCTGGGAACAAGTTTCGTGCAAAACTTCTGCATGGTCCAGTTATCCAATACAATCTCTTCACCAAGTCTAATAATTCCAACATCAAGTGAACACTCATTCTGGATCATCTGAATTCAGGAACTGGCACACAAAAGTCACATGGGCACCCGTTTGAGATCCTGATGGACATCCTGTGTGGGTCTTGTCGGCAACCCCCTCCTGACCTACTCTAAACAATTTGCACCACCTGTTCAACTGCGATCAAGATAGGTAATCATCCCCAAAGGCATCCTTAAGCATTCCAAAAGTTTCCGGCAGCATCTTGTTGAGCTTCACACAAAACTTTATCATACAGTGTTGTTCTAAATTTCTCTTCATCGTTAGCTCAACGTGATCACTATGTAGAGGTTCACAGAAGAAGCTGTACTAACCTTACAAGAGCACAGAGGCAACTGGATAACCCACCGGTGAAAAGATAAGGATCCTTCCACCCTTCCCAATCAGTCCAATCAATCTGCAAGGCAGTCACATAAAAAATTTACAACATATTACTTTCCAGATACACCCTGTAGACATTTTTTTCCTTATTTGGTCCATACTGCCACTTCTGAAAGTTGCCTATCCTACAATCTTAGCAACAACAGTACTTTTACGTGTATTTCACCAGCACATGTATTCCACTGACAGAAATATCAGAAAGATTTTCGCTATTAACTTTCAACTTCATCATTTCTGGATCAGTCTCTTACCTCAAATTGATATATTTTCCTTTGTCCATCATTCCTGAAAGTTTGTAACATCATAATGAAATCACCCTGTATAATTAATCAGACTATTTGGACTCATGGATGTACATTTTTCTTAACTCTAATGATTTTATTAAACAGGTTTTAACACTGCCACTGTGTAGATAGTACATAGTGTGTACAGTTACATAAACACTTAGTTTGAAATATGATATAAGAATAGAAGCTGACTAATCTAAGAGCAGGCAACAGTATCATCCCTCCCCTCCCCACTATTACCAGTTTGAGTATATTATCACAGTCATAGTTAGCACCTAGTGTGCATTACAGAAGTTCCAGCGATGGGTTTTTGCCTAATAATGTACAACTTGTTCCACATCCTTGAGGGCATGAATGAATGAATAAAAGAATGAATGAGCAACAAAACTGAAAAGCACCATAAAGTTTGCCACTAAAAGTGTTATATTTTCTTCATCTCAGGACAACCAGCATACAACAAAATCATATGTTCAATACAAAGGATGTTTCAAAACGAACTTTACAAATTGATATAAAGTAATTCAAAGTACCTACAGAGGTGATTGTTGTGTCAATTTGCAGGGATATACAAATTTTGTCTCGCATAGTTTGTTACAGCCGAATCACGCCATAAGGAGCACTTGCGGCAGTTGCGTTAAAGATGGCTGTCCTCACTGGACCCGAGTGTGCTAGCTGTGTGTTTTGGTTTGAAGAATTGAAGTCAGCAACAACAGTTCAGCGTAATTTCCATACCAAGTATGCTAAAGATCCTTCTAGTAGGCCTACAATTTACAAGTGGCATAAATGTTTTGTAGAAACAGGGTGCTCGGTAAGACATGGGAAATCACCAGGTCATCCAAGCACATCTAACGACATCATTGAGCGACTGAGACAACGTTTTGTCAGCAGCCCTATGAAATTGACCCAACGTGCATCTCATGAACTGCAAATCCCACATACATCTGTTTGATGTGTGCTGAGAAACCGTTTGCATTTCAAACCGTACAGACTGACAATTGTACAAGCAATAAAAGACACTGATAAAATTGGTTGCAAGAACTTCTATGCGGATATGTTAAATCGATTACATGAGGATGAACATTTCTTGGGCAAAATCATCTTTTCTGATGAGTAGCAAGGTTAACACACATAACTGTAGGATTTGTGGCAGTGAAAATCCACATCAAACATTGCAACATGTTCATGATAGCCCTAAACTGTAAGTTTGGTGTGCATTGAGCAATAACAAAGTGTACAGCCCCTTTTTTTCCCCCCATGTGAGAACCATCAATGGGATAGTGTACCTGGATATGTTACAACAATTTTTGATACTACAGATCAATGAGGATGACCAGGAATGAAATGTTTACCTCATACAATATGATGCACCACGCGACTACCTGGCTGATGTCCGGGATTTTCTCAGTGACTGCTTTCCAGGTCAATGGATTGGCCATGCTGCGCCAATTGCATGGCCCCCACATTCCCCAGACCTGACACCACTAAATTTTATTTTTAATGGGGATTCATCAAGGATATCATGTTTGTACCTCCTGTGCCAGCTTCTCTACCTGAACTTAGAGCAAGAATTTGAGCAAGTTACACCTGCAATGCTACAGCAAGTTTGGGAAGTCACATACAACATCTTTAGCTTAAGGATAAAACAAAATAACACTAAACCCAGCTGTTTATCTTTTTTCAATAAATTTATATGAATTTTTAAAGTCCTTTTTGAAACATCTATTATATAGAAAACGCCCAGAATATAGAATACACATATTCACTGTCAGCCCACTACACACAAGCACTGTAGCATTTAGGGCCATGTTGTACTGACTATAATTACTAAATTTAGAAAACAACAACCTTAAACAATTGGACACATTAAACACATATTTATAAACATGAAACTGCTGAAATGAAATTAATGTGAAGTCAATGGGTATAAATCAATTAAGATGCAATGACGTGAGATAATGCCAGCAAAAACAAGTGAGAATTATGCCTAGTTTTCACCAACATCATTTCATGTCATTACATCTTCAATGATCTTACTCCACTGAAGCCATATGAAATTCATTTCAGCTACTTTAATTCAGTTCAAAGCTACTCTAATTCAGTTCAAACCCATCCTTTGTAGCAGGGTATGCTACTTTTACTAATGAATTTATTAGTGAATTCACTCCTCAGTGGTGCCATTCCCATAAACCCCATGGTAGAATCTCTAGATGTAGAGTTTAGAAAACATGGATAAAAATATCAGTGGAAATAATAGTTGAAGTCCAACCTGGAGGCAATATCAGACAGCATGTTGGTTAAGGAAACTGCTCACAAAAAGCAAAAAATCTGGGTTCAAACCCCAGTATGGCACAGATTTTCAATCATAAAATATTCATACGTATAAATAATTCACATCCTTATAAGGTCAAAAATTACAATGTCCACATAGCTAAGTATTGTGATGTACATGGTGAACCAAAGATTACGCTGTATAAAATGGAGTATACTGATCAATAATGTGTTTTTTACTAGTTACTCTAAGATGTTTTATGTTATTATCTCTGCCCCAAACTGACTGATTTCAACCTGTATGTAAACAATACAAATCTACATATCGTGTTTTGTCACTGATAACAGCAGCTGGCTTTGTTATCAAGGGTAACACAGCACTACCAGGACATTGTTATTTTTAAATTGTGTCTATACTACAATGTGATACTGAATCTTAAAGTACATGAGTGTTGACAGATTGTAAATTTGTAGGACATATTGCTGTTATCCTGTATTTTTTTTCCTGTTACAATGTATTATATCTAGGCACATGCTTAACAATGGCGAAAGTCAAAACACACACATTTCATACACCAATTTAATGCAAACATGGTGTCAGAAAAGTTTCCAACAAATGTATACATGGTAGACAAGACATCCACCCACTCTTTGTAACATACCTGTATAAAAATCTGGTGTTAATACTGTCCCCTGTTCTCCTATATAGTCAAGAAGGCTCTTAATTGTCTCATCATTACTGACAGTAACAGAATCTCCGACCACACCAAGAAACCTGCGTGCACGACTGACAGCCACATTCAGTCTTCTCTTGTCTGTCAAGAAACCAAGGTTGCCTTCACGATTTGTTCTGACAAGTGATAAAATAACAGCTTCCTTCTCTCTTCCTTGAAATCCATCAACAGTCTTTACTTCAACATGTGACTTCCCAGTCAACAATGATCGCAACAGCTGTACCTACATATCAGAAAATAACAAACAATAGTAAGAGCAAGGAAGACAGAAAGCTTAGGGTTAAAATCTTGTCAACTAGCAGGTCATTAGAGGTGGAGCACAAGCTTGAGGTTGGGGAGGGATAGTACTTGGCCCTGTCTTTCTCAAATGAAAGACTGTCTGCCCCAGCACAGTGAAATTTATATCTGAAAATCATTAAGCCAGCAGTATTTTTTGCAATAAGAGTTTAGAGAAGAGCTTACATAAAATTTTAATTTTTTTCACAAATATTTACACACAGACATTAACTTTCTTGTGTTCAAAGTACTTATGCACAACATACATCACATTTGTACCAGTGGTTTCACTAGTCTTTGAGAATTTCTGAAACACAATTTTGGTTACAGTATTTAGCTCCTTGAGCTACTCTGACTCTCTCTCTTCGATGCTGCTAGAATTTCATATTTCATCATTCTTTCCAGCTATAACTATTGGTAGATATCACTAGAGTCCCATGCACAGCACATACAGAGGTTGAGGGCTCAGAATGGTGTTTTATTTGACCATATGCTGACGATTTTTCAGTGAAATTTGGGCAGGTGCTTTATCGTTCTGCAATTGCCATGAATTGTTTCACCAAACCCAGGCGTATTTTTAACAGATTTGTTTTTCCAAATGTCGTAGCATTTTTGTTCACTGCTAATAAAGAAAAGCAAGTACATCACAGATAACTTACCAAAATAAAAATTCCACAATATTACATTTGGTGCCACATTTTATTCTAGTCTTAAAGCAAAACTTAATGCAAATTCTTTTCTCCATTTTTTTCATAAGTTAAAAAATCAATGAGATCCCCCCTCCCCCTCCCCCCTCCTCTCCTTTCCTTTCCCTTCAGAAGTAAGATATCTAAACATTTAATTCTGCAGAGCCATTCATCAGTTGAGAACGAGTGTAATAAAGGGCATATTGAAATAAATGTCACCAGAACATTGACTAACTGCTAAATATGAAATGTGTTTGACAATTTAAAGGGTGAAAAAGGTTATTTTGGTCATGTTGCAAATAGGTATGTATGAAACTAGCAATTTTTCTCTCATACAACACTGACACTGAGTATAAAATGAAAGTTCTTGCACTAATTATTACTTGGACTGCAGTAACTCAAACTAGATAACACTTTTTATCATCTATGAGGATAGAAGGCAAGTCATCATTGCAAAGATGTGTCAGTGATGATAAGAGTCAATAAGCATATATTACTATGTGAACTGAGTATAGTAGTGTCTGTAATCATTCCAACAATAGAGCTGTCAACAGACAGTTAAGTCAGTTCCCACAAATATTAACTGCACAAGTTCATTACTTGGTTACGGAATAATTTTCTATCTAAACATATGCTAGCTGTATTTGAAAGTCACAGATGACTTTACAGACTAATTCGAACTGTGAATTACTGAAACAATAATCATGTGGACGAAACATCATCACAGCAGACTATATTGTTGTAATGGTGCTGTAACTTGAATGGGGTGACAGACTGTATCCCCTGTAGAGGGTGAGTAGAGAAATAAGGTGGAAAGGTATATCAATGGAGGGTGTTTTGGAGGGAAGGATTGCTGACTGTGGGCAGAGAGAGGTAGTAAGCACACAGGACAGGGATGTGGTACTGGTGAGCTCACTCTGGTACAGGCAGGGGTTTTGCACGTGGTGACAATGACGTGGAGGTGTGGACAGGGAGGGGGAGCTAGAACAGAGAAAGAAAGAGACAGTACAGTAGAGATGAGAGTGGGAGTAGAAAATGAGTGAAGTGAGGGGGGGGGGGGGGTGGAGGGCGGCGGACATGGGGACAGGAGTGGAGTTGGCTGTGGAACAGGGGCCATGACAACTGCAGGACTGAAGGATATGTTTCCGTCTACATAGTTTGGAGAGGCTGGTATTGGGGGAAGGAAGGGAGGGGGAGGGTTCAGAAAGCACGGTTATGCAGCAGCCACTGAAGTAAAATACACAGTGCTCAGCAGCGCGCTCTGCCACTGGACAGTCAACACCGCTCCTGACCACAGCTTGTTGGCGGCTAGAGTTGTGTAACTGCTGTAGACTGTCATAAGCAAGTGTTTACTACAGTAGTTTCCCTTGTAGCTTTGGTCAGTTAATGTCATACTCACATTACCTGTACACTGTGTGTGTAAGTCTTTCCGCTCCCAGGATTGGAATGACTCCTTACCCTCTCCCTTAAAACCCACATCCTTTTGTCTTTCCCTCTCCTTCTCTCTTTCCTGATGAAGCAACCGTTGGTTGCGAAAGCTTGAATTTTGTGTGTATGTTTGTGTTTGTTTGTGTGTCTATCGACCTGCCAGCACTTTCGTTTGGTAAGTCACATCATCTTTGTTTTTAGATATATTTTTTTCCCACGTGGAATGTAGTGGTTCAGGTAACCTATAGAACTTTTATGTTCTACATAGTTATCCTCCAGTCTGTTACTTAAAAATAAACAATATTTACAACAAAACTGAAATTAACAATGTTTAATTCATGTTTTATTCAAAAATTGTCATTTTGTAACATGAAACAGAGGGATGTTGTAGCAAAAATAAAAGATGTAATACAGATTTATTGTGTAGTACTAGAAAATGCTATTGCCTCAACAAAAAGCTAAAAACACAAACAAAAATACATCAAACATTGATTCAATGCTTCACTAAACTTACATAAAACACAAGACTGTTATTCATAAACAACTTTTGCATTTATCAGTAATATGTAAACTGTATCTTGCACCAAAAGTAACTGCCTCGGTTACATAAAAGCACAGAAGATAGGCAATCAACTAATTTTTATTATTTAGCAAATGCAATTTATATTCTGTAGGGGGTATAAAATATACAGTGAAGTAACGTTGAATGATGTGAAGTTCAAATTTAAAAAAAGAGGAAGTTGTCGGGTCCCGTTTTTCTTTTTACACATTCATTTATGTTTACTTTCCTACCAATTCTACTAATACTACTGTAATCCTACCATTTAATACTGAAGTGTTTGCAGAAGAGCCAACACCGTGTTGCTAGAGGAGGCCGAAATGCACGCTTTTAAGCTCACGCAGATTAGCGTGAGGTCTGGAACAGGACAATGTCTTGAGAATTGCAAATAAAGTACGAAGATCTTGGAATACTTAACTTTAATCCATAATTGGAGAATATCGCTCTTGATGGTACATGTTTTATAATTTCAATATTAACTGGTAATGGCGCCTTGCTAGGTCGTAGCAAATGACGTAGCTGAAGGCTATGCTAACTATCATCTCAGCAAATGAGAGCGTATTTGTCAGTGAACCATTGCTATTAACGTCGGCTGTACAACTGGGGCGAGTGCTAGTACGTCTCTCTAGACCTGCCGTGTGGTGGCGCTCGGTCTGCAATCGCTGACAGTGGCGACACGCGGGTCCGACGTATACTAGCGGACCGCGGCCGATTTAAAGGCTACCACCTAGCAAGTGTGGTGTCTGGCGGTGACACCACAAATACATAATTTATGTGGTGTACCAAAACTACAGAACCATAGTTTTAGTAGATTGCAACTCTACTAGTGGCCATTCATTTGAGTGGATGGGTAGCCTGTGATCAATCCCATAAGAAAGGCTGTCCATAAGTTCAGCAATGCTAGGACATATCATGACTGCTTTCACAGGTGGCCGTGCCTCTGCTAGGCTAGGCTTTGCCTGTGATGGGCTATCATAGGATGTGCTCTTTGGGTGCATAGGACAGGTCTTGTGCCTCAATCTTTCACGTGTATCAATCGGTTGGGAGTATGCATGACATAAAAATGGACCAGAAAATTTGTAGATTGGCTGGGTGGTGAAATACCATACAATACTTTGGGGCAGACGGGAAGGAGTGTACACAGGATGTTCCTCATTTCTGGAATTAACAATAACTACCCAAAGTACTGGAATGGATACATCTACATCTACGTCTACATCTACATCCATATTCTGTACACCACTGTGTAGTATAAGGCAGAGAGTGTGACCCATTGTACCAATTATGAAGGCTTTTTTCCCCACTATTTCTGTATGGAGTGTGGAAAGAAAAACCGTTTAAAAGACTTTGTGTATTCCGTAATTAATTTACTCCTGTCCTCATGACCCTTATGGGAGCAATATGTATGTCGCTCTAGTACATTCCTAGAGTCATCATTAAAGGTGGTTCTTGAAGTTTTGTACATAGGCTTTCTTGAGCTAATTTATGTCTCACTTCAAGAGTTCTTTCAACATTTCTGTGACATTCTCCTGGGGTTCAGATAAGCCTGTGACCATTCACGCATGCGGATCACCTGTAAACATTCAATATCCCCCCTCAGTCCCACTTGGTACAGGTCTCACTCACTTCAGCAGTATTGTAGGATGGGTTGCACATGTGATATGTAAACAATTATATTTTAGACTGAATGTCTTTCCATAGTATTCTATCAATAAACTGAAATCAGCTACCTGCTTTACCCATGACTGAGCATATGTGATCATTCCATTTCCTGTGTCTACAAAGTGTTACCCATAGGTATTTGTACGAGTTGACCAATTCCAACTGTGAGTCATAAGATACTATGTTTTTTTGATCTGTGAAGTGCACAATCTTACATTTCTGAATATTTAAAGCAAGTTGTGAATCTTTGTACTGCTTTGAAATCTTACCGTAATCTGACTGAATACTGTGCAGCTTCTTTCAGATAGTACTTCCTTAAAGATAATCACATCATCTGTGAAGTGTCTGAGGTTACTATTAATATTGAAACATCATTAATATACATTATTAGATACGGGCCCAACACACACTTACCTGGGATACCCATGAAGTTTCTTCTACATCTGTCAATGACTCTCCATTCAAGATAACTTGCTATGTCCTCCCTACCAAAAAACCTTCTGTCCAGTCACAGATTCCACTTGATATCCCATTCAATCATACTTTTGATAATAAGTGTTGTTACGGTACTGAGTCAAATGCTTTTCAGAAATCAAGAAATATTGCCTCTATCCGATTGCCTTGGTTCATTCCTCTCAGTATGTCATTTGAGAGGTTGGGGTGATATTGAATAAAGAGGGAGTGGTCTTTGCAGTTGGTTCATGGGTGGGTTCAGAAGATTTGGGGTATGTGTATATGATGCTGGAGGTGTGTTTACGAACTAGATATGGAGGGTTATCCCTGTCTGTGTGGGTCTCAGGAAGGCCTTATGTACCAGAGTGAGCTCACCAGTGCCACATTCCTATTCTGTGCACTTAGTGCTTCTCTCTCCCAACCATCAACCACCCTTTCCTCCAACCCATCTTCCGTTCCTCTATCACGACCTCCTTTCTCCTCTCACTCAATACAATCATAAACACCACCACTGCTGCAGTGCCTTTACATTGCAGTCGGCTGGGACAATTGCTGTACATGTTCAGTTTGCTTGTGTATTATGTCATTAAATCTGAAGGATGATATTGTTAAGAATGTCTGCAATGTTTTCAGTCTCATTTATGTATCCATCAACAACTCAATGCCTCAATTACAATGTGAGTTTTAACTTCACTGTTTCCCTTATTTACATTTCTCAAAGGACTTTTTCTTACTATATTTACGAAACAATGTAGTTTTTTTATCTAATAATCTATCATTTTCTTCACACTGATCAGTTTTCTGGGGATGCCAATGCTGCATGCTCAAAGTGAGCTGTTGTGTACTGCTGTTCTCACATTGTTGAGAACAATAGTCATTGTTAGAGACTGGAAAACATAGCTTGTATTTTTGGCAAAATTTGAATCTATTTTTAGCAAAAGTCGGGTCAGTTTCTGTTGAAATTCACATCTATAGTAAATAAAAAATAAATGATTAGACATAAAAATGTAAGATTGTCATGCTACGTAAGTGAAGATGAAAAAAAGTCTTAGTTCTTTCAAATTGACTGTTACAAAAAAAGTGCTGATTGAGACCCTTATGACTGGAATTTTTGCTTTTGTGAAAACTTCCAACAGCTTTTTTTTCCGAAGTGGCGTCTGCTTTTTGTTTGCCTGTATTTAAGCTTTAGAAAAAATGACTGTTCTGTTGAAAAGTAGCAGCATTTTTCCACAGGTGGACTGAATGTGCCTCTGGTTTGAGGTGTTTCTCAACATTATTTATCCCTTCCCACCCACTTCAATGATTACAAAACCTGCAGAATATTAATGCCCATTTTGTGGGCATTAATAGCTGAGGGACCCCACGCTTAACAATGCTACAGACAGAAATGGCAAGGCAGTTAGTGTAGAAGCTGAACCAAAAGTAACTATTTTAACATTTGGGAAAGGGTTTTGTGCAGTCAAAAAACATACAGACTTTCTTTTCCAATCATTATAGCATGCAGAGTGGGAGCACTATAGTATATAGTGGCAGGCCATGAGCATAAACAAACTAGTATTTGGCCACCACAGGGGTGAGGAACAGTGCAGGGAAATGAACCCCACATCTCTTTCACAGAGCAGCAGCCTACACCCATCTTCTGCGAAAGCAGAACTGATATTGTCACAAGGATCATCGATCTCTTCTGTTCTTGTAAGGGTCTTAATCAAAATCCATGATGGACCCAGATTAGTTGCTTCACTCATTTCAAAACAAGAAGAGAAAACAACAAGCAATGCACAACAACACAAAGCATTCAGGAACGGTTACCACGCAATTGCCTGTTGAGGTTGGCACTGTGTAACAGCATAGTTTAGGCAGTGTTGCCAACTCAGCTGATTTTGGCTGTTCTGGCAGATTTCTTGTATTACTATATTTCAATAAATTAAACACAATTAAATAATTTAATTAATTACATTTAATTAACTTAATTCATGCAATTATTAAAATGTTAAAGTTAAAAAAATTTTCATTGAGTTAATAATATTTTAGATGGACTTTTAGAATAGATAGCCTAATACACTGTTTAATGACGACTATCCTGATTACTGTTGGCAGCTGTGTGACATCTGACACAGTACAGTTCAGGAACAATAAGGAGGCCAATGTGCAGTGGCCAATTTTCATTCAAAGCTCTGGGTGAATTAATTTGTTTCTTTGGAAGGTAATGACGACCAGTGGTTTTGGCCAGTCGGCAATGATTTTTTTTTCTTTCTCAAACAAGTTTACAGAAACTATTTGGTAAAAAAAATTATTTTTGTGTTACTTATAGCTTCATGTGTCAGGTCCATGATGTTCTGCGCATTATTTTGTTAATTATCATAGTTATTGTGATATTTACTTGGAAGTAACATACTGCATGAAATTGAAAACGTTTGCAGTGAAAAATGGGTGTTTCTATGATTTTGAGTTTGGTACAAATTACACAATACATTGCTGCATATGAAATTTAGCTAATGTATAAAATTTTTCTTTAGACTTGGGTGAAGGTATCTGTCACCAATCTCAAGAAAATTGATCTAATGTAGCACACTCATTTGCGATCACGCCACACCAGTGATGAATCCAGAATGAAATATCCACAACATCCCCTGTATTTCAATAACAGTTTATATCAAAATGAGATTTTGGCAAATGACAGAATATAAAAAGGAGGTTTTTTACTATATTGTTATTATGCAAAACTTCATTATCTACCATGGTAATCCTCTAACTACAGACTGACTAAACAATATACATTTATTTTTCTTCTGGGGATGTGCTTTTTTAATAAGTTATTGACCTTTCTTTTCCTCAGTTCCTCATTTAAGAAATCACTGTTTCAGAATTCTCTCGGAATTGTGTCTGCACAACACGTTAGAGAGGTGATACTGTGTATACTCCACTGTGTTTTGGCAAAAGAAGCAAATTTTAAAATGGCAACCAGAAAAATGTGTAAAATTTTACTCAAAATTTGTCACTCATGATGCTTCTCTGATAATTACAAGTGGTTGGCAAGCCAAGTGAAAATAAATCACTGCAATTTCAATGAAATTCTTTTTAGGCACTAATCACAGCATGGTGACAGACCTTTTGAAGGTCACCATTGAAGTGTGGGTGTGGAGGGGCTCCACTTAACATTTACAAAGATGTTTAGAGCAGCACTTCCCCTCCAGTGCTCAGCATTTCCCCTACAGCACTTTCCCGCAACCCCCATCGCTACCGGTCTCCTCATGCATGCCCTGCTGACTGCACATCTACTGGCTACGGCGTTTTGCGCAGACTTATAACAGACTGCAGCAGGGCCTCAGCGGGTTACTTGAATACAGTCTGCAATGCTATTACAGCCATTTTATTATCAACAGTACACATGCAGCAACCTTTAACTGTCTCTGGGCATTTATTCACCTACTCCTTTCATTTTGAATAAGAAGTCAGTTTCCTTAGACGTGTACATTTTGTTAAAAAGTGCTGAAGAAACATAATTATGCAACAATTTAGAGAAGAACGATTAAAAGATGTAAATTTGAAAGACTAGATACAGAAGGTACCAACAGTAAAACAAAGATGCAAAGTCATTTCTGTCAAAGCCTTCTCAACTAAAAGTATTTGGGACTGGGAGACTATTCTAAATCCATCAGGCATGTGAAAGAAGCTAAACCATTTTCTTGTGCTATAAAGCCTAAATAGAATCTTCAGCCAAAAGTTCTATCAGTCACAACAGCTAGAGCTGAGGCAAAAATGACATTATTTGTGAGTAAGTATTGTGCTACACACTGTGCTGATCATCTCAGCAAGCTGAACAAACGATGTTTCCAAATAAGTTATCTGAAAATACCATTGCACAAAATGCAGTGATGTTATAAAAATATAATATATCCACAATGTAATGTTTTGTTGTAAAATTACATTGGGGATAGTTCGTACAGTGTGCTTGTCGTTGAGGGCACCGACATAATTATCACGAAACAGCTAAGTGTTTGTTCTTTGGGCTTCTCAGGAAACAAAGAGTGTGTAGTTTCAACTTATTTGAAACTGTTGGGATAGACTCCATGATGCAAAAGCAATTGTTGAAGGAATGAAAGCTATGTTAGCTGACTTTGAACTGAATTTGCAGCAAATACATGGTACAAGCACAGATAATGCATCTTTTACAGTTGGCAAAGACAACGGAGTTTATGCTCTCCTTAAACAAGAAGTTTCACACCTAATCCTCATACCATGTATTTGTTACTCCAAACAGTTGGCCTTTCCTCATTCTTGTAAAGAAGAATTCAATCAATTGCAATTCATCTTTTCAGAAACATACGTCGCTCCTCGAGAAGCTGAAAGTCCTACAATCATCCGTATAATACTCTTTATGATGAAGATCTTTTGAGGGTACAACAAATGACCATAACATGGTGGATCTCAATTGAGCCCATCTGTGAACACATACTTAATCAGTGGGAGGGGGTGTGTACTTCAGGGATGCATCAGTGAATGAAAAGAGCTATACCACTCAGACACTATACAAAATGCATAAAGACGATAATAACAAATTGCTTTTCATATTTCTATGACCAATTCTGCAACAGTGCAATGTAATTAATACAATGCTAATCTGGACCTGTTGACCCCCACCAAGCTGCTGCAACATCTCACTATTTTAATCAAAATCTGTACAGATGGGAATCAAAGGGTCTCAAGAGGATCTGATGTTTGCAAATGTTAAGAATTTTCTTCATCTCAGGCCACATTTGGATTCCACTTTTGAAAAGCAAGTAGGAATTTTGCATACCAGAATGACTGTGGATACTGAAATGGGAATCAGAAAGTTTGCAGTAACTTTATTGTACAATTTGTCCATAAGCTCCAATCCTCTCTCCTGTAGAATGCTGAAGTGCTGCACAAGGTATCGTCTACAGCACCAGAAAACTGTTTAAGAAGAGTAAAGGACAATCTCACATCATCAGCTTTGAAATTATTTATCATACCAGCCATCCTTCTGATGCAAAACTGTACTAGCAGAAAATCAACTTTTGGAATGGAAGAATGTGACAGACATGATTGGATTTTAGTCAGAAGTATCAAAATATGAGATGCAAGTGAACAGAAGTCTTTTAGTGAACTCTGCAATTTGGCTATGATACTTCTAGTGCTGCCTTGGTAAAATGCAATAGTTGAGAGATGTTTTAGTGAAATGAATATTGCTCGAAGTTTGTATAGGAACAGGATAGGGAACATCAAGATAAATCTATCTTGACAATTCGTGCTGGCCTTTGGCATCTCTGAATACGTAAAGAAAGCATTTTCCTCAAACAAGTCTTTTTTCTGGCTGTTTTCTAGCAGATTTTGAAAGTTGATTAACTGAAATACATGTGACAGAGTGGGCCTGACCTGTAGTGTTATTCGATGCAAAACATCTGCTACCTAATTTGCTGCATTAAATGTCCATATTATAACAACTTTTCAACTTTAGCTAACAAACTAATGTATGTGCTTTTTGTTATAAAATGCTAGGCCCCACCAAAGAGTATAAATATCTGTGGAGTGAGCATTCAGATGCATAGAATGAGAATTCTGCCACAGCTCAAGCTACACAATTTTGGGACTGTGCGTTTTAGCCTGTATAGTGGTTAGCATATTTTGGGAGTTATTACTTTGGTGCCACAGATGTATCACCTTTAGAAGGACTGAGAAACTTTGTATACACATTTTATAGACATCTTAACAATTCGATACCAGGGACTGATGTTTACTTAAATATGTTAAGAGCACAGTATCTTAGCTCAGATATCACTTTATTTATGGTTTTTTGGTAATGGAATAAGAAGTGACAGCTAACAATATTTTTTACATTTTCTATTGCGCCGATTCATATAGTCAAATCTTTTCTAATTGGTTGGTTGGTTGTTTGGGGAAGGAGAATCTTTTCTAATTAATTATGTTATTGTGACACTGTACAGGACACTATCTCATTGAGAGATACTTAGATATACACAAGGATTTGAAAATCTGCATTAATTGGAGGAAATTATTTGGACTGTGATGTATAAATTATATCTGCATATAAATATAGCACTAATCTGTATACACTGACTGGCAGTTTACTCAAACATACTTGCAAATTTACCTAACACTTGCCTCATACACACATGGCCATAAATCACAGAAATGCTCTTTAAAATACAGGACTTTATACTACAGTCTCTTGATATTTCTCAACATATAAAGTACCTCGAAGAGGGGCAGCAGCCTTTTCAGTAGTTGCAAGGGCAACAGTCTGGATGATTGACTGATCTGGCCTTGTAACAATAACCAAAACGGCCTTGCTGTGCTGGTACTGCGAACGGCTGAAAGCAAGGGGAAACTACAGCCGTAATTTTTCCCGAGGGCATGCAGCTTTACTGTATGATTACATGATGATGGCGTCCTCTTGGGTAAAATATTCCGGAGGTAAAATAGTCCCCCATTCGGATCTCCGGGCGGGGACTACTCAAGAGGATGTCGTTATCAAGAGAAAGAAAACTGGCATTCTACGGATCGGAGCGTGGAATGTCAGATCCCTTAATCGGGCAGGTAGGTTAGAAAATTTAAAAAGGGAAATGGATAGGTTGAAGTTAGATATAGTGGGAATTAGTGAAGTTCGGTGGCAGGAGGAACAAGACTTCTGGTCAGGTGACTACAGGGTTATAAACACAAAATCAAATAGGGGTAATGCAGGAGTAGGTTTAATAATGAATAGGAAAATAGGAGTGCGGGTAAGCTACTACAAACAGCATAGTGAACGCATTATTGTGGCCAAGATAGATACGAAGCCCACGCCTACTACAGTAGTACAAGTTTACATGCCAACTAGCTCTGCAGATGACGAAGAAATTGAAGAAATGTATGATGAAATAAAAGAAATTATTCAGATTGTGAAGGGAGACGAAAATTTAATAGTCATGGGTGACTGGAATTCGAGTGTAGGAAAAGGGAGAGAAGGAAACATAGTAGGTGAATATGGATTGGGGGACAGAAATGAAAGAGGAAGCCGCCTGGTAGAATTTTGCACAGAGCACAACATAATCATAACTAACACTTGGTTTAAGAATCATGAAAGAAGGTTGTATACATGGAAGAACCCTGGAGATACTAAAAGGTATCAGATAGATTATATAATGGTAAGACAGAGATTTAGGAACCAGGTTTTAAATTGTAAGACATTTCCAGGGGCAGATGTGGACTCTGACCACAATCTATTGGTTATGACCTGTAGATTAAAACTGAAGAAACTGCAAAAAGGTGGGAATTTAAGGAGATGGGACCTGGATAAACTAAAAGAACCAGAGGTTGTACAGAGATTCAGGGAGAGCATAAGGGAGCAATTGACAGGAATGGGGGAAATAAATACAGTAGAAGAAGAATGGGTAGCTTTGAGGGATGAAGTAGTGAAGGCAGCAGAGGATCAAGTAGGTAAAAAGACGAGGGCTAGTAGAAATCCTTGGGTAACAGAAGAAATATTGAATTTAATTGATGAAAGGAGAAAATATAAAAATGCAGTAAGTGAAACAGGCAAAAAGGAATACAAACGTCTCAAAAATGAGATCGACAGGAAGTGCAAAATGGCTAAGCAGGGATGGCTAGAGGACAAATGTAAGGATGTAGAGGCCTATCTCACTAGGGGTAAGATAGATACCGCCTACAGGAAAATTAAAGAGACCTTTGGAGATAAGAGAACGCCTTGTATGAATATCAAGAGCTCAGATGGAAACCCAATTCTAAGCAAAGAAGGGAAAGCAGAAAGGTGGAAGGAGTATATAGAGGGTCTATACAAGGGCGATGTACTTGAGGACAATATTATGGAAATGGAAGAGGATGTAGATGAAGATGAAATGGGAGATATGATACTGCGTGAAGAGTTTGACAGAGCACTGAAAGACCTGAGTCGAAACAAGGCCCCTGGAGTAGACAATATTCCATTGGAACTACTGACGGCCGTGGGAGAGCCAGTCCTGACAAAACTCTACCATCTGGTGAGTAAGATGTATGAAACAGGCGAAATACCCTCAGACTTCAAGAAGAATATAATAATTCCAATCCCAAAGAAAGCAGGTGTTGACAGATGTGAAAATTACCGAACTATCAGCTTAATAAGTCACAGCTGCAAAATACTAACACGAATTCTTTACAGACGAATGGAAAAACTAGTAGAAGGCAACCTGGGGGAAGATCAGTTTGGATTCCGTAGAAACATTGGAACACGTGAGGCAATACTGACCTTACGACTTATCTTAGAAGAAAGATTAAGGAAAGGCAAACCTACGTTTCTAGCATTTGTAGACTTAGAGAAAGCTTTTGACAATGTTGACTGGAATACTCTCTTTCAAATTCTAAAGGTGGCAGGGGTAAAATACAGGGAGCGAAAGGCTATTTACAATTTGTACAGAAACCAGATGGCAGTTATAAGAGTCGAGGGACATGAAAGGGAAGCAGTGGTTGGGAAGGGAGTAAGACAGGGTTGTAGCCTCTCCCCGATGTTGTTCAATCTGTATATTGAGCAAGCAGTAAAGGAAACAAAAGAAAAATTCGGAGTAGGTATTAAAATTCATGGAGAAGAAATAAAAACTTTGAGGTTCGCCGATGACATTGTAATTCTGTCAGAGACAGCAAAGGACTTGGAAGAGCAGTTGAACGGAATGGACAGTGTCTTGAAAGGAGGATATAAGATGAACGTCAACAAAAGCAAAACAAGGATAATGGAATGTAGTCTAATTAAGTCGGGTGATGCTGAGGGAATTAGATTAGGAAATGAGGCACTTAAAGTAGTAAAGGAGTTTTGCTATTTGGGGAGCAAAATAACTGATGATGGTCGAAGTAGAGAGGATATAAAATGTAGGCTGGCAATGGCAAGGAAAGCGTTTCTGAACAAGAGAAATTTGTTAACATCCAGTATTGATTTAAGTGTCAGGAAGTCATTTCTGAAAGTATTCGTATGGAGTGTAGCCATGTATGGAAGTGAAACATGGACGATAAATAGTTTGGACAAGAAGAGAATAGAAGCTTTCGAAATGTGGTGCTACAGAAGAATGCTGAAGATTAGATGGGTAGATCACATAACTAATGAGGAAGTATTGAATAGGATTGGGGAGAAGAGAAGTTTGTGGCACAACTTGACCAGAAGAAGGGATCGGTTGGTAGGACATGTTCTGAGGCATCAAGGGATCACCAATTTAGTATTGGAGGGCAGCGTGGAGGGTAAAAATCGTAGAGGGAGACCAAGGGATGAATACACTAAGCAGATTCAGAAGGATGTAGGTTGCAGTAGGTACTGGGAGATGAAGAAGCTTGCACAGGATAGAGTAGCATGGAGAGCTGCATCAAACCAGTCTCAGGACTGAAGACCACAACAACAACATCAATATGACATTTACAATTATACATTTGTTGTACATATCTATGAAAAACTTGTCCTGCTTTCACATACTTCTCTTTACATTCATAGTAATGACAATACTGCACCATAGCTGTTACTAGAACTCAAATGTGCAGAAACATATATAAAAAGGGCAAATACATGTAATATTCAAGTTTTGCTATTATTGCAAACTGTAGACAAGCAGTGTTGTCCCAAAATCACATGACTAGGCCAGTTTGATGTCGAGAACATGCACAGCAAGCTATGCTCCTCCCATAGATATGTATACTCTATGGGTCCCAGGGCTCCGTAAAATGTTGCACTATGCAGCATGTATCTTAGATAGATCATTCAACCAACCACAACTGGCCTGACACCAGAGGGCTTAACGCATTAATAAGCCATTGCATTCATGGACTTTTTATTTCACAAAGAGGTTCTTAAACACATATTCTTTCCAAACTGGGCTTTGCCAGATGATGTATATTATCAATAACTAAAAATTAATTACATTTTTATATTTATACGCAGAAAATAAAGCTACTTCAAACTACCTCTGATAAAATAGTTCATCTGGACATAATTCGCTATAAAATAGCATCTATTATATAATTTCACTTTCTCACATTTTGAGACAGAATTTCCATCTATTTCACATTTATCACAAAATGCAAATTTTTCTGGTGGTGGTGGTTGTTGGATGTTTAAGGGGGACTAAACAGCGAAGGTCATCAGTCCCCAATTTTTCTGGTCCCCAGTCATTGTACATTGATAGAAATAGCACGTGAAGAAGACGTAACATGCAAAGGAAGTTGAAGAGCTCCTCAGAGTGCTTCTCACTGACAGGAGCAATTGACTGGGTGGCAATTTGGACTTATGCTTGATTGATCATCTACACAAATCAGAATATAGCTGAGGAAACTCTTGCGAAAGACCTTTTACAAAGTTTTCTGCAAAGAGGGCAATGACACAGTCAACTAAATCCAAGCCAGTGACTGGCAACAGCAGACAATTAGCCCCAAGATCATAGGGTCTAGAAGACAGCTACTTCTCCTGTGTGCATCTGATGAAGGGACAGGAACTGGAAGGAGCACTGTCAGAAGCTGACAGACTGCACCAATTTAGTGTCAAGTCTGTTGATAATGAATTTGCACCCAAAATAAAAGTAGACAAATGGCATTAACTACAAGGCCATTAGAAACCTCGCAGCAAGCTTAGTTGTACCAGTTCCAGTCAATAAGTAGTGCAGAACTAAGAAAGTACCTGTAGACAATCCTTC
This sequence comes from Schistocerca americana, assembly GCF_021461395.2. NCBI lineage: Eukaryota > Metazoa > Arthropoda > Insecta > Orthoptera > Acrididae > Schistocerca > Schistocerca americana. The sequence continues at coordinate 472,424,419 of NC_060122.1, read as the reverse complement.
CTGTCAGAGGATCATGAGAAGACAAGTCCACAAAGAGCTTACATTTATTGGTTTCCAGGAAGCAGATCTGAAGCTGCATAACTGGATAAACAAGAAGAAGAAGAAGCTGCAATTTATACCAGCCAGAAAGATAGTCGACAGCCAATGAGAATAGAAAACTACCACAATATTCAAGGTGAGAAAGATCCTGGACTTTTCAATATTGTTAGAGCCCCTGGCAGCAATTTCAACCTGAGACTGCAATTCCAAGAACTGTGGTAAATGGCAAAGTATAGCTAGTATAGCACACAGGCTAGAACTCTCATTACACCCGTACAAAGAGAAATGATGACTTTCAAAATGTGGCAGCTCCAATAGCCGATAGATATTCCACTGATAAGATTAAGACAATGATGAAATAAAAGATTTTGGCTAGTATTGAAAGCATCAACATGCATGAAAAGGTACAATAATCCAGATCTTTTCCAAATGTTTTTAATTAAGTGTGTCAATAAAAATGATGAATGACATGCAATGCATGCAGCATCAATTGGAGCATACACAAAAAATGTGGCACAGTTACATTAAGGTCACATATTACGTTACACTGTATCAAACAATGGAAAATCCAGGATGCAATGTAACAACATTATAAAAAGGATACCGTATTTACTCGAATCTAAGCCGCACTTTTTTTCTGGTTTTTGTAATCCAAAAAACCACCTGCAGCTTAGAATCGAGTGCAAAGCAAGCGGAAGTTCTGAAAAATGTTGGTACGTGCTCCCACTACTAACTTCTGCTGTCGAATATATGTAGCGCTACACAGGCATGCTTTGTAGGCACAAAGATAAATACTGGTGCCAAAACCTCTGCATCAGTAAATAAATTTTAAAAAAAGGTGGAAGACAAGATTTTTTTTCTCCGCCCCGAGTTTCGACCACTGCATTCTCATACATTATCCAACGAAGTAAATACAAATTCCGTATTATTCATCTTAGAATGCAGCAGAATTTCAATGTACTACGAAAATCCGACCGGCAAGACTGTTTGGGATGTTTGTCAATATGGCCAACTCTGCGTTCTCAATTTTTTCCTACCTGTGAGAAGAGATGGTTGCTAATAGGAACCTGGGGAAATGTGAATCACATACAGTATTCACTTCACCATAAGAATAATATGAATATAAACATTTTGCCATGTATTCTTTCGTGTTTGCTGCTATCTCATTTAAATCCTGTCTGCCTAATAAACTACAAAACTAGAGTGAGACAACAGCAAACGCGGAAGAATATACGTATCGTGTCATGTTTATATTCATATTATTCTTATGCCTAATAGTGATACAGTCAGAAATGAAGCACAGCAACTGACTAGATTTTTAAATCTAAGATGACTAATTTCTGTGCAGAATTTGATGCACTAAAGAAGCGGCCGCAAGGATTTTCAAATGGAGAAAAATTTTCGCCGAAATCTCGTTCAGAACATGTTCTATCATACGCAGTCTATTATTTGGTTCTTGTTGATCATTATCAATGCCATTGTTTCGCTAATGAGATGATTCCTCTCTCTTTTTTTTATTTATTGTAAGTGGCGGTAGCGCGCACAAAAGCAAGCCATGCCGCGAGCAGCGACAGGCCATAAACACGCACTATCAGAATGCAACAAACAATGCATGCACAGTACAGTAATGCATTTTCAGCTTAGAATGACGTAAACACCTATAACAAAGAAAACGGCACTTATCAGATCAAAGCAAAATAAGCAATCGATTCAAACCAGACGAAGCACGTGAAAAAGAAAGGGTACCCGTATAAATATGGACGGAGCGTCTGACACATAGCAATGGCTACCTGGTAAAGCTTAACTGCTAAGCTTACGACTCGAACCAAACTACTGTAGGTGTATCGTCATTCGTTCGACCTAAATTGTGTCTCATATTGCAATGGACCAACCCTGTTTCGATTTGGAGGTGCGGCCTAAAACTTTTCTCTCCCCTTGAATTTCGAGTCTCAAATTTCAAGTGTGGCTTAGATTCAGGAAATTTTTTTGCCTTTATTTCGAGTCTCATTTTTCAGGTGCGGTTTAGATTCGAGTGCAGCTTAGATTCGAGTAAATATGGTAGTTGCTACTCACCATATAGCAGAGATGCTGAGTCACAGATAGGCACAACAAAAGGATTGTCACAAAATAAGCTTTCAGCCAACATGGCCTTTGTCAAAAATAGACAACCGATAGAGACACACACACACACACACACACACACACACACACACACACACACACACACGACTGCAATCTCTGGCAGCTGAAGCCACATTGCGAGCAGCAGCAGCAGTGCACATTAGGAGAAGCACCCCTGGGCGGGGGTAAGGAAGAGGCTGGGGCGGGGAGAAGGAGGGATAGCAGGATAGGGTTGGGGGATGGTGAAGTGCTGTTGGGGAGTGTGCAAGGATGAGGTGGAGAAAGGGTAGGGCAGCTAGGTGCAGTTGGGAGGTTAGGTGGAGGACAGGAGAGAGGTGGGGGGAGGGGAGGTAGCAGTGAGGTAGGGGAGAGTTAGGGTGGCAGCAGTGACTCAGGGTGTGCAGAGAGATGGACTCCAGGGAGAGGTTTTCTGCCCAGCTTGATGCTGCCTCCCATTACACTAACATCCCTAATGCCCATGGCCTTACCACTATTGAACACTACCTTTCCCAATGCCCAATAGATTCCAAACCAACGACCTCCTGCCTAGTTGCCATGACCAACTATATCCTCGTGCACAATTACTTCCCCTTTTACCTACAAACAAATCAGCAGTATGGCTATGGGCACCTGCATGGCACCATGCTACGCCAACCTGTTCATGGGCCATCTAGAGGAATCCTTCCTTAACACCCAGAATCCTAAACCCCTCACCTGGTTTAAATTCATTGATAACATCTTTATGATCTGGATTGAGGGCGAGCACACCCTATCTACATTCTACATTCCTCCAGAACCTCAACAGCTTCTTCCACATTTGCTTCACCTGTTCCTACTCAACCCAACCAGCCACCTTCCTAGATGTTGACCTCCACCTCAAAGATGGCTACATCAGTACCTCTGTCCATATCAAACTTACTAATCAACAGCAATACCTCAACATCGACAGCTGCCAACTGTTCCATACCAAGAAGTCCCTGCCATACAGCCTAGCCACCCGTGGTCGTCGCATCTGCAGTGACGAGTGGCCCTCTCGAAATATACTGAGGGTCTCACTGAGGTCTTCACAGACTGTAATTATCCTCCCAGCCTTGTACAAAAACAAATCTCCCGTGTCTTATCTTTCTAGCCTCCCACCACCTCCCAAAGTCTCACAGCCCAGCCACAGAGGAGCATTCCCCTTGAAACTCAGCACCACCCAGTACTGGAAAAACTGAATTACATTCTCTGCCAGGACTTCCAACTACCTCTCTTCATGCCCTGAAATGATAAATGTCCTGTCCACTATCATTCCCACCCCTCTCACAGTGGTGTTCCGCTGTCCATCTAACCTACACAATATACTCATATATCCCTACACAAACCCTGCTCCTAACCCCTCACCTCATGGCTCACATCCCTGTAATAGACTTAGATACAAGATCTGTCCCATACAACCTCCCAATACCACCTACTCCAGTCCGGTCACCTATACCATCAAATGCACGGCTACCTGTGAAACCAGCCATGTGATATACAAGCTAAGATGCAGTCACAGTGCTGTATTCTATGTGGGTATGACAACCAACAACCTGTCTGTCTGCATGAATGGCCACCAACAAACAGTGGCCAAGAAACAACTGGACCAGCCTGTTACTGAGCACGCTGCCCAACACGACATTCTTCATTTCAATGACTGTTTCACAGCCTGTGCCATCTGGATCCTTCCCACCAACAACAACTTTTCTGAATTTTGCAGGTGGGAACACTGCCTGAAATATATCCTACATTCCCATAACCCTCCTAGCCCCAAACTTTGTTAGACATTGTCCTCACCCTTCCAGCCTCTTCCCTGTTCCCATTCCAGCACTACACAGCCCTCTATTCCACCAACACACCCCGTCTTTTTATTTCTCTCCTTTTCTGCAACCTGTAGCCCCCCCCCTCCCCCCCCCCCCCCCCCGCCTCCCTGCTCTCCGTCTAAGCACTTAGCTGCCCTATCCTCTCTCCACCTCGTCCCTGCACACTCCCCAGCAGTACTTCACCATCCCCCACCCATACCCTGCTATTCCTTCCCCCCCCCCCCCCCCCTGCCTCCTCCTTACGCCCACCCAGTTGCCTCTGCCATCATGCACTGCTGCTGCTACTCACAGTGTGGCTTCAGCTGCTGTGACTGAAGTCGTGTGTGCGTGTGTGTGTGTGTGTGTGTGTGTGTGTGTGTGTGATCTATTTTTGCCTTGTTGGCCGAAGTTTATTTTGTGACAGTCCTTTTGTTGTGCCTATCCGTTATATGGTGAGTAGCAACTACCCCTTTCATGATGTTATTATACCATATCAGTATTTCAGAAGTATTGATATTTCATGGATAGAATATTGATATTTATTCACTGTCAATACACAACAATATCAGTAGATTTTTCCAATATACTGGTTTTTCATACTTCTATTTTTAATGTATTTTTACTGATATGTGATACAAGTAATTACTGTTTTTCACACATCTGGTCAAATAAAATTAACAAATGAAGAGTCGTTAAACACTTGTAGTATCTTACTGATATACGATGTTTAATAAAGAACAGTAGGCATGTTATTAGATTCAATCAGACACTCGGTAAATGCCAGTGACCGTATGAGACAAAAGCAAAACAATGAAAGTGTTGTCAAAGCAGAACCTCTGAAAATGGCACTGGACACAAGAAGACATTGAAATTATTCATATTGAGGGTAGACACTTTTTCCAAAACATGCTTCCTCTGCACCAGACCTATTCCGAGCAGCAGTTGCTTCAACCACACCCTACACTCCGTTTACAATCAACTAAGTTAAAATGTATGCACTATGCTTAGTTTGTAAATCACTTGATTGCTGGAGTCCTTACTGCTGAACTGGCAGGAATTGGAAGACTCCAGGTTGCCAACACTTTGTGTCTGACCACTGCCATCAACAACAACAACAACAATAATGATAATAATAATAACAATAACATTACACAACCGAACCTTGTACCCTTCACACAATTTCATACGACACCTCAGGAATAATTACCCACATGTTAGGAACTACTGCTTTAGTATTACAGTGTTTAGCAACATTGGGATACTAATTTCCATATTTGCAACCAAACTCACTTAGCATAACTTCACATTGTGTCCACAGGGGAAACAGAGGATAAATTAACACAGAGGAATTTCCTGCAGCATGTAACAGAGACATTTAATTCAAGTTAGGTACGTTCCTTAAAATACAAGACATAACATGATGAAGCTCTTTACAATGTGATATTGTATCTTGTGCTTTTGTCTTGAATCAAGATGTATTCAGCTTTCTGCAGTTTCCCCAAAAGATGAAGTTGCTTAAAATGTTCGAAACCATTATTTTACATTATGTTATTTGACACTATCTGAATATAAATTAAAATGTGCACTCCATTATTTAGTCTAAGTTCAGTACTTAGAATGTTAATCAGTCAACAATCTTAATTGCAATCCTCCTCTACAAATTATATTTCACTGCTACTGTTCAAACTTGTATTGCAAGTAACTACATGACATGAGTTGTGTAGATTCAAGATGCACTAAATCTGAATGGCTGCACGAGGATTTGACCCAATCCAGCCAAACACAAGTCCGGTATGCCTTCTTCCTCAATGGAGGCAGAAGTGGGTGTCTAATAGTCATGATCCACTCAAAAGCAGTATAAACAGTAAGTTCAAAGTTTACCTGATTGCTATAGGGTGTTATGACAGCGATTCCTTCATTTGGAACATTTGCCTCTAAAAGGCGGTGCACCAAAGCAGCAACAATATTGGCCTCTTCCTCGTTCGAATACGATCCCTCATCATCAACAGATTCTTCATAGTCCATGCCTGCTGTGTCAATGAATAGCATTGGAGTGCCTGCCCACGAGAGGAGAAAGTTACTGGGAGTTTATTAACACAAAAGAAGTGGACAAAATACAGTGAATTATGCCAAGAGTATAAATTAATGTACAAAATATCCAGACAATAATATTTCCACAACACCTATCACAAGTAAACAATTTACAATATGTTCGTCTGCAGGACCTTTTATCCTTGATATACAATGTAAGACATGCAGTCATATCCATTACTTTCCCGCAAACTGACTTCCTCCTTATTTATAAAACATTTGTTGTACTAACCTGTGCTCACAGCTGCAAAATTTAATTTGTATTGACTTAAGTTAGGATTTCTTTGAAAAGGTCTTACACTGTGCCACCTTTAAATGGAATTAAGAATCAGCAAAGATAAGTTATGAGCTCATAATGAAAATTATAAATATCTGGCATTGTCAGCTGGAGAGTGACCGTGAATTCAATGTAAAGAAAGCTTCAAATATGAAATTTTTATTGCACTGATCACATGTAGGTACTGTGGATTACTATTTTCAGTAGGGCTAAGCTGCCCTCTTCAGATCCTCAGATCACAGGATATGAAAACATGCTGTGAAATAAACTGTATGTCTGTTTTTGTACTACCATAATGGGCTCCTAATGAAAAGAAAGTAAAACATTGAAAAATACAACTGCATCCTCATGGCAACATAGGGTCACACAGGTGTATCCCATCACAAAGTGCCACATATGTCCATGTTAAATGCTGGCTATACATGCAGTTTATTGCACAGCATGATTTCATAACCCATTCACTGAGGATCTGAAGATGGCAACTTAGTCCTACCAAAACTAGTAATCAAGTGTACCTACGTGTGATAAAGGCAATAAAAACTTCATATCTGAAGCTTTCTTTACATATGAAAATATTGTAAAATACTGACAGTTAAATACCTGTAATATTTTGGGATAGCAAAAACATATGAAAGAGATGTATATGTTTTCTGCAATTACAAGAATTTTCTGAAGAAAGAAGATATACCCAGACATTTCAGCAACTATCATACTCTCTCCCTCTCTCTCTCTCTCTCTCTCTCTCTCTTTTTTACTTGAAATATTTCACTGTTCTTTTCATTGATTTTGAATATGGAAGTTTCTCTACAGAGTACAGAGTATTTCAAACAGAAATGTATAAAGTCAAAATCATTTAAAAAGTGCAAAATGGAAGCATTTACATCCTGTTATTCAATAAATATTTACCTGTTTCATCATTTTCTGTGACACAAGGTAAGTCTTTCATAAGATGTTTAGCTACAGATGCATCAGCTGTGAGCTGACCATCATAAATTTTCTCCGATACCCATTTCATAATTGTCTCATTCATACGGAACTGGTGCGTTAGCATGTGATAAGGCCATTTCTTTACTGCCCGCTCCATGAGGCTAACTGACAATACATTTGTACTCTCTGGATTTAGAACTGTAGGTGGCAGCTGCATATGGTCACCTGCCATTATTACTTTGCTTGCTCTGGGTAATGCAATCCAACAGGCAGCCTCCATTCCCTTAAAGTTAATGAAGTTTCAAAACAGATAAGCAGAACACACAGATTTTCATCTGCACATGTCATCATATACAAACACATCCAGTCACAAAAGGGATAGCATGTTGTCTGTGTATTGGGTCTGCTAGCAGATCAGTATCTTATTCGCAATTCCAAACACAAAGTGCTGGTGTCAGTTGCAAAACATTACACAGTGCTTCATCTAAAATCAGTCCTACCTGCATGAAAATAAAATACTCTGCAAACATTCTTTTATAACTCATGCAAAGAATCTTGATTTGAATTTAAGCAATGAAATGATTAAGATCTGTAAAAACAGCAAAAACAAAAAACATACTTTGAACAAGAGAAAAGAGAAAGCAATGAATACAATTACACTTTCACTTTACTGATACTGGTCTCTCACTTTTTACCTGTCCCCTCTGTGATCAATGGAAATTGGCTGACAACATGCCACTCCAAAATGTTTACCTCTATTGCCAACCTTAGTTATGTGACAGCATCGTGTGAATATAATGTAGATCTGTGTGCGTTATTGTGCTTAATGAGTGTTAGTACTATTTACAAAAATTAGTGAAGAGGCTGTTCCTGGCTCATCTAACAACTCTCCTTAACTTTTTCTTACTTCGCAACAAATTAATCCATTACATGTTCATTTCTTTTATAAGTTATAAGCCATCTGCTCTGAGAGAAGGATGTGGGTCTTGCCGCAGCAACCAATGTGCTTTCACTCTGAGCATCCTCCACTCAGGAGACATATAACAGTATGTGATCAATAAATGTTTTTCTTTATTTATTTGTATCAAGAGTTTACACTGGACTGAAACACCATAAATGATTATAAGGATGTTTGAGAAAGAAGAGGAGCATCTTGTTACTAGCTGGGAAGCAGTAACAACTATGGTGAAATTGACATAAAAACAAACTCCATGATAAAATTGCATATATCTCTAACAAAGCTCTTCATTAAAGAATGCCTTTGATGGGATAAATGAGTTATTGAAAATTACTGAAGATTAGACAACAAAGAATGACCCTTCTTTTCAAAATTTCTCAGTGTCCAACTTATATCAATTTGTTTTGAGTAGCTTGTTACTATAAGCTCCTCTTCTGGACCACATTTTTTTGTGTCATTATTTTGCATTAATCACTTATGAATAACAAATACAAGCTGTATGGTTACCTGCGAGCATTCATCAATGACCAAAACATCAAAATGGTCGGGAGGAAGGAGTTTTAACGGTCCATCATAATTTGCTGTAGTTAATGTACACAAGACAACTTCTGCCTTAAACAATACATCCTTCTGAGTTTTTAGTTCTCTTCTTTTTATTTCATTTCTCAGCTCTTTCACTCGTCTGGTAACACTATCCCTAGTCTCTTCTGAGCTCCTACGCAGCTTTCGAGAAACTTCACGAATTTCTGACCTGATTTCTGATAATATCTGAGCATTATCACTACTTGCAATAACGGAATCCAATGAATATTGCTGAAATGTTTCTGGCATACGGGCAGGATGTCCAAGTCGAATGGCACGACATTTTGCTCGTACCAAGCGTTCTAGAACATTGTCCACTGCAATGTTTGATGGCGCTGTCACTATCACCTATGGGCAGAAATGTTGTTACAACACACACACAAACAAACAAACAAAATGAAGTTAAAATTCAAACGGATTAACAACAATAACAAGCGGCATGCATGCATTTTTTTCCTTCCAAATTGTACTACCATAATGGGCTCCTAATGAAAATTTGATAAAAGTTTATCCTACCTTCTTATAACCTACACAATTAACTTCTTTAAATATAATACCAATCTCAAATTTAATTTATATACATGAAATTTATTACCTTTTGTTTGGCTTTCACAAGCTGAAGAATTATTTCCACAAGAGTTGTAGTTTTTCCTGTACCAGGAGGTCCCTGGATTATTGCAATATGCTTCTGTTTCAGACTGTACGCAATAGCTTCCTTCTGACTTGCATGAAGGTTACCTGTAAAGTGATATAAATATAGCTCACAACGTTAGATATTATGTCACTAGTGTTACAGTGTTGGGTATTTTATGCAGATAAAAAACTTCAAATAACAGAGAATGCTAGTAACTGTCCATTTTGCATTACAATGATCCCTGTTTATGACCAACATAAATTATTACCACATAAAGCTATGGATATGTGAGAAGTTAGAGTTCTATACACACTATTAAATACAGATAATGAAGTTTTAATCACCACAAGTGAAGCTGAAGTCACCACAAGAATAATGACAGACTCAAAAGGTGTATCTTAAATGAGCACTGGCCATTGTAAGTATGATGAGAAATTTCTTCTTTGATTCTTTCAGAACTTATGAACTCGTAGCCAGAAGTCAAAGGCTATGGTGAACTCACAATGTAAAAGGTCAGGCACACTGTACATGGTGATAAGACAGACTCACTAATGTGCAGCTCATTCACATGCCACCATAATGAACACTGCTGATGTGGATGGAAAGAAGGAGGAATTCTGAGTGTTTTAATGTTCCATAAATGGCAATGTCATGGAACAACTCGGATATGTCAAAGATGAGGTAGGAAATCATCCTCATCATTTTCAAAGCACACATCCCAGTATTTTCCTTAGTCAAATTAAGGAGGCAAAGAAAAACGTATATGTGGATGGATATGTAAATCCTGTTCGTCCCAATCACCTTCCTCAATAACACGACTTATTCCCTGAAAAACATGTTATCTTGAAATATCTCCTTACCAGCTCCTCTTTGAATTCTGAGTTTTTCACACTATCCTGATGCAGTATAATTGAAGCTGTAGAGTTTGCAGATATATTCTTCAGAATAAAACAGACTGGTTTATTGCCTTATTTCTCAATGGCTGTTAGTACAGATTTCATTGAAACCAAAGGAAAAGCTTTCTCAAAATCTATGACACTCAAAGCAATAATTCATAGTCATTACCCTTCCTATAATTATAATCGTGACTTGCAAATTGTCCACCACACCTTTGACAGCAAAAAAGGTAGCAGCAGAAAATCATAGCAATGGTCAAATACAGTACAGCATTGCCCAGACTAAAATGCAGCATGTCATTTTAAAGACTTACATTGAGAAAATGCAGAAGAGGATTTATTACTTCAAATAGCAATCAAAAATAATCCTCATGTATTCTAGACCTAGTACATGATGACATTATGGCTTTTCTGCAAACTGCTGAAAGAGAGACATACTAAATATCCAGATGATGTGAAGTTAATTTTCTCCAGCAGATGTGACACTTTCTATACTTTAAATCAAGGGCCACTTGTCAAGACAAGTATGATAAAACTGGTAGCAACATGTACTATTTGTCCACTTATATGGGATGGCTACAGCTACAGCAAAAATTACAATAACACTGGTGTAATAATAAATTGCTTCCACCATGGTCTACCACAAGGGCAAATATTATCAAAAGCTGATTATTTAGTCTACACATTAGCAGCAGCATGAACACTGAGGTTTTCTTATGATTCACTGAATTCTGCCCATGGCAGGCTACACTCAACAGCTCACCAATTTTGAAACACTTTAATACACTAATTGCAGAGCCCTCAAAATGTAACCCTCGTAAAAGTGTTAAGGGGAAGAGAGAGATCATGCAGTTCAGTGAAGCTGGCCACAGAAAGTGCTACTTTACATCCATTTTCTGGCAATGACCCTCTTCTAGTAACTTGAACAATATAGATACCAACAGCTGTAATTTTATTTCATAACTTTAATTAGCTAACCAGATTTGATGCCTCACTGGCACCATCTTCAGACCTTTACACATGAAACTAAGCAAGTCATCTCATCATTTGTGTTGGTATTGTATGGACCACTACATCCAACTTGTTTCCATATACTACTAAAACTTCTCAGTAAATGTGGACGCTTCACACCTCTAATGATGATACCTCACAGGATGCAGATGGTCAATGAAATTACTGAGCTGCCCTTTGGATAACATATTAAGTGGTAAAGAAACCACATGTGATGCCATTTTGAGGGTAAAAAAAATATTATTGCAAACCATTAACTATTTGTTGCGAAAATTTCATTTTTTCTATAAATTAAACAAATTAACACGGGAAAACAACAATAATTGCTAAAGTGGAAATCGATCCAAATACTGCCACCATGCAATAGCTATTAGTCTGTCAAATATGACACTGAACAGTGAAGTAACTATACTTACTGCTACAATATTCTGATATTTCTTATTGTAGTCTCCCACCCCGTGACTTCAGGTGCCTATTGCACATGTAATATCCTAGTAATGCAGATAATTCTCAAGGGTTTTTAGAGATTGTACTCCTTGTGCTGAGTTTGAGTTGTGCTTGGATAGCTCGGTCAGTAGATTACTTGCCATGAAAGGCACAGTTCCAAAGTTCACGTCCAGTCCAGCACACAGTTTTAATCTGTCACGAGGTTTCATCTGTGATATTTCTATGATTTTCTTGTTTCCAAGTAAGCCTACATCTAAATCTTTTTTACTGCTTTGTTTTTCTTGCAGAACATACTCATTGACGCTATTGCTCGAGTTCCTGGAGTCTACTACTGCCAATATTCTTTCATCTGGGCCAGAAACCAACATCCTATGAGCTCTCACATGGCAGTATGGCCTCTGGCGATCATACCCATGATACACTAGCTTGCCAGGGCCTCAAGGGTTTGACAAGATACACGACCCATGCAATACCTCAGCTGAGCTATGCTAGGAGTAGTCTCAGTCCAGGGATGAGAACTTCTGAATCTCAGAACCTGGAATCAAGGTGAACAGTTTGTATCCTGACCACGTGCCAGCACAGGCTCAAGTCACCAATCAACATTATCTGACAGGCAGTCTCCATGGCATCTGTCACATACGTAGCTGAAATGGTAACAAACTTTGACCCATCACACTGTTTGCAGTGTGGTTTTATGAGTCTGTTTAGCACAAAGTGCTCCATCAACATACATTACAATTACTAACAGCTGCATGGGATGAACATCTGGAATGGACATTGGATATATCCTGCTTGGTAACCCTAATACTCCCTAAGCTATAATTAAGGGCTCTCTCCCCTCCTGTTCTCAACAGCTTCATCTTTTGCAGTCTTAACATTTATTAGTAATATTTCCTCTAAAATGCACACAAAAAATAGAGTAAACAAAGCATTTGTTAAACATACTTTAACTTGATTTTAGTTTAGTGTTCATTGTTATTTACAGTATTTTATAAAGAATATGGCAAAGTAATGTATAATTTATATAAAAGCTTACCACTGATAAAATCAATCTCACCATCCTTCAGGAGAGATGGTGGCACAGGTATCTCTACAGGTTGAGCATTACCAAACAATAATGGAATCAATGCATCTCCTGGAGATCCAGAAGGTGATTTTAAATACTGGAGAGCACTGAAATATTTTGTCAAACACGTTAATTAATCTCACAACTTTTCTAAAATAACAAAAAACAATACAAATTTCTTAGACTGTAGAGCTACTAGTTAATGGAATGCAACTAGGCTTACACAAAGCAAAGTTCTCTATTCTTCTACAACATTGTACTATAAGAGCAATCAAAAAGTTTCTGTTCAAAGGCTGTACAGTCCAGAATCAGTATGCTTATCAAGTAAAATCATCATGAGCACAGAGGAAATCATCCAACTGATGCACCAGGTTCAAGATACCCATTTGGTAAAACATAGTGTCCTGCTCCAAGAAGAAATACATAACTGCCTGCTAAACATACTCATCTGACAGGACTCATCGACCCTTCAAGGCCTCTTGTAAGGGAGTGAAAGTGTGATAATCACATGATGAGATACAGGACCATAGGGTGGGTACTTGGGTGTCTACCACTTCTTGTTGTCCGTAATGGACAAGGCTGGCCTCTCAGATCGACTGGCATCTTGGGCTGAATTCCGACCACCACGGAACTTGGCACTCCATTCCATAACGGTAGTTTTTGACAGACATGCTGCCCCATACACATTCTCCAATGGATGACTACCAGTGTCTGTCCTTTGGCAGCCAAGAAAAGAATAACAGCACATTGGTCCCGTTTGGGCGCATTTGGTGATATCATCACCACAATTCACAGTTCTGCATTTAATGCACACGTACTGGAAAGACACAAATGCACACTAATCCAATACCTACACGGCAGTACTTATATACCTGCATCAAACAAGCATTACGTTGCATATACACTGCCCGCAATACCCTCAAGCAGAAACTTTTTGATCACCCCCTATATGCTGTCATGGTCTTCAGCCCGAAGACTGGCTTGATGCATCTACATCTACATCTACATTTATACTCCGAAAGCCACCCAATGGTGTGTGGCGGAGGGCACTTTACGTGCCACTGTCATTACCTCCCTTTCCTGTTCCAGTCGCGTATGGTTCGCGGAAAGAACGACTGTCTGAAAGCCTCCATGCGTGCTCTAATCCCTCTAATTTTACATTCGTGATCTCCTCGGGAGGTATAAGTAGGGGGAAGCAATATATTCAATACCTCATCCAGAAACGCACCCTCTCGAAACCTGGCGAGCAAGCTACACCGCGATGCAGAGCGCCTCTCGTGCAGAGTCTGCCACTTGAGTTTGTTAAACATCTCCGTAACGCTATCACGGTAACCAAATAACCCTGTGACGAAACGCGCCGCTCTTCTTTGGATCTTCTCTATCTCCTCCGTCAACCCGATCTGGTACGGATCCCACACTGATGAGCAATACTCAAGTATAGGTCAAACGAGTGTTTTGTAAGCCACCTCCTTTGTTGATGGACTACATTTTCTAAGGACTCTCCCAATGAATCTCAACCTGGTACCCGCCTTACCAACAATTAATTTTATATGATCATTCCGCACGCATACTCCCAGATATTTTACAGAAGTAACTGCTACCAGTGTTTGTTCCGCTATCACATAATCACACAATAAAGGATCCTTCTTTCTATGTATTCGCAATACATTACATTTGTCTATGTTAAGGGTCAGTTGCCACTCCCTGCACCAAGTGCCTATCGGCTGCAGATCTTCCTGCATTTCGCTACAATTTTCTAATGCTGCAACTTCTCTGTATACCACAGCATCATCTGCAAAAAGCTGCATGGAACATCCGACACTATCTACTAGGTCATTTATATATATATTGTGAAAAGCAATGGTCCCAAAACACTCCCCTTGGCACGCCAGAGGTTACTTTAATGTCTGTAGACGTCTCTGTGTTCTGTTTGCTAAAAACTCTTCAATCCAGCCACACAGTTGGTCTGATATTCCGTAGGCTCTCACATTGTTTATCAGGCGACAGTGCGGAACTGTATCGAACGCCTTCCGGAAGTCAAGAAAAATAGTATCTACCTGGGAGCCTGTATCTAATATTTTCTGGGTCTCATGAACAACCCAGCTCTCCATGCTACCCTATCCTGTCCAAATCTCTTCATCTTCAGTTAACTACCGCATCATCCTACATACATTTGAACCTGCTTACTGCACTCACTCTCAGTATGCCTCTACAGTTTTTACCTCAAATACTAAACTGGTCATTCCCTGGTCCCTCAGGATATGTCATATCAACTGATCCCTTCTTTTAGTCAAGTTATGCCACAAATTTCTTTCTCCTCATTTCTATTCGATACTTCCTCATTCAATCTTAAGCATTCTTCTGTAGCAACACATTTCAAAAGCTTGTATTCTCTTGGTATGTTCCTTGTCCACATTTCTCTTCCATACAAGGCTATACAGTCCAGTAAAGTATCTTAAGAAAGGGCTTCCTAACACTTAAATTTACATTCAATGTTAACAAGTTTCTCATTTTCAGAAAAACGTCTCATGCCATTGCCAGTCTATATTTTATATCCTCTCTAGTTTGGCAATCAATACTGTATGAGACTAAAAAAAAAAAAAAAAAAAACTTAAGTCACTGAAAGAGTGAAGCTCTGTAAATAAAAAAGATTTGGTTATATAATAAATGGAATGTTATATTTTTGTCTATTGTACTTACTACAACAGCAATACTTAGTAAACAATCATAAATGTGGTAAAATAAAGTGCACATCTTTCTCATCTTTTTCTCATGAAGTTCATTTTAATAAGTTCCAATAACATGAAATTTGACATTCTTATTTTCGTGGTGTTTTTACTGTGAATACTTGTTTCTTTTTCAGAATTTGGTTAGAAAACTGATCTTATTTGCTTCACAAAATGTTATCACTCACTTTTAAATTACAAGACAGAATTTCTGGCCAGTACTTATCTTCAAGAGTCAAAATGTGACATATGTATAAAAGTGATACACTTCCTACCTTCCAGAACTAACAGTGCCTCCCTTGGGGAGTGGAGAGAGAGAGGGACAAATTGCGGAAGATTAAAAGGATGGGCATGTCACCAACATCTCAGGATGAGAGGGACCCACATACAGTAAGGATGATGATATACAGTATTACACATTTTGCCCCATGAAGGTCAATATCAGAAATTCTGTCTCCTAACTTGTTAGTTTTTTTTTAATTTTCCATTAGTACAACTGTCAGTCATTTTGGCCATTCAAATTTTAAAAACTATGATTTGTACTGTTATAAATTTTTCACAGAAATTCAATTTCAACTACTGCTAATATAATGGCATAAATACATCGTACTTTGCACTACATGGTCATCATTTGAAGTCAAAAGTAGACAGTAAATTATGTGGAGTGAACATGGAAATCATTACATAGTGAAAAACAGCCTGGGACTACATTGAGTTTGAAAGGATGTTATTCCCCAAAATATTCTAGTATAACTGTAAGACCTTTCAGCCCTTCTGCTGAAGAAGGAGCCACTGGCTCCGAAAGCTTGCATATGTAAAACTTTCTTTTATTTGTGTGTTCTCCTGCAGCCACTTGGTGAGTAGATTGTTTTATCCATCCAGTTATATTGTCAAAAACTGATTATTTTTGTTGTTATAAAAATTGTTTTCCACCACCAACATGCCTGAAAATACGTGTGAACTTAAATTAAAAAGGAACAGGGAATGAAAAGTAAGCTATAAAATCAAAATCTGCTGCTGGGTAACATTCAGCACCAAGTTGCTCCACCCTATTCTCTGCGACATGCTTGGGACTTCCTTGGCATGTGTCCATAAAGTGGATAAATCATTCATGCTCAAGCCTGTCCCATTTTTTTATGGCAGCAATCCTGAGATCATCCAGTGTGTGAGGCAGGCTCCTGTGAATATGCATTGCAGCTTTTAACTGGTCCCATGATGGTGCCTCCTGAAGGAGGGTGTTCAAGATGTGAGTGCAGTGTGCTCATGCATTATCAGTTTGACAGATGCTGACTGTAGGCATGGATGGACATATAATATGTTGGAGGACCATGTCTAGGTGCTGCACAGCCCTTATGTCCCACCAAATAGCAATGAGAAGTGCCCAATATCCAGACATGCTAACAGCCATGACAGGCACACCTTACCTGTTGTGTCTGCGAGCTGCATGCCTGAGGTGAACGTGGGTACTTGAGCTCCTTTAAGATGATCATCAGATAACAGACAAAACTTGCACTCATCAATGAAGAAAATTTGAAACCACTGATCCCAGTTTCACTTTAGTTGTTTCCTTACACATTTTCTTTGCCCAGCATGATGCTAGATGGGTTTGTACGATTGTTTATAATGGATGTCTTGAGTTCAAATTGATAGTTGTAGAAATGTCTGGGTTAACACAGCTCTCCAAAATGCCTCCAAAATGGTAGCATCCAACTCTGTTCCATTCACCTTGCAGGACTGATGAGTTATAATTCATAGGTAGCAGACATTAGCTGAAGCTGAGGACAAAGGATGATCATTACCAGTCAAATCATCAATGTTTTGTTGTGACAAATAAAAACACCTACAGCCGTCACTATGATTTTATTTTATTTTGTCGCTACCAGTTTCAACACTTCAGTGCATCATCTTCAGGCTGTTTTTGATGCGGTACAGGTTGATATGATCCCCATGCATAAAACATCAGTTGCCAGCATTACTGGATACGCAGATAATGTGTCTGCACTCCAACCATCAACTGCCAACTCCTGTTAAAAGGATGGACATACAAAAGCTCAAAGTATTGTGTCTCATGACAGTAGATGAATGTTGGAACGATGCCATTGTGGTACACATCAATTCAGCATGTTATTTCCCAGGCTGACAACTCTTCCTGTCATAAAATGACAATGTTCACATTGTCCTATCGCAAAATGATCCTTCAATGCAAGCTGACTGCTGAATAGTGTGCACAAGCTGCACTGTCACATTCGTGACTGGAGACACAGAACACACTATTGAACTCCAATAAGAAATGTAAATTTACTTTTAAATTAGTTGTAGTAATTTCCTGTGGTCAAAGGAGTGTTGAGAAACAGGGTTACCAATCAAAATAACACAAACTGCGCGCCTCAAGAGGGAGGTGAAAGACATTTTTGAATAATTTATAAATGTGAAACCCCTCCAGTGCAAATGCGGTATTCTTCACATGCAGTCTTATATTCTCACTAAAACTCTGCAAAACAATGCTGTTTCATTTTATTTTTACACAACCAATTTCCTCCTCTTCAAACATCCACATTTAGTGTTCCTGTATATAGGTTTTCAAGGTGTTCTAAAAGATAATAGATTGGGCTCCTCACCTGAATATACTTACTTTTTCATGCGTTTGAAGGTAACATCACTTGTTAATTTTATTATGGAAAATTTCTTTTCTTCCTGCAGTACTATGTTTGATGGGTCATTATTGACACTGACTGAAATGTGAGGAGCTGTAAAATCTGCTATAATTCCAGACAACACTATCGTTTTTGGGCCTTCAACAAACCCAACAATATCACCTGGGGACATACAAGTCGAAATTACTTAAGTGTGCCAGTTCAAAAGATGAAGATCAGTATTAGAAAGAAAGCAATATCTAACAAGCAGATGAAATATGTCCTCCAACAGACAGACATGAGCATTCATAGCTACTGCTTATACAAGTAAATACATATGATGCAAACAGCAAAAAAAAATGAGTACCCTAAGGTTGGAAGACTTAGAACATCTTAAATTTATTTTTTTAAATTAAACTAAAAATTCTCAAGATATAGGCAAGAAATGTTTTGGGAAGTTGCAAGAGGTGTTACTGAATGTGGCTAAGCAAATTATAGATATTTATCCCCAACACTGTGATCTAAACCATAACATACTAAATACAACAGATGCAGATGATGGAAGAACACCAGAGTTCTTGTTTCTCACAATACACGCATCTCACCACCAGAAGATTTCAATAGTAGTAATCTATGGCAGAATATAACAATGAGCAGAAATTAGATGGTAAAGTGTAGGAAGTCTGTCACACGCTTACTACATTGTATATAAAACATGCCTCGAAACATTCTGTCAAAATAAAGACAATTCCTTCTCCTTGACTGACTACAGAATTACACTAGGTAAATAAACAGTATTCTGCACATATGAGATTCAAGTGAAATCCAACATTGGAACTACATGAAATATACAGGAAGCTGTGGAACAATGCAAAAGACAATGTGCTCAACCCCAAAATCAAGCATGGCCACTTCATGGAATGCAGCCTGTTGAGTCCTACCACACTGTGGAAGAAACTGTGCAGTTTTGACACATGAAAGGTAAAACGTTGTGCTCAGTTTCAAGTCTCTGCAGATGAATTAAACAATCCTTTCACAACAACTGTCAGCTCCCGAGCTGCAACAAATTATTATCAAAATCAGGAAAATTGTCACATGTCACCTGAAGACCCTGAGACAGAACCCAACAGGCAATATGCCAACAATTTTGTACATTATCATCAGCCACTAGATAACACACTCTCAACATACATGTTTTTCTTAAAACTTGTTTCTAAACTTTCAATAAGGAAAGCAACCATGAGAATCTCTTTGGTAGGTAAACATGGAATTAGTGTAGATATGATTCAGATCTTGTTAATACAATTATTCTAGTCCTTATATATAAACATCTTACAGTAATAACTTAAACACAACAGGCAACTACAGGCCAATCAGCATGCTCATGAACAGCTGATGGATTTCCTTAAAACTTACATCCCTGATAAGTATCAATCAGGCTTCCGAAAACACCACAGCACAGCAACTACCATTCATAAAAGTGACTGATGAGATCTAACATGCCATGGACAGATGTAAAAAAAAGTCCATAACTTCAATGCAGTTTTGATACTGTTGATTTTGATACACTACCATTAAAATGAAACTGTACAATTTATCTAACAGTGCAGTACTGTGGTTCAACAGCTATCGTCCGTAGCTCGTGGTCTAGTGGCTAGCGTTGCTGCCACTGGATCATGGGGTCCCCGGTTAGATTCCCGGCCAGGTTGGAGATTTTTCTCTGCCCGGGCTCTAGATGTTTGTGTTGTCCTCATCATTTCATCATCATCATCATCATCATCATCATCATTCGTGACAGTGGCTAGATTGGGCAGTTAAAAAAACTGGACTGAGTAAAAATTTGGACTTTGTATGGGCACTGATGACTGCGAAGTTGAGCGCCCCACAAACTAATCATCATCATCATCAACAGCTATCTCAAAAACAGATATAAAGGTAGGAGACGAGGTACTGGCAGAATTAAAGCTGTGAGAACGGGGCATGAGTCGTGCCTGGGTAGCTCAGTGGTAGAGCACTTGCCCGCGTAAAGCAAAGGTCCCAAGTTCGAGTCTCGGTCCGGCACACAGTTTTAATCTGCCAGGAAGTTTCATATCAGTGCACACTCCGCTGCAGAGTGAAAATCTCATTCTGGAAACATCCCCCAGGCTGTGGCTAAGCCATGTCTCCGCAATATCCTTTCTTTCAGGAGTGCTAGTTCTGCAAGGTTCGCAGAAGAGCTTCTGTAAAGTTTGGAATGTAGGAGACGAGGTACTGGCACAATTAAAGCTGTGAGAACGGGGTGTGAGTCGTGCTTGGGTAGCTCAGTGGTAGAGCACTTGCCCACGAAAGGCAAAGGTCCCGAGTTCGAGTCTCGGTCCGGCACACAGTTTTAATCTGCCACGTAGTTTTAGATATCAATGAGTTATCTGTGGATCAGAGCAGTCACCATGGAAATGTGCTCTCTGCAGAACCAGGGGTTCCGTCCTTGGTCCAAAGCTTTTTTCACTCTATACCAATGACATTTCACAAGTGCTTCCTTTCTTGCAACCAGCACTTATAAGCTGATGACATCAAGTTGTATGAAAGTGGCAGACTTGGCTTTGGGCACAAAACCTAGGTCTTAAAACATACCCTGAGCAGTTGCAGTCACATTCAAATCACACTGAAAGTTAATCATGGACTTTCCCTGAAACAGTTCCTCCAATACTTCTTGATGCTCTCCAATTACCATTTAAAAAAACATTACAAGACATCGACATAATCTTGGATGAGTGTTGTTTAAAATGGAAACAACAAAGTAAAGTGGGTTGGCAGGAATCTCTCTCCTACCTATATCAGATCCAAAGATTAAAAATTTCTACCTCAACTAAATAAAACTTAGTCCCGTCTTTACAACTGTGTGCACAGCTCGCAGTCTAGTGGTTAGCATTGCTGCCTCTAAATCCTGATGTCCCACATTCAATTCCCAGCCGATAGGAGATTTTCACCTCTCACGGACTGGGTGTTTATGTTGTCTTCACCATTCCACATCATCATTGACACGCAAGTTGCCACAGAGGTGTCAAAGAGAGTTGCATTAGTTGGCTGAAGTACACAAAGCAGGGCATCCTGGCCAATAATGCCATATGATTGTTCATTTCATTTAATTGCAGTGATGTAGTTTAACATGGTAGAAACAGTGAAAGCTCCAGGTGATTCAATTCTAATGAATGATTGTGGAAAATCTGTTGGCAATATTTGGTTGTTTGATCACATCCGTCCTTCCTGTACTCTCTTAACTTGGATACAAGAAAACAGACTATGTGACTTTCCCACACTGTTTACTTCAATAATGATGGAAGCTGAAGAAATGAATAAAAAATCTGTGCCATGGCCAGGACTTGAACCAGGGTCTACATGCTTACTAGGCAGTAATGCTAGCCATTACACCAACATAGCACTATAGCTAACATTGCTGCATGGACTATCCCAGTCCAATGCCCTACCTAACACAAATTCAATTCACATCTTCAGCTTATTTCCCCCTTCTTAAATCATCACTGTTGTTCTCATTACCTCTCATCACATATCAAATACGTATCATCACTCTATAACTGTAGTACCAGATTGATTCGTACAGCATTTTTGCATAGCACTATGTCTTCTTCGATCTCCTCCTCCATTTTAGCCCACAGTTATGGAAAAACTACCCTCTAACTTGTGTTTTTCCAAAACCCACTCTACATTCAAGATTCTAGTTTTATTCATTATCATTGGAATAGCTTTCCCCTCAGAAAATGGAGCACTACCTACACAAAACGTGTGTCCTCTAAGTACTAAGAGACATTTCCTCAAAGTATTGTTTCACTCTTGCTCTCTGTAAAAAGGTACTGAAAAGTTGCTCAAAACTCACATTGGAAAATGTTTGTATTGCCTTTTGTCTACTAACACTAAGTTGATTGAACTGCAAATGCACACAGAGCTCTTTGTAACTGAAGATAAGGCGTCTTGGGGAACTGTGACCACTTGTAATTATGATAAAGAAAGACAATGTATGGGTGAGTTAGTATGTTTTATTAGGGTAAGGCAATATGCAGCTCATCAGCTAGGTGAATATTCAATTAAAACTCATGACAGATGAAAAGTGTTCTCTGTTGGAAAAACTGTCCAATTCTACAATCATTTTAGCGACATTAGAAGTCCTAAAATTAAAAAAAAAAATCAATGAAAAACATTCTGTTCAGTTTATTTGTACTAATCTTCTACTGGACATTGAAAGCAGTGCATATAATTAATACAGTTAGGTCTACTTTAATAAGGTTTCAGGTTTTTTTAAAATATTTGTCCAGTCATAGACAGACAACATGTATTGAAAGATAAACTCACAATCATTTACAAACTATGTTTGTTGAGTGTAGTGTAATTTTAAACATATCTTAAGATTTTGGCCAGTGTGTGATGTGCATAGGCCTACCACAAATCACTCCAAGCAAGAATCAATCCTTCGCTTGGCAATGAGTCACTGAATCAGTGCCTGGAAATCCTTATTACTGCTGTTGGTAAGGTTCTAGTGGAGCTAAAGCCTATTATAAAATGTAGAGTGTGTATAACAAGCTGTAGGTGATTGACAAGTTCTTATGCATCTACATCTATATCTATACACTGGAAACCACCATGAGGTACATGGTAGAGGGTACATCCCATTGTACCAGTTATTAGGATTTCTTCCTGTTCCATTCACGTATGGAGCATGGGAAGAATGATTGTTTGAATCCCTCTGTATGTGCAGTAATTATTCTAATCTTATCCTCACGATAGACTTTCTCAGGATAGTATACGTCTGTCTTCAAGAGTCTGCCTTTTCAGTTCCTTCAGTATCTCTGTGACACTCTCCCAGGGATTAAACCAAACTGTGACCATTCGTGTTGCCCTTCTCTGTATAAGTTCAATAACCAATGTTAGTCCTATCTGGTATGGGTCCCACCCACTTGAGAAATATTCTAGGATGGGTCACACATGTGATTCTTTAAGCAGTCTCTTTTGTAGAATGGTTGCACTTTCCCAGTATTCTGCCAATAAACTGGAATCTACCACCCACTTTGCCCATGACTGAACCTATGTGCTCATTCCATTTCATATTGCTACAGAGTGTTACACACCAGCATTTATATGAGTTGAGTGATTCCAACAATGACACACTGACATTATGGTCATGGGACACTACATTTTTGTCTTGTGAAGTGCATAGTTTTAAATTCCTGAATATTTAGAGCAAGTTGCTAATCTCTGTGCCATGTTGTCATCTTATCAATATCTGACTGAATATTTATGCAGCTTCTCTAAAATAGTACTTCATTACAGATATCATCATCATCATCATCATCATCATCATCTGCAAAAGGCCTGATTTTACTGTTAATATCGTCTGCAAGACCATTAATATACAAAAAACATGAACAACAAGGGTCCCAACATACTTCCATGGGGCACATCCGAAGTTACTTCTACATCTGACAATGACTCTCTATACAAGATAACATGCTGTGTTCTCCCCACCAAAGTCCTCAATCCATACACATGATTGACGTTTTCGAAACCCATGCTGTCAGTACAGAAGAGGTCATTCCGTTACAGATATCTTATTATGTTTGAGTTGAGAATATGTTCTAAGATTCAACAACAAATCGATCCCAAGGATACTGGACAGTAGTTTTGTGGCTTACTTCTACTACGCTTCTTGTAGACGGGCATTACCTGTGCCCTTTTTCAAGAACTGGGCACATTTTTTGTTCAAGGGATCTACGATACATTATAGTTAGAAGAGGGGATAATTCACTTACAAATTCAGTATAGAATCTGACGGGGATTCCATTGGGGCTTGGAATTTTGTTCAGCTTTTAACGATTTCAGCTCTTTCTCAACACCAATGACTCTAATACTTACTTCATTCATCCTTTTAGTGGTACAAGGATTAAGTTGGAGCAATTCTCCTGGGTTTTCCTTTGTAAAGGGACATCTGAAATTAGAATTAAACGTTTCAGCTTTTGTTTTATTACCCTCAATTACAGTTCCTGTCTCTTTCACCAGGGACTGGACACTACCTTTGGTATCACCACCAGCCTTCACATATGACCAGAATTTATTTCAATTTTGTGGAATGCCATTTGATAATATTCTGCTACGGTAGTCATTGAAGGTGTCACACATTGCTCTCTTGACAGTCAAACGAGTTTCATTCAGCATCTCTCTATCTAGGCCTATAGTCCTACACTTTGTTTTACAGCTATCATGCAGTAATCTCTGTTTCTTTAGAAGTTATGTTACAGTGACTGTGTACCACAGAGGTGCCTGCCCATTGTGAACTGTCCTACTGGGTACATATCTATCCACTGAGTGGTTAACTATTCTTTTAAATGGGAGCCAGAGTTCCTCCACATGCTCCTGACCTGTGCTGAAAGTTCCAAGTTCCTCACTGAGATATGGCATTATGATTTTTTATCTCGTTTACTTAACATATATATCTTTCTGCTTGTTTTAGTTGTCCTTTGTACTTTGGTAATCATTGTTGCCACAACTGTGTCATGGTCACTGATACCAGTTTCGATGTGGATGTTCTCAAAGAGGTTAAGTCTTTTTGCTGCTATTAGCTCCAATACATTTCCATCATGAGTGGGATTCCTAATCTGTTCTAGGAAGCTTTCAGAGAAGGCACTGAATAAGATTTCACAGGATGTCTTATCATGCCCACCACTAACAAAACTGTAATTTTCCCAGTTCATTGTTGGATGATTAAAGTCTCCACCAATGATTAAAGGATGGTTGTGTTGCTATGGACTTGTAAAGAATGCAACGAAGAACATAAAATCCAATGGCAGCATTCAGCAAATAACTCTTGAATAGTATCCTTGTGGCCACCATTTTATATCCTATTTTGACAAATGATGATGCAGTGTCTACATCCTCATTCCACTAGAAACAGCGAAAAGCCTAAGAAATTAATTGAGGGTATTAGCATACAGTTTTAGACTAACACCTCGCCTTCATTGATACTTTTTTCACCAAATTCCGACAAAAACTATGTCATTATCAGGATGTCAACCTGTTAGCCTTCTGCACTGGACAAGGATGATGGTCCCTTACATACCTCACTGGAGCACTTTATTTGTTGATATGTGGTGGTTGACTGCACAACAAACTATACCAATAACAAATGGACATATATTTTCATGCTATTTATTTTAATCCATTTTTAATACACTAGACATATTGAGCAAGCACTTAATCCGTAAGGGACATCAAGAAAACACAGTGCCCCCTGAAACTGCTGTTTTGGAATGTAGCTCTCTCCTCCTCCCCTTTACAAGTGAAAGATACTGCTAGAAAACAAATGATTTATAATGAATCAACATTGATTTGTGCAATAGTCAGTCACATGTGGATGGGTGTAAGTTAAGTATATGTTTAAGTTTTTAAAAACTTAAAACATATTTTCCCTACAAGTTGAATACTTTGAAAGATCACTTCCAAAAATATACAATAATAGTGGAAATAGAGCCATGATCAAGTGGATGGATCAATTTGTCATTGTTTTGGTCATTTGTGGGAGCTATATACAACTTACATCACGATGACAGGCAACTGATTCAATAAAGGGCCCAAACAGAAATCCATCTAGTTACATACTCTCTCTAATTCAAATGACTGTGAAAATTAAACTTATTTTCTGTATCACAGAAGATCATAACAAATAAATAAACTTTGCTTTTTATGGCGGCGTCAGGGTCCAAAGGATGAAATACTGATAGGGCTAAAGGGTTAACATTTAGATATGGGTCTTTTATCAAAACTGTTACCATTCACTGAATCATCTGGAAACAGTTGCTCGTTGGGCACTGAAAATACTTAGTTTTTTTTCAAAAATAATGTTAAAAATATATTGCTATTCTACATAACTTTTCACGATGGGTAGCGTAAATGTTCATATTCAATACAAGTCCATCGACAATTTCGTATTGAACTACAAGTTATTGGTCTTCCGAAATTACAAGTACGAATTAAAGACTGAGTGTATGATTTCTTGCAACTGCTGTCTGTTGCAATGTGATATTTTTACCCAGTGCTAAGCGTAATAGTTGAAAAAAATCGCGCACACACACGTACCTAATCCAAGCAGTACAAACTGAGATACATGTTAGCTCATTACCTGTTGAGAAGTATTGGTAATTCTCTTGGCTCGATACATTAAGTTCACAGTCGATGACATAGTGCCCTTTACTAGGAGTAACGGACACCACATCCAGAACTTTAATGACTGGCTTATCTGGGCAGGTGCTCCTCCCTACATCGGCGTCTCCCCTTTGTCGTTCGAATGCAAGCTCACATTCCAATAAACTAATTTGTTTGTCCACCCACTTCGTTAGTACTTCTTCCATTTCATGGGATCAAAACCTGAATTTCATATGTACACAGAGTATGACATCGCACATAACCTATCTATTTCTTCAAAAATATTAGCATCCCAGATTCATGACGAGTCCTCTTGTTATTTAACATCGTCCTGAACAGTGTGTAACGCCGTTTTCTGTCGGAATTGATGAATTTTGTACCATTTATATTTCACAAACATTTGCAGACGCTAAACAAACAGACAACATTCGGAAGTCATGTCTGCCAACAGTGCAAAGTCTGCGTCTGCGAGCAGAAACAAGGGAATACCATTTTAAAAAGTTTTATAATTATTCTCTAGTATTTAACTTACACAAGAACCTAATATGTTAAGTATTTTAATAGATATGCAGCTAGAGAAATAAATAGTATTTAAGTATGTTTCCATGACACTGCTTGTAATGCGCTCTCTCTTGAAGATACCTCGTGAATAATGGTGGAAAATATTTCATAATACTTGTAGGTAAATCGACAACTCCACGTTTCCGATACACAATATTTTTACTAAAACAGACGCGTATATATTCTTTATTGATTTTTTATTGTTAGTAGCTGCAACTGTTCTTCGTCAGTTTATCATGTAGATAAGAGCAAATGTTATTCGACATCGTCAACATTTAGTAGCAGTTTTATGAACGTGAATCTCGATATTTCAGCCATCAATGCTGCACGCAGAAATGTACATGCAGATAAAAAAAAGGCAGGAAAATCTGACTAATGATTTTCCTCTTTATTACAAACAGAGACATAAAAAATTAACACATATTTTAAATCAACCGCCTTACAACTCATTCAACCAATCGACTTGACAGTTTAGCCAACATGTGCACAAAATACAGTATAAATCGCCATTCCGACCCCAGACGGCGGAACACAGTGGCTGCGTTCCCATGTTGGACGCTGTTATCATACGAGACATGTGTTTTGACCAAGGTGCTTGGCTTTGGCTGCAGCGACGCATCCTGCCCGTCATGGAACTGAGCAGAATATAAAACATTCCAACGTATCTCTAATGGCGACGTTCAGACACATCTTATAAACAGAAGGGTGGAACAGAACTTCAACGTCAAGGAATCAAAGGAAGGAAGATTTGACGTTTACATTTATGAACAGAGTGCTTTTCTTTTTTTCTTTTTTTTTAGCTTGGTCCTGTATGCGCCAATAGGTTCCCAGATAAGATAATTTTATCTTTCAAAATGTTGCTACATGCTGGACATTTACATAACTTTATTTTTTGTTTTAATCTTAATAATAAGGTCAATCTTGACCATTTCAGGGGCTCAGTTTTTGTAACAACTCAGCGAAGATAATTTTTTTTAGCCTTTTAGAATTGTGGTCAACTGACAATATTTATTTTTTGATAATTTTATTATGTTGGTGCACATGTCGTCTCGGCACCTTTGTGAGTTTTTAAAACTATAGTCTTAAGAGGATTTCCCACTTCCCTTTTGTGTGCTGCTATGTGTTGTAATTACACATAAAAAAATAATGAACAGTGTTTTCTGTTGTTATTTCATGTTTTCTTTTATTTAAAAAACATTTGTGACCGATATTAAAGTTGTGATATCTAAAGCTTTCTCGGCGTACTGATTGTTCCACAAAAACACGGGAGAACCACGGAATTTCGGCGCAGAGTCTTCTGGCCATCTTCAGGTGGGTACCACTGTAGTAGCACTGGCGAGTAAGCAAAGTATTTCTGAAGAATGGCTTTTCAACTAGGCAAGTGAACAGAGTGATGCAGACCTACAAACGACGGAACAAGGAAGAGGAAGAGGCCTTCAGGTCGACTCCTTATCTACCATTTATTGGGAATATTTCTTCACAGATTGGCAGGATGTTGAGAAAGTATCACGTGAGAGTCATCTTTCGCCCTCTTTCCAAAATTTCATCACTGGTGGGATCCATTAAAGACGACCTGGGCCTGCGTAAATCATGTGTTTACAAGATTTCGTGTGAATGCGGCAAATCATATATAGGGCAAACAACACGAACTTTGCAGGAACGCATTGTGGAACACCAACGGCATACTCGCCTTCTCCATCCCACAAAGTCCGCAATCGCCGAACATTGCATTTCCACAGACCACTCCATGAATTACAACGACACAATAGTTTTGGTCCATACATCAAACTTTTGGAGCTCGATTATCAATGAATCTGTGGAAATAAGATTGTCTGACAACGAGACTCTCATCAACCGAGATAGCGGTTATTAGCTAAACTCTGCTTGGAATCCTGTTATAGATAAACTTCATAGTTGACGTAGTTATCTGCATAAAGTTGAAAATCGACCTGATATCGATACGCCAAGTTTTCATCATGGAGGGCGCGAGGCGCAGTGCACGGAGTTGTTATGAACACAGCGCATGCACAATGTCACCTCAGTATGGCTTTAAATAGCAGAGCTCAGCGCGTACTCGCCAGTACTACTACAGTGGTACTCACTTACGAGAATGAAGAAAGAGTCCTAGCAACTTTATCACGCAATAATGGTATGATCTGATACTGTCACAATAATGTACACTCCTGGAAATGGAAAAAAGAACACATTGACACCGGTGTGTCAGACCCACCATACTTGCTCCGGACACTGCGAGATGGCTGTACAAGCAATGATCACACGCACGGCACAGCGGACACACCAGGAACCGCGGTGGTGGTCGTCGAATGGCGCTAGCTGCGCAGCATTTGTGCACCGCCGCCGTCAGTGTCAGCCAGTTTGCCGTGGCATACGGAGCTCCATCGCAGTCTTTAACACTGGTAGCATGCCGCGACAACGTGGACGTGAACCGTATGTGCAGATGACGGACTTTGAGCGAGGCCGTATAGTGGGCATGCGGGAGGCCGGGTGGACGTACCGCCGAATTGCTCAACACGTGGGGCGTGAGGTCTCCACAGTACATCGATGTTGTCGCCAGTGGTCGGCGGAAGGTGCACGTGACCGTCGACCTGGGACCAGACCGCAGCGACGCACGGATGCACGCCAAGACCGTAGGATCCTACGCACAGCCGTAGGGGACCGCACCGCCACTTCCCAGCAAATTAGGGACACTGTTGCTCCTGGGGTGTCGGCGAGGACCATTCGCAACCGTCTCCATGAAGCTGGGCTACGGTCCCGCACACCGTTAGGCCGTCTTCCGCTCACGCCCCAACATCGTGCAGCCCGCCTCCAGTGGTGTCGCGACAGGCGTGAATGGAGGGACGAATGGAGACGTGTCGTCTTCAGCGATGAGAGTCGCTTCTGCCTTGGTGCCAATGATGGTCGTATGCGTGTTTGGCGCCGTGCAGGTGAGCGCCACAATCAGGACTGCATACGACCGAGGCACACAGGGCCAACACCCGGCATCATGGTGTGGGGAGCGATCTCCTACACTGGCCGTACACCACTGGTGATCGTCGAGGGGACACTGAATAGTGCACGGTACATTCAAACCGTCATCGAACCCATCGTTCTACCATTCCTAGACCGGCAAGGGAACTTGCTGTTCCAACAGGACAATGCACGTCCGCATGTATCCCGTGCCACCCAACGTGCTCTAGAAGGTGTACGTCAACTACCCTGGCCAGCAAGATCTCCGGATCTGTCCCCCATTGAGCATGTTTGGGACTGGATGAAGCGTCGTCTCACGCGGTCTGCACGTCCAGCACGAACGCTGGTCCAACTGAGGCGCCAGGTGGAAATGGCATGGCAAGTCGTTCCACAGGACTCCATCCAGCATCTCTACGATCGTCTCCATGGGAGAATAGCAGCCTGCATTGCTGCGAAAGGTGGATATACACTGTACTAGTGCCGACATTGTGCATGCTCTGTTGCCTGTGTCTATGTGCCTGTGGTTCTGTCAGTGTGATCATGTGATGTATCTGACCCCAGGAATGTGTCAATAAAGTTTCCCCTTCCTGGGACAATTAATTCACGGTGTCTTATTTCAATTTCCAGGAGTGTATATTGCAGAAATGAAGCAATGTGTTCCCATAACAGTAGTGGTCCCACGACAAACAGAAACTGACTTTTGCAGCAGTTTTCACTCATCTGGTGCAGTGTACTGTCAGGCATAGACAGAGGTGGTAAGACATAGCCCCAAAAGCTTTGGGATACCCCTTAGTTGGTGGTAAGTATGCATCCCAAGGACCATAAAAGGCAGATTAATTTTGTGGCAAGCCCCTTCCAGAAACTACTTTGGTGGTAACCATACTTCCCAAGAACCATTAAAACCCCGTTTCTTGTTGGGATATACACTTCACACAGGCCTGATGGCTATTTTTCACAACAAACAGAAACTACAGTTCATGCAGCGGACTGCCACTAGGTGCCAGGAGCATACAGAAATGAATATATATATATATATATATATATATATATATATATATATATATATATATATATATATATATATATATATATATATATATATATATATATGTATATATATATATTCTCCATTAAACGCTGTAAGAAAATACATTTAGTGGTAAGTATATCCCTCACGGCATGCATAAGGGTTATGGCTAATCTTAAGGCTATTTCTGTTCCTAGTGATACATCTATAACTACTTCTATTATTTTCAAATAGTACCTGTTTCTTCACAACAAACTTCATAGTCACTACGTTTACATGGGACACATCTTCCGAAAGACGAAAACTGGATTTCAGTAATGGTTTGTTGCTTTATGTTTACATGTGAAGGTCTGAATCGGATTTGCTAGCCCAGTCAATCCTGGCATCTGCAAAACAGCTGTACCAGTTTCAGATTTGGTCAGCACAATCGCTATTTCTCTGCGCTTAAATATTAGATGTTGACATCCTTATATTCAATCTAATGTTTCTGCTTTTCCTTCACTGCATAGTAAGTCACTCCGTCCATATTGGCCGAATACTTTGAAAACAAGACGTAATCTGATAATCCAAGCACTTTTCAGAAACGGTTGTATGTTTATGTGCGAGCGAATATCGATCGTGGAAGTGGAAAAGGCAACTAGAAACGGATTTCCAGAATCAGTTTTGGAGTGTTTATATGGCCAACGAAAAGGGGTTTTGTGAAATCGGTTTACGAAATTTGGTTTTGATAGCCCCATGTATACACAGTGAAAGGCATAAATGAACTGTGAGGATGTGGGTAGTATGCCTAATATTTTTAAATAGTCGCCTACTTGATGTTGAAGGACCGGCATCCGATATTATCCTTACAGCACATTTCTGTGCAGTTTCTATCTGTGGAATTGCCCAAGAAATTTATCCAAGTAATATCAATGAATGGAAGTATGTAAAGTAAACTAATTTTCAGATCCTTTCATCAACAAAGCTAGTAGTTATAATATGTAGAGTAAATGTTTCTGATGCCAAACATTTGAAAAGATCTATAATGTTTGATTTCCAAGTCCAGTTACGATCAGTACATACACCCATGAGTTTCAAACAATCATTTTTTGTGTATTTGCCTTAACCCATGCCATATCGCTATTGATGATGTTATACCTTATCCTGTAACCAAATAAACAGTATTTTCTCTAATTTGTAGACCACTTACCAAAAATCAGTCAATAATATTTTTGAAGGCTTGATCATTCTCTTTTCACAACATTTTTGTGCTTAGTTATGTTGCTTTTATCATCAATAAAAAGAACAATCCCGCTTTATCAGTCTAATATGAAAGCTCATTTATACACTGCTAAAGTAGGAGTGATCTCAGAACTGAGCCTTGTGGAATACTAGTAGTAATTTGTGCCCATTCAGAAGAAGTTTGATCATGAGAGCTCTGTGAGCTAACATGAACTTTTGCTTTCTGTCCTTCCTCAAGAACTATAAAATTGAAGCTTCTCTAAAGGAAGATTGTGATTCATTCAGACAAAATGCCTTTGACAGCTCATAAAAAACCCTGGTAGATGAAATCTTGTGATTCAAGTTCATTAATACAGAATCAGTGAAATAGTAGCTGTCATCTTCTGGAATCCAAATTTTGGCTCATTTGTAGATATGCTCAACCATTCGCAAATACATAAGCTTTCTCAGAGCTTTTGAGAAAGATGTTAACTGTGAAATGTGTTGGCAGCTACTAATATCTGTGCTACTATCTTTCTTAGAAAGGGTCTAAAATGTAATATTTTAGTCTGCCTGGAAAGATATCTTGAGAAAATGATGCATTAAATGTATAGCTGAGTAAAAGGCCTATAACAGAAGAAAAAGCTTTTAATATTTTCCTTGATGTGTTATCAACCCAGTGAGAATTTTTGCATTTAATCGAGTTAATTATTTTCCTGGCTGTTCTGAAAGAAGTTGATCTTGAATCATTTGAATGATTGTGGGATCGTATGTCACAAACACTGCTAAGCTTACTGAAAAGCTTGTTGTTCAACCATGAACCAATGGAGGATTCAGTTAATATGGTTGTACTGAGTTTCTCAGTTACATTTAGAATGTGATTGTCAAATAAGTGTATTATATATTGTTAGTGTCATGAGCCACTTGGATATTACTTTCAATTACTAGAGCATCTTACTCTCTGATTGACTTCCTCTTTCCCTTCTACAGTCCATATTTCTTTGATACTATTTTCACAATTGTTAATCACATATATGGCATGCAAGCTTTCTGAATTTCTTATAACTATTAACAATAAAGAACAATGCCTTGTACAATGTGAGAAGAATTGCATATGTGCGATCATTCTGACCATCAGTCTTCCTGCTGCATGATACTTTAATGCTTTTTTTTGTTTTCCGTGGTTCCTTTAATGCACCACTGGTGCCATATTTTACAGTTTTTATTTGGAAAAGACAGAGAAAAAATTATTTAGAAATGAATTATATGTGGAATTTACATCCACTTCCTCATATACTTCGTTCCAGCTTATGCCTTGCAGGTTCTTTCTAAAGGGTTCTATTGTCAGTTCATTAACTTTTCTGGAAGTTTTCCTAAACTTGGTTTAGAGTTGTCGTGCCTGTTGTGGTTAATTAGCCATTGTGGTCTGATAATCCATTTAAAATGGCTGATTACTGACTTCATTGGTTATGTTGTCACATACAAAAATGTTGTCTATTCATATGCAGAAGCCATGCACATTTCTGATGGGGAAGTTTACAACTGAAGCTACACTGTAACTCTTAAGTAACATTTCTGTATAACTTTTGAACAGTCTCCTAAAAAAATTAATCTTGGAATCATGATAATATGTCATTGGTCTCATTTTGTCAGATGGGTAATACAATAGGATTCAAATTTTTCGATTAACTTCTCAAATTTTTGCTTTAGCTTTTAACAAGCTCTGTCACTGTTAGTTCCTTAATTCTGATGATAAATTCCAACATTTTACATCACATCCATTGTGAATTGATATTTAGTCTATTCTTACTGTGTTTGTTTATGATATAGCAGATTATGTGTTATTGTATCTTTTAAAACTTTAGTTGACTGCTTGCTTTCTTTGACATAGTGTGAAGGTGGTATCAAGACTCTGTATTTTTATTCAAGTGTTCCTCATCTAAAGAACCTAATGTCTAAAGGAGGAAAATTATTTAGGTTTCACTGTACTTGGACGAAGAAAAAGTCTATACTAATCAAAAAAAGAAATAAATCGATCAACTTTATTTTTAGTTGAAACCTGCTTCAACATTGAAAGTGAGTTCCTCTGTGGGAGGCAAACACAATTTTTCTACTTTTTAGTAATTATAAAAAAGAAGATGTAAAGAATAAATAAAAAAGACGATATGTACTACCTTCTAAATAACTTAAAATGGTTCAAATGGCTCTGAGCACTATGGGACTTAACTACTGAGGTCATCAGTCCCCTAGAACTTAGAACTACTTAAACCTAACTAACCTAAGGACATCACACACATCCATGTCCGAGGCAGGATTCGAACCTACGACCGTAGCGGTCACGCGGTTCCAAACTGATGCGCTTAGAACCGCACGGCCACACCGGCCGGCTCTAAATAACTTAGCTGAGATGGTATTTACACAGTTTCTTAAGCAATAAAACGTTGACTTCTTGATATGTTTGCATGATAATTTTCCTTCCCTTTAAGATGCCAACAAAGTGTAGAATGTCCCATACTGGCATGACCTTTACCAAGAACATCCCTCATGAAATTTGCTTTAGCTGCTACTAAGGTCTTCTGCTGTTACTAGTCCCCCATTGTTGTTACTACATTCCAACTTTTATAAGACAACCAGTTCTTACAACCACACTCCCACAGTTCATTTCTTGTGTGTTGACATTCTGTATACTTTTGTGAATAGCTGGCTTTTGAGCGCAGTTGCATTGTCCCATTTTGCATTTTTCAGACCTGCTCTGTGGTGCAAAGACTCTCAATATATAAAACATTATCGAGAAGTTTGGAAAATGTGAGAGAAATGGAAAGTAATGACACTTGATCGACAACAAAATCTTCTCCTAAGCAGTTCAGTGGACAAGTGCAAGGTTACCACTGTTAACAACACGTTTCACAGCCAGTCACTACAAACTTTAATCATCCCTAACATAAATCTTGGCCACCTTTAACGGTTACACCTGTAAAATTTTCGACTTCTAATTTCTTTCACCTACCTTCCAACTTGAGTAATTTTTTGCACTCCCTCTCCGCTTTCATCTATATTTTTCTACATTCTGTCCTAGTTTGTTAACAGCTGCTCTTTTCCTTACTATTTTCAACTATATTCCACAATGCTTCCTACATACCTTAGCTTTCCATCACTTTTTTATTTGTTATTGTTCTGCCTGAGACAGCTTCGTTTCACTTATAATACCCAAACGTTCATTGCAGTAAGATATATTTTCGGTGTCTAAATAGTAAGTTTTGAGTAAGTACTTGATGAGCTTGTAACTATCACCTCCCCACCATCTAAAGGAAGTGGAAATGAAGATCCCATGCTTATTCCACAGGAAGAAAACATCAGAAGATGTAGAAGGAACAACAACTTTATTTTCCATTGACAAGTTACTGCAACAAGACAAAGAAGCGGGGTTCATCTCCACCAGGGCTGACCAGCACTTTCTAAATCTACTGCACGCAGGGAACTCCTGTTGTCAAGAATTTCATTGCTGTCACTGAGCATGTTTAATTAGTGCACACACAGGAGGCAACTGTTGACATTGACTTCCGCTGAAAAGATGGCTAGTTACAAATTGATATTGGATCAGCAACATTATACAAACACGGAACTTTTACCGCCTAAATCACAACCTGAACTCACCACAAAATTTTAATTGGTCATTACTTGTCTCCTACTTTCCACATCATTTTTCCTTGATTAGCGGCACTGGAAGGGAAGTAGATCATGAGTAATGTCTTTGCAGGAGTTGATGGACTGTTTCCACTATAAATCTGTCACTTTGCAGTGCAGTCTACAGAGTCATGAGTTTCCAGAAGAACTAAAACTATGTGGTCGTCTGTTTGCATTTACAGTCCACGACATTCGACTGTGACTCCAGTTGTCAACGCTTTGTTGGCCGTAGGGGTTATTTCAGTTGGCAGCAGTTTACCTTGATTCGAGTTATTTAGAGTGAGTGAGATCCATAGTAAACTGGAGAGACCACTCAAAGGCATCATTGCTAGAACCGTAAACGTCTTTGATGGAGTAGCCATATTGTAACAGGGCAGCAGTACTTCTTGTCGTTTTTCTGCTTGTGACTTTAAAGTGATTTTTTTTTAACAAACATGGTCAAGAGTTGTGTCGCATACGGATGCAGTAACTGATGGACTGAAGATAATGTTATTCCATCCCTCCTGTAAGTTGCATATGCTTCAATATATCGTAAAGCAAATAGCGCTCGAGAAATTCAAATCCTGTGTGAAGATATCTAAAATCTTTTCAGTTTTCCTCACTCGCATCCAGAACTTTTAAAGAAATAGATGGTCGCAATACGAAAGGAATACTGGACTCCTCATAAACATAGCGTCATTAGTAGCTCTCATTTTACAAAAGACAGCTACATATTTCGACCAGTATCTGATAGGTACTGAAGATGACGATGTACCAGGCAATTAATAGGAGAAGGCAGCTTGGTCGGAATAAAACACCAGTATCTGAGGTAAAACCATGTATTTAACTAGCAACGACAATACACTTTGCCGTTAATATATCTTTCTGAATCTGTAGTGGCTCGTAATTGTTGCTGATAGGTTCTTTTAACTTGTATCAGGAAATTAATGAGATGCAGATGAAGGCTTATTCCACATTTTTGATGAGCCAGGGCAGTTTCGAAAGAGGAGAGTGATCCTTGTTTTTTCTTTTGTTTCTTTCTCTTGAAATGGTGAATGGCTTTTAGAATTATCAGAACACATAAGTACTAATGTGTTCTGATGACTCTAAAAGTCATTCACCATTTCAAGAGGAGAGTCAGTATCTCGACTGCTGCTGCTGATGCCGTAACAGCAAGATTAGCTACTGATAAATGCCTTATCAGCTCTATCACAAGATCTGGGATCTTAAAAATAGTTACTTTTGGATACTAGATCAAAGAAGCAGGATATCATTTGCTTGTATAGCTCATTTTCCACTGCCTTTACTATATTGCTCTCAGTGCCACCATAGGACTTACTTAAACCTTGTAGTTATGGTGGGGTGTTTTCTCAGCTGCTTTTTCATGTTTTAAGTACTTTCCCAAAGATTTCAGATTTTTGAAACAGACTTTGGACCTCACTTCATTCTTACCCAGTTTATCAAAATGTTACCAAGTATCACAGATGGTAGGCTCCATTCTGTCTGCCGATTCAGTAATTCTTGCAGTTAGATTGTTTCAAAGAACAATATAAAAACAAACACGACAATTGCACAAGGAAATGTTTTCACAGTTGGCGAAGTGTCTCAAATGTTATCATCGACTCGCCTGTCGCTCGTGTGCACATCGTTCATTCATGTGTCGACCTGCGGACGCCCGCACGTTCAACTGTTGAAAGTTTTCGCTCTGAGTCATGCAAGCAAACGTTTTGGAAAATAATAAAAAACGTAATAAATCATTCCTACAAGAATAATCCAGTAAGGTCTTGCAGGTGAAAAGTATCGAGCGAAAAAAACGATATTGAGATGAAAGTACTATGTACACTATGTGACCAAAAGTATCCGGACACCCCAAAAACATAGTTTTTCATATTAGGTGCATTGTGATGCCACTTATTGCCAGGTAATACATATCAGGGACCTCAGTAGTCATTAGACATCGTGAGAGAGCAGAATGGGGCGCTCCGCGGAACTCACGGTCTTCGAACGTGGTCAGGTGATTGGGTGTCACTTGTGTCATACGTCTGTACGCGAGATTTTCACATTCCTAAACATCCCTAAGTCCGATGTGGTAGTGAGGTGGAAACGTGAAGGGACACGTACAGCAGAAAAGCGTACAGGCCGACCTCGTCTGTTGACTGACAGATTCCACCGAAAGTTGAAGAGGGCCGTAAAGTGTATTAGGCAGACATCTATCCAGACCATCACACAGGAATTCCAAACTGCATCAGAATCCACTGCAAGTACTATGAGAGTTAGGCAGGAGGTGAGAAAACTTGGATTTCAAGGTCGAGCGGCTGCTCATATGCCACACATCGCGCCAGTAAATGCCAAACAACGCCTCGCTTGGTGGAAGGAACGTAAACATTGGACGATTGATCAGAGGAAAAACGTTCTGTGGAGTGACGAATCACGGTACATAATGTGGCGATCCGATGGCAGGGTGTAGGTATGGGGAATGCCCAGTGAACGTCATCTGCCAGCGTGTTTAGTGCCAACAGTAAAATTCGGAGGCGGTGGTGTTATGGTGTGGTCGTGTTTTCCATGGAGGGAGCTTGCATTTCTTGATGTTGTACGTGGCACTATCACAGCACAGACCTACATTGATATTTTAAGTACCCTCTTGCTTCCTACAGTTGAAGAGCAATTCGGGGATGGCGAGTGCATCTTTCAACACGATTTAGCACATGTTCGTAATGCACTGCCTGTGGCGGAGTGATTACACGACAATACCATCCCTGTAATGGACTAGCCTGCACAGAGTCCTGATCTGAAGCCGATAGAACACCTTTGGGATGTTTCGGAACACTGACTTCGTGGCAGGCCTCACCGACCGACATCAATACCTCTCCTCAATGCATCACTCCATGAAGAATGGGCTGACATTCACCAAGAAACCTTCCAGCACCTGATTGCACATATGCCTGCGAGAGTCGACGCTGTCATCAAGGCTAAGGATGGGCCAACACCATATTGAATTCCAGCATTACCGATGGAGGGCACCAGGAACTTGTAAGTCATTTTCAGCCAGGTGTCCCGATACTTTTGATCACATAGTGTATATACCAAGAAGTATCGAAACGTGTCTCTTAGTCACGTGGAACAGTGAACTGCTCATTCACCGTGGCGATGGGAGTGGTCTCTCTTCCAGACAGATCTTAGCTGACCGTAAGTACTTTCCACCATATAGTTGTGAGACTTACTGTGGAAGATTGGCCATGTATTTAAACCTTTTTACTACACTTTCCTTGTCCAGTGAGCACACCTCTGAAAGGTTTGGGTTGGGTTGGGTTGTTTGGGGGAGGAGACCAAACAGCGAGATCATCGGTCTTATCAGATTAGGGAAGGATGGGGAAGGAAATCCGCCGTGTCCTTTCAAAGGAAGCATCCTGGCATTTGCCTGGAGCGATTTAGGGAAATGACCGAAAACGTAAATCAGGATGGCCGGACGTAGGATTGAACCATCGTCCTCCCGAATGCGAGTGCAGTGTGCTAGCCACTGTGCCACCTCGCTCGGTCAGACTGGTTTAGACAGGAGTATTCACAGGCGAACGAGCATCAATATACAAGAAGTATCTCTAAACAGTAGGCGACCACTAGTGAACACCGTTTTGTCGTGTTTGAGTGGTATTCGCTGGTGCTTTCTTGTGCTTCATTGGTTGTTGGGCTTACAGTGAACCATCAAAGTAACTTCGCTTCCAGTTCTGCTAGTACAGAGATCATTCGGCTGCTGTTTCGCGTGTGAACTTCTTTCGCTGTTGACATGAGCTGAGTGAGCGACAAAGAGGTCAGAAGGGAATGGAATGTTGCTGACTGAAATGTTATATATCATTTATCGTAGGTGCTTGTGGGTCCAAGATATCCACAGCACGAGCACAGAATAAAAATAAATAGGATTGGTTGAAAATAGCTGAAGCACTCAAAGTCCCAACTGGCGACACGAGAAAGACGATAAAGTCATTATACAGGGTGAGGCATAAAGGATGAACGGTTTTCAACTGAACAATACATCGTTAGGAGTGCTTCAAAAAAATTTTTAATTACAGAATAACACTCAAATAATGTTGCCTTTTAATGAAATTAATGCTTGAAAACAACATCGCCCAGGTGACGGCCGTTTTCACCAAAGCACTTCTCAAGGCGCTCTCGGAAGTTGGCTTCAACTCTCTGCAACATGCCTCTGTCTATTTGGACGATTTCCACACGAACAGCTTCCTTCAATTCTTCAAGTGTACATGGTTTATGCACGTACACACGTGATTTCAGTAACCTCACAACAAGTAGTCGCACATGGAAAGTTCAGGGGAACAAGGTGGCCAATGAATTTCCCCCAACCGGGAAATAACTGGACCACGAAAAACAGACTTAGTTGCATCCATAGTCAATCTTGCCGTGTGAACTGTAGCTCCATCCTGCTGAAACCACGCTCACCGGATAGGAATACATTTCTTTAATAATTCAGATAGGAAGAATTCAGTGATCATCTCTCTATATCATTCAGAGGTTACGGTTACAGTGTTCCCGCTATTGTGCACAAAACTATCGTAGCTAAACACACGATGTTGCACAGTCCACGGCTCCATGACGTTGACTAAACAAAATGGCAGGAGCTACCGATCACGTTACCATATCACTACTTCACTCCGACTGCCTGAGCCTGAATACTAGCTGTTCTGAAAACGTCCGCCCTTTCTGCCTCACCCTGTATATTGATCAGTCCTGTCACAGTACATCAGACAGTCACCTTGGGACTATGTAATGGTTTCTAATGCAGTAGGTTTGGGTTTTCACTGGCCCAATAACGACGATTGTGCTGATTTACCATTTCATTCAAATGGAAATGAGCTTCATCACTCATAAGCAAAATAATGTTGTCATTTTGCTCAAATATGGCCTCCATTTCTCAGTCAAAATCTATTGGGTTTAATTTTTGCACAATGACCACTTTGTAGGGATGAAATTTTAGGT
This sequence comes from Schistocerca americana, assembly GCF_021461395.2. Classification (NCBI taxonomy): domain Eukaryota; kingdom Metazoa; phylum Arthropoda; class Insecta; order Orthoptera; family Acrididae; genus Schistocerca; species Schistocerca americana. Next base: position 472,383,603 of record NC_060122.1, on the reverse strand, counting down.
TAGTATGCAAAATACGCCTTACCGAGCGATTACTGTGGCCAGCCAAGTGTCTTCTAGAGATCGACCAGGACTACGAAGTATGGCTTGCCGAACTCTTTCCACATTTTCTTGTGTCCGAACTGAGCGAGGAGCTCCTGGTGGTTTTTTGTTCATAACTGTTCCTCGCGTTCGAAATGATTCTACCCAACGTGAAATGGTGTTATGAGTGGGAACACTATCATGTCTAGTGAGATTTAAATGGCGACGAAACTCACGCTGCACTGCAACGATAGACTCACTATTGTGCACAAAACTATCGTAGCTAAACACATGATGTCGCACAGTCCACAGCTCCATGACGTTGACTAAACAAAATGGCAGGAGCTACCGATCACGTTACTGCATCACTACCTCCGACCACCTGAGCCTGAATACTAGCTGTTCTGAAAACGCCCGCCCTTTCTTCCTCACCCTGTATATTGATCAGACAGGTCATTATAACCCCCTACCTAACAGACAGTATGTCCAGATTTGGGACAGGTAACAGTGATGACGTGTCATGGCACGGAAGCAGTGAGGCCTTCGTAGGTTGCTGGAGTAAGTTAGCACATCTGCAGATACAAGTCACTTTAAATCCCGTAAATTCTGGGAAGGGGGCGATCAACTCTGATGCCATGTTCAATCACATTCCAGATGTGTTCTACCGGGTTTAGATGTGGTGGGACCAGCATATCAACTGGAACGTGCCGCTGTGTTCCTCCAACACCTCCACCACAACCCTGCCTCGTTACACGGCGCATTATTTTCCTGAAGAATGGCACTACAGTCGAGAAACATGATCGTCATGAAGGGATGTACCTGTGTACGATAGCCCTTGGGCGTCATGGAGCCTTGGACGAGTTTCGCTGCATGCGCAGATGCCCACGGGAATGCTCCCCAGAGCATAACGGGAGCTGCCCACAGTACAGGTGTCAAGGAACTGTCCCCCCCCCCTTCCTCCCCCCTCCCAGCCCTTGGAAGACGACGGATTCGCGTCTTCCCATCGGAATGATGAAGAAGGTATCGGGATTCATCAGACCATACAATACTCTGCAACTGTGACAATGTCCAGTGCCGATGGTCACGTGTTCATTTCAGTCGCAGTTGCCGATGTCATGGTATTAACATTGGCACATTCATGGATCGTCGGCTCTGGAGGCCCATCGTTAGGAGTGTCCAGCGAACTGTGTGTTCAGACACACCTGCACTCTGTCCAGCATTAAAGTCTACTGTTAGTTCAGCTGCCTGTCCTGTTTTACTAATCTGTCCAGCCTGCAATGTCCGAAATCTGTAATAAGGGCTGGCCCCCCAACCCCACGACGTCTGGGCGTGGTTTCACTTTGGTTTCGCCGCGTATTGTAGACACTCCACCATAAATCATAAAACGTATTGTAAACAGTCCCCGAACACCCGACAACTCGTGTGTTTCCGAAATGCTCGTGGCGAGCCTGCCGGCCATCACATTCTGCCCTCGCTCAAACTCTGGTAGATCGTACTGCTTTCCCATTCTACTCGCGGACAGAACGCTCACTGATAACTACATGCACTGTGTATGCGTCTGAAGAGCAGTCATTCCTCGCCAGGTGACGGTGCTATCGCCTGGACAGGTTTATATCGATAGTAGGGCAGTGGTCCAAATTTTCTGACTGATCAGTGTATGTTTCCATCACTCGGGAATGTAGTAATTAAGTATAAGCTTTGTAATTCTTTTTATTGAAAAGGAACAGCACAATAAATTTTCTTGGAAACAAACAAATAAGAATATGTATCTATTAGACTGATTAAAATTAGGGATTAAAATATATGAAAGATCTGATAGTTCTTGCTGCTTACGTTCATGGTTGATATAATTACATCGCTGATATACCAGTGTTATTTCAGAGGTTTTTCATGTAATAACCATATAAATAAAAATCTTTTTCCACAGTCGCACTACCTAGATTTTAACAAGTAGCCCCTATCAAGTTGTATGTACATTCCACATTTTATTAATCATATTTTATTGACATTAACTTCCTTCTACTTACTTTAGTTAAATTCCTGAAATGCTTAGCACATGTTTCTTCATACGTTAGAGGATATCTGAGATATGGCAGCTCTTGAAATGCGAAATAGCTTACTACCGCAACGTAAATGTCTCTAGATGCTTACAATCAGAGCGCAAATATTAGGTTTTCTGCATGTTATGTTGCTCGCCAGTAATTAGTGTTCTGCTTCTAAGTTTTACCGGCAGCTGTAATGAGAAGCTAGTGAAAAGTGTCATTCAGCGTACGTGCAAGGTTTTGGAATAACACTAAGGCCAATTCACACAAAAATGGCGTGGCGCAGACGTGGTGCTGTTTCGCACCACCTCAGTGTTGTATTGTATTGTACGAATATGTTAACCAGGGACCTGGAAACGACGGTGAGGCTCCGTTCCCGCAGCAGCCACAGTAGTCCACAACCCGACGACGACTACCGCAGTCCACTTCACCCCTCCGCCGCCCCACACCGAACCACTCTTTCAGGGTTATTGTGAGGTTCAGCCCACGGTGCCCCCCCTCCCCCCCTCCCCCCTCCCCCCTCCCCCCCCCCCCCCCCACACACACACTGTGGTGTCACCGACAGACACCACACTTGCTAGGTGGTAGCTTAAATCGGCCGCGGTCCATTTAGTACCTGTCGGACCCGCGTGTCGCCACTGTGTGATCGCAGACCGAGCGCCACCACAAGGCAGGTCTGGAGATACGATAGAGCACTCGCCCCAGTTGTACGGACGACATTGCTAGCGACAATACGGACGAAGCCTTCCTCTCATTTGCCGAGAGACAGTTAGAATAGCCTTCTGCTAAGTCCATGGCTACGACCTAGCAAGGCGCCATTAGCCTTACCTAGTTTGAGAGTTATCGTATAAATGCCTCAAGAAGAACGTTGTAAACCAACAAAGAATAAAGTTAAGTATATTCCAAAGCTACGTATTTTCTTTATAGCAGTCATAACGTATCCTGTTCCAGACTTGACGCCAGTCGGCGTGTGTGTACGCGTGCCTTTCGGCTCCCTTCTCAGTGTGGCGTAACTAGTTTGTTACGCCACAACAGATTGGCGACGAGAGAAGTGTTGTTTCTGGTTGCTTACATTTCCTTGTGTCATGGCTTCGCCAGATGTACTGTCCGAATTTTATCGCTTGCAGAATCAGCAGACGCAGGCGTTATTGGATGCCCTTGGACAGCTCGTCCAGGGTCAACGTGCCATTCAAACCGATGCGGCAGCCGCCGCTTCACCGCTACCGCAGCCACAACTCGCAGTTGCACCGCCTTTTAGGCACTACGATCCAGCGCAAGAATCGTGGCCAGAATGGTCCCGACAGTTTGGCTTTCGTCTAGCCGCCTACAGAATTCAAGGTAATGAGCGGCAGCCGTTTTTGCTTTCTTGTGTCGGTGTGTCCACCTACCGTGTGATAGTGAAATTGTTTCCCCGACGCGACGTAGCAACTCTGTCCTACGAAGAAATTTTGTCTGCTTTAGATGCCTATTTCAAAGAAACAGTTAATGTAGTTGCAAAAAGGTATACTTTCTTTTGTACAAAACGTACGGCCGGTCAAACTAATAGGGAGTGGGTAGCAACATTGCAAGGACTTACTAGGGACTGTGCCTTTGACTGTGACTGTGGCCTTTCTTATTCAGATACAATGGTGCGTGATGCAATTGCACAGAACGTTTCTGATGTTCGCATACGGGAGCAAATTTTGAAACTAGTTAATCCCTCCCTTCAACAAGTGATAGACATATTGGATAGACAAGACACACTTGACTGTGCTCAGGAATCTTTTGAAACTTCGCCAGCCGTGTGTAACATTAACCGGCCCGCCAGATGCGCTGCGCGGCCCGGTAACCTGCCCTCGCGCACTTCGACGCAGCTGTCGCCGCGCTCTAAACCAGGTGTGCCACGCCAGCACACAAATGCAGTGAAATCATGCCCGCGGTGTGCTACTAGACATTCGCGTGAACATTGCCCTTCACGCCAAACTATTTGCTTTTTCTGTAATAGGAAAGGACATGTTCAAAGTGTTTGCCAGAAAAAGCTCAGATCAGACAATCACAACCATTCCAGGCCCTTTGCTTCGCGCCGGAATCGAACCAAGGACACTCAGGCTCGTGGACCTTCGCCCATGGACATTCATGTCGTTAATTCCACTTCGTCCAGTGCCACTTTCTCTAACAGTGACTGTGTTCGTCCCACAAGAACTGTGCGTCGACGTCGCCGGAAATCACGTTAATTAGCAAGTGATGCTGTACCTGTATCAGTTCAAATTGCATGAGACAGTCGCTCTTGTCGTCAGCAGGACAATAAACTTTTTGTAGATTTGGACTTCATGGCAAGGTCATACCATTCCAGCTCGATAGCGGAGCTGCAGTTTCATTGCTCAATCATGACACGTACAAACAACTGGGCGCACCTCCGTTGCGTGCCGCAAATGTTAAGTTACATAGTTATTCAGGACAGAATATACCTGTGTTAGGACAGTGCAGCCTTTTTGCCACATACAAGGGACAAACAAAACTTGTGTCATTTTACGTTCTTCGTTCTTCTTCTGCAGTGAACTTGTTTGGTTTAGATTTATTTCAGTTGTTTAACATGTCTATTGTAAATCAGGTCCTATCAGTGAATCAGACTGTGCCTTCAGACAGTGTTTCTCGTCTGTGTGAAGAATTTGCAGACATTTTTGCACCGGGCTTAGGTTGCGCTAAAAACTATGAAGCACATTTGGAACTGAAAGTAAACGCGCAACCGAAATTTTTCAGAGCGCGCAATGTTCCCCACGCATTGCGTGATGAGGTCGCAAGAACATTAAACGATCTAGAATCACAGGGTGTAATTGAACGTGTGCAAGCTTCTCTCTGGGCCTCACCCTTAGTAATTTTGCCAAAACCTTCTGGAAAATTGAGACTTTGCGTGGACTTCAAGGCCACAGTGAATCCACAACTAGTGACTGCTACTTTTCCTTTGCCCCGCCCGGAAGATCTTTTTGCTAAACTGTGCCTGGGAAAATATTTTTCAAAGTTGGACCTAGCCGATGCGTACTTGCAAATACCGGTGGACGACGAATCCCAGCGCGTATTGGTGGTTAACACGCATCTTGGATTGTACAGGTTCAAAAGACTGCCGTTCGGGTGTGCATCCGCCCCTGCATTGTTTCAGCAATTTTTACAAACTATTTGTGCGTCGGTCCCTACTGCAGCAAACTATCTGGACGATATAGTGATCTCAGGACAGACAGAAGAAGATCATCTTGCGAACCTACGAACATTATTTCAGGTCTTGCGACAAAATGGTCTTCGCTTGAGGAAGGACAAATGTGTGTTTTTTGCTCGTGACTTACCATACCTGGGACATGTCATTAATGCCCAAGGCCTACATCCGAGTCCAGAGCACCTCCGTGCCATACAAGAATTGCCTTCGCCACAAAATATGAAGCAGCTACAGAGTGTGTTGGGTAAAATTAACTAATATCATAAATTTGTGCCACGCGCTTTTTCCATTTCAGCTCCGCTTCATCGCTTACCCCGTAAAGGTGTTCCGTTCGTCTGGACGACGGATTGCGAACGCGCCTTTCGCCAGTTGAAATCGGCGTTGCTTTCTAATACTTGCCTTACGCCATTCGATCCCCAGAAACCCCTTTTGTTGATGGTAGATGCATCGGATTTCGGGATCGGTGCTGTGCTTGCGCACAAAGTTGGCTCGCATGATCGCCCTATTGCCTTTGCGTCCAAATTGCTCTCGTCTGCGCAAAGAAATTATTCACAGATAGAGAAAGAAGCTTTGGCTCTCGTGTTTGGTGTTACTGAGTTCCATGATTTCTTGTATGGTCGTCACTTTACCATCATCACAGACCACAAACCTTTGACGTCACTTTTTCATCCGAACAAGCCTGTACCTCCGCGTACAGCGCAGAAATTCATTCGCTGGTCTATTTTCCTCTCGCAGTACCGCTACGATATCTTGTATCGGTCCACTGCTAAGCACGGAAACGCCGATGCGTTGTCCCGTTTGCCTGTTGCTGAGGAAAAAGCATTCGATTCTTCCGAACTTGCTTGCATGTTCATTGATTTGGAAACCGATGAAGTGGTCGAATCGTTTCCGATTGATTTTCGTCGTGTAGCTACAGCCACCGCTGCTGACCCTGTCCTTGCTACCGTCTTGCGTTTTGTTGCTACGCAATGGCCTTTGTCAAAGTCTCGGATCGAGGATCCGTTGGTTTGCCGATTTTTTGCTCACAAGGAGAGACTTTTTGTACGACGTGGTGTTTTGTTGTTGCGTTCTGATAATGATCAGTCCAGAGTCGTGGTCCCACGTTCGTTACAGTCCTCTGTTTTACGGCTTCTTCACCAAGGACATTGGGGTATAGTGCGAACGAAACAACTTGCTCGTCAGCACTGTACTTGGTTCGGAATCGATGCTGCGATTATGACTATGTGTTCTTCTTGCATGGCGTGTGCCGAACAACAATCCGCACCGCCGCGGAAAGTCTTTGCATGGCCAAAAGCCACTTCCCCTTGGCAACGCTTGCACGTTGATTTTGCTGGTCCGTTCTGGAATGCTCGATGGTTGGTTCTGGTAGATGCCTTCAGTAATTTTCCTTTTGTAGTCCGGATGTCTTCCACGAAGTCATCTGCCACCATCCAAGCGTTGTCTGCTATCTTTTGCGTTGAAGGTCTTCCGCAGACTATTGTTTCCGACAACGGCCCACAATTCATGTCCGCAGAATTTCAGTCATTCTGCCAGGCCAATGGTATTCAACATCTGACATCCGCGCCATTTTCGCCTCAGTCAAACGGTGCCGCTGAACGATTGGTCCGGACTTTCAAGTCCCAGATGTTGAAGTTGAAAGAGTCGCATTCTCGGGAGGACGCATTGTTGCTCTTTTTGTCTTCGTATCGCTCTCAGCCCCGAGATGGTCGCTCGCCGGCTGAGTTGCTCCACGGTCGTCCTCATCGAACCTTGATGTCTTTGCTGCATCCGCCGCATCAGGTTCCTGTGCAGCGGCAGACTCCTGCTTTTGCTCCAGGCGACGTTGTATTCTTTCGCAACTATCGAGGTTCACGGCGTTGGCTCGCAGGGCGCATTATTCGCTGCCTCGGCCGCGCGATGTATTTGGTTTTGGGGGCCTCTGGTGAGGTGCGTCGGCATCTCAATCAGCTGCGCCTCTGTCGTCGCACGGGTTCTGCCGCTCCCCGTCTGCTTTCAGCGACGGTGCCGTCCGGCCAGCGCCCTGGGGACCCATCTACTGGCTCGCCTCATCCCCAGGTGTTACCGACGATGCCTATCATTTTGCCCCTTGGCGACGCGCCGCCGCAGCCGCAGCCGCCGCCGCCGCCTGTTCTCCCGCCGGCGCCGCCCGCATTCGACGCTTCGCTGCAGCCGCCAAGCGCCTCCCTGGGTCACGCGCCGCCGATCGCTTCCCGTGACCAGCTGTCCTCCGCCACAGAACTCTTGCCCGCTCCGGACCACATGACGTCATCGCGCGTCGGGTACCCCGACGCAATGGAGGTCGACCCTTCGGCCCCTCCTGTCTCTTCACGGGCGCATACACCGCATGTTGACGTGCACCCTGGACTAGGTTTTCAGGCGTTTCCTAGATCCCCTCGGACCGAATGGCCGGGTGCGGGTGGCACAGCCTCGCCTGTTGTTAGGCTCCCCACCTCATCGCATACGTCAACATGGGGTCCTCCCCACGGCGGGCGGAAGCCTTATAACACGACCGTTCGCCGATTTGCGGGGGAGGAATGTGGTGTCACCGACAGACACCACACTTGCTAGGTGGTAGCTTAAATCGGCCGCGGTCCATTTAGTACCTGTCGGACCCGCGTGTCGCCACTGTGTGATCGCAGACCGAGCGCCACCACAAGGCAGGTCTGGAGATACGATAGAGCACTCGCCCCAGTTGTACGGACGACATTGCTAGCGACAATACGGACGAAGCCTTCCTCTCATTTGCCGAGAGACAGTTAGAATAGCCTTCTGCTAAGTCCATGGCTACGACCTAGCAAGGCGCCATTAGCCTTACCTAGTTTGAGAGTTATCGTATAAATGCCTCAAGAAGAACGTTGTAAACCAACAAAGAATAAAGTTAAGTATATTCCAAAGCTACGTATTTTCTTTATAGCAGTCATAACGTATCCTGTTCCAGACTTGACGCCAGTCGGCGTGTGTGTACGCGTGCCTTTCGGCTCCCTTCTCAGTGTGGCGTAACTAGCTTGTTACGCCATAACACACACACGTACACCCCAGGGAACGTCTCACACCAGACGAGTGTAACTCCTACGTTTGCATGGTAGAGTAATGATGGTGTACGCGTACGTGGAGAGCTGGTTTGCGCAGCAATCGAAGACATAGTGTAGTTGAGGCGGAACAAGGGGAACCAGCCAGCATTCGCCGAGGCAGATGGAAAACCGCCTAAAAACCATCCACAGACTGGCTGGCTCACTGGACCTCGATACAAGTCCGCCGAGCGGATTCGTGCCGGGGACCAGGCACTCCATCCCAATTCGGAAAGCTTTTTTTTGTTTTTTTGGTTCTCATTTTGTTCATTATTGTTCGTTGTATTTGTTCGGGGCGGACGTTCCAAGACCTTGATCAAATTTATCGTTGATCCATTAACTCAGTTTTTTTTTATTATTATTACAGAGGGCAACTATCCCTCTGACCGAACACGCTGAACTACCGTGCCGGCTGCGTTAGACCGCACGGCTAACCGGGCGGGCCACCTCAGTGTTAACAAATGGAGCAGGGACGCGTCGCTTCGTGACCGCGCCACGTCCGTTTATCGCCACGAGTGGCGCACCGAAGGGACGTGCGGCCGAGGCGTGCAAGTGGCGTGCTGCTTTTTCATTAAGACATCACAAAGCAGATGTTCCTACCCAATATCGAGGCCTACGAGAAAGAACACGCCAAACACTCATAGAAAAACGCAACGCTGACTCGAACATCATCTACTCAACCGATGCCATGACGACAGAAACAAGCTACTACGAACTCCGATACATGGTAACACGATACGCAAAATATAGATCCCACCACAAGTTCAGCCAAATAAGGAGATCCTACCACTCGAGTGAAGACAGCGTGTGAACTGTGAAATGAACACTGTGCAAGTTATCATGCAAAAAACTGTAGAAAAAAACAGTATCACTAATAAAACTGGGACTAGAATAGTAGCTCAGCTTTGTATTTGTATTCGTATTTGCACTGGTATTTGTATTTGCACATTTTTTTGCTCATTTTCATTAACGATGAATTAACTTGAAGTGATCTGGAGTGCCTAAAAGAATATTTTTTTCTGTGGCTGAAGCAAAGCTGCACCCATCTCTGTAGATAGTTTCTCAGTAAAACTTTTGCTGTTCGCACAAAAAATTATAAACCACTGTTTTGGATTTGCGAGTGTTCTCCGCTATGCAGTCGTTCTCATTCGATTTCGAGGAAACTGTTCGGTCAAAAAATTAAGTTTTGAACATCTTGCAGTCTCACATCACAGCATAATCGTGGACTGGTTTTATTTTCACTATTGTCCATAGTTATTGCAATACTTCCCAAAAAAGTAACACCGGGCATATTTTGAAAAATATGCAGTGAAGAATGTAGTCACTGGCCAGGTTACGTGTGGTGGGTTTTACGACATAGGTTGCTGCGTAGGAAATATAGCTAATATACCGAAATTGCTTTTAATGTGGGAAGCAGAGCGATGTCTCTTTCCAGTCCCAAGTATTACAAATAAGTAATAAAGTGACATTGAACACAGAGAAAACTAATGCCATGAATTTCAGTTTGAAGAGGAAAAATGGCAATGATAAATTAAATGTAGATGGCATCTCTATAGACTTTGTAACAAATGCAAAATATCTAGGAATGAATATTGATTCTCAGTTGAAGTGGTGTGAGCACACAAAGGTACTTGCAAACAGACTGTCAGCAGCATGTTATGCCCTTAGAATCCTATCATCAGTGTGCAACATGCAGTGTCTTTTAGTTACATATTATTCATATGTACACTCAATTCTTAGCTATGGAATTCTTTATTGGGGAACAAACGCACAAAATATGAACACAATTTTCAAACTCCAAAAAAGAGCCATAACAATAATAACCAAAAATACTTGTCGAGCTCACTGGGGATTTTAACTGCTCCATGTGAGTACATTTACCAGTCAGTTGTACACATCAAAAATAACATTGGTAATTACTGCACAAACAGCTCTGTTCATGACCAACATAAAACTCAAAACTGCATTTGTTACCAAGGAATAAAACTGTACAAATAAATTACGAAAAGAGATTAAAGAAATTACCAAAATACACTTATTAAAAGAGGCAGCTAAAAAGTACCTGTTATCCAATTCATTTTATACATTGAAGGATTACTTAGCTAAAACAGAGGAGGGGTTTAATAAAAAACGTTACACAAATAAATAGTAATAATAATGATTATAAAATATCCAACATTCCACGTAACACCTTCACTTTATGTTTTTTCCTTCTTTTTTTCCTTTCTAGAAATACTTACCCCCAAGCTATGCATAGCACAATACTAACACCTCTTCCTCTTTCTGAGCTCAACATCTCACTCATTATGGACGGATGCTGACTCAGTTTTTCAGGATAGCAAATGGGAAGTTGCGTTACAGAAAATGGCCTAGAGATCACCGGTGTGTGTGTGTGTGTGTGTGTGTGTGTGTGTGTGTGTGTGTGTGTGTAGTGAGTGAAGTGTTATGAAACAATGTGTGTATAGTGTGTGCAGTGACTGAGAGTGAGATATGAGTGAACAAGGTGGCATTGCATTATTTAATAAATTATTTGTAAAAAAAGTATTGTATACCAGGAGTAAATCTAAAGATTGTCTCTAACTAGAAGTCTGTAAATATATGTGTATACGAATTAGTTTATTTTAAATTGACCTAAATTTGTAAATACTTTGACATGTCCTATATCCTTGTGAAAAGAGATCTGCGGATGAATAAAGCTACTACTACTACTACTACTACTACTAGTGAATAAGTCATACGTGTATAATTTGACGTTTGGCCGCGATGAGCTACGACGCGCAACACTCCACATTGTGGCCTCCCGCTAAGCGGATTTGTGGCTCGTGTTTTTCTTTCATATGTGGTTTATGAAGCCAGTTATAAACACACTTTAAGTCATTTTCATTTTAAAAATGGAAGTAGACGATCGCAAATCCGACAGCAGAGTTAGCTACGTACTGTATATGTAAATTTTTCTTGTCTACGTTAACAGTTTCATTCCCACGAAACATTCAGTAACTATTCTCGTTACATATCGTCGAACAAATGGGTTGTGTTCCAGTGAGCAACGAATGATAAATGGGATTTTGCTATTGATATAAGTAAAGTATTCCGTGTTCTGGGTTTTTTGTGCTTATCTGCTTGCTTACCTCTTTTATGCATACACATTTGGGCTTTCTTGATGAAGGCATTGTATACGAGGTAAAACGCCATTTTTCATATATCTGAAGCAGTTATCACACAATTACTTGTGTTATCTTTGAAAAAATAACACTATCTTTTTTATTTTACTAAACGAACAACGTTGAAGTGTGTAATTACAACGTTGTGACGTTGAAACACTCTGGGTCTCCTGTGTCACTCATTGCAGAAACAGAAACCTTGTTTTGAGAAAGCACAACAACACAGATCAAAACACATTATGTTTACTGCAACATAAATCTGCAGAAGTAGCAGCAGATAATAGGGAAACATTTAACACTATTCCTTTTGGTATTACACTAAACGTGTAGAGTTAGCATTACATTTTCTGTCCTCAGCCAATAGCTTTTGGCTGACAGACGTGTAAAGCCACCATTCGTTTGGTACTTGCTCATGGAAATTCCGTTTTTCAGCTGGGATATAGTCAAGTAAGGTTTTCTCATTGGCACTTTTAACTGGCAGAATTTTAGGACACAAGATAGGCAAAACTAATGTTATCTAGGACTTTTCCTTCCCCTTATTGTAGTAGAGTTGTCAGATGAAATGCGTAACGGAGACATAGTCAGCTATTTCCAATGAGCCTCTAGGCAACCCTTGGTCTAGTGCGCTAAAATCCCTGAAATCCTCTTGTTCCATCTTACACAGAAGGAACTGTTGTCCTTGGCGTTGAAAACGACTGGAATCTAATTTTCTGGGTGAAAGGGTACTTTGTTCCTCTCTCTAAGGGTAAAATTTCTGACAAGTAATAGGAAACCATGAACTGTAACTCGGAATTCCTGGTCTACAGCAATGAACTATTTACGGATGATCATATTGTGGAAAAGTGCTGCAATATTTTGAACATCTCTCACAAAATCAGCAATTTTTAGGTTCACGTCCGTAAGGTGAAAAATAGGAATTATGATCAAAACATTCCAGTTTTCCTTCACTTTGTCTAATGCAATGTAGAAACACTTGAGGTATTCTGTAAAATGCTGGAAACGTTCAGGTGCATGTTCAGTTCTTTCACTACGTGGAAAGTGTCATATTTCTTCCCTTTTTTCGACAATAACGAATGTACTCAATATCTTCTTCGCTGCTCAACATTTACGAGCTACAGAAGATCTAATGCATCCATATTTTCGTCTGATGAAGAAGACATATTCTGATCTATTATAGTAGGACCGTCCTGTGTCTCTCTGACAGCGCCACTTAATGTGTATTGCTCACGTCCCGACCGCTCCACGTTCCTGACTCACCACCGCCAGGCGTCCGCGTAACGCCATTTCTGTGTAATTTGGGCCTAAGGAAAGTTGGAACTGCAATTCTGTGCCAAGCGCAATTCTTCCATGCGTTTCACAGTTGCGTTCAAATTCAGATATCTACACTCATCTTTTCAATTGCTGTTTTGTTTGCTTCGGCAAAACAGCGCGCTCGCCGTACGAAGTAATCCTGCCTGAATATCACAGTTTTGGATCGTGGCCATAACTAGCAGCAAGTGAAACTTACACGGTGATTTATAGCGAAAAAACACAGCATTCTTAGGGATGACACTGTATGCCCATTTACTCGCGTTCTCTGTGCACTTTAATGTAAAAACGTGTTCTCAGATGTAAGCGAATAATAGTGTACATTACTGAATTGTTTACGAATGCTCGTTTGATTGTGTATCTGTTGAGCTTACGAAACTGTTCTGGAGAGTACACTTATCTTCAAAAAATCTTTAATTTATAAGTTCATATTGTAATCTGTCCTTACCAAAAATACCGCATTTCCTGTGCGTTAGAATTCTAAGAAAACATGTAGCAAACTGAATGCCTTCATTGATGGAATTTAGATGTTACAGAAGTTTTTGTTCTTTATCCTTGCTAAGGAGCTACTCTAAAAGTGTGTCTTACACGTAATTCCAAAATATATCTCGTCCCAACTTCCAGATTCCTACGCCTTTTCCTCAAAGTGCTCCAAAAATAAATTGATCACCAAGAGCGACAATGGGCTACCCATGACGACACCGTAAGTATATCTATAAAATTCATTCGTAAGTATGAAAAATAATTTCAAACAAGTTCATGCTTGAACTAAGCTGTAGCATCTTTACCACAAGTTTTGTCAATAAAGGAAAACGGATGTGCAACACGAATATTGGTCAATAATGATAATACATCGAATGTATTTGAAGATATCACAGCTAAAACGGCATCTATTAATGTTGAGAATACCGAAAAAGAGGATAAATATTCCTTCACATGGCTGCTTCTGACTTGCGATAGAAATAATCCAAAAATGCGCAATATGAAAACATATGAAACAACTAATGTCTGTCTGAATTATAACTTGGAAGGAATCTCAGGCCCTATCAAAATCCCAGACCTACCAAAATTCGAGGTGCAGAACCCTGATTATTCGGTACACACCTGTGGTCTGGGCATAGATGAGAAAAAAAGCAAGTCAGGAGATGTGAAGCATAAAGTATTTAGACTTCTCCAAAATAATCAATCAGCATTCCAAATACATGGATTTACTGCTATTCTTCGAAAGTAAGAAGTGTCATTACATCTTGACCAGGAGCATGTTCCACCTACTTTCCTGTAGGCATTTTTGTCATACATGTCTGAACTCTTTCATTACATGTGAGTATCTGGGAAGACAGGAACTGGTGCATGTGAAAAGGCTCGCTGGAAATAAGAAGTTCTTAAAGTTTAAAAAACCCCACCACCAGGAACGCCGTCCCTTCGTTTTATACAATGACATTGTGTGCTTACTAGTTCCTGTGGCACGTTGTGCAGGTAACCTCACAGCCTTTCATAACACTTTCCCAGGATGATTTGGCAGTATATCTAGTTGTGTGCTGAAATGATTCCAGTCTCAACAAATTCGAATCTCACGTCGGGTATAATCCTGTGAGATGGTTGCCATCTGAACTTGAAAAACGTTTGTTGAGTATTGATGCTATTTAGGGGAAAATCATTCAAATTAACAGAGCGCGGAATAATGATGCCTTGAATGTCATATTTACAGGATGCCATTGTATACAGGGTGTTACAAAAAGGTACGGACAAACTTTCAGGAAACATTCCTCACACACAAAGAAAGAAAATATGTTTTGTGGACAAGTATCCGGAAACGCTTATTTTCCATATTAGAGCCCATTTTATCACTTCTCTTCAAATCACATTAATCATGGAATGGAAACACACAGCAACAGAACGTACCAGCGTGACTTCAAACACTTTGTTACAGGAAATGTTCAAAATGTCCTCCGTTAGCGAGGATACATGCATCCACCCTCCGTCGCGTGGAATCCCTGATGCGCTGATGCAGCCCTGGAGAATGGCGTATTGTATCACAGCCGTCCACAATACGAGCACGAAGAGTCTCTACATTTGGTACCGGGGTTGCATAGACAAGAGCTTTCAAATACCCCCATAAATGAAAGTCAAGAGGGTTGAGGTCAGGAGAGCGTGGAGGCCATGGAATTGGTCCGCCTCTACCAATCCATCGGTCACCGAATCTGTTGCCGAGAAGCGTACGAACACTTCGACTGAAATGTGCAGGAGCTCCATCGTCCATGAACCACATGTTGTGTCGTACTTGTAAAGGCACATGTTCTAGCAGCACAGGTAGGGTATCCCGTATGAAATCATGATAACGTGCTCCATTGAGCGTAGATGGAAGAACATGGGGCCTAATCAAGACATCACCAACAATACCTGCCCAAACGTTCACAGAAAATCTGTGTTGATGACGTGATTGCACAATTAAGTGCGGATTCTCGTCAGCCCACACATGCTGATTGTGAAAATTTACGATTTGATCATGTTGGAATGAAGCCTCATCCGTAAAGAGAACATTTGCACTGAAATGAGGATTGACACATTGTTGGGTGAACCATTCGCAGAAGTGTACCCGTGGAGGCCAATCAGCTGCTGATAGTGCCTGCACACGCTATACATGGTACTGAAACAACTGGTTCTCCCGCAGCACTCTCCATACAGTGACGTGGTCATACTGACGAAACTAAAATGAGCTCTAATATGGAAATTAAGCGTTTCCGGACACATGTCCACATAACATCTTTTCTTTATTTGTGTGTGAGGAATGTTTCCTGAAAGTTTGGCCGTACCTTTTTGTAACACCCTGTAGAAAAGCAGAAACTCCATGTAGAGACCACTGCCATATAATGGGGAAGTTCAATGGTGCAGCTCACAATGCACGTAACCTAAAATTCCAACTGTCATGATGCATAGGCAACTTCTTCTATAATTCCTCACTTTTTTCTTGAGCACTTGGATGATTTCGAGATGGAGAATGGTAAGGTCATTTTCATACAAGACAATATAGAAGAGCCTGACATGGCACAGACCAGAAACAGAGCCTCAGATGATGGGCACGACACCTGAAGCCGGCCAAGTTGGGTGCGGATGACGGTCGAAACACCAGCGGCAAGAGAGGACAACGAGAGCCGCCTATGGGTGGTATGGATGATGGGCAAAGTTCCTGAAGTGACGCGGACCATGGACGGAGTGCCTGATGTGGTGCAGATCAATAACAGAGCGCCTAACACCATCCAGGCATAAATACTGGACCTGATCCACCCAATTGCCAGTCTCAGGGAGCATCTGAAGAAGACACTGAGTCACACCATCGAAATATCATGTGAGAATCACACGAACAACCGGTAGAAGACTTGATTATTCGACATGACAACATACCGCCAGCAAAACCTGCAAGTGCAGCACGTCAAGAACAGCGCTCCGTTCCCTGGATTCATTACTATTCATGCACACACCTCTTCAGAAACTTCCTGAGACAGTGCGTCAGGAAGATATGCGTACCACCAGAGCCATACATCCCGATGATGCAAAATTTCAGCTTGTGACGAAGAAGAGCGTCTTTCCACTTTCCACCTAGGTTTAATGTGAGAAGATGGGTGGTAGGAAGGAGGTCTGATCGTGGTTATGAGAAGAAAAGAGTGGAGCAGTGTGAGAAGGGAAGAAGGAGACCTGTGTGCGGGATGATTAGGTGTTGTTTAGATCTGGCAGCAAGATTAATGTTGGGGAGATTTTCATTTCCCGAGAGAGGGTGTCTGTTGAATTTGGGATGGGAGAAGATATGGTGAGGGCGCAGGTGTAAACCGGTTGTTGCAGTCGAGTCTGTAGGATGTATAGGATAGACAAAGACTTTAAATGTGTGTGAGGAGGAAGAGAATGAGCTGCTAAGGGATTCTTGTGGCCGAGGTTGTAGAATGTGTGGGAAGAACGTCTCAGCTTGCTGTGCGGCGGAGTCATCGACGTTACCGTGGGGAGTACGGTACAAGGTGAAGAAAGAAGGTTCTCCTGTAGAAGAGGCTAGATTGAGGAGGGTTGCGTGCTGGGCGGCCACCTAGATATTGGAACGAGGGGGTGGGGGGGGGGGGGGAGGCAAGTGAGAAGCAGCCGCGCATTCCTGCCGACTCCTCTCAGTTGTGCCACCGACTCCTTCTTACCACGCGAACACATACTCGTGCGCTTTGACCATGAACCTTGGTGATGGTGTTGGCCTTCTCTGCATATTCATCATTTACTGCGACACGTTTTTCTTAACGTTGGATGGCTTGGTGGAGAAGTCTGCAATTTGGTTGTACAGGAACGTTCCACCTCGAAAATTACGTCGTCGTCGTCATTGTGAAGATGACTAGCACGCAGTAGTTTCTTCATCATAAGGAAGAGGAAGATGTTATCGGATGCCATTTCGGGAGATTACGCGGAGAGAGGCAAAATTTTATGGAACGAAGAACCAGCATGTGTGGCTGTGACCTGCTTACAATGAACTGGGACGTTGCAGTGCAGCACATGCTGCTTCCGCCCCTCCTGTACGTAATCACAGAAACATAAAACTTGAATACGAGCCTGTATTTGATGGAGACATTCCACGAAACCAAACTGCCTGATGTAACAGCATTCGCCAGCAAACTCACAGGCACTGCTCATAATGGACGCGGAGTATAGACACATGATGAATATTTGGTAGGAGTTCAACATCTCTAATTTAGAGGAACATACTAAATTGTACATGTAGAGAGATTTGCACCTTCTCCTTGACATTTTTGAGAAATTCCAGAGTATATGCCTGTGCGTGTCCACTCTGGATCTTTAGTTCTGTTATGCCACATCAGTGCTTTTGTAGGGCGTTATGGTAAAAAGAAACATATCAACACCAAGCTTTTGAGCAATGTTGATGCGCTGCCTTTTTTAAAACGTGGAATTCGCTGTGGACTTTGCCAGTGTATGCACAGGTACACAAAGGCGGATGAAACACGAATGATTAAGGAGGAGTACAGGCCATATGACGATTTGAGTTACATGCTTTACTTGGATGTAAACAATCTCTATAAGCATGCCACGCAACAAACTCCGCTGTTTGTAGGGTTCCGATGGCTGCCTGAAGATCAGATCACCATACTGAAAAAAAAAAGATCGAACATGAGGCTGCTCATGCTGGTGTGGGACATGACCTGGAGGCAGACCTGGAATATTTGACCAATTTGCATGATACACACAGCAACACGCTGCTGTGTCCACATCATTTAGTCCCACGAAATGTTTCATCCCCAAGCTGATGACAACGCTGGGGAATAAGCAGAGATACATTCTACAGTATAGAAACCTCTGGCAATCCTCCAGGTTTTGGATTCAGCCACAGCGCCTCCTTCAAGCAGCATCCCTAGTTGAAGGAGTACATTGATGTTAATACCGAAAAAGTGCTGTCGGAATGTGTGATTTTGAAAAGATACTTATAAATTAATAAACAGTTCAGTTTTTCGGCAAAACCATGGAGAATGCCAGAAAACAATTGCGAAATTTGTCTAGTTAACAGTTTAGATGGACATTGTGGAGAAAGGGATTACATCGCCAGGGAAAATTTTAAGCAGGCCACAATCTTCAATGAATGACTAGTCGCTGTGGAGATGGGTCAGGTTTCAGTGAAGTTCATGAAGCCTGTCGGTATGATGTGTATTCTGAACCTCTCCAGACTCGAAATGTACCGATTCCATTACTTGTCTGTAAAACCTTCTTTGGTAATAAATTACTTTATATAGATGCACACAGTTGCAGCTAATGGGTAAAAGTCTGTGATCCATACAATGTGTGAGTATGTGTGGTTCTTTGTTCTTCACCTGCAGCTATTAGCCCCGATACAGTGTAAATATTTTACATAAAAATCAATAATAGTAGTAGTAGTAAAAGTGTGAAAATTCATAGTAGTAGTAGTGGCAGCAGAGTGATGTATCAAAGCAATAAATTGCTGTTAAGAAAATATTATATATAAAATCATTCTCCTGTTCTCTTAGTATTGTTATGATGCGTTTCTGCAATCACATGCTAGTCATGCATAAAACAACGAATTGGATTGGTATGATAAATCTCTGTATATAAGCAATCAGATACTACTAGTCAGGTATAAAAGCAACAAACTTGTATTAGTCTGATTTGTCCCTACATATAAACAATCTCTTTTTGAAAAAAGAATAATTATTAAAAATGGAAATAACATTGAAAAAAGTATTAAGTATAATAAACCATAAGTTAATTTCTTACAGCAGTGTTATTATCTACAAAAGACCCTAATCGTTGGACCATGAAAGTTATTGTAGGGTGGAAAAGAAATACGAATAATGTTTTTTACAGGTCGTATTTATATTCACACACACACGTTACACATATATAACACAAAATCACTAAGTTTTAGAGTACTGTCCAAATAATTCGTTTCTATATGTCTTGAATTGGACTGAACCATATTCAGACCTATACGTCCAATTAAATATCCAAGCATTCCTTCAGCAAGTTCAGCTTCCACAAATTTTGCGCTTATAATTTTTCAGGCGCATCTTTTGGTGTTGGATTAACACAGCCATTTACTTATTGCTCTAATTGATTTATATTCACACTATACAGGTACAAATAGTCAATAAAGTTACAGTATGCAGTCTAATATAAGGACGCCAGCAGCTCAGTCTGTCTGCCACAATCAGTAAAGCATTGTACAGGTTGTTTAAATTCACTTCATTTGTATCTTTAATGTATATGACTATATCTTCAATTTTAACTCAAGCACTGTATCTCTACACATATCGACAATTGATACCGTAGCTTTTAGCATACTAATGTGATTGGTTGTTTTCATTCGCCATTTTTCTCTCTACGATTTCTGTCATACTGCACAGATAACCCCACAGTCCTTTTCACACCACAAACACTGCGCTATGCTGCTAAGACGTTGAACTTTCTCTATTTGAATCGCCACATCAAAGTCACTGTGGTTGCTAGGCCAATATTCACACTTTTAGATTCACTTTCAGTCAAATTTGCAGCCAAATCGTTTGTGATGGTGAATAACAGTATTCTGCTAGCACTTAGTTCAGACTCAAGTTCTGGCTCTGGCTGTACCATGGCACAGTTGAACAGCACAAGGTCCAACAGTAACTGCTACTGCTGCTGTAGTGCTTCAGGCCAGAACATCTGAGTGTCCTCATCTGTAACAATAACAGCGAAGCCCTAAGTATAACGAAACACATGTGTCATAATAATAATAAAAATAATGGTAATTAGGGATGGATGAATAAAATATGTAATAGTAGTCTTCTTCTTCCCAGCTAATCGCTGTTGCTGCTGGTGGCACTTCATACTGGACATACATACATGCAGCAAAGAAGTGACGGCGTTCATGATTTTGAATTATAAAAATTAAAATTGCTCAAAGTTGGGGGGGGGGGGGGGTGAGGTTGCACACCATTAGTGCTCTGGGGACACAATGGCGTAACGCTATTGGCTACAGGGAGATGGGGAGGAATGATGCCATTGCCTGAGCACCAGTTCTAAGAAAGTGGTTCCGAGAACGGCGATGCTTATGCCCTGAATTCCTGGAATTCTGATGCAGATGTCAGTGATTTGAGCCAGAAACAGCAATGATCCTCTACTAGCATGCTGTAATGATGATGTATGTCAACGAATCAGAAGCAGTCTGTAGGCGCTTAATGATCACCACGTTCCTATGTCCCAAAGTGTACACAAGCTCATTTACATAGACGACGCAGTGCTAATCATCAGAAGCAGATAGATCCAAATTACACGGAGACGACTTAAAGACGCCTGTCTGACCTTGAACAATCGGCAGCAGATTGCCACCGTGTGTTCAGCCCTGTGGTCCCACTAACGAAGCATCTGTGGCAGAGCAATTGTTGAACTTTTATTACTTTTCGGTTTTGCTATAATATTTTCCTATAACATATTATCCACACACGCAATAAGGGCCTGTAAAGTACTGAGGTAAGTAAGCTAAAACAGTCACAAACGAGTTACCTGCAATCTGCATTTCACTTGCACGCATTTTCAGCTTCTGCATCTGAAATAAACTTTTACTTGATACTGGGAGATAGTGGGGAAGTAGCTACTGAAATCATTTAAACAATATTTAAGGGAAAAAATCCAGATAGTCATACTTGCTTTATATCACACGCACAACATACAAACCTTTCATCTAAATTGTTTTCTTTTCTCAGAACACAGCACAGATAAGAATCTAAATTTTGTTCGCAGTTCTATTATTTACAAATTCTGTTTCTGTTAAACATCGACCATATTAGTCAAATACTCTTCCGCTCACCTAAAAGTGGCTCGTTTAGTGATCCACTCATCACGCAAAGTTTGAATACGGGTGGCCCACAAAAACTCGTTAAACCGGAACGATAGATGCAAATAATTGTCTAATATACGTACTTAAGTTCAATTTTGTACAACGACAGTGACCACAGTATCTGTCATGAGAGAATAAGGTTCCTTCACATGTAGCCATCATTGGCCAGCGCTCACGATTGCATCTACCGTCACACGGGAATAAATAGCGGTAATCTAACAAGCAGACACTCGCTTCCTGACCGACTGCAACACACTAACACTGAGTTCGCTAATGGTATTGCTTACATGCCCTCGGTGTGGACAGCCGCTCGCTTCTTGCTCGCCAGCGCACCTGTGTGCTTGGAAAGCACATTATTTGCCACTCTCCCAGTTTGAGATATAATTACTTCCTGATATATTTTTTTTAAAAATAGACATATGATTAAGAGCATACTATCTAAATATTGTCTGTCTATTTCAATATAAATGGCTCGTACGATTTTTCGAACAGAACTTTTAGTAACCTTTGTCCTCCGAACTTCGATTTCCGTCGTCGCCATACAATTTAATAATAATTAATTCTCTTGAAATAATTTGGTCCACTTTATTATATTCACGTCCAAAACTTAAAATTTCTTAAAAGCTGTAAAATATTGGACGTAACCACACACAAACTTCCATACCACGTTGTTACACTAAACCACATTTACTAGTAAAATTTCAACGTTGCAGCTTAGTATTTCAGCAAGTGTAACATTTCTGTAAAATATCGATAACTTTCAAAATATTTAACATAAGTTTACAGAAAATTCTATGTGAAGTTTTTATACCATAACTCTAATCAAAATTAAAATTCGTATCTTGAAATTCCATCAAATGTAAAACTTTCGCAAATGTTGAGATTTTGTGTAACCATGGACCTGATGATGTTCAAACTCAGCATTAATTACGTTTACATGAAGCATTTTTGGAGCAAATAACATGATATAAAATTATAATTCTTTTTAATACGCTATTGGACAATAGTATGGTAGCATGGAGGTGCGGTTAGACTGCAGTTTGCCCACTTAGCTTAGCAGCAGAGAATGAATGAAGGGTAGGGATAGTTCACATTCTCCGGCTTCCTCACATCTGTCGCCAGCTATCCATTGCAGTTTGCTTTCCCACAAGAACTTCAGGAACAATACCCCTCTCGGTAATAGACAATAGACGCGAACAGCAAAATATATAAGAGCTACCCTTGATCACCAACTGACCTCGAGACAACACATCGATGAGGTCTACAAGAAAATTTCTGGGACACAGGGTGCGTTATATCCACTGATTAATGAAAAGTCCACTCTACCCACAGCATGCGGTCCACAGAAGTACAGGACACACAACAGGCCGATTATGTACCGTATTTATTCTTTTCGGGCACGGCGGCCAAGACACATCCGGAGAAGCGACCACTCCAGGAAACTAGAGTACTTAGGAGGATATTCCACGTATCGCGGAAATTTCTCACCAATTACCTACACAAAGAAGCGGAGGAACAACGACTGCTTCGCATATTCCAGTACGTGCGAAGAAATTACACGATATTTAACAGCCAGTGGTCCTATTGGATCGCCAGTATCCCCACCATAAGATTATAAAAAAAATAAAATGGCACCACACTAGCACACACATAAACTCGCTAAGCTAAAGAAACGACGAAATTGGCAACAGCATAGCGAGCAACATGGCAAGGTAGTCCGCAGCTCGTGGTCTCGCGGTAGCGTTCTCGCTTCCCGAGCACGGGGTTCCGGGTTCGATTCCCGGCGGGGTCAGCGATTTTCACCTGCCTCGAGATGACTGGTTGTTGTTGTGTCGTCTTCATCATCATCATTCATCCCCATTACGGTCGGAGGAAGGCAATGGCAAACCACCTCCACTAGGACCTTGCCTAGTACGGCGGTGCGGGTCTCCCGTATCGTTCCCCTACGCTCTGTTAAGGAGTATGGGACTTCATCATCATCATGGCAAGGTAAAAGCCTATACCTGCCACCAAGTAGGCTAGTGGCTTAGAGAGAAGTAACTGGCGGTGTGGCACGACACTCTTTTGTTACCGACGAAAATGGTGGGGATTTCGTCGACATCTCGATGTTTTACTCAGATTTGGCGCGGCAAGAAAACCGAGTACGTTTTATACACGGGAAACGTCGTTCACATATCAGGCAGTAAAGAACCTAAAACGAGAAAGTTAAAAAAAGAGAAAAACTGAGAAACGGACTAAAACGATAGAAAACTTCATTCAGATTTTTCTCGTTGCATTTGTACTTTATATTTCTGACGACGCAGTGATGCGCCCCATACATTGAGGTGGAGTTGCTGTTAGCAGTGGTGTTGAAAACGCTGCTATCGCTGCAACACTTCGGCCTAGTCGGTTTGGCAGGCTGCCTGACTGCCAGGCGCTCCCCTCGAATTGAACTTCGATCGACCCTCGGCAGCAAGGCGTGAGGTTCGCCGCGACCCACATTCGAGACCACTGCCATTCACAACATTCACAAGCAGGTTCACGGAGAAGGGTAAACGTGCGCCTCACCTGTCCCGTCTGCACTACGCGCTACCGCAACGATCTGCTCAGTTACAATACATTGCTTTACAAAACAGAAATGTAATAACTTTGGAAAATCAATTTTTCAAGTAAAAGAGTCGACTTAATGATGCGATTTAAACTTTCCAGTGCTAAACTCACGTCTTAAGCGTTTGGCGAAAGAATAAGCATACTATCTAAAGTGACGATTGAAAATGTGTGACAGGACCAGGATTCGAACATGGAATTCCAGCTTTTATTGAGTAGTTGTCTATTCAAGTATATTCAAGTACGTTTCTCAAGGCCAACCATTTCCCACTGTCATTAAATGCTCCCACCTAGACACTGAAAATTTATAGGAGAGAGATTATCCCATTGTGACAATACTCTGCCGGCCTGTGTGGCCGACCGTTTCTAGGCGCTTTGATCTGGAACCGCGCGACCGTTACGGTTGCAGGTTCGAATCCTGCCTCGGGCATGGATGTGTGTGTTGTCCTTAGGTTAGTTAGGTTTAAGTAGTTCTAAGTCCTAGGGGACTGATGACCTCAGATGTTAAATCCCATAGTGCTCAGAGCCAATTGAACCATTTGACAATGCTCTTATTTGGACCAAATTTTATTTTTGCTATTTTTAACGTTGTATTAGGACGCTGCAGTTAACAGCATAACTCGATTTCTTAAGTAGAAAGCGTCTAATAGGGAATGTTTGCCCCATTCGGAACGTGGGCAACGATAATGGACGAGTCATATAATAATTAAGGCAGTGTGGTGAGGGATCATGAGTAAACTGGCTGGTGAATCCTTGACAATACCGAACGCAGGGACTGATAAACATTTAGACGTGAAGCTAGCACTTTTTCATTATTAAATATTAATTATTAAAAGCCATATTGAGCTGGGGGAGACCTGAGCGTCATAAAAGCTACGCTCCCATTGTCCCAATGTGCTGTTAACAATCTACATCAGGAAAATAGTGAAAATAATTGTGCTACCGACAACATACGAATAGTTCCGACGTCATACGAAGAGTACTAAAAATTTCTGTCGCACGCCACCCTAATCAGTCGGCTTTAGGATTTCTGTGCGAGGCATTCTCTAGGTTTTACGTAATTTCGCGTTTATTCGAGTGTTGGTTAACTGCTTTACGATGTTTCCCAATAAATGCACCGTTACGGTATACGTATTTTATTTAAAATGTATTAGCTACGTGCACTTCCACTTACAGCCACATTTGTAGATTGTCTGCATCTCCGACAGATTCCAATAGCGCTTCAAGAACTGCAAGATATTGCTTCAGAGAGAGAACGACACAGAAAAAAATAGGACGGGATTGTATTGGCAGACTCGTTAAGCTCATCCATGAAAAGATTAACCCAAGTTTTGCATTCTCGAGTGGGAAAGAACGATCATTTCTGCTGTAAGTTGCTTGTACCACTTTCTACGAACTCGTGGCTAAACTGAGGAACTTTTATGACTGGGGAACTTTTATGGAAGTTCAGTACCCGGGGTGGGGGGGGGGGGACACGTATCAACATAGATAATGTGTCACTGCAAAGAAGCGGAAGCGGGGGGTCCTTCAGGCGAAGGTCGTGTAGTATCGTACACGTAACCTTTTTCGATAGTATAATTTTTTCTGGAGGTTGTGTTGCTACGTTCTTCACATTAAACAGTTATATTATACGTTATTAAAAATTATGATACTCCTTGTCATAAGAACATATGTACGCTGATTTTTTAAAATATATTTCCACCCTTTGCAGTTTGGTCGTTTAAATTTTGGGGAGGTTATATCTGACGTGAAATTGTAAGGTGTCAAAAAGTAATTTTTCTTACAAAAGAGTTGTAATTGGATCATAAATGGCTATAAATATTAATTAAGGTAGGTACAGTTTATACCGTGTTAGTACTAAGTTTTCACGTCAGGAGAAAGTTGACTCAAATAAGCAAAAATTCTTAATAAAGTTATTAAGTTAAAGTTTTGAATAGAATAGGATTAAATCAAAAGTTTAATTCAAACTTTAGCGAAACCTTTATTGCACGTACAGTACTGTTCACCTTTATATCGGCACAGTTCTCATGGGTACAAAACTCGGAAATGTGGCATTGAATCCAGTCTCATTAGGTTTCATTGATCATACGGTATTGTTTCCCTTTCATCCCTGAAATTTCTCGGAAAAACTTGTTGTTTCCTAAAACAGGTTTCGTGGCCAACTGTTAGGCATTAAGTCTATAGCCTTATGTACTTCTTGGAACTGAATATTTCGCACTCATGTGCTGATTGTCATTTCGAGAAGTCTGGCATTTTCTACGGCTTCCTTCTTGTTATTTTCGTCACATTTATGTCATGACTTTTTAATATTTGTCTATTAAAGAAAAAACAGCGATAAATAATAGGAAAGAAACCAGTCCAAAGTTGCAAATTTTTACAGTTTATTCATTCATTGATTAGTTTCGGGCCGAGACCCATTTTCAGATCATCACAGCGTAGTAGGAAATGCCATTTTCGACTACGTTATGATGGTTTGAAAATGGGTCTTGGCCCCAAATTAGTCAACGAATGAATAAAAAATAAAGTTTTGCAACTTTGGCCTGGTTTTTCGTTCTACTGATTAACAGATGTTGCTGACCCAAGCTACTCCAGCATGTTAGAAGTTCGTAAATGATAATTAAGTTTTATGGTATCTGTTTCGTCCGGTGCACCCAAAATTGCTTTGGACGATACAATCCGAACGTACCGCTGTAGCAGTTTAACGTAACCATTGTTATTACTTGGCCTAGACATTGTCAAAATATAGGGAATAATATCTCCTGTACTGAAAGATACAACAAAAATGCAACGTTACTTACCCGAAAACCAAACAGCTCTCGTCCTGTACAATACGCTGCCCAATACTTCCCAATCTTCCCCTTCTGATCTTATTAGCCAGCTGAAACATATGGGTGATTCTAGAAACACTGAGATTTCGGGTACAGTAGGAAGGCCTGTCCAGGTAGGCTAATTGTTAGAACGGAAGTCTCTTCTCGTTTGGGAGAGAGTTTTGTTCGAGCAGATGGAACAGTTTTAAAGAAGTTCATACTCTCAGGGAGAAAAAGGAATGGAAAAGGGTGCTGAAAGGAGGCTAAAAGATGAGTATCAACAAAAAAAATACAAGGATTATGGAATGTGGTCGACTTAAATCAGGCGCTGCTGAGGGAATTGGATTAGGAAGTGAAACATCAAAACTTATAGATAATTCTGCTATTTGGGCAGCAAAATATTTGTCGATGACCAAGGCAGAGAGGATATAAAATGCAGGTTGGCTACAGCAAGAAAAGTGTTTCTAACACGATAAATTTATTAACATCTAATATAACTATTAGGAAGGCTTTTCTGAAAGTATTTCTCTAGAGTGTAGACTTGCGCGGGAGTGAAACGTGAACGATAAACAGTTCATAGAAGATGAGAATAGAACCTATCCCAATGCGGTGCTACAGAAGAACGGTGAAGTGTATATGGATAGATCGAGTAAGTAATGAACGTGACGGCCCTGTTTGAAATATTTTAGAAGAAATCGATATTAGCTGCAGCACTCTGAATGAACAGACTTCGCTTAAGCACGCAGCTCTTTTGAACAACTTTTATTGTTCTAAGCATCATGCAGCATCATTTCCTTCTTCTGGTTTCTAATTATTTAACGGTACACGTGTGTACTTCTTAACTGGGTCAGTATTTTCGCCATTGCTTCGATGGCTCTTAATTAGGGTTAGTTACTATACGGCATATGCTTCTTTCCCATAGTGAGGACTTCAAGGTCCACCCAGTTTCTACTTTGCATAGCTGTAAAGTGTCCTCTTTTAATAAAAGTTTGAATATTTTTAATTTTTTAGCCTACGACTACGGCGCGTTATTGTGTGTCATTATCTGCGTCCCCACTAAATCAAAACTTGCCTGTGATTCATGGTGTAAAATTTAATTGTCTCACGTCTTATCTTACGTAAATCTACTTTTATTTAGCAGTTTTTCGATTGCTCCTACTTTTAATGTTTCCCTTCATTGCTATTGCTGCTAGCTATTAAACTGTGGACATGTTTCTGACAACGTGGACTTTAAAATTTAACTACCTTCCATTTTTCTTAGTACCAAGATGTTTTGGATTAGAACATGTGTATGTTCTTTTAGCTCATGACTATGGCTCGTTATTCCATAGGCGTCCCCATTAAATTAAAAGTTGCATGTCATTCATGGAAAGGGTAAAAAAATTCATTAGGTTTTACAATTTATGCGTAAGCTTTAAATCGCCAGCTTTCAGTTAGGGGTTTTACTACAGTTCTGTACAGCCTGTTTAATACGTTCCTTTACCACTCGTAATGTACTCTCAGTGCTTTTCATGCAACATTTTTGTAACTTTTTTCGCCTTTGCATGTAAATCACTGGTTCAAGTTGTGAACGGCCTGGACAGTTGGTTCAGCGTTGTTCTTTCCGTCGACGGATGGCAGTACTTTCGCCAATCTGGTTTATCAGTCTGCTTCCTCCTTCGAGTACGCTACACCGTGCTCTTTGCTCACTGGTGTACATCGCATCCTATACCCTCCATTGTAGCGTTCGGGGTCACAGCACAAATTGTAAGCGTCCTGGAGTCTTCCGTGTTTCTTTACCCAGGCAGTTGTCCGCTGTATTGTCTTGTGTCGCTTTGGCACTGACTCATTTTCTATCACAACCAGTCTGACCGCTGTTTTCCAAAATTGTTTTATGGTGCTCCTTTTTTGTTTTCTCATGTGTATTACTGGGAGTAAAAATTCGTATCAGCTCCATTCTTTTGTCTGGGTAAGCAAAATTCCGAAACAGCACTGAAAAATAAATAAAAAAAACCTTACAACTCGAGTGGTATTTCCAATCTCTGCTAATGAAGAAGTACTGGAATGATCTGAAGAGAAAAGAGTTTATGGCACAGCTTGAGTAAAAGCTGTGTTATGTAGATACGATGCATCCTAAGACATTAAGTCAGTTTTGTGTTCATGGAAGTGTGGGGATAAACACTGCAGAGGGAGACCAAAGGTGGACTACAGTATACAGGTTCAAGTGGCTGTAGGTTGCAGTAGTTATGCAGAGATGAAGAGGCTTGCACAGCGTAGACTAGGATGGAGAGCTGCATAAAAATAGTCCTCGGAGTGAACGCAGCAACAACAACAACTCTTGTCTTTCGCAAAGAGACGTGGAAGAATGGACAGCGCCAAGCAAACAAAGTAAAAATAAAAATAACAAAATAAAAATAAATACATAAATGATTTGACCTCAGACCAGTGGCAGTTAAACTGCGGCCCGCGGGTCACATGCGGTCCGAACCAAATATTGTTGCGGCGCGCGATTTTCAGCAGTATTTTATAATAACATTCATTAGATACTAACCGCCAAATCCAAAACGTCAACAAACTTTAAGAGCTTCTTTACAGTTTGGGTTTCCTATTCAGTCACAAAAATACTTATGACAGCAGAATTTTAAGATGTGCTCAATTCTAATTGACGTTGGTCATTTCGGCAGTTAGCTAAACAAAGTTGACCTTTACCTCAGGGGCATGGGGGTAGTAGACCGGCCACTGCGAAGTCACAGGATGTAAGAGCAGGAATGTTTTGTCTTCTGACAGTTCACGGGCGCTCGCGAGTCGTGCCGATCAGCTGCTGTGGTATACATTTCAGGGGACGTAGCATGGGTTAGTGATTGCGCATTATAGAGACAGGCATCTTCAAACGCAGTACATATCAGTAGCAAAGAATATGAAATTAAATTAAGGATGCTGTAATACAACGTAATGAGTAGAAGAAAAACGGCATTAAAATGATTAATAAATCTGTGAGATCGTGCGTACCACGTTTAAATATAAGTACAGTTACTATTATTAGTCAGTTACTCATATCTCACACATGCAGCACAAAAAGACTTCGCCAGGCAATTACAGTGACACAACTTTGGGTTTTTTGACGGAAGCAACAAACTGAAAAACAGAACAACGACATGAAGTGTTGGAGTGGTGCCGACTTTTAACAATCAATACTAAGTGGTGAACTTATCACGCTCTTTATTGAAGGTACTCTACTCGATACTCATAACGTACTAATTTATGTAGGTTACTAATTAATGATAAGATCGGTACGTATGTGACTCGAGGTGCCGCCCCACAATGTCAGCATTGGCGCTTGAACAAAAAAAAATTTAACAACCAGTGGCTTAGACAGACGAAAGCTTGCAAAGGTGCAGTAATGTTAGATTCTGAGCCCTTTACCGAATAAAACGTTATTACGAAGAGATCTGCTTTGTCAAAATACATACTAAGATTTCCTATACCAACTGAAAATCGCTAAGACATAGACTTCATTTGGTTCAAGACAAGGACCCTGGAAACAGGAACTGTGTTGTCTGAAATTCCGAAACGTCCAGCTTTAGATGTTGGAAAGCCGGTTCTGTTCCAGAACTAGAGAAGTTTGAAGCAAATGCTTGTAGATTTGTTCATTAAGTTACCGTTTTACACCTTTAGCAGACGACTGTGGTAGCTACAGTTAAGTTTGTAGTTGGAAATAAACTCTGGATGGCTTACAGATGTTACTTCAGAAATAAACTGTTAAATAGTTTTGATTATTAATTATGTCTTGCACCAAACAACGAGAACACATTTGAGCATACTTCTGCATTTTCAGTGCATGCGAAAGAGGTAATAGCTCACCCAGTCGAGAACCGTTTAGACAGCTTCTACTTTGTAGATGACTTTAATAATGCCTAATACAGCTGACTATGCGTCCGATTGTGGACTTCAGTAGTGAAAAACATTCACCTAGACCTGTATTTTGTATATTCTATTAATTTTTCCTCAGTTAATTTTTGTTTATTTTTAGGCAGTTAAGCACTACATCAATTTTTTAGCTTGCTGTTGTTTTATTTTTTATAACATTAAATTGTCTATGAGAAAATATGAAGACGTGCTAACCTTTTACTCCTAATAAAAACCTGCTTTTGTACTGAAAAAAAAAATGCTAAGGCGCGCTGCTCAAAAAAGCGAGAAATCCGGTTTCGATTTCCCGTCTGGCGTAAGTTTAAGTTTTTATTTTATTTTATTTTTTTATCTTTGATTTTCTGACTTGTTTGATGCGATCCGTTACGAAATTCTCTCCACTCTCATCCTCTTAATCTCAGATAACCATTTACAGTCACCAGCCGCAGTTTTTTGTTGGATACTTTCGAATTTCTGCCTTTCCCCGCAGTTTGTAAACTCTACAGCTCCCTCAAGTACTGTGGAAGTTATTCCTTTATGTGTTAACAGATCTATTATCTCGTTCCTTCTTCTTGTCAATGTATTCCATATGTTCCTCTCAGCTAATCTGCAGAGAACCTCCTCGTTTTTTACCTTATCACTGCTGGTACACCTAAATTTTAACGTCCTTCTATAGCCACACAACTAAACCGTTTCTATTCTCTTCTTTTCCGGTTTTCCCACTGTCCATGACTGGCTTCCACACAGTTCTGTGGTTCCCAGAGATTTCTTCCTCAAATTAAGAGCACGGTTTAATTCTAGTGGACTTTTTTTTTTTTTGCCTGTACCAGTCTGTTTTCAATGTCCTCCTTGTTTCTTCCGTCATGGGTTATTTTGCTTCTAAGATATCAAAATTCCTTTGTCCTCGTGTTCAATTATTCGTTGGGCTGGAGGTTTAACATTTTCAATTGGTGATCACTGATACAATTTCATATCATTACATCTTGTTGATTTCATCCATACACCCACCAATTCCATTCCAGCGAATAAAATTTAGCTAAAGTAATATCTCGATAGTCAACGCTGGTAAATTAGGTAATGCCGACTGGAAACGACCATAAGATTGACAGTGATGATAAGCAGAAGCAACAATGTCTTTCATTGTATTGTTCTCTGATTGAAAGCTCGCGATTCGTAGTTCCACAGTTGTCGAAGTCTGCTCTCCCGAGAATGCGTAAACTTCTGTTCTTCGCAGCCGCCGCTTCGCTCCTCTACTGAAACACAGCGCCCTCGGAAATCAAGAATTTTAAGCGGATTGTAATCCCCCACAGTCCATGCTTCTTTCTCAAGGTTATCTGTGTACAACAAACATACTCTAACCTCGTTCTCATACCCGTTGTTCAGAATATCTGTCTGGGATTACTGATTCTTTAGCCTTCCAGTTGGCAGCGAGTGTCTACCCTCTGGTCTCTCTCTCTCTACAGCGCATATGTCCTGTGCTCCCACCATAATGGTAATGTCATACGAGTAAAGGTTCGAAATGCTTGCAATTAGATGGTGAAAACCCTCCTTGGGCACCTCCCCGTCACCAGTATTGTCACAAATCCAGCTGTTTTTATGTCAAGTGATTATTTGAACTATGCTTCGTTATTGCAGACCTTGCTTTTTTTCATAGTGTTTACAACACCGTTGCGAGTTTATGCCGATAAAGGACTGTAAGATCAAACACTGCAAGACTGCTTCACATCTGTCGCAACTGACAATGTGGATATTGGGCTTCACTGCGTACTCACTTCGTGTTATGCAGGAAAAGTAAAACTCATCTAGCTCAAATTTTGGTTAAACTACACTGGTGTGCAAAAATTAAGGACGAAAGTAACTTTCGCATGATGTACCACTGCCAAGTAACATAGTGTGGTGTGCGTACTGTAAGACCTTCGGTACACACACCATCAGATTATTTGACTTGTCGCTCTAGCGAAGTAGGCGAGTGTCAGCAATATGTCTCGTGGTCTTATCGTGGCGTGTTTATCTTCTGCCGTTAGGTCAGACGATAGAAATGCCACTTTCACGCTTAGAGTAGCAGATTGACGGTGACCAACTTTAAACAGAACTTGATTAATTTTCACACATATTTATTAAAATAATAACAAGCATAAACATTACTTAACTTGGTTCTGAATGTTATTTACAATTGACAATCTGAAGTTCCTTTGGTATTGGTATTTTAATCTTATTCTCACATATATCTCTGATACTTGACAAAGTGTCTATCCATTTATCTTCATGGCTATGTACAGGAATATGGTAATCTTATTAGGCGCAGACTGAAACTTGACTATAGACTGGTACAGACTAATGTAGACTAATGCAGACTGACTAATCGGAGGTCTGTACACTCGTTATAATACCACGCGCGTTCAGGTGTCACTGCGCGAGTGTGATCCGCGACAAGAAAAGGTCCTACGTTAGCAGCAATCTCATTGGCTGCGTGACAAATTAATACGCGGATCGGCGGAAGCAGAATTTGGTCCGTCTTTATGGCAGCGCCATCTCGTAGTGCGGAGACAGACGAGCGCTGCGCCTGCGCTATTGTGCTTAGCGGGGCGCGCTCTAGTGGGAAAGTTGTGTACGCGCTGACCACGCGGAACTATGTACGCAACACATAGCTAGATGAAATCTGGACCATACACAGAGGGAGAAGAATAGAAATGATACTTTTGTTCAAAGACAATAATTACTCTGCATTCACCTCGATTTATTATAGTCTTCTCAACATTACAAAAGGCAGGACACAGTTCTACTAAGGTGCATAATCACCATGGACGGCAATACATGCTCTGCAACGTGCTCCTATGCTGGTCACAAGTTTGATCAAGAGTCCTTGTGGTAGTTCGTTCCATTTCTCTACCAACGCGGTTGCCAACAGCTGGACGGTTGTGAGTTCAAGTGGATGTGCTGTAATACGTCTTTCCAACGCATTCCCGACGTGCTCGGTGGATTTAAGTTGGGGGAACCGGCAGGTACTCCTTTCGGCGGATATTCTCTCGTTCCAAGAACTCCTCCACCTGCGCAGTTGAATGCGGTCGCGCGTCGTCATCCATAAAAAGCCAAGTCAGTGAAGAACATACTCCCGGAAAGACGCAGATGGGGAAGGAGTACAGTGTCACAATAACGTTCACACTTCTACAGATGTGGACGTACCTTCATATGGCGAGAGGTGGCAACACGCAATATACTCAGGAACTATAGCCAACACTATCGTTTGGGTGGTCCAGGTGGTACTTATATGGGCGTACTGACCTCTAAATCTTTTAAACACTTTACACTCACCGGCCAACGCTACTATGATACTGTATTCCTTCCGCATGTGCAGCTTTTCAGGGCGGATGACAATGCGCGACCGCATCCAGTTTTTACAGGTAGAGGATGTTGGGTCTTGCCCACTTGTCTTGTGTGCGATGCCTAAGGAATGCTCCGTTCTCGGAATGCTATACAACAATTCAAGCAAATAACATTAGTAGTTTTATTTCTACAAAGCAGGTTGACAGTAATTAACTTTAATGTGCAAAGGTTCAAATGGCTCTGAGCACTATGGGACTTAACTTCAGAGGTCATCAGTCCCCTAGAACTTAGAGCTACTTAAACCTAACTAACCTAAGGACATCACACACATCCATGCCCGAGGCAGGATTCGAAACTGCGACCGTAGCGGTCACGCGGTTCCAGACTGTAGCGCCTAGAACCGCTCGGCCACTTCGACCGGCAATGTGCAAAGGTGTCGCAAGCGATGGGCGACATGCAACATAAATCCGAGTCCTTGCTATACACAATGTTGAAACCAGCAATGGATGTAGATCACTAAAATCTGATATCGCAGCACTCTCTACTACGCCATGCTAGTACTCTGCGAGTCCTGTCCACTAAAGTCCGGTCGAGGCTGGCAGGAGCGGCGCTTATATTCACTTCTTGCAGAGGTCGCTCCTGGCGCGGCGCGGTCCTTGTGAACGGGCTTTAGGCTGACTTTTCCTCACAGCCTTCTCTGGTCTTGCGTTCTTCCTCTTCGTTCCGGCGCTTATGGTTACGCCAGAACATACGTGCCCTTAGCGCTAGTATTTCACCCGGAACAAGTCCCGCCCATTCACCCCCCTCCACGCCTATCCATAGTGTAAGGCCCTCCCCTAAACAGCGGCCAGTTCCGCAAACTGCAAGCTACATCAGAATTGTTATCGTCACAGTCCAACATGTTACACTGTGATGGAATTCAGTAATGATAAGAAATTTAAGTTTTTCTGGATACTAATATTATGTGCATCATTAAAGAAATAAAAATATTTATAGAGAATTGAAAACATCACCAGCAATAGAAAAGAAAAAAATAACGTGATGTTATTTAAGGGCAATAAGGACGAATTTTCATTAACTAATTCACTTATTATAATACGTTTATTTGAGGGAAACAGCACAGCAAACATACAATGCGAAAACAATGGTCTTGAATCTGTCATGTCGGTGGTAAAGCCACGGATGCAGTCCAATAACTCTGTTGTCTAAAATCAACGTTATATAGAAATAAGTGAAAGCCGTTTTGTTTATGTAGGCCCTCATAGTAGCTCACGATAATTAAAGAATATAAGAATGCCATAAAACAGAAATGCCTAATGAAAGCAGTAAGATATTTGCTTATATGAGATATTGCGTTAGTATTTGCATGGGCAGTAAGTGAATTTTAACATGTAAATTCTTCCAAAGCCATACCTGCGCATTATAAACGAGATTATAGAGAATTGTGGCTGTTTCTGTGTGATTAGTGTCCTATATGCCGTTGGAAACGTCCCAGAAAAATATTCTGTGGTTATTCTTTGTCCTGTCTGTTTTTAACCAAAAGAATTATAAATTTCTTAAATGTCATTCAAACCATTTTTTAAAAATAAAAATGACGATGTGTATGTTTGTCACAGAGCAGTTATGGAGGAAATAAATGCTGCAGTGTTTCACGGCTGTAAAACGTCCTTCATGCTGTCCTAGTTCTTCTTCCTCCCCTAAAACGTTTCAGCAAAACTATTCAGTGAATAACACGCCAAAACAGCTTGGATCGATCTAGCAAGGACAAAGTAATTTTGATGCCCTCTGGAAGTAAAGTGAACATTGGTGCTTGTTTCACATATACTGTCTGAGTTCTGAAACTCAAGTGTCAAGTATACTGTGGTTCCTCTTTTTCCAAGCAAATAATTCTTTTAGGGAAGGTTTTTCCTGTTGTAGCTTTGGGTGCTTTTTTCACACAGAAGTATGTTCCTTCATAGGCTGTTCATCTGAATACTGAGTTCTCGTATTTAAAGAATTCAGTGCTAAATTGTTTTCTCTTATGTTTGCTGTGGAAGTACCTGGCACAGCTGAGGCCAATTGTGCACGTTTTTTGTAACGTGTTTTTTAACTATCTGGGAAAATTTAAGACCTAGCAAGATATTAATGTAACATTCACTCCAAGTGCAGCCGAACGCCGTAAACCACGTGGGTCAACTGAAGCGATGCCCAGGCGCCGAACAAAGACCGGGAGAACCGTGGGGGGGGGGGGGGGGGGGGCGGGACCTGTTCCGGGTGAAATCCTAGCGCTAACGATTCCTCCAGAACAATACCCCCTCCCCCAAAGCGACGGATGCGCAGAGGGCGGAAACGTTCCCCGGAAAACGACCAGAAGGGTACGCGTCCACCTCCTGCTGCTATGAACCAGATGAAGAAGGCGTCTACTGCTGCGGTGTAGGCGGGTCCAGCTCCATCGGTAGGACGAGAGGAGGCGGAGGAAGCGAAGGCTCCAAGGGGTCGTCCCACGGTGTCGTGGTGACACCTTCTGACGGCTTCTGTGGCCGCGCTGCGCTCTGGACCCGTGAATCTGGGGGAAGACAGACTGAAAGATCATTGTGTACATGACAGAGGCGAAGTTGATTTTGATGGCGGCGCTGCAAGCCATCGGGACCTGAAACAAGATACATGCAAGTGCCAAGTCGACGGACGACCTCGCCTCGCGCCCACCGTCTGCTGCCGCTGAAAACCCTGTAAAAGACAATATCAAGCGGCCCGTAGCGACACTTGCAGCCTTCCTTCGGAGCCGGGAACTGAGGAGGGTGGAGCAGATGGAGCAGTGTCGATGGCGGCGGCCGTGAAGCAATTCTGCGGCGATGGTCCATCTCGTGGGTGCGAACGATATAAGGCGAGAAACAGTTGCAATGCTTGATCCCTGGTGTGTGTGGAGCGTAGTTTGGCCGTCTGCTTCGCCGTTTGACTGTGGGTGGATCGATGCACTAGTTAGATGCTGTACACCATTGCGTCCACAGAATGTTTTCAAATTCATTTGACATGAACTGAGATCCGTTGTCAGCCACTATTAATTCAGGTAAACCTTCGAGACAAAAAATCGATGACAACGCCTGAATTCTGCTACGAGACGTTGTCGAGTTCATCGGCACTGCAAAAGGAAACTTGCTCTATGCGTCAACCACAATCAACCAACGGGTGTTCCAAAAAGGTCCTGCGAAGTCTATGTGCACATGTTGCCATGGCGATTGCGAGTTAGGCCAGGCAGAGAATTTTTGTGGCGGAGCGAACTGATTTTCCGCACAAGCGTGACACTGAGACGTCATCTGTTCTATTTGGGCGTCCATACCCTGTCAACTGCGCAGACTGTTTCGTACGAACAATCCTTCAGTGTCCTTGGTGAAGTAGCTGCAACACTTCTTACTGCAAAGCTTTAGGGTTCAACACACGTTACTGCCCACTGTCATTTTCAAAAAGAATTACACCTTCCTGTACAAGGAGGCTATGCCGACTTGCAAAGTATCGGAGCACTACAGTGTTCTGTAAGCTTGAAAGGTGGCTACACTGAGTCACAGCGCCAGAGACTGAGCCAAAGATTATTATTCAAAAAATGGTTCAAATGGCTCTGAGCACTATGGGACTCAACTGCTGAGGTCATTAGTCCCCTAGAACTTAGAACTAGTTAAACCTAACTAACCTAAGGACATCACAAACATCCATGCCCGAGGCAGGATTCGAACCTGCGACCGTAGCGGTCTTGCGGTTCCAGACTGCAGCGCCTTTAACCGCACGGCCACTTCGGCCGGCTTTTATTATTCCGCCGCCTCCACTGGCAGTAGTAGTTCAGAGGATGTCGAGGGCAGTTGTTATTCTGTTGGGCGAGAGAGTAGATGCTGTTCGGTTGATGTAATGTATAGATGGAAGGAGTTGCAATCGTCAGAGTGTATTTGAGAAAGGAGATGGGCTTTTGATTTATGATGCTGGTGTAATGGAAAATTTTCGTCAATATATAATGAGGTAAAAAGGTATTACAGTTTTCTTTAATGACAATGCCTCTTGCTCACAGGTACAGTCAACAAGGCATCTGGCCCGTGTTCATTTATTAGACTTGTAATTCTGGTTTCTATGTGCAATTATAGTGCTTCTGGTTTTTCAATTAGTTCATTGTAAATGGTGTTTAAAATATTTTGTCGTATGGAGAAAGAACCGAGCCAGATACATGTACGTTGAGTCACAAAAATGGTTCAAATGGCTCTGAGCACTATGGGACTCAACTGCTGAGGTCATTAGTCCCCTAGAACTTAGAACTAGTTAAACCTAACTAACCTAAGGACATCACAAACATCCATGCCCGAGGCAGGATTCGAACCTGCGACCGCAGCGGTCTTGCGGTTCCAGACTGCAGCGCCTTTAACCGCACGGCCACTTCGGCCGGCCGTTGAGTCACACTACCACACACAGAACAGTTACACTTGTGCTATGTTGTTACGTAGCTTCTATAGTGCCGGGGACTTAATTAATCAATTGTGTTAATGGAAATTTCTTGACATTCTTTGTTTTTATTTTATGCAGTCAGATTGCGTGCTAATAATAGCCAGGGCCAACCGGTTACGAGACTTCGTAACCGGTCACACAGCTACTAAAATTATTGCATTTATTCATTAATATTTCTAACTAAGCCCCCATGCAAGCTATGCAAGGAACGAGGAAAAGATGTGCTAATGTATGTTAGCAAAATGTTCAAATCTGGATCAGCTTCCGCGGCCTGTGCAATTTTCTTATAGTTCAACGGAAAAGAGTGAAGCAATTCAGAATCCTGAGCATCGATGTGACAACAGGATGCAGCAGAAGCGTCAAAGTCTGTGTCAGGGCCAGTCGTGAGAAGTGAAAGTGCGTCCGCATTACCATGTTGAGGCGTCAGACAATACACAATCTCGTAATGGTATTGAGACAACAACATAGCCCATCTTTGCAATTTTTGGGCAGTTTGTACAGGAACCGGATTAGTCGGATGAAACAGGGACTGCAAAATCTTGTGATCCGTTACTAAGTAGAATTTTCTGCCATACAAATAGTGGTGGAATTTGGCGACACCATACACGATAGCCACTACCTCTTTTTCAATTTGTGAATTGTTACACTGAGCTTTGGACAACACTATTGATGCGAAAACAATAGGTCTGTCTTCATCACCAATTCTGTGCGAAAGCACTGCACCGATTCCATAGGAGGAACTTGCAATACAATTGGTTTTTCAGGATCAAAGTGAACTAGGCATCGATCACTGAGCAATGCATCTTAAATTTTTAAAAAGCTACTACTTGGCACTCATCTGTACAAACAGAGGGGACATTCTTGCGACACAAGCGATGCAAACGAGCTGAAATTTGTGCGGCATCCGGTATGTACCGAATATGATAGTTCATTTTCCCTAAAACTGACTGTAATTCTGTGACATTGCGAGGAACTGGCAACTCTCGTATAGCGGACAAATGCGACTGAAGAGGATGTACATCTTGACTGTATATGGCATGACCAAGATACTGCAACTTAGGTTTAAAAAGATCACAGTTGTCCAGGCTACACTTTAGTCCTGCATCAGATAACACACGAAACAAAGCACGTAAATTTCCAATATGTTCTTCAGGTGTACGACCTGCTACGACAATGTCGTTTCGTTACAAAAGTTTGAACAATTTGGCGCTTGTGCAGTCATCTGCTCCAAATACCCATGGGAAACGGCGGGTGCGTAAGCACTGCCAAAAGGCAACCGCAAATATTGAAAAAACCTAAATCAGGGCATTTACTACACATACTTTTTGAGATTCTTTATCGAGAGGTATTTGAAGATACACGTCGTGCAAATCAATTTTTTTAAAAGTAGTGTCCAGACCCTAATTTGTCCAAGGGATCCTCTGGGCGTGACAACGGATAAGTATCAATTACAGTTTGTGAGTTGACTGTAGACTTAAAGTCAAACAGAGGCGAAAGCGACCTGAAGGTTTAGGGAGCCCATTGACTAGCTGATATGGGCGCAATAACTCCGCTATCTTGCAATTCTTTAAGTTCAGCAGCGAATTTGTCCCTTAATGCAATGGGAACAGTTCTGGCCCGGCAAAATTTCGGCTGAACATAGTCTTTAAGAGTAAAATGTACAACAAATCTGTTAGCTTTACCTAAACCATCAAAAAAGAGTTCTGGGAATTCTTTTAGTAAGTTAGCTACACTGTCTTTTGCATTGAATGCAGACACTTACAATACATTGTCCTGAATGTTACAGCCAAACAAATCAAAAGAATCAAGACTAAATATGTTCTCACAGTCGCGTGATTGTAGCATTGTAGAAGTCACTGTTCGCGTATGCGAGTGATACATGGCAGGCAAAGTACATTACAATGAAATGAATATCCATAGCTGCATACAGGCGTTGATATAAGTCAGCGAGGACAGTTGAAAATGTGCGCCCCGACTCCTGCTTACATGGCAGACTCTCTATCCATCTGAGCCACCGAGGACACAGAGGATAGTGCGACTGCAGGGATTTATCTCTGGCAGACCTCCTGTGAGACCCACATTCCCAACTTATTGTCCCGCACTATATTCATAGTGCCCCTGCCCATTATACTCATTACTCGCGGCTTTTTGTTGATTCCCGTAAGTGTTCGGGCACTGTTTGTGCATCTGCACAGACGTGGGGAGCCTAACAGTTCATACGTGTGACGATTTAGCAATGTGACAGAGGAACCCGTGTCGAACTGAAATTTCCCACGTTTCCCACAAATAAGTAAATGAACAGAAAGTTTGTTTGACTGACGTATCACTGACGAAACTGCACGCTTGCTAGTTGCAGTCTTGGAATATACTG
This sequence comes from Schistocerca americana, assembly GCF_021461395.2. Taxonomy (NCBI): domain Eukaryota; kingdom Metazoa; phylum Arthropoda; class Insecta; order Orthoptera; family Acrididae; genus Schistocerca; species Schistocerca americana. The sequence goes on along the minus strand of NC_060122.1, from coordinate 472,343,020 downwards.
CGCTAATGACGTGGGCCTTGTGACGAGCGATTTGTGACTGGGCTGAATGCTTATGTTTGTTCCGTTGCAAACATACGGATTGCACATGTCCGTTCCTGCTATAAGCGTACCACTGAGCTTGTCGGGAGGGGCAGTCTTGGCGTTTGCGCCGTGAATAACCTAGGGCAAGACTTAATTCTGTTCACCTGTGTAGCTGCCGGTTTAGCGAACTGCTTACGTGGCATGCCGAGGTGTTGTTTACTCGGCTTGGCTAGCGCACGCCACCGGTGCGGAATAGGGCGATTGCAAGCAAGGGACTCAATCCAACAAATAGCTGGCTGGTCAAATTTAACAGCCGACAGGGCACCGGAATCGTACTGATCTAGTATTTGCACCACGTGCTGCAATGATGGACCGGACTGTTTCAAAATTTGTTCTCTGAATTTGACATCAGGTACATTGTATACGACCACATCACGCATCATCAGAATACAAAGCACGGCAAGCATATTTAAATTTGCATTTCAAATGGTTCAAATGGCTCTGAGCACTATGGGACTTAACATCTGTGGTCATCAGTCCCCTAGAACTTAGAACTACTTAAACCTAACTAACCTAAGGACATCACACACATCCATGCCCAAGGCAGGATTCGAACCTGCAACCGTAGCAGTCGCGCGGTTCCTGACTGAGCGCCTAGAACCGCTAGACCACTGCGGCCGGCGAAATTTGCATTTCCTTGTCATACTCTGCAAATCTGCGACACACTCGCGATAAGTTTGTTCTGACCGTTTTCTGCAATGATAGAACTGATACCTAGCTGCTACCACATTCACTTTTTGTTCATAATAGTTTGTTAGTGAGTGTACCACTGCATTGTAATCACGCTAAATCTGATTGGCGTCAGGAAAGAGTTTTTGAATTAATCTTAACGCTGCACTTCCTACCGTGCCGTGGATAATAGATATGGAAGTTTCACAGTACTTGGTACATTGTGGGCGATGAGACGCGATTCGAACTGGGACAACCACTCGAGCCATTCCTCGTCTTGTTCACAAAACTGTTAAAAAGTTGGTACAGCAGCTGTAATGGTTCAAATGGCTCTGAGCACTATGGGACTTAACATCTGAGGTCATCAGTCCCCTAGAACGTAGAACTACTTAAACCTAACTAACCTAAGGACATCACACACATCCATGCCCGAGGCAGGATTCGAACCTGCGACCGTAGCAGTCGCGCGGTTCCAAACTGAAGCGCCTAGAACCGCTCGGCCACACCGGCCTGCTGGTGTAATAGGCGGTGCTTGTTCCATCGGGCGCGCAGCGTTGGCTAGTAGCTGCTACACTGTGTTGAGCAGTGTAGATATTTGGTGAGTCTGAAACTAAAACATCGGCATTACCTGAATGGCATCTAACGCTTGCGGTTGTGGCGTCTGAGCAGAAGGGAGGGGGGGTGGGGAACAGGTGTGGTGGACATGTTGGAAGACACAAATGTAACAAACAGACAAAAATATGTACAAAGGTAAAGAAATGTTCTGCAACGTCCACCTGAAAACACTGATTAGCAAAAACGACTAGAAACTGTTAAAGCAATGAAGCACCCCTGCAAAGTAAAGAGAAGAGAGGCGCCAGCACAATATAAACGAAAAGTTCGTGGCCTTCGGGTACTGGGTTCAGAGGATTCTCATCGCCAGGTGGTGAGTGTTGCCCACTCGTCTCGTATAGGGCGCCTAAGGGACGCTGAGTTCTCAGAATGCTATACAACAATTCAAGCAAATAACATTAGTAGTTTTATTTCTATAAAGCAGATTGACAGTACTTGACTTTAATGTACAAAGGTGTCGCAAGTGCTGGGTGACGTGCAACATAAATCTGAGCCCTTTCTGTACACAGTGTTGAAAAGAGCAATGGATGTAGATCACTACAATCTGATATCGTAGCACTCTCTGCTAGGCCGTGATAATACTCTGCAAATTCTGTCCACTACTGTCCGGCCGAGGTAGGCAGGAGCGGCGCTTATATTCACTTCTTGCAGAGACAGCTTCTGGTGCGGTGCAGTCCTTGTCAATTGGCAGGCTCTCCGCCTTTTCTGGTCTTGCGTTCTTCCTCTTCATTCCGGCGCTTATGGTTACGCCAGAACAGAGGAGTTGTTGGAACGAAAGAATATTCGACGATTCGACTGGCGTGCTCATTCTTCAACTTAAATCCCATCGGGCACATGTGGGAGGCGTTAGGCAGACGTATTGCAGCACGTCCGCATGCAGCAACGACCATCCAGCAGTTATCAACTGCGCTGTTGGAAGAATGGAAAGCCCTACTACGAGAACTTATCAACCATGTGGAAGCATGGGAACACGTGTAGAGCACACATTGTCGTCTGTGGTGATCAAACTTCCTGTTAAGGACTCCCAGCTTTTGTAGCATCCAGGGGATCATCATAAATCGCGGTAACTTCAGTGTAGTCATTGTCATTGGGTAGAGGTGTCATTTCTTTTCGTCTCATTTCGTATTTGTTTCAGTTACTTTCTGTTCTGTACTGTACTGTAGCAGTTCTTTCTATGTATGGCCCAAGTTTCATCGAGCTATGTTACATGGCAGTGATACATAATGCGAGAGTTACTTTCGTAAAGTTTGTCAAAATATACAAGCGCAGTCAGTGAATTGCATCTATAACGATGTGTAGTTAGCAGTAATTGTGGCCACTACATCTACATGAATGTTCAGGTGGCCAGTGTACAATACATTTTCGATTTTCCCCCTACTGCATTCGCGTATTGCTCTAGAGAAAAATAAGTGGCTACATGACTCTGTACACATCCTAATCTTTCTTATCTTTTTCTCATGACGCCTACGTGAGATATACGTTGGTGGTAGCATAATGGTCGTGAAGTGATGTTCGACTGCAGGTTTTCTAATGTAGCCAACAGGACTGATCCACTTGTTGGCATCTGGTCTGAATTTCGTCTCGCGCTCTTCGACCGACGTTCGGTTAGTGACCTTTTGGACGTTTCGCCAGCTTGAGTGGCTAGCATTGTGAAAGACTCACTTTTCATTGTTGGTTGCCAGAGATTATACGTAGACTACCTGTGGCGCAAAGGTCTAAGTGCTTTTCCGTGGTCGTTATCGCTTTGGACCTCCCCTGGTTATCCGCAACGGTCAGTCGCTGCGGGACTCGAGGCCAGGATCCGTTTACCTCAAGGCTTTCTGCTTTCTTGTTAAAACTATTGTCTTGTTTATGAATCATGGACTTCCGAGCTACAGCGAAAGATCAATGCCGGTAATAAGTGGAGAATAACAGTGGTAATGATCAGGGAAAGGTCCTCCGGATGCGGGATCAATTCCACTCTGTTGTTAGAATCTTCCACAGTTCTAGCCACTAGTGCTGGAGAAACGTCAGAACACTCAGTAACAGAACGACGCCCGAAGACACAAAGACGTAAACCGAAAAGCAGTACGTTAACCAACAATGTTTGGCGTGAACTCTGTCGTCTTACTTCCAAGGATTCACTTTTAAATTTCCAGAGTGTTTGCTACCCTTTTGTATGCGGTTTATCGACCTTTTATGATCATAGCAGGACGTCTCTAAATTCTTCTATTGTCTGTTTTCATCCCTACTTAATAAGGACTCCAAAGACAAGGACAATATTATAGAACTGATTGCACTAGCGTCTTGTATGCGATTTCTTTTACACATTCACACAGACTTTGCACTTTCCCACAAATCTTGCGAGAAACCAAGTCTTCCATTCGCCTTCCCTAAGACGGTTTTTAACTAATCTTCCCACTTTGTATTGCTTCTTAGTGTTGTTGTTGTTATTGTGATCTTCAGTCCGAAGATTGATTTGATGAAACTCTCCACACTGCTCTATCCTGTGCAAGCATTTTCATCTCCGAATAACAACTGCAACTCATATCCATTTGAACTTGCTTACTCCACTCATCTGTTGGCATCCCGGTGCAATTTTTACCCATTAGGGGCCCTACTTCTCTTTCCTGTGGCACACCCGAAATTACTTTCGTTTTTGTGGATCATTGGCTTCCAGTATAACCCACTGGGTTTCCTTAATCAGATATTCCTCATGTCAATCAGATATTTATGAAAATACTCCATATGTAAAATATGTCGTTTATTTTTCCACCTAAGTTTCACATTTATTTTTATGAGATGGATAGTTTCGATCAAAGTTGATCATCTTCAGGCCTATGTTGTACTCCATGTAATAGTACCTTAACTAGTGTGAAGGATGTGGTGCAGTGTCGAAAATTTTTCGGAAACAGACGATGGAATTTGCCTGCTCACTTGCATCAGTATTTCGCAAACAATCTTTCATTCTTGATATTGTGGATACGTGAACTATACGATGTCAAGCTGGTCTCATTGTAGGCTAGCATTCAGTGCAATCTTGCCCAAAATTCCAAATTTAACTTTCAATCGCAACAGCGCGTTTTCAGCAGTATTTGGTCGCCGGCGACACCCAGTGGAGCAAGATAAATACATACATCTTGGAAATTCGTGCAACCTACTATCAGTGTGTGTTAAAAAATGACGTAATTCCTCCATCTGTATAAAGGTGTTGGTTAGATTGACAACTAGTTTCGATGTTGTTACAACATCATCATCAGGCCTTGTTGACAGTAACCGTATGTGTCTAAAACTAGTAGTCAGTGATGAGATAGGCATGGACTCGACTAATATCTGATGCAGTGGAGGAGGGAACTGACACCATGAATCGTGCGGGAATGTCCATAGACCTGAAAGAGTACGATGGGATTGAGATCTCTTCTGCACGTTGCAAGGTATCCCAGATATGCTCGATAATGTTCATGTCTGGGGAGTTTGGTGGCCAGCGGAAGTGTTTAAACTCAGAAGAGTGTTCCTGGAGCGACTCTGTAGCAATTCTGAACGCGCGGGGTGTCGCATTGTCCAGCTGGAATTGCCCAAGTTCGTCGGAATGCACAATGGACATGAATGGATGCAGATGGACAGGATGCTTACGTACGTGTTACCTGTCAGAGTGTATCTACACCTATCAGTGGCCCCATGTCACTCCAACTGCACACACATCACACCATTACAGAGCATCCACCAGCTTGAACAGTTCTCTGCTGACATGCAGGGTACATAGATTCATGAGGTTGTCTCCATACCCGTACACGTCCATACGCTCAATACCGTTTGAAACGAGACTCATCCGACCAGGCAACATGTTCCAGTCATCAACAGTCCAATGTCGGTGTTGACAAGCCCATGCGAGGCGTAAAGCTTTGTGTCGTGCAGTCATCAAGTGTACACGCGAGGGCCTTCTGCTACGAAAGCCCAAATAGATGATGTTTCGTTGAATGATACTTGTTGTTGGTCTAGCATTGAAATCTGCAGCAATTTACGGAAGGGCTGTACGATTTTCTTAAATCGTCGTTGTTTTTTTCGGTCGCAGTGACATCCGAGATTTTATGTTTTACCGGACTCCTGATATTCACGGGCCAGGTCGTTCGGGAAAATCCCCACTTCTCCGTTCCCTCGGAAATGCTGTGTCCCATCGCTCGTGCGCCGACTATAGCACCACGTTCAAACTCAATTAAATCATGATAACCTACAATTGTAGCTGCAGTAACTGATCTAACAACTGTGCCAGACACTTGTCTTACGCAGGCGTTTCGGACCGCAGCGCCGTATTCCGTCTGTTTACATATCTCTGTATTTGAATAAACATGCCCGTACCAGTTATTTGGCGCTTGAATCTATTTCTGCTACGGTCTGAGACAAAGTTCCTTTCTTCCAATGTTTTGGAGAGGCACAGCGATATTGCTACTAGCTGCCTACGGTGGGGAGTCATGCTCGTCGACACATTGCAGGTGTCTATGAACTGTCTGCATCTTGTTGAGGTACTGCTGCGGCGGGAAAGATCCCCAGATCTGTCTCCGATAGAACTTGTGTGGGACCAGGTGGCACGTCAACTCCGTCCCAGTGCTAGTATCTAGGACATAAAGGACCATTTACAACCGTTGTGGACCAGCTTGCCTCAGCAGAGGAGATAATGGCTTCATGACGCTCTCCCGAACCAAAGCAGTGCATGCATCCACGTCAGAGGGGGTGCAACGTCGTACTGATAAGCGGGCCCGTACTGCCAAGTTCTTTACAAATTTCACTCGTTTCTATGGTCAATGAATTGCATCAGATAAGTCTCTCAAACCGTGAAGTTTCATTTTGTTTCCACCTCCTTCTCTGGGTCCTTCACTTTGTCAGGCAGTGGAACTGTATGTACTCTATTTTCTGAGTTACACAATACTTCGCCTTGACGTTAGTCATGTCACCGGGAACGCTTTGTGTGCCTCATTTGTGGCTCAGTGATTGGCTGGCCAAGGTCACATAAACACATAAACATGTAAACTAAAGTATAATTCCGATGAGAGATAAGTTATCTTGCCCCTGAATATCTGTAGCAGAGAATAAACTGAATTAGGTTTTTAAATTAATTTTCGAAGGGAGCAAACACCTGTACTGAGGGTACTCTGTGCCAAAATAAAAGTAGGAAATGGGTGTAGGCTTCTTAGATTTGTCTCAAGGTAAACGAGTGCCATACGACCTGTCACTCGTGCCGGTGAAACCTGTCTGCCGTCGAGCGACGCACTGCGTTTCCCGTAGCGCACGCGTCCGACATGGCAGAGCAATTAAAGCGAGTACGCATGCGTTGTGCAACACGTCGCTCTTACACGGAATTCCTTTCCTCTGAGGACAGGCCACAGCGAAACGTTTTAGTAGGACGTCGGTCATTTGCCCGGCGTGCACAGACACACAGGACAGGGAGACAGACAGTATTATTTGTAAGGAAAGCAAGGTACAGCCCGCCCGGTAAGCCGTGCGGTCTAACGTACTGCCTTCCGGGTGGGAAGGCGTGCCGGTCCCCGGCACGAATCCGTCTAGCGGATTAATGTCGAGGTCCGGTGTGCCGGCCAGTCTGTGGATGGTTTTCAAGTCGGTTTTCCATCTGCGTCGGCGAATGAGGGCTGGTTCCTCTTACTCCGCCTCAGTTACACTATGTCGGCAATTGCTGGGCAAACACTTTCTCCACGTACGCGTCCACCATAATTACTCTACCGCGCAAACAGTGGGGCTACACTCGTCTGGTGTGAGACGTTCCCGGGAGGTGAGGGAGGAATCCACAATAAGCCTGGTTTCGGTCTGGGGCGGCGGTGGGGTGAGTGGACAGCTGTAGCCTGTTGTGGGGTTGTGAACCACTGAAGACTACGGCGGGGCCGAAACCTCTCCGTCGTTTCTAGGTCCCCATTTCCATACAAAATACAAAGCAATATACACCGTGCAACACATTTAAAAGATCACTTTTTATAAATCCCGTAATCGACTCCCATTGCTACGTGGAAGTTTGACATTTGGTTCATACATTATATGACCAAAAGTACCTTGACACCGCCAAAAACATAGGTTTTTCATATTAGAAGCATTATGGTGAAAACGTGAAGGGACACGTACAGCACAAAACCGTGCAGGCCGACCTCGTCTGTTGACTGACAGAGACCGCCGACAGTTGAAGAGGGTCGTAATGTGTAATAGGCACACATCAATCCAAACCATCACACAGCAATTCCAAACTGCATCAGGATCCACTGCAATTACTATGACAGGTAGGCGGGAGGTGAGAAAACTTGGATTTCATGGTCGAGCAGCTCCTCATAAGCCACACATCACGCCGGTAAATGCCAAACGATGCCTCGCCTGGTGTAAGGAGCGTAAACATTGGACCATTGAACAGCGGAGAAAACGTTGTGTGGAGTGACCAATCACGGCACACAATGTGGCGAACCGATGGCAGGGTGTGGACATGGCGAATGCCCGATGAACGTTATCTGCCAGCGTGTGTGGTGCCGACAGTAAAATTCGGAGGCGGTGCTGTTATGGTGTGGTCGTGTTTTTCATCGAGGGGCATGCACCTCTTGTTGTTTCGTGTGGCACTATCACAGCACAGGCCTACCTTGATGTTTTAAGCACCTTCTTCCTTCCCGCTGTTAGAGAGCAATTCGGGGATGGCGATTGCATCTTTCAACACGATAGAGCTCCTGTTCATAATGCACGGCCTGTGGTGAAGTGGTTACAGAACAATTACATCCCTGTAATGGACTGGCCTGCAAAGAGTCCTGACCTGAATCCTATAGAACACGTTTGGGGTGTTTTGGAAGGCCGACGTCATGCCATGTCTCACCAACCGACACCGATACCTCTCCTCCGTGAAGAATGGGCTGCCATTCCAGCACCTGATTGAACGTATGCCTGCGAGAGTGGAAGCTGTCATCAAGGCTAAGGGTGGGCCAACACCATATTGAATTCCAGCATTACCGATGGAGGGCGCCACGAATTTGTAAGTCATTTTCAGCCAAGCGTCCGGTTACTTCTGATCACATAGTGTAGGTGCCGAGAATCTCTCTAATGAAGCAAAAGCGTGGCGCCCTTTGGCTCTGCGACACTTCAAACAGTAAGTTGTGGAGACATTCGGGAAAAACGCTGAGCTCAGCGTTAAAATCACGTCTTTCCTTATGGGTGGCCGAAGAAAACATTTCAAACACATCCGTGCTGAGTTTCGACACGAGAAGAGCTTATGAGGTGGCATGAAGGGCATCAATGAAACCACCACTTCCACTGGAGCGTTGATTGCCACACATTTTGCGGTCGACAACGACAGTTCACAGTGGGCTGAGCACCAGGACGACTTTATTAACAACCTTTGACGCTGCTGATACCACCGGACTATTCAGCCTTACTCAAAAGACAACCTTGGCCAACAGTGTCATCGAACAGAATCGCACTCCTTTGGAGTGTAGTGTGTCTGCAGATAGTGCTCTGGTGTACAGCATGGAATCGCAGGACACTGTTCAAAACCAGTCAACGAAACGTGAGACAGATCCGAAGCAGCAATGGGTCCTTGTGCTGTTTCAGCCCTCCTGTTTCGCGCCTTCCTACGGCGTGATCACGGAGGGGTGCGACACTGACACATGTGTGAATAAAATGGCAAAGGACGACCCAGTTTGGCAATACCCTCGATACCGCCCGCCCACATTTATTGAGCATCTTAAAAACGTACCTGTTGAGACAGAGACAAGTCTCTTAGGCACCAGCAGACAGGCCGTACTTGTACGCCATACGGAATCGCAGGGATGTTGAAGGTATTGCAACGTAAGACTTTGTAAAACGTTGCCTCTGTTTAGCTACATTTCTAAAGTGCTCAGCAAAGATGGGTGGGTGGCGCCGTGGGTGTTGCTGAATTGGCAAGGGAGCGGTGGGCGTTAGACGGATCCTTTGCCGTTTTATTCATCCATATATCACTGTCATACCCCTTTGTCATCACGTCAGAGGAGGGCGCAAAACATGACGGCTAAAGAAGCATAAGCATGGTGCTTCGGATCGCTATCGCATTTCGTCGAATGGTTTTGAACGGTCCCTAGTGGTTGCACCCTGTACACCACAGCGAAACTTGCAGTCGCACTGCATTCAGAAAGGGGGCGGTCACGTCTAATGGGTTTGCTGGCCCACGATGCCCTTAGGGTAGGGTTCTTCCGTCTGGGGGTCTCAGCAGCGTCAAAGATTGTCAAGAACGTCGTCCTGGTGCTCAGCCCACTGCGAAATGTCATCGTCGACCACAAAATGTGTGGGAATCAACGCCGCAAGGGAAGAGGTGGTTTCACTGACGCTCTTAATGCCACCTCTTAAGGTCTTTTCGTGTCGATTCTGAGCAGCGGTGTTTATTATTAGATATTCTGTACATCAACGAGCTAGCACTCTGCTTATCCCCCTTAGTACAAGAACTGATAGGAAAACGATGCATGTTCGCGCTTGGCGATGATCACGTAACAGTGGTTGGATTGGATTGTTTAGGGGAAGAGACCAGACAGCGGAGTCATCGGTCTCATCGGATTAGGGAAGGAAGTCGGCCGTGCCCTTTCAAAGGAACCATCCCGGCATTTGCCTGGAGAGATTTAGGGAAATCAGGAGGGCCGGACGCGGGATTGAACCGTCGTCCTCCCGAACGCGAGTCCAGTGTGCTACAACTGCGCCACCTCGCTCGGTCGTAACAGTGATAACTGTAAGTAAGTGGCACAATCAAAGGTGTCCGATGGATCCGTCGTTCGGTTTCGTCACATACCGGATCTGTCCAGAACACTGCGCGCCGACTTCCCTGTTTCTTCATTTCTGCAAACGCCAGGGACCTAGCAGCCGTAGTGTCAAAATTGCGTGGTGACGTTAAACGCTGAAGTTTCTGTTAGCAGCGCCGAGCGCCGATTACGTCAGCATTTCCCTTTTCACGCCTCTGCCCACCGCAAAAACCAATATTGTCATTTAGATTTTTGTTCATCATTTTCAGCAACTGTTTTTGAAGAATGGAATCCCCGCATTGCTATCGTACTTCTTCTTTGTGCCACCTATACTTGCTTCACACAATCAAAGAAAACGACTGGAAGAGATGAAAGTTCAAAAATCAGAAAGTCTCCCTCATACAGTGAAAGTAAAAATATGTTCTACAACGTTTTCAAAAGAACAGTTTCAAATATTTGACGAAAATAGCGAAACAACATAATACAAAATAAAAAATCAGCACTCAATATTACCCTTTCGGTATCGATATGTCGATGTATTGGTAAAAGAAATATTCCAGAATGAAATTTTCACTCTGCAGCGGAGTGTGCGCTGATATGAAACTTCCTGGCAGATTAAAACTGTGTGCCGGACCGAGACTCGAACTCGGGACCTTTGCCTTTCGCGTGCAAGCGCTATACCAGGAGAGCTTCTGTAAAGTTTGCAAGGTAGGAGACGAGGTACTGGCAGAAGTGAAGCTGTGAGGACGGGGCGTGAGTCGTGCTTGGGTAGCTCAGTTGGTACAGCACTTGTCCGCGAAAGGCAAAGGGCCCGAGTTCGAGTCTCGGTCCGGCACACAGTTTTAATCTGCCAGGAAGTTTCAAAAGAAATATTGTCGATGTAAATCTATGTTCCCTGGGGAAAATATCAATATGGAGATATATGTCATTTTATCAAAGTCCTAGGTCTGATCTCCATTTGCAGAGGCGTCAGGAGAGAAAATGAAACGCAGGTAATAGGGTTTCTGCCACCCGTTTCATCATGTGACACGTCAAGGTGGCGTCGGGCATAATCACGGTGAAATTTGATGACAATATGACTTCATGAACCCACCTACACATGAACTTCTGAGCCCAGGCCTTTTTTTCGCACATGTCGACACTTTCCTGTGTGAAGCGTCGCCGAACCCGAGGGTGATGTCATGGGGTGCCACGCTTTTGTACCATTCCAGAGGAAGGTTGCAGGCACCTTTCAGCACAATTTCAAACCTATTCGTAGCAATGGTAGATAATTACGTGGTTTCGAAAAATGATTCCTTAATTGTGTTGCGCGGTGTAAATCACTTTATGTTGTTGTTGTGGTCTTCAGTCCAGAGACTGGTTTGATGCAGCTCTCCATGCTACTCTAACCTGTGCCAGCTTCTTCATCTCCCAGTACCTACTGCAACCTACATCCTTCTGAATATGCTTAGTGTATTCATCTCTTGGTCTCCCTCTACGATTTTTACCCTTCACGCTGTTCTCCAATACTAAATTGGTGATTCCTTGATGCCTCAGAATATGTCCTGGCAACCGATCCTTTCTGCTAGTCAAGTTGTGCCACAAATTTCTCTTCTCCTCAATTCTATTCAACACCTCCTCATTAGTTATGTGATCTGCCCATCTAAGCTTCAGCATTCTTCTGTAGCACCACATTTCGAAAGCTTCTATTCCAAACTATTTATCGTCCATGTTTCACTACCATACATGGCTACACTCCATACAAATACTTATCAGAAACGACTTCCTGACACTTAAATCTATACTCGATGTTAACAAATTTCTCTTCTTCAGAAATGCTTTCCTTGCCATTGCCAGTCTACATTTTATATCCTCTCTGCTTCGAACATCATCAGTTTTTTTCCTCCCCAAATAGCAAAACTCCTTAACTACTTTAAGTGTCTCATTTCCTAATCTAATTCCCTCAGCATCACCCGACTTAATTCGACTACATTCCATTATCCTCGTTTTGCTTTTGTTGGTGTTCATCTTATATCCTCCTTTCAAGACACTGTCCATTCCGTTCAACAGCTTTTCCGAGTCCTTTGCTGTCTCTGACAGAATTACGATGTCATCGGCGAACCTCAAAGTTTTTACTTCTTCTCCATGGATTTTAATTCCTGCTTCTAATTTTTCTTTTGTTTCCTTTACTGCTTGCTCAATGTACAGATTGAATAACATCGGGGATGGGCTACAACCCTGTCTCACTCCCTTCCCAACCACTGCTTCCCTTTCATGCCCCTCCACTCTTATAACTGCCATCTGGTTTCTGTACAAATTGTAAATAGCCTTTCGATCCCTGTATTTTACCCCTGCTACCTTCAGAATTTGAAAGAGAGTATTACAATCAACATTGTCAAAAGCTTTCTCTGAGTCTACAACTGCTAGAAACGTCAGTTTGCCTTTCCTTAATCTATCTTCTAAGACAAGTCGTAGGGTCAGTATTGCCTCCTGTGTTCCATTCGTCTGTAAAGAATTCGCGTTAGTATTTTGCAGCCGTGACTTATTAAACCGATAGTTCGGTAATTTTCACATCTGTCAACACCTGCTTTCTTTGGGATTGGAATTATTATATTATCCTTGAAGTCTGAGGGTATTTCGCCTGTCTCATACATTTTGCTCACCAGATGGTAGAGTTTTGTCAGGACTGGTTCTCCCAAGGCTGTCAGTAATTCTAATGGAATGTTGTCTACTCCGGGGGCCTTGTTTCGAATTAGGTATTTTAGTGCTCTGTAAAACTCTTCGCGCAGTATCATATTCCCCATTTCATCTTCATCTACATCCTCTTCTATTTCCATAATATTGTACTCAAGTACATCGCCCTTGTATAGACCCTAAATATACTCCTTCCACCTTTCTGCTTTCCCTTCTTTGCTCACTTTATATATCATTTATTTCGACGTCCGCCATCGGGTGCGCCTCTTAGGCTTAAGTTACATTGTGGCTGACACAGGAATTTGATGATTTCTATGTTTTGGTGTAAGAATGGCAGTATCAGACGCTTCGTAATCATGACTGTCGTCTTCATTTCATGGAGCAGGCTGCACAGATTAATTTAGGGATTTATTTCCTTTATTATTTAGTTACTGACCGCACCAAGCATGTATGACAGAGCTTTTGGATTAATCATGTCTTTGATATCACACTGTGCAACTGAATTTTATTGCCTTGCTATTCTTTCATTATCAGTAGAACCGTTTTTCTTCTTTACGCTACAGTATGTTCAATGCTTCATAGCATGTTCTGTGCTAGTGCTCTACAATTTTCGCAACTTTGACAGATATAAACCGACGCTGCAGTCTCATCTTCGGCACACCAGTGTAGAAGATGTCACAGAATAAGCTATGTAAAAATAATCGTGCAGTTCAAACGTTTATTTACATATAAAAACTGACTTCCAAATTTTCCTTTGTGTCAATTCGAAATTCAAGATACTAATATTTTACTGTTCGCATGGCTTCTTCATAATCTTGCGTTAATTACGTCAGTAGTCGTAAGTATTGTGTCATATTGCGAAATTACGAACATTAGAGGGTGCCGCAGTAGACTCATACTACTACTATAGTCAGTTGTAGGTCTAAATTGTGATCTTTCAGAAATTTTTGACAACAGCAGGCCTGTTCTCGTTCACAAACAATCACTTTCCAATTTCACTGCAGATTACGTGTGAAAAAGATTTATTTTTGAGAATTATCGGACGCTTAAAAACGGATATTTTTGGAAATTTTTGTAAGTTGTGAGAGTTGTGGATAACTTAATTCATTGAAAATCAGCGTTTGTGACTTATGGTTACTGTCATGGAATTGAATTTCAGTGTAAATGAATGTGAATGAAAGTATATTTTGTGAATTTTCGGAAGTTACCGTTGTTGTTGTTTGCATAAATTATTTCGCAGCAAATCGTCGTTTGTGTAGTTACCGTAGCACATATTATAGCTAACATATCGTGTTACATGTAGGTGTATTATCTACATTTTTCATAAATCAACGCTATTTTCGAGTTTGTTGACGATTATAACCTCAAAAAGTTTTACGAAACTAGTAATTTTTACCATAGGTTTTTCTCTTGCCCTAATAGAAACCTGCTTTTGTGTACTAATGACTTCATTTCTTAAACGGAATTAGTAAAACAGGGTGTCCCACTCAAACCTCCCTGATTTCAAAGACCTACGAAAAAAAACACAGTAGATACGACAATGAAAAATGCAGCACATTCTAGAGCATCTCAAAGAATTTATTTATCATTAATACACCTCTACATGCGAACTATTTGCAGCACAAAGAATATCGAGTCTACATTCAGTTTCTTGCCAAGTTCTTTGTAACATTTCTTCTGTTATTGTTGCAATCGCATTAGTGATACGATGTCGCAACGTAGGGATATCATCCATTTTGGTTTCACGAATCCCCACATGAAGAAATCAAACGACGTAATGTCGGGTGAATGTGGTGGCCAAGCAATGGGTCTTCCGCGTCCGGTCCAGCGACTGGTAAATTTCCTATCCAGAAACTTACGAATAGCCGTTGATCAGTGCGGTGGAGCTCCATCTTGTTGAAAAATGGTGTTGAGTTGCAAGCCTTGTATCTGACGGTACACAAACGGCTCCAACAAATCCAGTTATACTGACCCATTCGCTGTTTGTTCCGCAAAGAAAAACGGTCCAACAATCATGTTGTGCAATAGCCCGCACCAGACGTTTAGTTTAGGACTATCACGAACATGTTCAGTGGCAACGTGCGGATTTTGCGAACCCCAAATCCGAACATTACGCCTATTAACCCTTCCTGATAGACGAAAGGTTGCCCCATCTGAGAGTAAACATCTTTCCAGGAAGCTGGCATCCATATCAATACACTGCAGCATATCCGCAGCAAATTGTTGTAGACGTGGTTTGTCGTTCGGCGTCAGCTGTTGCAGAATTTGCACTTTGTAAGCACACATACGAAGACGCTGGTGAACTACACGATGCAATGTTGACCGAGGTACATCAAGTTGCCTAGATGCTTGATGAGTTGACTTACGTGGGCTTCTGAGAAACATTTGTCTGATGTCCTCCACTGTCTCTTCTGAAGCTCCATAACGTGCACTGCCAGAATGTTTCAGAACACTTGGGTGTTGCCAGAAACTTCCTATACCATTCCTTAATCGTTTTCACATCAGGTGGATCACGTTCATACACACGATGATAATTTCTTTGCACAGTAATCGGCGATTTTGTTTCTGCAAACCACACTACTGCTTGCGCGCGCTGCTGTGGAGTCGCCATTTTCACTTCATGCGACCACAGTGCACTCTGGCGACGATACTTGGCACTTCTGATGTGGCAATATATTTTCTTTGAGATGCTCTACAATGTGGTGTATTTTTCATTGTCGTGTCTACTGTGGTTTTTCTCTCCTGGGTCCTTGAAATCAGAGAGATTTGAGAAGGACATCCTGTACTTTCAGCTCAACAGATTAAAAGATGATCAGAAAGCTTTGTTTAAAGTTATTTGTTCACTGTCCTGTAAAACATTTCGCCAGCCACAACGCAGCCCCATTGTGAATGCTGTTCCGAAACATGGGATGAGTAAGCTGACGTTCGTAAGCAGCTGGAAATCGCACTCACTTCCGTCAAAGGATTGACTGCTTCGCGAATCGGTGTGTTGGAAGAACATCTGAGAGTCGTGTACCAGAAGTACCAAAGGCACCTCACGTATTGTCCTCTCCTGTGGGTCCTGTCTCGTCTGTGGGAAGTACGGGATCTGTTATTACTCTCCACTTGACTGTGATTGGCGAGTCAATGGTTAGTCTAGGTGACCTGCATATGGTGGATAGGGACTTGCGAGGACTGGGTGTTGAACCCATCCCCATAACCAACAACCTCGAGGTGCTGTCTTTCACTGAAACTGAAACTGAATCAGAGGGACTCAGTTCACCTGTTGGGAACCCTGCTTTCTCCTGTATCAAGAGAAGGCAAACGCAAAAGGGTAGGGGTCTAAGAACGCGGTGCACATTGTAACGAAGAATGCCGGTCGTCAGGTTCCGAGGTTATACTTGAATCATTCCAACGAATAGCAGAAAAGATTGAGAAGATGAAACTTGTGCACGGAGTTTCAACGAAGCTCACAATTTGCAGCACTGTCCCGAGAACTGATTGTGGCCCCCTGGTTCTGAATTGAGTGGAAGGACTGAACCAGAGAGTTCGAAGGCTGAGTGATATGAGAAAATGCGGCATCTTAATTTGACCAGGAAGGAAAACGAGGAAGGGCTAGACCAATGGGGATTTAGCACAGTTCATTCACTGGTACTGGAGATTGTCTGGGTAAAAGATTGTAGTGGGTGCGCATAATATCGTAATTGAATTCTTCTGTCAACAACCAGACTCACTTCCTCATGTAAACGAAAAGTTCAGAGAAAAGCTCAGTTCGTTTGTACTTAATTTCTCCACCATGCTGTAATCATCGGTGGAGACTGGTAAATTACAGTTTTTTAGTGATAGGCGTGACAAGGCATACTGTGAAACATTAGTAAATGATTTCTTTGTAAACTATTTACAACAGTTAGTTCTGAACGCCACTTAAGGTGGAAAAATATTAGTTCTTATGGTAACAAATAGACCTGATCTCTTTGAGGTTGTCCGCATCAAAATTGGTGTCAGTAACTGTGAGGAAATTGTGGCAACAAAAATCACCAAGGTACAAAGAACAACTAAAACAAGAAGAAACATATGTTCAGTAAATTAGTCAAAAAGAGGTAGTTACATATCTCAAATAGAAACTTGAAACATTTAGCACAGGACAGAAACATGTAGAGGAACTATGGCTCAAGTTTAAAAGAATAGTTGACCATGCACTGCGTACATACACTCCTGGAAATTGAAATATGAACACCGTGAATTCATTGTCCCAGGAAGGGGAAACTTTATTGACACATTCCTGGGGTCAGATACATCACATGATCACACTGACAGAACCACAGGCACATAGACACAGGCAACAGAGCATGCACAATGTCGGCACTAGTACAATGTATATCCACCTTTCGCAGCAATGCAGGCTGCTATTCTCCCATGGAGACGATCGTAGAGATGCTGGATGTAGTCCTGTGGAACGGCTTGCCATGCCATTTCCACCTGGCGCCTCAGTTGGACCAGCGTTCCTGCTGGACGTGCAGATCGCGTGAGACGACGCTTCATCCAGTCCCAAACATGCTCAATGGGGGACAGATCCGGAGATCTTGCTGGCCAGGGTAGTTGACTTACACCTTCTAGAGCACGTTGGGTGGCACGGGATACATGCGGACGTGCATTGTCCTGTTGGAACAGCAAGTTCCCTTGCCGGTCTAGGAATGGTAGAACGATGGGTTCGATGACGGTTTGGATGTACCGTGCACTATTCAGTGTCCCCTCGACGATCACCAGTGGTGTACGGCCAGTGTAGGAGATCGCTCCCCACACCATGATGCCGGGTGTTGGCCCTGTGTGCCTCGGTCGTATGAAGTCCTGAATGTGGCGCTCACCTGCACGGCGCCAAACACGCATACGACCATCATTGGCACCAAGGCAGAAGCGACTCTCATCGCTGAAGACGACACGTCTCCATTCGTCCCTCCATTCACGCCTGTCGCGACACCACTGGAGGCGGGCTGCACGATGTTGGGGCGTGAGCGGAAGACGGCCTAACGGTGTGCGGGACCGTAGCCCAGCTTCATGGAGACGGTTGCGAATGGTCCTCGCCGATACCCCAGGAGCAACAGTGTCCCTAATTTGCTGGGAAGTGGCGGTGCGGTCCCCTACGGCACTGCGTAGGATCCTACGGTCTTGGCGTGCATCCGTGCGTCGCTGCGGTCCGGTCCCAGGTCGACGGGCACGTGCACCTTCCGCCGACCACTGGCGACAACATCGATGTACTGTGGAGACCTCACGCCCCACGTGTTGAGCAATTCGGCGGTACGTCCACCCGGCCTCCCGCATGCCCACTATACGCCCTCGCTCAAAGTCCGTCAACTGCACATACGGTTCACGTCCACGCTGTCGCGGCATGCTACCAGTGTTAAAGACTGCGATGGAGCTCCGTATGCCACGGCAAACTGGCTGACACTGACGGCGGCGGTGCACAAATACTGCGCAGCTAGCGCCATTCGACGGCCAACACCGCGGTTCCTGGTGTGTCCGCTGTGCCGTGCGTGTGATCATTGTTTGTACAGCCCTCTCGCAGTGTCCGGAGCAAGTATGGTGGGTCTGACACACCGGTGTCAATGTGTTCTTTTTTCCATTTCCAGGAGTGTATGTAATAGTAGAACAGTTCATAATGAGAAGGACCATCCATGTATACAGTAACCGTAAAGAAACTCCTAAAGAAACAGACTACTGCATAATAGGCGTAAAATAAAGCACAGGACTATGGACAGAGAGATTCTGAATCAAACGCATTTGGCTGTTGAGGTCAGTGTCTCATTCAAATGAGCAACAAATAAGCAAAGTTTGGATTTTCTCTTTTGAGACAATGAAAAGACATACAAAGGATCTGTTTGGGGATTATGATTGATCACACTTTGAACTTTATTTTAGAGTTTCAATAGAAAAACAAAATGGCGCCCGTAATTACGGTTTGATCAAGGGCCTGTGAGTCTGAAGTACGCAGATTGTGTACAGTGTAGCCTATCCGGAGTTGTCTGAAATCAAACATGGATAACATCAGTCGATACTACGTTAAATTTATGGGAGCTTATAATTAACCACAACTATATAACCTTAAATTTAACGATATAGGTGTTTTTGTCACTCTTTAAGCCTTTACAAAAAATAGTTAATGTTAACAAATTTCGTATGCTATAGGTACAAGCTCCCAAGAAGTGTGTTTACTTCGCGGGGGTAAAATGTAGAAGTTAATAGTTTGAACAGTTTTTATGCTAAGCTGCAAGCAGTTCTGACTCATCGTTTCTCGAGAAAAGGCTGTTTTAAGTTTAGGGAAAACTTTTATAAGCATTATTAGTCCAATCTGAATAAAAATTACATATTACTGTATATTTTGAGGTTCCTGAACACAAATCTGAAGTTAGATATTCAAAATTCGAAACGGATAATCCAATATGGCGGATGAAAAATTATGTTTTGATCAATTTTAACCAAACTTTGTCCAAAAAACGCGTTTTCGTTATTTACGTTTAGTTTGCAGTTCCAGGACCGTATATTAACCCTTCCTCCAACTTGAATTGTTCTTCTTGGCCAGAAAAGCCGATTGTTGTGCTGGATATGCTGCGTTCGGCAGCCTGCACACGTTATTCCTCAGCTTTTTCGGAGAATACGTTTGCATGCATACAGTATTATATGTAATTTTGTGAACATACGTCACGGCATGAGAAGTTTTGTACCTGAGCCGGGCGTCTCTAGTTTACGGCGTCCCACGGCGGCCGTGACACTGCCTCGAACAATGGGCTGTAGAAACTTTTGTAACGCACGGATTAGAAAAACACTTTCGTCTCAACATTCTAGACACATATACCTTTTGAAAAAATGCAATAAAAATCGAATTTTCGAATATTTTGAATGAGAACCTGGCCTTAAGAGAAGAACGTGTGACGCTTTCAGAGACTACCGTTGCAGGATATTGGCAAACAATCTTTTATAAAACCCAAAGAAATTCTGATCGTATATAAAGGCCGATAGTGGCACCAAAGTTAGTGTCCAGTCTTCCGCGATCAGACAGTAACTGAAGTAATTAACCATAAGTAATTAACGCCATTTTTAAATGTTCATTTACAAAGGAAAGCTCGGGAGTATTGCCCAATTTAATCCTCGCACCACTGAAAAGATGAATGAAATAAGCATTAGCGTCAATGGCCTTTAGAAACAGCTGAAATAGTCAAAACTGAACAAAGCTCCAGAGACCGATGGAATCCCTGTGAGATTTTATACTGAGACTGCAACTGAATTAGTCCCTCTTTCAACAGTGACCTATCATAGACCCTTCGAACAAAAATCCGTGCCCTGTAGTTGGAAGAAAGCATAGTTCACATCATCCGGTTACAAGAAACGTAGCGGAAGTGATTCACAAAACTGTCGCCCAGTAGTCCTGAAGTCAATTTTTTGCAGAATCTTAGAACACATTCTGAGTTCAAATATAAAGAGATATCTCAAGCAGAATTACATCCTTCATGCCAGACAGCATGATTCCGAAACCATCGATTACGTGAAACCCAAATCGCAATTTTCTTGCAAAACATACTAAAAACTTTGCATCAAAGCAGTCAGGTAGGTGCAGTATTCCTTGATTTCCGAAAAGTATTTTACTCTTACAACACCTACACTAATGGTCAAAAGTACAGTCGTATGACGTATTAAGCAAAATTTGTGACTAGACTGAGGGTTTTTTAGTAGGGAGACCGCAGCAAGTTACGTTGGATGAAGAGTCATCGACAGATGTGGATGTAACTTCGGGTGTGCCTCGAGGAAGTGTGTTGGGTCCCTTGCTGTTTGTGTTATATATCAATGCGGAAAATATAAATAGTAATGTTAGGCTCTTTACAAACGATGTAGTAATCTATAACAAAGTTCTGTCTGAAAGTAGCTACATAAGTAGAAGTCAGATCTTGACAAGGTTTCAAAGTGGTGTAAAGATAGGCAGTTTGCTTTAAATGTACAGAAATGCATGATTGTTCACTTCACAAAAGGGAAAAAAAGTGTTATCCTAAGACTATAATACAATGAGTCACAGACGGAATCGGCCAACTCATAGAAACTCCTTGGTGTAACACTTTGTAGAGTTATGGAATGGAATCATTATGCCGCGCGGTGTAACCGCGTGGTCGGAGACGGCTTGTCACGGTCCGCGCGTCTCCTCCTCTCCCCCCGATGGAGGTTCGAATCCTCCCATTGGCATGGGTGTGTGTGTTGTCCTTAGCGTAAGTTAGTTTAAGTTAGATTAAGTAGTGTGTAAGCTTAGGGACCGATGAACTTAGCAGTTTGGTCCCATAAGGCCCTACCACAAATTTCCAAATTTGGAATCATTACAAAGACTCAGTCGTGGGTAATTCAGGTGGCAGACTTCGATTTATTGGTAAAATACTGGAGTAGTTCAATCAGTCTACAAAGGAGATTGCTTGCAAATCACAAGGACGGCCAATCATAGGATACTGGTAAAGTGAGTGGGACTCTACCAAATGGGACTAACAGAGAGGGGCAGCACAAATGGCCACAAATTTTTTGACCCGTGGGGGTGTTTCACAGAGGTGCTGAAGACACTGCACTGGTAGACTCTTGTAGATAGATATGAACTACCCCGAGAAAGCCTAGTTGCAAAATTTCAAGAACATCTACATCTACATGATTACTCTGCAATTCACATTTAAGTGCATGGCAGAGGGTTCATCGAACCACAATCATACTATCTCTCTACCATTCCAGTCCGCAGCTCGTGGTCGTGCGGCAGCGTTCTCGATTCCCGCGCCCGGGTTCCCGGGTTCGATTCCCGGCGGGGTCAGGGATTTTCTCTGCCTCGTGATGACTGGCTGTTGTGTGATGTCCTTAGGTTAGTTAGGTTTAAGTAGTTCAAAGTTCTAGGGGACAGATGACCATAGCTGTTAAGTCCCACAGTGCTCAGAGCCATTTGAACCATTTTTTTGAACCATTCCACGCCGGAAAAGCGCGCGGGAAAAACGAACACCTAAACCTTTCTGTTCGAGCTCTGCTTTCTCTTATTTTATTTTGATGATCATTCCTACCTATGTAGGTTCGGCTCAACAAAATATTTTCGCATTCGGGAGAGAAAGTTGATGACTGAAATTTCGTAAGTAGATCTCGCCGCGACGAAAAACGTCTTTGCTTTAATGGCTTCCATCCCAACTCGCGTATCATATCTGCCACACTCTCTCCCCTATTACGAGGTAATACAAAACGAGTTGCCCTTTTTTGCACCCTTTCGATGTCCTCCATCAATCCCACCTGGTAAGGATCCCACACCGCGCAGCAATATTCTAACAGAGGACGAACGAGTGTAGTGTAAGCTGTCTCTTTAGTGGACCTGTTGCATGTTGTGTCCTGCCAATGAAACGCAACCTTTGGCTCGCCTTCCCCGCAATATTATCTATGTGGTCTTTCCAACTGAAGTTGTTCGTAATTTTAACACCCAGGTACTTAGTTGTATTGACAGCCTTGAGAATTGTACTATTTATCGAGTAATCGAATTCCAGCGGATTTCTTTTGGAAGTCATGTGGATCACCTCACACTTTTCCTTATTTAGCGTCAACTGCTACCTGCCACACCATACAGCAATCTTTTCTAAATCGCTTTGCAACTGATACTGGTCTTCGGATGACCTTACTAGACGGTAAATTACAGCATCATCTGCGAACAACCTAAGAGAACTGCTCAGATTGTCACCCAGGTCATTTATATAGATCAGGAACAGCAAAAAAATGGTTCAAATGGTTCTGAGCACTATGCGACTTAACTTCCGAGGTCATCAGTCGCCTAGAACTTAGAACGAATTAAAACTAACTAACCTAAGGACATCACACACATCCATGCCCGAGACAGGATTCGAACCTGCGACCGGAGCGGTCGCTCGGCTCCAGACTGTAGCGCCTAGAACCGCACGGCCACTTCGGCCGGCCAGGAACAGCAGAGGTCCCAGGACGCTTCCCTGGGGAACACCTGATATCACTTCAGTTTTACTCGATGATTTGCCGTCTATTACTACGAACTGCGACCTGCCTGAAAGGAAATCACAAATCCAGTCGCACAACTGAGACGATACCCCATAGGCCCGCAGCTTGATTAGAAGTCGCTTACGAGGAACGGTGTCAAAAGCTTTCCGGAAATCTAGAAATACGGAATCAACTTGAGATCCCCTGTCGATAGCGGTCATTACTTCGTGCGAATAAAGAGCTAGCTGCCTTGCACAAGAACGATGTTTTCTGAAACCATGCTGATTATGTATCAATAGATCGTTCCCTTCGAGGTGATTCATAATGTTTGAATACAGTATATGCTCCAAAACCCTACTGCAAACCGACGTCAATGATATAGGTCTGTAGTTAGATGGATTACTCCTACAACCCATCTTAAACACTGGTGCGACCTGCGCAATTTTCCAATCTGTAGATACAGATCTATCGGTGAGCGAACGGTTGTATATGATTGCTAAGTAGGGAGCTATTGTATCATCGTAATCTGAAAGGAACCTAATCGGTATACAATCTGGACCTGAAGACTTGCCCGTATCAAGCGATTTGAGTTGCTTCGCAACCCTTAAGGTATCTGCTTCTAAGAAACTCATGCTAGCAGCTGTTCGTGTTTCAAATTCTGGAATATTCCATTCGTCTTCCCTGGTGAAGGAATTTCGGAAAACTGCGTTCAATAACTCCGCTTTAGCGGCACAGTCGTCGGTAACAGTACCATCGGCACTGCGCAGCGAAGGTATTGACTGCGTCTTGCCGCTTGTGTACTTTACATACGACCAGAATTTCTTCGGATTTTCTACCAAATTTCGAGACAATGTTCTGTTGTGGAACCTATTAAAGGCATCTCGCATTGAAGTCCGTGCCAAATTTCGCGCGTCTGTAATTTTTAGCCAATCTTCGGGATTTCGCGTTCTTCTGAATTTTGCATGCTTTTTCCGTTGCCTCTGCAACAGCGTTCGGACCTGTTTTGTGTACCAAGGGGGATCAGTTCCATCTCTTACCAATTTATGAGGTATGAATCTCTCAATTGCTGTTGCTACTACACTCCTGGAAATGGAAAAAAGAACACATTGACACCGGTGTGTCAGACCCACCATACTTGCTCCGGACACTGCGAGAGGGCTGTACAAACAATGATCACACGCACGGCACAGCGGACACACCAGGAACCGCGGTGTTGGCCGTCGAATGGCGCTAGCTGCGCAGCATTTGTGCACCGCCGCCGTCAGTGTCAGCCAGTTTGCCGTGGCATACGGAGCTCCATCGCAGTCTTTAACACTGGTAGCATGCCGCGACAGCGTGGACGTGAACCGTATGTGCAGTTGACGGACTTTGAGCGAGGGCGTATAGTGGGCACGCGGGAGGCCGGGTGGACGTACCGCCGAATTGCTCAACACGTGGGGCGTGAGGTCTCCACAGTACATCGATGTTGTCGCCAGTGGTCGGCGGAAGGTGCACGTGCCCGTCGACCTGGGACCGGACCGCAGCGACTCACGGATGCACGCCAAGACCGTAGAATCCTACGCAGTGCCGTAGGGGACCGCACCGCCACTTCCCAGCAAATTAGGGACACTGTTGCTCCTGGGGTATCGGCGAGGACCATTCGCAACCGTCTCCATGAAGCTGGGCTACGGTCCCGCACACCGTTAGGCCGTCTTCCGCTCACGCCCCAACATCGTGCAGCCCGCCTCCAGTGGTGTCGCGACAGGCGTGAATGGAGGGACGAATGGAGACGTGTCGTCTTCAGCGATGAGAGTCGCTTCTGCCTTGGTGCCAATGATGGTCGTATGCGTGTTTGGCGCCGTGTAGGTGAGCGCCACAATCAGGACTGCATACGACCGAGGCACACAGGGCCAACACCCGGCATCATGGTGTGGGGAGCGATCTCCTACACTGGCCATACACCACTGGTGATCGTCGAGGGGACACTGAATAGTGCACGGTACATCCAAACCGTCATCGAACCCATCGTTCTACCATTCCTAGACCGGCAAGGGAACTTGCTGTTCCAACAGGACAATGCACGTCCGCATGTATCCCGTGCCACCCAACGTGCTCTAGAAGGTGTAAGTCAACTACCCTGGCCAGCAAGATCTCCGGATCTGTCCCCCATTGAGCATGTTTGGGACTGGATGAAGCGTCGTCTCACGCGGTCTGCACGTCCAGCACGAACGCTGGTCCAACTGAGGCGCCAGGTGGAAATGGCATGGCAAGCCGTTCCACAGGACTACATCCAGCATCTCTACGATCGTCTCCATGGGAGAATAGCAGCCTGCATTGCTGCGAAAGGTGGATATACACTGTACTAGTGCCGACATTGTGCATGCTCTGTTGCCTATGTGCCTGTGGTTCTGTCAGTGTGATCATGTGATGTATCTGACCCCAGGAATGTGTCAATAAAGTTTCCCCTTCCTGGGACAATGAATTCACGGTGTTCTTATTTCAATTTCCAGGAGTGTATATCTTTGAATTTGAGCCACATCTCGTCTACATTTGCATAAGCAGTTCGGAAGGAATGGAGATTGTCTCTTAGGAAGGCTTCTACTGACACTTTATCCGCTTTTTTAAGTAAAATTATTTTGCGTTTGTTTCTGGTGGATTTGGAAGAAACGGTATTGAGCCTAACTACAACGACCTTGTGATCACTAATCCCTGTATCAGTCATGATGCTCTCTATTAGCTCTGGTTTGTTTGTGGCTAAGAGGTCAAGCGTGTTTTCGCAACCATTTACAATTCGCATGGGTTCGTGGACTAATTGCTCGAAATAATTCTCGGAGAAAGCATTTAGGACAATCTCGGAAGATGTTTTCTGCCTACCACCGGTTTTGAACAAGTATTTTTGCCAACATATCGAGGGAAGGTTGAAGTCCCCACCAACTACAACCGTATGAGTGGGGTATTTATTTGTTACGAGACTCAAATTTTCTCTGAATTGTTCTGCAACTATATCATCGGAGTCTGGGGGTCGGTAGGAGGAGCCAATTATTAACTTAGTCCGGCTGTTAAGTATAACCTCCACTCATACCAATTCGCACAGAGTATCTACTTCGACTTCACTACAAGATAAACCACTACTGACAGACACTAACACTCCACCACCAATTCTGCCTAATCTATCTTTCCTGAACACCGTCTGAGACTTCGTAAAAATTTCTGCAGAACTTATTTCAGGCTTTAGCCAGGTTTCTGTACCTATAAGGATTTCAACTTCTGTGCTTTCTATTAGCGCTTGAAGCTCAGGGACTTTCCCAGCACAACTACAATAATTTGCAACTATAATTCCGACTGTTTCTTGATCCAAGAACGTCCTGTATTTACCATGCACCCTTTGAGATTGCAGCCCACCCCGTACTTTCTCGAGGCCTTCTAACCTAAAAAACCGCCCAGTCCACGCCACACAGCCTCCGCTGTCCGTGTAGCCGCCAGCTGAGTGTAGTGAACTCCTGACCTATTCAGCGGAACCCGAAACCCCATCACCCTATGGCGCAAGTCAAGGAATCTGCAGCCAACATGATCGCAAAACCGTCTGAGCCTCTGATTCAGACCCTCCACCCGGCTCTGCACCAATGGTCCGCAGTCGGTTTTGTCAACGATGCTGCAGATGGTGAGCTCTGCCTTCATCTCGTAAGCAAGACCGGCAGCCTTCACCAAATCAGATAGCCGCTGGAATCCAGAGAGAATTTCCTCAGATCCAAAGCTACACACGTCATTAGTGCCGACATGTGCAACCACCTGCAGCTGGCTCCACCCTGTGCTCTTCATGGTATCCGGAAGGACCCTTTCCACATCAGGAATGACTCCACCCGGAATGCACACAGAGAGCACACTGGATTTCTTCCCCTCCTTAGCCGCCATATCCCTAAGGGGCCCCATTACGCGCCTAACATTGGAGCTCCCAATTACCAATAAGCTCCCCCTCTGCAATTGCCTGGACCTTGAAGGTTGAGAATCATCCTCTGAAACAGGGCAGGCAGCTGCATCTGGCTCAGCCAGAGACAGTGCCTGAAACCTGTTTGTCAGACGCACCGGGGAGGCTTTCTGATCAGCCTCCGGGGACATCTTTCGCTGCCTGCCACGCCTTGGAACGACCTCCCAATCAACCACAGGCGAGGGCTCAGCCCCACTGCGGGCAGCAACCAGGGCAACCACAGCGGCAGACCGATCTGGGGACAGACGGGACGAGGTCGACATCCCCGTGATACCCAAGTCCGGCTCCCCATAGTGGTGCCCATTGGCAACAGCCTCAAGCTGCGCGACCGAAGTCAGTGCCGCCTGCAGCTGTGAGCGAAGGGATGCCAACTCAGCCCTCATCTGAACACAGCAATCACATTCCCTGTCCATTCTAATCGATGTTGAACAACAGTTACTGAAACACGAGTCTGTGCCTAGTGTATGAACTAACCTGTACAAATGCCTAACGACTGCGCTTCAATCTGCCTGAATTTACGATTACAGTAACTAAAACTCGAAATTACACCTCCTATACGAAACTCACACGCAATTTAAGTAATAATCTACGAGGTAAACACAGAAAAGAAGCTATATACGTATCTTTCTGCGCTGTCGATGTGCACCAACTGGGAGCTATTAAACGATGACTCTAGGGATGCACTGCAATCCCCTACATATCGCTTCTGTAGGTATCGTTAGGAGAAGATTAGATTAATTACAACACGCACGGAGGCAGTTAAACAATCATTTTTCCCGCGTACGTGTGTGTAACGGGAAGAAAACCCGATAACTGGTAGAAAGGGATGTACCCTCTGACATGCGCTTCACAGTGGTTTGTAGAGTACAGATGTAGATGTGGAGCAGTTTGCCTGGAGATCAAAGGCAAGAGGACTAATGAGAGAAATCACATCAAAGGATTTCCGTTGTTTAAAACAGTGGAGTCTTTCTGAAGTATAAGATCTGAAACACTTGGATGTATGTCTCATCAACTGCAAAAACTTTAGGCTAAAGGTGGCAAAAGGCATCATAAATGCATCCAGAATCTTTGCCAGAGTTTAACGAAAAATGACGTCATATAAATTTCCGACCAGGAAAAAAAACATTTAAGGTAGTGAATCCATAATACCTCCATTGTTATTATGTGGAATAAAGGCCTTAACTGCTGTAAAACCGTGCTGAACTAACCACACCGTCCAGAGAATGAAAGTGCGCAGCATACCACTGCATTAATCAGACCGATATATGAGGCACGTTTACTTGGTATATCACGGGAAGAAATTGAAGCATGGTATTTTGTAATTTTGAGATAACTGGATCCAATGAAAACTGGAGGCAATCAGCACGATATTCTAGCTGCCGGAGGGATGGTATCTGGTCAATTTCACGACAATAATCATTGATCGCTGATTGTGTAATGGATAAAGCGGGGAAATCGCATGTGTTGGAGTGGGTGGTCCGACACAACAATGCAAATTCAACTGATGCTCTAAAGACCGTTGTCATTTAGTAATTATTGCGCAATAAACATTGGATATCGCTTGCTACTATCTATTGACATTACCGAAACCATTACTCTAAAAGATGAGGAAATCATTTGTTCGTCCCAGTGATAGTGCAACAACTGCATACAATCCCAGGTTACAGCTTAGCATTTTGGACGTAAATTTGGATGTGATTGTTACCAAACTGTTACACGGGCTTATGAGAAATGTCTAGTATATCATAAACATCGTTCCATAATCATCACATGACAATTTGTCGTTCTGTATAGCAGTTTGGACTAACTGGCCCAAATTTTTAGATCGAAGTGGCTCCACATCGATGGTTATGTACCAGACGTAGTACCATAAACACCATGAGAAACGAAATTTTTCTGTGCATGATAGACTAGTTATCTCTGCAAGATAGGGGTTTCCGTATACACATCTTGCAACGGTAACTTTATTGTTTGGTTTATAGCTTCAGAACACTTCCAACGTTGGTTGTAAAGTTGTTGGAAACTGTCAGCAAACGCTTCTTATGGGACGACTCCAAACAACGTGGTCACGAGTTGTTGGTATCCGTAACGTTACAGGAGATGAAACCTGGGACTACATGTACGATCCGCATACCAAATGATACTGAGTGGCATTGTATCCATTGTCTTTACTGCCTACAAAAAAAAGTCGGCTGATAAAATCCAGGATTAAGACGATGTTGCTCGTCTTTTTCGACAGCAAAGGTTTCAGTCCTCATGATTTTATAGGTTTCCGGATCGTATTGGTAGCACCAGGTCTCACCTCCTGTAACGATGCAGATATTCGACCACAAGCGCTTCGAACGATTTCACAAGAAGCATTTGCTGACAGTTTCCAACAGCTTTACATCCAACATCAGAAGCGTGTTGTATCTAATAGTGATTACGTTGTAGGCGATTAAAGGTATTTTGTTTCCAATTCATGTTTCCTTTATTTTCTGAGGCCATTCATCAAACTTTTCAGACAGATCTTCTACATCTACGCCTACAGCTATTCACCGGAAGCCACTTTACGGTGTGTGGCGGAGATTTCTTTATGAACCTGTGTCACTGCCTCTTTCCCTGTTCAGTTGCGTGTGGTTCGCAAGAAAAACGATTCCTGATAAACCTCTGTGTGGGCTGGAAACCATTTTATCTTTATATTATAAAGGCAGTTATAAGAAGTCATGTGTATGCAAACTTCACGAAGCTTTATGATAAAGACAACTAGCTTAATGACCAATTGCAGTTGAAAAATAAGAAGTTCTTCGATGGATTTCAGCCCTTGTTTTGTCTCCCATGATGATGCAGAACTTCGTATGTCGCCCGATGCCAGTGCCCTCTTACCTTTATGTTTACATACGCATTTCACGTAATCGTTGTTCATTTCTGTAAGTATAAGGCTTTTTCATAACTGATACACGTCAAATGGTGTATCTCTAATTATAAGCTTCGTAAAATTTGCATAGACCTGACTTTTTACAACTGCCTTTATAGTAACTTGTGACATGGTACATCCCTACGTACTACTTATTAACCCGTTAAATTTAATATTGTATACTGCTTATTACCCACGCCAATACTTGGCTACGACATATAGCGTATTTGTTGTTATTAGTAGCTTCTGGCATTCCCAGATTATACACTGCATATTTAATACACTAACCTATGTTCAATGCTGTTTCACAATCTGTTATACAATCAAATTATGTATTTATATTTAAGAGCTTCATAAAGTTTGCATATAACTTCATTGGCTATACTGTCTTCATAATGTTTTGTGACGTTGCACGTACCTATTGTCCGATAAATCCATTACCTTATATGATCTTCTACCTACGTCAGTAACTGGCTGTGGCATACAGCCTACTGGTTTTCTTATATATTAGTTGCTGATCACATATTGTATATCTAACCGCTAAGCTGTATGTGACAATTGTCCTTATTATCATTTACAGGCGTTAATTCTTAACTAAGTTTCACATATTTCAGGCACCGTTAATCCTAACTTACGGCATTTTCTTATTAAAAGGTTCCTTTACGCTATATAATGTCATTTGCCTCTCATAGAACTGTACCTTCAGTTATTATGGTTTATCTGCCAGTAACAGTTTTAGCTGTTGTAACAAGTAATGTTATCAATTAATGTTTATTCTTACTTATGTACAGTACACTTGTTATATGTCTTTTGTCTTCCACAGAAGGGTAACTTCAGTGACTTATGGTTTTAATGCCATTAATGTCCGAACTGTTGTAATAAACTATTTTCCGTAATATTGTCAGTTAACATTTCCTGGTTTTAAGCCAGTATTACTCCGCACGCGCATGCGCGCGACCACCAGCTGAGCTCGCTGCGTCGCTGCCCGCGGCGCCCAGTCACGACTCAGCGCAAGCGGCCCACCCGTCTGACCCGCTGGTGTGGCCTGTCGGCAAAACATTAGTAGAAGTCACGCAGTCTTATGACCATGTACTGTAGTACTCACATTTCAACTTTGACAAGGCCAATGTCTGGCACGTTTTAATTTAATTTTAAATTGTGACATTTCTGAAGAAGGCTACATTATTAAAGCCGAAACCTAGGTAAAGTTTCTTTGCTTATGCAACTGGAGGCTGAAATTTAATATAATCTTCTTGGAACGTACGCTCTCGCGATTTTAACTGTTGACCATAACGTGGTACAGAACGCCTTTCTTGCAGAGTCTGTCATTGGAGTTGAGTGAGCATTTCCGTGATGCTTTCGTGCTTACTGTATGAACTTTTAGCATTGCAGCGCGTCAGCAATCGTAAGTACCGAAATAATTATGAAAAATCCCCATTCTGACGATCAGTATTGAAGTATTGGTCGAACGAGTGTTTCGTAAACTACGTCCTTCGCTGATGGACTACATTTCCTGAGCATTTTTCCAAAGAATCTCTGTCTAGCATCTGCCTTATTTGCGACTAATTTTATGTGATCATTCCGTTTAAAATCTCTCAGTACGTACAGGTATATTCCTAGATATTTTAACGAAGTAGCTGCTTCTAGTGACTGTTTGCAATTTGGAATCATACAACAAAGGGTCTTTCCACCTATGTATACGCAATACATTACATTTGATTTAAGTTGATGGTCAGTTGCCACTCCCCGCATCAAGCGTCGGTCCTCTGCAAATCTTCTTGCAAACTGCTACAATTTTCTGGCGTAGCGACTTTTCTGTCTTAAATTACTGATGCCAAGAGTATTATAAATGGCCTGCGAGAATTTGACGCATATATATATATATATATATATATATATATATATATATATATATCTGGAATAAGTAACCAAAGATGTAGATTTGGGAGACTGTGTGAAGCGATTACAGAGATCGGACGTGTTTTATGTTGGACAGTTTGTGCTATTGGTGTGCGCCGCCATTAAGCTCCATTGTGAATGTTTATTTAGTCGATGGCACAATAAACAATTTCCAGAAAATAATACGCATTCACGGAGTGCATTTATCAATTTATAAAAGATTTGACAAACATTCTTCAGATATCAGGAGGCGTAGATCGATTGGAGGTGCAGTGTGGAATGATGGTGCGAGCCTGCATCTTTTCACGGTCAATAGTCTTTGGGAGAATATCTCAGAAGCAATAAACTTCTCGTTGATAAAAAAGTTGGACACATCAAGCCATACGTATCATACAACATCGCACCTAGTTCTGCCGAACGATCTTCGTAGCGAAATAAACACTTTAGAGATTTCAGGCGGAGCAATTCCTACGAGGAGTATCAGTGAGATCGACACTACGGGACATATATATCTAGCTCTCCTGTGGTATTTAAAACGAAAGACTTACATTCTTTAGCTTTTAAAAGACTGAAGCTAAAACCTAAATAAAACTACTGGAAATCATAACATAAAATATCAAAATTAAATAAGAAGCAGAGAATTTTCTTAAACAAATTTCTTAAATAAATAAATAAATGAAATTAAAATATAATAAAACATACTGTGAAAAAGACTGGGTCACTAACACTGCTCTGGCGTATGCCCGAAGTTATTGAAGACTTCTCTCTATTTTTTACATTGGTGCCAATATCTTTATGCCTCTTGATATTTGAACGTAAATTAACCAGCGGAAAAATGCTCCTGCCAGAGCGCAAAAAAGACGAATACGTTCCGCTTTGAAAAAAAAACTCTGACAGGAAAGTGTGGAACCATCTGGCTCAATCCCCATTCCGCCTCCGTCACCAAACATTTTTGCATCCGAACATATTCACGCTCTTTTAACACAGGACATTCTACATTCTGTTACCCAGTCTCTGTTTGTAGTTAAGCCTTCGTACTCAGCATCTCATTGCCACTGTCTATCTAGAGGGGGTAGACAAAATAATGTAACACCTGTACTTACTTGGGAATGGTTCATTAATAATTGGTTGGACCCCCATTTGCTCGTAATGCAGTTGCGATTCTTCTTGGAATACTGGCGTATATTGGTTGTATGTTATCCTACTCTTGGAGCAGAACCTCTTCTAGTTCCTGTACTGACGAGGGAGGCGGAAATCAGCTCCGGAGTCTGCGCTCCAATACCACCCACAAGAGTTCGACAATGTTCAAGTCCGGGACTGTGCTGGCCCGGGGAAGACGCTCCAGTTCAGTTGCATGCTCCTCATATGACGATTGCACAGTCCTGGCTGTGTGAATGGATGAATTGTCGTCCTGAAATATGGCATCATTGTTGGAGAACAATATTTGAATCATCGGTTGCGCCTGATCACCTAAAATGTTTATGCAATCGTTGGCTGTTGCACGGCCTTTGAGAGTAGTGATGGAAACAGCTGAATGCCATGATATAGCTGCCCACACCATCACACTTCCACCTCCATGCTCAACCGTTGGAATCGAGAATTCCGGATTGTAGGCTGATCAACCGTTCAGGATTTATGCTCCTGACATCATGTTTTCGCCTTTTTTGCGTTGATTGTCGTCACTAATGGTTTCGGCATAGCAGCTCGTCCATGAATATTCGCTTTATGGAGTTCTCGGCGGACAAGTGTCGATAGATATGGGGTCTCGAAGATGGCTATGTAGCTCTGCAGTCACTTTACCCGCCGTAGTTTTGTGTTGTTTTGACACAATTCGTGTTACCGTACAACCTCTGTTATTTAATTTTGATTTGCGCCCACTATTACGTTTACACGATGATGTTTTTTCGTGTTTTATGTAAGCTGTCATGGCCGTTGAAACATTTGCTCTTGAAACATTCAATAAGTTGGCTGTCTTGCTTACTGATACTCCTGCTAATCGGATCACCACAATCTACCTTCTTTGGAACTCCGTCAGGTATTTCATTGCACGTGGACCTCTGTCTCTGAATGCGAATACGAAGTGTGCACTACCTGCACTCACGCCTAGTCCGTACTGATCACGCACAGTCCAGCGCGACACGTACCTTACCTGCGTTGTTGACCGTCAAACACAAGCATCCCGTTACTATTACTGTTCACATTATTTTGCCTATCCCCTGTATGTCTCTCATCCACTGTCTCCTTCCTCTCCAAATGATTTACAGTACATCTCATTGTCACTGTCTCCTGTTGTCTTTCTTTGCCACTATCATTGTCTCCACCATTCCATCATTTCCCACTCCCATTGTCTCGGCAACTAAAAAATTCTTGCCGGTCCAACTTATTTTTTCCTCTGTACCCACGTGTTTAAATTTTCGGCCCACAACACATCTGTTTCATTTCATCCGTCTCCAATCACTTTTCCTCCCACTGCTTCTATCTCTAGCTATCACTTTTTCTCTTTTATTGCCACTGTCTCTCACTGACCATTAATGTGTCCTCTCTCTTTGGCCGCCACTGCTCTTGCCACCATCCATCTCTCTGTCGCTTTCCCTGCCACTTTCTGTCTCCCGCCATCACTGCTTCCTCTCTCTCTTTCTCTCCCACTGGCACTGTCTCCTCTCTCTTCCACCGTCTCTGTCTCTCTGCTATTCTCTTTCAGCACAGAAAAGTGCGAGTACGTTACATCCCAAAATTTTTGGTGAGGAAGGCGGAACGAGGATTGTGACAGCTGGTTTCCCACTTTTCTACCATTTTAAAGAGATTTTAAAGAACAACGTATTGGTCTTTTCTGCACTCCCACAGGAGAATTTTTCCGCTGATTCACTTCTTTCCCTCTACAGCAGGTTGCACTCCTTATATAAAACGAATTTTATAGGTCAGTAAATTTTTGACAGTTTATTTACATAATTTGACACATTTATATACTTTGACTCACATAAACAACAAATAAGTACGGTATGCATATTATAAGGTTAATACAAAATCGTTTGCTTCACATTTTTTCTGTATATTTTGTTCATCGCTCGAAATTTATCGAAAACGCTCGCTTACGATTTATGTGTTAAAAGAGTAAGTTGCAGTCTTTCCAGTTTTACTAAATTTTTTGCAGCTATTTAATTCAGTTTCAGGTATGTTAAGACTCTTTTCAGCCCATTTTTTTTGTCACTGCACTGCCACTTTTGGCATATTTGAATAGGTGTGAGCTGTCCATTACACAGTGACAGTGCGTCATAAAGATTTATTGGTGAAAAAATGCTGACTGAAAACATAGTTTGGCTATCACAGAACCCTGGCAATAACGTTAGAACCCTTGCCAATGTACACTATGACAGTTAAAACTACATTTACTCCTCAAACTGGATATTATGCGCATATTTTACGTGCGTTTGTACGGTAATTTTGAACCACTGAATTTTGGTAACGGATAATGATAACGAAAAAAGATTCAAAGCTACCCGAGAACGTTTTTTTAAGAACGTGCGATAAAAGTTTCGTCGATTTTCCATGAACGTAAATTATAAAAATAGCCAGCCCCACAATTGGTACTTTTAGTAGCCAAAAATCAGTGTTTTTCGGCTGTATCTTGATAACGGATACTGATTTTCGAAAACGGGAAAATGACCTTTGTAGATGAATATCTAAGAATGTACAGTTGAAATTTGAGCCTTTTCTATGTTATTTAGATAATTGTTGCACACTGTGCAAAAATGATTAAAAACCGCTTCACTCCGGTTTTTTGCATCTCGATAACGGATAATGATATAGAAAGAAGTCTCGAAGTTCGCAGTGAATATGATCTTAACAGAACATGGTGGAAGTTCTGTCAATCTGCCATGAACAGAAGTTAGAGAAGTGACCATCCCCACAACTGGTAATTTTGGTACGAAAAAATCATGGTTTTTCGGGATTTTCTCAGAAACCGCATATGAACAAATGGTGCTTTTATCGGCCGCCTAATGCAAAAGGACCAACAAATTTACACACGAACCATGGTCCTTGCTTTCGGTGCGG
Source organism: Schistocerca americana (assembly GCF_021461395.2). Classification (NCBI taxonomy): domain Eukaryota; kingdom Metazoa; phylum Arthropoda; class Insecta; order Orthoptera; family Acrididae; genus Schistocerca; species Schistocerca americana. Next base: position 472,307,484 of record NC_060122.1, on the reverse strand, counting down.
TGACTTGCGTGCCCCAGCAATACAGATAGCCGTACCGAAGGCGTAACAACAACGGAGGGGTAACTGTTGAAAGGCCACGCAAACGTGTGGATCCTGAAGAGGGGCGGCAGCCTTTTTAGTAGTTGAATGGCAACGGTCTCGATGGTTAACTGAACTGCCCTTGCAGCACAACCAAAACGACTACAGCTGTAATTTTTCCCGAAGGTATGTACCTCTTTTGTATTATTAAATGATGATGGTGTCCTCTTGGATAAAATATTCCCAAGGTAAAACAGTCCCCAATTCGAATCTCCGGGCGGGGACTACGCAAATGGATGTCGTTATCATGAAAAACAAAACTGGAGTTCTACGGATCGGAGGGTGGAACGTTAGATTCCTTAATCGGGGATTTAGGTTAGAAAATTTAATAAAGGAGATTGACAGGTTGAAGTTAGATAAAGTGGGAATTAGTGACGTTCGGTGGCAGGAGAAAGAGGACTTCTGGTCGGGTGAATATAGCGTTATAAATGAGAAGTCGAATAGGTGCACTGCAGGAGTGGGTTTAATAATGAATACGAAAATAAGAATGCGGATAAACTACTACGGACAGCATAGTGGGCGAACTGTCGTAGCCAACATAGTAGTACAAGTTTATATGCCAACTAGCTCCGCAGATGGTGGAGAAATTGAAGAAATGTATGATGAGTCAAGAGAAATTTATGGAATTTTCCGTCGGTCCTTGGCGGTACATAGACATACTGGGTGGTTATAATTAAACTTTTCCTATTTAACACATTATAACACAGACACCAATAACTGTATGAGTATCAAACATGGTAGCATTAATGTCCAGAGTATGGGGTGCATGATTTCCTCGCGTCACAGCGCCACCATCCAGTTCAAACTATAGCCACCAGGTGCCGTGATCAGTCTTCGTGATTCATAGTCTCACACACCTAACCAGTCGCAGTCAACATGAGCTTGGACAAAAGGAGCAAGGCATTATTGGGGAAGCTCAATTATCAAAACAACACTAATGCTGCAGCTGCACTTCAAGAATATCGCAGGCAGAAAGGATTATGGAAGGGTCCTCTTTCTCCACCTGCTGTGCGGAGCATGATGAAGAAGCTCGAATCAACTGGAGAACTGGGCGTCGCTCCGGGAAGAGGCCGACGACCTGTTGCACCACAGGTGGTTGAAGAAATCACTGTTGCTATGGCAGACAATGCTGCGTTCAATTCCAGATCGTCAGGCTGTGAGCGTGCTATGTCACGACATTTGAACATCCCGAGGTCCACTGCACAGAAGGTGCTTCGAACCATTCTCAAATGGTATCCGTACAAGATCCATATCGTACAGCAGCTTGCACCACAGGACGCACAAACGACGTGTTGACTTCGCTCTCCACTTTCTTGCAAGGATTGAAGTTGACGAGGGCTGGCCCTGGACCATCCTATTGTAAGAGGTCCATGATTTAAGAATTTGTTGTTAGCGCATTCGAGCAGATGTAATTTCGATGGATTGCTCACGCGCTGCCTGCGATATGTAAGGTATAAGAGAATCTCAGACCAAAGAGCAGTGTTGACTGCAGTAGGAACTGTGTAGCAGTTGGAGTAAGTAGTTGCTAGCGAGCAGTCTGGTGTATCGTGTTGGCTGGGCCAGTCGTGTGCAGCGATGGCGGTGCCTGAGCGGTATAATATAAGGTAAAAGCAGCCTCGCGCATATGTAGTATTGTTAAATCAAGTCCCATGTAAATGTTAAAAAAAAATCTCGTAATAATAATCTTTCTCATAAAAAGTAACTTCTGACGATCATTCATTTCAATTTAAAGAATTTACTAATTTCTCCAATCCATGGTCATCCCGATTATTGCAAAGAAAAATCAGTTGTTCTTTTTATACATGACAAATCTATCGGCCAGCATTGCACTCGGCTGTGCCAGAAAAATTTATTGTAAGAGCAGATATATATGCGTTATCCGGCGACCTTATTGAGGTAAGAATTTTCAATTTTTTCAGAATGACCTTTCAGGGCCATGACGCAGCACTGCTGACGTCCAAAATTTACCAGGTTAAATTGACAGTCAATTATTGAAAGGTTATAAGTGAGAGACAATTTTTTTATTGAGAGATTAGTCACATTTTACTGTTGAGAGGTTTAGGAATTTTTCTGTTTTGAGGTTACACTAAATGTGAATGAATATTGTGGAGAGGTTGCACTTGGCGACAACCGGCCAGGATCGTATTTTCTTTGTGGATTTCTGAGAGGTAGTCAGTTATATATCTGCTCTTATTTACTTAATTTTAAATGTAGTTTGCATCTGGTGCAACGCATTTACTAACTTGTCACTCTTTCTTTCACAGGTCATCGGCAATTTATTGCTCTTTGTTGTAATTGTATTTGTTCCATTTTTGCTTTGACTTTGATTGATTTTGTGCTTAATTTTGATTTGTGAAAATGCCGCGAAAAACTGTTTACAGTACATCGCGATGTGCAATGAGTGAAAAAGCTGACTCGAATAATTTGACCGATCATACTAGCGACAGTCAGTGTAATAGTGATAATCCTCTAATTACAAATAATCAGTGCGTGCCGATCACTAGTAACGATTTTAATGCTAATGACGAGCAAACAAATTCAATTGTGTCCTCTGTTAATTTAACGACAATTGATGACGCGGCACTTTCCGTTACAATGAACGCTGCCCAGTTTAACACACCTGATTTGCAAAATTTACACAGTGAACAGATAAATATTTCTAACGAAGGTGAACAATATACACAAACCACGCCAAATTTATTTGATTCCGATGTAGTGACCAACAGTGCACATCCGATTGGCGAACCTTTTGTGAATCAGACAATGACCAAATGGTTACCGGTACACAAAACGTGACACATGCAGGTACACCATCACACAGCACAGAGAATACAGCAGCTAATTTTGGCATGGATTGATTTATGGCATTATTGCTACAACTTAATGAAAATCTCAAACAACAAATTAATGAAAATCTCAAACAACAACTTAATGAAAATCTCAAACAGTCGAATGAAAAACACGACATGTCGATCGAACAAATTAATGAGAACTTTAAACAGATTAATGAACAGATTACAGCCGTTGCCGTGCAATGTCATGATACTAAAGAACAATTACGTGAGGAAATTAAGGCTTGTGCTAGGAACAGTAGTGAAGAAATTAGATCTGTGGCACAAGAATTGAGTAATACACATGCAGCCACAAGCAAATTACCTAGAGATGAAATTAGTGCAGTCGCTAGACAATGTTCTGAAAACGCAACACAGTTACGCGACGAGTTTAAATTAATGTCATCAGAACTTCCACGCACACTGGATGCGAAAGTAGACACGAAATTTGAACAACAAAACAGCCAAATTGACGAACGTTTTAATCACCACCTACAAAGCAGTGAAACGCGTTACCGTAAATTTATACAGGAATAGAACAAAGTAAAGAAACAAGTTATGGAAACAATTACTGCACACAGACAGGAAGATAAGCGTAAATTATTTACGAAAGCAAAAACATACGTAGACAACAATATTGCTACAGTATCAGATGAAATCAAACAGCTGAACACCGAATTGCATGATGAAATCTCCGATCTTAAAACAAGAACACACACACACACAGTAGACTTTCAGACAGTGACCAACAGACTTGAACAATTAGAATTAATACAGGACCCCAATGCCATCAAAGCAGACGTTAAGAAATTGAACAAAACCACCCGTAAAATCCAAAAACAAATTAATGTTTGTGACACAAAAAATGACAATCAGGTAAAAGCACTGACTGAAAAATTTGATGAATTGGCCATTCGTATTGACGTTATCGAAAATAACAATGACACCAAATCAGACGATACGTCACCAATTTCGTTCAATCAAACACCCGAATTCCAAAACTTACAGCAGACAATCAGTGAGATAGGTTCGACCAATAATACATTACGTAGAAAATTGTCATCTTTACAGCAAGAAGTGACAGAAATGATAAATGTTTCAGCCTCTAACACGGCACAGCATACGCCACATTCCGAAGATTTCTCACACTCACACAGCCTATATAATTTAGGTAATTTACAGAGAGTACGTGACTTAGATTCCGAACAGTCACAGACAAACAGATTATCATACAATCCTAAACCAGTTCACACATTCAGAGACGATAACGTTGATTATAAGCAATTTTTATCCGTGAAAAAATCTAAGGTATTTAAAAATGACAGAACACAGATTCACGCTTTGGACTGGATACAACAATTAGGCTTCGCATTTTCACCGGCATTGCCTGTAATGCAGAAACTAGAATTGGCCTGGATACAACAATTTGTTTTCGAATTTTCACCGGCGTTGCCTGTAACGCAGAAACTAAAATTTATTTGCAGATCGTAAAAGACCTCAGGGGATGAATATGTGCCGTAGCGTGCACAGGGCCCCGAGCCATAGTAGTGCTATTTCATCTTTAGTTTTCTGCACTGCTACCTTCTCTTTTACTATCCTTTATATCTATCAAAACAACTCTTCAACTATCGATCTAGCTATGATTAGAAACGTGTAAAGAAAACCCGATATGACAAGTTTTACCGAAAGAGACAATTTTCATTAGACACTCCAGAACTACCAGCGTAATTTTAATGAAAGACAGAAGTTTAATCATCTGTATGTACAAAATTTTCAGCAATCGCAAACACATTTTGGCAACAATAGAGGCTTTTCCCCACAACAGCATCAAAACCAGCCGGTTAATATACCTAACCAACAATGTAGTCAGCGAGGTCAACCAAGCTTTAATGTATCGCCGCCTACACGTATAGCGTCGGCTCCACCAAACAGTAACGCACAGCAAGGAAATCAGTACGTACAGAAAACACATCATTTCAACTCCTATCGCAATGCGCCGTAGAGCAACTATTATTATGACAGACGTAAAAGTAAAGAGCACAATTTTCAGCGTACATTTAATAACAGTAGGTCTTACCAGCAGCAAAATCATCCGCAACAACAGATTATCATGAATAAACCAGACAGTCGGTATCATCCCGAACCTAATACGTCAGGAAGAAATAACAGAACAGTACAAATAGTTGAAATGCCACAGCATCCTCCCGCAAATAACAGCACATCAGAAAGAATTTGACTAGATACAGTACAGGTTGCATCTTCCAGCAACGTAAGCCATACTTTTGACACACAGAATCTAGTTCACGAAAATATTATTAGTTTTGACGACATCTGATACACACTTTTGCATGAAAGACAGAATCACAAGTATGTAGACAACATCGTTATCGCATAAGCTAACAGGTCTGAACATAATCTGATTCTGGAACAACTGTTGCAAACTTTTCGCGCACAAGGACTCACAGTTAATCTTAACAAATCGCACTTTGGCAAAACTTCCATAAAATTTCTTGGACATGTAATTTCAGCAGAAGGCATTGCGCCTGACCCGGAAAAACTTCAAGCTTTACGTGACATTATTGTTCCAACGACGAAGAAACAACTACGCAGCTTTCTGGGATTAATTAACTTTTTCCGTAAATTTGTTCGTTACTCTGCTTTAGACAGCCCTAGATTATGCCAACTAACGGGTAAAAACACTATTTGGTCCTGGGATAGCCAAGCACAGTCTCAATTTGCTAATCGGAAACATGCTTTGTTGAATGCACCACTTTTATCACACCCAGATCTTACTAGAAATTTTTTCATTGCCACCGACAGTTGTAACACCGCTTTAGGCGTACACATTTTTCAGGAAATTGAAGAAGACGGTACTACAGTAATTAAAAACATCGCCTTTGCAAGTCGCATTCTGTCACCTGCTGAACGCAATTATTCTGTTACAGAACTTGAAACATTATGTGTTGTATGGGCATTTACGAGATTTCGGCATTTTCTTTACACATATCATAGAGCTATACAGTTTTTACTTTCCCCAAAATTTACACACGACAGGTTAAGCAGATGGAAACTTTATTTACAGGAATTTAATTTTACAATTGTTCACATTCCCGGTACACAAAATGTTGTAGCAGACGCACTATCCCGTTCTCTCAGCAACAATCAGCAAGACATCGCAACCAACTTCTGCCAAGCAAATTTTAGCGTCAGGTATATTCAACAAGTCGCATTTGAAAATTTCATTTCGTCGCCATTACGAGACATAGCACAGGAGCAGAGCAAAGACAACGTATGGAAAGAAGTTAAACACCTTTGGCAAGATAAGAATAATGTTACCATTAGAAACTATTACACTTTACGCGATAACATTCTGTTTCGCCGCTCTCACCCTGACAGCAACAATTGGTCACTATGCATTCCTGACGAACTTGTTAACAAATTAATTTGGTATGCTCATTTAAGTTACGCACATTATGGAGCCATAGAATGTTTCTTATATTGAAACAGAACTGTTATTTTGCGAACATGGAGAAACGTATTCGATGAGTTTTAGCGTCATGTAAAATCTGCCAGAAAGCTAAATCAGACACGACTTCACATATTCCTCCATTACATCCCATTGTACCCGTTAAATTGAGACACATGGCCGCTGTAGACATTTTTGGACCGATTCCCAGAACTAATAGAGGTTTTTGCTACATCTTTGTCGCTGTTGAACTCACTTCGAAATTTGTTACCTCCACTCCGTTACGCAAAGCTACTGCTAAATTTATTTCGAATGCATTTGTAAAACATTTTTTATTGCATGTAGGGCATGTATTGAAAGTAATTTCCGACAATGGACCACAATTTCGATCTGCAATATGGACACGTATGTTACGAGCTAGAAACATTTCTCCGATCTATATATCCAGGTATCACGCTTCTTCGAACCCTTCTGACGACTGATGAAAGAAATTGGTAAACTGTGTAGAATATACTGCCATAAAAAATATATTGATTGGGATACACACATACTCTCATTCCAGGATGTAATTAACTCCATACCAAATGAATCTACTATGCTATCTCCGACTGTTATATTGAAAAATGTTGAACCACCCAACAAAATTAAAGAATTAGTATCTTTTCCTACATCTCGTCGACTACGCCACCATGAAATAATTGATATTGCACTCAACAACATCAAACGTGCCGCAGAGCGCCGGAGAAGACAGCAAAAACAGGTTTGTACACGCCGTGACTTTCACACAGGACAGAAGATATTAGTACGTACACACTATTTATCCAACAGAGGAAAGAGTAGATGCAGTAAATTTGAGCTTCTATACGCAGGTCCATATAGAATTCGCAGCATTCCTCACCCCAATGTAGTACACGTCGAAACTTTGAGAACCAGAAAAAGCAAGGGCAATCACCATATTTCCAATATTAAACCCTTTATTGAATGAACATTCTTTATGATTTGTCGCACTGTAATGCCATTTGCAGATATTTATATGAACACTTACTGATGATTATCATATTTTGTCCTGGCAAGTGCCCAGCAAGGTAAGGTTAGCAGCTCGCTTTTCTTGTCGTTACACATCAGACCGTGCACATTTTTCCAGATAAACTTACATATCTTATGACCACTTATGCAATTCTATCTATGTGACTACTTACTGATGATTATCATATTTTTTCCTGGCAAGTGCCCGGCAAGGTAAGGTTAGCAGGTCGCTTTTCTTGTCATTATGTATCAGACCGTGCACATTTTCGATTTTTTGTGTATGAATGGTTGTTTTCCTATCGAAAGTAGAATTTTTGTCTGTATGCACTATGTAATCTTTAAGATATAACAAACACCAGTTGACTTTGACATTTTGCCTTATGATATCTCAACATCGTGATTATTTTACATTTTTGCTAGTACATTATGATACTGTGTGTACATTTTTTGCACTTTAAAACTGTCTATGTTTTTGACCTAATACGTTTTCTGTCATGCTATGCTGTATGCTTAATTATATCACTAGAATCAAGTTTTTATCTAATGGGTATATGATTTAAATGCAAGATATTAATCCTTATTCATCATTTTCAGAAACCAATAACGTGTACAAGAAATAAATTAAACAAACCACAGTGGTTTACTCTGAAATGGAAATTTTACCATCGGAATGAACGAAAGAAAATGCAATATCTTGTCATGAAGAGTAAATGGATCAGAATTAACAAGCATTAACCAGAATATACTATACACATCGTATGATAGCAGTCTTGACTAATTATTTTTCTTTCAGAATACGAGGTGATTGAGCAAGCTGTCAGACAGAACTGCAGATGTTAATTTTGGTGATGAAATATGCTAGAAGTAAGAAACTCTATACTATGAATAGTTGTATGAAGTAAATGGTAATTTGAATAATGAATAATGAAGTGTCTATTTTTTGTAGATGATAATAAATGATGATGAATAGTTATAGGAAGAATATGGTAATATGAATAATGAAGTTTTTCTTTGCAGGTGATGATAATGATGAAGTTATGGTAATATGAATAATGAAGTTTGTAATAATGCATAAGTGCTATGCCAATAATTTCTGTAAATAATATTTTTGTTATATTCTATAAATGCTATGCCAATAATTAACTCTTGTTTTGAATGATGACTTGTGAATAATACTGAATAATGTTTTGTAAAACTATATGAATACTTTGTAACTGGCCAATGATTGCCAATAATTACTGCAATCAGATGAGTTATGAATAGTGTTTTGTAATACTCAGTACTTGGTACATGTTTAGTAACTGGCCAATGAATGCCACTGTTTACTGTAATATGATGACTTATTTATAAATGCTATGCCATTAATTAACTCTTGCTTTGAATGATGACTTCTGAATAATGCATAAAAATGGTTTGTAACTGGCCAATGAGTGCCAATAATTACTGTATATAGATGACTTGTGAATAATGTTCTGTAATAATTACTGTAATAAGATGACTTATGAATACTGTTCTGTAATACTCCATACATAGTACAGAAATGTTTAGTAACTAACCAATGAGTGCCAATAATGATTCAAATTGGTTGATACACTGATCTAATTCTCAATGATGACTAGCATAAGACTTAATGTCCTTCTCCTTCTGACCTAATTACCACCAATTACTGCAATATCCGTTTGTCCTGTCCATCCTCATGATCATGGAGCACTATATTTGGTTTTTGCACTAACTCTACGTTGATGTAAGAGTATGGATTCTACAAGAATGTGGTGTTGACGTACCAAGCTGTCCACCACCTTGAACGATGGAGATGTTATTATGGTCCTACTGTTTGGTGTACCTAGTGTACTACCAAAATGATAACATACAATATTGATGCAACATCTCAGTGTCTTGGCGACACTGATTAATACTTCAGGGAAGAGAACTTCAGGTTGTCTCACTTGGTGTTGAGCTTCTGTAGCAAGATATGGACTTTCAGTGCAGCTACGTGCAACCTACTGTGCTACAACCATGATGCAATCCTTCCCATTCCTTTCCTAGTTCTTGTAAAATGGCAAAGACTTATACAGTGCGTTTAAATTCTTGTAAAATGATAAAGACATATATGGTGCGTGTGCACTTCATTTCATTTGTTAATAAGATCAGTTGTCCTAAATATGGTAAAGACTTCTACAGTGCGTGTGCACTTTATTTCACTCCTTGATGTTTAATTGTTATCAAAATGCTAAAGAGTTTTACAGTGCGTGTGCACTTTATGTCACTTGTTAATATATTTTGTACTCAGTGCGTGTGCACTTTATTTCACTCCTTCATATGTCTAATTCATGTAAAAATGCTAAAGACTTTTATAGTGCGTGTGGACTTTATTTATTTAGTTCTTGCAAAAAATGCTAAAAACTTTTACAGCGCGTGTGCACTTTATTTATTTAGTTCTTGTAAAAAAATGCTAAAGACTTATACAGTGCATGTGCACTTTATTTCATCTGTTAATATGATTAGTTGTCCCAAATATGCTAAAGACTTTTATAATGTGTGTGCACTTTATGTAATTTGTTAATATATTTTGTACTCACTGCATATACATTTTGTCATGTTCTGAACTCAGTGCTTGTGCACTCTATTTCATTATTTATTATGTTCCGCACTTATCTGTAATGTATATACTCTGTGACTGTAGACTTAGTAACTAAATAGATTATAGAAAAATTTGTTGCTCATGGCAAGTCCAATTGACTCACCATCGCTGCCAAATTTTTGCCCCCCCAGTGGAGGTTTATGTAAGAGGTCCATCATTTAAGAATTTGTTGTTAGCGCATTCGAGCAGATGTAATTTCGATGGATTGCTCACGCGCTGCCTGCGATATGTAAGGTATAAGAGAATCTCAGATCAAAGAGCAGTGTTGACTGCAGTAGGAACTGTGTAGCAGTTGGAGTAAGTAGTTGCTAGCGAGCAGTCTGGTGTATCGTGTTGGCTGGGCCGGTCGTGGGAGCGATGGCGGTGCCCGAGCAGTATAATATAAGGTAAAAGCAGCCTCGCGCATATGTAGTATTTTTAAATCAAGTCCCATGTAAATGTTTAAAAAAAAGTCTCGTAGTAATAATCTTTCTCATAAAAAGTAGCTTCTGACGATCATTCATTTCAATTTAAAGAATTTACTAATTTCTCCAATCCATGGTCATCCCGATTATTGCAAAGAAAAATCAGTTGTTCTTTTTATACATGACAAATCTATCGGCCAGCATTGCACTCGGCTGTGCCAGAAAAATTTATTGTAAGAGCAGATATATATGCGTTATCCGGCGACCTTATTGAGGTAAGAATTTTCAATTTATTCAGTATGATCTTACAGGGCCATGACGCAGCACTGCTGACGTCCAAAATTTACCAGTTTAAATTCACAGTCAATTACTGAAAGGTTATAAGTGAGCCATAATTTTATTCAGAGATTAGTCACATTGTATTATTGGTAGGTTACAGAAGTTTTCTGTTGGGAGGTTACGCTAAATGTCAATGCTAGAATTATATTTTTTACTGTTGGGAGGTCATTAAATAAATATCTTTGGGAGGTTACACTAAACGTGAATATTATTCATATATATTATTATTTTATTTCGTGGGGAGGTTACACTATGGGCAGCCAAAGCTCGTTTTTCTCTGACGGCTCAAGTGAAACAGAATTGCCAAGATTGTGGAGATCTTCAATGTTGGATTGGCCCCTTTTGTAGTAGTAATGGTACCGCTATATAATGATATGATTTACGGTAGCAGCACAGTAAAAGTGGTTCAGTTGAATTGATTCAGCATTATTTCTCTTCCCCATGCCCTTGATATTAATGCTAGCAAGTTTGGTACTCATACCGTAATTAGTTTCCGTGTTATAACGTCTTAAATAGGGAAAGTTTAATTATAAACACCTGGTATTAATAACTTGAGCACACAATATTAAAGTTCCACAATAATAATTATTTAATTAAATAAACATTACTGTGGAACATTAATACTATGTATTCAAGTTATTAATCTGTCTATGTTCCTCCATGAACCGACGGAATATTCCATAAACATCAACAAATGTGTTGCTGTAGCTCAATTATCCATGACATGCAACAGGTTAGTGAAACGAAAGTCTAAAGTCACACAACATATCTGGTTAAATCGCGAGCGTTTAAAAATAAACATTACTCCGAAATACGTGATTCTGAAGTCAAGAAGTACCACACAACCAGCCAAGAAAGCTCTCCGTGTTACCCAGGGGACGTGGGCGAATGAAGAAATGAAAAAAAAGGTATGTGGTGCTTGATAAAATGTGTTTTACATTTGAAAGTTGTTCACATGGCTATGACGTACTCCTACAGCCTTTTGAATTCGACGTATTTAATAAAGCACTCTGGAGAAGATTCGCTTACCATAATAAACCTGATGTGCCTCCGTCAGTAAGTTAAAATCGAACAGTTATTTCAACTGAAACGAGCACCAACAACCACTAAACGTCATCAATTTGCAGAACATGTCATTAACCTATCAAATCTAAATTTCTCTTCTGGTGAATCCCAAATTTTAAATAAGGGAATTAAATATGCTCCGAAATCCAACATATTCGAAAAACAACTAGACAGACCAAAAGTGGATCTCGAATATACTTTGTCAGACGATGTGTCAACGAAATATCTGGTGGCTCTTGAACTAAAAACTAAATACAGATATGTTCAACGCTAGTTGTAGGGAGCAAATAGTGTTGTCCACATCAATGAAAAAACTGTCTTCTCAAGATATTAAAACCACCAGAGGTGACAATGGGAACAGTCTAGTGTTAGTAAGTCAGAAAATATTTAAAAAGCGTTTACATTCCTCAACCCTGTAGAGTTCCTTGATTTATCTAACGCCCCCACAAGGAAATATGCTATGGAAGTGAAGAAACTTAATAAAACCTGCAAACCAGTATTTACTGACAATGATTCCAAATACGTGACAAACATGAATCCAACAGCACCCAGACTTTGTGGGTTAGCAAAGCTTCACAAAGAAGGTGTTCAATAACACCTGTAGTGTCTTCAGTTTCAGCACCTTGCCATAAATTAACAAAAGAGTTAGATTCACTAACTAAAACAAAAACTAAATTTCAAATAAAATTTGGAATACTTAACTGACTTGCATTAGTGAAAAAGTTAAAAGACCTACCCATTCCACCTGGTGCAAAACTCATTCGAGTTAGCATCCTGTTTTCCAATATTCATGTTACAGAAGCAATCGAAAAGTTTAACAGAACTGTTACATAAAACCAGAGCAAATCCAATAGAGACAAAAGATACAAGGATGGCAACTGAAACACACTTAAAGTAAAAGTATTTCCAATTTCAACAGACTGTACCGTCAATCAGAAGAGTTAGCAATCGGTTGCCCACTGAGTCACTTATTAGCTGAAACGTATATGGATAATTTTCAGCAAACATTTTTAGATGAAGAGTCTCTAAGTTCTTAAATCCAGTACTGAAATAGGTATGTCGACAGTGTTTATGTCTTGTGGACATAATTTCTTCCGACATTTGAATTCATATAACAGTTAAATCAAGTTTACACTGGAGTTGGGAGGAGACTTTATCAACCTTTTAGACCTCACCATTGACATCAATAAGCATCAGCATTCATTTAAGACATAGAGGACAGTAACTTCAACAGACACACTAATACCAGCCAATTCCAAGCATCTTATAACACACAAACATGAAGCCTTCCACTTGATGGTGCACCACTTACTATATCTACCACAAACTAAACCAGATTTTGAAAATGAATTGAAAACAATTAGAGAAATGGAATGCAGCAATGATTATAGTCCTGCCCTAATAGTCAATATCCTCAGTAAAAAGAAGAGACTGAGGATAACAGCACTTCTTTATCCAATTCAGACAGCATAAACCCACACTGCTAAAGAATGGTCCCCTATGTTACAGTATATGTCGGTTGGACTTCACAAGTTCTTGCCAGGAAAGTAAAATCCAGGAAATGTATTCCAGCATTTTACTCTAGGAATACTGTTGCCTATAATCTTTTCAACAGTAAAGGTAAGATTTCACCTTTCAAACAGTGTGGAATTTATATTATTTCCTGCAGTTTGTGTGGCAAATTATATGCAGGTCAATCAGGTAGGACTGTAACTGCTAGACTGACTCATCCTGAAAGGAGTTAGAGACTGAAAAAGAAAGATTCCACGTTTGTTGATCACGCTCTGAATAATGTCATTCGTATAATGTGAAATGTGGAGTTCTCTTAAAGGAACTAAAAGCAGAAAACTAACATTACTTGAAATTCTGGCCATTAATAAACACCAACCAAAAAATCCTGGCCTGGTACTTAATGACCAAACGCAGTTCCATTACTCACACTTATTAAAATAGCAGCAGCCAGTTATTGTTTCTCTCGCAATTAGATTATAAGCTTGTTATAACTGTTTCACATCCAGATTTCATAGACTTTTTTCTCCCCTCCTCCCTCCTTTTTTTCGGTCTGTTCATCACTGTTACCAGTTTATCTATATGACATTTTAGCCTGTGTCATCACTCACTTGTACAACATATTAGGCTTATACATTCATGTAGTTCAAATATTTGAATATACTGCAATATGAGTATTTATTTATTCAGAGTCTCTTTAGGTATTGCGTTAGGCTTGTGTTTTGTATCGATATAGTTGTAAAATGTCACATATCTTTGTACAACAATCTTAGTACAGCTATCAATTCTCGCTGAAATTGTGTGGACTATCTTATATGGTATTAAGTCAAGGATTAAGAAACCGAAAGCTGATTCATAACAAACTATTAAATAAACATTATTGTAGAATATTAATACTTCGTATTCAAGTTATTAATAAAAGAGAATATTCACATAGTCAAGGGAGACGAAAATATAATTGTGATGGAGCACTGGAATTCGATAGTAGAAGAGCAAGAGAAGTTAAAGTAGCTAATGAATATGGACTGAAGGAAAGGAATGAAACAGCAACCTGCCTGGTAAAATTTTGCACAAAGCACAATTTAATCATCGTTAAACTTGGTTTAAAAATCATGAAAGAAGGTTGTACACGTGGAGAGACCTGGAGACACCGGAAAGTTTCAGGTTGACTATATTATCCTTAGACAGATTTCGGAACCAGATGTTAATTTGTAAGATAATTCCAGGCACAGATATGGACTCTGACCATAATTTGTTGGTTATGAACTATAGATTAAAACTAAAGAAATAGCAAAAAGGCAGGAAGTTAAGAAGATGGGGCCTGGATAAGTTGAAAGAACCAGAAGTTGTTGAGTTTCAGAGAGAGAACTACGCTATGGTTGACAAGAGCAGCGGAAAGGAATACTTTAGAAGATGAATGGGTGGTTTTACGAGATGAAAAAGTGAAGGCAGCAGAGGATCAAATACGTAAAAAGAGAGGGTGGAGCAGAAATCCTTGGATAACACAGGACACAGTGAATTAAATGATGACAGGAGAAAATATAAATGTGCAGCAAATAAAGCAGGAAAAAGGGAAAACGAACGTGAAAAACATGCGATTGATAGGAAGTGCAAAACTGGTAAACAGGAATGGTTAGGTGACAAATGTGAGGATTTAGAAGCATATTTCACGAGGGAAGGGCTAGACATCGCCTACAGGAAAATTAACGAGGCCTTTGGAGAAGACACAAGCAGCTGTATAAATATCAAGAGCTCAGATGGAAAACCAGTCCTAAGGTAAGGTGGAAGGAGTATATGAGGGTCTGTGCAAAGGAGAAGAGTTTGAGGGCAATGTTATAGAAACGGAAGAGGGCGTAGATGAAGACGAAATGGGAGACATGATACTGCGAGATGAATTTGACGGAGCACTGAAAGACCTAAGTCCAAACAAGGCCCTGGGAATAGATGATATTTCGTCAGAACTACGATAGCCTTAGGAGAGCCAGCGTGACAAAACTTTTGCATCTGGTACGCAAGATATATGAGACAGACAAAATATCCTCGGACTTCGAGAAGAATGTAATAATTCTAACTCAAAAGAAAGCTGTTGCTGAAAAGTGGGAAAGTTACCGAACTATCAGTTTAATAAGTCTTGGTTGCAAAATGGTAACACGAATTCATTAAAGAAGAAAGGAAACTCTGGTAGAAGTTTGGATTCCGTAGAAATGTAGGAACACGTGGGTCTGTACTGACATTACAACTTATCTCAGGAGATAGGTTAAGGTAAATCAAACCTACGTTGTAGCATTTGCAGACTTAGAGAAAGCCTTTGATATAGTGTTGTCCGGAATACTATCTTTGAAATTCTGAAGTTGGCAGGAGTAAAATATAGTGAGCGGAAGGCTGTTTACTACTTGTACAAAAACCAGATAACAGCTACTAAGAGTCGAGGGGCAAGAAAAGGAAGCAGTGGTTGAGAAGGGAGTGAGACAGGGTTGTAGCCTATCCGTGATGTTATTCAGTCTGTAAATTGAGCAAGGAGTAAATGATACCAAGGAAAAATTCTGAGTGTAATTAAGGTTCAGGAAGAAGAAATAAAAGCTTTGAGGTTTTCTGATGACCTTGCTGTTCTGTCAGAGACGGGAAAGGACTTGGAAGAGCGGTTGGTGTCCTGAAAGAACGATATACGATGAACATAAGAAAAGGAAAACAAGGATAACGGAATTTAGTTGAATTAGATTAAGTGATGGTGATTACGTAGATGAGTTTTGCTCCTTGGGCAGCGAAATACTGATGATGGTTCAAGTAGAGAAGATATAAAATGTAGACTGGCAGCGGCAAGGAAAGCGTTTCTGAAGAAGAGAAATTTGTTGACATCTCCATCTACATGGATACTCTGCAAATTACACATAAGTGCCAGGCAGAGGGTTCATCGAACCACCTTCACTATAATTCTCCACTATTCCACTCTCGAACAGCGCGCGGGAAGAACGAAGACCTTTATCTTTCCGTGCGAGCTTTGATTTCCCTTGTTTTATTATGATGATCGTTTCTCCCTATGTAGGTCAGCGTCAACTAAATATTTACACATTCGGAGGAGAAAGCTGGTGAATGAAATTGCGTGAGAAGTTTCTGCCGCAACGAAAAACGCCCTTGTTACAATTATGTCCGCCCCAAATCCTGTATCATGTCAGTGACACTCTCTCCCGTATTTCGGGATAACACAAAATGTGCTGCTCTTCTTTGAACTTTCTAGATGTACTCGGTTAAACATATCTGGTAAGGACCCGAGATCGAGCAGCAGCACTCGAAAATGGGACGGACAAGCGTAGAGTAGGCAGTCTCTTTCGTAGATCTGTTATAATTTCTAAGTGTTCTGCCTATAAAACGCAGTCTTCGGTTTGCCTTCACCCCAACGTTTTCTATATGTTATTTCCAATTGAAGTTGTTCGTAATTGTGTTTCCTAGGTATTTAGTTCAATTTACGGCCTTTACATTTGACTGATATATCGTGTAACCGAAGTTTTAACGGATTCCTCTTAGCACTAATACGGATGGCCTCACACTTTTCGTTATTTAAGGTTAACTGCAAATTTTCGCACCATACAGCTTCCTTTCCTAAATCGTTTTGCAAGTTGTTTTCATTTTCTGATGATTTTATTAGTCGATAAACAACATCATCATCTGCAAACAACCGAAGACGACTGCTCAGATTGTCTCCTAAATCATTCATATAGATAAAGAACAGTAGATGGCCTGCAACACAACATTGAGGAACGCCAGAAATCACTTTTGTTTTACTTGATGGCTTTCCGTCAATTACTGCAAATTGCGACCTCTCTAACAGGAAATCATGAATCCAGTCACTTAACTGAGACGATATTCCATAAGCACGCAATTTCACTATAAGCCGCTTGTGTGGTACAGTGTCAAAAGCCTTCTGGAAATCTGGGAATAGGGAATCAATTTGAAACCCTTTGTGAATAGCTCTCAACGCTTCGTGTGGGTAAAAAGCTAATTGTGTTTCACAAGAATGATGTTTTCTAAATCCGCGTTGACTGTGTGTCAGTAGACTGTTTTCCTCTAGGTAATTTATAATATTCGAACACAATATATTTTTCAAAATGCTGCTGCATATCGACGTTAATGATATGGGCCTGAAATTTAGTGAATTACTCCTATTGCCTTTCTTGAATATTGGTGTGACCTGTGCAACTTTCCAGTCTTTGGTTACGGATCTTTCGTCAAGCGCCGGCCGTTGTGGCCGAGCGGTCCTAGGCGCTTCAGTCTGGAACCGCGTGACCGCTACGGTCGCAGGTTCGAATCCTGCCTCGGGCATGGATGTGTGTGATGTCCTTAGGTTAGTTAGGTTTAAGTAGTTCTAAGTTCTAGGGGGCTGATGACCTCAGATGCTAAGTCCCATAGTGCTCAGAGCCATTTGAACCATTTTGTCGTCAAGCGAGCGGTTGTATATGATTGTTAAGTATGGAGCTATTGCATCAGCATACTCTGAAAGGTACCTAATTGATATACAGTCTGGGCCAAAAGATTTGCTTTTATTAAGTGATTTAAGTTGCTTCACTACTTTGAGGATATGTACTAAGTTACTCATACTAGCATCTGTTCTTATTCGAATTCTGGAACATTTGCTTCGTCTTTTTGGGTGAAGGAATTTCAGAAGGCTGTGTTAAGCAATTCTGCTTTGACAACACTGTCGTCGATAGCATTTCCATTGCCGTCGCGCAGCGAAGACATTGTTTGTGTCGCGCCGCTAGCATACTTTACGTACGACCAGAATCTCTTCAGATTTTCTCTCAGGTTTCGTAATAAAGTTTCTTTGATGAAGTCTGCGCTAAATTTCGTGCTTCAGTAAAAAAATCACCGATCTTGCAGATTTTTCGTTCGTTTAAATTTTGTCCGCCCGAACCCACATGGGACCTCTCGCCCAACAATGCCATAGATCATTTAATTTTTGGCACGCTTTTTTCGTTATTTCTGCAACAGTTTTCTGACATGTTTTGTGTACCATGAGGAAATAAAGATTTAAGTGTCAGAAAGACTTTTCGGAAAATATTTGTGTGAAGCGTAGCCACTTACGGAAATGAAACATGGGCGATAAACGGTTTAGACGAGAAGAGAAGAGCAGCTTTTGAAATGTGGAGCTGCAGGCTAATGCTGAAGATTAGATCGGTAGATAACGTAATTAATGATGAGGTGCTGAATAGAACTGGGGAGACAAGAAAATTTGTGGCGCAACTTGACAAAAAGAAGGTATAGATTGATAGAACACATCGTCAAGGGATCACCAACTTAGTATTGGAGGGAAATGTGTGTGTGTGACGGGGGGGGGGGGGGGGGGCGGATGAGATAAAGATCGTTGAGGGAAACCAAGGGATGAGTACAATAAGCAGATTCAGAAGGATGTAAGCTCCGATAGTTATACGGACGTGAAGAAGCTTACATAGGATAAAGTGGCATGGAGAGCTGTGTGAAACCACTCTTACAAATGAAGACCACAACAACAACAACAACTGTAGTATAGCTACAGTATGCCCCTTTTCCGATAGGTATAATAATGGTCGGCAGGCCAAGCGCTATCCAAAACAATTGTCTCCTTCTCTCTGTTCTCAATTATTATTTATTTATTTAGCGTATAGCAGTGCACATCATTTTGAGCTCCTTACAAATGTTTAAACAAAGACATGCATAAAAACACAATAAAACATACAGATAATGGGCAATACAATGAAATAGAGACATCAAGATTATATATGGTCAATACAATTAAATACACCTAAGGCTAAGGGTGTAAGGCTAGTTCGCGTCCGTAGTAGATTACTACACGTGCATCCTGGATAGCGTCTAATTATATGGTTCAAATGGCTCTGATCACTATGGGACATCTGATGTCATCAGTCCCCTAGAACTTAGAACTACTTAAACCTAACTAACCTGAGGACATCACACGCATCCATGCCCGAGGCAGGATTCGAACCTGCGACCGCAGGTCTAATTATAGAAGTGAACTAAATGAACTAGTGCTAACTGGCAGCCAGACAATCATATTTATCTCCTGGCTATCTAATAGCACATCGTAATCTGTACTCAATAGAACTGAAGATGTGACGCCCTAAATATCGCGTTTTCGCACGTGACATTTTGGAATATGTTAGTACCGTGTGCTGTCGTGCACGGATCGATGTATTACTTAATGTTCTATATATCTTTTCTTGTTAGCAGATAAATTGGCTCTAACTTGAAAGCGTGTAGCGGTTCTCTTATTTTGTCGTGTACTGCGTGGAAGTGAATTATGCTGACGATGTCAATAGCTAGCTTTGTTACCGTTTTCGACAAGCCGAAATGAACTTATAACATTCTGATGACCCACATGAGTAGTCACATGTTTGATTTTGCAGCTACCATCTCGGGTCTAGATTACTTCCATTCTGGCGTGACAAACACCTTTTCGTTTGTTACTTGGCATGCGGGTGCTATCTACGCTTTCTTGCGTTAAGTGACAACTTGTTTCTTTCACTATGCTGCTTCCAGTCACGGGATTTCTAGAAAAATTCAAAATCAGTCTGTTTTAACGCAGCCGAAACATCACGTTTCAGTTACAAGTGATCAAAACGGAATTTCTCAGAAATGACTGAAACATCGCACAGGGGGCATTTTATTTTCATACTAATACAAATCTCTGGTGCGTGTGCGTTTCTTTCGCGGCACATTAAATTAAGATTCTGGTCTAACTGCATCACATGAAAAAAGCACTCCGTCTTCAGGCCACAATTGGCCCATCGGGACCATCCGACCGCCGTGTCATCCTCAGTGAGGATACGAATAGGAGGGGCGTGTGGTAAGCACACCGCTCTCCCGGTCGTTATGATGGTTTTCTTTTTTTTTTTTTTTTTTTTTAATTTTATTTCATATCAAAATAATTATACAATAATGACCCACCACCTTAGTGATTAGTGGGTCCTATATTTCTAAATTTACAATAGCAGCTTTAGTATTTTTCTTAACTACAGACAGTTCTACGATCCTACTAGGCAGACTACTTCTAGTTTACTAGCTAACATAATTTCTAGTTACTACGATTGGTTAATACTAACTGCCTGCAGCGTTACAAGTGTGCCAGTTTTGATAATACACTCCTGGAAATTGAAATAAGAACACCGTGAATTCATTGTCCCAGGAAGGGGAAACTTTATTGACACATTCCTGGGGTCAGATACATCACATGATCACACTGACAGAACCACAGGCACATAGACACAGGCAACAGAGCATGCACAATGTCGGCACTAGTACAGTGTATATCCACCTTTCGCAGCAATGCAGGCTGCTATTCTCCCATGGAGACGATCGTAGAGATGCTGGATGTAGTCCTGTGGAACGGCTTGCCATGCCATTTCCACCTGGCGCCTCAGTTGGACCAGCGTTCGTGCTGGACGTGCAGACCGCGTGAGACGACGCTTCATCCAGTCCCAAACATGCTCAATGGGGGACAGATCCGGAGATCTTGCTGACCAGGGTAGTTGACTTACACCTTCTAGAGCACGGTGGGTGGCACGGGATACATGCGGACGTGCATTGTCCTGTTGGAACAGCAAGTTCCCTTGCCGGTCTAAGAATGGTAGAACGATGGGTTCGATGACGGTTTGGATGTACCGTGCACTATTCAGTGTCCCCTCGACGATCACCAGTGGTGTACGGCCAGTGTAGGAGATCGCTCCCCACACCATGATGCCGGGTGTTGGCCCTGTGTGCCTCGGTCATATGCAGTCCTGATTGTGGCGCTCACCTTGTAAGTAGGCTGTTTAGGTTTTTTTATTGGTAACGCCACCTCTGTATGAAAATCACTGGCTGTGCTGTGTGCAGTCTGTGGCTGCTTTGCATTGTTGTAATACTCGCCATTGTAGTGTTAGGCAGCTGGCTGTGAACAGCGCGTAGCGTTGCGCAGTTGGAGGTGAGCCGCCAGCAGTGGTGGATGTGGGGAGAGAGATGGCGGAGTTTTGAAATTTGGCATGAACTGCTATATTTATATATGATGATATCAAGGTAAATACATTGTTTGTTCTCTATTAATATCTTTCATTTGCTAACTATCCCTATCAGTAGTTAGTGCCTTCCATAGTTTGAATCCTTTATTTAGCTGGCAGTAGTGGCGCTTGCTGTATTGCAGTAGCTTGAGCAGCGAAGATTTTTGTGAGGTAAGTGATTTGTGAAAGGTATAGTTTAATGTTAGTCAGGGCCATTCTTTTGTAGGGAATTTTGAAAGTCAGATTGCGTTGCGCTAACAAAATATTGTGTGTCAGTTTAAGCACAGTCGTGTATAATTGTTCAAAAGGGGACGTTTCATATGGCGACCCTGCCAGGATTCTTAAATGTTTTGAATTTACGTGTAGTAATCAACAGCTTATAGTCAAAATCGTCATGTCGGCGAGTCGCATGTCGGTCATTGTTACTTCGTTTCGGCGGTTCCATCTCAAAATCCAATGCGCCTTGCCAATTTCTTTCATAATTTCCGAAGTGTCCTGTGTTATTATTTTGTGTTTGTTCCGTATTTCTATGTCCCTCTTCCCGTATTGGAGCGCGAGTGTCCTCTGAAATACGTAATTCTTGTATTACCTGCGTCAACTGATCTTGTACTTCCCGGATTTCTCTTTTGTACTGTGTATTGATTTGATTTTGATTTTGTTTGAATTTTCTTATTTGTTCATACTCTTCTGTGTCAGTGAAGGCTACGGGTCTTGTGTCATTCAGATCATCATCTACCTTTGTAGATAAGTTAGTGACCTGATCCGAAAGTTCGGCTACTTTCTCCGATAGTGTACTTATTTCCTCCATGTGTCTTTCTGAACCAATTTTCAGGGTATCTACCGTGTCCTTTAAGTTTTCCTGAGTTCTTGCAAGTTGCGTAACCGAATCGGTAGATGCAACTGAGTCAATTTTAGCTTGCAAGGTCTCATGATTTTCATGAACAATAGTCTGCAGTTCTTTTATGGCTGCTTCGTGATTCTGTAATACATTTTCATGACGCGAAAAAATAGGTTGGAAATGCTCACAAATTTGTGTTTTTACGTCATTACAGACCTTTTGACATTTCGATTCGATGTTATGTAACTCAGTGGTTAAATCTTCACGTGTTTGTTCAAGTGTAGTGTCTAACTTTTTGAGATATTGTTCCACTGTGTCTAACTTTTTGAGATTTTGTTCCACTGTGTCTAACTGTTGCTGTGTTTGTCTCTGGTGTTGTTCCATTGTGTCTAACTTTTTGAGATTTTGTTCCACTGTGTCTAACTTTTGCTGTGTTTGTCTCTGGTGTTGTTCCATTGTGTCTAACTTTTCAAGCTTTTGTCCCATTTGTTGCATTAATTGTAATAACAATGCACTGGTGTCTGAAACATGTTCCTCAGTGCTTTTCAGCAGTGAAGTTGCACCGGCAACATTCACATTTTGACAAGCAGAAAATGTGTCTTGACTCATTTGAGAAAACGGTGAGAACCCAAAACCTGAGTCTACAGTATTTGCAAAATTGTGTCCTGTCATTCCCGATTCCTGAGGCAAGCTGTTGCCGACCGATCGATCGATAATGCGTCCCTCTTCACTAATTGTTTCACTGTCCACGCCATTGTTTGCCGCCCGCTCCATTTCCCTATGCACAGTTACCAAATTACTACTTTGAATGTCTGTTAATTCATTACTCTGCGGCGCTATCACACTGCTTTCGTCTTCACTGTCATTTCTCAGTTTACTTTGGAGCCTAGTATTACGTTTTTCACACGCCATTATTGTCACAATATTTCACACGACAACACAGAAAAGCACAATTTGAAGAGCAAAAATAAGAGAACACATTAACATAGCACTAAAAATAATATTTAGTTAATTGCAAGCGCAGCTGCGAAAAACTTGCTGCAAATCTACATGCATGCCACAACTGTTTTACTGTACAACAATGAAAAACTACAACTACAAAGGAAATTCTCTCTATAATTACGCGCTAGCAATAAACAAAATCTACACTAATTACACAATCTACAAGAAAAAATCAGAAGATTCCAGTGAGGTATCCTCGGCTAAGGGTCGACATATGTAATTGTAAAATTTTTTGTGGGGAGCATGGGGGCTATGTAAGTAGGCTGTTTAGGTTTTTTTATTGGTAACGCCACCTCTGTATGAAAATCACTGGCTGTGCTGTGTGCAGTCTGTGGCTGCTTTGCATTGTTGTAATACTCGCCATTGTAGTGTTAGGCAGCTGGCTGTGAACAGCGCGTAGCGTTGCGCAGTTGGAGGTGAGCCGCCAGCAGTGGTGGATGTGGGGAGAGAGATGGCGTGAAATTTGTCATGAACTGCTATATTTATATATGATGATATCAAGGTAAATACATTGTTTGTTCTCTATTAATATCTTTCATTTGCTAACTATCCCTATCAGTAGTTAGTGCCTTCCATAGTTTGAATCTTTTATTTAGCTGGCAGTAGTGGCGCTCGCTGTATTGCAGTAGCTTGAGCAGCGAAGATTTTTGTGAGGTAAGTGATTTGTGAAAGGTATAGTTTAATGTTAGTCAGGGCCATTCTTTTGTAGGGAATTTTGAAAGTCAGATTGCGTTGCGCTAACAAAATATTGTGTGTCAGTTTAAGCACAGTCATGTATAATTGTTCAAAAGGGGACGTTTCATAACCTGCACGGCGCCAAACACGCATACGACTATCATTGGCACCAAGGCAGAAGCGACTCTCATCGCTGAAGACGACACGTCTCCATTCGTCCCTCCATTCACGCCTGTCGCGACACCACTGGAGGTGGGCTGCACGACGTTGGGGCGTGAGCAGAAGACGGCCTAACGGTGTGTGGGACCGTAGCTCAGCTTCATGGAGACGGTTGCGAATGGTCCTCGCCGATACCCCAGGAGCAACAGTGTCCCTAATTTGCTGGGAAGTGGCGGTGCGGTCCCATACGGCACTGCGTAGGATCCTACGGTCTTGGCGTGCATTCGTGCGTCGCTGCGGTCCGGTCCCAGGTCGACGGGCACGTGCACCTTCCGCCGACCACTGGCGACAACATCGATGTACTGTGGAGACCTCATGCCGCACGTGTTGAGCAATTCGGCGGTACGTCCACCCAGCCTCCCGCATGCCCACTATACGCCCTCGCTCAAAGTCCGTCAACTGCACATACGGTTCACGTCCACACTGTCGCGGCATGCTACCAGTGTTAAAGACTGCGATGGAGCTCCGTATGCCACGGCAAACTGGCTGACACTGACGGCGGCGGTGCACAAATGATGCGCAGCTAGCGCCATTCGACGGCCAACACCGCGGTTCCTGGTGTGTCCGCTGTGCCGTGCGTGTGATCATTGCTTGTACAGCCCTCTCGCAGTGTCCGGAGCAAGTATGGTGGGTCTGACACACCGGTGTCAATGTGTTCTTTTTTCCATTTCCAGGAGTGTATAAACCTACTTAGATGCCTTGCTCATAGAGCTAATCCCTATGAGCAAGCCCCTGGCACAGGGCAGGCAAGGGTTAATTTATCGCTGCAGGTTCCTAACTTACTATCCTATTCTAATTAACTAAATCTAATTCTTATTCTATGTCATAATCGGTGCGTTTTCTTTATTCGGGATCGCCCCAGTCCCCCTGGTCCCGGTCGTGGCGGATTCCAACTGTAAAGTCGACCTATCCACGAACGGGCGGTACGGGATTGGGGCAGTGGTCGCGTTCGGTGTTGTCTACTTATTTAAGCATGAAGGTCTCTCAGAAAAGTTGTCAATACTTTTCGTGATACCTCGTTTGCTAGCTTATTCAGTGTCTGAAATGTCTCATCCCGTCTTAAAAGGTCACAGGTGTTTGTGCTTGGTAGTTGTCGTCTTAATGTCCCAGCTACATCATCGAAAAGGGGACACTCGTAAACCACATGGTCGGGAGTACCCTCCGGTGCGCCACAGTCGCACGCAGGCGTCGCTCTTTTCCCAAACCGACAAAGATAAGTCGGATAGGGGCCATGACTGGTGAGAAAATGGAACAATCCCCGAGTTGGCTCGAAGTACTACATTTTCAGTCTGTCCTTTACAACTGGTAGGAACTGAAAGGTTCTTCTACCAGTTTCATCCGACTCCCAAATTTCCTGCCACAGATCTACCCCTCTTTCCCTAATCTCCCCTTTTTTCCTGACTGGTGCCCCCATAATTTCCTCTATCTTGGTGATAACGCCCTTTTTGGCCCAGTACCACGCAGCCTGTTCCCTAATCTTTATATCTAGGGGACAGAGCCCCATTATGATTAACAGGGCTCCCCCCGGAGATGTTCTGTATGCTCCCACGGACCTTAATATCATGTTCCTTTGTACTCTTCTCACCGTCACAGCAGGCACCACCCTCGTGAGCCTGTGAGCCCGGACTCCCGAGCCGTAACCCACTATTGACGTCAGTATGCTGTTATGGTAGAGTTTGATTAAATGAGGTGGGAGGTGGAATCTCTTATGTCCTATGGAAATTAGATTGTTTAGTAATTGTAGTGCTTTCTGGGTTACGGTTTCTATGTGCTTTTCAAAATTCCACCTTTCATCGATGATGATTCCCAAGTAGCGTGTTTCTCGTCTCCGAAGAACGGGCGTACCGTCAATTCTCACAGTCGGGTTTCTTATTAACTGTCCTTTAAGTAGTAGGTAGGTCGACTTGGATGGTGAGATAGTCATTTTGGTCTTTCGGCACCATAGCTGTAATTTGTTTATTGCTCCCTATATTTTCGGTTTTATGTCCTCGCGACTTCGGCCGCCGACCAGCAGGAGGAGGTCGTCAGCGTAGGCTATCACCTCTAGCACATCTTCGCTCTGTTGCAGGCTATCCAGAAGAGGCTCCATGTGGATGTCCCAAAATAGGGGACCCAACACGGAGTCCTGGGGGCAACCCTTGGTGATAGTTTTCCGGACATATCCGCTAGGGATGATAGCTGTACCACCCGATCTTCACAATAGCTCCTCAAACACCCATATAGCAGCCCTGGGCACTCCTTCTCCCGAAGGCAGGAGAAGAGCGAAGGCCACCACAGGTTGTCGAAGGCGCCACTGATATCCACCATGATGCCAACAACATACTTACACTGGGCTGAGCCACAGACCAGATTACATCAGATGCCGATCGCCCCGACCTAAAACCGAATTGCCTATCGCTCATCCCGTGCAGCATGCGGTGAGCAGTCAGTCTATCCGCTAATACCTTTTCCAGAATTTTGCCAAAGCCGTCCAGCAGGCAGATGGGCCTGTAGGATTTGGCCTCTGCAGGGTCCTTCTCGGGGCCTTTCTTGATAATCACCACGTTTGCAGCTTTCCATATTTTTGGAAATTTGCCTTGCCTGAGGCATCCGTTGAAAATATGTGTAAGTGGTGCAACTAGCTGTGGGGCTAAGAACTGCACCACCTCCGCCACAATGCCGTCTGGCCCGGGGGCTTTTCCTTTCTTTAAAGTCTTGATGTGAGCACCAACTTCCTCCTCAGAGAAAGGGAGGACCGCCACGTCATTTGCATACCTATGAAGGTCTTCATCTCGTAGTTGGCGCTGCTCTTCGGTGTCGTCATTTCTATCATCGTCAGGCAACAGCGATCGGAGGAGGACCTCAGCAGTTTCCTGCCAGGATTCCGTCATCCCGTCCCCGTGCCTGAGCGATGATATCATTGTTGGGGAGCGGATCTTCTCCCTTGCCAATCTATATGGGACGCCCCAAAGATCAAGGGCCAGCTGATTGGTTACAAAATTTTCCCAACTAGTTATTCTGGTCTTTTGTAATTCTTTTTTGGAGTTGTCTTTTGCCTCCCGGTATAACTGCAGCCATCTTTGCTTTTCCCACCAGACGACACTGCGCTGGTAGTGCTTCCTCAGTCTCCTGACAGACTGTCGTAGTTCTTGTAGTTCGGCTGACCATGGTGCCGGTGTGGCCGCCACGGCTCTCCTCCTGGTTGGTACGGCCGCCTTAATCGCCCTTGTTATTGCATGTACCAGCCCTTCGGCTCTGTCGTCCACGTTGAAGTCCTGTCGTTCGTCTCCTTCTGGTAATGGAGGAATGTCGCACTCTCTGGCTAGGCGTTCCCAATCTGTTTTTCTAAAATTCCATTGCACCTCCCACCCCATGGCCCAGCGGCACTCTCTGTCTCCAACAATAAAGGTGATTAGATTGTGGTCGTTAGTGGTGGCATTGTCTTCCACTCTCCACTCTTGGAGTATGTTCACTGTGTTTGGCGTGAGCAAAGTCACGTCAATGTTGGTGCCCTGTCCTCCTCCAGCTACGTAGGTTGGGGGATTACCTGGTCTGTTTGCCACCACTAGTTGAAGAGCCATTATCATTTCTTTTGCTTTTGCACCATTTTCATCCCTTGTGCCACTGTACCATAGGGGGGATTTGGCGTTAATGTCAGCAGTTATAATGATTTTGCGCCCCCGCAACGCCGTGACCACACTCACTAGATGATCTAAGTGTTGTTCGATTCTATCACTGTACTGAAAGTACATGTTAATAATGATAACAATCCCAGCAGGAGATTGTATCTCCACGACGTTGCAGTGACTGTTGGAGAACTGCGACGAGGGTGTTGCACGCAGTGCAGCGTTAGTTATCAGAATGGCCGCTCTGGGGATGTCCCCACTGCTAACAGTTTGCCATGTTGCGGCAGTGAACGCAACTTTTCCAGCCAGAGAGTACGGCTCCTGTAAACAGAGTATGTCCAGTCTCTTTTCCACCACTTCCTTTCGGAGCTCCTGCATCACTAGTCGACTGTTATGAGTGTTGAGTTGTCCGATTTTTATTCTGGTCGTCATGGAAAGTAGGTATGTATGTGGTCATGTGGCCAGGTTTTATTCCAGTCATATGCCAGTCGTCCGTGTGCTATCACTGATTGATGATAAATGTCATCCAGGTCAAATTTCTCTCCTCGTCTTTCAAACACTTTTTTGAGTAGGTCCCGCAGTGCTCTGAAGTCAGTGGGGAGGATCACCAACTTTAATTGTATTCTGTCCACAGCCTCCATCACCGAGAAGGTTACCCTTCGTCCGTACTCATGTCCTACTCGGACCACATGACGTAAGGCAGTGGTCAGGGTAGTCGGCTGCTCTAGTCTAGCTAGTTGCATGGTGTACTCAAGGTTTGGGTACACCCTCACCGGGTCCACGGGTGGCAACCTAACCACCGGGCTATCTTTGGTGTTGGAATTGGCGGTGGAGCTCGTTATCGTGCTTTCCTGGACGGGTTTTGCAGCCATATCTGTCTCTACCACAGGATGCTCTTGCCGTTGTAGATTTTTAATCGGCAGCGTGTCCCGGCATTGGGAGGAGGTTGCTCTAACCTCTGAGGGGAGCTCAGTTTGAATGCCAATGTCCCTGGTGGGGGACTCAGTTTGTATGGATTTGTCGACTGTTGGTACGTCGGCGCTGATAAGGGACTTCAGGAAATTCCTGAATCTACTCGCTCTCATAGCATCCCTCCTCCTTTTGCTCGGGGATTTATGCTTTGGCATCCTGCATGGTATGCCGTTTTCAGCCATAGTCGATTCGAGGTCTTTGTTCGAGCATCCTGTAGGTAGGGCAGTTTCGTCCTGTGGCTTCACAGGACTTCTTGCCACGACTCTTGCACGGGATGCAGACACCTGTGGCCTTACAGTCTTTCCGGGTGTGTCCGTTATCACCGCATTTTGAGCAGGCCGACCCCCTGGTGCAGTGCCTCAGGATGTGGTCTAAGTCGCCGCAATTATGGCAACGAGGTACCACGATGTAATCTTTAGTATTTATGGCGTGGAATCCCACGTATAGTCTGCCCAGTACTGTTATTTTTCTCCACATTGTTGCGGAGACCTCGGCGACGTGATGTACGACATCACGGTCCCGAGGACCCGTCTTAAATCTTAGTTTAAAACTGTTTTGGAATTCATTTTCATTTATATCCTCAAAATTTTGTTTTCTGATTGCCTCAGACAGTTCCTCATTTGTCATAACAGTAGGAACGTCATACAATATAACCAAGGGGTTCCTCTTTTTTGGGGGTTCGCATTTTACTACTGCGTTCAATTTAGGATTTTCAAGAAGTTTGTTCTTATCCTCTTCAGACGCAACTTCGACAATCACCGAGTTGCGGCTTGGTTTGACACGTTTTATCTTTATTTTATCTTTTACTGGGTCAATTGTAGTGGTCAAAAGTTCCTGGATCCTTTTGACGCTCGTATCTTTTCCAGGCAAAGTCCTAAGAAAGACTGCCCTCTCCTGTTTCTTTGTCACCCTGTCTATTGCCTCTTTTGTATTATTTTGTCTGGTGGGGGCTTGTGCAACCACCGCCGCCCAGGTCTTACTTGGTTGTTGTTGTTGTTGTCTCATCCGGGTGTTTTCTTTCTCCAGCTCCTCTACTCTTCCTTCCAATTTAGCATGAGCAATTGCCCATGCAGCCAATTCGTTTTTTATCTGTAAGATTGCTGCCTGGCTTATTTTCCCATTTTTGATGCTTTGTTCCAGGAGCAACGTAATTTTGGAATGCCTCTGCATTACTGAAAAGTCCTCCTCTGCCTGCCTGCTGTGGAGAGGGATCAGGCGCAAATATCACTCGTCTCTGATGTCGCCATGGTGTACGAGTGATGAGAAGAAGTGGGAGCCCGTCTCTTACCCCGGACCGGCTCCTCTGTCTTGGGGGGGGGGGGGGGGACTCTTGCAGCTCGCCCACCGACCTCGCCCCTAGGTCAAGGGCACTTCAGAGCTGCTGGGTTCAGCGCACCGTCACCAGTGCACTGGTCCCCCTCGGTGACTCCGTCATCGACGATTTCACGCGACGCTCCTCGGCAACTGCATCCCGCACTCCGGAGAGGCGGATGCACCTCTCGTCCTTCGCCGCCTACTTGCCCGAGTTTCCACCTTTCGGCCGAAGATCCACTCCTACTCAGGTGGCGGGCCGGTCCCCCAGACGTTCGGCGGTCTGGACCCATCTAACCTGGCCCAGGCGATGTCACCACCTCCTGGGTTTGGCAGAACACGCCCCGGTTACCCAGGGGCGCGGCGAAGCACCCTTGCCGACTCGCGCCGCGAACCCACGCCTACAAACGAGATCGCCGGCATGCAGAGCACCTGCTGGACTGTGTCCTGCGAACAGAAAGGGACTGATGTTCGGTCCCTTGACACAGCTCCCCCTGTGCCACGCACCCTTCGCTTTCGCATTGGGTTGGGTCGCAGCTCTCCCTTTGGTCGCAAGGCAGAATGCCGAGCTTAACGTCTGGCACCACGGGAAGGCGGAAAGAGCCACTTGGGAAGGAGAGGCTATGAGAGACGCATCACTTCCCCTGTGAGGACTGCCGCGGCACACCCGACTGGAAAGCGATACGCCCCAGTGCGAGCTTCCGTGCCTTACGGCGCGCCGGCGACGGGCGGGCCCGCGCCGAAACGCGCCGTCAAGCGACTGACCGCTTTTACCGGAGCCGCTACTATTTGGTCGAGTAGCTCCTCAATTGGTATCACGAGGCTGAGTGCAGCGCATGGCGGCCTGGATGGTCACCCATCCAAGCACCGGCCACGCGCGACAGCACTTAACTTCGGTGATCTGACGGGAACCGGTGTAGCCACTGCGGCAAGGCCGTTGCCGCTTACCGCATGAGCTGTACAAATATTTACTTCACTTTTCAGTATGTGGCTGTGAAACTTATTTTTTTCTTGTTGTAATCAGTTTTTTCCGCGCGCAAAATACCAGACATAAAGCCACTGAGCAACGCTGTCTCGTAGGAATTCGGCTATTCCCGTGAGAGATCGGGTCTTTGGAGCTTTAGTTGCATGTCAGGTGCTAGAAAGAAGTAGATGGGACATCGCAGAGTATCTATATCCGTACCCTTACACTTTATTTATGGAAGGTTATAAAATAGATTTTCACGGTCTAGATAAGAAGGATCTTTTTATTTATTTATTCTACTGGCCATTAAAATTGCTACACCACGAAGATGACGTCCTACAGACGCGAAATTTAACCGACAGCAAGAAGATGCTGTGATATGCAAATGATTAGCTTTTCAGAGCGTTCACACAAGGTTGGCCCCGGTGCGACGCCTACAACGTACTCATATGAGGAAAGTTTCCAACAGATTTCTCATACACAAACAGCAGTTGACCGGCGTTGCCTGGTGAAACGTTGTTGTGATGCCTCGTGTAAGGAGGAGAAATGCGTACCATCACGTTTCCGACTTTGATAAAGGTCCGATTGTAGCCTATCGCGATTGCGGTTTATCGTATCGCGACATTGCTGCTCGCGTTGGTCGAGATCCAATGACTGTTAGCAGTATATGGAATCTGTGGGTTCAGGAGGGTAATACGGAACCCCGTGCTGGATGCCAACGGCCTCGTATCACTAGCAGTCGAGGTGACAGGCATCTCATCCGCATCGCTGTAACGGATCGTGCAGCCACGTCTCGATCCCTGAGTCAACAGATGGGGACGTTTGCAAGACAACAACCATCTGCACGAACAGTTCGACGACGTTTGCTGTAGCGTCGACTATCAGCTCGGAGATCATGGCTGCGGTTATCCTTGACGCTGCATCAGAGGCAGGAGAGCCCTCGATGGTGTACTCAACTACGAACCTGGGTGCACGAATAGCAAAACGTCATTTTTTCGGATGAATCCAGGTTCTGTTTACAGCATCATGATGGTCGCATCCGTGTTTGGCGACATCGGGGTGAACCCACGTTGGAAGCGTGTATTCGTCATCGCCATACTGGCGTACCACCCGGGGTGATGGTATGGGGTGCCATTGGTTACACGTCTCGGTCACCTCTTGTTCGCATTGACGGCACTTTGAACAGTGGAGGTTACATTTCAGATGTGTTACGACCCGTGGCTCTACCCTTCATTCGATCCCTGCGAAACCCTACATTTCAGCAGGATAATGCAGGACCGCATGTTGCAGGTCCTGTACGGGCCAGTCTGGATACAGAAAATGTTCGACTGCTGCCCTGGCCAGCACATTCTCCAGATCTCTCGCCAATTGAAAACGTCTGGTCAATGGTGGACGAGCAACTGGCTCGTCACAATACGCCACTGTTGATGACCTGCCGTATCGTGTTGAAGCTGCATGGGCAGCTGTACCTGTACACACCATCCAAGCTCTGTTCGACTCAATGCCCAGGCGTATCAAGGCCGTTATTACAGCCAGAGGTCTTTGTTCTGGGTACTGATTTCTCAGGATCTATGCACCCAAATTGCGTGAAAATGTAATCACGTGTCAGTTATAGTATAATATATTTGTCCAATGAATACCCGTTTATCATCTGCATTTCTTCTTGGTGTAGCAATTTTAATGGTCTACGTAAAACATTTTTGATCTCTATAAATCAAAAGGTTCGCGAATCCCAAGAAAATATGTCACAGCTTATATAATACATAAATGTCAGGATCAGTGAACGGACCTAGTTCGTACATTAGTTCCACTAGTGAAAGTGTAGAGCAACACTGGCGAACTTCGTGCTGAAAACAATGCAAAAGGCGGCTGCTGCGATCACTGGCTGCACATGAGAAGGGCCGCGCGCCGGCCCCTGAGTCAGCGGCTGGTTTCCGGCGGATACGGGTCGACAGAGAGCGGTTAACCGCCGCGGGCCGCCGCTTCAAAGGACCGGCCGCCTCGGCAGGTCAAGCTAACCGCAGCGGGGCGCTCGTGCGTGACTCTCCTCGAGCGGACTGTGACGACGAAAGAGACGGCGGCAACACACTCTGTGGCGTATGGGCTAAACTTTGCGATAACAGCTATCGAGCGTAACGTTATTTTTCGGTAACGGTCTTCAAACGCATTTTACGAATTCCAAACTCCGTATTTTGAAGCGTAAGAAATAAAATAAACTGAATCTGGCCGCTGTGACTGAGCGGTTCTAGGCGCTTCAGTCCGGAACCGCGCTACTGCTACCGTCGCAGGTTCGAATCCTCGGGAATGGATGTGTGTCATGTCCTTAGGTTTGTTAGGTTTAAGTAGTTCTAAGTCTAGGAGACTGATGACCTCATATGTTAAGTCCCATAGTGCTTAGAGCCATTTGAACCATTTTTGAATAAAATAAACTGATATTTTTCTTTGATATTGGTGTCCTTGCTGTCATAGTGTGATGTATCAGAGCAAATATAAAGTGGAAGCTTTAATAATCTTGTAAATAAGTGAAACCAAAGATGAATTACCTTAGTGAAACATTTTGGCTAGTTATATAGATGTGTACGAGGATCTACAATCAGCTGTCAAATAAGGCTGTGGAAATCTTCCGAGGGAAGAAACTCCTTCCATTTCACTCCTTTTGTCTTTGTAATTATTATAGTCCCCTATAAATTTCTCATATGTGTTGTCATGGCATTTATTTTCTGTTCCAGGAAAGACGTTTAATTGAGGGTAACATGCTGCGTACATTGTCCGAAAGACATCAGACCAATCACGTATCGTGTCTTGCTATTTAAGCATTTCATTTCATATAGAACCTGCACGTTTTTGATATTAAGTCCAAATCAGTGTTGCTACCACTGTTTAATGTGCAAACTAAACTAATGCTTTTCACGGTCAGTCTGTTTGTCGAATAATTGCTCTTGCCGCGCGGGATTAGCCGAGCGGTCTGGGGCGCTGCAGTCATGGACTGTGCGGCTGGTCCCGGCGGAGGTTCGAGTCCTCCCTCGGACATGGGTGTGTGTGTTTGTCCTCAGGATAATGTAGGTTAAGTAGTGTGTAAGATTAGGGACTGATGACATTAGCAGCTAAGTCCCATAAAAAGAAAAAAAAACGTGCGTTCGTCAGTACCTACGGCCTGACATACTCGACGACCAGTAAGCAATAACCATGTCGTTTTCTTTCTAGAAATTTTAATTAGTACTCAGCGGGATAATTAACATTTTCAGATGTTTGGATTAGAATTCAATCCGTCATGCTATCGCTTTTGTAATGTGTCCTTTCGAAGGCAAACAACATTATAACTACTCTTGATGTTATTTATTACCATATCTGTTACACACACACACACACACACACACACACACACACACACCAAGTTCGCAGAAGATGTGGTCAGATACCAATTTAACTTAGTACACGTACACCACCATCAGTGGATATGTGAATGGTTAGAGCTGCAAGTCTCTCTCTCTCCCTCTCTCTCTCTCTCTCTCTCTCTATCTCTCTCTCTCTCTCTCTCTCTCTCTCTCTCTCTCACACACACACACAAATGGTTCAAATGGCTCTGAGCACTATTGGACTTAACATCTGAGGTCATCCATCCCCTAGAATTTAGAACTACTTAAACCTAACTAACCTAAGGACATCACACACATCCATGCCCGTGGCAGGATTCGAACCTGCGACCGTAGCGGTCATGCGGTTCCAGACTGAAGCGCCTAGAACCGCACGGCCACGCCGGCCGGCACACACACACACACACACACACACACACACACACACACACACACACACACACACACACAAAGCTCCCAGAAGAAGTCCTCGAATACCAATTTAACTTCGTACACGTACAACACAATTGGAGGACATGTAAATGATTAGAGCTGTAAGTCTCTGTGACAGGTTCAACGCCCTCCAGAGCACGTAAGCGTTGTTACCAGGCCTGACAGGTTATACTAGCGACGTGAACAGTGTAAAATGTTGCGTGATTACTGGGGAGGTCATGGACATGCCTCATACTCTTGGAAGATAGCATTACCTGCACCTGACACAGTTTGGAAGGGGCCTCATTGTGCGTTCCCCTTTGGCCAGTCGCTCAAATCGTACAATACCCAGATTTTGCGGAGTTTGGATGCGACGGTGCCCTTAATCTGGACTTCATGAGAACCTGAGGGTAAGCATACTTGTGGAAAAGGTTCTTGTCGATCACTTCTGACCACCACAAGGGACGTTCATCGTAATGTGCACCGAGCACATCGTAGCTCCTTCACATCTGTATCTGCCATCCGAGAACAGTAATGGACTCCCTACAGAATTCTGTCATCCAGCCCCATTAGTTGGAGTCTAGCAGCATCCGGACGAGGGGATTACTGTCCCATGTTAGGCTGCCGTTAACACCCCAACGCAAACGGCTGCGTTTGGAGTGGTACTATGATGGAGAAGTATGGACTGCTGGCGAATGGCGTCGAGTTCAGCGATGAATCGCGGTTCTGCACTGAATGACTATCGTCGGTGAATGTGACGACGAATTAGGTAGAGGTCCCATTCTCCCAATGTTCTGGAGAAGCACAGCGGTGTTTCACTTGAGGTCTTGGAGAGAGAAAGAATTGGGAATAACTGTAGGTTACAACTGGTGGCGATAGCACAACGGAACGTCGTGGACATCCTACGTCCTTACCTCTCTGAGGCAGTGTCGTAATGCCATTTTCAACAGGACAATGTTCATTTACACGTGGCGTGTGTCACTACGAAGTGAGGCACTTGGGTGTCCAGCGAGACCACCAGAGCTGCTGCCAATAGAACACGTGTAGCACCAGCCCGTACGTCACAGTCCCAGACCCCATGATATCAAGGACTAGTGACAGTAGCAGTACAGCCCGCATCTCGTGGTCGTGCGGTAGCGTTCTCGCTTCCCACGTCCGGGTTCCCGGGTTCGATTCCCGGCGGGGTCAGGGATTTTCTCTGCCTCGTGATGGCTGGGTGTTGTGTGATGTCCTTAGGTTAGTTAGGTTTAAGTAGTTCTAAGTTCTCGGGGACTGATGACCTAAGATGTTAAGTCCCATAGTGCTCAGAGCCATTTGAGTAGCAGTACATCAACTTGCCTCAAGAAAGGAGACAATGGCTATATTACACCCTTCCCAATCCAATCAGCACGTACATCCAGCTCACAGCGGATGTAACACCGTAATTCCAAATTATTTGCAAATTTGACTGCATTTTGTAATCACTGCAGTGATGTCACATACCCTATCAATTCGCTTAGCTTCTTTTGGTTTCTTATTCCCGTTCTGGGTAATTCACTTTTTTTGTCAGGTAGTGTTTATTCCTAATCAAATTTTGTGCATACAGATGAAATTAGAACCTAAGATCGTTACTACGTTTGAGATATTTTATGGGGTAGAAGTACGCTAGCTGCATGTGCTTAGTTGATATGGGGAATAATTGAACACAGAACGTGAGTACTCGCTCGTTGGTAATGGCTACGGCAAGCGGTCAAGTCGGATTGTCATTGGCTACCACATGGCATTGCCAACATAGCACCGGCGTGCATAATTCAAATACCGTAGGGGGTGCGGTAATTCCTCACTCACTTTAGCCCGAAGGGAATTGTACCGTTTGAAACACAGATGCGATAAAGAGAAAGAAAATAAAAGTACGATCTTAGACTATGTAGTAAATTTTCGGTATTAACGTCTTAAAACATTGTACTCTTTGTTCGGTATTACAAAGTATAATGATGCATGCCATAACACAGTCAGTCACTACAACATATCTAGCTTCGGCATCGCAACGTCCACAGATCTTGATACAGAATTGCCGCAACGTTCACCGGTGAGTCAAGGTGAGTGCGGTCTTTGAATGAACTTCAAGTTCGTCGAACTTGGTCTGCAAACTGCATTTCGCATGGAGTACTTTTTGTCAGAATCCTCGGACAACCTAAAATAAAATAAGCGAAACGGCTTGCAACTCTCTTTCATTTTGCGAATCGTGAAATATTCCGCGAAATCCCCAATGACCTATGGCCAACGCGTTCACTGAAGACCGCCTGTAGTACAGGCGGCCATGGTCCATTACGAACAGAATATATAGTACATCGATAGCGCGAAGACAGTTTGCTAGATAGACGTACGGACAGAGCGTTGGATGCTATAATTTTACGTTTTGCTATTTACAGTTCTTGAGAACTGTCGAAATAACATGTCTTCAATGATATAACCAATGCCATAAAACAGATGGAGCGCAGTTTTGGTTTTACGGAAGTCTATGTCAGATAATGATAATTTGTCACTACGATAACTGTGAATTCTCAATAATGTCGACTATTATTTGCAGCAGTTCCGTCGTTTCCGGCCCACCTTTTAGCTATCGGCACCGTCCTTGGCTAAGTGGCGCTGTTTTCTTCTTCTGATTGGGAACCATCTCCGCTGTCACTCTTACATTGTGTCATTCCTGTATCTTTTTTTGTTTCCTTTTCGGCATTCTGATGGTCCTGCTTGCTGAGTAACCAAGCACTAATTTATCTCTGTCTTGCGATTTTCGTAGAGTATTTAAAATACTGATACATACTATGCTTACTGCAAATTTGACACCAATCTCTTGACGGTTTCTGTCTTGATTTTGAAGCCTCGTATTCCGTAGAGCTTATACGTCTACAGTTAACTCCACCTCCAACCACATCGAATACGTGGCTAATGGAACGTGCACCATCGAGCACCTCGGTTATTTTATATAGTATACACTTGAAGAAAAATACAAATCACTCCACGAGTTGAAAACGTACCTACGCATAGAAGTAGAAGTCGATAATTAAACCCGGACCAGAATAAAAATGTTACTGACAGCTATTTGTTTAAAAAGCAGCAACCATAGCAACAACCAACCACAGAACGTGATAGGTCGCTCCGTCTGATCACCGTAGTCACATCGCTCTGACGACAATTACAGCCACTAACGTGGCTGTTGACATCCGGTTTCATCATGTGCTTTCTTTTTTTGTGCTGATTATTTAAATACGAAAGAAAAGAACGTCTTCATTTGATAGCAAAAGTGAGCAGCGAAGTTTTCGTGTTACGGCCCTCTTTATTGCGCGCGCGCGCGCTCGCGCGCGCGCGTGTGTTTGTATCTGTGCTTTTTATACCTCTCAACTGTGAGCTGCGAGGTCTGTAACTAAAAGAATCTACTAGTATGTTGACTGCGCAACGAGACTGATTTAAAATAAGACCTTGAATAGTAGCCCTGTCACTGATAAAAACTTCAGGTGATGTATATTAGGATAAAATTATTTGAAAACTAACTATTCAGTAAGATTAGAACCCTGCTGATATCTATTAGCTGCATTCTCTAACAGTTTATGTCAGCAGCTCGTGGTCTAGTGGCTAACGTTGTTGCCTCTAGATCACGGGGTCCCGGGTCCGATTCCGAGCCGGGTTGGGGATTTTCTCTGCCTGGGGACTGGGTGTATGTGTTGTCCCCGTCATTTGTGACAGTGACTAGATTGGATGAAAAAAAAAAGGACTGTGTAAAAACTGGGACTTTGTACAGGCGCTGATGACCGCGCAGTTGAGCGTCCCCAGACCAAACATAATTATCCAACAATGATTAATAATCTCAAAATACAACTACATTAAATAACAAATGATGACTGGTAAACTATGCTCCTACTGACTGGAAAAAATTCTTGGTTTTGACTATACAATTTACTTAAATCAAATCATTCAGGCAAAGAGAAGTTCAGCGACACTTAGATGTTCAGCGACACGTAATAAACTTGAATTGACTGAAACGAACTAATATTGGCTATCTTCTGTCTAATCCTGTCCAGTTGTAGGTAATGCGATCTGAAAATCTCTACACACAGTGACTAACTTCGCTTCTGTACTGAAAACTGGAAGAATCAACAATCGAGTGATGTAAATCTCAATGGAGGAACATTTACTAGTGATTACGGCAGTTAACGTTATCTGAGCTCAACACCGGAGCGGATGGCTATTTCATCGTCATAGACAGCGCGCTAACGGAGTGCAGTAGCGACTCTCATGCACCGAAGTGCTAAAGAAGCTAGTATAGGCATGCGTATTCAAATACAGAGATATGTAAACAGCCAGAATGCGGCGCTGCGATCGAAAACGTCTATGTGAGACAATAAGTGTGTGGGGCAATTGTTAGATCGGTTACTGCTGCTACGATGATAGGTTATCAAGATTTAAGTGAGTTTCAAAGTGGTGTTGTAGTCAGCGCACGAGCGATTGGACACAGCGCCGGCCGAAGTGGCCGTGCGGTTAAAGGCGCTGCAGTCTGGAACCGCAAGACCGCTACGGTCGCAGGTTCGAATCCTGCCTCGGGCATGGATGTTTGTGATGTCCTTAGGTTAGTTAGGTTTAACTAGTTCTAAGTTCTAGGGGACTAATGACCTCAGCAGTTGAGTCCCATAGTGCTCAGAGCCATTTGAACCAATTTTTGATTGGACACAGCATCTCCGAGGCAGCGATGAAGTGGGAATTTTCCCGTACCACCATTTCATGAATGTGCCGTTTCCATCAAGAACCCGGTAAAACATCAAATCTCCGACGTTATTACGGCCGGAGAAATATCCTGCAAGAACGGGACCAGTGACGACTGAATAGAATCGTTCAACGTGACAGAAGTGCAACTCTTCCGCAAATTGCTGCAGATTTCAATACTGGGCCATCAACAAGTGCCAACGTGCGAACAATTCAACGAAACATTATCGATATGGCCTTTCGGAGCCGAAAGCCCATTCCTGTACCCTTGATGAGTGCGCGACACAAAGCTTTACGCCTCGCCTGGGCCCGTCAGCACCGACATTGGACTGTTGATGACTGCAAACATGTTGCCTGATTGGACGAGTCTCGTTTCATATTATATCGAGTGAAAGTGTAGAACAGAGAAAGATAACTGTATCGCCAGATACAAGACGAGAACTCTCATCCAAAGAGGCATTCAGATTCGTCTTCAACGAAAGACGAAGTTCAGTGAGCTACCTAACATACGAACCAGAAGTTCTGTAGTACCGAGAGGCATAAAAAACAGTCTCAATCTCGGGAGCTCAGACGAGAGCGTCCCTTCTCTAGAGACTACTGGCTCTTCACCCCTACTCTGTTCCCTCTCCCCTAAGGAAGGCGGGAGGGGGGGGGGCGAATAATCCAGTACACACAGCTCATATTCCCACGCTCCTCACTTTAAAGGCTCCGGCCGACCACAAACACAAATTCGGCTTCTGCTGCGGAACTTTACGGAACAAATTCCCTCTCCCATTACTTCATATGAATACGACAATCGGAAACCCCCGTGTTCAAAAGTCTCGGCAAACCGGATGGCGTACGTGCAAGTGAGCGAACGATAGCTGGCGCCTTGCGCTGCCCGATACATCCCAGGTGGCTACTACACTGTCCGAAATATTTGGAGCTCGCAAAGGCGGCACCAACCGACCACCAGCATTCACTGTGTGGCTTCCTTCCTCGTATTTCGCTATGAGCGTTTCCTTGAGAGCTCTGGCGCCTTCGTCGTCTGCAAGTGGCCGACTACTCGCTTACAAAGGCAGCGCGGCCACTCGGTGTTCCTACACGTCCCCTGGGATTGCCTTTCTCCGCTGAAGTTCCTCTGAGCGCTGTGCAACCACCTAACTCCCTGCTGAGCTTCCTGATGCCCATACGATTGTCCGCCTAGCGCCGGGGAAACCAGTGTCCGTTCTCTTCAGTCAGTTTTACACTGCCAAATTACATTAAAACCGATCACCCAGCATGCAACTGAAATTCAGTTATTAGTGCCAAGGTATACTTCACGATGTCAGTCATACTCTGTTTCCATAATAATCGTCTCTAATCCTATCAAATGATATTGAAACATATCTCAATAAACGTCACTGTGCGTGTCAAAAACATTGTAACGTGCAAAAATCTTGCTAGGTTACAAATTGATATGACTATTACGATCCTGCAGGCAAACTCGTCATTGCAAGTTATCGGAAAAGTACAGAAGGATTCAGAGCTGGATTGCGCGACTGTTGCTACCGCGGCCAAATTCGGCACACGGGTTAACAGAGAGAGATGGCCAACATTGCCTCCTTCCGCATATAACTGCCAATTACTTTGTTGTTGTCATCTCGTTATACAAGAGGATCCTATGTAGTATTAAAAACCGAATGCCGAAATTCCCTGCAGAAGACTCCAAAATGGATAGCTCTATAAAAGAGAACAGACACTGAAAAAAATCAAGCTGTTCTATTCAATTCGTATCACATTTCAGCTTACAGTGCTTGACAAAAAAGGGAAGTACCTAGAAGGAGAGGAGGAAACTAAATCAATTTCACAGGTTGGGAGGGTATGTGATATTATTTCAGTGGCTACAAAATCAAACCAAAGTTACAAAAAACTTGACAGTACGACCCCATTTATCAGTATGTGGTTGCATCCGCTCTGGCATGGACGAATGCGCTCATTCTGTCGCGAATCCTGTATCCTCGCTTGAGGCAATATGGCCCACAACTGATGTAACTGGTCTGTGGCGTCCTGAACACTGGTAATAGTGCGGCGTTGATGTCCGAGATCGGGGACAGATCTGGGGATCTTCCTGGCCACAGGAGTACCTTATCATCACTCAGGCATTTCATAGAAACAAGTTCCATTTCTGGACGAGTATATCCTGCTGAAAAATTGCACCACAACACTGTTGCATGAGAGATAGTACATGAGGACGTAGGATGTCCGTGACGTATCATTGTGCAGTCAGAATTCCCTCAGTCACTACCAGACATGACCAGAAGTCATACCTCAATGGCTCCCAACACCATGGCAAAGGAGTAACACCACTGTGTCTCTACAAAACACTGGAAAAATTGGAGCCCATCATACTCGCTGAGGATGGTCATCGGAGGTAGTGTAGAACAGCAATTCATCACTTAATCACAAAGCGACTGTTCATTAGCAGTCCAAGCATCTTGGCTGCGACACTACTCCAAACGCTGTCGTTTGCGCTATTGCGTTAACGATAGCCCACACATGGGACAGTAATTCCCTAGTCTCCGACCACTTCGGGATGAGACAATGTTACAGGGAGTCCATTACCTGTTCTTGGATGGCAGACGCAGGTGTAAAGGAATTACGTTGCGTTTGGTGCGCAATACGGCGATCCTCCTTTGTGATGGTCAGAGGTTGTCCACCAGAATCTTGATGGCGAGGATGCTTATCCTCACATTCCCATGCAGTGCAACATCGGACCGCTGTCACATTCGAATGCCCCACAAATCAGGGATACTGCGTGATTCGACCACACAACCAGTGATACCCCACAGTGGAGCCCATTACAAACTCTGTCAGGTGCTGTCATCGCTGTCTCACACGAGTATCTTTTACACTGATCACCTAACTTCTACGCTGTTCACGCCCCTTACACACCCTATTAGGCCTCATAACGACTATAAACACGAATAATACTAACACGTTGTGGTGGTTGTTCTATCTACCCAGATAATTACAATTCTAATTCCAGAATGAGATTCCCACTCTGCAGCGGAGTGTGCGCTGATATGAAACTTCTTGGCAGATTAAAACTTTGTCCCGGACCGAGACCTGAACTCGGGACCTTTGCCTTTCGCGGGCAAGTGCTTACCAACTGAACTACCCAAGCACGACTCACGCCCCGTCCTCACAGCTTTACTTCTGCCAGTACCTTGTCTCCTATCTTCCAAACTTTACAGAAGCCCTCCTGCTAACCTTGCAGAACTAGCACTCCAGAAAGAAAGGACATTGCGGAGACATGACTTAGCCACAGCCTGGGGGATGTTTCCAGAATGAGATTTCCACTCTGCAGCGGAGTGTGCGCTGATATGAAACTTCCTGGCAGATTAAAACTGTGTGCCGGACCGAGATCGAACTCGGGACCTTTGCCTTTCGCGGGCAAGTGCTCTACCGACTGAGCTACGCAAGCACGACTCACGCCCCGTCTTCACAGCTTTACTTCTAATTGTTTAGATGTCCGCCGATGTTGTTGAAACATCCCCTTAGAAAAATTCATTAATTACTATGCTTATAAACCTCTACGTTTTCTGATTTTCAAACAGCTGAGCAGAACTGAACGTACTCAGTCATTTCCCTCTTTACCTGTTCTGATTAGCACTAAACCGACACACAATATTTTTAGCGCAACGCAATCTGACTTTCAAAAATCCCTACAAAAGAATGGCCCTGACTAACCATAACCTATACCTTACATGAATCAC
Source organism: Schistocerca americana (assembly GCF_021461395.2). Taxonomy (NCBI): domain Eukaryota; kingdom Metazoa; phylum Arthropoda; class Insecta; order Orthoptera; family Acrididae; genus Schistocerca; species Schistocerca americana. The sequence goes on along the minus strand of NC_060122.1, from coordinate 472,264,259 downwards.
TTATCCCACAAAAATCTTCGTTACTCGAACAACTGCAATACAGCGAGCGCCACTACTGCCAGCTAAATAAAAGATTCTAACTACTGAAGGCACTAACTACTGATAGGCATAGTTAGCAAATGAAAGATTTTGATAGAGAACAAACATATATATCAATCCATGACATCTAGTCTTACAAATTTACTGTCCCTGGTGGACACACGTCTAGATCATCCGCTCTCAAAACTCCACCATCGCTCTCCCCACATCCACCACTGCTGGCGGCTCACCTCCAACTGCGCAACGCTACGCGCTGTTCACATCTAACCGCTCAAGACTACAATAGCGAATATTCCAACAATGGCAACCAGCCACAGACTGCACACAGCACAGTCAGTGATTTTCATATAGAGCGCTACGTGGTGTTACCAACATAAAAACCTAAACAGCCTACTTACAGTGTATATGTTTAGCAAGTTATATTGAAGATCAAAACAAACTGCAAAACGATTTAGAAAATATGTCTGAATGGTGCGAAAAGTAGCAGTTGAGTCATTCACATGAGTGCTAAAAGGAATTCGTTAAACTTCGATTACACGATAAATCAATCTAATCTAAAAGCCGTAAATTTCAACTAAATATCTAGGTATTACAATTACGAACAAATTAAATTTGAAGGAACAAACAGAAAACATTGTGGGAAATGCTCACCAAAAGACAGCGTTTTAGTGGCAGAACACTTAGAAAATGTAACAGACCTACTAAGGAGACTGCCTACACTACGCTTGTCCGTCCTCTTTTAGAATACTGCTGCGCGGTGTGGGATTCTTACCAGATAGGACTGACGGAGTACATCAAAAAGTTCAAAGAAAGGCAGCACGTTTTGTATTATCGCGAAATATGGGAGAGAGTGTCACAGAAATGATACAGGATTTGGGCTGGAAATCATTAAAAGAAAGGCGTTTTTCGATGCTACGGAATCTTCTCACGAAATTCCAATCATCAACTTTCTCCTCCGAATGCGAAAATAGTTTGTTGACACCGACCTATGTAGGGAGGAACGATCACCACGATAAAATAAGGGAAATCAGAGCTCGTATGAAAAGATATAGGTGTTCATTCTTCCCGCGCGCTATACAAGATTGTAATAATACAGAATTGTGAAGGCGGTTCGATGAACCCTCTGCCAGGCACTTGAATGTGATTTGCAGAGTATCCACGTAGTTGTAGATGTAGATGTCCGACAACGTCATCTGAGTGCATCACTTCCTTGTCAGACAGTTTATATTTGTTACAATGTTAGAAATATTTCAGTCGCAGAAGTTAGGCAAAACAGAAAAAAAGAAACAGAAAATACACTTAGCGAATACTGGTGTCGCGTACAGGGGGGCAGCGGCCGCTGTAATATGTACAGGACACAGCCACAGGTTGTGAATGGCTTCATTTGTTTTAGGCCGTTCCGCACCTCACACGCGAGCACCTTCCGTGGCGTAGCGGCAACGCGTTGCGAGTTAAAAGCACGGCTCGACACCGCCGTCAGTACAGAGTGATAACGTGTATGTTGGTGACACTGAGCGCTGCTTTTAATCTGTAACATGAAGCCACTACGGCAATGAATATTTGAAGACGCTCGCGTCTGAAGAGAGAAACCGGTAAAAATAAATCGAGTGTGGCTGTGTTGTGAACATGAATAAAAGACGCTGTTGAAAGTAAAGCAAGAAATCTGGTTCATAGAAAATGACGCTGCGGGATAAAGCGCTTAACAAAGACAAGAGTAAAAAGTGTAGTTTGATACTTTTATGCAGATAGTATTTCGTGCAGAGTCGTTACAGAGAACGCGTCAAGTGCGGAGTGATAAATTAGTGCTTGGATAATAAGGAAGACGAACGTTAGTACGCTGCAGAAGAAGAATCAGATAGAAGAATACCGACACATAAAAGTGGCATTGAAAATGCCTCCGAATCAGAAGAATAAAAAATTGTTCGATATGTAATTATTAAAGACTATATAAAAGTCCTCATTCTGCAAATGCTACAGTTGCCATTTTATGTGTATTGTAAAATACTCATTCATATCCTGATGCAACAAAGGTTAAACAGTTATTTTTCTGAATAACTGTTGCATGATAGACGAGATTACACTGGATAAACGCCAGAAAAAATGAAGTTGAAAAAAATACTTTACACCCTTTAATTATTCACTCCTCCAGAGTTACAGCGCGGTGGCTGACGTAGGTACCTCCTTCTACAGAAGTCAAATGCTCTTGGTCGCTGCTGGCAGCTTTTTCGGTGCATACAACCAGACGACGGAGTGTTCGGCTCCTCTACGCACTCGTAAACAAAAACAAACGTAACACAAGGAGTTAAATATCGCACAAATATATATTTGAAATATTTAAATTTGTTGTTATGTTCAACTAAAATACTATTTTCACACATTATTAAAAGCTAACCTTAGTAGCTACCGGAAACAATTAAATAATACCCTAAATCATATACCATCTACCGACTTCTATCGAAGCAATTACTTCCGTCAGCCACTGAGTCATAACTCTACTTAGGGTGAATAATTAATACACAAACTACAGCCTGTCTCAATGAAACGTAAATCACCTCCCTGTACTTTACCAAAAAAATGCCCCCTAGGATCTTACAGCCCACTCAGATTTAACAGAGTCCTCTGTTTGTTCTCCCTAGCAGGAGGCCAAATCTCTCAACTCTTCTCCGTCTGTATCCAACACCTTGCTTCGTGACCTTCCAGCCAATTAGTACATCCTTCTCTCCTTTTTCAGAAGCAATTTTCACTCTACAGCGGAGTGTACGCTGATGTGAAACTTCCTGGTAGTCCAGTACACAGCACACTCCACTGCGTTGTGACGATTAATTGGATCACTTATCCGAAAAATCCTTCCTTTCCGATGTGTTAATCGCGCAGTGTATGCAGGACAACTATGAAGTTGAAAGGAAGGACAGAGGTACTGGCGGAAGTAGATAACTGTGAGGGTGAGTCGTCGGTGATGCCTGGGTAGCGAACTCATTGGATCATTCGTCCGTGAATGGCAAAGATCCCTACTTGGAGCGCTGGTCCAGCACAGTTACAACCTGCCGGAAGGTTTCATTGAATCCCCTTTATTTCCCAAACACCATCCCACGTAAAACTGTCATCACCTACCGCCGTTTGCCCAGCTCAAACCTACTGCACAGCTAATTCTCTAAGTCTACAAATTCCACTTCTCATCCATTCTCATTCCACGAGATTCACAGAACTACACACCACTACCATGATCAGCTACTGCAAACGCACTATAAGACATCAGTTTTTGCCTTTATATACCACTCTATAAGTAAAACACTAGTTCTGCTCTTTGCGCAGCAAAATAAGAATAAGAAACTAATCCTGAACCATATCAGTCCTGTAACATTCATATTAAATTTGGACTAATAATTTAAAAACGTATCGAAAAAATGAAGTGAAATAAGACATAAAACAAAGACTGGCAATAGCAAAAATGGCGTTCTGAAAAAAAAGGAATTTCCTAAAATCTAATATAAATTTATGAGTTAGAAAGTCTTTTCTGAAACTATTTATCTGGAATGCACTCTTGCAGAGAGGTGAAACGTGAACGACAAACAGTTGAAACTGGAAGAGAATAGAAGCTTTTGGAATGTGGTGCTAAGAAAGAGTGCTGAAACTTAGTTTGGTAGACCAAGTAACTAAAGAAGAGGTACTGAATCGAATACGAGAGAAAACAGCTTTATGACAGAACTTTAGTAAAATCTCGGTTATGTTGATAGGACATACCCAGATATAAATAATTAGTCGATATGATGTTGTAGAGCAATGTGAGGGGTAAAAATTGTAAAGGGTGACCATAGTTTGTAACAAGGTTGTAGTAGTCACCAGAAAAGAAATGGCTTGCACAGTATCCTGCGTGTACAGCTACACCAAACCAGTATTCGGACTGAAGACCACAACATCCAAAAATATTTTAAAACAAATATAAAAACAACAATTAAAACTGTAGAAAACAACAGGAAAATGATTCTTCCCTTTAAAAATTATAAGCAAATTATTTGTATTATAATATGTACAACAAATACAGTTTAAAATGAAACTTCCTGGCAGATTAAAACTGTGTGCCCGACCGAGACTCGAACTCGGGACCTTTGCCTTTCGGGGGCAAGCGCTCTACCAACTGAGCTACCGAAGCACGACTCACGCCCCGTACTCACAGCTTTACTTCTGCCAGTACCTCGTCTCCTACCTTCCAAACTTTACAGAAGCTCTCCTGCGAACCTTGCAGAACTAGCACTCCTGAAAGAAAGGATATTGCGGAGACATGGCTTAGCCACAGCCTGGGGGATGTTTCCAGAATGAGATTTTCACTCTGCAGCGGAGTGTGCGCTGATATGAAACTTCCTGGCAGATTAAAACTGTGTGCCCGACCGAGACTCGAACTCGGGACCTTTGCCTTTCGCGAGCAAGTGCTCTACCAACTGCAGAGTGAAAATCTCATTCTGGAAACATCCCCCAGGCTGTGGCTAAGCCATGTCTCCGCAATATCCTTTCTTTCAGGAGTGCTAGTTCTGCAAGGTTCGCAGGAGAGCTTCTGTAAAGTTTGGAAGGTAGGAGACGAGGTACTGGCAGAAGTAAAGCTGTGAGTACCGGGCGTGAGTCGTGCTTCGGTAGCTCAGTTGGTAGAGCACTTGCCCGCGAAAGGCAAAGGTCCCGAGTTCGAGTCTCGGTCGGGCACACAGTTTTAATCTGCCAGGAAGTTTCATATCAGCGCACACTCCGCTGCAGAGTGAAAATCTCATTCTGGAAACATCCCCCAGGCTGTGGCTAAGCCATGTCTCCGCAATATCCTTTCTTTCAGGAGTGCTAGTTCTGCAAGGTTCGCAGGAGAGCTTCTGTAAAGTTTGGAAGGTAGGAGACGAGGTACTGGCAGAAGTAAAGCTGTGAGTACCGGGCATGAGTTGTGCTTCGGTAGCTCAGTTGGTAGAGCACTTGCCCGCGAAAGGCAAAGGTCCCGAGTTCGAGTCTCGGTCGGGCACACAGTTTTAATCTGCCAGGAAGTTTCATATCAGCGCACACTCCGCTGCAGAGTGAAAATCTCATTCTGGAAACATCCCCCAGGCTGTGGCTAAGCCATGTCTCCGCAATATCCTTTCTTTCAGGAGTGCTAGTTCTGCAAGGTTCGCAGGAGAGCTTCTGTAAAGTTTGGAAGGTAGGAGACGAGGTACTGGCAGAAGTAAAGCTGTGAGTACCGGGCGTGAGTCGTGCTTCGGTAGCTCAGTTGGTAGAGCACTTGCCCGCGAAAGGCAAAGGTCCCGAGTTCGAGTCTCGGTCGGGCACACAGTTTTAATCTGCCAGGAAGTTTCATATCAGCGCACACTCCGCTGCAGTGACCAAGCGGTTCAAGGTGCTTGAGTCCGGAACCGCGCTGCTGCTACGGTCGCAGGTTCGAATACTACCTCGGGCATGGATGTGTGTGATGTCCTTAGGTTAGTTAGGTTTAAGTAGTTCTAAGTCTAGGGGAATGATGATTTCAGATGTTCATAGTGCTAAGAGCCATAAAAAACCAAAGTTGCAGAAATTGAAAAACCGCAGCGGAAAATTCTTAGGAAAGTACGTGACCCGCAGAAGAAAGTGGAATTCGGATGAGGAGGAGAACATCTGACATCTATATGCTCGGTAAGTCCACAAAAGCCGTAAGCAGGAGATTCGTGTAATTATTTAGTCATATTTGTAGAATGGACAACAATATATTCACCAAAAGAGTTCTCGAGATTAATTAAATGAGCAACAAAATCTGCTGTTTGCCAGAACCTGCACTATGTGATGAAAAGTATCCGGACATCTGGCTGAAAATGACTTACAAGTTCGTGGCGCCCTCCATCGGTAATGCTGGAATTCAATATGGTGTTGGCCCACCCTTATCCTTGATGACAGCTTCCACTCTCGCAGGCATAGGTTCAACCAGGAGTTTCTTGGGGAATGGCAGCCCACTCTTCACTGAGTGCTACTCTGAGGAGAGGTATCGATGTCGCTCGGTGAGGCCTGGCACGAAGTCGGCGTTCCAAAACATCCCAAAGGTGTTCTATAGGATCCAGGTCAGGACTCTATGCTGGGATGTTATTGTCGTGTAACCACTCAGCCACAGGCCGTACACTATGAACAGGTGCTCGATAGTGTTGAAAGATGCAATCGCCATCCCCGAATGGTTCAACAGTGGGAAGCAAGAAGGTGCTTTAAACATCAATGTAGGCCTATGCTGTGACAGCGCCACGCAAAACAACAAGGGGTGCATGCCCCCTCCATGAAAAACACGACCATGCCATAACACCACCGCCTCCGAATTTTGCTATTGGCACTACATACGGTGGCAGATGACGTTCAGTGGGTATTCGACATATCCACACCATGCCATTGGATCGCCACATTGTGTACCGTGATTTGTCACTTCACCCAACGTTTTTCCACTGTTCAATCGTCCAATGTTTACGCTCCTTACACCGAGCGAGGCGTCATTTGGCATTTACCAGCCTGATGTATGACTTGTGAGCAGCCGCTCGACCTTGAAATCCAAGTTTTCTCACCTCCCGCCTAACTTTAGTAGTACTAGCAGTGGATCCTGATGCAGTTTGGAATTCTTGTGTGATGGTTTGGATAGATGTCTGCCTATTACACATTACGACCCTCTTCAACTGTCGGCAGTCTCTGTGAGTCAATAGACGAGGTCGGCCTATACGCTTTTGTGCTGTACGTGTCCGTTCTCGTTTCCACTTCAATATCACATGGGAAACAGTGGACCTAGGGATGTTTAGGAGTGTGGAAATCTCGCGTACAGACGTACAGACGTATGATACAAGTGACACCCAATCATCTGACCACGTTTGAAGTCCGTGTTTTCCACGGAGTGCCCCATTCTGCTCTCTCACGATGTCTAATGACAACTGAGGTCGCTGATATGGAGTACCTGGCAGTAGGTGGCAGCACGATGCACGTAATATGAAAAACGTATGTTTATGGGGGTGTTCGGATACTTTTGATCACATAGTGTAGGTACGATTAACATCACAGAAGAAAGCACAATAAATCGTACAATCTTCGGAACAATAGTAACGAATCACAGATTCATGAACAAGCTTATAAGGAATACTTCTTCTAACTAATAGTTAGAAGAATGGAATAAAAATACTACACGTTCATGAGGAAATTTTGGGAGCCTAAAAAGTTAACGGAGGAACTAAGATTAGGGTTTAAGGTTCCGTCGACAGCGAGGTCATTAGAGACGGAACACAAGTTCGGATTATGGAAGGATGGGTAAGGAAATCAGCCGTGTCGTTTTGAAGGAACCATCACGCCTTCACCTAGAGTGAATTAAGGAAATAACGGAAAACCTTAATCTTGATGGCTGAACGTTCTTTCCTATCCTAGTCAGTGTGCTAACGACTGCGCCACCTCGCTCGGTGATGAAAAGTTGGAAACCATAAGGTCAAGTACGAAGTTTAAAGGTGTCTGTTAAGTGGGCAAAGCGAAGAAGGAACAAAAACAGTTTTATATATTTTAAAACTCAGGCTTAAGAACAGATTGTAATGTTATATAGGCACCCCATTTTCGCTCTAGTGGAGGGAGGGTAATGAAATAACAACATAGAAAAAAATATTTTGGTACCGGTAGAAAAGTGAGAAGAATGGAACTGATAACTGAGGATATATTAGATGACGATCATTTTGGTTCTAGGAAAGACGGAGGCTTAATTTCCTTCATCTTAATCGATGCATTAGGAAAGCCTGCAACTATGTCACTCATAATTTAAACAATGGTTTGTTGGTTGATTTGGGGGAGGGATCGAACAGCTAGGTCATCGGTCACATGAGATTAGGGAAGGAAATGGGCCGTGCCCTATCAAAGGAACCATCCGGGCATTTACCTGATGCGATTTAGGGAAATCACGGAAAACTAAAATCAGGTTGGCCGGATGGGGGTTTTAACCATCGTCCTCCCGCATTCGAGTCCAGAGCGCTAGCTACTGCACCACCACGCTGGCTCATGATTTACACGATGAAAAAGCTACATCAGTTATTTATTTTTTTAATGCTTAGCACAACGCGATTCGAGAATTTATTCTCATTTTCAAGTACATTTGTTTGCACGAATATTTTTGGTGATGTTTGCGTGCTTGATTTTCTGCCTCTCTTGCTTTGTATCTGGTGTAGCTTTTCACTAATTAAATCATAAAGATATAGGCACCAGAGAGGTAGTTCTGACGTTGCACTTGATAATGGATTTCAGATTTAAGAAAAATCTTGCAGCAACGTAAAGTAGTTCAGGATATAACAAATGTTGATGGTGTTGGGACATCAACCAGCCACAAATTTACTTTCAGTACCTTTTTTTCAAAGGGTACCGTTACCGGTTTCGAATCGTTGTGATCCATCCTCAGACGGTTTACACGCTTTCTTTATGATATGTGGTGTGTTTTTTAGAGATTAATGGCTCTAAGATGTAAATAATACAGAATTATAAACATGCCACACACAGATGGTTGCGTTACCGATTTTCGTTGCATGTGACTTACGTGAAATGGCAGTTTGGAGTGTTTGTTTTCATAACGTTCGTCCAACACATGTGAATACATTCCCATTGCATTCTTATTGTTGCGCACGTAAATTTTTCTCACTGAAAGCTTTAGATTTGTCACTGAGAAAATTTCTATCACGCACCACATGTTTTGATACATACAAAGAGCTTACAAACATATGAGTATCAAAGATGCAATGATATATCGTAACATTTGACGATGATGTCCTATGTTTGGAAAGGATCATATATTCATTTACGCAACTGTAATGTCTTTTACACTAGTACAGAGACATTGATTTTTTGAGTTGATATTGTTACATTAACGATAAAGTTTTTTAAAAATATATATAGTACTGTATAGGTAAAACAGTGCATTATTTAATGACATTTAGCATCATGAGAATTATAGTAACCTATAAATTTGCTACTTGATCTGCAGATAGGCTTACTAATATTATTTGCTTTGGAGGCTGGAAAATAATTTTTGGAAATTTTTCATGAAAGTGGTGTTAGCGAACTCCGTTTGTTCATTAAGGATATAGTCTGCGGTGCTTTTTGTGTGTGTGTATTTCTATTTCTTCTAATATATTCATAGTGGCTCCTTTTTCTGCTAGATGTAAAATTTTTAAGTTGTCCTCAATGTTTACCACTGAACGGTTTTCTTCAGCAATATGGGCTGCAAATGCAGATTTGTTCAAGTCTTAAAGCATCAATGTGTTCTTTATATCTAATTTCAAAATTTCTGCCTGTCTGTCCAATGTACAATTTTGGGCATGTATCGCATTTGAGTTTGTATACCCCTGATTTACGGTAGGGACTCTTGGAGGTATTTACATCATGGATTACTTTTTATTGTAATTTATTATTTGCGGAAAACCTGATTGTGATATTTTTCTTTTTGAATAAGTTTGCTATTTTGTATTAAAGTGGGCCTATGTATGGGAGAGTAGCATATTTAGGTTTGGCTTCTGTGGTACACTGATTTTGCTTGAAGTGACTGCTGTGAAGTGGATCTGTGGTTTTTGTCTGCATTTTGTTGTGGAGTTTTTCTATTATTGTGGGTTTATATCCATTATTATGAGCAACTGTTTTAATTATATTGATTTCATGTTGTTGGTCTGTGTCACTCATTGGTACTTTTTTAATTCGGTGTAGCATCGTTCTGAAATATGCCATTTTTTGTTGGTGGGGATGGCAAGATGAGTTGTCAATACTGACATCTGTGGTGATAGGTTTTCTGTAAATACTATCTTGATATTTACTGTTACTATTGCAAATTTTCAGGTCAAGAAAGTTAATGCTTTTATTAGTTTCATGTTCAATTGTGAATTTAATATTTTTGTGCATTTCGCTGAGATCTGCTGCTAATGTATCTATTTCATTGCTTGTACCATCAAAAAGCAAGATTGTGTCCTCAACATATCTTCTGTAGTAGATTATTTTGTTTGAGATGTGCTGGTTGGTTGAGAAGAATTTTTGTTCTATATGGTTGATGTAAATGTTAGCCAATATCCCAGCTAAGCTACTCCCCATTGCCAAACCATCATGTTGTTGGTACAGTTTGTTGTTGAAGCTAGCCGCGCGGGATTAGCCGAGCGGTCTCGGGCGCTGCAGTTATGGACTGTGCGGCTGGTCCCGGCGGAGGTTCGAGTCCTCCCTCGGGCATGGGTGTGTGTGTTTGTCCTTAGGATAATTTAGGTTAAGTAGTGTGTAAGCTTAGGGACTGATGACCTTAGCAGTTAAGGCCCATAAAATTTCACACACATTTGAACATTTAAGTTGTTGTTGAGGCTAAAGTAATTATGCTCTAGAATAAGTGAAAGTATTTCTATGAGTCCACAGATCTCTGCAACACTGATTTTCATATATTTAAGCAGATTGTTTCTTACAATGTTAATAGTCTCTTTGACAGGGATGTTCGTGTATAGGTTGACTACGTCTAGTGATGCTAATTTAGCTGTTGGTGGGATGTGGATGTCTTTAATTAAGCTTATGAATTCATGTGTGTTATGTATGTTGTAGTTTTTTTCAAATGTGTATTTTTTGGTAATGAGGTCTTTTAGTTTACGGCTTATGAAGTATGTAGGGCTGTTTCTCGAGTTAACAATCGGGCGAATGGGACAATTTTCTTTATGAACCTTTTGCAGTGCACGCAGTTTTGGTGCTGAGGGATTCATTGCTATGCAGCTACGTATTTCATACTTGTTCAGTAAAATGTTATAGTTTTGTAGCAGCTTCCGGAGTTTAGTTTGGAATTTTACTGTAGAATCTGACTTTATTTCAGTGATATTATTGCTATGGAAAAATTGCAAGGTTTTCTCTACATATTCTGTCCCAACACCATCAACATTTGTCTTCAAACAACAGCCACGGTCTCCATCATGTCATCATATGAAAAAATTGCATTAAGCTTACCTCGCCAGGTAACGAGAAATTACATGCTTTCAAGAAACATAAAATTAACCTGATGAAAACGTCTCTTAACATTAAATTCAGCAAAGAGTGTATGTCACTTAAAATAGTTTCGAAATATGTCAAAGTCAAAATTAACTTCAAAACCAAAGCTGCCAGATTTGCTAAGCTAAAAACAGAGACAAAAATGCAATACAAGGAAAAAGATAACTTAAACAACGCCATGTACAACTTGCATCTGCAGCTAGGACACAGTCTCTCACCTTTACAATTCTCACACATTCTACAGCACATAGACGATAAAGTAGATCTTATCCAAACACGAAAAGAAAGTAGAAGCCTAAAAATCTATGAACAATTCAGAGTGTGATAAAAACAAACAGCTAAGCCAACACAAATTTTTTGATAGAGGTATTAATACAACTGACATCCAATTTAGCAGCAGTGAACTCACTTTATTAAATAAAGGTCTGAAACATAATATTGGAACAAATCTCAATAATCACAGTGTTAAAAATCTCATAGCCTGCACAAAACTTGCTTGTGACACAGCAAAACTAGACATATGTGAGAAAAATGCAGTTGCAAACAAGACAAATAAACTGATAATGAAACAACTGTCCAACACCATCAAAATTTGTCTTCAAACAACAGCCACGGTCTCCATCATGTCATCACATGACAAAATTGCAGTTCAGGATAGTCTAAATTCTCAGAAATATAGGTATAAGCTTTAGTGAAGGACAGTTAATATACAGTACGTGTAAGAATCAAGAAGGTAGGAAAGGAATGAAAGGCCAAGAACGTTCTCGGATTAAAACTGGTGTAAGATAGGGATGCAGTCTATCTCTACCTCTGTTCAATAGTACGTCGAAGACGAAATAACGGAAATAAATTTCATGTCGAAGGAAATCAATAAATGATTCGCTGTGGCAATGCTAGACTGAAAGAAAGAGACACACTGAATGGAATGAAGAGTCTACTGATCGGGCCGACCGCGGTGGCCGAGCGGTTCTAGGCGCTACAAACTGGAACCGCGCGACCGCTACCGTCGCAGGTTCGAATCCTGCCTCGGGCATGGATGTATGTGATGTCCTTAGGTTAGTTAGGTTTAAGTAGTTCTAAGTTCTAGGGGACTGATGACCTCAGAAGTTAAGTCCCATAGTGCTCAGAGCCATTTGATCCATTTTCTACTGATCGCAGAATGTGAAATGAGAGTGAACCGAAGAAAGATGAAAGTAAAGAGGGGCCGCAGAAGCGAAATTAGTGAGATACCTATCGAAAAATTTGAGACCACGAAGTAGACGAAATAACGGTACTCTGCTACTTTCAAAGCAAAATAACGTGTGATGGACGAAGCAAAGAGGACATAAAAAGCAGAGGCAAAAAGGGCATTCTTAGACAAACGAAGGCTATTCTTTCAGACATGAACAGACAATGAAGATAGTGGGCATGGGACACGACATCAGTAGCGTGTGGAGAATTTGTCTCTCACGAGAGGCGTCCTAGGGTAGTCCGCGCAGGAGCGATGACCTCTGTATGTGGATGGCTTAATGGTCTGCCGGCACGGTAGCTCAGCGTGTTCGGTCCGAGGGTTAGCTCCCTCTGTAATAAAAAAATTGAGTTAATCGATCAACAACGAACTTAACGGATGTCTTACGACGTCCGCCCCGAGCAGATGCAACGAACAAATAGCGAACAAAATGAGATTAAAAAAAAAGGTCAGAGCATCTGCCTAATAAGCAGGAAACTCGGTTGGCACCAATTTTCAACTTTCACCATTGATTTAAATCAATGTCCACTTGCAGCCAATATCTGTAATTCCTTTGTGTCTTCTAAATGCTGCTGTACCAAAATGATGTCTGCCCTTTCGGACATGTCTAAATGACAGTCGGTTTCACGTCATACATTCAAAGATGTTCAAATGTGTGTGAAATCGTATGGGACTTAACTGCTAAGGTCATCAGTCCCTAAGCTTACACACTACTTAACCTAAAGTATTCTAAGGACAAACACAGACACACCCATGCCCGAGGGAGGACTCGAACCTCCGTCATACATTCTGAAGCATATGTGGAAGCACCGACACGTTACATTGGAAATGCTGATTTTGAATTTTGGAAAGTAGGGAGCGGCACAGAGGTCTTTCACATAACCAATTAAAAATAAATCCATCGGTGTCAGATCAAACGATCTATTTCCCCAAAAGAAGAACAAAGTATCGTCATGTCCAGTACGACCGATCCAACGCTTAGATGTTGTCTGTGTGGCCAAAACTCATACTGTCGAGCCCCTTTATGTACAAATAAATAAATAAAAACTGAACTTTGTTTCCTTCCGGTCATGAAAACTAATATCGGGCGGGATAGCGGTGCGCTGTCTACATACCCCTCCATATCTGCATCCAGTGACGCCTATGGGCTGTAGATGACACGCCGGAGGGTCCGTACCATTGGTCCTTCAAGGCCTGTATGAACGGAGTTTGTTTTGTTTTACATTATCTGTATTTCTATCACATATCATTATGTATTAAATAGCTATAGCTGTTTGTAATTTCCACAATAATTTTCTGCCTAGTTGTGGTGCTCATGCAAAGTTACTGGAAAGTTCTTCATTGTTTTCTAGTATTGTGTTGGGATACCGTCCAGAAGAATGGGAAGCAATTATTTACGGAATTCATTACTGATTAACTTTGTAACACTGTAATTGTTCTTGTGTTTTGTTGTTCTTTTTGTATGTTGTTGCCGGCCGGGGTGGCCGAGCGGTTCTAGGCACTACAGTCTGGAGCCGCGCGACTGCTACGGTCGCAGGTTAGTATCCTGCCTCGGGCATGGATGTATGTGCTGTCCTTAGGTTAGTTAGGTTTAAGTGGTTCTAAGTTCTAGGGGACTGATGACCTCAGAAGTTAAGTCCCATAGTGTGCAGAGCCATTTGAACCATTTTTTTTGTATGTTGTTGTTGTAAACTAAGTTGGTTTCTTATTCATAAAACTTTCGTGTATGTCTGTGTTGAATGTTTATCTGAACAATGTAAGTGGTGTGCGTATGTAAACACTAAGTGATAGGAGATTCGCAGGAATCAATCTGTAACCGCATACCTGCATTACAATTAACTTTTAGAAAACGTAAAACTGTATCCTAAAGTAGCCGTCCTGTGAAATTCTGTATCCCATAGTCCAATGAACAGTGCTACAATGGGTGACGTCACAGTACGTGACTTGCTGTTCACACACACAAAACTAACAGATGAAAAAGTCTACATAAAATTAGAAATCGGTTTTTGAAGGAATAAATGTCCAAAATGCTTTTAATAAAGTGCCCTGTAAATTTACGTACGGCAAACGAGTAAACAAAATTCCAAAGACGAGAAATCTCAACCGGGCTTTTGTAAATTGAAACTGATAATAATTTTGAAAGGCAGAGCTTAACCGTGAAAGATTTAACTGTGTCCTGGCTGTAATGTTAAATTGGTCCTAGCAAATATCCATAACTTACCTTGTTGCAAGGGAAACTAGCTACTGCTCGAAAGTAGTGTATATTAAAATACAGCGCAGCAGCAAACCAGCTGAATGAAAGACTTGCCCAAGTGCAACGCAAAGAAAACACATCATGTTTTACGAGGGCAGTTCAATAAGTAATGCAACACATTTTTTTTCTGAAACAGGGGTTGTTTTATTCAGCATTGAAATACACCAGGTTATTCCCCAATCTTTTAGCTAAACAACACTATTTTTGAACGTAATCTCCATTCAATTCTACGGCCTTACGCCACCTTGAAATGAGGGCCTGTATGCCTGCACGGTACCATTCCACTGGTCGATGTCGGAGCCAACGTCGTACTGCATCAATAACTTCTTCATCATCCGCGTAGTGCCTCCCACGGATTGCGTCCTTCCTTGGGCCAAACATATGGAAATCCGACGGTGCGAGATCGGGGCTGTAGGGTGCATGAGGAAGAACAGTCCACTGAAGTTTTGTGAGCTCCTCTCGGGTGCGAAGACTTGTGTGAGGTCTTGCGTTGTCATGAAGAAGGAGAAGTTCGTTCAGATTTTTGTGCCTACGAACACGCTGAAGTCGTTTCTTCAATTTCTGAAGAGTAGCACAATACACTTCAGAGTTGATCGTTTGACCATGGGGAAGGACATCGAACAGAATAACCCCTTCAGCGTCCCAGAAGACTGTAACCATGACTTTACCGGCTGAGGGTATGGCTTTAAACTTTTTCTTGGTAGGGGAGTGGGTGTGGTGCCACTCCATTGATTGCCGTTTTGTTTCAGGTTCGAAGTGATGAACCCATGTTTCATCGCTTGTAACAATCTTTGACAAGAAATTGTCACCCTCAGCCACATGACGAGCAAGCAATTCCGCACAGATGGTTCTCCTTTGCTCTTTATGGTGTTCGGTTAGACAACGAGGGACCCAGCGGGAACAAACCTTTGAATATCCCAACTGGTGAACAATTGTGACAGCACTACCAACAGAGATGTCAAGTTGAGCACTGAGTTGTTTGATGGTGATCCGTCGATCATCTCGAACGAGTGTGTTCGCACGCTCCGCCATTGCAGGAATCACAGCTGTGCACGGCCGGCCCGCACGCGGGAGATCAGACAGTCTTGCTTGACCTTGCGGCGATGATGACACACGCTTTGCCCAACGACTCACCGTGCTTTTGTCCACTGCCAGATCACCGTAGACATTCTGCAAGCGCCTATGAATATCTGAGATGCCCTGGTTTTCCGCCAAAAGAAACTCGATCACTGCCCGTTGTTTGCAACGCACATCCGTTACAGACGCCATTTTAACAGCTCCGTACAGCGCTGCCACCTGTCGGAAGTCAATGAAACTATACGAGACGAAGCGGGAATGTTTGAAAATATTCCACAAGAAATTTCCGGTTTTTTCAACCAAAATTGGCCGAGAAAAAAAATGTGTTGCATTACTTATTGAACTGCCCTCGTACTTTGAATGACTGAGTTTCGCTCAGTGGAATGCGGCAACAGAATATTACAAAAGAAAATTTTTTATGAGACGGTGGTGGAAACCGAAAAGAGAATAGCTTTCAAAACTGTTTTATAGACCTCATTCCACAAGAATTACAATTCTCTTTATAAAAAACCCTTCATATTCTAGATATCACGTCTTATTAAAAAAATGACTATTGTGGATCTAAAACTCTGAGTCCACGCAATGTAAACAGATAAATTTGGTTAAACACGTCTGGACAATTAAACTATCTAATCCATACCAATAAAGAAAAATAACCGAAAACTTGCCTTTCATGAAGTCATCATAAATTACACGAGAGCAAGGAGTGCAGCGACAACATAACCTGAATTTCTCCGCACTTCTCAAATCAATCCCTACAAAATATTCCCAAACAGCAACATACTTTGCATTTTATTTCTGTGTTCTTCTAGATTTCCAGACCACATGGCAACGTAACAAACACCTGGCTTCCTCACTTGCTTCTCACTGAATGCTATTGGCGACGATAATGATACTGAGAACCGAAGATTACATTGCTTGTACTCAGAGTCTCTATGGTGTAACATTTGAAGTATTGCAGTCTTCTGTTTGAAACAGAAAATGAACTATGACACACCCAATAAAAATAGAGCTCACATCACTTTCACTGAATACCAGAAAATAACCCTGTAATCTTATAAGTCCGTTCCAGGCCTTGCGTATTGGCTACTGCTGATCGCAGTTGTGAGCATCAGCGCTGATTTCCCTGTTTCCGGGGAACGGATACTGTTCTCCATCCTGAAAGTTATGAGCTGATGCTACCTTAGTGCCGACTGTTTTTAAAAGTGAGTGAGTTCCACAGGATGGCCGGTTTCCCTAACACACTTTGGAGAAGAAACATCTCAGAGGCTTTTTTTTTTCCTTTGTTGGTTTTCAAGTCCCCCCGAAGGCGGGTGGTCTAGCAGTTGCTTAGTACGCCGTTCGTCAGCCTACAGAATTTTAAAAACGCAATAAGAAGATAATAATAATAATAATAATAAAAGATGGCGGTAAAGAAGGTGAATTTTAAATTTCAAAATGGCGGAAATTTGTGCAAGTTAAAATATAAAAATGTTCAAATGTGTGTGAAATCTTATGGGACTTAACTGCTAAGGTCATCAGTCCCTAAGCTTACACACTACTTAACCTAAATTATCCTAAGGACAAACACACAAACCCACGCCCGAGGGAGGACTCGAACCTCCTCCGGGACCAGCCGCACAGTCCATGACTGCAGCGCCTTAGACCTGTTAAAATATAAAACAAGAGTTGGCGATGATAATAAAAAAACGTAGTAAGCAGACAGGTACAATAGTAGGCAGACAAAAAACACGGCAACAGTCTGGTTTCTGTTCGCAAGAGATAAAAAATCACACCTAGCAACAGTATGGTTTCTGTTCGCTACACTTTGGAAAAGACGCACAACATTTAACACTCACTTAAAATACTGCACTAAAAAGTTAGCACGGTGATGACACACCACAGCCTGTGGCAGATGGGGAGGGGGGGGGGGTTGGGGGGCCGGACAGATGATGGTAGAAAGGGGAGAAGAGCGAAAAAATCAAAGGGGGGAGGAGCCTATGGAGGGAGAGGACTCATAGGCGGGGGCAAGGTGGACACAAGAGGGAGTGGGGGAAGGCAGATGAGGGGAATGCAAAAGGGGAGTGAAGGGAGTCAATGAGAAGATAAGCAGGGAAGAGGGAAAAACAGGACAGGAAGGGGCAGGAGGCGAAGAGGGAGCCTGGGAAGAGGCAGGGAGAGAGAGGTGAGGATCAGAGTTGATAGGAGGGGGAGTTGACAGAAGCCACCTTGGGAGAGGAGATGAAGGGTGTAGAAGGTGGAGGGTAGGTGGGACACAGTCGTAAAGGCACAGAAGAGGGTGGGGGTTGGAGAGGAGAGGAACCAGGGGATGGGAGGCATCAAGTCTGTGGGAGTTGTAGAGGACTCAGATTCTATAAGACTCTGCCTTGCCTTCTGTATATGCCTCCCATCCTACAAGTGCGTCCTCTACGACCTGATTCCTTTCCCCCATCTGTTCCTTTTCCTCAAACATATCTGAGTCCTCTACAACTCCCACAGACTTGATGCCTCCCATCCCCTGGTTCCTCTCCTTCTCCTTATGTTTCAAAGCTTCCAGGCGTGCTGCTGAACGGTCAGTTCTTACTGCACCCAGCTGATTGTATATAATAGCTACTGCGATATGTAAACTGGAACATTCATGCTCTTTAGCTTTCGTTTTTTCCTTACAACACTACCACCAACCCACGGTTTTGAATTTTACCAGCGTGTTTGTAAATGTCTTACAAATTTTATATAAGACGTTTTTAATGCACAGACTTCACGTCGACTTTTCTTCTTTTACGAGGAGTTTATCTTCTGAAGAAAGACGAGAAAAGAGTGCAGGGTATTCAGTTAAAAAATTCAATGGATCTTCTGATGAAATACACACGTCCCTGGTAGTTCGAGGTAGTCACCAATACCATAATTAAATATTAGAGAGCTTACAGTTTTCCTTTCGACAACACATGACAATATAAATTGACTATGACACCTCGCAAGTGACAGGACACACTTCGCTAATCATTTAAAAAGTACCACTAATTTTAACTACAAAATTCATGTGCCACTTTTCCCCATAAGCAAGTCTAGTATTTCCAGAACGAAATTTTCACTCTGCAGCGGAGTGTGCGCTGATATGAAACTTCCTGGCAGATTAAAAATGTGTGCCCGACCGAGACTCGAATTCGAGTCTCGGTCGGGCACACAGTTTTAATCTGCCAGGAAGTTTCAAGTCTAGTATTGTTGATAATAAAATCCTCAGACACGCTACGGAGCTACCAACCTTTGAAATAAGGAAGGCTACCAAATTTTAATATGAGGGACAATGAAAATACACAGGCTATTTCGTATCATCTTGTAACAACATCCAATGATGCATTCATATTTATTTTCTATGAGTTATGAATGTGTTCTTGTTTTTTGTGTTTTAGATACACACTTAAATCAAAAGTTAATGGTTTCTCATTCTGGACGGCTTGCTGCTGGTGTGCTAGACGATGCGCAATAGTGCTGTCTGTTAGGAAACTGCTGAATCACTTGTCATTCCACTTAGGCGTGTAAACACCTGCTGGTGAAAAGTAGAAACAACCCAAACATCAGCTTTGAAAAAAGGTGTCCATGTGTGGGACTGTGGTCTGCTAAGGAAATTCTGGTCGATGGTCTGGCATGTGTGTTTGGTACTTGGGACCTCTCCTGAGACTGACTACAAGTAGTTTAGACTGGGGAGCCTGTGGTGAAGTTCTTACTGTTAAGATTTTGGATTTTGAGCTATCGTTCAGCATTAAATTCTGAACAATTTAAAAAAAAAGTATATTTGAGTGAATTATGACAGCTAGCATACTGGTGGTGGAAAACAGATACTTCACTATTAAGTTTCACTTTATTACTACTGCGTAGTCTGACTTATTTAAGAAACAAATTCTGCACATATAATACCCTTAAAATGTTCTTTGTGAAATAATACGGAATTTTTTAAGTTAATATTACACCATTAAGTGTTTAATACCTTCAGACCTGTAGCACATTACGGCGTACAAAAATTTCAAAACCAAATAAATTGGCCCCAAATTGAGAAAAATTAGCGTACCCTGTAAAGTCCTTTTTCTGACAAAATATTGCTTTTCTTTGTATTAGGGCATGTTTTAGAAAAAAACATTTATTTCGAAGCCATTAATGGGCTCAAAACCACCCGAAACTTTGAATTCACGAAACCTCCAAAAACAGATTACTGAGATCCCACATAATGTAGCGCCCAAGGGATCATATTTTTTGCTTCTAAAATACTTGTCTGAAGGGTTTTAGGATCGTTTTTGCCCCCTTCCTCTTTAGTTCTGTAGTATCTGGCTGGTAAGCTTCTTCGTCAGGATCCTCATTGTCACTGACTTGATGTTCTGGTTCAGATTCTGGGTCTACTTTGGGATATAGAGTGTCATTTTATTTCACTTTGCAGTAGGTCCTGATGTTTTTAAAAGATAGTAATTTCGTTGTTTTTTCATCCCTGCTGGAATTACTGGATCAGGAAACTCGATGAGTCCGTTTTCTTTAGGAAAGGTGCGGTGTCAAATTCATTTCCAACAATTACCATTTTACAATGTACCCTACCTTTGCATCTAACGGTGAAGTCGGGTGGATGTATTTAATTTTGTAATGTATTTTATTTGAATTACTATTCTTCAAGACATTTAGCCAGTCAAATTTAGTCACAGCAGCTTCACGTTTTTCATTTCCGGCAGTTATTATGGCTAGTTATTGGCGTTTTTGTGGCAGGAAGGTGGTGGTTCTGTTATATGAGGTGGGTTGTAAATCTGATGTACGGTACTCGTATATGTTTCCAATTTGTCAGCACTTTAGCTGTTCAGATCAGCTCATTCTAAAATTTATGTTTTTCTTTCACATGTTCGCTAAATGACAGTCATTGGAGGTAGGTTGATATATGTATGTTTTGCTGAGTTTATTTGAACTTGGGCAGGGTGTTTCCAATTTTTCACTTCCAGCAAAACAGCAGAGTTCAAATGTGTTGTATGTGTACGCTTTGATGTTGCAGTAACGTCAGCTATCAGTAGCAATTTTCTGGTTGGCAGCTGAAAATTGTTAACATCTGTAGGCATTTACAACTCTCAAAATGGAGCACTTGCCATAATTGTATTCACAAAAGGTTTTCTCTTTTAAGCAAAGCTACTCCCAACTCGTTGAAATGCCTATAAAATTTAGGATATACTGTGTTGTGAAGCACTGCCGATGCAGCTATCGATACGAACATGTACAGATTGCAGTAAGTTACTACAATACATAGAAAAAAAACTAAAATAGATATTTTAGACAGTATCGAACGTTTTTGCCTTTTCTGAAAATTTTACTCCTTCGACAAGAGGTCCCTTCTCGCTTTCCAACCCACATTTAGAGAGTTACAGAACTGACGCAATATTGTTGACATACAAGTAGAGCAATCTCTCTCTATTCGTTTAGTTGGTTCCGACCCCATGAACCAAATCACGCCACTTTTTCCTGTCTTGCACTTTCTCCCGTAGACCTTCCAGGTTGGAACACATTGCTTCTGTGATGCCATCGATCCATCTCATCCTCTGACGTCCTCTTCTTCTAGTTCCTTCAATCTTCACCAGCATTAATGTTTTTTCCAGCGAGGCGTGCCTTCGCATTGTGTGTCCAAAGTAGGTTAGCTTTTGTTTTAACATTAGACCTTCCAGGGAGAAATCTGGTTTTATTTGCTCCAATATTGATCTGTGGGTTCTCTTTGCGGTCCATGAAACTCTAAGAAGTTTCCTCCAACACCACAATTCGAAGGAGTCAATTCTTCACCGTTCAGCCTTTCTAATGGTCCAGGTCTCACATCCATACATCACAACTGGAAAGACCATAGCCCTCACAATACGGATCTTTGTTGCTAGTGTTATATCTCTGGACCTTATAACCTTGTCAAGGTTTGACATCGCCTGTCTACCGAGCAACAGGAGTCTCCGGATTTCATGGCACTCTTACTGAAGGTGAAAGACGAAAGTGAAAAGGTCGGTCTTATGCTGAATGTGAAGAAAACGTAAATTATGGCAACTACACCTACCAATTCGTGGGATATAGCAGGAGAAACCATGGAGGTAGTGACCACATTCAGTTATCTCGGTTCCCAGATCTCTAGTAGAGCAATAGAGGGGCCAAAACTGGCGGTTAATGGCTTCGTACTGTCGCCATTGTTAGAGGCGAAACTTTCGAATGGTCCTGACTTGCGACTTCGGAGTCAAATGGGCCCGCTGTGACGTGGTGCAGCCACTCTCGCCTCTGTTCGCAGCTAACAGCAAAAGTGCGTGCGTGCGGGCCACGTTTGGACGCTTTCTCCGGCAGGCGCCTGCACTGTGTAAGAACTGAAAAATGCCCGGAATGACCGCGGACGGTGCAAAAAACGAGGCGGGTGCAGCGCGGTCTGCAGCTGCGCCCACTGGCCGTGAAAGCCTGACCCTGACACCTGCCTGCATGCGGCGAAAGTGTGGCGGCTTTACGCACGGCCGAACCCGCGGCCGCAGACACTTCTTGTGTCGGATTCCCGCCTCTCTCCGTTCTTATGTGGGTGTGTGGGGGGAAGGCTGGCTAATGAATGGAACCTTTCTACTACTTCGTTCGCCTGTCTCAGATTTTGAACATAATGTCTGTGCTTTCGGGACGAAGTAAGCAAGTGGCGTCAATCATTTAGAGACTTAGGTACGCATTCCAAAGAGATTCGGAGAAAAGCAAGATGGCTTCATTTAAGATAAAAAAGAAATGTACATTCGCCGACCATAAAAGCTTAGCATCTGAAAGGAAAGGAGAAAGTGAAACGAAACGTCACGCGTTGAGTGTATGGTCTTACTGATTACGAAGTCTAGTTAAATGAACAACGAAATTGGCAGTTTCTTATCATTAGAACTCAGTGGTGGGGGGAATCTGGTTCGAGATTTGGAGGAGAGTGTGTTGGCGGTTATTGAGCGCTCTGTGTGCAGCCGGCTGCAAATTGTGGTTCACGTCGGCACGGGTGACACCTGGCACCTGGGTTCAAGTGGCGTGCCACCTGGTTCCTTCCTAGAGCAAATCGGAACAGAGTGGAGGGTTTAACCCAAAGGGTCAGACGAATCTGTTAACCATTCTAACGATTTTGGATGCGGAATATTTAATCTAAAAAAAAAAAGGTAAAAAGAAATGGTTCACATGGCTCTGAGCACTATGGGACTTAACTTCTAAGTCCCCTAGAACTTAGAACTACTTAAACCTAACTAACCTAAGGACATCACACACATCCAGGCCCGAGGCAGCATTCAAACTTGTGACCGTAGCGGTCGCGCCGTTCCAGATCGTAGCGCCTAGAACCGCTCGGCCACTCCGGCCGGCATTTAATCTCCGTTATCGAACAGAGTTGGCAAGGTATCAGGGTACGTGTGGCGTACACACGAGGATTTTTTAGGAAAGAGAAATATACAGGCCCGACAAGCTACGTTCTGAGTACAGAGACGGAAGAATACCAGCCCAAATAATTAAAGAGTAGTAACCATCATGACTGATCGAAGAAAAGGAATGTTAATGTATATACACTACTGGAAAAGTCCGCAGCTTGAGGTCTGGTGGGTAGCGTTGCTGCGTCTGGATCCCGGGGTTCGGGCTTCGATTCCCGGCCGGGTTGTCCTCATGTTTTCATCATCATCATCATCATCATCATCATCATCAGTCGTGACAGTGGCTAGATTGGACTGTGAAACAAAAATTGGACTGTGAAAAACTGAGCGCTCCACAAACCAACCATCATCATGATCATGATCATCATCATCATCATTGCTGGAAAAAAGAATGCAACGCCCTCAAGGAATGTGTTCAGTACCACCAGACTATAATATGCGAACACTGAGGTGTTCTAGTGTTAATGATTCATTAGGCATGATCATTGACTCTGAGAAGGCCTGTCTGTGCACCTTCTCTTTTGACTCTGCAAGCAGTAATTGTGTTGAGATCAGAGAGCAACAGTGTTTGTAACATATATTCTAAAGCACAACCACGCCCCTCCGACGACTAAACACTCCAGATGAACAGCTTCGGTCATATGAAGGGTTGTCACATTGTGGGCTGGACGAACGTATCGTCGGACTGCTGCACATGTTGGGCACAATAAATCGGTAGTGTGTCGCTGCCTTCTACAGTGGTCTGTGGAACATTCCTACACCAGTAGACCAGTTTCTGGAGTCCGCAAAAAACTGGCGCACGCCGAGATCGACGCACTGTGCGAGCAGCGGTGGCCGACCTAACATCGTCCACGGACGAAATCTGGGCACGTGTTGTACCTGCTACGCAATGAGAACCGCCTGCTTGCAGTAGCACTCTGCCCGGGCCACAATTGACACCACGACAACGCGAGGCGTGGCTACTCTGTGTCGTCAAAGAGTAGATGGGAGGGCGGAATAGTAGACGTGGTGAAGTGCCTATTTTAGACTGCCTTCGCCCACGACACACAGCTCCCATTCCAGGGTTCGTGGTGTGGGGGGTTATCAGTTACTACTGGCGGTCACATTTGGTGTTTCTGCAGGGTAAAGTAACCAGTTCCCGCTACATTGCACTGACAGTTATCCCTGTTCTACTGCATGTTGCAGGTCCTGTACGGGCCTGTCTGGATACAGAAAACGTTCCACTGCTGCCCTCGCCAGCACGTTCTCCAGATCTCTCACCAATTGAAAACGTCTGGTCAATGGTGGCCGAGCAAATGGCTCGTCACAATACGCCAGTCACTACTCTTGATGACCTGCGGTATCGTGTTGAAGCTTCATGGGCAGCTATACCTGTACAAGCCATCCAAGCTCTGTTTGACTCAATGCCCAGGCGTATCAAGGGCGTTATTACGGCCAGAGGTGGTTGTTCTGGGTACTGATTTCTCAGTATATATGCACCCAAATTGCGTGAAAATGTAATCACATGTCGGTTCTAGTATAATATATTTGTCCAAAGAATACCCGTTTATCATCTGCATTTCTTCTTGGTGTAGCAATTTTAATGGCTAGTAGTGTAGTTCATAGCCATCACGGTGCCTTCGATTACTACCACAGGTCCCATGGAAGCGCGGGTGAAGATCCTCCATAGCATAAAACTGCCCTCAGCGACCTGCGCCAGTGGTGCGGTGCAGGTTTCCAGCAGCCTTTCACTTGGATGACGGCGTATCGGGACACGACAGTCGACTTCAAACGTGATTCATCCTAGCAGACTCCCCTTTGCCATTAATCGACGGTCAAATCTCCAAGATTCTGTCCACAGCTGACGATGTCGTTGGGCTAACATGGGAATATGCAGGGGTCGTCTACTATGGAAGCTCATTTTCAAAAACGTGCGCTGGACGGTGTGCCTCGCAACACTTTTCCCTGCAGCAGCATTATACTCTGTCGATAGATCTGCCGCAGATCGCCAACTATTCTGCTCCGCCGAGTGGCCAATCCTCCATCTCTTGTGATGGAGGCGTGGGCGTCCAACACATAGTCACCTACTCGTATTTCCAACGTCTTGAACCACTTCCCATAGATGCTCAAGACAGCAGCATGCTAACAGCCGACCAGCTTCGCCATTTCCGTGATTCTCGTTTCCAGACTCCAGCTGTCCTTTGTCAAAATCGCTTATCCTCATTTGCGTCTCGTATCGTCGCTGGAATGGTTCCCCGTTCGACTCTGCTCCGCTTACATACTTTCTTTACTGCGTCACTTGCCCGCAATACAATCAGGCGGCGTTCAGTCTCTCAGTGAATTTTGGTTATAATGTTTTGGTTCATCACAGTATTTCTGCTTAATAACTTAGGCTCATGTGAATGCTATTATTTAAGTCGTCACATGAAACATTCTTCTCTGATACTGGAAACGTTCAGTATAATGGGCCAAGTTGAAGGGTTTCCAACAGCACGTCGTAGAGAGGCGCGTGCCGAGCATTGTTGTCGGGGCTGGGGAAGACTCACTGTGGTTCGACAGCCGTGTTAGAGAAGATGTTCCGACAACAGAGAGTGCTTCACTGCATTCTTAAATGGAGCCAAATCCTCGCAGACAGACAGAAACTGAACGAAGCCAGAATTATCGTAGGTAGGCTCATGCGTCTAACGTTCAAAGAATTAGAACGTAAATTTCTGTGTACCGGAAGTTAAATTGACAGATATCGAAATAAGTGACCACAAGATAAAAAATCATCTGAAATAGCTTAACAGAGGAAAAGTGACTGCGCCTGGTGTAGTACCTTTACGACACGCAGATTGTGCGAACGAATTTGCTCGTCTTTTAGCAGCAGCGTAAAATAGAAGACTGCAAGAGCGAAGAGTCATTAGTGATTAGAGAGAAAGGCACAAGTAAGTATCATTTTCAAGAAAGGCTTTACCGCTGCGTTAGTCTGCTGTAGTATTTCAGAACACGTTTTATGTTCGCTTGTTATGAAAATCCTCGAAACTGAAAAAATCTGTAGGAATCATCAAGGATTCGACGACGACCGTGAGATATCCGGCTCTATCTCATCGATCACGAAACCCAGAAGGCAGTAGATACCGGCGTCCAGGTTGATGTCATTTTCCTTGACTTCCAGAAGGAATATTAGACCAGCTTTGTAACTGAAGGATTCTTAGTGAATAGAACGGAGTATGTCACTCCTAAGGGAGAGAAATCTCCGAATGTAAATATAACGCCGGCCGCGGTGGTCTCGCGGTTCTAGGCGCGCAGTCCGGAAGCGCGCGACTGCTACGGTCGCAGGTTCGAATCCTGCCTCGGGCATGGATGTGTGTGATGTCTTTAGGTTAGTTAGGTTTAAGTAGTTCCAAGTTCTAGGGGACTGATGACCACAGCTGTTAAGTCCCATAGTGCTCAGAGCCATTTGAACCATTTTTTTGTAAATATAACTTCTGGTGTTCCACATCAGAGGGTTACAGAAGAATTAATTTTCACAGTGTAGGTAAATGACCCTGTGGAGATCGTCAGAAGCTCCACAAGGCTTTTCGCGGATGGTGCTGTTGTATGCAGGGAAGTCGCAGCGCTAGAAAATTGTAGTGAAATGCAGGATGACCTGCAAAGGATGGACGCTTGTTGCACGAGAAAGTGCAGAATTGAAATTCATCGCTGGAAATGATGCGGCGCCACTCGTCTTCAGTGCACGCTTCTCAGCTGCAACACAATACAAAAGACTACCATATGCGTTTTAGTGTCAACGGCAGCCTACTCGTAAGAAGGTGATTAAGTAGCCTGGGTTCTGCTACTTTCTAAGTAACAGTGCTGGGTAACATAGGGTGTATAAATTAAAAAGGTGTTGTTAACACGTCATCATTTTTCTTTGTATGCCAGGGTAGCCGAGAGCGCTAATGCGCTGCTTTCTGGACTCGAGTAGGCGCGCCGGCCCCGAATCAAATCCGCCCGGCGGATTAACGACGAGAGCCGGTATGCCGGCCAGCCTGGATGTGGTTTTTAGGTGGTTTTCCACAGCCCGCTAAGTGAATACCGGGCTGGTCCCCAAGTTCCGCCTCAGTTACACGACTCACAGACATTTGAAAACGTTCGCACTATTTCATGACTTACACTAGATGCAGACAGCTGGGGTACACTACTTCCGTCCTGGGGGGTTCGGGGTGGCGGCCGGAAGGGCATCTGGCCACCCTCTGCAATTAACACTGCCAAATCCGCAATAACAAAGTCGACCCCGTGTTGGAACGGGACAAAGACCCCGATATATATATATATATATATATGCCACATGCAAAAAACCGCAAACCTCCGTATTTAGCGTGCGCCATATTACCCTCAGCATAAGGGATAGATGCTCCAACGTAAAGATGGTTTTCATGGTCAATTATTATGTTTAAATGTTACATTGAAAAAATAAAAAATTCTATCTCTTAGGCAACCGTTGTATTTAGTTGTACAAAAAAATGGGCACCACGGGACTTCACTAACGCGATTTTGAAATTGTGCGCCATATCTCCCGGATTGAACATGACACCGTACTACACACACACACATACATTACAGTTACCTAAACAAAACGGACGCTTAGGACACAAACCTCATACATCAGTTAAGGGTTTATTGTGTACGGAGGAAGAAAACCATTGAAAATTAGGTCGTTTACCGACCCCTAAAATGTTCCAGACAACAATTGCACAACACTATTTCTTTCTTTATCTGACACATTGCTCGCCGATTGAACGCCGTAACACGCTTGATAATACAGCGTGACAATGCTAGTGCACTCAGGCATCTATACTAGCCGTCACAGATGGTTGCAGCTGTAATCATTTACTTAGCCACTGTTCGTATGTATCTACACAGATTTCCGTCGTTATCCAATCTTTGCTTTCAAGTGCTTCAGTTTTCTTGTCAGCAAGAGTATATAGCGGATAGCGGGTAGTAGCCACCCTGTGCAGATTCCGGCTAAAACCACAAGAAAAACAAGAAGAGAGTAGAATGAGATTTTCACTCTGCAGCGGAGTGTGTGCCGATATGAAACTTCCTGGAAGATTAAAACTGTGTGCTGGACCGAGAGTCGAACTCGGGACCTTTGCCTTTCGAGGGCAAGTGCTCTACCATCTCAGCCAGTTCTGGCAGGAGTGAAGCTGTGAGGACGCGGCGTGAGTTGTGCTTGGGTAGCTCAGATGGTGGAGCACTTGTCCGCGAAAGGCAAAGGTCCCGAGTTCGAGTCTCGGTCCAGCACACAGTTTTAATCTGCCAGGAAGTTTCAAGAAGAGCGTAGATACTGAGGTGACAAAAATCATGGGACAGCGATATGCACATACACAGATGACGGTAGTATCGCGTACACAAGCTTCAAAACGGTGGTGCATGGGCGGAGTTGTCATTTGTACTCAGTTGATTTGTGTGAAAAGCTTTCCAACGTGATTATGGCCGCACGACGTGATTTAACAGACTTGGAACGCGGAGTGGTAGTTCGAGCTAGACGCATGGGACATTCGATTTCGGAAATTGTTAGGGAATCGGATATTTAGAGGTCCACAGTGTCAAGAGAGTGCCGAGAACATCAAATTTCAGGCACTACCTCTCATCACAGAGGCCTTCGCCTTACAACCGAGAGCAGCGGCCTTTGCGTAGAGTTGTCAGTGCTAACAGACAACTAACACTGCGTGAGATAACCTCAGAAATCAATGTGGGTCGTACTACGAACGTATCCGTTAGGTCAGTGCGGTGAAAGTTGGCGTTAATGGACTATGGCAGCAGACGACCGACGCGAGTGCCTTTGCGAACAGCACGACGTTGCCTGCAGCGCCTCTGCTGGGCTCGTGACAACATCGGTTGCACCCTAGACGACCAGAAAACCGTTGCCTGGTCAGATGAGTCTCGATTTCAGTTGGTAAGAACTAAAGGTAGAGTTCGAGTGTGGTGCAGACATTGCGAAGCCAAGGACCTAAGTTCTCAAGGCACTCGGCGAGGGTGTAGACTGTGTTTACTGCGAACAGACTGGGTTCTCTGACCCAACTGAACCGATCGTTGACTGGAAATCGTTATATTCGGCTACCGGGAAACGCTTTGTGTTCCCAAATAACGATGGGTGACAATGCGCCAAGTCACTGGGCGACAAATGCTCGTGATCAGTTTGAAGAAAATCCTGAACAAATCGAGCGAAAGCGAAGGATTTGGCCATCCAGATCTTCCAGTATGAATCCCATCGACGATTTATGGGACATAATCGAGAGGTTACTTCGTCCACAAAATCCTGCACCGACAACACTTTCGCAATTAGGGACGACTGTAGAGGCAGCTTGGCTCATAATTTCGGCAGGGGTCAGCATTACACCGGGCAGAAGGAGGTCCGATACAATATTAGGAGGTATCCCATGACTTTTATCACCTCTGTGTATAGCAGTAGTGCGTCAGAGAAATGTGTCGAAACTGACTGTGGGAAGAACCAACCGATCACTGAAACTTCGTCGTAGATTTTCCGTGTTTTCCACTAAACAGCCCGAGTCAAACGCCGCGATGGTTCTATCGAAAAGAACTTAGCCGACTTTCTTCCCCATTCGATCTTGTGCTCCGTTTATAAATTCGATCCATCGTTAAACTCTGATCTTCTTTTTTCGATGACCGGAAGAAAATCTGAATTCCTCTTCTCAAACACTGCGCCACCTCGTTCGGTCTCGTTCTGGAAACTGCCCATAATGTTTAAAATCAACAATACCGACAAAAAACGTAAAATGTATTCCACAAGATCTAAAATATTAATTAGCAGTCAAAAGTGAGTATCAAACTGTTGTGAGTCACTATCTTCATCGTAAACAAAATGTTCAAATGTGTGTGAATTTATAAGGGACCGAACTGCTGAGGTCATCGGTCCCTAGGCTTACACACTACTTAATCTAACTTAAACTAACTTACGCGTACAGACAACAGCAAGTAGTAAATTATGAAACGTGTTTATTGGAATACTGTATGCCGCAGAGAAGAAACAATTAACACGTTGAAGTGGGTACTTATAACCCTAATATTCTGTGTAAGGAGTGACAAAAAACTTTTCGTTTGAAGACTCTTCAGCCCAGAATCGCTATGCCTATCACTCTGTCACCATGAGCACTAAAACCAATCATCCCACCCACGCATTAGGCTGAAAACACCTGTTTGGTAGAACATTGTGTGCTGTTGCGCGAAGAACTCTGTAACTGCCAGCTACACATCCTCGTCCGACATGAATCATCGACCCTTAAGGTCTTTTTTGAGAGAATCAAGTCTTGATAGTTGCCCAGGGAGAGATCAGGACTGTAGGGTGGGTGCTAGAGTAGCTCCCACTTCAGGTGGCGTATCTTCTGCTTTATGACATTTGCCATATGAGTACGTGTGTTATCATGCAACAGCGGCACTCCTTGTACAGAGCTTGGCTCATCATTCCACAACAATGGTTTTCGACAGACGTCCTTCATTCTCTGATGGATGTCTAGTTGTGTTTGTCCTTCGGCAGCCAAAAACAGAATAACAGCACGTTGGTTCAGTTTGGATGCATTTAGTAGTAACGTTGCCATAATTCGTGTTTCCACATTTACTGCATGCACGTCGAAAAGACACGAATGCCACACTAATACCTTGCCTACATGTCCGTGCTTACGAGGTGTGACAATAAAGTAATGAGACTGATTTTCTTTACAGTATGTGGCAGCCCTGCAGGTTTGCATAGGCACAATATCTTTGACCTTGGTCTATAAGCTGCTTCGAGTCCAAGCAGCACATCGATGCAAGTGCTCAGTCGTGAGTTGTGCTGTAATAAGTTAACATGTGTTTGAGTCTCTAGTCACGGAGCCGGCCGGAGTGGCCGTGCGGTTCTAGGCGCTACAGTCTGGAACCGAGCGACCGCTACGGTCGCAGGTTCGAATCCTGCCTCGGGCATGGATGTGTGTGACGTCCTTAGGTTAGTTAGGTTTAATTAGTTCTAAGTTCTAGGCGACTGATGACCTCAGAAGTTAAGTCGCATAGTGCTCAGAGCCATTTATAGTCACGGAAATGGAACCACATAATATTACGCAACGGTATGCCATTTCTTTTTGCGTTAAATTGGGTGAAAACGCGACGACAGCTTACGGTAAGCTTCAGAAGGCTTTTGGAGAAGAGGTTATGTCAAGAGCTCTAATTTTTCGTTGGCATAAAATGTTTAGTGAAGGCAGAACGAATGTTGAAGACCGTAGTGGACGATCATCAACCTCACGGACGGATGTCAACTTGGCCAGGGTGCGTGAACTCGTACGATCTGATCAAAGATTTTCCGTGAAAATGATTGCAGAAGAACTGAACATCAATCAAGAAACGGTTCGTCTAACAGTAACTGAAGATCTTGGTATGAGAAAGATTTGGGCAAAAATGGTCCCTAAAAATCTCACACCACAACAGCGAGAAACACGGAAAAATGTGGCAGCCGATCTGTAAGAGCAAACAGAAATCAATCCAGAATTGTTCAGCCGTGTTATCACTGGTGATGAAAGTTGGTTTTTCAGTACGATCCACAGACAAAACGCCAAAGTTCCCAATGGTGCTCAAAGGGATCACCCAGACCAGAAAAAGCCTGCATGTCAAAGTCAAAAGTGAAATGCATGCTTGTGTGCTTCTTTGATTCCAAGGGAATTGTTCATAAAGAGTGGGTGCCTCCTGGGCAAACATATAACCAATATTACTACAAAGAGATTTTAGAAAGACTTCGTAAAAGAGTTCTTCGTGTCCGTGCCAACATTGCCAATAATTGGATTCTGCATCGCGATAATACGCCATCCCATACTGCTCTGTCACTACAGCAATTTTTGACCTCAAACCGAATGTCATTACCACCACAGCCATCTTATTCACCAGATATCGCACCGTGTGATTTTTTTCTATTTCCAAAAGCCAAAACGGCGGCCAAGGGACACCATTTTCAAACAACACAAGATGTCCAAAAAGCTGCGACGAGGGTCTTGGAGGATATTACAGAATATGAGTTCCAGAAATGTTACCATCAACGGCAGAAGCGCTGTAAAAAGTGTGTGCAATCAGAAGGGAACCACTTTGAAGCAGACAACACTAAACTTGACTAAAACGGTAAGCAACATTTTTTTTCACATCAGTCTCATTACTTTACTGTCGCACCTCATATATACACGCATCGGAGTCCCGCTACGTTGCATATAAGATGCTACAAAGCCATCAAACGGAAACTTTTTTATCGCCTCTTATATAATATGGCCAAATAATCTCAAAATGAGCCCTTGGATATTAAATTTTTACTACACTGCGTCTCGGTATGTTTCAACACATAGAGAGTTTCTTACCAGTACTTTATTCTCCGTTTTCCTGGTCCTATTCCGTGTCTTCGCGTGATTGACAGGTTAATTTGAATTTTGAAATGTTCGTGGTTGTAGCTGGCCGAATTTCCTTTCTATCGCTCTGCTCCCCACTCCCCCCTCCTCCGTCCCCCCTCTCCCCCACCCCCTTTCGGGACGAAAATTTTTGTACCCCCATCTGGCTGCATCCACTGTTATCCTATGGGAAAGTTAGAGAACGCTTCGTAAATTTTTGGAAATCGCGTTAACTGAGGTGGGGGTAGGAAACCGTCTAAAAACCATATCCAGCCTGGTTGGCACACCGGCCTTCGTCATTAATCCACTGGAACAGAATCCATCCGGGTCCAGAGCGCCTGTGCGTATCCTCAAAGGGGCGTGCCAGGTGGCTATAATGGGGGGTCGTTTCTTATTAAATAATAACTATAGTTAGATCTTTTCTGATACTTACCTGAAAAAATCACAGCATTTGTCCAAATATGCGCGTGGAACAGCCTAAAAATCACAAGCCGGCCGGGCTACCAGCCCACGGTCGATAATCTTTCTCGCAGCTTCGATCCGGGTCTGGCTCACATTTGTATCTTGCAAACCAATGCACTGCGCAACATATCAGCAGGCCATTGTATCATTTCCAGACAAGTCTTCTAGCGCCTTCCTTAAAAGATCAATACGTAATGAGCATTAGTTTAACTACGCCGTGCTTGTGTTTGTTTTGGTATGGGTAGAACCGACTACACTATCTAATGGTGGAGCTTATTACCTTGATTCTGTTAGGTTTTGTCTTTTAAGTCTTTATGTATTGTATACTTGTGGCTAAAATATCCAAATTGAAATGTTATGGTCATTTCTTTCCGATGAATGCTTAATTAACAGTATCTTATTGCTCTGTTTATTATACGGGTTAATTGAAATGATCTAGACACCTTCCAGTGAGTGTAAAAAATGTTTGTATTGAGATAAGGTATTACATGTTTATATGTACGGAAACAGCAACTCAAGGAGTTTGTTTTCTTACTGTGATCTCTAGCAACATTGCTGCCAGACCAACGGAGAAAATATTCTGTGTAGTTCACGCCGCAATTGCAAGAGGACACTGACAATTGATTTGTTCACAGGGTGGTGTTCCACTGCAGTTTCACAAGGATGTTAGTGAGTTCTTGGATACTGTACTACTAAGACGATCGATCGATTGTGTATCAGCTGGCAATCTAGAGTTATTGGCATGGTCCCGACGTTCTTCGGACCTGACTCCGTGTGATTTTTACCTGTGAAGTTACATGTAAGAAACTGTTTTCATACTTCTACTTCGCCACACTACAGTTGACTCAAGAGAACGTATTAGGGTAGCTGTGAATGACGTCGATGGAGCGCAGTGTGAACCGAATTGGACTATAGACTGGACATGTGCCACGTGGCTAACGATTCACTCACTGAAAATTTGTGAATATGGCACAAAAAACTTCTTGAGGTTCTGTTTCCAAATACGTAACCTCGATACAAACATTATTTACAATCAGTCGATAGTGTTTGGATCATTTTGAATAACGATGTATTTTAACATTTGCTTATAAGAGTATGTGAAAATATACCTAAAATACATTTCAGCCTGACACTCATTTTGGGAAAGCGAGCTTCAAATTGCAATCCCAGCATAAGTATTTCAGTTTCCCTCCAGACGATTCCTTCGAAAAGACCCTTGCCGATTTCTTTTCCATGGGACGTCAAAACATTGCTTTACTTCCATTCCTGTCTGTGTCATAGACTGACAACTTACGTGTTGGATTGCAGATCAGATTTAAGTTTCGGTCCGGGAGTGGAGCACAGTACACACCGAAAGTATCAAACCGCGGCCATGTCACTTGGTGACAGTGTAGATCCTCTTCTACAAATTCACCGTATAATGCGACGTATCTTTCTTAACGTTGTATGACTTGTCGGAGACGATGGTTGCAGTATGCATTTCGGTTATTCGGGAAACGTTCCACTTCGAAAATAGCCTCGTCCCCGTTCTGAAATGCCTGCCACGCAACGGTTTCTTCGTCCAAGAAAAGAGGAAGAAGTCTCTGAGTGCTATTAAAACGGTGGTGGGTGGGGTGGGGTGGGGGGGAGTGGGTGAGGCAAAATTTGATAGCCCAAAGAAGCCGCCTGTTTTGCTGTGTCTCATCCAGAATGATCTGGGGCGTTGTCGTGGAGCAAGAACAGCGCCTTGGATAGCTCCCCGCTACGCTTCGTCTCAACAGCCTCCCGTGATCTCGT
Source organism: Schistocerca americana (assembly GCF_021461395.2). Classification (NCBI taxonomy): domain Eukaryota; kingdom Metazoa; phylum Arthropoda; class Insecta; order Orthoptera; family Acrididae; genus Schistocerca; species Schistocerca americana. The sequence continues at coordinate 472,229,687 of NC_060122.1, read as the reverse complement.
CACGGGATTTCGGTAGTACGCTCCTGTGGTGGTTTGCCCCTTACGAGCATCATCTGCTAGCATAAAAAAACCATAACTTTGCCTGATCACTGTTTGATCTTCGCCTTTTTCGGTGGTGGTGAATTCACATGCTTGAACTGTTTTCTTTGATATTTTGTCTTGCAAATAACACCAAGGCAGGGCCTGGTTCTCTAGTAGTAAAACGCGTGCCTGGAAATCGAGAGGTCACGGGGCTGCACACTTGAACGCACCGCCACCACGTCGCTGCGCTGTACCTCAGTCAAGATAGCGAAATAATTTCTGGCATCAGCTGCTTGGCCAGTCTGGTCGTCTAACGTCTTTAAGTTATAGTTGCTGTGTCTCAGCAATCGTATATCAGTTTCAGCATAGGAATCACACAGCCAGTCGGTTGAAAATAACTCTTCGCTACACTGACCTACGTTTCGGCACCTCTAAGGATGTCTTCATCGGAATGAAATTTTAAGAAACCGTGAAGTTACATTGCGAGAAAGCAGTGGTCAAAGTTTCGAGCATATACGCTCAAGTCAAAAATTAAAATTAAACACGTTCCATTCTATGGCAGGTATACCTTGCTAGGAAGAACATTCTGATGAAGACATCCTTAGATATTTCGAAACCTACGTCAATGCACCGGACAGTTATTTGCAACCGGTTGGCAATGTGATTCCTAAGCTGGATATTCAAGTTACCATTTTTTAACACTTATTTCCAAACGCAGTTTGGGTTTGTGTAATTCTTTAATGGATTTCAGTACTATTTATGCCGATCTATTTTCAGTTTGTAATGATTCCATAAGGTGAGTTTCAACAGCCGTAAAGCATTTTGTAAAATGCATTTCAACCATCAGCTGTTTATTTGTCCCATTAGTCATCTACCTGTTTCGGTTATTAACCATCATCCAGGATGAGGGACAAAACAAATTAGCTAAAAGCAAAGGGAGATTGGAATGCTTTTAACTAATATGTGGTACCCAACATCCTGGATGATGGTTAATAACCGAAACCTGTAGATGACTAATGGGACAATAAACATGCACTTTATAAAATATTTTCATTTCTTATCAGCTACTAAAAATTAATTAAAAACTTTTCAACGTCTCTAGGCCAGTCGACATGTCTCCTCCAATGTTCATGACTGAAACAATACCCTTACCTCGTTACGTGCAGTCGTATTTGATTATGGCAAGTTACATGGGGAAGGAATCAGTCCACTGTTACACAGCTTTTTTATACCAACAAGCATCCACCCATACATTCACATTACAGGGGTTACCCGTCAACAGACTAGAGAAGGGTATGGCGAAATGTTCATCAAAAGTTCCTAGCGTCAGAGGTCAAATTCACTTGGTTGGATGTAATCTACGGGAACATTCCAATTAAAGTGAAGTTGTACAACATCGCATTAACACCAAGGCCGCTCTGCAGAAGGTGTCAGTTACAGGATACCGTCGCACGTATATTCAGTTGTTCTGATCAAAATGCAATTTGGTAGCGGACGCGAAAGAACTTGCCAATTACCAGAACAAGCCCTTCCACCATCAACCTGACTGTCATTTTCCAGCCGTACTGGCGCATGTTCCCAGGGACAAAACATCGTTCGCTTACTTGGTACGTGGCTCATTTCACTCACGACTCGATTACCACAGCTGCCCCGGAAACATCAGACTACGAATCTTATCTGCAACAGCAAGATCACACATAAACGTGCGACAAACCATAACTTGGGGGGGGGGGGGGGGTTCCAAAATTTTTTGATCATCCCCCTTGGTTTACACTGACGAAAAGTAAAACTTGGAATTCAGTGAGAAACGACGACACTCGTGAAGTGCGAATAATATTTACTGGACCAGAAGGAAAATCAGAATCCCGAAGAAGGTATATTTTATTTTTTTTATTTTTTGTCAATTTTGAACAAAAAGAAACTTAACATGCTTAACATTAAGTAACGAAAAAGAACAGGAGGAGAAAGAAAAAAAGCGGGTTAAAGAGTATAGCATCAGAAGCTAGCCAAAGACAAATAAGGTGGTCTAGCGGTAAGGCGCGTGCCTATATCCCGAGAGGTCGAGGGATCGAATCTATGTCAGCTATTGGATTTTTCAGTCTCCTCCTCTCCACGACGTGAAGAGTCGCCAGAAACGAAACGTGAATCGGATTCGACTTAAAACTGTAGGTCCCCTTTTCCAGGGCTCGATAACTAGTGCAGTCTAGGGACACGCAAGTCACCGAAGAGGCGTGCAATAGAAAGACTTCCATCAGGCCATTGAGTCACATTGGAATTCTACATCTACATCTACATCCATACTCCGCAAGCCAACTGATGGTGTGTGGCGGAGGGTACCTTGAGTACCTCTATCGGTTCTCCCTTCTATTCCAGTCTCGTATTGTTCGTGGAAAGAAGGATTGTCGGTATGATTCTGTGTGGGCTCTAATCTCTCTGATTTTATCCTCATAGTCTCTTTGCGAGATATACATAGGAGGGAGCAATATACTGCTTGACTCCTCGGTTATGGTTCACATTCATCTAATAGCTGCTTTTTCTTCCTTATTTAGTACTAAGATATGCAGATGATGCAGCCTAACCTCACTGTATTTATGTTGATTCATTGTTTTTACCATGACTGGTATGTCATTACTTTTTGTATGCTATTTTACCTTGAAATGTGTACATTCCTGAAGACTATTAAGTTAGTTTCTGGTTGTTCTTTCAGATTTGAGGATGTTCGGGTGACCTACTGAAAATAGTTATAAAATATAATGTAGTACGTTGTTTGCGATCGAGACAATTAAAAGATTTTGCATAACTCTTTTTTAAAAATTTTCTGAATATGCTCAACATCGCTTTCTCCATTTTCTGATAATGTCAGGATTGCTAATTCTTTCTGTTGTGCGCAAAAGGAAGACTGTGTACTGTGTGTCCCAGGAAGAATAGTCAATACCCAGGCAAATGACAGGAACAATCGTTCGAAGCATAGAAGTCTAGTAAACATAGGCTCTAAAACACATACCTTAAGAGCCATGAGCACTTCTCCATCTTTTACATTGTGAAACAAATCTCTTCCACTGCAAGGTCCTCGCTCTCCATATTCTAGGATGAGACAGTATGAACCAAAACAAGAAAAAAAATCTACCGAACATGGGCCCTAAAATGAGTGCCTCAACAGCCATGAGCACTTGTTCAGTACAAGAGATGTTTTTCACAGTAATGAAGAACACGTGCCCATAGCTTCCAAGGCACCCACTTCAGAGCCCACGCCCAATAGGCACCTTATCCCGTTTTGGTCCATTCTCTCACAATATTGAAAGCAAAGTGCCTCCTGTAAAAGATATTTGTTCCACGGTATTGAAGATGAACTACTCCCAGCTCTCAATGTACACATTTTTTCCTAGAATGATTACCCCTGTCATATTCCCTAACACTGACCATTCCTCCTGAGACGGTGGTGTATAGTGGTGAGCCACAGTATATGATAGGCAGATCAGAAGAACATATTGAGACTTAAGGGATGTATTGTGAATGATATTTACCTGAGTATGTTGTGACAACTGCAAAACTCGGTGGTGGTGGTGTGGTACGGGGGACGGGGGATATTATAGATAATACCCAGCATTCGTCCATGGTGATTAAGTGGATGAAGAAGGCACCTGGATTGGCCTGACACAGCTGTTCCACTTCTGTCTCGGTTCGGCAGACTTTTTGACTGGGTCTGAGCAGTCGCAGAATCCACCGGGCCCCGACTTTCGTATTGTTCAAAATGTTGTGCAAGATGAACCTCCCTGGCAGCTTAAAACTGTGTCCCGGACCGAGACTGGAACTCAGAACCTTTGCCTTTCGCGGCCAAGGGCTCTATCGACCCAAGCACGATTTGCGACCCCTCGCAGTTTTATGTCCGCCAATACCTTGTCTCCTAACTTTCAAACGTCACAAAAACTCTCTTGCGAAACTTGCAAGACTAGCACCCCTGGGAGGAAGGATATTGCTGAGACATGGCTTAGTTACAGCCTAAGGGATGTTTACAGAATGAAATTTTCACTCTGCGCGGAGTGTACATTGACATGAACCTTTCTGGCAGGTTAAAACTGTGTGTCGGACCGAGACTCGAACTCGGGATAATATGCCACTTTAACTTTGATAGAATCCTTGAAGGCACTGTCCCAGAAGGAAGACTCAAGGACAACAATTCATATCTCATTATACATCTTTCTGTGTCACTGGGTTAGACAACGCTCCGCCACTGTAGACTTGTCATGTTGTAGTAATCATGTGGAGCGGAGGTGCTCAACATTAATGTCGTGAACGGTGCGAACTGTTTAACCAACATACACTTTCAAACAACGGCAACGGATTTTGTGAAAACTGGATTTCCTAGCGCCCTGATCTTGGCTGGAGGAAAAAAGACGCTTTCAATATTACATCTTTTTCAGATGCTTCCTATCTCTGACGACACAGCATATGGCAGGACAGCAACTGATCTACATATGTCTTCTACTGGTTCTCGCGAAGGTTCAAACTAGAAAGTACGACGAATCTCTCTGCAAGTGCAGCCATTCTTCTTGAACACAGGCTTAAGGTGTTATAGCTCTTCTGTCAAGGTTCCCTCATCCATGTCAGAAATGATGCAAGCTTTCCTTGCCACAGTCAACATGAAATACGGTGTTCACTTCTTCCGACGCTAAATACTTCGTCATGTTGTACATGGGAGTACGCCCACATATTACTCACAGTGGGTCGTGGCGGTACTCAACTTCTTTCTGTACCTGTGGAGAACCGTGCAGTCTCGGCGGAACTGCGGCACCGGGACGATGTTTTAATCACAATGTTTTTAATCACATCTTCCGATTACACTTGCGATAGCAAATTCTTTTTCAGAAGTGAAAGAATCTTCCGATTTTTTATTTTTTTATTTTTTTTTTGCCTCGTTCAGTAGGATCATTCAGCAATCTTCTGTACATCGAGTCCTTACGTTTTGCCCAGTTAATTCTGCCGTGATGCAGGTCGTCTCTCCTGTAGTACCTACGGACGAAGCTCGTTGAGCTTCCGTGTAACACTCTCGCTCTTATTAAACGAATTTGTGACGAAACACACTGCTCTTTATTGGATCTTCCGTACTGCTATTATTTATGCAACATGGTAAGAATATCACACTAATGAGCAATACTACAAAATCGGTCCAACGAGTATTTTGGACACCATTTCTGTCGTGGGTGAATTACATTTTCTCCAGGTTCTTGCAATGAACTCAACCTGTACATTCGCTTTATACTTAATATGGACGTTGCTTCTCGCTCCGAACTGTTACTCTTACGTACACTGTCCGATCGAAAGTATCCGGATACCCCTATATATTGGCTATCTGACCTCTAGATGTCGGAGGCGCTAGTATACAAAGAGACAGGAAGTATTGTGTTGTTAGTTGAAAAGCAGTACCAGCAGAACGGGTCAGTCAAATGAGCTCAGTGACTTCTAAGTCAGACTAGTAATTGGTTGTCACCTATGTAACAAATCCATCAATGGAGTTCAAACCCTTATAAAGCTTCCCAAATCGAATGTTGGTGATGTGATTGAGAAGTGGAAACACGAAGGAACAACCATAGTTAAGTCAAGACCAGGCAGATTTCGTGTACTGACAGACAGGGACTGTCACGCGATTCGTAGGATCGCTGTAAAAAATGCATGAAAACATCGGAAGGAATCACTCGTAAGTTCCAAAGTGCTGCCAACAGTCCAGCTGCCACCATGACTCTGCCTAAGAAGTTGGAAAGAATGTCGAGCAGCTTCTCATAAGCAACATACACTGAAGACCCAAAGAAACTGGTACACCTGCCTAATATAGTGTACGGCCACAGCTAGCACGCAGAACTGTCGTAACACTACGTGGCATGAACTCGACTAATGTCTGAAGCAGTGCTGGAGGAAACTGACATCATGAATCCTGCAGGGCTGTCCATAAATCCGTAAGAGGGGATGCAGATCTCTTCTGAACAGCACGTTGCAAGGCATCCCAGATATGCTCAATAATATTCATGTCTGGGGAGTTCCGTGGTCAGTGGAAGTGTTTAAACTCAGAAGAGTCTTCCTGGAGCCACTCACAAGGGAACATCCCCATCGCAGCCCCCTCAGATTTAGTTATAAGTTGGCACAGTGGATAGGCCTTGAAAAACTGAACACAGATCAATCGAGAATACAGGAAGAAGTTGTGTGGAACTATGAAAAAATAAGCAAAATATACAAACTGGGTCGTCCATGCCTAAGATAGGCAATATTAAGGGCAATGTGAGCCGAGGAGAGCCGTGCTCCCGTGGTTAGCGTGAACAGCTGCGGAACGAGAGGTCTTTCGTTCGAATCTGCCGTCGGCTGAAAATTTTGCTTTCTTTTTTTTCGCAAAGTTATGATCTGTCCGTTCGTTCATTGACGTCTGTGTTCACTGTAATAAGTTTAGTGTCTGTGTTTTGCGACAGCACCGCAAAACCGTGCGATTAGTTGACGAAAGGACGTGTCTCTCCAATGGGAACCGAAAACATTTGATCGCAAGGTCATAGGTCAACCGATTCCTCCACAGGAAAACACGTCTGATATATTCTATACGACACTGGTGACAGCATGTGCGTCACATGACAGGAATATGTTGTCGACCCACCTAACTAGTACACTTGGCGAATGGGTAAAAAGATTCTTCTACCTTGCCCGATTTGGGTTTTCTTGTGGATGTAATAATCACTCCAAAAAAAGTGATGAAAACATAAGGGTTTGTCACATAAACTGAAAATAAAAAGTTAAAATTTTCGGTCGAGGGAAGATTTGAACCAAAGACACCTAGTTCCGCAGCTGTTCACGCTAACCACGCTACCACGACTCTCCTCGTCTTACACTACCCTCAATATTGCCTACATTGCACATGGACGACCCAGTTTGTATATTTTGCTTATTTTTTCATAGTTCCACACAACTTCTTCCTGTTTTCTCGATCGATCAGTTTTTCAAGGCCTATCCACTGTGCCAACTTATAACTAAATCTGAGGGGGGTGCGATGGGGAGGTTCCCTTGTCAGTAGCAATTCTGGATGTGTTGGGTATCGCATTGTCTTGCCGAATCCGTCGGGATGCACACTCATGGACATGAATGTATGTAAGTGGTCAGACAGGATACTTACGTACGTGTCACCTGTCAGAATCGTATCTAGACGCCAATCACACGAACTGCACACGTTGTACACCATTACAGAGCCTCCACCAGCTTGAGTAGTCCACTGCTGACATGCAGGACCCAAGGATTTATGAGGTTGTCTTCATACTCGTACGCGTCCATCCACTCGATACAATTTGAATCGAGACTCGTTCAGCGAGGCAACATATTTGCAATCATCACACTCCAATGTCGGTGTTCACTGGCCCAGACAAGGCGTAAAGCTTTATGTCATGCAGTACATCAAGGACAAACGAGTAGACCTTCGGCTCCGTAAGCCCATATCGATGATGTTTCGTTGAATGGTTCGCACGCTGACACGTGTTGACGGCCGAGCACCGAAATCTGCAGCAATTTGCGAAAGGGTTGCACTTCTGTCACGTCCAACGTTTCTCTTCAGTCGTCATTGGTCCTGTTCTTGCAGGATTTTTTTCCTGCTGCAGCGATGTCGGAGATCTGATGTTTTACCGGATTCCTGATATTCACGGCACACTCGTGAAATGGGCGGCGGGAAAATCCTCCACTTCATCGCTACCTCGGAGATGCTGTATCCCATCGCTCGTGTGCCGGCTATAACACCACGTTCAAACTCACTTAAATCTTGATAAACCGCCATGTAGCAGTAGTAACCGATCTAACAACTGCGCCAGGCACTTTTTGTCTTGTATATCTCTGTATTTCCTTAGGAATGCCTATACCAGTTTCTTTGGTGTTTCAGTGTATTTCTCTAGTCATCACTTCACGACGCTTGACGCGATGTAAAGAGAGACGCCACTGGACGGTGTATGACTAGAAACAAATGATAGGGAGTGACGAAATGCGCTGTACCCTGTGGCAACCCGATGGAAGGGTCTGGGTTTGGAGAGTGTCTGAAGAACGTTGTCTGCCACAATGTGCAGTGCCAACAGTGCAGTAAGGAGATGGTGTTGCTGCGGTATGGGGGTCTTTTCGTGGCTGAGCTGTGGTCCCATTACTGTGCTTAGGAAAAAGCTAAATGCGAAAGGATTTGAACTAATTTTACAGCTGTGTGTTATATGGACAACAGAGGAAAATTTCGGAGATGATCATTGTTTGTATCAACATGACGATAAACCCTGTCATAAAGTTGCATCTGTGAGCAATGGTTTGTGGACATTGTTGTTGTGATCTTCAGTCCAGAGACTGGTTTGATGCAGCTCTCCATGCTACTCTATCCTGTGCAAGCTTCTTCATCTCCCCAGTACCTACTGCAACCTACATCCTTCTGAACCTGTTTAGTGTATTCATCTCTTGGTCTCCCTCTGCGATTTTTACCCACCACGCTGCCCTCCAATACTAAATTGGTGATACCTTGATGCGTCAGAATATGTTCTACCAACCAATCCCTTCTTCTAGTCAAGTTAAGCCACAAATTTCTCTTCTCTCCAATTCTGTTCAATACCTCCTCATTAATTATGTGATCTACCCCTCTAATCTTCAGCATTTTTCTGTAGCACCACATTTCGAAAGCTTCTATTCTCTTCTTGTCTAAACTATTTATCGTCCGTGTTTCACATCCATACATGGCTACACTCCATACAAATACTTTCAGAAACGACTTCCTGACACTTAAATCTATACTCGATGTTAACAAATTTCTCTTCTTCAGAAGTGCTTTCCTTGCCATTGACAGTCTACATTTTATATCCTCTCTACTTCGACCATCATCAGTTATTTTGCTCCCCAAACAGCAATACTCATTTACTACTTTAAGCGTCTCATTTCGTAATCTAATTCCCGCAGCATCACACGGTTTAATTCGACTACATTCCATTATTCTCGTTTTGATTTTGTCGATGTTCATCTTATATTCTCCTTTCAAGACACTGTCCATTCCGTTCAACTGTTCTTCCAAGTCCTTTGCTGTCTCTGACAGAATTACAATGTCATCGGCGAACCTAAAAATTTTTATTTCTTCTCCGTGGATTTTAATTCCTACTCCGAATTTTTCTTTTATTCCCTTTACTGCTTGCTCAATATACAGATTGAATAACATCGGGGAGAGGCTACAACCCTGTCTCACTCCCTTCCCAACCACTGCTTCCCTTTCATGCCCTACACTCTTATAACTGCCATCTGGTTTCTGTACAAATTGTAAATAGCCTTTCGACCCCTGTATTTTATCCCTGCCGCCTTCAGAATTTGAATGAGAGTATTCCAGTCAACATTGTCAAAAGATTTCTCTAAGTCTACAAATGCTAGAAACGTAGATTTGCCTTTCCTTAATCTATTTTCTAAGATAAGTCGTAGCGTCAGTATTGCCTCACGTGTTTCAACATTTCTACGGAATCCAAACAGATCTTCCCCGAGGTCGGTTTCTACCAGTTTTTCCATTCGTCTGTAAAGAATTCGTGTTAGTATCTTGCAGCCGTGACTTATTAAACTGATAGTTTGGTAATTTTCAGATCTGTCGACACCTGCTTTCTTTGGGATTAGAATTATTATATTCTTCTTGAAGTCTGAGGGAATTTCGCTGTCTCATACATCTTGCTCACCGGATGGTAGAGTTTTGTCAGGACTGGCTCTCCCAAGGCCGTCAGTAGTTCTAATGGGATGTTATCTACTCCCGATGCCGTGTTTCGACTCAGGTCTTTCAGTGCTCTTTGTCAAACTCTTCACGCCGTATCGTATCTCCCATTTCATCTTCATCTACATCCTCTTCCATTTCTATAATATTGTCCTCAAGTACATCGCCCCTGTATAGACCCTCTATGTGCTCCTTCCACCTTTCTGCTTTCCCTTCTTTGCTTAGAACTGGGTTTCCATCTGAGCTCTTGATATTCATGGAAGTGGTTCTCTTTCCTCCAAACGTCTGTTTAATTTTCCTGTAGGCAGTATCTATCTTACCCCTCGTGAGATAAGCCACTACATCCTTACATTTGTCCTCTAGCCATCCCTGCTTAGCCATTTTGCACTTCCTGTCGATCTCATTTTTGAGACGTTTGTATTCCTTTTTGCCTGCTTCACTTACTGCATTTTTGTATTTTCTCCTTTCATCTCCCGACCTTTGCCTTCAGAAAGAGTTAGAACGGCGACTTCGTTCCAGACTCAAGCATCCAACGTCATAACTACTCTAGTTTCGGGTCTTGAGGAAAAATGGGGTGCCAATCCTCCACAGACAGTCCGACACCTCGCGAAAAGTGTCCGCAGCAGAGTTCAAGCCGTTGTAAAGACAAATGCTGGGCGAACCTCGTATCAATATCCACTAATAGGTGTCCGGATACTTTTGATAATATAGTGTACACTACGACTCTTGCTGTCTTCTAGCGTTAAAAGGTTTTGCTTTTCACATTTAACCAAATATAACATTGAGGATGATAATTTATGGCAATGTTTGCTGACAAGATAAAGAATGCAACCTTTTACTCTAGATTGCGTACTCACTGCAGTTCTCCTTGGCCGTTTTTTGGTACGACTTGGAAAGAGAGAAAAATTAATGAATGATCGCCGATGCGTCGGATCTCGATTGTGTTCAGGAGACGTACAGATTGATTGCGCGAAAATAGTTTCTCAAATGACCTCTTAACCAGGATTGCTTTCACGCAATCAGACTCTTCTATGAAATTACCTAAGGGACCTATTTGAATAATAAAAAAATTGGAAATGAATGCAAAAAAGTGAAATTTTGTAAAAAAAGTTGTCAGATCGGAAATTGAACACATTAATGGTCTCCCAAATACAATCGAGACACCACGATAAAGAGCGAACCTGTAACAAAGTTCATTTAAACATAAACATTATTTGTGGTTAATTTAAAAAAAAAGAATAAGCATAGATTCTCTGTACAGTAAAGCATCAATATATTCTCAAAGAACAAAGGCGTTAAACTATAAACAAGTCAAATTTACAATGAATACAAAACTTACATTTTTATGTTTTTCTCATACATGGAGCAGTCCAACAAGCGCTGCTTTTGTATGTGTGATATTTTGTAAAAATTAAATGTCCTGGCGTGCGCGTAAGTATTTTTTATCGTCACAATGTTTACAAAAGCGTTTTTTTTTTCTTGGTGATAACGTGATTTTTCACACTAAATGAAATATAACTTGTAGCGGTGCTATACAATACGTCTTAACAAGTAGGCGACCAAACATCAAAGGTAATGAAGTACATGTTAACATATCGGCGACCAGAAGTACAACTAACTATAAAGACTCTAGAATTTTCCTAACAAATGATAAATTGTTCTTTCTTCTGTTTCGCAGCTTCTTGCTATCAAGCGCTGCGGCAATGATTTTAAATGTCTGCGCCCAGCGAGTCGTAGTGTTTAAACGCTGGCCGCGCGTCTTGGTATAGGCGCACGTTATAAACAGACTTCGTTTCTTTACTCTCGCATTGTCATGCTTAGTATCATTACAAACTACAGCTCGATGGCTGTCCCTTTCTCATATGCAAAATGTCTGAAATCCAATAACATTACAGTCTCCCGTGATTTGTGATCACTAGTGAAATCCAGTAATATCACAGTCTCCCGTGATTTGTGATCACTAGTGAAATCCAATAATATCACAGTCTCCCGTGATTTGTGAGCACTAGTGAAATCCAATAATATCACAGTCTCCCGTGATTTGTGATCACTAGCGAAATCGGTCAGTAGTGGATGTGTTCGCCCACTTGACCGTCCACTTGTTGGTAAACACAAAGGGGACCCCGCGGAGCAGTTAAGCGCTCCACATCCGTGGCGGTGTGCTTTGGCATGCATGCCCAGTAGCAGCGAGTGCAGCGCGTACGGTGCTGGCTGGTATGGTCTGCGAGCGGCGCTGTCCCCGGACGTGGGGCGGCCGCTCACGTAACGCACGGCTGCCGGTCCCTGCGGCCACTTCCTCGTTCCCCGCGCGCGCCCCTCTGGTTTCACTGCTGCCCGGCCTAGCGCGGCCGCTTACGGACTGCTGAGGACTCGACTCACGAGAGGGCGTCACCCAGCTGTTCTCACCTCCCACTTCTCACGTTGTACCACTGGGTGAATTAACAACGCAGAAGGCCGTCATGCTATCCTTCAGCAATCGTCGCGTTGTGAGAACTCGCTTGCAGAGGTAACGAAAGGCATTCTACAGGGTGTTACAAAAAGGTACGGCCAAACTTTCAGGAAACATTCCTCACACACAAATAAAGAAAAGATGTTATGTGGACATGTGTCCGGAAACGGTTAATTTCCATGTTAGAGCTCATTTTAGTTTCGTCAGTATATGCTGTACTTCCTCGATTCACCGCCAGTTGGCCCAATTGAAGGAAGGTAATGTTGACTTTGGTACTTGTGTTGACATGCGACTCATTGCTCTACAGTACTAGCATCAAGCATATCAGTACGTAGCATCAACAGGTTAGTGTTCATCACGAACGTGGTTTTGCAGTCAGTGCAATGTTTACAAATGCGGAGTTGGCAGATGTCCATTTGATGTATGGATTAGCACGGGGCAATAGCCGTGGCGCGGTACGTTCGTATCGAGACAGATTTCTTCCAGAACGAAGGTGTCTCGACAGAAAGACGTTCGAAGCAATTGATCGGCGTCTCAGGGAACACGGAACATTCCAGCCTATGATTCGCGACTGGGGAAGACCTAGAACGACGAGGACACCTGCAATGGACGAGGCAATTCTTCGTGCAGTTGACGATAACCCTAATGTCAGCGTCAGAGAAGTTGCTGCTCTACAAGGTAACGTTGACCACGTCACTGTATGGAGAGTGCTACGGGAGAACCAGTTGTTTCCGTACCATGTACAGCGTGTACAGGCACTATCAGCAGCTGATTGGCCTCCACGGGTACACTTCTGCGAATGGTTCATCCAACTATCTGTCAATCCTCCTTTCAGTGCAAATGTTCTCCTTACGGATGAGGCTTCAATCCAACGTGATGAAATTGTAAAAAATGGCTCTGAGCACTATGGGACTTAACTTCTTAGGTCATCCGTCCCCTAGAACTTAGCACTACTTAAACCTAACTAACCTAAGGATATCACACATATCCATGCCCGAGGCAGGATTCGAACCTGCGACCGTAACGGTCGCGCGGTTCCAGACTGTAGCGCCTATAACCGCTCGGCCACCCACGCCAGCTACTATCATTTTCCCACCTATCTGATCTATTCGCAATTGGTGCGCGGAAGGACGACCGTCGACAAATTTTCGTATGAGTTCTAATTTCTTTGATTATTTCGTCGTGATGATTTCACGAGAGGTACGTGGCAGGAAGTGTGGTGTCACCGTCAGGCACCACACTTGCTAGGTGGTAGCCTTTAAATTGGCCGCGGTCCGTTAGTATACGTCGGACCCGCGTGTCGCCACTATCAGTCATTGCAGACCGAGCGCCGCCACACGGCAGGGCTAGTCTAGAGAGACCCCCTAGCACTCGCCCCAGTTGTACAGCCCACTTTGCTAGCGATGGTTCACTGACTACAGACGCTCTCATTTGCAGAGACGATAGTTTAACATAGCCTTCAGCTACGTCATTTGCTACGACCTAGCAAGGCGCCATATTCAGTTACTATATGTCTTCTGAACAGATAATATTGTGAATCATCTACCGGCAAGAGCGACGTTCATCATTATGGATTAAAGTTAAGTATCAAACTAATTACGTCCGCTTTCTGAATTCTAATTCCTTTTCATGTTCCAGACCTCACGTCAGTATAGTTCTGCCCTCCTCACGCCAGCCTGCGTGAGCTAAAACGTGTGCATTTCAGCCTCCTCTAGTAACACGGTGTTGGCTCTTCTGCCAACACTACAGGAAGTAATACGTTGCCCAGCTGTTCTTCGATGGTGCGCTCTCGGAATCTCAGCAGTAACTTTCTCCAAGATACGCCGCACCTTTCTTTTAGCGAATGTCGCTGGATTATGTTGAGCATCGCCGCAACACTCGCGTGATTACTAAACGATCGTATAATGGTACATACCGCTGTAGTCTACAGGAAAGTAGTATCACACGAAAGCTGCGAACAAATATATGAGAATTTGCAGAAAATTAATGACTAGCAGTTATCTATCAATATTAGTAAGTGTAACCTACTGCGTATAACAAGGCGAAAATCCCCATTAATGTACGAGTACAAAATTAACGCCCAGTCTTTGGAAGCGGTAATATCCGACAAGTATCTGGGTGTGACTATTCGAAATGCTGTCAGATGGAATGGTCAGATTACACAAGTAACGGGTAACGAAAACTCTAGACTGCGGTTTATTGATAGAATCCTGAAGCGATGCAGTTTTTCAACAAAGGAAATAGCTTACAATACGTTAGTTCGTCCAGTCTCAGAGTATTGTTCGCCTGTATGGGTCTGATTCAAGAGATTGAGAACGACCAAATAAGAGCGGCAAGATTCATGACTGGTGCTTTTAGCCATCGCGAGAGCGTTACAAATATCATAGAAAGTTTGAAGTGGGACACACTTGCAGATAGACGGCGCGCTAAACGGGAGGGGCTGCTCACTAAATTCCAAAGTCCGATCTTCACCGAGGATGTAGAGCATATACAGGGTGTTACAAAAAGGTACGGCCAAACTTTCAGAAAACGTTCCTCACACACAAAGAAAGAAAATATGTTATGTGGACATGTGTCCGGAAAAGCTTACTTTCCACGTTAGAGCTCATTTTACTACTTCTCTTCAAATCACATTAATCGTGGAATGGAAACACACAGCAACAGAACGTACCAGCGTGACTTCAAACACTTTGTTACAGGAAATGTTCAAAACGTCCTCCGTTAGCAAGGATACATGCATCCACCCTCCGTCGCATGAAATCCCTGATGCGCTGATGCAGCCCTGGAGAATGACGTATTGTGTCACAGCCGTCCACAATACGAGCACGAAGAGTCTCTACATTTCGTACCGGGGTTGCGTAGACAAGAGCTTTCAAATGCCCCCATAAATGAAAGTCAAGAGGGTTGAGGTCAGGAGAGCGTGGAGGCCATGGAATTGGTCCGCCTCTACCAATCCACCGGTCATCGAATCTGTTGTTGAGAAGCGTACGAACACTTCGACTGAAATGTGCAGGAGCTCCATCGTGCATGAACCACATGTTGTGTCGTACTTGTAAAGGCACATGTTCTAGCAGCACAGGTGGACTATCCCGTACGAAATAATGATAACGTGCTCCACTGAGCGTAGGTGGAAGAACATGGGGCGCAATCGAGACATCACGAACAATGCCTGCCCAAACGTTCACAGAAAATCTGTATTGATGACGTAATTGCATAATTGCGTGCGGATTCTCGTCAGCCCACACATGTTGATTGTGAAAATTTACAATTTGATCACGTTGGAATGAAGCCTCATCCGCAAAGAGAACATTTGCACTGAAATGAGGATTGACACATTGTTGGATGAACCATTCGCAGAAGTGTACCCGTGGAGGCCAATCAGCTGCTGATAGTGCCTGCACACGCTGTACATGGTACGGAAACAACTGGTTCCCCCGTAGCACTCTCCATACAGTGACGTGGTCAACGTTACCTTGTAGAGCAGCAACTTCTCTGACGCTGACATTAGGGTTATCGTCAACTGCACGAAGAATTGCCTCGTCCATTGCAGGTGTCCTCGTCGTTCTAGGTCTTCCCCAGTCGCGAGTCATAGGCTGGAATGTTCCGTGCTCCCTAAGACCCCGATCAATTGCTTCTAACGTCTTCCCATCGGGACACCTTCGTTCTGGAAATCTGTCTCAATACAAACGTACCGCGCCACGGCTATTGCCCCGTGCTAATCCATACATCAAATGGACATCTGCCAACTCCGCATTTGTAAAAATTGCACTGACTGCAAAACCACGTTCGTGATGAACACTAACCTGTTGATGCTACGTACTGATGTGCTTGATGCTAGTACTGTAGAGCAATGAGTCGCAAGTCAACACAAGCACCGAAGTCAACATTACCTTCCTTCAATTGGGCCAACTGGCGGTGAATCGAGGAAGTACAGTACATACTGACGAAACTAAAATGAGCTCTAACATCGAAATAAAGCGTTTCCGTACACATGTCCGCATAACATATTTTCTTTATTTATGTGTGAGGAATATTTCGTGAAAGTTTGGCCGTACCTTTTTGTAACACCCTGTATATCTACACCTACACTCTGCAAGTCACCTTACGGTGTGCGGCGTTTGATACCTCTGGTACCACCATCATTTTCCCACCAATCTGATCTATCCGCGAGTGGTGCGCCGAAGGGCGACCGTCGACAAATTTTCGTATGAGTTCTAATTTCTTTGATTATTTCGTCGTGATGATTTCACGAGAGGTACGTGGCAGGAAGTAATACGTTGCCCAGTTGTTCTTCGATGGTATGCACTTGGAATTTCAGCAGCAATTTTCTCCAAGATACGCCGCACCTTTCTTTTAGCGAATGTCACTGGATTTTGTTGTGCATCGCCGCAACACTCACGTGATTACTAAACGATCGTATGATGGTACATACCGCTGTAGTCTACAGCAAAGTAGTATCACACCAAAGTTGCGAACAAATCTATGAGGATTTGCAGAAAAATAGTGCGTGGTGGAATGGCTAGCAGTTATCTCTCAATATTAGTAAGTGTAACCTACTGCGTATAACAAAGCGATAATCCACATTAATGTACGAGTACAAAATAAACGCCCAGTCTTTGGAAGCGGTAACATCCGTCAAGTATCTGGGTGTGACTATTCGAAATTATCTCAAATGTAATGATCAGAGCCGGCCGGGTTGGCCGAGCGGTTCTAGACGCTACAGTCTGGAACCGCGCGACCGCTACGGTCGCAGGTTCGAATCCTGCCTCGGGCATGGATGTGTGTGATGCCCTTAGGTTAGTTAGGTTTAAGAAGTTCTAAGTTCTAGGGGACTGATGACCTTAGATGTTAAGTCCCATAGTGATCAGAGCCATTTTAACCATTTTTGAATTATCAGATTACACAAGTAACGGGTAAGACAAACTCTACATTGTGTTTTATTGATAGAATCCTGAAGCGATGCAGTCCTTCAACAAAGGAAATAGCTTACAATACGTTAGTTCGTCCAGTCTTAGAGTATTGCTCGTCTGTATGAAACCCTTACCAGTTGGGTCTGATTCAACAGATTGAGAAGGTCCAAAGAAGAGCGGCAAGATCCGTTACTGGTGCTTTTAGCCATCGCGAGAGCGTTACAAATCTCATAGAACGTTTGAAGTGGGACACACTTGCAGATAGACGGCGCGCTAAACGGAATGGGCCGCTCACTAAATTCCGAAATCCGATCTTCACTGAGGATGTAAAGCATATATTGTTACCACCAACTTTCAAATCGCGCAATGATCACCATTCATAGATAAGGGAAATTAGAGCTCGTACTGAGGCGTTCAGACAGGGAATATGACTTTGGCGCCAATTGTGCCCTCCGCCACACACTGCTTGGTGGCTAGCGGAGTATATATGTAGATGTAGATGTAGACCGATCGCCGATAGATCTTCTCTAATCTTCTGTTAATCCTATATGTCAAGTGTCCCAGACTGATGAACAATAATTAAGCATTGGTCGAATAAGTGTTTAGTGTGCCAGTTCTTCCGTTGATGAATTACACTTCCTTAAGGCTCTTCTAGTAAACCTCAGGCTAGGTTCTGCTATTCCTACAATTAACTTCATGTGGCCATTGCAATGTCCCTCCCTCCGGACTCTTACTGCTCAGCATTTGTCAGTTGTTCCCGTTTCCAGTGATTTCTCACCATTTGAACAGTACTGAACATCTATTTACGGGCAATATATTACATTTACGTTCAGAGTCAATGCCAGTCCCTGCATCAATCATCGATCCTCAGTAGGTCTTCCTGGATTTTGCTTGAGTGTTCTGGAGCTGTAACCTTCCTGTAGCCAATAGGAGCGTCTACAAAAAACATCATAGAACTTCCGACGTTTTCCACGAGAACGTTTATCTAAAGAGTGGTTAGAAATAGTCTGAATAGCTGGTAAGGATGTTGCAGGGGAGGCTGTGCTGGGGAATAACTGTCAAGAAAAAATTTCGATCCCTTGTGCCGTTTCCGAGTTATTTAGCGTGGAAGTTAGCCAATCAGGTCACTAGGCGAGCAAATTTAAGAAGTCTGCCAAATTCAATTAGCGTCAGTTTTTCTCATAGCATAGATGATAGCGTACGTAACTACTCAGCCTATGGTTCGGGTTCCAGCATTACCAGCGTTTCTGTATCGCTATCTTGTTCGCTTTTAGGAAACCAAACGAAGAGCACGTTTGGGGACACCGTCTCTGTCAGATAGCTTAAATTTGCGCACGCAGTAAGCGAATTTCAATGCTAATTAACTCGGAAACGACGCGAAATATCGAATTTTATCTTAACAATTTGTTGTATGTACAACCTACCGTGCAACACCATTACTAGTTTTTTAGGTGGTTTCTGAAAACCAAGTATGTTCTAAACAGTAATGGCACTATAACACTCCGTTTGGGTTCTCCAGAAATTACCCTTACACCTGTCAGTTCCATCCCGTTCAGAATGTACTATCGCGAGGTCTTGAATACAGCCTCAAATCTGGTCTGATATTCGGTAAGATCGGAGTTTGCTCACTAGACGACAGTGAGTACCTACATCGAACGCATTCAGAAAATCAGGCAACGTAGTATCTATCTGGGCGTGTTTGTCTTTGGAGCTCCGGATTTCATGGACTAACAGAACGAGCCGCCTTTCGGAAGATCTCTGTTTACGGAATCCATGCTGGTTTTTACAGAGGTGATTTTCGTAATACCGGAACGTCATACTGCGTGAGTACAAAACATGTTCTGTAATTCCACAACTACTCGAGGTCAGCGATTTAAGCCCACGACCGTTTTTCGAAACTAGAATTAACTATGATTATATATTTATCCTACTCTCGATGTTCAGGTTTTCCTTTCATATCCCATCTCATAATCTATGAACTTGTCCGCCCCCGGTAGCTGAGTGGTCGACGGCACGGTAGCTCAGCGTGTTCAGTCAGAGAGCTGGTTGGCCTCTGCAATATAAAAACTGAGTGAAAGGATCAACAACGAACTTGAACGGATGTCATGTCACATCCGCAACGACCAAACACAACAATCATCAACGAACAAAATAAAAAGAAAAGTGGTCAGCGTGACAGAATGTCAATCCTAAGGGCCCGGGTTCGATTCCCGGCTGGGTCGGAAGGGACTGGGTGTTGTGTTGTGCAAATCATGATCATTTCATCCTCATCGACGAGCAAGTCTCCGAAGAGGCGTCAGATCGAAAGACTTGCACCCGGCGGTCTACCCGACTGGAGGCCCTAGTCACACGACATTTCTTCTTATTCATCTATGAACATGAGATGTCAGACAGAGTGTACAAGAAGCTTTTGCATGTCCGTCGTTTTGACTGGAGGTCTTTGGGACCACGGCCGTTCACTACTGTAAGAAAATGAAACGTCTACAACCGTCCTCATGATCTTACTTATTGTGTAGCTACCGGTTTCGGCGCTTCAGTGCACAATCTTCAGGCCTTCAGTATCAACTAAGGCCTGAAGATGGCCCACTGAATCACCGAAATTCGTAGCTACACAATAAGTAAGATCACGAGGACGGTTGTAGACGATTCATTTTCTTACGATTGTACAATTTTTTTCGTATTTTTCTGAATTGTGTTCAGTGCCGGTTATTTCCACCCGTGTCAGTTTTAGCTGCTAATTGTGATACGCAACGTATACAGATCTTGCTCTTGGACGCCCCTCTCAGATTGGCGCCCCAAGTGGTCACTACTGACTGTGGTATGTCCTGCACAGAAATCTTACAGTTATGGCACCTCTGGGAACCCTCTCATCTTGACGCCCCAAGCGCCGGCTAGTACCGCTTGCGCCTTAAATCGTCCCTGTGTGTGGTTGTCATGGCAGTGGAAGAGTACAGCGTCTCTGATAATCAGATGCTCCATTTCGTACCTGCAGTATTTCAGACGTTATTCAACTACTTTTCCAGTTCCTGTAACTACAAGTGAATTCAGAAACTCAGAATATATATTTACCTTCCTTCTAGTTTTAGGCTGAGTCTGTCAACAGTCTATTAAATTTAGACAACGTGGGTAAATAGGGACAAGCATTGTATAAATCACAGTCTTCTTCTACTCCACTCGGAAAGTGTCCGTGTGTTATCTTTCTGTAGCTTTTCTCTCTCCCTTGTCTTCAGAGACCTCTAGTGAAACTCTGTCCTTCGTTGTCGGCAACTGCCACTGTTAATCTTCTCCACTTTCATTATCTCTTCCGTTTCTGATGATAGCAAACACGGGGTCGAATGTACTATACTAATAAATGTCATTGTTATTCTTAATGTACTCTATTATTAATGCAAAATTTCGCTTGATAGTGCGAGATTCGCTTGATAGTTGGTTCCTCGATATTGTCTTTATCACTAGAACTCACGAGAATGACACTGAACACAATTGAAACAATTAGACAAGTTAAAATCTTATTACTGTAACTGTCAGAAGATCTAAGATCCACAGTGAATTGAGAAACTGAGAATAGCAGACACAATAGTGTAACTCCCAACTATACAACTACAGCTGTCGACAGGCAGACGTCTCCACTTACAGCAGGAACTTACGCTGCTACTTACATGATTGCTATGCGAATTAGGAATAACACCATTTGTGCTGTTAACAGTATGCCACTTACTGAACACTTTACCACCTTTATTTAAAAAAGTAAGAAAAAGTAGAGTACACTACTTGGTCCTTAACAGTCATGAAAATGATCGTTTCTAAGTTTTACCCCACGTCGCTGACTCCGTTGTGCTACAAAAATAGTGCCTGGTGGTAATAAATAAATGCTCGACCTAAATTTAGATAGCGTACATGACCCTGTAATCAGGTGGTGGGATGATCCCGTTATGTTACACTGATTGAAATGAAGTATCTTAGTCAAAAGTGATTAATTCCACGTGTGGGTTTCTGAGTTAGTGGGCATTAAATTAAATTCTCTGTCCAAGACAAAATCAATAAACTGGTGCCTTATACGCGTCGTGAAACTTTACTCAAACATTCAAAAATCAGGATTAATAAAATTAAATAAGCACCATTCTCTAATATTAGATTTTCCACAAGTATATACTATCAATATTGTTGAATAATAAGTATGCATGCATCCAGAAATGCTCTCAGGCACTCTAAATACGAGTACTCTTAGTACACTGAGGAGCTCAGTCCCTGCATTTTCCGCAGTACTGTAAACAAACCAGCCGTAAACACGTCTACATCAGCTGGCAAATTTGAATGCAGCGTCATTTTGGAGCTCGACCAGTCTGTACAAAGAACATCTGCTATAGTTTCGCACGCACGCCATATGATGTCGGTTTGCAAATCCGTCCACTTCACTATTCAAATTCTTTAACACATGATAAGTCAGAGCGGTTCTAGGCGCTTCAGTCTGGAACCGCGCGACCGCTACGGTCGCAGGTTCGAATCCTGCCTCGGGCATGGTGTGTGTGACGTCCTTAGGTTAGTTAGGTTTAAGTCGTTCTAAGTTCTAGGGGCTGATGACCTCAGATGTTAAGTCCCATAGTGCTCAGAGCCATTTTTTTGAACATGAGAACTCAGAATCTGCGCAACGTGCCAAATATAGTGAATGACTGGCAGCGTGTGTACAAAATAACTGAACAATTGGATGAAAGGATGTGAAACAAACACTAAAGCTATATCTTAGTATTGTTGTAGCGATTCGTGACAATACTCTCGATGAAAGACAATATTACAGGTGGAACAAAATTTTATTTTGAAAGGAAAACACATAATACATATTTTTTGCAGTTGAGGCCCTGATCCTGTTTAGCAGTCTATTCAAAAACTTTGCGCTTTGGCTGTGTCTCACTTCATGGTACTGTGGCGACGACGACGCGAGATGCTATTTGACGATTCTGGGCTGGAAATAATGTCTCCAGATCCGTTATGTATCTGTTCCGAGAAATGATTTGCTTGATGTAGTGCTGCAACTGTCGCCGGGAGCTAGATTCGGTGGGATTGCAGTTTCTGAGTGCACCCAATTTGAAACAAGCGGCTCTTACGTCCAGGGGATGGACAAAAGTATTGAAACACCCAAATCACGACACATGACCAAGCCTATTACGGTGTAGGAAAACCGCTGGCATTCAAAATACCTTACATTTGTTTCGGAATGGGTAAATACAGGTCCTGTATTGCTTTTCAAGGGAATATTGTACCAGTTTTCCCGAAAAATAGTGGCAAGTTCAGGTAATGATAGTAGAGGTGGATAGCGATTACGCACCCTTTTCTACAACGTAGAACCCAAAGGCTCTGTAATATTGACATTCTTTGACTCTGGTGGCCAGGGCAGATGCCACAGTTCATTCTCGTGCTCACAAAACCAGTAATGTACCTCAAGATGAGTATTGTAGAGGAATGTATTAAAACTTGTCCCAGTTTCCCAAGTGATTTATTATTTCCAGCTACAGTGCCCCCATTCCTCTCGGTCTGCATCACTGGGTCCTGCAGTGCTGAGGACATCACTTCGCTGTCTGCGGAATGGCTCCCTCAGCGACCCGTGCAGCACACTGCTGTGTGTCGACCTTGAACGGCCACAGAGTTGTGACGACTTCAGGATGTGCCGGCAGCCGCCTCAGCGCCGCCCACTATGAGCTACAAGGCAGCCCATGGCGTGCTTCCTCACCGGCGCAGCTAAGATTGCAGCGACAATAAGCGCCTGCGATCCGGCGTCTGAATCTGTGGCCCACACCTCGGGATGCCACCGGCGTGTGTTGGGAGCCAACAGGACTGCCCGCGGTAGCGAGCCGTGGCGTGGCCCGCCGCTGGCTGGCTGCGGACCCCACATTGGCCTCAGAGGGTCGAACCAGCGACCCGTCGTGGACTGGAATGCTGGCGCCCCATGTGCTGCTGTGTGTAGCTGGTGGTGTAGCACGCCCTGCCATCCAGGAGAGCTGTCACAATTGAATGCCTTGGTAGTGAACTGGCGGCGCCTATTTATACGCGGCTGTGTGCCTCTGTTTTGCTGACGTGCTGCTCCAAGTCATGTACTCATAACACCTGGGTTGCGCCAGTAGGGCCCCTTCTGCCTGTAACTTGCGCCATGCAAACTGCTGTGTTTACTCTTTTCAGCAGACCTATAGCCCTGTGTCTTCTATTCTACTTAGCAACCGCTGGTAGAGTAACTCACTGTCAACAGGCCCGCACCTGTCTGTAACTTGTGTGCTCAGAAACATTGCACCGAAGCTAACCTTTTCGCATCTTAAATGGTGGTGCTACTACGGTATCAACAGGGGCCCTGTCCTCTTGGAACGCAGCATACCATTAGGGAACAGACGTTGCCCCGTGGGACAGATCTGATTAACCTAGATGGTGACATAATCCTTGGCAGTAATGTGACTTCCCAGAGTAATCATGGGACTCATGAAATACCAAATCGTCACCGAGCCCCCGTCGTCTTTCAATCTTCGGACGTATACCCGGTCAGAATTTGGAAAAAATGTGTAAGATGACTCACCCGACCAAATGACTTCCTTCAGTTGTTCCATAAGCCAGGTTTTATGGGTTCGGCATCATGTTTTCCTGTTACGGGCATCACCATCACTGACGAGTGGTCCTGGAATTCCAGATTGCCTTGCAGTTCCCTTCTTATGGAACTCCCTCCATGTAGATTTGGTGCAAACAGAGTTCGCGAGTGTGACATTGAGTTCTGCAGTGACTTATGTAGCTGTCGTCTTCTCATTTTTCATCGCAGTCCTCTTCAGTGACCAACTGTCACGATCACTCAACACACACTTTTGGCTCACGTTGCTGCTCAGTGGACGATATTTCACCGCTTTTCCTGTATGTGGTACAAGTCTTTGATATGGTGCCTCTTGAAACATCTAACACTTCGGCTACCTTGATTACGAAAGCAACCTCCATATGAGCACCAACAGTTTACCTACGTTCTAATTCACTCAGCTCTGACGTGATGCACTCACAACTGCACAGAACACTGTTCTGACCACGACCGACACTTGCAACGTGTTGAGAATATTGTTGTCACAGAACCTAAGCAGCACAGTCACCGTGGTCTAGTGTTTATGATACTAGACTGTTGCGTGGTTGCATGGGGGGGGGGGGGGGGGGGTCATGAGTCCAAAACCAGCTGGCACGGTAGCTCAGCGTGTTCAGTCAGAGAGCTGTTTTGCCTCTGTAATAAAAAAAAAAAAAAAACTGAGTGTAAGGATCGACAGCGAACTTAAACAGACGTCATGTGACGTCCGCAACGACCAAACACAACGATCAACAACGAAAAAAATGAAAAAAAACCCTACCTGAACTTTAACACTTCAATTTCTGTATTCGGTTCGAGTACATTCTAGAAGTAACCACAAATGTCAAGAATCATTGTACTGGAATGTTCTGTAACTGTATAGACACCGTATGTGTTCTGGCCGGACGCAGTTCGCTCCGCGCTCTTGTATGTGCAAGTGCTGAACACAACTTCGTTAAGTGAAGACAGTGTTCGTCATTCATCTAATTACACCTTCTACGTGACAATATTGTACAGGTGCCGTTCGTGGTCAGTTACAACAACGCTACCTGCAGGCTTGCCTAGCATCTGCATTATGTTCAAGCATCTGTTTCACAGAGTGTTTCCATATTTTTGACTACCCTCTGTATTCACAGAACGTATTAGTTCGTACGATGTCCAGCTCCGTGCCACCTGCTGAATTTCTTCAGTTCATTAAGAGACACGACACAGATCAAAGATTATTCACGTCAATTCGCAGTGCTTGTAATGTTCATATCTAATATCGTGCACAAGCGTTGTTTGTTGTTTCACCAACGGCGCACTGAAGCGGCTCCCTCACACACGCGGTAACTCATTAGTTCATCCACGAATGAAAGCGCTGTGCACAGCTCGCAATTTACTCCGTAGTAATCACTGCCTTTCTGCAGTCCACATTGATATGTTGCACGTACTCGTATTAATTTAAATGTTTTGTCCGTTCATACAGTGTAAGCTTTCACAGCTGGTACTGATATCATTTAAAACTTCCGAGCTATTAGGCCGTGGTCGAAGTACAAAACTGTCTCCTAACATTTCCGCTCCGACAGCTGGAGTCATCTTCAGAGTTTAAATGGCTAACTGCAACCAAAACTTCCGGGAGCGCCGATCATATGGACGCTGTAGAGAACACCAGTCTCTATCACGTGACGTCGGCTACGAGATTATAGCTAGTATCGCAACATTCTCGATAGAAAGTAATCGATCGTCATTCTTACGTTGCCATGTTGACATCCAAGTTTTGTCTATTTAACACCTTCCTCTTTTCTGTTAAAGTTATTATGGTGTTTATAGATCTCAATAGCCTCTCTATACATACGCGCATGCTAATGGGACGTTCTCGATATGACACTCGTCTCAAATGGTACAAATGGCTCTAAGCACTACGGGACTTAACATCTGAGGTCATCAGTCCCCTAGACTTAGAACAACTTAAACCTAACCGACCCTAAGGACATCACACACATCCATGCCCGAGGTAGGATTCGAACCTGCGACCGTAGTAGCAGCGCGGTTCCGGACTCAACCGCCTAGAACCGCTCCGCCACAGAGGCCGGTGACACTCGTCTCAGTGGATTTTATTTCGTGACCACCCTCTTGGTAAAGATGTTCTGCCACGGCAGATTTATCGGTATATCCCAGGCGGCATTTCCTCCTGTGTTCAACGAGACTGGTGTTAACATTTCTTTTTGTGGTAACAATATAAACCAGTCCACAACTACAAGGAATTACATACACCCGGTGTAGCCAAATATGTCGTCTATCTTTTGCCGATCTTAAATATTCTTTTATCTTCCTGGTAGTCTGAATGTAGTTTCCACACCGTACTTGCTCAACACTTTCCCAAAGCGACCTGTAATCGAACTGATGAACGGAAGGAAAGCTTCCCCTTTGGGCAGCCGTCGTTCCTCATTGGTCTTGATTCCCTCCCTAGGCCGAAGTGTTCTATCTCTCTCCTTGTCACAATAACCATTCTTCATGAACGTCGACCGTAGATGTTCAAGCTCATCTTTTAAGAAGTCGGCCGGCCGCGGTGACCGTGGGGTTCTAGGCGCTTCAGTCCGGAACCGCGTGACTGCTACGGTCGCAGGTTCGAATCCTGCCTCGGGCATGGATGTGTGTGATGTGCTTAGGTTAGTTAGGTTTAAGTAGTTCTAAGTTCTAGGGGACTGATGACCTAAGATGTTAAGTCCCATAGTGTTCAGAGCCATTTGAACCTTTTTTCTTTTTTTTTAAGTAAGTCGATTCACAAATTCTGTGCGCTCTATCTACCAACGTTGTAATTACTCCTCTTTCTGTCTAGGGTGGTGGTTGGAAACTTTATGCAGGTAACGGTCAGTATGACTGGATTTTCTGTGTACCTTATGGCCACCGTCCCGTACACTCGCTTCATGACAGACACATTCAAGAAATTCAGCTGTCCGTTATTCTCCGTCTCAATAACAAATTGTATTTTCGGTATGATACTACTGAGATGTACCAAGAAGGCATCCAGTTCTCTACACCGTATATCGATATTACCGAAGTATCATCAACGTGTCGGTACAACCTGCTGGTCTTTTTCTAGCAGTTTGCAACGCCTGTTCCTCAAAGTTTTCGATATACAATTTGGCAACAGCTGGACTAAGAGGACTACCCATAGCCATAAAAAGCATTATTGCGTTGAAAATAGGTCGTGGTGAGGCAGAGTGTAAATAATTCCACAATATGAACTGGAAAAATATCAGCCATACATGAGACAGCTTCGTTCACTGGAATCGTGGTAAATAACGATACAACATCAAAACTAACAGGAACATCACCTTGGCCTTTGGGCATTTCTTTTAATTTGTCAGTGAAATGACATGAATTTTTAATATGACTATCCGTTCCCCCAACATAAGGTTGCCCTTTCAAGTGAGAATGTTGGCAGTATCAGCGATAATCTCGTAGCCGACGTCACGTGATAGACTGTGGTGCCCTTGAGATCTGGTTGCAGTTACCCATTTTACCTTTGAAGATATCTCTCGCAGTCAGAGAGGAAACATTAAGAGGAAGCTATATACACCGACCACGGCCTAATAACCCGAAAGTTTTAAGTGAGGAGAAACGTTGCTACTTAACATCTCGAAAAATACTGATTGATTTACTGCAAAGTCCGATATACTTCAGATTGCTACATTCAGATGAAATAATGAAGAAAATTAATGACAAATTAAATGTCTCACACTCGAAATATATCTTGGTAAACTGACTGTAATTCCTATCGCGAGAATAAATTTCAGCTGCGTTGCCTATCTTGGAGATAGTACCGTCAGACGTCACTAGGTCGCGGAACGAGCGAAAACTCGAGAATTTGACAGAAACATGATTGAAAACTCTAATTTGTTGATTGGTTGCTGTTGTTACGTATCCAGCGCAAGGCTGCTCTTGAAGAACCTACTGGTCAACGTTATAGAGAGCACTATCACCACGACGTATGGCGCAGGTGAAGACGTATTCATTCATTGCATTCCGTTGATACCCAGTGATTTCAATAGGCCCTTCGATATAAAGTGATTGCAGTCTCCCATGTGCCTTGCATTCGCTAAGAGTATCAACGAGGTACAGGGCCAATCACGTCGTGTGGCAGATACTAAACATCACGGGCAACGCCGGGTACTGCAGCTAGTAAATTATGTTCACAATCGTTTCTCGTTGACCAGTGTTTTTAATAGTGAAAACCATATCAAAATGCCAGCGATGGTTCCTAAGATTAGCCTTTACATACACACAGAAAACACGATGTGGGAACTAATTTAGTAATATGTATAGATACACAAAGATACACTGAAACATCGTACAGATATATGGATTTGCAATATTTGAATGTTGATGTTGTGGTCTTCAGTCCTGAGACTGGCTTGATGCAGCTCTCCATGCTACTCTATCCTGTGCAAGCTTCTTCATCTCCCAGTACCTACTGCAACCTACATCCTTCTGAATCTGTTTAGTGTATTCATCTCTTGGTCTCCCTCTACGATTTTTACCCTCCACGCTGCCCTCTAATACTAAATTGGCGATCCCTTGATGCCTCAGAATATGTCCTACCACTAGATCCCTTCTTCTGGTCAAGTTGTGCCACAAACCTCTCTTCTCCCCAATCCTATTCAATACTTCCTCATTAGTTATGTGATCTAACCATCTAATCTACAGCATTCTTCTGTAGCACCACATTTCGAAAGCTTCTATTCTCTTCTTGTCCAAACTATTTATTGTCCACTTCCATACATGGCTACACTCCATACAAACTCTTTCAGAAACGACTTCCTGACACTTAAATCTATACTCGATGTTAACAATTTTCTCTTCTTCAGAAACGCTTTCCTTGCTATTCCAGTCTACATTTTATATCCTCTCTACTTCGACCATCATCAGTTATTTTGCTCCCCAAATAGCAAAACTCCTTTACTACTTTAAGTGTCTCATTTCCTAATCTAATTCCCTCAGCATCACTCGACTTAATTTGACTACACTCCATTATCCTCGTTTTGCTTTTGTTGATGTTCATCTTATATACTCCTTTCAAGACACTATCCATTCCGTTCAACTGCTCTTCCAAGTCCTTTGCTGTCTCTGACAGAATTACAATGTCATCGGCGAACCTAAAAGTTTTTATTTCTTCTCCATCGATTTTAATACCTACTCCGAATTTTTCTTTTGTTTCCTTCACTGCTTGCTCAATATACAGATTGAATAACATCGGGGAGAGACTACAACCCTGTCTCATTCCCTTCCCAACCACTGCTTCCCTTTCACGTCCCTCTACTCTTATTACTGCCATCTGGTTTCTGTACAAATTGTAAATAGCCTTTCGCTCCCTGTATTTTAGCCCTGCCACCTTCAGAATTTGAAAGAGAGTATTCCAGTCAACATTGTCAAAAGCTTTCTCTAAGTCTACAAATGCTAGAAACGTAGGTTTGCCCTTCCTTAATCTAGCTTCTAAGATAAGTCGTAGGGTCAGTATTGCCTCACGTGTTCCAACATTTCTACGGAATCCAAACTGATCTTCCCCGAGGTCGGCTTCTACTAGTTATTCCATTCGTCTGTAAAGAATTCGCGTTAGTATTTTGCGGCTGTGACTTATTAAACTGATAGTTCGGTAATTTTCACATCTGTCAACACCTGCTTTCTTTGGGAGGGAATTATTATATTCTTCTTGAAGTCTGCGGGTATTTCGCCTGTTTCATACATCTTGCTCACCA
This sequence comes from Schistocerca americana, assembly GCF_021461395.2. Classification (NCBI taxonomy): domain Eukaryota; kingdom Metazoa; phylum Arthropoda; class Insecta; order Orthoptera; family Acrididae; genus Schistocerca; species Schistocerca americana. Next base: position 472,200,265 of record NC_060122.1, on the reverse strand, counting down.
GATGGTAGAGTTTTGTCAGGACTGGCTCTCCAAAGGCCGTCAGTAGTTCCAATGGAGTGTTGTCTACTCCGGGGGCCTTGTTTCGACTTAGGTCTTTCAGTGCTCTGTCAAACTCTTCACGCAGTATCGTATCTCCCATTTCATCTTCATCTACATCCTCTTCCATTTCCATAATATTGTCCTTAAGTACATCGCCCTTGTATAGACCCTCTGTATAGTCCTTCCACCTTTCTGCTGTCCCTTCTTTTCTTAGAACTGGGTTTCCATCTGTGCTCTTGATGTTCATACAAGTGGTTCTCTTTTCTCCAAAGGTCTCTTTAATTTTCCTGTATGCAGTATGTATCTTACCCCTAGTGAGATAAGCCACTACATCCTTACATTTGTCCTCTAGCCATCCTGCTTAGCCATTTTGCACTTCCTGTCGATCTCTTTTTTGAGACGTTTGTAATCCTTTTTGCATGCTTCATTTACTGCATTTTTATATTTTCTCCTTTCATCAATTAAATTCAATATTTCTTCTGTTACCCAAGGATTTCTACTAGCCCTCATCTTTTTACCTACTTGATCCTCTGCTGCCTTCACTACTTCATCCCTCAGAGCTACCCATTCTTCTTCTACTGTGTTTCTTTCCCCCATTCCTGTCAATTGTTCCCTTATGCTCTCCCTGAAACTCTGTACAACCTCTGGTTCTTTCAGTTTATCCAGGTCCCATCTCCTTAAATTCCGACCTTTTTGCAGTTTCTTCAGGTCAGGTCAGGTCATAACCAATAGATTGTGGTCAGAGTCCACATCTGCCCCTGGAAATGTCTTACAATTTAAAACCTGGTTCCTAAATCTCTGTCTTACCATTATATAATCTATCTGAAACCTGTCAGTATCTCCAGGCTTCTTCCATGTATACATCCTTCTTTTATGGTTCTTGTACCAAGTGTTAGCTGTGATTAAGTTGTGCTCTGTGCAAAATTCTACCAGGCGACTTCCTCTTTCATTTCTTAGCCCCAATCCATATTCGCCTACTACGTTTCCTTCTCTCCCTTTTCCGACTACTGAATTCCAGTCACCCATTACTATTAAATTTTCGTCTCCCTTCACTATCTGAATAATTTCTTTTATTTCATCATACATTTCTTCAATTTCTTCGTCATCTGCAGAGCTAGTTGGCATATAAACTTGTACTACTGTAGTAGGTGTGGGCTTCGTATCTATCTTCGCCACAATAATGCGTTCACTATGCTGTCTGTAGTAGCTTACCCGCATTCCTATTTTCCTATTCGTTATTGGACCTACTCCTGCATTACCCCTATTTGATTTTGTATTTATAACCCTGTAATCACCTGACCAAAAGTCTTGTTCCTCCTGCCACCGAACTTCACTAATTCCCACTATATCTAACTTTAACCTATCCATTTCCCTTTTTAAATTTTCTAACCTACCTGCGCGATTAAGGGATTTGACATTCCACGCTCCGATCCGTAGAACGCCAGTTTTCTTTCTTCTGATAACGACATCCTCTTGAGTAATCCCCGCCCGGAGATCCGAATGGGGGACTATTTTACCTCCGGAATATTTTACCCAAGAGTACGCCATCATCATTTAATCATACAGTAAAGCTGCGTGCCCTCAGGAAAAATGACGGCCGTAGTTTCCCCTTGCTTTCAGCCGTTCGCAGTACCAGCACAACAAGGCCGTTTTGGTTATTGTTACAAGGCCAGATCAGTCAATCATCCAGACTGTTGCCTCTGCAACTACTGGAAAGGCTGCTGCCCCTCTTCAGGAAACACACGTTTGTCTGGCCTCTCAACAGATACCCCTCCGTTGTGGTTGCACCTACGGTACGGCTATCTGTATCGCTGAGGCACGCCAGCCTCCCCACCAACGGCAAGGTCCATGGTTCATGGGGGGGAGTGTAATAACGTATATTACCAAATACAGGGAGAACATTAATAAAACCGACAAACTGCAGGGGCGGATTCCTGACTGGAAATAGAGCAAAATATGTTCTATGAACATGTGTCTAGAAATGCATCGTTGCCACGACTAATGGCACTGACGAATGAAAGTTCCTCCGACCACATACCGTGTATTGCTTGTGTGTTGCAGGCTGTGCGATTGACGCATCGTACTGTAAGCAACAAAATGTTCCCTTATTCTTGTCGGAAACAAGCCTGTGTACGGCTAAGCAGATGGAAACACTCGAGTGGCAGCACGACTGTACCAAAACACCACAGACACCAACCACATCACACAACGTTTCAAGCCCTTTTTAGGTGTTTGTGCGATCATCGACCCTTTAAGACAGGTGAACGCGCAGTGATTGGCGGTCAGAACGTACACCAGATTTGGAAGTTCGGGTTCTACAGTATACTGAGACGATCCCAAGTACAGATCCAGGCAAGTACCCACCAACATGGTGTAGGCCAAAGTAAAAATGGTTCAAATGGCTCTGAGCACTATGGGACTTAACATCTGAGGTCATCACTACTTAAACCTAGCTAACCTAAGGACATCACACACATCCATGCCCGAGGCAGGATTCGAACCTGCGACCGTAGCAGCAGCGCGATTCCGGACTAAAGTGCCTAAAACGCTCGGTCACCGCGGCTGGCATAGGCCAAAGTACTACTATGTATATCCTGCGTGACATCCTCTATTATCCCTATCACCTGCAAGCATTGTCAGCAGCGGATTTCCCTCTGCGGGAAGGATTTTGTAGACGATTTTTGTTCCATGTCGTCACAATTACCTCCTTACCAACGAAGCTACCTTTATCAGAACTGGCATCATCAATCTGCAAAATATCGTCATCTGTGGGCAACAGACAATCCTCGGGGAACTGCTGAGGTGTCCCATCAGGATCGGTTCAGCACCAGTGTTTGGGCAGGTGTTCTTGGCGACCACATACTTGGACTGGTTATTACTCTACAAGGCCTCGACGGAGGAACGTACCTTGACTTCCTGCGGAATACTTTGCCTGGGCTGCTTGAGAATGTGCCTTTTGCTATACGACAGATTATGTGGTTTCTGCATGACGGAACACAATCCCACTTCTGCATTACAGTTCGCCGACACCTCAACATCTTCCCTGGACGTTGGATGGAACGCGAAGGCCCTACAGCATGACCTGCTAGATAACTGGTCTTAAACCCCCTGGGTTTTTATCTCTGAGTGCATCTGAAAGGCGTTGTACATGCTTAACCGGTCCTAACTTGCAAATCGTTCAACTGTGTTCACGACGCTTGTGATACTTTTCGGAGAAAGGCCAGACCGTGGAAAAGAGTGAGGCAGTCCATGAACGCATACATTGCATCCCATGGAAACCACTTTGAACGTCTTTTGTGACGTGTAGGCTATTCAGCTCTGTACTGTGTCCCAGGACGAATTTTCTTCCTCGTTCCACGCATGCCGTCCGTTTCCAGACACATGTTCATGGGACCTTCATCTTCGATTTCCAGCCAGTAATCTGTCCCTGCAGTTTGTCGGCTATGTTAACTTTAACCCTGTATAATGGGTAAAACAAAATAATGAAAGGAGATAAAAGTTTGCGTAGATAGTTACATGCTGATGATTTTTCTAACCTCAACACCGCAGAAAGTAGATGCAAAAGACAACTGCGCACACGATGACATTAATAAAAATTGGCACAAGCTCTGATTCTACCACAGGTAATACTGATGCAAGATTGGATTTGGATTGTTTGGGGGGGGGGGGGGGGGAGAGAGACCAAACAGCGAGGTCATCGGTCTCACCGGATTAGGGAAGGATGGGGAAGGATGTCGGCCGTGCCCTTTCAAAGGAACCATCCCAGCATTTGCCCTGATGCAAAGTGCTTGACGCCTGCTCTGGGCAGCAGAGTTACCTAAAGAAGACGCCCTCTAAAACACTTCGTCGTGCCAACGATCCCACTTTTTAGTTCTCTGCCATCTCATTACGGTGTACATATCTCGTCTGACCTTGTTGGCCTCTTGGCAGGCAGCTTGCCGCAGGGCACAGCGGTCCGCAGCGGCGTAACTGCGTGCATCGGCTGTCGTGTCAGTGGCTGCCAAACGGGCTCTAACCCGCAGGCAAAGTCGGACGAAATCCGCGTGGAATGTGGTGGCTATGTATCCAAATCCATCCGCTGCCATGGACAATAAGTAGAGGGCAGCGGTGGCTTTTATCGGTGATTAAAAAGTGGCCTCGTGCGTCAAATAGAGATCAAAAACGGAGGGCGTGCGAGTCTAGTGTTGAGGGTTGCATACATTAAAAATCGAGGCGCTGCTTTCTGATTCAGTGCTATGCTGGTTCAAATGGCTCTGAGCACTATGGGACTCAACTGCTGTGGTCATCAGTCCCCTAAAACTTAGAACTACTTAAACCTAACTAACCTAAGGACATCACACACACCCATGCCCGAGACAGGATTCGAACCTGCGACCGTAGCAGCAGCGCGGCTCCGTACTGGAGCGCCTAGAACCGCACGGCCACCGCGGCCGGCTGCTATGCTGGTTTCGTGCTTTCCACTGCAGTGTCGCGAGTATGACGATTCCAGGAAAGGTCGCGCCATGGTCGCATCCTACTCATCGCCTTGTTCCCTCTTACTGAAGTGTGCTGGAGTGTGAGGCTAGTCATGACTTACTCGTAGTACGGAAATTGAATGTACGATCTTACTGTACTTACATAGCCCTGACACGGTGCAGATGACCGATTCCCGGGATCCAAATATGGCCTTTATGAAAGCTGTCTGCTGTGAGAATGTGGACGGCTAAAACGAAAATACAGTGGTGCAGCGCATACAATTGCAAATATGATGTGATGTCTGGAAAAGAATTCGATGCTATAGTCCACGCTTAAGGCAGGTCGCGGCCGGAGTGGCCGAGCGGTTCTAGGCGCTTCAATCTGGAACCGCGCGACCGCTACGGTCGCAGGTTCGAATCCTGCCTCGGGCATGGATGTGTGTGATGTCCTTAGGTTAGTTAGGTTTCAATAATTCTAAGTTCTAGGGGACTGATGACTTCAGCAGTTAAGTCCCATAGTGCTCAGAGCCATTTGAACCATTTAAGGCAGGTCGCCCACTGACATTGCATGACAAGTGACGTGACCCATGACGTAGCAGATACATAGCAGCAGTGTGGTATTCACACAGCTCTACGCATTTGGAAGTAAGGTGACATGTCTGCTTCGGACGATGACGATGTTCCGACTTTCGCCAATTTAGCTCATATTTTATGTAGATGAAACAAAGCTTAATCCACCTCTGTAGTTAGTAGCCTCGTAAAGCATTTACTTTCCTCATAAAAAGTTAAAACCTCTCTTTTCGGCTTCGCGAGTGTTATCCGCTATTCATTTTCTCATTCAATTTTGAGAAAGCTATTGGATAAAAAATTTCGATTCCTTTGTACCTTGTAGTCTGATATCGCAAGGGTATGCTGATAATTTCTATGCATGATCCTTTGAATTTGTCCCTCTTGATTGTTGCTTGGTTGAACTTTGATGGGCAATTCGCATAGTTCCAGGGGTCAGAAATACACAAACTTTAATGTCAAAGTTGTTATACAGTATACATAGACATGACATGCAAGAATTTTAAAACACAGATCAAAGAACACATTAGGCGTTGGAAGTATGAAACAAAGCATTCCGCATTTGCAGAGCACTTAAAACCACCATCCCATAAACATGCAGTAAGAAATGAAAATAATCAGAATAAACAACCATAACAAATACCTGTACAAATGCAGGAAAACTACCATATCCAGATAGCCATTGTTGAGAAAAAACATGTAATAAACGAACAAATCCACAACAGTACGAACTGTCTACTAAAGTTAATAAAAGAAACGATAAGATAAAAATTATTCCACATGTACAGCCATATTAAAAACAATACATATTCTCTCTCTCTCTCTCTCTCTCTCTCTCTCTCTCTCTCTCTCTCTCTCTCTCTCTCTCACACACACACACTCACACACACACACACACACACACACACACACACAGGGAAAAAAGACTCACTCACACCTAACAATAGTAAATCCAAAGGCAGTTCACACACTTACACCATTAAATAAAAATATTATCACCTAATAAAAGCAAAACACTACCATTACTCTCATAAATAACACACACACACACACACACACACACACACACACACACACACACACAAGCAGATCACAGATATTACAAAAGCACTTTCAATAGTTGACAATAGCATTAGATATTTCAAATGTTAAAAAATGTGTGTGAATTTCTAAGGAACCAAACATTAGATAGTTGAAATAACATTCGACAGTTGGAAACGCCAGTAAGAACAAAACATCAAAACGAATGTTTAGTTGCTAGTATTGTGAAGTCTGAAAACAAAATTTCAAATGGCAGTTATAAGAAGCGGAACAGCGATAACAAAGGAACAAAAGCACAACATATAGATCAACATTCACGAAATATGTAAGGAGAACCATAAATTATTCCTACATCACAGAAAATCAAAAAATGCTATAACTGTCTCAATGTCTATATATATATATATATATATATATATATATATATATATATATACAACGTCCTCAATGTAAACTAATTAGCCTAAACAAAAATATGTAAATATTTCAGACCACTCAAGACGCTTTGCGAAGAACAAAGGCTAAACACGTGTGACACAAAAACTGTGTTTCTTTCAGTTGCATTTAGAGGGCCCCAAAATAAAAATTATGAACATGAAGTAATATTATACGCAACTGAGGACGGCAGGACTACAAATGGGGTTTCAGGCTACAAAGAACCACGTAAAGATAACTGTTTATTTCTCTTTTCCTTCATCCTTCTCCCAAACTCTTTCATTTTATCTGAATGAGCTCTTTTCCTCTCTTCCGACTGTTTGACGCCAGTTGTTTTCCTGTCTGATTTTTTTTCTTTTCTTTGAATTTCTTGACTTCTCGCCTGAATTTGTCTCCATTGAGTAAGTCCACAGTTCAGTCTGCACATTTTCTAACTCGTTTTTTGTTTGCCTCCCCACCCAGTTTGCAATATTTATCACAAAAAGTCTTATCAAAGCCGTGGAACATAACCTAAAGAAAAATTCAGAACAGGCTTTCTAAGACTCAGGTTTAAATTAGATGTTAAAATATTTGTCTTTTTCAATGACGCTTTTCTTGCTACTGCAAATCTGCATTTCATATCCTCTCTTCTTCGGCCATCGACTATTACCTTCACTCAGCTACTACTTTCAGTGTCTCATTCACAATTATCTAGCAAACGAATCGTTTGTGGACCTGTGTTTACTGTCTTGTTTTTTGTTTCATTGTCGTACCTTTTAACCTTCTACAGATTTCGCTATTAATTATGGTACACCCCGTGCACAAATTTTGTATCCCCTCAACTTTGCATCCTATGCGGTCGCTTGTGTCGCTTGGCCCTCGAACCAGTCCTGAACAGTGTAGACGCTACCCCGCTCCTGGTTATGTTCGCGTCCTGTCAGCTTGGAGAGAAGAGAGATGTTGCTGGGAGTGGGTTGATGCGGCGCGCTCTCCAGGCAGGGCGTGACGGCTGGCTGACCAGGGAAAGAACACGCCGGCCCGGCACGCCTCCTGCTCCACAATCGCCACTGCGCCTTCACCTGCGGGCGATGACGTACCCAGTTCCGCACTGCAGTCCTGAGCACTGCTGAATCCGTTGGCCTAGTCAGTCGTCGTCATTCGGTTCTTCCATGTTTTTCTTGTGGGGCAGCAGAAATTGCTGGGTCTCACTCCGTTTACGTTGCGTTCATCTCACTCAGCACGAGTAGCGTACCTATGTAACTGACGCCTGCGAAATAGGCTTTGTAACACGCAACACTATACACTTTCTACGAATAAAGCAATCGTTTAATTTTTTTCTTGTTCGTCCTAAAACGATTGTCATTAGTTTTAAATAGTTGTTTAAGGTATCTGATACTGCTATTTACACTGAAGTGCCAAAGAAACAGGTATAGGCATGCGTATTCAATTACAGAGATATCTAAACAGGCAGAGTACGTGGCTGCGTCGACAGCGTCTATATAAGATAACGAGTTTCTGGGGCAAATGTTAGATCGGTTACTGCTGCTACGATGGCGGATTATCAAGGTTTAAGCGAGTTTGAACGCGGTGTTACAGTCGGCGCACGAGTGATCGGACATATCATCTCCAAGGTAGTGATGAAATGGGGATCTTCCCGTACGACCATTTCAGGAGTGTACCGTGAACATCAGGAATTCGGTAGAATATCATATGTCCGACATCGCTGAGGCCGGAAAAATCCTGCAAGACGACAACTGAAGAGAATCGTTCAACGTGACAGGAGTGCAACCTTTCTGCAAATTGTTGCAGATGTAAATGCTGGGCAATCAACAATTATCACCGTGCAAACCAATCAACGAAATATCATCGATATAGGCTTTCGGAGCCCGAAAGCCCACACGTGTACCCTTGATGACTGCGCGACACAAAGTATTCCACGTCGCCTGGCCCGGTCAACACCAACATTGGACCTTTGATGACTGGAAACATGTTGTATCGAGCGGACGGACGTGCACGGGTACGGAGACAACCTCATGAATCCATGGGCCCTGCATATCAGCAGGGGACTGTTCAAGCTGGTGGAGGCTCTGTAATGGTGTGGGGCGTGTGCAATTGGGTGCTCTGATGCGTCTAGATACGACTCTGACAGGTTGACACGTACGTAAGCATCCCGTATGGTGACCTGCATCCATTCATGTCCATTGCACATCCCGACGGACTTGGGCAATTCCAGCAGGACGATGCGACACCCCACACGTCCAGAATTGGTACACAGTGGCTCCAGGAACACTCTTCCGAGTTTAGACACTTCTACTGGCCACCAGACTCCAAGACGTGAACAGTATTGAGCACATCTTTAATGCCTTGCAACGAGCTGTTGACTCCCTCGTACTGTGACGGATTTATGGACAGCCCTACAGGATTCATTGTGTCAGTTCCCTCCAGCACTACTTCAGACATTAGTCGAGTCCGTGCCATGTCGTGCTGCGGCATTTCTCTGTGCTCTCCGGGTCCCTACACAATATTAGGCAGATGTACCAGTTTCTTTGGTTCTTCAGTGTAGTTTACTTTGAAAAGTCCAACCGTGAATGTTTTTTTTTCCAGTCGTGCCTAGTTCAGGTGAGATACACGTTGTACCACATAGCTATGGCCAAAGTTTCAGGAAATATTCCTCACACATAGAGGAATAAAATGTATTACGAGGAACATTCAATAAACAGAGCAGCACATTTTTGTCTCCGACAATTTCGGTTGGAAAAATGCGGAATCTGTTGTGGTACATAGTAGAATATTCTCGCTTCAGCCCCTATAGTTTCATGGAGTTCCGGTACGTGGCAGCGCTACACGTACCCTTCAAAATGACGTTTGTAACGAAGGCACATTCCACGCAGAGAGATACCACTGAGTTTCTTTTGGCGGAAAACCACAGCATCACAGCTGTTCATAGGCGCTTGTAGAATAACGTCGAAGACCTGGCATTTAACAAAAGCAGGCTGAGTCGTTGGGCGAGGCGTCTGTCATCATTGCAACAAGGTCGCGCAAACCTGTCCGATATCCCGCGTGCCGGCCGTCCATACGCAGTTGTGATTGCTGCTGTTTTGGAACGTTCGGGCACTCTCATTTGAGGTTATCGACGGATCACAGTCAGACACCTCGCTGCTCAGCTGGACGTCTCTGTTGGTAGTGCTGACACACTCTTCCACCAGTTGTTTTTTTTTTTTTTAATGGGGCTTAACATCTTAGGTCATCAGTCCCCTAGAACTTAGAACTACTTAAACCTAACTAACCTAAGGACATCACACACATCCATGCCCGAGGCAGGATTCGAACCTACGACCGTAGCCATCGCGCGGTTCGAGACTGAAGCGCCTAGAGCCGCTCGGCCACACCGGCTTGCCCTCCAGTTGGTATACTCAAAAACGTGTGCCCACTCGGTTCCTCACTGCCTAAAGGAAGACTATAAAGAACAATGAAGGACCATCGGTGCAATGAAGGATGCACTCGGCCGGAATCAGTACGTAGATGTTGGGGAGGTTACTGACGCAGCAAGACGTCGGCCAGTACTGTAGTACAATACCGGCATACAGGCCCTCCCAGTAAGATGGCTTAAGGCCATTGTATTGAACGAAGATTATATTGGAAAGCTGGTTTTTGTACCTAAAAGATTGGAGGATGATATGGTGTATTGGAATCCTGTATAAAACCATCCTGTTTTCAGAAATAAAAGTGCTGCATTACCTATTGAAATCCCCTCGTATACGGACGTGGATCCAGAAACTCTTTGTTTCCATGTTAGAGCTCATTTCATACCTCTCTTTATAAACACTTTAATCGTGGTATATATACAAAAACAGAATGTGCCAATTTTACGTGAAACGTTTCCTTACATGAAATGTACAGAATACTCCCTTGGTTACGTTTGCTTAGAATGTAGGGCCATACGGTAAGTTATAATTCATAGGTTTGCCGCCACTGTTCCAATTGAACGTGATAATGTCGACATGTGACACACTTCATTGTTTGTGTTGACATGCAGCTAACTTCATCTCTCTATTAGCAACAAACGTGTAGCGTCAATTGTTCAGTGTTCGGCGCGGACTTGGTTTCCTGTACAGCGCAACGGATGTGTACTCAAATGCGGAGTTGCCAGATAGCTGTTTTCTGTACGGATTAGCAGGTGGTAGCGGCCGTGGCGCTCAATGTCTGTTCTGGGAGAGATTTCCAGAACGAAGTTGCCTCATCAGGAGGACGTTTGGAGCAAGTGGTCATCGTCTTAGGAAGCATGGGACTTTTAAGCCCACTACGGGAGAAGTGCTAGAAGGAACAGTGGAGAAACTTGTTTCATAATGTGCTGATACCGTGTCTTCCTATGTGTTTCCCACGATTAAAGCGTTCAGGAACTGCATAAACTGAACCCTGATATGGAAATAAAGCATTTTAGGACCAATGTCCATGCGACATATTCTCTTCCTCTATGTGTTAGGAATGTTTCCTGAAAGTTTTGCCATACCTTTTTGTCACAGCCTATGTAACAAACTTGCACCACATAATTAATCTCTGAAAGACAGAACAGACAGACGGAGAGAAGCACGTACCTCAGGGTAAGTTGGCAAGGCGCTACAAGCAGTTAGGTCCAGAACAAATTACCGGACAGCAGAACTTGAACGGAGCTCTCCCAAGCGCACCAGTGTTTTTATTGTGAAACTGGTGGAATGGTTCAGTATTTAAGGCCCACAGATACGCAGTGGTTCAAAAATGCTACCATTACATAATCTTGTTGACATTGCTAAACGTATCTATGTGTATGAGCGAGCGGAGAATGCTACAAATGCAGCTCTGAGTCGGGCAAAATTTACGACTGCCTGGTGTAAATCATCGCAACCAATGGTACTGCGACTTCTTTAGTTCTGTAAAAGGACAGGATTGGAGCATCATATTCTCTGTTAGTACAACAGTTAACTGAACTAACAATTAACTGAGCTTTTTAACGAGAATCGCTTTACTTGTATGAGGTTTCTTACCTGGTTCTTAAATGAAATGACAGTCTATCAAATTAATGTACCCGATTAATGATACACATTTCAAACAATTTGATAAGAGCAGTCGTTGCTATGGTACATTCAGCCTTGTAGTAAATGAAACGGTGTCTAAAAAATTGATACTTAATAATTTTTTCATAATGCGGGGCCACGGTCATAATATATTACTTTAAAGTCAGTACCGCCATTATGCTGTTCTTTATTTGCAGTGTTACATTTATACTTGCACAATCATGATTTCGGCCAATAGTGTATTTTAAATACGAGAGTATGCCATCTTAGGCACTATATAACACTTAAAACACTTGATAATGGCTGTTTGAAGCCGAAATTATGATTGTGTAAGTGTAAATGTAACACTGCAAATAAACGACAGTATAACGGCGCTACTGACTTTAAAGTGATACTTATTAGGTTCTGCAGCTGTTTACTCACTACATGTAATTCAAATTCGGCATTTTTTCTGGTCTGGTGTGAAGTGGAAATGTATCGAGGTTCTTTGTTCTTTCTTTTCTTATTCGAGTCAGAGCTACACTAAAATGATCATATATCCAATACATACAAAGAAAACTGTACAGTATTCATCCAGAATTGGGCAACTTTGATAGCACTGGGTGCTACAGCTGGTTGGGCGTGCGTTACATTTGAAGAGATGCCGAGTTGTCTGCAATTCACAGTATTGTGTTGGCAGTTGGCAGTTGGAAGCTCCATTTAAGGGGATTGTCCGCCGATCTTGCGACTTCCGTAGTCTGTTCAAGGACTTCCAGATGACCCACTTCTCCATGTGTCCAGGCGGCATCTTTCTTTCCACTTGGTGAATCGGGTAGCCGCAGCTGATCATTCTAATGGCTGTGAAGTTGTTAGAAAACTCTTCCTGGACTTCAGTCTTGGCTTGGCAGGTTGTTATCCAAAGAGTGGATGTGAGGTCACTGTACTTGATTTATGCCTCTCGATGTTAGCGGCGACCTCTCTTCTGATGTCACATTGGGGATTGGCCTTAGGCAGCCTGTAACAATCCTACAGTTGTCATTTAAGGCTACATCAACCTGCTTTGCATGTACTGAATTGTACCGCACTGGGCTAGCGTACTCTCCTGCAGAATAGCAGAATAGCTGTTGTTCTTAATGTTTGTGTATGTGTTCATAAAACAGATATTAGAGGTGAGACACCCCTTAACGTTTGTAAATGAAACTTCATTACAGTAAGTGACACTGCAGAAGTCTTATCACACTCATTAAATGACATGACGAGTAGTTGTTCGCGATCCGAATTTGAATCTACTGTTAACCGAACAAAGCTTGCATGTCTGATCGAGACTCGACTAGGCATAAAGAGACGTAAAATATCGAAGTGTTCACCAGTGTCACTTTACAAGACCGTATGTCCGAACCTGGAAATAAGTGACGTTATGTTTAGCACTGCACCAAGAACCCCATGAAGCTTATGTTGCCCTGAGAAGTAACCACTAAAGGTATGTAATAAAGTACAAAGCACAAGTCTGAAATGCCATGAAGCAAAGGTGTGGTGGTGAACGAGGAGTAGAACCTAGTACCTGTATGAGTTGTTAATTAAGCACAGTCATATGTCAGATGTAAAATACACTGGTGTCGAAAATTAAAGCAACAAATCGCTATTTCCCCGTCCTGTGTCTATTCACAAGATAATCATCCAACTTTTCCTATGACGACATGACGAGTGTGTGTGTGAAATCTTATGGGACTTAACTGCTAAGGTCATCAGTCCCTAAGCTTACACACTACTTAACCTAAATTATCCCAACGACAAACGCACACACCCATGCCCGAGGGAGGACTCGAACCTCCGCCGGGACCAGCCGCACAGTCCATGACTGCAGCGCCTTAGACCGCTCGGCTAATCCCGCGCGGCCGACATGACGAGTATTCTAGTATTTATGGTGAGAGAGACGAATGGAAAGTTGCACTGACTACCGCAGTACGTATGAAAGAAAATAAACTTAATCCACTGAGTTGCAGATCCATGTCATTGATGTCGGCATGTAGCAGGACGTGTGAATAAATACTTTGTTCGAAATAGCCAGAAATATATTACTTATTGACATCAAACCAGCATGGATTTGGAAAGCATCACTCATCTGAGACACAACTGGCACTTCATTCGCACTACGTACTGCGTCCAGGGACTCGCAAATTTACTCTGTATTTATAGAGTTCTAAAAAGGCTTTCGATATCACTCCTCATAAGAGGCTTCCAACTACATTACTTTCCTATAGACAATGGTCTCAGTTGTGCGACTGGATTCGTGATTTCCTGTCTGAAAGCTCACAATTCCCAGTAATGACGGGACGTCACCTAGTGAAATGAATGTGGTGAGAGTATTCCGCATGTAGAGTGATGTAGACCTGCTGCTTCTAATATATATGTATAAAATATTTATCCTATAATCACAACATTTGTCTTAGATTTGAAGCATGTAATCTGCAGTGTGGTAAACTCCTCAGAAGAGGAAAGCGAATTGCAAAATGATATCTTCACACCGCAAAACGTGAAAATTGGCACTAAACAATACAATTTGTGAGGTTCTCCACATGAATACCAAAAGAATTCCGTTAAAGTTCGCTTACGCGATAAATCAGTCACATTTAAAGGTTGTGGATTCAACTTAACGACTAGGAGCCACGATCACGAACGACCTACATTGGAACCGACATATGAAAAATTTTGTGGGAAAGGAAACCCAAAGACTCTGTTTTACTGATGGAATACGTAGGAGACGCAACATATCAATTAAAGCGGCAGCCTACAACACATTTGTCCGTCCCCTTCGTGAATATACCTGCGTGGTATGGGATCCGTACGAGGTGGGACTGACGGAAGATATCGAAAAATTTCAAAGGCGGACAGCTTGTTTTGTTTTACCACGAAATAGGGAGATTGCGTCATGGATATGGTAAACTAGTAAAGATAAAATTATTGAAATGCAGGCGTTTGGTTCAAATGGCTCTGAGCACTATGGGACTTAACATCTGAGGTCATCAGTCCCCTAGAACTTAGAACTACTTAAACCTAATTAAACTAAGGTCATCACTTAGATTTGGATTCAGATGTCAAGGAAGGGGTAACAGGAAGGCGGGAGGGACCTAGGAATGGATAGGAGTGCAGAAGTGCTAAATAAAAGAGTGGAAATCTTGCAAAGTATTCCTTACTTAGACGAGTGCCACAGTTCGTTTCATCTTAGGACAGAGGGAAAAGGAAGGAATGTTTTCAGAACGAAGAATGAGGTGACTGAATATAAAAGAATATGGTTTCATAGATTTTGAGAGGAATGGTAGAAGACAGTAAAGAAAGCAGAAATTAAACGAGAATGTATAGTTTCAATAGAAACCGCTAGACTTGTTTATAACGTTTTGGAAGAATGGAGTAGAAAGCCAATTGTAACATAAGAGAGACAGGAGAGAGAGAGAGAGAGAGAGAGAGAGAATGGAGGAGAAATTGGCAGTAAATAAATGTTCGACGAAATCGTTTGCACAATTTTTGGAGGAAGTGTATTAATGAATGGAGGGGAAGAAAGAGAGCCGGCCGGAGTGGCCGTGCGGTTCTAGACGCTACAGTCTGGAACCGCGTGACCGCTACGGTCGCAGGTTCGGATCCTTCCTCGGGCAAGGATGTGTGTGATGTCCTTAGGTTAGTTAGGTTTAAGTAGTTCTAAGTTCTAGGGGACTGATGACCACAGAAGTTAAGTCCCATAGTGCTCAGAGCCATTTTCTAGGTCTTCCTTCCAATTTGTTCGTAATTGTAATACCTAGGTATTTAGTTGAATTTACGGCTTTTAGATTAAACTGATTTATCATGTAACCGAAGTTTAACGAATTCCTTTTAGCACTCATGTGGATGACCTCACACTTTTCGTTTTTTAGGGTCAACAGCCACTTTTCGCACCATTCAGATATCTTTTCTAAATCGTTTTTCAGTTTGTTTTGATCTTCTGATAACTTTATTAGTCGATAAATGACAGCGTCATCTGCAAACAACCGAAGACGGCTGCTCAGATTGTCTCCCAAATCGTTTATATAGCTAAGGAACAGCAAAGGGTCTATAACACTACCTTGGGGAACGCCAAAAATCACTTCAGTTTTACTCGATGACTTTCCGTCAATTGCTACGAACTGTGACCTCTCTGACAGGAAATCACAAATCCAGTCACATAATTGTGACGGTATTCCATGAGCACGCAATTTCACTACGAGCCGCTTGTGCGGTACAGTATTTGCTCCCTGTCCTGCTGTGAGTTCACTCTCTTCCTGCCTGATCCAGAAACTCTGTTGGTAGCGCGTCTTTCAAGGTACACTACTGCCCATTAAAATTGCTACACCACGAAGATGACGTGCTACAGACGCGAAATTTTAACATCAGCAAGAAGATGCTGTGATATGCAACTGAATAGCTTTTCAGAGCATTCACACAAGGTTGGAGCCGTTGGCGACACCTACAGCGTGCTGACATGAGGAAAGTTTCTAACCGATTTCTCATACACAAACAGCAGTTGACAGGCGTTGCCTGGGGAAACGTTGTTGTGATGCCTCATGTAAGGAGGAGAAATGCGTTCCATCACGTTTCCGACTTTGATAAAGGTTGGATTGTAGCCTATCGCGATTGCGGTTTATCGTATCGCGACATTGCTGCTCGCGTTGGTCGACATCCAATGAATGTTAGCAGGATATGGAATCGGAGGGTTCAGGAGGGTAATATGGAACGCCGTGCTGGATCCCAACGGCCTCATATCACTAGCAGTAGAGATGACAGGCATCTTATTCGCATGGCTGTAACGGATCGTGCAGCCACGTCTCGATCCCTGAGTCAACAGATGGGGACGTTTGCAAGACAACAACCATCTGCACGAACAGTTCGACGACGTTTGCAGCAGCATAGACTATCAGCTCGGAGACCATGACTGCGGTTACCGTTGACGCTGAATCACAGAGAGGAGCGCCTGCGATGGTGTACTTAACGACGAACCTGGGTGCACGACTGGCAAAACGTCATTTTTCTGATGAATCTAGGTTCTGTTTACAGCATCATGATGGTCGCATCCGTGTTTTGCGACATCGCGGTGAACGCTCATTGGAAGCGTGTATTCGTCATCGCCATACTGGCGTATCACCAGGCGTGATGGTATGGGGTGCCGTTGGTTACACGTCTCGGTCACCTCTTGTTCGGATTGACGGCACTTTGAACAGTGGACGATACATTTCAGATGTGTTACTACCCGTGGCACTACCCTTCATTCGATTTCTGCGAAACCCTACATTTCAGCAGGATAATGCACGACTGCATGTTGCACGTACTATACGGGCCTTTCTGGATACAGAAAATGTTCGACTGCTGCTCTGGCCAGCGCATTCTCCACATCTCTCACCAATTGAAAACATCGGGTCAATGGTGGCCAAGCAACTGGCTCGTCACAATACGCCAGTCACTACTCTTGATGAACTGTGGTATCGTGTTCAAGCTGCATGGGCAGCTGTGCCTGTACACGCCATCCGAGCTCTGTTTGACTCAATGCCCAGGCGTATCAAGGCCGTTATTACTGCCAGAGGTGTTTGTTCTGGGTACTGATTTCTCAGGATCTATGCACCCAAAGTGCGTGAAAATGTAATCACATGTCAGTTCTAGTATAATATATTTGTCCCATGAATACCTGTTTATCATCTGCATTTCTTCTTGGTGTAGCAATTTTAATGGCCAGTAGTGTAGTTTCTCCACCATCTCGTTGCAGCGGTGCATGGCACACCGTACCTTCTGCCATATTCTCTTATGAAACATCCGCCTTGTTCAACAAGAGCGACGACTCTACCTCGAGTTGCTCTCCCAGTGAGCCAGAGCAACAGATGGCCTGAAGTGAATTTCTGGTTGTCGATGTTATTCTGAGGCCAGGAGAGGAAGTAAACATATTTATGTCAAAACGAGTGGCAGAGGCAGCGCCATGCTGTGTGGCCGTTCTGGCCCGTCCCGGGCAGGAGGCCTGCGCCTGCCCCTCCCCCCCCCCCCCCCCCCCCCCCAGTTGGCATCGGTCATGCGTCGGCACCAGGCTGTAGCTGGCCGGCCAGCCCGTCTGTTTCTCGCGAGCCGTGGCTAGTACAGACCCAGGCTGCAAAGCCTTACTCACCCTTTGAAGGATCAAACCCAAGTCTGCAGTTTAAACCCGAGCAGCTAGAGTTATTTTGCTGTAACATGAGCAGGCACATCTGCTTTTGACGTTTCATTCAAATATTTAACGAAAAATACAAGGTGTACAACTTTGCTTCCGCCGTTTTTCCCCAACATTTGAGGCTTTAATGAAACGAATTGGTTACACATGTATCATTCAAAGTATTTTCCATCGCTGGTCACTACTTTCTCCCATCTTTCGGGCAGTGTACGAATCCCGCGTCGAAAAAAGTTGTTCATCTTTTGAAGCGATCCACGAATAGTTCCAATTTGTGACTTTTTCGTGAGATCGGAAGTGTTGGTCAGCCAGGCCATGCGCCATTGATCTAAACAAGTGACAGTCAGGGGGAGCAATGTCTGGAGAATACGGCGGGTAGGATAGGAGTTCCCATTTTAACGTTTCCAAGTACTTTTTGATCTCTTTTTCAACTTGGGGTCGAGCGTTGTCCTGCTGCAAAATCACTTTATCGTGGCCCTCGCTGTATTGCGCCCGTTTGTCTTTTGATGCTCTGCTCAAACGCATTAATTGCGTTCGATAACGAGCACCTGTCATTGTTTCACTTGGTTTTAACACCTCATAGTACACGACGTCGAGCTAGTCCCACCAAATACAGACCATTATCTTGGATCCGTGAATATTCAGTTTGGCAGTCGACGTGGAAGCATGGCCGGGATATCCCCATGATTTATCGTAATGAACTCAGTTTTCATCCCCGGTCACAATTCGATGCAGAAATCTCTTCCGTTTTTGCCTCTGAAGCAACTGAAGCAACTGTTCACAAACACACAAACGCCGCTCAACGTCTCTTGGTTTCAGCTGACACCGGACGCAAGTTCCTTCTTTCTGAATCATGCCCATAGCCTTGAGACGTTTTGAAATGGCTTGCTGTGTCACTCCTAATAATCGTACCAGTTCTTCTTGAGTTTGACGTGAGTCTTTATTCAGCAGCGTCTCCAATTCTGCATCTTCGAAAACATTCTCTCTTCCACCACTATGCTGGTCTACGACGTAAAATCACCGTTCTTGAAGGAAACTATTATTTCTTGTAAGCGCTCTGCATTAGATCCACCTTAAGAAAATATGTATTCTACCCAGATAAAGAAGCGTATTTTAAAAGTAAAGAGTTTTGGTGGCAATATTGCCAAATAATTTTGTGTACGTACTACATTATTCATATTTTGAGCACTTATAAAGTGTATTCAATGTCTTTGAAACAATAAGTGCTGCACGACGGCAATTACGTTCTGCTGAGGCACTTTACATCACAATGATACACGATTACTCCGAAGTTCGCAGTTAAGTATTTCGTAAAGGGTTCGTAGAATCGCCTCAATTTCTCGACCATTCAATTCACGTACGAAGCTCGAGAAGAACGAACACCATATTCCTTATGTGCGAGTTCTAATTTCTCTTATGTTATATCATCCTTTCTACGACGGTGGCAACAAAACTGTTTGCATTCGGAGGAGAAAGATGATGGCTGAAATGTCGTGCAAATATCGTCGACGTATCGCTGTTCTATAAGGGTGCCGCGGATGTCAAAAGGGTCCTACTGTGAAATGAAATGGTACCCCAAACCATCACTCCTGGTTGTCGGACGTACGATGGGCAACACTCAGCTGACTCAATGAGTCAAATTTTACAGTCAAAGGGTGTACATGATTTACGACAGAGTATTTCACAGCGCACAGATTACCCAGTTTATTCCCATCCAATATTTCATAATGAGGGCACTTAGCAAATTCCAACAAACTTTACAGTTAATTCCAGATCTTTACGAAACCTTCTCATGGTGACATCCCATACAAAATGATGAAACGGAAACACCTTGTGGCTTACCACATTTTCGCTGTTCATCCAGTAAGGCAATATCATCCGGCATGACATTTAATTATTACTTCTTCGCTACTAACTCTATTCACAACACATTTTTCAGGCGGTATCCACACAAACCACTGAACGTGCCTGCAAAATTATATCACTGTACGAAACATAATTCGGCAGATATCACGTTTTATACCCGCGACTTCGGTTCTTTAAAGAGTCTGGGCTGTTTCCTAAAACCAATGGTAGACGGTGGGCAACACTCAGATTGGTATCCCACCACCGTAGGGGGCGTCTACAGACACGCCTTCGCTGGACATTGGGGCTCTATTCGAAGCAGGACCCAACACTGAAGACAATTCTACCCTACTGAGATTTCAGGCCGTAGACGAGTCTGATGGCGCCCCCGACAGCGGTGGGATGCCAACGCGACTGTCCGACAGCCAGGAATGATGCTCTGGAGTACCTTTTCATTTCATAGTAGGACCCTTTTGATTGTCGTCCACGGTACCCTTACAGAATAGCGGTAGGACTAAGATATTGTGTGTCCCCTTCTGTTGCCCAATATGCCAAGTCATCCTGGGCTTACATTTCAGCAAGATAACGCCTCCTCACGCAAGGCGAGAATGTCTACTACTTGTCTTCGTGCTTGCTGAAACCTCCCTCGGCCAGAAAGGTCGTCAGATCCCTCCAAAACTGAGAACATTCGGAGCATTATGAGCAGGGCCCTCCAACCGAATCGGGAATTTGATTACGTAACGCGCCAACTGGACAAAATTTGGCACGATATCCCTCAGAAGGACATCCAACAATCAATCAATTCCAAGCCGAATAACTGCTTGCATAAGGGCCAGAGGTGGACCAACGCGTTATTGACGTGTACAATTTCTGAAGCTCCTTCTCTTGAATAAATCATCGTGTTTTTCTAAAACTGTAATTATTTCCAGAATGAGATTTTCACTCTGCAGCGGAGTGTGCGCTGATATGAAACTTCCAGGCAGATTAAAACTGTGTGCCCGACCGAGACTCGAACCTTTGCCTTTCGCGGGCAAGTGCTCTACCAACTGAGCTACCGAAGCACGACTCACGGCCGGTACTCACAGCTTTACTTCTGCCAGTACCTCGTCTCCTACCTTCCAAACTTTACAGAAGCTTCTGTAAAGTTTGGAAGGTAGGAGACGAGGTACTGGCAGAAGTAAAGCTGTGAGTACCGGGCATGAGTCGTGCTTCGGTAGCTCAGTTGGTAGAGCACTTGCCCGCGAAAGGCAAAGGTCCCGAGTTCGAGTCTCGGTCGGGCACACAGTTTTAATCTGCCAGGAAGTTTCATATCAGCGCACACTCCGCTGCAGAGTGAAAATCTCATTCTGGAAACATCCCCCAGGCTGTGGCTAAGCCATGTCTCCGCAATATCCTTTCTTTCAGGAGTGCTAATTCTGCGAGCTTCTGTAAAGTTTGGAAGGTAGGAGACGAGGTACTGGCAGAAGTAAAGCTGTGAGTACCAGCCGTGAGTCGTGCTTCGGTAGCTCAGTTGGTAGAGCACTTGCCCGCGAAAGGCAAAGGTCCCGATTTCGAGTCTCGGTCGGGCACACAGTTTTAATCTGCCAGGAAGTTTCGTTTTCTGTAATTATTTGTTTGTCTGTACATGTAGTACAACATATAGACCGATTTTCATCCCATTCGTATAATTTCTTCGTGGCTAGTCTTTTCTTTTTTTCTCTTACAGTCTGTTACAATGAGATTGGGTAAAAATATATCCCTGGGTTTATGCTTTGCTCATGCTTGATAATTACTTTCCATCTTTATGCTTATGTAAGGCATCGATTCAGCCTTATCCTTAGGTAAAATCACGATTAAATATCAACACGGTCAGGTTAAGCAGAAAGACTGAAGAGCATTATAACTATCAACCAGTTTTTTATATATTCTTCAAGCCACTCTTCCTTTCAGTCTCCGTATTAGTTTGCTGTATTTGAATGCGTCAACAGTACAGGGGTACTTTTATTTCTGGAAATCTTTGGTTACCTGCTTCGACAAGAGATCATCAGACTTCAGATTCCAAACTCCAAACCAGTCAAACTGCCCATGTTTGTAAGTTCATCTTTATCCTGTGTATAAATTAGGCTTTGCTTGTTCCTTCTACTTACACATATTAGTCTAAGTCTTTCTGTATGGATTTTGGTCTTTTTATGTTTCAGTGTGACTCATTAATTAGTTACTGGATTCTCTGATAACGGGAAACCTTAAAATTTAAGGACCTTAAAAGAGAGAACTCGATGACATTCTATTTGTAAAATCTAATCATCACAACACAAAGAACGTAAAGTGAAAACTGATTCCTCCGTCGCTTCTTCGTAGAAAAATTTTACAATTAAAAACAAAAAGGACAACATTGCCATTTTATACAGTTTTATTTTATTCTGTTAATAGGTTTTCAGCCTACAAGGTTATCTTCATATTATCATCGCCAAAGAGGATACAATATTGGTAAATAAGACTGGAAAGGGATTTTAAAGGGGGACAGCGAGGTACAAACACAGAGTAAATGTCATCTTTAATAATTCAATGCTAATGTAACTGAAAATGTAGATAGAAATTAAATATAAAGGAAAGAAACTAGAATAACATAAACACTAAAGCTGAAAAAAAAAAGGGTATGGGTGCGGACGAAGATGAGGTGGAAGGGAGGAGGACAAAATTACCAAAAAATTACACTTAACAAAATCAAGGATCTACATACGGTAAAACAACTTAACAGCTTATATAATAATTGAAATTAAATTAACAATCACAGCAAAATAAAAGTTGGTTGGTTGATTCGTGGGAGGGGGCCAAACAGCGAGATCATTGGTCCCGTAGGATTAGCGAAGGATGGAGATGAAATCGGTTGTGCCTTTTCAAAGGAACCATCCCGGCATTTGCCTGGAGTGATTTAGGGAAGTCACGGAAAACTAAAATCAGGACGACCGGACGCGTGTTTGAACCATCGACCTCCCGAATGCGAGTCCAGTGTGCTAACCACTGCGCCACCTTTCTCGGTAAAATAAAAGTGATACAAGACAAGAGTACTTAACAGTAGCTTGAAGAGGTATTACACATGGAAGATGATGCAGAAACAGAGTAAAGGATAGGTCTAACAACTACAACAGTGGATACGTGAGTTAAATATGTTTATCAGGAACGGGAAGAATGTTTCTTACTGTAGGAAAGTGTACATATTACAAAACAACAGGATGTGTGGAGCGAGTAGACAATAATACTAAAATAAATAAATACAAGAAAAACTGAAGAACAGAATCGAACAGATAGTATGGAAAGAAACAGAGAAATGTAATGATTATGTAAAATTTATGAGAAGTATTGATCAGTGTTTGGTCATTTAATAATTAAATCACGACTGTGGACCAATCTTGGATTTCCAGTGCTTGAAACCGGTAAAATTTTTGGCGTTTGTTTACTAAGTGGAGGACATAGGACTGTGGCTGGCACCTGTGGCTCCGTAAATGTGGAGCAAGAATTCTGCAAGTTACAGCTGCGTTGATGATCAGCCAACCTAGTTGCTATGTCTCTGAGTGATTTAACACTATAAAACTTATTTCATTGAGGCCAAGCAATTTTGTATACGCAGTGTTGAGTAGTAACTGGATCTTATCTTTGCTGCTGAAAGTACGCTCACATAGTAGGAAATCTTATAGTTAAGGGATTTAAGTGTTTTTCCTACGGTCTGTGATAACTGTTCTTGGTATGGTATAGTACACCACTTCCTGGAAACAAAGGAACAGCGCATAGAGCATAGAGGAGGAATATTAATTTTCAATTTTTGTTCTCTATGTAAGATGTGGTCAATCAGACTGCGTTATTCATAACCACTGGTTGAGGCAATAAATTTTGTAGTGTTAACTATGATCTGAATTCTCTTTTCTAGACTGGGAACAGGTAACAAACGGTGCTCCGTTGAGTGGAGTGTTGCACGTTTATTTTGTATTGCATATTGTGAGAAAGATGTATCTGAAGTTGTAGTCTACAGATGTCATATTCCGCAAGCCACCTGTGGCAGAGCGTACTTTTGTACCACTAGCTGAATATTCCAACCCTGTTACACTCGCGAATGGCGTGTGGGAAGAATGATTGTCGGTACCCCTCCGTATTGGCTCCAATTTCTCGAATTTTCTCCTCGTGATCATTACGCGAGATTTATCGAGATTTATGTGCGTGTGTGTGTGTGGGGGGGGGGGGCGTAATATGATGCCCGACTCTTCCCGGTAAGTGCTCTTTTGAAATTTCAATAGTAAATCTCTGCGTGATGCACAACACCTTGTTTTGTAACGTCTGCCAACGGAGTTTGTTGAGCAACTCCGTAACGCTCTCGCGCCAACTAAACGATCCCATGACGAAACACGACGATCTTTATTGGATCTTCTCTATCTCTTCTATCAGTCCTACCTGGTATGGATCTACATCTACATCTACATCTACATTGATACTCCGCAAGCCACCCAACGGTGTGTGGCGGAGGGCACTTTACGTGCCACTGTCATTACCTCCCTTTCCTGTTCCAGTCGCGTATGGTTCGCGGGAAGAACGACTGTCTGAAAGCCTCCGTGCGCGCTCTAATCTCTCTAATTTTACATTCGTGATCTCCTCGGGAAGTATAAGTAGGGGGAAGCAATATATTCGATACCTCATCCAGAAACGCACCCTCTCGAAACCTGGCGAGCAAGCTACACCGCGATGCAGAGCGCCTCTCTTGCAGAGTCTGCCACTTGAGTTTATTAAACATCTCCGTAACGCTATCACGGTTACCAAATAACCCAGTGACGAAACGCGCCGCTCTTCTTTGGATCTTCTCTATCTCCTCCGTCAACCCGACCTGGTACGGATCCCACACTGATGAGCAATACTCAAGTATAGGTCGAACGAGTGTTTTGTAAGCCACCTCCTTTGTTGATGGACTACATTTTCTAAGCACTCTCCCAATGAATCTCAACCTGGTACCCGCCTTACCAACAATCTCAGATAGATGAACAATACTCAAGAATCGGTCGCACGAGCACCTTATAAGCCACTTCCTTCGTGAGTCAATAGACGAGGTCGGCCTGTACGCTTTTGTGCCGTACGTGTCCCTTCACGTTTCCACTTCACTATCACATCGGAAACAGTGGATCTCGCGTACAGACATATGACACAAGTGACCCAATCACCTGACCACGTCCGAAGTCCGTCAGCTCCGCGGAGCGCCCCATTCTGCTCTCTCACGATGTCTAATGACTACTGAGGTAGGTGATATGGAGTACCTGGTAGTAGGTGGCATCCCAATGCACGTAATATGAAAAAGTATGTTTTTGGGGGTGTCCGGATACTTTTGATCACATAGTGTAGATCTCAATACGTCTTAACTATATTGCTACATGACACACGACACAGGAAATAAAACTTGAACGAAACGGAAACTACTGAGGTAGGTGATATGGAGTACCTGGTAGTAGGTGGCATCCCAATGCACGTAATATGAAAATCATGGTGAAACCAAACCTAAAATTTTGGCATTCAAACTCACCTGCATAAACCGCATCATGAATCGACCCTACAAGCACATATTAGAATTGTAAAACTACCGTAGGCTACCGTAGACCGTGATAGGTAAGGGTAGACTAAAGTAGTTTTCCTGGTAGCCTTGGTCTATTAAGATCGTTACCATGTTAGCTGTAAGTTAGGTATGTTGCATACCTTTCGGGCGTTACCCCACTTCGATCGCTTTGTTTGCGTAAGCAATCGGTGTCTTACTGTAAGTATGAGTAGATTCCCCTAGAAACCGGAAGCGATGAACCATCTAGAAACATACTGAGGATATATAAAAGGCCGAATAACCTATGGAACATCTTTGTTCTACATAGTTATCCTCCTGTTGTTACTCAAAATTAAACACTATTTGTAGGAAAATTGAAATAGTCAGTGTACAATTCAAATTTTATTCGAAAATGTTTGATTTGAAACGTGAAGCAGAGAGATGTCATAATAGAAGTAAAAGAATATACAGATTTAAAGCTAGAAAACGAAATTTTCTAAAAAAAATAAAATTAAGAAAAAAAAAACGCAAAAGAAAAACATATCAAACGTCACTTAATACTTCGTCGAGCTCATATGAAACATGTTTCTGTTAGTCGTAAACAACTTTCACACTTATCAATAACAACGGGAAATTCTTGGCTTTGATCATGATGAAGTACGTTGTACTGAGTACAAAATAACAACAATAATTATATAGATTGTTTAATTTTTGTGCATCTAAAGTGTACAAACATCAGAAGTAACTGCTTCGGTTACATAAAAGCGGAGACGTTAAACGTCAACTATTTTTTATTACTTATAAAATGCAGTTTATATTTTATTAGGCTATAAAATATGCAATGGACTAACATTGAACGATTTGCAGCTCTTATCATGTGAAAAACAAACAAACAAAAAACAAAGTAAAGCCGTCGGCTTTCAGTTTTTCTCTTTCACATTTATTTATGTTTCTTTTCCTACAAATTCTACCAATACTACCGGTAATACTACTGTTTACTACAGCACTTACGTATTGTAACCGTAGTTGTGGTAAAGCGCAACTGTACCACATATTCAATTTTCGCGTAATTCTTGTCAAAGAACAACTTCTCTGGCGCTTGTGTGTTTGTGACCACATACGCAGTGGCTCGCTCCTCGTCTTGACAAGGACGGAACGAGTGCTGAGAATCTATCGGGAATGTGATACGTCCGAAATATCAACTGAAAAAATAGGCCTACTGTAGTTCTATCCCCGAAATATAATGGATTATTCACTGCGGCCAGAAAATATGAAATTGCACATATAACTTACTTCATCTTCATCTTCAGCTGCAATCATTTCGTCAGTTCGCAAACAATAGACTACAGATGCTCTCATTTATTACTCGTAGCTTTTGAGTCCTACAACCATATATACTTTGAGAAACCTAAGAGAGATATAACGGCCTCGACTACCAGTGCAGGAGGGATCCTGTTCCTGATTATTCAGGCGTTGTGTAGAGTGAGTTGAGAAGGAAGAGGACAAGTCGTTAAGCTGAAGTGTATCGGTGAATATTTATAGTGTAGTAACAGTGTTGTCCAGAAGATTTTTGTATTTGTTTATCTGCAAACTGTTCCCCCGGAACAAACATGATCATTAATGAGCACTGTGACGAGCCGTTTGTCTCATCAGCTTGTGTGTAACGATGACCAGAAAACTGTAATATCGACAGAGAAGTGATTCTTTTTAAGAATTTCTCGTTGGTTTTAAGGCAGTCTCTGAATAAATCTATTGGCTACTCGTGTATGGGCAGCATCTGAATTTTTTGAAGGCAACTGTAAAACTAAATTACCTATGTATCCATTAAATGGTTCCATAGTAATTATGAAACCGATTACAAACATACGGTGAGTGTGTCACTCCGTGGAGTAGAAAATTTGAAGACTCTGATCTGAGTATTATTCATGACTCGAGTACAGCTTTGGTTTAGCTATCCTTCATGTATTCTGTTTGTATTGTGTCTGTGGTTCATCGAATTTTAGAATTTTAGAATATAATAATGTACTTTCAGGAACTTATTTCGATTATGAGAGTTCTATTTCCCGTCTGCACATGTTGTCAGGTCGACTGTTGTCCACAGGGCGACAACGTATTGGTTCAAATGGTTCAAATGGCCCTGAGCACTATGGGCCTTAACAGCTATGGTCATCAGTCCCCTAGAACTTAGAACTACTTAAACCTAACTAACCTAAGGACATCACACACATCCATGCCCGAGGCAGGATTCGAACCTGCGACCGTAGCAGTCGCGCGGTTCCGGACTGCGCGCCTAGAACCACGAGACCACCGCGGCCGGCGACAACGTATTACACCTGTTTCACTCTACTGATCCAGCCACGGATGCTATACTAATGAGATTACAAGTAAGTGGAAATTTGTCCTCCTGTTCCTCGTAGGCCTAATTGAACGTTTCACATGTGGTCACATAGGCAACAATTGAAGCAGAATTATTAGGGGACAATTTCATGCAGTCAGAAAAGTTGTGCAGATTAATTTTTTGCTAAAGAATAGTTAAATAATTCAGCTGCGACTCAACTCATTATCCTTAGTTGTTCCTCACGGCGAATTTTCCGTTTAGTGGTTAGTATTGTGTATTCTCTTGCGAACAAATGTGTACTGTACACGAGGTGACTAAAGCCACGAACAGCGATATACACATATGCAGATGTCGTTAACATCGCGTACACAATGTATAAAAGGACAGTTCACTGGCGAAACTGTCATTTCTTCTCAGGTGATTCATTTGACAAGCTCTCCGACATGATTATGGCCGCATATCGGCAATTAACAGACTTTGAACGCGGAATGGTAGTTGGAGCTAGACGCACTGAATGCAGTGGGACAGCAGTACATCGACGCAATACTCACTATGTTTACGTGCGACACATCTTCCAAAAGACGAAAACCGAATTTCGGAAACTGTTTTTCGCTGTCGTGTTTACATGTTGCGGTTTGAAGCAGATTTGTTAACTCAGCTAAATATGGCGCCTGGAAGCCAGCTGTTCCAGTTTCTGATTCAGTCATCCCAATCGCTATTTCTGCTTGTCTTTCACAACACAGTAATTCACCTCGTCCATATTAGGAGAATATATAGAAAACAAGATGTAACTTGACAATCTAGCAACGCTACAAAACCGGTTGCGTTTACATGGGAGCGAAAATCGATTGCGGATCTGGAAAACCGGAAGCTAGAGGCGGACTTCCAGAATGGATTTTGAAGTGTTTACATGATCACACAGGAGCGTTATTAGGTTTTCCATGTCGGAAATCGTTACAGAATTCAATATTCCGAGATCCACAGTGTCAAGAGTGTGCACAGAATGCTAAATTCCAGGCACCACGAACAGGGCATTGGCCGACAGTCTTTACTTAACACCAGCCGGCCGCTGTAACCGAATGGTTCTTCGCGCTTCAGTCCGGAACCGCGCTGCTGCTACGGTCGCAGGTTCGAATCCTGCCTCAGGAATGGATGTGTGTGATGTCCTTAGGTTAGTTAGGTTTAAGTAGTTCTTAGGGGACTGATGACCTCAGATGTTAAGTCACATAGTGCTTAGAGCCATTTGAACCGTTTTTTCTTTACTTAACGACTGAAAGCAGCGGCTCTTGTCAGTACTAAGAGACAGGCAACACTGCGTGAAATAATCGCAAAAATAAATGTGGGACGTAAGACGAACATATCCGTCGTTTTGATGACAGCATGATGATAACACACGCAGCGCCTCTCCTGGGCTCGTGACCATATCGGTTGAACCCTATACGACTGGAAAACCGTGGCCTGGTCAGGTGGGACAACATTTCAGTTGTTAACAGATGATGTAGGGTTCGAGTTTGGATACACAGTGTTAAGAGCTCAGTCCTACTAACTTTCAACACTGGAATCGAAAGCAGCCAACAACAATCGTGCGGGGAAAAAAAAACACGGTTTCATGTTTAACCTGTAAGAGAGATGCTGGTGTAAAATTTGTGATCGTCTAGTTTGCTTTTGTTCTGGTTGATACCCAAATTTCTCCGCAGTGTCTCCCGGAACAAGAGCAAGTGACCCATCTGTTCGGGGACGTTAAGCTAGGCGGTTCCTTGAGCATCCTTCGTGACAAGTAGGCTATTTGCTGGCTGCAGCTTTCACCCTCTCTCTTCTCTCATCAACATAAACAAGGCAAACATGCTGGGACTCTATAAGCACAGCCACACGCACGAGACATTACAGGTAATATACGTGACACGCAAGCCTCTCACCTGGCGTCAGCCAGAAAGGTTTACACTACGCTGTGGGCCATTCCACTAAATAAAAACCCATCACGGCAGTGGTGCCCATTTTGCAGGTAAAAACAATCATTAATGTCCTTTTATCTTTCTATCACATTTAATTTTTGTGTTACAAGTTTGCCGTACCTTGTGACCGAGCGGTTCTAGGCGCTTCAGTCTGGAACCGCGCGACCGCTACGGTCGCAGGTTCGAGTCCTGCCTCGGGCATGGATGTGTGTGATGTCCTTAGGTTAGTTAGGTTTAAGTAGTTCTAAGTTCTAGGGGACTGATGACCTCAGATGTTAAGTCCCATAGTGTTCAGAGCCATGTTACAATTCTGTTCACCATAAAGAAATGAGCAATGGACTCTGTGTGCAATCCTTACACCAGGTTCACTTGCTCTAGATAATCCTTGAAGATTTACTAATCACATAGTGGATGCATCAACTAAGCCTACAAAAGGAGTCACAGATTGTATGGTTGGGAGGCTCGGAGAGATCAGTTTAGCCGCCTCATATGACAGGTTTCTTCCTTCGCGCAGAATATCTTTCCTTGCCAAGCAGAAGAGTTGTTGCTCAAGTGTTAATATGAGCTGAGAATGAAAACGTGTTCCAAGTAGGGCGTATTCTTTTACTAGCTGTGCGATCAGCCGATTTCAACCTTGGATTATTTTCAAGCACGTGCCTTAAACTTCCGATCATATTATATTGTAATACATCACTGATACATGATGACAGAAATACGCCTTTTTCTGTGCGTATGTGGTGTTTTTGTGCCACACACACACACACACACACACACACACACACACACACACGCACACGCACACATACACAGTAGTAAGACGTTTTTATGTCCACATCTATCATAAGTGTATTAAAATTTAAAATGAAGCTGGAAGCTTAAGATACGCGCTTGAAAATGACCCAATGTTGGAATTGGTCGATAGATAATAAAAAGAATACAGCCTAATTGGAACATGTTCTCATTCTCAGAACACGTTGAGGCTGTGGACCGCCACGAAAATAAAATTTTAAAAAGTTAATGTGAGTGTAGGTGTCATAGACTTCCATCCCGACTCGCCATATGTTTAAATGGATGTGTTCAATCACACATTTAATTAAAGGCAAATCGAAGGCATGGGAGGGAAGGGCGGTTGGAGAAAGGAAAGAACTTATACAGGGTGGTCCATTGATAGTGACCGGGTCAAATATCTCACGAAATAAGGATCAAACGAAAAAACTACAAAGAACGAAACTTGTCTAGCTTGAAGGGGAAAACCAGTTGGCGCTATGGTTGGCCCGCTAGATGGCGCTGCCATAGGTCAAACGGATATCAACTGCGTTTTTTTTAAAATAGGAACCCCCATTTTTATTACATATTCGTGTAGTACGTAAAGAAATATGAATGTTTTAGTTGGATCACTTTTTTCGCTTTGTAATAGATCGCGCTGTAATAGTCAAAAGCGTATAAGTACGTGGTATCACGTAACATTCCGCCAGTACGGACGGTATTTGCTTCGTGATACATTACCTGTGTTAAAATGGCCCGTTTACCAAATGCGGAAAAGGGCGATATCGTGTTGATGTATGGCTGTTGTGATCAAAATGCCCAACGGGCGTGTGCTATGTATGCTGCTCGGTATCCTGGACGACATCATCCAAGCGCCTGGACCGTTCGCCGGATCGTTACGTTATTTAAGGAAACAGTAAATGTTCAGCCACATGTGAAACGTCAACCACGACCTGCAACATATGATGATGCCCAAGTAGGTGTTTTAGCTGCTGTCGTGGCTAATCCGCAGATCAGTAGCAGACAAATTGCCCGAGAATCGGGAATCTCAAAAACGTCGGAGTTGAGAATGCTACATCAACATCGATTGCACCCGTACCATATTTCTATGCACCAGGAATTGCATGGCGACGACTTTGAACGTCGTGTACAGTTCTGCCACTGGGCACAAGAGAAATTAGGGGACGATTGCAGATTTTTTGCACGCGTTCTATTTAGCGACGAAGCGCCATTCACCAACAGCGATAACGTAAACCAGCATAATATGCACTATTGGGCAACGGAAAATCCACGACGGCTGTGACAAGTGGAACATCAGCGACCTTGGCGGGTTAATGTATGGTGCGGCATTATGGGAGGAAGGATAATTGGCCCCCATTGTATCGATGGCAATCTAAATGGTGAAATGTATGCTGATTTCCTACGTAATGTTCCACCGATGTTACGACAAGATGTTTCACTGCATGACACAATGGCGATGTACTTCTAACATAATGGATGTCCGGCACATAGCTCGCGTGCGGTTGAAGCGGTATGAATAGCATATTTCGTGACAGGTGGATTGGTCGTCGAAGCACTTTCACCGGATCTGACGTCCCCGGTTTTATTTCTGTGGGGAAAGTTGAAGGATATTTTTATTATCGTCATCCACTGACAACGCCTGACAACATGCGTCACCGCATTGTCAATGGATGTGCGAACATTACGGAAGGCGAACTACTTGCTGTTGAGAGGAATGTCGTTGCCAAATGCATTGAGGTTGACGGGCATCATTTTGAGCATTTATTGCATTAATGTGGTATTTACAGGTAATCACGCTGCAACAGCATGCGTTCTCAGAAATGATAAGTTCACAAAGGTACATGTGTCACATTGGAACAACCGAAATACTGTAAAATGTTCAAACGTACCTATGTTCTGTATTTTAATTTAAAAACCTTCCTGTTACTACCTGTTCGTCTAAAATTGTGAGCCATATGTTTGTGACTATTACAATGCCATCTATCACAAAGCGAAAAAAGTGAGCCAACTAAAACATTCATATTTCTTTACGTACTACACGAATATGTAATAAAAAATATATCCGTTTGACCTATGGCAGCACCATTTAGCGGGCCAAGCATAGCGCCATCTGGCTTCCCCCTTCAAGCTAGACAAGTTTCATTCTTTGTAGTTTTTTCGTTTGATCCTTATTTCGTGAGATATTTGGCCCGGTCACAATGAGTGGACCACCCTGTAAACTAATAAGTATTGGAAGGTTAAAAACTGAGACAGTGTCCATAAAATGGTGCAAATGGTTCTGAGCGCTATGGGACGTAACATCTATGGTCATCAGTCCCCTAGAACTTAGAACTACTTAAACCTAACTAACCTAAGGACATCACACAACACCCAGTCATCACGAGGCTGAGAAAATCCCTGACCCCGCCGGGAACCGAACCCGGGAACCCGGGCGCGGGAAGCGAGAACGATACTGTCAATAGATTACCTATATTTAAATAGAGCTTCATTATTCATTTCTTTTCATATAGATAATAGAATACTTTTTGTTAACATTATTCACGTGAACAAAGTATGTAAATGTAGTTACTGGTTGTCAGACAAGCATATGAACCATAAAAGTTCCAGCTCACAATCACGCTCATCACTATCGTTACAGTGTTACTTTCATTCCAGTTAGTGTGAAAAGGGAGTATTCCCATTGAGAAACATGAAAATTTGGATGAAACTTCATATGGAACAGTTACTGTTTCTACTCATCAAGTTGTGATTGTTAACTTTAACTACTAGAGCCACTTTAAAACCGAACACTACTAGTTTAATAACTCCTTATTGTCATCTTTTCCTCTACGTTACTAATTGATTGTCTTCATTGTATCACGTTTCCCCTACTTACCCGTCGTCGTCTGCATTAATTTCTCTTCTTATATTCGTTATTATTCCATGTAATCCCGTTCCGCAAATTTCTGACTGGCTCCGCTGATTCCAATGACCCATTTACTAGATGAAAACACACGCACTCGAACCCTAGATTTCCCGTTGTCAGTCATACAATCCCCATGGAATGTCCGTCCGCCGAAGAAGATAGCGCTGGCGGGTATGGCACGCATAAAGTGCGTCGTGTTGTGTCATGCGTTGTGCTGTACGGCGACGAGAGAAGGCAGGTGTCGGCAAATAGCCTACTCCCTCGAACGGCACCATAGGGGCCACCAACCTTAACGTCCCTATCCGACAGACATATGACGATCAAAACTGCCACATACCCTCAGTCCATGACGCATGCCAAAGTCTGGTTGCCAGAAACTGGATGCAACCTCCTCTCGTTCCCTTGCGTGCCAAATGAAGGCAATGAATATTCTTGCTGCCACCAGGATTCGAATCAGCCACAGCCGCGTACGAGCCTTGCATCGACACACAGCCGCGCTGCTGCAATTGAGCGTTGGCAAACACCATCAGTGCGCACTCACTGAATGACTTTAAAGACTGAAACACGGAAACCCAACACCTCACTGGTGACAGACGTTCAGAACATACTCAGAGATGATACACTACAAGCGGAAAACAAGACAGTAATTACCAGCAGAAAAACGTTCTATCGGAGCACAAAAAATGTGAAGATGTTCCTGTTTATTTCAAAGACTCTGCTTCATTCATCCTTACTCAGCGCCTATAAAAATTTTCCGAAAAATTGTCGCATGTAAACGTATTAGACGTATTAGCGTCTTTTTTAACAGGCAACTCACCCCAAACTCCCACCAGCTCCCCTAACTGTAACTCACTCACACTGACTAGTCCATCGCTGTAAGTTGTTCATACCCATCCACACGCAGTTTCTCTTTTTCAGCCCAACTGATGGTCTTTATCTCTTTGTGTCTCTCTGTTGCTGTCTTCTGTAACAGAGCCACAATCTTCTTCTTTCTGTCCTTCTCACTACAGTCTCCTCTCGCTGTCACTGTCTCCCTCTTGCTCTCTTTTACTCTTAATATCCCATTCTTTCCTACTGCTGCTGTCTCTTATCACTGGCTCTCACCTACTTCTTTCTTTGTTCCTCTCTCCCGCCACTTCCACCCCGCCCTGGCACCGACTCCTTCACTCTTTTCCTAGCACAGTTCTTCACTGCCAGCTGTGTTTCACTGCCACTGTGTCCCTCCCTTTCTCTCACACTGCCATTCTTTGTATAACACAACCACTGTCTACTATCTTCCAGTATTTATTACTTTTCCGTCTCCCTGCCATTGCCACTGTATTATTTTCTTTCAGCATAAGCAAGCACGAAAATGATCGCATGCCAAAATTTCGGGGAAAATTTTTAAAGGTGCTGAGGAAGGTAAAATGTGACCGCTGGTACCTCATCGGTCAGAGTCTTCTAAATAAACAGAAACAAATTTGCGTTTTTTTTTTTTTGTGCTCCGATAGAAGCATTTTTCCGCTGGTTCCCTTCTTTTCCCTGGTGCAGCATGGTACGTAACTCATATGAAAAGAAACGTGTCAGTAAAATTTAGATAGTTTACTTGTGGAAATTGAAACAACGCAAAGTTAATCAAGCATCTTTCGCGCTCCACTGTTTTTCTGTACACTGGTTTACTTTGGTTAGTTGTATGTTGCGAACAAATGAGATTAATTATCATTATACTGGAACTGGCTTCTTATTAAATGAACAGTTTTGTTACTGTAACTCAATAGAATGCACAACATATTCATCTCTGCTACAACTATCGTAAAAATGTTATGAGATTATTTCTGTTATCAAAAATAATGAAGTTACCGTACGCAATGCTTAAAGAACATCAAACCTTGCAGTGGATTTTTCGTCAACATTAATTATTAATCAGTGCCACGGCTAACACTAGAGCATGAGACTATCATTATTAAACAGAAAATGAATTTTCCATAACTTTTACCAGTCCAGAAAGTTTTCATAGCAAGGTTTCCTTTTGAAACTTGAAAATATTTTAACTCTGACACTGTTAATGTTTACAATATTAGCAGCCCGCGTCCGCCTGTGAAACACAACGTAAAATCTGCTGCTTTGTACGCCGATCTCAAGCTGCTGTAAGAAATAATTTTAAATTCACTTTTTACCTGACCCCTTATTGCGGTATGACTGCCCTTATTATCAGATTTGAATCTGCCGCGGCGGCGGCTCGCCCCGCCGTGTCGCAGCCCTGCACCACCAACACTGCTTAAAAAGCTGAAAATGTCTTAAATAAATGGGTAAAATACCAGGCAAGCTTTCAAATAATACCATACGACTTCTCATTAAATAACTATATTTAAAACTCGAATAATAACAAGTTCACACACCTTTCTTTATAATCAGCGCCTAATGGCGCCAGCTTACATTCTTGACAAATGAAAGCTACCTATGCGTTAAACATAGCATCACAGGTTCCTCCTCTCTGCGTGACTCCAAGAAGCCGACAACGACATTATTATTCTTACACTACTGTTTATACAGTGGCTGATTGTCATGAAATCTTTGCGTTTTTCTTTATTAATTCTTTTCTGTGGCGGTTTCAGAATTCGTCGACACAGATATTATTTCGCAAATCCACTACTGAATCCTTTACAAATACAAAATATAACATAATTGTCTCTATTCTATTATTATTCAGAGTCCACAGACGTAATCAGTGCATATACATAAATAAAATCGTAATTGCATAGCTATAAAGCATATTTTACCAGGAAACGTTATACATCTCATACCGGAGTTAACGTGCAATGAATTTTTGCATGTTCGTTTTATAAACTATGTTTTTGCCTCACTCAGGATCTTACGTGTGTATGTTACGGAAACCAGTAGGGTAACTTTGGACCCCTGCATTTTGGAAACAAAGATTTGTAGAAAATTTTCAAGATTGTTCGAGATCGGGATCCTAGGAAGACATTATAAAAATTGCAGCTATTTGCCGTGCATATCATGTCTCGGATTCCGTGGCTGGGATTTGGTACCCAAAAAAATAATTTTTGGGGGTGTTTCTCGATAACAGATAAATATTTTTGGAAACGGGGAGATGGCTTTTCTAGATAAATGCCTGGAGAATATAAAATTAATTTAAGCAATTTGCTGGTGTTATTTATTATTTAGATTTAATCTCATACCGGTTTTTACATGTAGAAGTATCGTAGCTTTGAACCTCTGTATCTTGAGAAGCAATAAAGATATCAAGAAATTTTCGAGGTCGTCCGAGATAGGGATCTTAGGAGTATATGGTAAAAATTTCAGACACTTCTGTGTATAGCCGTTTTGGAATCCCTGGATGGGTTTTGGTACGCTGGTGATGGCGAAAATATCGCAAAAATCACTTTTTTGGGGTTTTCCGGGAAACAATTAACGAACCAATGGTGTGGGGTTTTCCGGGAAACCATCAACGAACCAATGGTGCCTCCATAAGTCCCATCAAGACCACCGTAGACCACATCACATGCAAAAAGACCCAACCGATTGGCTCCACTTGCCTAAGCAGGAGGAAGTGTGATTTATTCATACTTTGACCGTCACTGTAGAATAACGACACTGAGAGATCCTTTTGTTGGGTATAAAAATGGTCCCTAGCCAAAGGGCTATCCAAAACACTAGACCCTACCTTTCTATCACCAATAGAACCCGAAGTATGAGCACCGCAAACTCCCGTTTTTATCCGCAGCGTTTTGGAACATGCATACCGATAGGTAGGATAAGAGTTCTGCACCGGAGGTAGAAGGTGGAATGCTTGACCTGATGTAAAGCGCATAGTGTATTCCGACTTGAGAGGCGTGAAAGCAACAACACAAAATCGGTCGTGCTAGTCTAACAACCCACTTTTGTTTTTTCCTCTTTATATTCAAATTTGACCTTGAAAACGGGGCCGTGCTGAAGGGATGCCGAGCTACGCCCCCGTCAAGGTCACAGGCACACAGAGGGCGCAAAAACCGAAAAAAGCAGAAAGAAAGACGGTTTAACAATCATCAGGGAGAAGCACGCGAGTTCTCCAACCCCTTGTGTTCCTATCCTCTGCCTACGAAAGGATGCCTTTTTGTTTTAATAGGGCAGCTCGACAAGTCTACTTACCCGCTGAGGTTTTTTATGTCCTTTAAACGTGACTTCCCGTGTACTCAAAACTATTTTATATCAGTACGTTGTTTCAAATTTTTCTATTGTATTGATGTCTTTTATGGACAAGATCAATTGCTGGCTTCTGAATACATTCGGCTATTACATTCCATTTATTTTTATTTTAAATGGCACCACGCAATGTTCTTAAAATGTTGACAATGGTGTTTGCCTGCTAAGAGATTAACACGGACGGCAGCATATGAATTTAACAGCTGTTATTTCAGTAAATTCGTTTTATATTTTGCTTGGTAGTCCAAAGTTTTGCTAAATTGGGGTCATACCATTTTCAAAGAAAACTTTGCATTTTTCTTTGTAAGCCAATCTGAAGATACCTTAGACAAGGCGAAACGAGTCATTGGCAAAATATAAAATGATAAAGCCTGTTTTGCAGCCAAGGTTATTTATTATCTCAATTCATCAATTGAGTTCTTGCTGCTAGTTTGGTTCGGTGTAGTAGGATCTCAAAGGTCGTCGGTGGAGAGGGTGCAGAAGCAAATACGCTGATTGGCTTCTGACTTTTTACCGATTTCTGCTGAGCACTGGAGCAAGACGAGACAGTGGAGGAAGAAATCAAAAAGCCTCGGAGAGGATACATTATTTACTTGTGCCTCCAGACAGTAGTTTTGCTGCTCCTATTTTCAATTGGTACCATCTGCTGTCTAAATAAAAAAGAATTCTGTGGCTGATTAATAACATTACGAGAGTTGTCAGTCGTTGTGCCTATAGACAGCCATACTCTGTTCAGCTAAGTTGCGCTCTCGTGCCAATATCGACGTGTCGTTCGTATGTGCATATCTGAGCGAACCACATCGAGGTGGGCTGTGCTGTTGCAGAGCAAATACGCCGGCAATTAGCGGTTTCGTTCCATATCTGCGTAGTAAACATTAACATACATGTTTTGTTTTACATACGATTTTTACATAGTTTACTCAATTTGTAATTTATTTACAGTAATTATACATTTAATTCGTTGTGTGCAACATTTTTTATCAATGTAGTTCATTTACGTAATATTTTCAATAATGCATCATTTTTGTTAAACCTTCCAACAAAATTAGCTACATTTGCACAGAACCAATTGCAAAAGGGAAGATTTACGATTTGGCAGTAGTCCCAGGTGCGATGGATGATCGCTGACTGAAAATGATTATGGAAACATCTCAAGTTAGCTCGTAGGAAGTTTGAAATTGAATTCCCCGTCCACATATAAGTCTTTAGATCTGGAGGACTAGCACAACTGTACGATGAGGACATTAGAAAAGATTGAAGGAATCATCCCAGCATTTTTCCTAAAGTTAGTTTCCACACCACGCCGAATCCCAGCCTGAATTCCCTATTCTGAATCGATGTATAGCGGATTTTCGTTCACTGAAGATTATAAATGAATTTGATGATAATATGTACAAAGCCAGTAACCCAAAATCTAAATAACAATACGGTATTAGGAATGCCACCGAATTATTGTGTATTTCTCTAATGAAGGAACAGGCACGAGATACGGCAATCAGAAAACAGAGAAGTTAGTAAAAGTAATTAATTGCCTGCTGCATTTATATTACTCGAAGATTCGAGCGAGCAAAAGAATGTGTGACCTGTGAGAATGAAGCATAGATCAAACTGTCGAAGCAGCGCAGCTTTCTGCTGATTATTGCTGAGATATCTAGACAGAACAGTTACCGAGATGAGTGGTTTTTCCTTGCGAAATTTCAGAGACTGATGGAATGACAGAAAAAAGTGCGCTTGGTGGTCCAGTTACGTGCTCAGCAGTGCACCAGCGTCAAAAACAGAAGCAAGATGTTAGTACGGTATGGGGTCGGCCGCGGTGGCCGTGCGAGGCGCTTCAGTCTGAAACCGCGCGACTGCTACGGTCGCAGGTTCGAATCCTGCCTCGGGCATGGATGTGTGTGGTGTCCTTAGGTTACTTAGGTTTAACTATTTTCAGAACGGTATGTTTACAAAATGGATAGCCGACAGTGAAGCGTCAGAACGGGATGTGGCACTGCACTGAGTGTTTCACTATAGAACGAACGTGTGTTACCTAAATTTTTTTGTGATCATTCGTTGTGGAATATTAATTCAGTTTGTTTTTACAACTGTCAAACATTTTATAAAATATTCTCCGATTTTAAGAAATTTCGGGGCAGCTGTAACGAACTTTGTTAGACCCTTATCTTCATCTGTTCCAGTAAGATGTTATGCCTCGTTTTTGTTTCAGTGTAAATTCCTTTCTCACTTATTGGTTGGAGGACGTTGGCAGTTTACAGCTGGAGTGGAAGTACACTAGTGTTAATCGTTTATGAAATTTTGTAAGGTCGAAAAGTTGTGGAATAGTGTTTGGGCGATGATTTGCGGACAAAAGTGTTAAAATAATTTCTTTAACTGTTTAGGATAATGTGGAGCTGGATTTGAGAGATGCAGAGTGATAAAAATAAGTATTGTGTCTTTGTGTAAAGGCCGTGTGTTAGCGCTCTTTGGCGAATTTTTATTAAACTGTCTTTTACTTGAAACATACAAGGACTTTGGATGTTTAAAGAAAGCCAGAGAAGAGGACAGAGAAGGTGAAGAGCGGATGCAGATATTCAATGCTAAAAATCCAAGAGCGGGAAGAGAAGAGCCGAAGGCATTTTGGAAACTTTCATTGCCGGATATCGTCTGCGTCAAGAAATGTTTAGAGGCTGATAGGCACTGAATTAACAGGTGGATGTGGAAATGTGTAAAGAAACAGTTACCGTCAATCATACTGTTAGTGGGAGACCAAACGTGCCTGTGAATGAGCTGTCTCACTGGCAAGATTAAAACACTACTTGAACGTTTGAGTCCGAGAACATAATTAGAACTGCTCAATAACAAGAAGAGCGCAGCTCGAATTTTGTCTGAGTTCGAGTGTCGGCCCGGCACACAGTTTAATATGCCAGGATGTTTCGATTAAACTTTAATAAAGTGTGCACTCCTTTGAACAAAAAAGAATACTGCAAGGCATGTAGTTTTTACTAATGAAAAATTGTTCTTTCGTTTGAGTCCCTCATCATATTCTGTCCATAGGTTTCTCGCGGGGTTGTTTAACACTTTTATTTACGTCAAGTTGTGAACAGACTACCTTGCAGAGCAAGATTTTTATTGGATAATTTTACTTATCTTGGAGAATCGTGGGCAGCCATCTGTAGCAGATACCGACGATACGCTATGCCGTGAGACCACGCAGCATCCAACTGTACCCTGTGACGTAAGAAAGCTACGATAAAAAATCGTTGGTCATGGAAATAGAAACAAAAAGCATGTACAAATGCGAAATTCGTGAATTCTATACAACCATTGCATTTGGTCACACTAGTGAATGTTACAACTACATTATATATATATATATATATATATATATATATATATATATATATATATATATATATATACTCCTGGAAATGGAAACAAGAACACATTGACACCGGTGTGTCAGACCCACCATACTTGCTCCGGACACTGCGAGAGGGCTGTACAAGCAATGATCACACGCACGGCGCAGCGGACACACCAGGAACCGCGGTGTTGGCCGTCGAATGGCGCTAGCTGCGCAGCATTTGTGCACCGCCGCCGTCAGTGTCAGCCAGTTTGCCGTGGCATACGGAGCTCCATCGCAGTCTTTAACACTGGTAGCATGCCGCGACAGCGTGGACGTGAACCGTATGTGCAGTTGACGGACTTTGAGCGAGGGCGTATAGTGGGCATGCGGGAGGCCGGGTGGACGTACCGCCGAATTGCTCAACACGTGGGGCGTGAGGTCTCCACAGTACATCGATGTTGTCGCCAGTGGTCGGCGGAAGGTGCACGTGCCCGTCGACCTGGGACCGCACGGATGCACGCCAAGACCGTAGGATCCTACGCAGTGCCGTAGGGGACCGCACCGCCACTTCCCAGCAAATTAGGGACACTGTTGCTCCTGGGGTATCGGCGAGGACCATTCGCAACCGTCTCCATGAAGCTGGGCTACGGTCCCGCACACCGTTAGGCCGTCTTCCGCTCACGCCCCAACATCGTGCAGCCCGCCTCCAGTGGTGTGGCGACAGGCGTGAATGGAGGGACGAATGGAGACGTGTCGTCTTCAGCGATGAGAGTCGCTTCTGCCTTGGTGCCAATGATGGTCGTATGCGTGTTTGGCGCCGTGCAGGTGAGCGCCACAATCAGGACTGCATACGACCGAGGCACACAGGGCCAACACCCGGCATCATGGTGTGGGGAGCGATCTCCTACACTGGCCGTACACCACTGGTGATCGTCGAGGGGACACTGAATAGTGCACGGTACATCCAAACCGTCATCGAACCCATCGTTCTACCATTCCTAGACCGGCAAGGGAACTTGCTGTTCCAACAGGACAATGCACGTCCGCATGTATCCCGTGCCACCCAACGTGCTCTAGAAGGTGTAAGTCAACTACCCTGGCCAGCAAGATCTCCGGATTTGTCCCCCATTGAGCATGTTTGGGACTGGATGAAGCGTCGTCTCACGCGGTCTGCACGTCCAGCACGAAGGCTGGTCCAACTGAGGCGCCAGGTGGAAATGGCATGGCAAGCCGTTCCACAGGACTACATCCAGCATCTCTACGATCGTCTCCATGGGAGAATAGCAGCCTGCATTGCTGCGAAAGGTGGATATACACTGTACTAGTGCCGACATTGTGCATGCTCTGTTGCCTGTGTCTACGTGCCTGTGGTACTGTCAGTGTGATCATGTGATGTATCTGACCCCAGGAATGTGTCAATAAAGTTTCCCCTTCCTGGGACAATGAATTCAACGTGTTCTTATTTCAATTTCCAGGAGTGTATATATATATATAAACAGAAAGTATTTTGACGAAATAGATGAGTGTCCTAACGCGATAGATTTTTAGAGTTGAAATCAAGGAGACCGTAATGAATTGGCATGTTCATTTCCATACAGTGAAAACGAGAAACATTCTCTCGGGCAGAGCTTTTATATACCAATTTTTTCGGTCGGAAAAATATTTTTTGATTGGGAGAGGTCTAAAATTAGCCTAGTGAATTTTCTCGACTTCACAACTTCAAACTGACTTCCGAGCATACATTGCAGAAACACCTGACTTAAGTAACACACGGCAGTTCAATAAAAACAGCAGCAGTTGGTTAACAAGAAAACTATACAAATGTCAATTGTTATTACAATTTGTTCAACGTTTCGTCTACTGACGGTTGACTGGACAGTACCAGATAGCACTGTAGCAGATTGCTATCTACCACTATGAGCTATGTAACAGCAAGAAAATGGCCGTTCACCATGAAGCACGAAGTGGGTCATCATTTGGTATCACAGAAGACATGGAGCAGTAGGTTGACGAAATGTTCAGCGAAACAGATGTTTTATGGTTTTTTTCCTTATCTAATGACTATCTCAAGTTTCAAGAAATGTTCTTTATGTAATTTTTACGGAATCCAAAAACTTGTGGAAACAGTGCTAACGCTGAGTGGTTGAAAAATAAGGTGGCAGATGCTTGTGAGAGTGGAATTCAGAAATTTGTTGATCGTTACTATAAATGCTGTAATACTTTTTTATCAGAGTGAATACGCTCGTTCTTTACATAAAATGCCTTAATATTTATTTTTATAAGAGTGAAATAGTGGACCTAGCTGCGGTAGGGTGACTTGCGATCCTCGACGATACGGACAGTTATGCTGTAGAAGTAACCAAACAGAGGGATATACATGGAGAGGCCAAACCAGCATACGGTTCCTGTAGAGGGGCAGCAACCTTACCAGTAGTTTAGGCCTAAGGGTCCAGATGACTCATTGATCTGTTCTTGTAACATTAGCCAACATGACCTTGCTTTTTTGACGCTGTAATCTTTCTATAAAACTTTGTTTGTAAATGAAAATATTCAAAACTCGTCATTAAAAATTTTTGGCCTCGTGTCACGTTTGCTTCAGATACCGTATTCAGGCGTTGGCCCTATGTTGGGCATGTGAACAGTGCCGTAAAACAACACTTTAAACTTAATGAAATACGGAAATTGAAATAATGAATACTAGTCTAATTAAAAGTCAAAAGTAACTAATTTTGTGCTCAGTGAAAACTATTTAACTGGAACTCTATTCTGATGTACATTATGAAAATTGAGTGACATGAAGCTCAATTTCCGACTTGTAATGTCCACAAAAATAAAATACCGCTCTATTCGGAAGAAAAAAACTGTTAAGATTATCTGCACTGTTCACTGTTAATTAATTTGCTTGCTTAGCACAATACCTTATAATTCTGATTACGAACTATTTCCTCATAAGAATGTAAAGTGAGATTTTCCCTGAAATAAAAGTAACTTACCTCACGTTTAGCGTGTTGTTTTGTGTCTGGTGTAGTCACGTTCTCGAAAGCAAATAGAAATCAGCAGATGCAGCAGATAAAGAAAAAAATAAACTACTCACAACTTTTTTTATCAGAACAATCCGTGGATTCGTTTGGTGTAAGATAAAACGCACACACGACAAAATATTAAAAACTTTACTAAGAATGATGGAGAAGGGTTTTACGTTAAGGAAAGTCGGTCATGTAAAATTAAAATCTTTTTATTGCCAAAAAAGATTGTACAACATAGGAAGACTCTAACAATTACGGAATTCTCTCCGTTCAAAAATTATAGACATTCCAACCAACTGCGTTGTTTATGACATAGTGAAAACAGAGATCAAATTAACACTAATCATAAATGTTATTAGCTATCTGAGGAACAAAGATTTACTCCAGTTAATAGTTCTGATAAATAAACATTTAAATCTTAAGCGTCGGTTGGTTGCCTTGAAAAATTCCTCCAAAAAATCTTCTCCGTCAATAGAATGAATTACATCTGTTTAAATGGATGTACTTCAGCTCCAACTCTATTCAAAATCTATATAAAGGGAGCTTTACAAGAATGGAAAGTTACATGCCATTGCAAGTGAATTCCAGCCGGAAAAGAGACATTGTATGCATTACTTTCTGTGGACGACCAAGTGATCATCACAACAGATACTGAAGATGTGAAATGTATGTTTTGTAAAAGCAGAGAACAACATGTGCAACGAGGTCTTTCAATAAATCTTGTCAAAACTGAATATCTCGCAGTGGGAGAATGTGAGGCAATGGATTTGGAAACTGATTTTGGCAAGATATAAATATTAAAGCTCTTAAATATTTTGGTATAACCTTATCTGTTAGTGGACAGATCACATAAGAAATAAAAAATAATGTTGGACAAGGGAAGAAGGCAATCCAACAGCTAAATTCTGCTTTATGAAGTAAAAAAGTAATAGTCAAAATGGGAACAGTAATACATCCCACAGTGAAACGTCCCCATAGAAAAATTAATGAATGACTGTGCTGATAAACATCTTACGTTATTTGATTTTCAAACAGCTGAGCAAAACTGAACGTACTCAGACATTCAATAAAGTGACACGCAATCTGACTTTCAGTAATCCCTACAAAAGAATGGTCCTGACTAACAATAACCTATACCTTTCATGAATTCTTACCTC
The DNA here is from genome assembly GCF_021461395.2 of Schistocerca americana. Classification (NCBI taxonomy): domain Eukaryota; kingdom Metazoa; phylum Arthropoda; class Insecta; order Orthoptera; family Acrididae; genus Schistocerca; species Schistocerca americana. The sequence goes on along the minus strand of NC_060122.1, from coordinate 472,155,466 downwards.
ACAAAACTCTTCGTTACTCGAACTACTGCAATACAGCGAGCGACAATACTGCCAGCTAAATAAAAGATTCTAACTGCTGAAGGCACTAACTACTGATAGGCATAGTTAGCTAATGAAAGATTTTGATAGAGAACAAACAAAGTATTTACCTTAATAGTGTTCAAAAGTCATTATATATATATATATATCATTTCATGACATTCAGTCTTACAAATTTACTGTCTCTGTCCATATCATCGGCTCTCAAAACTCCGCCATCTCTCTCCCCACATCCACCACTGCTGGCGGCTCACCTCCAACTGCGCAACGCTACGCGCTGTTCACATCCGGCTGCCCAAAACTACAATAGCAAACAATACAAACCAGCCACAGACTGCACCCAGCACAGGCAGTGATTTTCATACAGAGCGTTACGTGGCGTTACCAATAAAAAAACCTGAACAGCCTACTTACAACAGTTGTGGAAAGTATTGAAACGTATGGGTCATAAACGTGGTGAAATTAATAAGAGAGATAAACAAAGGCTTATTGCAACGGAAATGGACTACTGGACAGGGAGTAGCGGAATCTCAGGATTTAATCACACAATAAATGGGGAAATACGGAGGAAAATGGAACCCGAAAAGACTATTTTAGACACAATCGACACGACGACCAAATACGACTGAAGAGAAACGAAGAGAATCTGCGAAGCCCATGCAATCCACGCGAGCGAAACAGCGGACTCTAAGCTAGTGAAAAATATATAATAGTCTTGAATATATTCCAAGTCACCGTCTAGTCCACATAGAATGCGTTGGGTTGGGTTGTTTCGGGAAGGAGACCAGACAGCGAGGTCATCGGTCTCATCGGATTAGGGACGGACGGGGAAGGAAGTCGGCCGTGCCCTTTCAAAGGAACCATCCCGGCATTTGCCTGGGGTGATTTAGGGAAATCACAGAAAATCTAAATCAGGATGGCCGGGCGCGGGATTGAACCGTCGTCCTCCCGAATGCGAGTCCAGTATGCTAGCCACTGCGCTACTTCGCTCGGTTCACATAGAACGCTCCCTCTTATTACTCACATTCAATTTTATAAATTTCAAAGTAAACAATCATCTTGCGTAAACGGCCAGAACGGTGAATTGGGGTGCTGGACTCGTCGCCGTGCACCGAGCTGCTTTCGCGCGAGAGGTCAGAGGCCGGCGGAACGGGATAGTGTGATTACTCATGACCCCCCACGTCCGTCGAGACGTGCAGGGACGCCAGAGTGGCACGCGTGACCCCAGAACCGCAAGCATCTGCGCGGTGTGCTGTGATGCTGAGTGTGTGTGTCGCGAAACGGAAACGGCGCATGCGGACCGTCCGCCTTTGCGGTATTCCCTTCACACGGCGGTAGCTACGCGCCACACGCCAATCACTGCCCGCTACCCAACAGGTCACCCGCTAACCAAAGGCGCCATCTCGACCTGCCTCGGTACTTGGTGCCAGACGCCGCTATCGCGGGACGGACTTGCGACTGAGGTAGAGGTCCTACATGGAGAGACGGCGAGCAACAGTAATACCGACACTGATTGACTGAGAACTAAGGGCGCCATATTTTTACCTGTTGTTGCGATCCGAAGACTTCTTTAATGCAGCTTGTAAGGTTTCAGTTTATTTTTGGTGTTCAAAAAATGTGATGTGAGCTCTATATTTTCATTTATCTATATCTGCATAGATATACGCAAGACACGATACTGTGCGTGGCCGAGGGTACCCTGTACCACTACTTGTTATTTCCTTTCCTGTTCCACTTGTAATACAGGGGGGAAAAACGACTGCCTATATGCCACAGTATGAACCCTAATTTCTCGTATCTTATCATCGTGGTATGTATGTTGGCGGTAGGAGAATCGTTCGGCAGTCAGCCTCAAATACCGGTTCTCTAAATTTTCTCAGCAGCGCTTCTCCATAAAATCGTCGCCTTCCCTCCAGGGATTCCCATTTGAGTTACCGCAGCGTCTCCGTAACACTTACGTGTTGTTCGAACCTAGCGGTAACGCATCTAGCAGCCCGCCTCTGAATTCCTTCCATCGCTTCCTTCAGTCCAAAGTGGTACAGATTCCAAACGCTCGAGCAGTACTCAAGAACAGATCGCATTCCTCTATGCGGTCGCCTATACCTATACAGGGTGTTACAAAAAGGTACCGCCAAACTTTCAGAAAACATTCCTCACACACAAAGAAAGAAAATATGTTATGTGGACACGTGTACGGAAACGCTTACGTTCCATGTTAGAGCTCATTTTATTACTTCTCTTCAAATCACATTACTCATGGAATGGAAACACACAGCAACAGAACGTACCAGCGTGACTTCAAACACTTTGTTAAAGGAAATTTTCAAAATGTCCTCCGTTAGCGAGGATACATGAATCCACCCTCCGTCGCATGGAATCCGTGATGCGCTGATGCAGTCCTGGAGAATGGCGTATTGTATCACAGCCGTCCACAACACGAGCACGAAGAGTCTCTACATTTGGTTCCGGGGTTGCGTAGACAAGAGCTTTAAAATGCCCCCATAAATGAAAGTCAAGAGGGTTGAGGTCAGAAGAGCGTGGAGGCCATGGAATTGGTCCGCCTCTACCAATCCATCGGTCACCGAATCTGTTGTTGAGAAGCGTATCAACACTTCGACTGAAATGTGCAGGAGCTCCATCGTGCATGAACCACATGTTGTGTCGCACTTGTAAAGGCACATGTTCTAGCAGCACAGGTAGAGTATCCCGTATGAAATCATGGGGGTGAATCGAGGAAGTGCAGTACATACTGACGAAACTAAAATGAGGTCTAACGTGGAAATTAAGCGTTTCCGGACACATGTCCACTTAACATGTTTTCTTTATTTGTGCGTGAGGAATGTTTCCTGAAACTTTGGCCGTACCTTTTTGTAACACCCTGTATACTCTTTCCTAAAATTTTCCTAATAAACCGAAGTCGTCCATTCGCCTTTGCTACCACAGTTCTCACATGCCCGTTCCACCTCATATCGCTTTACAACGTTCCGCCCAGATATACAAACTTCTTGACTGTGTCAAGCAGAACAGTAGTAATACTGTATCAGTACAGGTCTGATCTTCCTCTTCATCAGCATTAACTTACATTTTTCACATTTAGGTCTAGCTGCCATTCATTACACCAACTGAAACTTTTGTCTAAGTCGTTTTGTGTCTTCCTAAAGTCACTCAGCCTCGACACCTTACCGTAACCACAGCATCATCGGCAAACAACAGCAAGTTGCTGCTCATCCTGTCCACCAAATCGTTCATGTTTATAGAGAACAACAGTGACTCTGTCACGCTTCTCTGAGGCACTCCTGACTACACCTTTGTCTCTGATGAACACTCGCCGTCGTGTGCAACGTACTTAGTTCAATTATTTAATAAGTCTTCGAGCCACTCACATATCTGTGAACTTATTCCAAATGCTCGTACCTTCGTTAACAGCCTGCATTGGGGCACCGTGTCAAATGCTTTCCGGGTTGGGGATGTTTGTGTTAGGAGACTAGACAGCGAGGTCATCGGTCTCATCGGATTAGGGAAGGACGGAAAGGAAGTCGGCCGTGCCCTTTCGAGGGAACCATCCCGGCATTTGCCTAGAGCGATTTAGGGAAATCACGGAAAACCTAAATCAGGATGGCCGGACGAGGGATTGAACCGTAATCCTTCCCAATGCGAGTCCAGTGTGCTAGCCACTGCGCCACCTCGCTCGATTAAATGTTTTCCGGAAATGTAGAAATATGGACTCTGCCTGTTGCCCTTCATCCCTAGTTCTCAGTACATCATGTGAGAAAAGGGCAAACTGAGTTTCGCACCAGAGGTGCTTTCTACAACCATGCTGATTGGTGGACATAAGCTTCTCAGTCTCAAGAAAGTTTATTATATTCAAACTGAGAATATGTTCAAGGATTATGCAGCAAACAGAACAATTTTTGTAATTTTGTGGCTTCGTTCTTTTACCCTGCTTATATACTGGAGTCACCTGCACTTTCTTCCAGTCGCTTGGGCCTTTGTGCTGCGCGTAAATGCAAGCTAGGTAAGGGGCCAATGCCGATTGCAAAATCGAACAGGGATTCCATCCAGTCCTGATGATTTATTTGCTTTCAAATCGTTCAGTTGTTTCTCTACGCAAGGCATGCATATTACTATGTCGTCCATACGGGAGTCTGTCCGATCGTCAAATGACGGTATGTTTGTACGATTCTCCTGTGTGAATGATTTCTTGAACGTGAAATTTAAAACTACAGCTTTCGTTTTGCTGTCTTCAACTGCCACCAGACTGGTCAACAAGGGACTGAATGGAAGCCTTAGACCCCCTTAGCGATTTTACGTAATACCAGAATTTTCTCGGGTTCTCTGCCAGATCCTTTGCTGTGACAGTGGTAGTTGTTGTGCGCTTCACGCATAGATCTTTTCACAGGCACACGAATCTCTACTAACCTCCGCTTGTCGCCATTTGTGCGTTTCCATTTGAACCAGAGTGCAACAGCCTCTGCTTCCTCAGCATCCGCCGAATTTCGTTATTAAACCATGGGGTGTCACATACCGAGGTGACAAAAGTCATGGGACACGTCCTAATATCTTGTCGGATCTCCTTTTGTCCAGCATAATTGTCGTTGACTCAACAAGTCGTTGATAGTACCATGGAGAAATGCCATCCTCCGGCCGGCCGGAGTGGCCTTGCGGTTCTAGGCGCTACATTCTGGAACCGAGCGACCGCTACGGTCGCAGGTTCCTATCCTGCCTCAGGCATGGATGTGTGTGATGTTCTTAGGTTAGTTAGGTTTAATTAGTTCTAAGTTCTAGGCGACTGATGACCTCAGAAGTTAAGTCGCCTAGTGCTCAGAGCCATTTGAACCCTTTTTTTTTTTTTTTTTGCCGTCCTCCGACCGATAATGCCGCCATAACGGTAGCATATTGGCGAGACAATCGTCTTCATGGACGACAGTTCACGCCCCTATCTTGCACGTCTTGTGAATGACTTCCTCCAAGATAACGACATCGCTCGACTACGGTGGTCAGCGTGTTCTCCAGACATGAGCCCTATCGAACATGCCTGGGATGGATTGAAAACAGCTGTTTATGGACAACGTGACCCACCAACCACTCTGAGGGATCTACGCCGAATCGCCGTTGAGGACTGGGAAAATCTGGACCAACAGTGCCTTGATGAACTTGTGGATAGTATGCCACAACGAATACAGCCATGCATCAATGCAAGAGGACGTGCTACTGGGTATTAGAGCTACCGGTGTGTACAGCAATCTGGACCACCGCCTCTGAAGGTTTCATTGCATGGTGGTACAACATGCAATGTGTGGTTTCCATGAGCAATATAAAGGGCGGAAATGATGTTTATGTTGATCTCTATTGTAATTTTCTGTACAGGTTCCGGAACTCTCGGAGCCGAGGTGATGCAAAACTTTTTTTGATGTGTCTATAATAGCAAAAGACTCTCCCAATTGTTATGACATAAAAATTTAACACAATATAAAATCGAAGTGTATTTTAACCATTTTCATTATTTTACATATCAATACGCTTGTGAACACAGCTCTCCAGACTTTGGCTATGCGGGCAAATAAATGAAGGGTATGCCCGTATTTCTTTCAGGTATTTCTATTTGCATTCAAGAGGCGAGACCTTCGGCACGTGTTTCTTAGTGTGTGTGCGTGTGTGTGTGTGTGTGTGTGTGTTTGGGTGAGGAGGTAGGGTATTTTCCTAACTGTCTTACTCAACTTACTACGATTTGACGGTTCTACCCGTGTTGTGACAAACTGCGTCGGGGGTCGTTGGTGACAGAAGGTACGGTCAGTCTGCGAATGTGGGACTTTACCTGGCTGAAATGTTCAATGTTCTCCGTAGGCGGCTAGGACGCAAGTAGCCTGCGCTAAGCTCCGTTTGTAATTCCCTATAACTCCATGCCATTTTCTAGAGTCTTAAGTTTTACGCTACTACACATCCGGAGGAAAAAATTTCAGCATCCTCAAAGACTGTGTTCAGTGCATATGTACATAGTGAGAGGCCGCAGTGTTAGAGGTTTATTTTTCACCGTCATCGGCTGCCATATGTCGCCCAGGAGGCCTGTGTGTGGGTTCTCTGTTTTGACTCTGCAGGCAGAGGATACAACCACGCCCCACCGACGAATACGTGTTCGTGTTAAAGAGCTTCAGCCATTTGAGTGGGGTCGCATATTGAGCCTACGGGAAGCTGGAGTGGACGGATCGATGGATTCCTGCAAAAGACGGGCGCAATGTATCGGTGGTGTGTCGCTGCTTCCAACAGCGGTCTGTGGGACATTCCCACACTCGTAGACTAGGTTCTGGACGCCCGCGTAGTGCAGACGCACGTCAAGATCGATACATGGTGCGAACTGCTGTAGCTGACCGGACATCACCCAGGGATAAAATTCGGGCACATTTTGCACCTGCTGCATCATCACGGACAATCGAGGATCATCTGCTTGCGCAGGATTAAAATCATGTGTGCCTCTGACCAGGATACCACTGACACGACGACATCTCCAAAGATGGCTACTCTGGTGTCCTGAAACAGTCGACTGGAGACTGCAGTGGCGCTCTGTTGTCTTCAGTGATGAGAGTAGGTTCTTTCTGTATGCGAGTGATGGACGCACAAGTGTATGAAGCAGACCTGGTGATATGTCTATTCGCCTACGACCCCACCCCAGACGTCACGGTGTGACGGGCCATCCGATACAACTCGTGGTCAAATTACCTGTTTCTGCGGGGTAAAGTAAACAGTGCTCGCTAGATTGTACAGGCTGATGTCCCAGTGCTCCTGTCGTTTCTTCGACAGGAAGGTGATGCGCTTTTTCAACACGGCAGGTCACGTCCACCTACGTCTGCCCTCTGTGTAGTACATCAACTGTCCTGACCAGGTGATGTCCTTAGGTTAGTTAGGTTTAAGTAGTTCTAAGTTCTAGGGGACTGATGACCATAGATGTTAAGTCCCATAGTGCTCAGAGCCATTTGACCATTTGTCCTGGCCAGCAAGATCACCGGATCTCTCGACAATTGAAAGCGTGTGGGGCGTGATGAAGCGGGAAATACCTCGTTCTCCAGAACCTGCAAGGACCATTGCCGAGCAGCAACGAAACACGCAAGATACACTACTGGCTATTAAAATTGCTACACCAAGAAGAAATGCGGGTGATAAATGGGTATTCATTGGACAAATCTATTGTACTAGAACTGAATGCGATTACATTTTCACGCAATTTGGGTGCATAGATCCCGAGAAATCAGTACCCAGAACAACCACCTCTGGCCGTAATAACGGCCTTGATACGCCTGGGCATTGAGTCAAACAGAGCTTGGATGGCGTGTACAGGTACAGCTGCCCATGCAGCTTCAAAACGATACCATAGTTCATCAAGAGTAGTGCCTGGCGTATTGTGACGAGCCAATTGCTCGGCCACCATTGACCAGACGTTTTCAATTGGTGAGAGATCTGGAGAATGTGCTGGCCAGGACAGCAGTAGAACATTTTCTGTATCCAGAAAGGCCCGTACAGGACCTGCAACACGCGGTCGTGCATTATCCTGCTGAAATGTAGGGTTTCTCAGGGATCGAATGAATGGTAGAGCCACGGGTCGTAACACATCTGAAATGTAACTTCCACTGTTCAAAGTCCCGTCAATGCGAACAAGAGGTGACCGAGACGTGTAACCAATGGCACCCCATACAATCACGTCGGGTGATCCGCCAGTATGGCGATGACGAATACACGCTTCCAATATGCATTCACCGCGATGTCGCCAAACACGGATGCGACCATCATAATGCTGTAAACACAACCTGGATTCATCCGAAAAAATGACGTTTTGCCATTCGTGCACCCAGGTTCGTCGTTGAGTACACCATCGCAGGCGCTCCTGTCTGTGATGCAGCATCAAGGGTAACCGCAGCCATGGTCTCCGAGCTGATAGTCGATGCTGCTGCAAACGTCATCGAACTGTTCATGCAGATGGTTGTTGTCTTGCAAACGTCCCCAACTGTTGACTCAGGGATCGAGACGTGGCTGCACGATCCGTTACAGCCATGTGGATAAGATGCCTGTCATCTCGACTGCTAGTGATACGAGGCCGTTGGGATCCAGCATGGCGTTCCGTATTACCCTCCTGAACCCACCGATTCCATATTCTGCTAACAGTCATTGGATCTCGATCAACGCGAGCAGCAATGTCGCGATACGATAAACCGCAATCGCGATAGGCTACAATCCGACCTTTATAAAAGTCTGAAACGTCATGGTAAGCATTTCTCCTCCTTACACGAGGCATCACAACAACGTTTCACCAGGCAACGCCGATCCACTGCTGTTTGTGTATGAGAAATCGGTTGCAAACTTTCCTCTTTGTGTGAATGCTCTGAAAAGCTAATCATTTGCGTATCACAGCATCTTCTTCCTATCGGTTAAATTTCGTGTCTGTAGCACGTCATCTTCGTGGTGTAGCAGTTTTAATGGCCAGTAGTGTACTTGGGACAGTCTATCGCAGATCGAAATTTAGCAACTTTATGATCGTTTGGATGCGAGCATACACATTTGAGTAGCCATCAGAGGGGGTACACTGAGTACTGATGAGACTGTTCGGGCGCCCATTCTTGTGATGTGTGTCTTTCATTTGATTTGAATTTGCTGTTATATGCTTCTACCCATCACCTCACTAATCAATAAAATGTCCTTGTGGGCGCTGAATTTTTTTTTTTCCGGCTGTGCATATTCTCTGAAAGTTGGCTGATAGATTTGGAAGTTTGCTGATGTAAAAGTATAAATACTGTCACTATAATGCTTCTCTAAATTTTTTTCTTTTGGTCTGTGTATAAGCCTAGAGACAACGTTGAGTTGAAGACTGCTGTTATCAGAATAAAGTTAAAGGCATCGCTTCTCGTGCTGTTATTGATGGACCATGTGTATTTTTAGGTTGTCGATTTGATTTTACTACAAGTCGGGCTGGTACTACTCCGCCTGGCAACCGTAATGGTTGGTTAACTGCTGTGTTTGCTAGATGTGGAGGCATAAGTGAGTACGGTGGCCTTGAGCGTTTTACTCGTTGAGATGTAATTTGTTATCGCACTTTTCATTTTAGTGAAGTTGTAGGTTGTAGTAGTTCTTATTTAGTTCCTGTGCAAGCTTGATTTACACATACTCTTTGTCGCAGGAACATATGTAACGTCCCCTTTGGAAAATCATAAATGACTGTGCTGGAAACCTCTTACGTTATTTGATTTTCAAACAGCTGAGCAAAATTGAACGTAATCAGACATTTCTCTCTTTACTTATTCTGATCAACACTGAACTGACACACAATTTTTTTGCCTTTTAGCGCAACGCAATCTGACTTTCAATAACCCCTACAAAAGAATGGCCCTGATTAACAATAACCTATACCTTTCATTAATTACTTACCTCACAAAAATCTCCGTTACTCGAACTACTGCAATACAGCGAGCGCCACTACTGCCAGCTAAATAAAAGATTCTAACTACTGAAGGCACTAACTACTGATAGGCATAGTTAGCAAATGAAAGATTTTGATGGAGAACAAACAATGTATTTACCTTAATAATGTTCAAAAGTATCAGTAATAGGTTTAACATCAGAAGAGGCACCAATGTTAGCACTGAATAGGGGATCATGGAGGAAATTTATAAGGGGGCTATGCTCCAGACTGAACGCTGAAAGGCATAATCAGTCTTAAATCATGATGATGATGATGATGATATCAGTTCCAGTCTTACAAATTTACTATATCTGATGCACACACATCCAGATCATCCGCTCTCAAAACTCCGCCATCTCTCTCCCCACATCCACCACTGCTGTCGGCTCCCCTTGGCCGGCCGAAGTGGCCGTGCGGTTAAAGGCGCTGCAGTCTGGAACCGCAAGACCGCTACGGTCGCAGGTTCGAGTCCTGCCTCGGGCATGGATGTTTGTGATGTCCTTAGGTTAGTTAGGTTTAACTAGTTCTAAGTTCTAGGGGACTAATGACCTCAGCAGTTGAGCCCCATAGTGCTCAGAGCCATTTGAACCATTCGGCTCCCCTTCTACTGCGCAACGCTACCCGCTGTTAACAGCCAACTGCCCAACACTACAATAGGAAATTGCAACAATGCAAACCAGCCACAGACTGCACATAGCACAGTCAGTGATTTTCATATAGAGCGCTACGTGACGTTACCAACATAAAAACCTAAACGGCCTATTTACAGATAGATGATGATGAGGCTGTACACTTTTGGTGTAATGGACTTGGTTGCTGTGAACATGAATCGCTTTTTAGTGACTTAGCTCTGCATTGTCTAAAATAAAGTTTTGACCTTGAATAAAAATGCTACGCACTGATCTTGCCAAAAGCGAGAATCGATTCTTCTTGGTGTTGTAGCTCTCTGGGGCACTCTGGGATGCTCTCTGCAACGTCCCTGTGCCTCTGTGAGAGTGTGTGTCTCTGTGAGCCGTAACTGGACATCAGAGTTAAAGACGTGTTTGGTTAAGTGAGGAAGCCGCTTAAAGAAGCTGTTAAGGTTACTTAGTTTCTGGCGAGGCTGGGCGTGGCACGGGTCCTAGTATTACTAGGCCCGTGACGGAGGAAAATTCATTTCCGGTTGTGCAACGGCAGGAGGCTGCGCTCTCCACGTGCCGCAAGAACACCTAGCTGCACTGACGATGAGATTGGAAGAACAGTTCTCCACATTTACTTCAGGTCTTTAACAATATTCTTTCATTGTAACGTGCAGCTCAACAATAGCCGAAAGCTGCTGGTACTGCCTGAATGCGCTGGTCATTCTTTGTAAATGAACTATTGTGATCAACATACACATCCCCTCTTAAAATAAACAATAACACTGTATCTACAAATAGGATTCGACATAGTTTCAACGGAAGACTGAGCGAAACTTCATTGATAATCTCTAAATTGCAATAGTGCTCCACTACAGACTGTTAACGAAGGTCCGAGCTTACGGAATATGTTCTTAGGTACGTGAGTGGCTTGAAGACCTTTTACGTAATTGAAACCAGCACGTTGTCCACGACGGCGAGTGTTCGTCAAAGACAAGAGTGACGTCAACAGTGCCCCAGGAAAGGGTGATATCACTGCTCTCGTTCTCTTAACACATAAACGATGAGACACGTAGGGTGAGGAGCTGTCTGGGACTGTTTTCTAATAACACTGTAGTGTATAGGAAAGTGTCACCGTTAAGTGACTGGGGGACGATACAAGAGAAGCTAGACAGAATGTCCACTTGATGTGATGAATGGCAGCTTGCTGTACAAGTAGAAAACTTAAGCTAATGCAGATGTGTAATAAAAACAATCCTGTATTGTTCCAATACAGTATTAATGATGTGATGCTAGACACCATCAATTCCATTAAATATCTAGGGGTAACATTGCAAAGAGATATGAAGTGGCCTCCCCTCATGAACCATGGACCTTGCCGTTGGTGAGGAGGCTTGCGTGCCTCAACAATACAGATAGCCGTACCGTAGCTGCAACCTCAACGGAGGGGTATCTGTTGAGAGGCCAGACAAACGTGTGTTTCCTGAAGAGGGGCAGTAGCCTTTTCAATAGTTGCGGGGGCAACAGTCTGGATGATTGACTGATCTGGCGTTGTAACACTAACCAAAACGGCCTTGCTGTTGTGGTACTGCGAACGGCTGAAAGCAAGGGGAAACTATAGCCGTAATTTTTCCCGAGGGCATGCAGCTTTACTGTATGGTTAAATGATGATGGCGTCCTCTTCGGTAAAATATTCCGGAGGTAAAATAGTCCCCCATTCGGATCTCCGGGCGGGGACTACTCAAGAGGACGCCGTTATCAGGAGAAAGAAAACTGGCGTTCTACGGATCGGAGCGTGGAATGTCAGATCCCTTAATCGGGCAGGTAGACTAGAAAATTTAAAAAGGGAAATGGATAGGTTAAAGTTAGATATAGTGGGAATTAGTGAAGTTCGGTGGCAGGAGGAACAAGACTTCTGGTCAGGTGAATACAGGGTTATAAATACAAAATCAAATAGGGGTAAAGCAGGAGAAGGTTTAATAATGAATAAAAAAATAGGAGTGCAGGTAAACTACTACAAACAGCATAGTGAACGTATTATAGTGGCCAAGATAGACACGAAGCCCATGCCTGCTACAGTAGTACAAGTTTATATGCCAACTAGCTCTGCAGATGACGAAGAAATTGAAAAAATGTATGATGAGATAAATGAAATTAATCAGGTAATGAAGGGAGACGAAAATTTAATAGTCATGGGTGACTGGAATTCGACAGTAGGAAAAGGTAGAGAAGGAAACTTAGTAGGTGAATATGGATTGGGGCTAAGAAATGAAAGAGGAAGCCGTCTGGTAGAATTTTGCACAGAGCATTATTTAATCATAGCTAACACTTGGTTCAAGAATCATAAAAGAAGGTTGTATTCATGGAAGAATCCTGGAGATACTAAAAGGTTTCAGATAGATTATATAATGGTAAGACAGAGATTTAGGAACCAGGTTTTAAACTGTAGGACATTTCCAGGGGCAGATGTGGACTCTGACCACAATCTGTTGCTTATGAACTGTAGATTAAAACTGAAGAAATTGCAAAAAGGTGGGAATTTAAGGAGATGGGACCTGGATAAACTGAGTAAACCAGAGGTTGTACAGCATTTCAGGGAGAGCATAAGCGAACAATTGACAGGAATGGGGGAAAGAAATACAGTAGAAGACGAATGGGTAGCTCTGATGGATGAAGTAGTGAAGGCAGCAGAGGATCAAGTAGGTAAAAAGGCGAGGGCTAGTAGAAATCCTTGGGTAACAGAAGAAATATTGAATTTAATTGATGAAAGGAGAAAATATAAAAATGCAGTAAATGAAGCAGGCAAAAAGGAATACAAACGTCTCAAAAATAAGATTGACAAGAAGTGCAAAATGACTAAGCAGGCATGGCTAGAGGACAAATGTAAGGATGTAGAGGCTTAGCTCACTAGTGGTAAGATTGATACAGCCTACAGGAAAATTAAAGAGACCTTTGAAGAAAAGAGAGCCACTTGTATGAATATCAAGAGCTCAGATGGAAACCCAGTTTTAAGCAAAGGGGGGAAAGCAGAAAGGTGGAAGGAGTATATAGAGGGTCTATACAAGGGCGATGTACTTGAGAACAATATTATGGAAATGGAAGAGGATGTAGATGAAGATGAAATGGGAGATACGATATTGCGTGAAGAGTTTGACAGAGCACTGAAAAACCTGAGTCGAAACAAGGCCCTGGGAATAGACAACATTCCGTTAGAACTACTGACGGCCTTGGGAGAGCCAGTCCTGACAAAACTCTACCATCTGGTGAGCAAGATGTACAGACTCTCTTTCAAATTCTGAAGGTGGCAGGGGTAAAATACAGGGAGCGAAAGGCTATTTACAATTTGTACAGTAACCAGATGGCAATTATAAGAGTCGAGGGGCATGAAAGGGAAGCAGTGGTTGGGAAGGGAGTGAGACAGGGTTGTAGCCTCTACCCTATGTTATTCAATCTGTATATTGAGCAAGCAGTAAAGGAAACAAAAGAAAAATTCAGAGTAGGTATTAAAATCCAGGGAGAAGAAATAAAAGAAGAAGAATATAATAATTCCAATCCCAAAGAAAGCAGGTGTTGACAGATGTGAAAATTACCGAACTATCAGTTTAATAAGTGACAGCTGCAAAATACTAACGCGAATTATTTACAGACGAATGGAAAAACTGGTAGAAGCCCACCTCGGGGAAGATCAGTTTGGATTCCGTAGAAATGTTGGAACACGTGAGGCAATACTGATCTTACGACTTATCTTAGAAGAAAGATTCAGGAAAGGCAAACCTACGTTTCTAGCATTTGTAGACTTAGAGAAAGCTTTCTCTAATATTGACTGGAATACTCTCTTTCAAATTCTGAAGGTGGCAGGCGTGAAATACAGGGAGTGAAAGGCTATTTACAATTTATACAGAAACCAGATGGCAGTTATAAGAGTCGAGGGGCATGAAAGGGATGCAGTGGTTGGGAAGGGAGTGAGACAGGCTTGTAGCCTGTCCCCGATGTTATTCAATCTGTATATTGAGCAAGCAGTAAAGGAAACAAAAGAAAAATTCGGAGTAGGTATTAAAATCCAGGGAGAAGAAATAAAATCTTTGAGGTTCGCCGATGACATTGTAATTCTGTCAGTTACAGCAAAGGACTTGGATGAGCAGTTGAACGGAATGGACAGTGTCTTGAAAGGAGGGTATAAGATGAACATCAACAAAAGCAAAACGAGGATAATGGAATGTACTCGAATAAATTCGGGTGATGCTGAGGGAATTGGATTAGGAAATGAGACACTTAAAGTAGTAAAGGAGTTTTGCTATTTGTGGAGCAAAATAACTGATCATGGGCGAAGTAGAGAGGATATAAAATGTAGACTGGCAATGGCAAGGAAAGCGTTTCAGAAGAAGAGAAATTTGGTAACATCGAGTATAGATTTAAGTGTCAGGAAGTCTTTTCTGGAAGTATTTGTATGGAGTGTAGCCATGTATGGATGTGAAACATGGACAATAAATAGTATGGACAAGAAGAGAATAGAAGCTTTCGAAATGTGGTACTACAAAAGAATGTTGAAGACTAGATGGGTAGATCACATAACTCATGAGGAGGTATAGAATAGAATTGGGGAGAAGAGGAGTTTGTGGCACAACTTGACTAGAAGAAGGGATCGGTTGGTAGGACATGTTCTGAGGCATCAAGGGATCACCAATTTAGTACTGGAGGGCAGCGTGGAGGGTAAAAATCGTAGAGGGAGACCAAGAGACGAATACACTAAGCAGATTCAGAAGGATGTAGTTTGCAGTAGGTACTGGAAGATGAAGGAGCTTGCACAGGATAGATTAGCATGGAGAGCTGCATCAAACCAGTCTCAGGACTGAAGACCCGTCTTTGTAGCCAAGATCTGTAACAACTACCCGTTCGGTAGTGCTCGACTCAGAGGTCAACGAATTCCAAACTTGGCACTTCTGCTCATTCCTTCTAGATTTGCTTGTGTGTGTGTGTATGTGTGTGTGGGTGTGGGTGTGTGTGTGTGTTGGTCTGGCGTTGGGTCCAGAGGTGGAATCACCTGCGTTAGATCCAGGGTAGTGTTCAGAGGTGGACTCACTTCGTTATGTCCGTAATAGAGTTCGGAGATTGATCTTCACGCACTAGGTCTGGAGTAGTAATCAACTACGTTAGGTATGAATAGTGTTTGGAGGTGGATCCACAAGCGGTACGTCTGGGATAACGTCCTGAGGCGGATCCATCAACATTAGGTCTGTATAGGATCCGAGCTTGGATCCACCAGCGCTAGGTCAGTGTTGGGCACACACATACACACACACACACACACACACACACACACACACACACACTCAACAGTGCAACTGGGTTTGTAGTTTACAATTGGACTGCATCAACAAGGAGATGTAGAAGATGTGGCCGGAAGTGTCATCATGATAACATAACTGAAAGTGACACCATCTTGGATCTTCAGAATATATAAAAAGCTTTGAAAGTAAGTCTCTGTAACATAGTGGATGTCTGGCGTGTGGTGAGATAAACCTGTGTTACTAGATCTGTGATGAGTCAAATATTATACTTCGAACTGTTTCTTGTGTGATACTTGTAGCCTGTGTAGAATGAAATACTTCTGCCTTTACCTCGTAAACCAAAGTCATAGTGAAGTTCAACGCATGATGAGTGTAACATTGTGTGATACTAACATTAAAACTGATGTTGAATATTTGTAATATGGTGCAGTATGTCAAAAGACCTACAGTCTGCGCAGCGGGACAGCATGACACTTCCAGCGTGGCATTTTACTGGCCGTAATGGAGTAACCGCCCACGTCATAGAAGCCTCCTCGCTTGCTCTTGTCTAGGCAGACCTGCACCATATATGGTAGCACGAAATTTCCTTTGATGTGATTGGCTCAAATGCCCGACCTATAAGCTCCCTTGCATTGGCAGCAGAAACTGAATACCGAGGGCCAAGTTGGATGACCGCGTCGGTTATGACTGAAAGGTTATTACGAAATACTGTTTTAAGAAAGATTCAGACACGGTTCGGATCTGAGTGCGGCCCCATACGAGAACAGTTATGTCGTGAGATAGTGTTAGTCGTATCTTAGAAGGAGCTGCGTGAACAGTTCATGTCGCTGCTTACAAGCTGTGAATCAGGTTAATAAATTGATACAGGCACAGGCCGGATATGAGTGCGTTCACGTAAATATTAGTAATAAACGGAGTCGAATTATCGTTATTTATGAGTGTGTGACACAGGTCAAACTAAATGAAATGCTGTGCAAAGATCATATGTAATGTCGAATGTTCAGTGTTTAAAATCGTAGCACTTAATAAAAGGCATCTCTTGCAACAATAACCGTGTTCTCGTTACTTGAAAGTGGTTAAGGATTTTCCTACGATTCTCGCGGCTACAGCGCTACTTCTAAGCGAGACCACAACCAAGGATATCCAGTGCAGCGAGAGGAACTTCTTTATAAGACACGAATGCCCCACGAAGATATACGCAGTTTACTTCCAAAGACAGCCTTCGCATCTACAACCATTCCGTTACCGTCGTATTCCATGGCATTTTACTATAACGAGTGCAGGGTGTTGTAAGTGAGTTAGCTCATCCTAAATGTAGAACGTATGATTCAAGGCTAGCATACTTCTACGGCTAGCTGTTAGCTATTAAGCAACATCCAGCCAAACTAAATGAAGCTCCACTGCAGTAGACGGTTGAAAGCTTGGGAAGAAATGCGCAATCCATGAGTTGAAGATGCTGAGTGGTTTTCCGAGTGTTTGTTTGTGATTCTTGTGAGGATTATACTCTTTCAGAGAGACGGAAGAATTCAAACAATGCAACTAATATTAAATCTTCAGAAAGCTGCTAAAGTTGTTATCCCAAAAGCATCATCGGAAAATCTTGTGACTGTCAGCGCTTTCTACAAAGTTTTCCTTTTTTTCTCAAACTTCTCCAATTTTTTTTTTTCAAATCTTACTTTTAAACAGCGCTGTGAGGGTTGTAAAAGGAGAACAAATGAAATAATTTTTTCAGTGTATTGTGTGTGTTTCTCTTTCTTAAAATCCTTACAAAAATGCTTTATCAGTATAAATTGTCCAGTTGTCCAGATGGGTAGTAATGGGACTACTCTTTTTTGTGTAAACTTTTGGAATTACGGTACTGGTTCACCTACAATGACTGGGCATCTACATAAACATCAGAAGTAAAAAGAAAATACCATGTTGTGGGAGGGGGGAAATAAAACAATTACATTGTGGAATATCAAGTGCCATCATTAAAATACAGTCTCTCTTCTTTCTCTTGCATCAACACCCAACGCCACTTCAGTCAACAGTATGAGCATGAGATTACGATATGAGCTTAACACTTCTTTTGAAAAAAAAAAAGAAAGAAAAGGAAAAAAACTGAGCAACATTAAGGAATCATGATTTTAGCATCAAAATATAGACCTGTCTGACACAAGTTGCGCAGTGCCACTGTCTGACGACATAGACATACTTCCACAGGCTTAGAAACATCATTTTATTCCCTTCAGAGTGTTATTATTAAGACACTTAGACCTGTAGTGCACAGTTACGAATCATTCAGTAACGATTGCTTTATGATGTAGGAACAGCATGCCAAAAGCAGCCTGTGTACTCCGCTAATCTAATAATCCAATAATAGCTCAAGGTTGCAGCGAGACGTATACCACACAACTGCAGGCTGAGTTGGCATCCCTTCGCTCCCAGCTTCAGGCAGTGTTGGCTTCGGTCACACAGCTTGAGGCTGTTGCCAATGGGCATCACTGTGGGGGTCGGGATGGGGGTTTGTCGGGGACGGCCAGCTCGTCCCACGCATCCCCTGATCGGACTACGACTGTGGTTGCCCGGGATACTGCCCGCATTGAGGCTGATCCCTCACCTGTGGTAGAGTGGGAGGTCGTTTCAAGGTGTGGCAGGGGGCGAAAGACATTCCGGAGGGCTGAACGGAAAGCCTCTCCAGTTTGTCTGACGAACCGGTTTCAGGCTCTGTCTCAGGCTGATACTGATCTTCGGCCTGACATGGCTGCTTGTCCTGTTCCAGAGGTTGCCCCTCAGTCTGCAAGATCTGGGCAGTCGCAGAGGGTGGGCTTACTGGTAGTTGGGAGCTCCAACGTCAGGCGCGTAATGGGGCCCCTTAGGGAAATGGCAGCAAGAGAGGGGAAGAAAACCAATGTGCACTCCGTGTGCATACCGGGGGGAGTCATTCCAGATGTGGAAAGGGTCCTTCCGGATGCCATGAAGGGTACAGGGTGCACCCATCTGCAGGTGGTCGCTCATGTCGGCACCAATGATGTGTGTCGCTATGGATCGGAGGAAATCCTCTCTGGCTTCCGGCGGCTATCTGATTTGGTGAAGACTGCCAGTCTCGCTAGCGGGATGAAAGCAGAGCTCACCATCTGCAGCATCGTCGACAGGACTGACTGCGGACCTTTGGTACAGAGCCGAGTGGAGGGTCTGAATCAGAGGCTGAGACGGTTCTGCGACCGTGTGGGCTGCAGATTCCTTGACTTGCGCCATAGGGTGGTGGGGTTTCGGGTTCCGCTGGATAGGTCAGGAGTCCACTACACGCAACAAGCGGCTACACGGGTAGCAGGGGTTGTGTGGCGTGGGCTGGGCGGTTTTTTAGGTTAGATGGCCTTGGGCAAGTACAGAAAGGGCAACAGCCTCAACGGGTGCGGGGCAAAGTCAGGACATGCGGGGACCAAGCAGCAATCGGTATTGTAATTGTCAACTGTCGAAGCTGCGTTGGTAAAGTACCGGAACTTCAAGCGCTGATGGAAAGCACCGAAGCTGAAATCGTTATAGGTACAGAAAGCTGGCTTAAGCCAGAGATAAATTCTGCCGAAATTTTTACAAAGGTACACACGGTGTTTAGAACGGATAGATTGCATGCAACCGGTGGTGGAGTGTTCATCGCTGTTAGTAGTAGTTTATCCTGTAGTGAAGTAGAAGTGGATAGTTCCTGTGAATTATTATGGGTGGAGGTTACACTAAACAACCGAACTAGGTTAATAATTGGCTCCTTTTACCGACCTCCCGACTCAGCAGCATTAGTGGCAGAACAACTGAGAGAAAATTTGGAATACATTTCACATAAATTTTCTCAGCATGTTATAGTCTTAGGTGGAGATTTCAATTTACCAGATATAGACTGGGACACTCAGATGTTTAGGACGGGTGGTAGGGACAGAGCATCGAGTGACATTATACTGAGTGCACTATCCGAAAATTACCTCGAGCAATTAAACAGAGAACCGACTCGTGGAGATAACATCTTGGACCTACTGATAACAAACAGACCCGAACTTTTCGAATCTGTATGTACAGAACAGGGAATCAGTGATCATAAGGCCGTTGCAGCATCCCTGAATATGGAAGTTAATAGGAATATAAAAAAAGGGAGGAAGGTTTATCTGTTTAGCAAGAGTAATAGAAGGCAGATTTCAGACTACCTAACAGATCAAAACGAAAATTTCTGTTCCGACACTGACAATGTTGAGTGTTTATGGAAAAAGTTCAAGGCAATCGTAAAATGCGTTTTAGACAGGTACGTGCCGAGTAAAACTGTGAGGGACGGGAAAAACCCACCGTGGTACAACAACAAAGTTAGGAAACTACTGCGAAAGCAAAGAGAGCTCCACTCCAAGTTTAAACGCAGCCAAAACCTCTCAGACAAACTGAAGCTAAACGATGTCAAAGTTAGCGTAAGGAGGGCTATGCGTGAAGCGTTCATTGAATTCGAAAGTAAAATTCTATGTACCGACTTGACAGAAAATCCTAGGAAGTTCTGGTCTTACGTTAAATCAGTAAGTGGCTCGAAACAGCATATCCAGACACTACGGGATGATGATGGCATTGAAACAGAGGATGACACGCGTAAAGCTGAAATACTAAACACCTTTTTCCAAAGCTGTTTCACAGAGGAAGACCGCACTGCAGTTCCTTCTCTAAATCCTCGCACAAACGAAAAAATGGCTGACATCGAAATAAGTGTCCAAGGAATAGAAAAGCAACTGGAATCACTCAATAGAGGAAAGTCCACTGGACCTGACGGGAAACCAATTCGATTCTACACAGAGTACGCGAAAGAACTTGCCCCCCTTCTAACAGCCGTGTACCGCAAGTCTCTAGAGGAACGGAGGGTTCCAAATGATTGGAAAAGAGCACAGATAGTCCCAGTCTTCAAGAAGGGTCGTCGAGCAGATGCGCAAAACTATAGACCTATATCTCTTACGTCGATCTCTTGTAGAATTTTAGAACATGTTTTTTGCTCGCGTATCATGTCATTTCTGGAAACCCAGAATCTACTATGTAGGAATCAACATGGATTCCGGAAACAGCGATCGTGTGAGACCCAACTCGCCTTATTTGTTCATGAGACCCAGAAAATATTAGATACAGGCTCCCAGGTAGATGCTATTTTTCTTGACTTCCGGAAGGCGTTCGATACAGTTCCGCACTGTCGCCTGATAAACAAAGTAAGAGCCTGCGGAATAGCAGACCAGCTGTGTGGCTGGATTGAAGAGTTTTTAGCAAACAGAACACAGCATGTTGTTATCAATGGAGAGACGTCTACAGACGTTAAAGTAACCTCTGGCGTCCCACGGGGGAGTGTTATGGGACCATTGCTTTTCACAATATATATAAATGACTTAGTAGATAGTGTCGGAAGTTCCATGCGGCTTCTCGCGGATGATGCTGTAGTATACAGAGAAGTTGCTGCATTAGAAAATTGTAGCGAAATACAGGAAGATCTGCAGCGGATAGGCACTTGGTGCAGGGAGTGGCAACTGACCCTTAACATAGACAAATGTAATGTATTGCGAATACATAGAAAGAAGGATCCTTTATTGTATGATTATATGATAGCGGAACAAACACTGGTAGCAGTTACTTCTGTAAAATATCTGGGAGTATGCGTACGGAACGATTTGAAGTGGAATGATCATATAAAACTAATTGTTGGTAAGGCGGGTACCAGGTTGAGATTCATTGGGAGAGTGCTTAGAAAATGTAGTCCATCAACAAAGGAGGTGGCTTACAAAACACTCGTTCGACCTATACTTGAGTATTGCTCATCAGTGTGGGATCCGTACCAGGTCGGGTTGACGGAGGAGATAGAGAAGATCCAAAGAAGAGCGGCGCGTTTCGTCACTGGGTTATTTGGTAACCGTGATAGCGTTACGGAGATGTTTAATAAACTCAAGTGGCAGACTCTGCAAGAGAGGCGCTCTGCATCGCGGTGTAGCTTGCTCGCCAGGTTTCGAGAGGGTGCGTTTCTGGATGAGGTATCGAATATATTGCTTCCCCCTACTTATACTTCCCGAGGAGATCACGAATGTAAAATTAGAGAGATTAGAGCGCGCACGGAGGCTTTCAGACAGTCGTTCTTCCCGCGAACCATACGCGACTGGAACAGGAAAGGGAGGTAATGACAGTGGCACGTAAAGTGCCCTCCGCCACACACCGTTGGGTGGCTTGCGGAGTATCAATGTAGATGTAGATGTAGATGTAGATGTCTGTATTTCTGAAACTAATAAACATATACAATGAAGATTGTTTTTTGATAAACGGGAAACTCAAAAGTTTTTTTTATATCTTTTCATAGGTGTTCAATACCCCCCCCCCCCCTTGACGTGGGCGCACACTGCTGCTACCTAGCGGGAACCATGTAAAACTCGAGAGTTTGCTTTTTCCAACAGTACGTTGTTCACGCACGTATCTCAAATAACATAATAGCTATGATTTTTTAAAATCGAATGATTGTTTTGATACACTTTGTATTATTCGTTGCCTACACCCTATGTCAGAATCTTTCACAGTTCATACTTTTGTGGCAAACATTTAAGACAAAAGATTAAGACAAAAGAATAATCTGTTAAAGAAAGAGCCTGTCTATCATATATTATGTCTTCTTACAGCTAATGATAACTAAGGCAGATATTTCTTAATACATATTTTAACATCACATTCCTGACATGAGGTGAATTTGTAAATTTGAATTATATCACTGTATGTTGCATGAAAACTAAGTATCAATGATAAATGCATGATTTAAAAAAAATAAGTCAGCATCACTCAGTTTCTTTAAGTAAGGGAGTCATAACTGTTTTTATAAACAAAAGGAATCAGTAGCATGATGACAATGCTCTTAAGTAATACAGTAGGAATGGTTTACTCCAGTTTCTGTAATTTTAAGTGTCTTACACAGTCT
This sequence comes from Schistocerca americana, assembly GCF_021461395.2. NCBI lineage: Eukaryota > Metazoa > Arthropoda > Insecta > Orthoptera > Acrididae > Schistocerca > Schistocerca americana. Next base: position 472,133,143 of record NC_060122.1, on the reverse strand, counting down.
GGGACACTGACATTATACTCCACATAGCACATGTTCTGTAATGACTGCACTATCCAGGAACACTTCACCCATCAGTCAATGGTCTTGTATGTGAGAAACATGTTTTGTCTACCCGCTGTTTATAAGATCAGTAAGATGGTTACCCAATCGTAAACATGTTAGAGCCTGTGTTATCGATTTCGACATAGTTTGGATACAAGTTAATCACTTTTGAAAACAAATGGTAGTTAAATATAGTAACTGGACGTTTTTAAAACTCAGCGAACTGTTTCCCAGCTTCTACTGCATACTATAGTGTTCTTGACACCCCAATGGAAACTGTTTCTGACCATTCCACACTCGCATATCAGGTGGGAAGAAATGAAAACCTAAATCTTATGGTGTGGAGTCTGAGTTGTCTTATTCTATTACAATGACTATTTCCCCCTATGTAGGAGGGGACCACCAAAATATTTACACATTGTTTTACTGATTGTCATCCAATTGGAATCTCTTCCCTTGCATGTACAGATGTTATTTATACATTAGTAAGTTGACATCTTGAAGATTAGTAAGTTGATTATCATAATAAAATGTATTATTATGGATGGTTATTGCAGACCAAAAATTCCTTTAAATTTTGTATCAAAGTAATCAGTGTTATTTCCATGTTATTTTGTAGAAAAATTGGTTCTGCTAAATACTATATAAATGTCTCCCATACTTTTAGTGACCCCCATGCAAGGCAAAGTACCGATGTTAACAGTTGGCTGTCATTATCTTGCTTTTTACTTTTGTTGTTGTATACAGTTACCTGGGTGTGACGTGGTGCCCACTTGAGAGTGAAATCGCAAATTAAAAAGACTTGAAACTTATGCTTTAATGAAGATACACCACCAAATTTTGTCCATAAGTAAGGGTGTAGTCTAACACTATGCATAAAAAGGAAACTCGCATATTGCTTGCCATAATACAAGCCTATAATCACGATCTCTTATTGTGGAACACAATCGTAGGTACTATGACGGGTTACGGAAAGCGCTTACATTGAGGAAAGAAAAAGAGGTTCTCATACAATGCTATAAGAAACAGAATAGCTCAAGATTCTATTAGAAACAACTGAGTGAAATGCCACCAATGGAGAATGAGTCAGTAGAAAGTTTTGTCGACAGAGTAAGGAAACTTAAAGCAAGTAGGTAAGTGTTGACAGAGAATGACGAAGCAAACAAGATTATTCTTCAGGAAGCGGAACACAGTGCATCAGATGCTTTTCTTGTGATACGATGGGGAGGGTATGAGCAGGAAACCTCAAAGGGCCTGGCTGTTGCCACCATGTTAGCTATGGAGCTTGAGCGGATAGATGTAGCAACAGCAGTACGTGATAACATACGCGTCTTATCAGTTGATGTAAGGTGTTGAAGATGTGGACGTTTGGGCCACGTACAGAGGTAGTGTATCCAAGAATTATGGAGGAAATGTGGCATGCTTGAGCAACAGGAGTGCAGGAATGCAAAACTAAATGTGCGGAGGTAGAATAATCAAACGTTAATCACCAGCAGGACTCCAAATCCGCCAACGGACATTCCCAGTAAGTTTCATTGTCGCGAAAATGTATGTAGATGTTGTAAATGGTAAGAAACATGAATTTTTACTGGACGCATGAGCATATATGTCAGTGGAGAGACTGGACCTCTTGGGTAAAAAGCTGTTGAAGCCTCTGTTTTATAGGATACGTGGGTTAGAGGGCAGTTTTGTGGCACCACTAGGTTCAGTATTATTAAGTTTTCCGGTTGGAAGTTGTGTCCAATGTAGCGTAAGAGTACTGCATGATTCTAGGGTTAGATTTTCTGTTTGATAACTGTGCTAAAATTGTCCTTCAGCGACTCACGTTAGAACTAGTGACTTAATGTCGCAACATTCGTCCATCATGAACGACAAACAAGTTGCACGACAGGAAAATCGACGCGCAGATCGCCGAAGTGGCGTCAAATCGAAAGACCTGCACCAGTCGAACGGTCTACCCGACGGGAGGCCCTAGCCACACGACATTTCATTATGACAGAAAAAATCACAAAGACTCGATTCAGATGATAAAGTCCTGCAAGGCACTAGTAAATTACTTTGGGTAAGTGTGGGAACAGAACTACCTGTTGACATGTGTATAGAACCACTAGAGGCGAACTGTATACTGAATGCGCCATGAAGATTTATACACAAAAGAGGTTCCCAACAGTGTGGATAAATGTGGCGCCAATGAAGTAACTTTGTTAAAGGGGTTGTTAGTTGCTAATTTAGAGGTGCTAGACAGGTCAAGTAGAGGTCATAGTCAGAAACAACACGGCAGTACATATGCTATATCTGCATAAAGGGGTGCATTTGATTGGAGCCAAGAAGGTAGCTGTGGAGAAGTTGTTGTTGTTGTAATTACAGGACCTGTTTCATCCTCATGCCCTGTTGCTGGCTACACCAATAACACAATACAGAAATCTGACTGGAGATAAACGATATGCATAACGAAAACTGTATTGAATCCTCCATCACTTACAACTGATTGTGGGAAAAATTTCCAACCCACAACTGTATGATTTCATCATGGAGCCGAGCACTAGTCACAGGGGAACTGCTACCATCACTGTACCAAAGAAGAAACAGACAGATGGAGAAGTGTAGATTTCTTGCCATTATTGCTACTTAAATATTATAATTTATAGAATAAGACGTTCGTTGCAAGTCACATCTACCACTAAAGGGGTAGATCTTATGACGACCACTATTAGACTTAGGCCTAAATTAACGGATTAAGTTTACCTGAAAAAAATTATACTTTTCAACTCTGGTAGATGAAACAATAATAATTTTTATCAGAATTTTATAATATGAAATACCAATCTAAATCAAAATATTCACCAAAGGTGAGCGCACAGTATTCCCCCCACCCCGCTTTCTCCCGCCCTTGGTACTGTAAAAGTTAATATGCGTCATCTTAATATGTTAAATGGTTTCAAAATGTAAGTGCGAATGTAGAAGTTTTTCACCAATACAGAAGACGAAAGTCATGTGGTCCCTAGGTCTATCTCATTAATCCCGTCTCAGGTATAGTTCATCTCGTTAAGTTTAACAACTGTGTCGTTCTGTCACTATTGGGTGAAAAACAAGAAAAGCCCATATATACGGTCCTTGAAAATGGATCTGTTGCTCCGAAACGCTATGGACAGCAATTACAAAATGAAATTTGTGACTGACGACGGAATATTAGTAATTACTAATCATTAACCTGCTAGTTGCAGAACACTTTTTTACTGTCCATTGTCAGTGACATATTGGCCCTAGCTGCGGATACCTGCGGTAGCAGCGAATCAGGACGCCACATACAAAAATTTGTGATCCTCTGTTGCTAACTAAACCGTGACGCAGATTGCCAGCGGGTCACCGAGCTGTACAAGTTCTTGTAAAACGATTGTAGTACTTCCCTGTACCCTTGGGACCCAAAGAAATGGTCAGCTGCGTTCTCTTCTTCTCCAAAAGTATAAAAAGGTCTCTCTACGATGTGCAGCCTGCGAAAAAGTTAATAGAAAAATGTGTGGATAAATCTGAGCCTGGCTATTAGAGACGCGAGTTACCCAGGCACTGAATTTGTATATGATTTTGTGGAATACGGGAGAAAATGTAATAATAAAATAACGGAACGTAGTCAAATTGAGTCGGGGAATTAGATTAGGAAATGTGACACTTAAAGTAGTAAAAGAGTTTTGCTATTTGGGGAGCAAAATAACTGATGATGGTCGAAGTAGAGAGGATATAAAATGAAGACTGGCAATGGCAAGGAAAGCGTTTCTGAAGAAGAGAAATTTGTTAACATCGAGTATAGATTTAAGTGTCAGGAAGTCGTTTCGGGAAGTATTTGTATGGAGTGTAGCCATGTATGGAAGAGAAAAATGGACGATAAATAGTATGGACAAGAAGAGAATAGAAGCTTTCGAAATGTGGTGCTACAGAAGAATGCTGAAGATTAGATGGGTAGATCACATAATTAATGAGGAGGTACTGAATAGAATTGGGGAGAAGAGAAATTTGTGGCTCAACTTGACTAGAAGAAGGGATCGGTTGGTAGGACATGTTCTGACGCATCAAGGGATCACCAATTTAGTATTGGAGGGCAGCGTGGAGGATAAAAATCATAGAGAAAGACCAAGAGATGAATACACTAAGCAGATTCAGAAGGATGCAGGTTGCAGTAGGTACTGGGAGATGAAGAAGCTGGCACAGGATAGAGAAGCATGGAGAGCTGCATCAAACCAGTCTCAGGACTGAAGACCACAACAACAATAACACGGGAGTAAAGAATCGCCGAGTGGGAAATGTAGTGGTTTTGTTCCCTGTCAGTAGAAACGAAGTGATTCTACGAGGAACGTTCATTTTTTTCTGAAAGCAGGTTAGTTTTATTCAAGGTCCAAATATACCATATTATTCCCCACTTTTTTGCTACAAACACTATTCTTCAGCATAATCTCCATGCAAGACGACGGCCTTACGCCACCTTAATGTGAGGGCTTGTGTGCTGGCATGGTACCACTGTACTGGTCCACGCCGAAGCCAATGTCTTGCTGCATCAATGAACTCCACTTCAACCACCTATTGCTTCCCGCAAAGTACATCCTTCATAGTACCAAACAGATAGAAGTCGGAAAGTGTGAGGTCCGGGCAGTAGGCTGGGTAGGGTAGAACAGTCCAATGACGTTTCGTAAGCTCCTGTCCTGTGCGCGCAACTGTGTGAGGTGTTTTGTCATGGAGCAGGTGAAGTTCTGCGTCTTTTTGGGACGAACACGCTGACGTCGATTCTTCAGTTTCCCGAGGCTGACACAATAGACTTCAGAGTTAACCGTTGCACCATTGGCGAGGACATCAAAAAGAATTTTCCCTTCAGAGTGCCAGAAGTCTTTACCGGCTGAGGGTACAGCTTTGAACTTTTACTTCGAAGGAGAGGTGGCACAGTGAGACTCTGTGGATTGACGTTTTGTTTTCGGTTCACAGGCTGTGACGATGTTTGACAAAAAATTGTCATGATCAGCCTCTAAGCACCAGTAATTCCTCACAGATGGTCCTTTGTTGCCCTTTACGGTCTTCTGTTAGGCGGTGAGGGACCCAATAGGGAGTACCCCAACTGGTGGATGAGTCCGTCAGCCCTATCAGCAGAGAGTGGGGGAGATTAGCGTTTAACGCCCCGATGACAACGAGGTCATTAGAGAGAGGCCACAAGCTAGGATTAGGGAAGGACGGGGAAGGAAATCGACCGTGCCCTTTCAGAGTAATCATCCCGGCCTTTGCCTGAAGCGATTTAGGGGAATCACGGAAAACCTACACTACTTCCCATTCAAATTGCTACACCACGAAGATGACGTGCTAGAGACGCGAAATTTAACCGGCGGGAAGAAGATGCTGTGATATGCAAACGATTAGCTTTACAGAGCATTCACACAAGGTTGGCGCCGGTGGCGACACCTACAACGGGCTGACATAAGGAAAGCGTCCAACCGATTTCTCATACACAAACAGCAGTTGACCGGCGTTGCCTGGCGAAACGTTGTTGTGATGCCTCGTGTAACGAGAAGAAATGCGTACCATCACGTTTCCGACTTTGATAAAGGTCGGATTGTAGCATATCGCGATTGCGGTTTATTGTATCGCGACATTGCTGCTCGCATTGGTCGAGATTCAATGACTGTTAGCAGAATATGGAATCGGTGGGTTCAGGAGGGTAATACGGAACGCCGTGCTGGATCACAACGGCTTCGTATCACTAGCGGTCGAGATGACAGGCATCTTATCCACATGGCTGTAACGGATCGTGCAGCCACGTCTCGATCCCTGAGTCAACAGATGGGGACGTTTGCAAGACAACAACCATCTGCACGAACGTAGTCCATGCAGCAGCATGGACTATCAGCTCGGAGACCACGGCTGCAGTTACCCTTGACACTGAATCACAAACAGGGGCGCCTGCGATGGTGTACTCAACGACGAACGTGGGTGCACGAATGGGAAAACGTAATTTTTTCTGATGAATCCAGGTTCTGTTTACAGCATCATGATTGCCGCACCAGTGTTTGGCGAACTCGCGGTGAACGCACATTGGAGGCGTGTATACGTCATCGCCATACTGGCGTATCACCCGGCATGATACTATGGGGTGCCATTGGTTACAAGTCTCGGTCACCTCTTGTTCGCATTGACGGGACTTTGAACAGTGGACGTTACATTTCAGATGTGTTACGACCCGTGGCTCTACGCTTCAGTCGATCGCTCCGAAACCCTACATTTTAGCAGGATAATGCAAGACCGCATGTTTCAGGTGTTATACGGGCCTTTCTAGATACAGTAAATGTTTGCCTGCTGCCCTGGCCAGCACATTCTCCACATCTCTGACCAACTGAAAACGTCTGATCAATGGTGACCGAGCAACTGGCTCGTCACAATACGCCAGTCACTACTCTTGATGAGCTGTGGTATCGTGTTGAAACTGCATGGGCAGCTGTACCTGTACACGCCATCCAAGCTCTGTTTGACTAAATGCCCAGGCGTATCAAGGCCGTTATTATGGCCAGAGGTGCTTGCTCTGGATACTGATTTCTCAGGATCTATGCACCCAAATTGCGCGAAAATGTAATCACATGTCAGTTCTAGTATAATATATTTGTCCAATGAACACTCGTTTATCATCTGCATTTCTTCTTGGGGTAGCAATTCTAATGGCCAGTAGTGTAAATCACGATGGCTGGACGCCAATCCAGTGTACTGATCACTGCACCACCTCGCTAAGTCTACCAACAGAGACGTTCGGTTTTTCAGCGAGGTTTTTGATTTTGATCCGTCGATCACCTCGAATGGGAGTGTTCGCACTTTTTAACATTGCAGGAGTCGCAACTTTGTGCGGCTGGCCGGCACCCGGGGAATCGGACAGGTTTTCGGACCTTGTCACGATGGTGCCAGACGCCTCAACCAAAGATTCACCGCGATTTTATTCACTATCAGATCTCCGTAGACATTCTGCAAGCGCCTATGAATATCTGCGATGTTCTGGTTTTCCGCTAAAACAAACAATGACAGATCTCTGGAACGCACCTCCGTCACAGACGCATTTTGAAGTTTACGTGCCGGCCAATGTGACCGAGCGGTTCTAGGCGCCTCAGTCTGGAACCACGCGACCTCTACGGTCGCAGGTTCGAATCCTGTCTCGGGCATGGATGTGTGTGATGTCCTTAGATTAATTAGATTTAAGTAGTTCTAAGTTCTAGGAGACTGATGACCTCAGATGTTAAGTCCCATATTGCTCAGAGCCATTTGAACTTTTTTTTTTTTTTAAGTACACGTATAGCACCGCCACCAATCGCAATTTCATGATACTCTATGAGCTGAAGCGGGAATATTCCAGGATGTCCCATAACAAATTCGGCGTTCTTCCAACCGAAATTTGCCGAGAGAAATATTGACATTACTTACTGACGGCGCCTCATAGTATCGCAACAGTTTCCGCAATCATGATATTCACCGCTGTTGTTATCTTGAATAGCCCAGACTTCTGCAAACATGATACACGCTTCCGACAGGGTCACTGGTTCTGGTACCGTCAGTATAGATATATCCGGATATTGCTTTAAAAACTGTATAATTGTGAATGTTAGCTTCGTGGTCAAAGGAAACTCCAATTATTACGTTCACTTTAGACAATTTAGGTGGGAATGAGACGCTAACACTATTTATCTATGTGCTATAATGATCTTCCTTGAAATCTTCTGAGTATCTAAATATGCCTATACTAGGAGTGAAAGAGCTCTATCACCTGAATTGAAGCATGTTCGAGTACCACTGTGTAATGATATTTGACCTGCATGGACGAGGTAAAATGATTCACGTACCTTTACCTCTGAATTTGTAGAACCATCTTTTATTACTTGAACACAACGAAAGAGTTCACTTGACTGATCGAGCTCAGTAAATTTCCGCTTTTCCTTTCCATTTACATTTTTCCTTTCTTTCTCGTTCTCTCCGTCGTCGGGGGTCCCAGGGCTTTGCAAGAGGTTCCCCAGCCTAGTTGCGCCCTGGTATAACGCTGGATAATTATCTTAATAAGCTATAGTAATTTTCCGCATTTTCTCTAACAATAAACAGCGAATCGCGAAGAGCCGCATTTTTCAACAATAAAGGAGTCCGTGCAGCGGCCCACATCGTTGCGTAGCAACAGTTCGAGACGAGACAATTGGCGAGCAACATCAATGAATCAGAACGCAGTCACCAAAATCCTAAGAAGAGCGTATAGTGAAGTGAGAGCATGGAGCAACGACGACAGGCAGAAGGTAAGGCATCGAAAAACGTCTGAGTTCTACCGATTCGTCCGCACCTCGTGGTCTCGCGGGTAGCGTTCTCGCTTCCCGAGCACGGGGTCCCGGGTTCGATTTCCGGCGGGGTCAGGGACTTTCACCTGCCTCCAGATGACTGGGTGTTGTTGTGTCTTCTTTATCATCATCATTCATCACCATTACAGTCGGAGGAAGGCAACGGAAAACCACCTCCATTAGGACCTTGCCTAGTACGGCTGTGCGGGTCTCCCGCATCGTTCCCCTACGCTCTATCAAGAAGCATGGGACTTCATTTCCATTCCATTCTACCAATTTGCAGCACCCAAAACACAAATCCATTGTACCTTTCAGCGAGCGAACAATATAGATTCTAATAAGAGTGTATGCGTAATGAATATGGAGATCTTCCATATGGCAGTTATATTCAGAGAAATATGTTTTTGCAAACCACTCATTCGCGCTGTGTATCACTGGAGAAGCCTGAATGTTTATAAATCTTGTAAGAAAATCGGAATTCTACAAATTGAGCACTCTCCTGCTCTTATTCCGTGGTAAGGGAACTCCTGCATTCGCTCGCATTGGGAATGTACAGTAAGTTGATCGTATCAGCATGGTGTTTTGAAACGACGTTTTCCGTTAAGTATGTAATAGCAAATGATGGATCAATGGATCGGTCTGATTCCACCCATCTGCTTTAATCCATGTCATCCTATGTGGCCTGTTATTAAATGTTATCTGCGGTTGTCCTAGCAACACCGTAAATATTTCCTGTTTCTTTTCGTACTTGGCACTACTTACGAGGGCAGGGTTGGGCTGGAACTTAAGAACATAACTTAAATTGTTGTGAGTGAAACGATTAGTGCTTATAATTACAATGTTGTTTCTTATTATTTGGCTGTTTCTATAATGTGGCACGTTTGTTGAGGGTGAGGTTAGGCAGAACCCAAGTGCATAGTTCAAATGGCTGCGAGTGAAACGAGTAGTGATATTTTTCATAATCTCGTTGCTTACAAATGTTTGGCTACTTTCTCTCGAATGTGACATCTTGGAGGCGTGGTGTATTTGAAATGGATTCTTTTTCTTTGTGGAGCTCGTGTTGTTGTTAGTGATGGTCCACTTATTATGGTGGATGTTTGTGTTTTTGATATGGTTTTTAATAATGGTTCATTTGGATGGGATCGAGTCTTTGCTATTAATTGATTATCTATTTGTTTTTTATTTTTGAGCTGTTAGTTTGCTGCACTGTTTGTTAGTTTTTTAGACTGAATGTTTGTGATTGTCGTTTGCTTTGGAGTTATGTTTGACTATTTTGTTGTTTGCAATTCGGATTGTATGTGTGTGTGTGTGTGTGTGTGTGTGTGTTTGTGTTTGTGTTTGCGTTTGTGACTAGCCTTTGATTAATTTAAAGTTGCCTGTGGTTCGTAAGTTTGTCTGTATGAGCTTTAACATTTATTGTGAGATTATAGTTCGTGGAAGCGAAATCTCTTTGAAACGACGATTTTCAAGTTAGTGATAGGCCAAGCGAAATATTCGATACCAGTTTTTTTTTTTTTTTTTTTGTTGCTCCGTTAATCCTGGAGATTGCTCTGTGTGGTGTTTTTCGATTATGTGGTTTTTCCGTGTGTGTGGTTGGGGGGTGGGGGAGAAGGGGGGGGGGAGGGGGGATGAGGAGGATTGTCAATTGTCTGCCTTCGTTTGAGATATATAGATGAAGTGTTATTGTATTTTTTCGTTCAGTTTATTCTAGAGAAATACGTGTGCATAATTTTTCGGATTTTTGGGTAATTTCAAATAATCTTAGATTTACTGTCGTTTCTTTAGTGTCTCTCCGCCCCAAATCACCTAATTCTTGCAGTTGTTCCGTTAACTTCATTTCATTAACTGCTCGAAATATTACCGTAGTGGTCTATCTTGTGCTCCTCGTCTTGAAGGATCTAATCGGTCTGTTATTAAATGTTATCTCTGGTTGTCTTACACGTGTTAGTATCTCGTGTAGAACGTCTCTGGAATGAGCATTGTGTTCTGTGCATGTAGTTAACATTCAACTGGAATTGTCACGAGGTCTCTGGACTACGCTATTTGTTTAAGGCTAACTAACGTTGGCCGTCACGTCACTTCAAAACATTCTACACTGCATTCCACATGACGCCATTCACACAGGTTGTCAACGGGCCTTCATGTCACATCACTGCCCGACATGTCAAGGTTTCTTGGGAAGAAATTATTGACGGTATCGTCATATGCTAATATCATAATTTAATCTATTTTCGCCGCGTTCACTCGTGTTTTAGTAATAGATTGTGCTTTCGAGTTTTCATAATCTTTATTATTATGCATTGTTTTCGCGACAAATTGCAAATGTTCCATAACGACTTGGATATTATTTCCGTTGGTTATTCTGACTCATGCGAGGTCCGACATCGAAACTCGAAAAATTATTTAGGTTTTACAATAACAGAACAGAGCTGACGCACACAATGTGTATAAATAAGAACATAAGTCTACGAAACAGTTTCTATTACATAACATTTTTAGTGAACAGGTCAGCTTTAATGAAGGAGACAAATGCAGTTGTTTATGAAGCTGTTAGCTGCATAAAAAAAGCTTAATATTTTCCGTGTTTTTATGTATACATTTTCGCAAGCAGGTAAATGCCGATGTTTTAAAAGTTGTTTCACTTCTCAGCAATCTACCAAACAAAATTAATCAAGAATATTCGTTAGGAAGTTTGCTTTGGCCATCAATATCAATTCCTATACTCTGACTTTTTCTATCACAGATGGTGACTTATCGCCTCACTTTCGCACTTCGGTACTGGGCTACGCGAACTGACGTGACTGACTGACGTGACGAAACATGATGGACAATGTGAACAAACCGTGACGTGACGACACCATGACGTGATGTCCATTCATTTTGCTCTTCAAAGCTAACAGCCCAGTTTATTCCAGGTATCAAATGCAAAGTGTTACGATATCTACAAAACGCCAATATCAAATCCGTGGCACCTACGAAGGGAATCTGTATGTAGTAGTGATATGAAGACATTCGCAATTGATAGAACGCATTACAGACAAACCAACGCCATCCCGAGATCACGTTATCATCGAGGCAATGCGTACTGATGACACAAAATCAATTCTGCGCATATGAATGCTCACTGCAGAGATATTTCCACTCTATGAATCGCGGCGTGCCGCATTTTCAATACAGGAGACCCTGCAGCAAGAATCCCTGCAGTGGCCCACAGCTTTGCCTAGCAAGAGTTCGAGACGAGACGATTAGTGAGCAACATGAATTTATCAGGATCCAGTCACCGTATAGTGGAGAAGAGCACGAAGCAACGATAGAAGTCAGAGGGTAAGGCTTCAACAAACATCTCAGTTCTGCCAACTCGTGGCAACCGAAACACAGATTCATTGAACATTTCAGCGGACTAACAATGTAAATGCTTAGAAGTTCACATGTGTAATGAATATGGAGATCTTCGACGCACCAGTTACATTTAGAGTAATTTGATTTTGCAAAGCACTTTTCCAAACTGTGTATCATGCCTGTGTGAAGCAATTTATGTTGGAGAAACCTGAATGTTTATAAATCTTGTAACTGCAGGAAAATCGGAATTTACAAATTATACACTCTCCTACGAATTTACCGTGCTAAGAGCGCTTCTGCAGTCTCTCATATTGGTAATGCACATTATCGTAAGTCGACTATATCAGCATGGTGTACTTAAACATACGTTTTCCGTAAATATACTATAACAAATCATGAGTCATGGGCACGATCCTGCTTTGACTCCATGCCGTGTGATGACATGAGTTTACGATGTGAAAGATGTTATCTGTGGTTCTCTTACTAACTGGTGTAAGCTATGATGTTTGTACACTATGCTGTTTATTCCGAATATGTCGTGATTCATTAGCGTGTGGTTAAGGTGGAACCCGAGAACATAGTTTAAATTGTCGCTAGAGAAATTAGTAGCCATTACATTTATAATCTTATTTCTGACAAAAATTTGCCTGTTTATTTCGGTATTTTGCACGATTTCCGTGAGATTAGGCTGGAAGCTAAAGCACAGCATAATTAAAAAATTGTTTCTCGTTATTTGGCTCTTTCCGTCACGTGGCAAGTTTGTTAAGTATGGAGTCAGACAGAAGCCTAAGTGCGTAGCTCAAACGTTTGCGAATGAAATGAGAGTAATTTCCAAGAACACTTTTCGAAAGTGCCGTCGAGGAGGCGCGGTGTATTTGAAACGGACTTAAAGCACACTGCCATCTGACACACATGAAGTGAATATCAGAAAATTGATAAGACGGATTTTCGTGAATGTTCATATTCACAACGTAGGCCTACAGCGCAGATTAAGTCTGACGAACAACAACATCCACAAATGTCCGGAGCGTGAATATATGATACAGTCCCAACATTGGTAATGGCGTGCTTTAGGCCCTTATGGTTCTCAGTGCCTCGATTAATTTTGTAGGGGTCGTGTTGTTGTTAACGGTTGCTCACTAATTGCGGCGGATGTTTGTGTTTGTGATATGGTTTGTAGTAATGGTTCAGCTGAATGGGATCGAGTGTTTGGTGGTTTGTGGTTTTTGAGCTATTAGTTTTCATTGAACTTATTTTTTTTTTTTAGATTGAATGTTTGTCATTTGCTTTGAGTTGTGTTTGAATATTAGCTCTTTGCCGTACGGATTGTGTGTGTGTGTGTGTTTTTAATAAGTTTCGTGGGCGGCAGTCTTAATTTGAAGTTGTCTATGGTTCATAAATATGGTTTTATGAGCTTTATCATTTATTGTGAGATTTTAGTTTCTTTGTGGAACGGGAATCTCTTTGACGTGACATGAGGGTTTTCAGATTTGTGTTAGGTCAAACGACATATTCGATTCCAATTGACCATTTTTTTATTTTGTTGTTTCGTTTATCCGGGAGGAAGTTCTGTGTTGTTTATCGATTATGATGTTCCTGTGTGTGTGGGGCGGGGGGGGGGGGGGGGAGGGGGAAGAGGGCGGGGAGGGAGGGAGAGGGCTGGTGTCGCTGTCTTCGTTTGAGCTGTATGGATTTTAGTTGTATAGATTATGTGTAATATTTGATTCCAATTTTGTGTTGTTTGTATGTTTTCGTTAGGTTTATTCTGGAGAAATTCGTGTGCATGATTTTTAGGATTTTTGACTACTTGGAAATAATCTTAGATAATTGTCGTTTCTGTAGTTTGTATCCACCTGAAAGTTCCTAATCCTGCGGTTGTTCCGTTACTTTTATTGAGTCCTAAAAACTGTAGATATTAACGGCATGAAATGTAATTTGACACTGTTGCGTTTTTTTTTTTGTTTTTTTTTTTTTTTGCTGACGTAGAATTAAACTACGTGAATCAGCTTCAGCTTTGTGACACTGTAGTTCCTCAAACTCACTGCACCGCACCCATATAGACCTGTAGTTGGTTCCTCGTCTCCCTGGCACTGAATCCGTAGTGGTTGCTGTAAACCGCTCTGCTAATATTTCGATTCGTCTCGCTGCCAATTTTGGGGATCATGTGATATGTTCGCAATACATCTTATAGTAAATTTCGATGATAAATCATTAACAGCTGTAAATATCACTTGCACATGACCTCTTACGAACTTGTGTGCCTGGTCTGACACATCCAATAGTCCCCTCGACGACGGGTTCATTTAAGAGCCAGCGATCGATATATCGCTGACAGTTTCGGCAACAACCGGGCATCTTCATCGACATCGCTACCTTCCAAGTAATTTAAACTATTATTTTGAATGTTCTGTGTCAGTAAGTTGTGTTATGGAACATTTACTGCTATCATGGAAAGCAAGCTTTCGGGGGCCGGTATTTTGCGTAACTGAAGATACTTCCCTCAGAGGCTATGACGACTGAGAAGGCAGTTACAGACGTATACTATGGAACTTGTAGAGGGAAGGAGTTGGAGGTGTTTCTTTTATTGAGCACTAACAGTAAGGTCAACAACCTAATTTTAGTCCTTCCCCTTTTTTATTGAAACTGCTTTGAATTTCTCTAGAGTCTCTATACATCCTAGCGTAGAAATTATCAGATCTTCCTATAACCACATTATCTGAGAAACGATTTTGGTGATTTCCCAGTCTTAGTGGATGATGTGCTACTGCTGATTTAGCCTAGGTGACAATTGCTCTTGTATTCTTTAAGGCGGGTGTTACTGCTTGCTTCTTAATTAGGTGATGTCAAATGTGGAAAGTATTTTTGGAAAGGAAGTCGTAGATCTCTTTAAACATTGTCTGACATCTTTTTACTTTCAATGGGACAACAAATTCTTTAAGCAGCCTCATGTGTATGGCCTTGGAGAACACACTGGGCGCAGTTGCTGCGAATTTTTATATGGAAAAATTTGAAGTCGCCCTTCAGACGACGAAGGAGAAACCCTCATACTTTCGTTAATGGCCTCATGGAGGAAAAGAAATCCCTGAATTCCTAAACTTTTTGAATAATATTAATTATAGTTGAAAGCACACTATGGAGAAGGAAGGTCAAATTTCATTTTTGGATGTACAGATACGTAGAAAACCCGACGGAACTTCAGGGCATAAAGCTTACGGAGAGTCCACCCATACGGATAGATACCTGCTCAGAAATTCCAATCACCATCTCAGGCAGGAAAGAGGAATGATCAAAATATTAGCGCACCGGTCTAAGAGAATCTATGAACCACAGTACTTGGAGAACGAGTTCGTCGTTTAAGAACGCCTACAGAAGAAACGGCTACTCTGACAAAGAGTTTAAACAGGGCATTACAAAGGTTTCCTTCCATTTCTAAAAACTGTCAAAGATCGCATCAACAAAGTATTCACAAAACACGGTATTGAGACTGTGTTTAAACCAACAAAAAAGATGTGTAAATACTACGGTATGTTGATGATGTGTAAATATTTAAACACTGCAAAGGATTTACTCCCGTCGCTTGCCACAGCAGGAGCATACAAAATTCCTTGCACCTGCGGTCAAGTGTACATATGAACTACAAAAAGAAGTACACTGCTTAAAGGAATAGAAAATCAATTGTCGCATAGGCAAGAAGGATAAATCAGTAGTAGCAGATCACGCACTAGGACCGGGAAACCACCAAATTCGTTTCACTGGAACTGCGGGTTTAGCAAGATCTAATAATTACTACTCTAGCATGAACGAAGAAACCATAACAATTCAAAAGCACAAAAACAATTTCAACACAAAAGAAGAATGATTGAAATTGGACAATTAGTGAGCCATAGTGGTAAATAAAACAAGCAGGGCCAATTCTTCTCCTCTTCAAGCTCCATAGCATACGTCGGCTCGGCTCCGCGATCTGGGTAGTGGTCTGATGACGTCACGAACCGAGCGTTGCGTGGATTGATATAAACCGTTCGGCTTGCTGAGCCTGCTCAAATCCTACCTAAGTGACCGCACCTTTCACGTTCGAGAGGTCGGTTTCAAAACCACAGCAAGGCGAATCCGGGTGGGAGTGCCGCAGGACTCCGTTCTCGGCCCCCTGCTGTACACTCTGTATACGTCTGACATGCCGAAAACTCTCAGAGTAGTGCTTGCACTTTATGCACGCGACTCTGTGTACAGTCTCAGCGCCCACATAATTAGGCGTCGTCTGCAAGAAGCAAGCGACAACTTTGGATCTTGGGCGACCAAATGGCGATTCAAGATGAATGCGGCTAAAACCCAAGCCCTGGTCATCATCAGCAAAAGCTTCCCGCGGATTTAGTACCGCTTCGTATCATGGTAGGCCCCATCCCTATGGTCACGTACCGGAAAATACCTCGGCGTGCCCCTAGATCGGCACACGACCTGGAGATCATACGTCCGCGAAGCAAGACGAAAAGCGTTGGACCGCCTACGCCCCATCTTAAATCCAACTACGGCGCTATCCATCCAGTGTGGATAAACACTATATCTGGCACTTATTAGGCCCGTTGTAGAGTACGCTTCTGTGGTATGGGGCAATGCTGCCAATATCCACGCTGAAAAACTACAGAAAGTGCAGAACAAAGCTCTTCGCCGTGTCCTGCACCTACTCAGACGCTTCCCCACTTGGGAGCTTCACGGACAGGCTTTCCAGTGCTAAAGGACCGCATCAAACACACCTCCCACCAATTCTGTGAAAAGTCGCAGCGATCTGAAAACCCATTAATCACCAATCTGGGCAACCAGATACATTGGCGTCCGATCACAAGGTGGCCAGATCTACTGCGAGCATAAAGAGCGCAATAGGAGCAGACACACCGGAAAGAGAAGTATAAAAAGCCAAACAAATAGAGCAGTAGGCAAGGCACTACAAGTACCAGAACTATGAAAGAGACGAGATCAAGAGATCTTCTAATGTAAAGTGAGTGAGTGAACGTGTTCAAATCTGAAAACTGCTTTCTGAGTCGTTAAAGCCTCTGATAATACCTGCGGCATTGGAAAACGAAATGTTGGGCAGAAAATTATGTCTTGGAGCACGACCTTATGCCCACAAACAAATATCAGCAATTACGTACACACCGGCCGTGAAAGTCTTCATTCAATGGTTAAACGCCTTTCTGGGGAGGACTCGTCGAGAAAAGGTACTTTTGGAAGACACATGGAAGATGAGGTCTCGTTTACTTATTTCTCTCACCTTTTTGCTACGATACGGAGACACCTCAACAACACAGAATACTCTGAGGATGAGGAGAAACTTCATTTGGAAGCTGCGCATCGGATCTACGATTGCACAGAGTCAGCGCTTCTTCGAGGACGCATGTATTGCACGCGACGCGAGCTGGCCGCTGTCTACTATAAGTGAATGGAGTCACAAAATCTTCACAGTAATAAGTTGTGACGTGATATTTGGTACAAGAGCAATAGTTTAACTTACCGAAACATAGAAGTAGATTATGCCAAACCAGTTAATAGACAGAAGCAGAAATTCAACAGATTGCATGTGACGAAAGAAGTATTCCTGCCTTCAGATATGAGTCATACTGTCTGGCGGGGTCCTGTGTAAGAAGGAAATAGGCGTGCTGACCAAAGGAAGAAACTATGCTGTTACACCTTCTAGAATGCTAACGGAAGACATTGTTTGCTAATATCGGAGATGAAAACTGTTTTTTACCTATTCTAACTGCAGTAGAAATACGTGCGTAGCCAAGTCGGTCAAGTGCTCCGGCTTCCCCATCACTGCGCTATTTCTAGAAGGTGTGTTGGCGAAACGGATCTATACTGAAAGCTGTACTCTAGGGAAATTTAGGAAGATGTGTTTGCAACACGGTGCGGCTACATCCAGGAGGCGAATATGGCAGCATACTCGTATAAACGGGATTTTATCACTAGAGTTTATTTTCATCATTTTATTTTTCTGCCAAATCAATAACTTTCCTACTTAATTTAAGTACGTTAGATAGTGCTAATACTGCGAGGAAATCTACAAGCATTATACACAGGTATTTAACATTATGTTGTCAAGTTTATAAATTTATACACATTTCGATTTTAGAGTCTTGAGTATGAGGGACACCAAGAGATGAATACACTAAGCAGATTCAGAAGGATGTAGGTTGCAGTAGGTACTGGGAGATGAAGAAGCTTGCACAGGATAGAGTAGCATGGAGAGCTGCATCAAACCAGTCCTAGGACTGAAGACCACAACAACAACAACAATATATCTCGAACTATGGCTCGTAAAACAAAAACACACGGAGTTATGCAGATTAAAATCTGTTAAACTCGAACAATGACGGCACTTTGTCAATTTCGTAACAGAAAAAAATGTGCACACACGTATGCTGAACCAAATATTCTATTAACTTTAGTGGCTTGTCTCTGCAGTCGAAGATATTGCTCGTGGGGTAACATTTTATAAAAATGTTGTAAATTCGTGGATTGGGCAAACAGTTCGCTGGGGCAGGTTCTACACTGCACACCTGTCGCCTCAAGTTGGAAGTAATGAGGTACGTCAGTAGCCAAAAGCGAAGACCGTCTGACAAATAAATCGAAATCAGTCTTCAGTCGTGCAGAGTCCTGGAATCTTTTGAGAACTCACGCTGAAATGTTTGAAATACTGAAACTTAGTCAGTGATGTCTGGGCTACAAAGAGCTGTCCTGCGTTCCGGGAATTGTTCCATGTTATGAACCTGAAGCTGATTTTTCCATAGGATTAATTTTTGTTTGATAGCATCAATCTTGTCCACCATATCTGTTACCAAATGATCCCCCCTTCCGTTAACAGATGCAGTGAGTTTAAACAATTGGTAATGTCGACTATAAAAGATTTTGCTACCACTATACTTACCCTTAACTGAAATTCTTTCTTAATGGCCGTTTTCAGCTTAGCTAGCATTCACTCTCGATTGTCAGAAGGCAACTGCATCATATCATTTTTGTTGTTTGTAAAATATGTACAGTATCAACACTATTGACTCCTGTTCTGATAACCGAGGGTTCAGATCACCCTCCGGCTATCCGTACTTAACTGTTTGTTCTAATTTTCCTAATTCGCTTAAGGAGATCCATTTCCATTTTAATGTGTCTTTATTTTTACCTTTTTTCTCTTTACCTTGAGCGCCAGGGGGCCGTTATAGTTGGGTGGACCGTAGCTTTGTCCCAGCCTAGTTACCCCAATGTGCTGCATATTCTTGTGTGTATGAGGAACATCGATATGCAGAGAAATTCTACGTGTACTTGTGGAAGGAAGATCGCAGCAATATGTTGAAGAAGTAACGCTCATAAAATTACATCATCTGAATGTACCATCAACTTCTACTCCCGAAATTAAGTCGGTCATATATTCTCTCAATAATAAAAACTCTTCTGGTTTTGATGGTGTTTGCAATAGAGCACAGAAGATTTGTTCCCATATAATAAGTCCGGCATTATCCGAAATATGTAATGCATCACTAACTAAAGGTATTTTTCCAAAGTGACTAAAATATGCCATTGTTAAACCCTTCCTTAAGAAAGATGATAAGAGAGACGGCAGTAACTACCGACCTATTTCACTGGTGACATTATTTTCCAAAATTTTTGAGAAGGTGAAGATTCTAGAATAGCACCTCGCCTTGCCAACAATAATATCCTCAGCAAATCACAGTTTGGGTTTCAGAAGGGTTGCTGTACTGCGAATGCCATTTACATGTTAACACACCAGATATTACAAGCATTAAATAACAAAATAGTACTGGTAGGTATTATCTGTGACCTATCCAAGGCATTTGATTGTGTAAATCATAGTATACTCCTAGATAAACTGAAGTTTTATGGGACTGATAGTATAGCCAACCAATGGATCATATCATATCTAACCAAAAGAATGCAGAAAGTTGTGCTTAGTAGTAATTCAACCAAATGAATCCAGGGACATAATTCTGACTCAGGCGAAATCATGTATGGGGTTCCCCGAGACTCAATCTTAGATCCACTACTGTTTCTCATATATGTAAATGATCTACCGTCTAATGTACAACAAATAGAATTAGTTCTTTTTGCAGATGACACCAGTATTGTAATCACTCCCGGCACACACACAGAAATGGAAGAAATGATGAACAAATTTCTCAAAACCATCATTGACAGGTTTTCTGCGAATACTCTCACTCTGAAGACACATCATATTCAGTTCTGCACCCCTAGGGGAACTCCTAACACAACCTAGTTCAGCGACATTTGCAATTAGATTCATAGCAAATTTTGGGAAGAGAGAAATCAGTATGTTGACATATTTTGCTTATTTTATTTCATTATTTTCATTCAGTAATGTCATATGGAATAATGTTCTGGGGTAACTCACCTTGAAGAAAGAAGGTCTTCATTGCACAAAAACGTGCTGTAAGAATAATATGTGGTGCTCACCCGTGACCATAATGTAGACATCTGTGTGAGAAGTTGGGCATTCTGACTATTGCTTCGCAGTATATTTATTCCCTCACGAAGTTGAAAATAATCCACTATAGCTCAAAAGGAACAATGAGGTACATAATTACGATTCTAGAAAAAGAAATGATATTCATTACTCAATATTAAGGTTGTCTTTAGCACAGAAAGGGGTGCACAATGCTGCAACAAAAATTTTTAGCCACTTACCTAGTGACATAAAATGTCTAACAGACAGCAAGGTAAAATTCGAAAATAAATTGAAAAAGTTTCTCCTTGACAACTCTTTCTATTCCGTAGAAGAATTTCTGTTTGTAATGTGTAAAAGATGGTGTGTGGCAATTGCTAACTCAATTTATATATTTTGTTTTCATTTCGGAAAAAAAGAAATTATATAGTGATGTTTAGAGTGCATACAGATATACAAATTCATTTGCAATATGAATGTAAAATGACTTGTTCCTCACGATGACTATTTATTGTGCAAAATGATCCATGGAACATGAAAGTAACTAACTACGTTCTATTAGCTGAATAATGTCTCCTGCTCCATCCAAAGTGTTGTTTAATTTTTAAATATATAACATGAAAGAAATAATTTTTTTGTCATTTGTTATCGGACATCTGACTTGAAATTTAAACAGTCTGAAAAGTCTTAGAATCCTTGGGACTGATATCTTGCCAGTATCAATGTCGAAAACATACAAAAATCGTGGAAATTCTTTATTCCCAGAATGAAGGAAATGTCTGTTACATAATTTATTTCGCACGTAACCCTCAGTGCGACAGCCCTACTCGCAACCTGGCCGGTTTTTTTATGTTTCACATTGGAAAAAATAAACTGTGGGGGAAATGTAAAAGGCAAAACGATCTATTAGTGTAAATCTATAGATTAAAAAGACAGCTAAAACTTTTAAAATAACTTCTAGTACACAGAAAGATTAAGTGGAAATGAATCGGAATCCAAGGTAAATCTTATTTTCTCGAGTTGTCGAGTAAAACAACGTGACGGTGGTGCTCGTCCTGTAAAACCTGATCTTATCCATTTCTCTTGTTTCATATGGGTACGAAATGGAGAGTAGAAGATTTGCTAAATGCAAAACCAGTAATTTATCCAGGTTTATTGATTAAGCAGACGGATAAAACTTTAAAAGTACCACCTGGCACAAACTGAGACTGATTCAAAAATGAAAATTAATCGGATTCGAAAGTAAGTCGCACTTTCTATCATGTTGTTCCCAAGTAAAAGCAAAAGTTGTAAAAAGAAAAAAATAATTTTTTATGTTTCAGATGGCTACAAAATATGCTGCAGAAGATATGCAAAACTAAATTAAACTACTACTACAGTTTCATAGATTACATAGGCAGCTAAAACATTTAAAATACCTTCCAGGATACTGCGAGACAGATTAAACGTTGGAAATGAATTGGACTTGAAGATTAGCCCCACTTTGTGCCACATAGTTGCTGAGTAAACCGACGAGGCAGCTTTCATCCTGCAAGAACTAATCTAATATCTTCTTTATGTTTTAGGTGGGTACAAAATTGCATGCAGAAGATTGGCTAAAGGAAAACCACCTAGTTTTCCAGGATTATGACTTAAAGCCACCTACAAGTACTAAAATACCGCGAAGCACACTTTAACAGAGACTAAGGATTGGAAATCAATCGTACTTAAGGTAAATCCTACCTCGTATCACATAGTTGTGGAGTAAAGCACGTGTTGTTGCTCTTCCTGAAAAAACTGATCTTATCCATTTTTTATGTTTAGTATGCGTTGAAAATATACTGAAGAAGATATGCAAGTTGTCGATTAAATGACAGGCTGAAAATTTTTAAATAGCTCCTAACTCACTGTGAGTCAAATTAAACATCTAAAGTGAATGGGACTCGTATTTACGTCCAATTTTGAATCACATAGTTGTCGAGTAAAATCACTTGGTGGTGATTCTCCTGTAAACAATGATGTCAACCATTTTTTGTGTTTCAAATAGGCATAAGTGGACTGCAGAATATTTGCTAAAGGTAAAACAAGCTATTTCAGTAGAGTTAATAAATAAAATTGCAGCTGAATCTATTAAAATACTGCCAACTCACAGAGATACAGATTCAAGAGTTATATAAACCGAACTCAAAGATAAGTCCTACTGTGTGGAACATTGTTGACAGGAAAAATCACATTGTGGTATTCATCCTTTAAAAATTAAACTTATGCTATCAAAAAGGAATGCAGAAGATTTATGGAATCCAAAACAAATTATTTCTGCAGATTTATCGATTGAACAGGCAGTTCAAACTTTCAAAACACCTACTAGTACAGTGTGGGACCGATTTAGTAGTGGAAATAAATCAGGGCGGAAGGCAAGTCAGACTTCGTGTCACAAAGTTCCCGTGTAAAATAACGTGGTGGTGTTCATCTTCAAACAACTAATCTGATCTATTTTTATGTTTGAGATGGATCAAAATGGATTGCAGAAGCTTTGCAAAAGGCAAAACAAACTACCTCTGCAGTTTATCCATTAAAGAAGCAGCTCAAACTTTTATAATACCTCTTAGTACATTCCGAGAAAGATCAAAAATTGGAAATGAATCTGACTCAGCGGTAAACCTATTTGTATCACATAGTTCTCGAGTAAAGCCATGTGACAGTGCTCATCCTTTAAAACTAACCTTACTTAAGGTTTATAATTTATGTAAAAAAACAGCTACCAGCCACATGTATGGTTTAAAAAAGGTTTCTGATCTTCAGACCTTTTTTAAACCATACATGTGGCTGGTAGCTGTTTTTTATATAAATTATAAACCTTAAGTACAACAGCCACGTTTCTCAACATGTCGACTTTCGACAAAATAGCGTTAACCTTACTTATTTTTTATGTTTGATATGGGTACAAAATGGACTACACAAAATTTCCAATATACAAAACAAGCTGTTTCTACAGGTTTATCTGTTAAAACGGTAGCCCAAACTATTAAAATAATTCCTAGCCCACTGCGAGACAGATGGAAGCGTGGAAATGAGTCAGAATCAATGGAACGTCATATTTTGTGTCACACAGTTGCCGAGTAAAGCCTCCTGGTGGTACTCATCCTATGAACAGTTATTTTATCCATTTTTTGTTTCAGATAGGCACGAAATGGGCTGCAGAAGATTTGCAAAAAGCAAAACAGGCTATTTCTTGAGGTTTATAGATTAAAAAGGCTGCTCAAACATTTAAAATACCTCCTAGAGCATTGTGAAACACATTAAAATGTAGGGATTTTACTTTGTAGCACGGAGTCGACGAGCAAAACCACATGATGAGACTCATTCGGTAAAAATTAATCTTATCCAGTTTTTATGATTCAGGTGTATACTAAATCAGCATATTTGCGTAAGGCAACAAGAGTGAAAATAAATTGCATTCGGAGGTGAGTCCTGCTTTGTATGAAATAGCTATAAAGTAGAACCACATGGTGGCGTTCCTCCGACAATTAAGGATCTGAATCATTTTTAAAAATTTCAGATGGGTGCAAAACGGACTGCAGACCATTTGCGAATGCAAAGCATACTATTTCTGCAGGTTTATCGATTAAAAAGGCAGCTCTAACTTTTAAATTACCTCCTAGATAACTGTGTTATCGATTAAACAATGGAAATACACTCCTGGAAATGGAAAAAAGAACACATTGACACCGGTGTGTCAGACCCACCATACTTGCTCTGGACACTGCGAGAGGGCTGTACAAGCAATGATCACACGCACGGCACAGCGGACACACCAGGAACCGCGGTGTTGGCCGTCGAATGGCGCTAGCTGCGCAGCATTTGTGCACCGCCGCCGTCAGTGTCAGCCAGTTTGCCGTGGCATACGGAGCTCCATCGCAGTCTTTAACACTGGTAGCATGCCGCGACAGCGTGGACGTGAACCGTATGTGCAGTTGACGGACTTTGAGCGAGGGCGTATAGTGGGCATGCGGGAGGCCGGGTGGACGTACCGCCGAATTGCTCAACACGTGGGGCGTGAGGTCTCCACAGTACATCGATGTTGTCGCCAGTGGTCGGCGGAAGGTGCACGTGCCCGTCGACCTGGGACCGGACCGCAGCGACGCACGGATGCACGCCAAGACCGTAGGATCCTACGCAGAGCCGTAGGGGACCGCACCGCCACTTCCCAGCAAATTAGGGACACTGTTGCTCCTGGGGTATCGGCGAGGACCATTCGCAACCGTCTCCATGAAGCTGGGCTACGGTCCCGCACACCGTTAGGCCGTCTTCCGCTCACGCCCCAACATCGTGCAGCCCGCCTCCAGTGGTGTCGCGACAGGCGTGAATGGAGGGACGAATGGAGACGTGTCGTCTTCAGCGATGAGAGTCACTTCTGCCTTGGTGCCAATGATGGTCGTATGCGTGTTTGGCGCCGTGCAGGTGAGCGCCACAATCAGGACTGCATACGACCGAGGCACACAGGGCCAACACCCGGCATCATGGTGTGGGGAGCGATCTCCTACACTGGCCGTACACCACTGGTGATCGTCGAGGGGACACTGAATTGTGCACGGTACATCCAAACCGTCATCGAACCCATCGTTCTACCATTCCTAGACCGGCAAGGGAACTTGCTGTTCCAGCAGGACAATGCACGTCCGCATGTATCCCGTGCCACCCAACGTGCTCTAGAAGGTGTAAGTCAACTACCCTGGCCAGCAAGATCTCCGGATCTGTCCCCCATTGAGTATGTTTGGGACTGGATGAAGCATCGTCTCACGCGGTCTGCACGTCCAGCACGAACGCTGGTCCAACTGAGGCGCCAGGTGGAAATGGCATGGCAAGCCGTTCCACAGGACTACATCCAGCATCTCTACGATCGTCTCCATGGGAGAATAGCAGCCTGCATTGCTGCGAAAGGTGGATATACACTGTACTAGTGCCGACATTGTGCATGCTCTGTTGCCTGTGTCTATGTGCCTGTGGTTCTGTCAGTGTGATCATGTGATGTATCTGACCCCAGGAATGTGTCAATAAAGTTTCCCCTTCCTGGGACACTGAATTCACGGTGTTCTTATTTCAGTTTTCAGGAGTGTAGTTCGGAGTGAAAGGTAAGCTCTACTTTGTACCACATAACTGTGAAGTAAAACAACATGGTGGCACTCATTCTGTTGAAACTTTTTATATTTGAGATGGCTGCGAATTACAATGCAGAAGATTTGCAACAGCCAAAACAATTTATTCCTTCAAGTTCATAGACTAAAACGACAGCTAAAACTTTTAAAGTACCTCCTAGCACATAGCGAGAAAGCTTAAGGGGCTGTAATTGACTGGACTCGGAAGTAATTCCTACTTTGTATCACGCAGTTGTCGAGTAAAACCAAGTGGTGGTTCTCATGCGTTAAAAACAAGCACCATCCTATTTGTAAATTGCATGTGGGCAAAAAATGAAATGAAAAAGATTTGCGAACGCAAAAAGTTAGTTCTACAGGTTTATCGTTTAATAATGCAGTTAAAAAGTCTAAAATACTAACAAGCGCAGTGCGAGGTCGAATAACGAGTGGAAATGAATCGCAATCAAAGAAAAGTCCTTTATATCCTAGAGTTACAGAGTAACACTATGGTTTTGCCTATCCTGCAAAAACTAATCGCATCCACTTTTATGTACCACATTTTGTTCAAAAAGAACTGCAGAGAATTTATGGAAGACAAAAGAAGGCACTTCTGCACTTAATTACTTCACAACGATGTTGTTGGTGTTGTTGTCTTCAGTCCTGAGACTGGTTTGATGCAGCTCTCCATGCTACTCTATCCTGTGCCAGCTTCTTCATCTCCCAGTACCTACTGCAGCCTACAACCTTCTGAATCTGCTTAGTGTATTCATCTCTTGGTCTCCCTCTACGATTTTTATCCTCCACGCTGCCCTCCAGTACTAAATTGGTTATCCCTTGATACATCAGAATATGTCCTACCAACCGATCCCTTCTTCTAGTCAAGTTGTGCCACAAGCTCCTCTTCTCCCCAATTCTATTCAATACCTCCTCATTAGTTATGTGATCTACTCATCTAATCTTCAGCATTCTTCTGTAGCACCACATTTCGAAAGCTTCTGTTCTCTTCTTGTCTAAGCTATTTATCGTCCACGTTTCACTTCCATACATGGCTACACTCCATACAAATATTTTCAGAAACGACTTCCTGACACTTACATCTATACTCGATGTTAATAAACTTCTCTTCTTCAGAAACGTTTTCCATGCCATTGTCAGTCTACATTTTATATCCTCTCTACTTCGGCCATCATCAGTTATTTTGCTCCCCAAATAGCAAAACTCCTCTACTACTTTAAGTGTCTCATTTCCTAATCTAATTCCCTCAGCATCACCCGACTTAATTCGACTACATTCCATTATCCTCGTTTTGCTTTTGTTGATGTTCATCTTATACCCTCCTTTCAAGACACTGTCCATTCCGTTCAACTACTCTTCCAAGTCCTTTGCTGTCTCTGACAGAGATACAATGTCTTCTCCATGGATTTTAATACCTACTCCGAACTTTTCTATTGTTTCCTTTTTTGCTTGCTCAATACACAGATTGAATAGCATCGGGGAGAGGCTACAACCCTGTCTCACTCCCTTCTCAACCACTGCTTCCCTCTGATACCCCTCGACTCTTATAACTGCCATCTGCATTCTGTACAAATTGTAAATAGCCTTTCGCTCCCTGTATTTTACCCCTGCCACCTTCAGAATTTGAAAGAGAGTATTCCAGTCAACATTGTCAAAAGCTTTCTCTAAGTCTACAAATGCTAGAAACGTAAGTTTGCCTTTCCTTAATCTTTCTTCTAAGATAAGTCGTGGGGCCAGTATTGCCTCACGTGTTCCAACATTTCTACGGAATCCAAACTGATCTTCTCCAAGGTCGGCTTCTGTCAGTTTTTCCATTCGTCTGTAAAGAATTCTCGTTAGTATTTTGCACTTGTGACTTATTAAACTGATAGTTCGGTAATTTTCACATCTCTCAACACCTTCTTTCTTTGGGATTGGGATTATTACATTCTTCTTGAAGTCTGAGGGTATCTCGCCTGTCTCATACATCTTGCTCACCAGATGGTAGAGTTTTGTCGGGACTTGCTCTCCCAAGGCTCTCGATAGCTAAACATATTAAAGCATTTCCTATAACATCGCGAGAAGGATTATAGAGTGGAAAAAAAACTGCACCCAAAGGTAAGTCCCTCTTTGTCTCAAACAGATACTAAGTAAAATCACTTAATGTCGTTCATTGTACAAGAACTGAATTCATTTTTTATAATTTAAGTGGTTACCAAGTAGATTGGAGATGGATAGGAAAAGGAAAAGAACCCATTTCTGCTGCCTTGATTAAATAGTGATTTAACCTCTTTAAAACTCTGCCCAGCACTTAGTGAGACAGATTAAAAAGTGAAAATGAATCGGACTCAAAGGTGAGGAGTACTACGTAAGAAATAGTCAAGTTGGACCACGTTTTGTTGCTCATGCTGTGAAAACTAATCTTACCCATTTTTATGTTTCACATGAGAACAAAACTGACTGCATAATGTTTGCAACAGACAAAACGCGCTCTTTTTGAAGATTTATCGATTAAAAAGACAGCCAGGACTTTCGAAGTACATACTAGCACAATGCGAAATGGTTCAAATGGCTCTGAGCACTGTGGGACTTAACTGCTGAGGTCATCAGTCCCCTAGAACTTAGAACTACTTAAACCTAACTAATCTAAGGACATCACACACATCCATGCCCGAGGCAGGATTCGGACCTGCGACCGTAGTGGTCTCGCGGTTCCAGACTGTAGCGCCTAGAACCGCTCGGCTACCCCGGCCGGCCTCAATGCGAGACTTTTAAACAAGGAGAGACGATATTCTCGAAGGTAGTCCCTATTTGTATCACGTAACTGTCAACTAAAATCATCTAATGTTGGGCACACTGCAGATTATAATATATTCATTTTTTATATTTCAGATTGGTACAAAGAGGAGCACAGAAAATTTGTGAAATGCAAAAGAAACTATTTCTGCTGGTTTATTGATTGAAATAGCAGCTTGAGCTTTCAATGTAACCGTGGCACACTAGAAGACAAATTAAAGGGTGGAAATCAGTCGCAGTCGAATGTAAGTCCTTCCTTGTCTCTAAAAGCTGTGAAATAAACAACGTTGTGGGTCTCATCTTCAACAAACTGACCTTATCCATTCCTTATAATTTACATGGTTACAAAATGGACTGCAGATGGTTTTTGGAATGCAAATGAACACATTTATGAGTCCTTGTATATTAAAAAGGGATTAAAAAGTCATTTAAGATACTACCCAGCTCAATGGTCGGCTTATTAAAGAGTGAAAATAAGATGTAGTCGAATATAAGTTCTATTTTGAAAGGCATTGTTGCCAACTAGAACTACGTGTTGGTGCTCAGCTGTAAAAACTAACCTTACCATTTTTATGTTTCAGGTGGGTGAACTGCGCAAGGTGTGTGAACATAGCAACATAAGTTTTTCCTTCAGAATTATGTATAAAACATTGTTACTGATTAAACAGTCAGCTGCAACTTTTAAAACATGCTCTCCCACACGGTGTGTTCCATCAAGGTATGAGAATAAATCGGAGGCAAGTGTTGCTTTCTGTTACATAGTTGACAAGTAAAAGCCCATGATGTTGCTCATTCGCTAGAAACAAATTTATCTATTTTTTGTATTTCAGATGAGAATAAAATTGACAGCAGAATATTTCCAACAGGCCAAACTAGCTATTTTTGCACGTTTTTTGATCCAAAAGACAGTTACAACTTTTAAAGCACACCCAGGACAGTGGTTGACTACCTTTATCGAAGGGAGTCCCTCTTCATATCGTATAACTTCCGGGGGTAATCACCTATTGTTGCTTGTCCTGTAGGTACTAATTTATCCACATTTTGTTTTTCAGACGGTTACAAAATGGACTCCAGAAAATTTGCGAAAGGCGAAAGAAGCTATTTCAACTGATTGACGGATTTAAAAGGCAGCTTAAACTATTAAAGTACCTCTAGAGAATTTCAATACAAATTAAATAGTGGAAAACAATTACATTCGGAGGTAGGTCCAAACACCTGAGTAAATTCACTTCATATCGTTATCCTCCAAAAACTGATATTATTCGTATCTTGTAACTTAGATGGCTACGAAATGGACTGGAGATGGTTTGCGAAAGGCAAAATAACACATTTCTGCTGTCTTTTGATTAAAAAGGGATTTAAACGAGTAAAAATACTACTCTGCACCTTGTGAGCCACTTAAACAATGAAAATAAATTGGACTCGAAGGTAAGTACTGTTTTCTGAAGAACTGTTCGGAAATGGGACCATATCTTCTAGCTCATACTGTAAAAACTGATGTTATCCATTCTCATCTTACAGATGGGTACAAATTGGATCTTTGATTAAAAAGGTAGCTACAACTTTTGTAATAGCTCCTAGCACACTGCATATCGATTAAGGTGTGAAAATAAATCGGACTAGAAGATTAGTCCTACTTTGAATCACATTGTATAGCGTAAAAGCACGTGATGTTGCTAATGCACTAGGTACTAATTTATCTATTTTTTAAGTTTCAGATGAGTAACAATTGACTCCAGAATATTTGCAAGTAGCGAAATATGTTATTTTTCAGGGTTTTGGTTCAAATGACAGCTACTACATTTTACGTACTCCATAGCACAATGCGAGAAAGATAAAAGAGGAGAGATGGGTTATTCATGAAGAGAGAGAAGCTTCGCATCATATAGCTTACACGAAAATCACTTGCTGTTCCTTATCCTGTGCATACTTATTTTTCCATGCTTTATTTTTTGCATTGGTTGGAAAGGAATGGCAGAAGATCTGTGAAGTGTGAAAGAAACTATTTCTGCCACCTGATTTATTTAAATGAAAGCTTATACTTTTGAATTATTTCTAGCACACTCCTTGAGTTATAAAAAGTGGAAACAAATCGCACTGTAGGTACGTCTGAAACACCTTAGGAGTAAAACCACCTAACCTGGATTTGCTTAAGAAAGCCAAAAGAATACGTTTACGCTAGCTTTTTGATTGAGAAGGGATTTAAATCATTTAAAATGTTACCCAGCACATTGTGAGGCAGCTTAAGCAGAGAAAATGAATTGGACTTCAAGAATAACTCATCTCCCTCTTTTATCGGTCTCTTGTCGTGTCATGGATTACATAAAATGTAATAGCTGTCATTTTAACCAAAATCCAGAGAAATAGATTGTTTCACCACTTGCAAATGTCCACCGCCAATTAATTTTCACCTGACACATAAAAAGTAGAAACATTTGTATGTTGCTTTTAATTGACAACTATGTGCTTTTTAATCAGAAATCCATACGAAATTGTTTCCTTGATCTTTAGCGCATCTTTTCGGCAGTCCATTTTGTACCTGTCTCAAAAATATAAGAATGGATAACATTAGTTTTTACAGCATGAGTACCAACATGTGTATCTGTTTCACAACTACTCTTCGCAAACAGGTCTTACATTCGATTCCAAGTAATTTTCATTGTTTAAGTGGCCTCTTAATGTGCTGGATAGTATTTTAAATGACTTAAATCACATTTTAATGGAAAAGTCTGCAGGAATGTGTTCTTCTACCTTCCGCAAATCACCTCCAGTCCATTTTGTAACCATATAAAATGTAAATAATTAATAAAATCTGTTGTTGAAGTGGTTTTACTCGTCAGATGTTTGAGACATGTTATGACCTACCTTCCACTTCTTAATTTGTCTTGAAATATGATAGAAGTACTTTTAAAGTTTAAGCTGCCTTTTAAATCAAGCAGCCAGCAGGAATAGCTTTTTCGAATTTCACAAATCTTCTGCATTCTCCCTTCAAGAATAACTCATCTCCCGTCTTTTTACCGATCTTTTATTGTCCTACGGAGTACATAAAAAGCTGTAGGTGTTGTTTGAAACAATAATCCTGAAAAATACTGGGTGTATACGACCCGGGACAATCGGGAGGTCCGGGAAAAATCCGGGAATTTTTTCATCCGGGAGAAAACCGGGAAAAACCGGAGAATTTTTTAGAATTCCGGGAATTTTTCATTCTTTCAGATTTCTGTTAAATTTTTGTAATTTTGAATTGTAAGAACCGATGCTCTAACAAAGGATATTACTGTATCCCGCTACCGCAGAATAATACTTTAACAATAAAACATAAACGAAAGAAAAAATCGAAAATAACTTAAATTGCAAAGGAAATGCGCTTTATACAGCAACGACACACAGTGCTCATGCAAGCATCTGCCAACAGCAAAATGTGTCAAAGGCCTTAGGAAGACTACGTGCATAGTGTACGTGATGTCTATGTCAGGTGAATCCTCGTCGCATCTAGAAACTTTCCGCAGAAAAAAGGGGACGAGGCTATACGAGCTGAGCGGAATAAAGCCGAACGGATGAATGCCAATCGTTGTCTGATTATGTGGTTGATTGGGTTTGCGAATGATCACCGTTGTTATAATTACTAGCGAAATCCATAGATTCAGACTACCAGAATGGAAATAAACGAATAACAGGTGAGAAAGATTACGTTTTATCTTCTCGGTGTATCCAAGAAATGACAGAAAATTTTAGGCCAGATTGATAGACTAGTAAGGACCAGTTGTACCGTCCCCGGCTAGCAGCCGCTTATGTTCTATTCTGGAAGTAACGCGGAAAACGTGTTGTACGAACATGTAACAACGCCTAACCGGAAATAATGGCGGGATAATTAAACCTGTGATTCTGGCAGGGTTAGTGAAGTTAATCGGCGAACAAATTTTAACAATGGCAAGAATAGCTACAGAATTGGTGGTGACAAGATTGTTTGTTAGAACGAAGAAGGAGAAGAAACGGGGACATCACACAAATTATGGAAGAGTAAGACGATTCCAAATTTATATAAAAATTTCTGAAGATCAGAGATTTATGTCATTATTAAAAATTTTACTGGTACATTTGTGTGATATATCTTAAAGTGTAACACGCGCAAAAAAGATCAACATTATATGCGAAAGCTTAGCTTCTCTTGCAGCTTATTAACCTTAGAGACCAATATTATATGTGCAAGCTTTGCTTTTCTTGTAGCAACGTATGTATTTTAATTTAAAGTATTAACTTTTCCTGTTTGTGTGTTCGTGTTACTTAACAGTGATGTTGCTGTTGGCTGACTACATCACGTGTCTTATGCTCTGAATATCCGCTGTCATCGACTGGCGAGATCACGTGATGACATGAGCTGTGACTGGCTTACAAAAGCGCACCGCAATCTCGATTTCAATGATTCGGAAAGTAACATGCGGTGTTTGGTGGAATTCCAATGTATACTTTCGTAATACGGAAATACGCAGCGTACAGGTTGCTGCACATGAAAGGTATTTCCAAAACGTGCCTTTTTCCCTGTGTTTCGTCTTCTAAAGTGCGGGGAAATTCTAGGCCCGTGTAAAAAACCATAACCATTCAAAGGACTGATAATTTTTGCAGTTCCGAGGAAAAATATACTGTCACTTAATACGGAAAAAGTGTGTTTTCACGCGGGAGAAAGCGTATTTTTAGCCGGAAAATCCGGGAAAAATCCAGGAATTTTTTTTCCTTGTCCGCGTATACACCCTGAAAATAGCTTGTTTCACCACTTGCAAATATTCTGCAGTCAAGTGTTACTCATCTGAAACATGGAAAAACAAATAAACTAGTACCTAGTGCATGAGTAATATAACGTGCTTTTACGTGACAACTAAGTGATTCAAAGTAGAGCTACCCTTAAAGTCCGATTTATTTTCAGACTTCAGCGATCACGTAGTGTTGTAGGGGCTATTTTAGAAGTTGTACCGGCGTTTTTAGACACAAATGCTGAAGAAGGTGTTTGTTTGACCCTTTGAACATCATTTCTCAGCTCGTTGTGTAGCCACCTGTAACATAAGAGTGGATAACATTGGTTTTTGCAGCGCGAGTACCAAGACGTATCTGTCTTTCACAACTTTTCTTTACAAAAAAGAACTTACCCTCTTGTCCAATTAATTTTCGTTGTTTAAGCGGCCTCGTAATGTGCTGGGTAGCATTTTAAATAATGTAATTCACTTTTTAATAAAAAGGGCAGCCGAAATGTGTTCCTTTGCTTTTCGCAAACAAGTCCCAATTCATTTTTTAACATTAAAATTTGAGAAAGCACAAAATGGGATTTAGGGGGATGAGTGGTTAAAAGAGGCTTTAAACCCCACCTCTTCGAGACATAGTAGGACTTACCTTCGAGTGCGATTGGTTTCCAGTTTTTAAATTGTCTTACAGGGAGCTAGAAATAATTTACATATTAAAGCTGCCACTCAAATCAATCAACCAGCAAAAATAGCTCCTTTCGATTCTGCTCTCTTGTTGTGTGAAGAATAATTGTGATATAGAACAATATGTTGCTACTCATGCTACTAAAACTAATGTTATCCATTCTGATATTAAATAGGTACAAAAGAGACTGGAAAAAATTTTGCGAAAACGAAAGAAACGCTTTCTCGAGGATTTCTAATTAAAGGGGCAGCTACAACTTTCAAAATAGCCCGTGCCACACTGCATGATCGATTAACGTGTGAAAATAAATCGGACTGGAACGTTAGTCCTACTTTGTATTCCATGGTTTTCTGTAAAAGCACGTGATATTGCTCATGCATTAAATACTATTTTATCTACATTGTTAATTTTTCAGATGAATTACAACTGACGGCAGAAGTAGCGAAACAACCTATTTTTCAGGATTATTGTTTAAAACGACAGCTACAACATTTGATGCACTCCATAGCACTATTCGAAACTGGTAAAGGAGGAGAGATAAGCTATTCTTCAAGGTAGTATGGCATTGTATAACGTAGCCGTCGCTAAAAATCACCTGCTGTTGCTTATCCTGTTTTGTGATTAATCGTTATGAAATAGAACCACGTGTTTGCACTCGTGCTCTAAAAGCTAATGTTATCCATTTGTATATTTCAACTGACTACAAAAGATATTGCCAAACGATGTGTGAAAGGCCAAAGAAACACCTTCGTCAGGATTTTTGACTAAAAAGACCACTGTTGTTGTTGTGATTTTCAGACTAGAGACCGGACTGATGCAGCTCTCCATGCTACTCTATCCTCTGCGAGGTTCTTCATCTCCAAGAACCTACTGCAACCAACATCCTTCTCAGTCTGATTACTGTATTCATCTCTTGGTCTTCCTCTCCGATTTTTCCCCCCCATGCTGCTCTCCAATGCTAAATTGGTGACCCCTTCATGCCTCAGAACATCTATTCAGTACCTCCTCATTAGTTACGTCATCTACCCATCTGATCTCCAGCATTCTTCTGTAGCACCACATTTCTAAAGCTTCAACTGCTCTTCCAGGTCCTTTGCCGCCTCTGCCAGATTACAATGTCTTCGGCAAACCTCAAACTTTTTATTTATTCGACATGGATTTTAATTCCTACTCCAAATTTTCTTGTGTTTCTTTTACTGCTAGCTCAATATACAAATTGAATAACGTCGGGGATAGACTACAACTTCGTCTCACTCCCTTTCAAACACTGCCCTCGACTCTTATAACTGCCACCTGGTTTCTGTACAAAATGTGTAGCCTTTCACTCCCTCTATTTGACCCTGCTACCTTCATAATTTTGAAACAGAGTATTCCAGTCAACAATGTAAAAAAGCTTGCTTTAAGTTTACAAATGCAAGAAACGTAGGTTAGCCTTTCCTTAATCTACCTTCTAATATAAGTTGCAGGGACAGTATTGCCTCATGTTACCTTATCCTGTAGATTCTACTGTGACCCTGTTTTACTTTTCAGAACTGGTAGGAAATACTTTCCAAAGTTTTGTGTAATACGAAATAAGCCGATTCTGCTGGTTATTTGATTGAAAAACCAGCTTTCACTTTCGATCTCATACATTAATGGGGATTTTCGCCTAGTTATACGCAGTAGGTTACACTTACTAATATTGAGAGATAACTGCCAGTCATTTCACCACGCACATATTTTCTGCAAATCCTCATTTACTTGTTCACAACTTCCGTGTGATACTACTTTCCTGTAGACTACAGCGTCATCGGCAAACAGTCTAAGGCCGCTGTCAATACCATCAACCAGATCGTTTATATAAATCGTAAAAAGCAGAGGACCTATTACTCTGCCTGGGGATCACCTCTGAAGTTACTCCTGTTTCTGTTAAAGTTACCCCGTTCAGGCTAAAGGCCAAATCGACACCTTACCTTGATAAAAAAATAGAAGACCGCAGCTACTTACAGAAAACCGGACATGAATAAAGGAGGTGAGATGAATTATTTTTGAACGCAGAATCGCCTTGTTTCGTATAGTTGTCAAGTGAAATCAACTATATTTGCTTACTCTATTGATACTATTATATTTCTGTTTTACTTTTCAGAACTAGTAGGAAATACTTCCCAAAGTTTTGAGTAATTCGAAATAAGCCGATTCTGCTGGTTATTTGATTTAAATCAGCTTTAACTTTCGATCTGTCTGCTGCACACTGCAAGACCAAAAAATGTGCAAATGAAACACAATCGAAGGTATGTTCTACTATACCTCAGTTAGCAGATATATATTGGCCATTTTGCAAATACTTCCCTTTCTTTCTCTTAATATTTCAGATAAGTACAGGATGGATTCGAGATGCTTCCAGAAAACAAAAAAAAAGACATTTCAGCTACTTTTCTGAATGGAAAGAGATGTAAATGATTTAAAACACTATCCTTCCCACTATGAGGCCGCTCATACACTGAAAATAAATTTCACTCGAAGGTAAAAGCTATTGTAGTGAATAATTGTTATGAAATTGGACCGCATAATTGAGCCCATGTTGTATAAACTAATGTGATCGAATCTTAACTTTCAGATAGGTACAAAAGATACTGTCAGATGATGTGGTACATCTACATCAACATATATACTCCGCTAGCCACCAAGCGCTGTGTGGCAGAGGGCACAATTCGCACCAAAGTCATATTTTTCCTCCTCTGTTCCACTCGCGGATCGCACGACGGAAAAAGGACTGTCTGAACGCCTCAGTACGACCTCTTATTTCCCTTATCTTTGAATGATGATCATTACGCGATTTGAAAGTTGGTGGTAATAATATATGCTCTACATTCTCACTGAAGATTGGATGTCGGAATTTAGTGAGCAGACCCTTCTGTTTACCGCGTCGTCTATCTGCAAGTGTGTCCCACTTCAAACTTTCTGTGAGATTTGTAACGCTCTAGCGATGGCTAAAAGTACCAGACACGAATCTTGTCGCTCTTCTTTGGACCTGCTTAATCTCTTGAATCAGACCCAACTGGTAAGGGTCCCATACAGACGAACAATACTCTAAAAATGGACAAACTAACATTTTGTAAGCAATTTCCTTTGTTGAACGACTGCATCGCTTCAGGATTCTACCAATAAAACGCAATCTAGAGTTCGCCTTGCCAGTTACTTTTGTAATCTGAACATTCCATTTGAGATCATTTCTATAGTCATATCCAGATACTTGACTGATGTTACCGCTTCCAAAGACTGACCATTTATTTTGTACTCATACATTAATGAGGATTTTCGCCTAGTTATACGCAGTAGGTTACACTTACTAATATTGAGAGATAACTGCCAGTCATTTCACCACGCACATATTTTCTGCAAATCCTCATTTACTTGTTCACAACTTCCGTGTGATACTACTTTCCTGTAGACTACAGCGTCATCGGCAAACAGTCTAAGGCCGCTGTCAATACCATCAAGCAGATCGTTTATATAAATCGTAAAAAGCAGAGGACTTATTACGCTGCCCTGGGGCACAACTGAAGTTACTCTTGTTTCTGTTGAAGTTACCCCATTCAGGTTAAAGGTCAAATCGACACTTTAATCTAGGACTTCGATAAAAAAAAGGCCGCAGCTACTTTTAAAATAGGCCCTTCTACACTCTGTGTTCGATTAAAGTGTGAAAATTTATCGGAGTATAAGGTCAGCGCTACTTTGTCTCAGGTCCAGCGTAGCAGTGTGTACTATTACTGATGCATTATATACTTATTCATTTTTTCTTGTTTCAGATGAAAAGCAATGGACTGCAACGTATCTGCAATTGGTGAAACAAATTATTTTCTTAGGATTATTGGTTCAGGAAAGAGTTGCAGATATTTTGCGCACCTTGCACAATACGACACCAACAAAGGAAATGGCATCCGTTTTTCTAGAAGGGAGTTCTGCTTTCTATCATATTGTTGTCACGTTAAATCGCCTGTGTTTGCTTACTACGTATATTCTAATATATGCATGTTTTACTTTTCAGACTGGTATTAAATACTCTCGAAGTTATGTGTAATTTGAAAGAAGCTCTTTGTGTTGGACGTTTGACTTAAAAGCCAGCTTTTACTTTTAATGATTCTGAGCACACTGCGTGGCAAAAGAAAGTGGAAGCCACATGCACTCGAAGGTGCTTTGTACAATCTCCCAGTCAGCTTATATTTACACCAGATTATATTCCTCATGTTGGACGCCTTCTCTTACTTTCTCATCCTGTTTGAGATAACTAAGAATTTGACTGGAGATAGTTTCCAGAAAGCAAAAGCAGACATTTCTGCTAATTTTTGATTATAAATGGATGTAATGTATTTCAAAAGCTACCTCTAGCACGGTAATACTGCTGCAACAGTACAAATGAATTTCACTCGAAGGTAAGACCAATCTTTCTGAATCATAGTTATGTAATAGGAGCATATGTTTGATCCCAATTTGTATAAAGTAATCTTATCCATCCTCATATTTCAGGTGGGTACGGAATGCGCTGTCAAAATAATTCTGAAGCCGAAAGAAACTAGTTCCTTCGGATTTCTAACTAAAATGCCTCAAGAAATTATAAAATAGCCCTTTCTACACTTTGTGTTCGGTTAAAGATTGGATACAAATCGGCATGGAAGGTTAGTGCTGCTTTGTCTAAGGAGTTACGTAATAGCGTGTTATATTGCTCATGCACTAAACAGTTATTCATCTGCTCTTTGTGTTTCAGGTGGGGAGCAACTTACTGCAAAGTATTTGCCAGTTATGAAACAATCTATTCTTCAGGGGTATTGATTCAGGAAAAGATTTCAGATTTTTCGTGCTCCATAGCACAACCGGAGATGAATAAAGGGCGTGTGATGAATTATTTTTGAAGGGAGAACCGCCTTGTCTCATATAGTTGACAAGTGAAATCAACTATGTTTGCTTATTCTATTGATACTATTATATTTCTGTTTTACTTTTAAGAACTGGTAGGAAATACTTTCCAAAATTTTGTGTAGTTCGTAATAAGCCGATTGTGTTGGTTATTTGATTTAAAAACCAGCTTTAACTTTCGATCTGCAAGGCTGCACTCTGCAAGACCAAAAAACGTGCAAACGTAAAACACTCGAAGGTATGTCCTACCATACCTCAATTAGCAGATATGTAGAAAGAAGTAATATTCCTCATATTCCAAAGCGTTCTCTTATTTTCTGTTTATGTTTTAGATAATTACAAGCTTGACTCCAAATGTTTCTCAGAAGTCAAAGAAAGTCATTTCAGCTTCTATTCTGATAAGAAATGGATTTAAATGGTTTCAAACGCTATCCTTTCCACTTTGAGGCCACTTAAACTTTGAAAATTAGTTCTTCTCGTAGGTAAACAATTTTTTTCAGTAATTATTGTGAAATATGACCTCATGTTTGATACCATGTTATATAATCTAATGAGATCGAGTCTTATCGTACAGATGTCTGCCAAAGATACTGCCAGACGATGTGCTAAAGGCCAAATGGACACGTTAGTCAGGACTTTGACTAAAAAGGCCGCAGCTAGTTTTAGAATATGCCCTTATACACTTTGTGTTCGATAAAAATGTGAAAATTTATCGGAGAATAAGGTCAGCGCTACTTTGTCTGAGGTGCTACGTAAAAGCGTGTAATATTGCTCATGTACTATGCACTTACTCATCTTTTGTTTCAGATGGAAAGCAGTTGACTGCAATGTATTTGCAAGTGGTGAAACACATTATTTTTCAGGATTATTGAGTCAGGAAACAATTGCACATTTTTTGAGCTACTTGCACAATGGGAGACCAGTGAATGGGGACGGATGCGTTTTTTTTAAGAAGTACCGCTTTGTATCATTTACTTTTCACGTAAAATCACAACATCTGCAGATTATTTTCATTCTGATATATCCTTGTTTTACTTTTCAGGCTCATTTTAAATCCTGCCGAGGTTCTGTGCAAATCGAAAGAAGCTATTTCTCCTGGATGTTTGATTTAGAAGCCAGCTATAACTTTTAATAATTCTTAGCACACTGCAGACAAAAAGAAGTGGAAGCCGCACTCATTCGAAGGTACTTCATACAATGTCTCAGTCAGCTGATGTGTAGAACATAATTAAATTTCCCATCTTCGAAATCCTTGTGTTATTTTATCTTTATATTTTAGATAATTAAAAATTTGACTGGAGATTGTTTCTAGAAAGCAATAGAAGACTTTCCTGGCAAATTTCGGATTAATAATTGACGAAAACGGTTTCAAATACTACCTTGGCCACGGTTATGCTGCTTAAAGAGTGAAACTGAATTTGACTCTAAGGTAAGACCTATTTTTGCGAATCACAGTTAACAGTGGGACCACATGTTTGATCCCATGTTGTTTAAAGTAATCTCATGCATCCTTATGTAAAAGCATGTTATATTGCTCAAGCACTATATATGAGTACTTATTCTTCTGTATTTTGTGTTTCAAAAGACTAGCAACTGACTGCAAAGTATTTGTAAGTGAAGAAATAAACTTTGCTTCAGCATTATTTATTCAGGGAAAGGATGCAGGTTTTTCGTGCTCCACAGCACGAGACGTGACCAATAAAGGAGGTGGGATCTGTTACTTCCGAAGCGAGTACCGCCAGGTGTCATATAGCTGTCGTGTAAAATCTACTACCTTTGCTTATCCTGTAGATAATCATATCCCTGTTTTAGTTTAAGAACTGCTAGAAAATACTGGCGAACTTTTGAATGATTTGAAAGAAGCTGATTCTGCTGGTTGTTTGATTTAACTTTCAATATGTCTGTTGCAAACTGCAAGACAAGAAGAAGTTCAAATGAAACGAACTCGAAGGTATTTCCTACTCTGAGATAGCAGATATGCAGAAACCAATAATACTGCTCATGTTCCAAAGCCTTCTACTATTTTCTATTTATGTATTAGATAATTACAAGTTTCACAGGAGTTGTATCCCAGATGGCAACAGAAGGCATTTCAGCTACTTTTAGGATTAGAAATGGATGTAGATGATTTCAAATACTATCCTTCGCACTGTGAGGCTGCTTAAACTTTAAAAATAAATTTCACTCGAAGGTAAAACTTATTTTCGTCAATAATTGTTACGAAATAGGACCTCCTGTTTGATCCCAAATTGTAGAAACTAATGTGATCGAATCTCATGTTTTAGATGGGTACCAAAGATACTGCCAGACGATGTGCTAAAGGCCAAATGGACACCTTAGTCAGGACTTTGACTAAAAATGCCACAACTACTTGCAAAATAGGCCCTTCTACACTTTCTGTTCGATTAAAGTGTGAATATGAATCTTAGTATAATGTCAGCGCTACTTTGACTCAGGCGCTACGTAAAAGCGTGTAATATTGCTCATGCATTATATACTTATTCATCTGTTTCTAGTGTTTCAGATGAGGAACAATTTACTGCAGTGTATTTGTAAGTGGTGAAACAAACTGTTTTTCAGGATTACTGATTGAAGAAACAGTTGCGAATTTATTGTGCTCCTTTCACAATGCGAGATAAATAAAGGAGAAGAAAGTCGTTATTTTTGAAGGGTGTTCCGCTAGTAACATGTATTTGTCACGTAAAATCACTTGTGTTTTCTTATCCTGTAGATGCTAATATATCTCTGTTTTATTTTTCAGAAGTGGTAGAAAATACTGCCGAAGTTTTGTGTATTGCGGAAGTATATGATTCTGATGGTTATTTGATTTAAAAACCAGCTTTAACTTCAAATCTGTCTACAGCACACTGCAAGACAAAACAAAAAGTGCAAACTAAACACACGCGAAGGTATGTCCTACTATAACTCAATGAACTAAATGCAGTAACAAATAATATTGTTCATCTTCCAAAGCCTTCTCTAATTTTCTCTTTATATTTTAGATAATTACAAATATGACTGGACATATTTCCCAGAAGCAAAAGAAACATTTCAGTTACTTTTCTGATTAGAATTGGATGTAAATGATATTGCATACTACCCTATCCTCTGTGAAGACGCTTAAACAGTGAAAATAAATTTGAATCGATAGTGAGACCTATTATTCTGTATAATAGTAGCGAAATAAAATCACATTTTTGATCTCATGTTGAATAAACTATATTTCACTTGTGTACATAAGATACTGTCAAACGATGTGTGAAAGTCCAAAGAAACACCATCGTCAGAATTTTTTTACTTAAAAGGCCGCAACAACTTTTAAAATAGCCCCTACCACATTTCCTGTTCGATAAAAAGCAGAAAATAAATCGGACTCGAATGTTAGTCTTACTTATGTATCAGAAGGGTGTTACGTAAAATCATGCAATATTGTTCACCCACTATGTACGTAGTCATGTGATTTTTTGTGTTTCAGATGCGGTGCAATTACCTCCAAAGTATCTGCATGTAGTGAAACAACGTATTTTTCACGATTATTGATTCAGGAAACAATTCGAGATTATCCTTGCACATTGCGGGTCCAATAAAGCAGGAGGGGTGAGTTATTTTTGAAGGGAGTATCGCTGTGTATCATATAGTTGGCGCGTGATATTACCTTTGTTTGCTTATATTGTGGATACTAATATAGGCATGTTTTACTTTTCAGACTAGTAGAAAATGCTGCTGAAGTTTTGTGTCATTCATAAGATGCTGATAAAAACAATGATGATAAAAACAATGTACAGTTTTTTTTAGTACACAGAAATACAAATTAAAAAAGTCTCATTGTTAGGCCGCTTAACCACTGAAAATGTATTTGACCTATTTTGGTGAATAACAGTTATGAAGTAGGATCACATGTTTGAACCCATGTTGTATAAACTAATGTGATCTAATGTCATCTTTCAGATGAGTACAAAAGATACTGTCAAACTCATCTGTCGGTTCTAGTGTCCGATTACACTCTTCGGCTTTGAGCAATGACGTAATACCTAAGGCAGAGATGCTACATAGATGCTATCTTTGAAAGGAACTGATCATATTCATAAACAAACGAATGTAGCACACGATAAAATTACAAACACAGCTCACGTCGGCTAGTCCCGGCGGAGGTTCGAGTCCTCCCTCGGGCATGGGTGTGTGTGTGTGTTTGTCCTTAGGGTAATTTAGGTTAAGTAGTGTGTAAGCTTAGAGACTGATGACCTTAGCAGTTAAGTCTCATAGGATTTCACACACATTTGCACATTTTTGAACAGCTCACGTGATTAATTGCTTGGCCACAATTTATACCGACAAGAAAGGTAACGAAAAGAAATAAGAACGGAAAAAGAGAAATATACATGTCTCTACTATCGTAATTTATGCGAGTAAGAAAAGCACAGAGAACTTTTAAATCTAGTACAGCATAGCGCATGGCGAAGTCATAATATTATGAATTAGCGTTAACTTTTAAGACTAACTGTTAAATCTAACGGAACGAGTACACATGTAACGAAAACTGACAGAAATTAGCGTCTAACAAATACTAGAATCGGTAACTGTAACTGACCTATATAAGTTAATTCTAGTTACCGAGACCAATCATTCGATGGTTCATTATTCAGATCGTTTTAACAACCAGTGTATGCACTAAAGTGTTACAGAATTTCTATATATGGTGTTACTATCTTTATTACTATGAAAATGAATTGGACTCGAAGGTAAGATCTATTTTTGTGAAAAACAGTCATGAAATAGGATCACATGTTTGATCTCATGTTGTATAAAGTAATCTGTCCTTATGTTTAGGTGGGTGCAGAGAATACTGTCAAACGGTGTGTGAAAGTCCAAAGAAACACCTTCATTGGGATTACTGACTAAAAGGGCCGCAACAACTTTTAAAATAACCCTTTCCACACTCCGTGTTCGATTAGAGTGTGGAAACGAATCGGTGCGGGAAGTTAGCCCTACTTGTATCAGGTGTTACGTAAAAGCATATAATATTGCTTATGCACTATACAGGGTGAAGCGAAATCCGAGCACTCGGAATTCGCAGCACGACTCCTCACATGCCAGAGATGAAAAAACGTCTCTCACAAAATTTCGTCCGGCTAGTACATCCAGCAGAAAAAGGCCGTTAAGGAGTGGCAATCTTTCAACACTGTAACCACATGTATGTTAACTACCTTTGTCATCATATTTTCTTCGTGCTGTGTAGTTGGTGTTGTGGAGAGAATTTTGGGTTAGCATGCAAGCGATGGTTCAATCCTGGGTTGAGGCATGTGTGTTTTATTCGTTAAATCTAGTCCAAGTGCTACGGTATCTGGCATATTAACCGTCAACAGCGATTGCAGTGGGTCCTATGGAAGAAGCATTTGCACTTACATACTACAATCGTAGAAATGGAAGATTAGTCAGTTTTGAGAACAGCCCTTTCCACATCGTATGCGTGAATTTATTCGCACCACTGCATCTACTAGATGCGAAACTTGTTTTCATATACCCTCCTCCAATGGACTGACAGATTAGGTGCAACTATTATTCGTGCCTCGTTCATGTCCATTACATTTCGTTAGGTCCTTACGTTACGAGTAGGACTAGTAACGAGTTTTGCGAATAATGTCAAACTCGGTTACTATTTGTATGTGTTATCAACATGGTCCCACTAATTATGCCTTTGAACATTGAGTCTGGTAACTACATGCTGTTTAGTAT
Source organism: Schistocerca americana (assembly GCF_021461395.2). Taxonomy (NCBI): domain Eukaryota; kingdom Metazoa; phylum Arthropoda; class Insecta; order Orthoptera; family Acrididae; genus Schistocerca; species Schistocerca americana. The sequence continues at coordinate 472,089,029 of NC_060122.1, read as the reverse complement.
GTTTATTTTTTATTTTATTTATTTATTTATTTATTTATTGTTCCGTGGGACCAAATTAAGGAGAAGTCTCCATAGTCATGGAACGAGTCAATACATGAAATTATAACACGATAGTAGAAACAGATAAAATAAAATATAAGTAACATATTCAGGCGACACTTCGTAAGTTTAAATAAAGAAAATCAACAATGTAACACTTGAATTTGCTTAATTTTTCAGCTCTTCCAGGAGCTCCTCGACAGAATAGAAGGAGTGAGCCATGAGGAAACTCTTCAGTTTAGACTCAAAAGTGTTTGGGCTATTGCTGAAATTTTTGAGTTCTTGTGGTAGCTTATTGAAAATGGATACAGCAGAATACTCCACTCCTTTCTGCACAAGAGTCAAGGAAGTGCATTCCACATGCAGATTTGATTTCTGCCTAGTATTAACTGAGTGAAAGCTGCTAACTCTTGGGAATAAGCTAACACTGCTAACAACAAATGACATTAAAGAAAATATATACTGTGAGGGCAATGTCAGAATTCCCAGACTATTGAATAGGGGTCGACAAGAGGTTTTCGAACTTACACCACACACAGCTCGAACAGCCCGTTTTTGAGCCTAAAATACCCTGTTTGAATCAGAAGAATTACCCTAAAAAATAATACCATATGACATAAGCGTATGAAAATATGCGAAGTAGACTACTTTTCGTGTTGAACTGTCACTTATTTCCGATACTGTTCTAATGGTAAATAAAGCAGCATTTAGTTTCTGAACAAGATCCTGAACATGGGCTTTCCACAACAGCTTACTATCTATCCGAACGCCTAGGAACTTGAACTGTTCCGCCTCGCTTATAATATGCCCTTTCTGTCTGATCAAAATATCGGTTCTTGTTGAAGTGTTAGTTAGAAACTGTAAAAACTCAGTCTTACTGTGATTTAGCATCAAATTATTTTCCACAAGCCACGAACTTATATAATGAACTACATTATTTGATACTGTTTCAATATTACACACAAGATCCTTCACTATCAAGCTGGTGTCATCAGCAAACAGAAATATTTTTGAATCACCTGTAATACTAGAAGGCATACCATTTATATAAATAAGAAACAGCAGTGGCCCCAGCACCGACCCTTGGGGAACGCCCCACTTAACAGTGCGCCATTGGGACTGAACATCACTACCACTCTCAATATTGCGGAGAATTACCTTCTGCTTTCTGTTCTTAAAGTAAGAGGTGAACCAATTTTAAGCTACTCCCCTTACTCCATAATAATCCAACTTCTGCAGTAATATTTTGTGGGCAACACAGTCAAAAGCCTTCGTTAAATCAAAGAAAACACCTTGCGTTCGCAACCTTTTATTTAATCCGTCCAAAACCTCACAAAGAAAAGAGAATATAGCATTTTCAGTTGTTAAACCATTTCTAAAACCAAACTGTACGTTTGACAGCAAATTATGTGAATTTAAATGCTCCAGTAACCTTGTATACACAACCCTCTCGATAACTTTAGCAAACACCGATGGCATAGAAATAGGTCTATAATTGTCAACATTATCCCTGTCTCCCTTTTTATAAAGTGGCTTCACTACTGAGTACTTTAATCGGTCAGGAAACCGACTACTCCTAAAGGAGAAGTTACAGATGTGGCTAAGTACTGGGCTAACATACATAGAACAATACTTCAGTATTCTGCTAGATACCCCGTCATATCAATGAGAGTTCTTGGTCTTTAGTGATTTAATTATTAACTCAATCTCCCTCTTGTCAGTATCATGGAGGAACATTTCAGGTAACAGTCTCGGAACACTTTTTTCTACGAGCGCTATATGATTCCCTGTTGGGACTAGGTTTCTATTTAGTTCACCTGCTGTATTCAGAAAGTGATTATTAAATGCTGTACATATATGCAACTTATCAGTAACACGGACATTCCCACTAGGCACTGATTCTATATCCTCGACCTATCTCTGCAGACCAGCCAGTTCCTTTACGACGGACCATATGGTTTTAATTTTATCCTGAGACTTAGCTGTTCTATCTGCATACCACATACTTTTTGCCTTCCTAATAACTTTTTTAAGCACCTTACAATGCTGTTTGTAATGGGCTGCTGCATTTAGATTTTGACTATTTCTAACGTTTTGATATAATTGCCGCTTTGTACTACAGGATATTCTTATCCCTCTACTTAGCCACCCAGGCTGCCTATTTGTGCTAGTACCCTATTTTGAACGTTATAACGGAACGTAACTTTCAAAGAGCCTGAGAAAAGTCTTGAGAAAAGCATTATATTTATCGTCTACTGTATCAGCACTATAAACATCTTGCCACTCTTGTTCCTTGATAAGGTTCACAAAGGTCTCTACAGCAACTGGATCAGCTTTCTTAAAAAGTTGATAACTATATTTAACATGTGTTGCAGCACAAAAGACTTTTAGAGTTAAAAGTAGTGCATCATGATCTGAAAGGTCATTCACCTTTTTGCTAACAGAATGCCCTTCTAGCAATGAGGAATGAACAAAAATGTTGTCTATGGTTGTTCTACTGTTCCCTTGCACTCTCGTTGGAAAGAATACGGTTTGCATAAGATTATATGAATTAAGGAGGTCTACGAGCATCCTTTTCCTCGCACAATCACTTATAAATTAATATTGAAGTCACTACATATAACTAACTTTTTGTATTTTCTATAAAGTGAACCAAGAACCACCTCTACCTCAATGCATTATTATTATTATTATTATTATTATTATTATTATTATTATTCTATGGATGGGACTGTGGAAACATCACGCCTATTACCATTAGGGAAACAGTGTAATTCGAAACCGAACATTTCACAATTAACGGTGTCGGGATGGCTCATGCAGGACAATATCTGTCAGAGTGGTACTGCGCTTTAGGTGGAATAGCGCGCAGGACGGTGTGTTCATACTATACTGGCAGTGCATCAGACAGGGACTACTTGCGAGTGGAGAAACGCGCCCATGACAGACTTCAATGTTCATGTGTACACGTATCGAATTTTCTCATTGTAAACTTCTAAACCAGTGTGGCAGACTTATGGCATAGACAACCTTGAATAGGTGGACACGCTTCTGGTCCTTGGTGCTTCTGATAACCGAGCTGACGTTGCCACTCGTGAATATGCTGGTAGACATCCTCGTCGACGCCATCCAGATAAAAGTGTGTGTTGTCGTCTGGAGCTGCGCCTATGGGAATCAGGTTCTCTACTTCCACCGTCGCGTGACAGAGGTCGTCCACGGACTCGCCGTACTTCAGCTACTGAGGATGCTATACTGGAGGTCATACACCAAGAACCTCAGCGTAGTACACGTAGCATAGCAAGGCATCTGCGTGTCTCGCAATGGCCGGCCGGAGTGGCCGAGCGGTTCTAGGCACTTCAGTCTGGAACCGCGCGACCGTTACGGTCGCAGGTTCGAATCCTGCCTAGGGCATGGAAGTGTGTGATGTGCTTAGGTTAGTTGGATTTAAGCAGTTCTAAGTTCTAAGGGGCTGATGACCTCAGTTGTTAAGTCCCATAGTGCTCAGAGCCATTTGAACCATTTTTTTGTCTCGCAATGCATGGTCGTTAACGTGCTGCATGAGCATAGGCTGCACCCCTAACATTATGCCTTCACGCATCACCCACATCCTGCAAATCGCCATCAGCGGATGGGATTTTGTGAATGGTTCCAACAACAACAGGAAGCCAACGATGACTTGGTGAACACCGTAATATGGTCAGATGAAGCAGCATTCACTCGTGACGGTATCTTCAATGTGCACAATGCCCACCATTGGTGTGAGGTTAACCTGCACTTCACCCGCGACAGTGGATATCAAGTTCACTTTGGTATCAGTGTCTGGGCCGGAATATTGGGCGACATGTGTTTGGAGCCTTACATGTTGCCTGACCGGTTGACTACACGAAGGTATCATGCATTTCTCTCAAACTATGTACCTGATGCACTGGAATATGTTCCACTACATGTTCGGCAGAGTATATGCTTCCAACATGATGGCGCACCTCCACACTCTGGAATTAATGTGCGACAGTATTTGGACAGAAGATTTCCTGGGAAGTGGTTCGGACATAGAGGTCCAGTTGTATGGCCACCACGTTCACCTGATCTAAATCTCCTGGATTTCTTTCCGTGGGGACACCTGAGCGAGTACGTGTACTCTACTCCGCCGACGAATGTGGAAGAATTGGTAGCGCGTGTTCATGCTGGCGAAGGGTCCAGAGCTGTATGATCCGGCGGGTTGAGCAATGTTTGGACGTGCAGGGAGGTCGCTTTGAGTATCTGTTAATCTAAGGACAACATATTCTGTTGTGAAGGTCATGCAGTCATTAATATGGACATAATTGTTGTCAGTGGTTGCTAATGTGCGACATCTGAGCACTCATATAACGTTAGTGTAAATGATAAGTAGATGTTGTGTTATTGTACTGTGCTATGATCTTTAGCATCTCGAAACTGATATTGTTTTTGTAGTTATTCTGTCGTATGACAGGTCATTTGTTTGAACTGTTTATTTCTTATTTGACTAACAACGTATTTCTTATGTTCAGCGTTACAAAATGTTGTAAATTTAGGATACATGTGATCTAAGAAACGGTGTATATTACAGTATGAAACGTCAGAATGAAATCAGCAAATAGAAAAAAAGCGCCCCAAACTAGGATCGAATCCTTGACCACCTGTATGCCAACCCAAAAAGTCATCCACTGTCCCAACTGGACAGCAGAACTAGTAAGTGCAGACAGAGGTAGTTTGTGTATATGTGGTTACAGTGTTGACATTGCAACTCTTTAACATCCTTTTTCTGTCGGATGTACCCGCCAGACGAAATTTTGTGACAGACATTTTTTTATCGCTGACATGTGAGGAGTCGCGCTGCTAAGCCCGAGTGCGCGAATTTCGCTTCATCCTATATACTGGAAAAATTGTGAAAACGGTCTCATCCAGTGCTACAGGAAAAAAATTTTTAAGCTATTCGCTAGCACTCTTACTGCTGACTGATTCTTGTTTTCCTAGTTATTAGTAATAGAGTGTAAGTTAAAAGTACTTGTGCATTGAAATCATCGTTACGACTCAATTACATGCGTTCCTCTTTTATATACAAATGTAAACCTGTTTTTACTAAATATGACATGCTCCCACTATTATTCTAATCTTTTTACAAGAAGGTGATTTTACGTCTGGCATTTCGTGAGGAGCCAATATTTTTCTTAATTTATGACCAATTATGAGCTTGAAGTCCTGCAGTATATGTTAATGACATAAACTTAGTCACTTGAAAATGCCATAAAAGGCCGAAACCTGGGTCGCAATTAAGAAAACAACGATACAGTCAAATGGCGGTGCGCTCATTTAAAAATTATTGTATGACTGTTGCTCAGTAACATCAAAAACTGCTTACACATAGCATTAGTTTTTCTGAAGACAGTGATATTAAGGAGGTGAAGTATAGCATCATAGATAAAAAAAAATATAGAATGGTTGCATGGGATTCCGCTTATCGTGTAGCATGAATTGGCTTATGGGAGCAGGAGGCATGTGACTGTGTCTGCTTCCAAAGACATATAGCAGATATGTCTGAAATTATATCTCCTATGCTTGAGGAAAACCACAGACACAGTGTCAAGGTATAACTGTATAGTATAAAATTGGGAGTAGGGTGTAATCAGTAAAAAGAGTACACACATATTATGAGATAAAAATTAATTTACTTCTCATCCAACTTAAACGTAATTTTACATTTTCGTAAGCAGACACAACAACGCTAGTTTCGCATTTCTTCTTGAATCGATGGAGAGCAAGACACCCATAGAATTCCAGGTCTTGAATAGCAGCAAATTTGAAGATTCGACGCATCCAAGCAATTTTCTGCTTCCTCTTCACGTAGATGATGGTATCCGTGTGGTCGAATAATCGAAGCGACGTCACCATATCTTTATAGGGTAGACAAGGATAACCCCAGTGAATTCTGTGGTAGAAATGTGTTAACCACTTTGCACTCTTCCGTGTTTTACCACACTTCACATCTTTGAAAGACCTCAATGATGCAATGTTTGCTGAGACTCTATTATTCCGGCATCTTCTGTGTATGCTACGAATGCAACATCTTTAAATATGAACTGTACACGCTCATCATCATAGAAAACCTGAGCGTCTGCAATGATATTCACACTTTGGGATGCCATTGTGCCATGCTCTGAGTATGGTGGAGCACCTGTTCATTTAGACAGTTCGTTGCACAACACCAATGAGTGGACAGTAATTAATCACATAGGCATATAGGACAAGATCATACGTTACAGTGTGTTCCGCGAAATATGCCGAAGATTCAGATTCAATTTGTACATCTATAGGTTTAGATTTAATTATCTTGTTCTTATTTGAGCAGTTTATTATGATGGCTGGCGCCAGCTCCTTGGGTTTCTGTGGTGTGAGTAGACACCCCTCCTCTTCATTGTATGAAGCACAAATCCTCAAACACACGTTGTATGCTAGACTGTATACATTTTCATCCCACTGCAGGTGTAAATTATCGTAAGGGTAGAATTCAGAGTTCAGGTAGACTCTGGCATTAGGTAACTTGGACTTATCAAATTTGGTGGAATCATTTGCTATATATTCCTTTCGTTGGTTTGAAACGCAAGTATGATGATCCTGGGCGTCTCCAGCTGAGAGGAGGTTTCAGTAGACCACCTTTGTCTGCTTGCACGTGTTAACAGTTTGTTGCAATGGTACACTCGATACGGATTGTACTGACAGGGTGTACACCCACTGACTGGTCGGATCTGTAGAATGTATTAGGATCGTTTTTTCAAAACCTGTCCTTTTGTGAAACCAAGTAACCGCCCTAGTGATCCTTTCTGATTAAAGTCAATCTTTCCACTCGTTGTCTTTATTTAAGATTTACGTGTACTGATGTTTGCACGTAGTACAAGCCCTCTTTCAGATTGTCTTAAAACATTGTTTAAATCGTCAATATCATATGCACCAGAATCTATTTCCACAATTTCTTTTCTACCATTAATTTCCAGATGAAGTTTATTGTTAGCCTGTGTAGTATTCGGAATGCTGTTGTAGATCTCCAGCCCAATCAGCGCAATACTCCACTCCCAGTTGCTTAAATCAATCTGTGGGAAGTAGTTCGATCGTATTACTAAGGATCGTTCTTTTAATGCCAGAGTATATTCGACTGACAGGTAGATGCTTAAACTATCTCCTTATATATATGCTTCTTCGTAAATGTTAGGAGGAACACGATGCGCAGATGCCCACATAAGAAGGTATTAAAGCGATGAAAATTGTAGAACCCACATCTTCTGTCGATGAAGTATCGTTGTAACTCTCCCGGCGGCTACAAGTCTCCAAATGAGTCGAAATAGTAGACGTGATTTGTATTTGTCTTAACATGTGTCCCCACCACCATCTAAATTCACAATTCCACATCTTCCGGATTTCCACTTACTCTTCAGTAACGTATCCCTCATAAACACACCACAGATTCTTGGAATGCTGAATTTTTTCCTGGAAAACTCGAGCTGATCCGTATTTGCAAGCCGTCTATCCGGTAGGAAAGCTAGCAGGCTTTTCTTTTTGCTTGTGAAGAGACCTAGTCCTTTCTTGTTTGGTTTCAGAATAGTCCTTTTTTTATGGCTGCTGCTTCCTTCATGCGGTTATGTATTCTTGCTTTCTCTAGTTGCTCCTTGGAGTTGTGGTCACCTAGAAGGAATGGTGGACAACTAGTAGGGGAATGGTCGTAACCTAGGAGAGGAATGGTAGACAGCCTGTAAAATAACCATCTTTGTGTGTGTGTGTGTGTGTGTGTGTGTGTGTGTGTGTGTGTGTGTGTGTGTGTGTTTGTGTGTTTAAACGTAAAATGATGTGCACATACGAACACACCCACATACATGCACATGCGCGCTCATGCACACACACCTGCTACTTTCAAAGAAATCTTGTATCTTGGCACTATTTGTATGCATCATAGTAATAATTTTGCACAAGAGATACATAAAAATATCTTTTAGAAATAATGAATATCTTTGACTTTAAAGGAAATAATGCTTATCTTTGACTTGCAAGTTGAAGTTTCGTAATTTTTTTACTGCGTATGTGGCGCATCATTTTAATACTACGCTTTGACTGGTTGGAGATAGGGCGGAGAAAGCATTACGTATAAAGCACAATTGATACCGTTCCATTCTCTTGGATTTTTTCATTTTAATAGTGCGCTATGATTGGCTAGAGATGGCGAAAGGCAGTTGGGGAGGGGAGAGTGTTTTTAATTTTCCACTAGCACAATTTTGTTATTTTCTAATACTATTTCTGACTGGATGTTAAGAGGAGAGAGAGCGGTGTAAAGCACAATTGGTCTATTTCCATCATCATGGTTTTTTTTTCATTTGAATACTGAACTATGATTGGCTGGAGATAAGGGCAAGGGGGAAGAGAGAGAGCTTTTAGTTTTCCATTAATACATTTGTGTTAGCTGCACCATCTTGGATTGTTGTTCCTTTGGTTATTTCATTTTGATATTGTGATACAGGAGACAGGAGAGAGGGGTGATGAAAGGGAGAGGGGGGAGGGGACGTACTTTGCTACTGATAAGGATGATGACTTCACTGATAAGAGTCATTATATTCCTGATAAGAGCGATGTTACTGATGAGGATGATAACATCACTGAGTCAGTGACCTCAGTCAAGTGACGTAAAGAGAGTGCTCCAAAATGTCCAAAGTAAACAAAGTGTTTCATGTTATATGTCATTCTGAGAATGAGATGCCCCACTTCCTTGCTCTCCGTTGGCCGATGAAAGATGTTCGCGAGTTAAGACAGTTAGTTAGTAGGAAGGGACCCACTTTCAAGTTTTTTATGGTCTGTGCAGATTAGAGTTGTGCGGATCCTGTGCTATCGACGAGGCGAGCCACTACGGGCGTTTCTACTTGCTGACTGGAGTCATCTGCTCCCTGGCGACGCGGGTGAAGGGGATGGAGAGAATATGATCTCCGTGACATAAAAGAAATGCTAGCCAAGGGAACAAATGATGTCTAAATATATTTATACAGGTTGTTATTGTCTTGATGCACTCTTGATAGACAATACAGTCTCTTGCCTGACTGGAATACATGCAGATGTAGCCGATTTGTCATCATCTAGATTTTTATATTTGGGCAATACGTAGAGTTCAAACTGTCTTGGTATGTTATTCGACTGGATACATCGAACAACAGGAATTTCTTTCAGCACCTTTAGACGCAAAAGAAAAGGTCCGCTGAGCAGAGATGATCCACGATTAACGAGGCACTGATTAGCAGGACCGTTTCAGCATAAGAAATATGGCACCGGTAAATATAGTCTATTGCACGTACGTTGGAGAATTAACCTGTGAAAATTCTATAGGCTGACAAATGAACTGACCCTTCGACTTACCTGAGAAGAGAGACCTACGTTTCTAGAACTTGTAGTTTTAGAGAGAGATTTAACAGTTTTGACTGGACTACACTCTTTGAAATACTGAAGGTAGCAGGGATAAAATACAAGGGGTGAAACGTTATCTACAACTTGTACAGAAAGCAAACTACAGTTGTAAAAGTCCAAGGGCACGAACGTGAAGCAAGTCAGGAAGGGGATGAGAAAAGTTTGTAGCTTCTCCTCTGTGTTATTCAGTCTGTACATTGCGCATGCTGTGAAGGAATCCAAGCAGAATTAGGGAAGTGAAATTAAGAGTCCACGCAGAACAAATTAAGACCTTGTGGTTTGCCGATGACATTGTAATTCTTCCGGAGACAGTAAAGGACATGGAAAAGCAATTGAACGAACGGATAGTGTCTTCAAAAGAGGTTACAAGGTGAAAACCTGAAAAAGTAAATCAAGGGTACCGAATTGTAATCGAATCAATTCAGACGACGCTGAAGGAATTAGATTAGAAAACGAGGCACTAAAAGTAATAGTTAAGTTTTACTTTTTGGGCAGCAAAACAACAATTGTTGGCTGAAGTTGAGTGCATATGAACTGCACATTGATCATTGATAGAAAAACATTTCTGATAAAGAAAAATTTAGTAACATGGAATATAACTTTAAATGTTAGGAAGTCTTTTCTGAAGGTATGTATAGTAAACTTATGTGGAAGTGAAAAACAGTTCAAAATGGAGAGAACAGATACGTTTGAAATGTAGTGCTACGGAAGAATTTTGAAAATAAGATGGATAGAACGAATAACTAGTGTAGAGGAATTGAATCGAATTGGGAGAAAAAGAATTTTCTGACACAACTTCTTGCTCCGACAGATCTGATGCATCAAGGTATCGTCAGTTTGGTACTGAGAGGAAGTGAGGGTGGAGGGAGGGTGGAATAAAAATTATAGGAGGTGACCAGGGGACCAGTAAGCAGGTTCCGATGCACGTAGGTTGCAGCACTTACGCATATACACTCCTGGAAATGGAAAAAAGAACACATTGACACCGGTGTGTCAGACCCACCATACTTGCTCCGGACACTGCGAGAGGGCTGTACAAGCAATGATCACACGCACGGCACAGCGGACACACCAGGAACCGCGGTGTTGGCCGTCGAATGGCGCTAGCTGCGCAGCATTTGTGCACCGCCGCCGTCAGTGTCAGCCAGTTTGCCGTGGCATACGGAGCTCCATCGCAGTCTTTAACACTGGTAGCATGCCGCGACAGCGTGGACGTGAACCATATGTGCAGTTGACGGACTTTGAGCGAGGGCGTATAGTGGGCATGCGGGAGGCTGGGTGGACGTACCGCTGAATTGCTCAACACGTGAGGCGTGAGGTCTCCACAGTACATCGATGTTGTCGCCAGTGGTCGGCGGAAGGTGCACGTGCCCGTCGACCTGGGACCGGACCGCAGCGACGCACGGATGCACGCCTAAACCGTAGGATCCTACGCAGTGCCGTAGGGGACCGCACCGCCACTTCCCAGCAAATTAGGGACACTGTTGCTCCTGGGGTATCGGCGAGGACCATTCGCAACCGTCTCCATGAAGCTGGGCTACGGTCCCGCACACCGTTAGGCCGTCTTCCGCTCACGCCCCAACATCGTGCAGCCCGCCTCCAGTGGTGTCGCGACAGGTGTGAATGGAGGGACGAATGGAGACGTGTCGTCTTCAGCGATGAGAGTCGCTTCTGCCTTGGTGCCAATGATGGTCGTATGCGTTTTTGGCGCCGTGCAGGTGAGCGCCACAATCAGGACTGCATACGACCGAGGCACACAGGGCCAACACCCGGCATCATGGTGTTGGGAGCGATCTCCTACACTGGCCGTACACCACTGGTGATCGTCGAGGGGACACTGAATAGTGCACGGTACATCCAAACGATCATCGAACCCATCGTTCTACCATTCCTAGACCGGCAAGGGAACTTGCTGTTCCAACAGGACAATGCACGTCCGCCTGTATCCCGTGCCACCCAACGTGCTCTAGAAGGTGTAAGTCAACTACCCTGGCCAGCAAGATCTCCGGATCTGTCCCCCATTGAGCATGTTTGGGACTGGATGAAGCGTCGTCTCAAGCGGTCTGCACGTCCAGCACGAACGCTGGTCCAACTGAGGCGCCAGGTGGAAATGGCATGGCAAGCCGTTCCGCAGGACTACATCCAGCATCTCTAAGATCGTCTCCATGGGAGAATAGCAGCCTGCATTGCTGCGAAAGGTGGATATACACTGTACTAGTGCCGACATTGTGCATGCTCTGTTGCCTGTGTCTATGTGCCTGTGGTTCTGTCAGTGTGATCATGTGATGTATCTGACCCCAGGAATGTATCAATAAAGTTTCCCCTTCCTGGGACAATGAATTCACGGTGTTCTTATTTCAATTTCCAGGAGTGTATAAAGAGGCTTGTATAGGATATTCTAGCATGGAGAGCTGCATCATATCAGCCTTCGGTTTGAGTTTCACAACAAAAATACTTATTTACAATCTAACATCTCAGAATTAAATAATCTACTAGACACACAAACGCAGTTCCATTTTCTTATCAAAAACGGAATACTGAATGGTGGTGTGACGTTGGAAGCAATTCATTTATGAGAGTGGCGGTTATCTGTGCTGTTATTTCGCCTCCAGTGTACGGCACAAGTTTGTAAATGGCAGTATTTCACATGCCAGTGATTGCAAAGTGCAGGGAGGTACCGCTACGGCAGTAAAGTACAAAAAGGAGAGGTAGTAGCTTACGTGGGTACAACATATGACGCGACGATTAACGGGACCTTCTAAGACGGTACACCAGTGAGGAAGAGCGTTGCGTAAGCTCATTACGCAAACCGACGTTGCGATGAGCCGGTTCTCCAGCCAGGACACTACTGTTGACTTCATTATCTTAGCGGGTGTCCTGCAGGCGCCATTATAGCTGTTCCCAAAACGGCTATCAGATCGTGGGAACTTCCTGGTTGTTTCCATCTCATTATGGCTCCTGAGCTGTAGGTTCCTTATTTATTAGCTATGAAGTTCCGCTGCTCGCCCCACCAGGCAGAGTTAAATGTTTTCACTTAGCTTTCGACGATCATGCGTCACGTAACGTTGTTGTGGAAGAACGAATAACTCAGAGCAAAACATTCTAAAGGATTGAAAAGTTTTGTAATAACAGGTCCTAGAAACCTAACAACTTTTTAATGTTACCATCTGTTTGCAGCATTATTTAATCATAAAACAATAAGCAATTATAATAAAAAGTTCTTGTGGATTTTCGTACATTGTCACTCTTTCCAGAGTCTTTCGATCCAATGTTTCGGCCTTCTTGATGAGTACATCTTATGGGACGTGACAGTACCTAAGAACTTTTTACCTCACCGACAACGATCACAAAAGGTTATTTTCTCATGAAACATATATGTTACACGTCTTTATCCTTCCGCTGGTAAGTTAGATAATTGAATCGACGTATGTTAAGTACCAGTTTGTATGCGCACTTAACATTTGAACGCAAACAGTGGTTAAGCCACCTACAGTGGATAAATGCGCAATTAAATCACAGGGTCGTCACCAGCTCCTGCCCTTCCTAATATACAAGAAAAGACTGAACTGGAAATTATTAGAGTACTTGTGCGAAAGAATGGGTAATCAAATTTCAACTGTAGTGAATTGGATCAAATAAGGGAACGCAATATTGTTAAATAAACTCATACATTAACCAACGGCTTGTTTTTGGGCAGTATGTAAAACCATACTAGTATTTTAAAGAAGAAAGGCAGTAAAAGCGTTAGCTTGCACGTTGGGCAGTTATTTGGTGAGCAACAAAAAAGGTGACAGGACACAGCTTTCACTAAACACAGTTATTCACAGATAGCCACAAAGAAACATGGGTGGACGTCCTATCAACATTCTCAATTGATGCCTAAATATGAAATAAATGTATCTAATTTGCTAAAATGAACTTACGCTGCACAATTTAACTAGGTGTACATGAGGAGGACGAGATGAAAAGGAACAGGAAACACAAGACTTCATTCATCCAATCTAGATCCATACGAAAAATGACGAACTTCGGAGGAACAAACCACCATCATTACGTCCATGCACTAACTGAAAAGAGGTTTATGCCGTTTTGAACATCTTGTCAACGAAAGTACACGCGGCCAACGTACTATGAACCGAATTGACCACGTGGTGGACTGTCACAGATTTTAACTGTTCCAAATAAAAATTAAAGAAAATCATGAAAAATATGGAATCAGTGAGGGAACACGACTACAAGAACGAAAAGATCATGAATCACCGCGAACTGATATCAACCCCAGCAAGGTGGAAGGCCTCAATGTTTCGAGGAAAACGTGGTCCGCACTAAACAGAAGTGTTTACTAAAGGGTCCCATAAAACACGAAAATGCGATAGCTCAATTAATGCACCCGGCACTGGTCAATTGAACTAGAACGGACAACATATAAAAATGGAATAACGGACCTGAAGACTCGCATAATAAAGAACAACTGGGACAACACCAGAACAAGCACACAGCGTCACAGGTGAAAGAAAAGTACAATAAATGAAACGAAATATCGCACACACCAAGTCATAATTACTCTCAAATTCACACAAGATTAAAGCACCCTACCTCGGTCTGACCATGTTCCGTGGAGCGCACTCCATACCGCAATGTTCCAAAAGAACAACGCAAACTTCGACAATGGATAAAATCATGAACGCAAGCATTGCCTATTATCAACAATCCATAGTACACCCCGAAGAATTAATCGGCTGAATAAGTTAAGTGTTCTGAAATACTTAAGAGATGAAGACCACAGTTAATGGGACGACCAGTCTCACGTATAATTGGTTATAATGCTAGTTACACAAGAGGTAGCAGAATATTGTTTTGTTGTGTCCTGAAAGAGGTTTGAATATGAGTGAAATGTGAGTAGGTATTGCAGAGAATGATCAGAGCGAAAACTGTTTTAATAGTTACACAGTATTTTAAGATTCTGCTAAACGCGATGATAAATTCCTCCGTCTCATTCATTGTGCTCTTGGACATAAATACCTCAGTCTTTTTAGAAACTGTGCCCATACTATGTTCGAAGTACATTAGAAGGGAACAACCCTTGCTTTTCATGGACCAGATTATCCAGTTTTCGTTTACCGTTCTTATTTATTTAACAGTTGCCTACTAATTAGGTTCGAATACGCTAAATGGAGGCATCCCGCAGAAAATACCCACCAGGATCATCGCGAAAAATTTCATCCGCTGTAATTTCTTAAAATATACAGTTTTATTACGTGATTTAATGATGATGGCAACCTCTTAGATAAAGTACTTTGGAGGCAAAATTATTCCCCTTTGGGTCTTTGGACGAGGAAATCTCAGGAATTTCCTCTGATCAGAAAAAATCTGGCTTTCTATGGGTCGTAGCGTGGAATGTTTACTCTTTTAATGGGGTAGGTAGGTTAGAGAATTTAAAAAGAGAAATGTAAAGTCTGAAGTTAGATATAGTAGGAATTACTGAAATGCGGTTAGAGGAAGAAAGGGCATCTGATCTGGTCAGTACACAGTTAACAGAGAAAAATCAAATAGAGGTAATGCGGAAGTACGTGTAATGATGGATAAGGATATAGAGAAACAGGCAAGCTAGTATGACCAGCTGCAGCATTATCGTAAGCAAGACAGATACTAAGCCAACACCCACCACACCTGTACAAGCGTATGTGCGTAGTAGCTCCGGAAATGACGAAGAGATTGAAAGAATTCGTGATAAGCTAAGAAAATACAAAATTTAATTGCGGCGAAGGATTGGAATTCAATAGTAGGAAGCGGATGAAGAAGAAAATTAACAGGAGAAAACGGACTGGAGAAGAGGACAGAAAAGGATAGCCACCTGATAGACTTTTGCGCAGAGCACAATTTAATCACAGTTAACATTTGCTTTTAGAGTGACTAACGAAGGTTGTATACGTGGTAGCGGCCTGGCTACACCACAAAGTTTCAGACAGTTGGGCAGAGATACAGATTGTAAACTCCAAATATTTTCCACAGGCAGATGCGGACCCTGACAATAATTTATTGGTTATGCATTGCAAATTAAACCGACGAAATTGTAGAAACGAAGGACGTTAAGGAGATGAGACCTGGATAAATAGAAAGAAGCAGAGGTTGTTGAGAGTTTTATAAGGGAACATTAGGTAACGATTAACTGAAGCAAGGGAATGTAATAAAATACAAGACAAACGGGTACCTTTAAAATATGGAATAGTGAAGATAGCAGTGGCTAAAATAAGTAAAAATACAATGCTCTATAGAAATCACGGGTTAAGACTGGGATATTGAATTTAACTGACAAAAGAGAAAATGCAAAATGCAGCAAATGAAGCAGAGAAAAGGCCATCAGCCTAGTTCAGACTAGTGTAAATTCAGTGGGAGGTGGGGTGGCGGTGTAGTCATAAATTATTCTGAAAAAATCAAGCTGCAACTGTGGAAATTAATAGTGGTATTAGTCTTTCTTTATATGTTCACCCTCCAAGACCTCAAATTTTCCCCAATAATGGATGACTTGGAGGAAACCTTGGCTGCAGAAGTCTGCATTTGGTTGTTCAGGAAACATTCCACATAGAAAATTACCTTGTTGTCATTCCGTAAATGCCTGCCATGGAACGATATCTTCATCTGTGGAAAGGTGAAGGTGTCGATGAGGGTCATGTCAAGAGATTACAGGGATGAGGCAAAATTTGATAGCACAAAGAAGCAGCGAGGGTGACCATGTTCTGTGCTCTTTGACCTGGGGCATCACTGTTGAGCAAAAACACTGCCCTGGAACGCAAGATCGTCTTGACAGCCACATGTAGCCTCGGCAGGAGATTTTTGTAGTATGCTCCTGTGGCAGTTTGCTTCTTACGAGCATAATCTGTTAGCATCACACCGTGACAGTCCCCAAACGCAGTCAATATCACCTTTCCAGATGATAGTTTGGTCTTCACGTTTTTCATTGGTGGTGGATCCACTTGTTTGTACTGCTTGCTTTGTTCCTTCTTTCCAGGGTCATAGTGATACACGCAGCATCCGTCCATGGCTGTTAGGTGGCTAAAGGAGTCTTCCCGATGCTACATACAGGCCACCAGCAGCTCCCCCTCACACCTGTGGTATGCGAGTGGCCTAACCTGGAAGGCGCTACGTCAGCGAATGGCAGAGGCAAATGATGGAGTCACGGTTAAGCATGATGACGTGGTCAGCAGGTAGCTGCATGAACACCACTAGAGGACACTGGCCCTGTTTGCTACTGTGGGCCACATGACTCCAAATAGTTGCTCTAGTACTGCTATGCTGCCTGAATTTTTAGGCTGGTGCAGAGCCACTCTGATTGGACTTCCATCAAGTCTCTGGACCAGGTTCTGACATCACCTGCAGTTCTTCAATTAGAGTCTTGGTGGAAACTTAGCAACCTGCGACGCCATACCACGTACCGGCCGACACCAACCAAGGAGGCCACTAGTGTCTGTCTCCATCTCCAGGGTGTGGCCTGTACATCAGGACTACAAGCAATTTCTGATATACGCAATCGGCCATACGTCACGTTATACTTTTCTGATATCAAGTGAATCTCAACTAGGGCCATCAGCCTAGTTCAGACTAGTGTAAATTCAGTGCTTGTTATGAACTTCCACAAGGTTCTCCAAGGAGACAATTTTGGGTTTGTTTATTTATTTCTTAATAAAATTATCCTACGTTGTTTACTTGTGCTGTGTTATTACTGCACCTCAACCGTTGTAACACTTATCACTTGATTGACACGACATAGCTGAGACATTTCTGCTGTTGCCTCGATAAGGTGTTATTTTTTATTTTTTTTATTTTTTATTTTTTTTATTTTATTTTATTTTTAATTTGAGCTACGAGTGGCTATCTTTGGCATATTAGAACTGTCGCACAAGATTCTAAAAACTGAGTAAAGATGGACCTTCATTTTTTCCACTGTTCCTCGAATGTGATATGCTGATCTTCGAACACCAGGGCCTCCTCTTGTGATTCCGTTTCTTCACAGAGAGATAGTTTACCTCTTTGTCCACCATTCAGACTTGTTTGACCAGACTAGTAGCTTCTGCGTCACATAATCACTGTGTCACATGACGCTGCATTGTTGCCTTACACTTCCACAAACTCAGAACAGATATCAGTTTGATTGAATATATTGGTCTTCAGCATACATCTTACAGCCAGCTCTTACTTCCATAAAATATGCAGGTATTGAAACAAGATTTATGTTAGAATATTTTTTTATTTGAATTCCCACGCAAATTGTAGACAGAATACACATAGTTACAAAAGACTACTCACAAAAGACTTTCGTGCAGTCCATTGTCTGTGACATGTTGGTGTTGGATGCAGATGTCTCTGGCAACAGTGAATGTGTACATTGCGTAAAAATGTCTGTGTTTTAGTGTTCCCAATAAAGTCGTCACGCAGGTTGGCAGCAGATCATCAAGCTTCACAAGTTACTAAACAGTAATTGTACTTTCATGTAGTCGGGGAACCCAAAGGAAAGGTGATGTGCGTCATCTTCTTCTCCACAAGAGCGGAAACGTGTCTGTACGATGTGCAACCTGTGAAGATATTTACAGAAGCATGGCTAAATTTTGATCTGGTTCGTAGAGAGACAAAGCAACTAGGTCTTAAATTTGTGTGGGATCTCGTGATACAGGGAATCGTCGAGTCAACTGTTGCGTAATTCTTGCCTTTGTGTTTTGTTGTTTCCTCACATTCCCATTGAGAGTTTTCTATCATGGCGTCTGTAGAGAACAGATCAGTAATAGCGCATTGCATTATTGTAATCCTTGGAATGCAGTAAACGAGTTACCACACTATACTCTGCTTATCAATGGGCTGGACCATTTTGTTTTGGTTCCTCTAGCTGCGTGCTAAGGTATTGTGGGGTAATGATTTAAGTTTGTACCGGGGCTCAGACGTTTACGTCGAACCACCAAAAATTTTTGCGAGGTGATAATTAAAACTTTATAACCCCCTTCTTACAGATGTCTAAAAAAATGGAATTATCAGGAAGACCAAACGGCAAACGAATATGGCTAAGAGAGAAATACAAAGTTGGAGTCCCGCGTGACTATAGAAAATTAAGGAAATATTAGGAGGGAAAAAAAACGACTCTGTGAGTATCAGGAGCACAGCTGAGAACTCAGTGTTATGAAAACGAAGGAAAGGCTGAAAATTGAAAAGGCATATTGAAAGCTTACACTAAGTAACCAACTTGAAGAGAATGTTCTGGAAACGGAAAAGGAAGTAAATGAAGAAAATTTGATTGTATGCATGATATTGAAAGAAAAATTTGACAGAGCACTGGAAGAGGTCGAGACAAGGCATCTGGAGTAAGGGTGACATTCTCTCAGAATTACTGAGATCCTCGAAAGAACCAATCATGACAAAACTATTCTATCTGGTATGCAAGATGTATGAGACTGGTGGAACATTTAATAACACCAGTTATAAAGAAGGGCAATTGATAGTAGGTGTGAATACTACCGAACCATCAATTTATTAAGCCATGGTTGTAAAATACTGGCACTTAATAATCACGGAGGAATGGAAAGATTGTCAGCAGCAAATCTCTGGGAAGATCCGCTATCCAAGGCAGCAAAGAAGTTGGAATGTAAGTTGACCCAGAAAAATCACTCTAAGGTGTATGTCGACAGTGATAAAACAAGGGTAATGTAGTGTAGCAGATCGAATCAACGAATGTTGAGGAAATCAGATTAGGAAATGAGACACTAAAAGTAGTAGATAAGTTTTTCTATTTGGGGAGCAACGTAACTGACGAGAGTAACAAAACTTTTTCTGAAAGCGAGAAATGGGGTTATGTAGAATGTATCTTTTAGCACTAGGAACTGTTTTCTGAAAACAATTGAAGTGTCGCCTTGTACGAAATAAAAATGTGGGCCCTAGACAATACACACAAGAAGAAAATTACAAGTTTTTGGAATGTGATACTACAGGAAAATGGTGAAGGTGGAATGGATAGAGTTGATAATTAATGACGAGCTAAAGAGCGTAACTTGGAAGAAAAGAAATGCTTGGTACAATCTGACTCGATGCACAGATCAGTTGATAGAAATAATAAATTGTAAAATTGTAGATGGAGACCATGACTTGAGTAGGGTAAACAGGTTCAAGTGGAAATGGGCTGCTGCACTTACGCAAAGATAAAGAGGCTTGCACAGAAAAGACTAGCGCGGAGCAATGTATGGAATGTGCCTTTAGACTGAAGGCCATCGCGACAGCAAGTGAAATGTTAAGTAGTAGCGTTCACATGACTACGTCATTTGTGCACAACAGTCGAACTATTACGTTCCTACATGATCTAGCTTCGGAGAGATCAATAAATCTGTCACCATAACCAATATGTTGCAGTTCTGATGACGTCATTTATGACGATTACAATGCATCCAGTGAGGGTAAAAGTTGTATATGAAAAGTGTAATATGAGTTAAAAGTAGACGATGAAGTAAGCGACGACCACGGAATGCGAGTAGTTCACATTTCCCAGCATATGGTCGTCGAATGGTTGAGAGCTTGTGATGGCTAGCACGAACCATCTTCCATTTCGCAACATGCAACGCGACATGATGACGCATTGCTTTAACATCTGCTCTCCAAATACTGCCTGTGGTCACCCCTTAGTAACATTATCCAATATGGCATTTCGACCTGTATGCTCTCGTCAAATAATACAGTTACAATTAAGATATGGGACACGCAGACCGTTGAAGTGGGGTCGAGTGGAAAGGCTTGCTACGAGAGTTTCCCAGAAACGAATGCACCACATTTTTTGCTCAGCCGAAAACAAGCTACGGATGCGAAACGTTAGTCTCCTGAGTGAGCGCGCCAAGTTTCTGTCACTTCCGACAGATAGCGTCGCTGCAGGACAGTTCCAAAATGACGTCTGTAGGTGACGTACGTTACAAGCAACGTGCCGTCATTAAATTTCTCACTGCGGAGAAAGAAACTATGGAGAATTTTCACAGATGCATGTGCTAAATCTATGAAGGATCTGCTGTCGACAGAAGTACAGTTAGTCGCTGGGCACGAAGGGTGTTATCAGAAGGCGGTTCGGCGGAGCTCCACGATTTTCAGCGGTCGGGGACACCATCCACGGCTGTCACACCTGACAGCCCTGACCTAACACCCTCGGACTTCCACTTGTTTGGGCCAGTAAATGAAGCCATTCCTGCAAAACATTTTGAGGGCGATAAGGAGGTGATTCACAGAGTGAAGCACTGGCTCCGTCATGAGGACAAGGACTGGTACCGATAGGGCATACACGCCTTTGTATCGTGCTGGTGGAAGACCATAGAACGGGATGGATATTACGTGGAAAAACAGGGTGTGTAGATAAAACACCATTCTTTTGTGTGTGTCATTCTTATTGTGTTCAATAAAGAACTGTTGAAGGAAAAATGCGGTGCGTTACTTTCTAGGCAACCCTGGTATACGAGGTGTGGCTAGAAAAAAACCGGACTAGTACTGGTGAAACAATAAAACGAATGCAATAAGGCTGAAAGTCGCGTGGCCTGTCACGTGACTCTCGCTCCGCCTACTGCTCGAGTTTCATCTGCCTCCTGCACTCAGTCTGCCCGTGGCGTCTGTTTTAAGTAGTTGACGTTTTGTCTGTGCGTCGGAAAATGTTGAGTGTACAGAAAGAACAGCGTGTTAACATCAAATTTTGTTTCAAACTAGGAAAATCTGCAAGTGAAACGTTTGTAATGTTACAACAAGTGTACGGCGAACACAAGTGTTTGAGTGGTTTAAACGATTTAAAGATGGCCGCGAAGACACCAGTGATGACACTCGCACTGGCAGACCATTGTCAGCAAAAACTGATGCAAACATTGAAAAAATCGGTAAACTTGTTCGACAAGATCGCCGTTTAACAATCAGAGCAGTGTCTGAGTTAACAGGAGTTGACAAGGAAAGTGTTAAGCAGATTCTTCATGAAAGTTTCAACATGAACAAAGTGTGTTCAAAAATGGTTCCAAAGTGTCTCACAATTTAACAGAAGGAACGCCGAAGAATGATTTGTTCTGACATCCTGGAAAACATTGAAAGTGATCCCACCTTCTTACAAAATGTTATTACTTGCGATGAATCGTGGTTTTTTACTTACGATCCCGAAACTAAACGCCAATCGATGCATTGGAAAACTCCTGGTTCTCCACGACAAAAAAAAGCACGAATGTCAAAATCGAAATTCAAGGCAATGATGATTGTTTTTTTTTTTGACATCAAAGGGATTGTGCACATTGATTGGGTACCAGAGGGACAAACAGTGAATCAGCATAACTACATTAGCGTCCTGGCTACCCTACGTGATCGAGTACGGAGAAAACGGAACGATTTGTGGAGAAAAAAGTCATGGATCCTTCACCAAGACAATGCCCCGGCTCACAGTGCGTTGTCAGTAAAGACGCTTTTGGCAAAACACAACATTCCCATCTTAGATCATCCACCCTACTCACCTGATTTGGCCCCCTGTGACTTTTTTCTTTTCCCTAAAGTCAAGTCAGCTTTGAAAGGAACTAGATTTGAGACTGTTGAAGCAGTAAAAGAAAAAGCGATGGAAGTAATTTATGGACTTACCGAAAATGATCTGCAGCATTGCTATGAACAGTGGAAAATTCGTATGGAGCGATGTAGAGACCGAGGAGGAGAGTACATTGAAGGAGATAACATGAAATTGTAAATAATTGTAAATAAATGTTTTTTCCAGCATCAGTCCGGTTTTTTTCTAGCCGCACCTCGTATGTCGTGAGTCGCTAGATGTAATCAAATTATCATTCTGGACGCATTATCGATTCTTCCTGTTTTTTTCTGTTAACCTGAGAACTACGCTAACCGCGACGTAGACTCTGTCCATCACCCTTTGCAACTTGGTGGAGAGCTGTAACCTACGAGGACAGCGACTTGTTAGCATAGTCGTAGAGCGATTATTTCTGATCTTGACTCAGTTTAGCGGCGCTCGTGGACAGGCGATGACGGAGGTCGGCTGTGGGCGTAGCTTGGAGGCTTGTGGTCCGGACAGTTGGAGCAGAACGGGGCCGAGGTCCGAGAGGTCCAGAGTCCAGCAGTTCGGACCAGAGGCCGTTGCGACGCAGATACGAACATCCGTCCCGTCCTGCATCATATCTTTGCTTGGATTACCGGAAAACCGTTTCGCATACTGACACCTGACCAACAGCGTACTGTATCTACTACTATAACAATCAAAAAACAGTATAACCAGTTCTGGTGTTTATGCCACATAGCAAGTCGCAATTTATTTTCGGTGCAGAATTACACTGATCAAAAATATCCGGACATCTGTTGCTGGATGTTAATATGGGTCTGGCCACCTTTCGTTTTTATGACAGCTTGAACTGCGCAGGGAACACTTTCAGTGGGATGTCTGAATGTCTGTCGAGGAATGCCAGATCATTCTTCCCCAAGATCCGAAACCGGAAGATGTAGTAATGTTGGGTGCGGTGTGACGGAGCGAAGTCAACAATAGAACTAAACCCAAGGCTTTTCAGTTGGGTTCAGGTCGAAACTCCGAGGAGGCCAGTCCTTTTCATGAATGTTACCGTCTACAAACCATCGCTGCTTTATTACGGCGTGCATTGTGATGTTGATAAAAATAACCGCCGTCTTCGAACTGTTCCTTTACTGTATAGCACACAGTGCTGTAAAATTTTTCATATCATTCGCATTCAGCGTTTTCTTAAGTGCAATAAGGGAATCACAGCCGAACCACGGACCCCCCCCCCCCCCTCCCACCCTTCCTGAACACCACTTCCAGTGTACTGGACTGTGGGCATTTACACATGATGGCAGGTAACTTTCTCCAGGCATTCGCCAAACCCAGATTCTTCCATTGGACTGACAGAGTTTATAGCGAGGTTCATCACTCAAAATTACTCGCTTACAGTCATCCACTATCCAGTGGCACGACTTTTTAAAACACCTCAAGCGTCGCTTAGCATCGATTACAGAAATATGTGGCTTATGAGTCGGTTCTCGATCACTGTACCCCATTCTTTTTAACTTCCTAAGGACAGTCATTGTGCTGGCTGGACTGCTGGTTGTAGTTTGGAACTCACGAATGATTCCTGCTGATTTCATGCGACTACAAGCACCTTGCATTATGCTCTACGGAACCTGTCAGTACACGAGGCTGGCTGGTCTTGCTGAAGCTGTGACTATTCATTCACGTTTCTGCCTCAGTCACGTCACCGACATCTGCTTTGGAAGGGTTGACATGTCCATGATGGATTTGTTTTACTCAAGTGATGTGACATATTGAAAGCTTCAAAGTCATTGAGATCTCCGGACCGACATATTTTGTTGTTAACTGCCTCTCTGCTGACAACACAATACTCCTCACCTCACTTTGTTCCGGCGGGTCCGTCTCTTAGACATCTAGTGGTCAATTCAACATTACACAGAGGTGTCCGGACACTTTTAATAATAATAATAATAATAATAATAATAATAATGTTTATTTGTCCGTGTTAACTTCACAGTCTTGGACAACGTCATTTTTTGTACAATTATATCAACATCATGTCATTCCAAGAATGCGTATATACATCAAGTGACACATTGTATAGCATTCCATGCAATAATGTTATCAACACATTAGCACATTATATATCACTCCATACATATAATGATTATATACATCAATTAGCCAATTATAACAATACCACCACTAATATACTGCAGTATGTAAAAGAATAGACTAACAGTACTGCAGCTCAGAATTCTTTTAGTGAGTCTAAACATCTTTCTATTAACAAATTTTTCAACTTGCCCTTGTAAAGATTGCTTTGGAGTTGCTTTATATTTTTTGGCAACTTATTATAGAATTGTCTCCCAGTTACATATGGACTGTGGTCTGTAGCTTTATATTTTTTGGCAACTCATTATAGAATTGTCTCCCAGTTACATATGGACTCTGGTCTGTAGCTTCCTTGTTAGTCCGTATCCTATGATAGTCACTTTTGGCTCGAGTAGTACCAATATGCCTAAAAACTTATGTTTGTCAGATGTTTCAACTGTAGAAAGTGATTGAGTATGAGTATTATTAAAATGTAGCAAGAACTTTATTACTACAGTCTTGTCCTTATTCAGCGTAAGCTTATTCACTGTTAGATATTCTGTGATCATTTCAAAGTTCTCTTTGTTGCTTTGGAATGCTGCCCGCTCTGTACAGCCCCAGCTAATAAAAGATGTATCATCAGCATAGTTCACTAGTTTGGAGTTTTGTGGCTGTGTTATATCATTAATATATACTATAAACAAGAATGGGCCAAGTATACTTCCTTGAGGAACTCCACAATTGAGAGTTCGGTATGCTGACTTTACTGTTTGGATAATTTAGTTTCGTGCACTGTCTTCTATCACGGAGATAAGAACTTAGTAATTTTAGAGCTACTCCTCTTATCCCGTAATTTTCTAACTTGGATAACAGTACTGCATGGTTCACAGAATCCAATGCATTAGACAGATCAAGGAAAGTCCCTATAACTTTGTTTCCTTCATCCAGCCTGTTCAGTAGTTCATGGAAAAAAGTTGCTAATGCTGTTATGGTAGATCGTCCGTTTCGAAATCCATGTTGTGCTTTGTTTAATAGTATGTATTTACAGAAGAAGGATTCCATTTGATCTAGAATTATTCTTTCAAGCTGCTTGCCAAGTGTTGAAGTCAAAGAGATTAATCCGATAGTTTATATTCACTGCTGTGGCTATTCATTTCGGAAGAAATAGGCATGTCAAACAGTCGACTGTGACAGATGATCAAGAAATATGGATCTGCAGAGTGAGAATGTTCGAGTCGGTAGGAGACTCTGTCCTTGAGTTACGGTACACCGTAGAAACTCCCTTATAAAAATGGCTGTAATAATCATTGTTTCAAGTGATGGTAAGAGATAACCAAACTTATACTGACGTTACATATTTGCAATATTATTTATTGAAAAGGACTTTCGGATGGTAAACAGATTAATGAAATTAACATTACGATTGTCGGCGGAGATAGTCAACCTCAGACGCGGACAAGTGAGAAACTGCTTAGTCATTAAGCAGCCTTGCTCGGTACTCGGTTATGTTAACACACAACTCCTCGTCGAACGAAAGGGTTATAGTTTTGTAGTTAAAAATGTTATAAATATTAAAGAGGCTTTTAAATTATCCATCTTAAACGGCTTTCAAGAAAAGACAGCGGTAAGTTTAATAGTTAAGAAGCTCAATATTGTGATTAGATATCGCGATCGTAACATCAACTTGTGGATTTTTACCGGCGTTGATTTTATCACATCACCAGATATGAAAGTTTCCTTATTTCACGCATTTGGACAAATAAATAAAGCGGCATTCTCTTTTTCTCAAATGAAATACTTTTAATATTGTTGCAGTGACAACAGAAGCGATCGCTATAATCACACGAACTTTCAGTAATGAAAATAGCTATGTTAGAAGCCACTACGTGCGGAGAATAATTCCAGTGGAGACAACGAGACATCTTCAGAAGACTTCAGATAAACAGCTCTCTCTTTCAATAACCAGTGACCTATGGATTTTAGCCTATAAGAATTTAGTCTCGCAGTTTAGCCAACGTAACCTTTGCTACGTCATTTCACGTAGGGGACAGCGTACCGAGTTCGTAAACTCAGGGGCAGTAATGCACCGTGGCAAGCAGATTCCAGTTCTTTTATGAGCCCAAGAATCGTCACACAATTTATGACAAACATGTGGCTCCAAGAAATCACTTGTGACTCTAAAGAATTCACTTAACAGTACTTGAGAACGTCGTGGTGAGGCAGCAAGACTGAAGGTGGAAACTGATGTAACAGCAACTGAGAAAGATGTAAAACACGTTCTTGCTATGCGACTGACACTGGAGTCCACACTTAGTCGCACGAAATATTTTTTTGTTCACATTTCTCCACTGTGATAACTTATTCTCGTCCGGCTTATGGATCACGTTGGTGCAAATTCCAGAACTGTAGTGTTACTTGAAATCAGATGACAGCACGAACTGTTCTTTTACTTTTATTTTTGATTACCACGACTGCTTACGGCCACCAAGACCGTTTTCCAATAGTGATCTGAAAAGTGTTGAGAAACAAGGTACGATACAATAAATTACATAAAAAAGTGCTACTCACTAATGTACACAAATTATTATTATTATTATTATTATTATTACGGAAGTCCTGTTGCTTCCCGTCTGTAGCCGTAACCTTGAAAAGCCCTACACGTGACCCGTGGGTGGTAGGTCCACTAAGCAAGCAACAACACTGGCTGTTCGACAATCCTCGTGATCTCCTAGCACAACACATCACTATGGCTCCTAACATCAACAACGGTTCTTTTAAGGGCTTTCGATCGAGTACTAGAATTTTAAAGATTGACGTAGAGAATATTAGCAGATCTAAATGGCAATATTCGTCGAAACTCTATCTGGAAAAAAAAATCTGACGTGATCGCTTTTCAAGAAATACATGCAAACCATGTAGAACAACTCAAGACAAGGGCTAAATTCCAAGATACGACCTCCTCGATGCAACCTACCAACCACATTGCGCGATCACCACATATATGTGTAATAGAATAGATAATGCTTTCTTAATCTGAACGGGAACTTTTAATGATATCTACTAAGGTGTTGTAGAAACTGGAGATTTAAACGGAGGTGGCAAGAGCCATGGGATAACGATACATACAAAATGCGGTGGTATCGCGTACGCAAGCTGTAAAAGGGCAGTGAATTGTCGGAGCTGTCATTTGAACTCGGCTGATTCATGTGAAAAGCTTTTCGACGTGATTATGGCCGCACGACAAGAATTAATAGACTTTGAACGGAAAATGGTAGCTGAAGCTGCAAGCATGGGACATTCCATTTCGAAAATCGTTAGGAAATTCAATATTCCGAGACCCACAGTCTCAAGAATGTGTATTACATTTCAGGCATTACCTCTCAGCACGGACAGGCCGAAGGCCTTCACCTAACAACCGAGAGCAACGGCATTTGCGTAGAGTTGTGAGCAGTAACACACAAACAATACTGCGTAAAATAACTGTAGACATCAATGTCGGACGTAGGACTAGCGTATCCTTTACGACAGTTTGGCGAAATTTTGTGCTGGTGGGCTATGGCATGTGACGTCTCCTGCCAAGACATTTACAAAATCGTTGTAATATACAAATAAATAGTAAAAATAAACATTTATCTCTATTATTACTATTATTATTTTCGATTATTCCCAATTAAGAGAGCGTTTGAACTTGAATTCCTTTATGACGATTGTTTGTGTTTTTTCTGAGCCCAAATTTTCATGTGTTCACTGTGTTGTTTCTTTCGCTCCGCTGTCCATTTGCATCCTGGTCTCTTCTGTATTGTGGTGTCAAATTTATGTTTTCTGATGATGTTCCTGAATTCAGTTCTATTTTCTGCATCGTTTACTGTTATGTGTGCTTGTCTGAGGTCCTCTTCAACTTCTTTTATCCATTTTGTTTTTCCCCTGCCTGAGTTGATGACTTTAAGAATTCGCTTTGAAATTCTGTTTTCATTCATCCTGTGGATATGTCCGTAGAACTGCATTCTTCTTTTCCTTATTGTATCCGTAATCTTGTCTGTGTATTTATATAATTCTGACGTTGGTCTCTTCTTCCAGATTCCTTGCTCTTGTATCGGGCCAAAAATTATCCTGAGAATTTTCCTTTCTTGTTTCTCTATTTCTTTGATTTTAGTTTGCCCACCTATTTGTGTTGTTTCAGATGCATACAGTGCCTCCGGAAGTACGACAGTGTTGTAGTGCCTCAATTTTGCGTTAATGGATACGGACTTTTTGTTATAATAGTTCCACGTGAGTTTATATGCTCTCTGTAGTTTTTTTATTCTTTCCTCATTAGCCATTAGGTTGATCCCTGATGGCTGGATGATTCCTCCCAGGTACTTAAAATGTGGTACTTGTACGATTTTCCCATGGGTGGTCACAATAGGCAATTTGTCTTGTGGCACTCTATCTATGTACTGGGTTTTCTCATATGAGATTTGCAGGCTAGTTCTTTGTGCAATTTCGTGTAACTTCTCTATGGCGTTAGTGGCTTCTTTCCTATTATTTGTGAGGATTACAAGGTCATCCGCAAAAGCTAAACACTTCACATAGAATCTATTATCTTTTCTAATGCCAATTTGGATTCCTTTGACTTCTTTTTCCCATGTCATGATAATTTTTTCAAGAATGATATTAAAGAGTAATGGTGAAAGTCCGTCACCCTGTCACACTCCAGTTTGGATTTCAAATGGTTCCGAGATATTCCCCATAAATTTAACCTCGGAGACTGTGTCAGTTAATGTTTCCCGAATGATTGCTCTTGTCTTTCTGTCAATGCTGAATTCTTCCAGCGTCTTGCAGAGCGCTACTCTGTCTATTGAGTCGTAGGCCTTTTTAAAATCTACAAAAGTAACCACTGTGTTTCGGGTGTTTCTCATCTGGAGAATCATTTTCAGATTCCAGATCTGCTCTATGCATGATCGTCCCTTGCGAAAACCAGCCTGGTATTCTCCTATTTGTGGGTCAGCTTGTTCTTCTAATCTATTCATGAGAACTTTTGATAGGATTTTATATGTGACCGGTACAAGTGAGATACCCCTGTAATTATTTGGTTCAGTTTTGTCCCCTTTTTTGTGGAGTGGATGGATGAGTGCGCATTTCCATTCAGAAGGGATCTGTTCTGTTTCCCAAATGTTTAATCTGATTTTGTGAGTTTTTCCTGTTAATCTTTCATCATTTAGTTTCCATAGTTCTGCAATAATTCCATCTTCTCCTGGGGCTCTATTGTTTTTCAGTGCCTTGATAATTTCTACTATTTCGTTGATGGTTGGCGGTTTAGCGTCAGGATTTGGTGTAGACGTCTCTTAGTGAATATCCTCTGTAGGTCTTTCGCAGTTGAGAAGTTTGTTGAAATGGTCTGCGAGGATTTGGCAGTTATTCTTCGTGTTAGTTTCTAGTGAACCATCCGGTTTCTTGAAACAAAGATTGGGTGGCTGGTATCCTGCAATATGTTCTTTAAACGTCTTATAAAAATTCCTGGTGTTGTTCTTCTTAAAATCTTGTTCTATCTCATCTAGTCGCCGTTTGTCATAATTTCTTTTTTCCCTCCGAATAGTTTTCGATGTTTGTGTTCGGATTACTAGAAATTGTTGCCATTTTTATTATTATTATTACTAAAGTCATATATGTATTAAAATCATATATGTATTTAGCATGAATAACAGAAAGTTATATTTGGATGGGGGCGGGGGGGGGGGGGGGAGGGGGCAGAGATAGTAACGAACTGTAACCCCACTCCCGGAACCCGAACCTTGGATCCACACTGTTCTAGCTACGAGCAATTGTGCAGTTAACATTATTTACGAAAGTACTGACATGTGTTTCACGTCTAATATCAAGTTGTATACTATCAGCTTAGCGCCAGCCATAGCTGTCCCCAAGGAAGGGGTTGGGTCGCAACAGGGGATACGTGTCCCATCTGGAATCAGGGGTACAGACTTTTCACACGGGCTGTTACGAAAAATGATGGATTTCCTTTTACACGCAGTGATTTCAGTGTTGTCCTGCAGCCGGCTGGAGTGGCCGAGCGGTTCTAGGCTCTACAGTCTGGAACCGCGCGACCACTACGGTCGCAGGTTCGAATCCTGCCTCGGGCATGGGTGTGTGATGTCCTTAGATTAGTTAGGTTTAAGTAGTTCTAAGTTATAGGGGACTGATGACCTCAGCAGTTAAGTCCCATAGTGCTCAGGGCCATTTGAAGCATTTTTGTTGTTATCCTGAATCCAAGACGGATGTGTGCCAAAATGGAGTCGCCACACCATTGTGTCCCCTCCCCACAGACTCCTTGTCGAGCTCCAGAAAGAGACCAACACGCTGGCGCGCGATTTCTGAGGCCCGTTTCCAACATTAACGCAGCTGCAGTATAGCTGCATAAAGTCCATCCCTAATTCACACATGGGCGCCCCCTCCTCCTACCACTGAACATCTTACGCACAACAGGAGCTTACGATTCGTCCATGGTCAAAGAAGACCTGCCACGGCTTGCTGAAACAACATTCAGTTACACACTGATGTGGTGAAAGTTGTGGGACAGCTATATGCAGATACGCAAATGGCAGTTGTATCGCGTACACAACGTATAAAAGGGCAGTACGTTGGCGAAGCTGTGATTTTCACTCAGGTGATTCAGGGGTGAAAAAGTTTCCTACGTGATTACGGCTGCATGAAAGGAATTAACAGACTATTAGACGTGTAGGACAGTCCACTTCGAAAATCGTTAGGGAATTCAATACTTCTAGATCCACAGTATCAAGAGTATGCCAAGACTGCCAATTTTTGGGCATTACCTCTCAGTGGTCGACGGCCTTCACATAACGACCGAGAGCACCGGCGTTTGCACAGACTTGTCAGTGCTAGCAGACAAGCAACACTGCGTGAGATAACCGAAGAAACACACGAGGGACGTACGACGAACATATTCGTTAGGGCAGTGAGGCGAAATTTGCCGCTGCTGGTGAACGGCAGCAGACGACCGACGCAAGTGTTTTTGCTAACAGCACGACATCGACTCTGCCATCGACTGCAGCACCTGTACAGCGCTCGTGATCATATCAGTTGGACCCTACACTACTGGATATCCGTGACCCGTTCAGATGGGACCGGACTTCAATCGGTAAGAGCTGATGGTAGGATTAGAATGTGGTGCAGACCCCATGGAGCAATGGACCCAAGTTGTCCACAAGGCACTGTGCAAGCTGGCGGTGGCTCCATAATGGTGTGGGCGGTGTTTACATGGAATGGATTGGGTCCTCTGGTCCAACTGAACCGGTCACCAACTGGAAATGGCTATTTTCGGCTGCTTCGAGACCATTTGCAGCCATTCATGGACTTCATGTTCCAAAACAACGAAGCGCCATGTCGACAGTCCACAATTGCTGGAGATTTGTTCGAAGAACTTTCCGCTCAGTTCGAGCGAATGATTTGGTCACCGAAATAGCCCGACAAGAATCCCATCGAACATTTGTGAGACATAATTGAGAGTTCAGTTCGTGCACAACATCGTGCACCAATTTCGAAATTATGGACGGCTATAGAGGCAGGATTGCTCAGTGTCTCTGCAGCGGCTTCCAGCAACTTGAGCCCATACAACGTCGAACTACTGCACTATGCCGGAAAAAAAGAGGTCTGACTCGATGTTGTTGTTGTTGTTGTGCTCTTCAGTCCCGAGACTGGTTTGATGCACCTTTCCATGCCACTCTATCCTGTGCAAGCCTCTTCATCTCCCAGTTCTTAGTGCAACCTATATCCTTCTGAATCTGCTTAGTGTATTCATCTCTTGGTCTCCCTCTACGATTTTTACCCTCCACGCTGCCCTCCAATGCTAAATTTGTGATCCCTTGATGCCTCAGAACATGTCCAACCAACCGGTCCCTTCTTTTTTCAAGTTGTGCCACAAACTCCTCTTCTCCCCAATTCTATTCAATATGTCCTCATTAGTTATGTGATCTACCCATCTAATCTTCAGCATTCTTCTGTGGCACCACATTTCGAAAACTTCTATTCTCTTCTTGTCTAAACTATTTATCGTCCATGTTTCACTTCCATACATGGCTACACTCCATACAAATACTTTCAGAAACGACTTCCTGACACTTAAATCTATACTCGATGTTAACAAATTTCTCTTCTTGAGAAACGCTTTCCTTGCCATTGCTAGTCTACATTTTATATCCTCTCTACTTCGATCATCATCGGGTATTTTGCTCCCCAAATAGCAGAACTCCTTTACTACTTTAAGTGTCTCATTTCCTAATATAATTCCCTCAGCGTCACCCGACTTAATTCGATTGCATTCCATTATCCTCGTTTTGCTTTTGTTGATGTTCATCTTATATCCTCCCTTCAAGACACTGTCCATTCCGTTCAACTGCTCTTCCAAGTTCTCTGCTGTCTCTGACAGAATTACAATGTCATCGACGAACCTGAAAGTTTTTATTTCTTCTCCATGGATTTTAATACCTACACCAAACTTTTCTTTTGTTTCCTTTGCTGCTCGCTCAACATACAGATTGAATAACATCGGGGAGAGGCTACAACCCTGTCTCACTCCCTTCCCAACCACTGCTTCCCTTTCGTGCCCCTCGACTCTTATAACTACCATCTGGTTTCTGTACAAATTGTAAATAGCCTTTCGCTCCCTGTATTTTACCCCTGCCACCTTCAGAATTTGAAAGAGAGTATTCCAGTCAACATTATCAAAAGCTTTCTCTAAGTCTACAAATGCTAGAAACGTAGGTTTGCCTTTCCTTAATCTTTCTTCTAAGATAAGTCATAGGGTCAGTATTGCCTCACGTGTTCCAATATTTCTGCGGAATCCAAACTGATCTTCCCCGAGGTCGGCTTCTACCAGTTTTTCCATTCGTCTGTAAAGAATTCGTGTTAGTATTTTGCAGGTGTGACTTATTATACTGATAGTTCGGTAATTTTCACATCTGTCAACACCTGCTTTCTTTGGGATTGGAATTATTATATTCTTCTTGAGGTCTGAGGGTATTTCGCCTGTCTCATACATCTTGCTCACCAGATGGTAGAGTTTTGTCAGGACTGGCTCTCAGTAGTTCTAATGGAATGCTGTCTACTACCGGGGCCTTGTTTCGACTCAGGTCTTTCAGTGCTCTGTCAATCTCTTCACGCAGTATCATATCTCCCATTTCATCTTCATCTACAAAAAAAATGTTAAAATGTGTGTGAAATCTTATGGGTCTTAACTGCTACGGTCATCAGTCCCTGAGCTTACACACTAGTTAACCTAAATTATCCTAAGGACAAACACACACACCCATGCCCGAGGGAGGACTCGAACCTCCGCCGGGACCAGCGGCACAATCCACGACCGCAGCTCCTTAGACCGCTCAGCTTATCCGCGCGGCTTCATCTACATCCTCTTCCATTTCCATAACATAGTCGTCATGTACATCGCCCTTGTATAGACCCTCTATATACTCCTTCCACCTTTTTGCTTTCCCTTCTTTGCTTAGAACTGGGTTTCCATCAAAGCTCTTGATATTCATACAAGTGGCTCTCTTTTCTCCAAAGGTCTCTTTAATTTTCCTGTAGGCAGTATCTATCTTACCCCTAGTGAGATAAGCCTCTACATCCTTACATTTGTCCTCTAGCCATCCCTGCTTAGTCATTTTGCACTTCCTGCCGATCTCTTTTTTCAGACGTTTGTATTCCATTTTGCCTGTTTAATCGATATTAGGAGGTATCCTTCGATCATAGATACTAATAGACTGGGCAAGCAGTGCAGCGGCTATACATCTGGCGTGGCTGCAACATAGAATCACGTGACTGTTGGCAGAACGTCGGCGGGAGTTCAAGGCAGCTTTCTGATTCCTGATTTCACTTCCAGTATTTCTCAGTGGATTTCCTGCTAACTTCACCACATTAAATGTAGCTTATGTAAACACAGCTAGAAGTGATAAATTATTGCGTAACCACTGTAAAAATTTAGTTTTACAGCCATTACTTCACAATGAACTTTGTGAACTGCTGAAACACTTTCGATGTTCGGCAATATATTCGCCGCGAATATTTCAGTGTTACCAATTATGAGATGCATTCTCTACTAACAATACGCGTTATGCACTGCATAAAATGTAAATATTGCGTGTGTGTGTTTTAGTGCCTTGGTTGCAGAAAGTGTTATAGACTTCATAAATCGGCGTAAACAACGAAACCTGTAACGTAAACACACGTGTTCCCATCGAATGTAACGAACTCAATTGTGTTGTTCACCCACAAAACGTAAAGCAGTTTCATTTGAAAGCTCTTTTTTGGTTTAAAAAGTTTGTTTCGTAGATGTATCAAATAAGATATCTACAAAATCAGTACCTACTTACATGAATACTTGTTCCACAGATCATGCATACGATACTTCGCAATGATGTGTCAGTTTAATGAAAGGTAGACCTATCATTACATTACAATTCTTCCAATCACTTATTTATACCCAAAAAATCGTCTACTGAGTAGGAGCTGTCATTCATAGATTCTTTTAGTTTGATTTGAAATGCTGGTTGGCTATCTGTCAGGCTTTTAATGCTTTTTGGTAAATGACCAAAGATTTTTGTAGCAGCATATTATTTATCCCATACATTACAGCTTATTATCTGGAAACTAATATAGGCCATACAACTACCTTTTTGCAAATGGTATTCAGTATTTGTTTCTGATATTCGTATGTTTTGTAACTGGGAAGTACAAAATAAAACTAAACCCTGATGAGAAATCAAACCCCTAACTTGATTTTGCAAATTGTTCTTTAAAATAATACCAGCATAATTCACCCCTTTTTGTACCAAAGTCAGATTTAATCCAGTATAGTAAAAATCATCCTTTCTTCTTATGTAGTAGCAATGCACATTGCCATATATATATATATATATATTCTTCAAAGTGCTTCGAACAGATGCGTGTGTGCGCAGTGGGCTTGAAATCTTTTCGATTCACTGCCTGTATCCACATCTGCCTGCGCCCTTCATCCTTTGGAAACCTATACGAAAGAGAAAAAGCAGCTTTGTAGCTTACCATTTCAAGAAATATATACGATTGCAATGTGCGCCTGGAAACACACACAGCACTTCCAACCGCCAGTTTACGTAACTGTGGCGTTCTGGGTAAGGATATGATACACACAATAGTTTATCAGTATTCAAGAAATGCCGCTAAATTATACTAATAATACTTACACGTGAAATTTAATGTTACTTCCCTTCACAAAACGCTCGGTACAACCATAAGCACAACAGGATACCACCATTGTTTTGCCAATAGTCACGTGGTATAGCAGTAAAGATGTTGGTGCCACGAAATATACGTCATGACCAGTCTACCAATATCTATGGTCGAAGGAGGTATCCCATGATTTTTGTAATTTGGTGTACGAACGTAGAGTGGCTGAAATAGACTCTGAAAACAAATGGTTCAAATGGCTCTGAGCACTATGGGAGTTAACCTCTGAGTTCATCAGTCCCCTAGAACTTAGAACTAGTTACACTTAACTAACCTAAGGACATCACACACATCCATGCCCGAGGCAGGATTCGAACCTGCGACCGTAGCGGTCGCGCGGTTCCAGACTGAAGCGCCTAGAACCACTCGGCCACCGCGGCCGGTCTCTGAAAACACTGTCTCGCTATACGGTACTGCATGTATATTAATCTGTACTTAATCGATGGACCCAAGTGCATCAGTTGTACAGAGGAAACGCCATTTTTGGCCAAGAAGTAAGGACGAAAGCTTAGAAAAATCAAGGTGGAAAGGATCTCCTACTCAAGAAATTGTATCTTCTCAAGTGCCATGGTATGCGACATGCGACACCACACAGTATGCTGTCATACTGGTTCAGCCTTGATCGCTAAGCGTCGACTGTACCGGGCAATCTGTCATTGTATTAGAAGATTTCCCACATTTATTCGTCGAATAGTAAAATTTTATGGAAGCAAACCAAAAAAAGAGTTTTAAAAACACATATTAGAGAATTTTAACTATGTCAATCAACTTTAAAGACTAGAACAAATATACAAAAAATCTATCAACATTTTCAGATTTGAAGTTGTGTAAACATACAGTGTCTTACGCGGTATAAGTTCAACAAACGTTTTTAAAAGTTCATTTCCTGTTTATTCAGTTTGAGGAGGGTATTTTTGCTCGCCATTTTTGTTAATAATTGACAAGAATTTCTCAAGATTTTTGGTATCAACAATGGCAATTTTAAATTTTTCGTGCCCCCACTTTCACAAAATTTCTGCTGACGCCCATGGCGCCAGCTGTAACTAGCACGTTGGAGAAATACTGTGCGTGCACGAAACTGATAAGAATCTGGCAGCGTCCCCCTCACCAGAATGGGAGAACGCAGGTCGCACGGTGCCAGATGCGGGCGCGGCGACAGCTGCGCCGGGAAGTAGGCTTCAGCCGTCCTCCCTCCGGTGGCCAGGTAGGTGAAGCGCAGTGCGCATGCGCACCGGCACGGCGCGTGGGACGCCGCGGCAGCTACAGGTGGCAGCGCGCGTCAGTTGTGCGGTGCACTCCGAAGGGTTAGCACGCGTCAGAGGAGCGCGGGTCAGACCGGCGTCACATCACCAGCCAGCCGACATTACGACACGCGGCGACCCCTCGGCCGACCGAGCGTCACCCTGCAGGTCAGTGCAGCGTGCCGGCGCCCGCTGCTGCTCCGTAATCGACGCACGTTACGCCTGCGCATTGCTACGCCAGGACAGTTGGTTATTTTTTCCCCTCTACTTCGTACGAATGTGTGCTACCTGGGAGAGAAGTGTGCATATCTAGGCAGCTAGTGTTTCGGATCGAACATTTGTGTGTAAATCTGTTTCAGCACATGTGCGCCGACTTGACTGACGATAGCCGTACCACGTGAATACCTGCACTACTGGTTGTGTTACTGCTCTGTTGCCCAGGCGTGGTCACTGTATCGTTACACGTGACCTCCAGATGACATTTGATTTCACGTAAGGATTCGAATCCATCCAAATAAACCAGAAACAATTATTAATATCTTACGAAATGTTTGTTGAAGAATTAACACTGCCAAGTTCGACGATTTTTACCAGTACGTTGCTAAGATCACCGCCGCTGTCATTCGGACACTGTTCTATTAGAGGTAGCTTCATTCATATAAATCGCTATAACTCACACACATCTGAATCGTTTTGTACGTTTCTATAGTTTTTTGTTTTGTTTTATCTTATAAAGGTTAGTTTCCGTTAAAAACAAAAGACTTCTATCAACACGAAGCCGGCTTTTGAGCATTATGCTGTTTTACGAGGCATAGTGCTAAGGGAAATGGACTGACTTCCGACCCATACATCAGAACAACCAATTAGTTGTGAATGAGATAGTTTAAACTTTGAAGTGTAACCTGAACAATTGCACTACACAGTGCTTTTGCGCCCACAGGTAACTGTTAAGGTTTTGTCATACTAACCAGCAGAAAGACACCAAAAGGTCTAATTCCGTTTGAAACCAGTATCCTTAGATCAGCAGTATGATATTTTAGACATGCCGACACGAAACGTATCTCCATTTAGCCGCATAAGAATTTCGTCATTTGCACTGAAAGCAATCGCATTTCCATTCACGTATTGTCGTAATTGCCGTATTACGGCTTTATTCATTTCTGATGACAATAATAAAAAACAAATGGCTCTGAGCACTATGGGTCTTAACTTCTGAGGTCATCAGTCCCCTAGAACTTAGAACTACTTAAACCTAACTAACCTAAGGACATCACACACATCCATGCCCGAGGCAGGATTCGAACCTGCGACCGTAGCGGTCGCGTGGTTCCAGACTGTAGCGCCTAGAACCGCTCGGCCACTCAGGTCGGCTGAGAATAAGTATATCGAAGGTAGTAACTTATTGCAAACTGGTCGCTTAGGTCGGGTGTATAACAAAAAGTGTAATCGTTTAACTGCAAATATGAATTCGATAAGAACTTTCTTCAAAAGAATCAGATTTTAATGCCGTGTCTGGTGCATTGCTACAGCCAAACTGAATCAATGATTGCTCTAGAAACTTTATCGACGTCGTTGCAGGGCACTATATCATACTTCATGCAGTCGCCCGTCGTTGAAGTACACCCACTGTCATAATTACGATAACGCTATTCGTTCCTAGAGCTTAGCACAGTTTGCTTCGCGGTACCTCCATTGATGACATTAGAGGGGGAACCTTGACAACCGGATCTGACTAATGCTTAAACCGCAGCTTCACCCGTACCATTGTCTTTAGGAATTCAGAGGAGGGACGTGAAACGTATACTGGTTTCGCACTGAGCAACTTCCGCATATTTGAACCTTTGAATTCATCGATCAGACGCGCGTTACTGTGTACTCTGCACGACTTCCAGTTGTCTGATGAGGCAATATCGCATGTGTGGTTGTCCCGGCAACGACAAAATATTGGAGTTCTCTCTCCGGTCAGATGAGCAAATACCAGATCCTCAGTGCGTGTGGCTATGTGGTCTGCATTCTAGTGGATTACACGCTCGCCTTTGGTTCAGGGGGACACGAAGAGGCCGGATATCTTCGTGTCCTTCGACGGACTGGGCCATCTGCCGGCTGACACTTTCACCCCTTACCGACGATCAGGCCAAAACGAGGAGCGGTATGCATAATCAGCCGGTGTATCCACTGGCATTCTCCAGGACCAGAAGTAACCCATCCGGTCTCCAGCTTGATCATATGGGTAATTGGCACTATACGTATAAATAGCGCCATAACATGCTCCTTGTCACTTTTCATGTGTATTTTTGTATAATTTCAAGCGTCCGCTAGCTGTCGTGCGTATTACGACTTTTATCCGTCGATACTCCGTTTCATCCGAAGAAATACACTGAGGAAAATGGAAAGTATGTCACTGTCAAGTACAAGTCGGGGATTTATCAAACTTTCTGAATATGTTTTCACATAACGGGAACTAATTGATTAAACTTTCGTTCCATTTGGAAATGATGTCCATCGTCAACATGAGTATGAAGCGTGACACTCCCCCTCCCTCTGAGTCATGAATATGCTCTCTGATTTGTGGTGACATGAAAGCGAAGAGCCTCTGAACGAGGAATTTCTTATCGTGCCTGTAACATACGCTGAGTCAGTCCATGAAGATTGATGACTGAAGGCTGGTATGGAAGTTTGTCTTTCCATTGCATGCAAAACATGCCCTACGGGTGACAGATCAGGGGATCGAGCAGGCCAGCAAAGGATTTGTACTTTCCTCAAATCATTTGTGATGTGAAGTGTGGTACAGGTTCTTGTGTTATAATGCTGGAGTATGCCATTTGGTATCCTGGTGATGGAGGGTATGACATACTTTCCACATGCTTGCAAGCATTCAGCCTTTTTTCAGAAATTAGTACATCAGTACTTTGT
Source organism: Schistocerca americana (assembly GCF_021461395.2). Taxonomy (NCBI): domain Eukaryota; kingdom Metazoa; phylum Arthropoda; class Insecta; order Orthoptera; family Acrididae; genus Schistocerca; species Schistocerca americana. The sequence continues at coordinate 472,049,522 of NC_060122.1, read as the reverse complement.
CGTATTCTGTGCACCAGTGATCCATCTTTCCGTCAGAGTCAGTAGAACGATCCTTCGATCGTCTCGTGGTGTACACCTTCAGGAAAGACCTGAATCTAGTCTTCTTGCAACGTTGTTGTCTTGACTTCATCTGGTCACACTTGTTCTGTATCTATCGCGCTACGGCCGACTGTCTGTATTCCCATGCCCCTCGACTATTCTCAGAGTCCGAAAGATAGCAACAAGTTGCACGTTGTAAGTTTTCTGCTTTAGGAATCTCTCTCTCTGTGTAGTGTAGTGTAAGTGCATGAAACTCATTACTGAAAAATGTGATCACTGAAGCCTTGTATTGCTCAGTCGAGTTGGTTCAAATGGTTCTGAACACTATGGGACTTAACTTCTGAGATCATCAGTCCCCTAGAACGTAGAACTACTTAAACCTAACTAACCTAAGGACATCACACACATCCATGCCCGAGGCAGGATTCGAACCTGCGACCGTAGCAATCACGGGGTTCCGGACTGAAGTGCCTAGAACCGCACGGCCCCCGCGGCCGGCCTCAGTCGAGTGAATAGTGGTGTGTTGCCTGATGTCACAGTGATTCAACATCTCAAAAATACACCGAAATAAAACCAATAAAAATTGCACATCAAATGAACTACTTCACTTTGTGTCTGAATAAATTATCAAAATTACTTTAATAAAAGTTCCCTGCTGATTTACGTAGCTAACTTTCGAAGTAAAACTCAGAAAACGAATAATGTTTCAGCCATGGATTTATCACACTATTCACTAAAATGTACTTTGTATACAAGAAAATAACTTCCAAACTGAATGTAAAGTATATGGCCTAATCACTGAAATGACGTTGTTCTGAATGTATATTGTAACTGTTCGGCCCTGAACTACACTGGCGGGAAAAAAAATCGCAACACGAAGAAACAAGTAATGTAGAGTAATGAAATTGCGGGAATTAATTTGTCCAGGTAACGTCTAGCTAACTGCCTTGCCGCAGTGGGTACACCGGTTCCCGTGAGATCGCCGAAGTTAAGCGCTGTTGGGCGTGGCCGGCGCTTGGATGGGTGACCATCCAGCCGCCATGCGCTGTTGCCATTTTTCGGAGTGCACTCAGCCTCGTGATGCTAATTGAGGAGCTACTCGACCGAATAGTAGCGGCTTCGGTCAGGAATACCACCATAACGACCGGGAGAGCGGTGTGCTGATCCCACGCCCCTCCTATCCGCATCCTCCTCTGAGGATGACATGGCGGTCGGATGGTCCCGGTAGGCCACTCGTGGCCTGACGACGGAGTGCTAACGTATTTAAAAGATTAACGTTCCAACATCACAGGTTAATGTAAGTGCGAGATAAGCCATTGAAAATGTGAAACGCTGGTATGTTAATAACTAGTGCAACTGCCAAAATCTTGAACGCAAGCATGAAAATGTGCATGCATTGCGTCGTACAGGTCCCGGATGTCAGTTTGTGGAGTGGTGTTCCACGCCTGTTGCAGCTGGTCGGTCAGTACAGGGACGGTTAATGGTGGTTATGGATGAGGCTGAAGTTGTCGTACGATGATGCCCCATATGTGCTCGATTGGAGACAAATCTGGTGATCGAGCTGGAGAAGGCAACATGACGACACTCTGTAGAGCATGTTGGGTTATAACAGCGGCATCTGGGCGAGCGTTATCCTGTTGGAAAACACTCTGTGTAATGCTGTTCATGAATGGCAGCACAACAGGTCGAATCAACAGACTGAGGTGCAATTTTACAGTCAGGGAGCGTGGGATAACCACGAGAGCGATCCTGGTGTCGTACGAAATTGTAGCCCATCCATAACTCCAGGTGTAGGTCCATTGTGGCTAGTCCGAAAACAGGTTGGTTAGAGGCCCTCAACTGGCTTCCTTTTAACCAACACATGGCCATCACTGGCACCGAGACAAAACTATCTTTCATCAGAAAACACAACAGACCTCCATCCTGCCCTCCAATGAAATCACGCTTCACGCCAATCAAATCTCAAATGGCGGTGTTTTGGGATCAGCGGAATGCACGCTACATTGCGTCTGACTAGGAGCTGTCCTCGAAGAAACCGACTTGTAATGGTCCGTTGTGTCAGTATGGTGTCAACTGCTGATAAAATTGCTGCTGCAGATGCAGTACGATGAGCCAGTCGTACGGCGAATACGATGGTCTTCCCTCTCGATCGTACCACGTGTTGTCCGGAGACGGTCTTCCCTCTCGATCGTACCACGTGTTGTCCGGAGCCGGTCTTCTTGCAACCACACATTCCCGTGACTGCTGTCGGCAGTCATGCACAGTGTCTACATTCCTGCCAGGCCTCTCTGCAGTATCGCAGAAGGAACATCCATCATCCTTCTACTCGTAGCCCTTGTACGTGACCTCGTTCAGGCTCAACGAGGTGCTGATACTGGAGTCGTCGCCTTAAAGGCATTCTTGACTAACATTAACTCACAACTTCAGGTTTCTAAGATAACTAGCGCTCATGACTGGTAAAGCGGCCATTTAAAGCAACTTGATCAGCATCCTCATAATGGCGCTGCAAGCGCCACTCTTATACGACTGGTACGAAATCTGAATACACATCATTTTCCAGATGTAGAAACACACCTACCAAACTTGGTTTATATTGCACAACTGATTCTTCCGTCAGTGTATAAGACAAAAAATAACACATGTGAAACTTCCTGGCAGATTAAAACTGTGTGCCGGACCGAGACTCGAACTCGGGACCTTTGCCTTTCGCGGGCAAGTACTCTACCAACTGAGCTACCCAAGCACGACTCACGCCCCGTCCTCACAGCTTTACTTCTCGTCTCCTACCTTCCAAACTTTACAGAAGCTCTCCTGCAAACCTACTTGGGTAGCTCAGTTGGTAGAGCACTTGCCCGCGAAAGGCAAGGTCCCGAGTTCGAGTCTCGGTCCGGCACACAGTTTTAATCTGCCAGGAAGTTTCACGGTCCGCAGCTCGTGGCCGTGCGGTAGCGTTCTCGCTTCCCACGCCCGGGATCCCGGGTTCGATTCCCGGCGGGGTCAGGGATTTTCTCTGCCTCGTGATAACTGGGTGTTGTGTGCTGTCCTTAGGTTAGTTAGGTTTAAGTAGTTCTAAGTTCTAGGGGACTGATGACCATAGATGTTAAGTCCCATAGTGCTCAGAGCCATTTGAACCATTTGAAGTTTCATGTCAGCGCACACTCCGCTGTAGAGTGAAAATTTCATTCTAGAAACATCCCCCAGGCTGCGGCTAAGCCATGTCTCCGCAATATCCTTTCTTTCATGAATGCTAGTTCTGCAAGACGTAATGTTGTCTTACTGATGATCATGATGATGACGGAGGGGATAAAATTAGCACTTCCTTTCTCGAATAGCACCAGCAGGGAGCAGAGCTTAACCTCCACAACTTTCCTCTCGGTATTAATCAGTATCTGATGAATTTTTTTTCCCACAGGATTCGAACAGTCTACCCCGCGTCGAATGTCGCAGTGCCATTATCTCAGCGACGTCGGCTGCACAGGTGAACAGACAGAGAAGTTGGCCGTTACTGATACTGCTCAGTGCTCGCGGTGCAGCAGCTTACAAACGTTATCATATCTGTACAGATAATCAATTAATCCACGAGCTGAAGGAGATGAATCGAGACGATGTGGCTAATGTGATACGCTGTTTCCACTTCGTTCTAATTATGAAGCAGAAGCCGCCGTGTTAGCTTGCAGTGTCGATCCGTTTTGCTTGACAGGCATAAATCTGGCGTAAGTGTGTCACAGACCCTTGCTGCACTGAGTTAGGCATTCACGGATGGAATGTGAATAGAATGACTGCTTATACACCTCTATGCGAACTGCACGATCTCTACGGGACACTGACGTAGGGGCTCAAGAATATTCGTAGTCCCTGCCCGAAGAATGTTTCTTGAAGTCCATGAAACGTATTCGCAGTTGCGAATACAAACAACCGTCAGCTGTATAAGGGAATGCCGACAGTGAAAATTTGTGCTGTACGAGGTCTCGAAACGTAATTTATCTTTTTACGTGAGCGCTCGCCTCAACAGTTTTGGCTATCAAATGGCTCTGAGCACTATGGGACTTAACATCTGTGGTCATCAGTCCCCTAGAACTTAGAACTACTTAAACCTAACTAACCTAAGGACATCACACACATCCATGCCCGAGGCAGGATTCGAACCTGCGACCGTAGTAGTCGCACGGTTCCGGACTGAGCGCCTGAACCGCTAGACCACCGCGACCGGCTTTTGGCTATCCTCGCACGAGTCACGGCCAGACCCAAACTTCTATATGTCGTCGTTCCAGCGTCACAACCTGTACTTTTACACACATTTTGTAATTCCCGTACGAGGGAGGACATTTTCATTGAAAGTCGCTGCCCCGTATCGGCTGATAAATATAATATTACAGTGCCTGTGTTATGAAGAAGAAGGATGCAATCTTCCTTCGGACATGTATAGGCATTGCAGTATCGTTACGGTTCTTAAAGTGTTTAAACAAGTGGAACTCCTCTCAGATTTCGTGATAAAATGGCCCAGTGGATGGCCTGTCAAAAACTAAACTCATATCAAGCGTCAAAACAGAAAGAAGGTGAACTGAACTTTGAAAAAAGAAGCAAAATACAATATAAACAATGAACGGTCCAAGCTCAAGATGTGTAACATTGAGCGTATTCGGATAGTGTTGCCGTCGTGATTGTGTGCTCACGGTGTTTGAGTCTGAACGGGCAGATACGTGTTCAAATCTCACTCGTACCCATTATTTTTTTTTTTGACAAATTTATGAACTGTCCGTCTGGTCATCTGAACTGTTCACTGTGTTAAATTTGTGTCTCTTCGTGGTCTAACGTCCATTTGGAACAGCGAGGTGTACCTAACGGTCCTCCAGAAGTTCATACCTCCTACTTCTTCCAAACAAGTACCACATTTTACGACTCGTCAGTTCCGATTTTTTAAGTTTTGACTCTTGAATTTCTTTATTGTAACATATTTCACACCCATTTATTTGTTGTTTTCATTTATGTTAGAGGGCCATGCGGGACTCGTCCGTCCTGACTATTCATCACATTGTTGCGACGGTATTACACTGAAGCGCCAAAGAAACTGGTATAGGCATGTGTATTCAAACACACAGATTTGTAAACAGGCAGGATACGGCGCCGCGGTCGGCAATGTCGATACAAGACAACCAGGGTCTGGCGTTATTGTTAGATCGGTTACTGCTGCTACAATGGCAGGTTATCAAGGTTCAACTAAGTTTGGACGTGGTGTTATAGTCGGCGCACGAGCTATGAGACACAGCGTCTGAGGTAGCGATGAAGTGGAGATTTTCCCGTATGACCATTTCACGAGTGTACCGTGAATATCAGCAATCTGGCAAAACATCAAATCTCCGACGTCGCTGCGGCTGGAAAAGAGATCCTGCAAGAACGGGACCACCGAAGAGAATCGTTCAACGTGACAGAAGTGCAAACCTTCCGCAAATTGCTGCAAATATCAATGCTGAGCCATCAACAAGCGTCAGCTTGCGAACCATTCAATGAAACATCATCGATACGGGCTTTCGGAGCCGAAGGTCCACTCGCGCACCCTTGTTGACTGCATGACTCAGAGCTTTACGCCTCACCTGGGTCCGTCAACAGCGACATTGGACTGTTGATGACTGGAAACATGTTGCCTGGTCGGACGAGTCTCGTTTCAAATTTTATCGAGTGGATGGACGTGCGCAGGTATGGGGATAGCTTCATGAATCCATGGACCCCGCATTTGAGCAGGGGACTATTGAAGCTGGTAGAGGCTCTGTAATGGTGGTGGGGCGTGTGTATTTGGAGTGATATTGGATCCTTGATACGTCTAGATACTACTCTGACATGTGACACGTACCTAAGCATCCTGTCTGATCACCAGCATCCATCCATTCATGTCCATTGTGTATTCCCACGGACTTGGCCAATTCCAGCAGGACAATGCGACGCTCTACACGTCCAGAATTACTACAGAGTGGATCCAGGAACACTCTTCTAAATTCAAACACTTCGCTGGCTACCAAATTCCCCAGACATGAACATTGAGCATATCTGGGATGCCTTGCAAACTGCTGTTCAGAAGACATCTCTACGCCTCGTACTCTTATGGATTTATGGACAGGCCTGCAGGATTCATGGTGTCATTTCCCTCCAGCACTGCTTCAGACGTTAGTGAAGTCCATGCCACATCGTGATGCGGCACTTCTCCGTGCTCTCGTGGTCCCTACACGATATTAGACAAGTTTAACAGTTTCTTTGGCTTTTCAGTGTATATGTGCATACTGACTGCAAAATGCTTAGGAAATACAGTTAATAGTAAATAAATAATAAATTATAACGTCGTGCCTCATGCAGTGCTTGTACTGCATGAATAGCGGAATAGTAGTAAGCGATAAACTTTTCCTGTCGTCATTTTGTACGGATTGTCAGCGAGAAAAAGTTTCGTATAGGTTTTAAATTATGTGTAAAGTTTGTTACAAGACGTTAGGTGCTCCCGTTCTTAAATACTGGATAAATAAAGTCTGTGAATTCACGCGCCACCGGCTACGCTTCTTTTTCACCGCTATTCTGACGTCTTTGATGGATGGTTCTTACGCTCACAACGACTCTTGCCTGACAGTAAAGTATACCAAGTTTTGTTGACATCGTTCCAGTGGTTTAGATGGAGATGTGGAACAGACACACACACACACACACACACACACACACACACACACACACATACCAATTTTTCTAGTACTCGTACGTATGGACTTGTTCATGCCGATCACGTTGAAGAATAGCGCATCTCCTGCAAATAAACTTTAACGGTATTAGCTTTAAAATCTGAAGAAAATTGCGCACAGCAGGAACATTAATCATTAGACAGCCTCTTTAACCACGTACTAATTCGTTTCGTTCATTACACTGTATTTGTGAACCGCAGCATGAAAATGTTCGAAGCGAAGAGGTCTCTGGCACCAGCTATAGGTCAGAAACCCCTTTCTTTGACACAATGGTTCAAATGGCTCTGAGCACTATGGAACTTAACATCTATGGTCATCAGTCTCCCAGAACTTAGAACTACTTAAACCTAACTAACCTAATGACATCACACAACACCCAGTCATCACGAGGCAGAGAAAATCCCCTATGACACAATGGACAAAGCTTGTTAACAACTTGAACACAGTAATGTGGTCGTGGCTTTCTTGTGTTTCGAACAGGACTTTAAGTTAGATATGTGAATGAGTAACAATCGAATTTACCAAAACTACACTGGACTCACATCCGGGAGGACGACGGTTCAAACACGCCTCCGGCCACCCTGATCTAGGTTTCCGTGATCTCCCTTAATCGCTTCAGGCAAATGCCAGGATGGTTCCTTTGAAAAGGACTTCTTTCCCCATCCTTCCCTAATCCGATGGGGACGATGATCGCTGTTTGGCCACCTCCGTCAAATCAACCAACCAACGATCAAAACTGGATATACTTGTCAGTAGAGAGACATAAGCGATCCTTATTTATGGAAAATTCACTTATCTTCAATCCGTCGATCACTGTTCCACTATCTCAAAATTCGCACAGTTTCGCTCATCTTCCCATTTGTTAAAAAAAAAGTAAATGACAGTTGAGTTCTATCCTGTGATTATAGCGTTACAAAGCTAAAAAGAATTTTCTATCTGCTTAGAATACAAACTTGGTATTACGTACCGTTCTTATAGTGACAGAGTAACCATTCTTAATAGAAACATTATCAGTTTTACTGTCATAAACTAAGACCGAACTTCTATCCTGTCACTTTGAAACATACCCTTAGAAAAATTAAGAATGACAGTGCTGGTAAAACTCTTGCAATATTAGATTTGCAAACAGCTGAGCAATACTCAACGTACTCAGACAGTTTTCTCTTTACTTATTCTGATCATCACTAAACTGACACACAATATTTTTAGCGCAACGCAATCTGACTTTCAATAATCCCGACAAAAGAATGGCCTCGACTAACAATAACCTATACCTTTCATCGTCGTTACTCGAACTACTGCTATACAGCGAGCACCAATACTACCAGCTAAATAAAAGGTTCTAACTACTGAAGGCACTAACTACTGATAGGCATAGTTAGCAAATGAAAGATTTTGATAGAGACCAAACAATGTATATACCTTAATAGTGTTCAAAAGTCATTATATATGTATATATATATATAATACAGAACTTATATTTATATATATATATATATATATATATATATATATATATATATATATATGTCAGTTCATGACATCCAGTCTTACAAATTTCCTTTTTCGGACGGACACACGAACAGATCGTCCGATCTCAAAACTCTGCCATTTCTCTCCCCACATCCACCACTGCTGGCGGCTCACCTCCAACTGCGCAACGCTACGCGCTGTTCACATCCAACTGCCCAACACTACAATAGCAAATATTCCAACAATGCAAACCAGTCACAGACTGCACACAGCACAGTCAGTGATTTTCATACAGAGCGCTACGTGACGTTACCAACATAAAAACCTAATATAAACCTTATATAAAATATTAAAAAAGTTTAATTCGTATAAAAACCCTGTAGTGGTTCTAAGTGCCCTCTTCGCGTGCTAACAGATTTAAAAATACTATCTTGAAATAATTAAGGTATAAAACATTCCAGAGCATTAAACATAAAAGATAACAGAGGATTTCTCAAATTGACAAATATATTTCAGTAAACTGAAACAGTTGTAAATTTTATGAGATGTTTCCATTCCTCTTTTCCACCAAATCGTCGTACAGGAGCTGCTTTTCAGTTGCACAGCTTTTGTGGTGATTACCGGTTTCGGTCCAACAAGACCGTCTTCAGACCTATACATCTGCCTATGTAGCAAGTTATAGCATGTTGGTGATAGAGTAAACTCCGTTACAAAGTTTAAAATTTTAATGTACGTTGTAAAGGGATGTACTCAGTCAGCAACATGAATATGACTGACTGCATAGGCTGCTGTGGAGATATAAAGGTGGTCTTGTTAGTCCCAAACGAGTAACCACCATAAAACTTGTGCGACTGGCACACGGAAAATACAGAATACACTGCTGGCCATTAAAACTGCTACACCAAGGTGAAATGCAGATGATAAACTGGTATTCATTGGACAAATATATTATACTAGAACTGACATGTGATTACATTTTAACGCAATTTGCGTGCATAGATCCTGAGAAATCAGTACCCAGAACAACCGCCTCTGGCCGTAATGACGGCCTTGATACGCCTGGGCATTGAGTGAAACAGAGCTTGGACGGCGTGTACAGGTACAGCTGCCCATGCAGCTTCAACGCGATACCACAGTTCATCAAGAGTAGTGACTGACGTATTATGACGAGCCAGTTGCTCGGCCACCATTGACCAGACGTTTTCAGTTGGTGAGAGATCTGGTGAATGTGCTGGCCAGGGTAGCAGTCGAACATTTTCTGTATCCAGAAAGGCCCGTACAGGACCTGCAACATGCGGTCGTGCATTATCCTTCTGAAATGTAGGGTTTCGCAGGGATCGAATGAAGGATAGAGCCACGGGTCGTAATACATCTGAAATGTAACGTCCACTGTTCAAAGTGCCGTCAATGCGAACAAGATGTGACCGAGACGTGTAACCAATGGCAGCCCATACCATCACGCCGGGTGATACGCCAGTATGGCGATGACGAATACACGCTTCCAATGTGCGTTCACCGCGACGTCGCCAATAACGGATGCGACCATCATGATGCTGTAAACAGAAGCTGGATTCATCAAAAAAAAATTTCGTTTTGCCATTCGTGCACCCAGGTTCGTCGTTGAGTACACCATCAAACATGGTTCAAATGTCTCTGAGCACTATGGGACTCAACTGCTGAGGTCATTAGTCCCCTAGAACTTAGAACTAGTTAAACCTAACTAACGAAATCACAAACATCCATGCCCGAGGCAGGATTCGAACCTGCGACCGTAGCGGTCTTGCGGTTCCAGACTGCAGCGCCTTTAACCGCACGGCCACTTCGGCCGGCTAATACACCATCGCAGGCGCTCCTCAAGGGTAACCGCAGCTATGGTCTCCGAGCTGATAGTCCATGCTGCTACAAACGTCGTCGAACCGTTCGTGCAGATGGTTGTTGTCTTGTAAAGGTCCCCATCTGTTGACTCAAGGGTCAAGACGTGGCTGCACGGTCCGTTACAGCCATGCGGATAAGATGCCTGTCATCTCGACTGCTAGTGATACGAGGCCGTTGGGATCCAGCACGGCGTTCCGTACTACCCTCCTGAACCCATCGATTCCATATTCTGCTAACAGTCATTGGATCTCGACCATAGCGAGCACCAATGTCGCGATACGATATACTGCAATCGCGATAGGCTACAATCCGAGCTTTATCGAAGTCGGAAACGTGATGGTGCGCATTTCTCCTCCTTACACGAGGCATCACAACGACGTTTCACCAGGCAACGCCGGTCAACTGCTGTTTGTGTATGAGAAATCGGTTGGAAACTTTCCTCATGTCAGCACGTTGTAGGTGTCGCCACCGGCGCCAACCTTGTGTGAATGCTCTGAAAAGCTAATCATTTGCATATCACAGCATCTTCTTGCATCTTGCATCTTTCGGTCTGCAGCACGTCATCTTCGTGGTGTAGCAATTTTAATGGCCAGTAGTGTAGTTTTAATAGAGCTCATTTCATTGGCGAAGAAAGTCGGGTGGAATTTCCTTTTAGGATCGAATTTATTGCTGGCATGATTCCTCCGTGCCTTTCAGAAACAAGACCAAAAAATTGCAAAACGGATACATTCAAGTGCCTCGCTAGATGTTGTCGAGTATCTTGTTGCTGCGTTGAGGCTGTGCTGCCAGAGAATCTCGACAGGCACTTCTCGGTGCAGCGTCTAGAAATAGCTTGCCGTGGGCGCACCCACAGCACAGCACCGCACCGGACCGCCTCCCGAATGTTGACAAAACACTTTGTCCCGTTGCCCCGTGTACAAAAAGCCGGCAGGCAGCTGCTGCAGGAGAGTGCTCGCAGCGTCCTGAAGTCCAAGCCTCCATTACGGAGGTTCCTCGTTTGCTTTCGTGTCTGTCACAAGCGCTGACACGTAAGTGGCACTGCTCGAGAGAGGAATGACGGCGCCATACTACCGGCTGAGGCGTCAGGTGTATACACTGCTCTCGTGTTACGACTGTGCGTGCTGATTCGCGGAAGTAGTCGTTCTAGCCGAAGGTAGAGAGGTTTTTGTCGCAGTTTTGTGCACTGTAAGACAAAAAACGACGCACTTCTAACGAATTATTCGAATGGGACAGAAATCGCCACATGTGATGTACAGGTACAGACACACATATTACAATCTAAGAAAAATTGGAATATTTATTCAAGAGAATGAGCTCCAGAAAATGACTCTTAGCACTATGGGACTTAACATCTGAGGTCATCAGGCCGCAGCCGCGCGGGATTAGCCGAGCGGTCTTAGGCGCTGCAGTCATGGACTGTGCGGCTGGTCCCGGCGGAGGTTCGAGTCCTCCCTCGAGCATGGGTGTGTGTGTTTGTCCTTAGGATAATTTAGGTTAAATAGTGTGTAAGCTTAGGGACTGATGACCTTAGCAGTTAAGTCCCATAAGATTTCACACACATTTGAACATTTTTTTCATCAGTCCGCGAGAACTTAGAACTACTTAAACCTAACTAACCTAAGGACATCACACACTTCCATGCCCGAGACAGGATTCGAACCTGCGACGGTAGCAGTCGCGCGGTTCCGGACTGCAGCGCCTACAACCGCTCGGCCAACGCGGTCGGCAATGAGCTCCACAAATGGAGCAAATCGGTAACGCGTAGGTCCACCTCCGGCCCATATGCAATCAGTTATTCGGCTTGGCATTGATTAATACAGTTGTTATGTGTCCTCCTGAGCGATATAGTGCCAAATTCTGTCCAACTGGCGCATTAGATCATCGAAATCCCGAGCAGGTTGGAGGGCCCTGCCGAAAATGCTCCAAATGTTCTATTGGGGAGAGATCCGGCGAACTTGCTAGCCACGGTAGGGTTTGGCAAGCACGAAGACAAGCAGTAGAAACCCTCACTGTGTGTGGGCGGACATTGTCTTGCTGAAATGCAACGACAGGATAGCGTGCCGTGTGGGGCAACATAACTAGACATACATCGTCGATTTAATGCAGTGCTAGCCCGCCCGGCTAACTGCGCGGTCTACGCGCTGCTTCCTGACCCGGAAGGTGTGCCGGTCCCCGGCATGAAACCGCACGGAGGATTTGTGTCGAGGTCCGGTGTGCCGGTCAGCCTGTGGATGGTTGTTAAGGCAGATTTCCATCTGCCTCGGCGAATGTGGCTGGTTGCCTTTATTCCGCCTCCGTTACAGTATGTCGGCGATTGCTGCGCAAACACTGTCTCCACGTACGCGTACACCATAATTACTCTACCACGCAAAGATATGAGGTTACACTCGTCTGGTATTAGACGTTCACATTTTTAAAACCAAACGAGGTGTCAACGATGTAAAATAGTGTGGTTATTCGGGAGAATGTGACGGATACAAGGCTGATATACCATGTAGCTAGGATGATTCGGTTACCTTTTGAAAAGACATCGCATTTACGAAAAAAAATCAGGACGGAGAAAATAGAATTATTTTACGCTCTATTTGAGATGCTGGTTTCTAAATCTATTCTACGTCTTTTTGTTAGATAAACATTGTCCTACTGCAGACAATTCGCATTTGTCCTTTGGGGTCTCCGTAGCAACTTTTTGACAGTCTAGAGGAGGAGGATATTAGTGTTTAACGTCCCGTCGACAACGAGGTCATTAGAGACGGAGCGCAAGCTCGGGTGAGGGAAGGATGGGGAAGGAAATCGACCGTGCCCTTTCAAAGGAACCATCCCGGCATTTGCCTGAAGCGATTTAGGGAAATCACGGAAAACCTAAATCAGGATGGCCGGAGACGGGATTGAACCGTCGTCCTCCCGAATGCGAGTCCGATGTGCTAACCACTGCGCCACCTCGCTCGGTGATAGTCTAGACCTCCTGGCAACAAAAATAGTTGGGTTCTTGAATGTAGCAAAGTTGTTAAGACTGTATTGACATCAAATATATTGTGGCTCTCGGAATGCAGAAAGGAAAAAGTTGAACGTTTGTCCGAGATCGCTACCGTTAGAGAAAGCACAAGGTACAGGGTTATTACAAATGATTGAAGCGATTTCACAGCTCTACAATAACTTTATTATTTGAGATATTTTCACAATGCTTTGCACACACATACAAAAACTCAAAAAGTTTTTTTAGGCATTCACAAAAGTTCGATATGTGCCCCTTTAGTGATTCGGCAGACATCAAGCCGATAATCAAGTTCCTCCCACACTCGGCGCAGCATGTCCCCATCAATGAGTTCGAAAGCATTGTTGATGCGAGCTCGCAGTTCTGGCACGTTTCTTGGTAGAGGAGGTTTAAACACTGAATCTTTCACATCACTATGCGTGAAACTTGCCCGCACGCGTTCAACCGTTTCTTCGCTCACTGCAGGCCGACCCGTTGATTTCCCGTTACAGAGGCATCCAGAAGCTTTAAACTGCGCATACCATCGCCGAATGGAGTTAGCAGTAGGTGGATCTATGTTGAACTTTGTCCTGAAGAGTCGTTGCACTGTTATGATTGACTGATGCGAGTGCATTTCAAGCACGACATACGCTTCCGCGGCTCCTGTCGCCATTTTCTCTCACTGTGCTCTCGAGCGCTCTGGCGGCAGAAACTTGAAGCGCAGCTTCAGCCGAACAAAACTTTATGAGTTTTTCTACGTATCTGCAGTGTGTCGTGATCATATGTCAATGAATGGAGCTGCAGTGAATTTATTAAATCGCTTCAATCATTTGTATTAGCTCTGTAGAAGAAGAGAATCAGCAATAGTCCATTCGAAGGAAGTATCCACCCAGCTACTCGTTGGTGTGTTTGACGGAAACCACGAAAAGCAAAAAGTAATTCTAGTCGTGTGATTGGTGTGCTGCACCAGCACGTTCAGTTTCCCGTGCTTGAAAACGTTTTCATAACAGATTATGCGGCTGTTAACTGGTACTTAGACTTACTTCCGTATTACCATTCACAAAATATGGTGCAGAATACTAGCTGATACGTAGACTAAACGAGGAGCTTCACTCTATCACCCAGATTGAATTATTTGACTTTTACTTATAGTGACACGCAAAAAATATTCACATTAACTGCATTTTCAGACTTTTACTACGAGCATTTTTCTTCATTGCCTCTAAGTAACGTCAGACACGATTATAATTATTTACTCGTATGGTACCGCTGTAGTTGTTTAGACTATAATGATACCAACCATGTGCAAGCTTTCCCCAAGGGATCGCTCGCTAGCATTGAGAAATCTATTATTTGCTGTTTTTCCTGTTGAAAGATGTATTTTGCAAATCGTATGTACAATAACTTCTACAAGTGATCCATTAACCCGGATCTATAAGGGGCGACTGAAAGGTGATATAAAATGACTTTTTTTTAATAATATCAATATTTATACATGTGTTCGGAAAGAGAGAGAGAGAGAGAGAGAGAGAGAGAGAGAGAGAGAGACTGATTTTTGATTGAGATTTTTACTTTAAGTCGTAACTGGTATCTGAATTTTGGTTGCTGCCTCCTTGAATGATCAGCTTCTGCATCAGTTGTTGACGTATTACAATTTGGAGGAAGTTATTGTTCTTTAAGGTTTAAAATACGACTCTGTTAGTTACTTGGCCGTATTGCGGATAGCTTTGATCCCAAGTTTTCGTAGCTTTTCATATCTAAGGAACCACTGTTGTAAGAAAATAAGATCAAACAGCAATCTGCTTTTCGTGAGAAAAGGAGATTGCTTGGCACACAAACTTCCTTCAAACTACACGCCCTGCTACATCAAAATTGGTCAGTGGAGTTCAGCACCATACTATTGTACAAGAACATAATCCAATTACTGTAATTAAGAAATTATGAGAGGTTGTTACTTATTGAATGAAAACTATAGAGAATGCGTTTCTTTTCCTGTATTTTAGTGAACTTTTTACACTTACAATTCTGTCGATTGATAGATGGCAACGACAATGAAGTTTACCTCCTTTCCCAAAAACAAGATATTTCTATTGTTCACTTCCAGAAAATTTGTATACATAAATGTTTGGCAACTCTTATACATACTTCACTCGGTTTTATCACTAAAATATCAATTTTCATTAAATGTAACAATACGTTCTGAGCGACGGCCTAGCAGCGCGTCCTCTTTCCACAAGATACAGATTAACAGTCCTTTTTTTTTAATAAATCAATTGTCTTTATTTTTAGAGTCCATACTCGAAGATTCACAACTACTATCGTCGCGGGGATTGCGTGCTAAAGAGTTTCTTGCTCTCCAGCTGCGCTTCACTTCACTTCAAGTACTTTTTGAATCACATTTACATTTACGGTATTTACATACATTACTGAGCTTCTCAGAATAAAATCAGGCACAAATCAGTTAAAGAAAAAAAAGCAGTGAGGCACACATAACATAACAGTAACCGTTTGAGTGTGTTGCTACAGCTTATATGCAACATAGGGCAACTACGATGCGGGTATATAAGCACCGACAAGTAGTCTGGCATTCGTGCCTTTCCGACGTGCGTGCGGTAAATGCAGAAACGTGAGCTATGACGATGTTATTACGAAATGCGTCCAAACAGGACCAACGTGCTGTTATTCTTTTCTTGGCTGCTGAAGGGCCGACACCGGTAGATATCCATCGGAAAGTGAAGAGAGTGTATGGGGCAGCATGTGTACCGAAAACCACCGCTGTGGAATGGTGCGCCAGGTCCCGTGCTGGTCGCGGTTCGACACAGGACGCCGGTCGATTCGGGAGGCCGCCCTTATCGCCGACTCAAGCGTGGGACACTCGAGCGCCCACCCTATAGTCCTAATCTCCATACGATTATCACGCCTTCGGTCCCTTAAAAAAGATCTTGACGGGACGACGATACCTGTAGAACGGGGACGTGCAGCCGGCAGTTACGAGTTTTTCATACCGAACCAGTATCTTCAACATAGTGCGTCGGTGGTATGATTACCTCAATGCTTATAGCGCTTTGCCTGACTGGCATACCGATTCTGGACTGTACGGTCTTCGAACGGAAACTTTTTGAACGCCAATTACAGATATTGTGAGACCAGTAAATTTTTTTCCTTGTCATCCAAATTTTTAACAGAAAACGTTTTGTGGCATGTATGTCAGGGTAATAAAACCATGAACTCAAAGGTATATGTATTTCGACACACCGCCAAAGCCGAGCTAACCCCCAACGTTGCCCACGTGACCTTTGACTAAATATAAAGAAAGCACTATTACTACGCCACTTTTTCTGCCATTATTCTGTTACCACGCTCCTCTTACATTGCCTGTCCCTTCATTGTTGCCGGCCGCTGTAGCCATGCGGTTCTAGGCGCTGTAGTCCGGAACCGCGCGACTGCTACGGTCGCAGGTTCGAATCCTGCCTCGGGCATGGATGTGTGTGATGTCTTTAGGTTAGTTAGGTTTAAGTAGTTCTAAGTTCTAGGGGACTGATGACCTCAGATGTTAAGTCCCATAGTGCTCAGAGCCATTTGAACCATTTTTTGAATCTTCATTGTTTTTGCAGGCATTAATTATTTGATTTCTCCAACTGTCCTCAATTTCATTTCCTTTTGTTGTTCATAGTTATTTGCAAATAGGAATGTTCGTGTTACGCTGCAACAGCTGAACATTATGCGGCTCGGCGGCTCAGTGGCTAAGTATTACACTGAGAAATGTTCGATGGAATTCATGTCGAGCGATCTGGATGGCCAAATCATCCGTCGAATAGTCCAGAATGTTCTTCAAACCAGTCGCGAACAGCTAGGGTCGTCGTTCTTCGGGAACAAATGGTCTGCAGGTAGCCGAATATAACCACTTCCAGTCGAACATCGGTTCAGTTGCACCAGAGGACCCTTTCCATTCCATGTAAACAATAATTGACTATGAAACCTTGCATTACGGAAACCATTGCATCTTCAAGAGCAAAATACAACAGAAGGTAGCCAAACGCGTACCAATCTTCGGCGTTGCATTTCTCGAACACAGATCTATCATCAACTACGTCAAAGAAATCACACCCATCAACAATCAAAAGGTTCAAATGGCTCTGACAATGGAACCTCCCCATCGCACCCCCCTCAGATTTAGTTACAAGTTGGCACAATGGATAGGCCTTGAAAAACTGAACACTGATCAATCGAGAAAACAGGAAGAAGTTGTGTGGAACTATGAAAAAAATAAGCAAAATATACGAACCGAGTAGTCTATGGGCAACATAGGCAACATCAAGGACGATGTGAGCGTAGGAGCGCCGTGGCCCGTGGTTAGCGTGAGCAGCTGCGGAACGAGAGGTCCTTGGTTCAAGTCTTCCCTCGAGTGAAAAGTTTAATTTTTATTTTCAGACAATTATCAGAGTTCAGACATTCACAAATAATGAACTTCGCTCTCCAAAAATCCAGGACATGTTCAGATTTGCTTGGACATATACAGGATTTGACGGTCTACACACGGAAAAATCTGAAAACGTTAAAAACGTATGTTTTGACAGAGCACAAAGAAAACTGTACGACTGTGAAACTGTTGCATTCATTTGTTGCAGTTTATGTGACACACTCATATGTTTTCATCACTTTTTTGAAAGTGATTATCACATCCACAAGTAAACCTAAATCGGGCAAGGTAGAAGAATCTTTTTACCCATTCGCCAAGTGTCCAAGTTAGGTGGGTCGACAACATATTCCTGTCATGTGACGCACATGCCGTCACCAGTGTCGTATAGAATACATCAGACTTGTTTTCCTGTGGAGCAATCGGTTGACCTATGAGCTTGCGATCAAATGTTTTCGGTTTCCATTCGAGAGGCACGTCCTTTCGTCTACTAATCGCACGGTTTTGCGGTGCGGTCCCAGCACACAGACACTAAACTTGTTACAGTGAACAGCGACGTCAATGAACGAACGAATAGATCATAACTTTGCAAAAATAAAGTAAGTAAACTCTTCGCTCGAGGGAAGACTTGAACCAAGGACCTCTCGCTCCGCAGCTGCTCACGCTAACCACGGGACCACGGCGCGTCTGTGCTGACATCATCCTTGATGTTGCCTATGTTGCCCATGGACTACTCAGTTTGTATATTTTGCTTATTTTTTCATAGTTCCACACAACTTCTCCCTGTTTTCTCGATTGATCTGTGTTCAGTTTTTCAAGGCCTATCCACTGTGCCAAATTATAACTAAATCTGAGGGGGGTGCGATGGGGAGGTTCCCTTGTGAGCACTATGGGACTTAACAGCGGAGGTCATCAGTCCCCTAGACTTAGAACTACTTAAACCTAACTAACCTAAGGACATCACACACATCCATGCCCGAGACAGGATTCGAACCTGCGACCGTAGCAGCAGCGCGGTCCCGGACTGAAGCGCCTACAATCGCTCGGCAACATCGGCCGGCTGCCACGCTTAGTAAAGCATTCTGCTTTTCATAGTTAAACCTTCAGAATTATCACGGCTTTACCTCAATGCATTCTGATTGATGATAAGCCAAAGGGTGAAACCGGGCCAGCATCAAGTTTATAGGTTGAGTAGCCGTGTGTCCAACCTCAATGGAAAAAAAGAACTGAAGGAACACCCGTTTTCGAGATATGTCCCAAGCGGATACTTGGAACTATACAAGTAGACCTACATCGTTGATGTTAGTATGCTGTGGAGTTGCTGGGCATTTTTGTTGTCGAATGTGATGATTTTCCTTGAGATGGGGCAGCTCCTGTGCTGAATTCAACAAGAACTTTGAGACGATGATCGTGACAAAACGAAATGATTATTTTATTTACGATATTCAGAAAACTACACAGAATACTCTACGAGAAAATTCTACTGGGTCTATGATTTCTTATCTCTCAGAGCCTCATTTATAGTCGCATATGAAAATGCACTGTTTTTTAGCGGTTGCTATACAATGAGTACAGTTGTAGATTTGAAGCCAATACTTAAAAAATTTAACGTAAGTAAAGGGAGTGTAATGCCACCATTTTCTTTATGTTAGATTCCACAGTCGACAAGAATTTATTGACGGTTAAAACCGTGACTCCACAAAGACTGTAGAGTTTTCCAAAAATGTATTAATTCATCAACATTCTCTAAAGCCTGTTTTGGCTTTTAAGTCATTGTCTGCCGCGATGGCAACGTTTCTGCCTGACAACGTGTTCGTTTTGCTATACGTATCAATCAAGATAAACTTTTTCGCACGTACTTCAGTGGCATTTCTGCTACTAAGTTTTGACAACGGCTTAAAAGCAGAACGGGGTGAAAGCTATCTTTTTTTAAAATTTTGACAAAAGTTTACAGTTCCTGAGGAATCATAGTTTTAACCTTCAACAGCGTAATCCCAATAAGTAGACAAAATTCCTATGTTATTAGAATGTAGAATCAACGATAAATTATTGGATGAAGACATTCGAATGACTTAGAGTCTTTTGATGTAATACCGAGAGAAATAATGCTCAGCTATCGTACATTGGTCGCTCCTGGGCAAGAGTATATCTCCCTGTGAAAGCAGTGGCTTACAAAATAGTTATCTCCGTCCTGCATAACTTGGGAACGACGAAGAAAGTGAAAATGTTCAAAGAATTGTAGAACTGTGTGAGGCGAGTTTACTTGGTCGAACCGATGACGAAACAGAAGCTTATAACAAACCAATGGAGAAGCATACTGGAAAGGCGTGATCATATCAAGTGCTGTTCTACAAGCAGTTGTCACCTAGCTTCACAAATCATGTTACGGGTCTATTACCATCTCAAAATCTGTATCATACAAAACCATAGTCATAAAATTTACTTACATCATATTCAGTAGCTACTCCATAACCCCCCCTTCCTACAATAATTATAAAGGGGTAACGCAGAGGGATCAGTCCACTGAGTGCATAGACATCCTCTGCCATGCTCTGCACCATAGGCTTAGATTCAGCGAGTATAAAATTCTTTTATTGAGTTGTGCCCAAATAATGTGAGATCCCCGTAGAATATAGAAGAGATAACTTTAGTTGACGTTTCAACAAGCAATAATTGAGAATCTATAGGAACACAACTGAAATGTTTGCAACAGATATTTCCTCATTTCTGACACTGTGGTAGGACAGTATCTGGCGAGCACCGTATCGATCGGAGATCGGCAACATGGCTATCGAAAGCCCCCCAAAAAGCAGGGCGATAACCCACTTATCCGTACTCCGTGGTGATAACATAAGAAATCCTCAAACAGACGTTACTGTGCTCTTGGGCTTACACACTGAGGCACTCTGAATGCTGTTGGACTAACCTGTTACAGTTTCATGTTTGGTGTGTCTCTCGCTGCAATTGCGTAGTGTGCGAGAAACTGATCGGGACACAAGGAAAGAATATAAGATGTCAGAAATCGAACACTATCGAATAGCTTATTTGAGGAAGATGATGATTTCACCAAGAAATATGGATGAGCGACACATAAAATTACGTGACTATCGAGAACAAATGAACTTATAATAGATGATGCTTTCTTCGAGATTTCTTCATTTGTTGCCTGTTGGCGCTAGTCTCGCAATCTACGGCCGACGGTCGTTTAGTGTTTTTTCTGGAGTTCCTCTAGCACAGTTCAAAGATTTACCCTCTGTTGCTGGTGGCGTATTTATGCAACTAACTTGGCCAGCAATTTCGCTTCGGAGACTAAAGAAGCTCGTCGCCAGTCGCAGGGGAATTTTCTTCGTCTGTGACTATCAAGGTCAGAATTAGCATCGGACTGAATGGCTTCTGAGATGCGCATGCTTTTCTGTAGAGATGATGAATTACGCCAGAAGGAAGTAGAACGTGCCTCTAATAGTTAACACAACAGGTCGCACCCTACCACACACGCAAACAGCACCCCAATAACCGCCTCCCCAGTCGAATAGCCCACACGAACAAAAACATTAGGCCGCCACATAGCGTGACTCAGAAACCTCTTACCCGATCCAGTTTCCATACATGAAACTCCACGCAGCAGCAATCCACCGCTAACTGCTACGTACACTATTAAAGCAAATGTTTCTTTTTGAAGTTTGGGTCTCACAGCTCTTCAGAAATTAAAAAACGTCATAGGTCTCCACCAAGATCTGCTAAGAACGTTGTCAGTTATATTTTTGTTAATGACAGTGTAAGAGGGGACTTCAAAAAGTAGGTTTCACATATCGTTCCACAGTAGGATCATTGTGCAGCGAGGGTGGAGCATTTTCAGAAGAGGGTACACGTGCAGAATTTCCTGCGGACACACTTCTACTGCGGTACGAGTAATCCGTGCACCATAGTGTGGGAGTGAAATCGCGCAGCAATTGGAAACGTATTCCTAAGTTCTGGTTCGCGGGACAGTACGATTCTTGTGGCGGGAATATCTGAATTACATACAGGTTCACCGTGAACTTCTAGCGGTATATGGACCTAATGTAGTGTCGCGTTCACCCGTAGCGAAATGGTGCCAACAATTTGACCAAGGCTGCATAGACATGGGTGACGCCGATTGCGAAGGGAGGCCAGCGACGTCAACCACAATGTCCAGCCAATCGAAGAAACGATTCGCACCAGTGGCAGATTTTTCAGAGACGAAGACGTTGATACAGTTGTCCTCGAATGGCTCCGTAACCGAGGAGGAACTGAGCAATTGCTAGAACGTTCCAATCGTTATTTACGGACACTTTGTCACTTTGTTGAAAAATAGCATCGTGTATCTGTGTCACTTTCAAGTATAATGCAGAAGCCTATAAAATTTAATTGTCCTGCCGTTGAAGTATGTTACAATTGCTAGAACGTTCCAATCGTTATTTACGGACACTTTGTCACTTTGTTGAAAAATAGCATCGTGTATCTGT
Organism: Schistocerca americana; assembly: GCF_021461395.2. Taxonomy (NCBI): domain Eukaryota; kingdom Metazoa; phylum Arthropoda; class Insecta; order Orthoptera; family Acrididae; genus Schistocerca; species Schistocerca americana. The sequence goes on along the minus strand of NC_060122.1, from coordinate 472,027,544 downwards.
GTCACTTTCAAGTATAATGCAGAAGCCTATAAAATTTAATTGTCCTGCCGTTGAAGTATGTTACTTACTTTGAAGTCTGCTCGTAATATAGTTTACTACTTGACAACAATGACTTTTGATGGATTTTATGTTATGAGGCGCCATAGACTTTATATCGCCATCGAAGATGGTTCAAATGTCTTAAGATATCATGGTGTGAGGACTGAAATCACTGGAATAAAGTCGTATTTATTAGCAGTTCCTGGCAGTAAAATAATGATATTTTTTTTAAAGGAAAAGTCTTACAGCGCCCATCATTCCACTAAACATGTGAGCACTTGGAGGACAAATGTGGCAAAACAAACCGTAAATAAACGACATATCTTAGTGTGTTGCAACGCTGACTGCCATAGTACACATACACGTAACTTTGAACGTGAATGCTCAACAATAAAAGTTCAAGTCTGTAAAAAAGACGTAGTTGTCGTTTTGGAGAATTCTGTGGTTGGTGTAATAATTTTGTTTTCCTTATTTAAATAATAAGGGAAACTTTTCTGAATTGAATTTGTGGTAAGGTCTTATGGGACCAAACTGCTGAGGTCATCGGTCCCTAAGCCTACATACTACTTAATCTAACTTAAACTAACTTACGCTATGGACAGCACACACACTCATGCCCGAGGGAAGACTCGAACCTTCGAGGGAGGGGGAGGGGAGGGGGGGGGGGGAGGAAGCACGGACTGTGGCAAAGCGCCTCAGCGAAAAGTTTTCGGGATAGTCTGACAGGAGAGTAGCATCATTTTCTCCGTAGATGTTTAGAGCACAACGAAGATGAAATACAAAAGAATGGTCAAAAATACGAATTACTTAAATTCCAACGAGTGACCTTGATGTGGCGACGGATTGCTGCTGTGGTGTTGGAACTGGTTTTGTAATACTGCTTACATTCATGACTCAGGAGCTGTTGTGGTTCGGCTAAATGTTGTCTTCCGAGGTTTGATGCCCAGCTCCAAGTAAATCGTGGGTAGAATGGTTGTGTAGGACGGAAAAATGGAGGGGCATTATTGGTGGGCAGCTGGTGTGGGAGTACAGTTTGGCGAATATTGTTTTTGAAATGAGTATTGCAGTAATGGGTTAGGACCTGGACGTGCTTACGGCTGTGGAATGTGAGCAGGACGCTAGGGGATTCTGTGCAGGGTTAGGCACGATTAGGGATTAGACATGGGTATCAAGACTGTAATATTTAGTGATTCTTGCAGTGTTTGCCCGTTCCAGATGTTATTTCAATATCATGTTACTTTTTGCATTCTTCACTAGCATTTAAAAGATGTTTCCTTTTATTTTATCGGAAGTCAGGGCTCCTGTGAACGTATGGCTCAGTTTTTGTTCTAAGTACCGAAAAACACGCGTGTCTGCATAGAAGTCCTTTTACATGCTATGTTAACCCTACGTTTAGCGGTAATAAAATCTTTGTTGTAATTACAATTTTCTTAACAGAGGTACAATCAAATAACGTCAAGTTAACGTAAGTGCAAGCAGTCGTGGAAAAAATGCTTAACAGTACTTTCATGGTCGCTTCACAGAGAAATCACTGATAAACTGGAAATTGCTCGCGGTTTGTGGTTCGCATTATTACTCAAACAATATCCAATGCCACATATCTGGCACACCCATTTGGTAGACTACAATGTCGGTGTGTCACTGTGCAGCACAGTGCGCATCTTCCTGATGTTGCTTCTGCAGCTTCATCTACCAGTTTGCCTTGCCGACAGCATAGTTTGTCACGTCTGGTGCGTAGCGCTTTACTTGTTCTTGTAGGCGAACATACTGATGCTCCCACAAGTACTGCAATGACACCAACTCTAAACTGCTTCCGACTCAGTCTATCTACTGTATTAATTTCGGTGAAGATTAAGCTTCCATTGCCTACAGCCACACCAAGCAAATGTCACATTATGTAGTGCCATCATATCACTTTCATTGGCACGGTCGGAGGTTAACTGTAATTCACTCCGTACAGGGTGATTCAAAAAGAATACCACAACTTTAGGAATTTAAAACTCTCAACGACAAAAGGCAGAACTAAGCACTATCTGTCGGCGAATTAAGGGAGCTATAAAGTTTCATTTAGTTGTACATTTGTTCGCTTGAGGCGCTGTTGACTAGGCATCAGCGTCAGTTGATGCTAAGATGGCGACCGCTCAACAGAAAGCTTTTTGTGTTATTGAGTACGGCAGAAGTGAATCGACGACAGTTGTTCAGCGTGCATTTAAACGTTGGTATAAACAGTTTACAGAGAATGGGTGTTTGTGCAATGGGAAAAGTTCTGGACGGCCGAGAACGAGTGATGAAAATGTAGCACGCATCCAGCAAGCATTTGTTCGCAGCCCAGGAAAATCGACTCGCAGAGCTAGCAGACAGCTGCAAATTCCACAATCAACTGTATGGAGAGTCCACATTGGCACTTATCTGTCCATAATTACCTGAACGTCAACTACCCGAGGCGATGGATCGGCCGCTAGGCAGCCCGTGACAGAGCACTGGCCTCCAAGAAGCCCTGATCTTACCCCCTGCGATTTTTTCTTATGGGGGTATGTTAAGGATATGGTGTTTCGGCCACCTCTCCCAGCCACCATTGATGATTTGAAACGAGAAATAACAGCAGCTATCCAAACTGTTACGCCTGATATGCTACAGAGAGTGTGGAACGAGTTGGAGTATCGGGTTGATATTGCTCGAGTGTCTGGAGGGGGCCATATTGAACATCTCTGAACTTGTTTTTGAGTGAAAAAAAACCTTTTTAAATACTCTTTGTAATGATGTATAACAGAAGGTTATATTATGTTTCTTTCATTAAATACACATTTTTAAAGTTGTGGTATTCTTTTTCAATCACCCTGTACTTTATAAAGCACGACACTGGTCAGATCAACGGCATGCAGATCCCGTTATTCCATGGATGGGAGGAAGAGATGAATATATTTTTACTTCGCGATGGCTGTAGACTGAAACCATAGACGATTGTATTGTTCAGTACGCAGCAGCGATCTACCCCGGCTTCGCACGGGTAGCACAAAGTATCTACGATCAGACGCCTTCTCCGGCACAGTGGCAATAAATTATATACACAAACCTTCCTCACGAATAAGTCTGTCTGTAAGTGAAAAACGTATTCTAATTTACGTCTTACGCTAAGGAGAAAACACACACCTATGCCCGAGGGAGGACTCGAGCCTCCGACGGGGAGGGGGGGTGAACTGCGCGAACCGTGGCAAGGCGCCTCAGCTCAGACCCCCCGGCTATTCCGCACAGCGGAGGATTTTAGTTCAGTAAAATGTATAGCTGTGAAGAAGCTTTCTCATAACAACTACTTGTGGCACATAAAACATAAATTTAAGTTAGCATCAACAGAAGCTGAAGTTCTTTCAGCTGTGTAATCATAAACAGGTAAAAACTTTCAGGCTGCGAATAACAGAAGGAGCATAAGCAACAGCAGTAACCCAAAGCCAGGGAGTTGGAATATGCGTGCTTTTCAACATCAAAAACAGGAGGTGACCTCTGAAGCTTAATAGTAATAAGTTTATTGCAGCCAAATAGCCGTACAGATTCAAAGTACAATGATAACAACAAACGAAATTAGAAATTTTACATATTGTCATATGTATAGTCCTTTTGGTACAGAGTTCTGTATGGTAACTTTAGATGATTTGATGACACAGTTTAGACTCACACAATGCGTTTGATTCATGATAAGACCTGTTGGCCGCCCGCTGTGACAGAGCGGTTCTAGGCGCTTCAGTCTGGAACCGCGCGGCCACTACGGTCGCAGGTTCGAAACCTGCCTCGGGCATGGATGTGTGTGATGTCCTTAGGTTAGTTAGGTTTACGTGGTTCTAAGTTCTAGGGGACTGATGACCTCAGATGTTTAATCCCATAGTGCTCAGAGCCATTTGAACCATGACGTGTTGATGCAAATAAGGTGGATGAAACCATGGACTGCCATTGTGGTGATCACGTGTCTCATTTCCAAGTTTTCCTTTGTCCATGTTCGGTCAATCATGGCGCCCGTGCTGTAAAGTTCTGGAGGTACGTCTTCCCTTCTTTCCTTCAATGTGCTAAGTAGACTTTCCAAAGCGTTGCTGATGGGTAGCATCAAGTTTGCCCGTAGGTCCTCAGTGAGGAAGGGTTGTTCCCTCGCCAGCAGGTATCGTGTTGTTTTGGACACTTCTATGGCTTTCTTTATACAGGTCGCCTTCACTCTTTCTAGTGTCGTTAGGTTTTTCATTGTAAGATGTAGTCCGATAATCTGTATGCCATATTGGGAAGATTTTTGCTCTGAATAGTGCCATTGTTGTAACTAGGTTAAGGGATCTGGTGTATTGCCATTATTGCTTGCATTGCTTTCTCTGTGACATGTTCTGTGCAACATTTTACAGTTGTTTGTATTGTGACCCCTAGGGCTACCAGTAAACCAGGTGGTCCGACTCTCACGCTAATGGTAAATCAGGTGGTCGACCTAGTAAAGGTGGCCATGCACCGTAACCAACAGTAACCGAAAACAATTCAAAGGATGCCTACTCACAAAACATCAAGATTTAAGTAAGGTATCTTGGAATATACTGAAACCACCTAATTGATTTCGTAGGGATACCGAGCACAAGATTGGACTGCAGCGCGCACAGGGGCGTCCAAGCAATCATTCTTCCCACATTTCGTGTGTGAATGGAACGGGAAGAAGCCCTCATAACTAGCAGAGTATGGACGTAGATGTATGTATCCGTATCAACGCAGGCTTTTATCTGCAAAGACATCTAACAATAGACATCTAACAATGGATTACAGCTGGAAACGGTAAGCGCGTAAGTTCTCGTATAATGGACAGCGAAATGAAAAGCAATCACTCTCCACAATGGGACCAAGGAGTGAATCCATTCAAAAGTAATCACTATATACACGCGTTAAGTGCCTGTTTCGTAGAACGCGGTCTGCCCCTAACGGACCCCCAACCGCTTCCACTCTTGCATCTCCTCGTCCGATTGAAGCCGTCGTCCAACCATGTCTTTCTTGAGGTAACCAAAGATGTGAAAAACGCACACCAAGAAAGAGCTGGGCAGTGTTTCCCAATCAAACCGCTGAAGCGTCCGTTTCGCGGTGAGGGAACCGGAGTTTTCATCGTGTGATTTTCACATCTTTAGCGACCTGAAGAAAGGAATTCGTGGAGATGGTTTAGGTCGGACAAGGAAGTGTAAGAATGGGTGCGATTGTGGGTCCGTTTGAGACCGACTGCTCTCTATGAAACAGGGGTTGATTGCCACGGCTCCCACTGAAATAAATGTCTTGACGCGTGTGGTGATTAATTTTGAATGGAAACATTCCATGGGCCAGATGTGACTGGTGTTCGGTTTTGTTTTGGCTGCCTCTCGTAAATACTCTAACTGACATCTGGTCAGAGGAAACTGAAAGCTTTTTGGAACTCAGCCAACCGATTTCCTGTACAGCAACATTACTGACTGACTCTTCTCTCCAGTATATCGTCTGTTATACGACTCGATTCGTAATTTCCTATCAGGTAGGTCCCAGTTCGCAGTAAGTGACGGGAAGTCATCGAGTAAAACAGAAGTGATTTCTGGCGTCCCCCAAAGGTTGCGTTATAGGCCTCTGCCGTTCCTTATCTTTACAAACGATTTAGGAGACTATCTGAGCAGCCGTCTTAGATTATTTGCAGAGGATGCTGTTGTTTATCTTCTAGTAATGTCATCAGAGCCAACGACCTTGCCGCATAGGTAACACCGGTTCCCGTCAGATCACCTGCCGGGCTGGGCTAGCACTTGGACGGGTGACCATCCGGTCTGCCGAGCGCTGTTGGCAAGCGTGGTGCACTCAGCCCTTGTGAGGCGAACTGAGGAGCTACTTGATCGAGAAGTAGCGGCTCCGGTCTCGGAAACTGACATACGGCCGGGAGAGCGGTGTGCTGACCACATGCACCTCCATCTCCGTAGCCGGTGACTCCTCAGGGCTGACGATGACATGGCGGCCGATTGGTACCGTTGCATCCGCCAGGGCCTGTGGACAGAGTTTACGTTTTAATGTCATGAGAAGATCAAAACCAATTGCAAAATTATTTAGATGTGTTATCTGTATGGGGCGAAAATGGGTAATTGGCTCCACATAATGTAAAATTTGAGTCATTCACATGAGTGCTAAAAGGAATGCTTTAAACTTCTGTTATACAATAAATCAATCAAATCTAAAGGCCGTAAATTCAACTATGTACCTAGGAATTACAATTACGAACAGCTTAAAATCAAAAGAACCCATAGAAAGTGTTGTGGGAACGTGAACCAAAGACTGCGTCTTGTTGACAGAACACATAGGAAATGCAACAGGCCTACTAAAGAGACTGCCTACACAACGCTAGTACCTCCTCTTTTGGAGCACTGTTAAGTGGTATGGGGTCCTTACCAGATAGGATTAACGGAGTTTATCGAGAAATTAAAAAAAAGGGAGAACGTTTTGAAATACCGAGAAATAGGCCAAAGAGTGTCACGGATAGTCGATGGGCATCATTAAAACAAAGGTGTTTCTCGTGGTGGCGGAGCTTCTGGCGATATTTCAATCACCAAGTTTCTCCTCCGAATGCTAAATCACTACAGGCCATTAAAATTGCTACACCACAAAGATGACGTGCTACAGACGCGAAATTTAACCGATAGGAAGAAGATGCTGTGATACGCAAATGATTAGCTTTTCAGAGTATTCACACAAGGTTGGCGCCGATGGCGACACCTATAACGTGCTGACATGAGCAAAGTTTCCAACCGATTTCTCATACACAAACAGCAGTTGACTGGCGTTGCCTGCTGAAACGTTGTTGTGATGCCTCGTGTAAGGCGGTGAAATGCGTACCATCACGTTTCCGACTTTGATAAAGGTCGGATTGTAGGCTATCGCGATTACGGTTTATCATATCGCGACATTGCTGCTCGCGTTGGTCGAGATCCAATGACTGTTAGCAGAATATGGAATCGATGGGTTCAAAAGGGTAAAACGGAACGCCGTGCTGGATCCCAACGGCCTCGTATCACTAGCAGTCGAGATGACAGGCATCTTATCCGCATGGCTGTAACGGATCGTGCAGCCACGTCTCGATCCCTGAGTCAACAGATAGGGACGTTAGCAAGACAACAACCATCTGCACGAGCAGTTCGACGACGTTTGCAGCAGCATGGACTATCAGTTCGGAGATCATGGTTGCGGTTACCCTTGACGCTGCATCACAGACAGGAGCGCCTGCGATGGTGTACTCAACGACGAACCTGGGTGCACGAATCGCAAAACGTCATTTTTTCGGATGAAACCAGGTTCTGTTTACAGCATCATGATGGTCGCGTCCGTGTTTGGCGACATCGCGGCGAGCGCACATTGGAAGCATGTATTCGTCATCGCCATACTGGCGTATCACCCGGCGTGATGGTAAGGGGTGCGATTGGTTACACGTCTCGGTCACCTCGTCGTTCGCATTGACGGCACTTTGAACAGTGGACGTTACATTTCAGGTGTGTTACGACCCGTGGCTCTACCATTCATTCGATCCCTGTGAAACCCTAAATTTCAGCAGGATAATGCACGACCGCATGTCGCAGGTCCTGTACGGGCCTTTCTGGATACAGAAAATGTTCGACTGCTGCCCTGGCCAGCACATTCTTCAGATCTCTCACCAACTGAAAACTTCTGGTCAATGGCGGCCAAGCAACTGGCTCGCCACAATACGCCAGTCACTACTCTTGATGAACTGTGGTTTCGTGTTCAAGCTGCATGGGCAGCTGTACCTGTACACGCCATCCAAGATCTGTTTGCCTCAATGCCCAGCCGTATCAAGGTCGTTATTATGGCCAGAGGGGGTTGTTCTGTGTACTGATTTCTCAGAATTTATGCACTCAAACTGCGTGAAAATGTATCAGTTCTAGTATAATATATTTGTCCAATGAATACCCGTTTATCATCTGCATTTCTTCTTGGTGTAGCAATTTTAGTGGCCAGTAGTGTATTTTGTTGATGCCGACCTACATAAGGGAGATGGTTCAAATGGCTCTGAGCACTATGGGACTCAACTGCTGTGGTCATCAGTCCCCTAGAACTTAGAACTACTTAAACCTAACTAACCTAAGGACATCACACACATCCATGCCCGAGGCAGGATTCGAACCTGCGACCGTAGCAATCGCACGGTTCCGGACTGCGCGCCTAGAACAGCGAGACCACCGCGGCCGGCATAAGGGAGAAACGATCGTCGTAATAAAGTAGGGAAAATCAGAGCTCGCGTGGAAAGATACAGGTGGAACAATAGAGAATTACTGTGGAGGTGTTAGAGTAGCCATGTAGATGTAGTAGCATTTTGTGAATCCGCAGTTTACTGCTCTATCACGACTGGGTTTTGAAGCTATTACGTCCGGCTTATATCCAGTAGTATTAACCTGTACCACAAATGTAACTGTTCAGATCGAGATCAGTGCAAGAATAGTAGACGTGTAGTGGCCATGTAGCCGAGGGCGTATCTCATCTCATCCAGCAGTGCCGTCGTGGACGCTGTAAACAGGTTACGGCCTGAGAAAATGCGTTTGTAGTAGACTACGCAGGTGTACAGAGCCCGCCTGGGCACTCACCATGATTATACGGCAGTGCGTCGTAATTCTGCGCTACGAAGGCGACGCCCTGAGCAGTTTGTTTACGTCACGGTGCGCGATCGTCGCTTCACGGACGATAAAACAATGGGTCCGCAGTTCTGCCCGCGGTAGGTCTGGTGGACTAGTTGTAGTGGCACTAGCGGGCAAATCGTGACGCATGGCCCGCTGCGGACCAGTGGATCGTTACCTTCGGGACGGCGACCGAAATAAACGGCGAGGGCGGGGCGAATGCACTGCGACCAGACAGTGGCCCCGAGGCCGCCGTTGCATGCAGATCTGCGACAGCAGCCGAAAGTCATATTCGACAACTAATACTTTCTACGGCAATAATAAAAGTAATTTAGTTAACTGACGGAGAACAGCTTTATGTTGCGTTGTGATACACATTTGGTAGAGCATACAGAGTTGGGACTGCAGGTTCAAAGCTCGGTTCAGTGCAAAGTTCCTTCTTCTGCTCTTGTTCTTCTATGGCCTTACATCTAATAGCGTTCCTTGGCCATTCTAACAATTTTCCGCCAGTCATCACGATCCAGCCCTCCACCATTCATCCCCTCAGCCCATTTTATGTATGTTGTATCACTAGGGGTACAAGTCCGACCCTTTTTATTAGGTACGATACCTAGAACCTAACTGCTGCTGCCATTCTTTAATACGCTGCCACTGGATGACAGTGATTTCTATAATCTCCACTGACTGACCTATGGAACAATAGGACACCCTATGTATCATTTGACGTATCTGCCCACATTTTCCGCTGAAGTTGCAGCCTTGTATTGTTTCTTTCCACCTGCCGTGTGGTGTCTGTCTTGTGGTTCCCTGATCTCCTGGGGCCCTTTCAAACTATGTACGAGACTGTCTTTGGTTGAATAGTTGGCTATTCAACATACTTGATACAGCACGCTTTTTCTGCACATAATAGGCCTACTTTCATTCAGCCTTGTTTCTAGTGCTGAAGGCAGTTCAGAATTGATCAACAGTCGCAAAAGACACGGAATCGGCATCATCACATTACCAGGGTAACGTACATATTGCTTCACTTAGCTTTATTCACACATATAGGGCCTATTCAGACCAAGTTGTGTTAAACTGACCGACATACACTGTTTGTGGAGGACGCAGTACGACTGCATTGCATCCTACATCCGATCCCTTTGGAGGCCACCTCTCCACTGCTTGAAGATTGATATCGTTACAAGTTTGAACTGAACGTCGTTCGTCTATGTAAGCTCGCGTGGGTGATCGATTTCACAATACGATCTTCATTCATTATTATACGTTCTATTTATTATGAATTATTATACCACTGTCGCGTCTTTTTATGATTACTGAGACTTTCACTGAGTTTTGGGTTTCTAAAGTGTTAACGTTTTTTAATATAATTGTATTTATGTCGCTAGCTGTTTTTAAGCTACAGCAACTGTATGTGTTACGATCAGCGCTTGTTCTCCAAACGAACATTACCAAAGGGACCATCTGTTATCCAAGCCACTGCTACCTACCGCTCCACTGGCATTGATAGTTCTTTCCGTGCGAGACTTTTAAATGACTCGCTTGCTTGCGTTGAAGGAGACTTGACCCAGCCCGATAACTTTTAAGAGCTATACTCGGAAAGGAACCCGTCGCTTCCGATGGAAACATCACAAGATCTTCCATCATTCCATCGATCCATCTGGTTCTCGCTCGACCCCGCCTTCTTTCGCTCTCTGGATTTCCATCTAATATCCTTTTAGTTACTTCCGTAACGGCCATCCGTACTGCACCACGCCCATTTCAGTCTGGATAAAATAAATCTCGTGTGACTAGGGTCTCCCGTCGAGTAGACCGTTCACCGTGTGCAATTCTTTCGATTTGGCGCCATTTCGGCGACTTGCATGTCGATGGGGATAAATGATGATGATTAGGACAACACAACACCCAGTCCCTGAGCGGAGAAAATCTCCGGGAATCGAACCTGGGCCCTTAGGATTGATGTTCTGTCGTGCTGACCTCTCAGCTACCGGGGGCGATCTCAGTGTGGATGATTTCGCTATTCTTGTAATAGCGGAGCCTTATAAACATTGCACAGCTCGTGAATGTACCTCCTCGTCCTATTCCTCTCCCATATCTACGTTCCTCTTTCGCAGGCTGGGCCGACGAATCCGCGAAGAATGCAAAGTTTCTGCACATGAAGAATTAGTGCTTCAGTATGGAGTCATCTTTTCATAGAAGTAAACAGCAAATAACATATTGAAGTTGTGGTATGTGACACCTTCTAGACAACTGTACACAATATAATTTTTTTAGAACTGAGAAATTGCTGTAATGAAATACTTACGCATCCTGTCTCTAGGAAAAATTTCTCTAAATGCGAAGATCATTAGTCACTGCACCACTTGAACTCTAGAGACCAGATGTGTTGTGCATTGTCAGTTACCATCTGATTGCAGTTCTGCATCTGGAACACGGATGGCATATCCTATACGCTCTTCTGTGAAGAACTACGATCTGCTGACTTATTACTTTTACCTCGATTATAAAATGATTTTTTTTTAGTTAAACACTGCCAAAAAAAATTAAAAAATGAGAGACAGTACTGAAATAAAATGAGAGACAGTACTGAAAACCGTACTAAGCAGAGGGATAAATCTTGTTGGAGTTTAGATTTTTTTCTAGTTTTGACAATGGTATTGCAAAGGTTTTAACTGCTACCTGCACATATTAAATAAGATTAAAAGAAACAGCTGTGTTTCAAATATCTTACTCAACGTCCTTGTTTGCCATTCCGCAGACGAACCAGCAACCTGAATATAACGGCATTATTTCTCGTTTAACAGTTTACAGCATCTCGGAGGTAGTCCCAATATCATTCAGCGCTACCTCTGTTTCGTTTTAAACAGTCGCAGCCACTGGTTGTAGAAATATGCGTCCAATAAGAGGAACATCCGCCGACAGTCGTCATCTGCTGCAGTGCTTCCAACCAGCTTTCCATATTTCAGAAACATCTAAGTTTTGTGTCGAAAGAGAAATAAAAAGGTATTGCTACAAATTTCCGTCATACGAAACGATTTTCAGTGCTGAAATGTGTAACGAGTTAACACAACCGTCAACATGTACGATAGAAGCTGTCGGCGTATAAAGCAGTTATCGACAGTGGCTGGTCAAGTCGTAGGTGAGGAAAGGTACAGTGCGGAAAATTTATGCCTAGGAGGATACTCTTAACTAATCTGTTATCGGACTGGACTCCACCTGTTGGTGCAAAACACAAATTCATGTTTTTTTCTGCCAAATATGTGTCAACACGTCTTTTGCCATCAACCGTGGGTTCTTATTTTATTGTAACTGGATTTACATGATTTGTGTGATAGTATTTGCAAATGAAAACGACACCTAAAACTCTTTATCTACTGCGATCTCTTACTTTAATTACTAGTTAGGGTTTGTCTGGCATTTATTGCTAGTAAGATAAGTTTTATCTGCAACAAAATGATGATTTTTGTGAAGGTAAGTGACATAACAGATGGACAGATACAAAAATAATTTCATGTCTCATTTTTTTCACAATTTTGTTGTATATTCAGATTTCAATAAAATAAGAACTCACTACAGGTGGTACAAATGAGCTGAAAGATGATAGGGCGAGGAAAGAAACATAAAAAAATTAGTGTTTTGCATAAACAGGCATAGCTCAGTCTTATAATATGTTTTGTAAACAAGGTTAATGTTGGGAAAAAAGAAACAGAAAAAGGATGATTAACCGACGGAGAGCATCACTTTGACTAAAGGATCTGACTAGCGAAAGGCCACAGAAGTGTGCCAATGTCTCCGAGTATTTCCGGTGACACTTGACTTGTGTAACAGGCATTGTCCTGCTAGACAATGCTTCTGGAGGTCGCCTCATAAAAGACAACCCAGAGGATGTCCTCCTCAAGTCATTGAGCTCTCACCGTCACACGGAGTGCTACTGGGGATTGTTAGGAGTCATATACCATCGCTCGTGCCACCTCAGCAGTGGCTTTGTCAGAAAGAGAAGTTGTTGGGTTTACGCTCTGTTGACATAGACGGAGGAAGAACAGAAGGAAAGGAAGTTACGGTGTAACGTGCCGTCGACGGCGATGTTAGCGTGGAACACAAACTCTGAATGGGGAAAACTGGGAAAGGAAATCGACCGTCCACCCTGGCATACGACTCGACAGATTTATAGAATCCACGGGAAACCTAAACCTCGATTCGAGCCGTCTTCCAGCCGAATGCGCCACCTCACTCGGTGTAGACGGAGCACAAGCTGGGGTTACAGAAGAGCGGGGAAAATATTTGAAGGTGGCCTTCGTTAAGGAATCATCCGGCGTCAGAGATTTTAACCTCGCCTCACTCGAGAATGAGTGAAATGTCTTAACCACTGCGTCTTATCAGTTGGTGGTACTTCCCCTGAGAAGAAACAAAGGACTGATGTGCTCACGACAAAGCCTGCAGATATACATACAGTCACCACCAGAGCCCAGACAGAACTTATGTCTGCCTCTGAAGTCAAAAGTGGATCGCATTTGTAGCAGAACAATGCATCCTGTTTACAACAGCACTTCAAATAGAAGCGGGGAAGGGAGGGAGGAAGAGGGCTTTGTCAAACCTACGTTTGATGAAAATACGTTTTACTGAGGCACCCAAACAATTAAGTTGAGCTATTTCTGTTTTTCGTATAATTACTGGTGTAGCGAATCAACCGTCTAACATATTTTGCATATTTTATCTCAATAATCTCTTACGGAAAAATTTTCTAGGGTAACTCATCACTTAGGAAGGCCGTATTGATTGCACAAAAGCGAGCAGCAAGAATAATAAGTGGTGCTCATACGAAGTCTTCCTCTAGATACCTCTTCAAGGAGTTGGGCATTTCAACAGCACCTCCACAGTACATTATATTCACTAACAAAATGCCTCATAAATAGTCCATCGTAATTAGAAGAGAATGGTGATATCCGTACCTACAACATAAGAAGGAAAAATTATCTTTATTACTCATTATTAATGCTGTCAGTGATTCAGAAAGAATTTTGTTATGCATCAACAAATAGTTTTGGTCATTTGCTAAATAACGTAAACTGCCTGACAGGTAATAAGGCAACTTCTTTCCTTCCATATACGAATTTTTGTTTAAAAACTGGTAGCCTGTAGAAGAAACTATGTTACTGTTAAGTGTTGTTGTGATATAAAATGCCAATTTCAATCGAACGTCAAGCTACAATTGACGAATCTAACAGTAGGTGTATGTCAACTTGCGGAATGTTAAAAGTAGGAACTCTCACATTAGATAGTTTTTTGTCTTGTACTTAGCTGGTTTTGTATGTTATCTTCGTACTGTCCTGTACGAAGAAATCCTGGATTGCAAAAGTTCGATGAAGAACTAACCACGAAACAATTAATATTCACACTTATAACTTGTGTATTCTTGAACACTTCCGACAACTGGTTGACAGACCTAACTTCTGTCACTCCATGAGCTGCCAACTACAGCTAAATACAAAACACGTCTATCTTCCACAAACGACTTCACACGACTATCTCTTACAACTACTCTTTCCGCCAAGCGAGAAGAAACAGCGATTACATGTGAATGCAAATAATCTAATTATTTATATCACTGGCAAAGGCAGTATTTAAATTAACTCATACACATTCTCTACGTAAATGTTAACAAAATTTATTGGAAATTTTGTAAATAACTTTATAAATTAACTGTTATGGTTCATATCAAATGTAAGAAGTAATACATATTATATGACACTGACATGCAAATAGTTTTATATCAGAGTACTCTCGTACAAATGAAATTACGGTTGGCTCTGAGCACTATGGGACTTAACTTCTGTGGTCATCAGTCCCCTAGAACTTAGAACTACTTAAACCTAACTAACCTAAAGTCATCACACACATCCATGCCCGAGGCAGGATTCGAACCTGCGACCGTAGCAGTCCCGTGGTTCCGGACTGCGCGCCTAGATGAAATTACGATACCCAATTGTATCAAGAGAGGTGATAATGTGCCTTAGGCTTAATTACGCGACGGTGAGTAGGAATGAAAAATAATATATTCATTAATGTTACCGAGCGAGGTGGCGCAGTGGATAGACACTGGACTCGCATTCGGGAGGACGAAGGTTCAAACCTGCGTCCGGCCATTCTGATGTAGTTTTTCCGTGATTCCCCTAAATCGCTTCAGGCAAATGCCGGAATGGTTCCATTGAAAGGGCATGGCCGAATTCCTTCCCAGTCCTTCCCTAATCCGATGGGAACGATGATCTTGCTGTTTGGTCCCCTGCCCCAAATAAACCAACCAATCAGTAATGTTAAATTTGGGTCAGAGAGTCGTTTAGAAACTTGTAAATGGCCAGCACGTAGCCATCTACTGAAACTAATCACGTATACATATCTTGCAAACAAAATCGTCCCTATCATTTCGATGAAAAAGAATCATTCGAGTGATGTCTAGAACAGGTAGCTAATAAACTTGCTGCACTGACGTTCCACTACTGATCTGAACGGTCATTCCATACAGCTAACAGTGATAGCAATACGCTATGTAGAGGTATCCAGCTGCCGTAAAAAGGCTTCCAGGAGACATTTCCCAGCAGGCAATACACTGCCGCAAACACGTAGGTTATCATGGAATGCGTCTGTAGCATTTACATCCTCTAGTGGTGTGCCAGGTCGCTCAGCCAACAACGATCAGGTAATGCGCAACATGTGGCTACCCAGTTTTGTACGCTATGTAGAGATCCATCTATAGCAAAATAATTCAAATGAAAATTTGCAAGGTATCATGCAGAACTCAAGTTGCTCTGTGCCCGTCCGGAGCAGACACTGTATCGAATGAAAAACATTATTGTAACTTACAGAGTAAAGTGTCACGCTATAGAATGAAATTTCCCATAATCAGCAATTCGTTACCTGTATCTTTGCAGTACGCGCAGTACGTCATCTATAAAGTTCAAGCGCTACTGACTGCTCTTGGGTGTCCAATGTTTGCCGGCCGCGGTGACCGAGCGGTTCTAGGCGCGCAGTCCGGAACCGCGCGACTGCTACGGTCGCAGGTTCGAATCCTGCCTCGGGCATGGATGTGTGTGATGTCCTTAGGTTAGTTAGGTTTAAGTAGTTCTAAGTTCTAGGGGACTGATGACCACAGTAGTCAAGTCCCATAGTGCTCAGAGCCATTTGAACCATTTTTGTACAATGTTTAATTTATCTGTCTTGGCAATGAGTGTACTAAACTTTATTCGAAGAAAAAATACGACTAATAATCTAGCTGCTGAAGAAAAGTGGCGAATAAAGCGGGGATTGTTATCGGTGAAGGTATCTGGCAGGCTCTCGGTTAGTACATTTTGTAGCCTGACCGCTAAATACAAAAAACTGAAAATGTGAAAAGTAGTTAATTCAGTCAGTTCGTCAGTTGCTCGTTAAGCATGGTAGAGTAATACCACTTTTATTGGAAGGCTGTTGCTGCAACAGACACGCTTGCGCTTGAGCCATAACACGTATTAACGCTGTGTTCATTAGATGAAGCGTGGGACGTACAGACCAGACTCACAATGGGTCGAAGTTGCACTAAGCCAATTACCACTTGTCATCCATAAAAGGGAAGCTGACACAGAAGTAATAAAAAGAATTGTACTTTTTGTTTATCCCCTTAGTCGTGACCACGGCCAACTGGTTAGCCGTGCACGCTAAGGCGAGGCCTACGTAGCAGAAGGTTTGAGTCCTGCTGTGGAACTCATCAAGTATGTGTACTGGGCGACTGTCTCATCCTCTTCAGATTACAGAGGCTGCAGCATGTTTTCAGCTGCAATTTCGCAGCCGTGGGAGATGATGAAGTCAGTATGGAGAGACTACCAACTCGGACACGACGAGGTATTCGACCGTGTCCTTTCAAAGGAACTATCCCAGCAGTGACCTTAATCCGTTGCTGTTCGATTACCTTATTATCGATAAACCATGGGAACAGTGGCAAACGCAAAATTCCGAGGAGCGACTGAAAGTGAAATGACCACTAACTACACTCATGCTCATAAATTAAGGATAACTGCAGGATGTGGTGCCACACAACGTGGCACTACACAAAACTGGCGCTAATAGCATAGGCACAAAGGGAACACACACGACAGAGATCTGTAAGTTCACGGTATTGGTGATAAGTTGAGAAAATCGTCCCGAAACACATGTGCTACAAAACGCAACTGTTTCCTGCGCATGTACCCCGACATCAATATGGGATATGATCACCATGCACACGCACACGTGGCGCACAACGGGTTGGCATACTCTGGATCAGGTGGTCGAGCAGTTGGTGGGGTATAGCCTCCCATTCTTGCACCAGTGCCTGCCGGAGTTCCTGAAGTGTCGTAATGGTTTGAAGACGTGCAGCGATACGTCGACCGAGAGCATCCAAGATGTGCTCGATGGGGTTTAGGTCTGGAGAGCAGGCAGGAGACTCCATTCCCCTGATATCTTCTGTTTCAAGGTGCTCCTCCACGTTGGCAGCTCGGTGGGGCCGTTCGTTATCATCCATCAGGAGGAAGGTGGGACTCACTGCACCCTTGAAAAGGTGGACATACTGGTACGAAATGACGTCTCGATACATCTGACCTGTTACAGTTCCTCTGTGAAAGACATGCAGGGGTGTACGTGCATCAATCATAATCCCACCCCACACCATCAAACCTCCATTCAGGTCCCTTTCAAGGACATTAAGGGGTTGGTATCTCGTTTCTGGTTCACGCCAGATGAAAACCGGCGAGAATCACTGTTCAGACTATACCTGGACTCGTCCCTGAACAACATGGGGCCACTGTTTCAATGACCATGTACTGTGTTCTTGACACCAGGCTTTACGGGCTCTCCTGTGACCAGGGGTCAGTGGAATGCACCTTGCAGGTCTCCGGGCGAACGAACCATATCTGTTCAGTCGTCCGTAGACTGTGTGTCTGGAGACAACTGTTCCAGTGGCTGCGGTAAGGTCCCGAACAAGGCTACCTGCAGTACTCCGTGGCCGTCTGCGAACACTGATGGTGAGATATCGGTCTTCTTGTGGTGTTGTACACTGTGGACGTCCCGTACTGTAGCGCCTGGACACGTTTCCTGTCTGCTGGAATCGTTGCCATAGTCTTGAGATCACACTTTGTGGCACACGGAGGGTCCGTGCTACGACCTGCAGTGTTTGACCACCTCCAGTAGCCCTAGTATTCTACCCCTCATAACGTCATCAATATGTGTTCTTTGAGCCATTTTCAAACACAGTCACCATTAGCACATCTGAAATCGTCTGCACACTTACTCGCTGCACCGTACTCTGACATGCACCAACACACCTCTGCGTATGTGGACTGCTGCCAGCGCCACTGCGCGAAGACCGTAGGTCAAATGCACCCACCATGTATCAGAATTGTATCAGCATTATCCTTAATTTATGAGCAAGAGTGTAGTTGTAGGAAAACCAGATGACAGGCTGATTCACTGGAAGAATCTTAACGAAATCTATTCTATCCAGGAAAGAGGTCAGTACTAAACATTCGTTCGACCGATGCATTAGTATTGCTCGTCAGCCTAGGAGCCTCACCTAGTTGAACTAATAGAATAGATAGAGAAGAACGGCACTTTCCATCTGTGGATCATTTAGTAAGCTTGGATACGCTCAGCAAACTCTAGTGGCAAACGCTGCAATACAGGCGTAGCGCATCACCGAGAGATTTATTGCTGAAATTCCGAGAGCGTACGTTCCAAGAAGAATTACCCCCCGCCTTCCTCCACATGTCTCACAAACTGCACGACGAGAAAGTGACAGTAGAGCTTATACGGTTGCTTAACGAAGGTCGTTATCCGCTTGCACCATTCGCGAGTGGAAAAGGAAAGGGAGGAAATGATGTATCGAAAGTATCTTGTGCATAAACAAAAAGGTAGCTTGCTGAATATACGAGGTGTGGCTGGAAAAAAACCGGACTAGTACTGGTGAAACAATAAAACGAATGCAATAAGGCTGAAAGTCGCGTGGCCTGTCACGTGACTCTCGCTCCGCCTACTGCTCGAGTTTCATCTGCCTCCTGCACTCAGTCTGCCCGTGGCGTCTGTTTTAAGTAGTTGACGTTTTGTCTGTGCGTCGGAAAATGTTGAGTGTACAGAAAGAACAGCGTGTTAACATCAAATTTTGTTTCAAACTAGGAAAATCTGCAAGTGAAACGTTTGTAATGTTACAACAAGTGTACGGCGATGATTGTTTATCGCGAACACAAGTGTTTGAGTGGTTTAAACGATTTAAAGATGGCCGCGAAGACACCAGTGATGACACTCGCACTGGCAGACCATTGTCAGCAAAAACTGATGCAAACATTGAAAAAATCGGTAAACTTGTTCGACAAGATCGCCGTTTAACAATCAGAGCAGTGTCTGAGTTAACAGGAGTTGACAAGGAAAGTGTTAGGCAGATTCTTCATGAAAGTTTCAACATGAACAAAGTGTGTTCAAAAATGGTTCCAAAGTGTCTCACAATTGAACAGAAGGAACGCCGAAGAATGATTTGTTCTGACATCCTGGAAAACATTGAAAGTGATCCCACCTTCTTACAAAATGTTATTACTTGCGATGAATCGTGGTTTTTTACTTACGATCCCGAAACTAAACGCCGATCGATGCATTGGAAAACTCCTGGTTCTCCACGACAAAAAAAAGCACGAATGTCAAAATCGAAATTCAAGGCAATGATGATTGTTTTTTTTGACATCAAAGGGATTGTGCACATTGATTGGGTACCAGAGGGACAAACAGTGAATCAGCATTACTACATTAGCGTCCTGGCTACCCTACGTGAGCGAGTACGGAGAAAACGGAACGATTTGTGGAGAAAAAAGTCATGGATCCTTCACCAAGACAATGCCCCAGCTCACAGTGCGTTGTCAGTGAAGACGTTTTTGGCAAAACACAACATTCCCGTCTTAGATCATCCACCCTACTCACCTGATTTGGCCCCCTGTGACTTTTTTCTTTTCCCTAAAGTCAAGTCAGCTTTGAAAGGAACTAGATTTGAGACTGTTGAAGCAGTAAAAGAAAAAGCGACGAAGTAATGTATGGACTTACCGAAAATGATCTGCAGCATTGCTATGAACAGTGGAAAATTCGTATGGAGCGGTGTAGAGACCGAGGAGGAGAGTACATTGAAGGAGATAACATGAAATTGTAAATAATTGTAAATAAATATTTTTTCCAGCATCAGTCCGGTTTTTTTCTAGCCGCACCTCGTATATGTAGAGAAACTGTGAAAAAAAAGAAGTCCTACCGGATGCGAGAATGGTTCGCTAACTGTTTGTACTGCCATGGTATTTTGATGCAATGTACCACTACATGAAGTGAGCAGATCTGTGTGCCACAATAGAATTCCGAGACGCCTTCCAGGTTGCAAGCTGTCGTGCCGTCGCTAAGATGCAAGACGGAAATCCCGCGCAGGTAGTTCGCGGTAATGGAGCAGGCGTACTACGGGGATGTGTGTGCAGTTGCTTAAATGAGTCGCTGGGAAATGCAGGACAGTGCCAGACCCCGCTAGAACGCAAGATGGACTGGGGTCGGCGCTGCGACGTCACTGGCGGAGAAGCGCCAATCTAATAACAAAATTGCTGTCGGACGGAAATTGTCTGTTAAGAAACGGGGGACACGAATGTAATCTCTGCCCGTTAATCGTATTAAATGAACGACGCAGCCGCAGCGTTGGGCAACAGGTTAGCATGCTCCCTCTTCCTCCTCCTGAAATGGCAAGTTAATGTGCCAAAATTGCCGTGAATGTAGATGCCCAACTCGTAACTTGCTTAAGAGCGTTATCATCTAACTATGAGTCACAAACTGACAGAACTTAAAATCTACAACTCAAATCGTTCGCTGCTGTATGCATTCGTCTTCGGTGGAATGAAATGGTGGACATACTTATGCAGCCGATAAAAAAAAACAACGGCTTGGGTTAGACCAAATTGTTGAGTCACATTTACATGGCCATAAAAATTGCATATTGTCGACTATATAACGCGGCAATACTGTCCGGCGACTTCGCGGCCACAAGAACTGCAGCTACATACACAACATAGCCGACCACTGTTGTCTGGCAATGTTTACGGGCATACATTTCCGAGCTGGAAGTGTTCACAAACCTTTTTGCCCATTGACGGAAATGAAAGGAAATTTACTCTACAATTCCTAGACTGCTGTTTCAGTTCGTAGCTATGTTGCAGCTTGTGAAACTATGCGACAGAATCAAAAGACTCGGTAACCTGAGACAACGAATCTGCATCGAAATCCGAAGATTGCTGACCGAAACCGGTAGTCTAAGGACCACAAAATTTTGAGATCATTAACAGAAATAAAAAGAAATGTATTCTAAAAGCAATTCGTCAGAGAAGTGGTGAGTGGGACCTGTAAATCAGTTTCACTCTGGTCGCCGATCAGCCTTCAGTTTTACCTAGTGGTGATTCATACAGGAGTTTAATGTGCGTCTTTACAGCGCATTTCTCATCGATACGTCTCTTGGAACAAGGCGCTTACATGGCTTTCGTGTAAGGAGCCAACGAATTCATTCAGGCAAATTGAAATAATACTCCAGTGTTCATTAATATTTTTGATGATGTTCACCAATACATTGAGATAAGTATTAATTTCATAAACGCGATACAACTACTACCAAAGTTAAGGGGTACTGAAAGTAATGTGTACAAGCACCACGATAAAAAAAAGACATTTGGGAAGTCGGTGCCCGTGAAACTTCAAAAAATTTAGACGTCAAAAATGCTATGTCGCATAAAATAATGGCGCATTACTGCAAATCTTCAACTACGATATAGAAGCAGAGATAATGTAGTTTTCCAGATTTTGGTTTTTGCATTTACGGAATGAGTGGCGTAAGACGTAACACCTCTTTTTTTCATGAACGGTTCCCGGCATCGAAACGATGATTTTGGCAAATAATAGTACGCTAAGGGTCATGTACTTTGGTACGTGATAAAGTGTCTTAACTCCTGTATTGATCGAGATACTGAAGTAATCACGATTTTTTAAATACAATCATGTACTTTTATTAACGGCATCCGAAAGTGCTTGATGGGAAGGGTGAAACTCTTCGCAAAATATCCGAGAAAGGTACTAAAACTGGAAAGCATTGTGGGCAGTCAGTTATTGCGGCGTAAACACCGCCAAGCAGTCTTCATGCGACGCTGCCGGCCGGAGTGGCCGAGTGATTCTAGGCGCTACAGTCTGGAACCTCGCGACCGCTACGGTCGCAGGTTCGAATCCTGCCTCGGGCATGGATGTGTGTGATGTCCTTAGGTTAGTTAGGTTTAAGTAGTTCTAAGTTCTAGGGGACTGATGACCTCAGATGTTAAGTCCCATAGTGCTCAGAACTATTTGAACTATTTTTTTGAGTACCTCTACGCTCGTGCTCCAACTTTCGAAATGAAGCGAAATAATATTGTTTCACATGATTTGGCACTTCTGCGCTGACTTCCGAAAGAGGAAGCAACGCTAATTGTGAGGGTGAGACGGAAGCAATATATCGGCAACTACATGCAACAGCCTGTTCCGTCAGCAATATTGCCCTGTCGTACTATAGTACTGTTATATATGACCGCCACGTTACAGAAATGTTGACGGCAACACTATTGTCACCACACTTTGACGTAAAATCTGGCCCGTGTAAACGCTACCTTTACTAAAACAAGGTCAATAGAGCGGCCAAAAGCCAAAGAAACGCTTGACCCATTTGAAGATGTGCCGAGTAAGACGCCCGAATGTCGCCGCTATATGCGGCATATCACGCTACTGTAGACGCAATATCTGGACAGTTTGTTACAGAAAGGTGTGTAAGTGAACACGACAGCACGATGTCCTGAGTTAACAGACTTCGGACGTGGGGTGATAGTCGGTCCAAGGCGCATAGATAATAGCGTATCGGAGATCACGGCCGGTGTCTATGGAGGATTATGAGCATCACAGAGAAAATGTTACCATGGAGGCCGCAGTTCAGTACGACTACATGTGATCGCGGAACGGACGTCACGTCGCCTCCGCAGAGACATGCGGAGCGATCAGCAGTCTACTGAGAGTCAGACAGCAGCCGATTTGTATGCCAGACGTCGGGAACGCCTTGTCGACAGTGCTATGCGGAGACAAATTTACCGCGATTGCTTCAGCATGCGACAATGGAAAAACCATTGAGCGCCGCTCAGTGTAAAAATATCGACTACTTGCAGTTTATTATCAATATATTATGGTATATGTTTCAGGATTCAGATCTTCATCATCAGCTATAAGCAATATCTGCGATTTTGTTTTCTCAATAAGAACTGAAACGGCAGAAACAAATAAAGCAGCGCAAGAGTATTTCAGATTTTTGCGATTTAAAAAGCCGTTGCACATCACATGTCATAGACCTACCCTTCAAACTGTTTTACGCTACTTGTGCTCTGTTTTCAGTACTGAGCATGAACAGCGTACGAGACCTTGATCCATTACATGCAGCGTTTACGACGTCGGAGATCCGATTATACGAGACGTTTAATCGTTCTAGACGTCGTCTTATGACTCATAATAATATGAAGTTTGTCTAAGTGGACTAGCTATTACGTAAGTTGTTGCAGTAAAGAGCCGCTGTGCGTATGTTGTTATCGCTGCTACACTTCAAACGTTCGACAATTCCTTACCAAAAAAGGAAGATATTAAAGAGTTGCTAGGTCTTGGTCTTTCAATAGACACATTCACAGTTAGAGGCGTCTATCACCATTTTGTGAAAATGTATTCGATTTATCTGGACAATTAATATCTGACGTGCTAGTTGTTCACCTACACTGAAGACGGGTGGAATAAAACTGTGGTGAGACTGGTTTAGGCCATTAACTACTTTTCTGGAGATTTTTTGTTGAAATGTGCGTGAATTCCTAAGGGACCAAACTGTTGAGGTCATCGGTCCCTAGACTTACACACTTCCTAAACTAACTTATGCTGAGAACGACACACACACACACACACACACACACACACACACACACACATATGTCCGAGGGAGGACTCGAACCTCCGGCGGGAGGGGCAGCGCAATCCGTGACATGGCACCTCAAACCGCGCGGCGTTTTTAATCTGAGCATCAGTCCTTTTTCCGTTGTATAGGATTGTTTGCGCGGTACGGTATAAGTTGCCGGTTTACGGTAAATGCCTTGGGGCCTGCATTTTCAAAGACTATTTCATTTCGATTTCTGTTAGTAACGACTTGAAACTTGGCGCTAAGCATTAGTTGCGCAACCATACAAACATTGCACCGCACGTGAAATCAGCCACCAAGCGTAAGATCTGTCTTCGAATTAAAACGTAATAATAAAAGAAATCATACCTTTGATTGAAAGTGATTTAAGAGGCAATTAATTTTTGTCAGATAATTTACTCGTCATAACAGTTTTAGCTCTGGTCAAGAGTCTACTGGTGCTTACATTCATCCCATCATGCTTTGAGCATGGAAATAGCTAACAAACTTTCGTATTATACGAGGGCCGTTCAGAAAGTAACCTCCGGTTGATTTAAAAAAATACACCAAGTTAAATAAAAATATTTTAATATATACATCTTACAACTACATCTTTGCACTATTTTTCTACATAGTCTCCATAGCGATTGAGGCACTTATCGTATCTCTTCACAAGCTTTGAAATTCCTTCTGCATAAAAATCACCCGCTTGTGCCTGGAGCCAGCCTGTGACCGCATCTTTGAGCTCTTCGTCGTCATCAAACCGCTGTGACCCGAGCCACTTCTTCAAATGCATGAAGAGGTGATAATCACTTGGCGCCAGGTCTGGGCTGTAAGGTGGATGGTTGATAACGTCCCACTTGAAGGACTCAAGAAGGGCCGTTGTTCTGCGAGCAGAGTGAGGACGGGCGTTATCGTGCAAAAAAAACGATACCGGAAGTCAGCATACCACGGCATTTGTTCTGTATAGCCCGTCGTAACTTTTTTATTGTTTCACAGTACACGTCTTGATTAATGGTCGTACCACGTTCCATGAATTCAACCAACAACACCCCTTTGGCTTACCAAAACACCGTTGCCATCAGTTTTCTGGCAGAAAAATCTTGCGAGGCTTTTCTTGGTTTGGTAGGCGAATTTGAATGTGCCCACATCTTTGATTGTTCTTTTGTCTCAGGGTTCACGTACTTAATCCAGGTTTCGTCACCGGTCACGATTCTGTTTAACAATGGTTCTCCTTCGTCCTCATAACGTGACAGAAAGTTTATTGCAGAGGCCATTCTTTGAGTTTTGTGGTGGTCGGTAAGAATTTTGGCCACCCATCGTGCACAGAACTTACGGTAACCCAATCTTGCTGTCACTATCTCGTACAAGAGAGTCTTAGAAATCTGTGGAAAACCAGTAGACAACTCCAACATTGAGAAACGTCGATTTTCACGAACTTTTGCATCAATTGTCTGAACGAGTTCGTCAGTCACCAATGATGGTCTACCACTCCTCTCTTCATCATGAACGTTTTCTCGTCCACTTTTAAATAAACGTACCCATTCACGGACAACTCCTTCACTCATAACTCTTGGTCCGTACACAGCACAAAGCTCACGATGAATAGCTGCTGCAGAATATCCTTTGGCTGTAAAAAACCTTATGACAGCATGCACTTCACATTTGGCGGGGTTTTCTATTGCAGCACACATTTCAAACTGCCACAAAAACTAAACTAGCGCAGGTACGACGTTCACTCGACCACGGCTTGATGCCGACTGACCTGTTGAGTGCGTGAACGCACAGATGGCGTCGCTACTCCCCCCACAACCCGCACTGTGACCAATCGGAGGTTACTTTCTGAACCGCCCTCGTATATTGTATATTCTTTTGAAATTGTTCCTGGCGTATAATCAACGTCAACGCAGTGACTACGGTGGTAGCTAGTAAACAACGGATGTGCATTCTTCCAGTCATTTGTGAGCAGGTAGTGTTGAGTAGTGGATATGCGACCGTAGCGTGTCAAAGTTCTTGTGTCACAAATCACAATGGAGCAACATCTCTCAGTCAAGTGTTCAAGACATTCTCAAGAAGAGTGTGTGCAACGTTTGTCCCGCACACTTTGACGCCGGAACAAGAAAGAACGCATAGACGCCTGCCATGACTTGATTGAGATACAAAACGCAGAAAATTCTTCTCTGGGGGAAAAAAAATCATCACGAGTGACGAAGCCGCCGAAAAACGACAAAATGCAGAAATTCACTTGAAGGATCAACGCTCTGATAACATAACTGACATTCAGGACAACGTGACCGCGAGATGAACAGCATGCCAAAGAAGGACTTTTTCTGGGAGTTTCACCCGGTTGTATGAATGTTCTGTGAGATATATTGAAGTGGGAGGGGCGGGCGAGTGGAGAAACTATGTAGAACACACTGAAGCACTGAAACAACCATCTTAATTTTTCTCTTCTATTAATCCAGTCACGAAACTTTTTGGGCTGACGTATGTTGATGGTGACAATCCTTTCTCAGATATTCACCCATCAGTAAGAGATTTTTTTCCCCCAGCAGTGGATGACTTTGTGTAGACGGTAGTGGGAGCGTTCCTTTTGGCTGTTCAGGGATCGCTTCACCTCGAAAACTGTCTCGCCGTCATTCTGGAATCCCGGCGAAGAGGTCAGCGTCATTGACATGTGACATGCTGAACCATGAGTTACGGCCTCCAGTCTGGCTCACGGCATGTTTCATATAAATGATACAAACCTCTAAGCTGTAATGTGTGAAACAGTACTTTTCCTCAAGATAAAAATGTTAAATTTGTACGACAAATCGTGGCCGCCGTGTACAATGGGACTACACCTCAAACCAATTGCTGTGAAATAAATCAGAAGTATGTTTGACTGCAGTTTTGTCTTCAATGATTTTTTGTCTGTTGTTTTCCACGTCCTACATCTGTTAGCTATTGTTTATGTG
Organism: Schistocerca americana; assembly: GCF_021461395.2. Classification (NCBI taxonomy): domain Eukaryota; kingdom Metazoa; phylum Arthropoda; class Insecta; order Orthoptera; family Acrididae; genus Schistocerca; species Schistocerca americana. The sequence goes on along the minus strand of NC_060122.1, from coordinate 472,000,917 downwards.
AAAAATGCCAAGTTGTTTCGTGGTTCGGAGTCTGCATTAACTGATGGTCCCCTATAACTGTGTCGGTAAGTCATCTCCAATGGAACCATACCTAGTGAAGCACCGTTGTGTTCAAACCAACTCCATCTATTAGGCAGGCAGATAACGCCTCTTTTAGTAGCGTAGCATTATTGGGTGCCCCTTAATGTGGCCTTCTCTTAGCAGTGTTATGTTGGCCTGCGGTTCGTCAGGCAACGGGATCACGGACGCGAGGCTGCGAAACTTCTGTGGGAGCTGCCGAGTTACCCAAGGTGGCGGGAGCTCCTGTAGCGTAACGCTTCGTAGTCGTGGATGACGAATGGGGAAACTGGCACACGCGGAAGTGAGAAGTATTCTTTCCTCGTTATCAGCGACCGAGATTTTTCTGGCCGGCACCTGGAAGATGCCAGGCCTGCTAAATGGATCACTGTCACGGTTTAGGTCTCGATAATTTTGTTATATCCATATATGCACTATATAAGGTTGGTTTTAATCCCGGACTCATTGCGTATTACTGTTGAAAACCTGTCCTCCTTGGACTGAAATCAGTCAAAAATTACGTCGAAATACGTAATGGCTGGCATCATTTCGAAGGCGGAAGCGCGTATGAAATTCGAATCTATAAACTGCGTCTGGCAGCGGCAGGTGTTTTTCGATGTTTCTTCACTACTAATCAAATAAAAAAATTATTTATTAGTCGGCCCCTGGTAGCTGAGTGGTCAGCGCGACGAAATGTCTTGCCTAATGGCCCAGGTTCGATTTCCGGCTGGGTCGGAGATTTTCTCCGCTCAGGGACTGGGTGTTATGTTGTCCTTATCATCATCATTTCATCCCCATCGACAAGCAAGTCGCTGAAGTGGCGTCAACTCGAAAGACTTCCACGAGGCGAACGGTCTACCCGACGGGAGGCCATAGCCCCACGCCATTTCCATTTCCAATTATTTATTCTCTCAAAGGAAGGAAAATTAGAGTTTAACATCCCGACGACATCTAGGAAATTAGAATTTGGTAGCAACTTCGAATTATGAAAGATTGAGAAAGGAAATCGGCAATGTCTTGAGACATTCGGGCATTTGCCTTAAGTGCTTTAGTCAAACCGCGGGAAACGTAAATCTGGATGGCCGCTCGGGGATTTCTCCTCAATGCGAGTTTTGTGCCTCAGTCACTTCTCCTCCTCACGTGGCCATTTGCACGAACATACATTTTTTTAAAAAGTCTTGTAAACACTTCTTGCAAATTGTTAAAAGTCTGGTATAGACCTATTCCGCTGATTTTACGGCTTATGACTGAGTCTTTTTACAAGACATTCTGATTTTTCAAAACTTCTGATTAATGAAATCTGAAAATGATCATTAAGTGACCGACACTAGTAATCATTTGCGACTGTTAGCAACAAATGTTTAAAAATACAGTTGTGGCGCCTCTCATCATTACCAACGTTCATGTCGTCTATAAAGTGTAACAAGAAGACACCAGCAGGAAAATCTTATTAGCTGGGATATCCGCAACTACTTTTCAGTCGCCTTAAAGGGATTTTACAGACACACGTACTTGATGTGTCTCCTTTAAACGGTAAATATTTACATTGAGTTTCAAATGGACGTGTTCACATTAATTAGTTGTTATGTATGGATATGACGTTTTGTCGAAACATCTTGGCAGATTAACCCCTTGAGCGGGCTGTTCCCACTCTGGACTCGCATTTGGGAGGACGACGGTTCAAACCCGGGTTCGCCCATCCTGATTTAAGTTTTCCATGATTTCCCTAAATCACTTCAGGCAAATGCCGGGATTGTTCCTTCGACGAAGGGTACGGCCGATTTCCTTCCCCATCCTTTCCTAATCCGAGCTTATGCTCCGTCTCTGATGCCCTCGTTGTCGACGGGAAGTCAAACACCTCCGGTTTGTCCCTTGCGCCACTATCTCTCTCCGCCCACTGTGTAATTTTTTCCCGTGGCTCGCGGCGCTTTCTTGCAGCGCGGCGTAATCTGACATGTTTCAGTGTAGTCTGACAAGTTTGAGTGGACTTTTCTCAAATAAAGTGATTGTTACCGACCGGGTCACCCGAGCGGTTCTAGGCGCTACAGTCTGGAACCGCGCGACCGCTACGGTCGCAGGATCGAATCCTGCCTCGGGCATGCATGTGTGTGATGTCCTTAGGTTAGTTAGGTTTAAGTAGTTCCAAGCTCTAGGGAACTGCCGGCCGGTGTGGCCGGGCGGTTCTAGGCGCTTCAGTCTGGAACCGCGTGACCGCTACGGTCGCAGGTTCGAATCCTGCCTCGGGCATGGAAGTGTGTGATGTCCTTAGGTTAGCGAGGTTTAAGTAGTTCTAAGTTCTAGGGAACTGATGACCTGAGATGTTAAGTCCCATAGTGCTCAGAACCATTTGAACCACTTTTTCTATGGGACCGATGACCTTAGAAGTTAAGTCCCATAGTGCTCAGAGACATTTGATTGTTGCGATAGTAAGTTGTCAACACTTTGAAGCTTTTGGCAACAAAAATTGTACTATGAAAATAAGCAGGATACAATTTATTTATTCTGGCGGTCTCATAAATGTTTTTACTGGAGGGTCGAACGCACAATACTTTTCGGAAAACACATGTTTCAAAAATTCCTTTTCTCGAACAACACATGTGAAAATCGTGATACTGAACTATGCGTTGTAGGAATAACATTGCGAACAAAGAACACAAATCTCACCTGCTGATTGGTCCCCACCTGTGCCTAAGCGATCGCGGTTTCAGTGCACCCATACGTGCAATTACAAACTGTTCAGTATACTTGTTACTCTCTTTAATCATTGTTGCTAACAACCTGTTGTCAAAAACGAATGTGAAAATATCAGATGGACCCCTACGTCTGGTGTAAGACTCTAAATACACTTTGTAGAGCCTCTTGAACGTTGCCAACTGCGGGCCCGTGCGCCGTTCGTCGAGCACCCACAGCAGGGCCACCAGGCGGCCCGAACTCAGTTCGCTGAGCGCGGTCGAGGGGTTAAAACTGTGTGCCTGACTGGGATTGGAACCTAGGACATTTGACTTTCGCGGGCAAGCTCTACTGACTGAGCTACCCCAACGCGACTCACGACCCATCCCCACAGCTTTTCTTCCGCCAGTATATCTCCTAGGCTCCAAACTTCACTCAAGTACTCTCGCATACCTTGCGGAACTTGCACTCCTGGAGGAAAGGATATTGTGGAGACATGACTTAGCCACAATCTGCGGGATTTTTTGCCAAATGAATTTTCATTCTGTAGCGGGATTTCAAACCAGCACACACTCCGCTGAGGGCAAAAGTTCACTTTGAATGAAGTTTTGTTATTTTATGTTACAGATGGTACAGATGGAAGATATGATTGGTGCTGTGCTGACATGTAGCAGTTTTTCTCAACAATAAAACACACACACACAGAGAGAGAGAGAGAGAGAGAGAGAGAGAGAGAGAGAGAAGGGAGGAGTTTAATCGTCGTCCTACTCACTAGAGATGGAGCACCAGTACACTTGTGGAAGAAAGGAACACAAGATACGTCGTAATCTGTTCTAGGAACCATGCATTCGTTGAGGTGTCTTTTACTAAACATGAATATCAAATGACTGTCGATCTTTTGAACTCTACCGTTCTCAAATATGTCCACCCTTAGTCCTTGCACCATCTTGTTTGACTGGAAAAAAAAAGCTGCATTATCTTACGACCTCCCGCAATATTTGAATCGTCACTAACCGTGCCGTTTTGCCGTTACCCTCGTAAGACCTTTCATGTAGTTTTGACACTCATAGCACTACCATAAAGCTAATCTTAACTTCTTCATTTTTCGATGGATTTTTTGTGCGGAGATTTGTAAAAGCTTTGGTGCATTCCAATCCTGTTGACAGGGGTGATGAACTCTGGAACGAACTGTGGACAGTTGTCAGTGCCTTGGGAACACAGCAGGGATTTTTGTAAAGTGTACAGGCATCGCTGAACCTGGCCTGACATCGCCGGCCGTGTGACCGAGAGGTTCTAGGCGCTACAGTCTGGAACCGCGCGACCGCTACGGACACAGGTTCGAATCCTGCCTCGCACATGGATGTGTGTGATGTCCTTAGGTTAGTTAGGTTTAAGTAGTTCTAAGTTCTAGGGGACTGATGACCTCAGAAGTTAAGTCCCATAGTGCTCAGAGCAATTTGAGCCTGGCCTGACATGAGTGGTGGCCATCTAAGACACTTGCAATGTGTTTATTCTCTGCAGTTTGGGTCCTCATGGATTCTGATTTCCCCTTTCTCTTGTACCAATAATAATCGAACACACTTATTATTGCACGCCGAGTGAGATGGCGCAGTGGTCAGCACATTGTACTCACATTCGGGAGGACGACGGTTCAAACACGTGTCCAGCCGTACTGATTTAGGTTTTCCGTTATTTCCCTAAATCGCTTCAGGCAAATGCCGGGATGGTTCCTTTGAAAAGGCAGCCGACTTCCTTCCCCATCCTTCCCTAATCCGATGGAACCGATGACCTCGCTGTTTTGTCCCCTCTCCCAAATGAACCAACCAACCAAAAAACCAATTATTCCACATCTTTACATGTGAGACCAACATCCACCCGAGGCTATAATTCCGTGGTTATTCTAGCCTCGCTTCCAAGCAGCAATGTGCACAGTTTGGATAACTACCGACTGGTACTTTGTTTTCAGTTGGTGCATTCTTTTCGCACTCCACTTTTTTCATTGCTACAATTTTGTCTCCCTAACATGGACTTCCCTCCAGCTTTCTGACTTATGGACTCTGTAGACAGTACGTGAAATCGACTGATGGCTCTGTAACTACTGTGGATCTGAAGATGCTCCATTAAGAATGCAACCAGTGATGAACATAATACGAGGGTGAGTCAAATGAAAACTTTAAATATTTTTTAAAAATATTATTTATTGTGCAGAAGGGGTACAAAGCTGTATCACTTTTCAACATAATCTCTCTCACGCTCAATGCAAGTCCTCCTGCGCTTACAAAATGCATAAATTCCTTTAGAAAAAAATTCTTTTGGTAGTCCGCACAACCGCTCATGCACCGCGTGGCGTACCTCTTCATCAGAACGGAACTTCTTGCCTCCCATTGCGTCTTTGAGTGGTCCAAACATATGGTAATCACTTAGGGCAAGGTCTGGTGAGTATGGTGGATGAGGAAGACACTCAAAATGCAGGTCTGTGATTCTTGCAACTGTTGTACGGACAGTGTGGGGCCTTGCATTGTCATGTTGCAGAAGGACACCTGCTGTCAGCAATCCACGTCGCTTTGATTTGATTGCAGGCCGCAGATGATTTTTTAGGAGATCTGTGTATGATGCACCGGTGACAGTGGTCCCTCTAGGCATGTAATTCTCCAAAATGACGCCTTTTTCGTCCCCAAAAGAGAGTTAGCATAACCTTCCCTGCTGATGGTTCTGTTCGAAACTTCTTTGGTTTTGGTCATGAGGAATAGCGCCATTCCTTGCTCGCTCTCTTCGTTTCCGGTTGAACCCAGGTTTCGTCCCCGGTAACGATTCTTGCAAGGAAGCCATCACCTTGTCGTTCAAAGCGCTGAAGAAGTTCTTCACAAGCATCAACACGTCGATCTCTCATTTCAGGAGTCAGCTGCAGTGGCACCCATCTTGCAGACACTTTGTGAAACTGGAGCACATCATGCACAATGTGGTGAGCTGACCCATGACTAATCTGTAAACATGCTGCATTGTCGTTCAGTGTCACTCGGCGGTTTTCCTTTACTATGGCTTCAACTGCTGCAATGTTCCGTGGAGACACAACTCGTTGTGCCTGACCTGGACGAGGAGCATCTTCCACCGAAGTCACACCATTTGCGAACTTCCTACTCCATTCAAAGACTTGCTGCTGTGACAAACATGCATCACAACACTGAACCTTCATTCGTCGGTGAATTTCAATAGGTTTCACACATTCACTACTCAAAAACCGAATAACAGAACGCTGTTCTTCCCTGGTGCAAGTCGCAAGTGGGGCAGAAATCTTTATACTGATACTGGGACGGTATGTGTGCATCTGCACTGTGCTGCCACCTACAGGCGATTCTGCACGCTGTTTGTAGCACGCTTACCAACTTACAGGATAACGGCGTGAAATTTCGATTTGTTATTACAAATTTAAGGTTTTCACTCACCCTCGTAATAACAAGAGCGACAACAAGCTGCATTAAAAGACGTCTTATAATTCGGTTGTCACGGATTGTCTCCAATTGACACTATGTCATGCTTGCATAAAACTGCCGGAAAATACGCCCTTTTGTATCATTCCCCATGCGGAATCTGCTCACCGTTTCTAACGCGCTCGTCATTGGCTGGACGTTAGGCACCAGTGTTGCTTTCTTCCCGTTAGTGCGGTAGTTTCGGAGGCCCCGATGCACGTTTGATGGAAAAGAACAGGTATTCGCTACACGGACGCTGGCTGTGTCCATTCGGCAGGTGAACCGGTACCTCGCTACCTTTAATTGCAGCGGCGCGGCCGCGTCCACTGAGTCCCAACCCGCCCTCAGCATAGCTCCTTTGTCATACATAAAGGCTCACCGTCTCCGTTCAGGCGGGGACCCATTCACGCCGCCTTCTTTGTTTCCTGGATCGCCGCTGGCGCTCTGTGCGGGAGGAGCGCTATTGTTCCGCACACAGGAGCGAAGCAAGGAACGTGGGAAGGAGGCCGTCTCAGACGGCGTCGGGTCGCCGTTCTTAACAATTGCGCTACCGGAACGCAATGCGGAAATTTGTACTGCCAGAATACTGCTTTTTAAGTGAGTTTGCCTTTGGTAGTGTGAAAGGAAACGTGACTGCAGATTGCACGACAATAGATTCTCGTATCACCCTGTCCTTACATTATCCATCACAGCTGGATCAACTGACTCAGCCTATTATGGCTTAAACTAACGCTGCTCCGTAGCTCAGATAGCTAACACGCGCTTGTGCAATGGTGCTCGACTCCTATGTTGGACAAACGCACTGCCTGACAAAAAAAACTGTAGTAGCTGAAGGCATGGTCGGACGTCAATATACGAGGGTAAGTCAATTATTAACCGCTAAGTAGTTGACTCGGGTAGGCGCGCCGGCCCCGGATCGAATCCGCCCGGCGGATTAACGACGACGGCCGGGGTGCCGGCCAGCCTGGATGTGGTTTTTAGGCGGTTTTCCACATCGTACTGGGTGAATACCGGGCTGGTCCCCACGTCCCGCCTCAGTTACACGACTCGCAGACATTTGAAACTTTCACACTATTTCACAATTTACACTAGATGCAGACAGCTGGGGTTCACGAATTCCGTCCTGAGGGGTATGGCATGGCGGCAGGAAGGGCATCCGGCCACCCCTTCAAACTAACCATGCCAACTCCGTTCTTAAGCCTGCCGACCTTGCGCACAATGCGGGATAATGGCAGTAGGAAAAGAAAGAAAGAAAGATTGTAATCAATCATTTTTCGACATAGTCTCCTTGCGTTTCAACGCACTTAGTCCATCGTTGTACAAGCTTCCTGATGCCCTCATAAAAGAAGGTTCTCGGTTGAGCTGCGAGCCAGGAGTACACCACTTCTTTCACTGCTTCGTCCGAGGCAAATCGATGGCCACTTTATGCCTGTTTGAGTGGACCAAACAAGTGATAGAAGGGGCAAGATCGAGACTATATGGAGGATGATCCAGTGCTTCAAATTTGAGTTTCTGGAGCGTTTCAGCAGTGTGGGCAGCAGTATGCGGACGAGCATTGTCGTGCAACAACACATCACCTTTTGACAGCAATCCTCGGCGTTTTCTTCGAATTGCAGGCTTTAGCCTGGCAGTAAGCATCTCACTGTAACGTGCACTGTTTATTGTTGTGCCCATTTCCCCATAATGTTTGAGTGATGGACATTGTGCGTCCCAAAAACCCGTAAGCATCAGTCTTCCTGCGGACGGTTGGGTCTTGAACTTTTTCTTGCAAATGTTTCCATTCCACACTCTGCCGTTTGCTCTCCGGCTTGTAATGATGGATCCATGTTTTGTCACCAGTAATGATGCTGTCTAAGAAATTGTCCCCTTTGTTACCACAACGTTCCAATTGTTTTTTGCAGATGTCGAAGCGCGTTTGTTTATGCAACTGTGTGAGTTGTTTTGGGACCCATCTTCCACAAAGTTTATGAAACCCAAGTCTGTTTTGGATGATTTCGTAGGCTGAACCGTGACTAATGACGATGGGACACTTCGTCAATAGTTAATCTCTGTCTAAGAGAATTATTTCACGCCAACGCTCAATGGTTTCTGCATTTGTGGCGGTAACGGTCGTCCGGCTCCTTCGTCGTGCGTAACACTTGTGCGACCATTTTCGGAATTTTTCAATTCATTCGTAGACACTCCGTTGTGGTAAAACACTGTTCCCGTACTGAACCGAATGTCTTCTATGAATTTCGGCCCTGATACGCCTTCCGACAACAAAAAACGGATCACAACGTTGCTCTTCTTTGGTGCCAATAGACAGTGGAACAGCCAAATGGTTCAAATGGCTCTGAGTACTATGGGACTCAACATCTGAGGTCATCAGTCCCCTAGAACTACTTAAACGTAACTAACCTAAGGACATCACACACATCCATGCCCGAGGCAGGATTCGAGCCTGCGACCGTAGAGGTATCGCGGCTCTAGACTGAAGCGCCTAGAACCGCTCGGCCACAACGACCGGCCAATTTTAAGACTGTGCCAGTTTACGGTTCCCGTCAGATCACCGAAGCTAAGCTCTGTAGAACTGGACTAGAACTTGGATGGGACACCGTCCGGGTCTCCCTAGCTCTGTTGGCAAGCGGAGTACACTCAGCTCTTGTGAGATCAATTCAGGAGCTACTTGACTGAGAAGTAGCGGTGCAGGTCACGAAAACTGACAATGGCCGGTAGAGCGTGACGCCCAAGGACTGAGGATGACACGGCAGCTGGTCGGTACCGTTGGGCCTTGAAGGCCTGTTCAGACGGTTTTTGTTTGTTTTTATTGAACGAGCACACGTGGACGATCAGTGTATTTCCCCTGACGTAAACTGACACAGTCTTAAAATTGGCCGGCCGTTGTGGCCGACCGGTTCTAGGCGCTTCAGTCTGGAGCCGCGATACCTCTACGGTCGCAGGTTCGAATCCTGCCTCGGGCATGGATGTGTATGATGTCCTTAGGTTAGTTAGGTTTAAGTAGTTCTAAGTTCTAGGGAACTGATGACCTTAGATGTTAAGTCTCATAGTGCTCAGAGCCATTTTGAATCTCAAAATTGCTGATGCTACCGTCGAATGCTTCGAGATGTAGAATGTGTAGTGCTTCACTCTACATAAAAATCGCGCCGCAGCTGAGTTGCACGTGTTAAAATGGAGAGCGCAAAACGGCTTTCTTTGCTGTGTTACCGCCGTCTCGACTCTAAACACACGTCGGATAATGAACAAACGACCGAGGGACAGCGCTAGCTGCACCACGGAGACCCTTATCGACAAGCACATGAAGCGGAAACTTACAACGGGCTACAAGGTAAACGTTTAGTTAAAATTTACTCCAAGCTTCTATCTTCACTCAAGTAGAAGACACAGTCTTGTGAAATCGTATCAAACGCTTTGAAACACCCTATACATTATTCTTGATTCTAGTGCGTATTGCGTATATCCAAGAATGGTTTATTTCCGTGGAAATCTATACTACATACACCGAAAAAGAAAGTGCTTGACAACCTCATATGATAGGGCACACTCTCCCTAACGTTTCTTCATTTCACGAATGATTTCCATCGTGGACATCTGCCTTGGCCGTTTATTCTCTGAAATAAAAATATCTGTTAATACCGTGTTCCAGGGCGATATTGACAGGCACGGAACCAAGAACTGTTTCCTGCAATATCCGAAAATACCAGCCGTATAGTAAACGCAGGGCGGAAACTGGTGTGGGAAGCTTGAGGTCTTTGCTTGTGGAATTCAGTTGTATTTTGTATTTCCGCGCATATACGCCAACGCAGCTTCACGTCTAATATGACTTATCGACAGTGTCGCAACCTCTTGCAGGGCGAAGGACGCCAGGTTGAGTTGCTGAACTATCAGAGGAAAGCAGCTGGAAATGCTTTGTGACCACCAATGCGTGTATGACAGTGGATACTAAGTGACAGCTACATGGATAATCTTTGTAGATTATCCACATTTCGTCTCACGCACGTTGTCTCTACGCTATGCTCAATAGAACTGACGACCGATCAATCACAAGGGTGAAGCAGTACTGTAATCATAATCTCAAATAGCATTCACCGATTTGGTGTTAAAAACCTCAGGACTGGATTTATAAAAAGGTAGTTAGTTTACAGTTGTTGCAGTGCAGCAAAAACCCTAAAATAGTGCACCGGTAGGATTTCCTACTATATGAGGAAATTTATTTTCAGTAGTAAAGAGAGGACCAAATTATTAGCCAACAGGAGGTACACTAAATTACTTGTTCTGATTGCGATAAGTGTTATAATGGTCAATCAGGCAGAGACATAGCCGCTAGGTTGGCTCAACCGGAATGCAGCTGGAAGTTGCATAAATATGATTCCACATTTGCTCAGTATGTCCTTAGTGAGGGTCACAGCTACCAACCGCAGTCCACTTAGAAAACACAGGCCAAAAACTTAACCTGTTGGAAACACTGGAAATCAACGAATATTCGGTCCCCTCTGTTAACTTTCACTTACTCCTGCTTTCCAATGTTTCCCACACTGTCTGCTACATTCTATTCCTCCGTTTTCACTGCATGTGTTAATTTTTTTTTTTTTATTTGTGGTAAGATCTTATGGGACCAAAGTGCTAAGGTCATCGGTCTGTAAGCTTAGACACTATGTAATCTAACTTAAACTAACTTACGCTAAGGCCGACACACACACACCCATGCCCGTGAGAGGACTCGAACCTCCAACGGGGGGAGCCCCGCGGACCGTGACAAGAACCCTAGACAGCGCGACTACCCCACGCGGTTTAATTTTGTTGTTATTGAATGTGTACTCCATATACTCCATTGTTACATACCTCCATTTTTTACGGTATGTATTAATTTATTAATTTTATTGTAATTGTCTGAGTACTCCATGTACTGTATTGTTGCAATTGGTAGTTCCATCTTTTACTCTGTTTTTGTATCAAGATCCAAACGTAACATCTCTTGAAGCTGTTCTTCAGTATTCGTATCAAGTGCTAATTTTATTTTATTGAGATTGTTAATTTAAATTAAATTGTAATACGTGTACTGTTTTTTCGAGTTTAGTGATATTTTTTTCTGATTTGCTACCTTTACATGTATTTACTATTTAAACTTCTAATCTTTCTAATTGCATTACCACTGCACTGTCAAAGATGACATTCACTCTTTGTTCGTGGGTCACTCTTGATGGGTGATATCTTATTCAGTGTTGTTCAGCCGGCCGCGGTGGTCTCGCGGTTCTAGGCGCTCAGTCCGGAACCGCGCGACTGCTACGGTCGCAGGTTCGAATCCTGCCTCGGGCATGGATGTGTGTGATGTCCTTAGGTTAGTTCGGTTTAAGTAGTTCTAAATTCTAGGGGACTGATGACCACAGATGTTAAGTCCCATAGTGCTCAGAGCCATTTGAACCATTTGAATGTTGTCCACAAATATTGTACCTTCTTTGACCACGAGATTCTGTTAAAATACACTCCTGGAAATGGAAAAAAGAACACATTGACACCGGTGTGTCAGACCCACCATACTTGCTCCGGACACTGCGAGAGGGCTGTACAAGCAATGATCACACGCACGGCACAGCGGACACACCAGGAAACGCGGGGTTGGCCGTCGAATGGCGCTAGCTGCGCAGCATTTGTGCACCGCCGCCGTCAGTGTCAGCCAGTTTGCCGTGGCATACGGAGCTCCATCGCAGTCTTTAACACTGGTAGCATGCCGCGACAGCGTGGACGTGAACCGTATGTGCAGTTGACGGACTTCGAGCGAGGGCGTATAGTGGGCATGCGGGAGGCCGGGTGGACTTACCGCCGAATTGCTCAACACGTGGGGCGTGAGGTCTCCACAGTACATCGATGTTGTCGCCAGTGGTCGGCGGAAGGTGCACGTGCCCGTCGACCTGGGACCGGACCGCAGCGACGCACGGATGCACTCCAAGACCGTAGGATCCTACGCAGTGCCGTAGGGGACCGCACCGCCACTTCCCAGCAAATTAGGGACACTGTTGCTCCTGGGGTATCGGCGAGGACCATTCGCAACCGTCTCCATGAAGCTGGGCTACGGTCCCGCACACCGTTAGGCCGTCTTCCGCTCACGCCCCAACATCGTGCAGCCCGCCTCCAGTGGTGTCGCGACAGGCGTGAATGGAGGGACGAATGGAGACGTGTCGTCTTCAGCGATGAGAGTCGCTTCTGCCTTGGTGCCAGTGATGGTCGTATGCGTGTTTGGCGCCGTGCAGGTGAGCGCCACAATCAGGACTGCATACGACCGAGGCACACAGGGCCAACACCCGGCATCATGGTGTGGGGAGCGATCTCCTACACTGGCCGTACACCACTGGTGATCGTCGAGGGGACACTGAATAGTGCACGGTACATCCAAACCGTCATCGAACCCATCGTTCTACCATTCCTAGACCGGCAAGGGAACTTGCTGTTCCAACAGGACAATGCACGTCCGCATGTATCCCGTGCCACCCAACGTGCTCTAGAAGGTGTAAGTCAACTACCCTGGCCAGCACGATCTCCGGATCTGTCCCCCATTGAGCATGTTTGGGACTGGATGAAGCGTCGTCTCTCGCGGTCTGCACGTCCAGCACGAACGCTGGTCCAACTGAGGCGCCAGGTGGAAATGGCATGGCAAGCCGTTCCACAGGACTACATCCAGCATCTCTACGATCGTCTCCATGGGCGAATAGCAGCCTGCATTGCTGCGAAAGGTGGATATACACTGTACTAGTGCCGACATTGTGCATGCTCTGTTGCCTGTGTCTATGTGCCTGTGGTTCTGTCAGTGTGATCATGTGATGTATCTGACCCCAGGAATGTGTCAATAAAGTTTCCCCTTCCTGGGACAATGAATTCACGGTGTTCTTATTTCAATTTCCAGGAGTGTATAATGATAGCCTTGTAAGCCGAAAACCTGTTTACAAAATAATGCTGTAGAACCCACACGGTATTGTCCTTTTCATTTATAATTATGTTTTTCTACGAAGAAACGACGGAAAAATCAATTAACATTTAGTTAATTTATTCTCAGAACGCCACAGGTGGTCACAAGCATGGTGTTGAAAGAAATATGTGTATTATTTGCTCAGTCTCTTTTTCTTAAAGTTTATAGGTGGTATCTTGAAGCACCTTGCATATGGAGAACTTAATCAGGAAGCTTAATGTAGTTACTCGCAGGCAGTGCAGTTATCTAGAGGAAGCTAGCAACACCAGGAAACTATAGCGAAATGTCGCAAGAACTGCAAAGGATCCGTGATTGGAGCGAGTACTGGCAGTTTATTGTGAACTTAAATTTCAAAAACTGGTTCAAATGGTTCTGAGCACTGTGGGACTTAACATCTGTGGTCAGCAGTCCCCTAGAACTTAGAACTACTTAAACCTAACTAACCTAAGGACATCACACACATCCATGCCCGAGGCAGGATTCGAACCTGCGACCGTAGAAGTCGTGCGGTTTCGGACTGAGCGCCTAGAACCGCTAGATCACCGCGGCCGGCGAACGTAAATTTAATGTAAAATATTACACCTACCAAGATAACCATTACTGCTCGACTGCGCTATTAACGAAAAGCTACGGGAAACAGTAACCATCCTGAGCGACCTAAAGTGGAATGACCACAACAAATTAACAGTAGGAAAAGCAAGCACCAGGCTGAGATTCATTGGAGGAGACCCAAGAAAATATAATTCTTCCACGAAAGATATGGTGTTCGACCAATTCTTGAGTATTGCTCAAGCCAGCGCCTTTTACCAGGTTGGATTAATAGAAGGGATAAAGGAGATACAATGAAAAGCGGAGCATTTCGTCACGGGATCGTTTAGTCAGCCGCGGGAGCATTACAGAGTTGCTCAAGAAACTTGGATGGCAGACGCTACTTCGCAACACTGCCTTCACTGAGAAGGTTAATTAAATTTCGAGTGATTACGCTCTAGAAAATGTCGCTCGAAATATTATTTCCTCCCATATACGTCTCATGAAAAGACCATAACCAGAACAGTCAGAGAAATTAGACGACATAAGGGCGATACAGAAAATTATTCTTTCCATACGCCATTAGCGAATGGAGTAGGAAAGGGGAGAAAAGAGAGTGCTACCAGAAGTACTTTCCACCACACGCCGTAAAGTGGCCTGAGATGACAAAAGTCATAGCATAGCGATATGCACATATACAGATGGTGGTAGTATCGCATACAAAAAGTGTCAGAGTGCGGCGCATTGGCTGAGCTATCACCTGAGGGTGATCCATGTGAAAAGGTTTTCGACGTGATTATGGCCCCTCGACCGGAGTTAAAAGACTTTGAACACGGAATAGTAGTTGGAGCTAGACGCATGGAGCATTCCATTTCGGAAATTCTTAGGGAATCAATTATTCTGAGATCCACAGCGTTAAGAGTGTGCTGAAAATACAAGATTTCAGATATTACCTCCTATCGAACATTTAGGTATATAATCGAGGAGTCAATCCGTACACAAAATCATGCATTGGCGAGACTTTCGCAATTATGGACGGCATTGCTCAATATTTATGGAGAGGATTTCAAATGACTTGTTGATTCCATGCCACGTTATGTTGCTGCCACAACGAAGTGACCGACGGCCTTCACTTAACGACCGAGACCAGCGGCGTTTGCCTAGAGTTGTCAGTGCTAACAGACAGGCAACAGTGCGTGAATTAACAGGAGAAATCAACATGGGATGTACGACAAACGTATCTCTTAGGCCAATGCGAAATTTAGCGTTAAGGGGCTATGGCAGCAGACGACCGACGAGGATGCTTTTGCTAACAGGACGACATCATCTGCAGCACTTCTGCTGGGCTCGTGACCATATCGGTTGGACCCTAGACGACTGGAAAACCATGGCCTGGTCAGCAGAGCCCCGCTTTCAGTTGGTAAGAGCTGATGGGAGGGCTCGAGTGTGGCGCTGACCTAACGAAGCCATGGACCCAAGTTATCAACAAGGCATTGAGGAAATTGGGGATGGATTCATAATGGTGTGATCTGTATTTACATGGAATCGGCTGAGTCCTCTGGTCCAACTGAACCAATCATTGACTGGAAATGGTTACGTTCGGCTACCTGGAGACCAGTTGTTCCCAAACAACGTTGCGCTATGTCACCTGGCCACAGTCCTTCGCGACTGGCTTTGAATAACGTTCTGGAGAGTTCCAGCGAGTGGTTTGGAGACCCAGATCGCCCGACATGAATCCTATCGAAGATTTAGGTATATAATCGAGGAGTCAATCCGTACACAAAATCATGCATTGGCGAGACTTTCGCAATTATGGACGGCATTGCTCAATATTAATGCAGAGGATTTCAAATGACTTGTTGATCCCATGCCACGTTGTGTTGCTGCCACTATGCCCGCCAATAGGAAGTCCGACACAATATTGGGAGGTATCCCAGGCCTTTTGTCGCCTCAATGTAGGTGTAGATCTAGACGACCGGGTGACTACTACAGCGCCGTTACTCTGAACGCTCCACTGACACAAGCGCATTGCCACCTCTCGCCTACTAGGTCCCAGTCTCGTCGACTGCCGCATCACAAATTGTATGAGAGCGCTGCGGAAACGGCCACACAGGACAAGGAGAACTACTCTACAACTAAAATTTATTCCGCTGGGTGCAGAATCGTCAGAAGAACACCATCTCGTTCTCTGTAGACATTTATGAAGGCTAGTCTTCTACTTATCGACTGGAAAAAATTAAGTTACGTGATTATTTTTTTGTTTGTGTGCATTCGCATGTCCACACTCCTGGTACACATCATTAAATACCCAAGCCGCGCAGATAGAGATACCAAAAAACGAAAAGTTCACTTAGCATGTTTTCTCGAGTTGACTTGTAGTATTAGATATTGTATCTTGCAGCTGGCGCATCATAACGCCACGGATAAGCTGCTACTGAGTGCGTAGGCTAAGGTAGCGCAGAAGCAGCCTGGGAGCGTGCCGTGAGTCCGCCAAGGCCAGCTGCTGCTGCTGCCTGCAAGCGTGGGAGGCGGACCCGGCTCCGGCACCAAACGCGCCGCCATCTGCGCTCGGGCAAACACGAGCCATACTTTTGGCAACTAACACACCAGGTGCGGGTCAGGAGGTGGCGGTAAGAGGTCGTACACTCTGACACCAGTCTCCCTCTCCTCCCCCTTCTCCCCCCCCCCCCCACCCACCCAAAAAATAGTAGACGCATCCCTGACAAAAAAGTTAAGCATCCAGAAGACATGGTCAGATGTCAGTGTACCTCTGTACATGTACACATCATGGGCAGATATGTAAATGACAGGAGTTGTAGTTCTCTGGGACAGGTAGAACGGCCGCCATAGTTCATTAGTGTTTTGACCAGGGCTGGTGGGACATATAAGGGGCGGGAACAGCGTCAGATCTTGAGTGATGTGACGTATACGGAAACGCCGAGTACTTGTGTGAGACAGCGTTATCAGCGTGCAACACAGTTTGAAAAGGGCCCCATTGTAGTCCTCCATTTGGCGGGCAGGTCTAGTCGCCCAGTATCCACATCTAGAGGCTTACGGATGTCAGAGTGACCCGACATTGTACAGCATGGGAACATGATGACAGGCTCAAGGTTTCGGCTGACCATGCCTGACCATCACACGGCAGGATCGCTGTATTGTGCACCAAGCAAAAACACCTCCACATCTGCGCCTGCCATCCGAGAACAAGTGATGGACTCCCTGCAGAAAATGGTTCAAATGGCTCTAAGCACTATGGGACTTAACGTCATCATTCCCCTAGACGTAGAACTACTTAAACCTAACTAACCTGAGGACATCACACACATCCATGCCCGAGGCAGGATTCGAACCTGCGACCGTAGCAGCCGCGTGGTTCCGGACTGGAGCGCCTAGAACCGCTCGACCATCCCTGCAACATTCTGTGTCATCCTATCCCATTCATCGGACACTAACAGCACTCGGGCTGGGGAATTACTGCCCCAAACATAAAACCACAACAAAAATGCCTGAGTTCTGAGTGGTGCTGTGACTGGGAAGCACGAACTCCTGCTGAATGGCGTGGCTTTGTGTTCAGCAATAAATCGCGGTTCTGCGCTAGTGTGAGTACGTTGGCAACCTGTCAGTTGCTCACCCTTGATGGAACCACTCTGATGATTATGTGGGTTCCCGGTCACGTCGGCCTGACAGGAAACAAGGCCCTTGACGCTGCTGCCCAGGCTGCGGTTCTCCTCCCTCAGCCCGCGTGGTTCTTATATTCCCTCCAAAGATCTCTGTGTTGCCGCCTTTCAGCAGGTGGTCTTCCCTTCATGGGAACAAGCTCCGGGTTATTAAACCTCTCCCAACAGCTTCGACGACCTCCTCTCGGCCCTCTCGCCGCCAGGAGATAATTTTAACTAGATTGTCTTTTAGCGATCGCCATTTGTTAAGTGGTGCTCCCCCACCACTTTGTGCACTTTGCGCCCAACTTTTGAATGCCCGTTATTTAACCGCTTACGTTCCCATTTCTGTTTGCCGTGTGAGTTACCGGCCGTTTTAAAGAACGACGCGCGGGCTCTCGACCGCGTTTTACTTTTTATCCGTCGTAGCAATATGGCGAAGTCCATTTAATTTTTAGTTCTGGACCTCCGTATCTCTATGGTGTATTTTATAGACCTTTCTCCACGTCCCTGTTCTTAGCTGTCTTCTCTTCCGTCGATTGGGATTGACGTGTAGGCGTGTTTAACTCCTCTCTTTGTCTTCGTGTTCTACAGCTTTGACATTGGCGCGTATGACCCTAGTTGTTTTTTGTGTCTTAAAACCAAACTAAAACTAAAAAAAATTAGGGAGACATCCCATTGTACCAATTTTTTGGAGAGGCACAGCTATGTTACTGTTGGCGTCACGGTGTGGGAAGCCGTCGGGTATGACTTCATATCACGGCTGGTGGTGATTCAGGGGACTGTGATGGCACAATGGTACATCAAGCGCATCTTGCGTCTTCGTGCGTTACTTCTCAGGTGGCGGTATCGTGGTGCCAGTTTTCAACATGGCTGTGCTCGTCTTATGTCTATGATTGTCTGTGTGACGTTCAGATACTCCCGTACTCAGCAAGGTCCGCAGTTCTGTTCCTGGTAGAACATGTGTGGACCAGCTCGAACGTCAACTCTGCCCCAGTGCCAGGATCGAGGATGTCAAGAAACATTTACAACAGCTCGGGAGAGGATGCGGTGGCTGTATGACAGCCTTCCCAACCGAATCAGTGCAAGCACCAAGGCCAGAGGCGACGCGACATCATGCGAATAAGTGGGCTCATACTGGCAAGTATGACTCGATTTTGTAATTCTTCTGGGTGCTTCAATGTCTTATCACTTTCAAAATTTCACAGCTAATTTTCTCAGAATAAAGTAGCGTGGAAACTAAGTCTCGAAAATGTTAAGCAATCCTATAGCTTTTTTCATGTGGACGGATTTGTGGCTTGACCGGTAGCATTCTAGCCGGGTAAAAATGTATAAGCCGGACGTGTACAAATTCCCCTTCCAGCCTGCCTGCCCATATCGCCGCCGCAACTATTAAAGTAACTTACCCTGCCGCGAGGGAGATATTAGAATACGTGTGTACCGAAGCACAGTGGTAAAGCAGTGGATCACCCGTTCAGCCTTCTGCACCTGGCAACACGTTGCACTACCAATGCAACGTGGCTAGCCAGGTATATGTTTACGAAAGTAGTTTCAGTGTGGCTCATTTATCAACACGGTGGGATCAGCAGAATGAACAAACCAAAGTTAAAGGAGATTGAGGACAAATTAAGAATTGGAGAATATATACCATTCACGAAACAGAGCCCAAGTCCAGCAGGGTTAAAGTGATCGTGTGCTTATGAGGCAGTTTCAAAGAAATCGGTAGGTGCCCCGCAATGCAAATTGTGTAAAAAGTTATTAAATCTCATTCGGGAGCCTCGAATGTGTTACATGTTTGTAAATTTGACCTTCCGTTTTCTCACTCCCTAAGTATTTTGAAAGAAGACAAAAACTAAGTGGCTGACAAACGTGAGGAAGTGTGTGCTAAGGACTTGGTACCATTTCGCAGTACATAGGCTTTCTAAATTTAGCGTAAACATTTATTGCAACACACAAAAAATCTGGCACAGTGGCTAATAAAAACCACATTCTTGTGGTATGCAACGTAGTGCGAAGAAAGTTTAGTATGAAAAAAAGCTTCTTCTTTCAGACATGTACTTTTCAGATAAAAATAATATGAAAAACAAACTTCACGCTTGTTAAATTGCGTTTGGTGAATTTAGAATGAACTGTTTTGACCACTTAAAATGAATTCAACGTACTCACAATACACATCCTGGAAAAGGTGATTAAAATTGGTATATCTGAGGTCATATTTGGCTTAAACACTATAAGGTCACAAAAACAAGACTTCCAAAACCTTAGCCGGCCGGTGTGGCCGAGCGGTTCTAGGCACTTCAGTCTGGAACCGCGCGATCGCTACGGTCGCAGGTTCGAATCCTGCCTCGGGCAGGTTAGTTAGATTTAAGTAGTTCTACGCTCTAGAGGACTGATAACCTCAGATGTTGTCCCATAGTGCCCAGAGCCATTTTGAACCAAAACCTTACCTTAGTTGGCGTTGCAGTATAACAGGCCTCTTCAGATTCTCAAGTTCAAAGAATCTCGACTTTCAGAGATGATTCTGCTTAACACAGAGGACATATATTAGAGGTTGCCTGATGATGGCTCGAATTGAGAATAGTGGTAAGTGAGTGAAGTTGCAGAGAAAACCGTTCATATCGAAACAAATAAATAAGCCAGGAATATGCAGAAAAGGAAAAAAGGCCAACAAAATCCACAATTTTCTGGTCTATAATGAGTCAAAACGAATGCATGTTAGATTGGGCCTTGTCGTGTAATAGTCAGGAAGAAGAAGGCTTTTCATCAACTTCCTAATCTTATTCATAACACTACAGTGAAAGCGTACAGAATAAACTGCTACGTAGCATAGCTCCGCGGCAAGACGAGTTGGCAAGCAAGATACTTACAGACTGTTTGGGTTGAGCGTAGCTTGTCTTACATGTGAGTAAAGCAGCCTGCCCCTTCGGCTAACATCGTGCGGCGGCTTGCCCGCCTGGCTAAAAGGCAAGCATGGGCAGGTTAAAAGTGGAATGTGTACATCTCTGGTATATGCACGGGCTGACCTACCTGCTGCCAACAACAAATCCGACACGGTCGTGAATCCGCAGGCAGAAACGGGAAACCGCGTTGAGTGCAGGAAGACAGAAGGGAAAGGTCTACTACCAAGAAAACAACTGAATATTTAATTTTATCCATATTTTACAGCTGCAAAAGTGACTGTATTCAGTACACTGGAAGTATGAATTAAAAAATTCCTTCAGACACAATTTTTTTCCTGCTTTATGAAATAGACGATGCATTCGGACCACGTCGGTTCATCATCGCGTGTAAATCGTCTTAATACATGATTTATTTTTGCTCTTGAATGAGTTGAAGTGCATATTCCTATCATGAAAATGTTTGATGTTAGGTTATGAATTTCGTAAGTCAAATGTGGAAAATACGTGCAAAAAAAGTGGAAAAATAAACGGTGTAAACTTACCACACAGTCCATGGAAAGTGTTTTTAACTTTTTAACAGCATCGTACATTGGTTTCTCTATCCTGTACATGAATGTAACTTCACTAACAAGGGAACCTCCCCATCGCACCCCCCTCAGATTTAGTTATACGTTGGCACAGTGGATAGGCTTTGAAACACTGAACACAGATCACTCGAGAAAACAGGAAGAAGTTGTATGGAACTATGAAAAAAATAAGCAAAATATACAAACTGACTAGTCCATCTGCAAGATAGGCAACATAAAAGATAGTGTAAGCTCAGAATCGTCGTGGTCCCGTGGTTAGCGTGTGCACCTGCGTAACAAAAGGTTATTGGTTCCAGTCTTCCCTCGAGCGAAAATTTTACTTTCTTTATTTTCGCAGAGTTATGATCTGTCCGTTCGTTCATTGACGTCTCTGTCCACTATAATAAGTTTAGTGTCTGTGTTTTGCGACCGCACCGCAAAACTGTGCGATCAGTAGACGAAAGGACGTGCCCCTCCGATGGGAACCGAAAACATTTGATCGCAAGGTCACAGGTCAACCGATTCCTCCACAGGAAAACACATCTGATATATTCTATACGACACTGGTGACGGCATGTGCGTCACATGACAGGAATAGGTTGTCGACCCACCTAACTTGTACACTTGGCGAATGGGTAAAAAGATTCTTCTACCTTGCCCGATTTAGGTTTTCTTGTGGTTGTGATAATCAGTCCCAAAAAAAATGATGAAAACATAAGAGTTTGTCACATAAACTGCAACAAATGAATGCAACAGTTTCACAGTCGCTCAATTTTCCCTGTGCTCTGTCAAAACATGTTTTTAACGTTTTCAAATTTTTCCGTGTGTAGCCCGTCAAATCCTGCATATGTTCAAGCAAATCTGAACATGTCCTGGAATTTTGGAGATCGAAGTTGATTTTGTGTGAGTGCCTGAACTTTGATAATTGTCTGAAAATAAAAAATTAAAATTTTCACTCTAGGGGAGACTTGAACCAAGGTCCTCTCGTTCCGCAGCTGCTCGCGCTAACCACGAGACCACGGCGCTCCTGAGCACAGAGTCTCCTTAATTCTGCATATCTTACACATGGACTACTCAGTTTGTATATTATGCCTATTTTTTTCCTAGTTCCACACAACTTCTTCCTGTTTTCTCCATTGATCTGTGTTCAGTTTTTCAAGGCCTATCCACTGTGCCAACTTATAACTAAATCTGAGGGGGGTGCGATGGGGAGGTTCCCTTGTAAGAGGCACTTTGGTATGTACATTTTTGTAATTACTTCACAAATGTTGCTCATCGTGGAATGATCAGAGATGAATAACTTTGGTATTCCCTGCATATGTCAATTGTTTAATAAATATATCTCTGGCACTACGAATAAATTAATCTTTGATCACACCACGTTGAACAACAGCTGTGAAGTATTTACAAAAATGTGCACACACTCTAGAGAGTGCATACACTCTAGAGAGTGAAGTGACATGCATGAATAGTATGGAGGAACCATTGTATGATGGTGTTAAAAAGTTAAAAACGTTTTTCTTGGATTGTAAGTTTACACCGTTGATTTTTCCGCTGTTTCGCACATAGCACATTTTCCGCGCTTGACTTATGAAGTTCATAACCTAACATCAAACCTTTTCTTGACAGGAGAATGCATTTTACCTCACTGAAGAGCAAAACTGAATCGTCTATTAAGACGATTTGCACCTGATTACGGACTCACAGGGTTCGAAATGTATCGTGTGTTTAATAAAACACGAAAAAAATTTGTAACTGAAGACGTTTTTCAATACATTTTCAATACATACTTCCAGTGTAATAATAGAATAACTGGCTTCTCGAGCGTAGGCAGAAATGCCTCAGAGAAGCAGCATTCTCCTTACTCGCTCATACAGCCATAGTCTGTAGACCAGCGTTCCCAATAGTAGTGTACTGGTATGGTGAAATACTGATAATCCTAGATCCACACTTCGATTTTGTGTTGTGTCAATTACGAGATATCAAAATTGTCTGAGTCAGTTGCTATCACAGTTCTCAAATTAATTGCATGAGACATCTAGTTCTCAAATTTTCCGACTTCCGTTTCTCAAAGGCTATATTATTTCTGTTGGCCGTGGTGATCTAGCGAATAGAGCACTTATAGATGGCAGTTCTGGAGGTCCTGGATTCGATCGTGGGTGAGGGCGGGGATTTTTCCTCGTTCCAGTCCCTCTAAGACAACGCCAGCTTCACTCATCCCGCTGTCACATGAGTACCGGCGATCTTTTCCGGGTATAAAAGGCTGCCGCGGCGAGGGGTTCGCCACCCTCCCCTTCGTAGTGGCGCGTCGAAGAAAGGCCACTCTCTGCTTGCAGTTAGGCCAGTAGCCTTCTCACAGACTTCGACCATAGACTAACTTTTGTATTTTTGTGAACAGCCCTTTCTCGGAGGATATGCTAAAGCAATGGTCAATTCAGTTATAAAAAATTATTACCTACATTGAAATTTTTAAAATGTTACATGATGTTGAAATTTTATTACTATTATATTAAAATATTTTAATTGATGCTATTATTAAAATGGCGCACATCTATGTAGCGTTTAAAGTGGTTCTGATGGCATGTTATAACGATGGCGGAGGTGGACAGAGAGTGTTGCACCCTCTGCCCTGAAACCACTCAGCAGAATCGAACCCTGTATTCACGTCCATAGCACACTGATTCTCAGCTTAATATCGGAAACGAGGTATCAGAGCACTGCTGTCGCTCACTTTTAGCAAGGTTGCCAAGAGGAAATGATTTTAGCCTACACCAAAAAGCAACGATTTAATCATTGGCTTATCTGCGGAATAGGTCATCAATCCTAGAACATGAAAACACAATCCATGGCCTCATTTACACTGTGACGTACAAATGTTGCACACTAGTCCCTGTTTGTCCCACATGCAGTAACTATGTAAACCAATAGCTCCTGATCGAGACGGTATACTACTTATGGTTCTGCAACATGCAACAGAAATTGCTGTTAAAAATGTCATCATGCCATCATGGTCCATTCGAAAATCAAAACAAAGAGAATCGAGACGTCTCAGGGGTGATGTTACAGAAAAATGCTGAAAATGAAGTGAACTGAGAAGATAAGAAATGAAACTTTTTCTCTCAGAGTCAGTGACAAAAGGAATACGTGGAAAACAAAACTTTAATTATCAGAAGGGACAGTATGAGAGAACATATAAAGACAGCAAGGAATAACATCCCTGGTGCTAGAGGGAACTGTAGGGGAAGACAGAGATTTAATTGATGACATTGGGTTTCGGTGCTAGAGAAAGATATTGTCGCCAGAGAGGAAATCGTACTGGGCCATATTAAACCAGCCGAAAGAAGAAATAAATAAGGCTATAACTACGTTTTTGTATGGTTACAAAGTTTGACCTTTGCAGAAGATATCCTCTCAGCTACGTTTGTCGTTGAGAGCTCCACTACGCAAAGTTTTCATGGCAATAGCCGATTTCTGACGCCTTGCTTCTCAGATTCAACTTATTTCTCGGATATTTTTGCGAAAAGTTTCAACGTCAACATTAACAAATTTTATATCATTGTGCTCGATTTTTCAAGAGCTCCCGAATGATGTACAAAAATTGCACTGTTTCATTAAAAGCATGCTTGCTTCAGTATCTCGGTTGATGCAAAAGTTAAGTGGATCAAACTTACAACAAGATTATGTGCCCCTCTGCGTGCTATGATCTACCGAAAACCTCTTTTCGATATCTTGAAGGGGTTTCGTCTTACGTGACTCACGCTGTATAGCGCTATTTCTAGCAGCTCATCGGTTCCACCTCCATTGTACAGAACAGTGCTCATAGTCAGCACTGTTGGTGTATTTACAACCTTTGTTTTCAACTCCTAACTCTCTGGCTGCACGATGTGCAGTTTACAAAATGTCATACATCAGTCGATGGCAATTACGAGGGCTATTCGGAAATAGAAACCACTGTGAAAATCAAAAATGTTTCATTTGAAATAGCTAGCTACACCTTCCAGCTACTTCTCTACACAGTCGACGCTCGGACTTGGACATCTATCGTAGCGTTGTACCAACTTCCCTAAATCCTCGTCATAGAAGGCAGCCGCCCGTGCTTTCCGCCAATTCTCTACGCTGGTCTACAACTCGTTATCTATGCCAAAATGCTGTCTTCATAGCCAGCTCTTCATGTGGGCCAAGATGAAACTCAGAGGGAAGCCAATTACGGGCTGTACGGTGGGTGGCCAAACACTTCCCATCGAAAACGCTGCAGGAGCATCTTCATTGCCCGTGCAGAGTGCGGCCGAGAATTTTGATGAAGAATGAAATGCAGGACAGTTACGTTATGTGGAGTGCATGACATCAGGCGAAATCTCTCACCAGGTCACATACCTAGCGGGAGACAGTATTTTTCTAGGCACCTTTACGTGCTCATTGTGCGCTCAGAACTGAAAGAACGACGCTACGCGATTGATGGACATACTATAGACACTGCCCAACACATCTGTACAAAACTTCGTCGGATTTTCACTGTGGTTTACATTTTGCACCCGATCGTACCTTACTTTCCGAATAGCCTTGGTAGCTTCTTAGTGCTACTCAAATACATGATCATTTCTTTGGACATTGCAACTTTTACTAGGAGTACCATTAGTGTGATCTTTATATAAATTGATTATGGTCGGCTTCAGACTGAAAACGGTAGTGTAACATAGTTTATTTCATCTGAACAACTTACTGACACTACCAATACACTAAAAAATTATTTAACAGCTCTTAACCACCGCCAATTACGATTTTTAAGGGTATTAATGACTCTGTGAATTCTTTCTGTAGTTAATCGACGTGGATTCGCTTAAAACTAAGCTGTCCATTTAATTTGTAAGCACAGGCTGAACTGAATACGTCATCATCTGCCAGTGAGGTCATCCATAGGCTATGCTAGACTCTGCACGACATTTACTTGCTGCCGCCTTCCACGTCGTGATGTGAGTCAGCTATCACATCACTTGCCACTGCGGTCGCTGACATGTAATGCGAAGATGCAGTTCGATGCAAGGCTTTGCTAACGGATTCTAATCAGCTTTTGGATGAGCCGGACTGTTTAAAATCATCAGTAAATTTTAATCACTATGAATTTTTTTTTCATAAGAGTACTCAATTGTTTACGTATAGTAGATCTGTATCCGACACTACGTTTCTATTTTATCTGGTAATCTTAAATTCGATCCTGTGTAAGATAATGTTCGTTTCTCGAGTACACAACGAATGTGCACAAAACACCAAATATAGCACATCACGAGCAAAATATTTCTTTTCACTAAATCCGTCAAAAGTATTATGCAGTCAAAGTGATAAAACGTTCTAGATATTTCGACATCGTTGGTTTCCCAGTTGCAATGCAGCTTAATGCAGCTTATAATGGAGCAAAGCTCCCGAAACGCATCGTACATAAAAAAAATTAAAATTTAATGACTAGTTACGCGGGGTTTTAATTTATATTTGAAATAAGAGTCCTGAAAACAGCCTGCCAAACATGTTTATATGTAAAGTAATTGTATATGTAATGAAAGGGAATGGGCGGAGCAAAAAACAAGGTGACAGGTTCGTCAATGGACTGAAGAAGTACCTAACTGGATTACAACAGATTAAAAAATGAATAAAATGACCAAATAGAAGGTGATTACATGACATTGAAAAACATACTGGAGTAACAATGATCCGTGTAGATGAATACCGTAAAGTGTAGAGCAGTGTGTAATCCTTTATAGAGCCACGGGTGTCAGATGGATGATGATGACTTACTTCGGCAGTAGGTTTCAGTATTATGAATTGTATGAGTAAACGATTGCAGAACAACGAGTGGAAGTAGACACCGTCCATAAAATACATAGGAGTACGTGTACAGAGCGATTTAAAGCGGAACGACCGCATAAAAGGACAAAACCAAACGCAGGTAAGACGGGTGCCATGCAGAGCTTCACGGAATGAATCTGCAGGAAGTGTATTCCATTCACGAGGGAAGTGGCTTACAAAACACTCGTTCATCCAATACTTGAATACTGCTCGTCAGTCTGCGATCCGTGCGAGATAGAATTCATAGAGCAGCGTATTTCGTTACAGGTTCCTTTACAATGAAGCGCCAAAGAAACTGGTATAGGCATGCCTATTCAAATATAGATTTATGTAACAGGTGGAATACGACGCTGCAATCGTCAACGCCTATATAATCTGGCGCAGTTGCATCGGTTACTGCTGCTATAATGGCAGGTTATCAATATTTAAGTGGAGTTTGAACGTAATGTTATAGACGGCGCACGAGCGATGGGACACAGCATCTCCAAAGTAGCGATGAAGTGGGAATTTTCACGTACGATCATTTTACAAATGTACGGTGAATATCAGGAATCCGGTGAAAGATCAAATCTGCGACATCGCTGCGACCGGAAAAAGAGACGAACGGCGACTAGCAGAATAGCTCAATGTGACAGAAATGCAACCCTTCCGCAAATTGCTGCAGATTTCAATGCTGGGCCATCAGCAAACGTCAGCGTGCTGATCATTCAACAAAACATTATCGACATGGGCTTTCGGAGACGAAGACCCACTCGTGTAACCTTGATGACTGCACGACCCAAAGCTCGCCTCGCCTGGGGCCGTCAACACCGATTTTGGACTGTTGATGACTGGAAACATGTTGCGTGGTCGGATGAGTCTCTTTCAAATTGTATCGAGCGGATGGACGTGACCGGGTATGCAGACATCCTCACGAATCCATGGATCCTGCATGCCAGCAGGTGACTTTACAAGTTGGTGGAGGTTCTAATGGCGTGGGTCGTGTGCAGTTGGAGTGATATGGGACCTCTGATAAGTCTAAACACGACTCTGACATAAGCATAGTGTCTGAGCACCTGCATCTATTCATGGCCATTGTTCATTCCGACGGATTTGGGCAATTCCAGCAGGACAATGCGACACCCCATACGTCTAGAATTGCTACCGAGTGGCTCCAGGATCACTTTTCTTAGTTTAAACACTTCCATTGGCCACCAAACTCCACAGACATGAACATTTTGAGCATATCTGGGATGCCTTGCAGCGTGCTGTTCAGAAGAGATCTCCACCCCGTCGTACTCTCATGGATTTATGGACAGCCGTGCAGAATCCACGGTGTCAATTCCCTCCACCACAATTTCAGACATTAATCGAGTCCATGCCACGTCGTGTTGCGGCACATCTGCGTTCTCGCGGGAGCCCTACACGATATTAGGCAGTTGCACCATTTTCTATGGCTCTTCAGTGCAGTAAGCGCGAAAGCGTCACGGAGATACTCAAGCACCTGCGTTGGAAGACGCTACAAGGAACGCGTCCTCCGTCGCGGTGTGGTTTAGTGTTAAAATTCCGAGAGTGTACGTTCGTAGACGAATCAAACAATATACTGCGTCTTCCTACGTATGTCTAGCGAAAAGACCCAGAACGTAAAATTAGAGAAAGTCGAGCTTACACGGGGCTTTCAACAATCGAAGACTGGAAATGGGAAATGGTGACCGTGCCAAAATTAGATATTTTTATTTTTCTCGAGTAAACCGCGGAATGAGTCATGGATAATAACTTGAGATAGGTTGGAAGTACCACAGAAGCATTCTTGTACTCCAGCATAGCTTGACTAGATTTAGCAATGCGTAAGTTCCCTCGTTCGTGACATGAGAAAGCCAAGCATGTCAGGCCGCGGTAGTAAACATGTTATAACTTGTTCCTCACTCCCTTCCTAGAAGCAAGTATCAATTGTACTTCTTCCTTCATCTGAGTTGTTTTCGACTTGAATCTTTTGTGTCCAGTGCTTTACAATGGAAAGGAATAACAAGATTGAAATGTAAAGAAGAATACCGAGCTAAATTAAGTGCTGGAGAACAGAAGGACCTATTAGCCATGATCGATTTCTCTTGAAGAAGATATACAGGAAATTTTAGCTCTCCTTGTGTCAATGAAATCAACATTTTATTCTCTGCTATTGTTCACAAATAAGTGAGGTGATGGTGGGCACATGCACGGTGTTTCAGTTGCACCTGCTTAAAGGTTTTATATAACCTGCATCATCAAAAATTACGCGCGAGATTTTCATATTCCCTCACTCGCTACACACAAACTGTTAGTCCCAGAAAAAAATGAATGGAACCTTTAGGTAGCATATTTAATGTAAGCTACATTTTGTATTGGAATATGTTTTCGCTGGACGCAACGGTTTTCGAGCTATTCAAGAAAAACGTCTGAAGGTCACTTTGTATATTTTTCTTGAACAATTCAAATACTACGGACTCTTGCGAAAACTTATCCCAGTACAAAATTCAACTACATTAAATTTCCTACTTAAAGATTCTGTTCTTTTTTTTTCTGTGAGACTAATAGTTTGCACGTATCGAGCAAGAGAATATGAAAATTATGCGCATGGTATTTGAAGGTATTAGCATAGCATAAAACTTATAGATAGGGGCACTTGAATCACCCTGCATTGTGAATCCTTGGAATGGAGCCATCGCACCTCCATCTTAAAGTTTAAATTTTCATCTTGTTTTAAATTCTAAACCTGATACACTGTTGCAACACCATTTCTGTCAGATGTTACAAATGACGTCAAACGACCATAATTTGCATTCCTTCGAATAAAATGCTTTGTAATGTGATTATGTCATAGTTTTCTCCTGTTTTCTTACACTTTGACGTTGCACACATTCCGCGTTTCCTGTTTTCAGTCTACATATTCGTTCTTCCCGCGCATCATTCGCAACTGGAAGATGAAAGGGAGTGACACTCCCCAGCGGTACACAAAGTATCCTCCGCCCCACACCGAAAGATACTTGCGAAGTATAGGCGTAGACGTTTTCTTGAGGTGCAGTCTCGTACTGAATAACGTCGGGATTACTGCCTGTCAGGTGTCTCATGTAATCTAGTTTCACCGATACCTAGCTATAATCTTATCAGATACGCGCTGCATTCAGTGACGTAATTTTATTAGACAATGACATGCTGTCAGCTGTAGCTGATTAGATTGTTTCCAGTAGCTCGCGGCGCCAGTCTGTAGTTACCGTTGCTGCTGAATGTGCGGTTGGTGGGCGTCCCAGATAAGCTGTACCTGGAAGGTTTTTTCTCTCTTCTCCTGCGCTCTCTCTTTCCTTTGTCGACGCTCCCACTTAAGCCTCTCCCTGTAACAAAACTGGTAATCATGCATCGTAGGAATAATGCGTGAATCATAGTTTCTGGTTGTATGTGAATCTTGTAACCTTCATTTCATGTTGGGATTGTGCCCTGTGTTTGTGCAGTGCTGGCTGATCGTAAGGCTGTACGATACGTGTATGGT
This sequence comes from Schistocerca americana, assembly GCF_021461395.2. Classification (NCBI taxonomy): domain Eukaryota; kingdom Metazoa; phylum Arthropoda; class Insecta; order Orthoptera; family Acrididae; genus Schistocerca; species Schistocerca americana. The sequence continues at coordinate 471,970,778 of NC_060122.1, read as the reverse complement.
ATGCATTGCGTCTGTCCTTATGCAATCTAGAAGCGTTACTTAATGTTTAAATCTTCGAGCTGAAACCTGACGTTCGCGTAAATCTCTGAAAAGTGGTTGCGTCTGTAAACCTAATTCTGCAGATAGCTCCTATTTAATGTGTTATTCTACACAGAGCACAAAAAACATACTTGATTCCGCCACTCACTGTTTACATAAATCGCATTGTCAGATTACACTTGTTTTCCTGGGAAGTTAAGCTATCAACTAAAATAAACCCCATTTCCCAATTTTCTTTGTGTCTCCGAGATGAGAGTGATACGGAAATTTTTCGAAATTATTTCCTCTAGAATGGTTCAAATGGCTCTGAGCACTATGAGACTTAACTTCTGAGGTCATCAGTCCCCTAGAACTTAGAACTACTTAAGCCTAACTAACCTAAGGACATCACACACATCCATGCCCCAGGCAGGATTCGAACCTGCGACCGTAGCGGTCGCGCGGTTCCGGACTGTAGCGCCTAGAACCGCTCGGCCACCCCGGCCGGCTTATTTCCTCTGCATAGGAGTAATATTAATGGTGGTCACAAAGATGGTTGTAAAAGTTAGGGAAGCTCCTTAATTTAAAAGATGAAGGCAGATACGCAGGGATACATATGTGATAGGTAGTTGGCGGTTAGTACGAGCCAGGTAATGTAACCGCTCTGAAGAGTTTCCACAGAACTCGCAGATAAGAGAGACGTTACTTTACAATAGAAACGGCCGCTTAGGGTGACACCATGAAATGATGCCTATCCTGACAGCCTGCCTTTCTCTTGCTGGAACAAAGTTTTTAAACAGGGCTCAGTAGGTTCATTCAGCTTCGCTTTTGTCGGCGTCCTGGAGCACTGTACACGTAACGTCCGTGTGCAACACAGAGGTCCTGGTGGACAACCGCCATTCGCCATTAGGACAACACCGAGAGATGCTACCACCTACAGGCTGGGTAACGCGCCATATGCTCCATTGTTGCCAACAGTTCTCTCGTTCGTCTCACCCTACATTTTTATAACGTTTTTTCAACTGACGTTTGATAACACTTGAACTTGATATTGAACACTAGCGCACTCTTTTCCTCCCGGTTTCACTACTTAATTTTCCTTTTCTGTTTCTTTGAAAATTTGAATGCACAATATAACACAACAAAGGAATCCAATTTGGTTTCTTCCAATTGTTATGATTCGGGTACTGCACTTCCTGGTCATCTACACCCCATGATTGGATTCGATTAACCCGTGTTCAAAATGACTGCTTGATTCACACCTACAAGAAAGATCGAATCACATGCTTTCTAGGCAACCTGTATGGCATCACCTTCATTGGATTCCATTTATTAGCGGAAACGATGGGCAGTCGAGGTGTAATACCGCAGCTTCTGTCTGTGAGAGTCTGCCTCCATGTCTCAAATCTACAGCGTTCTGCCACATAAAGAAAGACAGTGTAGGAAGTCAACGTAGCGAGCTTCACCTCACAATGGTACGAATTATTGCTACAGTCGTTTTACTGTCTCTGACGTGGAGCTTAATGAGGTGTCTTGAAACAGCGCACTATGCTACCGTGTCACGTACCTTCCCTGAGTCAGCAAGTTGTCGTTAGAATGTCCAAGTACTAACTGCTTCTTACGCTACACGCCATACCAGCTGCAAATTACGATATATGTTGCTGCAGTGCATGATAAAACAACCATTCTGACTCCACTGGTAGTATTACAACTGACGGTAGTTGTTTCTGCAACTTGCCAAACTAAAATCCCACTTGGCGGTTCAACTTACAAGTGCTCCACACGTACAAACCGAACGAGCCGACGCAGTGGTTAGAAACACTGTTCCCAGTTGTTTCGCCGGCCATTGTGACCGAGCGGTTCTAGGCGCTCCAGTCTTGAACCGCGCGACCGCTACGGTCGCAGGTTCGAATCCTGCCACGGGCATGGATGTGTGTGATGTCCTTAAGTTATTTAGATTTAAGTAGTTCTAAGTTCTAGGGGACTGATGACCTCAGAAGTTAAGTCCCATAGTGCTCAGAGCCATTTTGAACCAGTCGTTTCCGTAATTCACATAAGCCAAATGCCAGGATGGTTCCTTTCAAAGAATACGGCCGAACTTCTTCCCCATCATTTTTTAATGTTTTGGAAAGCGTACAGGAAGCAGATGATGATGAGATTGGGAAATATAATATCGCGAGAAGAATTTAACACTGTGCTGAAAGAAATAAAAATGAAACAGAGCTCCTGGAGTAGACGACATCGCTTGAGAATTATTGAGATCTCTGAGAGCCACAAATGAAAAAACTAATCGTCCTGGTGGGCAAGATAAACTGGCTTTAAGAAGAACTTAATAACCCTATTTACAAAGACGTTGACCAGGGTCAATGTTACCGAACCATCACTTTAGTTAATTATTGTTGCAAAATACTGACGCGAATTATTTAGAAAATAACTGTAAATCTGGTATTTATAGCATTTGTATATTTAGACAAAACTCTTTCCAACGTTAAAGAGGATAAACTTTTTGAAGTTTTGAAGTCAGCGGAGATAAAATATAACAATCCAGAATTTGTACATAAAACATATTTCATTACTAAGAGTTAAAGGTCATGAATGGGAAGCAGTAGCTGAGAAGGGAGTGCGACAGGATTTTAATCTATCCTAGATGTTATTCAGTCTCTACATTGAGCAAATTGTGATGGAAACAAAACAGAAATTTTGATTGGAAATTAAAGTTCAGTGAGAAGAAATTAAAACTTTGCCGTTTGCCGATCAGTTCTCTCAGACAAGGCAAAGAACTTCAAATAGCAAGTGAACACAATGAATTATATCTTGAAAAGGATTTATAAGATAGATATCAACAAAACCAAAACAAGGGTAATGTAGTTAGGAGAATTCAGTCAAGCTGTGCTGAAGGAATTAGATGAGGTAATGAAGCACTAAAAGTGGTAATGAGTTTTACTGCTTGGGTGTCAAAATATCTGCTGGTAGTAAAAGTAGAGACGATAACAAATGCAGACTGGCAGTAGCAAGAAAAACATCACAGAAAAAGAGAAATTTGCTATCGTTGAAGCTAAATTTTAGTGTTATGTATCCTTTTCGTCTGGAGGGTAGCCTTGTACAGAAGGATTAAATAGACACTATGCAGTTCACACAAGAAGAGTATAGAAGCTTTTGACACATGGTGCTACCGCAGAATACTGCAGATCAGACGGACAGATCGAATAAATAATAAAGAGTTACCGAATCGAATTAGAGAGAAAAGAAATTTATGGCTCACCTTGACTAAAATAAGGAATTCATCTTGAGGCTTCAAGGAGCCGCTGTAGAATGGGTTGGGGTAAGGGGGGGGGGGGCAACGTTTGTAGAGGGAGACTAAGGCAAGAATCCAGTAAGCCGGATCAAGTGGGTGTAGGCTGTGTCAGGTACACAAAGACGCATTGGCTTGTACAGGGTATTCTAGCGGGAAGGCCAAACCAGTCTTCCAACTGAGGACATCAACAACAAGAAAACACAGTAGGATAGGAGCTATATTATACGTTTTGTGTAGTGTGCTGTAGTCATAAAATTTACTTGTATACAGTCGTAGGTCTTTTTGAGAATGTTTTATTTTCATGTAGCTACTGATGACACCTTTAAGTTGATATTGAGCAAAGAATGTAAATAAATAGTGAGTAAACGGAATAAAAAGCACCGAAATTGACCTAGAAAACACGACGTTCCTCATACAAGCATCCACCTCTTAAAAACGGTTCTTTTGTGATATACAGGGTGTTACAAAAAGGTACGGCCAAACTTTGAGGAAACATTCCTCACACACAAAGAAAGAAAATATGTTATGTGGACATGTGTCCGGAAACGCTTACTTTCCATGTTAGAGCTCATTTTATTACTTCTCTTCAAATCACATTAATCTTGGAATGGAAACACACAGCAACAGAACGTACCAGCGTGACTTCAAACACTTTGTTATAGGAAATGTTCAAAATGTCCTCCGTTAGCGAGGATACATGCATCCACCCTCCGTCGTATGGAATCCCTGATGCGCTGATGTAGCCCTGGAGAGTGGCGATTTGTATCACAGCCGTCCACAATACGAGCACGAAGAGTCTCTACATTTGGTACCGGGGTTGCATAGACAAGAGCTTTCAAATGCCCCCATAAAAGAAAGTCAAGAGGGTTGAGGTCAGGAGAGCGTGGAGGCCATGGAATTGGTCCGCATCTGCCAATCCATCGGTCACCGGATCTGTTGTTGGGAAGCGTACGAACACTTCGACTTTAATGTGCAGGAGCTCCATCGTGCATGAACCACATGTTGTGTCGTACTTGTAAAGGCACATGTTCTAGCAGCACAGGTAGAGTATCCCGTATGAAATCATGATAACGTGCTCCATTGAGCGTAGGTGGACGACGAAACTAAAATGAGCTCTAACATGAAAATTAAGCGTTTCCGGACACATGTCCACATATCTTTTCTTTATTTGTGTGTGAGGAATGTTTCCTGAAAGTTTGGCCGTACCTTTTTGTAACACCCTGTATAGGGTGTAAAAAATCTTCGTCCACAAAATTTTAGAGTGTTATGAGAAGAGGAAAAGAAACGCTTTTTTTATTTCACTGATGTAGCATTTACTCGCTAGGAAGTCCATGGAAGTTTTGGCATTGGTGATATTCAGGGACGGTGGTCTAACTACCGTGTGATGAAACTGTTTTAGACGTGTTTGCTGGAAATGTAGTCCGTGTACATCAGTGCACAAGTGCCATCTGCTTGCCAATGATTGTCTAATACTGATAATGGCTTCAGGTTCAGCCAAACGGACAACCAGCTCTTTCGCGCCTCGTACACCAAACGCTTCATCTACCCCCACAAAAAGGAATCCATAACAGGTGAGCATCTCGAAACCAGTATTCTTCACACAATGGTCTGAATATCGTTTCTCCTCAAAACCTTCGTGGATCGCTAGTGGGGACATGTTAAAGCCTACGAGATTTTTATCCCATAAAAGTGTTTCTTTTTATCTTCTCTAAATAATATAAAACTTTATGTACATAGTTTTTTACACACGACATGTACTTCTTACATATTTCTCCATTCTCAATGAAATTTTTTCAGCATCTTTCGTCAATAGTTTCATGATGATAGAATCGCGCGTATCTTGGTAGAATCATCAGGACTCAAAACACATTCAAGCTGGACATACAAATTTTATAGCTACTGCGATATAAAAGTACGTGCAGTAAAATTTTCAATCGAACGTCTTGTTTTTTAAAGGTAGTCAACAGCTAGTGAAAAGAGTACAGTCATATAGCAGTGAAAAATCTCGCAGGTATTAAGCCTATAAATGTGGTAATTGTGAAGCACTGTTGGCGTGCTCTTAAACTGTGTATACATGGCAGTGGAACGAAACTACACCATGCCGGCAGACTTCGATCTCATATTAGAACTTTTCGGGTTATGTTGTGGAAAGTTTGGCTGTAAATATTGTTGTCTTATCGGTGCGCCCTCTTTTACTTAACCAAGGAATACTATTAATAAAAGCACGCCGTTCCAGTGGAAGTAAAACTACATTTGCTTCTCTGTCTCGTGAAATAACGAAGTTCCTTGAATGAACATTACAGCAAAGCTCTCGTTTATTTGTACACTACATTTGCCGAAAAGCACATGGTGATATTGTGAACCGATTGTGCAGTATTAGGTATATTGAGAGTTAAGTACATGCAGTAGAACGTCAGCATCAGGCATCACGTATCAAACTACGACTTCCTTACTACTAAATCTATTCGCAACAGCTTTTGCAGACAGCATCCACATATTTCACTGACTGTACCTGCAACATTATATCATTTTATGACAGATACTTCAGGTGACGTCGTGTCATAAACACTGAGCTGCGTGAAAAACTAGTTATTCTTAAAAGGGAGCGCAAATTATCCAAATCACACTCATCCAGTGTTTGATAATGAGAGTATTTAACGATTTCCAACGAATTTCAAAAACAACATCAGACCTTTCCTGAACGTTTCCTTGCTTTGAGCCCCGTAAAATAATGAAAGTTGTTAAATCTGTTTTACGGGTGCTATTTAGATCCGTTACAGAATCAGGATGGTGGGGGAGGAGATACTGGTTGACATTAGCTCGATAAGCTGAAAATTTAACTGGCGTGGGTGTTCATATTAATACGTTAGCGATTGCTATTCCTAAACTAGCCGCATGACTATAATGCTTTCTTTACGTTGCTGTCGAAAATTACTAAGTCGAATAATCTTGGGAAGTCGATCATCAGTAGGAAATGAAATGGACTATTCATAACAGCCTCAGAGTGAGCTTTCTAAAGCGTCTCTATCTGATACACACGATCACTGACGTCTAATTTAATTTCTGTCTTACACATAAATCCTCAGGAAGTGCTTTTTACTACTAACACCGGAAACAATTAGTTCCTCGAGGCCAAGACGCTCACATCTCTGAAACATAATTGCTGGGCTTTTAGTACCGCTCTAGAGCAATTTCCTGATTCCCACGGCACAAATATGCACTTGACACACATTACGTTAAAGAAGAGCAGACGACCCTTCTCTAAGGCACACAGCTAAGTCTGAATTTTCGAAATAACTGCAATCCCTTTTCGAAAGAAAGCTCAAGAATGGAATTTGATGGTTTATGAACCTCGAATAATCAGAAAGGAAGAAAACACCTTAAGTAGAAGCAATTTTTCATTTGGAAGAAAAATATTGTGGGTGATTAAGTTGTGGCGTTTCCTTCCTCCTACTTCTTCAAGAATGCAACATGTCCCCCCCCCCCCCCCCCCCCCTCGTCTGAAATTCCTTTGGTGTCCACGGGTGACCGAGCATGGTCGAAAGCCCCATTCGCGTTCGCAAGGGTGATCTCCAGCGCTTTCTCCGAAGGAGGAGGATTACTGGATAAAAGTTTCTCAGGCTCTCACTTATAGGCTCATTGGTTATGGAACGATAGCAGCGGTAAGAACGGGGAATGTTTCCATAACACGTCAGTAACAAAAATATTATTAATGAGTTGTAGAAGTGGCTTCCCGGAAGACTTTTAAATTCCCTTCGTGTCACGTCCTGTGCAGAAGCGGAGGAGGACACGGAACCTCACGGGTTGAGAGGGAATGTGACGTTATTTCAGTGATTACAAAATCGAATTAAATTTACAAAGAACCTGGAAATATGAGCCCATGTATCAGTATGGCGTTGCACCCCATTGGCATGGACGCATGCATGGTTCGTTTGGGAAGTGTGTCAAAAAGCTGTTGTATCCTTTTCTGAGGCATGCTGACCCTATACTATCGTAACTGGTCCTTGATATCCAGGGTACTGGCAGCTCACGCCCAAACTGGAGCCAGCTAAGTCCTATTGGGATCAGATTGGTGCTGGCCGTTGTGGCCGAGCGGTTCTAGGCGCTTCAGTCTGGAACCGAGCTGCTGCTACGGTTGCAGGTTCGAATCCTGCCTCTGGTATGGATGTGTGTGATGTCCTTAGGTTAGTTAGGTTTAATTAGTTCTAAGTCTAGGGGACTGATGACCTCACATGTTAAGTCACATAGTGCTCAGAACCATTTGAACCAATCAGATTGGTTGGTTGGTTGATTTGCGGAAGGGGATCAAACAGTGAGGTCATCATCGGTCCCATCAGATTAGGGAAGGATTACCAAGGAATTCTGGCGTGCGCTTTCAAAGCAACAATCCAAGCATTTGCCTGAAGGGATTTAGGGAAATCACGGAAAACCTAAATCAGGATGGCCGGACGATGGTTTGAACTGTCGTCTTCCCGAAAGCAACTCCAGTGTGCTAACCACTGTGCTGCCACGCTCGGTTATTGGGGACAGTTCTGGGGATCTTGATGGCCATGGGAGTAGCTCTAAATCACACAGTGAGCTTACAGAGAAACGTGCAATGTGTGTACGAGTATTGTGTTGTTGAAAAATGGCACCACTGTACTGTCACATGAGAGGTAACACATGAGGATGCATGAAGTCCGTGGCGTACAGTTGTGCCGTCAGAGCTCCCTCAACCACTACCATCCGTGACCTCAAGTCTTATCTTATGGCTTCCCACACTATGACACCAACACCAGCATCGCCGTATCTCTCAAAACACTGGAAGATGGGATTTCTCTCCAGGTCGCCGCCATGCTAGCTGAGGAGCGTCATCCGTGGTAACGCAGAACCACTAATCATCGCTGAACGCAATGCGACGTCATTCATCAGCTGTCCATGCTTCCCGGTCATTCCATCATTCCATACACAGCCGTTCGTGTTGTGGTGTTAACGGTAGCTTACGCAAGGGACGGGCACTGCTTAGTCAGGCTGGTGCTTGTCTCCCACTAATGGTGTGGGATGACATAAAATGTTGCCGAGAATCCACTACTTGTTCTCACACGGCGGAAACAGATGTAAAGGGTTTACAATACGCTTGGTGCTTAAAACAGCAATCCTCCTTTGTGGTGGTGATACGTGGTCAGCTGCAACAATGTCGAAGAGTGTGCCTGGCCTCACGTTGCTGTCCAACATAGGGCGTCAGAAAGCCCCACAAATCTGGATCAGCACAATTCGACCAGCGTGCCAAATGGAGACCAACAATGACGCCCCTCTCAAACTCTATTAGGCGCTGATTACGCTGTCAGTCTAGTACGCCGCATCTTCTTGTCCCTGAGAGTGATCATGTAACCTATGACGCTGTTCAAGCCTCTTATGAACCATACCAGGCCTGGTTACAACACTAAAAACCACCAAAAGTAACGTACTCTGATGGCGAGTATGGGCGTTCTTCGTGTCAGTGAGATCTGCAACTCTAATCATTTACATATCTCCAATGCTGAGGACATGTACGTAGGTACATTGACATCGGACCATGTCTTCTAGGGGCTTCATTTTCTCTTTCTTTCTTTCTTGGCTGTGTAGCATGCCACCCCTAAAATTTCACTACTCCTGACAACTCCTAGAATTCCATGTACTCTGCCTCGCTTCCCATAACCGCCTTCCTTCTCCTACAGGCATTCTCGAACAGCCTATAAAATTCATCCTTTCTCGTCATCTTCTTCGATCACCACTCCAAATAGTTTTTAATATTACCCTTCCACACATCACTATTAAATTCACTGCCTTAGTATTTTCACTATTTTCAAAAGCTTCGAGAGGAGTCGAATTACAAAATAATAACTATTTTACTTATCTTGATTATCTCGTTGTTGTCGTCAATATCTCAAAGTCTTGTCTCGGGGTAGATTCTTGCTGCTAAAATTTTTGATTTAAGTTACGGGTTCTTGTTGCAGTAAATAACTATTGAAGATTTGCCTCTTGCTGTAAATATCTTTTTATTTCATCCCATTCTTATAATTTCCACATTAAAAAAACCATAATTAATATTGTTGTTGACAAGTTTAGCAAAATACGTGCGTTTCCATCTGAGGCATGCCCACCACTAGTTACATTTTGCGCCACTAAGCACATTCCAAAGAGTTTACAAAACAAAAGAGTTTACAAACTTTCTTTACAACAGGAGAATCATCACCAAGATATAACATTATTTTATAGCTTAGTCCGGAAATAAATTTAACAATTAGCGTTAGATTGTGCAATTAATAATATGAATTTTAAGTATGCAACCAATTTTGTAATTTCAATTATTCCTAATGGAACAGTAATTTTAAGTGTTAGTACATATCGATTGTAAAACATTAATTTCTTTTTTATACATTTTATCCTTAATAATAATACATCGTATAAAAAATCATATCAATTATTCTAATGAAACAAGTGAGATAATTTAAACCTATGCAAGAATCGATAGTTTACATGGTATCGGTTATCACTATAAAAAAATGTAATGTTAGAGGAGGATGATTCATGCAAGTTCACATCCGGCAAACACGAATATCAAAACCTCATTGACTCCTATATACTCTTCCGATCACTGGATTCAGTCGCGCCTGTACCAATATGTCTCTCTTGGACCGTTGCCCTCCATTATTTTGTACCACAGAAGTTTCGTCAGACTCTTTCTTCTGGAGTCGGAGACCCGTCCTGAAATCTACCCTTTCCAACCGTCTCTAGCCCCCTTATCTCTTCCTTAGATCAAGGCTCCAACATCCCACTCAGTCTCCTGACCACCATAAATCTACTTTAGCTCCATCGTGTTCGAACCCACTCTACCGATCGCACCTCCCAGCACTACTTACCGAGCGAGGTGGCGCAGTGGCTAGCACCCTGGACTCGCATTCGGGAGGACGACGGTTCGATCCCGTGTCCGGCCATCCTGATTTAGGTTTACCACGATATCCCTAAATCGCTCCAGGAAAATGCCGGGATGGTTCCTTCGAAAGGGCACGACCGACTTCCATCCTTTGCTAATCCAATGAGACCGATGACCTCCCTGTCTGGTGTCCTACCCCAAAACAAAATGGTTCAAATGGCTCTGAGCACTGTGGGACTCAACAGCTGAGGTAATCAGTCCCCTAGAACTTAGAACTACTTAAACCTAAATAACCTAAGAACATCACACACATCCAAACCCGAGGCAGGATTCGAACCTGCGACCGTAGCGGTCGCGCGGTTCTAGACTTAAGCGCCTAGAACCGCTCGGCCACAGCGGCCGGCACCCCAAAACAACTTAACCCCCAACCCAGCTCTACGTCCTCTCCCCTTTCCCTCCTCTCTCCTAACCCCCTGCTGCTCCCAGACCGATGCATCCAAAAGTATTACCCCTCATATCGCCATCATCTTTCCCTGCCTCTCACGCATTTACTGAGAACTGATCAAGTAATTGCCTGAAGCAGTGTCGTCATCCACATCACACCACCAGTCTCGATATCGCCATCTGCGATTTTTGTAGTATATTATCTAAAAAGTCACTTTATTGTATTTTAAATATCTGGTTGAAGAGTGGCAATAGAACCGGTGGTAGTCCGAAATAAAACCTAGCTTACGCCAGCTTTCAACCACCTGTGAACACCAGAAGTTTCCTGAAGTAGATCCCAGTAAAGGGATCGATACTCCGAGATGTTGAAGAAGTAGAAGTAGAAAATAACGAGATCTGCTCAACCATAAGATTTTGCTTTGATTGTTAACGGCCAGGGAAGCCTGCAAACATATTTCACCGTTGTTAGCCCCAGTGTGCCCATGAGAGAGGCGGTTAACAACCCGTGCGAAGGTGACACGTGTCGGCCAGTGTCCGAGAAGGTGTAGGCAGCCGTGAGTGGCATTTAGTGCTCCTCGTGGAAGGCTAGGCCGCGACCACACCTGGGAGACAGACAGCCCCGCTGCGGCGCTCACGTCACCCAGGCCTACGCAGTCTCGCTACAATTGGAAGGGCGCCCGAGTGGGACTTAATGAACACCCGTACTTGTGGCGCCCATACGCGATCGCTGACAGTACTGTACGGCGTCCACTTGCTGTCCGCTCACACCAAGCGAGGAGGCTATAGGTGTGGGATATTATGACAAACCTGTCACTAAGTTATCACTCTTTCTATATTAACGCAGTTCTGGATCTCCTTCTATTATGTGCTTATCTTTTCATCGATAAATATCTACTGCGCTGATTCCAAATTTTGTCTCCTCCACAGTTTCTTCACAGATTCCTCAGATGCCTCAATTACCTTCTCAAGGTAAAGGTTTTCCTTTCTATAATATGTTCATTTCGAATTATATCATTATCATTAATTTTTCTTGCCCTTCCGTAGCCCCTTATCTCTTCTTCAGTCCGCAGCTCGTGGTCTCGCGCTAGCGTTCTCGCTTCCCGAGCACGGGGTCCCGGTTTCGATTCCCGGCAGGGTCAGGGATTTTCACCTGCCTCGAGATGACTGGGTGTTGTTGTGTCGTCTTCATCATCATCATTCATCCCCATTACGGTCGGAGGAAGGCAATGGCAAACCACCTCCATTAGGACCTAGCCTGGTACGGCGGCGCGGGTCTCCCGTGTCGTCTCCCTACGCTCTGTAAAGGAGTATAGGACTTCATCATCATTTTCTTCACTTTACCTTTAGCTATCATTTCACATCCGTCATCACCACCATCACACCGAGCAATGTGCCGCATCGGTAAGACATGGAACTCACATTCGATGACTCACATCTCAGTCTGGCCATTAAGATTAAAGTTTTTCGGGATTTTCCTGAATATCTCAAGGTGTGCGCTGGGAGGTCTCCTTCAAAAGGGCACGACCGATTTCATTCCCATTCTTCCCCACTCTGAGCTTGTGTCCGCCATTAGCGACATACTTGAAACTTCCTGGCAGATTAAAACTGTGTGCCGGACCGAGACTCGAACTCGGGACCTTAGCCTTTCGCGGGCAAGTGCTCTACCATCTGAGCTACCCAAGCGCGACTCACACCCCGTCCTCACAGCTTTACTTCCGCCACTACCTCGTCTCCTACTTTCCAAACTTCAGACTTGGAAGTAAAGCTGTGAGGACGGGTCGTGAGTCGTGCTTGGGTAGCTCAGATGGTAGAGCACTTGTCCACGTTCGAGTCTCGGTCCGGCACACAGTTTTAATCTACCAGGAAGTTTCATATCAGCGCACACTCCGCTGCAGAGTGAAAATCTCATTCTAGTGACATACTTGTCGATTCAAGGGTAATCACTAACCTTCCTGTAGCACCTCAAATATCCAGAGCTTTCCTTAAACAATAGTATCATTCAATTAATAAAAATTAAAGGGGGTAGTCTTAAAATTTAAATTTTGGTGTGCTGATTAGTTTAGTTTCAAGAAAACTTTACGGTCAAATGTTACATGTTTAATTACGTTGAAATGAGCAAGGAGAGCTATCAATAGTATCCCTGGGTACTGAGTCACTGTAGCCAAAGTTCCAGTCTGATGAAATTAGTCGTTAAATCATTAAAAATCACAACATGACTACTAACGTGAAGCAGCCGTTGCTCGTTTGAACGCAGCTACTTCGTTGAAACTTCCCTCCCCCACGCACAGTGATTACCAACAGAATACAGTTGCAGCAGTCTCTCCCGGGTCCGGTGGATGGTTGTGAGTGCAGGTTCCATCGGCGAACATGGACAGTCTCCTCTTTTGTGGAAGCCGAGCAAATGAAACTGCGCTTGCACCTTGCCTCACTATCATTCTGTACCTACGCTTTGTTCGGATTATATCTTTGTGCAGACGAGTCGTCCCGTGTAGCATAAACAAGATGAGCTGTTTGTAGAAGAACATTTAGCCTAGGGCGTGCATCGTGGTCTTTTTCCGATACAGACTGATGGGGATGCAGGCATTCGTCTGCACATTAAGTCATGTTTTATGGAGTATTAATTTTATCAACCCAGTCGCCGTAGCTGTCGTAACACCTGATGCTGCCGCCTAAACTCAGACTTTGCAGCCAAGGCTCTATGTCGGGAGCTCAATTCTCCGCATGAGTTCTCAACTTTGCGACGCCTACCCTTGCTCTTACCAACCACTTATCAGTACTTGAGAATTGGACTTGCTGTGTGTTAAAGTGTATTCTTCATGTCAGTAGTACGCTGTGGCCAGAGGCAATATTTGTTCTGCTCACTACCTTGCGCACGATAGTAACATACTTTTATTAACTATTGCTATGAATCATTGAGATGCAGTAAGTATTTTGTGCAGTAAACTGTAATGTATTTTATCAGTGTTTCCCTCGTTGTTTATGGAACAATACAAGCGTATTGCTTTCCGTGTGTCTGGCCTCATTATGTTAGTCTGGTGAACCAGCTGTCCTGGTGCTCCCTTATATCTGCTGTAGCCCTACATTTATTCCAACCACGGTCATATTCTGGGACAAAACACCCGCGCCTGTAAGTTCGTAATGGTTCCGACTGCCAATAGCCAGCAGTTTTACTAATTAAGTATAACTGCCAGCTGACCTAGCAAATTACGCGGGGTGCTCGAGCTGTACCTGCCGCTGTCGTTTTATGCAGCCCATAATGTTTAAAAGGCCTTCATTGACCATGCGCTAAGTTTTTAAATTCACTCGCTCGGTACGTATCCGTAACAGTCCGTTGTCGGTGTTGACGGGCCCAGGCGAGGTGTAAAGCTTTGTGGCTCCGAAAGCCCACATCGATGATGTTTCGTTGAATGCTTCGCTCGCTGACGCTTGTTGATGGCCCAGCATTGAAATCTGCAGCAATTTGCGGAAGAGTTGCACTTCTGTCACTTCGAACGATTCTCTTGAGTCGTCGTTGGTCCCGTTCTTGCAGGATCATTTTTAGGCCGCAGCGATGTCCTGATATTCACGGTACACTCGTGAAATTGTCGTACGGCAAAATCGCCACTTCATCGCTGCCTCGGAGATGCTGTGTCCCATCACTCGTGCGCCGACTACAACACCACGTTCAAACTCACTTAAATCTTGATAATCTGCCATTGTAGCAGCAGTCACCGATCTAACAACTGCGCCAGACACTTGTTGTCTTATATACTCGTTTCCGACCGCAGCGCCGTATTCTGCCCGTTTACGAATCTCTGTATTCGAATACCCATGTGTATACCAGTTTCTTTGGCGCTTCAGTGTAGATGGGCAGCCGATCGTTGTGGCCGAGCGGTTCTAGGCACTTTAATATGGAACCGCGCGACCGCTACGGTCGCAGGTTCGAATCCTGCCTCGGGCATGAATGTGTGTGATGTTCTTAGGTTAGTTAGGTTTAAGTAGTTGTAAGTTCTAGGAGACTGATGACCTCCCATAGTGCTCAGAGCCATTTTTTTTGTAGCTGGGCAATGTTTACTGGCATGCTGCTTTCAACAGTATCTACGTCCACAGTCAGCTGGGCAATGGTACGGCTTATGGCGGAGGATGCTTCTTGCAAAATTGTCACTTTCTCCCCTTTCCTGTTCCAATCGCCAATGGTGCAGGAGAAAAAAGATTGTTGATACTCCTCTGTATGAACTCTAATTTTACCTACTTGCTCTTTGCGCGAGATACAGGCCTAGACAGTTTCAGTTGACTCTTCTAGGAACATACGTTCTTCAACATAACGGAGACGTCGATAAAACGTAGTAAAATTATAATAATTTGTCACGGATATTTCTCGACTTTGCATATCAAGCTTTCATGAATGCCACTGCTTCGTGCGATTGTTCGACAATCGTATAATCAAACAATAACGAGGTTTTCCGCCCATGTATACGCAATACGCTACGTTTGTTTATGTTGAGGACCAACTGCCGCTCCCTGCATCCAGCGTCGGTCCCCTACAGATCTCCCTGCTATTCGCTACAGTTCTCTGGAAGTGTGACTTGTCTCTAGCGGCAGCACGCGCCACTGGTAATGAAGCACTAGTTACCAGAGAATCTGGCTGCTCGCTACGTGTGGTGGCTCACGCACTGTCGATTAGGCGGGCCTAAAGGAACTTCGGCGCGCTCCAAGTTCGGGAGCGGGTAGCGCGTGCACGCACTCTCACGCACAAACGCAGTGCACGCACAGTAAGGGCCACGCGCAGGTGAACGGCGCTCCAGTCGATGCCAAATTCGGGCATGTGGGTTACCGCGCGCCGCCGTCTGGATTTCTCCAGCCCCTGGCCGGATGTCCAGCCACGTGCAACAACCTGCTGTACACATCGGCCTGCTGGGTGTCCATCTGCTGCGAAATTTGAGCGCGAGGGAAGCATTTCTCGGCCTGCGAGTGACATCTTCCTAATTTAGGCCTAAAAGAATTTTGTGCTCCACATTCTTCACGTCTGATGGCGTGGATATACAAATTAAACAGTATGTGAGTCGGGACTAATCCTTATGCACGCTATTGTTCGAGGTTCTCCGTCTGCTAGCTTTTCCAAGTTTTTCATTTTCTGAATGGAGCAACTAGCAAATGAACAACTCTGAACAATAGTCTACCTCAAGGATCAGTCATGACTCGCATTCTGTTTAATTTTTATATCCACATTACAGCACCCATCTCCAAGAAAATGTAATAAGCAGATGACGTGGAACTAATATGTTAGAACAAAGACATAGTGCTTTGTGAAAGAACTGTGTGAAGTTACCTCATTTCCCTACTTAAAATACGAATCTCTAAGGTGTAAAAAATAACGGCCCATGGCTGTCGAAACTTTTCATTCGACATAAACTGTTTTCTATCCATCAATTTCTTTAGGTGTGGCAATAGGTGAAAGTTACAGATTGCAAATATGGTGAATGTGGCACCTTTTTGTAACTGTCGTTAGCTACTCAGCCATTTATATGCCGATCTATAGTGTAACGTCGACTCCGAACGAAGGTGCAGCTGGCCGTTATTGGGCGCACACAAGAACAAGCGTATTATATATTTACAGTAACCGTACTGATTTTGTATCGTGTTTAGTACTTCAGTGCTTCTGATGGGGTTGGACTGTCACAAGCACATCTAAAAATGCAAGTATACAATTTCGAAATCGAAAATGTGAATTAAATGCTGTCAGTAAAATAGCTGACTGGATAATCCAAAAACAGCAAGCGAAGTATGTGAGAAAAGTAATGAGACTGATTTTTATCTACCAAATTTTTTTCGAACATTAATATTATTCCCTTCAGAGTAGTTCCTTTCGGCAGTTATACACCGGCGGAATCGCTGTTCCCAGTCTTGGTAGCAGCGCTGAAAGGCTTCAACTGATAGCGCCTTTAACACTTCGGTCACATTCTTTTGAATGTTCTCCAGAGTCCAAAAAGACATCCTTTTCAGACTTTTTCAGTTTCGGGAAAAGAAGTCATAAGGAGTCACATAAGGTCAATGGGGGGGGGGGGGGGCGGAATGCCCTTTGAGATAAAAATTCCGTACTGGAACTGGCCGAGTGGCATGGAGCGTTACCATGAGGCAGCATCCACTTGTCTTCAATGTCTCGTCTCACTCGATTCACTGTTTCCCTAAGCATCTCAATGACATCTTTGTAGAACTCTTGGTTACCAATGTGTCCTGAATAAACAAATTCTTTATGCACTATGCCCTGCTGTAATAAAAACAAATCAGCATTGTTTTCATCTTAGATTTGCACATTCGAGCTTTTTTCGGTCGAGGAGATGTCTCAGTGTGCCACTCCTCGCTCTGCCGTTTTAACTCAATCGTACTCAAAAATCCATCATTCATCACCTGTGATTGCACGACTGAACTATTTGTGGTTATTGGCTATCCTCCCGAGAAGATCAACGTACAAGTTTCGTCGATTGTCCTTCTGCTCAGTTGTGCGGTTTTCCGGCACTATTTTGGCTCACCCTTTCCCATGTGCAAATCTTCGGTCGAAATTTGATGCACGGTGAAACTGTTTAAATTTAACTGGTCATCCATCATCCTTATTGTTAAACGTCGGTCTGATCGCACAAGAGCACGCACAGGTTCGACGTTTTCTTTGGTTTCTGAATATGAAGGTCTCGTTGAGCGACGTTCATCCTCATATTGTTCTCGACCTCCCAAAAATAACTTCTGCCGCGAAAAACTTCTGCTCTTCGTAAGGAATATTCCCCATAGTCCTGTTCCAACTTTTCAAAAGTCACACACGCGGATTCCACAAGTTTAACAAAAAGCTTGATTGCATAACGTTGATCTAAACTCCGCTGTTCGATTTTCGTAACACACATCAAAAACACAACTTCATTGATGGTACTCTCCAAAATCACGTGATGGCTGCATAAACTCAAATAATTACAGTGGCTCTAAGCACTATGGGAATCACTGCTGAGGTCATCAGTCCCCTAGAACTCAGAACTACTTAAACCCAACTAACCTAAGGACATCACACACATCCATGCCCGAGGCAGGATTCGAACCTGCGCCCGTAGCGGTCGCGCGGTTCCAGACTGTAGCGCCTATAACCGCTCGGCCACTCCGGCCGGCGCATAAACTCAGACTGAGCATCTGGAAGGGATCAATACACCGATCTACTCATGTAGAACAACAGCTCATTGCCAGATCGTTCGCAGTGCTGTCAATCTCATTACTTTCCCCACATACTTCGTATTAATTAAAGAATCTATGTACATTTCCTGTGCTAATTATAAGAAAAGCTATTTCGTGTACCATGCAAATGTGGAAAGGAAGGAAAGGAGATTAAGAGTTTACCGTCCCATACATTACGACTTCATTAAAGACGGAGTAGGGGGTGTACCGTGTCCTTTGAAAGGGCCTAAACGAAGGGAAATCGCGGAAAACCTAAATGTGGAGTGCCGAATACGAGTTCAGTGTCTTATTACTGCGACATTTGTTTCGCTGAATGAAGATGTGATGCATAAGGATGAAATACAGTACTTGCGGTGTACTCAAGAACCATGGACTCAGAGAGAAATTGTGCAACTGCCGCTATCGATAGTACGTACGAATTGAGGAAGGCATGCTTGCATACTATCTGCATTCAAAAGAACGAACAACAGACTTCAAAGTCCTAAATACTGTTTGAGGTTAAAAATGGAAAAGTCTAGCACTTCCATTTGGTGCCAAAGAGAACTGCTTAAGATAAGCAAGTCTTAATTGTGGTGTACACAGCATATATATCACGGTCAAATAAAATGGTTTAAGGAAAAGGCGTGTGGAAATGACGAAGGATGGGAGCAGCATACGAAAGAGACATACAGAGAAGTTCCTCAAGGACGTGGGAAGTTCCGAATTCAAGGCCAGCGCTATCGCGTGCGTGAAGAATGATCGTGGGTGGCTGAACAATTCTGAGCCACCTACGTGACAGTACTGCCTAAAGGACAATACAGTTATACAAGCGTTGTGTAGCGCCCATTCCCTACGGAAAACAAAGACGATATTTAAGTTCGAAATGCCGGTTTTTCTGGATTCGTCGTATTCATCAGTTATTCTTCAGGTGAGCTTTCGATGAACGTTACAACTTCTGGATGCCACGAGGAAGCAACTCACTCTCTGACTCTAAGATGCAGATCGGCTTCCTTGGGCGCGAAAGAGAATCGCTGCTTCTAAATCAGGAGTGCCCAACCCTTTAGCATACCTGGGCCACTTTGTAAAGAAGAAGAGTATTTATGCGGCAGCACATAATATACTCAACACTATTAACAATAACAGCTGAAAAAAGATAATGAGGGAAGAAGGATGGGCCTATGGGAGAATATCATTGCGTGGTGGGAGTTTCAGATTGAAAATATTCAGTTTCTCATAACTTTTTCTACGTTCTTGTGATACATGCTCACTTCTTGGGCCACAATGACGGTTGCTTTTTGGCCGCGTGGGTCCGGCGGACGCGGGTTGTGCACTCTTGCTCTAAATGCAGAGGTGCCGGATTCGAATCGTGTCTCTGACAGTACTGTGAGTTTCAGACATTACATCTGAAAAGTTAATTTCGCTGTCTATTATGTATTAAACGCAACTTTGTACGCATGTCAATAAATTTTGCATCTGAGTTCTATTTCAGTATTGATCCCTCATAAAGGACAATAGAGTCGGCAACATATTGTTTGTAACTGGTTATGTTATCTAGGATGTCATTATTGACCCGAAAAAAATGCGTTATCAAGATGGTTAATATAAATCTGTGATAAGGTTCCGGCTAAGTATTGTCCCATGGTTAGGCTTTCACACTATCTACAACACTATATATTATTGTAGAACGGAACGAACTGTAACGTTTGATTTACTGAACCGTCCGCCCCGATAGCTCAATAGTTGCCGGCACGGTAACTCAGCGTGTTCGGTCAGACGCTTAGCTGCCCTCTGTAATAAAAAAACTGATTTAATGGATCAACGACGAACTGAAACGGGTGTCAAGCGACGTCCGCCCCGAGCAGATACAACGAACGAAAACGAACAAAATAAGATTAAAAAAAAATAAAAAAACGTCAGCGTGACGGACTGCTGTACTAAGGAGCCCGGGTTCGATTCCCGGCTGGATCGGGGATTTTCTCCACTCTGGGACTGGGTTTTGTGTTGTCTTCATCATCGTTTAATCCCCATCCGGCGCGCAGGTTGCATTTTCCTTTTTCCAAATTCTTTTCTTTAATAAAATATATGTTTTTCATATATATATATATATATATATATATATAGCGCTCGTCGTCGTCTACAACAGATATTCGTTTCTTTTTCTTTTTTAGTTCTGATGATGAGCAATAGTGGCCAATACCGGTTAACTATACTTGGTGAGTGGTTTTATACAGCCTGCAACGCCTTCAAATACTATGTACAGGATTATCATATTCTCTCGCTTACTACGCGCAAGCTATTAGTCCTACAGAAAAAATGAACATCACCTTTTCTTAATCACTTTTGTATGTTTTTTTTAATAATTCGAGAACTATTGTCTCTAACGAAAACGCATCTCAGTACAACATTTAACTACATTAAATTCCTCACAAAAAGGTCGTGCTCATTTTTATGTGTGTAGCAAGCGAGAGAATATGAAAAACTTGCGAGTCGTATTTGAGGGTGTTGTGGGTTGCATAAAACGCAGTGGTAGGGTCAGCCAAATCATCCTGTATAAAACATTTTCTGTTATCGCGTCAAAGAAAATATTATGTGTCCAATTAAAAAGTTACTCACTATCAAAATGACGAAATTTTGTTTTTTCCCAAAAACTTGTATGGGTAGGATCTGAAGCAAGACCAAATTTAAATGAAAAACCTCTTAGGGAAGACTATCCAGGAGTGACAGTTAAAATGGTTTGGATATATTCAGCGAATGTCCCAAGGTCGAGTGCTATGGTTAACAAAGGGGGTAAGGATAGGTAGCAAGATGGTAAAAATAAATTTAGAAGAATGGAATCGAAGAGGCAGTGCATCGAAAGGTACTGTCGATGACAGAGGTAATAACAGCGACGATAGACAGCAAGAGAGTGGTAGCTTTCGTATCCTCTTCAATCTAAGTAAGTAAATACTTTCAAAGCGTTTTCTAAATTGATGCATAATCGCCTGCAGATAAATCCATTACGTCCTTCCTCTGCCCCTTCCCATCTTGCTCTGTCTTCACCTTATGTTTACACGTAGTAACACAGGGTACTACACGTGGACATTACCAAGACATCATGAACTGTCGCATACTTCTGAAACACAGCAAGCTACCTTCGAATGAACTAATTGAAATCTTCGTAAACATGTACAGAAATAGGTTTCTGCAGGTAACAGTACTGACGCAGCAATCATCATCTTTGGTCACGCCAAGGACAACAGTAAAACAATGACGGTTTCAATGTGATGCAGACACAATTGCTTCAGAAAAAGAAGGCTAATACATTCGTGTCGCCAAAGTGTTGGGGCTTGCAGAAGCGTAACAGGTACCCCACGGCTCGTTACTGAGCGCACAACAAACTATACTACAAGGTTACCATAACGGAAGGAAGTCTCACTGTGGAACTAAAGTAGCGTGCGCATCGCGAGGCCAGTAACCAGCAGCTCATCCGGTGAAAGCGTCGTAACGCCACGTCGAGGATACGCCTATTTCATCAGACGGCTATTCGGTACGTAATCCACTATCGACTTTCTCTATATCACACACTTTCTAAAAGGTTTCACTCCCTTGCAATTATCGATAGATTATTCCGAAGTCACTTGCACGTCTATTTTTGTACGCTGTAAATCACTTCTTTATGTTTCGAAAGATACTTTTATCCAATGTGATTTCGTTCTCCTTTTGCTCTATTCATCACGGGATCTTGTGCACCATGTCTCTTCAAATAGTCTTCTCCCATTCACATTAACAACATCTGTGCAGAAAAAACAGGAAAGGAAAACAACTTTTGATTATTTTAGAGTTGAAAAAGAGAAGTGAACTATTGTTTTGATAGAGGACAGTTTCTGCAGACAGCAACATGACTACGCGAACAGACCAGGGAAAATTAAAGACGGTCTGCAATATTATCTTTCTTCAGACATGTTATGGTTTTTTACTGGCATTCCTCCCGGAATAACTGTTTACTGAAATTTCTTTATAATACTGGTCTGTAAGATAACATCTGTATCAGTTACAAATGGTTCAAATGGCTCTGAGCACTATGGGACTTTACGTCTGGGGTCATCAGTCCCCTAGACTTAGAACTACTTAAACCTAACTAACCTAAGGATATCACATACATCCATGCCCGAGCCAGAATTCGAACCTGCGACTGCAGCAGCAGCGCGGTTCCGGACGGAAGCACCTAGAACCGCTCGGCCACAGCGGCCGGCTGTATCAGTTACCACGTAGCCATTCTTTGTGTATCTGAATGAAAAGAGGAATGTTTGACTGTGACGCCTTGGATATATTAAGACGAACAGGGAAACATGTTCATGTGGTCAAGACTATGGCAGGATACTGATGGCAGAATATTTAGATCAGAACGTTTGGTCGACGACTTGACTGCCACTCTGCCGAAATACGTATCCATTGTGTTAACGTATGCGTCAGTTTGCCCGATTTCAGTCGTGTGCTCTGTTAGACAAAATCTCTCGGTAATGTTTACAATCTTTCTTTTCTCTTAAGGTAAGCTGTCCTAAACCCGAAGTTTGGTTTGAAAACCACAGGTCATATTGGAAGTAGTGAGACATTGTCTCTTCCGACCTTTGAGGATTTAAAGGGACTTGTAACTGAACCTGACATTAGCATTGGTGAATGAACTGATAACTGACAGTTAAAAAGCGTAGAACTAACCAGGGATCCCACCTGAGATTTATGGATCCGTAGACAGGCGCTTACGTACTGAACACCATGTCATTCTGTCTTGTCGCCTAAATACATTACACACTGAGCAACGTCAACGGCTGGGTTAGTCACTGTGTCAAGTCACATAGTTCTTGTAACTCAGTTATAGTCACGAAAATTACACCTCAGTGTCAAATTAGAGAGCATTGCTTTGTGCACCTAGTACATCAGATAAACTTGTTTTAAATACAAATTATACCACCAAGGATACTCTACATTATTCTTAGTAAGAATATCCTTGGATTTATTATTAAGATTTACAATAAACTGCACAACTTTTTTAAATGACATCATATTCACCATCGGCTGCAGTGTTTATTACAATTTCCACGACTGCCATTTCACCCTGAGATGATTTTCAAGTGGTTAGCTGTAGCCAGTGTGTACACCAAAGTTGGACATACCACTGGCAAAAACACTTACGTGTTTCACAGTACACACATGAAAAATGTGGCTGAAGAAATAATCAAACTTTAATCATGTTCTGAAAACGTAGCAGCTGTCAAAATAAATAAATTGAATAAAATGGATGTGAGGCTCTATGGCTTATGTTAGCATTCGTCATATAAACCATCTTTATAAAAAGCACCATCTCCTTACGAGAACATATCATGAAACAAGCAAGTAAATGCAGCACTCCTAACTAATTTTACCGGTAAGTAAGGATTAAAACTCTTGAAACTGGGTTCGTGCAAATTCCACATGTCAGTAATGAACACTGTACTGATCAAAGATAGTCGGACAGTAATTGTTAATAAAGCAGAAAAATATTGTGTATTCACTAAGAAAAAACTCTGTTTCTGTAACTTGAAGACTTTCTGTAAGTACGTTAAATCACCACGTATAACTATGAGCGATTCTGCCAGAACTGAATTCCCACACGTCCATCGTGACAGATTTAGAACTGCTCCGGCACAGACTGCTTGCTATTACAAGTTTATTCCCGTTGCTGTGGTCACCGCAGGAGGCCAAAAATATTGAATGAGGCAACCACACCTGTCTCGAGGCAAACATTGACGCAGAATGTAGCCGTGTAAGTTGGGAGCGTCGACATCTTTGACCTCGATCTTGTCGCACCCTATGTATTGGGCAGTCACTGTACTTCGTTTTGCTTATCCACTGAAACTACGGTTGACAGCGCTTGTTGCCGTGATGGTTCAGTACTTCGCCATGTCCAGATTTAAATAAATGCCTACTACTTTGTCTCATGTGTTGTGTTTTGTGGTAATCTATTTTTCCGTGGAAGAAACGAGAGCTCTATAAGGAACGAGGTCACTCAAAACACAGCTCCTCTTGCACGTTGCTTAGGATTGAGAAATTAAGTGTGGGAAGAGCTCACTCATGTGTAAAACCGGTTCATTATTGGCTCATCTCTTGCAGGTGTTGGGAAATAAATGAGGCGTACATTTTCACCACATTTTCTAAACACCTGAAATAGGCTTGAGGCTGCATAAAGCACACCACGCGATTTACCCAGGCTATATTCATCCATTATTTGACAATGAGAGCACTTAGCAGTTTCTAATAAGCATTACTCAAAATTACAGCCGCGCGCTTGGCCGCGCGGTTTGAGGCGCCATGCGCGGATTGCACGCCACCTCTGCCGGAGGTTCTATTCCTCCCTCCGGCACGGGAGTGTGTGTTGTTCTTAGCATAAGTTACTTTACCTCCGCATAAGTTACTTTACCTCTGCAGTTTGGTGCCTTAGGAATTCACAGACATTTGAACATTTTCAAAATTTCAAAATTTTTCTCGCTGACATCCTCCAAAGAACGATGGAAGGAAAAAACTTCATATCTTACTCAATTTTCGCGGTTAAAGCAACAAAACTTCAGTATCAGGCTTGGCGTTTTAACTTGTTACTTGTTAACTATTAAGGCTTCTCGCAGCAAATTTCGAACAGAATACTTACTTCTACTACATGAATGCAGTAACTGAAACAGGCAAAAAGGAATACAAACGTCTCAAAAATGAAATCGACAGGAAGTGCAAAATGGCTAAGCAGAGATGGCTAGAGGACAAATGTAAGGATGTAGAGGCATATCTCACTAGGGGTAAGATAGATACCGCCTACAGGAAAATTAAAGAGACCTTTGGAGATAAGAGAACGACTTGTATGAATATCAAGAGCTCAGATGGAAACCCAGTTCTAAGCAAAGAAGGGAAAGCAGAAAGGTGGAAGGAGTATATAGAGGGTCTATACAAGGGCGATGTACTTGAGGACAATATTATGGAAATGGAAGAGGATGTAGATGAAGATGAAATGGGAGATATGATACTGCGTGAAGAGTTTGACAGAGCACTGAAAGACCTGAGTCGAAACAAGGCCCCCGGAGTAGACAACATTCCATTGGAACTACTGACGGCCGTGGGAGAGCCAGTCCTGACAAAACTCTACCATCTGGTGAGCAAGATGTATGAAACAGGCGAAATACCCTCAGATTTTAAGAAGAATATAATAATTCCAATCCCAAAGAAAGCAGGTGTTGACAGATGTGAAAATTATCGAACTATCAGCTTAATAAGTCACAGCTGCAAAATACTAACACGAATTCTGTACAGACGAATGGAAAAAGTAGTAGAAGCCAACCTCGGGGAAGATCAGTTTGGATTCCGTAGAAACACTGGAACAAGTGAGGCAATACTGACCTTACGACTTATCTTAGAAGAAAGATTAAGGAAAGGCAAACCTACGTTTCTAGCATTTGTAGACTTAGAGAAAGCTTTTGACAATGTTGACTGGAATTCTCTCTTTCAAATTCTAAAGGTGGCAGGGGTAAAATACAGGGAGCGAAAGGCTATTTACAATTTGTACAGAAACCAGATGGCAGTTATAAGAGTCGAGGGACATGAAAGGGAAGCAGTGGTCGGGAAGGGAGTAAGACAAGGTTGTAGCCTCTCCCCGATGTTGTTCAATCTGTATATGGAGCAAGCAGTAAAGGAAACAAAAGAAAAATTAGGAGTAGGTATTAAAATTCATGGAGAAGAAATAAAAACTTTGAGGTTCGCCGATGACATTGTAATTCTGTCAGAGACAGCAAAGGACTTGGAAGAGCAGTTGAATGGAATGGACAGTGTCTTGAAAGGAGGATATAAGATGAACATCAACAAAAGCAAAACAAGGATAATGGAATGTAGTCTAATTAAGTCGGGTGATGCTGAGGGAATTAGATTAGGAAATGAGGCACTTAAAGTAGTAAAGGAGTTTTGCTATTTGGGGAGCAAAATAACTGATGATGGTCGAAGTAGAGAGGATATAAAATGTAGGCTGGCAATGGCAAGGAAAGCATTTCTGAAGAAGAGAAATTTGTTAACATCCAGTATTGATTTAAGTGTCAGGAAGTCGTTTCTGAAAGTATTCGTATGGAGTGTAGCCATGTATGGAAGTGAAACATGGACGATAAATAGTTTGGACAAGAAGAGAATAGAAGCTTTCGAAATGTGGTGCTATAGAAGAATGCTGAAGATTAGATGGGTAGATCACATAACTAATGAGGAAGTATTGAATAGGATTGGGGAGAAGAGAAGTTTGTGGCACAACTTGACCAGAAGAAGGGATCGGTTGGTAGGACATGTTCTGAGGCATCAAGGGATCACCAATTTAGTATTGGAGGGCAGCGTGGAGGGTAAAAATCGTAGAGGGAGACCAAGAGATGAATACACTAAGCAGATTCAGAAGGATGTAGGTTGCAGTAGGTACTGGGAGATGAAAAAGCTTGCACAGGATAGAGTAGCATGGAGAGCTGCATCAAACCAGTCTCAGGACTGAAGACCACAACAAAACATGAATGTACTTGTGAAGTTACACCTTTGCACAAAGCATAGTTCAGGAGGTATGACGTAATAAACATTGAGATGCGTGAAAAATTAGCTTTTCTTGAAACGGAACACCAATTACCCAGGTATACTCATCCAGTGTTTAATAACGAGAGCACTCAGCGATTTCCTACGAAGTTTAAACATGCTGCTGTCTTTAAAGAATCGGGGGTGCAGGGCTGCTCGCTATACCCAGAATAGCGTATATTAAGAGACATAATAAATCAACAACTGCGTCGGCTCCGTAAGATTTCCGCAAAATTTTGATTCAGCCCTTCGTAGTACAGAGGAAGGAAACAAGACGTGTTTCTTGGAGCCGAAGGCGGCGCCTTCGTGGCAGACTGTGATGTGAGTCGGCTAGCCGTGGATTCTCGGCGGGGCGCTATTTTGTTGGCGCTCTACTGCAGCGCCGACGTTGGCTCCTTTCCAGACTGGAAATTTGGCGCGCGAAGCGCTCATCTGTTTCCTCGCGCGACGTCGTTTCTTTGTATTGCCTCCCTACACTGCACACTCAAGCATGCCGTTACTCGTGGCTGGGTGCTCTGCATATGCAGTGTCCGAACCGCGAACCGCTGACGAATGTCTGGTGCAGTGTACTTATTATTTGAATTAACTATCGTGTGTTCTCATCCCACGTACTAACGTGAGAACATGAAGAAGAACGATAACATAGGCTCCTTCGCGGGTACTTTTTGTTTCTGTAGTTTTCTCCGGCAGCGAGAGACGCGACGCCTCGTTCGGCCGCCGTTCATGAAGACTGAGCAGCCCTGTTCTATCAAAACATTTCCTGGAGTGTACCAACAAGGAGAAGGTGATTGTGGTGCAATGGGTCTATGCAGTAGAACAAGTTATTATTCAAGGCCCAGTAATAAGATTTCAAAGGGACTGGTTCGATGTGAAGTCTGATGCTTAGTTAAGTTCCCTGGACATTGAGCCATTTTTGAGCGTAACCGCAGCACCTAACATCGAGCCGGGTTTCCACGTGCAACAAAAATGACGCCACTTGGTCGCCAGTCCAGTTTCGTCACCGAAGTTGCGTGTGGAAACAACCAAGTTCCTGTAACGTCGCTGCTAGCCATGCCACAAAAGATAAACACGCTTCAACTTTGTGACTCGATTGTCCTTCTCCCACCACTGATTAGTGTCAGAAGGAACCGACACCATCGAAGCTAACACGCCGTATCTGATGCTTTTCATATTTATACTTTTGTATTACGAAAATATATGCTTTTATTGATACACCACGTTAAGGGTCTCTCCAAAATGCGTTGTTTTGAGTATGGTTTGTTATGCTACAGTAGTAGGATTGCGATTTGGTGTATACGGGCTATACCATTGCGAATACGAGCACGTAATGGCTAATTTACGTGGTGGAAGGATGTGTTGCATAGATATGCATAGATAAAATTTGTGTCTGAGCAAGCAATTATTATTCAATTAGTGAAAAGTAATTTGTGGTTTCACAGCATCCATTACTCCAAAAATAGTGAAAATTAAAGCAATGATAGCAGTTTATTAACATAATGAGATTCTTGCACGGCAAACTTCAGTGCTCTTTAAATATTTACCCATTGGATTTGAGAAACAAAGTAACGAGGTTTCTGGTAAAAGTATTGTTTCACATTGAGTGTAGCTTTTAGTAAAGGAAATCAACTATGTAAAAATGTCTTTTAGTGAACTTGCATGAAGCGTAGCTTCAAGATTAGGTATTGAATAAATTTAATATTTCCTCGTATTTAACTGGTGGGAGGTACAAGTGTGAGAATATTAGCTTTTAAATGAGCCTTTAGCGTATCATTAATAGCGTCCAACATAACACACAAAAACTTCGAAACAGTATTTTTGAGAACGTTGTACAGGCCTAAATATTGGAAAGATGTAATCACCAAATGTCAGATATCAAAATGTCACTTCTAGTTTTAAATGGTTCAAATGGCTCTGAGCACTATGGGACCTAACATCTGAGGTCATCAGTTCCCTAGACTTACAACTACTTAAACCTAACCAACCTAAGGACATCACACACATCCACGCCCGAGGCAGGATTCGGACCTGCGACCGTAGCAGCAGCGCGGTTCAGGACTGAAGCGCCTAGAACCTCTCGGCCACAGAGGCCGGCGTCTAGTTTTAGTTGAGCCAAGACTGCACCTGTAATGTGAATAACAAAGTTTTAATTGAGCTCGAATCATATCTCTACAAGTACTCAAAATTAATCATCGTTATCCGAAAGTGTTTCACGTACGGATCTTAGTTTACAAGTCGTACGTCCGTTCCTTTTTTATAACGTCATTGTGCTACCTGTGGTATCATTCTGCTTCCAAATGCAACATCTGTGCTTTCTCTTCTTCTTATTGAAGTCTTGGATTAATTATAAAACCGTATTGAAAGCAGTGCCACGATCATTTTGACAGGAGCGTGTGAAAAAAGCAGCACAAGGCACTACTGCCGTTTACTTGTTATTGTCTCGGTGTGGCGTCACTTTTGTTGTAGGTGGAAGCCTGACATTGACTCGTTGTGTCCGTAGTTACGCATTCCACTCCATTACACCAACCGTAATGTACCCTACAGTGGATAATTAAATTCATCATACCTAAAGATGATGCTAAGATCGATGCTAAATGTTCTAGGCCCAATTCGCAACGCGTGCAACGGACAGACACGTCAGAATGACGCTATTGGCTGGAGAGTGACGTGATACACTGCCCCTTGCCACTGAACTTCGCTGACCAGCTGCCGTCTTACATCTTTCGTTCAGAATGTTCGAAGACTGATTTTATTCCTCGCGTGTAAGCGATGTCAGCGCAATAACTACGGCAGCAGCTTGAAGTAACAACCGTAAACAACACATGTGCATTCAACGAATGTGTTCTGAGCAGGCAGCGTTACGCAGCGGACGTGCGGTCCAGTGTGTCAATATTGTTGTCTGAGAAATGGCAATGGAGCAACTGCTCTAAATCAAATGGTCAATACATTCACCAGAATATTCTGAAGAAGAGAAAAATTTGCGGAAAGTTTGCCCGCAAATCTTCAGTCCCGAAAACAAACGACGGGTTGACGCCTGCTGCGACTTGACTGAAAAGCAAAACGCAGTCAGTTCTTCTCTGGAAATATCATCACAGGTGAAGAGTCATTGTATTATTAATACGACCTTACCACAAAATGACAAAGAGCAGAAATTCAAATGAAGCGTCAACGCTTCGACGACATAACGGACATTCAAACCACTGTATGCGCAAATTGAACAGCAACATAAGGAAGGACTTTTTCGGCAATTTAACCTAATTCTATGAACGTTCTGTGCATTGTACGCAAGTGAGGAGAGGCTGTGTGGAACACCTGAAGATTTAATACCACCATCTTGACTTTCCTCTATCTTTTTTAATCAAGTCTCGTAACATTTTGGACTGAATGTGGTGCATTTCGCTGTTGTTACATACGAGAAACTTTTATAATTAAGGATTTATAATGTCGGGAGTGCAAACACAAGCATGCATCCCTTTCTAAAGTTAAAACTTTTTAAAAAATGCATGGGTATTTTAGATGTGACAACCAAACAAGTATACGATTAGTTCATGTAGTAATTCCATTTTTTTTTCTCTTTTACAGGTATGTCTCGAATGTAGCTGCTGTAAAGGTAATATATTGCGTCATTTTGCTACTTAACTAAACAGAACTCTGAAAAGGATTATCAAGTGATGAAAACATGTAATTATAATCAAATGCCGGTTTCCTGAAATTTTTGAATAGTGTTTCGCGAAAAGAACTCTTCTTCCTCCATGAATCCCTATTTTAGTTCACGGGTGTTGGGCGAACCTGGTGCTAACAAATCGAGCACCATGCTTCTGAATTACTTCGACGTCTTCCTTTAATTATTTAAAAAATAAAACACTGCACCAGTCACTTTTCTTTTTTCTTTTCTTCATGCATAGCGCAGTGCGTTTCAGGAATTTATTCCTACATTCAGGAGCAGCTATTTGCATTGGTAGACTCCGTGTGTGTTGTTCTGCCTCTGTTGTCCCGCAGACGTCACATAAAATACCAAGGTAAATACTTTCACCTCAATATATGAGTAAATTGCTGAAACGCATCCTGCTAAGCCCGAAACGGAACGTATCTTGCAAAGTGTTCTATTATTTAAATCATTAATACTGCATGTTCTAAAAACATCGACGATGATGACGATTGGCTTCCTTTAATCACACCTTGTGAGGAATCCAAACACTCCAGCTGTACTCAAGGATGGGTTTGCGCAAGTGTTTCTTAGGCTGTCTCCTCCCGTACTAGATTAACTACACATTCCTAGAATTCTCGCAATAAACAGAGTCGAACATTGGCATGGTAAGTTCAGTTCCATGTCAGTTGTAACGTTAAGCCTAGATACGAGGGGACGCCACAAAGTAAATTACTCATTATTGTGGCAGGTCAAGTAGCTGTTGTTGAATGGCGCACTACTCTTCAAAGTGACACAGATGTACGACCGTAAACAGAGGTCGGAACGTTCAACCAGTTGTTCTATTCCTCAATGACAGAAATCCGTTCCTTGGTCGCGGAGCCATTAGAGAACCATTGTGTGAACGACGCTACCGTTGGAAAATCTCTTTGCGCCCCAGAGGTGCTTTTCACATGTCGACAAGAAGGAAACCGCATGGTGCAACGTGTGAGTGGCCTTGGTCAAATCGTTGGCACCGTTCCACTACGGATGGGCGCGACGTTCCATTGGGTCATATACCGACAGAATTCCGTAGTGAATTTGTGTGTAATTTAGACGTTTTGCCCACAAGAATCGTACTCACCCGCGTACTTCAAGTCTGGAGTACATTTCCAGTTACCGCACCAATTTACTCCCGCACTGTGATGCGCATGTCATCCGTTTCTTGGAGTCACAGTTCGAGCAGAACTGTGACTCCAAGAAACCCTTTTTGACAATGAGCCACTGTTGTTGTGCAGAAGTCTTAGCGTGGGACAATACGTGTGGCTTACTTTCCGAAGTCACCTTTATCATAGCATTTCCTAGTCGTACACGTGTGACAGCACTTTTCGGTATTGCTGTCGCTTCAGTGAGTTTCTTGCGGCAGGAGGAAGGGGTTTTTATTCGGCTTCAAGACGATGGGTTGGATTTTCCGTACTCAAATGTATACGGTTGAAGTCGACAAGTCTGACTTAGAGAATGGGCAATTATCTCATGACGGCTATTCCAGAAAAAATTCTTTATGTAACGCCAGGAGGTAACAGCTTGCAGAAGTGCTGTGTGCAGGAGCAGGAACTGTCCAATGATAATGACAATGCTCACATTCCGCTCGCGATACTGATTTGCTGTAAAGCCTATAATATGTTGAATAATTTCGTGGACCTCTTGAAAAGGAGTCGGGCGGCAGTCCTGGTCATATTAAAGTAGCAAGTTGTGAACCCTCTGGAGCGCAGTTCGTGTTTTAAAGTAGTGATAATTTCGGAAATCTGGAGTTACTGATCCTTCGGGATCAACAAATAAATTTTTCCAGTACAGAAGTCTACGAAGTATTCGAAAGTGTTTCTGTCCTGCTTAGGCACCTTTTTGCTGTTATCTGCAAGTGTTGCGGGTTATTGAGTGTGGAGATATTGCGTAAAAGAAGAGCTTCCAGAAGAGTTACAATGACCGTAGGGGCTAGGCGCCGAACAGCAGTTTGAGGAAGTGTTGCACTTCTGTCACTTTAAACGATTCTCTTCAGTCGTCGTTGGTCCCGTTCTGGCAGCATCTTTTTTTCCGTTCGTAACGCTGTCGGAGATTTAATGCTTTACCGGATTCCTGATATTCACGGTACACATGTGAAATGGTCGCACGGGAAAATCCTCACTTCATCGTTACATCGGAGATGCTGTGTCCCATCGCTCGTGTGCCGACTGTAACATTACGTTTAAACTCACTTAAATCTTGATTACCTGCCGTTGTAGCAGCAGTAACCGATCTAACAACTGCGACAGACAGACAACTGCGATGACTTGAAACATGTTGTCTGGTCGGACGAGTCTCGTTTCGAATTGTATCGAGTGGATGAATGTGTACGGTTATGGAGACAACCTCATAAATCCAAGGACCCTACATGTCAGAAGGGGACTGTTCTAGCTGGTAAAGGCTCTGTAATGATGTGTGGCGTGTGCACTTGAAGTGATATGGGACCCCTGAGACATCCCGATACGACTCTGATAGGTGACACGTACGTAAGCATTCTGTCTGATCACCTGCATCTCTTCAAGTCCATTGTGCATTCCGACGGACTTTGATAATTCCAGCAGGACAGTTCGACACCCCACACGTCCAGAATTGCTACACCGTGGCTCGAGGAACATTCTTCTAGGTTCAAACGCTTTCGCTGGAAACAAACTCTCTCGGCATGAACATTATTGAGCTTATCTGGGGTGCCTTGCAACCTGCTGTTCAGAATGGTTCTCCACCTCTCGCACTCTTATGGATTGATGGACAGCCCTGCAGGATTCATGGTGTTCCCTCCAGTACTACTTCAGACATTGATCGAGTCCATGCCACGTCGTGTTGCGGCACTTCTGCGTACTCGTGGAGGTCTTCACGATATTAGGCAGGTGTTCCAATTTCCTTGGCTCTTATATATATGTGTGTGCGTGTGTGTCTACATTTTCGAGATTTCTGTAAATATACAACCATTTTGTTTGCATTCGTCCCAAGGGTGCCCTATAGTACCGACCTTTCCCCAGACCACGCTCTTCCTTTTGTAGTGCAAATTAACAATTGAATACACACTATTACTTAATTTTCGTCGAACACCACCACCAGCCCCTCCAAAGTCTTACAAAGCACAGCTTCGTTAGAGGGTGATCCCGAAGATCGGCCACGTTAGCCGTGTGACTGCTACACTACAGTATCAAGATCGTGTGCTCAACTTCCGCGTCACGTCACGGCTTTACGTTTCTGCACGCTTTTATAACAGAAAACGCGTCGATGACTAAGCAGCGACCGCAGCACCACCGTTCCCAGACTCGTCATAGTCGCGGAACAGCAGTGGAAAGGAAGGAAGCCACTAGAGCAATGACGTAACAGCGTCGCCTTGAATTCTAATGCATGCAACCCTCACCATTAGACTCGTAAATGCGTGGACAAAAAATACGGAAACACGAAAACCACAAAATATTAAAGTGCCTAATACGGTCGAGGAAAACGGTTGACATGCCAAACAGATATCACTCGTCTCGAAATGGATACATTCAGGTACTGCATAGTTTTCTAGGGAATCTTACATCATTCTTCTTGCAAATGAGTGGTAGCTTCAGGTAATTTTGATGGAGGTGATTAGCGATCACGCATACTTCTGTCCAAATTGGACCATATAGACTCAACAGCTGAACAATATTGAGAAGTAGTGACTGTGGTGGCCTGGGGAGATGCTGCAATTCATCCTCGTGCTCCTAAAACTAGTCCTGCACGATGCGACTGTCTGAGCAGGGCCCCTGCCGTCCTGGAGCACAGCATCACCACTTCCTTTCGCTTACGCCATAGTCCCGCAGCGATCGCAGGGTCGGCGTGGTTACAACGGATTTCACAGTGTTAGTGTTAGGGATGGCCGGATGCCCTTCCTGCCGCCACCCCGTACCCCCCCAGGACGGAATCAGTCTGCGTCTAGTGTAAATCGTGAAATAGTGCGGACGTGTTCCAAATGTCTGCGACGCGTGTAACTGAGGCGGAACGTGGGGACCAGCCCGGTATTCACCTAGCGGGATGTGGAAAACCGCCTAAAAAACACATCCAGGCTGGTCGGCACACCGGCCCTCTTCGTTAATCCGCCGGGTGGATTCGATCCGGGGCCGGCGCACCTACCCGAGTCCAGGAAGCAGAGCGTTAGCGCGCTTGGATATCCTGGAGGATAGCACAGCATCACCACTGGACAACAAATATTGTACCACGGGCTAGAAATGTTCAGCAAACTTGGTCAGATATCCTTGGCAGTAATGCGACCATGCAGAGTAACCATGGGGCCTATGGAATACCACTACATGGCTGCCCAAATCATCGACGAACGCTTGGCAAGTAAACTGGGCCAGAAGTTGGAAACAGCGTGAGACAAGACTCATCCGTCCAAATGTCTTTCTTCCATTGCTCCACAGTTCAGTTTTCATGGCTGCGGCACCACGTTGTCCAGTTAGAGGCATTTTAATCGCTGACGTGTGATTTTGGGATTGCACCTCACCGTGCGATTCCCGGCTTATGGAGCTCCCTTCGTGTTGTTTTGATGCTCACATGGTTTGCGAGTGCGACTTTCAGTTCTGCAGCGACCTTTGCAGCTGTCATTCTCTTATTTTTCTTCGCAATGCTCTTCAATGGCTCAGTCAGTATACAGGGTGGTCCATTGATAGTGACCGGGCCAAATATCTCACGAAATAAGCATGAAACGAAAAAACTACTAAGAACGAAACTCGCCTAGCTTGAAGAGGGAAACCAGATGGCGCTATGGTTGGCCCGCTAGATGGCGATGCTGTAGGTCAAACGGATATCAACAGCGTTTTTTTTAAATAGGAACCCCCATTTTATTACCTATTCGTGTAGTACGTAAAGAAATATGAATGTTTTAGTTGGACCACTTTTCTCGCTTTGTGATGGATGGCACTGTAATAGTCACAAACGTATAAGTACGTGGTATCACGTAACATTCAGCCAGTACGGACGGTATTTGCGTCGTGATACATTACCCCTGTTAAAATGGACCGTTTACCAATTGCGGAAAAGGTCGATATCGTGTTGATGTATGGATATTGTGCTCAAAAAGCCCAACGGGCGTGTGCTATGTATGCTGCTCGGGATAGTTACGTTATTTAAGGAAACAGGAAGTGTTCAGCCACTTGTGAAACGTCAACCACGACCTGCAACAAATGATTATGGCCAAGTACGTGTTTTAGCTGCTGTCGCGGCTAAACCGCACATCAGTAGCAGACAAATTGCGCGAAAATCGGAAATTTAAACACGTCGGTGTTGAGAATGCTACATCAACATCGATTGCACCCGTACCACACTTCTATGCACCAGGAATTGCATGGCGACGACTTTGAACGTCGTGTACAGTTCTGCCACTGGGCACAAGAGAAATTACGGCGCGATGACAGATGTTTTGCACGCGTTCTATTTAGCGAGGAAGCGTCATTCACCAACAGCGGTAACGTAAACAGGCATAATATGGATTATTGGGCAACGTAAAATCCACGATGGCTGCGACAAGTGGAACATCAGCGACATTGGCGGGTTAATGCATGGTGCGGCATTATGGGAGGAAGGATAATTGGCCCCCATTTTATCGATGGTAATCTAAATGGTGCAGTGTATGCTGATTTCCAACGTAATGTTCTACCGATATTAATACAAGATGTTTCACTGCATGACAGAATAGCGATGTACTTCCAACATGATGGATGTCCAGCACATAGCTCGCGTGCGGTTGAAGCGGTATTGAATAGTATGTTTCATGGCAGGTAGATTGGTCGTCGAAGCACCATACCATGGCCCGCACGTTCACCGGATTTGACGTCCCCGGATTTCTTTCTGTGGGGAAAGTTGAAGGATATTTGCTATCGTGATCCACCGACAACGCCAGACAACATGCGTCAGCGCATTGTCAAGGCATGTGCGAACATTACGGAAGGCGAACTACTCGCTGTTGAGAGGAATTTCTTTACACGTATTGCCAAATGCATTGAGGTTGACGGAGCATTTATTGCATTAATGTGATATTTACACGTAATCACGCTGTAACAGCATGCTTTCTCAGAAATGATAAGTTCACAAAGGTAGATGTATCACATTGGAACAACCGAAATAAAATGTTCAGACGTACCAACGTCCTGTATTTTAATTTAAAGAACCTACCTGTTACCAACTGTTCGTCTAAAATTGTGAGCCATATGTTTGTGGCTACTACAGCGCCATCTGCCACAATGCGAAAAAAGTGGTCCAAATAAAACATTCATATTTCTTTACGTACTACACGAATATGTAATAAAAAATAGATGTTCCTATTTAAGAAAAACGCAGTTGATATCCGTTTGACCCATGGCATCGCCATCTAGCGGGCCAACCATAGCACCATCTGGTTTCGCTCTTCAAGCTAGACAAGTTTCTTTCTTTGTAGTTTTTTCGTTTGACGCTTATTTCGTGAGATATTTGGCCCGGTCACTATCAATGGACGACCCCGTATACTTTTGTACGCGTTGCGACTTAACGGATGATGTTTTCCCGCTTTTCCTGTATGCGGCGTCAACCGCCGATACAGTGCGCCTTGAAACACCAAACGCTTTGGCCACCTTGGTTTGTGAGGCACGAGCACCAAAAATTTTCACGGAGTCAAATTCACTTAGCTCCGACATAGTGCACTCGCAACTACACAGAACACTTGTTCTGACTACGATGGTCACTTTTGACGTATTGGGAACATTGCGCAGGTGCAGTTGGTGGTCAAATACGGCAACGCCACCTGCAAGCTTGGCTAGCATCTGCATTTATGCTCAAGCACGCATTTCTCGCGGTGTTTCCGCATTTATATCCGACCCCTGCACTCGCTCCGTTTCCGGGCTGTAGCCGGCGCGGTCCCGCGGGCACCTGCGGCGTCGTGTCCGCTGCCGGCAGTCGGCGCCGCTGACCCACTAAGCAGCGCGTGCTCGCCGTGGTGGGCCCGGGCCGAGCTGTGGAGCGCCGTTACCCACCTGCCAGCCGGCCGGCCACGCGCGGGACTCGGGACCCTTATCGCGGGTCAGGGGGTCGCCTCTCGTTTCCGGAGCGCCTCTGTCTGCAAACAAGGAGCAGTCGACCGCGAATGGCAGCCCCGTCAAGTGGCCGCCAACTTTTATGGTCCGCAACAGATGCCAACGAGGCCTCTTTCTCTTGCCCCATTTTCCATGCACTCGGACCAACGGCACTCGCAGCAGGGTAACGTACATACCGCTAGGGATCCAATTCTTCTACCCAATGACGTGGCTCAGCTGTTAACTCTACGGTCGCAGGTTCGAATCCTGCCTCGGGCATGGATGTGTGTGATGTCCTTAGGTTAGTTAGGTTTAAGTAGTTCTAAGTTCTAAGGGGACTGATGACCACAGATGTTAAGTCCCATAGTACTCAGAACCATCTGAACCATTCAGCTGCTAATGCACTGGGTTCGGATTCGAGAGGAGCGTGATTCTGTTCTGCCTCCAGATTTGGGTTTCGCATTTAGCTGCAACAGCACTTCACTTGGATAGTGGACTGATTGCTCTGAAAGGGTCGCAGGCAAATTACCTAGCATGTGCTACGTCTCTATTAACGTCGTTGTCGATGGAGTATTAAACTCAAAGCTCCCTTCATTCCTTTTTGTCTTACTCTTTTCGTAGAAAGGGAACTGGTGGACAGATCTGGAAGAATGGCCAGTGTCTACTGTGCCCAGTAAAACGGTCGTGTGTAATCCAATTCGTTCTGTTAGTCTGCGAGAATCATAAAGCAGCAGATACCGGTACCCAGGTTGATGCTGTGTGCCTTGACTTCCGGAAGGCCCTTAATTAACAATATACAGGCGTTTGGAATATCAGACCAGCATGACATTCTTAATGAAGAGAAATCTCTACACGCAAAAGTAACTTCGGGCATACCCCAAGGGCGCGTTGTAGGACAATTACCTGCTTTATATATATATATATATATATATATATATATATATATATATATATATATATATATATATATAGGGGGAATCATATAAAACTTGTACTGCAAATATTGCGGAAATGGAAAGTGCTGTTGAAGTGCGGTTTTCGCTGAATGGATTGGTAGTCAGGGGCTCATATTGTTAGCTAATCAACAGATAGTAATAATGCTTAGAAAATCTTTTTGTGCAAACATGCCCCTTTATAAATGGAACAATGCCTTCTGACATTAATAACTAAAAGTATGGTAAATTAGAATGTCAGTGGACTTTGTTGCAGGATCGTAGTTTGGAAAGTTCCCACACCAACACTTGAACAGTATACTACCGGTATGCTATATCTTGTAAAGGAAGATAAAGGCCAAACATCCCGTCGTCATCAACGTATATAGAGACGGGTCTCTAGTGAAACCTGCCTGAACTGTAAATAAAATGCAGGCTCTGAACTGCGGATCTTCGACAGCCCTCATCTCAACGGGTATTGGTTCCCAGACATATCATAATACTAACTTTTCTTTTAGTTTATACTTCTTTTTAAACATCCTGTATATATAAATGACCGATTTCATAACGTCGGACGTTCCATCTGACGTTTCGCGAATGATGCTGTTACATACAGAGACGTTTGCAACGCTACAAAATTGTAGCGAAATGTAGGAAGAAAATCATAGCTTGTTGCAAGGATTGGCAGTTGACCCTTAGCATAAACAAATGTAAACGTAATGCACGTACATACGTAGATAGAAAGACTCTGTATTGTATGATTACACAATTACGCAACGATCATTGGGAGCAGTAACATACAGTAATCATCTATGACTTCGCGTATGGAGTGATTTAAAGTGGAACGCCCACATAAAACAACTACAAATAAGGCATATACCAGATTGACATTCATCGTAAGAATCCTCAGAAAACGTACCCACAAAGGAGGTAGCTTACCAAAGCCTCGTTCCACCAATATTTGAATACTGGTCGTCACTCTGGGAACCATACCAAATAGAATCGATAGCGATATTGGAGAAGATCCAAAGAAGAGCAGAGCGTTTAGTTACAGGCTCATTTAATAAGCGCGAAAGGGTCACGAAGACGCTCAGCCGACTCCTGTGGAAGACACTATGAGAGAGGTATTCCGCATCACGGTATGCTTTACTGTCAATATTCCGAGAGCGTGTTTTCCTAAAAGATCCAATCAACACATCGCTTACTCCCACGTATATCTCATGAAAAGATCATGAAAGTAAAATCAGAGAGATCTGAGCCCACACGGAGGCTTACCATCAGTCGTTCTCGCAGCGGACTATTCGCAACCGTGACAAAAAAGGGGAGGACGTGACTGTGGTAAACGAATACCCTTCGCTACGCAAGTGGCTCGCAGAGTATATATGTCGATTTACGCAGTTGTCCGCAGGAGACGAGTCAGATGTAACAGGCTGAGTTTTGACGTAACTGTTCATTCTCCAGGAGGTTTGTACCACTCAGCCACTTACTTCTTTGTGGAAAGGAAGACAAGAGACGAATAGTGAGTGGCTAATTAATTTCTTTTTTGCATTTCGTTCCATACCCAACTGGACAGCGCAGGCTGCTATAAATAGAGGACATGAGAACTATTTTGACAGCCTAGGGACGTGTTTCCGTGTGCAAGACATCAGAGATGCGAATGAGTTCATTGGAGCGCACCTATGTTACTGAATCATGAACAGTCTCCAAGACAGTGACGGTGTACAAGTATCGCCACACACGTTGTTGTTTTGGAGATTTGACAGCGATGTAACTGAACAGTTTCATCAACTTTTCGTTGGGAGTGGGCTTCATAGACAAGAAAAGAGTTCAGGCCAGAAAAATTGGGGATTTCATAATGGTCGACCCAACTTTCTAACAGATGTTCTCAGTTGGAGTGAATTCACTCGTTCAAAACAGTTATTCGGTCGTCTTCTGTATAATTCACGCGATGTGCTGAAACCATTTTACAGTGGGCTTTTTCCATAGCACTTTATTTTACTATAGTTCGGTTACGTCACTATGGACGTGGAAAGAAAATTTGCTTTAGATTCCATCTTCCTGGGTCAGTCCATTACTTGTTCACTCTTCCGGAACTGGTTTTTTTTCGGACGTTTGTTTTCCACATCGTTTTTTTCCAGAATTCCAAGGTTTCGTCGCTACTATCCCTACAATTTCGTGTGTTGGTCACTGGTTGTGCCCAATGTTTTTTCGCTCCTTGTCCTTGAATTTCTTAAAGTTATTAATGTGTCTTTATCTTGCTCTCCACCTACTTCATAATTCTTGTACTCATTGCCTGGCCAAATTCTGACATACTATCCAGAGAAGCACATTCTTTTCTTAAAGAATATTGTGATTTTCATGTATTTTTAAAAGTTCATCAGCTGATCTCAAATCACAGACTTGTTACTTTTATTTTCTTTTTTCTTCATTTTAAATCTAAGTAGCCGAAAGAATGATGAATGTTATAGTTAGATTCGTACACGTGAAATGCGGTGTTTTGTGTTTGATAATGTAAAATATTCAACGAAACATTTAGTTGGATTAGCTCTTCTATGAGCTGAGCCGACAATGTATTCTGCTACTAATTACTGCTCTCTACTTTTATATTGCATAAGGAGACCGAGTGAGTATGTTATACATTAGAGCACCCACTACTATCAGTGCAGGGCTGCCAACGGTCGGTAAACAGCGTCGACTGCCCCTTTTAGCTGCGCCCATTAGCTGCTCCCCGTCGAACGGAAGTCCCTTTCTCTTGTAGCCCGCTGTGGCATGCGATAGCAGCTGCTCACACAGCTAGGCAAACACTCGCCGTTCGTGGCACGCAAAGTGCACGTATAACGATGTCAAATGAACGTAAGTAGTATTTGAAAAACCTTGTACTACATATCCTAAGCCTCGGTCCTCTGACTGTATTTGCTGAGCGAAAAAGCACAGTTCTTATGACACTAAATGTGTAGGACGTAAAAGTAAACATTTGAGTATCTGGTTCTGTCGGCGTCAGTGTCAGGGATATTAAAATATTTGTTGCATAAGTATGGGACAGGATACTAGATGTGGTCTTTCTGAATACACCAAACCAAGTTTTCTCTTTAGCAACTTAAGGTAACCAAAGAGGACCAAATGGCTCTGAGCACTATGAGGCTTAACATCTGAGGTCATCAGTCCCCTAGAACTTAGAACTACTTAAACCTAAATAATCTAAGGACATCATACACATCCACACCCGAAGCAGGATTCGAACCTCCGACTGTAGCAGTCGCGCGGTTCCAGACTGAAGCGCCTAGAACCGTTCGGCCACACCGGCCGGCACAGCGGACCAAAACCGGCATTACGTAATGGAGAGTTGAAACTTCGACCAATCCTAAAACGACTCCAGCACCTCAACCGTGGAGCCACACTGATCGATCACTGGACACTCAGTCGGGAGGAAAGAGTTTCAGATCTGCTTATATTCATCCTGGGTTACTTCTTCTGTGGTTTTATTAAATCACTAAATGTCGGTGCGATTGTATAACAAGTTTACGGGCGGCATCTATCTACATTTTTAATGACCTGTGTGGTGAAACTGGTCTCTTCTAGATGTATTAATTGTCAGCAGAATGAATTTTACTCCACAGCAGAGATTGCGCTCATTTGAAGCTTCGTGACAGATTAAAACTGTGTTCCGGACCAAGGATGGAACCAGCGATCTTTTCCGTTCGCGCCAAGTGCTGTACCGACAAAGATATCCAAGTACGACTTATGAGTCGCTCTCGTAGCTCGATTTCCAGCAGAATCTCATCAGCTACCTTCAAAACTTCGCAGAAGTTCGCGTGCATAACTTGCGGTACTAGTACCCATGCAAGAAAGAACTGTATTGATAAACATTCCACAAGGAAATAAAAATGAGGAAGTTTGAATATTAACTGTAACAGAAGACTCACGTAAAAAATAAAACAATAATTGGTAAAGTATATGGACAACAACTGAAATTTTGTTTAAATTTTTGTGCTTCAGTTACTAATAAAGCATTTATAAGACATGAGATCTAATTTTGTAAAATATCCTGACGTTATAGGAAAAAAGGAAAGTAATTTCCAGAGTCAGCACTATAAATTGATGTAAGAACATCAGTTTTTGAGAAATTCTCTAACAAAAATTTTAAAAACGCGGGACCGTCATTACCATCATTCTTCGTTTCCGAAGAAATATATCCTGCTGTTTGTAAAAAGGAAAATACTGGTCTGCGACACGCCACGATAAGAGGACGTGTAGAACAGCGGAGCTATAATAAGTGATTTAAATGGAAGAGATGTGGCGTGCAAGTAGTCCCAACAGCGCCCTCTTGTGTGACAGGATAGGTCATTGTTACTCAAGGCTCAGTCGCCGTGGAGCCGTCATACGAAGTGGAAACATGTAACCAAGTAGCCGGCCGAAGTGGCCGAGAGGTTATAGGCGCTTCAGTCTGGAACCGCGCGACTGCTACGGTGGCGGGTTCAAATCCTGCCTCGGGCGTGGATGTGTGTGATGTCCTTAGGTTAGTTAGGTTTAAGTACACTACTGGCCATTAAAATTGCTACACTAAATTGCTGCAGAAATGCAGTTCATAGACGAGTAAATCATTGGACAAATATATTATACTTGAACTGACATGTGATTACATTTTCATGCAAGTTGGGTGAATAGATCCTGAGAAATCAGTACCCAGAACAACCACCTCTGGCCGTAATAACGGCCTTGATACGCCTGGACATTGAATCAAACAGAGCTTGGATGGCGTGTACAGGTACAGCTGCCCATGCAGCTTCAACACGATACCACAGTCCATCAAGAGTAGTGACTGGCGTATTGTGACGAGCCAGTTGCTCGGCCACCACTGACCAGAGGTTTTCAATTGTTGAGAGATCTGGAGAGCGTGCTGGCCAGGGCAGCAGTCGAACATTTTCTGTATCCAGAAAGGCCCGTACAGGACCTGCGACATGCGGTCGTGTAATATCCTGCTGAAATGTAGGGTTTCGCAGGGATCGAATGAAGGGTGAAACCACAGGTCGTAACACATCTGAAATGTAACGTCCACTGTTCAAAGTGCCGTCAATGCGAACAAGAGGTGACCAAGACGTGTAACCAATGGCACCCCATACCATCACGCCGGGTGATATGCCAGTATGGCGATCACGAATACACGCTTCCAATGTGCGTTCACCGCGATGTTGCCAAACACGGATGCGACCATCATGATGCTGTAAACAGAACCTGGATTCATCCGAAAAAATGACGCTGTGCCATTCGTGCACCCAGGTTCGTCGTTGAGTACACCATCGCAGGCGCTCCTGTCTGTGATGCAGCATCAAGGGTAAACGCAGCCATGGTCTCTAAACTGATAGTCCATGCTGCTGGAAACGTCGTCGAACTGTTCGTGCAGATGGTTGTTGTCTTGCGAACGTCCCCATCTGTTGACTCTGGGATCGAGACGTGGCTGCACGATCCGTTACAGCCATGCGGATGAGATGCCGTCATATCGACTGCTAGTGATACGAGGCCGTTGGGATCCAGCACGGCGTTCCGTATTACCCTCCTGAACCCACCGATTCCATATTCTGCTAACAGTCATTGGATCTCGAGCAACGCGAGCAGTAATGTCGCCATACGATAAACCGCAATCAGGATAGGCTACAATCCGACCTTTATCAAAGTCGGAAACGTAATGGTACGCATTTCTCCTCCTTACACGAGGCGTCACAACAACGTTTCACCAGGCAACGTCGGTCAACTGCTGTTTGTGTATGAGAAATCGGTTGGAAACTTTCCTCATGTCAGCGCGTTGTTGGTTTCGCCACCGGCGCCAACCTTGTGTGAATGCTCTGAAAAGCTAATCATTTGCATATCATAGCATCTTCTTCCTGTGGGTTAAATTTTGCGTCTGTGGCACGTTGTCTTCTTTGTGTAGCAATTTTAATGGCCAGTAGTGTAGTTCTAAGTTCTAGGGGACTGATGACCTCCGCTGTTGAGTCCCATAATGCTCAGAGCCACTTGAACCGTGTAACCAAGTACCACCATGCCTCGCCGACATTACAGGATCAAACATCGGCATGTGAGTGCTTTCGAAATAGCCAGAATGATTGGTCTCCGGAAGGCGGACCTGTTATTCCGTGACATTATCGTTCGTGTAGGGCACGCTGTTGCAACAGTGAGGAGTATGTGGAACCAGTGGAGAGAAGAGAACCATAGACAGCGCCGAGAGGGTACTGGACGACACAGTGTGACCACAGCACGATATGATCGCCATCTTGTCCGCTTGGCCGTAACGGGATACGGCGCGACGCTGGAACACTGCGATGAGTGTGGACATGTCTACGTCGACGGCTGGACGCCGTTGGAGAAGTGGCACTCATGCCATTGCGTCGACTTCCATTGACCAGAACCCCTCAAAGCATCAGACTGCAATGGGAACACGATCACCGACACTGACATGCTGAACGGGAAAATGTAGAGGTTTAGGACGAGTCCCGCTTCAACTTTTGCTACAGCAGTGGTTATATATGCGTTCGACGCCGTGGTGAACGCAATCGGGCAGACTG
The DNA here is from genome assembly GCF_021461395.2 of Schistocerca americana. Taxonomy (NCBI): domain Eukaryota; kingdom Metazoa; phylum Arthropoda; class Insecta; order Orthoptera; family Acrididae; genus Schistocerca; species Schistocerca americana. The sequence goes on along the minus strand of NC_060122.1, from coordinate 471,926,174 downwards.
TATTGTTCATCGGCGTAGCGGACAAACGCAAAGTGTGATGGTTTGGGGCGCCATCGCCTATAACTCGCTATCTCGCCTCCTACGTCTTCAGGACAATCTGAACAGCTGCTTCTACATCTGGGAGGTTTTACAGCCCCAGGTAATGCTCTCCCGCAGGTCATATTTCAGCAGTACAACACCTGGTCGTATGTATCGAGGAATATGCGAGCCTCCTTCGAAGAACGACGGGTACCACTGATCCTAGGCCTGCCCGATCGCCTGACACGTCGCCCATCGAACATGTCTGGGATGTGGTCGGTCGGCAACTTGTTCGTACAGGTCCTCCTGTTGTCGGAGTTGATTGTTTCTGAACGCCGCTACAAACCGGGTGGCAGAGCATTTCCCAGCAGCACATTCAGGGCACTTTGATTTCAAGCCACGACGTCTAGTGGCTCTGATTGTAGCACGTGGTGGAGCTACTCCATACTGAATCTCCACAGTCACAGTGCATGTACAGACCAGTAAATTTAACCATTAGTGTAGTGTCATGACCGTAATCGGTGGAATAAACTTCATTGTTATCACATCTCTCGCTCTTGATGTTTCACTTTCTCCAAACATGGTGGAAGTTTGAAAAAATGACGTGACTCGAACGAAGTACGAGCAGACTTCTACTCGCTTCTTCCGGTTGTGGTAATACCGCCGTCAGTCAACTGGCGCTCTGATATACACTGAAGCGTCAAAGAAACTGCGTATTTAAGTATAGAGATACGTAAACAGGCAGAATACGGCGCTGCGGTCGGCAACGCCTGTATAAGACAACTAGTGTCTGGGGCATTGTTAGATCACTTACTGCTGCTACAATGACATTATCAGAATTTGAGTCTGAACGTGGTGTTATAGTCGGCGCACGAGTGATAGGATGCAGCATCTCCAGCTAGCGATAAAATGGGGATTTTACCGTAGGACCATTTCATGAGTGTACTGTGAATATCAAGAATCCGGTAAAGCACCAAATCACAGACATTGCTGCGGCTGGAAAAAGATCATGCAAGAACGGGACCAACGAAAACTGAACAGAATCGCTCAACGTGATAGAAGTGCAACCCTTCCGCAAATTGCTGCAGATTTCAATGTTGGGCCATGAAAAAGTGTCAGCATGCGAACCATTCATCGAACCATCATCGATATGCGCTTTCGGAACCGATGGCCAACTCGTGTACCCTTGATGACTGCACGACACGAAGCTTTATGCCTCGCCTGGGCCCGTCAACACCGACATTGGACTGTTGATGACTGGAAACATTTTGCTTGGTCGGACGAATCTCGTTTCAAATTCTATCGAGTGGATGGACGTGTACGTGTATGGAGACAACATCGTGAATCCATGGACCCTGCATGTCAGCAGAGGACTGTTCAAGCTGCCGCACGCTCTGTAATGTTGTGGTGCGTGTCCAGTTGGAGTGAAATGGGATAAAAAAAAATGGTTCAAATGGCTCTGAGCACTATGGGACTTAACATCTCAGGTCATCAGTCCCCTAGAACTTAGAACTACTTAAACCTGACTAACCTAAGGACATCACACACATCCATGCCCGAGGCAGGATTCGAACCTGCGACCGTAGCAGTCCCGCGGTTCCGGACTGAAGCGCATATAACCGCACGGCCACCGCGGCCGGCGATGTGGGATCCCTGATATGTCTAGATACGACTGTGACAGGTGACACGTACATATGCATCCTGTCTGATCACCTGCATCCATTCATGTCTATTGTACATTCCGACGCACTTGGGCAATTCCAGCAGGACAATGCAACACCCCACACGTCCAGAATTTCTACAGAGTGGCTCCGGAAACACTTTTCTCAGTTTGAACACTTCCGCTGGCCACCAAACTTCCCAGACATGAACTTTATTGAGCATATCTGACATGCCTTGCAACGCGCTGTTCAGAAGAGATCTCTAGCCCCTCGTAATCTTACATAATGGACAGCTCTGTAGGATTCATGGTGTCGATTCCCGCCAGCACTACTTGAGATATTGGTCGAGTCCATGCCACGTCATGCCGCGAGAGCCCTGCACGATATTAAGCAAGTGTACTAGTCTCTTTGGCTCTTCAGTGTAGTACTCAAGAGCATCCGAAGTTTGAACTCCGATTTCTTGAAAACTCTTGAGAGCAGAATCGTGCTGGAGCAGCATTCTGTATGTTAGAACCGTGCGAAAAAAAAGCTAGATTAATGGGTCTTTGTATGTATGGTTGCGTTCTACATCTACATCATACTCCGCAAGTCACCAAATGGTGTGTGGCGTAGGGTACTTTCGGTACCACTGTCTGATCCCTCCAACCCTATTCCACTCGCGAATTGTTAGGCCACTAGAGTAGTCGCTGTCTGGTTACGTAAATGGAGAAGCGTTGGCAGGGTGAGGGCGGAAGCTGGGCAGCGGCGTTCCCAGCAGGTGCCGGCCGCAAGACACCCAAACCGCCGCCGGCGAGTGGCGGGGGGCGTGTGTATTCGCTGTCGTGTGAACGCTTCCACCGTGCCGGTAATTGCGGCCGTCCTGTTTCCCACAGCGACGCACGCATTGGCCAAGCAGCCGTCGTGGCCGGATGTATCAGCACCGCGGTAGCGCGTCCACCATTCGCTGACAGAAAAAAAGTTCGTTCCCTGCTGGATTCCTGTTAATTAGACTCGCTACGCAGAGCAGCGAAAGGAACTGGAGCGAGTGAGAGCAGCTACGATCGATAAGGCGACACGTAAGCACGAATGTAGCTCCATTACATCACTTTCTCAGGTTGAAATTCGCTTAAGGAGGGGTCAGACGTTATGCCAACTGTTCGCTCTGAAACAAATGGCAAGGAGAACAGGTTAAAATCGATCCTTTTAGCTTATGAACCGACCGTGTGCTGCCCTGTCTCCACCACAACTTCTTCTGATATTTAATGCTTTTTGACTGTATATCGTTGATGATATGAATGTTTGCCACTTTATTTAAGAGTAAAGCTGTAAAACTACTGTAGGCTGTTGTAGACTATCATAAGTAAGTATCGACTAACGTAGCATTGGTCAGTTAAGTCAATAAACAGCATCACTTGTATGTTAGGTGTGTTGCATAAGTATCAGGCATTACTTCATTTCGATCGCTTTGTTTGTGTATGTAGTCAGTGTCTTACTAAACACCCCTAGAAACCAGAAGCGATGAACTGTCTAGAAACTGAGGATATATAATGGGCGACTTAACGTTCGAACGATTTCGGACTTCATAATTACGCACTAGTCTGTTACCTAAAAATAAACAGTATTTATAGCAAAATTGGAATTTTCGATGTTTGGTTCAGAGTTTATTAGAAAAATATTGACTTGCAACATGAAATAAAACCATGTTGTACTAAAAGTAAAAAACGATACAGGTTTATCAAATAGCGGAAGAAAACGCAATTTCCACAAAGAAAAGATGAAATTAAGAAAACGCACAAAATAAATACGTATCAAATATCGCTTCAAAACTTGGTAAAGCTTGTAAAAAAAAGATTTCTGTTATTCTTAAACGACTTTCGCACTTAATAGTAAGAGCTAACTCTTGCCTTTGATCATGATGTGATAGGCACAAAGTAACAACAATAATTATATAGGTTTTTATGTTTGTGCATGTAAAGCAATTTCTTTGATTACATAAAAGGGCAAAAGTTACGTGAGCAACTAATCTAATTACTTATAAAATGCAATTTATATTTTATATTTTGTATGGACATGAAATACACAATGCACTAACGCCGAACGATGTACTCTTCTAATTGTGTATAAAACAAACAAAGGGAAGTGGTCGACTCTTAGTTTCATTTACATTCATCTTGGGTATTAATAAACCGCATCAGTTGTATTTATTCATTTGTAATTGTATCACTACCGGTTTCACGGCACCAAAAGTCACATCTTCAAGTGAACATATAACTAAATCATTACACCGGAAAAGCTCGGAACTTTGTACCCAACATTCGTTGTCCGGTCAGAACAAAATACCGCTATGACATAGGATAAAACAGCCGGATTTCAACATCTCGGATGGGTCCGCTTCTTCGATCTATACAGAACCGCGAACAGGGATCGCAGCCGTATCTGATGGACAACGAATGTTGGATACAAAGTTCCGAGCTTTTCCGCTCTAAGTTGTAGTTGTTTGTTCACCTGAAGATGTGGCTTTTATTGCCACGAAGCCGGTAGTGCCCCAAGACTAAATACAGCTGAAGCAGTTTATTAATACCCAAGATGACTACTCGTACCTGTGGTTGCCCTACCTGCAAGGTTACCATTTACATCAGGTGAACCGCTGGTTTCTGCGCTAGCAGTTACGTTGTACCGTCTTCGAAGTAGAAAGCTTACCATGAAGTTGCTTGAAGATGTTTAATTGCCTTTCCAAAAGCGACTAATATGAGTCAGTGGAAATATTTTCGATACATTCACGATGTATGTATTTGCACTAGTCCTAACGTATTTTCCGTCTGACAGTGTCACAACGGTAATTTGGGTAACCAACAGAACAGGCTATTTTATAACGGGTCGCTGGGGCCAAGGACTCCATTATGAAAACATGCAGCAAGCAACCCTGATCAGTCTCAGAAAGTTTATCCGTATACCTCAGACTCAGATATCGTAAAACTGAAATATTGTAATTTAAGCCATAATGTCTACTGGGTTGTAGCGAGCGATTTTTTAATAATTTAATGCAGTACGTATAGATATATTTCCCAATATTGTAGTTTCATTACAGAAAACTAGCAACTACCCCAGCTTTTCTAGGGTAACATTCAGTATCTACAGCCAGGCGACCTCTCTATAATATGTAATGATGTACCCAATCCTTCCTCGTGAATGAGTCTATATATTAGTGAGAACCGTATCAAAATCTCTGCGGTAGTGCCTGAGACTAGCCTTCACATACAGAGAGATAAACGTGGCAGAGGACTCTATAATATCTACAGATTCTTGTCAAGCTTCGCTACTCTCTGTAGTGCGTCAGCTGTTTCCGGCAGATACTGCCTCCTCTTTAGCTAACCAATTCGTATCTCCGATCATAGCTAAACACCCATTAAAAATGGAACAGATGACAATACATTCATCATACACTCATTATTACTGTAAACAAACCCTATATGTAAAATGAAATGTCCCGTTTGACTGACTGACTGGTCGTCGGTCAGACCAAACCGCTACGGATAGGAACTTGAAATTTGTAGATGGTGTTAATCTTATACTGTAAGAAATGTTTACTAGGGGACTGTTTGAAATTCCACCTCCAAGGTGGCGAAATCGGGGATGAAAAGTTTTTTGAAAATATGTCGTTCTTAAGGCAATCTTGAAGCTGGAGCTATGAAAAGTGTTATTTGGTTCACCGGTCAGCAATAGAGAAATACATGTTTCAGCACTTTTGGTAATTCAACGCCTAAGTAGCTGAATTAGTGGGTCAAAGTATGTTTTGCAAATAAACCATTTTTTTAAGCTACGTCTATGAAAAGTGGTATTTGATTTCTCGGTTAGAAATTTGAAAAAAATGCGTTTTTCAGTGTTTTTAGAAAATTCAATACCTAAGGGGGTGAAATAAGAGACGAAATTTTTGTTGTTGAAATATTTCATTATGAAAGCATTTCTTAAGTTAAATTTATGAAAATTTCATTTTCCTTCTCGGCTGGAAATAAAAAATTACGTGTTGCAGTGTTCCTGTAAATTCAGTCCCTAACGGGGCGAAACAGGGCCACACTGATTCACTGACTCAGCATTTCCCAGTTCAAACTGCTAAGGACAGAAACGAGAAATATGGAGAGGGTGTTGATCGTATACTGAAGGCATCGTTTACTGAGCGATTGCTCGAAATGAGACTGCAAAGGTGATGAAGGAGGGGATGAAAGGCTTCTTTAAAATATGTCGCTATGACGAATATTAGCTACGAATATTAGTACTTAGTTTCTAGGTCAAAAATAAAAAAATGTGCTTCAGCGTTTTTGGAAATTCTGTCACTAAGGAGGTATAATAGTGGGTGAAAGTTTCTTGATAATAAATCATTACTAAATTACTAATTAAGCATTTGTAAAGCTACAACTGTGAAAATAGATATTTGACTTCTCAGTTAAGAGTAAAAACTTACGAGTTTCCGTTTTTCGGAAATTCAGCCCGTAAGGGGATGAAACACGGGATGAAAATGTTAATGAATACACTCCCGGAAATGGAAAAAAGAACACATTGACGTTTGAACAATTTATATAGGACTGTGCTTAACCTGACACACAATATTTTTAGCGCAACGCAATCTGACTTTCAAATTTCCCTACTAAAGAATGGCCCTGACAAACATTAAACTATACCTTTCACAAATCACTTACCTCACAAAAATCTTCGCTGCTCAAGCTACTGCAATACAGCGAGCGCCACTACTGCCAGCTAAATAAAAGATTCAAACTACTGAAGGCACTAACTACTGATAGGGGTAGTTAGCAAATGAAAGATATTAATAGAGAGCAAACAATGTATTTACCTTAATATCATCACAAGTCATAATATATATATCAGTTCATGACAAATTACAAAACTTCGCCATCTCTCTCCCCACATCCACCACTGCTGGCGGCTCACCTCCAACTGCGCAACGCTACGCGCTGTTCACAGCCAGCTGCCTAACACTACAATGGCGAGAATTACAACAATGCAAAGCAGCCACAGACTGCACACAGCACAGCCAGTGATTTTTCATATTGAGCGCTACGTAATGTTGCCAATAAGAAAACATAAACAGCCTACTTACATAGAGAAAACATAAACAGCCTACTTACATAGCCCCCATGCTCCCCACAAAAAATTTTACAAATTTTTTTTGGGCAGTGGCCAATAATGATTTGATAAAATTTTTCATAATTACAATAACAAAGAAATCAAATGCACACACTTATTGATACAATGTTGGTCAAAAGCTAAAATTTTCTCACAGTCCATAAAGATAGTCAACATTGTTCATCACAGTGAAACTGCCGTTTCTTTTCTCAAAGTCTGAGCAGTAAAAGACAATGCACACAGAAGTAGTGGACTTCCATGCAGTCTTGAAGAAGTAGTGTTGTCCTTCCAATGGAAAGACAGTGCTGACTCTTGACATGCTGACAGGTAATGGGCCACAATGGAGCAAACCCACAGCAGAGTCATTCGAAGTTTTGAAGAATATTGGTAGGTAGGTCATCACAGAGCAGACCCACTGGAGTCCTGGTAGAGATTGTGGTATTGGTGGGCCACCAGAGGTGCAGACCCACTGTAGTCCTTGTAGAGATTACGGTATTGGTGGGCCATCAAAGATGCAGACCCACTGTAGTCCTTGTAGAGATGGCCAGCAGCCATCTGTTGTGACTGTGCAGGTGCACAATCACCATCGAAGAGTCTTGCGGAGAATATAGCAAGTCCATAAACCACCACTTGTGCACTCACAAAGTTTTTGGAATTGTCCTTAGAACGAGCAATGCTGTTATCCAGTCCCTTGCTGAATCATTAACACACATGCAAACACTATCAGTCCCTACTTCTCACATATTGTCCATATACTATGACCAACAGAAACGTGTGCAGTGAAATGTAACTTAATTGGAAGAACTGGTAACAATTACAATTTGATAACATAAAAATACAATAACAAAGGTACAAAATACATCATTAAAAACATAATAATATAGATAACATTTGTAGTACAGGCTTTACAAAAGAATAGAAATAAACATATACATCAGTGTTACAAAAATAGTGACATAAGTACATACATAAAATAATGAGAATAGTTTTCGAAACATTAATTTCACACATGAACATTGAAACAGAACAGAATTGTAAACAACTTTACAAAGAAAATAACATATTATTAATGCAACTTATATTTGAGGATAACAGTATTCCTCCTCCTAGTGAATATAGCTTAGTATTAGAAGAGAAAAAAATTCTATGAAACAGTACACAGAGACAGGAAGAAAACAAATACACAAGGGTACACAAACACATAGTGGGATAACACCAATAGGAAAGGACAGGGTTCGTTTTCAGTGTAACATTTGGTACTGCAGTCCAACCCAAAACTTCATTCTATAGATCTTTTTGTGTCTAACTGTTGCTGTGTTTGTCTCTGATTTTGTTCCATTTGTTGCATTAATTGCAATAATAATGTATTAGTGTCTGGAATCTGTTTCTCTACGCTGTTCGGCAGTGCATTTGCACCGGCAACATTCACATTTTGACAAGCAGAAAATGTGTCTTGACTTATTTGAGAAAACGGTGAGGATCCAAAACCTGAATCTACAGTATTTGCGAGATTGTTTCCTGTCATTTCGGATTCCTGAGGCGAGCTGTTGCCGACCGATCGATCGATAATGCTTCCCTGTTCTCTACATGTTTCAATGTCTACACCATTATTTGACGCCCGCTCCATTTCCCTATGCACAGTTACCAAATTACTACTTTGAATATTTGTTAATTCATTACATGGTGGCGTTAACACACTGCTTTCGTCTTCACTGTCATTTCTCAGTTTACTTTGGAGCCTAGTATTACGTTTTTCACACGCCATTATTGTCAGAGTATTTCACACGATAACAAAGAAAAGCACAATTTGAAGATCAAAAATAAGAGAACACATTAACATAGCACTGAAAATAATATCTAGTTAATTACCAGCGCAGCTGCGAAATACTTGGTGCAAATCTACATGCATGCCACAACTGTTTTACAGTACAACAATGAAAGACTGCAACTACAAAGGAGATTCTCTCTACAATTACGCGCTAGCAATAAACAAAAGCTACACTAAATACACAAACTACAAGAAAAAAATCAGAAGATTCCAGTGAGGTATCCTAGGCTAAGGGTCGACATATGAAACGTCCCCTTTGAACAATTTATATAGGACTGTGCTTAACCTGACACACAATATTTTTAGCGCAACGCAATCTGACTTTCAAATTTCCCTAGTAAAGAATGGCCCTGACAAACATTAAACTATACCTTTCACAAATCACTTACCTCACAAAAATCTTCGCTGCTCAAGCTACTGCAATACAGCGAGCGCCACTACTGCCAGCTAAATAAAAGATTCAAACTACTGAAGGCACTAACTACTGATAGGGGTAGTTAGCAAATGAAAGATATTAATAGAGAGCAAACAATGTATTTACCTTAATATCATCACAAGTCATAATATATATATCAGTTCATGACAAATTACAAAACTTCGCCATCTCTCTCCCCACATCCACCACTGCTGGCGGCTCACCTCCAACTGCGCAACGCTACGCGCTGTTCACAGCCAGCTGCCTAACACTACAATGGCGAGAATTACAACAATGCAAAGCAGCCACAGACTGCACACAGCACAGCCAGTGATTTTTCATATTGAGCGCTACGTAATGTTGCCAATAAGAAAACATAAACAGCCTACTTACATAGAGAAAACATAAACAGCCTACTTACAACATTGACACCGGTGTGTCAGACCCACCATACTTGCTCCGGACACTGCGAGAGGGCTGTACAAGCAATGATCACACGCACGGCACAGCGGACACACCAGGAACCGCGGTGTTGGCCGTCTAATGGCGCTAGCTGCGCAGCATTTGTGCACCGCCGCCGTCAGTGTCAGCCAGTTTGCCGTGGCATACGGAGCTCCATCGCAGTCTTTAACACTGGTAGCATGCCGCGACAGCGTGGACGTGAACCGTATGTGCAGTTGACGGACTTTGAGGGAGGGCGTATAGTGGGCATGCGGGAGGCCGGGTGGACGTACCGCCGAATTGCTCAACACGTGGGGCGTGAGGTCTCCACAGTACATCGATGTTGTCGCCAGTGGTCGGCGGAAGGTGCACGTGCCCGTCGACCTGGGACCGGACCGCAGCGACGCACGGATGCACGCCAAGACCGTAGGATCCTACGCAGTGCCGTAGGGGACCGCACCGCCACTTCCCAGCAAATTAGGGACACTGTTGCTCCTGGGGTATCGGCGAGGACCATTCGCAACCGTCTCCATGAAGCTGGGCTACGGTCCCGCACACCGTTAGGCCGTCTTCCGCTCACGCCCCAACATCGTGCAGCCCGCCTCCAGTGGTGTCGCGACAGGCGTGAATGGAGGGACGAATGGAGACGTGTCGTGTTCAGCGATGAGAGTCGCTTCTGCCTTGGTGCCAATGATGGTCGTATGCGTGTTTGGCGCCGTGCAGGTGAGCGCCACAATCAGGACTGCATACGACCGAGGCACACAGGGCCAACACCCGGCATCATGGTGTGGGGAGCGATCTCCTACACTGGCCGTACACCACTGGTGATCGTCGAGGGGACACTGAATAGTGCACGGTACATCCAAACCGTCATCGAACCCATCGTTCTACCATTCCTAGACCGGCAAGGGAACTTGCTGTTCCAACAGGACAATGCACGTCCGCATGTATCCCGTGCCACCCAACGTGCTCTAGAAGGTGTAAGTCAACTACCCTGGCCAGCAAGACCTCCGGATCTGTCCCCCATTGAGCATGTTTGGGACTGGATGAAGCGTCGTCTCACGCGGTCTGCACGTCCAGCACGAACGTCAACTGAGGCGCCAGGTGGAAATGGCATGGCAAGCCGTTCCACAGGACTACATCCAGCATCTCTACGATCGTCTCCATGGGAGAATAGCAGCCTGCATTGCTGCGAAAGGTGGATATACACTGTACTAGTGCCGACATTGTGCATGCTCTGTTGCCTGTGTCTATGTGCCTGTGGTTCTGTCAGTGTGATCATGTGATGTGTCTGACCCCAGGAATGTGTCAATAAAGTTTCCCCTTCCTGGGACAATGAATTCACGGTGTTCTTATTTCAATTTCCAGGAGTGTATCTTTTGTTACCGGTGTATTAAAACATTTTTACAGCTGAATCTGTGAATATTGGTATTGCACTTTTAAGGAACTGCCTGTTAGAGGATAAAAGTTTCCGTGGAAATACCACCACAAGATCTCAAAAGGCAGGATTAACAAACATCTCGGACTCCAGCTACCAGAATTGCTTTCTGTTCAGAAGTAGATTCAGAAAAGACCATACTTCTTTGGCCTTAATCAGCGTGAAAAGTTTAGAAAATGTTGCAATTTGTGAGCAACTTAAAAATTCGATTAAAGATAAACAAAGAATCTGTGCAGACCATACAGTTAAGCAGCGGGCACCAAACTAGCAAATTATACGAGTATACACAAAACTTCCCCGTGAATCAGTCTGTGAAAACCATATCAAAATCCCTACAGCTGTTCCTGACATTAGCCATGACATACAGGCCGGAAAACGCAGCGGGGAACTGTAATTCATAATACGTATAGATACTGACCCACGTTCAATCAAAGAAGGGAGTCAAGAGGTCTATGAATGACTGTAAATGTCGTATGCGTTCGTATTGGCTCGCTGAGGAACCTTCACTGCCGAGGTCGTAAGGAGTCGATTCACCGTCAGCGCAACCCGTGCGGAGTGCGCGACGTACAGTAGGTACGTACCCCTGAAGGCCAGCCGCAGCGTGCTGCCACTTTCGCCGTAACACAGACATGGGCAAGGAATCCCGTGAGGGCGGTGCCCAACCACAGCGGCCGAGCCGCTGCTGCTAGTGGGACTGTTACCACATCGCGCTCGCCACACCCACATACCACTGGCGGCTTCTGAAGCAGCTTACTAGGCAATCTGTGAGCTCTATGTGGTTTTGGGGAGGGCCGAGTGAGTTCAACCAAAGAAAAACCTGTTGCACTATTTCGCTATAGTGTCTGTGCCCGTACAATTATATTTATGGATTCCAAAAGACACGGTAGTGTGTGGGAAACAAAACATTAGAAACAGATACTATCGACACACGCAGAATATTTGCCAATGACATTAAGTGAAAAATGTCAAACTGAGAGCTCGTCACCCGTGTCGTGCAAGAAGTACACTACTGGCCATTAAAATTGCTACACCAAGAAGAAATGCAGATGATAAACGGGTATTCATTGGACAAATATATTATACTTGAACTGACATGTGATTACATTATCACGCGATTTGGGTGCATAGATCCTGAGAAATCAGTACCCAGAACAACCACCTCTGGCCGTAATAACGGCCTTGATACGCCTTGGCATTGAGTCAAACAGAGCTTGGATGGCGTGTACATGTACAATTGCCCATGCAGCTTCAACACGATACCACAGTTCATCGAGAGTAGTGACTGGCGTATTGTGACGAGCCAGTTGCTCGGCCACCATTGACCAGACGTTTTCAATTGGTCAGAGATCTGGAGAATGTGCTGGCCAGGGCAGCAGTCGAACATTTTCTGTATCCAGAAAGGCCCGTACAGGACCTGCAACATGCGGTCGTGCATTATCCAGCTGAAATGTAGGGTATCGCAGGGATCGAATGAAGGGTAGAGGCACGGGTCGTAACACATCTGAAATGTAACGTCCACTGTTCAAAGTGCCGTCAACGGGAACAAGAGGTGACCGAGACGTGTAACCCATACCATCACGCCGGGTGATACGCCAGTATGGCGATGATGAATACAGACTTCCAATGTGCGTTCACCACGGTGTCGCCAAACACGGATGCGACCATCATGATGCTGTAAACAGAACCTGGATTCATCCGAAAAAATGTCGTTTTGCCATTCGTGCACCCAGGTTCGTCGTTGAGTACACCATCGCAGGCGCTCCTGTTTGTGATGTAGCATCAAGGGTAACCTCAGCCATGGTCTCCGAGGTGATAGTCCATGCTGCTGCGAACGTCGTCGAACTGTTCGTGCAAATGGTTGTTGTCTTGCAAACGTCCCCATCTGTTGACTCTGGGATGGAGACGTGGCTGCACGATCCGTTTACAGCCAAGTGGATAAGATGCCTGTCATCTCGACTGCTAGTGATACGAGGTCGTTGGTTCAAAATGGTTCAAATGGCTCTGAGCACTATGGGACTTAACTTGTGAGGTCATCAGTTCCCTAGAACTTAGAACTACTTAAACCTAAGTAACCTAAGGACATCACACACACCCATGCCCGAGGCAGGATTCGAACCTACGACCGAAGCGGTCGCGCGGTTGCAGACTGTAGCACCTAGAACCGCTCGGCCACTCCGATCGGCCGAGACCGTTGGCATCCAGCACGGCGTTCCGTATTACCCTCCTGAACCCACCGATTCCATATTCTGCTAACAGTCATCGGATCTCGACGAACGCGAGCAGCATTGTCGCGATACGATAAACCGCAATCGCGATAGGCTACAATCCGACCTTTATCAAAGTCGGAAACGTGATGGTACGCATTTCTCTTCCTTACACGAGGCATTACAACAACGTTTCACCAGGGAACGCCGGTCAACTGCTGTTTGTGTATGAGAAATAGGTTGGAAACTTTCCTCATGTCAGCACGTTGTAGGTGTCGCCACCGGCGCCAACCTTGTGTGAATGGTTCAAAAATGGTTCAAATGGCTCTGAGCATTATGGGACTTAACATCTGAGGTCATCAGTCCCCTAGAACTTAAACCTAACTAATCTAAGGATATCACACACATCCATGCCCGAGGCAGGATTCGAACTTGCGACCTTAACGGTTGCGCAGTTCCAGACTGAAGCGCCTAGAACCGCCCGGCCACCACGGCCGGCTTGTATGAATGCTCTGAAAAGCTAATCATTTGCAGCATCTTTTCCTGTCGATTAAATTTCACGTCTTTGTGGTGTAACAATTTTAATGGCCAGTAGTGTATATTAAATGGCAGTGTTAAAACTACAATTTAAAAGACAAAGTATACAGAGCGATTATGCTAAGTGGGGACAAACTTTAGGAAAGCGTCACTCAGAGAATAAGGAGCAAAAATGGTCGTACGGACATATGGCCCAAAATGCTTTCCAAGGGAGGTACATACTTGAAGATGGAGATAAAAAGTCTTTGAGGTTTCAGTTATCGAAAGCACACATTAAAAACTCCAGACAGTAGAGAACGAGTCACTGCGACAAAGGGGTCCTCTTCCAAACTATTCAGCAAACAACCCTGATCAGACCGAGCAAGGTGGCACAATGGTTATAAAACTGCACTCGCATTCAGGACGATGACGGTTCAATTCCGCGTCAGGCCATCTTGATTTAGGTTTTTCATGCTCTTCTTAAATCGCTCCTGGCAAATGCCGAGATGGTTCCTTTGAAAGGACACGGCTGACTTACTTCCCCATCCTTCCCTAACCCGATGGGACCGAAGACCTTGCTTTTTGGTCGCATCCCCACAAATCAACCAACCAACCCTGATTAGCCGCTGACATTTTATCCGTATATATTACACTCAGCCGCTGTAAAAGGGAAATTTTGTGATTAAGTCATTATGTCCATTAGGTTGCAGCCAACTGTTTTAATTCTACGCTCGTATAAGTAAGAACAGACGGTTACTATGCAGTCAACTACCCAAACTACTTTTCAAGGTCACGCAACTACCCACTTTCAACCACTTTTCAGCGTTACCCTGACAAAGATCCTACAAAAAGGCTCCTGTTTATTAAAATCTGCATGTGTCTTTTGGACGTTATGTTCTTATGTGTGTGCCGCGCGGGATTAGTCGAGCGGTCTAAGGCGCTGCAGTCATGGACTGTGCGGCTGGTCCCGGTGGAGGTTCGAGTCCTCCCTCGGGCATGGGTGTGTGTGTTTGTCCTTAGGATAATTTAGGTTAAGTAGTGTATAAGCTTAGGGACTGATGACCTTAGCATTTAAGTCCCATAAGATTTCACACACATATATACTTCTCATGTGTGCTCTCTACCTGCACTGTCCACCTTCAAATGGGAGTACCTCCCTTGGAACTCACCTCCGGCCATATGTCCGTGTGACTTTTCTTGCTCCTTATCCTCTCAGGGATGGTTTCCTGTAGTGTAGCAAATTACCCACGGTACAACGAAAATTCACAAAACTAAAGTACTCAAGTTATATGAATGTACTGCTGAAGGCTGTAACGAAAAAGCAAGGTATAAGAGCAAATCAGTTTTGGTACAAGTTTGTGAACATCTCCTTGATGCTCTCCCATGAGTCAGACATTGATTTTAGCTTCTTGTTACGTACAGAGTACACACTGGGGTTGAGGAAGGAAGGCGCAGGAAATAGCAGACGTCCTTTTCAAAGGAACCGTACCGGCATTCGCGTTAAACAATATACGGGAATCATGGAAGGCTTCAATTTGGATGGCCGGATGGGGATTTCAACCGAATAAACATCCAGAGTCTCACCTATGCACCACATGGATTCGTCAAAGTCTGCACCTACATCGTTACTCCGCAATCCGCCTTACAGCACGTGGCGGAGTATACCCCGTATCATTACTAATCATTTCCTTTCCTGTTCCACTCGCAAACAGAGCGAGGAAAAAACGACTGTCTATATGCGTCCGTATGAACCCTAATTTCTCATATCTTCGCTGTCTTTAGGCACAATGTATGTTGAAGGCAACACAATCGTTCTGCAGTCAGCTTCAAATGCCCGTTCGCTAAATTTCCTTATTAATTTTCCCCGGAAAGAATGTCGTATTACCTCCAGGGATCCCCATTTGAGTTCCCGATGCATCTCCGCAATACTTGTCTGTTGTTTGGACCTACCGCTAATAAATCTAGCAACCCGACTTTCAACTGCTTCGATGTCTTCCTTTAATCCGACCTCCAACGGATTCCAAACACTCGAGCAGTACTCAAGAACAGTTCGTAATAGCATCTTACAAGCGGTCTCCTCTACAAATGAACCACACTGTTCTAGAATTCTCGCAATAAACCGAAGCCGACCCCTCGCCTTTCCTACCACAATCCTCATATGCTCATTCCATTTCATATCACTTTGCAACGTTACGTCCAGTTATTTAAATGACTTAACTGAAACTAGACGCTAGTAATACTGTATCCGAACACTACAGGTTTATTCTTCCTACTCATCCGAATTGACTTGCATTCTTTCACATTCAGAGCTAGCTGCCATTCATCACACCAACTAGAAATTTTGTCTAGGTCATCTTGTATCCTCCTACGGTCACTCAACTTTGACGCTTTGCCGTAGACCACAGCATCATCAGTAAACAACCGCAGATTGCTGCCCACCCCGTCCGCCAAATCTTTTATGTATGTAGAGAGTAACAGAGCCTACTACACTTATTCTTAATCGATTTGCAGGACACCTTTTACTGTGGTTCTACTGTATTCTTATTTGATTAATAATGTGCAGAACATCAGTGTGCGTGGCGGGTGTGGCTCAAATGTTCAAATGCGTGTCAATTCTGAAGGGACCAAACTGCTGAGGTCATCGGTCCCTAGACTTACACACTACTTAAACTAACTTAAATTAACTTATGCTAAGAACAACACACACACCCATGCCCGAGGGAGGACTAGAACCTCCGGCGGAAGGGGGCGTGTGAGTGTGTGTGTGTCTGTGTGTGTGTGCGTGTGTGATTGTGAGTATGCGAGCCCTTTCACAGACTATGCTGTTGCCTGTACGAAAGATGCAACGCCAGAAGACTGTTGCGAAATGCTGATGATGACCTATGGAGGATCGATGACTGGTGCAGTGACCGGTAGTTGGCTCTCAGCGTTAATGTAAAAGCAACGTATGCCCATAAAGAGGCGAAGAGGTTCATCATTGCTGCTGTATGCTATTGGTGAAAAATCGCTAAAAACAGTAGCTACCGTAAAAAAAAAGAAACTAGGAATAACAGTTGCGAGCAAACTAAAGTTTTTTACGTACTCGTTCCCCATAAAACAAATTGTAGGAAAAGCAGATGCCAGGCTGAGACCCATGGAAGAATCTTAACTAAGTGTAATTCGTTCACAAAAGAGGTGGCTTCCAGAACAGTTGTTCGGCCGCTTCTTGAGAGTTGCTCATCTGACTGGACTCTCATCAGGCTGTATGAATGCAAAAGAGAGAAAAAATCCAATTCAGAGGTGCACATTTCGTCATGGAATAGTTTAGTAAGCGGGAGCGAATTACAGAGATGCTCAACATGTTCCAGTGGCAGACACTACAAGAAAGGCGTTGTGCATTACGGAGAGGCTTGCTGTAGAAATTCAGACCGCGGCCGTTCGAAGAGCTTCGGGCAACTTATTACCATCTGGCCCATACGTCTCGCAAATTGACCGCGATCGTTCAAGTATACTTACTGGGTGGCTATAATTAAAGTGCAGCTATTCACAGTCCAGCGTCAGTTGTAATTATCACATGGCAGCAAAACTTGGTAGGTATTCTCATGCGTTAAATGCGGAACAGGGTTACTCTGTTGATTAGTTCCACTTTTGACCACCTGGTGCTAATCCGACGTTGTACAGCATCTCGTAAATGTCTCTGTTGTTCATATTGAACAAACTGTGTACTTGGCGGTTAACAGTAAGTTAAACATTATGTCTTTCCCACTTGTTTGACGTTTTCTGCTCACGTCCCGTTCCTAACCCATTACATATGGAAATACTACTGTACATGGTTCTTGCATTCGCAGCGGCAGAATTACACCTGGTGGTCAAAATTGGAACTAATTTTTCTATCGTAAATCGGTTCCGCATTAACGCATTATAATATCTACCAAGTCTCGCTGCCGCACAGTGGACGTCCGTGAGTACATTTACATGTACCGGGTGATCAAAAAGTCAGTATAAATTTGAAAACTTAATAAACCACGGAATTATGTAGATAGAGAGGTAAAAATTGACACACATGCTTGGAATGACATGGGGTTTTATTAGAACAAAAAAAAAAAAACACCCCTTATTGCTAGACGCGTGAAGGATCTCTTGCGCGCGTCGTTTGGTGATGATCGTCTGCTCAGCCGCCACTTTCGTCATGCTTGGCCTCCCAGGTACCCAGACCTCAGTCCGTGCGATTATTGGCTTTGGGGTTACCTGAAGTCGCAAGTGTATCGTGATCGACCGACATCTCTAGGGATGCTGAAAGACAACATCCGACCATAAGTCCGGACATGCTTTACAGTGCTGTTCATAACATTATTCCTCGACTACAGCTATTTTTGAGGAATGATGGTGGACATATTGACCATTTCATGTAAAGAACATCATCTTTGCTTTGTCTTACTTTGTTATGCTAATTATTGCTATTCTGATCAGGTGAAGGGCCATCCGTCGAACATTTTTTTATCGTTTGTATTTTTTTCGTTCTAATAAAACGCCATGTCATTCCAAGCATGTGTGTCAATTTGTACCTCTCTATCTACATTATTCCGTGATTTATTCAGTTTTCAAATTTATACTGACTTTTTGATCACCCGGTACATCTGTATGGTTACTCTGCAAATCACATTCAAGTGCCTGGCAGAAGGTTCATCGAACTACCTTCACAATTCTCTATTATTCCGATCTCGTATAGCGCGTGGAAAGAACGAACACCTATATCTTTCCGTACGAGCTCTTATTTCCCTTATTGTATCTTGGTGATCGTTCCTCCCTATTTAGGTCGGGGTCAACAAAATATTTTCGCAGTCGGAGGAGAAAGTTGGTGATTAGAATTTCGTGAAAAGATTCCGTCGCAACGAAAAACGCCTTTCTTTTAATGATGTCCTGCCCAAATCCTGTGTGACCCTTTCTCCCACATTACGCGATAATAGAAAACGTGCTCGGACGCCGAATAACAAATAAGGCGTGTCCACTCTTGTCTTATCTTGCTGAACGTGAGTTCTGGATGGTCGTGAGCCCCGCCCTCCAGCCAGCGAGCGGCCAACGCCAAGTGTGCCGCGACAGAGTGACCGCAGCGACCCAGACCCAGACCGCGAAACGAAAGCCCGGGCCGCCTCCCGCCACGCCCTCACGCGCTTTCTCACGCCAGCGGCGAAAGTGAGAGCCGTGCGACGAAAACAATAAAAAACCGCAGATTGGCGCCAAAAAAAACACGCGGCGCCGCCCGTCGCCACGCACCGCCGCTGCGATCGGCACGCAACCCATGGGAACTCCAGAGGTGCTGGTGGTGTCGACCCACCACTTTGCGAGCGTTTACACCTGCCGGTGACGAGCTGCAACCGATTGAAATTATTCAGCCCCATCTAGTTCTACTAGGGTCATTCAATATGTAACCCCCCCAAATACCGGGTGATCAAAAAGTCAGTATAAATTTTAAAACTGAATAAATCACGGAATAATGCAGATAGAGTGGTACAAATTGACACACATGCTTGCAATGACATGGGGTTTTATTAGAACCAAAAAAATACAAAAGTTCAAAAAATGTTCGATAGATGGCGCTTCATCTGATCAGAATAGCAATAATCAGCATAACAAAGTAAGACAAAGCAAAGATGATGTTCTTTACAGGAAATGCTCAATATGTCCACCATCATTCCTCAACAATAGCTGTAGTCGAGGAATAATGTGAACAGCACTGTAAAGCATTGGCGTCGGATGTTGTCTTTCATCATCCCTAGAGATCTCGGTCGTTCACGATACACTTGCGACTTCAGGTAACCCCAAAGCCAATAATCGCACGGACTGAGGTCTGGGGACCTGGGAGGCCAAGCATGACGAAAGTGGCGGCCGAGCACACGATCATCACCATACGGCACGCGCAGGAGATCTTTTGCGAGTCTGATAATACAGCTTCACTAAAAGCGCCTTTTCAGGTAACGTCAACATGCGGCGACTGCTGGCGCATCTGATTCTCTTTCACATTACAGCTCCTTTTATACACGATTATCATGCGCAGTCACTGACGTTTTGCTGTCCAGCGCCATCTGTCGGGCATTTTAAGAACTTTCTTTTTTATCTAATAAAACCCCATGTCATTCCAAGCATGTGTGTCAATTTTTACCTCTCTATCTACATTAATCCGTGGTTTATTAAGATTTCAAATTTATACGGACTTTTTGATCACCCGGTATTTTCTGCAGCCCTTAATACACTGAAGAGCCAAGGAAACTGGTACACCTGCCTACTATCGTGTAGGGACCCCGCAGGCACGCAGAAGTGCCGTAACACGACGTGGCATCTGTTCAACTAATATCTGAAGTAGTGCTGGAGGGAGCTGACACCATGAATCCTCCAGGGATGTCCATAAATCCGTAAGAGTACGAGGGAGTGGAGGTCTCTTCTGAACAGCACGTTGCAAGGCATCCCAGATATGCTCAATAATGTTCATGTCTGGGGCGTTTGGTGGCCAGCGGAGGTGTTTAACCACAGAAGAACGTTCTTGGAGCCACTCTGTAACAAGTCTGGACGTCTGGTATGTCGAATTGTCCTACTGGACGCACAGTCGACATGAATGGATGCAGGCGATCAGACTGGGTGCTTACGTATGTGTCACCTGTCACAGTCGTATCTAGACTCACTCCAACCGTACACCACACCATTACAGGCCGTGCAGCAGCTTGAACAGTCCCCTGCTGACATGCAGGGTCCATGGATTCATGAGGTTGTCTCCATACCCGTACACGTCCATCCGCTCGATACAATTTGAAACGAGATTCGTCCGACCAGGCAAGATGTTTCCAGTCATCAACAATCCAATGTCAGTGTTGACGGGCCCATGCGAGGTGTAAACGTTTGTGTCGTGCAGTCATCAATGGTGCACGAGTGGGCCTTCGGCTTCGAAAGCCTATATCGATGATGTGACGTTGAATGGTTCGCACGCCCAGCATTGAAATCTGAAGAAATTTGCGGAAGGGTTGCACTTCTGTCGCGGTGAACCATTCTCTTCAGTCGTCGTTGGTACTGTTCTTGAAGGATCTTTTTCCGGCCGCAGCGATGTCGGAGATTTGATGTTCTGCCGGACTGCTGATATTCACGGTAAGCTCGTGAAATGGTCATGCGGGAAAATCCCAACTTCATCGCTACCTCGGAGTACCTGCGCCCTATCGCTGGTGCGCTGACTATAATACCACGTTCCAACTCACTTACATCCTGATACCTGCCATTGTAGCAGCAGTAACCAATCTAACAACTGCGTTGTCTAATATAGGCGCTGCTGACCGCAGCGTCGTGTACTGCCTGTTTACATATCTCTGTATTTGAATACGCATGCCTGTACCAGTTTCTCTGGTTCTTCAGTGCATATACTTTGAGACAACTAATATCACGAAAACCACGCATCGTACGAAGAAAAAATTCTAGGTCAAAAGTTAATATTAGTAAATGGGCATCCGTGTGTGCTACAACTGGCCACCTCCTAAACACGCCCCCTCGTGGGCGGGTCAGCTTGGTGTTTTCAAATGATATTCCCCGTTTTTAATGCATATTCGTATTCTACGCCAAAAAAATACCTACTGGTTACCAAACCATTGTTTTCCATTCTTAGTAGATGGTGCTGTAATCGACAAATATCAAGTGTGCCTATTTTTGCAATTCTCCATACCTTGCAAATTGAAACATTTGTGTTCTGACGATTGACATTTACATTCGAAATTTACTTTACTGTTGCATATTTGCTTTACAGTACAATATGGCTATCCATTTCAATGTCTGGCTACAAACTGCGTTAGCATGATCCAGGAACAACGGTGTGAATATAATGCTTTTCTGTTCCATCGGTACGCTTGATTGTCGGTGAGCCCCTTGTCTCTCACCTTTGCGGTGCTTGATTTTGGCGAGTATCCACGGCAGATTCGCACTTCAAGGGCACTTTACTTTCTTACAGTGGTTGTGGTTTGTATTCCGCCGGTAGCCGCGTAGAGGCCAGCGCGAGAGTTACCGCTGTTGGATGGAAACTCACAGCGAAATCAGTCACCCTGATGTGCTTGTGCTCAGTTTTTAATGATCTTGATGTCGATCAGACGTTAAACCCCATCTTCCTTCCTTCCTCCCTCCGTCCCTCCCTTCCTTCCTTCTTTCCTTCGTTCCTTCCTTCCTTCCCTGAATCAAAGATTCCGATGGTTCGGCATAGGGAACAGAAAACTACGTTACCATACAAGTAGCTTGTTTGCCAGAAATATTAATGTGTAACCATATTATTTGTACTCTACAGTCACATTTGTATCACTCAAGTACCGTTTGAACATCAGTATCGGCCTCAAAACACAAAGGTTTGCATTTACACTGTAAATGGTACGTGGAATGAAATGCGTCGACTCTTAATTGCAAAAACATGCACACTTGATATTTGTCGATTACAGTTCCATCTACCACGAATGCCAAACAATGGTGTGGTAAAACATACGTATTTTTTGGCGAAGAATCCGAATATCCAATAAAAATGGGAGGTTCACATTTGAAAATACAAAGTTGACTCTGCCCACTTAGGCTGGCTGGTTGTAGCAGAGATAGATGTCCACTCTACTAATATTAACTTTCCACCCACAACAGTTTTTACGTACGAAATCTTTAGCAGTCTGAAGTTAAAACAAACTCAGTGTACATAAAACGACTTTTTACGTTCTTTTAATGTTTCTTCGACTGAATTTTCTCATTTTGCGAGAACTGTAGGGTTATTTTTTTAATTGTTAGAAACCATTCAACAGACAAAATCGCATAAAATATTTTTTTGTTTACGACAACTGGTTTCAGCAGACTATGCTGTCATCTTCCGGTCTTAAAATCTTTTGTCTTAAAATATGTTCATTTTGCTCCGACCTTAGCTGTTGAATGGTTTTTAATGTTTCTTCCTCACATGAGCGAACTTTCCGACACTTTCGACAATGGCAGACTTCTAGTGAATCATCAGAATGGTGTCTAAGCAAGACCTTCGTTACAAGCAACGTGCTATGATTGAATTCTTGACTGCGAAAAACAGCAATCATGGCGAATGTCCATTAACGTTTGTGTGCAGTGTTTGGTAATGATGCAGTTCACAGGAGCACTGTTGGGCGATGCGTAAAGACTGATAACGCGTCAGGAAAGGTAAGCCTATGCTCTCTCACCTTCGGGACGTCCTGTCACAACTACTGCTCCCGTCATGGTGCTTCCAGAAATACGACACACATATGATGTTATTTTGTCTAGCCCTGCACAAAATTGATTCGCACGCTCAAACATGTAGTTTTTCCATTGCTTGTGAAAGGTTGTTTGATTGAAAAATCTATGTAACCTCATAAAGCATCCACATTTCAGTTGTGCAAAACTGCTCTACACATGCTAAGACAAGCTCCCGCACAGAGATTCATCGTGCACGGTTTTCGTTTTTCAAGGTTGTCAGTTGCGATAAGCGTTCTCTGTCTCCTGAAGCGGATGTCGCCCGCTTTGTACATGCAGCTGCTACAACCATGCCTCACGCGACATTGCTAGCCGACAAAAGTGTCATCACCTGAAATAAAACAGCCAGCGGAAGACTGTTTGTACTCACGAACCAATTATCATTCAATGCGGCTCGCGATTTACGACTGGCGACATGTATGCGACTGGCAGAAGCCATGCAGGTGTCGTGCTGCACAAAGAGTTATTTTGGTGTGGCAGCACTGTCGCGGCATTGTCCCAGGTACCAACTGCAAGACCTAGACGTCAAGCTGAGGAGCCACAATAAGTATGATGCACAACTTCCGCGACCTGTCTTCACGGTACAGGCACACAAAGCTCGCAATATCTATGACGGATGCTCTCTCATAAAGTTTGTGGTACATACACACACCTATTCACGATAATTTAAGCTGCAGCAGTCATGCATTTAATTATATCCCCCACCCTCCCCGTCTGTGGAACACAGGTATCGCCTTCTTGTTGATTGTTTGTGTGTTCATATCGCAAACAAAGAGACATGAAACACAGCACGTACAAAAATATTCTCATACGTACCAGGCCAAAAAAACTGCCTGCAGTTGTAGCTGGTTTCCCTCTTCAGTTTTGTACGAAATGCGAGCCTGTAACTATAAATAAATCACTATGTATTCAGGCTTGTGGAATGATTTTAAACATTTTGACACCAGTAATGGACGGAAAATGCTTTTCATGTTCGTAAATTGTTCTTCATTTCTATTTACTACATGCAAGCACTTTAAGAAGTGTTACTGGAAGGAAAACATGCTCGGTTCCCGAAGGAACAGTTTCGCATATTTTAGTGCCGTGACATTTCGCACTTGAGGTTAAATATTGGCCATTCTAAAAACGAAAAACATAAGAATCTGTAGAATCATAATCTACGTCGCTTATTGAAAATGTAGAGCAGAACTATTTCCCCTTCCGGTGCTAGAAACTGGGATACACGAAAGTTCCCGAACGAAATGTTGATGCTGTTACTGAGAACTGATCATGTATGTTACGCAGAACATATCGAATATCAAAGTTAGATGAGGACACACAACAACGCATACAGTTTTATAATGTAATTTTGTAGATTTCCTGCAGTCCACTTTGCCGAATGATAGCAGTGATCTCAACGATGGCACTGGTAGTACAAAAATGAAATGGTCGTGTGGCATTGTTGTCCGGGAGGCCTCATCCGGGAGAAGTTCCCCCCCCCCCCCCCCCCCCCCCTCCCTTGTGCTGGAAGTCTTATTTCAGGTAACGCCACATTGGGCAAGTTGCGCGTGGGTGATGATGATTAGGACAACACATCACCCAGTCCACAGGCGGAGAAAACCTCCATCCCGGCCGTGAATCGAAGCCGGGCCCCCTGCATGGTAGGCAAGCACGTAACCAGTCAGCTAAGCAGGAGGACTGTCTGTCTCACAGACATTGCTATTCACACCAAGACTCTGTAACGTGCCGGGCTGAATCCTTGTATTAGTGCCACTTCAAGTTCACGTCACAACCGGATGTAGTGAAACATTTCCTCACCCAGTAGATAGTGCGCAGTGTTTCTGATCTACCTTGCTTTGCTTATTCAATATTGTATTCTCGGTAGCTGCGTCCGACTCACCTAAATCACACTGCAATTAAGAAGCCAGGATCCTAGATTATGTTTTCCAAAATGGAAAGTCAAGACCGTATTCATTGTTGAACACTTATGACAACCACAGTGCGATTTATTTGTTATCACTCACACACACAATATTCATGTGACCAAGCCTCTTACATATAGCCGCCAGAGTGGCCGTGCGGTTCTAGGCGCTACAGTCTGGAGCCGAGCGACCGCTACGGTCGCAGGTCCGAATCCTGCCTCGGGCATGGATGTGTGTGATGTCCTTAGGCTAGTTAGGTTTAATTAGTTCTAAGTTCTAGGCGACTGATGACCTCAGAAGTTAAGTCGCATAGTGCTCAGAGTCATTTGAACCATTTTCTTACACTTAATAATCGTCACATTAGGTAGGTCAAAAACTTCCAGTCTTTAACAATGTTCACAATATGCATTAAATGTTCAAAGCCGAATACAACTACACTTTTTTGGTAACGACCGGAAAAGTTAAGCTTCTGTTTCAAGTATTATCACATCACATTCCGGCACCGACTTGCCCCACTTTTGCTCCATGAGAATCTGACCGAGAACTAACTGAGAACTGCACCAGCTCGGACCTTATATAGACGAGTGCTTGAATATTTATTTAATACATTACAGTTTATAATTTCCCAGAGTTAAAATGATTCTTTCTAATTGGTTTTGAAGTTAACTATTGGGTTTTATTACCTAAATAACATGAGTGAGCTGTATCAGTTTAAATATGCAGAACTAACTTATGCATCCGCAGTGGGAATTCCCGACTTATAACCATGGCAGCCCTCTTGAACAATAATTTTTACTTATTCAAATTTTCTTAATTCTTAATTAATGCACTTACAAAGTTGAGACTGGAGTCATTTTACGTAGAAAAATATAGGTAGCAAAAGTATCAAAACAGATCTCTGGATTATTCAGTAGTTTGGTCACAATTGGCACTGAAAGTAATACAGGCTACAGATTTCAAGTCTCAATATCTATTTATCTAATAGAGTTTATGTTAATTTAAACAGTAAAATTTAGGCTTTCTTTTGGATGCAGTCTTATAGTTCAATTCGATCTATTAGTTCACTCGAATTTTACTTAATATGTATTGCACAATATACGTCATTGTTCATAACTTTTAATAGGATGCATTTCCAATAAAACTAACTAGCTCATTACTTTCAGAACAGACATTAGAATGTACTGAAATAATAGATTTTACTAGGGGAATTTTATTTAAACTATTTCTGAATTCTGTGCTATGAGGCTGAAGGCCACAGAATCTGTAGTCGGAATCTGAGTAGCGAAAATAAAAAAAAAGTTCATTGGTTAACTAAGTTACTGAAGGAGTGTAAAACCAAAACAGGATAGCAGTGGGCAACCCTGCTTCGTTACAACTCACTCTTCCTTAAGCGATTGCTCTAACGGAAACTCCTGTCAGTGGCGAAGATTTACAAGTATTCGAATATTACAGCCGTCAGTCTCCTTTCTTGTGAACCATTAAAGTAGATCAATCATACATAATGTTCTGTATTGATGTGAAAACGTCTATCCTCTCGTAGGTCAGACTTCCTAGTATGGCAAAATACCGTCAGGTTTGAGTCGCTAATAACTACGAAACTGATAATGAGCAAACAATGGTTGGACACGCGAGGGATAGATGATATCTGTATGTCTTTGTCGCGCAGTATTTGTTTTGATTCCGCTGCAATTCACAATTAAGTGCCCGGCAGAGGGTTCATCGAACCACCTTTAATCTACTTCTCTGCCGTTCCATTCTAGAGCAGCGCACGGGAAAAACAACGTTTAAATCCTTCCGTGCGAGCTCTGATTTCTCTTCTTTTATTATGATGATCATTTTCCCCTCTGTAGGTGGACGTCAACAAAATATTTTCCCACACTGTTGAGAAAATTGGTGATTGAAATTTCATGAGAAGATGCTCCCGAAACGGAAAACAGCGTTGTTTTAGTGACTGCCACTCCAATTCGCGTATCGCATCCATGGCATTCTCTACCCAATTTCACGGTAATACAAAACGACCTGCCATTCTTTGGACTTTTTCGATTCCCTTCGTCAATCCTCAATTATGCTGATCGCACACTGCACAGTAATACTCCAGGAAAGGGCGGAAAAGCGAAGTGTAAACAGTCTCTTTAGTACACCTGTTGCATCTTCTGAGTGCTCTGCAAATAAAACACAGTCTTTGGTTTGCTTCCATCCACAACATTTAAGTTATAAATTGGTGTAGCAAGGATACGCGTTTAGGTAGGACATTGATTGGGGTGTCACTGTGAGACCATGCGGAGAGCACTGCTAGAATCGAAAGTGAAACAATATAAATATTCACCAGAACATATGTGAAAATCGGCATTAAAATAAAAATTACAAAATAAAGACGACGTCTCATGTATCTCGTAAATACTCTCAGAACTGTATAAAACGCTGCTCAGAGGAAAGCTCGCGTCGATAGGAATGCAAAGAGGCTAAAATGTCCAGCGGTCAGCGACAGTCTAGATTTGTGATTTTTCCTTTGTATAGCCCTTATCCTATTATGTATAACCACTGTATTAAAGAGTTTGATAATTAAATTATTTATTAATACAAATTTTTTTTTTTTATGATCAGTGCTGAATAACATCTTTCAAAAGGTAACTGGTACCGGTTCCAGAACTTTTAACCCAGTGATCTCTTGAGTATCCCGTCTGGGTGACTAAGCTCTGAAACTGAACCGAAAACCTACATTGATGGTCACAGATGAAAATTAAGTATTAAGTGCTTATCAAAAATTTTTTGTTATATTTCCTAGAACCGGCCATTTTAATAAAACTTTTTCGTACTCTGTGGTCGTACCCGCATGTCAGACTCCACATGAGATCATGTAATTTCTCGTGAAACCGACTGCGCCTGTAGAACGAGTTGAAATAATCGCATAACATAGGTCGACTGAGTTCACTGTAATAGGAGCCTTGTGCATTAACTGAAACAGAAGTGCTCTGAATCAAAAGGCGTTGGTTCCATCCTACTCGCAATGGTAGACATCAGTATTGTGACTATGGGTCGATTGGAAGGCAGCAAATGAATGCTCTATTATTTGGGGTGGTCATGTAAAATAATTTATAAACACAGGTATCATGGTAAACATTGCAGATATTTCCAAGACATTTCAAAAATGGTTCAAATGGCTCTAAGCACTATGGGACTTACATCTGAGGTCATCAGTCCCCTAGACTTAGAACTACTTAAACCTAACTAACCTAAGGACATCACACACATCCATGCCCGAGGCAGGATTCGAACCTGCGACCGTAGCAGCCGCGCGGTTCCGGACTGTAGCGCCTAGAACCGCTCGACCAAAACGGCCGGCAATACAGTTCAAAGTACAAGTAAGTTGCAGTGATAAAAATGCACAGAAATCCAATGAACAAGGCACGGAAAGTTTACATGCAATACCAAAACTTTGTTTGGTGCTGCTACAGTGACCTCACTGCCGCACGGACATAGCATCGGAGGCACAGGCTTACCCTTCATGGAGACGGCTGCGCATCTCATCTCTAACACCGTCCATCTACGTGTGGTCTCTTGTACTTTCCCGATAGCCGTTGACCTTTCTTCGGTTTCTTAGTTTAAGAGAATCTGCTGCAGTAGACCCCCCACCACATTCCCTCTCCCCCAGCCCCCACAATACGGGTTGCCAACCCTATTTGTTACTTGAGCACGTTCCTCCCACAGGCACGAGCAAGGAACTTCCCTCTGTAAGATCGGTTTTAAAGGAGGCGTGATACTAACAATATATCTTCTCCTCTGAGTTTCAACATAGCGGCCACGCTCTCACTCCCTGACCCAAGAAGGGGCCGTTGTAGAACATTCCACATAACACGCGACCGTGAGCCATGTCTCGCTAATGTGACTTGTGCGCCATGCTGTTCTTCTGTTGTCTCCGTTGGTCACGTCATAGGTAGTTTAAAACATACTCTAAGAAAAAAAATGTAAAGAGCACCAAGAAGGAAATATCCGAATGAGACGAAAATCAGTAGATGTGATACACATGTACCAGACAAACAAGTGATTATAATTTCAGAAAGAAATGGATGATTTATTCAAGAGAAAGAGCTTCACAAATTGAGCAAGTCCACAGAGCGTTGGCCCACCTTTGGCCATTATGCAAACAGTTATTCTGCTTGGTATTGATTGGTAGAGTTTTTGGAACGTCACCAGACACATCTTCGTTGGTCGCCGTTACTCAGTTCGAAGTGGGAGTCGTCACTGAAGACAGTTCTATTTCTGTCAGTGGGATTCGAGGCCGAAGACGTGTCGGGAGATACGCCGGGCAGCGGTGGGTTGCCAATCTGATTGTCGCCCGCCATACTCCCCGACAACCGGGAGCGATGGTCTGAGGTGACATTTCTTTTCATAGCATGACCCCTTTGGTTGTCATCCGAGGCACCCTACAGTACAGCGGTATGTCGACGATATTCTACGCCCCGTTACGTTGTCCTTCATTTGAATCCATCTTGGGTTTATATTTCAGCAGAGATAACCCTTGCCCGCACACGGCGAGAGTTTCCACTGATTGTCTTCGTGCATGCTAAACCCTACCTTGCCCAGCAGGGCCTCTCCCCAAGTGAGAACGTTTGGTGCATTATCGGCAGGGCTCTCCAACCAGCTCTGGATTTTTATGACCTGACGCGCCATTTAGGCGGAATTTGGCACGATATCCCTCAGGAGTATATCCAACAACTCTATCAATCAATGCCAAACCGAATAAATGCTTGCATATGGGCCAGAGGTGGACGAACACGTTATTGACTTTCTCAATTTGTGAATTTTTTTCTCTAAGAATTATGCAATTTTTCTGAAACTGTAAACATTTGTTTGTCTATACATGTATTTCACGTCTACCGATTTCCATCCCACTCGGACGTCGTGGTGCGTCTTAGATTGTACATGTAACTACGTAACATTGCTTCAGTATCACACGAAATATTCGCATCTGCATGGTCGTTCGCCACAGAGACCACACCAAGCGTGTCTGTTCGTGGAATGAAATTTTCACTCTACAGCGGAGTGTGCGCTGATATGAAACGTCCTGGCAGATTAAAACTGTCTCCGCAATATCCTTTTTTCCAGGAGCGCTAGTTCTGCAAGGTTCGCAGGAGAGCTTCTGTAAGTTTGGAAGGTAGGAGACAAGGTACTGGCGGAATTAAAGCTGTGAGGACGGGGCGTGAGTCGTGCTTTGGTAGGCCCCAGCTCAGTTGGCAGAGCACTTGCCCGCGAAAGGCAAAGGTCCCGAGTTCGAGTCTCTGCCCGGCACACAGTTTTAATCTGCCAGAAAGTTTCATATCAGCGCACACTCCGCTGTAGAGTGAAAATTTCAGTCTAGAAACATCCCCCAGGCTGTGGCTAAGCCGTGTCTCCGCAATATCATTTCTTCCAGGAGTGCTAGTTCTGCAAGGTTCGCAGGAGAACTTCTGTGAAGTTTGGAAGGTAGGAGGCGAGGTACTGGCGGAATTAAAGCTGTGAGGACGGGACGTGAGTCGTGCATGGGTAGCTCAGTTGGCAGAGCACTTGCCCGCGAAAGGCAAAGGTCCCGAGTTCGAGTCTCGGTCCGGCACACAGTTTTAATCTGCCAGGAAGTTTTGTGTCTGTTCGTAGTTTGTCGGCTGTCACCAGAGATTCCTAATACCGCCGCGAGAGGCAGCTACACGGCAAACACGGCCGCCAACGGACTACCGCCCTGTGGTCGCGTACCTCTCGCCCGGCGCAGGCAGCGCCGCTATCGATGTGGATAAAAGGCCACCGCAGACACCCATCAGGCCCTCGTGAGTATTGTGATCGACGCCTGCGAAAACACAGACTCTCTTAGCCGTGACTGCAGTACTACGGCTATGGACTATTCCTCAAAACTGCACCTTGGATCTGATTGCGTTTGTGTTCAGCAACTCATGAAGTAGAGTAAACGATTCTTATCTAACACTTGTGTCTCTCGATTCTCTACTTTTTGACTTTAGGACCCGTGCATCGCTACAGGATTCAACAGTATCATTACATGGTGACAGATTCTCTGAAGTGAGTTATTTTCGAGTTGCAGTCGATACGACAACCAGTCTCACCGAGTGATAGAGAAACCAAGGTGAAACCCATTCCGTTCTAAGACCAGAAGCCTCGACTAAGAAGTAGCACGTGTCACGGCGTCGTCGCCTGCGGTTGCGCGGAACTGGAGAATCCAGTCGCAATTGCCAGGAGCGAAAGCTGTGGCTAGCGATACGAACACAGGCTAAGAGGATGAGCCGTGAGCAGGTGGGAAACGGGGACGAACGTCAGCTGCGGCTGAACCGAGAACTGCAAGTGGCACACTGTTGGCCGACTCTTACAACACGACAATGTTTACCCGTAATCATCTGCGTAATAATACGGCCGGTTTCAAGTGGCGGCTGATTTACAAGAACTCCTCGAATTCACAGTATAAAATTAAATCAGACGCAGAAAATTAAGCGTCTACGTCGCCTACATAGTAAGATTCATTTAACACTAAAGCAGCGTGTAAAAATTTGAATATTTGTATACCATAAATATTTAAGAAATATTTAGCCTATGTCCGTCCAAAAGTTTATTAGGGTATCATATAGAAACAGGAATTAAATCGGTAAAGAACGTTTCGAGATTTTTACTAACAACGATTCACCTCTATATATTCGCTATATATTTGTGTACAATGTAAAAATTTTGAGCCCATTTCAGCTCCAACGTTTATTAGAGGATCGTGTAAAAAAATGAAGAAAATGGATCAAAACTTTTTCGAGTGTTTGCAAACAACGTTAACTCTCTACGTACTATATATAGATTCATACACCACCTGTATTAAAAAAAAAATATTTCATCTATGTCCAGTAGAAGGTATGTAGAGTATCATGTAAAAACTTGAAATGAATTGGTCAAGGACTTTTAGAGAGTCTTGGTAACAACATTCCCTCTTTCTGCATTGTATATAGATTTGTATAGCATATATATTAAAAATTTGTAGTCTGTGTCTGCCCGAACGTTTATAAGAGCTTCGTGTAAAATTTTGAAGGAAATCAGTCAAAAAGTTTTCGAGATTTTTGGTAATATCCTTTGATATTTGTATAGTGTATGTACATACTTATTAAGATATATATTATAAATGTGTATACTAAATATTTGTATCCTATGTCTGTCCAAACGTTTATTACAGGATCGCGTAAAATTTTGAAGTAAATCGGTCAAGAACATTTAAAGACTTTTGTTAATGATACTTGTCTTTTATATGATAAATGCATATTTATATACCTATGTATTTTAAAAAACGTAGAGTATCTCCCACTGTGCGTTTATTAGACTATTGTGCAAAATTCTGAAGTAAACCGAGTATCAACTTTCCGAGATTTTTGGTAACAACCTTAAACCACGACTTCTCTTCATATAGAAGTATAGACTATATATATATATATATATATATATATATATATATATATATATATATATATATATCGTACATAAAAAATATGTAGCCTATGTCTAGCCGGATGTTAATTAGAGCATTTGATATAAATCGGTAAATAACTTTTCGAGATTTTTGGTAACAAAGTCAAACTATGACCTGTCTTTATACAGCAGTATAGATTTCAAATTTATTTCGCTGGACCTGTGAATGGCATCATGTCCATCTTCAGCTGCACAGTTTACGTTTTAATACATACAGTACGTACTGGAACAGTTTTGACACGATAATTATCATATTTAAAGTCTCTTATCGTTTAGATACTTACGCAGTCTATACTGCATGTAATTATCTTGACCATCTTGAGATCCAAGGCTGATTCTGGTCACTGTTACTAACATCAACCACAGCTGTATTGATACACATTTATTATGTCACGAGGTTTCGTTCAAAGGAGCGTTGTCAGGTTATGCTGCCAACACTCTTGATAAGAGTCATGGCTAAAGAAGTCTAGTTGTCTTGCATAACATTAAAGGCAAATCAGCACTCCATCGGCTAACGTTACGTAAGGTAACTAGACATATTAAGCCTTAATACTGGCACAATTATATATTAATTACTTTTGAATTCGTTCGGATTGTTAACAACAAATTTCATAAGTGAATATATATATATATATATTGTGAGGCTACAGTGAAGACTTCTATCTCTTTAAATAAGTGTCTGCAGGATGATCTTGGATGAGCTCCAGCAATTATTCTGATTACACGCTTTTGTGCAATGAACACTCTTTTACTCATTGATGAGCTACCCCAGAATATGATGCCATACGCAGGCAGAGAATGAAAATAGGCGTGGTAAGGTAATTTACTCACATGTATGTCGCCAAAATTTGCAATGACCCTAATAGCATAAGTAGCTGAACTCAAACGTTTCAGCAGATCCTCAGTGTGTTTTTTCCAGTTCACCTCTCATCAATGCACACACCTAGAAATTTTGAATATTCTACATTAGATACCGATTTTTGATCGAAGTCTATATTTATTAATGGTGTCATTCCATTTACTGTGTGGAACTGTATACACTGTGTTTTGTCAAAGTTTAATGAGAGCCCATTTGCAGAGAACCACTTAATGATTTTCTGAAAAACATCGTTTACAATTTCACCAGTTAATTCTTGTCCATTGGGTGTGATAGCTATACTTGTATCATCGGCAAAAAGTACCAGCTTTGCATCTTCATGAATATAGAATGGCAAGTCATTAATGTATATTAAGAACAGCAGAGGATCCAAGACCGAACCTTGCGGCACCCCATTCTTGATTGTTCTCCAGTTTGAGAAATCACCAGTTTTTTTTGCATATTATGTGAACTGTTTATTTCAATTAAGAGTGTATGGAAACTGTAACTGAAGTGGATTCAACCACTGGCTAATATGAAGTATCGGAAAGTGACCGTAGAGGAAAGGAAGCTTGGGCAAAATTGTACGTATTACGAGGAAACAACTAGTATTGGAATTTATGCAGGTCACAGGTATGATTGGTGGAAGAATTGTAACAAGCGACATTCATACTAGTTACTAAGACAGTGCCGAACTGGTGCAGGGATGTCCACAGCGTCTTAGCAGCAGATGCGGCAGCGCAAAGAGCGCTCGTGTTGCACACACACACACACACACACACACACACACACACACACAAATACTGCAATTGGTCAGGCTGCACGTGACCGTTCCCCTCCGTCACGAAGCAGTCAACTGCGGTCTGGCGTGAGTGCAGCGTGAAGAGGACATTGTACTGCCACTTCTCCCAGTCATTGAATTCTCCTCCAACCCCCCCCCCCCTTCCCCACCCCCCGCTCACATTCCGTCCTCCTCAAGCAACAGCGTCCGAGCAAGTCACTGCCGCTAAGCACAAAGCGGCGGTACCTGCCTCCCTTTTTGCCTATTGGTAGCCAGTGTGGATGGCAACAACATCTCTTTCTTATTTTGTTTTATTTTTACGGAGGTGACGCGCTAGGGAAATCTCATTAGGGCGAGCGCCCGCGGGCTGCCTGAGCGTGGTCCATCGCCATCGCCATCGTCGGCGGAACGCGTTTCCCACGGCCGTGTTGTCTTTGTTGCAGGTGAGTCACGGCACGCATCCGACCTTGGCGCCAGTGAGTCACTCCAGAGGAGGAGCGCCCACCACGCCGCACGCGGAACCTTCTCCAGAGCTGGACCCCTCTCCTGGAGGACACCGAGTTCGTAGCGGCGGAGTCTGTGCGCTCCACCCTTCTTATGATGCGTCGAGTGGGTTGCAGTGAGTCTTGACGCGTGTAGTGGTGACGAAACCTTCGGAATGAGAGCGCTGGGCTATCTACCCACTGTTGACTTCCGTCAGTAGTGCTAAAATTGCACTGCACAGCCAATGTTACCACTCGCGATATTTGATTATTTTGTTTGCAAACTATTTCGGCCAATTGGCCTTGTTATATGGACTCTTTTCGAAGCATCTCGAGTGCTACTAAAGCAATGTGTCCTTTCAGAATAACATTTAGTCTTCAGCTGCAGAATGAGTTTTATTTTGCGTTACAGATTTGGAGATTTGTGGTATATTCCTGTGGGACCAAAGTGCTGAGGTCATCGTTCCCTAGGCGTACACACTACTTGATCTAACTTTAACTAACTGACGCTAAAGACAACACACACACACACCCGTACCCGAGGGAGGACTCGAATCTCCGACGGGGGGAGCCGCGCGAACAGTGACAAGGCGCCATTAGACCGCGCGGCTTTACCGATTTCAACAGATTAATATGTCGCCTTGAGAAGCCAATACAATTTATTGATATATCGTCTGGCAACACATATACAAAGATTACGAAACTACTACATGTCAACATTTAAACACAGCTCTCCAGCATAAAGTAACACAAATGACAACAATTGTACACTGATCAGCCAGAACACTATGACAACCGATATACTATCGATAGAAACCCGTCCATGCGATAGTAGCAAGCAGCGTCACTTGGCGCGGAATGACTGCTAGTCAAAGACACCTACTATGCATGTAGTATCAGTGAGTGTGCTGTCCGTGCGTAGAATGGGGAACGCGCGCGATCTGTCTGCGTTTGACCGAGGGTAGATTGTGATGCCCGGAGGCTGCACGAGTTGTCGGCGGGTGTCCGAGGAGTGCAGTGGCGAGTATCTTCAACATGTGGCGAAACCAAGGTGAAACCACGTCCAGACGCAATGCGCTCGGGCGGCCGCCCCTCGTTACAGATGCCGGACATCGTAGGCTGGTCAGACTGGTAAAACAGGACAGGCGGCCAACGCCGGAGGAAATTCGGAGGATTATCAAGTATAGCAAACACACCTCACCTGGAACAGATAGAATCAGCAATTCGGAATTGAAACACCTACCGAGAAAGCCTATTGTGCTTCTCACCCGGATAGTGAACAGCTGCCTCAGGACTGGATACCTCCCAGAGGCATGGAAGATTGCCAGAATAGTGCCAATACCAAAACCGGGCAAGGATCTCTCACACCCTGACAGCTACAGACCCATAAGTTTACTGCCGACGCTGGGAAAGGTACTGGAACGTGTCCTACTGAAACGCATGCCGGACATCCTTGTGGCACACAACATCATCCGACCGGAGCAGTTTGGCCTCCAGGCGCAGCTATCGGCTGAGTTACAACTACTGCGCATCACGGAATCTATCCAAGACAATTTCAACAAGAAAACACATACCATTGGAGTCTTTCTAGATATAGAGAAGGCTTACGATAAAGTATGGCGACGCAACTTGATCGTCAACCTCCGACGTACCACTCCCCTACCAGGCTGCTATTTGAAACTTCTCGACAATTTTCTTCAGGATCGCCGATTATATGTTCGCATTGATGACAAGAATTCAATCACACGGCCTGTACTTGAAGGACTTCCACAAGGATCGGTCATATCTCCACTGCTGTTTAATTTATACATCAACGACCTCCCGACGGTGCCACATGTTACTGCCAGTTTCTATGCCGACGACACAGCGCTCCTGACTGCAGGCACCAGACTGGACCACCTCGTCACACGGATGCAGCGCCAACTAGATTTAGTGGACCACTGGACCCACAGGAACAAAATAACGGTCAATGCAGAGAAAACCAAAGTTATTGTCTTCACACGTCGGAGACCAATTGTCAATGAACGCCTACGGATATCAGACCAGCCACTCCCTTGGGCAACAACTGTAAAATGCCTTGGAGTGCATCTGGACGCCAAACTGCTGTATAGTCATCACATTATGGAGAAGAAGACGTCTGGCCTCAAAATGCTGGGAGCTCTCCTCCCATTTCTGAAGAGCTCGTACCTCAGCCAACGCACGAAACTCCAGTTGTACCACGCCACAGTCGAACCATCGATTTTGTATGGATCGACCTCTTGGGGTACTACGTGTGCCACTAACTACAAGAAGTTACAGGTTGTACAAAGCAGATACCTACGATGGATCACTGGAGCCCAATGGTGGATCCGGAATCGTGATATTCATCGAGCCTTAAGCGAATCTTACCTCTCAGACAAAGTCAAGGAGAAGGCACGAACCTTATTTCGGAAGTTGGACATGATACGTGACAGTACACCACAACTCACCACAGTAGCTACGGTAGAACCCTTACGCAACCACAAATATAAAGTACCGAAGGCGATAGTATTTGAGCCTCCGTAAATGATATTCCTACGTAATTCTCCATAATTTAAGGACATAAAGTCCTTTAGCACTTCTCCACACATGTTTTCAAACACACGCCAAAAGCAGCGAGTTGAAGGACCCTTCTGTGTGCCCAAACTAAAGCTGAAAGAAGAATAAATAAATAAAGAGAAAATTTTTACTCTTTCCTTTCCCTACAGAAGTAAAAATCAACGAATTTGATCAGACTGCAGCACCACCACCACAAAAAAAAAGACAGGCGGCGATCTGTGGCGGAACTAACAGCAGACTTTAGTGCTGGGCAGAGTACAAGTGTGTCCGAACACACAATGTACCGAACTCTACTAACGATGGGCCTCCACAGTCGACGACCCATGCATGTGCTAATGTTAACACCATGACATCGGCAACTACGACTGAAAAGGGCACATGACCATCGGTCCTGGACCTTGGCGCAGTGGCAGAGCGTTGCATGGTATGATGAATCCCGAGATACCTTCTTCATCATGCTAACGAATTTGATCAGACTGCAGCACCACCACCACAAAAAAAAAAAAAAGACAGGCGGCGATCTGTGGCGGAACTAACAGCAGACTTTAGTGCTGGGCAGAGTACAAGTGTGTCCGAACACACAATGTACCGAACTCTACTAACGATGGGTCTCCACAGTCGACGACCCATGCATGTGCTAATGTTAACACCATGACATCGGCAACTACGACTGAAAAGGACACATGACCATCGGTCCTGGACCTTGGTGCAGTGGCAGAGCGTTGCATGGTATGATGAATCCCGAGATACCTTCTTCATCATGCTATGGGAGGGCGCGAATCCGTCGTCTTCCAGGGTAACAGGTTCTTAACACCTGTGCTGCGGGACGGAGAAAACTTGCGGCTGCTCCATTTTGCTGTGGCATCCATGGATCCAGCGGAGATCGTGCATGGCACAATGGCGGCCAAAGACTGTGGTACACGGGCTGCATACCACGTACACCCCTTTATGATGATCATGTTTCCCGATAGCAGAGGCATTTTTCAACAAGATAATGTGCCATGTCACAAGGCCAGCAGTGCGGTGGTGTGGTTCGAGGAACACAGCGGCGAGTTTCAGTTGACGCACTAGCCCACAACTCGCCAGATCTGGGATATGACTGAATGTGGCGTCAGAGCTTATCGCCCCCCTCCCCAGAATTCGATTTGTTTGCAGATACGTGGTGCCAGCTCCCTCATGTGACCTACAAAGGCCACATTGTTTCCATGCTACGGCACGTCGCCGCTATTATCGGTGCCAAGGTTGGACATACCGACTATTTGGTAGGCGGTCATAATGTTCTGGCTGATCAGTGTGTACAGATATCAAAGTCTTTCATGTATTGTATCGCACCACTCGTTACGTCGGAATATCTTGGAAAGGACCCTTGTAGGCACGCGCGGGACATGTTGATACAACATGAGCAACCTCTGGCGTTCAACAACACAGATTTGTCCCAGTTGTGGAGAGTGTCTGCCGATCATCCGTGGCCCGTTCGGCTGCTATTCAGAGTTGTCAAAACTGTCCGTGGCTGCTCAAGTCCATGTGGTTTCCTCTGAATGCAGGGCAGTTTCAGGCACTGCAGAGGATAGTTTTGTTGCCAGCAATGTTTCCATTCGTCGATGGTACTGAATTCCATTTCTGTGGTAGTCCTGGCTGTGATAAGAGTGGGATGTCTTTTCCGCTCCGCAGGAAATTCAGCGTTTAGTATTGGAAGATCGGTGTTATCAGCAGTCTTGTGGTATTCAAACAGTAACGCGCTCTTCTGTTGGTATCAGGAGGTTGAATGGGGCTCAAGACAAGTAACCAGTACGTGAGAGTAGATCGTATTGACCCACCAACAACTCACAATTCTTTGAAGTTCAAAAATGGTTCAAATGGCTCTGAGCACTATGGGACTTAACTTCTGAGGTCATCAGCCCCCTAGAACTTAGAACTACTTAAACCTAACTAACGTAAGGACATCACACACATCCATTCCCGAGGCAGGATTCGAACCTGCGACCGTAGCGGTGGCGCGGTTCCAGACTGTAGCTCCTAGAACCGCTCGTCTTTTAAATTGTACATCTATCTTTTTTACTTGTGGGCTATTAAGCCAGACAGGTATAAGGTACTCAGCTGATACTCGGACAGTGTCTCCTGTCGATCCGCACAGACTTGATGGAGAATGTTTTTTTCTGATTTTGAGCTTAGCAGTGCCATGTCTAATGTGATACCAAGGTATTTTAGATGCTCGTTATGACGAAATTTGTCTCGCTCAAAATAGACGTCAAGGGCACTGTGTGCCAGTCTATTTGACAGGTGAAAACATGCGACTTCGATCTTGTTTGAGTTTGGTTGTAACATCAATTTACGTAAACATTGGTTTGAGATGTTTAGACCAGAAATTAGGATTTCTTAAGTTGTTTCAAAGGTTTGGTGTTGGTTGACTATTGCGCAATCGTCTGCCTAGCCAAACTTACTAGACTGTGTTGGAGGAATAGCATTATACATATACGACAGGTATCCGTCCTCTCCCCCATATACACTCCTGGAAATGGAAAAAAGAACACATTGACACCGGTGTGTCAGACCCACCATACTTGCTCCGGACACTGCGAGAGGGCTGTACAAGGAATGATCACACGCACGGCACAGCGGACACACCAGGAACCGCGGTGTTGGCCGTCGAATGGCGCTAGCTGCGCAGCATTTGTGCACCGCCGCCGTCAGTGTCAGCCAGTTTGCCGTGGCATACGGAGCTCCATCGCAGTCTTTAACACTGGTAGCATGCCGCGACAGCGTGGACGTGAACCGTATGTGCAGTTGACGGACTTTGAGCGAGGGCGTATAGTGGGCATGCGGGAGGCCGGGTGGACGTACCGCCGAATTGCTCAACACGTGGGGCGTGAGGTCTCCACAGTACATCGATGTTGTCGCCAGTGGTCGGCGGAAGGTGCACGTGCCCGTCGACCTGGGACCGGACCGCAGCGACGCACGGATGCACGCCAAGACCGTAGGATCCTACGCAGTGCCGTAGGGGACCGCACCGCCACTTCCCAGCAAATTAGGGACACTGTTGCTCCTGGGGTATCGGCGAGGACCATTCGCAACCGTCTCCATGAAGCTGGGCTACGGTCCGCACACCGTTAGGCCGTCTTCCGCTCACGCCCCAACATCGTGCAGCCCGCCTCCAGTGGTGTCGCGACAGGCGTGAATGGAGGGACGAATGGAGACGTGTCGTCTTCAGCGATGAGAGTCGCTTCTGCCTTGGTGCCAATGATGGTCGTATGCGTGTTTGGCGCCGTGCAGGTGAGCGCCACAATCAGGACTGCATACGACCGAGGCACACAGGGCCAACACCCGGCATCATGGTGTGGGGAGCGATCTCCTACACTGGCCGGACACCACTGGTGATCGTCGAGGGGACACTGAATAGTGCACGGTACATCCAAACCGTCATCGAACCCATCGTTCTACCATTCCTAGACCGGCAAGGGAACTTGCTGTTCCAACAGGACAATGCACGTCCGCATGTATCCCG
Organism: Schistocerca americana; assembly: GCF_021461395.2. NCBI lineage: Eukaryota > Metazoa > Arthropoda > Insecta > Orthoptera > Acrididae > Schistocerca > Schistocerca americana. The sequence continues at coordinate 471,885,726 of NC_060122.1, read as the reverse complement.
TGCCACCCAACGTGCTCTAGAAGGTGTAAGTCAACTACCCTGGCCAGCAAGATCTCCGGATCTGTCCCCCATTGAGCATGTTTGGGACTGGATGAAGCGTCGTCTCACGCGGTCTGCACGTCCAGCACGAACGCTGGTCCAACTGAGGCGCCAGGTGGAAATGGCATGGCAAGCCGTTCCACAGGACTACATCCAGCATCTGTACGATCGTCTCCATGGGAGAATAGCAGCCTGCATTGCTGCGAAAGGTGGATATACACTGTACTAGTGCCGACATTGTGCATGCTCTGTCTATGTGCCTGTGGTTCTGTCAGTGTGATCATGTGATGTATCTGACCCCAGGAATGTGTCAATAAAGTTTCCCCTTCCTGGGACAATGAATTCACGGTGTTCTTATTTCAATTTCCAGGAGTATATATATGGGGGAGAGGACGGATACCTGTCGTAAGCTTATAAAATTTGGGATACTATAAATCATTATATCTCAGCCATAATTTTATGTGAAGTATAACAAGTGTGCTATAAAAACGTACTTAGCATTGCTTTAGCAGATGTCAAAATCTTCTTCACAGGAGCATAACGCCATGACAACTCCAAAAATGTACATATTGTGTGTGATAATTGTAAACACAGACTGATAATTCACAGCAAATAAATCACATTTATGTACATAGTCATGTTAGCACTATGGAAATAGCGAAATAAAATTAATTCTAAAATTGAAGACTAAATTTTATTCAGAAACATATACGGCACTTGCTAAGAAAATAACAGGTATGAATAAAACCACATTGTGCTATAAACGCTTGTCGCGTCAGCATTTCGATGGATCAAAATGTTACACGAATTAAATATTAAACAAAAACCTCTTCCCATTTCGCACTAGAGCACGTCCAGCTGGCGGAAATAAGGAAAATGGCTCTAAGCACTATGGGACTTAACATCTGAGGTCATCAGTCCACTACACTTAGAACTACTTAAACCTAATTATCCTAAAGACGTCACACATATCCATGCCCTGCGACTGTAGCAGCAGCGCGGTTCCGGACTGAAGCGCGAACAGTTCGGCTACAGGGGCCGGCCCACGTGAATGTTTTCCGTTTGCTGAAGAAGATAGTTTTTAGTCGAATTTCTTGTTCGATTCGAACTGAGATGAGGCGGATCTCTTTGCAGGATCTGCACATTAGAGCAATGAGTCAGGGCTACGGACTTATCGTACGGTTAAACTCTCAGTGAGTTACTCAAAAAAGGCAAAGATCCAATCTTGTGGTGCAGTTCTTCCTGTTATGTCCGTGCTTGCTACGAAATGGGATGAGAAGTTCCGCCTTATGCGAGATACCTTTTTTTCTGTCTTGTTTCACCCATACATGTTTCAGCACTTCTGTGCATCATCAGTGGGTTTAATTTTTATTTTTAAGTGTATAATTATTGTTACACATTGACATTTGTTCTATTTATAACATTATGCCTAAGTTCCACTTACAGCTTAATTGGCGAAAAGTGGATGTATGCATTAGTTAACATACCTTACATGATGCTGTTGTCCATTTATTTTGGTAGCTATTCTGCTACTCAATGTACAACTTCTCATCTGCAAACAGCAGAACGTAATTTATTTTTCTGTTTCTTGTGCATTTACGAACGGAAATTAGTCTGTATCACGTTTTTTGTGTGTAACTTACAGCTTTGAAGTTGTGGTGCGTTCTCCTGTGCTGTTGGCGAAGTAAATAGGCTTACTTCGTGATCTATGGTCGCTTGGCACGGCACTTTTTCGATTTCCCAAAACGTAGGCGGTGTTTTCGCTGCTATTATGTGTTGTTGTGGCTGTGTGGTGTTCATTTGTTTCGTAACGTGTTTGCTGGGTGAGGCGCTCGAGTTTGAATTGTATTTGGCGTCAGTGGTTTATGATTTGTGTGGGTTTGCGTGTGTGTGTTGAGTACTGGGGCAGAGACAGAGACAGAGAGAGAGAGAGAGAGAGAGAGAGATAGGGAGGGAGAGACAGAAAGATTTTTATTTTTATTTTATATTATTTATTTATTTTTCCCCCTTGAGTAGTTTTGGTGTGGGTGATATTTGTATAGTTCTTCTATTGTGGCGAAGAGGGTTTCATTGCACAGGGATGTGTACTCATTGAGTACTTTCTTTCCTTGGGCTACTGATTTTTGGATGTGACAGTTTTCTTCTACAGCTATTTTTTGTTAAAAGCTGCTGCCAGTTTTTAGGATGTGTGAGTCAGTTTCAATGTTTGTTGGGTGGTGATTGTGTGCTATCAGGTGGTCTGCAAATGTTGAGTGTGAGTTATTGATTTTCAGTGCTCTGAGGTGTTCTTTATACCTGGTTCTGAAATTGCCAATTCGGCAAGACCCAGTTTCGTCCTGCAAACGATTTCGATTAATCAAGAAGTTATTGATCATTGGTAATAGCTCAATATAAAACGACCACGAACCAATCTGTATTATGTCACAATTAACGGCGGATAAATCTACTTCTGGTCGTATTGTTCTCACTATGTCGGACACTGTAGTCCCCGTGGGTAACTGGTAGTTTTTGGCTGCGTCATGTGAAAATTCGCACTTTCACAGCGACAGGCGGAAAATCTGCTCGCGCCCTACTTGCTTCCCGCATCGACAGCTGACGATAGCCCTGCTGCGTCGTTCAGAGACCGCTGCAGATTGCCACTTTCCAGCCTTTGTCGTTCGTCCCAGATCACGTGCCAAGAGCGAGTGGTCTCTCAAGGAGGTTACGGCGCAGCGGAACAGAAAATCACATCCGCCCAATGAACATTTTGTGCTAATGGCTTATTGTTTCCCACTGCTGACGCTGTTGTATAAACTGACTGACGATGACACGTTTCGTATACATTCATACCGCTTTTTTCTGCTAGTACAGATGATAGTAACGAACAAGAGTTCGCTACCTATCTGCGCTTGCCAAACTCCTTGTCACAAGCGGAGAGTTTCTTTGTCAGATGAATTACCAGCAATAGCCTCCTGACAGCAGAATACGTTTCAGGCGGTCGTCGATTACATAAATATATATGTTGCAGGATATGCTTGACCAAGGAATTATTGAACCAGCAGTTAGTCCGTACATAAACCCGCTGCATAGTGTAACCTCCCCACAAAATTTTGAATGACAATAATTAAATGTTAACGGGAATAGAACCTAGTGTAACCTCCCAGCAAATAAAATAATTTATGGACAAAGACAATTAAATGATAAATAGCAATCTGAGCCAAGTGTAAGCTGCCCACAAAAATGTAAGTCAGTTCAATGATAATGAAATCTCAGTGACAATGAAAATGCAAATAGACCGAAATGTCGATCTTTTGGCCCTGTGCAATAATCCGAATTCTTACCTCAGTAAAACTGCATGTCTAAATTCTGCTCTTATTCTTCGCCATATCTTGGAGGAAATGCATCGCAAATATTCTTTGAATTTAACTGAAACTTTTGTTTAAGGAAATGCAAGGGAAATATTCTTTCAATTAAATGATTGTTTTCTTAAAAAATTGCTTTGAAAACAAAATTATTATTGGGGCGATTCTTGGACAAATTAATTACAATAAATATACATTACATTCTCATATGTGCGCAATGCTGCTTCATTACCTTATTTAAAAAATATACCTCGTCCTGAATCTTGACCAGAGGCCCATGTCGACGCCCGCCGACTCCTCACATACTCCGACTGTCTCTCGCGCGCTACTAGCACTGACTATGTCATCTCATATGCGCTACTACTCTCGAACTGAACTGAACTCTCGCGCGGTCAAGCGCAGACTAGCAACGATAAATAACTCTCTTGTCAGAGATTCTGTCATGGCTCGCCATCGCTGGTACTGAATACCCTGCATACATACGTGTTTCACATCATACCACTAAAGGCGGGGACTGACGCAGAACACTTACTTCTGCCATGACTCTACAATGTATATCAAACTTGGTAATAAGTCAATGCCACTCTCAAGCAGTTACAAAGTGAAGGTCAGGCCCTGTTATTTCGCCCGTGCTCTTCGAAGGCATGTCACCAACACGGTGAGAATAAAATAAATTTGCTGTTGACGTTAGTAAATAAATGTTTCAACTTCTGCGAGTTCCATTGGAAACTTTGAGGGATTATAGCAACTGTGCCTTCAATCATACTTGATTTTAAGACCGCTGCATCTAAACCACGCGCCCTTGCAAGCGCTGCTGACAAATTATTGGCCTAAGGAGACCTGGACAGTAAAAATGTCAGACAAAAAGCGAAGTACTTTACAGAAGGACATCAAGTATTAGATGGGTAGATCGGAAACTAATGAAGAGATATTGAAGCGAATCGGAAAGGAAATAAAGTTGACTAAAACAGGGGTTGGTTGATAAGACACATCCAGAGGCATAAAGTAACAGTTAATTTAGTAATGGAGCTAAGGGCGAGTTGCAAAAAGTTTTGAGGGAGTCGACAGCTTGACTATTGTACGCAACTTCAAAATGCAGGCTGCTGCAATTATGCAGATATGAAAAGAGTTGCACAAGATTGACTACAGTGTAGAGCTGCATCAAAACAATTTTCGGATTGCGAATGCAGCAATACTTTATTACTGTAATTTTTGTGGTAATATTTTAATATATTGGCATTTTTTGTGTTAAATGTCCAGCAATAGAGGTTCAAGAGGGCAGGGCTTGAGCAAACTGCAATAAATAACACTTTTTGATGGATTCTCTTACAGCAGGAGACGAAACGTTAGCCAGAAAACTGTACCGAAACTACTCAAAATAACATGTCAGGAAAGATACTTATGAGTCCTATGTCTACATGTACATGCATAGTCTGCAAGCCAGCATAGGTCATTTTCAATACTCTTCGACGCGCATAGCAAGGAAAAATGACTGTTTATATACCTCCGTGTGAACCTTAATTTCCCGTATCTTATCTTCGTGGGCCTTACGTTAAACGTATATTGGCAGCAGTATAATCGTTCTGCCGTCAGCTTCAAATGCCGGTTCTCTGAATTTTCTCGGTAGTGTTCCTCGTAAAGAACGTCGCCTTCCCTACAGGGATTCCCATTTGCGTTCCCGAAGCAACTCAATCATACATGCGCGTTGTTCGAACCTACCGGTAACAAATCTAGAAGCGCGTCTCTTAATTGCTTCGGTGTCTTTAATTAGAAATTTGGGGATCCCAAACACACGTGCAGTACTCGAGAATGGGGCATGAGGTCAGCACACCGCGCTCCCGGCCGTATGTCAGTTTCCCAGACCGGAGCCGCTACTTCTCAATCAAGCAGCTCCTCAGTTTGTCTTACAAGGGCTGATAGATGAGCTACACTGCCCCAAAATTCTCCCAATAAAGCGAAATCTACCATTCGCTTTCCCTACACCAACCTGACGTGCTCATTTAGTTTCATAGCGCTTTGCCAACATGACGCCTAAATATCTGATCATTGCGACTGTGTCAAGCAGCACATCACTAATGCTGTATTTAAACATTAAAGGATTGTTTTTCCTACCCACCCGCATTAACTTACATTTTTCTACATGTAGAGCTGGCTGCCATTCATTACACTAACTAGAGATTCTGTCTAAGTCACCTTGTTTCTTTCTACAGTTACTCAGCTTCGACATCTTCCCGAATACCCCAGCATCATCAGCAAACAATCGCAGATTCCTACCCAACCTGTAGGCCAGATCAGTGGTCCTATTACACTTCCCTGGGGCACTCCAGACGATACTCTGGTCTCTGATGAACATTTGCCATTGAGGATAACATACTGGATTCTATTACTTAAGAAGTCTTCGAGTCACTCACATATCTGCGAACCTGCTCCATTTGCTCTTACCCTCTTTGGCACCGTGCCAAATACTTTCTGGAAATCTAGAAATATGAAATCTGCAGGTATATACAGGGTGATTCAGTGATAATGTTGCAAACTTCCAGCGATAGTGGAAAAGGGTAACTGTATGTTTGGGGCAAGGAACATACAGTGAGTCCAAAAAGTATTCGTCTAGCTGAATATCTTTTAGAAAACAAAGTCTGTGTAACATGAAAAGAATTGTATACAAAATCTAAAGATCCAGTCATGTAAGAAGTACCTCGGTAAGTCAATTTTGTTGAAAATCAAGGAAAGAAATACATCCAAATCGACAGCAAGGATAACAAAATAGAAAATGCAATACAAGAGCTAGTTCATAAAGTATTCGTCCACCATCTTAACGTGCCGAAATTCTGCGCGCAGTGATTAAACTATAACGCTGACCCACGACACACACTAGATTCTGTTATGGTTCTAAACGGCGCCAATACAGAGCAATTAGCGCCATGGGCCGTAAGGGTAGTGAGACGACGCTGATCAAAAGGAAACTTATTCTACGCTTACATAATGAGTGCAAATCTTCTTACGAGACTGCTAAAGTAGTCGGTAGAGCTAGATCGACGGTTCAGTCGATAATAGGTCAATTTTGCGCAACAATATGGGTCAGTGAACAGAGTCGACACAAACGTCTTTATTTTGCGATGGAACATAGATTCAAAAAGGATGACTTCGGGATAGAATAATATTTTCTGATGAGAGTAAATACAACATATTCGGGTCGGATGGCAGGTGAATGGTGTGGCGTAAAAGAATGCGGAGATGTTGCCACGCAATCTTGTGCCAACGGTTAAACACAGTGGTGGCTTCCTGATGGTGTGGGGCTGTATGAGTGCTGCAGGTGTTGGCAAATTACATTTCATAGGAGTTACAATGGATCACCATATGTATATCAACATTTTAAAGGACAATCTGAATCCTAGCGCCGAAAAATTAGGTCTGCAAGGATATTAAATTTTTCAGCAAGATAACGACCCAAAGCATACGGCTCTGTATACAAGACTGTGGCTCCTGTACATCTTAACACCCCTCCTCAGAGCCGAGGCATTAATTCTATTGAAGACCTTTGGAAAGCACTGGAAGACAGCATCGGGAGAAGATACATTTCTAAGAAGTGATACTTAAAAGAATCACTGCAAGACGAATGGAACAAAATAATTGAAATGATATTTACAGATTGAAAGCTTAAAAAATAAGTGAACGAATACTTTTTGAAGTAGCCCTTGAACAAACTCTCCATTTTGTCAAATTTGTTATCGCTATGGATGTATTTATTTCCTTGTCCATCAATAAAAATGACTTACCAGGGTTCGTTGCATATGACTGGATGTTCACATTTTACGTTCCCTTCCTTTCACGTGACATATACTTAGTTTTTTAAAAAAAATTACAATTAGACGTATACATTTTGGACTCACTATAGGTCCGAAAACGACCGAGTGGAAAGTTGCAGCGAAAATCTTTCTGATATTTCTGACAGTGGTACACTTGTACTGGTACTGTTGTTGCTAAGATTGTAGGGTAGGCAACTTCCAGAGGTGGTAGTATGAGCCAAAACAAGAAAAAATGTCTGGGAAACAGAGGTCCAAGATGCAGACCTTAAGAGCTATAAGCGCTCGTTCATCTTCGATACTATGAAACATATCTCTTCTATTGAACAACTGCCCATAGCTCTTAAGATATGCATTTTAGAGGCCATATTTACTACACACTTTTTGTTGTTTTGTTCCATGTTCCACCTCTGAAAATTGTCTACCCGATAATCATAGCAACAACTGTACCGATACATTCCAATGTCAGAGATTGGAGAACAATTTTTGCTTATAACTTTAGACTCGGCCGTTTACATTTCGGGGACCGTTACCTCGAATTCACACGTTTATCCTTCTCCAACGGACCTGAAAGTTTGTAACATCTTCATGGAATGATACTGTATATATTTTCGACTTGCTTACAGCTAACAACGTTTATTGCTTTTCAAAAGCGTATTTACGTTCTTGTCAATCCCCGGCAGTCAATCTCGTTTCTTCTTTCCCTCCGGAACGTACATCCATAACATCTTTCACTATCTCTTATGATCCATACGTCTTAAATTGCCGTGTCATAATATCCACCTCTCAATAGAATCCATTATGTTCCCTTCCACTTCCGCCACATCTTCATTTCTGTTGTGGTCAAATCATCAGACTACAGCACTTCGTATTCAGTAATACATGTTCAAGGCTAGTTGATCTTTTTCTGTCATTCCTATTTTCCAAAATTGTGATCCATATATAAATACGCATTATACTTTCCTTTGTATCTAGCATTTTCGGTTTGTTTATAATCTTGTGATTTTATAATTGTAAAGTCACACGTACCCCTTGTTCAATCTTGTTTTTAATGTCTTGTGCGTTCTTTCAGTTTGCGGGTAAAGTTCACTCTAAGTAAAAGGGTCGACAGCATTTAATACTAAAACTGTCAGCACGTAAGTCATACTGTTTGTCACCATCCACTGCCATATACACTGAAGCGCAAAAGAAACTGTTATAGCCATACGGATTCAAATAAAGAGATATGTTAATAGGCAGAATACGGCGCTGCAGTCGGTAACGCCTACGTAAGACAACAAGTGTCTGTCGCAGTTTTTAGATCGGTTACTGTTGCTATAATGGCGTGTCATCAAGATGTAAGTGAGTTTGAACGTGGTGTTACAGTCGCCGCACGAGCGATGGGACCCAGCATCTCCGAGGCAGCGATGAAGTGGGGATTTTCCCGTACGACCATTACATGAGTGTACCGTAAATATCAGGAATACTGGAAAACTAAATATGCTACCGGAAAAAGATCCTGCAACAAAAGGGACCAACGACGACTGAAGAGAATCGTTCAACAAGACGTAAGTGCAATCCTTCCGGAAATTGCTGCAGATTTCGATGCTGGACCATTAACTAGTGTTAGCGTGCGAACCATTCTACGAAACATCATCGAGATGGGCTTTCGGAGCCGAAGGCCCACGCGTGTATCCTTGATGACTGCATGACACAAAGCTTTACGCCCCGACTGAGCGCGTCAACACTGACGTTGGACTGTTGATGACTGGAAACATCTTGCCTGGTCGGACGAGTCTCGTTTCAAATTGTATCGAGCGAATGGACGGGTAAAGGTATGGAGACAACCTCATGAATCCATGGGCCCTGCATGTGAGCAGGGGACTGTTGAAACTGGTGGAGGCTCTGTAATGGTGCCGGGCGTGTGCAGTTGGAGTGATATGGAACCCTTAATACGCCTAGATACGTCTCTGAGAGGTGACAAGTACGTAAGCATCCTGTCTGATCACCAGCATCCATTCATGTCCACTGTGCATTCCGACGGACTTGGACAATTTCAGCAAGACAATGCGACACCCCACACGTCCAGGACCGCTGCAGAGTGGCTCCAGTAGCACTCTTCTGAGCTTAAACACTTCCGCTGGCCACCAAACTCCCCAGACATGAACATTATTGAGCATATCTGGGATGCCTTGCAAAGTGTTGTTCAGAAGAGATCTCCATCCCTCGTACTCTTACGGATTTACGGTGAGTCCTGCAGGACTTTTGGTGTCAATTCCGTCCAGCATTACTTCAGACATTATTGGAGCGCTGCACTTCTGCGTGCTCGCGGGGGCCCTACATGATATTAGGCAGGTATGCCAGTTTCTTTGGTTCTTCAGTGTACATAATGGATGTGCGAGCACAGGATGTAGACACACTGTTGGTGACATACGGAAGTTTGGATCTGGCCGTGAGTCGTCTTCTGATAGTCAAAAAGCAGGTGACCGTTCGCGTAAAGGGGGGAATCCGGGGTCGAGTGCCGGTCCGGAACAAATTTTCATTGTCGTCATTCCAGCTGATGGTTGTCATATTCGCAACAGAGAATACATGTCTTGAAATGAAACTTCCTGGCAGATTAAAACTGTGTGCCGGGCAGAGACTCGAACTCGGGACCTTTGCCTTTCGCGGGGAAGTGCTCTACCATCTTAGCTATCCAAGCACGACTCACGCCCCGTCCTGACAGCTTTACTTCTGCCAGTACCTCGTCTCTTACCTTCCAAACTTAACAGAAGCTCTCCTGCGAACCTTGCAGAACTAGCACTCCTGAAAGAAAGGATATTGCGGAGACATGGCTTAGCCACAGCCTGGGGGATGTTTCCAGAATGAGATTTTCACTCTGCAGCGGAGTGTGCGCAGGAGAGCTACTGTAAAGTTTGGAAGGTAGGAGACGAGGCACTGGCAGAAGTGAAGCTGTGAGTACGGCTCGTGTGTCGTGCTTGGGTAGCTCAGCTGGTAGAGCACTTGCCCGCGAAAGGCAATGGTCCTGAGTTCGAGTCTCGGTCTGGCATACAGTTTTAATCTGCCAGGAAGTTTCATATCGGCGCACACTCCACTGCAGAGTGAAAATCTCATTCTGCCACGAAACAAAACGGCTTTGGGACAGCATTTGGCTGATACTGATCATTCCATAGGGAGCATTGAAAATTGTATGCGTATTCTTCACAGGGTGGAAAAGGACCGTGCTTTTAATTTGTTGGAGGAGCTTGAAATTAATAAAGCAAAAAATAGAGAGCCAGATAAACTGCTTAACTGGCAGAACAATTTTGTGCCCAATGCCTACTTTGCTTTATTTGACAATGTTTGACCCTAATCACTCCACGCCTCTGTTATATATAGTGTGTTCGCAAGTTCTCCTAGTATTGAGTATATTACATATTTACTTCGTTTTCATGACTCTAGTAGGTTCTTGTTCCTTCTTTATTCATTTCATAGACTACATTAATCAGATAATGTAGATCATCCACTGTCATGGAATTTTATCATTCTTTTCTTGCAACGGAGTGCCGCAGGGTATGAGGGGCCCTCTGCCGGTCACGTTCCTCCAACCACTTCCCGCCTGTGCGGAAGTCTAGAGTTAGCGCTAACAGAGGGTGCTGATTATGTGCAGCACTATATTTCCTTTCATTTGTGGCTCCTTTATCGATTTGTTGTATGTTGTTTATATTACCCGGTGCAATATCAACGGTGTTTAATATTTATGTTATTGCCTAGAATATTGGCACTAGAGCACATGTCAACCACTGTTTTTTAACTCTTCGTCTTTTTAACAATATTACTTTTGCCGTGTTCTTCTTTTTATTGCTTTTTACTACTGTAACACTTTTTATACTTTATAAGCTTATTACAGACTTTAGCTATTGTACCCCCCTTTTATTTTCGCTGTTTCAATTAATTATTGAAAACTAGTGTGTGCTGACATTAGCGACATCTGGTCAACTTACCACACAAACATCTTGTGGCTACTGTACGGCAGCTTGTTTTAAACAGTAGTTTTACTGATAACATGACTCGTGCATGTGATGTAATTTATATGTATTGCTGATTCCGCATTTAACAGTTGACTATGCCACTATGGCTGCAGTGCATTAGGACTTTGTTTTTATGAGACAGGTATGCCTCTTCACATTTAAAGCGCACAAATCTAAATTTTGTCAGTAATACTTTTCAATATGCTCTATGTATTGTTCTTAAGCTGTATACAGTTTGCGAGTGTATTTATATTTCTCCCATTTTTGCTGCAGATCTGATGATGGTCATTAATGACCGAAACCGGTAATCTGTTAAACAGATAAGATTGTGACCATAGACGTAAATTAAAGGAAACTCATTCTGAATACATTTCTTGTATTTCATAACGGCTATATTCGCCACAGTGCCTGTTCCTTCGGACCGCATGCATGTCCAAATGAACTGTGCATAGTAACGCAGCGCTACAATATCGTATGAGCGGGAGTCGGTGGATCTTAGCTCGAGATCAGTGGCCGCTAGGCGCCACGGAGTGGCAGGCAGCCGCAGTCGCGCTCCGCTGCCCGCCCGGAGCTGGAGGAACCGTAGCAGTCGTGACAACAGAACAGAGCAGAGCGCGGCCGGGTCCCCTTCCGTTGTGCGCCGAGCCGCTCGGCGCCGTTCACCGCATCGAGATTAATGGAGCGGCCGGCCGCCGGTGCCGTTACGTGCGGCGCTCTGCTATCGCCGCCAAATTGTCCCCTAATTCACGCTCGCCGTGGGAAGATTGGCGCCTGGAGGCTAACTGTAGACGCTCGGCAGGTGTAGATTTGCTCGTTAAGATTACGCGGTTCGTGCCGACCTTTGCTTGCCCAGATGCCGACCAGTCGAGAGTGGTTATTAAGAGGAGCTCCACACACTGGCGATCTTCATGCTCCACTTCATCTGCCTCCATACAAACAAACAGAAATAAAAATGGAAATGCGCAGTCACGTAGACAGGGAGATAACACATGTTTTTCCGGAATGTGTTCCAGCAGAAGAATGCTGAAGATTAGATGAGTTGTCCGGATTGCAAATGACGAAGCACTGGATCTAAGTGGGGAGAAAAGAAGGGATCGGACACATCCTGAAGCATCAAGGAGACGTTCATTTGGTAACAGATGGAAGTACAGGAAGTAAAAATTGTAGAGGAATAGCAAGGGCTGAATACGGTGAGCAATTTAAAATGGATGTAGGTTTTCGTAGTTACTTAGAGATGAAGAGGTTTGCACAGTAGAGAGTAGCGTGTAGAGCTGCATTAATTCAGTAATCTTTGAGAACATTTCTTCTGGGGAACCGGCCGCAGTGGCCGAGCGGTTCTAGGCGCTTCAGTCCGGAACCGCGCGACTGCTATGGTCGCAGGTTCGAATCCTGCCAGGGGCATAGATGTGTGTGATGTCCTTAGGTTAGTTAGGTTTAAGGAGTTCCAAGTTCTAGGGGACTGATGACCTCAAATGTTGAGTCCCATAGTGCTCAGAGCCATTTGAACCATCTTCTGGAGAACAGCGTCTGCCAAAAAGTACTTTAAAAATGGACACAGCTGTAACTCCACGAAGTGAAGTGAAGAGCAGTGAGTGTTACAGCTCCACGAACGTTAACTGCCCAGCAGTTACAACACCCGCTCCATTCACCACCACAGCAACCATTATGGTACGAGGGTCTGAAGATGGTCAAAAACAGACCGGTTACCACAAAACAACTGTTTGTGTTCATTTTTAATGCATCCAGTCAGTCGTCGGCTGAAAAACCACATCATCCGAAAATGAAATTGGTGGTGTGTTGACCAGCTTCATAGCCTGAATAAGTTTCTTAGTTTATAACTCAGTAATACCACAGGTTATAGGAAGCTTTTGCAAGTTAAGAATTCTTAGTAAATTTGAACGCAGAGGTTATTAGTCAGTGGTCGCGTATGTTATTGGTTAGACTGGTTTCGACGCTCATTCCCAATAGCCCTTAACCTTCTAGACGATATCTGCACGGGTAGGACCGAACATCTTCTACAAGAGTCAATGCTCTAGTACGAGATTTGAAATGTACGCTCCTACTTCATACAGAATCAGATCAGAAGTAGGCAGACGCCTATCAGTGGAAATTAATGCAGGATTTGTCCGCCCTTCGCCTTTATGACGGCTTCAAGGCTTGAAATCTTCTCCAGATACTTTCAATCAGGTGTCTGAATGTCTGTGATGATGATGGTCATTGAGGCCTGAAGCGAAGTCGGCGTTATAAATCGCCCTAAAGATGTTCCATTTGGTTCAGATCGGGACTCCGGGCAGGCCGGTACAGGTCAGGAATGTTATTGTCCACAAACAGTTGCTCACACATGATCCCTGTTGACAGGGTGCATTGCTATGCTGCTACATTCACCTTCTCCGAACTGTTCTTCTACTGTACTCAGCACACAACGTTGTAAAATATGTTCGTATCCTTCCATATATAGCGTTTTCCTAAGCGCAATGACGGGACCACAACTCTAACAACCGAAAACACTCCACACCGTACCACCACCAATACCTCCTTCGTAGTCCATTGTACCCTTACGTATGATAGCAAGTAAAGTTCTGCACGCATTTCCCAATTTCAAACGCTCCCACCGGATTTTTCTCAGGGCATATCGTGATTCATCCCTTCAAATCACTGGTTTCCAGCTGTCCACTGTCCAGTGGTGTCGCTTTTAACCACCTCAAGTGTTGCTTAGCACTGGCTACGGCAATGTATAACTTACGAGCAGATGTTCCACCATCGTACCCTGTCTATCTGGGCCGCTGGCAGCAGTCCGAGTAATTCCTTCCGCCTCTGGATGTCACGTGAGTACCAAATCCATCAGGGAATTTTCAAATCTTGTAAAACTGCCCAAGTGGACTTCTGGTGAGGTAAGTGTGAAGTGGAAACGCGAAGGACCAGTCACAATCGAACCAATATCAAGCAGAGAATGTGTACGAAGAGGGACCGTTGTGGTTGTAAAAAGTTGCATAAAATCAGCGGGATGAACTACTCGCGAGTTTCAAAATCCTATCAGCAGTCCAGCTATTACCATGGCTGTCTGATACAGTGGTCAAGCATTTACACGTAAATAACAGATTTATGTAGTCAATGTTAAGCAGCCGTAACGTGGTGGACAGTAGATGACTGGAAAAGAGTGATTTGGAGACCTGACTCACGCTATACGCCTAGGTCACCCGATGGATGGGTTCGAGTTTGGCGAAAGCCTAGAGAACATTACCTACCGTCATGTATAGTGCCAACAATGAAGTACAGACGAGGTGGTGGTATGGTATGGGCAGCATCTTTCGTGATTAGGGTGTCCAAAAAACGCTGAATACGGAAGGATATGAACACGTATTACAGAATGGTGTAGTGCGTACAATACAGTAAGCGCTCAGAGAAGATTGTTAATATCAGCATGACGATACACCCTGTCATAAAGTAACATTTGTTCTGCTATAGTCTGTAGACTGTAGCACTCCTACAATGGACTGACCTGACGAGAGCCCTGGCTGAACCCAGTGGAGCCCATTTGGGATGAGTTAGAACGTCGACTTCGTTACAGACGCCAGCGTCCAATATCGTTACCTTTTCTGGTCTAAGACCTTGAAGAACGGGCAGCCATTCCCTCATAGACATTCAGACACCTCACAGAAAGTGTCCAAGGCAGGTTTCAAGCAGCCATAAAGACGAAGGGTGGACACACTCCAAATTGATGTCCACTAATAGCTGTCCGGATACTTTTGGTTAGATAGCGTATATAAGTGATCTAGTGAACAGAGTTGGAAGCTTCGTGGGGCTTTCTGCAGACGATGCTGTTGCCTACAGAAAAGTGATAACGCCAGAAGAATGATATGCATAAATGATCTGGCGCACAGAGTGGCCATCATTCTGCCGTTGTTTGCTGATGGTGCTCTGATGCACTGGAATGTGTCGAAGTTGAGTGACTGTAGCGAGAAACAATGTGGCTTAAACAGAATTTCTAGTTGGTGTCATGGATGACACTAGCTCTAAAAGTTGAAAAATGTAAGTTGAAGCGGGTGAGGAAAAAAAAAATCCGAAATATTCGGATACAGTATTATCAGTATCCTGCTTGATACTGTCTCGTCGTTTAAATATCTGGACGTAGCGTTGCAAAGCGATATGAAACGGAACGACCGTGTAAGGATTGTAGGAGGAAAGGCGAATAGTCGACTTCGGTCTTCTGGGAGAATTTTAGGAAAGAGTGGTTCCGCTGTAAAGGAGACCGCGTATAGGACGCTAGTGCGACCTACTCTTGAGAACTCATCGAGGGTTGGGGTTCGTATCAGGTCAGATTAAGGAAAGACATCGAAGCAATTCAGAGGCAGGCTGATAGATTTGTTATCGGTTTGTTCGAACAGCATGCAAGTATTACGGAGATGCTTTGGGAGCTCAAATGGGAATCAAGGGACGCTATTGAGAAAACCGGCATGTGAAGCTGACAGCTGAGAGATTCTACTGCCACCAAGATACAGTTCTCGTAGCGACCACGAATATAAGACACGAGAAATGAGGACTCATACTGAGGCATATAGACAGTCATTTTTCACTCGCTTTGCATGCGAGTGAAGCGGTTAAGGAAATGACTGTTATTGGTACAGGACATCTTCCGCCACGCACCCTAGGGTGGCTTGCGCAGTATGTATGTAGATGTAGAAGACTGTAGCGAAATGCGGAGAGACATGTAGAGGACTGAGGATTGGTCAGGGACTGGCATTGACCCTGAACGTGAAGAAGAGTAACGTATTGCTCGTAATGAGCAAAGATCCATTACTATTCGATTAATTTATTGTTGAAAACTCAGTGGTAACAATAACGACAGTTGTTTATGTAAGAGTAACCGCCCTGGATTGATAACATAAAGTTAATTGTAGGAAAAAGATCTACTGGATCACAATTGTTGGCCCGATTTTTGAGTAATGTGCATCGGTCTGGGAGCCTTACCACATAGGGTTAACAGAAGATAAAGAGAAGCTCCAACGAAGAGCGGCACGTTTCGTGATGGGTTTTAGTCGCCGCAAGAGCGGTTAGGAAGATCTTCAATTAACTCCAGTGGCAGACGACATGAGAGGCGTTATTTATCTCGCAGGGTGGCTGTGAAATTCCGAGAGCGTACGATGAAAAACCAGTCATGTATCATATTACTTCCTCTCACACAAGTCTCACGAAATGACAATGACCAGAAAATGAATGAAATTTGAGCTCATACGGAAGTCAATAGACAGTCGTTCATCCCATGGCAGTCATGTATCATATTACTTCCCCTCACATAAGTCTCACGAAATGACAATAACCGGAAAATGAATGAAATTTGAGCTCATACGGAGGTCAATAGACAGTCGTTCATCCCATGGACCATTCTGAATTGTAACATAAATAGGGGGGGGGGGGGGGATGATGATGATGATGTTACCAGAGGTACCCTCTGCCACACCGTGACGTGGCCTTCGGAGTACAGATGTAGACGAGTGGCAATTTCAGCGGAAGTTGTCGACTTAAGTCTAGATCAGGGCGAGGGATATCCTCGGCGACGTTTCTCTATTGCTCATAGGTTGGCTACGCGCCAAACTACGTGTAGCCCATGGCATGTTACTGTCACGTAACCACTGAACTCCGTTCTAAACTTTTACCCAGACAAGGAAGTGTGTGAAAAGCGAAGCAGAAATGGCTCTTAAGGATTCGCAAGTCTGTATTGATGGTTTAATTTGGAAATGTAGCAAAAGCCGGCACTTCTTGAAGTGCTCGACCAGGAAGAATTAGTGGTTTGTAGGGAGTAAAATGAAAATGTCTACGATTCTGCGGTTGACTTACTTACGGATGAATGAATGTAAGTCCTAATTTATTGCCCGTGAACTTGATTCGGCGAAAGGAACTGTCGTCGATTGGTGAAAATTGTGTCGTGAGGTTTGTATGGAAATGTGCCTCCGACAGAACGACAAAGGTTGTCGAGATAAACGAATCCCAGTTTAAGAAGAAGAAATTCGGAAGAGGCGACAAGAAATCGAGAAAACTGGTGTTTGGCGCCATGCAAAGGGGCACTTATAAATGTTTCAAATACGAAAGTACCACTTCTGCCTCTATTTTAGACTTCTACATACAGCGTTCAGTGCTACGACAGAAACGAGCACCTGTGTCAGGAATACTTTGCTGTTTTCTACCACTATGGCATTACCGTTGAGGATGTGGTTAGATAGGTTAATACTAGCACAGCTTCGGTTACCGTGAGTGAAGCGAGCAGCAATCATATTCATAATCTGCCTTGTTATTACTTTCGGTGAGCTGGTACATTCATGTCAAAATCTCATTGGCTATTTCTTCCCGTATGCCAGCTGCTCCATTGGCTGCGTACAACGAACAGCTGACATACTTATTTACTTCCCATCGTACTTCACGGCAGGCGGTGACAACATTCCTGCATGAAATACGCAGGTACTGCTGTCGCCTCTATTCTAGAAGTTCATCGAATCTGTCGCTGAATATCCGGACGGTGAAATCCGCCCACCTCTAGCCCGATGAGGGTCTCCTCATACGAGCTTCAGCTACGAAGTAACAACCTCCTGGTAAGACGACAGCCCGGATACGACAAGGAATTGTGGGCCCGGGTGAGGCGTAACTGCGAGCGGGTCCCGTTGCAGCTCCTGTGCCGGGCTGCTGAGGATACGACGACGGGGAAGGCGTGCGAGGCGAGGCGAGGCGGCATCTGTGCTCACCGTTAGATGGCCGTTCCTCGTGGACCCACATCCCACACGCGTGGCCGGCGCGCCCACAACCGACAGGTGCTCGCGCCCTCTGCTGGCTGGGAGCTGTAATAGGCGCGGCTCACTACCTGCCTATGTGCGCCTGTTCACACGGAGGAAACCAGTTCTGAACGACAGACTCCACATAGCTGACCAATTTATCCCATGGTCACCGGGAGTGAAGTATCTAGGTGTCTACCTTGACAGAAAATTACTCTTTACGCAGCATATTGACGACAAGAAGACGGCAGCCCAGAAGATGGCCAGGTCATTGATTCCGTTCCTGAAGAGTAAGGATCTCAACCCTAAGACTAAACTCCAATTGTATAAGGCAACGGTGGAACCCACAATGTTGTATGGCTCCACTTCGTGGGGAACTACGTGCGTCTCCAACTACAACAAACTCCAAGCGCTGCAAAACATTTGCTATCGATGGATCACAGGAGCTCCATGGCGGACAAGAAACGTCGACATCCGCACCGCACTCCACGAGACCACTATACAAGAGAAGGTCCATGACAAGGCTCTACGAGTTTTTGACAAGATCGATGCCCTTAGGGACGAAGTTCGACAATTAGAATCGGTAGGAATGGTAAACCCTGCAAGATGGCACAAATATCGAGTACCGAAGTCAATAACGTTTCACCCCCCGTAGGCAATCTGTCATAACACGAGGAAGCAGTCACACATAACAGCCTTGACACATTTCACCCTCCACCGAGATAGACATCACCAAAGACAGCAGGCTAAAGGATCCATTGCGTGTCCAATCCTAACTGAGTGTGTAATAAATAAAGTGTTTTCCTTTTATCCTTACATCCCATCCTAGAAGAATAAGTCATCAAGGATGATCTCTTCAGTCCACACTACACACTATATATATAAAAATATTAAAAAAAAGCCTATGTGCGCGGCAGCAGGCTGAACTAAAGTGCGCGTCATTTATGACGGCTGCCGACTTTAGGTTCGTTCTGCGCATCTGACGTCACAAAACACAGTCAGCCAATGAACAGAGAACGACGTTGCCAGAGCTCGAGTGAAGTGCAGAGCACAGACGAGTGTCCAGTTTTAGAAACGTTCAGTCATAAATAAAGTAATTGAACAAAAGCAATGTCTTGATAGCAGACTTTCTATAAAAGAAAGTTTGGAAAAAGCATTCTTTATACCAATTGCTTCATATTCTATTAATTAATTAAACCAAACAAGCACTAAGGCTCCTAATTAAGGCGATAGCAAGGAAAGGTGTTTGTATCATTCTCACTAACCGCTTTTTCGCAATAAAGAACAGCGGTAATTGTTTATTTCCTATTGTACTTCGACGAAACGTGAGTAATTCATAATCATACCAACAGTGTTCGTCGGTAATTTGCGTGATATTTTAAAGTCCTCCAGTATATATATATTGAATGATGAGCTGCGTTAGCGTAATGGTTAAAGTGAACAGCTGCTAAGCGAAAGGTTCTGAGTTCAAACCTTGCTTGGTGCTTAATATTTTCTTTATTTTAAAAACAATATCGAAGTGTCTTACTTCTCGAATTTTATTCATTTGAATGTAATTTTTTGATATTTCTAGTGGCAACTAAAATCGACCATATGGAAAGTATACACTATGGACTTTTACCTCTGAAAACTCTTCAAAATTTCGTGCAATGGTTTACTACATCTAATGCTGCACAATAACTGCGTTGAACATCGAAACAAAATTAAGTCATTTATGGGGGGAAGGTATCAGTCAAGAATATGTGTAAAAATCAAATTTTTGGGCCAAATAGTTTTTGTGAAATAGAATGATATAGTGTGTCAAAGCAGTCGAAACACCATGTGTCTGCACAGGCGAACAGTGCAATGATGACAAAATCGCGCACATCGCGGAATGCGGGGAGCACGTCTCTGTAGCAGTGAAAGGGTTAATGAGGCCGTAGTGGCTTTGCTTCATAAACTGCGCGCTCCCCCCTAAACGTAAGTTTGCGAACTATACTATACTACGGCGCTGCTTCTCTTGGCGCGTACAACTGGCAACGCAGCAATCTCCCGCATCTGGGCGGGCATGCGCGAACCGCCAAGCTAAAAGAATTGAACTATAATAACGACCTACCGTGCCCACACACCACGTTTTCTTTTTTTTATTATTCATGTAAAGAAAGGATTCATTAGGACAGTCATTAGGCCTCCTCCATAGCCGAATGGTCCGAGGACACGGTGTAGAGTACGCCTTTCACAACGGTCCACATATGTTCGTCGACTTCTGGTATCGGGTTGTGATCGCGCACAGTACGCCAACCCGGTCGCCTCATAACCGACGAACCTCGCAAGATATCTCCACAGCGTCTTTCTTGACAACCCCCTCCCCTGTATTTGGGGTGTACCCTGTCTCCACATTTCATGATGCATCTGTGATCAGCTTCCACAGTACGGTGATCCGACACGTACAAGCCAACGAACGGATATTTTAAAAAAAAAGGTCGTTGTTTTATGGTTATTGGGATCTCCTGTCCCTCATTCCTATCGCTCTTAACGATTGGCGATCTTGATTTCCTTAGTTGGGAGGGGGTGGGGGCAGGAGGTTTAGATGAAGTTAGGATAGCAACAGCCGCCCGGTGTGACCGTGCGGTTCTAGGCGCTTCAGGTTGGAACCGCGTGACTGCTCCGGTCGCAGGTTCGAATCCTGCCTCGGGCATGGATGTATGTAATGTCCTTGGGTTAGGTAGGTTTAAGTAGTTCTAAGTTCTAGGAGACTGATGACCACAGATGTTAAGTCCCATAGTGGCCAGAGCCATTTTTAGGATAGTAACGCGTGAATAGGGATCAGTCTACTTTAGTTTGGTGGGGTCACAAGTGGCGGTGCCCTGTGCGATTAATCCTGCTTTTCTTGTTTATTTTGCTAGGTACCTTCAACGCGCCGGTACAGAAGAGTTTGTTTTGCTGCCCTTGGTGCAGAAGGACCCGTGTTCGATTCCCAATGCCTGCTTGGATTTTTTTTTTTTTTTTTGGATTCATCTACCGGCAACAACGGCTGGAGGAAATGCCAACAAGTTGATCACATGCATCACGATCATAGATCGCTCCTCGTACTGTCTTGTAGCCAGGAATCGGCCAATCGGAACAGTCCTAACGCCTAATTCGTGAGCGGTATTTACGTTTACGTAAGAGAAGGTCCATTAGAGTTAACTCTCGTCGAAAACAAGCTCGCTTGAGAAGGAGCAAAAGGTAGGATTGGTGAAGGAAAGGGAAGGAAATCAGCCATGCCCTCTCAGAGGAATCATCCAGGCATTCGTCTTAATTGATTTAAGGAAAGAACTAGAAACCAGAAACTGGATCCCCAAAACCGGGATTTGAACCGCTGTAATTCAGAATACGAATCCAGTATCTTAGCTCTGTCTTACGGGAGGACCTATGAGAAACTAAATTTTTTGTGTGTCGGACAAAGATTTGAACGTCATTCCTTTCTAATGCGAGACCAGTAACCAAAGCATTGAGCGATCCCGCTTGCTAAACTTAGTTATACTCTGGAGACAATCCCATATATGTAAATTATGGGGATCATTCAATACGAGTTTGACTGTTCTCTCTACCTTAGGCATATTTCATTTGGAGAGTGGAAACCTCAAACGTTACAAGGGCCCAATGTCACATTTTTCACGACAATCATAACAACAATGTACATAAGTTACTCTCATCACAGCAAAAAATAATGCGACAAATTTCAAAGTAAATAATTGGTTAAGAACATTCTAAATACCATACAAGGGACATGGCTGTGTACCAATAAAATGTTTTGTTTCAAATGCCATCAATACTGAGGCACTAAGTATTATTTGTCAGCAGCGATGTTTTAACTAGCAGGACTGTAGACAACAAATATCATTTCTCATATCTTTTAAATTTTTCACAAGGCTAACAAAACGAAATTCAAGAAAAAACTTTCATTACTCGCTTTTGTATCTTACACAACTGCATTTTGGGGTCAGATGTTGCAAAGGTTACTGCAGAACTCCTTGTCTGCTGAGAAAGAAATGGCAACATCGTCAACAAGCTTTCCTGTTTGCAACTGATAAACTTGCCTGGTATTACAGTTGAAGAATCGCATGGAACACATCAGCCATGGTCTTTACTCTTTTGAATACATTGAATTTTTACATGCTTCTGTTTCGGAGTATAAATTTTTAATAGCTATTTCAGATGCAGAAGTATACCACACATGACCATGCCGCATTTGGAGATCGTACACGCCTGTATTGATAACAGTATTTCATCATTTTTAAAAATTAAAAAAGTCAGCTGTATGCACTGGAATAACATGGAATCGCATCGTAGCTTTAGGTGACTCAATAATCTTGTGTTAGTCTTGCGGCACGAAAGCCTTGCTTCCTTTCTTCGTTTCTCTATAATTGCAAAATCTCTTTCACACCTCAAAAAGTTGTCCATGTTCCCACTCACCAAAAAAATGTGTAGTTTCCTGAGACCATCGCAGGCTAAATGGAGGAGACCTCGATGCCTGGCAGCTGGAACTCCACTTTTCCAACGTGAATGAATGTGGATGGTTTGATTGAAAATGATTAATTGGTGCGTAGTAGAGGGTATTTGCTGTGCGGACATTACAAGGGGAACACTTTTTTCTTCTTTGGCCTCCAGAGTTTGTACTCTGTTTAACCATCTACAACATGTGGTTACGTTACGTACTTACTTGTATGAAAAGAATACGTAAATGCATAGTTACTGGTATAAAAGCTCAAGGTCTCACAATTTAGTCCACAACAAAATTTTAACAAACAGAAGTATAAGTAAAGTTTACATTTTTCATTTATAGTTCACACCATTTCTGAAATTTAATAATAAACAAACCATAAAAATCAAAAAGGCGAACAATTAAAGCCTACAGTTTTATCCCTGTGCCCTTAAGGCAATTAATGATCACTTTATAACGACGAATGTCTTTAGTAAACAAAAGAAAGGAAGCTGATCGAGGCCAGCCGGAGTGGCCGAGCAGTTCTAGGCGCTACAGTCTGGAACCGTGCGACCACTACGGTCGCAGGTTCGAATCCTGCCTCGGGGATGGATGTGTGTGATGTCCTTAGGTTAGTTAGGTTTAAGTAGTTCTAAGTTCTCGGGGACTGATGACCGCAGCATTTAAGTCCCATAGTGCTCAGAGCCATTTGAACCATTTGAAGCTGATTGAGGGAGGAGGAAACCATATTTATCACAGCCTTCATAACTTCCAATCGTCCCTAGTCAAATTTGGGACACGAAAACAAGCTGTTGGGTTACATCAGTATCCGACACAGAACCACGTTTCACATGAAGTAAACCGCAAACGTTGATTCTATGTAGATTTAGAGGAAAATAGGCGAGGTTAAAGCAGAGTCGAATGATGGTGGAAATCGTTGATTAGTTCAAATGTGGCATCGTAAACCACGATCTAGTGGGAATTTGTGGTTGCAACAGCGCATAATAACCATCTTTCGTTTGCTGGGACACGATCCACATCTCTTTCCAATGACGGTGAGCACAGTTTGGCACACAGTCCATGCGCCATTTAGTAACGAATGTCTGTGACATTTTCTACGTGATTGTGCACTTTGGAAAAGTCTAGCGACGTGCAACAGAGTACCGGGAAAACACGTTTTGTGAAGAAGTGGCACTTAGAACGTTTGACAATTCCTCTCTGCAATTGTTCTTGCGGGTACAGACACAGGAGCAAGGCTATAAATCCGTATTTCTCTGTTCTGCCTGGACTAGAAAATAAACTCAAGAAAACGTGCCTGTGTGAAAGTTCCCTCTGCGTCTAGTGGACCACCGCTGGCAGTACTGTTTTGTCTACGTTTGTTAGCCCTGTTTTCCTTCCGAATAGCGCCGCTGTCGCACGTAATGATAGGAACTTTCTAATTTTTACAGCGTCTAATATGATGCCCAGAGCTATCAGGAGCCACTCTCTACTAGAAAGCTGACATACATCGATGCTTGACATTCGGAAGACGTTTTCCTCGCGTTTTGTATTCAGCATTTCTAACGCGACTTGGGCGCAGAGTTTACACCGGAATCGGAAGTAGGACACCTGTTTCCTTGCGGACGGAACAACTGCTTCGATGTCCCCGCTGAGATGCCGGCGAAATAGAGCCATCGTGTTTCAATTCACGTACTGGCGCCGTGCAACCGGTTCGTATGGCAGTGATGTAAACAGATGGTTGGGCAACAAGTCGTTGGCCGTGACAGACGCGGCCTGGTTATGCAGCGCGGATCGCTTTCTTCGCCGTACTCTAGACGCTAGACGGGTCATGAAGGTTTCTGGCCAGGACACCGGAATCTGTACCGTCTTTTGCAAAGCACTTCACAGCCCAGGTGAACATTCCTTTCAATGACTAGCTTTTCCAATGGACTACTTACATCTGGGTCTACACTCTGGGAATCACACTGAAGTGCTTGCTAGTGGGTACTTTTCATCGTACGGTATAACAGACTTTCTTCCCGTTTCATTCATGGATGGGGCGAGAGAAGAACGACTCCTTATACGTGTCTGTGTGAATAGTTATTTACCTCATTTTCTCCGAGCCACTTTTGCGGCTTAGAAAAGCAATGTGCTGAACAATATTCTTTGTTACTGCCTTGAAAGACAGATCCTCTTGACTTTTGCTGTAGGACTAATAGTTTATGAGTTTTTCAAGGCCGATATAACTGTTCTAGATGCATAAGCATGGGGCCATTGAATCGGCGTATATTGATAATAGACCACATTTCTCCAATAATATGATTATTTGACAACGTAGTACAATGTTTCTCATAAGTAACTCCAGGGTTTTGAAGGTCACATTTCTGCATTTTTCTTGTACAACTGGTAAACTACAGTGCATTATACTTATATCATACTAACTATTTGACGATGGCTTCGACTGCGTATCCATACATCACATCATTACACACACGCACACACACACACATACACATACGTATAAATACAGGGTGTCTCTCCTAAGAGTCGTCGGGCGCATTTTCTCTGTTGTTTCTGCAGTCATTTTCAATGTCGCTTTTTGCGATATTCGTTTTTTCGATATGTATTGATAGGAATTGGAAAAAAGAAGAATAACCAGTGGCCCGTGGAGACTGTTACCGCCATACAGCAGCGCTACTCAGTCGCTCCTGGAGTACTGATTATTCATGTCATACCGTCCCTGTTAATAAATACTGAAAAAACGAATACACCAGTAGACTAATTTGGGATTGGTCTGTTGATTGTGCACGTAAAAATTCGCGTTAAAATCATTTTGCCTGTAATGGGAAACAAACGGACGCTTTCCATCGACGGTGCACGTCTCATGAAAGGCGTGATGAACAGTTTTTGTTTGGACTGACGCCAACTACACGTTGCAAATACGAAATTGCAAATATCTGCCGAAACACCGAGAAAATGCACCTGACGATCTGTAGGAGAGACACACAGTATACAGGGTGTTACAAAAAGGTACGGCCAAACTTTCAGAAAACATTCCTCACACACAAATAAAGAAAAGATGTTATGTGGACATGTGTCCGGAAACGCTTAATTTCCATGTTAGAGCTCATTTTAGTTTCGTCAGTATGTACTGCACTTCCTCGATTCACCGCCAGTTGGCCCAATTGAAGGAAGGTAATGTTGACTTCGGTGCTTGTGTTGACATGCGACTCACTGCTCTACAGTACTAGCATCAAGCACATCAGTACGTAACATCAACAGGTTAGTGTTCATCACGAACGTGGTTTTGCAGTCAGTGCAATGTTCACAAATGCGGAGTTGGCAGATGCCCATTTGATGTATGGATTAGCACAGGGCAATAGCCGTGGCGCGGTACGTTTGTATCGAGACAGATTTCCAGAACGAAGGTGTCCCGACAGGAAGACGTTCGAAGCAATTGATCGGCGTCTTAGGGAGCACGGAACTTTCCAACCTATGATTCGCGACTGGGGAAGACCTAGAACGACGAGGACACCTGGAATGGACGAGGCAATTCTTCGTGCAGTTGACGATAACCCTAATGTCAGCGTCAGAGAAGTTGCTGCTGTACAAGGTAACGGTGACCACGTCACTGTATGGAGAGTGCTACGGGAGAACCAGTTGTTTCCATACCATGTACAGCGTGTGCAGGCACTATCAGCAGCTGATTGGCCTCCACGGGTACACTTCTGCGAATGGTTCATCCAACAATGTGTCAATCCTCATTTCAGTGCAAATGTTCTCTTTACGGATGCGGCCTCATTCCAACGTGATCAAATTCTAAATTTTCACAATCAACACGTGTAGGCTGACGAGAATTCGTACGCAATTGTGCAATTACGTCATCAACACAGATTTTCTGTAAACGTTTGGGCAGGCATTGTTGGTGATGTCTTGATTGGGCCCAATGTTCTTCCACCTACGCTCAATGGAGCACGTTATCATGATTTCATACGGGATACTCTACCTGTGCTGCTAGAACATGTGCCTTTACAAGTACGACACAACATGTGGTTCATGCACGATGGAGCTCCTGCACATTTCAGTCGAAGTGTTCGTACGCTACTCAACAACAGATTCGGTGACCGATGGATTGGTAGAGGCGGACCTATTCAATTGTCTCCACGCTCTCCCTACCTCAACCCTCTTGACTTTCATTTATGGGGGCATTTGAAAGCTCTTGTCTACGGAACCTCGGTACCAAATGTAGAGACTCTTCGTGCTCGTATTGTGGACGGCTGTGATACAATACGCCATTCTCCAGGGCTGCATCAGCGCATCAGGGATACCATGCGACGGAGGGTGGATGCATGTATCCTCGCTAACGGAGGACATTTTGAACATTTCCTGTAACAAAGTGTTTGAAGTCACGTTGGTACGTTCTGTTGCTGTGTGTTTCCATTCCATGATTAATGTGATTTGAAGAGAAGTAACAAAATGAGCTCTAACATGGAAAGTAAGCGTTTCCGGACACATGTCCGCATAACATATTTTCTTTCTTTGTGTGTGAGGAATGTTTCCTGAAAGTTTGGCCGTACCTTTTTGTAACACCCTGTATAACATACAGGGTATTAGGCTGTATGGGTGTAGACATCGTGACCATAGGTACCTCAACACGCACCACCGCAGTGTCTAACCGTCTTGCCGAAAACACGTCACATAATGTAATACCTGATTATTCGTGCATGGTAGTAGCTGTACAACGAGGTAGGCGGTAATGATCAATCTGATTAAGTTAGTACTGATGTAACGTTGTTCCGTATACTGTCAGCAGTCATCAATAAGGGTGTCTGCACTCACACATCTAACCTATATACGTAACACTATTCCAGTGCAACTAAATACTGGAAAGAAATACCAACGGAACATTTTTCATCATTTTTATATGTCACGCACACGAAGACCTCCAGGGGTGGTAACGGTGTTTTACTCCCATACAATTCTTACACAAATAACGAGTATACCAAATTTGGTAGAACATTTTCCAGACGTTCGTAAGCTACACTTTTATGTCATCCCGTTTTTCCATCAGTCACTGTAGTAATTTTTTTCATGTGACGGGTGTTGCGCGTGCCAAGTTCGGTAAAGTTACTCCCGGTGCTACAGAGATGTGCTTCGCAATCCCTTCCCTTTCCGCACCAGTAAAGGTTCATCGTCATCGGGAATGTCAGCAATGATCTATGGATACGAGGCTAATGTCCGTCGTTACCAAATATTTTATGTTTTTATTAAAAATGAAACTCCTCCATTTGTACTTACGATTCCACGTGGAGCATGTATTGGTCTCACCGCGGACTTCTAGTACTCAGCCACACACAATTGATATCATCAAAGTGTACGGGCCTGAAGATGACGTTGACGCAATGTCGAAACTAGTAGCCATATAAATATGAAATCTTAAGTACAGCTGGAGGACCTACATTTTTAATAAAAATTATACACTACTGGCCATTAAAATTGCTACATCAAGAGGAAATGCAGATGATAAACGGGTAATCATTGGACAAATATATTATACTAGAACTGACATGTGATTACATTTTCACGCAGTGTGGGTGCATAGATCCTCAGAAATTAGTACCCAGAACAACCACCTCTGGCCGTAATAACGGCCTTGATAGGCCTGGGCATTGAGTCAAATAGAGCTTGGATAGCTTGTACAGGTACAGCTGCCCATGCAGCTTGAACACGATACCATAGTTCATCAAGAGTAGTGACTGGCGTATTGTGACGAGCCAGTTGCTCGGCCACCATTGACCAGACGTTTTCAATTGGTGAGAGATCTGGAGACTCTGCTGGCCAGGGCAGCAATCGAACATTTTCTGTATCCAGAAAGGCCCCTACAGGACCTGCAACATGCGGTCGTGCATTATCCTGCTGAAATGTAGGGTTTCGCAGGGATCGAATGAAGGGTAGAGCCACGGGTTGTAACACATCTGCAGTATAACGTCCACTGTTCAAAGTGCCGTCAATGCGAACGACGAGGTGACCGAGACGTGTAACCAATGGCACCCCATACCATCACGCCGGGTGATACGCCAGTATGGCGATGACGAATACATGCTTCCAGTGTGCGTTCACCGCGATGTCGCCAAACACTGATGCGACCATCATGATGCTGTAAACAGAACCTGGATTCATCCGAAAAAAATGACGTTTTGCCATTCGTGCACCCAGGTTCGTCGTTGAGTACAACATCGCAGGCGCTCCTGTTCGTGATGTAGCATCAAAAGCAACCGCAGCCATGGTCTCCAAGCTGATAGTCCATGCTGCTGCAAACGTCGTCGAACTGTTCGTTGAGATGGTTGTTGTCTTGCAAACGTCCCCATCTGTTGACTCAGGGATCGAGACGTGGCTGCACGAGCCGTTACAGCCGTGCGGATAAGATGCCTGTCATCTCGACTGCTAGTGATACGAGGCCGGGGCGTTCCGCATTACCCTTTTGAACCCACCGATTCCATATTCTGCTAACAGTCATTGGATTTCGACCAACGCGAGCAGCAATGTCGCGATACGATAAACCGCAATCGCGATAGGCTACAATCCGAACTTTATCAAAGAAGGAAATGTGATGATACACATTTCTCCCCTTTACACGAGGCATCACGACAACGTTTCACCAGGCAACGCCGGTCAACTGCTGTTTGTGTATGAGAAATCGGTTGGAAACTTTCCTCTTTCAGCACGTTGTAGGTGTCGCCACCGGCGCCAACCTTGTGTGAATGCTCTGAAAAGCTAATCATTTGCATATCACAGCATCTTCTTCCTGTCGGTTAAATTTCGCGTCTGTAGCACGTCATCTTCGTGGTGCAGCAATTTTAATGGCCAGTAGTGTACCAGCTGATGTCCCACCATCATCCAATTTAAATACGGATGTACGAAGATTAAATATTTTATGTGTCATGGCTTTCCATCCTCATCTCTATCCCGAGTGGTGATAAAGTTATATTACACCCACACTATTTTTAGACAAACAATGTATACAAAAAACTGGTTGAAACTGCTCCAAACGTTCCTGACTTACGCTTCTGACATCCACTTTTCGTCCACACCATCCCTATCTGAGACGCTTCTGGCATGCACTTTTCGTCCACACCATCCCTGTGTGAGTCAGTGAAGACCAGAAAAGGTCGAATGTGGGAAATAATTCGTGCGGTCGCAAATTTTTGTACTGCGGTGGGAGGAAGTGCCATGATCAGCGTAGCAGAAATCCCGACCGGTGGGCTCTGAGTGAGCGAGTGAGGAAGCTTTTGAAGGTCACATTTGTGTATTTTTCTTGTATAACTGGAAAACTACAGACTAGCGAGAACATCCCAGTATAAAATTTAAGCACATTAAATGTTCTAGAAACAGATCCTGTTTATTTTTGCTGTAGGACTAGTAGTTTATGCGTAGTAATTGGGAGAATATAAAAACCTTGCGCTTAGTTTATGAAGGCCAGATATGACTTTTCGGGTTGCATAAGCACACATCGTTTGGGACTGTAGAATCGCCGTGTACTGGTAATAGACCACATTTCTCCAATAGTATGACTATTTGACAAAGTAGTCCAGGGTTTCTCATGAGTAAGTCCAGGGTGTCAGAAGACGACAGTACGAGAGTTACAAGACGCAGAGAAAACTGACACATATCAGTGGATAGAGCGTCTCTCCAGGTTGGGTTTGTAATGCACGCCATGGCGTAGTTGCCGTGTGCACCATTAGGAGGCAGGAGTGTGAGAACGTGGGGAATAATGGAGTGATACGTTCGTTTTGTGTTCTTGAATCCACTAAATGTGCGTCAGTTGTGGTGGTTAAGCAATTTCGTACCAAATATTAGGCAAAAGTTTAAACAGACAAAACAATTCAATACATATCGTGAGAGTGACTGCTTATGTCGTGCGAAGGTAACAGGCCTGCCTGTATAATTGACAGAGAAGTTGGAGCGTGTGGCGGAAGCATTCGTTAGGAATCCGAAGAAACCGTATTACGAATTGGAGCTTGGAGGGATGTTATATGTAGTGATGCGTGTCTGTTTTCTGTATAACTTCTAGATACAGGTTGATGAAGTGTTCTGAGCTATTCTCGGCATGTGTTCGCGAGATATACAGCGTCTTCCTTCGAGTTAAGATGTTTAAACATTGATTTTCCACTCTGTGGTTCGTCAAAGAAACCTGCGACCATTCGCGCTGCATTCGCATAAGCTCGATGTTCTCTGGTAATCTGACCTGATATGGGTCCCATACACTTGAGCGTTGTTCAATTGTTGGCCGTAGAAGTGTTATGTAAAAAAACATCATATGTATACAAGCTGCAGTTTCCCGTATCCTACCAATAGACTGCAATCTGTCATTTGCTTTATCTTCAGCTGAGCGTATGTGGTCGTTCCTCTACATATCTCAACAAATCGTTACTCTCGAATAGTTGTATGACATGACGGACTCTGGTTATGACTTATTAATTCAGGTGTTAAAGTGTACCTCGCTTTTACTTTTAGTGAAGTGCATAACTTTGCATTTATCTACATTACAAGCTACTTTCCAGTTTTTGCACCAGTATGACATACGGTCGAGATCGAATGGTATTTTCACAGGACAGAACATCCTGCTAGATAACTGCATCGTCTTCGAAAAGCAGAAGATTGTGATTTATACTATCTGCTTCATCAATTATGTATTATATAAATGGCCCTTCTGCATTCTCCTGTGACATATTCGATATCAATTCACTGCATAAACCCAAAAAAACCGTATCCCAGAAATAAACGTATCAAAAAAATCGGATGTTTCTAAAAATATGAACAGGGACTGTATATTCATCCAGTATTTGAGAATGAAAGAGCTTACCGACATCCAATAAATTTTGTACACGATTTCATACCTTTTCAAAACTTTTTCTCGCTGAAATCCCTCACAGAATAATGAAAGAAGAAAAGTTTTCGCTTGCATTTTCGCTAAACATGCTGTAGAGCTTCAATCTCAGGTATCACGTTTTGATGCATTACTTCTTTAATACCAGTCCTATTCGCTATCAGTTTTGCAGACAGGATCCACATATGCCACCGAATGTTCCTGCAAAATTATATCATTGTACGAAACTTTGTTTAGGAGGTACGAAATATGGAATACGTGAAAAACTAGCTTCTCTTAAAACGGAGTTCTACTGTTTAAAGAACCATGGGTGGGGGGGCCTGCTGATTTTTCCTTAGAAAGCTTCAGTGTGGTACTGAATAAAAAGGTTTTCGAAACCCTAGAAACATGAAACAAATCCGATTTGCTCTGTCCTTAGCGGTAAGTATTCATATGTGAAGAGCGTGCGCCGGCCGGTGTGGCCGAGCGGTTCTAGGCGCTTCAGTCTGGAACCGCGCGACCGCTACGGTCGCAGGTTCGAATCCTGCCTCGGGCATGGATGTGTGTGATGTCCTTAGGTTAGTTAGGTTTAAGTAGTTCTAAGTTCTAGGGGACTGATGACCTAAGATGTTAAGTCCCGTAGTGCTCAGAGCCATCTGAACCATCTGAAGAGCGTGCGAAGTTGTCTGTTAGTTTCATGTGTAGGCGGCAACCACACAAAGTGCTATGGGTGAACATTAGGTGTGTATCTAAACGCTTAGACTTCAAAGCGTTGACTGGCAGTGAAGGGGAGCCATACTCGGATCGAAGCCGCGTGTCGGATCAACGACCGCTGGGTGTGGTTATTAGACGGATGCCCACACCCTTTCGCTGGCTGCCCATCGCCTATGAAACATAACACCCAGACAGTTAAACGTGAAAGTGTAAAACTTATTTATGATACCGAAATATGTATATCTCAGTGCGGGGCAACAGAACTAGGTGACAAGGTATTTTAGAATGGAAATATGTGGAACTTATGCTACACGATGCGAAATCCAGACTAGCCTGTACATCAAGTAATTCGTCTGCGAGAAAGCACTCCTTTTTTCGATGAAATTTACATATGCTACTTTCTGCAAAATAAAATGACTCAGTTTAAAATGTTGGCCTATATGTTGCTAATCTTTAGTCTTGCAAACATTCACTGTATCAGCACTATTTACAGAGCAGACGAATGTAACGCATATGACGTTCTGATAGAATCTACTTGAATATTCACAAAATAGTACTTCACTGAAATCTTCTACTGGTATTAAGCCTCTGAAACGATATGATATTATTTTCACAAATACATTCTGACAATCACTGTGCCTTACAGTGGACATGAACTTTGTGGTAATTATATTGACCTACCTGTGGTCGTCTACTCTGCAATCTGTTGCTATAAGGAATAATGATGTGACTTTCCAAAACCAACTTTCATTTGCTGTACTTGCGATGTGCAATGCAAAACGGTATTTTGCCAATTTTCACAAAATGCTTCTCAGTATACAACTCACGATGTGCAATGCGAGTGTGCGAACAACCATGAAATAAAAATGAAAATGGGGAGCTAATCCTAACGACTGATACATGAGAACAAGGGCTCCAAGTTTAACTGCGTTTCATTAAGCCATGACAACAATACAGCTTTTGCTGACGTTCTCAAACCTAGACAAATTTTTTAATAATTCTGTTGTGTACAGTTCCCTTCCGCGACACTTGTTTCAACTATAAGACAAAACCGTATGTTACAGTATAAAATTTCTACAGGAAACTTCAACCATACACAATGTTCTAACAATAAGAAACTACCAGAATGAGATTTTCACTCTGCAGCGGAGTGTGCGCTGATATGAAACTTCCTGGCAGATTAAAACTGTGTGCCCGACCGAGACTCGAACTCGGGACCTTTGCCTTTCGCGGGCAAGTGCTCTACCAACTGAGCTACCGAAGCACGACTCACGCCCGGTACTCACAGCTTTACTTCTGCCAGTACCTCGTCTCCTACCTTCCAAACTTTACAGAAGCTCTCCTGCGAACCTTGCAGAACTAGCACTCCTGAAAGAAAGGATATTGCGGAGACATGGCTTAGCCACAGCCTGGGGGATGTTTCCAGAATGAGATTTTCACTCTGCAGCGGAGTGTGCGCTGATATGAAACTTCCTGGCAGATTAAAACTGTGTGCCCGACCGAGACTCGAACTCGGGACCTTTGCCTTTCGCGGGCAAGTGCTCTACCAACTGAGCTACCGAAGCACGACTCACGCCCGGTACTCACAGCTTTACTTCTGCCAGTACCTCGTCTCCTACCTTCCAAACTTTACAGAAGCTCTCCTGCGAACCTTGCAGAACTAGCACTCCTGAAAGAAAGGATATTGCGGAGACATGGCTTAGCCACAGCCTGGGGGATGTTTCCAGAATGAGATTTTCACTCTGCAGCGGAGTGTGCGCTGATATGAAACTTCCTGGCAGATTAAAACTGTGTGCCCGACCGAGACTCGAACTCGGGACCTTTGCCTTTCGCGGGCAAGTGCTCTACCAACTGAGCTACCGAAGCACGACTCACGCCCGGTACTCACAGCTTTACTTCTGCCAGTACCTCGTCTCCTACCTTCCAAACTTTACAGAAGCTCTCCTGCGAACCTTGCAGAACTAGCACTCCTGAAAGAAAGGATATTGCGGAGACATGGCTTAGCCACAGCCTGGGGGATGTTTCCAGAATGAGATTTTCACTCTGCAGCGGAGTGTGCGCTGATATGAAACTTCCTGGCAGATTAAAACTGTGTGCCCGACCGAGACTCGAACTCGGGACCTTTGCCTTTCGCGGGCAAGTGCTCTACCAACTGAGCTACCGAAGCACGACTCACGCCCGGTACTCACAGCTTTACTTCTGCCAGTACCTCGTCTCCTACCTTCCAAACTTTACAGAAGCTCTCCTGCGAACCTTGCAGAACTAGCACTCCTGAAAGAAAGGATATTGCGGAGACATGGCTTAGCCACAGCCTGGGGGATGTTTCCAGAATGAGATTTTCACTCTGCAGCGGAGTGTGCGCTGATATGAAACTTCCTGGCAGATTAAAACTGTGTGCCCGACCGAGACTCGAACTCGGGACCTTTGCCTTTCGCGGGCAAGTGCTCTACCAACTGAGCTACCGAAGCACGACTCACGCCCGGTACTCACAGCTTTACTTCTGCCAGTACCTCGTCTCCTACCTTCCAAACTTTACAGAAGCTCTCCTGCGAACCTTGCAGAACTAGCACTCCTGAAAGAAAGGATATTGCGGAGACATGGCTTAGCCACAGCCTGGGGGATGTTTCCAGAATGAGATTTTCACTCTGCAGCGGAGTGTGCGCTGATATGAAACTTCCTGGCAGATTAAAACTGTGTGCCCGACCGAGACTCGAACTCGGGACCTTTGCCTTTCGCGGGCAAGTGCTCTACCAACTGAGCTACCGAAGCACGACTCACGCCCGGTACTCACAGCTTTACTTCTGCCAGTACCTCGTCTCCTACCTTCCAAACTTTACAGAAGCTCTCCTGCGAACCTTGCAGAACTAGCACTCCTGAAAGAAAGGATATTGCGGAGACATGGCTTAGCCACAGCCTGGGGGATGTTTCCAGAATGAGATTTTCACTCTGCAGCGGAGTGTGCGCTGATATGAAACTTCCTGGCAGATTAAAACTGTGTGCCCGACCGAGACTCGAACTCGGGACCTTTGCCTTTCGCGGGCAAGTGCTCTACCAACTGAGCTACCGAAGCACGACTCACGCCCGGTACTCACAGCTTTACTTCTGCCAGTACCTCGTCTCCTACCTTCCAAACTTTACAGAAGCTCTCCTGCGAACCTTGCAGAACTAGCACTCCTGAAAGAAAGGATATTGCGGAGACATGGCTTAGCCACAGCCTGGGGGATGTTTCCAGAATGAGATTTTCACTCTGCAGCGGAGTGTGCGCTGATATGAAACTTCCTGGCAGATTAAAACTGTGTGCCCGACCGAGACTCGAACTCGGGACCTTTGCCTTTCGCGGGCAAGTGCTCTACCAACTGAGCTACCGAAGCACGACTCACGCCCGGTACTCACAGCTTTACTTCTGCCAGTACCTCGTCTCCTACCTTCCAAACTTTACAGAAGCTCTCCTGCGAACCTTGCAGAACTAGCACTCCTGAAAGAAAGGATATTGCGGAGACATGGCTTAGCCACAGCCTGGGGGATGTTTCCAGAATGAGATTTTCACTCTGCAGCGGAGTGTGCGCTGATATGAAACTTCCTGGCAGATTAAAACTGTGTGCCCGACCGAGACTCGAACTCGGGACCTTTGCCTTTCGCGGGCAAGTGCTCTACCAACTGAGCTACCGAAGCACGACTCACGCCCGGTACTCACAGCTTTACTTCTGCCAGTACCTCGTCTCCTACCTTCCAAACTTTACAGAAGCTCTCCTGCGAACCTTGCAGAACTAGCACTCCTGAAAGAAAGGATATTGCGGAGACATGGCTTAGCCACAGCCTGGGGGATGTTTCCAGAATGAGATTTTCACTCTGCAGCGGAGTGTGCGCTGATATGAAACTTCCTGGCAGATTAAAACTGTGTGCCCGACCGAGACTCGAACTCGGGACCTTTGCCTTTCGCGGGCAAGTGCTCTACCAACTGAGCTACCGAAGCACGACTCACGCCCGGTACTCACAGCTTTACTTCTGCCAGTACCTCGTCTCCTACCTTCCAAACTTTACAGAAGCTCTCCTGCGAACCTTGCAGAACTAGCACTCCTGAAAGAAAGGATATTGCGGAGACATGGCTTAGCCACAGCCTGGGGGATGTTTCCAGAATGAGATTTTCACTCTGCAGCGGAGTGTGCGCTGATATGAAACTTCCTGGCAGATTAAAACTGTGTGCCCGACCGAGACTCGAACTCGGGACCTTTGCCTTTCGCGGGCAAGTGCTCTACCAACTGAGCTACCGAAGCACGACTCACGCCCGGTACTCACAGCTTTACTTCTGCCAGTACCTCGTCTCCTACCTTCCAAACTTTACAGAAGCTCTCCTGCGAACCTTGCAGAACTAGCACTCCTGAAAGAAAGGATATTGCGGAGACATGGCTTAGCCACAGCCTGGGGGATGTTTCCAGAATGAGATTTTCACTCTGCAGCGGAGTGTGCGCTGATATGAAACTTCCTGGCAGATTAAAACTGTGTGCCCGACCGAGACTCGAACTCGGGACCTTTGCCTTTCGCGGGCAAGTGCTCTACCAACTGAGCTACCGAAGCACGACTCACGCCCGGTACTCACAGCTTTACTTCTGCCAGTACCTCGTCTCCTACCTTCCAAACTTTACAGAAGCTCTCCTGCGAACCTTGCAGAACTAGCACTCCTGAAAGAAAGGATATTGCGGAGACATGGCTTAGCCACAGCCTGGGGGATGTTTCCAGAATGAGATTTTCACTCTGCAGCGGAGTGTGCGCTGATATGAAACTTCCTGGCAGATTAAAACTGTGTGCCCGACCGAGACTCGAACTCGGGACCTTTGCCTTTCGCGGGCAAGTGCTCTACCAACTGAGCTACCGAAGCACGACTCACGCCCGGTACTCACAGCTTTACTTCTGCCAGTACCTCGTCTCCTACCTTCCAAACTTTACAGAAGCTCTCCTGCGAACCTTGCAGAACTAGCACTCCTGAAAGAAAGGATATTGCGGAGACATGGCTTAGCCACAGCCTGGGGGATGTTTCCAGAATGAGATTTTCACTCTGCAGCGGAGTGTGCGCTGATATGAAACTTCCTGGCAGATTAAAACTGTGTGCCCGACCGAGACTCGAACTCGGGACCTTTGCCTTTCGCGGGCAAGTGCTCTACCAACTGAGCTACCGAAGCACGACTCACGCCCGGTACTCACAGCTTTACTTCTGCCAGTACCTCGTCTCCTACCTTCCAAACTTTACAGAAGCTCTCCTGCGAACCTTGCAGAACTAGCACTCCTGAAAGAAAGGATATTGCGGAGACATGGCTTAGCCACAGCCTGGGGGATGTTTCCAGAATGAGATTTTCACTCTGCAGCGGAGTGTGCGCTGATATGAAACTTCCTGGCAGATTAAAACTGTGTGCCCGACCGAGACTCGAACTCGGGACCTTTGCCTTTCGCGGGCAAGTGCTCTACCAACTGAGCTACCGAAGCACGACTCACGCCCGGTACTCACAGCTTTACTTCTGCCAGTACCTCGTCTCCTACCTTCCAAACTTTACAGAAGCTCTCCTGCGAACCTTGCAGAACTAGCACTCCTGAAAGAAAGGATATTGCGGAGACATGGCTTAGCCACAGCCTGGGGGATGTTTCCAGAATGAGATTTTCACTCTGCAGCGGAGTGTGCGCTGATATGAAACTTCCTGGCAGATTAAAACTGTGTGCCCGACCGAGACTCGAACTCGGGACCTTTGCCTTTCGCGGGCAAGTGCTCTACCAACTGAGCTACCGAAGCACGACTCACGCCCGGTACTCACAGCTTTACTTCTGCCAGTACCTCGTCTCCTACCTTCCAAACTTTACAGAAGCTCTCCTGCGAACCTTGCAGAACTAGCACTCCTGAAAGAAAGGATATTGCGGAGACATGGCTTAGCCACAGCCTGGGGGATGTTTCCAGAATGAGATTTTCACTCTGCAGCGGAGTGTGCGCTGATATGAAACTTCCTGGCAGATTAAAACTGTGTGCCCGACCGAGACTCGAACTCGGGACCTTTGCCTTTCGCGGGCAAGTGCTCTACCAACTGAGCTACCGAAGCACGACTCACGCCCGGTACTCACAGCTTTACTTCTGCCAGTACCTCGTCTCCTACCTTCCAAACTTTACAGAAGCTCTCCTGCGAACCTTGCAGAACTAGCACTCCTGAAAGAAAGGATATTGCGGAGACATGGCTTAGCCACAGCCTGGGGGATGTTTCCAGAATGAGATTTTCACTCTGCAGCGGAGTGTGCGCTGATATGAAACTTCCTGGCAGATTAAAACTGTGTGCCCGACCGAGACTCGAACTCGGGACCTTTGCCTTTCGCGGGCAAGTGCTCTACCAACTGAGCTACCGAAGCACGACTCACGCCCGGTACTCACAGCTTTACTTCTGCCAGTACCTCGTCTCCTACCTTCCAAACTTTACAGAAGCTCTCCTGCGAACCTTGCAGAACTAGCACTCCTGAAAGAAAGGATATTGCGGAGACATGGCTTAGCCACAGCCTGGGGGATGTTTCCAGAATGAGATTTTCACTCTGCAGCGGAGTGTGCGCTGATATGAAACTTCCTGGCAGATTAAAACTGTGTGCCCGACCGAGACTCGAACTCGGGACCTTTGCCTTTCGCGGGCAAGTGCTCTACCAACTGAGCTACCGAAGCACGACTCACGCCCGGTACTCACAGCTTTACTTCTGCCAGTACCTCGTCTCCTACCTTCCAAACTTTACAGAAGCTCTCCTGCGAACCTTGCAGAACTAGCACTCCTGAAAGAAAGGATATTGCGGAGACATGGCTTAGCCACAGCCTGGGGGATGTTTCCAGAATGAGATTTTCACTCTGCAGCGGAGTGTGCGCTGATATGAAACTTCCTGGCAGATTAAAACTGTGTGCCCGACCGAGACTCGAACTCGGGACCTTTGCCTTTCGCGGGCAAGTGCTCTACCAACTGAGCTACCGAAGCACGACTCACGCCCGGTACTCACAGCTTTACTTCTGCCAGTACCTCGTCTCCTACCTTCCAAACTTTACAGAAGCTCTCCTGCGAACCTTGCAGAACTAGCACTCCTGAAAGAAAGGATATTGCGGAGACATGGCTTAGCCACAGCCTGGGGGATGTTTCCAGAATGAGATTTTCACTCTGCAGCGGAGTGTGCGCTGATATGAAACTTCCTGGCAGATTAAAACTGTGTGCCCGACCGAGACTCGAACTCGGGACCTTTGCCTTTCGCGGGCAAGTGCTCTACCAACTGAGCTACCGAAGCACGACTCACGCCCGGTACTCACAGCTTTACTTCTGCCAGTACCTCGTCTCCTACCTTCCAAACTTTACAGAAGCTCTCCTGCGAACCTTGCAGAACTAGCACTCCTGAAAGAAAGGATATTGCGGAGACATGGCTTAGCCACAGCCTGGGGGATGTTTCCAGAATGAGATTTTCACTCTGCAGCGGAGTGTGCGCTGATATGAAACTTCCTGGCAGATTAAAACTGTGTGCCCGACCGAGACTCGAACTCGGGACCTTTGCCTTTCGCGGGCAAGTGCTCTACCAACTGAGCTACCGAAGCACGACTCACGCCCGGTACTCACAGCTTTACTTCTGCCAGTACCTCGTCTCCTACCTTCCAAACTTTACAGAAGCTCTCCTGCGAACCTTGCAGAACTAGCACTCCTGAAAGAAAGGATATTGCGGAGACATGGCTTAGCCACAGCCTGGGGGATGTTTCCAGAATGAGATTTTCACTCTGCAGCGGAGTGTGCGCTGATATGAAACTTCCTGGCAGATTAAAACTGTGTGCCCGACCGAGACTCGAACTCGGGACCTTTGCCTTTCGCGGGCAAGTGCTCTACCAACTGAGCTACCGAAGCACGACTCACGCCCGGTACTCACAGCTTTACTTCTGCCAGTACCTCGTCTCCTACCTTCCAAACTTTACAGAAGCTCTCCTGCGAACCTTGCAGAACTAGCACTCCTGAAAGAAAGGATATTGCGGAGACATGGCTTAGCCACAGCCTGGGGGATGTTTCCCGCACTACAGAGGTTTAGTACATTTATCAAATTCGCAGATTCATTCCCCCTTGCTGTCAGTTATCATGGGAAATAGGATAGCCCTTTTCAAACGCGAGTCGCTCAACAAATTTGCGCCATGTAGCATTACAATATTGTTAAACCTCTTTATTTGTCCATCAGCCAGATTTCGATGGACTGCGAACCAATCAAAATGATGGGTGTTTACGGAAAGAATGAAGTATATAAGTCTTACTTTCGGTTAAAATGACGTAGCAGCGGCGAAACTATCGTGCAGCCTCACTGTTGTAAGGGAAGAGAGAGGTGTCAGAATTTGAAACTCTTAGGAGCATTGTAGTCGCCTCGCGGATAATTATTTTAGTGAAGAAAGCGTGGAGGCGGTGACGCTGTAAACTTCTTAACATTGACCAGTCTCGTGTCATTTGCTTAGAAGTCCTGCCGGGGAGCTATTTCATTTTACCTTATTACGAGGCCTGTTCAGAAAGTAAGCTCCGATTGATTGCCAAATTGA
Source organism: Schistocerca americana (assembly GCF_021461395.2). Classification (NCBI taxonomy): domain Eukaryota; kingdom Metazoa; phylum Arthropoda; class Insecta; order Orthoptera; family Acrididae; genus Schistocerca; species Schistocerca americana. Next base: position 471,845,233 of record NC_060122.1, on the reverse strand, counting down.
AACCACAGTGAACATCAGAAATGTTTTACTTGTAACAATTAGCTACACCTTTCAGCTACTTCTCTACGTAGTCGCCGTTCTGACTTAGACTTTTGTCATAGCGTTGTACCAACTTTTCAATAGCCTCATCATAGAAGGCAGCCGCCAGTGCTTTCCGCCAATTCTCCACGCTGGCCTACACCTCGTTGTCTGTGTCAAAATGTTGTCTTCAAAGACAGCAGTTCATGTGACCAGAGATGAAACTCAGGGGGAGACAATTGCGGACTGTATTGTGGGTAATCTCACATTTCCATTTGAAAACGATGCAGGAGCATCTTCATTGCCCCTGCAGAATGCGGCTGAGAATTGTCTTGAAGAAGAAACAGCACGACAGTTATGTAATGTTAGCTGCATAGCTTCAGGCGAAATTTCTCACCAGGCCCTCGTACTTGGCGGCAGACACTATTTTCTAGACATCTTTACGCACCCACTGCGAGCTCAGAAATGAGAAGAGCGACGTGATGCTAACTGGGGTTATACTAGAGACACTACCCAACACATCTGTGCAAAGCTTTATCGGATTTTCATAGTCGTTTCCATTTCGCGACCGATCGGAGCTTACTTTCTGAACGCCCCTCTATTTCGATGTGAACCAATTCCATGTTTTATCTTTTAAGGTGGCAAATCTTGTTTAAGGTGCATCTCATCACCGGCAGTACCGTGGTGGGACGAAGATGTGCAGGAATTTTACTTTGGAATCTTTTTCGAGAAACACATTATTTCGTGGTATTCTACTGGAAGCTCTAAGACGGTCAAACTCTGCAATCTTCCTAGTTGTAGCCGCCCCATTCACCCTGTCAAATTACGTCCAAGTAGGACCATCAGTTCCAGTTTTTTTTTATTTCTTTATTTTGGGTTTTGGGTAAAGGTTGTAAAGTGTCCAAGAAACATAACTGCAAAAAAGCAGAATAGAACAAAATTACGCAGCTGGCAGACAAACACATTTGTAAAGTAAAATAAAAACGAAATTAGAGAAACACCAGACAGCCGGCGGCAGTGATAATAATGACATCGGAGCAGAATTACAAACAACACTAGACAACAACATTATGACAAACATGCATGTGCTCTTAAAGTAGAAGACAAAACATGAAAGGGCAGAAATCGTACATCATACGATAAGTACAACACTAAGAGCAATATTGCAAATAACAGTATGAGAAACGTAGCATACAGATAGACGTACTTAAAATAAAAGAAAAAGTCAAAATAACAAACACAGTACGACCAACTGTATGTACAATACTGCCAGTAGCATCAGTCCAGTACCACTAGTAAACAGGCAAATCCGATGTCATTTTCCTATGTAATAGATACATAGATACACTTCTAAAGAAACGAAAATTCCCGATTTTAACACATATTCAATGCTTTTCAGGTCCAGTTTTGACAGAAGCTATTGAAATACGTTTGACGAATGACGAAATTAAGGGCAATGATAGTTTTAAAATTGATAAAATGCAGAATACGGCACTGGGGAGCTTTAACTCCCGTAGACGACGCTACTGTCCTTCTATCGACCAGTATTCGTGAAATAACATTCTTCGCAGAGACGCCACGGTAGCGTATGTCACTGATGAGAACATTAAAATTCGTAAGATACGTCTTGATGTATGCTAATTACAAAGTGCGTGTATTTCGAAAGCCACATCAGGAAACTCATCACGTTTACCAGAGCCTCTTGAACGCCTGTTGTTCACCATAAAACTATCTTGTGCATGCAACCAGCGTGCGGCTTGTACCTTTAGTTAGGCACTGCACCATCCTCCCGCTACGGACAGCATGGAGCCTTTGTGCTCCCACAAGTCTCCTGATCTCAGTCTTAATTATCACTTCTGGGACGCCATCGACCGCGATGAAAGTCGTGTGTGACGAATTAATTTCTACAGAATGTATTGACCCCTAATTCCTCCTTCCCCTCCCCCTCCCCCCCCCCCCCCCCCCCCGCGCACACACACATACACACAGACACACAGTTTGGGTGTACTATGGACTTCATGCCAATACGGGTTGCCGCTGTAGGAAGGGGTGTCTAGCTGTTCGACAGTTTATTCTGATGGCTGAATCTCGGTTGCGGAAGCTACAACCCTCGGAGAGCATATGAGATCGCGTCGGCCGCTCTTCCGAGTCTTCGGGTGAGTTCCAAATCTGAGTGAGGAAGAGGTAAAAGCTCTCGGCAGGCTGCCTCCCCCACCTCCCCCGCAGCCAGTGACCCGTCTGTGACCCGCGCCGTGCCCTCAGGAACTCTCCCCTCATCGAGCAGCCGGGGATCTCAGATCGTGACCAGATTAACATCGTCTGCTTTCCAACCGGCGCTTCCCGTTCACAGAATTCGCCATTTCTTCTTTCCTGTCAAGAGATATTCTACTCTCGGCAGATGGTATCGGGGCGAGTCGTGCTGCGATCGTGTGCTTCGAGATGACGGACAGACGCTGACATGGTCGCCGCCTATAAATTTGCAGTCGATACTCATCTTTCAAGCTGGACCATTGTCGCTTAGAATGTACCAGCAGCTGGTTGGCAGAACATGAGATTACAAATAACCCTCAGTTAAGGAGTTAAATAAGTCGTGATTGCAAAATACTGACATCAATAATTTACAGATTGGAAAAAGATTAGCTTGGATTCCAGAGAAATGTGGAAATAGGCCACGCAATATTCCGGAGAAATGTAGGAACAGGCTGACCCTACGGCTTATCTTAGAAGATACACTGAAGAAAGGAAAATCTACGTTCACACTGAGGTGACAAAACTCATGGGAAACCTCCTGACATTGTGTCGGACCTCCGTTTGCCCGACGTAGTGCAGCAACACGACGTGGCAAGGACTCAACAAGTCGATGGAACTCCCCTGCAGAAATATTGAGCCATGCTGCCTCTGTAGCCTTCCATAATTGCGAAAGTGTTGCCGATGCACGATTTTGTGCACGAACTCATCTCTCGATTATGTCCCATAAATGTTCAATAGTATTCATACCGGGAAAACTTGGTGGCCAAATCATTCGCTCGAATAGTCCATAACAGTTGTGGCCCGGTGACATGGCGAACTGTCATCTATAAAAATGTTTGGGAACATGAAGTCCATGAATGGCTACAGATGGTCTCCCAGTAGGCTAAAGAAACCATTTCTAGTCAGTGATCGGTCCAGTTGGACGAGAGGACCCAGTCCATTCCATGTAAACACAATCCACATCATTATGGAGCCACCACTAGCTAGCACAATACCTTGTTGAAAACATGGGTCCATGACTCCGTGGTGTCTACGCCACGAACATTACCATTAGCTCTTAAGAACTGAAATCGGGACTACCAGGCCACGGTTTCCCAGTCGTCTAGGGTCCAACCAATATAGTCAAGATGTGCTGTTAGCAAAGGCACTGACGTCAGTCGTCTGCTGCTACAGCCCATTAACGCCAAATTTCGCCACACTGTCCTAACGAATAAGTTCGTCGCACGTCCCACATTGATTTCTGCGTATATTTCACGCAGCATTGTTTGTCTGTTAGCAATGAGAGCTCTACACAAACGCCGCTGTTCTCAGTTGTTAACTGAAGGCTGTCGGCCACTGCATTGCCCACGGTGAGAGGTACGCCTGAAATCTCGTGTTCTCGACACGCTCTCGACACTATGGATCTCGAAATATTGAATTCCCGAACGGTTTTCGAAATGGAACGTCCCATGCGTCTAGCTCCAGCGACCATTCCGCGTTGGAAGTCTAATTCGAGTGGAGCGGCCGTAGTCACGTCGGAAACATTTTCCCATGAATCACCTGAGTACAAATGACAGCTCCGCTTATGCACTAATGCCATCTGTGCATGTGCATATCTCTACTCCATGACTGTTGTCATCTCAGTGTATGGCATTTGTAGACTTAAAGAAGACTTTTACAGTGCTGGCTGGAATACTGTCTTACAAATTTTGATAGAAGCACGGTAAAATACAGGGAACAAAATGTTACAACTTGCCTAGAAACCAGGTGAGGTTCTAAGAGTCAAGGGGCCTGCCTGAAAGGCTAGCATTGTCTGAGAAGGGAGTGAGCCAGGGCTGCAGCCTATTCCAGATGCTATACCAGCTGAACATCGAGCAAAGAGTGAAGGACACCAAGGAGAAATTCGTCAAGGGCATCAAAGTTCAGGAAGAAGAAATAAAGACTTTACGGTTTGCCGATTACATTCTTATTCTATCAGAGAGGGCAAGAGACTTTCAAGGTTGGTTAAAGAGAATGGATAGTGTCTTGAAAAGTGGTTCTAGGACGAACATCAACAAAAGTAAAACAAAGGTAATTGAATTTAGCCGAACTGATTCAGATGATGCGAAAGAATTAGATTAGAAATGAGACACTAAAGATAGTAGGTGTATTTTGCTACCTGGGCAGCACAGTAACTAACGATGGCCAAAGTAGAGAGGACATAAAGTGCAGACTAGGTATAGCAAGAAAATCATATCTGAAAAAGAAATATTTAACGTCTAATATAAATTTTAAGTGTTAGGAAGTCTTTTCTGGATGTATTTGTCTGGATTGCAGTCTCGTACGGAACCGAGAAGTGTGCAATAAGCAATTCAAACAAGAAGAGAATAGAAGTTTTTGAAATGTGGTGCTATAAAAGAATACTAAAGATTAGGTGGGTAGGCCGAGTAACTAATTTGGAGGTACTGAATTGAATTGGTGACAAAGAAATGTACTGCACCACATTACCAAAAGAAGGTATCGGTTGACGGGGCACCGAGGGGTATCGAGGAATCCTCAATTTAATAATGGAGGGAACTATGAGAGACCAAGGGATGAATACGGTAAACCGGTTCATAAGAGGGTACGTAACAGTAGTGACTCGCTCATGAAGGGGCGTATACAGAATAAACTGGCGCGGAGAGCTGCGTAAAATCGGTCTTAGGGCTGAAGACCACAAAAACAACAGTACAAAGAAGTTACCTCCTTCTAACTTTATGCAGTACGCTGTATTTTTAACGGAGCCTGTATATGGACATTGATAGAATGTCTACTGAAACGAAATATTGGTTCATTTCTGGAAAGGGAAGAAGAAATTTTCGTCAGTGAACCTCTTGGAGGAATCACTTCAACTTTATCATATTTCTAAAATCAAGATGCTGACCACATTACGAAAGTAAGGTTAACGTTATCAACCTGTCACCGAAAACGCGTTGCTACCAAGTAAATTTTGTTTTTGATATTTTTATAAGGAGTCTTCTCTTTCGTATTCGATAGTTCGAACGTGGCCTTTCCTTCACTGTGAAATATGCGAAAAAGATCCCAAAACTGCAGTTACTGACGAACAGGTCGATAAAGGTAAGGAAAGAAAGCAGTGTGAAGTCGATTTTATCTGGCAGAAATTTTATTTTTCTGTACCGTACTGCAAGAGAGAGCCTTCTTGTTGACTACGTGTTAAAGGTAAACCAATAACTGGCGAGTAGTCCTCCCGAGCAAATTGGTCAAAAAAAGATTTGTGAGTAGCAAAGTACTTCATCAGGACAAAGCACAGAACATCTAACATTTCATTTGCAATGGAGAGCCTGAAGAATTTTGCATCACCTCCTTGCACCTACTGTAACACCTAAATAAATTTGTCTGGAGAACGTTTAGAGCCCAATGAAGATGTTCTGTAACCCTAGACTTTCCAAAATCACGCTTCAGGGATGGAATCCGCTAACAGAAAAGGTGTTGGACAAAATTAACTGACCATAAAAATGACCAGATCGAAAAATAAGTACATTTTTGTTCTAAAAATTGTCTTTCACTATATCCTTCTCGTATACTATTACTATTATGTATCGATCGACGCTTTTTGTAACAGCAGGAACACAGTGTTAATCAGTACAGCAGGACAGTGCTTCATTTAAGTTTCTATAATAGTGCGTGATATCACTAGCAACTTTAATCTTTGCACAATTAAGTGCACCTTTAACCCATACGGACACAAACTCTGATTCATTTACTTTACGACGATTCCTTGTGCTATCCGTCTTTATCCGTCTGAACTGGCGTGACACAGCTGCCAATTTCCACTCCTGCAGAAAACTTTATCCATGGCAAGTGTTGTTTTGTTTCTTCTGACATTTAGTTAAGGTACTGTACCGCAGGGATTGCAGTGTGCACAAGGGCTGTAGGCATGTATCTGCAAAGAAATAAACAAACAAATAGTTGCATAATATTATCGTTTCCAGGTGTTAATTAAAACTTTATGACTAACTCTTGTACGTTTGTGGAGTTTGCTAACCCTTACCCCTTCCCCCCCTCGAGATGTGCTCCTACATAGTAGCTGAGTGTCCCTATAGCACAATGTTAATAACTATGAAGATTCTATACTGTACAAACAACGACTTATAGGTTATGTGACTGAATTTGTGATTTCCTGTCAGAGAGAGCACAGTTCGTAGTAATTGACAGAAAGTCATCGAGTAAAACAGAAGAGATTTCTGGCGTTCCCCAAGGCAGTGTTATAGGCCCTTTGCTGTTCCTTATCTATATAAACGATTTTAGAGACAAACTGAGCAGCCGTCTTCGGTTGTTTGCAGATGACGCTGTCGTTTATCGACTAATAAAGTCATCAGAAGATCAAAACAAACTGCAAAGCGATTTAGAAAAGATATCAGAATGGTGCGAAAAGTGGCAGTTGACCGTAAATAACGAAAAGTGTGAGGTCATCCATATGAGTGCTGAAAGGAACTCGTTAAACTTCGGTTACACGATAAACCAGTGTAATCTAAAAGCCGCAAATCCAACTGAATGCCTAGGTATTACAACATAAATTGGAAGGAAAACATAGAATATTTTGTGGGGTAAGGCTAACAAAAGACTGTGTTTTATTGGCAGGACACTTAGAAAATGTAACAGACCTACTAAGGAGACTGCCTACACTACGCTTGTCCGTCCTCTTTTAGAATACTGCTGCGCGGTGTGGGATATTTACCAGATAGGACTGGCGGAGTACATCGAAAAAGCTCAAAGAAAGGCAGCCCGCTTTGTATTATCCCGAAATATGGGTAAGAGTGTCACAGAAATGATACAGGATTTGGGCTGGAAATCATTAAAAGAAAGGCGCTTTTCGTTGCGGCGGAATCTTCTCAAGAAATTCCAATCACCAACTTTTTCCTCCGAATATGAAAATATTTTTTCGATACCGTCCTAAATAGGGAGGAACCATCACCACAATAAAATAAGGGAAATCTGAGCTCGTACTGAAAGATATAGGTGTTCATTGTTTCCGCGCGCTATACGAGATTGGAATAATAGAGAATTGTGAAGGTGGTTCGATGAACCCTCTGCCAGGCATTTGAATGTGATTTGTAGAGTATCCATGTAGATGTAGATAGGTACCAGTATTCCACTGGCACAAATATTTCTGGTCACTCTTAGCTTTCAGGACAAAGGATCTGTATATCAAACCTATGCACTAGTCTTTCTTCATAATGCTCGTACGCTTGTAACATTATCACGGAAACTACCTGCATGTCAAGAAAAACAGTGTACGTGAATAGACCTTGAGAACACGGTAGCTATCGGGACATGCGATGTTTGCCCACGTCTGGCACACACGAGCTGTGGCCCTTCTCGTGAGAGCGTGCTGTTGGAGATGCCAAGTGGCTCGCGACTCTCTCGCGTATGCGCCAGGTCAAACCGCGCCCGCACGCATATGGCACAGCACAGCCCAGCCCGACAGCGTTTCCGGATTTTCACGTCTCTTCCCAGGAGAAATTGCGGCCGTCGGTTGTGTCTTCTGCCGTCTACCGGCACACTGGGAACTTGGCCCAGCGGGACCACAGCACGCGTGGTACCGGCGTGAGAGCTCTATTGCGCAAATGCCTATTCCTCTCTCCAATGCATATGGGCGAGCACCGAGATGGATCAGCACGTTTGTCAGAGCAGCCGTGCCTCTTGTTTTGAACGGCTCGTCGTAGTTTTCGAAGTGTTTGTCATTGACAATCATTGTTCGCTGTTTCACCTCTGTGCAGGAAGGCAGTGAGCAGGATGTCCTTCCTGTCCGTGAACACCGTGCAGAACTTTTTTCGCATCGACACAGTCAGTTTCGAGTTCGTCTTGACCGGCGATCCACTGTGACGCGAATGTACAGACTGCTGCTTGTTTTCCTGGGTAAAGTGAGCAACCCACGCCTCATCGCCCGTGACAATCCTATAGAGAAACTCGTCACTGTCATCATGGCACCGCAGCAAAAAAGTCACTGGTGCTCCTAAACGATTTGTTTTGTATTCGAGTATCAGGTCTTTCGGCTCACATGTGAACAGCAGGTGGTTAGTGGCAATTTCGTGAAACAAGAATCGCAGTATCTGCTGAGAACCATAGTTGTCAAGCGAAGTTTATCCACTCTGCGCTACCGCATCAGCTCCACAAGGTGGTCGTTGATGGGCAACGATCGCCCCACGGCCTTCTACGCTTTGGACATTTCGAGAAATTGCCTACACCAGCGACGCATCGTCTGTTTTCCGTGACCTTCTGCCTGTACACTTGAAACAGATGATGATGAATTTCGATCAAAACTGTGTTTTGTGCATTAAGAAACTGAAACGTCCCCTTTTGAACAATTACAAATGACTGTGCTTAACCTGACACACAATATTTTGTTAGCGCAACGCAATCTGACTTTCAAAATTCCCTACAAAAGAATGACCCTGACTAACATTAAACTATACCTTTCACAAATCACTTACCTCACAAAAATCTTCGCTGCTCAAGCTACTGCAATACAGCGAGCGCCACTACTGCCAGCTAAATAAAAGATTCAAACTATGGAAGGCACTAACTACTGATAGGGATAGTTAGCAAATGAAAGATATTAATAGAGAACAAACAATGTATTTACCTTGATATCATCATATATAAATATAGCAGTTCATGACAAATTTCAAAACTCCCCCATCTCTCTCCCCACATCCACCACTGCTGGCGGCTCACCTCCGACTGCGCAACGCTACGCGCTGTTCACATCCAGCTGCCGCTGCCCAACACTACAATGGCAGACAACAATGCAAACTAGCCACAGACTTCACACAGCACAGCCAGTGATTTTTATACAGAGGTGGCGTTACCAATAAAAAAACCTAAACAGCCTACTTACATAGCCCCCATGCTCCCCACAAAAAATTTTACAAATTGGATTGGGCAGTGGCCAATACAGATTTGAAAAAAAATTTTCATAATTACAATTACAAAGAAATCAAATGCACACACTTATCGATACAATGTTGGTCAAAAGCTAAAAATTTCTCACAGTCCATAAAGACAGTCCAGATTGTTCATCACAGTAACATTGCAGTGTTTTTCTCAAAGTCTGAGCAGTAAAAGAAAATGCACACAGAAGTAGTGGATTTCCACGCAGTCTTGAAGAAGTAGTGTTGTCCTTCCAACGGAAAGACAGTGCTGACTCTTGACATGCATACAGGTAATGGGCCACAACAGAGCAAACCCACAGCAGAGTCAGTCGAAATTTTGAAGAGTATTGGTAGGTAGGTCATCACAGAGCAGACCCACTGTAGTCCTTGGAGAAATAATGATATTGATTGATCATCAAAGATGTAGACCCACTATAGTCCTTGTAGAGATAGCCAGCAGCCATCTGTTGTGACTGTGCAGGAGCACAATCACCATTGAAGAGTCTTGCGGATAATATAGCAAGTCCATAAACCACCACTTGTGCACTCACAAAGTTTTTGAAATTGTCCTTAGAACCAGCAATGCTGTTATCCAGTCCCTTGCTGAATTATTAACACACGTGCAAACACTAACAGTCCCTACTTCTCACATATTGTCCATATACTATGACCAACTGAAACGTGTGCAGTGAAATGTAACTTACAAGTTACTTAATTTGATGAACTGGTGTCAATTACAATTTTATAACATAAGAATACAATTACAAAGGTACAAAATACATCATTAAAGAACATAACAATACAGATAACATTCGTGGTACAGGCTTTACAAAAGAATCGAACTAACATATACATCAGTGTTACAGGAATTATGACATAAGTAAATACATAAAAGATCAGAATAACTTTCGAAACATCAACTTCACACATGAGCATTAACACAAAACAAAATAAATAATGTCTAAACATCTTTACAAAGTAAATAACACATTATTAACGCCAATTGTATTTGAGGATAACAGTATTCCTCATCATAGTGAATGTAACTTAGTATTAGAAGAGAAAAAAGTTCTATGAAACAGTACACAGAGACAGGAAGAAAACAAATACACAAGGGTACACAAACATATAGTGGGATAACACAAAAGGGAAAGGACAGGGTTTGTTTTACTGCAGTATTTGGCATGGAGATCTCCCTTTGTACATCATTATTCCCAAAAAGTCCTATCTAAGCCTGCTTTCTGCTGTATTCTGTTCATATTTCTTTCAAAATAATTATTTCTGATTGTACAATACTCATTTGGGCCCAAATCTTTTTCATATAACTTCGCAATGCATTCTCTACCTATTCTCCATAGTCAGTTTCTTATATAGTCTACCCCCTCTTAAGCTAACTTAAATCTACTGAGCTCAGATGCTAAACTAAGGGACGAGGCAATGCAGCAGCACATAAAACAAGTAATATAAACAGCAATGAAAAAAATGGAAAATCGCAAAGCAAGCTACAGTAAATCTAAATTACCAAGCAATTCAACATTACAACTAATATGAGGCAATGCGCAGCAAACAAAAAAATAAATCTGGCTTAGCAGAGTAACACAAATTAAAGTTCAGTAGCACTATGCCTGGCAAACAGCAGCTTATATCTAAACATGACATAGCTCAAGCAGAAAAAATAGTACACTAAAGATAACAATGCAGATAAGGGAAATGTATAATCACATCTTAATGTCTAAGTAATTAAAGTGGTACACCACAACAACTTATTGTAAAAGAAATATTACCATGTACTTGAAAAGAATATTATGTATACAGTTACTGTTACTAGTTCCTTCTTATTGTTCTTTCCTTTCCAAGTGCTCCTTTTTTGAAGAATGTGGATCACAAAATTATTATTTAATAGATCTGTTGACAGAAAGTGTTCACATTAGCAAATGCATTTAATTTTATTTTATGAAACCAATGCTGCAACACAGCTGGAAACCAGATATTAAACAAAATGAGCAATCTCTTAACTACAAAGACAATAGATGTAAAATGTTTCTAATCATTTCATTAGGCATTTTAGTAAATATCATAAATTACGAGCTCCACAGTATGCTTTCAACAAGGAAATGTCTATAGCGAGGATAATGGCCTCCCCTTTCTTTTTTTCTACCTGTGCCGCTGAAAGGCTAATGGCTTTTTTTCGGGCGGCTGTCGCCCAGGTGGGTGCCCGCGACGCATTACGTGCAGGTGGTCACTTAACTTTCTTACGGAAATATTTACGACAGCAGTTTCCGCTACAGTGACAGCCTCACATAAAAATATTTCACAGGTCAAGAATTAGCATTGCAAATCTGTAGAAAGAAAATCCTATAAATATAAGTGTCCAAATAAAATATTCGTCAGCATTGTGATACAGTCACGCATTTACGCACATTTCATAACTCTTAAAGTACGATTCTTGGTTTCCAACATACTTCTTATTCCTCATATATGGTAGCATTATCTTATTGATCATAAACATATCTCAACAGCATAGTACACATCGTCGTTGTAATAATATCATAACATCTCAGTCAATTCTCAAAATTGTCGTAGCTTCCTCCAATAATTTCAAAACCTAAAAAAAATTCTCTGCTCATTTCAATAGTGTCATCTACCTCAAACGTACTTTAAAATCATGCTCCCTTACCAAATATATCATTCAAAGCTCTCATAGTATCACAATGGTTCCGAAAAAATATGAACAGTTTACAAAGTACAGACAAAATACAGTTTCATAAGTGTGAAGTTACCCAACTGTGTATTGCGTAAACATGTGACACTGATGTAGTAAAAAAAATGTTTATCTCTCAGTTAAATGATCAGATAGCTGTGTAATTTGTGTGTTAGAGAAATATGGTACCGATGTGTAAAGTTGTATAAGCAAATACCATATTAGCTAGGGTTCCTTGTGGTTGCCACACACATGGTACACAAAGTAAGCGTGTACCCCCCTGAGGATTAATGTAATTATACCCTCAGGTGTTACAGATTACAGCAATGGAATGAAATGTATCACGGAAAACCTTTGTATCATTGTACTCCAAATATCTTTAAAAATAAATATTTTAAGTACAAAATCAATCACTCAAATACGTGTACTGTAGCGCTAAATGTGCGTCTTGTTGCAACATAATCTCTGTGGAAGTGTCGTAGTTATCGTCCTCCGAAAGCTAAGTTCTGCAGAAGTCAATGTACTTACCTCATGATAAACAAAAGTGAAATGCTTTGTGTATAGATATCGTAGTTATTACGCTTATTGTTGTGATGAAGAAAGTACTGTACTGTAACGTATTGTTGTGCTACGGAAAAGGCAGTCTCATTGTAGCTATACCACAAAAGTTACTACTAAAACATGTTTTACTTTCCAGAATAAAACAGAAAAACTGTGCAGATATAAAACAGATACACCGCAAAAGCAACATTGTAAATTGTCACTCATTAGTAGCGTCGTGAGAAAATCGTGTAGCTGTCAAATAAACTAACCACTGTGTCACCTGGTATCTCTCACAGAAAGTACTTTAAACCCAGAATGTATTTTCAAGTAAACCAAAATGTTGCATTAAAATCTCATTAGCAGTACTGGTAAATTTTCTAAGTATGTAAGCCTTATAGTCGTTCCATAATCGTGCAACTAACAAGCAAGAATGCACGCACAAAATAACACTGTGTCGTCTGTTCACAAGAACAATGCATTCGTAATTTCTCTTTAAATAAGTTCTCTTGGTTCTTGATTGGATATTTAACTTCAAACATTGTTGCATATTAACAGATTCTAAGTCTGACAAAGGATACTAGTAATGTAAAGTGAAAAGTTATATGGCAAAAAGACAAAGTTAAAAAGCAGATTATCTTTCAATAAACGGTTTTACATGTGAAATGTGGTGTAAACCTTTACTCTTCCTAGTACGCAGAGTTTCAACTTCAACGCAATTATCATGTGGTATACGTCGGTAAAGAATACTGGAATTTTTTCTCAAGGTTAGCGTCTATGTTATTTTTCGCTGAGCCAGCCGGCGCACTCGGCTGCCTGCGGTGCGAGTCATTGTCTGTCTCTTTGTTGGCGCGCGCTGTTATTGGGATTTGGAGACCTAACTTCTACAAATTCACCATGACGAGAGGGCCCTGCCCTGTTTAAATCCCGCCAGTTCTGATGCAATTCAGGTCTGTCGTTACGATCATATCGTCTGTCGTCATGTCGGTAGATTCCATAGTTTCTTTCTTGTCGGTTAAGTGGTGGAGAATTTCTCCCTGAATCGTAACTGTGCGCTGGACCGTTGCGTCTAAAGTTATTCTGTCTCCCTTGATAATAATTATTTTGGTTCCCATATTGTCTGTTTCTAAGGTAATCTCTGTCATATTCATTACTCTGCCAGTGGTTGTCATATGGGTGGTGTCTGTTTTGGTCACAATTTGCGTTGTAAGAATAGCCTTGTCGTGTCCAGTTATTGTTTCTTTCATCGCAGAATTGCGACGGATGTGACCTGTAATTGTTGTGTTCCTGGTTTCGCGTTCCGCGATTGTCAGTGTCAATTTCTAATTCTTGTAAGAGTCCCTGAAATGCTTCAATGTCGTCTTTGCAACGTCCTGCCAAAATAATATGTCGTAAATGTTCAGGCAGTTTGATTAAGCAAATGCGGATGAGTTCTGAGGGGCTGTATGGGTTTGAAAGATACTGATTCTTATGCAACATGTCTTCAAAATATTTCATAAGACTGGAAAATTCAGTTTGTTCGAAACGTTTCATCATTATGATGCTATGTTTTACTCGGTCTTGTGTGGCTTGAGACCAATATGCTGAGAGGAAGGCATGGTAAAACTCTCCTTCACTGTGGCAATCGTGAATTACCGATCGCATTCTTACAGCTGGTTCATTCTCCAAGTAGCCACACATAAATTCTAATCTGTGTTCTAACGACCAGTTGGGAGGAAAACAATGCGAGAATTGATGGAGCCATGCTTGTGGATGAATGTCGTTGCCAGAATTCTTAAATGTTTTGAATTGACGTGTAGTAATGAACAGCTTATAGTCAAAATCATCATGTCGGCGAGTCGCATATCAGTCATTGTTAGGTCGTGTCGGCCGTTCCATCTCAAAATTCGGTGCACATTGCCAATTTCTTTCATAACTTCCGAAATGCCCTGTGTTATTATTTTGTGGCTGTTCCGTATTTCTGTGTCCCTCTTCCCGTATTGGGGCGCGAGTATCCTCTGAAATACGTAATTCTTGTATTACCTGTGTCAGCTGATCTTGTACTTCCCGGATTTCTCTTTTGTACTGTGTATTGATTTGATTTTGATTCTTTTTGAACTTTCTAATTTGTTCATACTCTTCTGTGTCAGTGAAGGCTACAGGTCTTGTGTCATTCAGATCATCATCTACCTTTGTAGATAAGTTAGTGACCTATCCGAAAGTTCGGCTACTTTCTCCGATAGTGAACACATTTCCTCAGTGTGTTTTTCTGAACCAAGTTTCAGAGTGTCCATTTGTGTTGAAATCATATCTACTGTGTCCTTTAAGTTTTCTTGAGTTTTTGCAAGTTGCGTAACCAAATCGGTAGATGCAACTGAGTCAATTTTAGCTTGCAAGGTGTTGTGATTTTCATGAACAATAGTTTGCAGTTCTTTTATGGCTGCTTCATGATTCTGTAATGCATTTTCATGACGCGAAAAAATAGGTTGGAAATGCTCACAAATTTGTGTTTTTACGTCATTACAGACTTTTTGACATTTCGATTCGATGTTATGTAACTCAGTAGTTAAATCTTCACTTGTTTGTTCAAGCGTGGTGTGAAGATTTTGTTCGATTGCGTCTAACTGTTGCTGTGTTTCTCTCTGGTGTTGTTCCATTGTGTCTAACTTTTGAAGCTTTTGCTGTGTTTGTCTCTGATTTTGTTCCATTGTGTCTAACTTCTGAAGCTTTTGCTGTGTTTGTCCCATTTGTTGTATTAATTGTAATAACAATGCATTGGTGTCTGAAACATGTTCCTCAGTGCTTTTCGGCAGTGAATTTGCACCGGCAACATTCACATTTTGACGAGCGGAAAATGTGTCTTGACTCATTTGAGAAAACGGTGAGAACCCAAAACCTGAGTCTATAGTATTTGCAATATTGTGTTCTGTCATTCCCGATTCCCGAGGCGAGCTGTTGCCGACCGATCGATCGATAATGCTTCCCTGTTCACTACCTGTTTCACTGTCTACACCATTATTTGACGCCCGCTCCATTTCCCTATGCACAGTTACCAAATTACTACTTTGAACATTAGTAAATTCATTACTCGGCGGCGCTGATAAGCTACGCTCGTCGTCACTATTATTTCTAAGTTTACTTTGGAGCCTAGTGTTACGTTTTTCACACGCCATTATTGTCACAGTATTTCACACGACAACACAGAAAAACACAATTTGAAGATCAAAAATAAGAGAACACATTAACATAGCACTGAAAATAATATCTAGTTAATTGCATGCGCTGCTGAGAAATACTTGGTGTAAAACTGCATGCATGCTACAACTATTTTGCTGTACCACAATGAAAGACTGCAACTACAAAGGAGATTCTCTCTACAATTACACGCTAGCAATAAACAAAATCTACACTAATTACACAAACTACAAGAAAAAATCAGAAGATTCCAGTGAGGTATCCTCGGCTAAGGGTCGACATATGAAACGTCCCCTTAGAAAAATTTATACAAGACTGTGCTTAACCTGACACACAATATTTTGTTAGCGCAACGCAATCTGACTTTCAAAATTCCCTACAAAAGAATGGCCCTGACTAACATTAAACTATACCTTTCACAAATCACTTACCTCACAAAAATCTTCGCTGCTCAAGCTACTGCAATACAGCGAGCGCCACTACTGCCAGCTAAATAAAAGATTCAAACTATGGAAGGCACTAACTACTGATAGGGATAGTTAGCAAATGAAAGATATTAATAGAGAACAAACAATGTATTTACCTTGATATCATCATATATAAATATAGCAGTTCATGACAAATTTCAAAACTCCTCCATCTCTCTCCCCACATCCACCACTGCTGGCGGCTCACCTCCAACTGCGCAACGCTACGCGCTGTTCACATCCAGCTGCCGCTGCCCAACACTACAATGGCAGACAACAATGCAAACTAGCCACAGACTTCACACAGCACAGCCAGTGATTTTTATACAGAGGTGGCGTTACCAATAAAAAAACCTAAACAGCCTACTTACAAAACTTATCACAGACCGAAGTTCGCAGTCTGCAGAAGAATACGAGCAGCCATTTTCCAGGCACTCCGCAGCGCTACTGACAATAGTGGAGACTTGTCCGGCAGTCACATTATTGTTGCGCCATAGTCTTTTCATGGACGCCAAATTTTTCAGCTAAAGATGTTTACTTTAAAAAATACCGAAATTTAATTTTTACGTGATCTTCGTGTAC
This sequence comes from Schistocerca americana, assembly GCF_021461395.2. Lineage (NCBI taxonomy): Eukaryota > Metazoa > Arthropoda > Insecta > Orthoptera > Acrididae > Schistocerca > Schistocerca americana. Next base: position 471,828,608 of record NC_060122.1, on the reverse strand, counting down.
CCAGGAGTTTGACTCTCATAGGTAGAAACAAAAGAGGTGAGTAGAGAACAACGAAACAAACAAAGATACCTAATAAATGTAGGCGGATATACTGCCTGCACAAATGCAGTCACGCCGATATTACAACACTGTCAATATCTATGTTTTGATTGATATTCCTTATGGTGAAAGGATGCGTGTGTGGTGGGCCACAAGCTTGATGGTGCACCCACACACCTTCCTGCGGCTGTTTGGTAATACATAGCACGAATCTCCGATAACAAGTGTATCGGTCGTGGCTCGCCACTACCACGTTCTTCCAATGTCCCCGACTTGAGTCCGTCGGATATTATTGTGTGGAGATACTGAGAAGCTTTGATGTATTCCAGTCCTGTTGATAGTGTTTATGAAACCCTGAAATGCACTGTGGATGGTTGTCAATGCATTCGAAACACGCTTGGGATTTTTGAACGTCTATGAGCACTGATTAGGAGATGTGCTGAAGCCTGCCTTCACGTTAACGGAGGCCATGCGGAATACCTGTCGTAATGTGCTTGTCCTCTAGTGCATACCTGCAATTTGTCTCCCCAGGGTCTCTGTTATAAGGTGTTCACGTATTCAGTTGTAAAACGTCATATCGGGGAAACCATTGGTTTCTGGACCTATGTTTATTACGATTATTTTCTTGCTCCATTGTCCTCTGTTCGCCTCTTTCACTTATGCCTATAACAGTCAAACACCTTGTATATATGGAGGGTCCCAGGAGAAACGATCAGCGTTTAGGGATATGCCATGAACGGTGATTCAAAGCAAAGAGGTACAATAAACCCCTAAAATGTATTACTAAACAGCTATGAGCATTTGTTCATCTTCGATACTGCGAAGCATATCTACTCTACTGAACACTCTTTGCTTTCCACGTTCTGCGAGATGGCAGTATGGACGAAACAAGGAAAATATGTCTGCTAAACGTAGATTCTAAAATGCGTACCTTAAGAGATATGAGCACTTGTTAATCTTCGCTACTGTGCAGTACATCTCTTGTATTCAACAAGTGCCCGTAGCTCTTAAGATATGCCCGTGTTGACTTTTTTGCTTCGAATGTTCGTCCTTGTCGTATCCCTGAATGCTGAATATTCCTCCTGGGACACCCTGGATAGTTCAGAACATTTAAAAGTATTCGATATTATCAAGATTATTAATAATAATTCTAACATTCTGCGTGGTGTCTATTTGTTCTAAGTCGTGTCTCCCTACCACTTTCGCGCAACGACGCTCTGAGCGTGTTTTTTAGGGAATTGACTAGTTTGAACCTGGGACCTGTTGCTGGTAAGGAGACGCCAGACCACACATGACATGTAGAGTTCAGAAGAGTTCAGTGAGACTAGCGATTATATAATCAAATACTTAATGATTTCAGCGTCAGCTCCACTGCACTCCCTGTAAAAGAATCTTAATACTAACTAAATTTAGTGGAAGGGATTCAAGGCTTTCCTATTTTTAGTTAGCTGGTAAAATAAAGTCGAAAAAGCAGTTAATTTTACCACTGAAAATTTTATTCTACTCACAAAACATTGTTTATAAATTGCGCTATTGATGAAAGCAAATATTTTAATACAGGATGATAAAAACCAACTGTATTCAACAAAAATGTGAACGAATATTCCCTGAATGGGTTTCCAAGTTCTACAATGGATCGAAGGATGACCTATGCCATATCACATCTATAATCTAGATTTAAGTCAAGTTTCATAAAAGAGAAAACTATCAAAATGGTCTACAGTGACCCTCAGTTATCTTTAATTACTTATCTAACTTGTCGTAAACTACAGTGGCTGATGTGGCTTCTCAATAATTATATAGCAGAAAAATCATCGCCTTTCAGATTTTTACTTCAAGTAGCAAATGTGAACACCATGAGATTTAATTGACGATCGACACTAGTATTACGTAAAAAGGGGTTGTAACAGATGAGACTTCTGCATTTCTGAGTGAAGCCTTATGCGCTAAAAAATGCGGCTTCGCGTGCGTTCATTACCTTGTCGGTGTTTTAGGCAGCGTCAGGGGGCGGCCGTCGGCACAGCTCCACGCACATCGCCAAGCAACTCTCTTCTAACTTCTCCTTACTACAGTTTAACGAAGTTGGTTTAAAAAAAGCTATCTGGCTGTGTTTTCAACTGACCAATCAGGGTCTGAATGTTAACCTTAAGCTCTGCCTACAAAATTCTGTCTATCCAATGAGAAACGTTATACTTTTCGTGGTGGGGCAATGTTTTTAACGTTTGCAACGTGACAGAGACGCGAAAAAATCTCACGCTAAAACTTGCAGCTGGTGTGGCCCTTTTAGTGTTATCGTAAGATCTACACTGTTCTTCTGGAGGGCTCTATCTTTTAACATGGGCTGGGGGGGGGGGAGGGGTGGGGTGGGGGGGGGGGTTTGGCTCTCGGCTGGCGACGTGGGTGCCCGTCCCTTATCGTAGGGTCTCCTAGCCTACACGATTCTGCTCTCGGCTTCTGTTCTCGTTTCTCCCCTCAGAACTGCGTCTGTTTCAGGTGGGAAGGTATGATATGCATTTAGGCGTTCTTGTGTTAGTCTGTGGTATTCCATCTGCTCACTCGTTGATCGTATTACTTTGGTTAATTTAATGTCTGGATTTATTTGGAGCTATGTGACGTACTGCCGGATTTGCTTTCATGTCAGGGTTTTCATGGAAGGTGTTGGATTTGCCTGACGCCTTACGTAATCACAGAAAACATACGAAATAAAAGGGGAAAAAGTACTTAGGTAGTGATAATGGTGTTGTAGTGACTGCCTTGGAGACGAGCTTGTCCGTGAGATGCTTCTTTGCTGAAGAGTTCAAAAACTCGCTCCTGAAACAAGTCTCTAAGCCCGTATCCCCCTGGGAAGGCGGCTGCTGGCCCTGTGGTGCAGAACTCCAGTAGACGAATGAAACCTGATCGCGGTCCCATGCCCAGCAGCGGGCGCGATTGGGTGTCGGGTTTCCCTGGCGACACGTGAGGGTGCCATCAAGGCCGGCGCGCTCTCGTGACACACAGCGCAGCTCGCACCGGACGGCCGACAACCTGTTGTGGGAGACTCGTTTAGTGCCGCAGCGTCTGAGTTCAAGAAACCCGCCGACAGGGGACGGCTGTTCTGTGGAATGTCAAAGTGGGTGCGTTCTAGCGCAGCCGCCTCAACATTTCACCTACACCAGATGATTCTTTAGCATTTTCCGCGGAAACAAGTGGAAAGAAGAAGTGTTGTTGTTGTTGTGGTCTTCAGTCCTGAGACTGGTTTGATGCAGCTCTCCATGCTACTCTATCCTGTGCAAGCTTCTTCATCTCCCAGTACCTACTGCAGCCTACATCCTTCTGAATCTGCTTAGTGTATTCATCTCTTGGTCTCCCTGTACGATTTATACCCTCCACGCTGCCCTCCAGTACTAAATTGGTGATCCCTTGATGCCTCAAAACATGTCCTACCAACCGATCCCTTCTTCTAGTCAAGTTTTGCCACAAACTCCTCCCCAATTCTATTCTATACCTCCTCATGAATTATGTGATCTACCCATCTAGTCTTCAGCATCCTTCTGTAGCACCACATTTCGAAAGCTTCTATTCTCTTCTTGTCTAAACTATTTATCGTCCACGTTTCACTTCCATACATGGCTACACTCCATACAAATACATTCAGAAACGACTTCCTGACACTTAAATCTATACTCGATGTTAACAAATTTCTCTTCTTCAGAAACGCTTTCCTTGCCATTGCCAGTCTACATTTTATATCCTCTCTACTTCGACTATCATCAGTTACTTTGCTCCCCAAATAGCAAAACTCCTTTACTACTTTAAGCGTCTCATTTCCTAATCTAATTCCCTCAGCATCACCCGACTTAATTCGACTACATTCCATTATACTTGTTTTGCTTTTGTTGATGTTCATCTTATACCCTCCTTTCAAGACACTGTCCATTCCGTTCAACTGCTCTTCCAAGTCCTTTGCTGTTTCTGACAGAATTACAATGTCATCAGCGAACCTCAAAGTTTTTATTTCTTCTCCATGGATTTTAATACCTACTCCGAACTTTTCTTTTGTTTCCTTTACTGCTTGCTCAATATACAGATTGAATAACATCGGGGAGAGGCTACAACCCTGTCTCACTCCCTTCCCAACCGCTGCTTCCCTCTCATGTCCCTCGACTCTTATAACTGCCCTCTGGTTTCTGTACAAATTGTAAATAGCCTTTCGCTCCCTGTATTTTACCCCTGCCACCTTCAGAATTTGAAAGAGAGTATTCCAGTCAACATTGTCAAAAGCTTTCTCTAAGTTAGAGAAGATAAGAGTTTATTTTCCCGTCGATGACGAAGTTATAAAATATGAAGCATATACTCGGATTGGGGAACGAAATCAGGCGTGTCCCTTTGAAAGGAACTATCCAGGCATTAGCATAACTTAAGGAACTCTCACAAAACTTGAATTGAGGATGTCTGGGCGGGGATTTGAACCACCGTGCTTCACAGTGTGAGTCCATCGTGTTAACACTGTGCCACCGCTCTCAGTATTCTCCCACGAATATATTTTTTTAGAAAAAAAGTTTACTTCGTTAATTCAGATAAATATGGAGAACCGTTACCCGAAGAAAATTGTGAGACAGTTCTGCCGTCCCACTGCATATCTCACTTAGGGATCGTGAGAATAATGTAGGAAGATTATGGCGCATGTGGAGGTATATAGAGAGTGAGCTAAATATACGAGGGTAATCCCAAAAGTAAGGTCTCCTATTTTTTTTATAAGTACATAGACCTGTTTATTTCTACAATGGTTTACATCAGTTTACAGCTTGAACATTTAGCTATTTTTCGACATAATCACCATTTCTGTCGATGCATTTTTGTAGATGGTGTGGCAGTTTTTGTATGCCCATGTCGTACCAGCTCGCCGCCATGCTGTTCAGAAAGTTATGAACCTCTTCTTTCACCTCGTCATCGGAGCTGAATCGCTGGGACCACAATTAACGCTGACAGGTACTGTGAGACTATGAGAAAACTCAAACGGGCAATTCAGAACCGGAGAAGAGGAATGTTGGACAAGGGCGTACACATTGTCCATGACAACGCTCGCCCACACATCGCTCGGCAAACTGTTGCTCTCCTGCAACAGTTTCAGTGGAACATAATAACCCACCCACCCTATAGTCCGGCTTGGCACTCAGTGTTCCCTAGGTTAAAAGAACATTTGGCCGAAAGCGATTCAGCTCCGACGACGAGGTGAAAGAAGAGGTTCATAACTTTCTGAGCAGCATGGTGGCGAGCTGGTATGACATGGGCATACAAAAACTGCCACACCATCTACAAAAATGCATCGACAGAAATGGTGATTATGTCGAAAAATAGCTAAATGTTCAAGCTGTAAACTGATGTAAACCATTGTAGAAATAAACAGGTCTACGTACTTATAAAAAAAATAGGAGACCTTTCTTTTGGGATACACTCGTAACAATATATAAATAAATACGAAAAATATTTTCCCTCCTTCATTATACAATCGGGATATGATATAAATTCGCTAGTGTTTGAATGAAGTAAGCTCAGCCTCTCACTGTGCATGATCATATGTATCTTGTCACTAATGATCATAAACAGAGCGATTACGAGTCTCCTGTTGCGGGTTGCATACTTCACAAATCAAGGCGCCGCTGTTACATCAGTGCTGACGGGCTTCCTTCGTTCCCGTTGTAATTCTGCGAGTGTGACGGGTCTGAGAACTGTGGCCGTGCGGTCGCTTCATAGTCATCGACTCGTTGTCTCATAGTGAAGCATGGAAGAGTGTAATGCTAATAGTGACTTATTTTTAGTGCAGAAGTTTAGTGTACCATCTTGCTGCTGTAAAGAAGCAGAGACAAGGTGAAATGACCGATTGTAGCTCTTAGGTGGCTCTTAAGGAGGCTGTGTTTTGTGAGACTGTGGAGCTTGTAAGACGACAATTAATTGATGCAAAGTAAACAACTGGTGGAGGATTGATATCTGGAATACGTTTCACGCTACAGTCCACACTTCAGACGAAAAACATACAAATTTGTCCAATGCCAACAAAATAGTTGTATTGTTGTTTACTCTACCTCTACTATGAAAAAACATATGTGCTGTTTTAAATTAAAACTGGGCACAGTGCAACGTGACTGTTGTACCACTGCGTCAAAAAAGGCGCGCTATTTCTGTATTCATTTAGTCACGGCAACTTGTGTTTATGGGGTAACAGCGAGTTGTAGCTTCTCATACATTTTTGTAATTTATTTTAATAATTAATAACTATTTAGCAATTGCGCTTCATCCTCGTATCATATTTTCTAGTACTTTCGTTACACACTCGATAACGTCTCGAATGTGTGTATGTCAACGTAATTGTTAGACAGTCTCTGAATAAATATTAAATATTAAAATAGATTTACAGCAGTCTCTGAAAGAGTTTCCTCTATAGACACGTATGTATAAACAGAACAGTATTCACTGCTAACCAGCCGGCCGCTGTGGCCGAGCGGTTCTAGGGGCTTGATTCCGGAACCGTGCTGCTGCTACGGTCGCAGGTTCGAATCGTGTCTCGAGCATGGATGTGTGTGATGTCCTTAGGTTAGTTAGGTTTAAGTAGTTCTAAGTCTAGGGGACTGATGACCTCAGATGTTAAGTCCCGTAGTGCTTAGAGCCATTTGAACCATTTGAACTGCTAACCAATCAGTAGTTGTATTGGTATATAACCTTTAGGCTGATCGAACATTTTGTGACACTTCAACTTGCACTCGAGAATTGCTACAAAGGCGAAATCATGAAACTGTATGAAATAAATGAATAGTAATGCACAGTTTAATTGGCGGAAATTTCCTCCAAACCGGTTGCAATCTAGCGGGCATACCGCGAGTCCACGGTTACACTTGCGAATTCGTGTAATCGGTCTACTTTTTGAGCGACACGAGTCCACTCGTACCCGACAACAGATAAAATTTGTGGAAAGCACTATGGTACCAAACTGCTGAGGTCATCGGTCCCTAGGCTTACGCACTACTTAATCTAACTTAAACTAACGTACGCTAAGGACACCTCACACACCCATGCCCGAGGGACGACTCGAATGTCCGACGGGGGGAGCCTCGCCAACCGTGACAAGATGCCTGAGACCGCACGGCTACCCCGCGCGACCCCCGACAAAAGACTCAAGTGGCGAGTGGGCTGCGGCGAAGACACACGAGACGAGTCTACGGGTATACGGAGATGGCGAGTTATGTGATGACCTCACAGGACTCGCTAGCGAGTGTAAAGCGAGTATATGGAGCTCATTTCTGCCTCTACTAGACACGCCTATACCGTGTGCAGTAGACCACTAAATGTCACGAGATAGATCCACCAATATAAAAGGAGGTGCGGAATATTGTGTTGTCAGCAGTCAACCTGCAACAGCAGTATTCGCCTCCCAGGAAATCTCAATAGCTTAGAACGTGGACTAGTCACTGGGTGTCACCTGAGTAACAAATCCGTCAGGGAACAACGCTTCTAAAGCTGCACAAGTCGATTTTTGGTGATTTTACTTTGAAGTGGAAACGCAAAAGGACAACCATAGCTAAACAAAGATGGGGCAGACATCTTGTACTGAGCAGTGCCGATGGTGGTTGTAAAACTCGAAGGAACTTAGCAGAAAGACTCTTTTGTCAGTGCCAATGTGCCTCCATTAGTTCAGCTACCACAGTGAATGTGTGTATAGAGTTAAAAAGCAAGTGATAGAATAATACGAACAATGTAGATGTGGAAGTATTTAATTTGGGGCTTCATTGTGCCTTGCATCAGGTGTGTTGCAAAGTACGAAGTTTGTTTGTTGCCAAGTGCAGTTTAACCTGTAAGTTAGATCAGTAGTGTAACATGTATTTTGATAAATAATGCAGATATTTTAGAAGTGGAAATACTGTATAGTTATAGCAATATTGTCCGTACCTCTTCATATTTTCGATTCCCGGCGGGGTCAGGGATTTTCTCTGCCTCGTGATGACTGGGTGTTGTGTGCTGTCCTTAGGTTAGTTAGGTTTACGTAGTTCTAAGTTCTAGGGGACTGATGACCATAGATGTTAAGTCCCATAGTGCTCAGAGCCATTTGAACCATTTTTTTCTTCATATTAGTGATAAATAATTCAGTCATGAACATGACCAAGATAGCAACTCCGGGACTTCATTCTGACTGACTGTTTTATTTACCCAATTCAGGTTATTCAGATAGTTTTGAACGTGGTACCATTTTGCTCAGTTCAGGTCATTCGGATACTTTTGAACATGGCGACACCTTTGAAAGTGACGTCAGAGGAGTTGAAAAGCACAAGTGAGTCAGTGCCGATATCCTGCATTTTTTAATTTCCCGCCATCATCATCTTGGATTGCGAGGGCATTGCCCTGCTCCTGCATCTAGGCAACCTGCATGTGTGATGCCATAACAAGTTGGTTGTTTTGGGGAAGGAGACCAGACAGCGAGGTCATCGGTCTCATCGGATTAGGGAAGGACGGGGAAGGAAGTCGGCCGTGACCTTTGAAAGGAACCATCCCGGCATTTGCCTGGAGCGATTTAGGGAAATCACGGAAAACCTAAATCAGGATGGCCGGGCCATAACAAGTGTGTGTGACGGCGTGTTTGTGAATGTTGCGGCTAGAGTACTGGATCTCACGGCAGATGTTCTCACGTAAGTAGCCAACATGGCATCATCTGTGAAAAATGGTAACAACGATGTTCCGGGAGTTGTGTATGGGTCTCGGGGGTTTCAGTGTAGCGTGGCTTACTATTCGTGGTGTTCCATGCGAGTTGCTTCTTTCGGTGATGTTCGATTGTGACGATGTATCGATATTCTGTGGAAGAAGGCGCGCTTCTTGTGAATCAGCACTAGAAAGTGATTTCTTTAAGATATGTCACGTACTGTTCTTGCAAGGGAAACCCCCCTTTGTACCTCCCTCAGATTTAAGGGTAAGGCGCCCCATTGGATAGCCCGTCACAAACTGAACACAGCCGGCCGTTGTGGCCGTGCGGTTCTAGGCGCTTCAGTCCGGAGAATGTTTAGGTGGTTGACGTAAACTATTAAAACACTGAATTAAACTGTTCATGCAGGCTGCCGGTGTGGCCGAGCGATTCTAGGTGCTTCGGTCTGAAACCGCGCGACCGCTACGGTCGCAGAGTCGAATGCTGCCTCGGGCATGGATGTGTGTGATGTCCTTAGGTTAGTTAGGTTTAAGTGGTTCTAAGTTCTAGGGGACTGATGACGTCAGATGTTAAATCCCATAGTGCTCAGAGCCATTTTTTTGTTCATGAAGAATCTGGACGTCGTTAAACCTGCTCGGATGGGGGCGCCCGCAAATAACAGAAGAGAGCGTGGCTGAGATAAAGACACGATTGCTGGTGTCGACAACAAAATCTTCGTCTTTTGCTTGTGCCTCTATCCCGCATCGGCGCAGAGTCGGCACGGTTAGTAACGGATTTGACACGGTTAGTTCAAGGAGTGGCAGGACGCCTTTCCATCCCATCAATGTGCAGTTTGATGTGGACGTCAAGTCTCCGTCTAATCGCCGGCACGGTAACTCAACGTGTTCGGTCAGAGGGTTAGCTGCCCTCTATAATAAAAAAAAAAACTGAGTTAATGGACCAACGACGAACTGAAACGGGTGTCTTGCGACGTCCGCACCGAGCACATACAACGAACGAAAACGAACAAAATGACACTACACACAAACACAAAAAAAAAGTCTCATGCTGGTGCGCCGTCCATAAGTTACGGTAAGTGTAATATTGGTGTCCCACACCACATTACACCAAAATATCATCCTCTTTGCCTTGTATTTTGCGAGCGACTGGGCAGTGGTCGTGTAACGTCGAGTGCTGTGCGCACTGACAGCAGTAAACCGTGCAATAGACACCCATGTCCTCAAAGGCGGCAGACATTTAGGGAGCAGCTGGCAGGCCCCGGCGAGCGGTGCAGTGTTTATGTAACTCGGGCGCGTCTACCGCAGTGTTCCCCCGTGTTTACAGCCGGTTCCTCCTTGAACGCCGCAGTGACACGCGGGCTTGGCAAGGCGCCTCGGCTGCTGCTGCTGCTGCTGCTGCTGCTATTTCTCACCGCCGCCGCTGAAATTAACTGCTCGCGCCTCAGGCAGCACCCCAGGCTCCCCGGAGGTTCAGTGCGCTTCGCGTCTCGAGGACTGTAAACGCCTCTGACGCTGAGAAACAGTACTCCTGCACACTTCCTTTTTCGAAGAGGTGGAAAAAATCAGCCGACCAGCTGCAAACCAGAGATTTATTTAGCCCTTGACCTAGGGTTCGATATTTCTAAAAATATCTTCTTCAGAAGGACTGGGACCTAAAAATGTATACAAACGTTTACAAACTATTTTTACATAAATAACAAAATTCTACCAATAGAAAAATACATGTTGGGTAAGCGTGCTCACTCGTTAGAGCAAATGTTGGTGGTAAAATACATTAACTGAAGCCGAGCGGCTCTTGCCGTACATAAAATTGGTATACATCTACATCTACATGGATACTTCAAAAAGTGGCTCTGAGCACTATGGGACTTAACATCTGAGGTCATCAGTCCCCTAGAACTTAGAACTTTTTTTTTTTTTTTTTTTTTTTTCATCAGTCTACTGACTGGTTTGATGCGGCCCGCCACGAATTCCTTTCCTGTGCTAACCTCTTCATCTCAGAGTAGCACTTGCAAACTACGTCCTCAATTATTTGCTTGACGTATTCCAATCTCTGTCTTCCTCTACAGTTCTTGCCCTCTACAGCTCCCTCTAGTACCATGGAAGTCATTCCCTCATGTCTTAGCAGATGTCCTATCATCCTGTCCCTTCTCCTTATCAGTGTTTTCCACATATTCCTTTCCTCTCCGATTCTGCGTAGGACCTCCTCATTCCTTACCTTATCAGTCCACCTAATTTTCAACATTCGTCTATAGCACCACATCTTAAATGCTTCGATTCTCTTCTGTTCCGGTTTTCCCACACTCCAGACGTACATCCTCAGACATTTCTTCCTCAAATTAAGGCCGGTATTTGATATTAGTAGACTTCTCTTGGCCAGAAATGCCTTTTTTGCCATAGCGAGTCTGCTTTTGATGTCCTCCTTGCTCCGTCCGTCATTGGTTATTTTACTGCCTAGGTAGCAGAACTCCTTAACTTCATTGACTTCGTGACCATTAATTCTGATGTTAAGTTTCTCGCTGTTCTCATTTCTACTACTTCTCATTACCTTCGTCTTTCTCCGATTTACTCTCAAACCATACTGTGTACTCATACCGTTCAGCAGATCATTTAATTCTTCTTCACTTTCACTCAGGATGGCAATGTCATCAGCGAATCGTATCATTGATATCCTTTCACCTTGTATTTTAATTCCACTCCTGAACCTTTCTTTTATTTCCATCATTGCTTCCTCGATGTACAGATTGAAGAGTAGGGGCGAAAGGCTACAGCCTTGTCTTACACCCTTCTTAATACGAGCACTTCGTTCTTGATCGTCCACTCTTATTATTCCCTCTTGGTTGTTGTACATATTGTATATGACCCGTCTCTCCCTATAGCTTACCCCTACTTTTTTCAGAATCTCGAGCAGCTTGCACCATTTTATATTGTCGAACGCTTTTTCCAGGTCGACAAATCCTATGAAGGTGTCTTGATTTTTCTTTAGCCTTGCTTCCATTATTAGCCGTAACGTCAGAATTGCCTCTCTCGTCCCTTTACTTTTCCTAAAGCCAAACTGATCGTCACCTAGCGCATTCTCAATTTTCTTTTCCATTCTTCTGTATATTTTTATTGTAAGCAGCTTCGATGCATGAGCTGTTAAGCTGATTGTGCACTTCGTTCTTGATCGTCCACTCTTATTATTCCCTCTTGGTGTTGTACATATTGTATATGACCCGTCTCTCCCTATAGCTTACCCCTACTTTTTTCAGAATCTCGAGCAGCTTGCACCATTTTATATTGTCGAACGCTTTTTCCAGGTCGACAAATCCTATGAAGGTGTCTTGATTTTTCTTTAGCCTTGCTTCCATTATTAGCCGTAACGTCAGAATTGCCTCTCTCGTCCCTTTACTTTTCCTAAAGCCAAACTGATCGTCACCTAGCGCATTCTCAATTTTCTTTTCCATTCTTCTGTATATTATTCTTGTAAGCAGCTTCGATGCATGAGCTGTTAAGCTGATTGTGCGATAATTCTCGCACTTGTCAGCTCTTGCCGTCTTCGGAACTGTGTGGATGATGCTTTTCCGAAAGTCAGATGGTATGTCGCCAGACTCATATATTCTACACACCTACGTGAATAGTCGTTTTGTTGCCACTTCCCCCAATGATTTTAGAAATTCTGATGGAATGTTATCTATCCCTTCTGCCTTATTTGACCGTAAGTCCTCCAAAGCTCTTTTAAATTCCGATTTTAATACTGGATCCCCTATCTCTTCTAAATCGACTCCTGTTTCTTCTTCTATCACATCAGACAAATCTTCAACCTCATAGAGGCTTTCAATGTATTCTTTCCACCTATCCGCTCTCTTCTCTACATTTAACAGTGGAATTCCCGTTGCACTCTTAATGTTACCACCGTTGTATTTAATGTCACCAAAGGTTGTTTTGACTTTCCTGTATGCTGAGTCTGTCCTTCCGACAATCATATCTTTTTCGATGTCTTCACATTTTTCCTGCAGCCATTTCGTCTTAGCTTCCCTGCACTTCCTATTTATTTCATTCCTCAGCGACTTGTATTTCTGTATTCCTGATTTTCCCGGAACATGTTTGTACTCCCTCCTTTCATCAATCAACTGAAGTATTTCTTCTGTTACCCATGGTTTCTTCGCAGCTACCTTCCTTGTACCTATGTTTTCCTTCCCAACTTCTGTGATGGCCCTTTTTAGATATGTCCATTCCTCTTCAACTGTACTGCCTACTGCGCTATTCCTTATTGCTGTATCTATAGCGTTAGAGAACTTCAAACGTATCTCGTCATTCCTTAGTACTTCCGTATCCCACTTCTTTGCTTATTGATTCTTCCTGACTAATGTCTTGAACTTCAGCCTACTCTTCATCACTACTATATTGTGATCTGAGTCTATATCTGCTCCTGGGTACGCCTTACAATCCAGTATCTGATTTCGGAATCTCTGTCTGACCATGATGTAATCTAATTGAAATCTTCCCGTATCTCCCGGCCTTTTCCAAGTATACCTCCTCCTCTTGTGATTCTTGAACAGGATGTTCGCTATTACTAGCTTAGAACAACTTAAACCTAAATAACCTAAGGACATCACACACATCCGTGCCCGAGGCAGGATTCGAACCTGCGGCCATAGCGGTCGCGCGGTTCCAGACTGAAGCGTCTAGAACGACTCGGCCACACCGGCCGGCGTGCTGCCTTTCTTTGAACTTTTTCTAAAAGAGGACGGAAAAGCGTAGTGGATGCAGTCTGCTTAGCAGGTCTGTTATATTTTCTAAGTGTCCTGCCAATAGAACGCAGTCTTTGGTTAGCCTTCCCCACAACGTTTTCTATGTGTTCCTTCCTATTTAACTTGTTCGTAATTGTAACGCCTAGGAATTTAGTTGACTTTACGGCTTTTAGATTACACTGACTTATCGTATAACCGAAGTTTAACGAACTCCTGTTAGCACTCATGTGGATGACCTCACACTTTTCGTTGAACTGCCACTTTTCGTACCATTCCGATATTTCTTCTAAATCGTTTTGCAGTTTGTTTTGATCTTCTGATGACTCTGTTAGTCGCTAAACGACAGCGTCATCTGCAAACAACCGAAGACGGCTGCTCACATTGATTCCAAATTCGTTTATTTAGATAAGGAACAGCAAAGGGTCTATAACACTACCTTGGGGAACGCCAGAAATCACTTCTATTTTACTCGATGACTTTCCGTCAATTACTACGAACTGTGACCTCTCTGACAGGAAATCACAGATCCTGTCACATAACTGAGAAGATGTTCCATAAGCACGCAATTTCACTGCGAGCCGCTTGTGTGGTACAGTGTCAGAAAACCAGAAACGTCACATGCCATGACTTAAGACAGCAGCCAGATTACATTCATGGTACGTCAGAATAAATGCACAAATGTATTCGCCCACTGGTAAAGGCTTTCCTTTTTCTTTCTTTTTCTTGGTGGCTGGGGGGGGGGGGGGGGGGAGGGTTATGGCGCCCACGACCACTTACACGCCATGTCCTCAATTACTTTGTTGGATATATTTTAATTTCTGTCTTCCTTTGCAGTTTCTACCCTCTTCAGCTCCCTCTGGTAGTATGGAAGTTGTTGCTTGACGTCTTAACAGATGTCCTATCATCCAGTCCCTTCTTACTCTCAGTGTTTTACATATATTCCTTTCCTTGCCGATTCCGCCGAGAACCTCCTCATTTCTTACCATATCGGTCCACCTAATTTTCAGCATCCTTTTGTAGCACAATATCTCAAACGTTATCTTCTCCGGCTTTTCCTCCATGCTCATCCCATTTTAGATTTTCCGTGTTTTCCAATCATTTGCCAACAAAACATCAGCTAACCCCCGCATCCAGACTACAAACACGCACCCTCCCAGATGTAAGACGCTTTTCTTACTTCTCCTCAGTCGGGCTCATATTCTTTCTCATTAAGCTTTTCTCCGCGATACTTTTACACAATGGATTCTCATTCAGCGAAACGAGACTGAGACGTCTGTTTCGCCATTCAGGTTTGGTTTTCCCGTCTCTAAGGCGAATATCGAGATGGTTCTTTCGAAGAGATACGGTCACACTTTCCTATCCATGTGTTTGAGCTCCGCCTCTAATGACCCTGAACCTAAATTTTTCTGTGTGATTTTATTTTTCCGATCATTGTTTCCCATTTTTGAATCTCTCCTCGTGATCCACATCTAAGTACATTACCTCCTAACCAATTATCATTTGATTACACCAGTTCCTAAATAACACACGCATACACAACTTACTCGTATATTCTAGACATGATGTTCTGTGCTGTTTAACTCCACACTAGCTCACGATTCTACGCCCGAAATAAATCTGCTCGACTATATGTAATGCGAAGCATGATTCACATTCAGCAGGGTGTCGTAGTGAAGTAGTTTAATTTTTATATTTTTAATGTAACCATCGAGTGAAAGAATATGCACTACTTGCTAAGTACTTCTAAAAACTAAACTAAACTCCTCCCGAACAGGCCACGAAGGCCCAAAGGTACCGACCGGCAGTCGTGTCATCCTCAGCCCACAGGCATCACTGGATGCGGATATGGAGGTTCATGTGGTCAGCACACCGCTCTCCCGACCGTATGTCAGTGTCCGAGACCGGAGCCACTACTTCTCAGTCAAGCAGCTTCTCAGTTTGCCGCACAAGGGCTGAGTGCACCCCGCTTGCCAACAGCGCTTTGCAGACCGGATGGTCACCCATCCAAGTGCTAGCCCAGCCCGACAACGCTTAACTTCAATGATCTGACGGGCACCGCTGTTACCACTTCTAGGCCACCATTTTTAATTAGTCATACATTATGTCTGCCTTTAAGACTCCATTTCTTACGTCACATTTTTTGTGTTTCCTTTCAAACGTGATTTTTACACCTCAGTCATATAGGAGATTTGGTCTAAAAAGTGCTTTACGGGCCGGTTGTTTCTGGGCGTGGAACTGGCGCCCGATAGCGTCACAGGTGTATCCCATCAGCGTCATATCAGACGAGTTTGGAGGCCAAGACATCACTATTATGTTAATGAAACCACTGTAGTACGATTATGGCCTTGTGGCACTGACAATCCCCCTGCTGGAAGATTCCAACGCCGTCGAGGAAGGCATCAAACGTGAAGAGATGTAGGTGGTCCATAACAATGTTCACGTAGTCCGCAGCGGTCGTAGTACCTTCGATTACTACCACAGGTTCCTTGGAAGTCTAGGTGAGTGTTCACTATAGCATAATACTGCCCCTGCCGGCCTGCGTCTGTGGCGCGGTGTATGTTTCGAGAAGCCATTCGTTGGACGAGCGATCATTCCACGCCCTCTGAAATCGTGATGGTTGATGTTGTTGGGTCTAAATGGAAACACGCAGCCGTCGTCTGCTGCGGAGCCTCATGTTCGACAGTGTGGGCTGAAGAGTGTGTTCGGAACACTTGCGCCTGCATCAGCGTTTTACTATGTCGTCAGATCTGACACAGATCACGGTCTGTCCTCCGACAAGCCAGCAGCATCGAAGATCTTTGATGAGTTGTCGACGTCGAACCCTTGTGGCCTACTCGTAGT
Source organism: Schistocerca americana (assembly GCF_021461395.2). Lineage (NCBI taxonomy): Eukaryota > Metazoa > Arthropoda > Insecta > Orthoptera > Acrididae > Schistocerca > Schistocerca americana. The sequence goes on along the minus strand of NC_060122.1, from coordinate 471,812,331 downwards.
TTCAGAGTCGTTCAACCATTTCTCATAGGTCCAGAATGAGATTTTCACTCTGCAGCGGAGTGTGCGCTGATATGAAACTTCCTGGCAGATTAAAAGTGTGTGCCGGACCGAGACTCGAACTCGGGACCTTTGCCTTTCGCGGGCAAGTGCTCTACGAACTGAGCTACCCAAGCACGACTCACGCCCCGTCCTCACAGCTTTACTTCTGCCAGTACCTCGTCTCCTACCTTCCAAACTTTACAGAAGCTCTCCTGCGAACCTTTCAGAACTAGCTAGCACTCCTGAAAGAAAGGATATTGCGGAGACATGGCTTACCCACAGCCTGGGGGATGTTTCCAGAATGAGATTTTCACTCTGCAGCGGAGTGTGCGCTGATATGAAACTTCCTGGCGGATTAAAACTCTCGAGTCTCGGTCCGGCGCACAGTTTTAATCTGCCGGGAAGTTTCATTTCTCATAGATTCTCACGTCAGCAACCAGCGAACAGCCAACCAACTTCGCCGCTTTCTAGATGTTACCAGGTGCCGATGAGGCTTTTTGCGGATGATGCTGTGGTGTATCGAGAGGTTGTAACAATGGAAAATTGTGCTGAAATGCAGGAGGATCTGCAGCGAAATGACGCATGGTGCAGGGAATGGCAATTCAATCTCAATGTAGACAAGTGCAATGTGCTGCGAATACATAGAAAGATAGTTCCCTTATCGTTTAGCTACAAAATAACAGGTCAGCAACTGGTAGCAGTTAATTCCATAAATTATCTGGGAGCACGCTTTAGGAGTGATTTAAAATGGAATGATCATATAAAGTTGATCGTCGGTAAAGCAGATGCCAGACTGAGATTCATTGGAAGAATCCTAAGGAAATGCAATCCGAAAACAAAGGAAACAGATTACAGTACGCTTGTTCGCCCACTGCTTGAATACTGCTCAGCAGTGTGGGATCCGTACCAGATATGGTTGATAGAAGAGATAGAGAAGATCCAACGGAGAGCAGCCCGCTTCGTTACAGGATCATTTAGTAATCGCGAAAGCGTTACCGAGATGATAGATAAACTCCAGTGGAAGACTCTGCAGGAGAGACGCTCAGTAGCTCGGTACGGGCTTTTGTTAAAGTTTCGAGAAAATACCTTCACCGAAGAGTCAAGCAGTATATTGCTCCCTCCTACGTATATCTCGCGAAGAGACCATGAGGATAAAATCAGAGAGATTAGAGTCCACACAGAAGCATACCGACAATCCTTCTTTCAACGAGCAATACGAGACAGGAATAGAAGGGAGAACCGATAGAGGTACTCAAGGTACCCTCCGCCACACACCGTCAGGTGGCTTGCGGAGTATGGATGTAGATGTACAACAATATGCCTTTTGCCAAAGCCTTCTACGTCAGTAGAATTTCTGCATCTGCAGTTCGCATCGTCGATAGAATGACTCCCCATTCGCTTGTGCCCCGCTTATAAGCTTTCTTTGCCGCGCTTCGAGCCCGCGAAGTTGTCAAATTCATTCCTGCGCTGGAAGTGGTCATTATGTTTTGATTCGTCTGGGTATGTTGTAGGTATTGGTTACAGATGGGTGAGATAAAACAAGAAAAACAGTGTCGCTGCGACTTATTTATCTGACGGCTCTCGGATATTCACCAACAAAATCCGAATCACTCTTACTTTGGTACCTACCGCTGCATAAGCCGTGATAGTGCTTCATGGGTGCCACGTACATTGAGTGTGCTGGCAACTGCAAAAAATGTTCAAATGTGTGTGAAATCTTATGGGACTTAACTGCTAAGGTCACACTACTTGTGGTGTCACCGCCAGACACCACACTTGCTAGGTGGTAGTTTTAAATCGGCCGCGGTCCATTAGTACATGTCGGACCCGCGTGTCGCCACTGTGTGATCGCAGACCGAGCGCCACCACAAGGCAGGTCTCGAGATACGGACTAGCACTCGCCCCAGTTGTACGGACGACTTTGCTAGCGACTACACTGACGAAGCCTCGCTCCTTTGCCGAGCAGATAGTTAGAATAGCCTTCAGCTAAGTCCATGGCTACGATCTAGCAAGGCGCCATTAGCCTTACATAGCTTGTATCTAAAGAGTCTCACTTGTATCATCAAGAGCTATGTACCACAAGGATGGATTAAAGTTAAGTATTCCAGGAGCTACGTACTTTTCTTTATAGCATTCATTACGTATCCTGTTGCAGACCTATCTCTATTCTGCGTGAAAGTAAACGCGTGCCTTCCGGCTACTTCCGTGGCGTGGCTGTCTTCCTACGCCACAACACTACTTAACCTAAATTATACTAAGGACAAACACACACACCCATGCCCGAGGGAGGACTCGAACCTCCGCCGGGACCAGCCGCACAGTCCATGACTGCAGCGCCTGAGACCGCTCGGCTAATCCCGCGCGGCTGGCAACTGCTGTTCTCAGCCAGTATGGCGTGTTGTCACATTGCAAGTGTGTCCGGGCACCAGTACATACTACTTGTTGTTTTGGGCAGCTCTTGTTTTGTGGGCGTATCGTGTGTCACAGGCAGTCACAATGACGCCACGCAGGAAAAGCTGCAGCGTACTCGCCTGGGAACTTCACAGTGCAGTCCCGAAATAACGGCCGCTCACCCACGTGACTGAAGCGGTAGCTCACGACTGCAGTTATTTTATCGATGCGATCCGTCTTCCTCAGGTTACAGCTGACGTAATAAATGCAGCTGCAAATTTCTCTTTCCCCTGTCAGGTTATCTGTCGAAAATCAAGAGTTTCCGACTGGTCCAACGAATGCGGCAGTTGAGTATTTAAAGCCCCGTCGACGACGAGATCATTAGAGACGCAACACGAACTCGAGTTGGATAAGGAAATCGACCCGGCGTTTCACTCGTGGGTCATTCCTAAGGCAGTTAGTAGAGGTGAATAACGCAGCATTGCACTAGACATGGTTCTAATGCAACTGATATGTTTCCGCCTTGCCCCAATCTCAAATTCGGTTGCAGTAATACGAATATTCACAGTTTCATACAGAACCCGATCGGCGGAGCAGTTTGATGTTTGTCATACACATAGAGGCATGCAAGGCGCTAGAAATAACATTCTGAGAAGTACTTTTATCTGTAAATTTGGAAGATCATAATGAAAGCTAACTACTGTTTCCAACTTTGCCTACCACACCATTAGAAAGAAGGAAGTCTGTCGATCAGATACAAAGTTTCCTGTCTCGTATTTCAGACAACTCACAGTACTGAATCGTTGCATGCAAACACAGGCGATAACGGGATTCACGTTGTTTTCTTTTTCTAAGTTTTTTTTATTGTGTGCGTTTTCATCTCTTACTCTTTTTTTCATCTCCTTCTTCTTCTTCCCTTCGTCTTCAAGTAAATTGCTGCTTTTACTGTGTACAAACGCGGAGCCGCACCAGAACGGCTGGAGGTCATCGCGCTTCCCGCGGGGGAAGTAGCATCTGGATTTTCTCTGGGTGACGGGCCGAAATCCTCCCAGCAGATACCGTCCGTTCCACGCAGCTAAGACGCGGCCGTGCAACGGAACGGATTAAGCGCTAAGCACGGCACTTCAGGGGCTTCACGCACGGCGCCACTCTCGGCTGCTGGAGACAAGTTTCCTCACGACTCATTACTTCGGTCCTTTTCATGAACAGTTTGGAACAAAATTATGGGCGTTCATAGTATCAGGGCGACTCAGTTCAGTTGGACTGAATAAGAACTTCACTTTGTTTTCTTTAGGATCACTTTCAGAAACATTCTCTTTTTCCTCTGTTTATCCAGATGGCAGACACAATTTTTAGATACGCAGTGTCCGCTTTTAACTATAGACAATAATCATCTTCAAATCGACAAACAAGGAAAGCCAAAATAGGCAACACTGCTGTTGTTGTGATCTTCAGTCCGCGCTTGAAGCAGCTCTCCACGCTGTTCTTTCCCGTGCAAGACTCTTCATCTCCGAATAACTATTGCAACTTATATCCATTTGAACCTGTTTACCGTATTCATCTTTCGCTCTCCTTTTACAAGTTTTGTCCCTCCCCCCCCCCCTCCCCACACACACACACTTCCCTCCAGTAGTAAATCGACACTTCCTTAATGCCTCAGAATGTGTCCTGTCACCCGATCGCTTCTTTTAGTCAAATTGTGCCACAGATTTCTTTTCTGTCCAGTTCAGTTCAGTACCTCCTCATAAGTTACGTGATCTACTCGGCTCATCTTCAGCATTCTTCTGTAAAACCACATTTCAAAATTTCCTTTTCCCTTCTTGTCTGGATTATCTATCATTACTTTTCACTTCCGTACCAAAGCTACACTCCAAACAAATGTCTTTCGAAAAGACTAGCCAGTATGCATTTTACGTCCTCTCTACTGTAGCCAACATTGTTGTGTTGCCGAACTAGCAAAGCTCACCCGCAAATTTTAGCATTCATTTCCTAATCTAATTCCCTTCGCATCGACTGATAAAATTCAACTAAATTCAACTACTCTTCAGGTTGGATTCCATTAGAACCGTTGTGCATAGCGACTGTGATGTAATTCAAACAGGCAGGAAGTCAGCAACCAGTCTGTACTTCATTGCAGATCTAGATTTCTTACGGTTACAGATCTGGAACAAAATACAGACTGAATCGTGACTGATTGCTGACTTCCCTTTCTTGTTTTGCTTTTATTGGTGTTCATCTTATATCGTCCTTTCAAGACACTCTGCATTCCGTTCAACTGTTCTTCCAAGTCCTTTGCTGTATCTGATAGAATCACGATATCATCAGCAAATCGCAAACTTTTTATTTCTTCTCCTGAACTTTAATCCCTTTTTTAAGTTACTGCTTTGTTTCTCTCACTGCCTGCTCACTGTACAGATAGAATAATATCGGGAATAGGCTACAACCCTGTCTCTCTGCCTTTTGAACTACTGATTCCCTTCCACGTCCTTCGCCTCGTAGAACTTCATCTGGTTTCTGTGCAAGTTCTCAATAACCTTTCGCTCCATGTTTTGTACATCCCCTGTATTCATAATTTTAAAGAGTGTGATCCGCCAACATTTCTTAAAGCTTTTTATAAGTCTAAAAATGCTATAAACGTTAAGTTTTATCTAAGTTAATCTAATATTCCCTTTCTTTAACGAGTCTTACGAAAGTCAAGACTAACAAACGAGAAAAAATATTATAAAAGGAAATTATTACCAATATCATACCGGATATAGCAACATAAAGAGCAACGTAAACCCTGACGTGCATGTGTCGTCATATTGTAAAAGAGCTTGTGTACAGGTCAGCAGGTGAATGGCGGACTGCTAATACGAAGATACGTGGTCTTTTCCCTCACATTTACCGTTTCTGTCAACTCTGAAAGTGACATGTTAACGTGCAGAATACCAAGTTCCTTACTGGTACCGAGTCTACGATAAATTACAGATTCCGTACAAGCGGCCCGGTAAACTACTTCAGAGTTGGAGGAAGGAAAAAGGCATATAACTCCATTTAGGCATCTAACTCCATTTAGCCAAACTAAGCGACGGATTGCGGACAGCTTTAATAAGGGAAGAAGCGACATTTCTTAATAAATGATACCTTGTAGTGATAAAACTATAAGATCATTACATACGTTGTTTCTACTGTTTTTATAACAACTTGCATGAAAAAAGACAAAAGTGCACTATAAATAAATTTTAGCCTTAGCTTTAAGTAAAATGAAACAAACGGAAGGATCGACTACTGAAAAGCGATGAAAAACGTAAGAAATTATAACCTTCACCTAGAATTTGTTAACAGTAAAAAACAAGATATCAGTATACCGTATTTTATAATGGTAGTAATATACTTTCAAAGAACAGTATCGTGAATACTGGAGGGCAATTCCTACTATTGTCATTACTTTTCCTGTCCCACTCACGAATAAAATAGCCATTAATGGTATTGTTCTGGGCGGTCATTTATTGAGTAGGTAGAAGGTGGAAGGGTTGGGGAAGAATCGGACGCTGTGTATCTAAATACAAACTCTGATTTTCCTCTGAAGAGGTTTAAGAAACTGCTGGAAACTGGGACTGCTAGACGGAGATTAAAAGACTCTTTTTGAGCTTAACGGTGCAATGTTGTAACCACTGTCGTTTGATGCTGCAGTGTTGCCCCAGTTGTCAATCTCAACGCGGAGCCATACAAATGGAAAAGTTTTGTTACCGTTTCGCTCCTCCTTAAAATATTATTTCCCACACCCAGTCGTTTTAGCCAAGTACACGTTGAAAGCTGTCGGGCCAATCAGCAGCGACCGCCGTGTCATCCTCTGCCATGTGGCCTCGTGCGGATGCCGTGTGTCAGCACACCGCTTTCCCGGCCACTGCGAGCTTCCCAGACCTTTGAACCTCTACATATCACTCACGCAGTCCCTCAGAGACATCACGGGGCTGAGTGCACCACTTTGCAGTCCTCCTAGCGAGACCAAATCAGCAGCACTGCCGGGAATGGAAAACGGATCCTCTGCATAGCAGACGCTCTGGCCATTGGGCTGCGGAGGACGAAGGTAAGTAGACGTGTCACCACACGAATGCTGAATTGATCGATCATAGTCTCAGGGCTTCACAGAGCCTGTACGAAGACGCGGCATAGTCCCGGTTTCTTGTTATAATCAGTCAGGAGGCGTGGAAGACAGGCCACGTGACTGACTGGGGAGAGGCGCTTCCCAGTTTATAATCTCTTATGCTTTAGCTCCAGTCCAGGGCCGATGGTTTAGCATTTAGCATCTCGCACAGGATTTTTCTCCACAGTAGACAACTTTAGGCCATCTGCCTGTGTCTCTCTGGTAACTGCGGTAACGGCCGCCATCCGGTCGGCCGCAGTTTAAAACACGCGCGCCGCCGGTCACGCAGCCGCGTTTCCTAGAGCCGCCACAGCGTCCCGAGGGCGCTGCCACGAACGCTTACGCCCCTGTCAATGATACGCAAGCATCTACTCTCCCGAGCTCCAGCGGCGTGTCTGTTGAAGTTCAAACGTCGACGCACAGAGCCCATTTTGTGCATTTCCCATTTCATAACATTTTCAGACTTTCGTAAAGGTCAGAGCTCATCATTTCCGGAATTGTCACTGTATTGAAGAGCGGCTGAATTGTAAACTTCTGCATTTCTATATACACTACTGGCCATTAAAATTGCTACACCACGAAGATGAAGTGCTACAGACGCGAAATTTAACCAATAGGAAGAAGATGCTGTGATATGCAAATGATTAGCTTTTCAGAGCATTCACCCAAGGTTGGCGCCGGTGGCGACACCTACAACGTGCTGACATGAGGAAAGTTTCCTACCGATTTCTCATACACAAACAGCAGTTGACCGGCGTTGCCTGGGGAAACGTTGTTGTGATCCCTCGTGTAAGGAGGAGAAATGCGTACCATCACGTTTCCGACTTTGATAAAGGTCGGACTGTAGCCTATCGCGATTGCGGTTTATCGTATCGCGACATTGCTGCTCGCGTTGGTCGAAATCCAATGACTGTTAACAGAATATGGAATCGGTGGGTTCAGGAGGGTAATATGGAACGCCGTGCTGTATCCCAACGGCCTCGTATCACTAGCAGTCGAGATGACAGGCATCTTATTCGCATGGCTACAACGGATCGTGCAGCCACGTCTCGATCCCTGAGTCAACAGATGGGGACGTTTGCAAGACAACAACCATCTGCACGAACAGTTCGACGACGTTTGCAGCAGCATGGACTATCAGCTCGGAGACCATGGCTGCGGTTACGCTTGACGCTGCATCACAGACAGGAGCGCCTGCGATGGTGTACTCAACGACGAACCTGGATGAACGAAAGGCAAAACGTCATTTTTTTAGATATATTCAGGTTCTGTTTACAGCATCATGATGGTCGCATCCGTTTTTGGCGACATCGCGGTGAACGCACATTGGAAGCGTGTATTCGTCAGCGCCATACTGGCGTATCACCCGGCGAGATGGTATGGGATGCCATTGGTTACATGTCTCGGTCACCTCTTGTTCGCGTAGACGGCAGTTTGAACAGTGGACGTTACATTTCAGATGTGCTACGACCCGTGGCTCTACCGTTCATTCGATCCCTGCGACACCCTACATTTCATCAGAATAATGCACGACCGCATGTTGCAAGTCCTGTACAGGCCTTTCTGGATACAGAAAATGTTTGACTGCTGCCCTGGCCAGCACATTCTCCAGATCTCTCACCAATTGAAAACGTCTGGTCAATGATGGCCGAGCAACTGGCTCGTCACAATACGCCACTCACTACTCTTGATGAACTGTGGTATCGTGTTGAAGCTGCATGGGAAGGTGTACCTGTACACGCCATCCAAGCTGTGTTCAACTCAATGCCCAGGCGTATCAAGGCCGTTATTACGGACAGGGGTGGTTGTTCTGGGTACTGATTTCTGTGGATCTATGCGCCCAAATTGCGTGAAAATGTAATCACATGTAAATTATAGTATAATATATTTGTCCAATGAATACTCGTTTATCATCTGCATTTCTTCTTGTAGCAATTTTAATGGCCAGGAGTGTATTTCAACATTCAGATCTACTGTTAGCAACTGACGCTGTAACTACAGCAAACAAAGTTATGTATCACTTTTATTATTTGATATTAAATGTAGAATAAATTAATTTCTGAATTCTCTGACCACAAACCGCATCTGTTCCTCGCTCCTGTACCCAGGAAAGAACCACAAAGCGTGAAATGGAAGTTATAACATTAATTAGAGTCAACTTGCACTTCTCTCTATTCTCCCGCATTCGTCCTCAAATGTTGCTGTTCCCTTCGAAAATCTTAACATTTGGCCACCCACCCTGTTGCCAATGAAGCTGACGTGGTATAAGTACGAGGGTAAAAGGATCTAAATAGGATTTTTGTTCCTGAGCGCGTTACGGTTGGTAAGACTGGTCCTGCGCTTCTAGTATGCTTAGGATGAGCCGTTATCGGTGGCTACAGCCGGCCATTCCACGCTTCCAACTAGTTTGTCACGATATCAAAGAAAAATTTGCCCCTCTCCACTGCGCAATGCACGATTATAAAATTTATTGCTTGTGAAGGAGTCCAAGTGACGTATATTTTTCGAGGATCAAACGTTGTCAAGGACTCATATGTTCTCCTGCCATAAAGAGTGCAAGGTAGGACGGCAACGATTGGAAGACCAGGAACGCGTACGCCATCCTCGGACCAGCATTAAGGACGAAAACACTCGTGCAGTTCCAGACACTCTTCAATAATATTGACGGGTGAATGTAACCGAAATTGCAGAACAGATTGGAATAAGTTATGGAAGCTGTCAAGTGATCATCACAAATGACCTAAAGTTTCGTAATGTTTGTCCCAGACGGTATCTTCCTGTGCAGAAGCTGAGACATTTGGAGTTCTGTCAGAAGCATGCAGCAAGTTTCGAGGATGAAGGTGACGCAGTTTTGAGTCGGATCATCGCGTGGAACGAATTTTGGTTCAATCACTACGCTTACGAGTCGAAACAAGCCAGTATAGAGAGGCGGAGATAAGGGGAGAAAAGGCCGCAGTGAATTCCAAGACTCGACTATCGCCCGGCAAATTTCGTGCAACCGTGTTCTTCGACTGGCGGGGCATTTTTCTCATTGATCTTTTGAGTGAGTAAAGCATAATCAGTGCTGCTTACCACTGTGAGCTGTTGAAGCAAGTGAGGAGCGCATATCGCCGCAAGAAACGAGTCCCACCGATTCGAGAGTCCAACCTCCTCCACGACAACGTAGGGTCCCCTAATAGCTCTACTGACCTCAAAATTTGGAGAAATGCTTTGGACTTAACTTGATCAGCCTTCCTACAGCGCAGACCTATCACCCTGCGATTTTCATTTGCTTGGGCCACTAAAAGAAACTGTAATAGGGTAATGGTTTGAATATGGCGAGAACGTGGGGGAATTCGTGCATAATTGGCTTCTGGCACAACCAGCTTCAGTCTACGATGCTGGAATAAAAAACCTTCCTTCTCACTGAAAAAATATCTTTCCAATGGAGGAAACTATGAAGGAAAAAATTATATTTATCGTTTACTTTCCAATAAATACTTTTTTAAAATAAAATGTGGTTATATTTGATTAACCCTCGTACTGGGTGGTCATAATCTATAGCTATTCACAGATGTCCAGTGTGGGCTGTAATTATCGTATGTAAGCGTAACTTTGTAGCTATTCCAATCGTTAAAGCCGAACTGATTAACGCTGAAAAATTTAGTTCCAATTTTGGCCACCAGGTGTAAATCAGGCGCTGTGAATACGACGTATATAAATGTTTCCGTATGAAATTGATTGGGACCGGAACGTGGGCAGAAAAGGTGAGACAAGTGATAAAGGCATAATCTTGAGTTTATTATTAACCGCCCCTTACCCCAGTGTGTTCAGTATGAACACCGGAGACGACGGCAAGCTGTTGCATCCGTAAAACGGCGTGATTAGCAGTTGCAACAGTTCTGCTGGAATCTGAGCAACGTGTTCTTGTATAAATGCCTTCAGATCATTTAGAGACCAAAGGCGTACCTGGTAAAGGCGTCCTTCCTGGTACCGCTAGTGCCAAAAGCCACATGAATTCAGATCAGATGATCTTGGAGGCCATGCGCTTGGAAAACGTCTGTAGATAATACGTTCGTTTACGGCTGCGTTAAGCATATATCTCCATAGGCGACCGAAGTGTGGTGTTTCCTCACTTTGCAAAGAAAACTGTGTTTTCCACACAGCTGCGCTCTCCCGAAGAGCATGAATGGCATGCTGTACAAGAAGATTTCGATAAAGTGCAGACGTCACAGGACACCCATGAGGCCCTCTGAGTGTATTCTTTTCAAAGAAGAACGGATCGAGAATATAGGTGCTTGTGAATCCCTATCACACAGTCACATACAGCGAGTTCAGTGGCTCTCCGTGCAAGTTCGACAGTTCTTTGTATTCACTGCACCCTGGAGTGTAAAATGTGCCTCGTCATTCCTTAGAATATTGTCCGGCCACTTGTCATCGACTTCGATCCGTGCCAGAAATCGAAGAGCAAATTCAGAACGTTGCTGCGGATGTGACTTCTGATTGGTAACTCATTCAGTGCAGAAATGACGGCCTTGTTTGAACATATACTCTCCTCAACGTACTTTTTATTCAATGACGAATTCTTTGAACAAACAGACGGCGTCGCCATGGGGAGCCCTTTGTCGCCTGTGGTAGCTAATCTCTTTATGGAGGACTTTGAGGAGAAAGCACTTGAGTCTGCTGTTTTAAAGCCTACGGTCTTCTGGCGGTACGTAGATGATACTTTTGCTGTATGGCCTCATGGCAGACAGGAACTGGAGAAATTCCTTCATCACTTAAACTCATTACATGAGAACATCAAATTTACGATGGAGATTGAAAAAGAGGGCACTTTACCATTTCTAGACGTGCTAGTACGCCGTAAAATTGATGGGTCATTAGGACATTCTGTGTACAGGAAACCGACTCACACAGATCTGTATCTCCAGGCGTCAAGCTGCCATCACCCAGAACAAACAGCCGGTGTTCTCAGTACCTTAATACATCGAGCGCATATAATATCGGATGATGAAAACCTCCACGCAGAATTAGAACACTTGGAGAAGGTTTTCAAAGAGAATGGCTACACTTCTCGCCAAATAAGGAAGGCCATGCGCAACTATCATAACAAGAAGGAACGCACTGAGGACGCAGATGACGACTTTAAATCAACTGCGTTCCTTCCATACGCCGGGAACGTGTCTTCGAAAATAGGCCGATTACTGAAGAAAAATAAAATCAAGGTTATCTTCCGTCCACCAGCAAAGAACCGGGCCCTGGTTGGATCCGTTAAAGACGATTTACAACTGAAGAAGGCAGGCGTCTACAAAATTCCCTGTGAATGTGGCGCTGCATATATTGGCCAGACGACAAGAACTGTCCATGAACGATGTATAGAACATGAAAGATACACCCGTCTGCGGCAACCGTCAAAATCGGCAGTAGCAGAGCACTGTATTTCTTTGGGACATTCAATGGAATACAATGTAACAAAAATTTTAGCCCCGGTTTCCGGTTTTTGGGATTCCGTAATCAAGGAATCAGTGGAAATACGTCTTGCCAATAATCTTATAAATCGTGACAACGGCTTTCAGCTGGATAAAAATTGTTATTAAAATTATACAATCACAGCGGAATCGACAGTGTCATTCGATACTCAATGACTAGATGAACCTTTATTTTCACCACCGAGGGCAGCACGTACAACTCGGCTATGCTGCGCATGTCAACACCTGACGCATGCGCTGTAGGATGCCAGTACATTTCGCATGCGCGAGATCCGGCATAAATACCGCGACTGCACCTGGGCTCTTCAGTAGTTGTGTACTCACCTGATGATGGCCGGACGTCTCTGGCCGAAATAACGTGGCGGAATGTCGACGGGATCCGGCTGGATACCTGGAAATTATTAGAAGTTGCTGCGGATGATAAGGATTCGGTTGCTACCCCATCTTGATCTTGTACGGGTACCAGCGTAATACAGAACGCAAAACTTACCCTAGTGTTGACCATGAGATGACATTTTCTTGTGACACAGCAACAGCATTTGTACTAACTTACTCGGGGTCGTGTTGGGTGGTGAGTTACAGCAACAGCAACCTCGTCAGTAACTTCCACAAAGATAGGACGCCTTTCTCTTCCAGATACCACATCAAGCTCACCCGTATTTTGCAATTTAATTACCATATTCTTTAAACCATTTAATGACACCGGGCCTCTCCTCAGAGCTTTCAATCGGCAATTCTCTCTCAATGCCGCAGTTCACATAAAACAGTGTCACTAACAGTGCACGGTCTCATTTCTCGATAGCCGTAAAGCTCACTTACTTTATGGCTCGTCAAATGACAGTGCGAATTTCGTACCGTCATACAGATAGCGTACAGTGCCAGAGTTGCACTGGTGGTCAAAGTTGGAACTAATTTTTTGCAGTGCAAATCAGTTCCGCATTAATGCACGTTTTGCTGCCATACCATAATTACCGCCGACATTCGATCTTCGTGAGTAGCAGCACTACAAGTATAACCTTTCGGCGTATTCACCCCAGAGGATTGCAATGTAAACGCCAACTTGCTTCAAACGCAGTCGTTCGTTTCATCATATTTATGAGTTTCAATCGCTCGTGACAACCATTTCTTTCACACAGCCCACAACCCGCCCGCCGCCTCAGCTCGCGAGCGCACACTGCTCGCCCCAGCCGGCGGCCCACACATCGTCTGTTGCGAAACACCGGCCGCCCACCGCTGGAGCCTGCGCCGGCGCTATTTCTGGCACCCCCAGGCGTGACCCGACCCCGCGACCATTGCCCCTGCCTGGGCACAAAAGTCTGGGGGCGCCGCCTACCGGCTATAATAAGTCATGATCTGCTCATGAGCGTCCACGAACCGTAGGTAGCAAAGAGAAAACTGTAATCACAGTTTTTTTCTAATATACAATGACCCTATGATTTATCGTAGAAGCTGGACCGCAGAAAGGCAAAAGCACAGTTATAGCATTTGTAGATTTACAAAAAGCTTTTGACATAGTTGACCGGAACAAATAAGGTAACAGGGCTGAAATACAAGAGCGAAAGTTATAGAAAACAATATTCCTTGGCCGTCCATATATGCTAGCCCTGACAGCTAATGAAGTCACCTATATCTGCATCTGCATACATACTCCACAAGCCACCATACGGTGTATGGCGGAGGGTATCTTGTACCACAACTAGTCATTTTCTTTCCCGCTCCATCGCAAATGGAGCGATGGATAAACAACTGTCTATGTGCCACTCTCATCTTATCTTCATACGTTGGTGGAATCGTGAAAAGAACGTTGTCTTCCCTCCAGGGACTGCCATTTGAAGTCACGAAGCACCCCCGCGTGTTGATCGAACCGTCCGATAACAAATCTAGCAGCTGGCCTTTGAATTGCTTCGATGTCTTCCTTTAATCCTATACGGTCGGCATCCAAAACAGTTCGAGCAGTACGAATGGCTCGCACTAATGTTCTATGTGCGGTCTCGTTTACGTATGAACTACACTTTCCTAAAATTCGTCCATTAAACAGAAGTGGATCATTCGCCTCTTGTACTACTGTTCTTACGTTCTCGCTCCATTTCATATCGCTTTGCAACGTTACGCGTAGATATTTAACCGAGTTGACTAGGTCAAGCAGCACTCTACTACTACAGAATTGTTTTTCCAACTCATGTTTTTCTGCATTTAGAGCAACCTGCCATGCATCAAAACAACTATACATTTCGTCTAACTCATTCTGTATCCTCCTACAATAACACAACGACCCCACCTTCCCGTACACGACTGCATTATCAGCAAACAGCCGTAGATTGCTGCTTACCCTGTCCGTCAGATCGCTTACGTATACTGAGAAGAAGCGCGGTTCTGCCACACTTCCCTGGGGCACTCTTCGGACAGCTCACTTATCTGTGAACCTATTCTGCACGCTCGTATCTTCGTTAACAGTTAACAGGAAGGCGATTTGTTTTCTGCGTGAAGTAGATGAATCGGTCTCCCCATATTCCTCCTAAATGCGCGGTGGTGTGAGCCACGCTGATTTTAGGAGTGCGTAATTTTCCCAGGACGGTCGGTGATTTACAACATCCACGACAGAGAAACTTGTAAAAGTGCTGCCGCGAAGAAGCACCTTACGGCAGTGCTAGAAGTGGGAGTAAAAAAGACCCAGTGAGAATCCCAACATTCTGCTCCTGATTCGGATTCGCTGGAAGGCTTAAATGTTAAATAATTTCGTTTAGCTGTGATTACAAAGGCTTCCCCGACGTAATAATTGATAATATTCTTCTCGGGTGTGCAGCCGGATCATAACGTCATCCTGACACAATATTTCCGCGTTCCAACTGGCCGCCATCTTCAGGTGAGAGTGCTGGTACACGATCTCGCCGGAACTGACTTCTCAGCGCAAGCGGCGGCCCCTATAAAGGCCGTAGAAGGCCCACAACGCGTGCGCGAGAAGGTGCCGTAACTGCCCTCTAGCGCAAGTAAACATACCGCGCCGCCAGTGGTGGAAACAGGCGAAATCGAGATATCGCTATCAAAAATTAAAAATTATTCCAACGATCGAAACACAGACCATTGTTTTTTAATGTGTGGTAACACCGGGTTCCAAGTCTTACTTAAAAGGTAACCCTTATCTCTATTAATAAGATTATCAGATAAACGAATCTCTATGGATTTTTTTAAAACACAGTCCCAATAGCGAGATGCAGGGGCAACCATTTGTGTCTCGTCATACAGCATTCTATGTCCCTCGGTGAGACTGTGCTCCGCCACTGCAGATTTCTCAGGCTGAAGCAACCGTGTGTGCCGCTGGTGCTCAACACATCGGTCCGGATTGTCTGACCAGTATAAGACTTCACACAGTGGCAAGGGATCTTGTACACACCGGGCTTCCTCAAACCCAGGTCATCCTTAACAGAACCAAGAAGCGTTCTAATCTTGGCTGGCGGACGAAAAATGCTTTTGATATGATATCTTTTTAGAATTCTTCCTACCTTCGAGGAAATGCTCCCAGCAAAAGGTAGAAAAGTCACCGATTCGCAGGCATCTTCTGGTGGTTGAGGCGAAGGTCTAAACTGGAAAGCACAACGGATCTGTATAGGCATTGGTCCCATTCTTGTCAAGCTTTCTCCATCTGAAATGGCATAAGCTCTTCTCGCCAACGTCCGCAGGACCCCCGTACTCTAGAACGATGGATGACAGCTAGAAGCATTTAGGTAACGGGCCGTGTGCGTAGGCTTTCGATAAACACTGTGTCCC
Organism: Schistocerca americana; assembly: GCF_021461395.2. NCBI lineage: Eukaryota > Metazoa > Arthropoda > Insecta > Orthoptera > Acrididae > Schistocerca > Schistocerca americana. The sequence continues at coordinate 471,796,539 of NC_060122.1, read as the reverse complement.
ATCATCCTTTCCGTACACCAGAACATCCAGAAACGTCGACGATACGTTTATGGTGTGGCCTCATGGGAGAGAAGCTCTTGACCACCTCTTAGATCATTTTAATTCCCTGCATCCTAGCATCAAGTTTACCATGGAGGTGGAAAGTGATGGAAAGCTTCCATTTCTGGATGTTCTGGTGTACAGAAAGGATGATGGGACCCTGGCACATAGCGTTTATCGAAAGCCTACACACGCGGCCGCTGTTCAGATGTCTTGGTATTCTAACAGTGACATCCCCATACATAACGGGATTTGTTGTTGACAATTCTGATACATTCACAAGAAATTGCGACATACTTTCAGTGAAAACACCAGAGGGAAAATAGAATGTGTGCTTAGATAACACTTCCTTAAGCAGTGTGCAGAAAGGTGTGCGCTAATCAGCATGTTTCATTTTCAGTAGAACCGAAAAAATTGAGTGATAAACCTAAGGTATTCAAATCAAAGTTGAAAGCTTTCCTCGTGGCAGATTCCTTCTATTCTGCACAGGAGTTCTGCCCAATAGTAAGAACGTTTCTCTATTTGTATTTTTTATTCTTAAACTCTCAAACAATTCATAATGTTTGTTGGTTTTCTACTACACTCCTGGAAATTGAAATAAGAACACCGTGAATTCATTGTCCCAGGAAGGGGAAACTTTATTGACACATTCCTGGGGTCAGATAAATCACATGATCACACTGACAGAACCACAGGCACATAGACACAGGCAACAGAGCATGCACAATGTCGGCACTAGTACAGTGTATATCCACCTTTCGCAGCAATGCGGGCTGCTATTCTCCCATGGAGACGATCGTAGAGATGCTGGATGTAGTCCTGTGGAACGGCTTGCCATGCCATTTCCACCTGGCGCCTCAGTTGGACCAGCGTTCGTGCTGGACGTGCAGACCGCGCGAGACGACGCTTCATCCAGTCCCAAACATGCTCAATGGGAGACAGATCCGGAGATCTTGCTGGCCAGGGTAGTTGACTTACACCTTCTAGAGCACGTTGGGTGGCACGGGATACATGCGGACGTGCATTGTCCTGTTGGACCAGCAAGTTCCCTTGCCGGTCTAGGAATGGTAGAACGATGGGTTCGATGACGGTTTGGATGTACCGTGCACTATTCAGTGTCCCCTCGACGATCACCAGTCGTGTACGGCCAGTGTAGGAGATCGCTCCCCACACCATGATGCCGGGTGTTGGCCCTGTGTGCCTCGGTCGTATGCAGTCCTGATTGTGGCGCTCACCTGCACGGCGCCAAACACGCATACGACCATCATTGGCACCAAGGCAGAAGCGACTCTCATCGCTGAAGACGACACGTCTCCATTCGTCCCTCCATTCACGCCTGTCGCGACACCACTGGAGGCGGGCTGCACGATGTTGGGGCGTGAGCGGAAGACGGCCTAACAGTGTGCGGGACCGTAGCCCAGCTTCATGGAGACGGTTGCGAATGGTCCTCGCCGATACCCCAGGAGCAACAGTGTCCCTAATTTGCTGGGAAGTGGCGGTGCGGTCCCCTACGGCACTGCGTAGGATCCTACGGTCTTGTCGTGCATCCGTGCGTCGCTGCGGTCCGGTCCCAGGTCGACGGGCACGTGCACCTTCCGCCGACCACTGGCGACAACATCGATGTACTGTGGAGACCTCACGCCCCACGTGTTGAGCAATTCGGCGGTACGTCCACCCGGCCTCCCGCATGCCCACTATACGCCCTCGCTCAAAGTCCGTCAACTGCACATACGGTTCACGTCCACGCTGTCGCGGCGTGCTACCAGTGTTAAAGACTGCGATGGAGCTCCGTATGCCACGGCAAACTGGCTGACACTGACGGCGGCGGTGCACAAATGCTGCGCAGCTAGCGCCATTCGACGGCCAACACCGCGGTTCCTGGTGTGTCCGCTGTGCCGTGCGTGTGATCATTGCTTGTACAGCCCTCTCGCAGTGTCCGGAGCAAGTATGGTGGGTCTGACACACCGGTGTCAATGTGTTCTTTTTTCCATTTCCAGGAGTGTACTTTCTAAATCTGCATTCTATAAACTATCTGCTGATTCGTTCCGTGAGCAAGTAGCTTTGGTTCGCATGGTGCGACGGAACCTGATAAATAAATAAAAAAGAAACAAATTACTAAAACTTTTAATGCAGTTATCGTAGAAGCCTGTATTACTACTGTATCGACCGCTCCCAGCGCTAGTGCAAAGTAGTGCACCTGCGATTCCAGCGGCCTCCAAACTCGCCAGAGTCCATGAATCGGAATCACATGACGGAGGCTACCGTAGTACTCCGATACTCTGGGCTCTCGGAGCGTGAAGGTAGCTGACACGACATCGGACACCCGTCCCCAGCTGGTGCACTGCTTGCTGCCATGCTGCGGCCGTCTGTCCGTCGTTCCCTAGCAGGAGAACTCGCTGCCACTTTACAGAACAGTCATACTAAACTATGATTGTTATTGAAGACTTTCCCACAAAATTAACAGCTCTAAACGCCGGAACGGTTTTGCGGGAGACCGCAATGCGATTGTTCGTTCTGACATTTGCCGGCGATGCTCACCGCTTGGTTTCGTAAGTATCTCTCTGTCGTTTGCGGTGTGGGAGCCAAGGACTGCGATATCAGTTTACGCGGGCTTCTGCAGGCGGCAAACTTCCCGTTCATTTCCTGCTGAGCGTTTCAGAATCGATCCTGCCACGGGCGAGTTCACACAGGGAGCGCATGTGTCTTCGCGACTGTCTCTTGGGGGCTACAGATACGAACTCACGAAATGTCACTCGGACTTGCAGCAAATGTGTTTCATTCGAACTTCATTTCTCTGAACAGCACTGACAGATAACTTAGTTACTGTACGACGGTTCTTTATGTGGTACGTGGATTACTTTGTTACAGTTCCGTAAGGGCCACCTACGAGCCCAATTATTCTCGAATAAATCCAAAGAGGTTTTGAGCTTAACATCGCCAGCCGACGAACTCATCGCCGTCAAAACTTTTTCAAGCCTATGTGTAGATCTGAATTTTTTTTTGGCATATTTTATTCGCAAAGAGTCTGTTTTGGAATACGCATGACTATGCTAGTTTCTTTGGCGCTTCAGTGTGTGATAGCCGAACGGGCATTTACAGGACACTCGCTGTGATCAAAGAACATTGAAACACGTAAAGTCTCCATTCAACCTGATTAAATATTTGCATTTTGATTTTAACATTGTAATATACTGACAGAAGAAACGCTTGCGGGATGAGGAACACCAGATGTTATAAGAAAGAAGTACGCGTAAGCTGAATGGGAGTAGAGGTATTTCCATGAAGACATGTTCTAATAATAGAGAGTATCTGATCAAAGTATCTGGACACTCCTATGTACTACGGAATTGACCACTAAATGTCACGAAATGTGGACCGGCAGGGAGTATTGTGTTGTGAGCAGAGAAGCAGTAACAACAGCAGAATGGGCCGGACAGGCGAGTTCGGTGATTTCGAACGTGTCACCTGAGTAACAAATCCAACAGCGACGTTTCAACTCTTCTATTGCTGCCCTAGTCCACTATTGGTGATTTGACTGCGAAGTGGAAAAACTAAGGAACGACCACAGTTAAACCAACATCAAAATGTTCAACAACAAAAAAATGGTTCAAATGGCTGTAAGCAATATGGGACCTAACATCTGACGTCATCAGTCCCCTAGACTTAGAACTACTTAAACCTAACGACATCACACACATCCATGCCCGACGCCTGATTCGAACCTGCGACCGTAGCAGCAGCGTGGTTCCGGACTGACGCGCCAAGAACCGCTCGGCCACAGCGGCCGGCTCAAAATGTTCAAATGTGTGTGAATTCTTAAGGGACTGAACTGCTGAAGTCATCGGTCCGTATACTTACACACTGTTTAAACTAACGTAAACTAACTTAACGCTAAGGACAACACACACACACGCATGTGCGATGGAGGACTCGAACCTCCGGCGGGAGAGGCCGCGCAATCCGTGACATGGCGCCTCAAACTGCACGTCCACTCCGCGCGGCAAATCAGGTAGACCTCTTATACCAACGGAAGGGACCGTCGAACATTGCGGAGGGTTGTAAAAAGTCGCATGGAATCGCTCAACGTGCTACCAATAGCCCGACCAGCACAATAATTGTGCGTAGGGACTTAAAAAGAACGTAGTTCAACTGTCGAAGAGTTCCTCATAAGTCACACAAGTCTGTAGTGATTGCTAAGTGCCGCTGGAGATGATGTGAGGAACGGTGACACTGGACAGTAAATGACTGCAACGAGTGATAAATCACGCTACACCCTGTGGCATCCTATGGGAGGGTTTGGGTTTGGCGAAAGCCTGGAGAGTGTTAACTGCCCATCTTGTGTAGTGCCACATTGAAGAACAGAACTTTTCGCGGTGTTATGGGATGGGGGTGTTTTCCGTGGGCCGGCCGGAGTGGCCGAGCGGTTCTAGGTGCTTCAGTCTGGAACAGCGCACCCGCCACGGTCGCAGGTTCGAATCCTGCCTCGGGCATGGATGTGTGTGATGTCCTTAGGTTAGTTAGGTTTAATTAGTTCTAAGTCCCATAGTGCTCAGAGCCATTTGAACCATTTTTGTTTTCCGCGGATAGGATGCCGTTCCCCTATTGTTCTTAAGAAAACACTAAATAGTGAAGGACCATTGTATACTGCGAACACTAGGGGAATAGTTGAGAGACGATATTGTCTGTTTCAGTATAACAGTGCATCCTGCCATAAAACAGCATCATTTGAGATGAATTAGAAGGTCGAGTTCGTTCCACATCCCAGTGTCCGATATCACTACCTTCTCTGGTTTCGGCCTTCGGGGAAGAATAGATTATCATTGCTCTACGGACATTCAGACACCTCATTAAAATTGTCATAAAACTGTCATTCGCCGTCAGAAAGTGAACAGTGGACAAATCCCCTTTAATGTTCACTAGTAGGTGTCCTAACACTTTTGATCAGGTAGCACATGTAAGTTGTGACACCAATACATTTGTGTGTGCCACGCGGGCTAGCCGTGCGGTCTTGGGTGTCTTGTCACGGTTCGCGCGGCTTCCCCCGTCGGAGGTTCGAGTCCTTCCTCGGGCATGGATGTGTGTGTTGTCCTTATCGTAAGTTAGTTTAAGTTAGATCAATACAGTTGTGTGTGCCACGCGGGCTAGCCATGCGGTCTTGGGTGTCTTGTCACGGTTCGCGCGGCTTCCCCCGTCGGAGGTTCGAGTCCTCCCTCGGGCATGGGTGTGTGTGTTTTGTCCTTATCGTAAGTTAGTTTAAGTTAGATCAAGTAGTGCGTAAGCGTAGGGACCGATGACCTCAGCAGTTTGGTCCCACAGTCCTTACCACAAATTTCCAATTATCATACATGTGTGATTAAGAACACGTAACTTAGGGTTTCCCCGATCCTTCCGTGTTTTGACGAGCTCGCCGAGTAGACGCACCGGGTAAATATATTACACATTTACAAGACGTTGTATTGATAAATCTCGCTACTGTTGCATACAAGAAATATAATAAAGGATTTTTAAGGTATGAGTACAAACGCAAGCATTTAACCCTGCAGTGTTTATTATTAGTGGCTGATGACTGCTGTATTTAGCTAGTGTGGCGATGTTTTGACTCCTTGCTCAAGGTCTGTTCTAGACCTATTCCTCCATGCACCTGCACCTAACATAACCGCCTAAACGCTTCCTTATTAGAAAGGTGTAGATTTTCAGCCTTGCAACTCTTGTGGTTTACCTCAGGATCCAGCTATGCTGTGCCGTGTCCTTCCTCGGCATCGAACTTCTTTCCTCCGTGCAAATTTCTATATGTGAACTAGGTATGAAACAAAACACTGCTGTCCGAGCGGTTCTAGGCGGAACCGCGCTGCTGCTACGGTCGCAGGTTCGAATCCTGCCTCGGGCATGGATGTGTGTGATGTCCTTAAGTTAGTTAGGTTTAAGTAGTTCCAAGTCTAGGGGACTGATGACCTTAGATGTTAAGTCCCATAGTTCTTAGAGCCATTTGAACCAAAACACTTCTTCTGAACGTAAATAAAGTGAAGATTGGTTCCAATTAACTCTGTATATAGTCACAATTTTTTTCAAATGGTTCACGTTACATGGGAACCAACTAATATTACTGTCTCAAAGACGTCTCGTTAAACATTCTGTGAATAGTACTTAACAACAATCGCTTATATACATCATATTGGTCTTCCCTGGTGCCGGATATCGTCCATGGCAGCAGAACTCCTTCATTCCTCCTTTCTCCACGGAGGTCGCTAACGCTCTCCAGCAGATAGACTCCGCACCTGTTGAGTAACACGTTCCCGCAATAAGTGGCCCGATGTTTGCAAAATAATTGCGATCGCGCACATTTTTACTCTTAGCTCTATATTTCACGTACGTGATACATGCCCTTCCATAAGTGGCATGGATCACTACAATCCTTTGTAATCTTAAAATGTTTCGTGGAAATGTACAGGTATTTTAGATGTAATATGCAAACTAGTATATTCTAAAGTGATGTATTAATTCCTTTTTTCTCTCTATTCCAGGTACGTTTGTAACTTAGCAGCTGCAAAGGTAATATATTGCATCATTTTATTGCTTATATAAATGTAATACCTGAATAAAGAAGAGTGTGAAGTTATTCACATGATTACTAAAAGAAATCCGCTAAATTTCGATTAAGCGATAAGTCACACAAATCTGAAGGCTGTAAATTCAACTAAATACTTAGGGATTACAATTAGAAATACCCTAAATTGGAACGATCACGTAGATAATGTTGTGGGTAGAGCCGACCAAAGACTGCGATTCATTGACAGAACACTTAGAAGGTGCAACAAGTCTACTAAAGAGACTGCTGTGTACCACCCTATTCTGGAGTATTGCTGTGCGGTGTGGGATCCGTATCAGATGGGATTGACGGATGACATCGAAAAAGTACAAAGAAGGGCAGCTCTTTTTGTATTATCGCGAAGTAGGGGAGATAGTGCCACAGACATGATACGTGAATTGGAGTGGCAATCATTAAAACAAAGACGTTTTTCGTTGCGACGAGATCTTCTCATGAAATTTAAATTAACAGTTTTCTCCTCCGATTGCGAAAAAAATTCTGTTGGCACCCACATACATAGGGAGAAATGATCATCACGATAGAATAAGAGAAATCAGGGCTCGCACAGAAAAATTTAAGTGCTCGTTTTTCCCGCGCGCCGTTCGAGAGTGGAACGGTAGAGAGACAGCTTGTAGGTGGTTACTGAACCCTCTGCCAGGCACTTTATTGCGAATAGCAGAGTAATCACGTAGTTGTAGATGTAGAATACGGGCTGAAGTAACGAGCCTTGTTTCTGGGTAAATGAGCTGATAGTTGAAGGCAAATAAAAGTGCCACAGAGCCCAGCTTCAAACGTTCAGCTAGAAGGTGATATTTACAGAAAATATTCCCATAGAAACGACGACAATTGCACTGCACAAGAGTGACGCAGCTGTTGCGAAGATGACTGGCAGGTTTCCAACAGAAGACAGTCCAGTGTGTCCAGTGTTTCTTGCGCAACACCTAATCGGGTTTCGCACGTAACCTTCGCTAGTATTCTCCAGCTATAGAATGCATCCTGCACTGTAGGTATATTTTGTTTACAACGTCCTGAACTAGGGGTCCCTAGTTGTGAATCGGCTGAAGCGAGTTCAGGCCACGAGTATTTTGCGTCCGGCTGTTACCCACGTTGATAATCGAACAACATACAGGTAGTACCTGTGTTTAACGTAACTGTTACTAAGTGACTGTCGTGCCGCGCCATGCCACACTAGTAAGCACGTGCCCCGACGCACCGCCACTCCATCCTTTGTCGCCAATGAATTGGGCTTCGAGAGGCGGAGCTTGTTTCCTCCGCTCCCCGCCCTCCATAAAACTCAGCTAGGACGCCGTGAACAAATTGTACGTGATTTTTTCCCCATGTTCCAGTAGCATCGGCAGGCACGGGGCTGGAATACTCTTGCGTCGCATCTCTCAACACATGGATCTTGCGGATGACACTAAGGCATTCTGTTGGAAGCAGTGGGAGATAAAAGGTGCCTGACATCGGAAGGGAGGATCTGGCACATTCAGTCATCTCTGGAGATGACAAGAAGTCATCCGGCTGGCTGCGAATGAGCTGTCGATCGTTCTTTCAGAGATACAGAGCACAGTCGTGCCAGTAACGGAGTTTGCAGTTTCCGTTTCTATCACTCTCGAACCGATCTGTGGTATGAAATCACGATGAAGTCTGGCATGAAGACGGTTCTCCCTACCTAACCAGATGTGTAAACAAAACTTGGAACGATTTAGTGGGGAGACTCAAGCTGGCAGGCAGTTATGTTCAGCGATGAATCTCTCTTCTCTCTAGGTGTGAGTCAACAGCGGATCTGTGCGTTGAGGCACGCTAATTCATTTGTGCGCTGCGGCGTATTGCGATATGCGATTACCAACACTGGCAATTCATCCCTGGTAGCTTTCTCTCAAAACTTAAAATGGTTCAAATGGCCCTGAGCAAGGGGACTTAACACCTGAGGTCATCAGTCCCCTAGAACTTAGAACTACTTAAACCTAACTAACCTAAGGACATCAAACACATCCATGCCCGAGGCAGGATTCGAACCTGCGATCTAAACTTAGGACTACTTAAACCTAACTAACCTAAAGACATCACACACATCCACACCCGAGGCAGGATCTGAACCTGCGACCGTAGCAGCAGCGCGGTTCCGAACTGAAGGGCCTCGAATCGCTCGGCCACAGCGGCCGGATAGTGATTCAGAACAATCAGCCTGACCTTCATTTGTGATAAATGACCCCAAATTAAGGACTGAGGAAAAATTCAGCAGGATAGACGTTTCATTATTGATGTACCGACATTATGCTTGCTGAAAATTTCACTATTGTCACTGGTGAGGGTTGAGCTATATAAAAGTGTTTCAGGCGGATTCCACTCGGTACGAAAAGGATGGTAAGGTGTTTCTGAATTAAATCGTTAGTGGTGACGAGATCTGAGTTTCGCATAAAAAGCCAGAAACAAAACACGATTCAATTAAGATGGTGATATTTACGGTATCCATAACACCCCCCCCCCCCCCCCCCCCCTACAAAAAAAAAGAAAAAGTTTGAGCACCAGGAGTGATTGGGGGTCGAAAGGGCGTTCAGGTCATCGATTTCATGCCTAAAGCAGAGACTCTGAATGCAGCGGCCTACCCTCAGACCTTTCGTTGACTACGTATTTAGCGTTGTCTAGCGGCATTCCCGTGCTTCACGATAATGTTCACCCTTATTATGCTGCGTTGACGAAGGCAGTTTAAAAGGGATTTTTGGACATCTCCTTGATAGACTGGGTTTGGCCCCGAGTGATTACCATCTTTGTTCCCAAATTGGAGTACTTTTCGAATGGAAAGCACTGTGGCAATGACAACGTGTTGAAAGAGGGCTTTAGTGACAGGTTCCACAACTCGGGCGGCGATTGAGCATGCTGAAAGCATAGGAAAACTTGTAGAGCGTTACGACAGTTGTTTAAACTTCTGCAACGTAGAACAATATCTAGGATATCAAGACACTTTTCTAAATTACCTTTCGTTATCTTGAACGAAAATGCCGGGAGAAGCAAACATTCTTTACTTTTAAACTGGTCCTCGTACACCCCTGGTGTACGCTGTCACTTCACGCGAAGATGTTGGCAGAGGATACGCCATGGAACGTGTCAGCAATGCAAACCGGTGCTCGAGACACGGATACGACGGTAAGGGAGTGGTGGAGAGGAGGGGGGGGGGGGGGGGGGGGGAGCAGCAGGCTGACCTCTGGGCCAAGACGGGCTCGCTCCTCGGCGGAGGAAAGTGCGCCAGCGGGCAGAAGCTCGCCATGGCGAAAGCGGAGGCTGCGAGGAATAATAGCATGCGTGACACACGCGCCCGCGGAATCAGGTCGCTGGCTTCGATTTCCTTTGTCACGCTTTTTAAAAGAGGACACAGGACGCTCGCTCTGCTTCTCTTACGCAGCGACATCAGAGCGACAATGAGTGTCAGACGGCGAGGAAGCCACTACCGACATACAAAAGACATCAGTTACTTACCTTTCTTCGCTTTCTGTACATCTGCAGCATCCGTCTATTTGACTTTGTCAGTGTTTCATACGCCCAGTTAGGATGATTTCGGCCAGAAAAGTTACGCAACAAGAACACGTTATGTCTGCTTCGTCGACTCCTTAGTGTGCACATACGCCAATACCCCACATCAAAAATCTCGAACCTGTCATCGCATCACACTCGCAATGTCTGACTTAAGTAGTTTGTTAGCTGTGCTCGTTTATAAACACCATTTCTGTATCGACGATCTGCAGCTTTACCCAACTACCACACCTGAAGATATCAGTAGTAACATCGACCATATGAATGACGATCTGCTTCAGTGTTCAGATGGGCGAAAATCTGGGAGTTACACTAAATGCCAAGTCCCAAATACTTTCACTATCTCGTTATAAATTAATTATCTCTGAACTCTATGAACAATTGCCTCCAACTCTCCTCGAAGGTATCCCAATATCGTATAACAATACAGTGAAGGACTTGGGAATAACTTTGCACGAGTACCTCAACTGGACAGAAAATACTGCTTGGCACTCTGCACTCCAGAAGTTCCGGAACATATTTCCACATGAATGTGAATTCACTCATTCTTCCGAATCTCCACTATTGCGCTGTAATCTAACTTGCCACAAGTAATGACCGTGAAAACGCATCATGCTGCTTTGTTTTCGTTACATCTCTCTTTGACACTGTCATTGATCCATATGCCCAGTTAGGACAGCTGCAGCTAACAAACGATGCAACTGCTGTAGACTTAGCCTACTTCATCGGCTTCTCAGAGCTCCTATACCAAAGTAGACATTAAGTACCAGTCATCCCATCACAATCGCAACACAAGGTCTAATTTATCTAGTATCCTAGCTATAACCATCCCATAAAACAAAAACATCCGCTGACTGTCTGTTGCTGCTGCCCACCTCTGCAACAATGTACCCTGTACTCTGTGCGCATTTCAACATCGTGTAGCATTATTTAAAATGCTGAAGCACTTCCGTCAACTTCATACTTAACATATTTGACAAGTTTCCCTCTGTCAAAAAGTAAAGCAAATGCTCCCATCTTGTCCCAGTTACGTTTATTTCTCGTTTCTCAGTCATTCCCGTCACTTTCTTCCATCTCCCGATTTTGTCCTTCCTGTCTCTCCAAAAATGCCTTCTATACATAGCTTCGCACACTATCTTCTTCAACGTTTTGTTAAAGTGTAACATGTAATACTCCTCTTCAAAGTAACATAACATCCACAATTCCTGTTCGAAATAACAAATTTCTTTTCAGAACACAAGCGTGATACCTTTTCCAAAACCGACAAGACTCCTAAAGCAAACAGGGCTTCCCTTCTTTGTGTAAAACAAGTGAGCCTCCTCGTTTAGATCAGAGCTGGAGAGACTTCTTACATAAACAAAGGCTCACTTCTAGAAGAGCCGGAACTTCTCTCTTGCGACTACGAGGTTTCTCTTGTAAAACAAGCAAATTGAAACATCCCCTCAGAAAAATTAAGAATGACAGTGCTGGTAAACCTCTTACGTTATTTGGTTTTCAATCAGCTGAGCCAAACTGAACGTACTCAGACGTTTCTCTCTTTACTTATTCTGATCAATAGTAAACTGACACACAATGTTTTTTTTATTTCTTTTTTATTTTTTTTTTTTTTTTTTTTTTTTAGCGCAACGCAATCTGACTTTCAATAATCCCTACAAAAGAATGGCCCTGACTAATAATAACTTATACCTTTCATGAATCACTTACCTCACAAAAAATCTTCGTTACTCAAACTACTGCAATACAGCGTGCGCCAAGACTGCCAGCTAAATAAAAGATTCTAACTACTGAAGGCACTAACTACTGATAGGCATAGTTAGCAAATAAAAGATTTTGATAGTGAACAAACAATGTATTTACCTTAATAGTGTTCAGAAGTCATTATATATATATATATATCAGCTGAGGACATCGAGTCTTACAAATTTCCTTTTTCTGACGGACTCACGTCCAGATCATCCGCTCTCAAAACTCTTGTCATCTCTCTCTCTCCCCACGTCCACCACTGCTGGCGGCTCACCTCCAACTGCACAACGCTACGCACTGCTCACATCCAACTGCCCAATACTACAATAGCGAATATTCCAACCATCCACAGATTGCACACAGCACAGCCAGTGATTTTCATACAGACCGCTACGTGGCGTTACCAACATAAAAACCTAAACAGCCTACTTACAAAATATTCTCTTAAGATGACAAACGAACTAACGATCTTCTCTTCGAAAGAAGACATTTCTCCTTATTATAAAACAAACAAGCCACCTCCTTTAAAATCAAGAAGGCTAGTTCTAAATCAGAGAAGGCTTTTCTTCTGAGACAAATAAGGCCCATCCTCTAGAGCAATCAAGACTTTGTCAACGACCGTGCCGAAGTGGATACACCGGTTCCCGCCAGATAACAGAAGTTGAGCAACGTCGAGTGTGGCCAGTAGTTGCGTGGGTGACTTCCGGGTATGTTGACTATCTTCCCTTTGCCTTTACGGCAGAAGACAGGAGGCGTAGTCTTTGCGCCAATATCCTGGATTCAGTTTCGCCGTGTCTCATGAAGTAAGGCATGTGACACGGCTGACGGTGATCGATCCGTCGGATGCGGACGTTAAGCTCGGTGGCCACTTTAAATGCTATTCGAGAGGAGCAGGCTATGTGCCGGCACCAGATTTCGCCCTCTCCTTTCTCTCAACATCTCCAATAAGAACGTGATACCACACATACACACACGCACACTTCAGTCAGCTGCACTTACAGATAGACAGACAGCTCTCACACTTCGCGAAGGAGAATGCCTGCAAACGAGGAGGATAGGGAAAATATTTTCAATTAGGCTACTGAACCTGCCCTTCAGGATTTCTGAGCAGTTCACGCCATAAGACTTATCTTTACTTTATTACTTCTCTTTTAAAACTACGACGCAGATCGTTTAACCCCTTCGGACCTGAATTTTTTTGTGGAAGAATGAATTTTTTATGCGGTAATGCTTTTAGGTAATTTTTTAATGATTTTAGATGCAAGATTTATACAAATATATGTACCCATTCTCAAATCATACTTGGCTTCATATTATGGACTAAAATAACTAATAACGAAATATTCTCTATTGTAATAAATAGTAAATCTTCATTCAATAATTACCATACAAAATAACAGTAACAGTGTTCAATTATACGGTGGAATATGGCGAACCAACCAAGCCGTGTATTCTGATGGTGCACGAGCTGCTGCGCACTGCTATGTTGACTTGCTGATATTTTCGTAGTGATGCCCACCGTTTGGCAACACTTGCGCACGCTAAAAATATTGAGCATTCACAAATGTGTACTTCAGGTTTCCATTGAAAAAAAAAACTTCTGTTGTAACTAACAGGCAGTAAAAGAAGTACACAGCTGTACTCAGAGGGTATGAAACGCTTAAAACAAACAGGATCTCTCTTGTAACTTTAAAACTAAAATATCCTTCTCGTACAGATCGTGGGGAAATTTACTGCGTGACTTCACTCTAATGCGCTGCCGTCTTTCACTTCTTTCGAATAGTGTTAACATAATTGTGTCCCGTATAATTTGTTATTGTGACCGTACAGGGTTTTATGAAAGTATTTTGAGCTCCACTGTCAATCAGTATTAGTAATCTTCGAGACTGATTCGTGTTTTCTTAATAACCGAGGCAAAGAAACGCGCTGTTTTCCGATTTTGGGTAAAAGGACTTGTACGGGAATATACTTTTTACTGGAGTGTATGTTGATGGCGAAAATCTCGATATGACTGCAAGATTTTGCCTCTACCACTGCCAAATTTCAGCTTTTTCACAGTGTGTTAGATGGTGATTTATCGCATCCTGTATATTACTGCTAGTATACAAAAAATGGTTCAAAATGCTCTAAGCACGATGGGACTTAACATCTGAAGTCATCAGTCCCCTAGACTTAGAACTACTTAAACCTAACTAACCTAAGGACATCACACACATCCATGCACGAGGCAGGATTTGAACCTGCGACCGTAACAGCAGCGCAGTTCCGGACTGAAGCGCCTAGAACCGCTCTGCCACAACGGCCGGCGCTAGTATACAGTGAGCCTTCGAGCGACACTTTTAATCTGCTGGTGGTTCTATTAAAACTGAATAGTGCCAGAAAGCCTGGAAGAGAAATGCGAGGTTGCAGACGCATGTATGACAATGGAACAACAGATGCAGCATATAGAAAAACTGAAGAGACTTTTGGGGAAAAGAGAAGTACCTATATGAATATGGCAAGCATGTTCAAAGCAAACCACGGAAAGCTGAAACTGGAAAGGAATAATAGAGGGTCTATATAAGAGACACAAACTTCAGAACAGTATGATATAAAGAGAAGAGGAATTAGGTGAAGAAGAGATGGGAGACATGATACTGTGAATGGAATTTGACAGATCTGTGGACGACCTAAGTCGAAATAAGTCCTCTGTAGTACACAGTATTGCGGAGCAAAATAACTGATGATGGTGGAAGTAGAGAGGATATAAGGAAAGCATTTCTAAAAAGAAACGTGAGAAGTTCATGCTTTGAGGAGCGATAGTAATGGCGATTCTGAACAATAACCTTCAAGTGAACGTATATCCTTTCTTCCAGGAGTGCTAGTTCTGTAAGGTTCGCAGAAGAGCTTCTGTGAAGTTTGGAAGGTAGGAGACGAGGTACTGGCGGAATTGAAGCTGTGAGGACGGGGCGAGAGTCGTGCTTGGGTAGCTCAGTTGGTAGGGCATTTGCCCGCGAAAGGCAAAGGTCCCGAGTTCGAGTCTCGGTCCGGCACACAGTTTTAATGTGCCACAAAGTATCAGCGCACAGTCCGCTGCAGAGTGAAAATCTGATTCTAAATTATGAGATATGAGATCGACTCATAGCACAACCCTGACGCATGAAGGGATCGTCTTTATGGTAATAGGGGAAGAAAATGCTCAGATGTGTGTGAAATCTTATGGGACTTAACTGCTAAGGTCACCAGTCCCTAAGCTTACATACTACTTAACCTAAATTATCCTAAGGACAAACACACAAACCCATGCCCTAGGGAGGACTCGAACCTCCGCCGGGACCAGCCACACAGTCCATGACTGCAGCGCCTCACACCGCTCGGTTAATCCCGCGCGGTCAATACGGGAAGTGTGGAAGGAAAAAATTGTAGAACAATACCAGTGCTCGAATACGGTAAGCAGGTTCAAATGAATGTAGGTTGCAACAACTGTGCAGAGATGAAAAGGTTTGTACAGGTGGGGAAACCAGTCTTCGGACAGAAGACCACAACAGTGTCAGAATATTCTGCGTGTTAACTGCAGTGAAGTCAAACTCAGATCTAATTTGGGTGGCTGAGGATAGCCAAAACTGGGAAATGGACACGGCGAGTGTGGACGGAGAGCCAGCTGACACGGTGGCCCAGAGAGCGGAGCGGGCGGCGGTCGGTGCCAAGCGCGGCGCGGCAGCCGCTTTCACTGGCTGCGAGTGGAGCATACGCATACGCAGATGCGCTGTGCGTGCGTGCGTGCGTGAAGGCGCGTGCGGGATCGCTTGGCCGCGCGCGCGAGATCAATGGCAGTAGCGCCAACAGGGTCAGCGGAACGCCAGCGGCGGGCTGGTGCATTGCGGGCGGCGTCCGCGCAGCGCCAGGGGCGTGGTCGCCGCCGACACCTGGCGCTTCCCGCTGCCATTTCCAGGCCATTACCGGATTGCACGGGCAAACACGCCGCGCCCAGGGGCGGCCAGCCCGCTCCCTCTGTGGCGAGGCTCGTGGCTCGCGTCACCGTGCGAGCTTTTCCGAACTCTCAAACATGTATGCTTCGACTCTTCTTCTGCTTGTTCTGTATATGTAGATGAATAACACGAATATACGGGTACGCGTTTCTGAAAATACACTGATCAACCAGAACTATTACGACCATCTACGAAACAGCCGGTTTGCCCACCCTTGTCACGGATAACAGCGGCGACGCATCGTGGCATCGAAGCAAAGAAGTCTTGAAATTACAATGAAATCAATACCATTAGCTGCTGATGGGCGTTGATATACATCAACGGGGACAGTTTGAAAATGTGTGCCCCGACCGGGACTCGAACCCGGGATCTCCTGCTTACATGGCAGACGCTCTATCCATCTGAGCCACTGAGGGCACAAAGGATAGTGCGACTGCAGGGATTTATCGCCGGCAAGCTGTCTGTGAGAGCCACATTCTCAACTTATAGTCCACACACTACATTCGTAGTGCCCCTGCCATTACACCCATTGTATTGTATTGTATTGTATTGTATGTTAACCGGGGACCTAGAAACGACGGAGAGGCTCCATTCCCGCCGCAGCCGCAGTGGTCCACAACCCCACGACGACTACCGCAGTGCACTTCACCCCTCCTCAGCCGCACACCGAACCCAGGGTTATTGTCCGGTTCGGCCACCGGTGGACACCCCCACCGGGAACGTCTCACACCAGACGAATGTAACCCCTATGTTTGCGTGGTAGAGTAATGGTGGCGTACGCGTACGTGGAGAACTTGTTTGCGCAGCTATCGCCGACATAGTGTAACTGAGGCGGAATAAGGGAACCAGCCCGCATTCGCCGAGGCAGATGGAAATCCGCCTAAAAACCATCCACAGACTGGCTGGTTCACGGGACCTCGACACAAGACCGCCGGGCGGATTCGTGCCGGGGACCAGGCGCTCCTTCCCGGCCGGAAAGCCGTGCGTTAGACCGCACGGCCAACCAGGAGGGCATTATACCCATTACTCGCGGCAGACAATCCACCGAGTCCCGTAAGAGTTCAGGCAAATAGTGAGCATCCACACTGAAGAAGGTCATCAGCCGGTTAGCCTTAAACGATATGAAGATGGCATCTGTTCTTTCGGACATGTCCGAAAGAACAGATGCTATCTTCATATCAAAGAAGTCTTGGTCGCTGAAGATACCTGGCACCACACCTGCTCACACAAGCCACATAATTCCTGTAAATTTCGCGGAGGTGGGCGATGAACTCAGACGTCACTTTCAATCGCATCCCATATGTGTTCGATCAGTTTCAGATCTGGTGAGTTGGTGGCCAGCGCATTAACTGGAACTTGCGTCTTCCTCAAATTGCTGCATCACACTCCTGGCCTTGTGACATGGCGCATAATCTCGTTGAAAAATGCCACTGCCGGCGGACAACACGATCGTGTTGAAGGGGTGTACGTGGTCTGCAACCAGTGCACAATACTCATTGGCAGTCATAGTGCCTTACACGAGCTCCACAGGACGGCCACGTGAATGTTCCCCAGAGCACAGTGGAGCCTGTGTCAATTAGTCTCCGTCCCGTAGTTCAGGCATCAAGGAGCTGTTTCCCTGGAAGATGACGGATTCGCGCCCTCCCATCCGCATGATGAAGAAGGTATAGGGATTCATCAGATCATACAATGCTGTGCCACTGCGCCAACGTCCGGTGCAGATGGTCACGTGTCCTTTTCAGTCGTAGTTGCCGATGTCATGGTGTAAACATTAGAACATGCATGGGTCGTCGGCTATGGCGGCCCATCGTTAGGAGAATTCGGTACATTGTGTGTTCGGACACACTTGTACTCTGTCCAGCATTAAAGTCAGAAGTTACTTCCGCCACAGTTCGCCGCTTGTCCTGTTTTACCAGCTTGCGTAGCCTACGACGTCCGAAGTCTGTAATGAGGGGTGGCCGCTCAACCCCACGACGTCTGAATGCTGTTTCACCTTTTGTTTAAGACACTCACCACAGCACTCCTTAAACACCCGACAAGTCGTGCAGTTTCCGAAATGCTCGTGTCGAGCCTCCGGGCCATCACAATCTGCTCTCTGTCAAGCACAGATAGATAACGCACCTTCCCCGTTCTACATGCGGACAGCACTCTCACTGACGCTACATGCACCGTGCGTGTGTCTGACTTGCAGTCATTCCTCGCCAGGTGATGCAGCTATCACCTGGACAGGTTTATATCGATAGCAAGTCGCTGGTCATAATGTTGTGGCTGATTAGTGTACGTAACAGCATCATCCGGAAGTTTAGTGGCGAAACACGGGGAGCTTCGGCAAACACATTCCGACATTAGTACTAGCAGAGAAACCCTTGAGTGCGAGTTAGGAAGAGGCCAATTATGTTTACGACATTCATCGCTCCACGTATTGTCTACCATATAGTCACAATATTGGCTGTTAATGGCAACAGGGTATGGGATTGAAGGTATCTAATAGTGAGCACAGCATGAGGCTACGGAGCGTAGTTGAGTAACTGCTGTAGTGCAAGTGGTGTAAAGCAGAGCAAAGGCAACGATAAACAAAGCAAACACTTCATTATATCTACCGGAACGGTTTCCGAAGCTCACGTTTCGTGAGAAAGAAACAAGCAGTTTCGCAGAGTGAGAAAGAAGTGGCAGATGAAATGTAAGCGTTACTTCAAGATGAGTCAGTGGAATGTGTATACGCCCGACTGTGCGGCAACAATGTATATGAGGAGTACCATGATGACAATACATGGTTGACAAGGTGTCCACTTTTTTTTTTTCATTTATTGAATTGCAATTCCCCCCGAAGGGGGCGGGCTGGCAGCAGCTTAGTACGCCGCTCTTCAGCCGACAGATTTTGTGACAAAGAGCAAGAGAACAAATAATAAAAAAAAACAGGCGATAAAATCGGAGACTTAGAGAGTAACAAGGCGAAAAGAAATCGTGGAACTTAAAACAACAACACAGGGATGATGACGCTAATAAAAATACATACGAAGTAGACAGGGAAAACAATAGACAATTAAAAAACACGGCGACAGTCTGGATTCTGTTCGCAAAGGAAATAAAATTCACACCGAGCGACAGCATGGTTTCTGTTCGCAACACGAGAAAGACAAACAACACTGAATAGTCACTGGAACACTGCACTAAAAAGTTGGCAAATGTGACCACAGTCGAGAGCAGGTGGGGGGAAACTGGACAGAAGATGGGAAAACGAAAAAGGGGGGGAAAGGAGAGTAAAAGCGAAGGGGGGAGCCGGGAAAGGAGCTGAAGGAGGATGAGGACCCATAAGAGGGGTGGGGGGCAGACGCGACAGGGAGTGGGGTAGGCAGAGGAGGGGAATACAAAAGGACTGGGGGGGAGAAGGGAGGTAGGGAGAGGTTTAGTGGGGAGAAAAACAGGACAGAAGGGGGGGGGGGAGAGGGAGCCCAGGGAAAGGACAGAGGAAAGGAGGGGGATGGAGGATCAGAGTTGATAGGAAGGATAAATGGAGGGAGAGAGGGCATCATCCGGGAGTGGGAGGTGACGGAAGCCACCTTGGGAAAGGAGATGGAGGGTGTAGAGATGGAGGGTAGGGGGGACACAACGGTGAAGACGTGGCAGGGGGCGGGGACGGGAGAGGAGACAAGCAACCAGGGGGTGAGGGGGTTCAAGACGGCGGAAGGTGTAGAGGATGCGGATATGTTCGAGGAATAGGAGCAGATGGGGGAAAGGAATGAGATCATAGAGGATCCGTGTGGGGGACGAGAGGCGGATACGGAAGGCGAGGCGGAGTGCATGACGCTCAAGGATCTGGAGGGACTGATAGAATTTGGGGGGGGCAGATATCCAGGCAGGACTGGCATAACAGAGGATGGGACGGATGAAGGATTTGTAGGTGTGGAGGATGGTAGAGGGGTGCAACCCCCATGTCCGGCCAGAGAGGAGTTTGAGGAGTCGGAGGCGATTGTGGGCTTTGGATTGGATGAAGCGGAGATGAGGTATCCAGGTGAGGTGACGGTCAATGGTGAGGCCAAGGTAGGTGAGGGTGGGGGTGAGGCGAACAGGACGTGCGCAGACAGTAAGGGAGAAATCCAGGAGGCGGAAGGAGCGAGTGGTACGACCTACGATGATTGCCTGGGTCTTGGAAGGATTGAGTTTCAGGAGCCATTGGTTACACCATGCAGCAAAAAGGTCAAGGTGATTCTGGAGAAGGCGTTGGGACCGTTGGAGGGTAGGAGCGAGGGCGAGGAATGCGGTGTCATTAGCATATTGCAAGAGGTGTACTGGAGGGGGGGGGGGGTTGGGGCATATCTGCCGTGTACAGGAGGTAGAGGAGAGGGGAGAGGACAGAGCCCTGGGGCACACCGGCAGAGGGGTAGAAGGTGTGGGAATTGGCATGATGGACGGTAACATAGGAGGGGCGGTGGGAGAGGAAGGAGGCCACCAGACGGATGTAGTTGATAGGAAGGGCGTAGGTTTGGAGTTTAAACAGGAGACCGGGATGCCAGACACGGTCGTAGGCCTTTTCGAGGTCAAGTGAGACAAAAATGGCGGAGCGACGGGAGTTAAGCTGGAGGGAGAGGAGATGAGTGAGGCAGAGGAGTTGGTCATCAGCAGAGAAGGAGGGTCGAAAGCCACATTGGGTGTTTGGGAGGAGGTGGTTTTGGTGGAGGTGGAGATGGATGCGCCGGGAAAGGATGGATTCCAAGAGCTTGCTGAACACCGATGTGAGACAGATAGGAGGTGTCCACTTTGTAGTTCATCATTCTTGTAGGACAGGGAGCCGCAAATCTCGTTTCCAGCGAATTGTAGTAAAGGAAAATCGTTGTACAAGGAGCGCTTACTAAACGTAATTACGTACAGGGCTATTACAAATGATTGAAGCGATTTCATAAATTCACTGTAGCTCCATTCATTGACATATGGTCACGACACACTACAGATACGTAGAAAAACTCATAAAGTTTTGTTCGGCTGAAGCAGCACTTCAGGTTTCTGCCGCCAGAGCGCTCGAGAGCGCAGTGAGACAAAATGGCGACAGGAGCCGAGAAAGCGTATGTCGTGCTTGAAATGCACTCACATCAGTCAGTCATAACAGTGTAACAACACTTCAGGACGAAGTTCAACAAAGATCCACCAACTGCTAACTCCATTCGGCGATGGTATGCGCAGTTTAAAGCTTCTGGATGCCTCTGTAAGTGGAAATCAACGTGTCGGCCTGCAGTGAGCGAAGAAACGGTTGAACGCGTGCGGGCTAGTTCCACGCGTAGCCCGCGGAAGTCGACGAATAAAGCAAGCAGGGAGCTAAACGTACCACAGCCGACGGTTTGGAAAATCTTACGGAAAAGGCTAAAGCAGAAGCCTTACCGTTTACAATTGCTACAAGCCCTGACACCCGATGACAAAGTCAAACGCTTTGAATTTTCGGCGCGGTTGCAACAGCTCATGGAAGAGGATGCGTTCAGTGCGAAACTTGTTTTCAGTGATGAAGCAACATTTTTTCTTAATGGCGAAGTGAACAGACACAATGTGCGAATCTGGGCGGTAGAGAATCCTCACGCATTCGTGCAGCAAATTCGCAATTCACCAAAAGTTAACGTGTTTTGTGCAATATCACGGTTTAAAGTTTACAGCCCCTTTTTCCTCTGCGAAAAAAACGTTACAGGACACGTGTATCTGGACATGCTGGAATATTGGCTCGTGCCACAACTGGAGACCGACAGCGCCGACTTCAACAGTATGGTGCTCCACCGCACTTCCATCATGATGTTCGGCATTTCTTAAACAGGAGATTGGAAAAACGATGGATCGGTCGTGGTGGAGATCATGATCAGCAATTCATGTCATGGCATCCACGCTCTCCCGACTTAACCCCATGTGATTTCTTTCTGTGGGGTTATGTGAAAGATTCAGTGTTTAAACCTCCTCTACCAAGAAACGTGCCAGAACTGCGAGCTCGCATCAACGATGCTTTCGAACTCATTGATGGGGACATGCTGCGCCGAGTGTGGGAGGAACTTGATTATCGGCTTGATGTCTGCCGAATCACTAAAGGGGCACATATCGAACATTTGTGAATGCCTAAAAAAACTTTTTGAGTTTTTGTATGTGTGTGCAAAGCATTGTGAAAATATCTCAAATAATAAAGTTATTGTAGAGCTGTGAAATCGCTTCAATCATTTGTAATAACCCTGTACATGGAAAGTCGTCTGCAGCATAGTAAAAAAAGAAAGATTATGAACAGATTTCGAATAGGTTCACAGCAGTATGACCGCGTAGTGCGTAAGAAAAACTACGGATATTCAAGGGAGGACAAGGGTACTTGTTACAAAAACTGGTATTTGCGCGTTTCCAGGATGCTTGATACAATTCACAGGAAGTACCTGATTGTGACCTACAACGATATTGACATCAAATTGCGCGCGACATAAATTACAGCGGTTTCAAGAAAGCATGGTTGCATAACTTCAAACAGTGCTATAGAACTGGAAGACGTAAGGTGACGAAATTTCAAATAAAGTGTCAGCTTGTAGTCGGCCCCAAAATTTGTAGATGACATAGACTTATACCATTGTTCAATAAGGAACCGGAATTTGAAAAAGAAATGGTTTTGAAAGGAACCGTGGAAATTAGAGGTAACAAGAGAGTTGTACCAAGATCGGCTAACATCAAATGCCTTAATACATTCAAATGCAATTATGCTGACTGTTAATCTGGATAGTAAATTGGCTGGAAAGTTATTTATTGAGCTGCGAGAAGTTGGAGGTGCTCTGCCCTTACCATTCTTTCTAGTGTCCGAGATCTTGCAAGAGTAGTAGGAAATATGTACGTCACAGCAAGCAAGAGTGGGAAAATGCGGGTAAGATAACTACAACTACGGTATGAGCAATGTTTTTGGCCAATAACTGGTCAAAATACCTTGCTTTTGCTTGATTCCTGGTCTACGTATAAAAATGATATTCCTTTAGAGCAAACTATCCCTCCTGAAAAGAATGTGACATTGCTGTTCATATCGCCTGAAACCACTGAACAAATTCAGCCTCTGGATGTCTGTTTTTTCCGTGTCTATAAAGCATATTATCGCACTATCTGCAGCTACCACTTAAAGGATGGCCAGTTTCACGATAAGCTTCACAACTGACTGTTTCGCATCCGGTTGCATGCCATGACATTCCATCAGTTGTCATCACCCCGTTACACCAGTATGATTCTGTATGGTTTTTTAAGAGTGGATACCTAGCTGAACGTCCAGTTAATTTTCTGTTGTGATTCTAGTCTGATATAAAATTTTAAATCAGCTGTTTAACTGACGGTTAATTTGCAAGGCTTCGCGTTGTCGCGACAAGTATTCTCTGCATGCAGCCACCAACATTCTTCGCAACTATAGAATAGCGCTATGGATCGCGATGGGAAGATGAGAAAAAAATGAAGGTTCGTTCGGAAGAATAGAGACAATCGTTTTCCCTAGCTCCATTTGCCAGTGGAACAGGAAAGTAAAGGAGTAGCAGAGGTACAACTGACCCATCACCACGCAGTGTTTGGTGGCTTGGGTAGTATGTATGTAAATGTACACTACTGGCCATTAAAATTGCTACACCAAGAAGAAATGCAGATGATAAACGGGTATTCATTGGACAAATATATTATACTAGAACTGACATGTGATTACATTTTCACGCAATTTGGGTGCATAGATCCTAAGAAATCAGTACCCAGAACAACCACCTCTGCCCGTAATAACGGCCTTGATAAGCCTGGGCATTGAGTCAAACAGAGCTTCGATAGCGTGTACAGGTACAGCTGCCCATGCAGCTTCAACACGATACCACAGTTCATCAAGAGCAGTGACTGGCGTATTGTGACGAGCCAGTTGCTCGGCCACCATTGACCAGACGTTTTCAATTGGTGAGAGATCTGGAGAATGTGCTGGCCAGGGCAGCAGTCCAACATTTTCTGTATCCAGAAATGCCCGTAAGGGACCTGCAACATGCGGTCGTGCATTATCCTGCTGAAATGTAGGGTTTCGCAGGGATCGAATGAAGGATAGAGCCACAGGTCGTAACACATCTGAAATGTAACGTCCACTGTTCGAAGTGCCGTCAATGCGAACGACGAGGTGACCGAGACGTGTAACCAATGGCACCCCATACCATCACGCCAGGTGATACACCAGTATGGCGATGACGAATACACGCTTCCAATGTGCGTTCACCGCGATGTCGCCAAACACGGATGCGACCATCATGATGCTGTAAACAGAACCTGGATTCATCCGAAAAAAATGACATTTTGCCATTCGTGCACCCAGGTTTGTCGTTGAGTACACCATCGCAGGCGCTCCTGTCTTTGATGCAGCGTCAAGGGTAACCGCAGCCATGGTCTCCGAGCTGATAGTCCATGCTGTTGCAAACGTCGTCGAACTGTTCGTGCAGATGATTATTGTTTTGCAAACGTCCCCATCTGTTGACTCAGGGATGGAGACGTGGCTGCGCGATCCGTTACAGCCATGCGGATAAGATGCCTGTCATCTCGACTGCTAGTGATACGAGGCCGTTGGGATCCAGCGCGGAGTTCCGTATTACCCTTCTGAACCCACCGATTCCATATTTCGCTAACAGTAAATGGATCTCGACCAACGCGAGCAGCAATGTCGCGATACGATAAACCGCAATCGCGATAGGCTACAATCCGTCCTTTATCAAAGTCGGAAACGTGATGGTACGCATTTCTCCTCCTTACACGAGGCATCACAACAACATTTCACCAGGCAACGCCGGTCAACTGCTGTTTGTGTATGAGAAATCGGTTGGAAGCTTTCCTCATGTCATCACGTTGTAGGTGTCGCCACCCGCACCAACCTTGTGGGAATGCTCTGAAAGGCTAATCATTTGCATATCACTGCATCTTCTTCCCGTCAATTAAATTACGCGTCTGTAGCACGTCATCTTCGTGGTGTAGCAATTTTAATGGCCAGTAGTGTAGGTATATTGAGGGAAAAGAGGTAGCCTGAGGAGTTCTGTGGAACAAAGGTGTTCAGTTTGGCTATTTTTATTCTGACACTGTAACTATTACCGCGAAACTTCAGGTATGAGGAAGCTGCAAGCAAAGTACCACCGTTATGTAGGTTATGTAGAGACTTTTGGCTGTGTCCTTCTACCTGCTCAGTGGACAGATGAGGACGGTGCGTGAGTTCAGATTGCTGTAGGGCTCGTATCATGTGTGGGGAAACCGTGGTGGCTACTTAATTTCGGATCGCGTGAAAAATCGGGGCTGCTGATCGTTATCATACCTGTTTCAGAAGCAGATGAGACCTGGAAGCTGATTGTGGTCAGCTGGGTAACCATCTCCCCTTCGACAGGTGTGTAATGGCGTCGTATAGAGGAACCGCGGCCATCGCTCACCCCCTGCGCCGCGCGGAGGCGACTGCGTACATCCTTAGCCCAGGTTACTACACGCACACTGCAGCAGTTGAGATAAATGGTAAAAGTAGGCAATTGACAGCAATACATTGATAAAATAGCCACAGAGAAATATCGTTCTACTTCTATGTGGCTAACTGCTCCAGTACCTACAAATACAGTACACCAACGAAAAGACTCACCGTGCTGTAGAGTGGATCGGCGGACAGAAGACGTGATATAGTAGATGGCTGCAGAGGGGTGTTGCTCGGTTTCCCAAAGAGGAGACGCGGGGACACGTGAGTTACGAGGGGACGGAGCGGCCACGCCCTGCCCTGGCTGAGGGGTGGACAGCGCCAGCGCCGAACTGCTGGCACTCCCGTAAGCACTCGGACAGCGACACCTTTCTACTGAAACCTTCTAGAAAATTCTACATCTCGTATCCTCTGGTATTTTACCTGACGAGTCAGTCACAAAATAACGGAATTTTGTCAAAGCGCAAATGCAGCGAGATAGCTTTGTGCAAGTAAATTTAAAACATCTATGTGCGAGGCACATACTGAAAGACGAGACACACGCACATACACACATACACACACACACACACACACACACACACACACACACACACACACACACACAAACAAACACAGCACGCACACCGTAAACTCTAGTGTCACCACGCAACCAAAGATGATCTACGCCAGAAGTAGAGAAGGAAGTTTGTTAAAATTCTGCTTTCAGTCTTGTTCTCTTCCCAGTCAAGCAACAGTGTCAGAGTTAACGAGACCCAGTTGTAATTAAAACATTTACTATCGATAACGTCTGACGTTGGTCATTGTGGTGATGCTAGCGTTCGTTTTGTGTTTGTGTGTGTGTGTGTGTGTGTGTGTGTGTGTGTTATCCTCCAGCATGTGCCCCGCATACAGAGGTTTTAAATTTTCTTGTACTGCACTTGCCGGTTGCATTTGATACTTCAAAATACACCTGCTAAAATATCAGCGGTTACCGAAGAAGTCACGCAAATGCCTTCCCGTCGGCTTTTGCGTATCATGTTGGCTGTGCATTAGTATACACTGATGACAAACTTAATTAGAGAGACCTAATTAGTAACTGGATAAAAGCTATAAACGGGAAGCATATGAAATGATGCAGCAAACAACCACTGTGCAGAAAATCAAGACTGTGGGCTCGACATGTGGCTCACATTTCTTAACACTGTATGGGAAGAGCAGCGCTAGAGGTATGACGTGATGGAAAACGTCGGCTTATCAGATACGGGAAGCGATGGGTAGACCAGTTTACAAAAGACCTACGACGTCTGGGGGTTGAATGAAACTGGATGGAAACAACTCAAGAGCGCACTCTCGGCATTCAGGTCCTGAAGTCGGTACCTCGTCTTCAAGGCAGAGAAAATTCGGTTAAGACGACTTAAAAGGTCGATACGAATGAGGAGGGACGAGGAATGAAGGATAAGAACCAACAACAAATGGAAAGAGCATAGAGCGATACATCCTGTGATTGCAACAACTCATTGATGTGTGAAGAAATCGGCGTAAAGCTGATTTTGTATAACCATTGCACGTATGAAATTCAGTCGACCGGAAAAAAGGAAAAAAGCGCTTGCCTCGATGGGATTGATCGAAACCATCTTTGTACTTGTGGAGCAGAAGAAAGGGAAGAAGAAGACATGGACCATATAACATTATTGTGTCCCGAAAGACAAATGGGTCACTAAATCAGCTGAGTGCCATGGAGCGCAAGTGCCCCGACTGTGGTACCTATCTTTTGGGAAGAATAGACGTTAATCGGCAACATGAAACCATATGGGAGAGCGACCATACCGAGTGGAGTAAAGCTGAAATGAAGAGTTGCATTGCCCACAGGACGAACCCCAGTTACTCAATATGTCAGAAGACAAACGATACACACTGTCGTGTTCTGAGAGGGAAATAGAAACATGCCTTACAGAAGACAGGGGATCTCACCTCACTCAACACACTCGACGAGAAAAAGTAGCGTGCGCTACTTGCAGTACTCCGACAGCGGCTTGGCAAAGCACTGAAAGTATTTCAAAGTACGGAATTCAGCGTAATTTTCGAGGAAGCAGGGTATAAATCAGTGGGAATGGATTCATGATAATGGAACTCTACTCCAGGGTAAGATCGCGTCAGAAAGTTCTATAATATAAGTTTGCTAACTATTCCTCAGAGTCTAACTCGTTAGCAGCAGTGGCATACTGAGGCTAACAACTGTTCTAAGTCTGAAACCGGGCTACGAGCGACACGGGGCCGGTGTCTCTTTGCTACTGCAGTCCGGTTCTCCCCTGGATCGTAGACGGACGTGTATTTATGTTATTCACAAAAGTCATACCATATGAAGAAGCCTCCTAGAACACCTTCTCGACATCTATTTGCGTTTGGAGTGGCTGGAATTACGTATTCAGCGCAAGCCTCCATTCTTTTGTGTGTACAAGCCGTGTTTGTCGCTCGGCGCCAGGGTGTTGGCAGCGTGTATATGCTTCTCCTACATGCAGCATGGGGATAACTTTTGAGTTTGATACTTTTTTAGTTTAACATGGAATCCCAACTACGTGTCGTTTCTGGTCACTCTTCAAGTTATTGAGGGCTGAATGGTAGGTAAAAGCAGACTGAAAAAGCAGTGGACCGCCGGTGATTTAATCGTGCGACTATTCGGTTTCCAGGTACGCGCTTTGCCGCAAACCACCACGTCCGACTCATTTGCTATAAAGAGATTTAAATATTGTACGTGGATAATGGACAGAAATCACTGTTGTTACTTATATGTATAAACTGTGATTGGCTGTATGAAACAAAAGTCAAATAAAGAAAACGTCCTCCACCCGCCCCCGCCTCCCCCTCCACCACCTCCGGACGCTTGTGATTATGAGGTACAGAGTTTGCATCACTTGGTCACTTGGCTTTCCTAGCAAGTAAGTGTCCTGTCCGTGCAGTTAAGGAAAGATCCTGTTAACTCACGTGTTGACTGTGTTTGGCATTCGAGCAGAGCTCACGATCTAGTCGGGACGGCTACACCTATTAGGGAGTAGCCTAACATGGACGAGAAGTCGATAGCTGCATTTCTACTGCTGTTTGTGCAACTGAGCTTTTTTGCTGTTGTTTTTAACTTAGTACCGACACGAAGTGCTCGGCTTCGAAAGGAAAGAGGGGACTGCGGTTGAGTCATTGAGCGGCCACAAGGACCCAGCGGGACGCCTGCTATGTATTCTAAAATGGCTCTGAGCACTATGGGACTTAACAGCTGAGGTCATCAGTCCCCTAGAACTTAGAACTACTTAAACCTAACTAACCTAAGGACATCACACACATCCATACCCGATGCAGGATTCGAACCTGCGACCGTAGCGGTAGCGCGGTTCCAGACTGTAGCGCCTAGAACCGCTCGGCCACCCCGGCCGGCTGCTATGTATTCTACCAGGTGTTTATAGCTAAAGTGTGGCTACTCGCGGAGGTATAGCGTGGTCTGTAGTTATCGTACTGGAGTGAAATTTGGTATATATGCTAATTAGATTATGCGGAACTGATTTATGCTGGAAAAATAGTTCCATTTGTGGCCACCAGGTGCAAATCTGGCGCTGATCACTCTTTGTACGGGAGTGAAATTTGGTATATATGCTAATGCGATAATGCGGAACTGATTTATGCTGGAAAAAATAGTTCCAGTTGTGGCCACCAGGTGCAAATCAGGCGCTGTTCACTCTTTGTATGAGAGTATGACATCCACGCTGACATTTGGCAAGCCATTACGTGAGTGAACAGTATGGCTATCGAGAAGAGAGACTGGTAGGGCAAATGTTTTATGTAAACGGCAGAAATTACAGTAGAGAACCGATGAATGGAAGGTCTGAGGACAGACCCGATGTCATTAAATGGTTTAAACAAGATGATAATGAAATTCCAAAACAGGGGCGACCTTGGTGTGGCACCCGGAAGAGGAAGGCGTCGTATCCCAGTGAAAGTTACTGACGATGTTCCTTCCTGTTGCTGTTAACTGACCATGCAACACGTATCACGGGTAGTGCTAGTGAGCACGCAGTGTCACGGAAAGTCTTGAGATCTATTTTACACTGGTGCCCGTACAAGATCCAGACGATGCAGAAACTGAAACCTCGTGATCCGCAGCAACGTTATCAATTCTGGCGCGAATGGAAGTTCATGACATATGGAGCGACGAGGAACGCTTTACACTACAAGGTGCAGCGAAAATACAGAATTGCCGAATTTGAGGTGCTGTTAAACTGCGTATTGTGCACGAAGAGTCCTTGCACTTGCCGTATGTCACTGTGTGGTGTGGATTGACAAGCATCTTTATTCCCCTTCCCTTCTTCTTTGAAGAGAACACACCTAGAAGTCTTGTCATGTGTACCCTGTCGTCTGCATGTTATCAATACCTTGTACAGCATGTGATTCCTGCTTTGGAAGAGCGCAGTTGTGTGGAAACGACTGGTTTCGTGAGAGATGGGTCAATACCTCATGTAGCTCGCCCAGTGAAAAATCTGCGTAATGCAGCCTTCCTCGAGCGTGTTATCTCCAGAGGTTTTTCAGGTGCATTGCCTGCAAGATCTGATCTGAACCAATGTGACTTGTGGCTCTCAGGATATCTAAAACCGCGTTCGGTATCTACCCGATCTGAAGGCTAGTACACAGGAACACGTTGTTCAGATTCCGCCGGTACTACTGATAGCAACTGTTGATCATGTCCTTTTACAAAATTCAGCATTTCGTCGACGCCTCTGGTGCTCATATTGAACAAACTGTGTAAGTGGGTGTTAATAATAAAATAAAAAATATGCCTTTCCCACTTGTCTGACCTTTTCTGCCCATCCCGTTCCTAATCCATGGCATATGGTGACATTTCTATACATCTTTATTGCGTTGACGGCACCAGATTTGCACCTGGTGGCCAACATTAGAACTAATTTTTTTCGAGCGTAAATAGGTTCCACAGTAACACTTAAGCATATCTACCGAGTTTCGCTGTCTACGATAATTACAGCCCATAATTGACCTCAGTGAGCAGCTGCACTTTAATTATAAACAGCTGGTGCAGTGCATAGGAGGCAGGCAGTTGACTCGACGGCTCATCTGACGAGGATAACACATGTACCTTCACCCAATTTCCCAGAAATTTTGCTCGGTAGAAGAGAAGTCAAAATAAGCGAACATATGTCTCGGCTTATCCGTAGATACCTCGAGCTTGCTTGAGAAAACGATGGTCAAAGTTTTCGACGTAATGTGTATGTCTTTTAGCGGGTGGTAACTTCAGCCGGAGTGATAGCACAGTAGTTACCATCTCGGCGTAACACTTTGCGATCCGTGTTCTAAATCCGGTTATTGTTCTTATTTTATTTTTATTCTTTTTTTTTGTTTACCTAGCCACGTTCGTAGAAGATTACTGTACGACTCCTTATCAAATTAGGGGATACAGAGGCGTCATATCTATTGTAAAATTACAACTGGGTTTCACAATATGTGCCTTACATTACGTAATATATGTGTTTATGGATTTTCAGGGGTTACAATCTTTTTAAATTATCATACTCTTATATTTCATTCTTGTATCAGTTCTTATGTCTTACCCTTTTTTTTGTTACAATTACTATTGAGGAAGATTTAGTGCGTTCGCATGAATGTTACCGATCATAGAAACATTGTAAATAAACAAATTCCAAATACCACGAGCATGGTGCGAAAGCAGGTTTACCACAGCAACATTTCTTCGTATGAATCTCGCTCGGGAAATAAATGTCGTTAACACTGCTGCAGATTTCGCCCGTTGGCAATAATTTCGTGGCAAACGCGCATAACGGATCAGTTTTTTCCGAAAACTGACGCTTGCAGCTGATTATCAATCGAGATATACTACACAACTTTCACTGTAAGGTTGCGAAACCTGATTATTGTTTTTCACTTGTCTACCCGTATGCATAGAAGAGCCGCGCGCAGTGGCCGCGCGGCTTAAGGCCCATTGTCACGCATTGCGCGGTTCCTGCCGCCGGAGGTTCGACTCCTCCCTCGGGCATGGATGTGTGTGTTGTTCTTAGCATAAGTTTGTTTAATCAGTGTGTAAGTCTAGGGACCGATGACATCTGCAGTTTGGTCCCTTAGGAATTCACACACATTTGAACATTTTTTTCAATAGAAGATTACTAAACGAATGTTTTCCAGTGTATGCTGAAACAACGTTGCCCTTATCGTCTACTAACTGTCTGGTGAACGAATTAAACAAAATTAATTCGAAAATTATTTGAAATTGTTTTCGTTGAAATTCCTGTTGTGTATCTTGATTCATAACCAGTTCCAAACGCCAGTTTTCGGAAAAATAACCCTTCATGAGTGGTTTGCCGCGAAATTATTGCCAACTTTTCAAATCTTCAGCAATGTTAACGACGTTTCAAAAAAAAAAAAAAAAAAATGGTTCAAATGGCTCTGAGCACTATGGGACTTAACTTCTGAGGTCATCAGTCCCCTAGAACTTAGATCTACTTAAAACTAACTAACCTGAGGGCATCACACACATTGCTGCCCGAGGCAGGATTCGAACGTGCGACCGTAGCGGCCGCGCGGTTCCAGACTGTAGCGCCCAGAACCGCTCGGCCACCTCGGCCGGCCAACGACATTTCTATCCCGAGTGAGATTGATACGAAGAAATGTCTCTCTGGCAAACTGGCCTTCGCGCTATGCTTGTGGTGTTCTGAACTTGAATGTTTCCACTGTTTATATGGCCGGTTCATCCAAGGGAATGAGCCAAATCCTCCTGAAAAATAAACGTAAGAATAAAATGTAAGAATTAATATAAGAACTGATGTAAGAATTAATATAAGAACTGATATAAGAATGAAATATAAGGATACGATAATTTAAAAAGGTTAAAAGGTTTTAACCCCTGAAAATACCATACACACAGTCATTACGTAACGTAAGGCACATATTGTGAAACTCAGTTGTAATTTTAGAATCAATATAATGCCCTTATATCCCCTAATCTGATAACAAGTACTCGTGAGCTAATCTTCTACAGACATGGGAGATACGCGAAAAAAAAGAAACAATAATGTTTCGAACACGGGTCGCAAAAGTGCTATGCTGCGACAATAACCACTGTGCCACCGCTTCGGTTAAAGTTACTTTGTGCATAATGACATATAAATTACGGCGGAATCTTATATCGTCGTTTGTACAGAAACGATCGGGTACCTATGGATAAGTGGAGACACATTTTCGGTTATTTTGACCCTCTTTAGCGAGCAAAATTTCTGTGAATTCGGATGATGGCACTTGCCGTGTTCTCCTCGAGAGGTGCTCCCCTCCCCGGCACAGCGCCTCGACGACCCCGCACTGTCGCCGCCGCCGGCTGCAGCCCGCCGCGAACCTTATTAGCTTGCCGCTCACATCCTGCCGCGCCGCCCGTAGCGCGAACGACTCGCTCCCGACAAGGCAGATGGCGGAAAAACAAGCGCCGGCACCGAGTCCTTAGCGATGAGCCATAATCACACACGTGGCTTTCTTTGCTCGCTTCGGATAGACGGCTTCGCCGTATAGCGCACGTGTGCTAGACTGCGAGATGTGGAAGTAAGCGAGAGTCGGAGCAAATGCGCACGTTGCTTTAACGACCGTTGACCTGGTACGCCGGTCAACTTGGGTGTGATTCTTTGGCGGTTGTCCCTTCCCGTTTAGGTGAATGTCGGACTTGTTCTCCGCTTACGTCTGTGACACACGTATGCAGTGAACGAGACTCGCCTCCTTACGCCGTCCTCATATGGGACATGTTGTTTCTCAACGTGAAGCACGCCGAGGGTGGTTTCCATCGCGCTTGGTGCGCGCTTAGAAACGAGCTCGTCCGTCATGCGGAACGTGCTCCCTGTCGTGAATCGCTACCGCAGCGCCCTCCAGCGGCGGTACACATTTGTTTGTTGCCCATGTTCTGTCCGTAGCATGCGCTGCATGTGTTGCGAGGAAATCAGATCCTGGTGTACACAGTGGTACATCACTGCTATTGCAATTGTGTGTGTGTGTGTGTGTGTGTGTGTGTGTGTGTGTGTGAGAGAGAGAGAGAGAGAGAGAGAGAGAGAGAGAGAGAGAGAAATCTTATGTGGCTTAACTGCTAAGGTAATCAGTCCCTAAGTGTACACACTACTTAACGTAAATTATCCTATGGACAAACACACACACCAGTGCCCGAGGGAGGACTCGAACCTCCGCCGGGACCAGCCGCACAGTCCATGACTGCAGCGCCCTAGACCGCTCGGCTACTCCTGCGCGGCTGTTGCAATTGTAGTACAGTTATTTATTTATTCTTGACCATGTTCAGCTTCACAGCTCATTGACACACAGAATGTCCTTGTAAATCTCAGGCTAAATACGGTTGCAGAGAAGCGTATAAAGATGATAAACGAGAAATTATGTATTAGGAAGGAAAAAAGAACCGGCTTAAGGTAACCTTAAATAAGCAAGATACAAAGGAAATAAAGATGTTAGCTGCCAGTAGGGATTGACTTAAATCAATGGGAAAAGTTAAAAATTTGTGCTGAACTCGGATCTCATGTTCACTAGACAGATTTGCTGATCACTTCGCCATCCGGACACAGTGGTTATCGAAATCGCACGGACTACCCTAACACGCCTTCCGTCAGACCCAAATTCTCAACTAATCCACGCAATAGTGATGTAGTCCCCCCTGCCAATCATCCTCATTGCTCACGGCAATTCGCCGATTCCCGTAAGAATTCGAGCTTGGCGTGCATCTGCACTGAAGAGATCGTCGGCCATCCTCGCCTTAATTATATATGTGGTGTCTGCTCTTTCGGACAATTCCGAAAGAACAGAAAACACATATATTAAATAAGCGGTTGTACCTAGCCTACGTAGGCCTTCGAAAAATTAGGTCCCCTCCTCCCTCCCTCCTCTTTCCCCTGGGATTGATGCAATGGTTGGCTCATTCATGTTTCTTGTAAGAGGTCAAAAAATGGTTCAAATGGCTCTGAGCACTATGGGACTCAACTGCTGAGGTCACTAGTCCCCTAGAACTTAAAACTAGTTAAACCTAACTAACCTAAGGACATCACAAACATCCATGCCCGAGGCAGGATTCGAACCTGCGACCGTAGCGGTCTTGCGGTTCCAGACTGCAGCGCCTTGAACCGCACGGCCTCTTCGGCCGGCTGTAAGAGGTCATCCACTAATATTTCCCTGTGAAGTTATTTTAGCTCTTTTTCGTGTTTCACTTGTGTTTTCATTACAGTTCTAGCACATTTTACGGATTTTACGTTACATTAATGGCTGTGAGGTAGGGTGCTTGTCAGGTGACTCTGAATGAGGTTGGGAGAGTTTGAATGTAGTTGTGTAGGTTTACTCCTCCTTGTCTACCAAATTTTTAGCCAACTGAGCCAGATTCGTTCCTACTAATTTTCGTATTGCCGCTGAAACTGCGGAAAACATGCATTGGATGAGACAAACGATCTCGTCTCGCTACGAAATTCCATGTCCTTGCAGGTACGAAAGCGCGTAGTGATTTTGGCAGTGTCATACCTAATTTTGTCTACTGCTATAGTGGTAAATTTAACTAACACGTATCTTTAACCGTAGGAGGCAAGTTTTTAGACAATGTGCTCAAACGTAACGGTGTAAGGCGCCTTGTCACGGTTAGCGCGGCTCCCCCCGTCGGAGATTCGAGTCCTCCCTTGGGCATGGTGTGTGTGTTGTCCTTAGCGTAAGTTAGTTTAAGTCAGAGTAAGTAGTGTGTAAGCTTAGGGACCGATGACCTCAGCAATTTGGTCCCATAAGACCTTACCACGTATTTCCATACGGTCTTACCACGATTCTCATTAATAATGAATTTATTTATTCACTTCTCACAAACAATATACAATGAAACGCCAAAGAAGCTGATATAAGCATCCGTACTCAAATACAGAGGTATGTAAACAGGCAGAATACGGCGCTGCGGTCGGCAACGCCCATAGAACAAGTGTCTGGTGCAGATGTTAGGTCGGTTATTGATGCTCCAACGGCAGGTTATCAAGATTTAAGTGAGTTTGCAGGTTGTGCTATAGTAGGCGAACGAGCGATGGGACACAGCATCTCAGAGGTAGCGATGAAATGGCGATTTTCCCGTACAACGATTTCACGAGTGTACCAAATGGTTCAAATGGCTCTCAGCACTATGGGACCTAACATCTGAGGTCATCAGTCCCCTAGAACTTAGAACTACTTAAACCTAACTAACCTAAGGACATCACACACATCCATGCCCGAGGCAGGATTCAAACCTGCGACCGTAGCGGTCACGCGGTTCCAGACTGAAGCACCTAGAACCGCTCGGGCACAGCGGCCGGCACGAGTGTACCGTGAATATCAGGAATACGGTAAAACATCAAATCTTCGACATCGCTGCGGCGGGAAAAATACCCTGCAAGAACAGGAAAAAACGACGACTGAAGAGAATCGTTCAATGTGACAGAAGTGCAACCTTTCCGCAAATTGCTGTAGATTTCAATGCTGGGCCGTCAGCAAGCGTCAGCGTTCGAACCATTCAACGAAACATCATCGATATTGGTTTCTGAGCCGAAGGCCCACTCGTGTACCCTTGACGACTGCACGACACAAAGCTTTACGCATCGGCTGGGCCTGACAATACCGACATTGGACTGTTGATGACTGGAAACATGTCGCCTGGTCGGACGAGTTTTGTTTCAAATTGTATCGAGCGGATGGACATGTGCAGATATGGAGACAACCTCATGAAACTATTGACCCTACATGTCAGCAGGGGACTGTTCAAGCTGGTGGAGGCTCTCTAGTGGTGTGGGGGGCGGTGTGCAGTTGGAGTGATATGGGACCCCTGATACGTCCAGATTCGACTTGATAGGTGACACGTACCTAATCATCCTGTCTGCTCACGTGCATCCATTCATGTCCAGGTTGTGCATTCCTAAGGACTTGGGAATTTCCAGCACGACAATTCAGAGGTCATCTCTACCCCTTCGTACTCTTACGGTTTTGTGGACAGCCCTGCAGAATTCATGGTTTCAGTTCCCTCCAGCACTTCTTCAGACATTAGTCGAGTCCATGCCTCGTCGTGTTGCGGCACTTGTGCGTGTTCGCGGTGGCCTTACGCGATATTAGGCAGATGTACCAGTTTCTTTGGATCTTCACGGAATGTATGTAGCTTGGGCGAGGTTGACATTATATTTGTAGTAAATTGAATTATCAAGTTTATTATTTCCTTATTTGACGGACATGCTGTACTCTACACTCTCGCTCTCTCTCTCTCTCTCTCTCTCTCTCTCTCTCTGTCTATCTCTGTCTCTATCTCGTACATACATCACTCTGTGTGTGTGTGTGTGTGTGTGTGTGTGTGTGTGTGTGTGTGTGAGAGAGAGAGAGAGAGAGAGAGAGAGAGAGAGAGAGAGAGAGAGAGAGCGAGAGAGAGAGGGAGAGAGAGAGCGAGCGAGAGTGTAGAGCACAGCATGTACTTTTTTTCGTGAATGTTTTAATCAGTACACCACCCTATTTAGTTACTCTGTAATGTTTGAACGCGCGTTTACTCTGTTTCTGTACGGCGTTGTAGCAAGCAGTTGCACTTACCTATTTCTGTGAAGACTGGCTCCCTAGATATCTTAAACTGCTAAAGCACTCGAAGCGCACGGTGACCAAGTGATTTACAGTTTTGCTGGTACGTCACGGCTCGTCTCAAGGATTTGTTCCATTTTCAGTTGACTATCGTGTTCTTAATTCTCGAAAGATTTGAACCGCCGCTACTGCAGCGTCGAGCGCAATGGCACTTGCATGAGAAGGCGGCCTCAGGCAAGTACGTAGGTTTTAGTAAAACTGGTATGATTAACAGTTGTGATATATAGATATCAGTTTCTAGACGGTTCACCACTTCTGCTTTTTAGGGGAATCTGGTAAGACACTTATCACATACGTAAAGAAATCGATTGTTATATGGTAACACCCGATAAATATACAACACTGACCAAAGCTGCCACGAAAATACCGTAGTCTAAGGCTATTTATGATAGTCTACTGTACCCTACGATAGATTTACAAATCTAGTGAGAATACACTGAAGAGTAACTGTCTAAATACCCAGCTCTTGTGCATGATCGGCGAATTTCTTGTGCATGATGGACGAACTCTCTCACAAACTGCTGCATTATTTGTTTCTGAACGACCACTACGAGCTCCTGTCCTTTGTTTTCTATCAACAACTGAACCAATACTTGGAATTTTTTGGTTGTTCTTTCTGCAATTGACCAGTCTGAAATATTACTTCTACAGAAAACTTGACGCACTTTGCGAATCAAAACAACCAAACTTTCAGTATTTTAATGTCTACATAGTCACTGGTAGGGAAAAATAAAATTGGCACAGAAAAATACTTCATGCCCCTTAAGGTAGACAATTCTACTAACATCATGTGGCCCCATTGCATATTTCGTGCACCTTAAGCTAGGCAGCCCAGCTTACATCATCACCTAGGGCATATAATGTAAGTTGGGTTGCCTAACTTATAAATGCACAATATACAGGAGGAGGAGGATATTAGTGTTTAACGTCCCGTCGACAACGAGGTCATTAGAGACGGAGCGCAAGCTCGGGTGAGGGAAGGATGGGGAAGGAAATCGGCCGTGCCCTTTCAAAGGAACCATCCCGGCATTTTCCTGAAGGGATTTAGGGAAATCACGGAAAACCTAAATCAGGATGGCCGGAGACGGGATTGAACCGTCGTCCTCCCGAATGCGAGTCCAGTGTGCTAACCACTGCGCCACCTCGCTCGGTGCACAATATACACTACTGGCCATTAAAATTGTTACACCAAGAAGAAATGCAGATGATAAGCGGGTATTCATTGGACGAATATATTATACTAGAACTGACATGTGATTACATTTTCACGCAATTTGGGTGCATTGATCCTGAGAAATCAGTACCCAGATCAACCACCTCTGGCCGTAATAACGGCCTTGATACGCCTGGGCATTGAGTCAAACAGAGCTTGAATGGCGTGTACATTTACAGCTGCTCATGTAGCTTCAACACGACACCACAGTTCGTCAAGAGTAGTGACTGGCGTATTGTGACGAGCCAGTTGCTCGGCCACCGTTGACCAGACGTTTTCAGTTGGTGAGAGATCTGGAGAATGCGCTGGCCAGGGCAGCAGCTGAACATTTTCTGTATCCAGAAAGGCCCTTACAGGACCTGCAACATGCGGTCGTGCATTATCCTGCTAAAATGTAGGGTTTCGCAGGGATCGAATGAAGGGTACAGCCACGGGTCGTAACACATCTGAAATGTAATGTCCACTGTTCAAAGTGCCGTCAATGCGAACAAGAGGTGACCGAGACATGTAACCAATTGCACCCCATACCATCACGCCGGGTGATACGCCAGTATGGCTATGACGAATACACACTTCCAATGTGTGTTCACCGCGACGTCGCCAAACACGGATGCGACCATCATGGTGCCGTAAACAGAACCTGGATTCATCCGAAAAAATGATGTTTTGCCATTAGTGCACCCAGGTTAGTCGTTGAGTACACCATCGCAGGCGCTCCTGTCTATGATGCAGCGTCAACGGTAACCGCAGCCATGGTTTCTAAGCTGATAGTCCATGCTGTTGCAAACGTCGTCGAACTGTTCGTGCAGATGGTTGTTGTCATGCAAACGTCCCCTTCTGTTGACTCAGGGATAGAGACGTGGCTGCTCGATCCGTTGCAGCCATGCGGATAAGACGCCTGTCATATCGACTGCTAGTGATACGAGGCCGTTGGGATCCAGCACGGCGTTCCGTATTACCCTCCTGAACCCACCGATTCCATACTCTGCTAACAGTCATTGGATCTCGACCAACGCGAGCATCAATGTCGCGATACGATAAACCGCAATCGCGATAGGCTACAATCCGACCTTTATCAAAGTCGGAAACGTGATGGTACGCACTTCTCCATACACGAGGCATCACAACAACGTTTCACCAGGCAACGCCGGTCAACTGCTGTTTTTGTATGAGAAATCGGTTGGAAGCTTTCCTCATGTCAGCACGTTGAAGGTCTCGCCACCGGCGCCAACCTTGTGTGAATTCTGTGAAAAGCATCTTCTTCCTTTCGGTTAAATGTCTCGTCTGTAGCACGTCGTCTTCTTGGTGCAGCAATTTTAATGGCCAGTAGTGTATTTCCTTGGCAAATTTTATTTTGCGCACCTCATC
Organism: Schistocerca americana; assembly: GCF_021461395.2. NCBI lineage: Eukaryota > Metazoa > Arthropoda > Insecta > Orthoptera > Acrididae > Schistocerca > Schistocerca americana. The sequence continues at coordinate 471,757,015 of NC_060122.1, read as the reverse complement.
CTAGAGCCAACATCCTCTGCATGTTCTAGCCTGTGTCTGCGCCACTGGTTTCCTCTTTACTGTTGCTTACAGTTCCAGGTTAACTTCAATATTGCAGCGGATGTCAGATTAATTTGTCGCTTCCTCTGCTAAGGGTCTTCCATTGAGTTACTTTCCTACTTATTCTTTTTAATACTGCTTCATTTCATATTTAATCTTTGAGCCACATATTTAGAATTCCTTTTTAGCACCATATTTCAACTGTTTGCAGAGTCTTCTCCAGATTCATTTAGAATTGTTGAATCAAAAATTCTGCAACTCATCGCGCAATTGAGGATGCATGTCGTACGATCAGTCGACCCCTTTAGTCAATCTAGAACTTACCTTCTCGCCATCGTAATGAACCGTGCTACCAAACTCGTATGTTAATGCGGCAGAATGACGAGGCAGAATCGAGGATTGCAGTCGACGTGTGCAGAGAGGCTGTGTGCTGTGTCAGAGCGCGTTACAGAATTGTGACTGGGAAGAGCGGTGGCAGTTCCGGGAAGTGTCTTGTCCATCCATCGGCGCTGCTCCGGTTCTTGCAGCGGCCGGGTCCTGCAGCCGGCGGCTCCTTATACGGAGGGCGGACGCGCTTCTTGTGTCCCCTGCCGGCCGCCGCAGCCGTCTGAATGGCCGAGCGGCCGGACGCCGGCCGTTGGCCGGTACGGAGCGACTACTGCTCCATTCAAGTCGGAGCCGGCCCCGGCGTTCCTGTTTACTGCCCGGCAGCCCCACACACGCCAGCCGATACAGACTTACTGTCTCGCCGGGTTAGACGCCTGTCTGATTGCAGCAGATGTGCGGTCCAGGTAGTTGCGTATGTTCGGAACAACATTGTGACCTCCAAATCTTGAGAGAATTACTCTTTAATTATGTAAATTGAAGGTAGAGGGGGGGGGGGGAGAAAGGAAAGGAAAGGGAAGGAACTGATGATATCAGCTGCAATAATGATGGTTTGGTTTGTGGAGCGCTCAACTGCGCGGTCATCAGCTCCCGTACAAATTCCCAATCTGTACACAATCCAGCCTAGCCACTTTCACGAATGATGATGGAATGGTGAGGACAACACAAACACCCAGTCCCCGGGCATAGAAAATCCCCAACCCGGCTGAGAATCGAACCCGGGACCCGTGATCCAGAGGTTACAACGCTAGCCAATAATCACGAACTGCGGCCATCAGCTGCTGTGGTACTGTATGCGGAATCAGTGAAAATGTGTAACAGCTGGGCCTCGAACTGAGGATCACCTGCTTACTGGGCAGTTTCGTTAACCATTGCACCACCTGGACACAACGTTAATCGCAACTGTGTGTATTATCTTGACACTCTCCACAGCTGAGTCACATTCCCATCTGGCGTCCCACTTCTCCATGTCCTCCGTGATCGATAATTTTAGATTCCCGCACTCCGTCTCCAGGCCACAAGTGGCCCATCGGGACCATCCGACCGCCGTGTCATCCTCAGTTGAGGATGCGGATAGGAGGGGCGTGTGGTCAGCACACCGCTCTCCCGATCGTAATGATGGTATTCTTGACCGAAGCCGCTACTATTCGCCTCAATGGGCATCTCGAGGCTGAGTGCACCCCGAAAAATGGCAAAAGCGAATGGTGGCCCGGATGGTCACCCAACCAAGTTCCGACCACGCCCTACAGCACTTAACTTCGGTGATCTCACGGGAACCGGTGTAGCCACTGCGGCAACGCCGTTGCCTTTAGATTCCCGCAGGAACGTAAATGTGTATCTCCACTGATGGTTGTGGATTCATACCCCATTGAGGCATATCAGTTATATGAATGCATGGTGTCTGTTTTTTCAGCCATGTCTGAAAGAACAGATACCATGCATTCATACACTGAAGCGCCAAAGAAACTGGTCTAGTCATGTTTATTCGAATACAGAAGTATGTAAACGGGCAGAACACGGCGCTGCGGTCGGCAACGCCTATGGAACACAACAAGTGTCTGGGGCAGGTGTTAGATCAGTTACTGCTGCTACAATGGCAGGTTATCACGATTTAATTGAGTTTGACCGCGATGTCATAGTCGGCGAACGAGCGATGGGAGACAGCATCTCTGAGGTAGCGGTGAAGCGGGGGTTTTCCCGTACGACCATTTCACGAGTGTGCCGTGACTATCAGGAATCCGGTAAAACATCAAATCTCCGAGATCGCTGTGGCCGGTAAAAGATCCTGCAAGAAGGGGACCGACGACGACTGAAGAGAATCGTTCAGAGTGACAGAACTGCAATCCTTCCGCAAATTGCTGCAGATTTCAATGCTGGGCCGCCGGCCGCGGTGGTCTCGCGGTTCTAGGCGCGCAGTCCGGAACCGTGCGACTGCTACGGTCGCAGGTTCGAATCCTGCCTCGGGCATGGATGTGTGTGATGTCCTTAGGTTCATTAGGTTTAAGTAGTTCTAAGTTCTAGAGGACTAATGACCACAGCAGTTGAGTCCCATAGTGCTCAGAGCCATTTGAACCATTTGAACCAATGCTGGGCCACCAACAGGCGTCATCATACGAAACTTTCAAAGAAACATCATTGATTTTTCGGGGCCGAAGGCCCAATCGTGTACCCTTGATGACTGCACGACACAAAGCCTTACGCCTCGCCTGGGTCCGTCAACATCGACATCGGACTGTTGATGACTGGAAACATGTTGCCTGTCGAACAAGTCTCGTTGCAAATTGTATCGAGCGAATGGACGTGCACGGGTATGAATCCATGGACGCTGCATATCAGCAGGGGATTGTCAAGGTGGTCGATGTTCTGTAATGGTGTGGGGCGTGTGTGGTTCGAGTGATACGTCTAGACACGACTCTGACAGGTGACACGTACGTAAGTATCCTGTCTGATCACCTGCATCCATTCATGTCCAGGTTGTGGATTCCTACGGACTTGGCCAGTTCCAGCACGACAATTCAGAAGAGATTTCCACCCCCTCGTACTCTTACGGGTTTATGGACAGCCCTGCAGGATTCATGGTGTAAATTCCCTCCAGCACTGCTTCAGAGCCGTGCGGTTCTAGGCGCTACAGTCTGGAGTCGAGCGACCGCTACGATCGCAGGTTCGATTCCTGGATGTGTGTGATGTCCTTAGGTTAGTTAGGTTTAATTAGTTCTAAGTTCTAGGCGACTGATGACCTCAGAAGTTAAGTCGCGTAGTGCTCAGAGGCATTTGAACCATTTTTGAACTGCCTCAGACATTAGTCGAGTTGCGGCACTCCTACGTGCTCATGGGCCCCCCTACACGATATTAGGCAGGTATACCAGTTTCTTTGGCTCTTCAATATAATAAACGCTCTTTAATTTGTTAGTCTCATATTTGGAAGAGACGTGCGGCCAGGTTTCCTGATTTACGTGTGTTTTCCGCAGACGATTGCCTGGATGGTTATTTCAGTGAGTCCAAAGCTCATGTTGCAGCTTAGTGTGTGGATGTTATTGTCCTTTTATTAGCTATAAGTGAGCTGGAGGTTTTATTAAAGCTATTGAGGTACATTTGTATCAGCAAAAACATGAAGTGCTAAGGTGGTCTCTTGGCCTGGAATTTTTAACTGTTTTCTCTTCGTAATTATTGCGGAATTTGGATGGAACGTGCTGGAGGTGGCTTAATGAGTGCTAGCGACGTGTTTTCTAATTCAGCGGTTGGATACTGGAAGTTTTCTGAGAGTATTGCATTGTTATAGGGCTTATTAGCGGTGACTAATTTAACTCTCTGTGATAGGTCGAAGTGAGCCTGACTCTATTTACAAATGGTATTCAATAAATGCAGCAGTACCAAGAATTGATTTGTGTCCGTTGAGAAAAATTTTCTTGTTCATCATAAATGAAGAGTAAAATATTGTATATCTTCTGTAGTATTAATTTATTATGTTAACCGGTGCTTGGTTTACAAGACCATCATCGGACATTAAATGTCGTCGTCAAAGAAGCTATAATATTTGTGTACAATACTGAAAAAGACACACACATCAGGAATGAGGTATGAATGCTGGGTAACTATCATCCTTCACAGCACAGCGGTACGGCAATTAAAATGTTAAACAGTAAATAAATGTAAAGAAAACAAACCAAAAACATCAGTACTAAACTCGAAAAAAACAATGCCTATATAACCATTTAAATTAAATTAAAAATATTAATAAAACAAAATTAGTACATGACAAACGTACTGAAGAATAGCTTGAAGCATTATTACGTATGGAAAGGGAATAAGAAAGAATGTAAAAGAACTGACAATTGTAACAACAGAACGTACGGAGTACACATATAATCACAAAAAAAAAGAAAAAAAATACAGGGAAAATGGAGGAATAGAATGGGACAGACGGTGTGGGAGGCGTTGAAAAACCGATAGGATTAAGTGAGTGGAAGAATGGACCTGTGATGGGTCATTTAGTGCTAAAACAGGGCTGTAGGCCAGATAATTATTGATTTACAGAACTTCCAAAAGATTTCATTTCTGTTTTTTGTCTGGCATGTGGAGTACATGGGACTCTGGCTAGTAACTGTTGCCCCTATTCAATATATGCTCAGCAAATACGGAATCAGAATTCTGCAACCTCCAACTGCGTTCAGATCCAACCCAACGAGTTGCTTTATCTCTGCCTGATTGACCAACATAAAACTAATCACAATGAGATAATTTTGTATAGCTCGCTGTTGGCTACTGGTTAGTATTATTAGCACCTCAGATTAATGTCAGGATTAAGTGTTAGATTTAGAACTATGTCGTAATACCTCGTTGAAGTAAGCTATTGAACTGAGAAATTTGTTTTTGATACAATGAAAGTTTGCCAGTCTTCTTCTTACTGCTAAACATCATTGTCCTTACAATCACAATTCAGAGAAGGAACAGACGAGTGGTTAATATTTTATACCTAGTACCATCTGAATCATCAAGAATTAAACCAAGTTCAATTATATGTCATCTCTCTAGGAAAAGAGCTCGATTTGAAGCAAATAAGGAAGTTGCTGAAGGAACTTCCATTAATGATGTCAGCTACTCCGAATTTTCTCTCTGTAGAGTAGGAGCTTAGGATGAGCATACGGGTAACCTAATGATAATGAAGTCGAGAAGTCCGTGGAACCGGGCTGCGCGGAGAATCATTTAGGACGAAGGGACTGTCAGCGCCGCCCAGCGCGCCCAGCCCCGCTTTGTGTGGTAATGACGCCGCCGGAAATGCCATCAGGAGCCCGTCACAACTCGGGCGAGGCACCGGAAGTCTGCTGTCGAAAGACTCCCTCCTGTCACGGTCGCCAGTTTCGCTGTGGACATCTGCCTGAGAAAGGACAGCAACAAATGGTCAGGCCGCTTCACAATAAGTGAGATGTACACTGCTTGTCTATTGCTGAGGGGTTAAGTCTATTGCATCACTGTTTCTGTTAACAGGGGTTGCAAGAGATTAAAATATCGTACGAACATCTAAAGAAAATTCAAATATTAGTACTGTCATTCGACACGGCTCTCTGCCATGGGCCGGTACAGGACCGCTAAGAACTGTTGGAGCAGAAATGTCCAATAACAAGAATACCAATGTAAGATCCACGCTAGCAAATTAGAAAAGAGAACACGAATAGCAATGCTAATCTTCCCAGTAGTACACACATTTGAGACGATATGGGGTCTCAACGTTGATATTGGATTTTCGAAAGGTGACTTCTTAGGTATGAAAAGCAGTCTACATTCCGGTCAGAGAAGGCTCTCTTTTAACTCACCAATCATGGTTTCGTGGGATTGTTTAGTGTGTAATGTGGGCCTCCCCAATGTGAAGCTTGAGTCTCAGCTCGTGATATAAGAATGCTTCTGGAATGCTGAGCAATAGTGATGGTCAGAGTCTAGAATTTAAAGGTATTGAGAACTCTGTTCTGAAGAAAATAGATGAATATGCATCTTAGAACGTTTGCAAGAACAACGTACAATTGTTCTCGTTCTGGCCTCGAATGATACCAGCATGACTCCATCCACAATATGAAATGGGAGGTCTTGTTCTCGGATATGGTATTAGAACATTCCACGTCAGTCCTCGTGAGCACAGAGAACATTTTGGAGGCGAGAACTTCAAAATTCTCATTTCTTGGATTGCCCAGTTGTCGGGGGCTCATCTTCTTATCTTTGCCAACAGTATACTTAGGCTGTAATCCAGTCTCTGATCAATATCTACTAGCTCAGTATCTGGCGCTGTCTGGGTATATAGTTTATATTTCTCTCTCACCCCTTCCACCTGCACACCCTGACCCTACTTCACCTGTCTACTCACACCTTGCAACTTTTCCACCTGCCTCCTTACACCCTGTCCATCTCACACCATCTCCCTCTCCCCCCCTATCTCCTCACGATCTGCCCCTCTTCCACCTGCCTCCCTACACTCCCTACCACTTCCATTTGCTTCCTCACACCGTCGTCCTCACCTACCTCACACTCTCTCCCACTTGCCTCCTCAAACCCTTTTTTCCACCTGACCACAAATTCTCTCCATCTTTCGCCAGCTACCACATCTTGGCTTTTCTTCCTCTCTCTCTCCATCTTCTGTCCTCCCCCACTCTCTGTCCATCACCTCTTCCCCCTCTCTTTTTTCATCATCTCTTCCCCCTATATCTCCTCCTTCCTCTCTCATTTTCTGTCTCCTACACTCCCCATTTTCACCTCCAAACGAGTGGGACGTAGCTGGTTGTTACCCCCACAGTGTTTCTTTGCAGACAGTAAGTGATTTGCCTGTATATCAGAGTTGGATGAAATCCATCCAGTGCTTTAGGAGATGTGAAACATACATTCATGCATATTTGCATACATACATACATTTTTACAATATATATAGAGTTGGGATTGTGCTCCCATAACAGTAAAAGACATGGCAGCACAACATGTCTGTCTTGCAGGCTTCACTCGGCTAGGCCTCCCACAGACAGTCCCAGACGGCAACCCCTGTGCCAGTCGCCCACGGCGCGCCCGCCTTGTGCATTATTTGCGGCTCGGGGTCGATACCAGCCACCGCTGCACGCGATGCTCGTTCATCTAACTGCACGAACCTAGGAAACTTCCATTAAACTACTTGGCGGACTTTGCTTCTGCCAACCGATGGTTTCCCACTGTCTTCCACTATTTGTATCACTCAAAAAGTGACCTTGACCTTCGGCATTGTAGCTGGGCTCTGACGTATGTGTTCTGTGCAGTAACGGTGTCTGAGGAACAATAATAAAAACAAAAGAATTTCTTGGGTAGTATATTGTCCATGACGAGGTCATCAGAGGCGAAGCAAAAACTCGCGAATTGCGGTAATCACGGAAAACCTACAACTGGATGGTCGTGTGCCGATCTGAACCGCCACCCTCCCGTATACGAGTGTGGTGTTTTACCACAGCGTAAGAAACATGAAGGAACAGCAAGTATCTATGTTCGGCGCTGTGAAGCTGAACGACTTCGTACACCCGGCTGAATAGACTAGTAGACGCTAGTTTCGAAGTAGCTCCATTCAACTATCGTTTATTTAAGAGACTTACAAAGTTAACCGTTTACAGCCGTCAGATGTTTGAAGTGAAGCGTCTGGAGCCTTCAGCTGTACGTTTGCAACTTTGTCAACCGGTTTCACTTATTACAAGCATCATTATTGGAGGGTTAGAAGTAAAATAAAGGGAAAATGTGTGGTATACACAGTGAAATAAAAGTATAAATATTTTATGTATCAAAAGAGAATCATCTACAGTACTTAAAAAGCTATACAGTGAAAAACCAAAACGAAGTTAGCATCAAAAAGGGCGTTATCATATGTACTCTATAAATAAACGTCATGATGAAGTGCATAGAAAGAATAAATCTGACTTCAGTGCAATCTGTATAATTAATAGAAGATAGCAAACAAGTATATATTGAAAATATAACACGAAAGATGGCATAATGAAAGAATATCAAAAACAAGGGCACATCTATCATCACAGGCCAACGACCCAATTATCAGCTCAAAGGTTGCCAGCAGTTAAAGATAACAACAAAAATGGAGTCGAAAACATCGATGTGTATCGGTGTCCAAACAGTACTTACCTTAATCATAATAGTATCCAATAACAAGTCCTTATTATCAAATATATAGTAATAATTTGTGAATAAAATGGAACTAAACATAATAAGTAAGTAATAACACCCTGTGTCATGTTTTATGAACCGCATCTTTACATGATAAAATCAGACTATGGTCCCTTTTAAGAAAACCTTACATTCATATTTTTAGCTTAGTAATACAACCGTTTTATGTGCATTACGAACTGATAGTAACACAAAATTGCTTCTGTAACAGTGAACATTTGTCAGGCAAAACCGATATTACATTATCCTAACGACATGTTTTAAGTGTTCACTCTTAGGTGATTCTCTCTTGCTACATACAATATTTACATTTTTATTTGGCTGAATGTACCAATCATATTTTTCTGTTTACTTTCCTTTTAGTCCTCCAGTGGTGATGTTTGTAACAAGTGAAATCGGTTGATAAATAAACATTCACGTGTACAGCAAAAGATTCAAGATGCTTTACTTCAAATATCCTTTATCTAGTCTTCTTTTTCTCCTTCATCTTGTCCTAAAAATCTCGAGAGTAGGCACTAACGAAGAGGTTTTCCTTGAGAGTTGTCCAGCAGTATTCCAGATTAACCGATTACCCCATCTAAAAATCACCGTGGTCGCTTCGGAGCGCTGTATATGATGCAAAACTGCTACCATGCTCACGTGACTCTCTGCGACTGACGTAAATTACGGCAGCAAGGTAATGTGTATGTGCCACTCAGTTGTGTGGAATCAGCGCAGTGTGGAGACGCCACAATTACAGAAAAGAAATATCGTGTTTGGACGCGTCCTTGACTAAACTTTGAGTAAAAATTGGAAACTTGTGGTGAGGTCTTATGGGACCAAACTGCTGAGGTCATCGGTCCCTAAGCCTACACACTACTTAATCTACCTTAAATTAGCTTACGCTATGGACAACACACACACTCATGCCCGAGGGAGGACTCGAACCTCCAATTGGGGGAGCCGCACGGGCTGTGACAAGGCGTCCGTGACCGCGCGGCTACCCCGCGCGGTTATGAATAAAGATGCCTGGTATGTTGGTGTATCGTCACGGCCCCTCGAACGTGCCTACAGAAAGACATGTATCACTCCCAGACATGTAACAGAGAGTAAGAATAGCGGTCGTAAAAGGAAGCTAACCGATAGCAGTGTCACACCTTGTCAATGGCTCTCGATTTCGAAACAGCTAGGTATTGCTACTTCAGTGAATGCTGGTCCATCTCAGTCGCATCACGAGTAAAACTCGCAATGGGAACTGAATACAATGAACGTTTGTAGTCGGGTATCTCACAAAATACCACTGCAGACAGCGCCACATAAAACTGCACTGCCACGCGGAGTAGCCGCGAGGTCTTGGGCGCCTTGCCACGGTTCGCGCGGCTCCCTCCCCCCTCCCCCCTCCCCCCACCGTCGGAGGTTTCTAGTCCTCCCTCGGGCAAGAGGGTGTGTTGTCCTTAGCATAAGTTAGTTTAAGTTAGATTAAATGGTGTGTAAGCCTGGAGACTGATGACCTCAGCAGTTTGGTCCCATAAGACCTTTTTTAAAAAAAGACTGCACTCTTCAGTGGGTCAAACAATAGACACCGGACAATGGGGGCATATACTGCGATCAGAACAGTCGCCGTTTTGCTTCTTTTCAAATTACGTGAGGCATCGACTGTGCGATATCAATGAAAGGTTTAAGCCCCAGTGTGAGCATGATGTACGAGGGCTATTCCGAAGGTAAGGAACGATCGGTCGCGAAATGGAAACCACAGTGAAAATCAAATCTGTTTTATTTGCAACAGCTGACCATACCTTTCAGCTACTTCATAATCGCCGCTCCGACCTGGACATCTGTCGTAGCGTTGTAGCAACTTTCCAGTACACGCGTCATAGAAGGCAGCCTCCTCTGCTTTCCGACAGTTTTCTACGTTGGATTGCAGCCCGTTGTCTGTACCAAAATGTTTTCTTCATAGCCTGTGGTTCATTTGAGCAGAGGTGAAAATCAGAGGGAGCGAAGTCCGGGCTGTAAGGTGGGATATCAAACACTTGCCATCGAAAATGCTGCAGGAGCGTCGACATTTCCCCTGCACTGTGCGGCCCGGAACTGTCATGAAGAAGGAAACGTATGGCAGTTGCGTCATTGGGGTTGCAGGAAATCAGGCAAATCTCTCGGGCAGTACCTATACTTGACGGGAGATTCTACTTTCTAGGCGTCTTCACGCTCTCACTGTGCACTCAGAATTGAGAAGAGCGACGTGGCGCTATCTACAGACATACTAAGATACATTGCCCAACACATTTGTGCAAATATTCAATGGATTATCACTGTGGTTTTTCATTTCACGACCGATCCTTTGTTACTTTCCGAATAGCCTTGTAGGGCAGATCAGAGGTGGATTTGAAATGTTTTCAGAGTGTTTATCGTACCGTGACTTGGGCCCATTCATTCAAGCTATTGTAAACACCAGTCAGGACGTTTATACCAACATTATCGGTGGCCAGGTGTTACTGTTTCTTTAAGATGAGTGGCTGCGTACACGCCCATCTTCCAAGATAAAATGAGCCGCATAATTTCCTGCTTTGACAAACGCTCAGGCAGCCTATCCCATATCAAATATCTTCTGAATCACACGATTCTAACGCCACAGAAAATGTCCTGCACTATTAGGAGCACAAGTGAAAAGTTTCAGTCAACATTCGCCTCCCCCCCCCCTCCCCTGTCTGGTAGCTCTACGAAATCTAATGATCTAAGAGTGGCTTCAGATGGATGTGGCATATCTGTAGGAAGTTTGTGAACTCTCTTCCTCGTCAAATTGTAATTTCGTTTAGTAAACTCATGAGAAGATCAAAACCAATAAATAATAAAATGAATGAGGTCTTTCACATGAGTACCAAAAGCAGTTAGTCAAATTTCAACTGAACACCTAGGAGTTACAGTTACGAATAATTTAAACTGGAACCATCACACACAAAATAATGTCAAGAAGACAAACAAAAGAGTGCGTTTTACTAGCAACAAGTCTACTGAAGAGACTGTACATACCACTCGTCTCCGTTCTCTTCTGGACTACTGCTGCACAGTATGGATCCCTCACCAGGCAAGATTGACAGAGGACATAGAAATAGTTCAAAGAAGGGCAGCTCCCTTTGTAGCATCGCGAAACAGGAGAGAGAGTTTCACGGATATGATATGTGAGTTAGGGTGGCAATCATTAAAACACAGGCGGCTTTTTCCGCATTGTAGGGACTGCAGCGTAATATATGTGACAGTATGATATTTTAATAAATAGTTAATTCCTATTGGTTGCTTAGAGTATATTATTATTTCGTATTGTAAGCTGATTTCGGCGTTATTGCCATTTCCTAGTAGCAACTGAAATCATTATACGTAGTATAGATGTCAGAACTGAACCAACTGTCAGATCCTACGAAAAATACGTAATTATTCGCAATTTAAGACAGCTAGAAAATTACAACCACGTAGAAATCCAGTACACAAATACGTTATGACAGCGTAAGTAAACCTGGATCAAGTTAACAATATAATTATTCACAGTGTAAGACAGCAAGAAAATAGCGACCAGACATAGATGCTGTATGCACATACGTTATGAAAAACTTAACGTAAGGGTACCTTTGTACATATTCTATGTAAACTACCATCTGAAGACATCTATACTATGTGTAACGCCGAAATAAGCTTATAGAACGAAATAATGATAAATTATAAGCAGATAACCGAAATTAAATCTTCGTTAAACAGGTGAGTATTGTTGCAACGAGACATTGTCACAAAAATTTCAATCTAGAACTTTCTCCGCCGAATGCGAAAATATTTTATTGACGCACATCAGCATGGGGAGAAATGATCTTCGGCACAATACAAGAGAAATCAGAGCTCACGTGGAAAGATTTAGTTGTTAGTTTTTCCCAGGTACAGTGGGACGGTAGAGACATAGTCTGAAAAAGGTTCGATGGCCCCTCTGTCAAGCAGTTAAATGTGAATTGCAGAGTACTCATGTAGGTATAGATTTAGACGTGTACGTGGATGCAAATACGTGTCTTGCAGCCCATTTCCTGGCTCAAGATATGTGTCGTGGAGTCAAGAGAACAACGTGTTGGTCGGATGGACCACGGTACTGCCGCTGTCGAATGCTGGCACACATTTCTCCTTCTTAGACAAGGTGGAAAATGATCTTCTTACAAACAAACAGCATTCAAATGCAATTTCTGAATGAGAAACTTTCTGCGTAACATTTCTTTATAAGCACAGTGTAGAAGGCGCTGAAATGCTAATCGTTTGTGTATCCAACCATGTAGCTTCCTGACAATTTTACGTTCGGCCGACTGTGGTCAAAGTTCGCCTAAAACTCTTAACTGACCAGCACCTGTGCGATCGTTGCTAAGGCAGTGTTTCTAGTCCAAACACACTATCTCATCATAACTATCCGGAAATCCCATGGTAATGTGTAACTGATTTCCAAATTCACAAGAGATGGCCACGCCAGTATAAAAGGAGCCAGAGAGTACTGTGTTGTCGGTAGAGAATCAGTAGCAGCAGAAAAGGCCAGGAAAACACAGTGACTTCGAATATGGATTGCTATTGGATGCCCCTGAGTACAAATTCATCACGGTCTCATCAACCCTCCTAATGCTGGCCAAGTCGACTGTTGCTAATGTGACTCAGGTGTAAACGCGAAATGGACTGACCCTCCCAAATCCCAACCTGAACCCAATGGAACACGTTTGGAAAGAGGCAGAATGTCGACTTCGCTCCAGACACCAGTGCCCAACATCGCTAACTTCTCTGGTTTCGGCTGTTCGGAAAGAAGGGGCTGCCATTGCTCCATAGACATTCAGACAACTCACTGAAAGTGTCCTCAGCAGAGTTAAAGCCGTCATTATGGGGAAAGGTGAACGCACCCCACTAACAGATGTCGAATTACTTTGGATCAGATAGTGTATGTTGTTCTGTAGAGGGTGTTAGTGTGAAGTTTCCTAACACGATTGTTATACCGGAGCCAAGGTAGCCCCTGAGGGCCGGCAACCATATTACACCACAGAGGACGAGGTTGTCTACGTGCAAGGCGTACCAAAAGCATCATGGTAAACACCGGGTATTTACATACAAGATCATGGAAACAGACATTCCGAGCACTACTTCCTGCAAGGGGAGCTCGAGCCACGGCCTGCAGGAAGTATCACTACGCCAAACCCTGATTGGCTGGAGACAGCTATATAGGGGCTAGAAACCAGCCCCGAACTGCAGTTCACGCCGGATGCCGACCTTGTGTACTGCGACCATTGCAGATTACGTCTTCGTCTCGGAACTGGACTGTTGCTAGTGTGTGAGTGTGTTACCACGAACCTTTGTGGAAAATTAGAAGTGAACTTTTGTTTGCCTCAATTAGGATACTTTCGCTGGCATCGTTATTGTTACCTTTCGTTTGTATGTTCAGTCATCAACCTTGTGAACTTACATCAATAAAAGTTGTGTTTGTGAAAAATTGCGATTTGTCAGTCACAACAACGATGAAGCTGGGTTTGGACACAGGGTCTCCTGGTCTTGTTGATGGACAAATGCCGGTAAGACAACAGAGTTTTAATCTGGAAAGTTTCCTAATGTCTTCAAGGATCAGTCTGAAATCGATTTAGCGAGGAGTGAGTCTTCGGGCGCGGTTCCTGGGCCTCGAGAAATGGTTCGTAATTTCCGGCGCCGGAAGTGTCGATTGGTCAAAAGTCGACTCCGCCGCGCTCTCGGCGTCCGCCGGATGATTAGCACACAATGCTGCCACTGCCAAGGGCGTGCGACGCCTCCTGCCACTCATTTCCCGTGCTGCGAGGCCGGCCGAGCAAAAACAGACGTTTTCACGATCGGGAGGCATCGGCGCCTCACAACAGCTACGTGCTCCGCATACGCCCCGAGTGGAACACACACCGAGAGCAAACGCCACAAGATCATCTAATATGAGGCTCGTAGCACGAAGAAAGGCGAGAATAATGAGGATCATCAAAAAGGGACAGTCGATAAACTTAACATTAGAATTTCGGACCACGAAGTAGACGATGTGATGTAAAGTGCTTCTACTACTTTTGAAGCAAATTAACACGACCCGAGAAGCAAGGGGGACATAAAAAACCAGACTAGTACAGGCGAAGAGGCCGTTTACGGTCAAGAGTAATTTGCCAACATCAAACATCGGCCTTCATTTGAGAAAGAAATTTCTGAGAATGTACGTTTGAAGCGCAGCGATGAATGGAATAATGGACAGTGGGAGAAAAAGAAAAGTTGAGAATCGTGGGGTTTGAGATGTGGTGCTATAGAATAATGGTGATAATTGGATGGACCGATAAGATAAGAAATAAGCAGGTAGCTGTAATGGCTTTTGGCTTCTGTCTCGCGATATTCGGTCGACGTCAGGAGTGGCTGCCATTGCCAAACATTGATCGTCCACTGCTGGTGGTGGACTGGAGTCAAGCCCGTGGCCAGAGGTTACACACTATCTAATTAAAGGTATTCGACACCTGTTAATGAGAGGTGTCTCCACCCTTCTTGGACGCTGCTAGGGACGTTTCAGTGAAGTGTCTGAAAATCTGAGGAGAAATGGCAGCACATTCTTCCTCAAGTGCCGGTACCAGAGAAGGCAGCATGTTGGATTCTGGAGTTGGAGCGATCGACAATCTAACTCATCCCAAAAATTCCTACATATGTGTGTGTGGCGTCTGTTCTGTGGTGCGCTCCTGCCCAGTGGTGGTGCCGGGGACGCCGTGGCCAGGCCTCATCACTCTGCCCCCGCAGGAGGATGCCTGCAACTCCTATCCTGTCCCCGTCCCTTCTTCCCTTCTCCCGTCTTCACACCTCTCAACTTAATTTCAGTTTTCCTTGTTTACGTATTGACGTAATTTATTGTAATTTTATCCACATTTTGCAGCTTAAAACGTGACTGTATTCAAAACACTGAGGGTATGAATTAAACAACGCCTTCAGTGACAACTTTTTCGTGTTGTATTAAGTACACGATGCATTTCGGACCCTGCGTGTCAATCGTCGGGTGTAATTTGTCTTAATACATGTTTTATTCAGGAGAAGAAATAAAATATGTATTAAGACAAATTACGCTTGACGGTGAACCCACACGGTACGAAATGCATCGTGTAGTTAATAAAACACGAAAAAGTTGTGACTGAAGGCGTTGTTTAATTCATACCTCCAGTATATTTACTGTCCTCATGTCTTGTTAGTAAAGATTTTTGTATGTCTTGTTTCCAGTTAAAAAAAAGGAAAAAAACATTGGTTAAATAGGACTGCTTTAGAGGCAATGGTTCTGTGTTGGACCTCAAAAAAATTGTAACGCGCTCAAATTAATGGCGGTTAAGGTGACAGCTTGTGTAATATCGTCCCTAAGGTGCTCAATTCGGTTCAGGGCTGGGCTCTGGGCAGGCTATTGTCATCCCAAAACTGTTCCATTCTGTTCAAGGCATACCTCTGGACTGGCTAATATCACCCCAAAGGTGTTCCATTCGTGAATACACGGTTGAAAGAACATAAAAGTCTTTGCCGACTAGGGAAAACAGACAAATCAGCTTTGGCGGAACATGTTCTTCAGTCGGGTGATCACGTAGTGAAATTTCCGGTAACTTAACTTTTATGCAGTATGACGAACTATTATCCACGGCTATATAGGGAAGCCTCCGAAATACACTGTATAAACATGAGGATAATTTTAACAGAGAAGAAGAAGCCATGAAACTCAGCGATATGTGGATAGTGGCGCTACAGAAACGATGAGACGTTTTTATCTTTGACGTACTATGATCGATAGTCATATTTTATCCTTGACAAGGTTTATCTCTGCTATCACGTGAAATCCAGGCCACGCCCACTTTCCGCGGCTTTTAGGCAGTTCTTCAACGTCCGACTCGTCAGTCGGCAAGACTCACCACAACCAGGAGCACCTCCGAAGATGTCCAACGTAGCTTTGGACGAAACGTCAGCGATAGAAGAGTTCCATTGACCACGGCCATACCATCCGGAAGAATTCTCGGCAGTTGAAACATCCGGTCGTGAAAGCCTTCATTGCATGGTGTTCCACTCGGTTCAGGGCATGACTCTGGGCAGACTGTCATCCCAAAGGTGTTCCATTGGGTTCAGGACTGGACTCCGGGCAGGTCAGTCCTTTTCGGGAATGTTCACAAACTACTGCGTCACAGATGTTGCTTTATGGCACGTTGTATGTCACGCTAATACAAAAATCATAGGCTCCGAACTGTTCCTCTGCTGCACGCAGTAACAACGCCGTAAAATGTGTTCATATCCTTCCGCATTTAGCGTTTTCTAAAATGTAATAAGGATGCCACATCCTAACCACGAAAACTACCTCCTTACCGTAACATGAAGTATTCCGTACTTCACCGTAGGTGCTGCACATGTAGGCAAGTGACATTCTCTAGTCTTTTGCCAAATCCAAACGCTTCCACCGGATTGCCACAAGATTTACCGTATTCGCCAGAGTCAAACTCTTCCGTCAGATTGCCACAAGGTATAGCGTGATTCGACATTCCAAATCACTCGTTTCCAGTCAGCAACTGCCACTTGCGTCGTTCCTTACACCACCTCAAGCGTCGATTACAGCTCGCTACTGAACTGTGGGGCTTATCACAACCTGCTCTCCCATTGCACTCCATTCTTTTTAACTCCTTACATACATCACTGTGTTGCTTGACAGCTAGTAGCACTTTAGAAGTCACGCGTGATTTCTCCAGCTGGTTCCACGCGACTTTTTGCAACGACCCGCACCGTTGTTCGACGGACCTGTCCGTCTGCACATTAGGTCTGCCTGGTCTTGATATATCTGTGTTTGTTCCTTCGCGCTTCCACTTTGCAATGACACCACCTTCAGTCAACCTGGGTGGCTGAACAAGGGCTGAAATGTCCCTGATAGATTTGTTACCTAGGTGATATCCAGTGGCTAGACCACTTTCTAACTCTCTGAACTCTGCTGACCAAACCATTTTGCTGTTCCTGATTCTTTTCTGAAACACTACCCATACTTCCAGCATTCTTTTATACTGGCGGGGACCACCTCTTGTAACATTCTAGTTGTTAATTACGCTTTGCATTGGGGTGTCCGGATACATTTGATTAGATAGTGTGTACTGAGAATTTACGATAAGGCCCTCTACATAGAGGCTTTGCGTGTATTTTCAGAGGACTGTCTGCTACTAATTTGATGCAAGTACACCTAAACAATTGAACTGTAGATAGCTGTTGAGTTGAAGCGAGCGCGCTCCTGTCACAGTAGCGAGTGGAACAGTGTCTACGCATCACGTGACTTTCATGATGTCAGGCTTTGTACTAGGTATCAGACTGACAGTTTACCGTAGAATGGGAATTAGAATTATATTAATGCCGTCAGCTGCTCACGGGCGTTGATATATATCAACGGGGACAGGTGAAAATGTGTGCCCCGACCGGGACTCAAACCCGGGATCTCCTGCTTACATGGCAGACGCTCTATCCATCTAAGCCACAGAGACACAGAGGATAGCGCGACTGCAGGGACGATCTCGCGCACGCCTCCCGAGACCCACATTCTCACCTTGTATGTCCACACAGTACATTCATAGTGTCCCGTACCAGCACACTCATAACTCGTGGAAGACATTCTTACCAAGTCCCGTAAGAGTTCGAGGAATATGTGTGCATCCGCACAGAAGAAGAAGGTCATGGCCAGTATTGCCAGAACTATATACTTATATGGATATGGTGTCTGTTCTTTCGTACATGTCCGAAAGAGTAGATACCATATCCATATAAGCATGTAGATGGGAAAGGCGCGAGATGTTATCGCATTTGACCCGGACGCATTGTGTTCATCGCAAGGGCCACCACAAATCGAAGTTTGTAAGGGGACAAATGATTCAAGAACGATCATCGGAAGTTGTAACAACGGATAGACGGACCACAGGCTACTCCCATTCCAATTCTGGCCAGCAACAGTTCGATGAGGAGCCATACAACCCATTAGAGACGCCACTGGCCGAGCTCTGGACCTTTGTTCGTCGCACGTCTCGGTACACGTACTTTGGTATGTGTGCGGCATGGAAAGTACACAAAAGTAAGCAAAGAGGTCACCTGGGCCACTGAGTCGCGATGCACTATGACACTGCTCCGTATAGTGTACGATTATGTCCCCTCATCTGGTAGAAGCCACAAACCTCATCTCAACTATTTCGATTTTCTTTCTCTCCTTTCATTCTTTTGGCGCATGTGTTACACCCCTGGATAACAATAGGGGTATAGTCGGCATGATAGTATACTAACAACGATAAATGTCTCTTTTACACTACAATGGCAACTTCTTTTTCCAAATAAAATCTCTAATAATGCAGAATAAATTTTGACGTTGGTGGCCGCCCGGAGTGGCCGAGTGGTTCCAGGCCCTTCAGTCTGGAACCGCGCGACCGCTACGGTCGCAGATTCGAACCCTGCCTCGGGCATGGATGTGTGTGATGTCCTTAGGTTATTTAGGTTTAAGTAGTTCTAAGTTCTAGGGGACTGATGACCTCAGATGTTAAGTACCATAGTGCTCAGAGCAATTTGAGCCATTGACGTTGGTGAGAACCAGAGTGAAACTTTCATACAGCAGGAGAATGTGCAATGTTTTGAAACTTCTGACTTAGACCTGGAAACTTACTTTCGGGACGGTCATCTTCGAGACTGAGCTGTTTTATCATGTAATCATAACATACCCACGTAGCGCCACGTGATGCTCACGCTTTCTCAATACTGCTCAAGAAATGCATCGAAAATTAGTCGCTAGAGCTGAAATTTTACTTTAATTTGCATTTCAATAACACGAGGAAATTGATTTGGAAGCACGGAAGTCACTTAGGTACTGAGAGAAATCCGGCGTACATAACATGTCAACATCGCCCGCAGCTCCCGCATCGTGTAGAAAGCTGTCTCTGTGCCCGCCATTGCGTAACGCGCACTTGTCTGCCCAGCTACAGTCATTAAGCTCCCGGAAGCCCTTTTCGGTTACTGCTGCCTTACAGATACAATGGACACTTCCGCGTTGTTTAATCGTGCCACTGGAGAAACAAGTTTTGCACTCTGTGTAGAAATTGTCTCACGTTATGAAACTTCACCCTTGCCATAGAGCAATAACTGTCACCGAGAGGTACGGTGCGAGAGTTAAATCATGTATTCCAAAGTGAAAAACTATTATTTACTAACATGTTTGTTTGTCTGTTATATTTCCTGGTTTATTACTAGTGATGGAAGCCAGATTCAGTTTGGAAAACATACGTAATTGGAGATCGTATATGGCCATGGTAGAAGGAAAAGAGAGAGGGAGCAGTGCAAGGGGACAGAAGCAGGCGATGTTATTTTTCCAGAGTACGAAGATCTCCGTCTCTAATGACCTAGATATCGACTCGACGTTGTATTCTTACCATCTCTCCCACTTCATCGAGACATGAATACAGTGAAAAGCCAATAGGCCATTTGCATGTGTTTACTAAAAATCACATACACAGAAAACTCATGATCCATACGGCCCTTCCAACAATAGCGGAAGTCACAGACCTAAAGTTTGGATGTCTTCAGCATCCACCGCATTTTCCAAACATTTCTCCGAGCAGTTTTCATATGCCTGGATGACTTAAAGAAATACTGGGATGAAGCGAGATCCGTTGCGACTAAGAGGTACGCTACGTAGCGCACAAACAGTTGCCCACACTTCTAATGACGTCAGACACTTTGTGTGGTGAAACTGAATTGGGCGTGGGGCTGTATGTGCACAATTATTTGAAATAATAGTATTGTAGCAGGAAATGACCTCCTACCACAGAATACTTGATGCTGTACAAGGGATCTGACTACCACGCTTTGCAAAACATTGGATCAAACGACGTAGTATTTAAAAGAGTTAAAATGGACAACATTATATACATACTGGTGTAATGTTGTTGCATTAATTTGAGGTATAAGCGGTGCTGATATTCAAGACCAGACTAACGTTAATTATAATCTTTTAGTATTCATCTTACGATAATCGGTGATTAAATAAAAAGAAATAAATCAGTTTATATTTGGACATTTATTTTAACATTGATCATTGTTCCGTTAAAATTTCAGCATATCAAACTTGATTCATAACTAAACTGGTGCCTTATTTAGGATTGTGAAAATGTGAGTTTTTAATCTTACGGAACACATCAGATAGGGAGCCAAGATTGGGAGACTACATACAACACTGCATTCATAAAATAACACACGAAGAACATTGAAACATATCCAAGAGGAAACTAACCACAACCAACCGATTCAATTTTCACCCAAAGAAGTTACGTTCGTAGCGCAATCCTGTCCGTCATGAAATTACTACACACTGGTATACTAAATTCATACTAACTCTCTGTGAAATCTTCCCGAAAAGAATAGCTGAGGGCTACTTTGATGATTACACCACATGCTTCACGTGGTCAACTTGGTTTACACAAAGAGTGTAACTCCACAATAATTTTGATAGTTAAAATAAATTAGGTCGAAAAGCAATTTACAAAAGAAAAACCTCGAAGTGATTACTATCGTCTTACTATTAACCTGATGGGTCAAACAATTGTATAAGCACGTGGTACTGGTCTCACAAAGTACAGCCCATGTGGGTTGAACATAAAGAAAAGTTGCTATATTGAAAACTCTTGTCAAGACGAGACGTTATAATCTCACGCACATTCGTATTTAAGATTGGTGATCTTAGTTAGAGCTACTGATCAATACGTGGTTCCACTTTACTCACAAAGTAGTGACAAAACAACTAGCGGAAGATATTCTGAACTTCACACTCGAAATACACTGCGTTGCAATTTAAGATAACGTTAGATATTTTAGAGCTAAACCTGAAATAAAGGTGATTAAATTTTCAGTTAGGCTGAACTTAAGAAATCCATTGTCCTACGGACTTAGCAGACACGCGCTTAGCCGGAGATCTTACCACTTCAGACGCTCGCCGCGGACAGACTGACACGGGATCCTACCGAGCTTGCTTAACAGATAGAAACGGAAGTGACCAGAGAGGCAGCTTCCTATACCAACATGACAAGGGACGGACAGGACCATACTAAGAATAGAAACCTCTCTGCTTTTAGAAAGCGTAGCTACCTGTTCCGACGTTGGTCCTACTGTTCTCTAGCAGACAGGCTTGTCTGCTACCATCCAGCATGCAACTAGAAATACATTTGCTCATTCATCCTCTCACACAGAAGGGAAGGGGGATGACAGTATCTTATCATATACAGTATATAAAAGAAAGCGGATGTAGGTTCCGTATGAGACTGACATGAATTACATATAAACTGTGTTTCAAAATGTAGTAGTGTGACAGATTGTTTTTGTTTATGTGTAAAAGTAACACGTTTCACTGCTCAGTCTCCTCCCAGATAGTCAGAAACACTACAGTAAATTTAGAAGAGGAATTTATGCCGTAAATGACAACAGATTTAAGAAATTAACATCAAAGGAATTCAACAGAGACCTTTCACTGGTGCGCAAAACTAAAGAACAAAAGTAACTTTCGCATGATGTGTCATATAGCTACGTACAGGGATAGGCAAAATAATTTGATCATCTGTACTTACTTGGGAATGGTTTATGAAAAAACACCCATTTGCCTGTAATACAGCTGCGATTCTTTTTGGAAATTTGTAGTAAGTTCCTATTTGTAGTAAGTTCCAAATTACTGAGATCATCGGTCCCGCCGGTCGGAGTGGCCGTGCGGTTCTAAGCGCTACAGTCTGGAACCGAGCGACCGTTACGGTCGCAGGTTCGAATCCTGCCTCGGGCATGGATGTGTGTGATGTCCTTAGGTTAGTTAGTTCTAAGTTCTAGGCGACTGATGACCTCAGAAGTTAAGTCGCATAGTGCTCAGAGCCATTTGAACCATTTCATCGGTCCCTAGGCTTACACATTACGTAACCTAACTTAATCTAACTTAACGCTAAGGACAACACACACACCCACGCGCGAGGGAGGACTCGAATCTCCCACGGGGCTGGCCGCGCGAACCGCGGCAAGGCTCCCTAGACCACGCGGCTACCCCGCGCGGCTCGTCTTCGAATATTGGTATATAATGATTGCATAGTCCCCAGTGGAATGTTATGCCACTCTTCGATCAGAACCTCTTCTAACTCCTGTAGTGACGAGGAAGGCGGAAATCTGCTCCGGAGTTACGCTCCAATACTGCCCCCAAGGGTACGATAATGTTCAAATCCGGGGACTGTGCTGGCCAGGGAAGACGCTGCAGTTCAGTTGCACGCTCCGCCTGCCACGATTGTTCTGTCCTGGCTGTGTGAATGGGTGCATAATCGTCCTGAAATATGGCATCATTGTTGGGAAACAACATTTGAATCATGAGGTGCACTTGATCACCTAAGGTGTTCACATAATCGTTGGCTGTAACACAGCCTTTGAGAGTAATGATGGGACCAGCAGAATACCATGATATGGCTGCCCACGCCATGACACTTTCAGCTCCATGCTTAACCATGGAATCAAGCAATCAGGATTGTAGGCTTCTTTTGGCGTTCTCCAGTTTGGCGGCCTGATGTTGGAAATAGCGTAAACATTGACTCGTCGGACCATATTACGTGCTTCCACTGATCAGCTGTACAGGATTTATGCTTCTTTGCGTTGGCTGTCGTCAGTAATGATTTCGGTATAGCAGCTCGTCCATGAATAATCACTTTATGGAGTTCTCGACAGACAGTCTCGATAGATATGGGGTCTCGAAGATGGTTATTTAGCACTGCAGTCACTTTAGCCGCCGTAGTTTTGTGTTGTCTTGCCACAATTCATGTTAGCGTACAACGAGCTCCGTCATTCAGTTTTGATCTGCGCCCACTATTACGTTTACACGACAATGTCTTTCCATGTTTTGTGTAGGCTATCATGACTGTTAAACAGTTGCTCTTGAAACATTCAATAAGTTGGCAGTCTTGGTTACTGATGGTCCTGCTAATCAGGCCCCCACAATCTGCTCTCTTTGGAAATAACTCTGTTAGGTCTTTCGTTACACATCGACCTCGGTATCTGAATGTAGACACGAGATGCGCCCTACTCGTAAACAACCTTCACTGATGCCTAGTCCGCACAGAACACGCATAGTCCAGAGCGACACGTGTCTTACATGCGTTGTTGACCGTCAAACACAACCGACCGATTACTACCGCTGTTCACATTATTTTGCCTATCCCCTGCAAATGAAACTTGGACCCTACATAGAAATAACTGCTACAATATAGTACAGAAGGTAGCTGGAAGAAATACCCAATGAAACGAACAGAAATGACACTTTTATTCAAAGACAATAATTACGTTGAAGTATCCGCGATTCATGATGGTCATCTGGACATTACAAAATTCGGGACATGGTTCTTGATGGGGTGTGTCACCACCAAGGACGGCAATGCATCTCTGCAACCTGTTCCAATTCTCGCCACAAGGTCGGTCAGGAATTTTTGTGGTAGGAGGTTCCATTCCTCGACCAGCGTGGTTAGCAACTGTTGGATGATGGTTGGTGCATGTGGGCCGTACCGCAGTACGTTTCCCCAACGCATCCCACACATCCTTGAAGGAATTTAAAGCGGCGGAATTGGCAGGCCAGCCCATTCACTGAATATCCTCTCGTTCTAAGGGCTGCACCACCTACACAGTTCGCCGGCCAGAGTGGTCGAGCGGTTCTAGGTGCTTCAGTCTGGAACCGCGCGACCGCTACGGTCACAGGTTCGAATCCTGTCTCGGGCATGGATGTGTGTGATGTCCTTAGGTTAGTTAGGTTAAACTAGTTCTAAATTCTAGGGGACTGATGACCTCAGATGTTAAGTCCCGTAGTGCTCAGAGCCATTTTGAACCTACACAGTTCGATGAGGTCACGCGTTGTCATCCATAAAAATGGAGTCAGAGCTGAATGCACCCCTGAAAATATGCACTAGGAGAAGAAATACAGAGTCGCAATAAAGATGACCGGTGCATGTTACGTGTTCAAAGATTTTGAGGTCAGTATGCCCATGCAACATCGTGCCTCCCTACACCTTGTAAGACGTCGTGGTCTCCTGACCTTCATTGCTTACATATTCCGCCCTCACAATCATATTCCGCACATCAAGACGCTTCATTCGAACCCAGACTTGATAAGATAAAGTCAATGTTGTATGAACTCATGTAAACAATATGCAAATAACTAGTGAATCGTAAGTGCGCACCGAGATTGAAATACTCGAGGCTGGCGTACACGCACACAGTCAAGACACGATGGTCTCAGGGGCTTTTAGTTCGGGAAAGGCAAACCGCACCCCGGAGGTCTGGTCCCTTCAGAGGACGAGTCAACCTATCTACGTCGGCCGGCGACCGCCCGTAGAGCAGACAGCGTTTGTCCAAGTGAAAGGGAGAACGACCCCGTGTTCGGCTTAAAAGCAAATTCCGCTACATTGTGTGGGAGCGCCCAGCCTCCGCATTCTTTACAAACATGGCATGCAGTTTCAGAGGATTTCGCAGGGAGGCAGCAAACGCCAAACGCCGATGCTACAGATTTCCGGATTGGTCGCCTTAAACGAAACGTCATTCTCCCGTTTTAGAAGAGGAATGCTGATTGGCAGACAATATGCCTGACGCCTTGAGCTGAAGGAGTAAGGGAAGAGACTGAAAGATATACCCCTTCATGTCTGGCGTGGAAAGGGGCCGTTCCGTTGTCGCTCTTGGAGCGTGTGCGCTCGTACGTGTACTCAAAGAGCGAGGAACAAGTCACTCCTCAGTACTGCGAGAGCACCTCTGTCGAGAGTGAATCAGAGTGCGACTCTATATTGAGTCCTTGCGATTAAGCGTTGTTCACTGTGTCGGTCACCACACTTATTGTGCAGTGTGAACGGTCAGAGTTATAGTTAAACGCCTGCGAGCGAATTTTTGAGTGGCATCGCGGTGGACTGGTTATCTGACCGGTGTACCACGCCAATAGTTAGACTAGGGGCGAATAGGAGGCCTTCACTTCATCAAGGCGTAGGGAGAGTTTGATTGTCGAAGGTCAATCCAGATAGAACGAGAGTTATCTTATTTGTCAGCCGCAAGCGGCGCAGACAGCAGTCATCACAGCTTACGGTATTGTGCGCTACGGCTCTTGCGAGCCCAATATTTCCTTCACAACAGTACACTTCACTGCATTTCACACGCGACAGCCTCGACCGTACCTAGCAACGGATAATTATTCAAGTTGAGTAGGCGCGGCTCTCAGCCATTCTGCCAAGTCAATAACAATCTTAAACTTCGTATAGAAATTTCATTAGTGAATCGTATCCTTAAGAGGTAACTTCACATTCCGAAAAGAACCCGGAAATAACTTGTTCAGTTCATAACTAAAAGTGCCATAGTGATTTCTGAGAATTTTTGCAAAATAAATAATAATTTTCGTTAATTTCATGTTTTTCTTACACTAACTAGTACTACTACAGCACCCAAGTTCAAATGGTTCAAATGGCTCTGAGCACTATGGGACTTAACATCTGTGGTCATCAGTCCCCTAGAACTTAGAACTACTTAAACCTAACTAACCTAAGGACATCACGCCCATCCATGCCCGAGGCAGGATTCGAACCTGCGACCGTAGCAGCCGCGCGGTTCCGGACTGCGCGCCTAGAACCGCTAGACCACCGCGGCCGGCAGCACCCAAGTATCCCAGTAGTTACGTAAGAAATTTTGTGAATTTTTGTGTCATTTCCTTATAGCGGACGACTCCAGAAGATATTTATTGCTGAAAGTTTTTCAGGCATTTCTCTTTAGAACGTTAGGAGCGTCTGTCTGACTTCTGTAGTAGTGTGTGGGTGGAAATTGCATCTTGCAGGAGCCACAGGGTAAAGGGAACATCTCAGATTAATCCGTTGCGCAGAGTGACCGAATAGCACCCACACGTCGCTCACACCCTTAATACGTGGATCTCAAATCTGTGTGCCTGTCTGGGACTGGGAGCGAGATCCCCATCAACGACATGTGAAAGGTGATGTGTACCTGGATAGCTCCTTTGTTTACGAGCATTGCCTGCGAAAGGCAGGGGATCAGGTTATGGTTTAAATCAGCTAGAAATCTGACAGTGGTCGCGCAAAATTAAGTGGCACCAGCATTGTCGTCCTGAGCGCTGGAAGATCCCATTCCTCCGAAAGAGCGGACACCTAGTTGACGCCTGCCGACCGGAGTGGTTGGAACGTTTTCATTGCTGTCTCTTCACTCCATAGAATCATCACGAACCATAGTTGCAGAGTTACGTACTTTGTCATGAAATTTATGTCCGAAGAGACAAACGTGCGAAGAGACAAACGTGGAAGCAAAAATCTCATCGAGAACGAACTTGAGAGGGCTCCCGAAACTGCACGCTATTCCAGTCACTTAATAAATCTGATAAAGGAAGGAGGATTAGTGTCTAGCGTCCCGTCGCAGCGCGGCCATTAGAGACGGAGTACAACCTCGCATTACGGAGGGGTATGGAAGGAAATCGGCCGTGCCCTTTTCAAAGGAACCATCCTGGCATTTTCCTCAAGCGATTTAGGGAAATCACGGAAAACCCAAATCTTGATGGTCGGTTGTGGATTTGAACCATCGTCCTCCCGTGTGCTAACCACTGCGCACACCTCGCTCGGTGACTGAACGAAGAAAGCGGATGCCGTTTTCTATATCACAGATGTGAAGGCGACTTTTAGATAAGCCGAAACTAATAATCAATAAAATTATATTTACGATCTTGACTGTTAAGGTTTTTTCTGAAGCCACAGCTTTAACACAACATATCGTTTATCTCCAAATTTTGCAATGTCAGATAATAAAGAAGGGGGAAATAGCCAAAAGTACTTCCCAAGGTTTCGCTGCTTCGGAAAGACGCGAAAGAAGGAGAAGAAAATTTTATTTTTGGATAATATCGCCCAACAGGGGACTGACGCACAATTTCCATATGGCTCGTCTTCAACATCTACATCTACATTTATACTCCGCAAGCCACCCAACGGTGTGTGGCGGAGGGCACTTTACGTGCCACTGTCATTACCTCCCTTTCCTGTTCCAGTCGCGTATGGTTCGCGGGAAGAACGACTGTCCGAAAGCCTCCGTGCGCGCTCTAATCTCTCTAATTTTACATTCGTGATCTCCTCGGGAGGTATAAGTAAGGGGAAGCAATATATTCGATACCTCATCCAGAAACGCACCCTCTCGAAACCTGGATAGCAAGCTACACCGCCATGCAGAGCGCCTCTCTTGCAGAGTCTGCAACTTGAGTTTGTTAAATATCTCCGTAACGCTATCACGGTTACCAAATAACCCTGTGACGAAACGCGCCGCTCTTCTTTGGATCTTCTCTATCTCCTCCGTCAACCCGATCTGGTACGGATCCCACACTGATGAGCAATACTCAAGTATAGGTCGAACGAGTGTTTTGTAAGCCACCTCCTTTGTTGATGGACTACATTTTCTAAGGACTCTCCCAATGAATCTCAACCTGGTACCCGCCTTACCAACAATTAATTTTATATGATCATTCCACTTCAAATCATTCCGCACGCATACTCCCAGATATTTTACAGAAGTAACTGCTACCAGTGTTTGTTCCGCTATCATATAATCATACAATAAAGGATCCTTTTTTCTATGTATTCGCAATACATTACATTTGTCTATGTTAAGGGTCAGTTGCCACTCCCTGCACCAAGTGCCTATCCACTGCAGATCTTCTTGCATTTCGCTACAATTTTCTAATGCTGCAACTTCTCTGTATACTACAGCATCATCCGCGAAAAGCCGCATGGAACTTCCGACACTATCTACTAGGTCATTTATACATATATTGTGAAAAGCAATGGTCCCATAACACTCCCCTGTGGCACGCCAGAGGTTACTTTAACGTCTGTAGACGTCTCTCCATTGATAACAACATGCTGTGTTCTGTTTGCTAAAAACTCTTCAGTCCAGCCACACAGCTGGTCTGATATTCCGTAGGCTCTTACTTTGTTTATCAGGCGACAGTGCGGAACTGTATCGAACGCCTTCCGGAAGTCAAGAAAAATAGCACCTACTTGGGAGCCTGTATCTAATATTTTCTGGGTCTCATGAACAAATAAAGCGAGTTGGGTCTCACACGATCGCTGTTTCCGGAATCCATGTTGATTCCCACATAGTAGATTCTGGGTTTCCAAAAACGATATGATACTCGAGCAAAAAACATGTTCTAAAATTCTACAACAGATCGACGTCAGAGATATAGGTCTATAGTTTTGCGCATCTGCTCGACGACCCTTCTTGAAGACTGGGACTCCCTGTGCTCTTTTCCAATCATTTGGAACGTTCCGTTCCTCTGGAGACTTGCGGTACACGGCTGTTAGAAGGGGGGCAAGTTCTTTCGCGTACTCTGTGTAGAATCGAATTGTTATCCCGTCAGGTCCAGTGGACTTTCCTCTGTTGAGTGATTCCAGTTGCTTTTCTATTCCTTGGACACTTATTTCGATGTCAGCCATTCTTTCGTTTGTGCGAGGATTTAGAGAAGGAACTGCATTGCGGTCTTCCTCTGTGAAACATCTTTGGAAAAAGGTGTTTAGTATTTCAGCTTTACGCGTGTCATCCTCTGTTTCAATGCCATCATCATCCCGAAGTATCTGGATATGCTGTTTCGAGCCACTCACTGATTTAACGTAAGACCAGAAATTCCTAGGATTTTCTGTCAAGTCGGTATATAGAATTTTACTTTCGAATTCACTGAACGCTTCACGCATAGCCCTCCTTACGCTAACTTTGACATCGTTTAGCTTCTGTTTGTCTGAGAGGTTTTGGCTGCGTTTAAACTTGGAGTGAAGCTGTCTTTGCTTTCGCAGTAGTTTCCTAACTTTGTTGTTGTACCACGGTGGGTTTTTCCCGTCCCTCACAGTTTTACTCGGCACGTACCTGTCTAAAACGCATTTTACGATTGCCTTGAACTTTTTCCATAAACACTCAACATTGTCAGTGTCGGAACAGAAATTTTCGTTTTGATCTGTTAGGTAGTCTGAAATCTGCCTTCTATTACTCTTGCTAAACAGATAAACCTTCCTCCCTTTTTTATATTCCTATTAACTTCTACATTCAGGGATGCTGCAACGGCCTTATGATCACTGATTCCCTGTTCTGCACATACAGAGTCGAAAAGTTCGGGTCTGTTTGTTATCAGTAGGTCCAAGATGTTATCTCCACGAGTCGGTTCTCTGTTTAATTGCTCGAGGTTATTTTCGGATAGTGCACTCAGTATAATGTCACTCGATGCTCTGTCCCTACCACCCGTCCTAAACATGAGTGTCCCAGTCTACATGTGGTAAATTGAAATCTCCACCTAAGACTATAACATGCTGAGAAAATTTATGTGAAATGTATTCCAAATTTTCTCTCAGTTGTTCTGCCACTAATGCTGCTGAGTCGGGAGGTCGGTAAAAGGAGCCAATTATTAACCTAGCTCGGTTGTTGAGTGTAACCTCCACTCATAATAATTCACAGGAACTATCCACTTCTACTTCATTACAGGATAAACTACTACTAACAGCGACGAACACTCCACCACCGGTTGCATGCAATCTATCCTTTCTAAACACCGTCTGTACCTTTGTAAAAATTTCGGCAGGATTTATCTCTGCCTTCAGCCAGCTTTCTGTACCTATAACGATTTCAGCTTCGGTGCTTTCTATCAGCGCTTGAAGTTCCGGTACTTTACCAACGCAGCTTCGACAGTTTACAATTACAATACCGATTGCTGCTTGGTCCCCGCATGTCCTGACTTTGCCCCGCACCCGTTGAGGCTGTTGCCCCTTCTGTACTTGCCCAAGGCCATCTAATCTATTTTAGTGTCAGTATCGTGTAAACATTATTGTCTTCTACGGTACCCATTTTTCATTTGATGAGATTTCCTTCTGGCAATGCTTGGCCGATGATGGCAGAGAGTGGTCGCTCTTGTTCTGTTGATCCTTCGTTTATGCGACTACTTCTTTTTCGGTATTCTAGCGAGAAATTTAGAAACTATGGACTTTGAATGTCAGTATTTGTCGAATTATTGTTCGTAGCGATATAACCTGTTAATACGATTGTTTTCAGCCTCGCTAGCTGTAGCCTACAAGTTATGCGAGATACACGTTTGTGCATAAACTTCTGCTGTCGAACTCTGAGCAAGTAGAGGCCGTATTACATTATGTTCACTCTACCGTACATTGCAGAGTGAAATTAGTGTTCTGTCTGGAAGCTAACCTTGTACTGAATTGTATTAAACCGGGGACATAGAGACGTAGAGGCTTCGTCCCGCCATAGCCCTCAGTGATTCACAACCCCACAACAGCCTACAGCAGTCGACCCACCCCACCGCCGCCCCGGACCGAATCCAGGGTTATTGTGCGGTTCGGCCCCCAGTGGCCCTCTCTGGGAACGTCGCATACCGGACGAGTGTAACCCCAAATGTTTGTGTGGTAGAATAATGGTGGTATGTGTGTACGTGAAAACGGTGTTTGCGCAGCAATCGCCCACGGTGTGTAACTGAAGCAGAATAAGGGGAACCAGCCCGCATTCGCCGAGATAGATGGAAAACCGCGTTAAAAACCGTCCACAAGATGGCTGGCGTACTTTACCTCTACACTAATCCGCCGGGCGGATCCGTGCCGGGGACCGGCACTCCTCCCCGCTCGGGAAGCAGCGTGTTAGACCGCGCGGTTAGCCGGGCGGGCAAGCTATCCGTTCTCCGCAACTTTGTAAATGATTGACACTGGACTTCTTTCGGGGCGATAGGTAGCGCTGTTAGCGAGTTTTATCGAGCTCTACTTAGACAGCTCCTGGAGTGCAGGTTCTCTGCAGGAGGTCGGATATAGTGAACGGCCGATGCGACTGCACGTTCAGCTTCCGAGGCGAGAGTAACCTTGGTGCTAGTTTACTGCACCCCATAGAAGGCCCGGCAATGAAGTGTGTGTTTAATCGTCCGACGGCAGCCGCCACACCTCGTCTGACGTGAGTGACTTTATTCCACGGCGGCGCGACAACGTAGCTCGGCAGCAATAAACGCATCCTACACCGCCTGCTGTCACCCAGGTGTCTGTGTGTTTGCTGAGCAGATGTTGGCTCCCTGCTACCATTCTCCTTTTCCTACTACCCCTCCTCTTTTCCTACCCCACTCCTACCCCACTCAGGACGTCTACTAGTAACTATCTGATCAAAATACAGGGTGTTTCAAAAATGACCGGTATATTTGAAACGGCAATAAAAACTAAACGAGCAGCGATAGAAATACACCGTTTGTTGCAATATGCTTGAGACAACAGTACATTTTCAGGCAGACAAACTTTCGAAATTACAGTAGTTACAATTTTCAACAACAGATGGCGCTGCGGTCTGGGAAACTCTATAGTACGATATTTTCCACATATCCACCATGCGTAGCAATAATATGGCGTAGTCTCTGAATGAAATTACCCGAAACCTTTGACAACGTGTCTGGCGGAATGGCTTCACATGCAGATCAGATGTACTGCTTCAGCTGTTCAATTGTTTCTGGATTCTGGCGGTACACCTGGTCTTTCAAGTGTCCCCACAGAAAGAAGTCACAGATGTTCATGTCGGGCGAATAGGGAGGCCAATCCACACCGCCTCCTGTATGTTTCGGATAGCCCAAAGCAATCACACGATCATCGAAATATTCATTCAGGAAATTAAAGACGTCGGCCGTGCGATGTGGCCGGGCACCATCTTGCATAAACCACGAGGTGTTCGCAGTGTCGTCTAAGGCAGTTTGTACCGCCACAAATTCACGAAGAATGTCCAGATAGCGTGATGCAGTAATCGTTTCGGATCTGAAAAATGGGCCAATGATTCCTTTGGAAGAAATGGCGGCCCAAACCAGTACTTTTTGAGGATGCAGGGACGATGGGACTGCAACGTGGGGCTTTTCGGTTCCCCATATGCGCCAGTTCTGTTTATTGACGAAGCCGTCCAGGTAAAAATAAGCTTCGTCAGTAAACCAAATGCTGTCCACATGCATATCGCCGTCATCAATCCTGTGCACTATATCGTTAGCGAATGTCTCTCGTGCAGCAATGGTAGCGGCGCTGAGGGGTTGCCGCGTTTGAATTTTGTATGGATAGAGGTGTAAACTCTGGCGCATGAGACGATACGTGGACGTTGGCGTCATTTGGACCGCAGCTGCAACACGGCGAACGGAAACCCGAGGCCGCTGTTGGATCACCTGCTGCACTAGCTGCGCGTTGCCCTCTGTGGTTGTCGTACGCGGTCGCCCTACCTTTCCAGCACGTTCATCCGTCACGTTCCCAGTCCGTTGAAATTTTTCAAATAGATCCTTTATTGTATCGCTTTTCGGTCCTTTGGTTACATTAAACCTCCGTTGAAAACTTCGTCTTGTTGCAACAACACTGTGTTCTAGGCGGTGGAATTCCAACACCAGAAAAATCCTCTGTTCTAAGGAATAAACCATGTTGTCTACAGCACACTTGCACGTTGTGAACAGCACACGCTTACAGCAGAAAGACGACGTACAGAGTGGCGCACCCTCAGACTGCGTTGTCTTCTATATCTTTCACATCACTTGCAGCGCCATCTGTTGTTGAAAATTGTAACTACTGTAATTTCGAAAGTTTGTCCACCTGAAAATGTACTGTTGTCCCAAGCATATTGCAACAAACGGTGTATTTCTATCGCTGCTCGTTTAGTTTTTATTGCTGTTTCAAATATACCAGTCATTTTTGAAACACCCTGTACATTAACAGGGGAGGTCTCCACCCTTCAGCTTTATGGCGGCTTGAACTCTGCTGGCGACACATTCAATGAGGTCTCTGTCATTGGAGGAATGATAGCCCATTCTCCCTCTAGAGCCGAAAGCAGAGAAGATAGTAAGGGTGGACGCAGGGGTGGAGGGAAGCCAATGGTCTCAGTCATTCCAAAGGTGTTCCACTGGATCCAGATCAGGACGCTTACTAGATAATATGTTTCAGGAATATTATTATCTTTGAATGCGAACATTTTAGGTTAGGCTTTACCGTGACTGCTATTGATATTAAATGAAACAAGTTTACTGTTATAAGAACGTAGGCTTCCGCGACCGGTATCATAGGGCACGAGGAAGGCCGTTGCAATTCGGCCGAAACGTCGGTTTTAGTTTATTATTGTTGTTAGTTTTTAGCAATGACGCGGCATAAGAAGAATTTTAATCACTAAATTTACTGTTATCAGTCACCATTTTATTTATCTCCACGACGCGTTTAAAAGATTTAAACCTCCATCATGAGGTGGATTTCCATTAGTTAGTATGACATTTGTGTGTGTTTTGTGTTACGATTTTGGGAGGAACTTGTGGCACTGTGTAGTGGAGAAACAAGACACTATTTCAGAACAGGTTCAGTAATCAAAGGATTACTGAATGATGGATTGGACACACTCGAGCAAATGATTCAGCCTTATATTACTGGCCTCCAAGGTCACTGGACCTGAATGTCGGTGATTCAAACTGCTGACGTCATCGGTCATTGGCCAACTTATGCTAAGAACAAAACACATACGCATGCCCGAGGGAGGACTCGAACCTCCGGCGATAGGGGCCGCGCAACACGTGACATGGCGCCTCAAACCGCGCGGCCATTCCACGCGGCAACCATCAACAACAACAAATGAACTAAGACATCACATAACAGCAGCTTTAGAACCTGTAACTCAAGAGACGCCCGATGCAGTGTGAATACAATTTGAATACCGCATTGCCATATGCTATGCATCTCACGGGGGACATATTGAGCACCTATGAAAAGGTATGAAAAAAAAACTTTTTGTGTTTCCCGTTCATCAAAAAACAAAATTCATTGTATACGGGCTATTTACAATTTGTACAGAAACCAGATGGCAGTTATAAAAGTCGAGGGGCACGGAAGGGAAGCAGTGGTTGGGAAGGGAGTGAGACAGGGTTGTAGCCTGTCCCTGATGTTATTCAATCTGTATATTGAGCAAGCAGTAAAGGAAACAAAAGAAAAATTCGGAGTAGGGATTAAAATCCATGGAGAAGAAATAAAAATTTTGAGGTTCGCCGATGACATTGTAATTCTGTCAGAAACAGCAAAGGACTTGGAAGAGCAGTTGAACGGAATGGACAGTGTCCTGAAAGGAGGATATAAGATGAACATCAACAAAAGCAAAACAAGGATAATGGAATGTAGTCTAATTAAGTCTAATGATGCTGAGGGAATTAGATTAGGAAATGAGACGCTTAAAGTAGTAAAGGAGTTTTGCTATTTGGGGAGCAAAGTAACTGATGATAGTCGAAATAGAGAGGATATAAAATGTAGACTGGCAATAGCAAGGAAAGCGTTTCTGAAGAAGAGAAATTTGTTAACATCCAGTATAGATTTAAGTGTCAGAAAGTCGTTTCTGAAAGTATTTGTATGGAGGGTAACCATGTATGGAAGTGAAACATGGACGATAAATAGTTTGGACAAGAAGAGAATAGAAGCTTTCGAAATGTGGTGCTACAGAAGAATGCTGAAGATTAGATGGGTAGATCACATAACTAATGAGGAGGTATTGAATGGAATTGGGGAGAAGAGGAATTTGTGGCACAACTTGACAAGAAGAAGGGACCGGTTAGCAGGACATGTTCTGAGGCATCAGGGGATCACAAATTTAGCATTGGAGGGCAGCGTGGAGGGTAAAAATCGTAGAGGGAGACCAAGAGATGAATACACTAAGCAGATTCAGAAGGATGTAGGCTGCAGTAAGTACTGGGAGATGAAGAAGCTTGCACAGGATAGGGTAGCATGGAGAGCTGAATCAAACCAGCCTCGGGACTGAAGACCATAACAACAACAACATTGTATATGTTTATTAGTTTGAGAAATATAGACGTGCCAAATCGGATGGCTCTTTTTTATACACCCTGTGCTTCTCTGCAATGACTTACATCACCGGTGAAGGGCCACGTGACCGCCCGGAACGAGTCTTTCTCCATCCCCAGCGCTCCAGTGTGTTCTTTCAAGTTGGTGACTAATACTTCGTCCGGTGAGTTTATCCTCAGACCATGTGTAGACACTGGCTGCTGAAAGCATGACTTCAGCTTTGCAGAGAAGCGACGCAGTTGTCTGAGCAAGGCGACTTAGCCGCAAGTAAGTGTCACCTGCGCAGCTCGCATTGACATTCAGGTGCGCCAGCTAGTGGCAAGTGGCGCTGGGCTGGCAAACAAAACGGCGCCGACCGCAACCCACGGCGGCGCAGCGCACACAATGGCCCGCTTCTTACGCAACGCTGCGGTCTTCCGTGCTCCCCGCCCTGGCGCTCTCGCTCCATTCTGAAGCCGGCGCCTCTACAGTCTGCAGCCAGGTGTCCGATTGCTTCCGGCGGCGCGTGCCTCTTCTGCAGTCGGCAGCCCGGCACTGTCGTTTATACACTACTGGCCATTAAAATCGCTACACCAAGAAGAAATGCAGATGATAAACGGGTATTCATTGGACAAATATATTACACTAGAACGCACATGAGATTACTTTTTCACGCAATTTCGATGCATAGATCCTGAGAAATCAGTACCCAGAACAACAGCCACCTCTGGCCGTAAAAACGGCCTTGATACGCCTGGGCATTGAGTCAAACAGAGCTTGGATGGCGTGTACAGGTACAGCTGCCCATGCAGCTTCAACCCAATACCGCCGTTCATCAAGAGTAGTGACTGGCGTATTGTGACAAGCCAGTTGCTCGGCCAACATTGACCAGACGTTTTCAATTGGTCAGAGATCTGGAGAATGTGCTGGCCAGGACAGCAGTAGAACATTTTCTGTATCCAGAAAGGCCCGTACAGGACCTGCAACATGCGGTCGTGCATTATCCTGCTGAAATGTAGGGTTTCTCAGGGATCGAATGAAGGGTAGAGCCACGGGTCGTAATACATCTGAAATGTAACGTCCACTGTTCAAAGTGCCGTCAGTACGAACAAGAGGTGACCGAGACGTTTAACCAATGGCACCCCATACAATCACGTCGGGTGATCCGTCAGTATGGCGATGACGAATACACGCTTCCAATATGCATTCACCACGATGTCGCCAAACACGGATGCGACCATCATAATGCTGTAAACACAACCTGGATTCATCCGAAAAAATGACGTTTTGCCATTCGTGCACCCAGGTTCGTCGTTGAGTACACCATCGCAGGCGCTCCTGTATGTGATGCAGCGTCAAGGGTAACCGCAGCCATGGTATCCGAGCTGATAGTCGATGCTGCTGCAAACGTCGTCGAACTGTTCATGCAGATGGTTGTTGTCTTGCTAACGTCCCCAACTGTTGACTCAGGGATCGAGACGTGGCTGCACGATCCGTTACAGCCATGTGGATAAGATGCCTGTCATCTCGACTGTTAGTGATACGAGGCTGTTTTGATCCAGCACGGCGTTCCGTATTACCCTCCTGAACTCACCGATTCCATATTCTGCTAACAGTCATTGGATCTCGACCAACGCGAGCAGCAATGTCGCGATACGATAAACCGCAATCGCGATATGCTACAATCCGACCTTTATCAAAGTCGGAAACGTGATGGTACGCATTTCTCCTCCTTACACGAGGCATCACAACAACGTTTCTCCAGGCAACGCCAGTCAACGTCTGTTTGTGTATGAGAAATCGGTTGGAAACTTTCCTCATGTCAGCACGTTGTAGGTGTCGCCACCGGCGCCAACCTTGTGTGAATGCTCTGAAAAGCTAATCATTTGCATATCACAGCATCGTTTTCCTATCGGTTAAATTTCGCGTCTGTAGCACGTCATCTTCGTGGTGTAGCAATTTCAATAGCCAGTAGTGTACCTGCAGACCTTGTATTCCGCGCCGTTATCCGCAAAACTATGAACAATTCGCCTATTCAGGACTCCATCGACAATGCTGAAATCAGATAGCAGCGCGGGATTAGCAGAGCCGTCTGGGGCGCTGCAGTCATGGACTGTGCAGCTGGTCCCGACGGAGGTTCGAGTCCTCCCTCGGGCATGGGTGTGTGTGTTTGTCCTTAGGGTAACTTAGGTTAAGTAGCGTGCAAGCTTAGTGACTGATGACCTTGACTGAAGTCCCATAATATTTCACACACATTTGAACTATTATTATTTTTTTTTAATCAGATATCTTCCGCGAAAGCCGCTGGTACTGCCTACTATGGATATTAACAGCTGTCTTTTACCGGAGTACTGCCCGGACACATGGAAATTTGTCCACGTTATCCCAGTTCCGAAGCCTGTAAAAAAATCATTCGCAACCAGACAACTATTGCCCCATAAGCTTACAGCCTACTATGGGGAAAGTGCTGGAGCTAATTCTCCTTATCAGGAACACCGCTCGATTGGAACAACATAACATCACGCGCTCAAAACAGTGTGTTTATATATTTGACGCGTTTCAGGTGCAGCCCATCTTCAGAATGTCTGCCAAACGAAATACAGTGTCATGAGAGCACAACACTCAAATGCGTTAAAAACTTTCAAAATGAAATGCACGCACCACCCAAAATGTTTTCATACTAAGTATAGTCTCTTGTACGTACATATTCACCATCAGCGCTCAACTGACGGCGAGTCGCCGTTACAAAACATAACTATCGAAATGTGCCAACAGGTGGCGCGGTTGTGACATTAGAGGAGTTAATAGCAGTCACAGAGATAAACGAATAAATTCCCGGCCGGAGTGGCTGAGCGGTTCTAGGCGCTTCAGTCTGAAACCGCGCGACCGCTACGGTTGCTGGTTCGAATCCTGCCTCGGGCATGGATGTGTGTGATGTTCTTAAGTTAGTTAGATTCAAGTAGTTCTAAGTTCTAGGGGACTGATGACCTCAGCTGTTTCGTCCCATAGTGCTCAGAGCCATTTTCAAATTGGCGTTTGGAAATTATGAAGCAAATAGGAACAAATACCTATACATAAAGCAAAATACAATACTTCAGTCGTATACAGTAACAGATCGTATAAGTAAAAAAAATGGCTCTGAGCACTATGGGACTTAACATCTGAGGTCATCAGACCCCTAGAACTTAGAACTACTTAAACCTAACTAACCTAAGGATATCACACACATCCATGCCCGAGGCAGGATTCGAACCTGCGACCGTAGCGGTCGCGCGGTTTCAGACTGAAGCGCCTAGAACCTCTCGGCCACATCAGCTAGCTACCAGTTAGGTGTCAGTTTCGTTACTTACCTCCATGAATGCCACAGCCACGCCACCTGCTGGCATGTTTCGATAGTTATGTTTTGTAACGGCAACTCGCCATTACTTGTGCACTGATGGAGAGGACGTATGTACGTGAGGCTATAATTTGTAGGAAGACATCTTGCTTGGTGTGTTTACCTTATTATCAAAGTTTTTGTAATGCTTTTGATATCTTTATTTCTCGTGATTACTGTACTATATACGTGTGCTCTCGGGATTTTGTATTTCGTTTCGCCGTCATTCCGAAGACGAATTACACCCCAAATGCTTCAGATATAATATTTTGAACTGATCTGTTCATTTCAAGCGACCCATTCAGTCCTGGTACAAGTACTCTCGATTTACTTTACGGTGGCAGGCGTCCTATGCGTGTTTTGTGTCGCAACGTCAGTTCGTTCAGTTCATGCCTCTCTGCTCACGACGGGACCTTCTGGGAGGTGCATCGAGTTATGAGCTCCCACTTCGCCTGCTTATAGTGTGGGTGGGCACCTATCACATCCTACTGTCAATGCGGCCTCGTTTTTGAAATATTGCCTGTTAAAGTTTGGGCAGCTCTTTACATACAGAAAAGTTTCACATTTGTGGCAAGTGAGCGAGTAGCCGAGTGGCAATCGAGCGAGACTCCCGTCCAGGAGGCTCTGGTTCGAGACCCGTCTATGCTACCATTGTTTCCTTTTTTTCAAATGCCTTTTTCTAATTTATAATTAATCACGAAAATTCCACAAGGAATTGATTAAAAAGAATTACAAGCCGCTATAAATCAAAATCACACATTGAATGTCAAATTTTGTTTCAATCTTTTGCGTTTTTTATTTTTTATTTTAACAGTATTCCATAACGTCAATGCAGTGGCGTTTCCTGCGGACTTGAGAAAATACGGATGCGATTGCGACGAAAATGAATGTGCATTCGTACAATGTTCGTGGTTCCAAAAGTACAAATGTTTTGTTTGTTTTTATAACAAGTATCATACGTCGGAATGTACTCGTCAAAATATAGGAAATATCGATTAACTTTCCATTAAATGAAACATATTTTGAATCCCTCATTCGGTGGTATTTTTTTAATATTCCCTGCCTCAACGGGACAAAATTAAAAATACAACGAAAAAAATTTGAACAATAATGAAATATTTCAAGAAATTACGTTACGGCTAATTTCCTGTTAAAATAGAAAAAACGCAAAAGATTGTAACAAAATTTGACATTCATTGTGTAATTTTGATTTATAGGGGGTTATAATTCTTTTTAATCAATTTCTTGCGGAATTTTCATGATTAATTATGAATTGAAACAGACATTTGAAAAAAAAGAACCAAAAGTAGCATAGACGGGTGTCGAACCAGAGTCGCCGGGACGGGAGTCTCGCTCGCTTGCCACTCGGCTACTCGCTCACTTGTCACAACAGTGAAACTTTTCTGTATGTAAAGAGCTACCCAAACTTTAACAGGCAATATTTAAAAAAAATGGTTCAAATGGCTCTGAGCACTATGGGACTTAACATCTGAGGTCATCAGTCCCCTAGAACTTAGAACTACTTAAACCTAACTATCCTAAGGACATCACACACATCCAGAACCGCTCAGCCACCGCGGCCGGAAATATTTCAAAAACGAGGCCGCATTGGCACCTACAATTTTAGGATGTGGTACGTGCCTGCCCACATTATAAGCAGCCGAAGTGGGAGCTCATAACTCGATGCACCTCCCAGAAGGTCCCCTCGTCAGCAAAACGATGGCGACAGAAATTATCGGTTGACTCTTGAAGGGGGTCAATCCCGCGTTCGGCCATCCTGATTTAGGTCTTCCGTGATTTCCCTAAATCACTCCAGGCAAATGCCGGGATGGTTCCTTTGAAAGGGCACGGCCGACTTCCGTCCCTGTCCATCCCTAATCCTATGAGACCGATGACCTCGCTGTTTGGTCTCTTCCCCCAAACAATCCAACCCAATCCTGAAGGGGGAGAGCTTGGCGGACGTTGGTGTGCTTCTGGCGACCCTTTACTGGAGTCAGGCGGAACCGACAGCAGGAAAGGAAAACAATGGCTTGCTGAGGACTCGGAGTGCCTAGGTAATTGCTGGTGCTCCGGAGGCCGCTCTCATGCAGGGATCTGGGTGGGTGTTGCGCTGTCCCGGGCCGGTACGTATTGTTCACACGAGCAGAGAAGCGGCCGCATTCCTAGGGCGGTGCGTGGCGCGACCACCTCGCGTGGCACGCTGGCCGGCCTTACAGCTTTGTCTCTCCCGTGCAGGGCGCGGCCCGCATTGTGGCTGGCGCCCAGCTGCCGACAACCGCTTTCACACCTCACCAGCTTCCAAAACACGAGGCTCTAACAACGCGACCACAACAAAGGTAAAATTTAATTATGACTGTAGTGTTGCTCACGCTGCTAAATATTGCATTTTCGGGCTACAACAAAGTTACATTACGTGGCAGGTGTCACTAGAGCACAGTTAATAAAGTCATTTCATGAAATAATGGATAAACTAGGCACTCATCTTTTCGTGTTTCTCACGCTGGTCTCGTTGTGAACTCACGGCTCAATCGTCGAAAATCTAGGTAGTGATGATTCCAAGCTGGAATGTAAAGAGGCCTAGGTGTTATTCTCCGATATTCAAAAGTTTTATAGATGCGCTTCACAAACCATTCTTGAAGATTAAACTCTTGCAAGTTAGGACAATGGTGATGTAAAATAGTAATCAGCACTCCGAAAACATCGTTCTTGTGCAACGCACCTAGCTCTTTATTCGCACGAAGTAATGGCCGCTACCGACAGGGGATCTCAGGTTGATTCCGTATTTCTGGATTTCCGGAAAGCTTTTGACACCGTTCCTCACAAGCGACTTCTAATCAAGCTGCGCGCCTATGGGGTATCGTCTCAGTTGTGCGACTGGATTCGTGATTTCCTGTCAGGAAGGTCGCAGTTCGTAGTAATAGACGGCAAATCATCGAGTAAAACTGAAGCGATATCAGGTGTCCCCAGGGAAGCGTCCTGGGACCTCTGCTGTTCCTGATCTATATAAATGACCTGGGTGACAATCTGAGCAGTTCTCTTAGGTTGTTCGCAGATGATGCTGTAATTTACCGTCTAGTAAGGTCATCCGAAGACCAGTATCAGTTGCAAAGCGATTTAGAAAAGATTGCTGTGTGGTGTGGCAGGTGGCAGTTGATGCTAAATAACGAAAAGTGCGAAGTGATCCACATGAGTTCCAAAAGAAATCCGTTGGAATCCGATTACTCGATAAATAGTACAATTCTCAAGGCTGTCAATTCAACTAAGTACCTGGGTGTTAAAATTACGAACAACTTCAGTTGGAAAGACAACATAGATAATATTATGGGCAAGGCGAGCCAAAGGTTGCGTTTCATTGGCAGGACACTTAGAAGATGCAACAAGTCCACCAAAGAGACAGCTTACACTACACTCGTTCGTCCTCTGTTAGAATATTGCTGCGCGGTGTGCGATCCTTACCAGGTGGGAGTGACGGACGACATCGAAAGGGTGCAAAAAAGGGCAGCTCGTTTTGTATTATCACGTAATAGGGGATAGAGTGTGGCAGATATGATACGCGAGTTGAGATGGAAGTCATTAAAGCAAAGACGTTTTTCGTGGCGGCGAGATCTATTTACGAAATTTCAGTCACCAACTTTCTCTTCCGAATGCGAAAATATTTTGTTGAGCCCAACCTACATAGGTAGGAATGATCATCAAAATAAAATAAGAGAAATCAGAGCTCGAACAGAAAGGTTTAGGTGTTCGTTTTTCCCGCGCGCTGTTCGGGAGTGGAATGGTAGAGAGATAGTATGATTGTGGTTCGATGAACCCTCTGCCAAGCACTTAAATGTGAATTACAGAGTAGTCATGTAGATGTAGATGTAGAAGTTACACTTCTTTTTTATTACTTTTGTTGCAATATCACGTAACTCACAAAACATCACTTCACAATATAAAACATACTTGAAAATATCTTCCTCGCTGTTAAAGTTTACATTTCATAAACTGACTACAATTTGCGTCTTTTCAACATGACGACCAAGACTTGAATCTCTAATAACCGCTTACGAGCCCAAAAATCAGAGTTAAAAGTACGACAAAGATCATAGTGACAAAAGAAAGAATACACATAAGAATAATATCATTGCAACATAAACCTATCGATGTATCAAGATACCTCTACATTAATGAAATCAAATCTGAATGTTGTCTCAGAAATATGTTAACTACTTTACAGAAACACAGTAGAATATTGCTGGTATTGAGAGGTTGAGGAGAGGTGCCGTAATGGTTATGTAATTCAAGTACCATTACAAGGTCCAGAGTCCAAAAGTAAGCTAAACAGTTCATTCTCGCCTAAGGTGAATCAGGTTCCTTTTCTCAGGTGTTTCGGAAGATTTATTTGCAGCTTCTATTTCGTAATGTGGGTAGAGGCAGTCCAAACGAAGAACAGCCATTGTTTCATGTTACGATTCGTGTGAGCGGAAAACGCTCATTTCGTTCTCATTACAAGCGGAAGGCTGTTTACACTGCATCTTTAAGCACCCTGTGGGTAGAACGAGGTCGGTGAACAACTGATTATTTATTACAGTCACTGCTGAAATACACTGAGGTAACAAAAGTCATGGGTCACCTTCTAATACCGTACGAGACCGTCTTTTGCCCGGTGTAGTGGAGAAATTCGACGTGGCATGGTCTCAACAAGTCGTTGGAAGCCCCCTACAGAAATACTGAGCCATTCTACCTCTATAGCCGTCCATAATTGCGAAGGTTTTGCTGGTACAGGATTTTGTGCACAAACCTACCTGTCGTTATGTCGCATAAACTTTCGATAGTTTTCACGCCGGACGATCTGGGTGGCCAGAACGTTCTTCAAACCACTCACGGATAACTGTGGCCCGGTAGCATGGTACATTGTCATCTACAAAAATTCCATAGTTGCGTGGGAATGTTAAACCCAAAAATGGCTGCAGAAGTTCTCCAAGAAGCCAAATACAACTATTTCCTGTCAATGATCGGATCCTTTTGACGTGAGAACTCAGTCCATTCCATGTAAATACAGCCCCCACCATTAAGGAGTCACCACCA
The DNA here is from genome assembly GCF_021461395.2 of Schistocerca americana. Classification (NCBI taxonomy): domain Eukaryota; kingdom Metazoa; phylum Arthropoda; class Insecta; order Orthoptera; family Acrididae; genus Schistocerca; species Schistocerca americana. Next base: position 471,713,614 of record NC_060122.1, on the reverse strand, counting down.
GCTCGCACAACTCGGATCCGTGGCTTCGTGTGGTCTGTGCCACACTCGAACCCTCTCATCAGCTCTTACCAACTGAGATCGGGTCTCATCTGACCAGGCCACGGTTCTCCAGACGTCTCGGGACCAACTGATGTGGACTCGAGCCCTGGAGAGGCGCTGCAGGCCATGTCTTTCTGTTAGCAAAGGCACTGGTGTCGGTCGTCAACTGCCACAGCATATAACCCCAAATTTTGCCACTCTGTTGAGACGGTTACGTTCGTCATACGTCCCACGTTGATTTCTTCGGTTAATTCAGGCAGTGTTGCTTGTCTGTTACCACCGACAACTCTACGCAAACGCCGCTGCTCTAGGTAGTTAAATGAAGACCGTCACCCACTGCGTTGTCCATGGTGAGAGGAAATGCCTGGAACTCGGTATTCTCGACAGGTTCTTGACACTTTGAACCTTCGAATATTGAATTCCTTAACGATTTCTGGAATGGAATGTCCCGTGGCTCTAGCTCCAACAAGCATACCGCGTTCAAAATCTGTTCATTCCCGTCGCGCGGCCATAATCACGTTGAAAACCTGACTCGTGACTCATCTGACTACAAATGGCAGTTCCACCAATGCACTGCTCTTTTATATCTTGTGCACTCCATACTACCGCCATCATATGCATGTCACCCCAGTGTTTTAACTAAATGCAATGTCGCATCCAGCCGTAGTGAAATGGTACCAAGAATTTGACCAAGGCTGCACAGACGTGTGTGCTGCTGATCCGTCATATAGCCCTAATTTTGTACCATGTGATTTCCATGTTTCGGGAAGAAAAGAGGTTTTCAGACGATGAAGACCTAGACCTTCACACAGCGGCACTTGAAAGGCTTCACGACCAAGGAGCATATCTCTACAGTCGAGGAACTGAACGACGAAGAACGTTCCAACTACTGTTTGCAGAGACTCAGTGCCTAAGTTGCAAAATAGTGCCATGTATCTGTGTGACCATGAAAGTTACTTGGCCTGCCATAATAACGTAAAACTTACTTTTACTTATTTTTTAGAGTCCTCTCGTATGTTAGGGTACCTTGGCGCTTACTATATATTTGCTTCAGTTTTGTTGATCAGTAGAGGCCTTGTAATCAAGTTTATTACATCGGAACTGCCTCTTTAATGAATAATCAGTGTGTATGTCTCTGAATAGATGTCTGCCACTACCAAATTAGCCGTTACGCTATTCAACCAGAGAATAACAATCGGCAATACTGTGTTTCTCAGTTAAAAAAAAGATGAAAAGTATTATGGTGGGATTAGAAACCATTTACAGGACCGCAGTGTAGATAAAACAAGTCTACTATAGGTCGTACACTCGTACAGCATCTCTCACGTATGAAGTTATTTTTCGTATGCTTCAGAAATGATGTTTCCCAAATGGATTAGGTCAAAAAACGGCAATGATAAAGATCATTTCTGTGTAAGTGCTTTTATCTTACGGGTCTCTTCCATGCGGCGCCGACGTCGTACCTCTAAAGAAACGAAGATTAATGGCTTACAAGAAAGTAATTAGTGCTTCTCAGCAGATGATAATGGATTATCGATGAGAAACAGTAGGTCGCTGACCCAGTTGAATGCAGCTAATTCAGACTTTAATTCGAAGGACGCAGTGGAGACGAACGTGCAGTATCTGATTCAAAGTATCCGGACACTCCTACGTAATGTAGAATTTACCTCTAGATGTCACAAGAAGCGGATTCGGCAGTGTTAACGGAGGCAGTAACACTGTGTTGTCAGTACAGAAGCAGGAACAGTAGAATGAATGTTTCAGGAGAGCTCTGTGACTTCGAACTTGGGCTAGTCGTTGGATGTCACCTGAGCAATAAATCAAATGCTTCAAATGGCTCTGAGCACTATGGGACTTAACATCTGAGGTCATCAGTCCCCTAGAACTTAGAACTACTTAAACCTAACTTACCTAAGGACACCACACACATCCACACCCGAGACAGGATTCGAATCTGTGACCGTAGCGGTCGCGTGGTTCCAGACTGAAGCGCCTAGAACCGCCCGGCCACACCGTCCGGCAGCAACAAATCCATCAGAGACGTTTCAGCCCTTGTAAACCTTCCTAAGTCGGCTGTTGGTGACGTGGCTGGGAAGTGGAAATGCGAAGGAACAACCACAGCTAAACTCACAGACCCCACGTACAGATGGACAGGGACCTGCGAGCATCTTGGAGGGTGGTTGCAAAAAAATCGCGTGAAATCGGCAGAAGGAATCACTCGTAAGTTACAGACTGTTACCGGCACAGTGACTGGGCTAAAATAATGGGTGCAATGGTCGAGCAGCTTATCTGAGCTACACATTTCGGGAGTCAGTGCTAAGGGATGCTTGAAGTAGTGTAAAGACAGTGAATGACCGGAAACAACTGATTTGGGGAGACGAATCATGGTATACCCTGTAGCGATCCCATGGGAGGGTTTGAGTGTGGCGAATGCCTGAACAATGTTGCTGCCATCATCTGTAGTACCGACAGTGAGGTACGCTATGGTGGTCTTTTTCGTTGTTTGGGTGTAGCTTCCCTATTGCGCTTAAGAAACCGCTAAATGCGGAAGGATATGAACACATTTTACAGCGATGTGTAGTGTGTACAGTAGAGGAATGGTTCGGAGGCGATGAGTGATTGTGTCGGTATAATGATGCACCCTCGCATAAAGCAGAATATTTGGGGCAATGGCTTATAAACAATAATTTTCCTGAAATGGACTGACTTGCCCAGAGTGCGCACCTGAGCTCAACGGAACACCTTTGGGATGAATCAGAACGTCGACTTCGATCCAGACCCAAGCATCCAACATCACTCTTCTCTTGTTTCGACTCTTTTTGGATGAATAGGCTGCCATTCCTCCACAGAAAGGATACAGAGCCGAGTTTAAGCCGCCATAAAGCCGAAAGGTGGACACCCCTTATATTAATGTCGACTATAAAAAGTGTTCAGGTACTTTTGATCGTATAGTGTACACGCGTAGATGGAACAAGGTTCAAGTTAACGCTTCCCCCTACATTTCACTGGTCCTTATTAAATGGTACCGAAGTTAACTCCACTCATTTGCCTGATGGCTGAATCCTGAAACCAATGTTCTTCACTACCTTGCCTACGCATCTACGGGCACAAATCGCTGGACTCGCCTTCGCCTTTATCAGGCGTTAGTTCTGTCGTGTCTGGACTAAGCTTGTCACGGTGATGGCTTAGCTGCCACTTCCGCACTGCTCCTCTTAGACCCAGTCCACCATAGTGGTATCTGTTTCGCCACTGGTGCCTTTCACACTAGCCCTGTCGATAGTCTTTTGGTTGACGGTGGGATCTTTCCGTCCCCTCCCCTCCTCCCCCTCACCCTTTCGGCGGTCACCGTTTCTTGTTTCCTATGCCATGGTGTCCCCTTGTTTGTTCCGCCCACTCTTACAAGAGTTTCGGAATTTTTTGTTTTTACGCCGATGGCTTTTAATCCGCCGATCAAGTGGGATATGCCTTTCCCTGCTCACATCTCTTATTATATTCTTTTCGCTTATTTCGGGAAGTCACCCGCCCTCTGTCCAACCTCAGATGGGACTACTGGCTGGCCTCCGCCCAACTTCTTTCCGCCGCGATTTCCATCTTCCCTCTTCGGCCTGTTCCCACCTTGGATTCCGGGGTCCAAAAGCCCATATCGCTCCGATGGTGTTCCGTTGTTTGATCCACCCACTCTTACAAGAGTTTCGCAATTTTATTGTTTTTGCACCGCCGGTCACGTGGGATATGCCTTTACGACTTCCGTTGGCATGGAACACGATCTCTTCCCTGCCATATGTGGCTTGTTTACTCCAGTACTGGTGAGACCCAGAAAATATTAGATACAGGCTCCCAGGTAGATGCCATTTTCCTTCACTTCCGGGAGGCGTTCGATACAGTTCCGCCCTGTCGCCTAATAAACAAAGTAAGAGCCTACGCAATATCAGACCAGCTGTGTGGCTGGATTCAAGAGTTTTTAGCAAACAGAACACAGCATGTTGTTATCAATGGAGAGACGTCTACAGACGTTAAAGTAACCTCTGGCGTGCCACAGGGGAGTGTTATGGGACCATTGCTTTTCACAATATATATAATTGACCTTGTAAATATTGTCGGAAGTTCCATGTAGCTTTTCGCGGATAATGCTTTAGTGTACAGAGAAGTTGCAGCATTAGAAAATTGCAGCGAAATGCGGGAAGATCTGCAGCGGATAGGCACTTGGGGCAGGGAGTGGCAACTGACCCTTAACATAGACAAATGTAATGTATTGCGAATACATAGAAAGAAGGATGCTTTATTGTATGATTATATGATAGCCGAACAAACACTGGTAGCAGTTACTTCTGTAAAATATCTGGGAATGTGCGTGCGGAACGATTTGAAGTGGAATGATCACATAAAATTAATTGTTGGTAAGTCGGGTACCAGGTTGAGATTCATTGGGAGAGTCCTTAGAAAATGTGGTCCATCAACAAAAGAGGTGGCTTACAAAACGCTCGTTCGACCTATACTTGAGTATTGCTCATCAGTGTGGGATCCGTACCAGTTCGGGTTGACGGAGGAGATAGAGAAGATCCAAAGAAGAGCGGCGCGTTTCGTCACAGGGTTATTTGGTAAGCGTGATAGCGTTACAGAGATGTTTAGCAAATTCGAGTGGCAGATTCTGCAAGAGAGGCGGCTCCGAATCGCGGTGTAGCTTGCTGTCCAGGTTTCGAGAGGGTGCGTTTCTGGATGAGGTATCGAATATATTGCTTCCTCCTACTTAAACCTCCCGAGGAGATCACGAATGTAAAATTAGAGAGATTCGAGCGCGCATGGAGACTTTCCGGCAGTCGTTCTTCCCGCGAACCATATGCGACTGGAACAGGAAAGGGAGGTAATGACAGTGGCACGTAAAGTGCCCTCCGCCACACATCGTTGAGTGGCTTGCGGAGTATAAATGTAGATGACCTTTTACTGGGTCCTCTGCTTTCCTAAAAGGTCCTCTCTCACCTAAGTTTTGTGATGTATCGACTCGACGAGTGGTCCGAGGGCTATCGGTGTTTCTTCCGTCATCCCTTTGTCTGCCTTCCACGACCTCCTCAGTTATACTGTTCGGTTGATCGGGTTCCCGGCCATGTGGGTATTCCGGGTAATGAGCTTACCGTTCGTCTGGATGGGACGTGGGGGGGGGGGGGGGGGGCGGGGGCATCCACCTACCCTTCGTTCTCCGTGACCCCTCGGCGGGCGCATTTGTGCCTTTTCCATCGACTGAACTGGACTGTTGGAGTTTTTCCTCCCCAGTTTCTGCCATCTTGGATCATGGGACTGACGACCTAAATGTTTGGTCCCATCGCCCCATTCAACCAATCAACCAGATGACTGAACAGCAAGCCAACTACATACACCGGAGCATGCGGAATCACTGCGTAACACTCTTGGGTGATAAATCAAGACATAAATGAGCTACTGGTGCACCTCTATGAGGGTTACGTAGTGTAGTAAGTGGGAGCGGCGTGTGGCAGTGGGAGTGCAGCGCAGGTGTGCGCCGGCTCTCCGCGCACCTCTCGGCTCGCCTCATTAAGGACGCAAATCCCGCGCCAGGTACCGGCCGCGAGGAGAATGACCCCGGCACGTATGACGCCGCACACATACAAGAACGGCGCCGCACTTTCAGTCGGCGAGAGACGGTCCTATTCGCTTTCTCCGCATCAGGCTGCGGCCACCTGAGTCTTCACACGGGACACCGAGACACGCTCCTGTGCGAAAATCACCAGCACTTCATCGTTGCTGCACAATATACGAACACACTTTTCAGCAAACAATCAATCTACCTTCCAATTTGGAACCAAAACACAGGTGTATGGAAACAATTCGCATTTACATCTACACCTGTCCGTCCGAGTAGTTGAGCAGGTTGCGATTCCCAGTAAAGCAAGAGACTTTTCCTTGGTGGGAGGACTGTATTGGGGTCCAGTCAGCCTCGTGATGCCGTCTGAGGAGCTACTTGTATGCGAAGAAGAAGCTCCTAGCTCTGCAAAACCAACAACGGCAGGACAGTGTGTACTAAGCCCACGCCACTCCTTAACGCATCCAAATGACGTCTCTGGCAGAGGATGACACGGCGGTCGGTCAGTCCTGATCGGCCTGATTGCGGCCGGATCGGCGGAAACATCCATATCTGTACTCCGGAACATAACTTGCCGTGTATGGCGTATGGCGGACGGTGCTTCCGGTACCATTATCTCTCTCTCTCTCTCTCTCTCTCTCTCTCTGTGTGTGTGTGTGTGTGTGTGTGTGTGTGTGTGTGTGTGTGTGTGCCCCTCTCCTTTTTCCCCTCTTCCTTTTACGAATGTCCGCAGTTCGTGATCGTGCGGTAGCGTTCTCGCTTCCCGCGCCCGGGTTCCCGGGTTCGATTCCCGGGGGGTCAGCGATTTTCTCTGCCTCGTGATGACTGGGTGTTGTGTGATGTCCTTAGGTTAGTTAGGTTTAAGTAGTTCTAAGTTCTAGCGGACTGATGACCATAGATGTTAAGTCCCATAGTGCACGAATGACGTGAGAATAATGACAGTCGGTAAATTTCCCTACTAGCTCTAATTTCTTCGATTTTCCCGTTGTGTTCATTTTGCAAGACGTACACTACTGGCCATTAAAATTGCTACACCACGAAGATGACGTGCTACAGACGCGAAATTTAACCGATAGGAAGAAGATGCGTTGATGTGCAAACGAGTAGCTTTTCAGAGCATTCACAAAAGGTTGGCGCCGGTGGCGACACCTACAACGTGCTGACATGAGGAAAGTTTCCAACCGATTTCTCATACAAAAACAGCAGTTGACCGGCGTTGCCTGGCGAAACGTTGTAGTGATGCCTCGTGTAAGGAGGATAAATGCGTACCATCACGTTTCCGACTTTGATAAAGGTCGGATTGTAGCCTATCGCGATTGCGGTTTATCGTATCGCGACATTGTGCTCGCGTTGGTCGAGATCCAATGACTGTTAGCAGAATATGGAATCGATGGGTTCAGGAGAGTAATACGGAACGTCGTGCTGGATCCCAACGGCCTCGTATCACTAGCAGCCGAGATGACAGGCTTCTTATCCGCATGGCTGTAACGGATCGTTCAGCCACGTCTCGACCCCTGAGTCAACAGATGGGGACGTTTGCAAGACAACAACCATCTGCACGAACAGTTCGACGACGTTTGCAGCAGCAAGGACTATCAGTTCGGATACCATGGCTGCGGTTACCCTTGCCGTTGCATCTCAGACAGGAGCGCCTGCGATGGTGTACTCGACGACGAACCTGTGTGCACGAATGGCAAAACGTCATTTTTTCGGATGAATCCAGGTTCTGTTCACAGCATCATGATGGTCGCATCCGTGTTTGGTGACATCGCGGTGAACGCACATTGCAAGCGTGTATTTGTCATCCTCATACTGGCATATCACCCGGCGTGATGGTATGGGGTCCCATTGGTTACACGTCTCGGTCACCTCTTGTTCGCATTGACGGCACTTTGAACAGCGGACGTTACATTTCAGATGTGTTACGACCCGTGGCTCTACCCTTCATTCGGTCTGGAACCTTGACGTCGGCGTTCTGTTGATAACGTGTGTGTATACTATGCGCACAAGTGGACAGGCACAACTGCAGGGTGTGATGGACTGAAAACCTGCATTCTCCTGAATGTGTGGTGCTACCTGTTCTTGTATTTGGGCTTCATTACTCGACATACGGTACTTTTCTTGAGAATTGCTATTTTGCTGCTTCTAACTTTTCAGTTACAATCTATTAATGTTGAAGTCACGTTCCCAAGGTCAGAAAGTCCTACACGTACTTATAGCAATCGCACTACCGTCTCTTTCCGTTACTTTGGTACCGTTAGTTTCTTGTTCGGCCAGAGTACGAATCGAAACCCCACTCCATGACGCAATGACGCAAGCGACCGGCACCTACAGGAAGTGAAGACCAATCAGGGTTGCGCCCAACTCAGATTTTGTATTCACAGTGGTCAGTCGTGAATGATCCGGTCAACAATACCAACAGGGTGTCTACGTTGCCTATTAGGTGGTGCTTTCGGTTTGTGTAATATTAGCATATCTTTCCATTATCGCAGACTCATTCAGGAATGTAAGATTAAAAAATTCAGTGTTGTGAAAATAAGAAATGCAGCTGTCCTCAGATGAAGACGGTGAGGCGTAATGTGTTGAGAACGGCATACTTCCTGTTCGCTGGGAACATGAAGACATTTAGAGGCAGTCACAGTTTTCGACTGACTCACTGCCACCGAAAATAAATGGTTAAGCTCTCCGACAATATGCCATCCATGTTATTTGGCTAAACTTGGTGACTTGTTATGGTAGCATGGTCATTTGTGTTTCCAACATTCAGAACCTCATCCGTTCCATGGCAAAGCGAACTGCAGCTTCAGCATGGCACGCTACAGAAAGATTAGTATTATTGTACGCCGTATTTATTTGATAGATGTGTATCAAACTCTTTTGTGTAAGCAGAGCGTTATAGGTAAGTAGCTATCCTTTTCTGTCATCGTCTCCCTGTCCGCCCCCGGAGAACACGTGGGCAGCGGTAAACATGGCCGTCACTCATGTCGTGAATTAGGAATCCTGCGAGGCGAGAAAGCGCAAGTGTCCGTGAACTTTGGCGCAAGAGGTCGTGCTGCCTATTAAAAGAGCGAACCCACGCGCCCTCTGCGTTTCCGTGACGGCCCGTGTCCTTTATCCCAAGGCGCTAATGTCCGCCGTTTTTCATACGCCCTGTGCTGAATTCGGTAACTGCGAAACAATGGGACAGTTCGTCACTTCATATGGGGCGACCCAAGTGTCGTCTCTGCTCCTACAAGCCGAAAGCTGAAGTTATGAAAACGAGCCAGCTCCAATGCCGTAACAAGTTAAAGTGATTCAGCCTCAATTTCACTTTCACCGCGCAAACGCAGAAGCTGTTGTAACAGAGAAATCTGTGTGACGAGGGTTTTAGACACAATTGACTTTGCTTTTCAATTTACCCAGTAGCCTCTGCACGACCAACGTCATTCAGCAAAATGCTGTAGTGAATTCTTAATCTACCGCAGGCAATAGCTATTGACCCAGCTGAGTACACAAAATATCCCGAAGAAGATGCCAGCAAAGGGCTCGAAACGCCGATTGTGCGAGAATAACCTGAAGAGCGATACGATGTGGCCTAAGAATCGAGAATATTTTGCCTTCATTGACAACACCCATGAAATCTTGCAAACTAAATACAGGGTGCGTTTCCGGATACATGTCCACATAACATATTTTCTTTATTTGTGTGTGAGAAATGTTTCCTGAAAGTTTGGCCGCACCTTTTTGTAACACCCTGTATGAACTTGAATTTCCACTGCCAGATAATGTTTTGTTTCCCGACCCTCCTGAGTGCAAGTCCAGTACAATACCCACTACATTACCTATCGGTAATTTTATAGTGAACGATGTGTCGTGATGGACGTTTTATATTGAGGCAATGTGCTGAAGCGCCAAAGAAACTGGTATAGGGATGCGTATTCAAATACACAGATATATAAACAGTCAGAATGAGGCGTTGCGGTCGGCAACGCCTATATAAGACAACAGGTGTCTGGCGCAGATGTGGGCCTGAGAAACCCCAAAAAAAAACTGATTGTAAGTAATGACAAATTTGCACTGATGCAACAAATAAAATGTAACAGAATAGCAGACCCTCAAACAGCCCGCCCTTTCCCCTCAGAGAAGGGAATGAAAAGTGGAAAAAAAATGGCGCAGATGTTAGATCGGCTACTGCTGCTACAATGGCAGGTTGTCAAGATTTAAGAGAGTTTGACGTGGTGTTATAGTTGGTGCACGAGCGATGGGACACAGCATGTCCGAGGTAGCGATGAAATGGGGATTTTCCAGTACGACTATTTCACGACTGTGCGTGAATGTCAGGAAACCGGTAAAGCATCAAATCTCCGACTTCGCTGCGGCCGGAAAGAGATCCCGCAAGAGCGGGACCAACGACGACTGAACAGAATCGTTCAACGTGACAGAAGTGCAACCTTTCCGCAAATTGCTGCAGATTTCAAGGCTGGGCCATCAACAAGCGTCAGCGTGCGAACCATTCAACGAAACGTCATCGATATTGGCTTTTGAAGCCGAAGGCCCTCTCGTGTACCCTTGATGACTGCACGACACGAAGATTTACGGCCCGCCTGGGCCCGTCAACACCGACGTTGGACTGTTGATGACTGGTAACATGTTGCCTGGTCGGACGAGTCACGTTCCAAATTGTATCGAGCGGATGGACGTGTACGGGTATGGAGACAACCTCATGAGTCCATGGACCTTGCATGTCAGCAGGAGGCTGTTCAAGAAGGTGGAGGCTTTGTAATGGTGTGGAGAGTGTGCAGTTGGAGTGGTATGGGACCCTTGATACGTCTAGATTCAACTCTGACAAGTGACACGTACGTAAGCAATTTGTCTGATCCCCTGCGTCCACTCATGTGCGTTGGGCAATTCCAGAAGGACAATGCGTCACCCCATACGTCCAGAATTGCTACAGAGTGGCTCCAGGGACACTCTTCTGAGTTTAAACACTTCCACTGGCCACCAAACTCCCGAGACATGGACATTATTGAGCATATCTGGGATGCCGTGCAACGTGCTGTTCAGAAGAGATCTCCACCCCCTCGTACTCTTACGGATTTACGGATTTGTGGACAGCCCTAAAGGTTTCATGGTGTCAGTTCCCTCCAGCACTACCTCAGACATTATTCACGTCCATGCCATGTCGTGCCGCAACACGACGTGTCTGGGGTAGTGCTGAAGGGAATTGACACCACGAATCCTGCAGTTATTTCAGCTCACTGTACAGGCGCAGTTGGTGCCATGAGCAATTAATTGATCTCAGTGGCAGATCTGCAGATGGGTACTACTGTACTACAGGTGGATCAGCAAAAGAATTATTAAATTTTTATAGAGATGAAACAAGTGGGAAGAAAATTTCACCTTGTATACAGCAGGTGGGTGTACGAAAAGGTCAAAATACAAACAGGTTTCGGATTACTTCAGAACAGAAACCACAGTATTCAGAGAATATGAGTCTATCTTTGCAGGCAGCCACATTTTTAATTGCAAATAAAAACTGTTAAAACTTTCACAATACGTTAGATTTTCTGGTTTTTGATAATTATGCTATAAAATGAATAGTCTACGCTAGATAGTTCCTCTTGAAATTTCTACTTATTTATGAACAAATATTTTTAATGCGTGATTTGCAAAGACGTTTATGAACCACGTCCAAATTATTTTCAAATGTTGTTTCTTGGAGTTAACATTTTAGGATATCGTCTAGTCACTAAAAATGAAATTTGTATTTGAGCCTGAGTTTGCTAATTTTCAGTAGCGTATTTCATAAAAGGGTAAGATATCATCAACCATAAGGTTGGTTTCAGCGATACGTTTCACTAAGCGTGGTCGTACTGGTCGTTGTATGCTGTTGCCTTCCTCCAATCTTTGGACTGACTTATCCGACCTGGTATGGGCAGATAGGAGTCTAGAGTTTATCGTGGGCTTCGAATCACGGTGTAATCCGGGGTTTTTCTTTTTATAGGCACTGACATAGATAAAAAGTTGTACGTGATTTACCTACATCGTCCGTCCAAGAAGTTCCGAGGCTATCTTTTTAATGGCGTACAAGCGGTGTCAGCGCATTAACTACAGCGTCAGCTTGAACTAATAACTGTAAACAATAGATGAGCATTCGACCAGTCAGCTGGGAGCAGGCGCCCGTAGTGTCTCAACCTTGAGTCACATATCGCAATGTAGCAACATCTCTAAATCAAAAATCCACGATATTCTCGATCTAAAATGTAGGCTGTTGAGTTTTTTGTCGCCATCTAAAACGAGGCACCAGTAACACCGATACCCATAGCTGCAAACCACATTGCATTTGTGTCTAAGTTGCAATAGATGTGACTTCTGCTGCCTTACAAGGACTTGACCTCATATTTATGGTGAAAAAAGGACACTTGTAAGAAATCAGTCCTAGCAGTCGATGCCGCGAGAAAATTTGAGCCATAATTCTGACAGTACGCAGTTACGACCTTGTGAATGTACAGCTTCTGAACTTGGCGAGCACCGGCTGTTTGTCACTCGCTCCACGCAGCTGCAGCCTCATAATACCCGAGCACGAAACGTTTTACAGCCGAGTGTGTAAGAAGTTCGTGAATTACTGTTTTGATATTAGTAATATGCTTTGTTTACCGTGTCACAGTGAGCGGTTTGCAACCTGTGCTGGTGCCAAAGATATCGTTGCTTTGAACGTTTTTGTGTTGCGCTTGAAAAATGTACTGTAAATGAGTGAAACGAATTAGTACGAGGCGCGGCTAGAAAAAAACGGGACTGATGCTGGAAAAAAATTTATTTACAATTATTTACAATTTCATGTTATCTCCTTCAATGTACTCTCCTCCTCGGTCTCTACACCGCTCCATACGAATTTTCCACTGTTCATAGCAATGCTGCAGATCATTTTCGGTAAGTCCATACATTACTTCCGTCGCTTTTTCTTTTACTGCTTCAACAGTCTCAAATCTAGTTCCTTTCCAAGCTGACTTGACTTTAGGGAAAAGACAAAAGTCACAGGGGGCCAAATCAGGTGAGTAGGGTGGATGATCTAAGATGGGAATGTTGTGTTTTGCCAAAAACGCCTTCACTGACAACGCACTGTGAGCTGGGGCATTGTCTTGGTGAAGGATCCATGACTTTTTTCTCCACAAATCGTTCCGTTTTCTCCGTACTCGCTCACGTAGGGTAGCCAGGACGCTAATGTAGTAATGCTGATTCACTGTTTGTCCCTCTGGTACCCAATCAATGTGCACAATCCCTTTGATGTCAAAAAAAACAATCATCATTGCCTTGAAGTTCGATTTTGACATTCGTGCTTTTTTTTGTCGTGGAGAACCAGGAGTTTTCCAATGCATCGACTGGCGTTTAGTTTCGGGATCGTAAGTAAAAAACCACGATTCATCGCAAGTAATAACATTTTGTAAGAAGGTGGGATCACTTTCAATGTTTTCCAGGATGTCAGAACAAATCATTCTTCGACGTTCCTTCTGTTCAATTGTGAGACACTTTGTAACCATTTTTGAACACACTTTGTTCATGTTGAAACTTTCATGAAGAATCTGCCTAACACTTTCCTTGTCAACTCCTCTTAACTCAGACACTGCTCTGATTGTTAAACGGCGATCTTGTCGAACAAGTTTACCGATTTTTTCAATGTTTGCATCAGTTTTTGCTGACAATGGTCTGCCAGTGCGAGTGTGATCACTGGTGTCTTCGCGGCCATCTTTAAATCGTTTAAACCACTCAAACACTTGTGTTCGCGATAAACAATCATCGCCGTACACTTGTTGTAACATTACAAACGTTTCACTTGCAGATTTTCCTAGTTTGAAACAAAATTTGATGTTAACACGCTGTTCTTTCTGTACACTCAACATTTTCCGACGCACAGACAAAACGTCAACTACTTAAAACAGACGCCACGGGCAGACTGAGTGCAGCAGGCAGATGAAACTCGAGCAGTAGGCGGAGCGAGAGTCACGTGACAGGCCACGCGACTTTCAGCCTTATTGCATTCGTTTTATTGTTTCACCAGTACTAGTCCGGTTTTTTTCTAGCCACACCTCGTATATCATCAAAGAAGTAGTATAGCGCTATTTAATTATTAACATCGCTGCTGTGCATTATTTTGTTTGGAACATCAGAATATTGCTAAAATAATATGTTGGTGGGGTTGACGTATTACGTACTCATATTTCTCGAGTAGAATAACATATGTTCTCGAACTGGATTTCAAAACACGTTGGGCAGACGAGACCCTCTCTCCCCCTCCTCTCCCCGCACCACAAAGATACAGCGAATAAGAGGGCTCTGGTTGTCAATCTGCTGTACAGTACTTCGGCTGTGCCCGAGCGGTTCTAGGCGCTTCAGTCCGGAACCGAGCTGCTGCTGCTGCGGTCGCAGGTTCGAATCCTGCCTCGGGTATGGATGTGTGTCATGTCCTTAGGTTAGATAGGTTTAAGTAGTTTTAAGTCTCGGGGACTGATGACCTCAGATGTTAAGTCCCATAGTGCTCTGAGCCATTTGAACCATTTTTGAAGAGTACTTCGCGGTCGGGCATAATGCGGCTGCAGTGGGAAGGAGCGAGTGACAAACAGTTGTACTTTCAAAAGGTCATAACAGCGCTTTGTCAGAATTATGGGACAAATTTTCGAGCGGGATCGACTGCTAGGGCTGATATCTTGGGACTGTACTTTCCTCTCCTTAAAATATGAGGTCAGGTTGGTAATCTTTCCTTGTTAGTCAGAGCTCTTAATGATGTGTGAGAATGGTGACTGCAGAGAATGTTGAGCACTGTCATGTTTTATAGATGATACGGAAATGAAAGGAGTGTGGGGAGGGGGGAATCGAACTTGGTGCTGTTAACTAGTATGCTCCTCTAATATAGTAGCATAAGGACCACCGAGCTAAAAGCCGCCGTCCAGCGAACGTACCAGAGTCATGTGCAACATCTCGCGTTCATATTTTATAGTCTTCAAAGAGAAGTTTCTAATTTGTCACGGAGAATTTCCGCATAACCGACTGAAATCAAGAACTGAAAAATGTTCAAATGTGTCTGAAATGTAATGGGACTTAACTGCTAAGGTCATCAGTCCCTAAGCTTACAAACTACTTAACCTAAATTATCCTAAGAACAAACACACACCCATGCCCGACGGAGAACTCGAACCTCCGCGGGGATCAGCCGCACAGTCAAGAACTGAAATGTTCTGATAAGAGAACTTGTAGAGACTTCATTACTGAGCACGGGGGCGGGGCTGCGGCAGTACGCTTTTCAAATTCAGTGTCGCAGGTACCCGATGAACAGCAATATCTGCAGTTAATAACACCATCTTTAATTAAGTCGAAACAGAGTCTAGTTCCACAGTGGGAAAAGACCTCAAGACTCTGCTAGTCTCTGAGTGACTCGATAGAGATGTCAGAGAGTAACTGTTAGTTACAATCGCGAGCAGTAAGCTAACTGAGAATTGCAATGAGCTTTTCTCCTTAACGTGGAAGTTAAATATTAAAAGGCTACTGTAAATACCTGCGTAATCACTTGCATGTTTGTCTTCCTCATTTAAATACTCAATTCGCAATAACGGTGCTTGCTGAAGGTCACTTTCACATCTTGCCGCTTCTAGCATATTGCCGTCATTGCTATAAGCGTAGTTGGAGAAACCTTCACTTCGTCAGTCATATGGTAAGGTCACCGCTCGTCGCTGCACGTTCTAATGTTGTCACGCAAATCAGTAGCTGACTGTAAGTTTTGGTACAACTGCTGTTTTTGTTTGGACTTCACTTACCACACAGACGAGGAAAATTTACTTTTGCTCCTTCTTAATCTCAAGAACTAGAGCGTCACGATAAAATTAAGAATATAGATTAATCCGTTTAGCACATTAGGGCCATTAGTGATATCTTTTCCTACTACTACTACTACTTCTACTATGACTATTTCTACGATTATTGCTGGCATGCACTTCCTGAAAAAATATTCTCGTTGCTGCTACATCTCAGCTATTGCTACCTTTGATATTGTTATTACTACCTTCTACTTAGATTACTTTGAATTTCTATTGTAACGACTACTGCTACTTACACCTACTACTACTTGCTGTAATTACTGCTGTTACTACAGGTTGGGTAAAATAACGACCCGGAAAATATTTCATGCACTTCAAGGTAGGCAACCTAGCTTACGATATCCGCCCCAGATACAGACCATGTGAGTAGGGTTGCCTTCCTTAAGATGCATGAAACATTTTCTTGGCTCAAATGGCTCTGAGCACTATGGGACTTAGCTTCTGAGGTCATCAGTCCCATAGAACTTAAACCTAACTAACCTAAGGACATCATACACATCCATGCCCGAGGCAGGATTCGAACCTGCCACCGTAGTGGTCGCGCGGTTCCAGACTGAAGCGCCTAGAACCGCTCGGCCACCCCGCCCGGCGAAACATTTTCTAGACCGTTACTATTTTGCCCACCATCTACTACTACAACTTTATGTCGTTCATGTTCGACTATCATTTGGAATTGCGACCATTTATGATATAAAAATTAAAACAATTATATGTATCAGTCACTTTTATTTTTTTTCCACAACGAGTCTCGAGGGCTTCAATCCTCACCTTCAGGTGAACTAGTGTTTACACTACAAGTTCTTTTCTTGAGCTCGTTGCCAAAACCATGAAACCTTCACTATCAAATAAATACGGTGAAATTTCCGTCTATAACCTTCTTAATAAGGCTATGTTTATGCAAAAAGTTCTTAAGACGTAAAACATATACACTACTGGCCATTAAAATTGCTACACCAAGAAGAAATGCAGATGATAAACGGGTAATCATTGGACAAATATATAATACTAGATCTGACATGTGATTACATTTTCACACAATTTGGGTGCATAGATCCTGAGAAATCAGTACCCAGAACAATCACCTCTGGTCGTGATAACGGTCTTGATACGTCTGGGCATTGAGTCAAACAGAGCTTGGATGGCGTGTACAGGTGCAGCTGCCCATGCAGCTTCGGCACGATACCACAGTTAATCAAGAGTAGTGACTGGCGTATTGTGACGAGCCAGTTGCTCGGCCACCATTGACCAGACGTTTTCAATTGGTCAGAGATCTGGAGAATGTGCTGGCCAGGGCAACAGTCGAACATTTTCTGTATCCAGAAAGGCCCGTACAGGACCTGTAACATGCGGTCGTGCATTATCCTGCTGAAATGTAGGGTTTCGCAGGGATCGAATGAACGGTAGAGCCACTGGTCGTAACACATCTGAAATTTAATGTCCACTGTTCAAAGTGCCGCCAATGCGAAAAAGAGGTGACCGAGACGTGCAACCAATGGCACCCGATACCATCACGCCGGGTGATACGCCAGTATGGCGATGACGAATTCACGCTTCCAATGTGCGTTCACCGCGATGTCGCCAAACGCGAATGCGACCATCATGATGCTATGAACAGAACCTGAATTCATCCGAAAAAATGACGTTTTGCCATTCGCGCACCCAGGTTCGTCGTTGAGTACACTATCGCAGGCGCTCCTGTCTGTGATGCAGCGTCAAGGTTAACCGCAGCCATGGTCTCCGAGCTGATAGTCCATGCTGCTACAAACGTCGTCGAACTGTTCGTGCAGATGGTTGTTGTCTTGCAAACGTCCCCATCTGTTGACTCAGGGATCGAGACGTGGCGGCACGATCCGTTACAGCCATGCGGATAAGATGCCTGTTATCTCGACTGCTAGTGATACGAGGCCGTTGGGATTCAACACGGCGTTCCCTATTACCCTCCTGAACCCACAGATTCCATATTCTGCTAACAGTCATTGGATCTCGACTAACGCGAGCAGCAATGTCGCGATACGATAAACCGTTATTGCGATAGGCTACAATCCGACCTTTATCAAAGTCGGAAACGTGATGGTACGCATTTCTCCTCCTTACACGAGGCATCACAACAACGTTTCACCAGGCAACGTCGGTCAACTGCTGTTTGTGTATGAGAAATCGGTTGGAAACTTTCTTCATGTCAGCACGTTGTAGGTGTCGCCACCGGCGCCAACCTTGTGTGAAAGCTCCGAAAAGCTAATCATTTGCATACCACAGCATTTTCTTCCTGTCCGTTAAATTTCGCGTCTGTAGCACATCTTCGTGGTGTAGCAATTTGAATGGCCAGTAGTGTATTTGCGTGTTGGCTCAAATGGCTCTGAGCACTATGCGACTTAACTTCTAAGGTCATCAGTCGCCTAGAACTTAGAACTAATTAAACCTAACTAACCTAAGGACATCACACACATCCATGCCCGAGGCAGGATTCGAACCTGCGACCGCAGCGGCCGCTCGGTTCCAGACAGTAGCGCCCAGAACCGCACATTTGCGTGTTATCTGTGTCTTCTATCTAAGCTGGCGATGCTCTTTAAGTTGCAAGAGACTATATTGTTACACTCATACGATTACAGAATTACTTTATTTTTTATTTTTTGTGTGATTGTGTACGATTCAGTCATTCAAACGTGTATTTTAACGATCCTCATTGTACTTCATGCTGGAACATCTTGTAATAAGCTTTGTCGTTGTCGTTGACGGTCCGTTCACTCCACTCACAGATGGCAGGTGACAGCACCAACAGTGCAGGGAAGATAAGGAGTGTCGAGAGGGCGCCGTAACAATGCAGTCGTTGTCGTAAAGAGGGAACGGAGCGGTTTACGTGAAGTCAAAAAAAGGCATGATCACTGGGTTTCGGACCAAGGGCGGAAGCATTTCCGAAACGGTTAAGTCTGTAAATGTTAGCGTGCTGCCCTGGTGAAAGTATACCGTGCACGGCAAAAATGACGCTTTCCAGAACTGGCGCAATGCAGTCGTGGTCCACCGAGGGCAATAAATGAAAGGGGTGAACGACTGCTGCGGAGACAGTTACTGGTGAATATACGTGCAACTGTTGAGCAGCTGACAGCCCAGATGAACCGAGGGATACCAACAGTGTCTTCTCAACGACCATTCAGCGAAAGTTGCTGCATGTGGTCCACCGAAACAAGCGCCTGGTTCATGCAACCACTCTGACTGCAATTGATCGACGACCAGGGCTGGAATTTGCATGACGGTACAGCACTGGACGTCCGCTGAATGGCGACAGGTAGCCTTTCCATCGGACAGATGGTCGTTGGCATGTACGGCCCAAAACGTATGAAAGCAATCGCCCTGCAACAATCGTCGGTGTCCAAGCAGGTGGATGGAGCGTTATGTTCCGGGGAAAGGTTTCGTAGCATTTCCTGGTTGACCTCGTCATTCTGGTTGGAATAATGGATGAACACAAGTATGCACCTATCCTTGCGGAGCAAGTCCACCCCTACGTGAAGTTTGTTTTTCCCCGGCACGATGCCATCTACCACCAGGACAATGAAACGTATCACACATCTCGCAGTGTTCTTGCGTGGCTCGAAGAGCACCAGTGTGAGTGAGTTTATCATGCTCCTCTGGCCACCAGACTCCTTTGCCTGAAACCCAGTCGATAATCTGTGCGACCACGTCGATCGGGCTGTTCGTGCCATGGATTCTCAACTGAAAAACTAAAGGCAGCTGGCCACAGCACTGGAGTGATGGTTCCTCACCCCTGTCGGTAACTCCCAGAACCTCATTGACTCCATTTCTGCATGTTGTAACGTTATGTGATTGCCTTATCATTTTAAATCATTCACTAATCGAGCAGTCGCTCGGCAACAGCTACAGTTATCAAATAACGTTGCAAGAATGAAAAGGTGAACGACCTGTGACGTAACTTGTTTATTGTCGAAGCACCGTCAGAGATGCAGTGAGTTATTGACTTTGAAAACCGCGGCGCGAAAAACGGATAGAAGAAGAACACCTTTAAACACTTTTTCTTTTTTTTGTGTACGAGATATTCTCGATGAACAGTTACTCATTTTTTTGCTCTTATCTCTTGTAACTTGTGTCGGATTCAAATGGTTCTAATGGCTCTGAGCACTATGGGACTTAACATCTATGGTCATCAGTCCCCTAGAAATTAGAACTACTTAAACCTAACTAACCTAAGGACAGCACACAACACGCAGTCATCACGAGGCAGAGAAAATCCCTGACTCCGCCGGGAATCGAACCCGGGAAGCCGGGCGTGGGAAGCGACAACGCTACCGCACGACCACGAGCTGCGGACTTGTGTCGGACGCGCATGTCTTGCCGCCGTATTATTATTGTTAAAAATAATATTATTTTAGTGTAAAGTAAAAGTGCAATACTAAAAGTGCAATACTGCACAGCAGTAGATTTATTGTGCGACGTGTATGTGAAAACGTCAAAGGAATTATTTTCATTACGAGAAGCGCCAGTCAAAACGGCATCCATGTTAAAACCTTCATTGCAGTGTAAGTTCATCTATTAATTGCCATAAATTCAGAGTTAAATGGAACTGGTGTATGGACTATTTATTTAGTATATAGTCTATGTCTCACTCCTTCATGAAGTTATTTAATTTTCTTTATGTTTCTGCCAAATAGAGAGTTCACAGTCACGAATTCTTTCGTCGAAATCGAACGGAAGTTGCATGCGGCGAGACATTTTCTCCGCGCCATATTTTACTGGTAAATGCATGATAAACTACGGTCCCTTAGGAAATTCATGTTGAGCTATCCACAAATAATTATATTTTGTATAG
Source organism: Schistocerca americana (assembly GCF_021461395.2). Taxonomy (NCBI): domain Eukaryota; kingdom Metazoa; phylum Arthropoda; class Insecta; order Orthoptera; family Acrididae; genus Schistocerca; species Schistocerca americana. The sequence goes on along the minus strand of NC_060122.1, from coordinate 471,693,318 downwards.
GCATTTACTCTTCTCTGCAATGCAACCTCCGACTGATCAGACAATCCAACAAGAAACAGCCGCACACGGTCGGCGTTCGCAAATATACAATCCTGGAAATTGAAATAAGAACACCGTGAATTCATTGCCCGAGGAAGGGGAAAATTTATTGACACATTCCTGGGGTCAGATACATCACATGATCACATTGCCTGAACCACAGGCACATAGACACAGGCAACAGAGCATGCACAATGTCGGCACTAGTACAGTGTATATCCACCTTTCGCAGCAATGCAGGCTGCTATTCTCCCATGGAGACGATCGTAGAGATGCTGGATGTAGTCCTGTGGAACGGCTTGCCATGCCATTTCCACCTGGCGCCTCAGTTGGACCGGCGTTCGTGCTGGACGTGCAGACCGCGTGAGACGACGCTTCATCCAGTCCCAAACATGCTCAATGGGGGACAGATCCGGAGATCTTGCTGGCCAGGGTAGTTGACTTACACCTTCTAGAGCACGTTGGGTGGCACGGGATACATGCGGACGTGCATTGTCCTGTTGGAACAGCAAGTTCCCTTGCCGGTCTAGGAATGGTAGAACGATGGGTTCGATGACGGTTTGGATGTACCGTACACTATTCAGTGTCCCCTCGACGATCACCAGTGGTGTACGGCCAGTGTAGGAGATCGCTCCCCACACCATGATGCCGGGTGTTGGCCCTGTGTGCCTCGGTCGTATGCAGTCCTGATTGTGGCGCTCACCTGCACGGCGCCAAACACGCATACGACCATCATTGGCACCAAGGCAGAAGCGACTCTCATCGCTGAAGACGACACGTCTCCATTCGTCCCTGCATTCACGCCTGTCGCGGCACCACTGTAGGCGGGCTGCACGATGTTGGGGCGTGAGCGGAGGACGGCCTAACGGTGTGCGGGACCATAGCCCAGCTTCATGGAGACGGTTGCGAATGGTCCTCGCCGATACCCCAGGAGCAACAGTGTCCCTAATTTGCTGGGAAGTGGCGGTGCGGTCCCCTACGGCACTGCTTAGGATCCTACGGTCTTGGCGTGCATCCGTGCGTCGCTGCGGTCCGGTCCCAGGTCGACGGGCACGTGCACCTTCCGCCGACCACTGGCGACAACATCGATGTACTGTGGAGACCACACGCCCCACGTGTTGAGCAATTCGGCGGTACGTCCACCCAGCCTCCCGCATGTCCACTATACGCCCTCGCTCAAAGTCCGTCAACTGCACATACGGTTCACGTCCACGCTGTCGCGGCATGCTACCAGTGTTAAAGACTGCGATGGAGCTCCGTATGCCACGGCAAACTGGCTGACACTGACGGCGGCGGTGCACAAATGCTGCGCAGCTAGCGCCATTCGACGGCCAACACCGCGGTTCCTGGTGTGTCCGCTGTGCCGTGCGTGTGATCATTGCTTGTACAGCCCTCTCGCAGTGTCCGGAGCAAGTATGGTGGGTCTGACACACCGGTGTCAATGTGTTCTTTTTTCCATTTCCAGGAGTGTATTTCCACCGCTGATTATAGCTATATGTTACAGCACAAAAGTAAACATATAGTTATAATTAGCGACCACGAACGGGGACATTTTTAACTGTATGTTTATGTATACACATTACGTAAACATATCGTTATAATGTCTTGCAGCAGACGGTTGAATTCGGGAAAAAACTTCAATTTAATCCTCTGATCCACTTAAAGATGAAGGTGTAGCCCTCTAAACACAGTATGGAGACAATTTACCGACACAGACAATTGTTTTTTTTTTTTTAATTTTATACTATTACTGCTGCTACAAGTCATTCGTTGTTGTTGTTGTTGTGGTCTTCAGGTCGAAGACTGCTTTGATGCAGCTTTCCACGCCAGTCGAGCCCGTGCAAGCCTCTTCTGTAACCTACATCTAATTGAACCTGCTTGTTGCATTCATCGCTCGGTCGCCCTCTACTATTTTTATCCCCTGCCTCCCATTCACACTTCCCATGAACACCATATTGCGCAATCTGGAACCGCGCTGCTGCTACGGTCGCAGGTTCGAATCCTGCCTCGGGCATGATTGTGTGTGATGTCCTTAGGTTAGTTAGGTTTAAGTAGTTCTAAGTTCCCGGCGACTGGTGACCTCAGAAGTTAAGTCCCATAGTGCTCAGAGCCATTTGAACCAAATTGCGGGTTCCTTTATGCCTCACGATGTACCCTGCCAACCGATCCCATTTTCAGTCAAATGGGCCATAAACTTATTTTTTCCCCAGGTCATCTCAGTACCTTCTCATTAGCTATTCGATGTAGGCGTATAACTTTTTACTTTCTTCTGTAACACCACAACTGAAAAGTCCTATTTTTCCTTGTATCAACTGCTTATCGCCCACGACTCCCTTCTATACAATACCTTCCGAAATAAATTACTAACACTTATATTATATTCACTGTTAATAAATTTCTCTTTTTCGGAAATGACAGTTTGCATGTTATTTTGTTGCCAGAATAGCAAAACGTACCGACCACTTTTAGTTCAAATGGCACTGAGCACTATGGGACTTAACTTCTACATCTACATCCATACTCCGCAAGCCACCTGACGGTGTGTGGCGGAGGGTACCTTGAGTACCTCTATCGGTTCTCCCTTCTATTCCAGTCTCGTATTGTTCGTGGAAAGAAGGATTGTCGGTATGCCTCTGTGTGGGCTCTAATCTCTCTGATTTTATCCTCATGGTCTCTTCGCGAGATATACGTAGGAGGGAGCAATATACTGCTTGACTCTTCGGTGAAGGTATGTTCTCGAAACTTTGACAAAAGCCCGTACCGAGCTACTGAGCGTCTCTCCTGCAGAGTCTTCCACTTGAGTTTATCTATCATCTCCGTAACGCTTTCGCGATTGCTAAATGATCCTGTAACGAAGCGCGCTGCTCTCCGTTGGATCTTCTCTACCTCTTCTGTCAATCCTATCTGGTACGGATCCCACACTGCTGAGCAGTATTCAAGCAGTGGGCGAACAAGCGTACTGTAACCTACTTCCTTTGTTTTCGGATTGCATTTCCTTAGGATTCTTCCAATGAATCTCAGTCTGGCATCTGCTTTACCGACGATCAACTTTATATGATCATTCCATTTTAAATCACTCCTAATGCGTACTCCCTGATAATTTATGGAATTAATTGCTTCCAGTTGCTGATGTGCTATTTTGTAGCTAAATGATAAGGGATCTATCTTTCTACGTATTCGCAGCACATTACACTTGTCTACATTGAGATTCAATTGCCATTCCCTGCACCATGCGTCAATTCGCTGCAGATCCTCCTGCATTTCAGTACAATTTTCCATTGTTACAACCTCTCGATACACCACAGCATCATCTGCAAAAAGCCTCAGTGAACTTCTGATGTCATCCACAAGGTCATTTATGTATATTGTGAATAGCAACGGTCCTATGACACTCCCCTGCGGCACACCTGAAATCACTCTTACTTCGGAACACTTCTCCCCATTGAGAATGACATGCTGCGTTCTGTTATCTAGGAACTCCTCAATCCAATCACACAATTGGTCTGATAGTCCATATGCTCTTACTTTGTTCATTAAACGACTGTGGGGAACTGTATCGAACGCCTTGCGGAAGTCAAGAAACACGGCATCTACCTGTGAACCCGTGTCTATGGCCCTCTGAGTCTAGTGAACGAATAGCGCGAGCTGGGTTTCACACGACCGTCTTTTTCGAAACCCATGCTGATTCCTACAGAGTAGATTTCTAGTCTCCAGAAAAGTCATTATACTCGAACATAATACGTGTTCCAAAATTCTACAACTGATCGACGTTAGAGATATAGGTCTATAGTTCTGCACATCTGTTCGACGTCCCTTCTTGAAAACGGGGATGACCTGTGCCCTTTTCCCATCCTTTGGAACGCTACGCTCTTCTAGAGACCTACGGTACACCGCTGCAAGAAGGGGGGTAAGTTCCTTCGCGTACTCTGTGTAAAATCGAACTGGTATCCCATCAGGTCCAGCGGCTTTCCCTCTTTTGAGCGATTTTTATTGTTTCTCTATCCCTCTGTCGTCTATTTCGATATCTACCATTTTGTCATCTGTACGACAATCTAGAGAAGGAACTACAGTGGAGTCTTCCTCTGTGAAACAGCTTTGGAAAAAGACATGTAGTATTTCGCCCTTTAGTCTGTCATCTTCTGCTTCAGTACCATTTTGGTCACAGAGTGTCTGGACATTTTGTTTTGATCCACCTACCGCTTTGACATAGGACCAAAATTTCTTAGGATTTTCTGCCAAGTCAGTACATAGAACTTTACTTTCGAATTCATCGAACGCCTCTCGCATAGCCCTCCTCACACTACATTTCGCTTCGCGTAATTTTTGTTTGTCTGCAAGGCTTTGGCTATGTTTATGTTTGCTGTGAAGTTCCCTTTGCTTCCGCAGCAGTTTTCTATCTCGGTTGTTATACCACGGTGGCTCTTTTCCATCTCTTACGATCTTGCTTGGCACATACTCATCTAACGCATATTGTACGATGGTTTTGAACTTTGTCCACTGATCCTCAACACTATCTGTACTTGAGACAAAACTTTTGTGTTGAGCCGTCAGGCACTCTGTAATCTGCTTTTTGTCACTTTTGCTAAACAGAAAAATCTTCCTACCTTTTTTAATATCTCTATTTACGGCTGAAATCATCGATGCCGTAACCGCTTTATGATCGCTGATTCCCTGTTCTGCGTTAACTGTTTCAAATAGTTCGGGTCTGTTTGTCACCAGAAGGTCTAATATGTTAACGCCACGAGTCGGTTCTCTGTTTAACTGCTCAAGGTAGTTTTCAGATAAAGCACTTAAAAAAATTTCACTGGATTCTTTGTTCCTGCCACCCGTTATGAACGTTTGAGTCTCCCAGTCTATATACGGCAAATTAAAATCTCCACCCAGAACTATAACATGGTGGGGAAATCTACTCGAAATATCTTTCAAATTATCCTTCAGGTGCTCACCCACAACAGCTGCTGAGCCAGGGGGCCTATAGAGACATCCAATTACCATGTCTGAGCCTGCTTTAACCGTGACCTTCACCCAAATCATTTCACATTTCGGATCTCTGTCAATTTCCTTCGATACTATTGCACTTCTTATCGCTATAAACACGCCTCCCCCTTCACTGTCCAGCCTGTCTCTGCGGTATACATTCCAATCTGAGTTTAGGATTTCTTTACTGTTTACTTCTGGTTTTAGCCAACTTTCTGTCCCTAGTACTACATGGGCGTTGTGACCGTTTATTAATGAGAGCAGTTCTGGGACCTTTCTATAGACGCTCCTGCAGTTTACTATTAGCACATTAATATTGTTATTCCCTGTTGCATTTTGCCTACTCCTACCTTGCCGCGTCTCAGGAGGCGTCTTGTCGGGCCTAGGGAGGTAATTCTCTAACCTAAAAAACCCCGTGTGCACTCCACACGTACTCCGCAACCCTTGTAGCCGCTTCCGGCGTGTAGTGCACGCCTGACCTATTCAGGGGGACCCTACATTTCTCCACCCGATAGCGGAGGTCGAGAAATTTGCACCCCAGATCTCCGCAGAATCGTCTGAGCCTCTGGTTTAAGCCTTCCACTCGGCTATAAACCAGAGGACCGCGATCCGTTCTGGGAACAATACTACAAATACCTGTAGTTAGCTCTGATTCCACCCCGCGAGCGAGGCTTTCCGCCTTCACCAATTCCGCCAACCACCTGTACCAACTGAGGATGACCTCTGAACCCAGACGGCAGGAGTCCATTGGTGCCGACATGAGCAACAATTTGCAGTCGGGTGCACCCAGTGCTCTCTATCGCCGCCGGTAGGGCCTCCTCCACATCTCGGATCAGACCCCCCGGCAAGCAGACGGAGTGAACACTGGCCTTCTTCCCCGACCTTTCCGCAATTTCCCTAAGGGGCTCCATCACCCGCCTAACGTTGGAGCTCCCAATAACTAATAAACCCCTCCCCCCGTGTGCCTGCTCGGACCTTGCTGAAGGAGCAGCCACATGTTCACTCACAGGCAGAGCGGGCGATGCCACACGGCCAGCCTCCACATTTACCCTCCGCCTCGTGCGCCGCGAACGCCGCTAAACCCGCCACTCCCCTTGGGGAGAGGGTGGCCCAACCACGCCCGGTACCCGCGAAGATGTCTCGACAGCAGGGACAGTGGGTGAAGCATGTAACACCCGGGGTGTACCTTGCAACGCATCAGACCCCCCACTGCCGCTACACTCCGAGGCAGCAGCCTGAAGACGGCTGACCGCGGCCATCAACACGTTCAGCTGTTCGCGAACAGTGGCCAGCTCCCCCTGCGTCCGTACACAGCAGTCACACATCCTATCCATCCTAAGGAATCAATTTACTCAAGAGAGTTAATCAACTTTTAACTAGACTGCTAATTCACTAAAGGCGGCTGATTATTGTCTAAACTGCGATTGCTAGCCTCTTCTTGTAGAAAATAATGAAAATAGCACTACCAGTCTCTGGACTGTATTGAAAACAAACACTAGCACTACTGGCACTATGGTTGACTAAAGGGACTCTCTCTGATTGTATTCAAAACAAACACGAAATCTATGGAACACTTAATAGCACTCGACAATTAAAGCTTCCTAAAAGCAAAAACACACGGAAAAAGAAGTGACAAGCAAGAAAAATACAGTTAATGCTTAAATTAAGGTAGCTCGCTCCACAGCAGACGTGAAGCAGACGGCGGATAGGACGACACTGACACTATTCTGAGGTCATCAGTCCCCTAGAACTTAGAACTACTTAAACCTAACTAACGTGAGGACATCACACACATCCATGCCCGAGGCCGGATTCGAAACTGCGACCGTAGCGGTCGCGCGGTTCCAGACTGTGACGCCTAGAACCGCTCGGCCACTCCGGCCGGCCCACTTTTAGTGTCTCATTTCCTAATCTAATTCCATCAGAATCGCCTGATTTAATTGGCTTGCATTTCATTTTGCTTTTGTTGGATTCTTCTTGTAGCACCTTATATCCGTTGCATTCAACTGCTCTCGCAAGTCCTTTTCCATCTGTGACAGAATTACAATGTCCTCAGCAAACCTCAAAGTTAACATTTGCCTCCCTGAATGTTAATTTCTTCTCCAAATTTCTCCTTGGTTTCGTCCACTGCTTGCTCAATGTAAACAGTGAATAACATCGGGCATCGGCTACAACCTTGTCTCACTCCCTTCTCTACCACGGCCTCCCTTTCATGTCCTTCGACTCTTTTAACTGCCGTGTTGTGTCTGTACAAGCTTTTAAATAAAGTTTCGCTCCCTGTATTATACTCCCGCTGTCAGTCAATAATGTCAAAAGCTTTATCTAAATCTACAGGTGCTATAAACGTAGATTGCTTCAAACTATCTTTCATGATAAGTCGCAGAGCCAGAGTCGTCCACGAGTTTTTCCAAACTTTGGTACATAATTCGTGCCACTATTTTGCACCCGTGAATTTTTAAGCTGACGGTTTGGTAATTTTCACACATGTTAGCATCTGCCTTATGTAGGGTAGGAATTATTACATTGTTCTCGAAGTTAGACATATACTTTGTAATGTATAAGTGATATACACTAATGGCCATTAAAATTCTTACACCAAGAAGAACGCGGGTATTCATTGGAGAAATATATTATACTAGATCTGACATGTGATTACATTTTCACGCAATTTGGGTGTATAGATCCTGAGAATTCAGTACTCAGAACAACCACCTCTGGCCGTAATAACGCCTCGGTATTGAGTCAAAAAGAGCTTGGATGGCGTGTACAGGTACAGCTGCCCATGCAGCTTCAACACGATACCACAGTTGATCAAGACTAGTGACTGGCGTATTGTGAGGAGCCAGTTGCTCGGCCACCATTGACCTGACGTTTTCAATTAGTGAGAGATCTGGAGAATGTGCTGGCCAGGGCAGCAGTCGAACATTTCCTGTATCCAGAAAAGCCCGAACAGGACCTGCAACATACGGTCGTGCATTATCCTGCTGAAATGTAGGATTTCGCAGGGATCGAATGAACGGTAGAGCCACGGGTCGTAATACATCTGAAATGTAACGTCCACTGTTCAAATTGCCGTCAATGAACACAAAAGGTGACCGAGACGTGTAACCAATGGCACTCCATACCATCACGCCAGGTGATACGCCAATATGGCTTTGGCGAATACACGCTTCCAATGTCGCAATGTCTCCAAACACAGATGCGACCATGATGCTGCTGCAGACAGAACCTGGATTCATCCGAAAAAGTGACGTTTTGTCATTCGTGCACCCAGGTTCGCCGTCGAGTACACCATCGCAGGCGCTCCTGTCTGTGATACAGCGTCAAGGGTAACCGCAGCCATGGTCTCCGACCTGATAGTCCACGCTGCTGCAAACGTCGTCGAACTGTTCGTGCAGATGGTTGTTGTCTTGCAAACGTCCCCATTTGTTGACTCAGGGATCGAGACGTGGCTGCACGATCCGTTACAGCCATGCGGATAAGATGCCTGTCATCTCGACTGCTAGTGATACGAGGCCGTTGGGATCCAGCACGTCGTTCCGTATTACCCTCCTGAACTCACCGATTCCATTTTCTGCTAACAGTCATTGGATCTCGACCAACGCGAGCAGCAATATCGCGATACGATAAACCGCAATCGCGATAGGCTACAATCCAACCTTTATCAAAGTCGGAAACGGTGAGGTACGCATTTCTCCTCCTTACACGAGGCATCATAACAACGTTTCACCAGGCAACGCCGGTCAGCTGCTGCTTATGAGAAATCGATTGGAAACTTTGCTGATGTCAGCACGTTGTAGGTGCCGCCACCGGCGCGCCAACCTTGTGTGAATGCTCTGAAAAGCTGATCATTTCCTTATCAGAGCATCTTCTTCCTGTCGGTTAAATTTCGCGTCTGTAGCGCGCCATCTTCGTGGTGTAGCAATTTTAATGGCCAGTAGTGTACGTATAAGAGACATACTTTGTACTGAAGACTGCGAGCTAGTTGCGTTCGCTCGGGTCAGCATGGGAGCCGTGAAGGCGGCAGCGGAGGAGGCGGACGGATCGGGTGACGAGCGGTTTGTCGGAGCGACCGCACCGCGCCGCGCCGCGCGCACTGGCCAGCGAAAGCTCCGGCTAGGTTTTCGGGGTACCCACGGGTATCCTGTTAGCCAACGCTCCGATCGCTTTGCTACCGGCTCCCGCTGAGACTACACTTTCTCGCGCCGGCTTCATTTCCATACGAAACGTGTGAGATAGACAAGTTCCGCTCGCGCCGCGGTATTTATGAGCGTGTGTGACGTCACTGGTGCGAAAGCGAGGAACTAGCAGGTACAAGGGACAGGGCTACACGACGCCGCTAATTGCCGGACGAGTTCTAGCTCGGATAGTTTATACGCGAACGCGGAAGAGGCAGGCATGCACATATTTTACTGAAGCTGTTAGTGGACTCTCAGCTTTATCGTCGGCCGGTATGCCTAGCTCGAATTCGTCTTTAGATAGACATAGGTAGTTTCAATGAAGTTGCTGGTGTCTTAATTGTGTAAACAGAGACACAACTCAACTTAGTGCGAGAGTCCCTCTTAACTACCATCTGCCTAACACAGGTATTTAATCATTTTTTCATAATGTGGGGCCACAGTCATAATATATTTCTTTAAAGTCGGTACCGCCATTAGACTGTTTTTTATTTACACGATCATGATTTCGGCTTAAAATGCCATTAGCAAGTGTTTTAATGTTATACAGTGCCTGAGATATTACATCGGTTACTGCTGCTACAATGACAGGTTATAAATAATTAAGTGAGTTTGTATGTGGCGTTATAGTCGGCGCACGAGCGACGGGACACAGCATCTCCGAGGTAGCGATGGTGTGGGGATTTTTCCATACGACCATTTTACGTGCGTACCGTGAATATCAACAGTCCGGTAATACATCAAATCTCCGACATCGCTGCGGCCGGAAAAAGATCCTGCAAGAACGGGACTATCGACGACTGAAGAGAATCGTTCAGCGTGACGGAATGGAAACCCTACCGCAAATTACTGCAGATTTTAATGCTCGGGCATCATCAAGTGTCAGCGTGCGAACCATTCAGCGAAACATCATCGATATGGGCTTTCGTAGCCGTACTGGTGTACCCTTGATGACTGCACGACACAAAGCTTTAAGAATCCTCTAGGCTCGTCAGCACCGTCATGGACTGTAGATGACTGGAAACGGCTGATCGGACGAGTCTCGTTTCAAATAGTATAGAGCATATGGACGTGTAGGGGTATGGAGACAACCTCATGAATCCATGGACCCTGCATGTCAGCAGGGGACTGTTGAAGCTGGTGGAGGCTCTGTAATGCAGTTGGAGTGATGTGGGACCCCTGATACGTTTAGAGACGAATCTGACAGGCGACACGTACGTAAGAATTCTGTCTGATCACTTGCATCCATTCATATCCATTGTGCATTCCGACGAACTCGGGCATTCCAGCAGAATAATGGGAAACCCCACTCATGCAGAATTGCTACAAATTGGCCGGCCGGAGTGGCCGTGCGGTTCTGGGCGCTACATTCTGGAGCCGAGCGACCGCTACGGTCGCAGGTTCGAATCCTGCCTCGGGCATGGATGTGTGTGATGTCCTTAGGTTAGTTAGGTTTAATTAGTTCTAAGTTCTATGCGACTGATGACCTCAGAGGTTAAGTCGCATAGTGCTCAGAGCCATTTGAACCCTTTGCTACAAATTGGCTTCATCAACACTCTTCTGACTTTAAACACTCCCGCTGGCCACCAAACTCCCCAGACATGAACATTACTGACAAGGGAACCTCCCCATCGCGCCCCCCTCAGATTTAGTTATAACTTGGCACAGTGGATAGGCCTTGATAAACTGAACACAGATCAATTGAGAAAACAGGAAGAAGTTGTGTGGAACTGTGAAAAAATAAGCAAAATATACAAACTGAGTAGTCCATGGGCCACATATGCAACATCAAGGAGATCGTGAGCTCAGGAGCGCCGTGGTCGCGTGGTAGCGTGAGCAGCTGCTGAAGGAGAGGTCCTTGGTTCAAGCCTTCACACGAGTGAAAATTTTACTTTCTTTATTTTTGCATAGTTATTATCTGTCCGTTCGTTCATTGACGTCTCTGTTCACTGTAATAAGTTTAGTGTCTGTGTTTTGCGACCGCATCGCAAAACCGTGCGATTAGTAGACGAAAGGACGTGCCTCTCCAATCGGAACCGAAAACATTTGATCGCAAGGTCATAGGTCAACCGATTCCTCCACAGTAAAACACATCTGATATATTCTATACGACACTGGTGACGGCATGTGCGTCACATGACAGGAATATGTTGTCGACCCACCTAACTTGTACACTTGGCGAATGGGTAAAAACATTCTTCTACCTTGCCCGATTTAGGTTTTCTTGTGGATGTGATAATCACTCCCAAAAAAAATGATGAAAACGTAAGAGTTTGTCACATAAACTGAAAATAAAAAATTAAAGTTTTCACTCGGTGGAAGATTTGAACCAAGGACCTTCCGTTCCGCAGCTGCTCACGTTACCACGAGACCACGGCGCTCCTTCGGTCCCCGTGTCCTTGATGTTACATACCTTCCCATGAACTACTCATTTTGTATATTTTGCTTATTTTTTCACAGTTCCACACAACTTCTTCCTGTTTTCTCAATTGATCTGTGTTCAGTTTTTCAAGGCCTATCCACTGTGCCAACTTATAACTAAATCTGAGGGGGGTGCGATGGGGAAGTTCCCTTGTGAGCACATCTGGGATGCCTTGCAACGTGCTGTTCAGGTGAGATTTCCATCCCCTCGTACTCTTACGGATTCATAGTGTCACTCCCCTCCATCACTACTTCAGACATTAGTCGAGCACCTACCACGTCGTGTTACGGCACTTTTGCGTGCTCATAGGGGCCCTACACGATGTTACATGGTGTATCAGTTTCTTTGGCTCCTCAGTGTATATACACTAGATGAAACACCGTATAACCGCGGCGGAGAAACAGTGCGATATTATCGCTGTGCCCACAGGTGGCCAGTCCGCATAGTGGGAGGCGGTGCTTTCGCGGTGTCAGGTTTGCGCGCTGCTGTAACGTGCAGACCACGGCGGCGGTGTCGCGGAGCAGAGACCTGGCGACGCGCCTGGGCGACCCATTGTTCAGCTCATTGTGCCTCATAAACAGACGCCCCCGCCCTGCGACGGAATTAGATCTGCAGCGGGCCCCTCCCGTGTCCGTGCCCTGTTGCCAGGTACTGTCTTCAGTTGAGGTATGTATCGCGTCGTCTCTGCTGCCGGGTACTCTACTGCACCGCACAGCGTCACGTCTGCACTACTGTACTGAGTCAAACTCTGCCACACCACTAAAATTTCGGAGGTTGTCAGGGATACTTTCTGAATATTTGGTCGCCGGTAAAATTGACTGTAATTGCGATTACCGCGCGGATTAGCCGAGCGGTCTGCGACGCTGCAGTCATAGACTGTGCGGCTGGTCCCGGGCGGAGGTTCGAGTCCTCCCTCGGGCATGGGTGTGTGTGTTTGTCCTTGGGTAATTTAGGTTAAGTAGTGTGTAAGCTTAGGGACTGATGACCTTAGCAGTTAAGTCCTATAAGATTTCACACACATTTGAACATTCTTTTGGAATTGCGATAGAGAAAATAAATTACTGTGGCAAGACCCGTCGTGGAATTGTAAATGTCATTTGATATTGTCGGCTGGGATCTCGCATGGGCTGTGTTATGATTTATTCGGTGTGCTACCTCAATTACGTTACTACTCATGATATCAGATAACAGAAAATAAATGCGTATTCTTAAATAAGTTTTTATGCTGATTTCAAAACTGTTCTTAGTTTTCTCCTCTCACATACAGTTTTCTTTTTACTGGAACGAAGTTAATTTTTAGTTACAGTAATCTTATTGGGAAAGCAAGCTGGGTGCACGGAAAGGCCGCGCTCTTTATGTGAGTGAGGTAGCTAGACAAAAAGCTATGGAATGTGAATGTTTGACTAAATCTCAGACATTTTGAGCCTGGGGCTAAAAGCATCTAACATTCGTCGACTGTAGACAAAAAAAAATATTGCTTCCACCATTATGAATGAAAAAGGGAATGATTAAACCAGTATGTGAGGGTCCTTCAACAAGGTGGATCCTGCCTTATCTTTGTCTGAAATTTTCATCAGTCAGTCAGTAATAAAAAAATTAAAACAGAAAATTTTCGAAATTTGTCGTCAACAATAGACGACATACGCACACAAACACACACACACACACACACACACACACACACACACACATGAAAACGCAACTTATACACACGACTGTAGTCTCAGACAACTGTGGTTTCAGTTGCCTGAAACTGCAGTCGTGTGTGTGAGTCGCTTATGTGTGTGTGTGTGTGTGTGTGTGTGTGTGTGTGTGTGTGTGTGTGTCGTCCACTGTTGACGAGGGCCTTGATGACTGAAAGCTTTATTTGTGACAGTTGTGCCTATCTGCGATTCAGCATCTCCACTATATGGTGAGTAGCACCTTCCCTTTTCATAATATTGGTACAAACCTACAGCATAAATACGCATACGACACAATTCTGGCAAATAAAGCTACCAGTGCGCGCGGAAGAAGAGCGCCCTTTCTCACTAACGGCTGATCCCACTTGGTGAGATACCCCAGCCGACAATGCCATACGGCATTTACATTTCCACGATGGGTGTTGCCGCAGTAATTTGTTCTCTTGATCGCAGTTACAGTCAGTTTGATATGATTTATTTTGTGTATTACGTATCTAGTTGTAGATTAATTTTCTTCCTTGTTTCGTCCTATTGTTACCATACGTTTTCAAGCTCATTAAAAAATGGCTCTGAGCACTATGCGACTTAACTTCTGAGGTCATCAGTCGCCTAGAACTTAGAACTAATTAAACCTAACTAACCTAAGGACATCACACACATCCATGCCCGAGGCAGGATTCGAACCTGCCACCGGAGCAATCGCTCGGTTCCAGACTGTAGCGCCTAGAACCGCACGGCCACTCCGGCCGGCAGCTCATTAAAAGCTAGCAGCTTTTTACCAGTCATTCTAATGCGTCAGCACGGACTGAAAATTTGCAGAATGCTTGATAAATCGTTATAGTGTCTAATAACCACCGTATTTTGTTGACTATAAGCCGCTACGGACTATAAGACGTGCCTTAACTTTTAAGCAATATTTATTTAAAAAATAACCGAAGTGATCATTAAAATTCCTAAAAATCATCATCTGAACTTTCTCCTTCGTCCTTGTCCTCTTCATATATAAGACCGTCTATGGCCACGGTTATCCACGGACACACTCGTTTGATTGCACATCTTTTTAAAGCTCCCTTCGGTGTGAATTCATGTTGGGTTCCATCTATCACCCATTTGTTCCATTCCTCTCCCATAACTACTAACAAAAGTATTGTACCGCTACCGATAATCAAACACTGGACCTTTTATATTAATTTAGAGTATAAGACGCACTTTAGTTTTGGAGGCAATTTTTCGAAGAAAAAAGCGCCCCAATAGTCCGTAAAATGCGGTAAATAAAAATAATGTACTGTGTTCTGAGTCAAGTAATACTTCTAGAACGACGACATTTTCGCCTTTGAGCGTTTTCTTAAAAGTCATCGTAAATGTTTTTATCCATAAACACTTCATGAGATCTCTTGCTGCAAATGTGGTCAAAGTAAAGCTATTTTCTCTCGCGTTTTGCGAAATTTTAAGCATAACTATAGCTCCCTGTGGTTAGTTCGTAGTTTTCGCGCAGCCTGCAATTGTGCAGTGAATCGTCACGTGACTATTGGAGCATGCTCGATACCGTATTGAGCTATGTGACGTATCAGATTTACCGAGCTCGATCGAACGCGAGCACCGTTTGAGCATGGGGAGTCGATTGCCGTCCTTCTGAATGCGAGACCAATGCCTCAGACACTGTGTCCTCACTCGGTGATCACGGATCGTCTCATTCTTTTGGTCGATGAACTGCTCCAGCGCTAGATCTGAAATAGAATCGTCTTCATAACGAAAAAAAAGAGCCGACGCGCCAAGAGGACTGCTCCCTTAATTGTTCATCGACGTGACCCAGAATGCGGGCTCTTGACAAAGGACTGGGGCTCGGTGCCAGGAGATACGAGAGCCGAAGTGCAGCTTTTAATACTCGCTCGCAGGCTCGGACAGGAAGTGTTCTGGCGCGTACTCTCCTATTTTCGAGGCCATAAAGCGGAGAGTGACTCCGCTAAGCGCGCCCCATATCTTAGAGCCGTTCGACTGTATAACACCAGCTTTCCAGTGGAACAGCCTCTTCGTGAACTGCAACCTCCATCTGCAGCGCAGCCGCATTCCGGAAGGGAACTCATGTCACGCGAAGAGTTTTAAACCGAATGCTTTGTTCAGTCGTCAAGTATGACGGAACTTGAACCGCAAGACGTAACTAATGTCCCTCAAAGGCTTTGTGCGTTGTGTAGAGCACTCCTCTCGACATTCCCATAGCTCACGTCCGACTATATGTCAAGAAACCCATTACTTCCTGCAACACACGCCTCGCGTAATGATCGTGTCGGCAACATGAAGAACTGGGCCTTACACAGGTGTACTGATTGCGAAGCAGTGGCAGACTCTAGAATAAGATTAATTAAACAAGCCTCTGAGGCTAGCTGTGATATTATTACTAACTATAATTTGATCTCGCTTTTATGTGTCTTGCGAGCGCTGACGAGAGATACAAACAGACAGTAACAGTGCCTCCGTGTGAAGGTATTGTCCATAATTTTTGCTATTCTCAGTTGCATTTAATTCAGACGTCAGTAATTTTCGATATCACAGCGTTTTCCGTTGTAAGGGATCTTTTTGTGCTATGTCTGACCGGTCGCCCGCGCATGGACGCACCAGAGAGTGACCAGAGATATGGTTCTGGCTATCAGAGGAGGTCAGTGTTCAGCAATCTAAAGTAACTAAGCAGCCCGCCAAAAACTGGGCAGATAAGTATAGTCAGGCAGACTGTGAGACGTAAGAACCCGCGGTGCAGTCGGCCGCTTCCTTCGAAACCCGAGGTTTTAAACAACCCCCACGAAAGAGCTCTGCCTCACTGGCACCCTAGTTCTACCATCAAGATGCGTTTCCGTGGCCGTGTTGAAGCAGTTTAACTGAGAATTACAGGTACCAAAAGGTCGATAAAGCTAGTCAGAGAAACTAGTAACGACCATGTTGCTCGCTAGTTGCGACAATCAGATTATCTGGAATTACGATGGCAACTTGTAATTACTATCACCGACGCCTTCCTGCCGCAGCTCGGGTCATTTGCCACGTTCTATTCCCACGTATCATCATTAGACTGTATCTCCCTCGCCTGCAATCAGTTACGTGCTTTCTTTCTTCATTTTGTACATGTCCTTAGTTACTTACGTGTGTGATTTTTCTTGATTGACCGAACGTCGTCTCCAGGCACTTTAGCTTCATATTTGCAGTGTCTTTCTACCACGTTCAGTCGTTTGAGTGACATTATAAGTATATTTCTCGGTCTTTCACAAAATATATGTATTTAATTGAGACTTTAGTGGCTTAAGTAGAATTGTGCCACACGCTTCTATTCTTAATGTGTCATCATTCCTGGTCTACTCCATTATGATTGTGAAGACAAGTTCAAACCACACCTGTAGTAGGAGATGAATTCGATACTTCAGGCAGGGTCAGGGTAGGAAGAAGGGTAGTGGGTGCTCGTTTCCAATCCACACTACTGTGAATGCTATTTCACTTTTTCACACAACTCTACTTTACCTTTACCATCTGCGAATCGATGGACGGTATTTGTTTGGAAATTTGTAGTAGGGTCTTATGGGACCAAACTGCTGAGGTCATCGGTCCCTAAGCTGCTCACCATTTAATCTAACTTAAACTAACTTACGCTATGGACATCACACACAACCATGCCCGAGGGGGTATTCGAACCTCCGACGGGGGGAGCCGCACGGACCGTTGTCCTGGTGTACTAAATATCTTCCATGACGCACCGTACGGTAGGATGATTTCTGGAGTAATAATAATAATATTAATAATAATTCAGTATTGTTCTACAGCCTGGTGCAAGTCTTTCAATTGGACACAATTGAGCGACTTGTGTGTCCCTAACCCACCTCATTAATCTTACAAGGGGCCGACAGTTTAACGTGGAATCCGAACCACGTGTCATTCCTGGCGAATCGTCACATCATCGACAGAGTAAGTTATCGGGCGACTAAAAAGTCGGTGGACCGACTGGGATTCGACATCGCGACTTTTCAGTTGCCAGGCACTCGCTTTACCACTTTTTCTTTATGATTATTTTTTTTAAATTATCATTTAATACATTTCAACATATTTAAACAAACAAAGTAAAATAAACAGCATTATTTTAATATATATAATATACATTAACAAAAGCAAAACGAGGATAATGGAATGTAGTCGAATTAAGTCGGGTGACGCTGAGGGAATTAGATTACGAAATGAGATACTTAAAGTAGTAAAGAAGTTTTGCTATTTGGGGGCAGAATACCTGATGATGGTCGAAGTAGAGAGGATATAAAATGTAGACTGGCAATGGCAAGGAAAGCTTTTCTGAAGAAGAGAAATTTGTTAACATCGAGTATAGATTTAAGTGTCAGGGAGTCGTTTCTGAAAGTATTTGTATGGAGTGTAGCCATGTATGGAAGTGAAACATGGACGGTAAATAGTTTGTACAAGAAGAGAATAGAAGCTTTTGAAATGTGGTGCTACAGAAGAATGCTGAAGATTAGATGGGTAGATCACATAACTAATGAGGAAGCATTGAATAGGATTGGGGAGAAGAGAAGTTTGTGGCACAACTTGACTAGAAGAAGGGATCGGTTGGTAGGACATGTGTTGAGGCATCAAGGGATCACCAATTTAGTATTGGAGGGCAGCGTGGAGGGTAAAAATCGTAGAGGGAGACCAAGAGATGAATACACTAAGCAGATTCAGAAGGATATAGGCTGCAGTAGGTACTGGGAGATGAAGAAGCTTGCACAGGATAGAGTAACATGGAGAGCTGCATCAAACCAGTCTCAGGACTGAAGACAACAACAACAAAATAGTAATGATTGAAATAAACTCATCACCGAACTGCAAGCTCTGTCCTTCCGAACCATAAACTGCCACCATCCACCACACCACACAAACAGTCCAGTAAGAGAACAAGTGCTCGAAGACGTAGGTGGAGGTTTAAATCTTTGATGTGAGGGCGTTTATCAGTATCTTCCTCGATCCACAAATATCACTACAATATTCTGAACAGTTAAAATGGCTATCGCAGTGCCGTAATTCCGTACACGTCTTGCTTCTTGACCAGCCAGAAAAAAGATTTAATCAATATTCAGACATTAAAACAGCTAATGGGTTCTGAAAAAATGACAGGCTGCAGAGAGAACAACCCGCGGCGAGCGCAAAAGGCCGCTGCCACGCACACAGTATATACTCTGGTGAACAGAAAACACGTAACAAAAAATTATGCACATTAGTACTGTGACAAAGTACATCATGCCACGGTTACAATTTCTGGAATATTTTCCATTTTAGCCTCTGAGTTTCCATCATTAATGCCTAAAATATTCTGAAGTCTGGCCAGCTCCTGATCACACCATTCTCTCTTCTAGTGACTACACAAACTTTGGCCAACTTCATTTTGGGAAACGGAAGCTCCGGTAAGCCAGTAACCTCAGCATGGGATTCAAAACTGTTTATTTAACATATTAATGAATGTTAAAAATTTCATACTAATGCCGAAAAATCCAATCACAACAAATACAGGGTGTTTCAAAAATGACCGGTTTATTTGAAAAGGCAATAAAAACTAAACGAGCAGCGATAGAAATACACCGTTTGTTGCAATATGCTTGGGACAACAGTACATTTTCAGGCTGACAAACTTTCGAAATTACAGTAGTTACGATTTTCAACAACAGATGGCGCTGCAAGTGATGTGAAAGATATAGAAGACAACGCAGTCTGTGGGTGCGCCATTCTGTACGTCGTCTTTCTGCTGTAAGCGTGTGCTGTTCACAACGTGCAAGTGTGCTGTAGACAACATGGTTTATTCCTTAGAACACAGGATTTTTCTGGTGTTGGAATTCCACCGCCTAGAACACAGTGTTGCAACAAGACGAAGTTTTCAACGGAGGTTTAATGTAACCAAAGGACCGAAAAGCGATACAATAAAGGATCTGTTTGAAAAATTTCAACGGACTGGGAACGTGACGGATGAACGTGCTGGAAAGGTAGGGTGACCGCATACGGCAACCACAGAGGGCAACGCGCAGCTAGTGCAGCAGGTGATCCAACAGCGGCCTCGGGTTTCCGTTCGCCGTGTTGCAGCTGCGGTCCAAATGACGCCAACGTCCACGTATCGTCTCATGCGCCAGAGTTTACACCTCTATCCATACAAAATTCAAACGCGGCAACCCCTCAGCGCCGCTACCATTGCTGCACGAGAGACATTCGCTAACGATATAGTGCACAGGATTGATGACGGCGATATGCATGTGGGCAGCATTTGGTTTACTGACGAAGCTTATTTTTACCTGGATGGCTTCGTCAATAAACAGAACTGGCGCATATGGGGAACCGAAAAGCCCCATGTTGCAGTCCCATCGTCCCTGCATCCTCAAGAAGTACTGGTCTGGGCCGCCATTTCTTCCAAAGGAATGATTGGCCCATTTTTCAGATCCGAAACGATTACTGCATCACGCTATCTGGACATTCTTCGTGGCGGTACAAACTGCCTTAGACGACACTGCGAACACCTCGTGGTTTATGCAAGATGGTGCCCGGCCACATCGCACGGCCGACGTCTTTAATTTCCTGAATGAATATTTCGATGATCGTGTGATTGCTTTGGGCTATCCGAAACATACAGGAGGCGGCGTGGATTGGCCTCCCTATTCGCCAGACATGAACCCCTGTGACTTCTTTCTGTGGGGACACTTGAAAGACCAGGTGTACCGCCAGAATCCAGAAACAATTGAACAGCTGAAGCAGTACATCTCATCTGCATGTGAAGCCATTCCGCCAGACACGTTGTCAAAGGTTTCGGGTAATTTCATTCAGAGACTACGCCATATTATTGCTACGCATGGTGGATATGTGGAAAATATCGTACTATAGAGTTTCCCAGACCGCAGCGCCATCTGTTGTTGAAAATTGTAACTACTGTAATTTCGAAAGTTTGTCTGCCTGAAAATGTACTGTTGTCCCAAGCATATTGCAACAAACGGTGTATTTCTATCGCTGCTCGTTTAGTTTTTATTGCCGTTTCAAATATACCGGTCATTTTTGAAACACCCTGTAACAGTGAGTAAACGAGCTACGTGATATTAATTCCATATGATTCAACGGCTTGGTACACGTCTTTCGATTTGACGTCACTTCATCGACTTGTGTGTCCTTAACCTACCCCGCAATCCTACCGAGAAAGGGGAACGTACAGTCTAACGAGGAGTCTGAACTACGTGTGGTTCCTGGCATCTCCACGTTATTGAGAAGTGAAGTCTACGCTAAAGGCGGATTGCAAATGCCGTCGTTCGGTCGGAGAATCGATCCTGCAGTTTCCTAGCACGAGTCTTACCATCAGACCACCAGGCCCGACGATCTATGAGTAAAGTGTCTGCATGAAACGTTCCTTCGTATCGTCATCTGTGTTTGGGTGATGTCGCGCTAACATCTCAAAGACAACCGCGACCTGAACCGGTACTCTGAACTCACGCGCTTTGCGTGCGAGACAACTTACGCGACGCATTGCCCCACAGATTAAATAGGAAATGTTTACTAGGGGACCTTGATCACCTCTTTGTACTCGTTCAATTGCAAAATAGTCTTTACTAATGTCGTTTTCCCAACCTTCCTTTCAGCCGCGACGCAGGTTTACCGTAACACCTAATACATGGATCCATTGAATAATAAAGGCACCTGAAACGATTAAATCAAAGTCTCTCACAAATGATGAAATTCCAGAGACTATGCGGAAGAACTTGCTCATTTTCTCGCAGTAGTGAATCGTCCGTCGATGGAACAACGAAGCAACTGCAAGAAAGCGCAGGTCATTTCTGAATGAATTTTCACTCTGCGACAGAGTGTGCACTGATTTGAAATTTCCTGACAGATTAAAACTGTGTGCCGGACCGGGACTCGAAGTTGGGACCTTTGCCTTTCGCAGGCAATGCTCTACTGCGTGAGTTGTCCAAGTACGACCCACGACCCGCCCTCATCAGCTTACTTTCGTCAGTATCTCATGTCTTACCTTCCTGCATACTTTGTGAGACTAGCACTCTTGGAAGAAAAGATACTGCGGAGACGCAGGTTACCCACAGCCTGGAGTCTAGTATTGTAATATTTATGGCTTTACAGCCATCATATTTAGGTACAATAATTTCTTCGTAGAGCGGTTGAGAAGACAGGACTGTCAAGATGACGTAATGTGGTGTGAGGTACCAATTACAGATGGTTTGCACGGTACGGGTATCGTGAGAAAGACCGCCTAAATTGTGGTCCTTCACCGCGATTGGTTGCTGCGTTCGGATGTTGCGAGGCAAAATCATAATCTTCTGTTATTAATATTGGATAAACGACACACCGTATTTTCTTGCATTTCATATTAAAGCATGTCACACTACCGCGTTATCATTCGATTATTTCACAGCAGAATCATAAACAACTGCTAAACCAAAAGGCAGACGAAGTACTTCGGCGATCTTCGGATTGCGCCTAACTTGGATGGCGGGTGAAGTGGTTCGGCTGTAAGATCGGAGCTGGTTCGGCAGTCTCGGAGGACAGACATGTTGTCTGCCGCTGTCGGTGTCAATTAAGACTTTATTTGCAATCTCTGGTTTGTAAATGTGGGAGCTGTAACGGCAGTGTCGGAGGGCGGATATGTTGTCTGTCCCAGTCGGTATTGGTTAAGGACTTAATAAGCAATGTCTTGTTGTTTGAATGAGTAATTCAGAACAATTTGATAGTAATTACAAGTACGCAGTTCATCGGCTTGTTTTTATGAAAGTGTGAATATTGGAAATTGTTTGTGATTCATAAAGTAGAATATAATTGTGTAGTTTATCGTATTCTACTAATGAAAAGCGAGTGGCATCTCGTATAAACCAATTAACTGGAAATTTAACTACTTATTAAATATCAGTTCCTCACAAAGAGTTTATTACAGTCTCAAGATAACGGATTCACGACCTAAGTGCTGTTTTCTGTGTAGTGAACAACGAATATAGAAGACTGCAGGTTGGCGAACATTAATTAGAACTTATGCATTCCACTCAGGGCAGTGGAATCAAATAGGCGCCTCGTTTGCAATGAAGACTCTGTATGAATGAAATGAGTAAAATGTCATCTGTGGTAACACTAAGGAGGTATGAACGAGAGAAATTTTCAAGGGAGTAGGTTTATATTACGCTCGTATATATCACCCTTTCTCCCGCCCTCCCTTTTTCAACTTGTCGTACTATACAGAATGAATGAGGGCGGAATCTTTGAGGTACTCGGACTGCTAGAGGGCATTGATCTATGGTACATAAGCTGTGAGTAAACAAAAATGGTCTCGCGGGTCAAAGCGAGGCAGCTGACTCTTATTTAGCATGAAACACTGAAGAGCCAAAAAAAAACTGGTACACCTGCCAAATATCGTGTAGGGCCCTCGCGAGCACGCATAAGTGCCGCAACACGACGTGGCATGGACTCGACTAATGTGTGGAATAGTGCTGGATGGGACAGACACCATGAATCCTGCACGTCTGTCCAGAAGTCGTAAGAGTGTAAGAGTACGATGGGGTGGAGGTCACTTCTGAACGGCACGTTGCCAGGCATCCCAGATATGCTCAATAATGTTCATGTCTGGGGAGTTTGGTGACCAGCGGAATTGTTTAAACTCAGAAGAGTGTCTCTGTAGCCACTGTTTAGCAATTCTGGTCGTGTGGGGTGTCACATTGTCCTGCTGAAATTGCACAAGTCCGTCGAAATGCACAAGGGACATGAATGGATACACGGTGCTTACGTACGTGTCACCTGGCAGAATCGTATATAGGCGTACCAGGAGTCCCATACCACTCCATCTACACACGCCTCACACCATTACAGAGAGCCTCCACAGCTTCAGCAGTCTCTTGCTGACATGCAGGGTCCACAGATTCATAAGATTGTGTACATAACTGTACACGTCCATCCGCTCGATACAATTTGAAACGAGACTCGTCCGACCAGGCAACATGTTTCCAGTCATCAACAGTCCAATGTCGGTGTTGACGGCTCCAGGCGAGGCGTAAAGCTTTGTGTCGTGTAGTGATCAAGGGTACACGAGTGGGTCTTCGGCTCCCAAAGCTCATATCGATGATGTTTCGTAGAATGATTCACATGTTGACGCTTTTTGATGGCCCAGCATTGAAATCTGCTGCAATTTGCGGAAAGGTTGGACTTCTGTCACGTTGAACGATTCTCTTCATCGTCGTTGATCCAGTTCTCGCAGGATCTTTTTCTGGCCGCAGCGTTGTCGGAGATTAGATGTTTTACTGGATTCCTGATATTCACGGTACACTCGTGAAATGATAGTACGGGAAAATCCGCACTTCATTGCTACCTCGAAAATGCTGTATGCCATCGCTCGTGCAACGACTAAAACACCAAGTTCAAACTCACAGAAATCTTGATAACCTACCATGGTAGCAGCAGTAAGCGATCGAACAACTGCACCAGACACTTGTCTTATACAGGCGTTGCCGACCGCAGCGGCGTATTCTGTCTGTTACATATCTCTGTATTTGAATACGCATTCCTATACCGGTTTCTTTGGCGCTTCAGTGTAATATACGTGCAACAGTACATAGAAATAATCAGAATCCGCCAACAGACGTTTCCTAGGAAGTCTATGAGCTATACGTTGCGTCATTTGCCCCGCGTACCGCACCGTGTTAAAGAGTCAGTGGACTCTCTCCGCGTCTGCGAATGGGACTTCGACTGCGCCACTGAAGCTCCGATACGACAGACGGGAAAGAAGATTTCGTGGTAGTAGAGGAGGAATCGCGAAAGTCCCAAATGTTTGCAGCATCAGAGCTGGAGCACTGCCGACAGTTGCGCCTGGAGTGCACCCAGCAAGTGCCGAAACAGGCGGTGCGTGGCACGTAACGCGGCCCATTAACCATTAGCATGCTCGGAGTCGCGCACGACGCCGCTGGCGGATTAGCGGAGCCATTACCACAGCCGACAATTAGGAGGCGCTCTTGGCGCGCCGTAGCTGTCGCCTTGAACCCGCAGACCTTGGGGAGAAAGGCGTGGCGTGTCGCGACTTGGGGACAGCCGTCAACTGGCACGGAGCCGGCCGCGCCGCGTCGCGACGCAAACCTTCCAGTCTGCCGGGGGAGTGTGGTGGGAGAGAGAGGCAGGTGTTCTGCAGCCAAACAGACCGTGGCGGGGATGCATGATACGCCGGCCGTCCAGCGCGAGAGTGGACTTTGCGATCGTTGGCTTCTTATAGTCTTCCTTAAATACGCCGGCGGGTCCCATAGTATCACCTCCGAACTCGCTGTCTCCGTGTTGTCGGGGACACGACTCGCCAGTCTCAGCCGCTGCCCACTTAACAAGTGGTGAGGTATTCGCAGTTGTAACAGCGTTTAAAAATTTTTAAAAGTAATAGTATTTTTGATATTCTTATTGTTATTGCTATTAATATAGCCTATCCCCGATGTTATTCAATCTGCATACTGAGCAAGCAGTAAATTAAAAACAAAAGAAAAATTCGGAGTAGGAATTAAAATCCATGGAGAAGAAATCAAAACTTTGAGGTTCTCCGATGGTATTGTAATTCTGTCAGAGACAGCAAAGGATCTGGAAGAGCAGCTGAACGGAATGGACAGTGTCTTGAAAGAAGGATATAAGATGAACATCAACAAAAGCAAAACGAGGATAATGGAATGTAGTCGAATTAAATCGGGTGATGCTAAGGGTATTAGATTAGGAAATGAAACGCTTAAAGTAGTAAATGAGCTTTGCAAAATAACTGAGGATGGTCGAAGTAGAGAGGATATAAAATGTAGACTGGCAATGGCAAGGAAAGCGTTTCTGAAGAAGAGAAATTTGTTAACATCGAGTACAGATTTAAGTGTCAGGAAGTCTTTTCTGAAAGTATTTGTATGGAGTGTAGCCATGTATGGAAGTGAAACTTGGACGATAAATAATTTAGACAAAAAGAGAATAGACGCTTTCGAAATGTGGTGCTACAGAAAAATGCTGAAGATTAGATAACTAATGAGGAGGTATTGAATAGAATTGGGGAGTAGAGAAATTTGTGCCACAACTTGACTAGAAGAAGGTATCGGTTGGTAGGACATATTCTGAGGCATAAAGGGGTCACCAATTTAGTATTGGAGGGCAGCGTGGAGGGTATAAATCGAAGAGGGAGACCAAGAGATGAATACACAGATTCAGAAGGTTGTAGGTTACAGTAAGTACTTGGAGATGAAGAAGCTTGCACAGGATAGAGTAGCATGGAGAGCTGCATCAAACCAATCTCTGGACTGAAGATCACAACAAAAAAACATGTTATTGTTTATGATTATCCAAGTAACAGCATTGTCATTCAAATATCTTACGGGAATGCATCTGGGTGACGTTGTCGACGATGGCAACCGGCTCCATTCCCGTAAGTATTTGAACATTACATACGCCAGGAGAACTCAGGTCTCACAACTGTATTGTTGTTATTATTATAATTGTTACTATTGTGATCGTTGTTGTTATGGTGTCATTGTCTACGATGGTCCATTCTTTCGTCACATCACGCCCTAGTAACACACTGAATAACGTCGTGTACCGTCCAGTAAAGTTGTAAGGTGCAAATTTTGTGGTTTATTTATTCTAGGATTGAAGACAATTGTGTAACTTGAAATGACATGTTTAATGTCGCATTATTAGCACAAAAATACACGCTTGTACACAGTTTTCAGTGTGGCAACAAAAAACAGTTGTCAGGATAACGCATCTCGTCAACATAAAATCATTCTAATCACAACAATATTAAATATTAACACTCAGAAGGTTAAATTATCCTAAAAACGACAATGTTAAAGTTTAACTAGATGTTTCTTTACAAAATGGTTCCTACACTTACGTAATTACGTTGGTAAGTACTACGAAAATCGTCCCACTCCGGCTCAAAGTTCGGTACTATTTTTAGGATGACAATCATGTCTATAGTGAATGGTTAGCTATATGACAAATTGACCAAAAGATTAACCAAGGTCGCTCGAGTTTACAGTGGACCCAAGCTGGTGAACCAACAAGTTTACACCTCTGCACGCAGTGTTTACCTTAAGCTGCGATGAGCTGTCGTCTGATAGGCCGCTCTCTTCCACTGAAATTCCTATAAAACTAATTACACCTTTGCTGAATTTTCCAGCAGAAACTTTACCTATGTTTCTCGTTATGTGAGAGAACAATTACTCATCCCTAGTCTTAGAATGTGGCGATATACACACGAATGGTTGGAGCAGTGTGCATATTATAATGCCCTCTCAGTTCTCACAAGAACAGTTAACTAATTGACTGGTTCGTTTCTCCACAGTTGGAGATAAACGATGCTACAGCTAATTTCTAGCTGGATATGAGCCACTGTGAACGCAGTGTTCTCACAAATTACTCCTCTGCATCGTACAGAGCATTATGCACATCGTTCTGCGCTTCCAGTTCACAGAAGAGTCCCCAAAAATTTCTGTCTTGTCTTATTCACAGCCGAACTGTCTCCCAACCTGGATTCTTTCATTCTTCATGTCATGGCTTTTTTCGACCAATAGGAGCGTTCCTCTTATTTTGTGGAAACTCTCTCTACCAATCACAAGGTCCCTACCATTAAATTGCGTCGAAACTTTGGCTCTTTTCTCCTTTCTAGCGCGTTTCCGCCAATCGGACGTTTTGTGCCCATTCCAGACGCCTTAATGGGTACATTGTACCACTCACTGGACATGTGGTCGAAAATGTGTCACAGGTCTCGTTTTGTGTCCATTTGGAATTCCGAAACGCTGTTTTCTAAAAGCTTCCTTTCCTGTCCTCCCTCAGATGGGCCGTTATACTCTCTCTCCCCGTCTGAGTCACCTGGTCGGTCGTTGACTTTCTGCCAGGGACACCCCTTTAAGTGGTTTCTGTGGTACCCCCTGTAGTACAGCCTTGCCTCTGTGTCTGGCCCTCTGAATTCCAAACTAAAACACCTCTCACTGCTTGCTTCACCTTCTGCTCAAACATTCATTATAGGAATGGTGTGTTAATTACTGTCAATTGAATGTCATCCCTTTTTGCATTACACACTGCTAGACAAGTTTGCTCATTACCGCCGAATTAAGTTAGGTGCCATATTCACTATCCCATTGTGATGTATATAACTCTCATCTAAGGTGTGAATCTGATCTGCATTTATTCTGCCACCTTACAAAGTACAAGGCCCAGCCTCAAATTGATTAGGCCTACTGAGCGATACCGGATACTCGGAAAATATTGTTATTGTATCTGCATGAGTAAGGAATACATTAAAAGTTCTGGTACTCAAATTTTGTTTATATGTGAGGTCGATTCTGCGATCCTCCCTTGTCGAAAAATTCAATCACGGAGCCGTAGATGGCACTCGTTGCATCAATGATGTGAGCAAACATTTCTCAACGAACAACAAAGCAAGGTGAGAAAGTCTGGTTTGCGATTGTGTGTTTTTAGGATTAGTTTTTAGTCTCTTCATCTCCGAAAATGACCTCCCTGTCGGAGCAGTGGTTGCAGGAATGGTTAAAAATAATTTGATTGGATTTGATGCTTCAGGTACTGTTTCACAGAGATCACAGGAGGTGAGACACTTTGTCTAAATACAACACACATGGCCAATGGTACAATTTTTGTGTCTCTTAATAGCCACATAACCATTTATAACTTGAAAATGTCAGGCATAATTTTTAGTTTCTTAATTTAAATGTGGAAGAGTTGATGTAGGCCGTCCCTGTTTGATCACGTCACTTCTCCGCTCGAAACTTAGTCCTCCAAATGGAGTTCCCACTAACTTATTTACAATTTGATACGTCTGTATCTCTGGAGGAGCCCGCAACTTCGCCCACATTGGTTCAGCAATCCAACTTTACACTTACGTGGGAACTAATTTAAATCATTAAAAATATAATTGTTATCTAACAGTATAATGAATAAATAATAGCCCGCAGCTCGTGGTCGTGCGGTAGCGTTCTCGCTTCCCACGCCCGGGTTCTCGGGTTCGATTCCCGGCGGGGTCAGGGATTTTCTCAGCCTCGTGATGGCTGGGTGTTGTGTGATGTCCTTAGGTTAGTTAGGTTTAAGTAGTTCTGAGTTCTAAGGGACTGATGACCATAGATGTAAAGTCCCATAGTGCTCAGAGCCATTTGAATAAATAATAATATGTACTAAAACACAATGAAACATTTAAATATGTGTGCTGATTGATATCTGAACACTTTCATCACTGTAGCGCGCGAAAGAGTAGCACATGTCTCTTTAGAAGAGCTAGAGAATCGTAGGCGATACACGATTATTAGCTACCTTTAAGAGCTGCATAGTCCTCCTCTTTCTCTAGCGGAAGCGACAGAGGAGATGGAACTTGTAATCGCTGTTGCTGGGAAGTTACAGCCCCTGTCGCCTTTAAAACTGGCGCCTGTCACCCCAACAGCTGTTTATGTCTTAAATGCCCCCGGGTTAGAAGTGAGTTTTACAAGTATGAAGAACGCACGCAGCTGAAACTGTGGAAAAAATATATATGTACTAAGACTGTCTAAACGTAAAAAAGCGCGTCTTGTCGTTACTGTGACCGATTACAGCAGTTACTAACATGCCGTGCCCTTGCATTTAACCGAAAATTCGTCGCTTGAGTCTCTTGTCGCGTAATAAGGAGAGCGACTGTAACAGAGGACACGCGCCATTGCTGCTACCTGCTAGTTGTAATTAAAACACAGCTATTCACAAAGGTCCAGTGAGGGCTTTAATTACAGTATTGCAGCCCTAAGGCAGCGAAAGATGGTAGATAACTTAAAGCGACAACGTGGGACAGATTTACACTGGGAAAAAACTGTTCCAATTATGGCCAATTTACGCTGGAAAAAGTTGGTTCCAATTTTGACCGCTAGGTGGAAATCTGGCGCTGTGAATGCAAGAAAGACATATAGAAATGTTCCCAAATGTGATGGACTAGGAACGGGATGTGGACAGTAAAGGTCAAACAAGTGAGGAAGGCATAATTTAATTTTATTATTAATTGCCGGTTAGACAATTTGTTCAATACGAACATTGCAGACGTCGACGAGATGCTGTACAGCGCCAAATATGCCCCTGGTGGCCAGAATTGCAACCTTTTTTTTCAGCGTAAATCGATTCCACATTAATGAATCAGCATATTTACTAAGTTTCGTGGCCACACTTCAATTATTACCACCCGGTACTTTCCGGTTCATTAGTTCTCTAAATGACCTGTTCTGTCATAAGAGAATGTACACCATATCGATGTTGACCTTGATGCAAAGTTCTAACACTGCACTTACTTAATCACATTTGAAAGTCTTCCTACTATACTAATGTAGGGGCCCACAGACACTAATACTTAATATTTACTTTTCTTTTGTTTCAGGAGGTGATGCAGCGAAAGATCACACAAAAACTGGTGAGTATTTCTTTTTTGTTTTCTTGTTTATCCGTGAATTACGCACCTACCAGCATAACTGCTACAAGTAAAGATCAGTACCTTTCACGTAAAGGTAATGTGGCACTTTTCTATTACTTCGTGAAGATTTTCATTCACGAGCAAAACGTTAGAGAAGACCAGTATGCAGAACCGGAAATAGATGCTTTTCTTCGTCTGTATTTTCTCCCAGTTATATGTTGATAGGTTACAGCGTCGAGCTATTAGCCATTATTTTATCCTTAAAAGACCCATCCTCCTTTTGTCCTCCTTCGCCAAACCGAATATCCGTCCGTAGTTTGAAGCATACTGAAATAAGATAATAGGTCTTTCAGTGCAATAATTGGAACCGTTAGCTTTTAATTAAGCTATACGATAGATGCCAACTGTTTTATGAAAGCCTACTTGAAAAGTTGTAAGAATCAGTATTACGTGAGAAATCTAAGAATATACTACAGACCTCTGGGTCTCTCATCCGTAGCGACCACAAACGCAAGATTAGTCTAATTACAGCGCCCACGGAGGTATTTAAGCAGTCATTCTCCCTGCTGTCCACACTTGGTTGGAACTGGAAGGAACATGTGGGACAATGCCAAGTACCCCCTGCCAAGCACTGGCGAGTGCATGTTCTACAACGTATGCGGTTTCCCAGTTTATCAGTACTCTAAATGATACGTTCTGTTGCGAGACAGCGTACAGCATGCCGATGATGACCCCGATGCAGTTTGTTACAATGCTAAGCACCCCTGCCATGCACTTCACAGTGGTTTTCAGAGTATAGATGTAGATGGTTGACTGAGGACTAGCCAATAAATTATGAGACCGATTTCTTTCGTGTAGTGTCCGTACGACGGCGAAATATTGTTCCATTTGTAGAACCGGTCACGCAAGATCCGCAATACAAATAAGAAACACGTGTGCTAATGTCTGTGACGGCATTGCCAGAACAAAGACTCGCTTGTGAAAAGGCAGGCGGTCCGCGGTTAGTGGTATGTGAGCAGTTTATTAACGAAATTATGTGTCACGGCATCTGCTGCAGCAACACAGTACTTGTCTCACCACATCAAATTTCGTGTGTATAGTCGTTAAATATCCATTTCGAAGGATATTTTTCTTAGTCATTCTGTGCACAGAATCTCGTATTAAATTCTCTCCTGACGTTCTTACTACTTGTATACCATGACGAAAGACAAAAATTCAAATTTGAGTCGTTGATCCATCTCGATCAACCAGAGCTCTTCTTTGTTTTCGAGTTTTTATTTCTCTTCAAGTGCTTCGTTTTCTTCTGCCACTGATACGTCCTAACCAACGCTCCGTCAGGTTTTGCCTTCCATAATTTTAAGTACCGAAGGAGAGAAAATGCGAACACTGCAACAGCACTCTGTCGTTATTCTTCTGTTTTAGTATCTTTTTCTTGCCATTATTTCACTGCTGTGGTTTATTACGCTTTCGTTTCTGGTGTCTTAAGTCAGTAGTCTTATAGCCGAACTCTTACCCAACAGAACGTCTGCTTTGCGGTGTTTAGATATTTTGATGCCAGAGATTGGAGTCATTATACTGTTACTTCCGCGAGTACGATCGTGCTGGCGGCAGCCGTTGCTTGTTATAAAGTAATCCGCCTCTGCCGCAGTCTTTGCTCATTAACGACTTCGAAGCTGTTGTAATCTTCAGTCGATTTCACAGTGGTGTTTCATACAGGCGGAAGCCCCATAAACCGATTCACTTCCTCGTTCCCAACACCAAAGGGAAAAAAGGACGTGCAATAAAATGTCCTGAAATGCACCGTGTTTCACTTGTTGGCACTCTAAGTTTACTGTTGTCAGTCATCACTTATTTTATTTCCAGTACGCATTTCAGAGACTTGAACCTCAAACATCAGTTATCAAATAGTGACTGGTAACAGCAAATTTGTAGTTTCATTCGATCTCAAGAGCGGCCATAATAAAGTTTAACTTAAAATGTTCGCATATACAGTTTTCACTTGTCATTAAAAACATAAAACGCATTGCTACTGAAAAATGTGAACCTGTTGATCAAGTAGGTTGTTACTAGTTAGTGCCCCGTACAGTAAGAGAAATGATGTGGGTAGTGAGGATCGAGAATCACGACGGTTTTTGCTTATTATAGACATTTGTACTGGGAAGATATCGTTCCAAGGGATTCAAAGACTTTCCAGAATGTTTTAATGTCAAGGTAGACGTCCTATAACAAGTGACAAAAGAAGAGTTTTTGTCGTGTGATATAATTACAAATTAACAATATTCTGATTTTTTTTCTTTACGTATACACTGAAGAGCCAAAGAAACTCTTACACCACCCTAACGTCGTGTAGGGCCCCTCGAGCACGCAGAAGTGCCGCAACACGACGTGGCACAGACTCGACTAACGTCTGAAGTAGTGCTGGACTGAACTGACCCCATGGATCCTGCAAGGCTGTCCATAAATCCGTAAGAGTACGAGGGGGTGGAGATCTCTTCTGAACAGCACGTTGCAAGGCATCCCAGGTACGCTCAATAATTTCATGTCTACGGAGGCTAGTGGCCAGCGGAAGTGTTCGAACTCAGACGAATGTTCCTGTAGCCACTCTGTAGCAATTCTGGACTTTTAGGGTATCACATTGTCCTGCTGGAATTACCCAAGTCCGTCGGAATGCACAATGAACATGAATGGATGCAGGTGATCAAACAGGATGCTTACGTATCTGTCACCTGTCAAAGTCATATCTAGACTTATCAGGGATCCCGTATCACTCCAACTGCACATGCCCCAAACCATTACAGAGTCTCCACCAGCTTCAACTGTCCCCTGATGATATGCAGGGTCCATGGGTTCATGAGGTTGCCTCCATACCAGTACACACGTCCATCCACTAGATACAATTTGAAACGAGACTCGTCCGACCAGGTAACATATTTCCAGTCATCAACAGTCCAATGTCGGTGTTGACGGGCCCAGGCGAGGCATAAAATTTTGTGTCGTGCAGTCATCAAGGATACACGAGTGTGCCTCCGGCTCCGAAAGCCCACTTAGATGATGTTTCAAAAATGGTTCAAATGGCTCTGAGCACTATGGGACTCAACTTCTGAGGTCATTAGTCCCCTAGAACTTAGAACTAGTTAATTAAACCTAACTAACCTAAGGACATCACTCACATCCATGCCCGAGGCAGGATTCGAATCTGCGACCGTAGCGGTCTCGCGGTTCCAGACTGCAGCGTCTAGAACCGCACGGCCACTTCGGCCGGCGATGATGTTTCGTTGAATGGTTCGCACGCTGACACTTGTTGATGGCCCAGCGTAGAAATCTGCAGCAATTTCCGGTAGGTTTCCACTTCTTCACGTTGAACTATTCTCTTCAGTCGTCGTTGGTACTGTTCTTGCAGGATATTTTTCCGGCCGCAGTGATGTCTGAGACTTGCTGTTTTACCGGATTCCTGATACTCACAGTACACTCTTGAATGGTCGCACGGGAAAATCCCCACTTTGTCCTACCTCGGAGATGCCGTATCCCTTCGCTCGTGCGCCGACTATAACACCACGTTCAAACTCAAATCTTGATAACCTGCCATTGTAGCAGCAGTAACCGATCTAGCAAATGCGTCAGAACTTGTCTTATACAAGCGTTGCCGATTGCAGCGCTGTGTGCTGTCTGTTTGCTTATCTCAGTATTTGAATACGGATGCCTACACCAGTTTCTTTGGCGCTTCAGAGTATATTGTGAATCCTTACTTCTTGCCAAATTCCATGATTCAAAACCAAGTCGTAGTACCATACACGTGGTTCTGATGGGTACGTTTCTGTTGAATTTATTCAGAAACTTATATTTATCATCCCGCTGACGGACTACGGACCTTAGTATGTGACATAAATTTCAACATACGTCAACGAATTCCTGAGAAGAAGGTTTTTAACAATCGGACACACAGACATGCTGACAACAAAGTGATCCTATGAAGGTTTTGTGTTTACCTACTGAGGTCCGGAACCATAAAAAAAAGACCCGCCTGGATAGTCGTGTGCGTTAGCACGCCACTTCCGCATTCGGGGAAGGGCACCGGCACCGGGTCGACTCCCCCCTTTGGATTAACGGCGGGGACCGGTGTGCCGTCCAGCTTGGATATGATTTTTAGGCGGTTTCTTATGTCCAGCGAGGCGAGTTCCAGGTTGGTACCCACGCCACGCCTAAGTTAGACGATTCGTAAACATTTCGAAATCGTTCGCACACTCTCATATGGGATAACACGAGACACAGACAGGTGGGGTAATCAAATTCCACCCTGGGGTGGGGGGACGAGGGGGGGGGGGAGCGGTGACAACAGGAGGGGCATTCGCCCTTTCTCTGCCAATGAGATTGCCAAAACCATAAATTAACATGCCGATCCCTCAAAGATACGGGATAAAAGACGGGAAAAAGAAGAAAAATAAATTGTAAAAATGTAAATGGATCATGGCTGGTTGGGCCACCCCACAGAGTGGTCGCAACCGTCTGCTGGAAACTGTGTTCTTTCTTCGCCCACATTGACCTCTTATAACGTGAGAGTTGTATTTATTAATAAAATGTCGGTAAGCGTAATAATTGACACGTGAACTAGACCACAATGTAGCAATAATCAAGAGTAGGTTGAACTTAAGAAGACTAGTCAGGAAGAGTCAATGAGCGCAGAAGTGGGATACGGAATGTGAAGGAATGAAGAGACACGCTTGAAGTTCTCTGAGTCTATAGTTACTGCGATAATGATTGAACGCAGTTCGATTTAAAAAGGGCAGTCAGAGAAGTTGGAAAGAAAATTTGGAAATTTGTGGTAAGATCTTATGGGACCAAACTGCTGAGGTCATCGGTCCCTAAGCTTAAACACTACTTAATGTAACTTAAATTAAATTGCGCTAAGGACAACACACACACCCATGCCCGAGGGAGGACTCGAACCTCTGACAGGGGGAGCCTCGCGAACCGTGACAAGGCGCCCCCCCCCCCCCCCCCCCACCGAACCGCATGGCTACCCCGCGCGGCTGGTAAGAAAAAATATAGGTACAAGGAAAAAACTGCGAAGAAGCCAGGAGTAATAGAAGAAATACTTTACGAACGAAGGGAATACAAAAATATTCAGGGAAATTCAGGAATACAGACACAAGTCACTTAGGAATGAAATAAATAGGAAGTACTGGGAAGCTAAGGCCAAATGGATGCATGAAAAACGTGAAGAAATCTAGAAAGAAACCATTACCGGAAAGTTCGATTCAGCATATAGAAAATTCAAATGAGCCTCCGGTGAAATTAAAAGCAAGGGCAGAAAAGAGTGCATTGTATGCCTCTACGAGTGGGAGGACTTGTCTGATGTGATAGAAGAAGAAACAGTAGTCGATAAGGGTGACATAGGGGATCCAGTATTAGAATCAGAAGTTAAAAGAGCTTTGGAAGATTTAAGATCGTATAAGGCAGAAGGGATAGATAACATTCCATCGGAATTTCTAAAATCATTGTGGGAATTGACAACAAAACGAATATTCATGTTGGATGGTAGAATGTATGAGTCTGGCTATATACCATTCACTCAAACTTTCGTAAAAAACATCATCCACACAATTCCAAAGATTGCAAGAGCCGACAACTGCGAGAATTATTGGACAACCAGCTTAAAAGCGCATTCATCCAAGTTGCTGACAAGAATAATATACAGATGAATGGAAAATAAAATTGAGGATCTCTCAGATGATCAGTTTGAGTTCATGAACGGTGATGGTAGCATAGAGGCAGTTCTGACGTTGCGGTTGATACTGGAAGCAAGACTGAAGAAAAATTAAGACACATTCATAGGATTTGTCGACCTAGAAACAGCATTCGACAGTGTCAAACGGGTGAGCTATAGGGAAACACGGGTAATATAAGATACGTACGAGAACGAAGAGGGAAGAATAAGACTGGAGGACCAAAAACGTAGTGCTCGGATTAAAAAGGGTGAACGACAGGGATGTAATCTTTCAGGCCGTACTGTTCAGTCTGTACATCGAAGAAGCATTGAGAGGAATAAAACGAAGGTGGAATTAAAATTCAGTGTCAACAGATGTCAGTGATAAAATTTTCCTATGACGTCGCTATCCTCAATGAAAGTGAAGAATTACAGGATCTGTTCAATGGAATGAACAGTCTAATGAGTACAGAATGTGGTTTGAGAGTAAACTAAAGAAAGATGAAAGTAATGAGAGCAGCAGAAATGGGAAAGGGAGAGACTTTGCATCAGAATTGAGAATCACGAAGTAGGTGGAATTAAGGAAGCAAGGTGGACACAAAAAGCAGACTAGAACTGGCAAATACGTCGTTCCACCAGTATGAAACAAAGGCATTAATTTGAGGTAGAAATTTGTAAGAATGTGCGTTTGGAGCAAAACATTGTTTGGTAATGAAACATGGGCTGTGGGAAAACCAGAGCAGAAGAGAATCGAAGCGTTAGAGATGTGGTGCTACAGAAGAATGTTGAAAATAAGATGGACTGACAAGGTAAGGAATGAAGAGGCTCTCCGCAGAATTGGCGAGGAAAGCAATATACTGGAAACATTGACGAGAAGAAGGAACAGCATACTAGTGCGAGCTGTGGAGAGTAAAAGCTATAGAAGAGTGAGATTGGAATACATCCAGCAAATAAGGGAGGACATGTGTTGCGAGTGTTACTTTGGAATGAAAAGTTTGGCACAAGAATAGAATTCGTGGCGGGCCGCATCAAACCAGTTACAAGAATGATGACTCAAAAAAATGATAATTGTAGTGCTTGCGTATATGGTGCAGGGTTATATTTATGTTTAATAATGATCAAGAGGGAAACCCGTCAGCGACTCATGGCCTTTTCATTTGGAATCGCACCAGGGGGACTTTGAGATTAAAGTCCCCATCCGCCGGAAGGATCACCATCAACAGTGTCGCATTCCCTCATTTTATGTGACATTTGGGAGAGATTTGGAATTTAGTGATTAGGAATTTTCCGCCACCAGTTCTCCTGCCATTGCTGGCCATATACTGGCAGTGAAAATTCCATCCACTAGCAGGATTCGATCCGGCTTACCTCCACGTCCAGCGCCACCGTACAGGTGTGCATTAGCCATCTCGGCTACAAAGGAGGGTTGGTTTGTACGTGGTAGCGCTTCCAATAACTTTTTTTTAATAATCTGATGTATAGGAACGGCAAGATAATTTCCTTGGATCTCCACGTTCGTCCAACGTAAGTCCTATGCAGTTTTGTCTGTGGAGGCACCAGACGGAATTTGCTTTTGAAAGGGATATCTCATATGTAAAATGCCTCGCCAACATGAAGCTAATGTAAAAGTACCGGCGAAAAAACGTCCAGTGATGCTTGTAGGCCTTGTGGCTAGGCCCTCAGCGCTATTTTCCGTCGCCCAGCGGTTCACAGTTGTCACTATGTTCTAATTTGTAGACTGTTGCAGGCCTGCCGCTGGGCCCACACACACACACACACGCACACGCACACACACACACGCACACACACACACACACAGTCAGCCTAGTGTCAAAACAGTTTCCTGTTTTAACAGACTACGACCAACAGAGGTTACGAAAGAGGGCGTCTGCAAGCGCCTGGCTGTTGCTGTGTTTTCTCCGCTTTGGCAATCTGTCCCGCACGCTGGAAACAACCTACCATTGTGCCCCTCATTCGGCTGGTAACGTACTGACAAGCGGGCACCTCTGTTGCTGCCGCTTTCACATTCTCACGGGAATTCCGTAAAACGTGCGAACCAGCAAACGTTGAGATCACGACCACTGCATCCAGCTGTTCTGAAACGTTCGTTTTGTCCACTGTTCACAGATTACTGGTCAAAAGAAGTTCGTAGCTAGCTAGAGCAGAAACAGACACTACTGCCTTCGTTCACTTGTGAGGGGAAAACAGGTTAGGAAGACGATAGTAAGGAAGGATATAAGATACTAATATTTGACATCACGTCGCTGACGATAAAGACTGAGCTTAAACTCGCACCCCGCAGTAATGGGAAAGGAAATCGGCCCTGATCTTTTCAAAGGCATCCTTTCAGATTCACCGTAAGTGACTTAGGAAAACGATGGGAAATCTAAAAGTTGTGGGGGTTGGAAATCCAACGAAAGAGGGGTCAGTCTCTACCCACTGCGCTGTTTCGTTCCGTGTTAGTATGCATAGTGCTCCGAAACTATTCGTTGAAATCAATACGGGAGGTAAAGAACATCACGACAAATATATTAGCTGTGGCATTTATGGTCCCTGATGTCAATTTCTGACGCTAGAGACGATTTACACAGAAGGTAGTTTAGCATGCTAATTATAGCAGAGGCGTTCACAAGAACTGTTCGAATGCGCGACCGTTGGCTTGTATGCACGCAGCACATCGCCGGACCATTGGTCTCGTGTCCGTTTGAAGACTTCCGGCACATCCGTAGTGCCATCAGCGACGACATTTCAAGCGACGAGGCCTTCTTCTACTTCCACAACGGTTTCATACGCCAGCTGCTTCATTTGCTCCCAGAGGAAGAAGTCCTGACACGTGACGCCTGGTGAGCTGGGTGGCCAGGCCACAGGGCTGCCTCGGCAGACCCATCGATTTCCGAAGGTGGCTCTCAGGTAATTCCTCACAGCAATGCTAACGTGAGCCGGGGCCCAGCCGTGCTGCAAGTACATCCTTTTAATAGGTGTGTTTCCAGGCGGACCTCACAGATAACCATCCATACACAGCAGAAAATGAATATCTCCTCTATAAAAATCAAAGTGGATTTCGCAAACAGAAATGCTGCGAAACTCAGCTCACTCTGTTCCTCCATGAGATATCAGCGCAGTGGACAACGGCGCTCAGGTTGATACCGTGTTCCTTGATTTCAGTAAGGCATTTAAAAACGTTCCGAACTGCCGTTTAACGAAAAAAATACGAGCTCACGTATTATCGGAGCAGACTTGCGATTGGATTCAAGACTTCCTTGCAGAAAGGACTCAACACGTCGCTCTTAACGGAACAAAATCGACAGATGTAAAGGTAGTACAGGAATACCACAGAGAAGCGTGATAGGACCATTGCTGTTTACGTTATATATAAATGATCTCGTAGAAGTTGTCGGATGCTCTTTAAGGTTAATACCAGATGATGCAGTTGCCTATACCAAAGTAGCAACGCCATAAGATGGTAAGAATTTGCAGAACGACCTGCACAGAACTGATTAATGGTGTAAGCTCTGGCAGTTGACCCTGAACGTA
Source organism: Schistocerca americana (assembly GCF_021461395.2). Classification (NCBI taxonomy): domain Eukaryota; kingdom Metazoa; phylum Arthropoda; class Insecta; order Orthoptera; family Acrididae; genus Schistocerca; species Schistocerca americana. The sequence continues at coordinate 471,654,365 of NC_060122.1, read as the reverse complement.
AATAAATGTAACATACTGCGCATACATAGGAAAAGAAATCCACTGCTGTACAGCTACACTATTAATGACAAACAACTGGAGACAGCGTCAGCTATAAAATATCTAGGGGTAATTATCCAGAGCGACCTTAACTGGAAAGACCACATAAAACAGATAGAGGGAAAAGCAGATACCAAACTCAGATTCACCGGAAGAATCTCAAGGAAATGTGACTCATCCACGAAAGAAGTGGCTTATAATTCGCTTGTTCGCTCGATTTTTGAGTATTGTTCCTCTATCTGTGATCCCTATTAGTTAGGACTGATAGAGGAGATAGAGAAGATCCAACTTACAGCTGCGCGTTTCGTCACGGGATCGTTTAGCTGGCGAGAGGGCGTTACGGAGATACTAAACTCCACTGGCAGACGTTACAAGATAGACGTTGTCCATCACGAGGAGATTTACTATTGAAACTTCCGGAGCAGGAGCAGTCGGACAACATATTACTTCCCCCCCCCCCCCCCCCCCCCCCCCCCACGCACACAAACATCTCGCGTACTGACCACGAGGAGAAAATTTGAGAAATTAGAGCCAATACAGAGGCTTACCGACAATCATTCTTCCCATGCACTATTCGCGAGTGGAACAGGGTTAGAGGGATCAGACAGTGGTACCGAAAGTACCCTCCGCCACACAAACCATTAGGTGGCTTTCGGAATATGACATAGCCGGAGATGTTTTGAATGCCAGTCCTCATTGCCAGTCAGCGACACATACACAAGAACTTACTCACACGACTACATTGAAAGTTAACTTCAGAGACCGTATGTTCCTTATCAAAAAGTGTTTTGATGTTATCGGCTTCCTGTATTAATTTGAACGAACAGTTTCGGAACACTCTGTAGAACGTCTTTCTATTGCACCGCTGGTGTTACGAACGTTTGCATAACGTTCGGGGTGGGGCGTAATCTACATCAGCATGTGTATTCCGTAAGCCACTGTACAGTTAACGATGCGGAACACTTCGAATCGGTGTTCACTATTCTCCGTCTTGTTCCACTCTCATAATTTATGGTGTGGGAGTAAACCGGCTGCACAATACGTCCAGTTCCAGTACAGCACTCGTGGCTGCAGCATCGCGTCGCGAAGTGGGGCCCAGGCAGTTTCAGATAAGTTTTTACAGTCCGACGATAATTTATGGATTTGTAGTTTTAGCTTGACGATGTCCACTATGGACAAACGGTTGTTACTGCTATTCTGAAGAAGGTTGGGTTATCCCGACTGAAACCTAGGTAAATTCTAGGTAAACGGTGCAACTGAGGCTGTTGGTTATTAAAATTAAAATTAGCATTTAAGAAAACCCTAAATGTGGAAGGATATGAAGACTTTTTACAGCATTGTGTACTGCGTGCAGTAGAGGAACAGTTCGGAGACGATGATTGTACCAGCATGCCAATGGATCCTGTCGTAGTGTAGCATCTTGGAGGCAACGGTTTGCGGAAAATAACATTTCCGATATGAACTGGCCTGCCCAAAATCCTGATCTGAACCCATTGGAGCACCTTAGCTCAAGTGTTCCCAACAGAGCTCAAACTGTCACAAAGACGAAGGATGGACACAGCCGGTGTTGATGTCCCGTTAGAGATCTTCGGATACTTTTGATCAGATAGTGTACTTTTATCTATCGATCCCTACATTAGAAACACAATTCAGGCCGTGGAACAGTTGCAAAAGCTACGCCAATACGGGATGTATAAATTCATCGAGCAGATATCCACGGTGGTGGTTGTTTCATAGGCATTAGGCCGTAGCCGAAAGCGTGTTTATCTGTCTAATGTTTCGTCACCTAATGCTGGAGAGATAGTAAGAGACTATATAGACGCTATTAGTTAATTTTCAAACTTAAACAAGCTCAGAGCCGAGTTTCACCGAAACAATTTTGTCTACTTTGAGTGTGCCGGGCTGGTTAGCCGCGCGGTCTGGGGCACTTTGTCACGGTCCACGCTGCTTCCCCCCCGTCGGAGGTTCCAGTCCTCCCTCGGGCATGGGTGTGTGTGTTGTCCTTGGCGTAAGTTAGTTCAAGTTACATTAAGTAGTGTGTAAGCTTAGGGACCGATGACCTCAGTAGTTTGGTCCCATAAGATCTTATCACAGTTTTCTACTTTGAGTGTTGCACTGTGAATAGGAATTGTTCCATTGAAATATTTGGACCTTTTCGTAAAAAATATATACGTATCTGGAACTCATAACATCCTGTTTATGGACTGCATAGGTTGGTCCTTGGCTATCATTTCAATCTGTGAAATCCGCATATCAAATGTGCCTTCCATTACCGAAATCTTTGTCGTGCAAGTTTATTTTTATCTCCATCTTCCGCATCTTGCCGACGTAGTAAAGACTTGGGAAATAATTGTACAGTGCCTATACAGGGTGTTACAAAAGGATACGGCCAAACTTTCAGGAAACATTCCTCACACACAAAGAAAGAAAATATGTTATGTGGACATGTGTACGGAAACGCTTACTTTCCATGCTAAAGCTCATTTTATTACTTCAAATCAAATTAATCATGGAATGAAAACACACAGCAACAGAACGTACCAGAGTGACTTCAAACACTTCGTTACAGGAAATGTTCAAAATGTCCTCCGTTAGCGAGGATACATGCATCCACCCTCCGTCGCATGGAATCCCTGATGCGCTGATGCAGCCCTGGAGAATGGCGTATTGTATCACAGCCGTCCACAATACGAGCACGAAGAGTCTCTACATTTGGTACCGGGGTTGCGTAGACAAGAGCTTTCAAATGCTCCCATAAATGAAAGTCAAGAGGGTTGAGGTCAGGAGAGCGTGAAGGCCATGAAATTGGTCCGCCTCTACCAATCCATCGGTCACCGAATCTATTGTTGAGAAGCGTACGAACACCTCGACTGAAATGTGCAGGAGCTCCATTGAGCATGAACCACATGTTGTGTCGTACTTGTAAAGGCACATGTTCTAGCAGCACAGGTAGAGTATCCCGTATGAAATCATGATAACGGGCTCCATTGAGCGTAGGTGGAAGAACGAAACTAAAATGAGCTCTAACATGGAAACTAAGCGTTTCCGGACACATGTCCACATAACATCTTTTCTTTATTTGTGTGCGAGGAATGTTTCCTGAAAGTTTGGCCGTACCTTTCTGTAACACCCTGTATTTCCCCTTTCTTCTTTATTCTCTTTACTGAGCTAATGGAATAGCTAGCCGTTTCTGCAGACTTCTCGGGTATAGTTTTACTGAGATTTATGCTTCCTGATTTCTCTCTGCTGGCAACACTTTTATTTTATTCCATATAATCACACGTGCCTATGGCGCGTGAAGACGGCGGTGCCGGGTTATGTCCTATAGGAGTAGCAACCAGAACGCACGAAGTGTACAGGTCCCGCGGGCGGCAGTCATCTAAGGCGGGCACCCCTTGCGAACAGCGGAATGCATCGTCCTGCGCTCAGGACGAGAATACTTTCTTGACGGGTGCGACGTTATTCTGCGCAAGCTGTACGCTCGGTTTCGTCACCAGCAGCAGGTTCTTCGCGGGCCAGACGGTGGCACCTGAAGCTGGGACTACAGAGGGTGCGTGGTGGGGCCGATGACCGCCGCTCTGTCGGCACGGCGTGAAAGCGGCCGTTGCTGGTCCAGCCGCATTGCACAAGAGCCGCCGCCGCCCACGCGCCTCAGATCTCTATCCGACCTGCCGCCGCCGCCGCCGCCGCCGGGCTTCCGATACCAGTCAGCCGAGTCATAACTACGGCCGTTCTGGAATTTACTTTCCTCCACGTATTTCTAGATTATTCTCCGTTTGCCCCCGAGCAGAAGTATTGGAAGCAATATCCCCAAGACTGTTCTTTTTACTGCAGATCCGATAGCGAAATATCTTTCTCAGATCAAGGTCTATGTTTGACACTAGTAGACTGACATCGTTAATTCGGCCTTAACGCATGTTTTAACGTGAAAATATGTGTTTCCTCGTTATACCCGAAATTTTGTGCACGTCAAAATACCAACAGATCTGAAACGGTAATAACTACGAGACAAATAACGCATAAACAGTGGTTGAGCGCACAATGGATAGAACATGTCTGTACGTGTTCGTCGCGCAATATTTGTTTCGTCTTTGGCGTCATCGTAACAGTGTAGGCACATGCGCGTGATTGTTACGAATTAGCTTTGTGTATCGTTATACATTAATGTAGCGTGGAAACGCTTTTAGCTAGGACATTGATTCGGTTGTCATTGTGAAGAGCTTTCGAAGAGCACTCGAAGCTTAATAAAAGTGCTTCCTTTTGTTGACTACATCTTCTGTGTCATCTCCAGGCGTGATTTCAGGATTTATTTGCTTCTCCGTCAGAAAACGCTAAACACTTGGCACTGAAACTTGCTCTCTAGCAGAGGGGATTCAGAACGACTTGTGAAACTCATTGCATAATGTGCAGATAAGTATGCAGAAACAGGAACTCTTTTTATATAACAGGGAGGAATTTCCTCAAGTGCAAATGCAAAACACAAGAAAATATTCGATAAACAGCACATACGTGAGAATCTGCTCATCATAAAAATAGGTGTTTTCAAAACAAAAAACAAAAAACTACCCAGGGCAGCGTGAAGAAGTGGAAACACCATTGGAACAAATGCTTGGATGTATGGTGAAAATGCTTTACGAAAGACAAAGACCGAACATTTTTAAGTTAAATACAGATAGTCTCAATGAATATTTTAGCAGACTTCATATTTATAAGTATTCAGCACTAATTACCCTAGCATGTTTTAGAGATTCTGCGCTTCAGATATCGTCTTTATTCATATTTCTGGTTCCAAAACATTCGCCAGGAGAGCCCCTTCCTTTTCCCGCAACACGGTTATCGCAATGCAACCAAAGAAGAACAAGCACAAGAACAAGCGATGTGCTGACAAGTATTCCAGGGACGATAAACGTAAATGTCCCATTGGGAAGAATGTCCCGATTTGCTGAAAATTGACGTTCACACCCTTTGTCGCACGGATCTAGACACAAGAAGGAATGATGAGTGGAGTTTAACGACCTTCCTGCGGCAGATCTATTAGAGATGAATCACAAGCTAGGATTCGGGAAGTGCATCAGCAATTCTTTACAAAGGAATCATATCTGCATTTGAGTTAGGAGATTTACGGAAACGCAGAAGTCAATGCGGAACGTACTACAAACGTATCCGTTACCACAGTGACGTTAGTGGGCAATGGCAGCAGACGAGTGCCTTTGCTGAGAGCGTGCCATCGGCTGCAGCTCCTCTAGTGGGTTCGTCGCCATATCGGTTGGACCCTAGGCGACTGGAAAACCGTGGCCTGGCCAGACTCGTCCAGTGCCGATAGTTGTGGTCGAGTGTGGCGCAGCCGGCCGCTGTGGCCGAGCGGTTCTAGGCGCTTCAGTCCGGAACCGCTCTGCTGCTACGGTCGCAGGTTCGATTTATGCCTCGGGCATGGATGTATGTGATGTCCTTAGGTTACTTAGGTTTAAGTAGTTCTAAGTTCTAGGGGACTGATGACCTCAGATGTTAAGTCCAATAGTGCTCAGAGCCATTTGAACCATTTGAGTGTGGCGCAGACCCCAAGGAGACACGGAGCCAAGTACTCAACAAGTCACTGTACAAGCTGGAGGTAGCTCCATAATGGCACGGACTGCGTCCTCTGGTCCATCTGAACCGATCACAGAGGGGAAGTGGTTATGTTCAGCTATTTTGAGTCTATTTGCAGCCATTCATGGACTTCACGTTCACAAACATATCACCGGGCCACAACTGTTTGCGATTGGTTTGGAGAACATTCTGGACAAATCGAGCGAATGATTTGGCCACTCAGATTGCCGGACATGAATCCCATCGAACATCTATGGGACATAATCGAGAAGTCAACTCGTGCACAAAATGCTGCATCGGCAACGCTTTCCCAATTATGGACGGCTATAGAGGCAACAAGCTTCTGTATTTCTACAGGGGACTTCTGAAGACTTGCTGAGTAGATGCCACGTCCAGTTGTTGCACTACACTTTGCAAAAGGTCCGACACGATATTAGGTCGTATCCCATGACTCTGCATCTACATCTACATCTACATACGTACTCCGCAATCCACCATACGGTGCGTGGCGGAGGGTACCTCGTACCACAACTAGCATCTTCTCTCCCTGTTCCACTCCCAAACAGAACGAGGGAAAAATGACTGCCTATATGCCTCTGTACGAGCCCTAATCTCTCTTATCTGTGGGGTCTTTCCGCGAAATGTCAGTTGGCGGCAGTAAAATTGTACTGCAGTCAGTCTCAAATGCTGGTTCTCTAAATTTCCTTAGTAGCGATTCACGAAAAGAACGCCTCATTTCCTCTAGAGACTGCCACCCGTTTTCCTGAAGCATTTCCGTAACACTCGCGTGATGATCAAACCCACCAGTAAAGATCTAGCACCCCGCCACTGAATTGCTTCTATGTGCTCCCTCAATCCGACCTGTTAGGGATCCCAAACGCTCGAGCAGTACTCAAGAATAGGTCGTATTAGTGTTTTATAAGCGGTCTCCTTTACAGATGAACCACATCTTCCCAAAATGAACAGATGAACCGAAGACGACTATCCGCCTTCCCCACAACTGCCATTACATGCTTGTCCCACTTCATATCGCTTTGCAATGTTACGCCCAAATATTTAATCGACGTGACTGTGTCAAGCGCTACACTGGAGTATTCAAACATTACAGGATTCTTTTTCCTATTCATCTGCATTAATTTACATTTATCTATATTTAGAGTTAGCTGCCATTCTTTACACCAATCACAGATCCTGTCCAAGTCATCTTGTATCCTCCTACAGTCACTCAACGACGACACCTTCCTGTACATCACAGCATCATCAGCAAACAGCCGCACATTGCTATCCACCCTATCCAAAAGATCATTTACGTAGATAGAAAACAACAGCCGACCTACCACACTTCCCTGGGTCACTCCAGATGATACCCTCACCTCCGATGAACACTCACCATCGAGGACAACGTACTGGGTTCTATTACTTAAGAAGTCTTCGAGCCACTCACATACTTGGGAACCAATCCCATATGCTCGTACCCTAGTTAGGAGTCTGCGGTGGGGCACCAAGTCAAACGCTTTCCGGAAGTCAAGGAATATGGCATCCGTCTGATACCCTTCATCTATGGTTCGCAAGATATCATGTGAAAAAGGGCGAGTTGCGTTTCGCAAGAGCGAGTATACGTGGCAGCGACTCCGCCGCAAGCTCTCGGAGGCCAGCTCGAAATGAACGGCCGTGCTTGAGGAATATGACGCGCTACGAATTTCTGCTCGCGAGCCACGTCTCGTCCGTCAGGCACGTGTGAGCCGCCGCGTGTGGTGCGTGTGACGCGGCGGTCCCACGGCTGGTGGGAGGGGCCTGGCGGAGAGAGCTACGCGCCGGGCGTGCGTTGCCCTGCGTGGGCGGGCCGCGCAGCGCGCAGGTCCCGGCCCGCTCATTTCCATAACTGGAAACGCCGCAGCATTCCCACTGCCAGAGTGGCGGGGCGCCGTCGCGACAAGCCGCGGTTAAATCTCCGCCGACCACCGTGCTGCTCGTTATCGCCGTGCGAAGAGACACGGGGCGCGTTTCCCAAGTCATGGCCGAGCGACTAGAACATATGTCTAGAGTTGTAACCCTGCGCGTGCGCCGTGACAAGTGGACATACTGCCTTCGCGAGTAACATATAAAAGTCCCGCGTGTGTGATACACAAAAAAAAATGGTTCAAATGGCTCTGAGCACTATGGGACTCAACAGCGGAGGTCATCAGTCCCCTACAACTTAGAACTACTTAAACCGAACCAACCTAAGGACATCACACGCATCCATGCCCTAGGCAGGATTCGAACCTGCGACCGTAGCGGTCTCGCGGTTGCAGACTGAAGCGCCTAGAACCGCTCGGTTACCCCGGACGGCCTGTGATACACACCTTATATGAAAACCTCCATAGAAATCAGGTCTGGTTATCATATTGACCATATGACATCTCTCTGGTTGGTTGGTTGTTTTGGGGAAGGAGAACAGACAGCGACGTCATCGGTTTCATCTGATTAAGGAAGCACGGGGAAGGAAGTCGACCGTGCCCTTTGAAAGGAACCATCCCGGCATTTGCCTGGAGCGATTTAGGGAAATCACGGAAAACCTAAATCAGGGTGGCCGGACGCGGGATTTAACCGTCGTTCTCCCGAATGCGAGTCCAGTGTCTAACCACTGCGCCACCTCGCTCGGTCGACATCTCTTTCCATTCCATCTTTGAAAGCATTTTTTTTCCAAATGATACTGCTGCCATTTGATTGTAATAATTTTTACTTTATTGTTATACGATCAGATTTCTTCCTTGGGCCATTTTCAAGTACAAAAACTTATTTATGCATCAAAAGACGACTGGTACGAAATAGAAGTCCTTTCATACCAGTATCATTTACCATGACTCTGGATCCCGTCAAAATAAAAATTATCATTTGAGAGTATCTCGTCTTTCGGTTGTTCACATATCTCTGCGTCCGAAGAGGTCTCGGAAAGCTCAACGTTATCACACGACCGCCGCCCGCCCGCGGTAGCTGAGTGGTCAGTACAACAGAATGTCAATCCTAAGGGCCCAGGTTCGGTTACCGGCTGGTTCGGAGATTTTCTCCGCTCAGGGACTGGGTGGTGTGTTGTCCTAATCATGATCGTTTTCTCCCCATCGAGGAGCAAGTCGCCAAAGTGGCGTCAAATCGAAAGACTTGCACCCAGCTAACGGTCTACCCGACGGGAGACCCTAGTCACACGACATTTACATTTTTTACCCGACCGCCGCGTCATCCCTAACCGATAGGCGTCCCAGGATCCAGGTGTGGAGGGGTAAGTGGCCGGGATACTGCTTTCCCGTCGTCAGTTTTCGTGACCGGAGCCGCTACTTCTCTCTCAGCTACGTCGTCATTTGGCATCACAAGGGCTGAGTGCATCTTTCTTACCAACAGCGCTCGGCAGTTCCGGACAGTCACCCATCCAAGTGCCAGCCAAGCCTGACAAACTTCGGTGATTCGGCGGGAACTGGTATTACCATTGCGTCAAGGCCGTTGGGTGCTCACATATAGGATGGCTATAATTAAACTTTCGCTACTTGAGAGGGCCGTCATGGCGAACGAACGGTCATAGGATTTCGTGGAAACATTTGTAAGGATGTGCGGAAGAGAAATAAATCATTAAAAGAAACCACTGAAAGAAACGCATATCCATTCCCGCTTGAGAGAGTAACCTTTGTTAGCTGATCCCCCATGTTTACGTTCTAGGTTACAAATGTTGCTCAAGGTAACGACCGCATGCATCCAAGACAGCCTGGAGCCGCACTAGAGATTTCCCCACTCTTGCCGAAACAGCGGTGGGACACGGAATATTCAGCTGTCGTGACACAGCTCGTGCGATGCGTCCAGCATGCTATTCTAAGCTATGGTAACAGTAACTTCTTCAACAGTTTGTGGTGAAATTGGCCATCACAGTTTCCCAGGAACAATTCCCAAATCGGCAGTTAATTCGAACTTCCGGATCATGTTCTTCATTCCCGGTGCAGAAAGATGACCTCTACGTGTTCCTTTAACGCGTCGATACTTGCAAAGAGCCGCAGTACTATTGCTGTTGTTTCGATAAAACATCATACGACTAAAGCCCTCCTCGTCTATTCCAGACCCATGTTGACTGACTGCACCTGTAATGCACACTGACGCTAGTGTTTCAGCCCCACGTCACCATTGCAGTACCGGCTCACAACAGCAGGTCATGACACTGTCTGTATGTAGACTGAAGAGACGAATGAAAATTTTTACCAAGGCCAGGATTCGAAGCCAGGCAGATGCCCTAACCAATACGCCACCCCGGCTTTGTGGTTTTTGCACAACTACACGGACTAGCCTAGCACGCTTCCCTTCTCAATCAAAATTCCCATTCGCACCTCAACCCACTTGGTACTCCCCTCTAAACTCGAAGAGCATTGCAGATGCTCTCCAACTGTATTGGTACAGCACCTCAGCATCGAACCAAACGGGGAATCCTGCCTGAAACCCAGGCTTAGGAGTTTTAATCAAATGAAACTATATGGTTCCACAGACTTTTTTAAAGACGCAAACATCTGTGACGTCTGAGATTGCAAAAGGTCTCTGAAATCATATAGCTTCATTTGATCATGACACTAACACTACTAACAGCGCAACACACATTGTGAGCACCAGTCCCATAAGTTCAGTACACACACGGTAAAAAATTTTCCGTCTACACTGACTGAAGTAGCGAAAGTTTAATTATAATCACCGTGTGTATTCATATCGAACTAGGATGGTACATCGTTGCGTTAATGCCACCCCATCCCGCAAAGATGAAAGTACGAAGTTGTTGCTTCATGCTTTCACAACCAGCTGTTTCTTGTATGAGGGTAAATTTCATGAAATGACCGACGGAATGACAGTGGATTCTCCACTGTCTACAGCAGCTACTAACTTCTTTGCCGAGTATGTTGAATAACGTATTAAATTTGACTCCATTCCGCTCGTCTTCATTTTATAGGATATATTTACGGCACATTTACAGTCTGGTCGCGTGACATCGACCACATGAACAGCATGCGTCTGAACATCCGGTCGATTGTTGAGACAAAGAGAAAAGGGAAGCTTCAATTTTTATCAATTGACATAAAGTCCACGGTCATATTTGGAACTTGATTCATAATTGTCCGTCTTGATCACACATATACAGCTGGCCGCGGTGGTCTCGCGGTTCTAGGCGCTCAGTCCGGAACCGCGCGACTGCTACGGTCGCAGGTTCGAATCCTGCCTCGGGCATGGATGTGTGTGATGTCCTTAGGTTAGTTAGGTTTAAGTAGTTCAAAGTTCTAGGGGACTGATGACCACAGATGTTAAGTCCCATTGTGCTCAGAGCCATTTTTGAACACATATACAGGATGTTTCAAATACTTTGTCTTAAATGTCTAGGGGGATGGAGCAGGTTACGGGGAACAACTTAGGTTAGAAATAAAATGTTTGCTGATACCTCCCAGAGATGCTAGGCATCCTTTAGTATTCGCCAGCCCTGGGACAACGAGTTTTCATCTAATTAGCAGCATGCTACCTACCCCAGTAAATTGATAGAATGACTTTCGACAAGAAAACCTGAAGAATGATTGTCTCTAATCGGAGAATATTTTAGAAGCGAATCAGGCGCTTTAATTTTGCTGTGTCTCCCTCCATTTCATACGGAGCAGGTGACTGGATTATAAGCAACACACAAAGCCTACGCACACAGCATAGAGCCTATTCCGTGCTATCTCTCAGGGGCATAACGACTACAAAAATACTCTTAATGATCTGATATAGGGCATCTTGTGAATTACCATAATAACGTGCGGTCAAGATGGACAATGAAAAATAAACAGCCATTTTTAGATGTTGCGGCTGATAGAAAATCGGATGGGCGGCTCGGCCACTCTTGTACACCCCAAGCTGAGGCACACTGATTTATCTGTAAGCACACACAGTTTCTAGCCCTATCTACAAGCGAGCTGCTTTAAATGCTTTTATATACCGATCTACAACGTCTGTGACAAGGATTATGTGGATTCTGAGATTAATCATCTGACGCACATGTTCCGGAAGAATCGCTGTGGGGTTTTAGATATAAAGTCAGCGCTCTCCACGAAACGAAATCGTGAGAAAGGTGAAAAAATACATTACGCTCTGCCTGGCTTTCTGTGACGCTACATTTAGCAAAATAGGTAGGCTCCAGGGAAGAAATAACGAATATCTATTTTCCGACCACCCAAGAAGATAAAAGGATGTGCTGCGCCCCGTTAAAGACAGTCTCGGTCTCAGCGTAGATGGAATTCTTAAAATTCCTTGTGAGTACGGAAGCAACTACATCGGTCATTCAATTTATACCGTCACCGATCCTGTTCAGAACACCAAAGGCACATTAAAAATCGAGAACTTGAGAAATATGTTGATGAAATTATGTGTCTCACGTTTCTATATACTGGGAGACTCTGCTATCAATGAAACCATAGAAATCAGACTGTGTGACAACGAATTTAACCGGAGCAGGAGCTTTGTTAAGCAGTGTGTGGAAACGGGCTCTCGGCACTGAGGTAAGAAGACACAGAAAAATACGCTGAATTGTTTACTTCATACAGCAGCCTTCTGGCACCACGACGTAATGATGACGTCCGCGGACCAGTCATATGCCCTCTATGTAGTGTACATGATCACCCCGACAGCAACGACGATGGACAGTTTTTGCTGGAGAAGAGTAGGGAAGATTTCGTCGAAGGCTCTAGATTTTACATAGATTTCTCGCGACAAGTAAACCGCGAATGATTTGTAAAAGAGGAAAAGTGTCCTACAACTGTGTCACCACATCTCGAATGAATGCCAGGTGATGTGCCCAATTCAAATGTGGTGACAGAAAATAACGCTCTACAACAATTCCTACCTCCCAGCTGATAAAGCATCTTTGCTAGTGAGAACACCATCATGGTTGACAGAGGCCTCATCAGCGAATACAAATTACAGAACATTATTTGCTACCATCCAGTCTGAATGGAGCACGTTACCTGCCGTTCATTCGGGGAATACTGTCAGTTGTTCAATACCTCTTGTTGGCCCCGAGATCGGATGGTTTAGACCCTATGGTGCATCATCACATCCCGGTATTGGTGTCTATGAGTACGTAAGCAACAGATACCATAATAGTTGGATTGGAAGGAGAAGTGCTGTCCCATGACGAATGCCATAACGGGAATTTACCCCCTCACTCCAGTAGAGGTTTTCCTGTGGAGCTACTCGAAGTCGTTGGAAGCCGGCCGTAGTGGCCGTGCGGTTCTAGGCGCTACAGACTGGAGCCGAGCGGCCGCTACGGTCGCAGGTTCGAATCCTGCCTCGGGCATGGATGTGTGTGATGTCCTTAGGTTAGTTAGTTACGTTTAATTAGTTCTAAGTTCTAGGCGACTGATGACCTCAGAAGTTAAGGCGCATAGTGCTCAGAGCCATTTGAACCATTTTTTGAAGTCGTTGGAATGTGAAAACCCCGAGTAGCGATTGAACAGGAACTTCAAATGGTTCAAATGGCTCTGAGCACTATGGGACTTAACTTCTGAGGACATCAGTTCCCTAGAACTACTTAAACCTAACTAACCTAAGGACATCACACACATCCATGCTCGAGGCAGGATTCGAACCTGCGACTGTAGCGGTCGCGCGGTTCCAGACTGTAGCGCCTAGAACCGCTCGGCCACCCCGGCCGGCGAACCGGAACTGGTTGACTCGTTATATAAATCAGATATTTGCGAGAGCGCATTAAAACATTTATGGAATATTCTGTCTGTACTTAGAGGAACGTAAGACACGCACTGAGATGACAAATGTCATGGGATACCTCCTAACATCGTGTCGGACCTCCTTTTGCCCGGTGTCTTGCAACGACACGACGTGGCGTGGACTCAACAAGTCGTTGGAAGTCCCCTGCAGAAATACTGATCCATGCTGCCTTTACAGCCGTCCGTAATTGCTAAAGTGTTGCCGATGAAGGATTTAGTACACGGATTGACCTCTACATTACATCCCATAAATCTTCGATGGGGTTCATGTAGGGCGGTTTGGGTAGCCAAATCATTAGCTCGAATTGTTCAGAATGTTCTTCAAACGAATCGCGAACAGTTGCTGCCCGTTGACATGATGCATTCTCATCAGTAAAAATTACATCGTTGTTTGGGAACATGAAGTTCCTGAATGGCCGAAAATGATCTCCAAGTAGCTGAACATAATGTTCAGTCAATGATCGGTTCAGTTGTACCAGATGACCCAGTCCATTCCGTGTAAACACAGCCCACATCCTGCCAGGAAGTTTCACAGCCCACATCGTTATGGAGCCACCACAAGCTTGCGTAGTGATTTGTTGACAACTTGGGTCCATTGCTTCGTGGGGTCTGCGTCACACTCGAACCCTACCATCATCTCTTACCAACTAAAATCGGGATTCATCTGACCAGGGCACGGTTTCCAGTGTCTAGGATCCAACCGATATGGTGACGAGCCCAGGAGAGGCGCTGCAGGCGATGTCATGCTGCTAGCAAAAGCAATCGTGTCGGTAGTCTGGTGCCATAGCCCATTAATGCCAGATTTCGCCGCACTGCCCTAATGGATAAGTTCGCCGTACGTCCCAAATAGATTTGTGTGGTTATTTCAAGCAGTGTTGCTTGTCTGTTAACTCTAACTCTATGCAAACGCCGCTGCTCTCGATCGTTAAATGAAGGCCGTCGTCCATTGCGTTGTCCGTGGTGAATAATGCCTGCAATGTGTATTCTCGACGCACTCTTGACACGGCAGACTTCGTAATATTGAATTCCCCAAGGATATCCGAAATGAAATGTCCTATTCACCTAGTTCCAAGTATCATCCCGCGTTCAAAGTCTGCTAATTCTCGTTTGCGGCAATACTCACGTTGGAAACCTTTTCACATGAATCACGCCGGCCGTTGTGGCCGAGCGGTTCTAGGCGCGTTAGTCCGGAACCGCGCTGCTGCTACGGTCGCAGGTTCGAATCCTGCCTCGGGCATGGATGTGAGTGATGTCCATAGGTTAGTTAGGTTTAATTAGTTTTAAGTTCTAGGGGGCTGATGACCTCAGATGTTAAGTCCCATAGTGCTCAGAGCCATTTGAACCATTTTTGAACATGAATCACCTGAGTATAAATGATAGTTTCGCCAATGCACAGCGCTTTTATACCTTATGTACGCCATACTACCGCCATCTATATGTGCATATCGCTATCCCATGACTTGAGTCATATCAGTGTTTTGAAAACTGAAACACACAACGTAATTGTTCCAAAATAATATTTGTTCTATATTTTTTATACTTTCTGCTATTTAGGCCATGATCACACAACATAAGACTGAAAGTTCACACATCAGTAAGAGCATATAGCTGTACAAAGACTATTCTTTTCAGAAGTATGTCAGAGAATATACAACTATACGAAAACCACATAATTGCAGTGCTTTGATTTGATATGGGTACAAATAGGACATATTATGTAACGATGCGTTGGACGTTTTAGACAGTAATAATAAGAGTATCAACTCCGTAAACCCAACGTTTGTCTGACCTAACTTAAATTTATTGTACTTCACAAGTCAAGCAGGTATTAGGCTGGCTCTAAACTGAGAGACTGTCATAAGCACACTGAAATACGCCAAAGAACATACGTGACAATAAACCTGATATTACATTGTACACAAAGATCAAATCTGTATGAACATAAAAGGCATCTTTGATTAGAATGTAATATAAGGTTTAGTGATATATAACTTCTTTGTGTTTCAATATGCTCATGGCAGTTTCTCACTTTTTGTATAATTTAGGGCCGCTTTTCTCAACCTTTTCTTCCTTTACGTACGTTTCAAACTTTCGCGACACCTCTGCATGTTATTTTTTTCCTAGATGCAAAAAAAAAAAAAATTAAAGTGCATAAAATACAATTTTTAATTATTACTCGTATAATCATGAATAAAGATGGGTCATTTCTTGAAAATTGGGTTACTCGAAGAAATGATTTGACGATAATTTGTTTCATGTTTTAGATATTTTATTTGAGGAAGATTAGAAGACATTAAAAATCTCGCGACAAACCTGACACGTATTCGCGACACGTTAATGTGTAGCGACACGGCGGTTGAGAAACCCTTATTGAGAGATTTAACTAATACGTGTATAATTGAATGATGTATACTTTCCTCCTCACAAATATCCATTTAGTTCTAGAACGCTATTTCTTTCTCAGACGCAGTGCTAAGACCATGGGATCGCATTGGGGAGAACTTTGGTTGTCCCCGTTCGGCCATCCTGGTTTCCAGATTTTTTCCCCCTCTTAGTTTTCTGCGTCACGAATTCCTTGCCTGTGCCAACCTCTTTATCTCAAAGTGCCACTTGCACATAACGTCCTCTATTATTTGTTGGATACGTTCCAATATCTGTCTTCCCCTACACGTGTGTGCTATCTACGGCTCCCATTAGCACCGTGGAAGCTGATATCCTAACAAATGTCTTGTCATACTGTGCCTTCTTCTTGTCAGTGAGCCATGGTTTTGTTAAAGGGGCCATTCCAGTATTGGCCTATAACGTTATATTGGCACTGCTACACATTAAATCAGTGGAGAACCACTTCATTTCTTCTTATCTTTAATTTCATCCATAATTCTTCTATATGGCCATATCTAAGCTCTTAAATTCTCTTCTTTTCCGGTTTTCCTACTGCCCATGATTCATTTCCGTACAGTACTGTGCTCCGAATGTACATTCTTAGAAATTTCTCCCGTACATTCCCGAAACTGCTTATCGTAAATGCCAGGATGGTTTCTTCCTAGAGAACGCGACTGATTTCATTCTCTATATTTTCGTAATCCGAGCTTAAGCTCAGCTCTAATGTCGCCATAGCGTACGGGAATTTAAAGCCTAAGTTCCCTTCTTTCATTCGTTTTTCTTAGAAACTCAACCGAATTATTCTCAAGAGGACACCTTACACGAAGGTAATCGTAGTATCGCTTGCTTA
Source organism: Schistocerca americana (assembly GCF_021461395.2). Taxonomy (NCBI): domain Eukaryota; kingdom Metazoa; phylum Arthropoda; class Insecta; order Orthoptera; family Acrididae; genus Schistocerca; species Schistocerca americana. The sequence goes on along the minus strand of NC_060122.1, from coordinate 471,637,754 downwards.
GATATCTTCTACGTAGGTTCTTAACTATCTCGTTTTACTGTACTATATCGATTACACAGGGAAACGGGCAATCTTGATGACTTTCCGATATTCTCTTGTAGTTTGATGTGCAATGTATAAGATAAAGTTCTCAGTCATGGGACTTTGTCAGAAGACAGTATTATAGCAAGAATCTGTTAAACTACGCGACTGGACGATGTTCGACAAATCAGCCACGATCTAAATCCCTCTGGTGAAAATTCAGTTTCGGCGTTTTAATATTCTCAATGGGTGCCTAATTTTCACCAAAGAGTTCATCAACATGTTAATTTCTTCAGTTGTAAGTGATTGGCTAAGAAACAATGAGCCGTGGTTTTGTTAAAGGGACCATTCTACTACTGACTGGCCTATAACGTTATAGGGGCTCTGCTACATATTAAATCAAATATCTGTGTCGTAATCTAAACACACATCAAAAATGAAAGGTATAAGTGATTGTGAGAAGCCACGGTAAATAAGTTTCTGTAAGACTGAACGAAGATTTGAACCAGCCACTTCCGAACACGAGTCCACTGCCTTAATCACTGCACCGAATCTGTACCGGCGGGACTACACCGACCGTCCAAAACGTTCCGAGAGCGGTTTTATTCCTGGTATACAAGCGACGTCAATGTAGTAACTAGTGGCAGCGTGAACTAACAGCTGTAACCAACAGATGTGCATTCGACCAGTCAGTTGAAAAAAATGGTTCAAATGGCTCTGAGCACTATGGGACTCAACTGCTGAGGTCATTAGTCCCCTAGAACTTAGAACTAGTTAAACCTAACTAACCTAAGGACATCACAAACATCCATGCCCGAGGCAGGATTCGAACCTGCGACCGTAGCGGTCTTGCGGTTCCAGACTGCAGCGCCTTTAACCGCACGGCCACTTCGGCCGGCCCAGTCAGTTGAGAGCAGGCAGAGTTAAGCAGGGGACGTACGACTGTAGCGTGTCATTGTTCTTGTGTCACACACAAATCACAGTGGAACACCATCTCTACATCAAGTGGTCAAGACATTCTCCAGAATGTTTTGAAGAAAAGTCTGCGCAAAGTCTGTCACGCACACCTTGACTCCCGAACAGAAACAATGACGCGTGGACGCCTGCTGCGACTAGATTGAAATGCATAACGTGGAGAATAACTATTTTCTGAAAAAAAAAAATCATCACGAGTGGCGAGACTTGGTGCTATCAATACGAACCTACCACAAAACGAAAAAATGCAGAAATTCACGTGAAGGGTCAACGTTCTTACGGCGTAAACAACATTCAGTCGTCGGCCGATGTGGCCGAGCGGTCCTAGGCGCTACAGTCTGGAACCGCGCGACCGCTACGGTCGCAGGTTCGAATCCTGCCTCGGGCATGGATGTGTCTGATGTCCTTAGGTTAGTTAGGTTTAAGTAGTTCTGAGTTCTAGGGGACTGATGACCTCAGCAGTTAAGTTCCATAGTGCTCAGAGCCATTTGAACATTCAATCCAATGAGACGCACGAGTTGAACAACACCTCAAAGAAGTACTTTTGCTACAGTTTCATGTGGTTGTATGAACGTTCTGTGCGTTGTACTCAAGTGGGAGGAAACTGTGTAGAACAACTCAGGACATTAAAACCAGCATCTTAACGTTTCTATACTTTTTGTTAATTCAATCTCCAAACATCTTCGATTGGCGCGGTATGAGTCCAGGCAAGTGTTTATAATATGGCTGCAAGCAGAAAGAGAAACTTCTTCCTGGTCTATGCCCTCCTTTGTAAGAAATTACGTTTGTAATTACGAAATCTGAATGCACTTTACAAGATTTCGGTACGTGTGAGACTCTACAGTAATGCGCTTTCCGCTGAGGTATGATGGAGGTCTTCTGCCAAGGGAATTCCGCTTGTGACACTGCCGCTGTGCCACATGCGCGCTGCTTTCCCTGCAAGCGAAACCGGTCCTCAATTTAAATCGACGCAGACTGCTATCTGTACACGACCTGTTAGGGGCAGGAGGGAGATTCCCGGTTTCTCATTAGGCCGTCGTCACTGCCGGCAGCAAGTCCGCAGTTTTCCGGCCGGCAAGCTAATTTCTCCAGACGTCCCTACCGGCGACTAATGATCTCTCGCGTACGAAACAAACTCGGGAATTGGAGTCTGCTACGCCCGACTATTAAGCAGTCCTTATACAGAACGTGAAAGCTAACGTGGACGTGCTGTGGGATGCGTTTTGTGGCGTCGTAACATGGAATTTTGCGCAGCGAAGTAAAACGCGTCAAAATCCGCGTTGGACTTTGGCATATAGGCCTACCTACTACGGTCGTTCAGTAACACAACAATTTTTTTTTTCTAAAAGAAGGTAGGTTTTATTCAAGATTGCAGTACATCATATTATCCCCCACTCTTTTGGCTGCAAAACCCTCTATTTCATCTCCGTTCAATGCGACGGCCTTACGCCACCTTACTGCGAAGGGCTGTATTTCTGCATTGTACCACTTTACTGGTTGACGTCGGAGCCAGTGTCTTGCTACGTCATCAGTTACCTCCCCATCATCCACGTACTGCTTCCCACGGAATGCATCCTTCATTGGCCAAACGGATGGAAGTCGGAAGGGGCGAGGTGTTGGTTGCAGAGAGGATGAGGAAGAACAGTCCAATGAAGTTTTGTGAGCCCCTCTCGTGTGCGCAGACTTGTGTCATGGAGAAGGAGAAGTTCGTTTGCATTTTTGTGGCGGCGAACAGGTTAAAGTGGTTTCTTCAATTTCCTGCGGGTAGTACAGTACGCTTCAGAGTTCATCTTTCCACTATGAGGGAGGACATCGAACAGAATAACCCGTCCAGAGTCCCAGACGACCGTCGCCCTGACGTTACCAGATGAAGGTGCGGGTTTGAACTTTTTCTTCGGAGGAGAAGTGGTGTGAGCCACTCCATGGATTACCGTTTTCTTTCCGGTTCGAAGTGACGAACCCTTGTTTCGTCGCCTGTGACGATGTTTGACAAAAAATTGTCACGCTCTGCCTCGTAATATGCAAGCAGTTCCGCATAGATTGTCCTTCGTCGATTTTTATGGCCTTCTGGTAGGCGGTGGCAACGGCCTTGCCGCAGTGGATACACCGGTTCCCGTGAGATCACCGAAGTTAAGCGCTGTCGGGCGTGGCCGGCACTTGGATGGGTGACCATCCAGCCGCCTTGCGCTGTTGCCATTTTTTGGGGTGCACTCAGCCTCGTGACGCCAATTGAGGAGCTACTCGACCGAATAGTATCGGCTCCGGTCAAAGACAACCATCATAACGACCGGGAGAGCGGTGATCTGACCACACGTTCCTCCTATCCGCATCCTCAACTGAGGATGACACGGCGGTCGGATGGTCCCGATTGGCCACTTGTAGCCTGAAGACGGAGTGCTGGTAGGCGGTAACATAACTTGTGGAGGCGTGTGTCAGCACCACGAACAGAGACGTCAGTTATGCAGCGAGATGTTTTATTGTGATCCGTGGATCACCTCGAATGAGTGTGTCCGCACGCGCCAACATTGCAAGAGTGACAGGCTTTTGCAGCCGGCTGGCACAACCGAGACCGAACAGGTCTTCGCGACCCTGTCGCGATGATGACAGATGCTTCGCCCAACGACTCACTGTGCTTTTGTTAACTGCCACGCCTCCGTAGACATTTTGAAGCGCCTGTGAATATTTGGGATGCTCTGGTTTTCCGCCAAACGAAACTCAATAACAGTTCTGTACTAGGAACGCATCTCCGTTACTGAGGCCATTTTGAAAGCTATCTATCGGAACTTCATGAAACTATACGGTAGAAGCGGCAGTATTCCACAATATCCCACAGCAAATTCCGCATTTTCCAACCGAAGCCGCCCAAAAAAAAAAGTGCTGCATTACTTACTGAACGCCCCTCGTACAAAGGAAACGGTGTACAAGAACATTTGTACGACCCATTCTTGAGTGCTGCTCGATTGTTTAGGATCCTCGTCAGGTCGGATGAAAAGAAGCAATTCAAAGGCATGTTGCTAGATTTGTTGGAGTTTGGCGTGATCGACAGGCGTGTGTTACGTAAATGCGCTGCAAACTCAAATGGGTATCCCTATAGGGAAGAAAACGTTCTTTCCGCTACTGCATTGAGTTCCAACCGTGGACCGGTATGCTGTAAAGCACTTGGTTGTAACGTTTTGTCTCATCAGCCTTGTTTAAAAATGAAGTCAAGGAAGCATCTCAAGGAAAAAAAAGTTTGTGTGGAGAGATATTGTGCTATAATTTTCGAAGTAGTGGAAGACCCGTCTACGGTTTACAAACAGTACAAAAGCGCCATGAAATCCGGGTGTATCGGACTTCGTCCGCCAAGCGAAACAGATTACTGTATACAGTAAAATATTTGAACAATCGGTAACCAGGATAGCGGGCAAAGCACCTGTATCCGAAAGTAAAAGCTAGTTTACTGTAGGTAATGTAATGTTCAGTGAAGTTAAGACCAAGATTTCACGAGAAAGACTGTTTTGATTTCAAAACTACAATGGTGGCAGATTGCAGAACAAATGCGTAAGCAACTTTTGAAAAATGTAATTGCATGTTTCGCAATATACGCTGGGAGGCCATAATTACCACTGATAAATCGGCAATACCACAATACAAGTCACACTTGCATTCAACTGTTATGAAATGTATTTTGATTGTAACGTACTTGGAGAATAGACATCCAAGTACCCCTCTCTTTGAAGAAGAAAAAAAAATTGTAATTGGCCCACGTGTAGTGCTATGTGTAGTCCTTTTAAGGTATTTATTACTTACATAGCCAACGGCCTTGCCGCAGTGGTAACACCGGTTCCCGTCAGATCACTGTAGTTAATCGCTGTCGGGCTGGGCTAGCACTTGGATGGGTGACCATCCGCTCTGCCGAGCGCTGTTGGCAAGCGGGCTGCACTCAGCCCTTGTGAGGCAAACTGAGGAGCTACTTGACTGAGAAGTAGCGACTCCGGTCTCGTAAACTGAAGGACAACTGGGAGAGCGGTGTGCTGACCACATGTACCTCCGTGTCCGCATCCAGTGACGCCTATGGGCTGAGGATGACACGGCGGCCGGTCAGTACCGTTGGGCCTTCATGGCCTGTTCGGGAGGAGTTTAGTTTTTTAGTTTTAGTTTAATTACTTAGATAAACAGCAAACTCCGTAAATTATTTCTTCCATAACAATCGTAAGTTATTTAAAAAACGTAGCAGGCTACAATCTGGATACTGATAAGGTAGAGGTATTTCAAAAAACTTACAATCTATTCTAGGATCCAATAAATTACCATACATTCCGCTATTTACTTACTATGGTAAACAGGGTTTTTGCATCACATCTTCATTTTCACACTTCATTTTTCACGAAATCATTTGTGTATGAATGTTATCATATGTTTATCAATTCAGGAAAAACCAGAACATCTCCTGTTCTAAAAGACAACAGAAAACGTTATAATCCTATTGTTGAGTAGGTAAAGCAAAGAACATATTTTGCTAATTATAATTTCACGCCTCCCGCCTTACATTTAACCCTCGCTTGACTATTTCCAAGTTTATGTTATTTGCTGATAGATGGCTCTCGCGCTGAATGTCAGTCGATTTTCTTTCAAGTTCTCTTTACTCACATTAGATGGCATTCACCTTGCCTATCGTTTAAAGCTCTGTGTAAGGAAAATAAGGCCAAGGTGGGCCATAGTGGGCTCTTCTGGGCCTATCTCGTTGCTGATTATACGTCGCTTCAGTGTATTTAGCTATTTTTCTATATTAAAGTAGCGCGCTCAGGTACCTGACGCATAGCTAAGGTAGAGAACGTGTTTCAAACTGAACTGTGAGTCGATTTCAGCCAGTCACAAATTACAAACGGTGGCAAGCGGCGCGGAAAAACATGGCCATACTTTCTGTCGCAGAGCGTTTCTTTCCTTTCAACGTAATATTACCATTTTTTTCTTTCTTCACAACATAATATTATCATTTTTTTTGCGGAATGAGAATTGAAAAAACAAAAATACACTTCTACTCCCTCTTTTTCTACATAGCTTAAAAAAATATTTATTTAAATTAAACGCCGGCCGGTGAGGCCGAGCGGTTCCAGGCGCTTCAGTCCAGAACCGCGCAACTGCTACGGTCGCAGGTTCGAATCCTTCCTCGGGCATGGATGTGTGTGATGTCCTTAGGTTAGGCCGGGATTACACTATCAAATTTCTTTGTCAAAGATTTGATCAAAGATATGATCAAATATTCCGTCAAATATATTTGGCAAAGATGTTTGACGTAGCGCTAGAGAGGGTATTACACTGTCATCATATTTTTCGTCAAAGTTCAAGATGGCTGACAACAACAACTTGTTATTAACTGCAGCAGTTGCATGTGCCACAATTGCACTGTGTGCACAAGCGGAAGAGAAGCGGGGGAAAAAAGGAAACATACCTGGGTGAAGCCGTGGGTATTTCGACGACACGATGAAAGCATTCAACAAAACTTGTTACGTGAGGTTATAGTGGAGGATGTCAAGTCGTACATCAATTACTTAAGAATGGATGAGTATACATTTCTGTATGTGCTCAGTGAAGTGTATCCTCATATCACAAAACACAATATTCACTTAAGAACTGCTACATCTGCAGAAGACAGGCTCACTGTAACACTCCGATTCCTTGCTACAGGAGAGGGTTAGGTTAGGTTAGGTTAGGTTAGGTTAGGTTAGGTCAGGTCTCCAATCTTCTTAATCTATTTTTGTATTCAGGGTGCCTCACGTTGTAAAGCGCCTCATCAGCTTCATACATCTCTATTGATTTTGTAGTTGTCGGCACACACCAATTGTATTTACCGGCAATGTTTATAAAAACACTACAGACGACAGAACGCTGCAGCGATGCTAGCGCTCCATGTGTTAACATGTCACATTGCAGTGAACAGAGGACAAGCGACTTCTTTGATCAAATCTACAGCGAAGCCCTAGATTTGATCAAATATTGGACGACATTTGACAAAGTTACCTATTACACCATCAAATATCTTTGACAAAGATTTTTGACAAAGATATTTGACAATGAAATTTGATAGTGTAATACCGGCCTAGGTAGGTTTAAATAGTTCAAAGTTCTGGGGGACTGACGGCCTCAGCTGTTAAGTCAGTGCTCAGAGCCATTTGAACTATTTAAATTAAACTTCATTTGAGTACCGCGAAAATTATCTGCACTTTTAGGGACAAAAAACACGCAGCTTGCGAACTGAATTCGATTATCTTACCAGTGAAAATCTACACGATAAAACGTTACATTAAAACGCTTGTGAAACGTCGAAGATAAGCATCATTTCACGAGACTGTGCGCAAGAAAGGCGAAGCTCCCCTGGGAACAGCGACTGGAGGAGGTAGACATTGGTAGCCAGACTGGCTGGACAGGATGTGTCCAAATACGGAGGCAGCTGAGCTCGCGGAGTAAGTCACGGCGGGAGGTGGTCCCTCTGGGCCTCGGAGACAGCAGCGGCAGCGCAGTGAGACTGCGTCCTTGACCGGCGCGTGGCCGGTGCGTGGCTCGCCTGCACCTCTGGTGGCCCTCCAAGCCGCGTGGGCCGCTCTGCACCGCTGCCAAGCGTGGCTCAAGTCCTGTCGGCGTGGGGTCACACGTCCACTGCGGACCGATAAACTGCTTGCGCCAGGCTTTTTTTTTTTTTTTTAATTATGAGACTAGCCACATGGAAATCACCCTCTCTCTCTCTCTCTCTCTTTCCCACCGGTATTCTGACTCATTTTATACAGTCGGCCAAGTATTCCTCTCCTGTATCAAACTTTTCATTTCAGAGTATCACTTGTACTCAACATCCTCACTTACCGGGTGATCAAAAGGTCAGTATAAATTTGAAAACTGAATAAATCACGGAATAATGCAGATAGAGAGGTACAAATTGACACACATGCTTGGAATGACATGGGGTTTTATTAAAACCAAAAAAAATAAAATACAAATGTTCAAAAAATGTCCGACAGATGGCGCTTCATCTGATCAGAATAGCAATAATTAGCATAACAAAGTAAGACAAAGCAAAGATGATGTTCTTTACAGGAAATGCTCAATATGTCCACCATCATTCCTCCACAATAGCTGTAGTCGAGGAATAATGTTGTGAACAGCGCTGTAAAGGATGTCCGGAGTTATGGTGAGGCATTGGCGTCGGATGTTGTCTTTCAGCATCCCTAGAGTTGCCGGTCGATCACGATACACTTGCGACTTCAGGTAACCCCAAAGCCAATAATCGCACGGACTGAGGTCTGGGGACCTGGGAGGCCAAGCATGACGAAAGTGGGGGCTGAGCACACGATCATCACCAAACAACGCTCGCAAGATATCTTTCACGCGTCTAGCAATATGGGGTGGAGCGCCATCCTGCATAAACATCGTACGCTCCAGCAGGTGTTCTTCAGCCAGGCTGGCGATGATGCGATTCTGTAACATAATCAGCGTACCTCTCACCCGTCACGGTAGCAGTTTTGTTGTCCAGCGCCATCTGTCGGACATTTTGTGAACTTTGTTGTTTTTTTTCTAATAAAACCCCATGTCATTCCATGCATGTGTGTCAATTTTTACCTCTCTATCTACATTATTCCGTGGTTTATTAACTTTTCAAATTTATACTGACTTTTTGATCAACCTGCATTTATTACATGTATTCCAATTTCTGTCTTCCTCTGGAATTTTTGCCCTCTACAGCTCCTTCAAGATGCCCAGGTCCTGTGGCAGACGGTGCAAGAGAGGCGTTCTGCATCACTCTGTGGTTTACTGTTCAAAAATTCTTAAAGCGTACGTTCTTAGAGGAGCCAACCAATGTGTTTGCTTCCTCCGAAAATGTAAAATTTGTGACATTCGAGCTCACACGGAAGCTTACCAGCAATCGTTCTTCCCATGAACCAAAAGGGAGAAGTGACAGTGGTACACAAAGTACCCTCCGCCACACACCATAAGATGGTTTGCGAAGTATTTCTTGCAAGTGTTTTCCACATGTACTTTTCTTCGTCGCTTCTGTCGAGAAGCTCCCGATTCTTTATCTTGTCAGTACATCTAATTTTCAGCCTCTTCTATAGTGCCACATCTGAAACAATCTTACTCTTTTCTTTCCCATTTTTCCAACAGTCCATACTCACTTCCATACAATGCTGTGCTCCAGACGTACATTCGAGAATTCCTCAAATTAAAGCTGATTTTCGATAATAGTAGACTTTTTTGCCAGGAAAACTCTCTTTCCCTGCGTTATTCTGATTTTTATGCCCTTCTTGCTTCATCTGTGATCCACTATTTTGCTCCAAAGATATACGAATTCCTTCACTTCCACTTTGTCATCCCCAATTTTGATCATACGTTTCTCGCTAGTCTAATTTCTGTTGCTCCTCATTACTTTCGCTGTTGTTCCATTTACTCTCAATCCATACTTTGTGTTCAATGGACTTCATTCCAGTCAGTGGAATCCTTCCTCGCTTTGATGGGAATAGCAATGTCACCAGAGAATCTTACCATTGATACGCTTTCGCCCGAATTTTAATCCCATTCCTGAACCTATCTTTTATTTCCGTGTATAGATTGAACTGTAGGGGCGATGGAAAATATTCCTGTTTTACAGCAGTTCTAATCCGAACGCTTCATTCTTGGCCTTCCATTATTACTTCTCTGTCTGGGTTCTTGTACATATTGTTTATTACACATCCTTCTTTACAGCCTTGTCCCATTTATCTGAGACTTTTGAACTTATTGCACTATTTTACATTGTCGAACGGTTTTTCTAGGTCGACGAATCCTATGCCAAATAGCGGGCCGTTCCGCGTCATTGATGGAGATCACAACCATTTCCTCTACAAGGATCAGCATTAGGAGTTAGGGATAAAGGAGGAAGTGTTACTAGGGGATGATATCAGTTTCTTAAGCCCGTCTCACATGAACGAGTTTCTTGTCAAAATATGTTCTGTTAGGTGCGCGTCACGTTTTTGGGTTAAATCAGCCGCCAACCACGTCACTACTTGGTTAGTGATATCAGTGATCAGTTGTTTGTACCGGATATCGAGTTATAAAACCCTAAATATGCTGGAGACTGCGCGTGTATGTAATGTATTCTGTGTCTTCTTAACTATCATTTTATTGTTTATTTTGATTTTGTAAAACTTGCAAAGTTTGCACAAGGATTTCATATTTTTACTAAGAGTGTTGTCACTTAAGGGAGACCAAATATCTGAAAGAAAAACTATCGAGTCTTTACAATATTTGGACAATGAGATAGGCTATACTGTATATAGATAAAAAACGTAAGTAGATAAAGTCTCCGGTGATCCATTGTGGTCGTGGCACAGCGGCTAGTCAAATATTTAACAAAAATCTCATCCAACAGCTGTGAATATTGAGAAGTTATTTTATTATATATTCGCCACCAGTTTCTGCAATTCATATGCCATCTTCAGGCCCCATATGTACGTCTGAAACATTATCGATATTGGCATACTGGGGCCATCTGTTTCTCAATGACGTGCTTTCTTCGATGACTTGACTTGAGAATTCACGACATCCAGAAACAGATGGCCCCCTTGACTTGAGAATTCACGACATCCAGAAACAGATGGCCCCAATATGCCAATATCGATAACTTTTGAGAGGTACATGTAGGACCTGAAGATGGCATATTGAATTGCCGAAACTGTAACAGAAATAAAAATAAGATAACTTCTCAATGTGCGCGGCTGTTTGGCGAAATTCCTGGTTAAATAAGTAGATAAAACGTTTTGCTAAAAACTCACTCAACAGAGAAAAAGTCCGCTCTATTTGTGGAGAAACATATTTTCAGATATTAATTGGTGCTAAAAGAAAACAAGACACCGTGGATACAGTACACAGGTGCTATGTACTGACTTCCAAACAGTATTTTGTGTGTATGTCTCTCTTTAATTTTTCGAGCAAATAAATGATGATGGCTCAAATGGCTCTGAGCACTATGGGACTCAACTGCTGAGGTCATTAGTCCCCTAGAACTTAGAACTAATTAAACCTAACTAACCTAAGGACATCACAAACATCCATGCCCGAGGCAGGATTCGAACCTGCGACCGTAGTGGTCTTGCGGTTCCAGACTGCAGCGCCTTTAACCGCACGGCCACTTCGGCCGGCAATAAATGATGATCTTTTGTGATATCTGAACGACACTTTCCGTATATTTCAGTTGTCAGCAGATTGGAGAATTTACCGTACACGTTTAACAAAAATATCAATTGCGAATTTTGTCGTTAATAAGCATAGCGAGTTCCTTCTTACTGTTACTGTATTAAAACTTTTTGTAAGGAGAACGTTCTCTCATAACCGCAATTTCACAGCTGATAGCGCCCGGAACACATGGACTTTTGGGGACAATATCTAAACAAAACCGACCAATCGTGACGAGCGAATTTCAGTACAGAAATAATACGTCAGGGGTACTGCAGTAGAATGACTTGCTACGAGCAGTCCATTGAGATAAGAAATTTGTTAAAATACATCTTACTGTACACCATGAGCTGCATGTAAAATTTTTGTCACACTGGCCCATCGTCCGCGGCATATATTGTGCACGTCCTTGTGAAATGATGTCAAAATTGCTGTGGATCTCTCCAGCAGATGCGTCGTCTTGTCTACATGTTACAGATGTCAAAAGCTAAACGGTCACACTTCCTGGTCACACTGGATACTGGAAGAGAGTTGCTCGTTTAAAGGGGATTTTACAGAATACAATTTAAAGTCCACGTATGTAGAATTACGCTGTTTCTGAAGATTAGCACAGAATTCAATATCCGTCGACCACAAAGGGAAGGAACGACGAGGTCATTAGAGACGGCGCATATGCTCGGGTCAGGAGAGGATGAGGAAGAAAAACGGCCGTGCCCGCTAAAAGGAGAGTTATTTGGGGAGATCACGGAAAACATAAATCTGAATGGTCGTAGACGGGGAATGACCATCCTCCGAATGTGAGTGGGACACAACACTGACATCTAAGCCAAGGTCACTAGGCGCTGATGGATTTTTCCGGGTTGTATGGCTGTAACAGTGAAAATTTTTTGTTAGTAACGTTTCGTCTAGAGCAACGTTGGACATCTTCGGAGGTACTCCTGGTTCTGTTGAGTCGGCAACACTCAACGGAACCAGGAACATTTCTGAAGATGTCCGACGAGGCGTTACGAAAAAAAAGGTTCAAGGGACCACGACCGTACAACCATGAACATTTACCAGCAACTAAGACAACTGGTCGTGAAAGGCTTTATTGTGTTGAGAGCATTGGCGAGGAAGTATAAGTTTTGTGTTTGCTCCTGACGCCAGTTCATTGCAACTGCAGTGTAGAAGCTTCGGAGGAGGAGATACAGACATAAACTATGGTACGAGTAGCTCTACACAGCAGTCATAGGCTAAAGTGAAACCTGGTCTGGGAACGTTCCAAGCAAAACCAGTTCGTAGATCAAGTTTAAATTCCAGATATACAGGTAAATAGCTGAAGAGCAGTCGAAGAGAAAACAAGAATTAGAGAGGATCCGATAACTGGTGTAGCGAGGAGGTATTTATGACATCCACTGTGAACACAGAAATCACTGTACAACTTATTTTCATTCTGTACGTAGTGCTTGAAATCCGACTCATTACAGAATTCTGGCTCTATTCAGCCGAATGCCATGCGATTTAGCAAGGAGGTTGAGGTTTTCTCAATTGTAAATGAGTGGCAGACGATTACTAGTTCCAGAATTTACCTTACAACCTAAGGAAAGTTTCCAAACGCGTTGGTCGGAACGTGAGGATTGGAAGTATTCATACAATGAAGGCTTTCACGACCGGATGTTTCGGCTGCCGAGAATTCTTCCGAGTTGTATGGCCGTGGTCCATGGAACTCTTCTATCCCTGACGTTTGGTCCAAAGCTACGTTAGACACCTTCGGAGGTGCTGAGTCTTGCCGACTAACGAGTCGCACGTCGAAGAACGGCCTAGATACCGTGGAAAGTGGGCGTGGTCTGGATTTCACGTGATAGCAGAGATAAACCTTGTGAAGGATAAAATATAACTATCGATCATAGTACGTCAAAGATGAAAACTTCTCATCGATTCTGTAGCACCACTGTCCATATATCGCTGAGTTTCACGGCTTTTTCTCTATATAGCCGTGGATAATAGTTCGTCTTAGTACATAAAACTTCAATTTCAGAAAATTTATGTACTAAGACGAACTATTATCCACGGCTATATAGAGAAACCATCGAAATATATAAACATGGGGATAATTTTAATAGAAAAGAAGAAGCGAAGAAACTCAGCGATACATGGACAGTGGCGCTACAGAATCGATGAGAAGTTTTCATCTTTGACGTACATGATCCATAGTTGTATTTTATCCTTGACAAGGTTTATCTCTACTATCACGTGAAATCCAGACCACGCCCACTTTCCACGGTATTTATGCCGTTCTTCGACGTCAGACTCGTCAGTCGGCAAGACTCAGCACAACCAGGAGCACCTCCGAAGATGTCCAACGTAGCTTTGGACGAAGCGTCAGGGATTGAAGAGTTCCATGGGCCACGGCCATACAACCTGGAAGATTTCTCGGCAGCTGAAAGTATTTAGTTTTGTTCTGGGACAATGTTGCCTATTGCATTTATCAACCGTGTCTGATCAAAAGTATCCGTACACCTCTAATTAATCTGGAACTCATCTCTCCCTGTCATATGGGGGAAACCCACCAGAATAAAAGGAAGCGGGGAGTTCTGTGTTTTCAGTAGAGAAGCAGTAACAACAGGCCAGTAGAGCTCAATAACTTCAAACGTGGATCAATAATTGGATGTCATCTGAGTAACAAATCTATCAGCGACATTTCAATCCTTCTAAAGCTCCCCAATTCAACAGTTGGTAATGTGACTGAAGTGGAAACGCGAAGCGCGAAGGGACAACCACAGCTAAACTAATAGCAACTGAACCAGGTGTACTATTGGACAGAGACCGTCGAGCTTTGCGGAGTTTGCTTGTTAAAAAATCTTATTAACTCAGCGGAAGGAATCACTCGTGAGTGCCAAAGCGCTACCAGAAGTCGAGCTCGCACAACGACTACAAGGGCGAGCAGCTGCTCATAAGCACCTCATAATTCTGTACTGTTAAGCGACGCTTGAGGTGCTGTAAAGAGCGGCGCCATTGGACAGTGGATGACTGGAGAAGAGTGATTTGGAGTGACAGATTCACGTTGTACGCCATGGCAGTCCGATGGAAGCGTATTCGTTTGGCGAATTCATGGATAACTTTAGCCGTCATATGTCATCTTCGTAGTGCCAGTAGTGAAGAAGGGAGAGGTGATGTTAGTGTGGTGGTGTTTTTCATAGTTAGGGTGTTCAAAACGGCTCTGAGCACTATGGGACTTAACATCTTAGGTCATCAGTCCCCTAGAACTTAGAACTACTTAAACCTAACTAACCTAAGGACATCACACACATCCATGCCCGAGGCAGGATTCGAACCTGCGACAGTAGTGGTCGCGCGGTTCCAGACTGTAGCGCCTAGAACCGCTCGGCCATCCCGGCCGGCAGTTAGGGTGTGGTCCTCTTATTGCGCTTAAGGAAACGCTGAATCTCGAAGAAAGTGATCACGTTCTACAATATTGTGTACTACATACAGTTCAGAATCGATGGCTATTGTATCTGCATGACAATGCACACTCTCATAAAGCAGCATCTATGAGGTAATGGTTAGTGGACAATACCATTCCTGGGATAGACTGGCCTGTCCACAGACCCGACATGAATCCAATGGAACACCTTTGGGAAAAGTTAGAAAGTCGACTTCCTTCAAGACCTCAGCGTCCAACTTCACTACCTACTCTGGTTTCGGTTCTTGATGAAGAATGGTTATTTCTCCATAGACTTACAGACACCTCACTGAAAGTGTCCCCAGGAGAGTTCAAGCCACCATAAAGGCACAGCCGTATTAATGTCCAGTAATAGGTGTCGGGATACTTTTGATCAGATAGTGTACATATTCTCGGATGCGTACGAGATTTAATATTAAGCGCGTTCTGGGGTGCTTCTGGGGACCTTCGATTTAAGTTTTACCCCGAGTCGACAGGGACCAGTGCAAAGACTTCTGGGCACATAGTGTAGCCTCCAGACGGGACTGTGACGAGGTGATGAGTCCCGCGCTACACTGGCGCTGCGGCTCCGTTAGGATCAGCGCCTGCAGGTATCGCCTAGCCGGCCAGCGGGGCACGGGGCCACCGCTAACATCGCCTCCAGCTGGGCTGCGCCTCATTCACTGCTATTGGTTCTAAAATATCTGCTCGCGCATCGCGCGTGCAGCTGTGCCACACGTTAGCTAATATCAGTATAAGAGTACAGAGTTTCACGGCAGCAACATTGAATACATCTACATCTTCGTCATTACCCTGTAATTCACAATTAAGTGCACGGCACACTATTCATCGAATCACCTTTAAGATACTTTTCTACCGCTCTGCTCTTGAAGAGCGTGCGGGAAAAACGAATATTTAAATGGTTTCGAGCTTCGGAGTGTGTTGCCGGACATGGGGGTTGAACCCCTCTACCATTAAAAAAAAAAAAAAAAAAAAAAAGGTTCAAATGGCTCTGAACACTATGGGACTTAACATCTGAGCTCATCAATCCCCTAGAACTTAGAACTACTTAAACCTAACTGACCTAAGGACATCACACACATCCATGCCCGAGACAGGATTCGAACCTGCGACCGTAACGGTCGCGCCGTTCCAGACTGAAGCGCCTAGAATCGCTCGGCTCCACCGGCCGGCCCTCTACCATCCTCCACACCTACAAATCCTTAATCCGTCCCATCCTCTGTTGCCAGTCCCACACCACCCAAATTATTTACGTCCCTCCATATCCTCGAGCACCATGCACTCCGCCTCGCCTTCCATATATGCCTCCCGCCCCCAAACGCGGATCCTCTATGACCTGATTACTTTCCCCCATCTGTTCCTTTTCCTCGAACATGCCCGGGTCCTGTACACCTTCCGCCGACTTGATCCCCCTCATCCCCTCGTTGCTCTTCTCCTCCCCAACCCCTGCCGCGCCTTCACAGTTGTGTACCCCCTACCCTCCACCTCTACACCATCTCCTTTCCCAAGGTGGCATCCATCAACTCCCCCTCCCAGATGATGCCCTCTCTCCCTCTCCACCTTTCTCGCGTCCACCCTGCTCCCCCCGCTTTTTTTCTGTGCCCTCTCCCTCAATCGGCTCCCCCCTTTCCCCCACTCATCGCTTCGTGTCCTCCCCCCTACACCCCCCCCCCCCCAATACCCATATGCCTTCGCAATCACTAGTGCAGTTTTTCCGTGAGTGTTCAGTGTTGTGTGTCCCCTTTTTCAAGTGCTGCGAACGGAAACCACACTGTCGCTGAGTTTTTTAATTGTGCCTGTCTATTTTCTAAGTGTTTTTAATCAGCATCATTGACCTCTTTGTCTTTTATCTTTTCATCACAACTTTTTCGCCATGTACCAGTTTTAAGCAGTCACCGCTTTATCACCTCTTTTTATTGTTATGTCTCCTCATTATTTACAAATCTCTAACATAATGCAGCGCTTCAGCAACCATAAATTGTTCAGTCACTAAGAAATGCAGCCTTCAGTTTCAAGGTAACTTTTTTAGTTTACCTAGGTTTCGATGCCAATAATGGTATCATCTTCAGAACAAATTTTACATAGGTAAACAAAAAAAAATTACCTTGCAGCTGAAGGCTGAATTTCGTATTGTCTCATCATGTTTTTTAACTTTATCTGTAGACTGCAGAGCGGCGTATTACGCTGCTGCCAGCGAATACAATAAACAAAAAAATGAGTGTGTCAGGTGGTTGAAATGCCACGAGCTTTCGACCTATTACTTGGGCATTGTCGAGTGAAATGACTGCTGGTGGGCTTCTGGGTTCGCTCTAATATCCTCTAACTGCCGCAAGGCCTACCCGAAAGGCAGGCCGCGGCGCATTCGTCACGGAGGTACGTCTGAGCTCGCTCGTTCGCTCAACTCAGCAGACAAATTACGTTTACACACCTGTTAACTCGTAACTAGGTGTGTATGTACAAACGAGAATTGCATCTTCTACTGGAATCCGCTATTATGGAGTCTTATTGTTATTAGTCCTACATCGACTGGAAGTCCATAGGCCTACTTATAATTTGTTACGGCTGTACTGGGGGGCTACAATAAAATTAAAATCATGCCAGAATGATTATCAGCTGCATAAGGCACCACTTCTTGTATGAAATAATGACTGTTGAGCAGAACAGACAAAATGCTATAAACAAGCCGTTATACCACTTGTATCGAGTATTGATATTAAATTAAATTTTGTTGTACTACTCTTAACAGTAAGGCTTCACAATAACACATCCCAGTAGAAGATGCGATTCTCGTTGGTATGTGCAAGCCCAGCTTCGAGGTAACAGGTTTAGAAACGCATTTTGTCAGCTGAGCTGAGCTGAGTTGAGCGAGCGAGCGAGTTCAGGCATACCTTCGTGGCGTACGCGCCGCGGCCTGTCTTTTCCGCGGGCCTCGTTACTGCCGGCTGTGACGTCACTGCCCCCCCCCCCCCCCCAGTGTCACCATATGTGCGACCCCGTATTCGATGCGCCAGGTCTTAGGATATTTTGGGTTTACAAAATACTCCGCGAATGTAGGCAGACTTACTGCAGACAAACAGTGCGCGCTGTAGGACAACGCAAGAAGAAGCACAAGAGGTTTCATGGTCTACGCTACCTTGAAAAATCTGCTTCAGCTGAGCATGCTCTAGAAATTGGCAAATGTATCACATTTGACGAAGACTCTGTCGTGACTCGCACTAACTGCTTCTGCGACAGTATAATCAAAGAAGCCATTGAAATAAAACTTACTTACCATACCCTCAGTAGAGACAACGGTTTGCAGTTCAGCGCGGCGTGAGATCTAGCGACCACGAGATTGAAGCGGCGCATCGAATGCGGAGTCAACGTATACCCACATATGCAGATACCGCGAGCGCTAGTGACGTTGCAGCCAGCAGTTAAAGTATATAAGGGCGTATCAGCAGCCCATCCATCAGCAAGGAGTACTTGATCGACAGCTCGTGGTACTTCAACAAGAACATTTTAGTTAAGTTGCACGAAGTCTTACACTTCTCTCGATCTTATACACACGTTCGTACGGCACTGTTATGGATTTGTGGGCTGCCAGCTATTGCGAGATGTATAGCGCTCCAGTAGCGACACAAAGTGGTTTCTTTTGGACTGACGAAGCGCTATATTGTGAATGTGAAATATCAGTCCCGCGACTCACGAAGCAAGCCACATCTACATTACATTCCACAAGCCACCTTACGGTGTGTGGCAGAGATCAGCACAATCATCTTCCCCCTGCTTTGTTCCATTCGCGAAAAAATGTGTCAATTTTCTAGCCTTTATCATTTCGTGAAACATATCCGGCAAGAAATAATATGTTGCCCGACTTTTCTTTGCACTTACGCTTTCAGAAAATCGACAGCAGCCCTGTTCGTGATACACAACGTCTCTACTGTAGTGACTATCACTCAAGTTTGTTCTGCATCTCCATAACGCTCTCTCATCGACTAAATGCTCCTGTGACGAAACATGCCTCTCTTCATTGGATCTCTCTCTCTCTCTCTCTCTCTCTCTTGTTAGCACTTGGGGAGAGTGTAGTACCAAGAGGATACTGTACCTAGCAATACGCGACGTTTCTTGTTAGTACTTCAGTCTAGTGATTGATTTTAAAATCATATGAAGGAATGCGCGCTAGAGAGTTTCCACGATTTCCTACTTTTTCTGGCATTGTTAGGTATGAGGTTGTGTTTTGTGCGAAATTTGCAAATATCTCACGTTCTATACATTAAAGTGCTGTATAATATATTAAAGGTATTTCGAATACATTGTTAACTCTTTAGATACATAATTTTACTGTGAGTAAAGTGCTATATGTTTTTAAAACGATTTGCGTAACGTGTGGATGACCAAGCCATACTTCGTTGGTCGTGCACCATCTTGACCCTTGAAACAGAAGGTATTTTACCAAGAAACGTGAGAGACTTTCAAATGAACTGAGTTCCTTTAATGACTCAACATTTTTACCTGTCTTGAAAACTGAAATTTGTGTTAGTTTCCAATAGTTTCTACTTCAAAATATATGTAACTCGTAACTGGTTTTTGTTCATACATCTGCTTAATTTGATTTAGCTTTCTGATTATTGGTGTGTAGCACAATGATAATGTAACACATAGACAATTCAATACACTGTCGACAATTTTTCTCGATGGTGAGGCTTTTAAATTTCAGCTGAATATTTGTTCCTAGATACATCACCGATTTGTGCCTTGGAACATCTTGCCACAGTTGGAAGTACCTTAATTTTCCGGAGTAATGTTTGTAATTTCAGAAAAAATGCTTCAGCACATAAGAAAATTAATTTCAGCATTTAAAAATAGAATAAGAAAACATATTGAACTTCTATTACAGGGCTAGCTAGAGGCGAAAAGTGTACAAAGGTACAACGTTCTCCTCTACTCGGTAAGCTAACCAGACTGAAAAAACTATGTTCTGCCCTACGGCAGGTCTTGTCATGGGGGAAACCTCGTTAGAGAGGTCCACCGCATGAGCGTCTAGGGAAGTGATTCCAGTGGTGATTTCCCGTTGCCTTCCACTGATGATGATGAAATGATAATGAGGACAACACGACATCCAGTCCCTGAGCGGAGAAAATCTCCGACCCAGCCGGGAATCGAAGCCGGGCTCCTTGGCGTGAAAGACCGCCGCGCTGACCACTCAGCTATCGGGGCGTACAACCAGACTGATGAGCGGTGCTAATGAATCGGTCGAACGAGTGTTTTATATCACTTCTTTCGTGGACAATAACATTTCCTTAAGATTTTTCCAATGAATCTCAGCATTGAGTCTGTTTCTTCCTTTAATGTGTTTTTTTTTTTTTTGCGGTCATCCCACCTTGTTGCTCCGAATGGTTAGGTTACTCGCGGTTCTAGGCGCGCAGTCCGGACCTGCGGGACTGCTACGGTCGCAGGTTCGAATCCTGCCTCGGGCATGGATGTGTGTGATGTCCTTAGGTTAGTTAGGTTTAAGTAGTTCTAAGTTCTAGGGGACTGATGACCACAGCTGTTAAGTCGCATAGTGCTCAGAGCCATTTGAACCATTTTTGGTTAGGTTACTTCTAGGTATTTTACGGTAGTTACTGTTTGCAGTGATTTGTCGTCAATAGTGTGATAGGGCAGTTTTGCGCTTCTTCACTTATTTACGCGCATTACGTTACATTTATTTACGTTCAGAGCCAACTGTCAGCCGCTGCAACTGTCATCGATACTCTGCAGGTTTTCCTGCAATTCGTCGACAGCCTTCTGGCGTTGCTACCTTCTTACAGAAAACTGCAACATTTGTTGGTTGGTTGGTTGGTTTGGGGAATGAGACCAGACAGCGTGGTCATCGGTCTCATCGGATTAGGGAAGGATTGGGAAGGAAGTCGGCCGTGCCCTTTCAGAGGAACCATCCCGGCATTTGCCTGGAGTGATTTAGGGAAATCACGGAAAACCTAAATCAGGATGGCCGGACGCGGGATTGAACCGTCGTCCTCCCGAATGCGAGTCCAGTGTCTAACCACTGCGCCACCCCGCTCGGTGCAACATTTGTGATCAGCATCATGGAGCTTCCGACATTGTCCACTAGATCATTTATAAATATTCTAAACGGTAACGGGCCTACCACACTTCTTCGATTGGTTTGTTGATTTGGGAGAGGGTACCAAACAGCTAGGTCATCGCTCCCACCGGATTAGGAAAGTATGGAGAAGGAAATCGGTCATGTCCTTTCAAAGGAACCATCCCGGAATTTGCTTAAAGTGATTTACGGAAATCACGGAAAACCTAAATCAGGATGGCTAGACGCGGGTTTCAAGGCGAGTCCAGTGTGTTGACCACTGCGCCACCACCCCCGGTACACTTCTTCGAGGTATCCCTGAAACTACCTCTACAACTGTCGATTTTGTTCTGTTAAGAGCGACGTGTTACTTCTACCTACAAGAAATTCCTGAATCCAGTAATTTTATAATTTCATCAACTGTTGCTCGTGCCTGATGTTATGCGTTAACAGCTAAACAATTCATGTATTCATAGAACGTAATGTATTCAGCAGTAGATTAAAAGACCAATTGAGGATTCTAGTCGCATGGTGCCGCAGAGCTAGCTGTCTGTGGTACCTGCACGGTAACTAGCACCCGAAAACATTCCGTGAGAGGAAAAGTCGTTCCCGTGCCTTACAGAAATTAAATATAATTCCATTTCCCACTAACGTTCTCGGGTCATTTATCTTGCCTGTAAGGCAAATGCTGTGACTGGAAGTCCAAAATTATTTCCATCGACAATCCCAACGCCTCGCTATCAGTCAGCCTAGTACCTAATTATAAAGAACCTAGCTCTATAGTCGGTTGAACTGGAAACTGATCGTTTTCACCACATAGTCATGGGATGGGAAATTTAAAAAAAAAATAAATAAATAAAAATCGTATCACATTGCTTAGGCATGTGATAGTATTTCGACTTCGCACTTTTACACACACTAGGACGTATATTACCAGATGCTTTGGAAATTCTCTCTAACATTCCCAATTGGGAAAGCCTTGTGCCATTTCCATTTCAGTGGGATCCCAAACAGCTCGTCTTTCAATTAGAGCATGAATGAATGTGTAAAGAAACTCTATCCAATACTAAACCAGAGGAGTATCAAAACAGATGAGTCGGAGTTAGGCTGCGTTGAAACTTTATATACGGTATTCTCGAATTGCAAAACAACCTGTGAAACGGTTCGGACGAGGATATCTGCCACCATCCCCCCCCCCCCTCCAACAGTTCCTAACCACTGCGTCTGAGAAAGAAATGCTGTTGCAGTACTAGATGAACGTTTGTAGCATGGTCCTTACTCCGGACAAGACATTTGGTGAACATCCTTCATATTCCTATAGGAATTCACCACGCTATTAACAAAACTTTGACATTTTCAAAATCTTTTTCGGCCATAGATATTCTGTTTCTTATTATCTCCACACAGTTTACAATTTCTGTTCCCAAACTGCCTAAAAACCTAACAGATTATAAGCACGAAACAATTAAGCTAGTTAATGAACAGGAGATCTGCTCGTTACGGATAAAGCTGGAAAATGGCCACCGTTTTCGATTTCCACTGCTGTCACAAAATGCCGAAAACATTTATGGATAAAGTTTTAATTTGGTGACCTGTAGTTCTCACTATAATCAACCATCGACTCGATGTGGCTCATCATCGTTATTAGATAATAAATGCATCCAGACTAGTGCCCATGCAGAAAACTAACACCATTGTGCGACATACTGATGTCCAGAAGTACTTGGAGGTCGATTTTTGTTTCGTTTTTTAATTCACAAATCTTCCGATCCACTCACTGAAAGATCAGTACAGTACCAACCTTTGTCGGAGTTCAGATGCTACTTCAGACCGATTTGCAAGCTTTGCATTTTACGTTATTTAGTGTTTCATCTGTTTTCATTAAGAGTGACCGTATTTGTTGAAAAAATCTGCAACTAGATACAAAAAAGGAATTTTATTTCTCTACCCTGCTTCAAAATGTTAGAACTATCGTCTTAATAACGAGCGTTAAAAATAAGCAAGTGTATGAAGGTGTATGCAAACACCTGCTTATTTTTGGGGATGGCTAATAGCGCGATATTTCTAATTTAATGTTATATTATCTTACATTTTTCTGGAGATGATATTGGCTATGAAACGATCGTATCAAGCTTATACAGAAACAGGTCGGATAAACGCTGAACTATTCAACTTTCCCCAAAGTATCTCTGCACTACACAAAGAAACTCAGTGGAGACTTCAATGCACGGTCAGGACAGTAACTCTTGTAATAGCATCCCAGAGTAAGGAACGGATACAAAACACCTACAGATTCCATTCCGAACTGAATCTCCGTTGCCTTAATCTGATATCACCATTAAGCACTTCCCGTACTACATGTTGTCAGTTGTCAAGAAAACTCTCTCTCTCTCTCTCTCTCTCTCTCTCTCTCTCTCTCTGTGTGTGTGTGCGTGTGCGTGTGCGTGTGCGTGTGTGTGTGTGTGTGTGTTACAGTGCATCCGTGGCGCCTCCATCGTGAGTCAGCACTCTTCGTGTACGTGCCGCATGGCTAACGCTTCTGGCCGCAATTTTCCGCGCTGCTCATTCGTTTGCGCAGGCGTGTCGGATGACTGACGTCGATTCCCAGTCAACTACTCACCAACAAGCGGAAGGAGCTGAGTCACAACTTCGCTGTTTGTCGTCGCATCCTATCATCTGCATCTCGTGCCAAGCGTGAAATTATGCTCGTCTGATTGCAAGATCTGAATGCCAGCTATGTCATTTGTGCGGTCATGCTAGGTGCACGCATTGAATCTCTGTTGCTTGACGTTCTCTCAGAGTGAGAGCACGCTGACATGACGATACACAAAGGAAAAAGAAAAGGATTTATGTTAGCTTCATTCTGTGTGATTTCATGCCGTGAATATCATACCCGCTAAATCTTCCGCCACAACAATAACGTCACCATCCTCGTATTTTATTTCCTACAGATCGGTTTGTTCCTCTTGTCCTCTGGATAGAAAACCAATCAAAAACAAATGTTTCCAATGTCATGTCATTTACATTATTCTTGACATAGATGCATGTAAAAAGTAACGTATTTTGTGTTTAGGCATTTTTATTAACTGAATGTCACAACAAATGTAGAACAAAAAAGAAAGTTATGTTAGACATTTTAGTCATAAAAGTGAACGCCCATATGACAACTACAAATATGTATCTATTCTAAACTGTTATAGCCAAATTGAAGGCACTTAGTGTTGCGGAATGTCATATAGACATCCAAAACTTGTGTAGATGTCTAATCGTTACACCAAAAACTGAAGCCATCTGGATTTCGTCAAAAATGTTCCAGAGGCCAGTTCAGCAACAGGTCTGTCATTGTTTGGAAATTACAAGCTGCATTGACTTTGTTTAATAAATTAGCCGTGTCACTTAGTAAACACGCAAGTTTATGAAGATCGAGATAACAAGGTGTTTCGTAGAAAAAGCTTGCTTCTGCAAAATATTTATATTACAGGGTATTAAAGAAAAGTATTCCATATTCTGAGAGGTGCTAGTATGGACCAAAACAAGACAAAATGTACAGTCAATATGGGCTCTAAAATGCATACCTTAAGAACTACGTGCACTTGTTCAGTGGAAGAGATGTATCTAACAGTACTAAAGATGAACAAATGCTCATAGCTTTTAAGCTTTAGGGGAAATGCTTACTCGACGACATTTTTTTTCTTGTTTGTTCCATGCTATCACCTCTCTAAATACGGAAAACAAAGAGCTTGCAGTAGACGAGAAATGTTTCACTGATATAAAAATAAACAAGTGCTCATAGCTCTTAATATACGCAGTTTGGAGCCCATGTTTACTACAACTTTTCTTCTTGTTTTGGTCTATAGTACACGCTATCAAAATATGGAATACTTTTTATACGTCCAGTGTGTCAGAGAAAATAGAAGAGTGGATATGGAGGCATGAACATAAGTTGAATCTGGAACAATTGCAACCATGAACCAAGTGCAGAAAGTGAACCTTACAACTGATCAGAAGGAAGAAAAATATAACAGATAGGTTATAGTCCCATATAAAATGTATTAATCACAAACTAGTTGTAAAAATATAGGGTGGAAAACTATAAGTATAAATATTGTAAAAATTCTTTAATGACCTGAAAAGGAGGTTCAGATTCTAAGATTACCGTAAGACGAAAACTGGAGCAATACACAAAAAGTAATGTGTGCTGAGAAAAACTTGACCTTCGACCATGGTATTCGAAACGTCCTTTTCACCTTTTTTTTATAACATTTCACAATAGTATGAAGCGTTTCTGTTTTTCGTGATGATCAATACCGTAACAAATTTTCTTACGGTATTGATCATCACGAAAAACAGAGACTTTTGGAACGGTTTTCACTACTTCTGTTACTTGCGTCCGTTGTGACTTCGAAGTGTGTCAGCGACGAACATATACTCACTATAAAGCCTGCTGACCTCCCGCTCGTGGACTGGCGTGAATTCAAAATCTACAGTAACAAATGCATGATTCTGAGTGAAAAATCGATTAATAACTGCTCACAATCACCACATTAAGAAAATATGGTTTACAATGCTCTTTTATATGTTGTTAATTCCCATGCAGCGCTACAAAAAATGATTTGAAGGTACGCCGATGACCCAGAACATTATAAGTCTCCTGCTTAAATAGCGTGTTTGTGCACCTTTGAAACGCCGTACAGTGGAGATTCTGCCCGGCAGGGATTCCATACCTCCTCGGTAGGTTTCCGGAGGTATGTGGCACCAGTTGTCTACGCACAGCGCACATAATTCCGATAAATTACAGACAGGTGCTTTGTGAACAGTGAGCTAGCGCTCGATAGCGTCCCAGATGTGATCGATTTGGTTCAGGTTAGGCGAGTTTGGTGGTCAAGATATAAACGTGAGTTCACTGTATAGTTCTCAAACCACTGTAGCACGATTCTGGACTTGGAACATAGATAGTTATCGTGCTGGAAGATACCGTCACCGTGGGAAAGGACATCGAGCGTGAAGGGATACATGTCGTCGGTAATAATTCCACAGCTCTTCGATCCGTATTATAGGTCCCATGGAAATACAGTTGGATGGCCCCCACTCCTCTCCCACATAGCATAATACTGTCCCACCGGTCTGTATCTATGGTATCTGTGGCGCGGTTGACGTTTCGAGCAGCCATTCGGCTGGATGATTGCGTATCACAGCACAATCATCAACCTGGCATACACTACCCCCCTCCTTCCCCCCAAATGCCACACCAGCAGCTACAGTAAAAAACAAAGTGTTCTAGATTAATCTAGTTTAAGACTGTTTATTTTTAAGTAACATTTCCCGATGTATGTACAAACGCTTCAAGATAAACAAAACATGTTCGAAACGCGTTGCATTATGTTAGATTAAGCATAAAATAAAAAGTGACTGGTAGCAGAAACTTGAAATAAATAGTTTTCCCACACAGTCACGGTTCACAAACATAGCCATTATGGCTGAAAATAATTAAGATTGAATAGATATTTACTGTGTGAAGAAGTTCGTAATTGTCTTTTGTTTGCCTGCTGTTTGCCTTTTTTTTTTTTTCCTCTAAATCACGTAGTCTCTTAAGAAGTAAAACCTCGATAGACGATGTTTCCTCCAGTTGCTCTACATATTTACAATACTATAAACAAAGTGCAACACGTCCACTCCACTACAGATCTAAGTTAGTACTGAGGAGTGAGGAGTAGTAGACGGCGACAATGAATTGAGTATCAACAAACAACACGCTGGTCACTGACCTGTCGTCGGCTGGCGCAAGGCCGGCGTGGTGAAAGGGTCGGATGACACAAAAGGTCGGATAGCCGAAGATCGGATAATCGAGACTCTACTGTATATAGTGGATACCATATCAATTTCAAATTTATCTGAAGCTAAAAATCTGTGAATACCCAGAATGTATACTCCCGAGCTGCCACTGGTAAGAACGGCAGCCAAGGAGAAAGGAAAGAAAACTATATGGATCATTAACTTAAGACCATACCAATTGGTACTTTTCTCCCGACGTAGGACTCGCAGGCAGAACAAGTTTATGTGTCTAAGGTTTCTCTGCAATCAACAGCTGTGCGCTCACGGGCAGTTGAGCAGTATGGGAAGAGGAAGAGCAGGAGGAATTCGGCTTTCACCGTGTGTGCAGTGGGCAGGTGGCGCGCGCGAGCGAGGCGGTCTGGCGAAGGGCACACAACACAGTCGGCGTCCCACTTGACGCGGTCGCCGAACCCGCGGCTCGCATCCCATCCCGCCTCCCTGCCTGCTCCACCGTCGGCGCCGATTTCTCCTCTCGCTCATGTGCGCCCGCTACAGGTGTATGACCCTTGTCTTTTGACGTAATGGTGACACACGGAAGTCTGAAACATCTCGAGACGTGAGGGCGTGGCTCGATGTAACAACCTAACAGTTCACGTGCGAGTTGCAGTTTGATATGTTCACGTTGGGCATCGTCGTCAAAAGTTCTTGTTGCCCGCCTTGCGTCTGGACGTCCACTAGGGCCGTAGTCGTCCGACTAACAGATTGTCCGTATGGTCGTACGACTATGGCCGACCGATGAAGCTCGGCCACCGCAGCCGAGTAACATCCGATACAATGCCGGCAAGAAGTCAGTTGCGAGGTAACTGAACTGAAGGCTTACCTGATAACATCATTCCCAGTGTCACAATTCGTACCAAAACAAACTGCTTTCAACAGGCGTCTTTCTAAAACACGATAAGTGATAGAATATGCGTTTGGAATAATAACTAGCAAACACAGATTACTGTAAACAATCACTAAACTGATAAGCCTTGACATACTCAAGTTTATATGCTGATTATACCAACAACTGAGGAGGAAGAAGAAGAACCAGTAGCTGCATTCACGTACCAGCTGGCGCAATCGATGTTCAATACGAGATAAATTTATGCACGGTGGTGCACGAATGCTTAGTAGTACAGCTGTATAATGTTGGTACGAGAAACGCTACTTCTTGTTCCACAATGCTCTGACCTGTCGCCGCACATCTTGGAGAGGGTCTGTGTAAGGCCTGTGGACAGCTCGCGTAGAGAAGGCGCCAACTATTTCGTTCCCCCTAATACTTCAGTGCCCCTTTACTCACAACATGACGATGTTCTTGTTATGGCGCTGTAGTTCTACAATCCGGTCTATAAAATGGTAGAGTGGGTCCGAATAATGATTGTACATCAGTCAACATATTTAAGGGATCTGAACTCACGCCGCCCCTTGCGCCGAATACCGTCGACCTCTGTACACCAACAAGCCCGTGTGCAGTGGTGTCGGGCACATTCGGTCTGGAATATCACTGACTGGAGTGGAATTGTCTTCAGTGACGAGTCCTGCTTCGAACTGACAAGGGGACCCTCCATACTGTAAATCACGGATTTTCATGCACTTCAAATATGTTGTAGAGGCACTTACCCTGAGTACCTGGCTATCCGGTTTTTTAGCGATGGGCCTTGGTTTTTGAGAAAATCGATTTTGAAGTTCATTGTGCGCTTTGTATACCCGTAACATTACATACACTCCTGGAAATTGAAATAAGAACACCGTGAATTCATTGTCCCAGGAAGGGGAAACTTTATTGACACATTCCTGGGGTCAGATACATCACATGATCACACTGACAGAACCACAGGCACATAGACACAGGCAACAGAGCATGCACAATGTCGGCACTAGTACAGTGTATATCCACCTTTCGCAGCAATTCAGGCTGCTATTCTCCCATGGAGACGATCGTAGAGATGCTGGATGTAGTCCTGTGGAACGGCTTGCCATGCCATTTCCACCTGGCGCCTCAGTTGGACCAGCGTTCGTGCTGGACGTGCAGACCGCGTGAGACGACGCTTCATCCAGTCCCAAACATGCTCAATGGGGGACAGATCCGGAGATCTTGCTGGCCAGGGTAGTTGACTTACACCTTCTAGAGCACGTTGGGTGGCACGGGATACATGCGGACGAGCATTGTCCTGTTGGAACAGCAAGTTCCCTTGCCGGTCTAGGAATGGTAGAACGATGGGTTCGATGACGGTTTGGATGTACCGTGCACTATTCAGTGTCCCCTCGACGATCACCAGTGGTGTACGGCCAGTGTAGGAGATCGCTCCCCACACCATGATGCCGGGTGTTGGCCCTGTGTGCCTCGGTCGTATGCAGTCCTGATTGTGGCGCTCACCTGCACGGCGCCAAACACGCATACGACCATCATTGGCACCAAGGCAGAAGCGACTCTCATCGCTGAAGACGACACGTCTCCATTCGTCCCTCCATTCACGCCTGTCGCGACACCACTGGAGGCGGGCTGCACGATGTTGGGGCGTGAGCGGAAGACGGCCTAACGGTGTGCGGGACCGTAGCCCAGCTTCATGGAAACGGTTGCGAATGGTCCTCGCCGATACCCCAGGAGCAACAGTGTCCCTAATTTGCTGAGAAGTGGCGGTGCGGTCCCCTACGGCACTGCGTAGGATCCTACGGTCTTGGCGTGCATCCGTGCGTCGCTGCGGTCCGGTCCCAGGTCGACGGGCATGTGCACCTTCCGCCGACCACTGGCGACAACATCGATGTACTGTGGAGACCTCACGCCCCACGTGTTGAGCAATTCGGCGGTACGTCCACCCGGCCTCCCGCATGCCCACTATACGCCCTCGCTCAAAGTCCGTCAACTGCACATACGGTTCACGTCCACGCTGTCGCGGCATGCTACCAGTGTTAAAGACTGCGATGGAGCTCCGTATGCCACGGCAAACTGGCTGACACTGACGGCGGCGGTGCACAAATGCTGCGCAGCTAGCGCCATTCGACGGCCAACACCGCGGTTCCTGGTGTGTCCGCTGTGCCGTGCGTGTGATCATTGCTTGTACAGCCCTCTCGCAGTGTCCGGAGCAAGTATGGTGGGTCTGACACACCGGTGTCAATGTGTTCTTTTTTCCATTTCCAGGAGTGTATATTCCGAGCAAGTCAGCGTAGCGCACCGGTAAAAGTTCACGGCTACAGCGCTGGAGGTATTGTGTTCGAACCCTGTCCCATATGTTTTTTTATGTACGCATGAACCGTCCGGTGAATTTGGTCCTAACGTCCAAAAACGAGTAGACGAATTAACTGGGAAACACAGAAATCCAGGAAGTTCACGAAACTGCTGTACAAAGAATTTTTGGGTTCTGTAATTCTTCCGTACGTGGGACAGAAATTTTTTTTGTACATTATCGATTCGTGGGGAGAGCAAACCGATTCAACTTTTTACGATCATCTGTTCACTGACGAAAGGAAAGCGAGCAGCTGCACCCTAAAAGTGGTCCCACCAAAGAGCACTCCTTATTGCCAGCCCTGCGATGTTTATTTTTACCGACAGGTGAAAAACTTCACGAAAATTATTCAGAATGTTCCCGACTTGATGAAAGACAATGAGATCGCTTCTAGGGAAGACTCGATAAAATTACATTCACTAATCCTGCATCAATTCAGCGCACCTAATTTTGAAAGCATGATTAGATACGCTTGGTTCGCATCGAAATTAGCGGATGAAAGAAAAATCTTTTTGAATGCAAAAGAGTTGTGTTTCCCGGTATCGCTCATGAAGAAACCGTGCGCCTGCAAGACGGTTGCTTTCATAAAATGGGCGTGGTGCTGCGAAAATTTGTGCTTCGGTTGTTTCTATGATAAGTGTAACCCACAATATTGTTCTGGCACATCAAGCAATGTGGGCGATGAGAAATAAGATTTCGTGATATTGAATGACTGAAAAAATTAATAACTGAATACACCTTTATAAATTCGCACACCTTACACTGTTTGTTGATATTCTTTGATATAAAATTGAAAAATTCGGTCAATTTTGAAAAAACAGTATAAGAGCAGGATTTGAACGCAGTACCTCCAGCGTGGTAGCCGTGAATCTTCACCGCTGCGCCACGCTGACTTGCTCGGAATATATGTAATGTTAAGGGTATACAGAGCGCGCAATGGACTTCAAAATCGATTTTCTGAAAAAACCAAGGCCCGTCGCTCAAAAACCAGATAGCTAGGTACTCAGGGTAAGTGCCTCTGCAACGTGATTTACAGTACTTGTGAGCCCCGATGATCGCCCGCCATACGGCTCAACAAGCAAGAATGATGGTCTGGGGTGTCATTTCATTTCATAGCAGGACCCGTTTGGTTGTCATCCACGGCACCCTTACAGCACAGCGGTACGTCGACGATATTCTACGTTACCTTTTGTTACCCGTCATGCCAAGCCATCCTTGGCCTACATTTCAGAAAAACAATGCCCGCCCGCACACGGCGAGTGTTTCTACTGCCCGTCCTCGTGCTTACCAAACCTCGCCTGAGCCAGCAAGGTCGAGAGCATTATGGGATTCTGACGACCTAACGCGGCAGTTGGACAAAATTTCGCTCAATATCCATCAGGGGGATATCCAACAATTCTATGAATCAATGCCAAGGCGAATAACTGTATGGATAAAGGCCATATCTGGACCAAGACTATATTGACTTGCTCAACTTCCGAAGCTCATTCCCTTGAATAAATCATCCAGTTTATCCGAAATTATAATCATTTGTTTTTTGTACGTATACATCGCAACTACTGATTTCTGTTCCATTCGGATAATTCCTTCGTGGTGCGTCGTTGTTTCTTCTTCCTTTCTTTTCTAGAGTGTACGCAGTTGAAGTTCCGTTCATCCAGATCTGAACCAAACACCTGTCTTGGGCTATTCAAGCATAATTTTCAGTGCAAGTTGTTGCAGAGATGCGAAGCGTGATCCTACAAGGTGCAGTAATGACACATTCAAGTCACAGACTTTCGCCTCTTCTCCGGCGTCTCGGGCGCAGGGTGTCATTCGTTGCATTGATCGTGAGACAGCGAAGTAAATAATACTTGCTTTCTCCGCGTACGTGACTGATGCTTTTTGTCAACACGGTTGTGTAATTACCGTACCTGCGGCTACTCTCGGATGTGTGCGTGAAGTGAATGGCGGCGGCAGCTCGAACACGCTGCGGGAAGACTGTAAATGTAGACGCGGGTCATATGACTTGGGCAACGGCTCGCCTTTCTGCAAAGGTCGCCAGTCTGTTTCACTCGCCCTGCTACCCCATTAAGGAGCAACCTGTCTGTTGCAACCTCCCGTTAATTCGCTGTACATCTTTCACGTTCTGCAAAACAGTACTTGCGTTAACTGTAAGGTGTCTTGTTAATGAAAAACTCCTACGATAGTATGAAACTGCAAATATCTTCGGTCTTAATCCAGTAGCAACTAGGTCAAGGAGCGGCTCAAGAGCGAGAGTTGTCATTTATTTACTGCTCCAGTAATACTGCTTCTACGCAATGGACGTTTTCAACCTACCCACAAAGGTCCTCATTGCTTCCCTGACATAATGAGATGTTCTTAACTTACCGTTTCACAGTTTCGTAAAACTAATTTCCTTGCCTCGCAGGTAATTGCTCTGATATGCTTCTCACTGTTTATTCTTTTATTATACACTGGCGGAAAATAAATCGCAAAGCTGAAAATTAATTAACGTAGAGTAATGGAATTTCGAGAATACATTCGTCTAGGTAACATATATGATTAAGACTACAAGATCATAGGTTAATGTAAGCGCTAAATAAGCCATTGCACATGTGAAACGCTGGTACATAAATAACCGGTGTAACCGACAGAACGTTGAATGCAAGAAGGCAAACGTGAATGCTTTATATTGTACAGAGATGGAGCTCGAGGCTTGTTGCCCTTGCTCGGTCAATACAGGGGCTGTTAATGCTACCTTTCGATGACGCTGGTTGTCGTCCGATGATTTCCCACATGTACTCTATTGGAAACGGATCTGGTGATCGAGCAAGCCAAGGCAACATGTTGACACTCTGTTTGTCAAGTTGGGTTACAACAGCGGTATGGGACGAGCGTTATCCTATTGGAACACACCCCTTGGAATTTTGTTGATGAGTGGCAGCACAACAGGTCGAATCAGCAGATTGGCGTACAGATTTGTAGTTATGGTGCTTGGGACACCCACGAGAGTGCTCCTGCTGTCATATGAAATCGCACGCCAGACCATATCTCCAAGTCTAGGTCCAGTGAGTTTAGCATGCAGACAGGATGGTTGCAGGCCCTCAACTGGCTTCTTTCCAACCAACACACGGACATCACTGGCAACGAGGCAGAACCAGCTGTCACCAGAAAACACAATAGACCTCCACACTGCCCTCCGGTGTCCTCTCACTTGACACCACTGGAGTCGCAAATGGTGGTGGTCTGGGGTCATTAGAAAGCATGCGCAGGGCGTCTAGCTCGGAACTGTCCTTGAAGTAATCGATTTGAAACAGTTCTTGTGTCACTGTGATGCCGGCTGCTGCAGATGCAGTATAATGCGCCGCAGCTAAACACCGAACACGACGGTCTCTCGGTAGTGCCACGTGGCCGTCTGGAGCCCGATCTTTTAGCGACCGCCGCTACCAGCAGTCCTGTACATTGGCTACATTCCTGGAAAGTCTTTCTGCAGTATCACAGAAGGAACATCCAGCTTCTCGTACCGCTATTATACGACCTCGTTCAAATACAGTGAGGTGTTTATAATGACGTCTTTGTCGCCTTAAAGGCATTCTTGACTAACATCAACTCACCCCGTCCAATCTCAAAGGAACTAACGCTAATGATCGTCACAGCATGTACTTGAAGAAAACTTGATTTTCGTCCTTATAGTGGCGCTACTAGTGCCACTCTTATGAGAAAACTGAATAGACATCATCTTTCAGATGTAGAAACATGCCCAGCAACTTTCGTTTATGTAGAACTCCTTCGTGATGGTGTGATTTCTTTTCCGTCAGTGTATTATTACCTGAAGTTGGCCAACTCAGGACGTCGTTTCCCATTCCTTGTTTTGCCTTCCCAATACTTCTTCAAACTAAAACTCTGTTGTTCTCTTCTTTCCATGCCACTCCTCCCTTCTTTTCTGTTTACATCTGGAAACCCTTGACTTTTTGTACCTTATCCCTGAATTAATGTCTGTTTTCTATGTCTTTATTTGTTATTGCCAACTCCTATAGACCTTTCCCAATCTCTATAAACCAAGAAATTTGGGTTTTTGGATTTTTGCCAAAGAAGTTGAATATATTTTTTCAGCCTCTTTTTATCCATTCTTTTAAGTCGCCATAAAATGTAATTCTGCTTTTTTATTATTTAATTTTTTAAATTCATCAAGATAGCTAGTCATTGAATGGGTCACTATGTAATTCATAAATTCTAATAACATAATCTAAAAACTAAAAAAGAATACTACGAAAATCACGGTAGTATGTTACAATAAATAATACAAATATATTTTGGGAAAACGGTGCCCAGTAGCTTGCAATTATTTAAAAATCGCCAAGATCTGATAACAAACAATTTGACCTGTTTCAGTCGTCAAGCCATCACCATTTATATCTTCATAAGTGCTTGCACAGGTGTTACATTAAGAGGACAAGCATGTGAACAAGTATCTCGACAACGGCGAAGCTGGTCGAATGATCAAGTGCTACACTCGTGAGCATCTACTGAAGGAGGTAGAAGGATAGCGAAACTACACCAGGAGCTAAATGATTGGACGCCCACGACACTTCACGAAACGTGGGGTTCTGACACCTGTCTGCTATGTTAAGTAGGATAGATGGTGATCTGTGGCATCCATGCTGAGAGAGCATAATGCTAGAGCACGCACAAGTGTTTCGGAGCACATCGTACATCTGTTTTTTTGGGGGGGAGGGGGGAAGGGAGGCAAAAACCTATTTGAGGTTCGGTCAAGTTAATCGTGACACCCTGTATCCAAAGACTTGTAGAGAAGGATAGCAAAGTTCCAACAGTCGTAGGAGATTGTTATTAATAATTCAGAGGCAGCCAATCAAGTAGTTTCACGGTAGGAAGTGAGAAGCGGGTGACTGTTGAAGGAGGGGGGGAAAGAGGGGAGAGGACAGGAGATGAAATGCGGCGGTTGTCAAGTGTGCGTGTTGTGCTGGTGGCTGGAGGACGCAAGCGCGAGAGGAGAGAGCAAAGAGCGCAGACTTCAGCAGCGAGGCGCCATTAGACCGCCACGAAGGTAAGACACTGAACCCTTACATGGTTTATAGAAAAATTCTAAGACATTCTAATTTAGGGAGACACGCAGTAATTGAGAATGAACCCGTAAACCCCCATCCCGAACTCCCATGTATAAAACGTCATATATCCCAAACTATGTGTTGTACAACGATGTAGTTCAGTGGTGTACCTGTGCGTGGGTACTATCTGGCTCGCGAATAAGCTTAGTAGTAAAGAAGTAATAAATTAAGACGTCACGCCTGATGCTGCAGGTTTACTGCATGAACAACGGAACTATAGTATGGTATAAACTTTACTTCTTTCATCATTTTGTGTGAGGTGTCAGCGAGAAAAAGTCTCTAGGAGATCTGAACTTATGTGTAAAGTCGGTCGGTGGTCGCTAAGTGGTCTTATTCTCAAATACTGGATGAATATGATCTGTGTATTTGCGCGCCTTCTGTTACGTTGTCTCAAGACAAACACACAGTTTCTTAGTGTAATACGTATCTTATTGTGTTAAAATTTTAAATAGTATTATACCTCTTAATGTGCAGATTATCAGCGCATTTAATTTTTTTTTTTAGTCAGTAACTGCATTAAATACAGAAAATCAGATTTTTGTTGCTCCGTGAAACCCGTTAGACGGCAACCTGCAAACTGGCACTGTGTCCCGGTTTAACCACTCAGTTTCGTGCGGGGGTGGACGAAAATATGGAAACAACGCGAGAAATGCATGCTTGAACATAAATGCAGGTGCTAGACAAGCATACATGTTGCCATCTATATCTACATCTGCATCTACATACATACTCCACAAGCCACCGTACGGTGAGTGACGGAGGGTAGCCTGTACCACTACTTTCCCCTCCTGTTCCACTCGCAAATACAGCGAAAGAAAAACGACTGTCTGTAAGCAAATGGTTCAAATGGCTCTGAGCACTATGGGACTTAACATCTATTGTCATCAGTCCACTAGAACTTAGAACTACTTGAACCTAACTAACCTAAGGACGTCACACAACACCCAGTCATCACGAGGCAGAGAAAATCCCTGACCCCGCCGGGAATCGAACCCGGGAACCCGGGCGTGGGGAGCGAGAACGCTACTGCACGACCACGAGCTGCGGACCTGTCTATAAGCCTCCGTGTTATTGTTGTTGTTGTTGTTGTTGTGGTCTTCAATCCTGAGACTGGTTTAATGCAGCTCTCCATGCTACTGTACCCTGTGCAAGCTTTTTCATCTCCCAGTACGTACTGCAGCCTACATCCTTCTGAATCTGCTTAGCGTATTCATCTCTTGGTCTCCCTCTACGATTTTTACCCTCCACGCTGCCCTCCAATGCTAAATTTGTGATCCCTTGATGCCTCAACACATGTCCTACCAACCGGTCCCTTCTTCTTGTCAAGTTGTGCCACAAACTCCTCTTCTCCCCAATTCCATTCAATACCTCCTCATTAGTTATGTGATCTACCCATCTAATCTTCAGCATTCTTCTGTAGCACCACATTTCGAAAGCTTCTATTCTCTTCTTGTCCAAACTATTTATCGTCCATGTTTCACTTCCATACATGGCTACACTCCATACAAATAGTTTCAGAAACGACTTCCTCACACTTAAATCTATACTCGATGTTAACAAATTTCTCTTCTTCAGAAACACTTTCCATGCCATTGCCAGTCTACATTTTATATCCTCTCTACTTCGACCATCATCAGTTATTTTGCTCCCCAAATAGCACAACTCATTTACTACTTTAAGCGTCTCATTTCCTAATCTAATTCCCTCAGCATCACCCGACTTAATTCGACTACATTCCATTATCCTCGTTTTGCTTTTGTTGATGTTCATCTTATACCCTCCTTTCAAGACACTG
Source organism: Schistocerca americana (assembly GCF_021461395.2). Taxonomy (NCBI): domain Eukaryota; kingdom Metazoa; phylum Arthropoda; class Insecta; order Orthoptera; family Acrididae; genus Schistocerca; species Schistocerca americana. The sequence continues at coordinate 471,601,135 of NC_060122.1, read as the reverse complement.
TCCATTCCGTTCAACTGCTCTTCCAAGTCCTTTGCTGTCTCTGACAGAATTACAATTTCATCGGCGAACCTCAAAGTTTTTATTTCTTCTCCATGGATTTTAATACCTACTCCGAATTTTTCTTTTGTTTCCTTTACTGCTTGCTCAATATACAGATTGAATAACATCGGGGAGAGGCTACAACCCTGTCTCACTCCCTTTCCAACCACTGCTTCCCTTTCATGCCCCTCAACTCTTATGAACCCAAATTTCTCGAATCTTATCTTCTTCGTCCTTACGCACAATGTACGTTCGCGGCAGTAGAATAGTTCGGCAGTCAGCTTCAAATGACGGTTCTCTAAATATTTTCAATAGTGTTTCTCGGAAAGAACGTCGGTTTCCTCCAGGTATTCCCATTTGACTTCCTGAAGCATCTCCATAACACGTGTTGTTCGAACAAACCCTTTAACAAGTCTAGCAGCTCGCCTCTGAACTGCTTCGATGTCTTCCCTGAATCCGACCTCCTGCGAATCTCAAACACTCCATCAATACTCAAGAATAGATAGTACCAGCGTACCATATGTCGTCCCCTTTACAGGTGAACCAGTCTTTCCTAAAATTCTCCCACTAAACCGACCATTCCCCTTCCCTAACGTAGTTCTCACATACCCGTTACATTTCATATCGCTTTGCAATGTTACGTCCAGATAGTTAAACGAGTTGACTGTGTCAAGCCTACTAATGCTGAAACCGAACATTACTGGTTTGTTCTTCCTCCTCATCCGCATTAACTTACATTTCTGCACATGTTGTATTTGATCACGAACGGCCCTTGTGTACATCCTCAATACGTTTCAAAACCACTCAATAATGATGCAAATTCCCGTAACGGGGAAACGGGGTGCCGAAGCCGTAGACCCAGGACAACAGAGCAATGGAAGAATATCGTTTGGTCGCATGACTTTTGCTTGCCATTGTTTCCATTTTCTGTCCGTGTTTACCTCCCAAGAGGAAACATGTCGGGCTCTGGTGATAATTTGGGCAGACATGTCGTGGCATTTCATGGGCCCCATGGTTGCATTACTGCCGAGGATTATGTGACCATTCTGGCTGATCAGGTCCATCTTATGGCACAATGTTTGTTTTCCCAGTGGTAATGCTGTGTTCGAAGACGACAGGGTGCATGATTCCTATCGAGCTTCATCATATTTACCAGGATGTGTCGTTATTATGCTCGAATAATGGTATAACATTCACTTGAAAATCATACAGGACCTGTATTTATGCATTCCGAGACGACTGGAAGCTGTTATGAGTGCCAATGAATTTACCAAACCGTATAAGGCATGATAATATGTTGTGTTTCTGACTTTTCCTTATTTTTGTCCAACCACTGTGGATGTAGGGATTTCGATCGCAATTTAGAGGGTTGGGCTGCAACTTAGTTGGGTTTCTAGTGGCGTTCGTAAAGTGGCGAACTTGATTATATTTTGCCACGTGAACAAAGAAACCAGGAGTTTTTAAATGAATAAAGGTTACTCTATAGTTCTAGTTCGATTCATGTGTTCCTTCGCTGTAGTTAGTCTATCTTGTTCACTTTAGTGTTTTTTTAAGTTCTGTAGCGGGCGGACGTGTCCGAGTGTAAATCTTATTTTTTATGTCACCGAAGCAGCGAACTGCAGATCTTCGACAGTGAAGGAGTCAGAGAGCCTGAGAAAGCTTAGCGGGTTGATAGCCCTTATCGTTCGGTGCTGTGTGTGTCTACCGAGATTGGCGCCGCTAATATGCAATCTATGAGGTATGAAGTAACTTGAACAGTCATACAATAGTTTGCTTGTATAGTACAGCCTGCGAGTGGTGTTGAGAAATAATACATGGGATAGAAGAGGCATATTATAATGCCACCACCACTAATAAAATAACGAATTAATATGGAAGTAATGCCGTCTTTTGTGATTGAACAAAATCTTATTTTGAGCACACGTGCTTCGCTTCACGTAAAACATAGGGTGGTCACTGTAATAATTGTGGTTTTGTGTACAAATCGGTTTAACGAGATCATAAACAGTTCTCATGTTTCACATTACTTTTTTAATAGTCGTGTTTCTTGGCTCCTGCTTTATTATCATGCTTTCTTCTGTATCCAGGCATTCGGTGTGTAACGCACTTCACTGCAGAGTACATTCTCAATTGCAAGTTTTTATGTATCCAATTGACTTCGTATATTTCATGTACTTTGTTCGTCTTTTTTGTGGGTCCTCCCTCGGGCATGGATGTGTGTGTTGTTCATAGCGTATGTTAGTTTAAGTGGTGTGTAGGCTTAGGGTCCGATGACCTAAGTAGTTTGGCCCCACCAAACAAAAAGCAAATAAACAAAAGAACAAAAACATGAGAATTGTTTTGATCTCGCTGCACTATTTTGTAAACAAAACACAGTTGTTACAGTGACCACTAAAGACGCTTTAAAAGGACGAAACGCGTTTGGTGCAAATAAGACCTTCTGTTTTCGCAAAAGAAGCGGTATTTCCATATTACTTGTAAAACTACGACTGCGTCAAAGGCGCTTCAAATAACTTCATAATATAATTTTATAAACCCGTTTCCGTCACTTTAATATGGAAAAAGTTTATCTGCTCCAGAGGCGAAAGAGAGGATCTGTAACTACTCAGAAATGTTGCCGGCGCATGTTCCAATGTGTCATGAGTCGAACATAGATACAGTGAAAAAATCCACTAAAATCAACGCAGATAATGGTTCAAATGGCTTTAAGCACTATGGGACTAAACATCTGAGGTCATCAGTCCCCTAGACTTCGAACTACTTAAACCTAACTAACCTAAGGACATCACAGGCATCCATGCCCGAGGCAGGATTCGAACCTGCGACCGTAGCAGCAGCGCGGTTGCGGACTGAAGCGCCCAGAACCTCTCGACCACAGCAGCCGGCCGCAGATAATGAACTAACCTCAGAAATTGAAAATGCAAGGTCCAGTGCCGGCCTGAGTGGCCGTGCGGTTCTAGGCGCTACAGACTGGAACCGAGCGACTGCTACGGTCGCAGGTTCGAATCCTGCCTCGGGCACGGATGTGTGTGATGTCCTTAGGTTAGTTAGGTTTAAGTAGTTCTAAGTTCTAGGGGACTGATGACCTCAGAACTTAAGTCGCATAGTGCTCAGAGCCATTTGAACCATTTTGCAAGGTCCAGTCACGTTAATGCGACCACCGCCTATGTTCGATGTCCACGTGTAATAACCACTCGCAGACGGCGGGTAGAGGGTGAATGAAGCGTGTCGGGTGCAAACGGTAAACGGTGCACTCTTTGTCGTAACGCGGAAACGGAGCGATTTATCTGGCGTCCAAAAGGGCACGCTCATTGGCTTTCGGGCCAAGGGTGCAAGCTTTTCGCATGGGTTAGTAGTTAAGCAATACCGTGCAGGGTAAAATGGCGCTATATAAAACTGGCGCCGGGGGGGGGACTGTGGTACAGCATGGGTCATAGATGACAGGGGTGAACGATGGCTGCGGGGATGTGTACGGGCGAATATACAGGGTGTTTCAAAAATGACCGGTATATTTGAAACGGCAATAAAAACTAAACAAGCAGCGATAGAAATACACCGTTTGTTGCAATATGCTTGGGACAACAGTACATTTTCAGGCGGACAAACTTTCGAAATTACAGTAGTTACAATTTTCAACAACAGATGGCGCTGCAAGTGATGTGAAAGATATAGAAGACAACGCAGTCTGTGTGTGCGCCATTCTGTACGTCGTCTTTCTGCTGTAAGCGTGTGCTGTTCACAACGTGCAAGTTTGCTGTAGACAACATTGTTTATTCCTTAGAACAGAGGATTTTTCTGGTGTTGGAATTCCACCGCCTAGAACACAATGTTGTTGCAACAAGACGAAGTTTTCAACGGAGGTTTAATGTAACCAAAGGACCGAAAAGCGATACAATAAAGGATCTGTTTGAAAAATTTCAACGGACTGGGAACGTGACGGATGAACGTGCTGGAAAGGTAGGGCGACCGCGTACGGCAACCACAGAGGGCAACGCGCAGCTAGTGCAGCAGGTGATCCAACAGCGGCCTCGGGTTTCCATTCGCCGTGTTGCAGCTGCGGTCCAAATGACGCCAACGTCCACGTATCGTCTCATGCGCCAGAGTTTACACCTCTATCCATACAAAATTCAAATGCAGCAACCCCTCAGCTGCACGAGAGACATTCGCTAACGATATAGTGCACAGGATTGATGACGGCGATATGCATGTGGGCAGCATTTGGTTTACTGACGAAGCTTATTTGTACCTGGACGGCTTCGTCAATAAACAGAACTGGCGCATATGGGGAACCGAAAAGCCCCATGTTGCAGTCCCATCGTCCCTGCATCCTCAAAAAGTACTGGTCTGGGCCGCCATTTCTTCCAAACGAATCAATGGCCCATTTTTCAGATCCGAAACGAGTACTGCATCACGCTATCTGGACATTCTTCGTGAATTTGTGGCGGTACAAGTGCCTTAGACGACACTGCGAACACCTCGTGGATTATGCAAGATGGTGCTCGGCCACATCGCACGGCCGACGTCTTTAATTTCCTGAATGAATATTTCGATGATCGTGTGATTGCTTTGGGCTATCCGAAACATACAGGAGGCGGCGTGGATTGGCCTCCCTATTCGCCAGACATGAACCCTGTGACTTCTTTCTGTGGGGACACTTGAAAGACCAGGTGTACCGCCAGAATCCAGAAACAATTGAACACCTGAAGCAGTACATCTCATCTGCATGTGAAGCCATTCCGCCAGACACGTTGTCAAAGGTTTCGGGTAATTTCATTCAGAGACTACGCCATATTATTGCTACGCATGGTGGATATGTGGAAAATATCGTACTATAGAGTTTCCCAGACCTCAGCGCCATCTGTTGTTGAAAATTGTAACTACTGTAATTTCGAAAGTTTGTCTGCCTGAAAATGTACTGTTGTCCCAAGCATATTGCAACAAACGGTGTATTTCTATCGCTGCTCGTTTCGTTTTTATTGCCGTTTCAAATATACAGGTCATTTTTGAAACACCCTGTATGTGCAGCTGTTGAGAATTGACCGTCCAGATGTACAAAGAGGCCATCAACAGCGACCCCAGACAACGAAATCCACCCTCATTTTTTTATCTTGAACATTTTGTTATTAATTGAAAACAAACCAAGTTAACGAGCAATTTGGCTCTGAGCACTATGGGACTTAACTGCTGAGATCATCAGTCCCCTAGAACTCAGAACTACGTAAACCTAACTAACCTAAGGTCATCATACATATCCATGCCCGAGGCAGGATTCGAACCTGCGACCGTAGCAGCAGCGCGGTTCCGGGCTGAAGCGTCTAGAACTGCTCGGTCACAGCGGCCGGCTCCGAAATTCGTAACTGGTACATTAATTCCTATAAAAGAGACGGTTAAAAATTCGCAATTTGGAACTTTACTATGTAATTTTAGATGTATTTCAATAACCAGTTATGAATTTTAGTCATATGTGTGTTAATGGCTGTAAAAGTGCCGGATATTTGCTACGGGTGAATATTATCATTGCTTTTTGTATTGCATTAGTCTTAATGAGGTAGTTTTCCACCAAAAAATCGTGTGTCATGCTGGTTTATCTATTAATCTAGCTGACCATAGACTTTCGAGAACTGTAACACAGCCATTTTACTCCATTTTATGTGCGACGTCACCAGATACTCGTATACTTAACGTACGGCCGTTAGCTACTAAATGTAAAGTATTACGTTCTAATATGAATTTTTACTCTTATTTGATTTTTGTTGGTAAAATAAGTAGTAATTTCTCGCATTTATGGAGATGCTCGAGTGTGACGAGTGAAGGATGTCAATAAAGGAATGTTGTGGGCGACTTAGTGCTACTTGTGAAGGTACTCCGTATGATCGTATGTTGACCGTGTGGTACAGCGTCGAATGCCTTATAGAAGTGTAGGAACGCGGAAACTACCCGTTCACAATAAAAACATTCTCAGGTGTGACTGCAAAGTTCGGCAATGCGTCAGATGAAACACAGATGCCGCGCATTAGTAAAGCCTCTTCAGCTGCTTGTGTTAACGCTGTACATAAAATCAGTTGAAAGTTGTCGTTAAGATGCGACGACGCGTTATACGCATTTACAAGCCTGCCGCTGGACTGGATGACGAAGTTGAAGGTGCGGCGCGGCCCAACTGCGTGGTAACCCGGCACTCGGCGCTGCGCTGAGTAAGGGGAGGCCCGCCACACACGTCGCTTTCGGAGAAGCCGTCCCTTTCACCCGATCTGCCGCCCACAGGCAAAGAAAAGACATCTGAGCTTCCCGCTCGCTCCTACGCACTGGACTCCCCGATAAGGCCGCTCTTTCAGTCGACTGGGCGCTGCTTGCTTCAGCTCGCAGGTGCACGTTCATCTCAGTGCTGATCTACTAGCAACGCTGCGGGCTCTCGGGTCACCTGCTCAGTAAGGCAGACCAGCACCGAGCGAAAACATTAAAAGGGATACATTTCAAACAGCGGCGCAATTAAAGTTGAACATATAGGTCAAATGTCGTGGGGATCACTGATATGCAGTCAGTTTACCACTCACCATCGTTACATTTGGTACGGTCGCACGAGTGAAGTTGTAACTCTTTTTTTTCTTCTTTTTCTTACATTAACAGAACCAAGGCACTTCAGATCCACAGCTGCAATACCTGCTCTTTGTAAGACAAATATTGTTGAAATTTTTCACCCATTTCCTCTGTCGGTTTAATGAATTTCTGTGTAAGTCTTACAGCCATCACTAACGGGCTGTAACGAAGGGTTTGGTGCTCTAGCGATACGACACTTGAACTGCAATTAAAGTTGCATCTTGCATCCCTTGTAAAGCTGATGTCGAAGCCTTTCACCTCCTTCAATAACTCCGCTTTCTACCCGTGAAGCATAACGGGTAGAGCGCTAGCTTATTACTCAGAGAGCCGAAGTAAACCTGGACGAAATTCTCCCATTATGGGTGCCTTTTTTAGGCTGCCTTCCACCCTTGTGTAGGTAAAAACTGAGTTTATTCTTCATTCATACTCCAGAAAACATAATACGAATTAAAGTACTTAAGTACACAGATCACACGGCTTCCACTCAACTTGAGGCTAAGGTGACTTTGCAGCGTCAAGATGGGCATCCGACCGTAAAACAGAACACTCGAAACACAAAATGAGTACATCAGCTAAGCCCCCCGTAGTTCAGATTTAGTAGTCACCTTGAATTACATGACGAAGGAATCAGTGACTGGTCTGCTGAACTTGACCGAAAAGTGTCCAGTAAACAAATTCTACCATAAAACTAGTGCCAATCAGTAGGATAATTCAAAGCTAGAATGAGATTTTCACTCTGCAGCGGAGTGTGCGCTGATATGAAACTTCCTGGCAGATAAAAACTGTGAGCCGGACCGAGACTCGAACTCGGGACCTTTGCCTTTCGCGGGCAAGTGCTCTACCAACTGAGCTACCCAAGCATTACTCACGCCCCGTCCCCACAGCTTTACTTCTGCCAGTACCTCGCCTCCTACCTTCCAAACTTTACAGAAGCTCTCCTGCGAACCTAGCAGAACTAGCACTACTGAAAGAAAGAATATTGCGGAGACATGGCTTAGCCACAGCCTGGGGGATGTTTCCAGAATGAGATTTTCACTCTGCAGCGGAGTGTGCACTGATATGAAACTTCCTGGCAGATAAAAACTGTGTGCCGGACCTTTGCCTTACGCGGGCAAGAGCTTTACCAACTGAGCTACCCAAGCACGACTCACGCCCCGTCTCCACAGCTTTACTTCTGCCAGTACCTCGCCTCCTGCCTTCCAAACCCTACAGAAGCTCTCCTGCGAACCTCGCAGAATTAGCACTTCCTGAAGGAAGTAAAGCTGTGGGGACGGCGTGTGACTCGTGCTTGGGTAGCTCAGTTAGTAGAGCACTTGCCCGCGAAAGGCAAAGGTCCCGAGTTCGAGTCTCGGTCCAGCACACAGTTTTAATCAGCCAGGAAGTTTCAGTTCAAAGCTATTTGGAAAATATTTAATCGTTTATATGATCGGGAAGAAAGTTTGGGTCTACAGTATTGTACCACCGTGAGCTAAAACATTATGAAGAGCTGCGTAATATCGTGTTGGTCCACATTTAGAACACAATACAACAGAGATTCTGGGTGGCTTTGATCTGACAGGTCTTTGGTACGTTTTGAGAGGTATGTGGAACTAGATGTGCGCGCATACGTCACGCAGCTCTTTTACTCCCCGGCCGGTGGTTTGTGGGTTCGGACCTGGCGTCCGATAGAGTCACAGATATGTTCCATTGGCATCAGATCAGGCGAAATTGGTTGCCAAGACATCAACGTGGATTCGGTATCATTCTCTTCAAGCCGCTGTAGACTATTTTGGTCTTGTGTCACGGATCGTTATCCCGCTGGAAGATGCAATAGCCGTCAGGTAAGATATCAAGCAAGAATGGAGGCAGGTGGCTCGGAGTAATATTCGCGTAGACCACAGCCTCACAGAGCCTTCGATTACTACTACAGGTTCCACAGATGCCCAGGTCAATGTTCCCTCACAGGCCTGCGCCAGTGAATTGGTGCATGCATCGACACGGTGTAACAACAAACGTGATTCCATCGATCCACGGTCCAGTCTCGATGATCCCGTGACCACTGCGGTCATAATTGACGACGACCTAGGATCAACATGGGAACATGTAGAGATCGTCTGCTGCGGACCTCCATGTTCAACAGTGAGCTATGAAACACTTATCGCTGCACCAGTATTCTGCTCTGGTGCCAGACCTGCTCAGATCGGTGCTCAGCCTGTCTTACACAGTAGGTATGCATCCTACCCTCCATATTCTGTGACGATGCGTGGACGTTCAGACAGCAGACCTGCTTCACCGTTTTTGTGCTGCTCATTCCAAGGTCGGGGAGGGGGACCGGGGGTGGAAGGGTGGGTGCACAATAATGTGTCAGTTGTTTTCTCCATTTGCAGCCCGTATCGTTGCTAGAATGATTCTCTATTCGCCTCTGCTCCGCTTATACAGTGAAGCGCCAAAGAAACTGGTATAGGCGTGCGTATTCAAATACAGAGATACGTAAACAGGCATAATACGGCGCTGCGGTCGGCAACGCCTGTAAAAGACAGTTGTTAAATCGGTTACTGCTGCTAGAAGGGCAGGTTATCAAAATTTAAACGAGTCTGAACGCGGTGTTATAGTCGGCGCACGAGCGATTGGGACACAGCAACGATGTAGCAGGGGTTTTCCCGTACGACCATTTCACGAGTGTACCGTGAATACCAGGAATCCGGTAAAATAGCAAATCTCAGACATCACTGCGGCCGGAAAAAGATCCTGCAAGAACAGGACCAACGACGACTGAAGAGAATAGTTCAACGTGACAGAAGTGTAAACCTACTGCAAATTTCTGCAGATTTCAGTGCTGGGCCATCAACAAGTGTCAGCGTGCGAACCATTCAACGAAACATCGTCAAAGTGGGCTTTCGGAGCCGTAGGCCGACTCGTGTATGCTTGATGACAGTACGACACAAAATTTTACGCCTCGCCTGGGCCTGTCAACACCGACATTGGATTGTTGATGACTGTAAACTTGTTGCCTTGTCGGACGAGTCTCGTCTCAAATTGTATCGAGCGGATGGACGTGTACGGGTATGGAGACAACCTCACGCATCCATGGACTCTGGCCGGCCGGTGTGGCCGTGCGGTTAAAGGCGCTTCAGTGTGGAACCGCGTGACCGCTACGGTCGCAGGTTCGAATCCTGCCTCGGTCATGGATGTGTGTGATGTCCTTAGGTTAGTTAGGTCTAATTAGTTCTAAGTTCTAGGCGACTGATGACCTCAGAAGTTGAGTCGCATAGTGATCAAAGCCATTTGAACCATTTGAACCATGGACCCTGCATGTCAGCTGGGGACTGTTGAAGCTGGTGGACGCTTTGTAATGGTGTGATGTACGTGCAGTTGGAGATATATGGGACCCCTGATACGTCTAGATACGTCTCTATCAGGGTACACGTACATAAGCATCCTATCTGGTCACCTGCATCCATTGTGCATTCGACTGACTTCGGCAATTCCAGCAGGACAATGCGACACCCCACACGTCCAGAAATGCTACAGAGTGGCCCCAGAGACATTCTTCTGAGTTTAAACACTTCCGCTGAACTCCCCAGACATGAACGTTATTGAGCAGATCTTGGTTGCCTTGCAACCCCCTCATACTCTTACGGATTTATGGACAGCCCTGCTGCATTCATGCATTTATGGTGTCAATTCCATACAGCACTACTGCAGACGTTAGTCGAGTCCATACACCGTCGTGCTGCGGCATTTCTGCGTGCTCTCGGGGGCCCTACACGATATTAGGCAGGTGTACCAGTTTCTTTGGCTCTTCATTGCATATAGGGTTGTCAGAAACAAAAATGTTCAAATGTGTGTGGAATCTTATGGGACGTAACTGCTAAGGTCATCAGTCCCTAAGCTTACACACTACTTAGCCTAAATTATCCTAAGGACAAACACATACACCGATGCCCGAGGGAGGTCAGAAACAAAAATATTGTAAGGATGTTGCAGGGGAAGTCGTCATGTGACATATGGTTAAGAAAAATATTTTATGCGCGGTGCCGTTTCCGAGTTGCGGCTAACTCGGCGCACGGCCCTAGTTGCAATTAGCCAATCCAGGGCAACGAAAATTTGATTTTCAGTTTTTCATATAATTATCCACCATTTTAAAAAATTTAAAATGTTGTCGTAACGACCTCTTTAAGAAGTATTATCTTACTTTGAAGGCTTAACGCAATGAGTCAAGTGTTGAAGTTAGAAACTGCGTATATGTCTTTTTGGCAGTGTAACGCACGGAGCGCAAATTACCCAGACTATATGCATCCAGTACCTGAAAATGAGAGCACTCAGCGACGTCCAACAAACTATACGCATAGTTTCAAATCTTTACAAAACTTTTCTTCGTTGACACCCCCCAACAAAATGACGAAAGGAAAAAAAGTTTACGGCATACTACATTTTACATGTTCAAGCAGTAAAACTGCAGCATCAGGCATGACATTTTAATTCCTTACTTCATAACTTGATGCCTCAGAATATGCCCTACCAACCGATTCCTTCTTCTAGTCAAGAGTTGCCACAAAGTTCTCTTCTCTCCAATTCTATTCAATAGCTCCTCATTAGTTATGTGATCTACCCATCTAATCTTCAGCATTCTTCTGTAGCACCACATTTCGAAGCTTCTATTCTCTCCTTGTCTAAACTATTTATTGTCCACGTTTCACTGCCATACATGGCTACACTTCATACAAATATTTTCAGAAACGATTTCTTGACACCTAAATCTATACTCGATGTTAACAAATTTTTCTTCTTCAGAAACGCTTTCCTTGCCATTGCCAGTCTACATTTTATATCCTCTCTACTTCGGCCATCATCAGTTATTTTGCTCCCCAAATAGCAAAACTCATTTACTACTTTAAGCGTCTCATTTCCTAATCTAATTCCCGCGCCATCACCCGATTTAATTCGACTACATTCCATTATCCTCGTTTTGCTTTTGTTGATGCTCGTCTTATATCCTCCTTTCAAGACACTGCCCATTCCGTTCAGCTGCTTTTCCAGGTCCTTTGCTGTCTCTGACAGAATTACGATTTAGTATTGGAGGGCAGCGTGGAGGATTAAAATCGTAGAGGAGAGATGAATACACTAAACAGATTCAGAAGTATGTAGATTGAAGTAGGTACTGGGAGATGAAGAAGCTTGCACAGGATAGAGTAGCATGGAGAGCTGCATCAAACTAGTCTCTGGACTGAAGACCACAACAATAACAACTTCTTAACTACTTTATTCGTAACACATTTTACAGACCTGAAAAATTTATGAATGTACGACACATACTTCAGCAGATATGGCGTCATATACATTGAAATGCGACAAAACTATCCTTTGCGTAAAAGGGAGCGCAAATTCCCCTGACTGTACTCATCCAGTGTTTGAGGCAATCCAGTGTTTGATAATGACAGTACTTAGAGACGTCTAACAAACTTTAAACATAATTCCAAACCTTTTTAAAACTTTTTCTCTCTATGTCTCTTCCATGCCTATCCTCAAATATTTAACAGATTAATTAATGATCAAACGTTTGAAATTATTTTATACATGCGAGTTCGATTCTTTAAGAAATTTGGCGTGGCGGTTGTGTCTAAAGGACCATTCCGTAATGTTGCTTGCAACGTAGCAGGAAACGACGCTGAAAATGGAATTCGACTGCGCACTACTGAATGCTCCAGCCAGGTTTAAAATGTCGTCAAGGGGCGATGGCTTGTTCCTAAAAACCCGACAGGGTAGCCACCCATGTGGCATTCAGGTCAGGTCTGTAGCGGACGGGCGCCTGTGGAGACGTGCAGCCAGCGTGCGTTGTGTATCTGACACAGAGCGTAGCGCGTGCGGCCCTGCATTCAAGCCAGCGACACACGCCCAGCTATTGCGTCACTGCTCGGGAATGGCGGCTGTTCAACCGCGGATGCTGAATGCTGGATGTCGGTTTTCCCACAGCGAGCGAGGAAGCGGAGCCACGCCCGCAGTCTCAACAGCGGGGCACTCCTCTTATGGGAAGTGAGTGACAGGCGCTCTAATACGAGAAAAAGCGCTGCATTTAATCCTGAGTTACATTGGCTTATTTCCAAATGAATGGATCAAAAGAAAAAAAAAAGAAAAACTGGACAAGTGCTAGTAGAACTAGCATTCCGAAGGTTCCGAAAAAACTGGATTATGTATGTAGACAGTTATCCACAGGTTTTGATGAGTGAGTTTGCGAGTATCAAAATGTGTGACATTAACGGTCGAGTCTACTGATTGTATTGACTCATAAGCTTAAATATTTACACCACCTCAGTACTTGACATAAATTTCAACTTGATATCTCTATCCGTCCCGGAAAAAGAGGGGATCTTAACAGACGGAAAACAAGGTTATCCACTCCTCTGTAGAGTGAAAATTTCATTCTAGAAACATCCCCCAGGCTGTAGCTAAGCCATATCTCCGCAATATCCTTTCTTCCAGGAGTGCTAGTTCTGCAAGGTTCGCAGGAGAGCTTCTGTGAAGTTTGGAAGGTAGGAGGCGAGGTACTGGCGGAATTAAAGCTGGGAGGACGGGGCTTGAGTCGTGCTTGGGTAGCTCAGTTGGTATCAGTTGGTAAAGCACTTCCCCGCGAAAGGCAAAGGTCCCGAGTTCGAGTCTCGCTCCGGCTCACAGTTTTAATCTGCCAGGAAGTTTCTTATCCTATAAAGGTACCGTTTTCACTGACTACAGTATGGACCCTAAAAACTGCAAAGTTTCGGATCATTAAAAGGAAAGAAAAGATTTCTTGGAAACTACAACGTGTTTCAAGATCTGAGGCGCCTTGTCACGGTCCGTGTGGCTCCCCCCGTCGTAGGTTCGAGTCCTCCCTCCGGCATGGGTGTGTGTGTTGTCCATAGCGTAAGTTAGTTTAAGTAGTGTGTAGGCTTAGTGAACGATGACCTCAGCAGTTTGGTCCCATAAGACCTTACCACAAATTCCCAATTTCCAGTTTCTCAAGACGTGAATTATGATAGAAACTTAGGATAAACTTTAACTTATGCATAGTATTACAACGATTCTATTTTAAAAACAAACATCCGATTTCATAAGGATATTTATTTTACTCACATGCGCCTACAGCCTTTGGGTACTGTTTCTCCATACGTTTAGGATCAAAGTACTTTTGCGTTCTTAAAATTGCCTATTTTAATCTCTTTTTTTCTATTCAGCCAGACATGTTTCGACACCTATGTGTCACGTTCTGTGGGTCTCGATTTATTTCCGCAAAAATGTTACAGAAAGTTTTTCCGTTTTAGGCCTAAATAGGACATTGGCACATTTTATTTTGTTTTGCTTGCTCGCCTAGTACTACACTAATTGTGAAACTGGATTTGTACAGGCTGGACTTGCTTTCATACCTTATTAAGGCTTGACAATGTGTCAACTATAGAGTAGTGGGAAGAATTTTCTTAAAGAGTTATTGTGTCTGAATACGTTTCCTGAGAGTAGTAGATTGGGCTGCGTTTTGTATTTACGTTTTGTGACGTATTGCGCATCTTTCGTGTGTTTTCTTTGTCGGTTGTAATCAGCTACACAATTTTCCATTTATAAGGGGAAGTCAAATGAAAATGAGACGTATGGAAAAAGTATTGCCGGCCGTTGTGGCCGAGCGGTTCTATGTGCTTCAGCCTGGAACCACAACCGCTACGGTCGCAGGTTCGAATCCTGGCTCGGGCATGGATGTGTGTGATATCCGTAGGTTAGCTAGGTTTAAGTAGTTATAAGTTCTAGGGGACTGATGACCTCAGATGTTATGTCCCATAGTGCTCAGAGTTATTTTTGAACCTTCATGGAAATATTTTTTGTCGTTGCGTACGGAACCAAGATTCTGTCCAGGCGTGTACCTCTTCGTCCGAAGCCAGCCGACGGCCAGGAATGTCTTTCTTCGGGGCTCCAAAAACAAAAAGTTCTCATGGCGAGAGATCGGAATTGTGTTGAGGATGTGTAAGAGCTTCCCTGTGAATCTTCTGGAGCGTAGTTGAAACAACCTTGGCTACGTGTGGGCCTGCCCATACGTTTGGAGCCCTGAAGAAAGACATTCATCACCGTAGATTTGCTTCGGACGAGGAGGTACACTCCTGGGTACAGTCATGGTTTTGTAGACAACCAGAAACATTTTTCCAAGAAGGCATAGACCGTCTTGTCTCGCAGTGAGATATATATATATTAAAAGCTATGGCGATTACTTTCGAAATAATAAACAGTTTGCTTTCTTTTTTCTTTTCATCTGTTTCGTTTTGATTTGACTGTCCCTTACACATTTCACAAACGTTCAGTATGCTCTTCGGTACGCCTGACAGTCGTCCAGGCAATAGTAAAACTCCTTCCGTACTTTTACGAGTATGTCTCAAGATACTACATTCAGTGCTGTTGATATCGGCGCCGCAGATCATCCAAAATTGGTGGAAAGGGGAGATCAGGCAACATTGGATGCCAGTGGTACAATGCGACATCTATACACTCATTGAGACCCAGCTCACTGTTAAGAAATTCACTTACATGCAGGCGCCAACGGAATGGGACGCCGTCCTGTTGAAACATTAAACTTTCCACAGTTGTGGGAAAACCCAGATGAATGAACGAGCGAACGAGCAATCTTTACCCGTGAAACCCCTACCAGTGGGTAAAACTTTCTGAAAGTTTCTACAGGGTGAGTCACTAATTATTGTCACCTAGAATAACTACGAAAGTTTGTGGGACAAAAGTTGCATGGGACAACGGGGGCCATAATATGACGTTGGTTTTTGGTTGCTAGGGTCGCTTCAGAGATGTGAATGTCAACTTGGTTCTTTTAAATGGGATGCTATTGTCTGGTACCTATTTTCTGGCAGCGGCTATCGAGACGAATCCAGTGGTGTGCAACAGTAAGGTCCTTGAAGGTCAGCGAAGATCAAAAAGGTGGTACGAATGTCCATTTACAGGTGTTCAAAGTGATGACAATTGGTATCAATGCAGTGCTGCAATCTTTTTATCGTGGTTTGAGTGGTATTTCTTATCACATCGCCACTTATCGAAGCACGTGCTCTGACAATTCTCTCTCGGATATCTTCAGGTGTGGTTGGAACGTCTTTATAAACAATGTCTTTTACGAATACCCACAAAAAAAATCCAAAGGCGTCAAGTCTGGCCGGCCACGACGTATCTGCTCCGCGTCGGATCCAACGATTTGGGAATTGTCTCTGCAACTCATTTCTAGCTTTCAGGCGAAAAATATGCCGGACACCCATAGTGTTGATACCACTTCTGTTCCTTGTTCCTAAAGGTATTTCTTCCAATAACAGACCTAATGTTTCTTGCAGGAATGTGGTGTACTTCCTACCATTAAGATTTCCTTCGATGAAATAGGGGCCTATGATTCTGTCCTCCAGAATCCCACACCATATATTCACCGACCACGGTTTCTGGTGTGCAACTTGCCGCAGCCAAAATGGATTTTCAGTTGCCCAATAATGCAAGTTATGCAAATTAACTTTTCCATGATTCGTGAATGTAGCCTCGTCAGTAAATAAAATCAAATTAATAAATGTGTCATCCCTCTGAATCTGGAGCCCATCGGCAGAATTCTATGCGACACATACAATCCGCATCAATTCTTGGTGGAGACTGATATGGTAAGGACGATATTTATGGCGATGCAGAACACGAACCACACTACTCTGGCTCGTGACAGATTCCCTTGTAATTTGACGTGAACTAACACAAGGATCTCTAACCACGGTGGCAAGAGTACCAATTCCCGTTTCCTCGTTAGTAACTTTCCTTTGCCGGATATGTTTCCGATGTGTTAAAGGTCCAGATGTTCCCAATTTGTCATACACACATTTAAATGTACGATGTGTGGGGTGAGTACATTGACGATATCTTTCAGCGTATAAGTCTGTAGCTCTCATTGAATTTCGTTGGCATCCTCCTTAAATGGGAAGCATATCGACTTGTTCTTCGAAGGAATACATCATTCACATTCGCTTGATTCGATGATACTAGTCTTACCGTTCCTATTAGTGTTGTATTGCGTAGCCGTCGAATGGTGTTTACATGTCAATGGCACGTTACATGGATACGCTGTATACGGCGAATATTTACTTTTTGCACTATATATGAGAGATAATTGTCAGAGCATGTGCTTCGATAAGTGCCGAAGTGATCAGGAATATCACTCAATCCATGATAAGAAGATTGCAGCACTGCATTGATACCAATGGTCAACAATTGGAACACCTTCTGTAAATGGACGTTCATGCCACCTTTATGACCTTCATTGACCTTCAAAGGCCTTACTGTTACACATCATTGGATTCGTCTCGATAGCTGCTATCAGAAAATAAGTACCAAACTATAGCATCCCATTAAAAAAAAAGTTGACTTTCATATCTCTGACGCGAATTCACCTAGCAACAAAAAACAATGTCGTATTATGGGCCCCATTGTCCCATGCAACTTTTGAACCCACAAATTTTCCAGTTACTATCATACTTTCGGAGTTATTCTAGGTGGCAATAGTTAGTGACTCACCCTGTATATTCATTCACATAGAAGACATAGTCTTGTGTAAGCGGATAAATCTTTTCTACATCTACATCTACATTTATACTCCGCAAGCCACCCAACGGTCTGTGGCGGAGGGCACTTTACGTGCCACTGTCATTACCTCCCTTTCCTGTTCCAGTCGCGTATGGTTCGCGGGAAGAACGACTGCCGGAAAGTCTCTGTGCGCGCTCGAATCTCTCTAATTTTACATTCGTGATCTCCTCGGGAGGTTTAAGTAGGAGGAAGCAATATATTCGATACCTCATCCAGAAACGCACCCTCTCGAAACCTGGACAGCAAGCTACACCGCGATTCAGAGCCGCCTCTCTTGCAGAATCTGCCACTCTAGTTTGCTAAACATCTCTGTAACGCTATCACGCTTACCAAATAACCCTGTGACGAAACGTGCCGCTCTTCTTTGGATCTTCTCTATCTCCTCCGTCAACCCGACCTGGTACTGATCCCACACTGATGAGCAATACTCAAGTATAGGTCGAACGAGTGTTTTGTAAGCCACCTCCTTTGTTGATGGTCTACATTTTCTAAGGACTCTTCCAATGAATCTGAACCTGGTACCCGCCATACCAAGAATTAATTTTATATGATCATTCCACTTCAAATCATTCCGCACGCACATTCCCGGATATTTTACAGAAGTAATTGCTACCAGTGTTTGTTCCGCTATCATATAATCATACAATAAAGGATCCTTCTTTCTCTGTATTCACAATACATTACATTTGTCTATGTTAAGGGTCAGTTACCACTCCCTGCACCAAGTGACTATCCGCTGCAGATACAGAATACATACTGTATTCTCCAACTAGCAAAATGTGCTGCTCGCTTCCAGGCAAATTATAGTTATTATGCAAACAACGCCTTGTATCGGCAGTGCCGGAGTGGCTCATATGGCTCGTAACAGAACTTCACACGTGAATGATACCCGCCGGTCTTATTGCGGTCGCCTCTGGCCCTCCTGATTGAATGGTTGTGTAGGCACGACACGGACAGAAGGAAGGCAGTCTGGTTAGGGCAGGTGAGCGAGCGAGCGGTCGACGGCCGCGATGGCTCGCACATAGCTGCGGGCGTGCGAGGGAGTTCCCACGCGCCGTCTTCCGGCCGAGACGCCCAGTTGCATCCCAACGCCGGCGCCCACCGACCACCGTCTGCTCCGCTCTGCACCACAGTAGGTGTCGCCGGATACTCGCGCCTCTGTGTCTGTTTCCAGATGCAGTAGGCGCACATACAGGGTTAGGTTCTGGGGGGGAGGGTCACATTTTGTTTTGTCCCCGCTCCCTTACTCTTGCTCCTCGGGGCAGTTAAAAATTGCTGCCGCCCCAAATTTTTACGTCCTCCAGACGCCTAGGATTTTAATAATAATAGCAGTAAAATGCACTACCGACAAAAAGTGTGAAGCATCAAAAGGACGTGGTCGACGTCAGTGTACCTTGTACGCGTACGCACTGTCGCTGGGTATGTAAGTGACTATAGTTGCAATTCTCTGTGACAGGTTGGACGGCAGCCGAGCTACTTAGCGTTTTTCGTGTTCAGTATTTTAGCAGGCCCGGTAGCGAGTATAAAGGGGGGGGGGGCGTATAGAGTTAGGTGTTCAGTGATCACTGTGAAGAACGCGGAGATGCCGCGTACTCGTCTGAGACGGCCTTATCAGCACCTAGCACTGTCACAGAGGCTTTGTCGTGAGTCTCCGTTTGGCAGCCTTGTCGAATCGTGCAATATCAATATTTATGTGCGAGTATATTCATTGTCAAGGTTTCCGGAATGAGATTTTCACTCTGCAGCGGAGTGTGCGCTGATATGAAACTTCCTGGAAGATTAAAACTGTGTGCCGGACTGAGACTCGAACTCGGGACCTTTGCCTTTCGCTGGCAAGTGCTCTACCAATGAGCTAAGCAAGCACGACTCACGACCTGTCCCCACAGCTTCCCAACTTCACAGAAACTCTTCTGCGAACCTAACAGAACTAGCACTCCTGGAAGAAAGGCAAACACCCCCAGGCTGTGGCTAAGCCATGTCCTCGCAATATCCTTTCTTCCAGGAGTTCTAGTTCTGCAAGGTCCGCAGAAGAGCTTCTGTGAAGTTTGGAAGGTAGGAGACGAGGTACTGGCAGAATTAAAGATGTGGGGACGGGTCGTGAGTCGTGCTTGCCCGCGAAAGGCAGAGGTCCCGAGTTCGAGTCTCGGTTCGGCACACAGTTTTAATCTGCCAGGAAGCTTCACCGTCAAGGTTCTGGTCATCCAAGTCTGACCACCACAAAAGAGGATGACCATGTTGTACACCAAGCACATCGTAACCCGTTCACATCTGTGCCTGTCTTCCCAGAAGAAGCACAGTATTCTTTGTCATACCGCACCATTGATCGGAGACTAGCAGCAGCCGTTCTAGGGAATTGCCATTCCATGTGTAGGCTGCCACTAGCACCACAGAACAAACGGCTGCGACTGGTGTGGTACTGTGACCGGAAAGTATGGGTTGCTGATGAATGGCGTCGCGTTGTGTCCAGCGATGAGACACCGTTCTGGATTACCCCGCATGACCATCGCCGGCGACTATGGCGGCGATCTGCTGATGGGTCCCGTTCTTTCAAGGCACAACTGTGTTACTTTTGGGTTCATGGTGCGAGGAGGCATCGGATACGACTTGAGTTCGCGACTGGTAGTGATTGAGGGAACTGTGTGAGTCGGCAAGACTCAGCACAACTAGGAGCACCTCCGAAGATGTCCAACATAGCTTTGAAGGAAGGCCGGTGTGGCCGAGTGGTTGTAGGCGATTCAGTCTGGAACCGCGCGACCGCTACGGTCGCAGGTTCGAATCCTGCCTCAGGCATAGATGTGTGTGATGTCCTTAGGTTAGTTAGGTTTAATTAGTTCTAAGTTCCGCTGTTAAGTCGTATAGTGATCAGAGCCATTGGACGAAACGGCAGGGATATAAGAGTTCCATGGACCACGACCATACAACCCAGAGGAATTCTCGGCAGCTGAAACATCCGGTAGTGAAGGCCTTCATTGTATGATGTGACGGCACAACCGTACGCCACGGACATCCTGCGTCTCCGTGTGTTACCTCCAATGAGACAGTGTCGTGGCGCCATTTATCAACAAGGCAACAGCACTATCTACGTCATGTTGACGTATGCCTGTGGCCACCGAGATCCACATATCTGTCCCCGATGGAACCTGTGTGGGGCCAGCTCGGAAGTCAACTCCATCTGTTTCTCAGTATCCAGGATATTTTACAACAGTTGTTGGTCATCTTGCCTCAGGAGAGGATATAGCGGCTTTACGACAGCCTGTCCAACAAAATCAGTGCAAGCTGTCAGCCAAAAGTTGGCAGTACATCATGCTGATAAGTGGGCTCATATTACCAAGTTCTTTGTAAATTTGATTCGATATTGTAGTTGTTGAAATAACATCACATCCCCCTCTAAATCCGTGAAGTTTCGTTATGTTTCCTCTTTCCCTTGTGAGTGCTTCTTTTTTTTTTTTTTTTTCTTTTCAGGCAGTGTGTACAATGATGTTGCCTCAGTGGTAACGCCAATTCCCATCAGATCACACCAACATTAAGTGCTGTTGAGCCTATCGCTTGGATGGGTGACCCTCCTGGCCTTCCGAGCGCTGTTGGCAAGCAGTGCGCAGCAGTCTCTGTAAGGCCAGCTGAGAAGCTACTTGACTAAGAAGTAGCGGCTCTGGCCAGCAAAGCTGCCAGTGGACGAGAGACCGCTGTGCTGACCACATGCCCATCCATATCCGATGCCTATCAGCTGAGGATGACACGGTGGTCGGTTGGTACCGTTGGATCTTCCGAACCTGTTCGGACGCAGAGAGAGAGAGAGAAAGTAAATCAATTGTCATAATCCACTGCCATAAAAGAACGCAACACCCTCTAGGACTGTGTTTTGTAGCAAAATGGTGTATGTGCGTACTGAGGACTACAGGCAGTAACTGTGCTGAGTTAAAGCATTGGTTACAGACATTCATTCTAGGGTAAAACCATGCTCCACCAACGATTACTATTCGAAGAACTTCAGCCATTCGAATGGGACCGCATTGTGGATGGACTTATCAACGAATTACTGCACACGTTGGCCTCAGTGTATCGGTGGGGTATCGCTGCTGTTGAACTTTCCCACATCCATAGTCCAGGTTCTGGACATCCGTGTAGTAAAGATGCATGCCAGTATCGATGTATTGTGTGAGAACGT
This sequence comes from Schistocerca americana, assembly GCF_021461395.2. Lineage (NCBI taxonomy): Eukaryota > Metazoa > Arthropoda > Insecta > Orthoptera > Acrididae > Schistocerca > Schistocerca americana. The sequence continues at coordinate 471,579,738 of NC_060122.1, read as the reverse complement.
GGTGACTGACCGAACATCATCCAGGGGAGAAATTCGAGCACATGGTGCACTGGCTGTTCCACCGAGATTGGCTGGTTCAAATGGCTCTGAGCACTATGGGACTTAACATCTTAGGTCATCAGTCCCCTAGAACTTAGAACTACTTAAACCTAACTAACCTAAGGACATCACACACATCCATTGCCGAGAAAGGATTCGAACCTGCAACCGTAGCAGTCGCGCGGTTCCGGACCGAAGCGCCTAGAACCACTCGGACACCACGGCCGGCTCCACCGAGATTATAATAAGGTAAGAGCACCTATACTCGACACATGAAGAGAATTTTTTTTTTCTACCTTCTAATACTATTAAATAAATGTAGGCTTCAAAATTATTTTCTGAAACTTCAAAGTCTCACCTTTCATCTAATATATATATATATATATATATATATATATATATATATATATATATATATATATATATGGTGTATGTGCGTACTGAGGACTACAGGCAGTAACTGTGCTGAGTTAAAGCATTGGTTACAGACATTCATTCTAGGGTAAAACCATGCTCCACCAACGATGGCTCTGAGCACTATGGGACTTAACATCTTAGGTCATCAGTCCCCTAGAACTTAGAACTACTTAAACCTAACTAACCTAAGGACATCACACACATCCATTGCCGAGAAAGGATTCGAACCTGCAACCGTAGCAGTCGCGCGGTTCCGCATATATATATATATTTAAACTGATAGTTTAAACTTTTGTAAAAATAGTAGGAACTGAACCTTTCAAGTGCACCTAAAAGTGATACTCTAAAATGGACCTGCTCCTAAAGTCGACAATTTTGGCACCTATAGTTGACATAATTCCCATATCCCATTTTCTTTTATAAGTGACGAGAGCTCAAAACGCGGCGAATCCAATGTTTAAAGTTTTGACACGAGCCCACTCTTACTGTTTAAAAGAATTTTAACGACATTTTACTTTAATTGATAGTTTATAAGAATTTCGTCCCGCTGCCCACCAGAGGGGCGTTCGATGTATTTGTTAGATTTTGGTACTGTGAACAAATCCAGGTCAAATGTAGTTCTGACATAATTTTTCGCAAATAAAAAAGTAATTTTTGTTGGAAGCGTTTGGCAGTCAATTGAGAAATGTGGGTAAAATACGATACATACATAGGATGGCAGACCGCTGATTTGAAATCTCGCCACGTTTTGCCAACAGTCATGTTGTTTATGTTGGAGCCACACCAGCCCTATTGCTTCTGCACAGCAAGGCCAGGCTACTAGTATCTATGGTCGAAGCCCTACACTGACGGCTAGCACCATCTATAGGGTAATTCCGGTTTCGTACTTCTATACCTGGTACGTGCATGTCGCCATCCCATGACTTTTGTTTACTCAGTGTAATTTGTTTACATCAGAGTTTAGTACATTACGTTTTGAGAGGAATATAGCGTGAGCAAACCGAGGTGGCACCTGCGAGCTGGTGGCTCTATCGGCGCTGACGCAACGTCGCCGGCCCCCTGTGGTCGTCCGCTCCCGAGGTCCCCAGCAGTGTCTGGCGCACCTTGCAGCGGCTTTCCCCGGCTAGCGCTTCCTTACGCAAGCTCAGCCACTGGCTGCCCTTCCTTCCCGGGCGGCATCTTCCTTGGCTGGCCCGCCGTTTCTCTTCCTCGCCGTCGAGGACTCGGAGCGGCCGTTCCCAGCTCTGTTACGGACTGGCGCCTGATGTTTACACCCAGCGTTCATTTGCCGAGGGGCGTCCTGCCCTCGATCAGCGAAAGCGCCGACTCGTTGATTTACGAACTGAGCATTTCTTAAGCCTGTAAGTGTGACGGGTTACGAGTCGAGGTAAGAAGAAAGCGGCTCTTCTCCGGCGGCCGTGAACCACTAAAAACTGTTGCTTCCTGGAACGCTCTTACACGCCAATACATCACCGTACGCGTTTCTCCTGAGCTCTCGTACGCCCTCGCCGCTTCCTCGTCTTGTAGAATGCCAGGGGTCACGGGGCGTCACAAAAAGAGTGCAATGTCGTCGTCAATTATACGGAGAAGCAGCAGAAATGCAAGGGGGCACAGATGCCAGTCATGAAACACGCATATGATGTAACACTTCTGCCTGGAAATATGGAATGCTCTCAAGAGCTGTTTAGCATTTTGAATGAGTTAATTAGAGCAGAACCTGTGTTAATTATGAGAAAAGCAATACCAATAGTTACGCAGGTCAACAGGAAATGAAGTAGTATGCTAAAATGAGGCCGAGGGTAGACAAAGTATGGAAACACCAAACGCACAACACACTACTATGCCTAAAACGGCGTAGGAAACCCGTTGACATTCAAATCAGCTCCCAATAGTCTGAGAGAGGATAAACACAGGTAATGCATACAAAATGAAATTTTCACCCTTCAGCGTCTAACATTACCACCACTTGCAAAGTAGGTTACAAACCAGATTAATAATGTTACTCACGCAGCATATGTTCGCTTTATCGGGCAACAACAAAGTTATTGACTGGAAATAATGAAGTCACTCTAAAAGTGATTAATTTTGGCACTTACCTTGAATGGATTCCCACGTAGATTTCGTCGAAGTTGCTATGGCTCATCTTGTTGATTCTAGGGTGATTCCACTTTGACTGCTAGAAGGTCCAGATCTGTAATTTAGGAATATTTAAAGATCTAACAAATGCGTTTTTCAGGAAATTCTTTGTGATCAAACAATGCCAGATCAGAACAATAGTATGGTAGAAATAATTTTTGACTTGGTGTTCATGATCCACATTTTTATTAAACTTCTTGTAAATTCACATATACTTCTTCTTAATAGTCACATCACCAAGAAAACAGTTTTGTTTCAATCTTCATATATTTAATTTCCACTTTAACCAAACACAAGACTTGACTGTTCTTTTACAAAGCGAAATAACAACTTCTGCAAAGTGAAACAAAGACTGCTCTGTGCGCATTCGCGCCAAAACGGTTACAAGTAAGTCAAAGATTATGACAGTCTCACAGAAATGAATACACACAAGAACCATATCACTGTAATATATCGATACATCGGAGTACCTATATATTAATAAAACCAAATGTGAATATTGTCACAAAAATATGTCTGTTACTTCGCAGAAAAGTAGTACGATATTACTGGTATCGAGAACTGGGGTTGGAGTGCCGTAATGGTCACGTAAATAAAGAAACATTACAAGCGGAGTGTCCGACTTCGCAGAAAAGTAGTACGATATTACTGGTATCGAGAACTGGGGTTGGAGTGCCGTAATGGTCACGTAAATAAAGAAACATTACAAGCGGAGTGTCCGCTGATATGAAAATTCCTTGCAGATTAAAATTGTGTGCTGGACGGAGACTCGAACTCCGGACATTTGCCTTTCGCTGGCAAGAGCTCTATCGACTGAGCTACCCAAGGCAAAGGTCCCGAGTTCGAGTCTCGGTCCGGCACACAGTTTTAATCCGCCAGGAGGTTTGAGGTCCTGCATGATTGTAGCAGGAATCTTACGCCATTCTTTCTGCGAAATGGTGACAACTCCTGGTAACAATTATGGGGTGGGTAGCAATCACGCACCATTCTCTCTAAAGTAGACCACAAAAACTCAACAATGTTGAGATCTGGTGACTGTGGTGGCTAGACGAAATGCGGCAGTTCAACCATCTTCTCACCAGATCAGACGTTGGCGACGCCAGGTGTGTGGACGGGGGTCCTCTCGTCTTCGAACTCAACGTCACCATTGGGGAACAAACATTGTACCATGGGATAGACTTAATCAGCCAAAATGGTCGCATAATCCTTGGCAGCAACGTATCTTGCAAAACAACCAAGGACCCATGGAATACCACGGTATTGCTGGCCAGACCATCACCGAAAATCCGACGTGTTTCACTCTTTGGACATAAACTTAGCCAGACGATGGAAACAGCGTCAAACAAGTCTCATCCAACCAAATGACTTTCTTCCGTTGCTCCATAGTCCAGTTTTTATGGCTTCGGCACGGCGATTTCCTCTTACGGGTATGTGCAGCACTGACGAGTGGTTTTGAAGTTCCAGTTCGCGCTGCAGTTCCCAGCGTATGGTGCTCCCTTCGTATTGTTTTGGCGCTGACAGTGTTCAGTGCGACATACTGTTTAGCAGCAACTTTTGCAACTGTCGTTCACTTACTTTCCGGTTCGGTCATCTTCAAAGAGTGTCCGTCACTTAGCTGATGATGTTCTTCCGCTTTCCTTGAATGCGGTATAAATCTTCGATAAGGTGCCTCTTCAAACATCAGATACTTGGGCTGCCTCGGCACCCACCATATGAGCACCAAGATGTCCACAGACTCTGTTCTGACCACCAGTGACACCTGAAATGTACTGAAGAGATTGCACAGGTACCACAATGGTTCAAATGGCTCTGAGCGCTATGGGACTTAACATCTGATGTCATCAGTCCCCTACAACATAGAACTACTTAAACCTAACCAACCTAGGCAGTAACGGTCGTGCGGTTCCACACTGAAGCGCCTAGAACCGCTAGGCCACAGCGGCCGGCACACAGGTACCGTTCGTGGTCAGATACAACAGCGCAAGCTGTGCCGTCAGGAAGATGAACATATCGACCCCTTGAAGATACGGGATATGGACTAGGGAAAAGAAGGAGAAGCTATTTATAGACTGAAAACAGTTTTCTTTATATATCTGGTGTACAATTAATTACAGTGTTTATTCCCCTTTTTTACATGTTCTGAAGTCGACAGCCTTTTCCTTCATGGATAATGGATGTTGAAGTCGAAAATAAACTTGATTGCACTTTTTACCTTTCGCGATTTTTCAGCTCTTAGGAACCTACTTTTCCTTTTGTTGCATTTGCTTTTTGTGCACGTAACTTTTGCGAAACTTCATAGCCGGTGTCTGGATGCAAAACTGATGAAATTACAGTTATACAGAGTGTTGGGTGTGTAAGTGGGAATGTTTTGGGCAGTGGTACCTTAATATGTACCCACTTCAGTGTGCTAGTTATTTTTTATCTGCATCTAACAGTCTCCCCGCAAACGCGTCACATAATTTACTACCCGATGTTTTCTGTACGGTCGTAACTGCACCACAAAGTTGACTAAGCCTGTCAGTATAGACTAACCATGTTGCGTCCACGCACGCATACTTCAACATCTAACCTGTTGCTCGGGGGAAAACCAGCTATTGGATTGCTCTTGCCATATGTTCTCGATACTAACCAACCTAAAAACATACTACTCCTAATATTATTAGTCTGCAAATTAATTAAGTACTGATGTAATGCTGTTCAGTGGATCGTCCTCAGCCAGTAAAACGACTCCACTTGTTCCCCTAACACCCTCTACATTTATTAAGACTATGTTCACAGGGATGCACGTAAACGCTCCTGAATTGACCAGCACTTGAATTAGCTTATCGCACCTCTTAATACCTTAAAAATTGTCTGCAACTGTCTGGAATAGTGGGTGCAATGTAGCAATCAATATCGCCGTAATTTTGTGGTTCAGTGGGATCTAATAATCGAGAGTGGAAAGAAACTTGGACCATCTTCCTCGCTGAATTATAGTCATTGTCGAGGCTAGAGACGGTCTTACACGGCATTAGCGTGATGTCTCCTGAGGAGTGACTAATTTTTTTGATATGTGTGTGAGCATCTTAGCACACAGGGTTAATGCAGATTTCTTTGGGGCAGTTTTTCTTAAAGTTTTTCCGGTGTATCAAATGTTCCATCATTTTTCGGGTGTCCATCCGGAATATTTTTAATTCTTCTTCCGATATTTCGGCTGAAGGTTTTTCAGCCATTCTCAAGGTGTGCAGCTTGCAAGTTTTTAGATCATTTTACACACTGTGGAGATAACATTGTTGGTAACAAGTGCGTAAAATAAAGCAAGCGCAGAATCAATGAATCCACACTGCTTACGAAGTACGTTATTGATAATTATGAACGGTATATGTTAAAATGCCAGGCATTATAGACGTAGAACAATATTTCCTTTGAGAAATATTCCAACATATCACATTCATGATAATCGGGAACATACCTCGTAAGCACAGTGGATTCGCTGATTCTGCGCTTGACTTTTTTCACTCTCAGACGCATGAAAGGTAGTCAACCGAAATATCGGAACAATAATTAAAAAATATCCAGCATACACGCCCGAAAACGGTGGAATATTCCTCGTGGGCGTCCAAAACGCATTGTACATTCATAATTAACTATTATGCTGTACAGAGTACAAGTTCAGATATTGTGATCCTTAATTCCTTAATATGCACCCATTTCAATGTGTTAGTCGTTTTTTCTCCGCATCTATCAGTCTTCCCGCAAACATGTCACATGACTTTCTACCAGACATTTTCTGCACAGTCTTAATTGCACCACTAAGTGGACTAAGCCAGTCAGTGAAAACTAAACGTTTTGCATCCACACTTCAACACCTGATCTGGTGCCCAGAGAAAAATAAACGTTAGTGGCCTGCTCTTGCCACTTTTCCTTCAAACTAACCAACCTAAAAACATACTACTCCTACCAGCTGCAGTTATTAGTCTGCAAATGAAGTAAATAGTCCTGTAATGTTGTTCAGTACACTGTCCTCAGTCACCAATAAAAATATCAGCACTTATAACCCCAACACCCTATATTATTCGTTTTGGTCTAGTGTAGCCAGTGTCATAACACGCCTTCGTTACTGAAACTCGAGTACATCCTATACTTGATTCGGCATACACCAGGTGCAACTGGCCTTGACATCGCTTTCTGCATTCCAGTAGCCTCTCTGTTCGTATTTTACGAGGCTCCGGCCTCTCCCGATAGGCTTTTCGCGGATGATGCTGTTGTGTACAGAGAAGTCGCAGCAATACATGCAGAGTATCGACGCTTGGTGCGCGGGTTGGCAATAGACTCTCAACGTAAATACACGTAGCGTATTGCACCTAAACAAACATAAGGACCCTTTACTATTTGATTACACGATTGCAGAACAATCGCTGGGAGCAGTTGCATCCATAAAACATTTAGGAGTAATACAGTTCGGTTTGGACGACCACATAAATTAACCGAGGATAAGGCAGAGGCCACGCTGAGATTCATTCGAGGAATCCTCAGGAAATGTAGATCGCACGCAAAGGAAGTAGCTTACAAAACACTCGTATGACCAATACGTTGTTGCTCGTCAGTCTGGGATCCGCACCAGATAGGACTGACAGAAGCAGTAGAGAGAATATCCAAAGAAGAGCTGCACGTTTCTTTACTGGTTCATTTAGTGAGCACGAAAATGTCACTGATATGCTTAGCCAGCTCCAGTGGCAGACGGAAAAGAGAGGCATTCTGCATCACGGTATGGCCTACTGTTAAAATTCCGAGTGTGTTCGTTTCTAGAAATATCAACGTATTGATTCCTGCTATGTATATGTCGTGAAAAGACCGTGAAGATCAAATTAGACAGATTCGAACCCACACGAAGGCTTACCAGCAATCGTTCTACCCGCGAATGGTACAGGACTGGAACAGGGAAAGGGGCAAGTGACAGTGGTACACAAAATACCCTCCGCTACACATCGTAAGATGGCTTGCGCGGATAGATGTAGACGTAGTGTAGATGTCTCCGGGCTCAGCTCTCCGGCAGGAAGCCGTTTTCGGTGACGAGCCGGCGGCGTCCCGTTAACACCTGCTCGCTCAGCTTCCTGCGAGTGGTCGCGTTTTTTGTGCTGCAGCGGTCCATCCTCGCCATACCCATTAGGCACGAAATAAAAGCAGCATCACGTTACAGTTCACATCCTGCCCTGTAGTCGTTCGGTGGTCTCAGCATCCGGACAACAGTTAAACCAGATCTGCTAACACGAACGTGTTGATCGTGTCAGTTCGCCGTAGATAAATCGCGGTCTGTGCAGATTGCAGACTGCAGCATGTTAATTTCATCGAAAGAATGATGCTTCCAGTTAGCAACGGGTATAAAATTAATATGTGCATTGAGAGGAAGAACAGCATAGGATATGAGAAAAGTAATTTCCGTTTTGTGCAAAGTAGTATCGTTTTTCTGGATGTCGAACGTGTGTTGCATGGACTGTATGGAACTGCTTTCAAGGACATTTCTGAGGATAGTTTAGCAGCTGTGTTCATTTTAGTAGATCTTTCTTACTGTACCCAGCTCTTCTCATGAAGCATTAGCGCAGTCGCTAAAGACCAGGCGTTGGTACCAGCTCTGCGCGCCTGCAGAATCCTCTCTCACCTCTGGACCAGAAAAACGTTTAACATTTTAAACTGATAGGAACGGCTTAAATATTTATATTATTACGTTGTTTTTTTAGGCCTCCCTTGCGCAGTCCCAGTTTTTATGATTGTAGGAAATCTTATTTGCATCAGAAGCATTTCGACTTATTTACAGTTCTCACGCTTAAAACTACTATTTCACTACCAACTCACGGTTTTTTAGTCCCCGCATTGTTTACGTGCATTCTTTTATACGCAGGCGTTCGAGTATTAGCACAATCCGCTTTAATGACACAATATTTTCCCCTTTGCATGGCTTTATACATATATCCATGTTCAACTCATGTACTTCGTTTTCATCACGCGGAATGCGATCATATATTGTTTTGTTTCTGTGGTTGCGACAGTGTCTTCTACTTCGCTGTGTGTTCCTGTGTCTGTGTGTTTCTGTCTCTGTATCCTTTTACGTCTTCATCTTTCTATGTCTTCATCTTTCTATGTCTGTGTCTTTCTATGTCTGTGTCTTTCTAGGTCTGTATCTTTACTATGTCTGTGTCTTTCTGTGTCTGTCTCTTTCTGTGTCTATGTCTTTTTATATCTGTGCGTTTCTATGTCTCCGACTACGTTTGTGCTTTATGTATGTTGCGTGTAAATGTAGGGGGGAGGGATTTGCAAAGGAGAGGATGGGGCCGACGTGTCACCCCACTCCCCTCCCTCCCAACATCACCCTCAAACGAATAAACGCACACACACACACACACACACACACACACACACACACACACACACACACATGCGCGCGCGCGCGCGCGCGCGAAAGGGAGAGAGAGAGAGAGAGAGAGAATCGGAACCATAAACACCAAGCAGAATAGTGGACGCTGCCACATGTACAAAACAAAACACGATCACATTCTACATGATCAGAACAAGGTATATGAGGTGAATACATAAAAATACGCGAAGGAGAAAATATTTTTGTTAGTGCAGTGCACTTTGCTAAAAAATGGCTCTGAGCACTATGCGACTTAACTTCTGAGGTCATCAGTCGCCTAGAACTTAGAACTAATTAAACCTAACTAACCTAAGGACATCACACACATCCATGCCCGAGGCAGGATTCGAACCTGCGACCGTAGCGCTCACTCGGTTCCAGACTGTACCGCCTAGAAACGCACGGCCACTCCGGCCGGCGCACTTTGCTAAAACTCGAAGCCTGTGTATAGAAGAACTCATGGAAATAATGTAGGAGAAAAAAGGAGAAAAAGAAGTAATTTTAAATATGAGACTGAGTGAGTGGCGCAGTGGTTAGCACAGTGGATTCGCCTTCGGGAGGACGACAGTCCAAACCCGCGTCCGGCCTTACTGATTTAGGTTTTCCGCGATTTCCCTAAATCGCTTCAGGGAAATGTCGGGATCGTTCCTTTAGAATGGCAGGTCCAACTTCCATCCCCATCGTTCCCTAATCCGATCGGACCCGTGACCCTGCTATTGCTCCCCTTCTCCCAACAAAACATCTAACTTAAATATGAGAAGTATTTGCTATCTCATTTAAACCGACCTGTAAACCACAATTCCTGCAATGACTATATGTTTTAAATAAAGCGAAACGCTTCCTTTTTTTCTTTTTTTTATTTCATTCAGTCGCGAGAGATGGAATAACTGCTGTATTACGAATGTACACTACTGGCCATTAAAATTGCCACACCACGAAGATGACGTGCTACAGACGCGAAATTTAACCGACACGAAGAAGATGTTGTGATATGCAAATGATTAGCTTTTCAGAGCATTCACACAAGGTTGGCGCCGGTGGCGACACCTACAACGTGCTGACATGAGGGAAGTTTCCGACCGATTTCTCATACACAAACAGCAGTTGACCGGCGTTGCCTGGTGAAACGTTGTTGTGACGCCTCGTGTAAGGAGGAGAAATGCGTACCATTACGTTTCCGACTTTGATAAAGGTCGGATTGTAGCCTATCGTGACTGTGGTTTATCGTACCGCGGCATTGCTGCTCGCGTTGGTCGAGATCCAATTACTGTTAGCAGAATATGGAATTGGTGGGTTCAGGAGGGTAATACGGAACGCCGTGTTGGATCAAAACGGCCTCGTATCACTAGCAGTGGAGATGACAGGCATCTTATTCGGATGGCTGTAACGGATCGTGCAGCCACGTCCCGATACCTGAGTGAGAAGATGGGGACGTTTGCAAGACAACAACCATCTGCACGAACAGTTCAACGACGTTTGCAGCAGCATGGACTATCAGCTCTGAGAACCATTGCTGCGATTACCCTTGACACGGAATCACAGACAGGAGCGCCTGCGATGGTGTACTCAACGACGAACCCGGGTGCACGGTTGGCAAAACGTCATTTTTTCGGATAAATCCAGGTGCTGTTTACAACATCATGATGGTCGCATCCGTGCTTGGCGACATCGCGGTGAACGCACATTGGAAGCGTGATGGTAAGGGGTGTCACGTCTCGGTCACCTCTTGTTCGCACTGACGGCACTCTGAACAGTGGACGTTACATTTCAGATGTGTAACGACCCGTGGCTCTACCCTTTATTCGATCCCTGCGAAACCCTATATTTCAATAGGATAATGCACGACCGCATGTTACAGGTCCTGTACGGGCCTTTCTGGATACAGAAAATGTTCGACTGCTGCCCTGGCCAGCACATTCTCCAGATCTCTCGCCAATTGGAAACGTCTGGTCAATGGTGGCCGAGCAACTGGCTCGTCACAATACGCCAGTCACCACTCTTTATGAACTGTACACGCCATCCAAGCTCTGTTTAACTCAATGCCCAGGCGTATCAATGCCGTTATTACGGCCGGAGGTGGTTGTTCTGGGTACTAATTTCTCAGGATCTATTGCACCGAAATTGCGTGAAAATGTAATCACACGTCAGTTCTAGTATAATATATTTGTCCAATGAATACCTGTTTATCATCTGCATTTCTTCTTGGTGTAACAATTTTAATGGCCAGTAGTGTAGGTAGATGTTCTACCAATGGGATGCTGGCACACCGCAGTTCAAAGCGCTTCAGCGTCGGTTTTATGCTTATACGAAATCCAAGAGGCGGTCAGAGAGATATGGGTGAAGCAGCTGTCGACGCTGTCGCTGTGCAACGGTGTCCGCAGGCAGCGACAGTGTGTGGGGAGAGGCGGACAATGGCCCAGCGCACCAGCATCCTCGGCCGGCGCGCAGCTGCAGCCGCCACTACCATCGGTATTCGCGTCGCCTCCCCCGACCTCTGTTGTGTATGCCGGTGGCTCCGCAGCCGCAGCGGCTCGACACCGCGCGCCAAACGGCTTTTTTCCTTTCACTGCCCTGTCGCTCTCGACGTTTTTAACGGACTAATGCCGCGTCACACGCCGGCGAAGGTACACAGTAGCGAAAGTGGCCGCTCGTCGTCGCTGCGAAGCTAAAGAAATTTCTCTTGCGTGAGTGGCAGTTCGCATTGCAATCCCGTGGCCGTTTCTTTCTGAACCGAGACTTGTACTCGACATGTGTTGTGAGGACTTCATGGTAGAGCCTGTCAAAGCTAATACGAAGTATGGTCGTCAAGTTTTGGTCATCGCCTAATCTTCGAATGTTCTAGGCCGATTGCTGCGAAATTTCGATACAACATTCTGCTGGTGTACGTGTGTGTTTTATTTAGGTTATTTTTAAATATATATAACAAATAAATTATATAATTTTAATAATAGGGAAACGATATAAAATTTACAATAGTGAAACGTTGTTAGTAAACAGGAAAGTTGTATTTATTGCTTCTTGTTGTGTGATTAAAATACTGCTACAGAAACTGCATTTACAGTAATAATAAACTTGGTCCAAGGTGAGAGAGAGAGGGGGGAAGAGGAGATACACAGAGGGATGGGAGAAAATGGACACAAAAGACGAGGAGGATATGGACAGAGAGAGGGAGCAGAAGGAGAGGGGGAGGGGAGGAAAAGTTGGACAGAGAAAGGGGGAGGAGATGATGGACTGAGAGGGGGAAGGAGGGGCCAATATGAGATAGAGAGAGGAGAAGGAAGTGATGTGCAGAGAGAGGGGGAATGACAAGGAGATGGACGGAGACGAGGGAGAAAAAGAGATTTGGACGTATAGCTAATGCTTTCTTTTCCATTTAAGTAGACTGAGCAACAGCAAAGTGTGACTGGGTGCAGCTAGTTTGATTATACAGTCGGCCGCTCGTTATGTAGAGCCGTGTCGGGTTTGTTTTTGTTTCATGTGCTCGGCATTCCTGTTTTCGCCGATTAAGAGCCTGTATGAGCTTACCTGGCGGTGCCAGTCAGTTTTCCTTTAAAACAGACTTTCGCCTAATTTGTGTTGTTTGTGTGCTTAGCTTAAGCCAATCATAGGGTGCTAATTTTCCCTAAGAAAAAGTGTTTTTTTGGGTGGTTGTGCTTACATCTACGGAAGGTTGTAGTTCCCCAGATTAAGACGAAGGGGGTCGAGTATCTCGAATATGGTGAGATTCTCGAGTTATCGAGATGTACGTGTTGGAGCTGCGTTACCCTCGATTGGAGCTGTTTAAGATGTAACAGGCATCATGTGACTGTGTCCTGTGCAGAATGGCCTGGGGCCTTGTCGTGAAGCAAAAACACACCTTTGTACGGGTTCGCAGGACGTTGATAGCCACCCGCAGGGTCGTCAGCCCATATCGACAGTATGCTCATGTGACGGTTTTCATTTGTGCCTTACGAGCATAACCAGATAGCTCCACATCATGGCATTCCCAAGCAAACACTCAGCATTACTTTGCCCGATGATGACCGAAACTTCTTCATTCTCGTCGTTGGTGAATCCACATGTCTCCACTGCTAGCTTTGCTCCTTGCTTTCAGAGTCATACCGTTAAAGAATCGGCGTGTCTTCGCCTGACACATATGCAAGATTTGCGTAGCAGCCTCACTTCGGCGGATTTTTACAGTGGGTGGTGGGCAGTCACGGAGCCCAGCGGCCGCGACCTTTCTTATGTTAAAAACGTTGTGCAAGAAGTTGAACACTGATCCATGACTGCTTTTCACTTACTTCTTTGACGAAATTTAATCTGGCTGCGGACGCAAACTTGAGAAGGTCAAAGCCAACTGTGCACCTGTAAGGCAATAGTGAATCTTGGAACAAATTAAGCTACGATTTTGTTCCTTTTTTCTGTTTTCTTCTCCACGAGTAGACTAATATGGGCTTTAAATGATTTTATATAAAGCTCTAATGGTTCTAAGCAGTTTGGGACTTAGCATCTGATATCATCACTACCCTAGACTTAGAACTAATTAAACCTAACTAACCTAAGGACATCACACACATCTATTCCCGAGGCAGGATTCGAACCTGCGATCGTAGCAGCAGCGCGGTTCCGGACTGAAGCGCCTAGAACTGCTCGGCCACAGCGGGCGGCTTTTATATGATGCTTCTTATTTACTTTCTTCAGAGTGTACAAATACTGTAATACGTCAGAGACATAATTCCGCCTTCATTCTTACTCTTGCGTAGGCTATAGCCATCAGATGAGGAAAACAATTCACTTTTAAATTAAATAAAAAGGTTACACAGGATTTGTCCGAGGAAAGTTTAGGTTGGATCAAGGTTTTGAAGGTGTGGAGGATCGTGGAGGGGTGCTATCCTGACTTCGGCCACTCAGTAGCTTCAGTATGCCATCCGCCGTATGTTGATTATCAAACTGGAGTTCGCCTCCATAGAAGAGTGGTCAGTACGGCAGACTGCCATGCAGGGCGCCCAGGTTCGATTCCCGGCCGGGTCGGAGACTTAATCTGCTCGGGGACTGAGATTTGTGTTGTCATCATCATCATTTCATCATCGTCGATGCGCAAGTCGCCGAAGCAGTGTGAAGTAAAAAGACCCCAAATGTCGTATCCCGGCCAAAAACGCCATACAGTCATTTCATTTCAGAAAACTGGAAGGTTTTAAATCGAAGGAGTGCTGCCACTGAGGAAGGATAGAATGGGAAACGAATGTTTGGAGGCTCTGTTGGGTCTTAGCGTTTGAGTATAAAGATACAGGTCAGATGGGTTGCACTGTGGAGGTGAGGGAAGATGAAAGAAATGGAGTGTGGGACTGGGGTGCGGACGAGACTGTCTTATGAGAAGGAAAGGTCTAAGAGAAGGTGGAGAGGAAGGGAGCCACGACGAGGAGTAGGGCAGGGAGGGAAGAATCAGAGCTAATAAGGCGGAAAGATATCTGGACAGGTTTCATTGCCCTGGAGAGTGCCTGTTGAAGCTTCATTGGAACAGCGCATGGAGTGTGTATAGGTATCGGGTTGATGGGGTGAGCTGGTACACGAGAGGCGACGTACCAGCGTTGGAAATTAGAGGGGAAACAGTGGAGTTATTGTCGTTGGGTCTGCTGATAATCTAAAACAGGGATTCTCATGTTACTGGTCCGTGAGGTCCACAAACGAAGTTTTGAATATCAATGGCGGCCGAATAATACATTTTCTCAGTAGTTAAAGAAGAGTATTACGACGAAATTTTTTGCTATTTTTATCATAAATGAAATATTCAGTGAAAACCTCGGGTATCGTTATTACTCTAGTATACTCAGTGAAAGGGATGAAATTTCGAATTCAAAATTGTTTCAAACTGTGGCTCAAGCTTAATCTATTGTATGAGTAAAATGTCTCGTAAATGTTCGTCACTCAGTTACATATGAATTTAGAGTTTGCAAAAAAATGTTCAAATGTATGTGAAATCTTATGGGACTTAACCGCTAAGGTCATCAGCCCCTAAGCTTACACACCACTTAGACTAAATTAACCTAAGGACAAACACGCACACCCATGCCCGAGGGAGGACTCGAACCTCCGCCGTAGATTTGGCAAGGTAAGTGTTTGTTCACACCTGTAGATAGTGCCAGATACAGATAACAAACCTGGTGCAAAGTCTTTGAACTTGGATAATTTTCTTCTGACAAAAACTGAACCATGCTCCCTCCTTTAAACGTGTCGTTCATAGCGTCGTCAGCTTCAGGACCAGTTAAGTCCATTTAGAGTGTTTTCTAAGCATCGTTCCCTTTACAAAAACAGGGGTTCTGGAAAATACGGAAGACCATCTAAATCCGAAAACCTGAAAGAGAAATCTTTCTTCGTAGCACCAAGGAACTCCCTTGCAAACAAGAGTGGAAAACTTGAACCATATTCACCCTTCAACGACTGCCAGCTGGCGAAGCTTGAGAAAATTTTTGTCTGACGTAGTGCTCAAAAAGTATCAATTTTTGTCTGAAATCTGTAACACGTGCGTAAAGATCACATATAATATTGTCCTCCCCTTGAAGTTTTTCATTCAGTTCAATCAAATGGAGAGCAACCTCATCCAAGAAAGCTAGTTTTCATAATCATTCTTTGTCCGACAGGACTTCCAAATGATCTCAAAGGAAAGAAGCTTGACAAAATTAAGTGCAGGTCGTATTAAATCCTTCGCGGGCTGTATGCGGCCTGAGGGTCATATTTTGGAGTATACAGGACTACAATATACAGAGGTTCCAATGTCGGCGAGCAGAGGCGAGAATTTGACGAGGTGGTAAAGCTCCAAATGGGTGAAGTTAAACAGATGCGAAAGTGAGTTGGAGTGAAGTGCTTGAGGTTCATGAGTTTCAAGTGAGTGGCAGAATTTTGGTGAAGCAGATATCTAGGCCACATTGCCGTAGGGGCTCTCAGGTCAGAAGAAGGTTTTGAAGGTGTGGAGGATCATGGCGGGATGTAATCCTCACTTCGCCCCCTTGTTAGTTTCGGTCTGTATGTGGGGTTTCTATGTTAGTAGCCGGTCAGTCGTCGTTAATTTTAGTTGTTTTAGTTAGTTAACTGGATAAGACAGTTGACGGTTGCAAACAGCTAAGTCATGTGCACCCAGAGTGCGATACGACACGGTCTATAATTATTTCCTGCGTTTTTAAAGAGTTTGACGTCAGGATCCATTCGTTACGTCAGGATAATGTGTGGACTATGCCGATAAATAAATGGAAAAGAACTGTGTCATTCAGTCTGACGACAGCTGTGCGTTTATCCGACGTTCGCCATCTTGCCGTCGGCAGCAAGTAAGAGATTACTTATTGTGCACCTGCAGTGACGAGCACACCAGGGCGAGGTGGCGGTGCAGTGGGAATGAAGGGCGACGCGCCAGTAAGTCAGTCGGTTATCGGGTTGAACGACACGGCGCGGAGAACCGGTTCCCGGGAAACAGGGGAGATGCGACCAGCCGGTGAGCAGGTTCCCACATCTGCCGCTACGCGGCGCGCTGCGCAGTCCATTGGAATCGCTGCCCGCAGCTAACCCAACACTGCAGTTTACCTTACCTGTTACCGATGACAATGTAGGTTAAAATCAAGAAATGAAAGCGTGATTAACCCTCAGTTTATCACCTTATTGTCCGATATATTCTTTGAAAGAAAGGAGACGCTATTCCCGCAAAATCCTGAAGGTTTAGGGAACTGGTATTTCATCGAGAGCGTGCGACGGTCTGATGGCATTATCGTTACGAAATACTCTCCGCAATGCACTGTACAGTGGCTTGCACAGTGGGAGAGTAGATGTAGATATAGATGTAGGTGCAGAAGGCCTCTTCGTGATTTCTCCATACATTTTCAGGTCTACGCAGGCAAGTTTGTCTTTTATTACGGAATCATATTTCGTCGCCGAAGTCACCGACCTGCGCTTGCGCCGTGATCGAGTGAGCGGTAGCCGGTTCAAACGCTGGTGCTGAAAGAATGTTCACAATTATTTAATATTCGTTAAGAGGAGAAGTAATGCCGTGAACTTTTTTTTCACGTGACTGTGAGCCAATTATTTGAGTTAAGTTGCAAATTGCTCTGCAGTCTCTCTGGGACTCAAGGCGTCTGCCATTGTTGATGGCGATCCTTACGTCAGTTAATTGCGTTAAGCTCGGCGGGCCATTGTGATGCCATTGGAGAGGAGTAGGCTATGTGCCGGAGCTGCGTTTCAGTCTCTCTCTTTCTTACATTTCTACGGTCTATCAACTGACGTACTGATATTTAAAATGAGTTTTCATTCGCAGAGTGAAAGTTGCTAAACTGAAACGTGTATGGAAGTCTATAATTCGATTTCCAACTCAAATTATCATTATGCGCTATCAGAATTTTTGCAACGTTTTGTTTCATTTATTTCCTCTTAACCATGTTCTACTGTTGGTTGTCGAAAGGTATTAGGTTGGCGCATAAATTCGTAGCATATTTCCGTAAGTTTAATAGACACAACAGAAACACATAACATCTGATCATCAACAATATATTCGCCTTCACTATTTAAAACACTCTGCCAACGTTGCGGTAACTTTTCGATTCCGCGACTGTTGGAATCACGTGGGATGGCTGGTCAGCAATAAAGCAGCAACTCCTCATACAAGAACCTGCGCGCATCCACAAAAGATGTTGTTATGCATCTGATGGAACAACGACGCTGTGGTGTACCGCATCCCAGAAAGATGATGTTATGCTTCTCATGGAACAGAGACAGTGTGGCATACTACAGATTGTTTCCCCGCGATGTAAACGTCACTGCTGACTTTTATTGTCAACAACCGAGACGTCTTGAAGACGCAATCAAAGAACAACAATTAGGAAGACTGAGTGAAGTGATGCTACTCCACAATAACGCATTCTGCTAGTCTGACAATTGTAATAAAGGAGTTGGGTTGGGAAGTCATTCCCCACCCATGTTATTCACCTGATCTGGCGCCCTCAGATTTTCCCTGAGGAAAATAGACCAACAAATACAAATTCAAACGTACCCGCACAAGTCAAATTCCTTCACGGACGCAACTTGGGACTCCACTCCTACTAAACCTACAACTTCCAAGATTCCTACCTCAAAACTAACTACTGCTAAGCCATCACAGACAAAACTTTTGGAAGAAGTATCGCCTGTTCCATCTATTGATAAAATCATGAATGCTAAAAGGAAGGCAACAACTGCGTCCGAAAGCCTAGACTCTGCTGACAGTCTTGATACTGTCAAGGAAAGGAGGGATAACAAAATAAAGAAAACAGAAGAAGGGGAGAAAAAGACCAGGGAAATACAAGTGAAGATAAAAACAGACTGAACAAGCAAAAAAAAAAAATACTACAAACAGCTCACTGAATTCATCAGATGCAGACATTGTAGAAGACTACGAGGATAACTTTGATAAATGGAACGAAGATGAAAGTGTTGGGTGTGGTGAAATCTATTGCGAAACTAATAAAAATGACGATTTGATTCAGTGTGTTTCCTGTTCACAATGGCCACATGAATTTTGTGGTGAGAGAAAGACAGGCTATTATTTGAACAGAACCAACAACTCGTTAGAAAACATTCAATCAAGATTTATAACAAATTGATAAAAAAAGTATTTTGTGCTAAAATATACAAAAGTATAATTGGGAATTCATTACGACGTATTCCAAATAAAAATATGAAACTGTAATTGACTCGTTTATTCATGTATAGCCACTTTTATGTGGTCTATCTCTCCCAATACACTAGTCCATCTCACACATACACCTATGGATGAAATGGACCACTCATGTATATTTTCATTGTATCATATCTCTTGTATTTTAAGTGGCTTACATATGTTGTACTTAAGTTTATATGATACTCTATACGAACATGCTGCCAGAGGCAAAAATAGTTGAAAAACACACAAATTTTATGGTGAAAAAAAGTAGTTCAACTCTCCCTGATTTACCCTGTATTTTGTGTAACTGGTGTACGTGAAACATTTTTCAGAGTTATGTGACAGTGCGTTTTCATAGATAATTTTAGAGGATATTTCGTTTATCTTTCTGTTTATCTGTAGATTTATGGAGAACTTCGTTATAATGCCCGTCTCATCGATGAATACCTTCCAATAATTTTATCTCTAAAGGTCGTTCAGTTAAGCCGCCCTCATGTGAAGGCGACAAGTCCCGGGTCAAAAATTTGTGAACAACAGCGATATTTCTTACACAGCTCGGCAAACATGCTGTCCAAGGAGAATATATAGTCTTCTGAACAAAATTATTTTATTGCATTTTTTCAGCCTCATGTCGCACAAATTATGTCATAATGGATTTCGACTTCTTAGGAACTCATAATCTGATAATTTGTTTGGAATTGAAGAAAAAATGGAAATTATAAAATACAGTGAAACTACATTACAAACGCAAACTACTTGCATATACGGCAACACACCATTCACTGCGTTACACAGTAAGTCGTCACAATTCAACTGAACAGACCAGGAGAAGCATTCGCAATGTAAACATATCAGTGCCCTAATTTATGGAACTAAAGGATAATGTAACTGGACAATAAAGCTTTTTTACTCATGAATCGTAAATACAAGAATAAAAAATTCACAATATTATCGATTGTAATATACTGTGATCAAAATACCCTGTGGCAATCGGATGGGATGGTTTTTATTTAGCGAATTCATAGGGAATGTTACCTGCCATTGTGTGTGGTGCCAAGAGTAAAGTACGGAAGGGGTGGTATCACAGTATTGGGTGTGTTTTTTCGTGGTTAGGTTGCAGTCCCATAATCGCACTTAAGAAAACGCTGAATGCGGAAGGACATGAACACATTTTAAGTATTGTGCACTGCGTACAGTAGAGTCACGGATCGGAGACGATCACCGTATCGGTATGAGATACACCCTATCGTAAAGCAGCACCTGTGGGGCAGTGGTCTGTGGACAAAACATGACTGAAATGGGACACAATGAAACACCTGTGGGATGAATTAGAACGTCGACTTCGCTCCAGACGCCAGCGTTCAAGATAACTATCTTTTCTGATTTCGGCTGTTTGGTTAGAATGGGCTGCGTTTCCAGCACAGACATTGAAAGTGTCACCAGCAGAGTTCAAACCGTCATAAAGTGGGTGGACACACCCCATATTAGTGTCCACCAACAGGTGTCCGGATACCCATCTTAAACTAAAACTACAGTAGAAAATATTACGTAACCATTGGTGTGGGTAAGCTACACTTGCATTATTCGCGGGACGTGTGACAGCAATATTCTCAATAAAACAACTTTTTTTTCTGGCTGGGCTGTGTGACGTCCCTTCCCTCCTTCTACACACGACGGGAAGAGATGCGACTCGTAACGATGTTCGTCCCCGTGGGTGTGACGTGGAACAGCACCTGTAACTCTCGTAAGAACACAACTCCTCGCGTGGTTTAGAAATATTCTGTTATCTGTCCGCAACAGTCTTCTCAGTTTGTGCGAACTGGTAATAGTTTATTTTTATTTTTATGCCCGGTTAGTTCCGTGATGAAATAAAATCTTGATTCTTGATTTCATCATTACTGTCGTTCCCACATCATAGATAGCGAGGATGGAATTTGTTGTCTACTATTCCGTTGCTATGCCGATACTACGTCCAGTTATTAACAACAGTCCGACTTAACTCCAGAGATAACTTATGTAGGAGTAAATGTTTTCTTCTTAATACGCCGTAATACTGGTTTAAACTAATCACTCTTCACTGTCTGTTATTCATCTAGCCACTTAGTCACTTCAAATGTTTAAAGAGTTAGGCGCCATGTCAGATTTACCTTTTGATTCAGATTTCATTGTTCTTTCCGTAATTAGTTGTTTGGCCCTACAACACACGCACACCGACATGTCAATCAAGATTAACTTCTCTTCAGTTCAGTAATCGTGACGCTGACAACAACTTTTGACTAATCGGTGTCTTGTCTTTCTTCGTGTCTTCGTTTTATTGTGTCCTACTCAAGACTACGAATTGTTTTTCTGTCGTTGATCCATTGCTCTCAAGGTTTGTAACTGTTCATCAGTACGCAGGCTAAGTCCGATAAACCAATATCACTCAATCGAAGTCTAACACTCGTCTTACTATACCGTCGCGTTCAGAATGGTAAAGATCAACTTTCATCAGTCAAATGACTGAGCAATACTTCAATCTCTACCTCACGAATTATCAGACTTCCAAAACTGAAACAATCTAATAGCGTTTACGTCCAGACAACTATCGCAAAAGTACTCTACAGCGACTCAAGAGCAACTAACTAACTGAACATTTCCATATCCGAGTTGCATTGTAGTCGCATCGAATTTCCTTTTCTATGCAGCTACAACTCTCTTCCATGGTAAATGTTATCTTTGATTGAATTACTTACTTGGATTTAACCTTCGTTCATATGATTTTGAATTTATTCTATATTTTTTTTAATTTTATTTAGCGTATGGCTAATACAGACATATCATGAAATTACATATACATATGTACATATTGACACACAAGAAACTTAAGTTTGTCTTTACAGCTGAATATCCAGTCCTTCAATCCAGCGCACTGCATCCGGAGTTGCTAGCAGGAAGTCCTCTTTGGCGCCGTGATAGGCTCGAATCCTGCATTCACTGACAATGTGGTGAACAGTCTGGTATGGAGCCCCGCAGTCACAAGCTGGATCAGGCAGCTTCTTCCACTTAAAGAGAGCATCCCTGCATCGCCCATGGCTGGTACGGATTCTGTTGAGAGTAGACCACGTCTTGCGTGGTAAGTCGAATCCACTTGGAAGTTTAGCACCTGAGAAGATGTTATGCAGGTGCACATCTGTCACTGCTTCCCACCGACCTTTCCATTCTTCAAGAGGTTTGAAATTCTTAGTAACCATGTCAGCAGCATCGCACAGAGTTGGATGACGTGATTTCAGTCTCTTGCGCTTTAAAAGTGGCAGGTCGCTATGCACGGGTAGGTTAGAATTCCTGGAGATCTTGTGGAATTCTCTCATAAGGGCAGTACATCTGCGTAGATCAGGAGGCATTATACCGGTTAACAGTGGAAGCCAATAAACTGGAGTAGATCTGATTGTGCCAGATATTATGCGCATTGTCGTATTCAGTTGGGTGTCACAAGCCTTGTATGATGACTATTCATCCAGACAGGTGCACAATACTCAGCACTTGAGTATACCAAGCCCAGAGCTGAAGTTCGCAGGGTGGTTGCTGAAGATCCCCAGGTAGTTCCGCATAGCTTATGGAGGATGTTGTTTCGAGTCCTCAGCTTTTGAGCTAAGTTAAGAAGGTGTTGTTTGAAGCATAGTGTACGATCCAGGATGACACCAAGATATTTTGGGTTCCAGTTGTGACGAAGAATTGTTGGATAAAGAATCTATGATATTCATTTCCTTTTACCTCTCCTTTTTGTGTGCTATTCTCAGTATTTGAATGATATAGGTGTTAATCAAAATATTTCCAGTGTAGATTTTATCGTCAATGATTGCCGTCACTGTCCCTACTTTAAGTTTCCACAAATTGAGTCCTTGGGGCGCTACAACTGCGGTTTAGTTGACGTGTTCCTATTTTCTTGTTTCTAATCTTAGGCGTTATTTTTAACGAGAGCTGTATTACAGTAATGCAACAATTTCTGTAATATCGCCGTTTGTGTTTGTGGTAGTTGGCATATAACCTTAATTTTCCTCAGGTCGCCTCTCGATCGTATCACCTGCGTTCGTCAGCGACACAGTTACGCTGCCAGCTTCGAATATGTCATCGACTTTACTTTTTGTACATGTGAAAATATTCAGAATTTTGATTCCCTCTGCTCCACGACCAGCTCACCAGATATTTGGCTGAAAAACTCCTGACTCTACGATGAGTCAGAACTCGAACGTCTGGTCTGACTTCAGGGGTAGAGAATGGAAAGTATATGGAAATAGATGGAAGGCTTTCAGGATCTTGAGCAGAAACTGAATGCTTCCAACTTCAGTATAAGAATGGTCTCCGCTATCTCGCATATTATGCTTGCTTTCACTCTGTTGTCTCTCATAGCGTCGTGTTGTTGGGCGACTTTTGGCACTCACTAAGAATCTTAGCGCAGAAAGGAGCGCTCACACTGATTCACCTGCCTCGAGATGAGTGGGTGTTTGTGTTGTCCTCATCATTTCATCATCATTCATGAAAGTGGCGAGTCTGGACAGAGCAGAGGTTGGGAATTTGTACGGGCGCTGATAACCGCGCCGTTGAGCGCCCCACAAACCCAACATCATCATCATCATCATCATCAGACTGATTCGCGGTATCAGTTCGCGAACTACGAGTAAGCCCTTGTTAAGGTGTCCCGGAACTGTAGCTCTGCCATCCCTGCATGAATGTTCCATCATGGGATTCATTGTTGACGATACTGGCTGCACCATTCATATAGTGAAAAACTAGACGGAAAACTTATATGTATTAGAATAATACTTCCTTAAGCATTTTGCGGAAACCTGTGTCCTATTTAACATGTTTCATTTTCAATATGCTTAGTGATGAGCTCAAGTAGGGAGGTGTCCTTGGAACACACTCCTTCCATTCTTCACTGGAGTTGAGAACTTTGCTCTGTAGGGTGTTATTTATTCGTACACTAGCTAACAATTCTTTCGTGCTCTAAAAGCTCTTTTACTAATTTCTTTATAATTTTTCTAATCAGCATTATGAAAACTACGCTGACGTGACAAAAATAATGGGATACCTCCTAATATCGTGTCGCACCCTGTTTTGCCCTGCGTAGTGGAGCAGCTCGACCTGATATAGCCTCAACAACTCGTTGGACGTCCCCTGCAGAAATACTGTCCCATGCTGCCTCTATAGCCGTCATTAATTGCGAAAGTGTTGCCGGTGAAGGATTTTGTGCACGAACTGACCTCTCGATTATGTCTCATAAATGTTCTGGGTAGCCAAAACACCAAAGCATTCGCTCGAATTGTCCAGAATGTTCCACAAACCAATCGCGAACAATCCTGGCCAGGTGAAATGGCGCATTGTCGGCCATAAAAAAGTCCATCTCTCTTGAAGTCCATGAATGGCTGTAAATGACCAAACATAACCATTTTCAGTCAGTTATCGGTTCTGTTGGACCAGAGGACCCAGTCCATACCATGCAAACACAGCCCACACCATTATGGAGCCACCACTAGGTTGCGCAGTGCCTTATTGATACTTGGGTCCACAGCTTCGTGCGGCCTGCGCCACTCTCGATCCCTGCTGTCAGCTCTTACCAACTGAAATCGGGACTCGTCTGAACAGGTCACGATTTTCCAATCAGCTAAGGTCCAACCATACGGTCACGAGCCCAGGAGAAGCTGTTAGCAAAGACACTCAGGTCGGTCGTCTGCTATTATAGCCCATTAACGTCAAATTTCGCCACAGTTTCCTAACGGAAACTTTCGTCGTACATCCATATTGATTTCTGCTGTTATTTCACACAGTGTTGCTTGTCTGTTAGCACTGACAGCTCTACGCAAACGCCACTGCTCTCAGTAGTTAAGTGAAGGCCGTCGGGCACTACATTGTCCGTGGTGAGCGGTAATGTGTAGAGTGTGGTATTCTCGACACACTCTTGACACTGTGAATCTCGAAATATTGAATCAGAATTTGGAGGTATTGCGCCAGAAACTAATCAAAAATATTAAACATGGCCGCGAAGCAGCAACAGTGTACATATGAAGAGGTTGAAAAAATCAGCCAACCAGTTACAAAACAAAGGTTTATTAGCCCTTGACCTAGACCTCGATATTTCTAAAAATATTTTCTTCAGAAGGAGTGGGCCTTATTACTCCTTCTGAAGAAGATACTTTTAGAAATATCGAAAACCTTGGTTCTGCAACTGGGTGGCTGATTTTTAAACCTCTTCTAATCAAAAATAGGCCCAGGAGCCTGGTCCTAAAAAACTCTTCGGGTGGTTTACCGTAGTCACAATGCAAATGCCGCAACTCGGAAATGTTTCAGATTTGGTTACCCTCTGGCCCATTCGCAGCTGGTTGGAATCTGGTTGAAAAAAAAAAAATTCGACCTCTGCAATGAGTCAGATCTGAGACAGTCTTCCCTACCCTAGGATACTACTCTAGGATAGGTAATGTGCCGTACTAAGTCAATTTTTAAAAAAAGTAACCATCCTTTCTGTTGCAGGAGTCTGACTGTGCAACGGTACAACTCTGAAGCCGGCACATTCGACACGAAGATGAGGCAGTTCCACTACCGAGTAAGTTACACGCTCTTGTACGGCTTGTGGTTTCTTTTTTGTTTTAACGATCTTAGACGCCAGCAGCGCAGTTCTCCATTCATGTGAGCACTTTTGATTTAAAAGTAAACTACTTTAAATTTAGGCTATGCAAGGTGTGGCCAGAAAATCCGACCGGTTCTGAAGGAAACAAATCGACCCTCTGCGAGTACGTCACGTAGGACGAGTCTTGAAACACGGAGTTCCAATTAGGACTTTTTTGACCATTAATGGATGCACCGCGAGGACATCTGTCTTGCTTGTGGCTGAATAGGGACTGAAACTTCCTGTCCGATAAAGCTGTGTGCCTGACCGGGAACCGAATGGACGACTGTCGCCTGTAATCGGCAAGTGCACTACCGATTGAGCTATACTAGCACGACGATGCCCGTACCTCATCACCTACCTTCCAAACTTCACGGAAGTTCTCCTGGATATCTTCCCGGAGAGGCAGTTTTGGATGAAAAAGAATACAGCCGAGAAAACGATCAGCTAGAGCTTGGGTCGTGAATCGTCCTTGGATACCTCAGTCGGAGATCACTTGCCCGCGAAAGGAAAAGTTGCTAGGTTCGAGTCCCTCTACGACACACAGTTCTTATATGGCAGGGAGTTTCAATTTAGCGACTACTCCGCTGCAAAGTGAAAATTCATTCTAGAAATATTCGTAAACTGCGTTGCTCAACATCGGTTAGCAAGTATCCCGCCATTCAATATGTTCCAGGGTAGCACTGAATAACTAGTGTTCCCCAAATTAAAGGCAAAGCTTTAAGATAAAGAAACAAGTTGTAATAGTTGATGAACATCGTAAAAACTGATTTCTCACTGATCAAATGTTATAAGTGTGCGCTGTTAAGGGAACGACTCAGAAAAAGAATGAATCACAATAGCACCAGACTTGGAAGTTGTAATTTATTTTTTCCTCCGCTTACTTGTTCATAATTTTTATATTTTAGTACAGCACTAGGTGTTAGAATTCTTCGCCTTTCGTTGCGTATGTTTGTGGCGTAATTATTGAAGGAAACTGAACCTTGGAGGAAGGCAGGTGCTACGTACAGTCGACAGAAATAGTCTTTTAAACATTCTCTAATTTCAGGTGTTTCGTTTTGTTCAGTTAAAGCTACAAATTTGTGCAAGCACACGTAAATAGAGAGCTAGGAAAAATCGGAATCCCTTTTAGTACAACTGATATGATATGCATGTTAAAACATTAAATGAAAGTATCATTGCTTTATTAGATGAGAGTTTTGAAAACGGTCACACACTTTAATAAAAAGATTATGATAACGAAAAATTCAATTATAACTCCGATATTGATATTATGGGTATGAGTAAGAACGCTAATAGCCACGCTGTTAAGCACCCTGATCACGGAAAAATTAACTCCCTGCCGGCCGTGGTGGCCGAGCGGTTCTAGGCGCTCAGTCCGGAGCCGCGCGACTGCTACGGTCGCAGGTTCGAATCCTGCCTCGGGCATGGATGTGTGTGATGTCCTTAGGTTAGTTAGGTTTAAGTAGTTCTAAGTTCTAGGGGACTGATGACCATAGATGTTAAGTCCCATAGTGCTCAGAGCCATTTGAACCATTTTTTTAACTCCCTATGAACGTAAAAATTGGAAAAGATGCACAGTCTCTCACAGATTCTCAGAAGCTGCCCTCTCGCAGTTCTTCCTGGATTATTCTCATAAGAGTTCGGCGGACAACACGTCACATGTCTGAGAACAGCTGTAGAAGGACGGGCAATATATTCAGATACAGAAGACCTGTTCCTTGAAGCAAAACTGCATCGCAAAACTGCTTCGCTCCAACTTTGGTTCTTTGGGAAGCGAAACCAGTTACTACATTACAACCTGAGGAGAGAATGCTACTTCAGAAGCAAGAAACGCCTGATTGTGAGAAGGGCACAGTTGATTGTCATTTCCCATCTTCGTTATACGACCCATTTGAGAGCGCCATCTAGCAAGACAGTGGAGTGAAAGCTGCTGGCCTCTTTGAAAGAGCCAAAATTCGCCTGTTGTGAGCCTGGAATGCCCAAAAAACCTAAATAAAATTAACGATAACATTAAAGACTGTTTTTAGAAAAGGAATTGTTCCGTAAATATAGTTACAGAAATTTTTCTTCTAGCTTTGGCCTATATTACCTCCAGTAGGAATATATGAGATGTTTTTTTATACACCGTGTGTGTATTTCTGACAAGTATACTGCGTTCATTGCCTACTTGAAAACCTACAAGCACTTGTACATTAAATTTGCTGCCACAGAAAGCCTACATAAAAACCGATTGGTTGTTTTTCTTACGAATACGAGTTGCGACTTTTGGCTGCTGTGTCCCCTCACACGGTAACAGTAAAAAGAGTTGAAAATAGCACTGCAGGCTGAAACCCAAGGACACACGGCATCTAGGCAAGCCCGCTGTACAACAAAGACGTTTATGTTGCCTAACGAGAAGGCGTAGAGAGGTCTCGGAAGCTACACGTAGTTAAGAGGGTAGCCCTTTTTGAACGCATGAAACTTACGTGATTTTCGTGACCTTATTTTTAAGTAAAACAAAAAATTATACTGAATCTGATGATATAGTTTTATTTCTTACAATTTTGTCTTTACCCTTCCTGTAATGCCCACACCAGGTAAAGGAACCCTTGCAGCAGGAACATTGGTCACCGGCGGGAATTGCCAAAGCCCTCCTACTGAACCTGTACCAAAATAATTTGGTATAAGTCATTTTCAATACATTTTTTTATCAGTATACATAGGATCACGGAAAGAATTAAGAACTAACAAAATGGTGACATCAAACAAATGTAACTTTCTTCGTCCATAAAATCGAGACAAAAGCGTGATCCGAAAATTGACTTTTGAAGATATCGCAAAGCGGCTGCGTACTCTGATAGAGAATTCAGTTTAGAACACGAGGTAAATTGAACATATCTCTAGTAAGCAATTCCTGGACCATAAGCTATTCTTGAAGACTGAAACAGAGGGAAACCTACATCTTCTTTATGGCCACGGTGGTCCTGCCGGCCTCTTTGGCAGCTTCTGTTATCCGCTGCTCTGCTTGCTCCATACGCTTTTCGTTCACTTTTGTGCAAAAGTTGTAAAAGGCTGGTGTGATCTCAAGTTATAGCATGTTTGTAATTTCCGATATGTCTAATAGGCCGTTATTGAAAGTATATGTCGACTATCTTTTCCCGCTGTGAATGGCTTTCGCTGACGCTTTTCTACAAATCGCCTTGCGATTCGATAACGGATTTTCTGGAGAACCTGGTATGAACACTAAAATAAAGTAGACCTCCCAGCGTACAGGATGCTTACGTACGTGTCACTTGTCAGAGTCGTATCTACACGTATATCACTCCCATATCACTCCAATTGCACATACGTCACAACATTACAGAGCCTCCACCAGCTTGAACACCACCTGCTGATATGCAGGGCCCATGGATTCGTGAGGTTGTCTCCTTAGCCGTACACGTCCATCCGCTCGATACAATTTGAAATTAGACTCGTCCGACCACGCAACATATAGGCTTTGCCGACCGCAGTGCCTTATTCTGCCTGTTTACATATCTTAGTATTTGAAAGCATGCCTATGCGAGTTTCTTTGGAGCTTCAGTGTAGTATCGTAATCAATCTAAACTTATGTACAGCAATAGAAGAAATGATAAATAATGTTCTGAACAGCATTATTGAGAGATTTTCTGCAAATAGTCGCACTCACAATTTTAAAAAGTCATCCAGAAACACCAAACCAATGACAAATGTACAACATGACGAGGAAATAATATCAAGGCTGATAATTATATGTATCGAGAATTTAAACGGGGAAACTTTTTGGATCCCTAAAACAACTCATTTCAGACACATTTGCACTTTGAATCGTTGCCTATCTTGGGGAGAGCAACACAGTTAGTAACTTATTTTGGGTATTTTCATTCAATAATTGCGTATGGAATAATGCTCTTGGGTAACTCATCATTAAGAAACAAGGTTTTCATTGCTAAAAAATGTGCTGGTCGGATGATATGTGGTGCTCACCCACGACCATCTTGTAAATATCTGTTAAGGAGTTAGGCATATTGACTACTGCTTCATACTATATAGATTCCCTCATGTAGTTTGTTGTAAATAATTCATTATACTTCAAAAAGAATAATAATTACAGTAATCCTGAAGAAAAGATATCATAAGTGCCAAATTGTATTGTGCCGTTAGAGCAGTTTATGTGTCAAGTGTCTCGTGTGTAACTGTCTAGTGTTGATAACTATGAGTACCTGTATCTAGTGTCGAAACTAGTTGTTTAAGTTTTGTTGTTGTTGTCATTATCGTAACCGTAATGATAGAAAGAAGAAATTGAAACCCATTGTGACAAGCACATCCCTCAAAGACCGAATTCTGTGTCCCGTTTAAACTCATTCACTTACTGATAGTGTACCTTTCAATGCATACGTTGATTGTTAGTACACAAGACACTCTTCATTGGCCAAACTTATCTTCCCCTTGTTCCTTCCCCTTTGCCCTATATGGGCGGTGGAGGGGGTGGGAACGATGTCTGCGGTTCAAACAGCCCATCCTTCGGCTAATAGGTCTAAAACACATATAGTCGTAACATTGTAATTAAAAGGCGAAACATTTACGAATGTTTTAAGATAATTTTTTTGGCAATTGAAGGTACTGGCGCCGGCCGAAGTGGCCGTGCGGTTCTAGGCGCAGCAGTCTGGAACCGCAAGACCGCTACGGTCGCTGGTTCGAATCCTGCCTCGCGCATGGATGTGTGTGATGTCCTTAAGTTAGTTAGGTTTAACTGGTTCTAAGTTCTAGGGGACTAATGACCTCAGAAGTTAAGTCCCATAGTGCTCAGAGCCATTTGAACCATTTGAAGGTACTGGCGCAGTAACCAGATATGTCGACTTTTGGCCGAAAATGAGGTTTTACTACCATTGCACAGTTTTAAAACTGCTCTATCGTTTGGTACAGGAACTTGCTCATGGGTCCCATTCGGAATAACACAAAGAATGAGCTTGAGGACGTCAGGTATCTGGAGCAAGAACGAGACATTTTCGGGATTTGCGAAGTAATTGCACAAAACGGTAGTCACATAACGGCATGTGATCGAGTAGTACATAATCAAGGTATTTCTGCAGTGACATCACTGTGTGCAGAAAGTGACGCTTAAACAAAAGATATTTACCTCTTTTGTTTAAATGGCTCTGAGCACTATGGGACTTAACATCTGAGGTCATCAGTCGCCTAGACTTAAAACTACTTAAACCTAACTAACCTAAGGACAGCACACACATCCGTGCCCGAGGCAGAATTCGAACCTGCGCCCGTAAGAGCAGCGCGGTTCCGGACTGAAGCGCCTAGAACCGCTCGGCCACAACGGCCGACCCTCTTTTGTTAAGTTGATATAACCTAGCAACTTATAAGCAATTTCCAGGTCCGGTAAAAGTTATTTCTAGCTATATGGTGAGACATGAGAAGAAAGGATCAAGGGAAATGATAAATTGTCTGCACGATTTCATTAACTTGACAAAAACGTGGAACATTTGCATATAATTACAAACAACTGCAGTGTCCAAAACAAAAAGCATAGCATGGTGCAGTATACTTACATAAAAATCTTCAAAGCATCTTTCAAGATAAATAACTCGTGCATTTCCTGACCCCGATCACAGCTTTTTACTCTGTGACCGCAGCACTGGTTTGGATGAAAAGGAAAGCATAATGGATTTATTAAAATTTCACTGACGTTTATTAGGGTATCCTTTTTTTGTAATTAGCAGAATCCTCTTAATATTCAGTAACCTGTAAAGTGCTAATATTTGCTGTTTCTTTATTTATTTGTTTATTCATTAACAGCATATTCATAGAAAACAGTGTTGGGTGCAAGAGAGAGATAAGTCCATTTTTTAGAAAAATTCAATAAATACCATAATAAATATTTGTTTAATCATGTAATAAGGTATTGCAATGTGTTATTGGCCTAAATGAAGGTTAGGATAAGAAACGACCGATTAAAATCTTTTTCCCAGTTTGTGGACAGTTTGTCGTATTAACTAGAAATTTATAAACGTGACTTGTTCGTTAACTGGCAGGCCTTGGTGGCCGAGCGGTTATAGGCGCTACAGTCTGGAACCGCCGCTACGGTCTCAGGTTCGAATCCTGCCTCGGGCATGGATGTGTGTGATGTCCTTAGGTTAATTAGGTTTAAGTAGTTCTGAGTTCTAGGGGACTGATGACCTCAGCAATTAAGTCCCAAAGTGTTCAGAGCCAAATTGCTCGTTAACTTGGTTTGTTTTCAATTAATAACAAAATATTCAAGATAAAAAAATGAGGGTGGATTTCGTTGTCTGGGGGAGGGAAAAGGTTGAAGTTTCGTTGAGACAGAATGTGAGGAATCTGTAGGTTTAAGATTGAATGCAATGTGTCGGTTTAGGTATTGGAAGTTAGAGGGGAGACAATATGGTTGTTGGAGTCGAGCTTGCGGGTAGTGTAGAATCTACGGAGGTATTCAGTATGTGAGCAAGGAGAGGTGGGAATCTGATGAGATGTACTTTCACTATAAGACAGCTATTTTTTTTTAAAGTCCGACTGGTCGCGAAATGGAAACCACTGTCAAAATCAAAAATGTTTTATTTGCAACATTTAGCTACACCTTCCAGCTACTTCTCTACGTAGTCACTGCTCCGACTTAGTCATTTGCCGTAGCGTGGTACCACCTTTCTAACACCCTCGTCATGGAAGGCAGCCGCCTGTGCTTTGCACCAATTCTCTACGCTGGTCTGCAGTTCTTTGTCTGTGCCAAAATACTGTTCTCATAGCCAGTGGTTCATGAGTGCAAAGAGATGAAAATCAGAGGGATCCATGTCCGCGTTGTATCGTTCAAATGGCTCTGAGCACTATGGGAGTTAACATTTGAGGTCATCAGTCCCCTAAAACTTCAAACTACTTAAACCTAACTAACCTAAGGACATCACACACATCCATGCCCGAGGCAGGATTCGAACCTGCGACCGTAGCGATCGCGCGGTTCTAGACTGGAGCGCCTAGAACCGCTCGGCCACACCGGCCGGCTGATTATATGGTGTATGATGAAATATTCCCCATTGAAAAACCTGCAGAAGAGTCTTTGTTCCAGCTGCAGTGTCGTAAAAAGAAGGGCAGTGCCCGATGACGACATTCCTTTTCGCTTGTTCTTAATTGCCCTTGGTAGACAATTTTCTGTAACCGCCTGATCCATTCGTTGAGCAGGTTCATCGGTTGACACTCGCTTTCTTTTGTGTCCGCCAGGAAGGTTTAAGACCCAAGCGACACAAGCCACCACTTGGGGTCGGCAAGCTGAGAGGGAGCCCCAGAGGTGCAACAAATGCAAGATTTCTATAGAAGTATCACAGTAGCGGCCGTTTGGGGCGCCGAGCTGGGGACAGAGACTCCCAGCTGCAAGATTTACATACAGTGCTTATCACAATCAGTAGCAAACAGGTGAAAGTGTTCGAGGGAAAGAGGAGAAGGGGGTGGAGCGACAAATGATATGTCAAGGGGGTGGGGCGACAAATGATATGTCGCCTAGGTGAAAAAATGTTCTTGACCCGCCCGTTGAGCGCCTGCATCACACATCCACACGTTATGATTGAAAGTTCTTGCATTCGGGGGGACGATGGCTCAAACCCGCGTGCGGCCATCCAGATTTAGGTTTTCCATGATTTCCCTAAATCGCTCAAGGCAAATGGCGGGGTGGTTGCTCCGAAAGAACACGGCCGATTTTTTTCCACATCCTTGACAAAATCCGAGCTTGTGCTCCATCTCAAATGAACTCGATGTCGACGGGACGGTAAACACAGTCTTCCTTTGGAAGCTCTTGCACCATTGCCGCATTTTGCAATCACGCATGACAGCTATGTTATGTGGGATGCATGAAATCAGGCGGAACCTCTCATCGTGGAGAACCTGACAGGAGATTCTATGCCTCTGTACAATCAGAACTATAAACATTGTGACGTGACACAATCGACGGGCTTACTAGAGGCACTGCGCAACTCATCTGCTCAAACCTTCATTGGATTTTCCTGCGGTTTGATTTCGTGAGCGATCGGACCTAGGGAGAAAAAAAAGCTCTCGTCTGTAAATGATATTCAAATACAAGGAGCGTAGTTACTCCCCCACATTATTGTTAATATTTTGTGTCGCAGTTAGCAACTGACAGAAGGTTGCAGGTGAGGTGAGGTGTGCTGTGCCTTGTTCGCAGTTTATGGAGCTGGAGCCAGTGGCTGAGGAGGACGAGCCCCAGTCACTGCCGCAGCAACAGCAGCAGCAGCAGCAGCCGGAGGAAGAAGCAGCCGCCGCTCCCGACAAGCTGTGCTGGCCGCGCCTCGGACCACAGGTCAGCCGAGTCTGCCACCTATGCATACGTTACACTGTGCGAGAGTCATATATTAAACATCTTTCAGAAATGGGTCAGCTCTAAGCTTGTAGATTCCATTCAATGCTTGTAGTTTCTGTCATTGGGTCGTAGGCAATAGTTGGCGTTGGCTACAACAATAACAGCAGCAGATCCTGAGAAAGCATTCTGTTTATAGAAATTTGTGTCACCATATGTTATGAAGGCCGACGGCCTTGCCATGATGGTAACTCCGATTCCCATTCGATCACCGAAGTTAAACACTGTCGGGCTTGGCTAGAAATCGATGTGTGACCGTCCAGGTGTGCCGAGCGTTGTTAGCAGGCAGGTCGCACTCAGCATTTGTGTGGCCAACTGAGGAGCTCCTTGACTGAAAAGTAACGGCTTCGGTCACGAAAACTGACAGTGGCCAGGAGAACAGTGTTCTGATTACATGCCGCTCAATAACAGCATCCAGTGACGCTTATCGGTGAGGATGACGCGACGGTCGGTCGGTGACATTTCGCCTTCCGTGGCCTTTTCGGACGGAGGAGAAGGAGGAGGAGCATATGTTATGAATACGTTCACCACTAGGTTAGGATGAAATACTATAAGAAGCCTCTAACCAAAGATTTGTTGTAAGAAATTCATACCTACAAATAGCCTTTATATGGGCACAAACGTGAACCTCCAGAGTGGCAGCTCTCAACTTCCACATATACTGGAGTGCTAGTTGGTGCTATGTTGTTCTACAAAACATTACTAGCCCCCTATGTAAATACACTACTGGCCATTAAAATTGCTACACCATGAAGATGACGTGCTACAGACGCGAAATATAACCGACAGGAAGAGGATGCTGTGATATGCAAATGATTAGCTTTTCAGAGCATTCACACAAGGTTGGTGAGAGTGGCGACACCTACAACGTGCTGACATGAGAAAAGTTTCTAACTGATTTATCATACACAAACAGCAATTGACCGGTGTTGCCTGTTGAAACGTTGTTGTGATGCCTCGTGTAAGGAGGAGAAATGTGTACCATCACGTTTCCGACTTTGATAAAGGTCGGATTGTAGCCTATCGCGATTGCGGTTTACCGTATCGCGACATTGCTGCTCGCGTCGGTCGAGATCCAATGACTGTTAAGCAGAATACGGAAACGGTGGGTTCAGGAGGGTGATATGGAACGCCGTACTGGATCCCAACGGCCTCGTATCACCAGCAGTCGAGATGACAGGCATCTTATCCGCATGGCTGTAACGGATCGTGCAGCCACGTCTCGATCCCTGAGTCAACATATGGGGACGTTTTCAAGACAACAACCATCTGCACGAACAGTTAGACGACGTTTGCAGCAGCATGGACTATCAGCTCGGAGACCATGGCTGCGGTTACCCTTGACGCTGCATCACAGACAGGAGCGCCTGCGATGGTGTACTCAACGACGAACCTGGCTGCACGAATGGCAAAACGTCATTTTTTCTGATGGATCCAGGTTCTGTTTACAGCATCATGATGGTCGCATCCGTGTTTGGCGACATCGCGGTGACAGCACATTGGAAGCGTGTATTCGTCATCGCCATACTGGAGTATCACCCGGCGTGATGGTATGGGGTGTCATTGGTTACACGTCTCGGTCACCTCTTGTATTCATTGACGGCACTTTGAACAGTGGACGTTACATTTCAGATGTGTTACGACCCGTGGCTCTACCCTTCATTCGATCCCTGCGAAACCCTACATTTCAGCAGAATAATGCACGACCGCATGTTGCAAGTCCTGTTCGGGCTTTTCTGGATACAGGAAATGTTCGACTGCTGCCCTGGCCAGCACATTCTTCAGATCTCTCACCAACTGAAAACTTCTGCTCAATGGCGGCCAAGCAACTGGCTCGTCACAATACGCCAGTCACTACTCTTGATGAACTGTGGTATCGTGTTGAAGCTGCATGGGCAGCCATCCAAGCTCTGTTTGACTCAATGCCCCGGCGTATCAAGGACGTTATTACGGTTGTTCTGGGTACTGATTTCTCAGGATCTATGCACCCAAATTACTTGAAAATGTAATCACATCTCAGTTCTAGTATAATATATTTGTCCAATGAATACCCGTTTATCATCTGCATTTCTTCTTGATTTAGCAACTTTAATGGCCAGTAGCGTATGTCTTCTTCCAAGGATTTCCATTTAAGTTCTCCGAACATTTCTGTTATATTTTCATATGGGCTAAATCGACCTTTTGTAAAATAACATGGACAAATCACTTAAAAAGAGGTATGCAGAACCTTGAAAGAGATAAAACTTAGGTGGCTATCAAACAGCTGAGAATAACCATCAGTCAAAGAAATAGAGTACACAAACCACAGTACCTAGCAGAAAATTCCTAAATGAACGCCAAGTAATCATATTAAGGGAGTAAATGATGACATTAGTTTGAAATTTTGCAACAATACTTCAGTCAGTTAGGGCTACTCTAAACAGTGAGGTATGTGGGCACACCCAGCAGTCGAGGAGGGAAGCAGTGGGTTGGGGCACTGATCCCACCCAATTCAGAAAAGATAGCTGTTTGAAGAAAGACAGTACATGTTATGGATACCGACCAGTAGCAAGTGTACCGAAAATCGCTTGTGAAATCTCAAATCTATTTCGCCATTCATAACGAATCTATCATGAGTTGCCCCACCCACTTCCCACACACTCCATCTCATATACTGGGTAAGCTCTGTCGAGTCAAAGTTACCATAATTACATAATGCTGATGGCGTAAATAAACTTGATTTAGCCATTCCAGATACATTTGGTAGGAAAGGCTTTCACTGTTAAAATTTGCCTGATAAGAAAAGAGGAGATGGAGATTTCCTACTTTTGGTGTCTACTTTGTCTGCCAAGAAGCATGGTTAGTTCTCGCACGTCCTAATGATTTGTAATCAAAATTTTCGTTAAAAAATAGTTACTTTATCGACTTTCTGTGTGCAAATGTAATACTTAGTGCCTTTATGATTGTGGTTTGGTTTAGAATATGTGGGTTGCGTGCACCAAAACTCATTGTGACCGGAAGTGTGCCTATATTTACCACATTTTGTGACAGATAGACTGTGCGCCGGTGCACAATTTCTGTCTTTTTATTCCTCTAATCGTTCATAAGAACACGAAAAAGAATACTGCATTTAAGGTGCAGTGATTAAAATCTTCCACTGTATGTAAATTACACATTTGAGTACCATTCTTTAAGGCCTGAGAAATCAATAGAATGAAAGTAACATTTGTCCAAATATTGTTGTGTTTGTATTGCAGGTGAATGAAGATGGTGCCGGCGACAATAGCGAGGAGCGTGTACAACGATTAGAGGACGAAGTAGCTGAGCTGCGTGAGCTGAATGAGCTCCTAGAGTTTCGTTTACTAGAGATGGAACACTCTGATACGGTATGTGCATCATATATTGACCTTAAAAATGCATTAATTTAAGAAATCATTAAAAATTTAAAACATGTTTGTCACTGCAACGACATTTTAATGTGTTAATTAAGGTATTCCAAGTTCTCAGAAAATTTGAATTTGCAGCCACTATCGTTTGCTTTATATAATTTTGAACTTATTTCGACTGAAAAGTAGTGTCGTGAATTATCCAATACCATGCATAAATGGTTTTTCAAAAATGGAAATATTTATCAGATCGCACATGACCCATAGACGTCGCTGTACATAAAGTTACAGGCTGTGGAAGTGTAGAGGCCACCACCATATACTTTGGCCACGATAACTTGACGATTTCGCTAGTGCTGCCAGATGCAGAGGAAATCAGCACTACCTGAAGATATTCATTTGTCTCCGAGCGTCAAGCTGGGTCTAGATGCGGATTCTTACGAAAGGCTTACGTCCATTAGCAAATAAGTTCTGTAAGCAATTGCTGGGATGTTTACATTAGAACAGAAATTTACTCTAATTTAGTTCAAGTCATTGGGCAAGTTTACTTCAGGAACTCGCCGCAAGCACTTGTTACAGCAGTGGAGTTACTCTGAAAAACCAGAGCAGTCGCCACAGATGTTGCATTATTATTAGTGAATAAAAGTCGTGACGAAACACAAAAATAAAAAATTGAAAAAAATTAGAGTACATATCGATGTTACCAAGAAACACTATTCGATTAACTAAAATCAGAGGACTTTACTTAGATTAAAAACTTAGAGGGTGTCGTATGCAAATTTAGAACATCTCTTGTGTATTGTATAGTCAAGTATGTGATAGCAGGAAACAAAAATGCGGCGCGGTATCTCACCAAGAGACTGCCTTTTTAATTACTCTTCGATTTTTGGGAGCAGTATTTACTACTTTTATCAAAAATGTAATACATTTATGCTTACAATAATATTAAAAAATTAGCTAAAATTTAAAGACGTCTGTACTGCCCTTCTGCTTTCCCTTCTGGTGAAACAAATTGGTTGGTAAAATCATTTCGCAGTTCCTTGACTGGTGATGCTAACTATGTGTGTTTAAAGGTTCGAACGGTACATGTGTTTCGGCCCCTCTGTCTTTGTACCGTTCTCCTTTTCGACAATGATACTTTCGCATCGGTAATGAACACCCACATCTTCCGCAAGTTTGAGAAGTACTTCCACGAAAAGACAAATTGGGCAAGTACATTCAGCAAGACGCAAGAAACTAGAACGAATTTTCACCCTGCAGCGGACAGTGCGTTGATTTCAAACTTCCTGACAAATTAAAACTGTGTGCCGGACCGGTACTTCAACCTGGGAACCCGATGTGGCACGCAGTTTTAATCTGTTAGGAAGTTTCATGCAGGAAACTGATTTCACTAACTTGCGAACTTCTTGAATTTGACGAACCTAACAGACGTCGAGGGGGGGGGGGGGGGGGGGGGCGAGGCTGGTGCAGATGTGGTGGTTCCTAATATCCCACACAATTTTGTGATTGTATAGATAACGAGGTATACCACAGCAAGAAGTTCGACAGAATATCAAATAAATATGATTTCAGGATAACAATCTCACAGTGTTTTCAAGGCGGGCAAATAAGCAGTTATCTTTAGTGAACATCATTTTGACAGTTCTTTCAAGCACAGTTAATTACACGTTGTGAACATTACTGCTGTGTTGCGTTTAGTAAATGCAATGTGCGAGCAGTTTCCAAAAATAAGTTGTTTTTTTTTATTTCCGATTCATAGTGTCGGATGTTGCACATTCATCTACTTTCATTTTTCATTGTGTTCGATACATAAGTTATAAAAATGTTCAAATGTGTGTGAAATCTTATGGGACTTAACTGCTAAGGTCATCAGTCCCTAAGCTTACACACTACTTAACCTAAATTATCCTAAGGACAAACACACACCCATGCCCGAGGGAAGACTCGAACCTCCGCCGAGACCAGCCGCACAGGCCATGACTGCAGCGCCGCAGACCGCTCGGCTAATCCCGCGCGGCCATAAGTTATAGATAAAACTCTCGACCATAAATATGTCAACAAATTAGGAGGTCTCCGATCCGACGGAAGTGTTACGCGGGCAATATTTTCGCGAGTGCCGCCTCCGGTTTTGTATTAACCGCAAAACACGTGTGGTAGTGCAGGCGCTGTTACAAGCAGTTGACGCCGACTTCCCCTCACCGCTGCTGTCCCCTCGGCAGCCTAATGCGGGGGCACGGCCATTCCCGACAGCCACCACGCCAATCGTCAACTTGTCATGGACAAACAGTAGATATACATGACTCTCTGGGGGTAGAGTTTTCCGACTGAAACTAAGTGAACGACCTTCCACTGTAATGAAGGACAGTGAAAGCTGCAGACATAGGTGGGTTTACCTGTAACCCGTATGCGGGGCAGTTCCAAGAAATATATGAACATTTTTAATGCTGTCTTCTTGGACTCAGAAAAACTTGCATATCAAATACAATCAGTTTGGGGAATATTTGTTCACTAGGCACAGAATGTAGCTTAAATATGAATAAGTCCCAAAGTGCCACTGCTGCCTAGTGTGCTCATTACGCCTCTCTTTCAACATTGTGCATTGCTGTGTGAAAGTTCCTGGAAGATTAAAACTGAGTGCTGGATCAGGACTCGAACCTGGGAAACTTTGCTGGCTGAGCTATCCAATCACAGCTCACAACCCACTCTCATAACTTCACTGCCACGAGTACTGACCAATGTAAAGCTGTTAAGGTCAGTCATATGTTGTACTTGGAAACGTCAAATGGTTCAAATGGCTCTGGGCACTATGGGACTTATTGGAAACGTCAATCAGTACAGCAGCTGCCTGTGATAGGTAATAGTCCAAGGTTCGAGTCCCAGTCCGGCACACGATTTTAATCTGCAAGGAAATTTCAAATCAGAACACACTCCATTGCAGAGTGAAACTTCATTCTTTTCATATGTGATTTGGAGCACATGCTTGGCTAGTGTTGGATGTTTAGGATTTGTGCTTTCCACTTAACATGCAGACATGACTGTATGTTGTACACCTAGGAATTAAAATCCTGAAATTTACCAAAAACTGCTCTGATGTTAGTAAGTTAATAATGTCAGGATAATAAATATTTATACATTTTTATGGCATTTACACTGTAGGTGACATTTCTAATTATTTGGATGTGATCTGTCAGGAAAGAGAGATGCAAGAAACAATGAAGCAGGAGAGCTTCCTTTCTCTTTGTCCTGTAAAACTGACTTGCACATCATAGCAACGGATCACAGTTATGACACATGGAACAAGCAAATAACATAAAATCGGAATTAAATTTTCGCTCTGCAGTGGAATGTGTGCTGATATGAAACTTCCTGGCAGGTTAAAACTGCATGCCAGACTGATACTCAAACTCAGGATGTTTGCCTTTCATGGGTAAGTGGAAGGTAGGAGATGAGGTACTGGTGGAGGTAAAGCTGTGATGATGGCTCATCAGTCATGCTTGGGTAGCTCTGTCGGCAGTGTGTTTGGCTGTATACTCTACTGTAGAGTGAAAATTTCATTCTGGAAACATCTCCCAGGCTGTGGCTAAGCCATGTGTTCATAATATCCTTGCTTCCAGGGTTGCTATTCTTGCAAATTTTGCAGGTGAACTTCTGGGAAGTTTGGAAGGTGGAGAAAATGTACTGGCAAAAGCGAAGCTGTGAGGATGAGTCGTGACTCATGCTCGAGTAGCTCAGTTAGTGGAACACTTGCCAGTGAAAGGCAAAGGTCTCAAGTTCAAGTGTCAGCTGCTTTCACACGTGGCCCGGCCCCTGATGGGGTAGGATAAACCTGTGAGAGGACTGGAAGAGGAAATGCTGGCCATGTGAAGTGGGCAGATCTTGCACCTGAGTTTTCACAGGGATATGATCCTTGTAGCAAGAGTCTGGGACTGGGAGTGGCACAGGGATGGACTAGGATGTTTTGGAGGTTGGGTGGGCAATGGAACACCACTTTAGGAGGGTGGGAAGTATCGTGGGCGGGGTGTCTCTTGTTTCAGGCAATGATGATAGGTAATCGAAGCCGTGGCAAAGGATGTGGTTCAGTTGTTCTAGTCAAGGGAGGTACATGGTGACGAATCAGATGCTCCTTTGTGGCCGTACAGGAAATTCCACGTGTTATTTACCAGCTCTGCTGAAATTATTGTGCAGCTTTTTATATTGGTATGGCTAACAGCCACGAATACGAATGGCCACTACCAAACTGTGGCCAAGAACAAAGTAGACCAACTTGTGGCACAACATGCAATTGAATGTAACATGCTTGATTTCAGTGGCTGCTTCACTTCCTGAGCCATCTGGATGGTATCCTCCAACACCAGCTTCTCTGGATCACGCAGATAGGAGTTATCCTTACAACACATTCTCTGCTCCTGTAGTTATCCCAGGCTCAAGTACAGTGAAATACTGTCCCCACACCCCCCACCCAACAGTTACCACCCCTCTGTTCTATCATCTCCTCCCCATTTTTGCCTCCCACCCTTTTGGTTTTTTTACCGCCCTCTGCCAACACATACACCCATCTTTGCTCACTCCTCTCCTTATTCACGCCTTTTTTCCCCATCTTCCTGCACACCTGCTGTGCCTGTTGACATTCTAGTCCTTGACACACCACCAGACAGCATTCATGTCTCTCTCTCTACCTATACACTACTATCCCTCCTACTTCTTTGCCCTTACCCGATTGCTGCTTGCGTCCCATGTCATGGCTGCATTCCAGTCCGAGATGCTGGAGTTGGCGGTCATGCGTGTATGAGATGTGCTTGCTTGTGTGTATGAATGGTGTGTGTTTTTCTTCTACTGATGAAGGCTGTGACTGAAAGCTTTCCATAAGGGTCTTCTAATTGTGCTTGTCGGGAACTTAAAAATTTCTTTTCTGTAAATATGTACTTTCATGAAACAAAAATAATGAAAAAGTAGAATCTAGGTTACTGGATAGCAACTCAAATGCAGAGTTTCTATTCTGTAAAGTTACAATCTTTAAACTATATGTTGGATGGACTGTTAATGACTGCTGATGATGTTGCAGGGTGGGTCCCATCGCTGCTGCTGTGGTCCTGTGTGCATGCGGTCACAAACAGACAATACGCTTGTAAGTGCATCTAGAATTTGTAAGTAGTACATATGGCACTGTCGTGCATTTGGAAGAAATATAACATCATATATCTGAAACTAGTTGAAGATTAACAGGATTTTGCTTATGATTGAAACAGGAAGTAGGTAGCATTTCCTAAACCGAGCAGTACCCTCAAAATATGACTTAGATGAATAAAATGTCATATTGGTGTGGGTTTATGTTTTTAATAAAATTTACTGTCTAACCTATAAGGTCAGAGACATTACACAGCAACAATTCTGTTATCAGAGAGTTGAGTGTCATACTTGCTCCCAATGCTAAATATATCTTTGAGTTTATTTTCGTGTAGTTGTAGGTGTCATTGTGACAATGACTTAATCAAAAACCAATTTTTTTAACTGCTGAGAATAAGTGAAAGGTTTTTAACCATGGTTAATTAATTCACAGCATTTGGATTAATTGAAATGGTTCAAAGTTACATGCTGTTGACTCAATGCAGAAATTATGAATTTGGTTTTTTGTGTGTTTGATGGTGTGGTTTTGTATAGCTAATTAAGGTGGTTTATGTTAGTATGTGTACCACTTTAGCCGTACATCTGCAACTTTTAAACTCTGTAGCAGCATCTGCTGAGGTAGAGTTCCAACATTATAAGGAGTGTCTAAAGACAACTGCTCCACAGTGCTGAACATTAAATCAGTTGTGGATCTTCCTACAATCATTCATAGTTGTATAATTAATATCTTGGTATAATATGTAAGATACGGAAAGGCAACCACTCGTTTATAGTGGACTCATGTGCAGCACATAGAAACGTGCAACAGAAAACAGAAAACAGCATTCACACTAGTTTTTGAGCTCTTGATCTTTCTCTAGCAAAAGTACACACATTCACATACACAACCATACAGAAACCTCCTGCAGCCATGACCAAAACTTAAATGTTGCACTGGAGGTGTAAGTCCTTTTCTAAGCTATACTCTTGGATGCCTACAACAGTGTTGCAGTATAGTCTAATTGCAGAGTATGACAAACACATTGTCTGAAATCCATATCTCTGCAAATTTAGGACTAAGAGACCTGCGAGGAAAAGTATACCGACAAATGTGCAACAGATATTATTTTTCAGTTTCCTTTGTTGTAAGTGTACCATAAACATAATGTACAATATTATGAATGTGCTCAATCTAAGTTTATAGTTAATTATTCATGAAGAAAAGTATTTATACATTCAGATCAATGTTACAGGACAAAGCTGTGCCCGGCAGCCGCATTGTGGCAACCGTGCTGCCCTTCACGGCCGAGCAGAGGTCGCCACCACCCATGCGCCCTAAGCTTAGTGACAGCAGCCACGAGAGCGGCATCTTCGATTCTGACGACCACGATGATGAAGACCGACTTAGCGACGAAGTTGAAATAAACGACCAAGATGATGACCGTGCAGATGACGATGACATAGATACTGATGACGGCTTTGATACTGGCTCTTCTCCTCGTGCTTCACCACACCGCCGCCTCTCCCGCAACAAACACAACTACCACAGATGCCAGGTATAGAAATACATTTCATAAAAGTTGTAGGAAAAGTTCCACATTTTCAATTAGTGTTTTTTTCATTGTTGGCTTATATGTAATATTAAGTTATGTAACATGAACTTTATGTTGACCTGTAGATCCTGAGAGTTACATTTTTGTTCTTAATGGTGATGTAAGACCACAACCCTTACCCAAAATAATGTCGTTATAGCCACAATTTCCAATTTTTAAAACTCTACTATTTGACCAGTGTCGTAGGTAGTTTAGTTAGTCTTACATTAGTTGAATGAAGAAATTGATGTCGCAATA
Source organism: Schistocerca americana (assembly GCF_021461395.2). Lineage (NCBI taxonomy): Eukaryota > Metazoa > Arthropoda > Insecta > Orthoptera > Acrididae > Schistocerca > Schistocerca americana. Next base: position 471,535,753 of record NC_060122.1, on the reverse strand, counting down.
AATAAACATGTATTGCTCAGAAGTTGGTAAATGTCACCAATTAAAAAAGCTTCATTATTTATGCATTTTCAGTATACTTTTCATATCTAACCCCATAACTCAATGAGAATTTAATGCACTTCTGTTTTGAAATTATCATCATTGCATAATTTAACTGTCATCTCAGCAAAATCTTCAAGGATAAGTCTGACTATTTTGCACTGAAATTTCGAGAAAGGCTGTGCATAATGTCACAGGCATGATTCACCACATGTATTCTGGAGAACAATATACAGTTATTAAACTTTTAGGGTAAGATGTCATACATTTGTTTCATTATGGTGTCCACATCTTAAAGGCTTGAAATTTCTTGGTATAAGAATGTCCAAAGTCAAGTTTACACTTAGCTGTTCTTGCTGATGGTAGCTTGTACCTACTGAATATGCAGTCTGTTAAAAAGGCTGTAGAAGGACTACCTGTTACTGTAGTTGGAAATTGAGTATCATGTGCATATTCACAGAGCAGCATTTCACCCTCTTTATTAGTGTGATATTCCCTTTCTTAATTTATGGGTGTTTGGGCTGTAAAATTTGTTGCTGTAGCAGCACTGAAAGTTGTTAAGAATACTTGTATTTCACTACAAAAATAAGGAAGCCAGATTTAAAATGACTGATCATGCGATGCCCTGCTTAGGTTATGCAGGGGGAGGTGCCAGCAGCAGCATGCTCACAAGCCACACAGACAGATTTGCTGTGGCCTGCCGAAACTATTAGCTGTGCTTCACAGACTGATGAACCTGTGGGCTGTGGAGCACTCACAGGAGAAATACAGAAGCTGGCACTGATTCGTGAGCACATGGAGCAACGCGCCCGCCTTGAACAACGCTGCCAACTGTAAGTGTCTGGCAAAAACACTCTCTTATCTATATGCAAATTCATTATTTCTCAATGAATTGCTCTAATTTAATTCTTTTCAGGAAACAGATGAGTAATATATTCATTTTGTAGTGACATTTGAACAAATTTATTATTTGTCACCTTCTGCGTGGAAAATTACAAGTAAGAAACTTATCTAAATGTCACTCTGAAAGCATATTACATGGCTTATTTCCTCAGAAGGATTCATCACTCTTATCACGAATTTCAGTATCTCCTGTTTAATTTCAGAACAAAACAATACACACAAGCCATGGTTGATATGTTCTGAAATAATCTTAAATAGGAAACACTTTCAAAAGATGACTACACAAAATCCACAGGACACGCAGAAAAAAACTGGATGTCAGTGGATAGAGCAACCATTTTCAACACACATTACAGGTGCTTAATGTGAGCACCATTAGTGATGTGGCAAACGTCAATATGACAGTCCAACTGTTGCCTCGCACATTCCATCATGTCATGGTGAATATCAATGACTGCATTAACTATCCTTCCTTGAAACTCTTTCAAATTAAGTGGCAGTGGAGGCAGGGATGCACCATCTTTGACATAATGCCGTAAAATGTAATTTCATGGAGTTAATTCAGGTGACTGTGGTGGCCACTGAATAAGTCATGATGGAAAGCACTGCCATTCCTACACTGAAGCAGTTTGGGATTGAGGCAATCATGAATACTGGAAAGAAAGTATGGTGAAATACAATCTTGTCGCAAAATGAAGTCTGCAATATCTTGCTAAAATCATGGCATAAGTATTGCTGCAGCATGTCCTGACACATGAAAGCAGTCACAGTCTTCTCCCTAAATAAAAGCTGCCTATAAACTGTGGAAGGGGACAAAGCATACAAGATGTTAACTTTAGGTGAATTATGAATGTGTTCCACAATCTTGTGTGGATATTCTGTGGCTCAAACATGCATGTTGTGGCAATTCACCTTTAGAGACACAAAATATGATGTTGTTCTTGAAAGCCAACTTCTATGCCACAGAAAGTCATTGCAGATGTCAGAATGAAGCTAGTGGTCAGTTCATATGACAACTGCAGTCAGCATGGTTTTACATGCAAGAGTGCATCAGACAGTTGACTGTTGAATCTGCATTTCTATGCTCCCACATGTCATCAATTTCTCCAAGCTCCTTGTGAATGATTCCCACACACGCTCTACCTTTTCTGCTGATGGTCCCAGCTGTCTTGTTTTTTCCTCACCTCATAAGCAACCAGTGACTTGAATGCACTGCATTGTTTTGTCTGATTTAGCTTTTACCTGATATTTTATATGAATTCATCACTTAGCCATCACAACTGATTCCCATTTAGGGATGTCAAGGGCAAAAAACATGCACTGTTCCATTTTACACCATGTTCCGATATGCTTTCCCTCTAATGATGCACTTTGCAACTATGCCATGACACATGTTATTAATCAAACTTAGAGGGATGCTCTATCCACTGATATGGTTCATTTTGCTATGTATTTTGAAACCCTCAACATACTTAGGAATAAGCCTTTATTAATTATTTCAACTGACTTTCAGTTTCTTAGGCTGTTGTCAAATGACAACTGAAGTAGCTGCCATCTGACAGAGACCTAAGAAGCCAAAAGCTGATTCATGATCAAATATGCAATATTTTGTGGAATATCAGGAAAGTTTTTTCTATTTAACATTGTAGTCAAGTTACAATTAACCAGGGTGTATACGACCCGGGACAACCGGGAGATCCGGGAAAAACCTGGGAATTTTTTCATCCGGGAGAAAATCAGGAAAAACCCGGGAATTTTTTTAGAATTCCAGAAATTTTTCATTGTTTTAGTTTTTAGTTAAATTTTTGTAATTTTGACTGGTAAGAATCCATACTCTACCGAAGGATATTACTGCATCCCCGTACTGCAGAATAATACTTCAACAATCAAACATAAACAAGAGAAAAAATGAAAATAACTTAAATTGAAAAGGAAATGCGCCACATACAACAACGACACACAGTACTCATGCAAGTGTCTGCCAACAGCAAAATGTGTCAAAGGCTTTAGGAAGATTATTTAATGTTTCATAGCAACAAATTGCCTCCGCAGCTACTTTTAAAACAAAGCACTTCTCCTCTTCTTACATCACTCAACATTATATAAAATTTCAAACTAAAACATTTATGTGACTTTATTGATTTCAAAGAATGCCATCAACTCAGTATACTGGAAAAGTTAAAAACTGTTTAATACGAACATTAATGTTACCTGGTATTTCCACCCTCTAGTCCAAATATTTTGTTGAATTATAGAAGAAATAATAAGGTACCATATTTTGTTTTAATATTTCATTATTATCTGAGAACTCTAGTTTTCTGCCTTACGTCTGTCAGCAACTTGTTAAAGTCCATAAGAAAATATTTTCACTTCTAGTTTTGTGAATAGTTTTGTTCACCATAAGTTCTCTTTTGTTAGTTACCACGAATGCCTTATGGAATAAATGTAAAGACACGTGAGTGTAAGAATCAGAGGTCACTGATGAGGCTCTTGTAAGATGGCACATTATTGACAACTTAACACAATATTTTTGCTAAACACGTATGTAAAATAAATACTTTTTCTTAGCGTAGCTGTGTTGCTCCAAAAAATATTTCAATAGGACAGTACTGAGTGAAAGTAAGCAATCCTGCCTGCAGGTCAACAAAATGAGTGTGCTTTTAAAATGCAAATCAGGCAGAAATGTGATTTATAGTATATTTATCCATGCATGTTGCAACATCAGTTTGTTATCCATCAGGATACCTTGGAATTTCACAGCGTGCACGCCTTGATCTCTATTTCTGGTGTCAGTAAGTCATTTTAATTTGTCTGAAATTGTGTTGTAAGAGGTCTTTTACAGCTAAACTGTTTGGAGGGAACATTTTGTAAGCCACAGTTTTTGAAGAGTCCTCCAATATCTTTTATAAATCATTTATGTAGGTCAAGAACAGGAGTGGCCTAAGAACTGAACATTGTGGTGTATCCTAAGTAGTTTTTCCCCTTTCCAAATTTAACTTTATACCTCTGTGTTCCCGTTGTTAATTTGTTTTCCGCTGTTAAAATATAACATGATTAATGTATGGGAGATGCCTTTAATATCATAAGTTTTCATTTCCCTAGCGAAATTTTATGATATTAGCATTCAAATGTATACAATTGTTAAAGTACCAGAAAATATCAAGAGAGTAATTTTTCTTGTTTGGCTTGCCAGAATTGAGTTTTTGGGATCATATATTGCTTTCTCTGTGGGAATTTCTTTATAGAAGCCAAACTGATCAGCATTAATTCATTATTACTGAATGACTACTGTCAGCCAAAGATTTAAGATCTAAATTTTCCAGACAAAACAGCTGAAAACAAAAGTTTCAGCTGTGACCACAAGTATCAGGAATGCTTTGTTTATAATGTAATTTATAGGGTAAAAGTGATCTCAAGACATGTGCCTACGGATGACAATTACAATGACATAAAATCTTATTAGTACCAAAAGAAAAATAAATTCTACAAGAAGAATATCAAAACATTTAAAAATGAAATTGAACAATGGAAAATCTAGGGTGGAATAACGACAATGTAAAGAAAAGGACAGATTGCTACTCACCATGGTGTGTGTGTGTGTGTGTGTGTGTGTGTGTGTGTGTGTTGGTTACTTCAGAAGAAGGTTTTGTGGCAGAAAGTTTACTTGTTTAGTATTCTTTTTGTTGTGCCTGTCTGGGAATTCCACTATATGGTGAGCAGCAATCTGTCCTTTTCATAATGTTGTTATTAAAAATGAAATTTGTTTTAAATATGACTATCACTTTCATTATATTATGAAATGTCACATAGCCTTTGATAATTATCTTTTTAAGTATGAGTAATTGTCTCTTGAATCTTTTAGGAAGATAAGAAGAATTAATGTTTACATTACCTAAAAACTGGGAAAGCTTGTAAAAGCCATAGAATAATGGCAATAAGTGGATATACATAAACATTTGTCACAAAGAGTGAACTAGCTAAAAAACCATTATTACATTTTACAGTGATCAAATACAGTGTTCTCCTTCTGCACTTCAAGGTTTAGGCTCTTGTTACTGTTCAGTCTTCATTTTTCATTACTATCTCATTCTGGGTCTTCCTATGCCCCTTCTTTCTCTTGGTTGGTATAGCATGGCTCGATGTGGGATTCTGCCTACACTCCTTCTTTCAAGATGATGTTTCCATAATGTTTCATTTTCTTCAAGAGAAAATATAGTGAATTCTGTAATTCTGATGTACATAAAATAAATGAGCTATATGAACTTGCGAGAAAGAAAATGGTGATGAGAAAGTAAACTTATTCCAGGCAGACTAAAATGGTGTACACAGTGGAAAACTGAACCAACACTTGTGCTTTTTATAGTCGAGTTTCAATTATCTGAATTATAAGAGCACACTTTTTGGTCCACCTCACAACTTTAGTCTGCCTTCTCCTACCATTCGTAACCTCACAAAAGCTTTCTGCTCAAACAATGGAATTGAGAATGAATATAGCAGAGGCCAGATTGTCTGAAACTTTAGGTTGATTTCTGAGCTGAAAATTTCTTGCATTTGTGGAGTGTTTGGAGAAATCGATCACAGAGTTTGAAACTGCATGTGAAAAATGCTGGCAAACTGAAACTGTAAGTGATCTTAGATGAGTTAATTTATATATTAGTGCAATTAAAATGCAATAATCTGGATTTGTGTTCTGCTGTTGCACAGTTTTTACTCCTAGGAAGATTAATATCACTAAACATACTTCTAAGTAGTGGAAGTTTCAGTGCATATAAGATAATCTCTTTGATATTTAATTATCAGATTGTCAACTTACTTGTTCTTTTTCTACTGGACTGAGCAGATCACTGTAAAGTTTTACTTCACATATGTAGTTTGGTTTTCACACCATTCAATTTGATTTATTCCAATCAGCAACTCTTTCTATGATAGTAAAAGGACATGTAAAAGCTCATAGAAAATGTAGATTATGTAAAGAAAAATTAATAACAATCTTTCAAATGTTGAAATTCAAATAATGAATATTACCAGAGGGAAAAAGGGATCCTTCCCTGATCAGATTTGTGCAGTTTCATTTATATGTCCACCCCTTTTCCCACTTCAGAATAGGTAAACTGCGTTTAGATATAGAGATGTATGGCAAAATAAAAGGGCTTTGCTTGCAGGTTAGAATCCCGACGGCAAGAGGAGCAAAGGCTACTGCGTCTCTGGATGCCTGCAGCATTAGCCTGGGCACTGTGGCGTGTACTTCAAGCTACCAGTCCAAACACACAGCGCAGCCTCACGTTCACACCACAGCCTGTCGCCACTGCTGATGGTTAGTACATACTTGTACCTGCTGTAAAAGAGATGGTTGTAATAATAAGACAGAGCTATAAAATCATTCTGGTTGCATCTAAAATACTAACCAGACAAATGTTATGAAAACGTAAACAAATACTGTCACAACATGTTGAGCTTACAGAAAAACTTAACTGCAGAATATCACCATACACAAATTTGTTGGACATACACAACTACAAAGAAAAATAAAATAGGTTCAGTTTATCCAGGTAAGTGTTTTGTGTCATATGACCAAACACAAATGAGATCAATTACTACCACTGGACATCTCACATTAATGGTGTAGGTGAAAGGGGCTGCCAAATGCTAAGTTGCTTGTGCAGAAAAATTTTCTTGGGCCAGCCCTGTATACAATCATAATACAAGAATTAGTAAATAAAAAATTGCGATCTGCTTGTATTTTATGGTAAAGTATGATACTCTTCTACAGAATCAGCAAGCTGTAAATGCTGCGAGCGGCTGCAAGTGGAACATGAGAATGTGATGCGGTGTGCAGATGAAGTTTGGAGTGAGTTGGAGCAGCAGCATGAGAGGGAGCTTCGGCACTGTCACGATCAGCTACAGCAGCGTGAGGAGCAGCTACAGCAAGCCGAGCGGAGGCTGCACGACACAGAAGAGCAGCTACGCACTGCAGAGGCAGATAGGTGGGTGCTGGTTTCTTTGCAATCTTTACTGTATTGAACAGTCAACAAATTGTGTTGTCTGTTCCGTATCTTCTCAGTGGCTAAAACTAAGACTGATTGCAAATAATATTTTTTAAGAACATACTTAACCTCAACTTATCATGTTACCTTGTAGTTAACACAAGTTATTGCCAACCAGAAGTTTGCATATTCAAGTTTTGAAGAGGATGTTGTTGTGAGTTTCCATTTTTCATTCTTATATGTGATTCTCTGGGTTTGCTTCTGGTGATACATATCCATGATGTTGACCCCGATTGCATCAAATATTTTGTGTGATCTACAGAAGATAATGAAGTTCTTCACAGAAAATGGCATAACATTTGAAAAATCAATACTCAGAAAAAAGATGCAGGGTCTCATGCACCTCAGTGTTTGAAGTCCACTTACAAGACAATATGTTTCCGGATTTTCATTAGTATTTGTATCCCTTTACCAATGATAATAGAAAAGTTATTCTATTTTATTATTTATTCATTTTCCATTGATCCAGTATAGAAGAGAACTACATGGATAGAGAACGAGTCAAAACGATACATAAGATCAGTATTTGCAGATGCTAACTGATATAAATTGTAATATGTGTATAGGAATAAAATATGCTAATAATTACAAGCTTAGGCGTTTCTTACACTGAACAAAAATAATGAATTACAATTGTTCCACATTGCAAGCTGCAAATTTGATACAACTGAAGTATTTCATAAGCCTGAGTGAAAATTTTTGTGAAATTTGATACAACTGAAGTATTTCATAAGCCTGAGTGAAAATTTTTGTGTGAACATAGGCTATTATGGCAATAGCGAATATTTCAAGTACAATGTGTCATACTTAAGTTACAGCATAGAAATGTTTATATTAAAGAATTTGTTAATAGAGTAAAAAGTGTTTTCCACAAGATAATCTTTTAATTTACTTTCAAACTGTGGCATTACACTGGTAAGATTTTTTATGTCCAATTGAAGTGTATTATACAGCTCCATGCTTGAGTAGTGTACACCACTTTTGTACTAGACTCAAGTTTTTTCTATCAGCATGCAAGCTGTGTTTTGATCTTGTGTTGCAGTTATAAATTAGCTATTGGTTTTCTGCATGGGTAGGTTCTTAATTAAAAAACAATAAAGGGATACACTGTATTGTGAGGTCATTGTTAATATTTTATGTATTTTAAAAAGATTTCTGCATGAATTATTTCTGCTAACTCCTCTCAGAATTTTGATTGCTCTTTTCTGAGTGACAAATACTTTATTTACCATTGGTTGGTTGCTCTAGTATTGTAGCAGTTGCTGCTATAATACATACAGCATAAGTTGCTGAACTAAGTCTTTTTCTCAAGTCCAGAATATGGCAAGTTTAGTTTATGGTCGACATGGAAACCAACGTATTTTGAAGGAAAAAACTTGCTGTATATCTTGATCATTACAGCTTAGACTTATGTCCTCATGAACTTCCTGAGATCCACAAAAATGAATGTACTGTTTTGAGATCATGGAGCACAAAGTTGGCATATGTTGCAACGTCATTGTGAGGTATTTTTTAAACTAAAAGAGATGTACCATCTGCAAAGATAATAAGTTTACTTGTAGCTTTTGCATGAAGTGGGAGGTCATTAATAAAAATAAGAAAGAGCAAGAGGCCCAGCACAGCACTTCTGTACTTACTGTTTCCCAATCAGATGAAGCTCTTGTGCTACCTCCACGATTAGGCAATACCCTCTGCTTTCTATCAGTCAGGTACAATCGAAACCACATTCCCCACTATGTCACTTATAATATATTGCTTTCGAAAGGAGGGTTTCATTGCTCGCACACTTGAAGGCTTTGATTGAATCACAAAATATACCAACTGGAGCCAGTCTATTGTTCAGTGCTTCTAAAACGCTATTGGTGAAGAAAATATAGCATCATTAGTTGGTAGGTCTCTTTGGAATCCGAACTGACAATGGGTAAGAGCCTTGTGGATGTTCAGATGTTCCACAATTCTCTTATGTATAGATTTCTCGAGAATGTTGGAGAAGCACGTCAAAAGGGAAATTGGGCAGTAGTTTGAAGAATCAGTTTTATTTCCTTCTTGAATAGTGGTTTCACATTGACATATTTCATATGCATATGCCTGTGGCACTTTATCATTTTCGACTTTTCTATTAGTACTGACACTCTTTATCTTGGCATATGCATCTGAAAATTGTCCACCATGAAGACTTCCTATCCGCTCTGGTATGAGTTAAAATTTGTTTGGTGTCACTAGATAATGGAACGTGATTTTAATTTGTAATACCACTACTAGTAGTACCGAGAAATTTGATTATACCTTTATAAGCTTTTATAAGTGTTAAAGTCTAAGTAATAGAGGTAAGTTATTTTCAAGATGCAAAATAGTCATACAAACAATATCACAAAAAGAACAGGTTGCTACTCACCGTAAAGGTGAGAAGTTGAGTTGCAGATAGACATCATAGAAAGAACGTTACATATTAGCTTTCAGCCAAAGCCTTCTTCAGAAAAGAGGAGGACACTCATACACACATCACCGCTACCTTCAGCCACTCCAGCCAGACTGCGACGGACACATGTTGAATAGGAGTGACAATCTGGGCCGGTATGGGGAAGGAGGAGGGATAGCAGGGTACAGGTTGGTGAATAGGAATTGGTGCTGCCTGGCATGCAGAGACTAGAAGTGGCATGAAAGGCCTGAGACGAACAGTGTCTGGAGGCTGCGGGAGAGGGAGAGAGGGTGGGCAAAAGATGGGGCAGTGGTAAGATTAAGAGTAGAGAAGGGGAAAAGACCAATGGAAGCACTAGCCAATAGCAGCACATAATGGGAGTGAGTGGAGGAAAATTGTTAGGAGATAACAGGAGAGAAGGGGTGAAACAGTTGGTTGGAGGGTGTGGGAAACTATGTAACTGTAGGTTGAGGCTAGGATGATTTTGGTAGCAGAGAATGTGTTGTAAGGATAGCTCCCACCTGCACAGTTCAGAAAAACTTGTGGTGGAAGGAACGACCTGGATGGCCTGTGTTGTGAAGCAGCCATTGAAATCAAGCATGTTATGTACAGGTGCATGTGTGCCTTAGGATGGTCCACTTTTCTCTTGGTTACAGTCTGGTGGCAGCCATTCATCCTGTGGGCACCTGGTTGGTAGTCATGCCAATATAAAATGTTGAACAATGAATGCTAGTATATCACATAGCTGCTTTCACAGGTGGCCCAGCTTCTTATGGGGGGAGGCTAAGCCCATGACACTAACTATATCTTAACACCTACTACCTCATTCCTCATACACCTTACTAACTATTTCCTAAACATCAAAGATACCAATTTATTGCCCGAGATTCAGCCGCCCACATCAAAGATACCAACGACTTCCTTCACCGACTTAACATGTCATCTTTATGGTGAGTAGCAATCTGTCCTTTTCACAGTGTTGTTAATATTCCAACCTGAACTTTCTATTGTCTGAAAATGGTCATGCGAAACTACAGATTGTAAATTTTGGATTGTTAAAGAATAAGTCACAATCTCTTGGGTTTTTCAGTGTAACTGGTTAATGGTGTACACTATTGATAAATCACAATTGTTCAGTTTTTCTATACAACAAGCAAAATATGTGTTCTACAATATACAGGACCATGTACTCTGATACTCAGGTCATTAAATCAAACAGTGGAAAATTAGGGATGGAATAACAACAATATGAATTAGGATAGCAGACATATGTCTGAAATATGTCTGCTTGTGTCTGTATGTGTGGATGGATATGTGCGTGTGTGCAAGTGTATACCTGTCCTTTATTCCCCCTAAGGTAAGTCTTTCCGCTCCCGGGATTGGAATGACTCCTTACCCTCTCCTTTAAAACCCACTTCCTTTCGTCTTCCCCTCTCCTTCCCTCTTTCCTGATGAGGCAACAGTTTGTTGCGAAAGCTTGAATTTTGTGTGTATGTTTGTGTTTGTTTGTGTGTCTATCAACCTGCCAGCGCTTTTGTTCGGTAAGTCACCTCATCTTTGTTTTTATATATAATTTTTCCCACGTGGAATGTTTCCTTCCATTATATATATATATATATTTTTTGTGTTTCTATCGACCTGCCAGCACTTTCGTATGGTAAGTCACATCATCTTTGTTTTTAAATATATTTTTACAACATGGAATGTTTCCCTCTGTTATATTGATATCATTAATTTGAACCCAACAATTAAGTTTGTTGTTGTCACTGTTGCATTTCAAAATCTTTTCTGTCGTCCTATTTTCTCTTTCTGTTTTTGCCAGTAGTTTCACTTTGTATTCACCTTCTCCTTTTTACCGTAATCTGCTGTACAATTTTATCCCGCCTATATATACTCAATAATACGTAACCCACTTCCAAACCATAACCAAAAAAATTTTTTTTTGACGCTTTCAACACTACCGCCACTATAAAATCCACCATTTCTAGTTCACAAACAGTTCCTTTCACCTTTTAAACAACCATTTCGGCTGGTTCTAATAACTTTCGCTTTATTTCCATTTCTGTTTTTCCCACATCACTGATAATTTTTAGCCACTTCCCACAGGTTTTAACGTCATTATTTCTTTATCAGACAATTGTTAGCCTCATTTTCATAATCTGCCACCACAAAACCACTCCTTTTAATATACACTCCTGGAAATTGAAATAAGAACACCGTGAATTTATTGTCCCAGGAAGGGGAAACTTTATTGACACATTCCTGGGGTCAGATACATCACATGATCACACTGACAGAACCACAGGCACATAGACACAGGCAACAGAGCATGCACAATGTCGGCACTAGTACAGTGTATATCCACCTTTCGCAGCAATGCAGGCTGCTATTCTCCCATGGAGACGATCGTAGAGATGCTGGATGTAGTCCTGTGGAACGGCTTGCCATGCCATTTCCACCTGGCGCCTCAGTTGGACCAGCGTTCGTGCTGGACGTGCAGACCGCGTGAGACGACGCTTCATCCAGTCCAAAACATGCTCAATGGGGGACAGATCCGGAGATCTTGCTGGCCAGGGTAGTTGACTTACACCTTCTAGAGCACGTTGGGTGGCACGGGATACATGCGGACGTGCATTGTCCTGTTGGAACAGCAAGTTCCCTTGCCGGTCTAGGAATGGTAGAACGATGGGTTCGATGACGGTTTGGATGTACCGTGCACTATTCAGTGTCCCCTCGACGATCACCAGTGGTGTACGGCCAGTGTAGGAGATCGCTCCCCACACCATGATGCCGGGTGTTGGCCCTGTGTGCCTCGGTCGTATGCAGTCCTGATTGTGGCGCTCACCTGCACGGCGCCAAACACGCATACGACCATCATTGGCACCAAGGCAGAAGCGACTCTCATCACTGAAGACGACACGTCTCCATTCGTCCCTCCATTCATGCCTGTCGCGACACCACTGGAGGCGGGCTGCACGATGTTGGGGTGTGAGCGGAAGACGGCCTAACGGTGTGCGGGACCGTAGCCCAGCTTCATGGAGACGGTTGCGAATGGTCCTCGCCGATACCCCAGGAGCAACAGTGTCCCTAATTTGCTGGGAAGTGGCGCTGCGGTCCCCTACGGCACTGCGTAGGATCCTACAGTCTTGGCGTGCATCCGTGCGTCGCTGCGGTCCGGTCCCAGGTCGACGGGCACGTGCACCTTCCGCCGACCACTGGCGACACATCGATGTACTGTGGAGACCTCACGCCCCACGTGTTGAGCAATTCGGCGGTACGTCCACCCGGCCTCCCGCATGCCCACTATACGCCCTCGCTCAAAGTCCGTCAACTGCACATACGGTTCACGTCCACGCTGTCGCGGCATGCTACCAGTGTTAAAGACTGCGATGGAGCTCCGTATGCCACGGCAAACTGGCTGACACTGACGGCGGCGGTGCACAAATGCTGCGCAGCTAGCGCCATTCGACGGCCAACACCGCGGTTCCTGGTGTGTCCGCTGTGGCGTGCGTGTGATCATTGCTTGTACAGCCCTCTCGCAGTGTCCGGAGCAAGTATGGTGGGTCTGACACACCGGTGTCAATGTGTTCTTTTTTCCATTTCCAGGAGTGTATTACACGCAGTTTTTTCGAAATTTTCCCGAATTTCTCCGTCATCTAACGTGTTTTGGCGGCAACACAACCACCTAACCTTTGTGCACATCGTTGTCTACCAACCCAAGTCCAACATAACCCAGCTGTAACCAACACATTTTCGCCTTTTTTAACACCAGATCTCCAGTTACTTTCCAGTCCACCTTTATCCCTCCCCATATATTTTTATTTTCATTTTCATTTCAGCCTCATGTTACACTTTCCACCTTAACTGTTTGTGTTTCTATTGACCTGCCAGCACTTTCATATGGTAAGTCACATCATCTTTGTTTTTAAATAAATATGTATATTTTTTTTTTTTTTTTTCTGTACAGGGAATCACTTCAGATGGAGCGGACGCGATTGCGGAGGCAGGTGTCACAGTTGCTGGAGGCAGTTTCAGCAGCAGATGCATCATTGCAGCAGCTGCAGGCAGAGGTGGATGATGTGCTTCGGCCAGAGCTGCGAACATCTAGGCAATTGCACGATCAAATGCGTGATGCACTTGCTGCTGCAGAGTTGCGTTTCCAAAATGAGGTAGGTATGCTACGTGCAAATGTCCTGTAGGCAACTTTTTGTCATATGCCACTCTATGGCTGACACTCAGAACAAATGTTTCACTTATTGTCAATGGATCTCCAAGTGAAGTTTGCCATAATTGGTCACAGCCTGGTTACTGAGTATGTATTATTATGCTCGTCTCTTCCTCACTATAAGTCTTGGATTGCTTTAGGCTGTTAATTTGAAGTTGTGCTTTTACTGCATTGTTGTTAGAACTATGCTATAAAAAATTATTCTTATGTATAGCTATCTAGCAGGATTAAAACTCAAGCATGATAAGGCATTCTGTGACTTATTCATTGTTACAAGTAGATATGCCATCAGCTAGTTCTGATCAGAAGCAACCTATTTCACTAAAATCACATGTAATGAAAAAGCTCCTGAGTTTCCAGTTTGGTGGGAGTGATGAAATATTGTAGAATTTCTATTTGTAAGTCAGTCTGCTGCCCTTCTACCTCGACGTGGCACCAGGGTCTTTAGTAGCCAGCAGCACAGGGGTTGGGATAGGCCAGAGGCTGTGCTTAAATCTGATCATGGGCATTCTTGAGAGTACCAGGTTGCTATACTATTGGGACAACATAGTAAAGGAATAAATAGAGCTTAAAGGGATGAAGGTTATCAACTAAGTTTAGTGTGGGAACACTATATGCGGAAGTTGTGTACAGCAGTGGCCAGCATGTGAGACAGATCAAGGATGCCCATGCAGAGATCCAAGAATTGTCCGATCACTTTGCCTCCCAACCCACTACCCACCCACTGACCACACAAGTCGCTGATGCCTGTATCTACGTGGAGGGGACTGCTATCCCTCATATATAAATATATGGACATCTGCAACCTCTCACCACTTCACCAGAAGATGATGAATATGACATTTGTTGAAACATCATGGTATCTCAACAATGACACTCAGCTTTCAACCCAATAGCTTTTTATCATGCTACTTAATTGTGGTAGGAAAATATGAACAAAGGTTTATACTATTCTTCATTATCTCCTAGAGTCACTATTGCCAAACATCTCACAGACATTAGTAACCTGTACCAACCGGTAACTGACAATACACTTTTTATGATTTCTGAGGTTGCTGTTTTTGACTACCCTCCATATAAAAATGTCTCAGTGAATTCAGTTTTTCCTTTACCCAATTCATTTTTAAATCACAAGTATTCATCTGTTACCAATGTTCTTTTATGGTTGTGCTCAATTTCGAACATCATGTGTGATAATGGATAGAATGATGTGATAATATGTGAAAATGGAAAATTATGCCAGAATTCTTAAAGCTATATTGTGTTGCCTGATTTTTAACATCTGAGGAACTATTCCAACTTAATACTTGTTCAGAGCTTTTTTTTATATCGCAATAAATAAACTACAGATGGTCATTTCATTGTTATCCTTGACAGAGAACTGTGTCATCTACTTCTGTTCATGGAAAACAACCACGTACCTGCAGTTATGAAGATGTCATGCCACTAGGAACCTGTTTTAGCACCAACAAACATCCCAGTCATGGTCATGTTTGTTTTATTTTTTTGAAGATTCTGTCTGTGCATCTATCTCTGACTTACATATTAAATGTGTGTGCTCAAATAAGTAATTGGAATAGATATTCTGGGTTAGATTAATAGATGGACTTCACTGGGGAAACAGTGCACTAGTAGTATTGAGTACTCAGTGGGAGACGAAACATTCAAGAAAAATAACAATATATACAAACAGATTTTAAAAGTTGAGGTTGAGGTAGGGAGTGTTGTGGAACAAAATGATGTGCTAGAGATAAGCTTCATGCAAACAAAATTCCAGTGAGGCTACTATTGGAAGGCGTGGAGTGGCACGTGGCACAGGTTACAATGCAGCATCTGAAACTGATATTGTACAGACCAGTACGCTGGGAAACACTGATTACACAGTATGATGATTTGTTATTGAGAGCTGTGAATATAGTCACACAAAATCATTCTTCAGTATCATAACAGTTAATTAAAGTGGTGACAGCTTATGAAACTATTCTCCATCATCAGATTATCAGTGAGGAGTAAAAAGCACAAAAAGTGGCCTCATGTTCAGGCCTATTAAGGCTGATAAGAATTAACACAGAATTTATTGTGAGAAAAAACTTCATAAACAGCATGAAGGGGGAAAAGATGGTGGTTTGTTTTTTCAGTAGGTTTCTGTCAACAAGTCAGGGAGTTATTTGACAGTTTTAAAGGTGGTAGAATGTGGACCTGTAATTAAAACCATCAAAAAGATTCAATATTGGGCCTAGTACTCATCTACCTATCAAGAACAAAAAATCAATGTCCTTTATTACACAATATTAGAGAAGGACAAGCTGCCACTCACTACATAGTGGAGATGCTGAGTCGCAGATAGGCACAACAAAAAGATATACACAATTATAGCTTTTGGACATTAAGGCCTTTGTCAACAATAGACACACACACACACACACACACACACACACACACACACACACACACACACAATGTAGCATGGTTTCAGTTACCTGAGACTGCAGTCGTGTGCGCGAGTTGTGTTTTCATGAGTGTGCATGTGTGTGTATGTGTGTCTATTGTTGACAAAGGTGTAAATGGCCGAAAGCTATAATTGTGTGAATCTTTTTGTTGTGCTTATCTGCAACTCAGCATCTCCACTATATGGTGAGTGGCAACTTTTCCTTCTCTGATACTGTTACATTCCATCCTGGATTTTCCATTGTTTGATCCCTTTATTACACAATGTCACTGTAACCAAAAGCTAAATTACCTGGTTCCCATCTCCAGTTACATATGTGATTAGAATAACTGTCAATTTTCTCTCTCATCAGGCAAAAGCTCTGTCCCAGAAGCTAGTGGAAAACAGGGATAAGCTGTATTTTATTAATTTAAACTGGAATCAGTTTGCAACTTTTGCTGCAATTATGAAGAGTAGGAGCAATTTTGTTCGATGCCATGAAAGCTATTGAAAATTAATTGAGAATTCTACAAAACCATATCTGTGCTTTATTTCCACACTGTCATGAACCCACTCTGCTGTGCTGGAAAGGTTATCTCCATAAGAACACCGTTACAGTGTGGCTGATGGCTGTATAGTACTTTGGTAGAGACGGCCATGTTGTCTCCTTTGTTGATGCTGCAGAGTCTGCATTGTCCATGTGGCTTCTCATTGTCTAGACGACAATTCCTTTGCTTCTCTGGGTCCAAGAAAAGGTGCGGGTTTTTTAATTATCACTGGGCTACCGAAATCATGATGCAGTATTCCACGTTTTATTTGTAACAAAAATACATATTTATTGCCAAAACTCGAAAAACAACTACACTCAACTGCGGCCAAAACTAAAGTGGCCAAAAACCCGTTGTAGACCAAAGATCATGGTCACAAGCTACAAAGAACATAAAATTTCGATATTGATTATTGATCACAACGCCTAACCTAGTATTATATTAAGCAAATGCTTTCTAACACAACTTTAGTGTATAATATAACAAAATGAGGTCTATTTGACAGTTCCATTACAACACACACATCAAGTCTTATCTTTCAACTGCCATGATAATTAAAAAAACCTTGTAGTAGATTAATGTACATTTCACCTCACTGTTATTTACCATGATCACTAGTGCACTGTAGTAATAATAGTTCATAGCTTTTTTAACTTGAGACGATTTATAAATGTGATTTGAGTCTTAGTATTCTTAGATGGTACTTGAAATGTAATTCTCCTTCACTTCTTTAAAGAGAAATCTTGATTTGCATGATAATCTAATAACTTGGATTGCATGTACAAAATGGTTATAATTACACTAGGGAAAAGACACATGTATGTTTCATTAACAGTTAATCTCACAGACTATACTCTATTCAAAATTACCTTAGGAATGACACTTTAGCAGGCGCACATGGAGGCATGGAACAGAGTTGCCACAATCCACGCATAACTAGTGTGTAATCTAATACTTCATTCAACTTGCTCAAATTTGCAAACCATTCAGTGTACAAAGGTGGAAGTGGCATCAGTGTTTATGGAAGTGATGCACAATGTTCTCATTTCAGTTTTGTTTATAACAGTAAATTTCTTAAGATGGTGTACAGAAATGAACAAAAATTTATTTATTGATGACGGTATTGAATTTTTGATAAGCAAGATACTTTTTTTTATTAAAAATAAATGAACACACTATGTGAATGAAATTTTAAGAATAAATTAAATTTTCATCTGCTGCAAACTAGAACTCAGTCAGTGATCTATTATAACACAAGATAACTGGCATTAAATGTGATGCATAATGCTCCCTTCACCCATCAAAAACCAAGTGAGTGCCATATGGTTTTAGTATGAGAAACAGATTTCTATCTTTATAATTAACTTGTCTTTATTGCACAACAAATAGCAGTAACAACAAAATAAATTACAGCTCCCACTGCCATAATAGGAAGTAAAACAAATTACATTGAACAAACACATGGGACAGAAAACTGCCTAGAATCGGAACACAGTGCAAGTGGCAAGTGTAGTAGTGAGAGTGAATATTTGGCAACTGTGTGTAGTTGCTGTGACTGTATGTCTTGTGCGATTGGCAAAACATGTGCCAGGCCTTCCACATAAGCCTCGCCCTTCCTTTGTAGCTGTCAATCCTAAAGTAATTCTGTACAGAGTATAGCATGCTGCAGAAGAGCACAGCGAATAATTTAATCTTCTTGCATTTAGTTCAGATGTGCATGCTTCCATTCTGCAGGTGAATGAATCAAATTCCAAACTACAGCAGGTGACCAATGAACTGAATGAAATTAATTGTGAATGTGAGCAGCTGCGAGAAGAGGTTGAAACTCTTGAAGTAAGTAACCATGAAATTATTTGTTAGTTTTACTTATTTGTGAGTTTGCTACTTAATCTTCTTCTTTTCATTATTAAAATAATGTACTTGAATCTACATTGACTTTGAAAATGTCCTATTTTAGGTTATAATGACACCCAAATTTTAAAAAATACTGCACAAAACCTATTCTGACTTATGTCAAATAAATGTGAATCACACATGGAAAACAAAAATTGTAGGGAATAAGACTGACTCATGGTTTCACAACTGGTAAAATTGTTCTACAATCATAATATACAAATAAAATTAAATAACTAATTACAAATTAATGTCTCAATTTGTTTTAGTAGTTCTAAACCTGCATGTAAACTCTGTGTTGTCGTGATGAGATTGTATCTATGATCTTGTAATATTTTCCAGAAGACTGATTCTTGATATTATCCTTTCAATGGTTCATGATTGAATATTTGGCATCTGTTGGTTCCCAAACAGGCTTCAGTAGACCTACAAGATACACAATTCTGAAAACCAACTTCCATCACTCCAAAGTAATCCAATATTCCTGACAATGGAGCAGTCTCACTTGAAAATTAACTTTGTGCAAATATTTCTTTCAATCACAAAAAGGGACCCAGCACAATCGGCACCGCCAAACAGTATAAATAAGATATATAACAAAATAAAATTCTCACATTTAACCAGTGAACAGAAAATTAAGTATGGCAAAGTACAAAAAAATACACTTGATATAATCAAAACTATGTAGGCCTACTAACTTCCAGAAACATATTCAGTTACGTCACTAAACTACATGAAGGCATGTGCAACACACAATATACATCAACAACTTCATGCAAGTCACTACATTTGTAAATGCTTTTCTTTGTATTATGATTTTCTTTGGAAAACTGATGAAATAGTATTATTTGTTACTTACAATAAACTGTCAGTTATCATCTTATAACAAGTGGTTATTGACTCCTCACTGACATATTTAGAAATTTTCACAGTGTTAAAAGATGCACATGAAAAATTAATCCGATAGAAAGCACATTTACTGTTAAGTCAATTGACATTGCATTTTTGTTTTGAAAAGTAAGGAGAAGGCTGTCTCCTGATATCATCAACAATAAAATTACATTTTAACAGTTTTTCATTGTTTTACATTAGTAAGTATGCCAACAACATTTAATGTTCAAAAGTTAATTATAATTTCAGTTTACTGCCTTAACAAAAAAAACCAAGCAAACAACCATAGCTGAAATCATTTTATGAAAAATACATCAAATTCCATCCTGATTCTTCATAAACCTTTTGTTCCAGTTTCAAACACTCAAGACACCCACTTCTTCTCGTCTCAACAGTCCCCTCACCCCCATCAACCCTTCAGTAATCAATCCCGAGTTGATCACTTTAGTTTGTTGTCTGGTGTTGCCCTCCAGTGATACAAATTGGAATTCATCCAAGAAGACAAAGTAAATATTCCAGAATTTGAACCAAGAAGAGCTGCCAACATTAGTAACTTAGAAGTAAATATCCTCAAAGTAGTGAAGCAACTTAAATCACTTAATAAAAACAAGTCTTCTGGTCTAGCCTGTATACTAATTAGGTTCATTTCAGAATATGCTGATGCAATAACTCCATACTTAACAATCATACACAACTGCTCGCTCACCAAAAGATTCAAACTCAAAGCCTAGAAAGTTGCACAGGTCACACCAATACTCAAGAAAAATAGTAGGAGTAGTCCACTACATTACAGATCCATATCCTTATCATCAATATGCAGCAGGATTTTGGAACAGGTATTGTGTTCAAATATTATGAATTATGACAAAGAGAAGTCTACTGGCACACAGTCAACACGGATTTAGAAAAACATCGTTCTTGTGAAACACAGCTAGCTCTTTACTAACATGAAGTATTGAGTACTACTGACAAGGGATTTTAAGTTGATTCCATATTTCTAGGTTTCCAGAAGGCTTTTGACACTGTACCTTGTAAGCAGCTTGTAATCAAATTGCGTGCTTATGGAATATTGTCTCAGTTATGCAACTGGATTCGTGATTTCCTGTCAATTCGTTTGATGGACAGTCATCAAGTAAAACAGAAGTGATTTCTGGCATTCCCCAAGGTAGTGTTATAGGCCATTTGCTGTTCCTTATATATATGATTCAGGAGACAATGTGAGCAGCTGTCTTAGGTTGTTTGAAGATGATGCTGTTGTTTATCATCTAGTAAACTCATCAGACAATCAAAACAAATTGCAAAATGATTTAGAAAAGATATCTGAATGGTGCGAAAACTGGCAGTTGACCCTCATCCACATGAGTGCTAAAAGAATCCATTCAACTTTGGTTACACGATAAATCAGTCAAATTCAACTAAATACCTGGAAATTACAATTACAAAGAATTTAAATTGGAAAGAACATGTAGATAACATTGTGGGGAAGGACTGCATTTTATAGGCAGAACACTTAGAAAATGTAGTATATCTACTAAAGAGGCTGCCTACACTATGTTTGTCTGTCCTCTTTTGGAGTGCTGCTGCATGGTCTGGGATCCTTACCAGATAGAATTAACAGAGTACATCGAGAAAGTTCAAAGAAGAGCAGCACATGTTGTATTGTTGCAAAGTAGGGGAGAGAGTGTCATGGACATGATACATGATTTAGGGATAGGCACCATTACAACAAAGGCATTTTTTGTTGTGGCAGAATCTTGACACAAAATTTCAAGCACCAACTTTCTCCTCCAAATGAGAAAATATTTTGTTGACACCAACCTAAATAGGGAGAGATGATCATCATAACAAAATAAAGGAAGTTAGAGCTCACACAGACAGATATAGGTGTTCGTTTTTTCCGTGCACTGTTCAAGAGTGGAATAATAGAGAATTATTGTGAAGCTGATTCGATGAACCCTTTGTCAGGCAGTGAAGTGTGATTTTATTATTTTTTTCTTTTTTTTTTATGAGTATCCATGTAGATGTAGATTTAAATGTAGATGTATGTATTCCATTATAAAACCTATCATCATCATTTGTTTCAATTTGTGTATTCACTATTCCTTACTCACAGTTTAATGATTTCCCAGTACTATCATTCAGCATGATATATAGTATTTGTTTCAGTTTGACATTTTAATAGCTCTTGATTTTTTTTTTGCATTAGATTAGTTTAACTGCGAAGCAGTATGACACATTGGATATATATTTCTGTATTCAATGTATTTTCAAATATTTTAGGTACATGTTTAAAGGAAACCAAACCATCATTTTTTTTTAAATTTGTGTTTTCAGGCTACTGTGCGGGATCTGCGAGCAGAGATTCAGATTCAGAAAGACCATGAAAAGGCAACAACTGCAACACTTAACAGACACATTGTGAGTCTTGAGCAAATGCTGAATAATGCTCAGAATCACACGTGTGGAACAGAAGAGCCAGCAGTCAGTAAGTATTCAACTAAGGTGTTCTACCTCTTTATTAGCATACACTTGCTGCAATAACAGAGTTAGTTGAGGTGAAAATGTATTTACATAAAGGAAGTCTGATAGATTTTGAGATAACATCTTCCAAGAACGCCTTGTCATTAGTGTATGTGTTATTTGGATTGAAAGTAAACTAAAATTTAGTCACTAAACACTGATATCTGTATGCTTTCTATAACTTAAGGAGAGAGGAAGCGCATTTATTTAGCAAAAAATTATGCTCAGACATAGTACTAATAGTAATATGTCATATGTAAGGACAGTGAGCATTTTATTTTGTGGCTAATTTCGGTGTTATTTTTTACAAGCATTTTTTTTATTATTTTCTGCCAATTTTAGTGTTCTTCTCTTTTGCCAATTTTTATATTACTTTCTGATGGCTTATTTGTGAAGAGCCAAATGTTTCATATTTTTGTCCTATTTCATTGTTTTTTAGTGTCACATTAGAAATGAAAATATACCCATCAATTATATTATATTTATTGACATCACAGATTACATTTATTTACATTATTAAAAAAATAAATCATTCATATTAAACCCGTTAAATTTGAACAGAGAAAGAAAAAAAATATCTTTGCAACCAAATGCTGTTGATGTTGCATAAACTGCTGGCAATAAAAATTGCAACTTTAGGAACTTTTGAAAGGATTTCTATCATTTCAGAATATCGTTCACAGCTGAGACTCGCCATTCTAGCTACACATAACAGACTCTTTGCCATGTAAGCATTTATTGAGTTTGTTGTCATCCCATGACTCAAACAAGAACCTACAGCAGTGAACACAGACTTAATCCATGAATCTGTGACCATAATAGTTGTTAGCCTAATTTGCAGGTGCAATCCAGTGTGATATACAGGACATAATATCCCATCTGAGGCCTGCAATCATTTTTATGTTAATAATTGGCAACCAATGCTGTACAATTGCAATAAACGCATGAGATGTTCAATTGACTCTTTTATTAGAACATGTTACGCATTTTGGGATTACACCCATCTTCAGACATCTGTTACAAAAAAGTACAAAACATAAGTGAAAAGCACATTCAACACATCTCAACATTACAGAAAATGAGATTGGATCATATGAGTTACATACCACAAACTTCAACTCCTTCTTAACCAACCAGGCATACAGCCTTGACAACTCAAAGAAAGTGTCCAATAACATGTGACTATAACTGCGACACAAGAAGTCGTAAAAGCAGAGTGTATACTGATGCTAAACAAGTCAACTAGCAGCGAAGCACCCTCGGTAGGGGGTGCTGCATGGTCATATGCTACATGTGTTCACATGTAATTTAATAATAATATACTCAGCATG
This sequence comes from Schistocerca americana, assembly GCF_021461395.2. Lineage (NCBI taxonomy): Eukaryota > Metazoa > Arthropoda > Insecta > Orthoptera > Acrididae > Schistocerca > Schistocerca americana. The sequence goes on along the minus strand of NC_060122.1, from coordinate 471,512,512 downwards.
TAACATGTAACAGGGTGTAATTACGACTAGCAACTGGAATGGTACTTCTGTACATGTTAACACTACAGGATTTAAAAAAAAATTTAAACCCAAAATTTTTACATTGCCATGCTATACCTATAGCCAGTAGTGGTACTAAGCACAACTCAAACCATATGTCAATATAAAATAAATAATGGAGGGGGGGGGGTGTTCCTTCATGAATAAACCTTTCAACCTCCCAAATGTCTGAATGAACACCATCAAATTAAGTATAACCAGCAGTATCCATCATAAACTAAAACCCTGTAATCAGATCACATACAAAAACGTCTTAGGCGCCATCTGTTAAAGCAAATGGCAACCATGTCGGCGGCAGCCATCCGCCTATCGAAATACAGCCAAGTAATATTCATGGGCTATGATTGCCCAAATAGAAGCCTTCAAACAACAACCTACACCCCTCTGCCACATGGAAAAAAGTTTATTCATGAGAGGAAGAACATTTTCATAAAATCCCGAAACACACATGTGGTTCATACCTCATACATTTCTTATATAAACTAGTGGCATGACAATTGCCCAAGTCCTACCTATCTTATTCGGGTACTGGAAAGCTCTACATTTTTAAAAAACTAAAATAGAGCATTAAGTCTAAAATCGATAAAATAAACCATTGTGTCCCCAAGGAGCACGCAAAGGGTACGGTGGTGAACAAATGCTTATATGCCAATCTATCTACCCATCTAACTTTCCCCATATGATGTTAAACTAGCCAACCTCTCAGCAAAAAACCTAGCCTATCATAACAGTATGTGGACAGAACACTGCCAGCTCCTATAAAATACACATTGATAACTTTTTATGAGGGGTTAACAGACACCAAACTCAAAATAGTAGTCGTTCAAACAAGCCAAAAACCCAGTTATTCCCACCGGTAGCCTGTTCATTAAAGACTGGGTAGGAAGCGTGCTGTATACGTGCATAAATCTCCAGATCTTCAAGGTTATCTAAAACCTTCTCTTTTGGTTCTAAGTGCAGAATCCTTAGGCTATCTTCTATCGGGGCCAGCTTATGGCCAGTCTCCCTCATATGGCACCCCAGCCCACTATTGTTATTACAGTTATGTTCTCCACTGTGTCAATGGAATAACTGGTTTTTTGGCTTATTTGAATGGATACTATTTTGAGTTTGGTGTCTGTTAGCCCCTCATAAAAAGTTATCAATGTGTATTTTATAGGAGCTGGCAGTGTTTTGTGCACGTACCATTATGATAGGCTAGGTTTTTTGCTGAGAGGTTGGCTAGTTTAATGTCGTATGAGGAAAGTTAGATGGGTAGATAGGTTGGCATATACATGTTTGTTCACCACCGTATCCTTTGGGTGGTCCTCGGTGACACAATGGTTTATTTTATTGATTTTAGACTTTAAAGTTTTAACGTGTTTAATGCTTTGTTTTTGTTTTTTAAAAATCTACTGCTTTCAAGTATCCGGATAGCATAGGTAGGACTTGGGCAATTGTCGTGCCACTAGTTTATATAAGGAATGTATGACGTATAGCCCACAAGTGTGTTTTGGGATTTTATGAAAACGTTCTTCCTCTCACGATTAAACATTTTTCCATGTGGCAGAGGGGTGTAAGTTGTTGTTTGAAGGCTTCTATTTGGGCAATCATGGCCCATGAATATTACTTGGTTGTATTTCGATAGGTGGATGGCTGCCACTGAGGTGGTTGCCGTTGGCTTTAACAGACGGCGCCTAAGGCAAAGGAAGTAGCGGGCGAGGTTCATGAGGAAGGCATGGCATGCATAAAGCCGATACCGTGAGACCTGTAGATGTTGCACTACCCACAGTTTCCATATCTTCACCTTCATCACTAAAACACTTCCCAATGCAGTTTCAGGTGGCTTGCTGTCCCTCATAGTAGCCTGAGATTTTATTTGTTTTCATTTCGTATAGTTGAGGGATTAATACTATGTGAGCTGATTACAGGGTTTTAGTTTATGGTGGATACTGCTGGTTATACTTAATTTGGTGGTGTTCTTTTAGAGATTTGGGAGGCTGAAAGGTTTATTCATAAAGGAACACCCCCCCCCCCCCTCCCCATTAATTATTTCATATTGATATGTGGTTTGAGTTGTGATTAGTGCCTCTACTGGCTATAGGTATAGCATGGCAATGTAAAAATTTTGGGTTTAAATTTTTTTTTTTAAATCCTGTAGTGTTAATATGTACAGAAGTACCATTCCAGTTGCTAGTCGTAATTACACCCTGTTACATGTTACATGCTGAGTATATTATTATTAAATTACATGTGAACACATGAAGCATATGACCATGCAGCACCCCCTACCGAGGGTGCTTCGCTGTTAGTTGACTTGTTTAGCGTCAGTATACGCTCTGCTTTACGACTTCTTGTGTCGCAGCTATAGTCATATGTTATTGGACACTTTCTTCGAATTGTCAAGGCTGTATGCCTGGTTCATTAGGAAGGCGTTGAAGTTTGTGGTATGTAACTCATATAATCCAATCTCATTTTCTGTAATGTTGAGACGTGTTGAATGTGCTGTTCATTTATGTTTTGTACTTTTTTGTAACAGATGTCTGAAGATGGGTGTAATCCCAAAATGCGTAACATGTTCTAATAAAAGAGTCAATTGAACATCTCATGCGTTTATTGCAATTGTACAGCATTGGTTGCCAATTATTAGCAATCCAGTGTGCTTCAGTGTTTCCTTCATCTCTGCCAGACATCAGGCCCATCATATTTCTCAATATCTTACTGGTTTAGTTACCAAAAATTCATCTCCCAACAATAAAGAAGCAGCTTTCACATTTAACTTGGAATACAGATAATAGTTTTATCTGGTGATGTCAGATGTTCTAATATTTATGCTACACATATCAAATCAAAAATGACAAGAGTTTGGAGAGTTCATTAATGCAGTGCATAGTGCAGTAATTTTAAGTGTCAGGAAGTCTTTTCTGAAAGTACTGGAGTATTGGAGAGTAGCCATGTATTGAAGTGAAATATGAATGATAAATAGTTTAGACAAGAAGAGAATAGAGGCTTTTGAAATGTGGTGCTACAGAAGAATGCTGAAGATTAGATGGATAGATCATGTAATTAATGAGGAGGTACTGAATAAAATTGGGGAAAAGGATTTGTGCCACAACTTGACTAGAAGAAATCAAGGGATCACCAATTTAGTATTGGAGGGCAGCATGGAGGGTAAAAATCGTAGAGGGAGACCAAGAGATGAATACACTTAGCAGGTTCAGAAGGTTGCAGTAGGCACTTGGAGACGAAGAAGCCCACACAGGATAGGGCAGCATGGAGAGCTGCATCAAACCAGTCTCTGGACTGAAGACCACAACAACAACAACAACAACAACAACAGTGCATTAATTAAACTTCATAGTTTTGTAGTACACAATTATAAACATGAAAATCACAAAATCAGCACTTAAAGTGCACAGGCACATAAGTCAACATGGTGCCTGCTCAATACAGGGCATGTGACATCATGGAAACATATTTCTGGTGGTAAAAATGAGAGGTTTATTTCAATACCTATTCAGTACTATTTTTTATATTCAGAAAGTTGAAGAGGATACTGAGCCATTGTGAAAATTAACTTCAGCACATGACAAGTACGATCAAGTTCAATTCAAACCAGCACGGATTCTTACCTCGCAGTGTGTGTGTGTGTGTGTGTGTGTGTGTGTGTGTGTGTGTGTGTGTGTGTGTGGGTGGGTGGGTGCGTGCGCGCGTGCACACAGAAAGAGAGAGCAGAAAAATCTTCATGGGAAGCTGGGACACCCAAAACTAGCATGTGGAAGGACTCTACTTGCAAGAATATTGGTGTGTGCATTGTTACTGCCTCCTCTCTCTCTGCTTCTCTGACATAAACACAATGATGCTGCTGGCATGGCCATGTGACCGGCTTGCTTTGCTGGTTAAAACTATATTGTGAATTATGTTTGTGATGACAGTGTGATATGTTGCATAGACCATGGCCTAGGTTAGGTTGGAAGGTGATAGATGTCATGGTGATCTATATGTTTCCACAAATAAAATGCCATGTTTTCTTTTTCCACAGTTTTGCTTTCATGTTATGAAAATATGTAGTTTAAGCAATATACTGCAATATCGATTTCTAAAAAATGTGTCACTTTCGTACATTAGGTTATACAAAAGCATTGGGAAATGTCATACTGTTACTGGAATGGATATCTTTTGAAGAATGGTATCACATCTATAGTCTGCTCACACTTACTTTAGGATTGATAGCTGCAAAGGAAGTAGTGGGGCGAGGTTCATGAGGAAGGCATGGCATGCATTAAGCCAATACCGTGAGACCTGTAGATGTTGCACTACCCACAGTTTCCATATCTTCACCTCCATCACTAAAACACTTCCCACTGCAGTTTCAGGTGGCTTGCTGTTCCTCATAGTAGCCTGAGATTTTATTTGTTTTCATTTCTTATAGTTGAGGGATTAATAGTTTTCTGTTGCTACTATTGTGTGTTGTGTAATAGTGAACAGTGTTAGAAGCAAGTTCATCAAACATTAAACAAAGTTCGTTTCTCAGCTGGACATTGCCATATATCCATTGAGCTACTTTGTCAACAATTGTTATTGATAAAAGCCACAACTACTCTGTTGTTATTGACAAAATATCTACCATGGCAAAAGCAAATGAGGAGATGTTTAGCTTCAGCACCAAAAGGTCAAAGTAAGTGATAAATTTTAAAAAGTGGAGCTTATGAATCTAATATCTCTTCATAAACCAGTAGAACTGATAAGGAAGAAGCTGTCGGGAAGGTCACCTCTGAAGACTGGAAGAAAGCCACCGTAATGCATCATGGGACAATAATGCTATTTTTTAAAAATTCGATACGGGAAATGATGTGCACTGCAAACATGTATGACCGCAATGAGAGTGATGTTGATGGAGTTTTTTCACTCTCCACATGATAAGATATGCAGGTGGATTCAGCACAATGTTTGTCATGCAGTTTAAACACTGCACAGCAAAATTCTGATTTGATAAGTTTTGACTATTAATAAGAAGCAGTTATCTGCCACAGAGTCCAAAAGAAGTTCATCTCAGGAACTCAGTCTTAATCACACTCTCACTTTTTCCATTATAATTGTTGCTTTACTGAGGTAGAGGTATTTTGCTGTCACAGTTATTATTTCTTCCAAGCCGAGAAGATAAGTTCTCTTGCTTCAATTAATAGACATAACTATTCTGTTTCATTACAAATAAATAGAAAGTTCGACCAGAAAATGTAATAACAATTTAATTATAAACTGAGCACACAGTTTCTCTCAGTGAAATGAAACGGGCCAACAAAGAGGCTCTGTCATTTTCCTGCATGTCAAAAATCTGATAACATTTTCAAAAAATGTACTTTCATACACTTTCTGTATATCATTCTCAAAATTCTTTCCACAGATAAAACTAAAATGGAAACATAATGTAGTTCTTCCGCAAGACACTGATACCAGTTCCATCTCTGTACAGTGAATAGTTTACAAGTTTGAGCAAGTTGAGTGAAATGTAAGATTATGTGTGTGTTCTAAGTGGAAAGTTACAACTCAGTTCTGAACCTCAACATGTTTCTGCCTAAGTGTCAATCCTAAAGAAATTTCAAATAAACTTGCAGAGTAGAGTAGTAGTAGAGGGGATTTTTGGGCGCAAGGTCTTCAGTGCCCATTCAGTAACATAGTGAGACGGGTGTCAAGAAAAATCCCAGAACAGGAATATAAAATGGAATATAAAACACTGGTAACAATCGTTGAGAAATATGTGCTCACCCACACCGAAGCGTGAGATGAAGCAGGGTGTCAGCAGTAAAACCTGGACAACACAGGAAGAAAATAATAGAGGGAGCTAAAACAATGTAGCAGATGGAAGTGGCTGGCTGACTGCAAGGAAAAAAGGGGAGGAGTCAGCCACTCTGCAATACACTAAAACCTCCAACCTAAAAGTTTAGGCCAGAGTCCAGACACATCACAAAACTTAAAAACCCTAGACACACACGTCTCATCATTAGCCAAAACAGAAGGCAGATCTCCATCAACTTGTGCTTCTGCCCTTGCATCATGGTATAAAATGCAGTCTGTTAAAATGTGCTGGACAGAGATGTGCACACCACAAGCATCACAAAACGGAGGATCCTCCTGCCGTAATAAAAAGCTATGTGTGAGAGGACAGTGCCCGATCCGAAGACGTGTGAGGGCCACCTCTTCCCGCCTGAGCAACCGGCAGGAGGAACGCCACGGCCGAGTGGTTGACTTTACCAGTTTATTGGCCGTCACCGCCAGCCATTCGTCCTCCCACAACGCCATGCACTTCCTGTGGAGTGCAGCGATGACTGACTGCAAGGGGATAGGACACTGGACCACATCCTGCTCTCTGCAGGCCTCCTTGGCAGCCCGATCGGCCTGTTCATTGCCCCATATTCCGACATGACCAGGCACCCAGCAGAAGGATACCTCTTTACCCTGCCGTTGGAGCAAGTACAGTTGGTCATGTATCAGCTGGACCATCTCCTCAGTCGGGTACAGGTTCTGCAGTGATTGTAAGGCACTAAGAGAATCGGAGCAGAGAAGAAATCGATCGCCCCGAACATGATTCATCTGCTCCAGTGCCTTCAGGATCGCGTGGAGCTCCGCTGCGAAAACGGTATATTCAGCAGGGAGGTGAATCCGGGTAACTTGATCAGGGAACACTACAGAACAGCCAAGGAAATTCTCCTGTTTGGAGCCATCAGTGTAAACGACAGTGAAACCGTGATGCACATCTAAAATGTTAAAAAACAGACACTGGAATGTAAAATCTGGTGAAACAGACTTACAGAGCCATAGTTCTCCAGGTGGGAAATAAATTGTTATTTTGAGATTATACACATTTCTCAGAGCTGAGGAAAAAAAAAGCCAATAAATGATTTCCGTATTCAGTATCTATCAGTTACCAATATAGGTAAACTGGAGCCCTCAGAGTTACAAGATTTCTTCACGAGAATCAGGAGAAACACAAAATTTTTATGACTTTTTGCAAAAACTGATGATTTCGTGTAATGTCAATAAAAAGTGCTGACTTTGCTTTTTTTATTTGTTTATAGCTAATGCAATTTTTCCTGTCCCTAGCCATATGATGTAAACACTATTATTTGAAATTACAGAATTATCAGAGGAAAATGTAGAAGATTTTGGTGTATAATGACACACTCTTAGTTCTGGACAAAGTTGTTTTTAGTTAAGGCTGAGTCATTCTGATAAGACTCTCTGAACACTGTCCCACATTCTTTATACCAACTGTAATTGCAAGAGGTGGGAAACAATTATATAAAATAATTTAGGGAACAAAATTTATTATCTGTGTTTCTTGTGTGCTGTGTGCATTTCAGTCAGTAACTCATCATATTATTTCATCTCCAGTGTGTAAAAAGCATGAAGATCAGAACATGAAGACACTTGTACAAACTGCATACCAGCAAAAGGAAGAAACTCTTGAGGAACAGACATCTAGAATAATTAATGGCACATTTCCTAATCTTGAGGGACCCATTGATGAATTGACCAAAGTTGTTCGCAGCCTTGACAGCACATTGGAATACATTAAGGTAAGGAATAGTTGATTTCCTTCAGGCAACAAATCTGGAAAAGGAAATGGAAGCATTAGCATTAACTTCTCTTCTATCTTGTTGAAGCACAATGTTTAATAGTTTAATTGGGTGTTTCTTCTCTAGCTTTAACGATCCTTTCCATCCTCTTGTGTTTTCCCTGTAGATGTAAAACTTTGTGTCTTCCAGATTTTCAAACAAAACGTCATGAATTACTGGAATATGTAATAGGAAATTATTTAATATTACTTTCTGCCTCATACGGGATTTGTGCAGCCAGACTGACATTTTTATATTTTGAATTTATGGGCAGTGTCTTTACTAGACTATAAGCAAAGAGAAGCTGCAGTCAAACCCATTTCAGAAATATTTTTTTCCCATAATTGCTTGATTCAACTTCACAAAAAAATTCCAGAAGACAACTGCACTTCCTGAAATGTGCTGCACTGCACTATTCCTGAAATATGAAAACACTGTGTAGTTGGGAATCCTCAAACTATCTTAAAATTCATTCAAGCAATATTTGCAATTATATATCTTTTCTTTATTGAAAATGTCATGTGACTAGGATCTCCCATTGGGTAGACTGTTTGCCGGGTGCAAGTCTTTCAATTTGACGCCACTTCGGCGACTTGTGCATCGATGGGGATGAGATGATGATGATTAGGACAATGCAACACCCAGTCTCTGAGCAGAGAAAATCTCTGATCCAGCCGGCAATCGAACCCGAGCCCTTAGGACTGACATTCTATCACACTGACCACTCAGCTACCGGGGGGCGGACTCTTTTCTTTATTGACGTAGTTTGACTGTAGGGTGTCCTTTTATATTTTTCGCAGTGGGCCAACATCATGTCAATTCAACTGTCCCAAGCTATGTCCTGTTGTGCATATATTAACATTTCAGTATTCTCAAACTATAAAGGAAAAAAATAAATACAGATATAGAGCCATGTCTTGTAATAGAATTTTGATGTTTGAACCAATCTTTGGGTTGAAAACAGCTTTACTTATACTGTACACAGGGCTGAAATAGAGCTCCTGGTTATTAATTACTTACAAGAAATGACTAGAACTGGGACACAAGTACTATTGAGAAGGAGCTAACGGTTGGCTGTCCATTCTTTGGCAATAGCACTAAATACATTCCAGTAATATCTTTTCAATTTTCTTGCTGTGTTTTTCTTCCACTCAGGAATTTCCAATACTAAAATTTAGAAGGTGTTGGTCATTTTCTACCTGAGTCATTGTTTTTATGCTACATTTCTTTCAGTTTTGTAATGAGCTTTCCAACACATTATTACCTTCAACCAAAACGGGTTCCAAAAACTTCAGTCAACGAAACCCAATTTGCGTGTTTCTCACATGATACCACCTAAATAAAACTGCAAAAATATTCCATTGGATCTTAATAAGATTTCAAATTGGTGCAAAGACTGGTAACTTGCTTTAAATGTTCAGAAATGCAAAATTGTGAAAATCATAAAATGAGAAACATAGTACCCTATGACTAAAATATCAGCAATTCCCAACTGGAGTCATTGGAATCACTCATACGAGCACCTGGGTATAACAACTTCACAGTGCTTTGCAGAGTATGGATGTAGATGTAAATTCAGATGACTGCTCAGATATTTTGACTGCTCGTAGGTGATATTTTCTAGAGAATCCATAAAACTAGAGAAAGTATTGTGTCGGTGCAGATATAAGAGCAGTGAAATTGATTTTGCTGTATTGAAATTCCCCAAAAGAGATACTGGTTGAGAGACTGTTAATGTACAATGCTTTAATGTAAGTTTATACAGTGTTAATCAAGTATGTTGTGTGAACTAATGGAAGGAAAATGGGGGTAGGGGATGTTGTAGTAGGTTTAAGTGCAGCACATTCTTCTCGAGCAATAAGGTTTTCAAAGAAATAATATCTACTGAAGTGCTGCATCTGAATTTTTGAATGGCTTACTACTAATAATATCATTTTCATTTTTCCATAAACATATTTCAGAATAATACAAACAAAATAATCTTATCCATTTCACATTTTCAACCGCCTGTAAAACTGCATATTATTATACTTGCAGGAAATTAAAGAAACAGATGACGACAACATTCCATTGAAGCAAGACAAGAATAATCGCAATTTACAGAAGCCTGAAGTTCCACCAAAGGTAATTTGCAGTATGGGATCTAGATACAATAGTCAATTAAATACTCTTAGACCCACTGCATTTTCTCTTTTTTGCTCTATTGATGCAGTTCACCACTAATTATAATTGTGGAGTTTAACCCTATGGATAATGTATTCTGATGAATAAATGCTACATGAATTAGCATCGTGCCAGTAAACACAGCTGATACAGTAGATTAGGATGAAATAACAACTATAAGGAAAGGACACATTGCTACTGCCCACATAGAGGAGGCACTGAGTCACATAAAGGAACAACAAAAAAGAAAAACAGTTTTAGACATTTATTTGAAATTGCAGAATCATTCTGACATTTGCAGTGTTAGGTATGATGATATTATCTATTGGTGATACCTGAAAATATGTGCCGAACCAGGACTCAAACCCGGATATCTGCTTGGTGAGAGTGGTTGCCTTAACAACCCCATTGCTTGTGACATTACTTGATTTCAAGGATTCAGATAGCCAACACCTGAGAAATCCAGGTTCGAGTCCTAGTCCAGCACAATTTTTCGTGTATCACCAGCAGGTAATATCTTCATGCCTAACACAGATCATGTCAAAAAGATTCGGCAATTGTGAATAAATTTCATAAATTTAGTACAGCTGCAAGACCGACACCAATGTCTGTTTCTTCACACATTGTTAAAAATACTAGAAATATTAAAGCTTTTGAACAAAGTCCTTCCTCAGCAGTATGACTATCACTCATTTACACTATAGCTCACATGCTCATGGCTACTGTCTCTGGGCACTATGGCTTAGCATCATGAGATAGTAGCCATGTGCCTGTGAGTTATTGTTGTGCGAATGAGTAACAGTTCTACTTCTGAGGAAAGAATTTGCCCAAAAGCTTTTTCTTTTGCATTGTGCCTTTCTATGACTCAATGCTGCCTCTTCGTGGTGAGTAGCAGTCTATCATTTACATATTGCCGTCGGTAGTTTCTTTTTTATGAATAAAAAGAATCATAAGGAAGCATATAGAGTATCATGTTAAACAATGGAAAGTCCAGGATGGAGTAACAACAATATTATGAAGAGGATAGATTTCTACTCACCATATATAGGAGATGCTGAGTCTCAGAAAGACACAATGAAAAAACTGCTATACATTTTACCTTTTTGGTGAAAGGCCTTTTCCAGAAGTACAAAACGTACATCACACTTTCACACTGGCACAACTCACACACACATGACCACAGAGTCTGGCAGCTGTGGTGCAACTGACTCATAACTGTGCCTGATGGGAACAGAAATCCAGTGTGGGTGGTGGGAGTAAGGTAAAGGTATTGGGCGGGGAAGGCAGGAGGATGTCAGAGTGGGGTGTGAGACAGTGTAGTGCTGATTACAGGAGCATGCAGGGGTGTGGTGGGAGGGGACAGGGTATGGCTGCTATGTGTAGTCGTGAGGCTTGGGAAAGGGGGGGGGGGTGGCAGTGGGAAAGGAGAGAAGTACAGAAGGGGAAAACAACTAGTGGGTGTTTGACAGAACTAAAAGCTGTGTTGTGCCAGAATGGGAACACAGAAGGGCATAAGTAAGTGGAGGACAGGGACCAATGAAGGTCGAGGGCAATGGTATTTATGGGAATGTCGGATATATTACAGAGAGGGTTCCCTCCCGTGCAATTCAGGAATGCTGAAGTCAATAGATTGCACAAGGTGTGAAGCAGTCACTGGTGTGAAGCAGATTGTGTTGGGCAGCACGTTCTGCAACTAGGTGGTCCATCTGTCTCTTGACCATAGTTTGTCAATGGAAACTCTCCCTGCAATATGTTCCATGTCATCGTAACCCCCTGGCCTCACCCTTTGCCAGTCTCTGTCCCCACTTACCTATCCCCTCCACTGCTCCCACTCCAGTACAACACAGCCTTGTATTCTGTCAACTCACCCATTAATTCTTCTCTACTTCTCTCCTATTACATTACATCTCCCCCCTCCCCGCAAACCTTTCAACTGTATCTAGCAACCCTACCCTGTCCCTGTCCCCAACATGTTCGTGCAAGCTCCCACAAGCAATACCACTTCTTCCCCCCAGCCTTAAATTGCTACCCCCCTCCCCTTTCTCTCTCCACGCCTGGTATGTTTCTTCCCTTTGACTCATACCTACACTACTGCTCATTAATTTCAATACACCCTGGTATTTCAGAGTTACAACACAAATCAAATGTTATTTCTCACAAAATATAATTATATTAGCTTCCACATATATAATACAATCACAATCATTATGAAGTATTTTCCTTTGGATTTAATGACTGCCTCACAAACTCGAGGCATGCGGTCAGTCAGGTTTTGTACGTATTGTGAATCTATATGATTCTACACATCCTTAACAACACTCCAGAGATGTTCCTTGCTGGATATATTAACTTCCCTAATATGTCTGTCCACTTCATCCCAGACTATTTCAATGGGATTACAATTGGGGCTTTGGGACGGTCATACCATATCATTAAGTGCTTTGTGTTTTTCCTTTGATGCAATGTAGTTTGTACAGTATGCGGACCAATGTTTTGGGTCATTATCCTGTTGTAAGGAGAACCCTTTCCCTATTAAGCGCAATCCCCTTTGTATTGCATGATACTGAAGTCCGCGGTGGTACTTCTTCTGATCCATACTTCCTATTATTTTCACAATGTCACCAAATCCATCTCTGGCAAAACATTCCCAAACCATAATAGAACCTCCACCATGTTTAACTGGAGGTAGAACACACTGCTGGGCTACCCTTTCCCCTACAAATTGGTGAACAAATATTCTCCTTCTGGTTCCAACATCTCGAACTTCAATTCATTGGTGAATAGCACCTTCATCCACTCTTCCAATGTCCAATTAAAATGTTTTCTAGCCCATTCAAGTCTCTTCTGCATATTTATGGGCCTTAGAATGGGGTCCTCCCCCCATGAACCATGGACCTTGCCATAGGTGGGGAGACTTGTGTGTCTCAGCGTTACAGGTAGCCATACCGTAGGTGCAACCACAACGGAGGGGTATCTGTTGAGAGACCAGACAAATGTGTGGTTCCTGAAGAGGGGCAGCAGCCTTTTCAGTAGTTGCAGGGGCAACAGTCTGGATGATTGGCTGATCTGGCCTTGTAACACTAACCAAAACGGCCTTGCTGTGCTGGTACTGCGAACGCCTGAAAGCAAGGGGAAACTACAGCCATAATTTTTCCCAAGGGCATGTAGCTTTACTGTATGGTTAAATTATGATGGTGTCCTCTTGGGTAAAATATTCCGAAGGTAAAATAGTCCCCCATTTGGATCTCCGGGTGGGGACTACTCAGGAGGACGTCGTTATCAGGAGAAAGAAAAGTGGCATTCTACAGATCGAAGCATGGAATGTCAGATCCCTTAATCGGACAGGTAGGTTAGAAAATTTAAAAAGGGAAATGGATAGGTTAAAGTTAGATATAGTGGGAATTAGCAAAGTTTGGTGGCAGGAGGAACAAGTCTTTTGGTAGGTGAATACAGCATTATAAATACAAAATCAAATAGGGGTAATGCATGAGTAGGTTCAATAATGAATAAAAAAATAGGAGTGTGGGTAAGCTACTACAAACAGCATAGTGAATGCATTATTGTGGCCAAGATAGACACGAAGCCCCCGCCTACTACAGTAGTACAAGTTTATATGCCAACTAGCTCTGCAGATGATGAAGAAATTGATACAATGTATGATGAGATAAAAGAAATTATTCAGATAATGAAGGGAGACAAAAATTTAATAGTCATGGGTGACTGGAATTCAATAGTAGGAAAAGGAAGAGAAGGAAACGTAATAGGTGAATATGGATTGGGGATAAGAAATGAAAGAGGAAGCCGTCTGGTAGAATTTTGCACAGAGCATAACTTAATCATAGCTAACACATGATTCAAAAATCATTAAAGAAGGTTGTATACATGGAAGAAGCCTGGACATACTAGAAGGTATCAGATAGATTATATAATGGTAAGACAGAGATTTAGGAACCAGGTTTTAAATTGTAAGACATTTCCAGGGGCAGATGTGAACTCTGACCACAATCTGTTGGTTATGAACTGTAGATTAAAACTGAAGAAACTGAAAAAAGGTGGGAATTTAAGGAGATGGGACCTGCATAAACTGACTAAACCAGAGGTTGTACAAGTTTCAAAGGGAGCATAAGGGAACAACTGACAGGAATGGAGGAAAGAAATACAGTAGAAGAAGGATGGATAGCTTTGAGGGATGAAGTAGTGAAGGCAGCAGAGGATCAAGTACATAAAAAGACAAGGGCTAGTAGAAATCCTTGGGTAACAGAAGAAATATTGAATTTAATTGATGAAAGGAGAAAATATAAAAATGCAGTTAATGAAGTAGGCAAAAAGGAATACAAACGTCACAAAAATGAGATCGACAGAAAGTGCAAAATGGCTAAGCAGGGATGGCTAGAGGACAAATGTAAGGATGTAGAGTCTTATTTCACTAGGGGGGAGATAGATGCTGACTACAGGAAAATTAGAGACCTTTGGAGAAAAGAGAACCACTTCTATGAATATCAAGAGCTCAGATGGAAACCCAGTTCTAAGCAAAGAAGGGAAAGCAGAGAGGTGGAAGGAGTATATAGAGGGTCTATACAAGGGCGATGTACTTTAGGACTATGTATTGGAAATGGAAGAGGATGTAGATGAAGATGAAATGGGAGATATGATACTGCATGAAGAGTTTGACAGAGCACTGAAAGATCTAAATTGAAACAAGGCCCCAGGAGTAGACAACATTCCATTACAACTACTGACAGCCTTGGGAGAGCCAGTCCTGAGAAAACTCTACCATCTGGTGAGTAAGATGTATGAGACAGGCGAAATACCCTCAGACTTCAAGAAGAATATAATAATTCCAATCCCAAAGAAAGCAGGTGTTGACAGATGTGAAAATTACCGAATTATCAGTTTATTAAGTAACGGCTGCAAAATACTAACGCGAATTCTTTACAGACGAATGGAAAAACTGGTAGAAGCCGACATCGGGGAAGATCAGTTTGGATTCCATAGAAATGTTGGAACACATGAGGCAATACTGACCCTACGACTTATCTTAGAAGATAGATTAAGGAAAGGCAAACCTATGTTTCTAGCATTTGTAGACTTACACAAAGCTTTTGAAAATGTTGACTGGAATACTCTCTTTCAAATTCTGAAGGTGGCAGGGCTAAAACACAGGGAGCGAAAGGCTATTTACAATTTGTACAGAAACCAGGTGGCAGTAATAAGAGTTGAGGGGCATGAAAGGGAAGCAGTGGTTGGGAAGGGAGTGAGACAGGGTTATAGCCTCTCCCCGGTGTTATTCAACCTGTATATTGAGCAAACAGCAAACGAAACAAAAGAAAAATTTGGAGTAGGTATTAAAATCCATGGAGAAGAAATAAAAACTTTGAGGTTCACCAATGACATTGTTATTCTGTCAGAGACAGCAAAGGACTTGGAAGAGCAGTTGAACGGAATGGACAGTGTCTTGAAAGGAGGATATAAGATGAACATCAACAAAAGCAAAACAAGAATAATGGAATGTAGTTGAATTAAGTCAGGTGATGCTGAGGGAATTTGATTAGGAAATGAGACACTTAACATAGTAAAGGAGTTTTGCTATTTGGGGAGCAAAATAACTAATGATGGTCGAAGTAGAGAGGATATAAAATGTAAACTGGTAATGGCAAGGAAAGCATTTCTGAAGAAGAGAAATTTGTTACATCGAGTATAGAATTAAGTGTCAAGAAGTCACTTTTGAAAGTATCTGTATGGAGTGTAGCCATGTATGGAAGTGAAACATGGACGATAAATAGTTTGGACAAGAAGGGAATAGAAGCTTTCAAAATGTGGTGCTACAGAAGAATGCTGAATATTAGATGGGTAGATTACATAATCAATGAGGAGGTGTTGAATAGAATTGGAGAGAAGAGGAGTTTGTGGCACAAATTGACTAGAAGAAGGGATCAGTTGGTAGGACATGTTCTGAGGCATCAAGGAATCACCAATTTAGTATTTGATGGCAGTGTGGAGGGTAAAAATCGTAGAGGGAGACCAAGAGATGAATACACTAAGCAGATTCAGAAGGATGTAGGTTGCAGTAGGTACTGGGAGATGAAGAAGCTTGCACAGGATAGAGTAGCATGGAGAGCTGCATCAAACGAGTCTCAGGACTGAAGACCACAACAACAAAAGAAGGGGGTTTCTTGCTGTGGCACATCCTTTCAAGCTGGCTTCTGTCAGTCCCCTTTTTACTGTTGCAACAGATATTGTCATGTTCATTTCTACTAATTCTGTACGAATTTGGGTCACTGTTTTGAATCTATTTCTCTTACTGGTAATTCTGATATATTTATAACCACTTTTAGTTGTTTTACAAGGTTGTCCTGGTTGTGGTATATCCTTATTGCTACCTGTTGTCTTCTGGTGGTGAAGGGTGTATTGCACACCCCCTATAGACACACTACACTGTTTCACAATTTGGCGAATAGATAAACCTGCTTGGCTAAGTGCTACATTTGCAGCACATGTTTATATGGATATATTCACTCGTGGAGCCATACTACCAATGTGCACACTTCAATGTCACTAAGGAACTGACATGCAGGAACCACATGTTAAGTATCGTAGCAAAGCTTGCCCTTTGCTGTGGACATCACAGGTGCACCAAATGCGGCATCTGTCAGCAAATAGGTAAACAATCAGAGAGGTATATAACGTTTATGTACACAACATTGTTTGTTGGATACTATTGTATCTCAATGACCACAAACAAAAATCACGACATGTGTACAACTGTTGTACTATTCCTCTGCTCCCTCAACCATACCCATGGAGTCAGACCTTATCTACAGAAAACTAGATGTCATTTATTGGGTGTATTGTAATTAATGAGTGGTAGTGTATATTGAAATTATGAAATTAATTTGAACATAGCTGTTACGATAAGTTCTCAGTATAGTTTAAAGTTGTCTCTGTGTGTGTGTGTGTGTGTGTGTGTGTGTGTGTGTGTGTGTGTGTGTGCGTCAGTTATACCTGTCAACTATCGTGCCAAAAGTTAACTGTATTTACCGTGTAGTATTATTCACAGCCTTGCATAATTGATCAAATTGTTGTGTTATTAGCTGTTCCTTTCAAGTAGAAGTTTCATGTTATCTATCACAGTTTTAAGGTAAAAAATATTACAAAATGAAAACCAACTGCCTAGTTTGATGCAAGAATGAGAACCAGTAACAGAAAAATTCTCTTGTTTGTTGATTGTTGCCCGAGCAGCAGTACAAATTTATGAAATGAGCAGTTAAGAGTTCCTGTCGACAAATTGCAGCTCTTGGATTTGGGCATTAGCCACACCTTCAAAACTTGTTATAGGAAAGCCATTATACAGAAGGTATTAAGTGATGGATGCTGGAAAAGATCCATCCTCCCTTAAAGGAACAATTTTAGATGCATTGCACCTTATTGCCAATGCGTGGACAAATGTTAAGGGGTCCACTGACTCTGACTGCTTTTGAAAAGCGGATTCACTGAAGCAGAAAAAGTAAATTGATCTGACATACCAGATCAGAGTAATAATGATGACACCACAACTCTTTTTTCTTCTATGTGGTAAAAGTTGCAGTTGGACCATTCAGTGCAAGATTTCCTAGAAGTTGATAGCAATGTTGTCACTGTTGAAAGTATATATGTTGAACATATGGTTGACTTTCATATACAGGGAAATGGCGACAGTGCAGGAAGTGATACTGATAGTGGTGATGACAGTTGGCTTCCTGCAACAGTGATGGTAATAAAAAATATATTTCTTGTGTTGGTGTCAATGTTTTCCATTGTGTTTACAACCTGGAAATCCATACCGAAAAAAATTGTGTGTTGTGGCAACAGACTGCTCCATAGTACAGCCCAAAGACTAGGTTAGATAGAAAGTGACAATTTGGTTGTGAGTTGGTGAAGCCCCAATGAATGTAAATGTGAAATATAGGCTGAGAAGACAGACTGCAATGTAGTATGCACCGACCTCTACATTTGTGCATCATATTTAATCCCTTAATGCCTGAATAAATTTCTAGATGAAAGATAAAAATAAAAAATTGTGGCACTTTAGAGGTACCCATAACACTCAGGAGAATGCACCACTTGTCAGAAACGTTAGTAGCTTCAGGCAGAACCAGCAACTACCAGTACTGGTACTCAAAAACAGTCAATCTTCCGATTATTAGCACAGCATTGGTATGATGCAAATTTGCAACACTCTTAAGAGGTTAAAGCATTTTGTAAAATTTCACACACTTTTTGTTATAAAATATAAAAGGCTGTATACATTCAGGGTACTGTGTTTGGTACACAAGTATAAATATGAAAACTGCAAAATACAGCACCTTAGCTTCATAAACATTTAAATGATCACGGCAGTCACTTGGTTTGCTGTTACCTGCCTCTCACTAAAATGTGCCATCTTTAGTGCAATTTGCTGCACTAAAGCATCAGGAAAGGTCACGTCAGTGACTGAACATAGTACCAAATGAAGAAAACCTGATAAGTATTTTCATTCATACTATTTATTCATTTACATAGTTTACTCCCACATTGGAGAACTAAAATCAAACATAATACGACAGAGTCTACAATGATTAAGTTTAGGTCTTAGCAGTTAGCAGTTCCTTTGTTTCCCAAAATTTCTTCATTCACTGTGATCTGGCTGCTCGTTCTTCTTCAGATATGACATACTACTTCTGTTCTGATGGTTTTAATGTCAGCTGTGTATATTTGTTCTTTAGAAGCAGTTTCTCGTCTGTGTTGAATTTGGTGTATGGTGATGTTCAATTCATCCAGATCACTTGGTACTTCTTTAAGCCAGATGTTTTTGGTTTTACTGTTCCAGAAGCAGTTGGAAAGTTGCTTCAGGATTCTAGTATTTGGTAGGCAAGATATGTGGCCGAAAAATGCAGTCCTTCTTTTCCGCATTATATCAGTAATGGATTCACTTTCTTATACGTTACTGAATTGGGCAAAAGTCTCCACTGCTGATTAACTTGATGTTTTTTACTGCAATTGTTCAGAATATTCTTCTATCAACTTTCTGCAATTTGTCAGTTGTTGCTTCCAGTTTAATGACAGAGGAGTAATGTGGAAATTTAGCATTTAGTGAGAGAGATCGTTTTTTGTAGGTTGGCCATGTGGTTCTCTGTGCTCACTGTAGTTTTAATGTTCTACTATTTATTGATGCTCTTTCATTAGCATCCAGGTAATAATCTCACCAAGATATTTAAACTTTTTTACTGCTTTAATTTTTTGATCATTATGGAGTGGATGTGTCAACTGGGAAGCTGAGCATAATTTCTGTTTTCTCAAATGAAATTTTCAATCCAACCTTTCCCGCTAATCATTCTAGTTGTTCTATCTGAACCTTTGCTTCATCAATATTGTTTGCTAACAGCACCAAATCATCTGCAAATGCAAGGCAGTTAAGTCGAATCTTTCTTCCAATCTTAACAGGTGGTGGGCATATCTTGTTCCATTCACACATGATTTTTTTCCAGCACACAACTGAACAATAACAGAGACAATCCATCGCCTTGTCGAAGGCCAGTATGAATCTCAAAACATTCAGAGAATTCATTTCTGAACATTACTCTAGCTTTGGTATTTCGAAGGGTGACTGCAACGAGGTGGACAAGTTTCTGATGTAAACCAGATTCTTTAAGAATTGACAGTAGATATTCACAATGGATACTATTGTATGCTTTTTTAAAAATTGACAAAGGTGATCGCTAGCTTCTTGTTCCTGACCCTTTGATGTTTCATTACCCATTTGAGACTAATAATTTGATCAGGACAGCTTCATTCTGGACAAAAACCTCCTTGATATTCGCCTAGTTCACCACCAAGCTGTTCACGAATTCTAAAATACAGAACCTTGGAAAAATTTTTATAAGTAATGTCCAGCAGGGATATACCCCTATAATTGTTTGGATCTTATCTATTTCCTTTTTTGTGTAGTGGATGGATTATTGCAACATTCCATTCCTCTAGTAACTTCCGAGTATTCCAAATGTCAGTAAGACGTTTGAGTAAGTTCAGAATAGTTTGTATATTTGCATATTTCCAATAATTTCGAAGTGAGATAATCGCTGCATTACATCATCAGGATGAGGTGGTATAACTCTTTCTAAATGTGTTTTGTTTCTTGGATAGGGGTCAAATTCCAAATGATGTTCAGGTTCCGCACTATTTAGTAACTGCTTGAAATATTTAGCCAATATCGTTGAATTGCCATAAATGTTACGTGCTACCTTTCCGTTTGTATCCTTCGTTCATACTATGTTCACATATCACGCATAAACTATGAAGATGCAAGAGAGGTTGCTGCTGTATAACTTTTGTAACTTAAAAAGTAATTTCCCACCTTTTACATTTTCCAACATTTTACACTATTTTTTTACGTTCTCTTGAAAAGTGTAAAAGCTGGGTTTCACTAATATCTTCATTAATCCAAGTAACAATACAAATACAAGAAAATACCCCACACATTCACAGAGATATGAAGGATCGAAACAGAAGAACTCAGATTAGAAAGGTTGTAAGACTGTTCAGTTTGCACAAACAAAAAGAACAATGACAGAAATAAAAGATTGGTTCAGTAGTGGAATTAAAATTTAGTGTGAAAGAATATCAATGATAAGGTTTGCTGATGACATTGCTATACTCGATGTACAGTATAATTACTACAAAATACGGAGTGAGTATAATGACTACAAAATACGGAGTGAGAGTAAATCCAAGAAATGTGAAAGTGATGAGAAGTAGCGGAAATGCGATTAGCAATAAACTTAACATTAAAATTGGGGTCCACAAAGTAG
Source organism: Schistocerca americana (assembly GCF_021461395.2). Taxonomy (NCBI): domain Eukaryota; kingdom Metazoa; phylum Arthropoda; class Insecta; order Orthoptera; family Acrididae; genus Schistocerca; species Schistocerca americana. The sequence continues at coordinate 471,491,871 of NC_060122.1, read as the reverse complement.
ATGAAATGGAGGGATTTTGCTACTTTTGATGTAAAATAATGCATGCCGGACAAAGAGAGGAGGATATAAGAAGCAGACTTGTCTAGTCAATTAGGGCAGTCCTTACTAAAAGGTAGTCTACTTTTATCAAAAAATAGTCCTCAATTTGAGGAGGAAACATACTTATGGGGCAGAGAATTGCATGGAAATGAATCATTGACTGGGAGGAAACTGGAAAAGAAGACAACTGAAACATTTGAGTTGCGATGTTACAGAAGAGAGGACTGATAAGATAAAAAATGAGGTGGTTCTCCACAGAATCAGTGAAGAACAGAATATGTGCAAAACACTGTCTAGAAGAAGGAACAAGATAATAGGACATTTTTTATATGTCAGAGAATAACTTTTATAGTGTTAGAGGGAGCCACAGAGGGCAAAAAGAAAGAAGAGAGATTGGAATATAGCAGTCAAAAACCTAGGATTTTTGGTATTAGTGTTACTCTGAATGAAGAGTTTGATCCAGGAGAGGAAACTGTGGTGGGCTGCATCATACCAGTCAGAAGACTGATGACAAGAAGAATGAACTAAGGGAAACTGTGAAACCTTTACTAGCAAATAACTCAAGGAGCATCAATTTTAAACATTAGACAAATAATCCACAAAAAGCTTCACTGGTCTGGCAACTCATAGTAACAAACATTTTGAACTTACGTATCTTTACATAGAAGGTAAGCATTCCATGAAACAACAGAAGAGCAGACAAATGGAGTTGCTTGGAGTATTTGTATCTTCTCCCCTCAGTTTATAGTGCTTCAGCCAGTACAAAATCCATTATACTAAGGATTAAATCACTATTTTACAAGCAAATTTAGTGCTTTTACCTTAGGATAGAATGTCAGCTACATATTGAGCATTCAGAGAAAAATATCAGATGAAAGACAGAGTGTATGACATACTGAGATATGACAAATAAACTTCACTATAGTGTACCAAAGGCAAAACTTCACTATAGTGTACCAAAGGCAATAATGAAAAACAATTAAATAACAGAAATAAAGTGGCTTATCACTAAAAGTCAAGTTACACAGCAAATAGTCAGTAATAAATGTGAAACATATGACACACTTTCATAGAAATGTAGTAATATTGTTATATTCCATTCTGGATTTTCCATTGTTTGACTTTCATAGAAATGTAATAAATGGACTGCACTTTTTTCTTTAATTTTTCTCCATCATATTCTCAGCTATGAAGCAAGTACAAGTTAATCAAAGGCTAAAGAAAACGTGATTAGTTCAGTGTTAAATTCACAGCTTTCAAATTTCCATATAAGGCGGTCCATTATGTAAAGTAAAAGTGAGTGCACAATCAGACCCAGAGGACGACATGATGTTGACATGCCACCATGTCATGCCATATGGCATCACTTGGATGTGGAACAGAGGTGCATGGTGTTAGAAGACCATTCCCCTAGCAACTATCAACTGTACACACCTTGGTGCCCTACTTCCCATTGAAGTAGCTCCTTAACTGGTACCAGGGGCCTGACTGCACCCTATTCCTGTCCTTTCACAAATGAGAAATCTCTGGCAGTATCAAAAATTGAACCCAAGTCTTCCTCACGGCAGTCAGCTATGGAGATGGACAGCGCCTTATGTAGTGTAGAAAATATTTTGTTGTTATTAATGCATCTTTTTCTATTTTGTTACACAGAAATTCCTATTGGGGAACAATCTGATGTCTACAGCAAAACGAGGCATTGTGTACTGGAATGACATATCTTGTGCAAAGGTAAGCATGTTTGAAAATGCATATTAGAAATAATTTGCTAAACACATAAATAAGTGGCCCATAAACAACGAAAAATTGAGCTGTCATACAGTATTTTTTCAAAAAAATTTGTTTTCTTAACATGGTAACATATGAACATTATCGCTGATGTCTAAAAGTTGGAAACAGCTGCATAGAACTTTTTTTTAATTTTATTAATTCAGTCCAGTATAAGACCACATGCCCATCTTCAGTAACACACTGTAAGTACGATTTCTGCATAAATATTCTCTAAAACAATACTACATAATTAAATCATAGCATACATAATTACATATATGGCAGTATATGTCTCATGCTATTAAGAACAAACAGGGCTAACCACACAAATGTCAGCAGAATAATTCATTCGACATATCAATACTGACAGTATGCTGCGAAGATAGCCATATGGACTGATTCACTCCAACATAATAAAATTTTAAAAACAAATACTACGCCAGCAATTTCAATTATTAGTCATCAAAAGTGAACTTCTTGAGACATAATAAATACTTCCTTGTCTTATACCATGTATGAAAACATTCTCATAGTAACAAAACATCTAACTGCTAGATTTGTCTTATTTAACATTTTTATTATGCATTATTTGTCACTCATAAATGAAAATAAGAATCACCGTCAGAATACAAAGATGTAAGTCTTTGGAATGCATAATGAAGAACATAATATTGTAAAAATGACTGTGACTCTGAAAGTAGAATACACTATGAAATCTGTCATCCAGAACACAGATAATAGGAAAAAATAGTTAGACTTGGCTAGAAAGCTGTAGGTTTTGATTTCAGTTGATTTGATTAATACGGGGAGGTAGCCCGCTGTTACATATATCAAAACTTAGTTTCTTTTGCACTTTTGCTCCCTATAATTCTAGTGAACCCAACCAGTACCCTTAAAAAGTATTAGGAGACTCATTGCTAGTTCCTGATTAGACTTGATTTCTTCAGGCTATAATGACATCAGTATTCTGTGTCTTTCGCCATGTTTTTGTTTTTGGATTGTTGTCCAATGTTCTGCATGTTGCCTTCTGATCCAGCCACAAAGTTTTGATTTTACCATTGCCTTATTGATAATTAGGACAGGTTCCTGTCCAAAAAACGGAGTCATCACACATGTGCTCGCAACTCTTATCAGCTTTTTGTTGCCACTAATTCCTGCATGACTAGGGAACCACAGCAGGTTTACAGTGCCACTTTCCCCTAGTCTCCCAAGAGTTTCATAGAAATCCACAATGATCTTTGACCTCATTGCAGGGGCCGATCCACTGCTCCCTTCTTCCAATTGTTGGACTGAAAGGTTTATTGAAACAGCTGGAAGTTATTGTACAGTAAGTCAGCATTTACCCAATGATTCCTATATTCACCATGTTATGTTGGTGTGAGATTCTGGAGATCCTAAAGGAATCCAGTTATTTCCTGTTTTTAACCTGTATGCCCCTGCCGCAATCTCCTTTGTAACCCAAAGGTGTATGTCCAGTGTGATCTCTGTCCCAGCAGGGGGTGTTATGGCTAGCAGGCCAAGCTCTGCACCTTGCCACGCTTCTTAACACTACTTTCTGTTCTTCTTTATTCCATAATATTGTAGCCCCATAAAATACAGTGCTGTATATCCAGTACAACTCCTGGGGCTCAGACCTCAGTTTATACCACAGGCCCTTCTAGTACTCATAACAGTACTGTTTGCCTTGAAATATATACTCTTCATATGAGGAGTCCATGGTAGTTTCACAGCCAGAGTTACTCCTAGATACTTTATTAGCCCCTCTAATGACAGAGTTTCATCAAAGACCTTGACATCCCAGTATGTGTCCTCAGTATGCTTCCTTGTAATTGTATTATAACAGTTTTCTTGGGACTGAACCTTAGGTCCTGTTTTCTGCACCAGTTTTCCACAATATGTAGTGCACATTGTGCCATTGTTCACATATACATTGTTCTACTAGCAAATTTGCCAAAAATTACTGTAACTAAATCATCAGCATATCCTTGGCAAAAATAGCTTCTAGTATTTAACTGTTCGAGTTCATTCACCACTAGGTTCCACAGTAGGGGGGGGGGGGGCAAAACCTCCCTTATAGACACCCCATGGTGGTGTTGATTGCCATTTTCTCATCCATCATGATGGCTCCTTCCTTTATTTTACCTAGCTTGGTCTTAATCCACTTGTATATGGTGGTCCCACTGCCGTGCTCTCCTGCAGTTCTAACAGTGGATTTGTAGGTCATACTGCTAAAATCCCATTCAATATCCAGAAAGGTGCAGAGAGCTTTTTCCTGACAATGTAGAACTAGCTACAGGTTTTACTTTTAATTCCTGTCTTTTTAAAGAAAAGATTATATCTTTAACCACAGGTGTATGATAACATGGGTTCATAGTTATAGTTTGTTAATTTTTTTATGTTCCAGACTACTAGAAGCATGCAGTCATGGAGTTTCACTAATGGGACACTGGGAAATCGACAAGAAAAACATCTAGTGCAGCAAAAGTAGTCTCAGAAGAGGAGTGTCAGTCACAGCAAGCAGTGCACATGGTAATTATTTACTCCAACACGGCAATGCCTCAATGTATGAGCATAATTTTTAACTTTCAGTGATGCAAAATCTAAACTGGGGCCAGCAATGGTGTGTCAAACAGTATGTGAGCCTGATGTGTGGGCCAAAGCTCAGCCTGTCTCTGCTTTGTTCAGTGCTTCTTGGAAGTACCTGGTACAGTGCGACATTTCATTTAGTATAGTGGTATACTGGTATGGCTTTTTCTGTTGGCACAACTAACTTCAGTTCCGGAGAATCGGGGTGTCACCACTGTTTACACTTTGCTGTTTGTTGATGGTATGAAGGACATCCACAGTTCTAGTGGCTGTTTGCACAAAAAGTGGCAATCTAGTTATCTATCACCATAACCCTTTAAGAGTGAATGGGAATGATAGAAGAGTGGGATGAGAACTTTTAATATCTATTATACAGTCATGTAATCGATGGGTACTGCAAATCTGCTACGAAATGACATTGCAGTACCATGCAGAAAGAATTTAAAGATTTAGTTGACAATGAAAGAGCAAAAAATTACAATGCTCAAAAGACGGCATTCATTGTTCTGTACATCAAGAAGCATTTTGTGCTCAATTTGCACGCATGGAGCAGGTGATGAAATTGTTGGTACAAATAGTAAAATTTCTGAAAGTGCACACATTATTCCACATGGCTTGCAACAGTTTTGATGGAACTGAATGAAGAGTATGGAGACTTCATATATTACTGCAAGTACATTGGTTAAGTCAAAGGGTATGCCTGGAACAATTTTTTTATTTAAAACCTGATATAGTTGAATTTATGAAGGAAAAAGAAGTGCAGGAATGAAAATTAAAACTTCCAGAATGGATTGCAGACTTCACATTTAAAGTGGACTTGACTACACACTGCCCACTGTAAGACACAGCAAGGTGTGAAACAATTTACTTCTGGTTTGATGGGGATGCACACAAAAAGAAACTTGCATTGTAGAAGGGGCAAATTGTGACATGCTGTCCAATTCCCTCACTGACTTTAAAGAAAATGTGAGGTCTGAAGAATTAATTGTAGCCTATAAAGAATTACAAGGATAGTTTTCTAAACACTTTGAATATAATGCCAATCTCACATTTGTTTTTGAGCTGTTTTCAAGACTGTTTGCCATTGCAGTTGAAAGTGCCCCTGTGCATGGGCACATGTAACTGTTGATCTGCAATGTAATTCACATTTTAAAGACAAATTCTTTTAAATTACAAACAATGGAAAATCCAGGATAGAATGTACCAATATTATGAAAAGGATAGTTGTTACCCACCTTATAGCATAGATGCTGAGTTGCAGAAAGGCACAACAAAAAGACTGTCAGAAAGATAGCTTTTTGCCAACAAGGCCTTTGTTGTGCCTTTCTGCAACTCTGCATCTCTGCTATATGGCGAGTAGCAAATATCCTTTTCATAATATTGTTACATTCATCTTACATTACAACTGTCCAGGATGTCTACATTGTTTTCCTCAGGGAGAGTTTCCCAATACCCATAATGAGGTTGCAAAAGTTCTACAATATTTCAATCAACATATGTGTGCAAAAGATCTTTTCTCAATAATGAAAATAAATTTGTCACCATTATGTGACAACCCGAGTGTGAAAATCTGTGATACTGTCTGCATCTGTCTGTATGCTGACAGTTTGTACCAGAAAAAAATTATGTCTTCAGATTGCCAAAAATAATTAAATCGTACTGAAACTTTGTTTTGCTTGTGATCTATGTAGTTGATAAATGTGAAATATGAAATCAATTCGTATGCAGTGTGGCTGCATTACCATCTAAATATGGTACATTTGCAGTTTCCCCCCTCTTCCTCTCCTCCCACTTAGGCAGAATAAGGTGGTGGTGGGAGCTGTGTGCAGCCAGGATGAGCACTATGGCACTCAACCCAGGGCACGGTTTGTGTGCCAAATTCTTGGCTGCCTCTGATCTAAGTAAAAATTCTGTGTTGAAAGCTATTCTTAAAATCACAGCCACATATCATTTTCCAATACACAAACATCACCACAGTCTAATTCAGGAATTATCTGATGAATAATAAGGACTAATGAATACTGAAATCAATGCTGAAATGTTTGCTCTTTTATGAGGTTAGAGAGAAGCAACAGAGAAAGGGGAAAAAGTAAAGACAGTTGGGAAAATGAAGAACGCACAAGTTGAATGTAAGATCAAGAGCCACACAGGGGCAAAGAGAGGAATAAGCTAGACTGATTAAACTTGCGACATATTTCCATACTGTGACTGTCAAATAGGTACTAAACTTTAAGATAGTAACAAAACAGAAAACATATACAGAAAACAATTGAAACATAGCTCTGGAAAACATTAACTGATCAAAAAAATGGGTTTAAAATTGAGAAACATGAGACAAGAAAAGGAATAAGGGACTACAAGATGGTTAAGTACAGGAAAACACACTGAGGCAAATTAAAGGGCAGCACACTAATTGTCAATTGGGAAGATTCCATATTTATGTGAATTGTTATAAGAATGAGAGTGAGTCCTATAAGGGCCTGACAAAAACGCTATTGATTATTGCTACATTGCATAATATATTACACAGCAGCAAGTGGCTGTATTGTTGGCCCTAATCATCAGGCAGTGCTGATAAGATCTTGTGAATAGTTATATGGGAACTGTGAAAGTCTATATCAATGATTTCCCTTCCAGTATATCTCATGATGGCCATTATCACACTTCCCAACTATATGATAGAAACAGAAGCCAGTGGATTTAGAAGTTTCCATTCTATGTCATTTTATTTCTTCTTATTTACAGTTGTGGGCCTCACTCTACTGGCTAGAGGAGAAGCTACATCACCATCAGCAGGATGCAAACTGTGACGTTGTGGTGCCAACATTTCATGTGTTACATGGCTTTGAAAAAGCTTATTTCTTGTATAAAGAATAGCATTTGATGTTACACATTCATTTTGTGCGAGATATGACCAAACATTACTGGAATTTTCTAAAATGCAGATTGTTATCTTAGTACATCAGTTGTAGTTGTATACAATACCTGTTTCTTATTAAAGAGAGATAAAGCTTTGAAGAAATTTTACGCTGAGATATCTGGTTGTAGAATTTGGCAGTGAACAACTGCAAAAGTAACTATATTCAGAAAAGCATACCGTCACTGCTGAAGTGCCATTCAACACTCTTATTCAGTCTCAGTCCATGAAATTGTGACATAAAGCAATAAAGTTCTGCCTACTGGTCAACCATTCTATGGCGGTGTATTCATGAATCTTAGTGTGGAGCAGTGACATTAAACAATGGTTCAGTTTCATATATGAATGTTCCTGCAACAGCTGTGATCACAAGTTGTGGGCACATGTCATGACCTTTCTAGCTTTTGTCTAGCTTTGTCCACCACACGACTTGAGAATCTCATGACAAACGGCCATATAAGAGTTTGCCCAACTTTTTTTAAAACAGTGAGCTTAGTCACCATTTACAGCAGATTCTCAGAACTGCCAAGGATTTTTCTTCAGCTGGAGTGCTAGAATTGAGTACATCAGAACAACTGAGGAACTACTTAATGGAGAAGCTAATTGTAACAGCTGGGAGATTTAGATGCTGGCAATAAGCCTCTCCTGATTTTGCCGTCCTGGAAGTATTAGACAGAGGTTCAAGCAGTTTTCTTCTTGCAAGTCAGTTACCTGTAAGCTAAGAGCTGCAAGGAATTTAGTTCACAGTTCATCCGGCACTATAAGATAAAACAGGAAAATAGGAGAATATTACAAACTTTCTTAGTGAATCATATTGGAAAAGATTTTTAATTTGTATTATGAATCTGGATAATTTTTGGTCATATCTCATAAACTGTTTCCAAGCCATAAGGCATGTGTTATAGGATGCCACATTTTAATAGACTGCTTCAGCACTACAACTTCAGGCTCATAAAGTACAGTGCTGAAGAAAAATTGTAAATATGTAATTTTTTTATTTGTTGACTTATAAACATAATTATTTTGATAATCACCATTTCACAATGTAAGTGTACAGTTAAATGTAAATGATCATTTCATGTAACATTGAATATATAGTGCAAAAATATTAGGTGCCAGCTTACAAACTATGCACATTTTATATTGTGTTATTCTCAAATATGTAATGCTGTCTCCTATAAAACTGTATCATTCTGCTGAAAAAAATGAAAAATACAAATCAACCACAAGATCCTTGATATTTTCTTGACTTTTATCACCTGCTTCATATTTCACAGATATTACATAGAGTGAATTTTCAGTACATTGATTATTTCCTAGATCCTTTCAATTTCTCACTGTAAAATGTACAAAGGCATTTAATACCTAACTATTTATGTGATCACCAGTATGCAGGGTGACGCAGCTAAAATAAGGGACCATAAATATCTCCATCATGAGTAAATATTTTGAGGTGTGGTTTCCACTAAGCTATAGGAGACACTATGGTGAATGTCCAGATGTATGCAAGTAATTTTTAATGTTAACAATTGCCAAATTATGAAAGTGGCTTTATTTATTTCAAGTGTCACTATCAAGAAATACAGCAGACATGCATGTTTTGTATATTTTTATTTTATGCAAGGACACATTTCAGGCTTTCATCCATTCAGCTTGCATAATATATTTAGATCTTCTTCAGTACAATGATTTTCTTGCACACATTTTGTGCCACAGCTGCCTTCTGTACTTCAATTAGAGGCACTTTTACTGCCTTTGGTATGAACATAAAGGGGAGGACAGGAGCCACTAATTACAGAACAAAAGGCAGCAGCACCACTCAAAATGCAGTCAGGAAAATTATTATACACATGTTCATGTAAATTTATTATGCAAACTAAAGATGAGTGAAAACTCAAATCGACTGTTTTGCATCTACATAGGGCATGACAATGGCAGAACCATCACTGTTGGTGCAAATGTACTCTAGCTAACGAGACAATGCTTAGACATGAGTATGGAGGAAAACACAATGTGACAACCACAAATGACTTAACAATTTGGCGCGCAAAACCTGGAGCACAGTGTGATGTGAGGGGTCTGGTCCAAGTATACTGATGTTAGCATAATAACTACCAAACCAAGCCTATTGCCACTGGCAAGTAAACATCTGGGTAGCGGCTCTGCCAACATCATGCTTCACACACGCCCTCCGTTTCAGCATTCCTGTTCTGTTGTACTATGATATCCATGACAATTCATCTGCAGCCACCTCAGTGTCTACTGGCAGGAGTACTAAATCCCTTCCCCCTGAAAAGGCCACATAGGGCAAAAATGGCCTGACTTTTCCTGCAACCTCCATCACAAAAGCAAAGAGGGGACAAAATTCCCCAGCAACAGATCAACCACAGAAGGAGACAATGCTGATGCAGCTGGCCCTGCCAGAGGGGCAGAAGATTGTGGAGGCTGTTGTACTAGTTGATCCCCCAGCTACGGTGGGGACAAGGACTCATCCACTGGGGAGTGGGGGAGGAGGGCACCAGTTTAAGTTCCATGGGCTTCGCATCAGCAGTTGCAGGAGCTATCCACACCAGTGCCCTACTTTGCAGTCAAAGTTAGGACAGCAGAGAGTGTGGTGGGGACAGCAGTAGCTGAGCCCACAGCTGCAATTTTGTGCCTACAACTGTAACAAAGCCATGAGCGGCCCCTTCAACCAGCTGGCTTGGAGAAAGCGACATCGAGGGCCCAACAGATTGTGGATGCAACTGATGGAATGACAGGTCAGCTGCTCCCAAGCAGCATCCACCAAAACCAAATGTTGACCATTTGGCCCACCACTACACACCGCAGCCATCCCTATTGCTGGCTGAAAGACCGGGCTGAAATGGCAATCCTATGAGGAAAATGTGGTGGGTCGCAATGGTCCAGGTCATGCAACTCAGATTTGCAACAAATCTAAAAGGCTCTGCTGCTGGTGCGTGTGCAAATTTTTCACCTGGCTTCACCCAGTAATCAGTGTCACCCAGAACATGGCAAGAAAACTAAACAGGGAATTGCTATGGGAAGACACGGACTTCTTCATTTGAGTTTTGAAAGTTTGCATGAATTGCTCCACCTCAGAATTAGAAGCTGGGTGAAACGGAGTGGTAATTAGATGCTGAATACCATTTGAATGCAAATATCTGGAAACTCCTATGACACAAAATTCCAATCATTTTTTTAATTTTTGATTTTTGTGCAGTTGTCACACACCGGCAGAGATGAATGTGCTGCAAGGGCCATAAATTGTCTGGTCACATTTGAGGCTGTTTCCTTCCCACATTTTCTTGCAGGTGTCACAACACGTCCCAATAGTACAATTGACTAACAGTTTGTCCCTGTGGCATGTACTCATAATGAACTGCTCCTTCAAAGTCAAAGAAAACTAACAGCAATGCTTTGACATTTGATCTGACCTGATGAGCTTTTTTTGGTCTTGGAGAACTTTTACTGGCCCATTGTGAAGATTGAACCTTGATCTCTACATCATAACTGTAGACTCACATCTCACCATCAGTTATGATTCTCTTAGGGAACATCTCGTTCTCATTTGCGTGATCCAAAAGCTCTTCACAGATTGCAAGGTGAAGGTCTTTCTGGTCATGAGTCATGAGCCGTGGGATGAACTTGGAGGCAACATAATACATTTCAAGACGCTGTGTCTGGATTTCATGACATGATCCAACAGAAACGTTACATTCCTCTGCAACCTCTTGGACAGTCAGTCTTCGACTGCCATGCACAATTTCATTGACATTCCTGACATGAGTGTCTTTGATAGACGTCAAAGGGCATTCTGAACAAGAGTCATCTTTAACTTTCCTCTTGCCATTTTTTTAAACCATGTGAACTATTCATAACACCAAGTACAGCTTACGCACTCACCACTGTAGGCTTCTTGCATCATTTCGTGTGTCTCTGTAGGAGATGCACACAAAATTTAATGCATACATGTTGCTCCTCTAACTCTGCCATCTCAAAATTTGCAAACTGTGCTGCACAACATCCTACTGAAAAATAAACAGCATACATAGGACAATGAAACTTCAGGAAGCTACACAGTAAACACAGACGTGTCCAGGGATGCCAACCCCATTTCACTCCAACACACCACTGGCATTAAATTATGAATGTTCCAGAATTTTTTGAACATACCTCGTATAGTACCAAGATTATGGTTGTCCCAGACAGGCAATTATAGATCTTTTCAAATTAACACTCTGACAAGAGGACCATCAAATCTGTTAATAAACAATTTTGATGAGTCTTGGGTCTGTTGTAGAGAGACCTATCCTGAGTGTCTGGCTGGTGGCTTTTCATGCAGTCGCTCCTATCTTCCTAGAAAATCAATGTTGAAGTTCTGTGCACATCTCCTGTACCCCTAACATTAGACATTTTGTGATAAAGCTACGGTTTGTGGCTAAGGTACACAGCTATCACACTGAAAGTACAGTTTAAATTCCAGCCTGCATACTAATTCTCCTTTCTTTCTGTTTCTTCAAATAGAATGTCATTAATTAGTATTTCAGGCAAAATTATTCGAAAATAGTTGTTTTCTCTTTAGTAATTTCATTACTAAATCAACCATTACAACAACCTTTCTTCGAATGAGTATTCCATGTGTTAAAGAATAGATAACAGTATCATCTTTCTTGCTATCACTTGTAGTACTAGAACAGAATTCCAGGTGGTATTTGTTGTAGAAGCAACTGATACACAAATTCATAGAGGACTTTGCACATTTAACGAGAGCTCCTTAGGCAGGAGCACACAGAATCTTCAGAAGTGATACCAGAAAATACATCTCATTTATATTCAAAACGACTGTCCTTTCTTCAATCAACTTCGATGTGTACCACCGGTATTTGATCATTCCAGTGAAAGCAGGTGCACTAAATAGACGCAGAATTAAAGAACATATTTTTATAGATTCTTTCCTGGAAGTGATTTCTTGATTAGTCTTTAGCAACTTGGGAACATTTTGCATTTCTTTCATGAAAATTTTAGCCTGACTAAAATTAAATATCGCAAGATTGGCAATGCGGAGTACATTTGAATGGGATAATTTTTATGGTGCTGGTGGGTGCATTTCTTTCAGCTACAAAAATTTGTTGATAAGGTCTTTGATCAGGTGAACAGGTGAACATTATCCAAATATTTTAAGAATACACATTTGCAGACTGTTTGCTGTAATGACTGGTATGTTAATGAATTTATTACAGCAAAAATTACTGTTTTTGAAAAATCTTGCATGACATATACTATTTAACGATATTCTTTGTGATGAAGGAGAAAAAAAGGAACGAAGAAAGAAAAGTAAACCAATAGCATCTGAAGCTGCACTGCCAGCGTGATAGCCATGAATGTTAGCTACTACACTACTTTCACTTGGACATAGTAGCACAAATGTTACAGTTACAGGAGTTATGCATTACACTTACAGCTCACTTTTCTTGGAAACTTTAGGTCATCGTGTGAAATGCGCCTAACTAGGCAGTCAGAAGAGGTTCCTCTACAACATACCTAAAACTCCTTGAAATCTGTGATTACATGTTTTGTGTTGGCAGAAGAGCCAACACCGTGTTATGAGTGGAGGCCAAAATGCACACGTTTTAGCTCATGCAGGCTGGCATGAAGAGGGAAGAACTATACTGACGTGAGGTCTGGAACATGACAAGGAATGAGAATTCGGAAAGCGGACATAATTAGTTTGATACTTAACTTTAATCCATTAATGATGAATTTCACTCTTGACGGTACATGATTCACAATATTATCTGTTCAGAATACATTCTTGAAGTAATTATAGGAACTGAATATGGCGCCTTGCTAGGTCGTAGCAAATGACGTATCTGAAGGCTATGCTAAACTGTCGTCTCTGAAAATGAGAATGTATGTAGATAGTGAACCATCGCTAGCAAAGTTGGCTGTACAACTGGGGCGAGTACTAGGGAGTCTCTCTAGACTAGACCTGCCGTGTGGCGGCGCTCGGTCGGCAATCACTAATAGTGGCGACACGCGGGTCCGACGTATAGTACCGGACCACGGCCGATTTAAAGGCTACCATCTAGCAAGTGTGGTGTCTGGCGGTGACACCACATTCCTCCCCCGCAAATCGGTGTACGGTTGTGGTATAAGGCCTCTGTCCGCTGTGGGGAGGACCCCATGTTGACGTATGCGATGAGGTGGCGAGCCTAACAACAGGCTAGGCTGTGCCACCCGCACCCTGCCATTCGGACCACGGGGAGCTAGGGAATGCCTGAAAACCTACTCCAGGGTGCACGCCAACATGCGGTGTATACGCCCGTAGAGAGACAGGGGGAACCGAAGGGCTGACCTCCATCAGGCCGGGGCGCCCGACGGGCGAAGACAACATATGGTCCGGAGTGGGCAAGAGTTCCATGTCGGAGGACAACTGGTCCCGGGGAGCGATTGGCAGCACCCAGGGGGGCACCCAGTGGCTGCAGCGACGCTTCCACTGCTGGTGTCGATGGCGGGAGAACAGGCAGAGGCAGCGGCGCGTCGCCATGGGGCAAAATGGAAGGCAGCGTCGGCAACACCTGGGGCGCAGGCGAGCCAGTAGATGGGTCCCCAGGGTGCTGACCAGACGGCAACATCGCTGAAAGCAGACAGGGACTGGCAGATCCCATGCGACGACAGAGGTGCAGCTGATTGAGATGCCGGCGCACCTCACCAGAGGCCCCCAAAAAGCAGATACATTGCGCGTCCGAGGCAGCGAAGAATGTGGCCTCTGAGCCAACGCCGTGAACCTCGATAGTGGCAGTAGTAGACAACGTTGTCCAAGGCAAAAGCAGGTGCCTGCCGCTGCACAGGAACCTGATGCGGTGGATGTAGCAAAGACATCAAGGTTCAATGATGGTGACTGTGGAGCAACTCAGCCAGCGAGCGACCATCTCAGGGCTCAGAGTGATACGAGGACAAAAACAGCAATAACGAGTCCTCCCAAGAATGCAACTCTTTCAACTTCAACATCTGTGACTTGAAAGTCCTGACCAATTGTTCAGCTGCACCGTTTGACTGTGGCGAAAATGGTGCAGATGTCAGGTGTTGAATGCCATTGGCCTTGCAGAATGACTGAAATTCTGCGGACATGAATTGTGGGCCATTGTCGGAAACAATTGCCTGTGGAAGACCTTCAATGCAAAAGATAGCAGATAATGCTTGGATGGTGGCAGATGATGTCGTGGAAGACATCTGGACAACAAAAGGAATATTACTGAATGAATCTATCACAACCAACCATCGAGCATTCCAGAATGGACCAGCAAAATGGATGTGTAAGTGTTGCCGAGGGAAAGTGGCTTTTGGCCATGCAAAGAATTTCCACGGTGGTGCTTGTTGTTGTTTGGCACACACCATGCAAGAAGAGCACATATTCGTAATCGCGGCATCGATTCCGAACCAAGTACAGTGCTGACGAGCAAGCTGTTTCATTCTCACTATACCCCAATGTCCTTGGGGGAGAAGCTTTAAGACAGAGGACTGTTATGAACATGGGACCACGACCCTGGACTGATCATTATCAGAACGCAAAAGCAAAACACCATGTCGAACAAAAAGTCTCTCCTTGTGAGCAAAACATCGGCGAACCAACGGGTCCTCAATCCATGACTTTGACAAGGGCCATTTTGTAGCAACAAAATGCAGAATGGTAGCAACAACAGGGTTGGCAGTTGTGGCTGTAGCTACACGATGAAAATCAATCGGAAACGATTCGATCACGTCATCGGTTTCCGAATCAATGAACATGCAAGCAAGTTCAGAGGAATCGAATGCCCTATCCTCAGCAACAGGCAAACGGGACAACGCATCGGTGTTTCCATGCTTAGCAGTGGACCGATACAAGATATCGTAGCAGTACTGCGAGGGGAAAATAGACCAGCGAATAAATTTCTGCGCTGTACGTGGAGGTACAGGCTTGTTTGGATGAAAAAGCGATGTCAAAGGTTTGTGGTCTGTGATTATGGTAAAGGGATGACCATACAAGAAGTCATGAAGCTTTATAACACCAAATACGAGAGCCAATGCTTCCTTCTCGATATGTGAATAATTTCTTTGCACAGACGAGAACAATTTGGACGCAAAGGCAATAGGACGATCGTGCGAGCCACCTTTGCGCACAACCACAGCACCGATCCCAAAATCCGATGCATCCACCATCAACAAAAGGGGCTTCTGTGGATCGAATGGCGTAAGGCAAGTATTGGAAAGCAACGCCAATTTCAACCGGTGAAAGGAGTGTTCGCATTCCTTCGTCCAGACGAACGGAACACCTTTACGGCATAAGCAATGAAGCGGAGCTGAAACGGAAGAGGCATGCAGAACATATCTGGGATAGTAGTTGATTTTTCCCAGCACACTCTGTAGCTGCTTCAAATTCTGCGGCAAAGGCGAGTCTTGTATGACACGGAGGTGCGTGGGACTGAGATGTATGCCTTGGGCATTGAGTACATGGCCCAGGTATGGCAAGCCATGAGCAAAAAAGACACATTTGTCCTTCCGTAAGTGAAGACCATTTTGCTGCAAGACCTGAAATAACATTCTGAGATTGGCTAAATGTTCTTCTTCCATCTTTCTGGAGATCACAATATCGTCCAGATAGTTTGCTGCAGGAGGGACTGCCGCACAAGCAGTTTGTAGATATTGCTGAAACAATGCAGGGGCGGATGCACATCCGAATGGCAGTCGTTTGAATTGATACAAACCAAGATGCGTGTTAACCACCAAAACGCGCTAGGATTCTTCGTCCACTGGTATCTGCAAGTATGCATCTGCTAGGTCCAACTTCAAAAAATATGTGCCTGGGCACAGTTTGTCAAAAAGATCTTCTGGGCGGGGTAAAGGAAAAGCTGCAATCACTAGTTGTGAATTCACTGTTGCCTTGAAGTCCACACAGAGTCTCAATTTTCCCGAAGGTTTTGGCAAAATTACTAAGGGTGATGCCCAGAGAGAAGCCTGCACACATTCAATTACACCTTGTGATTCCAAATCATGTAATGTTTTTGCAACTTCATCATGCAATGCATGGAGAACATTGCGTGCTCTGAAAAATTTCAGTTGCCCGTTTGCTTTCAGTTCCAAATGTGCTTTATAGTTCTTAGCACAACCGAGGCCTGGTGCAAAAATGTCTGTAAATTCTTCACATAGACGAGAAACACTGTCTGAAGGTACAGTCTAGTTCACTGATAGGACCTGATTTACTATAGACAAGTTAAACAACTGAAATAAATCGAAACCAAACAAGTTCACTGCCGAAGAAGAACGAAGGACGTAAAATGACACAAGTTTTTTTTGTTCTTCTTTATGTTGCATGAAGGCTGCACTGTCTTAAACAGGGATCTCTTGACCTGAATAGCTAGTTAACATTTGCGGCACGCAACGGAGGTGTGCCCAGCGGTTTGTAAGTGTCTTGACTGATCAGTGAAACTGCAGCTCCGGTATCAAGCTGGAATGGTATCACTTTGTCATTAATGTCCAAGTCTACAAAACATTTATTGTCCTGCTGACGACGAGAGCGACTGTCTCATGCAATGTGAACTGACACTGGTACAAAATCACTTGTGACTTGACGGGAGTTCCGGCGATGTCAGCGCACACTACTTGTGGGACAAAAACAGTCACTGTTAGAGAGAGTGGCACTGTGCGGAGTGGAATGTATGACATGAATTTCCATGGGCGAAGTTCCGCGAGCCTGAGTATCCTTGGTTCGATTCCGATACCGGAGCGAAGCAAAGGGCCTGGAATGGTTTGGAGTTTCCGATCTGAGCTTTTTCTGGCAAACACTCTTAACATGTCCTTTTTTATTACAGTGAAAGCAAATAGCTTGGCATGACGGGCAATTCTCACGCGAATGTTTAGTAGCGCGCTGCGGGCATGATTTAAAGCACTGCATTTGCTTGTTGGCGAGGCACACGTGGCTGCGAGCCTGGTGGCAGCGGCGCGGTCGGGCGCGAGGACTGTTTACTGCTCTGTGCAGCTCGCCCGGCAGGCCAGTTAACCTGACACACGGCTGGCGAAGTTTAAAATGATTCCTGAGCAAAGTCAAGTGTGTCCTGCCGATCCAATATGTCCATCACTTGTTGAAGGGAGGGATTGACTAGTTTCAAAATCTGTTCCCTTATACGAACATCAGAAAAACTCTGTGCAATTGCATCACGTACCATAGTATCTGAATATGGGAGTCCACATTGACACTCAAAAGCCCAATCCCTAGTAAGGCCTTGCAAGGTTGCAGCTCACTCCCTATTAGTCTGACCTGCCATACATTTTGTTCGCAACTACATTGACGGATTGTTTGAAATATGCATCTAATGCAGACAAAATTTCTTCGTAGGACAGAGTTACTACATCGCGTCAGGGGAAATAATTTGACTATCATACGGTAGGTTTACACACCAACGGATGACAAAAGAAAAGGCTGCCACTTGTTACCTTGAATTCTGTAGGTGGCAAGATGGAATCCAAAAGTGGCGTGACCACTCCGTCCAGCTTTCCAGTGCAGCATCAAAAGGTCTGAAGGTTGGTGCAACTGCGTGTTGTGGCTGCGTTTGCGGTGGCTGCCGCATCATTTTGCATTGCACGTTGACCCTGGACAAGCTGTCCAAGGGCATCCAGTAATGCCTGTGTCTGCTGATTCTGTAAGAGATAAAATTCGGACAGTACATCTGGAGATTGTGGCAAAGCCATTACACAATTAAATCAGGGCAGTCTCAATGACATATATCAGTATAGTTAAGAACACCGTTTTTACTGCTCGTCGCCAGTGTTGTGTTGGATGAAGAGCCAACACCGTGTTATGAGTGGAGGCCAAAATGGACGCGTTTTAGCTCACGCAGGCTGACGTGAAGAGGGAAGAACTATACTGACGTGAGGTCTGGAGCACGACAAGGAATGAGAATTTGGAAAGCGAACATAATTAGTTTGATACTTAACTTTAATCCATTAATAATGAATATCGCTCTTGATGGTACATGATTCACAATATTATCTGTTCAGAATACATTCTTGAAGTAATTATAGGAACTGAATAGGGCGCCTTGCTAGGTCGTAGCAAATGACGTAGCTGAAGGCTATGCTAAACTGTCGTCTCTGAAAATGAGAATGTATGTAGATAGTGAACCATCACTAGCAAAGTTGGCTGTACAACTGGGGCGAGTACTAGGGAGTCTCTCTAGACTAGACCTGCCGTGTGGCGGCGCTCGGTCTGCAATCACTGACAGTGGCGACACGCGGGTCCGAAGTATAGTAACGGACCGCGGTCGATTTAAAGGCTACCACCTAGTAAGTGTCGTGTCTGGCAGTGACACCACATGTCTGATGGTCCCCTTGTGCGATCAATGGATCAGTCATTCAGGAAACACACAATGGCCTACATCCACTTGTGGACTTTTGTTTGTGAGGGAAACTAAAACAGGAGTTCTACTAAGAAACACTGATGACTTCTGAAGACACAAAATGCCATTTTATGCAACCCTGTTCTACAATGTGCGCAGATGGAATTCAATATGCAGCATAACCTGTCCAGAACCGCTTTATAGTATATATCAGTTTTCATGGTCAATATATTGAGAAATTTATATGATCATCATTAATAATAAACACACAAACATTAACTGAGCTGTATGTCTGTTTCCTTATGGTACGGCAGGACAGACATTCGTGGGAGCTTTTCTCCTGATGACAGGACCGCTGTTTGTGGAGCTACCTTGTTACTGTTTAATCCAGTTCCACACATGTAAGGTGAAATCTTCTTCAAAGACTCTTTCCAATGCTGCAGAAAAAAGTATATGCTTCCATTTTAAAAAGTCTGTGCCATAATTTATAAGCAATAAAAATTACTTGCATTTGTCAGAAAATTTACCATGTTGCCTGCTATAACCCAGTGAAAACTGTACTTCAGTGCATTTATCCATTCTGAATATATTCAAGATGATCTGTCTTAGGCGTCTCATGCTGTTCAGTGCTAACATATCAAAAATTATAATCAGTTGTCAGAAGAGTCTGAATTTGCTAAACTATAAACCTATACGGAAAGAGTGTATGATAGTATTTGTCATAGTGGTAGGTAGTCTCAGAGATTGTGTATTGGCATAATCTGTATCATTTCAGGCATGGGGGTTATCTTCACAGTCTCAAATGTTATTGAATTTTGCATACGTTAAAATTCAGGAGTTTAAGTACGAAACACCTATCTTTTTGTTTTCTCCAAAAATATTCCTGCCCCGAGATACAGGCCTCCAAATATGACATTGCAAACACCATTTTGAACATGTGAATTTCAGAAAAAATTTTTAAATGCTGTATCTCTGTAACAGTTCTAGATTTTTACTAGAGTTTTTATATTTGAAGGATAATTGCTTTATGATTACAGTGGTATCCTCAGTTTGGACATATCTGTCAAAGTTCTTTCACTGTTGCCTTTCGAATTTTTTTTTATAATTTACAGATTTTTCTTTTTTTTCCAAAGATGCCAATCCAGAAAAGATAGATTTTTTCTGTTTTTTAGTACCATATTCTCTGTAAAGGAGAGCTTCCACGTTTATGTTTGACAGGTTTTATTTTAAAAAATTATTATTTTTTGCTTAGGGTAATATATGTCTTCACTGAAAACATTTCTGACTAATTTCTTTGTTACAATGTTTATTTCTATTGTCTTTGTCTTTGTTGCAGTTATTTCTTATCACTTTCTTTGTTGCTGTTGTCAGTTTCTTTGTCATGGTTTTTCATTGCAGATTTCTGTATTGTAGTTGTTCAGTGCTAATTTGTTTACTGAAGAGGCTTCTAAGAAATCTGAGACCATCCAGTGAGTTTTGTGTTTTCGTGAGGAATTTGGCAGTTGACACAGTTGCAGTGTGTTTTGTGAAAAGGACTGTTTGAAATGTCTTCTGACTGGGGCCACAGGAAAGTGAAGTGTGCTGACTATTGCATAACCATAAAAGAGTGATATATAATACAAACAAAAAAACAGACTTTATTCAGGTTGAGAATAAGTGTTCTCATTTGAAGACTCTGTTTCAAAGAGAAGATGCTTCCGGTGACGACTTTTTGTATTCTAAATGTTTTGACAGAATAACAACAATGATGGTACTTGAAAAAGCAGAAGCCTCCCATGGTGCAGATG
The DNA here is from genome assembly GCF_021461395.2 of Schistocerca americana. Taxonomy (NCBI): domain Eukaryota; kingdom Metazoa; phylum Arthropoda; class Insecta; order Orthoptera; family Acrididae; genus Schistocerca; species Schistocerca americana. The sequence goes on along the minus strand of NC_060122.1, from coordinate 471,471,400 downwards.
ATGCAGATTTTGCATCAATAGAGGAAGAATTAAATACCCTGAATCAGTCAACTACAGAGGTAGGAATTAGTCCTGTTAAGAAACCATGGTCAGTGAAGTCGAGTCATAAGCTCTATGCATCAACAAAGTGCAGAGAAATTACTAAAGTTATGGATGAATATACTACAGCAAAACTGACCACACTCTTCAAAGTAGAAATTCCATCTTCAGAAGAAAATGAACCAAAGCACTCTTGCACATGTTGCCAGGAATTTTCCACAGATATCATTTCTGCTGTTGACTATTGGGCATCCTACAGGGAAAAGGTTCAAGTTTTAACTATTATTTCAGAGACATTAAAAAAAATAATTGAACCACGTTCCATCAGTATCAAAGTACATGGTAGGCAAAATGCAAATCAAGAAATGTAAGGTCTATGAAAGGAGTCTTTGGAAGACCAGGTCTTTATTATGGTCATCCTGTAGAAGCAGCTGAAGTTCAAATAGTGCAATCATTTTATCTGGAAGATAAATGGGACTGTACTCACCAGAGTGCCAACAAAAAAGACACTATAACTGTAACATTTGAAGGTCAAAAAGTTTTGAAAATGAAGAGATACATGGCTCGCTGTGTTAAAGAAACTTTTGCAGTTTATAAGAGCAGCTATACAACTTCAGATATTGGAAGATCAAAATTTTATGCATTACAACCTAAGTGGGTAGTTCCACACCCACTTAGAGATGTCTGCTTATGTGTGTACTGCGCATGAACTTCGTGTGGGAACTTTGAAGAACTTACTGGAGCACATGACATATGACACCTTGTTTGGGGATGTGAAGTCATTAGTAATCTGTGATGTAAAGCGAAAGACTTGTTTGTTTCAAGAATGTGGTGACTGCCATGGAAAGGGAGGACTGTCTTTACAGACACTTGGCCAGGAAGACGTAGCAGATAACTCTGCAGAAATTACATATGCGACATGGGAGGAAAATAAGCTACTTAAGAAAACTGTTGCCTTCGACAGTTTCATTGATGAACTTGGTAAATGGTCACTGAAAGCAGCAACACATCAGCATCTGAAGAAATTGCAACAAGAACACATAGCAGAAGTGAAAGGGTTAGTACAGGCTGAAGAACTATGTTTAATGCTTCACTGTGATTTCGCTGAGAACTGGTCTGTAATTCTCCCACATGAAGTACACGGGTATCATTGGAGTAATGACGAGGTTTCAATTTTTACAGGAGTGGCATATTTTCAAAACAAGATCACAAGTGTTGCAGTTATCAGTGATGTCACAGCACATGCTTTTCTAGCAATGCGCTTGAAGATGAAAATGTGAACTTGAAATACAGTGAACAGTTGAAAATAGCCAATAGTGTGGAATTAAACACTTCGTTTCAAATAAATTGACTGCCTCAGCAGAAAAGATTAATAAAAGTCAAATTTCTTTTAAAAAATCGACAAAAATAACTTCATTGTTCTGCAAGGCGATTAACACTTGACCGTCAGAAAGGTGGAAACAAAATAAAATCTGAAACTAATAACATATTTTGATGATGATGATGAGAACCCATACTCCGAAGTGCATAGGGGACGATGCCGGAGACCCTTCCGTAATTATGTGAATGTATTTTAATTCACTTGATAGCTCCCGGCCACAGAAATCTGTTTTGTTTTCATTTGACATGAGAGCAACAAACGAAGAGAAAACAGCAAAATCACTTAGCGTAAACACGGGACACGTGGAGACTACCACCTCCCCACTACAACTCAGACTGCTCTTTGCTTCAGGTCCAGATCTACGATATTTCTGAACTGCGGCAATATGAGATAGTGGCGCTCCCCCTCCCTAGAGCGATTGAGGTAGGACGCCAAAAATTTAAAAAATAGACTTTTCAAAAATATCTTCATTTGGTAGTGCACATCTTTCTGGAAAGTCTGATACATAAAACACATATGTTCGAGGGAACATGTTATTTGGTCTTAAGTGTGCCGAAGCGCAGTGCCACGCCTCTTCCCTCAGCATGCTTCCATCGCACGTCTCTGTATTTCGCTCTGAGGAATTCTAATGGGTGCCATCAAACTATATTCGGGCCAAAGGAAATTAAAATCTCCTGTGGTGCCTCTCCTACTCCCAGTCAGCCAGTTTAACATCCTGCCCATCTTTAAAAAAATCTCACAATTAATGCTGGATGGGATTATTTGTAACCGGCAGAATAAGAACTCTTCAGAAAATTTGCAGTCTTTACTGCCTATTAGCTAAAAACTTGCTGTTTTGTGTGTCATATAATTAAATATAGGATACATAAAACCAGTAAAGTCAAGAGACAAGCAAGACAGTACACATTTCTTCAATCCTGAAGTCCTTGCTTTTTTTCCTCTCTCTCTCTCTCTCTCTCTAATGTTGCCACAGCTTTATATGGCATAATTTCCTTTCTGGGAAAGAATATATTACCTCATCAAAGTTCCTCAACATTTTGCTACATTAAAAAACGAAATGTCGTTGTCTAACACTAGAAAAGCTGTTTATACAAATAGTACACAAGACTGGTGTGGTTTCTCGGTCTGATTACGTGTATTTTGTCACTGTCTGCTAGATAAAATGAAATAGGCCTGCCTAATATTGGAGCAATTGTTACACACACCAAATAAACGAGACTGTTTTGACACAAATGGTCATTTTTATCACACGACAATATAATTCACGAAGTACCAGTATCAAATGCCTATCAGGCCTACTACAAGCAAAAAGTTTTATGTTTGGAAGTAGTTTCACGTTTCAATCATACTACCTAGCTTCTACATCTACATCTACATCCATACTCCGCAAGCCACCTGATGGTGCGTGGCGGAGGGCACTCTGAATACATCTATCGGTTCTCCCTTCTATTCCAGTCTCGTATTGTTCGTGGAAAGAAAGATTGTCGCTATGCCTCTGTGTGGGCTCTAATCTCTCTGATTTTATCCGCATGGTCTCTTCGCGAGATATACGTAGAAGGGAGCAATATACTGCTTGACTCCTCGGTAAAGGTACGTTCTCGAAACTTCAACAAAAGCCTGTACCGAGCTACTGCCCGTCTCTCTTCTGAATCATGAGATCGAAAAATAGTAATACGAAAATTTTAAATCGTCATATTTTTTCGTAATTTGTGTGAGTCCCCGTTTCTTCTCCGTCCTCGTTCTAACAAATAATCTTGTCATCACTAATCCTGTAACTATTCTTGCCCGTGTCAAAACTTATTCTCTGGTTAACTACACTAACCCTCCCACAATCACCGTTTAGTTATCCCACATTTATTCTCTGTTTTTTTTTCCTTTATTAAAACAGCCATATATGTACATAAGCACAAAAACAAAGTAATGAAGTGCTGGAACTGTTTCAACACGAATTGTATTCTACAATAGACTGAAGAACACATTTCAATATAGTGCCATTTGTAAGCTTACAAAATAGAACAAAAATAGTAAACTGACAATAGCCTCTCCAGTCCAGACAGAGATATAGAACCAAAACGCAAACATATATATAATTGACTCTCTTAACCGTCCAAGCTCAAAGTCATTTGGAGCATACAAACGGATACCAAGAGATGGACAGGAAACATAAATTAATGAAAACGTCATAATGAAGTTAATAACACCATTGAGAAGTCGGGAGCAGTCCTAGGAACGGGTGTAGCCCCTTGTTCGTTGTGTATTTTGTTCGCTACATAGTCTTGCATGTGGTTTGTTTCCTTACCGGCATCGAGAATTACCCTACGCCTTGTTTTTCAAAAATTATGTCTAACATGTTAGCAAACATCTTCCTGAAATTTGGGTAACGTTTCATCTTCCAACGTGCCGTTCTCATGTAGGCCTCGAAACTAATGAGATTACCTTCACTATTGTGGATTATGATATATGTCACAAACTGTCCTAACATCCACATCGCGGTGTTGTTCTTGGTAGCGGGAAAGTGTTTCGTGTCCGGCCAGAGCAGGATGTCGGTGCAGTGGCTGGCTGGGCTGCTGCGGGTAATCAGGCCCAGCCTAGGCTGCACCCATTTCCAGTTAATGAGATGACTGCCACAAGTGAAGCGATGGTGTAAGGTGTCGACCAGACCACAGCGGACGCATTCATCACTGTCACATAAGCCGACTCTATGCAACCTTTCATTAGTGGGCATACCATCGTTTACCACTTTATACCATGTGGACGCCATTTCAGCAGTGTGGACGGTTAAACTTACGTTGTCCCAAACTGCCTTCCAATGAACACTCGGGTATTTAAGTTCAATAGGATTCCGGACTATTGGAGATGTCCATCTTTTTAATAACAGGTGCGTCGTCGGTAAATTCTTCGTGAAATAATGTCCATCAATATAGCTTACTTCAAGAAAAAACTGCTCGACATGTCGTAGTTTGTAATGTATTTTACCTACATCAATGGGTGGGTGCATATCGGTGGGTTGTAAGGTTCGGAAGAGCCAACTGGTTACGCTAAGAGGTTCCTTGTCCAACAAATGAGTGATTCGTTTAATATATAACGCAGTACACTTTCGGTTAATGTCAGGCATGTTGAGTCCGCCGGCCTGTCTGGAAGACGTCAGCGTGGTGTATTTCACTTTGAACAGATGCCCTCGCCAGATAAATCTATAAGAGAGTTTCATCACGTTTTTGGCCTGCATCTTGGGGTCTGGAAATAGTTGAGCCATATAGTACGCTTTACTGAATATATAACTGCTGAGGAGTCGTATGCGTTGGAGAATGTTGACGGACCGCCAATTGTTTTCATAGATGGCACCTTGCACTTTATTGGTGACCTGCTTCCAATTTTTTGCATTCATTTTTAGCGGGCATTTGTCGATAATCATCCCCAGAGTGGTGTGGGCTTCGACACGCTTCGCCCAAGGTATAACAGCTGCGTCGAATCCTCGAATGTTGACAAAGGTGCACTTACCGGGGTTGATTTTAGCACCGGAAGCACGACAGTACTCGTCTACCGCGGTCTTGAGGGTTGTTACATCTCCGTCGTTGCGCAATAACACTCCGACGTCGTCGGCGTAAGCACGAACAACGAAGGACGTTCCGGCGATCGAAAGGCCTGCAAGTTTGTCATGAATAGAGCGTAAGAGCGGCTCGAGCGATAAAACAAATAACATCATGGAGAGAGGGCTCCCCTGCGGCACTCCTCTTTGGACCTCGATGGGTTCTGATTCTGGTTGTAGTGCCCGTGACGAAATGTTGCACGACATTAATAACCCGTTGATCAAAACCGCACCGCTGCAGTAGCTGTAGGAGGTACTCGTGGCGGACGCGATCAAAAGCCTTGCAAAAGTCGATAAACAGCAATGCGAGATTCACGTTAGTGACTGACGCTATGGCTATTACATCTCTATATTCCGAAAGGGGCGTCATAATAGTGCGACCAGGGAAGCATGATTGATGGTTGTGAATCGTGAATCACTTGCTTCATTAACGGAGACAATCTGCTATTGAGTGCTCTGGCAAAGGCTTTGTAATCAAAATTGAGTAAAGTAATAGGTCGGAAGTTATCTAAGGTTTTTCGGTGTTTGCTTTTTGGTATCAATACAATTCGGCTTTCCTTCATTTTCGGCCGGCACGTCACTCCCTCGCATCACTTCATTGAGAACATCTGTAAATGCGTGTCCGATTATGGGCCAGAAACGCACATAAAATTCCCGTGGCAAACCATCAGGGCCGGGGGATTTATTCGATGGCGAGCCAGATATCAGTTCAAGGACTTCGTCTGGAGCAAAATCGTGTACGACCGCCGAGTTGTCCGCAGACGTGACTACGGTGGGCAGAGCACGCACGATATCGCCGCCGTCATCACCATATGTACGCACTGCGAGTACAGATCCGTGAAGTACCGGTAAACTACAGTAAGAATATCACTCTGTCGGGTCAAACGGAGTCCATCATCTGTGTCCAGCTCCCCGATAAAAGCTCGCTTGCGATGGGCACGATGTTTTATGAGGTGATACAGCGATGCAAGTTCGTCCTCTTGACGCGATTTTGCTTTGGATCTGATCTTCAGTCCTTCAAGCTGCGTTCGCTTTATGCCTATAAGCTTCGCCTTTATTTGTTTGATGGTCGTCAGCTGTGTGTTGGTTGGTGTCGTAGTCGCATACAACTCTCGCAGAACTGTCTGGTAAAAATCAATCGTACGTTTGACATCTTGCGCTCGTTGCCAACTGTAGTTTCTTAAGGATAATGGCATTTTCCGTTTGACCACAGCATTCCACCAAGCTATCTTGCTCGGATATCTGCAGCATTGCTTGAGACAATCCGCCAATGTCGTGGAGATGACATCTTGTAGCAAGGCATCGGCGAGAATAGAAACATTTAGGCTCCACGGAATCCTATGTCATTTAGTGTGCTGTTTGGCCAGATTTATCGTGACACAGAGGGCGCAGTGGTCGGAGAAACTAGCCGGAATGACATCGGCGTCCAGAATATGTTGGCAAATGTTCTCAGAGATGTACAAACAGTCTAGACAGCTACATGCGGTGGTGGTCAGGTACGTGTACTTTACCAGGGTAGGAAAGTTTAGTTCCCACGCATCCTTCAGCTGCAGGTGACGCACCAGATCATGTAGTTCCCTACAGTAATTAAAGTTTGGCGATTGGTCTTTCCTGTGGACCACACAGTTGAAATCACCACTAATTATCAACTGGGTTGGGTTGCGGCGTAACAAGTATATGATGTCTTGTTTAAAGAAGTTAGCTCTTTCTGATTTTAAGGTCGTTCCAGATGGAGCATAGATATTGACGAGGGTGACGTCAAAATTTGGCAAGCTATGCCTCTACCGGAGTCCAACATTTCGATATTGCTCACTGGGATTCCGTCTCGCGATAGAATGGCCGTACCTGTACCCCCGTCCGCCACGGTGTTTACGATTGTTGCAAATCCTGATACATGAAAACTTAAGATAGACACTTCCTGTAACAGAACTATATTAGCGTCGGACTCATAGATAAACTGCCGTAGCATTGCTAATTTTATATCTGTCCTAACTCTATTAATGTTCAGGGACAAAAACTTATAAGCTTGACTCACGATCGTCCGAGACTTGTGGGTGACGGGAAGCGTAGGAAGCGCGGTGGTGGTGGTGGTGGTTAGTGTTTAACGTCCCGTCGACAACGAGGTCATTAGAGACGGAGCGCAAGCTCGGGTTAGGGAAGGATTGGGAAGGAAATCGGCCGTGCCCTTTCAAAGGAACCATCCCGGCATTTGCCTGAAACGATTTAGGGAAATCACGGAAAACCTAAAGCAGGATGGCTGGAGACGGGATTGAACCGTCGTCCTCCCGAATGCGAGTCCAGTGTGCTAACGTAGGAAGCGCAGTCCATCTCACCGTCGGACTTCGAACCTACATCCGCAGGTTTTGTACTAGTTTTTGCGCTGACTTTACTTTTAGAGTTACTTCCAGCCATGGAGTCCTTTGGTTTAACTTTATTTTGCCGTCGCACAGTCGTCCTTAGTGTCATAGAACACGGCGGAATCGACGAGTCATGGCTGTAAGCAGTATGTGAAAGTCCTTGCTTCTGAACGGGTGACGGCAACTCCGAAGACGCGGCTTCAATAGACTCACTGTATTTGTTTGGAGCCGCACTGGCTGTTTGTATACAGCTGTCCGGGTCCTCGTGTTTGGAAGCAGTTTCGAGGTGGCGGCTGTTTATGTTATGCTCTACGCCGCGTGCTTCATCCGCTGTGTTTACGAGTTGCAGTTGACTGACTGCTGCCTCTTGTGTGTTGGCCACCTGTGGCGAGTCGACATGCGGCATCGGAACGGATTGCTGTAAACACTCGATTGGCCTCGTATTGTCAGTTTCTGCGTCGGGCAGTTGAATGGGAATTTGGCGGGTCGTAACTGAGCCATCCGACACATGCGTGTCCCGTGTGGAGGCCCGTGGCTCCGCGTCATCGGTTTGATTTTTTACCACCTGGTCGCCGGAACCACTACCGTCACTAGTACGCCGTCGTTTGTTGCCGACAGATAATGCAACAGCGGTGGCTAAGGGGTGACTGGCCACGGGTTTTTGAGGCAAGGGTGGGAAGGTGACATTACCGAGATCGTTGTCCTCTGACACAGATGCACTCGGTTGGGAGTCAGTCACAGAAGGCGTCTGATTTTGAGTTAGGACATCAGCCAATGTTAATCTCTGTCGTTGTTGCAGATTAATTCGAAGTACGACAACGCCCCGTGGGCAATCCTCTCGTAAGTGGCCCTCGTGTTACAGATAAAACAAGTGCCTACTTGTCCCTCGTAAATGACATGAGCCTTATAACCACAAACCATTATATAGGATGGGACATTGACTTTAACGGCCATGTCAACTGAGCGAACCCCACTATAACATTGGAGTTTGTGACGGCTCGACCATTTTTCGTTTCTAATCTGTCGGATGTCACCGTATTTGGCGAGGACAGCTCTAAGAAAACAATTCTCAACCTCAGGTGGCAAATTGAACACTCACACTTGTTTATACTCAATGTCAGCGTTAGTTATTGGAACTGTACTCACCGACTGATCACGATGTCGGAACTCTGCTTTCCCACCAGTATTCACCAAAATTTTCTCCAGTTGCATCTGGTCTAAAAACTTCACAAAGAAACAGTATTCCGCCATGTCACAATATGCTAAATAGCTAAAATATGGCGCCGAGTGAGGATCGCGAGTGTGTAAAGTCCGGAAAAAAGTGTAAAAACAACGAGGAAAAGTGTTTATCGTGCAGTATAATCAGTGTGTATTGTGAAAACTTGTGCATGCCATGCTACATAATAAAGAAAGTCGCAGAAAAAAACTGTGGAACCACAAGAAGTAATAAGGAGAATTACACATGTGGAGCATCTACATCGTCTTTCGGGGAAACAAGTGTGATATTAAGTTCGGATCCCTGCCACTGCAAGAAACGTGCGGTTAAGGGTGTAATGTGCACGATATGTAAAACTGTGTTTCATTATTCATGTGTTAACGTAAATCCTAAACGTAAGATTTGGTTCTGCGCAAAATGTAGCAGAGAAGATCCTGTGCAAAAACTTAATAAGGTGGATTACACAAACAATATCATTGCAGTGTTAGTGGAAGAGATACGCGTTTTACAACACGAGTGCAACAAATCCCCGCAGCTCAACACAACGGGCGTAAATAAATCGTACAGTGAACTCCACTCAGGAACCATTAACTATAGTAGCAAAAATATAAGTCATAACTTGTGTAAAAAGTACGGGAGAGTAGGCAGTAATGGCGTATGCGAAACAAAGTTCCGTTCTTGGCGTGCAAAAGTTGATCCGTCGCCGAAAATACACGAAAATTCATCGTCAGAAAGGAAATATGATACCAATGTCCACAGGGCCAGACTAAACCCATCTATTCAATTATGAAACAGATACGAAGTGCTAAGCGAAATAAGTGATGATAGTGCTTCAGAAAATATTTTTGAAAATACGCAGGTACATGTTTCAGCCGTTGCTGCTCCCCTGAATAGGCCTACGCGCAATTTATGTCAACATATGCCTAGGTCACAGCAAAAAGTACATAATCACATGGGAAAACTGCACATTCTAGCTGATAGCCACGGGCGCGGAATAGCCTCTCTTGTTAATGAGTCATCAGTTGTGAAATCCACGAGTTATGTCAAGCCTGGGGCTTCCCTTTCGGAGGTAATTAAGAATGTTTACACTGATGAAATTATCAAGTTGACTTCAAAAGACTTTGTAGCTTTGTTTGGTGGTTCTAACGATGTATATAAAAATGAAACCTCTAAAGCCTGCTCAGAATTGAAAAAGCATCTGGCTCTTTTGTCTCATACAAACATTCTCTTTGTCAACATTCCACATCGCTATGATCTGCCACGCTGGTCTTGTGTGAACAAAGAGATTAGTGCTGCTAATGAGAGTTTTTCTAGTATATGCAGTCAATTCGAAAATGTTTGTGTTGTTGATATTAGTGGCATTGGTCGGAGATTCCACACTTCTCATGGCCTTCACTTGAATGGCCTAAGGAAGAAAATTATAGCACAAAAAGTATTGGATGAAATAAAAAGGCACCAGCAAACACCTGCAGCACCATCAACGACAGTAACAGTAACACCACAAAAATCAATAACACCAGGTTCATCACAAGTAGCAACAACAACAGAAGCAACAGCAACAACAAAATCATCACCATTAGCAGCAGTAAAATTACCACAAATGGTCAAACCACAATCAGTAACTGCAACTAAACCTTCGGCAGAAACAACAGCAAAACCAACAGATACTACAACAACAGATCCACCATCAACAGAAATAGTGCCAATAAAAGAATCAAAGGCAGCAACAGCACGAAGAATCCTGTCAGCACCACCACCACAACCACTACCACTACCACCACCAGCACCTCCGGCCACAGAAACAGCAGCAGCAACTGAACCAACAACAACAGTAGCAGCAGCAACAAAACCATCAACAACAGTTGCAGCAACACAACACTGCCTGAGGAGGAGTCAAAGACAAGGTACATCTACATCATTAAATAAGGATTTTTTATGGCTTCAGACAAAGAAAAGGAAAAGATTGTGACAAATCAGCAAGAAAATTTGCAGTTAAGTTACAACTACTATGGAAAAAGCAGCAGATTACCAGGTAATGACAAAAGAAAAAATACTTGCAAAACAGTCAGGATAATGTGTCAGAATATTCAATGCCTCAGAAACGAAGTACTAGATCTAGAAGTAGCTTTAAATAATCTTGCTGATGTCTCTTGTATTTGTTTATCTGAACACTGGTGCAAGGCTAGTGAATTAAGTCTCATAAATATAATCAAGTTTAATTTAGCATCACATTATTGCCGAAGTGTTTTTAAAAATGGTGGGGTATACATTTACTCTAGAGTAGGACTGCAGTTCAAAGTGAAAACAGAATTGGACCATCTAAATATAGAAAAACATTTTGAATCATGTGCCATAGAGTTAAAAACTGAGGAGAAGAGTGAAAAACTAGTTGTCATTACAATATATAGATCTCCACTGGGTGACAAAAACATATTCTTCAAAAAAATAGAAGCAGCATTAAACACTTTTTATAGTAATGAAGTGAAATTATTTTTATGTGGAGATTTTAATATTAACCTGTTAATTGAAAGTGATGAAAAAAGACAGCTTTTGAGTATACTCAGCAGCTTGCACATGAAACCACTCTTTACAGATGCCACCAGAATAACAGAAGTGTCATCTTCTCTTTTAGACAATATTTTCACAAATATGGAGAATGGTATCACTGAGCCACTAAACGTAAACTTAGGTCTTTCGGATCACAATGCACTATTAACATAAATAAATTACTCTATCCCCAAGGCAGTAAAATATAAGTGGGGATACAAAAGGCACTTCTATACAGAAAAAGTGAATACTTTCATCCAGTTGTTAGCTAATGAAACCTGGGAAGATGTCTTTGCACAAACAACAACCGAGGGATCTTTCAATGCTTTTTCTAGTACATTCATGTCACTATTTGAGATGTGCTTCCCAAAAAAGCTCACAAAGATCTATGCCATGCCTAGGAACACAAGCCAGTGGATAACACCTGCTATTAGAGTATCTAGTCAAACACTAAAACATATCAGTCAACTCAAAAAAGATAACAAAGATGAACACTTCACAGATTATGTTAAGACATACAAGAAAATTTACAGGAAGGTGATCAAAAACGCCAAGACAATGCACAATGACAGTGTAATTGCTGGGTCAGCAAACAAATCGAAAGCTATATGGAATGTAGTAAAAAAAGAAATAGGCCCAAGCAAAAATGTTAGAAATCCAGATGACTTTGTTTTAAAAGATGATCAAGGTGTGCTAGTCAGAAATCTTACTTTAGCAAATTACATTAATGACTACTTCATAAATAGTCCAATCAATCTGAGTAAAAATTGTTCTAAGATTAGTAGAACATCAATCCCAGAAGAACAAAGTGTTAATTCATTATTGCTGCCTCCCACGAACAAATTGGAAGTTAATAGAATAATAAAAACAATGAAGAATAAAATGTCCTCAGGGATTGACGAGATACCTTGCTCAGTCATGATGAGATGCGCTAGTGTCATATCAGACTCACTCTCACACATCATAAACATATCATTTTCAGAAGGTGTCTTTCCACAACGATTAAAAATTGCAAAAGTAAAACCATTGTATAAAAAGGGCAATATACATGAAGTGGGAAACTATAGACCAATAGCTTTATTATCGGTATTTTCAAAAGTAATATAGACAGTCATGAAAAACAGAATTACAAATTACCTCGAGAAATTCAATCTATTGTCTGTAAACCAACACGGCTTTCGCAAAGGAATGAGTACAGAGTCAGCCATCACCCAATTTATTGAAAATATTGTAACGGGGCTAGATAAGAACAACAGTACTATAGGAATAAATTTGGACCTCTCAAAGGCATTTGATACTGTCCAACATGATATCCTGCTAGACAAATAAGAATATGTCGGTATACGAGGAGTAGCTAAAAAGTGGTTTCAGTCATATCTCCATAATAGGACACAGGTAGTAGAAATTGCAACAACAAACAGTAAAAACCAAAGTATTGTTTACAGATCGGATATTCAGACTGTGCCAATTGGAGTACTGCAGGGGAGTGTTCTACGACCCTCCCATTTCTTCTTTACATAAATGATATCAAGATTCCAGTAAATGGTACTCATATAACCCTGTTTGCGGATGACACAAACATAGTAGTAACTGACATAAACCGGGTATTGCCAACATCTGCAACCAGAGTTATAGAATATTTGCAAAATTGGTTTGAAGTGAACAAATTAACCATAAATATCTCTAAAACTAATTATATCCATCACAGGAAAGCAAAGTCACACTCTGATCTAGATATCAGAATACAAAATAAAGAAATTGTGAGAGTTGCTACCACAAAATTCTTAGGTGTACATATAGACGAAAATTTAGACTGGAAATCCCATATCCTGTATCTCTCGCATAAGTTAAGCTCTGCTTACTTTGCTTTACGTGTTATTAGTTTTGTATGTAGTAGGAAATGTAGCAGAGCTGTTTACTTTGCTTATATACATTCTGCTGTTACCTATGGCCTCACCTTCTGGGGTCATAGTAAGAAAAATCTCAAAACCATCTTCACTCTACAAAAACGAGCTGTTAGAATAATTAACAACAGTTCAAGGCTAACTACTTCAAAGAAATTATTTAAACAGCTGAATATTCTACCCCTACCATGCCTCTATATACAGAAAAGCGTAATTAATTGAAAAAGAAATATTGACAATTTCCAATCCAACTCGGATCTACATACTTACAATACAAGAAAGTGCAATGACATTCATATAAAAAGAGTTAACAAGGCTTTGGCGCAGAAACAAGCAAACATACAAGGAAGTAGATTGTATAACAAACTACCGGTAAAGATAAAAGAAATAGAAAAAATTGTCTTCATTTAAAGAAGCAGTATTCAAATTTTTAATGACCAACTGCTATTATAGTGTAAAAGAATACCTGGAATAGCTTCATACTAAACAATTATATTTATGAACTCTGTGCCAATAGTAATTTTTATCTGACTGTTGCTATGATCTAAATAAATAATATGTACAAAAGTGCTAGAATTGTATGTGTTATATCTAAATATCAACTGTCTATTCCATGTAAAAAGTCTTTTTCATACATCAATGTAAATAATCAAAGTTGTACATGCTATTTCAATGTGGTCTGATGTTATGTAGTCTACTATGCACATCTGTGTTTTGTATAGTATTGTTCACCCTATATGTGTGTCTATATATATACTATGTATTTTTTGACGAAATCCATGCAATATACATTGTCTCTGGATGAATAAACTACTACTACTACTACTACTACTACTACGACTACTACTATGCTGTGTGGACCTGATCGGATGTGATGCCAATAATATCTACTATCCAGTCATGGATTTCTAGAGAACTCGGTTGCACATTCCTGGAAGATTTCTCAAATGCAAAACACAGGGTATTCTTATGAGGTACACTGGGAGCCATAACTGCACTATATGAGCGGTCGAGACCGCTGTGAGTGAATGAAGAAGCTTGTGTACGACGGTAGTGAGGAAGCACTGAGAATATCACAGGTCACAATCCAAGAATTTCTATAACCCGGCTTGCGGCGCTACGACTACGCAGAAGTACCGACGCGTCCGATCGCTGTCGCGTCCCAAGCGGAACTGAACGCCGGTTGGGCGTTATTAGCTGTTCGTGCAAGGCGTTTTCCGCGCTACTCCCAGAATAGAACTTCAGCGGCTGCTAGCTGGGGACTGCATAACTGGCCCTTAGTAGTGTAGTGGTCTGGCCAAAACTTTTCTGTCAAAATTTCATTTTCTTGGATACACGGAGAAAATAATACATAATCTTTGCTGCCTTTATTCCTGTTAGTCGTTTATTTCCACTCTGGTAGTCTGAATCTATGGAATTCGCTAGTAATTATAACAACACTGATCATTTGCGAACCCTGTCAACCACTTAAACAGCGATTGGCATTCATCCGTTTGGCTTTATTCCACTCAGCTCGTATAGACCCATCCCCATTTGTCAGCAGGAAAGTTTATTTCTAGATGCGACGGGGATTTCCCTGGTAGACACATCACGTACACTATGCACGCAATCAAAAATCATGATTGATTCAGAAATCAGCATAGAATTTTGTCAAAAATGTTCAAAAACCAACAGGGATGCGTTCAAAATCATATGAGTAATCAATAGACCAACGTGCGCTGGATGGTAGGCACTTTGCGAAACAAGGTCTTTTTCCTCAATAATATGAATTTGGGCCCCCCCCTTCCCCCCCTGAAATTGCCACCCTGGGCAGATACCCCGGTTTGCCCCCGCCCCCTCGTTACGGGCCTGTTGCGCATACGTGAATCTGGCAGCTTAGGCGCACCAGTAAAATTTTGCCGGACAGCATCTGGCTGCTTGCTGCTTTTGCTTATACAGCTAACTGCCACAATTTTGTAGCCAGAAGCGGGAGAAGGCACATGCGCATAAGCTCACCCTCAACCGCTAAAACGAATCTAATGTAAACAACTGTGACGTCACGCTCATCGGAGGCAATTTGTTGTTATGAAACATTGCGTAGTCTTCGTAAAGCATTTGACAAATTTTGCTGTTGGCAGACGCTTGTAATGAGCACTGTGTTTTGTTGTTGTATATGGGGCATTTCCTTTGCAACTTAAGTTTTATTTTCGTCTTTTTTTCTCTCTCTCTCGTTCGTGTTTTATTGCTGCAGTATTATTCTGCAGTAGCGAGGTACAGTTTGAGTATTGGTTCTTACCGGTCAAAGTTACAAAAATTTAACTGAAAACTAAAACAATGAAAATTTCCGGGTTTTCCTGGTTTTCTCCCTGATGAAAAAATTCCCGGGTTTTTTTTTCGGATCTCCCGGATCGTATAGGTCTATACCCTGACAATGGATGTGGCGCATCCAACTAGTGTAGCAATACCAAGAAATCACAAAGAAAATTAATTCAATTTTGTCTTCACTGTCAACACTTAGCGATGCTGTAAAGGCAATTGCTAATTGTTATGAATATTAAATGAGTTGCAAATTTGTGTGTTTAGTAACTGTGAACAATTTTGTGAGAGAAACTACGAACAGTAACTAAAATTCCCTTTACAAATTACTATCGAACAGAGCCATGTTATGTTTACCAATGTGCCAACAACCAAGGATATATGTCCGCTACGTTGCGCACATGCTGTCTGCTGTAGCTACTTGGTGAGCTACAAATCTCGCAAATTTTACTTCTTAAAAAAAATCATTTGCAATGTGTCTTGGCAGCTAAAATTTTGACATTGTGCTCCTTTCAGTGTATTCACCGTGTATAAAAAATTTCAGGGCAGATCGACGTGTCAGACTGGAAGGTTCCTTTGTAAGGGTGCGAGTGCCCATAGCCTCATTGCCAGTAACTGGTTCTCAACAGTTCATGTTGATACGTTTGTTCTTCTCTGCCACTCCCCCCCCCTTGCAATATGTTTGTCTGGGGCATCACTGCACAACTGACGTGGCACATCCAACTAGTGTGGCAACGCTCTGAAATGAGAATCCTGCCACTTAATAGGCCACAATTTGACTCCTCTCAAATCGCTGCTAAGTTGATTGTAGGGAGCGTAAGTGTGTCTCTGTGGCAGGGAGTCTGTTTGCTCTATATGTCTGCACAACAAGAGCCTTATAGACAAGGGCATTTCCTTCAAAGGGTAGAGACGGGTGGTGCTCACGTAGTTATGCAGCAGATGATGTTGATACCATCACCAGTATGTGTACCATCTGCCAGATCGGATTGTCATCACATCAAAATTAACAAGAGTCTTTCAAGCTGTTCTAATTTTTTTCTCTGGCACTGTATCTCGAATCATGCTGCCACACTGTTGGTGGTGAGCTCTTGTAGAACTCCATTTTCTTAAAAAGGGAAAAATGCTGTTGTTACAACAGCTTATGAAAGTGCCTATTGCCTTTAGTCATATACAGAGTATAAACAAAATTCATGTTGCTGGCTGTCTCTTTCACTTGTCAGCTTGTAGCCAATGGTGGTTTGAAGAACAGCTACTAAAAGGAAACCGAAATATGTATGCTTCCTTTCATTACATCATTTTGCACATAAAATATTAATGTTGACACAAGAAAGAAGTGCAAGCTATCAGTATACAAAGTGTGCTAATGTGAAGGTGGCGAGAGCAGATGGCGAACTGTAAAGTAATTTAAAACTTACAAATAACTAGAGAGCTCAGCTGTTCCAGTTACTTAATATTCACATGTGTCCTTAAAAACACTTAATGATAATTTTTTTACGTAAATTAACAGAAAAATGTGCAACAGCTGCTGAATACCAGTAAGTCATCCAGCACGCACGAAATACGTATTTTCATAAAATCCTCAACTGTATTGTATTAAAAATGTTTGTACCGGTCAAAAACACCATCATCGTGAAGAAAATGCACAGGAGTGGCTATACAGCATATCGTATCAATCAGTTCCTCCAACTCCTTCCAGTCTTTACGGCTAATTCACACTGACTGTCTGCTACATTGAATTTGGTGTATTGTATGCATTTCATATTAAATGTCAAAGTTCGAGAATTTTTCTTGGAACATTTTGTTCAATACGTTCACCGAAAGTTTATCTGAGATACCAGCTCTAGGTCTTGTCACTATTGTAATGACTTGATCCACCCTTAAATGAATGAATGTGATTATAAACTGCCATTCCTACTTCTTCCCTAATTTTCAGTGGCCTATTTCCATGATTCTCTCTTCCAGCACGAGGAGAGTTGCTCAGCTTCCAAATTTTCCAAACAGTCGTTAATCGTCGTCTTGTTACCCCATGTACTGGCATGAAGGCTTTTCCGTATGTAGGAGTTTCATGTACAATGTCATCACCTTTTACTGTTACTCTGTAGTTGAAATAACGCTGTCAAAGCTGTGCTTCATCTTCATTCTTCCCTCATCGCTCTCTGTGATGGCCTGTCAGATACAATTGCTCATTCCAGTCTCCCAGATCACTAAATATTCCTATAATATTTGATCTTTCTTCCGCACGTTCTTCCTCAAAACACATTGACTTCCAGTTGCAATCTTCTCCAAGTTCGTGCAACTGAACCCTTAATTTTTCCATGACTGCACTCATTCAGCCTTGTACTCGCCTCTTCGTAACACCGAGAATCTGGAGGTCTCGATCTTTAATCTCATATGAAGTACTCTTCATTCAATATAGATAATAAACTATTAAATATGAAATGAATCGCTTACACCTGTGTTAGTACACATAATACCTCAAACTAAAGCAAAGGATTGTACTGGTACCAACAATGCACAATAAAAGAAAATTCTCTGTTTCTTGCTTCAACACTTAGCCAACCCACAAGGAATCTAAAACTTAACACACAACATTAGACAAAGCACATTTATTCCCTGTAGCGGGAGACATTTTCACATTCTTTCCATGCATGCCTAATCTAAAATGGGGCATAAAAGTGGACTATTCATATCATCACACTGGTCGATTAACAAATAGTAAACAACACGAAATCCTACATCTCATGATATGCATAATTCATTTTTGAAAAAAAAAAAAAAAAAAGTGAACAAATTACGTGCTGTCCTGTATTCTTCAGTTGTTATTGTACGTCTTCGTTATTTGTTGTAAATTGTTTCGTTTCGTTATTTTTTTCGTATAGAATTTAAAATTTTATAATAAATGAAGAAAGACTGAGGCAGCAGTCTGCACTGTACGAGTGTGTAGTAAATTATTTGCCCACAACTACATTAAGTAGACTTTCATAGATAATGGTACTGCATTTAATATTTCACAACGAAGTGGAATGCAATATGGCTGAACGAGAAATGAAAAAAGTGTTGTGGGTACAATCAGGTTGATTAATAAATGAAATTTATTTGTATGACAGGCATTTGTAAAGTTTGATAAAGAAGTTGACTAAGCCCATCGGATACTGCAACAAGGGGAAAATTTTACCAAGTAATCTATTAGAGTTATTTGTTCGAGGAAAGCATATTTATTGTTAAGTGCACTTTTGGATTGTGCGTGAATCAGATTTCTAAGTGTCAGTGGTCAATATTTATGTCGGCTGTAGTGGCCGAGCGGTTCTAGGCGCTACAGTCTGGAACCGCGTGACCGCTACGGTCGCAGGTTCGAATCCTGCCTCGGGCATGGATGTGTGTGATGTCCTAGGGTTAGTTAGGTTTAAGTAGTTCTAAGTTCTAGGGGTCTTATGACCTCAGAAGTTAAGTCCCATACTGCCCAGAGCCATTTTTTCAAGATTCATACAATTTCACTCGCAAACCCCAGTACAAATAATGCACTTGAACTATTAAAAGCCAAATACAAGACGTGCAGAAAACCTATAAAATTTGACGGGAAAGTTATTGAGGGACATATGACTGTTGTTGTTGTTGTGGTCTTCAGTCCTGAGACTGGTTTGATGCAGCTCTCCATGCTACTCTATCCTGTGCAAGCTTCTTCATCTCCCAGTACCTACTGCAACCTACATCCTTCTGAATCTGCTTAGTGTATTCATCTCTTGGTCTCCCCCTACGATTTTTACCCTCCACACTGCCCTCCAATACTAAATTGGTGATCCCTTGATGCCTCAGAACATGTCCTACCAACCGATCCCTTCTACTGGTCAAGTTGTGCCACAAGCTTCTCTTCTCCCCAATCCTATTCAATACTTCCTCATTAGTTATGTGATCTACCCATCTAATCTTCAGCATTCTTCTGTAGCACCACATTTCGAAAGCTTCTATTCTCTTCTTGTCCAAACTATTTACCGTCCATGTTTCACTTCCATACATGGCTACACTCCATACAAATACTTTCAGAAATGACTTCCTGACACTTAAATCTATACTCGAAGTTAACAAATTTCTCTTCTTCAGAAACGCTTTCCTTGCCATTGCCAGACTACATTTTATATCCTCTCTACTTCGACCATCATCAGTTATTTAGCTCCCCAAATAGCAAAACTCCTTTACTATTTTAAGTGTCTCATTTCCTAATCTAATACCCTCAACATCACCCGACTTAATTCGACTACATTCCATTATCCTCGTTTTGCTTTTGTTGATGTTCATCTTATATCCTCCCTTCAAGACACTGTCCATTCCGTTCAACTGCTCTTCCAAGTCCTTTGCTGTCTCTGACAGAATTACAATGTCATCGGCGAACCTCAAAGTTTTTATTTCTTCTCCATGGATTTTAATACCTACTCCGAATTTTTCTTTTGTTTCCTTTACTGCTTGCTCAATATACAGATTGAATAACACCGGGGAGAGGCTACAACTCTGTCTTACTCCCTTCCCAACCACTGCTTCCCTTTCATGTCCCTCGACTCACCTTTAGAATTTGAAAGAGAGTATTCCAATCAACATTGTCAAAAGCTTTCTCTAAGTCTACAAATGCTAGAAACGTAGGTTTGCCTTTCCTTAATCTTTCTTCTAAGATAAGTCGTAAGGTCAATATTGCCTCACGTGTTCCAGTATTTCTACGGAATCCAAACTGATCTTCCCCGAGGTCGGCTTCTACTAGTTTTTCCATTCGTCTGTAAAGAATTCGTGTTAGTATTTTGCAGCTGTGGCTTATTAAACTGATTGTTCGGTAATTTTCACATCTGTCAACGCCTGCTTTCTTTGGGATTGGTATTATTATATTCTTCTTGAAGTCTGAGGGTATTTCGCCTGTTTCATACATCTTGCTCACCAGATGGTAGAGTTTTGTCAGGACTGGCTCTCCCAAGGCTGTCAGTAGTTCTAATGGAATGTTGTCTACTCCCGGGGCCTTGTTTCGACTCAGGTCTTTCAGTGCTCTGTCAAACTCTTCACGCAGTATCGTATCTCCCGTTTCATCTTCATCTACATCCTCTTTCATTTCCATAATATTGTCCTCAAGTACATCGCCCTTGTATAGACGCTCTATATACTCCTTCCACCTTTCTGCTTTCCCTTCTTTGCTTAGAACTGGGTTTCCATCTGAACTCTTGATGTTCATACAAGTGGTTCTCTTATCTCCAAAGGTCTCTTTAATTTTCCTGTAGGCAGTATCTATCTTACCCCTAGTGAGATAAGCCTCTACATCCTTACATTTGTCCTCTAGCCATCGCTGCTTAGCCATTTTGCACTTCCTGTCGATCTCGTTTTTGAGACGTTTGTATTCCTTTTTGCCTGCTTCATTTACTGCATTTTTATATTTTCTCCTTTCATCAATTAAATTCAATATTTCTTCTGTTACCCAAGGATTTTTACTAGCCCTCGTCTTTTTACCTACTTGATCCTCTGCTGCCTTCACTATTTCATCCCTCAAAGCTACCCATTCTGACTACTACAGAAGAATTTGCGCTGGACTCATAACGAAACTTAACCTTAAGTAAACCAATTTTTCACGAGGTGTGGTGGCATCTCTAACACTGTGTTCCTTTTAGTAATTCTGGGTGCAATTTGACATAACAAATTAAAAAATGGTGCTTCGACAGTCTGAAATATTTAGCAAACGCAGATTCCTCTCTTCGAGCTCCTTGTAGAGTGAGTGAAATTTCCATTCTATATTACATGTTTTTTTTCATACCCACACTCTTTCTTCCGTTGTTTCGTACTTCTGTTTTCCTTCTCTAATATACAAGCTACCCCAGCAAGCTACAAACTGTTTGAGTCCGAAAAAAAGGGCCAAGACGAGATACGAGCTTAAGGCCCTCGCGGGCCGCGGCTGTGGATAACCGAAAGTCACGTCATAATGACGTGTACGTGTCCAGAATTCCTTTCCGAATGAGTTGGGAGAGAGACACTGACATCATCCTTGTCACGTGGCTGAGTGGTCCCTCGGAAATCGCAGAAACAACTACTGAATATTTCCATTCGCAGGAACTTGGTCCAATAGGGAACGTAAGGAAGACGATAAATTTCATTATAGATGCCTGCAAAAGGCAAACACGGAGTGAATAATCACAAGCTTTGATAAAAAAAAAGGAAAAGCACAATCAATTTCCGCAAAGTAAACAAGTGAGAATACGTATCTATTATGCTGATTAAAATGCACAATATACAAAAGACCAGACCACTCTCGTTGTGTATGTTCATGCTATCTGGAATTACAAGCCTGATGTATCACTGTAATGTTAGAGATTTGTATGATAAATATAAATGGTTTACCTAATAACACTTTATGAAGCCACATGTCTATACCACATTTCATTAATGATATTGTATTGACGTTATCCTCCTGATACGTAATTTAATAAAATCCCTGAATTGCTTCGCATACCCTGCAGGCATCAGAAACTTACCTCTTGTGTAGCCAACTGTAATGCAGACCAGTCACTAACGTAAATGTCTCCGGTTGCTAATAACCAGACTCTTAATGCCAGTCTTTCTTCAGATTACGTTGGTCGTCAGTAACCAGTGTTCTGCTTTTAAATTTCCTCCTCAGTTGTAATGAGAAGTCAGCAAAAAGTGTCAACCTACATATCTTCAATGCTAAGCTGTAACTTCAGTTCAGTGTTCAGTGCACTGCCTCCACACATTTAATGTTTACGTACATTTCCACACTTTAACAGAACAAAAAAAAATAAAAAATAAAAATAAAAAGGCGCCTTTTGGAGACATGTTTAATGCGATATATCACTAAAGCTGCGTACCGATATTTATGTAATACCCAAGTTTAAACATGGAGACCATCAAATATGGCTTGTTAGTTTCGCACGAGAACGAATACAGTATGACTGTTGGTTCCAGAATCTGTTACAAGATGCGAATATGGGCGCGGACCTGCGTACTTCTGACACTGGAACTGGATGCATTTATCCACATGGTCACGGTGAAAACATACTACAGTTCTCAATGTTTTAAAATGAAATCAAAGGTTTTACTGCCAAAGTGTCATTAATTGACATTTGATTATAAGAATTCGCACCAAGGGTGACGTGTTTGTGACACATCATCAATCGGCCGTTACCTCCAAACGGCATCTCTGCAAGTTATAATACAAAGAAGCAAAACGCCACGAAACCAATATAGCCGATGTCATATCGTGTGACATAACTCTAAAAAAGTTTCTGATACAAGGAGAATTTTATAGTGTAGCTGACTACATTAGCAAACAGTGATCAAAAGTTCATCCTTTGAGTGATAAATCTCACGCATCATAAAAAGAACTAGCAACAGTAATCAATGTTAAAGAAATTAACTATAATTAGAAACCACTGACGTATCCACTTCGGCGACCTGCGCGTCTCCTGAGCGGAGAGAATCTCCGACCCAGCCGGGAATCGAACCCGGGACCTTAGGCTTGACTACTCAGCTACCGGGGCCGCACAAGTTTTAGATAACCATTCACCTAGTGGCCATTTGTATATCTAACGGAGGGACAGGCATACTGAAGCTACACCACAGTAGGGCCAGGCATATTGAGTAAATCGATTGATTCTTTTGCATTAGGTGTGGCCTGGGGTGAACCTTATCTTACAAAAACACCACTTGTTCATCGACGATTCTTGAGAATACCTCAAAAAGCTAGGAGCTTTGGGTACGAAAAGACCCAATTGAGGGGATGGGAATTTCTATTGACGGCAGATAGTCGAAAATTTTACCGTATGCTCTTAAGATGACATTCTCGGAGAACTTCGAAACTTTTTTCGGTGTCATTATCCGTTACCGACAACCAGACGGTCAAAGTTAGTGAATTTATCCAGAAAACCGCAAAAACCGGTTTTTAGCCGTTTTTGTACCATGGGTCGCAAGAATCTAAATAACTAAGCATAGCAAATGGCTCAGACTTTTACTGTACTTTATTTAGACGTGCATCTATAAAACCTATTTATATCGTTTTCAAAAATCTGTGTCCATTACGAAGATACACCTGAAAAACCATGATTTTTAAGTAGCAAAAGTACCAATTGTGGGGTGGCCACTTCTGTAATTTATACTCTTGGCAGATCGTCGGAAATTTTACCATATGTTCTTCTCGAGGAATTTAGAAACTTTTTTCAGTATCATTAGCCGTTACACTAGCTTTAGAGCACCAGCTCTAACAACAGCACGCACATTCACACACATAACCACACAGACACCCAAATGAACACTCACATGACCACAACAAGACTAATTATCGATACGCAAATATTGAAAGCAGTTGCCTGAGCTGCTGGAGGTGGGATGGACACAAGGAGGTAGGGAAGGACGCAAGGAGTGGGCAGTGGCATAGACAAATGTTACTCTGTGGTAGTGGGAAAAGGCAGGTCTTTGAATAGATGACTTCCCAGCCGAAAAACGAGAAGAAACAGTTGACTTTGCAGCTGCAGGACAAGAGTGCAAAGGGTACAACAAAAAGAGTTGTAGGAAAAGAGTGATATGGGGGGGGGGGGGGGGGGGGGCTGAGATGGAAAATTGGAAGGGGAGGAAGAGATGCAAGAGAGGTTGAAAAGAGGGGAGGGGGAGAAAGAGAGAGAGAAGGGGGGGAGGAGGAGGAAGGAGAAGCCCCGCAAGAGTGGGTGGGATGGGATGGAGAGAAAGATTGGTGGAAGAAGGCAGTGCATGAACTGGGCAGAAGAGGAGTAGTGTGGACAGAAGAGAGATGGGAAAAGGCAAGGTGAGACAATGGGAACAGGTTAGCGGAGGTTTAGGCCAGGGGGATTGTGAGAGTGCAGGTTCTGATCGAAAGACAATTCCCATCTGTGTAGTTCATAGAAACTTATGCTGGCAAGGAGTATCTAAATGGCCTGCATAGTAAAGCAGCTGTTGAAGTAATTTGTGTTGCGATCTGCAGCATGTTCGGCAAATGGATGGCCAAGTTTGCAGTTTGCTACAATCTGGTGGTGGCCATCCATGTGAGGAGACAATTGATTATTGGTCATGCACACACAGAATGCTGTACAATAACTGCATCAACTACTGTACAGTAATTGCTGCATTGCCTTGCAGCATTCTATGTGAGCATGACAAGTAGTCAAAATGTCTACTCACATGACTGGCCATTGCCAAACTGTGGCCAATCACAAACGTTATCATCCAGTTGTCAAACATGCTGCAGACTACAACACAATGACTTCAATAGCTGTTTCACTGCACAGGCCATTTGGATACCCACTTCCAATACAAGTTTCTCTGAACTGTGCGGTCCCCTGGCCTAAATCTCCACTAACGTGTTCCCACTGCCTCCCCTTGTCTTTTGCTGCCTCATTCTGTCCACACCACTACTTCTCTGTCCAGATAATGCAGTACTAGCTGCCCCCCCCCTCCTCCCCTGTATGGGGCTCTTCCTCTCCATCTTCTCACCTCCCTTTCGCCCCCCTCCTCTCCCCACATCTCCTTTTGTTGTACCCTCTGAATTCTTTTCATTTCGTTGTGTAGTTGTGGAGTCATCTGTCTGCCTGGGTGGAAGAAACTGAGGCTCTACCAAATATTCACCAACAATGCCGGACCAAACATTGGGATAAAATCTTTGTTGATGACTTGTTTCAACAGCTGTGTGAGGACTGATGTCTGCCCAAACATGCTGATTGTGAAAATTTACAATCTGACCTCTTTAAAATACACCTCATCAGTGTAGAGCACTACTGCACTACAATTAGGGTTGACACTTTGTTGAATAAATCTTTTGCAGAAGAGTACTGTGTGGGAAAAGCAGTTGCTGACCAAGCAAGGTTGCACTGTGGTTAGCACACTGCACTCACATTCGAGAGGATGATAGTTCAAACCCACCTCCGGCATCCTGATTTAGGTTTTCTGTGGAATTCCCTAAATCGCTTCAGGCAAATGCTGGGATGGTTCCTTTGAAAGGGCATGGCTGACTTACTTCCCTTATCCTACGGGACAGATGACCTCGCTGTTTGGTCCCCTATCCCAAATCAACCAACCAATCAGCTGCTGATAGTGCCTGCACATATTGTAAATGGTATGGGTACAGCTGGTCCTCGTGTAACATGTGCCAGAGAGTCATATGGTCAACATTCAGTGTTGCAGCTACATTTCTTGTACTGAAACTAGGGTCATCGTCAACTGCGTAAAGCATTGCCACCTCCTGTTGTGGTGTCCTCAGCCTTCTAGGCCTTGCCCAGTCATGAGTATCAGGATTAAATGCCCCATGTTCCCTAAGAAGATGATGCATAGCTTCAAACATTTTCGTGTTGGGGCACATTCACCCTGAAAATCTCTCCTGTACAAATGCTGAGCACAAGTGCCATTGCCATCATCTAATCTACTAATCTAAACATCAAATGGGCATCTGCCATCTCTGCATTCATCTACATTGCCATTGCACAAGCCAAGTCTTTGATAAACCCTATGTCATTACCTATGTGTTTGCAATGGTCATATTGATCAATGCAACAGTTGATGTTACCTGTAAACAAGCCATGATGAACATGGCATGGCAACAGTGACATGTAAAACAAAACACTGACAGTGCACGATGTAACCAGATGTCACGAAGAGCACATATTCCCCATGATTTTAATGATCTGTTCTTGTGAGTTTCCCATGATTAATGAGTTGGAGAAAATGAGTTGTGACATGGAAACAAAGCGTTTTCAAACCCATGTTCATATAACCTAATTACATCATCTATGAGTGAGGAATCTGTCCTGTAATTTGTGCTGTACACTTTTGTTACACCCTGTATATATTTGTGGTGTCTGCTCTGTTGGACATGTTCGAAAAAACGGTCACAATTTTTTGATCAAGCAGCCATTATGAATTAAGACACAAAGGAATTACAGACATTGGCTATGAGCAGGCATTGATTGAAATCAATGGAGAAAGTTGAAAATTTGTGCTGGACCAGGATTCAAAGCCGGCTCTCCTGCTTACTAGGCAGATTCTCTGACTACTGAGCTATCTGGGCACAGCTGCATGGACCACCCTAGCATGCCTTACATCAGTAAGCAGGGAACTGGGTTCAAACTCTGGGTCTAGCACAAGTTTACAGCTTTCCCCATTGATTTCAGTCAATGCCTGCTTCTAGACGTTATCTGTAGTTCCTTTAGGTATTTTCAAAGCTGCCATTTTCTTTAACAGGAATAAGTCCATATTCTATAGTTTCTTTACATTTATCTGCTGTAACTCTCGTCCATAATGATTTTATTTTATCATCTGAGTTGTGAATTTCAAACAAAGGCTGAGTACTCCTGGACTTCTTTTGCAATTTTTCTTAATATGTTATCGTACTATTTATAATAATTATGATACTACTTCCATAATTTAAAAAAAATGTAAGCATACTAGAAAACTAACAAATAAACCTTGGATAGCAAGTATTACAGTGCCTTCAGAAAAATGAATCATATATAAAAATAATCAAAAAATTGACGAGGGAAAAAATATGCAGAAAACACTAACAAGAAGAAGCAGCAAAATCATAGGACTTGCGTTAAGACATCAGGGAATATCTTCCATAGTACTAGACATCAGCCTATTGTTGCATCAGTTAGACCCATCACCCGTCCCTATTCTATGGCCGCATGTGCCTTTTTTACTTCACAAGCCACTTTACCGTATCTGGCAAAGGTTATATTGTCTGCTACTATTAACTTGCCTCTATTGTTCCATTCATGATTGGAGTGCTGGTATAATGACTGCTGGTAAGTCTGTGTGTAAGATCATATTTCTTTATTACCATGGTTATTTCGTGAGATATATGTTGGAGGAGTAAACATTCTCGGAATTTCAACAGAAAGCCTCTTCTTCGTGCACAACACTTCTCTTGTAGCATCTGCCACGGGGTTTGCACAAGCATCTTCGTGGCACTCTTGAGCTAATAAAACCAATTCATGACCAGATATAGAACTCTTCACTGAATCTTCTCTACTAAAGCTAGATGGTAAGGGTCCTGAACCATGGAACAATACTTAAGAGCTGCTCAAATGAGCTTTTGAAAGCTGCTTTTTTTGTGGATGAAAGACTTTTAGGTGTATAAATTACATAACGAAAAAGTAGCATGAATTTATGTAACATTAAATACACAGTTACTCTGACAAACACACTAAAAATGCTTCCCAAAATAAGTTAAGGATGTAAAAAATTTTGCAGACTGTTACAATTCTTAATACAGAATAACCAACACAAAATCAAAGCCATAATGAAACCACCACTCGACACTATTTACGAAAGGCTCTGACACAACTAGCACATGAGCAAGGTGTCCATAATTAAAGTTCCAGTTTCAAAATGCTGTAGAAAGAGAACCACTGCTCAGAATAATGTCAGAAAAAAAATCACAAAAATTTTAACAGTAAATAGCACTGTAAGCATCAGAATATGCATGCCAACACACACACAGTTGTTCCTCAGTTTGTGTCCGACACACCCAACATGACTGTCTCCATGAACAATCACCTGCTGCTGGTAAAGCTCTTTTACACAAGAATGATGGCTGAGTGCCAGGAGCTCTGCAGAAGTTTTGGACACTCGCTGGTATGAAAAACGGAATTGGTCCTATGTCTGATAACGTTCTGGAGAAAACAACTACAAAATGCAAACAAACAGGTTTTAATGTAATGTGGTAGAGGGAGGAAAGCAGTTGATCCAACATCTGTCAAAGATGTGGCCACAGCATTGTAAGAAGGACCGAGAGGAGGTGTACATACACACAGTGCATGGGGAATTGTCCAAGTGTTGGACATGCCTGTGAGCACGGTGCACAAAATTCTACGAAACATCCTGCAAGTTGCTTCCTGCTGGCCTACCAGCAAGACAAATATTTGCTCGGGAATTTCTTGCTCACATGAACTGGACAATTAATGTCCATGGGACATTCTGTGGACAGATAAAGCCCATTTCCATTTCCATGGATATGTCAATATGCAGAACTGCAGAATATGAGCAACGGAAAACCCGCACAACGTCAACAGGTACTATTTCATTCTGCAAGGTGACTGTGTGTGAGTTGACAGCATCGTTTATCATAGGGCTGTACTTTTTCGAGGAGATGAGTCCTGCGGGTTCTGTTATCTGTACCATCACTGATAAACACTATGAGAGTCTTTTGTGCACCAATGTCATTCCAACTCTTCAACAGCATGGATGTGTGAGTAGGATAATTTTTATGCAAGATGGCACACCTCCATACACTGCGCAGCCAATGAAGTATCTGCTGTAGTGGCATTTCTAGAATTATTAGCAGTCATATCCCAACGGCCTGGCTGTCCAGATCACCTGGATCTTAACCACTTTACTTCTGGCCACGAGGTTACTCGAAAGATGTATTCAGTGCTCCAATTATGAACATAGCTGAATTGAAGGCATGCATTGCACAATGCATTCTGAATGTGACCACTGAGACACTCCGATCTGTTATGGAACATGCTGTTCCTTGGCTTCAACTTGTGGCAGAAAACCATTGACAGCAAATGAATATGGTATGCCTTGTGGCAGTCTCACGGCAATTTTGCTTTTTATGTGGTTTTTTGGCCCCAGGACAATTAAAAACAGATGTCTTTTTGCTTTTAATGCAGTTTTTGGTCTCATACAAAGTGATACGATTTTGCGTTGGTGGATGGGCTTACCTAATTAACAGTGCCACAACTGTTGACAGCCAAAATTGTGCAGTAATACACATTGAACAGTGTGGATGTTGTTATGTCTCATGGTCTCGCGGTAGCATTCTCCCTTCCCGAACATGGGGTCCCGGGTTTGATTCCCAGCGGGGTCAGGGATTTTTCCTGCCTCGAGATGACTGGGTGTTGTTGTGTCGTCTTCATCATCATCATTCATCCCCATTACGGTTGGAAGAAGGCAATGGCAAACCACCTCCACTACGACCTTGCCTAGTATGGCGGTGCGGGTCTCCCGCATCGTTCCCCTGCGCTCCGTCACAGAGTATGGGACTTCATCATCATCGACACATTGAACAGTGTGGATGCTGTTATGTGAAACTCAAATCATGGCCATCACATTGCGATTCATCTGTCATTTGTAGCTGATCCCATTTACGTTAAGAGGCTTGCAGCACCATCTATTGATAAAATATTTGTTCATTTTTTTGTGTTCCAAGACATTTCCCTCTGCATCAATAATGTGCTGTTCAAATTTAATGTCATTTTGAGCAGTTATTCTCTTTCTACAATCTTTTTTAGGTGGATCTACAAATAATAGTTTGACATGATCCTCAAATGAATCAGTGTACGCATCCAGACTATACGGGGTACAATATCATACAGATAAGTAGTCACACTGTCAAGTTCTTTGAAAATTCGTCTCGAATTTGTAATCACTGAAATAATGCAAAATCCAGGATGGAATGTAACAATACCAGAGAAGGAAAGTTGCTACTCACCATATAGCGGAGATGCTGAGTCACGATAGGCACAATAAAAGAGATTCACACAAGCATAGCTTTCGGCCATTAAGGCCTTTGTCAGCAGTAGACACAAGCTCACACACACTCACGCAAACGCAACTTGCACACATGTCTGCAGTCTCAGAGAGCTGAAACAACACTGCGAGCAGCAGGACCAGAGCATGATGGGAGTGGCGACAGGGTGGGGTTAAGGAGGAGACTGGAGCGGGGAGGGGGAGGGATAGTATGGTGGGAGTGGCGGACAGTGAAGTGTTGCAGTTTAGATGGAGGGCAGGAGAGAAGGTGCGGAGGGGGGAAGGGTTAAGTAGTGAAAAGGAGAGAAACAAAAAGTAATTAAAAGACTGGGTGTGGCGGTGAAATGACGGCTGTGTAGTGCTGGAATGGGAACAGGGAGGGGGCTGGATGGATGAGGACAGTGACTAATGAAGGTTGAGGCCAGGAGGGTTATGGGCACGTAGGATGATTGTTATTGTAATCACTGAAATAACATCATTTAACCTCTCAAACCATGAAATATGTCTGCCCTGGTAGCTGAGTGGTCAGAGCGACTGGTTGTCATGCCAAGGGGCCCAGGTTCGATTTCTGGCTGGGTTGGAGATTTTCTCCTCTCAGGGACGAGGTGTTGTGTTGTCCTAATCATCATCATATCATCCTCATTGACACACGAGTTGCCAAAGTGGTGTCAACTCAAAAAACTTGCACCAGGTAAATAGTCTTCTAGGTACTTCACCTCTTTGGACAGCCAGTGTATTATCTAATCCTAATGCAAAAAAGAAAATGCATGGTTTTGGTTATATGGGTATGAACAGCATCAAGATGAAAACTACTTGTGTACTTTGTGGGGAAGATGGCAGTAAGAAGGTAGATTGTGGGAAATGGAAACAGTATCCAACAAGCATACCATGATTGAGAAGAGGAAGAACACATAATGCAAAACGAAATGACTGCCCAACACATCAACTGCTTCTGGTTCAAATGGCTCTGAGCACTATGGGACTTAACATCTGAAGTCATCAGTTCCCTAGACTTAGAACTACTTAAACCTAACTAACCTAAGGACATCACACACAACCATGCCTGAGGCAGGATTCGAACCTGCGACCATAGCAGCAGCACGGTTCCGGACTGAAGCGTCTAGAACTGTTCGGCCACAGCGGCTGGCAACTGCTTCTGGACAGAACTATTCTACACATCAAATATGGCTAAAACACTAACATGACATGATGATAAAAAATTGTGAATAGAGAAAATAACTTTACAAATGTGTAGGTGGCACATACAGGAGAAGGTGCAATGTGAAGTGGACATGAAATTTCCAAATTTTTGGCAGAAAAAAAGTTATACATGAAATGTAGGCACTGAAATTGAGGACAGTCATTCACACTCAAGTCATAAAAATGACAGGAGTTTGTAAACACATCTGGAAGCAAGCATAAGTAACATGTAAAAGGAGGGAAACATATTAAGAACAAAGAATAAACCCACCACAAAATATACGAAGGATGTGAAGAAGCAGCCTGCCACAACAGACTAAAAGAATCATAAGCCTGTTAACAGCACTGAGATCATATTTAATTGGAATCAAAAAACCTAACTATTTACTCTCAGACTTAATACATAAAGTTCTCCACAGAAGAAAAACAGTAGATGGTCCTGAAGAGCAAACAAGCAATTCTTTACATGGCATGGTAGACTAGCATTTGATCTTCTGCAACAACGGCCACACAGCTAAATTCAAAAACACTGTCCTTAGGTAGGTTAAAAGTGTTTAAAATTAGTGCAATTAATTTGTCTGAGGAGTCAAGATATCATGCATAAAGCTTTCAAAGTAGCTCAAGAAATGAAGATTAACACTATATACTTACAGGAATGGTATAAAAAAAGGTGGAAAAATCACTGCCCACTTTCAGTGTAAGTCTTCACACAGGGTCAGAAACTGATGAAATACACACATTCAGTACCAACAAGAATATTTAACAAGTCAGGGGTCTACAGGCTACTCCAAGATGAAGATCATAAGAATGTAACTTATAAACTAACCCTAAAAATGTAAGCAAGACTTTGAAAATGAACTTGTTAAGAGAGGGATGTGAAATACAGCATACAGATGCTTTTTTTCAAGAGGTAATACTGGCACATCATTTTCTAAGAATTGGTTTTATATGAAGTTAGAAATGGCGAGAGAGTTTTGTGGACACAGAGGTTGTATTCCTCTGTGAAACATGCTATATATTGCTTCCCTTGCTTGCTTTAAAAAAGATAAAGGGAGGAGTTGTTTTGTACAACCGCATGGTTTTAAAATAAGGAAAAAGCTTAACCTTGGAATATTAGATAATAAAAAAGTTGTCACACTTTCAAACCATTTAAAACTGGAAACAGCATGAAATGATATTGTAGAAATGGAAACAACTGATAATGCTGTTCCGTTAGAACAATGTAAGTTATTCGAGAAGCAGAAAGATGCATTAATAAGGATTCTTGATTGTGTGTTGTATTTAGACAGACAATCCTTACCCTTGCTTTGCCACTCAGACCATCTTTGTGGAAACTGCCTTGAAACTTTCAAGCTACTTGACAAATATGATCCCATTGCAAATCATCATGTTCACAGCGTTCAGCAGACAGATGTCTTTGCTGTTTCTTATCTTTCGTTGTGAAGCCAAAACGAATTCATCCAACTACCTGGTAATCACAAAAGAATAGGGATATTTAAGAAAATTTCTATGGCTGAATATTTCTCCATAACGTTTCTGCATAACCTCCCTGTACTTCAATGCAAGTTGTCCAATGTTTCCCAAGTTTTTTGATTACATCAGAAAAAAGGTTTTTGGTTGCACCTGTAAACAATTTTGCACTGCATCATCTTCTTCCCCTTAGCACTTCCTTCAATAGTCCAAATACACTGGTGTCCAAAAGTAAAGCAAAAAACTGCTACTTCCCTTTCCTGTGTCTAATTCACGATTATAATCGTACAAACTGTCAACAGGTGTCCGTACGATTGTGTTCTGCATGGAAGATGGCATTTTGGTCAAAGGAAAACCACGCCAATGATGACATCAGGGCACTTGTCAAATGGGGTAGTATTTGCTGGGTAGTCCCACACCCACAATTGCTCTGTACACAGTCACAGACAGTGCTGTATGGCACAGAGAAGACACTTACCAGACTCTTTGTGGTGGAGGGATATGATAGCAATAATAGAAGCGGTAATGGAAGCAGAACAGTCACAAACTCATGTGGCCATGGCTTAACATGAATCATTCTGTTGTTTCTAGGATGTGGCAACAGTTTATAAAGACCAAAGCTGTATCACAAAGACTAGAGCAGAGCTGACCATGTGTGACATCAGAAAGAGAGGACTGTTATGTGGCTGTAAGGGCACGACAGTACCACAGTAACTGACATCTGTTCTCCCAGCATCCACTGGATGTACTGTATGAAGGAAATTGGTGTAAAGAAGGCTTTGACAGTGTGGCCTTTATTTTTGGGGACCTGCTGTATGTGTGCCTCTGACGCATTTTCACAAAAGGGAATGTCTAGAGTGGCGTCATCAACACGCCACCTGTGCAGCTGAACAATGGACCAATGTTCTTTTCACAGATGAGTCCCGATTTGGTATGGAGAGTGGTTCTCAATGGATTCACATCTGAAGGGAATGTGGAACACAATTTCAAGACCTGAATATTGTGGAAAGAGACTGATATTAAGGAGGATCGCTAATGGTGCAGGCAAGGATAATGTCGATCACTCAAACATCTCTTCACAAAATTATACAGGTGAATCAGAAAGGTTTAACTGCCAACGGGTATCATGATGAGATCTTGGGGTCTCATGTATGGTTGTTGCAAAGTGATGTTCACCCAAACTTCATACTGCAGTTTGATAATGCTTGACCTCATAAAACACGAGTGGTTGGTGTTTTCTTGGCAGTGGAAGATATTGCATACGTGGTGTGGCCTGCTCACTCTCCCAATTTGAATCTCATAAGCACATCTAGGATGCACTAGGGCAACAGGTTGCATCATGCGATATTCACCAATCACTCTCCAAGACTTGCGAGCAGCTCCGCGGGGAGAATGGGTGTTATTATGTTGCAGTTGTTTATGTTCTGTATTCTTTACATTGTTTCTGCTTTGCTTTCACTTGTTTATACTGTTTTGTGGCAAAATAAATGCAACCTTGCAAAATTTCCATTTGTTGCTGTTATTTTGGACACCATTGGATATGGAAATCACTTGGAGCCAGGTCCGAACTGTATGGTTGGTGTTCCAGAAATATGAATCCCAGCTCCTTTATTGTATCAGTCATCCATTTGGTACAATGTCGAGTGTTATCTTGCTGCAGGACAACATTGTTTTGCAGTTTTCCATGATGTTTGGATCTGATTGTAGGTTTCAGTTTAGTTCGCAAAACATCACAATAGTTGTCACTGTTCACAGTTTTGCCTCTTGGGGTGTAATGAATGGCTACCACACCTTCCAAGTCCTAGAATAGTGTTAGCATAATCTTACTCATTGACGGTTGATGTTTAAATTTCTAAACTTCTGGTGATGATGGGTGTTTCCAAACAATGCTCACAGCCTGACTTTCTGGCTCGTCATGATGCACCCACATTTTGTCTACAGTAATGATCTGCTGTAAAAATCAATCTCCCCCACAATGATAACAGCCAAATGTTTATGAGATGTCCATCCTTTGTGCCTTATGGTGTGCTGACAATTCTTTTGGTACCCACATTGTATACATTTTCTGAAAATTTAGCCTGACGTGTAAGATGGGATACGCTGAACCATGATTGGTATGTAGAGTATTGCCGATTTTGTCCACTGTGATTTGTCTGTTTTCCATCACCATACGTTCAACAATGTGTTACCAAGTCCTATGGTGGGAAATTGCAAAGATCCCTTTACTTTTGGACTCCCCCAAATTCATTGAGTACATATACATGGTTCAGAAGTCAGAGTAGAGGATTCCTTTATCGATTTCATTCTGTTACATGGGAAATCAGCTAATGAAATTAAAGAACAAACCCACTATCGCCTGTCCTTTCTTTATATTCCTTTATCTTTGGAGCCCAGTACTTACTGAAGTGAACGATGCTGAGATATGCTTACAACAAAAGGGACTTGGACTTGATCAATGTGTTCTATAGCTGAAAGCACTACTTTGTGAGGAAAAATGTGACTCTCTTAGTCACAAAAGCAGAGATCCATGGAGAAATGCAATATTTTTGATCTTTTGTTAGAAAAAAGAATCAGAAGAAGGAAGAAAATTTCTGGCAAGAAAAGTGTTGACTCTGGCTTAAATTTAATTCAGAAAACTTGTCAGGAACAGCTTGAGGCAGTGCATAAGCTAACATCAGGATTAAAAGAAGTATGTTACAAATGAATATATTTTACGAGCTACTTGCCTTCCTTCAAATTCAGATACCCTTGGATACAGATAAAAGATGAATTGATTGTTCAGAACATTCAGTATGCATGTGAAAAATATTCAGAATTGAATTTTGATCTGTGATTGCTGAAGTACATCATATTTCTTTGTTTAAAGAAGTTCACCCAGAAAAAAACATTTTGCATAGACAAGTTTATAATTATTAATCTGGATAATTAAATCGAAGATGCATGAGAGTTTAATAAATATTGTCCTGACACTAAAAATTTTTGTGTCAAATGTTACCAATGAAAGAAGTTTTTTTCCAAATTAAAGTTAAGAAAGACATATAAGAGATCAATTACGAGCCAGGAAAGGTTGAGTAAACTTGAAATCTCATCGAGTGAAAGAAAATAAATGCAAATTTAAACTACGTAAGTGAAGAATTTGTAAGATAAAAATCCAGAAGATCTCCAATAAATGCAGTTTATATATGGAAATGTGTAATATTTAATGTTTTCTGTTTTCCTATTTTGTTATTCTTATATTGGCACCCATAAAATATTACAGTTCAGAAGTAAACATTAATGAATTTAGAGAAGTAATTTTATTTCTTGATCATAAATATAAATTTAGAAAATAAATAGATTTAAAACTTGGAGTTGTAACAGCTTATGACAGAGCACAGTATTTTAAATTACCCTGGACACTCAAACTCCACAGTACATCACTGCTAGAACCATTGTGTGTGGCTTTGTAGATTAAAGTAGAATGCAGATGTTAATTTGAAACTATATATTAGTATCATTATTTAAAATTAGTTCCCCTGCACCGGATAATCAAGCAGAAGCTGTTTCAATTATCAACTTACAGCTGAGTAGCTTGTTTTAAATCATTTCTTGTTTTTAAATTCGATATGGATGTGCTGTTGCATTTCTTCTCTTTATATCTTCTGCTTTCACCATGTCATGTAATTGCATTTTGTGAAACACAAATTATAAAAGAGCTTTAAATGTGCCAATGGCCCCTATGATGTCGTCTCTGAACTCACCATCTCCATACAACAGCAACTCAACTTGTTAGTCTCCATTGCTGCCAATTTAACTGAAAATTTGTTACCTGGAGTCTTTTGTTGAGTATAAGTGGTCCATACCAGCATAAAAATAGAATGAATACACTTGTTCGAAAGTACAACCGATGACTTACAGCATTGCCACTACATATACAACTGTTGGGCATGACGATTATTATATAACAACACAGTGACTGATCGGTTAGCGCCCAGGAACATTGTAAAGCACAATTGTTTTGGTGAACCAGCTGTTACGATGTGGGGAAGTATAACGTTGCATGGGTGTAATGACTTCCAAATATCTGAACATGGTACAGCCACGGATCAACATTATTGTGGCACTGTAATCCTTCCTTATGTGCATCTTTTCAGAGTGCATTTGGTCCTGACATTTTATGGATGACAATGTGTGACTGAATCAAACTGCACACATGGAGGAGTATATGGAACAAGAGGTTATTCGGTAAACGGATTGGCCTGCCAGTTCCCTTGACTTAAATCTCATCACGAGCAAGAGGGATGTATTGGGATGTACTGTAGCATGTCCACATGTACCAATGACTAACCAGCAGTTGTCCTGTCTTTTGCAATATCGAAAGGACCATCATAAATCACAGTGGCTTCAGTGTAATTATTGTCTTTGAATACAAGTGTCATTTCTGTTCATCCCATTGTATATTTCCTTTAGTTAACTTTTGGACTATAGTGTAGCTGTTCTTTCTATGTACAGTCAAATTTCTTTGAGTTACGTTACTTTTCAGTAACACATCATGCAAAAGTTACTTTCATGCTTAAGTATTGCACACTAGTGTACACATGCGAGCAACAAGAACTTATCGTAACTGAAATAATGGAAACCTGTATGATTAGTTTGGCACACATATTCCTGTTCATAACATCATCACTGCCAGTTATGGCATCACTATGTGCAAAATGGAATATTACATGGGTGACAGGGGCTTTTGGTACTGTGTCAGTTGAGGCACTGCAGTGATACTTGGAATCTGTCCACCCAAATGAAAGTAACAATGTGTCGCTTGAGGACAGAAAGATACCATCAGTTGCAGAAAAAAGTTGAAATGTCGGTTGTAACCAAATGGGAAATTCACAGTCACATTCTTCTCCTGTGTCAGAAATGCGGGGACACTACTGACAATTGGGTACATGTACAGCTTGCTCACCAACACAAAACAGTGGGAGGGATTGAGGCACATGAAGCTCATAAGGGGACTCATGTACCTCGAACTATGGCCCTTATGCCACCTACAGTTGTCAAATTGAGAGAAAATAAATTACAAATGTGCATCTAGTGAAGAAGGAACGCCACAACACATTTTTGGGATGTCCATGACATGTAGATGTAGTTGACGTTTGCTTGGCACCACCTGAACTGACTTAGAAGACATAACATCAAGGAGATGCTGCACCACAAGACAACATGGCAGATCCTGGATAGTATTGCTGACACCATTTCAAGAAAAGCTTGGGTAGTGCAATGCCTCATCAATCAATCCCCGACTGCTGTACTGTGGGAGGATGACCAATTCAGCAAAGACAGTTGTGGTCAACAACCAGATGGACAGTTAACAGTGTATTACTGCTGAACATAAGTGTAACATAAGAATGGAAGTATAGCCATAGGCAAGTCTCTTGCCACCTACGGAGCCAGGACTGAGGTGACACGTGATGGTGTTCTTCACTGAAACTATGATACTTCCTCAGAACAGTGAAGTCATCATCTGCAACCAATTTTCCGGTCAATTATTTGTCAACAACCAACAGCAATGAAGTCTTCTTACTAGCAGTTTCCCTTCTCTGGACTCTTTTTTCACTGGTGTATGCTGCAGTATTGGAGCAGTTGCTCCATTTTGACGCACAATGTCAGTTCTGTTTCACTTCAACAATGCAGTGATTTGGTTATCAATAAAACATTGTAACTAGTACAAAGCCATTTTAGACTGCAAAATGCATTTACTTTCTTTTTGGATAATTTAATCATTTGTTATGACTGACTGAATATCAAGTATTACTTGAGACATTGCAACTGATTGCCATATTTTATAGGAATTTTATAATTTTAGGTGTGTTATAATTGATCATGGCTTCCTTCATCATGATGAATAATCTTCTTGGTCCAAAACATGTTGAAGAAATCCAAAAGATGTCTTCTGAAGAGGATACTAATTAAGTTCATGAGGATTTTGAAGAAAAAGTGGACACACATTGTGACGATGAAGTTGAAGTTCGACAGAAAGATTCAGAAACCACAAAAGACAACATTAAAGATAACAAGGAAATACTGGAGAAATATGACCATTTCTATATTGGAAGGAATGAAAGGTTCAAATATAACAAAGTTCGATGACCACATAGAATCATTTTGGGACCACAGTGTTATTTGAAGGTTGTTGGAACCTATATGTATTGTGAGAGTAATGAGAACACCTTTGAAATGCTGGAACTGCCTCACAGATGATAATATTTTTTTTCCATTATAGTTGCACATACAAATCACTATACTGAGTGTGTCAAAGGTTCATTTCAGAATGAGAGAGATGTACAATCAGTAGACATTATCGAACTGAAAGCCTTCATCAATTTCTTATTTTTAGCTGGTGTTAACAAAAGTATCAAAGCTTACAGGATCTGTGGGAAATTGATGGGGACAGTATTGAAATACTTCACGTCGCAATGAACGTAAGACATTTCAAATTCATCATGCGGTAGATTTAACAACTATGTAACTCACAATGAAAGGAAACAATCTGACAAGTATCAATGATTCAGGGAATATTTTCTATTCTTGTGCAGAACTGTCATAAATCCTATACACTCAGAGAAAATATTACAGCAGATGTAAAGATTCTGTGGATGGTGCAGCTTCCATCAATTTATACATAGGAAACAAACATGAATTTCTCTGTAGTTTACAACCATTAAATGAAGGGCTGTTCACAGTTCACTTTCCAGCTTCATGAAAGGTTGTATTTTATTTTCCTGTGTTCCTAAAATGGGAAGTGTGTGATCCTTGCATGCACAAAAATAATTCAATACATACAGACACAGGGGATAAACAATTGCCATTTGTTGTAACATTTTATAATGGCATCACAGGTAGAGCTGGCATTATGGATAAATTAGTCACTTTGTAAAATATTACAAGAAATGTGCTTGGTAGTATCATGATCACATTTTTTTGCAGTGATCAACATGAAAAAATAAACACACAAGAAATTTACTTTTGCAATAATGAAAATTGTATCAGGAGAAAAGAATTACTTGAACAACTCATTTTGCCTCAATTGATTTGAAGAAGTTTGGACTGGACACCCCAGGAATTCACGGCTAAAACATTACAGACTAGCTTTTGTAGAAGAAGCACAAGACAAAAGCAGAAATACAGAAAATTTAACATGGGTCAGATGAAAAGGTTTAATATCTGCTCAAAACACTGTTGCAAAATGTGGCAAATGTCAGTCAGGTTGATGCATACTGAAGTTTTCTGCTCTGACTGTTACCACAGTCCAATGGTGATGACAGAATAATTAAGTGATTAATATTTCTTTTGTTGTTGTGCCCTTATGTCACCTTTTTCTGCAAAGCTGTGTTCTAATGTGTATAACAAAACTTAAAAAAAATAAAATAAAATAAAAAGCAAGTGATAAAATGATGTGATCAATTTAGTACACCATGTCTTATCTTGTTGTCGAGGTTACGAGAAATATGTTTCTCCATCACAGGTGAGTATTGCTCTAACTTTTTGGTACTTTAGAAGATTTTTAGTTTGTTAATGTGTTATCTCACTGATCAGTGCACAATTTTGAAACCCTTCCAGAGTTACAAATCCAAAAATAAATTTAAGTATTAGGAAGTCTTGTCAACTTATTTGTTTGGAGTGTGATCTTATATGAAAGCCAATGACGTTGTAGACTATAAACAGTAAAGATAAAAAGAGGACAGATGCTTTGAAACATGATCTTTCAGAAGAATGCTTAAATTAGATGGGTAGAATGAGTAACTAATGAAGAGGTCCTGAATCAGTTTAGGGCAAAAAGAGCTTTATGACACAACTTCACAAAAAGAACAGATAGATTGATAGGACACATCCTGCGGCATCAAGGAATAGTTAATTTGATAATGGAGAGAATTGTTTCTCTTGAGTGGTGGGGGAGGGGGGTTGTCGTGTGGGTGAGGTGTAGTAAAAATTTTTGATGATAAGGTCAGTAGGGAGAAAGCACAAACTTGAACTGTGGAAGGATATCAGCCTTCTCCGTTTGAAAAGAACCATCCTAACATTTTCTGTCAACTGGTTGAGGATAACATAAATCTGGACAGCTTGATGCAGATTTAAACTGTCATCCTCTTGAATGGGAGCCCAGTATTTTATCACTGCATTGCCTCACAGAGTCTGTAGATTCAGTACAGTAGGTACAGGGGATCCACAATATATGGGAACACCACAAACAAATACACTGCCGTATCTAATACAGTGTAGGAAAACTGTTCGTATTCAAAGCAGCTTCCAATCATCTTGGAATGGATAAATACAGGTCCCGTATGGTTTTCAATGGAATCTTATACCAGGAATCCCTGCCTTGTTTAACTCTTGGGACATAAACTCAGCCAGAATTTGGAAACAGTGTGAAGCAGGACTAATACAACCAAATGACATTCTTCCATTGCTTCCTAGTTCAGGTTTTATGGCTTCGCCACCTGGATCTCCCTTCATGTTGTTTTGGTGAAGACAGGATTTGTAAGTGTGGCAGTCAGTTCTGCAATGACTTTTGCAGCTGCCACCCTCTTTATTTTTCATCATAATCCTTTTCAATGAGCAGCTGTCAGGACTAAACAAACGCTTTCGTCGACACTGTGGCTTAGCGAATGAGGTTTTGTCACTTTCCCATTAAGCGGCATAAATCTTTGATATGGTGCCTCTTGAAACATCAAACCCTTTAGTTACCTTGTTTACAGAAACACCCATGTACTAGCACCTACAGTTTTCCCACGTCCGAATTCACTTATTCCAACACAACGCACACACAACTACACAGAACACTGTTCTGGATATGACTGACACCTGCAAAGCATTGAGCACATTGCACAGGTGCTGTTCATGGTCATATATAACATCACTACCTGCATTTACATTCAAGGATGCACTTTTCCCAGTGTTTCCATATTTTTGCCTCTGGAGATTGCACTGGCATTTGATACAGTAGTTACACATATATATGAGCCTACAGAAGATAGACTAGCGTGGAGAGTTGTATCAAATCACTCTTTGTACTGATGATAACAGTGAGAAATTTTAAGGACTTCTAAAGGTACACTTGTAGGATTTTTGAATGTCCCATCTTCTATTTAATTACAATAAATACAATGTGGGACACATGAACCCTATTACTATGGACACTTCTAATGTCACAGATAGACTGTTATGTAGTACTGACCCGTAAATTCCTCTTTGCTGGTTGGGTGGTAGTTCTGAGTGGTCCACTTTTATCTACTGGAAAGTTTTTGGTTGAGAGACATGTCTATTTTCTTAACCCCAGGAGCTTGGGAAATAATCAATGCAGTCTGATTAACTAGGGTGTGGCAGTTGCCCCAGAAGTTGTCTGCTTTTCACTGTTTCACCCCATTCACCTCATCATCATGTAGCGCACTTTGAAGACAAGTTTTCTTTTTGAACAGAGGTATCTATCATTGTCAATAGAGACCTCTATCATCCTCACAATC
This sequence comes from Schistocerca americana, assembly GCF_021461395.2. Lineage (NCBI taxonomy): Eukaryota > Metazoa > Arthropoda > Insecta > Orthoptera > Acrididae > Schistocerca > Schistocerca americana. The sequence continues at coordinate 471,429,394 of NC_060122.1, read as the reverse complement.
TGGATTGTTAAACTATGACACACACTTCCCTGTAGCACACAATATTCCACACACACTCTACGCAGTGATTGATGAACCATGCCCACAGCTTATAGTTACAGCTATCAGCTTGGCATGTTGGGTTCACCAAACCAATATCCGGCTAAGTACCCAAAGGCGCTCACCATTTATCAACAACCACAGGTGGAAACACAAGCGGCCAAAGACACTGCTAGCTAGGGCATAACCACCTATGGTAAACTAACATACGCAAACAGCGACAAACGCCGGTAAGCCCCTGCATATCAGCAACACTGACTGGCAACTACCAGCTGCTATTAGAGCCAACCAACAGGCCACAGCAGGGACACCGACGAGCTCACACACAGACGCACGAACAATCCGCCAACACTCCCTCACACTGTGCCTCCGGTATATGACCTATCGGACACAAGACCGATAACAAACCTAACTGTTGCAGGTTGCAGGACGCTGAACGAGGACTCTGTACCAGCACCCAGCGCCAGCCGCCGAGCAGCACAAACGCACAACGTCAAGGTATCGACATGCATGATACCCACTACTAACAAAGCCTATCCTTACACAACCTATCGCAGGCAGCAAGACAACCGCTACTGCTCTTGCCGCCCGACCTAACTTTCGCAGAGGTTTTTTTCCCTTGGCTCTTGCTTTGGCACTTTTTTTCCTCTGCCCTTCAAACCGCTACCCTTCGTCAGATTTCGACCAATCTATCTCCAGATGAGCGCGTATTAATGGTTAATCCTAACCAGACGTACGCAGACATCGCAGTACCCACATCCTGCGACACCTCACTTTAGTGAATACTAACCCTTATGCAGAGATGGCAGTAGACCTTTTGTGTTGGCCATCATGCCGGTGTGGGCGTGGAGGGGCTCCACCTCTTTAAAAAAAAAAAAAAAAAAAAAAAAAAAAAAAAAAAAAAAAAAAAAAAAAAAAACCATTTATCAGGAATCGGGGCATGTATGGATAAACAAATGCCATGAACATGGCGAGTGTTACCTCCAAAGAGTCACAATATAACTAAAGAACTGTTTTTGTGCTTGGCTAAGTCAAGACTTCATTTGTTAGAACATATATGGCCCTCTCTGTAGAGAATCATTTATGAAAACCGCACTGAAGGCAGTTAACAGACTGTTCTGATGACAAGATTCGAAGCACTAGAATAGGCACTATGTCAGAATTTTAGGAAACATTGAAAGGAGTATCCATTATTTATAATTAATTTGCATTTTTATAAAAGGGAACAATAATGCATACTTCTGTTCATCAGTTACTATGCCTCATGTCATTTATTGGTTACAAATAAAGTTCAAGTCAGCACAAAATTTTACTAGTTAGCCAAAATCACTGGTGTAACCATAAGAATCATAAATTTTTAGTGACAGGTTTGGTCATTTCCTTTGTGGTTGTATTTTTCAAACCAGTGATTGTTGGTGAAGTAATTAGTTTCTATCTGAGTCAATCTAATGCATCTGTATTTGGATAAGGAAGATTAAGGTTTAATGGCCCATCAGCATTGAAGTCAGAGATGGAGTACAAGCTCGGAATGTTTCAAGGATGGGGAAGGAAATCAGCCTTGCCCTTTCAAAGGAACTATACCAGAATTTGCCAGGATAAATTTAGGGAAATCACAGGAAACCTAAATCTGGATAACCGGATGTGGATTTGAATTGCAGTCCTCCCATTTGCTAACCACTGCACCACCTTGTTCACAATCTGATCTCGATGATTATTAGTAGGTACAATGTTTACTGACACTACAAGGAACTTGTAATTGAATTTGGTGGCCAATGAATTTAATCATCACTTCTGCAACATCTATTACCAGGGATATCAATTTCATGGATCTCAATGTTTTATTTATTCTTTAAAATAGGCTGCAGATATAACCATTTGTTCTCTTTAAATATAATGACTGCACAATCAGTTACCATTTTTTACACAGTGTTTTGTCTTTTACAACGTAAACCCGATTGGCCAGTGTTTATTGCTGACATTTGATAATCATAGTCAGAAAAACCATTCACAATCACTTTCACATCCAAATCATTGAAGGCAAAGAAGATTAAAGACTATTACCTTCATTACACATCAAAATAACCAAAAACTAGATGATGATGATGATGATGACGAGTGGGTTTTGGGGCGCTCAACTGTGTGGTTATCAGCGCCCGCCAAAAACTAGTAACTAATAGCTGTATGTGTCTTTGAACAGTACAATAAGGCAGAAAACAAATATTAAAACCATTACAAGTCTTCCACATTAAGTCTGCATAATCTTATCAGTACTCTGATGAAACAATTAAGATATTTCCTGCTCATTGCTTGCAAACTGGAGTACTATCACCCTATGTGTTTCCAGATCTACTGAAGCAGTTTGTGTGCAGTCAGATAATATGTTGAAATGGAAACAGCGCACTGATAAACTAATCACAAAGCTTAGTTTGGCATGTTTTGCACTTTGTAGTATCTCTTACCATATCAGTGCAAGAAAAAGAAAGAAAGAAAGAAAGAAACTGGTAGCTTCATGTGAATAGTTTAACTTCCTATTATCATGAAGAATTATGTACTGCGGTAGAGCAGTTAAAAACAATTAATAAAAGTAGTCATTCTGAAAAAGTGTCTAGTAAGAAAACTGTGCAAATACTTTGAAGAAACCTCTTCACAGATCTCTGATTTCATGGTCTCATTCAGCATCACATTTACTCCTCAACTGGTACCTGTGGCCACTAATAAAAATAAGTTTCAGATCAACTGTGACTTAAACTATCATTATCACATACAAAAATAATTTCAATGTATTATTTGCCTTTTTGTCCAAGGTTCAGGATGAGGATCTACATTCTAATGCTGGGATCTTGAACAAGGTTACATTATATGTAAAGAAAGAAAATGGTTATTACTGCAAATCCAAAATAGAATTTAAAATGTCTTATTAGTCATCCTTTCCAAAAATTATCTGATTACATACATTTCAAGACAGAGACCTAAAATCTCAAACAAAAATGTATATAGTAAACAGGTCATTGTTATAGCACATAAATATTACTCATTTGTGGTTATAAGTATAAACATATAAATATGAAGCAAGCAGTAGCAGATAAACTGCAGGTGTTCTGTATAACTAAGAGAACAGCAGTTTTTCCCAGCTACAACTTATATTTTTTCCATTTATAATCTATACAAACAGAAAGAGAATGTAGTAGTTTGATAATTAATTATTAATACAGCATCTGATGGCTACTTCTTTTTGTCAATGCATACCTCGACTGCTTCTAATGTCACATTGAGGTAGCAGTGTTTTTGTAGCTTATTCTTGAACTGGTTGAAAAAGTTTAGAAAGTACAGTTTGAGAAAACAAGGTGTAAAACATATGTCGTGTGCAATTCTGCCTTTACTGAAAAGATAGCACTAGGAGAGATCCGCATGCATAACCACCACTGTGCCTTTAAGTCAATTTGGTACCATTGTGTTGCATTGCTAGTCACAATGCATTATATTTTTAACCAGCTGAAAGTAGATCTATAAGGCAGCTTCCGATTAGTGTTTTTTAAAACACTGAGACACATCCAAATTCACAGTGATACCAAAGAAAGCAATTGTAAGCAGCAGATACCCTTTTAACTTCAAATGTGGACTATAATTGAATTCTGAGTAGATAACAACTGAGGCTCCTTCACCACTTCTAATAGTCAAACATTCTTGAAACCTGCAGCAATTTAAGAGTATATACTACTGTACAGATGCTGATTCTTTTATTTCAAGGCTAGACAGTACGCTGTCAACTGACTGCAAACGTTTATGACACAAAGATTCTTGCATAAAACGACAAAGGTGGCTATTGATGTAGTTTCACCGGTATATAATAAGTGTGTTAGTAAGCGCAGTGGTAATCTTTTTTCTACCATTCTCCTGACAGCTTTTTTAGCAGCTACTGTTGCTGAGCCCGCAGCCTGCTTTTCGTCATCCTGATAATTTTCTTCCAGTATGAATTTGTAGAATTAATGAGTGAGAAGAACTATAAATTAAATGTCAAAGCACTGTTATTTATTTATCTCTTTTTCAGTACATATATGGTCACAAGGATATTGGTTTTTCAAACATCAAACATACATTATTTAAATTTTTATAACAAATTGGATCTATACATTTAATAATTACAATTTTTTAAAAATTGTGTATATTTTTAACTTATTTCTACACTTAAAGAAACAAATACATTTTTCTTGCATGAGATGCTGAGGGACTGAATAGTAGCAGTTTTTCAGAAGGTAGGTTGTCACAGACTTTTTAAAGCTCTGTAGTTCAGGAAGAGATTTTGTGTGTCTTGGTAATCTGTTGTATAGTTTTGTTCCTGCATGATATACACCTATTTGGCATAGTGTGGTGTTATAATGAGTAACATGTATGTCACTGTCTGACCTGGTACTGTAATCATGGACACTTTTGTTTTGAGCAAAAAGGTTTTCTTTCTCAGTATACTTTTTTTGACATGCCTGCCTACTTCCAGTATATAAATGCAGTGAAGGGGTAAGATCTTAAAGATCTTTAAAGAAAGGTTTGCATGGTTTTCTGCTACTTACTTGTTTCACTATTCTTATAATTGCCTTTTGTTTCCTGAAAACTGTTATGGCCTGGTGCACATTTCCCCAGAAGATGATACCGTACTTCAGTATTGGATGTACACGAGCAAAGTATACAGCCCTAATCGTTTCTGCACTAGTATTGTTGTAAATAATTCTTACTAGATAGCTCATTTTTGCTAGTTTTGAATTTAGGGGTGTGATATGAGTGCTCCATTTAAGATTTTCCTGGATATGAATCCCAAGAAATTTAGTTTCATTGACAGCACTAATGATTTGGTTGTCTATACATATTAAGGGTTGTGCTGCATTTTTCTTTTGATCTGTGTGGAAATTCATGAGTACCATTTTTTGGGGATTAACTATTAGCCTGTTTCTGGTAAACCACTCAGACACTTCTTTTGTGATATCTTTTACAGATGCAGTGAGATTTTCTTCTTTATTTCCTTCAATCGACAGACTAGTGTCTTCTGAAAACAGTACAGGTTCAGAATCCCTAACATGTGATAGGAAATCGTTACTGTATACCAAAAAAAGAAGGGGACCTAAAATAGAGCCCTGTGGAACACCATGACTCAGTCCACATGGTTCTGAAAGGTGTACCTGGAGTTCATTTCGTTCCATATACTTAATTTCAGTTACCTGAGAACGATATTTCAAATATGATTTAATCCACTGATTTGGCACACCTCTTACATCATACCATTCAAGCTTCCTCAGGAGCACAGAATGATAAATCACATCAAAAGCTTTTTTTAGGTCCAGGAATAAACCTGAGATATTTCTGTGGTTGTCCACTGCATTTAAGACATGGTTTATCAGGTTGAAAGCAGCTGTTTCAGTTGATCGCTGAGGTCTGAAGCCATGTTGACACCCAGAAATAATATTATTCTTTACGAAGAATGTAGTTAGTTGTGAAAGGAACACTTTTTCAATAATTTTCGAAAACCCTGAAAGCAGAGACACAGGCCTATAGTTACCCATACATTGCTGATCACCTTTTTTATATAGGGGAATTAGTTTTGCCATTTTCAGTTGCTGTGGGAAGACACCACATGATAAGGAAGAATTGCATAGTCTAAAAAAGGAGAGAGTATTTGTCTTGCTGTTATTTATATAATATAAACTGGAATATCATCAATACCAGTTGAATAATAACTCTTCAGTGAGTTAATGGTATTTATGAGTTCCGTTGGGCCTATTGGACTGAATAGCATGGATATATTAGTAGTTTCAATAGATGAAAGTTCGTTCCATGTCTTATTAGGTGGATTTTTCTTTCACTAATTTTCCAGCAACAGTTGCATAATAAGAACTGAAGCTGTATGCAACTGCACATCCAAATTCAGTGTGATACCAAAGAAAGCCATTATATGCAGTAGTTCCCCTTTTAACTTAAAGTGTGATTGTAACTGAATTCTGAGCATATAACAATTGAGGCTCCTTTACTGCTTGGAAAATAGTCGAACATTCTTGAAACTTGAAGCAAATTAAAGTGTATACTGCTGTCATATGGCTTTTCTGCAAGTACAATAATGGACCAGAACTTGGCCATTCTCAAAACTAGTTTTGATCAATGCAATTTCTCCATGACCTAGTTAATTACTTGTATGTTCCATGGGTCATAACTGCAATCCCTTGCTATGTGGCCCTACTTAGTTTATAATAGGCTAGCTTAAGTGAAATATATGTCAACAGGCGGGTGTTTAGACAATTATCTTTTACATTCATCTCTCATCTCTCTCTCTCTCTCTCTCTCTCTCTCTCTCTCTCTCTATCTCTCTCTCTCTTCCCCCCCCCCCCCCCCCCCCCACACACACACACACTAACAGTACATCATATTTAGAAATTCTTCTATAGAGAGAGAAGTGCAAAGCAGATATAATTTCAGTTAGTTTTTATAAGTTTATTTAATTTTATTATCTATTACATTCTTCACATCACAGTGTAAATGGTCAAAGATTTACAGCTGAATACCTTACTCCTTTTTGTGACCTACCATGGCCAAGTGATGAACAGTGTAAATCATTATCCTTCACACATTATATGAGGGATAGTCATATTTTTAATTATCACCTCAAAAAAGTAAGTTACAAAATTATTTTTTTGAAGCTTCCTGGCGGATTAAACCTGTGCTGTACCGAGATTCGAACTGAGAATGTAGGAGATGAGGTGTTGGTGGAGGTAAAGCTGTGAGGAAGGGTCGTGAGTTGTGCTTGGGTAGTTCAGTCGGTTGAGCACTTGCCCGCAAAAGGCAAAGGTCCCGAGTTCAAGTCTTGATCCGGCACACAGTTTTAATCTGCTGGAATTTTCATATCAGCAAACACTCTGCTGCAAAATTAAGTGACAATTTCATTCTGGAATTCATTTTTGGTTTGGATGTAAATGCCTGCACTTCTGGTTGACAATGAAACACCAACAGCACAGTATTGCAACATCCTGCTACAGGAGTGAAAACAAAATGGCACACCCCACGAATCAAGTGGAGTATTGTACTGTAATTCACTTTCCACACCTGAAACAATGCTGAAAAAATAAAACAAATTAAAATGCTCCAATAAACGATGCTGATTTAGAGGATGTATGCAGCAACAATGTACCATCAAATGACACAGTGGTTAGGTGGAGGAGATGTTTGCAGTGCAGTCAAATAAGTTGAATAACAAAGAATGAAATTCCAGACTACCAGACCATCTCTTGAAGAATCAGGGATCACATAAGAAGTGGAGGGCCCAGGTGTTCAAAGACAAGCATATCACAATCAAGACAATAGTGAAAAAAGTGAAAATCAGTCATGCATCACTTTTATCTTGCACGTCATTTTGAATATGATAAAAGCTGCTGCCCACTAGAGTTTGTTACTGCCCACATCCACTTGAAAAGTTCGCTGAACGGAGGTAGCAGTTGCTGTGTTGCAGCTGTGTTGGGCCAGTCCTGTTGAATTCTTTAGCAGCCTAATAACCACGGATGAGTGCTGGGTGTATTACTATGACCTCATGAAAAGGAGCAAAGCAAATGCTGGAAACGTGGATTCATCATTGTCAAAAGAGGCACAGACTATCATGAGGCAAAGCAATCCTGAAAGTATCTTTGGAACTGCCACAGTGAGGTGCTAAAACATTACATTTGTCAGGAGGCAAACCACCACAGGAGCATACTACTGAAATCTGACAAAATTTATGAGAAGATATCCAAAAAAGTCCTACCCCCATGAACCATGGACCTTGCCATGGTGGGGAGGCTTACGTGCCTCAGCGATACAGATGGCCGTACCGTAGGTGCAACCACAACGAAGGGGTATCTGTTGAGAGGCCAGACAAATGTGTGGTTCCTGAAGAGGGGCAGCAGCCTTTCCAGTAGTTGCAGGGGCAACAGTCTGGATGATTGACTGATTTGGCCTTGCAACGCTAACCAAAATGGCCTTGCTGTGCTGGTACTGCGAACGCCTGAAAGCAAGGGGAAACTACAGCCATAATTTTTCCCAAGGGCATGCAGTTTTACTGTATGGTTAAATGATGATGGCGTCCTCTTGGGTAAAATATTCCGGAGGTAAAATAGTCCCCCATTCAGACTTTCGGGCAGGGACTACTAAAGAGGACGTCGTTATCAGGAGAAAAAAAACTGACGTTCTACGGATCGGAGCATGGAATGTCAGATCCCTTAATCGGGCAGGTAGGTTAGAAAATTTAAAAAGGGAAATGGATAGGTTGAAGTTAGATATAGTGGGAATTAGTGAAGTTCGGTGGCAGGAGGAACAAGACTTCTGGTCAGGTGAATACAGGGTTATAAATACAAAATCAAATAGGGGTAATGCAGGAGTAGGTTTAATAATGGATAAAAAAATAGGAGTGAGGGTAAGATACTACCAACAGCACAGTGAACGCATTATTGTGGCCAAGACAGACATGAAGCCCATGCCTACTACAGTAGTACAAGTTTATATGCCAACTAGCTCTGCAGATGACGAAGAAATTGATGAAATGTATGATGAGATAAAAGAAATTATTCAGGTAGTGAAGGGAGACGAAAATTTAATAGTCATGGGTGACTGGAGTTCGAGTGTAGGAAAAGGGAGAGAAGGAAACATAGTGGGTGAATATGGATTGGGGGAGAGAAATGAAAGAGGAAGCCGTCTGGTAGAATTTTGCACAGAGCATAACTTAATCATAGCTAACACTTGGTTCAAGAATCATTAAAGAAGGTTGTATACATGGAAGAATCCTGGAGATAGTAGAAGGTATCAGATAGATTATATAATGGTAAGACAGAGATTTAGGAACCAGGTTTTAAATTGTAAGACATTTCCAGGGGCAGATGTGGACTCTGACCACAATCTATTGGTTATGAACTGTAGATTAAAACTGAAGAAACTGCAAAAAGGTGGCAATTTAAGGAGATGGGACCTGGATAAACTGACTAAACCAGAGGTTGTACAGAGTTTCAGGGAGATAAGGGAACAATTGACAGGAATGGGGGAAAGAAATACAGTAGAAGAAGAATGTGTAGCTTTGAGGAATGAAATAGTGAAGGCAGCAGAGGATCAAGTAGGTAAAAAGATGAGGGCTAGTAGAAATCCTTGGGTAACAGAGGAAATATTGAATTTAATTGATGAAAGGAGAAAATATAAAAATGCAGTAAATGAAGCAGGCAAAAAGGAATGCAAACACCTCAAAAATGAGATCGACAGGAAGTGAAAAATGGCTAAGCAGGGATGGCTAGAGGACAAATGTAAGGATGTAGAGGCTTATCTCACTAGGGGTAAGATAGATACTGCCTACAGGAAAATTAAAGAGACCTTTGGAGATAAGAGAACAACTTGTATGAGTATCAAGAGCTCAGCTGGAAACCCAGTTCTAAGCAAAGAAGGGAAGGCAGAAAGGTGGAAGGAGGATATAGAGGGTTTATACAAGGGCAATGTACTTCAGGACAATATTATGGAAATGGAAGAGGATGTAGATGAAGACGAAATGGGAGATACGATAATGCGTGAAGAGTTTGACAAAACACTGAAAGACCTGAGTCGAAACAAGGCCCCGGGAGTAGACAACATTGCATTGGAACTACTGACGGCCTTGGGAGAGACAATCCTGACAAAACTCTACCATCTGGTGAGCAAGATGTATGAGACAGGCAAAATACCCTTAGACTTCAAGAAGAATATAATAATTCCAATCCCAAAGAAAGCAGGTGTTGACAGATGTGAAAATTACCGAACTATCAGTTTAATAAGTCACAGCTGCAAAATACTAACGCGAATTCTTTACAGACGAATGGAAAAACTGGTAGAAGCTGACCTTGGCGAAGATCAGTTTGGATTCCGCGGAAATGTTGGAACACGTGAGGCAATACTGACCCTATAACTTATCTTAGAAAATAGACTAGGGAAAGGCAAACCTACATTTCTAGCATTTGTAGACTTAGAGAAAGCTTTTGACAATGTTGACTGGAATACTCTCTTTCAAATTCTAAAGGTGGCAGGGGTAAAATACAGGGAGCGAAAGGCTATTTACAATTTGTACAGAAACCAGATGGTAGTTATAAGAGTCGAGGGACATGAAAGGGAAGCAGTGATTGGCAAGGGAGTGAGACAGGGTTGTAGCCTGTCCCCGATGTTATTCAATCTGTATATTGAGCAAGCAGTAAAGGAAACAAAAGAAAAATTTGGAGTAGGTATTAAAGTCCACGGAGAAGAAATAAAAACTTTGAGGTTCGCCAATAACATTGTAATTCTGTCAGAGACAGCAAAGGACTTGGAAGAGTAGTTGAACAGAATGGACAGCATCTTGAAAGGAGGATATAAGATGAACATCAACAAAAGCAAAACTAGGATAATGGAATGTAGTCGAATTAAGCCGGGTGATGCTGATGGAATTAGATTAGGAAATGAGACACTTAAAGTAGTAAAGAAGTTTTGCTATTTGGGGAGCAAAATAACTGATGATGGTCGAAGTAGAGAGGATGTAAAACGTAGACTGGCAATGGCAAGGAAAAAGTTTCTGAAGGAGAGAAATTTGTTAACATAGAGTACAGATTTAATTGTCAGGAAGTCGTTTCTGAAAGTATTTGTATGGAGTGTAGCCATGTGTGGAAGTGAAACATGGACGATAAATAGTTTGGACAAGAAGAGAATAGAAGCTTTCAAAATGTGGTGCTACAGAAGAATGCTGAAGATTAGATGGGTAGATCATGTAACTAATGAGGAGGTATTGAATAGAATTGGGGGAGAAGAGGAGTTTGTGGCACAACTTGACAAGAAGAAGGGACCGGTTGGTAGGACATGTTCTGAGGCATCAAGGGATCACAAATTTAGCACTGGAGGGCAGTGTGGAGGGTAAAAATCGTAGAGGGAGAACAAGAGATGAATACACTAAGCAGATTCAGAAGGATGTAGGATGCAGTAAGTACTGGGAGATGAAGAAGTTTGCACATGATAGAGTAGCATGGAGAGCTGCATCAAACCAGTTTCAGAACTGAAGACAACAACAACAACATCCAAGAAGTGTTTTTTCTCCACAACAATCCCCTGCTCTTCTGCATAGGACACACTCAAACATGCTCCCTTCTTTAGACAATCAAATTTTGCTTCAGTCCTAGTATTCCTGCATGGCATCTAGCAGCTTTTTCCCCTTTCCCCAGATGAAGAAACCATTGTGTGCTACACATTTCCAGAATGACAATATGATTTTAAAGGTGGAATGTTTCTTGAAGAGCTGAAATGCAGACTTCTACAACCAACGTCTCTGTGGAGTCATCCATCAATGGGGAGGATGTAATATTGTACAGAAAGTTCTGCTTGAAGATTACAAATTATTTAGATATAAAGCAGTTGACTCACCAAAAGGCAAACATGCTGCGTTGTCGACAGGCACACAAACAAAATGTACAAAGCTTGGCTAGCTTTCAGAATGCACTTCCTTTTTCTACCTGTAGGAAAAAAAAAAAAAAAAAACAACGCAAACACACACACACACACACACACACACACACACACACACACACACACTGACCCACAGTGAGTGTACTGGGGGTGTACTGGGGTGAGGTGGGGATGTGGTGTGGTGTGGTGTGGTGTGTGTGTGTGTGTGTGTGTGTGTGTGTGTGTGTGTGTGTGCGTGTGGTGTGGTGTGGTGTGGTGTGGGGTTAGGGATGGTGAGAGGTGGGAGGCAGGGAGGGTTTTAGGGAAGTGTCTAGCAGCTTGTGGGAGAGTGGGGAGCCACCTATGAGCTAGTTAGTGGTGCAGATAGAGGGGCAGGTGGCAGATGGCTGGGCACACGATTTCATAGACAATAACACACAATCAGCTGATGTGGGGACAAAAATTGGGCAGAAGGATGGTGTACACACACACACACACACACACACACACACACACACACACACACACACACACACACAAACACAAAACCACCACCCCCCAGTATTGGGGGGCAGTGTGTTAATCTGGTTTATGCCAGGAAGCTTATGGGATCAAAGTATGTGCTGTACAGATGGCTCCAATCTTCACAGCACAGAAAAGCTGGTGGTGGTGGGGAAGGTCCAGATGGCAGGGGTTGTGAAGCAGCCATTGGAATCCCACCTGTTGTGCTCTGCTGCATGTTGTGCCATTTGGCAGTACACCTTGTTTTTGGCAACAGTTTGGCAGTGGCCATTCATTCTAGTTGACAGATGGTTGGTTGTCATACCAATGTCAAACAATGTGCACTGTTTGCAACAGATATGGTATATAACATGGCTGCTTGCATGAGTGGGTGGCTTCTGATGGGGTAGGATAAGCCTTTGAGGACTGCAGTAGTTTGTGATGGGTTTGGTAGATCGGGCAGGTCTTGCACCTGGTTCTTCCACAGAGATATGATTCCAACCCCTGCCTGACCACAAAAGAGCCTTGGAGAATTCTTCAACCAACATAACATACCACTATGTACTTAGGAGAGAGCTGCAGAAAAACAACTGAACTGGTTGTAAAATGCCTGCCTGCACAATTCACTGCTGCAGAAGTGAAAGAAGAGTTAGTTGATCTAGATTTTAAAGACGCAGATATCTACCAATACAAAAAAATAGGACCTCTACACTGAGCAGTTGTGTTTTGTCAGCCTACCTAGAGGAAACTCCAATGAAGTAAGTACTTAAGATAATGAAGACAAAGATGGACTCATACAATTTAAACACCTCCAGAAATTCAGTAACACAAAATACTGCTGCACAGTGCCAGCATGCTGTGTAGGTGGAGATCAGCACCAATCTGGAAACTGTTGACTTCCAACATCATAGCTGTGGTATCAATAGCAACGATGCCACAGAATAGTTTCTCAAGTTGGCACTACGTGAGACACAGATGACAACGCCCTCTAGCCGGTGCTATCGAGGTCTACGAGCTCCGCGACTATTTCAGCCCATTTCATCAGGTGCAGCCAGCCAGGACACTTCGCTTCAGCATCACACCTACGTACAGAGTTACATAATCGTTAATCACCTTGCTTTTGCACCAGTAAACCACAGTCTTGCAGTACTGACTTGTATTACCTCTTCCCGTTCCTACGCATCCGCCGCCTCCCAGGCGGGATACAAATATAGCTGAAACGCGCAACTTGCAATGGAGGAGAACACCGTGTCTCTTAGAGGGGCTGCACAACCTTCCAAGAACCAATCAAAGCTTCTTGAGCTCAATACCTAGAGACACACTGAACATAAGAAAAATGAAGAAACAGCTCCCACCATGATCACTGTATCAACTTCCAGTTCATCATCTCAGGACCTACTTCTTCAGCAGAGAACACCAATTGCAGCAGTGCAGTTTGCCAACAAAATACAGAAACCAAACATGTTCCAACAACAAAACAGGATGATTTTTTCAGAAATCACAAAGGGTGCTGGCCAATTTAGAAAGCTCACTGCCATCCTCAAACAAAAAACCAAAACCCAGATCATCAAGAATATAGGAAGAATACTGAACTAGACATCATGTCAAAAATTACAACTTTGATCAGACGGCCTGTGGAACTTTATGAAACAATTTATGGCAAATGGACAACAAAACACAACAAAATCAGATTTTGCACATTTGATGCCGAGGACATAATGAACAAAAAACCTGCAGTAAACAAGTTCATTGAGAAACATAAAATCAATGTTTTATTTTCGACAGACAATCATCTCAGACTACACAGATCTTCAAACTATACAGCATGGTTGCATACTAAAATGACCACCCGGACAGAAGAGAAGGCAGTGCAGCAGTTTTCATAAAGTTAAATCTATCACACAGCAGTGAGAAAACCCCCTCAACTTCTACTACCATGGAAGCCACACCTGTCACCATAAGCACACTGCTTATTAGTTAAGTCCAGGATGTAACTTAAGATAAAGCTTGTTCATCCCACATGACAACATTCTCCTATGATAAGATAATGTACTTTTTGTTACAATTGATTCACTGTGAGGAGATTCTTTAGGAAGCAGAACACATCAAAAAAACTAGAATACCCACTAAATATTAAAATATTGAGAGATTGCTAATGTAGCTTCCACACATCTCAAAAGAAATTGCCCTTGTGGATGTGGAATCGGGGTGTGTGTGTGTGTGTGTGTGTCCCATTTATCTTGACTGCCCTAAATAACTGTTTGTCCAGATGCAAATTACAAAATGTTTCAAGCAAATGTTCTTTAGTCATCAGAGAGACATCAATCAGCATGATTGCCTTCATTGTACCTTCATTTATTACAAAGATATGAACAGCGGTATGACTTTTTTCAAATGGCACCATCTACATCTACATCTACACCCATACTCCGCAAGCCACCCAATGGCGTGTGGCGGAGGGTAACCTGAGTACCTCTATCGGTTCTCCCTTCTATTCCAGTCTCGTATTGTTCGTGGAAAGAAGGATTGTCGGTATGCTTCTGTGTGGGCTCTAATCTCTCTGATTTTATCCTCATGGTCTCTTCATGAGATATACGTAGGAGGGAGCAATATACTACTTGACTCTTTGGTGAAGGTATGTTCTCAAAACTTTAACAAAAGCCCGTACCGAGCTACTGAGCGTCTCTCCTGCAGAGTCTTCCACTGGAGTTTATCTATCATCTCCTTAACGCTTTCGCGATTACTAAATGATCCTGTAACGAAGCGCGCTGCTCTCCGTTGGATCTTCTCTATCTCTTCTATCAACCCTATCTGGTACGGATCCCACACTGCTGAGCAATATTCAAGCAATGGGCGAACAAGCGTACTGTAACCTACTTCCTTTGTTTTCGGATTGCATTTCCTTAGGATTCTTCCAATGAATCTCAGTCTGGCATCTGCTTTACCGACAATCAACTTTATATGATCTTTCCATTTTAAATCTCCCAGATAATTTATGGAATTAAGTGCTCCCAGTTGCTGACCTGCTATTTTGTAGCTAAATGATAAGGGTACTATCTTTCTACGTATTCACAGCACATTACACTTGTCTAGATTGAAATTCAATTGCCATTCCCTGCACCATGCGTCAATTCGCTGCAGATCCTCTGCATTTGAGTACAATTTTCCATTGTCACAACCTCTCGATACACCACAGCATCATCTGCAAAAAGCCTCAGTGAACTTCCAATGCCATCCACAAGCTCATTTATGTATATTGTGAATAGCAACGGTCCTATGACACTCCCCTGCGGCACACCTGAAATCACTCTTACTTCGGAAGACTTCTCTCCATTGAGAATGACATGCTGCGTTCTGTTATCTAGGAACTCTATTTCTTATTTGGTAATTCATTTCATCTCCTAAAGACTTATTCAAATATGTATCACAGTGTACCATTCACTGAAACACAACATTATTAATTACATAACACAACACTGACTTTGAGCTCGGGATCACAAACTCATCCACTGCTGGAGTTGTCAGAAAACAAATGAAAACCAAGTAAAAACATAACACAAAATTGACTCTGACTCTCCTGTACCATTGCCCAGGAGTGGAACATTCAAAGATGCTCAAAGTGGTGACCCTGGACACTGATACATTGGTTCACTCGTTGAATGAAAGAATCATTTACTGCTTCCAGTGTTGCCGGCTGAAGAGAATTACGAGCAAACATGCTACGTTCCTTCATGTCCTCTGGAGTTGTTGGAATATCGCTATAGACAACGTCTTTAATGCATCCCCAAAGAAAACACAACAGAGGATTTACATCAGGAGATCTAGCAGGCCAAGTAACTGTTTCTCCTCGACCAATCCATCTGGCAGGATACTTCTGGTTCTGAACACGACGTGCACGCAAGGCATTATGTGCTGGACATCCATTGTGTTGATACCACATAAGCATTCTGGTTCTTGGCCGCACTTCATCCAGAAGACGAGGAAGAATTTATATGAGGAAGTTGGCATACGCTGTGCCGTTTAGACCACCACTGATGAAATAAGGGCCAATAATTGTAGTACCAAGCATCCCATAGCAGATGTTAATTCTCCACTGACGCTGATGTTCCACCTGGCTAAATCATCGTGTGTTGTCACTGGACCAATAATGCATGTTCCTTGTATTTACCTGTCCTTTGTTTGGGAAGGAACACTCATCGGTAAATAGAACATTGGAGAAGTAGTGCGGGTTGGCGAGGATTTGCCGCTGTGCCCACTGACAAAAACTGTACACGATTCTGGAAATCATTCCCATGCAATTCTTGATGTAGGTGTACATGGTAAGGATGGAACCAGTGATGTGTAAGAATATGATGTACAATGGTTTTAGGAATGCCAATCTCATGTTCCAGCTGTCGCGTGCTTACATGTGGATTCATAGCAACGGAAGCGAGAACATTAACTTCGGCAGCTTCATCTGTGCGAGTGCTACGACAATTGTATTGTCGTGGGTTGAAACTTCTGTTTGCTGAGGCGTCGCAACAAGACGAGAAAACATTGGTTGGAAAAGTGGGTTCTTGTCAGGATATCGCTCTCTGTACAGTTCTGCTGCCTGCATAGCATTTCGCTTACCTTCAACAACAACAATAAAAGAAACATCATGTCGATGCAGTTTGTAGGACGGACAGCCTTTACTGTATGCCCACTTTACGCAACAGTATTTAAAAGGACTAAACTGCTGTACTAAATGTACCCGTGCATAAGAAAACTATACTGCAATTACTGTTCTGCTAACTTACATTCCCCATTGATGAATAGCATTTTTATCTTCTCTTCATTGGTGGATATTCTACTCACACAACGCTTCAACTGACCATTGTTAATGGAATGACGGGTGTGCATTCTACTTATGTTTACATTTGTCCTCTGTCAACATCAGCACGTGGATGTGTTCCGTTACCCCGAAGTAGCTGCACTAAGTGCTGGGAGTGTCAACGTCAATGTTTTGTTACATAATTAATAACGTTGTGTTTCAGTGAATGGTACACTGTGATTCATTTATGGATAGGTCTTTAGGAGAGGAAATGAAGTACTGAATAAAAAATAAAGGGTGCCACTTAAAAAAGTCATATTGCTGTACATATCTTTGTAAAAAACAAAGATACAATAAAGGCAATCATGCTGATTGATGTCCCCCTGATGGCTAAAGAACATTTGATTGAAACATTTTGTAATTTGCATCTGAGCAAACAGTTAATTAGGGTGGTCAAGAGAAATGGAACACCCTGTATATAAAGGATATAAAACTTGACACCAAATATTAAATGTTCAATGCACTAAGGTGCATACGATAATTCTTAGACTATTATAGCCATGCATCATCCAATAAATTACCAAACAATTTACAGCACTTATTTACAATGATCGCATTACTGCACAAAATTTGTACAGAAGTCAGATTGTATGCAATATTCACATTATGTGATATTATTGATAATACACAAGTCAGTTCTGCTAAGAAATTCTGAAACGGAACTTAGTTAAACGTTTTATGGCTGCTGGCATGTCACTGAAAATTTGTATTGCTGGACAGAGGACACCTTTCTGGTTCAAAGTGACTGACTTTAAAGTACTGTAAAAGTTATTCTTATTTTTCATACTGAATCTATGAACTAAATTGGTTTGAAAAATAGATATTTTTAATGACAAATTTCATTAAGGAAAAAATAAATTGGGAATGAGCGGTTAGTACCCCAAGTTCCTCA
Source organism: Schistocerca americana (assembly GCF_021461395.2). Lineage (NCBI taxonomy): Eukaryota > Metazoa > Arthropoda > Insecta > Orthoptera > Acrididae > Schistocerca > Schistocerca americana. Next base: position 471,411,689 of record NC_060122.1, on the reverse strand, counting down.
ACAGTCCTCTGCAGGATGTTCGTGAGTTCACACCATCAATCATTTGTATTGAACGTTTTTGGGCTAAGAAAACTTTAGCTTGGCTTGACAAGTTACACCAGGAAATAATTCTGTATCACATTAGGAACGAAAGTAGGCATAGTAAGCTAGCTTTTTTTATTTTTATATCACCTATGTCTGACAACATTCGCGTAGCATGTAAAAATCTATTTAGACTCTTTGGTAGTTCTGTGGCTTGCTCCTTCCAGTTAAATTTATTATCAAGTTGTAATTCCAAGAACTTAACACATCAACTACTTCTGTCTGATTCTTGTCACGTATTGGGCATCTACTAGCTGGAAACCTTTTACAAGTTCTGAACTGCATATAGCACATTTTTTCATGGTTTAGTGACAGAAAATTGACTACAAACCATTTATTAATGTCCATGAAAATTTAATTAGCTGACCTCTTTAAGGCTACAATTGATATTGTATTTATTGAAATGTTTGTATCATCTGTAAACAAAACAAACTTGGAATCTGGTAATGTGACTGATGACAGGTCATTGATATGCACAAGGAAAGGTAAGGACCCCAAGATGCAGCCTTGGGGGATCACCACATGTTTCTTTTCTATAGACATTCGTTATTTTCTGTCAGAGATACAGGATTTGAAACATTTTGCAGCATTTCTTGTTACATCATAACATTCTAATTCACTTAAAAGGATGTTGTGATTTACAGTCAAATGCCTTTGACAGATCACAAAATATACCAGTAATCTGTAATTTATTGTATAATGAATGAAGTACGTTCACACTGTATGTGTAGACAGCCTTCTCAATATTGGAACCCTTCAGAAACCCATATTACGACTTGTATAAAATGTTATTTGTGGTCAGATGGTTAAGAAAATGACTGTATATTGTAGTTGTGGTCTTCAGTCCTGAGACTGGTTTGATGCAGCTCTCCATGCTACTCTATCCTGTGCAAGATTCTTCATCTCCCAGTACCTACTGCAACCTACATCCTTTTGAATCTGCTTAGTGTATTCATCTCTTGGTCTCCCTCTACAATTTTTACCCTCCATGCTGCCCTCCAATACTAAATTGGTGATCCCTTGATGCCTTAGAACATGTCCTACCAACCGATCCCTTCTTCTAGTCAAGTTGTGCCACAAGCTCCTCTTCTCCCCAATCCCATTCAATACCTCCTCATTAGTTATGTGATCTACCCATCTAATCTTCAGCATTCTTCTGTAGCACCACATTTCGAAAGCTTCTATTCTCTTCTTGTCTAAACTATTTATCGTCCACATTTCACTTCCATACATGGCTACACACCATACAAATACTTTCAGAAATGACTTCCTGACACTCTATACTCGATATTAACAGATTTCTCTTCTTCAGAAACGCTTTCCTTGCCACTGCCAGTCTACATTTTATATCCTCTCTACTTCGACCATCATCAGTTGTTTTGCTCCCCAAATAGCAAAACTCCTTCACTACTTTAAGTGTCTCATTTTCTAATTCCCTCAGCATCACCCGACCTAATTTGACTACATTCCATTATCCTAGTTTTGCTTTTGTTGATGTTCATCTTATATCCTCCTTTCAAGACACTATCCATTCCGTTCAACTGCTCTTCCAAGTCCTTTGCTGTCTCTGACAGAACTACAATGTCATCGGCAAACCTCAAAGTTTTTATTTCTTCTCCATGGATTTTAATACCTACTCCGAATTTTTCTTTGTTTCCTTCACTGCTTGCTCAATATACAGATTGAATAACATCGGGGATAGGCTACAACCCTGTCTCACTCCCTTCCCAACCACTGTATATTATCTTTTCTAAAATTTTTGAGAATGTTTGCAAAAGTGAAATTGGACGGAAGTTTGATGGTACTTCTTTATCTGATCTGTTATACAAAGGCTTAACTGCAGCATATTTCAACAACTCAAGAAACGTTCCACTGATAAAAAACTGGTTACACAAATAACTTAAAATGTCTTGTAACTCAGAGGCATACTGTTTAATCAACTTTGTTGATATATCATCAAAGTTACTAGAATTTTTTGATTTTAAGGATTTTATCGTGGACATTACTTCTACTGGTGCTGTGAGGGTTAGTTTTGGGGGAAAACAGTTTTCAAATAAATTAAGAACATTATAATAAAGTGTTGTATTTCTCATTCATGCTAAGAGCATTGTACACATCACTCCAATTGGCTTACTGACTACCCTTTTGAACTCAGGTTATAAGATTTTATATCCTGATCAGTATGAACACTTAGCAAAAGGAACTGCATGTCATTGTCTGAGAGGCTACTTATTATTGGTTTTATAAAATAGTTTCGTTCATTAGACATTTTTATAAGGAAATTGTCATAGGCATCTTTGAACCCTTAGCCATTCTAGTTGCAAAGTTAACAGTAGGAATTAGGTTCAATGACAATGCTACTGACTGCAATAAGTTCTTACTGGAAGACTTCTCAAGAAAATCTACATTAAAATCACCAGAAACCACTAGTTCTTTCTCTTTTGTTATTAATATGCCAACAGAGATTCAAAGTAATTTACAAATAGATTAAAATTACCTGTTTGCACTCGGTATACACTTACTATTGTGAATGATACATTACATAATTCTACTTCTGTTGCACATTCTTCTAAATGTTGATCTTGACAAAACTTATGGATGTCTATGTTATCAAATTTATGGAAATTCCTGATGAATGTGGCAACTCCTTCATCCTCCATTCCTGCCCTACAAAAGTGAGACATTAACCTAAATCCTGTAACATTTAACCATTCATACCAGTGGTCAGATGACTAATTCATCAATGCTGATAAGTAGTTCATTTCTTAGCCCTCGACTATTTTGATGCACTCAAGATAGCTGGCATTCCACGTTGACTGAGATAAAACTAGGAGGAAATAAAATTTACGTTGATTGGTGAAAAATTTTAACCAACTGCTGTGTTTCCTGATCCAATGTGCCAGAATTATGCCGTTTAGTTTCTTTCTCAAACAGAAGGTTCAATTCAATCCTTATCTCTTTTAGAACTACTTCTAACTGTTCTACCTGTAACAAAAAAGTTCTGCTCCAACACCTGTAACCACTGGTGTCTTACAAGAGTAGCAGCCATTCCAACTCCTAATTAACTTTCGTTACAGAAGAGTTCAAATGAGGTCAATCATGGCATTTGAACAGACACAAACTCCACACTGGTATGTCTCAATACTGATAGAATCTTTAACAGGTCACACTTTATATAGTATCCAATATGTTTATCAATAATGTTGGCCCACCCACACACCACAGTTTTTTCCTTGGTAAAGTATTTACAAAGTGAACCTAAATCCTCTGCCATCTGTTCAGACCAGCAGTAGGTTTAAAAATATTGGTGACCTTGTATTCTGATCCTAATTCATCCTGCAGAAGTCGGCCTACACCTCTGGCATGGAACTACCTAAAAACAAAACTAACTTCCTCCATGCTGACTTCCCCCACATTCTTGCTCAATTTTCTACTGGAAGTTTGTTGTGTCCTTTCTGCACCTACTTCTGCCAGAAGGGACTAAAAAAGCAAGAACTCAATTTGGAACTGTATGAAAACCAGGCAGAATGTTGAACAACTCCACAACCTGGAAGAAAGGCTTCAGGCAGTTACAATAGGCCCTGGAGAATCCCATACATCACTAACCATCAACCAGATATTGTGGACATTGCTATTTTGAAGAGCCTAGATTCTGACATTGTGATATGTAGGGAAACAGAGGTGTGTGTGTGTGTGTGTGTGTGTGTGTGTGTGTGTGTGTGTGTGTGTGTACACGCGCGCGTGTGCGCGCGGGCGTTTTCCCTATAAGCTTCAAAAATGGAAGTGCATCCTGAAAGCTAGCCAAGCTCTGTAACTTTTGTTTGAAATAATTTTTAATTCTCAACCACATCTTTCCATAGTAGTTTCATTCATCTGTAGATATCCTTTACAAGAAAACTGGACATTTCATGTAATTTTAATAATCATCCAAAATGCAATATTTGCAGAGCATAGTTGTTCAAGACCTATAACATGATTTCCAGCTCAGGTTCTTATTAACACAAATACCAAAGAATTTACAATATTCAATTTTATTTACTATCCCCCCCCAACAATGTGGTCCAGCATTCTGCACTACAAAATTGTTAGAACTTTGTTCCTAAGCTCAGTGACTGTCCATTTGCAGCAAATCAGTTACAAATATTCAAATGGCTCTGAGCACTATCGGACTTAACAGCTGTGGTCATCAGTCCCCTAGAACTTAGAACTACTTAAACCTAACTAACCTAAGGACATCACACACATCCATGCCCGAGGCAGGATTCGAACCTGCGACCGTAGCAGTCGCACGGTTCCGGACTGCGTGCCTAGAACTGTGAGACCACCGCGGCCGGCTTACAAATATTCAAGTAAACTTTATTTACATTACCAAGTGCTCAAGATCTTCCAACAGGATTGACTATAACACTTTGTATGAATACAAAAGAGAACATTGTCTGGAGATGATTCTCAGATCAGAAAGAACATTCTCTAAGAATGTTTTCAATTTTGTATGAATAAGAAAGTCACAGCATATTCTCTGCCGAGGGAATTACTTCTCATTACCTACTCGCCTTCTTGTGAAGATTCTCAGCGTATGTTGTGTACTATGTCTGGCACAGAACCCATGCATATCTTACACTTCATGCAACTTGCTCAAACAGGCAAACCATTCAGTGTACAAATATAGAACTGGCATCAATGTGGTCTCAAAGAGTTAAACTACGTTTCAATTTTAGTATTATGTGCAGGAACAAGATTATTACAGGCAGTTTAATAAACTGCATTTCCTAACGATGTTGCTAATTTTGAACATGAGGTAAACATTTTTGTTATTGAAGTTAGGTGAACACATTATGCGAAATAAATCTTAGAAATACATCATATTTTATCCACCCCAAATCAGAGATCTGTCACAGTTTTCTAATATGAGATAATTTCAATGCACAGAGATGGGCATGGACAACAGACCTTCACAACGAACTGAACATCCAAACACAAGAAAAGTAAATCAAAGATTGCTTGACTATTAATTAGATAAAATTTAATGAGTTAGACAAAATTTCGGGCACCTAGAAATGTTTTGCTAAGAGTACCACATGGGAGAAAATCAGTAAGCAGGATAGAGTATTCTAAGTTATTTAGTGTTTGTATTGATAAGAACCAGAGATGGAAATCATGTAATAGATCTGGAAATATTGCATTTTGGATGGTTATTAACCCTCCCAATACTGGAGGGGGTGGGGGTGGGGTGGGGAGTGAGTTAGCACAGGGTACTTGTGTTTACCTTTCGGAAATATTACAATCTAATCAGTTACTTCATATTTTAAAATTTTGAAAAAAAAAAAAAAGAAAAAAAAAAGAAAAAAAAAAAAGAAAAAGATTATTGTCTTTAGTGAATTATTCTACCAGATCCCACAACTATTTTAAATTTATCAGGCAAACTTAACCCAAACAATTAACTCTTAGTAGTGTATGTCACTTTCCCCAATGAATGTTGTATTCTGTATTTTCAAGTTCAGGCCCTTCCTTACACATCAATATCACTTTAAATGTTGTGAGTATAAGTCAACAACAATGAACAAAATTTGTATTAAAAAAAATTTTTTAGAGTGGGCATAAAATGACCCCCCTGTCATGACACAGTATTGAAATTGCATCTGCTTAGTGTGTGAACCGATGTATCTTAACATTAATGAGCCATGTATGAGCAATGAAAGTTATGTGGCAGAATGTCTAGCAAATAAGAGAGTGACCCAAGGTGTCTGAGGAATTTCTTCCAGACGAAGTAGTGAATACTTTACAGAACAAAGCAAAATCTATGCTTGCCAACAGAACAACGTAAACTTTCTTCCCGCCAAAGAAGAGCTAAAATCCTTTTTAGGCATACTACTACTGAGTGGGTATCACAAGCTTCCCCATGAGAGTATGTGCTGGGAACAACCAACACTTGGCATGCATATCAAATTGCTAAGCCAAATGAGAAGCTCTCATATTTGGATGTCCGAAGGAGAATTGTAATGCAACTTTCAAAGAAAATAGGATCAACACTGAAATACAGAGGACCACAAGCAAGCAAAGTGATGGGAGGACAGGTGAGCAAAGATATATGGCTAGATCCAGGAACCCACTTTTTTGTGTCAAGTAAAACACAGGGGGAGAAAAATATGTGCAAATGGGTGCAATATAGACATACATGGCAATTGTTTTGTGTCATTTTATACTGAATGGACACTCAATAATATTAAAAACAACAATTTTTATTTTGTTCATGATATTTCCTATAGTTTTCTGCGTTTGTGCAGTTTAATGGCTAACTGTGTCAATGTCTCAAAAATGGGATGGTCTAAAGTTACCGTACTATCACAGTTTCTCTCCCCCCTCCCCAAAAAAATTTACAGTTTTTTCTTTCATTTATCAATCACATGGTCAAAAATTGTTGAAAAATATAATAATATAGTTTTGGCAAGTAATTGGTTTAACACTTATGGCAGTTTTAAAGACTAATTCTCAACTTATGATGTCCTTCCTGCTCACCTTAATCAACTTTATACTTACCTTTGAGGGGCAGACATACAAACAGATCAGGGGCATGACCATGGGAACCAGGATGGCTCCTCCCTACGCCAACCTTTTAATGGGTTGCTTGGAGTTGACTTTCCTGGGATCCATTCTTCTTCAGCCCATGATTTGGTTTACACACACCGATGACACCTTTGTCACATGGACTCATAGTGAGGTTGACATCTTAAATTTTTTTGAATCCCTAAGTAATTTTCCCAACTAAATTTCATATAAGCCTATTCACAATCCCATGCCATTTTCCTTGATGTTGACCTCATCCTCACTAGGTGTCGGCTACATACTTCTGTTGACATTAAATCTACTAACAAACAATACTTACATTTTGATAGTTTCCATCCGTTCCATATCAAGCATTCTCCCCCCCCCCCCCTCCCCCCCCCCCACACACACACACACACATATAGCCTTGGCATTCAAGGTAAACATATTTGTTCAGATACAGACTCCTTACAGCAATACACCATCACCCTTACCTCCATACAAAATCCTGGTAATGACGATCTCTCCAAAAAATAACTTAGCGATCTCTCCCAAAAAAAATTTGGGATTAATCCTGTTGCCCTCAGTACTATTATTTTCTTGGGTGTATAAATCAGCTACTTTGACAAGACTATGACCTCCTAAAATCGAGCCCTGAAATTAGGTTTATGCTGTTTCACATTTTGTCCACCACACCTAGAATAGCTTTCTGTTTCACCCCCCCCCCCCCCCCCACCACCACTCCCTCCCAGCCTCTGCAATATCCTGGCCAGACCCCATGATTCTTCTGCATCCATTTCCCTATGCTATTGCTCCTGCCCCTGTGGCTGTCCCAGCAGTAAGACTTGCACTGTACATCCTCCTACCACCAGCTAAACCAGCCGTGTAACTGGGAAACCATATAGGTGCTATAAAATGGGAGCCACTTGTGAAATGTCATGCCATGTACCAGCTGTTATTTAAATATTGTTGGGCCTTCTATTTTGGTGTGACTACCCTCAAATTATCAGTTAGGATGAGCGGGCTAGATACAGGATGTATACTGGCAATACAGAATATCCTGTTCAAGAGTATGCTCTACAACATGACAGTTATAACCTCGGTGCCTCTTTCACTACACATGCCATCTGGATTCTTCTTCCTTACTCCAGTTTCTCAGAACTACGCGGGTGGGAACTGGCAGTAATTGTTCTTGGTTCGTGACAACCACTCCTGGCCTTAATTTACTTTAATTTCTTTGGTCTCCACATTTCTTTTCAGTAATTATTCCTCTCCTCACTCCCTTTTAGTTTCCTATATCTTTTATTTGCTGACCTGTCTACCCCCCCCCCCCCCCCACCTCCCCTCCCACTTTATCTGTCTACCAGCTATATCTTACACAATATAGTCGTTGTTCATTGCATTTTCTTCAGTACCTTCTTTGTCTGCTATTCCATCAACACTGGGTGGAATAATCAGAATTCTTTACTCACTTCGTAGCTCTCAAGTTTTTCTAGAACTTCTTCCATTGTTAAGTCTTCATGGCAGTTTTATCCAGTTGGAATCATAATATGTCAAATGGAATATTTCATTCTAGTACCTAACCCTGGAGGAAATCTCATACAATATAAAGAAACCAGATCTCAATAATGTGAACAGTAATTTTTGTTTACAAGATATGTACAAATAGGCACAAAGCAGTGATATGTAACATGTCATTGTCCCATAATTGGGACACACAAAATAAATTGATATTGCACTTACTTAAGGAAGTCTGAAATATATTGAATGTTACATGGTTATCCATATGTTCATAACAAACACACCCACATAACTAAACCACAATTCATTGCTATACAGAAACTACTATCAAGCATACTAAATGTGAAGACATAAAATAGACAAATTAATTCTTTTCTTAAAATAAGCTAATTAAAGGAAAAATATTTCTTTACAATTTTCTGGCATTACAGCGGTCAGTTCAACCTTAAGACGCAACAATCGAAGCTAAAAGTTTCATTGCTTAAGCAGAAATAAATAAAACATTTGACCCCCAAAAAAGGGACAATGGTAAATAATGGGTTTAAAAGTCTACGTAGTTCTGAAAATAGATATTTCCATTCTTTCACATACTGCTGTGAGCTGTGGTGCTTGCACAGTGGCGTATGGATTAGCGTTGCTGGCTGAAATATTGCAGGTCGTCAGTTCAAACCCGACCAGCAATTATTTGTAATTGTATTTTTCATTTCTGGAAGATTCTCGAAATATCTCCTGTCTGTATATTCTGGTATATTTAATGTTTGTAATAAATTAGCTTTCAGTGACAAGCAGTGTGTTTTGTTGATGACCCTGCTTTCGGATTTGGACGTTGGTTATGATGTGACAGTGTTTTGAGGAGATACCAGATACTTCAAAATATCTCCAAAGCCATTTTCTACATGTACGTAGGGCTATTGCATTATTTCTACATCTATGTGGACATGTTTTCATTTTCACAGTTTAATGTAACATCCGCATACATTTTTAAAATTTCTGTTAATGTTCACATCTTTCAGTTTTGGGAATTAAGATCTTAAGATTTTTGTTTGCATCTTGTATCATCAACAATTTACATACTTCCTACTTCAGTTATTGAACTTCCATTATCTCTTATTTGCTTACAATCAATCTGTTATGCTAGTAAAACTGAACATATTGATTTATGAGGTCTGTTAAAAAAATCCAGAACATTCATAATTTTGCATCAGTGGTGTGTTGGAGCAAAATGCAGTTGGCATACATGCACAGGCCTGCGTTTAATGTGTGATTGCCGGAAGTTTCACTGCTGTATGTCTGTTGGTTATTGTTCAGTGCTGTATTGAGCGGAACATTGTGTAGCACAGTTTGCAAATTTCGAGATGGCAAAGTTAGAGGAGCAACACGTCTGCATTAAATTTTGCGGGAAACTTAAGAAAAACTTTAGAGACACACCACATGATGAAGGAAGCCTACAGTAATGAGTGCTTAAGCCTTACTCAGTGTTACGAATGCTTCGCACAGCTTAAAAATGGCCGGACGGAAGTGACCCTCATTCAGGACGCCTTTTGACATCTACCGATGATGATCATGTCAGGAACATCAATAAAATTGTGCTTGCCAATCTAAGAGTGACTGACTGAGAGACTACAGAATTTAACATTTCAGTTGAATCATGTCATGAAATCCTGACAGACCATCTTGGAATGTATCTACGATAACATACCCACACATTCATTCATATTGTTTCTTTTCTTTCTTTCTTTCTTTAAAAAAAAAGAACATCATTGAAAAGGTGAAGATTTGCAATGATTGATGAGATAAAAGAAAATTTGGAGACTGCTTCCGGAAGTGGAAACTGTATTGGGAGCAGTGTATCAACTGTAGAGGAGGGTATTTCAAAGGAGACTATGCACAATAAGTAAAAGGTAAGTGTAGAAAAATTTTATGGACAATTTTCTGGAATTTTTTTGAACACACCTCATACATATGTTTTGATCTTTTTACATTAGAGATAGCTGTGATGTCCATGTTCCTTGCCTGTGGTATGATGGAAAATCTGAACAAAGCCAGAAGGAATGGTGCAAGTACATAAGCTGTGTAGCAGTGAGGAACAGTTAGGAGAATTAATTAAAACTGTGCAGTTCTTCTTTGCAGTGCCAGCCCATAACACTTGTCTTGAGAGGTGGTTTTCATACAGGCACAGTGGAAAAAGGAGAGAACTGAGTCAGTAAAATGGATTGTGAAGGTGAAATTTAATCTTAGACATGTAGCAGGAAAAAAAAAATTTAAATGTGTGTGTTAAAAAAAAGGAACTTTTAAGAAAAGTTTGGTTAAATGAAAAATACACATAGGACATGGGTCTTTAAGTAATGTAGTTATGTGTGAAGTGTATGTATAATTTTTTTCTGTTTTTGCAACAATGTAGGCTATTCCCACCTGGAGTTTCCATGGTTTTTTGTTGTTTGTGCAATAAATTTAAAATATGCAGTCTCCCCTTTTTTTAATCCTAAAATACAGAAAGTCTGCTTTTTTTGCATTCCAAAATATGGTAACCCTACACATACAGGGACCAGAAGTCAAACAATACATTGTTCCTATGATCTACATATTCAGGAGACAATGGATTCTAAGCTGGGCTTCAATGAGTGTTTTCTTGAGATGCTGGTCAAGAATGAGTTAAGTGGTTAAAAGGATTCAACTGAGTCACCAAATACAACCAGTGGGATAATGTGACTTGTTTGGTAAATGTGTTCTTTTACATGGATGGCACAGCCCAGCAGTGATTTGAAAATAATGAAGAGAATAACTGGGAACAGAAGAGGCATCAATCAACAGCAAGTCTGCTTCATGAAAGCACAGCTGAAGAATGGCCCAGTGTCACGCAGAAATGAAATGGTACATACAGAATGTTTTGGCAGTATGCCAGAAGCTGACAAAATCTCACACTTGATGAAAGGAGTTGCAGAACACACATACCATACTGTTTTGGTAAGGCTGTCACAGCAGCCAAGGAACTGATCAAATGATGCCAGCACATCGAGGAAATGCAATAGCATAAAATCAGACAATAGAAGTACGACTGTCTCCTGAATGTGATTCCCAAGGCTGTTGTGGAAGACCACCAAGAACTTGCTTCTTGCTTATGCCACCAGGTAGTGAGAGACGACATGCAGCATTTTCCGGCAACCAGAAGTGTCAGATCAAGTCCCCAAGAGATAGCAGCCATGACTATCAACCCAATACACCAGGAGGTAAGGGTAATAAAGAATACTGAGAAGAGGTGTTTTAGATCTTTAGCACCAATCTCTGCCATCAGATGAATGACCTCTGTCATCGTGTCCTTATGTTGCAGCTGTCAAACGACAACAAAGCATCCAACCAATGCATGTACAGCCAACTCTTATGCCAAGTATAATGCACCACAGAAGAACAGACATTAATAGGACAGTTGACAACACACTGTCGTGTTTCCACTGTGGACGAGCTGGGCATGTTGCACACTACTGCAGAGAAAAGGCGAGTCTCTGGTGACAACAGTCAACGGTAGAATGAAGCCCATCGCCACACCCTGGACGAGGTCGCTCCACAACTTGCCGCAGCAATTATCTGTCACCTCGCAGGGTACCAGTTGCTTGCCTATGTGACAAATTGAATAAAGCTGTGGAAGGTGATCATCTACAGAGGTGAGGCCACCATAGATGCAAGTCCTCCCTGGACGACAGTCACCAGGATGTCAGGAAATCTCGTCCATGTCATCATCAATGGTCAGCCTATCTGGGCATTAGTCGACTCGGGAGCTTCCTTTCCTGTACTGTTGGATACCTATGGTCATCAGCTAAAGAAGACTGTGTTCCTTCATATGGAGTTGACTGTGCTGAAAGTCATAAATAGAAAATATGTCCAACCAACAGGAACACTTATTAGAAGAATAACTATCAACAACAGAGCACAGCCCTTCGAATTCGTCACTTTAACACAACACAGTCATTATATTATTTGCAGATGGGACTTCCTACAGGCATCACAAGTAGTCACAGACTGTGGAGATTGCAGAAGAATGTAACATTTCAGTTGAACCATGTCACGTAAACCTGACGCAACATCTTGGAATGCATCGTGTTGCTGCCAAATTCGCGCCTTGGCTCATAAGTCAAGACCAGGAAGACCTTTGCCCCACAATCTATGAAGAGCTTTTGGATCACGCAAATGAGAACAAGATGTTCCTTAAACAGAATCATAAGTGGTGGTGAGATGTTGGTCTACGGTCACGATGTTGGGACCAACATTCAATCTCCATAATGGGTCAGGAAAGGTTTTCCAAGACCAAAAAAGCTCGTCAGATCAGGTCAAATGTCAAAGCCACGTTAATAGTTTTCTTTGATTTTGAAGATCAGGATGTGTTGTGACCCCTGCAAGGAAATGTGAGAAGGAAACAGCCTCAAATGTGGCAAGACAATTCATGGCTCTTGCAACATGATAACACACCTGCACATTCATCCCTATTGGTGTGCGACTACTGCAAATGAAATCATTGTGTTGCCTCATCCTCTGTACCCTCCAGACTTGGCCCTTGTGGGCTTCTTTTTATTTCTGAAGTTGAAATCCCCATTGAACAGATAAAGATTTGCAATGACAGGTGAGATAAAAGAAAATTCACAGATGGTGCTTCGTGCAATCCATCAGGAGGTGTATCAAAACTGCTTCCTAAAGTGAAAATGGTGCTGGGAGCAGTGTCTCAATTCTGAAGGAGAGTATATTGAAGGAGACTATGCACAATAAGTAAAAGGTACGTGTAGAAAAATTCTTTGAACAGGCCTATTATAAAATCATGGTATTTTAACACTGCTTAGGGCAATTGCAAACCCGAGAACTTTACGCCAGATTTTGTGTTGTCAACATAAGGCAGCAGCCTTGTCATGTGATACCTGAACCACAAGTCTGCTTTGTTGGCACTGCAAAACGACTTGACAGGAACCCTCTGGCTTTGAAAGTGTCCAGAAAAACATCACATTTGTCAAATATTCATGACTGCACCGTCAACTTCTTCAACACATTTTGCGCGCGTCTTTAATTTTGCTTATGGGTAACACAGACTTTTTTTTTTTAAAAAAATAGCAAATTTTATGTGCAAGCTCCCACATCATCACAAGAGGGAAAAAAACAAATGACTGGAACAATGTACCTCTAATAAATAACATGTATGACACATTTCATTTCACCCACCTGCGTGCGCCCACGTGCGCGCGTGACACGCACACACACACACACACACACACGGGGAGGGAAGAGTTTACATGAACTTACAATACAGTTAACAGCAAAAGTTAAGCAGTAGTGTGGCCTTGCATTTCTCATAATTTATGTTCAACATTTCCACAAAATATCTGTTTAAATATTCAATGGAGACTTTTCCTATTCACATATGTTTTCTGGAGTTTTTAATTTTATAATGAAAAGTGTGTATATGGCACAAGAGCAGATATTAGGCTGCAATAAAGATCACAATTTTACCACAAACTTTATTTTACAGTCATATTTGTTGCCTTTGCCAACTCTCAACAAAATAATCTCCTTCTAATCTAACATAGACTTCAGGTGACACTACAAATTGGTTTGTCACCACAATCAAGATTTCAGGAAGGCCACAATCATACCCTAGCCAAGTTGCCTTTTGTAAGATTTATTTTAGCCCTTCCAGCTCATCTGTTGAGTCACAATGCAATGCAGCTCCATCAGGGGAAGTGACAACATGAGAGACAAGAGGGAGTTATCACAAATTGGGTAATGCCATTTTATGCTGCTAAATCAAATGAGGAAAAACTATGTTTGTGTTGCTCTCATTTTGTTTGTACAATTCTCGTTACCCATTATTATGACATACGTTTAATCTTTTGCTTTTGTACTGACTTACTTGAAAAGCAGAACATACAGCTTAGGTTTTAGAATGCTAGTACTGTCATAAATATAAACAAAGAAGTTTCCCATACTAGGATAGTGCTGAAAACATTTTGCACAATACAACAACTCATATTTTCCAGCTTTCATTTACATCTGTGATCTTAATTTCACACTGCTCTTGGCACATATTGAAGTTGCTATTTACTTTCAGTTTTCTGTGCTGTAATGAACTGATGCTAATTTAACACCACCTCCCCTCCCCATGTTTTTCCTTCCCTACTATGAAAAACATCCTTCCAGAGAGGATTGAAATATTTCACAAACATTTTGCTTTTGAATAAAACACAAAAATGTTTCCTCATGTTACAGAGTACCTTTTTTAATTTTCATCAGTCTTCTCACTGGTTTGATGCGAACCGCCATTAATTCCTCTCCTGAGCTAACCTCATCATCTCAGAGTAGCACTTGCAGCCTATGTCCTCAATTATTGGCTGGATGTATTCCAATCTCTGTCTTCCTCTACAGCTCCCTCTAGTACCATGAAGTCATTCCCTGATGTCTTAACAGATGTCCTATCATTCTCTCTCTTCTCCTTGTCAGTGTTTTCCACATATTCCTTTCCTTTTCAATTCTCTGGAAAACCACCACATTCCTCACCACATCAGTCCACCCAATTTTCAACATTCATTTGTAGTACCACATCCTTAATGCTTCGATTCTCTTCTGTTCCAATTTTCCCACAGTCCATGTTTCACTACCATACAATGCTGTGGTCTAGATGTACATTCTCGGAAATTTCTTCCTCAAATTAAGACCTACATGTGATACTGGTAGACTTATCTTGCCCAGGAATGCCCATTTTTCCAGTGCCCATCATCTGCTTTTGATGTCCTCCTCGCTCTGTCCGCCACTGGTTATTTTGCTGCCTAGGAAACAGAATTTCTTAACTTCATCTACTTCATGATTATCAGTCCTGCTGTTAAGTTTTTCGTGCCTTTCTTCGATTTGCTCTTAGTCCATATTAAGATCTCATCAGACAGTTCATTCCAGCAGAGCATGTACTACTTCTTCACTTTCACTCAGGATAGCAATGTCATCAGCAAATCATATCATTGATATCTTTTTACCTTAATTCCACTCCTGAGCCTTTCTTTTATTTCCTTCATTGCTGCTTCGATGTACAGATTGAACAGTATGGGTGAAAGTCACCTCCTGTCTTACATCCTTTTTAATCCGACCTCTTCATTCTGTGTCGTCCACTCTTATTATTCCCTCTTTGCTCTCATACATACTGTATATTACCTGTCTCTCCCTATAGCTTACTCCTATTTTTCTCAGCATTCTGAACATCTTGCACCATTTTACACTGCCGAACACTTTTTCCAGGTCAACGAATCCTATGAACATGTCTTGATTTTTCTTTAGTCTTGCTTCCAATATCAACCACAATGTCAGAGTTGCCTCTTTGGTGCCTTCACCTTTCCTAAAACCAAACTGTTTGTCATCTAACGCATCCTCAATTTTCTTTTCCATTCTTCTGTACATTATTCTTGTCAGCAACTTGGGCACATGACATGTTAGGATCATTGTGCAATAATTCTCACACTTGTCAGTTCTTGCAGTCTTTGGAATTCTGTGGATGATATTTTTCCAAAAGTCAAGACAGTATGTCTCCAGACTCATAATCTACACACCAATGTGAATATTCGTTTTGTTGCGACTTCCCCAATGGTTTTAGAAATTCTAATGGAATGTTCTCTATCTCTTATGCCTAGTTCGATCTTAGTCCTTCAAAGCTGTCTTAAGTTCTGATTCAAGGTTGTTTTGACTTTCATGTATGCTGAGTCAGTCCTTCCGACAATCATTTCTTTTTCGATTTCTTCACATTTTACAAGCAGCCACTTTGTCTTAGCTTCCCTGCACTTGCTATTTATTCATTCCTCAGCGATTTGTATTTCTGTACTCCTGAATTTCCCTGAAAATTTTTGTAGTTCCTTCTTTCATCAATCAACTGAAGTATTTCTCGTGATACCCACAGTTTCTTCGGAGTTACCTTCTTTGTACCTATGTTTTTCTTTCGAATTTCTGTGACTGCCCTTTTTAGGGACGTCCATTCCACTTCAACTGTACTGCCTACTGAACTATTCCTTATTGCTGTATCTATAGCCTTAGAGAACTTCAAGCGTATCTCGTCATTCCTTAGTACTTCTGTATCCCACTTCTTTGCGTATTGATTCTTCCTTACTAAACTCTTAAACTTTAACCTACTCTTCGTCACTACTAAATTGTGACCTCAGTCTATATCTGCTCCTTGATATGGGTTACAATCCAGTATCTGATTTCAGAATCTCTGTCTGACCAAGATGTAATCCAACTGCAATCTGCCCCTGTCAGCTGGTCTTTTCCAAGTATACATCCTACTACTGTGGTTCTTGAACAGAGTATTCTCTACTACTAGCTGAAATTTATAGCACAAGTCAACTAGCTTTTGTCGTCTCTCATTCCTTGTCCCAAGCCCATATTCCCCTGTAACATTTTATCCTACCCCAGCCCCTACAACCGCAGTCCAGCCCCCAGGATTGTTAGATTTTCATCTCCCTTTACGTACTGTATTACCCTTTCAATATCCTCATATACTTTCTCCTTCCCTTCATCTTCTGCTTGCGACGTTGGCATGTATAGCTGAACAATCGTAGTTGACGTTGGTTTGCTGTTCATTCTGATAAGAACAATACTACCACTGAACTGTTCACGGTAACACTCTCTCTGCCCTACATTCTTATTCAGAATGAATTCTACTCCTGTTATACCATTTCTGCTGCTGTCGGTATTACCCTATACTCACATGTCCATAAATCCTTGTCTTCTTTCCACTTCACTTCACTGACCTCTACAATAACTAGACTGAGCCTTCACATTTCCCTTTCCAGATTTTCTAGCTTCCCTAGCACGTTCAAACTTCTGACATTCCAAGCCCCTACTCGTAGACCATTATCCTTTTGTTGGTTATTCAATCTTTTCCTCATAGTTACCTATCCCTTGGCAGTCCTCTCCCAGAGATATGAATGGGGGACTATTCCAGAATCTTTTTCCAATGGAGATGATCATGACACTTTTTCAATTGCAGGCTACATCCTGTGGATACACATTATGTGTCTTTAATGCAGTGTTTTCCATTTCCTTTTGCATCCTCATGCCGTTGTTCATTGCTGATTCTTCCACCTTTAGGGCAGTTTCCCACCCCAAAGATAAGAGAGAGCACTGAATCTCTGTCCACTCCTCCACCCTCTTTGACAAGGCCGTTGGTGAATGAGGGCGATTTCTTATGTCTTCGGCCGTCAGTGTTACAGAGTACAATAATGTTAGTATATTTCACAACAACAAAACCTTAAATAATGTAAGTGCAAGCTATCAGGAATGAACCTAGAGGGAAAAAGTCAAATTCATACACAGTCTTAAGTTTTACTATCAAAGAAGATGAGCATTTTTAGCTGTAGAATTCCTTTGTCTTGTGTGTTTCCTTTGTGTGTGAACATCAAAATGTATACATGGTTTTTGCAAATGGCCAAAGACTTTGCTCAACAATCCCACACCTTCTGCACATATAACAACACATTTGAAACATTTATTCAAAATGCAACCAGAACATCACAACAGAATCATAAAACACAAGCTTTTTCTCCTTTCACATATTTCCCTTTGCATCTGTTGCAACAGCAGTAATTCATCACTGTTTTTATGATTAAAAAAATTGCACAAACTCAACTAATACAGCTAATATTAAATTTTTCAACTCTGCAGAAATATTATGCAAACAGTGGGATCTCAAGATAACGTGTCAGTCCCAGTTTAATGTCGAAAATATGCACACTCCAGAGAAATTTACTCTACGGGTCTCACAGGTGAAAATCTTATCTCTAAAGTTTGCAACTTGCGAAAGCTGGAAATGTGTGCTGCATTTATGAACAGAAACCAATAATCAAACAAAACAGCCATTTGTGCCACAAGCAAAATTACTTTTAATTTGTTCTATGTACTGGTCACTCATCATCTGTATGTTGTTAATACCCTAATTTCTTCCACAAACCAGATATTGTTTACAGGGAATTGTTAATGACAGTCATAATAACAAAAAAATCTACAAAAGATCAAAATGTGTGCATTCTGTAAAGCAAGTGCTACATTTTACTATCTTTGTTGCATAACAGCATATTCTGTGATATTCTGTGTGAAGGTTGTTATGTAAGGCACTATTTCTGAACTTTTTCTATTATTAGCCCACATTAATATAAGAACCTTTATAACAATGGTACCATACTTGCAAAACCTTTCAAAAATAACCACGACATTGGTCGATTGCATTAGTGATTCGGAGAACGTCGGTAAATGTTATAAACCAGTTAACTTCTCTCTAGCTTAAAAAGAAAAAGTAGAAGAAAATTTAAATATTATACTTGATACAAACTGTTGCATCAATATATCAAATATAATAATGGCATAACAGGGATCTAGGTGATTACACAAGTATCTAAATTTTTGTCAGTTATAATATTTCATTAGGTTCTTTGTGATTACTTAAGAAGCATAAAAGGTAAGCAAAAAGAATGTAAATAAATTTAAACGATAGAAAGATTCATCCAACACACACTATAAAATGTTTGCACAGTATAAATGTAACTGTTGACAGGTACATCTAATGAAAACACAGCTGGGATCGATATGTTTAAAATAAAATGAAAAAATGCAGATTCTCTATCATCAATTTTTTTATTTTGAAATCCAGTGTTACACTCCAAGCAATACTCAGAACAATAGAATAGTAAATGGTAGTAACTCCATCCAAAAATTACACTTGACCTGAATTATAAGCAGGGCTGGCAGAACCATTACCTTAGAATTTCAAAGTACACTGTTTTAAAATGTTCTATATACAGAAAACTCCCTAACATTGTGCAAGGGCAGACTGGTGAGACTTATAAGGTTATTATATTTGACATCTATTGAGATTTTAAAATTCTCTTCTTATGTACGCTACATTCTGAGACTTTGATTCAGTTATAAAATAAGTTTCTCTAAGAATACTTTAGACACACTCCATAATGCCAGGTGATGAATAAACTCAAAATTCTAGTAATTTTGATAAACATTTTTTGTATCGTAAGCAATTATTGATTTAAGTACACATTTCTGGTTTTTAATGTTAAGTAACTGAGTCATCTGATAATTACTATTGACTAATAGACTATGAGCGCTTTCTTCTTCCCATAACACAAATACTTTGTGCTGATATAGGTGTTTTGAGCCTGCACATTTGTGGCATAATTAGTTTTATTTTATTGAGATCTGAAAACACAGCATGTTTTATGAAATCATTCCTGTGCGAGAAATTAGGCCTCAAACATGTTTTATCTATTATAATCTTTACTTTAGCCTCTAGAAGGTTAGACCTTTTAGGACTTCTATTAAATGGTCAGATACCTTGTCACCTGTAAGAGTATGATGTTTTTGTGGAAGTAACTAGAGTTTTAACAGAATCGCTACTCCTTTTACTGTAATTAAGTGAAAAAAATGTGAGGTTCCTTACAGTTTTGTACCACTGTCCTTGTCATTATATAGTTGATGTCTTCAAGTAGACCAAGGTGCGGAAGTGCATCACACATTTGTGTGAATAGTACTCAAGTTACGCCAACAAACAAAATATTTTGATGAAACAAAATTACTGTGAAAGAAAAGTGCTTTTGTCAACCAGTTAACTACCTTCACAAAAACATAATGTTCTTGCCGACACCATTTAATGAATGCACGACAAAACAAACTTTTAGTGACTAAAATAAAAATTTCAAAAAATAACAAAAGTTTCAACTTTAATTATTCACCCAGGAAGTATTTCATATCTCTCTCACACACACACACACACACACAAACACACACACACACACACACACACACACACACACACACACACACACACACTTACTTAATAAAATATGATGCTCTGGTCATGGAACAAATGGGCAATTAGAAGATTTGTGGTTACATAAACAGAAGAAGAAGCTGCTGCTGATGATGGATGTGGTGGCACTGTATGTCATCACAAAAATTGAATGCAAACAATGCTTTTAAAAATTTAATGGGAAACTAGACAAGTGTATTAGTACTAATGGAGAGCACTTTGAAGGGGATTAAAGGTTTATGCTTAAAATATGAATAAACAGATTTTTTTAAAAGTTCGCTTCTTTTGGGCACCCCTCATATATTCTATTACTTAGGTAGCCTACACTGGACATCTTGCAAATAAGATGTGAGGAACAGATATGAGTAGGGCAATAAAAAGAGTTGCCTTATGTATATTAGTATATAAATTCTGAATCACTGTTACAATTCACAGTTCCATAAGACATTAGACGCTCAAAATGTGAAATATCTATCTCTGACAACCAATAAGTAGTATGTGACTGGTGCTCACTTACCAAAGTGGGAAAACGACAAGTAGTAATATTATCAGTAAGTACTGATAAAAAATGCCTGTAGCATAGGTATGCTCATAGTATATATAATGTAAAAGATTAACATCTAAATTAAAAACTGTTATAAAAAAATATGTATATCCTTACGTTCAATGGATAATTGTTAGAATACAAATCTTAAGTTCTATAATTCAATCTCTAGTCATACCAACTATTTTTTCTACCACTTGTAACTTCTTTAACTTATGGCCATGATTAGTTAATGGAAAAAATGCCAAGTACTACTCTGGTTTGGAGTTAATATTACCCTGAATATCCACCTGACAGCTTCAAATTTTTAAAAAAAATCAGTGTTTCAAATCTTCCTCCATAATGGTTCTAATCAGGCTGATCACAATCTTGTTTACCCGAGCAACTGGGTCACCATGTTTTGAAATTGAAGAATATATTTACAATAAACACTACCTGTTAATTCACTGTCTTATAAGGTTTTATGATGCACATCTGCAGGGGGGAGGGGGGGGGGGGGGGGGGGGAGATAGGGAAACCTTCCTGAGTAGAACTGTGCTCACTGAGAGGAGGTATCTCTTTACATGAAATGAATGCTTACCTGCTGCACTTTGTCCTAACACTGTTGACTCATTAATATAAACATTAAGAATTTTCTTTACTCTTAACCATTTGTGATAAATTTCACAAAAGTATTGTTTCATGGAATACACAGCGTGTTTCAAAACGAATGTATGGGTTCTAAGGCTTTATAGCATTTATTACATTCAACTTACAGTTATAAATAATACATCAAATGAAAGGGCAGCTGGAACAGTTTTTCTTACAAGTATTCACTTAGGTGAAATGTCAAGTCATCACTGAAGACCGCACAATCCACAATATCTTCATCGTCATGCAGCAACGTTTCTTTGCAACGTTGACACAAAAACTGTATGCTGTAGGCTTTTTACAGCTTGTAAGAACTAAAGACGATAAGGACGTAGTTATAAGTGTCTCCTTAAAGGTCTCCACAGACACATCACTGGAAATGCTAAATCACAACTAGACATCCAAGCTGATTTCTTGGTGCTATGCGTGAACAGCTCTCACTCGTTCAGCACGTCCTTCGGTTACTTTTGGTCGTTCCAGTCTCTTCCCTTTGTGTACAGGCACACAAACAAAATCGTTTGAGTTGCTCTTTCATTTACTGTATTATTTATATTTGTAAGGTAAACGTAATAAATGCTACAAAGCCTTAACACCCATATATTCATTTTGAAACACACTTTATTTGTTCACTGCCCAGGATATTTAACTCCTACTTACTTGCTCCTCTTGTAATACACACCTTTCTTTTATTTTGCTATCATCATCCCAAAACATTAGCTTGTACATCTGTACAGGCAATGCTCTCACTGAGGCATCTGCGCAAACACTTCTGTAGAATTTCCCAAAAGCAGTGGCTTCATATAGCCACAATATATTATTTCCTGTCTTTCTCTACATACAGGTACTTATGCAGCAATCTCTATTAATGAATTTTCAAATTTTAATTCTGTCCTGCTCTTTACTTGCGATGTTCTGTATACACTGTTCAAATCGTGTGGTAACGTACATCACATTTGCATTAAAAATCTTCATCTGAGCTTAGTTTGTACGGAGAAGGGCAATTTTCAGACTTCAAAAAAGAACTAAGTCTCCTGAAATCCAGATCTTAAAGAGAACTCAACAGAACCTATTTTCTTAGTCCACCTCCCCCCCCCCCCCCCCTCTTTCCAAGACTGCAAACTTTCTCTGTCAAAGTGGTTTTGATGTTACTGTTCTGAACTGCTGCCTGTATTGCATCTGTCCCCTCCACTAGTCCGCTGTTTATATCAACAGGGATCCCTCAATATGACTGACATAATGATAAACAAGAGCTGTTATCTTCTGTTCTCTTAAGCAGTCTTTACCATTCTTCTCATATACTTCAGTTATGGAAACAATGCACAGCACAATATTTCAAATATGATTACTTATCTCTAACACAATTTTTATCATTATGGGGCATTATACGTACCAATCTTATGTTTTACTTTTCCTTGTATTGTCAATCATGGTTTGCTAAGCATGCTTTATGTTCTTAACACCACTTCTTTCAAATACTTACACAATCTTCCTATTAGCTGCTG
This sequence comes from Schistocerca americana, assembly GCF_021461395.2. NCBI lineage: Eukaryota > Metazoa > Arthropoda > Insecta > Orthoptera > Acrididae > Schistocerca > Schistocerca americana. The sequence continues at coordinate 471,389,041 of NC_060122.1, read as the reverse complement.
CACAAAAAGTATCAGATCAGTAACTGGTTTTATCTCTCAATTAATGTTATTCTTATCTGCAATTCTCTTCAGTTTTGTCTTTCGTGCCATAAAAATGAAACTAATGTAAGAAAATGTGCATTTAGAAGATGTATCTACAATGCTGATAAAAAGTTTCTCTTATTGACATGAACACAAAAACTGTTTTGATAAATTCAACAATAAAGTGAGGATTATTTTCAAATGGCTCAAGTGTAAGGATGTGTCTGTATATAAAAAAGGTAACAAGAAATGGATCTACTATCGCAGCATTAATTAAATTTGCAGCTCTCATAAATTGGATATTAGACGAGCAATGAAAAACATATAATTTGTTTCAGGATCTTTCAAAAACCTTTTACCTCTATTTGCCATTGCCACACCAATCTAAACAAAAGTGTAATACTCTGGAACACACAACCAAGCACACGACGACTTGAAATTGTATGTAGGATGGGGAAAAAAGCTTTAGTGTAAACATGTGCTCTAATTTGCAGCTGATCAAGAACGGCATAACTCATGGTTCACAACAAGGATCAATTCTTTTTTTGTGTATGCTTCCTGCATAGTGACAACAGACTCAACTGAAGAATTGGGAATGTAGAACTTCTGTGTGTATAAAGGAACTCTCAGTCTAACGAGAATAGTGTGCTTGTATATACAAGGTCTACCTCCCTAGCCGAGTGTTTGGTGAGCAACTGATATGTGGAAGACCTGGCTTGAATTTGTGCTACTGCTAGGATTTTACCTTGCTAGGACTGGAACTAGATGCACTTAGCCTAATAATACCAACTGATTGAATGAAAAGTAGCGGCTCCAAGGTCTGGAAAGCAGATAATAGCAGCAAAGGTTTTACGCTGACTCCATGTCCCCCCATACTGCATCCAAATGACACCATTGACACAGGATGACCCTGCAGCCAGTCAGCACTGCTTGTTCTCAGGGCCAGAATATGGATGTTGTAAGTAAACAAAAAAAGACATAAAAACATGTAAATTTATGCAAACAAAATTTCTCAGACAAATGATTCTACATTAAATTTAGAGATTTATAATGTCAGTTAATAAATTCTTACATTTTACAGTTTAAAGGCACATAATAAGAGGGAATATAACAATAACGTTTGCTCCAAAAAGAGTCAGCACATTTCTAATAAGGAAGCTATCCTGAGCAGTAAATGCAAGTACATAATCAATTATGATGTATTATGTGTGTATGTATTATGATTAGACTTAAGATTTTTAGGTGCTGCACCTTGAATTTTTTATTATTTCAACAGTTATAAATGGCTTATCATAGAAATAAAGTGTGAAATAAACACTGCCAACTGTGATTTTGTTGCATCTTTTTCCAATGGCAGCATATTTTTTCAGCAGTAGTATCTCTTCCAATTCTTCTGCATCCAACTCTTTCACTACTGACTTTCTTTTACCCTATTTTTCAGACACACTGATGAAAGTTTGGGTTTTGGCATGAAAGAATTTCTCATGAAAGACACGTATTTAAAAGTTAGCACATGATTTTAGATTCTGAGAAATAGTGAGGGATACGACTCAATGGATGTCAAAGTGGGCTGTTATGTGGCTGGTTGGCTGAGTTAGGGGACGGGACCAAACAGCGAGTTCAACAGTCCCATTGAAAGGACAGGGAAGGAAGTCGGCTATGCCCATTCACAGGAACCATCCCGGCCGAGTTCATCAGTCCCACTGAATTGGGAAGGACGGGAAGGAAGTCGGCCATGCCCTTTCATAGGAACCATCCTGGCATTTAGCTGAAGTGATTTGGGTGATCATGGAAAACCTAAATCAGGATGGTTGGATGCTAGTTTGAACTGCCATCCTCCCAAATGCGTGTCCAATGTCCTAACCACTGCACCACCTCGCTCAGTGCAGTTATGTGACAACTTCTCTGAATATTTACTTTATCTCATAAAAAATAAACATTTTTAATCATCACAAATGAACTTCAAATTTATTAATACTTCACTGACTCCTGCTTTATTTACTCCCCACTTCCCTCCCCCTCCCCTGCACTCCAAGATTATTGCAAAGCCTCCACTTATCTCCTAACCTGTTTTCTGGATAATTACCTTTCTTCTTGATCACATCCTGAAGTAAGTAGCACCATGCCGTATCTCCAGGCAATTCAAATTTCTCATGCCACTGAGATTAATCCTATGTTTTCACAGTTTCATCTGAAATGCTTATACATCCCTACCAGGGATCTTCAGCCTTATCGAACACATGAGTTAGCACTTGCTGCATAAAATCTCATCTACTATCTTCTCGTCACATTCCAATTTTTCTAGCATCATCATCTTGCTGTGGCTGGAAGCTCATGTTGCTGCTTTTGCACATTTAAAAATTCAATTTGAGTTTTTAAGACTCCACCTTCTGCAAAACACAACATTCTTCCTTTTTATTATTTAGCCAAACATGTTTTGATGTATTTTACAGAAATAAAATGAGACCCACTGAGGATGATACAGAGATGCTGAAACATGTTTGTATAGCTGACCATATCTGTGTATAGAATAAAACAGGGAAAATATTGCATTTTGCAGAAGACAGAGTTCATTCACAGAACGAGAGACCTATCATCTCCAGCCTGGAGATGACAGGTCGGTCTCTCCACTGTGGACGGAAGCTACTATGATGGCTCAAGGGACAGTAACTTCCAATGGCTGGTATGTTTCAGTACCTGTTGGAAACAAACTTTTGAAAACTCCTGACAGAAAGTAGAACTGTGATGAGGACTGCTGTTAGTGGGAGTAGGAAATCAAGTTTGGGGAATTAGCTTATGCTCTAATGGATGTAGGAGATGAATCGTAAGCCCTATGCAGTGGAGGTGAAAGTTGGGAGTGAGAAAGCCTCAATAAGACAAAGTTATTATACTGAACAGCAAGCACTAAAGCACTCACTAGGGCAGTATCTTCTGTGGATATTGAATTATGCTCAATTTAACAGGTTTTTAAAGTACTGCAGTTTAGTGTACGCACACTTCCCCTGTAAAAAGATGGTGTATAACAACAGTGTGTGGGGATCCATACCACTACATAGAAGGGATGTGTATCCTGATGCCTTCCTAAAGATTAATAATAATTGCAGCCGAACGTTGTTATATAAGAAAAGAGAAACATAAAATAACATATCGAGTATAAATGTAGAGATACTGTTCATTGGTTTTCTCTTTAATTTGCACATGGTGAGCTACTTCTTACATTGAGGGACAACGTGCAGCTTCAGTGAGAGACAGCGATTACAGCAGCTTTACAAAACAATATACCTGTTCCATGGGTTGCTGGCCTGCCCTATAGATGCAAAAGAGGAGTATCACCCACCAAACCCTGCTACCCCCCCCCCCCCCCCCCCCAAACTAGATTGCTGCTGCTACTCATCATGCCTCATTGCATTCTGGACGGAGCAGCTGGAGATATCAGTAATGTGTGCGCAAGATGTGCCTGTGTGTGTGAATGTGGTGTGTGTGTGTTTTTTCCTTTCTGAAGACTTTGGCTGAACACTCCATATCTAACAGTTTCTTCTTTGAGCCTGTCTGCGACCCAGTGTCTCATCTTTACAGTGAGTAGTAATCAATCCTTTTCAAAATATTGTTGATATTCCAACGTGGCCTTTCAATTGTTCACTTTTACAAAATGAAACATGCCTCAAACTAATCATTCACTGAAATGCTGAGCGTAAGCAAATAAATAGGAATCTAACAATAATAAAATCTACCAATAATCTGACTTGTCTGTCAGCTAATATTCTGTGTGTCATACATATAACACAATGGCATGTGTGTATTCCCTATTTTTTTCACTTGCTGATTGTGGTCGTATCATTTTCACAAACATTTGAATATCATATTTTTAACCTATGCCATACGGATTTTACTTCCTTTATTTCCTTCTTATGATGTTAATTAATAACAGAGAAGGTTAAAAATATTTGCATTAACCACTGTAAATGGCTAGAATAAAACCGTAACTGTAATGACAACTGTGTTAAAATAACTTGTTCATTTAACAAAAGAAACCCCAAAGCAATCAGGCTTGTGAGCTACTATGTGTCTAGGAAATTATAAAGCCAGAAAAGAAGCCATCTTTCAGTTGACAACTTGAAGGCGAAATCACTCAGAAGAATATCTTAGCATTCTGCCTAACAAATGAACATACAGCATAAACACACATTATCAGAAATGGAATTTAAAATATAAATCTAAAGGCCTATGATTGTTAATTTTCTATTTAACAAATAGAATTTTCTGTTTAACAAATAGGAAAACGGAGGACAAGGAGTAAGAGGTAGTTATTACCTTGCCATCTGCTATTTCAAATACAATAGTGGAAAGTAAAGAACAATAAATTAAAGTACATTAAAAATACAAAATACTTGCACAGCTAAGTTCATAATATTCTAAATTTAATTTATTTCCAGGTATCTAAGTAAAACAAAAAGGAGAAAATTATCACAGAATTTAATTTTAAAAAATATTTCCTGCAGCTGTATGGTATTATCCAAAATTTTTGTGTTACTTCATTTGTATGTAATCTGCGAATCTGAATATCGGGAATGTGATGGCAACATGACAACAGCGCTTCATTGAACGGAAGAAAACCAAATACCTTGATAGCCATGGATTGCATGGAAAACAATCAGTAATGTTGGACTGGAAAAGGGTTAGACAGACAATGTCTGTCAAACATAAGAATTTAACATAATTTAATTGTATGTTTTATTATAAATGCATTAATCAATGCTAAAAATATACTTGTTGTAAGAAACATCATCTTGCAAATAGGTCTGAGAGAAAAATAATTATTAACGCAAGAATAGACCACATCACTCACAGAATAACAGTGCAAAATGTGTTTGGCTTCTTCTTAGCTACAGAGGCTAAACATTATATGTATTCTTTGAAATGTAGAGCACTTACTTGTGTCACACCACAGTGCTGCCATCAAGGTGTAACACACTAAATTAAAAATGTATACAATCAATCTGCTGAAGATTAGATGAGTAGACTGGATAATGAATCAAGAAGCACTGAATCTATGAGGAAAGATATTTGTGGCACAATGTGGAAGGAATCGGTTGATACAACACATCTTGAGGCATCAAGGAATGGCTAATTTGGTAATGTAGGACAGTGCAAGTGGTAAAAAACAGTGACGGGAGACAAGGGTGAACCAAAAAAAGTAGTAAGTTGATGTAGGTTGCGACAATCAAGCAGAGACAAGAAGACTTGCACAAGATAGGCTAGTGGGGAGAGCCACATCAAACCAGACTTCAATCTGAGGATGACAGCAAGAACAACAAATGTCTGTTGCAGAAAGTACAGCTACAGAAGTACACAGTTTTATGTTCATAAGGAAATATTATATGTTCTAGTAAAAACAGTCACTTGCCAAGATCTGAAAGTATTTGATCGGTGTGTCATCATTATTAAATAGGCAACTTTTAAAATATCTGTTGTCATTTCTTTTGGTGGTTGCAAGTCAAATGAAATAAATTTGTGATTAAAACCCAGGTGAATGAATTACCTAAACTCAATTACAAGACAAGGTTTTTTCTTCAAATTCGTCATTCAAAAAATTATGGAGTTGTCTTATACTCACATATTAAACTATTCCTGCAGAGGACAACATTTTTACATTCATATAGGTGTCATCTTACATTTACTAACAGAGCTTAGGCTAGTGAAGGTAGGGCAAACAATACTCGTGCTCAAACAAGTTCAAGGTTTCCTGATACGTCAAACACTTGATATAGTATCGACCTCGGTTGACAATCACGTGACCTTTGACTCGCGTGGCGCTAGTGCAAAGAATAAGTGAAAAACTATCAATTAGCCACCTCAACAATCTATTGCTCTGCTTATGATTTGAAATTTTGTGGCACACAGGAGGACATGGAATTTAATGCTATTATCTTACAAATTCTTGTTGCATTTGAACAGGTTGGCAATAAAAGTTCTCATACATGTATGGATACTGTGCACAAACATTTATAGTATTTGTTACATGAAGTTAAAAACATTGATAGGCAAAAATGTTGCCTTTCAAAAACCATCAATTGGTTCTGAACGCAAGTCAATATTTCATTTGATTATCAGATACTGTAATGATTTCTCAGGTGGGTTGCAAATAAGAAATTCAGTCCCTGTTCATGTGTTAGAACACCGGGTAAAAACATTACAAACTGTTAATCAGATTTTGATAAAGATGGTGACATTCAAATGAAACAAGAAAGTAAATTATTCCAGAATTGAATGTAAAAAAAAAAAAAAAAAAAAAAAAAAAAAAGACCATATTAAACTAACAACAATTTTTATCATAAGAATTAATTGCAGCGGCAAGACCCGTCGTGGAGATAGTACCAACCTCGTTGTGGACATAGTACCAACAGGTACCATTAGAACGCCAGGACGAGCAAAATTTTAAAATTTTTACTGAAGCATGATCGCAATCTTTTATTTACGTGTTAGTTGGTGGTGTTACATATGACCTGGACCCTAGCAGATATTGCAGTCCATGTTTCAAAGCTGCTCAGCACAGAATTATGAAAGGGTTAGAGAGGGAACAGTGATCGGCCTGGCTGAGAATTAGGATGGGTGTGGTGAGGGGAGCAGTGAACACACAGCAAATTATGTCAAGCTGCCAACTGTGGGAACCTATACTGCCACAGTTCGCCTGAATTCATTTGAATTAAATTTACAATTGGACAAATGTACAACAATGGTATACATTTCTGCAGAAGACAGTAAAAGTCCAGGTAGGATGAGAGGCATACTTATGTGTTCCCTGCAATAATGTTGTCTATGCTCACTGTGAAGTATAATGGGGACGAATATGGTACGGAGGGGTCAGTTGCCGCAGCCAAAGAGAGAGCAGCGAGTAGGCAATATGTTCAGAAGGAAGAAACACACTAACATTCTGACATCAGTATAGAAGTAAAATCTGATATGAATATTTACAATCTCAGTTTTCACTGTAACCAATAACCTCAGATATAAATTTCACAACTGTGCTATTAGGACGATGATGATTAAAAGTAATGATACCACAGATGACAGACTTCGTACACAAAAAGACAGTGAAGATTTTATTTCTTCTTATATCATGAAAATGAATGAATTATTAAATGGCCTAAACCTCCCCTACCCACACCCATTCTAGTTCTCAGCCAAGCCAGTATGATTGTCACCTTATATTCAGGGTCATCTTATACTTGGGTAGATACAGTATATCATAGTCATAAAACAAATAACTTCCATTACAAGAAAAAATTAAAAAACTAAAAAAACCAAATCTGCAAAAAACTTTTCAAATAATATGTTCACAAACAATATTAAAATGTTGTCCGCAAAGTGTCACCAGAAGTCAATTAACAAATTTAAAAGGTGTGTGTTCCCTGAATCCTTATTTTTTCCTGCTAACACTGTAGAAAACTGCATATTGCAATTTTCTCCATTTCACATGCTCGTATACTCACCTACCACTTCAGTATATGAGAAAAAATAAATTAAAACCTTCAAAAAGAGTTAAAAGAAATACCTTGGGATGCTTAAACTTGGTCTTTGCCAAAGAAGTAAAATGGTCTGCATCCGTAAATCTTCATAACCAAGGAGTCGTTATGCTAGAAAAGAAAGTGTGAATTAGTAACATGATTTCAAAGACTGTGGCATACCGTAAGGGCACTCTTCACCCTATATCTACAGAACCTCTATAGATTACATTATAAATTGCACAACTGCAAAGCAAGCCAGCATAAAAACTGAAGAAATAATTTGTAGAAAACAAAAGGAAAAACTTATCACTAGCAAGTGTTCTCTGAGCTAATAGTATTTAATTTACATGTATTTATATGGAATTTATCCTTTCTTTACTTCAATTTGCATCTAAAAATGTTACTAAATAGTTAACTACAATAACTTCAAAACTATAATTTAAAAATAAGACTAGAATTAACCTAATATTGTGGACATAAATGAGTATGACTGGTTAGGAATAAAGGTACATGGCAAACCCTGACCTATTTAAATAATACCTACCAATTATTTACAATTCAATGTAGTTGCATGCAAGTACAAAATGTCATAAATTTGCTAGCTTTCTGAACCAGAGGTTTCTCTTCACCTGGCAAGAAATAAGAAAGGGTTGTCAGAAACGAGATTAATCAGGAATTAATGAAGAAAAGTGGTCCAAAATTCTAAGTCAAGGGAGCCTCAGCATGTAGTGAAATATGGAAATGACACAATATAACTGCGCCATGAGTGTTCCAGGATTACCACCATATATTAGATAAACAAGAATTTAACATAGTAAAATGACAGATGCAGAAAATAGTAGAGAAGCTGCAATAAAACAAATATATTTTCTGCAACAAAAATACATATAAATCCAGGAGGCAAAAAAAAATGGGGCAAGAAATGCAAATCGAACAGAGAAAACACACTCAGTTGTGGTAACGATGTGAGTGGGGCACAGAAGTGAAAAAGAGTAGACAAAAACAACAGCCACTTGCAAAAACTGAATAAATGTGCATCATTAGACAATAAATACACTTTATAATTTTTTGTGCCCTACAAAGCTGTCGGTGTTAGGAGGAAGAACCCCAACTCGACAGATGGTAAAAAGGCACCAAGGCCATGACCATTGGGTTGTATAGTACACATTGTGGCAGGTTACAACATGTTACCACTTTAGAAAACACTGGCTGCAAGTACAGATCTCCACTGGAAACTCTGGATGTTCTGATAACTTTATTTTAATATAAGTTACATGCCTACTGGTGTATGGAGTTGTTCATGTGAATCCAATTTGAACAGTTTCTCCGAATGACAAAGCTTAAAAACAAAAGATAGTGTGGCAGGAAGAAGGAGAAGAAGAAAATCCTTCCAAGTAGGGTTGTCAAGATTGTGGGCTTCATATCAAGGAAATCACAGTCTTGTGAACCAACAGACTGAGGACTTTCTGGATAACATAGTATGGCAACATGATATCAAGTGTAGGAGTATGTCATCTGATGTCCACAAACAATTTGTCTATTCCATAATAATTATTGCTTAGCCCACTATATAACTCAACAATGATTTGAAGCTCCAACTTACTGCTAACATGAATGGCCTGTGCTTGCACTCAAGTAGTTTAAAGATGGGTGCTTGTTCTGAGAAAGGTATTAGGCTCTCACCATCAACCCAGTTTCAATCTAGGACAGTACTTTCATTTTTGACTTCTTCACTGTCCTCTACCTTCCTCCCTATTACAATATGCATATTGATCCTGTGTGTGTGTACAACCATTTACTATATTTTATTTTCATTTTTCATGTATTCCACAATTTCCCCTTTCCATTTATCTTTCGTTTCTATTTGTAAATGGTATTTTATTTTAAATGTGGATATTAATTTTAACCTACAAATCATCAATGACGCATGACCAAGGCCAAGCATACTGGGAGGATGGCCCCTCTCCCAGCTCTTAGGGAAAGGAAAAAAAAGTGTAGTCAGCTGTATTCTTTTTCTTTTTTCAAGAAAATGATTTAAAAGTCAGTATCGCGCAGGTTTTTAACAGGGCCAGAACTGGATTTTTTTTATGGCTACTTAAAAGTCACCATTCACCTTCTAAAATATTAAAATACTCTGTACACCCCCCACCCTCCTCTCTCTCACACACACACACACACACACACACACACACACACACACACACTATAGTTTTGTATGGGCATCCTTGCTCATTTCTAATAGTATATTGGAATATGAAGTTTGGAGAGCCTAGTTCACTGTTATTTTCACATTATTTCCAGAGTCTTGTGCCTCTCCCAATTTAAACCATTGAGTTAATTTTGTACCATCTAGGATCAGCATGTTTTCAGATGGAGTTTTTGTTTTTTGGAGCGGAATTGGGAGAATCAATTGTGTTATTTAATTTGTGTAAGACTCACTCCATTTGTTCCTACTTTAACAGCTGCAGAACAGGCTATATATGGATTACAGATACTCATATTTTGCTGATTGTCCTTTAAATGCACATGCCTACCCATATTTCCCTGTCCATAGTGACACTGTCAGTTGATTTTTTGTAACATGCCACAGATATGACAAAATAAAAAAGCTGAACACCATTAATGTGAAAACACTGATAGGTATTATATTTTAAAAGGGGTTTTGGCAAAATTATGAGGTTACCAACAATATTTTGACAATAACAGAAGAAATGAGCCTGATGTCCACAAAAGAAATATTAATTAGTTACAGCACTATTAAAATATTAAGTTTGACATGCTCAGAATGATTTGTGGGAGTAAAAGACAGTCTAGCTTGTTTCATTGAAATATTTTTGGATTAAAGGAGACCACTCACCAAAAGGCAGAAGTGTTGAGTTGTCAACAGGCACACACAAAATACAGGAAACTTGCTAGGTTTCAGAGTACTCCGAAAGCATACAAGTTTTCTCTCTTTTTGCGTGTGCCTATAGACAACTCAATGCTTCTCCCTTTCATTGTATGATCTCTCTTAATCCAAAAGTATTTACATTCTACCAGAAATTTCCTACAACACTTGTTCCACTAAAAGTTACAAGAGACAAAAATTGCTTAATGTCATTATATAAAGTTCAACATTTTTCTTGAGGTGAGTATTATTAACAGAAGGAATCCACAAACTGGATTATATGGGGTTAGGTATGTTACTTTAGGGAAGATTCTGGTCTAGTTTAATTCCTCCAGTTATTAACTATCTTACATATTTTGTTCTTTCTCATTACACCCACGCCTTTCTCACTAAATAGGTGTGTGTGTGTGTGTGTGTGTGTGTGTGTGTGTGTGAGAGAGAAAGAGAGAGAGAGAGAGAGAGAGAGAGAGAGAGAGAGAGAGAGAGGAGGAGGAGGAGGAGGAGGAGCACATGTAGAGGAGAGGAGAGTAGCGCATACACTGGCAGAAGTGTTCATCAGAGCTGTGTTCTGCATTATTCAAATGGTTATCTAATTTCAGTACATGCACACATTTCACACCATCCATAGTAAGCAAACTCCTGATTATTGCTGAGGTGTTCCATTCTATAGTTTCATCAATGAGACCCTTACGTTTCATTTACATTACTGCTTCAAAGATGCAGTACAGTAGTTAATGACAAATTTGTATCAAGAATCTAACTAGAACATTCTGCCTCCTAGTCACACTCATCTTGAACATAATTATGAGAAAACAACAAACAAAACTATTTTCATCAATTACTTTTGCACAGAGACTCCTATCTGTTATTACAATACATAATTAACACAGTGAAATCACTTTAAAAAAATTTTGGAGTGTTTAAGCACAATGCATTGAAATTGAAATGTCTAGCCTTCCGGTTCATTGTCAGCTATACCTTGAAACTGTTACACGTCTGAAGATACTGCACACCCCAGACATGAGGCCACATTCTGCCCTTGCCAGAGCAGCCCTCGATTCTGCTCTATTCTGGAACAAGAAGCACCACAATAACAGTTTCACAGTGTATTTTACTATCACAATTTGCCTACCGATATAAATTTTCCAAATCTTCTCCTTTACAAATTACATCAACACATATTTTATGCAAATGAGTGATCAAGACTACTGACTCTTTTCAAGGCATTTACACATTATCAAAATGAAACACTGAAATTTTTGTATGCAATCACATGTGCAAAATAGTAAAATATGGTATTAAATCAGTACTGAATTTGTTGTCCTGTGTTCAAGACAATTTCCAAATTTATTGACATACTATTTCATTGTTTCAATTTATAATGTTTCTTATGCTTGTGGCAAAAGGATACAATTGAAACACTACATATCAGCAGCTGCATCAACCATTATCAGACACCAATAAAAGAAATTAAACAGGGGGCCTGGAGATTGTTGCACAAACTTCTGCTGAAATAGCTGAGTGAATCTACCAGGATGTATTGAAGAAAATTTTACAAGATGTAGGAAACACATATCTGTTCATAATGTACATATGAGTACATTGCTGAAAGGACAGGCAGAAGAGAACACTGTAGCTTGCTAAACACTTAACTGTTTCTTAACATTCACTTTCTTGATCTCTAGGTTTATGTGAGAATTACTGAGGAAATATTGCTCCTTGAAGTATGTGAAAAGGTGACATGAAAAATTTTGGATATGTGAATGTACATTTTGATTATATTTATGGATGTCCATTACTAAATATTCTTGCCTAATTATGTAATACAACAGCCGAAAAAAAATCTAGAAAGTGAGGGATCCACACTGTGAAAAACAACTTCAATAAACACCAGTATAACTTAATCATTTGAAGATAAAAGCACAAAATCTGGACTAAAATCCTTGTACAACGCATTTTAAATAGTAAATAGAATATGTAAAAGATAGTCTGGCAATTGAGAAAATGAGATGACTGTAGTTTTAACAATAAGAGTATCACTAGTGTGGTATCTGCCTTAGTACAACTGGTAAAAGAAGTTCCATAAATAAATTACCTCCATAAAATCTACTTAAATCAACATGAACAATAATAAATCACAATGCATATAAATTTTTAATTACTGCACACTGAATGCAAAACTGAAACTCAACTAACTCTCCACCAAGCTACAGGTCTGCCACAATTTTTTAAATGTAGCAAACATGGGTAGTGATTGAAAGGGAAGACCTTTAAAAAGAAAGTAATGATTGGGGTCGGGAATAAATCAGAAGATAAATTACAAGTATGTGACATTAAATGAAAAGTTTTCAAAGTGAAAACAAAATTTTATAGGTATTTATCTTCCAGAAGCAATATGATCAGAGAAACTACAGCAAAAAATTCTAGGTATGAGTGTGTTGCATTACAGTATATAATACTGGAAAAAGACTTTTCATTTCCATCTTTCATAAACCAATTTTATCTAGAAGAAGGAACTAAGAATTTGTGTTGAGGAACATCTGCAATCCAACGACTAATAATACAACCAAGGAAATGTGGGCAAACACACCGATAGCATATATAACCATACAAAGCATAAATGGGAAAGGAACTTGGAGAAAGGAAACGAGGACAGAGGAAAAACACTGTGTATGCTTTCTAAATAATTCGCAGACTACCTACATACTATTACTGCAGTGAATAATTCCACTAAAAAACCACACAATATCTGTTTCAGAATTTCCACATATGACATTTCACATGTAGGAGTCTAACAATTTCCAGTGAAACAAAAAGCTCAGGTCATAAACAGGTGAGGCAAGAAGTCCACAACTTACTGAAATAAACAGAAGCACCAGATGAAAATAGCAGGAATGTAGATATAAACAAAGGGCTTTTACAGAAATGTCAATTGTAGAGAATTCTTGAAACTTTAACTGCCTCATCTCCATTAGTAATTAAAATACAACACCTCTGCTTCTTTCTGCAAGTTTTGTCCTTCTGCCAGAAACAATGCAACAGGTGTTGGTAATGAATACCAGGTTCTACATGCATTTTAAGTTTTATGTACATTTATTAATTTTTATTTTTGTTTCGACATTCAACAAATATTCTATGAAACAATTGCTTTAAAATATATAAAAATATAATTATCTAATACTGTGTAATACTTAAAAAAAAAACTCTATAAATGAAAGCATCACTCATGAAAACAATGTTGAAAAGAATAAATAGAATTCTCCAATAAAAAGATGAGTGAAATTTCTTATTAATGCCTTTAATTATCACCCAAATATAGTATTAAAAATATTCAACATGTCCATCACTGTCATAAATGCATCACAATAATTTAGGTCGCTTTTCCTATGCAAGTAAAAAAAATAACACCTTTTCAACTACGCCACTGAATTTTTTTTTTAATTACATAAAAATCTATGAAAGTTCCAAATATGTAGCTTCTTACGCATTTCACAATATGTAAGTCTATTTACAAATCAGTTAAACAACTGATCTATAGGACTTAAAATGAAACTAACACCCCTTCCCTTTGAAATACGGGGCCACACCGGAGGCTTTTAGTTACCTCTCTCAACAACATTTCAACTTGGTCTCAAATGAGTACAGCTCATATCTTCTCCTGGATGAATGGGTGAGTCAAAGCTTGGTTGATTGCAGCACGTTTTGAGGAGTCTAACATGAGAATTTTCTCAAGCAAATCCTTCAGCTGGTTTACTTTTCTCAATTGGTCCTCTGGAAGATTCTGATTACCAATCAGTTCTGAGAGCAGATCTCTAGTAGGATTAATCGTTGACATGACCACTACTTTCTCCTGCAAACAGAAGTAAGAAAACTATTTCAAGCATAACACACAACATATTTAACGAGTAATGTAATTTCTATGAAGTAAACTAAGACATCCATTATTTATTCAAAAAATTAAAAATGGCTATTCAATAAACTTAAAACATGATACTGCAATTTCAGAGACAATGGGAAGCACTACACACACGCTCAATGCATTATACAGGTGCAATTTTCTTATATTGGTACAAGAAAAAGAGACTTAGAAAAGTATATCAAAAATATTAAGAGAAAAAGTACGGCTACAGAATGCACATGTGATAAGTATCATCTACTACAGTTCTGCGAATTCTTATTGCAGCATATTTCTCATCATGGAATGGATAATCTCTCATTTGAACAGTACCATGGAGTGTTCCTCGAGGTCGTAATATTTCCATTTTCCTTTAAGCACAAAACTTGCAGGACACATTTCTTTCACTGTTCAATGAATGCTAAGCCATCTGACAAAACTACATTTCATCTTACGTTCCTTCGATTATATCTCTCCACGCATGATATCACTCATACATTCTGGCTCTCCTTCCAACCTTATCAATCCACTCCAACACATTTCCCTTCCTACCAACAAAAAAACTTTCCTTTATTTCTTTTCTTCTGCAGTATTTATTTCCCTTATTCCTTTACTTGACTTTTCTCTATCATAAACTCCAGTCTCTGTTTTGAATTGCATATCCACTTTCAGTAACTGCCAGTGGCCATTGAAATTTAGTCTCTTTCCAGATGCATTATGGAAGTATGAGAGGATGATGATAACTACTGTCCTCCAAATGCTGTCATGGTCACAATTCAGTGGCAATACTATTCTGTTAATTCTTGTCTGCAGCAACACTTTGTAGAACTTATCAACACAACTGGGCTTGTATACACTATGCCCAGTTTTCCAGATATTCAGTTTGCTATTGGCAACTGCTACCACAGTTATTATTTTGTAACAAAGATAAAACTGAAGCATGAAGTTCTCTGTTAATAAATACTTTTCAGAGCATACTAAATGTCACTCTTCATCTACGAAAAAAAGTTGACTATCCTTCACAAAACTTGACTCAGGTGTCGTCTCTGGCCAAAGAAAATGAAATACAGAGAAGCTATACCAGTCATGACAGTTAAGAACCATTATAGCTTAAAGCATCCCAGATCCATCAAAATCCTTTGAAATGTACACACTGTGTGCTAATCACAAGCAAAAACAAAGGTTTATTACTTTGTTTCCAGTTGCCTTCTTTGTTTCCAGGTTACACATATTTTGGACGAACTAAAGACAACATTTTCCCCCACTCTTTCTACTGCCTGTGGAACTAGCAAACCACAGGCAAAGAAATATGTAATTACCATGTAACTACCTTCTAAAAAATTCATTGTGTTTCTTGTGAACTACCTGAGCACAAAATAAGTGAGTATGTAATCATTAGTGGTAGCAGAGTAACAACAGAATAAAAACAAGGAAATGCAGATGACTGTTGCACTTGTTGCCCTATCAGGAATGGGGAGGCTAGAGTCTCTGCATTTGGACCATGTATGTTTAGCTTTGCACATCTACATGATATGAGCAAGACTCTTAGGTGCATGAAAAGTCGCACAGGCCTAACTAAATGCACTCTTTCTCCTCTTATACACTTTTAACCAACTTACCACCGAAGCCTTTCCTCCTTTTGCTGCCACAGAACTTTGAAATTATAAAACATATTACGTTCCAAATAGCTTTTAAGCTTATTGGATGTAAAAATAATGTGCAACTTGTCTGTTGGAATTATGTTATAAGAAAGTGAGATGAGGAGTTCTTGATCTAGAAGTGAAAGTCTTGCCAGGATGTATACATTGACAAGGAAAAAAATTTCCCAGATTAGTAAAAAATAAACTTTCTCCTGAGTGAAAATACACTTTTCCGTGTTAAGTGACAGTATACTATTCCTCAAAACTGTAAAACTTATCAATCCTTTGAATGGTTATGGTTTTATATGCCGATGTAGAATTTCCCGGCACTTTGGGAAACGAAATTCAGGGGGAAAAAAACACGTATTGGACAGATGTATGATGCGCATTGTATATTTTTGTGTTACGAAAGTATAAATTAGAATTCCACCAAACACCACATGTTACTTTCTGAAGCATTGAAATCGAGATTGTGACGCACTTTTGTAAGCCAGTCATAACTCATGTCATGTGATCTCGCCAGCCTATGACAGCGGATATTCAGAGCACAGGACACGTGATGTAGTCAGCCAATAGGAATATCACTGTTAAGTAGTGCGACCACACAAATAGGAAACGTTAACGGTTTAAATTAATATGCATAGTGTTGCTACAATAAAAGAAAAGTTTTCACATATTACTCTCGAAGATCAATAAGTTGCAAGAGAAGTTAAGCTTTCTCATATAATGTTGATCTTTTATGCGCGTGTCACACTTTAAGATACATTAGACAAATGTGCTAGAAAATTTTTAACAATGACATAAATGTCTGATCACCTGGGCTCGAAATTATGCTAAATGGTCATTCTCAAAGAGTTGATTTTTTAATGAGAGTCAAATGCTCTGTGATTTAAGAAATTCATTGTACATTCTAGCACATAGATCATCTTGCGTAAAACGAAATTTACTTTGAAAGTAACGCCTTTCAAATAATCGTTCTCAATATTTTCCCACGACCTGTTAGAAATAGGTTCGTTCAGAAGATGCAACAAACCCACTAAAGAGACAGCCTACATTACACTTGTCCATCCTCTGCTGGAATATTGCTGTGCGGTGTGGGATCCTTACCAGGTAGGATTGACGGAGGACATTGAAAAAGTGCAAAGAAGGGCAGCACGTTTTGTGCTATCGTGCAGTAGGGGTGAGTGTGTCACTGATATGACACACGAGTTGGGGTGGCAGTCACTGAAACAAAGATGGTTTTCTTTGTGGCGAGATCTATTTACGAAATTTCAATCACCAACTTTCTCTTTAGAATGTGAAAATATTTTGTTGACACCCACCTACGTAGGGGGAAATGTTCATAATAATAAAACGAGAGAAATCAGAGCTCGAACGGAAAGATTTAGGTGTTCCTTTTTCCCATGCGCCATTCGAAACTGGAATGGTACAGAAGCAGCATGAAAATGGTTTAATGAACCCTCTGTCAGGCACTTAAGTGTGAATTGCAGACTAACCCTGTAGATTTAGATGTTGCCAGAGTGTAACAGATAACACGTGTCACCATGATTGCGCAGCTACGATGACACAGGAACCCCGAATGTTCGTATGTGTAAAACATTAAAAGATCTGACATTACGGCATAAAAGAAAAAAAGATATTAGAGGATACTGCAAGAGCATCGGAATTCCGTGAACCATACTACAATGCATAATTAAGCTTAAAGTGCACATTCTCATGTCCAGATTCGGTTGTAAATTTTCTTAGAGTACCAGTACTGTATTATCTCATGTTTGATTCTTTATTACGGCATAATGCCAAACATGCTAGAAGATGAAAATGTCCACTTGGAATTCATCAAACCGATAAAAGTAGCCAATAATGTGGAATTAAAAACTTCATTTCCAATACACTGACTGCCTCAGCAGAAAAGATTAATGAAAAACCACATTTCTTTAGCAAACTGACAAAAATAACTTCATTATCCTGCAAGGCGATTAATGCTCGACTGTCAGAAAGGTGGAAATAAAATAGTCTGAAACTAATAACGAATTTTAGCCTTCCGTAATTATGTGAATGTATTTTAATTCACTTGATAGCTCCCTGTCACAGACATTCGTTTTGCTTTCATTTGACGTGACAGCAATAGATGAAGAGGAAACAGCAAAATCACTAAATGTAAACACGGGTCACATGAAGACTACCCACCTCTCCACAACAACTCAGACTGCTCTGTGCACCAGCCCCGGACCTACGATACTTCCGAACTGGGGCAATACAAGATAGTGCCTCCCCTCCCCCGCCACCCCCCATCGAGTGCATGAGGTAGGACGCCAAAAAAAAAAAAAAAAAAAAAAAAAAAAAAAAAAAAAAAAAAAAAAAAAAAAAAAAAAATATGACTTTTCAAAAGATGTTCAATTTGTACCACACATCGTTCTGAGAAGTCTGATACATAAAACTTAAGTTGACGTAAGTGTGTCAAAGTGCAGAGCCACGCTCTTCACACAGCATTTTTCTATCGCATGTCACTGTATTTCACTCTTTGGAATTCAAATGGGTAATATTTTGTAATGGATGCCATCAAACTATATTTAAGACGGGGGAAATTAAAATGTCCTGCGGTGCCTCTCCTGCTCCCAATCGGCTGGTTTGACATCCTGCACCCCCTTTTTTTTAAAAGAAACAACAACAACTCACAATTAATATTCGATGGGATTATTTGTAACCGGAAGAACAAGAACTCTTCAGAAAATTTGCAGTTTTTATTGCTTATTAGCTAATAACCTGCTGTTTTGTGACATAAAATTAAATATAGGATACATAAAACCAGTAAAGACAAGAGACAAGCACGACAGTACACATTTCTTCAACATTTCTTCAATTCTTAAGTCCTAGAATTTATTTCTCTCTACTCTTGCTACAGCTTTACATGGTGTGCTTTCCTTTCTGGGCAAAAGTCTATTACCTCATCAAAGTTCATCAAACGTGAAAAATTGAAATATCATTGTCTAATACTGAAAAAGTTGTTAATACAAATAGTAACCAAGACTGGTGTGGTTTCTTGATCTGATTACATGTATTTGTCACTGTCTGCTAAATAAAACGAAATAGGCCTGTCTAATATTGCAGCAATTGTAATACACACCAAATAAACGAGACTGTTTTGGCATTTTTTATAGCACCACAGAATATAATTCACGAAGTACCAATATCAAATGCCTATTAGGCCACCTACAAGCAAAAAGTTTTATGTTAGGAAATAGTTTCACATTTCATTCATGCACTCCAGCTTCTCAAGCATGAGATTGAAAAGTAGTAGTAAGAAATTTTTATATAAACTTGGAATCGTTATATTTTTCCATAATTTGTGTGATGTCCTAAACAACCTTGTTATCACTAATTCTGTAACTATTCTTGCCAGTGTCAAAACTTATTCTCCGGTTAACTTCACTAACCCTGCCACAATCATCGGTTTAGTTATCCCACGTTTATTCTCCGATTAGGTGTTGTTACATGTTCGTACAACGTGTTTTCCGCGCTACTCCCAGAATACAACTTTACCGGCTGCTATCTGGGGACTGTACAACTGGCCCTTACTAGTGTAACGGTCTGGCCAAAACTTTTCTGTCGAAATGTCATTTTCTTGGATACACCGAGAAGATAATACATAATCCTTCTTACCTCTTATTCCTGTTACTCGTTTATTTCCACTCGAGTAGTCTCAACCTATGGATTTCACTAGTAATTATAACAAAGCTGATCATTCGCAATCTCAGTCGACCATATAAACAGTGATTGGCATTCACGTGTTCGGCTTTGTTCTGCGCAGCTTGTGTAGCCCCGTCTCCTTTTGTCTGCACGGAAGTTTATTTCTAGATGCAATGGGGAATCCCCTGGCACAGACATCACGTACACTATGCACACATTCAAAAAATCTACTTGTAATTCATTCAGAAATAAACTTAGAATTTGTTCAAATATGTTCAAGTTCAAAATCCTACAGGGATGGGATTCAAGATCATATGAACAATCGAGAGACCAATGTGTGCTGGATGCTAGGCACTTTATGAAACAAGGTCTTTTTCGCCAAGGATATGAATTTGCCCCCCCCCCCCCCCCCCAACTGAAATTGCTGCCTGGGGCAGATACCCCGATTTACCACCCGTCCCTTAGATCCGGGCCTGTTACGCATGCTTGACACTGCCAGCTTAGGGGCGTCAGTAAAATTTTTCCGGGTAGCATCTGGCTGCTTGCTGCTACTGCTCATACAGCTAACTGCCACACTTCTGTAGTCACAAGTACGCAACTCAACTGCGCATGAGATCGCTCGCAACTGCTCAAACAAATCTAATGTATGCAGTTGTGACGTCACGCTAATCGGAGGCAATTTGTTGTCATGGAGCACTGCACTGTCTTCCTAAAGCCTTTGACACATTTTGCTGTTGGCAGACGCTTGTATGAGCACTGTGTTTTGAATCACCTAAGTTCCTGCCACATGGTGATACCAACACAGCTGCAGTAAATCTTATTGTTAGTTAAGGCTGATAAATATTACATTGGCAGAAGCCACAGCCACAGGTGACTTCTTGAGAGAGCCTAAAGTATGCTACGCACAATATAGTAGGTGGTGTAACAAGGCACAATCAGTTTACTTTTTACAAAGCCTCCAATTTCTCTCAGTTGACAATTGGTCTGTTATTTTTAGGGTCCTGGTGAATTACTCTCTTGTTTCTGGTTGGATATTGGCCCACAAAGAATTGAAAATATTGTTCTGGAAACACTGCCTGAAGTACCATTGTGATTCGATCATGGGATAACAGGTGTAGATGAGAAATGGGTCATTCCATGTCAGTTCAACCAGGGGCTCCAGCTCATAGTCTCAGATTTGACTGAAATTCAGTACACGAATTCTACCATGTGTGGAACACTCGTGTACAAAGTATTAGTTTCCCCTGCCAATTAGTTCCAGAATTATGACTTGTGAAAGTAGGTGGCATGACCCGGAAATTGCAACCCGCATCTGGCAATTTATCTTCAGACCCAACTTCAGGTCTTAATAACTTTGGAACTATTCCACACAGTCCAGTGAAATTTTTACAACCCAGTAACATCCATTTAGAGAACACACTCCATGAATCAAAACACCAACAACATATTTCTAAGGGAAAATAAAAAATTCCAAAATGTGAATCAAAAATGTAATACATTAAGAACATATTGTAGATGCCCTCTATGCCAAATATAACTCACTCAAAAAGGGTACAAATTTTTTGTGGTAAGCTTAATGTGGCCTAAACACACACAGAACTCATCATGCCCATATCAGTCTCAAAAACTGAGTTACATGCACACAAGAATACAAAAATTTGAAAAATTACCTGAAAAACATGGATTTTCGAAGTGTGGTAGCACAAAAGGGACAAGTGGTATCCAAGCCAAATTTCACACACTGCATAAGTAGACCATAATGATATATATCTCAAAATTTCAGCACATTATTGCAAGACATTTATGTACAATGAAAGTTGACAGACATTATTGGTGATGTGGCCATTGTTCCACAACACAATTTTGTAAAAACATATCGTAAACTGTTCTGCCTCTTCTTATCCTCTCCAACAACTGTTTAATCACTAAGCAACAACATACAGACAGATTAACACAACCTATTATTAATGTTTACTGCACCTTAACTGCTAAAAACCAGTCGATTTTACTTCGAACAGAAGTTCCCCCACACTTTAGCTACTGTACTCTGTACATTGAGTGGCAAATTGTACTGTCTTCCTGACACTGTGGTAGGAACTGGAACTGTCATAAGGATATGTTCAAAAGGAACCCAACACCTGCCTGCCAAACGTGGCCAATGAAATGATCTTGATGGTCCTGCTGGTGCCATGAAGTTCACAAATACATCACTTTCTGCTTCACTCTGCAACACATCCTAAGTACTATTTGTCATCATAAACAGCAATAACATAGCAACCTGGTTGTATGTTGCTGCTTTTGCTACTGAATCCTGAGTCAGACACACTGTGAAGACACATGTTGTGCATGAACCTATAGTTATAACCGGACAGTCTGCTCATCTGCACATTGTGAGAGTTCGCTGGAGAGAATTGATGATGGCTCCTTGTGCCTGCAACAGTTTTAACGTGTTCCAGTCTGCTTTTTAGCAACTCTTCGACTGATTTTACCTCATCTTTTGACTCATAGAATGATTGTATGCCAAAGATATTTTTCTGTACCCAGGTAAATAATTGAAGAGATGTTAGAATGTGACCTTCTGTAGGGTGCTGCAGATTAGCTCGTGATGCCATGCACTTAATGGTAGCACCAATACCATCACATACATTTTTACCATGACTTGTTGCAAAAAAAATCCATTCTGCATGAATCTGAAAATCTTGGTAATGCATGCATAAATTTTTTAGATTTTTACAGTTTTCGTACTGACTAGCTGCCCCATCACTGAAGTATTTCGCAAAATATATGTGAGGCAGCTTGCTTCTCACATATGCCATGACAGTGTGAATGTGGGCATGAACTGCAACGGCATCATGAGTTAAACAGTCACTAAAAATGCACATGTTCA
Source organism: Schistocerca americana (assembly GCF_021461395.2). NCBI lineage: Eukaryota > Metazoa > Arthropoda > Insecta > Orthoptera > Acrididae > Schistocerca > Schistocerca americana. The sequence continues at coordinate 471,366,519 of NC_060122.1, read as the reverse complement.
CGACAGACACATCACCTTGATTCACCTCTATAGTAAATCGCAAATGGCTGGAGAGTTGCTTGACTATTGTCCGAATGATATCCTTGGATGACATCTTGAACTATAAATGCATAATTTTCAGAAAAGTCTAGTATTACTATAATTTCATCTTGTTTCAAATTATCCTTACAAAACTGGAGGTAAGCCGATTGTGTTGTTGCTGTGAAGCTGTGTGCGGTCAGTTTGTCCGTTTTTTGGCAACACATTTTAACAAAATCTTCCACTGTACTTTGCTTTGTTTCAAGACTTGTGCGATCCATGTGTGTCCACTGTTTACAAGAAACAAGTTCATCGTCATCCATAAGGAGTTCACCATACAGTTTGTTATTCATGTGTTCTGCAAGATTTGCCTTACCAGGCACGGGTTTATCATGCACGGTTTATCATGCACGGGTAGGAACTGATGTCACACACTAGCAGTTTCATTGCACCTTTGTAATCCAGACCAGAATCCTTTATAGCAGCAAACATCAGCTTAGCATTTTGATGGGTCTCACATATACAAACATTGTGTGTGCCCCTTGCACTTACAGGCACAACCCATTTTGGCCGAACATTGAAAAAAGATGATAAACCTACTTTGGTATTGGGATACTTTTCCTTGAATTCTACATATAGTTCTGATATGTTGCATAGCAACAGTCTGTTTTGCATCTGTACATGTACATTTCCCATTTTCACCGTTACATACTTCCCCCCATAAAACTCCCAACACTAGCACCTTTATTTCTGAACTCAATTGCTTACTCTAAGCCTGCTGAAGTTGCGGAAGCACTCCTTGGATTGCTTTTATTTTCCTAGCTTACTTTACCATATATGTAGAAACATTGAATTCCTTTGCAGTGTAGTCAATAGACCAGCTGGAAAGTGCAAGGGTAAAAATAGCTACTTTTTTCTGGCGTGTGGATATGGCACATTTTTCTTTCAAATCATGCACAATTTTGTCCAAATCAGAGCATTTCTGGCATGATTTCTGTTCCTTTGGACCACATAGTTCTTCCTCTTCCACCATTAGCGTGTCAGCTATTTTGTGTTTTAATTCCATTTGAGATTCTTGTAGTTTTCTTCTACCATAGCTGGGCCTGTCTCTTTTCCCAACTTTGTGTGTCTTCCATGGGAGGCAAACTAAGAGCAGTCACTGACGTATTTAAATGCTCATCCGCTGTGGTTGTAGTTGGCTGATACTCTTCACCACTGTCACGTAAATTATCAGAATATTCTTCATTTTTTAGCAGTATTAACACACCTGGAACATAACTTTCATCCTGGTTTCATGTTAAGTCCCATGCACTGATTCACTTTCAATACGGATTTTATATCAATTTCTCTGAGGCTACACTTCACTGTCTTCTTATGAATCCAAAATGGATCAAAAGAACTTCTTTGAAGGAAAGAATACGTATCCAGAAACACTTTCATATGATGATAACATACACTAAAGTTTCCTGGAACTGTACTTCTTGTGCCCACAGGGTGTATCCCGGATCTCCAAAGCAACAAATCTTGGTCCGATTCATCCAGATCATACAGTACAAAGCAAATGCCACATTTTGTTCCATATGTTGTTTTATGACAATCAGATGCTTGTGTTCTACCAATACTGCAACTTGTTTGAACAAAATCACCACTAGTACACTCTTCTGCCTCCATACTGACTTCCCACAACAGTACTGACCAGTCTGAACTAGAATCTTAAAAATGTGAGTAACCTGTAATTGTTGCTTGTTTCCTTTGTTGTTCCTGCCTAACAATGACTCATTCTGTCCCTGAAAACTACCATTGTTTAACTTTCTGCTGCCTAATGGTTCCCAACAATTGCTGCAGCTTTATCTGAAACAAGTTGTCTGCATCATCAATATAACTTGCTAAATTGTGTTAAAAGAAACCTAACATCTCTGTCAACTTTTATTGTACACAAATGCCTTGCAATAACAAGTTGAAATTTTGCCACATATTATATTATGGTCTACTTATGCAGTGTTTGAAATTTGGCTTGGATATCACATGTCCCTTTTGTGCTATCACACTTAGAAAATCCATGTTTTTCAGGCATTTTTCAAATTTTTGTATTTTCGTGTGTATGTAACTCTGTTTGTGTGACTGATATGGGCAAGATGAGTTTAGGCCACATTAAGTTTACCCCCCCCACAAAAAAAAAAATAAAAAATAAATAAATAAATAAATAAACCTCTTTTTGAGTGAATTATATTTGGCATAGAGGGCACCTACAACGTGTACCTTTTAACGTATTACATTTTTTTAATCACGTTTTGAATTTTTTTATTTTCCCTCAGAAATATGTTGGTGTTTTGATTCATAGAGTGTGTTGTCTAAGTGGAGGTTACTGAGTTGTAAAAATTTCACTGGACTGTGCGGAATAGCTCCAAAGTTATTAAGACCTGAAGTTGGGTCTGAAGATAGATTGCCAGATGCGGGTTGCAATTTCTGGGTCACACCACCTTCTTTCACAAGCCATAATTCTGGAACTAATTGGCAGGGGAAGTTAAAATTTTGTACATGAGTGTTCCACACTTTGTAGCATTGGTGTGCTAAATTTCAGCCAAATCTGAGACAATCAGCTGGAACATCATCTCAAATTTGATGAATTGACATGGAATGACCCAAATGTATCCCGCGTAAATTATCGATTATTTCATTGTATAACCAAAGTTTTGGAACCATGGCAGCAGCAAAAACACAAGTATGAAATCTCTTAGTACAACCATCTCTTCCTCTGTTCAAAAGTGAGTTTAAGAAGAGTTTGGAAGTTTACAGTCAGTCTTTTATAGTGTACTGCCAGACAAGTGACCCTATTCACAAAGGTGGCATTATTGCTGTCTTCTAGTAGTGATTCATTTATGGCAGTACAAAAGTTAGCCTTCTTAGATACACCAGTATGCTGAACACTCACCGTTTTCCCTAAACTCGTGTGGTGGCCACCCAATTTCAATTCAGTCAATGTTATAAGAAAGTTGATCATTACAAATAAGCCTGAGCTGCTGAATTACACAGCCTACGCAACAGAGCAATTTTAAAAACCAAGCTTGTGAAGCGTTTTATGTAGAATCACTCAACAAGATGTGTGAGCATGTATAGCATCTGATCATGAAGTGTATCCAAGGCAAGAAGCAATTCGGAACAAAGTATCAATGACACACTAAAATGTGCCTAACTTTTAGAAGTAGTGTTGGCAGTGCAAATAGGGTTTGCCAACGATTCTGTATTTTACAAATCAGACAGTGTTGTCTACCAGCTAGTCACCATCTTCCATAGTAGACATGCAGTTACAGCAACATAAGAAAACCAACAGTATATTGAAAAGCAGTTAGACATATGACCTAGTGCCCATGATAAAAAGCACTTAGTTTGCCATCACAGCAAATTCAGTAGCCATCTGTGCTACAGTCAGCAAGTGCCTTCTCCCATCCTTTACTCAAATGTATAATTGGTTATGAAAATCTTGTCTGTACTGATATCACCTTCATAGCTGTAACTCATGCCCGTTCACAGTGACAATGTGTGTTTCATCAGGAACAAGTCTTGACTCTTGGCAACTATGTTTCAGCAATCAGTGCCAATGCCTGATAACTGTCTATCAGCCCAAGGTGAGAAAAAATGGGCAAAACTCAATCTGGGCTAATACGCATCATTAGTAAAGAGGATCTAAAGTTTCAAGTTGATATGGGTGCCGCTGTATTCTTAATTAATGCACACACATACTGCTACAATGGTTTCACTTGCTACACAATGCAATAGCAAGAGGTATCACAGAGTAATCAGATTATTCCACAGCAGGGTGAAGGCACCCTCCTTCTAAGTACAAATACATTTATACAAAACCAACATTTTTTGTTTAATTTTGACAGTAGCAACAAACATTTCCCATACAAGGGAGACCTTTTAATTGAAAAGCCACTTGCCAGTGTCGGTAGATATGATATTGCAGTGGCTGTGTTGTTCAGAAGTACAATGCAGTGTTCCTTCGGACAGGCATGCACATCCAAAGGAACAGGTATATACATGACAACATCTGCAACTTTGGGTCTGTCCACAAAATGTGCTTGGACAACCTAATGCTAAGGCAACTGCTCGTGATAAACTGGAAATTCAGGTTTGAATCCTGGTCCGGCACTAATTTTTGTTGTGGTCATTCCATTATACAGCTGATGGCTGTCCATATTCAGAACTGGTAATGCATATCCTGTGTTTCACAACGGTTGTAGTCCCCATCTGTTCCTTCAGACATCTACATCATACTCTGCAATCCACCATATGGTGCGTGGTGGAGGGTACCTCGTACCACAACTAGCATCTTCTCTCACTGTTCCACTCCCAAACAGAAAGAGGGAAAAATGACTGCCTATATGCCTCTGTACGAGCCCTAATCTCTCTTATCTTATCTTTGTGGTCTTTCCGTGAAGTGTAAGTTGGCGGCAGTAAAATTGTACTGCAGTCAACCTCAGATGCTGGTTCTCTAAATTTCCTTAGTAGCGATTCACAAAAAGAACGCCTCCTTGCCTCTAGAGACTCCCACCCGAGTTCCTGAAGCATTTCCGTAACACATGCGTGATGATCAAACCTAGCAGTAACAAATCTAGCAGCCTGCCTCCGAATTGCTTCTATGTCCTCCCTCAATCCGACCTGATAGGGATCCCAAACGCTCGAGCAGTACTCAAGAATAGATCGTATTAGTGTTTTATAAGCGGTCTCCTTTACAGATGAACCACATCTTCCCAAAATTCCACCAAAGAACCGAAGACTATCCGCCTTCCCCACAACTGCCATTACATGCTTGTATCACTTCATATCGATCTGCAATGTTACGCCCAAATATTTAATTGACGTGACTGTGTCAAGCGCTACACTACTAATGGAGTATTCAAACATTACGAGATTCTTTTTCCTATTCATCTGCATTAATTGTCATTTATCTATATTTAGAGTTAGCTGCCATTCTTTACACCAATCACAAATCCTGTCCAAGTCATCTTGTACCTTCCTACAGTCACTCAACGGCGACACCTTCCCATACACCACAGCATCATCAGCAAACAGCTGCACATTGCTATCCACCCTATCCAAAAGATCATTTATGTAGATAGAAAACAACAGCGGACCTACCACACTTCCCTGGGGCACTCCAGATGATACCCTCAACTCCGATGAACACCCACCAACGAGGACAATGCACTGGGTTCTATTACTTAAGAAGTCTCCGAGCCACTGACATACTGGGGAACCAATCCCATATGCTCGTACTTTCGTTAGGAGTCTGCAGTGGGGGCACCGAGTCAAATGCTTGACATGCATAAATGTCCAAAGGAACATAACATAGTTGTTCTGAACAACACGGGCACTGCAATGTTGCATTATGCACCACCTTTGTATGAATTTTCATAAGAAATAAAATATCAAATACAAAAGATTAAATGATATTACAGTATTACACTTTATTCATTTGAACAAAACACACACAATCCAAAGACTTACAAATCTGTACAGCAAAACTATTTTGCAGATTGAAACGACAAGTAAAACCTGATGTGGTAGGAGAAGTAGGAATACCATACACATTCAGTAGATGTAATTGTTCAGATCAAGAATATCTGATATACTCACCCTTTCAGTCACTTTATCAACTTCATGATACAGGAAATTACAATTACTATCAAAATGCTGTTCTTTGAATGATCCTTTTCTGATCAGTTTATTTGGCATTTTGCCCTTGAGATCCATAAAAAATTTTAACATCTGCAAAGAAAAAATTACATATTTAATTTCAATTACAACACAAACACAAAAGGCATAAATATTAAAAATTACATCATTTAATTTCAATTACACACACACACACACACACACACACACACTCAGAGAGCAGGATTTCTACCAATTTTCAGAGGATCAAATTCACTTCTAAAGTGCATGGCTGACCAAAAAGTGAACACTGGTGATGTACTGGGAGAGTACCAAATCACATATTTAGTTTTTTCTACTTGTTTCCACAGTCAAGGTGTATACGCGGACAAGGAAAAAAAATTCCCAAATTGCCCGGTTAAAAATAAACTTTCTCCCAGGTGAAAAAACACTTTTTCCATTTCTCTTGAAACTGCAAAACTTATCAATCCTTTGAATGATTATGGTTTTATATAGGGACGTAGGATTCCTGACTTTTTAGAAAACAAAACTCAGGGAAAAAGAGACGTTTTGGAAATATCTTTGATGTGCAGCAACATGTACACTGTGTATTTTTGTATTATGAAAGTATATATTGGAATTCCACCAAACACCGCATGTTACCTTCCAAATCATTGAAATCGAGATTGCGATGCACTTTTGTAAGCCAGTCATAGCTCACGTCACGTGATCTCGCCAGCTGATGATAGCGGATATTCAGAGCATAGGACACGTGATGTAGTCAGCCAACAGTAACATCACAGGGAAATTTAATAGTTTAAATTAATATACATAGTGTTGCTACAAGAAAAGCAAAGCTTTCACATATAGTATTGGTCTCTAAGGTTAATAAGCTGCCAGAGAAGCTAAGCTTTCGCATAAAATGTTGACCTTTTCTGCACGTGTTACACTTTTAAGATATATCACACAAATATGCCAGTAAAATTTTTAATAATGACATAAATGTCTGATCTTCGGGGTTCAAAATTCTTCTAAATGGCTCGTCATCAAAGAGTCGATTATTAAATTAGAGTCAAACACTCTGTGAATTAAGAAATTCATGGTACATTCTCGCACGTAGTTCAACTTAAGTAAAAGGATATTTACTTTGAAAGTAACGCTTTTCAAACTACCATTCGCAATATTTTCCTGCCACTTGTTAGAAATAGGCTCGTTTCAGCAGTTGCCAGAGAGCACAGATAACAGGCGACACCGTGCTTGCGCAGCTATCATGACGTAGGAAGCCCGTATGTACGTACGTGTAAAATATTGAAAGATCACACATTATGTCATAAAAGAAACAAGACATCAGAGGATACTCCAAGAGCATCGGAATTTCGTGAACCACACATAAATGTGCACATTTGAAGTGCATACTTAAAGTGCACATTCATATGCCCAGATTCCCAATTAAGTAGACCTCAACCTGATATTAAGCTTTTCAGTGTGGTTTTCAGTATGTAAATTTTCTTGGAGCACCAGTGCTGTATTATATCATGTTTGGTTCTTTATTATGTGCTAGAAGATGAAAATGTGAACCTGAAATGCAGCAAGCAGTTGAAACTAGCTAGTACGTGGAATTAAACATTTTGTTTATTTATTTATTTATTTATTGTTCCGTGGGACCACATTTAGGAGAAGTCTCCATGGTCATGGAACGAGTCAATACATGAAATTATAACACGATTGTAGAAACATAAAATGAAATATAAGAAACATATTCAGGCGACAAGTCGTTAGTTTAAATAAAGAAAATCAAGAATGTAACACTGGAATTTGCTTAATTTTTTAGCTCTTCCAGGAGCTCCTCGACAGAATAGAAGGAGTGAGCCATGAGGAAACTCTTCAGTTTAGACTTAAAAGTGTTTGGGCTACTGCTAAGATTTTTGAGTTCTTGTGGTAGCTTATTGAAAATGGATGCAGCAGAATACTGCACTCCTTTCTGCACAAGAGTCAAGGAAGTGCATTCCACATGCAGATTTGATTTCTGCCTAGTATTAACTGAGTGAAAGCTGCTAACTCTTGGGAATAAGCTAATATTGCTAACAACAAACGACATTAAAGAAAATACATACTGTGAGGGCAATGTCAAAATTCCCAGACTATTGAATAGGTGTCGACAAGAGGTTTTCGAACTTACACCATACATAGCTCGAACAGCCCGTTTTTGAGCCAAAAATACTCTTTTTGAATCAGAAGAATTACCCCAAAAAATAATACCATATGACATAAGCGTATGAAAATATGCGAAGTATACTACTTTTCGTGTTGAAATGTCACTTATTTCAGATACTGTTCTAATGGTAAATAAAGCGGCATTTAGTTTCTGAACAAGATCCTGAACATGGGCTTTCCACAACAGCTTACTATCTACCTGTACGCCTAGGAACTTGAACTGTTCCGTCTCGCTTATAACATGCCCATTCTGTCTGATTAAAATGTCAGTTCTTGTTGAATTATGGGTTAGAAACTGTAAAAACTGAGTCTTACTGTGATTTAGCATCAAATTATTTTCCACAAGCCACGAACTTATATCATGAACTACATTATTTGATAATGTTTCAATATTACACACAAGATCCTTCACTACCAAGGTGGTGTCATCAGCAAACAGAAATATTTTTGAATCACCTGTAATACTAGAAGGCATATCATTTACATAAATAAGAAACAGCAGTGGCCCCAGCACCGACCCTTGCGGAACGCCCCATTTAACAGTGCCCCATTGGGACTGAACATCATTACCACTCTCAATATTGCGGAGGATTACCTTCTGCTTTCTGTTCTTAAAGTAGGAGGCGAACCAATTGTAAGCTTCTCCCCTTACTCCATAATGTTCCAACTTCTGCAGTAATATTTTGTGGTCAACACAGTCAAAAGCCTTCGTTAAATCAAAGAAAACACCTAACGTTCGCAACCTTTTATTTAATCCGTCCAAAACCTCACAGAGAAAAGAGAATATGGCATTTTCCGTTGTTAAGCCATTTCTAAAACCAAACTGTACATTCGACAGCAAATTATGTGAATTTAAATGCTGCAGTAACCTTGTATATACAACCCTCTCGATAACTTTAGCAAACACCGATGGCATAGAAATAGGTCTATAATTGTCAACATTATCCCTGTCTCCCTTTTTATAAAGTGGCTTCACTACCGAGTACTTTAATCGGTCAGGAAACCGACCACTCCTAAAGGAAAAGTTACAGATATGGCTAAGTACTGAGCTAACATACATGGAACAATACTTCAGTATTCTGCTAGATACCCCGTCATATCCATGAGAGTTCTTGGTCTTAAGTGATTTAATTATTAACTCAATCTCCCTCTTGTCAGTATCATGGAGGAGCATTTCAGGTAACAGTCTCGGAACACTTTTTTCTAAGAGCGCTATATGATTCCCTGTTGGGACTAGGTTTCTATTTAGTTCACCTGCTATATTCAGAAAGTGATTATTAAGTACTGTACATATATGCGACTTATCAGTAACACGGACATCCCCACAACGCACTGATTCTATATTCTCGACCTGTCTCTGCAGACCAGCCACTTCCTTTACGACTGACCATATGGTTTTAATTTTATCCTGAGACTTAGCTATTCTATCTGCATACCACATACTTTTTGCCTTCCTAATAACTTTTTTAAGCACCTTACAATACTGTTTGAAATGGGCTGCTGCATTTAGATTTTGACTGTTTCTAACGTTTTGATATAATTGCCACTTTGTTCTACAAGATATTCTTATCCCTTTAGTCAGCCACCCAGGCTGCCTGTTTGTGCTAGTACCCTGTTTTGAACGTTCTAACGGAAAGCAACTTTCAAAGAGCACGAGAAAAGTCTTGAGGAAAGCATTATATTTATCGTCTACTGTATCAGCACTATAAACATCTTGCCACTCTTGTTCCTTGATAAGGTTTACAAAAGTCTGTGTAGCAACTGGATCAGCTTTCCTAAAAAGTTGGTAACTATATTTAACATGTGTTGCAGCACAAAAATCTTTTAGACTTAAAATTTGTGCATCATGATCTGAAAGGCCATTCACCTTTTTGCTAACAGAATGCCCTTCTAATAATGACGAATGAACAAAAATATTGTCTATGGTTGTTCTACTGTTCCCTTGCACTCTCGTTGGAAAGAATACGGTTTGCATAAGATTATATGAATTAAGGAGGTCTACCAGCATCCTTTTCCTTGCACAATCACTTATACAATTAATATTGAAGTCACCACATATAACTAACTTTTTGTATTTCCTATAAAGTGAACCAAGAACCTCCTCTAGCTTTAGCAAAAATGTTGTGAAATCGGAGTCTGGGGATCTATAAATAACAACAGTAAGAAGTTTAGCTCCACTAAATTTAACCACACCTGCACAACATTCAAACACCTTTTCAGTGCAGTACTTTGAAACATCAATTGACTCAAATGGGATACCGTTTTTCACATACATGGCTACTCCCCCACACCGCAAAGAGCTCCTAGAAAAGCTGCCAGCCAACCTGTATCCTGGTAAAGGAAGCCTCTGAATTATCTCCTTATTTAAGAAGTGTTCAGATATACCAATAATTTCAGAGTCAACATCTATAAGCAGTTCACTAACTTTATCTCTAATACCTTGTATATTTTGATGAAATATACTAATTCCCTCATTAATCGGATACCCAAGCTTTGTAGAAAGTGGTTTCTTTGTTAGAGAGACTTCCCTTAAGCAGGAATACCTATCAGCTGACTTCAATCTAAAAAAGGTACAGCTCTAACACCCACAACTACCGGAATTTTCCCATGAGTGATCCCACCACCCCCACCTATGCTGTCACCTATAAGTTTTGCCAACCTCCCCTTCCCATACCTGTTGAGGTGCAGGCCATGTCTAGTGAAACCCGTCCTACTGATAGACTCCACCGACACCACTGAAATGTGACTCATGCCTTCTGTCATCAGCGCACCCCCAAGTCTCATGTTATTACGCCTGACGGCTGTATTAAGATGAGGCCGATCGTGACGCTGAAACAGTTCCACGAAATGCACATTCGTGTTGCCAGTCTGAGTGGCTATCTTTTCCAGGTCACCATCTATGTCATACTCCCCATCCCTATCAATACTATTACCAGCCCCACCCACAATCACTACCTGATCCTCTTTAGTAAAATCCCTACATAACCCCCCTATGTTAAAAGTCACCTGAGCCAATCCTGCATTAGGCTTCACAATGCTGGTGACCTGGTACTCACTCCCCAAAACTTCCTGCAACTGCTGGCCTACACCTCTACCATGAGAACTACCTAACAGCAGAACCTTCTTCTTTCTCTTAGACTTTGCAACTGTCCTAGCCACCGTAACTGCTGAGGTCTGCTGCATACTTCCTACATCTACAGCTACTAGAGATACAAATACATTGACTGCCTCTGCGGAAAAGGTCAATAAAGGTAAAAACTCTTTAGCAAACAAACAAAAATAACTTCATTGTTCTGCAAGGCGATTAATGTTAGACTGTCAGAAAGGTGGAAATATAATAAAATCTGAAACTAATAACATATTTTAGCCTTCCGTAATTATGTGAATGTATTTTCATTCACTTGATATCACCCAGCCACAGATTTCCGTTTTGTTTTCACTTGTCATGAGAGTAAATGAAGGGGAAACAATAAAATCACTAAATGTAAACACGGGTCACGTGGAGACCACCCACTATAACGCCGACAGCTCTGCGCATCCGCCCCAGATCTACGATATTTGCAAAAAAAAACACCACACGAATTTGCAAAAATATGTTCATCTTGTAGTGCACATCTTTCTAAAAAGTCTGAAATATAAAACGTATGTGTTTGAGCAAATGTAAGACATGTTATTTGATCTTAAGTGTGCCAAGCTGCAGTGCCACGCCTCTTCACACAGCATTGCCAAAATTTGTTCGCCGATTAACTTCACTAACCCTGCCACAATCATAGGTTTAGTTATCCCGCAATTATTCTCCGCTTAGGCGTTGTTTCATGTTCGTACAACGCGTTTTCCACGTTACTTCCAGAATAGAACTTAAGCGGCTGCTAGCCAGGGACTGTACAACTGGTCCTTATTAGTGTAGCGATCTGGCCTAAAATTTTCTGTCAAAATTTCATTTTCTTGGATACACTGAGAAGATAATACGTTATCTTTCTCACCTGTTATTCCTGTTAGTCATGTATTTCCAATCTGGTAGTCTGAATTTATGGATTTCGCTAGTAATTATAACAACGCTGATCATTTGCAAACCCAATCTACCACATAATCAGACAGTGATTGGCATTCATCCGTTCAGCTTTGCTCCGCTCAGCTCGTATAGCCCTGTCTCCTTTTGTCTGTGGATAGTTAATTTCTAGATGCAATGATGATTCTCCTGACAGACACATCACGTACACTATGCACGCATTCAAAAATCAACTAATAATTCATTCAGAAATCAACTTAAAGTGTGTTCAAAAATGTTCAAAAACCAACAGGAATGCGTTTCAAAAATCATATGAACAATCGATTTGACCAACGTGCGCTGGATGCTTCGCGGTAGCATCTAGCTTCCTGCACAACCAACAGCCACATTCCTGTAGCCTGAAGTGGGAGAATCTACTACTCAAACACAACTCAGCTGTGCATGCGCATGAGCCCACTCGTAACTGCTAAAACGAATTTAATGTAAACAGTTGTGACTTCACGCTCATCGAAGGCAATTTGTTGTTTTGAAGCATTGCATAGTCTTCCTAAAGCCTTTGACACATTTTGCTGTTGACAGATGCTTGCATGAGCACTGTTTCTTTGTTGTATACGGCGCATTATCTTTGCAATTTAAGTTATTTTTGGTTTTTTTCACTCATTTATGTTTTATTGTTGAAGTAATATTCTGCAGTAGTGGGATACAATAATATCCTTTGTTAGAGTATCAGTTCTCACCAGTCAAAATTACAAAACTAACAGAAAACTAAAACAATGAAAAATTCCCAAATTCTAAAAAATTCCCGGGTTTTTCCTGGTTTTGTCCCATATGAAAAAATTCTCGTGTTTTTCCTGGATCTCCCGGGTCGTATACACGCTGACAGTTCAATGCTTAAGATAGTAGCAGCAGGATGAACAGGATGTGTACATGCTGTGTGGAGACGCATGAGGAACTGCCTGCAATTCGCGAGCACCTGAAGACACTTATGGTCAAAGTGCAGGCTGCCACCTCAGGGTATAGTGGCCATAGAGCATTTGGCGTGTCACATGGGACATTTCAGGAATCACTTGTTTCGCACAAATACTCTACGGCCGAGGCACCTTGCAGAGTACCCGTCACAGGGGATTTCCACTTTCTGCAGGCTGAGTGGTGCGTTGTAGCGAGTTTGCATCGTTTGAAGTGGAGAGTCATATGAAGGGGAGGGGTTAACTGGTTACCGGCAGCTCCAATTTTAGGCATGTTAGGGAGGCAATTAGGGAAATAGTGTCCAGTACTGGAAAGAAATGTAATGTGCACTGTATGTGTCTGTTGGAGGGGGTGGTAGGGAAGGCCCTCATCCAAGATGTGGAAGAGGCCCTGCCTGCAGCTACTGAATGTGCAATCATCTGCACGCTGTAGCTCACGTCGGCACCAATGAAGACTGTCTCCTGAGATCCGACACCATCCTTAGTTCATATGTACAGCTGGCAGAAGTGGTTACGACTGCTGCCCTCATTCGCTGGGTGCAAGCAGAACTCACAATCTACAGCATTATTCCTAGAACTGATCGGGGTCCTTCCGTTAGGAGTCAGAGTATAGGGTATCTGCTGACTGTGGCAATCTTCTCTGTAGATTTCTGGGCCAGCATTATGGGGTGGAGAATTTTAGGACTCTTCTTGACATGTCAGTGCACTACATGAAGGAAGTAGCTACTTGGGTAGCATAGTACTTTTGGAATGTACACTTTTTTTTAATAGGTTAGGCAGTAGTTTGAGATCCCCTCATGAACACTCACCAATCACTACACAGAAAAAGGAAATGGGCCACATATAAGGAAAAGACAGTACAACTATAAAAATTTAACAGTAAACTGTAGAAGTAACAAAGTTCTTGAATTTACTGCCCTCCAGGAAAGTTAGTGAGAGCGGGCTGAAACCCCTAGTAGAAAGCTCTGAAATATTTAATGAAGCAAGGAATGTTTAACATGACAGGATATACACCATAGGAGGTGGAGTGTTCACAGCTGTTGGCAAAAATATTGTGTCCATCAAGGTCGAAATTCAGTCTGAAGTTATCCAGGCATGGGTAGCAGGCCTAGATAAACTGAAGTTTGTTATCGGATTATTTTACCAGCCACACAATTCCATCAGTTATAAAATCATTCCAAGAAAGTCTTATGCTCAGCAGTGTGGAAATGACCAGATCATGCACTATCAGTTAGAGGCAACTTTAATCTAATGAATATAGACTGCAATGTCTATTGGATTCATTGCAGACAGTACATACACAAAATTTTGTGAAATACTTTTGAAGAAGTTTTCTGAAAACCATCTTGAAAAGCTAGCTAGACAACCCGCATGCAAAGGGAATAGTCTAGACCTTGTGGCTGCAAACAGGCCCGAGCTTATCAACATCATAATGTAGAGACAGGGATTAGCAATTACCACATCATAGGGAAGATGGTTACTTAAGTTAATAAAAGCCATTAAGAAGGCTAGGAGGGTATTTATGCTAGACAGAGCAGATATGCAATTTTTAGCACCCCACTTAGAAAATGAATGGACATCATTCAGTTCCAATATGATGGACATAGAGGAATTATGGACAAAGTTTAAACAGATTGCAAATTGCGCCATGGGTAGGAATGTTCCTTTGGATTAAGGACGACAAAGATCCAACATGGTTTAATAATAAAATTCGGAAACTGCTGAGGAAGCAGAAACTGTTGCACTCTCAGTTAAAAAAAGATTGTGATACAGAAAATATTCAGATCCCTACATGAAGATTGATGTGTGAAGTTTACAACTTGAACAGTCATACCTTAGTGAAAGACCTTGCACTGAATTCGAGAATATGATGGTCTTACATAAAATCGCACAGTGTGTCAAAGCCTGCTTCATTCATGCTAGAGGATCATACAAACATACCATTGTTTGGCCATCACACAGACTCCTACATGGGGGACAAAATAACAGGCATCTCTGGCGAAGAGAGGCAACTGAATGAATTGTAAACCAATAGCTCGCCAGGTCCGTATGGAATACTATTTCTGTTTCACAGCAAGTACCAAAGTCCAAAGTGACTGGAAAAAAAGCGCAGGTGCCTCGTGCATATAAGAAGGGTAAATAAATGGACCCACACAATTATAGACAAATACCCTTAACATGGGTTTGCTGCAGAATTCTCGAACATATTCTTAGTTTGAATATAGCAAATTTCCTTGAGACGGAAAAGTGTCTGCCCATGAATCGGCATGATTTTAAAAACATCCTGCGAACTGTGGATGAAGGGCAACCGGTAGACTTTGTATTCCTAGATTCTCGAAACGTATTTAACACGGCACCACATAGCAAACAGTTTACGAAGGTAAGAGCATACGAAATATGTTCCCAGATATGTGAGTGGCTGGAAAGCTTCAGAAGTAACAGAACCCAGTATGTTGTCCTCAAAGGCGAATGTTTATCAGAGACAAGGGTATTGTCAGGAGTGCTCCTGAGATGTGTGACGGGACCGTTATTATTCTCAACATACATAAATGATCCGGTGGACAGGGTGGGCAGCAACTGGAGGTTGTTTGCTGATAATGCTATGACGTATGGGAAGGTACTGTCGTTGAGTGACTTTAGGGAGGATATGAGATGGCTTAGAAAAAATTTCTAGTTGGCCTCGTAAGTGGCAGCTTGCTGTAAATGCAGAAAAATGTACATGATTAGGGAAAACAATCCCATAATGTTTGAATACAGCTGTGCCCATTAAATATCTGAGAGTAACACGCAGAGCGCTATGAACTGGAATGCGCATGTAAGGACAGTATCACACAAAGTAAATGATTAAGTATTGTTTATTGGCAGAATTTTAGTAAAGAGTGGCTCATACTTAAAGGAAACAGCATATAGAATACTACTGCTATCTATTTTTGAGTACTGCTCAGATGTGAACTCAAATGGGAATCCCTGGAGAGATGACATTCTTATCATGAAGCACTATTCAGAAAATTTCCATAACCACCATTTGAGGTGACTACTGAACAGTTCTACTGCTGTCACTGTACATTTTGCTTAAGGACCATGGAGATAAGATAAATTATGGCTTTTATGGAGACACATAAACGGGTCATTTTCCACTCACTCTATTTACATGCGTAATAGGAAAGGAAAAGGCTGGTATTGGCACGAGGTACCCTAAGCCATGGACCAATATGCAGGCTCAAACGAAAGCATTGGTACATTGATAGAAACAATAACAAACACACACACACACACACACACACACACACACACACACACAAATTTCCAGCTTTCGCAACTCACGGTTGCTTCATCAGGAAAGAGGGAAAGACGAAAGGATGTGGGTTTTAAGGGAGAGGGTAAGGAGTCATTCCAATCCCAGAAGCGGTAAGACTTACCTTGAGGGGAAAAAGGGACAAGAACGGGCGCGCGCGCGCGCGCGCGCGCGCACACACACCACACACACACACACACACACACACACACACACACACACACATCCATCCGCACATAACAGACACATATATATATATAGAGGGAAACATTTCACGTGGGAAAAATATATCTAAAAAGAAAGAAGATTTGACTTACCATACGAAAGCGCTGGCAGGTCGATAGACACACAAACAGACAAACACAAACAAACACACAAAATTCAAGCTTTTGCAACCAACGGTTGCTTCATCAGGAAAGAGGGAAGGAGAGGGAAAGACGAAAGGATGTGGGTTTTAAGGGAGAGGGTAAGAAGTCATTCCAATCCCAGGAGCAGAAAGACTTACCTCAGGGGGAAAAAAGGACAGGTATACACTCGCACACACACATATCCATCCACACATATACAGACACAAGCAGACATTTGTAAAGGCAAAGAGATTTGGCAGAGATGTCAGTCGAGGCAGAAGTACAGAGGCAAAGATGTTGTTGAAAGACAGGTGAGGTATGAGCGGCAGTAACTTGAAATTAGCAGAGGTTGAGGCCTGGCGGATAACGAGAAGAGAGGATATACTGAAGGGCAAGTTCCCATCTCCGGAGTTCTGACAGGTTGGTGTTAGTGGTAAGTATCCAGATAACCCGGACGGTGTAACACTGTGCCAAGATGTGCTGGTCGTGCACCAAGGCATGTTTAGCCACAGGGTGATCCTCATTACCAACAAACACTGTCTGCCTGTGTCCATTCATGCGAATGGACAGTTTGTTGCTGGTCATTCCCACATAGAAAGCTTCACAGTGTAGGGAGGTCAGTTGGTAAATCACGTGGGTGCTTTCACACGTGGCTCTGCCTTTGATCGTGTACACCTTCCGGGTTACAGGACTGGAGTAGGTGGTGGTGGGAGGGTGCATGGGACAGGTTTTACACCGGGGACGGTTACAAGGATAGGAGCCAGAGGGTAGGGAAGGTGGTTTGGGGATTTCATAGGGATGAACTAACAGGTTACGAAGGTTAGGTGGACGGCGGAAAAACACTCTTGGTGGAGTGGGGAGGATTTCATGAAGGATGGATCTCATTTCAGGGCAGGATTTGAGGAAGTCGTATCCCTGCTGGAGAGCCACATTCAGAGTCTGTTCCAGTCCCGGAAAGTATCCTGTTACAAGTGGGGCACTTTTGTGGTTCTTCTGTGGGAGGTTCTGGGTTTGAGGGGATGAGGAAGTGGCTCTGGTTATTTGCTTCTGTACCAGGTCGGGAAGGTAGTTGCGGGATGCGAAAGCTGTTTTCAGGTTGTTGGTGTAATGGTTCAGGGATTCCGGACTGGAGCAGATTCATTTGCCACGAAGACCTAGGCTGTAGGGAAGGGACCGTTTGATGTGGAATGGGTGGCAGCTGTCATAATGGAGGTACTGTTGCTTGTTGGTGGGTTTGATGTGGACGGACGTGTGAAGCTGGCCATTGGACAGATGGAGGTCAACGTCAAGGAAAGTGGCATGGGATTTGGAGTGGGGACCAGGTGAATCTGATGGAACCAAAGGAGTTGAGGTTGGAGAGGAAATTCTGGAATTCTTCTTCACTGTGAGTCCAGATCATGAAGATGTCATCAATAAATCTGTACCAAACTTTGGGTTGGCAGGCCTGGGTAACCAAGAAGGCTTCCTCTAAGCGACCCATGAATAGGTTGGCGTACGAGGGGGCCATCCTGGTACTCATGGCTGTTCCCTTTAATTGTTGGTATGTCTGGCCTTCAAAAGTGAAGAAGTTGTGGGTCAGGATGAAGCTGGCTAACGTAATGAGGAAAGAGGTTTTAGGTAGGGTGGCAGCTGATCGGCATGAAAGGAAGTGCTCCATCGCAGCAAGGCCCTGGACGTGTGGAATATATGTGTATAAGGAAGTGGCATCAATGGTTACAAGGATGGTTTCCAGGGGTAACAGATTGGGTAAGGATTCCAGGCGTTCGAGAAAGAGGTTGGCGTCTTTGATGAAGGATGGGAGACTGCATGTAATGGGTTGAAGGTGTTGATCTACGTATGCAGAGATACGTTCTGTGGGCACTTGGTAACCAGCAACAATAGGGCGGCCGGGATGATTGAGTTTGTGAATTTTAGGAAGAAGGTAGGAGGTAAGGGTGCGGGGTGTCGGTGGGGTCAGGAGGTTGATGGAGTCAGGTGAAAGGTTTTGTGGGGGGGCCTAAGGTTCTGAGGATTCCTTGAAGCTCCGCCTGGACATCAGGAATGGGATTACCTTGGCAAACTCTGTATGTGGTGTTGTCTGAAAGCTGACGCAGTCGCTCAGCCACATACTCCTGACGATCAAGTACCACGGTCGTGGAACCCTTGTCCGCCAGAAGAATGATGATGGATTGGTCAGCCTTCAGATCACGGATAGCTTGGGCTTCAGCAGTGGTGATGTTGGGAGTAGGATTAAGGTTTTTTAAAAAGGATTGAGAAGCAAGGCTGGAAGTCAGAAATTCCTGGAAGGTTTGGAGAGGGTGATTTTGAGGAAGAGGAGGTGGGTCCTGCTGTGATGGAGGACAGAACTGTTTCAGGCAGGGTTCAATTTGGATAGTGTCTTGGGGAGTTGGATCATTAGGAGTAGGATTAGGATCATTTTTCTTCGTGGCAAAGTGATATTTCCAGCAGAGAGTACGAGTGTAGGACAGTAAAGCTATGATGAGGGCTGTTTGGTTGAATCTGGGAGTGGGGCTGAAGGTGAGGCCTTTGGATAGGACAGAGGTTTCGGATTGGGAGAGAGGTTTGGAGGAAAGGTTAACTACTGAATTGGGGTGTTGTGGTTCCAGATTGTGTTGATTGGACTTTTGAGGTTTTGGAGGGAGTGGAGCTGGAAGTGGGAGATTGAGTAGATGGGACAGACTGGGTTTGTGTGCAATGAGAGGAGGTTGAGGTTTGCTGGAAAGGTTGTGAAGGGTGAGTGAGTTGCCTTTCCGGAGGTGGGAAACCAGGAGATTAGATAGTTTTTTGAGGTGGAGGGTGGCATGCTGTTCTAATTTGCAGTTGGCCTGTAGGAGGATGCTCTGAACAGCCGGTGTGGATGTGGGAGAGGAAAGATTGAGGACTTTAATTAAGGATAGGAGTTGATGGGTGTGTTCATTAGCTGAGTTGATGTGTAGGTGAAGGATTAGGTGGGTGAGGGCAATGGATTGTTCAGTTTGGAACTGGTATAGGGACTGATGGAAAGAGGGGTTGCAGCCAGAGATGGGAACCTTAAGTGTGAGGCCTTTGGGGGTAATGCCAAATGTCAGACAAGCCTGAGAAAA
Source organism: Schistocerca americana (assembly GCF_021461395.2). NCBI lineage: Eukaryota > Metazoa > Arthropoda > Insecta > Orthoptera > Acrididae > Schistocerca > Schistocerca americana. The sequence continues at coordinate 471,346,930 of NC_060122.1, read as the reverse complement.
TAAAATATGGGAGCGTAGTCTGGCTAGGGCGAAGGCATGTTTGCGGAGGGAATGTAAATAAAACTTAGTGGGGTCATTGTGGGGGTGTTGTGAGGGTGACATGGTATTAGAAGGTGGAAAGTGTAACATGAGGCTGAAATGAAAATAAAAATATATGGGGAGAGATAAAGGTGAACTAGAAAGCAACTGGAGATCTGGTGCGAAAAAAGGCAAAAAAGTGTTGGTTAAAGCTGGGCTGTGTTGATCCTGGGGTGAACTTGGGTTGGTAGACAACGATGTGCATAAAGGTTAGGTGGTTGTGTTGCCGCCAAAACATGTTAAGGGGTGGAGAAATTCGGGAAAATTTCGAAAAATCTATGTGTAAATGTGTGTGTGTGTGTGTGTGTGTGCGCGCGCGCGCGACCCTCTCCCTTAAAACCCACATCCTTTCGTCTTTCCCTCTCTTAAAACCCACATCCTTTAGTCTTTCCCTCTCCCTCCCTCTTTCCTGACGAAGCAACCGTTGGTTGCGAAAGCTTGAATTTTGTGTGTATGTTTGTGTTTGTTTGTGTGTGTTTGTGTGTCTATCGACCTGCCAGCGCTTTCGTTTGGTAAGTCACATCATCTTTGTTTTTAGATATATTTTTCCCACGTGGAATGTTTCCCCCCCCCCCCCCCCCCTCTCTCTCTCTCTCTCTCTCTCTCTCTCTCTCTCTCTCTCTATATATATATATATATATATATATGCTTGTGTCTGTATATGTGTGGATGAATATGTGTGTGTGTGTGTGTGTGTGTGTGCGCGCGAGAGTATACCCGTCCTTTTTTCCCCCTAAGGTAAGTCATTCCGCTCCCGGGATTGGAATGACTCCTTACCCTCTCCCTTAAAACCCACTTCCTTTCATCTTTCCCTCTCCTTCCCTCTTTCTTGATGAGGCAACAGTTCATTGCGAAAGCTTGAATTTTGTGTGTATGTATGTGTCTGTTTGTGTTTCTATCGACCTGCCAGCGCTTTCGTATGGTAAGTCACATCATCTTTGTATATATATATATTGTATATATATATTTCCTGTCTGCTTGTGTTGCGAAAGCTTGAATTTTGTGTGTATGTATGTGTCTGTCTGTGTTTCTATCGACCTGCCAGCGCTTTCGTATGGTAAGTCACCTCATCTTTGTTTATATATATATATATATATATATATATATATATATATATATATATATATATGCCTACGATGGATTATGGTTTTCTGAGATATATTTATCATTTCATCAGTTAAAATACAAATTGTTTTAACACAGTAAGGTAGCGAAACCATACAATTTTCCTTAAGAAAATTCAATAATTATGAAAGCACAGAATTTATGATAAATGTTAAATTTCACATTTAAAGATTCATTGCTTAAGTTTTCAGCAGAACAAGAAGGTCCAATATCTACACTTCCAGCTTCTTTCCTTGCTTTTTGTACACATTCTTCTTTTCACTTTCAGCTCATATTTCCTAAACTGTTGTCCTTTTAAGACTGGCCGCTTAATTTTCACCAGATTTTTTTCTCTTTTTAAAGGCTTCTATTCTTTTTGATGAAGCATTCTTCAAACATAATTCATTTTTTAATGTTTATTCTGTTGTTTCTCATTATTAAGTAAACCACCTAACGACTGACTGCATTGTAAACACTTCTTTCTCCAACAACTGTATCTTATTTCAAGTTTTCAACCAAAACTTCTCTGTTTGTAAAGAAGTCCCTTCGAACTACAGCATTTCCAAGAAACTTGTGTAACTGTTTCTATATGAACGTGATGAAATCATGGTTCAAACTTCGCAGTAAATTCATCAGAAAGTGATGACAAAGATCACCATCTCTCCTACTTTGTAGAGCGGACAAGCTTCTGAACCCCACAATCTGTGAAGACTCGTAGACATCAAACTATTTAGCACCGAGTGGTAGTTTCACTGTCCTTCTACCTCTTTCCTTTGATGCCCATGACAGCAGCATATGTACATTCAACCAGGTTTGCAGTTTTTGAGATACTCATTCACAGGCTCAGCATAATAATAGTCTGTCCTTTGTCAAAGTCACTTATCTCAATGGATTTCCCCATTTGCAGCCCATATCTTCGCTATGCTGATCCTCGTCTGTGTCTGTTCCGCTTTCATTCTTTTGTTACCACGTCATGTTCGTGCAACACCACCAGGTAGCACCCAATGTCATGGTGGGCAGTGGTCACGTCATGTTCGTACAACGCCACCAGGTAGCACCCAATGTCGTGGTGGGCAGTGGTCATAATGTTCTGGCTCATCTGTGTACATAACAGGCGTCAAATTACTCATCAGGCACTTGTTTATTATCTAACAAAGACTGTCTGATATTTTCGCCACCAACATAACTGGAACTGATAACTGCCTGGGTAGTAGAAACGTTTAACTTAATTTTATTAATCATAATTGATGCTTTTGGAAAGCCTGCAACTGTGTCATTCATTTTTTAAATAATGAAACACTGCACCAGTTATGTACTTTTTCACGTTTTGAGAATTTATTCTCATTGTAAAGTGCAAATATTATTATAAGTTTTTTGTGTGATGTTTGCAAGTGTGTTTTTCTACTTCTCTTGCACTCTAGTCATCTTTCCGAGTTCATAAGGTATACTGTGCCGCCTCCATTATGCAGAAAATCACACACATACAAATCATCATTCACCCTGATTGTATGTCAAACATCACAAAAAATACCTACATAGATATTTGCAATTGACAATGAGAATAAAGTCTCATCACAGAAAAAATATATAACCGGTGCAGTATTTTATTACTGAACCAGAAACTTAGAGGAATGCAAAGAGAGCAAAGGTGTCAACTAATGCTACAAGCGGACTAACAATGAAATATGTATTTGAGTCCTGATCGCCATCAAGTTGTGCATGCACGGTGGACACATTTTGAAAATGGTTATTATCAGTCAAGACACCTTTATTCGAACAAAACTAGTCACTTCCATCAGCCAACAGTAGAGGTTGGTAATGGAAGGAGACAAAGCATGAATTGTTCGGACTTTTACCGATTCAGATCTGCTCAGTAAAGTGCCCTTGTGTCAGTAAACTTAATAGCGTAATGTTTGTAAATGCTACTTTAAGGATAATGCCATGCCAGTCTCATTTTTCTCCTCTACAACCATTGTTTCATAGTGCATAATTTCTGGAAAAACACGTGAATGCACAATCGGGTATAAATTAATAGTGTGGATACTGGAAATTTTATGAAAGCAATAAAAATGTTGTAAACTCTGGGAAAAACATTAATTCTAGGAACATAAAATCCAGTTATAGACTAATTCCTTCAGCGTGTTTGCTAACACATCATTCTATAACTTCATTTTAATACAAACAAGCAAAAATTTAGTGTTACTTCTCATTCTGAAGGTATTTCTTTCGCATTCGTCTCAATCTGTAGAACATAAATCATTCATAACTAAGTTGTGGCACGTTTACATGACATCGAAACTTCTGTAATACTGTAGCAGCTTACACTGGTAGCGGCAACCATTTCTTATGATATTAACAAAATCATTACATTCTGTTATTCAGCAAAATGTGGAACTGTCTACCTGTGATATTTTCATGAGAGTAAGTGAAGAAAACATACTATTCAACAAAACAAGATGATATATATAATCATAATGGTAAACTCCACAACACTGCAAAATAACATAATCTGGCACCACCTTCTTTGTGCAGTGTACTGAAAGATATTTCTAAATGCTGAAAATAAAAGTTCTTCTGCACTGTAACAAAAAATATTTGTGGAACATCATTCAGAGTTTACACTGTCCTAAAATGGTACCATAAAATAAGCAGTGAAAACATTCTTTCACGCTGAAAAGTATTCTGAGAAAAGGCACAAGAAATCACACCGGGAATTGGAAACATTGAATTTCTGGCTAGTTTGGTTCAATTATCATCATAAATTTAAGTGGAGAATGTGAGGCCATGGAATACAAGAAGAACAATACCTTGCTACGACTAATACAAGGCACGGGTCCAGAAACATTTTCAGTTCCAACAGCACTTGGGGGGGGGGGGTTGCTTTTTACAATTTAGTTCCTTCAGGAAACTACTATTGTCATAAAGGGAATTTACGACTGAGGCAAAATTGACAGTACTGTTACGTATAATACTGATAAAAATGAAAAGGCGCTGCCATTAACAAAACAATGGGTGGCATAAAATCAAGTGCTGTAAGAACATGTAAGTACTACAATGCACTTAAGATTCAACAGCAGTTCCCTCAGAAAGATTGTTTGTATTATTGCTTTATCGGGGATGCTAATGTATTGTTTTTGCTGCTACCGTAACTGTAGAAGTCACCTGCACTTCCGAACTGGACATAATTCAATATGTGTAAGCAAAATACAAAATGGCTGTTATGCTGGGCTGAATTTCATTCATTGAGAAATAGACAATAATGACAGACAATTCTGGCTTTGACACCATTTTTGTAAAGAAGAACAGAAAGTCTGACAGATGTATTAGTAATTGAGATATTTCAGGACTGTTTCCCTTGACAACAGCTTGACTTTTAAACCCTAGTTGGATGTGAGAGTCTATTGCGAAGAAACACGCTAAAATAAATTATGGTGCAGATGGTGACACTGAGGACGATGATGAAATACATATTTCACTAGCTTTATAAGGATTTGATGGAATAAGGAGCTACTTTTTATCAGTTCAGTCAGTTACTGCAGCATCAATCAGCTGAAGTGACAACACTTGTCAGTTGGAAGAAAACAGCAAACTAGTCTCACTATTTTTTCATAGAACGAGAGACATTATTTAAGGCATATTCTGAAATTTTCCTATCATGCTCATTCTGTATCAATACTCCAATAAACAAATATTTACATAAAATGTGTATAGTTTATTTTTTGCTCTTTCTTTAAACAACACCCATTGGTAATATTACATGTAGCTTAAAAGTGAATCCCTGTTGAGTTCAATATAAACTAAACTTTAATTTCCAGCACACAATAGCCTGTGATTAATAAATACTATATAAAGGTGGACATTACACTCCCTGTCAATCCTTCTGTGTAAGTGGGATAACTCCAAACCCTTATTTAAGGAAAACAAATTAAGTTCTCATAGATTCATTGAAAAGAATTTTTGTTGGAGAAAGATAGATTGAAAGAATCTTTCACTGATGGGTGTGAAAGAGCAGAAATAGGAAATTCAACAGATGAATTACTTTCTCTAAGCAATCTTCGAACATCCACCACAATTACCATTTGATGTGAACACACTTTGTTGTCCATTATGCAGTAGTCTGCAGTGCTTTCCATACACACTCATTTATCACTGATCTTTCTCCCTCTCTCACACAGAGCATTCCGTTCCAACTGCATGACACTGTGCTGGAACTCCAACACGAAGTCAAGCGGTGTGTACAAATTGGAATGGACTTTCTTTTCCCCTTCACTCTCTTGGTCACAGGAGCCTGAAATGCGACTGCTGGCTGTACCAAATGAAGGTGAAGGCAGGAGTTATTTGGAATATACTTTGTGGTTATTTTGCTTCAGTCATTCAGTCAATGGAGCCTCAATCATGATCGCACAACATGTCGATCAAGTCAGGAGTTAGTTGGAATATGCTTCATGGTCGATCTACAAAAGTTATAAATGCAGATTTGTCTTTCTTCAAAGATAACTCATAGGGTCAGTAGTACTGTGTCAGTACTGCTTCGTGTGTTCATATGTTATCTGTAACAAAAACAATCTCCACCCAAGTTGGCTTGTAACTTTCATTCCACGGTTCTTCTGTAATTTGTGTTAGTATTTTGCAATGATGTTTTATCAAAATGATAGTTTGGTAACACACCTGTCAGCACACCTTCTGTGGTACTGGGATTAATACATTATTCTCAAGTATGAGGATATTCCACCTGTATCTTACATTCTAATAGCACAATTTTGCCAAAGTTCGTTCTCTCAAGGATCATAGTTATTCTGACTGAAAACCTTCTACTCTAGGTGTTTTGTTTTGACTAAAATTATGAGTGACAAAAAAATTACCCCCCCCCCCCCAACACACACACACACACACACACACACACACACACACGATATCTTACCAAATAATGCTATTCCTGGTCAACTACCATTATTTGCATTGGGCAATTCCTTTCTTTAAAGACATGCACAATGCTACATGTCAAGTAAATTTTTCAGTGTGAAATGTGTACAACACGAAAAGTACTAAAGCCATCTTTAATTTTCATTACAATAAGTAGTAACATGTTCAACATTGATTTTATTGTCAAAATATTTCATACCTGGTTATTTGTTTTTCCAGCAAACATGATTTTTCCTGTATACAGTTCATATATGGTGCAACCAGCTGACCACATATCAATCCCAAAATCATACGGTATGCCTAGAACTAGAAAAAGCAAAAATTTTCAGCTATATTAAATTGAAAGCATATTGGTCCAAAATCTTAAGAATAAGAACTTACTTATTTCAGGTGCTCGGTAGAACCTGCTCACTAAGTAAGGTGTAATTTCATTTTCAGCCACATGTGAAGCAGATCCAAAGTCACACAATTTTAATACTAGTTTACTCTCACTAACCTGGGAAACAAAGAAGAGATGATTACCTTTACTGTAACATAATTTTACACGCAATATAACACGCTTCAACTGATTGTTCTGTTACTTACTAAGATATTGTCAGGTTTAATATCTGCATGGAGAATGTTTGCCTTCTTTAAAAGTTTCAGGGCTAAAAATAACTGCTGGCTATAAGAACGAACTGCTTTTACATGAAGCCCAACATCTTTTCCGTATTTCTTCAAAACCTGTGAAAATTTGTTAACAAATTTTTGTAGTTTCCATATTTACAGCAGCACATACAAAACATGGGCAGACAACATGTAACTGCACAGTACAGTGCTTGTTTAAACTGTAATATGAAGCTCACCTCTCTCAAGTTCATACTCAAAGGTTCAAACACCATGCACAAATGGTTTTTGTGAAAAAAATGTCTGAATAGCCTCAAACAGTGGAATTTGTCATCAGGATCTGCATCATTCAGACGCCTCAGAACTTCTAGTTCCTTTAATCCTGTTTTATGCCTGAAACAGCATACCAAATATTTATTAAATGTGATTGTATCATGATGAAATAACCAGTTTTGCCCAAATAAACAAGAACTTATTTCATCACCATACATGACTAACATAATCAGAGAATTAAATGCAAGCTCTTTCTGACTTGGCAGTTCCAATTCTTTACATCATGCAAGAGACCAATGACCATAGCCGACCCATGGCAACTCATGCCCCTTGCTTTTTTGATGCACGCGCACACACACACACACACACACACACACACACACACACACACACGCGCGCGCACACACGCACACACGCACACGCACACGCACACGCACACGCACACGCACACGCACACGCACACGCACACGCACACGCACACGCACACGCACACGCACACGCACACACACACACACACACACACACACACAGAGAGAGAGAGAGAGAGAGAGAGAGAGAATGAATTTCCTTTCACATACAGCAACTGAATGTGTACATACAACTCATCAATTCAAACATCATAAGAGTAATCTTAGGAAGTTGACCATTTATCAGTTTTTACGGTCCAAGGTATGACAACAGTTATTTAAACAGAATGTATTCATTGCAAATAATGACAATGTTTTATGACTTTCGATGTTTTGTCTGCAGTTTGTCTTGTTGTACTGTACACATTCTGAAAACAGCACTGAACTGAAAGAGTACTAATGAAAAATTGACCAGTATTCCTTAGACAAGATACGTCACTCATTCTAGAATACCACAGATTGTCTGAAGACAAGTCAAAATAGAGTAATTATTTCAGTAATAAACTTCAAGAAGTGACAAGTAGGTAAATTTCACAATGAGCCACATGGTATTTTGCTACTTCTTTATTATTTAGAAACATTTTATATGCACTTATATTTTGTTAATAAATTGCCGAAACACAATTTACAAGTAGATTAAATGGGGGAACCAAACTGATTAGTGTCTATGTGTCTTACTGTGCAGATCATATCCTTCACTTCCAGTTTTTGGCTGAACCAACGTTCTGAAGTGTAAATAACAGAACCTTTGCTCATATTGTATCAAACAATTTCTACATATGCATTTGAGCTGCACAAACCATTGTACACTGGAGAGTACAAGTACACCACTAACACAAACCCTTCCCGATTCATTGGAAAGAACAACTGTCAGTAAACCTCTCAAAAAGCTTGAATTTCTCTCATTTTTAATCATTGAAATTTCATGAGATATATGTGGTATGAAGTAATACATTGCTTAACTCTACTTGGAACATATTTTTCCAGGAATTTCAACAATACATCTCTGATGCACAATGTCTCTGAGATGCGCTCCTGTGCTGACTAAATGAACCACCATGAACACTATCTCCTCCATTATTTCTACCTACGTAAGGGTCCCAGGCTGATGATCAGTACTTAAAAATTGGTCAAATGGGGACTCATACGCTCTCTCTTTTGTGGTTTTCCTTATTTTTTTGTTCTACTTGCACTAAATTCATTCTACTATCACTCTAAGTACATACTTCATTTTCCCCGAATTTACTGCCAATTTAATCACACTCATGCATAATCAAATTTTACAACTTTTTGCAATCTTAATTTAAACACGCTTTGCACCAGTATTACTTTTCAGAATATCTCTATAAATTTAATCATAATGTCTTGGACATTAAGGTGATAGCTACAGAAATATCCACAATCTTACCGAGGAATGAAGTCCTATGCAGCCTTTATTTACAAATTGAGCTAACCTTCTCTCTTTAATATTTATTTTTTGATGTCAGATATCAAAACACAACAATAACCACTTAACTGAACAATTTCTTTGGCTAGATTTATTTGAAAGTCTGAAAAGATGTAGTTCCTATAAATTAACATGATGAAAAACAATATACATCTACATCTACACCCCACAAGCCCCTTACGGTCTGTGATGAATAGTACTTTGTGTACTGGTGTCACTTCCCCCTTTCTCCTGTTCCAGTCACATATGGCTCACAGGATGAGCAACTGCTAGTAAGCTTGCATGTAGGCTTGAATCTCTCTAATTCTATGTTGATGGGCTTTTTGTGAAATACATGTGAAATACACATAGAAGCAAACAATATATTGGTTGACTCCTCTACCAATATATGCTCTCAGTACTTTTAGCAGGAGACCATACCATAATGCAGAATGTCTCTCTTGCAGTGTCTGCCACTAGAGTTGACTGAGCACCTCTATGACACTTTCTTGCTAACTAAATGAATCTTTAACAAAAAGTGCTGCACTTCTTTGGGACTTCTCTATTACCTCGACCAGTCCTATCTGGTACAGATCCCATATTGATGAGCAATATTTAAGTTTTGGTCAAAGAAGAGGTTTGTAAGTTACTTTCTTTGATGGCAGTCAACATTTTCTGTGGATTGTTTCAACGACTCTCTCAGTTTGGCATCTGCCTTACTCGTGATTAATTTTATGTTGCCATTCCATTTTAAATTAATCCATACACAAACTGCTAGATATTTTACAGAAGTACCTGCTTCTAGAGATTGTTCTGCAATTGCATAATCATATAATAAATGGTCTTCCTGTCTGTGTATTTGCAATTTGTTTACGATGAGGTTTAACTGCTACTCCCTGCACCAAGTGTCTATCCCCTGCAGGTCTTCCTGCAGTTTGCTACAATTTTCTATCATTGCGAATTCTCTGTATATAACAGCATTATCCGCAAAGAGCCTCATGACATTTCCAACATTATCTACTGCATCATATATATTTTAAAATTTGCAATTAAAACAGATATTCATCGTCAGACTTATTTCTAGTCCCCCGCACTCACCTTCACAAAGAGGGAATGAACAGTCATTTGGACAACAATAAAATACATACTGTTCTAAGTCTGTCACATGTGTCATCAGGATTGAAAATATAAGTGTCGAGCTTTTAGCTGTAATCCATCTTTTACAAAGCACAAGGGCTACTGCATTTTCTGAAGTATACTCCCACATAAATCTAAATCTGTCACTGGCTTATAACCAATACTTGAAACAAGTCGATAAACACAGTGCTTATCAAAATTTTCCTGGTATGAATACTTCAAATTAAAGACTTGTCACAAATAATTGTGACCATCTTTTTGTTGTGCGTATCTGTAACTCAGCATCTCCTCTGTATGGAGAGTAGCAACTTTCCTTGTCATAATATTGTTACGTTACATGCAGAATTTCCTATTGTCAAATTATACATCTTAAGATTAAGAGCTACAGATTTCTTATTTTGTACTTCTGAACTTGGTGCTCCTAAAGTGACTCTTGAGAATCAAATGTAAGTATTCCTCTTGTTGTACATCATCAAAGAAAAAGTCACTGAAATATGTAGAGTATAAAAAAATTCAAATTTCAAAGAAAAGCCATGAAGCATTATTTTCAGCTGGAATGCTGCCATCCTGTTCTGTGAAGTAAAAGGCCTACACACTAACTTCACTGCACTCTTGCCAACTTTTACTAAGTTCCAATGATAAACTTATACAAGTAGCTAGACAGCAGAAATTTTTTTTAACTTGGCTACAGCTTCGAAGATAAAACATCTACACCTACATGGATACTCTGCAAATCACATTTAAGTGCCTGGCAGAGAGTTAATTGAACCACCTTCACAATTCTCTATTATTCCAATCTCGTATAGTGCACGGAAAAACAAAAACCTGTATCTTTCCGCGTGAGCTCTGATTTCTCTTATTTTATTATGGTGATTGTTTCTCCCTATGTAGGTCAGCATCAACAAAATATTTTCGCATTCGGAGAAGAAAGTTGGTGATCGAAATTTTGTGAGAAGATTCCGTCGCAATGAAAAACGCCTTTGTTTTAATGACGTCCACCCCAAATTCTGTATCATTCAGTGAGACTCTCTCCCCTATTTCGCGATAATACAAAACATGCTATCCTTCTTTTAACTTTATCAATGTACTCCGTCAATCCTTTCTCGCAAGGATCCCACACCATGCAGCAATATTCTGAGAGAGGAGGGACAAGCGTACTGTAGGCAGCCTCTTTAATAGCCCTGTTACATTCTCTAAGTGTGTTCTGCCAATAAAATGCAGTCTTTGGTTTGCCTTACCCACAAATTATTTGATTTTAAAAAGAATTAAAACCTGAAACTGTGTGATCAGATGACAAAAGTGAGTGAGTGTTATTTCAAACCTGGGTAAGAGAGAAACAATTAGAATGGTATCAAAGCAGTTGAAGAGTTTATAACCTTCCACACATTCAATGTGCACAATAATTTGTTTGGTCATCCTTCAGTATTTAATTCTTTACTTTTGTCACTCCTGATATACTTTCATTCTTCACTGCTCATTTTTCATTATACAGGTATATATTTTTACAGCCCCCTCCCTGGCCTCTATCCTATCAGCTGAAAATTATTTCTGCTTTTGAGAGCTGCTACAGAAGTGTTTTGTAACTAGAAATTCTGCAGCCTAAGTTTTAGGGCTGTAGCCCGATTCCAGCTCATGGTTTGGATGGTATAAATAAATGAGAACTTGAGAATGGGGTCACGGCCCTGAAAATAGGAGCAAAAGAAATCAAATACAAATAAATCAAAATGTTAGTGTAGAACTATTTCCAAAACAAATATTTCATGAGTTATGCAACCACAAACTGAATTATTCTTTGAAAGTAACACGAGGTCATCTTTCATAAGTAATATTAACTTGTTCTAAACACTTCTGTTGTTCTGAAACAACCTTTAGTTACCTACAGATCCTTTACTGCATTGACAGATAGCCAACCAGCTCCCCCTCCCCCCCCCCCCCCCCCCCTTCAAGATGGTACTTCTCAGTCTGAAAACTCAATGCTTACCAATTATTTTTATGCCTGTTAGAAGTTCCCGAACATTTCATTAGAAAATTATGGTCTTTTTACACATGATGCTTAAATTATTCAAGTTTTTATATAGCATTCACAACAAAAAATATTTAGGAGACTAAAGTCTATGTCTGCATTGGCCTGCATAAAGTCATGCAAATGTAAATATTCAGACTACGAACAAAGAGATAGTGATTCCGCATAAGGTGTTAAATTCATCAACTTCTAAACATTTGCATTCTAACTTATCTTGTCTCACGAGATTCCAAGTGTTGTTAAGTGGAGGTCTTCACTCTACTATCCAGCTACACAGTGAGAGACTGCCACTGAGTGAGATCAGCCTGGAAAGAATGACAGACACAGCCGGCAGGCTAGATTAAAAATGCTTTACATACATTTCATGAAGTGAACATTCACTGAATGAAAATGTTCACTCTCTTGTTATAAATTATCTATGGAAGAGAATGATTCAAACAAGTCTTAGATACTATTAATCTGAACATAATGTAAACAACATATGCAGGCCAATACAAAACTTACCTTCCCACATGATACTGTATGCTCGAAACAGCCAAACAAGTCTTCTCTCTCAAATTAAAACCTAAGGAAATAATATTCACGTTTGAAATATTCAATATCTAAAATTTTGATTGAAATGAAACTTTATGATCTGCTTTAATTTCACACAAAGGTTTAATTGGCCACAAAATTTCAACCAGTTATACCTAATCCCTTCACTGACAAATGATTTATAGAAATCGCTTTTTTTTATTGCTGTTACAAAAAACTGATTGCTGTTACAGCTCCAAATAGGAAATAAAGTGTAAATTTTATGAATAGGGACAGGAAAAATTGTTTTATTTCATAAAAAAATTCGGTATTGTTTTTTGCCGAATTTGGTGCTGGTATTTCTTTTTCACTATGTTCGGTGTTGGCTTTTTTGCCAAATTCAGTGTTTTTTTGCCAAATTTGTTTTTTTTGCCAAATTTGGTGTTTTTTCTATGAAATTAGGTGTTTTTTACTGAATTCAGTGTTTTTTTAATGAATTCAGTGCTTTTTTAATACAGTGTTTTTTTGCCTAATTCAGTGGTGTTTTTTGTGTAATTTAGTTGTGTTTTTTTTTTTGTTAATTTCGGCACTATTTATTCATCAAATCAATGTTCATTGCACAGGAAATGAACTGTTATTTTAAGACCATTCACGAACCCTCAGCCTTGAGGAGATTAGAAGCCAAAATGCAGTTTTAACATTCAGTAACTATCAGTTAAGAATATTCGTAAAACTGCAATCTTTGTTTTTATAGTTGTTTTATACATTGCAAAGTTACAAATTTCACAATATGTCATAAACATTACAGATTTCACGTTATTTTGCTAATAACTGCTAATTTCTGGTTATCGTTTCCATGAAATTTTCCTGTCCCTAGTTAAACAACTTGTAAATGTCATAAAACACTAACTGAAGCAAAATGAACAAAACGTCCACATGCAGGAGCGAGAAATACCCACTTTTTTTTTAATACCTACAGAATAAGCACCCACAGGACCTGTTAAAAAACCCTGTATCTAATTATGCTTCCTGGATGAACAGCTGTAAAGCAAGGCAAACGACGATTTAACCTACATAAGAAAAAACTGTGTTGTTGTTGTTTGTGTGTGTGTGTGTGTGTGTGTGTGTGTGTGTGTGTGCACGCGTGCGTGCATGTGCGTGCGCGCACGAACGCGTGCAGCATATGGCGCCGGACTTAAATCTACTGAAGGGAGAAATAAGTGGGCGCGCATGCCTGACTCAAATCCCCTGAGGTGAGAAATTAGCCAGAATAAAAGGCTGATAAATCAAGACTGGTAACCAATGGCAACTTAAAATCTTAAATTAAGTTCTCTTTCGGGTCTTATATCAGTAGTTCGTTCACACTGCAACAGAGCGGGAAAACAACAAATTTTCAAAACGCAGCCAAGACCAAACTTGTGGTTAAACCTCTGCATTTATGCTACTGTTGATTGCTAAGACAATAAGCATGTAACTAAAAGTATACAGATCACTGTTTTGCTATTACTACAGCATTCTACCTCCAGGAAAGAGTGTCCAATATCTATGAGAGACTTCCCACTAATTTCTAATATACTTAAAGCAGAACATGGTCTTATTCATGAAACATGGCGAATAATTTGGCTGGATTTTTTTGTGAATTGATTAGCCGCATAACAGCCATTCTAATTAATATGAAATATGGTCAATGAGTTCAAGCAGTAGCTTTGAGCCAGTTGATCATGTAAATCCACCCAATTTTCTTCAATTCATTGACCTAAGTTTGAAACTCTTAACACAGATTGGGAAACACACTGATGTCTAAATCAGTTTCATAATCACCTTTATCCATTTTAGTCAAAACTAATCGTCCAAGCCTATGACAGGAAAAACAGACCCAGACCAACACTGCACCTGCATAACACACCCCAAAATAACTACCGGTTGCCAAGAGACATCTGTCTCGTCCACACACTTTCATCATGCACTTTGACACATTATTCCTAGGGACCTGAAAGTGTAGCTTTCTTTTTTTTTTTTTTTTTTTGGCAAAATTAGCATTCTTTTTAATGAAATACTCATCTATTTTTGGCGAATTTCATTTATAATTTATTTATTTACTTAAAAAATCAGACACACAAATTTAAAAGGTTGTCATGTTATGTGCCTTACGACAAATCCTTTGTGTGAGGAAACTGACTATTAACAGAAAGAAGATTTTTCTGAAATAAGCTTTTCTTATTTTCCTGTTTTGGCTGTGTTTAGCTTCCACCAAATGATTATGTTGAGAATCAGCAGCATTTACTCACTAGTAAACACTGTTGTTGTCTCATTTAAGGTATTTCTCAACATTTCTCTTTTCGCATCCACTCTATAATTACAAAATCAGCAAAATGCTGATTTCAACCCGTTTGTGGCCACCTACAGCTGTCCGACCCATACAAGACAATGCTACAAACGGAAATGACAAAGTACTTAGCAGAGACGTAAAATTGAAAATAGCTCTATTCAGATATTAGGGGAAGACTTCCGGCGTGGTTGAAATACACTGACAAGGTTTTTTTCCGGTCTCTATAGTGCAGACTGTAGGAGAATACAAGATGATTTAGGGAAAATTTCTAGTTGATGTGATGAGTGGCAATTTATTCTACTGTAGAAAAATATAAGTTAATGCAGATGAGTCGGAAAAACAATCCCATAATATTCAAATACACCACTAGTGGTGCACTGCTTGACACAGTTGCACTAATTAATGATGCAGAGCGATAGGAAGAGAATCAGTGAAAAATGGTTTCCAAAATTTAGTTTTCATATTCTGGAAGCTGTGTTGCACGTGAATGTGTGATTATACCAACTTTTAATCTCTAGCCAGCAAACAAATATACATACTTTTTCGTTCAAAGATACTACACCTCATGGATGAGTCCAACATTACATTACACGGCTTGTATACAGACCATTCAACCACCCATAACTGACATGTTAACAGAGCATTGAGAAGACTGATACACCATTGTGTCCATACCCTTTCTGCTTTGGAAACACATCCTTACACATAATATCTTTCCAACTGGGTTTTGCCAGATGATATGCAATAACAGCAACCAAAAATTCATTACAGTTTGATAATTATACACAAAAACATAACTATTCTGAATTATCTCTGATAAAATATTTCATATGGATACATTTCACTCAGTAATAACATTTATTACGTAATCTTGCATTTCATATTCTGAAGCATAATTTGCAACTATATTCGCATTTATCACAAAATGCAAATTTTTCAGGTCCCTAAGCATACCAAAGTAGTTACTTTTACTACTAAGCAGACCAATGGCAGCATTGTGCCAATGTTGCAACAGCACGCATTAGTTCTTATGATCTGTGGCTTCTGGGCAAAAATGCAACCATGAAAACAGAGTCCTATCACTTTTATCTCTTACATGGTACTTAATTTCTGTTTGCTGCAATTTCTGTCAGCCTTGAAAACTATGTAATTATGCAAAACTGCAAGAGGTACAAAATTCATCGAAATCAACGAAGTTTCCGTAAATATTGGCAAGTACTTACTGATCATATGTGATGCCACTGAGCTGTATTACTCCTTGTTTGTTAGTTCCTTAACCATAATGTTTATTAAAATGACTATACTGGGTGTCCCAGAGGGAATGGTCAATAATCGGGATACGACAGGAATGATTGTTCACAGCAAAGAAGTCTAGTAAACACAGGCAATAAAATGTATGTCTTAAGAGCTATAAGCACTTCAATACTACGAAACAAATCTCTTCTACTGCAAGCTCTTTGAATCTCATATTGTAAGAGGAAATAGTATGGATCAAAACAACAAGTTGTCTAGTAAAAGTGAGTTCTAAAATGCATGCCTTTAAGAACTATGAGCACTTGTTCAGTAGAAGTGATATGTTTCACAATGGTGAAGACGATGAAGTGCTCGTAGCTCTTAATGTATGTATTTTAGAAACCATGTTTATTAGACTTTTTTGCTTTGTATGGCGATCCCTGTCCTATGCCTGAATATTCATCATTCCTTCTAGGACAGCCTGTATGAAACATATAAAACAATAATTTGTGTAAATAAATAAAAGTACAGCTATCTTAAAATATATATACCAGGTGGTCACTGCCTTCATGTACACTCATGCCATGCTCTTCGTAGTGCCTCGAGAATTTCGGCATAAATTGCAGAACCACTCGTCCTTCTACCGTCTCGAACACACAATATTTTAAAAATAAGTGTGGGAGAACATACATACTGCACTACACAGGTTTGTATGTGCAGAATGGAAAGGAGTCACGAGCAGCAACAGTCAAACGGCGTTGACAAGGGTTTGCCACTCGCGCCACGGAAGCAGTATTGGAAGAGCAAGAAGTAATCATGTAATATTCCTTGCTGTTTTAGAGTCTTTGATTATTGTTAAAGAAAAATGAACACCTGATTATAGACAGTTAATTGTACTTCATATGTTGGACTTGCTAGAAGTAAGACATGTTCATAATTATGTGGTTGCCAAAACTATGCTAAAAAATGTATTTAATCGAATCTAATACTAGACGAATCAGTTTGCTTGAAACATTCAAATATTTATGTGAGAAGCGGTGAATTTGTTCTTTGTGGAAGTTGAAATATACCAAGGCTAAATTAAAAGTATTCTGTGAGTACCTACTTAGTTCAAGAGAGAGAGAGAGAGAGAGAGAGAGAGAGAGAGAGAGAGAGAGACAGACTGAGAAATTCCTGTAACCAGCATTATTCTTCGGAGAAGGAGGTTTTGGAGATCAACGTAGACGGCTATCCAGAGAAAAAGAAGATCGGCTGTGCATATCAAGTGAGTCAACTGATGTGAAAGGGGTGTGAATTTTAGTTGCAATCCAAAGTCACACTACTTCTTACTGTCGCACAGTGTTAGAACGTGGCGACCAGCAGGCCGAGGGAGGGGGGGGGTTACAAGACAAGGGAACTGTTTCATGGAATTGGATTCAACCTAAAAGTTCAAATGGTGAAAAGTAATAAATGCAATAAAAGGGAAGACGTAAGAAAGATATTATGCTAAAAGAAAAGAGAGAAGATTCCGACATATTAGACTAAGAAGAAATACAACGAGAATTATTCATCAAAGAAGATTCGGTGTGGGGAGTAAGTGGCTCTCACCCACATCGCGGGGACGCAGACGTGGAAACCAGCCTAAGGCGCCGGCGCCGACGCCAGTCGCTGATCACCGGTTCTGATTCCACATATGCTCACCGACGCCGAAAACAAAATTTGACACCGCCGGCGCCAGTGCTGTTCACCAGCGCTGATTACGCATCCGCTCACCAACGCAGCTAGAATTCTACGCCAGGTGAGCGTGAAATAGAAACTTTATTACTCTAATAAGAAATGTTACAAAATACTGTGGGGTGAACTTTGATTGTGTAATTGGTATAATTATAATTACTACTAAATGTTCACAAGAGCTAAAGCCTATGGACAGTATACAACAAGTTGGAGAGAAGTCAGAACCAGCCATGGCTATGAGAATTACTAAAGAAGGGCCTGACTGGTCTGATTTAGTAAATCTGATCAAAACTTGAAATGCTAAATTAGACACTCACTTCAAAGCCCAGAGTGAAGCTTTAAGTGCTCATTTCAATGCTCAGAGTGTAGCTTTAGATGTGAATTAAAAAACACCTAGACTTAATAAACTCAATAAATTCTAAATTAAAGGCTCGAGGTGAGATTCTAAATAAAGGACTAGACTTAATAAATTCTCAATTAAAGGCTCAGAATGAAACTACAAATTCAAACGTTGAATATAGGTTCATTAAATGTCATAGATGCTCAAAGCAAAGAATCTAGTAATCTATGCGAAGGCATGGATGCTTTAAAAACTGAATTTGATGCCAAATGTAATAATGTAGAAGCAGAACCTATTGAAAACTTAGAATCTTTGGAAGATGCGTACAATAGTGAATAAAATAATGTAAGACAGGGAATAATTACCTTGAAACAGAGTATAGATCAGCCTAAGGAATTAATACCGATTATTCAATCACAAATTACAGGTCTCAGTATTCGAGTGGATAATGTCGGTAAATACTTCAAAGAGAATACATCTAACTTTGATATTATAAATATATGTAGTTTGGAGGAAACATTTGAACAAATTATAGATCGAAAAGCTACCGAGAGTATAACCTCTGACAATGTTTAGACTATTGCTTCTTCCAAACTTAATGATACTAGCAAGGTCATAGATGACATGTGGAAAGAATTCAAGCTTATCCAAAACAAAGTAGAAGAAAATGTAACGTCACCTAATCTTGTGTTACCTAGGAAAGTGGTGATTGTTTTGCAGTGGGGAGACTTTCAAACAAAATTTAATGACAGGTACTTGTCTGCACTTGTTCAACCGTCAGATCCCTCGTTGTTTTCGGTGTTTCTTCAAACTTAGTTTTCCTGCACGGAATCCCCTTCAATTCTTAAACTATTCTATAATCTATTCTTGAATTCTTAAACTATACTATAATGTTCGTAATTAGTTAACCGGATATGACTACAATATTAGGACCAATTTAAGAGAATCGCAGATGAACAGGGATCCCTAGACATGAAATGTAACGAACAAAATATTATTTGAGTGAAAGGTATAAAATCAAGTAATGTTTAAACTGAGTGATGTCTAGAAGACATATACTGAACAGAGTATTTTATGTGTGTATAAGATATAGTGTAAAGTAATTAACTAAACAACTATTTGATTACAGTGTATAATTTTCTATTTTTATAGAACATTTTATACCTTTTATGAGATGTTATGTAAAGGGGAGGGTTTGTATTGGTTTTGGAAGGGGTGGGTATTGTAGATTAAAGCATGATTCACACTAACTAATAAATCATGGCTATCACACAACACACACCACACCTTCCAGACAACCCTCGCAGACAAGTGTGAATGATTCTTCACCATTTGCCGTTCAATAGGGGTTGCTAAGATTTTCTTTGGGGCTTCAAATGCGAACACGAGAATATCCGTTCTGTAGGAGACGTTTAACATAATACCTCCTCTGGCTTCTCACTCAAGTACCGGCGAAGTAGGGATCCTGGGTAAGGGGGGTGGGAAGGGTTTCCTGTCTTTGGAGCTATCTTCTTTCTCTTCTTCGATCTTAGCAACCATTTCTATTTTTCCTTTCTTACTTCTCTTTTGAGTACCTGCCTATTTTTCCTTCTTTCCATATTCATCTACTTCTATCGCAGAAGTCCTCATTTTATGTTGAGTCCAATAACCTATAACTTATTTTATGTAAGTATGCCAAAGAATCAGGTTACACAAACACATATCATCATACAGACAAAGATACACGAGTACACAAACAATAAAACTACTAACTAGAAGCCTGTCGAGAGGTATGAACTGTCAAGTGTTGTAGGGGGAAGGTACATGTACATCGGGAAATATGCACACATTGTTGTTTATTGTAACGGTTCTGAGAACTATGATGATTTTATGAATATACATAAGGAGGAGGCATGAGTAATGAAGGAGAAAGCAAGCCAGATTGGAGTTAATTATGATGCTTAATTAAGTAAAGTCGGTGTAGCAAATACTCTGATGGAGTGATGAGTCAGAGAGTAGTGGGACGTGATCATTAGGTGTAGACATAGTACCTACTATGAGTTGAATAATATGGGGAGACAACGTATCTACTAAAGATTTCAGAAGTTGAAAAGTAGAGAAGGAATCTAGGGTATTAAATGAAGTAATAAGAAGTGAGTGTGAAGTGTGAAATAGATTTTTATTTTTTCAGGAAATATTGAATTATAGTGTACATAAAGGTGTATACTAGGGCAATGAACCATGAGGCCTACTCGGGGAATATAAGGGGGGTGCACCCAGCATTTATTGAATATAAAAGGCAGACAGACAGACCTAAGAAAGGCTGACCTATCCTTTCCAAAATCTAACTACAAACCAATGTTGAGGAGCTAGTTCTATAACTTTGTGGATTGGTTCATTAACTTTTTAGTGAATTAGTATGATTTATGCAGTTTTTCAGTCGTTAGACGTAGGTCTTTCATCAACTGAGTGGTTGGTTGTTATTGCTAAAAATTGAGTTATTTTGTCCGTATATCCAGAAAGTAACCTAATTTGTGTGCGATCTACATCGGAAGACTTTCATTTATTAAGTGACAAGCAGACTGGTTACACACAAATGGACCCTAATGTTCAATTCCGAAACCTATGGCAAATAATGCTGCTTTCCATTACACTACCTTTACTATGACAGTGAAGCTACTGATTTTCTCATGCAACACATACCTTATCAAATCCAAAATTGAAGACTGGATTAATAAACATATTCTGAGTACCAATGCAATAAATCTCCTACAGAATGAAAGAAAGGTGTATGTCCATGAATCAGCACAGTATTAGAACGCATCATTTGTATGAAACTCAACATGCTTTTTACCCAGATGATATTGTGCGATCCGTGGATGAAGGGCAACAGTCAGATTCCATATTTCTAGATTTTCAAAAAGCATTTGACATGGAACACCACTGCAGAATGTTAACAGATATGCGAGTGACTTGAAGACTTGTTAAGCAATAGAACCCAATATGTTGTCCTTGACAGCCAGTGTTTATCGGAGACAAGGGTATTGTTACGAGTGCCCCAGGGAAGTGTGATACAACTGATGTTATTCTCTAAATAAATAAATAATCTGAATATAATAGAAAGAAACATTCCACATGGGAAAAATATATTAAAAAATGCTGTGACTTACCGAGCGAGAAAGCGCTGGTATATAGACACAATAAAAACAATATAAAACACACAAATTTCAACCTTTCGCAACCCACGGTTGCTTCATAAGGCAGGGGGAAGGAGAGAGGAAGACGAGAGGATGTGGGTTTTAAGGGAGAGGGTAAGGAGTCATTCCAATCCCGGGAGCGGAAAGACTTACCTTGGGGGGAAAAAGGGAAAAAGGGACAGGTACACACACACACACACACACACAAAACACACACACATCCGTCCGCACATATGGATGTGTGTGTGTGTGTGTGTGTGTGTGTGTGTGTGTGTGTGTGTGTGTGTGTGTGCGCGCGCGCGAGTGTATACCTGTCCCTTTTCCCCCCCAAGGTAAGTCTTTCCGCTCCCGGGATTGGAATGACTCCTTACCCTCTCCCTTAAAACCCACATCCTTTTGTCTTTCCCTCTCCTTCCCTCTTTCCTGATGAAGCAAACGTGGGTTGCGAAATCTTGAAATTTGTGTGCGTGTTTGTGTGTTTTTAATTGTTTTTATTGTGCCTATCTCACTTGGTAAGTCACAGCATTTTTTAAATAAATAATCTGACAGACATTGTGGTGGTGGTTGTTGGGATGTTTAAGGGGGGACTAAACAGCGAAGATCATCAGTCCCCCATTCCAAAAACAGGCGAGCTGAAAAGTTATGGAGCAGGTAAAAACCAAAGGGGGGAGGAGACGACCCCCCAGGCGCTAAAAGAACACAAAGGCAGCAACAAACACTACAGACAAGACGAGTACAGATGAACACCAGACGGAAGGAAACAGAAGAAAAGGAGATGGCCGGAGACTGGTTGACTGACCACGAGAACAAAAAAAGGGAAAGAGTCAACCATCTGACGACACACCAAAACAGCAACAAACATTGAGAGGCGCGAGGACAAAAGACACAGAAAGGGAAAGGTGCAGGACCTCCCTAAATAGAACCATAAAAAAGACTACCACGGATAACAGTTAAAACGTCATCAGCCATGGAGGCATTGACGCATAAAATCAAAGGCAAAGTGCCCGGGAGATTAAAAGACTGCCGGAGGGTGCGCAGTCAGGGACACTCCAACAATATGTGGGCCACCGTCAGCCGGGACCCACACCGACACAGAGGGGGATCCTCCTGATGCAAAAGATGGCTGTGCGTCAGGTAGGTATGGCCGATGCGGAGCCGACACAGGATGACAGAGTCCCTGCGAGAAGCCCGCAGGGAGGAGCGCCACACATCGGTCGTCTCCTTGACAGCCCGCAGTTTATTTGGGGATGTCATGCCACGCCACTCAGCAGACCACATCCCAAGCACCTTACGGCGCAACACCAGCTGCTGATCGCGAGCCGGGAGGCCGATGTCCAAAGCTGGGGCATCGATCGCCCCTTTGGCCAGCCTGTCAACACCGGGTAAAGGCGGAAACAGACTCCTGAATAGAGGACACCAGAGGAGAAGAGGTATAGCAGCAGTTGATGGCCTGGAGGCTGCTCACGGAGTCACTGCAGATGACGATGGACGTACCTGAGCAGAAACGCATATGCTCAAGAGCGCGCAATATGGCCACCAGCTCTGCAGTAAAAATACTGCAGCCAGCCGGCAAGGAGCACTGTTCAACATGGGCAGCGTGAGCAAAAGCGTAGGCAGTGCGACCATCAACCAGGGAACCATCAGTGTAGACAGTCTCACAGCCCGAAAATGAGGCGAGGAGCACAAGAAAACGGCGACGGAGGGCCGCAGGCGGAACCGAGTCCTTGGGTCCCTGTGCCAAGTCCAGACGGACGGACGGCTGGGACAAACACCAGGGAGGCGTAGGTGCACGGACCCAGAAGGGAGGCAGAAGAGGGAATGACCCCAGTTCCGACAGCAGGGACTGGACGCGGACAGCTATGGAAAGCCCAGACCTAGGTCGCCGTTCGGGCTGATGGAGGACCATGGCAGAGAAAAGCAGGCGACGATTGGGATGGCCCGGCGAGCAATGCACATGGACAGCATAGTCGGCGAGCAGTCGATGGTGGCGAATCCGCAGCGGGGGAACCAGGGCCTCCACCACTAGACTATCCACGGGGCTCGTACGAAAAGCGCCAGTTGCAAGCCGAACCCCACAGTGGTGTATGGGGTCTAACAACTTCAACACTGAGGGTGATGCAGACCCATAGGCCAGGCCCCCATAATCAAGCCTGGACTGCACAAGGGCTCTGTATAATCGCAACAGCATGCAGCGATCCGCACCCCAAGATGTGTGGCTCAGGCAGCGGAGGGCGTTGAGGTGCCGCCAGCACTTTTGCGTCAGCTGAGTAATATGAGGAACCCATGTGAGCCAGGCATCAAACACGAGTCCTAAGAAGCGGCAAGTGTCCACCACGTCAAGCAGGTGGCCGTCGAGGTAAAGTTCAGGATGAGGGTGGACCGTCCGACGCCTGCAGAAGTGCATAACTCGAGTCTTGGCTGCAGAGAACTGAAAACCATGAGTCAGAGCCCATGATGCTGCCTTGCGAATGGCTACTTGCAGCCTGCGTTCGGCGACTCCCGTAGTCGTGGAGCTAAATGAGATGCAGAAGTCGTCGGCATACAAAGAAGGAGACACCGACGACCCCACGGCTGCAGCCAGACCATTAATGGCCACTAGAAATAAGGAGACACCGACGACCCCACGGCTGCAGCCAGACCATTAATGGCCACTAGAAATAAGGAGACGCTCAACACCGAGCCCTGCGGGACCCCATTTTCCTGTATATAAGATGAACTAGGGGCGGCACCCACTTGCACCCGGAAAGAGCGGCGCAATAAAAAGGTTTGAAGAAAAGCCGGGAGCTGACCACGAAGACCCCACTCATGCAACGTAGCAAGGATGTGATGCCTCCATGTGGTGTCATACGCCTTCCGCAGATCAAAAAATACAGCAACAAGATGCTGACATCGAGCAAAGGCCGTACGGATAGCAGATTCCAGCCGCACCAAATTGTCCGCAGCAGACCGGCCCCGACGGAAGCCACCCTGGGATGGAGCGAGGAGACCGCGCGACTCAAGGACCCAACACAAACGCCGCCCCACCATACGTTCGAGCAATTTGCACAAAACGTTGGTGAGGGTAATGGGACAATAGCTGTCCACCGCCAGTGGGTCCGCACCGGGCTTCAAGATGGGGACAATAAGACCCTCTCGCCATTGCGACGGGAACACGCCCTCGCTCCAAATGCGGTTAAAGATGGTGAGGATGTGTCTCTGGCAGTCCCGGGAGAGATGCTTCAGCATCTGTGTGTGGATGCAGTCTGGTCCTGGTGCCGTATCAGGGCAGTCGGCGAGGGCAGCGAGGAATTCCCTCTCGCTGAAAGGAGCATTGTATTTTTCAGAACGACGCGTGTGGAATGATAACGGCGTCTGCTCGGCTCGCTCCTTTAGAGAGCGAAAGGCGGAGGGATAAGTGGCAGTCGTAGAGCTCTGAGCAAAGTGCGCAGCAAGGTGTTGAGCAATGGCGGCAGCGTCCGTGCAGACAGCGCTGTCCAAGGAGATCCCAGGGCCACCCATAGGGGTCTGGTATCCACAAATCCGCCGGATCCGGGACCACACGAGCGAGGGGGAGACACGGGAGCCCAAGGATGAGACATACCGCTCCCAGCACTCCTGCTTACGCCATGCGATAAGGCGACGGGTCAGGGCACGGAGCCTCTTAAAGGCGATGAGGGTCTCTAGAGACGGGTGCCGCCTATGACGCTGGAGAGCCCGCCTACGGTCGCGAATAGCCTCAGCAATCTCCGGCGACCACCAGGGGACAGCCTTCCTCCGAGGGAGTCCCGAAGAGCGGGGGATGGCAGCCTCGGCTGCCGAAATGATTGACGTGAAGACACGGACCACCTCGTCAATGTCACCCTGTGAGGGAGACTCAATGGTTGCAGCGGAAGTAAAAGCCGGCCAGTCAGCCCTGTGGAGAGCCCAGCGGGGCAGGCGCCCAGAAGAATGACACTGGGGCAGTGACAAATAGATGGGAAAATGGTCACTACCACACAGGTCAGGATGTACCCTCCAGTGGAGGGATGGGACAAGTCCGGGGCTGCAAAGAGAGAGATTGATGGCCGAGAACGAGCCATGGGCCACACTGAAATGCGTGGGAGCACCGGTATTCAAGAGGCTAAGGTCGAGCTGAGCCAACACATGCTCCACGGCACGACCGCGGTCATCGGAGACAGTCCCCACCCCATAGAGGGTTGTGGGCATTGAAATTGCCCAGAAGCAGCACTGGTGGCGGGAGCTGAGCCAGCAGCGCAGCCAAGACATGTCGGGGGAGCTCCCCATCCGGAGGAATGTAGACAGAGCAAACAGTAATAGCTGCTGAGAGCTCAAACCTGACAGCGACTGCCTCTAAAGGCGTCAGAAGGTGTACTAGCGAGCTACAGACAGAGTGGTGAACAAAGAGGCAAACTCCACCTGATGCTCGTTGACAGGCAGCACGGTTCTTATAGTATCCCTGATAACCACGAAGGGCGGGGGTCCGCATTGCTGGAAACCAAGTTTCCTGCAGAGCAATGCAGAGAACAGGGGAAGCACTCAGAAGCATCCGGAGCTCAGGCAGGTGGCGGAAATAACCGCCACAATTCCACTGGAGAATGGAAGCAGTAAGGGACTGGGAGGGCGTGAAGGCGACTAAGAGGCAGACGGCGCCTCAGAGCCAACTGCTGCCACCGGGGGGAGAGTCAGCTGAGGCCATAGGAAAGGCCCCCGAGGGTTCCGTGAGGGCGAGATCCGTGGCAGAGGCGAGGATCTCCACCTCATCCCCGGAGCCAGAACTATGTACAGCAGGCGGCACTGAAACCGCCGGAACGTCCTTCTTCTTGGACACATTCTGTTCCTTCTTCTCGCGTCTGCCCTTAGGGTGAGAGGGCTGGGAGAGCTTCTCTGAAGGAGCGTCAGAGGCTGACGACGACGCACAAGCCCTACGACCAGCAGGTGGCGGAACCTTCAGCCACTGGCTGACATCCGGCTGGGTAGGAGAAGAAACGGAGGAAGGGAGAGCCCCGAGGGACCCCTTCCGCGAGAGAGGAACCGGCAGAGGCAACGCCGGTGGAGAAGGAGGGGGAGGGATCGAGCCCCCCGGTTTTTGAGCAGATGTCACTCCCGAAGTAAGCGTGGGGGGTGCGACAGAAGAGGGTTTGCCCCCAATGGCTAAGGGGGCAACAGAGGAAGGCGTGCCCCCAGAGGAAGGCGTGCCCCCAGACATGAGGGGGGCATACAGAGAGGCACGGCCCCGAGGGCCCACTGAAGGCGGCACAGAGGAGGCGACAACCGTCGCTCGCGAGGGCGACGATGACGTGGCTGCAGCATAAGATGTTCAAAGGGAAGCAGGATACAACCTTTCAAATTTCAGTTTTGCCTCTCGATAAGTAAGCCGACGTGGCTGCAGCATAAGATGTTCAAAGGGAAGCAGGATACAACCTTTCAAATTTCAGTTTTGCCTCTCGATAAGTAAGCCGGTCCAGGGTCTTAAATTCCGAAACGAGTTTTGGAAAGATCTTTGATGTGCAGCAACATGTACACTGTATAAATTCGAATTCCATCAAACACTGCACGTTACTTTCCGAAGCAATGAAATCGAGATTGCGACACGATTTTGTAAGCCAGCCATAGCTCATGTCACGTGACCTCGCCAGCTGATGACAGCGTAGGACACGTGATGTAGTCAACCAATAGCAAGATCACTCTTAAGAAGCGCGAACACACAAAAAAGAAAAGTTAATGGTTTAAATTAATACACATAGTGTTGCTGCAAGAAAAACGGAGCTTTCACAAATAATACTGGTCTCGAAGATTAATGAGGTGCAAGAGAAGCTAAGATTCCACATATAATGCTGAACTTTTTACGCGTGTTACACTTTAATATACATCACACAAATGTGCTAGTAAAATTTTTAATAATGATGTAAATGTCTGATCTTCTGGGCTCGAAACTCTTCTAGATGGGTCGTCCTCAAAGAGTTGTTTTTTAAATGAGAGTCAAACGCTCTGTGATTTAAGAAATTCATCGTACATTCTTGCACATAGTTTATCTTGTGTAAAAGAAAATTTACTTTGAAACTAACACTTTTCAAACCACCATTCGCAATATTTTCCCGTGACCTGTTAGAAATTGGTTTGTTTCAGTAGTTGCCAGATAACAGGTGTCACTGCGCATCGTAGCGATGACGCATGTTCATACGTGTAAAACATTAAAAGATCTTGCATTACGTCATAAAAGAAACAAGACATCAAAGGATACTTCAAGAGCATCAGAATTTCGTGAACCATTCTAAAATGCACAATTTGGCTTAAAGTGCACAATCATATGTCTAGATTCAGATGTAAATTTTCTCTGAGTACCAGTGCTGTATTATCACATGTTTGGTTCTTTATTACGGCATAATGCCATACGAGCTAGAAGGTGGAAAACGTGCGCTTGAAATACAGCGAACAGTTGAAACTAGCCATCAGTGTGAAATTAAACACTTCGTTTCAAATAAATTGACTGCCTTAGCGCAAAAGATTAATAAAAGCCAAATATCTTTAGCAAACCAACAAAAATAACTTCATTGTTCTGCAAGGCAATTAATGCTTGACTGTCAAAAAGGTTGAAATAAAACCTGAAACTAGCAACATATTTTAGGCTTCCGTAATTATGGGAACGTATTTTAATTCATTTTGTAACTCCCGGCCATAGAAATTCGTTTTGTTTTCATTTAATGTGAGAGCAATAAACGAAGAGGAAACAGCAAAATCACTAAACGTAAACAAAGGTCACATGGAGACTACCCACCTACCCTCTACAACTCAAGATTGCTCTGTGCATCACCCCCGGATCTATGATATTTCCGAACCGGAGAAATTTAGATAGTGGCACGCAGCCACACGTCTGTAGCCAGAAGCGGATGAAGGTACTACTCATACGCGACTCAACTGCGCATGCGCGAGAGCCCGCCCGCAACTACTCAAATGAATCTCTTGTAAACAGCTGTCACGTCACTCTCATCAGAGGCAATTTGTTGTTAGGAAGCACTGCATATTCTTCCTAAAGCCTTTGACACACTTTGGTTGGCAGACGCTTGTATGAGCACTGTGTTTTGTTGTATATGGCGCATTTCCTTTGCAACTTGAGTTTTATTTTAGTTTTTTTTTTTTTTTTTTTTTTTTTTTTTTTTTTTTTTTTTTTTCCCCCCCCCCCCCTCTTGTTCATGTTTTGTTGCTGCAGTATTATTCTGCAGAAGCGGGATGCAGTAGTATCCTTTGTTAGAGTATTAGTTCTTACCACTCAAAATCACAAAAATTTAACTGGCAACTAAAACAATGAAAAATTCGCGAAATTCTAAAAAATTCCCGGGTTTTTACCGGTTTTCTCCCAGACGAAAAAATTCCCGGGTTTTTCCTGGATCTCCAGGGGCGTATAGACCATGAAAGGAAGACATCAAAGTGATTCAGAGGCATGCTGCTAGATTTATTACCAATAGCTTCGAACATCACACAGGTATTACGGAGATGACTTGGGAACTCAGAAAGGAAGGCCTGGAGGGAACACAATGTTCTTTCCGAGGAACAATACTGAGAAAATTTAGAGAATTGAATTTGAAGCTGCGTGCAGAATAATTCACAAATTTTGTCTAAGGACCATGAAGACAAGATACCAGCAATTACGGCTCATACTGGGGAATATAGGCAGTTGTTTTTTCCTTGCTCTGTTTGCAAGTGAACAGAAAAGGAAATGACTAGTAGTGGTATGGGGTACCATATGCAATGCACTGTATGATGACTTGCGGAGTATGTATGTAGATGTAGGTTTCCTTTAAAAAAATAAGAATGATGGTAGTTTAATGCTTTGTGTGTCCTACAAAGTCTCCCTCTCCCCTCATTTGGGGTACAATGCACAGAAGGTTCATACCACCAAGTGAAACTGCGTGAAAAGTTTTTCTTTGGGATGTTGTTCAACTTGCGATAACATTGGCTTGAATGTCGGTTAAGCTGTCATAGTGCTGATCTTTCATTTGAATTTCTGCACTTGTCATCTTGTGGTTGGTTTGTATCAATACTGGCAAGTCTCATCACCACAGACGACTTTCTCCATAAAAGAACTGTCCAAGATTTGCTTTTCAATCAAGTCATGGCAAGCATAGACATGTCATTATTTTTGTTCATAAGTCAACGCATGCGGGATAAACTTCGCAAAAGCTGATTTTCTTCAAAACATTCTGGAGGGTGTCTTCATACTACGGTAAAACGTCCAGTAGTTAACACTGCCTGCTAATGAGTACTGGTTGAATGCTACAGTTGTTAATACAAGCTGCCACTGTAGTTACTGCACTAATGTCACTTATAGACCGAGAATAAAATGTCTCTGAGCATTTTGTATAGACGGTTTATAGTTTGAACTTAGCCAGTATTTCGTTGGATTTTCTGCTAACTTCAAGACACTGTTCCATTGCAAAAACTGTTAGCTTCATCCAGTTGATGATGTCCTCCATAAAAAACCCAAGTATCACTAAATGATATGATGCACAGATAACATCTGTGAAATTACTCTGATGGAATGCTTGAACGTGTGGGCCACAGTTGAACACAATATATTTCCTAAATAGACCAAATCCATCAGAATAGAAGGTTACAATACTGATTATAACCTCAAACACACAGCCTGAGTATTCTTGGTGTTTCAGAAGCCTGTATGGAGACTTCCGGCATTTGAAAGATGACTGAAATCATCGATGATACACTTTTGTATTTGTTTCCTCTCATACTCAACAAAAGACGAGTCCGCCTAGTCCTGTGATCTTACTGACTTTCCTCTTCTTTCTAACCTTACTCAACTTATCCCTCTTTCCTCCCTGTGGCAGAAACTACTAGGAGTTCTGAAAGTTAGGATTAGTTTTTTCACTTTTAAATTCACTGATATTTTGCTTCCTGAAGCTAAGTACAGGCAAATCATTCTTTATCTTTGTAATTTTATAACAACATTAACAAGCTTTGCAGGAAAAAAAAGAATTGATTCCAAGTAGGTTTGAAGTAACAAGAAAAGCACAGTTCTGTAAACAGCCCAAAGTTAACTGAAACATCCGTTATCACAATGGCAGTGTAACAACTGTTCTACAGGGTGTCTCAAAAGAAAATTTAGAAAAAAAGTCCATAGGGACTCAAATCTGAAGCGCATGGGGGCCAATTTGTCACCCCTCCTGGAGATCAATTTGCCACAGAAAATTTCATGAACTCGCAGTACAGACTCACTGGATGTTTATGCTGTGCCTATGTCTTGCCAAAACCATATTCTTTGGTTATAATCAGGTAAGTTCCGCAATCCAGGCACCAAAAACTCATTTAATATTGTCACATAATGTTCCTAATTCACTGTAACAGCATGGCCGCACTCACCCTCGCCTTGAGCCGACATTGCAGCCCATACAGTAAGGTGTTTCTCATGCTTCTTTTTATGATTCTCTGCATTCCAGTAGCACTAATTTTACTTCCTGACGTGACAATTTAGGTGAAAATGAGCCTCGTCAAAAAACAAGATGATGTTAAATGAAGGACACTCAGTCACATCATTAACCAACAGCAGCCTTGTCTGGCATCCTGAGGCTTTAATTCTTGCACCAACTGGATCATGTCAGGGTGTAGTTTATGGTTTTTTTGCAGAATTTGGTGCAGTGATGGTCTATGCACATTTACAGAACTTGCATGCTTACAAATGGAGAGATCAGGATTGTCACAAACAGACCGATTTACACTCTCCTCGTATTTGCCTGTTCTTGATGACCTTGTTCATCATGATTTTGGTTTGGTCAGTGTTGAACTGGTCAAATGTTTCGATCCATTTCTGGATAAGGAGCACACTAGGAGCATCAATTTGTTGCGCATCTGCAGAGAGGTCCTCAAACATAAACTTGATTTTGAGATACCCATAGTCCTAGTGCACGATCTCAAGAATATGCCTATAAAATTGTAATTAAATGCTAAACAAATACTAACAAAGAGATAGAGGTGAGGTTGACCCTTAGGAATTTAGTCAATGTGGAATGTTTCCTGAGAACAGACTGCACATTCTCTATGTGAGAATTTTACAAAAGCAATGATTTGGTGATTGTAGCATGGAGGAAATTTTGCAGTGATCATGGATTGTGTAATGTAAATGATGCTCCAAGTGTTCTGCTTATCCAGAAATGGATCGAAACATTTGACCAGTTCAACACTGACCAAACCAAAATCATGATGCCCAAGGTCATAAAGAACAGGCAAATACGAGTAGAGTGTAAACAGGGAGACCCTCCCTGTTTACCTTTCCCCTGTTGCTTCATAACCTGGGTTGTGAGTAACTGAATCCACTTTCCCTTCTTCCCCTTTTTTCCGAAAGCTAGGATACGTAAATCTTCTGTTCTGTTTTATGTATCTATCGGCTGTACTGAGCTGACTTAAGTACTGGCCAGCCCCTCTATCTCTTTGTTAGTATTTGTTTCACATCTTTATATGAGATTTTCCATTAATCATTTAATTAAATGTTAAGCATGCCAGTGGCAAAAGAATAGATACTGAGGCACTTGCTGAAGATATGGGCATCAAAGCTGTTAACAATGGGAAAAAAATTGTAATCTGCTTCCAATGCAAACACACAAACAAAAGTTAAGGAGCATATTAATTGCTGTATCATTGTTGGGATGAATTATATAAAATTATCATCAGTAGTGTGTAAAAACAGCTGCTATTGCTCAAAATTACCAAGACCACACAGGATCCAGTAGAATGTATGCAAAATTTACAGGTGTAACATCTGCATTTCAAAATAAATTTTACTACAGTTCTCTGACAGAATGTAATACTCAGGGATTGGGTGGAAACATGTCCTACCTTTGTGCATGACGAGCAGTAAAATTATCACCTATGAATCAATGACACCTATGGAGATTTCTCAAAATTCGAACATAAAACTACATCCTGTATTTTCTTCGAGACAGCACACAGGGATTCCAAAACATCAATTACAATCAAAGGAAAACACATATGTTACTTGCCAGGAAGCAATATAACCATATCCTTGTCTCCACTGAATTTTGAAAGCATTCAACTGAGTACCTCACTAACACGCAGACAAGAAAATTTGTCCATTAGGAGGGCTACCTAGCTGGGTTTGGTATTAGGCAAAGTTTTCTTGACATGCAGACAGCATACTGTCCTGGATATGAAGGGTAACAAAGTCATGGCAAGAATTCAAAAACCCTGGGCCAAGTTTAATGTGCTGTATTTCAATGAATAATTCTGGCAAAGCTGCAAAACTTGGCAAAATTATTTCATAATTTGAATTATGCGCATTCTGAAAGGTCAATGTATTTTAGTTCACTATTTTTATGTTTATTAGTAGAACGTCATAAAACCAAAGCTTATGAAACATCTCACTTGTGAATATTTGTACAACTAGTACGGAAATAATTTAAAGCTATAATGGTTTTTAATCAACAATGACTGTTTTAAAAATATGGAAAGGTTTTGCAAATACTGCTACCAGTCACAAAATCTGTTCATTTCTTAAATTATTTAATTAGCAACACGTTTCAAGGTTGACATCATCAGGCTGCAGTGGGAGTAAAAAACCTTTAACATAAGTGTGTGAGCACGCACACGCACACAGACAAATACATAAAAAAGTCAATAGGTACAATGGGTCACTGTTCACATGAAAATTATTTTAAAATAACATTCACTTTGTTCTTTTGGTGTGGCAGGTTTCTTATGACATGCTGAGGTCCCTTTATTTCTATGGCTTTTTTTTACCTTGTTAGCTGCTGTTCAGAAACTTTTAAAGTTATCTTTAAACATGATATCACAAACACATCAACAGTGCAGAAAACTAGGTGGTGGTCAAAAGAAAACTAATTTCGATTTGAGTATTGATATTTCAATCCTGGTGTCAAATTGAAATAAGTTTTGTTTTGACTGCCATCTTGTATTCGGCACTATTGATGTGTTCGTGATACGGTGTTTCAAGGTAACTTTAAAAGTTTCTGAACAATGACTATCAAGAGCAAAAGAGGCATAGAAATAGAGGGACCTCAACACAAAATAAGAAGCCTGCCACATAACAAGAACAAAGTGAGTGTTTGTTTAAAAAAATTGTCATGCAAACAGCAGCCCATCATACAAAGTGACATCACCTCTTATTAGGGTATATCCTCTTTCTCCATAGGATGACCAGGGCACATACTAAGACTATAGTAAGAAGCTTCAATATATATGTGCACTTGAGTTAAATTTTTTTTGCAATGCCACTGTAATCTGATGACAATGATGTTTGGTTTTGTTGGGCACTCAACTGCGCAGTCATCAGCGCCCAGTAATCTGATAAGGTCTAACCTCTAAACATGTTGCTAATTAAATAATTTAAATCTTCAATAAATTCTACTACTGGTAAAAGTATTTATAAATCCTTTTCATAGTACTGAAATGTTGATTAAATCTATCACATTCATAACACGGATACCAAGCGAATATTAAAAAGGTAATGGAAAGTCCTTATGAAATGTAAACTTTGATAGATTTTGGACGAATCCTTTTTCCAGTTGTAGAGTATGCAAAAGATGGGCGTGAATGTGTAACCACCTTCCCACCCACCCACACACGCTTGTATGTCTACATTGTGCTAGCATAATGTGGCCACTCATGTGTGTGTGTGTGTGTGTGTGTGTGTGTGTGTGTGATGTATAGCTTATAAAAGGATTTGTCCAACAGCTACCCAAGTCTTTAGTCGTGTATCTGTGCCTTTCAATGACTACTAGAGAGAGAGAGAGAGAGAGAGAGAGCGAGGGGGGGGATTTGGAGTAGAGAACCAACTAGCGAGGGGGGGCGGCGGCGTCGGAGTGGGCATATGCTCAAAAGAAGTCCCTTGATAACTGATCACATTCTACTTACAAAATTTCATATTAAGCTACAAGTATTATAAGTATTCAGTTATCTGCACAGCATACTCACATAATTTCATTGTTGCGTATTATTTTCACTGCCACATCCATATTACCTCTTGCACTATCTCTAGCTCGTATTACATTTGAAAATACGCCTTGACCAGTGTATCCATAAACAACATATCGACCATCCATGATTTCCCCAATTCTGACCCTATAATATCCTTCCGCATCATCCCAGTTATCAGTGAGACTAGGATTTTCTGGACCACCATGGGCTTTGTCAACTGTACTTGGACTCTGTAAATTCAAACAATTTAAAAAAATTAATTAGCAGCTTTTACCAAATTAAAGAACACAAGGAAAAACTGGGAGAGGGAGAGATAGTAGTTTTACATAAATTTTCATATCTCGCTAAACTGTAATTCATATGTAAGCTCCCTTCAGGTATAGGTCTACATAATTTAATTTTTATAACACAGTTGCAATGTGGCTGGACATTTCTTTTAAATAGTCTTTTTTTTAATAGTGCTATGTATCACTCATCCTTCCCATGTTCTTGAAAAAGGTCAATCCATCTTGACCTGGGTTTGAAGAGCCTTGTCCCTTCTTTCTAATCTTCCAAAACTATCCTCCCTGAGAAACAACTATATTTACAGAAGCTAAGACAGTATTGTGTATTTTTGTGTGTGTATCAGCAGAAGGGATATTCTGTCTCCAGAAGCTAATTGTGTCTCATAATTTTACAGTTTCATTCATTTAAACTAAACTATGCTTGTGCATTTACTGGTGACGTAGTTGGATATATAACTGTGGCTCATTTTATCAGGTGTTTTAATTATCCCAGCTACTCACACCTGGGAATACTTGTAACTTACATGTAGCTGATACAGTCTATAAACATTCTCATGAACAGTGGAACTTTCACACAGTAGCGTGGAGGATGTAAGCCCCACCTTCCATAAAGTATGCAACCACTAAACCCCTGTTTCTGCCTCATAATGTAACATCTACCCTCAGTTTTGACTGTGAGCTTTATTTTACTACGACATGTAAGTATTGCCCACAAAGGAGTAGGAAGTGCTTCAATAGTCATTCTAGCACAAATAACTGAAATACAACACAGTAGCATGAAATATGGCATGCAAGAATTACTATTTTAGTGCTATCGCAGCATACAGTACTGCTTAGTTGCTACTGTTGGCAGTGGCCAGACACAAAACATAGAGAACTCAAAACCTCTTCGGAGACACTGACCTTGGGAGTCAAGGATTAAACAAAACAGTTACATACTGTACTGATTATCATAATGTTCTATTTTTGTCTGCATTCAAAGATTATTGATTTATCCCTATAAAAAAATAAAAAGAAAACTTACATTTAGTGCCTCTAAATTGTCACCCTCAGCAAACATATCCCACTCATTTTTCTTCCCATCTTTACGATCTTTCCTTTCTTGCTTATTTTCTTTGTCATCTTCTTCTTCCTTAACAGCAGCTGGATCATATGATGTAAAGCGTGATTTTCTTTTCTCCTTTGGTTTTGAGTCCTCATTATCATCCTCTGTTTTAATTGTCTCAGTTTTTATTTCAGGTACATTTGGTTTGCAATTGTCAGGACAGTTAACTGGTTTCTCACAAACACTGCTTTGCCCAGACATGTTCATATTCGAAGCATTAGAATCTTCACTTAATGCTCCCAACCTCTGCAAAAAAATAGCAAATATTAATTAATTAATTACTATTATTAACAACAAATCTCCTACACAGAAAACTTTAATTTTGAAACCAAACCACTTGTAAAAAATCATTTACGCTATGGTTGTTCAGCCAATAAGGTTTTTTCGTACCTATCATACATGCACTATCACTGAACTAATTCTTATTAGAAGGATGCACCAAATCTTCATTCACGACAGACTGTTTCAGCATTTACAGCCATTGTCATGTACCTGTGAATAAAATTTGGGTGAGAATACGTATAAATGTGAATGTCATTCATATTATAAAATGATTATATATTACACATGTCTAGACTGATGTGATGTCCATGTTACGCTGTTAGTGAACTGTCTTTAACTGCCACTGTTTTGATAAGATCGTCAAAAATTTTGGTTAATAAAATAATATCAATGTTCATCTGTATAATCTTTGTAAACATATAGTTTCATAAGAGTTGAACAGTCAAAATACTGCCAAACCACAATTAACATTTTTTTCGGTATATTTACGTCATTTACCATCTTATCAAAACAGTGGCAGTTATGAGACAGTTCACTAACACTGTAATATGGAAATCACATCAGTCTATATGCGAGAACAATACTGTTATTTTAACATAAATGACATTCACATTTATACAAGTTCTCACTAAAATTGTATTCGCCAGTACTTGACAATGGTGATAAAATGCCAAAACAATCTGCAGTGAATAAAGATTTATTATAAGCAGCTACTCTGGTGCATATTTATAATAATCATGTCATTAATAGACGTACTGTGTATTCTGCTGCTGGTTCCAAAGAAGAAAAATTGAACTAATTCTTGTTTTTCAAGCATTTCAGTCTACCTGCTACTGGCTTGGAAGACATTCCATATCCTAAACAACAGCCTCAATATTCACTATTTTTTAAGATGTCAATCTTAGCCTAGATCACCTTTTCTTCTGTGGCCTACACAATACATCCCCAGTATATCCCATTCTCTTTATAAAATTACTACTAATTTCACAGTATGGTTTGAAAAAGTTTTCCACAAACTAGTCCATCTTAAACACCATAAAATGAGATGAGAAACATTCCTTCAATTTGTGATTACACAGTTTGATTAACAGCTGTAATTGGGTAAGCCAAATGATATTTCTCACAAATAAATGTAAAGGAAGAGTGTGTGATCACAGCAAAGAGTAGGGTGGTGGTGGTGGCGGCGGCATTATGTTTGTTCGGAACTTCCTGGGATGAAGATGAAAGACTGTAATGTACGCAATTTTTCAAAAGGAAGATGGCAAATTTAACAACCTGAGCATGCAACAGAGAGAAGAAGTGTTTTGTTGATGCTGCACATTTTTGCCATTTTGACCAAGATAAAACTAATGCTGCAGTGTTCTTTTTCAGCACGTCAGAGTAGAAGTTGGCACAGAAACATCAAAGTGAAAAATCTGTACAAATCACGTGTTTATTTACATATAACAGCTGACTTCAGAATTTTACTTTGTGTGAGAAAAGCGTGTGCAAGATTCATCTGCCAATCTGAAATTCTAGATTCACATATTTAACAATTTGTATTGCTCCTGCAAAATCTTTCATTGACTGTATCAATACCCAGATGTATCACAATATATTGTGAAATTTCAAACATTTGTGTTATTATCAATCATAGGCTTAAATTTGTTTGTGCTCTTTTAAAATTTTTGACAACAGTAGGCCTATACTCATTCAAATAACTGTTCTCTAATTTCATTGTATTTTTACATTAGAAATAGGTCTTTTCTGAGAATTTTCGGACACTTGCAAAACTATATTTTCATAAGTTATGGGTACAAAAGTTTTGGATAAGTAATTCATTTTTTTGCAAATGAGCGTTTGTGACGGCCAAAGAACAGATCACTGCTGAATTTCATTGTACATCAATGCATATAATTGTGTACTTTCAAGAATTTTTGGAAGTTACCATTGTCCCGTGCATAATCTAATTTGTACCAATTTGGGATTTGTGATTTTGTTACTCTAGCAGATACTCTAACTTATTGTGTTACATCTAGTTTTTCCTTCAAGAAGAATATATATTATCTACGTTTATCATAAATTAACTCTATTTTCAAGTTTGCTAACAACTATAATTTATCTCAAAAAGTTTTGGGAAAATAATAAATTTGTACCACAGGTTTTTTGTTGCCTCAATAGAAATCTCATTTTGTATATTTGCTTCAATTCTTATACGGAATAAGAAGCATTTTAACTCAACAGATTGTAAGACAATCAGTGGGCTTGGTTTAAAGTTACTTGATCACTGGCCTGTAATACATTGCACCAGGCAAAATGCAGCCCCACTGAATGATGATCTCAAACATGGAACGAATTGGTTGACACTCGTAAGCAGCTGGAAATGCCCTGGCTATTGTGAAATGATTGG
The DNA here is from genome assembly GCF_021461395.2 of Schistocerca americana. Classification (NCBI taxonomy): domain Eukaryota; kingdom Metazoa; phylum Arthropoda; class Insecta; order Orthoptera; family Acrididae; genus Schistocerca; species Schistocerca americana. Next base: position 471,308,650 of record NC_060122.1, on the reverse strand, counting down.
CATGTTCTGTGATTCATTATGCTGGAGGAGCTCCCAAGAGTCATGTACCTCCGGTATCAGTACCAAAGGTACCTTAAGTAATATCCTCTCCTGTGGATCCTATCCCCTATGTGGAAAGTACAGGATACGTCATTACTCGTCCACTTGACTGTGAGTGGCTTTTCAATGGCAGAACTAGGCATCCTGTACAGGGCAGATGGGGACCAGGGAGGACGCAAGCTGTTACAGCAATTTCCCTAACCAAAAAGTTCAAGGTGCAGTCTTTCACTGACACTGAGCCAGTGGGACTCACTTCATTTGTTTTGGGGAACATGTTTTGTCTGGTGTCAAGAGGAGGTGAACACAGAAGGATAGGGCTCTATTATTGCAGCAGTCCGAACATGCAATGAAGGTACCCCTTAGGGAAATGGCAACAACAGACAGGAAACAAGGTGCACTCAATGTGTATGCCTGGGGGCCTCATTCAACATGTTGAAGAGGCTATTCCAGCAGCCACTGAAGGAACAGGGTGCAACCCAACTGCTGGTTGTGGCGTATATTGGAACAAACGATGCCTGTCACCTGGGCTCCAAGGTTGTATTTGGATCATTCCAGCGACTGGTACAGAAGACCAGCCTTATGCACAGTTTCAATGAAGCTCACAATTTACAGCATTGTCCCCAAAACTGAACATGGCCCCTTGGTTGTAAGTTGAGTGGAAGGACTGAACCAGAGACTTTGAAGGTTCTGTGACAAGCTAGGCTGCGACTTTGGCAACTGTAGGGCTCCTTTATATGGGACAGATATGCATTACACATCAGAGGCTGCTACTCATGTAGCTTACTGTTTGTGGGGTGCACATAAGGTGGTGGTGAAGTATTTGGAATACCAGAGTTTGAAATGCTCATGAAAAGCAATGAAGCTCACATTATACCAGCTACAGAAAGCTGGTTTAAAACCTGAAACTGACAGCAATGAGATTTTTGAGGAAAATTTAAGTGTATATCGAAAAACAGATTAATGGGAAATAGAAGTGGTGTATTTGTGGCAGTAGCCAAGAAAATCAAATGTACTGAGGCAGAAACTGAAGCTGTATGTGAGCTTGTTTGGGCAAGATTCAGTATCAAGAATGAGCTTAAAACGATAATTTGATCTTCTATTACCCACCACACTCATTTTCTGAAGTAACAAAAACTTGAGAGAAAACCTCAGTTTGCTTGTACATAAGTTCCCCAATTATACTGTAATCATTGGTGGAGACTTTAATCATCCAACAATCAACTGGGAAAATTACAGATTTGTTGTTGGTGGGGGTGATAAGACATCCTGTGAAAGATTACTAAATGCCTTCTCTGAAAACTACCTAGAACAGATAGTTCATAACCCCCTAATGACAGTAGTATTTTGGTTCTAACGGCAACAAACAGACCTGACCTCTTGAGGATATCTACATCGAAACAAGTATCAGAGACTATGACACGTTTGTGGCAACATTTCAATGAGGAACTTAAAACTTTCAGCACAGGGCAGGAATATGTAGAGGAACTATGGGTCAAGTTTAAAAGGATAGTTGACCACGCACTGGATTGATAGATAACCAGTAGAACACTTCATACTGGGAAGAACCCTCCATGGTACAGTCACTGTAAAGAAACTTCTGAAGTAGTAGACTCGACTGCATAATAAGTAGTGTAGGACTATAGACAGAGAGATGCTAACAAAACACATTTGGTTGTCAGGAGAGTAATTCATGAAACCTTCAATGATTACCATAGCAGTAAACTGTCAAAATGATCTTTCACAAAACCCAAGTAAATTTAGTGAATGAGACAGGATCTGAAATTGAGGGTAGCAAAGCAAAAGCTGAAATGCTTAACTCCATTTTCAGATGTTAGTTTACAAGGGAAAACCCAGGAGAACTGACCAATTTAATCCTCTTACCACTGAAAAGATGAGTGGCATTGAGAAACAGCTGAACTTGTTAAAAACTAATACAATTCTTCTAACTATAATTCATCACAGAACCCTTGAACAAAAAATTATGCCAAATTCTCAGAAGAAAGCACAGGCCACACCTGTCAACACAGAGGACAGTAAAAATGATCCACAAAACTACAGTCCAATATCCTTGACACTGATTTGTTGTGGAATCTTAGAACATATTCTGAGCTCAAACATAGTGAGGTATCTTGAACAGAACGACCTCCTCTATGCAAACCATCATGGAGTCCAAATACTAAGATCATGTGAAACCCTTACTGTTCATGTTGTATATTAATGATCTTGTGGACAATATTAATAATAACCTCATACATTTTGCAGATGATGCAGTTATCTAAAAAGAAGTACCGTCTGAAAGAAGATACATAAATATTCAGTCAGATCTTGATAAGATTTTGAAGTGGTGCAAAGATTGGCAACTTGCTTTACATGTTCAGAAATTTAAAACTGTGCTCTTCACAAAACAACAAAATGGAGTATCCTATGACTACAATACCAATACGTCACTGTTGGAACTGGCAAACTCAAACAAATACCTACAAATACCTGGATGTACACTCTGTAGGGATATGAAATGGAATGTTCACATAAGCTCAGTCGTGGGTGAAGCAGGAGGTAGACTTTTGTTTATTGGTAGAATATTTGGGAAGAGCAGTCAGTCTACAAAGGAGATTGCTTACAAATCACTTGTCTAACCCATTCTAGAATACATCTCAAGTGTGTGGGAGCTGTACCAAATATGACTAACAGGGGATATTGAACATATACAGAGAAGGGCAGCACAAACTGTCAAAGGTTTGTTTGACCCATGGGAGAGAGTCACAGAGATGCTCAAGAAACTCAACTGACAGACTCTTGCAGACAGACTATCCCAAGAAATTCTACTAAGAATGTTTCAAGAACTGGCTTTAATGATAACTCTAGTAATATACGACAATCCCCTACGTATCACACACAGAGGGATTGTTAGGACAAAATTTGAATAATTACGCACATAAACACGTGTTCAAACAATAATATTCTCAAGTTTCATACATCAGGGTGTATACATGGACGAGGAAAAAAAATTCCTGGTTGAAAATACACTTTCTCCCGGGTGAAAATACACTTTTTCCCTTTAAGTGACAGTATACTTTTCCTCGGCACTGTAAAACTTATCAATCCTTAGAATGTTAATGGTTTTCTACACAGACATAGAATTTGCCGGCACTTGAGAAAAAGAAACCCAGGGGGGAAAAAACATCTTTTCGAAAGATCTTAGATGTGCAGCAACATGTACGCTGCATTTTTTCGTGTTAGGGAGGTATAAATTCGAATTCCACCAAACAATGCACGTTACTTTCCGAAGCAATGAAATCGAGATTGCGATGGGCTTTTGTAAGCCAGTCATGGGTCATGTCATGTGATCTCGCCAGCTGATGACAGCATAGGACACGTGATGTACTCAACCAATAGCAAGATCACTCTTTAAGTAGCGCGTACACACAAAAAAGAAAAGGTAATGGTGTAGATTAATACACATGGTGTTGCTACAAGAAAAACAAAGCTTTCATAAGTAATATTGGTCTCTAAGATTAATAAGCTGCAAGAGAAGCTAAGTTTCCATTTATAATGCTGATCTTTTTGCGTGTGTTACACTTTAAGATACATCACACAAATGTGCCAGCAAAATTTTTAATAACAACGTAAATGTCTGATCTTCTGGGCTCGAAATTCTTCTAGATGGTCGTTTTTAATTGAGAGTCAAATGCTCTGTGATTTAAGAAATTCATCGTACGTTCTCGGACATAGTTCATCTGGTATAAAAGGAAATTTACTTTGAAAGTAACAATTTTCAAGCCACCATTCACAATATTTTCCCGTGACCTGTTAGAAATTGGTTCGTTTCAGCAGTTGCCAGAGAGCGCCAGATAACAGGCGTCACTGCGCCTACGCAGCTACGATGACACAGGAAGCCCGCATCTTCGTACGTGTAAAACGTTAAAAGATCTTGCATTATGTCATAAAAGAAACAAGACATCAAAGGATAATTCAAGAGCATCGGAATTTCGTGAACCATACTAAAATGCATAATTCGGCTTAAAGTGCACAGTTGTTATGTCCAGTACTGTATTATCTCATGTTTGGTTCTTTATTATGGCATAATGCCATACAAGCTAGAAGATGGAAAACGTGCACTTGAAATGCAGCAAACAGTTGAAACTAGCCAACAGTGTGAAATTAAACACTTCGTTTCAAATAAATTGACTGCCTCTGCGCAAAAGATTAACAAAAGCCAAATCTGTTTAGCAAACCAACAAAAATAACTTCATTGTTCTGCAAGGTGATTAATGCTTGACTGTCAGAAAGGTGGAAATAAAACCTGAAACTAACAACATATTTTAGCCTTCTGTAATTATGCGAACGTATTTTAATTCATTTTGTAGCTCCCGGCCACAGAAATCCGTTTTGTTTTCATTTAATGTGAGAGCATTAAACGAAGAGGAAACAGCAAAATCACTAAACGTAAACACAGGTCAAGTGGAGACTACCCACCTCCCCACTACAACTCGGACTGCTCTGTGCATCAGCCCCAGATCTACGATATCTCCGAACCGGAGAAATTTAGATAGTGGCGCCCAGCCACACAATTGTAGCCAGAAGTGGGAGAAGGTGATACTCATACGCGACTCAACTGCCCATGCGCAAGAGCCCGCCTGCAACTGCTCAAATGAACATAATGTAAACAGCTGTCACGTCACGCTCAGCGGTGGCAATTTGTTGTTAGGAAGCACTGCATATTCTTCCTAAAGCCTCTGACACACTTTGGTTGGCAGACGCTTGTACGAGCACAGTGTTTTGTTGTTGCCTATGGCGCATTTGCTTTGTGACTTAAGTCCCCTCCCCCCTCTCGTTCACGTTTTGTTGCTGCAGTACTATTCTGCAGAAGCAGGATACAGTAATATCCTTCGTTAGAGTACTGGTTCTTACCAGTCAAAATCACAAAAATTTAACTGGTAACTAAAACAATGAAAAATTCGCAGAATTCTAAAAAATTCCCGGGTTTGTCCGGTTTTCTCCCGGACGAAAAAATTCCCAGGTTTTTCCCGAATCTCCCGGGTCATATACACCCTGTACATGGATGGGATAACAGGAAACCTTATTATCTGGTACAATGGGACAACCCTCTGCCATGCAATTCCCAGTGGTTTGCAGAGTATAGACGTAGATGCAGACACAAGACAATCAGATAACACACACTAAGAATCTGTTGTCCCTACTGGCAAATGTATGTTCTTCAAGCAGTTTACGAAACATTCCACACATTTCTCAAGAGAAACATTTCAGTTACAGGACAAAAATTACAACAAACAATTAATATAATTAAAGACAAGAAAACTATACCACTATGATGCTAATTCTTACAATCCTTGGCCAGACACATCTTAACCAGTCACAAAATGTTCACAGACAGACGGCTACTAATTAGTACCAAATATGTTGACAAATAGAACTCTTAAAGCATGAGCTATTCCAAGGCCAGTCTTGAATTAATTCAATGACAGCTACAGTAAATTCTCCTTTACAAGTGGGTAGTTATATATATATATAAACAATACTAAGTCCACGCCACAGCAGTCGAAGAGAATGGTAATGCAAGTGTGAGGCGTGCGTACTTGTGTGTGTGTGTGTGTGTGTGTGTGTGTGTGTGTTTTTCTTTTCTGAAGATAACTTTTGGCCAAAAGCTCAGAGAGTAACAGTCTTTTTATTGTGCCTGTCTGCAAGTCAACACTTCATCTTTATAGTGTGTGGTAATCTATCCTTTACAGAATATTTATGTTTAATATTTATTTAACAATGAAGTCATTAGAAATGAAGCATAAATTCAGGCTGGAGATGGATGACGAAAGAATTATAATCAGAGCAGATTTCATTGGAAATTGTATGGTGTTTGCATTACTAGATTCAGGGAGATTACAGAAAGCCTAAATCTGAATGATCAGATGGGGATTTAGCCCTGGCCCTCCTGAATGTAATTTCAGTGTCTTGACCACTATGTTCTTCTTTCAGTGAAAAACTTACAGCTCTGAAACTGACCTCTGGTACATTTATGATACAACTCCAGAATTATTTTAGAAACACCATGCACAACTTCTTAGGCATAGACAGCACTGATCATATTTATTACTTGTATCACAATAACAATAATAATAATAATAATAATAACAGGTACCACATCGTGTAAGCAAGAGAGTTCTCTCAAAAAAAATTTCTCATCTTAACTAAAGCACTGAAAACAGACTAAAAACCACATTCAGGCTGACCAGAACACCAGCCCTCATAATTAATCGGTGAGGCGCATTCTAACTGGGGCAAGTATACCTTGCCACGTCCTATAATCAGGTGCTTTAATATGCTTGGCTACCTGGCTGGGTCTGCTGACATTTAATATAAGGTAATCTCCGAATAAGATTTTACTCACTCTTAGTAGTTCCTCCCGCTGTTTCCTTCTCTTTTCAATAATTTGTTCTTCATCTTCATCTTCTTCAATGTCAAAATCACAACTGTAAATAGCAAGAAAATGTGTTAGGACCACAAAAATTCAGAATTTCCTTTGTAAATACTAAGTACATATTCATATACATCTGTCGCAAGTAGAAGTACACATACATCATGCTAGTTAGTATACAGAATGCCATCATGACTGTTACTTATACTTTTTCCTTACACATACATGCCTGACCCAATACATTGGGAGGGATGGGCTTGGAACAATAAGCTAAAGAAAGGGAATGTAGAATTAATGGCAGAGGTTGGAGAGCCCTAAGTGGAAGACATAGTGTAAGAGATGGAAATGGAAGTGTTAAGGGAGAACTGGAAATGGGAGAGGCACAAGGAAAATGGAGAAAGAAAGGACAGAGCGTAGAGGGAGAGACAAAGGGAGAGGTGGGAAAGAGAAGGGGAGACAGGAATGGAATGTTGGAAAGGGAAAGAAACAGCAAGACAGGAGGGAGAGAGGTAGAGAAGATGGAAACATGTGATGGTAGACATATACTCAAGAAGATTATTTTTAGTCACCAGTCTTCCGAGTGGTTCAATGACGTCCGCCATGAATTACTATCTTGTGCTAACCTCTTCAACACAGAGTAGCACTTACACTGAACATTCTCAATTACACTGTTCTACAAAAAAAAACTTTTTCTCTATTTCTGATAAAAAATATTGTGATCCTAGTTGTATTTTGAGTGCTGAAGTGAAAACTGTTTTCGGTTTTTTTCTGTCAGGGATAGTTTATGAGTAATCGCAATTTTATTTCTCTTTTCAGTTTCTGATATAGTGCAGCAAACGTGAGGTGAAATTCAACAAACAAATGCACATCTTTATGATGTTATAAGTTCATCACATTAATGGAGGGTGGGATCTAACTTATAACACAGTAACGTTTGTGTATACACTTTGAAGCATTTATGTGACATGAGAAATTACAGAAAATTGACAAACAATGAGCCACTGCCTTGTAAAGCACATCACTTTTTTCTCTTGTATTGTGAATCTTTCTTCTCTCGAATGATATTCTAGCAATAATATGCTAACATAGAAGGTACCCACTTCCCTTCATAGCACCTTTCTATGGTAGAAATGTCTTTATGGAATCTTTCCCCATGTTCATCCGATACGTCACTACAACTCTCTGTGAAGTAGTCCAGATGAGAGTCCATCATATGTACCTTCAAAGACATATTGCACCCCAAATCCTGATATGCTTTGATCATATCCTTCATCACTGCTTTGTAGTTAGTAGTTGTTCTTCTTCCGAGGAAGTTTTCTGACACCATCTTGAAACAGTCCCATGCAGGTTTTTCTTTATGAGTTAAACATGCTCAAAATTTGCACCTTTCTGCAGCTCCCTGATTTGTGGGCCCACGAATACACCTTCCTTTATTTTTGCAGCTGAAAGACGGGGGAATTTGGTAGCTAGATATGCAAACCCACAGCCTGTTGGATCTATGGCCTTCACGAATTGTTTCATCAGGCCAAGTTTGATGTGAAGCGGTGGAAGTAGTATATATTCAGGAGCTACCAGACTTTCACGTTGTACATTCTTTTCGCCAACTTTCCATCTTCGCCTAGGCCATTTCTTTTTCACGTAGTGAGAATTTCAGTCTCGACTATCCCACTCGCAAAGAAAACAGGCATACTTTGTGTAGCCTTGTTGCATTCCCAGTACCATAGCAATTACCTTGAAATCTGCACATATTTTCCATTTGTGTTCATTGTATTTTAATGAATTTAGCATCCTTTGTACGAATTCGTAATTAAAGCTACTGGAACAGAGGGTATTTTATTTCTGTTATGGAGTGAAACACCCTTCAGACTTGTTTTCGATGCATCTATGAAAAGTCTCCACTCCTGTGAAATATAAGTGAAGTTCAGCATTTTCATCAGGCCAGCAACGTCATTGCAAAATGTCAGTGCTTCGTCAGTTGAAAAATAAGAAATAAAGGCACGTTCTCTGTGCCTGAACACACTGATTTTAGTACTTTGGTGCAGCAGATTACACTCTTGTAATCTTGAACCAAGCAGCTGCACCTTCTGTTTACTTAGTCCTAGATCACGTACTAAATCATTTAAATCTGCCTGTGTTAACAAATGTGGCGATGCCTCACTTGTGCAGTGATATAAAGAATCATCATCTGTGATTTCTTCAGTACTACTTAATTCACTGTCACTCGGAATTTGACCTCGAGTTCTTGAAGGTACTGGAAGGTTGTCGGAATGCTGCACTGGCATTCTCACTGAAGGCAGATCTGGGTAAACAATGTGCCTCTTTGACTTTTTGTTTGTGAAACACTGAATTTTTGTTAGACAGAAATAACACTCAGTAACATGGTCCTTAGGCTCCCTCCACACCATGGGAACAGCAAACAACGCCACATTCTCTTTACCTTCCTATCACCGAATTAGTTGGCAGCAACATGTAGCACAACAGAAATGTGGTGCCCATGCTTTATCTTGGTCTCCTACCTCTACTCCAAAGTAATGTTTGTATGCTTTCTTTATGACAAGAAATGTTCTTCCTATTTCTGGCAAAAGTGAACTTCCCACAGATGTAGCAGAAGTTGTCCGGCTTATATCGACCTCCACGACGACGTGGCATTTCTGCAAATTTAAAAATACCACTTTGGTAATACACCTGTATTAAATCAATAGAAGGGAACTAGAGGAACGCTGATGTGTAAAAACAAGCAGTCATTTTACCTTCAGCACCAGGCTCAATCAGTTTACACACAGGAAATAAAAAATTCAACCGTGCTCGGAAATATGGCAGACAGTTACATGCCAGCCAAAACACCCACTCGTTAAGACTGACAGAAATTGCGGCTAACACCACTGTTGTAAACTCGATGCACCTGCCCCTAGGAGGCGTGAAGCTTTACTGCCGACGCAGCGACCGGCTGTCGCCATTCGAGTCAATGAGATGTTTCAGGTGGTCTTAATGACATAGGTATGGCGGGGGATAACCTAATGATGTCTGATTCTTCCCACCTGCTGTTGCACAAAAAATTATCACGTTCTATCACTACTGGATGCGGCAACATACCCGTATTTCTCTATAACGTCTCTGTGTTTGCCATGAATTGTGAATATACGTATATATGCATATTACATAAAAAGTATCCCTGACAACGATATTTTGTTTACATATTTGAATTTCCCACGGTAAAATGGTCTAGAAGCACATACTTTAATATCAGAAATAGAACCCCTGTCGAACAGTGATTATTTGATGGATACATTTCAATCTGTCTTTCCCTACAATTTTTAACCTTCACAGCTCATTTTAGTACCATGTAAGTTACTCCCTGGTGTCTTAACACAAGTTCTAACATTATGATCCTTTTCAGTGTTTTCCATAGTTCATTTCTTTGCCAATTCTGCAGCAAACCTCCTCATTTCTTATCAGTCCATCTTATTTTCAATGTCCTTTTATAGTATCAAATTTCAAACACTTTAATTTTCTTCCTCCTTGAGCTACTATACAATGCCGTGCTGCAAACAAATATTCTCAGAAATTTCTTCCTCATAATGAGACTGACGTTTGATAGTAGCAGACTTCTCTGTGACAAGAATGCACTCTTTGTGTGTCCCAATCTGCTTTTAATGTCGCCCTTGTTTCTTACATCATGTGTTATTTGATTTCCAAAGAAACAGAATTCCTTTAATTCGTGGTCCACAATTTTTACGTTAAGTTTATAGCTATTTCATTTCTGCTACTCCTCATTACTGCTATCTTTCTTCCATTTACTTTTAAACTATGTTCTGTACTCAAACTGTTAATTCCATTCAACACACCCTGTAATACTACTTCATTTTATTGAAGACAGCAGTGCCATCAGCAAATCTTATCATTAAAATCCTTTCAAAACGAATTTTAAAGAAACTCTTGAACTTTTTAAAATTTCTGCCATTGCTTCTTTGATGTGTAGATTGAATAGCAGGGGCAAAAGATTACAAACTTGTCTTCCACCTTTTTTTACCCTGATCCCTTCATTCTTGGCCCTCATTTTTCTACAACCTCAGTTCTTGAACATGTTATATATTATCCGTCTTTCCCTTTAGCTTACTCCTGTTTCCCTCAGAATTTCCAACATCTTGCACCATTTCAGATGTTTGCTTTTTCCAGGTTGAAAATGTGTGTCAATTTTTCTGAAGTCTTCGCAACGTTGGACCTGCCTCCCTGTGGCCTTAATTTTCTGAATGTGAAATTGATCATCTAGCACATCAATTTTCTTTTTCATTCTTCTGCATATTATTCCTGTTAGCAATTTGGGTGCATGAGCCATTAAGCTCACTCTGCAATAATTCTCACACTTATCTGTCCTTGTTATATTCGGTATTGTGTGGATGGTATTTTTCTGAAAATCCAACTCTGTCTCCAGACTCTCAAATTCTACGCACCAAATTAAATAGTCACTTGGCTGCCACTTTCCCAATGACTTCAGAAATTCCAAGGGTATGTTACCTATCCCTTTGATCTTATTTGATCGCAAGTCTTACAAAGCTCCAGTCAACTCTAATTCTAATACTGAATCCTGTATGTCTTCCATACGAATCCCAATTCTTCCATCAATCACACCATCACATCATCAGACAAGACCTCCCCCACATAGAGGCCTTCAATGTACTCTTTCCACCTACCCACCCTCTTCTCTGTGTTTAATGCGGAAATTCCTACTGCACTCTTAATGCTGATAACCTCGCTTATTTCACAGATTACTCTTATGACTTTTCTACATGCTGAATTGGTCCTTCCAAACAATCACTCCTTTTACAGTACCTTCACATTTTTCCAGCAGCTATTTCACCTTGGCTTCCCTGCACTTCCTATTTACTTCATTTCTAAGTGACTTATATTTTGACACGTTAAATTTTTATAAACATTTTAGAACTTCTTTTATTCGTCAATCAATTGAACTATTGCAAACAATGGAAATTCCACACAGAAATACCAATGATGTAGGACCAGATAGATTGCTACTTACCATAAAGAAGACACATTACTCTCCAGAGAGGCACAATTAAAAGACAGTCACATAAAGCTTTCAGCCACAGCTTTGTGTAAGTGTCTTAATTGTGCCTGTCTGCAACCTAATATGTCTTCTTTATGGCAAGTAACAATCTAATTGAACTATTTCTTCTGTTGCCCATGGTTTCTTCAGTTATCTTCCTACTTCGTATGTTTGTATGTCCAGCTTTTGTCACTGTCCTTTTTAGAGACATCCACTCCTCTTCAACTGAAATGCCTGCTTTGGTACTCATTATCACACTATTTATAACCTCAGAGAACATAACCCTTATCTTAGCACTCTTTAGTATCCCAGTTATTTGTAAATTGATTCTTCTGAACTCATCTCCTAAAATTTCAGGCTACTCTTTATCATTGGGGCAGAAGTCTATTTCAATACCTAAGTACGAATTAAAATCCTCATCCGATTTCAGAATCTCAGTCTGATGATGATGTAATCCAGCTGCAAACTTCCCATATCACCAGGTATTCTGCAAGTGTACCACCTCCTCTTGTGATTTATGGAAAATGTATTACTGGCTGAAATGTATTGCAGGACCATATTAGTCTTTTTCTTCTCTCATTTCTACCACCAAGCAAATATTCTCCTGTAACCCTTTCTTGTATTCCTTCCCTCATGATTGTTAGATTATCTTCTCCATTTACGTACTGAATATCTGTTCGGTGTCTTCAGTACTTTCTCTAACTCTTCATCTTGATTTTGTGATGTCAGCATGTACAACCAAACTATTGGTTTGCTGTTGATTCTGATAAGAATAACCCTAGCACTGAACTGTTCACAGTAATTATCAGACTTACCTTCCTATTCATAACGAATCCTACTACCATTATACCATTTTCTGTAACTGTTGACAATACCCTATATGTATCTGACCAGAAGTCCCAATCTTCTTTCCACTTCATTTCAACCATGATATCTAGCCTGAGCCTTTGTATTTCCCTTTTCATATTTTCTATTTTCCCTATCCCATGCCTAAAATTTCATACTCCGACTTGAAATATTGTTAGCCTTTCATGAATTATTCGTATGGACAGGAAAATTTCATGGAAATGATAGCGTGACAAATATTGCAGTTTTTAGTGAAATAACCAATTTTTTATGAGATATTGTGGAATTTGCTGCATAAAAATGTTATAAATCTAAAGACAGCATTTACTATTACAATTGACAGTCACTGAATGTCAGAATTGTATTTTGGATTCTAATCTCCTCAGGCTGCGGTTCAGGTATAACCTTAAACTGACAGCTCATTCCTGCATCACAAACTTTGATGCAATGAGGAAAACACCACTGAAATTATTAAAAACACACAGAATTTGGCAAAAAAAAAAAAAAAAAAAAAAAAAAAAAAAAAAAAAAAAAAATATCAAATTTAACAAAAAATAAAACTATGTGACAAAAAAATCACTAGATTTGACAAAATAATTAAATTTGATGAAAAATGCAAAATTTGGCCACAAACCCACTAAACTTGGTAAACACGAACTTAATTTGGCAAAAAAGACACTAAATTTTGCAAGAAACTGCTAAATAAAGCAGAAAATAACACCAAATATTTGCAAAACACCACCACCTTTGGCAAAAAAATCATTGAATTTGGCAAAAACTTACACTGTTTTTGGCAAAGATGAGACTGACTGAGACAGAAAATGATACCATATGCGGAAAAAAAGGACACCAAATTTGACAAATAAATAATAACAAAAGTGTCAACTAATTTGCAAAATATAACACCAAATCTGGCAAAGAATAACGCCGAATGTGGAAAGAATAACATTGAATGTCCCATAAAATAAAATGATTTTCTTTTGTCCCTAGTTATTCAATCTTTTTCTCGTCGTTATCTCCCCCTTGGCAGTATCCTCCCGGAGATCAGAGTACTGGATTAATACCAAATCTTTTCTCAATAGAAAAATCATTCTGACACATTTCTGATTTTAGGCCACATGACCTGTAGCAACACATTGTGTCTTTAATGCAGTGGTTTCCATTATCTTCTGCATCCTCATGTGCTTGATCACTGCTGATTTTCCTGCCCTTTAGGAACAGTTTCCCAATCGAAGGATGCCCTGAAACACTTCACTCCTCTGCTCTCGATATGACTGTAGACAGAATGTAGGTGACTCCTTATACCAGGAGTCTTTGGCAGCCATTGGTGTTGACTTTTAATCAAAATTTAAGCAGTGGCTGGTTCAAATCTGGGACCCAGGACATTTAGGTTACTAGCGAATGACATTACACTATTAGGAAGACACAGTCAGCTAAATAGCTGTCTTGGTATTTTAGAAGTTGCGAGTCAATTAAGAGTACACTGCTGATAATTTTACGAGATGTGAGTATAGACTGGACAGACAGAAGACAAAAAGTGACTGTGAAGGAGATGAGGAGGTGGAGGAGATGAGCTTTGGAAAGAGTGTGCTCACTGTCACCAGAGCTATTCAACATAAATCAGAAAATGAGCTACAAAAGATGCTGAAGCAGGGGCAAGGAGTAAGAAATGAACATAAATATAGAACAGTCAAAGGTGATAAGAGTAAGGAAGGAAGCTCTAGTTAACATATATCTAGATGGTCAATAAGATAGAACATGTAAAATCATTTCTGTATCTGAGAAGTTTAATGACATAGAAACCATAAAGAATAAATAAGGAAGAGGACGTCTATTGGAAAGAGAAAATTTGAAAAGGTGAAGTAGTTATTAACATCTACAAGAATTCCAGTGGAGCCAAGGAAAAGATTTCCCAAATGTTATGCCTGGAGTATAGTGTTATACAGCAGTGAATCAGGTACAGATAAAAAGAGAAAATAAAGATATTTAGAAAGCTCTGAAATGTACCTATGGAGAAGAATGCTTAAGGAGTGGACTGGCGGACTCGAGAATGAAGTAGTATTGAAGAAAATTATCAGAAAAAAAAAAAGGATTCAGAAAGGAATCAGGAAAGGAAAAAAATGTTGGCTGGGACAGATACTATATAGGAATTGTCTACAACAAAGAATTATAGAAGGAAAAGTGGAAGGAATGAGAAGAAGAGGCAGGAAGAGAACTGGAATGATAGGTGACAACAGAAGAGGAAAAATATACAAACAGATGAAGAAAGATGCTCAGAACAGGACACGATGGAGAGCTTTCACAGTTGAAACATGTCATAAGATTTCCCAGTTAAAAATACACCTTTTCCTCACTGATAACACACTATACTGCAGATGAAAGTATGCCCCCCCCCCCCCCCCCCCAAAAAAAGGTTAAGTGAAAATATACTTTTCCTCAAAGCTGTAAACCTTAACAATCCACTGATTGGTAAATTATTTTACACACTGGCATAGAACTTCCTGGCATCTTAGGAAACAAAACCCAGCAAAAAACTCGTTTTTGAAAGAGCTTTGATGTGTGGTAACATGTACATTGCATATTTTTATATTATGAGGTCTGTTTGAAAAAAAATCCAGAACATTCATAATTTTGCACGAATGGTGTGTTGGAGGGAAATGCGGCTGGCATCCCTGCACACGCTTGTGTTTAATATGTAACTGCCAGAAGTTACATTGTTGTATGTCTGTTAGTTACTGTTCAGTACTGTATTCAGCAGAACATTGTTTGACAAAATCTGCAAATTTCGAGATGGCAGAGTTAGAGGAGCAATGCATCTGCATTAAATTTTGCATGAAACTCGAGAAAAACTTCACAGAGACACACCAAATCATGCAGAAAAGCCATGGTCATGACTGCTTAAGCAGTACTCAAATGTTACAAATGGTTCACACAGTTTAAAAATGGCCAGAGGTAAGTTAATAAGGACCCTCACATTCAGGACGCCCTTCGATGTCTACCGACAATGCACATGTCAGGAACATCAATGAAATTGTGTGTGCTTATGAAACACTAACTGTTCGAGAGATTGCAGAAGAGCGTAATATATCAGTTGAATCATTTCATGAAATCTTCACACCACATCTTGGAATACATCGTGTTTCCACCAAATTCGTCCCATGGCTCACGAGTCAAAACCAAAAAGACCTTTGCCCTGCAATCTGTAAAGTGCTTTTGGATCATGCAAATGAGAATGAGATATTCCTTAAGAGAATCACAACTGGTGATGGGACATGGGTCTACATCCTCTGTACTCTCCATGCAACTTTTTTTAATTTCCAAAGTTGAGAATCCCATTGAAAGGGCGAAGATTTGCAATGATAGATAGACAAGATAAAAAGACAATTTTCTGATGGAACTTCACGCATCCCAGCAAGGGGAGAACCAAGACTGCTTCCAGAAGTGGTGTGTCAATTGTGGAAGAGAGCATTTCAAAAGACAGACCATGCATAATACGTAAAAGGTAAGCCTAGAAAAAATTTGTGGACAAGGTTCCAGAATTTTTTGAACAGATCTCATACATAAGTATAAAAACGAATTCCACCAAATAAAGCTTGGCAGCTTCCAAAGCACTGAAACCGTGATTGTGATGTGCTTTTGTCAGTCAATCACAGCTCACATCACGTGATCTCGCCAGCCAATGACAATAGATATTCAGAGCATGATGTAGTCAGCCAATACTGACATGATTGTAAAGTAGTGCGAACACACAAATAGCAAAAGTTAATGGTCTAAATTAATATACATACAGTATAGCTATGAGAGAAGCTTAGCAGTCACACATATTATTGGTATTTTTTAGCATATGTTGCCATTTAAGATACATCAAACACAAATGTGCCAGTAAAGTTTTAAATTATGGCATAAATGTCTGGTCTTCTGGGCCCAAAATTCTTCTACATGGCTGTCCTCAAAGTGTTAAGTTTGTATGAGAGTCAAAACACTTCATGATTTAAGAAATTTACCACACATTCTCAAACATAACAAAATACATCTAGCATAAAAGTAACGCTTCTCAAACCACAAATTGCAATATTTTCCCACGACCTGTCATAAATGTAAACAGTTGTGACGTCATGTTCATAGAAAGCAGTTTGTTGTTACAAGGTATTGCAGTCTTCGTCCCACAGCCTTTGACACATTTTGCTGTCGGTAGAGTCGTGTGCGTATACCTCCTGGAAACACTGTATGTATGACGAAAAACAAAAGTTTATGTTGGTAGAGAAGACTGTACAAGCTCTCATGACTTTTTAAAAAAAATTATAGTTCAAGAGATGATGTTCCGGAACAAATCCTAGCTGAAATGTATTGGAACATTTGAGGGCCGAAGAAAGAGCTGGACTCTGATGACAGTGTTCCTATGGAAGTGTTTAAACTGGGAAACAATGCAATGCAATAAAAATTGCAAAATTGTTTACAAAATATCTACAGAGGAAGACAATTCCCCAATACTGCAACAATTTTTCACATACACAAACCACTGCCACAGATGAAAGAAGTGAGAATTGATAGGGGAATATAAATCCTAGGACCAATGAAGGAGCGAGCCTGAAGCCAGTAAGTCACATGGTATAACGTTTCTTGTGGAATCTTTTGGCTTGACAACAGATGTCAGAAATGTGTTGCAGCTAACGGTAAAAGTATTTTGTTTGTAATTCTTGTTCCCTTTATTTTCTGAGACCAGACAACATTCACAGGACTTTTCTGATGCACCTTGTATGAGAGGAGTCAAATTAAAACCTTAAACTTTTCTTAAATTTTTTTTTGTACACTCATGCCTCTGGATATATAAAAAAGCAGCCACTTGTGCAACTCCTGCCGCAACTCTACATTGGAATGAAATTTCTTTCCTCCCTTTGCCTCCGAGTGGTCAAAACGTGCGAGGGATATCTGGTGGGTACAGTGGATGTAACAGAGTATCAAAATGCAGGTCATCGATGGTTGCAAGTGTTGTACAGGCAGTGTGAGGCTTAGCACTGTGATGTTTGGGGAAGGAGGGGTGGATGGGAATCTCATTCACCCAAAAAAGAGAGTCAGCAAAACTCTTTTCCTGCAGATGGCTGCATACGGAGCATGGAACATCTTGGATAGTGGTGATGAGGAATGGCAGCATTCCTTGCTGCTCTATTTGTTTCAGGTTGATGATAGTGTACCTTGGTTTCGTCTCCTGTAATGGTTCTCACGGTGAAGTCATCACCTTCTGCTTCAAAGCACCACAAAAGTTCTTCACAGGTGTAAAAGTGCCATTCTTTCAGTTCTGAGGTGATCTGCAGTGGAAACTATCTTGCAGGCACTTTGTGAAACTTAAGAACTTCATGATGTCATGTGCTGAGCCATAACTAATGTTCATATTTGCAGGAATTTCAACCACCATCACACAGTGATTTCCCACCACTATGGTTTCAACTGCTGCATAGACGCTGGAGTCACAATGCGGTGCACCTAACCTGGGCACTGAAGTGTCTGTCACAGAAGACACAACATTTCCGAAATTCCTACTCCACTCATACACTTGCTGCAGGAATAGATGTGCACCACCACCATGGATCTTCCTTCATTCACCATTGGGTCTACCTTCACTGCTCTGGAAACATGTGTCAGAACACTGTTCTTCCCTTGTGCATGTCGCAAGTGGGGCAGCCATTTTAAACTGGTATTGTGGCAAAGTTTCACATATCAGTAATATGCAACACCAGTAGAGCATTCCATACATCGCTGGTAACAGTACTGCCAACTTACAGAAAATGGCACAAAAAGTTAATTTTTAATTAAACTTTTAGGGTTTTCATTTGACTCTCTCATATGTGCATCAATAATACAGCTTCCATTAGACTTCATCATCGTACTGAGAAATAACAACTGAAAGTAGATCGTCCACATATGACACATGGCATAAATCACAGTAATCAACCAATTACCATCTAAAGATACAATCATGCCACATCTGTAAACAAATGTCCCTCTTTCAATTACATATCTCACCCAAAACGGAAAAGTAAGTATTTTAATATGTTGTTAGTATCTACATTTTAACATGATACAATGAATTGTTCTATAAGTTAATAACAACTAAGGGGAAAATAAACTACATGTGAAAACCTCAAATGTTATCCAACTGAGCCATTAAAAAGACATAATTACAAGAGTTTGCACTTACCACTCTTCTTCAGATGAAGATTTTTCAGCTTTCAAGCCTTCCGACAGACTGTCTTTGTACTTATCATTTCTTTCTCCTCTCCCTTTACCATGACGGGACCTAACACCAGAGAAAAATTTAAAAATTCATTTCAGGTTTGCAGCAACAAAAACAAAAGTATCAATAGTTTAAATTTATTGCTAAAACAGAATATTTACGGAAGCACATCTGTTTATAAAATGTGCCATTGGAAATTTTTACCCATTCTATCATCTTCCCTGCTATTAAAAAATCTTTAGTTTGCACATCACTGAAGATAATTAAGTTTGGTTTAAAAACAGAAATCACAGTGTTGCTATTTATTACTGAAAAGTGTGATTTTTCTGAAGTGTTACTTGTTTGTTATATACATATGCAAGTAAAGGAAGTGAGGAAGGACTTTGTAAGTGAAAAAAATATATGTATAACGCTACAGTCTGACTAACATTAGTGCTCTCCAACTAATTTGTCACACAACTTCCGAAAACTACTTTTTTTTGTACCGTTCAGCAAAACTTGACACTGATAGCATGGAATATCTGACACAAGAAGCAACGTTATCAAATAAGAAACAAGTTTTACTAAGTGTTTTACAATGTTTGCAACAAGTCAAAGGGCAGGCTATTGATTTGTAAACAGCACCTCTACTGTGAGTTTTCCAAATTGCACCACAACCACATCCAATAATGTAGTCAATTTCAATGCAAACACCGTTGAATATCTATAAAAAAAAAAAAAAATAGCAACACAAGCAGTAAGAATATCAAACTGCAAATACACCTCACAATGACAGCATGAGAATATTCACACTGTTGCAAGTAAAACAATTAAGCACATCTTATAATTTGATTTCAGCTCTAGAAAAATTTGAATATTCAGATTCCACCTCTGGTTGCATGCCCCCCCCCCCCCCCCCCCAAATTAAAAATTGTAATCTTCATTGAGTGGCATGGCAAGAGCCTACAAAGGAGTATTACAGTCGATGAGTAAAAACATCCTAAAAAGAAACATAACAAACATAAACCTAATGATAAGAGGTCTATTAAAAAAGTAGACTTTTTAGTACTACAACAACAACAGTGCACTGTCCTTGTGTTAGCAGTACTGTTTCAGTCACAACCTCATGAATATTCACAATAAGTTATTGAGTTTCCAAGTCATTATTTGTGTGAAAAGTGGTGGCAGTTTATACACTGACTGATTTATAGAAGCACTTATGCACTGTTAAATCTTGTTTGCATCTGGGGCAAAACTTCTGAACATTTGAAGTAAGCTTACAGAGATGCCAGTTTCAAAAATCATTGTTAATCTGTTTAATATTATCCTTGACTAGCAAGTCCTCCGAACTCAAAAAGTGGCACTCTCTCTATTAAAAATTAAGGAACTGGTAGGATGTTGTAGGTTTGGAATTCATTGGGCACCGAGAAAGATAGTGTTCAAAAGCAGCAAGGCCATGGGCATTAGGGATGTTAGTGAAAGGAAGATGGCATCACTAGGGACGAGCAGAGCTCTGTGTGGTAAAGTAAGAAGAACTGTTGGGAATCAGTGGAGGAAATGGTTGGTCTTTTATATACAAGAGTAGGATGCAGGTAACAGGCTCAAGGTGTTGGTCTATGAGAGCAGAGATTTGTCTCCGTGGGGGCACAGTAACTGGCCACAATGTGATGTCATGGGTGGTTGAGTTTACGGCTTTAGGAAGCATGTAGAAGGTAGGGGTGCAAGGGGTGGGGGTGGGAGGTGGGAGATGGGAGAGAGAGAGTCTCAGGGAAGAAGTTCTGGGAAGGGGATAAGGATTTGAGGCGAGACTGGAGATCTTTCTCGATGTCTGGGAAGCGGTCATTGTGGTAGGGTTTGTAGATGGGCAAATAAGACAGCTGGTGAAGTCCTTCTGCCAAGTAATCCCTCCAGTTCGAAAACACTGAGACATAGACTTTGTCAGCAGGTAAGCTCAGAAGATCAGGATCAGTTTTCAGGTGGTGGATTGTAGTTCTTTCTGTGGATGTAAAGTTAGCTTGCATGTTGATGGATTTGGGGAATGATGGTGACGCAAGGTTTGAGTTTAGGAAATTCTGGAATGTTAACAGGGGGTGATTTGGGGGTAGCTAGGGTGGATCACAGTTGGATGGAGGAGTGAACCGAGTCAGCTTTGGTTCAATCTTGGCTTTGGGTTGAGTCTGGTTGGTTGGGCTCGTGGCGATCAAGTGTTTCCACTGTAGGGACCTGGAGAAGGAAAGAAGTTATTTAACAAGTCCAGTATGATTGAATTTGGAAATGGGGAAATAGGTAAGGACTTTGGAAAGAACTGACTATATTTCATGTCTGTTTAGGTTCTGAATTCTGTATGGTGGTGGGAGTGACTTTATGAGGGTGGGGTAAATTTAGCAGTCTGCGAGTCAGGTTTAGACAGCTATGGGGAGGGGTTGGGGATGTTTGGAGATTGTTGTAGAGGTGGTGGATAGTGGTAGTCCAAGGCGGGAGTAGGAATTGAACAGGTTGGACAGTTTTTTGAGGTTGGATTGTGCATGCTGCTCTAGTTTAGGACCTCTAACCGTCTCAGACCTACCAACCACCAGCAATACTTCCACTTCCAACAGCTGCCACCCGTTCCCTACCAAAAAGTCCTTTCTTTACAGCCTTGTCACCCATAGCTGTCGCACCTGCAGTGACAAGCAGTCCCTCTACAAATACGTCCAGGATCCCACCGAGGCCTTCACAGGCCAAAATTACCCTTCCAACCCTGTACAGAAAAGATTTCACACACCTTATCTCTCAAATCACCCACCAGCTCCACCGTCCAGCCAAAAAGGAACACTTCTCTGTGAGTTGGTACACCCAGGACTGGAGAAACTGAATCACATTGTCCAACATGGTTTTAACTACCTATCGTCTGACATGAGGAGTATCCTACCAGCCATCATTTCCATTCCTGTATTATGCCACCATCAAACCTACACAATATCCTCGACCATCCCTACTCCATCCTTGCTCTCAAGCCCTTGCCTCATGGATTACATCCCAGTAACACACCTAGATGCCCCATACAATCTCCTGCCACCACCTACTCTAGTCCAGTCACGAGCATCAATTATCCAATCAATGGCAGGGGTAGCTGTGGATGCAGTCATGTGATTTACAAGATAAGTGGTAAATATTGTGCTGTGTTGGCGTGACATCCAAGAAGCTGTCTGCATGAATGTCCACCAACAAATTATGGTGTAGACACAGCTGGACAACCTAGTTGCATGCATCATCTGAATCCTTCCTACGACACTAGCTTTTCTGAACTGCGCAGGTGGGACTCTCACTGCAATAGATCCTAATTTCCCAACCCCCCCCCCTCCCCCCCACTGGCCTCAACCTTCATTAGTCACTGTCCTTCACCCATTTATACCCTACCCCACACCCACTCCCAACACCACACCACCTTCTATTCTCCCACTCAAGCAAAGTCCTTTTAGTTCTCTCCTCTTCCTCCCCACTCCCCTACCTTGCCTTGCTGCCTTACCCTGTCCCCAACACTTCTCTGTATACTCCCACAAGCAGCACTTTATACTGTATCACACCTCTACCCTGATACCCCTCCCCGCCCATAGCCTTCTCGTTACCCCACCACCTAGACTGCTTCTCTAACCACACGCAGTTGCTCACAGACCAGCCCCGGCAGCTGGAGACTGTGGTCGTGGTCGTATGTGCGTTATCTACTTTAGAAGAATGTCTTTTGGCCGAAAGCTTTGTTGTTTAGCAGTTTTTTTGTTGTGCCTGTATGCACCTCAACATCTCTACTACATGGTAACCATAATACTTTGCAAATCACTGCCATTATTCCCTCCTGAATTTTACATGTTTCTTTTAGTGCACAGTAAACTTGCTGCCCCCATCTTGCTGTTGCATGTTGTACAGAACAAAACACAAGTCTATATGTGTGTGAATGCACATATGAGGTTACACAAATGGTGCCGATAGAAGCCGAAGCATACACTGGCACTTGCTTTCAAGCGGTAAGTCTGCACCTGTGCACTTCACAGCATATAAAGTGGTTTCCACAAGACAGAAGGTAGAATATGACAACTTAGTGCAATGAACACAAGAGTAATTGACTCTGTGAACTGAAGGCCTGTCTTTTAGACATCGGCAGTAGAAGTAATCACTACATGAACAAATATGATATACCATCAAACAAAACGTACTGCTCATTAGAAGAATACATGGCATAGTCAACAGTCACACTACTGCAGAGAAAGACATGTCACTGAGACCCTGAAGAGAAGTGGAACTTGAAGTGAGAATGTTGAAGTACCCAAGTATCAAAAGTATAGTTTTTTGGAAGACTTTAATTCACAAGTAACATGGGATCTTAAGAGTAGCCAGTAACTTCTCGGAAGTGACAATTGCTGTTCTCATCACAATGTACTGCTTCATTAATTTCTGTTACACAGAGTGCAATTGGAAGGTGCAATTATACTCCTCATCTTCAAACAGTTTCGTCATATACTTGTCCTCTCAAAGAAGGCTCCCTCCCACCAAGAAATGTCAAGTTCCCAATCTTTTACTGTTTGCTCTTGCATTTTTTCACTCATAATGAGCATTCTCTTCTTTCATGTTGTTCACTGTGTGGTATATAATGCAACAGTCATAGAGAAAGCAAGAATTGCTTATTTCCTTTTAGTAGTAACACTTCACATAGTATTCATATGTCTGCTTCTGCAATAATTGTCAAAGTCTGAAAATGACGGATTCAATTTAAGTCACCCATCTCTTTCCCAACCAAACACACCTTTGATGTTGTCCACAGAAGTGATTTTTGCCTCAAACAATCAAATACCATCATCTACTTCTGAACATTTCTGTTAAGCAAGGTCCAGCCCACTCCTATTTATACATTTGAAAATATGGAACTTATGTGTAACATTTTTTCTCACAAAAGGTATATCTGGGCATATAACAAAGAAAATTTCCAACCTTGTTTTTATACTTCACCTGGTAGTCAGTTTTCAATAATAGTGAAATATACTGTCTTAATTCTTATGTGATGTATCAAGAATGTGAGACAGAAAGCTGAATCTATTTTTTGACTTTAAATTTCAGTTCACTAATCTCTAAGCTATGCAAGCATGATCTACTGCAGCTATCTCAGAACTAGCATTGCCAGGTATGCTATGAACAGCCTGATATACCTCTGCATAAACCAGTTTGCACACAGCTGTCAAATATATGCTGGGTGCAACATTAAGCAGTAGCTGAAGTCAAATTTCAGAGCAACCCAAAGAGTGCCTGGAATCAACAGGCTAAATTTGTGGGAGACTGAAGTTGCCACATCATGAAGAGGCCTCAAATATTTCACACAGTTAATGGGTTGATGTCTTGAGCTGGCCTCTACAATATGAAACATATATCATTGGAAATTCAGAGAGATTAGTATATGTATGATTTTGTGTAATAAGTTTTGCGATATATATCTTCACCGAGACTGACATACAGCAATATACAGAAGACAAGCCAATCATGGCGCCACTTATTTAGAAACAACTATCAGATATTTACTTGTCATTGTGGTTTCACAGAACTTGAATAACTTCTGGAATACAGACTGGTTTCATACTGAGATCTAGTATTACTTATTAAAACACAATGACACAAATACTACTGAATTTTTCACAGCAGCCTACGAATTACTTAACTCAAAGTTCACAACACATCTCTCCTTTTTCCAACATAACATATATCACTTACCTACTGGAGTGACCTCTGGATGAATGATGTCGATCCCTACTCCTGGAACGGCCATGTCGTCGACTGTGGTCACGATCGTGATCTCTGTCATGATCACGATGACGCTCACGTTCTCTATCACGTTCAAGTCTAAGTCTTTCTCGCTCACGTTCCCTTTCACGTTCCCTATCACGTTCCCTTTCTCGCTCTCTTTCACGTTCACGTTCCCTTTCCCGCTCACGTTCTCGGTCCCGTTCCCTCTCACGTTCTCTTTCTCGATCACGTTCACGATCTCTGTCCAGTGAGCGGTGACTGTTCGCTTCTCGAGTTCTGCTATATGAACGTGATGAACCATGATCTGCAAGCATAAAATTTATTTGACATTTTAGTACAGTAACATGGAAGATCTATTTTCATAATAATTGGCAGGCACAACAACAAAACAAGAGAAATTCTCCATACAGCTTTATGTTCTTGGGAAACTATAAGGAAAATGTGTATCATGATATCTTAACATTTAATGGATCTCAAGTAGTGACAGCATTAATGTTCTTTAGTAATCCTTGAAAACCCATAGAAATCTATTTTACCTAATAAATCTGCAATGCATAGTTTCTTTTGCATACTCACCAAGGTGTATAGAATGCCACAGGACAATATGGTTTATTTCCTTTCAGACACACGGTACATGAAATCTAGCATTTCGGCATCCACACACTACACTGGGTTTTCAGACATACAAGGTGATTTCACTTTTCTCCAGTCATAAACACCAAAATCTTCTTCAATTTAGAAACAACATAAAAAAATTTGAAGCTTTTCTAGGTAATGATTTTAGTAGACTCCATATTATACGTGGATCATTCAAATGAAAACCTAAAAAATACCATAAAATTTTGAAAAGTTGTGTGATATGAGTTGGCAGGTGGCAATTTTGTTCCTTGAGGATCAGAAGTGACTGACAGGTGGCAGAAGGATGTTACAACCCAGGGGAAGACAGCAGGTTCCACAACAAGATGGCTGCCCTGCTGTCAAGATGCGTTTTTTGTGTAATTAGGTGTCAAACCAATCAAAATTCATTACAAAGTGACAGTACAGTATGGTGATTTGTGTTTGTCATTGCAGCAAGTGTATTAGTGGCATGGTGTAACTTCTGTGGAGGATACCCCAAGACCAGGGCAGGCTCACTCTGTAGTGACGGATGAGACCATTGCATTAGCAGAGGAGCTTGTAAATGAGAGTAGATGAGTAACTCTGAACAAAGTAGTCATAAGCTTGAAGACTGGTATTGGTTCAGTGCAAAATATTGTTCACAATGTACAGAATTTCAGTACATCATCTGCGAGATAGGTGCCACGGTAGTTGACTGCCAAACTGAAATATGATCATGTTGATTCCTGTGAAGAACTTTTGTGTCATTTCCACGTTGAAAGTGATGCATCTCTGCGAAAAACTATTACAGGCAATGAGGCTTGGTTCCACTATCACCAACCAGAAATGAAAAGGTCAAGCAAGGAATGGCATCATAACTAATTACTGAAACCAAAAGAATTCTGCATTCAACCATCTGCTAGAAACATCATGCTCATTCTCTTCTGGGACGCAAATGCAGTAATTTTGAAGCATTAAATGGATAGCAGAATGACAGTAACCAATACTTCTTATTCAGACGTGCTGAAAAATCAATTTCGTCCTGCAATCACAAGTAAACAACGCAGACTTCTGAATTCAGAGTATTGCTTCAATAAAACAATGCCCGGCAACATACAGCCTGTAAGGCAGCTCAGATTATTCAGGAAATTAAATCTGAATGTGTAAGCATTCAAAGAAGCAATGGGAGGCAGGCATTTTAGAAGCGAGGAAAAAGTGAAAACAGTGGCGCACAACTGACTATGCACATATGACCAAAATATTTCCTTCACTGTAGTTTCTAGGCATTTCTTAAGTGGTGGAATACATGCATTCAACGTCATTGTTGCATTTAAAAATATTACAGTAATTTGAGGTTTTCATGTGAATCACCCTCCTCAGAAGTTTGTAGAATTACTTTACTGAAACATAATCCCTAGCCAACACAAAACTAATTTTTATGGATCCATACAGATTTTTATCTTTGATATCTAAGGTAGGTGCCACTACCACTTATTGTCTCCATTTGGCTCTGTATTCGCTTTGCCAGAGAGAAATATTGTGAACCTGCTTTTTTGCTAGTGAGCAATACTTTAAAAAAATACACACGCTTTAAGACTCCCTGAAAACCATTCTGCTTTGATCAACATTTCTAAGCCTAATAGAACACACTATCTCGCCAGTCATAAATCTTTCTTTACCACTTGTGCTTTCAGAGCCCTTAGCAATATTCACTTTTCTCAACGAGAGTTCAGTTACTGTTCAGCATATGAACTAAATTCATTATTCATCTAATAATGTCTCTGATCAGTGCCTGTAGATATTATGGTTCAGTCAGTTGTTTGCTCTCTTAGTACTCCGGACAGACGCTAGATGGATGTTCGTGCTTCTACAAAGCGCTACATGACTTGTGAAACACATTAGGAGGTGTGATCCATTCCCACATATTCATTGTTGCAGTGTACTTCCATGGTTGGTTTCATCGAAAAAGCCTGTTGCAAAATGAGGGTCAGTTTGACTGATGAAAATTCTGGTGGTGCATTAAGAATCTGCTTACAGAATTGCCAACAGCAGTTTTGAAATCAATGACACTATTTTTGAAACAGACAATCTGCTTTTCTCCTTTATCTTGTAAGTAGGAGCCACACAAAGAAGTCAAAAACATTTAAGGCTTTTGGGATATTGCTGCAACTACTGTGGCCCAACTAAAATGCGTTAAATAATGCAACTCGCTCTAGAAATTTACCACTAACCTTGTAACCAGACACTAAGGTTGTTTCCTCATTATTACGGGCTTTACCTGATATTTATTGACACTTAATGAGCTCTGTCATTCTGTCTATCCTTTGGGAACACTGTATAAGGCATTCTGCATTTTATCCCCCAGGTTTCTGAGCATCATTGATTAATGGTGTTCTTTCAGGTGTACAGTCAGGGTGTCAATTCTATTTTATTCACAATATTTCGATATGTGATACAGCTATCTCTATTACTTTTTGCTTACCATATGTCCTTCAATTAATTCATTTCCTGTTTGGTGGAGAATATTATGAACATACCTATAGTGTGTTGTGTTGCAGTCTGTTATTGCCCTGTCATGGCAAACCTATACACGAAACATTATGAACCAAATGCACTCGAAGCCACCAAATACAAACAAACTTGCTTCTATTGAAATGAGGATGATACATTTGTGGTGTAGCCACTTGGGGAGGGGCGGATAACAACAACTTTTTAAATAGTTCCTAAAACGTATAAACTCTATCCATATTAATATAAAATTCACGACAGAGTTTTAAAGAGGGCAGCTATCTTTCTTTGGTAAGTTAAGAGAACAATGGGCGGATCACTGGGGCACATTGTACATAGAAATCCCATCCACAATGGTCTCTATCTCCACACCTCAAGCCACCAACATCTGTGCTAAAGACTAATCCACTAAGTTTGAATGCTGTCAGATAAGGTGAGCCTTGTCAAAGAAATACAACACCTACGGACAATATGCTGAATGAATGGGAACTCAAAATGTCAAACTAAGCGGGTGTTGCAGTTAAAATCAATAACTTCTGAGGAATAGATTAGCACTGATAAAGAAAAAGCCAAAAGTCACCTGTCTTACACAGGCCCAGTCACTAGAAAGATCGGTAGGCTCCTACACAAACATGGCATCTGGTGTAGTTTGCACCCGTAATCAAAGACAAAAAGTTTCTTTTGTGATGTTATAAATAATCTATGTCTTCAAAACCCAGATGTGTACCACATTCCATATGAATGTGGCTTGTCTTAAGGGGCCCTCTCACATTCAACATTTATGGCGCAATAATATTGTGTCAATATACTATGCAAAAGTGTGAGGCCAAGAGCAGCAGAATATTATTGCACATTATTTATGAACAGGTTGTGACAGAACTGTGCCTTCATAAAAAACGTATCAGCCATCAACAATGTAGAACTCTTATATAGTGCGAATCAGTTCCTTTCCTTGCAAAACACAAGCAGAAGTTATACAGAATGGACAAAGCAAGTCATAAAAACTTCCAGTAAATATTTCAGTGACCCAGGGACTCATTCACTGCAACACAGATTCATAAACAGCAACTACTAATCACAAATTAAACTGACAAACTGTGTAATTTGTCGTGTGCATGTGTTGTTACCTATGTATTTCTGTATGGCAACAACAGCTGCAAACAAAAATTTATTTTACTAGTTACTGCCTGTAAGCTTATGTGATGTTATGCCTATGGTGTAACAACTGCTGGGGAAAAAAAGCATGTATGGTCATACGAGAGCTGACCATACCTTATTTGGCAATTCTGAAAACTACTGTTACGTGAAATACATATTTCTGCTTACTGTCATAACACCATGATCTTCACTTTCCTCTGCTATTACGGACTGAGTATCTGGTGTTTCCTCAACAGTCAGGAATTTCATTTCTATAAGCACAGCATGGTACTTTAATATGCATCCCCTAGTACAATCCCTGAACATTTGTCACTTACTTTTTTCAGCTCTTTGCATTAATTCATTTGGAGTGAATTGAATTTCTCTTAGTCTCAGAAGGAACTGCCCTTTATTGTGTAATGCTACCCTTACATGGTACAATATATTGCCCAATATTATAATAGTGGCCTCCTTTGTGAACACAACTGTAGTTGCAAAATTTGAAGATTTGTCTGTTAACCTCAGTTTGTGTCAGGAGCTTATACACAAGAGACAGGATGGAAGGTCTGAATAACTTTATCGGCTTAGCAAAGGATTTTGTGATAGATCTTTCATAAGATCTGATAGCGGAAATTGTTGTAAGCTGCACACACGTATGCTACAGTTGCTCGACTCACTGTTGCATTTTATCAGTGACCATGATTAAATTTGTAGCGTGTACAACAACCTCAGTTTTGCAACAGTCACCAATGGCAACATGAAACCAGGTTTGGTTTTTGCCACTTTGTATTAATTTTCTAGTACTTATTTAACTAGAGTGCTATTTACAAAAAGTATTTCAGCCTTAACCACAAATGTATAAATATCAGATGTGAATTAAATATTAACAAAGAGATAGAAGGGCTGGCCAGTGCTTACCTTAGCTCAGTACAGCCGATAGATACACAAAACAGAACAGAAAGATTACATTCCTAGCTTTCGGAACTTTGTTCCTTCGTCAGGGAGGGGAGAGGGAAAAAAGGGAAGAAGGGAAAGTGGATTCAGTTACTCACAACCCAGGTTATGAAGCAACAGGGAAAGGTAAGCAGGGAGGGTAGCAAGGATGGAGGCATGGTTGTCAGAGTGAAGCCAAAGATATTCTGTTGCAAATTTCCTCAGCCACTACTTCGGGTTTCAAACAACTCTCCAATTGTAATATTATGTAAGGGTGAGTGCTTTCTTGCAAAAGTTACAAGTTCTTGATTTTGCAGTGAACGCATCAGCAGTTGACTACCTTGCAGTCGATATATTTCTTTGGTAAGTCAGAAATAAGAAATTAAACATATCAGCACCTAAATATAACCCACTCATATTTATTTTTACAGTTTTAGAAACACAATTACTTACAATTACTGTGGGTTCGAAAGGCTGAGTCAGACATATAAGGTGGGAGCTACACCTTCCCGACCATACTTGTAACATAGTTATCATCTGGCACAGCAGCACGCCACAGTTATTGTGGCTGAAGTGTGGAATAAATCATTTCTTAATAGAGACAAGCATGTGGTGGAGGGTGGGCAGCTCAATGGCCGTGGTTTGGAAAGGTCGCACCGGAAATGTTATCAGGGAAGCAACAACGAATGGCATAGTACCGCAACGCAATTTTTAAGCTCGGATTGGAGTAAACAGATCCAACAGAAAGCAGCACTTATCAGAGCAAAGCAATATAAGAAACTGATTTAAAATGAGTGTAGAAAGCAAATTGAGGAGTATCCTATTTACTCGAATCTAAGCCGCACTCGAATCTTAGCCGCACCTGAAAAAAAAGAGACTCGAAATCAAGGAAAAAAAATTTCCCGAATCTAAGCCGCACCTGAAATTTGAGACTCGAAATTCAAGGGGAGCGAAAAGTTTTAGGCCGCACCTCCAAATTGAAACAAAGTTGGTCCATTGTAATATGAGACACAATTTAGGTCGAACGAATGATGATACAGCTACAGTAGTTTGGTTCAAGTCGTAAGCTTAGCAGTTAAGCTTTACCAGGTAGCCATTGCTATGCGTCAGGCGCTCCGTCCATATTTATACGGGTACCCTTCCTTTTTCATGTGCTTCGTCTGGTTTGAATTGATTGCTTATTTTTCTTTGATCTGATAAGTGCCGTTCTCTTTGTTATAGGTGTGTACGTAACTCTAAGCTGAAAATACATTACTGTACTATGTCGGGCATTGTTTGTCGCATTCTGATAATTAGTGTTTATGACCTGTCGCCGCTCGCGGCATGGCTTGCTTTTGTGCGCGCTCCGCCGCTTCCAATTAAAAAAGAGAGAGGAATCATCTCATTAGCGAAACAATGGCAAGAGACTGCTATTTGTTGTTACTTACACTGCTGCTTTCTTTGATAATGACCAACAAGAACCAAATAATAGACTGCGTATGATACAACATGTTCTGAACGAGAGTTTAGCGAAAATTTTTCTCCGTTTGAAAATCTTTGCAGGCGCCTCTTTAGTACATTACATTCTACACAGAAATTAGAGTCATCTTAGATTTAAAAATCTAGTCAGTTGTCGTGCTTCATTTCTGACTGTATCATAATTCGGCGTAAGAATAATAAGAATATAAACATGGCAGGAGATGTATATTCTTCCGCGTTTGCTGTTGTCTCTCTCTAGTTTCGTAGTTTATTAGGCACACAGGATTTAAATGAGATAGCAGCAAACACGAAAGAATACATGGCAAAATGTTTATATTCGTATTATTCTTATGGTGAAGAGAATACTGCATGTGGTTCACAATTGATAAAAGTTCCTATTAGCAACCATCTCTTGTCACAGGTACGAAAAAATTCAGAACATAGAGTTGGCCATATTGAAAAACATCCCAAACAGTCTTGCCAGCCGGATTTTCGTAGTACATTGAAAGGCTGCTACATTCGAAGATGAACAATATGGAATTTGTATTTACGTAAAAGTGACTACGAGCGAATGGCAAGAGAGTAAGGAAGTGTTGTAGGATTGAAACTTCCTGGCAGATTAAAACTGTGTGCCCGACCGAGACTCGAACTCGGGACCTTTGCCTTTCGCGGGCAAGTGCTCTACCATCTGAGCTACCCAAGCACGACTCACGCCCGGTGCTCACAGCTTTACTTCTGTCAGTATCTCGTCTCCTACCTTCCAAACTTTACAGAAGCTCTCCTGCGAACCTTTCAGAACTAGCACTCCTGAAAGAAAGGATATAGTGGAGACATGGCTTAGCCACAGCCTGGGGGATGTTTCCAGAATGAGATTTTCACTCTGCAGCGGAGTGTGCGCTGATATGAAACTTCCTGGCAGATTAAAACTGTGTGCCCGTCCGAGACTCAAACTCGGGACCTTTGCCTTTCGCGGGCAAGTACTCTACCAAGCACTTGCCCGCGAAAGGCAAAGGTCCCGAGTTCGAGTCTCAGACGGGCACACAGTTTTAATCTGCCAGGAAGTTTTATTTGTTCATTTGTTGACATAAACAATGATGATGATGATGATGATGAGTCCCATACCCCTTTACGGAGTGTAGGGGAGCGACGCAGGAGACCTGCACCGGCAAGGTCCTAGTGGAGGTGGTTTGCCATTGCCTTCCTCCGACCATAATGGGGATGAATGATGATGATGAAGACGACACAACAACACCCAGTCATCTCGAGGCAGGAAAAATCCCTGAGCCCGCCGGGAATAGAACCCGGGACCCAGTGCTCGGGAAGCGAGAACGCTACCGCGAGACCACGAGCTGCAGACCACATAAACAATATGTTGTTCAAATGACTCACATACCCTTCCTTTACCAATCACTAACCCTCTTTTTGTTTCATTTCTTCCTGGGAATCTAGCTTGAAAGAACCACATAAACTATTGAGCTTTTGTTGGGTGAGAACATGCTTGCTAGATGTCAATTAGAACAAGTTTTAGTCTTGTCTCTCAAGAAAAGTTATGATAAGTTTCACCACAGCGAAATGCTAAAACAATACGAAAATGTGCAACTGAAAAAATATCATAAACGATGAACATAAAACAAAAATAAGAGTTTTAAATTTAAAAAAAATTCAAATATTATTAAACATTGCAGTGAACAAGACAGCAGAAAAGAAAAATATTTTAAATATAATGTTTTGCTACTAATCTATGCAGATCTAAATGTCTCTCGTCACAATGTACACAGTGCTGCACATACGTGTATACAAAACATTTCTTAATATATGTTACTAAAACATACTGTTGCATTCCATTGTTCAACAGCTTATGCTCACAATGCTCTTAGCTTAATAGAGAATGGTAATATAGAATGATATAATTTTTGACATTTTTAATAGCCTACCAAAGAAGCAATCAACAGCAATGACACATTTATGCACTTACTAGTTGACACGTAATGAAATTATGCTACAATACCAATTAAATAAAGTCACTTACGAACTGGAGAACGGCTTCTGCTGCTTCTTCTTCTTGAAGATTCCTTGGCAATACCAGTTCTTCTACAAACATCATCCCTAATTTTTCTATCTGATGATCTTCTTCCATCATATGACCTAAGAGGAGATCTATCAGCAGATTTTCGTCTGGATGAACTATGACTCTCTCTGATTCTCTTCACATCTCGCAATACATCTGATGTGCTCCTTTTCCTGTCACGGTCTCTCTCTTCTCTGGTTTCTTTCCGTTTATCATCTCGTTTATCTTCTCTATGTCTGCTCTTGCTCCTGCAATGAATTCTAACATCAATACACAATTCATCAGTTTAGACATGCAATAACATTTTAATTTCAACAAAATGTTTGGCTCAGGGGTAAGTGCAGACAAAAAATCAAAACATCTGTGGTTCAATCACGTCTAGTCCAGGTAAGTCACTTATTGTTACTTTCAATTTTGGCAGTGACTTGTTAGTGTGAAACATGCCAAGTAGCATCTTGGTTTGAGTTCAAATTAAACTATAGGGTTCAAAAGCTAAGTTGGAGGAAGGCAAGGGCATACCGCCTCCTCTAAGGTCTGCCCAGCAAAGAATTAAACTTTAGCTCTTATCATCACACTCTGGAAAAAATCGTATTGCAGCTGAACAAAAATTTGTAAATATAATGTAGACAATAGTGTGAGAAATATTTTAAAAACATTCTGATCAAAAAGTGTTACTGAAACTAAAAGAGTAAAATACCATAAAACTTGCTACAAGAGAAATAGGCAGTTGTACTTATACAATGTATTATGGCAAATGGTACTCATTATTTTTCAATATAGTCTTTGTTTGAACATTTAGGACTTTCTACACCATAGGACTGAAGTCCGCATGAAAGAAACACATGAATAGTATTCATAGGCAAATCTTGAAAGCAATTTTGAATCATCTGTTATGAAAGGGTGCTTTGAATGAACCATATGTAACATAGTGGGTATCATTCCTGTATGGAGGGACGTTCAGTAACCCTCACCCACAGGGCCACAACTATGGCACTTTTCCTATCTCTCTGACATGGCAGTTAGTGATAACATTTTTTTTTAGAGCATTCAAGTGTTTGGGTTATATGTGACACACAGCTGACATGGGCTATAATCATGCACAGCACAATGGGGCTGCACATGTTTCACACAAATTTCTCCAATGTGTGCATCAATGTTCTGTTGTACAAACACCCACTTCATTCAGTAGGAATAGAATGGATTGAGGATATTTGTCATTTGTAACATTCTTTTTAACTGTTCTAAGATGCATCACTGTCTCACACTTGATCCAGTTGTAATTTATTCATTCTTACTCTATTAGACTTAAATGCATATCTGCCCCATAGGATGGAATATTGTGGATTGAAATAGCAAGGTGAATACAGATGCACCTTGACCATAGGGAAACTTAGGAAGTACCCACTTTCATACATCCAAAAAGAAGTGGAAGTGAATCACACAATGTAATTCTCTCTGAGATATTGAATTAATTGAGTCATGGATATTATCCTCGAGTTCCTCTATTGTGTGATGATTTTTTTGAGTACACTTTGTCTTTCACTGCACCCCACAAATAAAAATTGCGCGAGTTAAATCACGACTTGTAGCAGGTCAGATATTGTTACTAACCACTCTTTCATTGAACACATAAATTGCATTCAAAGAAACATTGGCCATATGAGCCCTTGCCAGATCCTACTGAAAAAATGAGAAGCTTCAGTCTCTTTCACTCAGTTTCATTAAAAAACGGTCACAAAATGTTTTGCCCATATCTTTCACCTTTAACTGTGCCATTAAAAAAAATGGGCCTGCTATTCTGTCACTACTAACTGCGCACCACATCTCTGTTTTCTGATCATGAAGGGGTTCCTCATGAAGCACAACAGGTCTATCTGCACTCCAATGTCGACAGTTTTGGGAATTAACATACCTGTGTAAATGGAATCAAGACTCGTCAGAAAACAGAATGAGGTAAGGATCTATTTCACTGTAATGCACTTGTTTTAAAGCCCATTTGCAAAACTTAACCCTCTGCACAGGATCACCAGGTCAAAGTTCTTGTACTACTGATACTTTATAAGGCCTCAGCCCAAGCAGCTTAGCACCTCTTTGTACATAGGTGCACGATATTTTTGTCTGCTGAGAAAGATGTCACAGAGACTTTTAGGGGAATTTTCCAGATGGTATGCAATGTCATCAAGATGAGCTTCTGTGAGCATTGTACGTCAGTGTTTAAAATTCTTGTCTTGAATTGTATGTCGTCGTTTACACTTCTTGTCTTGAACACTTTCCGTTTGATGAAATTTATTCACTAATTTGTGAACTGCATCATGGCTTGGAACTTGAACATCTGGAAACTTCTGTTCAAACAATCTCCGAACAGTAAGCGGACTCTGTATACACTCAGGAATTGTAAATAAACAATCGTTGTGGAATCGAATAATTTGCTCTTGTTATTGTTGCTTTCACAAACTTCACTATTGCACTCGTGATGCCTATTTCACTGCTCGAATGACACTAGCCAAAAAGGCATGTACGTTTGTATGGCCTTCCGGCTAAAACCCACAAAAAAAAAAAAAAAAGGGGAGGGGAGGCATAGTGTGGTCCTGCAGAACTCATTCAACTGGCAGGTGCAGCTTTCATGGCCGGTCTGCAATACCCCAGGCCTGCAGTCATCAGATAAATGGAACACCCTACACTTAGTCCTACTGCCACTATTTTCAGAAATGCAAAAATCTACTAAGCTGTAAAATCGCAGAGCTACCTGCAACATGACATAATTTCATAACCTGCAGCATCACCTGTCCTGCCCAACGAAAGATGTTGTTGTTGTGGTCTTCAGTCCTGAGACTGGTTTGGTGCAGCTCTCCATACTACTATATCCTGTGCAAGCTTCTTCATCTAACAGTACCTACTGCAACCTACGAGGGTTGTTTTGTAAGTACGGGCCATTTTTATTTTTTAAAAAAAGATACAAATACTTTTGTAAAAAAACTTTTATTTTCTGATTCTACACACTTTTACCTATTTTTCTACATAGTTGCCTTGTTTATTTAAGCACTTGTCATACCGTACAACAAAGTTTTTAATTCCATCTTCAAAGAATTCGGCCGCCTGCTCCGACAGCCAAGAGTTCACGGCCGCTTTCACTTCATTGTCGTCATTGAAGCGCTGCCCGTCAAGATGGTGTTTCAGGTACCGGAAAAGGTGAAAATCGCTAGGAGCAAGGTCGGGGCTGTATGGTGCATGGTCCAAAACTTCCCAGCCAAAAGAATCAATCAAATCCCGAGTCTTTTGAGAGGTGTGCGGCCTAGCATTATCGTGCAGGAGCAAAACTCCTTTTGTCAGCATGCCGCGCCTTTTGTTTTGAATTGCTCTGCCGAGCTTCTTTAGAGTTGCACAGTGGGCATCTGAGTTGATTGTCATTCCTCGTGGCATAAAGTCCACTAGCAAAACACCGCGCCGGTCCCAGAGCACAGTTGCCATAATCTTGGCTTTGACAGCGTTCGTTTGGCTTTGACCTTGACGGGTGAGGTTGGGTGTAGCCATTCCATCGATTGTCACTTGCTTTCGGGAGTGATATGGGATACCCATGTTTCATCTCCAGTGACAATTTGACTCAACATGTCATCCCCTTCTTCCTCGTAACGAATCAAAAAGTCCAATGAAGTGGCAAATCTCTTCCCTTTGTGGTCCTCTGTGAGGAGTCTGGGTACCCACCGAGAACACAGTTTCTTAAAGTTTAGGTTTTCAGACACAATTTTGTACAAAACCGATCTTCAAACTTGTGGAAATTCCAAAGAAAGAGTGGAAATTGTGAATCTTCTGTCCTCACGAATCTTTGTTTCGACTGCAGCCACCAAATCATCAGTGATCACATAGGGCTGGCCTGAGCGTTCTTCGTCATGGAGGTTTTGATGGCCATTTTTACTCTCTAACCCATTGACGCACTTTACCTTCACTCATTGCATTCAAGCCATAAACTTCCGTTAACTGACGATGAATATCTGCAGCTGATAGGATTCTTGCAGTCAAAAAACGTATCACTGACCATATCTCACACGCGGCGGGCGATTCAATAATCGTAAACATTATAAAGTAGCACAGCGATGCGTACACGTCAGCTACAGAGCTGCAACTTGCATCAGTGTGAATGGGAAGGATGCCGGCAAGTGGCGCGGTGGCTTGTTGCAGTGTCCGCGCGAACTACGGGACTATACGCGCGAACAGCCCTTACTTAAAAAACAACCCCCGTACATCCTTCTGAATCTGTTTAGTGTATTCATCTCTTGGTCTCCTTCTACGATTTTTACCCTCCGCGCTGCTCTCCAATACTAAATTTGTGATCCATTGATGCCTCAGAATATGCCCTACCAACCGGTCCCTTCTTCTAGTCCAGTTGTGCCACAAATTTCTCTTCTCCTCAATTCTATTCAGTACCCCCTCATTAGTTATGTGATCTACCCATCTAATCTTCAGTATTCTTCTGTAGCACCACATTTCGAAACCTTCTATTCTATTTTTGTCTAAACTATTTACAGTCCACGTTTCACTTCCATACATGGCTACACTCCAACAAATACTTTCAGAAAAGACTTCCTGACACTTAAATCTATACTCGGTGTTAACAAATTTCTCTTCTTCAGAAATGCTTTCCTTGCCACTGCCAGTGTACATTTTATATCCTCTCTACTTCGACAATCATCAGTTATTTTGCTCCACAAATAGCAAAACTCATTTACTACTTCAAGTGTCTCATTTCCTAATCTAATACCCTCAGCATCAGCAGATTTAATTCACTACATTCCATTATCCTCGTTTTGCTTTTGTTGATGTTCATCTTATATCCTCCTTTCAAGACACTGTCCATTCCGTTCAGCTGCTCTTCCAGGTCCTTTGCTGTCTCTGACAGAATTACAATGTCATCGGCGAACCTCAAAGTTTTTATTTCTTCTCCATTGATTTTAATTCCTATTCCGAATTTTTCTTTTGCTTCCTTTACTGCATGCTCAATATAGAGATTGAATAACATCGAGGAGAGGCTACAACCCTGTCTCACTCCCTTCCCAACCACTGCTTCCCTTTCATGTCCCTCGACTCTTATAACTGCCATCTGGTTTCTGTACAAATTGTAAATAGCCTTTCGCCCCCTGTAGTTTACCCCTGCCACCTTCAAAATTTGAAAGAGAGTATTCCAGTCAACATTGTCAAAAGCTTTCTCTAAGTCTACAAATGCTAGAAACATAGGTTTGCCTTTCCTTAATATAGCTTCTAAGACAAGTCATAGGGTCAGTATTGCCTCACGTGTCCCGATATTTCTACAGAATCCAAACCAATCTTCCCCGAGGTCGGCTTCTACCAGTTTTTCCATTTGTCTGTAAAGAATTCGTCTTAGTATTTTGCAGCCGTGGCTTATTAAACTGATAGTTCGGTAATTTTCACATCTGTCAGCCCCTGCTTTCTTTGGGATTGGAATTATTATATTCTTCTTGAAGTCTGAGGATATTTCGTCTGTCTCATACATCTTGCTCACCAGATGGTAGAGTTTTGTCAGGGCTGGCTCTCCCAAGGCTATCAGTAGTTCTAATAATGTTGTCTACTCCTGGGGCCTTGTTTCGACTTAGGTCTTTCACCGCTCTGTCAAACTCTTCATGCAGTATCATATCTCACATTTCATCTTCATCTACATCCTCTTCCATTTCTATAATATTGTCCTCAAGAACATCGCCCTTGTATAGACCCTCTATATACTCCTTCCACCTTTCTGCTTTCCCTTCTTGGCTTAGAACTGGGTTTCCATCTGAGCTCTTGATATTCATAAAAGAGGTTCTCTTTTCTCCAAATGTCTCTCTAATTTTCCTGTAGGCAGTATCTATCTTACCCCTAGTGAGATAAGCCTCTACATCCTTACATTTGTCCTCTACCTCTAGCCATCCCTGCTTAGCCATTTTGCACCTCCTGTCGATCTCATTTTTTTGACGTTTGAATTCCTTTTTGCCAGCTTTATTTACTGTATTTTTATATTTTCTCCTTTATCAATTAAATTCAGTATCTCTTCTGCTACCCAAGGATTTCTATTAGCCCTCGTCTTTTTACCTATTTGATCCTCTCCTGCCACTATTTCATCTCTCAAAGCTACCCATTCTTCTTCTACTGTATTTCTTTCCCCTATTCTTGTCAATCGTTTCCTAATGCTCTCCCTGAAACTCTCTACAACCTCTGGTTCTGTTAGTTTATCCAAGTCCCATCTCCTTAAATTCCCACCTTTTTGCAATTTCTTTAGTTTTCATCTACAGTTCATAGCCCATAGATTGTGGTCAGAGTCCACATCTGCCCCTGGAAATGTCTTACAATTTAAAACCTGGTTCCTAAATCTCTGTCTTACCATTATATAATCTATCTGAAACCTGTCAGTATCTCTAGGCTTCTTCAACGTATACAACCTTCATTTATGATTCTTGAACCAAGTGTTAGCTATGATTAAGTTATGCTTTGTGCAAAATTCTACCAGGCGGCTTCCTCTTTCATTTCTTTCCCCCATTCCATATTCATCTACTACATTTCCTTCTCTTCCTTTTCCTACTATGGAATTCCAGTCACCCATGACTATTAAATTTTCGTCTCCCTTCACTATTTGAATTAATTTCTTTTATCTCATCACACATTTCATCAATCTCTTCGTCATCTGCAGAGCTAGTCGGCATATAAACTTACACTACTGTGGTAAGTGTGGGCTTCGTATCTATCTTGGCCATAACAATGCGCTCACTATGCTGTTTGTAGTAGCTTACCCACATTCCTATTTTTTTTATTCATTATTAAACCTACCCTTGCATTACCCCTATATGATTTTGTATTTATAACCCTGTATTCACCTGACCAGCAGTCTCGTTCCTCCTGCCACCGAACTTCACTAATTCCCACTATATCTAACTTTAACCTATTCATTTCCCTTTTTAAATTTTCCAACCTACCTGGCCAATTAGGGGATCTGACATTCCACGCTCCGCCCTGTAAAATGTCAGTTTTCTTTCTCCTGATAACAACATCCTCCTAAGTAGTCCCCGCCCGGAGATCCGAATGGGGGACTATTTTACCTCTGGAATATTTTACCCAAGAGGATGCCATCATCATTTAACCATACAGTAAAGCTGCATGCCCTTGGGAAAAATTACGGCTGTAGTTTCCCCTTGCTTTCAGCCGTTCGCAGTACCAGCACAGCAAGGCCTTTTTGGTTAGTGTTACAAGGCCAGATCAGTCAATCATCCAGACTGCTGCCCCTGCAACTACTGTAAAGGCTGCTGCCCCTCTTCAGGAACCACACGTTTGTCTGGCCTCTCAACAGATACCCCTCCGTTGTGGTTGCACCTATGGTACAGCTGTCTGTATCGTTGAGGCACGCAAGCCTCCCCACCGACGGCAAGGTCCAGGGTTCATGGGGGGGGGGGGGGGGGGGGCGAAAGATATATAGCACAAAACTGGATAAGACTTATCACGAATACATCCACCACAAAAAATATTTGGGGGAGGCATGGAATCCACTATGAAAAGATGTCAATAATTATTTATGTAATTCTTTGCTGTGATGCATGGTGATACATTTGTGAAACAGCAGCTTGGGAAGCCTTCATACAATAAATTATTTGGGCTAAAAATATAATGATTCTGTATTGTAAACAGTTTCTTCTTGGATGCAAAATTTACTCCAGCTGAAATTGTCCATGGCATCATTTTGTTTTTACATTTTGGTGACTCTAAAACTTGAAGGAGAGCCCTAAACTACTGATTACTGAGGTTTATGGGAACCACAAGTTTCCGTGTGGCATACGATGGTATTGAATTTAGCATATGTTAAAATTCAGGAGTAAGTAAGAAACACGTATTCTTTTTGTCTTCAAAAAAAAAAAAAAAAAAAAACCCCTGCACTGAGATACAGGCCACCAAAGACGACACTACAAACACCATTTTGAAGATGCAAATTTTGGAAACATTTTTAAAATGCTGTATCTCTGTAACAGTTCTAGATATTTTGTTAGAGTTTTTTTTTATGTGAAAGATAATTGCTTTATGATTACAAGGGTATCCTCCATTTGGACATATCTGTCAAAATTCTTTTAGTGTAGCCATTTGATTTTTTTTTTTTAATTTACAGAATTTTTTTCCAAAAGTGCCAATCCAGAAAGGTTAGATTTTTTTTCTGTTGATTAGTACCATGTAGTACTATATTCTTTGTAAAGGAGAGCTTCCACTTTTAAGGTGGACAGGTTTTATTTTTTAAAATATCATTTTTTTTAACTTTCAAGGGTAATGAATATCTTCACTGAAGTCGTTTCTTACTTAATTTCGTTGTTACAATGTTTATTTCTATTGTCTTTGTTGCAGTTATCACTTTCTTTGTT
This sequence comes from Schistocerca americana, assembly GCF_021461395.2. NCBI lineage: Eukaryota > Metazoa > Arthropoda > Insecta > Orthoptera > Acrididae > Schistocerca > Schistocerca americana. The sequence goes on along the minus strand of NC_060122.1, from coordinate 471,267,214 downwards.
GCAGTTATTTCTTTTCACTTTCATTGTTGCAGATATTTCTTACACTGTGTTATAGTTTCTCGTCAGTTTCTTTGTCATGGTTGTTCACTGCAGGTTTCTGCATTGTAGTTGTTCAGTCCTAATTTGCTTACTGAAGAGGCTTCTAAGAAATATGACACCATCCACCAAGTTCTGTGTTTTCGTGAGGAATTTGCCAGTTGACACAGTTGCAGTGTGTTTTGTGAAAAGGACTGTTTGAAATGTCTTCCGACTGGGACCACAGGAGAGTGAAGTGTACTGACTATTTGCATATCCATAAAAGAGTGATATGTAAGACAAATAAAAAAAACAGACTCTGTTCAGGTTGGGATTAAGTGTTTTCATTTGAAGACTGTTTCAAAGTGAAAATGTTTCCAGTGACGACTTTTTGTGTTCTAAATCTTTTGACAGAACAAGGCGAAACCTCCCATGGTGCAGATGATGCAGATGTTGCATCAATAGACGAAGAATTAAATACCCTGAATCAGTGAACTACAGGGGTACATGTTTAGTGCTGTTAAGAAACAGTGGTCAGAGATGCCGAGTCATAAGCTCTATGCATCAAGAAAGCGCAGAGAAATTACTAAAGTTATGCATAAATACACTACAGGAAAACTGACCCACACTCTTCAAAGCAGAATATCCATCTTCAGAAGAAAATGAACCAAAGCAATCTTGCACCTCTTGCCAGGAATTTTCACAAATATCAATTCAGCTGTTGAATATTGTGCATCCTACAGTGAAAACATTTAAGTTGTAACTATTATTCCAGAGACAATTTCAAAGAAAACAATTTTTAGGCACGCTGTATCAGTATCAAAGTACATGGTAGACAAATCAAGAAATGTGAGGTCTGTGACAGGAGTCTTTGGAAGACCAGATCCCTATTATGGTCATCCTGTAGGAGCTGCTAAAGTTCAAATAGTGCAGTCATTTTATATGGAAGATAAATGGGACTGTACTCGCCAGAGTGCCAACAAAAAAAGACACTATAAGTGTAACAGTTGAAGGTCAAAAAGTTTTGAAAGTGAAGAGGTACATGACTTGCAGTATTAAAGAAACTTTTGCAATTTATAAGAGCAACTATACAACTTCACATACTGGAAGATCAAAATTTTATGCACTACGACCTAAGGGGGTGGTTCCACACTCACCTACAGATCTCTGTGTGTGTATGCAAATTTTGAACTTTTGGTGGTAACCTTTAATAACTTACTGGAGAACGTGACATACGACACCTCGGTTGGGTGTGTGAAATCATTAGTAGTCTGTGACGTACAGCGAGAGACTTGTTTGTTTCACAAATGTGGTGACTGCCATGGAAAGGGAGGACTGTCTTTACGGACACTTGGTCTGGAAGACGTACCAATAACTCTGCAGAAATTACATATACAACATGGGAGGAAAATAAAGTAATTAAGAAAACTGTTGCCTTTGACAGTTTCATTGATGAACTTGGTAAATGGTCAGTGAAAGCAGTAAAACACCGGCATCTGAAAAAATTGCAACAACAACACGTTGCAGAAGTGAAAGGGTGTGTACTGGCTAAAGAACTATGTTTAGTGTTTCACTGTGATTTTGCTGAGAACTGGTCTTTAATTCTCCCACAAGAAGTACAAGGGTATCATTCGAGTAATGACCAGGTGACCACAAGTGCTGCAGTTACAAGTGATGACACAGGACGTGAGTCAGCACATGCTTTGCTACCAATGCGCAAAATTCTTCAACTACAAAAAGGAGCAGAGTAGATCATCATCATTTCTGTTGGTGCTCCTAGTCATTTTAAAAATTGTTACCAGTTGTTTGAATTGAGTTAAGTTGCTGGTGACAACTGACTGGGTATACAGTGCTACTGGTCATGGGAAGGGGCCTTGCGATGATTTAGGCAGCCTGATGAAGCACCATGCTACAAAACAATCATTCGAGATCAAATACAGCTATAATTCAGATGCTGAGGATGTTACTTGAGTCGTGAAATCTTACACATCCACAGCCCTCACTCTTCTGTCCAAAGAGGAAATCGAAGAATTCTGTGAGCAGAAAAAAGAAGAATGGTCCAATCAAACCATTCCTGTGAAAGGAATTCAGAAGACACATTTTTGGGCTCAAAGTGATGGGTGAACTCATATTGCTCGCACTTAACAGAGCAAGAAAGAAGAAATTTCATTCGTTCAACTAACACTTCAGAAACAGCAGGGTAATATTCAAATTCACAACCACAGAAGGGGGATGTTTGTGGCGTGTGTGTATGATTGTGACTGGTGGATTGCAGAGATTATAGACACCGGTTATGAGTTAAACGAAATTGTAGTGAACTTTATGCTACCACATGGATCAGCTGCTGGATACAGGTTTCCAGCTGAAGGACAGCAACAACGCCATCAGTGCTCACTTCCTGTTCACAATGTTTTGAATATAGTAAGTACTCCAGTTCCTATTGGTTTAACAGAAAGGCATCACTCTATAGCAAAGGAAGGTACTGAAGCAGTAGTTCATTGAGTGTCCACAGAAGTTGTTTAAACTGAACCCTTTAAGTCTTTTGACCTTTCACATACATTTTGGAACCATTTAAAATGCTTGAAAAATGAGTCTCTTACTCATCTTTCAAAACTAACATTATGTTACATAAGGCTACGTTTTGATTTTTATGAGCCTGTTACACGATAGTGTGGTAATAAAACAGCTTTCATGTTTGGCAAAAATTTCAATTGTTTATAAAACCTGTTCAATCTAAAAGCAGAAGATCTCCTTTTCAGGGAATGTAGAACTACATGGTACTAATCAACAGACAGACAGAGAGAGAGAGAGAGAGAGAGAGAGAGAGAGAGAGAGAGAGAGAGAGAGAGAGAGAGAGAGAGGGGGGGGGGGGGAAGGGAGGGAGAGAGAGGGAGGGAGGGAGGAGGGGATGGAGGGAGTGAGGGAGAGAAAATCAAAATTTTATGGACTGGCATTTTTGAGAAAAAAATTTTCCCACAAATTATAAAAAAAGTCAGAATGCTATAGTAAAAGAACTCCTAATGGAGGATTTCTTTGTAATCATAAAGCAATTATCTTTCAAATAAAATAAAAAAAGAGAGAGAGAAACAAAATATCTAGAACTGTTACAGAGATACAACATTTTCTACCAAAATTCAAATCTTCAGAATGGTATGTACAGTGTCATCTTTGGAGGCCTGTATCTTGGAGCAGAAATTTTTTTGGAGAAAACAAAAAATACGTTTTCCTTACTTAGTCCTTCATTTTTACATATGCTACATTTAATAACATCTGAGACTGTGAAGGTAAGATTTTTTTCCTAGCCTGCCTGAATTGACATGGACTATGCGCTAAGTGAAATTCCCTGATTTCCAGACAAGTTTTAATATTTCTTCCCGACAAATATTGAGATCTTGAGGGTATGTAAAGACATAAGTTGACAAAAAGATGTAAGGACTTCTGAATTTCTCCCCCATGTGAGCAAAAATCTTAAGTACTAACATCATCTATTGTAACGAGCTGTTTTTAGATGGAGAAAGCAAACCAAATGGTATATGTGTATCATTAGACCACTGTTGTCATTTTATTTCAATAAAAAACATCTCATGACAAAAGTGCACATTTCCTTGGAGCACAAGATGGATTTAAAATACCTTCACTGATTTCAGAAATATCCTCAAATTTACTTGTGGTGAGACAGTTGCAATTCCTGTAATCCATCGCCCATGGCCTGTGGCCCATAGAGGAGCACATCGGTCCTGGGTACATAAATAAACCACGAAAATCCTCCACATTACGCCACACACAAACAGACCCATCCTGCGGGCAGATCAGTGAGACTAGTTCTGACAGGCAGGCCCTGCACATTAGTGGAGAACAATGAGCTTCCGGCCTATGGTTTTGGCCTGTCGTGGAAATCCACTCATATGGCCAACTACTCACGTGTCACAGACATCATGTTCACGAAATGAGACCGCTGCGATCAATCCATGCAACAGATAACTGCACAAATACTGTGAGAATCAATACTAATGAGGATAGGTAGCAACTTACCGTAAAGATGATTGCTGAGCCGCAGACTGGTGCGTAGGAAAAACAATCACAATATCACAACTAAATTTTCGGCCATAGCCTTTGTCAGAAAATGAGATCGCACACACATCCACAGAATCACTCATATGCAATTCATGCACACATGACTGCCTTCTCTGGCACTGTGCAAACAATCTCTCAGAATCAGATCCAAACAAACCACTCCTCATGCCTCCCTGCCTCTCGTCGGCAGCTGCTAGGCTAGTGGCAAGAAGTCATGGCAGCTCTGACTGCAAGCTGAGGGGAGTGGTAGGAAGGGGAGAAGCAGTAACAACGAGGGAGCAGGGAAGCTGCGCACATTCTCAGCTCTGCCCAGCCAGTGATGATGTGTGACATCTCAGTAACAAACCATTTCATATACTGAGACAAACATGAGATTTTTCCAGAACTTTTTTTCAGATTTCCCTGATACTTCCCTGGCACATTTGAAATTCATGATGCTTCCTGATTTCCCTTGTGACAACCCTGTGTAGACATCAGTGCCCAAAACTAGACATTCAAGCTATGCAACTGTTAGTACCCGTAAAGTAACAGTTTTGGATAGATCATTTCATGGGGAACAAATATGGGTGGGCTGCTCACTAACTCACACTGAGTGGTAACTCACTTTAGACTGGGTGGTAACTCTACGTCTGAACTAAAGATATTATGGGTGACACAGTAACTTCTACATGACATGACAGGCAGGAGACTCAAGTCACCATTGGTATGTGAGCACTTACAAACTGTACATCTTGATCTCAGGCTCTAAGGTTTATAAGCACTAAGATCTGCATTGAGACTATTATGATTACAGCTCTGCCAAAGATTAACATTGTTCATGTGTCTCACCAGACTCTTTGGGCAGCAACTGTGCTGCAAGTAGGGCTGTCAGAGATTCTGCTGCCACATTCAAATCCTTGAGACAACAACATTCCACCTGAGAGGAAAGAATATTGCGAGTAGTGGACAGAGTGAACTCAGGCAATGGTATCAGGCCATGGGGCATGCCTAGCTACTTCTGATCCTGCACTTTTCTACATGAAGTATGGCAAAAAGACACCAACATGGATCTTAGGAACTCAACAACTCCTATCACTATTTATTCAGTTATGATCTGCAGATGAGGGTGTAGAGTTGGAAGATGACTTACATTAACCCTTCAAAGCCAGTAGTTTCCGGGCGCATGCCTAGCCTACTGGCGGTAGTTTATATGGCTGGCTGGCCCCAGAATGCAGCGTTTCAGTGAAATTTCTCTAGGATGGGAATTACTTGTCCAAATGCTACAAAAATTTCAGGAATTGGTATCAATACATATTAATTATGATTAAAACATACATTTTCACTTAAAATGAATTCTGAGTGTGGTATATTTTGAAACAATCTTCAAAACAAAGTCCTACACCACAGTCCTTGCACCACAACGATGTTTCCTTACGTTTCCCTGTCTTCTTGCAGCAGCCTGCACATCTCTTTGTAGGCTTAATCTTCTTCTCTGTTGGTGGGATCTTCTCAATGAAATGCCTTGCTGTAAGCCGTTCAGGCACAGGAGTTTTTGAAGGTCGCCCTCATCGAGGTGAAGTTACATTCTTCCCGTTAATTTCCAGCATTGTGTTATGAGCAGAAGCCTGAAATTTATATGAGTTTCTTCTGTTGTTTTTTCGCTAGCACTGTAAACAATAAAAGCATTGTGCACCGCAACATTCATCAGCCTTCTAAACATTTTCATATACCACTTTACACCTTTCTTCCTTTCCATGAGAAAAGGTTGTAGTTTCTGATCCTTCAAATCTACACCATCCGTAAAACTATTGTACTCTTTTATGCACCGAGGCTTTCTTACCTCTTTGCCCCTTTTGCTTGCCGTAACAACTGCATCATTATGAAATGTAGAAATAAAGGCAACCTGCTTTTTATCCACCCATTTCAGTACCATTACACTGTGTGAATAATATGCTACGAGTTCACCTTTCTTCAGTTTTGCACGTCTCAAGGCATCAAGTACATTCTTACTATTCAGTCGAAATGTGCCAGCTACATTCATACCTCTTTCCTTCAAAACGTGGCACAAAAGGATGCTGTTATAACAATTGTCCATCCCAAGCGTATGGTCTAAGTTGAAAAGAGGCTCAACAAGCTTCACTACAATCCGACTGGTTTCCAGGGTATCTGCAGAAAGATATTTAGTTTCTATTTCTGTGGAACTTCCTGCATAAATAATAAATTGCCATAAATAACCTGTGGAAGATTCGCAGATCTCATAGGACTTTATAACAAACTTTGCTGATTTGAGAGATAGATAGGTTTTTATTGCCAGCCTTCCTTTCCATAACGTAAGAGATTCATCAACAGAAATGTTTTCTCCCATGTTGTATGTATTTCTACATGTATCATTCAAGTGCTCAATGATGGAACCCAACTTGAACAATCTCTTATTGCCTTCAAATTTATTCAGTTCTTCATTAATTACAAAATGAAGGAATCTGCAAAGTAGATCAAACCTGTCTTGTTGCATACTCTGGTAAAAAATCAGCATGCTCAAAAGTGGATACTTGCTGAAATACAACTTTATGGATGGCTTCTGAATAATTTCCATCAACATCTGCTGTGCGAAAAACATACAAAGCTTATCGTTGTCAGTATCTACCCAGTTACGTAGTCTAGAATGAGGTTGTAGAGCAGTCTGTTTTTGTATACAATCTGCAGCATAACGGTTAGTTTCACACACGACTGTTTCTACAATGGTTTTACTGAAATAGAGCTTGAACGCTTCAGGTGCAGAATCTACCTGTATCACAGGTTCACATTTACCAACGAATGGTGTTTTCAAAGAGACATAAGAACTGTCAACTCTTGCCATTCCCGGTCTTCTTCATTCTGTGCGCGTTTCACTGGTGCACCTTGTTCGATGTCATCATCACTGTCTGCCATTTCTTCTTCACTTCTTTCAGGTGTTTCTTCCAAACAGTCAAAATCACTTTCATCGTCAACATCTAGATCACTCCCGCTGTCATTTATACTATCTAAACAATTCGTCGGTTCATTGAGAACTGTGAGAATTTGCTCTGAAGTAAGACTGCGCAAAGTGTTTAGCTGCATCGTTTTGCATTCAAGAGTGTTGCTCGTACTGTAAGCTACAACACGTTATTTCTCCCGACTGCCTCACTTCATGACAAAGATCTTCGAAGAAGAGCAGCACAAATATGTCTATAGTTAGCTGACAAAGTAGTATTGGCTGTCGTCAACAGATGGCAGAGCAATACAGTTTTACCTCCGAGACTGCAACTGGCGAGTACGTGGTCAGGATGCCGCCAGTGCGGACATTCGCAGCGCGCGTGTACGTACTCGGGCTCCCAGCCTGAGGGGTTAAGAAACCTCATAATTTCAGGCTGTAGCTGATGATTTTTCATGCCTGGTTTTAATTTGAAGTTTATAATGATTGTGTTAATAGGGGTACTCAATGAGTGATCCGTAGGATTAAGTAATGTTGGGCAATATGTTGCCACTGAACTGTGAGAGAGAGGATGGTAAATAAACTAGGGACAGAGAGTGTCCTGCACAGCATCTCTGGTGATGTGGCATTACATCAGCCACGTAAGAAGACAACCATCGGTTGACCCCAAAAGGCAACACATACATATAGGTAACAGCATTTCACTGAAAGTCTTTAATTGATTTGCTGGTAAGTCCTTTTCTGTTAACCTGGGTACACAGTGAAAATGCTAAGGAAAGTTCTGCAAGAACGTAAATAAGTTAGGATTGAAGGAGGCCACACTCTGAGTAGTACACACTCTGAGTAGTAGAAGCGTACAACCATCAACAGGCAAACAAAAAAGAATGGCCGGCCGGTGTGGCCGTGCGGTTCTAGGCGCTTCAGTATGGAACCGCGTGACCGCTATGGTCGCAGGTTCGAATCCTGCCTCGGGCATGGATGTGTGTGATGTCCTCAGGTTAGTTAGGTTTAAGTAGTTCTAAGTTCTAGGGGACTGATGACCACAGATGTTAAGTCCCATAGTGTTCAGAGCCATTTGAACCATTTTTGAAAAAAGAATGAAAAGTTTGCTAGGTTTTAGACAAATCCTTTAATGAGCTAGAGTACATGTACATGGACACCACTGCCGGTGAGTTTGTACATCACACAATGGCGATGACATGGAGGTGTGGACTGGGAGGGGGTGACAGTACAGAGGAAGGGGAAACTTGGATGGATAGTGTGGATGCAGTGGGTTTACTGAGATTCTCCACTAACCAAATGTACACACACCTTTCACCCAAGTGTCCCCCCTTCCTCTGTCCTGTCATGCAGTCCCAAAACCGTGCCTCCATGTCATTGTCATCACGTGCTGGACAAATTCAAGGCTCTGATACCCATGTGTTGTCATATCCCCATGCCATGCACATGCTGCCTTTTCCTCCTGCATTCCTATCCCATACAGCTGCTGCCTACCTCCATTCTGCCAGCTACCCATCCTCGCACTTTTGGCCTCTTTCTCCCTCCACCAACCTTACTCAACACAACACAACCCCATGCCTCAGTCTACACACCGAAATGCAGTCTCAGCATATTCAGCGAGATTCATGAACCACCTGTTACTGATAGTTAATAGCACCAAGCTGCTAAGATAAGAGTATTCTCTCATATTGTGGACTAAATGGTCACAAAGGCTGATTTATGTCATGTGCATTCCATCATTTCACATGGAATTTTTTTTTGGGGGGGGGGATTCTTCTCTTGCTCTAAATATCTCCCATTCCTCAGAAAAGAGTGATTCTAATCATTTGCAGTTCAAGAACCTCTGTTAATAATTGTTTAACCAGATGGGAATACTTATCACAGATTACCAATTCACATTTTCACTTATGTGTTTCATTACAAAGAACCCCACTCTTTGAAAACAATTCTCCAGTCAGTATGCAAGACGCTACATCTAAGAATGACATACACTACCAATAAAAAAAGCTGTCCCTGGTTCAGAGTGGGGCTAAGTACACTGACAAGATTTGTGACTGTCAAATGTTAATAATATTTTATGCAAATCAGGTATTTTCACTGTATAGTGTAAATATGTATTTTTATTATATACATTTTACTGAAATGATTGCCCAGTATTGTAATAACTATGTCTGAGAGCTGTTCTGAATGTCACCCTTAAAATATGTAGTGACAGTCATATTTGGTTTTATTTTTAATATGTAGTATCTATTTGTAAATCTGCTGAGAAATAAACTGCAATTGATTATTTACATAAATATGTGTAATAATAATAATAATAATAATAATAATAATCTGTACAAGATACCAAGGATGGGATTGTGAGCATCAAAAGGGACGAGACGAAATAAAAGAGTTATTTAAAGAAAACTAGGGATATATTCTCAATTACAGGATACAAAAAGGGCTAGCCCTAGGGGTTAGGTAAAGACTGACTGCCAGGGTCAGATTTGAACAAAATAAAGGAATAAGAAATGGGAAAGATGGCAGTTCACACTTGTGTGATTGGTGGCCAGTCCTAGAAAACAGGATCAGAGGCAGATCATGCAGCCTCAAGTTTGTGGATGCATGCAAATATTTTGCAAAGTTTCTGCACTGTTTATGTTTTTTATCATTATGTTTTAAATGCATATTAAGGCTTGTTTGCACACATAGTATTACACATAGGTATTAAGACATTAAACTACAGCTGCCTTTAATCTGAACATTGGTATGAGCACTGCAGTGCTACACTAGGCATTGTGGTGGTACGATCATGTCTTCCTCTGACCTTTGAACTGACTTACCCACCTAGTTAACAAGTGGGCCACTGCTTGAGGTAGACTCTGGTCCAAGGCGCAACTTGGAATTTTTCACATCAACAAACACTGCTTGATGTGAAAGAAATGTTAAGTGCATACAAAAATCCTCGGACAAATCAAATTTCCAGCCGCTGGTCTTTACATCCATCATCTCGAATTAAATGCTGAACAACACTAACCTGCCAAACACTATTGCACTTAGGGGGGACCTACAACTACAGTAGTCTTTAAGTACGAGACTGATGCAGTTGGTCCATAGGTAAACACAGAAAACTTACCTGCTATGCCGACGTCTCTTCCTTTCATGTTTTCTCTTACTTGAATGCCCTTTTACGTCAGAGTCATCATCACCTAAAGTTATTATTTCAGGAACTGGTTTAGCATCTCCACGGAGTTCAGATCGATCATCATCATCATCTTCATCATCTTCTTCAGACATATATGCTCCAAGTCTCGCTTGAAGCAGTGCCTGAACCAAAATTGCAAAAGATAGAATTTATTCCACAAATTTCCTCAGCTAGGCATTTATACCAAACATAGGTTAAGTTAAGAATAGAGACTGTGCTACGGAAGACAACGCATTTAAAAGATCACCACTACAGTGAGCATATTTAACAACTTTGTGATATCTGACCACAATTTTTTTCCAAGCACAACAAACATCCTGAGTTTATATTTTAACTGGGAAATGAATTAGTTGAGAAATTAACTTCAATCTACCACAACAATTGACATATACTTGCTACGATAAACCTCGTTTCTTCATGAGTGCAACATTTTGGCTTTGCATATATTTTTTATTATTGTTGGGTTATTTCTGCATAATAAAGTACTTGGTCCAACAATGTACTTCCATTAAATGTCCATGACACACAGTTTTAATCTATCAGGTAAGTACAAACAGCATGAATGATTCATTTTAGTTTCTTAGTTTTCTATGATTGAAAATGCCTACATCTGAACACACCAAGCGAAATTAAACACTTTACCAAGCAGCACAGTCCAGTAATAGAAGATATACTGAATAGCATACATTCATGTCTTTTGTCATCTGTCGGTTCACACCTGAAACATTTGAACCTGCTTACTGTATTCAAGCCTTGGATTCTCTTTAGAAATTTTACCCGCCTCCCCCCCCCCCCCCCCCCTATCCATTATCTTCTATTACCAAATCGACAGTTCCTTGATGCCTCGGGATGTGTCCTATCAACCAATCCCTTCTTTTGGTCAAGTTGTGCCATAAATTCATTTTTTTCCGTAATTCAATTAAGTACCTTTTCATCTGTTATCCAACCTACCCATTTATTCTTCAGGGTGGTTCTATAGCACCACATTTTGAAAGCCTCTATCTTCTTCTTGCCTGATTTGATTATTATTCATATTCCACTTCAAGATTGATGTACTCCAGACAAATATTTTGAGAAAGGCTACCAAACACTTAAACTGATATTACATATTGACAGATTTGCAAATATGCTTCACTTGTTTCTGCCAAGTCTGCATTTTATATCCTCTCTACTTCAGTCATCATCAGTTAGTTTACAGTCCAAAATGCAAAACTTCATCTACTACCTTCGGTGTCTCATTTCCTAACCTAAATTTAACAGCCTTACCTAATTTAATTTGGCTACATTCCCTTTGCCTTGTTTTACTTTTGTTAAGGTTCCTCTTGTAATCCTTTCAAGACCGATCCATTCTGTTCAACTGCTCTTCCAAGACCTTACCCATCTCTGACAATTACACCATTGGCAAACCTCAAAGCTTTTCTTTCTTGTCCCTGAACTTTAATTTGCTATAGAAATTACTTCTCAGTTTCATTCACAGTTTGATGAACATACAGAATGAATAATATGAAGGATAGGCTAGAAGCCTGTCTCACCCCTTCTAAACTTTGGTTTCCTCTTCATGTTCTTCAACTCGTATAACAGCAGTCTAGTTTCTGTGCAAGCTATAAATGAACTTTTAGTACTATAAATAAATTATCCATATTTTAATAAATTATAAAGAATCTTCCAGTATTTAATCCTTGCTACCTTCATAACATCAAAGACTGCAGTCCAGTTCACAGTGTCAAAAGTTTCTCTGAATTAACAAATGTTATAAATGCAGGTTTGCCTTTCATCACCTTATCTATGTCAGCCCCCAGTAGCTGAATGTTCAGCGTGTCAGAATGTCAATCCTAAGGGCCCAGGTCCGATTCCCAGCTGGATCAGAGATTTTCTCCACTCAGGGAATGGGTGTTGGGTTGCCCTAATCATCATTTCATCCCCATCGCCGCGCAAGTCGCCAAAGTGGCATCAAATCGAAAGACTTGCACCCGGTGATCGGTCTACCCGACGGGAGGCCCTAGTCACAAAACATTTACTTTTTATTTTATTTACCTTATCTACGATGAGTCATATGATCAAAATTGCCTTGCATGTTCCTGCTTTTCTCCAGAAGCCAAACTAACATTCGCCAAGTTCGGCCTCTACCAGATTTTCCATTCTTCTATATATAATTTGTGTAAACATTTTGCAATCACGACTTATTAAACTGAATGTTTGGTAGCATACACACCTGTCAGCACCTGTCTTCTTTCAATTTGCAATTGTTACATTCTTTGTGAAGTATGGTAGCACTTTACCTCCATCATATATCTTGCACACCAGGTAAGAATTAGTTTTTTGTTGCTGGCTCTCCCAAGAACCTTAATAATTCTGAGGGAATGTTATCTATGTCTGGAGCCTTGTTTTCACTCAGGTCTTTCAGTGATCTATCAAATTTTTCTCACAGTATCATATATACTGTATCGTCTTCGCCTACTTCCTCTTCCCTTTCTGTAATACTGCCTTCAAATCTGCCCCCCTGATATGGAAATCTATATATTCCTTCCAACTTCCAGCTTTCTCTTCTTTGCTTAGTAATGGCTTGCAATCTGAGCTCTTGATATTCATATTATTACTGCTTTTTTTTCCAAATGCTTCTTTAATTTTCCTATACACAAGATATATCTTGTTGGATATATCTTTCCCCTAGTTATGCATGCTTTTACAGCCATGCATTTGTCTTCTATCCACTCCCGCACAGCCATTTTTTGCTTTCTGTCAATCATATTTTTTAGGCATCTGTATTTCCTTTCACCTGCTTCATTTGCTGCATTTTTACAATTTCTTCTTAAATAAATTACATTTGGCAATCCAGAGTAATCTGAGGATTTCTACTATGCCTTGTCATTTTACTTATGTGATCCTGTGCTGCCTTCCCTATTTAATCTCTGAACGATACTGTAACGACGTTCGCCCAATTTCATTTCTTCTTTGTTGTCCTTGGTGTCGACGTACTGGCTGAAAAAAATGGGGGGTGGAAGTGCAGTACTGTCTACTGTAAACGATGTAGCCAACAGGTACACATTTGCGTTTCACAGTTATTTACTTTCACTTTTCACAACCCCCTCCCCTCTCCATATACAAACTTAATATGGCCAGTGCACAATTGTTTCACTTTCGATAAGCCTCATTAATAGTTTTCAGGCGAACCTCCACATAATGCTACAATAGATTACTGTTAAATATCTATGAGCAGTAAAAACATAACCACGTAACTCACAGTTCTTCCGGAATAATCAGGTACGTATGAAACAGACACTGTCATTGTTTCAACACGCGGCCTAATTGTGTTACACATATTTCAAGGTTACATTGATACATTGATGCTGTTCTAACCAACATAAGTTTCTTGTCTGAAACCCAACTGTGGACTGACTGTCTCGTGACCAAAAATGGGGCCGTTATATATATCCTCACAATAATAGGTACCAAAGCTACACCTTGTTCAAAGTTAAATTTACAGAAATTACAATTAAAACTTAACTCATTAAATTAAATCAATACATCAAAAAATTCTGTCTTTTTAACAGTTTCTTCTACTACAAAAGTTAGGCTGAATTATCTGTTTTAATCATGAAACTAACAAATATAAGCATGCAAACAATAGTTTGCACAAAACTGTTAATTACTTTGGAATTAATGAAAGAGCCACCTTTGCTAACATACTACAAAGAGGTTGAAATTATTACACAAACTGACAAATGCCAAGGCACAGCAGCAGCCAAGCTCACTACCAAATAAGACAGGTCAACCAGAAAGAAGAAGCTTTTAGAGAAGTAGGGTGGCAAAGAAGGTTACACTGACTATGCTGCTGGGCACTTTTGAGCATTAATTTAAAAATATGAGAGAGTTTTTATCATTTTAAATGTGATTTAAAAAGCTATTTGTGATGGCTACATAAAACATGACCCATTTTATTACAATATACTATACCTATAGCCCACTGACTTTAATAGGTGTTAACTGGGAGCATATATGTACAAATATTCACTATAACAAACAGCATATGTACACAAACACACACACACACACACACACACACACACACTAGGTGTGATTCAGAAGTTTCAAGACTGATTAGTAGGGGAGCACGCACGGACCAGTTCCGCCGAGTGGGGGAAGTAGTGGGGGGGGGATTCTCAGGGATCGAACTGACATTGCAGCAGTTGCCTCCGGAACCCTACAGAGTGCCCATCGTTTGCAGCATGAATGCGTGTCACTGACCTCGGTCGAAGAGGCGGAAATGGAGCAGCATTTAGAGCAGCGTTATGCGATTAAGTTTTGCGTGCGATTGAACAAAACCGCCACGGAGACTCTCAGTATGATTCAAGAGGCCTTTAAAGAAGAAGCCATGTCCCGTGCAATGGTTTTCAGGTGGCACAAATGTTTCAAAGATGACCACGGGAATGTTGAAGACGACAAGCGCTCTGGGAGGCCTTCATCAAGCCGAATGGATCAAAATGTGGAGAGAGTGCGGGAACTTTTAAACAGTGACCATCGTCTTAGTTTGAGTGCTCCGCTGCTTGAGAGATTGAGTTCGCCACGTCCGCCTGGCGATCAAAAGCGACTGGATTCTCCACCATGACAACACGCCCGCGCACATATCGCGCGCCGCCGCCGAAGTTTTGGTCAAATTCAACGCGACAACACTCGCGCAGCCACCCCAAAGTCCCGACTTGGCTCCAAATTACTTTTTCCTCTTCCCCCAAATCAAGACAGGCCTAAAAGGGAGCGATTTGACTCCATCGACGCCATCCGGCAGGCTTCGATGAGATCCCTTGACAGCATGACGCCAGAGGCCTTCCAGAAGGGCTACGAACAGTGGAAGATGCACTGGCAGTGCTGTGTCGATGCTGAAGGATCATATTTTGAAGAATTTTAGTCCCCTGTACTTAAATGTCCAATAAATTTGTAGTTCTGAGTTAAATCTTGAATCTTTTGTATCACACCCTGTGTGTTTATATGTTTCTTTTTAAATTGAACCTTAATTCAGTTACTTCGAACACAAATAACATGGATAAGTTACCTGCAAAATTTAGAGACTTATAGACATTAGTTCCACAGATAAAGGTACATAAACATGGCCTATTTAATACTGACTGCATAGGGCCTGCAAACTACCCTTAAATTGCTTACCATTCTACAGTTTCATCAGTTTTAGTCTACAGTTCACAAACAATAAAGTTTGGACAGCTACATCTGCTGCTGGAAATGGTTGGCACTTTAAAGTTCAAATTCGAAATCTTGTATTTCAATTATATAATTAATCTGAAAGCATCTAGTGTCTAGAGGTACCTTCCACACATACAACCTTCTTTCATGATTCTTTAGGCAAGTGTTAGCAATGATTAAATTATGCTCTGTGGAAAAGTCTACTAGGTGACTTTCTCTGAATTCAAATCACTGATCACAATTAAATGTTCATCTTCTTTAGCTATCTATATAATTTCCTATAGCTCATCATATTGTTTCAATCTCTTACTTGAATATGAAGATAGTTGGCATACAGACTGAATTACTGTCTCAAATGTTGGCATCGTGTTTACCTTCCCAGCTACGGGATCCACCCGTAGAATGTCTGTCTTGCTTTTCCTGACACTTATCCCCAGCCTGCTGAAACATGTCACTTCACGGTCATTCCACAAATGCCTTAAAGTTGGCAGTATGACTGATAAACAAACAAGGAACATGAGGCACTGTGTCCTCTGAACCAACTAAAGAACAGCAACATAAGCCAGTTCTGACACTGGCACTACCATGCTGCAGACTTCTACACAAACACTGATTGCTAGTGTATATCACCTGCTTCTATTTAGAAGTGTTGTGTCATTGCTTCAACTACAGTTTTTATTTATTAAAGAATGTCACCAAAATGACACCACTTAAATAAACTTTAGAATTGCTACAAAGGACATGAGAGTTTTAGAAGCACAAGAAAAAGAACTGGGCACTCTACAACCTAGTGAAAGGACTGAAGTAAGCAGTGTTGAGCAAAGATCCTGCGTAAAAAACTGTGTTTTTAAGCACCCCTGGGGAGGGAGGGAGGGAGGGAGGGAGGGAGGGAGGGAGGGAGGGAGGGAGGGAGGGGAGGGTGGAGGGGGGAGGGGAGAGAGAGAGAGAGAGAGAGAGAGAGAGAGAGAGAGAGAGAGAGGTGCAGCCTTGCCTAGTTACAGATCCACATTCATTCCAAACCGCTGCAGTCCACTGACATATTTATGGAAAGACTGCCCCACAACAGCAAAATTGCTCATTTCCATTGGCATATTTATGGAAAGAATGTCCCAAGTTGCTAATTTCTTTAAGAGATTGTGAACTTTTTTCAGGGGAGGGGCATCAATTAAAATGGTGTATGGTATATGGGCTTTGACTTTAAAAAGTTAACTCCAGTTTGGTGTTCTGACAATGTTAGTAATGGATAATGCACCTTACAATTCAGTGATATGAAACAAAACAATGACCAGTGGCCATAAAGAAACTATGGTGCTGTGGTTCCTCGCGAGATACATTGCTGCGGACATGAGAGTGACAAAGCTGATCTCATATTCACTTGTGAAACAAAATAACCTTGTGATGTCTATTTATGTACTTATGATGAAGTTGCAAGGGAATGGGTCATTTGGTAATTAGGCTACTTCCTATTGCTGCCATTTCAAACTAATTGAATTGGTTTGAAGTGAGTTTAAGATTTACATTTGAAATAATAAGTCTTTTACTAAAACCGAAATGGACAGGCTATTACACGAAGGTCTTGCTACTGTACATGCCACATCATGGAGGAAGAAAGTAGAACATTTTGGCGAGATTATGAGAAGCAGACTGTAGTTGAAATTATAAAAGACAATCTACAGTTAATGGTTTCTCTTGTTGACGATGATGATGATTAGTTTTGGCACCAATTCAAACACTAATACTGATGAGGGGCAGTGTGAAATTGCAGCACTGACACGATAAATTGGTGAGAGTAAATGTATCCATAGTTAGTTCTTTATTTCGTTCAACAAATGCTGATTGTGTGTTCTTTGTTAGGTTTACACTATTAGACAATGTTTTATATGCAGCTATTACGGTAAAGATTTGGAATGACTTCTCATAGACACTGTCATTACCCTTTGTTGTTATTTATCTCTTGGTTTCATACATTATCAAACAATTTTTCTCTGTAATTGCTTTTTCCATTGTCAGAAACATGTTCTTTGTTATAATGCATATACATTATTATGCATTTGCAAAACATACTTTGGCACTCCCCCCCCCCCCCCCCCCCCCCATGAACCATGGACCTTGCCGTTGGTGAGGAGGCTTGCGTGCCTCAGCGATACAGGTGCAACCACAACGGAGGGGTGTCTGTTGAGAGGCCAGACAAACATGTGGTTCCTGAAGAGGGGCAGCAGCCTTTTCAGTAGTAGCAGGGGCAACAGTCTGGATGATTGACTGATCTGGCCTTGTAACATTAACCAAAACGGCCTTGCTGTGCTGGTACTGCGAACGGCTGAAAGCAAGGGGAAACTACAGCCGTATTTTGTCCCGAGCACACGCACCTTTACTGTATGATTAAATGATGATGGCGTCCTCTTGGGTAAAATAGTCCCCCATTCGGATCTCCGGGTGGGGACTACTCAGGAGGACGTCGTTATCAGGAGAAAGAAAACCGGCATTCTACGGATCGGAGCGTGGAATGTCAGATCCCTTAATCGGGCAGGTAGGTTAGAAAATTTAAAAAGGGAAATGGGTAGGTTAAAGTTAGATATAGTGGGAATTAGTGACGTTCGGTGGCAGGAGGAACAAGACTTTTGGTCAGGTGAATACAGGGTTATAAATACAAAATCAAATAGGGGTAATGCAGGAGTAGGTTTAATAATGAATAAAAAAATAGGAGTCCGGGTTAGCTACTACAAACAGCATAGTGAACGCATTATTGCGGCCAAGATAGACACAAAGCCCACGCCCACTACAGTAGTACAAGTTTATATGCCAACTAGCTCTGCAGATGATGAAGAAATAGATGAAATGTATGACGAGATAAAAGAAATTATTCAGGTAGTGAAGGGTGACGAAAATTAAATAGTCATGGGTGACTGGAATTCGTCAGTAGGAAAAGGGAGAGAAGGAAACATAGTAGGTGAATATGGATTAGGGGGAAGAAATGAAAGAGGAAGCCGCCTTGTAGAATTTTGCACAGAGCATAACTTAATCATAGCTAACACTTGGTTCAAGAATCATGAAAGAAGGTTGTATACCTGGAAGAATCCTGGAGATACTAAAAGGTATCAGATAGATTACATAATGGTAAGACAGAGATTTAGGAACCAGGTTTTAAATTGTAAGACATTTCCAGGGGCAGATGTGGATTCTGACCACAATCTATTGGTTATGAACTGCAGATTGAAACTGAAGAAACTGCAAAAAGGTGGGAATTTAAGAAGATGGGACCTGGATAAACTGAAAGTACCAGAGGTTGTAGAGAGTTTCAGGGAGAGCATAAGGGAACAATTGACAGGAATGGGGGAAAGAAATACAGTAGAAGAAGAATGGGTAGCTCTGAGGGATGAAGTAGTGAAGACAGCAGACGATCAAGTAGGTAAAAAGACGAGAGCTAACAGAAATCCTTGGGTAACAGAAGAAATATTGAATTTAATTGATAAAGGAGAAAATATAAAAATACAGTAAATGAAGCAGGCAAAAACGAATACAAACGTCTCAAAAATGAGATCGACAGGAAGTGCAAAATTGCTAAGCAGGGATGGCTAGAGGTAGAGGACAAATGTAAGGATGTAGAGGCTTATCTCACTAGGGGTAAGATAGATACTGCCTACAGGAAAATTAAAGAGACCTTTGGAGAGAAGAGAACTACTTGTATGAATATCAAGAGCTCAGATGGAAACCCAGTTCTAAGCAAAGAAGGGAAGGCAGAAAGGTGGAAGGAGTATATAGAGGGTTTATACAAGGGCAATGTACTTCAGGACAATATTATGGAAATGGAAGAGGATGTAGATGAAGACGAAATGGGAGATAAAATACTGCGTGAAGAGTTTGACAGAGCACTGAAAGACCTGAGTCGAAACAAGGCCCCGGGAGTAGACAACATTCCATTAGAACTACTGATGGCCTTGGGAGAGCCAGTCATGACAAAACTCTACCATCTGGTGAGCAAGATGTATGAGACACGCGAAATACCCTCAGACTTCAAGAAGAATATAATAATTCTAATCCCAAAGAAAGCAGGTGTTGACAGATGTGAAAATTACCAAACTATCAGTTTAATAAGTCACAGCTGCAAAATACTAACGCGAATTCTTTACAGACGAATGGAAAAACTGGTAGAAGCCGACCACGGGGAAGATTGGTTTGGATTCCATAGAAATGTTGGAACACGTGAGGCAATACTAACCTTACGACTTATCTTAGAAGAAAGATTAAGAAAAGGCAAACCTATGTTTCTAGCATTTGTAGACTTAGAGAAAGCTTCTGACAATGTTAACTGGAATACTCTCTTTCAAATTCTAAAGGTGGCAGGGGTAAAATACAGGGAGCGAAAGGCTATTTACAATTTGTACAGAAACCAGATGGCAGTTATAAGAGTGGAGGGGCATGAAAGGGAAGCAGTGGTTGGGAAAGGAGTGAGACAGGGTTGTAGCCTCTCCCCGATGTTATTCAATCTGTATATTGAGCAAGCAGTAAATGAAACAAAAGAAAAATTCAGAGTAGGTATTAAAATTCATGGAGAAGAAGTAAAAACTTTGAGGTTCGCCGATGACATTGTAATTCTGTCAGAGACAGCAAAGGACTTGGAAGAGCAGTTGAACGGAATGGAAAGTGTCTTGAAAGGAGGATATAAGATGAACATCAACAAAAGCAAAACGAGGATAATGGAATGTAGTCAAATTAAATCGGGTGATGCTGAGGGAATTACATTAAAGGAGTTTTGCTATTTAGGGAGTAAAATAACTGATGATGGTCGAAGTAGAGAGGATATAAAATGTAGACTGGCAATGGCAAGGAAATCGTTTCTGAAGAAGAAAAATTTGTTAACATCGAGTATAGATTTAAGTGTCAGGAAGTCGTTTCTGAAAGTATTTGTATGGAGTGTAGCCATGTATGGAAGTGAAACATGGGCAATAACTAATTTGGACAAGAAGAGAATAGAAGCTTTCGAAATGTGGTGCTACAGAAGAATGCTGAAGATAAGGTGGGTAGATCACGTAACTAATGAGGAGGTATTGAATAGGATTGGGGAGAAAAGAAGTTTGTGGCACAACTTGACTAGAAGAAGGGATCGGTTGGTAGGACATGTTTTGAGGCATCAAGGAATCACAAATTTAGCATTGGAGGGCAGCGTGGAGGGTAAAAATCGTAGAGGGAGACCAAGAGATGAATACACTAAGCAGATTCAGAAGGATGTAGGTTGCAGTAAGTACTGGGAGATGAAGAAGCTTGCACAGGATAGAGTAGCATGGAGAGCTGCATCAAACCAGTCTCAGGACTGAAGACCACAACAACAACTTTGGCACTATCAGTCGAGCCTTGGGCATGTGCGGTGGCAGCTACTGTAACCTCACAACTCCAGTATAGCTACCTAGACATAAGCTGTCAAGTGACATATTGCATCAGATCAGATACACATTCTCCTGAGTAGTCCCTACCCGAAGATAAAAATGGGAGAAGAGGATGCTAACATCATTCAGCCACACAGCAGAGTGACGTGTCCTAGGAGAGAAAGATCATGGCTGTAGTTTCCCCTTGTTTTCAGTCATTCACAGTACCAGCACAGCAAGGCCAAATTGGCTTATGTTATGAGGCCAGGTCAGTCAATCATCCAGACTCTCCTGCAACTACTGAAAAGGCTGCTGCTGCTCCTCCTCCTTTGGCTGCCCTCTCCACAGATAACCCTCAATTGTCGCTGCACTTATGGTACGGTTACATGTATCATTGAGGACACAATCCAATGCAACTCGACAAGGTCCAAGGTCAATGAGGGTGTTTCTTAGACAACACGGAAATGATTATTAACGAGACCTACTTTCAAAACTGGTTTGATATGCTTTCTTGCTTTCATTAATGCTGTCTAGCCTATAGCTTAGCTCCAGCTAATTGGAGGAAAGGAAATAGAATATGTTTTGAATGACAACTGTGAAATCAATGGACTTTTGTTCAGTGTGTTGTTTGGAATTTACTGAGTATGCTCAAATGTTTTGTTTGGTGTCTTCTGGAGAAGTTGTCTGCTGTACTGTTTTGCAGTTTATCTCCACATTGTGGGTTGTATTTCGAATGTATAGTTATGGTCAACAGATCTGTACTGTGCCTCAAGGTCTATGTTAAACTGTCTGGTGAATTTGGTTATGTGTCTGTAAAATGAATAAATACATTGAGAACCAAAGAAGCTGGTACACCTGCCTAATATTGTGTAGAGCCCCCACTAGCACGCAGAAGTGCCGCAACACGATGTGGCATGGACTCGAATAATGTCTGAAGTAGTGCTGGAGGGAACTGACACAATGAATCCTGCAGGGCTATCCATAAATCTGAATGAGTACAAGGGGGTGGAGAGCTCTTAGGAATAGCACTTTGCAAGGCATCCCAGATATGCTCAATAATGTTTATGTCTGGAGAGTTTGGTGGCCAGAGGTAGTGTTTAAACTCAGAAGAGTGTTCCTGGAGCCATTCTGTAGCAATTCTGGACATGTGGGGTGTCTCCTTGTCCTGCTGGAACTGCCCAAGTCCGTTGGAATACACAATGGACTTGAACAGCTGCAGGTGATCAGACAGGGTGTTTATGTACATGTCACCTTTCAGAGCCTTATCTAAAAGTATCAGGGGTCCCATATCACTCCAACTACACATGCCCCACAACAATACAGTGTCTCCAGAGCCTCCACTGGCTTAAACAGTCCCCTGTTGACATGCAGGGTCCATGGATTCATGATGCTGTCTCCATACCCGTACAATTTGAAAAGAGACTCATACGACCAGGCAAAATGTTTCCAGTCATCAACAGTCCAATGTCAGTGTCGACAGGTCCAGGTGAGGTGTAAAGTTGTGTGTCATGCAGTCATCACAAGTACAAGAGTGGGCCTTCGGTTCTGTACGCCCATACCAATGATGTTCTGTTGAATGGTACACATGCTGACACTTGCTTATGGCCCAGCATTGAAATCTGCAGCAATTTGTAGAATGGTTGCACTTCTGTCACGTTGGCTGATTCTCTTCAGTCGTCGTTGGTCACATTCTTGCAGGATCTTTTCCCGGCCGCAGCGATGTCAGAGATTTGATGTTTTCCGGATTCCTGATATTCATGGTACACTTGTGAAATGGTCATACAGGAAAATCCCCACTTCATCACTACCTTGGAGACGGTGTGTCCCATCGCTCGTGCATAAACTATAACACCACATTGAAAGTCACTTAAATCTTGATAACCTGACATTGAAGCAGCAGTAACCGGTCTAACAACTGTACCAGGCACTTGTTGTCTTCTATAGGCATTGCCTACCGCAGCCTCGTATTCTGCCTGATTACATATCTCTATATTTGAATACACATGCCAATTCTAGTTCAGTACATGATAAAAGTAGCAGCTAAGCCAGAATTACCAAACACTTCAAGTAGAGTTTTGGAACATAGTAAACTTTCCAGCAGTTACACGCTACCTCTTGGATAGCCACAGTGTCCACAGACTACATGTATTGCTACATTTATTAAGACCTTCAAACAGTTAAAAAAAATGAAAATAACCATAAGAAAATAGGGACTCTCAACAGGGATGAAAATATAACTACGGAATGCTTACAGCATAAAAAGAAAGTTATTAAAGGACATATTCTTGGCTTGAACTGTTTACTTCATCAAAATCTGATTGGGGGAAGGGAGGGGAAAAGGGAAAAAGGGGGGGGGGGGGGCGGGAAGGAATCATGATTAAAAGTTTTATCTAAAGCTATCATTTCTGGCTGTCGTAATGTACTAACCTCTTTCATGGGGTTTTAACAGGTAACTTTAGCATAGGTTGGGACACCATATAGGCTTCATTTCATCAAAATCGTATTGAGGGGAAAAAAGATATCACAGTTGAAAGTTTTATTCATACCAAAATATAAATGTGAAAGAAATTAACTTTGTCAAGTTTTCGAAAGTAACCTGCAGAACCAATTTCAATGAAATTTGGTATGGAGACGGCTTGAACCATGAGGAAGAATGTGCGCTACTTTAAAAAGTGTATAGCCATTTTGTAGAATATTACGCGAATTAGGGAAAAATATTTACTCTTTGAAAAGCTGTTTACTCTCAGATTTTGGATCCTTACAATATTTGGGAACATGCTTGTATTAGTTGATACGTGCTATGTGGTACAATTCAAAGTAATGAATATAATGTTTAGACAATCTTCAATGTGTTTAATCCATACTTCCACACTATTTGCTGAATAAGGTACACACTGTATAATGTATAGCTACTTCACTAGCACAATGCATGGATGTGTACTCCTGGCAACACCCTTCTGTACGCATTGCTCAGCAATGATGCCATGAATGCCAGTGTAACATACTTTGGGACAGCTTGGAGCGGGGGAGAATGAGATGCACATCACGAGCTATGCTTACTGAACAGGCAGATACGTGAGAGCAGCTGATGTTATTGCAAACGCAGTAACATGAATAAATCTTGTCAATGACTAACAACTGAAATACATTATATAGTTAAGTATTTATTTACTACAACAGATGAAAGCTACACTAATCTCTTACCTTTTGTCGCATGAGATCCTCAAGATCAATGTCATCTTCTATTACAGTAATGTCTATGTCAGACTCTGAGTCTTTAGCTCTAATGTCATTATCTTCAGATGAGTCTTCACTCTTTGTACTTAAATGTGTTTTAGCTGGTGAAGGTTTCGAGCCTGTTTCTTTGTTTCCTTTATTCTTACTAACTATATCAACCACATGTGATTCTTTTGAATTATGATTCTTCACAACTAAGCACTTCTCACCATTTTCTTTAGTTCCTAAACTTTTGACACTATCATCCTTCCCCACAGTAACTTTTACACTAGTGTCTTTTACACTTTTGTCTTTTATCTCATTTTTTGTATCACCATTTTTACTGCTGTCATGTTTCTTCTGAGGCTCTACACTCTTGACTTTCTGCTCTAGTTTATGAGCCGTGTCACTCCCGTTCAACATTTTGGTCTCTTTTGATTCAATTTTTTCCTCACTTTTTGGTTTACTTGCTTCTCTGACTTCTCTCTTTGAGCCATCAGATGATATTTTAATAGATATGTTTTCCTTTGGCTTAATTTCTTCAGCAGCATCGGGGACTTCGGCAGCTTTCTTGTGCTTCTTTTTCTTGTGGTGTTTTCTGAAACAAGTGCCATACTCACAGAATCCAAAAATAAATTACAGAATTATGTTATTACATTTTTATAGGCTCTCCAGAAATACCTGTCTGATAGGATTAGACAAGGGACAGGGTCCCCAAGGGTGGGGGTATGAAATGAACTGCTGTAAGAGGATGCAGAGATGGGAAGAAGGGAAGTCAATACAAAAGGGTTTTACAGAGGAATGTTCAATATTTAGGGATATGACAGGAATGATAAAGTGAAACAAGAAACTTACACGGAAATATACTTTATTCTGAAAGGTTTCTGAGATGGAAAAAGGTTTATATATGTACAACAGTTAATAAACATTTAAACGTGTTTTACAAAGTATGAACCGAAAAAATGCATTTTTAACACATTTACATCTATCAGAAAGCTCTGACTGTATTCTTCAACACCAGTAGGAACACTACCCTTGCAGAAGCCGTAAACATACACCATACCTGCATATTTTCATTAGTGTTGCTGCGTGGCATTTTTGCCAGAGCATTTAAGAACACAGTTAACTGATGCTTCTCTATGATACAATCTCACCCCTCAATACTGTTTCACTCACAGAAGTGTGTACAACGGGCTAGTTTAATGGCAGAAAAACATCCTACACAATTACGTTGTAAGTAGCAAGGCAAGTTGGGTAGAATGAAATGTCAAAGGCGTTGGGTGGGTAAGACACACACGTGTATGCCTCTAGCTCAAAAACAAATGTACACTGAATGGGCTCTGTTCTGTCCCAGAAAGTATTCACAATAGGGAATTCATCAACATGAAGTTTTCTGCTTCATGTGAATGTTCCCGTCACATACCTAGATAATGACCATTCTTCCTGGAACGTCCTGTACAGACCTAACTGGTATTATTACTGAAAAGCATCTTACTAAAAATTAGCAAAGGCTTAGAATGTCACAGATTTCTGTAAGCTGTGCACAACTAATCCCAACAAGAATATCTTATGCTTTTTCTCACATCCTGCTTGGTAACTTTCACCAATTAATCAAGACCAAAGAGAAAAAGTCTCCCTTTTCACATCAAATTATGACTTCTGTAATGCATACATCCTGATTTTTTTTTTTTTTAAATCCACTAAATAAAATCAAACATTTGAAAGTTTAGTAAGCAGACTTCATTGCCAGCCATCATTGCAAGTTTTCCTTCTGCAACTTATTTTATACAATGTTGCTATTTATTTCTGCCACCGTGAATCATGAAACTTGTCAAGGTGGTGTGGCTTGCATGCCTGAAGGATACAGAGAGCCATCCCAAAGATGCTGCCATAACAAAGCAGTAATTGTGGTGATGTCACACACAATAGGTGTCGCAGAACTTTTAGTAGCTCAAGGAGCTTGTACTGTGAACAGCTGAAATCAAGAAGAAATTACAGAGTTTGGTTTCCCCGAGGTCATGCAGCTCTACTGTATGGCTTAATGATGATGGCATCCTCTTGGGTAAAAATATTCTGGAGGCAAAATAACCCCTCATTTGGATCTGCAATTGGAAACTACTCACGATAATCTTATCAGAAAAAACCAGAATTAGCAGTTTGTGGAATGTTATATTCCTTATCGCATAGGGAAGTTAGAGTATTTAAAAAGAAAAAGGGATATGCTGAAGTCAGATACAACGAGAATTAGTGAAATAATGTGGCAGGAAGAACAGGTCTTTTGGTCAGATGAGAACCAGGCTATAAATACAAAATCATATATAGGGATAATGTGAGAGTAGGTCTAATAACGAATAAGAAAATAGTAACTCTGCAAGTAATGAAGAGATTGAAGAAGGCATACTGAGGTAAAGGAAAGCATTCAGATAGTTAAGGGAAACAAAAATTTAATTGTGACAGGGACAGACATTTGAAAGTACGAAAAAGAAGAGAAAAAAAGTAGCATGAGAATGTGGGCTAGGGAAAAGGAATGCAAGGGGAAGCCGCTTGGTAGAATTTTGCATAGAGCATATATTAATATATCACTAAAATTAACAGTAACAGATGCGTTTTGTTATTTGGTCAGCAAAAAACTGATGAGGGCCAACAAGAAGAAACTGACAATGATAAGACAGGCACTTATGAAAAAGAGGAATTTCTTAATATTTAATATAAGTTTAAATGTTAAGAAGTCTTTCCTGAATGTAATTATCTGTTTGTAGCCTTGTACAAAAGTGAAACATCAGTATAAGCAGACAGAAAAAAAGAGAACACAAGGATTTGATATGTGTATGTGATGCTACCAAACATTGCAAAAGATTAAATGCATAGATTGTGTAACTGAATTGGGGGGCGGGGGAAGAAAGCCATGGCACAAATCGACTAAAGGAAGGAATCAGTTGACAGGACACATCTTGAAGTAACATGGAAATGTCAATGTGGTAATGGATGTAGGGTGTGCCTGTTATGCAAATGTGAAGAGGCTTGCACAGGATAGACTAGTATAGCATTTGGAGTGACATCTCATCTCATGGCAAGGATGGGACCTTAGAGCTGACACTCTGCCCAGTCCATTCAACTGCACCATCAGTGGCAGGCTTTTTAAGGCAACTTGGTGGCCACTCGATTGCAGTGCCCATATAGCGCAGTCTACATGACACAGTTGCTGGCCACACGAATCTATTGCCTGTCCAGCGCAAGCTACAGTTCCTGTGAGACCTGTTCCTACATTTCCCTCCACACCCTTTAAATATTAAATATACACCAATAAATCTGTTCTTATCAGCTCCTGTGACCACACACCTTCCTCGTGAATCAGTCTATCTAAGAGTTAAAACTATCAAAATCCCTACAGTAGTTCCTGAGATTAGGCAAAACACACAGACAAAACCTGTGGTGGCGGATTTTAGTTTATATATGTACGTGGTACTTTAAAATACTTATGCGGGACTTTATATATGTATACAATCTTACAAATTCAGCATATTACCATTATTACTAGGGACCAGAAAATTTAGCACTTATTTTTGGCAAACTTTGCAACTATTTTTCCCAAATTTCACGCCAAACCTTTTGTTTGTAAATAATTAGAAGCACAAATTTAAAAGGTTGCCACACTACATGAGAGAATACAAGCAAAGCCTTCATTCTCTGTAAATAACTTCTTTTTTAAAAAAAACATGTGGACTCTGAACTTTCTGATTTTTTGATAAGAATGTTTGGTTTTGCAAGAACTTCGCCAGCCGTTTTTTTAAATCTGAAATGCCCTTTGTTTCCTTCATTTGGCTGTATTTAAGCATTCAACAAATGATGGTTCTATTGAAAAGAGTAGCATTTTCCCACCACTAAACTGAATGTATCTCTGATTTAAAGTGTTTCTGGACATTATTTGCCTTTTCCCACTCAATTTAAAGATTATAAAATCTGTAGAATATTAAGTTTGACCTTTAGTGTGCATTTATTGCTGTGCATACCATGCTTGACAAAGCTACAGATGGAACGGACGAGGTACTCAGGGTAAAAGTAAAACTGAAAGTAACTGTATTGTAACGTTAGGGAAAGAATTTTGGCACTATCAAATAAACTTGACAGATGTTGTTATCCAATTGCTATAGTGCAGAGTGTGAACACTATGTAGTAACAGATGGCCGCAAGTGAAAACAAACCAGATTTTTTACTGTCATAGGGGAGAGGAGCAGTGTGGGAAACAAGCCCCGCCTTCCTCTCGGAGGGAAGCAGCCTACATCCATGTTCTGCAAAAGCAGGACTGACAAGAGAGATCACAGAACACCCACCTCTTCTGGCACTGTAAGGGTTGTACTTGAAATCCAACATGTACCAGGATTAGTCATCTCACTCATTTCAAAATAAGGAAAGAAAACAAAGAGAAAAGCACAACACAAGGCATCTGGGAATAGCCACCTTGCAACTACTCATTGAGGTTGGCAGAGTATTGTTAACAACGTAGTTCAAGCCTGACCTCTAGAAGTATTTGACGCAATCACAGACCAAACTACGGGCACCTAAATCACCATATTAATGTGTCCAAATCATAACAACTTTTGAAGTTAAGTTAACAAACATGTGTTTCTTTGTTATAAATTGCTAGGGCCCAAGGCCTAGAACTACACTGTATTGCACGGAATGACCCTTAAATAAACCATTCACAATTGCCATGGCACCAGAGCATCAAACAAAATGATACATCATTGCATTTGTGCATTTTTAATTTTGCAAACAGGTTCTTACAACATTATCTTTACATATTGGGCTTCGTCATAAGATGTACAATACCAATAAGTAAAAACTGGTTTCATTTTCGATATTTATATGCAGAAAATAAAGCTTTTTCAAACTATCTCTGATACAATAGTTCACCTGGGTACAATTTGCTGTGTGTTTTTGGATTTTGAGGCAGAATTGGCATATATTTTGCATTTGCCATAAAATGCAAATTTTTCTGGTCCCTAATCATTACTCCCCCACATTGCCTTCATTTTACAACAGCATAAATGTTGTCACAGACTTCAATTAAATGTAATAAAATAAAATGACAGAAATAGCAGTATAAAAATATATGTAAGGAAAACAGAAAAGAGGGTATCAACAGGTCAAAACATGGTGTAAGAAGAATGCATGTCAAACATAAAAATTAAAATCAGGAGGGAAAGGGAAAAAGTAAAACAGCCAAGAGCAATAAACAAGATAAAAAGACATCACAGAAACAAAGAGACAAGTACAATGAAAATTAACTTTCATGTTACACCAAACAGGTACAACAATAAACAAAAGACCAAAACCAATGAAAAGAATAACATGATTGAAGAAAAGAAAAATTAGTCATTAAAGACACAGATTTGGGAAGGAAAATGACTATGCCCTGCCAAAGCAACTATTCCCACATTTCCCTCTCACGTGATTTAGTGAAAATATGGAAAATCTACATCTAAAATTTGAATGACAGCTATTTGAGCCACAGTCCTCCAAAATACAAGTCCAATGTCTCACCACTGCATACCTGAGTTGTGAACACACTGCAGAAAACTGCTCACCTAAAGCCACTAAGTTGGCAAAGAACACAAATTCTTAACAGCATTAAGAATCACAATTGAAAATCATTGTTGAAAAATGCACTAATCAAGTGTTTCATTTCTTTTTTGTCACACCACATAAATATCTTTCTAATGTTATTTTATGTAATCTATGGCATACAGATGTAAGTTTTGTGTGTAGGAAACAGTTCATATTACTTGTTAATTTTTTGTGGAAATTCAGATTTGTGCATAGGTTTTCCTGCATTGTTCTATTAGACGAGTTAGTCAAAACACAGGGAATAGTATCAATATGCTTACACTCTGATGCACTTTCTGTTTATATAGCAGCATAACATTTGCCAATACTCTCTTGTTGGCAACACTTAATTTTTTAAAGGTTGTTGCTATCATCTTTTGCAAGTCTTAAATTTCAGAGTGGTGTTTGACATGCATAATGGCAGACAAGAAAAGGAAAATTATGCATAAAAGAAAAGGGTGCAGATGGGGGGGGGGGGGGGGGGGGGGGAATATGTTGGTGAGTATTTGTAACTAGTTTCAGCAATTGATATGTCCATTTCTATCATGTATTTCTATTTTCTGTCACTATTTGGGATGTGGTAGTTTTCATGTTGTTAATTTCTGCTGTAGCCATCTATCCGGCTGTTTACATG
Organism: Schistocerca americana; assembly: GCF_021461395.2. Lineage (NCBI taxonomy): Eukaryota > Metazoa > Arthropoda > Insecta > Orthoptera > Acrididae > Schistocerca > Schistocerca americana. The sequence continues at coordinate 471,236,999 of NC_060122.1, read as the reverse complement.
TGTTAAATTACAAACAGCACTTAGGAGATCAGGAGAGAACACTCCTCACTGCTATCACACAAAAGAGGACCAAAAATGAAAGTTTTCATTTACATGAGGAGAGAATTCTATAGATTTAGTCTGTGAAAACACAGACATTAACCAGTTAGCTATGTTCATATCTTGATATGTTAACAAATGTAATAGATATCTCTGTTGCGCAGAACACCAATGCACATTTGTAATGGTACCTGAATTGGGAGTCAGTCAGAAATTTCAAAAAGCAGTATTTGGCGGGCAGTGGAATAAAAACTGGTGATTTAATGTTCTAGATCACTTGAACATTGGCTATTGTTCTATGTTACACTTCTTGTACAGCCAGGATGTGCACATTGTTGCTGGTATTCCACTAAAATATTTTGTGACGCTGGTTCATTATTTGGGGATGATTAGTGAGTAAGTTATGTGTTGACAAATGATTCCATACTTTTCCTTCCATCAATAACAATAAATCTGGTGTTACACAAACTCGTCAGTCATCTTCACAACAACAATTAACATGTTCAGAGCTCTAATACAGGAGCTGTCAAAGTGACCTCAATCAGGAAGTTTCACATCATGCTGTGAGTAAAATACCATTAAAAATGTGAAATTTTTTATGATCTTCAGTAGCCATATAAATAACAGCCGTTTTTTGTGAAATTTGTCAAATGTCAGAATATATGTTGCTTGTTCCAAAATATTAAACCACATCTCGGCTGTACACTATCTACTTCAGTTAAGGAGATTGAAGAGAACAGACAGAATTAAGTGATCAGCTGTACAATATTTTAAAAGGATTTGGGCAAAAGTTCATAGCGCCCCCTTTCATTTTTCGTAGTTATTGTGCAAGATATACAGAGGGGTCCAGAAGAATGTAGACACTCTAACAGCCAATATTAATGGAAAAAAATGACATACCATCATAAATGTTATTTTGTGTATTCAAAGTGACCCCATTAACAGCCAAAAGACATTGATGCTGCTGAACTGACTGAACTATGGCCATCAGTGTTGTGGTGTCGGTCTTATAACACAGGTAGATTCTCATCCAAGTATGCTTTGACATTTCTGTGGTAGTGAGGTGGAATATCATCTTGTTGTAGGAAAAATCTTTCATTCCCAAACACCTCTCCGATGGCAGGTAAAATCGATGTTTGCAGCATATGATGATACACCGCACCAGTTAAGGTACTTTCAAAGAAGAATGGACCAATCAAACCGCACAATGGCAGACCACACCATACATTAACACCCGGTAGATTAACATGTTTGTCCATGGGAACATGAGGATTTTCAGGAGTACAGTACGTGCAATGGTGGCATACAGTACCATTCAGTTTGAATTGCACTTTGTCAGACCAGATAACCACGGTCCCTGCAAACCATTCATCATCGCAAAGTATGTCTTCAAACCACACCCAGTATTCCATCCTTCAATCTGGATCACTTTGAGATGACCTTGTAAAATGTTGCAACACAGCAGTGCTGGAAGCTGGACTTGTTGTTTTTGGTGGGCCAGACCTTTCCTTAAACACACCCTGAACAGAGTCAACAGCTTCAAATTTATCTTGAATATGATAAATTGTTGTGTGTCTTCATGGCTGAGTTCTATACATATCACGCCTTTGCCATTGTACCTTTTTTTTTTTTTTTGTACTTCCAGTACCACTTCAATATAGCCTTGCATTGCTCAAATGACAATCTTACTTCATGCACTGCTTCATTGTCATCTGCTGGAAAACGTGCCCCAAAACCTGTTGAGAAAACACTGGACTATGCTACTGCGCTAAATGCAACAATATGTCACTTTGTTCCAAAAATATTAACTATCAAAGAGTGTCTACATTTTTTCTGAACCTCTCTGTATATATCCACTGATAAGGATGACAACTGTTCACCGCAAGACTAAATCCTTCCTGGTGGTGTAGCGGGCAAGTGACGCATCTAGGAAAATATGTAAATGGAACAGTGATGAATGAGGAATCATTCTAATAAAGATACTGCCCACAATGGAAAAATCCTCAGACATAAATGTCTTTCACAAAGTCCAGACTGTTATGGTTCAGCACCCGGCACGTGCATCTCGAAAACAGCAAAACTGGTTGACTGTTCATGTATTACTGTCACAAGCATCTATGACGAGAGTTGGAACGATGGTGAAACCATGAGCATTGGACATCCATGCATCATCACAAAATATGCAGGGTGGAAGCATGCATGTTCTGTAACGAAGAACAGGCAGCAATCTGTGGGAGATGTAATGACAATGCAATGCTAGTGTAGACGCAACTGTTTCAGAGCAAACTGTTCAGCGAACGTTGTTGAACATAGGGGTCCACGGCAGATGACCCCTGTGTGTTCCCACGCCAGCCTAGTGGCACTGTCAATTAAGACTGCAGTAGGTATGGTATCACAGAATGGACTATGGATCAATAGGAAACAAACAGCCTGGTCAGATGGGTAACATTTTGTTACATCACATTGATGTTCGTGTCCAGATACATCATCACCCATGTGAATGGCAGTTCAAAACATGCACTGTGTCTCAGACACAAGCTGGTGAGTGCAGTATTATGCTATGTGGGACATCGACCTGGGTTTCTGTGGGATCTTTTGTAGTAATCAAGAGCACTACGGAAGCTCTGGCCTACATAAACATTACCGTGGACCACATGCATCCCTATTTACTCGAGGTCTTCCTTGACAACAATGGCGACATCCAACAGGATAATTGTCCATGTCACAAGGACAAAATCATGCTACAATGGTTTGAAGGGAGTGGTATCTTGGCCACCAAATTCATCTAATATGAGCTGAAGTGAAATCATCTGGAACCTCACTGGGAGCTAGGTCTGCCCCCACAGAACACGGGCCTGTAATTTACGGGAACTGAATGACCTGTGCATAGACATCTGGTGTCACATACGTCTGAAAATCACAGTGGTATTGTGTTCCAAATGTAGATTAAACAGGTGGTCATAATGTTTTGGTTCATCAGTGTGATATGCATAAAATTACTAATATGACAATTGTCTATGATGTTAATTCAGTTTTCCCATGCAAACTTAGCAGTTTTACTTCTTTATAAAGAAAATTGTACAGCTATATGCTCTCGGGAAAACAAAATTTGTGGCACAACCGGACTAGGAGGAGGAATCAGTTAACATGACACACTGTGAGACATCAATGGATCATCAATGTAGTACTGGAAGGGAGAAACAAGGGTGACCAAAATTGTAGAGGGAGACCAAAATGAATACAGTAAGCCAAAGCAAATTAATTCAGAGGTGAAGAGGCTTGCACAGGATTTGTTAGCAGACTCTGGTTTCAGCTGCCAGAGACTGTGGTTTTGTGTGTGTGTGTGTGTGTGTGTGTGTGTGTGTGTAGCACTCTAAAAGCAGTAGTCTATGATTAAATTGGTTGGGACCACGGGGGGCACTTGTAAGCAACAGGAAGCTGGATAAGCCTATTAAAATTATGAGTACTGTATAATTATGTGAACTAACTAGAAACATCACATTAACATATCTTATCTTCCACACATCGGAACCTTGAATACCTACCATGCCATACACAGCATACAAGTGTGTATGGCACCAGTGTAAACTATACTGATGAGTCTTTATTATGAATCATGTTTGCACGGTGGACAGTGCATCTAACTTTTGCACTATTACACGTTATACAGTCATTAGGAATTTTTATTTCTGTAAAAACATTCATAGTTAAAAACAATTGAAAACCCTGAAAAGCCTGGCTAACAACATGATTTTTTGAATTCTCTATTGCTCTATTTGTAGAACCTGCAATCATGTAGCATATCCATTGTATTGCATGGCATATAAAGAAGTATCTTTAAAAAAACGTCCAATAGAAATCCTACAAAATCAGTTGAGAATAAAACTAAATAAAATCACTTCTCATGAAAACAAGAACCACAACAAAGAATAATACTGTCCTGTACAGATGCATCAGTTAGGTGTGTGGGAAGGCTAAATATTATCTAACTAGGCAATCAAAATTGGATAGCACACCTTTGTGGAACAGCACGGTCTGTGCATTAAAGAGTAATTTTGGGAACATTTTTAGTGAAAGATAAATTTCAACCTCCTCTAAAATGTTGCACGTAGTACCCTTATTTTCATAATGCATCATCATATGTAACTTTGACTGGAGGTTAGTTACTGATAGCCTATTTCATGTAAATGGGCACTTAGAGCTGACCTTGAGCCAGAGTTGTTACTATGCTCTCTAAAACGGATCTCAAAGATGCTTCCTTCCTGGCCTATACACCTGGAATCATAAATGATGCAATACACACACCTGGCGACTAATTTTTCCCACCTTGTCTCCTTCCTGTGCCTAAGTTTTAGGCCATTATTCTTTGGGACAAAATAGGCTATTCTCAAGCCACTGCAACTCTGTAATTTTTTAATTACTGAATAGACAACTTGCAGATGTATCTCTATTGATGCGAAACCATTAGAGACTTTTTAAGATAAGTATTTTACCAGCCAGTGCAGAAGATTTTATTCAGAACAAAAACACATCACACTGCACAGTAATTCATTGTGATCCTATGGGGGGAAAAAATCCATGGACAACAGTCCTACATGAATGGACATCATATACGTGCTACAAGACTAAATGCTATCACTTTAGTTTATATCACAATAATGAGCAATTAGAACTGATTCATTTCTATAGGCCAGGTACAAAAATGCCAAATTACTTGTCAGCTTGTCAAGGCAATTGTATAATATGTTCTAAAAGATTTTCAGTCTACTCTGGATAAAATTACAAGATTTCAATTATACCTTACATCATCATAAATGCAATGAACTAGAACAAAAGCTAAGTGCCCGAGTTCGAAGTGCTCCTAAAAAGCAGTGGAGCTCACATACTACCACCTCAGAAACTTGGCTAATACCCGAAAATGAACAGTAGTCAGAACATTAAGGAAAAGATAATACAAACTGGAGATGGCATATCTGTTGTAGTAGAAAAGAAACTTGCATCCGCCAAGATATAAACTAAAGCTGCACCTGAAATTGTTTGGGCAAGACTAAGTATCAGGGGTGGGCAGTAGAATGGATTTTTCTATTGACTTCCTGATTCAGCCCCAGATGCAACTGCCAGCTTTAGAGAAAACTCTCAGCCCTCTATCGCAAATGTTTGACAATCATATTGTCATCACTGGCAAAGATTTTAATTATGCAACAATAAATTGGGATAATCATAGTGTCGAAAGTGGTAATTGTGAGAAAACATACTGGAACATAATACTACATGGTTTCTCTGGAAACTATCTAGAACAATTAATTCAGAAGCCCTTCCATTAAGGAAAATATTTTAGATCTAATGACACCAAACAGACCGGAAGTCTTCGAAGGCAATAAACTAGATACAGAGGAAGTACTGTAACATCTCGAGCAGGAACTTCTAAACATTTAGCACTGGGCACAACCATGTAGACACAATGTGGCTAAGCTTAGAAAAATGTTGACCAAACACTAGAGCTATAAGTACCTAGAAGAACAGTTCATGATGAGTGACCCTCTACGGTCATATAGGAAATTCTAAAGCAGCAAATAACGCACAAAAAGTGTAAAATGAAGCATGCAGCTATACATAGAGGGATCACAACTCCAGTGCTTGATACTACTCATCTGCTTTGACGTATGACATAATTCTGTTGCATTATGTGATGAAATGGTACTGCAGCATGTTTGAAATGGATCGTTTTTGCAGAAGGTATGTTGCAAGTATGTGGTGTTGCTCTCTAGTGTAAGATGTTTATGTTTCTAAATTGCTAGAGAGCACTGTTAATGATATTGAACTCCTCACATGTGCAGCGTCAGTTTAAGGCTTAATGTGACACAAATAACCGCTTGGGGTGCCAGAGGCACCATAACAGTAAGATTCCTGTAAAGGATGTAAGACAATTAGTAGCAGCCCCTTGGGGTGCCAAGCTGAGAGGACTGCAGGGGAGACCAACTGCAAGAATTTTATACAATCCATATCCCAACTAACAGCAAAAACTAACGCAGTGGGGCAGGGAGGAGGGGACACGGCTAAATGGTAAGTAGGTTGTGTGTAAAAATGTTCTCAAACAGGACCTGCTCACATGCTGTTAGCAGTAAGAGTTTGTGGCGGATTATTAGTGAGTGATTTTGATGTTGACAGTAATGGGTAGTAAATTCACTTTCAGGTTTGGAATTTTTAGTGTGGTGTGTTGTTTGTGTTTGGAGATTTAATTTTATGTTTCATTTTTGTTAGTTATAGATGTAACGATTTTCAAAAGTACAACACTGCACACCACAATGGGGGACAACATGTAGAGGACAATGAAATTCCTACAATTACTTGGTATAATAGTTGAATATGTGAAGTGTTATGTTTGTAGAGAAGGTCTGAGATTGACCAAACTTGCTGCACCTGTGACCAGGGACCAGTATATGTAGTGATGTTGGCTGGACACCTTGTGGTGTTCTACCAAGAGAAGTTCCTGGTTTGGGATGTCTACACTTGCTATTCCAGAGTTTGTGTTGACTCATTATTTTTTGTTACTGCTAGACTGCTGGACGATTTCGTCTCAGCTCATAAAAATATTTTCCAGCTACGGGCTTTCCCGTGACTGATAAATTTGCAAAGAGAATGCAAAAATTTTGTTAGTGCTAACTTTTATATTACGTCATACATCTGATGTAGCTGTTAACAATGCCTTCTCTGCACCAACTACAGTATAAACCCATTTTTACATTCCCAAAATTAACGCTTACCTGCTGTTAATGACATTTTTTTTATCACTCCTGTCAAATTTCCTATGTCCACAATGTTAATTCATACCTGATTTTGCGTCAACGTATTTATAATTTTCCCGTGATTTACGCTTTATGAAAAAAGGTTTGTGGAAAAATAAAAAAACTGAAATAAAATGACACACATTTGTTGGCCATCGAGTAGTGTTTACAAACATTACTTCGTTAAGTTTCTTGACATCAGGGTGCTCTACATGGCAGATTTGAACTGGCATATGTGTAAAGTTGGAACAGTTCATGCCATATCTCCTGCCGCTGTCAAACTCTACTCTGCATGGTGGCTGATACGAATAACTAGGTTCGTTCGAATAAAGGTATCGTGACCAATCACGACCACTTCCAAACTCTCTCTACTGCACATGCACAGTTTTGTGATTGTTGTAATTGTCACCACACTCTGTTGAACCATATTTATACCCGGGCTGCTGAAACATGTCATTTCAAGGTCACTCCCCAAGCGCCGTAGAGTTGGTAGTATAACTAACTAACAAGTGAGGAATGGGAGGTGCCACATCTACTGAACCAATAACAGCACCGAACAAAAGCCGGTTCCGATGTCGACGCTACCACATTGCCGGCTTCCGTGTAAACATTGTATGTAAGTGCGCGAATGCCTGCTGTTGTGTTGTGTTACCGCCTCGACTAGTTTTTGTTTGTTAAACAATGGCTCCAAAACGATGTCGTTCACCAAGCGACAATCCGTTGGGCCGTGGAGTGCCATTAAATAGTCACGCTTTGGAATTACTATGGATACGCATGAGTTTTACGAGCAAGAAAAGGAATTTGTTTCTGTTCATGGGCATGCGTCGATTCCTGCCGATAAAGTTTTAGAGCGTACCTCGAAAACTCTAGGACTCAGTGAAAGAACAGTTATAAGAAAAGGGGTGCTATTTCAAGATTTACAAGACAGTGGAATAAACAGACTGGAAGAAATCCCCTGTGGAAGAAACTGTGTGTTTTTAACTACTCTGGGCAAGAAAAAGAAGCAGCCTCGTCCTATCACAGATATTGATTCTTTCCAATCCGACGCAATTCGTCGGCACATATACAGATGCTATAAAAGGAAAGATTACTCCACAATAGCGAAATTGCTAATTTCTTTCAAAGAAAGTGAACTTTTCTCAGGGGGGAAAACGTCACCTAAGACAATATTAAAAAGTGTGGGCTTTCGTTTCAAAAAGTTAGATGGACGAAAACTGTTACTAGAAAAAGCTCATGTCATTGCAGCTCGTTCCATTTTCTTACACAAAATTGTAGGAAAGGACATCCACTCAGTCATATGGTTAGATTAAACCTGGGTCAATGCTGGAGAATTAGTTGAGAAATGCTGGACAGATGATACTCTGAATAGCAGCGGTCATCAGCCAACAGGAAGAGGATCATGATTAACCGTGGCCCATGCAGGATCTTCAAACGGCTTTGTGCCTGAAGGACTTCTGGTTTTTCGATCGAAGAAAACCGGTGACTATCATGAGGATATGGACTACCCATGGTTTCTACAGTGGTTTAAAAATTTGTTGCTCCAGTTTAGTGTTCCAACAGTTTTTGTGATGGACAATGCACCGTACCATTCCATGATTTTAGATAAAGCTCCCACCACTAGTGACCGTAAAGAAACTATGGTGCAATGGTTGCAGGCGTGAAACATTGCTGCGGACAAGAGCATGACGAAACTGCTGTTATACTCACTTGTGTGACAAAATAAGCCTGTGACACCTAAATACGTTGTAGATGAAATTGCAAGTGAACAGGGTCACTTGGTAATTAGGCTACCGCCTTATCACTGTCATTTTAATCCAATTCAACTGGTTTGGTGTGAAGTCAAGGCATACATCAGAAGTAACAACAAGACTTTTACTATAACAGAAATGGAAAGACTGCTACGTGAAGGTCTTGCTACGCATGTTGCTAAACTGCTAAGAGAAGCACAAACTATAGATGGCATTATAAATGAAAATGAACAGTTAATGATTTCTCTTAATGATGATGATTGTGATGGTGATGATAACGAAGACAACAGTTTTGACGCCGATTCCGATGACAGTGAAGGAGAACTGGATGGAATTGCGCCACTGACATTGTAAATTGGCGAGTGTAAATGTATACAGAATTAATTCTTTTTCTCTCTGCAATCGGGTAGGCTATGTATGTTTTGCTTTATTTCTTTCTATGAGTGTAGATAGAGTGTTATTTGGTATCCTTAGTTTTGCATTATTATACAACGTTTTACATGCAGCTATTACTGTAACAATTTGGACAACTTTTCATAGATATTGTCATTAACTTCAGGTGTTGTTATTTCCCGGTTTAATATACTATCAAACGCTTAGCCTCCATCATCGTTCTCTCTGTTGTTAGAAAAATGTACTTTGTTGCACGGCGTGTGCGGTGGCAGCTATTGCAACCTCGCAATCGCAGTGTAGCCAACCACACGCGAGCTGTCAAGTGACACGTTTCACCGGCCTGGGGATAGAGTGTTTCGTCTTTTGGCGGCTTGTAGTGCTAGTTGACACCTTCATTCAGTTTGCGTTGCTCAAATATTTTTGGTTTAAACACAATGCGAATCATGTGTATTCTCATGCTGAGCAAAACGTGTTTCAAGATTTACTCTCGTTAAGTGAAATATTTACATATGTAATTTTTGGATGTTACACAAAAAAACAATACCGAGAAATAGTTCGCGTGTGTGTGGTTTTCTACATCACTAAGGAATCACAGTAATGGATAACCTCAAAAAGATTATTACAGTTCAAGAGAACAGAACACCACATATGCAAACACCAAACAAAATTATGTAAATATATACACTTGATATCAAGAAAAAATTCTCAAAACACATGGTGCTATGCATGAAAAAATATGTAACTGATGCAGTGCTTCATTATTTAAATAATTAATGACAGCTGCAGGCGTTACAAAAACACCGATAATGGTGTATGAAATTGAGCCAAACATTTCGCCTCCCCAATTATCAGTTCCCATTATATCAGTGGTTTTCATTAGATAGTGAACCATTATTAGATAATAAAACAAGTCTCTGACATGAGTATTTTGATGCCTATTATGTGCACATACATAGAGGGAAAAAACTAAAGGGGTATCCCATATACAACTTTTACAGTTTAAAACATTATTTCCAACATTTTACATTATGTTTTTGAAGTCCCTTGAAAAGTGTAAAAGTGGGGTTTCACTGAATCTGTATTAAGTACACATTTATTAATAAAAATCTAAAAAGTCACATTTTAAAAATTATTCACTCAAAAACCCACATCACAAAATTTACAAGAACTGCAGTGTATATTATTTGGTTATTGTTTTGTATTTAGTGCAATCAGAGTGGAAAATTTTTTCGTACATTATGTGAAGTGTTAGAAATTTTCAACATTCTGCATAAAGTTGATGTGTTGAATGTTAGTATTTCTGCTATAGCAACTAATATATTCCCCTTAAATTCACTGGCATTGTAAGAAGCACAAGAAGGAAACAGTACATAAAAAGATAGGTGGAACAACTTGACATAAGACTTACACAAGCAACACATTCAAAACTTTGTGAAGTGTAGAATGTAGATGCAACTGGTGCAGAACCTGAAGACAGTGACATGCACCCAACGCAATGTATGTGCTCCCTATGCACTGTATGATTTCAAAACCTAACCACGCAGTATCCATATCTACTTAACCTGATAAGGTGCAATTACTGACAGGGAATTACAGTCACACTTCCTCAAATTACTTATTTCAAAAGCCCGTAAAATAAAGGTGGTACAAGGTATTTGAGCATGCCCACATTCCTACTGTGGATGTCCACTGCAAGATGATACACTTCATGCTGCTCTGGCAAAGTGCTAATCAGGTTGATGGTATGTGAAACCAGTGAACAAGTTAAAAAATTAGGCAATTTTAATTCATGAAAAGTCATGAAGAAGTAAATCATGACAGAAGACTACAATAATTTATGTATAATATAATAAAAAGATAAATGGATATAAATATTCTATATTTCATTTTTGTTATAAAATGCTTTCTAACATAGTTGTGAATCGTTTTCCCAGTCACTTATAATGTTGTTAAGCAATTATTTTGATTCAGAAATACCAGTTTTGCATGATATTTACTTAAAATCAGGGATCAGTTTAAATATTTAAGTGTCAACGATTTTTTGACCTTGAGAGTAAAGCTAGGTATACCTAAAAAGAAAAATTTCATACAGGCAAGTACTGTTCACTCTGATTGTACATTCCCTACGTACAATGACCAACACATCATGAAATTTTTAGAACATTTAGGATGGGCGTTTTGGAGAAAATAATGTCTAAATAAGCAAAAAATTTCAGATTCTTTCATCTTTATGTACAAATATTTTGACAGTTTCAGAATTTCATGCATCAATGTCAAGAATTTCACGCATTAATGTTAAGAATTTCATGCATTAACATCACAGCTGACAGTTAACAGTCGTTCCACTTTATCATTTCTCAACACAGTTAACAGCCTGTGACGTGACTATTCGAATATTTTCAGAACATAATTTTGAAATTCACAAAAAGTAACAAATTTTCATAATGTATTTTTCAAAAAATAAACAAACAATAAAAAAATGAAAAAGGTCCAAAGCGTACATGTACTAATCATGTCTCATAGAATTGGGAACAAAGTATTTATTTAAAATAAATTCAGATATCTATCACTTTTGGTTTCCTTATTACAATTTTCCCTTTTGTTACGACATTTTCACAAAGATACACATTTAGAGAAGTCTTTAGCATTTTAACAAATCATCAGAAAACCAAAATAATGTAGGCAAATTTTGAAGAGGCATCACGTGGAAATTAAACATATGTTTTACTGAACTAACTCTGGAATAGTGATGTGTGACATTTTCTCTTGGGAAATACGGAAGCGTCCGATCCCGCCCGTCTGCTTTGACCCATGACGTCACAAATATGGCGGAAACAAAAACAAAAACACACACTTTCCACAAGAAGCCTAATGACACTAACGGGACAAGCGCGGGAAATGGGGTGTTTTGGTTGGGAGGCAAACTAAATATAAACAAATTTAGACGCCTTGCATAGCTACAACGTGTAAGTGCAGACAGCCATGCATGAATACCCACCCACCTCCCCAGGGGTCGTAACCCCTGCAACCCATAGAAGATAAAGATGCTCCAGTAGCTGATTATTGTTTTTTGTCTTTTAAAAAAAAAATCTCACGGGATAGAACGAACAGATCAGAAAGATAAATATAATAAACTAAAACAGAAATTCGAAGAAACATAATTAAAAAAAGTAATAAGTGTTTTTAAATTAAAAAAAAAAGTCACGAGATAGAACGAACAGATCAGAAAAGTAAATAAAATAAGATAAAACGGAACTGGAGACAGCCACACTCAAACCAAACTCCGCGCCGTCATGACGTCACACACGACAACACCCTTACGTCACGGGTCAAAGCCGACGCGTTGGATCGGACGCTTCTGTCGACCCTTCTCTTGACCTATACAAAATTTGAGATGGAATCACCCTGCAGGGGATGCTGGAAGCCACCATCAATTTTTCTGCAAATTTCACAGTTCCCAGCACCCCTACATAGTGTGTCAAGTTAGGCTGCATGTATAGTAGTGGGCACAGGGCCTCTTTTGAAATTCCACTTTTCTGTTTTTCTGAACTCAAATATGCAGGATAGGGAACAAGAAACAGAAAAGCAGTCTCTGAATCCTAAACAACAATGACAGATTGCTGAATCATTCATGAAAGATGACTGCACAAGAGATAACATAGTTTCTCAAGAACACTAAATGACACAGTAACATAAAATATAATTACGAAAAATTACAACAGCAGGCACATGCTGAATCTCAAAGACATATGATTGTGAGTGGGTTCAGAAGGGGAATAGGGATATTAAAGTGAATGTATTAGCAATTCTTTCACACACACACACACACACACACACACACACACACACACACACAGAGAGAGAGAGAGAGAGAGAGAGAGAGAGAGAGAGAGAGAGAGAGAGAGAGAGAGAGAGAGAGAGATTTCGAAGTCATTTTACTAAAAATTGAAAATTTGATACAAACTTTTCATGTTTCCCGTCTTTATCACTCAGGTGTTTCTTGTGCTTATGATGATGCTTATGTTTCTTTTTCTTAGATTTCTTTACAATATCGACCCCTTCATTCTCAGCTACTTTCTTGTCATTTAACACTTCAACAGAGGCATCGGAATGCGAGTCAACTGGGCTGCAACAAAAAGATTTTATCAGTGTTTCGCTTCAAACAAAAGTAAACAGCGCACAGTTTTGAAACTAGCGTTCCAAGAAACCCGCAGCAAATATTACTTTAAAAACATCGGTTACATAGCAGTTACATGAAAGCTACCACCACGACATAGCATACCTATAGTTTACATATTGAGATGGAGCAAACAACGACGACTATAGCGCGTCGCGAACGTAAACGGGCAATGCGATCCACAAAACCGAAGTCGTAAGTGCTGTTTGCCTCTCATCTTTATATTTATAGGCAAAACCCGTTCGACAACGACCCAAACAGCTAACACCAAATTCGTTACAAAAAAAATCTCGGCACTCATCTCGTGACTTTCCATTTGTGAGTATATACTACACTGTACTACGTTAAATTACTTTCGTGTCCCTTAACTCAATGTAGGGCTCATTACTCTCAAAACATAGTTTCAATGGCTCTATACCACATATTTTTTTTTTTTTTTACTTTTAACACGGACTTGCATAACAGAACAGCTTCATAGATGCGCCGAGTCCAACTAGTAATGTTCTCGCTGTGTAAAATGCTTCGTGAGACTCACCTCATCTTTAAATAAAGTTGTTAAAATCTGTACTTTAAATTATTAAATAGATATTACACGTATTCCACAACTACAGTACAAGTTTTTATGCCGCCATCTTGAACAGCAATTTCTCGAATTACGAGTCGCTTGTCTTCCTCCTTGGCACTGTCGATATACAGCGTATCGCAATCTGTTATTTAATTCCTCGATTTTCACCAAATTTCATTTCAGTAACATAAAGTTACCACGTAGTAAAATTTGATGGGTAAAAACAAGTGATGCTTCAAACTGTGCTAATTACTTTGTAAACTTTATCTTTTCAAGCCAATTCACAATGGCCCTCAACGCACAACACACCGCGCCACCGTCACATTTAGGCTTATTCACACTGTCCGTCACGTCATGTTACATCTAGTCATGTGATCTCAACTTGTACAGCTGTTCTCAACTGTTTTCAATAATTGCAAATAACAAAGAACGAATAAGAAACACAACCTAACAAAAAGCACTAAGAATGGAGGATGAGAGCATGGCTGCATATGGGGAGCAAGCAAGTTTGGTGTCATGTGATCAACAATGGACGATAACGTCAGATAACCTTGCTCACGAAAAATATTGATTGGTGATGTGACGTAAAATGAGGACCACTATGAATGGCGCAATAGAATCACCTTGACCTTTTTGCTGAATGGTGTAACCAGTGGCTCCTGAAACTCAACCCTTCCAAGACCCAGGCAATCATTGTAGGTCGTACCACTCGCTCCTTCCGGCTCCTGGATTTCTCCCTTACTGTCTGCGCCCGTCCTGTCCCCCTCACCCCCACCCGCATCTGCCTTGGCCTCACCATTGACCGTCACCTCACCTGGATCCCTCATCTCCGATCCATCCAATCCAAAGCCCACAACCGCCTCCGACTCCTCAAACTTCTCTCCAGCCGGACATGGGGGTTGCACCCCTCTACCATCCTCCACACCTACAAATCCTTATTCCGTCCCATCCTCTGTTATGCCAGTCCTGCCTGGATATCTTCCCCCCCCCCCCCCCCAAATTCTATAAGTCCCTCCAGATCCTTGAGTGTCATGCACTCCGCCTCGCCTTCCGTATACGCCTCCCATCCCCCACGCGGATCCTCTATGATCTCATTCCTTTCCCCCATCTGCTCCTATTCCTCGAACATATCCGCATCCTCTACACCTCCCACCGTCTTGAACCCCCTCACCCCCTGGTTGATCCTCTGCTCCCCGATCCCTGCCCCCTGCCCCATCTTCACCATTGTGTCCCCCCTACCCTTCATCTCTACACCCTACATCTCCTTTCCCAAGGTGGCTTCCATCAACTCCCCCTCCCGGATGATGCCCTCTCTCCCTCCATTCATCCCTCCTATCAACTCTGATCCTCACTCCCCCTCCTTACCTCTGTCCTTTTCCCGGGCTACCTCTCCCCCCCTTCCATCCTCTTTCTTCCCCACCTCCCCTCTCTTTGCCCCCCTCTCTCCCCCACGTCCTTTTACATTTCCCTCCTCTGCCTCCTCTCATTCCCTCTCGCGTCTGCCCTTCTCCCCCTTTATTAGTCCTCTCCCTCCTTGGTTCCCCCCCCCCCTCCCTTTTCGTTTTTTCCTCTCCTCCCTCCTTGTTTTTCCCCCCTACTCCAGGTCCCCCCCACCATCTGCCTTGGATCGGGAGTGCCATCTTTGTGCCGCCTTTTTCGTGCAGTGTTTTACAGTGTGTTTTTCCAGTGCGTGCTCCGTGTTGTGTCTTTTGGGAAGCGTAGCGAACAGCCATCATACTGTCGCTGGGTGTGCTTTTTATCACTTGTGAACAGAAACCAGACTGTCGCCCTGCTTTTTTTAAAAAAAAATTGTGTGTCTACTATGTTACTTGTCTGATTCCTGTGTCTTTTATCTACGTTGCCAACCCCTTTTGCTTTCTGTTTTAACTTTCCGCAATTTTACGCCATTTTACACTTTAAATCGCCATTTTATCGCCTGTTTTTCCTTGTTTCTTTCTTCTTCCTCTATTTAAAAAAAAGTGTGTAGGCTGTAGAGCAGCGTAGTAAGCTGCTGCCGGCCCGACCCCATCGGGGGGGGGGGGGGGGAATTGAAAATCAATAAAGAAAAAAAAAATGCCGCAATTTGAAAGGCCCGTCCACGTGTAACGATCTGTCTGCGCAAATATCTGCAGACATCACATCTGCGCAGACAGATTGTTGCTTGCGAACAGGTGACTGGAGCAGATATGAGATTGAAATGTGCAACCTGGAAGTTGGAGTTGGAGGTTTTGAGCGAAATTGCTCACATCTGTTGGTTCAAATCACTTCTGTGCAGACAAGCTTGATCGTGTGGCCAGGAGATCGCCGGAATCTGGTGCTACAACGCGTTTGAGTCAGCTGTTCATTCAGGCGTTTCATTTATGTATGCGTAGATTGAATTTTAAAATGACAGATACGTACCAGCATTTTAGATACCGGTAAATCGTTGCCGAATTTATCGTAATCTATAGGAATCATACACGCTTATGGAAAATTAAAAGTAGAGAATACAGCGATAGGGATAACAAGGCAGTTCCTTATAACACTTTAACAGAGATATATTAGGAGTAGTTTTGACTGTATGACTTTTGCCTGCTATTATTCTCCCAGCCTCCCCATTTCCCTCGGCCCGCGAGCAAAATGTAAATCAACGAATATTTCGGAGTTAAGTCCGTTTTACATGGGACACGAGACACGAACAAGAAATTCATCATCTGCCGCAGCGCTCCATGCGACACACGGTCGAACTATAACTAGTCGTCTGCTGTGAATTTTGAAATAGTCGTCTGCTCTACGTGTCTGCTGATTTTGTTGTCAACGTCTAGCAAGTGAACCAACGGTTAAATTCACTTTTCGTGACTATCAAGTATTTTATGTCGTTTTGTAATGATTACTGTATTTAACTGTATTTCTGACGGACACTGTGACGTTGTATTTAGTTGTTTCTGTGCAGTTTGTGTGAAACGAAGTCGCATGTGTAAACAACCTCTCTACAAAATCTGGAAATCATGGACAAACCAATAAAAATGTTGCTTTTCTGCTGCCAATTTTAATTTGCTACACTAACTCGCGTTTTTCCTTTCGTGGAAGACACTTTAAGGCTCACGCGCGAATGAACAAGAACAAACTTTTTAAGAACAGTTTCAGATAGACCCGGATTACTGATTTACATTCACTTCCTCGTACAGGCGTGTTGTCATTTAAATTCCAGTGAGCGCTTATAGCAGATGTTCCGTTCGTTAACTGTTCATGAGATGAACAAACTACAATGTACCGTCGAGCAGGAGAGATATTTCACAAAGAACTTCGCGGTTTGTCAGTTCCGTTACTCACTCGGTCGGTTAGCATGCGCTAAGCACTATAATACGCGTGAGAATAGGATCCATCCTATTCCATCGAACAGCGATCGTATGCGTGAATCTTGCGCAAGTGGTCCCGTCTGCACGGCATAGGTTGTCGGAACCGGCGCGTCATGGGTAATCTTGCAAGCTCACATGTCCCGGGTAGAACAGGCTTTACCACCTTGGACACTGTGGTGCTAGTGGCACGCAGTTGACCTGTGCTGGACAAATATCAGAAACAACAGCCCAAACAGACTAAAAACATAGTGATTCGTCGTTTCCCTGTTTAGATATGTGATAATATACGTGGTGTACATGAAGCCTGGGAACACTTTCAGGTATTTACTGCCCAAGAACCAAACATTGTACCGACGTTATACATATTATGTCATTTTGAAGTGAAACCCTGGAAGCTTTTTTCCATGTATACCGCCACTGAGTAGTTTAGTAATTTGCCGATAGTTGGCGCTAGTAGCAAACGTGGCGAGTTCAAGTTCGGAGGAAGCTTTCTGTGTGTTGGAGTGCGACAAAAACAAGTGTGCTACAGCTGTCCAACAGATGTTTAGATCCAAGTATGGTAAGAAGCCGCCAACAAGGAAGTCCATTTACCACTGGCACAACAAATTCGTTACGACGGGTTGTCGGGACCTGGCAAAGGCAAGCGGACGTCCAGTGTGAGTGAAGTGAACGCGGAGCATGTGTGAGAGACATTCATAAGGAGTCCAAAGAAATCGGTGTGTCGTGCACGCCGCGAACTCGAAATGGCCCCGATAACAGTGTGGAAATCCTGCAATAGAAGCTGTCTATGAAACCATTCAAATTGGAGCTAGTGCAGAAGCTTAATGACGACAACAAAGACCAGCCTTTTGAGTTTTGTTCGCAGTTGCAACAACTGAATAAGGATGAGGATGGCGTTGTTGATCGCTTAATTTTTAGCGACGAAGCCACTTTTCACACTAATGGAAAAGTGAACAGGCATAACTGTCGAATATGGGGTACAAAGCATCCACACAAATGCATTGAATTTGAGCGTGATTCCCCAAAGGTAAATGTTTTTTGTGCCTCATCATGTCAAAAACTGTTCTCGCCATTCTTCTTCGCCGAGAGCACTGTCACTGGATATTCCTACTTGGACATGTTGCAGCAATGGCTGATGCGTCAGATGCAATTGGACTCTCTGTTCATCTTTCAGCAGGATGGGACTCCACCCCACGTTCACCGTGAAGTTCGTGGGTACCTGAACACAGAGCCACCGCATCGATGGATCAGCCATGCTACAGAACGGGACAGTTCAGTTCTCAGCTCACGTGACTTTCTTCTATGGGGACACATTAAAGATCTGGTGTACATACCGCCTCTACGACGTGATGTAGCAGAGCTCCAGGAGAGAATATGGGAAGCGACTGCCACAGTCGACGATGCCATGCTGGGGTGGATAGGGTAAGAAATCGATTACTGTATCGACATCTGGCGGTTCACAAAACGAATGTTTGTAAAAAAAAAAAACTTTCAGACTTTCTCTTCAAAATGCAATCTGTTTGACATCTGTACAATGTTTAGTTCTTGTGCAATAAATAATTGAAAGTAGTTCCAGACTTTATGTACACCCTGTATCATCGAGGTGTTATAAAGGAATTACAATGAGTTTATTTCATTATAAGGAGTATGTAACAGTAGTAATTTATTAAAGAAAACAGTACAGAGCTCGCATAAATCCGATGTATGTTTTGTGTTTCACATGCCCTATCTATTTTGTCACTCTATCAGCACCTCCCCCCCCCCCCCCCCCATGAACCACAGGCCTTGCCGTTGGTGGGGAGACTTGTGTGCCGCAGCGATACAGATAGCTATACCGTACGTGCAAGCACAATGAAGGGGTATCCGTTGAGAGACCAGACAAACATGTGGTATTTTGGCTAAAGTTCAGTCTTGATAACACGATTTATGTTTCAATGAGATAGGTAACCGGTTTCAGTTATTTTTACATAACCATCATCAGACCCATGGCTCCCTTAGGATGGTAGGCAGAGCTCTCCTCAGCTGCTATGAAATCAACTGACGCTATTGATCACTGTATTCCAAAAATGTTTACTAAAATTAAACATGTGGTTCCTGAAGAGGGGCAGCAGCCTATTCAGTAGTTGCAGGAGCAACAGTCTGGATGATTGACTGATCTGGCATTGTAACACTAACCAAAATGGCCTTGTTGTGCTGGTACTGCAAACGGCTGAAAGCAAGAGGAAACTACAGCCGTAATTTTTCCCGAGGGCATGCAGCTATACTGTATGGTTAAACGTTGATGGCATCCTCTTGGGTAAAATATTCCAGAGGTAAAATAGTCCCCCATTTGGATCTCCAGGCGGGTGTTACTCAGGAGGATGTTGTTATCAGGAGAAAGAAAACTGGCGTTCTATGGATCGGAGCGTGGAATGTCAGATCCCTTAATCGGGCAGGTAGGTTACAAAATTTAAAGTGAAATGGATAGGTTAAAATTAGATATAGTGGTAATTGGTGAAGTTCGGTGGCAGAAGGTTCAAATGGCTCTGAGCACTATGGGACTTAACATCTGAGATCATCAGTCCCCTAGAACTTAGAACTACTTAAACCTACCTAACCTAAGGACATCACACACATCCATGCCCAAGGCAGGATTCGAACCTGCAACCGTAGCGATCATGCGGTTCCAGACTCAAGCATGGCGGGAGGAACAAAACTTCCGGTCAGGTGAATACAGGGTTAAAAATACAAAATCAAATAGGGGTAATGCAAGAGTAGGTTTAATAATGAATAGGATAATAGGAATGCGGGTAAGCTACTACAAACAGCATAGTGAACGCACTATTGTGACCAAGATAGATACGAAGTGCATGCCTACCATAGTAGTACAAGTTTATATGCCGACTAGTTCCGCAGATGACAAAGAGATTGATGAAATGTATGATGAGATAAAAGAAATTATTCAGATAGTGAAGGGAGACGAAAATTTAATAGTCATGGGTGACTGGAATTCGATAGTAGGAAAAGGAAGAGAAGGAAACATAGTAGGTGAATATGGAATGGGAGTAAGGAACGAAAGAGGAAGCTGCCTGGTAGAATTTTGCACAAAGCATAAGTTAATCATAGCTAACACTTGGTTCAAGAATCATAAAAGAAGGTTGTATACATGGCAGAAGCGTGGAGATACTGGAAGTTATCAGATAGATTATATAATGGCAAGACAGAGATTCAGGAACCAGGTTTTAAATTGTAAGACATTTCCAGTGGCAGATGTGGACTCTGACCACAATCTACTGGTTATGAACTGTAGATTAAAACTGAAGAAACTGCAAAATGGTGGGAATTTGAGGAGATGGGACCTGGATAAACTGAAAGAACCAGAGGTTGTAGAGAGTTTCAGGGAGAGCATTAGGGAACGATTGACAGGAATGGGGGAAAGAAATACAGTAGAAGAAGCATGGGTAGCTTCGAGAGATGAAATAGTGAAGGTGGAAGAAGATCAAGTAGGTAAAAAGACGAGGGCTATTAGAAATCCTTGGGTAACAGAAGAGATATTGAATTTAATTGATGAAAGGAGAAAATATAAAATTGCAGTAAATGAAGAACGCAAAAAGGAATAAAAACGTCTCAAAAATGAGATCAACAGGAAGTGCAAAATGGCTAAGCAAGTATGGCTAGATGACAAATGTAAGGATATAAAGGCGCATATCACTAGGGTTAAGATAGATACTGCCTACAGGTAAATTAAAGAGACCTTTGGAGAAAAGAGAAACACTTGCATGAATATCAAGAGCTCCGATAGAAACCCAGTTCTAAGCAAAGACCGGAAAGCAGAAAGGTATATAGAGAGTCTATACAAGGGCGATGGTCTTGAGGAGTATATTATAGAAATTGAAGAGAACGTAGATGAAGATGAAATAGGAGATATGATATTGTGTGAAGAGTTTGACAGAGCACTGAAAGACCTAAGCTGAAACGGCCCCGGGAGTAGACTACATTCCATTAAAACTACTAACAGCCTTGGGAGAGCCAGGTCTAACAAAACTCTACCATCTAGTGAGCAAGATGTATGAGACAGGCGAAATACCCTCAGACTTCAAGAAGAATATAATAATTCCAATCCCAAAGAAAGCAGGGGCTGACAGATGTGAAAATTACCGAACTATCAGTTTAATAAGCCACGGCTGCAAAATACTAAGACGAATTCTTTACAGACGAATGGAAAAACTGGTAGAAGCTTACCTCGGGGAAGATCAGTTTTGATTCTGTTGAAATATTGGGATACGTGAGGCAGTACTGACCCAATGACTTATCTTAGAAGCTATATTAAGGAAAGGCAAACCTATGTTTCTAGCATTTGTAGACTTAGAGAAAGCTTTTGACAGTATTGACTGGGATACTCTCTTTCAAATTCTGAAGGTGGCAGGAGTAAAATACAGGGAGCGAAAGGCTATTTACAATTTGCACAGAAACCAGATGGCAATTATAAGAGTCGAGGGGCATGAAAGGGAAGCAGTGGTTGGGAAAGGAGTGAGACAGGGTTGTGGCCTCTCCCCGATGTTATTCAATCTGTATATTGAGCAAGCAGTAAAGGAAATAAAAGAAAAATTCGGAGTACGAATTAAAATCTATGGAGAAGAAATAAAAACTTTGAGGTTCACCGATGAAATTGTAATTCTGTCAGACACAGCCAAGGACCTGGAAGAGCAGCTGAACGGAATGGACAGTGTCTTGAAAGGAGGATATAAGATGAACATCAGCAAAAGCAAAACAAGGATAATGGAATGTAGTCAGATTAAATTGGGTGATGCTGCTGGAATTAGATTAGGAAATGAGACGCTTAAATAAATTAGTTTTGCTGTCTGGGGAGCAAAATAACTGATAATGGTCGAAGTAGAGAGGATATAAAATGTAGACTGGCACAAAGGCAAGAAAAGTGTTTCTGAAGAAGAGAAATTGGTTAACGCCAAGTATAGATTTAAGTGTCAGGAAGTCGTATCTGAAAGTATTTGTATTGAGTGTAGCCATGTATGGAAGTGAAACATAGACGATAAATAGTTTAGACAAGAAGAGAATAGAAGCTTTCGAAATGTGGTGCTACATAAGAATGCTGAAGATTAGATAGATAGATGACATAACTAATGAGGAGGTATTGAATAGAATTGGGGAGAAGAGAAATTTGTGGCACAACTTGACTAGAAGAAGGGATCGGTTGGTGGGGCATGTTCTGAGGCATCAAGGGATCACCAATTTAGTATTGGAGGGCAGCGTGGAGGGTAAAATTCGTAGACGGAAACCAAGAGATGAATACACTTAACAGATTCAGAAGGATGTAGGTTGCAGTAGGTACGGGGAGATGAAGAAGCTTGCACAGAATAGAATAGCATGGAGAGCTGCATCAAACCAGTCTCAGGACTGAAGACCACAACAACAACAACATCAGCACCTCCTTTCAAATTAGTTATTTCTTATGATCTTGCTATGCATTACATTAACTCAATAATGTCTCGTTGCAGGTTTCACTTTACCAACAGCAATGGTTTATTGCTGTGTGCCTTTTGGCATGAGCCAAAGTGGTAAAGCGAAAGGGGTTTCATTTCACGAATTTCCAGCCAAAGTGGCCTCAGAGAACAATGACTTAAAGCAATACCAAGAGCAGATTTCACACCTAATCTCTACTCTAGATCTTATGCTGTATTTAGTCTTCATTTTCGAGCATGTGACTAACGATCTGGATTAAAAATTAAGACACTGCAGGACTCGGTTGTTCCCTCGGTTTTCCCATATATCCAGCTTACTAAGTCGCAAAAGTCAAACAAGAACAGAGTCTTATTACCAAACATTCGTTGAAT
Source organism: Schistocerca americana (assembly GCF_021461395.2). Taxonomy (NCBI): domain Eukaryota; kingdom Metazoa; phylum Arthropoda; class Insecta; order Orthoptera; family Acrididae; genus Schistocerca; species Schistocerca americana. Next base: position 471,214,123 of record NC_060122.1, on the reverse strand, counting down.
GTGACATACAAAAACACCAAACTATGAAAGCAAACCAATGATCTAAGCATTACATCAGGTGCAGTGATCTCTACACAACCTTGATGTACAAGTCTGGCCTCTGAGAGAGAACTGCAGCGTGTCTACAGATTCATGCGCTTTGCACCATCTGCCATGTTGTAGTTTGGCAAAAAAATTTCCATCGGTCTGTACGTGACAAAGAGTTGCAGACTGATTTCTTGTTTCGAACATTATGTCTGCATGTGATGTTATAGGGTGATGTGGGAGCGAAATCGGAAAGCATATTATTTTTGGGTCCTAGTGAAATTTCCTAGCAGCCATGCTGTACTTTGGCAAGAAAGGAAGTATGAGGATCTATGGCTGGCGCGATCAGACAGCTGAAGTTCAACATGCAGATAGTATAGAGATCACTGGTTAAGTGATTCCCTGCACGAATATCACGGCAATAATTATTTCCATTCTTTCTTTCACATCAAGTGTGACATTTTAGACTAAAGGGTGATCAAAACAAAGCAAAATAAAGTGCGACTCAAACTTTAGAGAGCATAGGGTAAACTTTTACACCTTGAAAAGAAACTCAGTGAAACCACTCTTGAGTTGTCTTTTGACAGCAATTACCAGAAAGCTTTGTCACATATAGTTAAAACAGCAGACCAACATTTCTCGCAGTTGCCTTCTATGAGAGCACTAGCCCAATATTTGGATGATACTTCATGTGAAATAGGAGTAACAGATCTTGTAAATGGGAGATTAATGTTAGAAGCTAAACGTTGAATGAGGTTGAAAGATTTTGTTCCTTGATAGTGGATGAAATGGCAATAAAACAACAATTACAGTATGATAGAAAGCTGGATACTTTCTTTAGTCACAAAACGACACCTGTTAACAAAAGCTATCAGAATACTTGCGATAATACATCTGAAGTTAACGACAAGAATGTGAGCGAATGTGAAATTCACGCCAACAATTTACTACATTTCATGATAGCATGTTTACGCACTAAGTACAGGGAGGGCGCTGCATACTTTTACACCAAATGAATCTCAGGCAAGGAACTACACAATTTGATACTGTCTGTTATCAGAGAGATTAAGGAGTGCAGATTTCTTACAGTATGTCTAGTTACTGACAATCATAAGACAAATGTAAATATGATGAGACGCCTGTTCAATTGTAACATTTTGAAGTTATAAATCACTCACCCAAATGATCTGAACCAACCAGTACTTCTTGCGTTTGATCAATGCCACATTTTATAAAATATAAGAAACATGTTTTTGGAGAAGACAATGTTTGATGAAGAAGTGGTTCTCGCGTGAAAAACTTCTATGAACTGCTCTAGAATATCTCCAAATACTTTCTAGGCATCCGAAAGACCATTTGTTCCAGGACTACACAGCATCTGCATATTTCATGAAAATTATTTAGAAATTGGTTCAACACCCATGATGCTAACTGTTACAACAACGCTAAGTTTTGTCCTCACGAGATCCATTTTTTCGACACAGATGATGACAGGCTTCATTGGCCGGTAAATGAGTTGCTTGCATATCTTGACGATGTGAAAAACATCATGATATGAGCAAGAATTGGTTTTTCTCAGTATTGAGACTTACAAGGCATTTCAGTTGACCTCATGTTCTACAGTACTGTGTGTTCGATACTTATTGTTGCCGGATTTACATTTCATGCTAACAAGAGTGTTTAACAGCGATTCTGTAGAAATGTTCTTTACCACTTTGAGGAGAAGCTCAGGCAACATTGACGTACTGGATTCAAGAGCTATAGCTCATGCCGTCAACAGAATCTTGAAGATGAGAACTCCTTTGTAACAACGAAATCATCGTGTTTATGAGATGAATGTTACTAGCTGTGACAAGTCATCTGAGCCAGTTTCATTGGAAGTGATACCAAAGATCCCAAGCAAACAATCTCAAAAATTCTGCAGAAACTTAATCGGCCCAAGGTATGCATAGGCTCTTCAAAAAATTTCTTTGCAGAGAGTTGTTTGAGGATGATGTTACAGGTCTGGGGACAGTGTCTATTATACTTGCATCAATTCCTTTTCTCTGTGGTTTCGCTGTGAAGGAAATTAGATAAGGAGTTCCTTACGAATCGTGTTGTAGCCTAATTCAACAAGGAAAATGTAATTCTCCATTAATGGGTATTATTTTAAGATGAGTGTTACGTTTTCTTCCACGTTTCAGAATTATTGGTGTTCATAATAAATATTGTATATGATTTCGTGTGTGAAGCTACACGTTTGTCAGTACCCAAGCTTGCACAATTTTAGCTACATTAGTTTTGAAAACTTCAGAGGTTTTAAAGTGTGATGTAAGTGAGATTTTAGAACATGCTGAGAAATTAGGCCAGGTAATCTGCAAAATTGTTATAACAGTCGTCTTAAAAAAAATACCATTGGAGACGAAGTAACTGAACATTTTGTAAGGCTGAAATATTTAAATAACGAGCTAATCAACAGAAAAATACTCCAACTGCAACAGACGTGATTAAGTGCGTGTAGTGCTACTCGGTCAGACTACTGCACACTCACAGCACTCTGGTAGCGAATGCGAGTCCTTCCTGTGTTTGTGCTGTTTCTGAGAGTGCGAAGGCCTGGAGAACAGAGTCCATGCAGAATACCACGGCCAGTAGATGTGCAGTTGGAAGGGCATATGAGGGAAAAGTGGTAGTGGTGAGGGTTAGGGGCAGGCATTGTAAGGGAAATGCAGAGTGCTGGAGGGCAAGTGCTGCTCTAAATCGAGGCCTCCACTCACATTTTTTGTAAATATTAGGTGGAGCCACTCTACGCCCTCACTTGCATGGCGACCATTCAAAAACACCTGTCACTTCTACTTTGATTAGAATCTAAAAAAATTCCACTGACAATGCAGCGATTCATTTTCGCTTGGATTGTTAACCATTTGTAACTTTCAGAGAAGTGTCATGAGTGGAGAATTTTGATTAAATCCTACACACTTCTCTTGTTGTCATGTTAAAATTTGCTTCTTCTGCCAAAATACAGCGGAGTCCATATGGTGTTACCTCTCTAACATGCTGTGCAGAAGCAACTGCGACAATATCCTGAAACAGTGGTTTATTAAGTGAAGAACTAAAGAAAAGTAAGATCAATAGCTTATTAAAAAAACACGTCCTCTGTACGAAATGAACGTTTAATGCCTTCACTTATGTTGTTCAAAAGCTCACAGAATTTCGCTTTTCATCCACAATCGATGACGCCTAAAAATTACATTGTTTCACTGAGAAAGTCTGTAGTTAATGGAAAAACACGATAGATATTAAAGTTTTGCATAATAGCAATATAGTAAAATACTCTCCTCTTGATCTGCTATCATTGCCAAAATCTCTTTTCAATACCTCAAACCGTTTATGAAATATGAGGAATGCTGTGGATATTTCAGTCTGGCTTTATGGCTAGCATGGCGCGATGGCAAATGAGCGTGCAACATCAGATCAATTTTCTCGAGATTGGTGACAGATAGAGACAACCACGTCTAAAGAAAAATTCAACACGTTAACTAAATTTCATACAGAGCAACATTTTATGTAATTTGCATCATACGCATAGTGGCCCCTTGTTTTTCATCGCAAGTTTTTTCGAATTTCCCACAGTGTGTTATCTCCATGTAAATATAACAATAACTATTACCATTAACGAAATGATGGGCACAACATCACGTACTTGATATATAAAGCTATAAATAATGCATAAATGATTTCTTTTCGAATAGTTTCTGTAAAATCGTTTGGAAAAGACAGCAGCGTGTGCGCCTCGATTCTGTCATCTTCGACCAGCCGAAAGGTGGGGAAAATTGTTGGCCCTTCCTTCCAAACAAAGAAACGAACTCGCCCAGCGTACTGAACGAAAACTGGTAACTGTGTATTGGCCACCTTATCCTGCATGGACTCTACTATAGCTCGCTTCATGTAAGACGGCGCTTCCGCACATGGAGGCAGAGTAGTGGGGGGATGCGAACTGCGCATGCACGGGAGCAGAGGGTGGGCAAACAAAGGCCACATTGCTGAACTGCATTGCTGTGGACAACAGTCAGGCTCATTTGCCTATGGCACATTGTATTATACGTTTAAATCCATGAGGGGAATAATATATGTTAAAACCAATTTCGATTAGTCGTCATGAGAGAAATATTAATTCACATCTTGATGACGTTGTGTCCACTGCTCCACAGATTTACTGTGCGTGACGTCTGGAGGCGAGAACAACTCACACAGCTTTGTGAAGACGTTAAGTACAATTTTTCTGAAAATGATAATTGTCCAACTATAAGATCATTGAAACTGCTCTCAATAATTATCATTTATTGCTATTTGAGCTGTATTATAAGCAAAAATTTAATACACAACAAATTTCTAACTTCAAGCGCAAAGTGAAATCATTATGAAACTTCCTGGCAGATTAAAACTGTATGCCGGACCGAGACTCGAACACGGAACCTTTGTCTTTCGCCGGCAAGTGCTCTACCATTTTTTGTTTTGTTTTTGTAATCTCATTTTTTTCGTTATAGTTCGTTGCAATTGTTTGTGTCTGTCGTTCCTGACGCTGGTTGAAGTTAATTATTGATGCATTCACTCAGTTTTTTTATTACAGAGGGCAGATAACCCTCTGACCAAACACGCTGAGTTACCATGCCAGCAAACCATCTGAGCTACCCAAGCACGACTCACCCCCTGTCCCCACAGCTTTATTTCTACCAGTACCTCGTCTCCTACCTTCCAAACTTTACAGAAACTCTCCTGTGAAACTTGCAGAACTAGCACTCCTGAAAGAAAGCATATTGCAGAGATGGTAGAGCACTTGCCCGCTAAAGGCAAAGGTCCCAAGTTCGAGTCTCGGTCCAGCATACAGTTTTAATCTGCCAGGAAGTTTCACATCAGCGAACACTCCGCTGCAGAGTGAAAATCTCATTCTGAAATCATTATATTTGCTTGACAACTGCTTCTACTCAATAGAATTTTTGAAAACGTGTGTAAAATGTGTGTGGTGACGTGTTTGACTGCAGTTAAGTGTAATCTGTGCGCATAAAAAAGAATTATTGGTAGAAAAGACTAATGAAAAGACTATCGTAAAAATGGTCAGTAAGTTTTCATATTTTTCGCTGTAAACGGGCATTGTGAGTTAAACTAACTCGTTTGACATTACAATAAGAGACTGCATTTATAGTCCATTGAACAAGCAATCAGTTAACCATCATCTGCGAATAACTCCAGGGAATGATGACCGATAACATCGAAAACCACCGATATCTCGTCCAGTAGCAATTTCTGCCGTTTTAGGGCCTTGAAAATGACGGGGATTCACATGAGGTACTATCTAACCTTTGACGAATTTATCCAGCTGCATTCTCATGTGTTATTAGAACATAAAACATGGTGGGAGAAGCTTAACATCTCCTTGGGCAATATGTTGAAAATTATAGTCTGCATATTTCACGGGATACAGTGTCATAATCAAAAAACATAGGAAGTGCTCATTATTATGTATGCAACTGATATGTTGACAAACACATTTTTAAAACAATGAGTCTTTAAAACTAAGAAATATTATTACTTTGCTCCAAAGTCTGTATCATAATACCACTGTTACTTCTATTTGAGTCTGTTTCTGAACAATCTGATCGTAAATTTACGATGATAGGTTCACAGCTTATATCCATCATCACTTCCCTGTCTAATTATTCTTTCTGAAACTTTTCAGCATGCCACACAGACTATGCCCACACTACAGGTTGGATGTTGTCTATTGCCCCATGCACAAGCGAGTCAGTGAATGTTATCTTGAGTGTTTTTCCCCCTCCCATATAGCCTTTGCCCAAATTAATTCGATAGGGCTACACTGACAGTGACATGTGGGTAAACGCAAAACTGTGTGACCCCATTCACGTGCAAGGTTGTCAAATTTGTATGTTGGCACATGACTTGCATAAATTAACAAGTTACAGGAGAACGGCACGAGTCTGGTTTGTACTGTGCTTAATATTTTTATTTTATAGCCAGGGAAAAATATCCTCTTTTCTGTTGAATATACTTAGTGTTTTCTCTGTGACAGTTGAATTATAACTGGCAATGACCAACTTCGAAGCAAGGTATGACAAGAATTGTGAATCACATCACGAATCTGACAGCTTTCATTTCCAAATGGTAATCACTGCTGTTTTTCTTCCACGTAAATACAAGTTTACTCTCAGAGACAAAACCAGAAGAAGAGTCAGCAAATAGAATAATTATCTGAGAACCTATTCCTATAAAAACTTTAAAATCGCCATATCATAACTCATTTTCCAGCAGATCTTCCTGGAGTGATTCTAACTGGCCCACGCTCCATCAAGGTAATACACAGTTGAATTACCTCCTTCACTTGTATCGTGAATCTTTACATGGTATGCAGTCCGTGCTGTACCTATGTCACATCTTCGAACTAGAAACTCTCTTCTTGACACACCAGGAACCAAAGTTTTTCAAAATGCTTTACATTAACGAAGCACTTACCATTGAAGCTAATTTTCTCGTGCACAACTGTAACTCGTTTTTGTGATGTCGGGCATTCATCATTCACATGGAGCACTTTAAAACATCATTGTTAAAACCATTCATTTATGTTACAGGTTCATCGCGATTTCGATGCTTTCCAGGCGACACAAAACCAACTTTTTCTACAGTTCCTACAGCTCTGACACTTTCATTTACAGTTCTCTTGCTGACACCACATGGTTCTGGAGTCCATTCTTGTGTTTTCAGATGTCAGCAGTAGGAGACCTGCTTTCACATTCATGCTTGAAAAAAGTTATAAATGCGGTAAATAATCCCCTTCGCCTGCTTGTGAAGCACCTCACATTTATTGTCGTCACTTGGCTTTTCTTTTAAATCGCACTTAAGCATTTGCAGATACTAATTCACACCTATACCTCTACAAGAAAAAAAGGAACAAAAAAAACCGTCAGTCGAATGAATAATTGGGTTGTCGCGAAGTACGGCAACAGTGCAGCATGCACGAGCCAGATTCTCGCTGTCTGGCTGTTAACTCGCTGCTAGCCGCTCCTGAAAGAGAATGAATATTATTGGCTGCCAGTGGCTCATATAGGGGGACGCGCAGTACGGCTGAAAATTGGGCCGCCTTCCAACATGATGCTGACTTCAGCGGGCTATGCTACAGAAACAGGGAAATGATAATTGATAAAAAAAAAGTTGGTTGCGGGATGTTTACCGCAAAATGAAATCTGTTCAACTTGTGACAGGAACGGCTAGCACACTTTCATTCAGTAGTGTCCTACACCATAATCTAATGTGAATTATGACAGAGTAGCGTAAAAAAGTAGGCCCTATTTTTTCTAAACGTGACTGCAGTTAGAACATTGTGTTAAAATGATAATGCAAGATCTTGGAACAGTTCCCTCAGGTACACAGTTATTGTTGCATTTCTTTTACTTCCTAATATAATTTGTGGTTCATAACAAGACTGATTACAGGTGAACTGTAGAATTCACTACCACAATACTACAAGTAAAATTTTCCAGACATACTATGAATACCCGCCTATAGTTCAGAACGGAATTTTATTTTCTGGTGCAAAAGTTTCTGGTATATTTCATGCAGGGAATTGAAAATCTTGACTTAGAAACAAACTGAACTGTAGCTCATCGGCCACATACCCAACTTCTAAGAATATACTGTCTCTCAAGCACGTCTAAAACTGTAAAAATATGATCTGCAACTTGTCAGAACCGAGGTACAGTACTTTATTCGCCTTCATGAAATTATCCTTCAGGACAGCGTCAGTAGCTCACGTATGTTGGGCACGATTTCACTCAAAACTTGCTTTGAAACTGCAGTAGCAAATTTTGGATCCTTGTGGCTCTTACTGCCAGGAATCTTAACATCACCACCAACAACTGATATGGAGGTATTGCTCTCCTGACACAAGCTTTTTCCGTATTATACTAGGAGTTACGAGCGTCAAAAGACAATTGCATGTTTCCAAATCCATCCTCAAATAATTACTACAGTCGCTGAGTTCGCGCCACAACTCGTGGAGTAAATTATGTGCGAAAATTGCCTTTGGTTAAACAGCCACTATGTAGGCCATTTTGACCTGTCTTTCTGTTTCTGGAGTTTTGTTTTCTTTCCGTTTTTTGAAACAGAAGTTGCGAACAGAGACTGTAATAGAATTTTCCCAGTTTCTGAAAAAATGATATAAAAATTGAGGTTACTGTACAAGATTGGCCACTTGCCACTGAAGTTTCTTTGTGCACCGACAGACTAAGGGTGAGCAGTAGATTGGAAGTTGTGTCATGTGAACATTTGCAGCGATCTACTGCATGCAGAGACATTTTGACAGATATCTGCACAGACAGATCATTGCATGTGGAAAGGGGTGAAAAGCATTGCGGAATGTTTTAACGAACCATGACGTGATGTGACGGGCAGCGTGAATTGGTATTTATGTCTGGGAAAACCAACATGTATTAGCACAATTTAGCAAAAAAGAGCATTTTTCCAATCACCACCTTATATTTAGGTAAAACTCGGCTTATTCATTCTCCCTACAGAGATCAATATAAATACTAAATTTCAGTTTTTAAAATCCTTCCATTTTGCGACATTTCACAACTTGAAAGTTTTGAGAGTTTTAACACTTCCATAGCGCAAAACTCGTTTACTATCCAATCTATGTGAAATTTGGCAGTTAAATACCCCAAAGTACAGGAACTGTAAACAACATTATCTAATACCTTTGAGCAAAACAACCAAGGCAGGAAAAAAGTATACTTATAAGTATGTATTTAATTTTGTCAAAAAAAAAGTTTCAGTCTTACATTGAATATCTCAGGAACGGAAATAGTTAATCCCATAATCTTTTTTTCCAAATCAGCTCTCAAAATATGAGATATCACACTATAAAATAAAATTAGTGTGGTTGTTGTTCCTATACGATATGTTTTCTGTTATGCTGATAAAACTTTTAGATAACTTTTTATTTGGTTGCCTAACAAAATCTGGTATTGTTCAAACATTTGTTTTAGATATTTTTTTATATTTTGTTTTAAAACCAAGGAACAAATGGCAAAAAAGTTGACAGCCCCAGCAAAAAACTGCATATATTTTTGTTGGTACACATTAGAATAGTATCTTTATTTATCTTTCAGTGTGTATGCCATTAAGTTGGATTTGTCAGTGTGTGCAGTACATAAAATGATGCAATAATGATTAGTTAATTAAGTAATTGATGCTGTTTCTTCTCTCTTATACTCAAATTTATATACATTTACTCACTTTCTGGTACACTCCGGTGATAGCGCTCTTTCTCCTCTTTTTGAGAACACATTGTCCATTTTTATAAAATATGTAGCTCAGAAGTTCCAATAAAAACAATGTAACAAATAAATTTGTGTCTTTGTGGGTCAATTATTTATTAGTTAAATGTAGGAAACAGTGGGTATATACAAACTGTTCATTATTTCATAAGATGCTATATGCAGGTGCGATGCCACAGGACAGTCACACACTACAAGGGGTGGGGGTGTGGAAGGGGTGACCCACCCCCAGCCTCTGGTCCAGAAGGACATCCAAATCTCGAGCACCAGGTCATTTTTAACTCCATATAAGGCCAAAATACGTCCAATAAGTAAGACTCATTGGGGAGTTCGAGGCCACGTACATATGTGAAACACAAACATAGGTATCTACTTACCTGTTTTAAGGCCATGGTAGCTGTCAATGGGTGTGTACATAATTTTCAGAATTTTTTGTAAATCGTTGCATGAACTCAAAAAAATTGTAGAATGATGATCAGTTGCCCGCTAAACACAGTGGTTATAAATGAAACATTTTTGGATACCTACGCCACCCCCCTCCCCCCCAAGTGTACTGTAAGTGCAGTTCAGAAACGCGAGAGATATTTTACATCGTTTTTTAGATATTATATTAGTTTTAACACAACATAACCTCCCTTTCCCCAGTCATTGTGAAGGTGCTTCATGAGGAAATAGACGTAATTTGTTAGATTTGATGCAGCTGGTGGTGAAATATGAGCCGGTACTGATAGAGTGATGTTTAAAATCAGGAGAGTCTGCTAGCAGGTCAACGAGAGTACCTTCGTTTTTCTAATATAATGAAGCCTTTGATTTGTGACAATAAGGTAGTTCAGCAAGTATGTGAAGAACACTATAAAGAATATATAAACTAATTACTTTGAAAACCCCACCGACTGATGAGATCCTCATCACAGATGAAATTGCCAGAGCGATACAGAAAATGCGGAATATTAGAGCACCAGGAGCAGATGGAATAAGAAACGAACACTTATAACAGACAGTACAAGAATATCTGCAATTATCGACCTCCCTTTCAAGTAAATGTTAGAACTAGGAACCATACCAGACGAATGGAGAAAATCAACAATCAAACTACTATATAAGGGAAAAGGAGACACAGGGAACCCAAAGAAGTAGAGAGGAATAGTGTTGGAATCCATGCCACTGAAACTCCTAGCGGGAGTCCTCGCCAAAAGGCTGACAGAGAAGCTTCTACCAGAGGAGCAGTTCGGTTTTAGGAAGGGACAGTCCACGACCCTGGCAGTAGAAAACCTGCTGGAACAAATAAAACAGACGACAGGAATACCCAAAGAAAAACTATATGTGGTTTTTGTCGAGCCTTCGACCTGGCCAACAGAAAGATTTTAATAGAAAAACTGGAGGGACTAATTGGAAGAACGAGTACATCGATGCTAATATCGAATATACTGGCAGAAAATCACATACAGACTCGCTGCCACAGACGAACTGCGTCCTCCAAGGCGATCCACTCAGCCCTATTCTATTTAACGTCCTCACGCACGATGTCACGAAAGGAATGGCAGGAACAAGCACATACATATACGCGGATGACATGGCCATCACAGCGACAGATATAGACGAACTACAAGTAGGGCTAAACACACTAAGCGAATGGGCAGGAGAAACGACATCAAGATAAACGAAGAGAAGACAGAGTTGGTAGTGTTCAGGAAAGGAGGAAGACTCACTGAAGCAGAGAACGTCAAATGCAATGGAAAACTACTCAAGAGGGTTAACAATTTAAATATCTAGGCATCACAATCCGAACAACGGGAAAAAGTTTCAGACTGCATATAAGATCTAGAGCAGTGGCGGACACTAGAGCTATGAATGAAATCAGAAACATCACACAAATATCGATCAGCACAGCTAGAGACCTATTTAGGCTAAAGGAACTACCTGTTCTGACGTATGGCCTAAAATCAGTGGGAGAATACGTCACACACAAATAGCTGGAAGAATTGGAGCAAATAAAGGCTAGATACCTGAAGAGGTATGAGCTTACCAGGGAGACCTTCCTGATAGAGGATCTAAGATGCAAGCTCATACTGCCAGCTAATGCCGACTTCAAACAGCTTCTACAAGATCTGCATGAGAAGAAAAGCATACTGTAGGACTTCTATGCAACGTTTGCTATGCAGTACAGGACCTGGATGGAAGCTAAACATGAAATGCGACATCTGACAACTCCCGATTTTCATGACAAGGTGTCTTGCAACAAATTATTTCACGAACCAAATGACGAGTGTGTGTGTGAGTTGTGCATGGAATTTTGTGATCGATATCATATTATAAAATGCAGGAATAGACAGAAATCCATCGTAGCTTGTAGCAAAGACAAGTAATGCGAATGTAATCCTTTGCACAGTGTGTGTGCATTTCCAATAAATAAAAAAAATTAAAACCTTATACTTAATGAAAAAAGGTTTTCAATATGTTGTACTATGTACACTTGCTATTGTTTAAATATTAATGATAATAAGAGAATACAAACAATGGTATTTTGCAGTGTTAATATAATAACTCTAAATATTATATATATATATATATATGTGTGTGTATATATATATATATATATGTATATATATAATTCAAAAGGTAGCAGGGGTAAAATACAGGGAGCGAAAGGCTCAGATGGCAGTTATAAGAGTCGAGGGACATGAAAGGGAAGCAGTGGTTGGGAAGGGAGTGAGACAGGGTTGTAGCCTCTCACCGATGTTATTCAATCTGTATATTGAGCAAGCAGTAAAGGAAACAAAAGAAAAATTCGGAGCATGTATTAAAATCCATGGAGAAGAAATAAAAACCTCAAGGTTCGCCGATGACCTTGTAATTCTGTTAGAGACAGCAAAGGGCTTGGAAGAGCAGTTCAACGGAATGGACAGTGTCTTGAAAGGAGGATATAAGATTAACATCAACAAAAGCAAAACGAGGATAATGGAATGTAGTCGAATTAAGTCGGGTGATGCTGAGGGAATTAGATTAGGAAATGAGACACTTAAAATAGTAAAGGAGTTTTGCTATTTGGGGAGCAAAATAACTGATGATGGTCGAAGTAGAGAGGATATAAAATGTAGACTGGCAATGGCAAGGAAAGCGTTTCTGAAGAAGAGAAATTTGTTAACATCGAGTATAGATTTAAGTGTCAGGAAGTCCTTTCTGAAAGTATTTGTATGGAGTGTAGCCATGTATGGAAGTCAAACATGGACAATAAATAGTTTGGACAAGAAGAGAACAGAAGCTTTCGAAATGTGGTGCTACAGAAGAATGTTGAAGATTAGGTGCGTAGATCATGTAACTAATGAGGAGGTATTGATTAGGATTGGGGAGAAGAGAAGTTTGTGGCACAACTTGACTAGAAGAAGGGATCGATTGGTAGGACATGTCCTGAGGCATCAAGGGATTTAGCATTGGAGGGCAGCGTGGAGGGTAAAAATCGTAGAGGGAGACCAAGAGATGAATACACTAAGCAGATTCTGAAGGATGTAGGTTGTAGTAAGTACTGGGAGATGAAGGAGCTTGCACAGGATAGATTAGCATGGAGAGCTGCATCAAACCAGTCTCAGGACTGAAGACCACAACAACAACAACAATATAATAATAATAACAATGACAATAAAACATTACAATTATCACATGTACAATAACATCACACAAAATTGTGTTTTAACTTAAATATCCATGTAAAAAACAGTGTAAATAAACTCTGCTCATAGAATACTATCACAAAAGTATAAGCATAATACATAAAATAGCACACACTGTAGTTATTGGCTACTTATTGCATATCTGTTGTATGTCACTATTAAGTAACTTGTCAGTTAAGTAATGCAGTGTACATTTGAACCTCTATTTTATAAGATGTTTAAAGTAATTCAAGAGTAGATTGCTCACTGCCTTTGGGAGGTTGTTATAGAATTTATAACTTAGGTACTTATAGCTCTTATGTGTTAATATCTGCCTTTAGAATGAAAAAGATATGTTCCTATTATTTCTGGTATTATGGAATGCACTTTGGATCTTATGTTAAAAATCTCTATGTTTCTTACAATATACTTGTATCAAACAATTATCGACATACATGTTAGGCTGTGTCATTATCTTAAGTTCTCTAAAGTTATTTTTTGCGACTTTGTCTTGCTGCTGGACCTAACATACAGCTAACTGCTTTCTTATGCCACTTGAAGGTCGTACATGAACTCACTGGATTACTCCAAAGTAGTATCCAATTTAGTTGGGAGTGAAAGAGAGCAAAGAACATAAAAATCAATAAGTTTTTACAAGTAACATGTTTCAACTTCTTAAGTAGGAAAGCAGTAGGAGCAAGTATGCAAGATAGTTAAGCTGTTTGCCTACCCAATGTAAATTTTTGGTCTATGTCAATCCCAGTAATTTGATATATTTCATATCTTGTTGAGAATGTCTCCATGATGAAGAAAATATATTCTATTTTTATTTAACTTACAATGAAATATTGGGCTTCCACCAGTCACTGCTGATTTCAGTTATTACTTTATTGCATTCTAAGACATCTCGTACATTTTCTCCTACTGTTTTATGTCATCATTGTGTAATGTCATGTAATTTGAAAAGTCATTGATATGCACAATGAACAGGCAAGACTCAAATCCCAAGCCTTGTGGGATTCCATTATTAATTTTCATGAGTATAGACTTTTGGTTATTTGCAGATATTAATTGTACCCTGTTGGTTAAGTGTGACTGAAATAATTATAACAGCTTATCTACAACACCATAAAGTTCTAACTTTTTTATCATTATATCACAAGTGACAGAGTTGAAGACTTTGTTTAAACCTGAAAGTGCTGCACATATGAGTTTCTTGGTTTGAACCACCCTCTCTCTTCTCACAAATCTTTATGTTTTACTGAAGCAAAAGTTCAAAACGATGCCCATCTGTGCAGTTCACATTGCAACTCCATTTCTGAAAGACAATCCTATATCTTTAAGTGTCCCTTCACTAATTTTTGTACATTCAGTGATAATTCCCTGGTGCATATTTGCAGGAGTTGTTGGTACATCCATTTAACATTTCTCTTGTAGCATTTCCCACATGAAAAAATCGGGAGACGTCAACTCGGCTATTCATGAGGACCGCCTCGTCCAGTACATCGACCAGGACAGTGTCGATTAAGAACTTATATAACTTGAATAATGGACTGGACAGCCATCGTGTTAAAACCACATATCCATCCTTTTTGAAGTGGGACATCTTCCAGTAGTGTCGGCAACATAATATCTAAAAATTCGCCCTATATTTGACCATTCACATTACCGTCTATGAAGTGTGGGCCAATTATCTGGGTACCTAAACACCACTCCAAACACTGACACCCCAGGGGCGTTGAAGCTCAGCTTACCTTAACCACTCGGGATTCTCCGCCATCTAATAATGCGTATAATGCCGATTCACATGACCACGATTCGTAAACGTTGCGTGATCAGAGAAAAGCACCTGCGAATGAAAATCACCATTGGTTGCTAGTTATTGTTGTACGCAATTGCAAAAGATCCAGCGGCTTTGAAAATCGCCCCCATGTAGGGCCTCATACAAGGACAGGTGAGTAGAATACTTCGTCACGAAATTCCTATACCTCGTGCGATTTGCCACGAACCAGTTTGAGGATATGCAGCAGTTGCAGCTAAAGCATCCAATGTGGCATTTTCATTCCTCGCAGGCCGTAGTCAGATTCTTCGTGTGGATTGAACACTTCCACTTGCAGTAAACAGATGGGTAATACTGCAACATGTCGTTGCAGAAAGAACATTCCTCTCAGAGAAAAGTTTTGCATCCCGTCGACGAACTTCTCCTACATGCCCATTTGGCACAAAGTATGAAGCGCAATCGTCAACATCGTTGCACACGCAGGGAGAGAGTTTGCGGTCCGAATGTTTGCAGTAAAGTACTTCCAGCCGTCGTTTCCTTGTCCGTTGTTCGCGGTACGGCCACAGTCGCGCTCGACTCAATATAAATGGTTCAAATGGCTCTGAGCACTATGCGACTTAACTTCTGAGGTCATCAGTCGCCTAGAACTTAGAACTAATTAAACCTAACTAACCTAAGGACATCACACACCTCCATGCCTGCGGCAGGATTCGAACCTGCGACCGGAGCGGTCGCTCGGCTCCAGACTGTAGCGCCTAGAACCGCACGGCCACTCGTGCCGGCGACTCAATAGAATTATATCCTCGCACCTAGAGGTGGACACCTACAGCGAGAGTCTGACCACGAACGGTGACGCGTGTTCGCCAACCGCGCATCACAGACGGTTATTTGAATGGAACAAAATATATCATATACAATGATTAACATATCAAACATTCCCTTATCACTTTGCAACGGTTTGTAACCCATTTTCATTTGTGTCGATTACAGCGCCATCCATCAAGCAACAATGAAATTCTTCCATACAAAGTTATGTATTTTTTCGGAGGATCTGAATCCGCAATAAAAATTAGGGGTTCCTATTGACGGTTTCATAGTGGACCGTCCCTCCCACCCCCTACGGGGTGGGTTGAGGGGTCGAGTGTAGTATCAGTGGAAGTCCCTTTTCGAGACGAACAACTTTTGTTATAATTTTTTTTTCACAATGAATTTTAAGCACCCCACACTGTATATTACTGAGGAGACTGTGTAACCTTATCCTCCCACACATCGCTATTAAAATTTTCTTCTATAAAAGTTTCTAAACCTTCTAGAGGCATACGATATACATTGTACAAAAGATAAACTTTTTGAAACTTCCTGGCAGATTAAAACTGTGTGCCCGACCGAGACTCGAACTCGGGAGTTCGAGTCTCGGTCGGGCACACAGTTTTAATCTGCCAGGAAGTTTCATATCAGCGCACACTCCGCTGCAGAGTGAAAATCTCATTCTGGATAAACTTTTTATTTACACTCCTGGAAATTGAAATAAGAACACCGTGAATTCATTGTCCCAGGAAGGGGAAACTTTATTGACACATTCCTGGGGTCAGATACATCACATGATCACACTGACAGAACCACAGGCACATAGACACAGGCAACAGAGCATGCACAATGTCGGCACTAGTACAGTGTATATCAACCTTTCGCAGCAATGCAGGCTGCTATTCTCCCATGGAGACGATCGTAGAGATGCTGGATGTAGTCCTGTGGAACGGCTTGCCATGCCATTTCCACCTGGCGCCTCAGTTGGACCAGCGTTCGTGCTGGACGTGCAGACCGCGTGAGACGACGCTTCATCCAGTCCCAAACACGCTCAATGGGGGACAGATCCGGAGATCTTGCTGGCCAGGGTAGTTGACTTACACCTTCTAGAGGACGTTGGGTGGCACGGGATACATGCGGACGTGCATTGTCCTGTTGGAACAGCAAGTTCCCTTGCCGGTCTAGGAATGGTAGAACGATGGGTTCGATGACGGTTTGGATGTACCGTGCACCATTCAGTGTCCCCTCGACGATCACCAGTGGTGTACGGCCAGTGTAGGAGATCGCTCCCCACACCATGATGCCGGGTGTTGGCCCTGTGTGCCTCGGTCGTATGCAGTCCTGATTGTGGCGCTCACCTGCACGGCGCCAAACACGCATACGACCATCATTGGCACCAAGGCAGAAGCGCCTCTCATCGCTGAAGACGACACGTCTCCATTCGTCCCTCCATTCACGCCTGTCGCGACACCACTGGAGGCGGGCTGCACGATGTTGGGGCGTGAGCGGAAGACGGCCTAACGGTGTGCGGGACCGTAGCCCAGCTTCATGGAGACGGTTGCGAATGGTCCTCGCCGATACCCCAGGAGCAACAGTGTCCCTAATTTGCTGGGAAGTGGCGGTGCGGTCCCCTACGGCACTGCGTAGGATCCTACGGTCTTGGCGTGCATCCGTGCGTCGCTGCGGACCGCTCCCAGGTCGACGGGCACGTGCACCTTCCGCCCACCACTGGCGACAACATCGATGTACTGTGGATACCTCACGCCCCACGTGTTGAGCAATTCGGCGGTACGTCCACCCGGCCTCCTGCATGCCCACTATACGCCCTCGCTCAAAGTCCGTCAGCTGCACATACGGTTCACGTCCACGCTGTCGCGGCATGCTACCAGTGTTAAAGACTGCGATGGAGCTCCGTATGCCACGGCAAACTGGCTGACACTGACAGTGGCGGTGCACAAATGCTGCGCAGCTAGCGCCATTCGACGGCCAACACCGCGGTTCCTGGTGTGTCCGCTGTGCCGTGCGTGTGATCATTGCTTGTACAGCCCTCTCGCAGTGTCCGGAGCAAGTATGGTGGGTCTGACACACCGGTGTCAATGTGTTCTTTTTTCCATTTCCAGGAGTGTATATTCATTATCTTGTTATTGTTGTTAGCTATAATTCTTGTTGTGTCTAGGGGTACATTCTGGAGGCTGTAATTTTTATAACGTTGCAGGTTCCTTAAGACGAAATAGCTGATGAAGATTTGCCTATTGCTATGAATATCTTTTATTTAACCACATTCTTCTGAAAATGAAATGAAATGTCGTGTGGCTAGGGCCTCCCGTCGGGTAGACCATTCACCTGGTGCAAGTCTTTTGAGTTGACGACACTTTGGCGACTTGTGTGTCGATGAGAATGAGATGATGATGATTAGGACAACACAACACCCATCCCTGAGCGGAAAAAATCTCCGACCTGGGCCCCTTGGCACGACATTCCGTCGTACTGACCACTCAGCTACCGTGCGGACACCCCATTCTTCTAAATCACACCAACTTTACAATTATCACTTCCATCGCCGCAAATTACATTATTAATGACACAATCAAATACACGTCTGATTCCAGCTGAGGCATGTCCACTACTACTTACATATTGCGGCACTCCCAATATTCCAAAGACTTTACAAAGCAAAAGAGTTTACAAAACAAAAGATGAATCATCTCTAAAATATATCATTATTTTATAAATTAGTCCAGAAACAAACTTGATAATTTGCATTACATTGTGCAATTAACAATATGAATTTTAAGTATGTCAGAAATTTCAACTGTACATACAGTGTGTAACAAATCAATTTCTTTTTATACATTTTAGCCTGAAACATAACACATCGTGTATAAAAACATATGAGGTTCATTCAGTTAGACAGCTGATGTAATGTTCACCTATACAAGAATCGATAGTATACATAGTATCGGTTATTTCTATAAAAAAAGGTAATGTTAGAGGAGAGTGACCTACCATAACTGTCAACTGCTTACGTTGTTGATAGTTTGAGAGCTCAGTTCGAAAACCAAACTCGCTATCACTCAATAACTTATCAGTTTCAAAGCGATTCTAAATTTTCATACGTATGCTGTCTCCTACGACTTTTGATAAAATGAGAACTGTTGACTTGTGTCTATAATAGTTTGGGTTTTTCAGTTCAGATGGCCGATTTGGTGAGGCAACTAGCACCGCTAGCAAGGCGCACGCTAAGCTGTCTATTTGTAGCGTGGTACCTAGTCGGGTTGACCTCGGTCCTCTGGTTTGGAGCAAAGTTGAAGGTCTAAACCAGAGGCTCAGACAACTCTGCGACGGTGTCGGATGCGAATTTCTCGACCTCCGCTATCGGGTGCAGAATTATGGGATTCCCCTTAACAGGTCACTACACCCAGGAAGCGGTTACTGGGATAGTGGAGTACGCATGGAGTGAACATGAGGCTTTTTTAGCTTAGAGAAACTCTCCCTTAGTATGAAAGACGATTTGTCTGATAAATTGGCCCCAGTGTTCTCAGAGATGTTCGTCGTCGCAGATCAGAGATAGAAGAGATTAATACGATTTTAGTAAACTGCAGGAGCAATCAAGGAAAGGTCCCAGAATCTATATCGCTTAGTGAAGAGTATAATGCACAGACAGTATTAGGAACAGAAAGTTCGTTGAGAACAGGCGTTAATGACAACGAAATCCAAATTCAGACTGAAATACTTATCGTAAGACAGCTTAGTCACCGATTGTGGGACGTGTTTATTGTAGTAAAGAATTCGACAAAATCTAGCGAGATTAGTACGGATTCCGATTGTGCATTGATCTGGGAGATGTTAAGTGTCGAAATCGGTTAAAAATGGTAATCGGATGCTTTTATAGACAGCCTGTGTCAGGAACTCTCGCGGTAGAACGCTTCAGACACAACTTGCAGAATATTGTTAGTACTTTTCCTGATCCTGTCGTTGTAATAGGGGATGATATCAATTTAACCAGGTGTCATGCTATCAAAACTGGTGCCAGAGACAGGGATTCTTGTGAGATTGTTCTGGATGTCTTGTCCAAAATTACTTTGAGCAGGTACTTAGAGAACCAAATCGTGAGGGTAACGTCTTAGACCTGCCAACAGACCTGAACTTATCGAATCAGTTAATGTAGAGGAAAGTATCAGTGAACATAGGTCTGTGATAGCAAACGGAAGAAATTCCAAGGCATCTAGCAATATGCCCCAGACAAGTATGTTCCGAGTAAGGTCTTAAGAGATGGGAAAGACCCACCATGGTTTAATAGCTGACAAACAAAAGCTGAACGAAGCGAAAATGAGCGTAAGGAGAGCAATGAGAGAAACGGTCAATAACTTTGAAAGTAAAGCTTTGTCAACCGAGCTGAGTAAAAACCCTAAAAGGTTTTGGTCGAATGTAAAATTAGTAAGTGGATCAAAATCATCTATTCATCCGCTCAGTGACCATACTGACATCGAAGCAGAAGATAACAGAGAGAAGGCCGAAATACTGAACAAGGTCTTCCGAAATAGTTTTACCGCGTAAGAGCCCTTTCCCTCCTTTCAGTCGCCGTACCAACGTCGAAATGGCAGATATTGAGATAACCGATCGCGGAATAGAAAAACAGCTACAATCGCTTAGTAGTGGAAAGGCGTCACGACCAGATGAGATAAATATAAGATTCTACAAAGATTATGCGAAAGCACTTGCTCCCCTTCTAGCTTGAGCAACGAAGGGTACCTAGCGAATGGAAGAAAGCGCAAGTCATTCCCATTTTTAAGAAGGGCCTTAGGACAGATGCTCGCACTTGCAGACCTATATCGTTGAATTACTACGTTTTTGGAGATTGAAAATCTCTGTAAACTCAACATGAATTCCGCAAACAGAAATCCTGCAACACTCAGCTTGCTATGTTCCTCCATGAGATTCACAGCACCGTAGACAACAGCCCTCAGGTTGATGCTGAGTTCCTTGACTTCAGGAAGGCACTTGACACCGTACTGCACTTCCCTTTAGTGAAAAAAATACGAGCTTATTGAGTATCGTATCAGATTTGCGACTGGATTCAGGACTTCCTTGCAGACGTAATTCAACACGTCACTCTAAACGGAACAAAATAGACATATGTAAAGGTAATTTCCGAAGTACTCAAGAAAGTGTGATAGGACCGTTAAGGTTTACAGTAAAGTTTATAAACGACGTAGTAGAAAGCGTCGGATGCTCTTTAAGGCTGTTTGCAGATGATGCGGTTGTCTATAACAGGGTAGCAACACCAGAAGATAGTAACGATTTGCAGAATGACCTCCATAGAGTTGATTAATAGTGCAGGCCCTGGCAGTTGCCTCTGAACGTAAATAAATGCAGCATACTGCGCAGACATAGGAAAAAAATTCCAGCACTGTACAGCTACGCTATTGATGACAAAGCGGTGGAAACAGTATCTACCGTGAAACATCTAGGAGCAACAACCCAGAGCGACCTTAAGTGGAATGACCACATAAAACATTAACTCATCCACGAAGAAAGTGGCTTATAAGGTGCTTATTCGAACGATTCTTGAATATTGTTCATCTACCTTGGATCCCTACAAGATAGGACTGGTAGAAGAGACAGTGAAGATCCAACGAAAAGCGGCGCGTTTCCTCACGGGATCGCTCAACCGGCGCGACTGCGTTACAGAGATGCTCAACAAATTCGATTGGCGGACGTTACAAAAGAAGCGTAGTGCATCACGGAAAGATTGAAATTTTGAGAGATCACTTTCCGAGCAGAGCCTGACAACATATTAGTTCTCCCCCCCCCTCCCCTACCACATACACACACATATAAATGTCTCACGTAATAACCACGATGACAAAATTCGAGAAATTAGAGCCAAGAGGAACAGGGCTGGAGCGATTAGTTAGTGGTTCAAAAAGTACCCTCCGCCGCACACATGTTCCAAAACACCACGCCTAAAAACGGGATTCTTCCAGGGCTCATACCTTGGGTCCTACCGGAGATAGAAAGGTTGGGTGAAGTGCTTTGGATAGCCCATAGGCTGGGGACCGTTTGTATGCCCAACAGAAGAACTGTCTTAGTGTCACTATCTTACAGTACATAATCAAAGTAGGAGTATTACTCCTCCTGCTTTGTCAAATGGGGCTAATTGGTTGGTTGTTTTTTGCATTTGTTCTGGTCTACAGAGGGTCTTAAGGGACAGCAAACAGTTGTAATTTTTACAATATGTAGTCAATCAGGGTAACTTTTCACCAGTCAGGCTATTTACGTATCAGTTACTACTTTTGTTTTAAGTGTGTACTGCTCCACCTACTTGGATTATTTTGTACCAAAAGTAATAGTTTTATTACCTCTGCGGTTACTACTTCGTATTTCACTTGTCTTTCCACATTCTTACAAGCACTCAGGCTTTTTGCTGTTTTGTCTAAAACTGACATTGTGAGACCGTGGCTGTGTACAATTAATGTAGGTTAATTCTTACAAAGAAGAAAACAGCAACCAGCCACTATTAATACTGCTATTTATTTAGGTAAATAGCGCCGTTACCGGTTTCGAACTGGCAAGTTCATCATCAGACGGCTGTTCACATGATTTTCAAGATACACTTTACATTATCGTCCGTTTTAGATTTTTTGTTATTCTACCGTGGCGAAGTATTTTTGGTGTGTTGTTGCCCTACGGTGGAAAACAGTGTTAGAATAGTCCTATGTGAAAATAACTAACCTCCAAACGATGAAATACAGCGTAAATAAATATGTGAGGTTAAGTGGTTATACCATATACTAAAAGGAGCGTGAGGGGTGCACTTCACTTTGATTTTTGTAAGATATTCAGCAACAACATTGGCAATATGCGGCCGCGCATTATCGTGGTGCAGCATCCAGCCTGCTTCACGGAAATGTGGTGTTTTGCGCCTGATATGCACTTGCAATGTTTTCAGGACATCCCTATAGTATTATCCACTTACTGATGTGTGTGCAGGTACAACATGCTGATAAACCATTCCATGAATATCAAAAAATGAGATGACCATAACTTTCCCAGCAGAAGCAACCACTTTTGCTTTTTTGGGGTTAGTGACGAAGGAGATTTCCACACTGAGATTTTTTGTTCGCTCTCAGGATCAAAATGATGTAGCCAAGTTTCATCAGCAGTGATTACATTTGAAAGAAACCCCGGATCTTCCTCTAAAATCAATTTTAACCGCACGCAGATCTGCGCGCGAATATCCTTTTGTTCGGATATCAACAGTCTTGGAACCCATCGTGCACAAACACATGTCACGTGTAATATTTCTGTCACCAACGTGTGAGTGGCACCCAATGAAATGTTCAGTATTTCATGAAGTGATCTTAAGGTAATTCGACGATCCTCTCTCACAATGAGCAGTAACTGGTGCACTGGGTCCACCTTCCTTTGATATCGATTGTCTCTCCTCTTTAAACATTTTAAACCACTTTCGAGCTGTGCTGTAGAGAAGAACAGACTCTCCATAGGACTCCTTTAACTTTTTATAGGCCTCACCTGAAGATTTGTTGGGACGAAAGCGGAATTTGAAAGCCGCATATTGATCCTCGCCTATTCCCTCCATTGCAGCAGTAGGCGATACTGAACATGAAATTACAATGAAATGAACACCCTTAGCTGCTTATAGGCGTTGACATACGTCAACGGGGACAGATGAAAATGTGTGCCCCGACCGGGACTCGAACCCGGGATCTCCTGCTTACATGGCAGACGCTCTATCCATCCTTTTTTTCGGTTGATTTCATTTTGTTCTAATTTCTTCGTTGTATATGTTCGGGGCGGACGTCTCAAGACACTCGTTCAGGTTGTTCGTTGATCCGTTCACTCAGTTTTTTTATTACAGAGGGTAGCTAACCCTCTGACCGAACACGCTGAGCTACCGTGCCGGCTGAGCCACCGAGGGCACAGAGGATAGCGCGACTGCAGGGATTTATCTCTGGCACGCCTCCCGCGAAACCCACATTCTCATCGTATTGTCCCGCACTCCTTTTCTAGTGCCCCCGCCCACTACACTCATTACTCGCGGCGCGTTGCCGATTCCCGTAAGAGTTCGGGCACTGTTTGTGCATTCGCACAGAAGAAGAAGATGGTCAGGTGGCCGATGAGCCTTAACTATATATATACTAAGATGGTATCTGTTCTTTCGGACAGGTACCATCTTAGTGGATACTGAACATGTGTGACCTCGTCTGCCTCTCACAGGCGGGAACCAGGAGTCCCAACAACGAAACTATTACGGCGTGTTTGTTGCACATTAAGCTAACAGAATATCATAAGATTTAATTTTAGCGCAAGAAATTATGACCATAAAAAATTATGATCATTCTTTATTGAACAGTCCTCGTATAAACACCTGATTTCCCTCTGGCACGATCTGAATTTACCCAGAGTATTAGATATATAAAAAATTCTACGTTTTTGTCAAAGGCTGGTAATAAGTCACCTTAAATGATAGTGCAACTTTGCAGAAGTATTAAATAGAAATTTTACTCTAACACAGCCTAGTTACAGTACGTTTTCACTTTCCCAAGCACTCAGTAAATATAGACGTAAAATGTTACAATGTTGGTTATGACGTGTAGCTTATTTTGTGTGCAGTATTTTCAAGAAATGGAAAGAAGTGATACAAAATTACCCCAACTGACTGTATTCCTAAGATCCCAATCTCAAACAACTTTGAAAATTTTCTTGGTACCTTTATCCGTTTCCTAGATATAGAGGCTCAAAGTTACCCTACAAGTTCACAAAAAATCCGCACGTAAAATCCGGCGTGAGGCAAAAACGTAGTTAATAAAAATGACATAGCACAGAGAAAATGTTGTAAAGTGTCTCCGTTAATGTCAAAAGGGTTCTGGGAACCTCATGTACAGCAGCACATGTAAAATTTTTGTGCGCATAGAATCTGGCCTGAGGTGAGAACTTTTGCGTTATTTCAATTTCACATAAATAAACTAACAAAATTTTACTGGTCCATAAAGATTTTTCCATATAAGTATTGGAACAACAGGCTTTCTACCCCAAAGTACCACTATCCAAGATGGTGGCGATGACGTCATCAAAGATGGCGGATTTTGGCGGGAAGTTCGAATTTTGGCTGGAAAGTGCCACGGCCCCCTCCTCCAGAAAAATGGCGGGAAGTTCAACATGATAATACGTCACACCTAAGAAAATAGCGGGAAAAATGGACATGTCTTTAATATGTAACAAATTTCAAGCATGTGTGTTCACCACAAGCTCTAGAGCCCAACTGGCTTAGTTCATATCGTCGCCACCAGAGAGCGCCACTGTGACGTCATCCAAGATGGTGGATTTTGGCTGGAAGATACGACACTTGGGTTACCTCCACTAGCCTAACTCCCCCCCCCCCCATAAAATGGCGGGAAGCTCAAAGTCCAGTATGATAATGGCGAGAAAAACGGACTTGTCGTTATTATTTAACCAATTTCAGGCCAGATGTGTTCGCCACTGAGTCTGGACTCCAACTGACTTAGTTCATATCATGATCACCAGAGAGTGACACCGTAATGTCAGATCTTGAAGCAAGTACCATTATTCAAGATGGCTGCAGCCAGTGTATCCACCACGTGGTCTAGGTCTAGTTCCTATCAGTGCAACCAGAGCGCGCTCTCCTGATGTCAGATCATGACGCAAGTACTGGTATTCAAGATGACGGCACTCAGTGTTCACTGCGAGCTCCATAGCCCAACTGACTTAGTTCATAACGTGCCCACCAGAAGGCGCTACCGTGAAGTCACATGATGACTCAAGATCATCTGTTCTCTCTCTCGTGTGAGTTAGAACCGGACATGCGCCGCGCCACCAGCCCACGGGCGTCCGACCACTTACGTCACACTCCCTCGGTCGCCACCTCCATACACACGATGGTCATAGTCTTCTGTAAATGTGCTAACTAAAGTAACATTCACATTGTGCATCTAACCTATCAGTTACCTAAGTACTTAATTCCATTTCAATTTTAATCATATTCAAGAATTCAAATTACAATTTCAATATTCAATGATCAAATGAGAAGTTCCACATTTTCCCACTATCAGCATGGTGTTCATTCATGACCTAGCACCCCCACCCCTAGAATGTTGCACTCCTGTGGGCCACGTGATTCGACTTCATATAGGTATGAAAAGGTGTTCACTATACTTTCAACTATCAACTACTTTTCAAGGTCCAGACCGCTACCTCTTCCTAGGAACAGGCGCCGAGTTTGAATTCTGGCAGTAAAGAAAGGTTACTTGCGCTCTCGCTACCGACCTAAGAAAAGTGAGGGAAAGAAAGTACACTTGTACTAACCTCAGCCACAAAAATGGTTCAAATGGCTCTGACCACTATGGGACTTAACTTCTGAGGTCATCAGTCCCCTAGAACTTAGAACTACTTAAACCTAACTAACCGAAGGACATCACACACATCCATGCCCGAGGCAGGATTCGAACCTGCGACCGTAGCGGTCGCGCGGTTCCGGGCTGTAGCGCCTAGAACCGCTCGGCCACCCTGGCCGGCAACCTCAGCCACCTGACCGCCACTTCCTCCTAGGAACCGGCGCCAAGTTTGAATTCCGCCAGTGAACAAAGCTCACTTGTGTTTTCGCTACCAATGTAAGAAAATTGCTGCAAACGAAGCTCACCACCACCACTAACCTAAGTCGCCAGACCGCCACCTCTTCCCAGGGGCGGGTGGTAAAAGGACTCAGCCCGCACTAGGCTGATAGAGAGAGGAAGGAATGTACTTTATTTATTTGGGAGCAGTTTATTTAGGGATGGAGTATATGTATCACAGAATACACGCTCTGACATGCCCCATAGCATACAGACCTGTAAACTACTCCTACATAACTCATCTATAAAGCTCTATACACACTCTTGCTAATTGTAAACCGTCAAAAATAACACATTCCGCAACCTACAGACATGTGAACCACTCATAAACAATGCAATACATTTACGTCCAGATAGCCAAACAACTCCTAAATTTTCAAAATAATAATCCATCTAAAAGACTCTGCTTGCTAATCGTCAACTGTCGAAATCATACACCAGCCTTTATTTAAACAATTAGAGGCAGCACCACGACCAAATGTATTCGCCACTGAGTCCATAGCCCAACTGACTTAGTTCATATCCATGCCACTAGAGGACGCTGTAGTGATGTCAGGTGATGACGGAAGTACTGTAATCTAAGATAGAGCCACCTAGTGGGTTCACCACGAGCTCCAGACCCCAACTGGCTTAGTACATTTCGTCGCCACCAGAGGACGCCACCGTGACACCTGCTGATGATACAAGTGCAGTTATCCATGATGGCGGCAAACAGTGTGTTCTCCATGAGGTCTAGTACTCAGTACCACCGGCAGAGGACGCTGTCGTCCGTTTCCTGACGTAAACCAAGATGGTGAGGGAAAAGGACTCAGGCTGCTCTGGGCTGCTGGGGACAGTAAGGATTGACAGCAGTCTATTTACTTTGAAACAACTTATTTAACGATAGAGTATATCTGTCACACTATCGCTAAACACCCACCCTGATGTGTCTGGGGACATGTCGCACAGCCCACAGATACGCAACCAATTCGTAATTTCATTACACAATAGCAAACTGCTTCTAAATAATGCAGTACACACATCTGCAAATGCGCTCAGTACTCGTAAACTGTCCAAGTAACGCATAGCATGGACTACAGGGCCGCTCGCAAAACAATGCAGTCAACTTGCGCAAGCACCCTCCGCCACACCCTGTCCACAGGATCGCGATGTGACGCGTTCGTTAGCTGTCAAATCACGCACAGGCACCTGCTCAGGTCCCGTGGGCATGAGGCTATCAAGTTCCTTTTATACATCATTTCCAAGAAATTCCTATCCAAATGCGTGTTCACCTAGACACAGCTTCTGGCGCTACCGGCCAGAGACGCGCGCTCCGTCGAACCCGCCAGCCGCCGCCACCGAACATCGGTGAAAGTTGCATGCCTCTATAAGTCTATACAGTCATCGTTATACAGTCATAGCATTCCAAAGCGCGTTCACGCCAGTCTCATATTCGAGGAATCTCCAGGCGCCACTTGTCTTTACCATTGAAGAGAGAATAGCACAGAGCGTGTTGACACAAGCGTTCAAACGCACGTACCTGCCCCAGGTTGACTGACACACCGCCATCTAAAAGAATGCTCAGTGTTATTTTTACGTCACATGGCTTTGTGGGAAAGTCCCATACTTCTTGACAGAGCATAGGGGGACGATACGGGAAACCCGCACCACCTTACTAGGCAAGGTCCTAGTGGAGGTGGTTTGCCATTGCCTTCCTCCGACCGTAATGGCGATGAATGATGACGATGAAGACGACACAACAACGCCCAGTCATCACGAGAGCGCTACATGGCGTTACCAACATAAAAACCTAAACAGCCTACTTACATAGCCCCCATGCTCCCCACAAAAAAATTTACAAATTGTTTTGGGCAGTGGCCAATGCAGATTTGAAGAAATTTTTCATAATTACGATAACAAAGGACCGTGTTTTGACCATTCGGCGGACATTCACGAATTGTGGTGCGTTCAAAAACTACATACAAGTACTACAGATCCACATCTATCAGCCCAACATGCAATCAACGTTATTCTCTACCCCACCCTCCCTCCCAACAGAGAAAAATTAAGAACGGTAGAAGCTAAAATAACTTCACCCGATACAGAAATCACATGCCGTATTTGTAAAATATCTTCCAGATTGACTATGTTCTAGGCTTAAAAGCATGGAAGGCTTCCTTCGAAGTTTCTTCTGAATAATTCCTTTATGTGTTTGCCCCACGGGGATGTTCATATGTTCTCCCCATTCTGGAAACCTGAAAGCGAATTTATCGTCAGGGTTACTTTGGGACATTTGCAGTTTCATAAGTTAAATGCATTATCAATGCTTGGGAAGTAACTTTGGGACAGGAAGAATTGATGTTTTATTTTTTTAATTTAAATATCAATGAGAAAGGGTTATACAATTTTAATGAAAATATTAAAGTATGTCATTTTGAAACTACCTCTTCAATTATTTTTTCAAACACTGACCTACAGAAGTTTCCCTTATAAAGACAACTCAAACTTAACCTATTCATTTATTACTCACAATAAACAACCCCAACGCAATCTGACTGCTATACATTGACAACATGACTTTCAGTAATTAACACAAAAGAATGGCTCTGAATTGCAAGAAATCCTAATAATAATACAAATCCAAAAAATATGGAATTAAAGAGATATGAAGCTACTTTCAACTCTGTTAATTGCCTATACTCATTTCAGTCATGAATCCCAACAGTGCAATCCCCATTCTTTTTCATAAGTCACTTACCTCACAGAAAATCTTCTTAACACAAACTATAGCAACTACAGCAAATAGCAACTACAGCCACCTAAATAAAAAGATTCTAACTGCTATAGACTCTAACTGCTAGGAGGCATAAGGGTAGGGAAAGAAAGATTTTGTAGAAGCGCAAACAATGTATTTAGAAAATTTTACCTTATTCATGTGATATCCAGTTCCAGAAAATATACAGTTGTCAATAATCCCACTGCCCAAACATTATCAAACGAACATCCATCATCATACTTTCCTTGCGCAATTTCTTATAAACACATCATTTCATCTCACTTTTCAATGCATGTCCTACCAACACAGAGCCTCCCCTCAGAATATCATGTCCATACCCACTAACCACTCGCTAACTGCTAGCTAGTTCTTCCAGCCAATCTCTTGCCAAGGGCGAAGAGCACTGTCAGCAATATTAACACAGTCTATAGTGCTGCCAACATACAGACAGGCTACTTACAATTTGAATGCAACTAACATTGCATGGAAGACAATAATGTTTATAATCTGGCACTTTGGCATAACCTTTAACATTACTCTAGACTACAATTTATTTTGCATTTTAGTCATATGGTATATCTAGAGGAAGTGCACCTGTAACACACATTCAGAAATGTCGAGCTGTTGAGCACACTAGGCATTTAAGTGATACTGGAAACTCAGTATTAAAAATAACACAACACAAAGATAAGGAGAGGTTACTTTGGGAAACCTCTGATTTTTCACAAATTTGTACATTGTAGCGAAGTGTTAGATAATAATTTTGATTTGAATGCCCCAAAGCTGTGTCATGACATACATTACGTAATGTACCTACCTGGCAGCTCTCTTAAAATAGCAGCTTTTGTCCCACCAAAGAAAGTAAACACAACACATCAGATCATAAAAAAGACAGAGAAAATAAATGCGCTGTGTATGATCAGTAGTAGGTAAAAAGATTTCAAATGGCAGCTCAGACCAACAGTCCAGTCACCCATTAAAAATGCGACAATCGGTCTATTAAGTGGTGGAGGGAGATTTAAAAATAAAAAGTTGCAATGAATACCAAAGTTACCCCTATAGTTCCAAAGTAACCCAACTCTATGGTACATCAATATACAAGGTGAGTGATAAACGACTTTGGAATGATATAGAAATTTATTGAGACACCTTACAGAATCAGTAGATATGTCATGTTGTAACAAACAACCTCACGTTTCACATAAAAATGTCAAGTGTCGTTTTCGTTCGACATGGCTACCATTCGTGTTGCAACAAACATCCCACTGATAATCAGTTTCTGCTAATACTCATTGCAGCAAATTGGGAGTAACTTGTGCAACCGCATCATAAGATTCCACTTTCAGGTCAGCTAAATTGTTTGGTAGGGTAGGAAGATACACACCAACTTTAATGAAACCCCAGGGAAAGAAATCCGGTGTCTAGGAAGCGAGGTGGCCATTTGATTGGCTCTTCATGGCCAATCCACCAACCTAGGAAGCGATTATTGAGGAAACATCGAACTTTTGTGAGTAACGTCTTGCTTGTAGCAAACCACCTGACTCAGTTATCTTCAACAATCTGTGGAATTTAAAAAAAAGTTTTCATGAAAAAAAAAACACACAGTGAGCATGCTCTGTACCAATGAAAGTAGCTACATTAACTGTGCCCTACACTGGCGCTCCTGGTGGTGGAATGAAGAACTGATGTACTACATGAATCAAATTGAAGGTTATTTGCTACAAAATGCGGCCTTGCCACAGTGGATACACCGGTTCCCGTCAGATCACCGAAGTTAAGCGCTGTTGAGGGTGGATGTCACTTGGGTGGGTGACCATCAAGGCCGCCATGCGCCGATGGCATTTTTTTGGGTGCACTCAGCCTCGTAATGCCAGTTGAGGAGCTAAACGACCGAATAGTAGCGGCTCCCATCAAAGAAAACCATCACAACGACTGGGAGAGCAGTGTGTTGACCA
The DNA here is from genome assembly GCF_021461395.2 of Schistocerca americana. Classification (NCBI taxonomy): domain Eukaryota; kingdom Metazoa; phylum Arthropoda; class Insecta; order Orthoptera; family Acrididae; genus Schistocerca; species Schistocerca americana. Next base: position 471,183,177 of record NC_060122.1, on the reverse strand, counting down.
CACACCCCTCCTATCCGCATCCTCAGCTGAGGATGATACTGCAGTCGGATGGTCCCGATGGGTCACTTGTGGCCTGAAGACGGAGTGCTTGCTACAAAACGACACATCGACTTATTCTGCAAGTTACCACAGTAAATTTATATATCATTCCACAGTTTTAAAGATCTTTTTGTCTCACTCTATATTTTAAATCTACACCCATGATATCAACATCTTCTTCCAGAGTGTGCTCTTTAAAATACACTATCATTTCTTCTCTTCTATCTTGAATAACTAATCCACTGCTTGCAAAATCAAATCTACAATTATATTCCGTAAGCCAGTCAGTGCCAATGTAATTATCAATATTCTGTGTTCAAATTTTCTGCCGTCGATGGAAAATTTCAAAAATATCTTCGTACTTATAGATCTAGATATTACTTCTAACTGCACTAGTAAATTCTCAAACTTTTTAGTGGAAACCTCATTACACTGAATAACTGCTGATAAATTTCTGCAAAATTTCAGTCAGTTGACTGCCACTGTCCAAAATACATTCTAAATTCAATCCACAAATTTTAAGTAGTATGAGAGGCATTAAGACAGTGTCCATAATTACTTCAAGCTCCTGAAGTAAATCTTCTCTTATGTCGCAGTCATCTTCATATGAGAGCAATAACAACATCTTCTGACCCCGTCTCTGGCTGCATATATACGCAAGCGTCTGTTGATCACAATTCGATGTTTCAGGTGACCCATAGTGCTCTCGCTTGTCATTCTGCGACCGATAGTGTTCTTCATAGTGTTGCCGTTGGTCGTTCACATACTGATTTTCTATCTGCTTACGATTTTCAATTTTCCATCAGTTTCAATTACGCTGCTGATTTTTATCATTGTTGTATTATCGAGTGCCTGAATTTTGATCGCGTCAATTATTTTGGCTTTCTTCTTATCTACATGACCTCCATGTGATGGAGTGTCAACAATACTTCTTCAGGATCCTGGTGTGGTATCACAGCAAACTTTCACACACAGCAAACAGCAGTCTTTTAATTAACACATGAATTAAATGTTGATCCTTTAATGGATGGTGAACATATGTATTTTTATCCAAGTGACATTGAAAACGACTGCGCATTGTGCTTTCATTTCGATAATATAGCGCAGCGACTTTAAGTCAGTTCTAATTATCTGCTGGAAACTCTGAGACCAATATTTACGTAAAACGCCTTCTCAAATTATGGAAGGGTTAAATGTTTTGGAAGCTTTGCTTCCCCATATAGCCTATGTGCTCCATCTTTCAAATAATTTACGCTTAATTTTGATTTTTGTCCTTCGGGACATGCAGCTTGGAAATCATTACGAAATTGTTCCATTAAAGTAACCAAATGTTTTCCTCTTCCTGCATGGAATTCTTGCGAATTGTAGAAACCGTTAACTCCCTGATGTAATGCCAGTGCAAGAAAATCATGCCTTCTTTGTTCCAAACAGCTACTTAATTTTCTGTCCTAATGTTTCACGGTCAAACCCTTTCATATTGGTGTCTCGTCAATGCCGTTAAATTCAGTGTCAAGCTCTGAGTACTGCCTCTGAACACCCGTAAATAATTTATAAATTTCATTATGTTTTGCTACACAGTAGCGTTTCAGTTTAGCAGCCTTGGTGTTTTGTTGAGTAACAAGATAAGCTGTTAGCTGACTGCTAGCAATGTTCTTTCTATCCAGCTAATTCGCTTTCTATAGTTACGATTTCAATTTCAGAATATCTGCGTGTGCTTAACTTCAGTGATCTCATGAGAACCTATAAGGCACTGTCTATATAATTCACAAAATCCTGTCCAACGAAGATCTTTATCATGCATCTAAAAACCATTTTCTATTTTTTTATTGTTGCAGTAGATAAACTCGTTTAATTTAGTTAATATATTCAAGGTCTAAAAGGAACTTTGACATCTGAGTGAAGATAGGTAGACGTCACGATCGGGTGGGTTCTCATTGACAACAGTAACCACAAACTTCCACATTATAATATTTGATAGAAATGCACTATTAATATTGTGGTCTCTGCTATCTGATTTTTAATGTAGCTAATTCATGTGACGCATGCATACATCTTACCCGAAAGCAAGCTCACCAGCCAGTTACTATGTGTGGCTTAAACAGCCACTACCATGCTGTACATTGTTCTGTCAGACTATACTAAACCTTACATTTGGCAATGTTAGTGATGCAGCATAGCTGGATGCCCTTCCTGTCGCCAGCACACCCTCCCTCACCTGGAAGAAATTTGTGTACCCCATCGTTCTGCATCTACACTGACGGAGAAAAATCGCAACACAAACAAATCATTAATTTAGAGTAATGAAATCTTGGGAATACAATTGTCTAGTTAATGTATGTAAGTGATTAACATGGCAAGATCACAGGTTAATGTAAGCATGAGATAAGCCATTGCAAATGTGACATACTGGTACATTCATAACTGGTGTAAGCACCAGAATGTCGCACGCAATGATACAAATATGTATGCATTGAGCTATGCAGTTGCTGCACGTCAGTTTGTGGGATGGAGTTCCTTGGCTGTTGCACTTGGTCAGTCAATACATGGACAGTTAAGGCTGATTGTCGATGACACTGGAGTTATTGTCTCACGATGTCCTAGATCTGCTCGAATGAGGATAGATCTGGTGATCAACCAAGCCAAGGCTGCTTGTTGACATTCTGTACAGCATGTTCAGTTATGACAGTAATGTGTCGACGCGCATTAGCCAGTTGGGAAACATCACATGGAATGCTGTTCGCGAATGACAGTACAACAGATCGAGTCACCAGATCGACGTACAGATTTGCAGTCAGGGAATGTGGGATAACCAGAAGTGTGCTCCTGCTGTCTTATGAAATCGCACACAGACCAAAACTCCAGATATACATCCAGTGTGTCTACAGGTTGGTTGCAGGCGCTCAACTGGTCTTCTTCTAAAACACAGCCATCACCGGCACCAATGCAGAACCAGCTTTCATCAGAAAACACCACAGACCTCCACCCTACCCACCAATGACAACACTGAAGTCGCAAATGGCGGTAGTCTGGAGTCAGTGGAATGCACACTACAGGGCGTCTGGCCTGAAGCTGTTTTTGAAGTAACACATTTGTAACAGTTCGTTGTGTCACTGTGGTACCAACTGTTGCTCCGATTCCTGCTGCAGGTTGCGGGCTTACAAATATAAAACGTGATGTGGTGGCACTCAACTACGTACCCTCCCACTCAGAGTTGAAATATTAAAAGTTTTGACTGGTTTCATTGTCTAGGGGCTGGGATACGTAGTTGCCGCATTACAAGCCAAATACTGCTGACTCTATAGTATACAATATGAATATACACATAAATCGAATGGTCGAAGGTCCCTACCATTCAGCAATTGCGAATTTTGAATGTTACATAGAAATTTATAAATGAAAGATTGCAATTAAATAAAATACGCAGATACTATTTTAACGACTTTAAATGATGAGTACGACAGCAGAAGTACCTTTAAAAATGCCTTTATTACCGTAAAACACTTATTGGTGTCGATGGTCCAGCAATTAAATATAAGTTGAATAACAGGGAAACAATAGATTCCCACTTCATGTAAATAGTTATGAGCAACAACATAGCTCACGAGATACTCACTTCTAAACGCATCCTATGTATACACTGTAGAAGCCATGGAAATCACACAAGTGCACAGGTCAGCACTACGAAATATTTATATCTCTCGTGACCACGTGCAAACTGCTTCACCCTCCAAGTCTTTGCCGCGACCATGCGTCCGTCCAGGACTCTCTCCAGGACTCTCTCGTGTCCTCTCATGTACTGTTCCTTGCCCCGCACTGTTCAGAACAGCCCCTGCCCAGGACACTCTTGTGTGCTCTCCCGCACTATCTCTTGCCCCGCACTGTGCAGAACAGTCCCTGTCCAGGACTCTCTCGTGTCCTCTCCCGTACTGTCCCTTGCATCGCTCTGTTCAGAACAGCCCCTGTCCATCACTCTTTCCAGGACTCTCTCGAGTTCTCTCCCGTACTGTACCTTGCCCCGCACTGTTCAGAACAGTCCCTGTCCAGGACTCTCTCGTGTCCTCTCCCGTACTGTCCCTTGCCCGCACTGTTCAGAACAGCCCCTTTAAAGGACTCTCTCGTGTCCTCTCCCGTACTGTCCCTTGCCCCGCACTGTTCAGAACAGTCCCTGTCCAGGACTCTCTCATGTGCTCTCCCGTATTGTCCGTTGGCCCACACTGTTCAGTACAGCCCCTGTGCAGGACTCTCTCCAGGACAATCTCGTGTCCTCTCCCATACTGTCCCTTGCCCCACACTGTTCAGAACAGCCCCTTTCCAGGACTGTCTCGTGTCCTCTCCTGTAATGTCCCGTGCCCCGCACTGTTCAGAAAAGCCCATGTCCAGGACTCTCTCGTGTCCTTTCCTGTACTGTCCCTTGCCCCGCACTGTTCAGAACAGCCCCTGTCCAAGACTCTCTAGTGTCCTCTCCTGTAATGTCCCTTTCCCTGCACTGTTCAGAACAGACCCTGTCCAGGACTCTCTCGTGTCCTCTCCCATACTGCCCCTTGCCCCGCACCGTTCAGAAAAACCCTGTCCTGGACTCTCTCCAGGACTCTCTCGTCACCTCTCCCGTACTGTCCCTTGCAGTGCACTGCTCAGAACAGCCCTTGTCCACCACTCTCTCCTGGACTCTCTCGTGTTCTCCCCCGTACTGTCCCATGCCCCGCGCTGTTCAGAACAGCCCCTGTCCAGGACTCTCCCAAGGACTGTCCCATGTCCTCTCTCGTACCGTCCCTTGCCCCGCAATGATCAGAACAGCCCCTGTCCAGTACTCTCTCGTGTACTCTCCCGTACTGTCCCTTGCCCCGCACCGTTCAGAACGGTCCCTGTCCAGGAATCTCTCCAGGACTCCCTCGTGACCTCTCCCGTACTGTCCCTTTCCCCGCACTGTTCAGAACAGCCCCTGTCCAGGACTCTCTCGTGTCCTCTCCCATACTGTCCCTTGCCCCGCACTGTTCAGAACAGTCCCTGTCCAGGACTCTCTCATGTGCTCTCCCGTACTGTCCGTTGGTCCGCACTGTTCAGTACAGCCCCTGTGCAGGACTCTCTCCAGGACAATCTCGTGTCCTCTCCCATACTGTCCCTTGCACCACACTGTTCAGAACAGCCCCTTTCCAGGACTGTCTCGTGTCCTCTCCCGTATTGTCCCGGGCCCCGCACTGTTCAGAAAAGCCCATGTCCAAGACTCTCTCGCGCCCTTTCCAGTACTGTCCCTTGCCCCGCACTGTTCAGCACAGCCCCTGTCCAGGACTCTCCCAAGGACTCTCTCGTGTCCTCTCCCGTACTGTCCCTTGCCCGCACTGTTCAGAACAGCCCCTTTAAAGGACTCTCTCGTGTCCTCTCCCGTACTGTCCCTTGCCCCGCACTGTTCAGAACAGTCCCTGTCCAGGACTCTCTCATGTGCTCTCCCGTATTGTCCGTTGGCCCACACTGTTCAGTACAGCCCCTGTGCAGGACTCTCTCCAGGACAATCTCGTGTCCTCTCCCATACTGTCCCTTGCCCCACACTGTTCAGAAGAGCCCCTTTCCAGGACTGTCTCGTGTCCTCTCCTGTAATGTCCCGTGCCCCGCACTGTTCAGAAAAGCCCATGTCCAGGACTCTCTCGTGTCCTTTCCTGTACTGTCCCTTGCCCCACACTGTTCAGAACAGCCCCTTTAAAGGACTCTCTCGTGTCCTCTCCCGTACTGTCCCTTGCCCCGCACTGTTCAGCACAGCCCCTGTCCAGGACTCTCCCAAGGACTCTCTCGTGTCCTCTCCCGTACTGTCCCTTGCCCGCACTGTTCAGAACAGCCCCTTTAAAGGACTCTCTCGTGTCCTCTCCCGTACTGTCCCTTGCCCCGCACTGTTCAGAACAGTCCCTGTCCAGGACTCTCTCATGTGCTCTCCCGTATTGTCCGTTGGCCCACACTGTTCAGCACAGCCCCTGTCCAGGACTCTCCCAAGGACTCTCTCGTGTCCTCTCCTGTAATGTCCCTTTCCCTGCACTGTTCAGAACAGACCCTGTCCAGGACTCTCTCGTGTCCTCTCCCATACTACCCCTTGCCCCGCACCGTTCAGAACAACCCTGTCCTGGACTCTCTCCAGGACTCTCTCGTCACCTCTCCCGTACTGTCCCTTGCAGTGCACTGCTCAGAACAGCTCTTGTCCACCACTCTCTCCTGGACTCTCTCGTGTTCTCCCCCGTACTGTCCCATGCCCCGCGCTGTTCAGAACAGCCCCTGTCCAGGACTCTCCCAAGGACTCTCCCGTGTCCTCTCCCATACCGTCCCTTGCCCCGCAATGTTCAGAACAGCCCCTGTCCAGTACTCTCTCGTGTACTCTCCCGTACTGTCCCTTGCCCCGCACTGTTCAGAACAGTCCCTGTCCAGGAATCTCTCCAGGACTCCCTCGTGACCTCTCCCGTACTTTCCCTTGCCCCACACTGTTCAGAACAGACCCTGTCCAGGACTCTCTCGTGTACTCTCCCGTACTGTCCCTTGCCCCGCACTGTTCAGAACACTCCCTGTCCAGGAATCTCTCCAGGACTCCCTCGTGACCTCTCCCGTACTGTCCCTTGCCCCACACTGTTCAGAACAGCCCCTGTCCAGTACTCTCTCGTGTACTCTCCCGTACTGTCCCTTGCCCCACACTGTTCAGAACAGCTCCTGTCCAGGACTCTCTCATGTCCTCTCCCGTACTGTCCCTTGCCCTGCACTGTTCAGAGCAGCCCCTGTCCAGGACTCTCTCCAGTACTCTCTCGTGTCCTCTCCCGTACTGTCCCTTGCCCCGCACTGTTCGGAACAGCCCCTGTCCAGGAGTCTCTCGTGTCCTGTCCTGTACTGTCCCTTGCCCCGCACTGTTCAGAACAGCCACTGTCCAGGACTCTCTCGTGTCCTCTCCCGTATTGTCCCTTGCCCCGCACTGTTCAGAACAGCCCCCATCCTGGACTCTCTCCAGGACTCTCTCGTGTCCTCTCCCGTACTTTCCCTTGCCCTGCACTGTTCAGAACAGCCCCTGTCCAGGACTCTCTCGTGTCCTCTCCCGTACTGTCCCTTGCCCCACACTGTTCAGAACAGCCCCTGTCCAGGACTCTCTCGTGTCCTCTCCCGTACTGTCCCTTGCCCCACACTGTTCAGAACAGCCCCTGTCAAGGACTCTCTCCAGGACTCTCTCGTGTCCTCTCCCGTACTGTCCCTTGCCCCACACTGTTCAGAACAGCCCCCTGTCCTCTCCAGAAACGATGCATCTACCCATCCTCCATACGTCTCTCCATGTCTTCTTTTTGGAAACGATCGTGTCATTGGCTTGAGTGCTCCCCTTGTGTCTCAAAGCCAATGCACACTCACAAACAAAATGAAACAAATTCCAAATACTGGATTTATTTTTAAATAACTTGAAATTAAATAAATATTCCTACGGCTGGACCATAAACACGTTGTAACACATATTATTAAGTGCATAAACAAATTACATAAACATATATATGAAAGGAATAGCAACAAAAGTTAGGCCAGTAGCCTAATGTCTCTGTGCTTTCTAAAACACAGTAAACATTTAACCAATTTCTTCATGTATAGTATATATCAGATATAAACAAAGTCATAGAGGAATAAATATATTTATAAGCATGCTGCTACCGTTTTTTCGTGTAACTGTGGAGTACATATGGCCTGACATGATCGATAGTAAGCACCCAATTTGACCTCCAATAACTCATGTACTGTTCAAATTACATGATAGTAATTCATACCAATTTCGGTTTACACTAATATCTTTCTAAAGACATGTTGATCGACAAAATCGGATGAACCGTTTAAGACTGGCCGAAGTGGCCGCGCGGTTCTGGCACTGCAGTCTGGAACCGCGAGACCGCTACGGTCGCAGGTTCGAATCCTGCCTCGGGAATGGATGTGTGTGATGTCCTTAGGTTGGTTAGGTTTAAGTAGTTCTAAGTTCTAGGGGACTAATGACCTCAGCAGTTGAGTCCCATAGTGCTCAGAGCCATTTGAACCATTTTTTTTTTTTTTTGAACCGTTTAGATTTTGGAAACACATTGCTGGGTGTTACTTGTATAATTTATCGCCAGATACTAAACTTTAAACTAATAAAGATATTGAAAATCTGATTACACCATCAGAAACGTCGTGCAAATAATGGTAATGTACATGTTTATTTTTGAGGTATCATGATTCATCTGGCTACTATTAATTTCTATACGAACTTTGAAATGTCTGCGTTGATGGTTTCAGAAAGTCCGCCATCTTTGGCACTCTCAGCATACAGGGTAGCATTTATCTCATGCTAGGTGAGGAGAAATCTACATCATAGTGACGTAACACTACGTGATCGTGACGTATATAACCTAAATCGACTACATGTGTGCGTATATTGATATTTGCGATTGTACCGATTACGTCAAAGCTAAATGTAAATACATGTGGACAAACGAAGTGACAGGAGTTATCTGTTACGCTCATCCCAGTTGAATTAATTATTAAGCCATAATCCCAACTATTTGGGATTGTATTATGTGTTTCAGGAACATAATGAATGTCTGAACGAAGGAACCATAACGAAAGTTAAAAAAAAGCTTTAAGTCAATTTTTTTTAATCCTATGAACCGTGCTTAAATCGTGTGGATAGAAACGTGAAATAATTAATTATTAAGCTGCAATCCAAAGAATGTCGGATGTTATTGTGTTTGTCATGAACATAACGGATATCTGAATGAAGGAATCATTACCATAACGAAAGTGTCTTGTTATTTTTCTAGCCTGAAATGAATGCTACCCCATTTAAAAAAAAAAATTCGATGAATCGTGCATAAATCCTGTGGATAGAAACATGAAATAATTAATTATTAAGCTGCAATCCAAAGAATCTGGGATGTTATTGTGTGTTTCATGACCATAACGAATTTCTGAATGAAGGAATCATAACAATAACGAAAGTGTCTAGGCATATTTTAGTCCGATTAATCGTGCATAAATCATGTGGATAAAAACGTGAAATAGGGAGAAATTAAAATGTTTCGTATTTTTATTAAAGCCAATGAATTGTACATAATTCTTGTGGACAGAAACGTTAAACTGAGAAACTGAAGTTCGAAGTAATTCCGAATGTTGCTGGTAATATTAAACCATCTAGTTCCACTTAATTTTGCCGTCATGTTGTAAATCAACTAAGAACAGTGAACAGCGCAGATTCAAGACGCACACAACAGTCGATGTATACAGAATGCACACAACAGTCGATAGGACAACTCGTGAAACTCATGATGATGCGTGCCTACGTCACGTTAACGTAGGACTCTCCTCACCTAGCGTGAAATGAATGCTACCCCAGCATACAAGTCTCTTTCATCGACACAGCGTCACCAAGGAATTCCCAGCCACATGGTCGGCCTGGACCTCGGCTAACGTTTGGCACCACGCGACACGCCAAAAGGCCCCAGTGCATCCAAGCCAACTCAGAACTTAGAATATTTTCAGGGCGCCACAACTCGCACATTACCTCACAAGGTGCAGCACAACGCACCGGAGCCATATCCGAACATGATGTTCTTCCCTCTTTGTAGTGTCACAAGACCATCTGGAGCCAGTCTTCTTGCATCCGTATATTCCCACGACCACTGCTGCCAGAAATTGTGTACGGTAGTCACATTCCTGCTAGGTCTTTCTGCAATATTGCAGAAGGTACATCCAGCTTCTCATTGGCCTATTACTTGACCTCTTTCAAATTCAGTGAGGTGTTGGTAATGGCATCTTTGTCGCATTAAATGGATTCTTGACTAATTTTAATTCACTAGGACAAATCTCAAAGGTAACTAATGCTCACATCCGTTGCAGTGTGTATTTAAAGCAAACCTGATTTGCATCTTCATAGTGGGGCTACTAGAGCTACTATTATGTGGCTGATGCAAAATTTGAATAGATATCATGTTTCACATGTAGAAACACGCCCACCAACTTTCGTTTATGACGCACATTTCCTTTTTGGCGTTGCAATTTTTATTCTTTTGTGTAGTATTATCCATGTGAAAGTGTAAGAATAGAATTTCACTACCACTGGTGGAAAAAGTAGCAAATAACAATGGTGAATATTTATATCAATGAGAAAAGTGAAACTCCATTGATGCTCTCCCCATCTTTTGTGGGTGTGTAATCAAAAGGGCTACAGCAAAGTCAGTGAAAGGAGAGCCCTGACAGCTGCAGTGGGCTTGGGGTGGCTGCTTTGTGTTTCTGTCTCAACCAATCACATAACACGATTTTGTAAATGTGTCTACAGCGACACCCCAGTGATGTCGCAGTTCTGTAGACAATTACTGTTTCCACCTTCTTCAATGAATTGGCATTCACTGTTGCATCAGTAGTTGTTGTAATGCAACATGCCTTCTGGAAATATGTGGCCTCAACAGCAATATTCTATAACACCAACTTAATTGTAACTTAACACTTCAAATGTCTCGCTCTTGCGGTTATATGGAATCGCACTGATCATCGCCTATTGTATCTATTTCCTCACTATCATAACCCCTTGCTAAAGGGGCATCATCCTAAAATGATGTGAACATCCTCCTACTTTAAGAAGTCTGTTGTGAAGTTATTTATCAAGGACACGCTACTTTTCTATCTGGATCCTTCCCTCATCTGTCTCCCATATTCTTAAGTAGTACGTTCTCATTAGTAGAGTGGTTGACCCATTGCTTTGTAGTGTCTTCAAGTCCAGGGGTTTCTAGTTTTGCCTTTGCAACCACATTTATATGTACTTTCAAATGTTCTGCTATGAATTGGAAACGAGAGTGCATTGATGGGAGAGGACTTGTGGCAGTATGAATAATTTATTTGCAAAAGGCAGTTTGAATAATTTGTTTACAATGGGCAGTGTCACGATATAATCCGCTTGTGAATTTTGATATGCAGGGTGTAAACAGTATAAGCTGGAAAAATTATACAGACAATGCACCTCAGTGTGCTTGGCAAAACAGTCCAATGAAATATCGTTGTATAATGTTCTTCAGTTTTGTATTCCTAGAAAACAGATATTTCTAGGTTTGATAGTAGACACATTTCTGTTTACATTGTCAACTGACAGCATACGACCTTGCTTGTGTATTAGTGGCATCGGCGCAGCGGTCAGAGAAAGGTAACCGACGAACCAGAGCAATGTAAACATTGGACGTGTACAATGACACGGTGCGGCAGCTAGGTGCTACTGAAACATGCATTTAAACAGTCATTGGGTTGTGAAGAATGTGTAATTCATTTTACACAAACAATGAATTAAATACAACCAGAAGTTTCCTCTTTTAGAACATTACCATGACAAAGGTCGTGGTAGTAAAGAAAAGCTAACATCAAATAAAATGTGTTTCCCTTAGCAGGAAATCAAGCAATTACCACAAGTTTGTTGTGCATTGATTACAAATAGCTGTTTCCTCTTTTTTATAACAATATCATGACGGTAATTAAATTCAGATTATTTCCCTTTTCTACAACAGTGCCGTATCAAAAATGAAGCTCATATTACTTTGTTTCCTGTTACACCAATACTACAGTAAGTGTTCAAAATGCCCATCATTCGATTCTATACATGCTTGATTACAGCGAACCTAGTTTCGTCACACTCGTTCACACACTTGCACGTTTGCCTGTATGGTATTTGCAACGTCAAAAATCCTCTGCGTGAGTTTGTCCACATTATTTTCTGACTGAGCATAAATAAGTTCATTCAAATGGCCCCGAACTAAAAATCCAATGGCCATCGGCGTGGACCAAAACGTCCTATCCATCGTTCTGGAAATCGTCTATTCAAAAACCTTCATATTCCGTGAGCAATGTGGGGTGGAGCACCATCGTGGAGGAACCATATATTATGATGTACGACTAATGGAATATTTTATAATAAAGTTGGTAGCAATGTCTCCTCTAGAAAGGTTTGGCAATTGTTGCCAGTCAACCGTGCAGGTAAAGTGTAAAGCGCAATAACTTTATCATCGATTATACCCAACCATAAAAAAAAAGCAGCACTCCGTCGTCAGGCCACAAGTGGCCCATCGGGACCGTCAGACCGCCGTGTCATCCTCAGTTGAGGATGCGGATAGGAGGGGCGTGTGGTCAGCACACCGCTCTCCCTGTCGTTATGATGGTTTTCTTGACCGGAGCCGCTACTATTCGGTCGAGTAGCTCCTCAATTGGCATCACGAGGCTGAGTGCATCCCGGAAAATGGCAACAGCGCATGGCGGCTGGAGGGTCACCCATCCAAGTGCCGTCCACGCGCGACAGCGCTGGACTTCGGTGATCTCACGTAAACCGCTGTATCCACTGCGGCAAGGCCGTTGCCTATACCCACCCATACATTTACGGAAAAGTGACGCGGAAAACGTGTCGCTGCTATTTGGCGCGAATTGTGTACACTACACGTGTGTGTGAAATTAGTTATTCCATCGCCAGTGAAACACGCTTCATCTGTGATGAGTATTTCGTTTACCAAATCATGCTGCGCGCTTTGTAACAAAAACCACTGAAAGAATTCTCGTCGCGGAGGGAAATCTTGCTGTTCCAACTCTTGTACGCGTTGAATGTGGTAAGGCCGCAGACGCTCCTCTTTCAAAGTGCGATGAATCGATCAGTGATAGTAAATCTCCCTTCCATCCCAGCGTTTAACAGAACTGCAACAATGTCTGCACAGGTGTATTACAGTGACTCAATCACGCAGGCCTTTGTTGCTTACGTGTCTTAGATTCGTGCTCGCGGTGTCAATACGTGCGGCGGTAAATAACAAGAACCGATTTCTTACGTAAGTGTACATTTGTTGGAGGAGGGTGGAGCAGCCACCCCGTAATGTATTCATTCATTTAGGGAATTCTTCCAGTTTATTGTGCATAATGTTTCCTCAGATCACGTCTGATCCGTGTGCGCTGTCTAGTGTCTACTTTTCCAAAAACATTGTCCCGAGATGAGCTTTTTTTCTGGGACAACAGTAGGAAATGGACAAACATGTTACTAGATGATTTAAATCAGTTACTTGTGTTCAACCAACAGAACTTTTTTGGCAGCGTAAACCGTTTACACCGCGTATTTTGTTCAAGTGAAGTTTTCGAATTCCAAGCACCTTGTCAGCTAAGTGGTGACGATTATGTATATTTCATTACCTGTATAACTCCATGAACTGAGTAGCAGAAACAAGGCATGTTTATTTTTGGTTTTGTGCATTGTATATTTACTATTGGCTGTGCTGAGGTGAACCGTCTGGGAAAACAAAGCTTACGTAGAGCTGTACACCAACAGGCAGCAGACGATCAAGAGAACTGAGCTTGGGGGCAGGGTGGGAGATGAACGGCAAAACAGTTGTGAGACTGCACGTGTCTCCAATTTAAATTTTGGAAACAAACTTTAAAGGGCTTAATACTGTCTTCAATTTATTGATCTGACTATTTTCCTATGGGGCTGAGTTTTATTCTGGCAAATATGCATGTCATTAATAGTAAGTCTGTGAACTGAATCTGAGGTGCAATGTGATTCACAAAAATAATTTTAGTGTGTACTTTGCCCTCTTGCATGTTTACACAATATTTTAGAAAACAGCATACACAAAGCAATTACAAAAGTTGACTTGCATATAAGGGCTACCTCTCTTTACATGAAAGGCATATGGGTGGTTAACTGTAAGTTAAACAAACATTACTGTTCTGTTAATTGACATCCACACAATCTGCAGCAATTTCTGTCCTGGAGATTTAACTAAACAACAGCCTAGTTTACAATTTGATCTATTGGTAGTCCTTGGCAGATGAAAAAAATGTTTTATGCTAAACACTAGTTCACATGTGGTAGATGTAAGAGCCATTCAATAATGATGAGACAGCTTCGGATGCATTACGTATCACTTTTCCATTCGTGAGCTATACATCTATCAGTTACTCATTCTCAGCTACGATTGGAATACTAATGAATAGGCAACGTCACTGAAACTTGATGTGATAGTGTAAGAAACAAATGAAAATGGTCATTTGCCTGTAAAATTCTTTTTAAGGGCATGGACACTAGCTGGGATATCGGATTACATGACTTGCTGTTCGGTGGAACCCTGGGTTCTGTGGAGATCACTCAATGGTTCTCTTTTCCTCATATAGGGCCTAAGTAAAATTAACAGCTCCACAAAACTTAAAAATAGACCATCTTATTAACTTCATTAGTCAGTATGAATGTGACACCTGAAGCAAATAAGATTGTGCTTATGAGACCAGACGCAACGTTGCAAACAGCAAACTTAAGGGGAGTTGGAACGTCCTATCCCGATAAAGTTAAATTTAGTGAATTGGCTGCCCCGTATTTCAGGAACCACTGAAACCATTGACATGAAACTTTTACAGGACATTAAACTGTATGTTCTGAGTCTACTGAACTATAATAATTGCGTTCAGCCACTGCTTTCGGAAATATAACTTATTACTTACATGGTTAACATTTTGTGTACTTTTTTTGTACGTTGTCCTAAACAATTTTAATTATACATAATATTATGTTGTTCTTTTAGTTCAGTAGACGGGATGTGTATGTTATTACTCCCTGAAAATTTGAATACTCTACTCGAAGTGGTTTCTGAGATTTAGGGAAAAATGCAACAGAAAACGTAAATTTTCAGGAACGGCTTCTAAAGTTTCAGAAGATTTTAACTCCCCCAATATATGCTTAAATGGTTCAAATGGCTCTGAGGACTATGGGACAGCTGAGGTCATCAGTCCTCTAGAACTAAGAACTACTTAAACCAAACTAACCTAAGGACATCACACACATCCATGCCTGAGGCAGGATTCGAACCTGCGACCGTAGCGGTCGCGCGGTTCCAGACTGAAGCGCCTAGAACCGCTCGGCCACACCAGTCGGCATATATGCTTAATTTTTTATTTTTGGTCACTCAGAAGCACCCTGAACCATACTGTATATCATCCTCTTGATCTTTTTCCAAGTTTTTTCTTCTTTCTGGACTCCTTAGCGGCCAACTGTGCTGATACTTTGCTTTATCAATGCGTACCTTGTCCATCCGTTCAAGTTCTCTGATGTAGTTTGCTCCAGGATTAATTCCCATGTACTGTAGAACTTTTGCCACATCAATGTTGCCGTCATGAAAAGCAATAACAGCATCAGTGACACCCAACTTTAGTGTCTTCATTCTAAAAAAACATTTTTTGGTAAGCGAGTCCATAAAAGATTATTGAATGACTCATTGGGATTTTGAGTTTGACAATGCAGACTCTTCTTCAGTAATTCAGGATTCGCCAGGTCTCTGTAAATAGGTTTTATGACATCCATGACTGCTGCTGTATGAACTGTTTGAGTACTGGGCATTGTGGTAATTGCACCATGAATCAGGTCCAGGAGGGCAAATGTCGTGTACTGGTTTAAAAGAGGGGGGGGGGGGGGGGGGGGGGAAGGGACCAAATTGTCATTGGTCGCTGGTTCCGATTAAAACAAATGAGACTTACAACACAAAATAGGGAGCAAGGAAAAACCACAAGAATGACAGAAGTGCAACAAACACTACAATAGACAAAAGAGGAGAAGAAAACCAAAGAGAGACGCAAGAAAAAGGTAGAAGAGGTTAAAACAAGAAAGCAGATTATTGTGGCTGGCTGGCGACGAGAATAAAAAGGAGAAGCCAGTCACTCTGTAACACATTAAAACTTCCAGCCTAAAAGCACTAGGGTAGAGGACACAGAGGGACAAAGGACATGTGCTAAAACTTAGATCAAGTGATAAAACCAACCCCCCACATATAAAACTTAAAACCAAATCAGCTGATGAGGCGTTGTCTGCTAAAAATCAATGATAACGAGTCCAGCAACTGAAGACGATGTCGCAGGGCAGCCAAAATAGGACAATGCAAAAGAATAAGGGCTACTGTCAACCGCGCACTGCACCGACACTGAGGTGCGTCTTCGCAGTGCAGGAGGTAGCTGTGGGTTGCCCAAGCATGGCAAATGCGGAGCCGCCAGAGAACCACAGAGTCCCTGCGAGACTCCGCAGTTTGTTGTTCATACTGTTATGCCATTCCGTCTCTCAAAGCCGAAAAATCTTGTGGCATAATAATGAACGCAGATCAGTTACAGGAATGCCGATTTCTATAAGTGGTTTCTTTGTAGCCTGGGGTGCCGATGTGTCCTGGGGTCCAGACAAACACCACTGAACGACTGGACCGTTTTGGGGCATAGATGGACTCCTGGATGGTCGCTACCAAAGGATGGTTAGGGTAGCACTGGTCGATAGTTTAGAGACCTCGCAAGGAGTCAGTACAGAGAAGAAACGACTCGCCAGGACGTGAGTGAATTTGCTCAAGGGCGCGAGATATGGCCACTACCTCTGCAGTGAAAATACTGCAGCCATCTGGCAAGGAGTGCTGTTCAATACGCTCTCTGTGACCATAGGCGAAGCCAGCATGACCATCAGCCATCAAGCCGTTGGTGTAAACCACTTCAGAGCCCCAGGACATGACAAGAATCGAGAGGAAGTGACTGCAGAGAGCTGTGGGAGTAACTGAGTCCTTAGGGGCATGTGAAACGTCCAGACGAAGCTTCGGCCTAGGTTTACACCATGGAAGTGTACGTAAATGGACCTCAAGTAGAGGTGGTAAAGGGAAGGACTCCAGTTCAGAAAGAAGGGCTCGGACATGAATCGCCATTGTAAGCACTGACCTCGGCCGCTGATGCGGGAGATGAACCGCCGTGATTGCGACAAGAGACGGTAATTTGGATGGTCAGGAGACCTATGAATGTGTGCAACGTAACTGGCGAGCAGTTGTGCACATCTGATCTGCAAGGGAGGGATCCAGCCTCCAGCAGTACGCTGGTCACTGGACTCGTCCTAAAAGCTCCCATCGCTAGACAAACTCCACAGTGGTGGACTGGGTCCAGTAACTGCAATGCTGAGGGCACCGCCGAACCATAAACAAGACTCCCATAGTCAAGGCAGGATTTAACAAGGGCTCTGTAGAGTTGCAGCAGTGCAGAGTGATCTGCACCCCAGTTGGTGTTGCTCAGGCAACAGAGGGCAGTGAGGTGCTGCCAGCACTTCCGCTTAAGCTGACGAAGATGGGGAAGCCAAGTCAATCGAGTGTCAAAATCCAGTCCTAAGAACTGATATGTCTCCACTACCATGAGTGGATTGCCATGCAAGTAAAGTTCTGGTTCTGGATGAACGGTACGACGCCGACTGAAGTGCCTGACACACAACTTAGCAGCTGAAAACTGGAAGACGTGGGCTACAGCCCATGACTGTGTCTTGTGAATGGCTCCCTGTAGGCGCCGTTCAGCAACACCAGTACTGGAGGAGCAGTACGAAATGCAGAAGTCACCTGCATATGGAGAAGATGAGAGCAACTGCTAGATAATTAATGGCCACTAAAAACAGAGACACTCAATACGAAGCCATGCGACATGGAAAGTATGGAGTGACGAAGTTTTGGATAAAAATCAGGAGCAAGCCCCAGAGAGCCCACTCATACAATGTGGCACGGATATGACGGCGCCAGGTCATGCTGTAAGCTTTATGTAAGTCAAAAAAGATGGCAACCAGGTCTTGGCATCTGGAAAAGGCTGTTTGGATGGTAGACTCGAGGCACACAAGATTATCAGTGGTAGAGCGACCCTGGCGGAAACCGACCTGGCATGGAGCCAGTAGTTCCCGTGACTCCAGGAGCCAACACAACTGCTGACTTACCATATGTTCTAACAACTTACAAAGAATGTTGGTGAAGCTGATGGGCTGATAGCTATCCACATCAAGCGGATATTTGGTGGGTTTGAGCACAGGAATGATGGTGCTCTCCCGCCATTGTGATGGAAAGATGCCATTGCACCAGATCTGGATGAAGATGACGAGGGGATGTCGCTTGTAGGCAGACGAGAGAAGTTTGATCATGTGACTGTGGATCCGATCTGGCCCAAGAGCTGTGTCAGGGCAGTGGGACACGGCGCTGAGGAGCTCACATTCTGTAAATGGAGCATTATAGGTTTCACTGTGACGTTCAGTGAACGAGAGGACTTCCCTTTCCATCTGTTTTTTGAGGGTGCACAGTGGCTCGAGCATAGTGCTCAGCAAAGTGCTTTGCAATTACGTTTGCGTCGGTAGATAACACGCCATTGATGTTAATCCCAGGGACAACTGTCAGGGTCTGGTACCCATAAGCACGTCTGATCTTCGTCCAGACTAGGGAAGGTGACATATGGCACCCAATGGTCGAGACGTACCTCTCACAACACTCCTGTTTAAGTCTTTTTATAAGCTGGCAAATGCGGGCACGGAGTCATTTAATGGCTATTAGGTGCTCTAGGGAAGGGTGCCACTTATGTTGCTGCAGAACTCACTGACGCTCTTTGATGGCCTCAGCGATTTCCGGCGACCACCAAGGTACTGACTTTCGCCAAGGGCACCCTGAAGAACGAGGGATCACGTTTCCCGCCGCAGAAACGATCGTCCTAGTGACCTGCTCAACCACCACGACGATGGTACCATGTGGAGGAGATTCAACGATGACAGCAGAGGTGAAAGCTTCCCAGTCTGCCTTGTTTAAAGCCCATCTGGGTAGTCATCCATGGGCATGACACTGGGGGAGTGACAGGAAGATGACAGAAAGCTGTGGAAGTGGTCACTACCACACAAGTCATCATGGGCTCTCCAGTGGACAGACGGGAGAAGTCCTGGGCTGCAATGTGGTAAATCAATGGCTGAGTAAGTACCATGAGCCATACTGAAATGTGTGGAGTCCCAGTATTTAGGAGGCAGAGGTCGAGCTGAAACAGTAAATTTTCGACATCTCTACCTTGGCCAGTAAGCATGGTGCCACCACACAAGGGATTATGGGCGTTAAAATCTCCCAAAAGTAGGAAAAGTTTAGGGAGTTGATGAATCAGTGCAGCCAAGATGTTCAGCAGTACCGCACCACCTGAAGGAAGGTATATGTTGCAGACAGTTATTTCCTGCGCCGTCCTTATCCTGACAGCCACAGCCTCAAGAGGAGTGTGAATGAGCACAGGTTCACTAGGTACTGAGTTCGGGACATTGATGCTCTGGCTCTGAGCACTATGGGACTTAACATCTATGGTCATCAGTCCCCTAGAACTTAGAACTACTTAAACCTAACTAACCTAAGGACATCACACAACACCCAGCCACCACGAGGCAGAGAAAATCCCTGAACCCGGGCGTGGGAAGCGAGAACGCTACCGCACGACCACGAGATGCGGGCGACATAGATGCAAGCTCCACCTGACACACTATTATATTCACTATGGTTCTTGTAATATCCCCCATAGCCATGGAGGGCAGGGGTCCACATTGCCAGGAACCAGGTTTCCTGGTTCGCAATGTAGAAAGCAGGTGTAAAGCTTAACAGTTGCCATAGCTTGGCCAAATGGTGGAAAAAACCGCAGCAATACCACTGGAGGATGACGTTTTCGTGGTAGAGGGAAGGCATGAAATGCTCAATGAGGCAGTTTACGCCTTAGGGTCACCTTCTGCCACTGAGTACCTGTGCGAACAACATCCATTGTTTCTGGTGGCCCGGCGAGATCTAGGTCCTCAGCAGACGCTAGAATCTCCACCTCATGCTCAGACACAGAGCTTGGGGTAGTGGTGTGGGTGCCACCACAATGTCTGGGTTCTTGGGGGCCTTCTTCTTTTTGGGTTTCTCTCGTTGCTCCTTAGGTTTTTCAGGCTGGGAGGGCTTCACTGATTCAGTCTCAGGGACTGAGGAGGACCGGGAAGCCGTACGACCAGCTACCTGTGGTTGCTTCAGCCACTGGCAAGTGTCTGCTTTGCCACTGGTCGGAACCTGGGAAGGTAGTGACCCAAGGGACCCCTTCCTAGTGAGAGGAGCCAAAGAAGACTTATGCTTCTCCAGCCGAGAAATTGGGACTGATGTCCCCAATGGTTGCGGGGGGGGGGGGGGGGGGGGGGGTGTTGCTCCTTTGCTCCTGAAGTAGATGGTGCAGGAGCAACAGGGATAACAGAGCACAGGGATAACAGTGGTCTCTTACGGCACTGGGAGCCAACTGTAAGTGGTGGAATGAATGGGGGCTGGAACAGTAGTTATAGCAGCGGCATAGGATGTTGCCATGCACGCGAGATGGAGCCTTTCAAATTTCCTATCAGCCTCAGTGTACGCCAGTCGGTCCAGGGTCTTTTATTCTATTATTTTCCTTTCTTTCTGTAAAATCCTTAAGTCTAGCAAGCAAGGGGAATGATGCTCTCTGCAGTTGACACGGGAGGTGGGGCTCATGGAGTATTGGGATGTGAAGGACGCCCACAATCTCGACATGTGACACTGGAAGTACAGAGGAAGTCCTTTAGCACTGCATTGGTGAGGGATATATGGCTTGACATCACCCTTGACTTTCTAAGGTAATGTGTCACGCTCAAAGGCCAAGATGAAGGCACCGGTGGCAACCTGATCGTCCCTCGGACCCTGATGGATGCGCCGGACGAAATGAACACCTTGTCACTCTAAATTGGCAGACAGCTTGTCGTCAAACTGCAAAAGAAGGCCCCTGTGGAATATAATACCCTGGACCATATTTAAGCTCTTATGGGGCATGATAGTGACAGAAACATCTCCCAGCTTGTCACAAGCGAGTAATGCCCATGACTGGGCAGAGGATGCCGTTTTTATCAAGACTCACCCTGACCACATTTTGGACAATCCCTCCACCTCCCCAAACTTGCCCTATATATGCTCCAGAAAAAAACTGAGGCTTCATCGACACAAAGGAGTTCCCATCAGCTCTCGTACATATAAGGCACTGGGGTGAATAAGGTTCGCTGCAATCGTTAGCCTGGTGTTCCTCCCATGGTGTGGCCAGGGAGAGGAATGATTTAGGGTCATACTTCCATGCATTGAACTGAGACCTGGAACGCTTAGAGACTGCTGGTGTTTGATCACCAGCAAGTGATGACTTGGTACGCTTCATTGCGTGTCATCTGCCCTGATGCCACCCACTCTCACCAGGGACCCTCCCCATGGGCATCACCCAGCAACAGCAAAGGCCACCTGGCAGGATGGCCATTGCCCGGAGTCCCGATGCCCCAGGATGACAGGCATCTACTCCTTGGCATGCGTGGGGAGTTAACGATGCAGGCATCAGCAGATCGATCCCTGTGTAGTCAGGGGGCTACAATAAACACAGTACATGGTGGCCCCACCACAATGGACTGGCAACCGTACTGGATATGAGGTGCATGGTCATCGTCGGCACAGAAAATGACACTGTATAATGGATGGAGGGAAACGCACCCAGGAAGGTGTCCTCACCCAAGAGATGGAGAATGATCATAACTGCAAAGCCACAATGATAAAGGATGCTGAAGGTTTCAGTGCATGATGGACACGATGCACCGTGTAAGGCGCCCTTCCCCAATTGGGTCGCTCTTTGGGAAAATTCGGAAAAATAGAGGTCAAACCCTACAGGGGACCATCACATAAAGGCCAAAACATGTGAGACTCCTTTTAGTTGCCTCTTACGACAGGCACGAATACCTCGGGCCTATTCTAACCCCCGGACTCGCAGGAGGGTGGTGTACTGGTCTTTCATCAGTTGACAGTCTGTGGAAGAAGATAGCCCATACTACCTGCTTCATTTTTAGCAAATCTTCAGTATTATTTCTAATGGCCATTCCATAATATTGTTGTAGCTCATATTTTGTCTGTCAGCTTGCCTCTAATGGTTTTACCATCAGAAAGTTTCTTGTCTCTCAAACTTTGTTTCAACTTCCTCAGCCTGGTGCCCATTCTCTTCTGGACATGACCAACACATTTCGGTTTTGTGATAATCTTCTCACCATAAGGCTGAGCAGCTACTACACTGTTATATGCTTTTGAGCCTCCATCACCTAAGAACTTAGTGTAACACACTCCCCTTTCGTTCACAGATCGACTAAAAATTTCAATAGCTGCAGAGGCCTCCATGCCACCACTTGTTTCTTCATAATTTCTGTTACAGATATGGCCTTCTTCATTCCCTGATTTACATATATAACAGCGTTTGGTTAAAATCTAGAAAACTATTACCTTTCCCGTATCCACATTGGTCACCTTAGCAACAGAATTCTTAGAGCTGTAGCCGCACTTCTGCCAAGTGCCATCAAAAGCTACTGGTATGTTAGACATACCATCATTTATTTCAACAGCTTCATTTGCAGCAACCTTCATTGTGTCACATGCAACAGGTTCCACAGCAGATCCAATAAATCCTGCATACTTGCCGATTTTACAAGGTGGGCGTGGCATATTCATCACGGCACACATTGTTTCTGCTGCAGTGTGTTCTTTGCCAATAGCTCTCAATCCATAAAACTACCTAACATTTACTTCAAAATAATTATCTTCACACTTATCAGAATTCCAAAATGAATGATTACATTTACAACTTGCTAGATGATTTGATACCTCACTGTCTTCATGTAAACTGACTGGCCCTCCATATATTTTACAACAAACACATTCACCTAATACCCTTGTTAGGATGTG
This sequence comes from Schistocerca americana, assembly GCF_021461395.2. NCBI lineage: Eukaryota > Metazoa > Arthropoda > Insecta > Orthoptera > Acrididae > Schistocerca > Schistocerca americana. The sequence goes on along the minus strand of NC_060122.1, from coordinate 471,160,600 downwards.
TAAATCTATTGGAATATAACCTAACCTACCATTTACATCACTTTCGTTTTGAGAAAACTATGTATCACAATGTTTTATTTTAATCTTCGAAGCACTAATGGGCGTTTCTCAAGATTATGACGAGTTTGCTTGTATTTCATTGTCTGTAACTTCACGCGCCACATGTTAAAACAGTGTTTCCCTTTATTCGAAAATCTATTACCATGAAACCCACATTTCTTAAAAACACTTCGTTTTGGTGTCATACTTTACTTTTGAGAGGTTTACCAATCTATTCATCACTTTTCCTCGAAAAAACATTAGCACTTCGGCATACAATGCGTGTTTATACTATAAAATGATATGATACTGTTTTGGACAGTGTTATCAAGACAAACATGTAATTTAACCTTTATAACACAGCAATCCACAGCCTTCTGTATAAAAAGTTACCTATTTTATTAGAGCGTGAAATAATGCACGTAGAAATTTTAACATTTTCAATCGGTGTAGATTATATTTAAAAAAATAAAATAAAATACTTCCCATGTGAGTTTATAAGTGATACATATATCATTTTATTTGGAAAATTGCAAATTTCTGTTCTAACTCCCCTTACAAGTGGGAGCAACAGCCCAAGATGTGACTGTAGCAAACCCATCACTGAGTTCATATCACAGCGCATCCACATTCACAGCAGTCCATATCACTTTTATCTTAATATTTGGAAGCGAGCCACTTTAGGCTTCATTATCTTAATCTATTTGAATACGGAAGATTGTAAGTTTATTATAGAAATCTACAATTTTGTTCCCACCTTGATAAAATTTACAACTCAACCTTTTTTTAGGGAGAAGATGGTAAGATCACGGTCAACATATTTTTTCAGCAAAAATATAACTCCGCCTTTACTATGCTTTGAGTAAATTATGTAAAAGTGGATGTTTAATATGAATATATTAATAGTTTGAGTTTTATATTGTGCTGTTAACAATATTATCAACATACGTAAATATTTAAAATTTGCCAAAATTTTAACAGAAACATAAAGATACTGGGACAGCATCATCAAAGAATCTATTGAGATTAAGGTCGCGGAGAATCTCATTAACTGGGACACTGGTTCCCAGCTGAGCTCCACTTGAAACCCAACACTCAACCTTCTGAAGATGCAATGGAGGTAACATCCAGACCCCAAGCGACACAAGTATAAAGCCAGAATCAGAGATAACAGTCCAGTACATGTAACAAAGGATGTACCTCAGACAACAGACACACATTCTTCCAAGTCTCGAGTGTCAATTTGAACACAATCAGCCTGAAAATAACACTGCAGCCCTCCTGGGGGTGGGGCAGGAATTTTGGATGGAATGCCTAATACAGCACACCATGGGAACAGAACGTCCAAATTCATAGAACGACTCAAATGGCGGCAATCAGAAGATAAAACGTCTAGCACAGCTTGGACATCATTCAGAACCTAATTCAGCTATATTGACAAGGGGTAACAACGACAAAGTACACGCACAGCTTTCGGAACAGTCGCAGCTAGAAGAAAATGCTACAACCATTGCTATTGTTCGGCACACACCACAGACAAAGTGCCAGACGTGGCGCAGACCGCAGAGGGAATGCCTAGCACAACGTAGCCATAAATACCGGACTTGTTCCACACTGGAATCAGTATCAGACAGCACCTGAAGAAGATTGCGAGTCACACAGTTGAAATATTGTGCAGGAAAGACGTGAATAACTGGCAGAAACCCGATTAATCAACATGACAACACCTCGCCAGGAAAGCCTGAAGAATTACATTTAAGAACACTATTTGGCAAAATTTTAATTCTTTCACTTCTTTGCCTGATGAACTGAATTTCTTTTTGTTATTTGTTTGTGCTGCATCCAGTTAAATAAAACACTGAATGAAATTTTAAGATTTTTGCAGAAGTAAAAGCACATTGTGTAGACTTTGCATATGGCTCATTTTAAAACATTGATTGCAGTGTATTAAATGTAGCTAACATATCAGAATCCTACGTAAAGATGACAGCAGAGTGATATATATCACTATTCTCAAGATGCTGGCTTTTATACCCATGAGAGAGTTCCACATATTGTGTCTGGTGTTCTGGCCATGCGCAACATAAATCATATGGTCATAACAGCTGTTCTATTTCATAAATAGTTCAATTTATTGAAATGAGGTTTTATTTGTAAATGACAGCATGCAGAGAGCTGCATATATTGGTGTATGATTAATACTCTAAACTTTTCTAGCTACCAAGATATAGACGTAACTATAATTTTTTCAATGGAGAGATTTAGGCTACTTCTTTTAACAGCATTTAATATCTCATCAAAAAAGAATATTGTGGCATTAGACACATTAACATTTACAGTATTCTTCGTGGGATATGAAACCTATTTGTTGTTACATCACAAGATGTACACGCCACTGGAATGGTCTTTATACTAAGGCATCTGATATTCTACTTCTGTTTCTTTTTTCTGTGATGTCAAGTACCAAGTGTAACTGCCTGTCACCATCCTCATGGTTTCTTCCTCTACACAACCACAGCAACATGCTATTTTCTCAGTCAGAAAAGATGATGGAAACAGCAACACAAATAAGGTCACCACAGCAAACACACACAAACCGAACGATGGAAAGCCGCTTAGTACTGTGGGTGGAAATGCAGCTACTTGGGCGCTCTAACTGGGAACTTGGCCGCTAGGTAACTCGTGCGTTAATGTGTCCAGAGCATACAGAGATCCCAACTGGCCAGCCATGTTAATACATAGGGAGCACAAAGGCAGCAGTAAGGGGGGTGCATATATACGGTTTAGAGCATTTGACAGAAAGATCAAAGGTGCACATAAAAGTGTCCAGAGCAGTCAAAGGCTTAAAAAAAAAAAAAAAAAAAAAAAAAAAAGGGGGCATTCTAAAGGGTTTTACTGCAGAACCCTTGTCTTCTGCTTTGAACTGAGCCACTAGCTTTTTGCTGGAGATAATTATGACAAGAATGTGAGTGATACCAATGAAGTTATCTCAAAAGAAGATGGGTCAATTAATTACTCTACAAGTAATCAATCCAGAGAAATTATTAAAAAATTTGGAAATATGTTGAAAGTTACGTATCTTTACAATTCAGAGGCAATAATGAAAATCCTGAGGATATTTTCTCCAGCAAGTCCCCCAAACAGCTCTATGGCTCATTTAGTTTCTATTCATGATGACCTTAAAGAGAAGAAGTCTTCATTCTAAGGCACGATGAACTCTTAAAGTTACAATACTTATGGTTCAAGGCACAAAAATGAGGATACTTAGTCAGCTATCAGATAGCTGGAACCATGATGATGCCTACTCAGTAGTTTTATTCAAACATTCCACTATGAGACTGGTAAAATGTATGTTAAGTGAAAAATCAGCAAAAGAAACGGCTAAGATCACACTTTCAGTTCTTTAATATATCATGAGTCGTCTAATGTTGGTAAGCTATCAGTTTATGCGTAGTTAAAATTTCACATTGTCCTTGATTCACTGGTATTGTTTTAGATGCTATCACCTAAATGCATTTCACAACATTAAGAAAAGTTATATCAAAAACTCCAAATGAAAATGAAGTCCCCTACACAGTTGTAAGGTAAAATAAGAATGTTTTAAGCACTATGTAACTGATCAATTATGTTCTCCACAATTCGGTACGTTCCTGTGATTATAATGCAAAGCAAAATTAATGAAGCAAACAAAAAAAGTCAACACAAAATAAATATATTTATTTTACAAACACCAGAGGACGTCACAACAAATCAGGTACTGCAGGATATCAGTAGGAAATAATAACTAGCATCATATTGTCTTTACATAACGTTTTGCACTGGCGTTTTACAGTTTCAAGCAGAACACTAATCGAAAAGCAAAGGAAATGCATCTGCATCTCAGGTATACATAACAAATAGGAACTAACTGTTAGTGTTAACAGCAACAAAAGACAGAAAATTGAATATTTAAGAGTGTGTCCACTTGAGTTTTTGAAAACAGTTTGCTCATATTAAGAAGAAATGGCATTAACTGATAGTAGAAAAAAATTTCACATCAACTACAAATATGAATAAATTTATCTAATGAAGTTAAGCATATCATTTATATCAAAAGTATTTGTTGAACTATTCACAATAACACCACTGTTAAATGAAAAACTGAAGCTTTGGTCATCAAAAACAAAATTGTGCTTTCTGCAGTCTTAATTTTCTTTCCTAAAAAAGCAACAGAACAGTGATGTAGATACGTAGATAATACCAGGTGGGGGTTGGGATTTTTAGTAATAATAGGAATATATGAATGTCTCATCTTGTATGTGCTACTGGCAGTTCAAAATGTTAAATGAGTATGTGATATGCAAGACATATCAAAATACAATGACAGATGGCACCTTACAAGTTACAGAATATTTCACCAATTTAAGTATTTTTGTTAACTGAAAGCTTCCAGATACTTTATCAAGTTTTATTGGTTGTTATCCATAAAATATTGTAAACATACAAAGCACATGTATCTCATCCAACATCACTGCAAACATTTAACAATGCATTATGAGTGGCAGGATAAATGTACACGAAATGAAATAATGCAAGTGTATGAAATCAAGCGACATTCCCTTGTGATACCACAATTAGATTACATTTACAAACGATAATAGCTTGTACATTTAATACTGTGAAAATCCAATGCAAGAGAATTAAAGTTTCTCACATGAAGTGAACATCACATGAAAAAATGCATTTATGAAAGTGTGTTGTTTCTGATCAACTAAGAATGTAGAAATGAGAGAGAAAAGTCTTAAATGAACCTATCTATTCTACTGATGATATATTTCACTGAATACAATTAAGTACAGAAACTGATTAACAACCATTAAAATCTGTAACTCAAATTGTTTACATGTTGTTCCACTTATTAAATACTCATACATCCATGTGGAAATTCACAATCATTTGTACTCTCAAATAAAATGCAGCAGACCTCACTATTTTCTGTATGTACAACATTTATTATGTCACAAATTTCCTGAGTTTCAATGTTTTCTTCTCAACACAAAAGTTCTAACTCGCTCACTGTATGCAACCAAACTTATCTGAAAATGTCATACTAATTGTATCTGGTCAAATATTAAAATTCACTAGTTTATTTACAGCAAGGCGAAATCATGTATCTCTTATATGGGCCCTTTGTTATCACAGAAAAATAAATGCTATCACTGTTATAAAGTTCACATAACATAAAGTAATTTTACTAGACATCCACCCATTTCTAAACCATTTATAAACCCATATACTATGAGTAATCAACCATCTTCTACAAAATAGTTCACTGAAAAGTTTTACAATTATATGGTAACATGAGACTAGATAATATGTACGATACCACCACAACTGAGATTCACAACAAATGATTCAATACTTGTTCCTTGCTTTGTCAACATATTGAAGTAGGAAAGTGTTGACAAATTTACTGAGCATCACAAGGCCAAATATTGCTGTTTTACTAGGTGACTAATGATGGCTTTTAAAATATTTATCACTTAATAGAATTGCACATGTAACTTAGTTCACAAAATGCTCAAATTTGAATCATATATATATAACACTACTTATCTGATGACATCCTTTAACTTACATTTTGAACACAGAATTTAATGAGTAAATGATTTAAGTATTTTAATATCTTTCTACAGAAAATTGATAAAAATATTCAGTAATTCAAAAAGCTGAAATACAACTAATGGCAGCAAAGAAATTGCACTGATGTAATGAATTTTTACACGATAACAAACTGTATTCCATGTTAAGGAACAGCACAAATTAATGGCTCTGACATTAGTGCATCTGAATCTGCAGTGCAGTATTTAGACCTCTGTTTAGCATATAATATGGCTACTTAAAAACTGTAATACATGATCATAAAATTGAAAGCTGTTTTTTATAAATTTGGTCACCTAAGCAACTGATGGATAATAATCAGGAAGCAAAATGTGGACAAATGTTAATTTAACTAATAATGTATAGCACAGCAGATATACAATACAATACATTGACTGTTAGCTTGCCACAGATATGGAAATAAGCAAAGTAAAAAAATATTCATGATTTACTGTGTTTCATATTTAATCATGGGTCCAGCAACAAAACTATGAATTGTTAATGGGGAACAAACTTTATCCTTCTGAGCTTCTGATTTGTAACATCAAGTATCCCCCTCCACTCCCCAATTTAAAAGAAAAATTATGTAGCTGTGAAAAGAACAATCTTATGAAATCACTGGAATTCAAATCCTCTGATAAAATTTTCTGCATGCATACATTCAGTTAATCACGTTCAGGATAATACTGCTTCAATTTGGGTACAAGCTCATTAGCTAATGACTGAGTTCCAGCACACAACATTCGTCGACTCATGACATCAAGTGGACCTCCTGTAAAAGAATAAATTATTTTCTTCAACAAATAGGAGTGTAACATTTTACACAAAGTCAGAGTTGCCAAAAACTGAATCTTGAATTCTAAATGATGTCGTTTTGTTTTTGTATTGTCAAAACTTCAATTTATTTGCCAGTAAACGGTGCAACAATTTGGTGGTTTGCCAACATTTCTTCTGAGGTGTGGAGTGAGTCAGTCTATGATACGTTGATACTTTGGTAATACAATCTGGAGGGTACAGCTAACACATCATATATAAATGACACAGAACACACACTGAGAAAATGAAGAGTTTTGCCTCAATTAACATTTGTTCACTGTAAGAAATGTAATGTGACATGTTCATTAAGGAAATGAATTATTAAAGAATACTCGATCAAAATCTGGTACACTTGTATTACTTATGGGCTCCAGGGCAAATAAGCAAGACATATATTTTTAAAAAAGACATACACTTATCATGAATTTTTTTTGTTCTTATGCATTATGAGAAATGGTGGACAGAGATTTTATTAAGACAGAAAAAAAACTGGCACTCATGTTGTGTGCATTATCACAAGTTAACACTTCAACATCACGAGGGCACCACTATAAATGAACGTAATTTAGTTTACATAAGTTCTACAGCGACAATGATTAAATGCATATCATACTGAAACAACCCTTCACATCCAGCACTAGTATTTAGTGAGGCTACCAAATGTTCTACTGTTAACAAGAGTTGTGTTGCAGCATCTCGTCAAACAGGCTTTGGACATGTCCCTGAGGAGTGAACCTAGATACCTCACATTTGTGTCTCTAAAATCAACACTGCTGGTCAATACACAACCCCATTAAAAATTAACCAACTACTGAATCAATACGTGAAAAGTCAGGTGATTGGACTGTTTAGGAGAACAGCAGCATTTGTTCTGTAAATAAATATTCAGGTTTCTTGCAACATCTACACAGCTATCTGAAAACTGACATTTACCTTCCACAATTGTGCATATGGGCCCTTTAGCGTAATCTAAATTAAAGGAGCATTCATTTTTTTTAAACAAGTGTGGTTAACAGGCTAATTACAGTCTTTTTTTGATTGCATGCCACTACATCTTACTCATTCAAATTACTTCTCATTTGACATCACAAGACAGGGTGCATCCCATTTGAGAGGTAACCACCACCATCCCCAGCGATTAGGAATGATGTATGTTCCATCTTTGTGGATCAGCCTTATTCATACAATCTCTTCTTCAGCCTTCCAAAACCACATATATCCTAGTCTGTAGTGGTAATTCCGCTCTCACATTCTTTCCACACTGTTCTTCCATTTATTTCTGTATTCATCTATTACACTGTTCACTGTTCAATTTTTAACTCTTTTTTTTTTAATACCTACATTTTTGATTTCATCTAAATTTGTACATCCTTCTACATCCCTTAGAAATATCATTTTTCAGATGCTTAAAGCTTATATATCTATTCTTTGGTAGGTGTCAAAGTCTCACCACCATAAAGAAATATAGAAGCTACAATAGTTTTACATAATTTTAGTATATTTCCTCATCTTATTTTTTAAAGTTCTGTTCACAGTATCATGCACATGTACTGAATTTTACATTTTTTATCTACATCATCATCATCATCATCATCATCATCATCATCATCTGGATAACTTACTTGATTTCCAAGATAGCTGATCTTATATGTTTGACTCCTTTAAATGCCATTACTTCTTAGCAATAGATATTCATATTGTATTCTTGATGCAGTTTCCTCGACTTGTATGCAGTGATTAAGTTGTCTGTCTTTTTGTTCAAATGCCTTCATATAATATATATAGGTATATGCTATGAGGGTTTTGTTAATGTACTCTCTTATTTTTGCTATCAGTTATTTCATATTAGGCATGTTATCGATACAAGTTCTGCCCTTTCAAAAAAAAAAAACCTTGTGAAAGAAGTGCTTCATTCATTATTTGTACTTTTTACACATAATTCTGATGTATATCTTACATTCCATGCCTATTTGAGATACACATCAACAATTTTCACATTCATTTCAATTTTTTTAAAAGAGAGAGCAATGGCATTCCTCTGTGACAAGCACATGTTATGTAAACACAGTATCCTGATGTTCAGAAATATGCCACCATAATTTATAAAATATACATTAATCCCATCTTCTCCTGTTGCTTTTTGGTTTTTTGTTTTGAAAAGTGATTCACTGAGTTCTTTACTTGAAAATAAATCCTATGTATAAGCAGTACAAATTTTTTTTAATGAAAGTTCTGGCAGAATGAAAGTACTTCAGGAGCAAAGGAGACTACACACAAAAAGCTGAAGTCTTGAGTCACTGACATGCACACACAAAAAAGAAAGAAAACTTGCTACCCCCCCCCCCCCCCCCCCCCCCTCCGACACTCCTTTTCAAGTCCCCTTCAGAATTTGTTTGGGAACTGCAGGTAACATATATGTCATAAATAGCCAAAATTTTGGTATGCGCCTCCTGCGACGGCATGCAGCAATCCTAAGATAGGGTCCCACCAGTAATCTTGAAACATAAATATTGCAACACAAATTGCAGCTGTCATAAAATAAATACAAAGAATGTGTATGTTGTTATGTATTTACAACTACTACAATTTGTGTTGCAATATTTATGTTTCAAGATTAGAAGTGCAGCCCTTTAGGTCAAGCCTTTGCAGAAGATGCACACCAAAGTTTTGGTTATTTATGACTCACATGTTACCTGTAGTTCCTAAACAAATTATGAAGATGCCTCGAAAATGAAACATGTAAATAAAGTTCCTCCCATCATTTGCAGCTTAGATTGTTTTTCTTACTGAAAATATGACACTAAGGTTGATGCACTATAACCATGGAGTGGAAGGATTCATATACTTCTGCTTTTCGAGGAGTGATCTCTTTTACTCTGTGTATAAACTGCTTATGTTACCTCAGTATCTTCAGCCACATTACTTCTGTTACAGGAGAAAGAAAACTGGCATTCTACGGATCGGAGCGTGGAATGTCAGAGCCCTTAATTGGGCAGGTAGGTTAGAAAATTTAAAAAGGGAAATGGATAGGTTAAAGTTACAGACGAATGGAAAAACTAGTAGAAGCCGACCTCGGGGAAGATCAGTTCGGATTCCGTAGAAATGTTGGGACACGTGAGGCAATACTGACCCTACAACTTATCTTAGAAGCTAGATTAAGGAAAGGCAAACCTACGTTTCTAGCATTTGTAGACTTAGAGAAAGCTTTTGACAATGTTGACTGGAATACTCTCTTTCAAATTCTGAAGGTGGCAGGGGTAAACTACAGGGGGCGAAAGGCTATTTACAATTTGTACAGAAACCAGATGGCAGTTATAAGAGTGGAGGGGCATGAAAGGGAAGCAGTGGTTGGGAAAGGAGTGAGACAGGGTTGTAGTCTCTCCTCGATGTTATTCAATCTGTATATTGAGCAAGCAGTGAAGGAAACAAAAGAAAAATTCGGAGTTGGTATTAAAATCCATGGAGAAGTAATAAAAACTTTGAGGTTCGCCAATGACATTGTAGTTCTGTCAGAAAGAGCAAAGGACTTGGAAGAGCAGTTGAATGGAATGGATAGTGTCTTGAAAGGAGGGTATAAGATGAACATCAACAAAAGCAAAACGAGGATAATGGAATGTAGTCAAATTAAATCGGGTGATGCTGAGGGAATTAGATTAGGAAATGAGACACTTAAAGTAGTAAAGGAATTTTGCTATTTGGGGAGCAAAATAACTGATGATGGTCGAAGTAGAGAGGATATTAAATGTAGACTGGCAATGGCAAGGAAAGCGTTTCTGAAGAAGAGAAATTTGTTAACATCGAGTATAGATTTAAGTGCCAAGAAGTCATTTCTGAAAGTATTTGTATGGAGTGTAGCCATGTATGAAAGTGAAACATGGACGATAAATAGTTTGGACAAGAAGAGAATAGAAGCTTTTGAAATGTGGTGCTACCGAAGAATGCTGAAGATTAGATGGGTAGATCACATAACTAATGAGGAAGTATTGAATAGGATTGGAGAGAAGAGAAGTTTGTGGCACAACTTGACTAGAAGAAGGGATCGGTTGGTAGGACATGTGTTGAGGCATCAAGGGAACACCAATTTAGTATTGGAGGGCAGCGTGGAGGGTAAAAATCGTAGAGGGAGACCAAGAGATGAATACACTAAGCAGATTCAGAAGGATGTAGGTTGCAGTAGGTACTGGGAGATGAAGAAGCTTGCACATGATAGAGTAGCATGGAGAGCTGCATCAAACCAGTCTCAGGACTGAAGACCACAACAACAACAACAACAACAACAAGTCATAATACCACAGATTTTCGTAATGTGTAGTATATTTCTTTACCAATGCACTGTTTATATTAGCTGTGTCCTTTTCTCCTTTGTTACAATTTTTCATTACTTCGTAGACCATTGTTTGCTTTCCATGAATGTTGTCTTTGATATTGCTCACAAACTGATCCCATGATTTGTTCATAGTTTCTCGATTTATGCTTTTAATAATATTAATTTGGAATTATATATAACCTTATCTAAATCTTCACAGGTCTGCAAATAGGCTTTGTAGGTTTTTCTCTTCTCTTCTATAGTTTTACATATTTCATCATTTCACAGCTGTGGGCCTCTTTTTTTGTGTGCAGTTTTATGGACGTAGCTTTTTATGTTTTTCCACTCAGCTTCTTTATTTTTATCTGTCACTTCCAATTGTAGTAGTTATTCAGTCTCTCTGATCTAGTAAATATACTTCCATAGGCTTATTCATTAGCATCTTATTTTTGTTCATACATTGTTATTTTTCTACACTGCATATAAAGCTATTATTGCAACTTACAAAAAATAGTCAGAGCATACGTCACTGCAACAGAATACCAAGTCTTGTATTTGCTTACTAATCAAACATAAAATCTACAAATCTGAAGCCAGGAAACTGACCTTCCAAAGGCCTTTAATGTTAATAAGCACATCTGAAACAGATTTCAGATTACACGACAGGTCAACATGAAATTTTATCTCTGCCACTGATATTGCTCAGCATCAATTAAAAAAGTCAAAAAGCATGATATGATATGCTTTAGATTGATATGTGCCGAACAAAGTTGTGAGGAATGGAAAAGAACCAAAATTAGCATAAGGAGGTTCATGCAAGAAGTATTCACCAAATTTGAAAGAAAAATTCTACCAACTTGACGGACAATCCTAAGAAGTTTTGGTCTCATGTTAAATCAGTAAATGAATCAAAGACATCTGTCCGTGACAATAATGGTACAAAACAAAGGAAGATCGAGAAATCACCAAAATACTAGTGTCTTTTGCCTAAACTGTTTCACAGAGAAATATAGCACTGTAGTCTCTCTTTTAAATTGTTGTATGAGCCACAAAATGAAGTATTGAAATTAGTAACAAAGGGATGGAAAAGTAACTGAAATCCCTCAACAGAGGAAAGTCTTCTGTATCTGACAGGAAACCAATTTGATTTTGTGTACAGTATATGAAGGAACTTGCTCCTTTGCTAGCAGTAGTGTACCATAGGTCCCTGGTGGAGCGAAGCATTCACAACAATGGAAAAAGCACAGGTCACTCCCATTTTCAAAATGGTCATCGAACAGACACACTAAAATATAGGGCTATATCTCTGACACTGGTCTGTTGTAAAATTTTGGAACATGTTTTATGCATACATATAATGACATTTCTAGACTGAAAATCTCCTCTGTATGAATTAACATTGGATCCCATAAACAATGATTGTGTGAAGCCCAGCTTACTCCATTCATTGATGAGACCCAGAAAGCAGTAGATTTAGGAATCCTGGTAGATGCTGTGTTCCTTGACTGACATCCATTGGAAGACTTCTCAGGAAGTGTAGTCTATTAACAACAGTAGTAGCTTACAAAACACTTGTTTGATCACTACTTGAATATTACTCATCAGTCTAGGATCCATACCAGATAGGATTTATAAAGGAAATGAAAATCCATGGAAGAACAGCACACTTTGTTATAGGTTCACTCAGTGAGCTCAGTGTCATGGAGAAGCTCAGTTAATTCAAGCGGCAAACACTGCAAGAGAAGCATTCTGTACCACAGTGTGGTTTACTGTTAACGTTCTGAGAGCATATGTTCTTGGAAGGGTCAACAAATATATTGTGCTTCCTCCTACACATCTCTCAGACAAAATTATTGAGATTTGAGCCCACACACAAGCTTACCAGCAATTATTTTCCCTGTGAACCATTCGTGACTGGAACAGGAAAAAGGGAAGTGAAAATGGTACACAAAGTACCCTCCACCGCACACTGTAAGGTGGTTTGAGGAGTACAGCTGTAGACAAAACCAGAGGCAACTTCTGACTGATCATACACCTTTGTGCAAGACTGTTATCATAAAGCAACTTTATAAATGCTAGTACACTTCGTGGGAGCTTGGACATCACAGCCCATCTTTGACAATGTACAAGGGCATGCTGAAAAGTAATGCCTCCAAAGTTTTAATGTGAAAACTCATGAAGCTTTCTAAATAACACAAACTTTATTAACATTCTACAGCTTTATTCTTCATGTCAACATTTTAATTTCTCAACATAGTCATCTTGACGACTATCATATTTCTGCTAATGAGAGAGAAGTTTATCGATATGTAGAATGTTTGACTTTGTTGACAGAACCACTACCTCACCTCTGCATGCACCACTTCATCACTATCGAATTGTAGTCACTGAAGGTGTTCTTTAAGTTTTAGAAACAGATGAAAATTGGATTGGGCAAAGTTGGAGCTGTTTGGAGGATGATCGATGACAGTGAACCCAAGACTGTTGCAGATGTCGCATTGCTCATGTATGTTATGGCTTTTTTTATGCTGAAGGAGAGGGTGTTTCACGTGTAGACCAACTCTTCTCCAGTTAAAAACACTGTTTCTTGCCCATGAACATAATTACATTTACACACCGCTTTCTCACATGCTACAATTTGGCCACCCCCACCAGTAGAGGGTTGCAATGTGTGTTAGCGAAGTGGGAATGTCAACTGAGTAATAAGCAACACAAGCAGTACCTCAACTGATATTGAAAACGGAATAAAAATTTCAGAGGTATTACTTTTCGGCATGCTCCCGTATGAGCACAGAGGATCTGTCTGAAGTTCTTGCTCAGCTATTAGCTTTTAGTGTGTGAATGATTGGTGTAAGCAAGAAATGAATGGAAACTGAAACATGTTAAGATTGTCTCAAGATATGTAAACAGGGGGAAAAAATCGTTACTGGTTCCAACTCTGCATGGAGTGATGTAGGAGACTTTATTAATGCCTATCAATCCAACCACACCATTTTCAAAGGAACTGTCCCAGGAAAAATCACAAGAACCACAGTCTGGATGGCCAGACTGTTTCGAACACTACTCCTCCTCAGTAAGAACCTAATGTCTTTCATGCTGTGCCATTTTGCTCAGTAATAGTTATCATCAGATTCAGGCTAACCGATTCTTTATAGCAACGGGAATGTCCCTGCAAAACGAGCCAGTCCATCACAAATTTTCACTGCCATCATTCCATTATACAGCTGATGGTAGTCCATATTCACAACTGTGAATACTTTTCATGATGGCTGTAGTCACCGCAGCATCTGTTCCTTCAGATATGCATGCATGTCCAAATGAACTTCACATCATATTTCGGAATAACACAGGCACTGCAACATTAGATAATTTAATGTTTGACAATAAGTGCGGAAGGGTATGAGAGGGAGGGGGAGAAAGAAACATAGAAGGGGAAAGGACTGTGTAGGCACATTGGAAGGGGGGGGGGGGGGGGGAGATGAAACAGAAGGCATGTCTGAGGCTCAAGAGGGAGCAGCGAAGGACGTAGAAACAGGTGGAAGACAGGAAGTTATAGGATCATGGACGTATGGAACATGGCTTCTAGGTCTTTTACAGCAATACGGGCCATGGAGTAAGGTGTAGGAGCAAGAGTGAAATAAAAGCAAATAAGGATACTGCATAGGTTGGGTAAATATCAGAATACCATTGTTAGCAGTTTGCGGGGGATATTTCTCATTTAAGGACACAATAAGCGAAAGTCCTAATCCTGGCCACCCACAAAACCTACACAATATCCTTGTCCATCACTACTCTACTCCTTGTCTTACCCCCAACCACCAAGCATACCTGTATAATCATTGCCCTTCTCTCCTTTCAATGTGCCAGTCTGCCACTCAACACTACCTCTATGTGCTGTGTAGTTATCTATCCTGTTTCATGTTATTAAATCCTGGAATTTTTTTTTTTTTTTTGACTGATGATAAAATCAAGCACAATGTGTTGAGTTGGCACACTCAGCTGCCTCAAAGTCTTGTAAGGGATCCGTGATCCCACGACCATAGATGCTAGTATCCGACGCCCAGGTCGATAGTAGACAGGAGTCGATTGTCAAGCGCTGCAGGAGGCAGTGAGACGAGTGTCGAGTGCAGAGTAGTACTAGATAGCGTCGAGTGAGAAGTAGTGCGGGAAAGACGGGCAAGAATGGTGGTCGAGTAAAATTCACCGGAGTATGACGACTGAGCACGTCCCCCTGATCGTCGTGGGGTTGACCCTCACTAATACCGATTCGCGAGTGATGTGAAACCAAAGGTGACAAGTGCCGAATTACGTGTTTCGCGTCAACCGCGTCGGCCAGCAACAACCATGGATTGCAGTAAGGATTGTTGTGAATGTTAACCATCAGCATTGCGTGTGACGAAGGACTGGAAATCAGCAACCAATAAAAGATATAACTGTGATTAGTCGTGTAAAGCGAAGGCAGCAACTGCCCCAGCATTTGTGTGTTAGTAGGAAATATATATATCAGTTTGTACATCGCAACCTTTGTGGTCCTTAATAATAGACTAACTTTTTATCATTTCCATTATTCAATCTCAGAACAGCCGCACTTGGTTGAAATACCCCCGAAACCAGCAGGAAAAATGATAGCCTTCATCCATTAAGCACACGGTCATATAATCATAATAATTAACTGTTTGGCAGCTTCAATAAATTACACAAAACCCAATAAGAAATTAAACGGGTGTGTTTCAGTCCGTAGCATCTGAATTCTTCTCACTGACACCAGGTTTATGAACTGTGCAGGTGAGAATTGTCCACACAGAATATTCTTCATTCCTATGATCACTTAGGCCTCTATCTTCAGTAGTCCTGTCATCCAAATGGCTTTATACCATTTCTGCTCTCAATCTAACCTCTCACACACATATCATACCCTATCAAAGCCAGGGCCATCTGTGAAAGCTCCGTGTGGTCTACCAACTTAGCTGCAACCACATTTCATCTCCATAGTGCTATACTTCTGCTCCCTCCTCTCCTTTACCACTCCAGCACAGTCTCCCATTTTTTCAAGTTGTCTTCTTTGTTTTATGGTGGGTCCAAGGTCATCAAGAGAGTATGTTAGCAAGCTGAGCCTCAGATATTTCTCTTTTCATCAACACTTCAACCTCAACACCCTTCTGATAGCAGGAAATTGCTATGTATAGCCACCAGTGCAAATGAAACTGAAAATGAAACTGCATTCTCAATGCAGTTCAGCGGAACATTTTGTATCTCCAATCATGAGTGGGACAAAGTGGTTTGTGTACACTGTTCCATCCATCCACATGCCTCAGAGGTTAATTTCAAGTTTAGAATGTGCAGGCATTAGTACTTTACAGTGGAACAGGTCGCCAGCAGAGGAAGTTGCCTACCAAATTTGCATACACCACATAATGCCATTCAAACATGCAACCGCTCTCGTGAAACTAACCTGGAAGATCTGCCTCTTAGTGGTTGCCAAAGGCCAACACAAGCCAGTGACTACTAAATACAAATTATGGCTTGTAGGTATTCCAAATAGAAGGCAATACAGCTGTGCACTGCCTTTTCTTCTTTTAATGCAATTAGGATGGTGTCAATCCAGACAGTAAGCACCTGTGTCCACATGAACAATTTCGTATCTAGGCATGAATTATGAACAGCAGTACAAACCCGAAGCATAGTGCATACGAAAGATGGGCAAAGGAACACCTGCAATGAAATCTGGATCAGTGACATTGGGTTGTCTTTACCAACAAGTGTAGGATTTCTCAACTGCCAGATGATCATCACTGAAAGGTACTAATGCACATTTCAGGCATGCAGTCGCATAGGCACAATGGAGAGGACCGTCAAGTCATGTTTTGGACTAGTACACATACAAATATTAGATACAAATGTTATCAAGAGTAATTTGAGAGCTGCGCAGTATGAGACAGACACCTTCACCTTATTATCTAACTCCCGAGTTAATATTTTGGTAACAGATTAATCAATTCAAGACTATAGTATATAAGCACACTGCACAATCCTCACAAACACCTTCCTCCAGGACACAGCTGCATGTGGTATTTACTGGCATGAATCCGAATGAATGTGTTTGGGACCTGTTGCGACATGTAGTGCATCATTGCAACAACTCTATCCACACACTAGATGACATCAGTAGGACCACTGTCAATGAGTGGTACATGTCTCTACCACCTAGTGGAGCACCACAACAATAGATTATGATGTGCAGAATGCCTTTATTTTCATTATTATTGTGGTTTTTTTCCATCACAATGCTCATATTTTTAGTTTTCATAAAGCTTTTTTTACTATTCCCTGCTCCCCTTAGATTTAAGCCTACACACATTCACATGGGTGCAGGTGGTGGAAAACCTTTTTCAGCAGTTCATACATAAAAAAACCAAGTTGAACTGCTATCCTTTAATTTTTGACTATGCATGTAAGAAACCTTAAACTGCTGAGCTGTATCACAGAAGAGGGTATACATCTTTGCCAGAAAGGTAACAATAGGTTTCTAGATAACATCTGTCCGTGTTTTTAGTAGTATTTACAAGTATATTTTGAACATCATAAAGATGTTAAGAGTTATGAACAATATGTCAAATCAAAACACCTTTCACCTGTCTAAATTTCCAAATTGTTATTTTTATTGAGCAACCAGTTTTAGCAATATATTACGTCCTCTTCAGGTCCCTGACCCACGTGTAGGAAGATTACCACCTACGGTCCAGTCAAAATAGGGGCCAGCATTCAACAACTGATATCTGTAAATTTCTGACACAGCGATCCCTTCAATCATCATTAGCTGATAAGAGATGATTGAAGGGATCACCGTGTCAAAAATCTATGGACACCAGTAACTGAATGCTAGCCCCTGTTTTGACTGGACCACAGGTGGGAATCTTTCTACACGTTAGTCAGAGAGCCTGAACATGGCATAATACCATATTTATCCCAAGTATAAGATGGCCCTGAATATAAGACAACCCCTATTTTTAAAAGGCTCCTTGAGAAAAATTTATTGTTTAACATGTTCTGACTAATCAAAATTACAACATTTTATTGATATAAGGTATCTGCTTAAAAAGGACCTAGTCTCAACTTATGCCATCTACTGCTTGTCTTCGCCATGATAACACAAGGTGAAATAAAATAAACAAAAGTAATTGTTTACATTAATTTTTACCTTCACTGCCTTTTTTTGTTTAGTTAGCCTGTCATCATCATCATCATCATCATCATCATCATCATCATCATCATCATCCTAACAGGGCAGCTGTGAAACTTAAATCATCATTGTTACAAATATTTGGCTGTTTCTTTTTAACACATTGTGTTTTTTTTTAACACACAGTGAGCGAATTTTGCTTCTAAATTGTTACAAAGACATATCATCTGCCCGCTGCTTTCTCACTGGTTGTGTAGAACGAGCAGCCAACACATCCCTCCAATCATTTTCATCATACCCCATGGAGAGCATATACAACATTACAGCAAGTAATGCTCCGATCTAGAGTTTTAGCATCTCCTATAGAAATGTATGCTATTTTGAATATTTATCCAATTTTAAAGTCAGTTTGATTCAGAGTACAAATGGATTCAGGCAAACTGCCGCTTAAACAAGGTAGATGTTCATAAAAAGCCAGAGTACACAGTACAGCTTTCCAGTGTCGGAAGCAAGACAAAATTTGCTGCCAATTCAGCATTTCCATCCCTGCACATTATAGTTTTAAGCTAAGCTTCTGTGACGCTGTGCTTGAGCAACAGTGAAACACGGATGGCTATATCTTCTAGGATACCTGTTACATTTGGTGTATGTAGTATTTTTAGTAGACCTGTTGCATGTTCTAAGTGTTCTACCAAGAACTCACAGTCTTTGGTTTACTTTCCACACAGCATTATCCATGTGATCATTGCAATGTAAGTTTTTCATAATTGTAAACCTTAAGTATTTAGTTGAATATACAACCTCCAGAAATGTGTGTTTTATCCCGTAATCGGAAATTTAGTGGATTCCTTTTAATGCTCATACGGATGACTTCAGACTTTTCATTATTTAGTGTCAATTGCCACTTTTTCCACCACACATACCATTTCTAATTTTTTTTTAATTTGCTACAATCATCTGATGACTTTATAAGATGGTAAATCACAGTATCGTCTGCAAACAGTGTAAGAGGGCTGCTCAGATTGCCTCCTATATCATTTATGAGATCAGGAATAGCAGAAAGCCTAAAACACTTCCTTGCAAATGCCATACATCACTTCTGTTTTACTCGATGATTTTCTGTCAATTACTACATACTGTGACCCTTCTAACAGGAAATCACAAATTCAGTCACACACTTAAGACAATACTCCATAGACATGCAATTTAATTAAAGTTCCTTGTGAGGAACTTTAAGTTTATTGCCATCACCTGACATATTCATTTGTAATTTACACTAAATGTTTACAGATACACACTTACAGCTACACTGCTACATGAAAGTAACATTGATATCTGAACGAATAATCTGTTCGCTCTGTGAATGAAACTGCACTGTCGCGAAATTCGGCAACAACGCAGCCTGCAGAAGAGAGATTCTGGTAGTCTAGTTTGTAGCTCACGGCTACGTGGTCGGAGAGAGAATGAATCTTACTGGCTGCTAGCAGTTCAGGGTGGGGGATGCACAGAATGGTTGAAAATAGGACTGCCTTCCTACATTATGCGAACTATAGGATTTATTTGATAACACAAAAACACATTTGCAAGATAGCTTATTCGGCAACAAAGAAGAATTGCAGGTAACTGCCCACGAGTGGGTAAATATTATCCTCAAAAAGTGATACCATGATGCAATAATGAAGTTGTCAGAAAGCTGGCAGGTATTTATTGATGTTGGTGGGCTGTACAATATACTGAGAGATCCCATGTACATTGACTCATGTTAATCACTAAATTAGGTACAAAAAATATTGTTGTAAATCATTTTTGATTACCCACATCCAAGAGTGTTCACTTATGCACCAACTGAAGCAATAATGTTTTCTTTACTTCTCTTTGGAGGGGGAGTGGGGGGAACAATAAGGAAAAAACGGAAGACCTTTTTGCAGATAAATTTAAAAAAACAGTAAATTATTTCCTGCACCCACAGGTGAAGAAAATGAGTGAGGAGGAAGCATATCATTTCTGAAGGAGGAAGACAACAGTTTAATGTCTCATTAGTGGTGAGGTCACTGAAAATGGAGCAAAAGATCAGATAGGAGGAGGATGTGGAAAATAATTGACAGTGTCCTTTTGTAAGGAATTATCTTGGCATTCACCTTCACAGATTTAGTGACACATGAGAAACTAAATCTGGATGCCTGAGTAGTAATTTGCACCACATTCCTTTGCAAAGTTATTATAGTGCTTTAACCTCGATACCATCTCACCTGGTGAAATATGTTCTGCATAGCACTATTTTACCAACTCACGTTACATATGAATCTTGTGACTGATACTCTGTGCATGGCTGAGCGATTTGCTTTCATCATCTTACTTGTTTCTACCAAACAAAGCTACATTATGTAAACAGAGACAGACACATCCCTTACTTTAACTGATTAAATACATCAGTTACTAGACTCCTACAATTTTTCCTGTATACATCATTTAAAGAATTTACTTTAAAAAAGTATGAGTTATGTATGACATTTAAAGCTGATTCATCATTTAAAGTTTTTGTGTTTTCAGTTTGTTACTCAATATGAAACACTAAAAAAAAAAGAAGTTGCTGTGTACATACCTGCAGGATCCAAACACACACCACCTGCCTCTCTTACAATAAGATCTCCAGCTGCAATGTCCCAAGCATGGATTCCAAACTCATAATAAGCATCAGCAGCACCCAGGGCTACCATGGCCATATTCATTGCTGCAGACCCTAGTGATCGAGTGCTAAATAAAATGTGATGAAAATAATGAGGTTATTAATTCTCAATATGGAAGTAGGAAATGCAATTTTTAAAATCGAATTTACAAGTACAAGAAACCAGTGATTTTCTTTGTACCCACACCACAAGTGGAAAGAATGAAAAATTATCTTATCCCATAATGAAGTCATATATACTGGCAATGTAAGCACAATAAACAAAGCAATTTTATAATTATTTGTGTATATACTTCTCACTCTAGCAATTAAATGAGAATTTTTTTTAATGTACCGAGTGATCAAAAAGTCAGCATAAATTGGAAAACTTAATAAACCATGGAATAACTTAGACAGAGGGGTAAAAATTGACACACGTGCTTGGAATGACATCGGGTTTTATTAAAAAAAAAAAAAAAAACAGTTGGAAGTATTGCTAGATGCATGAAAGATCTCTTGCGCGTGTCGTTTGGTGGTGATCATGTGCTGAGCCGCCACTTTCGTCATGCTTGGCCTCCCAGGTCCCCAGACCTCAGTCTGTGCTATTATTGGCTTTGGGGTTACCTGAAGTCACAAGTGTATGGCTGAAAGACAATATCAGACACCAATGCCTCACCATAACTCCGGACATGCTTTACAGCGCTGTTCACAACATTATTCCTCGACTACAGCTATTGTTGAGGAATGATGGTGGACATATTGAGCATTTCCTGTAAAGAACATCATCTTTGCTTTGTCTTACTTTGTTATGCTAATTATTGCTATTCTGATCAGATGAAGCGCTATCTGTCGGACATTTTTTGAACGTTTGTATGTTTTTGGTTCTAATAAAACCCCACGTCGTTCCAAGCTTGTGTGTCAATTTGTACCTCTCTATCTACATTATTCTATGATTTATTCAGTTTTCAAATTTATACTGACTTTTTGATCACCTGGTACAATTATGACTAACACAGTATGTTTTTGTAATTGGAAGTTTTTTTTTTTTGTTTTAGTAACATCAACAACATAATCACCATACTTCTTCAATTTTTCCATAAGTGTATGTACACTATCTGATAAAATGTCTCTGCTCAACTGTTGGTGGACATTAATACGGTGTATGCCCACCCTTCACATATATGATGGCATGATCTCTGCTGATGACTCTTTCAATGAGATACCTGAATGTCTGGAGGAATTGCAGCCAATTCTTCCTCAAGATCCAAAACCAGAGAATGTAGTCATGTCAGATGCTGGGCTCTGGAGTGAAGTCGACATTTTAACTCATGCCAAAGATGACCCACTAGGTAAAAGTTGAGACTTTGGGCAGGTCAGGCTATTGCAGGAATGCTATTGTCCACAAAACATTGCCTCAGAGGTGCTCCTTTATGACAGGTTGCACTGTTACGTCAATACAAAAATGCTTGACTCCAAACCATTCCTTTACTAATACAGTACACAGTGAGATAAAATATGTTCATATCCTTCTGGATTTCATGTTTTCTTTAAGCATAATAAGGGGCCACACACTAACCACAATAAGTACCCCCATAATTTAACACCTCCTCCTCCATACTTCACTGCTGACACTACATAAAATGGTACGTAATGTTCTCCAGGTTTCCACGAGATCAAAACACTTCCACTGGACTGCTACTGTGTATAGTATGATTCATCACTCTAAATCTCTCATTACCAGCCATCCAGTGTCCAGATGCGGCACCCTCTACACCATCTCTAGTACTTCCTAGCAATGACTAATAAAATATGTGGCTTATGACGAACTGCTCTATCTTTGTACTTTATCCATTTTAACTGCTGACACACAGTCACTGTGCTAGTTGGTCTAGTGGTAGCACTCTGGGAATCACAAGTGATTATTTCTTCTGATTTTATGTGAATTTTTACGACTACCCTCTGAAATGTTGGATAGTCCCTAGTCCCTGTCTGTCAGTACATGAGGTCCACCTTCCCTTGTTATAAGCTGTGGTTGTTCCTTCGTATTTCTACCTCACAATCATGTCACCAATAGTCGACGTGGGCAGCTTCAGAAGGGTTGAAATGTCCCTGATGGGTCTGTTACTCACATGACATCCAATGACTAGTTCACTTTTGAAGTCACTGAGCCCTCCTGACCAGACCATTCCACTGTTACTGCTCCTCTACTGACAACACAATACTTCCTGCCTCCTTTTATACTAGCAGGTCCATCTCTTGTAATATCTAGTGGTTAATTCCACATTACATAGGGGTGCCTGGATACTTTTGATCAGATATGTACCTTACAGATGAACAGTAACATGAACCAATGAATGTTTAACAATAGAAAATTCAGGTAGGAATGTAGGAAAAGACAGATTGCTACTTACCATAAGACGACACGTTAAGTTTCACACTGGCATAATTAAAATACTCTTAGATAAAGCTTTCGGCCACAGCCTTCATCAGAAAAAGAGAGACATACATCATTCATACATACCTCACATGCACACGACTGCCAACTCCTGCATCTCGGGCCAGAATGCAACTAGCACATGGGATTCAAGCACCAGTGTAGAGGTGGTGGGGAAGGGGAAGAGATAATAGTGTATGGGTGGGGAGAGATACGAACACTGTCTAGGGAAGTATGCAGGGATTAGAATGCCAACAGGTGCAGTGTCAGGAGGTTGTGGGGCAGGGAGGTGGGGAAAAAATGAGTGAAACATGAGGGGAGTGGAGAAATGTGGGAGGACCCTTTGGCAGAGCAAACAGAAAGGTTGGGAGATGAGAATGGAAAGGATATAATAGAGCAGAGGGGGTGGAAACTGTTGAGTGGAGGTTGTGGTGACAATTAAATTACTGTATGTTGAGGCCACGATAATTACATGGAGCAGAGAATGTGTTATAAGGATAACACCCATCTGCGCAGATCAGAAAAGCTACTGGTGGGGTGAAGGATCCACATGGCTTTGTTTGTGAAGCAGCCATTAAAATCAAGTGTGTGATGTTCGGCTGCATGTTGTGCCACAGAGTGCTTTACTTTGCTCTTGGCCACAGTTTGGCCGTGGCCGTTCATCCTGGTGAACAACTGGTTGGTAGTCATACCAACATAAAAAGCTGTTCAATGATTGCAGCAGATATGGTAGATGACATGGCTACTTTCACAGGTGGCCCAGCCCCTGATGGGGTAGGATAAAAATGTGACAGGACTGCAATAGGAAGTGGGTGGATTGGACAGTTTTTTTGCACCTGGATCTTCCACAGGTATATGATGCTTGGGGCAAGGGGTTGGGACTGAAAGTGGCTAGAATGGACTAGGATGTTGTGGAGGTTCCGTGGAAGATGGAACACCACTTTAGGAGAGGTGGGAAGTATCTCAGGTAGGATGTCCCTCATTTCAGGGTATGACAATAGGTAAACAAAGCCCTGACGAAGGATGTGTTTCAGCTGTTCCAGTCCCAGATGGCACTGGGTGATCAAGGGGACATTCCTTTGTGGCTGGTTCTTGGGGGTGGTGGGAGGATTGAAGATGTGAGGGAGAAATGGCATGGGAGATCTGTTTGCGGACTAGGTATAATGCCTATCTGTGGAGGCCTTGGTGAGACCCTCACTATACAGAGCAAGGAAGTTTCTGTGACTGCAGATATGCCATACCCTGGTGGCCAGGCTGTATGTGAGGGATTATTTGATGTGAAAGGGATGACAGCTGTCAAACTGCCGGTACTGTTGGTGGTCAGTGGGATTAAAGTGGACAGAGGTGCAGATGGAGCCATCAGAGAGGAGTGGGTCAACATCTAGAAGGGTGGCACACTGGGTTGACAAGGACCACATGAAGCAGATGGGAGAGAAGGTGTTGAGGTTGTGAAGGAATGAAGATAGAGTGTCTTAGCCCTGAGTCCAGATCATGGAGATATTGTCAATCAATCTGAACCAGACTATGGGTCTGACATTCTGGGAGGCTAGGAAGTCTCCTCTAGATAGTCCATAAAAAGGCTAGTCTATGAGAGTACCATGCAGGTGCTCATAACTGTGTCGCAGATTTGTTCATATACCTTCCCTTCAAAGGAGAAGTAGTTCCGGGTTAGGATAATATTAGTGAGGCGTATGAGGAATGAGGCAGTGGGTTTTGAGTCTGAAGGACATCGGGGAAAGGTAGTGTTCAATAGCAGTACAACCATGGGCATGAGGGAGGTTGGTATATAGGGAGGTGGCATCAACAGTGTTGAGCAGGGATGCAGGACGTAAAGGGGTGGGGATGGACAAGAGTCGGTGAAGGAAATGGTTCATGTCTTTGATGCTGGAAGCTACATTGTGGACATTTAGTTGGAGGTGTTGGTCAATGAGGGCCGAAATTCTTTCAGTGGGGGCACAATAACCAACCACAATGGGGCATCCAGGATTGTTAGATTTGAGGATTTTGGGGAGCATGTAGAAGATGGGTGTGCTGGGTGTCATAGGGGTGATGAGGGAAACGGATCCAGGGGAGATGTTCTGGGAAGGTCCTAAGGCTTTAAGCACAGATTGAAGATTGTATTTGACTTCTGGGATGAGATCACTATGGCACCGTTTACAGGTGGAGGAGTTAGATAATTGGCGGAGGCCTTCTGCCAGGTAGTCACTGAAATTCATAACAACAGTGGTGGAACCTTTGTCTGCAGGTAGTATGATTAGGTCAGGATCTGTTTTGAGGTTGTGTGTGGCTGTTGTCTCTTCTACCGAAAGGTTGGTGTTCTGAGGAAGGGACCTGGGGAAGGATGGTGAGGCTAAGTAGGAGGTAAGGAATTCCTGGAAGGTGACCAGCAAGTGGTTAGATGGGAAGGGAGGTTGGAATATGGTTGGATGGTGGTATGAACTGGAAGAGACAAGGTTCAATGTTGGAATTAGGGTGGTTTGGTTGGATGGATAAGGAGTGCTTCCACTGCAGGGATTGGGAGAAGGACAGTAGATGTTTGACAAGTCCAGCATGGTTATATTTGGGTGTAGGGTTAAAGGTGAGGCCTTTGGATAGAACTAAAACTTCAGTGGGGCTGAGGGTTTGGGTGGAAAGATTAACAACAGTGTTATAGGAATGTTTTGGCTCTGGATTTGGTGAGGAGTCGGTAGGGAGTTTTGGGTGATGTTGCAAGTTGAAAAGGTCAGCTAGGCACAGTTTAGCTGCTATGAGGGGTGGACGAAGAGGAACACTGTGGGTACAATAGGGGCTGTATAGCAGTGCCCCAAGGCGGCAGTAGGTTGTCAGCAGGTTGGATAGCTTATGGAGGTGACATCTGGAATGCTCCTCCAAATGCTGAAGAGCAAGGGATTCAATTACAGAAAGGTGATGATGGAGTAGGGACTGCAGAGAAGTAGTATCTTGTGGAGGGAGCAGAGGTAGTTCTGGGAAGTCTGTGCTATGGATGTGTGTTTTTGCAGTATCAGGTTAGTGAGGGTCAGGGTTTGGCAGAATCTGAAAAGGTGAAAAGGTCATTGTGAAAGGAGGGGTGGGATCCACAGAAAGGAATCTTTATGATTAGGCCCTTTGGGGGAATCCGTGGTTTAGGCAGCACTTGAGAAACACGATGTGGAACTGCATTTTACCCAGGGAATGAGATTTTTTTCGTAAACTGGTGCAGAAAGATGGAGCAAGGTCCATTGTGCAGGAGTGGTGTAAAGGAAATGGGAATGATGCAGTAATGGGCAAAATAGGTGTGAGTGGTTGTGAGAGGAGCCGGATAAGTGAAAACGACATGTAAAAATGCATAAAAAATATGTAAAGACACATAGAAACATGATCTGACAAATAAAAATACGCACAGATATGTAAAAATATCCACAAATATGTAAAAACTTGCAAAAACAGGTCAAACTCAGTGAAACCACATAAAAATACACATACATATGTCAAAAACATACAGAAACTTGGAAGTAAAGAAATGATGAGATATGGGTGTGTGTGTGTGTGTGTGTGTGTGTGTGTGTGTGTGTTACGATAAGCGAAGGGGGTGGGGGGTGGGGGGTGGGGGATGAGAGGGGGAGGGATGGGTTAGGTCAAGGATCAATGGTTCGTGTGGCATGGGCAGGTGTGAAAAAACAAAATACTGAAGTATGTCAGGATGGATGGTGTTCCATTGCCCACCCACAACCTCCTCAACATCCTAGTCCATACCTATGCCACTCCTAATAACTGCTTTCCACAAGCATCACATACCTGTGCAAGACACAGGTGCAAAACTCATCCAGCACTTCCTATTCCAATCCTGTCACAGGTTTATCCTACCCCCTCAGGTGCCAGACCATCTGTGAAAGCAGCAATGTCATTTATCAGCTTTGCTGGAATTATTGCACAGTTTTTTATATTGGTATGATTATCAACCAGCTGTCCACCATGATGAACAGCCACTGCCAAACTGTGGCCAAGAGCAAAATAGACCTGTGGCACAACATGCAGCTGAACAACACACATTTAATTTAATGGCTGCTTCACTACCTGTGCCATCTGAACCCCTCCCTCCACCATCTGCTTTTCTGAACTGCGCAGATAGGAGTTATCCTTACAACACATTCTCTGCTCCTGTAATTATCCCAGCCTCATCCTAGAGTAACATACTACAGTAACATACTGTCCCCCCAACAGTTTCCACCCCCTCTGTCCTATCATCTCCACGCCATTCTCACCTCCCACCCTGTTTATTTGTCATCCTCTGCCAATGCATACACAAGTCTTTCCTCACTCCTCTCCTGGTTTGCTCCTTTTTTCCCCACCTTCCTGCCCCACAACCTCCTGATGCTGCACCTGTTGGCATTCTAGTCCCTCCACACTCCATAAGGCATTGTTCGTCTCTCTCCCCAGCCATACACTACTATCCCTTTCCCTTCCTCGCTCCCTCCAGATTGCTGCTTGAATCCCATGAGTAGCAGCATTCTGGTCTGGCGGTCACGTGTGCATGAGGTGTGCTTGTTTATGTGTATGAATGATGTGTGTCTCTCTTTTACTGATGAAGGTTGTGGCCGAAAGCTTTGCATAAATGTCGTAATTGTGCCTGTCTGCAACCTGTCTTCTTTATGATAAGCAGCAATCTGCCTTTGCCTACACTGTCAATGAAAATTTGAGGAGATAGTATAAGAACTTACACAAAAATTAAAGCCGGAAGAGAATATTAAAATTCATAATTACCCATGAACTATTGGCACCAATTCTGTCACATTCTCCAAAACAACTTTCAGTTTTTCAGGGTCACGACTTGTTCCCATTTCAACCAGCAGTAGGGCTTTCGATAATTCTAACAGGAAAAAAAGAATTACAATTAATATATGAAAACAATTGAAGCCACAGGTAACTTCTTATTTAAATTTTGAATAATTTGCATCACTACATACAACATCAGTTACCTGAAATTTGCTAGCATAGGTGCAGGCACACCCCCATTGGTTTATGATAACACATAGGTACAGAAAGAACCACATTCATGAAATATTGCCAAGATGACACTGCTCTGCCACTTGATTTCTTTCTTTCTTTCTTTTTATATATATATATATATATATATATATATATATATATATATATATATATATATATATATATATATATATAATGGTTATACAGAGTACAGTCACCCACAATGCGACAATCTTCCAAAGAGGATGAACCACTAGCCTTCACCCATAAGTGAATACTACAATCGGAATTTATCTTACAACGTCTACGACAAGTCAAAGACAAACTCCCATGTGGCATAAGGTAGGAACCCTCACCAGAAATAATAATCTCAGATACAGGTATAGTACAGGTATATATATATATATATATATATATATATATATATATATATATATATATATATATATTTTTGGCGGGGGGGGGGGGGGAGGGGGGGGGGAGATATTGCAATCCATAGTATATTCTACTAACACAGACTAGGAGGAAAGGAATCAAAGGGGAAACTCCATGGTACAATTGTGAACAGAAGACAATTTAATAATATCTAATACTTAGGCTAATAGTCATGTCTTTAGAAGAGACCTGGAGACACTGGAAGGTTTCATATAGGCCTAGGTTATATAATGGCAAGGGTTTTCAAACTAAGATTTTAAACTGTATCTGTGGACTGACCATAATTTATTGGTTACGAACTGCAGGTTAAAACTGAAAAGATTTCAGAAGACCCAGATAAATTGAAAGAACCTGAGATTACAGAGTTTCAATTGGAGTATTAGGCAAAAATTCATGGAAATGGCGAAGGAATACAATAGAGAGCAAATGGATACCTTTGGGAGAGGAAATAGTGAAATAAATAGTGAAGGCAGAACTAAAACAAAAAGGTAAAGCCCAACAGAAATTCTTGGATAGCATGAGATGGTGAATTTAGATGACTGAAGGAGGAAAATAAAAAAAGGAAACAAATGAATCAGGGAGTACACACATCTAAAAAGGGAGACCAGAAAATTGCAAAATGGCTAAGGCAGAAAGAATACAGGAGAAAACCAAAGTCGTAGAATCACTCTTGAATGTGGGAAAGATAGTTGCTGCTTATAAGTAACGGTAACAATTTTATTAACTAAAAATTTTGTTATACACAGTACACATACTCAAAAATGGTCACCAAAACTGTTGGCACATTTATCCCATTGCGACACTAGCTGGTCAATTCCATCCTTGAAGAAGCTAGTAGGCTGCTGTTAGATCTTGACCTGGACCCAGTCACACACTTTGTCATCCGTTGTGAATCGATGTCCGCGAATTGCTTGTTTTAGAGGTCCAGACATATGAGTCTCACAGTGAAAGGTTGAGACTGTATGGTAGATGTTCCAGCATTTCCCATCGAAACTGCTGTAATATAGTCTTCACTGCATTGGCAGATTTTTCAAAAGTTCAAGTGTTGATATATTATGGTGTGGGCAGCAGCCACACTAATACCCAGTAACCAATGGATCCCATCCGCGGTGATTCTGTGGTTGTCCAAGACTAAGGCATTCACTTCCACAACCATTTCCAGTGTGATGACATGATGAGCCTGTCCAGGACAAGCATCGTCTTCTAGTAACTTGCACCCCTCAAGGAATCATTTGTGCCATTCCACAACACTTGAACAACACAGACTGTACTCACTATCGATATGTTTCATGGCCTCCAACTCCCTCCATTGCCAAAAATCAAATCACTCCTTGTTGTCCCTGCTTACTCGTCTGCATGTTCAGTAGTGGACGATACCTTGTGTGACCATCTTCTCTCCAGTGTAAAACCACTCTGGCGCTATGAAACATCAAACGTTGTGCATGCGTCAGTCTCTTTACCAATGGATAGCGCTACCATAACCGCTGTTTTGTGGTGCCACCTTATGTGTTAAGGCAAAGGTAGACGCTCTGACCAGGTTTCATTTGAATGAACCTCATACATAGCAATGACAGATCTAAGTTGAAACAAGTCACCTGGAATAGGGGACATTCCCCAAGATTTTTTAAGGTCTTTGGGAAATCCAACCAATACAAAACTACCCTATGTGGCATGTACGATATAACAGACAGCCAAATTACCTACTTTTGAACAGAAACCAGACTACAGTAACAAGAGTCTGTGTACATGAAAAGGAAGCAGTAGTTGAGAAAGGAGTGAGAGAGGGCTGTAAACTATTTCTGTTCTTATCTGATCTGTGCACTGAGCATTTAGTGAAGGAAAATAAGGAAACAAATCTAAGTTGAAACAAGTCACCTGGAGTAGAGGATGTTTCATTAGGATTGTGAAGATTTTTTGGAAAATCAACCAAGACAAAACTGTTACACATGGCACAATGAGAAATTTGGAAGGAGAGTTAAAGTTCAGGAGAAGAAAGAAAAAAATTGATATTTTTTTGATGGTACTCCAATTCTGTTAAGAGTCATTAAGGACTTGGAGGACCAGTTGAACAGAATCCAACAGTGGATTCAAAACAGATTATAAGATGAACATTAACCAAAGCAAAACAAGGGTAATTGAATACAGTCTAATTACTTGCAGCAATGCCAAGGGAATTAGATTAGGAAATCAGATATTAATAGTTTCAGATGAATTTGCTATTTGTATTTGGATAGTAAAATTACTGACAATGGCTGAAGAACTGAGAAGCTATAGAATTCAGAATGGCAATAGGAAGGAAAGTGTTTCCGGAAGTATTTGTCTTGAGTGTACACTTGTACAAAAGTGAAATGAAAACAATAAACATCACACAAATGAAGAAATTAGAAGCATTTGGGATGTGCTGCTACGGAGGAGTCCTTGTACCACTGAAAAGATGAACGCAAGTTTTAGTGTCAAAGGTGTTGAGAAACAGCTGAAATTGCTAAAACTTCACAAATCTCCAGGGCCCAACAAAATCCCTGTCAGATTCTATACTGATTTTTCAGCTGAGTTACCCCCTCTTCCAACTATAATCTACCTTATATCCCTCAAATAAAAACTATGCCCAGTTCTTGGAAAAAGGCAGAGGCACACCCGTCTATAAGAAGTGATCCACAAAACTACCATCCAATATACTTTACATCGATTTGTTTTAGAATCTTAAAATATTTTCTGAGCTCAGACATAATGAGGTAGCTTCAACAGAATGATCTCAATGCCAGCCAGCATGGATTTCGAAAACATCAATCGTGTAAAAGCCAACACACACTTTTCTCACATGACATACGGAAAGCTTTGGATAAAGGCAACTAGGTAAATGCAGTATTTCTTGATTTCTGAAAAGCATTTGACTTGGTGCCACACTTACATGTAGATGTAGATGCTGAATGCTGCAGATTAGATTGGTAGATCAGGTAATTAATGATGAATGATGATGATCTGTATCAAATCTGGGAGAAATGAAATTTATAGCACACTGGACTAAAAGACAAATGGCGACAGTAAAAATATTGAAATTGAGATATTATTCGCTCGCAAACACTCACATCAGCCATTTTCAAGCAGATCTATGACATTTGTCAAACAGCTGATACGTTTCTCTTAGCTGAAAACTATAGACACATCAGGTGGCGGTCAAAGTAATTACTGATAAATACATCCAGCTTTAATATTTTTACTATGACCATCAGTCTGTATGTTTAAAGATTAGGCTATTATAAAATGGAATCTTTTAATAGCATGTGGAACCTAGAAAAGCCTACAGCTGAAAATTTGTAGTGAATTAAGGTTTAAAATATTAACTGCACAGGCCTAAATAAATAAATGAATAAATAAAAAGAGAGTTGACACCAGTTAGATTAGAACACTCGTCCTTTACATTTGTAAACCATCAGTCTACCCACTCAGACATTGAAACAGGTGCAAACACTCATTGTTGGAGTTCTTATAATCCAACCATTTCTACATACTCAAATAACGATTTTTGAACAAAATGATACGATGAGTTAAAGTGCAATGAATCTCAACATATACTGTATCCTAACTATTATATTGCTTCTATTTGACAATGTAAACACCAAGCTAAAGCTTCACAGACTGCCAGAGTTGTGGACACTAGCATTTATGAACTTGGGCATGTATTGTATTGAATAGAGTATTTATTGGTCCTGTGAATCACACATTGTACAGGGCTACATAATGATGTAGGACAAGTCATATAATTGCAATAAAGTCTAACAGAAAACTGTTGTATGGTTTCCAGTATATATCAATATAAGTAACATATGGGAACAAAATTTCACAAATAAACAAATAAATTTTACACATACACATTTCTTACTTTCGGCCTTGATTATCAGATACACACATATGTAATAAACCATATATAATACACAGATAAATCTAAATGTACACATTTCTATTTTGGCCTTAATTGTAAAACTATTTAAATTTTTCACATTTTACATTGTAGATAAAAATTCATCAACACTATAGTAGCAATTCTGTAGCAAGTAGTCACTCACTGCAGTTTTGAATTTATGCATGCCAGTTACTGCCGTAATTTTTTAAAAAATAGGTAGTTTGTATACAGTTTTTCTCCTGCTTGCAAGGGTCCTTTTTGTTTTAGTGTTGTATGTGAAAACTGCATATGTAAATCTGGATTATTCCCTGTGTTGTACAAATGGATATTTAGGTTTTTTGGAGCAATCTTGCTATTTTCATCTACGATTTTCCTTATAAACATTATTGTTTCTAGGATATTAGGCATGGTAATGGAAGAATATGAAGCTTTTTAAATGAAGGTTTGCATGAAGATCGAGCTGCTGTGCCTTCCATGGCTCTTATAATTCTTTTTTTGTGCAACAAAACAGCTTTTGCTGGGTGGTGAATTTCCCCAGAAAATTAAACCACATCTTAGTAGCGATTCTGCTTGGGCATAGTACACATTCTTTATGACTTGCTGTGCATCCAGCAAGAATTTTTATACTATAAAAAGTGGTATTTAATTAACTACATAGGTGTTGTGTATGTTTCTGCCATCTTAGGTCATCTTGGATCCAAACTCCCAGAAATTTGGTGCTATTTACAATTTCAAGTCTTTTGCCTAACAGTTCTATGGTTGCAGTTAAAGGCTTTTTATTCTGCACTGTGTGTAGATGCATAGTGTTTGTTTTTTGTGTGTTTATTATTAAGTTGTTCATTGTGAACCATTCTGATACATGTGAAGTGCTCTTTTTTTATTTCACTTTGGAGCTCTTCTGGAGTCTTTCCTTTGATAAGTATATTTGTATCATTGGCATATTTTATGTACTAATAGTTAGAGCTGGATGTTCCAAGTCATTTACAAACAGCAAGAACAAGATTGGTCCCAGTGCGGAACCCTGTGTGACACCGTATTTAACACGGTGTTTTTCTGATTGATAGGAAATTAAATTTTTTCCTTCTTTGTACAAGACTTCAACTATTTGGAGTCTGTTTTGTAGATATGACTTTACCCACTCATAAGCTGGGCCTCTGACACCAACATTTTCTAGCTTTCTAAGCAATAGACCAGGGTTAATGATGTCAAATGCTTTTGAAAGATCTAGGAATATTGCTGCTATGTGCTCTTTTTTATCTAATGCATTTAAAGCTTCATTTAAGAAGTCGATAATAGCTGTCTCGGAGGATTTACGTTTTCGGAAGCCATGCTCTGTAGCTGAGAAAAGTTTATTTTTGTAAATGAAATCTACAAGTCTTTTATAAAAAAGATTTTTCAGTTATTTTAGAAAAAACAGATTGTAGGAGACTGGCCTGTAATTTTTTATATCTGTTTTTTTCACCCTTTTTGTACAATGGCTTCACTTTAGCTATTTTTAACCTTTCTGGGAAGATTCCCTGAGGAAGTGAACTATTGCATATGTCTACCATGGGCCTAACTACTAAGGGTGTACATTTTTTAATGATATGGTCTGGTATGTTGTCAGTACCAGAGGAAAATTTTGATTTTAGCTCTCCTATTGTTTTTAGCATCTCCTGTTCATCTGTTGGGTATAGGAAGAGAGACTTGTTACTAGGGATAGTTTTAATCTGATTTGCAGTGGCAACATATGGAAAGTTTTACTTCACCAGAATCTCAGCTGCCTGAGAGAAATATGAGTTAAAGTTATTTGCTATCTGCTGGGGATCAGATACAGAAGAGTTTTCTTTCAGTTTGATATTATGGTATTCTCTCCATTTTACTCCTGTTTCATGCCTTATAATGTCCCATGTGGCTTTCATTTTATTTGGTGCATTTGCTTTGAAGGAAGTATTTGCCAATCTTTTTGCTTCTTTTATTACTTTAGTTAAAATCTTTTTGTAATTCTTAAAATAGGAATCAATTCTGGGGATATGGTGTGCTGTCTAGATATTTCATGAAGTAATCTCTTTTTCTTCGCAGATATTTGTATCCCTATTACCACCCATTTTATTTTCAGATCCATTTTTGTGACTGTCTTTTTATGTAGTGGAAAGCAAAGCTCAAAATAATAGCAAAAACTATTGAGGAGTTTGTTGAACTTATCATTTCTACTTTTACATTCATAGATGTCATCCCAAGTTTCTTTACTCAGGTAGTTAAGGAAATGTTGTATATTCCGGTCATTATACTTCCTAGATGTAGTTGTTAGACATTCAGTTGAGCCAGACTGTTTTCCTAATCTTATACTAATTTCTTGGGCTGTGTGGTACCCAAAGCCTGTATTGTGAGTTTGTGTTGAATATTGCAAGGGCACATTTGAAAATATTTGATCAGGGATTGTGGCTGAGGGTTTTGTGATGTGTGTTGGTGTTTCTGAAGTAGCCATTAAATTGAAAGTTGCTAAAAGGTTCAGTAAAGCATTTTTTTGTTTGGACTCACTTGCAAAGTCAATGTTTAAATCCCCACATATAATTAGTTTTCTATTTTTTTGTGTGGTCTTGTGTAAGATATTTTCAAGGTTCTTTAACAAGATGTTAATATCATCAATTGGCGCCCTGTATAGACAAATTATAGCAATTTTTTCAGCCAGGATTTCAGTTCCATTTACCTCAATATCTTTCTCTACGGATAATTTTTCTACGTAAGGCATACATTTAAAATTTATGCTATTTTTAACATAAATGCAGCTACCACCATGTTTATACAGTTTCCAACAAAAACAACTACCCAATACAAAATTTGGAATGCATACCATATGAAGTTTCTCTTTGTCAAGACAATGTTCAGTCAAACATAATACAGGAGTATTTTTCATGTCATTTTCTAACAAAATATGGAATTCATTTACTTTTATTGGATAGTGATTGTACATTTTGATGAAATACCGTCAGGTTTGGAGTTAAACTGAAACTTAGTACTTATATTTAGTCCTTAGTACTTATATTTATACTGGAAATTCTGCCTGGAAGATATTTTTTATTTTCAATTTTCACTTTTGAATTGTACAGTGCTCTGTTCTTGGACTCTCAATTATTCAAGCCAGGCA
The DNA here is from genome assembly GCF_021461395.2 of Schistocerca americana. Taxonomy (NCBI): domain Eukaryota; kingdom Metazoa; phylum Arthropoda; class Insecta; order Orthoptera; family Acrididae; genus Schistocerca; species Schistocerca americana. Next base: position 471,125,092 of record NC_060122.1, on the reverse strand, counting down.
ATCTTTTTACCCCTTAAAATATTGTACAATATGATTTCATAATAGAAACTAATGATAATCATACAAACCTGTTTCCTTTGAAGCATGAATTCTAGTGCCATTCATGTATGAACCTTGTCCTTTTCTTGCAGTGAAAAGCTGCTCTAGCACAGGATTGTATATGATACCAATTTCTGCTGCTTTGTTCTTCCATAAGCCTATAGATATACAAACATTTGGGAAGCCATGAACAAAGTTCATTGTTCCATCGACAGGGTCAATGATCCATGTTGGATCATCTGTTAGTACACATTTCTCACCAGCTGCTGTTGCCTCTTCACCAATAAATCTGAAATATTTTACAAACAGTGATAACGAACTCATTAAAAGACAGACAGTACTTATACCACCAGCATTAATCATTAAAGAATGCACTGATATGTGAATAACTAGAATTAAAGTAATTATTTAACACTAAACACATCATGAGAAACACTACATACTTCAATTACTAAAACAGTACATGTTCTGTACTAAATTCTCAGATTACATCATTCTCCTAAAAGCAAGCACAGTTATGGAGCAGAAAGCAGTTGGAATCTCTCTGTCACAGAATTTTTATCTTTAAAGCACAGAAACTTAAAGTTAGACAATATACCACACTGAGAATCTAATGAATTTCTACTCCAGAAGGATTTTTCTTTCTTGAGCAAATGGTCTCTCGCACAAAGAGAAGAAAATTTAGAAAAATGAAAATAGGAGAAAAAAAGAATTTACCCATAAGAATTGATATACATATAATGCAGCTACAGAGCACAAGCAGTCGAACAGAAGTTATAAATGTGTAAACAAAATCTTCCCTTCAAAACTAAAGAAGTCAGTTTTAGTACAGGTGAGAAGAAGAAACAATTTAAAACAGTAATACTTCTCACATTTAAGGAAACATCTGTTACCATGTTTCAATGTGTAGTCCGCATCCATAGCACAGCGATAGTGTTACTGCCTACCATGCAAGGGGGACCAGGTTCGATTTCCAGCAGGGGACTGGGTGTTGTGCGTCCTTCATCATTATTGACACACAAGTGGTGTCAACTAAAAAGACATGCAATACAGCGCCAAACCCCGAAGGGGATATCCCAGCCAATAAAAGCCATACGATCATTTAATGTCTTTCTTTTTTCTATGTGAATTCTTTGACTTAATTTACACTGTGATGTTTCATCAAAATTCATCAACTCTGTGGTAGTAGATGAGTTTAATACAGACATGCTCTTGCACTGTTTAGAATGGATAAACTGCTTACCTTTAATGTAGCAACAACGAAAACTGCAGGTAAAAATGTTTCGAGCAGTGAAAGGATCAAACACAGATGTGAGGGCTCAAATGGAACATACTTTGGATCTGACCATCATGAGTTAGACATTTGCTAAGTACATAAATTTGCATAATAGTTCTTATTTTTGCATCATTTGAACTCAAGGATTGTAACAACAGCTTTTAATATCTTAGACAGAATTCTGGATAAAAGGAGTCAATGTTTTGAAAACAATCCACTAATCTTGTTGAATCACCATTTAACAGATTCAACTTACATTAGATCATGTAAGATGATAATCAATCAGACTAAGTCCAAATGTTTGACATATCAGTCAGGTTTACCGTATTTGTTACTTGTTACTTACAAATGCTTGCATAAGTTTTACGCAAAAATTTGGAAACAACTGTATAAGACAAAATTTGACGTGACCATGAAGTAGACTTAATAGGTATTACACACTGAGAATACATATTACACACTGAGTGGAAAAACGTCACCTTTATTCGACAAACTTATGGCTGTGTTCCAAACTATGAAGAAAGTTCAGTGCATCAGCAACAAGGAAACACGATGTGCTATGCAGAAAATTGTGTAAAGTTGACATCTTTTTTATTTTACATCATCTGCCCATGCAACATGCAATGCTTTTCACAGTTTGTAAGATAAGCTGTTGATACTCTGAAATATAATCTATGTCATTCAAATAGCAATGGTAGCTTCCCACCTGACATTTCCCATGTACCATTTTTTATGCTCAGAGCCCATGTGTTCATTTCCAACAGGAGGAAAAACAAGTTTTCAAAAAGTTAATAACACTGTTAAAAGGAAGAAAATTTTTGCTTTAAACTAAAATGAAAACACGAGAGACCTTGAACTTCTCAGTAGTCCTAACAAAGTAAGCCATAATCAGTGAATAATGGTAATCATAATTAAATCCATGGCCTCAAAGTGTCGGTTTGTACACTGAACGCAAGGATCTCTGATTGACAAGTCAAGGAGTAAATACAAAAGTCAAAATAACCTCAGAAATATTTTCAGAGAGGAAATATAGCAGATGAAACTAAAATAAATTAGTATGTGAGAGTTGAAACCTCACTGGAAAATTTCATAGTCCTCAAAGAAATCGAGAGACAAATTTAAAGATGACTCTCTAAGAGCATTAGGTGACATCAGCCTTTGGAGGAACAACACATTAGCAAGGAGGAATACTGTTTTTCACATCATATGTTTCTAAAATGACTTTGTGGATCATAACAAGAGGACATAACATGTTTGCTCAAATGACTGGTAAATACGGTGAGCAATAACTGCTCACATTCAGCAACCTCTGGGGAAGCTGGAAGTGTAAAATATTCTGCATGTGATAAGATATTATTATTAACTTTTTAGTCAAATACGATAATATCAGAGTCACAGCAATTTGTGACCTGTTGTTACCCAGCACAGTTATTGTGTACGGTTAGTGATCAAATGTCATCATTGTGAATTACACCAAAGTTGCATGTCCCAAGTTCAACTGATGTAATAAGTGAATGTTTACAGAAAGAAAAAACCTACCTGTGTTTGTCAACATGCTAAAGTAGAGCAGCCTGTCGCAAATCTGAATCAAAATGACAGCCTCACAGGGTAACAATGCAAACACTCTTAAAGGTTGATTGGTGACAAAATTTTCTGTCAGAGCCTGAATTTCACTTTCTTCATCTTATGAATGGATGTTAAAGTGTCACATATGGTTGAAAAAACTTGCATATATTAAATCAAAAACAAGAGCTGACAGTAACACATTGTTTAGCAAATATTATGAGGTTATCTTAAATTCACATGAATGGCAAATGAACAATTCATTATTAATCCAAGCTCATTATATAGATCCTCAACCACCTTTCCTCCAGCAATTGTGCTATGCATTACAGTTATAACATGTACAGATTATAGAATTTACCAGCATTAAAATCATTTCCTGTCTAACTAGTCTCACTATACTCAAGTGATCATTTCAGATGTATTGCCAACTGCACCCAAAGAGTTTGTCACATGTAATGACAATCTGATTTAATAGTATTACAAAAACAATATCCTAAATGTAATGTGACTCTCACATCATACAAAGTCTATATTAAATCTTTATGTTTTTAAATCAATTTTCAACATCTCTGGTACACATCTTTCGCAATATTTCTCACAGTTTTATGTTTCAACGTTTGCTAGTTACGGATGTGGGAATGAAGTTCAAAGAGTAGGTCCCTGCATGTCACAATGGAGGATAACATGCTACGCGTGGTTAAATTCCTACAGTTATTTGGTTTAACTGCCAAGTATGTGCAGTGTTGTATCTGTGGAGAAAGTGTGAGACTGGTGAAAGTTGCTGCATCATATCAGCCTTGCTTTTTCGCAGGAATTGTTTTTGGATTTCTGTCACATTGTTGCTCTTTCAAATGAACTAAATAGATCAATTACGGTTGTTGGTACCCTGTTTTATTAGATTGTGATTTTTTGCTAGGTACATACTGTGATTTATTTTCAGATTTCTGTTTTGATCTTTCGCTATATCATGTTTCTGCCATTGTTAAATTTTGTATATTTCATTATTCATGTGATTTTGTGGCTGTTGTGTTAGATTTCAGTCTGTTCCCACACAACACCCCAAATTTCCCGTGGTCATCCCATTAGCTTTAATATTTATCATGAGGAATTTGTATGATTTCGTATTTTATAGTTACGTTTTCAAACCGCAAACGATTTTAAGATTATATGCCACCATTTGCAAATCGTTTTTGTGTTGCATCTTGGAGCAAAGCTGATAAATGCACACTGTAAGGTAACTGTCAAAAATCTTTTATAAAATAAGACATTTCATAAAATATTTGAAATGTGCACTGGAGTGCTTTTATAATACATTTTTTTTTTAAGTTAACACCTAGTCCTATCTTTTTATAAAATGTTTGTCAAAGATCTTTGACAGCGTAACATGGGCCCAGGTAATAACAATGAACAATGACTCAATGACAGAGAATTAAATGGCAATTAAAAAAAAAAAAAAAAAAAAAAAAAAAAAAAAAAAAAAAAAAAAAAAAAACACCTGTTCAATGCTGCAAGAGCTCATAAACTAACCATCATACTGCATACTCACCTACAAAATCAATATTTAAAACTATGGATGCTTAAAATCTACATTGAAGAACTGGCCACATATATTCTACTGTTATGAATTAGGCATGGGTTTAGCTGTAACAATTAACATATCAAAAGGAAAATTCACTTGAGGAAACTAATTACTGGAAAACCTGTCATCAAGAAGCAATGTCCTAAACACTCCTGACAGAAACACACAAAAGTAGAAAGTACTGTCCTAGCTTTTGGGATTGTTAGTTCCTTAATCAGGTAGGAAAGGGGTGCACTTTGAGAAGAGTTAGGAAGGATGGGTAAGTTACTCAGACCTCATGCAGCAAATGAACCACCTGTTACAAGGAGATCTATTAACATAAAATGTCAAAGATAAATGTAACATTGGTTTGCATTATGGTAGTCACATACTACAGTGTGTGTGTGTGTGTGTGTGTGTGTGTGTGTGTGTGTGTGTGTGTGTGCATATATATATATACACACACACTCCTGGAAATGGAAATAAGAACACCGTGAATTCATTGTCCCAGGAAGGGGAAACTTTATTGACACATTCCTGGGGTCAGATACATCACATGATCACAATGACAGAACCACAGGCACATAGACACAGGCAACAGAGCATGTACAATGTCGGCACTAGTACAGTGTACGGGCACGTGCACCTTCCGCCGACCACTGGCGACAACATCGATGTACTGTGGAGACCTCACGCCCCACGTGTTGAGCAATTCGGCGGTACGTCCACCCGGCCTCCCGCATGCCCACTATACGCCCTCGCTCAAAGTCCGTCAACTGCACATACGGTTCACGTCCACGCTGTCGCGGCATGCTACCAGTGTTAAAGACTGCGATGGAGCTCCGTATGCCACGGCAAACTGGCTGACACTGACGGCGGCGGTGCACAAATGCTGCGCAGCTAGCGCCATTCGACGGCCAACACCGCGGTTCCTGGTGTGTCCGCTGTGCCGGGCGTGTGATCATTGCTTGTACAGCCCTCTCGCAGTGTCCGGATCAAGTATGGTGGGTCTGACACACCGGTGTCAATGTGTTCTTTTTTCCATTTCCAGGAGTATATATATATATATATATATATATATATGAAATCCTCCCCACTCCAGCAAGAGTGTCTTTCCGCCGTCCACCTAACCTTCGTAACCTCTTAGTTCATCCCTATGAAATCCCCAAACCACCTTCCCTACCCTCTGGCTCCTACCCTTGTAACCGCCCCTGGTGTAAAACCTGTCCCATGCACCCTCCCACCACCACCTACTCCAGTCCTGTAACCCGGAAGGTGTACACGATCAAAGGCAGAGCTATGTGTGAAAGCACCCACGCGATCTACCAACTGACCTGCCTACACTGTGACGCATTCTATGTGGGAATGACCAGCAACAAACTGTCTATTCGCATGAATGGACACAGGCAGACAGTGTTTGTTGGTAATGAGGATCACCCTGTGGCTAAACATGCCTTGGTGCACGGCCAGCACATCTTGGCACAGTGTTACACTGTCCAGGTTATCTGGATACTTCCCACTAACACCAACCTATCCGAACTCCGGAGATGGGAACTTGCTCTTCAATATATCCTCTCTTCCCGTTATCCACCAGGCCTCAATCTCCGCTAATTTCAAGTTGCCGCCACTCATACCTCACCTGTCATTCAACAACATCTTTGCCTCTGCACTTCTGCCTCGACTGACATCTCTGCCCAAACTCTTTGTCTTTAAATATGTCTGCTTGTGTCTGTATATGTGTGGATGGATATGTGTGTGTGTGTGCGCGCGAGTGTATACCCATCCTTTTTTCCCCCTAAGGTAAGTCTTTCCGCTCCCGGGATTGGAATGACTCCTTACCCTCTCCCTTAAAACCCACTTCCTTTCGTCTTTCCCTCTCCTTCCCTCTTTGCTGATGAGGCAACAGTTTGTTGCGAAAGCTTGAATTTTGTGTGTATGTTTGTGGGTCTGTCGACCTGCCAGCACTTTCATTTGGTAAGTCAAATCATCTTTGTTTTTAGATATATATGACACTAGACGTTTAATGGAAAATTTGAGGTCTTTCTTTTGATTTTTATGAAGGTATTTGATATAGCACATACTCACTTATGTGACGGAAAATGTGATGATAGTCCAGAGATCAAGAGCTTCTCAACTTCTTTGTCAGTCTCTGTTACAAGGTCAACTTCACACGATTTAAATTCAATATCCTTTTTCTTCCATATACGATCTCTCACTAACTGCAATAAAATGCAAACAACCAGTAACTTGTGATTTTTGAATCTAAACTCTCAAAAAAGCAAATATATGGTAGGATGTCACAGGAGACATGATGGTGTTTTTGACAGCTCTAAGGAAAAACAAAATGACAGCTGTGACCCAATACACTATTCATGTACACAAAATTTTATGAACAAATAACACTTTATTGGTATCTCAAATTGTTTCCAAAGAAACTAGAAACAGAAGCTTAATGCCAGACAAACCATACATATGAAATATACAAAACAATTTTCAGATACTTAAATGACATTTACACTTTTGTATATCAGTAATAACAAGACAAGGCCCTTTGAATAACTGATGAAAAATGGGTATTCTTCCCTGTATCTGTTAGACGAACTTTAACTCAAAAATGTTTATTTCGTTAAAGCATGATTTTTGTTAAAGGGACATACTGGTATATTCAGAAAAGAACAGCTGAAACTATGAGCATTAGTGAACATATTAAAAGACTTCCCTCCGGTAGGGAAAGAAGTATAATGAAAACAAGATCAATAGCGACAGCATTCAAAGATTTCCTGAGGCAAATAAAGCTTTTAACATGCACAATGAATCGGTACAGATATTCCCTTGGACAACATTTTCAACATGTGGTTACAGTGTTTTGCGACTGATCATGTACCTATGTGGCAACAAGCAGCCAGTCTTGTGTATGCGAGTTTAAGACCAAATTCATACTCAAGCAACTGAAAATGACCAGCTTCCTTACACACTCACTTACCTTTCAAACTATTTAATCTAAATCAAACTGTACATTAATAAATGCTTTTACCTGTTATGTGGGGTACACAACCACCACAAATGTAAACTTGAGAAATGGGAAAATGACTATACTGTGGACACCAAACAACTAGGGACAACCAACATCTGTGCAAGGAAAAAATTAAAAGAGAGTTGTGGCAGGATCAGAAAAAAGCTGCAAGTATGACAGGGCAATTACATCCCACAGTAATCAACCATGGAGTTCCGTAGACGGCATCTCCAGGATATTGCCAAGAGGATCAGGAAGGATAACAGAAATTCATAATGACCAGATTATGCACAACTGTATTAGGTGTAATGCCAATTCTCTCCACATAATGTCAAGGAATGTGGCTCAAGTTAGTGATGACTAACATATCCACTTAACGATACCCCCACACCTAACCCTATCCTGCTTTGAAAATATGCTGGGAGGTTTCATGGGGAATTGCAGCCCATTCTTCACAGAGTGCTGCACTGAGGAGAGGTACTGCTGTCGGTCGGTGAGGCCTGGCCTGAAGTCAGTGTTCCAAAACATCCTGAAAGTGTTCTATAGGATTCAGGACAGGACTCTGTGCAGGCCAGTCCAAATTACAGGGATGTTATTGTCGTGTAACCACTCCACCACAGGCCGTGCATTATGAACAGGTGCTCGATCATGTTGAAAGATGCAGTCACCATCCCTGAATTGCTCTTCAACAGTGGGAAGCAAGAAGGTGCTCAAAACATCAATGTAGGCCTGTGCTGTGATACTGCCACGAAAAACAAGGGGTGCAAGCCCCTCTCTATGAAAAAAACAACCACTGGCCCCGAATTTTACTGTTGGCACTACATATGCTGGCAGATGATGTTCACCAGGTATTTGCCATCTCCACACCCTGTGTGATGGTCTGGATAGACTTCTGCATATTACACATTACAACCCTCTTCAACTGTCGGCGGTCTCTGTCAGTCAACAGATGAGATCGGCCTGTACGTTTTTGTGCTGTACATGTCTCTTCACGTTTCCACTTCACTATCACATTGGAAACAGTGGACCTAGGGATGTTTAGGAGTGTGGAAATCTCGCATGCAGCCATATGACACAAGTGAGACTCAATCACCTGACCCCTTTTTAAGTCCGTGAGTTTCGTGGAGTGCCCCATTCTGGTCTCTCACAATATCTAATCACTACTGAGGTTGCTGATACGGAGTACCTGGCAAAAGGTGGCCGCACAATGCACCTAAAATGAAGAACGTTTGTTTTTGGGGGTGTCCATATACTTTTGATCACTTAGTGTACTTTACAAGAGGATGGAATGTGTAGTAGAAACAGTTCTTCGTCTCCCTCTCATCCCAATCATCCAGAATCCAATACTGTATCACAGCCAGATACAATTATATACCTGGGATTCACAGTCGGGAAACGAGGTACTAATGATAAACTACTATCAGGACCTTACCCATAGCTGGAAATTGGCAAAAAGCTAACAAATGACTGTGAGACTGACTGTTTCCAGATAAAATGTTTAGATGTTTATTTATTACTCTTTCAGTATGTTTACCATGCAATTGCCTTCATCAATTGAAGTTATACACGTGCACATACTTTCAGTTAAATGCATATAGTTTTTAACATATACACAAATTGATGATTCGATTACATAATTTACATTCTAGTATATTTCATTACATATCTACACAATTTCACATAAAAATATATCCTCTCTTCCATGATATATTATATGCATATTAATTGCAGTTAGGGGTATTGCAAATTTGGGTGATAAACATATCAATAAATTAGCCTACTGTGCTTATTTTCATTCGATGCTTTCATATGGCATCGTACTTTTGGGTAATTCATCACTATGAGATAAAGTATTCACTGCACAAAAACATGTAATGAGAATATTCGAAGGGGCCCACCCAAGATCACCTTGCAGATACTTATTTAAGGAAATGGGGTGTTCACAGAACCTTCGCAATACATATATGTATGTATCAAATTTGTTATTAAGAACCCACCCCAGTTAAAAAGGAAGAAAAAAAAGCAGCAAAGAACATAGCTACAACACTATAAGAAAGGATGATATTCACTATTCTGTGTTAAAGTTGACTTTAATACAGAAAGGGATGAATTATGCTGCCACAAAAATCTTTGGACACCTACCAAATAGCTTTAAAAGTCTGACAGAAAACCAATCAGTGTTAAAAAATGAATTAAAAGACTTCCTGAACGACAACTATTCCCACTCAATAGATTATGATCACTTATATTTTATTATTATTTACTAGTAATGAGTGTTTTCACCCTCATTATAGATGTTCTTCAGGTTACTTTGAAGGTATTTTTGCCACTAATAATACACCATATTTTGAACTAAACTTCTAACACTGCCTTAAATTTAGTTACATTGGGGATTTTTATTGACTGCGGCAGTTTATTATACATCTTCAGACTTAGGTGTTTGTGGCTATTTGTACCAATGAGAGCCTTGAATATAGTATGTCTAGAATGGAGTTGTTTCTGGTACTGTGCATATGTACATTCATTCTTGGAGTAAATTTCTGTATATTTAATTTGACATATATTAAGCAATCATAAATATGAAGACTTTGGAGTGTCATTATACTGAGTTCACATAGAATGTTTCTTATAGGATTCTCTAGGGCCAAATCCTTGAATCCATCTGACTGCTTTTTTTCTGCCATCCGAAAATGCAGTTTGTACAGTTAATTTCCCCATAATATCACATCATACAGCATCTGTGACAGAAAGAATGTATAGTAACAGAGAACCAGTAATTTTTTGTGGCTAGAGTATTTTAGTTTGTATGGTAGCAAAATCACATGTGCACATTTACCAGTCAGATATTTTATATACTTGCCCCAAGAGGCTAGTCTATTTTGAGGCTCAACAGTGCGCTGACTACATGCCCCATTGTATCCGAATGCGGTGCCGGCTAAGGACTGAGGAAGATATGCCGACCGGTCATTACCGTTGAGCCTTCAAGACCTGTTTGGACAGTGCTTGTTATATAGTTTGAAGAGTCATTAACATAAACAATAAAAAGGAATGGCCCAGAGAAAGAGCCTTATGGGATTCCTCCACTAAATTTCATTAGTTTTGACCTCTCCTTGTTTACATGCACTAATTGCTGTCTGTTGCTTCAGTAGGATTTAACTAAATTTAGTGGTTTACCTACAAAACCATAGTAAACTGTCTTTTTTGCAATAATCTCATGTGATACAGAATCGAAAGCTGTACCAAAGTCTATATGTGAGACACGGGTGATCAGTTTCCTTTCATAAACATTATGAATTGCAATTTACAGACTTTCAATAGCTTTTATGGTTTATTGGTCTGACCTGAATCCAAACTGTCTTCCATTCAGTAAATTGTTATTCTCAAAATACTAGTAGATATATGTATGTATGCAGCTCTCTCTGATCTTAAATATTATAGGAACAATTGATATTAGTCTATAGTCACCTGGTAAGGCTCTGTCACCCTTTTTTTGTAAATTGGAAGAGTAGCTGTAATTTTAAGGCATTCATGAACAGTACTATCATCAAGAATTTTGTTTATAAGATAGAGAAGAGGCTTTCTGATTTCTTTAATTATAGATTTTAGAACATAGTTACTGAACCTATAGTAGTCCTCTGTTCTGGGACTGTTCAACTTATTTATGGCATTAATGATATGAATATAATAGAGGGAAACATTCCACGTGGGAAAAATATATCTAAAAACACAGATGATGTGACTTACCGAACGAAAGTGCTGGCAGGTAGATAGAGACACACAAACAAACACAAACATGAAATTCAAGCTTTCGCAACAAACTGTTGCCTCATCAGGAAAGAGGGAAGGAGAGGGAAAGACGAAAGGATGTGGGTTTTAAGGGAGAGGGTAAGGAGTCATTCCAATCCCGGGAGCGGAAAGACTTACCTTAGGGGGAAAAAAGGGGTATACACTCGCGCACGCACACACACACATATCCATCCGCACGTACACAGACACAAGCAGACATTTGCCTTTACAAATGTCTGCTTGTCTCTGTGTACGTGCGGATGGATATGTGTGTGTGTGCGTGCGCGAGTGTATACCCCTTTTTTCCCCCTAAGGTAAGTCTTTCCGCTCCCGGGATTGGAATGACTCCTTACCCTCTCCCTTAAAACCCACATCCTTTCGTCTTTCCCTCTCCTTCCCTCTTTCCTGATGAGGCAACAGTTTGTTGTGAAAGCTTGAATTTCATGTGTATGTTTGTGTGTCTATCGACCTGCCAGCACTTTCGTTCGGTAAGTAACATCATCTGTGTTTTTAGATATATTTATGGCATTAGTAATGTTTGTAGCAATAATTCTTTTCCAAGCGAATCTTTCATTTGGTTTACTCTGTGACTGCAAAAGGAAGGTCTCGGCATCAAATGTATTATCACTTTGTGATACAAGAGAACTTTCAGAGTTTACAAAATTTTTGTTGCGAGTTTCTTTCCTGTGTTTATCTCACTTTCAATATAATCCAAACTGATTTACACTTATTTTTAAGATTCTAGATGTACTCTTCATTTACTTTGATTTTTGCTACTCTGATTTCAGATTTGTAAATTTTTCTTGAGTTTATAAAGCCTAGTTGAATTTCTTCACACAAGTGTCATCAATTCTGTCCTTCTGTTGGAGTAAAACTATCCTGATTCTACTGAGTTTTTGTTATGTACCACATTTTTGTGTGTTGCGTTTTGTGCCTGTTGCTAATGTTGCATCTTTTAGTAACAAATGAACAGATCCTGTCTAGTGCATGAATTATGAAGGAAATTAATGTGGGGAAACATTCAGTAATGTCTTTCCACTGGTTAATATATTGGACCACTATTTTGGTCTCAGTCATTCCTTATTATTTCAATATTCTTTTCACTGAGAAGTCATATGCAGTTAACATCTTGGAATTATCAATAGCCAGGTTTCCAACTTTGAGCCGAATGTCATAATTGTCAGTTATTCCTAATTTGATGGTGTTACAGTCTTCTCAACTTCTAAACACATTGCTAATTACATTGTGAAGGTATGCTTCCATCCTAGCTGGTTTAGTCACTTAAGCAGTAAAAATTCATTGATCTTAACATATGTAGTATACAAATCACATTTTTGTCTTTATTCACATATAGGTCAATACCTCCTTTGATAAAAATTTTATGATGCTTACATTTAGCAGTCTTGAAAATTAAAGCAGGGAGTTTTCTGCAGCTGTTTCTTCATCAAACGCTGGTGTTTGGTAAACAGATGCAATAACGTGTTTTAAGGCTTGCCCTTTATGTGTAACATAATGAGCTCATTTTTGCTGCAACAACGTACGGTGTTTATGCTGGGCCTAGCTTGTTTATTTACTTTTAGGGTGTGTTATTTATGCTCTTTGTTTTGACCAGGACCAATACATCTCAAGATTGGTCAGGATCATATGTTTCCCTGATCTGGTTCTGAAGGTTGGGAGATGCCACCTGACTTGTTAGAGCCTGCTACTTTATTATGCACCATTTAGTTCCTTTTTTTTGTTTTTTAAAACTTAATAAAAACGACGTACGTAAAACAAATGCATTCTCGTTAAACGACTTTTGTTCCCCGGCATTCAACTGATGGAACACATTTTCACATTTCACGGTTTTACTATTATCTCCACATAAAAGTACTGACAGTGTATAAATCTAGAGCCCGTGGGGACGGTAAAAAACACTTAACTCACTTTGCCAGCATCCTTTGCAAGCTGAAGAACCACCTGATAGCACTCATCCATACTTCCATCCGCCATAACTCGTATATTATCTGAGTATCTGGTAACAGTAGCAACACGGTAGCAGTAAGCAGAGTGCAGACTAGCAGCCGGGGCAGAACATCAGCTGATTTTACATAACGAAGTGTACATTTGTCAACGTTCTTCGAATGTCAAGACCCCCACACTCCGAACCAATGGTAACTGCTCTGAACACGACAGATTCAAGGAGGTTACAAAACCTTGTTTTAACTTTCGTATGCGTGAAGGCCCGTCCACATGCAACGATATAATTGCGCAGAAAGACAATGGCATGTAGACGAGAGGTTTGCACAGAAATTTGACTTGCACAAACCTGGAGGTTGCAGTTGGGGTTTGATGAAACTTACTCAAATCTGTGGGCCTCAAACACATATGGGTCGACAAATTGTAGCGTGTGGACAGGAGATAGCAGCAAATACGGCGCGTGTTTCTTGTCTGTGTGCCCACAGTGAATTATAAATGGTAGATGCATGTCAGGGCTTTAGTGGTTTTCATTGCTTTATTTATTGAAATGTATAGGGAGATGGCTGCAGGCACTGCAGGTAACTAAGAGCTATCCTCAGTTCCTCTTGTAGGTGCTACTGATAGGAATCATTTCATCAAACTGAAGTGGCACTAGCAAAAGGTTAACTCGATCAAAATTCTCAGATCTGCTTGCTTTGCACTTAGAAATCGCTCTCATTATGAAAGAAAATTTTCAGTTTTCAAGCCTCGTCATTTCCAAAAGCACACTCAAGACTTTTTGTTCCTGATGGGGAGGCAGAGATAGCCGTCAACAGCTCGAATACTTTATCCAAAATGACGTAAAGATGTAATCTTATGTGACAGTCTAGCAAAAACAAGTATATCCCGTTTATTCTTAAGAAGAGTGCAGTCAGAATATTGTGGTAATGGAATATCTTGTAACAGTGCCTTCAGATAAATAGTGATCTTACACTTTTTTTTATTTCCTAACATAGCACCTGGTTCACAACAACAGTGAACTGGAGGTGAAATGTACTACAGTATCAAATAAAAATACTTCGCTACTACAATACCAGGACTAAAACTTTCCACACAGAGTACGAGTTCATATTTTATAGTTCAGAAAGGAGCTTTATATTCTGGTGCAAATGAATACAAACAGATTTCTGGTAGACTTCGTACAGAGAACTGAAAATCCAGACGCAGAAACAAACTACACTTCAGCTCATTGGGAACACCTAAAGTTTCTAAAAATATATTGAGTTTCAAATACATACAAAACTGCAAAAATATAATCCGAAATTTCTCAGGATTGATATATTACGATATTGAATACAGGTACATCATTTGCCTTGATGATATATTCTTTCACGACAACATGAATAGCTTTGCATTGTTTGGGTACGATATCATTTTGAACTCAATGCTCGTTTCGCAATGGCAGTAGAAAATTCTAGATCTTTGTACTACTATAGCCAGAAATCTTAACACCACCGTCAGCTGCTTATGTGGAAATTGCTTTACTCGAACAATTATTTTTTCTTATTACACGAGAAGCTGTGAAAGTTGAAAGATAATTGTATGTTTCCAGATCCATCCGCAAATAATTGCGCCAGTCGTAGTGTTCGCCCTGCAACTCGAGAAGTAAATTTATATCAGAAAACTGGCTTCGCTTAAGCAGCCGCTGTCTAGATCATTTTGATCGGTTTTCCTGTTTCTTGCATTTTATTTGCTTTTCTTTGCAACACAAACCGTGAACGCAGACAATAACAGGACTTTCCCATTTACGAATTTCTGAGTAACGGAAATAAACTTCGAGGTTAAGAGATAGTAGTTATTTGCCGCTGAAATTTCTTTCGTAGACAGATGGCGAGCGATCACTATATTGGATAGGCTCTCTAGACTCAACACATCTGCAACATTTTGTTATATTCACAGACGCTTACGCAGAAATCTGCGCAAGCAGATCGTTGCTGCGAACGGGCTTTGGCATACCCGTGCAAGTAGCGTGCTTCTGCTCACATCACATCTGGGCAGTGAGATGTGCGCAAACCTGGAAGTTGGAGTTTTGAGCGAAACTGCTCAAATCTGTGGGTTCAAAACACCCCTGTGCAGACAAGCAGGAGCGCATGGACAGGAGATCGCCGCAAATCTGGCGTGTGAAATGTGTTTGAGTTATCTGTTTGTTCACTTTAATGTTTCTCATGCGTGTTTGAGTGATGAATTTTAAAATAACAAATGTACTTCAGTGCTTTAAAAAGTTCATTGCTGAATTTATCGAAATATGTAGTAGTTACATATGTTTGTGGAAATTCAAGAGCAGGAAAAACACTGCTGAAAAAAAAAGGCATCTGCTTACAATTCTTTAATACAGAAAATACGTGCAGTCGACTCTACAGCAAATAGAAACGGCAATAAAAGATAGACTTCATTACCACAATACTATAAGTAAAACTTTCCAAACAGACTATGAATCCCTGTCCAAAGTTCACAATGGAGATTTATATTTTGGTGCAAAGGTTTTGAAGAGGTCGCTGGTGTACTTCAGGCAGGGACTTAGAAATCCTGACTTAGAAGCAAACTAAACTATCACTCATTGGTCACACATATAATTACAAAGAATACACTGTGTTTCAAACTCATCTACAACTAAAAATTGATAACTATCCTACAGGACGTGTGCAATGGAAGACATCTACACTCCTGAATTCTTCCTCGTTGCCTCCAAAGACGATCAAGCGCTTAAGACCTAACTTGTCAGAACTGAGGTACAGTACGTTACTTGCATTTGTGAAATCCTCCTCCAACACAGTATAAATAGCTTCGCATGTGTTGAGTATAATTTTCCTTCTTGGCTTTTTCGTAACTGAGTAGAAGATTGTAGGCCTTTGTAGCTCCTTCCTGTCGCCAAGGATCTTATTGTCACTGTCAGCCGCTTATGTTGAGAAATTGCTCTCTTCACACAAGTATTTTTCCATCTTACATGAGAAGTTATGAGCGTCAAAAGACAATTACACCTACGAAATTTAAAATCCCGGCGAATTGAATGTTGAAAGAGTTATCCAAAAAGATTTCGGGCTTGCAGCCGGTTGTCGTTAGCTTCCATCCACGATATTTCGACTGGACAACTGCCAGCCATCCTCAGATGAGCCATCGAAGACTGACGAAGACGCCCTCCGTTCCGCAATATATCGCGTGCAGCGAGTATTCCGCGCATGCGTCAAAATCATATTTATTATTGACAGACGAACCGCACCGCCCGCCAGCAGCGCCCTCGCTAGTGGATCTGCAGAACTCAGCTGTCCACGGCGTCGTCAATTGCCGCGGCCATCGGAGTACTCTGACGCCTTCGTCTGGAGCAGATCTTAGAGATGACGGGGTTCCACGCTTTATCTAGCTGGTAGCCATTGTCACGGTTCATAAGATTGTGTGTTATGCGAATCTCCAATGATTCTTTTTATGACGGAGTCCCAAAGGGATGTTGCTGTGGCCAAAATTGTTGTCTTGTCCTACTCCATTGAGTGTCCAATGGAAATTCAATGCTCACCAATTGCAGACTTGCTAGGTTGCAAAAGGCGAGTACAGCGCTGATGTTCAGTCCAACGTTCTCCTACTGTTCCCAATGTTTGTCCTATATATGGCATACCACACTGACAAGGTATTTTATAAATTCCCACCTTCCGAAATACCATATCATCTTTCACTGATCCCAGCAGGTCGGAAATGTTCGATGGTGGATGGAAAATCACTTTCACTTCGAAACTGGGGAGGATTCTTGCAATTTTGAAGGAAATGTTGCCAACAAAGGGAAGAAAAGCTAAAGATTTAGTAGGCGTGCTCTCTTCTTTCTCCACTCCCTGTTTCTTTGGCTTAATTGCAAGTGCCTTGCTAATTTGCTGGGTAGAATATCCATTCTCTTTGAAAACCCTCTTCAGGTGGGCAAGCTCTTCAGGCAAACTATCTGCATCTGACACTACATGAGCTCTGTGTACAAGTGTTTTAAGTACACTCATTGTTTGCAATTGGTGATGGCAGCTGGACGAATTTAAATACAAGTCAGTATGTGTAGGCCTTCGATAAACTGAATGCCCCAGAGAACCATCAATCTTCCATCTAACTAGCACATCCAAGAAGGGGAGGCAACCATTTTTCTTCAATGCCGTGGTAAACCAAATGTTCTCATGGTGGAGTTGAGGTGATCTAAAAACTCCATTA
Source organism: Schistocerca americana (assembly GCF_021461395.2). Lineage (NCBI taxonomy): Eukaryota > Metazoa > Arthropoda > Insecta > Orthoptera > Acrididae > Schistocerca > Schistocerca americana. The sequence goes on along the minus strand of NC_060122.1, from coordinate 471,107,680 downwards.
ATTTGTCTTCTCCATGAGGCCACACTATGAAAGTGTCATCCACATACCTCCAAAAAACAGTTGGTTTGAGAGCTGCCGATTCAAGTGCTCTCTCCTCAAAATCCTCCATAAAAAGGGTTGGGTTGGGTTGGGCTGGGTTGGGTTGTTTGGGGGAAGAGACCAAACAGCGAGCTCATCGGATCAGAGAAGGAAGTCGGCCGTGCCCTTTCAAAGGAACTATCCCAGCATTTGCCTGGAGCGATTTAGGGAAATCACGGAAAACCTAAATCAGGATGGCTGGACGTGGGATTGAACCGTCATCCTCCCGAATGAATAAAAAGGTTGCCCACCAAGGGGGACAAGGGGCTACCCATGGCAACACCGTCAATCTGTTCAAAATATTCTTGGTTGAACATAAAATATGTTGAGGAGACAGCGTGGCGAAACAAAGCAGTGATTCCCACCTGAAACTTATTGCCAATCAGTGCCAAGGAGTCTGCAAGGGGTACCTTTGTAAAAAGAGACACCACATCAAAACTAACTAAAAGATCAGAAGTACTTAGGCGGAGAGCCCCCAGTCTGTTGATAAAATCGGTCGAGTTTCGTATGTGATGTGAACATTTGAGCATAAATGGCCTCAGCAAGGATGCAAGATGTTTGGCTAAATCGTAAGTGGGGGCCCCAATATCGCTGACTATTGACCGTAAGGGTAGTCCGTCTTTATGTACCTTTGGAAAGCCATACAGTCTTGGAGGTATGCTGCCATGAGGTCTTAAGCACTTGATCGTCTTTGGAGGCAACGAGGAAGAATTCAGGAGTGTAGATGTCTTCCATTGCACACGTCCTGTAGGATAGTTATCAATCTTTCTGTAGGCAGAATCACTTAGCAGACCATACAACTTATCCACATACAAACTGCGAGGTAACAGTACATTTAAATTGCCTTTATCGGCCTTCAGTACCACAACATCCGGATCTTCTCGGAGATTTCACAGTGCAGCCCTTTCTGCAGAGGTTATGTTACTGTGTAGAGGAGGAGCTTTAAGAAGAGCACGGCAAGTTTCCCTCCTTACTTCTTCCGCAGTTTCCATAGGAAGGTGTCGTACGGCTTCTTCAACACCACTCACAAAACTTATCAGAGGCGGTGCTCTAGGTGTAGGTGCAAAATTCAAACCCTTACTTAATACCAACAGCGTCGCGTCGTACAAATTCTTGTCCGTGAAGTTAACGATGGAACATCGTGCAGTAATCCCCTTTGGCGACGACTGTTTTGGCACAAGACGATCAAATTTTGACATCTGCCGATAACTTGCATCCTTGTGTACCCACGCAAATTTAGCGGAAGTCACTCCATCAACCCAGTCCCATAATACAGTAGACAGATGTGCTGCAATCTTCAGATGCAAGTGGAACAATTCTTCTGAAATGGCAGCCAATCTTTGTCTTGTGTGGCAAATCCTCTCTTTAACAACAGCGTGACTGGCCTTTTCCATTATCTTCCATGCAGTGGCAGTCTTAATAAAATGTGTCACTCTGGCAAATTTTGGTATTATGCCATGGTCCCAACATCTCAATAAAAAGGTCAAAGAACACAAAAGCTTAGCTCTCTTACCACACAGTTTGTCAAAACTTCTTACATGTGAGGTCATCTCCTCCCCGTAAAGGCGTCTGTTGTGAAATGTAAAATTTTCCCGGCGAACTATATTTTGACTGGACAACTGCCAGCCATCCTCAGATGAGCCATCGAAGACTGACGAAGACGCCCTCTGTTCTGCAATATATGGCGTGCAGCGAGCATTCTGTGCATGCGTCAAAATCATATTGTCAGACGAACCACACTGCCCACCAGCAGTGCCCTCACTGGTGGAACTGCAGAACTCAACTGTCTTCGGCGTTGTCAATTGCCGCGGCTATCGGAGTACTCTGACGTCTTAATCTGGAGCAGATCTTAGAGATGACGGGGTTCCACGCACTATCTAGCTGGTAGCCATTGTCACGGTTCATAAGATTGTGTGTCATGTGAATTTCCACTGATTCTTTTATGATGGAGTCCCAAATGGATGTTGCCCTGTGGCCAAAATTGTTGTCTTGTCATACTCCATCGAGTGTCAGGGGAAATTTAATGCTCAGCAATTGCAGACTTGCTAGGTTGCAAAAGGCGAGTACAGCGTTGATGTTCAGTGCAACATTATTCTACTGTTCGCAATGTTTGTCCAAATATAACACATGCCACACTGACAAGGTATTTTATAAATTCCCGCATTCCGCAGTACCAGATTGTCTTTCACTGATCCCAGCAGGTCGGAAATCTTCGATGGTGGGCAGAAAATCACTTTCACTTTGAAACCGTGGAAGATTCTTGCAATTTTGAAGGAAATGTTGCCAGTGTGCCCAGTGCGCATGCACCTCCCATGTGGTCCCCAGAAAACGCATGTAACAATCAGAAAGGAATTAGAGAAACACTGTGTATAAAATTAGTACTGTACCAGGCCTGCCAATCTGCCACAAAATGTGCAGACTGGCAACAGGCAGACTATGTGCAGCTAAAACTGTTATTGATCCATCCAGCACAGCTGACTCAGGGACTGCTCAGACTGATGTCAACACTCACATCACTCCAGAGCGTGAAAGAGCTTCAAACATTGAGAATACTGACAATGCATTCAATGTGAGACTTAATATGCAACAATTCTAGTTAAATGACATAAATGTGAAACTGGTAGATGACTTTGTCACATTTGAAGACAATGAGGAATATCACCTTAATAATTGTTTTACTTCCGGACAGCTTACTTGCAGCTACAAACTATTTCACAGCGTGGCAAAAACATTGTAGCAGTCAGCAACCAGTTTACTAACGATCACAGCTCCTAGGAAATAACTGCTGCCAGCAATCCTGCAGGTGGAGATGGATAATACCACACCTCCTGTCTGGTCACCTCCACAGCTGAGCACTCTGCCACTGCAACTTAATAATCTCAATGCCGACCAGCATTCCTTAGTTGTCCCTGATAACACCCCCCCCCCCCCCCTCAATTTAGCCATTATCACCTGTACTAAGGAGGGGAGAGGGACATAAGAACTACACTCCGTCTTCTTGTCGTGAAGCAAGCCAGCTATGAGTAGTTATCATTTGAGAGTTCTAGAGCAGGCAATAAAAGCTAATGAAACCGTCAGCTCGATTATCATACCCCCTTTTTTTTCCCTAACATAAGAACCACAATTTTTCACATCAAAAAATTCCTGTCCTAACACAGCAATAACAATGTGATTAATACTAAGAGATTCCAAACAGTAAAAATTAAAACTTCCTGGCAGATTAAAACTGCGTGCTGGACCGAGACTCGAACTCAGGACCTTTGCCTTTCGTGGGCAAGTGCTCTACCAACTGAGCTACCCAAGTACGAATCACTCCCCGTCATCACAGCTTTACTTCCGCCAGTACCTTGTCTCCTACCTTCCAAACAAATTAGATGAACCTTTTTATATTGGAATGAGTATTTGAGATATTTCTAAAATTTAATTCTATTATTTTCATGTTCGGTGGCAGGAGGAACAAGACATTTGGTCAGGTGAATACAGGGTTATAAATACAACATCAAATAGGGGTAATGCAGGAGTAGGTTTAATAATGAATAAAAAAATAGGAGTGCGGGTAAGCTACTACAAACAGCATAGTGAATGCATTATTGTGGCCAAGATAGACACGAAGCCCATGCTTACTACAGCAGTACAACTTAATATGCCAACTAGCTCTGCAGATGATGAAGAAATTGATGAAATGTATGATGAGATAAAAGAAATTATTCAGGTAGTGAAAGGAGACCAAAATTTAATAGTCATGGGTGACTGTAATTCGAGAGTAGGAAAAGGGAGAGAAGGAAACATAGTAGGAGAATATGGATTGGGGGTAAGAAATGAATGAGGAAGCCGCTTTGTAGAATTTTGCACAGAGCATAACTTGATCATAGCTAACACTTGGTTCAAGAATCATGAAAGAAGGTTGTATACATGGAAGAGTCCTGGAGATACTAAAATGTATCAGATAGATTATATAATGGTAAGACAGAGATTTAGGAACCAGGTTTTAAATTGTAAGACATTTCCAGGGGCAGATGTGGACTCTGACCACAATCTATTGGTTATAAACTGTAGATTAAAATTGAAGAAACTGCAAAAAGGTGGGAATTTAAGGAGATGGAACCTGGGTAAACTGACTAAACCAGAGGTTGTACAGAGTTTCAGGGAGAGCATAAGGGAACAATTGTCAGGAATGGGGGAAAGAAATACAGTAGAAGAAGAATGAGTAGCTTTGAGGGATGAAATAGTGAAGGCAGCAGAGGATCAAGTAGGTAAAAACACGAGGGTTAGTAGAAAACCTTGGGTAACAGAAGATATACTGAATTTAATTGATGAAAGGAAAAAATATAAAAATGCAGTAAATGAAGCAGGCAAAAAGGAATAGAAACGTCTCAAAAATGAGATTGACAGGAAGTGGAAAATGGCTAAGCAGGGATGGCTAGAGGACAAATGTAAGGATGTAGAGGCTTATCTCACTAGGGGCAAGATAGATACTGCCTACAGGAAAATTAAAGAGACCTTTGGAGAAAAGAGAGCCACTGGTATGAATATCAAGAGCTCAGATGGAAACCCAGTTCTAAGCAAAGAAGGGAAGGCAGAAAGGTGGAAGGAGTATATAGAGGGTCTATACAAGGGCGATGTACTTGAGGACAATATTATGGAAATGGAAGAGGATATAGATGCAGATGAAATGGGAGATACGACACTGCGTGAAGAGTTTGACAGAGCACTGAAAGACCTGGGTCGAAACAAGGCCCCGGGAGTAGACAACATTCCATTAGAACTACTGAGCCATGGGAGAGCCAGTCCTGACAAAACTCTACCATCTGGTGAGCAAGATGTATGAGACAGACGAAATACCCTCAGACTTCAAGAAGAATATAATAATTCCAATCCCAAAGAAAGCAGGTGTTGACAGATGTGAAAATTACCGAACCATCAGTTTAATAAGTTACAGCTGCAAAATACTAATGCGAATTCTTTACAGACGAATGGAAAAACTGGTAGAAGCTGATCTCGGGGAAGATCAGTTTGGATTCCGTAGAAATGTTGGAACACGTGAGGCAATACTGACCTTACGACTTATCTTTGAAGAAAGATTAAGAAAAGGCAAATATACATTTCTAGCATTTGTAGACTTAGAGGAAGTTTTTGACAATGTTGACTGGAATACTCTCTTTCAAATTCTATAGGTGGCAGGGGTAAAATACAGGGAGCGAAAGGCTATTTACAATTTGTACGGAAGGGAATGAGACAGGGTTGTAGCCTCTTCCCAATGTTATTCAATCTGTATATTGAGCAAGCAGTAAAGGAAACAAAAGAAAAATTCGGAGTAGGTATTAAAATCCATGGAGAAGAAATAAAAACTTTGAGGTTCGCCGATGACATTGTAATTCTGTCAGAGACAGCAAAGGACTTGGAAGAGCAGTTGGACGGAATGGACAGTGTCTTGAAAGGCTGATATAAGATGAACATCAACAAAAGCAAAACGAGAATAATGGAATGTAGTCAAATTAAATCGGGTGATGCTGAGGGAATTAGATTAGGAACTGAGACACTTAAAGTAATAAAGGAGTTTTGCTATTTGGGGAGCAAAATAACTGATGATGGTCGAAGTAGAGAGGATATAAAATGTAGACTGGCAAAGGCAAGGAAAGCGTTTCTGAAGAAGAGAAATTTGTTAACATCGAGTTTAGATTTAAGTGTCAGGAAGTAATTTCTGAAAGTATTTGTATGGAGTGTAGCCATGTATGGAAATGAAACATGGACGATAAATAGTTTGGACCAGAAGAGAATAGAAGCTTTTGAAATGTGGTGCTACAGAAGAATGCTGAAGATTAGATGGGTAGTTCACATAACTAATGAGGAGGTATTGAATAGAATTGGGGAGAAGAGGAGTTTGTGGCACAACTTGACAAGAAGAAGGGACTGGTTGGTAGAACATGTTCTGAGGCATCAGGGGATCACAAATTTGGCATTGGACGGCACCGTGGAGGGCAAAAATCGTAGAGGGAGACCAAGAGATGAATACACTAAGCAGATTCAGAAGGATGTAGGTTGCAGTAAGTACTGGGAGATGAAGAAGCTTGTACAGGATAGAGTAGCATGGAGAGCTGCATCAAACCAGTCTCAGGACTGAAGACCACAACAACAACAACAACAACAACATTTTCATTATAATGTTATGGAAACAAAAAATGGAGAAAATATTGATTTATGTTATATGGATACAGATTCTTTTATATATGGTAGAAGAACTGGAGATTTTTGTACCAATATAAAACCAATGATAAGCGAATTTGATGGAAGTGATTATTAAAAACATAATATTTATGGATTACCACTAGTAAACAAAAAATGTTTAGGAAAAATCAAAGATGAAAATATGGAAAAAAATATGTTAGAACACGTTTGTTTAAAATCCATCATGAATGCTGGAATGAAGTAGAGTATAAAGCTTGTGAAGGGGTTAAGGAATCTAAACAATCTAAAGGAGTTAAAAAAAAACTGTAGTAAAAAGTGAAATTACTTTCAATGATTAAAAAAAATGTTTAGACAATAAAATAAAACAATATAGGAAAATGGATTTAATTAGACCTTATAAACATGAATTTCATACTGTTGAATGCAGTAAAACCATTAAAGCGCCAGTGATGATAAAATATGCATATTAGAAAACAGAATAGACACTTTACCACACAGACATTATAAAATAAAAGAATTACATGTAAACAAATAAAAATTAATTCTGATTAAAAAAATTGATTCTGATCAGATTTTAGTATTTTTCCCTGAAAATCTAATTTCTGATGATTTTTAAATTAATTCCAGATACAAATTTTCCACAAAAACATTCAACTTTTTCACAATATTTTGATTCACATTTTTTAATAAAAAAGCTTTGCTACACTCTTTTCAGTACTTGTTGTTACAACAATTTAAACATTTCCTTTCTTTATTTTGGAGGCCTATAATTACGTTAATGAATATGAACCATCTTCTACCTCTTTTTTACAATCTTTGCAAATACATGTTTATTGACTCCAGTTTTTAGGCAGATCTTTTATAGGTCTGAAATTATTTTTTGTATTGGCTTCATTTTTTATGCAATCCATGCAAACTGTTTTTGAGGGTATTCCTTTTTGTTATTTTTATTTCTTTATTAATTTCTTTTTCTTGTTTGTACAAGGGACAAATCAGTTTAATTGCACTCTCTGCTTTTTATAAATATATTTAGCAAATAAAAAAATGAAAAAATAAAAATTTACATTAAAATTTTGTTTAGACCTTGTGAACAACATGCTTAAATATAATGACAAAGTTTTAATAATTATTGATGGCAGAAAATCTGATTTTTAATTGGAACAGAGAGAGTGACAACTCTGTTCACTAGCCAGTATGTACACTAATAAACAAAGCAGAGGAAAGATGACAATGAAGTAAAGGAGGTGGAAGGGAACAGCACAGCTCAACAGCAGTGCAGTCTTGCAAACCTGTCCAGTGCTCTCCAGTATGGCAAACTGCCTGCACAATGCTCCATCCATTATGAGCTGAACATCAGTGCCTACAATGTGCTATGTATTCCTTTATGTGTATGTTAAATGGTTGGATTCTCTATTTGCCTACAGCTGCATAAATTAGGAAGGTTTATGCAGTAGTCTTGTTTCTGGAACAACGCTGGATGATCCAGTTGTGATGAAACAATCCCCATAATCTGTGGCACAATAAATCCGCAGCAACCTTGCCATCTTGTTGCAGTTTGCTCTGATACATGCATTCAAATCACAAATCCATATCAGTATGACTGGCAGGCACAGCAAAACCTACTGTCCTGTGAGATTTGGTGCAAGAACTACATTGGTTAAAATTTAGCATAGTGATTAGCAAAGAAACTTAAGACTTGCACTGCTTTAGAAAGTGTAGATTTATTCATGCTAGAATACCCAACATATCTAACATGTAATAAAGATCTACAGCCAGCGCGCTTACAGCAACCCCTATAATATTATTGGCTGGCCACAGAAGATTTATTCTTGAATTATTTCTTATTTGCACAGTAGATCATATCAGGCAAACAATTAGGAGATGGCAAAGTACTGACTGGAAAGTAAATTACGTATCCTCACCACATTTTATGTTTGCTTAAGCCACCGATGTGCTTTGCTACAGTCATCAATCAACATAAATCTGCTAACCTCAGAAGCCTTCAGCCAAATAGGACATTTGCTTTAGCATGTGCTCACTGACCACTGAGATCCTACAATATATCCCAAAGCAGCAGCAACAATTCGACTGCTGCACATGAGTGAGCTGTGTACATGTTAATTGTATCAGTGATGCTCCCTGTGTAGTGATTTGAGAATTTCTGTGTTTCTTCTAGAACCACTCAGCCTTCTACCGTCCCAAACACACGATATTCTAGATAAGATTGTGGGATGGTAGAATCCTACCTACTGCATGTCGCAAATGTTTGTGTGTGCAGATTTAAAATCAGTTGCGGGAAGAAGGTAGACGCGGCGGTCGAACGGCACCAACAAGTACCTGTCGGGCAATCCATAGAGGTTTTAATGGATATGTAAGGAAGAACCATGAAGCTTTATACCGCTCTGTGCTTATTGTGTCATTGACTATTGTTATGTGAAACAAGAACAGTTGAAAAAGTACTCATAGAGACTCTTGATTTTCTGATTCATTTTAAGAAAGTCATGATAGTCAAGCCATCTTTCTTTTTACTGTAACTCATTTTGTTTCTAATGTTCGATGGTACGAGGTACTCGCAGGAAGTTGCATATGTATATTGGAAGTGTGAATTAGGTTGTGCATGAAAGTCAAATACATCTTTAACTGACGAAAAAGAAAGTTTGTATGTCTACTCATTTTTTAAGTAGAAAGAGGCTTAAAACTTCCTGTACCTATCCCTATTCGATGGAGAAGAAGTCAAGAGACTTTCCAGGAGCCGACTATCCCGTAAAGAAGAGGGGCTGCAAAATTCCAAGTAAGTCACTTCGTAAAGAAGTGGAATGTGGCTTGGGGAAATACATCAGGATAACCCGCATCCACACTCACACTTTAAATTGTCAGAGTGTTAGACCTGTTGCTACACAATCCATGTAATGATAGATGTCTATTTTGCAGTAGTTGCTTTTTTATGACAAGATGACATTGTGATGGCAGATTGTGTTTACAGTCAATGGCTAAGGAAAATGGTACATTTTGTAGGTAGAAGATAGAAAATGGTACATTTTTTAGGTAGAAGATAGAATATGAGTGGTAGGAGGACTTGTAGAACTCATGTACCTCTCCCTGTAAACTCTTAACTTTTTTTTTTCTCCAGTTAGGTTTTGTGCCCCATCTGTTCCTGCACCCTGAGCAGGACTTTTCTCTCCTTGCCCTAATGAGGGCCAGGCCACCACCATGAAACTGTCCACAGCTGCTGTATGAATTCTGCTAAATAAAATATGTTGTTGAGACCACTACTCTTATTTTCCCATGACAGCTGACGAACTGGTTCTTTGCATCCACCACTCAGTCAACCATTCTGAGATCGTTTCCTGACATTTTACAGTGTCAATAACGTTCAGACCATTCTGCCCAATAATAACTGGTGTCAGAACTGACCAGTGACATTTGGAGTCAACTTACAGCACCTTTAGTGTTGTGTGGTGAGTGGAAACAAACTCTTTTTCCTCTGGCTGTTCTCCCTTCAAGTACTTTGCAAATTGAATAGTGCCTAGAATTGTTACACTAGTGCTGAGATTAAGTGTCCCTGTGTTTGTTCTATTGTGTCTGTGTGTTGTGTGTGTTAGATACAGGCTTTACAATGAGTGAATCAAAGGCACCAGGGATTACCACTCAGGAAGCGGTTCAAACATTACTACAGCAAGTAGCTCAAATGAGGACACAAAATGTAGGCCTGAGTAACCGACAAAGCAATAGGGAAACCTGAAGCAGAATCAGAGCCCAGAACCATAACAAGCCTGCTGCCAGCCAGCAGGTGCTGGTCAATGAACTACATCATCAGCATCTGTGTCATCAGACCATCAGTGCCAGAAACTGGCCATCAGCCCGATATCACATAATCGACACAGCTTGGCCAACCCATTGCTGGTTATGACACACCTTCTGGGCATAGACATGCTATAGATGCTTCAGCATGACTGAGAAACATTGCTGTTACCATTGAATCAGCAGGGGGAAGCAGTATTTAACTACAGCAGAAGCAGATTGTCATTGTTCGATCAGCATGGCAGTAAGTGACGCCCACTTTGTGTCAACCAGTGCCATCACCATAACTGCCACTTCCAGGTCACAAACACCGAGCGAGGTGGCGCAGTGGTTAGACACTGGACTCGCATTCGGGAGGACGACGGTTCAATCCCGCGTCTGGTCATCCTGATTTAGGTTTTCCGTGATTTCCCTAAATCGCTCCAGGCAAATGCCGGGATGGTTCCTTTCAAAGGGCACGGCCGACTTCCTTCCCTGTCCTTCCCTAATCCGATGAGACCGATGACCTCGCTGTCTGGTCTCCTTCCCCAACACAACCAACCAACCAGGTCACAAATGAGGGACCTCTGCTGGTATGCCAAGCCTGGGCAGCCAATACTGTGCCTTCTGCTCACCCCTGCTCTTTAGCATTGGTCCACACATCGACTCCAGGCAATGCCATTGGCGTGCTACTGGGACAACGTGACCTTCCGCAGTAGAGAAGACACTGTAGCCATTCATGACCATAGCATGACTGCACCCTGCAGTCAGAGCTTTTCTCACACACTAGAGATGCCAGTGCAGTCCTCTGTCTACTGGGAAACACATGCATGCCACTCACTGATGTCAATGTCTGCAGCTACATCATCAGAATGTTGCAAGGGAACTCCGAGCCATGCCAGAGAAAGATTGCATTCTGAAGAATGTCTGAACTGTATGAATTAGTCAAGAACTAATAAAGAGTTATTATATCTTCACCAGGATCTGTCTACTGCTGTCCACCCACTCCCCTCCCCGCCCCCACCTCCTTCCCCCTAGCTCGCATCCAATTCAATCTTTTCTCTGTTACAGTGGTCATTGGTATCACACAGACCATTGGAGATGGACAACTGGAAGACAGCAGCCAGCACTAAGGTTCCACAGCAGCATCCTTCCAAAGAGGAAAGGGAAGTGGATAGACAGAAGACAGAGATTTGAAGAATCTGGAAGAGCAGGATATGTAAGTAACATCACAAACTTTTATACTTTTATTTATGAGATTCCCTGCATTCTTTGATTTGCCCTTTGCCTACTTTTTCTGTAATGTCAGGGTTTTGTACCACTGTAGTGTTCAGTAACAGACTGAGAGCTAAACCCTTAACTTCAGTAATATGCACCCAATACAGTTTACCAGGGCTCTTTGCCCCATACACTGAGTCACATCCCATAGTGTGTTGAGTTTGCCATAAAAAGAAGCATTACACCAGCCAATGCAGAGAGGGTGCCTGACTCAGGTATAGAAAACTGTAGGTACCGCAGAAAATTTGGTAATTTCATAAGGATAAGCCAGAAGAGGGATAAGGACTTCTTCTGCAAATAGGAATTGCATTGAGTAAAGTAAGTAGCATGAGAAAGGATGAGAGGAGGAAGATGTGCAGTAGTAATTACAATAGGCATAATGGAGGATTTAAGGTCATAGCTCAGTCAGGCACATTTTCCATATTATGTATTATGGAAAATGTAATACCCAGGGGAAAATACACTCCTGGAAATGGAAAAAAGAACACATTGACACCGGTGTGTCAGACCCACCATACTTGCTCCGGACACTGCGAGAGGGCTGTACAAGCAATGATCATACGCACGGCACAGCGGACACACCAGGGACCGCGGTGTTGGCCGTTGAATGGCGCTAGCTGCGCAGCATTTGTGCACCGCCGCCGTCAGTGTCAGCCAGTTTGCCGTGGCATACAGAGCTCCATTGCAGTCTTTAACACTGGTGGCATGCCGCGACAGCGTGGACGTGAACCGTATGTGCAGTTGACGGACTTTGAGCGAGGGCGTATAGTGGGCATGCGGGAGGCCGGGTGGACGTACCGCCGAATTGCTCAACACGTGGGGCGTGAGGTCTCCACAGTACATCGATGTTGTCGCCAGTGGTCGGCGGAAGGTGCACGTGCCCGTCGACCTGGGACCGGACCGCAGCGACGCACGGATGCACGCCAAGACCGTAGGATCCTACGCAGTGCCGTAGGGGACCGCACCGCCCCTTCCCAGCGCCGTGCAGGTGAGCGCCACAATCAGGACTGCATACGACCGAGGCACACAGGGCCAACACCCGGCATCATGGTGTGGGGAGCGATCTCCTACACTGGCCGTACACCACTGGTGATCGTCGAGGGGACACTGAATAGTGCACGGTACATCCAAACCGTCATCGAACCCATCGTTCTACCATTCCTAGACCGGCAAGGGAACTTGCTGTTCCAACAGGACAATGCACGTCTGCATGTATCCCGTGCCACCCAACGTGCTCTAGAAGGTGTAAGTCAACTACCCTGGCCAGCAAGATCTCCGGATCTGTCCCCCATTGAGCATGTTTGGGACTGGATGAAGCGTCGTCTCACGCGGTCTGCACGTCCAGCACGAACGCTGGTCCAACTGAGGCGCCAGGTGGAAATGGCATGGCAAGCCGTTCCACAGGACTACATCCAGCATCTCTACGATCGTCTCCATGGGAGAATAGCAGCCTGCATTGCTGCGAAAGGTGGATATACACTGTACTAGTGCCGACATTGTGCATGTTCTATTGCCTGTGTCTATGTGCCTGTGGTTCTGTCAGTGTGAACATGTGATGTATCTGACCCCAGGAATGTGTCAATAAAGTTTCCCCTTCCTGGGACAATGAATTCACGGTGTTCTTATTTCAATTTCCAGGAGTGTAGTTTGCTGGTACTACTTACTTTGGTAAAATGTGGTTAAGCCATGGTACAATGCTGATGCATTAGGACTAGAATAGGGTTGCGGTGATACTGTTCGGTTAGGATTCATTGCCTTCATATCATGCAGCATTGTCTGGAAACAGCCAAAGCAATGGATACCATTCAGATGCAAGGTGCATAATTGCCTAGTAAACTGCTCCTGGTCCCTCAAGAAGTGGTAAAACCACCAGCAATAGCTGACCAAGCCAAAGAAGCTAAGTAGCAGGAAAATCTAAGAGGAGATACAATGGAATTAAAGGGATTTTATATTGTACAGCACATGTGGAGCTGATATAGCACCTGTGGCTGGGAAAATGGGGTTTTTGTATAGCACAGGTCAACCTGTCACACTGCCTGTAGCTAGGTCAGTGGTATTGGAGAACTCAGTGAAGCAGAGCCACTGGAAAACTTCTTTTCTCTTGGAGTGAGAGGTATCTATTTGTGAAGATACTGAGGTTTATTGCGAAATATTGGAGATCTGCTGTGAAAATGAGAAACTGGAATTATGAGTATTATGAAGTATTACTTATGTTTGATAGTGTATAGTGAGGAAGAAAGTTTGGATAGATTCACAGTTCATAATGGCTTGAAGCAGCTGCCAAAGTAAGATTACCAGGGATCCCATGCTGTTATAAATAAACATTTTTGAATTGCTAAGAATAGTACACAAACCACAGAGTTCACACAAGCCAGAACCATTAGGTGATAGGGTAGTGCATGAATCACTCTGTTTGCATAGATCAGTTCTGCTCCATCTAGGTTAAGGTGGAATTTAGCTCACAGTACATACATTCTCCTTGTTAGTTAGTAATGATAAGTTGTAATTTGTTAGCATAACTTTGTAGATAGATTTCATTATTTGTTGGATCATAGTGAAAGTAACAGTATAGCTTAATGGAAAGAGAACTGTACAGATCATGAAGTGCCTGGTTTTTTAATGTTAGCACTGAATAGCAGGTCATATTGTTTGTCTACATGCAAGATACATCTTAGTGTTACAGTTGAGATTTCTATTCGACTCATTAGAGGAATGTGATGAAAGTAATAGTTGAATGTGGGTGATGTGAATTTAGTATGCAGAAAATAAGTGGGTTAGAATGCTTTCTTGATTCCTATTACCCTCCCTTTAGATGAAATGATGTAGCAGCTAACAGGACTAAAAGTGAACTAATGTAACCAACGTGCAAATGAGAACATATTGACTCAGTGATTGTGAGAAAGTGTTGGTAAATGGTAGTGAAGGCAGACAAATTATGTACGGTACAAGGTGAGACTGGAGTATAGGAACAAATATAAAGTGAAAATTACAATGAAATGAACACCCTTAGCTGCTTACAGGCATTGACATACATCAACGGGGACAGATGAAATTGTGTGCCCCGACCGGGACTTGAACCCGTGGTCTCCTGCTTTCATGGCAGACGCTCTATCCATCTGAGCCACAGAGGACACAGACAATAGCACGACTGCAGGGATTTACCTCTGGCACACCTCCTGCGAAACCCAAATTCTCAACGTGAGGCAACAGTTTGTTGCGAAAGCTTGAATTTTGTGTGTATGTATGTGTCTGTTTGTGTTTCCATCGACCTGCCAGCGCTTTCGTATGGACGATAGCATCACATGTCCAAAAGAACAGATACCATCTTAGTAAATATATATATATAGTTGAGGCTTACCGGCCACTTGACCATCTTCTTCTTCTGTGCGAATGCACAAACAGTGCCCGAACTCTTACAGTAATCGGCAACGCGTCGCGAGTAATGAGTATAACGGGCGGGGGCACTACAAATGTAGTGTGGGAAAATACGTTGAGAATGTGGGTTTCGTGGGAGGTGTGCCAGAGATAAATCCCTGCAGTCACGCTATTATCTGTGTCCTCGGTGGCTCAGATGGATAGAGCGTCTGCCATGTAAGCAGGAGATCCCGGGTTCGAGTCCCGGTCGGGGCACACATTTTCATCTGTCCCCGTTGACGTATGTCAACGCCTGTAAGCAGCTAAGGGTGTTCATTTCATTGTAATTTCATTCTAATGAGCTGCTTGGTCACCAATGGTATCTGTTCTCTCGGACATGTCCAAAAGAACAGATACCATCTTAAAAAAAAAATATATATATATATATATATATATATATATATATATATTCTTCTATGCAAATGCACAAACAGTGCCTGAACTCTTACAGTAATCGGCAACGCGTTGCGAGTAATGGGTATAATGGGCGGGGGCACTACGAGTGTAGTGTGGGACAATACGTTGAGAATGTGGGTTTCGTGGGAGGCGTGCCAGAGATAAATCCCTGCAGTCGCGCTATCGTCTGTGTCCCCGGTGGCTCAGATGGATAGAGCATCTGCCATGTAAGCAGGAGATCGGACATGTCCGAAAGAACAGATACCATGTTAGTAAATATATATAAAGTGAAAATTATCTAGTGTTTCTATTTCAATAAAATTCAAGGGCCAATCCAACATTCCACAGTAGAGAACACGTAGCAGCCGCTCGCGACCTCAACATGGCTACAGCTTGAAGTCTCAGCTTGCCTTGAATACCAGAGATGCCAGTGCAGTGCTCTGTCTCCTGGGCAGTGCATGCACGCTGCTCACCATTCATCAATGCCTGCAGCTGCAACTCCAGAGTATTACAAGGGAATTCAGGATCATGCCAGAGAATAGAGTGAACTCAGAAGAATGTTTGAACTGTATCAAATATTAAAGAACTAATAAAGAGTTGTATCTGTACCAGGATCTGTCCCTACTGTTGTCCACATCCAATTTGTCAGAGAATCTAGCCCACACCCAATGAAAATTCACCTTTTTCTCTTTTACACAGGCATAGGAAGTTGGACGCTTGCTTTGAGGGGGGGCTGATCTTCATCCAGTTTATCAGTACTCATCCTAGGCACTAATTCCACTAGTCTAATTGATCCTTTCTTGGGGAAAGGCAGGAGAGGATATGTTAGTCTCTGTGAATAACCTGTCAATAGCCACAAGATTGAGTTGTTGGTCTCATGAGCAGCTGTTATAGATGGCTAAATTGTATTTAACAGTGGATGCGAAAACATATGTGGTGTATCATGAGGAGCTTAGTACTAAATGAACATTTTAAGTAGTCAGAAAAGTACTACAGTACAGAAGGCAGAATAGTTGCAGGAACTATCGCAAGCAGTTGAATAGTGTGTCACAGAAACAGGGTGATATCTGTTGAAAGTTTCATGGAAGGAATAAGAAAAATTCGTGATAGAACATACAGATTAATGCCTAGTAATAACACACATAGGATCCTTCTGCACAATGCAGAGCAGAGCGTGTTATACACATTTTTATGGGCTTTCAACCCAATGTGCCAAGGAAAGTATACACACAATTTCTGAAGGATTTAGTTTGAGACATAGGCACAACAGTGGCTTAAGAGGTGATAAATGTGGTAATGTGAGTCTGTGACAAGAGAAGTTTTGTTTTCCACTGATGTCAACTGTTACTATTGTGGACATTGCCAATAAACCAAACCCTCTATCTCCTTTACCTACAATCTCCTATGCTGAAATGATATACATTCATTCTCTTCATGTTAGAATTGCTTGTTTCCTCCATTTGTCTTCAAATGGACCGGGAGGTGTTAGCGCATCCGGTCACCACAGTTGTGTAGACTTCTCATGGCTGTGCCATGTTAACAGTATTGTCCCAGGGTAGACTACACCATGTAGTGTAGGATGTTGTCTATGTGTCGTACCTTGGATCAATACTATGAATGAGGAGCACAGGAGTAGATGGAAGGAAGAAGTGGAAAGTCTAGATTTTACCCATTCCAGCAGAAAGAGCAGGCATGTGCTGCAGAAATTAGGTGGTTCTAGCCCATCTGAGATTGCAATTGCCCTGATGCAGACCTCCAAAATCCAACTAAAGGCAGCTGAAAAGAAACAGATTTCCAGAAACGTGAAAAATATATTACTTAACAATTCAATCAACATGGACACCGTCAAATGAGAGGAGATTACCCAGACCTTGAAACTAGTGAAGACAGGTAAAGTGGTTGGACCTGAAGAGATCCTACCAGAATTTTTAAGAAACTAGAAATTTTAGGAAAAATATGGCTGGCCAAACTCTGCACAGAATGCATCAGAATGGGTGCTGCCCTGAGGTCTGGAAAGAAGCAAAAACCATTGCGGTGCTGAAAACTGGAAAGTCTGGAGTCAACCCAAAGAATGTCAGGCCAGTATCCCTGACTTATGCCTCCTATAAACTATTCAAGACAATATTACTGATTAGATTAACTCCATACATTGAAGCCAACCTTCCTATATACCAAGCGGTTTTTGAGCAGGTAAAAGTTGTTGCAATCTAATGCTGTCCCTCACAACCAATATTGAGAAAGGCTTCCAAAGGAAGATGAAAAGTGTCATGGTTCTCATAGATCTTACATCAGCTTATGATACAGTATGGCTTAAGCTAAATAGAATTATTAAATGCAAACAGATTTACACATTACTCAAAAACTTGCTAAGAGACAGGAACATCAAGGTGCCACTTTCATAGCATGAACAGCAAGAGCATGGTATAATGGCATGCCACAGGGTTCTCGGCACTAGCACCCAGATGCCAGACACAATATCACATAAATTTGCATATGCAGATGAACTGTCCATTGCATATCAAATTGAAAATTTTGATGACCTTGACAAAACACTGAATGCAGACCTGGGGGTCCTGAACACCTAATACTCCATATGGCACCTACATCCAGACCCTAATAAAGCAATCAACACCATAATGTGCCTTAAGAATAGAGACAGAAAACTACAGCTTTCTATAATGGCCAGAGCATCAGGCATGAGGATAAGCCAAAATACTCAGGAATGAAATTATATCACACCCTAATGTATAGCTCACACCTAGAAGATACAAAACAGAAACTAAAATCCCGTAATGTTATACTGTTGAAACTACCTGGAACTATATGTGATTGTGGAGTGAGCACATTGAGAACTTCAACACTAGCCCTTGTCTATAGCGTGGCTGAATACTGTTCACCAGTCTGGATGAGAAGTGCACATGTATCTAAAGTGGACATCCAGTTGAAGGAGACAATATGGATAATTTCTGGAAAACTGCCACGCCATGTGCCTGGCTCCCAGTCCTCCAGAGTGTCCAAACAAATTAGGCAATCAAAGTTAGCCACAAGAGCCTACAGAAAAATTCTAAACTATCCAGAACTCCCTATACACCAAGATCTAGCACGTCTAAACAGACTTAAATCCAGTTCACTTTTATGAAAAATTAGTGAAGAACTGTAAGGCTTTGACTTGAAGACAGCTAGGAAAGAGCTTTAGGCTGTAAGTCAACATAAGAACCAAAATTTGGTGGTTGACCCTGACAAGAAGATCGATGGATTCAGCTTCCTGAGGAAACTGTGAATGATTTTTAACTGTGTCAGGATGAGTGTTGGTAGGTGTAAGCAACTGATGAATACCGGTAAATGGGGCCTATCGGACAGTCCTGAATGTGAGTGTAGGGAAATTGAATCAATGGACCATTTACTCGTGTGTGAAGTGCATGGCTATGAGGGTGATCTGAAGGACATACATAGACTCTCCATCTCAGCCACAGATTGACTCAAGGACTTTTTTAATATTCTATAATATTATAAGAGCATATGTAAAGAATAGTGTAACCCCAGTATAGAGCTATTAGAATATTTTCATTAATACATTATGTGATTAATGCCTTTGTAAATCCTGAATGAGTAAATAAACCTACAACTGACCCTATGTAATCATTCTATATTACAAGCAGGTATTTTTATGAGTTGACTGATCTCAGTTGTGAAACTGATATGGCAGTCATAGGACTTTTTGTGTTTTTTGAAGTGCACAATTTGACATGTCTGTGCATTTAAAGAATTGCCAACCATTGCATCACTTTGAAATCTTTTCAAGATCTGACTGAATATCCATGCAACTTTTTTTTCAGACAGTGCTTTATTGTATGTAACTGAATTTCTTGCAGATGATTCAGCGCATTTCTCCAATTAAAATTTGATTTGACTTATTTATTTCAGGAAAAGATCTCTGCTTCTTTTTGACATAGTGTCTTCTGTTTTAAATTGGAACAAATGTATATACTCACACCACACCCCATAATGAGCAATGATCAGCTTTAAAAGCATATAATGAGAGACATGCCCATAATCCAAAAAGATAATAAATTTGAGATATGTTTCCAACAAATCCGCTTGGTAGTTCAGATGTTAGACTAGTTCGGACTTATTATGAACTTCAGATATTTAAACCTATCATGCAACGCTGAAAATAGTCTCTATTTTGTTTGCTGGCACATGAGTAGACAAGCGTGCTCTGTTTCCATATTATGTCCAATGAGAGAATATATATGTTGGATTAGTGCAGCAGTGGCCTAATGCATATGTTAGGAGAAATTAAGATGTGAACTTAAAACACTCTGTTATAAGTGTTCATTCCTCGCTGCTGCAATTGTTGCTGCATTCTGCCGAAAATATTCGTAAAGTGGTAGCACAAACAGATGTTTGGATAATGGGGATGAAATCATCTTCCATGTACCATTCGGTAGTCACCATGCCATCAAGGACTATCACACTGATTATTCCGTAACTGGACATTGCACACCACACAGTCACACGTTGAGTGTGAAGAGACTTCTCAGTTGTGAAATGCGGATTCTCAGTCCCCCAAATACACCAACTTTGCTTATCGATGAACCCACCCAAATGAAAGCGGGCTTCATCGCTAAATCAATCAATGTATGCGCATACTGATTCCCTTCATTCCCCATAGCCAACCATGCAGTTTGAACATCCTAATGCAAATAATTCAGAAGGTATGAGGATTTTATTCCATGTAGTTCAGTAACAGAGCTGCTGTGGGCAGCATATTTTGTCTCAGATTGTCAAGTGGCTGCTTCTATCAGCTATAAGCAGAGCAGCTTAAATTACTTAATAAAATCAAGTCTTACAGTTCAGATTATATATCAGTTCCTTCCAGAGAGTGTTTACATAATAGTTACATAATTAGTAATAATGCACAGTTGCTTGATTAACAAAAGACCTGTACCTAAAGACTGGAAAGTTGCAAAGGTCACATGAATATTCAAGAAAAGAAATAAGAGAACTTCACTGAATTATAGAACCATATTTTTGACATCAATCTGCAGTAGAATTTTTGAATCTATATTATGAATTACCTTGAAGAAAATGATCTATTGACACACAGTCTGCATGGATTCAGAAAATATCAGTCTTGTGAAACATAATAATCTCTTTATTCTCACAAAGTAATGAGTGCTATTGACAGGGTATCTCAAATGTATTCCATATTTCTGGATTTCCAGAAGGTTTTTGACACTGTTCCTCCCAAGTAGCTTCTAATCAAACTACTTGTCAATTGAGTATTATCTCAGTTATGCAACTGTATTTGTGATTTCCTGTCAGAAAGATCATAGTTTGTAGTAGCCAACAGAGTCATTGAGTAAAGCAAAACATATTTGTCATTTCCCAAGGAAGTGTTATAGGCCATTTACTGTTCCTAAGGTATATAAACGGTTTAGGAGACAACCTGAGCAGCCATCTTAGATTGTTTGCAGATGATGCTGTCATTTGCTATGTACTAAAGTTATCAGAAGATCAAAACCAGTTGCAAAATGATCTAGACAAGATATCTATAGGGTGCAAAAAGTAAAATCTGAATATAAGTAAAGAAAAGTATGAGGTAATCCACATGGAGTGCTAAAAGGCATCCATTAAAATATTGGTTAAACAATACAGCACACAAATCTAACAAAGGCTGTCAATTCATCTAAATACCTAGGGATTACAGTTATGAACAACTTAAACTGGAATGATCACAGAGGTAATGTTGTGTGGAAGGCGAACAAAGGATTGTGTTTTATTGGCAGAACAATTGGAAGATGCAACAGACATACCAAAAGACCTGCTTGCACTATGTGTCGATCTGCTTCCGGCAAATTGCTGTGTAGTATGGATCCATATCAGACAAGTAATATGGAGCGTCAAACATTAAAACAGAGGCATTTTTCATTGTGGAGAGGTTTTCATCTGAAATTTCATTCACCATCTTTCTTCTCTGAATGTGAAAATATTTTGTTGATGCCAACTTATATATGGAAAAATGATCAACTTAATAAAATAAATTAGAGCTTGCATGGAAAGATTTAAGTGTTTGTTTTCCCGCACACTGTTTGAGAGGGGGATATATTGAGAGGTTGAAGAGGGGTGGAAGTTAGTGTTTAAAGTATTTTTAATAATATCTTAAAACTGCTGAATGGATGAATTTCAAAAGTGCTTGCATTTAAAATTACACACCAATCACACTTGATATCATGGATACTGACACTGGGACAGAGTTGACGCCTCAACTGCTCCCACACATGTTGTATCGGGAACATATCTGTGTATCTTAACTGCCCACAGGAATGCCTCAACATCATGCAAACAATTCAATCACATATGTGCCATAACAGAGGCAAATATAGTGCTAAAAATAAAACACCAATAAGATGCATGAGGTACAGTAAGTTGTACATGAGACATAAATCCAGGTCTCTTACATACTGATCCAGTCACCTACAGCATTTTCTTTCTTTCTTTTCCTTTTCTTTCTGTTTGAGGATTTTCAATGCAAACTCTAATCTCTCTTCCTGCAAGAAATATGACCCCAGTGCAATGAAACTTGATACAGCTGACATCTATGATAGGCAAACTGATAATTTGTATGTGTGTGTGTGTGTGTGTGTGTGTGTGTGTGTGTGTGTGTGTGTGTGTGTGGTTACACCTAAAATAGTTAACAGTATACACACTCACAAATGATGTAAAATAACTTAATTTTAAAATTTACACTCAATTAGTATTTTTTTTAAAAAAAGTTGGATGATAACCTAATCAAATGTACTATGTTGAGTTGTTGCATCATCACACAGTCACTGAATTTCTTGGTTACAGTTTTAATTTTTTAATTATTCTAAGACATTTTAGTGATATTATTTTCATTTTTGCATGCACAAACAAATGTTGGCCACAGTTGTGCAAAACTTTCCTTAACCTAAGATTCATCACCAAATCAATTCATAGTTACATTTGTGATGTACTGTCTAATGAAGATTAGCATAATTTGTGTCATTTTACTATTATGGTGTTGAATTTTGTCTTTCATTGGTGCCTTATGGCTACAATTTTAATGTACCCCTACAATATTATGTAATCAGTGAGTATAAATATTTTGTTGTATGGTTGTAAGTTATATTTTGCTTTTTCTCTTTACCTGTATTTTAACATGTATATAATGCCAACTATTGTATATGTAATCACAGATTCTTTCCAAGACTTTTTAAAGATGTTGAAACCTAGGTCAAGAGGTTTGAATCAACATGTAATTTCTGCAACCAATTGGCTATACTTCACTTTACCCTCATAAAGAATCTAATTTCATGAAAATTTTACTGACTCTGTACCTGATTACAAGTATTTGTTACAGCGAGACAACTATTGACAAACTGCCAAGAAATTCACAACTTACCAAATAAGCAGAGTAAATACGCATTCAGAGGACCACAGGAGATAGTATCATGCCTGTTACATTATATTAAAGAAAACAAAATAGACTGATTTTGTACATGGATGCATGTGAAGCTCAAAACAAAATCTTTTTGTGTCAATATATACACTGACAACAGAAGTGAATCATTAGAAAAGGACAGGGGAAACAAGTTAAACAGAACGATTTGAGAAGGTATATGGTGTTATTTCACTGATTACAATTTTGAGTCAAATTTACAAACAAACTTTACAGTATGAACACACTTATTAATAGGGTGTTGCACATCCTCTCACCTGGATGAATGCTCTGATTCAGCTGGGAAGGGTGTAATATAGCCACTTCTTCCTGAAGCAAGCTGGTCCACAACTATTCTAACTGCTCCTTGATACTGACACTGGGACATAATTTATATTTGATCTGGTCCACCCGTATTTTATCTGGAACATATCTGCAGATCTTTCTGATGATAGGAGTACCTCATCACACAAACAGCTCAGCTCATAGTCATGTGCCATGTATGGATAGGAATTGTCCTATTGGATAAGATATCACAGTCCTCTTGCACAAGACATAACATGAGGACACAAGATGTTTGGGACATTGTTGTGCTGTCTGTGTTGCCTAAATCATCGTGACCAAGTGAGGCGATACAGTAGTCAGTACACTGGACTCGCAATCAGAATGACAGTGGTTTAAATCCACCTCCAGCCATCCAGATTTAGGTTTTCCAAGATTTCCCTAAATTGATCCAGGCAAATGCTGGGGTGGTGCCAAGCTTGTGCTCCATCTCCCATAACCTCTTAGTTGAAGGGACGTACGCATGCACGTTTGTTAGCTCACTTCCATCCTTCCTTCCTAGCCATGGGCTCTGGTTCCTCACACCAATTTTGGTCATTTGAGGTAGCATAGGACTGCAGTTCATTATTGAACACAATAAAACCATTTATTGTCAGTCCACACCTCTCGGTCACATGGTACTACACCAAATGCTAATGTTTCTATTAAGTTAACAGTAGCCTATCCGTGGAACTATTTCCTTAGTCCAGCAGCTGCTAGTCTTCAACAAAGTGTGTGGGATTAAAATGTTGCAGGGTCTCTTATTTCTTGTCAGATGGTAGGTGCAGATGTGAAGGTATTAAGATGTGCTTGGTGTACAATAGTGATCTCATCGTTGTCAGATGTGACTGACCAGAATACTGACGAGTATGCCTCCCATCACCTTCCACTGCAGTACAACATTGACTCAGTCCCATCCAAATGCCCCACAAATCTGGATATTGCATTATTTGACCAGAAGGCCAAATGGAGATCTACAATTAGGCTCCTTTCCAACTGTCTGGTGCGGACAACAATGTCTCGCCAGTACACCACATCTGTCATCCACAGTGATCATTTCAATATCTGACACTTCACACCTCTTAATACCCTATCAGATCTGGTAGCAACACTAAACCCAAACACTAATGCACTCTGGTGGGCATTCTGTCACAGTGAATGGCATCTCATCATTTACATATCTGCCAGTGTCGTATATGTATGAAGTTAAAGTGGTAGCACAGTTGCTCATCTTGACTTAATACTAAAAGAAGTCATCCAGGCATACGATCAAAACTAATTGGCTACCTTCTTGTTTCTGCAAATTGTGTGCGCATGGAATATCCAGTCGTAACCATGACAATTTCTCCCAAGTTGAATTGATGAAGATACGAATTTTGTATTACAATTATTCCAACAAACAAATTAGTTTGCCTTTAATTGCACCAGAATGACTGGTTTTCAGCAATCTGAAAGAAAGACTCAATTTCATTTCATTTCATTTCATACTCCCTACCTACCATTCCCATTAATATAATTTTCGTACATCTCCAAAGCAGTCTAGTGATACCATTCTGCTTAATGACACTGATGCTATAACTTTTCAATAAATAGATGAAAGTAAGTTTTACCATGCCAGCGGTCTTATGCGACTGTTTCACATGCTACTGCCAATTTTATGAAAACTGGTGGCTTAAGCAGTTCTCACATTGTTATTAATATATTATTTTTTATGTCATTAAGTATACCAGAATCATGTTTATGTACAGAAAAACTTGCAGAACACCATTTCTGATGTCAAGAACTTTCCAGTACCATTTCCACTTAATGGCTTGCTTGGGGTTAGGCCATTACTACACTAGCAGCTTCACAAATATGCTTTTGATCAAACCAATCCTGAGAAGTTCAATTAAATTGCATACAATATTAGATGGTTACACTACCAATGTAATTTCTATGTTCTCACAGTGTTCTTAAGTTTTTCGTAATTAAATATTGCATGGTGTTAAAATCTGGTAGCTGTTTTGAACAACTAGAGATAGGATGCCCATATTCACAGGACATGTGTACATTAGTATGTTCTGCAGAAATAATTAGCACTTTAGTCACCTCAGTTCAGCATTTGTCCTGTTGCCTAGCATGCACAGGGTCTGCCATGGGCCCTGATAACTTGTTCTATGCATGATGGCATAAATGTGTATAAGGCGCAAATTGCTTCCTGTGGTATAGTCATTCATGCTGTATTCAACCAGTTATGAAGTTCATCCATGGTGGTTGACATTGGGTCACAGCACAGCACATGTTCTTTCACCATATCCCACACATTTTCAATTGGCAATGAGTCTGGTGATTTAGTGGGCTAGGGCAAAAGGCCAACATCCTGTGACTCCAAGGCGGCATGTGTTTGTGGAGCAGCTTGTGGTCATGCATTGTCTTGGTGAAAATTTAGTCTAACTTGTGCAGGAAGGTTATTGCTATGAGTTGCAGGATGTCAATCACATAGTTCACACTTGTCCTAGTGCCCTGGACACATACCAGCTGCATTTTGTGGTTGTACCCAATAGCACCCCACAGCCTAAGGCAACGTATGTCTTGTGCTAATGTGGTCACTGATGTCTCACCCCCTTTCTGTGGCAAAATCAAAATGTGGCCATCATTTTCAAAACAACAAACAGGATTCATCCAATAACACTATCCAATGCCATTTTTGTCCCCTATGATATTCCATACACCATCGCCATCTAGCATGTTTCTGCACATTCATCACAAGTAGGCAGATTAGTTGACACTGACATGACATAATAAAAAGCAACAGACTGCCACCACTAATAGTTTACAATGTGTTATAATGTTCCACTGTTGCGTCAGAGCGAAGGAGAACACAGATGTGCCCTGCAATGCCATTTGGGTGACATGTCAATCTTCTCAGGGGAGGGGGTGCCTGGTGGTGGTGGTGGTGGTGGTGGTGGTGTGACCTGACCCACCTCATTGTGCTCTACAGCATTCTGTGAACCATTCGGCCCCCACCCATTCCACTGTGCAAACATTTCATATCAACAGAAGGCTGTTGTACCAAAGCATTGAGAAACAGGCTACTTAAAAACATTATCTCACTGGGGCTGACTCAGATATTGGCAGAAATACGGAGTCATACAATGTTGTATCTGCAACCTGGTAGTTTTATTTATTTGGGCATTAGGCCATGGAGTTAGGCTTTTTTCTACTATGGGAGACATACTTGCAGGCTTCTAATGAGAGGAAAAAAAAGTTAAAATTTGATTCTATTCATTAGTATTCTTCTGAATCAGAGGCATTCCTGTTTATAATCCAGACAGATTCCTGAAAAATTTGATTTATTTTAAATTTGAAAGCAGCAATGTTATTTGTCATACTTCATTAAAAAAATAAAATTAAATTTCATATGAGCTTGGTTTTTAGGAATAAAAAATCACTTTCTAAAACTTTAAAATTTTATTTAATTTTTCATTTACCTATTGTACACAGATATTTACCACAAAAATAGAAAACTTTTGAACATAATTTAATAAGCATAAATTGTACAATCTCAAAATGAGTTAAAAATAGTTGGACGTATTTTTTCATGTTCTGTACAATAAATATTTATCCTGAATATGACCTTGCACATTTAATTACAAAATTGTTCCTGAAATGATATGTATCGTTTCTGCATCGTTATGCATTTGTTGTGTCATTTAAACACAAACCCTCAACAAAGGGCAATGAGATCATTAAAATGACTAAAGTGGTTGTCATTTCATCTAAAAGTCCAGCAAAAAATAATATTACATTTATTCCATTTATAGAATACTGAGTGCATTTTGTTACTGGAACTGTGGCAGGAAACAGGAAATGTGTTGTCATCAATTTCATTGTGCATGCATGGTTCTACAACATTTAAAATTTTCAAGGGATCTATTTAACGTATATTTTTCTGTCAATGCACAGTGAAATTTCCCACATTCCATAATTTAAGCTGTCACAATGAAGATGTAATGGAAGAAGTCACATTTAACAATGTCCATCTAAATTGTCAGTCCTTTCTCAGTTTTATTTACACAATTAGCAGCTAAAACATTTACACGTATAACACAACACTTACAAATGTTACAAATACTGATTTGTTTGGTATGCAGTGGCACATTGATTGGTTGCTCTTTAACCTTTAAGCCCAGCTGGCCTGTTCTGGAATAAAATTTCAACAATGCTTTCATCTGCTAAAGTTGATATATCACCAATGTCTCTGTCATTTTGTGCAATTTTTCTTAGTACCCTCCTCATTATCTTTCCTGAACGGGTTTTAGGCAATGCTGGGGCATACTGAATAACTTCTGGTGCTGCAAATGGTCCAATTTTCTCACGAACTGGAATAGAGAAGAAAAAAGCTGTAGGTTCTCAGAAACTGAATGTAGAAAAATAAAATATATGTAAATTAAAATTATGTGGTCCAGAAAATAATGGAAAGAATGAAGGAAACAACTCCCTGTACATTTTAGGCACTGCATAATCAAAAGAAAAACAAAACTAGAAAAACTGTTTGGCAGATGTATGTTTACCGTCAGTCTTAGCTCTGAAGGAGAACACATGTCGAAGCCTCAATCTTTATGTACCTTTGAGCTCTTTAGACAACTGTACAGAGAGTTTTGACCTTTACTCATTCCTTCTTTTCCCAACATGGACCTTCCATTACCATTGTAATTTAGAATATTTGCAAGAATTATTTTGTGCTGAAGTGATGAAGTACCATTCACAGGGTGTATACGGGGACAAGGAAAAAATATACCCGATTTCCCAGTTAAAAGTAACCTTTCTCCTGGGTGAAAATACACATTTTCCCCATTTAAGTGACAGTAAACTTTCCCTCGGGAGTGTTAAACTTATCAATCTTTCAATGGTTCAGGCGTAAAACTTCGGGCACTTTAGAAAATGAATACACCAGGAGGGGAGGGAGGGGGAGGGGGGGGGGGGGGGGGGGGGGGGGGGAGACACCACCACTTGTTTTGGGACAAGCTTCTACGTGCAGCAACATGTACGCTGTCTATTTCTGTATCACGAAATTATATATTCGAGTTCCACCAATCACAGCACTTTAGTGAAATCGAGATTGCGATACTTTTGTAAGCCAGCCATAGCTCTTATCTTGCCAGCCGATGACAGATCTTCAGCAGACAGGGCACGTGATATAGTCAGCCAAGAGCAACATCACCGTTATGACAGGTTAACATACAAATAGGAAAAAATTAATAGTTCAAGTTAATGTACACAGTTTTTTTTGTTTTGGTTTTAGGGCACAAAACTGCTATGGTCATTAGTGCCCAGTCTGTCACTTAGGAAAAGGTAAAAAAAAAAAAAAAAAAACTGGAAACCAGCAGCAATGGGAGAACTCAAAAAATTGGAGAAGCTAAAAACAGAAGGGAAGCTTAAAAAACCACTATAGAAGGGGGGTTTGTTTGTCCCCAAAAAGAGCTTCAAATGACCGACGTCATCTCACCGACACTAATAAACTCGAGAACGCGACCGGCTGAGCGCGTGTCATCTGCTAAAATGGAAGATATATCAGGCGACAGCTGTAGACGGGTGCGTAACGGAGTAAAATAAGGGCACTCAAGTAAAAGGTGTCTCACCGTCCACAGTTGACAGCAGTGGGGCCAAAGCGGGGGAGGATTGCCACTTGAAATCAGCAGGCATGGAAGACAGATGGCTAGCATAACGACTCTGAAGGACAGCTCGCCGACTGGACAGTGGAGGTTCAGCAGCCTCAGCATAAAGGCTTTCCACAGGGCTGGTGAAAAAAAGCTCCAGGTGCTAAACGTAATCCACGGTGGTGGACAGAGTCGAGATGTCCAAGAACAGATGGCCGAGCAGAGGAGTAAGCTATGCTTCCATAGTACAATTTCAAGCGCACTAAGGTGTGATAGAGGCAGAGAAGGACCACTTTGTCCGCTCCCCAGGAGGTAACATTCAGGACACGGAGGGTGTTGAGGGATCGCAGACAGCGAGCTGAAAGATACGAAATGTGGGAGGACCAGCACAGTTTACTGCCAAACGTAAGACCCAAGAATTTGCCAACGTCTGCATACGGAAGGTTGACAGGGCCTAGATGTAAGGAAGGCGGAAGAAACTCCATACAATGCCAAAAATTGACACAAACGGTCTTACTGGGAGAAAAGTGGAAGCCGGTTTCGATGCTCCAAGAGTGGAGGTGATCGAGACATCCTTGAAGATGTTGTTCAAGAAGGCTGGTCCATTGAGAGCTGTAGTAGATCACAAAATCGTCCACAAAGAGGGAGCCCGAGACATTGGGAAGGAGACAATCCATAATTGGATTTATGGCAATGGCAAACAGTACAACACTTAGCACAGAGCCCTGGGGTACCCTGTTTTCTTGGGAGAAAGTAGTGTTCACCCGCAATTTAAATGTGCGCTCTGCCATAAATTCATGAAGAGAAATGGGCAGCCGACCTCTAAAGCCCCAAGAGAACAATGTGCTGAGGATGCCTGTCCAACAGGTATCGTATGCTCTCTTTCCAGATCAAAAAATATTGCTACTGTTTGACATTTCTGGAGAAAATTGTTCATGATATAAGTGGAGAGAGCAACAAGATGGTCAATGGCAGAACGATGCTTTTGGAAACCGCATTGGGCAGGTGTTATAATACTTTGGGATTCCAGCTACCAGGCTAAACGGCAATTCACCACATGCTCCAAAACCTTACATACACTACTCTTGAGAGAAATGGGGCGACAGATAGAGGGGAGATGTTTGTCCTTCCCAGGTTTCGGAACAGGAACGATGATAGCTTCCCGCCATCTTCTGGGGAAAGTACTGTCGGTCCAAATTCGATTATAAAGGCGAAGGAGGTAGCGCAGACTATGGTATGATAAATGCAGCAACATTTGGATGTGGATACCATCCGGTCCTGGGGCAGAAGAGCGAGAAGAAGAGAGTGCATGTTTGAGTTCCCACATGGAGAAAACAGTATTATAGTTTTCGCGATTTTGAGAGGAGAAAGCAAGAGGTCGCACTTCCGCTGCACATTTCTTCGGGAGAAAAGCTGGCGGGTAATTTGAAGAGCTCGAAATCTCAGCAAAGTGTTGACCCAATGAGTTAGAAATTGCGACAGGGTCCACTAAGGTATCATGCGCGACAGTGAGCCCAGAGACCGGGGAGAAACTAGGCGTGCCAGATAACCGTCAAATCAGATTCCAAACTTCCGAGGAGGGAGTGAAAGTGTTAAATGAACTAGTAAAGAAGCCCCAGCTGGCCTTCTT
This sequence comes from Schistocerca americana, assembly GCF_021461395.2. Classification (NCBI taxonomy): domain Eukaryota; kingdom Metazoa; phylum Arthropoda; class Insecta; order Orthoptera; family Acrididae; genus Schistocerca; species Schistocerca americana. The sequence goes on along the minus strand of NC_060122.1, from coordinate 471,077,493 downwards.
GCTATCGCAGAAGATGCGACGGCATCGCGCACGGAACTGCTTATAGCAGACACAGTTGGCCAAAGTAGGATAGTGGCGGAAAACGTGAAGAGCACATCGCCGCTCACGTATTGCGTCACGGCATGCCTCGTACCACCAAGAAACTGATGGGCGCCGGGGCAAATCAGAGGTGTGATGTATTGAACGTTCCACAGCTGTAAGAATAACTTCTGCAATATGAGTGACCTCATTGTCGACACTAGGAAAGTGACGGTCATCGAATGTTGCTAGAGATGAAAAAAGTGTCCAGTCAGCTTGGGCAAACTTCCAGCATCTCGGGCGCACATGTGGCAGTTGTGGCTGCAATCTAAGGACACATGGAAAGTGGTCACTCGAGTGTGTATCAGCAAGAGTGAACCGTTCAAAGCACCAAGCTAGCGGAACAATACCGACCGAAAGGTCCAAATGAGAGAAATTTGTCATGGAAGCAGACAAAACTGTAGGGTCCCCAGTGTTGAGGCAACAAGATCCGCTTGGTGGAAGACTTCTATCAATAGTGAGCCGCGCACACAAGGATGCAGAGATCCCCAAAGCGGGTGGTGGGCATTGAAGTCCCCAACCAGCAAATAGAGAGGCGGAAGCTGACCAAGAAGATGAAGGAGATCAGCTCTTGTCATTGGTGTGGATGATAGAATGTCCAAAGTACAAAGAGAGAAGGTGTATCCAGAAAGGAAAAGATGGGACAGTACAGCTTGGAAGGAACTGTTTAAGGGAATTGGGTGATAATGGACAGTATCATGGAGAAGAATCACAAGTCCTCCATGTGCCAGAGTGCCATCAACAGAGGGGAGATCAAATCGGACTGACTGAAAATGAGGGAAAACAAAGTGATCGTGGGGATTGTAATGGTACTTTAATTATGCAACCATTACAGCACCTCACCTGAACTTATCGATACCAGTAATATTCTACTGTGTTTCTGTTAAGTAGTTAACATATTTCTGAGACAACATTCAGATTTGATTTCATTTGTGATACATCGATATGTTTATATTGCAATGATATTATTCTTATGTGTATTCTTTCTTTTGTCACTATGATCTTTGACATACTTGTAACTCTGAGTTTTGAGCATGTAAGCGATAGTTGATTAGTTGTTAAGTTGTTAGAGAGTCGGACCTTTAAAAGGTCAAGTCTTGGACATCATGTTGGAAAGATGCATTTTGTAGTTGGCTTATAAAATGTGAAGAAGATGTTTTCAAGTATGTTTTGTATTGTGAATTGATGTTTGTGTCACGTGATATTTCAATTAAAAGGAACTGTAACTTAAATTCGGAGTGCTGATTATTTTTTTTATTTTTTTTTTTTTTTTTTTTTTTTTACATCACCCTTGTCCAGTAAAAGTGTAATCAAGAATGGTTTGTGAAGCGCATCTACAAAACTTTTGAATATAGCAGAATAAAACCTAGGCCTCTTTGCATCCCAGCTTGGAATCATAACCACCTAGATTTTCAACGATTGATCCATGATTTTATGACGAGACCAGCATCGGAAACACAAAAAGATGAGTGCCTAGCTTTTTCAGTATTACATGAAATGACTTAACTGTGCTCTAATGACACCTGCCAAATAATACGACTGATGTTGCTCGAAAATGCAGTATTTAGCAGCGTGAGCAACACCACAATCGTTATTAAAATTTTGACCTTTGTTGTGGTAGGGTTGTTAGAGGATGCAGCTTTGTTTCCTGAAGACAGAAGATGACCGGCGAGTAGGATCGTAAAAGGATCGACAATTCATCCCGACTGGCTCGAATGCCGCAGATATTCCAATTGATAATGGACACAGGGTGGACAGAAAAGGGAAGAATGTGACCAAGGTTGCCCTCAACTCAACGATTGCTCAGAGCCGGCGGCCAACAGCATGGAATAGCATTCATGCTGAAGGCAGAAGATCCTGATCCATAGGTTGTTCAGGAGCAGCTCCTGCCACCAGCGATTGGCCGGTTGATCGGCTGCCAGCAGTGGGCCTTGGTAACAATGAAGACGGTCGAGGGCAGTTACCGCTAGGTGGTGCTGTAGGTGAGACGCTGTGGCGGAGGAGAGGAACTGGGTTTCTTATTAGCCTTCTTAGCAACAGGACATTGAGATGAGGTAGGAATCAATGGTTGTGAAGTCTGTGTACATAAAAAAATCTTCACGAGTAGGCTCTTTTTTGGAAGTCTGGGTGTCCGATTTTGGGGCTCATGATTTAGCAGAACCCGATGAAGGGTGAGCCATAGAGTGAGCAGGTGATAGTGGGGAGGTTGAATGGGTGATCTTTGCGCTGGCCAATCTGACGACCATGGCACTAAAGGTGAGATCACAAGTCTGCGTGGCTGCCTCCTCTGTAGGCCGAGGAGAGGCAAGGACAGTGCTGTATTTATCGGCGTTAGGCACAGTGGGCTTTCGACTGGCAGATAACTTTCTAACAGCAAAGGTCAACACCTTTTCCTTCATTCTGATTTCCTGAATGAGCCATTCGTCTTTGAAAATGGGGCAATCTCTAGAGGAAGCAGCGTGGTCACCCATACAGTTGATGCAACGAGGGGATGGAGGTTGACATGCACCCTCATGGGCATCCTTGCCACATGTAACGCATTTGGCCGGATTGGAACATGACTGGCTGGTATGATTGAACTGTTGACACCAATAGCAACACGTAGGGTTTGGGATGTAAAAGCGAATGGAAATTCTCTCATAGCCCGCTTTTATGTTTGATGAAGTTGAACTCTGTCAAATGTCAAGAAGACAGTATGGGTTGGAACCAAGTCCTTGTCAACCCTTTCCATGACTGAACAGCCGTTACACCCTGGTCAGACAGGTAGTTTTGAATTTCCTTGTCGGACAATCCATCGAGGGTGCGTGTGTAAACCACCCCACGTGATGAATTTAAAGTGCGGTCCGCTTCCACCCAGACAGGGAAGGTGTGTAGCAGTGAAGTACACAGCAATTTTTGTGCCTGGAGGGCACTGACTGTTTCTAATAAAATGGTGCCATTTCTTAATTGGGAACAAGACTTTACAGGACCTGCAATTGCATTGACACCTTTCTGAATAATGAAAGGGTTGACTGTGGAGAAGTCTCTACCTTCATCTGACCGAGAAACAAGGAACTGGGGCACTGATGGAAGAATTGTCCATGGCTGAGATTCATTTAACTTTCACTTGTGAGCAGACATAGTAGATGATGAGGAAACCATTGCCGAAGTATGCCCCATGATAACCGTCGTCTCAGATGGCGCGCTTCTTCCTTGTGGGGGGGGGGGGGGCCCTCTCTGAGGGCACTCCCGCCTTAGGTGATTGTTCACACCTCCCAAAAAGTTGACAGAGGGACCAATCGGCACTTTCCGAAGGTACCAGCTTGGTTAGTTACCCCTCCCTGGGCCTGGCCATTACCAGGGGGTATGTACGTGTTCTATTTGCCTATTTGGGGGCAGGGAATTACACGTTACCCCATCACCAGCTATGCATGGGAATGCGTGGGTCGGCCTTCAGACACGCTGAGGGAGGAAAAAGGAGAAAGAGAGGAACAATGAAGAGGAAAGGAAAGAAGAGGGGTCTCAAACGCCGCAGCGGAGAAGAGGGTAAAGAGGAGGTAAGGAAAAGAGGAGGACAGAGACTTGCCAGCATAAAAAGTGAAGAAGAGAGACTGTGACAGTTTCAAGTGTCAGTCTCTGGATGTAGACACTAAACATACTCTAGAGAGGGAGAAAGGGAAGGGGCGGAGGTGAGAGGGGGGCGAGGGGGGAGGGGGAGATGGGTTGGTTGGGGAAGGATGTGGAAAAGTAAGGTATGCAGCCCGGAAAGGAAAGAGGGCCACACTAGCTCGGGGTCCCGTGCTCGCTACGCACGTATCCACAAAAGTTTATCCACAAAAGAGTTTTGGACCCCCTGGGGGGCGAAATGTACATAGTGTAGCTACAAGAAAAGCTAAGCTTTCACGTATAGTATTTGTCTACTTTGTGTGTGTGTGTGTGTGTGTGTGTGTGTGTGTGTGTGTGTGTCACTTTCAGATACATCACTCAAATGTGCCAGTAAAATTTCAAATAATGACTCAAATGTCTGTTCTTCAAAGTGTTAAGCTTTAAATGAGAGTCCAACACACTGTGATTTGAGACATTCAAAGGACATTCTCATACTGTACATAATATAATTCACTTTGCATAAAATTAAATTTACTTTGAAAGTAATGCTTTTCAAACCACCATTCGCAATATTTTCCTGCAACCTGTTAGAATTTGTTTCACCAATTATCAGACAACATCAGAAAACATGTGTTACTGCTATGTGCAACTACGATTATGTAGGAAGCTCATATGTTCATATGTACATAGCATTTACAGATCTTGCGTAGCATTAAGAGATCTTACATTACATCATAAACGAAACAGGACATCATATGATACTCCAGAAACATCAGAATTTCATAAATAATACTAGAATACATAATTAGGCTTAAAGTGTGCCCAGAATCACAAAGATGTATGCCCCAACCTGATACAAAGTTTTCGCAATGCAAATTTTCTTGGAGTACCGGTACTGTATTATCTCATGTTTGGTTCTTTATTATGGCATAATGCCATAAGTGCCGGAAGATGAAAACATGCATTTGAAATTTAGCAAATAGTTGAAACCAGCCAGTGGTGTGGAATGAAACACTTCATTTCAAATAAAATTACTGCCTCTGCAAAAAAAGACTAATAAAAGGCAAATTTCTTTAGCAGATCGACAAAAATAACTTCATTGTTCTGCAAGGCGATTAATGCTTAACTGCCAAAAATGTGGAAATAAAATAAAATCAGAAAACAAACAACATATTTTAGCCTTCCGTAATTATGTGACTTGATAGCTCCCGGCCACAGAATTATATTTTGTTTTCATTTAATATGATAGCTGTAAATAAAGAGTAAATAGCAAAATCACTAAAAAAGTGGAGACTATTCCCCCTTCCCACTACAACTCAGACTTCTCTGCACATGTGGGAGTCTAGCAGCCTGCGTTTGCCACAGAAATTTTTCTGGGTAGCATCTGGCAGCTTGTTGGTTCTGCTGATACAGCTAACACTCTTAATAGTCATACTTCAAGTAGGCAGAAGCAGTAGAAGATACTGCTCATATGCAACTCAACAGTGCATGCACAAGAGTCCGCTAGCGACTCTTCAAATGAACCTGATGTTAACAGTTGTGACGTCACGGTCGTCGGAAGCAGTTTTTTTTATTATGAACAATTGCACAGTCTTCATCCTATAGCCTTTGACACGTTTCGCTGTTTGCAGACACGTGTGTGCACTGTGTTTTGTTGTTGTAAATGGCGCATTTCCGTTGCAACTTAAGTTTTATTTTCATTTTTCTCTCTCTTGTTTTATGGCAGCAGTATTGTTCTGCAGTGGCAGGATGCAGTAAAATTCTTTGTCAGTGTGTGTGTTCTTACCAGTCAAAATTACCAAAAATGTAACTGAAAACTAAAATAATGAAAAATTCTCGGAATTCTAAAAAATTCCTAGATTTTTCCCAGTTTTCTCCCAGATGAAAATATTCCCAGGTTTTTCCCAGATTTCCCAGTTATCCCGGTGCGTATACACCCTGTATTCACACATGAATTTAGATGCAATAGATATACCAAGTTTCCAACATTAAACAATATAAAATCCAAGGTGGAATAATGAGAATATTATGGAAAGGATGGATTTCTGATCACCGTATAGTGCAGATGAGTCGCAAATGGGCACAATCTGCAACTCAACAACTCTTCTATGTGGAGCAGCTTTCAAATGTTAATTACATTCATGATTTTGTGTTTATTTCCATGATTAAATAATACCAGTACATTAATGAATATGGTAATATTCATACCTTTCCGTTTCAAATCATCAACAAGCTTTTTCGAAAATTCTGCTCCCTCGACGGGAGTCACAAAGCAGTATAAGCACTCTCCTTTAACAGGATGTGCTTGTGATACTACTGCAGCTTCCGCAACTGATGCGTGCTCTACAAGAGCAGATTCCACTTCAGCTGTACTAAGCAAATGCCCAGAGACATTTAGCATGTCATCTACACGCCCTGTTATCCAGAGGTATCCATCTTTGTCTCTTCTTGCTCCTAAATTCAGGATATTAAGAAATTAAATTAAGAAATTCTTGTATCACTTTAAAATTAAATTCTATTAACTACTGAAACCAGTATTATTCTGAATTGCATAACAAACTGAATTAGAGAGTTTTTTTTAATGTTATTCTCCATGAAAAGTACTGTGCCAAAATGAATTCTTTTTAGAAAGCATTCAGTCACCAGGGGACATACTATGAGGGTTGCCCTGAAAGTAATGCACCACATCATTTTTCTTCAACAATTCTTTGTTGAACATCATGAGAATTACACACACACAAAAGAATGCTGTTTTATGTTTCTATGGCTTTCCTCCAGCATGAAACAAGGGTGTGCTCAAAATGTCTTCCACTAATGGCATCCTCTAATGGATGAAACGAGTGGAAGTCCGAGGGGGCTAGGTCAGGTGTGACAGCTGTGGATGGTCTCCACGACTGCTGCAAATTGTGGAGTTCAGCCAAACCGCCTTCCGATTATCTCACCCTCCGTACCCAGCGACTGACTATACTGCTGTAGACAGATCCTCAATAGACTTTGCACAAGCATTTGTGAATATTTCCCAAAGTTAGTTTCTCTGCAATGGTGGCACATAGCTTTTAACGTACATGACCTACAGATGCCATTTTGAAACTGTGCTGCAGCTACGCTATCTGTTTGAAGTAACGGAAACTTGGTGCGCTCACTAAGGAGAGTTCAAGTAATACATAACTTTTCACATTAATAGCATTGTTTTTGGCTGAGGAAAAAAATGTGGTGCATTACTTTCTGGGCAACCTTTGTACATAGGTAAACAAATTAGGAACCAGAGTATTTACATTGGAATTATTGTGTATGTAAAGAACTTTTCTTTATCATTAACCTTCTGCACTCTGTAATGCAAAGACAGGGTGTTTGTGTGCACACACTTATTTAAATCACCACCATCTGGGTGGTGAGTGCACCACAAACTTGTGCAGGATCTCTATTGAAACAATGAGGTCACTCACCAATAATTAGAGCCAACATTAAAGCAAAAATTGCACTTTCATTCTAATATATTTACATAAGCATTGCAATATTTTTCCATTGTGTGATGCTTTTTGAAACTTCAGGGTGGACTGTTGCCACCAGTTCACTAACTGTTTACAAATACTATAATTACATTTTCTTCTAAAATCTCTACAATGCCTTCCTCACAATGGACTGAAGGTGAAGAACTAGCCATTTCACTCTTACTAACTTGAATTTAATAATTACATCATCTCTCTTAACACTAATGCTACAGTTGGACACACAGTTAGGTTTCCCTAGACGTCAGAACTGTGCAGCATTGATGCTTAACACAGTCAGATTTGAGAACGGAGCTTGTGACAGCTACGAAGAAACTTTTGTCTAATCAGGTTCAACATTTGAGTGGAAAACAAAATTCACAATATCTAACACCACTCACCATTGGAGCGGAAAATGTCAACATGTGAGAATCTGAACAATGAATTTCAGTGTTTTGAGACCATTTATAATACTATGCACTCAGAACAGGGTGTAATTGAAAACATTTTGCTGGCTGAAAATTAACTGTGAATAATTACCACCTCAAAGGTTCTACCTATCACAGATAGCAGGTTACTGACAATTTCCAACATTAACAAAATAGATTTTTTTGGAAAACATACTGAAGATGTACAACTTCACTCATACACAAAGAAATTTGGTATGCACATTACTGTTTCTAAAAAGGTTGTACTAACTAACTGAACATCCTATTCCAAGAAGTTAGGGAATAAATCTTAACAGGCATGCTCAATTGCAAAATTTATTTATTTTATTTACATTTTATTTGCATGGAGCCATTGTAATGATGGCTTTTGCAAACATCAGACTTAATACTATGGTTATATTTACACTTATAAAATACACTATATTCTGTAGCAGTTGCTTCTTGTGTCTATTTTTTACATTTATCACATTACAACTGATGCTAATGCCTCATGTTACGATCACTATCTTAAAATTTGTTGAAAGAATATAAATGTTTTTCTATTTTAATTTTGTTTTAAAAACATTTCCCATGTATGTTCTTAGATAGTTTGGTAGCTTGTTATACCAAATCAAACCAATGATATATGGACTTTTATCAGTCATTGTTAACGTTGTTCTGTTATGGAAATAATTACACTTTGTTCTAGTCTTGTGATCATGTACATCACTGACTGTGATAGCTTCTGTTGGTTGACTTCTAAAAAAATACAACAATTTGAAGATGTACAGAGAATATATTGTCAGATATTTGTGCTGCACAAACACTTCACAACATGAATCTCTATGTCCCATCCCATGTACATGTCTCATAGCTCTTTCCTGTAGTAGTAATATTCTTTTTAAATGTACATCAGCTGCACAGCCCCATAGTTCAATTCCATATTTGAGAAAGGGGTAAAGTGTTCCATAATATACTAATTTCAGTGCTTGGCTAGGAACTATCTTTGCAAGCTGGCTGAGGAAATATATGGCACTGACTGACTTTTCTGCATACGAAATTAATGTGGTATGTCCACCGCAAATTTTCATCAACACACCCAGGAATTTACAGTTACCATTTTCTGTTGCAGAGATATTACACACACTATTCATAATGTTGTGGTGAGAACTGCCTGTTTTAAATGTCAGTAGTTGAGATTTGGTGACATTCACCTTGAGTCCCTGATCACTGAAGTATTTTGTTACTTCTGTTACACCACTAGTAGCAAGAGATTCTAGCTCGTTAGATTCACTCCCATAGAATAAGACTGACATGTCATCTGCATAGCTTACAATATGGGAGTTAATGGGTTGTGCAATGTTGTTAAGGAAGAGAAAGGATCCAAGAATTGAGCCTTGTGGTACACCTTGTAATACAGGTTGACTGGTGGACTATAGTTCAATTCTTTTATCTTGGTGGTTCGTGCATGCCGGCCCAAACGCGCGAGATAGCTGCATTGCCAGTTGTATGCGTCAAGAGAAGCAGCACCATAGTATAGTTCGCAAACTTACGTTTCGGGGGGGGGGGGGGGGGGGGGGGGGGCGCAGTTTATGAAGTAAAGCCACCATGGCCGCATTAACCCTTTCGCTGCTACAAAGACGTGCTCCCCGCATTCCGCGATGTGCGCGATTTTGTCATTATTGAATTGCTCGCCTCTGCAGACACATGGTGTTTCGACTGCTTTGACACACTTTATCATTCGATTTCACAAAAACTATTTGGCCCAAGAATTTGATTTTTACACATCGTCTTGACTGATACCTTCCCCCATAAATGACTTAATTTTGTTTCGATGTTCAAGGCAGTTATTGCGCAGCATTTGATGTAGTAAACCATTGCACGAAGCGTATGCTTTCCGTATGGTCGATTTTAGTTGCCAGTAGAAATTTCAAAAAATTACATTCAAACGAATAAAATTCATGAAGTAAGACACTTCAATATTGTTTTTAAATAAAGAAAATACTTAGCACCAAACAAGGTTTGAACTCTGAACCTTTCGTTTAACGACCTTACACATTAACCATTACGCTAACGCACCTCGACATTTAATACATCTCCCGGAGGACTTTAAACTATCACACAAAATACCGAGAAACACTGTTGGTATGACTATGAATTACTCACGTTTCGTCAAAGTACAATAGGAAATAAATAATTACCGCTGTTCTTTATTGCGAAAAAGCGGTTAGTGAGAATGATACCAACACCTTTCCTTGCTATCGCTATTAGGAGTCTTATTGTTTGTTTGGTTTAATTAATTAATAGAATATGAAGCAATTGGTATAAAGAATGCTTTTTCCAAACATTCTATAAAAGAAAGTCTGCTATCAAGACATTGCTTTTGTTCAATTACTTTATTTATGACTGAACATTTCTAAAACTGAAGACACTCGTCTGTGCTCTGCACTGCAGTCGAGCTTTCTCTGTTCATTGGCTGACTGTTTTGTGATGTCAGATGCACAGAACGAACCTAAACTCGGCCGCCGTCATAAATGATGCGCACTTTAGGAGTTCATGATTTTATTATCTAGATTGTATGACGATTTAGTGCTTTGCTTACGATTCAGCAAGTATGTGGTTAGAAGATTCATGGCTTGATTCCCAATACTATAAGATTTTAGCTTTTTAAGAAGTACCCTATGGTTTACCGTATCAAATGCTCTTGTCAGGTCCAAAAATACCTGCAGTCTGCATCTTCTGGTCCAACAGACAGTAAACTTCATTGATGAACTGTAACTGCTGTGGTGGTACTTAGCTCTTTTCTGAAGCCATGCTGCGAATCTACAAGCAGTTTATGTTTTGTGAAAAAGACACTGAGAAAGGATAATGCTTTTGAATATCTTACTAAAAGTGGGAATTAATGATGTTTGTCTATAGTTGGAGACCTCTTTCTTACTTCCCTTTTTATATGCTGGTTTCACTACACTCATTTTTAAAACTGTTTGATATGTTTTCTCTAATGCTGTAATTAATCAGGTGAGTAATAGGTTTCGAGATTTTCTTTTAAGCACACTTTAGTAATAGCACTGGATACACCATCCCATCCAGATGATTTTTTTCTTTAGCATGTATATTGCCATGCAAACCACCTGCTCATTCACTTCCACAAATTCAAATTCCGCACACTGGGTGAGATGGCATCGGGTCTACCTGTGCATCTATAATATGGGTTGACTGTTCACCAGAAATGTAGTAGTTATTAAAAATATTCCATATAGTATCTGAATTTTTTTATAATGTTACTATCATGTCTTATGCCGAGTTTTTCCATGTTCATCTTGTTGGGACCCTTTCGGTATTTGTCAATCAGCTTCCAATATGCTTTGCTTATGTTGTCAGACTGTTCTATTGTTTTGCTGTTAATCTGCTTCCTTAGGTTAACAATTTCAGTTTTAATTTCCATCCCTGAAGGCTATGGCTTTGGCAGACTCAAAGCTATTATACAGAACTATTGTTCATTGCTTCACTCAGTCCCCCTACAATGGAAGTAAGCCAAGATGAGGATCATTCCAAATCCTGACAAGCTGAAATTAAATTCCAAGCCACATAGACTGAGCAGCCTGTGAGCTTTTTGTAAATGACTCCCAATGTTCCTATGATCTCAATCAATCTCTTTCAGACCACCTACTTCCCATGACCACTAAGCAGCAGAATGCTAATCAGGTAGATCAGTTTTAAAGAATGACTGTTCATGAAAACAATGGTGTAACATATGCAACTCCTGGACAGTTCTGCTTTAATGAACACATGGAATTCCATTTAACCATTATTATGTGATTGAAGCACTGATCATCATATTAGGAAGTCTAAACTCAGTTACACTATAGTTAGCTGATCAGTTAGAAAACCCTTGGCTACAGATTATGTGCAGATACTCCAGCATGAAAAACCTTACAATATACCTGAGCATTTTACAACTTTGGTGCCCAATAGGACAAGAGCACTGGAGGTCAACATACACTTTCCCTACGTAATTTCTGATGTAAGTCATTTTCAATATCTTATCTGGGGGAAAAAAAAAAAAAAAAAAAAAAAAAAAAAAAAAAAAAAAAAAAAAAAAAAAAAAAAAAAAAAAAAAAAAAAAGAGAGAGAGAGAGAGAGAGAGAGAGAGAGAGAGAGAGAGAGAGAGAGAGAGAGAGAGAGAAATGCAACTTAATTCTGCACCGACATTTTTCTTAAACTGTACCTTTGACAGTGAAATGAAGCATAAGTTTCAATCTACAAGAAAAGCTTTTAGTGTTGTGAAAATAAAAATGTGTGCTCTTTTTCGATAGATATTTACCATCTCCAGTGCAATAATATCCAGGAAACTTCTTGAAGTATGTCGTTTCAAATCTCTCATGATTTCCGTATAATGTCCTCATAATACCTGGCCATGGCCTCCTGAAAACTAAGTACCCTTCACCTGGGCCAGTTATCTCTCTTCCATTTTCATCCAGTAGGGCTGGGAGAACACCAAAGAAAGGAAATGTCTGGAAAAAATATTTGTTGGTATTTGAGTAAATTTCATTGGGAAAATGTACTGTGATTCACTCATTCCTTCCAGCTCCAAGCCAAATTGCTGGTGCTTATGTTAACTTCTTTTACAAAAAGATAAAATACTAAGGAAAGTTACAGTAACATTAAAATTAGATAATCGCTCTGTAAACAGAACACTGTGGTGATGGGATGTCCATCTTAAACATTTTCTAAGTACATTGTTACTTTGTAATGATTTTTTCTACTACCTTTCTCAAGCATTTTTATGATAATGGAATCTTGACCCTTTTCTTCCCAGCCCTAAGGAATAAGTTGACAACATGCTGCCACTGAGTGTGGGATGTAAAGATGTTGCTGGTTTGAATTCTCTTTCAGCCCCTTTATCTAGGCACCTGAACACAATATTTTCCCATTTTAATGACTAACTCATTACCGAACAACAGTCTGTAAATTATCTATTGTCATAAATTCAGTGACTAATAGTTCAAAAAGGGCTACTGCCTATCACTCCTATCTCAAAGAGAGGCCTTTGAGATCATAAAAAATTCTCTTAATGTCATTCATTTAATGCTTCATTATTACGTTTGGCTTTGATAATTTTTCTTTGACTAGAGTTCAATTTTAATTGCTATGAATTGAAAATACCATACTTAAGGTTCATTGGGAAAATTAATTCTTACACCTTACATTAAATACTTACAGCAGATCCTGGTTTCATTGGTGTGCATCCAGGAATTGGCGTAAGAACATGGCCTCCTGTTTCTGTTTGCCAGAAAGTATCTACGATCGAACATTTGTTATGGCCTATAAGTTTGTAATACCACATCCATGCTTCTGGATTGATTGGTTCACCAACAGAACCAAGTACCTGCAGTGTCTTTAAACTATGTCTGAAAATGACGGGAACAAAATTTTAAATTTATAAAGTGCAACTATTTCTCGAGAGAATGATTTTGAAGTAAATTTAAGTATTTTACATGTGCAGCCAACTTACTTTTTCACTGGTTCATCACCAAATTTCATCAGAGCTCTGATTGCAGTGGGTGCAGTATAGAATTGGTTCACCCTGTATTTGTCTACTATTTGCCAGAACCTGTCATTCTCTGGGTAGAATGGTGTTCCCTCAAACTGTAATGATGGAGACACAATAAGGAAACACACAAACAGATCATATACATCTACATCATTTTACACCATAAGAAGATGTAGCCTTTAAAAAGCCACACCACTTACCATTACAGATGTTGCACCATTAGCTAGGGGCCCATAAACAACATATGTATGACCTGTGATCCAACCAACATCTGCAGTACACCAATAAACATCTCCTGGATGATAGTCGAAAACATACTTGAAAGTAGTTGCAGCATATAAGAGATACCCTGCCGTGGTGTGAAGTACTCCCTTTGGTTTACCAGTGGACCCACTAAAACAAAAAATAAAAACTAATGTGTGATGCAATCAAGGTCTGTAGCAGTTACCCGCACTATAATGAGTGCCAAAAGTCAAATACCAGACAAACATGATCTGTTATTCTACAGTAATTATAAAAAGTAAATTTAACTGGTGTCAAAACTGCGTGTTTCATGTAACTTCCAGAGCAAAGTTCAAAATAAAAGTCTGAAGAATTTTTTTCCAACTCAGTCTCTATGAAGGTGATGACTTTTTAATTAAGGTCATGAACATTGTGTTATTGTAATACGTGTATTAGTGTGCTTGTAGAATTAAATTGTGAAGCATTAACTAAATGAAACATACCTGGTGTACAGCATGAATAGTGGGTCTTCAGCTCCCATCCATACAGGATAACATGAAGAAGAAGCATCTTCCATTTCATCGTCCCACCAGTGATCCCTCCCATCTTTCCAGGGTACCTAATGAAACAATAGTTGTCACTTTCCAAAATTTTGAAGTGCAAAATAAATTCATAATACATACAAGGCTGAAGAACAAAAGAATTCACAATAAAGCTGAAATTTAGGCAATTTCATTGTGAAATACACTTTAGTATAGAGTATATAAAGTTTGCAACACCCTCAAGAATAATAATGGTAATTCTAACTAAGGCATCAGAAAGCCAATTTAGACTGTTTTACTAAAATGTTTACCCTGTGATAACACTCTTACCACTCTTACTGTACCAGCACCTCAGCAGCTGCTACCTGAACGGGATCCAAGGCACTGGCTCTATTCAGCACAATTCAATTTGCTTTTTCCAGCAACCAGCAGTGCAAGACCAGCTGTCAGACAGCAGCATGATGACACATTGAAGGCACTATCACACTAAGGTCAGCATGCACAATCAATCACAGTGCCACCTCAAGAGATTGAGAATCTACCTGGTATAATACTGAAACAGAGTGCACTCTGCCTCATTCTGTTATGGTGTGGTCTTGAATTCACTTTACACTGCTATTAGGACTATGTATACTCTGATTCAGCTTGGTATTGCACTCTGCATGGGAATTAAAACGGTTCTCATTAAAGTGATTTCCACTCAGCATGCATATTTATTTGTATGTAGGTATTACACAAGTGGCAACAACTGCAGCTGAACTATCACTTTTTTTGATTTACTAAAGTGAAGGCACATCTATAGCTGGAAAGTCAGAGGCACATGGAAATGCAGCAGCAGGAGTACACGGCCATGTTGGTCAGTGTTGACCCACCTGTCAGCATGACTTAACACTTGTCAGCTTACCCACTGCCCTTCCCCCAGCAATAATGAGGCTGCCAAGGACAGAGGCATATGAGAAATGTCTACGACAACAAATTACAGCTTTCGAGGTAATGGATGCCTATTGCGTTAAAGCTCTCTTTCTGTCATGGCTTTATCCTGAAAGGTACCACTTGTTAGTAAAGCGGGTCCCTTTTTAGGATCTTTCATTACTTTCATTGGATGAAATATACCTATGTCATGCAACCAGTGGGCTATGCTGTTCATGACTATCAAGAAACCAACAGGAAAGCTCTATCTTTGCACAGATTTCTAAGTGACAATTAGCACACTGTCTGCTTGACACATACATCATGCCAGAAAAAAAAAAAAATAAAAAAAAAAAAAAAAAAAAAAAAATATATATATATAAAAAAAAGATTTGCAGTGGAACGATATTTTTTTTCCAAACTGTTTGAGTCATATTTACAGCTGCCATCAGACGGAGTCGCAACAGTTATTTGTCGTCAACATGCTCTATAGGTGCTACCTGTTGGTTTTTGGGCTCACAGCCCAATCTTTTTCAACATTTTTTGGAACAACCCACAAAATTTTCCTAGTTGTAGAAAACACCTAGACAACATTGTCATCACAGGTCCTGCCACCAAGTACCATCTATAACAGGTGTTCAAAAAGAAATGAGCTGGAGGCGTAATTACAGAAACCAATACCTGTATGATAGAAGTATTGACCCTAGCTGTTTAGACACTTGTTCCACTGTGACAAGGCAGTTAATGGCTGTCTCAAAATTCCTGGGGCTGTGATGTTAACCAGTTCCGCAGGTACAGCTGGACATCTCCGTCCCCGTGAGTGCAAGAAAAGTTATGCTGACATTTCTCTTTGACCAAGATGGCCCTCTTCCGATTCGCTTCCTGCAGCACGGGACACACTGAATGCCCAGTGTTACTCACAAACCTTAACTATCCTTCGCCAAGCGATAAAATCAAAATGACGGGCAATCTCACCCCATGGGGTCACTCTGCTCCATGACAATGCAAAGCCTCTTACGGCTGACACATTCGTGGCACTCTTGCAGAAATTCAAATGGGAGGTTCTTGGCTACCCCCAATACAGTCTGGACCTCTCTGCAATTATACCATTTTTGGCCCCCTTAAAGAGGCCCTGAGGCACAAACAATTCACCTTGGATGACGACATTCAGTTGTACATGCAGAACTGAACAACATCGCAGCACTGGGAATGTTACGAGACAGTTATTCACTGCCTTGTGCCATAGTGGGGCAAGTGTCTCAACAGCCATAGTCAATTCTAACATTCAGATACCGGTTTCTGTAATTATGCCTCCAGCTCATTTCTTTTTGAACGCCCCTTATACAAACACTTTGGCTTTTGTTTCAGACCCTGTGGGACCTGGGTCTCACGTGCAATCTACATAAATGTCATTTCTTCCAAACCTCTATTGAATACTTCAGACATGTCATTTCTTGTTGGGGGATCCAGCCGAGAAACAGTTGTGAGCACTATTAAAGACCTTCCTCATCCAGCTAATGTGAAGGAGTTCCAGGCATTTTTATGCCAAGTTGTGTATTACCACAAATTCATCCCACGAGCAGCTACCATGGCATATCAGATAACTGTGTTGCTCAAGAAAGGTGCGTAGCTAATTTGGACACCAATTTGTGAACAAGCACTCTATAGAGAAGTGTTTGGCCCCATGTCTGGCCACATATCAGCCAAGTTGAAAATTTGTGGCTACAGACGGATCTCAGCATGGCCTGGTGACCGTACAGGCCCATCACAATACCAATGACTCAGAGCAGGCAATGACTGCCTTCACCTCAGATGCTCAGTGTGGCACAGAATAATTCTTCTCAAATGGAGAAAGATGCTTTCAATATTTTTTATTGACTATATGTTTCATAGGTTTCTATATGGAATCAAGTTTCTTTTGGTTATGGATCACTAGTTCACAGAATGCACACTGTCACAATTGGTCATTCCAATGTCCCTCAGGTGGGACACCCTCTGTTTCATGTACCATGGTTATGGTTGTGGAGGGAGGGGGGGGGGGCAATCAAGATTAAGACACTGGCTCATTGAAATGTCTAGTGGCTGTGCGCACACGCGCACGCGCGCACACACACACACACACACACACACACACACACACACACACACACACACACACACACACTTTCCACCCTTAGTCAAACAGAGAGGTAGAACTCTTACAGACATTCAAGATTCAAGCAACACTGGGAGATTATAATTAAAGTGTGGTCTGTAATTATTGTATGGCAGCAAAACTTTGTAGATACACTGAAGTGTTAATGCAGAACTGATTCATACTGTAGGCCATGCATCCGGATAACCTCTAGGGATACCAAGTTCATGGAAGTTTGCATTAAGGAGATTTTTCACTATGCAAGTGAGACGAGGAGCTGCCCCAGCCTGCATGAAAACAGTGGTTTCCACAATGTTGTGGAAATCCCTGATCTGAATACATGTGACTCTTGGCTCTATCTAGAAGAAATTTACCAGTCACTAAGTACCTATCTGATCTGAAGGCCAGTATACAGAAACATATTGCTCAAATTCTAATGGAACTGCTGATCATGTCATTTTTACAGGTGCAGCATCTTGTCAATGTCTCCAGTGCTCATACTGAGGTGGTTAATAATAAAAAACAACATTTAGCCTTACTTTTTTCTACCCACATGCCTTTCCTAATCCATTAGATATGGAAACATTTTTATACGTCTTTCTTGCATTCTCAGTGCCAGATCTGCACCTACTGGCCAAAATTGGAACTAATTGTTATAGAGTGGAAATCTGTTCCACATTAATGTAATAGAATGTTTACCAAGTTTTGCTGTCATACAACAATTACAGCCCACTGGACCTCTGAGCAGCTCTGCACTTCAATTAAAACACCCAGTACATAGGAGACACCCTAATAAAAACAGCACTCTCACTTTCTCAGTTCTTACAGGGCCATCTCACTTGGTAAGAAGAGTCCAGTTGAGCTGCTACACAGATGCCAGCCACACAAAAAGCTGCACATTCTGCTGATTACCCTCCACCTGTATAGGGCACCTACACCGCAATACGTGCCAGGGATGACTGTCTGGGCTTGTGCTTTTCATCACCATGATTTGTTTCTGGTGGTCATGCTTGGTCACAGAGGTTACAGTGTCTTCATGCTGCAGGCGGAAGTCAGGCTGGTGGTCTGCAATATCACCTGACTACACCTGCAGTTGGGGACCAGACTCGGGTGCCACCTCCCAAGCCTTGTTTCTCTTTTCTGTCCTGTCCTTTGGGCCACCTTATCACTCACCCCCTGCTCAACCCCTGTGCTGAGCACAACCTTGCTACTTCACCTTCCTCTGCTGTTTTTCCCAGCTATCCACATGAGTGTCAGAGACCCATTTCAGATGAGCTGTGGCAGACAGCCACTGGATGGTCCACAGGTATCATCCCAGCCAGCTCCTGCCCCCAAAGGTACAGGACATCCCATGGGCTCAGCTCTAGCACTGGTACTGCCTGTTGCTGGCTTCACACCTCTGGGCATTTGCCTGTGACAGTTTCAATGCCAGGGCAACTTCCAGTCCTACTCTCCCAAGGATACCAACAGAGAGCTTTTTACCAGACCAAGAGTGCCCATTCGTGGTGCTCAGGAGAACACTGACATCTCTTTCCAGGGTACCATGCAGCATACCATACTGCACAGGAGGGACACTGAGGTTGCATTGGCTCACTGTTGCTCCACTAAGGGGAGGCAATTATAGTAACCCTATGTTATCAATCTCATTGTACCAGCACTACTTCAGCTGCTACCATAATGGGACACGAGGCATTGGCTCTAATCCTCACAATTCATCTCGCCCATGCCAGCACTCTACAGCAGAGAACCAGGCGAGAGGCAGCGGTACGATCACACATTTAAGGCAGCATCACCTTGAGGTCAGCATGGATTGCTGACAGACAGCAACACCTTGAGAGACTGACAAGCTGCTTGATATAATCTGAGAACAGAGTGCACTCTCATTCTATTATGTTCTCATGTTCACTACTCCATACTGTAATGGATCTGGGAGATGTGTTATTTTCTACCGGATTTGTCGATACCAAATTGTAAATGTTTTCTTATATTTTGTCAGAATTTTTTATTGTAATTTGCCTTACTTTATGTTAATTTACTTACATTTTTGAGAGTGACAGCATATTGATTACTATTAGTAGATGTGACGAAGAATATCAAAGAGACTGATTACAAGTGGAAGCTTGTGTGTTGTGTAAAATGTCTTTGATGCTGGAGTCGTCTTTGACTGTAGTCAGTCGGCAGTGAACTCTTGGTGTGTGTTGACGGTAGAACAATGTGCAGGTTGCCGTCATAAATAATTTGCTAGTAACAGGAAAAAATGAATTATGTTACTACTTTTTTATATAAACTTTAAGAAGAAACCACATTCGAAGAAATGGTATTTGAAGCACCAAAGATGAGGCAAACACATTGAACCAGGTCATTTCTGCAGCCGACGAAACTGCATTGTGCACTAGACAACTGAAGCCAAGACAAATATCATTTTGTAAACATTTCACGGAAAAGGTACTGTCACGAAATATGCCAAATTTAAGTAAATAAAAATAGTGAGCAAATTTCAATACACAGCACAATCTGATTAGGCTTGGAATTTTATTTCGACTATGTATGGCATTTCTAATTAACATTTTATACATGCGCACCCCTTTCTAACTTTTTTAAACTAATGTATGTATGACAAAATTTTGAGTTTAACATATGTCTGTTAAAGAAAATTATAAATTTTATAGCCTTTTTCTCAAACACTACACATTCTGTAATCAATGCCATAGTTTGGTTTTTCAAGTTTGACTACTACATTTGTCTCCATTAACTCAATGTTAAAGAAATTATAGTTTGTCTTATCCACGATTAACTCCCCTTACACCAATGTTTTTGTAAGACATCTTTTCAAGTTGCAGGGTTTTAAGAAACTTAATTACTCCTCAGTTGAATTTAGTCATGGTAGGGATATTCCTGGTGGCTGTGTAATCCTCCCCATTCATAAGTATCTTAACTTATTAGGACATTTTGTACTTTGGCACAAATTTACAAAACACTACTATTAATTTTTATTATAACTGCCACCTGCATCCTCCTCCTGGACCAGTTATGTCATTTCCTGGTCATTTTCTTCAAGTTTTCTTTCTGAAGTGTCTAGTAGCATCCATCCATCCATCCATCCATCCAATTTCATTATACGTCATTTGTTTTCGGTTGTATTATTTTTTATGCTTTTCACTTTCTTTAAATTTTCTTTTTTGTTTTTCAAACTATTCAGTCCTAGCTCTCTTACACACTCTCCAAGTTCCTTCATCTATCTTATTTGTTGCTTCATGTTCCAAAGCTTCTACAATTTTTCTTGGTGATCTGGTTTCGTGAATCCTCAGAGAAAGAAATACCCTTTTCTTCCATGTAGTATTTGTAATGGCTTCCAGTTCACTGTACACCAGTTCATTTGGCACTATTCACCACTGTTCATTTTTCTGACATTTATTTATCCATGTTCTAGCTATTGTTCTATCCAATTTTAGGATTTTATCAATTATGTTTTCTGAGGGACTTTGAAAAAAGTTTCACTTATGTCATCTCTGGTTCAATTACCATCTTGTAATGTTTTAGTTCAGTTTTTATTGATACACTTATTCTATGAAGACCATGTTAATTTTTGAACTTCAATCATTTTATTACTTCTTGCTTGCTGCACAGGTTTCTCATCCAAGCTGGGTGCTTTAATTTCTGGTAGGTGATTAACTTTTTTCTACTATCTTTGCTTTCCTCTTGCTTACTGTTATGTGGTTTATTACTAGTGGAACTGCTACAGTTATCTCAGTCTTTTTGAATGAAATCTAGAGCCCTATTTTTGAGATATATTTTGTAGAGTATCTGATTTCTGGCTTCTTTAATGTTATTAGTTAGTAACACCAAGTCATCTGAAACCCAAGCAATTTAAGTTTCTGACCTTTCTAGGTTTCAATTCTTATATTTTTAGGATTTTCCTCATACCATTCCCCCCTGTGCTCCAGAGCACAGATGAAAACTAATGGTGATAAACCATCTCTCCATCTTACCGATGTTCTAATTAAATGCTTCAGATATTCCTGCTCTGAACTTTAACAAACATCACATCTGTAGATAATTTTATAATTCTTATTATTTTGGAATGGAGTGCAAATTTTCTTGTCTTCATCACTGGAAATCTTTTGAGACAATCACAAGCTTTATAAAGTCTACAAAAGTTATTACTTGTTTTTGTTTTCTTTCATAATAATCCACTACCAATTTCGAAGTGATTAGCTGTTTGATAGTTTTGCCTCAGCACAAATTATCCTTAAACTTAGTTCCATTTCAAGTTTATTTTTACGTCGACTGTATAGAATTCTTAAGATGACTTTATATGCAGTATCCTAAAGGAAAATTCCTCTACAGGTGTCTGGCTTTGATTTGTGTCTATTTTGTGTGAAGGATGGATTACAGCTGTGTTCTATTGTCCTGGTAGTTCTTCCAATTTGTTTACTGTACAGTACTGAATACATTTTACTTGTTTCTCTGCACAACTTCTTGTGCAAAAAAGAAGGAGTTCCAGTTAGTGACTCACTTATAAAAGTTAAATTCGCCACTAAGTTCAGAAGAAACTCACAGACTGCCTGCAGATATTCAAATTTCACAATAATTAAGTACTTAACTAGTCTTAATCAGACATCTCCCATGGTGAAGACACCAGGGAAATCAGGTTATTTGTATAATATAGTTTGTGTGACAATTCATGAATTAACGAAAATACGGAAGAATATGAAACTCCAGTACTAACAAGGTACAAAGGCTACAGTAAACATTCAGATAATCACAGAAGACTAAATGCACATTACTATGCTGAACAGTAAAGCAAATTCTGTAATATTAATGAAACTACCTGGACTTCAATGAACGATGAATGAGAGTATTCAAGTTGCAGGAATTTAGAAGTAGGAGAAAGTCTATAGTTTCACTAGTTACAGATGTACATGAGGTGTTATTTTTGTAAGGTAGGCAGAGAAGAAATCATGAATCCACACTAGAAAAACTAAGTTAAAATGACTAATTCCTTTTGTCCTATTCAGTAAAATAGAAAATGTGAGGTAATAGAAAAGCAACTGGACAAGAACAATCCAACAAAAATTGCATTTAGGCAGCACAATTTCCCAGTAATAAGTCTGCTGAGTTTACATTCTATCCAGAAGTGAATATCAGTCTTAAGCTGCATAACTTTTACATAACAAACCGTATCTATCAGCAACAGGCTTATGAAGTGTGTATGCTCCAATTCGGGGGTGGGTGGGGGGGGGGGGGGGGGGGGGTAGGTCTATTGCAGAGTTATTAAATTTTGTCCAAATGTGGTACATTTTCCCTAAATTTAATTTACACATTATGATTTGGACAATTTGTGAGAATTTATTTTAGACCACCACCAAGTTACACACTGCAAATTAACTACTGTTAATTCAACTGCAATAAATCCACCACTACACGTAAGATTAGAGTCACTTTTTTTCAGTTCTTCGAGGTTCCTATGCTAGTATTTTATCTAAATTTAAATTAAAGTATAGAGGCGGGGAGGAAGGAGTGCTAAAACCCATTTGTTACATGGCATTTTGGTGATATCTGTCAAGTTTAAAGTAGCTTCAAGAAACAAAGCCAACACACACACACACACACACACACACACACACACACACACACACACACAGACCAAAACAGTCTTCCACTTTCCTTTAACAGTATGCAGACACCACAACCAAGCTTTTACACATTCAGTATTTTCACCTTTGTCTCTTTGTCATTGTGCAGATTCTTTTGTTTCTTCCTACGGCAGCAAAATGCTAAGGAAAACCCACGTGCAAGTGATGACCATGATTCTCCGAACACAGCCTATAAAATTTTGATTAGATATAAAATGTTTATTCACGCTGAAAGACTGCTCAAATCTGGTTTAACCATGTAATTACAAGGTAACCACTCATTTCCTAATAGCTTAGCACTTATACAAAAGAAATGAGTTTTACATTTACTAGACATTAACACAACAGAGTAATTGAATGTTTCTTGATGCAGATATCAAGAAGTTCTGAAGATATCTGAATTGTGATTTCCTCATCTCATGATGTACATTTGGTTTGTGTAAAGGAGATACTTCAGAAACCTCCATTATAGTTACAACAATACTAACAAATAATATAACATGAAACTGATAGTTTTATTAAGAGCTATACTGTACTTAGATATGCAACATGTTCTGTCCTGCCTCAAGTTAACATATATATCATGAACTCGTCTACTGAGGACTAGAGCATCTCAGTAAAGTTGACTTCATCTGTATTAACTTTTTAAAATTTTCATTACCATGCATTGAGAAGCCTGGGCATACAGTTAGAGGCAGTAAGGGAGAAGCAAAATTTCATTTCATGTACCTATGTATAAAGAAAATGATTTCCATTAAATAATTCCTGCTGCTCTGTATGGAAAAAATAAATTACAAATATATAGGGGATGGGGGAGTTAATCTCTGTAGTTCTCTAAATAATGAGCATCATGGTTCTTTCTAATTTACAGTGTACATATTCTGAATGATTTTTCTGTGCCATTGCTATACACATTATGTTATTTGTGATGACCCGACCCCCTAAAAAAAGTTATAGATTAAAATTTCTGTATGCTACTTTTCAAGTGTCCATGTTAGCAGGAGGTAATACTTTTGTTACAAATGCTGATCTCCACTATGTACTCTGCCTATGGCCACCAGCTCTGATTTTTATCCTACTTTTATTTTTAGTTGTTATGATTGATCTTAATTTGTTCGCATTTTGAATGTTTGGTTTTGAACAGCATCACATAATTGTGTGATATATTTAGAATCAACCTGTTTAGCTAAACTCAAGTTATAAAGCTACTGAGGGTCTAAAAAACACTTCAGAACTTTCTGTACTTTGATTTTCAACTAGTGCAGATGTGTTGCCTGCAAACAGAAGTGATGGAGTGCTGATATTTAACAGTAAGTCATTCACATAGAGCAGAATTGACACTGGAGCATCTGTGGAGTTCGTAGGATAGAATAATTATTATTCATTTAAATTAACAACTCTCGTTTTTTCATTCCACAAATGGAATTTAAACCGTTTTAGTGCACTGTTACTGATGCCATACTTGTTAAATATGTAAATAAGCAATGCACGTTTTACAGAATCTGAACCCTTTGTGAGGCCACAGAAGATTCCTGCAACCTTATTACTCCTGTCTAACAATTTGCTTATTTTCACAACAAAACTTCACCGCATCTGTGTTTTTTCCCTTTCCTATTACTATTACTATCTTTCCTTTCTCAGACCTTAGGTCTGGTTCGGAATGAAAGTGACGCGGACCTTGATCAAGCGTCACTTCCTTTTAACTGTACGGTATATGTTACATTGCGTTTAGGAACTTTCGGGTAATTGAACATTTATCAATAATTACGGATTTCTGAAGTTGTATATATAAGTTTGGATGTAGATGTATTGCATTGATGTACTGGTGGATATTGCGTGGTATGACTCCTGTAGTTGATAGTATAATTGGTATAATGTCAACTTTATCCTGATGCCACATGTCCTTGACTTCCTCAGCCAGTTGGATGTATTTTTCAATTTTTTCTCCTGTATATTTGCTGTATTGGGTATGGATATTTCAATTAGTTGTGTTAATTTCTTCTTTTTATTGGTGAGTATGATGTCAGGTTTGTTATGTGGCGTTGTTTTATCTGTTATAATGGTTCTGTTCCAGTATAATTTGTATTCATCATTCTCCAGTACATTTTGTGGTGTATACTTATATGTAGGAACGTGTTTTAAAAGTTTATGTTGTAAGGCAAGCTGTTGATGTATTATTTTTGCGACGTTGTCATGTCTTCTGGGGTATTCTGTATTTGCTAGTACTGTACATCCGCTTGTGATGTGATCTACTGTTTCTATTTGTTGTTTGCAAAGTCTGCATTTATCTGTTGTGGTATTGGGATCTTTAATAATATGCTTGCTGTAATATCTGGTGTTTATTGTTTGATCCTGTATTGCAATCATGAATCCTTCTGTCTCACTGTATATATTGCCTCTTCTTAGCCATGTGTTGGATGCGTCTTGATCGATGTGTGGCTGTGTTAGATGATACGGGTGCTTGCCATGTAGTGTTTTCTTTTTCCAATTTACTTTCTTTGTATCTGTTGATGTTATGTGATCTAAAGGGTTGTAGAGGTGGTTATGAAATTGCAGTGGTGTAGCCGATGTATTTATGTGGGTGATTGCTTTGTGTATTTTGCTAGTTTCTGCTCGTTCTAGAAAGAATTTTCTTAAATTGTCTACCTGTCCATAATGTAGGTTTTTTATGTCGATAAATCCCCTTCCTCCTTCCTTTCTGCTTAATGTGAATCTTTCTGTTGCTGAATGTATGTGATGTATTCTATATTTGTGGCATTGTGATCGTGTAAGTGTATTGAGTGCTTATAGGTCTGTGTTACTCCATTTCACTACTTCAAATGAGTAGGTCAATATTGGTATAGCATAGGTATTTATAGCTTTTGTCTTGTTTCTTGCTGTCAATTCTGTTTTCAGTATTTTTGTTAGTCTTTGTCTATATTTTTCTTTTAGCTCTTCCTTAATATTTCTATCATCTATTCTTATTTTTGTCTGTATCCTAGATATTTATAGGCATCTGTTTTTTCCATCGCTTCTATGCAGTCGCTGTGGTTATCCAATATGTAATCTTCTTGTTTAGTGTGTTTTCCCTTAACTATGCTATTTTTCTTACATTTGTCTGTTCCAAAAGCCATATTTATATCATTGCTAAATACTTCTGTTATCTTTAGTAATTGGTTGAGTTGTTGATTTGTTGCTGCCAGTAGTTTTAGATCATCCATGTATAGCAAATGTGTTATTTTGTGTGGGTATGTTCCAGTAATATTGTAACCATAATTTGTATTATTTAGCATGTTGGATAGTGGGTTCAGAGCAAGGCAGAACCAGAAAGGACTTAATGAATCTCCTTGGTATATTCCACGCTTAATCTGTATTGGCTGTGATGTGATATTATTTGAATTTGTTTGGATATTAAGTGTGGTTTTCCAGTTTTTCATTACTATGTTTAGGAACTGTATCAATTTAGGATCTACTTTGTATATTTCCAATATTTGTAGTAACCATGAGTGGGGTACACTATCAAAAGCTTTTTGGTAATCAATGTATGCGTAGTGTAGCGACCTTCGTTTAGTTTTAGCTTGATATGTAACCTCTGCATCTATTATCAGTTGCTCTTTACATCCTCGTGCTCCTTTGCAACAGCCTTTTTGTTCTTCATTTAAAATGTTGTTCTGTGTTGTATGTGTCATTAATTTCTGTGTAATGACTGAAGTTAATATTTTGTATATTGTTGGTAGGCATGTTATGGGGCGATATTTAGCTGGGTTTGCTGTGTCTGCTTGATCTTTAGGTTTCAGATATGTTATTCCGTGTGCAAGTGTATCAGGGAATGTGTGTGGGTCTGCAATGTAACTGTTAAATAATTTAGTTAGATGTGAATGTGTTGAGGTGAACTTCTTTAGCCAGAAATTGGCTATTTTATCATTTCCAGGGGCTTTCCAATTGTGAGTAGAATTAATTGCTTGGGTGACTTCATGTTGCAAAATTATCACTTCAGGCATTTGTGGTATCATCTTGTATGTGTCTGTTTCTGCTTGTATCCACCGTGCATGCCTGTTATGTTGTACCGGGTTTGACCATATGCTGCTCCAGAAGTGTTCCATGTCTGTTATGTTTGGTGGATTGTTTATTTTAATGTGTGTGTTATCTATTGTCTGGTAAAATTTCTTTAGATTATCTTATTTTTGTATTCATTACTTGGTACTTACCTTTTCATCATATGCTTTCCTTTTTTCTGGTGAGAAATTAGCTTTTTCACAACCATTCTGACACTGCGAGGCACTTAACCTTGGCAAGTGTCTGACAACTATGCAGGTTTCCACTTCATGTCCTAATTTCTTGCTCCTTTCCATAGCTACGAATAAAGGAATTGGGTTAGTACACTGTCAGCAACAGTAATATGTTTTACTCAACTGAATACAACAAACTAACCATTATCACAGATTTCTTTAAGGTGCAACAATTTCTCTCCTCGCCATGCTCCATCTGCAGTAACAAGTAATTTGCACTTTGAATCAAGCATCCTCTCTGCCAGAGAATCAGCAGAGAAACCAGCAAACTGGAAAAAAATTAATTTTAAGCACAGTTTACTACACTTAAAATCTAATTTTCACATGAGAAATCTATTAACTTTTCAATTTTTTTTGCTACTGAGACACTTGCTTTACTCCGTAGTGACAAAAATTTGCAATACATTAGTATTTTGGGGATAATGTGATGTGGTGTGGTGTTTGTTATAAGTGTCCAATGTAAAGGGTATTACCTGACACAGTGAAAAACTTAAAAATTCTGTAACTATTGTTTAGTCAATTTAAGTTTATTGTTGTGCATACTTGAGAACCAGTGAACCACACCGATTCCTTTCTTCATTTTTTACATAGTGTTACTAGTGCTGTGCTCAGTGATATAAGCACCAGCCACTTTCCAATGCACAAAATCTGATTTGGAAGAGAGGAGAGGAGGAAATATTACAAAATGGCACACACACACTCCAGCACAGATAAATGCTACAATTAATAGCATTACTTCATAATTTAGAAACTCATGGGCATATGGCAGGTGGGCTAGTCAATCACAAGAGATGCTACTGAAGTTTATGCAACACATGGGAATGTAGCAAATGTTAAGTGAAGGGACATGAATAAAATTCAAAAAGAAAACATGAGCAAGTGCACGAAGGAGTCAGTACAGCGAACATGGTGCCTGCCTTGCCAACAAAGGTAGTTAAATTGTGCACCCCAACAGCTTACCTGCTAGGTTCGGCAGTCCAGGTGACAGCAAAACTGCAGGAATGTAGTAGAAATCAGGGTCAACTGTACCATCGAATTAAATGTACATAAGAGGATAAATGGGAGTTGGAGCCAAGGAAAATATCATTAAAAGAAAATGTTAATACATGTCAGACAAATTAAGTTGTCTTCACACGTAATTTAAGTGACAGAAGTGGACAAATATAAATAAGTTTAATGCAAAGCGTACAAATTAAATAAGGCAGTAAGAGGACAACAAGAGAGGAAATGTACAATGTCTAACAGTTTTCTGTTGATATTGTTACATTCCATCCTGTATTTTTCAAGAATGATATCTGACAGAGTGTGGAAGGAAAAATCCAGCATTGATGTCTATTAACATAGGTAGCCTGTGTGCAAGAGAGAACTAGTGGCCGCATAGGCCACACAGACATGTGTGTTGTACACTGTATATAATCCCTCTTCTGTCTTACCCATATTACTGCCTTACGTCTTATTTTGCATTAAACTTTCATATATTTATCCACTTATTACATAATGTAATTTTTTGTACACACAATACTTACACATCACATTGCATCTAGCATGTATTAACATTTTATTTATTTCATTTTTTCTTGGTTCCATCCCCATTTTTCTCCGGTTGTTATGTACATGTAAGCTGACAGTCCAAACTGCCTATGTTTCTTTCGAATGTCTGCAGTTTTCCCTCTCTTCTCATGTATTTATTCTTACAATGGTCACCTGCCACACAACACCCAGCTGGCAAGGCATAAGGTTTTGCCATTTAGTTCCTTTTTTTGGGCAAGAAACGCACCCCTTTTGCTGTATAGACACTAAGTGCACTTGCTCATTTATTTATTTCCTGTCAATTTTGTTCACGTCTCTTTCCTTTACCATTTCTGATACACTCCCATGTGCTGAATAGCAGTCAGTTTGATCCGTTTTGACAGGCCCACCTGCCATACACCTATGAAAATTATTTTTAGTGTCAATTTTAGCTTTTCCCCAATACCTTCTAAATGGTTTGCATTAGGATGTTTGAACTGCAGGGTTGGCTGTGAGGCACGATATGAATTAGTATGTGCATGCACCTTGTTGTTGTCAGCCAGTTGCACATGAAAATGTCATGGTACAGTGTGCCCGAGCATACAGCACTTGTGAAGGCCTATGTGTGCGGTAATGGTGCTGCTGTGGGTCAAAGGAGGTTTACAATCATGTTACGGCTGAAGACAACTGGTACAAGTGTGCTAACAATCAGAAATTGGATTTGCAAGTTCGAGGAACAGGTAGTGTTAGTCATGACATTGTTGCCAGTATCGGTCATCTGAAAAGGGTGAAAATGCCTGACAACATTGAGAAGACACATGCTGTGTTTCCGACCAGCCCCAGGAAATTGATCAGATGAGCTGCACAGCAGATAGGAATCAACTGGGAGATACTGTGACAAACTGAAGACCATCTCTTCCCATACAAAATTCGATCCCATCAGATATTGAGCCCCAGGGCCATAGAACAGTGGTTGTGTTTTGCCAACACGATTGTCCACAAAACTGAGCAGGACTTTGATATGAATATGGTTTGGTTTAGCAATGAAGCCCACTTCATTTAGATGGGTTCATAGTGAAACTCCATATTTCATGATCGAGAAGTCTCTTCACACTCGACAAGTGACTGTGTGGTGTGCAACGTCCAGTCACAGTATAATCAGTGTGATATTCCTTGATGGCCCGGTGACTATCAAACAGTACATGAAGGTTTTGGAAGACTATTTCATCCCAGTTATCCAAAGTGAGAAGATGTATTTTGTGAAAGATGGAGTGGGAGAGGTTTTGTAGGAGCCCTTTGGGGGTTACATTCTGGCTCTGGGGTACCCAGGGATAAATGGCATGGACCTCAATTGGTTGCCATATTCTCCGGATCTGAACACGTGAGACTCCTTTGTGAGAGACTATATTAAAGAAAAAGTGTACAAAAATAACCCCTAAACCTTTGCCGAGGTGAAAACAGCCATTCAGGCATATTAAACTTGCCATAACCTAAATCTTAGTATCTGTAGTGATGTTTAAATTTTGAATAAAGTGTGTGCACACCACAGTTTTTAACTACTCTACTCTTTCTTCATATAGTTCAATAATTGTCACCCTGTATGTTACAATTTTTCTACCATTTTGTATTATTTCCTCCCCTCATTACAATGGGAGGCACCTATGACTGACTAATAAGCCTATGAAGCTAGTCTTGCAATGAAAGATACATAATTTACTACTTAAGCACAGTCTTAACTCAATTAAGACTTTCTACTTGTCAGGCTTCTTCAAATCAAATGCAAAATTATGACAGAAGCAGGTATTATCTCTAATGACCATTATTTGGGTTTTTAGCAGTGTGTCGCACCAGTTAATAAGAAGTATGTGTAACAACTCTGCTCAGCAGTGTAAATATAATTCAGACATTGTACTGGTAAATATATCAAGCAACTCATTCAGCATTTTTCTAGCTCTATAACCCCACAACAAATTTTTAGGAAACTACTGGCACTCATATTCCTCAAAACATGAATTACCTGGGAGAGATCACTTAATAAATATGTTCCATACACCCCATTATGGAGTGTTTCAGAGGATATGGAACAAGTGAAATTTTACATTAATGGACAGAAGTAACCATTGCAGGAATCTTCTATGAAGTATAATATTAACAAATAATCAATGTTAATCTACTCACACTGATTTTTCCTAGAAATGTTACTGCTAAACAGAGCTAATTTCTGTTAAATTTATCTGGTGTAGGCTAAGTCAAGCCATCACCCCATGTAAATAAACTGGATTTAAAGTTATTTTATCAGTGCTTCCACAATGAAAAAGTGGAGTGAGAATGATTCATGTTCCCAAGTGACCCAAATATTGTCAGGTGACACCTTGCAGTCTCTGAGCAGCAAGTTTTGCTAGTTAGGAAGCATGGCAAAAAATGTTCATAAAATAAACTAATATAATCTAAAGAAAGAATGCTTTATTATTTAATATACTCATCTGAGGCAAGTGTAATGTTAAAAGTGGAGAATTATTGGAGAAAACAAAAGTTATAATGCACAAGAGTGACCAGCTAACATTAAATAGACGAAAGAGACTGAAAACCTTGTGAATTGCTAAACGACAGAGGAAAAATTTTAACACAAGATATTTGTTATAAAAGAGGAGTACTTCATGTTAGAGTTTTTGATGTGTGTAAGAGCATACTGAACTAAAAAATAAATACTTTAAGCTTGACTGTAGTGGTAATTATGTATAGTTGTGCGCGTGTTCTTACGTAAGACTGTACAGAGTCATTGATTTTGCTTTTTCTCAAATTTTGAACAGCTAAAAAGTAACTGTCAGCTTGTTAATGATTATTTTAATTATGATACTTTAAAACAGCCAAAAATATTATCTAAGATTATCAGTCATGTCCAAAATTTCGGCTACATATCTAACATCGGATGCTTCTAACATAGATCGTTTTCACAACTGTGTGGCACCACTAAATTCACCTACCACAATGGAATGTACAGCTCCAATACGTGCACAAGCCAGCATTGTGATTACAACTTCTAGCACCATTGGCATATAGATAGCAACTCTGTCACCTTTGGTAACACCATGGGATTTAAGCACATTAGCAAAACGACAAACTTCTTCCAACAGTTTCTTGTAAGTTAATCTGCTATAATCTTCTGGATCATTCCCCTCCCTGAAAAGGAAGGTGTCAGGAAATTTGTCAGTTTTTCCATGTCTATAAAGAGCAAAAATAAAGTGGCCAATATTAAAAGTGAATGGACATTTACTAACAATAGTTTAACATTGTATTTGTATTGATACTGCCACATTTTAAGCAAAGAAAATAATGATCAAGGAAAAGTCTTAACTTACTTCTAGTCTTAGAAGTTACATTTTGGATTTTCCAAAGGAAACTGTTCAAACAATATCACTATACAAAGTAGGTTATTCTTTTAAATATACACAAAATCACACAGAAAATGTTGCATTATTTCCAAATAATGTAATGGGTACAGAAATTAACAGCAAGGTCACCAGTCCTTCAGATCAGCAGTGGTTCATCTGGAGATAGTACAGTCCGCCAGGGGCACATCCTGATGATGTAGGGACACAGAAGCGGTAAAAATCAACACATTTAAGGCAATACTAATATCAGGTCTGAGAAAATATATGGCAAAGTATGTGGATTGGGCAGGTACATGGTTAAAAGCAGATGGGGTGTCTCCTAGGGCTAATACAAGATGAGAAACACAGTCACATCCAACTCCCACCATACAATTAAGGGCACCCATACACAGCAGCTAGGAGGAAAGAAGCTTCCCTCCCTTCACTCGTCGTCTCCTCCTCCTCTAGCTCTCAGGGAAAGGAAAAAAAATTCTTTCCGTAAAATGATTTATAAGTCCGTATTTTGCAGGTCGGAACTGGAAGTGTTTTATGCTTAACTATGAGTCACCATTCGTCTTCCAAAATATAAAAATACCCATCCCCAGGTCTACCAGCTCACCCCCCCTCCCCGCCCCCAAACAAACTATCGTATGGGCGCTCTCTTTGGTATGCCGGCGAATATCTTAACGAGGGTCAGTTTTAATGAGAATTTATAAGAACGAACTGATAGCATCCAGTACAAATGCGGGCAAAGTTGAAGATGCAGGTTAACAGATTACAGTGGAATCAAAAAGAAAACAACGCATGTACGTACTTACACAAAGCCTGAAAACTACATATCCAGATGAGCTATGCATCACATTAGATGAACTACAGGGTACGAACTTTTGAACTGTTTATTCAAAGAACAATGACTGAAGCTACCGGTGGTGGGGAGGGATGGGGGGAGGGGGAGGGGGAGGAGGAGGAGGAGGCGGTAAAACAGTTGTCATTTTTTGTGGGGGATAATTCCTTATATTAACTAGTCCAGTTCCGATGGTTAGATGTCGTGCACGTGTGATAGTATGTTTTACCCTGATATTTCTTCTGACAACTTTACCGTACGATATAGTAAATGAAAGGCGGCCAGTTGGCTATTGGCATGTGTTTCCCGTTGCCGTCTTTACTGTCATTCCCTGTTGCTTTCCAAAAGGAACGTGAATTTTTCCTCCGTTATCCTCCAAGCAAGATCACGTCCATGTAACAGCATCTAAGATCAAAGCTTGTCGGCTGTATACCGGTAGCTGAAAGTTTAGTTTCAGTATGAAGGCACCGGATCAACTTTAACTGACAATGACATGACTTTTACAGCATAGGTGGGTTCACACACGCAACTAATGTGGCGCTCCACGGAAACGACAGAATGCTCGCTTTCGAAATACTGCCACCAGTTAACAGTGGTGGAAGAAAGTGGCGAAGTACAATCAAGCTGAACTTTGTGGTATGACAAAAGTTGCGTCTCTTTAGCTGCGCCACTAAAAACTGGGTGTTCACACGTGCATGCATTGCAACTGCAGTATGCCACAAGCAGTGGCGACGCACTTGTTGCGCGAGTTAACCCGACTAAACTTTAGTACAGTCGGCAAGAGACACAGCGTCTACCACAACCATGTACCGCGATTTTGTATGTATCTATCGTAACGCCTCAGAGTTGTCTCAACTCTGGCAGACAACTGTTTCCGCCTGCAGCTGTTAGTGCTTCGCAATTGAAAACTGGCAACAGTGCTGCCAGCTGAGGGATCTTTTGCGCCGTCTATTACACAGGATGATTCAAAAGTAACTCTACACTCTTTGTGGGTGTAATGTATGAATCGAAATAAACGTTAAAATTTTGGATGAAAATGCTTTACTTCCGAGCCATTCATGGTAGGCATTCCATCATGGACCAGTACAGGTTTTTGGCATGTCGTGTTCACCTGCATAATGATCGATGATGCTTTGTCTTTGTCGATAGTGTTCCCGCACGTTTCAGTCGGGAGGGAAGAGTATCTCTAATTTGCGTACCCTAATCAGTGGACAGGTCATGCAGGACCAGTTGCTTTGGGGACTTAAGCAGCTCGTGTATGGCGTTGCAGTTTAGTATTTAGTACAACTACAGCGAATCGAAAAAGCTTTGCAGTTATGCAGTATGAGATGAACAGACCCTGTAACACTTCGTAACTGGTAAGAAGTCTGGCATGTCACTGGCTTCATCTACATGGTCATCATTTTGAACACGTCCCGAGTTGCACAGTGCGCTGTTAAGTTTAATTTCGGGTCGCTTCGTGTTGTTGCTTTCTGAGAAGAAATGAGGAGGTGTGTGTGTTGCATTTGTGATTCCTGTTCTACTGTATAACTCTGAAATAAAGCTGTTTCAGACAAAACTAACGTTTTACTCTTGACATACACATTACACGTACGAAGTATGTAAATTTACATTTGACTCACCCGTGTATATTCAGATATTTTTAACTGTAAATTGGAGAGTGTGACGTAAGGGTCACCGATTTTGATCATGTTTTGCAATGACGTTCAATGTTGAAAATAGAGAGGTTCGTGTTTCGGCTTTTTGCTGGACACTTCCTAGTTTCTGAAAAATCTAGGTCAAAACTAATGACTGAAAATTTTATTTTAGTGCTATATACTGAAAGATCGCCTAAAATCATTTTTTATTGGTGTAATGTTGGGTCCAACGTCAATAATGTTGTGTTTTCATGCTGTAGCTTTGGCACCAGTCATTCAATCTATGTGAGAGCAAGGTCGGCAGTCGAGCGGTCTTGGCATTTGACTACCAAACTTATGGTCCATGTTAGATTCCTGACAGTGGCATTTTCCATTCGATATTTTTTTCGGTGTATCTGATAATATTCTGATAAAAAGGAAAGAAATGTATTCCCTTTAAGTAAAAGGTCGGGAGGTGTGATTTATTAATCAAATAAGTATATACAGTATATTGACAGTTTTTTCATTGTGCTATATGACTTTCTAGTAGGGCTTTTGCAGATGATTCTCAACCGACCTGCACCGTGGAAGTTCAAAAATGGTTCAAATGGCTCTGAGCACTATGGGACTTAACATCTGAGGTCATCAGTGCCCTAGAACTTAGAACTACTTAAACCTAACTAACCTAAGGACATCACACACATCCATGCCCGAGGCAGGATTCGAACCTGCGACCGTAGCAGTCCCGCGGTTCCGGACTGCAGCGCCTAGAACCGCACGGCCACCGCGGCCGATGCACCGTGGAAGTGATGCCACCGAAATACACTTCTCTTTGTCAACAGTCCGATTTTATTTTTTCCTACAAGTAAAGGATTTCACTACACGATTTCAGAATCGTGCGAGATCACAGCAGAACATAATTACAAGATAGCACACGCCCAATTAAAATAGATGCGTTGTTCCATAACTAGTTGTCCACGCCTGTCTTTCAAAATATGAAATTACACTTGGTTCGCATCCAACTTGGCAACAGAGCTGTTTTAGCAACATGAATCAGATACGTTTTGGACGACCAGTGTACCAGACAACATGTCAATACGCGAGATTTTGTTCGTGTGTTGCGCTTGGTACGAGAAATATTCGTGTGTCGCCTGTTTGTGATAAGTTTCACCCCCTGATTGCGAAAATGCTCATGAACAGACGATCAGCTATGATTTACACAATAATATGCTTCAGGTGTAATTTTGTACTATATACCAAAAATAACTGTCAATACATTATATTATATGTGCTTATTAATCACACCTCCCGAAGTTACACTTCGGAAACAGCAAAGCAAAATATTCCTATCATAATATTATCAGACACCCCTAAATTGTCGAATGAAAAAACTACCACGACCGAGAATCGAACACAGGCTAACAATTTGGTAGTGTACTGCCCTAACCGCTCGTCCGCCGCATCGCCCATGACTGGTGCCCAAGGTATAGCATGAAAACACAAGAACGCTAATATCTAACCTTATTAACTTTGGACCCCATATTATATTAATGAAAAGGTTGTTTTTAGATTATCTTTCCCTGGGATGGCACTGAAAATATGAATCAGACTTTGACCTCGTTTTTATTTTTCAAATCCTAGGGAGTTTCCAGTAAAAAGCCGAAATGTCTGTTTTCAATATTAATTTATCGCAGTCTATAGTTCAATTCTTTTATCTTGGCGGTTCGCGCATGCCCGCCCAGACACGGGAGATTGCTGCGTTGCCAGTTGTACGCGCCAAGAGAAGCAGCGCCATAGTATAGTTCGCAAACTTACGTTTAGGGGGGAGCGCGCAGTTTATGAAGTAAAGCCACCACGGCCGCATTAACCCTTTCGCTGCTACAGAGATGCGCTCCCCGCATTCCACGCTGTGCGCGATTTTGTCGTCACTGCACTGCTCGCCTGTGCAGATATATGGTGTTTCGACTGCTTTGACATACTTTATCATTCGATTTCACAAAAACCATTTGGCCCAAAAATCTGATTTTTTACACATCTTCTTGACTGGTACCTTCCTCCATAAATGACTCAATTTTGTTTCGATGTTCAACGCAGTTACTTGTGCAGCATTAGATGTAGTAAACCATTGCTCGAAATTTTGAAGAGTTTGCATAGTTAAAAGTCCATAGCGTATACTTTCCATATGGTCGATTTTAGTTGCCACTAGAAATTTCAAAAAATTACATTCAAACCAATAAAATTAATGAAGTAAGACACTTTGATATTGTTTTTAAATAAAGAAAATATTAAGCACCGAACAAGGTTTGAACTCAGAACTTTTCGCTTGGCAGCTATACACTTAAAACCACTACACTAACGGAGCTCGTCGTTCACTGTAACATATCACGCAAAATACCGACAAACACGGTTGGTATGACTATGAATTACTCACGTTCCGTCGAAGTACAATAGGAAATAAACAATTAACGCTGTTCTTTATTGCGAAAAAGCGGTTAGTGAGAATGATACAAACACCTTTCCATGCTATCGCCTGAATTAGGAGGCTTATTGCTTGTTTAGTTTAATTAATTAATCAATAGAATATGAAGCAGTTGGTATAAAGAACGCTTTTTCCAAACATTCTATAAAAGGAAGTCTGCTATCAACACATTGCTTTTGTTCAATTACTTTATTTATGACTGAACGTTTCTGAAACTGAAGACACTAATCTGTGCTCTGCACTGCAGTCGAGCTCTGGCAACGTCGTTCTGTTTATTGGCTGACTTTTGTGACGTCAATGCGCAGAACGAACCTAAACTCGGCCGCCGTCATAAATGACGCGCACTTTAGTGTTGGTTTGTGTGACAACTATCTTAAATTCCAGCCATTACAGGATCAATCTAAAAATTAGTTTCGTTTTAGCAAGGATCGTTGAGGAAACAGCTGCTATCCATTTAAATATGGATGCGTCGCAGACTTCACATGATATACGGAAAAGCGTGATTAAAAAATATGAATCCCTTCTAATTGTTTACTGCACGCATTTTTGTCAGTGGCTGTAATCTGAATCACACTGCATCTGCAGAAATGTTTCTTTGGGTTTTAATTTTAGCTGAAGTGAGTATTAAAACATTTGACGACTGGCTTGGATTAACGACTGGCTTTGATGTAGTCGCGTCGACCCAACACTGACGGCACAGATTGTAGCCGAGTAACAATGCAAAAAATCCTTATTAAGAACATGTTTACACGAAACCACTGATGGCAACTACCACAAGTAATATTTACTATTAGCTTAATATAATATACCCGTTCCAAATAATTTTATTCAGTTTTAGGCATTTTCTCGGGATCTGTCTTCAAAATTGACAGGGGTAGTGGATATTGCCACTAGTGACAATAGCGTCATATGGCTGTTTCCACTTTTTGCGCGTTCTCGTCTGTGGAGGCGGGTTCATTAAATATAATTCATAATTATGGATAAACCAGACTTTTTATTCGAAGGCGCTCTGTATTACACACGCTGTATATGTTAGTTTGAAAATCCGTTTAAAAATAATAGGTAGAATTTAGGAAAATGAGACGTTTTGCTTTGTTTCTTGCAGCCAGAAAACCGAGAAATGGCAACGGCACGAAATAGATATTTTTTTCGACACATACCGACCGGAACCAGGCTGGCAGGGCATTAGAACATTATACAGACATTATACATACTGATCTTGAATTTACGAATTTCACACCTTCTGCCTGCTGACACGGACCTGAGGCGAGATATTTACTCTTAATGCAACACTAGTGATACTCTATGGAAACCTTTTCGTCTTAATTGCGAATGATAAGCATGAGAGAAATAATATAAAGAAATCATACCCACTACTTCTCGCAGAAGTAGACCAGAGGGTGGATCACAGGTGTCCTTCGGCATATGATCACCAGCACGATCAAGGCACAAGTTTCTTTCGTTTCCTTAGTCTAGTTTAAAGCGCAGTAGCTGTCACCAGATGTGAAAATTACTAGGCTATCCAATCGCTACATTCTTAGACTCTTCACACTTTCTGGTACAGTAATTGATAATTTTACAGCTAACTTTAGGTTTTTAAAAACGTTTCTACAGAGTTATTGTTTACACCCAACGATTTTACCATGTGCTCTACAGTCTGAAACTGAAGTGTTTCAAGAACCTCCTTGCCGAGGTGTAACTCTAAACAGATTTTCCTGCTTTTGTGATAGAAAATATTGGTCTACAATTTTATCATCCGTTGGGAAATTCAACCGGAAGCGTGTCTCCTCAAAGCTTGGAATACATTTTCTTGTGTTTACATTCACTGTTGTGATGCAGGATGGCCTCGAAGCTCAAAAGACGGTAGCTTTTTGTATAAAAAGTTAAAAATTCACCTAGTTTATGATATGAATGCACGATCGCACATGCTCACTGCTGTACGACGGGTATCAAAAATGGTTAAAATGGATCTGAGCACTTTGGGACTTGACTTCGGAGGTCATCAGTCCCCTAGAACTTAGAACTACTTAAACCTAGCTAACCTAAGGATATCATCACACACATTCATGCCCGAGGCAGGATTCGAGCCTGCGACCGTAGCTGTCGCGCGGTTCCAGACTGTAGCGCCTAGAACCGCTTGGCCACTCCGGCTGGCAAACATTTTTTCAGTCTGAATCTGTTCTGAATCAACGCATTATCATATCTACCAAGTTTCGCTGCTGTACGATAATTATAACCCACACTGCATGTCTGTGAGTAACTATTACCACACGGTACTATTTTAAATAGCTTATCACCACAGAAGTAGGTCATCATACTGTAAGCTCTTAATGGTATAGTGTTCTATATTTTTGATTTTTAAATTATTCATACACGCTGTATGGGCAGAATATGGGGATTTATTTAAAAATATGAAGCTAATGTTAAACATGGTGAATCTATGATTGACGAGTAGCGTATCAACTTCTCATTTCTCATGCAGATGTACTGACTTTCTTAGTTTAACGTGTTTTGTATTTGCTAGTGACCGAACAACTTTAAACTAGGTATTGGCGTAATGTAAAGTTCCTCAAATGTGTTTAAGGTTCTTGTGGTGCAAGTCACCACCATACATCAAACTGCCATTCTCTGACCTTTAAAGCTTTTGCGCCACTGTACTTTCACCATAATAGAATTCCAATGGCCATATTAAAAAGGGAGCAGGCAAAGTGTGGAAGTTTGTCCTCAGAAGGTCATAATTTACGAAGCAACATGAACTAGCTGACAATGTTAGCCTCAAGCGAAAGGGATGCTATACTTGACAATATCTCCACAGCAGTTAGCACTGGAAGAGGAAAGTTGTAAGACAGAACCCACTCAGTAGTTTGCCTGCCAATGTAGTCAAGTCTACGCCACTTTTAAAAACGCGCCAACTGAAATGACGGAAGGAACATCGGTACATTTACAGCGGTCGCCTCGATTGCGTCAAAGCCGCTGTAGCGTGGGAGTCTACGTAGAGGGTTCAGCGGCAGTAGCCATTGTCTGCTTGTTTGCAGCGGCGTCAAATTAGCTTCCAACCGCCGGGAGGAGGTTCCCAGATGACCGAGCAACGCGTCGACTACCGGCATTCGACGCCTTGTTAGCCCCACCGTGACGCAACCGCTGTTATGATGACATTCAAGTTCATTTACGATGCATGCAGTACGCCCTCTAGAAAAAAATTCATCGCGAACAGTTGGGCTGCCTAGAAAACTTCACCTGAATTCAGCTTAAATTGGTCCACATATCGACCGATACGACATGAAACAAAAGCCATGATTAACTGATACGTTTAGTCAAAGGAGTTTTGCGGCATCCTGAGGATGAATATAGCACAACAGGGCTGCAGTTCGAAATCTATGGACTGAAATCTCAGATGTATTGGAAACTGCAAGGAGGCAAAATATTTATCGGAAATTTTAGGTATAAATTATAACCTCAAAAAATAATTACAACATGCTTTGGAGAGATTCTCAATGTGGTATACCACTGAAACTAAATATTTTCGCAATATACGCGTATAAAATATGAAAAACATCAAATATGGCATGTTAACTTCAAAGGTGGCGGCCCCTTCTAATGGGTGGTTGGAAAAAGGAAATGGCGTCACAGAACTAAAGCGTTTTCAACTTTTGTGGCATGGCGCTCTTCCCTGTATCTCATATAATCGTTAAACTTATCTGGTAATTCCAGTGAGTACAGGTACAGTACTCGCCACGTTCTTTTCGAGACAGATAGCTCATTTATATGGATTCGGTGTCTTTCTAATAGCAAATGCCGCATTCCAGCACTTCTCTAAGCACAATGGTATCATGGTATATCTCTCTCAACAATGTTTTATCTATCCCACCCTTGGAAGTTAAAATCTAACCTACTTCATTCACATAACACACTGAAGAGCTAAAGAAATTGGTACACCTGCCTAGTATCGTGAACTGCACCTGCGAACACGCAGAAGTGCCACAACATGACATCATAGACTATTAATGTGAAGTAGTGCTCGAGGAAAGACACACCATGAATCCTGCAAGGCTGACCATAAATTCGCAAGAGAACGAGGGGGTGACGATCTCTTTAACAGCACGTTGCAAGGCATCCAAGATACACTCAATAATGTTCATATCTGGGGAGTTTGAAGGCCAGCGGAGGTGTTTAAACTCAGAAGAGTGCTCCTGGAGCCACTCTGTAGCAATTCTGGACGTGTGGAGTGTCGCATTCCCCTGCTGGAATTGGTAAATATCCATTGGAGTACACAATAGACATGAATGGATGTAGGTGATAAGACAGGATGCTTACGTACATGTCACCCGTCATATCAAGGGTCCCATATCACTCCGACTGCATACCTCCCACGCCATTACAGAGCTTCCACCAGCTTTAACAGTCCCCTACTGACATGCAAGGTCCATTGATTCATGAGGTTGTCTTCATGCCCATACACGTCCATCCGCTCGATACAATTTGGAACGAAACTCGTCCGACCAGGCAACATGTTTCCAGTCAACAGTCCAATGTCGGTGTTGACGGGCCCAGGCGAGGCGTAAAGCTTTGTGCTGTGCAGTCATCAAGGGCTCCGCAAGCCCATATCGATGATGTTCCGTCGAATGGTTCGCACGCTGACTTGATGGCTCAGCTCTTACATCTGCAGCAATTTGCTGAAGGGCTGCACTTCTGTCTAACGATTCTATTCAGTCGTCATTGGTCCCCTTTTTGCAGGATCTTTTTCCAGCCGCAGCGATGTCCGAGATTTCATGTTTTATCGAACCCCTGATATTCACAGTACACTCGTGAAATGGTCTTACGGTAAAATCCCCACTTCATCGCTACCTCGGAGATGCTGTGTCTCATTGCTCGTGCGCCGTCTGTAACACCACATTGATAACCTGCGATTGTAGCAGCAGTAACCGATCTAACAACTACTCCGGACACTTGTCTTATATAGGCGCTGCCGACCGCAGCGCCGTATTCTGCCTGTCTACATATCTCTGTATTTGAATACGCATGCCTACACCAGCTTCTTTGGCGACCTCTGACGACGTTGTCTGTGCCTCTGAACACCTGCAAAGATGTCAGACTGCTGGCTACAGGGCAGTATCGGGAGCGATCTATGACCGTGGGACATGAACACAGTATGTCGCCAACCCTCCAACCTTTATTGCCAGTAAATTAATTCTGATGGTGACGCTGCTACTTTATTCAACCACCTCATCTGGTCTTTCCACACGCACGTGAATTATGGTAGAATGATGGGTAAATGTTGGAGCCGGGAGAACTTTCCTTTGATAGAAAGAAAGCTATTCGACGCACATATGCTCTTTGGTAAATACACTTCACTGAAAACAAAACGACTGTCCCAGTGAGGATGGGGACAATAAAGACTTTGAAGTCGATATCGACATCTTAATGCTGAATAACCAGTATTTTCGGCATTTATTTGCTCTTTAACATTTTTATCAATAACAGGGTAAAAAGTAAATCAGTTTCCCGTATCAACAGTGTTACCAGTATTTTTCCCATAAAACTTCAAGCGCCTTTAATGTTGATTCGTAAAATTCCCGATATTCTGAAATTGACATTTTACAGAAAACGGGATCAGTGCTATTTTAATAACAACGCATCAAACATGTTGTACGTATCTTTAGACATATTATGCAAAAAGCTGGTAGAGTCAAAATTAGTCAATCTTCGACGTATTCCTTTATTTCTGGAAATATCAAATAAAATACCGTAAGGCTTACTTCAGAAACCGTTTGTTTTGAGATGTTTTAGCAGTCAGGCTAAACTGGAGATGAAAAACCCGGTATATATACGAAAACCGGTTATTTCAAAGATAATCGCCATCTTTAGTTCCATGTCTCTACAATATTTAACACCCCATATGCACACCAAGATCGGATGAGTAATACACGTCACTAGACCGAATATTCAGTTTTACAAAACTAGGAGCAGGGACTATTCACTGGACTATCTGCACGCAGAAAAAGCTGTTAAATTGCTCAATGAAATGAGGCGGTTTAAAGGTAGTAAATTCAAAAATCTATAGAATTGTCTGAAAGAAAACTATCTGTACTGTTTATGAATTTTTATTTAATGACGTAAGTGAGATAATCACTACCTGGTTCAAATGGCTCTGAGCACTATGGGACTCAACTGCTGTGGTTATCAGTCCCCTAGAACTTAGAACTACTTAAACCTAACTAACCTAAGGACATCACACACATCCATGCCCGAGGCAGGATTCGAACCTGCGACCGTAGCAGTCGCACGGTTCCGGACTGCGCGCCTAGAACCGCGAGACCACCGCGGCCGGCTCACTACCTGGTCCAATTTTTAGGTTGCCTATCTAATGGCTTTCAGGTCAACAAAAAAATTGTTTTCATTATTTCATACAATTACTGACCGAATTTAAAAATTTGAAGTGTTGTAATCTAGTCATTACAGCTATCAGTCTTTCGTTATAGATTGAACACAAGACCATTTAAGTTTGAAACTTTACAGTATGTGCCTTGAGGCACTGCAACTCACAGACACAAATTATCCAGATTACTTTCATTCAGTATTTTAGAGAGCGTTTAGCAACTTCCAATAAGCTTGACAATTTCAAACTTATTCGAAACTTTGTCTCGCTGACACCCCACACAAAATAATGAAAGGAACAGTTCATCGCTTATTACATTTTCGCTAGTCGGGCAGTACAGAAATTAAGCATCAGGCATGTCGTTTTAACTTATTGCTTCTTTACTACTATTCGCAACATATTTGCAAACAGTGTCTACTCATGCAACTGAATGTACCTGCAAAAGTGTACCATTGTATGACAATCCAGGAGGTGACGTCATGAAGACTTGAGATGCGCGAAAAACTGGTTTTTCTTGAAACTGTTTTTGTTATAAATATGATTCTTGAAAGAATTGCGGGTGCGATAACAGGTTTAATCAGACAGCTATTGCGTGTATGTGTGTAACAATTGCGCCTAGTACAACCCTAGGCGCCCGCAGAAATTTTGCCAAAAAGGGTAAAATTCTAATATGATTTTTTTTTTTTTTTTTACATTTTAACTTATTCGGTGAATTTGGAATCAAGTTGTGCTCCAAGAACTTTCAAGTACACGGTATTGTGTCTCAAACAAGTTACCCCCATTTAATATATTTAAAATTACTTTGTTTAAACAGTTGCTGTACTCAACAGTAAATATGAAGCACATCTTTTATATTAGTAATATGATTATGGAAGTCACATTTTTATTGAATTATCTGAAGTTACCTGCGATATACAAAGAGTTATCAAACAAACCTAGCAAATATTCATAAAAAAATTTCACATTCTCATAACAGCAGTTTGAAACCAAACGTTAAAAATCCTAAGTAGAGAAACATCTCTGAACGACTGAGAAAATGCTGTTGTTTGACAAAAGATGGTCCTCGAACTAGAGAATTGGGAAAAAATATTTAGCCATCTTAATTCATTTAATGACACTATATTTATTGCATTATTTTCATGCCTTCTATTTTTTTCTGAAAAGAATTGCGGACTAATGACAGGCATGTAGTAGACTGCTGCCACGTGTATGTTGTGATGGGGATCCGTGCATCAGGGTGTTAAGAAATTTACAGTGACCGCTGAAGTCACAGTATTTCACGTCATGGTCGGCAATGTTAAATATGCATTTGAGTAGAGTCGCTGACAGTCATTGCTAGACAGCGAGAACTCTTTCACTAATATTAATCTTGTACTCAAATTCCAGGAGGGAGCAGGTGTCCCTCTTGCCGCCGCCTAACCCCCGCCCCCCAACCACGCCCGCGGTTACCTAGAACTGTAACTTTATTTATCGCATCTACCATTATTTTACTGAAGTCTAAGTATATAACTGCACATTGGGCAATACAAACTATTTCAATAGGGATAATACATTCACGTAATTGTGGATGGTGCCTTGTGCAGATTTTAAACATAATAAGTAAATATGCAGGTAGGATCTATCTACTGAGGACCAAAGAAGAGGACCAAAGAAGAGGACCAAAGAAGAGGACCAAAGAAGAGGACCAAAGAAGAGGACCAAAGAAGAGGACCAAAGAAGAGGACCAAAGAAGAGGACCAAAGAAGAGGACCAAAGAAGAGGACCAAAGAAGAGGACCAAAGAAGAGGACCAAAGAAGAGGACCAAAGAAGAGGACCAAAGAAGAGGACCAAAGAAGAGGACCAAAGAAGAGGACCAAAGAAGAGGACCAAAGAAGAGGACCAAAGAAGAGGACCAAAGAAGAGGAC
This sequence comes from Schistocerca americana, assembly GCF_021461395.2. NCBI lineage: Eukaryota > Metazoa > Arthropoda > Insecta > Orthoptera > Acrididae > Schistocerca > Schistocerca americana. The sequence continues at coordinate 471,032,548 of NC_060122.1, read as the reverse complement.
CAAAGAAGAGGACCAAAGAAGAGGACCAAAGAAGAGGACCAAAGAAGAGGACCAAAGAAGAGGACCAAAGAAGAGGAACGCGTTTCTTTACAGGTCCACGTAAGAAGCGCGAGGGCGTCAGGAAGATAATGGTCCAAATCCATTTTCAGATGTTAGAAGAGGAGCTGTACCTCACGGTGTGGTTTTACTCTTAAAACTCTTAGGCTAGTCACCCGAAATGTTACTTCCTCCTACGTAAAATATGGTCAAGGTAAAATTAGAGTTCGCCCGGACGCTTACCACCGTTCTTTTTTCCCTGCACACATTCATCGAAATCTGCATTTATTAATGACGACTTACTATCAAACAGTTGAGACAACGCCCGACTGTGTTTCCGAACCCCACATACTATCAAGTCTATCCAATGTGCCAACAAAAGCTGTCTCCCTGTGAGAAGTACGATGGGAGTTTTTTAATGTAACTCTAAACGTTAAAGACATTGAAGCTCTCTTAGCATAGCAATGTTAAAGGCATGAACTGGGTTTAATACTGGTTTTTAGCTTTTATTTCCGATACATCGGAAGTCTGAAGACCGAAATACAGCCAGTGGACGCTAATTCATAAGTAATACTTGCTTCATTGTTGTGTTAGGATCCAGCCTGTATCCAATACTTCTCCTCTGAAGAGCAAAGTGCAGAATTTACAATTCTAACAGTTGCTATACGCTTCATTTTTAATATATATATATATATATATATATATATCGTCTTTATTAGATTGTGTGCGCCACTACCATTTGCAGTCAGTATTTTCATTTGACACGAGTTTCTTAAACTTACAGGAGTATCGTATGCAACAAACAAATTAATAACGGTTACATGAACATTGTTTTATTTTGCTTCACCGTGACTTGTCTCATGCAGTTATAAATCACGTTCCAGGTTTCAGCCATCATTTTAGTAACTGTGGGGATAAAACAGCACTTAATCAGAGTCGCTGTACTTCTGCCGGTGGCTAAGAGATCGTAATGCAGCTAACAGCCTGTCCTCGCAGCTTACAGCCTCATGAATTTTGTTCAAGAACGGCTTGATGATCAGCTCAAACTCACATTTCATCCATTCTTAGGTAAGTGCGAAGAGCGCCCAGCTCATTAAGTAACAGAGCGTGGGTAATTTTCCTTCTTTGCGTTAACCGCTTCTTTTCCAACAGCTTCCTCTGCTTTTTTAGCCTTGTTACCTCTAAAACGGCCAAAGGAAACTTCAATTTTCCTTCTGTGTAAAACCAAAGAGGATCTCGTAATACAGTCTCAATGACGTCAAGACATAACAGGGCAGCGCTGCAATCGCCGAGCAGTCGGTTGGGGCGTGAGTAGGTTGCCACGAAATTGGATGGTCCGTCAGTCGGACGATAAATCGGTTCGTATGCAGTGGCCTATAGTATGGGAGAGAGCGATGTGAAGTAACGCTTTTTCGTTGGTATTCAGCAGAATTTTCCCAACCCTGACTTTTCAGTATCTTAAGAAGGGCGTAATTACAGATCGTTTAATTAAAATATTGGCATTCAAATACGTACTTAGCATATGTTAATGAAACATTTCGGTATCAAAGTAATCTACCTAAAATACTGAGTTGCTATTTAACAGCTTTAAGATACAATAAGCTGTCTCGACACTGTCAAATTTCGATTTTAGATGTCGACATATCCTCAAATTCAAGTTACATAAACAGCAATTTCAGAAATCTGTCTCTTCTGATAAATTTCCGCGGACGCCCGTGCCTATAGTAAAAGCTCAGTTGCATCTTTATATACCGTACTCTTAGGCTGCCTACTGCTTTTCACCACGAGTATAGTTCGTCAAATGGAAGACTACACGTGGGCGCGCGTGTTTTAGTGCTACATGATGCATCACAAGATACAGTATTCGGGCTGAAAAGATCGGAAGGACTAAATCGGGGTCATAGTAAAGGAACCTTGGCGCCAGTCTCTTCCCTCAAATGCGAGATAGCGCACTTTGTAAACTTTACGCCGAATGCTTGGGCGAGCAGACGAAGCTACCTTGCAAGAACATGAGGTCTGTTTACCTTGCTGTCGCGTGTCGCGACACGGGAAGTATCACGTTCGTGGACACTCGGGCTGCCAAGATCTTTCATTCAGTAACTTTTGGGACAAATCTCAAGGCATTTTGTTCATATGAAAATGCTTTACATTTATTGAAACTGACGAACTGCTGCTTAACTTTCATCCTGGAACATCATGAGGACCAGTCTCTACAACTGCCTTCAAATAACATATCAAAAACTATCTACGAAAACTACTAATTTGGTTAATAAGAACACGACCACGTTCTAAATATACGGTTTTGATCAGGTTTCACATTTCGCGTCCAAACATTTATTCGTTTGCATAGACTTTCTCGGCGTACTAATACATTGTGTGGGTGTGCGTAATATTTTACTGGCAGTTTTTAGTTTATAGTGCCAAACAAGATCTGCTACATCATGACGAATCACCTTATTCAGACCGCCACTTCAGCGTTACAAGCCACGTTATTAGGTTTTTCCACCAGATGTGTCTCGAATAACATTTTCGTACTAGAACAAACAAATTAAGAATCTCTGGATTTAGTGTGACGTCTACTGAAAGTATGGGACAGTACAATCTGAAGACGCAAGATTTTTGATGAATAGAGTAATAGCATATATGGAATGATAGGTTTTATTGTCTTACGTGTATTGCAGCTTGTGTCAAAGCACGTACTGTTAAGAGATATCAAACTACTCAAATGTATATAATATGCTCACAGTATTTGCCAATTTTTGTTTTGACCGCAATATGTAGGCTAAATATTACGATATTAAATATTAATTCTAATATTTAATGGGACGAAACAGAGCCAGGGACCACTTTTAAAACCAGTTTGTTTATTATACTTAGATCAAAATAACTTGGCGACTGACGTTTCACGAGTCGTGTGGTATGGACCAGAGCTTACTGTGGTGTCTGTACTATAGGTACATGCACAAGAGTGGCTGGTTACACGTTAACACCACCGGTCTCTTCTCTTTCCCAACTCCCTGCCAATGCAATCTGTCCTTTCATTGGAGCTCTAAAAACGCAGTATAGAATTTTACCCATGGTTCAAAACTTACGACTCTGCAACAGGAAAGAAGACCGCTTACAGCTGAACACAACGAAAACACTTCAATTACCGAGCCAATTTATGACTACCACGCTTATGGCTGTAGTAAAAATTTTCTACCGTCTTATTGGTCGTGTATCATGTGAAAATAACCACGTTGCATTTCAAATACAGGAAAAAATACTGTTTTTGAAGATGACATGGCGCTTTTAATAAAATTCAGTTCGACTAGCAAGCAGTGAATGACTTTTTGCAAGTCTACACAAAGTTTTTCCTCGGTGAGCTGTCAAGCAAGATTTTTCGAACCTATATTATTCCTGTTTTGGCTCAAAAGACAATGCTGCCGCTAACTTTTCATCAAAGTAACTTAATAACAACTCTCTAAATAGAAAAACGAGTATCGCAAAGAAAAATGTATGCGGCAGTGCGGTCTGTAGCTAGTAGTAGCAGGTTCCATATTTCGAAATTATTTTCATAAACCCATCCGCTACATTAAGACCTAATGGGCACTTCCTGCACACTCTTCATAGGCTCTAATCATTGTAAAAGTCTTCTACACAGGAGTTAGCGAGACTCCTTAAAACGTATTAATGAAAAAAATATTTCAAAGATTAAAATTTAAGAACTAAATTACTACGAAGCGCCAGTACAATAGTTTCAGGCATGCTGCTCGAAGTTGACAAATTACAAAACTGGAATGAGAGTGAAAGGAAACACTTTTCCTAGCGCCACTTTCCTTGTACTGACAAGGCCAGTTCTCCAGGGTAGGTTTTCGGCAGGCCTTCATAGTATACATTTCCTTTCATCTGAGGACTTCACGTTAAGATACTTTAAATGTTAGAACACTTGGATTTAGCCGATACCAACAGAGAAAGGTTAGAAAACGATAGACTAACAATACGCTTTATCTATTGGTACAGAAATGCAAGTAGGTAGTTAATACTGCTAAAAAATCCTCGTCTAAAAAAAATACATTCTTTAAGCAGCTCGATATCAAAATTTTAATTAAATGGCAGGTATATATACTATACGTCATAAGCTTGTATCAGTTCCTATAAATATCTATGGAAAATAGAACCAACTTAAATTCCGTGGAAAAATTATCCAAGACGTAGAAAAGCGGACCACGATTCTTCGAAAATGATCTGCTCCACGTGTTAATGAGTCGCTAAAATGAATACGATACAACTGGCGTTCGACTGAGATCTGTCGATTTGGTTGTGGTAACGGACTGATCTGTATCTTAGTCCGAGGTCTGTGTTAGATTGAAAGGTGCTGAAACGAATGTTGACGCCAATTAAAGAATGTGGTATCAGATTGACCTGTAGCGTAGCCTAATGTTTATGATTACGCCATATTTAATTGGTCGATTTTAGCTCAACGCCAATCGTAGCGTACTCCTTTTAGTTGCTATTGGTTCAGATTTGGTGTTGTGGTAGCACTGATGCGTCCTGACGTGAGATGGGAACTCCGTTCTACTAACACAATACACAGGAACTGTAATTACGATCAATAAATACAACCTAAAGAAACCACAGGAAATACGTGTATGTTTCACAGTACATAAAAACAGCCGTAACTTGATTTGCAATCACTTGGTGCTCTGTTGCTGGTAAAAGAAATTAAAGCAACAACCAATAACACGGCACCGCGCTATTCAAATATCACTTTCGCGGTAGCAAAATTATCGACGATGTTTTTAATTCAAATACTTCAATTTCTCATTGAACGAGCATTATTTAATATATTCTGTGTTCTGTTCAGAAAACAAATCCTAACACTTTATTTACTACGAGTGTAAAGCGCAAAAGCTTAGAAAGGAAAGCAAGGAAAAGTAGGCTTCTTGACTTACCAGTAAAACGCTATTTTGTCGCCAAGTCCATTCCGTACATTTCGATCGAGCAAATTGTAGCTTATGTTTGTCGTTGCACCTTCCATCCATTTTATAGAAATTGGTCCTTTGGTGATGTCAAAATTGTATGAGTGAAACTTTGAAGTCACAGGAGTTTCCCAATGGAATTGTTTAGCCATATCACCCCAAAACTCCTCAGGTTCGTCAATAGAACGTCTGTACATGTCCTGATATTGCTTCATGGATCCTATGTAGGACCGCCGCGACAGAGCGGGGTCCGGATGGTACACGGCCTCGCTATCACTCATTTCGGCAACTTAGCCAGACCTCGATCACACCACACTGCAACGGCCACTATGAACGAATGCGGCGCGCTGACCTGCCTTATATCGCAGCACGAGCGCTCCTACGCGTGGTTGTCGCGGTCGCCGCTAGGTACCGCCTGCGTTTCACATAGCGAGCTGCCTGCCGCGCGGGTTCCCCTTCCACTTTGTTTCCTTACTTTCCCTATTGTGCTGCAGCAAATCGTGCTCCAGGCGCTTGTTTCCTCTACAAAACTGTGTGCGTGTTCTCTCCTACCTAGAAAAAAAAAAAAACAGACGTCAGACAAATGCATAGCAGTAACGAACGTGAGCAATTGAAATGTGATATACATTACAATGATATTCCAGTTTCTGTAAAGAACAAGTATTTACTATGATTGTGTTAATTTTTTTAGAAAGAAGAGCATTAAATATTTCAGTTCTAGCAACCATAATGACAATTAAATGCCTGGAGATACTTTCGGGCGAAAAAAACGATGTGGTAACTCGTTTTCACACGTAATCAGTGAAAAAAATCCGGAAATTTGAGCCGGCCGGGGTGGCCGAGCTGTTCTAGGCGCTACAGTCCGGAACCGCGCGACCGCTACAGTCGCAGGTTCGAATCCTGCCTCGGGCATGGATGTGTGTGATGTCCTTAGGTTAGTTAGGTTTAAGTAGTTCTATGTTCTAGGGGACTGATGACCTTAGCAGTGAAGTCCCATAGTGCTCAGAGCCATTTGAACCGGAAATTTGAAATATTAATATGTCACACGTCATGGTGCTTCTTAAATTGAAGACCACACCTCACGGCCTCAAAACAAGTTACAAATATAATTATAGGCAGAAAAAGTGAGGTTCCAAGTTAGAAACTATTTGAAAAGTACAAATTAAATGAGGAAGTCCACCACAGCGTAACATAAGTAACGCCAGAGCGGTATCTGGTTATCCCGAATAGAAGTAGAGCGATGGTTTATGCTGATAATTTTGAGGGGTGGAGGTGAACTTTATGAGCTCCATGGAAGATGAATGTAGTACCTGCAAAAACTGCTCTCAGGCCTTCAAGGATCAGGCGAAATCGGTCAGGGAAAGCCGAATGCGAGCAACAAATAACCAACCTCATGAAAGCATCGCCTTTGGACCGGAATACGGAGTTAGAAGGTAAATCTGCCCTAGACCCTTACGCCAGATTCACACATGCAACTAAAGTGTCGCCAAAAATCATGTTTTCTATAGTGGCACTATGAGCTACCGTTCACACGGGACGCAACAAATCCGACGTACCGCTACTTGCACCGTTTTCAATATGGCGTCAACGCAAATCGTGGGCGAATATTAATGTCATAGTGCACGTTATGGCATTAGAGCTGTGACAGAAATTAAATAATAAGGAAAACAAAATGAAAATGTTGGATTCCAAAATATACCGGATGATCAAAAAGTCAGTATAAATTTGAAAACTTAATAAACCACGGAATAATGTAGATGGAGAGGTAAAAACTGACACAACGGCTTGGAATGACATGGGGTTTTATTAGAAAAAAAAAAAAACGAAGTATTGCTAGACGCGTGAAAGATCTCTTGCACGCGTCGTTTGGTGATGATCGAGTGCTCAGCCGCTAGTTTCGTCATGCTTGGCCTCCCAAAGTCCCCAGACCTCAGTCCGTGCGATTATTGGCTTTGGGGTTACCTAAGTCGCAAGTGTATCATGATTGACCGACATCTCTAGGGATGCTAAAAGACAACATCCGACGCCAATGCCTCACCATGACTCCGGACATGCTTTACAGTACTGTTCACATTATTCCTCGACTACAGCTATTGTTGAGGAATGATGGTGGACATATTGAGCATTTCCTGTAAAGAACATCATCTTTGTCTTACTTTGTTATTCTAATTATTGCTATTCTGATGAGATGAAGCGCCATCTGTCGGACATTTTTTGAACTTTTGTATTTTTTTTTTTTTTGGTTCTAATAAAACTCCATGTCATTCCAAGCATGTGTGTCAATTTTTTACCTCTCTATCTACATTATTCCGTGATTTATTCAGTTTTCAAATTTATACCGACTTTTTGATCACCCAGTATATCACGCAGGAATAAAATAGGGACTACAAAAACATTTCTGAAAGAAATAACACAATAAGTTGAAGACGCTGCCTGCTATGGCAAACCATGTATGGGATGTAAATAACATTTCAGAAGTTTATTGCGTTCGTTGATATAGGCATTTCTAATGCGGTACCTACCTCTAATTTTTGTTACACAGCAACCACATCACGCTCGGAGACTGTTTCCCTACATACAATAAACCATTTATACAATGCTCGATCTCTCAAACTACGAGGCTATACTACTCGCTGTTTGGGTTACAATACGTTCTAAGTTTATTTATTTATTCATCCAAAAATCTTTCCGGATTGTGGAATACGCCGTTCATTTGCAAATATTTTGTACACACACACACACACACACACACACACACACACATATATATATATATATATATATATATATATATATATGTAATGGTTGCTACACAAAATTGAACGATAATATGAGGTTGCCTTTCCAGAAGTCGCGAAAGCGTCGCTACAGACCACTCTTTCGACATTTTTTACAGTAATAAAATGAAAACACAGCCGTAATTATTGCACTATAACTAAGTAAGAACGCCATTGTTACGAAATACAGCCACTGGGGAGCATACGAATGATGGTATTCAGAGGTGTATGCCGTGTGTGTCGGGGGGGGGGGGGGGGAGGGAGGGAGGGGGGGAGGATTAATGGTGTCACACAGTACAATATGAACTTTTTGTTGCACAACGAGAATTGTCTCTCTTGAGTGACACCACTGAAAACTGGTGTTCACACATGCAGCTGTGGTGCCACTAGCTGTGATGCCACTTTAGTTGCATATATGAGCCCAGCTGAGGGCAGTCTTAACGGTGCAGTGTTGCATTAGTCATCGTGTTATTGGAGGGGGTATTCCGTTTCCTTCCCCCAGCATTAGAACCTGACGTACACCGTGTACTAAGGAGGATTAAGTACAGTCGTATGGCATTATTGCGCTGACTGTAACGTGTGTGGCTATGTATGTATGTAGTGTGGTGTCATTTTTGTGCTGGGTGGTGATGAGAGAAGGAAGAGGGTGAAATCCAGTGCTGCCACGTAGCCTGCTCCTCTCAAGCGTCACCATCGGACGCACGCATCACCATCAACAGCGTCACGAGTCCTCACTTTGTGAGACACTGCAGAGAGATTCGGAACAGAACACTGGTGCAAAGTCTCGTAATCAGGAACTTTACGCCACTACACCCCTTCCTGCCTGTTGTGAAGGAAAAGGGAACACTGCCAACAGCACGTGGCGTATCCAGTCGGGTATCCATTCCGACCAAGCCCGACACTGCTTAACTTCAGTGGTCTGGTGTGTTCAATGAGCCAAGGCCGTTGGAATTATAGAGGTTGTAACGCAAAGTTGCTCACTGACACAACTGAAATTTAATTCTTATATTTAAGAGGCAATGAGAGAAGTAAGAGGCTTTTTCGATATGGGAATTGTTTGTCATGGACAGAAAAGCATCCCGTATGATTTCCACTTGACATAGCAGTAGTCGCCCAACATGAACAGTAATTGAGTTGTGTTTATATAGACCCTGTGCTCAATAATGACGCATTTAAAGAGAAAGAAATCAAAGGTAATGACCGCAGCAGATGGCCGTGCTAAAGGGCTAAACGTTAAAGTTGGACAACAGATTCTTGGAGAATACTGAATATCATTCACACAAAGCAAAAACAGAAGGAAGCCCATTTTCAGATTAGGAACCTCACTTTCAGTCTTAAGCAGTACAAACTGTTGTCGGTTACTCCAGTAGGAACTGATTAGCTCATAACAGTGTCCCTTATGACGACGTTCCATAGTTTATCTAACAGGATAGTAACTTTCACACAGTCAAAAGCTTTCTCAAAGCTAAGATATAAATCTGCAACATGTAGATCATTTTTGCTCCATTTTGATTTTCAAACATTAGAGTGTGTTCTTTGAGATAATTTATAACTCTGTTACACACAACTTTTTCAACTACATCTTTAAAAAAAGGGAATTATCTGAATGGGACGGAAATCGGTGGTTGTGATGAACATGTGCAGACAAACAGTTGATTACTATTTCAGAAGAACAGGATAATTTATTCAAGAGAAAGAGCTTCACAAATTGAGCAAGTCAGTAACGCGTCGGTCCACCCCTGTCCCTTATGCAAGGTTTGGCATTGATTGATAATGTTACTGGATGTCTTCCTTGGGGACATCGTGCCAAATACAGACCAATTGGCACGTTAGACCATCAAAACCACGAGCTCCAGAGGTGGACCATTGCGTTATTGACTTCCTCAGTTTGTGAAGCTCTTTCTGTTTATTATATCATTCAATTTTTCTGAAATCAACTGCTTGTCTGCACATGACACCTATCGGTTTTCGCCCCATTCGGATAATTTATCCGTCGTGTGTCGCATTTTGTCTCACAAGGAGGCCCTTGAGTGCGAATTCGCAAAATGCCAATAATGTTCACGACATTCGGTGATGATGTTTGGTTTGTGAGGCGCTCAGCTGCGCAGTTATCAGCGCCTGTACAAATTCTCAACCTTTGCTCAGCCCAATCTCGCCACTTTCATGAAAGATGATGAGGACAACACAAACAGCCAGTCATCTCGAGGGAGTTGAAAATCCCTGACCCCGCCGGGAATCGAACCCGGGACCCTGTGCTTGGGAAGCAAGAACGCGACTGCGTGACCACGAGCTGCGGACGCGACGATGGACGTCGCACATATTATCTACCACCCACCCACGATATTGGCTGCTAATGACGACGGAGATGGGAAAGGAAATATCCAATGGTGAGCACAGCATGAGACTACAGAGCTTGGTTGAACTGGTTAGTCGAGTCACTCATAACATTACTACGGTGCTAGCGGAGCTGATACAAAGCAGAGCAATGCCAAAGACAAACAAGGCAAACGTTGCATCATATCTACAGCAACAGTTGACGAAAGGAACACAAGGAATTCCGCATAGTGAGAAAAAGTGCCAGATGAAATATTAACGTTTCTGCAGTTGAGCCAGTGAAATGTGTGGTGTCGTATACGCTCGACTGTGCGGACAATATGCAAGAGGAGTAGAATGATGACAATACATGCTTAACAACTGGAAGTGATCTTAGACAGGTGTCGAGCCATGTAGTTCATCATCCTTGTCAGACAGCGTGCCATAAATCCCATCTCCAGTGAAGCGCAGCAAAGGACAACCGTTGTCCAAGGAGCGAATACCAAACATAATTACATACATAGGTCATCCGTGGCATAGTTAAAAAGAAAGAAAAGAGAAAGAGAGAGAGAGAGCAGATTTCGAATAAAATCGCAGCAGTATGTGCGTGTAGTACATAAGGCAAACGACGGATATTCATGGGAGAACAGGGTGCACTTGTTGACTACTACGTTATGCACATCAAATTGCGCGCTACATAGATTACAATGATTTCAAGGATAGCAGTGAAGTTTGCATAACTTCAAAGAGTGCTACAGGATTGGAAGACGTAGGATAACCAAATTTCAAACAGAGCGTCAACTTGGCGATGCACAGGAAACTGAGGAATCGGCCAGAAACTATGTGAATGAGATAAACAAACTTATCCCATCGTTCAGTGAGGAATTTTTATTTTTCAACTCCGATCAATTGGGATTTGAAAAGGAAATGCATTTGAAAGGAACCCTGGAAAATTAGAGTTACCAAGAAAGTACCTTAATGCATTCGGATACAATTATGCCGACTGTTAATCTGGGTGGTAAATTGGCTGGAGAGGCTCTGCCCCGTAGTACACTTTCTCGTATGCGTAATCTTGCAAGGATATTAAGGAATAGTTACGTCACAGCAAGTAAGAGTAGAAAAATGGGCGTAAGAGAACTACAATTATCATATGAGGACTGCTTTTGGCCTATACTTGCTTTTGCTTGATTCCTGGTGAGTATAAAAGTCTCATTCCTTTTCAGCAAACTATCCCCCCTGAAGAGAGTGTGACAGTGCAATTCATACCACGTGGAACCACTGGACAAATTCAGCCTCTGGATGTCTGTTTTTTCCGTATATACACAAAGCAGATTCAGAAGGATGTAGGTTGCAGTAGGTACTGGGAGATGAAGAAGCTTGCACAGGATAGAGTAGCATGGAGAGTCGCATCAAACCAGTCTCAGGACTGAAGACCACAACAACATAAAACATATTATCGCACTACCTGCAGCTACGCCTTGAAGAATATTTATTAATTATTTGACGATAAGCTCCACTAAACACATCCAGCAGCATGCCGCCACATTCCACCCGTTATCATCACCCCCTTCAGCAGTATGATTCTATATGCATTCTTTAAGAGTGGATACGTACCTGAACGTCCTGAACCGTTTGTAATTCCCAAGGAGTTCGCCTTCGATCTTGATAGTCCGAACTTTTGTAAGCACTCTGGCGCGCCAATTTTCGTTCGATGTTTATGGTGTAAGTTAATGGTTTGTTATCAATATTTCTTTGATGTCTTCGATGTCAGTTTTATGAAGTGTAATACATACATCCCACAAAAGCTTGATCTCTACACCAGCACTGAGACTGGTCTACAATTTTAATTTTATATTTGTCACCATGTTTATAGATCGGTATTACCTGGGCTACTTTTAATGTGTCTGGAAAGGTATTTGATTTTATTGTATTATTTAGTGTTAGAGACGCAGATAAAGAGGCATTTTTCTACAGACTTTTAGTACTTTAATACTGAGGCCATCGTGCCGTGCAGAACTGGAAGATTTAAATGATGTTCATTATTTCTTTGCAGTAAATGCAAAAACGTTGTACCACATAAAACAGAAATTTCCATGTACGTACATATAGGGCGATTCCGTGATGATGTTAAAAACTTCCAGCGATGATTAAAAGGGATGAATGTATCAGTTTGAGATAAGGGACTGGTCGGGAAACAACAGAGTTGAAAGTTATTATTGAAACTCGTTCTGATACTTCTGACAGTGGACCTATCTATTGCGAGCTCTTTGCTTTCCGTGTTTTGGGAGGAGATAGAACGGACTAAAACAGTAAAAAACTAAAACAAGAAGAAGGTTTCATCAACAGTCTACAAATCGGCACGAAAGGTCCTGGGCATAGCGTTGAAACATCGCCATACAATGTGTTGAAAATGTTGTGCCAGATTCACTTTTGGTTGATTGTGGGCAGTCGTGGCACCCATCTCTCCCACAGCCCCTTCACAGCCAATTCTTCGTGCAGTATAGTATGCACTCGCTCAGTTGATATGCCTACAGCCTCAGCAACCTCACGAATTTTTATCCTGCAATCTTGCATTATAATATCGGGGATTTTGTCAGTGGATTTTTTTTCTGGCGATCTCAGTTAGGCAGCCGGAGCGCGCTTCGAATGCAAATGGTCTTCAATGATGATTCAGAGTCCGTGTAAACCTGGTCCAATCCTGTTTTTTATTTGTGCGGTGGTATAATTCTTCAAATGAAAATGTTTAATAACATTACTAAACACGGTTTCCTCCATTTTCAATCGCAGTCGGCACGCTGACTAGTTCACATGCCTGTCAACAGTGAACTGTTCGCTGTACACTATTGAAATTCTTTATACAATCCTTGGAATAATCGAGCTTATCAACCATGAAGGCGCAACGAGAATGTACCATTCTTTCGAGCAAATTTACCAGACCAATGAAATCATCCCCCTATGTCTAGATGACATGATAACAAACATTGCCCAACTTGCCTTCTGTGCATCTGTTCAAAAGCTCCCCATCTTTGCAGCCATGCAATACAGCTACCTTTGGAGTTCTGTGAGGGTCTCTTTGTCATTAGAAAGGAACAATGTATAAGCAAAAGACTCAGTATGACAGCATCTGTAGACTGAAATGCACTTTATCACACACACCATTGTTATTAACAATCCGGACGAATTCAAAAGTAATAGCAGTGTACACGGCTAAAACACTAGGAAAAGGATGATCTTCACTACTCAAGGTTAAATCTAACTTTAGCTCAGAAGGGGGTAAATTATGGTGTCACAAAAGTCTTTGGTCACTTACCTAATAGCATCATAAGTCTGACAGATAGCCATATAGCGTTTAAAAGGAAATTAATAGAATTTCTGAATGGCAGCTCCTTCTACTCATTAGATGAATTTTTGGATATAGTAAGTGGGTAATTTCCCCACCCCCCACAAATACATTAAAAAATTTAAGTGTCATATAATATCTTGTACAGAGACCTTTTATTAACCTGACACGTTCCACATCAGTAGGAAGTATTGTATTCATGATCTATGGAACAAGTACTAATCTAATCTAATCCATGGTTTGACAATGATAGTGTTCCCTGCGATAACTCTAAAGCCGAGTTCCAGACCTGTTCAAGTTAAACATGCAAGAAATAAAAACGAAAGTGTTCGGATAAATAGTAACATCATCAAAGCAAAGGGAAAATTCCACTGTGTAATGCCGAATCATAGAGAAAATCTCAAGCTGAAAGAAGCCTTCAAAATTTATCACGAGTACAATGAAGATTTATTAACGCAGACGAGGAGCAACTATTTTGCAAGCAAGGTTGACAAAATGTTACTATTGGTGTCTGGACACTAATAATCAGTTCTAGAACATGGAGATACAAATCCTATATGGAATTTATTATTAACCACAATGGGATGTATATAAAAGACCAACCTGAAATTGCAGGCATATTCAATGAATACTTTTCTTCGGTAGGGAAAGCCATCAATGACAAACATAAAAACCCACCGAATGAGTTTAAAGACAATCCGTCTGAGCACAGCACATACAAGTGTATAGCCTCACAGACTGCAAAGAAATAATGAACATCATTAAAATCCTCCAGTCCTGCGATTTCAGTTATTTATATAGTCATGTGTAAGAAATATGGAGCGAAAATTGGCAACAATGGATTCTGTCCTAAATTTAAGATGGATGAACCAATTACAAAGCAAGGCTGCCATGTCGTCCCAATAAACAAGTATTAAATATCTATACTTTATATCATAGCAAGAAATACAGACATTGTGTACCCATCTATCGATAGTAGATATAACTACTTCAATCAATTTTAATCAGAAATTATTATGTGCTGAATTAGAGCGCGATTAGGACATGGTTTGTCTCAGCACACGTGTTCAAATTAAGAAGTAGTGATTCCCTCCTGCAAGTGCATCATCAAGAAATATCTGATCTTGAGCATTTAGTTCTCGTATGTTCTAAATTCTTAGAGCAATGCAAGGAGTTACATGCCATGTGTCCACTCGCTCATATCCCCCTAAATATTGTTTGTGGTGACATATGTAATGTAGCAATAGATATTCGCTCAACATTCAACTGGGTTTGATGGTCTTTGTATTTTACAGTTTAGCCATCACAAAATAATAATTTTAATACCCAGAAATAATGATTTTTTCAGTTGGAAAATCTCTCGAGTAGATATTTACATCTGCATAATAAATAGATAAGCTTGATTAGTGACTGGAGTTTGCTCCTTAGTTCGTCGTCCAGATCTCTACTCAACAATTATAAAAACTTGTACTACTTTAGACGGGCGCTTGGAATATTCTGGAGGCACGACCCTTAATTCCGACTGACGTGGTTCTATAGATCATTTCATAATACAAGGGTTATAGTAATTTTTCACTTTTAGGGATCAGTGTCGTTTCTTTAGTAGGGATGGAGCTAACACAATACCATTTAACATATTTTATTGATAAAAGGATCATTATGCTATCTGAAACTGTCATTTGTCACTTTCCTTATTACATTATACTGGACATATTTTCCATCTACAATTTCAAATTCAGCCGGCTGTCTTCCTTCATAATTTGTAGACACATATATCATTTAAACATATAGATTAAACAAACGAAGTTTAGGAAATAGAGTGATGGATCAATGTGTATTCTTACGATGAATAAACAGCAAAAAGTAAATGACCTTGCTGGCTGTCACACGGGAGTAGTTACCATTAACGTTACTTAGTGTAAGGATACTGGAGCGGTTTACATTAGCTGATTTTTGATTTCGCTACGAAGTGCACTGTAATCATACCACTGGAATTTCTCGTTCAGTCTGGTTTCCATGAACATGATTTTTGTATGTGAGTGTTTGGCGCGGGGGGAGGACTTCTTGAATGTAGAGACAGCGCGGTGTGTTTCTACAAGGACTTCTTACAGTAATAGATATGATGTAATATTATTATCAATCTGTTTGGATTTCATTATTTTGTTACCGTTGCCTACTTGAACTTAAATGCAGAAATGAAGTTGTACATGACACTGTAAATAATATAATAAACATATTAAATATATAAGCTCGTTCCCAGGTACTTACAAGAGTTGCACACTATGTGTAAGCACATAGCGCACACGAAATAGTGTCATTTACTTTTCGCTTCGTTAACAACTTTGCTGATGAAATACCAATATACGTAATCCACAACAGTGTGTTACATTACCGAGTATAAGTGACGCTTCAATCTTTTTGTAGTGCAAGAAATGACACTTAGCTCTTCAATGTTACATTGAATCAATCACTGTTGCTCTCGCGGAATACTGAGAATTTAGAACCTTAGTGATCAAAGATATGTGTATAGTCGGTACGTGTACTTGCCTTGTTGTAAAGCCTCTGGCATTAGAAATGCTACTTTTAGCAGATTAAGTTTGCTCAAAAGACGATGAAGGCAGTATGTGACGCGTACTAACAAATCACGAAATAATGTTTTTAGGTGTTTGTGGCGTACAATTAGATACGCGTTGAGTGTAGTGTTATCAGCTCTAAATGAAACTTTCAGCGATTAACACTACTTGTCCGATTATTCCACAGACTAATAACGAATGAAGTATTTGTATTCGTGCAAATAAACGATGAGTTGGCTGAAAATCGAATTTTTGATTTAAATTTAATAAAGTGAGTCTGTAATTTTGGTTAGGTTCGTTCGTAAACTTCTAGCGATATTTTAAGGTCGTTTGAGACAGGGCAGGATCTGATATTTGGGATGATGGGGAAGGAAATCAGGGATGCCCTTCCAAATTGACCATCCTGGCATATATTTTGGAGATTTAGAGAGTTCACAGGAAACCAAAATGGTTCGGACAGGGATTTTAACCATTGTGCCTTGATAGAATTCGGTTAGTTCATGCACGTGAAATCTCACCGTAACTGATCTCTATTTTTCAGTCTTGCTGGTCGTGTGCATTTCCCAACGTACAGAACACCATGACAGCAAAATAAGGACAACAAACTGGAAAAGATTTTAACTTTTTTCTAATCCCGCTACCACAAATTAAGTAGCCTAACAATTTATTACCGCTATTTTCGCAGAACTGTTGAAATTCTGTCACAGAATAGTCATTATTTTTAAGATTTACAATGACATAAATAAGACTTTTTTAATTAATCATACAAGTCGTTCCACAGTGTTGCAGCCTTAACATGTGCATAATGTCACGAGTGAATTTATATTCCGTGTGGTTCACAGAGTGACGTAAGCTTTTCGATCCTACATCACTAAATGGAGATTAGCGTTTGACGCCTCAACGACAGTGCAGTCATCAGAATTGAACCACTTCATCGTTACAGCGGAATGAAATGTCCGTAACCTGATCAAAGGAAACACCTTCTTAAACGGTTTACGAAATCATAGAAGACTTAAAGCTGGATGATGGACGGGGATTGCTACGCTGTTCCTGCCGAAAGTGAAGCTGTTGTCTCAATGATTGCGTCACATTGCTTAAGCGACATCACTGAGACAATTTAATCAGCAGGCTATAAAAACAAGACATTGTTTAAAGTTGTTACCAAAAAATCTGAAAGAGTTACTGACCGATTAACTTCAAATTTACATACGTTACTCTAATAAGCATTCGGACGGGCAAAGACATATTTTTAATATACAGGGTGAATCACCTAGGACTTTCACCGCAAATATTGCGGAAATGAAAAGTGCTATTGAAGTGCGGTTTTCAGAGAATGGATTGGTAGTAAGGAGCTCGTATTGCTCTCTAACAAACAGACTGTAATAATACATAGAAAGTGTATTTTTTGTGCAACAATGCCTACTGGCATTAACAAAGTAAAAGAGGGTAAATCAGAATGTCAGTGGTGCTTGTTGCAGGATTTTAGTGCGAGTCATTTACGAGGTATACTATTTTAAAAAGTTGCCACGCTGACACTTGTACAGTACCTGTGGGAGCACAGTATAAAGAACAAACATTAGTTATTTTGATTCTGACCAGTAACGAGACAATTGACCATCACAAAAAAATGGTTCAAATGGCTCTGACCACTATGGGACTTAGCATCTGAGGTCACCAGTCCCCTAGAACTTAGAACTAATTAAACCTAACTAACCTAAGGACATCACACACATCCATGTCCGAGGTAGGATACGAACCTGCGACCATAGCGGTCGCGCGGTTCCAAACTGCAGCGCCTAGAACTGCATGGCCATTCAGGCCGGCTGACCATCACAGGTTGTGTTCAAAATGGCCACGGGCAGTGGCTATACACACTTCCAGTCTGGTATAGAATGACTCCTGCACACGTAGATGTCCTTGCAGGCTGCAGTAATTCGTCATTGCGTATCATAAGGTGTAGTTGATATGTCCTTGTAAGCAGCGTCTTTCAGCTTTCCCCAAGAAAAAAGTCTCCAGGCGTCAAATCTGGGGAACGGGTCGGCCAAGGTAGAGGTCCATTCCAACGATTTGGAAACAATTCGTCAAGATATGTTGTAGTACTTCGGGCACTATTGGCTGGATAACCCGTCTGCAGAGGAACCTCTTACAAGTCCGTGGAAGATTGTCTATTAGGAGGCTGCGAAACTTCTGCGTAGAAGAATCATCATACACCACACGTTCACACTCCATGGGCGCTGACGTTTGGGGTTGTCAACAGACCAATAGTGCACGTTTCGGCGGTTTACCGCACCGTGATTGGCAAATGTGGCTTCGTCACTAAACAAGATACATGATACATCCGGAGTATCCTTTTTTAACGCCCATGTACAGAAGTTAACATGGTTATCACGATCGTCTCCATCCAGCCTTTGACTGAGACAGGTGCGACAGGGGTGGAATGTATGTTGATGGTGAATGCGTAGTACACTTGCCTGACTCATGCCACTTCCTCGTGCGATTGCGCGGGAACTAACTTGCGGATCAACCACAACAGCAGCAGGAACATTAATTTTCATCTTTTCTGTCGTCACTCGGTTCCTTCTGTTACATTGTCTTGGTGTTACACTATCACTTTCACGTAACTGGCTGGAAATGGCGAGGAATGACGTATGCGCAGAGGGCCCAAGAAGAGAAAGTCGTAGCAGACTGGAGTAATTGGTTGGTTGCTTGATTTGGGGAAGGGGACCTAACAACGAGGTCATCGGTCCCATCGGATTAGGGAATGATGGAGAAGAAAGTCAGCCGTGCCCTTTCAGAGAAACCATCCCGGCATTTGTCTAAAGAAATCACGGAAAACTGAAAGCAGAATGCCCGGACGCGGGTTTGAACCGTCGTCCTCCCGAATGCGAGTCCACTGTGTTAGCCACTGCGCCACCTCGCTCGGTCAACTGAAGTGACCGAGGTTATTCGAGTATACCTCACGATAGCAGACGGACGCATATTGGCAATGCGGTCGCCAGTGAAAGTGCGTGCTGGTGCGGTATGAATGGGCACATGGGACTGGTGTGTCCGTCAGCGGGAGTAAGTCTTCGAGAAGAGAGACTGATTCATTTTTAGAAACTTTTTGGCAAAGACTGTAGTGATCCGCCTTTTAACGAACGTGAGCTGAACGCCTACCGACTGTGTGATGAAGTGGTCATGTCTTGTCAAAGGTTTGGTCGCTGGTGTTGCGTGTTCATAGACGGAAGGCAGAGTGTGGAGGATGAAGATCGAAGTGGGCGTCCAGTCACATCCAATAATGAAAACATTGCTAGAGTACAAGACATAGTGTCAGACGCGGCGTCCACACTGTGCATTGGCAGTTCTCAGGCCCATCACCTGCTCCATCATGTGTTGAGTTACCGAAAGCGTCTGCAAGACAGGTGCCGAGAAACCTACACCGGATCGCAAGAGTGCACAAATGGGAATCACCCTCAATCGCTTGGTTCAGTAGGCGTGAGAGGGAAATGAGTTCCTGTTGAGAATCACAAGCAAAGAGACACGGGTGCACCACTTTGTCCCAGAATCCAAGGCCGCCTCAATGACGTGGGAGCATCCCAGTTCACTAGCGAAGAAAAAAATCAAAATATGGCCACAGAGTTCTGGGACGTGACAAGTGTGATTCTCCTTGATCTCCTCCAGTAATGCGACGCACTACTGCAACACCTGCTATTCACTGCAGTGGGACACAGCTGTGCGACAATTCCTTGCGCCGCAGCGCACCGAGTTTTACTAGAGTGGTTTCTTCAAACTGGTTGCACGAAAAATGTCCCAGTATCGGTGGTGACCATGTCGAAAAATAGTGCAGAGTGTATAGTTCGTGATGCCATAGTGTATTTGTTTTTGGAAACATATTTTCCGTCTGAAAAACAATGGCGAAACTCACTTTCGAAGCGTCCCTCGTGTGTAAGCGGAGGAGAGACGAGTGGGAGGAATCATTCTGGCGACGATACGTGCCACAAATGGGAAAATCAACTGACATAAGCGACTAAGACAAAGGACAGATTGTTGTGCTCTGGAGCCTGGGAACGAGCATCTCGGAAACGGTGAAACTGGTCGGCTGTCCGCGTGCTACTGCCAGGGGAATGTATTGGAAGTGGTTGAGAGTCGTTGAAACCACAAGTAGCTACAAGGTGTTGGACGCCCATGCATCACACAACGTGGAAGTCAGTGGGCTGCCCGCTCTGTAAAGCAGCATAGGCGGCGGTGTATGATCTAACGATAGATTGTAACGCTGGTGCAGGAACAAGCTTCTCGGAGCACGCCGTCTAGCACACATTGTTGAACATGGGGCGTCACAGCAGACGACCCTTACGTGTTCCCACGTTGAGCAAATTACGTTCGCAGTGGGCTTGGAAAGTTCCAGATTGGACCGTGGGTCAAAAGAAATATGTGGCCTTGTCGGGTGAATCACGTTTCTGGTTACACTAGGCCGATGGTAATGTTCGGATATGCCGTCATTCAGAGGAAGGACTTTTAGAACCATGCAGTGGGATACGTTCTCCTGAGCTCCCACAGGACCTGTGGTTGTAGTCGAAGGTACTATGACGGCTGTTGACTACGTGAACATTATTACGGACCACTTGCATCCCTTCCCCAAAGGGGATAACACCCCGTATCACAAGGCCAGAATTGAGATACAGCGGCATGCTAGTGAGTGCAAGTTGATATCTTGACTACCAAATTTCCCTGACCTGAATTCGACGGAACTCATTTGGGACGCTATCGGTGCTAGGCCCACGCCCAGGTGCTACCGGGATGTAAATTACAGAAATTGCGTGAACTGTAAGTAGATACCTGGTGCCACCTACCTCCGGAAACCTACCAAGGACTTGCCGAATACATACCACGCAGAATCGCTGCTGTATTAAGGTTCAAAAGGAGTTCAACACACTACATGGAAAGAGGTCATAATGTTTCGCTCGTGTTTCTATGTGGCGCCATCAATGGGCAGGGCCGTTTCTACCATTAGGCAAGACTTGGCGACCGCCTAGGGCGGCAAAACTTTAGGAGCGGCAAAGGGAGTAAAAAATTAATTTCAAAACAAACAGCGAAAAAACTGAGCAAATGAGGAGAAAAATGAAGAAGAGGAGAAATTAAAACATCGAATTGTTTTCAAAAACATACGGAACAGTTAATTAATAAGTCTTTAATTACTTTGACGAAAGTAAACACATTCCCTCTACCTATCTCAAAACTAAAACTTCCGCTACTGATACGTTGGACGTAGCGTTTAAAGATCAACGTGAGCAACGCAATGGGCCATAAGCTGTCGCCCGTCTGTAATTTAGGGCTGCCAGGATAAGAGCCAGTGCCTTTAGACAAACACAGCATCCAAGCCTCGCCGGGATTCGAACCCGAACCTACCTCAGGCGAATGAGCAGAAGCCATTCGCTTAGATTACTGCGCCCCGACGCAGCTAATGAAAATCGTAGAACTATCAATAGAAAATGGAAACAAGGCATCATTTATTTATTTAATCGAAAAAAATAGATGTTGTAAAAGATGAGATTAATTCCTCATTCTAAAACTATTTCAGAACGAAATAACACCACGATTACCCAGAATGGTTCGAAATGTCTGCCATCAGTATAACATAATTTCTAAATTCAAGGACAAATTCACTCGCACCAGAAAACAGTCCAGTTTATAGCAATTAAATAAACTAAGTAACTGATGCTAAATTTGGTTGCTCTGGTACGTTCAGCTGAGTTCTAGTTTAAAACGTTCAGCACATTCTTCCTATTTCACTTATTTTTGCAAATCTTAATAACCGAGGACAGAAAATAAGAAACTGAGGATATTTGTTGCACTCAGTCAGTTCTAAAGGAACTGCTGACGAAACTTGAAAATTAAGGACTGTCCCGAGAAAATGAGGACTTCTGGTCACCTTAGTTTAATGATTAAAAGTACAGCAGGAGATTTTCATTGTTGTGCCGATGGATGTTGATGGTGGTGGAGTGGGGAGGGGAGGGGGAACTATTGGGGAGATGGATAGTAGAAAAAAAGAGGGGATGTCATTTTTAAGTTCCGCCTAGGGCGGCAAAACACCTAGGAACGGCCCTGCCAAAGGGTGTGTATTTTATTTATTAAGTACCTTAATTACCTATCTGTCTGATATAGTAAATTAGATTAGACGAAAACTTCCTTCCATTGACCCGTGCTGAGAAGCCATTCATAGCTGTGGAAGGTAACAGATTTTTTCATTAAATAGTTCTACAGTTTGCCATATTTTTCCCGATATTCTCACACTAACAGGCACGATCCTATCTGAAGACAGAAGCATAAAGCCGGCATGTGCCAGTTAGTCAATATTAGGAGGAAGGAGAGTTCATCCGTTATCTGCCGATGCCCAGTTAGTAGCGACCTTGAGCAAGCTGAGAAAGGCTGGAGTGCTGATTACTCACACTGAGCCAGACAGAAGCCATGGAGATGTGATAAGGTTGTCTTACATCTGCCCCCTACCCCCCTACCCCCACCCTCGCAGTACATATCTTAACGTCAACGGCTCTTTTAACATGGCACATATGTCTATGGTTTTCATATTACAACAGTAATATTTGTAAAAATGTTTAAATATAATATAGATTGTTAATATTAGCGCTTAGTAAATCGCTTTAATACAAGTTCCTAGTGATTGTAACACAAAGAAACAAATATTTGAAAATCAGTCGAGCAAAAAATTGAAATTTACATGTCACGCTACTGATTTTGGAACTGAAGGGTAATTCAAAAAGAAATATCAGGTTTCAGTTGTTTATTACAAACTATGAAATATAGAAACACATCGCTCGTGTCACTGGATAGGAGACCTGTATCTCTACCGTCGATCAGTTGTAGAATTTTGGAACACGTATTATGTTCGAGTGCAATGACTTTTCTGGAGACTAGAAATCTATTCTGTAGGAATCAGCATGGGTTTCGAAAAAGACGATCGTGTGAAACCCAGCTCGCGCTATTCGTCCACGAGACTTAGAGGGCCACAGACACGCGTTCCCAAGTAGATGCCGTGTTTCTTGACTTCCGCAAGGCGTTCGATACAGTTCCCCACAGTCGTCTAATGACCAAAGTAAGAGCATATGGACTATCAGACCAATTGTGTGATTGGATTGAAGAGTTCCTAGATAACAGTACGCAGCATGTCATTCTCAATGGAGAGAAGTCTTCCGAAGTAAGAGTGATTTCAGGTGTGCCGCAGGGGAGTGTCGTAGGACCGTTGCTATTCGCATTATATATAAATGACCTTGTGGATAACATCGGAAGTTCACTGAGGCTTTTTGCGGATGATGCTGTGGCATATCGAGAGGTTGTAACAATGGAAAATTGTACTGAAATGCAGGAGGATCTGCAACGGATTGACGCATGGTGCAGGGAATGGCAATTGAATCTCAATGTAGACAAGTGTAATGTGCTGCGAATATATAGAAAGAAAGATCATTTATCATTTAGCTACAATATAGCAGGTCAGCAACTGGAAGCAGTTAATTCCATATATTATCTGGGAGTAGGCATTAGGAGTTATTTAAAATGGAATGATCATATGAAGTTGATCGTCGGTAAAGCAGATGCCAGACTGAGATTATTTGGAAGAGTCCTGAGGAAATGCAATCCGAAAAGAAAGGAAGTAGGTTACAGTACACTTGTTCGCCCACTGCTTGAATATTGCTCACCAATGTGGGATCCGTACCAGATAGGGTTGATAGAGGAGATAGAGAAGATCCAACTGAGAGCAGCGCGCTTCGTTACAGGATCAGTTGGTAATCGCGAAAGCGTTACGGAGATGATAGATGAACTCCAGTGGAAGACTTTGCAGGAGAGACGGTCAGTAGCTCGGTACGGGCTTTTGTTGAAGTTTCGAGAACATACCTTCACGGAGGAGTCAGGTAGTATATTGCTCCATCCTACGCACATCTCGCGAAGAGACCATGAGAATAAAATCAGAGAGATTAGAGCCCACACAAAGGCATACTGACAATCTTTCTTTCCACGAACAATACGAGACTGGAATAGAAGGGAGAACCGATAGAGGTACTCAAAGTATCCTCCACCACACACCGCCAGGTGGCTTGCGGAGTATGGATGTAGATGTAGATGTAGAAGAAGGTTCAAAGTTTTGTGTTCGCACAGACACTATACCATGCGCTTAACATGAACACCATGCGTTGCTCGAGGAACATCGAAACGGTAATCTATTTCATTGCACACACGAATCAACAGGTCCCTGTTTATTGCGTCGACAACGCAGAAAAAATCGCAAAGTGTGTGGTCTGGTGGCCTGACAGGGGGGAGGGAGGGGGTGCCAAAGGCAGTGAACAAGATCTTGTTGTCCATCTCTTCCATTCCAATGTTGTGGGATGATGATGTTAAAATAACGCCGCACCTCAAGGTGTTAGCGAGGCGGGACGTCATCATTCATAAAAATGCAATCATTGAAATCTTCGTGTAGTTGAGGAAACAAAATTTTAAACCTTCCTCTATCTGGTGACACGCACAATGTGTTTCTATCTTTTATAGTTGTCTGTAATAAACAATTAAAATCTGTTTTTTTCTTAATCACACGGTATAATAGCAGTAAGTCCTGACAACTTTGACAGTGTCATAATTTACACGACGTAAAATCGAAGTGTGCTCTCAGCATTTCACGCAGTACTACACTTGTAAACACATGTCTGACTAGGGCTATGCGAGGGTGTAAGGCCCTATTCACACGGGGATACTCAAATCAGGTCTCCAGCTACCTAACAACAAAGAGACTGGGAGACTAGACTCGAGTAGCCGCTCACTTTCATGCAGGCACGACATGCGTCTGCTGTACTGCCAAGTCACTTGCGGTGTGAATAGAAAATTAAAGCAGTTTCATTGGCTGTGGGCAAAGAATGTATGTAGCGCGCTTTTTTGTGTGCCGTGGCTCCAGTAGTTCAATGTCCAGTGATTCTGTTAGTGATGCTCATATGATAATACAGTATTATTATTCCGCTGGTACAGAAGGAGCAAATTGAGAAAGTTGTGGGTTCATCCTTACACTGAGAATAATATAAATTGTAGGTTACAAGTTGCCTAATTGCTTGGTTGCATTGGACAGGAAACATATCTGCATTGAAAAACTACCTGGGCGGTTTCAACTATCTTCAATTATAAACATTATCACTCCACAGTACTGCTGACATGTAGTGATGCTGATGGTTTACTTATTATCAATGAAACTGATTATGCTGTCGAAATAGCGATAGACGAATATTTCGTGCTTCAGCAACCCAACACTGGATTATAAATGAAAGACTAAACTTGCCATTCCCAAAAAATGGCTCTGAGCACTATGGGACTTAACATCTATGGTCATCAGTCCCCTAGAACTTAGAACTACTTAAACCTAACTAACCTAAGGACATCACACAACACCCAGTCATCACGAGGCAGAGAAAATCCCTGATCCCGCCGGGAATCGAACCCGGGAACCCGGGTTGCCATTCCCCTCGGGATTATGAGATAATGAAAATGAATATAATTTCCCTTATTACTATGTAGGAGATGAAGCGTTTCCATTATCACGCTACTTAATGCCACCATACCCACAAAGAACACTTGATGATGTGAAGAGAATTTATTATCATAAATCAAGCAGAGGAAGAAAATCTGTCGAACTCGCATTTGCCGACCGGAGTGGCCGTGCGGTTCTAGGCACTACAGTCTGGAACCGAGCGACCACTACGGTCGCAGGTTCCAATCCTGCCTCGAGCTTGGATGTGTGTGATGTCCTTAGGTTAGTTAGGTTTCATTAGTTCTAAGCTCTAGGCGACTGATGACCTCAGAAGTTAATTCGCATAGTGCTCAGAGCCAATTTTGAGCTCGCATTTGAAATGCTGACACAGAAGTTCCAAGTCCTAAGCAGTCCTATTCGTTCTCGAACTACAGGAAGAGTGGTGACATAATAAAATTTGTGTGCATACCGCATAATTTCATTCGAAAACCGGGGGGGGATCCAATACAGTTGTGGCGAACAACAGTGCAACAACTTCGAAACGCCAACAGTCCGAATCCTGCCAACGAAAGACATTGCACTGCATCCTCATTCTACTATGGCCGAGCGGTTCTAGGCGCTACAGTCTGGAACCGCGTGACCGCTACGGTCGCAGCTTCGTATCCTGCCTCGGGCATGGATGTGTCTGATGTCCTTACGTTAGTTAGGTTTAAGTAGTTCTAAGTTCAAGGGGACTGATGACCTCAGAAGTTAAGTCCCATAGTATTCAGAGCCATTTGAACCATTTGAACCTCATGCTATTTCTTATGAACTAAATAATTATTTATGCAACTAGCTTCTGACACCTCGTGCTTCCCTCCCATGGCAGCGGAAGTACAGCATCAACGATAATCAGGATCTACTACGAAAATTCCTGGCAGATTAAAACTGTGTGCCAGACCGAGACACGAACTCGAGACCTTTGCCTTTCGCAGGCAAGTGCTCTACCATCTGAGGTACCCAAGCATGACTCACGCCCCATCCTCACAGTTTTACTTCTGCCAGTACCTCGTCTCCTATCTTCCGAACTTTACAGAAGCTCTCCTGCGAACCATGCAGAACTAGCACTCCCGAAAGAAGGGATACTGGGGAGACATGGCTTAGCCACAGCCTGGGGGATGTTTCCAGAATGAGATTTTCACTCTGCAGCGGAGTGTGCACTGATGTGAAACTTCCTGGCAGATTAAACTGTGTGTCGGACCGAGACTCGACCTCGGGACCTTTGCCTTTTGCGGGCAAGTGCTCTACCATCTGAGCTACCCAAGCACGACTCACGCACTATCCTCACAGCTTTACTTCTGCCAGTACCTTGTCTCCTACCTTCCAAACTTACAGAACCACTCCTGCGAACCTCGCAGAACTAGCCAGGGAGTTTCACATCATCGCACACTCCGCTGCAGAGTGAAAATCTCAATCTGGAAACATCCCCCAGGCTGTGGCTAAGCCATGTCTCCGCAGTATCCTTTCTTTCGGGAGTGCTAGTTCTGCAATGTTCGCAGGATAGCTTCTATAAAGTTTGGAAGGTAGGAGACGAGATACTGGCGGAAGTAAAGATGTGAGGACGGGGCGTGAGTTGTGCTTCGGTAGCTCAGATGGTAGAGCACTTGCCCACGAAAGGCAAAGGTCCCGAGTTCGAGTCTCAGTCTGGCACACAGTTTTAATCTGCCAGGAAGTTTCACAACAGCGCACACTCCGCTGCAGAGTGAAAATCTCATCTAAGATGTATTATAATTGTCTTTCTTTACAAAATTGTTTATGTGTAATGTCTATTTCTGTAAAACTTATAAATGAATTTCTGTATGTATTTATTTACGCATTAATACATAATTGAAAACGTTTTAGCAACGTATTTATTATATTCTATTGTATGGTGGATGCTTGCAGTTATAAGAGTCGAGGGACATGAAAGGGAAGCAGTGGTTGGGAAGGGAGTGAGACAGGGTTGTAGCCTCTCCCCTTTGCTATTCAATCTGTATATTGAGCAAACAGTAAAGGAAACGAAAGAAAAGTTCGGAGTAGGTATTAAAATCCATGGAGAAGAAATAAAAACTTTGAGGTTCGCCGATGACATTGTAATTCTGTCAGAGATAGCAAAGGACTTGGAAGTGCAGTTGAACGGAATGGACAGTGTCTTGAAAGAAGGATATAAGATGAACATCAACAAAAGCTAAACGAGGATAATGGAATTTAGTTGAATTAAGTCGGGTGATGCTGAGGGAATTAGATTAGGAAATGAGACACTTAAAGTAGTAAAGGAGTTTTGCTATTTGGGGAGCAAAATAACTGATGATGGTCGAAGTAGAGAAGATATAAAATGTAGACTGGCAATGGCAAGGAAAGCGTTTCTGAAGAAGAGAAATTTGTTAACATCGAGTATTGATTTAAGTGCCATGAAGTCGTTTCTGAAAGTATTTGTTTGGAGTGTAGCCATGTATGGAAGTGAAACATGGACGATAAATAGTTTATACAAGAAGAGAATAGAAGCTTTCGAAATGTGGTGCTACAGAAGAATGCTGAAGATTAGATGGGTAGATCACATAACTTATGAGAACGTATTGAATAGTATTGCGGAGAAGAGGAGTTTGTGGCACAACTTGACAAGAAGAAGGGATCGGTTGGTAGCACATGTTCTGAGGCATCAAGGGATCAGCAATTTAGTATTGGAGGGCAGCGTGGAGGGTAAAAATCGTAGAGGGAGACCAAGAGATGAATACACTAAGCAGATTCATAAGTATGTAGGCTGCAGTGGGTACTGGGAGATGAAGAGGCTTGCACAGGATAGAGTAGCATGGAGAGCTGCATCAAACCAGTCTCAGTACTGAAGACCACAACAACAACATGGTGGATGCTTATAAATCGTTGATTGCTTTTTCAATAAAATGGATCTTAAAGCATAATAAGTAGTACGTATTTATTTTAAAAATTTTAATTACTTATAATGAACTTACGTGATAGATCAACCTCCTTGGCTACTTTGTGCCATGCTCTCTCTGTCATTTCCTTCCTTGGATACCCTTTCAATTTGTAATTGTATAGTTCCGAATATTTCTCCAGTTCTCCCACGAATTTCAAATTAAACATCTGTTCGCAATTTGCGCAGCCCAGTGGCACGAATGCAACTGAGACACTGGGAGACTAGGCGACTAGCATGTCGGGTCGCACAGTATCCAAGTCGCGACGACTCTGGAAAGCCAGTACTGAAGTATCCTCGTGTCAAAGACCCTACCTAATTACACAAGTCGGGTCTCTTGGTTACAGAGTATCTCAGTCGCTCGGAGATTTAAGTATCCCCGCGTGAATAGGGCCTTGTCTTGTAGAGTGCTGTTTCTTCCAGCAGCTTCCGCCTATGTTTGGGAAAGTTAGATTTGGTTATTTTTCTCTTAATACAGGGTCTTTCCCTTGCTGTCTTGTGCACTCAGTATCCTGCTGGCACATTTCTGGAATTTCTTGTCATTTCCGTGGTCCACAGTGTTCACGCTACTTTATTAATCTCTGCAAGTTGGCTGGAAAATTTGGAGATTTCATTAATATTGCGCCCTGTCCTCAGTCGGCCGTAAGCAGACTGCGAAATGGGAAGTAGTGGCAAGTTACCGAAGTTGCCGCGGACAGAGGGCCGCGAGAGTTTAATGACAGTTCTCAGAACCGGCCACTGCCCCGTTCGCAGAGCTTCCACGTAGCCCGCAGCTGCAAATTGTCCGGGGAAGCCCCGTGGCTCTAGGCCCTTCTCAGAACGAGTTCGCACTGACTCTCACCTTGACAATATGACTTCTTTCTCATGCACAAGGCGGTGTAGACAACGAATAAAACACAGTCATATTAACAGATCTCGTTATTACCGGTAAAGCCCCGATTACTTAAACAAATCGACCTCCCATGTACAAAACAGCTTCAAACGCCTGATCGCTTCACAAATAAGTTAATGTGTTTGCAACTGTTCTCGGGCTCATTCACTACCTATTTTCCACGTGGCTCATCTGCAGAAGGGGTTGGTAGTGAACGGCTGCATTTGCGCCCCTAATACAGAGTCATATATTAGCTAGCCTTTGAACAGCAGTGAACTGAATACACAGTTGTCTATACCACAGCCTTGCGAAAATGAGGTACACTACACAAGTTCAGATTAAAACTTATTTATTCAAAAAGAAACACTTCTAACTTCGTGGCTATGCATTTTTAAGTTCACACATAAAGACGATCTGGATAAATAATAATCGGTGCAATTCGTACACATGGTTTATTGTCTCACACCTACGTACTTTCACGTTGTTCCTTCACAGTTTATTCACATACAGTGGCGTCCATGCTTACAGTCGCGACACTTTGCCGCTCCGAACTTACCACCACAACGGACAACGACCAAAGACCCTTTTCTCCCGCTCATATCCCCAGTCCTGAGTCGGGTCACGTGACACTACATTAATCAAAATAATTCCTAAACATGGCCACAATTCATTTACAATTTTTTATAAGGTTCAAATACTTAAACCTAAATACATTATATAATTTTACACACATTTATCACCACATAATTTTATAATTCGTTGCAATTAAAAAAACAGAACATTATGCAACAGAGCTACGACGCTCATCAAAACACAAAACAAGTATTTTCATGTCCATTTTGCATTACACTATTTTCACTCTGCATTTAATACATAATTTTATTCTTAAGCATGGAAAATTAAAATCAAAAATAGTTTATGACATGCTATCTGATTACATAATTAGGAATAACTCCATGTTTTGGCACAGCTTCACCACTCTCGCTTCATTTAATGACATCTTTGCATGAAATATGCGACATACGAATACTTGTCTGCCACTACAAAGGTCGAAACTAAATGGTGTCTTCATAATAAAATAACAACTTACTTTGCAGTTGTTCTAAACATCTTTCTTCTTCTTCTTTCGATTTCGGCCATCTTTGGACCACGTTCAACAATTCACTTGCCCGGCTTTTTGATCTTTTTTTCTCTCTTCCCAATATTTCCTCATCATTTTCGAGTGGTTCCTCCTCCGCTCTTCCGACCATTTCCTGTTATTATTCTTTAGTTTCGTTTCTTCTGGAAAACACTTAATTTCGTTCACTATTTGTCTAAACTTTTCCCTGTCCCTGATTGACTCACGGGTGACATTAAAATAGGCCAAATCCTTTTTCACCATCTGTATCCATTTATTGTTGGTTTTTTCGTTCCTGTTACTATGTTCAAACACTTTTCTTGTTAGTCTGTTTCCATCCATCCTCGACAGGTGACCATAAAACGTTAGTCTGCGTTTACGCATTGCCTCACTCACTTTCTCAATAGTTTTGTATATTTCCTTATTACTCTTTAGCTTGTACTCTTCTCCAATCTTTCTCGGTCCTAATATTTTTCTCAAAATTTTCCTTTCTTTCTTTTCCATGTTTTCTATTTCCCCCTTTTTGTTAAGAGTTAGGCACTCCGATGCATACAGGCATTCTGGTCTAATGACAGTTTTATAATGTCTTAATTTAGCTTGAATCGAAATGTTTTTTTTGTTATATATGTCTTTGGTTTTTTGAAAAGCAAATTCCATTTTCCTTGCTCTCGCCTGGTTTGCACTCTTGTCTAAACCATTCACTTGAATTATTTCACCTAAATACTTAAATTTTTCTACTCTCTTAATATAGCCGTATTTAGTAATAAGATTTTTCTTGTTATTTCTATGATTAGATATATACACGGTTTTTTCAAATGAAATCTGCAGTCCAGCTCTGGCCGAAACTTCTTGTAGTTTCTCCAGGTAGTTCTGAGCTATTTCTTCGTTTTCTGTAATTATTGCCAGATCGTCTGCAAAAGCTAAACAGTCCACTTCTATTTTTTCTTTTTTTGTTCCAATTCTGATGTCATTCTTGGTGCCTTTGAGTTCTTCTTTCCATATTCTCAATATCTTTTCCAGTACGCAGTTGAAGAGGATTGGGGATAAACCATCACCTTGTCTAACACCTGTTTTAATTTCGAACTTCCTTGAAATTTCACCCATAAATTTAACTTTGGCCTTACTGTTTGTTAGCGTCTGTTTGATAATTTGAATTGTTTTCGTATCGACCCCAAATTCTTCCAATACTTTCAGTAATGTTTCTCTATCTACCGAGTCGTATGCTTTTTTGAAATCTACAAATACTATTGCAAATCTCTGGCCTCTTGAGATTCTGTAACGAATTAGTGTTTTCAGGTTAAATATTTGTTCAACACAGGATCTACCTTGTCTAAAACCTGCTTGATATTCACCTATTTTTTTATCCAGAACTGGCTCCACGATTTGAAGTAATTTCCTTGACAAAATTTTGTATCCTACTGGTAGTAGCGCGATCCCTCTATAATTATTAACATTCATCTTATCCCCCTTTTTGTGTAGTGGGTGTATCAGGGCACACTGCCAGTCTTCAGGAATTCTTTCTTCGTCCCAGATCTTCTTAAACATATGTTCCAAAACTTGTGGGAGGTTGGTATCCATTATTTTTAGGATTTCTGGTACTATGGAGTCTTCACCTGGGGCTTTATTGTTTTTTAGACTGTGTATTATGTGTTTTATTTCTTCAGCGTCTGGAGGTTTTGACTCGGTATTAGTATTTCGGTGGTTTTCAAAACTCATTTTATCTTTGGGTGGTTCACAATTTAGTAGATTCTCGAAATATTTTGCTAATATTTCACAATTAGTCTTGTTTGTCAAACCTAGCTTGTTCTCTTCATCTTTAAAACATAAATTTGGGGATTGGTATTTGGTTAGCTGTTTTCTAAAAGTTTTGTAGAAATCTCTAGAATTATTTCTTTTAAAGTCTTCCTCAATCTGTTCTAGGTTATCCTGAAATTGTCTTCTTTTTTTATTACGGAAAAGCTTAGCTGTTTCTCTTCTCTGGATTTTAAAATTGTCAAGATCTTGAGGCTCTTTTGTGGAGTTCCATTTCTGCCACAATTTCTGTCTCTTCTCCAGGTTCTCATCACATTCATTGTCCCACCATGGATGTCTTCTTACTCTTTTCACGAGACAATTTTCTTTTGCTATTTCAACTACTTCGTTTTTGATCTCCTCCCATCCCGCTTCCTAAACATCTTTATAACTTAATTCTACTATGAAACATTTTGATTGAAGTACACCAGCCCAACATATTATTTCTGCTGCTGTGCTTTAAATTATGAAATTCTTCGAAGAGCTCCATATTATCCCCCGTTACGTTACGTGTTAAATATCTTCTATCAAACATGTAAGCAAGAAAAAGTTTGTAAAACGTTTGAAATTATGTTTAAAGTTTGTTGGAACTTGCTAAATGTTCTCAAAATGGTTCAGATGGCTCTGAGCACTATGGGACTTAACATCTGAGGTCACCAGTCCCCTAGAACTTAGAACTACTTAAACCTAACTAACCTAAGGACATCACACACATCCATGCCCGAGGCAGGATTCGAACCTGCGACCGCAGCGGTCGCGCGGTTCCGGACTGAAGCGCCTAGAACCGCTAGGTCACACCGGCCGGCTAAATGCTCTCATTATCAACCACTGGATGATTATAACCTGTGTAATATGTGCTCTATTATAAGAAAAAGCTAGTTTTTCACACATCTTAATGTTTGTGACGCCAAATTTCTTGCAGCGTGTGTCGTATAGCGATTTAATTTTTACGTTCAGTGGTATATGTAGATGCTGTCTGCAAAATATGTTGCGAATAGAGCCAATAGTAAATGAGTAATAAATTACAAAATCGTACCAGATGATGACTTACTGCATGAACAGCGAAAGTGTAGTAAGCAATAAGCATTTTTCCTTTCATCATTTTGTGGAAGGTGACAGCGAGAAAAAGTATCGTAAAGATTTGGAATTATATGTAAAGTTCGTCGGAGGTCGGTAAGTGTTCTCATTATCAAGCACTGGGTGAATGTAGCTTGGGTAATTGGAGCTAGATTCATTAACCAAAAGGTAGTTTTTCACGCATCTCACTGTTTATTGTGCCCTATCTTCTGAAATGTGTGCCACACAATGATATCACTTCGGAAGTACATTCATTGGAATATATAGATACCGTCTGCAAAATGTGTTGCGCATAGAGTTAGTAGTGTAGAAGTAGAATATTAAAACGTCCTGCCTGATGCTGAAGTTGTATTTTTTTTAAGCTGATCTGATTTATTGCATGAACAGCGAAAATGTACTGGATACTGCATGAATATACTAGGGTGAAAACATTTGATATTTTTTAAAATATTATTTATTGTGCAGAAGTGGTACAAAGCTGTATCACTTTTCAACATAATCTCTCCCACGCTCAATGCAAGTCCTCCAGCGCTTAAAAAGTGCATAAATTCCTTTAGAAAAAAATTCTTTTGGTAGTTAGCACAACCACTCATGCACCGTGTGGCGTACCTCTTCATCAGAACGGAACTTCTTTCCTCCCTTTGCGTCTTTGAGTGGTCCAAACATATGGAAATCACTTGGGGCAAGGCCTGGTGAGATGGTGGATGAGGAAGACACTCAAAATGCAGGTTTGTGATTGTTGCAACTGTGGTACGGGCAGTGTGGGGCCTAGCATTGTCATGTTGCAAAAGGACACCTGCTGACGCCAATCCACGTCGCTTTGATTTGATTGCAGACCGCAGATGATTTTTTAGGTGATCTATGTATGATGCACTGGTGACATACGTCCTCCTAGGCATGTAATGCTCCAAAATAACGCCTTTTTCGTCCCAAAGGAGAGTCAGCATAACCTTCCCTGCTGATGGTTCTGTTCGAAACTTCTTTGGTTTTGGTGATGAGGAATGGTGCCATTCCTTGCTCGCTCTCTTCGTTTCCAGTTGGTGGAAGTGAACCCTGGTTTCATCCGCAGTAACGACTCTTGCAAGGAAGCCATCATCTTCTCGTTCAAAGCGCCGAAGAAATTCTTCACAAGCATCAACACGTGGTTCTCTCATTTCAGGAGTCAGGTGCTGTGGTACCCATCTTGCAGACACTTTGTGAAACTGGAGCACATCATGCACAATGTGGTGTGCTGACCCATGACTGTAAACATGCTGCAGTGTCATTCAGAGTCACTCGGCGGTTTTCCTTCACTATGGCTTCAACTGCTGCAATGTTCTGTGGAGTCACCACTCGTTGCGCCCGACCTAGACGAGGAGCATCTTCCACTGACGTCACACCATTTGCGAACTTCCTACTCCATTCGTAGACCTGCTGCTGTGACAAACGTGCGTCACCGTACTGAACTTTCATTCGTCGATAAATTTCAATAGGTTTCACATCTTCATTACGCAAAAACCGAATAACAGAACGCTGTTCTTCCCTGGTGCAAGTCGCAAGTGTGGCGGCCATCTTTATACTGATACTGCAACGGTATGTGGTATCTGCACTATGCTGCCACCTACAGGCCATTCTACACGTTGTTTGTAGCCCGCTTACCAACTTACAGGATAACGGCGCGAATTTTCGATTTGTTATTACAAATTTACGGTTTTCATTTGACGCACCCTCGTATTTATTTTTATTTATTTGCTTAACTTGATCCGTTTAGGGCCATCAGGTTGTCTCTTACATCGAACCTGTGTTACACACATACAGTACAATTTTACATCATAGTTACCTAACAAATAACAATTTTGACAAATATGAAATGATTTGAATGTATATAGTGACAAAGTGAGTAAATAATACTGACTATGATCTAATAAAGTTAATAATGGCAGTACTTGTACTACTGCTGCTGCTTCCACTAATAGTGATAATAGTAATAACAGTAACGACAATAATAACAACAATAATAGTAGCAGATGTAAAATAATTTATAGGTGTACAAAACAGATATTTTATGATAAAGCGAGTTCTGCAAAAAGGAAATTTAGTCTGGGTAATCGGTGCGTCGTGAGCTACACTACCTCATGAAACATACACAATTTCTAATTGTAATACTTCTTTACTGCGTAAAACTTTAACATAAGATTATACCTCTTAATGGACAGATTATGACAGCATTTAAAACTTTTAATTTTGGTCAATAATTATATGAAGTATTGGAAATGAAATTTTTGTTGACCCTGAAAGCTGTTAGATAGCAACTCGTAGTTGGAATTGTGCACCATGAACTATGAACTGGGTTGGCCGTTAAGTAATAAAGATTAGCGGACCGTTCTCCCTCGCCAAATTTAACTTACTTTTGCTTATCATAATTATGACACACGCGATCGCGGGTGGACACACAGGCACACAAACCACATACACACTGTTCACAAGGGACATTCTCTGCTGAACACAAACATCCAGGGCAAAATTCGCAAACCTGTCAGTAAAACAGAACGTACGCGAAGAAGAACAGCGTGATTAATGACTAGCTTGTTTCATTTGTGCGATGGTGTGCCATAAACGCTGAAAAATATCAACACTCCTAATACGACAGTCAAATATTACGTGTGTTGCAAAGAAGGAGGTAAATTTTTGTTTAGAAATAAACCTTGCTTTATTTCGTAACATAGTCTTTACCAATGGCTTGAGATCAGGTCCAGCGAGTTCCCTTTCTTTCATTTTGAGGGAAAATTTTGCTTTTTGAAACTCTGCGAAGTAGTCACTGACACCAATGATCTCCGCCTTATTTAATACATTTTTGTTCCTATCAAGTAAAATTTGGGGAATGGAGCTCAATCTGGAGAATCAAGTAGATGAGGAACCAATCTGGAGCCCAAATGATGAAGTTTTGCCATTGTGAGTGCTGTAGTGTGCTACGATGTATTCTAAGCGTGATTATCAGAAGAATGCGTACGATGCGTTATGCTGGTGATGAGCACCAGGAGAATGCACCATAGCACACTGCAGCAGTTGTAATGGCATAAGCTCATCATATGGCCACGTTAATCTTGGTCACTCTTTCATTCATGATTCAAACGACTCTGCTTGTAGGCCCCAGTTACGTTTCTGCATTTTTTTTCAAGAAATCAGTGAGGACTGTCCCTGCGAAGCTCAAAACACAATGAACATCACTTTGGCACCGTGAAAAAAAAAAAAAACGATATTTACTTTCTTTAGTATACTCGCCGGTCTTTGTTGAGTGTCCCATCTGCAGCTCACAAATTATAGATTGCAATTAATATATGCTGTACAGCACACGAAACATTTTTGCGGATGTGTTTTTCCTCAACAGTCAGTAATCGTGATAACCATTTTGACCCCATGATAACTTCCGATTTTTAGAAAGCGTATTCCAGTCAACGTTGTCAAAAACTTTTTCTGTCTACAAATTCTGCATATGCGAGTAGTCGCTACGGAACCTACATTCTAAGTCGTAGGGTCAGTATTGTTTCGCGTGTCTGGAATCCTTCTAAATTCAAATTAATCTTCCCCAGATGGGCTTCTAATTCAGGATACAACCATGACTTTTGAAACTGATAGTTCGGGAATGGTCATATCTGTTAGGGCCTTGCTTCCCTGGTATTGGGACCATTACAATCTTCTTGACGTCTCTCGGTATATTACGCTTGTCTCCTATAGCCTACATACCATCTGGAATAGTTCTGTCATGGCGTGTTCTCCCAAAGACCTCAAAAATGCTGAGAGAAAGTCGTCTACTCCAGGTGCCATGTTTCGACTTAGGTCTCTCAGTGCTCCATCGAATTCTTCGTGCAGAATTGCGTCACCCATCTCATCTTTGTCTGATTCCCCTTTTCATTTCCAAACTGTTGGCTTCAAATTTTTCCCTTTACATGGCCATGCTATATATTCCTTCTATTTTTTTACTCTTTCCTTCTTTGCTTAGTACTGGCACCCTCCGTGCAGGGCGTTTCACGAAGAGTTGTAAGGTAAGAGGGGCAGTCAAATGAAAATCAGATACCCACCATAACGGGAACATTGGGTGGTACCATTCGAAAGTAATCACCATACGCGTCAATATAAGACTAGACGATCAGTCATTTTCTCGTAGAACGCTATCGGACGCTGATGGTTCCATAACGGCATCCACTCTTGCGCTCGTCCGAGTGAAACCGACGTCCATGCCGTCTTTCTACAGGTCGCCAAAGATGTGAAAATCATACGGTGAAAGATCCGGGCTGTACGGAGGATGTTGCAACATTTCGTAACCAAATCGCTGAAGCGTAGCTTTCGTCTGATTAGCAGTGTGGGGGCGAGCGTTATCGTACAACCGGATGAGTCCATCCGATAGCATTTCTTGGCGTTTTGACTTATGGAGCGTGGTAGTTCCCGCAAAGTGTCTTCATAGCGCTCCACATTGATTGTGGTTCCTCGCTCGAGAAACTCGACGAGCACAGGACCCCTGCAATCGAAGGTAAGGTCATCATAACTTACGTGGTGCCGCCATTTCGATCTCGAGGCCAAATGGCAAGGCCAGCAGTGGAAACATCCCACATCATTCCCGCCACGGAAATCCAAAGCTGTTCACAATGGTTCAGGTGAGGTGCGCGACAGCGCTCGCCACCCACACTGTCAATCGGACGAAGACTACGCTTCAGCGATTTGGTTAGGAGATACTCAACAGTATGGCGCACATCTTTCACAGTGTGGTTTTCACACCTTTGGCGATCTGTAGAAAGAGATGCGTAGTTGTCGGTTTCAATCGGACGAGGAAGTGCAAGAGCGGGTGCGATTGTGGATTCGTTAGCGGCCGACCCCGTTCTACGACACAGGAATTGATAGTCATTCTCCCAGGGGAATACATGTCTTAACGCGTGTGGTAATTACTTTAGAAGGGAACCATTTCATGGTCCCGTTGTGGAGGTGTCTCGGTTTTCATTTCGCTGCCCCTTATAAATAATTTACAAGGTGGTGCTACAGACTAATTCGAATAAAATGCTCCACATAACGCGTTGATAAGTGTCATGTATAATTTTGGTATAAGAATTTTTGGTATCTGAATCGATTGTGAGCGAGCCGCGATGTTGTAAGCTGTATCGCAGAAGTTAAGTGAGTATCTTTGAGCTGCGCGAGGGCGCAGTGGAGCAGACAATGTTTGGCTTTGGTAGAGAGAGCTGTCGAAGTTCAGCTGTGTTAGAGTTAGGCACAATGGGAAACCTACATCATTTGGGCTCCAGATTTGTTCCTCATCTACTTGATTCTCCAGATTGAGCGCCAGCTGATACCTTCTTATTCCCCAAATTTGACTTGATAGGAACAAAAACGTATTAAATAAGGCGGAGGTCATTGGTGTTAGTGACTACTTCGCGATATTGTGATTCAAATTTAATGTCTAAATTTATCATTTTGTTCTATCGACATGATTATGAAAATGGTTTCTAACGGAATGTCAGGTAAATACAATAATGAGGTTACTTTTTTTTTATTTTTTTTATTGCGTCATCAAACTAACTTGGTTATTGTACTGAAAGTTGTTAGATTTGAGAGGTAGGACAGTGTATTGTTTGGATGTTGAGAAGTTCATTAAATTTAAAATCTATACTTTTTCTCAATATACAAAAAGAAAACAACATAGTGTTGTCATTGCTGCCCATATTTCATTTTCTTACCAACCTTTCTCCTACAATTCGTTTTAACGGATCATACAACCAAGTATGTCCGATAAACAGTTCGATTTGCAGTTAACAGAGACCTCATTGCACCTCTCGAGTATCTCTGTGTAGATACTGTGATTTGCAGCTTTAGCGTAGCGGTGCGCAAGACTGGGCAGTATTGCAACGCGTTATCCAGATTTGCGCAGAATGGAGGTAAGAAGAAAAGATTATGATTCTTTTCTATTTATCCAATCAGAGCCAACTTATGTTATTCAGAGACAGTTTTTGTGGTCAAAATTTGCAAAGCCAATTACTCTAGGTTTCATGTCCAAGTTAATTATTCAGGCAGTTTATACTGTTCAAAATTCTTGCAGTCAGATTGTTAACTTCTACAATATGAAATACTTCCCTTTTCATTCTGACAAATAATTATTATTAC
This sequence comes from Schistocerca americana, assembly GCF_021461395.2. NCBI lineage: Eukaryota > Metazoa > Arthropoda > Insecta > Orthoptera > Acrididae > Schistocerca > Schistocerca americana. The sequence goes on along the minus strand of NC_060122.1, from coordinate 470,993,120 downwards.
AGTGCAATTTGTCTTTGATATTACGACAGCACAAGTTTCATTACGACAGTTCATTTGGCATCACAGTGCTGGCTTACAATCAGAAACAGAGTACTTCAGACATAATTTTATTATTTAACTTAAAGATAACTTTCACAATATTTTTATTTCTTTAGATAACTTTCAGTGCGTCCAGTTAGTATCTGTTACAGAAATAAGTTTTCACGTCGTGTGTTAGTGCGGGTTTATTCAGGGAGTAAAAACCTAGATATCCAAAATTTTAGTGTTTAGAGGAATAACAAGAAACATTTTTATGTGACAAAAATGTCACAGGAGCACCATTTTACCGCTAGGGATCTACGAAAGTTTTGTATGCTAGTGGAGTTCACACACGATGTTCAGACTGCCGTAGTTCAACATGGTTCAAATGGCTCTGAGCACTATGGGACTTAACATCTGAGGTCATGAGACCCCTAGAACTTAGAACTACTTAAACATAACTAACCTAAGGACATTACAAACATCCATGCCCGAGGCAGGATTCGAACCTGCGACCGTGGCGGTCGTGCGGTTCCAGGCTGAAGCGCCTAGAACCGCTCGGTCACACCGGCCGGCTCAGACTGCCATTTCATGAATATTGTTTTATAGATGTTACCGAAAATATAATCTATTTACATCAGTGGGTTCCCAAATCTCTCTGAGACCATTGTCCCTGAGTGTCCGCCACCCCCTCGTCGCACCATCAACAATATTAGCATCCAACTAAACTTTAGAAAGATAAATAATTTTCTTACAACACTTTTATTTTTAAAATGACTAATCGTAATGGATATTTAATTTTCATAGGTGTTTATCCCACCCATGAACCATGGACCTTACAGCTGATGGGGAGGCTTGCGTGCCTCAGCGATACAGCTAGTCGTATCGTAGGGGCAACCACAACGGAGGGGTGTATGTTGAGAGGCCAGACAAACGTGTGGTTCCTGAAGAGGGGTAGCAGCTTTTTCAGTAGATGCAGGGGCAACAGTCTGGATGATTGATTGACCTGCCCTTGTAAAATCAACCAAAACTGCCTTTCTGTGCTGGTACTGCAAACGGCTGAAAGCAAGGGGAAACTACAGCTGTAACTTTTCCCTAGGGCATGCAGCTATACTGTATGGTTAAATGATAATGGCGTACTCTTGAGTAAAATATTCTTAAGGTAAAATAGTCCCTCATTCGAATCTCTGGGCGGGAACGGATGTTGTTATCAGGAGAAACAAAACTGGCTGTCTAATCGGGCAGTTAGGTTAGAAAATTAAAAAAGGGAAATTGATCGGTCAAAGTCAGATATATAATGGAAGTTAGTGAAGTTCAGTGGCAGGAGGACTATGACTTCTGGTCACGTGAATACAGGAATACAAACAGAAAATCAAAGAAGGGTAATCTAGGTGAACGTTTACTAATGAATAAAGAAATAGGAACGCGGATAAGCTACTATGAACAGCATAGTGAACTAATTATTGTAGCCACGATAGACACGAAGCCCACACTCACCACAGTAGTAGAAGTTTATATGCCAACTAGCTCCGCAGGTGGTCAGGAGATTGAAGAAATGTATGATGAGATAAAAGGAATTATTCAGATAGTTAAAGGAGACGAAAATTTAATAGTCATAGGGGACTGGGAAAAGAAGAGCAGGACAAATAGTACGTGACTTTGGACTGGGGGAAAGGAATTAAAGAGGAAACCGCCTGGTAGAATTTTACACAGAACATAATTTAATTGCAGCTAGCCCTTGGTTTAAGAATAATGAAAGAAGGCTGTATATATGGAAGAGACCTGGAGATGCCGTAAGTTTTCAGATTGATAATATAATGGTAAGACAGAGATTTCGTAACCATATTTTAAATTGTAAGACATTTCCAGGGGCAGATGTGGACTCTGACCAAAATTTATTGGCTATGAAGTGTACGTTAAAACTGAAGAAATTGCAAAAAGGTAGGAATTTAATGAGATGGGGCCTGGATAAACTGAAAGAACTAGAGCTTGTATAGAGTTTGAGAGGTAGTATTACGGAACGATTGACAAGGACAGGGGAAAGAAATACAGTAGAAGAAGAATGGGTAGCTTTGAGAGATGAATTAGTGAAGGCAGCAGAGTATCAAGTAGGTAAAAGACAAGGACTAGTAGAAATCCTTGGGTAGCACAAGAGGTATTGAATTTAATTGATGAAAGGGGAAAATATAAAATTGCAGTAAATGAAGCAGGCGAAAGGGAATACAAACGTCTAAAAACGAGACTGGCGGGAAGTGCAAACTTGCTAAGCAAAAATAGCTAGAGAACAACTGTAGAGGTTTAGAAACGTATATCGCTAGGGGAAAGGTAGATGCCGCCTAAGTTAGAGAGACTTGTGGCGAAATGAGAACCAACTGTATGAATATCAAGGGCTCAGATGGAAAACCAGTTCTAAGCAAAGAAGGGAAACAGGAAGGTGGAAGTAGTATATAGAAAGCCTGTACAAGGGAGATGTACTTGAGGGCAAAATTATGGAAATCGAAGAGGACGTGGATGAATAGGAGATGGGAGATATGATAATGCGTCAAGACTTCAAGAAGAATACAATAATACCCATTCCAAAGAATGCAGGTGCTGACTGGTGTGAACATTACCGAACTATCAGTTTGATTGTCACGGTTGCAAAATACTAACACGAATTCTTTACATACGAATGGAAAAACTGGTAGAAGCCGACATCGGGGAGACCTGCATCAAACCAGTCGTTCGACTGAAGACCACAACAACAACAATAACAGCAACAGGTGTTTTATCAACCTACCCACAAATGAATGAGTCCATGACATAACTAATACTGTTTATTTCTAAAATATGTCAGTGCATCGCCAGTGGTACCTATAAATTCTCCTCAGAAAAGAAAGCTAGCTATCTGTATTGAAGATAGACACTTGCAACAAAATGTCTTTTACCCTCCTTTCTCCCTACAGACACTTTCTTCACACACAATGTAACCACGGTTAAAACCTATCAAATTAAACTGTGGGCACTGTGCTGTCTGTCTGTAAATCAATTGATAGCTGCATTCCCTATTTCGAAACTGCCAGAAATTTAAAGACTTCTAGCTGCCAATGCTTTGCGTCTCACCACAGTCACTAATAGCATTAATAATAATAATAATAATAAACCCCGTGGAGGCCAGGGAAAAGAATAGGCCTCCGGTATGTTCTGCCAGTTGTAAAAGGCGACGAAAAGAATAAACCACTAAAAGGGCTAACCCCCCTTTTAGTGTGATTAGTTGGTTCAGGACAGAACTAATGAAGCCTCGGACAAGCGCTGTCATGGTCGGGGACGACGCTTGAACCCTATGCCCGCCCACAATGGTAACGACACTGATAGCCACACGGCAAATGATTTAAATCCAAATAGAGGTGTTTTGCAGGATATGCTTCCTGCAACCACTCTAGAAGGAAAACAAAGACAGAGGATGAGATGGTCAGATGAAGTTAACCGACAGCTCATGTTCTGTTATTACCAAGCAACAAACTTAGGAACCAACACAACTGGATACAGATCACAAATATACACAACGTTTATTACCAGATACCCAGAATAAAATTTTTTAACAGAACAACGACTAGCTGATCAGATTCGTGTAATAGTAAAAAATAAGAGGATACGCCAGCCAGAATTAGAAAACATCAAGCAACAAGTACAACAAATACTGGAACAAAATAATGTGCAATCAGAAGAAGAAGAAAATACAGTAATGGACTCAAACATCCCAGAGCAAACAAACAAAGAAGAACACGCATCAATTAAACAATCAGAGGAAAACGAAATCATAAGACAGCCACCAGAACAAGCACAAATAGAACATGAAGTAACACACATATAGATATAGAAGAAAAATTTCAGTTGACATATATAGAATACAAAGACACAAATACAGACATTAGACCATTCTTGCATAGACCACCAAATAACCCACAAGTCGAGACAACAATAACAACTATCAGCACAATCACACACAACAAAATCAGTGAAAATACAACTATGGAAGAGTTACAACTACTGGTTTATGTAGGAGCACTCATTACACTAAATATACACACTAGGCAGAGATCAGAACCAACCAACACACAGAAGAAACCCACAAAACCAGCATGGCAACACAGGCTACAGATCAGAATAGAAAAACTGGGAAAAGACATTGGACAGCTAACAAAATTTATAAGAAATGAAATATCAGACAAAAAAAAAGAAAAAGTTAGGTAAAATCTCACAACAAGAAGCGATAGAGCAATTAGACGAAAAGAAGCAGAAATTACAAGCATTGGACAAACGACTTAGAAGCTACAAAAAAAGTGAAAATAGAAGGAAACAAAACCAAACATTCAACACAAACCATAAGAAATTTTACCAGACAATAGATAACACACACATTAAAATAGACAATCCACCAAACATAACAGACATGGAACACTTCTGGAGCAACATATGGTCAAACCCGGTACAACATAACAGACATGTACGGTGGATACAAGCAGAAACAGACTCATACAAGATGATACCACAAATGCCTGAAGTGATAATTTTGCAACATGAAGTCACCCGAGCAATTAATTCTACGCACAATTGGAAAGCCCTGGAAATGAAAAATAGCATGTTTCTGACTAAAGAAGTTCACCTCAACACATTCACATCTAACTTAATTATTTAACAATTACATTGCAGACCCATACACAGTCCCTGATACACTTACACAAGGAATAACTTATCTGAAACCTAAAGATCAAGCAGACACAGCAAACTCAGCAAAATATCGCCCCATAACATGCCAACCAACAATATACAAAATATCAACTTCAGTCATTACACAGAAATTAATGACACATACAACACAGATCAAAGTTATAAATGAAGAACAAAAAGGCTGCTGCAAATGAGCACGAGGATGTAAAGAGCAACTGATAATAGATGCAGAGGTGACATATCAAGCTAAAACTAAACAAAGGTCGCTGCACTACGCATACATTGATTACCAAAAAGCTGTTGATAGTGTACCACACTCATGGTTACTACAGATACTGGAAATATATAAAGTAGATCCTAAATTAATACGGTTCCTAAACATAGTAATGAAAAATTGGAAAACCACACTTAACACCCAAACAAATTCAAATAATATCACATCACAGCCAATACAGATTAAGCGTGGAATATACCAAGGAGACTCATTAAGTCCTTTCTGGTTCTGCCTTGCTCTGAACCCACTATCCAACATGATAAATAATACAAATTATTGATATAATATTACTGGAACATACCCACACAAAATCACACATTTGCTATACATGGATGATCTAAAACTACTAGCAGCAACAAATCAACAACTCAACCAATTACTAAAGATAAGAGAAGTATTCAATGATATAAATATGGCTTTTGGAACAGACAAATGTAAGAAAAATAGCATAGTCAAGGGAAAACACACTAAACAAGAAGATTGCATATTGGATAACCACAGCGACTGCATATAAGCGATGGAAAAAACAGATGCCTATAAATATATAGGATACAGACAAAAAATAGGAATAGATAATCCAAATATTAAAGAAGAACTAAAAGAAAAATATAGACAAAGACTAACAAAAATACTGAAAACAGAATTGACAGCAAGAAACAAGACAAAAGCTATAAATACTTATGCTATACCAATATTGATCTACACATTTGGAGTATTGAAATGGAGTAACACAGGCCTAGAAGCACTCAATACACTTACACGATCACAATACCACAAATGTAGAATACATCACATACATTCAGCAACAGAAAGATTCACATTAAGCGGAAAGGAAGGAGGAAGGGGATTTATCGACATAAAAACCTACATTATGGACAGGTAGACAATTTAAGAAAGTTATTTTAGAACGAGCATAAACTAGCAAAATACAGAAAGCAATCACTCATATAAATACATCTGCCACACCACTGCAATTTCATAACCACTTCTACAACCCTTTAGATCACATAACATCAACAGAAACGAAGAAAGTAAATTGGAAAAAGAAAACACTTCATGGCAAGCACCCGTATCATCTAACACAGCCACACGTCGATCAAGACGCATCCAACACTTGGCTAAGAAAAGGCAAGATATACAGTGAGATGGAAGGATTCATGATTGCAATACAGGATCAAACAATAAACACCAGTTATTACAGCAAGCATATTATTAAAGATCCCAATACCACAACAGATAAATGCAGACTTTGCAAACAACAAATAGAAACAGTAGATCACATCACAAGCGGATGTACAATACTAACAAATACAGAATACCCCTGAAGACATGACAATGTAGCAAAAATAATACATCAACAACTTGCCATACAACATAAACTAATAAAACAACACGTTCCCACACACAAGTATGCACCACAAAATGTACTGGAGAATGATGAATTCAAATTATACTGGAACAGAACCATTATAACAGATAAAACAACACCACATAACAAACCTGACATACTCACCAATAAAAAGAAGAAATTAGCACAACTAATAGAAATATCCATACCAAATACAACAAATATACAGAAAAAACAGGAGAAAAAATTGAAAAATGCATCCAACTGGCTGAGGAAGTCAAGGACGTGGCATCACGATAAAGTTGACATTATACCAATTATACTTTCAACTACAGGAGTCATACCACGCAATATCCACCAGTACATCAACGCAATACAGCTACATCCAAACTTGTATATACAACTACAGAAATCTGTAATTATTGATACATGTTCAATTACCCGAAAGTTCCTAAATGCAATGTAACATATACCGTACAGTTTAAAGGAAGTCACGCTTGATCAAGGTCCGCGTGACTTTCCATTTTTAACCAGGCATAACGTCTGAGAAAAGGATAATAATATAATACTGTGTAAGCCATACAACAGGGTAGTAACAATTAAATAGTTATTTTCTTGTTGAAATGTCAATTAGTTAACTGCAGTTAGTTGCAGAGAAGTGAGTAACGAAGCAATTTCTGATCCATTGCGGGGAATAACTACAGCTCGGAGAAGGCATTTTCATAAGGTATTTAAGCATATGTAATGTACTTGTTGGTACCATACTGATTACCTTATGTCCTGCGTGAAGGCTTCCAATAATTGCGGCAGCAGCATATTTTAAGAACTTGACTGTCTTTAGATTCCCGTCAATAAGACAGTTACCGATGATGCGGGTCTTGAAAAACATGCACTAAACGTTGATGATCCAAGAACGTTGTTTTTATCCACCTATTTGGGTCAGCGCGGATACTCAACTGATGATTAGTACATATTGCGAAAACTGACTTGTCCGTAGTTTGTAAACGACGCTTCTTCCTTAACAAAATTTTGCATAGATATGCCTTGGAACTCATTGCCATGAAGCTGTAGATGCAGCGAAATTTGAAGAGCATGAAATGCAGTGTTCGCGGAACACTAATTTGGTTGATCCCTCTCGTACTTCCAAGGCGCCTGTTAGTGACATTTGTATTGTGTGTTATTGCTGCTAAAATGTTAATTCCTTTGGTCAGTTGTTCTTCTTTTTCCTTGCCGTATTTTATTCTCCACACTTCCAGTTGTAGAACAATTTTTTATGATGTTTGCAAAGACAGATTGTGAGAATTTGGCACGATCTGGATACTCTTCAACATACAGCCTCATCGCTGCTCTAATAGTTTGGCGAGATTCACCATAAACGGTATTCACTTTTTGGACTGTCGTTTGCATTGTGGCTGTCTCAATAGCTTTACAAGCAAGTTAACAGACTGCTACAACAGCAGGACAGAGATTGATGGGCTTCAAGCGCACAGGTAAACACAGGAACCACACCTGAGTTATGTGCTAGTTTTTTTTAAGGTAAACAATAATATGTCCACTTATCTGCCATACAAACCATTGTTTGGAAAAATAATTAGTTCGTCAAATAAAGAGTGGTCACGGAACGAGATACAACTGTGTAGTTGTGATTTGCAAAGTAGACCATAAATAGTTAAATCTAAAAAAACGAAAAAATAGTTTGTGGAATTTGTATTTATTTTGGTTCCAGCATAACAGTCTTATAATGCTTCAAGTATACATTTTTGATACACTTCTTCATAAATTATTTCAAGTAATTACGCCGTATAAAATGAGAGTTATTACGCCACATGTAATCGCGGATATTTTTTAATGGTGGAGCTCGTTACAAAAGCGTCTGCTTCTTTCTGCTGATGAACGTGATCTAACTTTTCTGGTGTAGTATCTGTTTCCGAAAAGAGTGAAACAAAATAACATACAGAGAGTAACATAAAACTTTGTCGTAGTTCATCATAGATGACAGGATCTATTTAATATTGTGTATAGTAAGTATCTAGCTATGCTGGCAGTGCAAAATAAAAATTGGGATACTACAGTGGGTTGTGATGGGAAGGGCCTCCAGGCAGCAACCTTTATGGACTGACTCTACAAGAGTTCCAATCATGGCAAGAAATTTCTTAAAATGACATTCGGAGGCTGTTAACGTTAGTACCACAACGAACTTAGGTGTGTATTCGTGCCAGTGGGGATCACACCTCATACCGATGTTGATGATGGGCGTCAGTTCAGAACGGAATGCAAGTATAATCATTTTATACCCATTACGTGATGAACATCCAGTCAAAGTGTGATAAGTGTCGGACTGGTGCTTCATGGTGTACCACTTCACATTTTCGCCAGTACAGATCGTACAAAACAATCACTAAGAACCTATGCAACGGGAAACCCCAAGACATTTGTGGTTGACATTTTAGCCTTTGACAAATGTATAGTTGACGCCTGAATAAATATTAAATCTCACTGGAAGAATATCAGAAAAAACAAGCCTACAAACCTCGATGTCCGGCACAGAATACGAGTGTGTGAGAAAAGTAATGAGACTGACAACAGAGCGAGCCATCTGGCAACGCTGTGTTGTTCTACATGTGTAGATCGGGTGTTCATCCCGTACACATGCTCAGTCCGAGTTTCTGCTACGTACGGCCATCACGTGGTTTTTGACAGCGCCATCAGTGAAGTTGTGTTTTTGTTCTATGTCACGAAAATGGAACAATGTAATTTAGAGCAATGTTATGCCATTAATATTTGTATTTTGCTTGGGGAATTCGCGAGTGTGACCTTCACAAAATTAAAACAGTCCTATGGCAAACATTCCTTACCAAGAGCACAAATTTTTCGCTAGCACAAATCATTTTCGGAAGGCCGAGAACACATTGAAAATAAGTCGCTCAGGGAGAGCTTCAACTTCAAAAACCTACGGAAACGTCGAACGTGTGTTTGCTCCTGTGAGACAAGACAGACGTTTAACAATAAATATGATGCGTGACCTGTTAAACTTAGGTACTTTCACCGTACATCAAATTTTGACCGAAGTTTTGCACATGCGAAAAGTTTGTGCCAAAATGAGCAGAAGGAGAATCGAAGAAACGACTGCGTTGATCTTCTTGAGAGCATTGCCAAAGATTACGAATGGTTCAGTCATATGATCGCAGGTGATGAAGCCTGGATTCTTGGGTACGATCGTGAGACAAAGCTGTAATTTTAGCATTGCATCGACCAAAAAAAAAAAAAAAAAAAAAAAAAACTCTATTGAGGAAAGATCAAAACAATGCTGCTTCGCTTTTTTGGCAATAGAGCTATCCTGCATGTAGAATTTGTTCCTCCAGGACAAACTGTCAACCAAGTGTTTTACAAAGATTTCCTTGAAAGGCTCAGGAAAAGGGCGAATCAAGTGAGTAGACATTGCAGACAAGTGGTTGCTGCATCATGACAACGCCCCTTGTCACACGACCTCTTCAACCAAGCAATTTTTGACGTCAAAAGGCTTTCCTGTTGTTCCACAGCCCCCCTCCCCACCTCCCCCCCCCTTAGTTACCTGATCTGAGTCCCTGTGATGTTTTTCTTTTCCAGTAATTGAGAAATGTCGTGAAAGGACGTTGATTTGGGACTCTGGAGAACAGTCAACTAAAAGAAATCCATTAAATTTCGATTACGCGATAAGTCACACAAATCTGAGGGCTGTAAATTCAACTAAATACTTAGAGATTACAATTACAAATAATCTAAACTGGAACGTCACATAGATAATGTTGTGGGTAGAGCAAACCAAAGACTGCAATTCATTGGCAGAACATTTAGAACGTGCAAAAGGTCTATTAAAGAGACTGCTTGCACCACGCTTGTCCGCCCTATTCTGGAGTATTGCTGTGAGATGTGGGATCAGCATGAGGTGGGACTGACGCATGACATCGAAAAAGTACCAAGAAGGGCGGTTCGTTTTGTAATATCTCGAAATAGGGGAGATAGTGCCACAGACATGATACGTGAAGTGGAGTGGCAATCATTCAAACAAAGGCGTTTTTCGTTGCGACGGTATCTTGTCATGAAATTTCAATTACCAGTTTTCTCCCCGTATTGCGAAAACATTCTGTTGGCACACACCTTCATAGAGAGAAATGATCATCACGATAATATAAGAGAAATCAGGGCTCGCACAGAAAAATTTAAGTGCTCGTTTTTCCCGCGCACCGTTCGAGAGTGGAACGGTAGAGAGAGTGCTTGAAGGTGGTTCATTTAACCCTCTGCCAAGCACTCTATTGTGAATAGCAGAGTAATCAGGTAGATGTAGATGTCAAAAGAATGTCACTAACATGTTAAAGGCCCTACAAGTTGAAGACTTTCAGCGCTGTTACCAAGACTGGTAACAACGTCTCCGCCGGCGTGTAGCTGCCGAAGGGAACTACTTAGAACGAAACAACATTGTTGTTTAAAAAAAATAAAAACTATGGTATATAAAAATCTGTCTCATTACTTTTCTCACTCACCTCGTACATGACAAGTACTCTAGGTGCCCTTAGATTGAAGAAAACTCGATTTTGGACAAAATAACAAAGTTTAAATACCTTGGATAAATTGTTCGAAGCAATGGACTGCCCAAAGAAGCACACAGTGTCAAATCCCAAAATGTGGATATGGGTATGAACCTTCCAAGGACATCTACAATTTAAAAAAATTAGTGTCCACTAATGCGAAAATTAGACTCTATGAAACAGCTACAAAACTACAAGTGCTCTAAGCATCAGAGTGCATTGCCATACTTAAACTATAAGGAACAGAAAAATTATAGAAAACAAGAGAGGAGAATCCTTCGAAAAATTCAAGGACCCAACATAGACAAAAGTGGCAACTACAAATTAAGAAGCAAGAAAGAACTCTTTTAAAAAATATCCAAAGTCTCAGACAGAATCCCGAAAATGCGGGTCAGTTTCATTGAAAAGAATGAAGGACAAGAGTTTAAGTAAAAGAATCTTCCAATATTTCAATTACAATAAGATTGAAACTCTATGGATAGAAGGTACTGAAAAAGTCTTAGACGAGATGAACGTGACTGAAGCAAAGATTCACAAGAAACAAAATAGAGAACTTCAGGGGTTTTCGGGAAAGAGAAAATGTGGAAGAATCTTGACACAGGAATAAAACAACTGAGCGAAAGAATGAAAAATAACTAGTGAGACTGGGAGAAGGATCTCATTCGGGGCCCACGGTTGACCGTATTGAATACAAGAAGAACAAGATTTTGTATAATATGCACCAACAACGTTTACAAGTACAGTTACTGGTACTTCTGCTGGAATTAAAAAGCGAAGACATCGCATTTTTTAGTTGCGCGGGCGGCGATGTAAGTAACGCAACTGAGTACTGAGCAATTCGAAAACATACCAGGTGATGTGGTACATTCATTCGGTGGTTTTGTTGCTGCGAGCCAGCCTTTTCCGTTCGACGAAATCGGACACAGTTTGCACGGCTGTTAGCGGGTTGCCTTCCTTTCACCCAGGTGTTACGTCAGAGCGGTGGCGCTCGCCGCTGAGGAAACAAGCAGGCAGGTCACTGCGAGGGAGTCCCCTCGTGCCGGCGGCAGTGACGCAGGCCGTCCACAGCTGCAAGCGCTATTCTCCAGAAGGTGCAGTTGCGTTGCGGTAATGGGTAAAGGTAGGGAGGGGGAAGGGACCCGAGGGGGATATCGGTTCTAGGAATACGTCCCCTGTTGCTTCGCGGCATCACCTGGGAGGGTAGCGTGCGTCACAGGTGCTCAGGTCAGAGTTATTCGCTGTGAAGTGGACAAGAGCAATTTCACTCGCTTATAGTCCTTAGTACAGTCCTTTCTTTTGCGAAATTTTCTCCAGTAACTTGTAATTTTTTCTGTGCTGTCCGACAAGTGATCTCACGGATTTTCTCGGCGTGATTGATTTATGGTGTGTGCTTTCGGGTGTTTAGCCGAATTGTTGATTCCGCACGAAAATATTTCAACGACCGCTTCAGTCGTCCATTCCAGGGGGCGGTGAGCTGTGTTGGTATGCCTCGACTGTAACGAAACTGTGAAAAGAGGATGATTCAGCAAGAATAGTAATTACCTTAGATGTTAGCGTAGATTGAATTGGATTGGATTGTTTGGGCGAAGAGACCAAACAGCGAGGTCATCGGTCTCATCGGGTTAGGGAAGGACAGAGAAGGAAGTCGGCCGTGCCCCTTCAAAGGAACCATCTTGGCATTTTCCTGGAGCGATTTAGGGAAATCACGGAAAACCTAAATCAGGATGGCCGTACGCGGGATTGAACCGTCGTCCTCCCGAGTGCGAGTACAGTGTGCTAAACACTGCGCCACCTCTCTCGGTTAGTGTAGACCAATTCAAATAAAACGTTCTACACGGTCCAGTCACATTAATCTGACCTCCGCCTATGTTCGACTTCCACGTGCAGTAACTACTCACAGGCGACAGGTGGCAGCACTAGCAATGGAGAGTACACTGTGATGACAAAAGTCATCCGACTCCACCTAATATCGTCGGACCTCCTTTTGTCCGGCGTAGTGCAGCAGCTCGACTTGACATGGACTCAACAAGTCGTTGAAAGTCCCCTGCAGAAATATTGACCCATTCTACATCTATAGCCGTCCACAACTGCTAAGGTGTTGCCGGTGCCGGATTTTGTCTACTAACTAACCTCTCTCTATTATGCCCCATAAATGTACGATGGGCTTAATGTCGGGCGATCCGAGTGGCCTAATCATTCGCTCGAATTGTCCAGAATGTTCTTCAAACTAGTCGCGAATAATTGTGGCCCGGTGATGTGGCACATTGTCAACCAAAAAAATCCATCGTAGTTTGAGAACATGAAGTCCATGAACAGTTGCAAATGGTTTCCAACTTGCCTAACATCAAAATGGTTCAAATGGCTCTGAGCACTATTGGACTTAACATCTGAGGTCATCAGTCCCCTAGACTTAGAACTACTTAAACCTAACTAACCTAAGGACATCACACACATCCATGCCCGAGGCAGGATTCGAACCTGCGACCGTAGCAGCAGCGCGGCTCCGGACTGAAGCGTCTAGAACCGCTCGGCCACAAAGACCGGCTGCCGAACATCCAGAGTACCCAGTCCATTCTACTTAAACACAGCCCACAGTGCCATGGGTCCACCACCAGATTGCACAGCGCCTTGTTGACAACCTGGGTTCATAACTTCGTGGCGTCTGTACCACTTGTACCCTACCATCAGGTCTTACCAACTGAAATAGGGACTCATCTGACCAGGCCACGGTTTTCCAGTCCTCTATATCCAACCGATACGGCCACGAGCCCAGGAGAGGCGCTGCAGGCGATGTCGTGCTGTTAACAAAGGCACGCGGGTCGGCCGTCTGCTGCCATAGCCCATTAATGCCAAATTTCGCCGCACTGCCGCAACGGATACTTTAGTCGTACCTTCAACATTGATTTATGCTGTTATTTCCCGCAATGTTCTGGTCTATTAGCACTGACAATTCTGATCAAACGCCACTGCTCTTGGTCGTTGCCGGCAGCTGTGGCCGAGCGGTTTTAGGCGCTTCAGTCCGCAACCACGCGGCTGATACGGTGGCAGGTTCGAATCCTGCCTTGGGCATGGATGTGTGTGACGTCCTTAGGTTAATTGAGTTAAAGTGGTTTGAAACGTCCCCTTTCAAAAATTAATGAATTAGTGTGCTGATAAACCTCTTACATTATTTGATTTTCAAACAGCTGAGCAGAACTGAACGTACTCAGACATTTCGCTCTTTACCTATTCTGATCAACACTAAACTGACACACAATATTTTTAGCGCAACGCAATCTGACTTTGAAAAATCCCTACAAAAGAATGGCCCTGACTAACAATAACCTATACCTTTCATGAATCACTTTCCTCACGAAAATCTTCGTTACTAGAACTACTGCAATAAAGCGAGCGCCAATACTGCCTGCTAAATAATAGATTCTAAGTACGGAAGGCACTAAATACTGATAGGCATAGTCAGCAAACGAAAGATTTTGATAGAGAACAAGTAATGTATTTACCTTAATAGTGTTCAAAAGTCATAATATATATATCAGTTCATGACATCCAGTCTTATAAATTTACTGTCTCTGATGGACACAAGTCCAGATCATCCGCTCCCAAAACTCCGCCATCTCTCTCCCCACATCCACCACTGCTGGCGGCTCACCTCCAACAGCGCAACGCTACGCGCTGTTAACGCCCAGCTGCCCAACACTACAATAGCAAACAACAACGCAAACCAGCCACAGACTGCACACAGCATAGCCAGTGATTTTCATACAGAGCGCTACGTGGCGTTACCAATAATAAAATCTAAACAGCTACTTACTAGTTCTAAGTCTAGGGGACCGATGGCCTCAGATGTTATGTCCCATAGTGCTCAGAACCATTTGAACCATTTTTTGGTCGTTAAGTGAAGGCCGTCGGCCACTGTGTTGTCCGTGGTGAGAGGTGCCTGAAATTTCGTATTCTCTGCACACTCTTGACATGTGGATCCCGAAATACTGGATTTCCTAACGATTTCCGAAATGGGATGTCTCCATGCGTCTAGCTCCAACTACCATTCTGCGTTCAAAGTGTGTTAATTCCCGTCGTGCGGCAATAACCACGTCGGAAACCCTTTCACATGAACCAACTGAGTACAACTGACAACTCCGCCAATGTACTGCCCTTCCAGACCTTATGTAAGCCGTACTATCTTGATTTGTGTGTGCGTGTATCGCTGTCCCATGACTTCCGTCACCTCAGTGTCGGGGAAAAATGGAGAGGGAGGGAGGGCGGATAACAGTGCAGCAGCAGTCGTAACGCGGAAACGGAGCGATTTCTCTGAGGTCCAAAAGGGCATGATCATTGGCTTTCGGGCCAAGGCTGGAAGCATTTCCAAAACGGTTAAGTTTGTAAACTGTTCGAGTGACGCCGTGGTTAAAATTTACCGTGCATGGGAAAATGGCGCCATCCAAAAGCATCGTCGAGACAACTGCAGTGCACCACGCACCACACATGGCAGGGGTGAACGACGGCTGTGGAGAAGTGTACGGGAGAAGAGACGTTTAACTGCTGAGCAACTGACAGCCCAGGTGAATCAAGGGGCTACAAGTAGTGTCTCTTCAACGATCGTTGAGCAAACGCTGCATATCGGCCTCCGCAGCAGGCGTCTGTCCCATAGTGCTCAGAACCATTTGAACCATTTTTTGGTCGTTAAGTGAAGGCCGTCGGCCACTGTGTTGTCCGTGGTGAGAGGTGCCTGAAATTTCGTATTCTCTGCACACTCTTGACATGTGGATCCCGAAATACTGGATTTCCTAACGATTTCCGAAATGGGATGTCTCCATGCGTCTAGCTCCAACTACCATTCTGCGTTCAAAGTGTGTTAATTCCCGTCGTGCGGCAATAACCACGTCGGAAACCCTTTCACATGAACCAACTGAGTACAACTGACAACTCCGCCAATGTACTGCCCTTCCAGACCTTATGTAAGCCGTACTATCTTGATTTGTGTGTGCGTGTATCGCTGTCCCATGACTTCCGTCACCTCAGTGTCGGGGAAAAATGGAGAGGGAGGGAGGGCGGATAACAGTGCAGCAGCAGTCGTAACGCGGAAACGGAGCGATTTCTCTGAGGTCCAAAAGGGCATGATCATTGGCTTTCGGGCCAAGGCTGGAAGCATTTCCAAAACGGTTAAGTTTGTAAACTGTTCGAGTGACGCCGTGGTTAAAATTTACCGTGCATGGGAAAATGGCGCCATCCAAAAGCATCGTCGAGACAACTGCAGTGCACCACGCACCACACATGGCAGGGGTGAACGACGGCTGTGGAGAAGTGTACGGGAGAAGAGACGTTTAACTGCTGAGCAACTGACAGCCCAGGTGAATCAAGGGGCTACAAGTAGTGTCTCTTCAACGATCGTTGAGCAAACGCTGCATATCGGCCTCCGCAGCAGGCGTCTGTCCGTCCCCGGTAGCGCGGCAGAATGTCAATCCTAAGGGCCCGGGTTCGATTCCCGGCTGGGTCAAAGAGTTTCTCCACTCAGGGACTGGGTGTTGTCCCAATCATCATCATTTCATCCCCATCGACGCGCAAGTCACCGAAGCGTCAAATCGAAAGACTTGCACCCGGCGAACGGTCTACCCTATGAGAGGCCCTAGTCACACGACATTCACATTCAGCAGGCGTCTGGTTCATGTACCCATGCTGGCTGCTGTTAAGCGGCGACAAATGGAATTTGCTCGCCAATACCGCAAATGGACGTCCACGGAACGGCGACAGGTAGTCTTTTCAGATGAATCACGTTTTATGCTCCATCAGCATGAAACGTCTGAAAGCAAACATCCTGCACCAAGCGTTGGGAGGGTCCGGAACGGAGGAGGGAGCGTTATGGTCTTGGGAATGTTTTCGTGGCACTCCTCAGGCGAGCTCGTTAGTCTGGAAGAATGGAAATGTGCGTTTGGCGTCTGACGGGGCGGGTCCGGCCGCCTTGGTGCAGGTCTTATTACATTCGACGCCACATTGGGCGACCTGCGCTCCGGATGAGGATGAAATGATGATGAAGACAACACAACATGCAGTCCCTGAGCGGAACAAATCCCCTACCCAGCCGGGAATCGAACCCGGGCCCATAGGACGGCAATCCGTCACGCTGACCACTCAGCTATGGGGGCGGGCAATAATGGAAGACAAATGGATCAACAAAAGTGTGCATCTCTCCTTGGGCATCATAGTCCACCCCTACATGCACTTTGTTTCCCGTCTGCACGATGACTTCTACCAGCAGGACAATGCATCGTTCAAAAAGCTGGCAGTGTTCGTGTGTGGTTCGAAGAGCACCAGGATGGCTTTACCGTTCTCCCATGAACACCAAACTCCCTGCGTTTGAAAGCACTCGAGAATCTGTGGAACCACTTTGTTTGGGCTATTCGTGCTATGGATCCTCACCCGAGAAACCTGGAGTCGGCATGAGGACGTGTCTGTACAAACAGACCCGCCATGTAGCACATAAGCCGTGCCATCACACCAGCAGACGCAACCACGGCGACTTAGTACACAAGCTTGTTATGGTAAAGTACAGATTAGCTTTTACAGTTCAGGGAAACTCGATGTCGACTTCTTGCTCGGTTCTGGTCATGAGTCAGTTGATGCTTAGACTTGCATACGAATTTTAATTTTATAGTGCACATTCAGTGTTGATTAGGAAGGGCAAGTTCTTTAGTGAATGAGCTGTAGGAAAACTAGTAGCTCACTCCATTTCATTTCCTTTGCTTTAAAAACATTCGTCAGTCGATTAATTAAGGTCGTTCTTTTGTGAATAATGCTTGCTTATGTTCATAATTCAATCAGCAGTGTTGCTGAAAATGAGATTCATTGAACATGATACTTTCCCTTCAAGTAGCTAGTACCAGTCATCATTTATATTGCATGATTCATAAAGCTGATGGAGCCACTGATTTAATTTCACGTAATTAATTGTAGTCTGATGCGTAATTTTGCAGTAAGTTTGTAGAAAGAGATTATTCTTATGTTAATATTCCCAACTTTGCGTTGAATGTGACAGGGCTAATTTATTTCTCGCGTTATCCAATGTCCGTTGCGTAATTTTGTCAGGCATTTAACTTAAGAGGAGTAGTGTGGTGTTTCACATACACGCATACAATTCAAAAATTCTATTAAACAACTGTGGTCTTGCAAACTATTTTGATCTGACTGTCTACGTGATAAAGCTATTGATTTCCAGTGAATATCACTGGGACCATCCGGTGTAAACGTAATGCATTTCACCATTCACTTGTCATCTGCAGCCGGCCGGTGTGGCCGAGCGGTTCTAGGTGCTTCAGTCTGGAAACGCGCGACCGCTACGCTCGCAGGTTCGAATCCTGCCTCGGGAATGTCTGTGTGTGATGACCTTAGGTTAGTTAGGTTTAAGTAGTTCTAAGTTCTCGGGTACTGAGGACCTCAGATGTTAAGTCCCATAGTGCTCAGAGCCATTTGAACCATTTTTGTCATCTGCATACAAGAAGCTACGCAAATAAAAGCTCCGTTTCGGTATTATAACATTTTAATATTTTGTTCCCATAATGATTAGAGGCTAAAGGGGTTCTTGCCAGACGCATGGCATGTCTATCTTTCACATAGCTGTTAACAGCAGATCGTGCAACTTCGTCATGATTTACGAGTATCACAGCAGGCACGGAAGCTATTTTTATGGAGGAAGCCGTGCAGCTATTGATTTCGAGAGATGTCGGCAGCTCCTAGAAATGTAGGGCTCGCGATGTTCCAGGCCTAATAAATTCTCTGTCCAAAAACACACACACACACACACACACACACACACACACACACACACACACACACTCAGTCACTCACTCACTCACACACACACACACACACACACACACACACACACACACACACACATGCACGCATATACACATATAGTCACAGACATCGGCTTGTCCAAGGTTTTTATTTCGTTATTAGCACATACAGTAGATATCCCACAGTACAGCACTTTTGGAGGTAACTCCAACATGTACGTTTCTTTTTCCACAATTATTTAAAAAGTCACATGGTAAACATCACATTGTCAGACCACTTCAGAATCGCGTATGAAGAACGCTATGTGTAATTACATTCGAAGAACGCTATTACTTACCGTTGTAACCCCGTAGGCGTAATCAGTGTACATGACGAAACCATTCACGTCACCGAGACGTTCCAGTGGCGATTTGGACGTCTCTAAGTCGGTATTTCCGCGTTTCTTCGGAGACAAAGGTTCAAACTCCCTGTCCTCTACGTATTCATCTGACACTCGATGTCTTTGGTTTTCGCTAGCTGCAGAAAACCTTTTATACCACAAAGTACAATTTCGATAACTTGAGTGAGACCAAAATGTTAATATTTAACATGTAATGCACTTGCCTGTCACTCCAATAGACACGGGGAATATTGTCAAGTGTTTGTGTCACATTGATTTGTTTATAATACGTGTGCTGTTTATAATTCAACACTTCTTGCATTGTCCCAAAAAAGTTTAAGGACAAAAACAAGACGAGACGCCATTCACTAGATCGTGTTGCAGAAGCGGTCAGCATACTGTTGACGAACACCTGACTGTAGTTGAAGTTAGCCGTCTGAAGGTGGGGATGATAGCGGCGAAATCGTTAATAGCATTAAGATAAAGCCTTTTAAAAGCATTTGTGGCTGGTTAAGATTACCATCAATAGTCCTAAAGGGCCACGAGTTTCAGCAACATCCAGCACGTATAAAATAACATTTTTCTGGCAGGATCAACTCCTATGTTTCGGTTCTGAGACGTCTAGCGCGTGACAGTATTTCGCTCCAGTAAGTATCATATTAGTGCGTCGTTATACACAGAGATCATTTACTAAAATCAGAGTCTGCATTTTCCATTTAACTTGCAGTTTTCATTATTCGCTGCCAGTTTTTACTCTAGTTGACAACGGTGCATATCTTCCGATTTTATACCAGTTCATTATTTGACCGTGCGTCTTCGGAATAATCGCTTAAAACATCTGAGAGCGACTGGCCATTGAGTGAAACATGATTGGCAACCACAGCGTTTGATTTCAATAAACATGCAATTGACACCTGCGGAGAACCTCCAACACTTCAAGAAGTGGAACTGAACGACTCTCCCATAAGTTAGAGAATAAATGCGAGCGCACACGGCACGGACAACGTAGCTACGACAGTATCACAGCGAATCTGAAGTGTGTACTCACTGATCTCGTTGAAAGTCAGTTCTGTGTTGAAAGCGTTCCGGAAGTTTATATTGCAGCTGCCAAAACTTGACACATGTTGCAGGATTTTCTAATGCCTTAAACACAGATAGGTTACTGTCATGTATTACATACTGCCCGTAACTGCAACACTACCTGACATCAAAGGTGTAGAAACTCACACTGAGGTGACAAAAGTCATGGGATAGCCATATATACATTTACAGATGGTAGCAATAACACGTACGCAAGGTGTAAAAGGGCAGTGTATCGGCGGAGCTGTCATTTCTACTCGAGTGATTCATGCGAAAAGGTTTCCTGCGTGATTATGACCGAGCGAGGAGAATTAACAGACTTTGAACGCGGAATGGTAGTTGGAGCTAGACGCATAGGGACATTCAATTTCGTAAATCATTAGAGAATTCAGGATTCCGAGAGCCACAGTGGCAAGAGTGTGCCGAAATACTAAATTTCAGGCATTACCTCTCCCCACGGACAACGCTGTGATCGACGGCCTTCACTTAACTACCGAGAGCAGTGGTGTTTGCGTAGAGTTATCAGTGTTAACGGACAAGTAACACTGCTTGAAAAACAACAGAAATCAGTGTGGGACCTACGATGAACGGATATGTTAGGACAGTGTGGCAAAATTTGTTATTAATGTGTTACGGCAGCAGCAACCGAATCGTGCCTTCGCTAAAAGCACGGCATTGCCTACAGCGCCGCTCCTGAGCTCGTGACCATATCAGTTGGACGCTAGACGACTGGAAAACCGTGGCCTGGTCAGATGAGTCCCGATTTCAGTTGGTAAGAGCTGATGGTAGGATTAGAGTGTGGCGCAGACCCCAGATTGTCCACAAGGCACTGTGCAAGCTCCATAATCTCCATAATGGTGTTTATGTAAAATAGACTGGGTTCTAGTAATGTTCGGCTTCTTGGAGACCATTTATAGCCATTCAAGGATTTCATATTCCCAAACAATGATGGAATTTTTGTGGAGGACAAAGCGCAATGTCACTGGTGCACAGTTGTTCCCGACTGGTATGTAGAACATTCTGGACAGTTCGAGCGGACATGAATCCCACTTAGCATTTATGGGACATAATCGAGAAGTCAGTTCGTGGACAAAATCCTGCAACGGCAACACCTCTGCAATTCTGGACGGCTATAGGGACAGCATGGCTCAATATTTCTACAGGGGACATACAACGACTTGTTGAGTCCATGCCATTTCGAATTGCTACACTAAGCCGAGCAAAAAGAGGTCCGACACGAAGTTAGGGGGGTATGACATGAGTTTTGGCACCGCAGTGTATTTTTTTTTGTACCGTTTTGCTGCAGCTATCAGCAACAAGCGAAAACGCGGTCGGAATATTCGCTGTGTTCTTACATCGGTTCCAAAAGGCCGACCTCTGTTTTGCTCTTGATCTGTCGCCAGAAATCCCCACTGGGTGATCGGAAGAGATGCAACCCAGGTACGTCAAGAAATGCTTCAGCATACTAACTACGTTCTATAATAGAATACGTGATAGCTGAAGAGCAACAAGTACGACCTATGAGTCAAGAGAAAAAACTCCATGAAGACAACCATCTACTGATGTCCGCAGTCAAAAAATCACACGTATGGTTAGGAATCACAAGATATTACGCCCATTACAACCATACGGCGACTCGATAGACTGGAATGTGCACGTCATCTGAGAAAGTGAGTAATTGCTAATACGTTTTTTATGGAACGCTGCGGTATTTTTCAGTTACTTCTATATTACTTACAATTGGGATGTACACTCACTTTCAGAAAAAAACAGAACACTTTGAACAACTAGAGACAGGACGTTCGTATTCACAAGAAACGTACATTGGTATGTTGGCATTTCAATCACCTGGGTCAGAATATATCCTGTTCGTAGTAGGCACAGGGTCCGCCATAAGGCCTGATAACTTGTTTCGTGCCCGATGGCATCGACCTGTAATAAGGCGCGAATGGCGTCCTTTGGTACAGCGATCCATGCTGCATTCACCTCGTACTAAAGTTCATCTGTGGTGGTTGGCACTGGGTCACAGCACTGCAACCATCGTTTCACCACACCCCACACATTTCCGATTGGCGACAAGTGGTGATCTGGCGGGCCAAGGCATCCAGTAACACCTAGAAGTCACGTGTTTGTGCAGCAACACGTGATCATGCATTGTGTTGCTGAAAAATGGCTTCTGGGGTACTGTTCAGAAAGAGTATGACTACTGGCCACAGGATGTCATTCACATAGGCCACACTTGTCACAGTGCCCTGGATACGCAACAACTGTGATTTTTGGTTGTACCCAACACCACACCACACCATAAGGCCTCGTGCGAATGCAGTTACTGCGATGCCACTCCCCCTGTCTGTGGCGAACCAAAATGCGGCCATCATTTTCAAACAAACAGAACCTGGATTCGTCCGGAAACTGTATCTGATGCTATTCCTGTCCTCAGTGACGTCGTTCCATACACCATTGTCGTCTAGCACGTTTCTGCACAGTCGTCAAAGGAAGGCGGGAAAGTGGACGACGCGCACGTAACCCATGCATTAATAATTGGAGACGGACGTCACCCCAAATAGTGTACGATGTGTTACAGTTTTCCATTGTTGCGCCAGAACCGAGGAGGACGAAGATCTGTCCTGCAATGCCATTCGAATGTGGTATCGATCTTCTCGAGGGGGGGGGGGGGGGGTCTGGGTGGCGCAGGCGCATCTCGTGGTGTTCTATGGCTTTCCTTTAACCATTCTGCACACATCCGTTATCCGTTGCACTGCCGAAACACTTCGTTCCACACGAGCAGCAAAGTCTTGGATGGATGCCTCACATTCTCTCGTGCCGATAACGCGCCCTCTTTCGAACTCACTGATTTGGCAGTACGATTGGCGCATGCGTCTGTGGGATCATCCTGCACGTCTTCTCAAGTCATACAGATCCACTA
Organism: Schistocerca americana; assembly: GCF_021461395.2. Lineage (NCBI taxonomy): Eukaryota > Metazoa > Arthropoda > Insecta > Orthoptera > Acrididae > Schistocerca > Schistocerca americana. The sequence continues at coordinate 470,970,029 of NC_060122.1, read as the reverse complement.
CCTTCGTTTTATAGCAACAATCAGAACCGAAGATAGATTTTAATGGTAAGTGGTGTTGCGCCGAGATATCGATGTTGTTGAACCCGTGGTCCAACATGGTTCAAATGCTAATCATTTCTGCAGAACATAGTAATGCACATTTCCCGTGGACGTGAACGTGCTATCTTTAGTCGTTCAAGGTGTTCTGTTTTTTTCTGAACATGAGTATAGTCTGCCTTTTGGAATGTTGCGTTTGCGAGATGGTGAAGTTAACGTAAGTTTTATCACCATAATCGACAAAAAGTTAGAAAAGTAGACGACTTTATGACAAAATAATATTCTCTCCTAGCGCAACAACGGATGACATGGTGTAAACAGCGTACGTAACTACAATCATCTGAAGATGACCTTGTGCGGTATGCCAGATGCTGCTTATATGTTGTTTGAATGAAGAAATAAACGTATGTAAAATAATGAGTGCCAGCTTTTAATTTTCTCCAAATATACGATCAATATAGTCACTTCAGAGAGTTCAGTTTCCAGTCGGATATAGGATTTTTCTGTCACTTGCCACCTCTTTTATCTTTGACATGGATCGTTAATGTGAAAAGTAAAGGTGCGCCCTGATTAGGAGGCCAAGTTAACGTGTAAATACCCTATAACTGAGTTGCCCAGAGAGATCAAGTGAAGTTCAAACCCTAGAGGAACGGAAGGACATGTCTCCTCCAATAGGGACGTGCCTAGTAAAGCACCCCAGCGTTCGAACCAAGCTTCGGGTAAAGAACACCTTTGCTTTATCTGATGAGTATAAATTCTAATGCCCTTCAAAATACGTTCCTTGCTCGCCAAACCTATTGTGAACTGATTATTCTCTTGGTAATGTGTGTAGCTTCGCCGTCGCATTCCGTATTGTCTCCTCGCTGCTCTGCATCTTTATCTACATCTGCGTCTATACTCTGCAAGCCACCTCGAAGTGTATGGAGGAGGGTACTTTTGCAACCACTGTATTTTTCCCTGTTCCATTCGCGTATAGGGCATGTCAAGAATTACTGTCGACAAACTTCCGTGTTAGTTCTGATTTCTCAGATTTTCTCATTGCGGTCATTTCGCGAGACTTACGTTGGAGGAAGTAATATATTTCCCAGGTCTTCCCGGAACGTACTTTCTCACACCTCTCCGTTCTGCACAACGCCTCTCATGTAACGTTTATCGCTGGAATTTGTGAGCCTATCCGTAAAGCTGTCGTGCAGATTAAACGATCCGGTGGCGAAGTTCGTCGCTCTTTGTTGGATCTTCTCTATCTCTTCTGTAACTCCAACCTGGTAACAGTCCCACACTGATGAGCAATACTCTGGGATGAGCCGAACACGTGTTTTGTAAGCCACTACTTTTCATGGATGAGGTACAGTGCCATCGGATTCTTCTAATGAGCCCCAGCCAGACGTCTGTTTTTCCTACAGTTTGTTTTGTGTGGTCATCCAACTTTAGGTAGCTTCGACGGCGACTCCTACGTATTTTATGATAGCTAGTTTCATTGATTTGGCCAATAGAATCGTGCAGTAGAGGATTTCTTCATCTATTTATGCGCTCCGCGATCTTAAATGGGAATCTTTGGAGAGAAGAAGACGCTCTTTTCGCGAAACATTGTTGAGCAAGTTTAGAGAATCGGCATTTGCGACAAATTGCAGAACGATCCTACCGCCGCTAGCAACCGAGCGAGGTGTCGCAGTGGTTAGCACACAGGGATTCTCATTCTGCAGGTGACAGTTCGGAATTCAGATCCCCATCCGGATACAGAGCTTTTGCTTTCCCGTGATTTCCCTAACTCGCTCCAGACAAATGCCGGGATGGTTTCTTTCAAAAGGATGCGGGCGATTTCTTTCCCCTTCCTTTCATAATCCGAGCTTGTGCTCCGTCTTTAATGACAACGCTGTCGACGAGACGTTAATTTCTAATCTACCTTCCTTTCTTCTTCCACCAACATATATCTCGCGTAAGGAGCCCAAAGACAAGGTAAGAGAAATCAAGGATCGTACGAAAAGATACAGTCATTTTTCCCTTAACCCATTTGCTACTACAGCAGGAAAGGGAACGAATAGCAGTGGTACAAGCTACCCTCCGGCATTCACCGTATGGTGACTTGTGGAGTATACATGTACCTGAAGGCATAGAATGTGCCAACAAAACGAATGCTAGCCTCTTTATCACGGCGACGTCAGCTACCGTATGGACCCTGGAGATAATGTTCGCGGTTGCAGATGCTACATCACTGACACTATCTCCTTTTACGCTGTGAGTTTCAACATCCGTTTCCTAGACGACACAATGGCAATAGAATCTCTTGGTTCCCCTCTTTCGTCAGATAAGAACTCCGCGTTATAAATGAGTGATAAGCTTATCGTGCAGAGTGTGTTTACGGAAAATACGCATCCGAATGAGCCATTGTCCTTGTGAATCCTGGCTCTAGGGTTGCTCAGTGACGAATGTGAGCACTTATATAGGTCAATATATGCTTCGCAAATATGGCACGTTGCCAACGTTTTCTCCTTCGTGGGAAGTACTCGCTGTCTTTCTGTCTTTCTCTCTTCACGACAGAAATACTGCAATATCCTTTGGCTGTGTCTTTATGTCCAATTTATTGTCTCCGAAAAAATAAAGAAATATCACTAACATCTCATCCATAACCTTCGATTGATCATTTTTCCTGTGCTGTACATTGATACAGCAGACGCGCAGTGTGACGGAGAACTCTGCCAGCTAAACGATGTACGGCTGTGTATATAACTAGTCCAAGGAGTTTATTACAGTAATAAGTTTGTTTAATCTAAGTCACAAAATGTTTTAAATAGTAGTTGTTTCAAAGAAAATGCCTTTTTTGCATGCTTCATATCGAAATTTTTATTTTTTATTTATGCATTCAGACGCGTTTCGCCTTTTGTACTAGGCATCGTTAGTGGGTGTCCTGAAGTATTACACGATTTGTCCATTTTTACACACAGGTTATGGTTTAGCATCTAGGTTATAGATTTAAAAACAGTTCCTTAATGTTTTTTTTTATGAAATGGAAAGGTACTTACAGGTAACTTCTAATTCATTGCATCTAAGCAAACTGCTTTTTCTCGTCTGGCAACCAGGTGGACATCTTACAGTTCACTGTTTACGTTATACATCACTGTAACTGCCATCTTTTTAATACAGAGTTTCATTTGTTTTTCTAAGTGTTACCAATATTCTCAGTTTTCTGCGTTCGACTGTTTAGTGAATGTGTGTGTGTGTGTGTGTGTGTTTGTGTGTGTATTAGACAGGGAGAGAGATTTCTTAATTTTTTATTAAAATAAAAATTATTTATTTTATTTTTATTACTGTTTTCATTCATTTTTTATTCTTAAAAAATAATAATAATTACTATTATTGTATTTTCCTGTATGTACTTGTGATAGGAATCAGGCGTGTAATCATTTGTTGGGATTTCTATTATATGATCAATCAGTGTAAACAGTGATGTGTTAGTCATATTTACTTGGTCAATTAGTAGTTGTTTCTTTTCAGCCTTTGTTTTGTATATATGATAGTTTTCCTGTAATGTTAGGAGATGTCTTTCATTATTTATTCTAATTATTTTTATATCATTTTCTCTTGTAGTAGGTTTGTGGTTATTTTCTCTCAGATGTTCTGCAAAAGTTGAGTGGCTCCTTCCATATTTCCATGCTCTGATATGTTCTTTGTACCGGTTGTCAAATGTTCTGCTAGTTTGTCCTATATACCTTCCATCACATGTGTTGCACTGTAGTTGGTATATTGCTGCTTTTTGGTAGATATAGGTGTTTCCTGTTATTTTTGGAATGTGCCTTTGGATTGTATTGTCTGTTTTGAATGCTATGTTTATCCCTTGTCTTTTCAAAATGTTTGTTATTTTATGTGTGAGTGTGTGCATGTAATTCATTGTGCACCATCTTTAATCTTCTTCCTTGTTTTCCTGTATTCTTTGCGTCGTTATTGTTCTGTCGCTGTTTGTGCATGTTTGTGTAGTGTTTTGTTGTACTGTTGTTTGTGGGTGTTTATGTACTGTGTTCACAGCCTGTATTTGTTTTTTAATTTTTTTTTTAATTTGGTGACTAGATCCCTATTGTACCTACTGTTTGTCGCTATTTGTGTGATGATGTCTAGTTCTTTTAGATAATTTTCTGTGCTGAGTGGTACTGTGTTGAGTCTACGAAGCATGTATCTGAGTGCTCATTGTTTCTGTGAGTGTGGGTGATTAGAAGTCTGATGTAGGATTGTGTCAGTTGTTGTCGGTTTATGGTAGATTTGAAAGCTACGCTGATTGTTTTCTTTTTTGATAGTTGTATCTAAACAGTTTATTTGGTTGTTCTGCTCTTTTTCCATTGTGAATCTTATCTTTCTGTGTTTTGTTTGTTTTTATATATTACATGTACGTCGCGCATATCTGGCGACCGCTAACGCGTATACTTCGCACGGCACGAACTTATCACTTTGCAGCATACACTGGTGTGCAATACTTAACTTTCGCATGATCGGCCACTGCCAAGTAACGTATTTCGACGAAATTTGGACTACATGTAGAAAGAACTGCTACACTATAGGACATATGATGTTTGGTTTGTGGGGCGCTCAACTGCGCAGTCACCAGCACCCGTACAAAGTCCCAATTTTTCATAGTCCAATTTTTTTGCACAGTCCAGTCTAGCCACTGTTACAAATGATGATGATGATGATGACGAAACATTGAGGACAACACGAACACCCAGTAGTTACAGGAGAGAAGGTAACTGAAAGAAATACGCTATGACACGAACAGAGATGACCCTTTTATTCAGAGAGAATAATTACACTGATAGTCCTCTGGACTTTACAAAAGGCGGTGCATGTTTCTTAGTAGGGTATGCGATCACCACAGAAGTCAATGAATGCACTGCAACGTGCTCCTTTGCTGGGCACAAGGTTGGTAATGAATTCTTGTGATAAGGCTTTCCCTTCCTCCACCAGTACGTTTGACAGCTGCTCAATGGTTCCAGAATAAGATTTTCACTCTGCAGCGGAGTGTGCGCTGACGTGAAACTTCCTGACGGATTAAAACTGTGTGCCGGACCGAGACTCGAACTCGGGACCTTTGCCTTTCGCGGGCAAGTGCTCTACCAACTGAGCTACCCAAGCATGACTCACGACCCGTCCTCACAGTTTCAATTCTGCCAGTACCTCGTCTCCTACCTTGCAAACTTCACAGAAGCTCTTCAGCGAACCTTGCAGAACTAGCACTCCTGAAAGAAAGGATATTGCGGAGACATGGCTTAGACACAGCCTAGGGGATGTTTCCAGAATGAGATTTTCACCCTGCAGCGGAGTTTGCGCTGATGTGAAACTTCCTGACGGATTAAAACTGTGTGCCGGATCGAGACTCGAACTCGGGACCTTTGCCTTTCGCGGGCAAGTGGTCTACCAACTGAGCTACCCAAGAACGACTCGTGACCTGTCCTCACAGCTTCAGTTCTGCCAGTACCTCGTCTCCTACTTTCCAAACTTTACAGAAGCCCTCCTGCGAGCCTTGCAGAACTAGCACTCCCGGAAGAAAGGAGATTGCGGAGGCATGGCTTAGCCACAGCCTAGGGGATGTTTCCAGAATGAGATTTTTACTCTGCAGCGGAGTGTGCGCTGATATGATACGTGCGCTGGATGGTTGTTGGTGCTTGTGGATGTGCTGTTACACATCTCTCCAAGCATCCCACACGCACTCGATGAGATTTAAGTTGGGGGAACTGGCTTGCCAGTCGATTCGCCAAATATCCTCTCGATCCAAGACCTCCTTTACCTGCGCTGTTTGATACTACCGCGCTGTGTCATCCATAAAGATGAAATCCGGGGCGAATGCACCGCTGTAAAAGCGCATATGGGATAGCAGTACAGTGTCACAATAACGATGACATGTCCAAAGATTGGGAGGTCAGTACGCCCATACATCATTATGTCTCCCCACACCATAACACCTGGACCACCAAACCGATCATGCTCGACAATGCGGAAGTACCCTCACATGGCGAGAAGTGCTAACAGGTGATACACCCAGGAACATTGTCGAAGATGGTCGTTTTGGTGGTCCAGTTGTTATGGTATCGGGAGACACAGTATCACACCGACGTACTGACTTCCAAATCTTTGAACACGGTACACTTACTGGTCGATATCATAGTGACACTGTACTCCCCTATGTCCTTTTTTTCAGGGGCGCACTCGCGCTGATTTCATTTTTATGGTTGATATTACGCGACAGAATCGAACAGCAGAGGTGGAGGCGCTCTTGGAACGAGAGGATATTTGGCGAATGGACTGGCCTGCCCATTACTCCGACTTAAATCCCATCGAGTACGTGTGAAATGTGGGGGTGACGTTTCTCAGCACGTCCACATACACCAACGACCATCCACCATTTGTCAACCGAACTGATAGAGGAAGGGAACGGCCTACACCACAAGAAGTCCTTACGAAATCCGTGGCCAGCACGAGCGCACGTTGCAGACCATGCACTGCCGTCTGTGGTGACCACACACCCTATTAAGAAATATGTCACTTCTTTTGTAATGTCCAGGTTACTATCATAAATCGCGGTGACTTCAGTGTAATTATAGTCTTTGAATAGAAGTGTCATTTCTGTTTGTCTCGTTGTGTTTTTTCTTTCAGTTACTTTCTGTACTATTTGTAGCACTTGTTTCTGTGTATGGTTCAAGTTTCATCGAGCTACGTTACTTGGCAGTCACACATCATGGGAAAAGTTAGTTTCGTCCTTAAGTTTTGCGCACCTATGTGACCGACGGCCGTTTATTGTAACAAGATTCCTCTAGCTGTAATGCTGGGTGGAGATTTTAATTTGCCGGATATAGACTGGGAGACTCAAACGTTCATAACGGGTTGCAGGGACAAAGAATCCAGTGAAATTTTTTTAAGTGCTTTATCTGAAAACTACCTTGAGCAGTTAAACACAGAACCGACTCGTGGCGATATTAGACCTTCTGGTGACAAACAGACCCGAATTATCTGAAACAGTTAACGCAGAAAGAGGGAATCAGCGATCATAAAGCGGTTACTTCATCGATGATTTCAGCCGTAAATAGAAATATTAAAAAAGGTAGGAAGTTTTTCAGTTTAGATAGAAGTGACAAGAAGCATATTTCAGAGTACTTGATGGCTCAACACCAAAGTTTTGTCTCAAGTACAGATAGTGTTGAAGATCAGTGGACAAAGTTCAAAACCATCGTAGAATATGCGTTAGATGAGTATGTGCCAAGCAAGATCGTAAGAGATGGAAAAGAGCCTCTGTGGTACAACAACCGAGTTAGAAAACTGCTGCGGAAGCAAAGGAAACTTCACACCAAACATAAACATAGCCAAAGCCTTGCAGACAAACAAAAATTACACGAAGCGAAATGTTGTGTGAGGAGGGCTATGCGAGAGGCGTTCAATGAATTCGAAAGTAAAGTTCTATGTACTGACTTGGCAGAAAATCCTAAGAAATTTTGGTCTTACGTCAAAGCGGTGGGTGGATAAAAACAAAATGTCCAGACACACTGTGACCAAAATGGTACTGAAACAGAGGATGACAGACTAAAGGCCGAAATACTAAATGTCTTTTTCCAAAGCTGTTTCACAGAGCAAGACTGCACTGTTGTTCCTTCTCTAGATTGTCGCACAGATGACAAAATGGTAGATATCGAAATAGACGACAGAGGGATAGAGAAACAATTAAAATCGCTCAAAAGGGGAAATGCCGCTGGACCTGATGGAATACCAGTTCGATTTTACACAGAGTACGCGAAGGAACTTGCCCCCGTTCTTGCAGCGGTGTACCGTATGTCTCTAGAAGAGCGTAGCGTTCCAAAGGATTGGAAAAAGGCACAGTTCATCCCCGTTTTCAAGAAGGGACGTCGAACAGATGTGCAGAATTATAGATGTATATATCTCTAACTTCTATCAGTTGTAGAATTTTGGAACACGTATTATGTTCGAGTATAATGACTTTTCTGGAGACTAGAAATCTACTCTGTAGGAATCAGCATGGGTTTTGAAAAAGACGATTGTGTGAAACCCAGCTCACACTATTGGTCCACGAGACTCAGAGGGCCATAGACACGGGTTCCCAGGTAGATGCCGTGTTTCTTGACTTCCGCAAGGCGTTCGATACGGCTCCCCACAGTCGTTTAATGAACAAAGTAAGAGCATATGGACTATTACACCAATTGTGTGATTGGATTGAAGGGTTCCTAGATAACAGAACGCAGCATGTCATTCTCAATGGAGAGAAGTCTTCGGAAGAAAGAGTGATTTCAGGTGTGCCGCAGGGGTGTCGTAGGACCGTTGCTATTCACAATATACATAAATGACCTTGTGGATGACATCGGAAGTTCACTGAGGCTTTTTGCGGATGATTCTGTGGTATATCGAGAGGTTGTAACAATGGAAAATTGTACTGAAATGCAGGAGGATCTACAGCGAATTGACACATGGTGCAGGGAATGGCAATTGAGTCTCAATGTAGACAAGTGTAATGTGCTGCGAATACATAGAAAGAAAGATCCCTTATCATTTAACTACAATATAGCAGGTCAGCAACTGGAAGCAATTAATTCCATAAATTATCTGGGAGTACGCATTAGGAGTGATTTAAAATGGAATGATCATATAAAGTTGATCGTCGGTAAAGCAGATGCCAGATTGAGATTCATTGGAAGAATCCTAAGGAAATGCAATCCGAAAACAAAGGAAGTAGGTTACAGTTCGCTTGTCCGCCCACTGCTTGAGTACTGCTCAGCAGTGTGGGATCCGTACCAGATAGGGTTGATAGAAGAGATAGAGAAGATCCAACGGAGAGCAGCGCGCTTCGTTACAGGATCATTTAATAATCGCGAAAGCGTTACGTAGATGACAGATAAACTCCAATGGAAGAATCTTCAGTAGAGACGCTCAGTAGCTCGGTACGGGCTTTTGTTGAATTTTCGAGGACATACCTTCACCGAGGAGTCAAGCAGTATATTGCTCCCTCTTATATATATCTCGCGAAGAGACCATGAGGATAAAATCAGAGAGATTAGAACCCACACAGAGTCATACCGAGAATCCTTCTTTCCACAAATAATACGAGACTGGAACAGAAGGGAGAACCGATAGAGGTACTCAAGGTACCCTCCGCCACACACTGTCAGATGGCTTGCGGAGTATGGATGTAGATGTAAATGTAGATTTAGAAGCTATACCACATCTCCAGCGGCGACTATGATGTTATTATGAAATAAATGAATTTATGATGTATATAATAAATGTCTTTTAAATTGTATTAAGTTTCTTCCTGTCCCCTCGAGAATCAAGTTTATTCTTGTGATATGAGTTTACATAATTTAGTATGTGGTCTACTTTGCGTATTATAGGTGAAAGTAAATCATGTGAAGCCCGCCCGGTTGGCCGTGCGGTCTAACGCACGTATTTCCGGGCGGGAAGGAGCACCGGTCCCCGGTACGAATAGGCCCTGCGGATTTGTGTCGAGGTTCTGTGAGCCGGCCAGTCTGTGGATGGTTCTTAGGCGGTTTTCCATCTGCCTCGGCGAATGCGGGCTGGTTCCCCTTATTCCGCCTCAGCTACACTATGTCGGCGATTGCTGCGCAAACAAGTTCTCCACGCACGTGTACACCACCATTACTCTACCACGCAAACATAGGGGTTACACTCGTCTGGTGTGAGACGTACCCTGGAGGGTCCACCGGGGGCCGAACCGCACAATAACCCCGGGTTCGGTGTGGGGCGGCGGAGGGGTGAAGTGGACTGCGGTAGCCGTCGTGGGGTTGCGGACCACCGCGGCTGCGGAGGGGACGTAGCCTCTCCGTCGTTTCTAGGTCCCCGGTTAAAATAACATAACATAACAAGTCATGTGAAAGTGTCTTGTGAAAAATAGCTTATATTCATTGAATGATGCTTGCTACCTTATATATCCAAGAAGAAAATTATTACAGTTGTAGGTATTGTGGAATTTTAATTAGCTGGTTACAGTCTTATGAAGAAGTTATTATTTTTATTTTCTTATTTCGTATCAGACCAACTAAGGACCTTTCTTTTCTTTCAATCTCCTTCAAAACTCTTTCATTTTCTCAGAATGAGCTTCGTTTCATGTGACCGTAAGATTCTAGTTATTTTTCTGTTTGTTTTATCCCCCTGAAAAACTTTGATTTTCTCGACTTCTAGTCTGAATTTGCCTCTGTTGAGTAAGATATCCTGTTCAATCTGCATTTCTTGCAACTTCTTCTTTGTTTTGCTTCCCAATCACTTTGTTTGTCTGTTTCCCTGATTCGGAAGAATGTGTTGCTCTTCGTTCTTAATTTGTCTTCTTTCATTTTCCTTAAATTTTCGTAGAGAGTTATACGTCTTTTCCTGGTCTCATCTGTAATTCTAGGGGAGAATGAGAATATTGGCTCATCTGATCTCAAAACCTAGTTATCATCTTTGTTCTTGATTGGACCTAATATTTTTCGCAAGTCTCTTCTTCTTTTCTTTCCCAAATCTGATAATGTCATATTCCATCCATACAAAAATAACGTTTCCAACTGGCAGAGAAGTTCAGGTTTTAACATTGTACTATATCGCCTTAATCTAACATCTTCAGAAAATTTTTTTTACTCTTCAAATACTTCAGTTTCATGAAAACTCTTTTCATTTTTCAGTTCTGATTTCGCTTCTTTTTCACTTTTTGTGTTTATATTTTGACCTAGGTATTTGAAGTTGTTCGTTTTCTTGGTGTTGCCGTTTTTTTTTTAATTTTTAATGAGTTTCTTTCATTAGTCATGTAGTCTGTCTTTTCAAAAAATATTTGTAGATCTGCCTTTCCAGCAATCTCCTTCAGAAGTTCTAGTATTTTCTTTCCATTCTGTATTGTTCCAACTATTCTTACGAGACCGTCTGCAAAGACCAAACAATGTATTACTTCTTTCGATCCTCCCAACTTTATGTAGTGTTTAATTTTTGGTTTTCTTCCTCTGTTTCCCATTCTCTTATACCTTTTTCCAGAACAGACTTAAACAATAGCTGTGACAGGCGGCCTCCATGTCTGACTCCTGATACAGTTCATAAGCAAATAGAAATTGTTCCAAGAAATTCAATTTTAAATGGTTTGTAACATCTTGCTTAATTATTTCCAGAGCTTCTTATCTGTTACAAATTCCTTCACGGTTCTGAGGGAGGCGACTGTCTATGAAATCATGTCTTTTTAAAATCAACATGTATTAGCACTATATTTCGTTTTATAATCCTTCGACGACGCGTATTTACAAAATAATATTTTTACATTTCAAGTATAAGAAGAGCTACAACTGCAAATTGATGGATAGTACATAGTGAGATTGTAGGAAAATAATCTTGTGTGAATATTACTGTTGAAAATGTTAACTTCAAGTGTAACTGCTAGCACTGAAACGAACGTTTCATCGATTTTCTTGAATGTCTGCTTAGAAACCATCACCTGCCTGAGTAAAGGAGAAAATAAATAACTAACTTTTACAATAACTTCAGAAAGTGATAATAAAAACAGTTTCTCACTCTTTATCTTACAAACATCAAAAAAAGTTTTGCATCGCCCCAGTTCCCAGAACTCCTGAAGATAGACGTTGATTGTGGATATTGTATCACAGACAAAGTCCCTTTGACTATTCAGAGATGTCACTAAACCCGCCCAAAGATGTAAACAACCATGCATGAGCAACGCCTATTAGACGGAGGGTGTCCGACAGCCGATCAGTTCTAGTCATTCCACTAGGAAGGAGGTACACGGCTCGTGTTGTCTGTAGTTCAACCATGCCTAGACGGTCAACACCGCGGTTCGATCGCGTCCGCATTGTTACTTTGTGCCAGGAAGGGCTCTCAACAAGGAAAGTGTTCAGGCGTCTCGGAGTGAACCAAAGCGATGTTGTTCGGACATGGAGGACATACAGAGAGACAGGAACTGTCGATGACATGCCTCGCTCAGACCGCTAAGGGCTACTACTGCAGTGGATGACGGCTATCTACGGATTATGGCTCGGAGAAACCCTGACAGCAACGCCACCATGTTCAATAATACTTTTCGTGCAGCCACAGGAGGTCGTGTTACAACTCATACTGTGAGCAATAGCCTGCATGATGCGCATTTCACCCCCGATGTCTACGGCGAGGTCCATATTTGCAACTACGACACCGTGCAGCGCGGTACAGATGAGCCCAACGACATGCCGAATGGACCGCTCAGGATTGGCATCACGTTCTCTTCACCGATGAGTGTCACATATGCCTTCAACCAAACAATTGTCGGAGACGTGTTTGGAGGCAATCCGGAACGCCTTAGACACACCGCCAGCGAGAGCAGCAAGGTGGAGGTTCCCTGCTGTTTTGGGGTAGCATTATGTGGGGCCGACGTACGCCGCTGGTGGTCATCGAAGGCGCGGCAACAGCTGTACAGGTCCTTCTTGAACACACAAAATTTTACGCTTCATTATTACAGGTTTCGGCTACTGTCACCTTCAGATCTGTCACAAAAACAGTGTGTAACCAACTAAGTTCAGTTTGCTGAAACAAAATCTGTAAAAGGCCTGGTGCTACATAAAAAATATAAAAAGTGTTTGCATGATTAACAGTCATGTATAAGAGCCATACATGTCATAAAAGATTCTGATGTAGTTTCAACGTCAAACTAAACATCCTCCGACAGATAGTGCAACCATATCGGCAGCATATTGGCGAGACATTCGTCTTCATGGACGACATTTCGCGTCCCCGTCGTGTACATCTTGTGAATGACTTCCTTCAGGATAACGAAATCGCTCGACTAGAGTGGCCAGCATGTTCTCCAGATATGAACCCCATCGAACATGCCTGGGATAGATAGAAAAGGGCTGTCTATGGACGACGTGACCCACCAACCACTCTGATGGATCTATGCCGAACCGCCGTTGAGTGGGACAATCTGGATCATCAGTGCCTTGGTGAACTTGTGGATAGTATGCCACGGCGAATACAGGTATGCATCGATGCAAAAGGCACCGCCGTGTACAGCAATCTGGATCACCCCCTCTGAAGGTCTCGCTGTATGGTGGTGCAACATGCAATGTGTGTTTTTCATGAGCAATAAAAAGGGCAGAAATGATGTTTGTGTTTATATCTATTCCAGTTTTCTGTACTGAACTCTCGGAACCGAGGTGATGAAAAACGTTTTTTGATGTGTGCATTATTCCTCAAAATGAGGCGAACCTACAGATGTCATGAAATTAACGGCATGTAATCAAAATGTATCAGGTAACTTATGAGACGAATTTGGGGCAGTGACGGGCGGCAAAATGTCGAAGCATCATAAATACATTCTTTATTATCGTTTCATATTAACAAGCGACCCGCTTTGCCTCGGCTGTGTACCCCATTGCAGCTGAAATCGCTCTACAAGGTGATCAGAAACAGTTTGAAAAGATTGTGAGGGTGTTGCAGGGTAGGCTGTGCTGAGAAATAATTGTTAAGAAAAAATTCGATGCGTTGTGCAGTTTCCGAGTTAATTAGTATAGAAATTAACCAATTAAGCAGTTACGCGCACAAATTCAAACGGCTCGCTAGATACAAGTAGTGTCAGTTCTTCTCGTAGCACATTTGATAGCGCAGGACACTGCTCATCCTTTGGCTCGGGTTCGGGTCTTACTATCGTTCCATGTCCAATTTTCTCTCTTGTTCTGTTTTAGGAAACCACGTTCGGCGACAGCATCTCAGGCGGGCCGCTTGAATTTGCGCTCGCAATGACCTGATTGACAAACTACAATGCCAGTTAACTCGGAGACGGCATAACACATTGAATTTTTTTTCCGTACCTTGCAACACGTGTACAAGCTCTTCAGACTGTTTCTGACCAATATGTATAAATAACGTGACTCAGTAGATAACACCGGAAGCTCCACGAGGCAGTTCGAGGATGATAGGGTGGTGAATAAGAACGTAGCCACGCCAGAAGACTGTAGCGAAATGCCGAATGTCCTATAGAGATTCCATGACTGATGCAGCGAATAGTAATTGACGATGAACGTAAATAAACATAACGTAGTGTGCATACGCAGGGTGATACTGTGATGATGTCACGAACTTTCAGGGATGATGGAGAATGGTAAACGTGCTAATTAGAGGTAAGGGACGTTAGTCCCGAAATGACAGAGTCAAAAAGTGTAAGCGAAAATCTTCTCAAGCTCCGCGTTAGCCCCATGCAGCGCTCAAACTAAGGTCTCCAACTTCCGAAACCTTAACATGATGTAGAGAATTCCCGTGAATATTCCCTAATACCCGCAAATAATTACCGCTGCTGTGGGACTGGTAGCGGCGCACGTAACTTGATGTCGAAGAGATCGAAAATTCTAAGTCTACGGATAAGTAATAATGAATTCCATTTACCTACACATGTTTCACAAGCTCCTAAACTTACAACAGTTGTTCAAAATGGCGTCCCACAGCCTCAATGCACGCATGGCATAGTCGCACAAAGTTTTGTCGTACCAGTTCTAATACCCCCAGAGAAAGCTTTTGACAATGTTGACTGGAATACGTTCTTTCAAATTCTGAAGGTGGCAGGGGTAAAATACAGGGAGCGAAAGGCTATTTACAATTTGTACAGAAACCAGATGGCAGTTATAAGAGTCGAGGGGCATGAAAGGGAAGCAGTGGTTGGGAAGGGAGTGAGACAGGGTTGTAGCCTCTCCCCGATGCTATTCAATCTGTATATTGAGCAAGCAGTAAAGGAAACAAAAGAAAAGTTCGGAGTAGGTATTAAAGTCCATAGAGAAGAAATAAAAACTTTGAGGTTCGCCGATGACATTGTAATTCTGTCAGAGACAGCAAAGGACTTGGAAGAGCAGTTGAACGGAATGGATAGTGTCTTGAAAGGAGAGTATAAGATGAACATCAACAAAAGAAAAACGAGGATAATGGAATGTAGACGAATTAAGTCGGGTGGCGCTGAGGGAATTAGATTAGGAAATGAGACACTTAAAGTAGTAAAGGAGTTTTGCTATTTGGGGAGCAAAATAACTGAGAAGATATAAAATGTAGACTGGCAATGGCAAGGAAAGTGTTTCTGAAGAAGAAAAATTTGTTAACATCGAGTATGGATTTAAGTGTCAGGAAGTCGTTTCCGAAAGTATTTGTATGGAGTGTAGCCATGTATGGAAGTGAAACATGGACGATAAATAGTTTAGACACGAAGAGAATAGAAGCTTTCGAAATGTAGTGCTACAGAAGAATGCTGAAGATTAGATGGGTAGATCACATAACTCATGAGGAGGTATTGAATAGAATAGGGGAGAAGAGGAGTTTGTGGGACAACTTGACTAGAAGAAGGGATCGGTTGGTAGGACACGTTCTGAGGCATCAAGGGATCACCAATTTAGTACTGGAGGGCAGCGTGGAGGGTAAAAATCGTAGAGAGAGAGACCAAGAGACGAATACACTAAGCAGATTCAGAAGGATGTAGGCTGCAGTAGGTACTGAGAGATGAAGAAGCTTGCACAGGATAGAGTAGCATGGAGAGCTGCATCAAACCAGTCTCAGGACTGAAGACCGCAACGACAACCCCCCGAGTTGTTTCAACAGTGTTACAGGCAACAGTGTCATGCCAGGAGATCAGTTTCAGCCTCGACAGGCGTCTCGTACACAAGGCGTCTGTCAGAAGAAGTCGAGTGGGATGAGATCAGTTGAACGTGCTGGCCACCAAACAGGACCTCCTCTCCCTATCCACATATCAGGAAATGTTTTCTGGTCCAGGTGTTGACGAATCCTCAGTAAGTGAGGTGGGTCTCCATCATGATGGAACCACATCCGTTGACAAACAATAACTCGGTTATGTTCTAGGAACTCGGGTAGTTTCTGATAGACACTGCGTGCACTGCTTTTCTTACAATTTGTTCTATGCATACATACATACAATAATCCTTATTCCATATATCATGAATACGACGTTTCGTAATGATGTGGAACGTGTCACTTTAACATAAGGTTTCCTTGCACAAAATAATTAACTAATTTTTTTTTTGCAGTTACTACTTCATGTCTAAGAATTCATCTATTGAGTAGAAGGAATTGTCATTCAGAAATTCTTTTAATTTGCTTTTAAGTGTTGGTTGGCTATCTGTCAGGCTTTTAATATTATTTGGAAAATGACCAAAGATTTTTGTGGCAGCATAATTCACGCCTCTCTGTGCCAAAGTGAGATTTAATCCAGACTAGTGAATATCATCCTTTCTAATGTTGTAGCTACGTACTTCATGGATATTTTTAAACTGGGATGAGTTATTAATGGCAAATTTCATAAGTGAATATGTGTATTGTGAAGATACTGTGAATATCCCGAGTTCCTTAAATAAACGTCTGTATGGTGATCTTGGGTGGGCTGCAGCTATTATTCTGATTACACGCTTTTGTGCAATGAATACTTTCTCTCTTAATGCCGAATTGCCCCAAAATATGATGCCATATGAAAGCAGTAAATGAAAATAGGCATAGTAGGCTAATTAACTGATATGTTTATCACCAAAATTTGCAATAACCCTAATAGCATAAGTAGCTGAACCTAACCGTTTCAGCAGATCATCGATATGTTTCTTCCAATTCAATTTCTCATCAATCACACACCCAGAAATTTTGAGTATTCCGCTTTAGCAACAGACTTCCTTTCATAGTCTATATTTAGCAATGGTGTTATATCATTTACTGTTCAGAATTATATAAACTGTGCTTTCTCAAAATTTAGTGAGAGTCCATTTGCAGAGAGCCACTTAATAATTAGCTGAAAGACATTATTTGCAATTTCCTCAGCTTATTCTTGCTTCTTGGGTGTGATTACTATACTTGTATCATCAGCAAAAAGAACTAGCTTTGCATCTTCATGAATATAGACTGGCAAGTCGTTAATACACATTAAGAACAATAAGAGACCCAAGACTGAACCCTGTGGGACACCATTCTTGTTACCTCCCCAGTTAGTAGACTCTACTGGGTTTTGCAGACTATCTGTACTGTTGTCCACATTTACGCAGAGAGGAGAAAGAATGGACCTAGTACGTGATCACTGACTATGCCTGCCCACACACTGTGTTGATGGCTCTTTACAACTGTAGTGGGGGGATTCTGGTCGGTCCAAATATGACTACTGCGACTGTTTAGCATTCCGTCTCTGGTAGAACAGGCTTCAACTGTAAAAAAAGTTACGTTATCATTTGAAAAAAAAGTCTGAAAATGAATCCAGCACTTTATTTTACAGGTCCGTCTTGATAACACAAACTTTTACACTTCACTATTACAGCATTCGGTTACTGTTACCAACAAAAACAGTGTGTAACCAAATAAGTTCAGTTTGCTGAAGCTAAATCTATAAAACGCCTGGTGCTACATAAGAAAGATAAAACTTGTCTACATGATTAACAGTCGTGTGTACCAGCCGTACATGACTTAAAATATTCTGATGTAATATCAACGTCAAACTAAACATGTAGGTAGATAGTAAGTGCTGGTGAAGATCAGAATGCATCTGGTGTTTATACGAAGAAACTGAGGCCAGCAGAGGGCACTATAGCTGGGGTACATGATTAACCAGTACTGCAAATGTAGTGGTTGAAATGCGGTATGCGTAGTGATTGATTAAAATTACTTCGCATGTGAGGAGGGCTATGCGAGAGGCGTTCAATGAATTCGAAAGTAAAGTTCTATGTACTGACTTGGCAGAAAATCCTAAGAAATTTTGGTCTTACGTCAAAGCGGTAGGTGCATCAAAACAAAATGTCCAGACACTCTGTGACCAAAATGGTACTGAAACAGAGGATGACAGACTAAAGGCCGAAATACTAAATGTCTTTTTCCAAAGCTGTTTCACAGAGCAAGACTGCACTGTTGTTCCTTCTCTAGATTGTCGCACAGATGACAAAATGGTAGATATCGAAATAGACGACAGAGGGATAGAGAAACAATTAAAATCGCTCAAAAGAGGAAAGGCCGCTGGACCTAATGGGATATCAGTTCGATTTTACACAGAGTACGCGAAGGAACTTGCCCCCTTTCTTGCAGCAGTGTACCATAGGTCTCTAGAAGATCGTAGCGTTCCAAAGGATTGGAAAGGGGCACAGGTCATCCCCGTTTTCAAGAAGGGACGTCGAACAGATGTACAGAACTATAGACCTATATCTCTAACGTCTATCAGTTGTAGAATTTTGGAACACGTATTATGTTCGAGTATAATGACTTTTCTGGAGACTAGAAATCTACTCTGTAGGAATCAGCATAGGTTCCGAAAAAGACGATCGTGTGAAACCCAGTCACGCTATTCGTCCACGGGAGAGGGCCATAGACGCGGGTTCCCAGGTAGATGCCGTGTTTCTTGACTTCCGCAAGGTGTTCGATACAGTTCTCCACAGTCGTTTAATGAACAAAGTAAGAGCATATGGACTATCAGACCAATAGTAACAGAACGCAGCATGTCATTCTCAATGGAGAGAAGTCTTCGGAAGAAAGAGTGATTTCAGGTGTGCCGCAGGGGAGTGACGTAGGACCGTTGCTATTCACAATATACATAAATGACCTTGTGCATGACATCGGAAGTTCACTGAGGCTTTTTGCGGATGATGCTGTTTTATATCGAGAGGTTGTAACAATGGAAAATTGTACTGAAATGCAGGAGGATCTGCAGCGAATTGACGCATGGTGCAGGGAATGGCGATTGAATCACAATGTAGACAAGTGTAATGTGCTGCGAATACACAGAAGGAAAGATCCCTTATCATTTAGCTACAATATAGCAGGTCAGCAACTGGAAGCAATTAATTCCATAAATTATCTGGGAGTACGCATTAGGAATGATTTAAAATGGAATGATCATATAAAGTTGATCGTCGGTAAAGCAGATGCCAGACTGAGATTCATTGGAAGAATCCTAAGGAAATGCAATCCGAAAACAAAGGAAGTAGGTTACAGTTCGCTTGTTCGCCCACTGCTTGAGTACTGCTCAGCAGTGTGGGATCCGTACCAGATAGGGTTGATAGAAGAGATAGAGAAGATCCAAAGGAGAGCAGCGCGCTTCGTTACAGGATCATTTAGTAATCGCGAAAGCGTTACGGAGATGATAGATAAACTCCAGTGGAAGACTCTGCAGGAGAGACGCTCAGTAGCTCGGTACGGGCTTTTGTTGATGTTTCGAGAACATACCTTCACCGAGGAGTCAAGCAGTATATTGCTCCCTCTTATGTATATCTCGCGAAGAGACCGTGAGGATAAAATCAGAGAGATTAGAGCCCACACAGAGGCATACCGAGAATCCTTCCTTCCACGAACAATACGAGACTGGAATAGAAGGGAGAACCGATAGAGGTACTCAAGGTACCCTCCGCCACACACCGTCAGGTGGCTTGCGGAGTATGGATGTAGACGTAGATGTAGATGTGCGCCGGCTGACGGCGACGAGGAGACTGACCCTTCCTCCGCAAGTTCCGCAGCAGGTAAACAAGAAAGTCATACAGAGAAGCAACGACGTGCCTCCATTGAGACCACACTCCGGATGTATTATCGACTATCGATTTTTTAATTTTTAATTAATAGTCACTTGTTCGTTAATTACGTTACAATTATGTTTACGGTAATTGATCTGTGAGGCTGAAAGATTTCATTTTATTGATGTGTTTTTAATCTTATACTTTTTATCCAGTTGTATATTTTACCTTGCCAGGCTAGGAGCCTCACATTATTCGTATTTGTATTTTTATGTGGCTTTTAAGTATAGATCTAATTCCACATATAGTATGTCAGTATATGTTTTATTGTCAGACGCTCGTTTTGCTATGTGAAGTAGTTTTAATTAATGACTAGGCATACCGCATTTTAACTATTACATTTTCGATACCTGTTAATCATGTACCCCAGCTATAGTGTCCTCTGCTGGCCTTAGTTCCTTTGTATAAATACCAGTCGCATTCTGATAATCACCAGCACTTACTACGTACCTACGTGTTTAGCTTGACGTTGATACTACATCAGAATATTTTTGGTATGTGTGGTTGGTACACATGGCTATTAAACATGTAAACATTTTTATCTTTCTTATGTAGCACCAGGCGTTTTATAAATTTAGCTTCAGGAAACTGAACTTACTTGGTTACACTCTGGTTTTCTTTGTAACAGATCTGAGGATGGCAGTAGCCGAAACCAGTAATAGCGAAGTGTAAAGGTTTGTGTGATGATCAAGACGGACCTGTAAAATTAAGTGCCGAAAACGCAAGAGCCAGTTAAATGGAAACGGGACAGATGGAGAAAAGTAATAAAACTGTTTATTATTTCAAAAATAATCACCATAACTGTTAGTACATTTATCCCACTGTGAGACAAGATGGGCAACGTCGTCATGGAAAAATGTTTGCGGTTACGTACGGAAACATGATTGTACCCAAGCGTGCAACTCTTCGCCCAAAGAATATCGACGCCCATGAATGTCTTCTGGGATCCAAAAAATGTGGAAATCGCATGGGGAAAGATCGGGACTGTAAGGAGGATGCGTAAGGGCATCCCATCGAAGACTCTGTAGCGAACCCGAAACAACCCTGGCAACATGTGGGCCTGTCCATATGTTACCAAAGTTGTTTCGACTTCACTGCATAAGTTTATACATTTTGAAGAAAGATATTCGTGGCCATCGATTTGCCTCGGACGGAGAGGTGCACGTTTTTCCATAGGCATCAGCAAACATTTTTCCATAAAGGTATTGACCGTCTTGTCTTAGAATGGGAGAAATATATTAAGAGTTGTGGCGATTACTTTTGAAGTATTAATTCAATTTTTTCCATCTTCCTCTTATTCATTTGACGGCCTCTTGTACACAAAAAGGAGCTTGAGGATCGACTGTAAGACATTGCAAGAACCATTGGCTGAACACGACACGAGGTCCGAAGTCGATAGGGATCAAACACGCACTTTCTGTCGATGGTAGGGGTGTAGCTGCACTTTCCGGAATACTCGCCACACAGCACCCTGTGAAACATTCATTTCACGTGCAACCGATCGAGTACTGCTTGCAGGTATCTCATCCACTCGAGCAAGCACTGCAGCTTCTAAGTCAGGGGTCCGCGTTGTTCGTTATCCTTCTCGATCGTTGTACTGTGGTACCAACTGCCCTATTTCACTTAATCGTTGGAACAGTCTTGGAAATATGATGTGAGCCAGATGTCTTCTAGGTGAATGTTTGGTCGTGTGCAACCATTCCGCTTCTCTGCTGCTTCCATTTGCTCCCTTATAGACGAAAGCCGTCTGCACGTTTCGTCACCGAGTAGAACTCCATTTCGTTATGGCTGAGCGACGTTATTGCTGAAACTTGTAGACACAAACTGCTGCCTACTACAATACAGACATTGTACATCAGGATTGCTTGTACCAGTACACAGTAGCCATCTGCAATGGATTAGTTGAGCTATTTTCCCAACCTTTACACCTGTGTGCTCGTCGGGACTGCGTATCCTAGGATCTTAGAAACAAGAGTACCGCTGCATGAAACTGTCTGGCAGATTAAAACTGTGTGCCGGACCGAGACTCGAACTCGGGACCTTTGCCTTTCGCGGGCAAGTGCGCTTTCATCTGAGCTACCCGAGCACGAACCTCGCAGGAGAGCTTCTGTGAAGTTCGGAAAGTAGGAGACGAGGTAGGGGCGGAAGTAAAGCTATGAGAGGGGGCGTGAGTCGTGCTTAGGTAGCTCAGATGAAAGAGCACTTGCCCGCGAAAGGCAAAGGTCCCGAGTTCGAGTCTCGGTCGGCACACCGTTTTAATCTCCTAGGAAGTTTCATATCAGCGCACACTCCGCTGCACAGTGAAAATCTCATTCTAGTACCGCTGCATGTATTCCACTGTCAGAGGTATCAGAACTATTTTCCATTATGACTTTGGACTCGATCCTTTCCGGGCCAGGGTCCGAAGATCTCATATCGAAGCGTTTAGCCTTTTCCATCATTCCTGAAAGCTTGTAACATCATCACGTATTCACCCTCTATAGGAGAAGAAATCAACAATTCTATGTATACACTATTGGCTACAAAATACTGGGAACAGTAACTGCCCCAAAATACCTAGACTAGCTGTCCGGAACGACCTAAAGTGTATTGACCGCATAAAACAAACAGCAGATGCCATGCTGAGGTTCGCTAAAAGAACCTTATTGAAATGAAATCCAAACACGAAAGTACTAGCTTACAGAACAGTTGCGCTATAGGTTATTGAGTATTGCTGATCAGTCTGGAATCCCTCAGAAGTTGGATGAGTAGGAGAAAGAGGCAAGATCCAACGGAGATCGGTGCACTCCATCACGGAATCGTTGAGACGGCGAGAGCGTAAAGGAGATTCTCAACAAATTCCAGTGACAGACGCTGCAAGAGACGTATTGTTCTTCATTGAGAGGTTTAATATTGAAATTCCGAGAAAGTACGTCCTGGGAAGAGTTTGGCAGCATATTACTGCCTCCTGCACACATCGTGCGAAATGACCACAACTAGAACATCCGAGAAATTACAGCTGATACGGAGGTTTATCGGCAATCATGCTGCCACGCGCCACTCGCGAATGGGACAGGTAATGGGAAGAAAGGGTAATGGTTCCAGAAGTACCCCTCACTATACACCGTAAGTTGACTTACGGAGTGTAGACGTAGATGTAAAGGAAGACCAAGAAAATGTTATAAACGACCAGATTTCAACATTGTAATGATTCTAGCGGCCAGAACTCTGCAGCATTCTGTATGTCAGTCAAGTTATTTGTCACACGCGTGTTTCGGTGAAGATGATCACAGAATAATTGCAGCAAGGAACTTGAAAGATAGTCGCTTTAGCCCTAGCGTCTTTCACAGTAGCATTCTCGCACGCCAAATGTAAGTCATGTGTCAGCTCAGAGACGATCCGATCTTAGCCGACTCTGTGTGCTGGAACAGTGCATCATTGTAATAGGAACAGGCAGATTTCTCATAGGAACGCACAGAAACTTTAACCGCGCGAATTTCGGTGGGACGCCTCGTGCCGTTTGGACACAAAAGCACTCAGTCCCTGGCAGCACATCGAGCAGACTTGATTTGGATGGACGTCTTGTGCTTTCGAGATGGCTGCGTGCGATTGACAACTTTCAGCACTATGGTGAGATTGCAACAAGGGCCGAACATTCAATCCGTTTAACGGCCTTGATACGCCTGGGCATTGAGTCAGTGCTTGGATGGCATGTACGGGTACTGTTGCTCATGCAGCTTTAACACGATACCACAGCTTATCACGAGTAGTGACTGGCGTATTGTGACGAGCCAGTTGCTCGGCCACCATTGACCAGACGTTTTCAGTTGGTGAGAGATATGGAGAATGTGCTGGCCAGGACAGCAGTCGAACATTTTCTGTATCCAGAAAGGCCCGTACAGGACCTGCAACATGCGGTCGTGCATTATCCTGCTGAAATGTAGGGTTTCGCGGGGATCGAATGAAGGGTGGAGCCACGGGTCGTAATACATCTGAAATGTAACGTACACTGTTCAAAGTGCCGGCAATGCGAACAAGAGGTGACCGAGAGGTGTAACCAATGGCACCCCATACCATCACGCCGGGTGATACGCCAGTATGGCGATGACGAATACACGCTTCCAATGTGCGTTCACCGCGATGTCGCCAAACACGGATGCGACCATCATGATGCTGTAAACAGAACCAGGATTCATCCGAAAAAATGACGTTTACCATTCGTGCACCCAGGTTCGTCGTTGAGTACAACATCGCAGGCGCTCCAGTCTGTGATGCAGTAACAAGGGTAACCGCAGCCATGGTCTCCGAGCTGATAGTCCATGCTGCTGCAAGCGTCGTCGACATGTTCGTGCAGATGATTGTTGTCTTGCAAACGTCCGCATCTGTTGGCTCAGGGATCGAGACGTAGCTGCACGATGCGTTACAGCCATGCGGATAAGATGCCTGTCATCTCGACTGCCAGTGATACGAGGCCGTTGGGATCCAGCACGGCGTTCCGTATTACCCTCCTGAGCCCACCGATTCCATATTCTGCTAACAGTCATTGGATCTCGACCAACGCGAGCAGCAATGTCGCGATACGATAAACCGCAATTGCGATAGGCTACAATCCGACCTTTATCAACGTCGGAAACGTGATGATACGCATTTCTCCTCCTTACAAGAGGGATCACAACAACGTTTCACCAGGCAACGCCGGTCAACTGCTGTATGTGTATGAGAAATCGGTTGGAAACTTTCCTCATGTCAGCACGTTGTAGATGTCGCCACCGGCGTCAACCTTGTGTGAATGCTCTGAAAAGCTAATCATTTGCATATCACAGCATCTTCTTCCTGTCGGTTAAATTTCGCGTCTGTAGCACGTCATCTTCGTGGTGTAGCAGTTTTAATGGTCAGTAGTGTATATATCAACGGGGACAGGTGAAAATGTGTGCCCCGACCGGGACTCGAACCCGGGACCTCCTGCTTACATGGCAGACTCTCTATCCATCTGAGGCACGGAGGGCACAGAGGGTAGCGCGACTACAGGGACTATCTCGCGCACGCCTCCCGCGAGACCCACATTCTCACCTTGCATGTCCACACACTACATCGAGATGACTGGGTGTTTGTGTTGTCCTCATCATTTCATCATCATCCAGGAAAGTGGCGAAATTGGACTGAGCAAAGATTGGATAATTGTACGGGCGCTGATAACCACGCAGTTGAGCGCCCCACAAACCAAAACATCATCACACACACACACTACATTCGTAGTGTCCCACCCCAAGACACTCATTACTCGTGGAAGACATTCTTATCAAGTCCCGTAAGAGTTTGGGGAATATATGTGCATCTGCACAGAAGAAGAAGGTCATGGCCAGTATTGCCACAACTATATATTTACATAGATATGGTGTCTGTTCTTTCGGACATGTCCGAAAGAACAGACACCATATCCAAATAAGTATATTATACGGAGTTGTCTGCATCTGAGACAGGGCGCGTAGTTGGGCTCAAAGAATCCGGTTGGAGTGATGGATATTTGGATAGGAGCGCTGCTACTATTCGACAGTGTCGGCAGGAACGGGTCAACCAAAGCTGAACACAGCGTCAAGAAGGAAACGGTCGACCTAGAGAGACGACAGAACGTGAGGACCGAGCAGTCGTCAGAGTGGCACTCAGAGCCCCGGATTCATCACTGTCATTCATCCGACGTCCAGCTGGTGCTTTAGTAACCACAAGGACAACTAACAGGCGGACCACAGAAATGGGACTGAGCTCACGGCGCCCCTTCTGAAGACTACCAGTACACCAACAAGTCCGTTTGCTATGTTGTCGGGGACATTTGACCTGGAATGTCATTGACTGGAGTAGAATTATCTGAGCCCTGATGACCAGCACAGAGGGGTCTGGGACGCCCCAGGCAGCGGTGGGATACCAACCTGAGTGTCGCCCGCCATATGACCCGACAACCAGAGCGATGGTATGGGTTGCCGTTTCATTTCATAGAATGACACCTCTGCTGGTCGTCCGCGGCACCTTCACAGCACAAAGGTACGTCGACGATATTATACACTCCGTTTCGTTGCCTGCACGGAAAGCTATTCTGGGCTTACAGTTTAACAAGATAATGCCCGCCTGCACACGGCGAAAGTTTCTATTGCATGTCTTGGTTCTTGCCAAACCCTACCTTTGACAATGTGCGTTCACCGCACCGTCATCTAACTGTTCGTGCAGATGGTTGTTGTCTTGCAAACGTCCCCATCTGTTGACTCAGGGATCGAGACGTGGCTGCACGATCCGTTACAGCCATGCGGATAAGATGCCTGTCATCTCAATTGCTAGTGATACGAGGCGGCAATGTCGCGATACGATAAACCGCAATCGCGATAGGGTAGAATCCGACCTTTATCAAAGTCGGAAACGTGATGGTACGCCTTTCTCTCCCCAATTGAGAGCGTTTGGAGCACTATCGCGAGGGCCATCCAACCAGCTCTCGATTTCGACGATTTAACGTGCCATCGGACAGAATTTAGGACGACATTCCCAGAGGACATCCAACAACTATCATTCAATGTCAAGTCAAATAACTCCCTGCATAAGGGCCAGAGGTGGATCAACGCTTTACTGACTTGTTCAATTTGTGAAGATCTTTTTCTTAAATACGAGGGTCACTCCAAAAGAAATGCACACTATTTTTGTAAAAATACAGTTTTCATTCTGCTTGTGTGAAAGTTTTACAGTGTGTAGGTACATCCTTCCCGCTTGTTTTCAAACTCAGTTCAACGTGTTCCCGTGAGTGGCGCCGTCGCAGCATGTCTTCAAGATGGCTGCTACACTTAACGTTCGTCAGAAGCAACGTGCTGTCATAGAATTCCTGTGCTGTGAAAACGAGACAGTGGGAAACATCCACAAGAGGTTGAAATAGGTGTATGGAGATGCTGCTGTC
This sequence comes from Schistocerca americana, assembly GCF_021461395.2. Lineage (NCBI taxonomy): Eukaryota > Metazoa > Arthropoda > Insecta > Orthoptera > Acrididae > Schistocerca > Schistocerca americana. The sequence goes on along the minus strand of NC_060122.1, from coordinate 470,943,563 downwards.
GATCGCAGTACAGTTTGTCGGTGGGCAAGCAGGTTACGTGATGAAAGCGGGCACGGCAATATTGAGGATTGTCCTCGCAGCGGCAGGCCTCGTACTGCACACACTCCAGACAATGTGCAGAGAGAACGAATTGGTGACTGCTGACAGACGCATCACGGTGAACAAATTGTCACGCTACGTTGGGATAGGGGAAGGAAGTGTTTGCAGAATACTGAAAGTGTTGGCGGTGGGTTCCCAGGATGTTGACAGTGGCTCACAAAGAAACAAGAAAAACGGTATGCAGCGAACTTTTGGAACAGTAAGAGAATAGTGGAGATGATTTCTTGGAAGAATTGTGACAGGCGATGAAACATGGCTCCATCATTTTTCAGCAGAAACGAAGAGGAAATCAATGGAGTGGCATCATGGAAATTCACCCAAGAAAAAAAAAAAAAAAAAAATCAAAACCACACCTTCTCTTGGAAAAGTTATTGCCACAGTGTTTTTCGATTCCGAAGGACTCTTGCTTGTGGACATCATGCCAAGTGGAAGCACCATAAATTCTGATGCATATGTGACGACACTGAAGAAACTTCAAGCTCGACTGAGTCGTGTTCGACCACATCGGCAAGAGGAGGATTTTTGCTGTTGCACGACAAGGCACGGCCACATGTCAGTCAAAAAACCATGGAAGTGATCACAAAACTCGGATGGACAACACTGAAACACCCACCTTACAGTCCTGACCTGGCTCCATGTGACTATCATCTCTTTGGGAAACTGAAAGACTCTCTTCGTGGAACAAGGTTTGAAGTGGCTCCAACAGGGTGGTCCAGCATTTTATCGTGCGGGTATACAGGCGCTGGTTCCAAGATGGCGTAAGGCAGTTGAGAGGGATGGAAATTATGTGGAGAAATGAAAATATTGTTCCTAAAGGATGTATCTACACACTGTAAAACTTTCAAACATGTAGAATAAAAGTTGGATTTTAAAAAATAGTGTGCATTTCTTTTGCAGTAACACTCGTAAATCATCCAATTTTACTGAAACTGTAATCAATTGTTTGTCTGTGCATGTACAGCACACCTACTAATTTCCGCCAGAGTCGTGTATTTCCTTCGTGGTGCGTATATTTCAGTGTAAAAACGCAGGTGAAACTCACGCGTGCTTTAGGGTTACGTAGAATTGTGCCGTTTTTGCGTTGCATTTAATGGTCGAATTTGGTGTGGAATGCGTTATGACTTTGTTCTCACTTTTGATTTTGTCTGCACACCTGATGAGCGGCATCCGATTTAGAGTTAACCATTCGTAAGTGACTTACAAACAGTGTCTCTCACTTGCAAAAACATGTTTCACAAGTCTGCAAACTTGATGTTCGGTGATCATGTTAAACGGTTTGATCCAATATTTGTGTTTACCCATGACTAGTAATCTTATGTATGTTAACTTTTTAAATATTATATCGCCATTTTTCAAACATCCCGTCTTCACAAATTTCTTATCTTGCAACTCTTCCTCTGTTCACGAATCCCATTACGTGTCCCACATGTCGATATGTGAATAAAGATTTATTACATAAAACGTTCTCCAATAAGCATCGCTTGCAATTACCTTCCGTAAAAACTTCACAGCATTTCAGGTATGCAGTACTGCGAGACACGTGTCAGCAGAGGCGGCATCATCGAAACTTATTTCTTCCACCATATGAGCTTTCAGTTTTTCAGATTATTAGGTAGTGCTCGTTACAAATGAGAAACGCACCTGAACTACACAAATTACGTCTATAAAGCACAATGTCTTACACTCTGAGGCAGTACAGCATGATGCCTGCAGTCAATGTTCGAACGTAAATTTCGCCTGTGTTATTTTCAAGATCCCCTCCACCCCACCCTGCACCCCTTTTTGTTGCACTTTGCGACAGTTTCTTGCAACACCGAACTTAGTATGACAGTAGTTAGACTACCTTACTAATGGTTCTTGTTCAGTGTCTGCGGTATACTGAGAGCAGGTTCATAGTCTTACGCAAATACAATGAGTGGCATGCTTTCTAACTGCAGAGGTCACGCGAGAGAGGGATATCAGAATTATATCCACAACTCTAGCAGTCTGTTTTTGCATTTCCTGGCGAGGCATTTTCAATCTTATAAGCTATGATGACTCCACCTTTGTTGTTCAGAGCTCCTTTAATACTCCATCAAGCGCGGCATGTTTCGGACCTCACTTTTAGTTTCAAGATTATTTGGCGGAACAGGGCGACATTCGTAACTTGACAGTCAGAGCCGGTTCTCGTACTGTCAGTTGTTAATAAAATACCAATCATGACATACATAAGCAGTCACCCGCATCTCCCTATAGCGTGCGCCAATTATTGTATAGCCTAATGCTGTGGAGTTCGTACGTACACTTCAAAACGTTTATGTACGACACAAGAATTTAGCATCATTGAAGCACGCTACGCTGAGACATAGGTGGTGTCTTACGTATATCGTGATTAATATGTTATTGATAGTTGGCACTGCAGTAATCGGTTCCGTCCGTAATGTTACGTACTCCAGCTATTTCAACTAATTTGCTTGAAAATGCACCCGAAAAATTTTGCACTTGACAGAATATTAAACCAGCACTAAACAGCAGAGATGTAGCTCTTATTTCATATACACTGAAAAGCCAAAGAAACTGGCACGCCTGCCTAATATCGTGTTGGGCCCCCGTGGGCATGGAGAAGGGCCGCAGAATGACGTGGCATGGACTCGACTGATGTCTGTGGTAGTGCTGGGACATCATGAATCCTGCAGGTCTGTCCATAAATCCGTAAGACTACGAGGGCTGGAGATCTCTTCTGAACAGCACTTTATAGGAATCTCAGATATGCTCAATAATGTTCATGTTTGGGGAGTTTGGTGGCCAGTGGCAGTGTTTAAATTCAGAAGAGTGTTCCTGGAGGCACTCTGTAGCAATTCTGGAATTGCCCAAGTCCGACGGAATGCACAATGGACATGAACGAACGGATACAAGTGATCAGACAGGATGCTTACGTACGTGTCACCTGTCAGAGTCGTATCTAGACATATCAGGGGTCCCATATCACAACAACTGCACACGCCCCACACCATTACAGAGCTCCCACCTGCCTGAACAGTTTCCTGCTGACATGCTGAGTCCACGGGTTCATGAGGTTGTCTCCACATTCATACACGTCCATCCCCTCGATACAATTTGAAACGAGACTCGTCCGACCAGGCAACATGTTTCCAGTCATCAACAGTCCAATGTCAGTGTTGACGTGCCCAAGCGAGGGGTAAAGCGTTATGTCGAGCAGTCACCAAGAGTACACGAGTGGGCCTTCGGCTCCGAAAGCCCCTATCGATGATGTTGCGTTGCTGGTTCGCACGCTGATGTTAATAGCCCAGCATTGAAATCCGCAGAAATGTGTGGAAGGGTTGCAGTTCTGTCACGTTGAACGATTATCTTCAGCCGTCGTTGAGCCCGTTCTTGCAGATCTTTTTCAGGCCGCAGAAATGTCAGAGATGCGATGTTTTACTGGATTCCTGATATTCACGGCACATTCGTGAAATGGTCGCACGGGTAAATCACCACCTCATCGTTACTTCGGTGATGATTTTTCCCACCGCTCGTGCGCCGAGTATAACACCACGATCTAACAATTGCGCCAAACGCTTGTTGTCTTATATAGGCGTTGCAGAACGTAGCGCCGTGTGTTTTGCCTGTTTACATGTCCCTGTATTTGAATACGCATGGCTTCGGTGCTTCAGTGTACCATCTGATCAAAACTATCCGCACACGTAACGTGGAATTGATCACTAGATGTCACGTGGGTGTATGTCACTGCCAGTAGAGAAGCAGTAAGAGGAGAATGGGTCGGTCAGGACAGCTCTGTCACTTGGAACGTGGACTAGTCATTGGATGTCAGCTGAGTAACAAATTTATCAGGCACCTTTGAACCCTTCTAAACCTGCTCAGATCGACTGTTGGTGATGTGATTGTGAAGTGTAAGCACGAAGGAACAACCATGCTAAACCAGGGATACCTAATATACTGACGTACAATGACTGTCAAGCACTCGGGAGAATGGTTGTAAAAATCGCATGAAATCAGTGGAAGGAATCACTCGCGAGTTCGCAAATGCTACCAGCAGTTCAACAGCATTATCTTCCCTCGTTTCGGCTCTTGGCTGCCATTCCTCCGGAGACATTCAGACGCCTCACTGAAAGTGTCCCTTGCAGAATTCAAGTAGTCATGAAGGTGTAGCGTTGGCAGACGCAAAATTAACGTGCACAAACAGACTGCCGGGTAATTCTGATCACTTAGCATATCAGGGAGACAAAGTTTGCACAGCTATCTCTGTTTGTGCCTGACTTTACTAATATATGCCTCGTTCCGAGAAAACATCTTATCTAAACACGTTAAACCACTTGTTATCGGGGTAAAGCGGAAGAGATCGTATAATTTGTCTCCTTCCGTCATTGCTTACGCAACTGAACAACTTGCTAGTTACGTAAATTGTTTATAGGACAAAAAGTAGTTGCATGACGCACGGAAAATGTACCAACATGCATTTACTATATTTACTCGAGATTTTGTTCAAAAATTGTTCAAATGGCTAATGGCTCTGAGCACTATGGGACTCTCAACTGCTGAGGTCATTAGTCCCCTATAACTTAGAACTAGTTAAACCTAACTAACCTAAGGACATCACAAACATCCATGCCCGAGGCAGGATTCGAACCTGCGACCGTAGCGGTCTTGCGGTTCCAGACTGCAGCGCCTTTAACCGCACGACCACTTCGGCCGGCGAGAGATTTTGTCATTGTCGTGATTATTCTTGGTACATACAAGAATTGAATCGGCATCATATCAAATGGGCACCAGGTAACGTTGACGTTGACGTTGATACTGTGATGATTCTAAACGAATTTACTTACAAAACATTCTTCCATAGCCATCTTGTATCAAATGCCGATAAAGACTTGTGTCTGGTGACTACTAACATACAAAGATTGCCTTTATTCTCAAATGGACAGTGTTGCTCCGCTGTTGACATTTTCAGCTATTGGTTTGTGCTTGTAGCAGCTCGAATAATTTTTTCTTTAAATGTGCAAGTCAAGAAACCAAAGACGAAATCTAGTTAGATGAATCGAGAGATATTCCACAGAAGTTACCGAGTGATGCAGTGGTAGGATTCTGGGGACTTACTAGAGAGGACAGCGGTTAAATCCCAGTAAGTCCGTAAAGAATTTACTTTTCTGTGATTTGAAACAAAAAAATGCTTTAGTCTATAGTAGTACTTTTTTCTTACAGGCTGCCTCCTTCAGTTCCAAGTGTCATCACACCATTCCCGAAAATCACGGTGCATAGTTAAAATAATAATTTAAGAAATGATTAAGGGAAGATTTACAATTTTTTTCTCTATGATAGCAAACAAATGGTGTAGAGTGCAACTTTAAAATAAAGATAGCTAGTCCACCCTTGGCATGGAGTCATCACGTTCGCTGCCCAAATAGGTATGTCATACACTAAAAGTAAAGGTCAGTGCTGTGCTTTAAATAGCTGCAAATTGTAGCCAACAGTGACAAAAGTGCCCCTATGTTAAAAGTTTCTTTTTTCAAGGTGTATACGCCACAGGACAACGGGAGAAAACCGGGAAATCAAATGAAATTTTTAGAATTCCGGGAATTTTTCAGTGTTATAGTTTTCAGTTAAATTTCTGTAATTTTGACTGCTAAGAACTGACAAAGAATATTACTGGCTCCCGCTACTGCAGAATGATGCTGCAGCAATAAGACATAAACGAGAGAAAAAATATAGTAAAACTTCAGTTGGAAACAAAATTAACCATTTACATCAAAACACACTGCACACGCAAGCGTCTGCCAACAGCAAAATGTGTTAAAGGCATTAGGACGGAAGACTATGCAATACTTCATAACAACAAACTGCTTGCGATGAGCGTAACGTCACAACTGTTTACATTAGCTTCGTTAGAGCAGTTGCCAGCGGGCTCATGCGCCTGCGCACTTGAGTCGCGTATGAACAGTACATTCTCCCGCTTCTGGCTACTTAAAGGGTGGCTGTTGGCTGTATAGTACTGTAGCAAGCAGCCTGATGCTACGCGGAAAAAAATTTTCTGGCACGCAGTGTTTACATTCAGTGATTTTGCTGTTTCCTCTTCGTTTACAACTCTCACGTCAAATGAAAACAAAATGGATTGCCGTGACCTTGGGGCCATCAGTTGAATTAAAATACATTCACATAATTATGGAAGGCTAAAATCCGTTAGTAGTTTCAGTTTTTACATTTTATTTTATTTCCAAGTTCTTGACAAGCATTAATCGCCTTGCAGAAGGATAAAGTTATTTTCGTCGGTTTGCTAAAGAAATTTGGCTGTTTTTAATCTTTTCCGCTGAGGCAGTCAATTTATTTGAAACGAGGTGTTTCACTCCAACCTATTGGCTAGTTTCAACTGTTTGCTAGATTTCAAGCGCACGCTTTCATCTTCTGGAACGTATGGCATTATGCCACAATAAAGAACCAAACATGAGATAATGCAGTATTGGTACTCCAATCAAAATTTACATCCAGAAAACCACATTGAAAATCTTAATATCAAGTTGGGAACTACTTCATTGTGACTCTGGACATATGAATGTGCACTTAAAGCGGAATTATGTATTTTAGTATGGTTTGCGAAATTCTGATGCTCTTGGAGTATCATCTGATGTCCTGTTTCTTTTATGACGTAATGTAAGATCTCTCAATGCTTTAAACGTACGAACATACAGGTTTCCTACGTCATCGTAGCTTCGCACGCGCAGTAACGACTGTTTTCTGGCGGTCAACGGCAACTGCTGCAATGAACCTGTTTCTTATAGCTCGCGGGAGAATATTGCGAATGGTGGTTTGAAAAGCGTCACTTTCAATGCAAATTTCCTTCTACACAAGATGAATTATGTTACGTATGAGAATGTGGGATGAATTTTTTAAATCACGGAGTGTTTGACTCTCATTTTAAACTTAACGCATTGAGGACCAGCCACTTAGAAGAATTTCGAGCCCAGAAGACCAGACATTTATGTTATTATTTAAAATTTTACTGGTACATTTGTGTGATGTATCATAAAGTGTAACACGTAAAAAACGTCCAATTTATATCTGCAAGCTTAGCTTTCTGGTGGCTTATTGATCTTCGAGTTCAGTATTATATGTGAAAGCGTAGCTTTTCTAGTAGCCAAACTTGTATCTTAATTTAGACCGTTAACTTTTCCTACTTGTGTGTTCGTGCTGCTTAACAGTGATGTTGACTGACTAGATCACGTGTTCTACGCTCTGAATATCTGCTTTCACTGGCTGGCGAGATCACATGACATGAGCTATGATTTGCTTACAAAAGTGCATCGCAATCTCAATTTTAAAGTTCCTGAAACTAACATGCTGTGTTTTGTGGAATTTGAATATATACTTTTGTAACATGAAAATATGCAGCTTACTTGTGACTGCTCATCAAATATCTTTCCTTATTTTCCGTTCACGGTCGTTTACTAATGTGCTGGGAAGTTCAAGCTGGTGCATAAAACCTTAACCCTTCAAAGGATTGATAAGTTTTACAGACCCAGAGGAAAGTATACTGTCACTTAACATGGGAAAAGTGTATTTTTATCTGGGAGAAAGTGTATTTATAACTGTAAAATCCGGGAAAAATAGGGGAATTTCTTTTCCCTTTACGCATGTACACCCTGTTCTTCTTAAGAAAGAATCACTCTGTAAGAGCTGTCTAAACAATAATATATATATATGAAATTTAAGAAAATACATAATAGAACAAAGAATGAAACTCTGCCCATTGTATACGAAGCAGAGTGTACATGTGTATGTGTGTATGTCCAGGATCTCCTCCCAAACCCCTGGATTGATTTCATCCAAATTTTATACAGTAACAGCAGGTGTCCTGAGTATCAGCACTCTGGATTCATGACCTCCTAGCTTCAATAGGGGCACAGGTACAGGAAAAAACGTGTTTTTCAGGTCCCTAGTGTATAGGCTGCCTTACACAGCAGGCATGTTGTGTGGTAACAGTATCTGCCTGCCAAAATCACCCTGCTGTGCAGAACAACCTACATGTCAGAGCCAGGAGAGAGTTTTATGGGCCTCGACATGTAGGTCACATTTTCTGTTGAGTAGTGTCAGCTTGCTATATCAACCTGCTTTGCATGGAGTCTGTACATTAGGGGAAAATAAATGATTTTGAAGCCTCCGATTAGTAGTATGCCCTATGTGATAGGTATGTCGTGGGAGTAGTGTCAGCCTGTTTTATTGAACTGTATTTCAGAAGCTACACATGCTGATGAGCATGCCAGGGGAAAGTTTGAGATGGATAGAGGATGGGATAGATAAGACAGAAAAGTGAAGGAGGAAATGGACAGAGTGAAGGGAGGTGAGGAGATGCATGAGGTAGGTGGAAATTGTAGAGGGGTACTGGGCAAATGGGGAAGGAAGAGGGGGAGGCAGAGATGGAACGAGAGAGAAGAAGCACAATATGGTCAGAGGGGGGGGGGGGGGTTGGGTGGAGGAAGATATTGTGAGAAAGAGGAGTTGGTGGGAATGGAAAAAAGAGGAGGAGGAAGAGAAGAAGAGACAGAGAAAGTTGGGAGGAGGAGTAGACAGAGGTAGGAAGGATGAGGTGGACAGACAGAGAGAGAAAGAGGTGGACACAGAGAGATGGAGGAGGAGGTGTTTTCAATATATGTGTCAGACACATACGCATATAAAGCAACAGGGAAAACGCTAGTAAAATAATAAAAGCAAAATAAGGTTGTTCTGCTTCCATTCACCGTTTGTATAAGGTTTGAACCATTATAAAACATCATTCTGACATTGGCTTATATAGGACAGACCACACACACCTCAGAAGAACGATGGAGCCGCCACTTCTCTTTGGCATCATCAGGTTGAGTACACCCTGTTCCAGCTCTTCCACGATGGAAAAGTCCCTGTTAGTACCAGGAATTGAACCCAGGCTCTCCACATGAGAAACACGCAGTCAACTCGGATCAGAAGTGAGCTAATTTCCTACAAAAATTATTATTAGAGTTATCAGTGTATAAATTCCGTCTCTGTGATGCACCCTCAGGTGTCTTTTTGTGTGGTCGTTTTCAGATCTGTGTCATGATGAAAATGTATTTTTTTTTTTTGTATAGTCCAGGTTATCTTATTTTTGACACTTGCATGCCCATTTCGCTCACATACTTCACGTTTTCAGCAGCGGTCTGAGAACGTCACGTAGATGCTAATTAACTCCGGGGTAAGTCGCTACACGAGAGGTTGTGTATCGTGTTGTCATTTACTGCTAAAGTTCCCAGAGCATACGCTCCTAGTAAAATCAGCCAGTGTATTGTTTCTTCCTACGTCTATTTCGCGAAGTGTGAGAATCTGTATTAATACATATGTTTCAGGTAAGGTGAGCTTTTTGTGTTTTAGCAGATAATTTTTCCTTATCTTGATAGCTTCTTCTAATGAGTTATTGGTATAAACGTTAACAATACCTAAAGAGAGAAATCGAGCTGTTGGTGGTATGTGGATGTCTTTAATATGTTTCACTTGGTTAATGGTGTTTTTAATTGTATAACTGTTTTCAGAATTGCAGTACTTCAGTTTTCTGCTTATTTTGTACGCAGGGCTGTTTTGGAGTAGTTTTCTTTGTGGATCTTTGGGTCTGAACAAAGTTTCGGTGCAGTTGAATTCACGGCTATGCAGTCCCAAATTTCATATTTACTTAAAAGAAATTTGCAGCGGTTAAATAGTTTATGGAGTTTAGAGTAGAATTTTGCTGTGAGATCTGTTTCTAGTCTGTGAAGTTATTAGTCTGAAAAATTCCATAGTTTTCTCAATATATCCTGTTTCTAACAAAATAACTACAGAATTTCCTTTATTAGCCTGCACATGAGAGCTTGTTAACAGATATGTAAAAGATATTGAAACACGTATGTAACGCAGCAGCGATGGCGAGGCATTGTAGCATCTGTGACCAGAGAGTATGCGCTTGACCGCGCGAGTGTTGCGAGCGGTTCTCAGTCAGTAGTAGTCTTTGCGAGTTAGTTGTCGCTATGCAGAGTAGCAGTCTGTCAGTCGTTGCGAGTCTGTAGCTCTGTCTAGTTGAGAGCAGTACTCAGTCTGTAGTCGTCATGCAGAGCGGTCGGTCAGTAGTAGCAGCCCAGTGCGGTTGTGTGATGTAGGCGGTCGGCAACAATGGTCAAGATGAGGAATAAGGTATACTGTTAATTAATATAATCATTAGATAATGAAAAATTTTATTTATTGTAATTATTCTCCAACAAGTCTCCCAATAATAATTTTTTATTTCAAAAGCATTTTCTCAAAAGTTTAATTTTTTTGAACTAAAGATCTCGTTGCACTTCCCATTTCATTCCACTTCTTTTTGAAGAAAAATTTCACTAGAATTACAAAAAAAAAGGAGAATATTATTATTTGCAATGTAGTTCCTCCAAGTGGTGCGCAACAACAAGAGCAGATATGTGACATCCATTTATTCTGAGGTAAGACTTTAATTCTGATTGTTTTTACACAGGGCCAAAAACCGATATTTCGGTTTAATTGAATTTTCTTGTCACTGAATGGACTTTAATTTTTTGAAGGATTTATAATTGAGTCAGATTGCGAATTTCACATTTGTTGCCATTGTCAGTACATTTGATTGTAGGCAGGTTACGCATAGAGCCATGTCCATCAGCATTTCTAATTAGTATCTTTATTTTCTTTTAAAATTTTTGTGGGGAGGTTACACTTGGCTCCCATTTCTATTAAGTATTGCTATATTTTCTTTAAAAAAATTGCGGTGGGGAGGTTACACTTGGCGACACCCAGTCCAGGATCGTATTTCGTTGAGAGTCTTTTGAGCGACAGTCAGATATCTGCTCTTATTTGCTTAGATAATTAGGACTTGGCGCAACGCTTTTAATAATATTGTGACTTTCTTTCTACAGGTCAACGGCAATTTGCTGCTTTGTTGTATTTGTGTGTTGCTTTTGCATTGTGCTTATTTGCTTTGTGAAAAATTTTGACTATTGTAAAAATGCCGCGAAAGACTGTGAATAGTGTATCGCGAAGTATTGTGAATGAAATTACCGACTTAAACAACGTGACCGATAGTAATTGTGATACGCAACGCAATGATGACAATCCTGCGTTCACTAACAATCAGTGCATTCCAACCACTAATGATGACTTTCACCTTAATGATGAACAAACGAACTCAATTGTCTCGTCTGTTAACTTGACGACAATTGATGACGCAGAATGCTCTATGGTAATGAGCGCTGTAGAGCTTAACACACCCGATTTGGAAAATTCAAGTAATGTACAGTCAAATCTGTCTAATGAAAATGAACAGATCACACAAAGTAGGACAGATGTATTTAATTCCGAAACAATGACTGATAATATACATTTGACTGACAAACCTTTTTGTAAATTTCAAAATGACCAAATGGTTACAGAAAGTGAAACAATTCCAGATCCACTATTGAACAGTACAGATAATAGAAATGGTAATTTTGGCTCGGATCCAATTATGGCAATACTGATACAACTTAGGGAAGATAATAAACAACGGAGTGAAAATTTCAAACAACTTAGGGAAGATAACAGACAGCTTAGTGAACAAATTAGAGACGTTGCCGCGCAGTGCCATGACACTAAGGAACAATTGCGCGTGGAAATTGAGGCTTGTTCTCAAAAAAATAGCGAAGAAATTAAGTCTGTTGCGCAAGAATTAAGAGAAATGCAAACAGCCGCAACAGAAACACTCAGAGACGAAATTAGCGGAGTCGCTAAACAATGCTCTGAAAAAGCTGCACAATTACGGGACGAGTTTAAAGCAATGACGGTAGAACTTTCGCGCACTATGGACGCAAAGATAGACGCGAAATTCGAACAGCAGAACACTCAGATTAACGAGCGCTTTAGTCAGCACATACAGAACAGTGATAGGCGTTTCCGCAGATTTATTCAAGATCAAAACAAAGTAAAACGACAAGTCATGGAAACAATCACTGCACAGAGACAAGAGGACAAACGTAAAATATTCGCGAAAGCGAAGACGTATGTAGACAATAATATTACTACAGTGTCCGACAAAATTAATACCATAGAACAATTGAACGCGGAATTACGGGATGAAATTTCTGATCTTAAAGCAAAAACGGATACACACACAGTAAATATTCAAACAGTGACAGATAGATTCGAACAACTAGATCTAACACAGGAGTGCGATGTCATCAAAGCTGATGTTAAAAAACTGAGCGAAACTACGCGCAAGTTGCAAAAACAGATTAATGCGTCTGATTCTAAAACCGATGATCAGGTTAAAATACTGACTGAAAAATGTGATGAATTGGCCAGTCGTATTGATGTTATCGAAAATACTAATGACAATAAATCAGACGATACTGCACCGGTTTCTTTTATCCAAACACCTGAATTTCAAAATTTACAGCTGACAATTAATGAAATCGATTCATCTAACAACACGTTACGTAGGAAGTTATCAAATTTACAACAAGAAGTAACAGAAATGAAAAACACTTCTGTTAATAATACACAACAGACGCCACTTTATGAACATGTGTCAGAGTCACGCAGCGTGTATAATGTGAGCAATTTACAGCAACTACGCGACTTAAAATCCGAAAAGCCACGCGACTTAAAATCTGAAAAGCTACGCAACTTGAAACCCGAAATGACACAGACGAACAGATTCACACACAAACCTGAACGTGTTATCAAACTGAGTGACGAGAACGTAGATTTCGAGCAATTTGCATTTGTAAGCAAATGTAAAGAATTTAATAATGACAGAACACAGATACACGATTTGCACTGTATACGACAATTTATCTTTGTACATTCACCGCTATTATCGGTAATGGAGAAACTAGCTTTGAACCAGATGCGACAATTTATTTTTGTATTTACAACAGCATTGCCTGTAATGAAGAAATTTGAATTAGCACGAATACAACAATTTGCCTTTGAAATTTTACCGCTATTGCCTGTAACACAAAAGCTAAAATTTATTTGCAGTGCGTAAAAGACCTCAGGGGATTCATTACGCTTTAATGAATATGTGCCGTAGCGAGCATAGGGCCCCGAGCTGTAGTAGTGCTGTTTCATCTTTAGTTTTCTGCACTGCTGCCTTTTCTTCTACTATCCTTTATATCTATCCAAACTGCTCTTTAACTATTGCTCTACCTAGCATTAAGAAACAAGTAACGAAAACCGGATATGAGAAATATTTTACCGAATGTGACAATTTTCAGTAGGCACTCCCGTAATGACAATTACCGCCGTAATTTTTAATAACAGATAAAATCGTAATCATCAGTATGTGTAAAATTAACAGCAAATGCATTTTTTTGGGTAACAATAGATGTTTTTCACCACAATAGCATGAAAGTCAGCCGCTTAGCATACCTAACCAACAATGCAGTCTACAAGGTCAACCAAACTTTAATGTTTCGCCGCGTGCATGTATAGTCTCAGCGCCAACAAATAGTAACGCATGGCAGCAAAGAAATAACTACGTACAGACAACACTCTATTTCAATTCCTATCGCAATACACCGTATAGGAATGATTATTAGGACAGACGTAAAAAGAATGATGAGCACATTTTTCAGCGTACATTTAATAACAGTCGATCTTATGAGCAGCAACAACATCAGCAACAACAAATAATCATGAATGGAACAGACAATAGGTGTCATCCATAGCGTAACACGTCAGTAAGAAATAACAGAACAGTTCATATAGTGGATATGCCACAGCATCCTCCCGTAAATAACAGGACGAACGATAGAATTTAACCAGATACAGCACAGATTGCATACTACAGTAACGCAAACATTACTTTTGACACGCAGAATTTTGTTCACGAGAATGTTATTTGAAACATGCTTTATTGAATGCTCTACTTTTATCGCACCCAGATCTCACCAGAAATTTTTCCTTTGCCACTGACAGCTCTAACACCGCTTTAGGTGTACATATTTTTCAGGAAATTGAAGAAGATGGTTCTACAGTAATTAAAAACATCGCATTTGCAAGTCGCATTTTGTCACCTGCTGAACGAAATTATTCCGTTACAGAACTGGAAACATTATGTGTTGTATGGGCTTTCACGAGATTTAGGCACTTTCTTTACGGCAGACATACCACCGTTTACACAGACCATAGAGCTATACAATTTTTTGCTTTCAGCTAAATTTACTCACGACAGATTAAGTAGATGGAAACTATATTTACAAGAAGTTAATTTTACGATTGTTCATATTCCCGGCACACAAAATGTTATAGCAGACGCACTATCGCGTTCTCTCGGCAACAATCAGCAAGACATCGCAACCAACTTCTGCAAAGCAAATTTCAGCGTCATGTGCATTCAACAAGTTGCATTTGAAAATTTCATTTCGTCGTCATTACGAGACATAGTATTCTTTTTTTTTCTTTCACATGCTTTGGTCAGCTGCACGAGCTAATGCTTCTGTCCGTCAGCTGTGTTGTCTTCTGCTGTCACTACCAATTTACGACACTCACAAAACACAAACAAATGTTTTTCAGCAAATGATTAATTTTGACACGTGCAAACTATTACGGATAGTAACAAAGTAGAATCGGAACACAAAAGAACATGTCCGACCTCACTACCATGTTTTTGCTACATCTTTGTCGCTGTTGAACTCACTTCAACATTTGTTACTTTCACTCCATTACGCAAAGCTACTGCTAAAACTGTTTCAAATGCATTTATAAAACATTTTCTATCTCATGTAGGGCATGTAATGAAAGTAATTTCCGACAATGGATCACAATTTCGTAGTAGTATATGGACACGCATGTTACGAGCTAGAAACATTTCTCCGATCTATATATCCAAGTACCACGCTTCTTCGAACCCTTGTGAAAGATTAATGAAGGAAATTGGTAAGCTGTGCAGAATATACTGCCACAAAAGACATATTGATTGGGATACACACATACTCTCATTCCAAGATGTAATTAATTCCATTCCAAATGAATCCACTATGCTATCTCCGACTGTTATACTGAAAAACGTTGAACCACCGAACAAAATTAAAGAATTAATAGAATTCCCCAAAAATCGTCGCCTACGACACCACGAAATAATTGACATTGCGCTGAACAACATCAAACGTGCCGCAGAGCGCCGGAGAAGACAGCAAAAACAGGTTTGTACACGCCGCGACTTTCACGTTGGACAGAAGATATTAGTACGTACACACTATTTATCCAGCAAATTAAAAGGTAAGTGCAGTAAATTTGAACTTCTATACGCAGGTCCGTATCGGATTCACAGCATCCCTCACCCCAATGTTGTACACGTCGAAACTTTGAGAACCAGAAAATCGAAAGGCAATCACCATATCTCAAACATTAAACCGTTTATTGAGTGAAACCACTGTATGATTCAACACACTATGATGCCATTTACTAATGCAATTAATTCACCTGACTAATTATTGATGATTATCGTATTTTTTTTTCTTGGCAAGTGCCCGGCAAGGTAAGGTTAGCAGGTCGCTCTTCTTGTCGTTACACATCAGACCGTGCATATTTTTCCAGATGAATTTACACATTTACGACTATTTCTGCAATTATATTTATGTGACTACTTATTGATGATTATCGTATTTTTTTTCTTGGCAAGTGCCCGGCAAGGTAAGGTTAGCAGGTCGCTTTTCTTGTCGTTACACATCAGACCGTGCACATTTTCCATTTTTTTGTGTATATGACTGTACTCCAGTTTTGTTTGTATGCACTATGAAATAGTTAAGATATAACACACACCAGTCGACTTTGACATTTTTTTTTGCCTTATGACATCTCAACATAGTGACTGTTTCACATTTTTTTGCTACTGCATTGTATTATTCTGTGTACATTTTTTCGCATCCGAATACTGTCAATGTCTTGGACATATTACGTTTTCTGTCATGTTATGCTGTATGGTTAATTGTGTCACCATAAACCAGTCATTATTTAGTGGGTATAGGATTTAAATGCAAGACATTAATCTTTGTTCATCAATTTCAGAAAGGAATGATGATTCTAAGAAATAAATTTAACATAAATGGGAATTTCACCTACGGAATAAACGAAAGGAGATGCAATAACTTTATGAGGAAGAGTAAAGGGATCAGGATTAACAAGCATTAACAAGACTATACTATACTCATCACAGAATAGCAGTCTTAACTAATTTTTTCTTTCAGAATACAAGGTGATTGATGCAGGCTGTCAGAGAGAACTACACATCTTATTTTAGTGATGAAATATGCTAGAGATAAGGAATAGTTAGGTAATGAGTAATGAAGTGATTTTTTGCAGATGATAGTGAATACTGATGAATAATGATGAAGGAAATGGTATTATGAATAATGAAGTTTTTCTTTACAGGTGATGATAATGGTGAAGTTATGATGATATGGATAATGAAGTTTTTTTCTTTATGCCACGTAGTTATTTAAGTATTTGTTGCGGTTTGCTTTGACAGCAGGTGTTACATTGCATAGTAGGATGACGGAAAGTTTTGGAAAGGACAGCTATGGAACACATTTTATACACATTTCACTACTTGTTAATTCGAAGTTCACTACTTTTCAGCATAGTGTGCGTTTCTTCTTTCAGGTCAATAATCCGTTTTTGTATTTTTTCCAGGAGAAGTTTTTCATGACACTTACTAAACCTGTTACTTATTATACCTGTTCTAGTACTTGCATTTTTATATTTTTTACCCATTTGTGTTTATCATTTATAAATGTGATCACATGTACTGCCTTGTTACATAATCTTGCTACAGCTGACTCATGACGAATGACGTTACCTATCCTCATTTGCAGCAATAGGTCAAAAGCAAAAAGTATTATGCCTCAGCAATTAATTATCGATCCCAACGCAATGCATTGCTACCAAAAAAATGTATTACCAGTCCCACATAATGTCACTAGTTTATGATAATTCTGAATAATACTGATCAACTCTGAATAGCATGTCACTCGAGTAATGACCTCTTAATGAGACTATATTCAAAATAATGCTTTGTCACTAGCTAATAACTGCCACTGTTTATTGTAATGCCTGTGATTACTAATGATTTGACTGTAATTAACTGATTTTTAATAATGACTTTGTAATGATCTGAATAATACTGAATGATGAACTATGTTTTATTCTATTCAATACTTGATGGCCACTGAGTGCCAATAATTAATGTCAATCAACGAAATTGTTATTAATTATGCCATTAATTAACTCTTGTTTTCAATGTTCATACTTTGTTGTTGGAAATGAATGTGACTGTTTCATAATGCTTTGTAATTAGGAAAAGACTAATGATTCTTAATAGATTGGAATGACACATAATTAATTAACTATGGTACTGTTTAATAATGCTTTGTAATTAATTAAGGCTACAAATGATTAATTAATTAACTGTAATTAGACAAATGATTAATTAACGACAAATGATTAATTAACTGTAATTATACAAATGATTAATTAACTGTAATTAGACAAATGATTAATTAACGACAAATGATTAATTAACTGTAATTATACAAATGATTAATTAACTGTAATTAGACAAATGATTAATTAATGACAAATGATTAATTAACTGTAATTAGGAAAAGGTTAATGATTCTTAATTATACTCTGTAACTGAAAAGAATGCGATTATTTCATAATATTTTGTAACCAGGAAAAGAAGGCTACTGATTCTATGTAAAACAATTAATGAACATTTTTCTGTAATACTACATACTTGGTACAGAAATGTTCAATAACTGGGCTATGAATGCCACGAACTATCAATGAAGACTGTAATTGTCAATATTATGTGACTTGATGTCCTTCACCTCATAAGCTGACTACCCTGAATTACTGCAATGTCCATTTGTCCTGTTTATCCCAGTGATCATGGAGCACTATATTTGGTTTTGCACTAATTCTACGTTGGTGTGCCTTGTAAGAGTGTGGTGTTGACACGACATGCTGTCCACCACCATGAGCGATGAAGACATTATTATGGTCCCACTGTTTGGTGTACCTAATGTACTGCCAAAATGAAAACATGGAACATTACTACGACAGTTCAGTGTCTTGGCTACACTGATAAATTCTGATGGGAAAAGAACTTCAAGTTGTGTCACTTGGTGTTGTACTACTGTGGAAAGATATGGACTTTCAGAGCAGCTGTGTGCAATCTAAAGTGCTACAACCATGATGCAATCCTTCCCTTTCCTATCCTGATTCTTGTCACATAAAGAAAAAATTTTTTTTGGTTCATAGGTTATACATTTTTCGATTCGCTAAACTCCAGTGTGAGTACACTTATGTCACTGGTCGACATGATGTTTGCCATTATGTTTATTTGTTGTGAAAATACTAAAGACATTTTTCAGTGCATGTGCACTTTGGACATGAATTTTTTTTTGCCATTATGTTTATTTGTTGTGAAAATGCTAAAGACATTTTTCAGTGCATGTACACTTGTCAACATAATATTTTGCCAGTCTGTTTATTTGTTCTGAATATGCTAAAGAATTTTTTCAGTGCCTGTGCACTTTGTTATCTGTCAAATAATTTGTATATACTTTTCTGATTTGCTACTATGTTTTGTACTCACATTTTGTCTTTGTCTGATATATTTTGTACTTAGTGCGTGTGCACAACATTTACTTTATGTACTACATCTAATTATTCTTGCCAGTCTGTTTATTTGTTCTGCATATGCTAAAGAATTTTTTCAGTGCCTGTGCACTTTATCGGTCAAAAAGTTTGTATATACTTTTTTCTGATTTGCTACTATGTTTAGTATTCACATTTTGTCCTTGTCTGATATATTTTGTACTTAGTGCGTGTGCACAACATTTAAATATTCTGTAAGTTGTAGGATTTTGTTAATTAAAGAAAAATTTTGCCGCGCTTGGCAAGTCCAAATGACTCACCATCGCTGCCAAATTTTTGCCCCCCGAGTGGAGGGTTATGAAACACGTATGTAACGCAGCAGCGATGGCGAGGCATTGTAGCATCTGTGACCAGAGAGTATGCGCTTGACCGCGCGAGTGTTGCGAGCGGTTCTCAGTCAGTAGTAGTCTTTGCGAGTTAGTTGTCGCTATGCAGAGTAGCAGTCTGTCAGTCGTTGCGAGTCTGTAGCTCTGTCTAGTTGAGAGCAGTACTCAGTCTGTAGTCGTCATGCAGAGCGGTCGGTCAGTAGTAGCAGCCCAGTGCGGTTGTGTGATGTAGGCGGTCGGCAACAATGGTCAAGATGAGGAATAAGGTATACTGTTAATTAATATAATCATTAGATAATGAAAAATTTTATTTATTGTAATTATTCTCCAACAAGTCTCCCAATAATAATTTTTTATTTCAAAAGCATTTTCTCAAAAGTTTAATTTTTTTGAACTAAAGATCTCGTTGCACTTCCCATTTCATTCCACTTCTTTTTGAAGAAAAATTTCACTAGAATTACAAAAAAAAAGGAGAATATTATTATTTGCAATGTAGTTCCTCCAAGTGGTGCGCAACAACAAGAGCAGATATGTGACATCCATTTATTCTGAGGTAAGACTTTAATTCTGATTGTTTTTACACAGGGCCAAAAACCGATATTTCGGTTTAATTGAATTTTCTTGTCACTGAATGGACTTTAATTTTTTGAAGGATTTATAATTGAGTCAGATTGCGAATTTCACATTTGTTGCCATTGTCAGTACATTTGATTGTAGGCAGGTTACGCATAGAGCCATGTCCATCAGCATTTCTAATTAGTATCTTTATTTTCTTTTAAAATTTTTGTGGGGAGGTTACACTTGGCTCCCATTTCTATTAAGTATTGCTATATTTTCTTTTAAAAAATTGCGGTGGGGAGGTTACAATATGTAAGAGAGCTTTCTGTTCATTGCTAACTGTATTATTTGCAGCAGCATGTGTTTAGTAACGACTTTGTTGGGTATACATGTCAAGGCATTTTTCTCGTTTGACTCCAGTTTGATAGTGTCACATACAAGTTTTATAACTGCTATTAGGTATTTTGTGCACTCGTTACAGACTTTTGGAGCAATATTATGCTTGAGGCCTTTGTTTAAACGGTCAAGTTCAATAGAATAAAAAGAGATAACTGTTGTGTTTATCACTCTACTGTAGAATATATGCTGTTGCTGCTGCTTTCCATTTGTTTTATGTTCCTTTACTTTGAGTTTAATTAGGGATTCCAACTTCTTCTTGTGTTTAGAGGTGGTTTTCTATTGCTCTTTACTAAGAGTACAGTCTGTATGGTGTAGACCTTTGTGAACTGTCAAGTGAGAGGATACTTCCCAATTGCAAATGCAATTTGTACATAGGTTTATTTTGCTTTATTTCATCTTATATTGATTTCAGTTTTAGCGAGACAATTTCACATTTTGCTTTTGCTAATTTAGCTGCTTTTCTTTGGCAGCTGACATTAACTTCCTTCAACAGGCATGTTTTGTCAAATTTTATGTTTAGAATTCTTTTCATGGCATTGACCTCACACTTTTTGAAAGCAGGTAACATTGTCTTTACCTGAATAAGTAAGCTTAATGTCATCTTGTCATAAGTTAACTTGTTGAGAGACATGGTTGTAGTACAGTTATAAGTTTTATAATTTATGTGGCAACCAGCCACATGTATGATTTAATGCTGCTACTATTCAATGTGCAAATGCATTAACTGTTCACAATGTAACACACGTTAGGTCTGATTACATAGTTCACACACATAACCTTCCAAAGCTCATACTTAATATTTGTTTGTGCATTCCCAGTCAATCCAAAGGTTCCATACTAGTATTTATTGTACATAATTCCACTTTTCTGTTCGACTTTTAAACTAATTTCATTGATATACCAAAAAGTGTTTTACTATGTCCATACCCTCTATACGGCATATGCAGCTTAACAACTGTACTACTCTAACAACTATGAAGCTGTTGTTTTTGTTACTCGTGTGAAGCTGGGTCACACTGTGCAGTTGTTGAGCATGTGTGCTGGCATAAAACAAAATACGGTGTGTTTTATAGTAGTTTACAGGATATTAAACAGCACTAGCGTAGTGCATGTTCAAAAATGTGTTAACTTTATAAAACAAAACACAAATGCCTGATGAATTCGTCACACAGAAACATCCATCACATAAGAATTCGCTACATTTAATGTTTTATTAACTTAAAAATTATTTAATGAATGTTTCATTGAAGTTAGAAATGAAAAAAATCTCTCGTAATTTTACGAAATTGTGAGCGAAAGACCTTTTGTTTCTCTTAGTGCACGACACCAGTAATGAACACAAAACGAGGCTCCAGCAGAATGTGAAAGGACAACTATAAGTGCCCTCTGAAGACGAATTTTTAATAAACCAACTTTTGACATGTCATCAAAGAAGATATCATTCCACATTTTTGACGCCATTCTGTCCAGCACCTACGAGTTGTGGACTGTTGATGGGTGCTCACATATTATGAAGGCTCGCTTACAATTTCGCTGTCTTGTGGTGTTTTTGTCACGATTTAGAGTTGTGAAATGGGGAGATATTCTGACATGTCAAAAGGCGACTGGCACTAAACAGTGTTAGTTGGCCTCAGTGGGATATTCTTCCTCTGGAGTTCGTGAACTTAAGACTTTTTTTTACGCTCTCACTGTTTCCTTCCTAACTTCTCGAAGAAAATTTCCAGTAGGAGAAAATATCCAATCAGGTCGTTTCTTGAAAGAATAATTGAGTATCTGTGCTCTCAGAGGAAACAGGTTTTTTTAAAAAAAAAAAAAAAACCACTACATCTTCGCCTATAGCCCGTAAGATACACTATGTAATCAAAAGTATCAGGACACCTCCAAAAACATACATTTTTCATATTAGGTGCATTGTGCTGCCACCTACTGCCAGGCACTTCAGTAGTCATTAGACACCGTGAGAGAGCAGAATGGGGCGCTCCGCGGATCTCACGGACTTCGAACGAGGTCAAGTGATTGGGTGTCACTTGTGTCATACGTCTGTACGTGAGATTTCCACACTCCTAAACATCCCTAGGTCCACTGTGTCCGTTGTGATAGGGAAGTGGAAACGTGAAGGGACACGTACAGCACAAAAGGGTAAAGGCCGACCTCGTCTGTTGACTGACAGAGACCGCCGACAGTTGAAGAGGGTCGTAATGTGTAATAGGCAGACATCTATCCAGACCATCACACAGGAATTCCAAACTGCGTCAGGATCCACTGAAAGTACTATGACAGTCAGGCGGGAGGTGAGAAAACTTGGATTTCATTGTCGAGCGGCTGCTCATAAGCCACACATCACGCCGGTAAATGTCAAACGACGCCTCGCTTGGTGTAAGGAGCGTAAACTTTGGACGATTGAACAGTGGAAAAACGTTGAGTGACGAATCACGGTACACAACGTGGCAATCCGATGGCAGGGTGTGGGTATGGCGAACGCCTGGTGAATGTCATCTGCCAGTGTGTGTAGTACCAACAGTAAAATTCGGAGGTGGTGGTTTTATGGTGTGGTCGTGTTTTTCATGGAGGGGGATGGCTCCCCTTGTTGTTTTGCGTGGCACTATCACAGGACATTGACGTTTTAAGCACCTTCTTGCTTTCCACTGTTGAAGAGCTTTTCGGGGATGGCGACTGCATCTTTCAACACTATCGAGCACCTGTTCATAATGCATGGCTTTTGACGGAGTGGTTACACGACAATAAGATCCCTGTAATGGACTGGCCTGCGCAGAGTCCTGACCTGAATCCTATAGAACACTTTTGGGATGTTTTGGAACGCCGACTTCGTGCCAGGCCTCACCGACCGACATCGATACCTCTCCTCAGCGCAGCACTCTGTGAAGAACAGGCTGTCATTCCACAAGAAACCTTCCAGGACCTGGTTGAACGTGTGCCTGCGAGAGTGGAAGCTGTCATCAAGGCTAAGGGTTGGCCAATACCATATTGAATTCCAGCATTACCGATGGAGGGCGCCACGAACTTGTAAGTCATTTTTAGCCAGGTGTCCGGATACTTTTGATCACATTTGTGCTGATAATTGTTCCTGTGCCTGTTGCATAAAATATTAGTACTTAACGGTTCTCAGCTCGTCAGATACCAGACTTATGTAATTTTATGTTACTACACTTCATGTAAGTTATATTGATGAATGTCAAGCACCCCCTTTGGCCAGCCAAATGTTGGAACTGTAATCTTTAGCATCATTGCTGTCATTCTTTGCCCAGCGCTAAGCGCGTGTTTGATTTATATTTGATTGTAATACTTGCTTGTTAGTCCTTCATTTTCAACTAGGTGTACGGATACTTTTGATCACATAGTGTGTATGCAGAGGACAGCGATGACTGCGAAGAGGAAGAAGAAGAATGGGTTCAAATGGCTCTGAGCTCTATGGGACTTAACTGCTGAGGTCATCAGTCCCCTAGAACTTAGAACTACTTAAACCTAACTAACCTAAGGACATCACACACATCCATGCCCGAGGCAGGGTTCGAACCTGCGATCGTAGCGGTCGTGCGGTTCCAGACTGTAGCGCCTAGAACCGCTCGGCCACTCCGGCCGGCGAAGAAGAAGAAGAAGAAGAAGAAGAAGAAGAAGAAAGTGCAGATGACGATTTTCAGGGACTTTAAAGGTCAGTTCGGTTTTACAAACTATGAATTTTTTTTAGCCTGGCTTTGCAAACTAATAATAAAAACTCTAAAGTTACTTTTGTTTTTTAAATTGCTTGAATGTCAAGATGCGCCTCATAGCCCGTAAAATATGGTATTTCTTGGCTGGATATTATGGTTGTTCCACAATTTTTATTTAGCACTGAACTGGCGAGTAATTTGCAGCAATGTGGTTCAACTGTCTACCGACGGCGACTCCTCTCGCTAGCATGTTGTTGCCCCTGCAGTTGGCCAGGTGGCAATGACTTTCAGCCAACCGAGGTAGTCACGTTACAGCCTTGACACGGTGGCACGTGAATGTTCAGAGAGTGCGGCAAGACCTCGGAAGTGTAACGTTCGTCGGAGACCTACAGTCTGGCGGCGATCGAACGGACTGATACCGCGCGTTTTGTTCGCTCTGCGCGGCGACTGTCACGCCACTTGCACTACAAGGTCCGAGAACATTGTCACGTGACACACCATACTGACATATACGCCGTTCTGTCGGCTATCATTGCGAGTATTCACAGTAATATACAATTACTGTGTGACATTTTTTTACAGTTGCTGCGGTTATACGCAATAAATGTAGTTGCACAGACATACTAAAACATGTGTTTGTTTTCAAAAAATGGCTCTGAGCACTATGCGACTTAGCTTCTGAGGTCATCCGTCGCCTATAACTTAGAACTAATTAAACCTAACTAACCTAAGGACATCACACACATCCATGCCCGAGGCAGGATTCGAACCTGCGACCGTAGCGGTCGCTCGGTTTCAGACTGTATCGCCTAGAACCGCACGGCCACTCCGGCCGGCTGTGTTTGTTTTCCTAAAAAGTCGTGACACTTGGGAGGAATTTATTTTTACCTACCAAAGAAATTGCCTATGAAAGAATTGATTTCTGAGTATGCTACTGGTGTTGAGTGGAAAAAATTCCATTGGCTCGCGGAAACGTATGTGTAATGGTGTTGAGGTTGGTAAAACATGAAACTTAACGACAACTTATGTAGGATATATTGCTGTGCGGCACATTCGTCGTGTAGTTCTGTTATATTTCAAAATTTTCACATTACATCACGTGCTTTTAAATTCTCGGGAGAGTTATTGAATACACATTATCCTAAATTTATTATTCGAACTCACGCTCGACATTTACAAAACGTGGCTCGCCTTCACATAAGTAATAAAAAACATTAGTTTCAAATATGCTGAAGTAGCAACCACCACATGTTACGCTGAATAAATGGTTCAAATGGCTCTGAGCACTATGGGACTTAACATCTGAGGTCATCAGTCCCCTAGAACTTAGAACTACTTAAACCTAACTAACCTAACGACATCACACACATCCATGCCCGAGGCAGGATTCGAACCTGCGACCGCAGCAGTCGCGCGGTTCCGGACTGAAGCGCCTAGAACCGCTTGGCCACAACGGCCGGTTACACTGAATATGTAAAATATGTCTTTGCTAAAGTAATGAAATTAATTTAAAGGTCGAAAAGAAACGGTTTAATTGTATAGACATACACATGTACCGAACGGTTCATCTGCCCACCACAAAAAGAAATCCAAAGGAGTGAGGTCGGAAGAGCGTGTGGCCACAGTGCTGGCCCACCCCTCCCATTCCATCATTGGAGAAAACAGTGTCTAAATGTTCTGTGGTATCAACGGCAAAGTGTGGTATGGCCCATTCACTCTGGTACCATAATCGTTGCATGCTGCTATCGGGACATTCCACAACATTTCCGGCAGCATTTCACGGAGAAAGATACGGTTATTTCCTCCATCGAACATGTTAGGCAGTTACGGCCCAGTCGGATGCTTGTGGACAAAATCACCCACACATTCACCGTAAATCTCTGTTGATGGTGGTACACGTTAGTTGCCTTGGGATTTTCCATCTCCTAGACATGGCTATTGAATATTCCTTCCCTTGTGAAGGTAGTCTCGTCAGCAAACGAACTAGAACTTTGGAAATAAATGATATTAATGATTTTAAATATTTTGCGTATGGCTGGAGCAGTAACCATAGGGTGAAATATTCTTGTAGAATTAACAAACAGCCAGTCAGTTGTCGAGTGGCCGCGAGGTTCGAGGCGAAATGTCACGGATTGAGCGGCTCCTCCCGCCGGAGGTTCTAGTCCTCCCTCGGGCATGGGGGTGTCTGTGTAGTTCTTAGTATAAGTTGGTTTAAGTAGTGTGTAAGTCTAGGGACCGATGATCTCAGCAGTTTGGTCCCTTAGGAATTCACAAACACTAGAACAGTTGCAAAATGGAAGGTTGATATAAACCTAAGTAGGCTGTTTAGGTTTTTATATTGGTAACGCCACGTAGCGCTCTATATGAAAATCACTGGATGTGCTGTGTGCAGTCTGTGGCTGGTTGGCATTGTTATAATATTCGCTATTGTAGCGTTAGGCAGTTGGCTGTTAACAGCGCGTAGCGTTGCGCAGTTGGTGAGCCGCCAGCAGTGGGGAGAGAAATGGCGGAGTTTTGAGAGCGGATGATCTGGACGTGTGTCCATCAGAAACAGTAAATTTGTAAGACTGGATGTCATGAACTGCTATATACATTGTGACTTTTGAACACTATCAAGGTAAATACATTGTTTGTTCTCTATCAAAACCTTTCATTTGCTAACTATGCCTATCAGTAGTTAGTGCCTTCAGTAGTATGAATCTTTTATTTAGCTGGGAGTAGTGGTGCTCGCTGTACTGCAGTGGTTCGAGTAACGAAGATTTTTGTGAGGTAAGTGATTTGTAAAAGGTATAGGTTAATGTTAGTCAGGGCCATTCTTTTGTAGGGATTTTTGAAAGTCAGATTGCGTTGCGCTAAAAATATTGTGTGTCAGTTTAGTGTTGATCAGAATAGGTAAAGAGCGAATTGTCTGAGTACGTTCAGTTTTGCTCAGCTGTTTGAAAATCAAATAACGTAAGCGGTTTACCAGCACAATCATTCATAAATTTTTCTAAGGGGACGTTTTATAACCTCTAGGCTGTGTAAGCGCTTTGGTGGACAGAATAATGATGGGACAGATCACTGATCCGTCCTACAAGAGGTGTTGAAGGTCTCCCACGCTCCTCAGTGCACTTGTAAACGTGTTGGAGGGTGTATTGTGTTGCACAGCGAACATCATCTCGGCATCTTTAATGCGGGTAACAGCGTCAGTGAAGCGAGCGAGAAGTTCTTCACATGTATCCAGCTTCGCAGCATACACAATTCCCTTTAACCAACCCCATAAAGAAAGTCTAATGGTGTTAAGTCGGGTGCTCTAGCTGCCCAACTAAGGGGTACGTCATGGACAATCCACCGTTGAGGAAATGTGTTATTCAGATAATGGGATACTTGTCTGATACAGTGAATCGGTGATCCATCATGCTGTAGGTTCATTTGCCATCGTGCGCTAATGTCACGTCTTCCAAATGTGCAGGCAGGTCTTCTATCAGGAAATGTGTGTATGCTGCGGCTGTCATGCGATATGGCAAGAATACAGGCCCTATAATCATGTCATCAGTCATAGCACACCAGACGTTCACTGATAATCTAATTTGGACTCTTGTTTCCCTAGTGACATGTGGGTTCCCCATGGCCAATGTATGAGAAGTGCGGGTGCTCATGATACTGCGTTTAAATGTAGCCTTATCTGTAAATACAATCTTATCTCTGTGTGCAGCGAACAATTCAAATTGCACAAGCTGCGATTGGAAGGGGTACAAGGCCTCGGATTGTAACATATGCCACTCTCGTGTTTGTGGAATACTGAGCTGACGGCTAGTGCGCGGTATATTGGTGTTGGGACTCCATTGTACCATTGCAATAATGTCGTCTCTATCCTTAGCTGGCTGGATGGCCTGATGGGTAGTGTTCCAGATTTACGTAATGTTTGAAAAACACTGGGAAATACCCTGGCACAGGGGATTTTTGTCGATCAGGGAAACGTCTCTGGTACTGTGCCACAGACTCACGGGCACTGCCATTACAGCACCCGCAAACAAAAAAAAACATGCCTGTGTGTATTCTGCGCTGGTGAACGTATGGATCATGTTCGTATTCACAGATACAATGAACTTGCCCAATTAAACAACACTCAAGCATGATGCGCATACTGCCTCAGCACTGCTCGCTGATTCAATCCACGATTGCACACCAGGTACACTTGCAGCTGTTGCCTCTGTGCGATACTACAATGCTGCCATCTGTTGGAGAACCCCCACACCTCTTATAGGATGGATCACAGCGAGCCGGCCGCGGTGGCCGAGCGGTTCTAGGCGCCCCAGTCTGGAACCGCGCGACTGCTACAGTCGCAGGTTCGAATGCTGCCTCGGGCTTGGATGTGTGTGATGTCCTTAGGTTAGTTAGGTTTAAGTAGTTCTAAGTTCTAGGGGACTGATGACCTCAGATGTTAAGTCCCATAGTGCTAAGAGCCATTTGAACCATTTTTGATCACAGCGACTACACAGTGTTTCGATAAATAATATTCACACTTGTCTTCACATCAATTCATGGACATGTGTAGTCTTTAAACTGCTCCATTCCTGGACGGTCGAAAATCGGACACATGTTCATAGGACTTCTTCGGTTTATTTCCGCATGTAGAAAAGTGTGTAACATTCCTTCTGAAATGTATTTGCAGTAATAGCTCACTACGAATACAAAAAAATTATTCCGAGTGATTGGTTTACATGTTATGGCGGAGGTACGATAAGATATAGCCGAAAGGCGTCTGTCAAATATAAAATTTCACCTCCATAGTAATTAAAAACATGCGCAACATGGTGGTCGTCATTTAACATTACCTCACCAATTTACAGCTAGCGCACTAGCCTCACGTACGCAACGCTTGGGTGAAGGAAACCTTCTGGCAAAAGAGTGCGCACTAGTAGTATGAGCAAAGAGGGTGCGCGATAGCGAATGAAACGTCATGATGCTACACTTAGTACAAAGGTTAAAATTAAAATTATGACATTAAAAACCAGATCTATTTATCTGTGTACATATATAAAAACAGCAAAATGGCAACAAGTAGTAAGTTCCCATCTAGAAAAGATCGTTGTGGTAAAAAACAAATTACGTAAACTGTGAGGTAGTGCAAATAGTAACCATGCTAAAGGGGTTTAAATCAGCTTTCTATTTTGCAACCGGTCGGCTGTTTATTAATTATGCAAGAATATTTACAGTTTAGTGTAGATATCACTGGCAGAATTCCATGCCCTGGGCTTTTAGTCATCATGTGATAAGTCTTGCATTTTCCAATACTTATGCGTAGGACGTTCCACTCACTGGCGATGGAGGTCGTTAGTTCCTTGGCTATGGATAATGTGCTGGTGCTGAGGGATTGTCCTCATTTCGCTATAAGAGAGCTTCCTCATACTGAGCAGTACGCACACTGAGAGGGCTACCAGTTTCCCGTCGGTCTGCTGCGCGGAATAGCCGCGCGGTTTAAGGCGCCTTACCACGGTTCACGCGGCTTCCCCTCGGAAGCTAGAGTCCTCCCTCGGACATGGGTGTTTGTGTTGTCCTTAGTGTAAGTTAAAGTTAGATTAAGTAGTGTGTAAGCATAGGGACCGATGACCTCAGCAGTTTGATCCCATAGGAACTTACCACCACCTGTCGGTCTGGTCTAAGCCAGGGGTCGACAAACCGCGGGTCGCGAGACGCATGCGATTCTTTGGCCATTTGTGTGTGGCTTTCCTGCAAAATACGACATGCGGGCGCGCACGTACAGTGCGATTGAAACTTCGTGGCCCCTGCTCGAAACACTAGAATTGTAGTTAAAATCCGCACCATTGCGATTGGCATTGCACATGTCTCTGTTGTTTTATAAACGCATTTGAAGGCTTACATCGGAATTTTAACAACATGGCAGATTTTCTAAAAAAATTAAACAGTGAAAGACAAACCAGTCAAAATGTCTTCGAATATAACTAGCTAGCAAATCGGAGATCTTAAAGTAGTTTCAGCTTTATCAGCAACAGTTGATAAGTCTTCTGATATGAATGTTACAGGACAACTTTAACTTTTTGTACGATTCATTTCACCTAAAGGTTCTAGAAAAGAGTTTGAAGGATTATTAACAAAGGTCTAACACATGGAGAGGATAAAGCAAATACTGCAGTTGATTACATTGAACAATATCATATTCCACACGATTAAATAGTGTTAATTTGAAAGAAAAACTTAATCACGACATACTTAATTATCATTACATTATTCATCAAAAAGTGCTTTGTACGCTGCCATTTTCAGAAGAAATTTGCAAAGTTATGGAACTTGTGATTAAGACTGTCATTATAAACTCCATTATAGGTAAAGCTCTTAAACTCCACCAATTAGAGGAATTTTCAGTTGAAATGTAGAATGAGTAAGAATACATTCTGCTGTGTAACAAGGGACGTTGAGAATCAAGAGGAAGTGTTTTGCAACGTTTCGCTTCCTTGCAAACAGAAATTAAAGCTTTCCTCTTTGAGAAAGGTGTTCTCCATCCAGAACTAACGAACGATCAGGGAATACAAAAGTTTTATTTCACGGCAGATGTTACCTCTCATCTAAATCAGCTTAATCGCAAACTACAGGGAAGATGAAGCAATTTTTTCGATGTTAGAAGGAGTAATTTCATTGGAAAACAAATTAACCCAGGTAGCTCCAGGTTTTAAAAGAGAAATTTTGATTCACTTTCCAGGCGTGCTGAAACAAGGTCCAGAACATAATTTTGATAGTGACATTTGCTATTTAAAATCAACACTTTAAAATGTTAGGGTGGCTTTTGGCAATAGGTTTAAGAAATTCAGGAACATCATAGTCACGTTAGCTCTTGTTAAAAAAAATCTTCTTAGTGCTACTGTAACAAATTTATATTTTTGTCCCTCTTTTACTGATACTGGCAACTTCGCAATGTAGTTGCTGGACTTAAAAATCAAAGAATTGTGGAACTCGATATTTGAACGTCTTCGACATGGTACATAAATGTTGGAGACAAACAAATGTGAGCTTAGGTCGCAGCACAAATGGTATGCTCTGAAAGACCTGGAGAAGGAAGATACGTTCAGTTTTAACACTTCGAAAAATATTCCTGTCACATATAATCAACTGAGAGAAATAGAGTTTTCTTTTCCTTCCTTATTCGGTTACAATTATTCATGTGAACGATTATTTTCAAGGACGAGCCTCATCAAGAGTAACTGGAAAAGTCGTCTTATTGATGAAAACTTGGAATTGTGCTAAAATTAAGAACAACATACAGACTTGTCTTACCCAACCTATCAATGGAGATAAGACCGTTGTTAACATGAGTATTTGTCAGACATTGTCATCATTTAATTTTATGGATAACTTACAATCTAATTTTATCAGTAAATGGTATTGAAATTAAGTGTGATATCAAGTTTTATTTACCTTACTTACAGTTTAACTAAGATTTAAAACTTTACTTAAAGTTTATTAAGTTAATTTTAGGTAGTATAGTGGAGGGAAAGCAGATGTAGTGTATAGTATAAAGAAGTGTATGAAGTTCATTCAAGTGAAACCTGGTCAGTGCCTTACACGTAAGGTGGCACCAAGTAACTGCGGGTACAGTGGCGCCGTCTATTGGTAGAGAGACTGGCGCTTGCGCACCGTTTGATGTTGCATAGCGCCAGTGTTGTTTCACGCCGAAGAGAAGGTGGTTACACGAGTTATCGTCCACTACCGAACATGCAGGCCAGTAAGCAATATCGAGGAATGATTCGATTTTTGACGGCGGAGGCAGTTGGAACCGTGAAATGTATCGACGGATGAAGGCCGTGTACGATGAGTACAGTCTGAGTCGTTCAAGTGTTGTGGAATGACGCAAACGATTCCTTGAGGGGCGCGACTCACTGGAAGACGATGCTCGTCCGGGACAGGCTCATCGTGTCATTATACCGGAAATGGTTGCGGAAGTGAATGCTTTAGACACGGACAACTGCAGAATCACCGTGGACGAGAGCCATCGGTTACTGGGTATTAGCGTGGGCACCTACTTCCGTCCAGGACTGGATCCGACAGCAGCCTGTTAATTCTTCAAGGAAGGAATCGACCGGCTAGTGTCGCTATGGGATACATGTGCCAACATTTTGGGCGACTATTTTTGAGTATGTGTACTGTGTATAACTACATTTTTGAGTTAATAAAATCGTTACCGTTACTTTGCAGTAGTGACCTGGTTTCATTTGAATGCCCACTCGTTGAGAGGCATGGAGATATATAGGAAGAATGAAAACGGATAAGCGAAACAAGTATACAAGACGAATGTGTATGGGAGATTTGGAAGGGATCGACCACAGCGAACGTATTTCAGTCAATTAGAGGACGTTACTACCAAAGGCCGGCTTAGGGGAATCCTAATTAAGTTAACAACAATGTGCCTGCTTATACAGTTCAAGTTTTAAAAAAATGGCTTTCAAAGGAAATTTCAGTCGTTGTACTGTTGGCATTTGGCTCTCTTGACGAATGAGTTTGCCGACGACTGGTCTAGGGGATCCTGTTTCCCTCCCCAAGTCTTTGTAATGTGACGTGATTAGATAACCTCCTCTCTGGGAATCGTTTGCATTCAGGTGCCTTACTGCTCGACTGTCGCATCGCGCTTTCCCATATATGAGATGCATGTAGGCTAACTCGGTTAAAACATAATCGCCGATAAAAACTATCAGTACAGTATATAAACACAATGTAAGATAAACAATAATAATTTAATTGTTAATTCAGGGGCGTTGAAACTGCTAGCAGAAATAACAATTTATTTTTCCTAACAGTAAGATTTAATCGCGTTGCAAATCGGATTCCACTGTCAACGTGTGTCATACAAAGCAGCCAAAACAACTGCGACCTGAGCAGAATCCAGTGCCAAATCCTTCGAACAGCTCTAGCGAGGGAACGGTACAACTATGAGGTTTCATGTCCTTTCTGCATTCCGACGGACTTGGGCAGTTCCAGCAGGACAATGCGTCACCCCTCAAGCCCAGAAATGCTACAAAGTGCCCCAGGAACACTCTTATCAGTTTAGACACTTCTGGTGGTACCAGACTCCCCATACATGAACATTATTGAGCAATTCTGGAATGCCTTGCAACTTGCTGTTCAGAAGATATCTCCACCCCCTCGTACTCTTACGGATTTATGGACACCGCTGCAGGAATCATGGTGTTAATATCCTCCAGCACTACTTCAGAGATTAGTCGCGACCATACTACGTCGTGTTACAGCACTTCTGCGTGCTCTCGGAGGCCCTACACGATTTTAAGCAGGTGTACCAGTTTCTTTGGCTCTTCAGTGTATATTACGAAGGTGGTTTGAATAGTTCTCGGCCGGCCGAGGTGGCCGAGCGGTTCTAGATGCTACAGTCTGGAACCGCGCGATCGCTACGGTCGCAGGTTCGAATCCTGCCTCGGGCATGGATGTGTGTGATGTCCTTAGGTTAGTTAGGTTTAAGTAGTTCTAAGTTCAAGGGGTCTGATGACCTCAGAAGTTAAGTCCCATAGTGCTCAGAGCCATTTGAACAATTTTTTGAAAAGTTCTCGGAAGAGAATAGAAAAACAACTACTAACATCACTGAAACTTCTTTAATTTTTCAATGTAGTCTCCTTGTAGAATAATGCATTTGATCCATCGATATTCCAGTGTCTTGATCCCATCTCGATAATGAGTTTGCTCCAGGCCTGCAAAATAGTTGTCAATTCCAGCTATCAATTCTTCGTTTCAAGTGAATCTCTGTCCACCAAGAAAAATTTTCAATTTTGAGAAGAAAGGTAAGTCTGATGGAGGCATATCATTCGTTCGTGTAATTTTTCCATGGCGACGGCACATGTGTCCGGACGCGCATTGTCTTGATGGAAGATGACTTTCTTTCTTGCTAAACCTGGCCATTTTTCGCTTATCTTTTGTTGAAATTTTCCAGGAGATTAGATTAATACTAGTTCCATGGATCATGAATACGATATTTCGTAATGATGTGGAACGAGTCAAATTTTCCAATACATGACATAATTAAGTTAATTTAACATCATAATTAAGTTAACGTAACAACTTTTTTTAAAATTTATATCTAAAAATTCCTCTATGGAGTAGAAGGAGTTGTCATTACGAAATTTTTTAATTTCTTCTTAAATATTTATTGGTTATCTGTCAGACTTTTGATACTATTTGGTAAGTGACCAAAGACTTTAGGGGCAGTATAATTCACCCCTTTCTGTGCCAAAGTTAGATTTAATCTTGAATAGTGAAGATCATCCTTTCTCCTAGCATTGTAGTTATGCACACTGCTATTACTTTTGAATTGGGTTTGGTTATTAATAATAAATTTCATAAGAGAGTATATATACTGAGAAGCTACTGTGAATATCCCTAGATCCTTAAATAAATGTCTGCAAGATGATCTTGGGCGGACTCCAGCTATTATTCTGATTACACGTTTTTGTGCAATAAATACTTTATTCCTCAGTGATTAATTACCCCAAAATATGATGCCATATGCAAGCAATGAGTGAAAATAGGCGTAGTAAGCTAATTTACTAAGATGTTTATCACCAAAATTTGCAATGACCTTTATTGCATAAGTAGCTGGACTCAAACGTTTCAGTAGATCATCAATGTGTTTCTTCCAATTTAATCTCTCATCAATGGACACACCTAAAAATTTTGAATATTCTACCTTAGCTATATGCTTCTGATTAAGGTCTATATTTATTAATGGTGTCATACCATTTACTGTACGGAACTGTATGTACTGTGTCTTATCAAAATTCAGTGAGAGTCCATTTACAAGGAACCACTTAGTAATTTTCTGAAAGACATTACTGACAATTTCATAAGTTAATTCTTGTTTGTCAGGTGTGATTACTATACTTGTACCATCAGCAAAGAGAACTAACTTTGCCTCTTCATGAATATAGAATGGCAAGTCATTAATATATCTTAAGAACAACAAAGGACCCAAGACCAACCCTTGTGGAACCCCATTCTTGATAGTTCCCCAGTTGGAGGAATGTGCTGATCTTTGCACATTTTGAGAACTGCTTATTTCAACTTTCTGCACTCTTCCAGTTAGGTATGAATTAAACCATTTGTGCACTGTCCCACTCATGCCACAATACTTGAGCTTGTCTAGCAGAATTTCATGATTTACACAATCAAAAGCCTTTGAGAGATCACAAAAAATCCCAATGGGTGGTGTTCGGTTATTCAGATCATTCAAAATTTGATTGGTGAAAGCATATATGGCATTTTCTGTTGAAAAACCTTTCTGAAAACCAAACTGACATTTTGTTAGTACTTCATTTTTAGAGATATGTGAAGCTACTCTTGAATACATTACTTTCTCAAAAATTTGGGATAAAGCTGTTAGAAGGGAGATTGGACTGTAATTGTTGACATCAGATCTATCCCCTTTTTTATGCAAAGGTATAACAATAGCGTATTTCAGTCTATCATGGAAAATGCCCTGTTCCAGAGAGCTATTACACAGGTGGCTGAGAATCTTACTTATCTGTTGAGAACAAGCTTTTAGTATTTTGCTGGAAATGCCATCAATTCCATGTGAGTTTTTGCTTTTAAGCAAGTTTATTATTTTCCTAATTTCAGAGGGAGAAGTGGGTGAGATTTCAGTTGTATCAAATTGCATAGGTATGGCCTCTTCCATTAACAGCCTAGCATCTTCTAATGAACACCTGGATCCTACTATATCCACAACATTTAGAAAATGATTATTAAAAATATTTTCAACTTCTGACTTTTTGTTCGTAAAGTTTTCATTCAATTTGATGGTAATACTGTCTTCCTGTGCTCTTGGTTGACCTGTTTCTCTTTTAATAATATTCCAAATTGTTTTAATTTTATTATCAGAGTTGCTGATTTCAGACATGATACACATACTTCTGGGTTTTTTAATAACTTTTCTTAATATAGCACAGTAGTTTTTATAATGTTTGATAGTTTCTGGGTCACTACCCTTTCTTGCTGTCTGATACATTTCCCTTTTCTAGTTACAAGATATTTTTATACCCTTAGTAAGCCATGGTTTGTTACACGGTTTATTACGAGTATATTTAACTATTTTGTTGGGGAAGCAGTTTTCAAATGCATTTACAAAAATGTCATGAAATAAATTATATTTTAAATTGGCATCAGGTTCACGTTACACCTCATCCCAGTCTAACTGCTGTAGGACTTCCCTGAAATTTGCAATTGTTAAATCGTTGACTGAACGTACTACTTTGGAGGACTGTTTAGTACTGCTGAATGGAGCTATGTCTTATATTGTAACTAGCTGTGCACCATGATCAGAAAGACCATTCTCAACAGGCTGAGCATTTATCTGGTTAAACTTATCTTGGTCTATAAGGAAGTTATCTATTAGTGAGCTGCTATCCTTTACCACCCAAGTAGGAAAATCAATAACGGGTGTCAAATTGAAAGAACCGAATAATACTTCGAGGTCATTTTTCCTGTTACCCTTTTTCAGAGAATCTATATTGAAGTCCCCACAAATAATAATTTGTTTCCCCCTGTCTTGACAGATAGCACAACAAGGAGTCCAAATTTTTCAGAAATAGATGAAAATTTCCCGATGGGGACCTATATACAGTTACAATTATAAATGTGCCTTTATTTAATTTAAGCTCACAGGCACAAGCTTCTATATGTTTCTCCACACAAAACTTTTTTGTTTCTATACTTTTTGCACAATGATAACTTTTGACATATACGGCAGCTCCTCCTTTCTCCATATTTTCTCTAATTACATGTGCAGAGAGCTTCTATCCACTTACATTTACCTTATCCATATCCGTAACAATGTGATGCTCAGACAGGCATAGTTTATCTATTTCATCCTCAGCTTCTAAATCTTCTAAACAAACCAGAAACTCATCTATTTTATTCTTTTAACTCCCAATATTTTGATGAAATATACACTGCTGGCCACCGTAAATGCAACACCAAGAAAGACAAGAGGTAGCACAACAAAATTTATTTTGTAGATAACATGTTGACCAAGTATCAAATGATTACGCTTACAGACGTCTGTGACATGTGGTTCCTGCCAGAATCAGTAGCCAGAGTAGCCGCCATTGTTGGAGATCACCGCTGCCACACGTCTCGGCATTGAGTCAAAGAGACATTGGATGTGTTCCTGGGGTACAGCAGCCCAAGCAGCTTCCACACGTTGCCAAAGATCATCTGGTGTGGCAGCTGGGGATGTAATCTGGGTCACTCATTGAGCAACCATGGACCACATGTTTTCTATCGGCGAAAGATCCGGAGAGCGAGCCGGCCAGGGAAGCAATTCAATCTGGTTATTGACGAAGAACCTTTGGACAATGCGTGCCACGTGTGGTCGCGCATTATCCTGTTGAAATATGGCTGTGGCCGAGCCCTGAAGGTAAGGAAGGACAACTGGCTCCAGCACCTCGGATATGTAGCGCCGGCTATTTAAAGTACCGGTAATGCGTACTAGAGGCGTGCGAGAGTAATATCCAATACCGCCCCATACCATAATACCCGGTGCAAGACCAGTGTGGCGGTGCATAATGCAGCTGTCCAGCATCCTCTCTCCACGGTGTCTCCACACTCGAATCCGACCATCGTGGTGCTGCAGACAGAAGCGTGCCTCGTCAGTAAAGACAACGTCATTCCATTCTGCTGTCCACATCCGTCTGTCATCACACCATTGGCGACGGAGACGTCTGTGGTTCTGTGTCAATGGTAGACGAAGCAATGGACGTCTTGCGGACAGACCACTCTGCTGTAAACGGCGTCGAATGGTACGCGCAGACACTGGATGATGCGTTACAGACGCAATGTGCTGTGCTATGGTTTGGGATGTCACTGAGCGATCCGTCACTGCCATGCGCACAATTTGCCTATCAGCACGTGCAGTGGTGCACCGAGGTGAATGCGATCGACCACGTAGGTCCATCGTACCCTCCTGCATCCAACGGTCACATATCCGCATTACAGTTGTTTGGTTTCGTCCAACACGACTAGCGATTTCTCTGTATGATAATCCACAATCTCGGTAAGCCACTATCCTTCCTCTGTCGAACTCGGATACTTGATCAAACGATGTTCACTGTTGTCTACGAGGCATAACTGACCGTCTTGTGAAACAACCACAAGGTAAACACACGTGCCGAACGTACACTCGTCGAAATCGCCAAGCCTTAAATGGCGCTATGAGGTGGCGCCACAGGCGCGCGTGATGTGCGTCTGCGCTGAAATTCTAATCAGTTGCATATCTTATCGCTGCAAACCCATGGTGTAAATTTCACTTGCTTCGGATGCTTCCTTCAGGGTGTTGCATTTACGGTGGCCAGCAGTGTACTTACATTATTTTTAATTATACTTTTATGAGAACCTTTCCCTATTCTAACATTTGCAGTACTCTCCTGTCTGAGTTTCTCATTGTGCTTAGGCCTAGTTCCTATACCAGTGGTCACATGGTGTTCAGAGAGGCAGATTATGTCAACTGGGTTGGGTGCTTTTAATTCATCAATGCAATTACCTAGGACTGAGATACAACTTGGAGGAGATAAAATTTCTGGTGATTGTTGAAAATTTATTTTTGACAGCTGTGATTGGTGATCCAATATGCTAGAATTGTGCTGTTTAATTTCTTTCCTAAACTGAAGATTTGTTTCAATCCTGACCTCTCGTAGAACTTGACATCTTTCTGTCTCACGTATCCTAAAAAAGGTGCTGCTCCAACACCTGTAACCACTGGTATTTTACCATTCATGGCAGTGCCTCCCCTCCTTAAATTTCCTGCTATTACCCCAGCCGGTTTACCCTTCCCTTTCCTGTTGAGATGTAGGCCGTTCCTGGTATAGTCCCACCTACTGACAGAATCAACAGGAACCACACCAATATGAGCCCCCGCACCCGACCCAAGCAGCCGTTCCAACTCCAAATTAACTCTCCCAACAGAAGAGTTCAAATGAGGCCGGTCATGGCGTCTCAGGACAGATACAAATTCAACACTGGTGTGTCTTGATGCCGACGAAATCTTTACCAGGTCACACTCTATACTGTACCCAGGATCTCTGTCGATACTGTTCCCTGGCCCTCCCACAATAACCACGGTGTCTTCCCTGGTAAATCCTTTACAGAGTGAACCTAAATCCTCTGTCACCTGATCCAGACTAGCACTTGGTTTGAAAAAATTTGTAACCTGGTATTCTGGTCCTAATTCCTCCTGCAGAAGTTGGCCTACACCTCTGGCATGAGAACTGCCTAACAACAAAACTTTCTTCCTTTTCTATGACTTTCCTACATTCTTTTTCAATTTCCTACTGAAAGTTTGTTGTGTCCTGTCTACACCTACCTCTGCTTGAGACTCATCAGTTTCTAACTGAAGAAACAGGTCAAACTTATTTTTGACATTCACCACAAAACTGTCAGACTTAGTTCTAGGCCTGTTCCTTCTGTTACCTGTTGCCACTTCCCACCTCTCTTTGCCCTTCTCCCTCCTTAATCTGTCCAGATCTTCCCTAGCCTGATTTAGCTCAGCCTGAAGGGCAGCAATTTTCCCCTCCTGTTCCACTATCTTCCTATCTCTGCTGCAGATCCTATATAACCACAGATGAGCCTGATCCACTTTCCCGACACTCACGCCAATGCAGTCCCCCCAATGAAAAAAACTACTGCATCCATCACACCAAACCCCGGAACTAACAATTCTACGGCAAGTCAGGCACTTCTCACTCATGGCTAAAATAATACTTTAGCTAGAATAAATCAATTAAATTACCGAAAATCAAAAAAGACGTTACAAGAATTAAGCCTATTCACAAATGTATATAAGCAAGTTTCTGATTTAAAATTCCGCTGTTTTTCTAAGATCTGTATTAAAACAATGAAGGTATACGCTATTTATTATATATTTCACTCGATGGAATGAAAAAAAGGACAGTTAAACGAGATACTGTAAGTTTGATTCTCCAAAAACGTTACGAGAATTAGGCCTACAAACAAATGTATATAAGCAAGTTTCTGATATAAAGTTACGCTGTTTTTCTGAAATCTGTATTAAAACAATGGAGTTACGCGCTATTTACGGTAGTTTAATTATTTGTTACCGAGAAACTAGTCAAATTACCGTGAAACAAGAAGCAAACACGTTTACAAAATTTAAGCCTAAACGCGACTTCGCGAAGTTACGGTCTTTTCGTGTTTTCTGAAAAAATAAGCAAAGAAAAGTGAAACCTTTAACGGCAAGACTAAACGATACACTAATGCACGTATTTGATTTGCTGTCGGTGTTAAACTAAATTATATTCCTGTCTAAATCACTTAACTTTCTGGAAATAGTTTCTGGCGTCACTTACTCGGCCATCTTGGAAGGAGGTTAGCATAGTGTTCTTCAGTAATTGTATGCCCACTGAGGAGATAATCTACAAACAGAATCCACTTCGCATCCCAGAACACTGATGCCATCTTTCCCGCTGAAGGAATTGTCTTTGCTTTCTTTGGTAGCGGAGAATCAGATGTTTCCACTGTTTGACTGTCGATTTGTCTCTGGGGTATAGTAGTGCACCCAAGTTTCATCAGTGGTCACAAACCGGCGCAAAAAATCTTATTCGTTTCTCCTAAAACGGCACAAACATTGTTCCGATACGTCCATTCCCATGAGTTTTTGATCCAGTGTCAAGAGTCGCGGCACCCTTCTTGCAGATAATTTTTTCATTTCTAATTCTTCAGTTAAAATGCGATATATCTTTTCAGATGACATCTGGCAAGCGTGAGTAATTTCACGCACTTTCAGTTGGCGATCCTCCATGACCATTTTGTGCACTTTTGCTATGATTTCTGGAGTAGTGACACATCTTGACTGATCACTGCGCGGATCATCATCTAAGCTCTCCCGACCAAATTTAAATTCATTTGTCCACTTGGCAACAGATGAATATGAAGGAGCAGTCTCCCCCAGTGTATTCTGGAAATCAGCATGAATGTTCTTTGCTTTCATACCTTTCTTTACGAAGTAATTAATCACTGTTCGAATCTCGATTTTTTGCGTCTTCGTAAATCACTGCACGGGAACAACAACAGAGCCACGTCACCGCCACAACTCTCTTCCAAGAGTACTGACGAGGCACGTGTTTACAGGCAACAGTCCAATGAATATCACGTGAACAACTCGTTGCGCTAGTGCTGACCTCTCGTGGTGATTCCGAAAACTTTTTAAACCACCCTCGTAATGTACAGAAGTACACCAATTTTTCCCATCTGCAGAGATGAATGAAACAAAATGGCGAATATGTTAAAGCACACGTTTAGGATTCTAGAGGAACAGGGTTCAAATCCCCGTCCAGCCATCCGATTAGATTTTCTGTGGGTGCTCTAAATCTCTGAAGACGAATGCACGTGTGACAACGTGGCTGATGTCCTTCCCCAAGGCTCCCCCTACGCCTTAAATGGCGTCGTAGTCAACGGGACATTACACTCTACTCTTGTTTCGCCCTGTTTCCAAGCTGTGAATGAACAGGAAAAACATTCACTGTCGTTGGCACATATGCAACCAACAGTTACTTCGACAAACACTTGTCAAGTGTAGCGCTTACACGCGATGGCTCTGTATTCAGATGGGTGCAGATATCGACACACGAGGCACGCGGCGGATATTGAGCCATCACGGAGTGTGTTCCGTGCCGTTTGTCCTCTCGGAACGTTAACTGCGCGTTGAGGAAGTTCTCCAGGCGAAAGTGAGGTCTACACTTAACAGCTGAATCAACAGTTGTGCTTCGAGAGACATGCTTTATAGTTTCCTTTAGTCTCCTGATAAGAACGTAAAGGAGAACACATTGAAGAAGCTGTATTTGAGCTATCCTAACTAAATTTCACTCAGTGGGTGTAACGCTAAGAACTTCCTGTTCTTCTGTGGCAGTCACGTTTCATTGTGCGGTCGTCGATTTTACGCTAAAGGGTGATTTCAAAGGTTTTGAAATGCTACTGATCTGAAGCCGTATCTTCTACTTGACTTTGTTAAATTGAGTAACATTATATAGTGTTTCCTCGCAGAACACTAGTACTAGAAATGCCTAGATTGCATATATTTATAATCTTACAGTATTGACAGGTATTTTAAAATAGCTGGCTGAACAGGCAAGCGGTTATTAAAACTTCTCAATAAACAGTTACTTACTCCGTTTAAGCTATCTTTTCTTGGAGCCTCAAATGATGGGCAGCTATTGTGACAATACCATAGTTGTACGTGATAGGCATCAGGTAGATAATTAGAGTGCACACACACACACACACACACACAC
This sequence comes from Schistocerca americana, assembly GCF_021461395.2. NCBI lineage: Eukaryota > Metazoa > Arthropoda > Insecta > Orthoptera > Acrididae > Schistocerca > Schistocerca americana. The sequence goes on along the minus strand of NC_060122.1, from coordinate 470,901,536 downwards.
ACACACACACACACACACACATACAAATACACAAATACGCATACAAGCACACACACAAACACACACAAACACACACACACACACACACACACACACATACACAGCTGCCAAAATAAAGTTAGAAATTCCCGACCGGGACACACAAAACAAGATGGCAGAACAGTTGAACGTTTTGTAAACAGTGATACAGTGTGCGTTGCAAGAACAGTTTCGTAAAGTTATGACAACGTAGACACCACAAAATTACCCAAAAAAATTAATTACACATCTAACTCCTCCCATCCCCTCCTCTCACAAACCCAAGAAATTACGAAGCCCGTCATGAATAGCATCCCCTCACAAACAACCAGCACATTTTTTTTTTTTTTGTAATTAGTTGCAATAATGTTGTATAAGAACGTTGAAGTATACTTATCGTGCCAGTGTTGACAGTAATAGTGTAAGTCATCATCATCTATGTTCTGCTCTAGAGCAGATCTTCACAAGTAGCTTTCCATGCACTTCTGTCATTTGTTACTTTATTCGTTTTCTCATAATTGTTTTTTATCTTTATACTATCGACCATCTGGTATCTACTCCGTCCTCTTCTTCTTCTGCCATTCGGCGTTCCTTCCACAGTATCCATCAGCAGACAATCTCTTCTCATCCATTGTCTAAGCCAATCGTGTTTCCTTTTTCCTGATTACCTTTACAATTTTTCTCTCTTCCCACACTCTTCCCAGCACCTCCTCATTTCGCTTAGTATAAGTAAAATAGTTATTAACAAAACAATGCAAACGCCAGTATTATCTCAGTAATATTTACTTTGACAAACAGTTGCAGAAGCAAGTATTATAGAGAAATCCTTCTTATTTGCAGGTGACCAACTGTACCAAAAAATCAACTGTTCTGCAGATGACAGGCTGCTGCAAGGACAACAGCGTATGTGCTATTAAAATGTACACAGTGTTGCACAATTTTTAATCCGGATTTCTGGAGATTGTAGAAGGGACTCAGTAGATAACGGTTTGGTAACGAACCCATGTCCAGAAATGTACCGTTTGTATATAAAATAAGTTTGAAATCCTTTTCACATTCCTCGTTTCACGGTATTCACAGAACCTGTGGAAAGGATGCCACTGTAAATCCCTGTAGTTAATAAGACATCACACACCATTTTCATCCAGCTACAGCATCGGCTGGGAGAAACTGGTAGGCTCGCATCTAGGAGGTTTGACTGTGGTGTTCCACGCACGCACAGCACTCTCGAGTGTGAAGAGGACGTCCTTCGGCACACAAATGAGGACCAAAGGACCAGTAATCGAAACACTGCTCACGCCGTGGGCTCCTGTAGAGCATACGGGTCAGAGCTCATTGTCTTCGCTGTGTGTGCCGTGAAGAGGTAGATTTGAAAATGATCCCATCTTGGAACTTATATTACATCCAAACAGTACATTTCCGGGCGTGGGTTCTTTATCAGGACTTTATCCAATAAGTCCCCTCTACAACCCTTAGCAGACTGTAATGGGAATTGCGAAACCCCCTGTACTTTTTGTAGAAATGTTTTCAATATAATGACCACAGTCCCTAAATTATTGTGTTAGCATGCTATTTATTACCTCTTAATGGGCAGAAAAATGAAGGGTGGAACTTCGCTGAAACATGTACGGGAGAGAAAAGACCGAAAAGAATTGTGCTTATTCGAGGCTGAAACCGTCTCCAAAACGTTTTTATGTCATGATTGTTTCTTTTTCGTAGAAGTTATCTACTGTGGATCTGGGTGAACTGATGATGAATATGAGGTACAAAATTAAAAAATAACTATCGTGAAGTTTTGCAACTAGCACAATTAACATCTTTTCATCACAAACTACAATTAAAAAGCATGAGATTTTCACTCTGCAGCGGAGTGTGCGCTGATACGAAACTTCCTGGCAGATTAAAACTGTGTGCCCGACCGAGACTCGAACTCGGGACCTTTGCCTTTCGCGGGCAAGTGCTCTACCATTTTTTTTTTAATTCTCATTTTCTTCGTAATTGATCGTAGTATTTGTTTGGGGCGGACATCCTATGACACTTGTTCAAGTTCATCGTTGATCCATTAACTCAGTTTTTTATTACAGAGGGCAGCTAACGCTCCGACCGAATCCATCTGAGCTACCGAAGCACGATTCACGGTCGGTCCTCACAGCTTTACTTCTGCCAGTATCTCGTCTCCTACCTTCCAAACTTTACAGAAGCTCTCCTGAGAACCTTGCAGAACTTTTTACAATTAAAAAGTAAACAATAGTTTGCACTTTCTATTAATGATAATCTCAGGGCTACTTTCTTGATGTGATTTATTGATCTGAGACAAAGAGTGGATTTCATTACTAGGCGCTTTGTGGCTAGTGTGCTGGTGTCCAGCAATTGGCTGTTTCCACTCCGTTCGCGCATGATGGCAGAAAGGGGCTGTCTGGTGTACCATCTCCTGGAAAGCCTTCAAAAAACCGTAGTAAAATGTCAGGATAATCACAAGTAAAATGTATCAATAACGAGAAAAACCTACGCATGTTTATGTGTGTAAATATGCTATCAATGATGGAATATTATTTTTGAACGAGAAAAAAGCTCCAGCCTAACTTGTTTTCAAAATAAAAATATTAATAATAAATTATATTTCTGTGTCACAAATACTAGGAATAACAAATGCTGTAAGTATACCATGCAATGGAATTTCTATACAATTGTGTGATAAAGACTTGTATGAACAAAATGATCATCTGGTGTCAGCTCTCGAACCTACTAGACGCTTTTGTACGAGGTTGCTCCTGAACGCACGATTTTGTTAATCGTACGTAAGTTTTTTCGGAATATATGTACAAAAAGTATCTGTCCTTTTAATCTAAATTCATACCTCTCCCTCCGTGTGAATATAATTAAGTGGAAATAATTAATTATTGCTAGAATTCAAGTTTTATCATTGGCAATCTGCCGTTCTTTTTTCGTAATGACGCACTGGCAGCCATTACTGAAATATAATAAACCACCCGATTTTCGGGATTTGCCCCCAAGATAACAGGAAAAAAATACTTTAAATACTTTTGCTATCAGGAAAAGAAAATATTTTTTGCAGAAAAGTTTGCATTCTACAGACACGGCGAACACAAAGATAATAAATAATAATATGAGGCACAGGCTTGGTTATGAGTAAATCGCTGACGTAAAAATCTTGTTTTCACTGTCGTAAATATTATTCAAATTGTAATTAACAATATCAAAGGTCAGTGTTTAACAAATAATTTACTTAACATTGAGAATAATAGTGCAGCCACGTAGGTGATTGTATCGTGTCTCTCTCTGCAACAATATTTATTTTACTACAGTTTTAAACAAACCACGCGTATTTTTCAGCTAGGCGTGTGTGTTGACAACGCAAGTAAATTGTTACAACCCCACCTAATACCTTTATTCAGAATTATTTGCCTATGTAGCAACATTGATAATATTTAAGCGTATATTTTGAAATATACGTGACGTCGCGACTTAAAAGTTTTTTCATCCACGATTCCAAACGTAACAAACCGATATCTTTCATATAAAGAGAGAGACGATGTGGTATAATAGTGGGTTGTATGCTTGATTCTCACCTGCCCAGGCTGTATCAGGTGTCGAAAGGTGATAATTTTGATCTATTGTCATCACTTACGTTCACACTCAATAGGTTAAGTGTAAGTTGGCCGATTGGTTCCCTAGACCTGAATCGGTATAAGTTATAATCTGTAGCCGGTAGTCTTGTTTTTTGTTGCAGCTAACGTCAGGCTCTGACGTTTTCCTTGTGACAATTATGTGTAATTAGTGCAGTTCGGGTCTTTATTAAACATGTTAACACACAAAACTACTTCGGTTTTCTTTACGAACAACATTTAAGCGAGCTTAATCCCCCTCTCCCGTGCATCACTTCTGCTTTCCAGGAAACATGGAGCAGAGTTTGAGGTGACTTGGGAGTCACGCGCGTCCTGTTCACGCCGCACAGTTCCTCATCCAGCCGCTGTTTATATCGGGGCCGGGTCCGTTTCCTCCACTACCCCAACCTTCTCAAGCAATCGGCCAACTTACAGATAACGCACTGTATATTTTCAGAGCACCTGCCCGCGAAAGGCAAATGTCCCGAGTTCGAGTCTCGGTTCGGCACACAGTTTTAATCTGCCAGGAAGCTTCACACTATATATTTTATTAATTTATGCTACCATGGCTGATTCTGAATTGCAAGAAATCTGTACCACGTTGTTGACCAATTTTTGTGAACCTACGTGTGGCGATTGTCAAGGATTCTTGATTAGTTCTGGTTTAACTCACTTGATACATCACTTCCCTTGTCACTGTTCGGCGCTAGCTGTAAAAAATGCTAAGTGCTGGAAATGGCTGGGCCAGGGTGTTGGGAGGCAGAGAGAGTTATATGCCGAGGACAGTAAATACACTCAATAACCACTTAAATTATGAAAAAACTGTAATGATAGGAAAGCCAAGAATGATGAGAGCTTTCCAAAAGCCCTATAGCTGTATGAAGGTGCTTTACTCGCAACTACCGGTTTCACATCAGTATAGACGCATCTTCAGGCTTATCTGCCAAAAATACAAACAACTGTGTATAGTTTTTTTGAAATGGTAGAAATACAGAACCATAGCTAGAGTTGGCATTCGACAAAACTCAATACAAGTACTCAGAATTGTTATATTGTCGTAATATAGATGGGCAAATACGGCGTCCCAGAATTCGACAAGCTATCCACGTTGAGAGTCAAACCACATTGGCGAGTCGTCATAACAAAATTGAGTGCTCCAAAAAGATGCTTATCAAAATGTGCGCAACACGTCTGCTGAATGAGCCAGATCTAGAAAAGAAAAGCGGGAAAACAAATAATGAATGGGACACTAATGCGTATGGAGATAAAATGCCTAAAAATTAACTAATGGCCAGGGGAAGTACTACAGTATAAGTACACGGGAAAATATCATTCAAAAAACAATACTGTAATATGGAACCGAAGCGTCGAGAATGGAAGAAATATGAAAAACAGCTCATTGGATAACACTTTGTAGGATGTAAATTTTACTTGCGCTGCTTTGATACAGCTGGTGTCTACCGAAAGCTGAAAGATATCCTCTCCTCCTCCGCCTTCGCCCTCTCCACTTCCTCAACAGTCATGCAATTTCTATGCCAAGAGAAATTCGTATACTCATTGCTCAATCATGTTGACTACCCACGCACGTTGTAATACCGTCGACTGAACATCTGCTCATGTGAAATTTTGCCATTCAGTAAGATACTATACAATCAAGGCCATTGGGACAATATAATTATTCGTCTACGGGTAAATGTGGCTTATTAGACGCTATGAGGGACAGAAAATTAAAATACGCAAACTTATTATTTATAGCTACAGAAAATCACGCAAATCCCATTAGTAGATAAATTAACATAACATTTCCTTGTATTATTTGTTACACTACAGTGGCACGACGAGCTTAGGAGCTCTTGGCCGACGGCTCGCATACTTGTGCGCTAAAGGTCTGAGAATACTTTATGCAGTATCAAGGAAAACTGAAGAAAAAAGGACGAATATCTATTTAGTCCACGGAAAAAATAAACATACTGCAGAAATAATTCTGATTTTGTTCTTAATTAGGAGAGATTTAGAAAACCAGGATGCATTTTCAGCATAATGTGGGTGAGAAACAGCTTTCGGCAAAGTAGAATGGTGCATGATTTTTGAAGTATGAAGAAAGAGAAGGTATACACACAGAAGAGTGACAGGTTCGTGTTTAGACTGGTGTAAGCTAAAGTAATATTGTAATACAGTGAAGAGCCAAAGAGACTGGTGCATCTGCCTAATGCCGTGTAGGGCCCTGCGAGCACGCAGAAGTGCCGCAACACTACGTGGCATGGACTCGACTAATGTCTGAAGCAGCGCTCGAGGGAACTGACACAATGAATCCTGCAGGGCTGTCCATAAATTCGTAAGGGAACAAAAGGGTGGAGATCTCTTCACAACAGCGCGTTGCAAGGCATCCCAGATACGCTCAATAACGTTCATGTCTGGGGACTGTGGTGGCCAGCGAAGTGCTTGAACTCAGAAGAGACATCCTGGAGCCACTATGTAGCAATTATGGACGTGTGGGATGTCGCATTGTCCTGCTGGAATTGCCCAAGTCCGTCGGAATGCACAATGGACATGAATGGATGCAGGTGATCAGACAGGATGCTTACGTACGTGTTGCATTTCAGAGTTGTATCTAGACGTATCAGGGGTCCCATATCACTCCAACAGCACACGCCCCACAACATTACAGAGCCTCCACCAGCTTGAACAGTCCTCTGCTGACATGCAGGGTCTATGGGTTCATCAGGTTGTCTCCATGCCCGTACACTTCCATCCGCTCTATCCAATTTGAAACGAGACTCGCCTGACCAGGCAACATGCTTCCAGTCCAACGTCGGTGCTGATGGCCCCGAGCGAGGCGTAAAGCTTTGTGTCGTGCAGTCATCAGGGGTACACGAGTGGGCCTTCGGCTCCGAAAGCCCATATCGATGATGTTTCGTTGCATGTTTCGCACGCTGACACTTGTTGATGGCCCAGCACTGAAATCTGCAGCAGTTTGCGGAAGGGTTGCATTTCTGTCACGTTGAACGATTCTCTGCAGTCGTCGTTGTTCCCGTTCTTGCAGGATCTCTTTCCGGCAGCATCGATGTCGGAGATTTGATGTTTTACCGGATTCCTGATATTCACGGTACACTTGTGAAATGCTCGCAGGGGAAAATCCCCACTCCATCGCTACCTCGAAGATGCTGTGTCCCACCGCTCGTGCGCCGACTGTAACACCACGTTCAAACTCACTTAAGTCTTGATAATCTGCCATTGTAGCAGCAGTAACCGATCTAACAACTGCGACAGTCACTTACTGTCTTATATAGGCGTTGCCGACCGTAGCACCGTATTCTACCTGTTTACGTTATCTCAGTATTTGAATACGCATTCCTATACCAGCTGGCGTTTCAATGCATTATCCTCATACTATTTATATGCCAGAGAAAAAATGAAAGAAGTGAAAAAAATTCAAAATGGGAATGAAAGTACGTCGGCCGCGGTGACGGAGCGGTTCTAGGCGCTTCAGTCCGGAACCGCGCGACTGCTACGGTCGCAGGTTCGAATCCTGCCTTGGGCATGGATGTGTGTGATGTCCTTACGTTAGTTAGGTTTAAGTAGTTCTCTAAGTTCTATGGGGCTGATGACCTCAGATGTTAAGTCCCATAGTGCTCAGAGCTATTTGAACCATTTTTTTTTTTAATGAAAGTACAAGCGGTGGAGTTATAATAATACGGTTGGCAGATAATACAACCTTACTGAGCCAGAGGAAGAAAGGCTACATGGCTCGCAATTTGAGTTAATAATATACAAAGCAAAGAAGGAAGGAAGAATAGAATAACTGACAAAAATATAGAGACATGCGTAGTGCTACAAATATTGATGATAATACTGATGTCTTTTACGCTTGAGCGACACTAGCTAAATATTTATAATTAATTTCACTGTATTCACGTTAGCTTTATTTCATAATATTCACATAATTTTGTTTTCTGTTTCATGTGGGAATCACGAAATCATGGCAACGCTGCGTCGTTCTTCTGTGCTGATGCCGCACTTCGCAGTGTAGGTCGCGGCGAAGTTTGAGGCGCCGGCCAGCGATAGTGGGAAGATGTGGTCCTCATTGTCAAGAACCTCTTTGCACTTTTTACAATAAAAATAATTAAAATCAGGAAATTTATAATTAAGCGTGTGATTGGTTGAATGAAAGTGTTTAGTCCCCGTTAAGAGTTGGCTGACGGCGAATGTCGCCGGTTAACACTGACAATACACTCCTTTCTTTAGGGTTTCACTCTGAAGGAATTATCCGAATGTGATGGAAATTGGTAGATGTGCTGTACATGTAATGATTACAGCTTCAAAATAATTGGGTGATTTATTCAAGAGACAGGGCTTCACAAATTGAGCAAGTAAGTAGGGAGATGGTCCTCTGCCCTTCAAGCAAGCAGTTATTCGGCTTGGCATTGATTGACACAGTTGTTGAATGTCCTCGTGAGGGGTATCGTGCCAAATTATGTCCAACTGGCACGTTACATCGTCAAAATCTCGAGACGGTTAGTGTGTCAGAAGAAGCGTGTCAGTAAAGCAATGAACTTGCTGCTTGTGTTCGTAATTACGAAAGAAATAAAGTCAGGTAGGTGAGGACGCAGACTACTTCACACACAGATGTTCGTTTCGTGAGAAATATTGTCTGATGATAATGCACGCAAGAAGTACAGACTTTTGCTGCTACACGTATACATTCAGTTGTTGTTGTTGTGGTCTCCAGTCCAGGAACTGGATTCATGCAGCTCTCCATGCTACTATATCCTGTGAAAGCTTCTTCATCTCCCAGTACCTACTGCAACCTACATCCTTCTGAATCTGCTTATATATTCATCTCTTGGTCTCCCTCTAGGATTTTTACCCTCCACGCTGCCCTCCAATACTAAATTGGTGATTCCTTGATGTCTCAGAACATGTCCTACCAACCGATCCCTTCTTCTAGTCAAGTTGTGCCACAAACTCCTCTTCTCCCCAATCCTATTCAGTACCTCCTCATTAGTTATGTGATTTACCTATCTAATCTTAAGCATTCTTCCGTAGCGCCACATTTCGAAAGCTTCTGTTCTCTTCTTGTCTAAACTATTTATCGTCCACGTTTCACTTCCATACACTCCATACAAATACTTTCAGAAACGACTACCTGACACTTAAATCTATACTCGATGTTAACAAATTTCTCTTCTTCAGAAACGCTTTCCTTGCCATTGCTAGTCTACATTTTATATCCTCTCTACTCCGACCATCATCAGTTATTTTTCTCCCCAAATAGCAAAACTCATTTACTACTTTAAGTATCTCATTCCTAATCTAATTACCTCAGCATCACCCGACTTAATTCGACTACGTTCCATTATCCTCGTTTTGCTTTTGTTGATGTTCGTCTTATATCCTCCTTTCAAGACACTGTCCATTCCGTTCAGCTGCTCTCCCAGGTCCTTTGCTGTCTCTGACAGAATTACAATGTCATCGGCGAACCTCAAAGTTTTTACTTCTTCTCCATGGATTTTAATACCTACTCCGAATTTTCCTTTTGTTTCCTTCACTGCTTGCTCAATATACAGAATGAATAACATCGGAGATAGGCTACAACCCTGCCTCACTCCCTTCCCGACCAATGCTTCCCTTTCATGTCCCTCGACCCTTATTACTGCCATCTGGTTTCTGTACAAATTGTAAACAGCCTTTCGCTCCCTGTATTTTACCCCTGCCACCTTCAGAATTTGAAAGAGAGTATTCCAGTCAACATTCTCAAAAGCTTTCCCTAATTCTACAAATGCTAGATATGTAGGTTTTCCTTTCCTTTATCTTTCTTCTAAGATAAGTCTTAGGGTTAGTATTGCCTCACATGTTCCAACATTTCTGCGGAATCCAAACTGATCTTCCCCGAGGTCGGCTTCTACCAGTTTTTCCATTCGTCTGTAAAGAATTCGTGTTAGTATTTTGCAGCAGTGGCTTATTAAACTGATAGTTCGGCAGTTGTCACATCTGACAATATCTGTTTTCTTTGGGATTGGGATTATTATATTCTTCTTGAAGTCTGAGGGAATTTCGCCTGTCTCATACATCTTGCTCATCAGATGGTAGAGTTTGGTCAAAACTGGCTCTGCCACGGCCGTCAGTAGTTCTAATGGAATGTTGTCTACTCCTGGGGCCTTGTTTCGACTTAGGTCTTTCAGTGCTGTGTCAAACTCTTCACGCAGTATCATATCTCCTATTTCATCTTCACCTACATTCTCTTCCATTTCCATAATACTGTCCTCAAGAACATCGCGCTTGTATAGACCCTCTATATACTCCTTCCACCTTTCTGCTTTCCCTTCTTTGCTTAGAACTGGGTTTCTATCTGAGCTCTTGATATTCATGCAAGTGGTTCTCTTTTCTCGGAAGGTCTCTTTAATTTACCTGTAGGCAGTATCTATCTTACCCCTAGTGATATGCGCCTCTAAATTCTTACATTTGTCATTCAGTATACTGCTGAAATATAACATTTCGTAAAATGATGTTACGCTATCTTCGGGTAATATTTACTAGAAGACGTCCTTCCACACAATATTGTGGAAGTAGAAAATAGGCACTGATATTCTTTAAGTATGAAATGGGTACCATACATCCCATCACAGAAAGAATATTTCCTTGGAATTAAAACACTTCCATTTATCTAGTGATAACTGAGTGTTACATCCATAAATCAGGTTAGCATAGAACGAAAAGAGTAATGTTGCTGAATCAGATGTAATTATCTTTTATATAAGCTTTGTTTTACAACTGTAAACATCTGTTTCATGTGCAGAACCTATACGAATTAATGTTGGTGGAGACTGAAATTATTGTACATATGAAATCCATTGTTTCAAAGATATGGAAAGTGAACTGCAATATTTTTTGAAAGAACCATTATTGTAGACAATACCTTAACAAACTGTGATAACTGTAATATAAGACGAAGAAAATAATGACAGATTATGTCTAGCTCACAGCAGCTTACGGGTGATTTAACAAGATGGGACAGCGCCAATAACATTCTTTTTTTATTTAAAACATGTGACGCTCTTGCATCTATTTTAATAACAGAATTTGTAGGCATAGAATCTCAAGATTTTATGGAATTTTGTTAATATCAAAATCCTTGTGCATTGTGGTCAGCGTACGAAAAACAATCAAAAAGTAATAAACGAGTCAGTAAACACCTACAGCGGTGGTATATCGTGACATAAATTGTAAGCCGAAAGATTCATATCGATCAATGACGATTCAACCTTAGCTCGCATAGGGATGTGGACAAGACATTGACAGGCAATGTTTGAAGTATTTAATCCTTAATGGACTGTTTATAGAGGACTGTGACTAAGTAGACAGTGTGCAAATAAAATTAATTTTCTACTACAGTCGCTATTTAAGTCGCCTACGCATTATGATTGTCACGCAGTCATCATCAGGTGGATTTCATTTTTAATGATTGCGCTTATTACACGAATACGTACGCATTTTCGACAGACAGTAGTGAGAGAAGTTACGAGAGGCGTTCGATAAATAATGCAAAACATGTTTTTTCTGAAAGCAAGTCGATTTTGTTCAGGATTCCAAAACACCGTATTATTCCCCACTCTTTTGACTACAAAAGCCTGTTTTTCAACATAATCTCCTTTCAATGGGCGGAGTTACGTCACCTTACTGGAAGGGAATGTATGCCGGCACCACACCACTCTTCTGATCGACGTCTTGCTGCACCAGTAAGCCCCTCCTCCCCCCCCCCCCCCCTACCCCCAATCAGACATATACTGCTTGCAGTGAAGTGCATGCATCATAAGGACAAACAGATGGAAATCTTCTGTCAGGTGGCGAGGGTCCCAGCGGCCATATACTGGCGTTTCCGTAAGTGCGTCCAAAAATTTAACGGGATGTAGAGAATGCTACACTGAACAATTTGAGATAGGGAACCTGGGGTCGGTGAAGCCAGCTTAAGGAGATAATAGGAATAAAATAAATTGCTGTGTGCTTTTTATTTATATTAGTTGCACCTTATTGCAAATAGCATTATTGACACAATGCACGCACCGTTTGTGCACTATCTTACAAGGGTCACTTCAAAAGAAATGCACACTATTTTTGTAAAAATACAGTTTTCATTCTGCATGTGTGAAAGTGTAGATACATCCTTCCCGCTTCTTTTCAAACTTAGTTCAACCTGTTCCCGTGAGTGACGCAGTTACAGCATGTCTTCAAAGATGGCTGCTACATTTGACGTTCGTCAGAAGCAATGTGCTGTCATTCAATTCCTGTGCTGTGGAAACGAGATAGTGGGAAACATCCACAAGAGGTTGAAAAAGGTGTATGGAGATGCTGCTGTCGGTCGCAGTACAGTTTGTCGGTGGGCAAGCAGGTTACGTGATGAAAGCGGGCACGGCAATATCGAGGATTGTCCTCGCAGCGGCAGGCCTCGTACTGCACACACTCCAGACAATGTGCAGAGAGAACGAATTGGTGACTGCTGACAGACGCATAACAGTGAAACAATCGTCATGCTATATTGGGATAGGGGAAGGAAGGCGTTAAAAAAGGTTTGTGCAGGTGGGTTCCCGGGATGTTGACAGTGGCTCACAAAGAAACAAGAGAAACGGTATGCAGCGAACTTTTGGAACAGTACGAGATTGGTGGAGATAAATTTCTTGGAAGAATTGTGACAGGCGATGAAACATGGCTACATCATTTTTCACCAGAGACGAAGAGGCAATCAGTGGAGTGTCATCATGCAAATTCACTCAAGGAAAAAAAAATAATTCAAAACCACACCTTCTGCTGGAAAAGTTATGACTACGGTGTTTTTCGCTTCCGAAGGACTCTTGCTTGTGGACATCATGCCAAGTGGAACCAGCATAAATTCTGATGCATATGTGACGATACTGAAGAAACTTCAAGCTCGACTGAGTCGTGTTCGGCCACATCGGTAAAGAAGGATGTTTCGCTGTTGCACGACAATGCACGGCCACATGTCAGCCAAAAAACCATGGAAGCCATCACAAAACTCGGATGGACACACTGAAACACCCGCCTTACAGTCCTGACCTGGCTCCATGTGACTATCATCTCTTTGGGAAACTGAAAGACTCTCTTCGTGGAACAAGGTTTGAAGATGATGACTCCCTTGTGCACGCTGCCAAACAGTGGCTCCAACAGGTTGGTCCAGAATTTTACCGTGCGGGCATACAGGCGCTGGTTCCAAGATGGCGTAAGGCAGTTGAGAGGTATGGAAATTATGTGGAGAAATGAAAATATGTTTCCTAGAGGATGTATCTACACACTGTAAAACTTTCAAACATATAGAATAAGAGATGGATTTTTTAAAAAAATAGTGTGCATTTCTTTTGGAGTGACCCTCGTACAAAATATGCTTAAACTGACGTCGTCGAACAAGATCCTGAGGCACCTTCACAAATATCCCTGTTGTGTTTCAAATCGCAGGCAGCTACAATTCTGACAACTAATTCCATCTCCGTATTCACTGGGGTCTCATACATAACCGACTTTAGATATCCCTACAGGAATTAATTAATGGGATTCAGGTCAGGTGACCTCGCAGGCCACGGGATTGGACCACCCCTTCCAATCCAGCGACCTGCAAATAAACAGCATTGAGATGGTTGCGTACATCCATATTAAAGGGAGGTGGTGCACATCCCCTCACGAACAGCCAAGGGTACGTTCTCCAACAATTCAGGTAGAAAACTTTGCACGAAGCTAAAGTACAGGTGGTCATACAGAGGGCCTACTGCGCTATGACTTCCTAGTAATCAATCTCGTTCTCGTTTCTTCCTTGCAGGAAATAAAGAATGAACATGTAAATAAACAGCACAGAACGTGTAAACTTGTAAGTATGTTAGTTGTAAATAAGCTGGAAAATAATAATCCTAGACAAAGCGGTGGGCCCGCCGTTGTGGACGAGCGGTTCTACGCGCTTCAGTCCGGAACCGTGCTGCTGCTATGGTCGCAGGTTCGAATCCTGCCTCAGGCATGGATGTGTGGGATATCCTTAGGTTAGTTATGTTTAAGTAGTTCTAAGTCTAGGGGACTGATGACCTCAGATGTTAAGTCTCATAGTGCTTAGAGCCATTTGAACCATTTTACTTCCATATCTCCTTATGCTGGCTTCTCTTACCCCAGGTTCCCTATCTCCAATTGTTCAATGGAGCATTCTCTATGTCCTGTAAAATTTTTACACACTCTTACGGAAACAATCTGTATCTTTGAGAATCCCAATTACTGGATGAGTGTGTCAGGACTACCAATAGCGGCGTCCTGTTGCGGAGCGAGGTGTTTGATTGGGGTCCATCGATTATCTCGAATAAGTGTGTCTGTACGTTCCAAGACTGCAGGTGGCACAGCTGTGCGTGGCAGGTCGGCACGCGGGATATCGGACGGATTTGCGTAATCTTGTTGTGATGATGACAGACGGCTCACCCAACGACTCCTCATGCTTTTGTTCTCTGTCAGGTCTCCGTAGACATTCTGTAAGCGTCTATGAATATCTGCGATGCTCTGGTTTTCTACCAAAATTAAGCTAATGACGGCTCTCTGGCTGAACGCACCTTCGCCATTTTGAAGGCTACGTATAGCGCCGCCACCTTCTGGTACTTCATAGAGATATAGTGGCTGAAGCAGGAATGATGTTCCACAACAAATTCCGCATTATTTCAACCGAAATTGGCCAAGAAAAAAGTGTTGCATTATTTATTGAAAGCTTCTCATTTTTATTTTTCATCTTACTGCATGCAGTTTAATTCACCCCTTTGGCTTGAAAGATGGTTGAGATAAACTTGCATTCACTGACAACAACAGTTCCTGTCATTGATAAGGCGAGGCACATCCACAACTGTCCCCCATCTTCTTACCACCAACACAAAGCTCAACAGACTCTGCCTCCTGAAACTCCTGTTCGGCCGGACATGGGGTCTGCATCCTTCCATCATCCTTCACACCCACAAATCCTTGATCCGCCCCATCCTTTGTTATCCCAGTGTTGCTTGGATTTCCGCCCCTCCCAGGTTCTATAATGCCCTCCAAATCCTCGAACGCCATGCACTCTGCCTCACCTTCCGCATCTGCCTTCCGTCCCCCGTGTGCATCCTCTACGACCTTATCCCCTTCCCCCACCATCTCCTTTTCCTTGAACACATTCGCACCCTATATATTGTCCACCACCTCGATCCCCCTCACCCCCTGGTGTCTCCCTTCCTCTCCACCCCCAGCCTGTTGCCGCATCTTTACTGTTGTGTCCCACCCTCTCTCCATCTCCACACACTCCGTCTCCTTTCCCAACCCAACTTCCAGCATCTACCCCTCCCGGATGATGAGCTTCGCCCTGACGACTACCCTTCCTACCAGCCCTAACCCCACCTTCCTCCTCCAGGCTCCCTCTCCTCCCCCTCCCTTCTCCTGAGCGGCTTTCCCCTCCTATGCCCCCTCCCTCTCCTGTGCTCCCCTTCAGTGTCTCTGCACTCCCTCCTGCCTTGCCTTCCCTCTTCATCTCCCACCCCACCTCTCTCCTGCGTCTTGGTGCACACCCTGGTACCCCTACTCTTTTCATCCCGACCCCTCCCCTCCTGCACCTTGCTCTCACCTCCTTTTCCATTCTCTCAGGCCTCTCCCTTGGCAGGTCCCTCCTGGCAGTTTTATTCTTCATCGTGTGTGCTTCATGTCTCCAAGTGGGTTTAAACTGTCTTGTTCTGGAGTGTTTTTGATGCTGTGGGATGAAATCACAATAAAGAAAAAAACCACAACTGTCATAATATCAAAAATAAGCTCACTGGATAAAGCAGTACTAACTTGCATAAAAGAGTACACCGATCGCTTTGGAGGTCTCTATATGGTGTAGAAATGTGATCAGGTGGTTATGTGAGCCTCCATCGCTAACGTCAGCCGTGGCAGAGAAGTGGGGTGTATGATCCAGTTGGTTGTATTGATCAGTGCAGTAAGATGCGTAGACATTGACACGTGCCAGAACGGCCAAAAAGATACCGTGTTTAGACGTGTCGATGGCCACGCCATGAGTGAAACTGTCCAATTTAATTTGTTGGTGTATAAAGTTCAAAAATGGTTCAAATGGCTCTGAGCACTATGGGACTTAACTTCTGTGGTCATGAGTCCCCTAGAACTTAGAACTACTTAAACCTAACTAACCTAAGGACATCACACACATCCATGCCGGAGGCAGGATTCGAACCTGCGACCGTAGGAGTCGCGCGGTTCCTGACTGTAGCGCCTAGAGCCGCTCAGCCACTCCGGCCGGCTGGTATATAAAGGCGGACTGTTCAACGTGTCTACAAGGAAGAACGTGCCACTCGCAACCACTTAACAAGGCGTGATAACAGTGGTCGTAAAAATAACCTGTCCGACAGGGGATGTCTGACATGGTGACCATGTAAACATGTTGGGTGATAGCGTGACAATATTTTCTTTACTTTAATGTTAGTAATGTGTAGTACTATCAACCTCCATAACTGTCACTGACAGTGGGTTTCAAACGCGTCAGGAATAGCTGTTATCAGCTAATGGAGGTCTATCTCAAGCAATTTGCAAGCGAACATGGCGAAGGAAATTGCATGCAGTGGGCATTTTGAGTTGGGTATGTCGCAAAAGGCCATTGCTCACAGCAGCAAATAAAGCTGAAAATCTTCATTAGTTCAAACTACACAAAAACTACAGCCTGTTCAAAATTACGTTAGGACTGACACGTCGCGGCCGGAATACATGCGTAATCTTACATCTTATTCATTCCTGTCGCTCAAACTCTCAAACTATTCATTGCACAAATATGGATCTGGGGTTAATGTGTACTGGGAGAGCTGCACTAAGTTTGTATTTTAGTTTTATTTACAGCAGCAGATTGTTAAGATGATATACGAACAGTTTGCAGAAATGCGTTTCCTGAGGACGTTACCGAATTTTCTACACGTGGGGAACTTTTTTGTCTAGGGAGCTAGGTGAACTTTTTTCCTTCTTCGTTTTTTCTGCAGTCTCCTGACTTGGTTCGATGCGAATTCCTCTCCTTCGTTTACGCTCAATCCATAGTGTGTGCTCATTACACTGTTTATTCCATTCAGCAGGTCCTATAACTCGTCCTCCCTTTCACTGACGATACCAACATTATCAGTAATTCTTACCATTGATATCTTTTCACCCTTAATTTTAACCCAATTCCTGAACCTCTATTTTATTTCCGACATTGCTTCATCGATGTATACATTGCACAGTAGGTGTGAAAGACTAAACCTTATACACTTTCGAATTCGGGCTCTTCTTTCTTGCTATCCCATTCTTATTTTTCCATCTTGGTTATTGTATATAGTGTTTATGCCCGTCTTTCCTTACAGCTGTGTCGAAAGCTTTTTTCAGGTCGACAAATGCTATGAAAGTGTGTTCCCATTGTCATACGTACTAGAACTGCCTATCTCAAATTGATCTCATCTAAAAGATCCTTAATTTTATTTTCCAGCCTTATGTATATTTTTCTTGTCAATAACTTGGATGCATGAGCGGTTAACTTCATAGTACGAGTGTTCTCACATTTATCTGCCGTCGTCGTCCTCGGGATTACGCGGATGATGTTATTGCGAAAGTCTGATGAGGTGTATCTGGGCTTAAATAGTCGTTTGGTTGCCACTTTCCGCAATGATTTTAGAAGTTCCAAAGGAGTTTTACCTATTGCTTCCACCTTATATGATCACTAGTCTTCCAAAACTCCGTTGAACTCTCACTCTGATATTGCGTCCTATACGTTTTACATTTTTTTACCTTATTGCTGTATTTCTATCTTTTCCTCGACATTTTGGTACTTTCTGCTTTCGTCGATCAACTGAAGCACTTGTTCTGTTAGCCATGATTTCTTTGCTTTTACCCTACTTGTGGGTATTTTTGTCTGCCCAACTTCTGTGATTCATATAATTTTATCTTGAAAGTGTTCCAGTGGTCCGTGTTTGGAAATTTAGCCAACATTTTCTTCGATCATACAGAGAACACAGTATTCAACGACATTGTAAGACAAGAAGTGAGACATAATCTGTCTCATAGACGAAATATGCAACAGAATAGAAGAGTTACACAGTAAAAACCCACATCCACAAGCACTGCTGTCCAGAGCTCATCCAACCACCTGACAGTGCATAAATATGCCAGTTTCACACACATGCTCCACAGGATAAACAGAACACCTCTTAAACCAGAAAACTACAAACGGGAATTAAATATAATCAAACAAATTGCTGTTGAAAACGATTACAAAACAGACACCACAAACAAGCTCAACAACAAGGTAAAAATGAAACATAACAATAGTGGCCACCCATTCAAGAGTACAACCAAAGGATTTGAAAACGCAGAGGCAGAACACACAGACAACACAGCAGACCACACCACACCAGGAAATAGAAATATATGGTACACACTAACATACAATAATAAAATAGCATAGAGAATTGGAAACATATTGAAAAAGCACTGGCTCCCAGTTGCATTCAGAATAAACAACACAATTCAACAAATGCTAAGACCAGGCAAAAGAACCTCAGACAAATTATGCAATACTAGACTATACCAACTCACATGTAATTACCGCCAGGCTCAATACATAGGACAAACAAGCAGAAGTTCCCGGACAAGGTACACAGAGCACATGACAGCTCTAAAGAGTGACTGCACACATTCTACTTTCGCAGAACACCTAAAGAACAAAAGCCACAACCCCAATAATACCGAAAGTGATCTACACGTCCTGAAACACAGTAACAGATTATACCAACAAGCAATAATGGAAGAAAGTTATTACGTACAAAGGCTATTGCGGAAGGAGAAAACGTAATAAACTAAAACACAGCACTTTGCAACAACACACTTTTCACCGCTCTAGGAGAACTGACACAGGACACGGAACAGGAAAACACACACACACAGACACACACACACACACACACACACACATACACAAAACCACTCCTCCATAACATACAGAGACATAAATAAGAAATAGAAGTCGTCAGAACTCCCACTGGAATTTTCGTAACCTTCTTGCAATGCGAGGTAGTTTCCCGCGCCACACTCGAACAGCAAGATGCCGTAATGTTTTGTATTACGAAAAAGGTGTAAAAGCTATGTGTTTTCTGTGTCCAAAACTAGCTTAAGCCGTTTAACGAAAGTGATTACACGACAAACTACGTAACAACCTACCATACACCAAAACTGTAGCCACAACGCTACCGCAAACCCAATTGTATAACGCTGACATACAAAAGCTTGCGTTTTATATTCTTTGATAACAGCCACTCATACAGTTGCAAATGGCATGATATATGCCGAGAAAAACGGCAAAAAACGGAGAAAATATGCCGGAAACAGAGGCAACAATCGGAAAACCATGCTGTGACGTATAGTGAATAAGATATTATGAAGTTATTCACAGAAGACAATAACTGAAACCTAACGGTACACATGTAATGATATTTTACAATGTTTCATAAGTATGCTACTCCTGCATGCTTTACAATCAAAGAAACGGCCTTGCCGCAGTGGATGGACCAGTTCCCATCAGATCACCGAAGTTAAGCACTGTTGGGCGTGGCCGGCGCTTGGATGGGTGACCATCCAGGCCGCCATGCGCTGTTGCCATTTTTCGGGGTGCACTCAACCTCGTGATGCAAATTGAGGAGCTACTCGACCAAATAGTAGCGGCTCCCGTCTCACAAAACTGTCAAAACGACTGGGAGAGCGGTGTGCTGACCACACGCCCCTCCTATCTGCATCCTCATCTGAGGATGGCACGGCGGCCGGATGGTCCCGATGGGCCACTTGTGGCCTGAAGACGGAGTGCTTAGAATCAAAGAACCCATTGATGATGGCGATATTTGTCGCTGAAACTAGTTTGAGAATAAATAAATAAATGACAAAAATGTTATAGATCATGGCAGACCCACAATACAATATTGTTGTTTCTGTGATAGTTCTGTTTAGAAATATCAATTCCTCTTCAAGCGAACTGCTTGTTGTGGCGTTCATTAGCGTAGTATATACAGCCTTGGAGAACTTCAGCGCCATAACCCAAAGTAAATCTTAAGAATACATCATATTTTAATCTACTCCAAACGGGAGGTCTGTCAGTTTCCTAACAGATAATTTCAATTACATTTGAACAACATTGGTTGGTTCGCGTGTCAATTACTAAGCAGTCGCCTGAAAGGTTTCGTGGTCAGAGACAAATCCATAGGTTTGTAATTAACATATTATTAATTATTCTGATGCACGTGCATATTTCCACTTTGTCATAAACAAAAATAAAATTTATATGTGTTAATGGGCTTAAGTCCAACCGGTAGTGGGAGAAAGAACATAACCTATACAGGGAACAGGACCTCAGTAATGCAGGAACTACACTCATGCTCATACATAAGTATAATTGCAGAATGTGGTGTCACACAACGTGGCATTACACAAAACTGGCGCTAATAGCATAGGAACATAGGGAACAAACACGACACAGATCTGTAAGTTGATAAGTGGTGATAAGTTGAGAAAACCGTCCCGAAACACATATGCTACAAAACGCAACTGTTTCCTGCGCATGTACCCCGACATCAATATGGAATATGATCACCATGCACACGTACACAGGCCGCACAACGGGTTGGCATACTCTGGATCAGGCGGCCGAGCAGCTGCTGGGGTATAGCCTCCCATTCTTGCACCAGTGCCAGTCGGACCTCCTGAAGCGTCCTAGGGGTTTGAAGACGTGCAGCGATACGTCGACCGAGAGCATGCCAGACGTGCTCGATGGGGCTTAGGTCTAGACAACAGGCAGGCCACTCCATTCACCTGATATCTTCTGTTTCAAGGTAATCCTCCACGATGGCTTCTCGGTGAAGCTGTGCGTTATCATCCATCAGGAGGAACGTGGGACCCACTGCACCCCTGAAAAGGCGGACATACTGGTGCAAAATAACATCCTGATACACCTGACCTGCTACAGTTCCTCTGTGAAAGACATGCAGGGATGTACGTGCACCAGTCATAATCCCACCCCACAACATCAAACCACGGCCTCCACACAGGTCCCTTTCAAGAACATTAACGGCTTGGTATCTGGTTCCTGGTTCATGCCAGATGAAAACCCACCGAAAATCATTGTTCAGACTATACATAGACTCGTCCGTGAACATAACTTAGGACCACTGTTCCAATGGACATGTACTGTGTTCTTGACACCAGGCTTTAAGGGCTCTCCTGTGACGAGGGGTCAGTGGAAAGCACCTTGCAGGTCTCCAGGCGAATAAACCATGTCTATTCAGTTGTCTGTAGACTGTATGTCTGGAGACAATTGTTCCAGTGGTTGCGGCAAGGTCCCGAGCAAGGCTACCTGCAGTACTTCGTGGCCGTCTGCGGGCACTTTTGGTGAGATATCGGTCATTTTTGTGGTCTTGTACACTGTGGACGTCCCGTATTGTAGCGCCTGGACACGTTTCCTGTCTGCTAGAATCGTTGCCATAATCCTGAGATCACACTATGTTGCACACGGAGGGCCCGTGCTACGACAAGCTGTGTTTGACCTGCCTCCAGCCGCCCTAGTATACTACCCTTCTACCTATAACCTCATCAATATGTGTTCTTTGAGCCATTTTCAACACACAGTCACCATTAGCACGTCTGAAAACGTCTGCACCCTTACTCGCTGCACCGTACTGTGACGTTCACCAATACACATCTGCGTATGTGGACTGCTGCCAGCGCCACCGTGCGACGACCGCACGTCAGATGCATCGCGTGGTCATACCCCGAGGTGGTTTAATCCCGCAAATCGCCCACCAGAGCGTTGTTTCACCATGTATCAGCATTATCCTTAATTTATGAGCATGAGTGTATATTGCAAACGGTGGTATTTATTTTGTGTGGTACTGACTGAATACCTGAGACGAAATTCACTTGTAGTTAGTTATTGATAATGGCTTCCGTATTAAAATGTCCAAACTTACGAAAATACACTCCTGGAAATGGAAAAAAGAACACATTGACACCGGTGTGTCAGACCCACCATACTTGCTCCGGACACTGCGAGAGGGCTGTACAAGCAATGATCACACGCACGGCACAGCGGACACACCAGGAACCGTGGTGTTGGCCGTCGAATGGCGCTAGCTGCGCAGCATTTGTGCACCGCCGCCGTCAGTGTCAGTCAGTTTGCCGTGGCATACGGAGCTCCATCGCAGTCTTTAACGCTGGTAGCATGCCGCGACAGCGTGGACGTGAACCGTATGTGCAGTTGACGGACTTTGAGCGAGGGCGTATAGTGGGCATGCGGGAGGTGGGGTGGACGTACCGCCGAATTGCTCAACACGTGGGGCGTGAGGTCTCCACAGTACATCGATGTTGTCGCCAGTGGTCGGCGGAAGGTGCACGTGCCCGTCGACCTGGGACCGGACCGCAGCGACGCACGGATGCACGCCAAGACCGTAGGATCCTACGCAGTGCCGTAGGGGACCGCACCGCCACTTCCCAGCAAATTAGGGACACTGTTGCTCCTGGGGTATCGGCGAGGACCATTCGCAACCGTCTCCATGAAGCTGGGCTACGGTCCCGCACACCGTTAGGCCGTCTTCCGCTCACGCCCCAACATCGTGCAGCCCGCCTCCAGTGGTGTCGCGACAGGCGTGAATGGAGGGACGAATGGAGACGTGTCGTCTTCAGCGATGAGAGTCGCTTCTGCCTTGATGCCAATGATGGTCGTATGCGTGTTTGGCGCCGTGCAGGTGAGCGCCACAATCAGGACTGCATACGACCGAGGCACACAGGGCCAACACCCGGCATCATGGTGTGGGGAGCGATCTCCTACACTGGCCGTACACCACTGGTGATCGTCGAGGGGACACTGAATAGTGCACGGTACATCCAAACCGTCATCGAACCCATCGTTCTACCATTCCTAGACCGGCAAGGGAACTTGCTGTTCCAACAGGACAATGCACGTCCGCATGTATCCCGTGCCACCCAACGTGCTCTAGAAGGTGTAAGTCAACTAGCCTGGCCAGCAAGATCTCCGGATCTGTCCCCCATTGAGCATGTTTGGGACTGGATGAAGCGTCGTCTCACGCGGTCTGCACGTCCAGCACGAACGCTGGTCCAACTGAGGCGCCAGGTGGAAATGGCATGGCAAGCCGTTCCACAGGACTACATCCAGCATCTCTACGATCGTCTCCATGGGAGAATAGCAGCCTGCATTGCTGCGAAAGGTGGATATACACTGTACTAGTGCCGACATTGTGCATGCTCTGTTGCCTGTGTCTATGTGCCTGTGGTTCTGTCAGTGTGATCATGTGATGTATCTGACCCCAGGAATGTGTCAATAAAGTTTCCCCTTCCTGGGACAATGAATTCACGGTGTTCTTATTTCAATTTCCAGGAGTGTATAATTTTGTTATGTACTATCGTAAACAGCTCACTCAAACATCCAGCTAAATTCAACGTCACTGTTACTGTTGTCACTGAATTTCTCAAAATAGTTTCATTCTACCATTCTGTTTCCATGATACTCAGCGTATGTTTGACGGCTTTCTTCGAGCTCCTTTTGTCAGCACCTAGACTGCAGATAGGGCAAATTTATTATTATTCTTGACCAATTAACGTTTGGCATGGATGGAGAGGGGTGGAGCAGTGATCAGCACACCTGGACTTGCATTCGAAAGCCCGATGGTTCAAATCCGCGTCCAACCATCCATATTTAGATTTTTCGTAATTTCCATTCGCTCCAAGAAATACCCAGATGATTCCTTTGAAAGGGTGTGACCGATTTCCTTACCTATCCTTGGTAATCCGAGCTTGTGCTACGTCTCTTATCTAATATTCTTAAAACCTAATCTTCCTTCTTTCCTCTGATTTGGGCCCGTATCAATTTTTGCCATTGCGTCGTTTCGTGTTTGAGGAAGTGGGATTTATGGAGACACATTATTTCCGTAAGATCCAGCTTTCTATGACTGTCACTTACATCGATGTTGCGACGCTGAAGCCAACCAGTCATCTTCTCGTTTCGCTTTGCCATGGTACATGCCTTGTCAACACCAGCTGAAAGGTAAGGAGCACTGTGAAGAATAACTGTTGACAGTTTTACTAGATATGGAATTAGTGAATCTGAAAATCACTTGGCAAACGTAGTCTGATTCACTTATTCATGGCAATCTCTTATTTTCTTCAATTTAAAAAGCAGGGGACTGTTTGAGTGAAAATCTTGAAAGGTAGTTGCTTACAGAAGAAGACATCTGTCTTCGCCCACTTCCTCTTATCGGAAGATATGACATTGTCCCTTTAGAAGTGTTGTCTCTTCAGCCCTGCTTGACAACGTGACCAGAAATGACTCATTATTCACAAGCCAGACCACGTCGTCGTCGAAATTCACGCCACGAACCTGCTTTAAAAATCATCATCGTCATGTAGTTTCATCCTCCTTCTACATCAACAGGTTATGGCCACAGAAATGTCCGTAGCGGAATCCCAGCTTGTGCAAATCTGTGAATAACGATATGTTACTCCCTTGAGAAAGACCGTATTCCTTGAAGGTGACCAATAACTTAATGACTGTCGGATGCATCCTTTCTGCGACATTAATCATAAATATAAAGTATCGCATCCTCGGCGAATGAATCTGTTTTGGTTGTAATATAACTATACATCTACATCATACTGTGCAAGTCACCTAATGGTGTGTGGCGCAGGGTACTTTTTGTACCACTAACTGAGCCCTGCAACCCTGTTCCACTCGCGAATGGCGCGTGGGAAGAATGATTGTCGGTAAGCCTCTGTTGTTGTTGTTTTTGGTCATCAGTCTACTGACTGGTTTGATGCGGCCCGCCACGAATTCCTTTCCTGTGCTAACGTCTTCATCTCAGAGTAGCTCTTGCAACCTACGTCCTCAATTATTTGCTTGACGTATTCCAATCTCTGTCTTCCTCTACAGTTTTTGCCCTCTACAGCTCCCTCTAGTACCATGGAAGTCATTCCCTCATGTCTTAGCAGATGTCCTATTATCCTGTCCCTTCTCCTTATCAGTGTTTTCCACATATTCCTTTCCTCTCCGATTCTGCTTAGAACCTCCTCATTCCTTACCTTATCAGTCCACCTAATTTTCAACATTCGTCTATAGCACCACATCTCAAATGCTTCGATTCTCTTCTGTTCCGGTTTTCCCACAGTCCATGTTTCACTACCATACAATGCTGTACTCCAGACATACATCCTCAGAAATTTCTTCCTCAAATTAAGGCCGGTATTTGATATTAATAGACTTCTCTTGGCCAGAAATGCCTTTTTTGCCATAGCGAGTCTACTTTTGATGTCCTCCTTGCTCCGTCCGAGATTGGTTATTTTACTGCCTAGGTAGCAGAATTCCTTAACTTCATTGGCTTCGTGACCATCAATCCTGATGTTAAGTTTCTCGCTGTTCTCATTTCTACTACTTCTCATTACCTTCATCTTTCTCCGATTTACTCTCAAACCATACTGTGTACTCATTAGACTGTTCATTCCGTTCAGCAGATCATTTAATTCTTCTTCACTTTCACTCAGGATAGCAATGTCATCAGCGAATCGTATCATTGATATCCTTTCACCTTGTAT
Source organism: Schistocerca americana (assembly GCF_021461395.2). NCBI lineage: Eukaryota > Metazoa > Arthropoda > Insecta > Orthoptera > Acrididae > Schistocerca > Schistocerca americana. Next base: position 470,876,247 of record NC_060122.1, on the reverse strand, counting down.
TTTAATTCCTCTCCTGAACCTTTCTTTTATTTCCATCATTGCTTCCTCGATGTACAGATTGAAGAGTAGGGGCGAAAGGCTACAGCCTTGTCTTACACCCTTCTTAATACGAGCACTTCATTCTTGATCGTCCACTCTTATTATTCCCTCTTGGTTGTTGTACAGATTGTATATGACCCGTCTCTCCCTATAGCTTACCACTACTTTTTTCAGAATCCCGAACAGCTTGCACCATTTTATATTGTCGAACGCTTTTTCCAGGTCGACAAATCCTATGAAAGTGTCCTGATTTTTCTTTAGCCTTGCTTCCATTATTAGCCGCAACGTCAGAATTGCCTCTCTCGTCCCTTTACTTTTCCTAAAGCCAAACTGATCGTCACCTATCGCATTCTCAATTTTCTTTTCCATTCTTCTGTATATTATTCTTGTAAGCAGCTTTGATGCATGAGCTGTTAAGCTGATTGTGCGATAATTCTCGCACTTGTCAGCTCTTGCCGTCTTCGGAATTGTGTGGATGATGCTTTTCCGAAAGTCAGATGGTATGCCGCCAGACTCATATATTCTACACACCAACGTGAATAGTCGTTTTGTTGCCACTTCCCCCAATGATTTTAGAAATTCTGATGGAATGTTATCTATCCCTTCTGCCTTATTTGACCGTAAGTCCTCCAAAGCTCTTTTAAATTCCGATTCTAATACTGGATCCCCTATCTCTTCTAAATCGACTCCCGTTTCTTCTTCTATCACATCAGACAAATCTTCACCCTCATAGAGGCTTTCAATGTATTCTTTCCACCTATCTGCTCCCTCCTCTGCATTTAACAGTGGAATTCCTGTTGCACTCTTAATGTTACCACCGTTGCTTTTAATGTCACCAAAGGTTGTTTTGACTTTCCTGTATGCTGAGTCTGTCCTTCCGACAATCATATCTTTTTCGATGTCTTCACATTTTTCCTGCAGCCATTTCGTCTTAGCTTCCCTGCACTTCCTATTTATTTCATTCCTCAGCGACTTGTATTTCTGTATTCCTGATTTTCCCGGAACATGTTTGTACTTCCGTCTTTCATCAATCAACTGAAGTATTTCACCTGTTACCCATGGTTTCTTCGCAGCTACCTTTTTTGTACCTATGTTTTCCTTCCCAACTTCTGTGATGGCCCTTTTTAGAGATGTCCATTCCTCTTCAACTGTACTGCCTACTGCGCTATTCCTTATTGCTGTATCTATAGCGTTAGAGAACTTCAAACGTATCTCGTCATTCCTTAGTACTTCCGTATCCCACTTCTATGCGTATTGATTCTTCCTGACTAATGTCTTGAACTTCAGCCTACTCTTCATCACCACTATATTGTGATCTGAGCCTATATCTGCTCCTGGGTACTCCTTACAATCCAGTATCTGATTTCGGACTCTCTGTCTGACCATGATGTAATCTAATTGAAATCTTTCCGTATCTCCCGGCCTTTTCCAAGTATACCTCCTTCTCTTGTGATTCTTGAACAGGGTATTCGCTATTACTAGCTGAAACTTGTTACAGAACTCAATTAGTCTTTCTCCTCTTTCATTCCTTGTCCCAAGCCCATATTCTCCTGTAACCTTTTCTTCTACTCCTTCCCCTACAACTGCATTCCAGTCGCCCATGACTATTAGATTTTCGTTCCCCTTTACATACTACATTACCCTTTCCATATCCTCATACACTTTCTCTATCTGTTCATCTTCAGCTTGCGACGTCGGCATGTATACCTGAACTATCGTTGTCGGTGTTGGTCTGCTGTCGATTCTGATTAGAACAACCCGGTCACTGAACTGTTCACAGTAACGCACCCTCTGCCCTACCTTCCTATTCATAACGAATCCTACACCTGTTATACCATTTTCTGCTGCTGTTGATATTACCCGATACTCATCTGACCAGAAATCCTTGTCTTCCTTCCACTTCACTTCAATGACCCCTACTATATCTAGATTGAGCCTTTGCATTTCCCTTTTCAGATTCTCTAGTTTCCCTACCACGTTCAAGCTTCTGACATTCCACGCCCCGACTCGTAGAACGTTATCGTTTCGTCGATTATTCTATCTTTTTCTCATGGTAACCTCCCCCTTGGCAGTCCCCTCCCGGAGATCCGAATGGGGGACTATTCCGGAATCTTTTGCCAATGGAGAGATCATCATGACACTTCTTCAATTACAGGCCACATGTCCTGTGGATACGCGTTACGTGTCTTTAATGCAGTGGTTTCCATTGCCTTCTGCATCCTCATGTCGTTGATCATTGCTGATTCTTCCGCCTTTAGGGGCAATTTCCCACCCCTAGGACAAGAGAGTGGCCTGAACCTCTATCCGCTCCTCCGCCCTCTTTGACAAGGCCGTTGGCAGAATGAGGCTGACTTCTTATGCCGGAAGTCTTTGGCCGCCAATGCTGGTTATTTATCAAAATTTAGGCAGTGGCGGGGATCGAACCCGGGACCGAAGACGTTTTTGATTATGAATCAAAGACGCTACCCCTAGACCACGGGGAAGAATGCAGAAAGTTGAAATAAGTGGTTCATGTAATGTCAAAACAACAGCTGATTCCTCAAACTGGGGGGCTATCAAGTACGGGGTCCCACAGGGTTCGGTCTTAGGTCCTTTACTGTTCTTCATATACGTTAATGACTTACCATTCCACATTGATGAAGATGCAAAGTTAGTTCTTTTTGCTGATGATACAAGTATAGTAATAACATCCAAAAACCAAGAACTAAGTGATGTAACTGTAAATGATGTTTTTCACAAAATTATTAAGTGGTTCTCAGCAAACGGACTCTCTTTAAATTTTGATAAAACACAGTATATACAAGTTCCGTACAGTAAATGGCACAACTCCAGTAATAAATATAGACTTTGAACAGAAGTCTGTAGCTAAGGTAGAATTTTCAAAATTTTTTGGTGTGTCCATTGATGAGAGGTTAAACTGGAAGCAACACATTGATGGTCTGCTGAAACGTCTGAGTTCAGCTACGTATGCTATTGGGGTTATTGCAAATTTTGGTGATACGAATCTCAGTAAATTAGCTTACAATGCCTACTTTCATTCACTGTTTTTGTATGGCATCATATTCTGGGGTAATTCATCGTTGAGTAGAAAAGTATTCATTGCTCAAAAACGTGTAATCAGAATAATTGCTGAAGCCCACCCACGGTCATCCTGCAGACATATATTTAAGGATCTATGGATCCTCACAGTAACCTCACAGTATATATATTCACTTATGAAATTTGTTGTTAATAATCCAACCTAGTTCAAAAGTAATAGCAGTGTGCATAGCTATAACACCAGGAGAAAGGATGATCTTCACTATGCAGGGTTAAATCTGACTTTGGCACAGAAAGGGGTAAATTATGCTGCCACAAAAGTCTTTGGTCACCTACCAAACAGCATCAAAAACCTGACAGATAGTCAACTAACATTTAAAAATAAATTAAAAGAATTTCTAGATGACAACTCCTTCTACTCATTTGCTGAATTTTTAGATATAAATTAAGGGAAAAAAACTTAAACATTAGTGTCATGCAATATTTTGTGTAATGTAATATCTTGTACAGACATCATTTATTAACCTGACACGTTCCACATCATTACGAAGTGTCGTATTCATGATCTGTGGAACAAGGATTAATCTAATCTAATCTATTCCTCGAATTTTCTCCTCATGGTCATTACGCGAGACATATGTAGGGGGAAGTAACTGTTGTCCGACTCCTCCCAGGAAGTACTCTCTCGAAATTTCAGTAGTAAACCTCTCTGCGATGCACAAGGCCTCTCTTGTAACGTCTCCCAATGGAGTTTGTTGAGCATATCCGTAACGCTCTCATGCCAACTGAACAGTCCCGTGACGAAACGTGCCGATCTTCGTTGGATCATCTCTATCTGTTCTATCAGTCCTATCTGGTAGGGATCATTGATAGATGAACAATACTCAAGAATGAGTCGAAAAAGCGCCTTATAAGCCGCTTCCTTCGTCGATGAATTACATTTCCTTAACATTCTTCTTATGAATCTGAGTCTGGCATCTACTTTTCCCACTATTTGTTTTATATGGTCATTCCATTTAAGGTCGCTCCGAATAGTTACTCCTAGATTTTCTCATGGGAGATACTGTTTCCAGCGGTTTATCATCAAAAGTGTAGCTATACGGTAATGGATACCTTTTCCTATGTATGCGCTATATGTTACATTGATTTACGTTCAGGGTCAACTGCCAGAACCTGCACCATTCATCAGTTCTCTGGAGGTCAAATCGTTGCAATCTTCTGGCTTTGCGCTACGGTCGCAGGTTCGAATCCTGCCTTGGGCATGGATGTGTGTGATGTCCTTAGATTAGTTAGGTTTAATTAGTTCTAAGTTATAGGCGACTGATGACCTCAGAAGTTAAGTCGCATAGTGCTCAGAGCCATTTGAACCGTTTCTGGCTTTGCTACTTTGTTCTAGACAACCACTGGAATGCTCGCTAAATCCGCTGGGCAGAACAGGTGATTAGGATTGTGGAAAGGGCCAAATAAAGTGGCGGTCAGTTTCACTTCAAAATTGTAATTTATTGTAATTTAATAACACATTTAAACCAAAACGGCACATAGCCGAACCTTTACAACTACGAGTTTCAAAATCCAATTCTTTCTCGGCTTTCCAAACAAGAAATCTTAAAAATCAACAAGATAAATTTCATGTGACTGAAGACATGCAGTTAAAATTGCAAATAAAATAATTTATATATATCACAGCTAGGCTGAAAGCCTCGAGGCAAAAGTGGATAGAACAAACATATACAAGGTGCAATACAAACGGCTGAAGACCACAATTAAATTACCAAATTTTAAAAATATGTTACCATAATGTTTTAAGGCAGAAGGCCGCAATGTTTTCGCTTAAGGGGGAATTTTGAGAATAAGGCTTTAAGTGCCGAAGGGCCACTGTTGACTTTCCAAAATTTCAAAAAAAATATCTTAACCTTTAAGTTTTAAGTGGCCGAAAGCACAGTAAATGAAAAAGCAACGCAACGACAATAACTAAATTTAAGAATAAGGTTTTAAGCGGCTGAAGGCCCACAATTGATTTTCCAAAAATTCAAAATACCTTAAACCTTTACGTTTTAGGTGGCTAACAGTGCACTAAATGAAAAGTAGCACAACAACAGTAACTTTCAGCAAAATATCCACTTGCCAGAATTCAAACTTAGTTGTACGGGCTGAAGGCCCTTGATTTATATAAAACACAATACAATTTTTTCTTTTAAAGCATTGGCTATAATAGATTACCAACAGACCATGAAAAGGACAGTACAGACAACGGCACTCAGACGCCTCCAGGTGGGTAGTACCGACAGAGGTACTCAAGGTACCCTCCGCCACACACCGTCAGGTGGCTTGCGGAGTATGGATGTAGATGTAGATGAAAAAGAATCAGGCAGTTAGGAGGACTGTCTGACTGCTTTCCTGTAATTTGCAGTTTTATACACTCCTGGAAATGGAAAAAAGAACACATTGACACCGGTGTGTCAGACCCACCATACTTGCTCCGGACACTGCGAGAGGGCTGTACAAGCAATGATCACACGCACGGCACAGCAGACACACCAGGAACCGCGGTGTTGGCCGTCGAATGGCGCTAGCTGCGCAGCATTTGTGCACCGCCGCCGTCAGTGTCAGCCAGTTTGCCGTGGCATACGGAGCTCCATCGCAGTCTTTAACACTGGTAGCATGCCGCGACAGCGTGGACGTGAACCGTATGTGCAGTTGACGGACTTTGAGCGAGGGCGTATAGTGGGCATGCGGGAGGTGGGGTGGACGTACCGCCGAATTGCTCAACACGTGGGGCGTGAGGTCTCCACAGTACATCGATGTTGTCGCCAGTGGTCGGCGGAAGGTGCACGTGCCCGTCGACCTGGGACCGGACCGCAGCGACGCACGGATGCACGCCAAGACCGTAGGATCCTACGCAGTGCCGTAGGGGACCGCACCGCCACTTCCCAGCAAATTAGGGACACTGTTGCTCCTGGGGTATCGGCGAGGACCATTCGCAACCGTCTCCATGAAGCTGGGCTACGGTCCCGCACACCGTTAGGCCGTCTTCCGCTCACGCCCCAACATCGTGCAGCCCGCCTCCAGTGGTGTCGCGACAGGCGTGAATGGAGGGACGAATGGAGACGTGTCGTCTTCAGCGATGAGAGTCGCTTCTGCCTTGGTGCCAATGATGGTCGTATGCGTGTTTGGCGCCGTGCAGGTGAGCGCCACAATCAGGACTGCATACGACCGAGGCACACAGGGCCAACACCCGGCATCATGGTGTGGGGAGCGATCTCCTACACTGGCCGTACACCACTGGTGATCGTCGAGGGGACACTGAATAGTGCACGGTACATCCAAACCGTCATCGAACCCATCGTTCTACCATTCCTAGACCGGCAAGGGAACTTGCTGTTCCAACAGGACAATGCACGTCCGCATGTATCCCGTGCCACCCAACGTGCTCTAGAAGGTGTAAGTCAACTAGCCTGGCCAGCAAGATCTCCGGATCTGTCCCCCATTGAGCATGTTTGGGACTGGATGAAGCGTCGTCTCACGCGGTCTGCACGTCCAGCACGAACGCTGGTCCAACTGAGGCGCCAGGTGGAAATGGCATGGCAAGCCGTTCCACAGGACTACATCCAGCATCTCTACGATCGTCTCCATGGGAGAATAGCAGCCTGCATTGCTGCGAAAGGTGGATATACACTGTACTAGTGCCGACATTGTGCATGCTCTGTTGCCTGTGTCTATGTGCCTGTGGTTCTGTCAGTGTGATCATGTGATGTATCTGACCCCAGGAATGTGTCAATAAAGTTTCCCCTTCCTGGGACAATGAATTCACGGTGTTCTTATTTCAATTTCCAGGAGTGTAGATCGATTCCAACTTAGTTAAACAATCGCCAAACCTTATGGTGGATTTTATACCCGTCCTCCTTCTATTTATTATTTTATGTACAATTCCTTTACAACTCTGTTAATATGTGGATGACTTGAAGGTGGTTGCTTGAACGATACTGGTTGTCCGTAGCTAGGTACTCATAACAGTTGCTTACGGTGGTTTCGCGTTGACGTCCCTTAAATAAGCTAAGGGATTAAAATCGAGTGATCTAGTCGACACAGTATACGGCACCTGAGTATTGTTGTTTTAATTCTCGTTCGACAAAAAGAAAGCACCTACATAATCAATAATTTGAAAAATAAGTGAGCGGCCATTGTGGCCGATAGGGTAGTGTACGTTGCGATTGGTTAGCTTTTGCCAGAAAATAAAGGACCAATAGCACACGTGAAGTTGCAGTGTAACAAATGGATTTTAAGTAATCGGACAAAGGGATTCATTTAGCAGTCGTAATATAGTTGTAGGCAGGTAAAAAAAATACGGCAACAATTATTTGGAACACTCTTAAAGCAAAAATGCTCTACATTAAATTTAACCTTTGTATAAATGGCGTATTCAGGAACAGTTACAAAATAGAATTCAATAGTACGCTAGTTACTTTCTTCAACAAATAAATTTTCAGTTTAGAATATGCAATCTCAGAAATGCAGTGTTTCTACAACCTAATGATTTTACTTACACTGTAAATGCATCAGTTATTTTATTTCTTTTTATAAATTGACTCAACGCTATGGCAACTCAGACTAGGAATAGGATCCTTGTACAGGTTACGCGAATAGTGTCAATAACTGTCTTCTAATATAAGAAGATTAAAGTTCACAAATATATTAGGTCAGAGTAAGGAGCATACGGATTCACACGTTTTTACAAGTACACTGATAACCAGAACATTATGACCCCCGCCCTACTGTCGACATAAACCCGTCCAGGCGGTAGCAGCGTCACCTGGTGGGGAATGTCTACTAGTCAGACACACGCACGGTGCCTGTAGTGTCAGTGAGCGTGGTGTACGTGTGAAGAATGGGGAAGGCGCGTGATCTATCCGAGTTTGACCATAAGCAGATTGCGATGGCTCGGATGCTCGGCACGAGCATTTCGGAAACTGTACGACTTATTGGCTGCTCTAGGAGTGCTGTGGTGTCTTCAACACGTGGCGAAACAAACCGAGAAGGTGGCGCAGTGGTTAGCACACTGGACTCGCTTTCGGGAGGACGACGGCTCAATCCCGCGTCCGGTATTCCTGATTTAGGTCTTCCGTGATTTCCCTAAATCGCTCCAGGCAAATTCCGGGATGGTTCCTTTCAAAGGGCACGGCCGAATTCCTTCCCCATCCTTCCCTAATCCGTTGAGACCGATGACCTCGCTGTTTGGTCTCTTCCCCCAAACAACAAAACTCAAAACAAAAGTGAAACCACGTCCAGACATCGTGGGGTTGGAGGGCCATCCCTCATTACAGATGTCGGACGTCGTGGGCTGTACAGGACAGGCGGCGAACTGAGACGGAAATACACTACTGGTTATTAAAATTGCTACAGCACGAAGATGACGTGCTACAGACGCGGAATTTAACCGACAGGAAGAATATGCTCTGATACGCAAATGAGTAGCTTTTCAGAGCATTCACACAAGGTTGGCGCCGGTGGCGACACCTACAACGTGCTGACATGAGGAAAGTTTCCAACCGATTTCTCATACACAAACAGCAGTTGACCGACGTTGCCTGGTGAAACGTTGTTGTGATGCTTCGTGTAAGGAGGAGAAATAGGTACCATCATGTTTCCGACTTTGATAAAGGTCGGATTGTAGCCCATCGCGATTGCGGCTTATCGTATCGTGACATTGCTGCTCGGGTTGGTCGAGATCCAATGACTATTAGAAGACTATGGAATCGGTGGGTTCAGGAGGCTAATACGGAACGCCGTGCTGGATCCCAACGGCCTCGTATCACTAGCAGTCGAGATGACAGGCATCTTATCCGCATGGCTGTAACGCATCGTGCAGCCACGTCTCGATCCCTGAGTCAACAGATGGGAACGTTTGCAAGACAAGAACCATCTGCACGAACAGTTCGACGACGTCTGCAGTAGCACGGACTATCCGCTCGGAGACCAATGCTGCGGCTATCCTTGAACCTGCATCACAGACAGGAGCGCCTGCGATGGTGTACTCAACGACGAACCTGGGTGCACGTATGGCAAAACGTCATTTTTTCAGATGAATCCAGGTTCTGTTTACAGAATCATGATGGTCGGATCCGTGTTTGGTGACATCGCGGTGAACGCACATTGGAAGCGTGTATTCGTCATCGCCGTACTGGCGTATCACCCGGCGTGATGGTATGGGGTGCTATTGGTTACCCGTCTCTGTCACCTCTTGTTCGCATTGACGGCACTTTGAACAGTGGACGTTACATTTCAGATATGTTACGACCCGTGGCTCTACCCTTCATTCGATCCCTGCGAAACCCTACATTTCAGCAGGATAATGCACGAGCGCATGTTGCAGGTCCTGTACGGGCCTTTCTGGATACAGAAAATGTTCGACTGCTGCCCTGACCAGCACATTCTCCAGATCTCTCACCAATTGAAACCGCCGGGTCAATGGTGGCCGAGCAACCGGCTCGTCACAATACGCCAGTCACTACTCTTGATAAACCGTGGCATCGTGTTGAAGCTGCATGGGCAACTGTACCTGTACACGCCATCCAAGCTCTGTTTGACTCAATTCTCAGGCGTATCAAGGGCCAGAGGTGGTTGTTCTGGGTACTGATTTCTCAAGATCTATGCACCCAAATTGCGTGAAAATGTAATCACATGTCAGTTCTAGTATAATATATTTGTCCAATGAATACCCGTTTATCATCTGCATTTCTTCTTGGTGTAGCAATTTTAATGGCCAGTAGTGTATTTAGTGCGCAAACTGTTGCTTTTTCAGAGTGACTAGTATCCCATATGGACTATCCATGTCCAGTGTATCCAGGCATATGATGAGTAGTGGCTCCTCCCAGAAAGAGCGCAGAGGCCAACGGAGCGCCTCGTGTCTGACCTCGGCAGGCATCCGGACATCGCATCGATTCGAAGCCCGCGGCGACGTCTTGACGACGTCACAGCATTGCCTTACAATGCCTACGCCCTCATTTCACCGCCGTCAAGTATAGGGAACCCCTTGAGTGCGAGGTCGCAACTTCAGTCTTTAGCAAGGCTCATTTGAAAGTGTGTTGTTAATAATTATGACAGGCAAGTATTAGCTGATAACGACTTGTCACGTGCATCAGAAGGGCGACAGAGTATGAGTGTCCTGGAGGTGCAGAAATCAACCTTCTATGGGATGTATGTACTACACGAAATGAACATCGTCGACATTCAAGAAATTTTCGAAACAAACCATTAACTTGCACCATGAACACCGAATGAAAAAAGGTGTACTACAGTATCACAAACGTTCGCACCAACAAGACCGAATTTTTACTGTTTGGGAGTTACAAACGGTGAAGGACGTTCAAATAGCTATACACTCTTAAAGAATGCAAATGGAATCGTGTTGGTGTTAGGGGCTGATGAGAGCTGAAGTAATGTGATGGCATGCAATCGAATGCAAAACGTCTGTCGTGGAGCTTATCGTGAAACTGGCTGTCCTTTAAGGCGTAGCTGTACATAGTGCGGTAATATGTGTTATAAGCACGGAAAAACAAACATCCAGAGGCTGAATTTGTCCAGTGGTTGCAGGTGGTATGAATTGCAACGTCACACACTTTTCTGGAGGGACAGTGATCTCTAAACGGGTATGAATATTATACGCAGGCCAAAAATCAAGCAAAAGTAAGTTATTTCGATCAGCTATTGGCCAAAAGCGGTGCTCATACTACAACTGTAGTTCTCTTATGCTCATTTTACAACTCTTGATTACTGTGATGTAAAAACTGCCCATTTCCCTTGCAAAATCACGCACACGAGAAAGAAACGTAGATGACAGGGCACCTCTAACTTCTTGCAACACAATAAATAACTTTCCAGCCAATTTACCATCCAGAAAAACTACTTTTTTTTACTGTGCTGCGGATGAGGTTATAAATACAAAATCAAAAAAAAATGGTTCAAATGGCTCTGAGCACTATGGGACTCAACTGCTGAGGTCATTAGTCCCCTAGAACTTAGAACTAGTTAAACCTAACTAACCTAAGGACATCACAAACATCCATGCCCGAGGGAGGATTCGAACCTGCGACCGTAGCGGTCTTGCGGTTCCAGACTGCAGCGCCTTTAACCGCACGGCCACTTCGGCTGGCAAATACAAAATCAAATAGGGGTAATGCAGGAGTAGGTTTAATAATGAATAAAAAATAGGAGTGCTGGTAAGCTACTACAAACAGCATAGTGAACGCATTATTGTGGCCAAGATAGATACGAAGCCCACACGGACCACACAAATACAAGTTTATATGCCAACTAGCTCCGCAGATGACGAAGACATTGATGAAATGTATGATGAGGTAAAAGAAATTAGTCAGATAGTGAAGGGAGACGAAAATTTAATAGTCATGGGTGACCTCAATTCGATAGTAGGAAAAGGAAGAGAAGGAAACGTAGTGGATGAATATGGAATGGAGGTAAGGAATGAAAGAGGAATCCGCCTGGAAGAATTTTGTACAGAGCATAACTTAATCGTAGCTAAGACTTGGTTCAAGAATCATGAAAGAAGGTTGTATACATGGAAGAGGCCTGGAGATACTGGAAGTTTCATGTAGATTATATAATGGTAAGACAGAGTTTTAGGAACCAGGCTTTAAATTGTAAGACATTTCCAGGGGCAGATGTGGACTCTGACCACAATCTATTGGTTATGAACTGTAGATTAAAACTGAAGACTGCAAAAATGTTGCAATTTAAGGAGATGGAGCCTGGATAAACTTAAAAAACCAGAGGCTGCAGAGAGTTTCAGGGAGAGCATTAGGGAACGATTGACAGTAATGGGGAAAAGAAATAAAGTAGGAGAAGAATGGGTATCTTTGAGGGATGAAATAATGAAGGCACCAGGGGATCAAGTAGGTAAAAAGACGTCTCAAAAATGAGATCGACAGGAAGTGCAAATGGGATAGGCAGGGATGGCTAGAGGACAAATGTAAGGAAGTAGAGGCTTATCTCACTAGCGGTAAGATAGATACTGCCTACAGGAAAATTAAAGAGACCTTTGGAGAAAAGAGAACCACTTGTATGAATATCAAGAGCTCAGATGGAAACCCACTTCTAAGCAAAGAACGGAAAGCAGAAAGGTGGAAGGAGTGTTTAGAGGAACTATACAAGGGCGATGAGCTTGAGAGCAATATTATAGAAATGGAAGAGGAGGTAGATGAAGATGAAATGGGAGATACGATACTGCGTGAAGAGTTTGACAGAGCACTGAAAGACCTAAGTCGAAACAAGGCCCCGGGAGTAGACAACGTTCCGTTAGAACTACTGACAGCCTTGGGAGAGCCAGTCCTGACAAACTTCTACCATCTGGTGAGCAAGATGTATGAGACAGGCGATATGCCCTCAGACTTCAAGAAGAATATAATAATACTAATCCCAAAGAAAGCAGGTGTTGACAGATGTGAAAATTACCGAACTATCAGTTTAATAAGTCACAGCTGCAAAACACGAACGCGAATTCTTTACAGACGAATGGAAAAACTGGTAGAAGCCGACCTCGGGGAAGATCGGTTTGGATTCCGTAGAAATGTTGGAACACGTGAGGCAATACTGACCCTACGACTTATCTTAGAAGATAGATTAAGGAAAGGCAAACCTACGTTTCTAGCATTTGTAGACTTAGAGAAAGCTTTTGACAATGTTGACTGGAATACTCTCTTTCAAATTCTGAAGATGGCAGGGGTAAAATGCGGGGAGCAAAAGGCTATTTACAATTTGTACAGAAACCAGATGGCAGTTATAAGAGTCGAGGGGCATGAAAAGGAAGCAGTGGTTGGGAAGAGAGTGAGACAGGGTTGTAGCCTATCCCCGATGTTATTCAATCTGTATATTGAGCAAGCAGTAAAGGAAACAAAAGAAAAATTTGGAGTAGGTATTAAAATCCATGGAGAAGAAATAAAAACTTTGAGGCTCGCCGATGACCTTGTGATTCTGTCAGAGATAGCAAAGGACCTGGAAGAGTAGTTGAGCGGAATGGACAGTGTCTTGACAGGAGAATATAACATCAACAAAAACAAAACGAGGATAATGGAATGTAGTCGAATTAAGTCGAGTGATGCTGAGGGGAATTAGATTAGGTAATGAAACACTTACAGTAGTAAATGAGTTTTGCTATTTGGGGAGAAAAATAACTGATGATGGTCGAAGTAGAGAGAATATAAAATGTAGTCTGGAAATGGCAAGGAAAGCGTTTCTGAAGAAGAGAAATTTGTTAACATCGAGTACAGATTTAAGAGTCAGAAGTCGTTCCTGAAAGTATTTGTATTGAGTGTAGCCATGTATGGAAGTGAAACATGGACGATAAATAGTTTAGACACGAAGAGAATAGAAGCTTTCGAAATGTGGTGCTACAGAAGAATGCTGAAGATTAGATGGGTAGACCACATAACTAATGAGGAGGCGTTGAATAGAATTGCGGAGAAGAGGAGTTTGTGGCACAACTTGACTAGAAGAAGGGATCGGTTGGTAGGACATGTTCTGAGGCATCAAGGGATCACCAATTTAGTATTGGAGAGCAGCGTGGAGGGTAAAAATTGTAGAGGGAGACCAAGAGATGAATACACTGAGCATATTCAGAAGGATGTAAGTTGCAGTAGGTACTGGGAGATGAAGAAACTTGCACAGGATAGAGTAGCGTGGAGAGCTGCATCAAACCAGTCTGTGGACTGAAGAACACAACTGCTGCGGATGGTCTTCCTTGTACGTAATTATGTTTAGTACCCGCTCCTAGAAGAATGATTGTCCTTTATTAAGTTTCACTGCAGACGGAATTTGCGGCTCCCTTTACGATAAGGATGATGCACTATTTGGTTTGGCACCTATTTCAATATCAGTTTCACTTGTTCATCACATATTTTCATAAGTGTACTCGTCATGTAGATGGTCCGCACAGTCAAGCGTATACGACATCATAGATTCCACTGACTCATCTTGCAGAAAGGCTAACCTTTAATCTACCACTTCTTTCCCTCTCTGCGAAATTTTTTTGGGGTCCTTTCTGACGAAATGTCAACTTCGGAAACTTTTGGTGTACACATAATGCAACGTTTGCCTTTCTTATTTTTGTCACTGCTTTGTATCAACACCACTAGCGCTATAGCACTCTTGTGAGTCACTCGTCGACTAAGCCGTCGCTAGCTTTAGTGATAAATATATGTCTGAGTGGAGCTACTCATCTACCAACACATTAAAATAAAAATAGTGAATAGTAGCGGGAGTATAAACGAGAACAGTAGCGTATTTAAGTTCACAAAATAATGACAAGTAGTGTTAAACCTTTAGTGACTACAACTATCTGATAAATCTTACACAAAAATGACAAACGCAAATCACATAATTAATGGTGTTTGGTAGGCAAAGCCGTCATTGGTGTGGAAACTATACAAGTTATCCGCTGAATTAATCCCTAATACAACGCAACCTGACTTTGTTTACATGAATCCACTGTGAGGCCCAAATCTACTCAAATGGCAACTACACAACAAACCACGCTTCACGTGAGAACAGGGAGCTGTGAATATCATTCAACAATCCTATGCCGGTGCAAGAAGTACTTTACCCTTTCACCTTAATTCGGGCGTCAGCAGAAATCGGCGCGCTGTGTGCGAGGAGCGACCGCTGCGACAGCTGTAATAATCTGGCGCGCCCACGAAAATAAGCGAACTACGAGCTCTGGCGTCCTGATTATCAGAACACGGAAAACGTCGCTATCAGACCCTGAAAACCTTGCAGAGGTGCACCCGTTCGCTGGTCTGGCCAAACCAATTTGACTTATAGGCACGACAGTGCGTGCTGGAATTGTCAAACGTCAAACCGTCGATTTAGGACGAATTCCATCACCCTTGTGACGCACGATATGTCCGAGATGATATGCAGTTCCACTATCGGTACAGTTGGAAACTGCCACCGGCTCTTAATTCGCCACAAGATACAGATCACAAGTCTCACACAGTAGGGAAAGATCTGAAGTTCTCCACCAGGACAGGACCAGAAGAGGAAGACCCCAAATAATCACAACTACTTTCCATGTGAGAGGAGCCACTCAGCGGTTCCAGATGTCTCTTAACTGAAAAAAGAATATTTTAGACTAGGATGGCGTCATTTTCACTGCAAGCGTTAGAATGTTTTGACAAAAAACATCTACTTAGATGGTACCACAGTCCCTCATTTACGTAGTTATCTAATCTTCCACCGGCCGGTGTGGCCGAGCGGTTCTAGGCGCTACAGTCTGGAAACGCGCGACCGCTACGGTCGCAGGTTCGAATCCTGCCTCGGGCAGTTAGGTTAGTTAGGTTTAAGTAGTTCTAAGTTCTAGGGAACTGATGACCTCAGAAGTTAAGTCCCATGGTGCTCAGACCCATTTGAACTATATCTAATCTTTCCAGGTTGACCAATTTCTGAAAGGTGGCTGTCTGGGAGACAGTCGTGGCTGTGAAATATCTGTTTCTTTCTTTCGCTACTGCCTTGATCCCGCATTGTGCGCAGGGTCGGCAGGGTTAAGTACGGATTTGGCATGGTTAAGTTAAGGGGTGGCCGGATGCCCTTTCTGCCGCCACGCCAGACCCCCAAAGACAGAATTAGTGTACCCCAGCTGTCTGTGTCTAGTGTAAATCGTGAAATAGTGTGAATGTGTTTCAAATGTCTGTGAGTCGTGTAACTGAGGCGGGACGTGGAGACCACCCTGGTATTCACCTAGTAGGATGTGGGAAACCGCCTAAAAACCACATGCAGGCTGGTCGCCACACTGGCCACCGTCGTTAATCCGCCGGGCGGATTCGATCCGGGGCCGGTGCGCCTAAACGAGTCCAGGAAGCAGCACGTTAGCCCTCTCGGCTATCCTGGCGGGTCTGTGAAATATCTGTTACTGCCGCTCACTAAAAGAACCTGGCGACTTAATGGCGTCATGGGGTGGTTACAGTCCTACCTCCTCTAGACATATACACCAGCTGCTCTGTCCATATTTCCCCAGCTTCTAACATGACAATGCATGGAGTTTTATGACCTTCCCACCGTTTGTACAAAAGCTCAGTTTACAGCAGTCTCTCTTAAATGGCTTCCTCCACCCACTTTCAGCAATCCGACCATCTTCTGCGACAGACTGGCGCCTGGCCCAGTTAAAATATTTTGCAAACCGGCGCCCTTCTCTCTGACTCTAAGCAGAAGGTGGAGAGAAATTAAGTCAGAAGTCCCTCTGCAGATAAGAACCAAACAGTACTGTTTCCCAGAATCACTCACATTGCCGGGTCGCTGCGCTCGGCATTTGTGGCCCCCAATTCATCTCATTCCTTGTTCTTGATCGCCTATGGCCCCCACGGTACACGCTCTCTACAGGCTACACATGCACTTACAAGAACATTCTGTTCACAATTTCCTAAGCAGAAAATGTCATTAACCACACACAGCAGATGTAGTGCTGGGGAACACTGAAATCACTTGCTAAAATATGAATGTTTATCTGACTGACAGTGCTGTTACAGTGAGAGAATGGTGTACCACCTCTCAAACTACACTCTGTAATCTCATGCTATGCTCACCACTGGTTACCTCCTTTATTGGCCTTCTGCGACATCGTACGCGAGGGGTTCCTCGTTAGGCGCCAATGCGACCGGTGACGTTCCGACCTCTATCCCTTCGTCGATGACATTACGTTCCTGCAACCCAGTGTTCCTCGTTGCAGCAACCGACAATTTCCTGGTTTTAATGCACAGTCTAAAAACATATTTAGAAACATCGGAGTGCTATTAAACGTCTTGAAAACACCCAGCAATGCCAGAAATCTTATTTTTTTTTCGTGTAGTGAACCTGACTCATTATAAAGAAAACCCAGACAAGTTAAAACTCGTGATCTGAGGGTTTCTCACTAATTTTTTTACGTACGTAGACAGTTCTTCCATCCCTGGAATCGTGAATCTTAACGAGTTTTCTCTGTTATCGATATCGATACTAGCAAGATTTTCGGGAATGTTTAAATTTTAAGTTTAAATTTATTATATAATTTCGCATTCGCTATTGTGATTTTTCATTCATTTTATTAATTTCGGAGTTATATTAATAGTGGAGACGCGTTGGCTTCATCTTTTCTCATCCCTGTTGAGAGTAATCCTGAGGTTTGAAGGAAGTTTCTAAAGAAGAAAACGGTACAAGCCGGCTTTGTTGTTATGCAAGTGTCTAACTGTTCTGTGGAATTCTTCTACGGATATTTTATGGGCAATCGGACCTGATCCTAAACAATGGTAATGCAATGCTGTATCACTTAAAAATATTCAAAAAATGTTCAAATGTGTGTGAAATCTTATGGGACTTAACTGCTAAGGTCATCAGTCCCTAAGCTTACACACTACTTAACCTAAATTATCCTACGGACAAACACACACACTCATGCCCGAGGGAGGACTCGAACCTCCGCCGGGATCAGCCGCGCAGTCCGTGACTGCAGCGCCTTAGACCTTAAAAATATTACTTTGCCCTGAAACATTGCAGGTGCTGCACGTGTCACAGACGTAGGGTGTCAGGGAATGTTTGTATGTAGAATGAGCTGTTCATAAAGGACCTGCGATGCTAGCGCTGACTTGACACGGTAGCCCGGCAGCAATGCCTATCAAGGCCAGATGACAAAGGCGTAGTTTTCGGCGGTAGGGGATTTCATTGTAGCTCAGCCAGTTGTCACGAAATATTTGTAAACTATACACACAAACCCTCTTCGTCAATCACTCTACATATTACTGAAAACCGAATCAAAATCCCTTCAGTAGTACCAGAGATTATTGGCGGATTGCGAACGCACTGTAAGTTTGTAATGGCAAAAAAATATTTTTGTGTCATATATTTATCAATTAACAATTTACGGAATTTTTCCTTTCCCTTGCTCCTTGCCAAATTTCATAATTGTAGGTCAACGGAAAATGCCGTCCTCCCCCCCTCGGTAGCTCAGTGGTCAACGCGACAGAATGTCAATCCTAAGGGCCCAGGTCCGATTCCCGGCTGGGTCAGAGATTTTCTCCGCTCAGGGAATGGGTGTTGAGTAGTCCTAATCATCATCATTTCATCCCCATCGACGCGCGAGTCACCGAAGTGGCGTCAAATCGAAAGACTTGCGCCCGGCGAATGGTCTAGTCGACGGGAGGACCTAGTCACACGACATTTACGTTAACGGGAAGTGCCCTACAGGTCTGATGAGTGAGTTTGCGAGTATCAGAAAAAAAGGCCGTATCTTTTGATTGCACTGACTTAGAAGCTTATATTTTTTACAGCGCTAAAAGACTATATATATTATAGATTTCTTGGTAGCTCTACCCGTTCCTGAGAAAAACAGATCTTAACAGCCGGTTCAAAATGGCTCAAATGGCTCTAAGCACTATGGGATTTAACAGCTGAGGTCATCAGTACCCTAGAACTTAGAACTACTTAAACCTAATGAACCTAAGGACATCACACACATCCATGCTCGAGGCAGGATTCGAACCTGCGGCCGTAGCGGTCGCGCGGTTCCAGACTGAAGCACCTAGAACCGCTCGGCCATCTTAACAGTCGGACAAACAGACAGGCAGATAGACTGATAACAAAGTGATCCTTTAAGGGTTTCGATTTTGCGGATTGAAGTACGGAGACCTAAAAAATCAGTGTAACTATAATGATAATTAACTTCAGGATTTATACTGTTCCAGTTTCGAAATGTCAATGAAAACGTTATCAACAGCAATGCAGCATGTTTAAATTCGTAGATATGAGGGTAGTCAAGTGTGAAATTTAGTAGCCGGCCGGTGTGGCCGTGCGGTTAAAGGCGCTTCAGTCTGGAACCGCGTGACCGCTGCGGTCGCAGGTTCGAATCCTGCCTCGGACATGGATGTGTGTGATGTCCTTAGGTTAGTTAGGTTTAACTAGTTCTAAGTTCTAGGGGACTAATGACCTCAGCAGTTGAGTCCCATAGTGCTCAGAGCCATTTGAACCATTTGAAATTTAGTAGGCAACCAGTGACAGCAAAAAGGTTCTAACCCAGTTAAGCATCGAGTCGGATTGATCTTGGATGACAGCCAAGCCTGTAAGGAAAGGATGACTGATTGCTGTTGTCCATCATTTTAAAAGTCGTATCACAGTCGTTGAGTGCATTCCACATTCCTAATGGAAGGTAATTTGATGAAAAAAAGGGGATAAGCATATCAGATTTTGTGATGTTATTCAAGGAGCCCGCAGAATTACTGGGGCGAGTGCTAGGAAGACTCTCTAGACCTGCCGTGTGGCGGCGCTCGGTCTGCAATCACTGACAAATTACGTACTGAGGTTTGATAGTGTGAACATGAGCGGGTTCAATCAAAGTCAGCTTTTCAGTTCATTCCTCTTACCAGTGCTCCCCTGCTCGACACTTGAAAGTATTTTACGAACGCTAAAGATCCAACTTCATGCACCTCAAGACAGAACTAATCAGGATCATCATCATCACCCTCATCGATACACATACAAAGCTACCATTACCTAGAGGCCAGAAGAAGGCACATAACCGTTGTGGACTGGCAAGACAGCCAATCCACAATGACGGGTAGCCGAAAGGCACGCGTTTAAGCTCACGCAGGCTGGCGTGAGGTCTGGAACAGTTAAAGGAGTTGAGTCTAGTAAAAAAGGTACATAGCTGCTGGAATACTTAACTTTAATCCATAATTGGTGAACATCGGTCTGACGGTACATGCATCACAAGATAAATAGCAAATGATAATGGCGCCTTGCTAGGTCGTAGCAAATGACGTAGCTGAAGGCTATGCTAACTATCGTCTCGGCAAATGAGAGCGTAATTTGTCAGTGAACCATCGCTAGCAAAGTCGGCTGTACCACTGGGGCGAGTGCTAGGAAGACTCTCTAGACCTGCCGTGTGGCGGCGCTCGGTCTGCAATCACTGACAGTGGCGACACGCGGGTCCGACGTATACTACCGGACCGCGGCCGATTTAAAGGCTACCACCTAGTAAGTGTGGTGTCTGGTGGTGACACCACAATAACACGTTCACCTGGGCTTTGTCGCGAACGTAGTAGGAGAAAATCCACACTGCAGCTTCACTCAGTTGTTGCGTACAATAGTTGTATTTCACACGAAAACTATACTAGTTACTCATGTCACATATACACCTTAACTTTAGTATTTCTAGCAAGGATTGACAGCCTTTAAATTCCATATTAGTCAACCTCCGTACCTGAGCAGTTAGCATATCTGACTACCACATGGACGACCCAGGTTCAATTGCGGAAACAGCCAAGGATTTTTCGTTGGTAAGAGAACTCAAAAGGGAGGCACTAAGGCTCCTGTGGCCAACTGCGGATTATTGTGCTGACCCCGTGCCTTATCCACATGACTCCATTGGTAGAGGATAACATGACTGGTCAGTATAGCATTGTCCTTTGTTCCAGATCATGAGTTACTTTAACTTAATTCCGTACTGCAGCTGAATGATTCACCCCCCCCCCCTCCCACCTCTCATCATCCCCCCAAGACCACCCAATTGATCAATCAATAACGCTGCACAGTACAAGTAACTTTGGGTGTGCCCGAGGGAAGTGTGTTGGGACCCTTGCTATTCATATTGTACATTAATGACCTCACAACCAATATTAACAGTAATGTCAGACTTCTCACAGACGAAGTGCTATCTTTAATAACTAAGAGCCTCAAAAATACTGCAAAAATGTTTTGTTAGATCTTGATAAGATTTCAAAGTGGTGCAGAGATGGACAGCTTACTTTAAATGTTCAGCAGTGTGAAACTGTGCAGTCCAGACAGACTCAAACTCCGTCCGAACAGGCTTCGGGACGCCCAACAGTCCCGACCGAGCGCCGTATCATCCTCAGCCTATAGTCATCGTTGGACGCAGATGACGTAGCTGAAGGCTGTGCTAACTATCGTCTCGGCAAATGAGAGCGTAATTTGTCAGTGAACCATCGCTAGCAAAGTCGGCTGTACCACTGGGGCAAGTGAAGGACGACTCTCTAGACCTGCCGTGTGGCGGCGCTCGGTCTGCAATCACTGACAGTGGCGACACGCGGGTCCGACGTATACTAACGGACCGCGGCCGATTTAAAGGCTACCACCTAGCAAGTGTGGTGTACGTACGAGCTCCGATTTCCCTTATTTTATTGTGGTGATAGTTCCTCCCTATGTAGGTCGGTGTCAACAAAATATTTTCGCATTCGGAGGAGAAAGTTGGTGATTGGAATTTTGTAAGAAGATTCCGTCGCAACGAAAAACGCTTTTCTTTTAAACGGTTTCCAGCCCAAATCCTGTATCATTTCTGTGACACTCTCTCCCATATTTCGTGATAATACAAAACGTGCTGCCTTTCTTTGAACTTTTTCGATGTACTCCGTCAGTCCAATCTGGTAAGGATTCCACACTGCGCAGCAGTATTCTAAAAGAGGACGGACAAGCGTAGTGTAGGCAGTCTCCTTAGTAAGTTTGTTACATTTTATATGTGTCCTGCCAATAAAACGCAGCCTTTAGTTAGCCTTTCCCATGACATTTTCTATGTGTTTTTTCCAATTTAAGTTGTTCATAATTGTAATACCTAGGTATTTAGTTGAATTTACGGCTTTTAGATTAGACTGATTTATCATGTAACCGAAGTTTAACGAGTTCCTTTTAGCACTCATGTGGATGACCTCACACTTTTCGTTATTTAGGGTCAACTGCCACTTTTCTCACCATTCAGATATTTTTTCTAAACCGTTTTGCAGTTTGTTTTGATCTTCTGATGACTTTATTAGTCGATAAACGAAAGCGTCATCTCCAAACAACCTAAGACGGCTGCTCAGATTGTCTCCCAAATCGTTTATATACACTCCTGGAAATGGAAAAAAGAACACATTGACACCGGTGTGTCAGACCCACCATACTTGCTCCGGACACTGCGAGAGGGCTGTACAAGCAATGATCACACGCACGGCACAGCGGACACACCAGGAACCGCGGTGTTGGCCGTCGAATGGCGCTAGCTGCGCAGCATTTGTGCACCGCCGCCGTCAGTGTCAGCCAGTTTGCCGTGGCATACGCAGCTCCATCGCAGTCTTTAACACTGGTAGCATGCCGCGACAGCGTGGACGTGAACCGTATGTGCAGTTGACGGACTTTGAGCGAGGGCGTATAGTGGGCATGCGGGAGGCCGGGTGGACGTACCGCCGAATTGCTCAACACGTGGGGCGTGAGGTCTCCACAGTACATCGATGTTGTCGCCAGTGGTCGGCGGAAGGTGCACGTGCCCGTCGACCTGGGACCGGACCGCAGCGACGCACGGATGCACGCCAAGACCGTAGGATCCTACGCAGTGCCGTAGGGGACCGCACCGCCACTTCCCAGCAAATTAGGGACACTGTTGCTCCTGGGGTATCGGCGAGGACCATTCGCTACCGTCTCCATGAAGCTGGGCTACGGTCCCGCACACCGTTAGGCCGTCTTCCGCTCACGCCCCAACATCGTGCAGCCCGCCTCCAGTGGTGTCGCGACAGGCGTGAATGGAGGGACGAATGGAGACGTGTCGTCTTCAGCGATGAGAGTCGCTTCTGCCTTGGTGCCAATGATGGTCGTATGCGTGTTTGGCGCCGTGCAGGTGAGCGCCACAATCAGGACTGCATACGACCGAGGCACACAGGGCCAACACCCGGCATCATGGTGTGGGGAGCGATCTCCTACACTGGCCGTACACCACTGGTGATCGTCGAGGGGACACTGAATAGTGCACGGTACATCCAAACCGTCATCGAACCCATCGTTCTACCATTCCTAGACCGGCAAGGGAACTTGCTGTTCCAACAGGACAATGCACGTCCGCATGTATCCCGTGCCACCCAACGTGCTCTAGAAGGTGTAAGTCAACTACCCTGGCCAGCAAGATCTCCGGATCTGTCCCCCATTGAGCATGTTTGGGACTGGATGAAGCGTCGTCTCACGCGGTCTGCACGTCCAGCACGAACGCTGGTCCAACTGAGGCGCCAGGTGGAAGTGGCATGGCAAGACGTTCCACAGGACTACATCCAGCATCCCTACGATCGTCGCCTTGGGAGAATAGCAGCCTGCATTGCTGCGAAAGGTGGATATACACTGTACTAGTGCCGACATTGTGCATGCTCTGTTGCCTGTGTCTATGTGCCTGTGGTTCTGTCAGTGTGATCATGTGATGTATCTGACCCCAGGAATGTGTCAATAAAGTTTCCCCTTCCTGGGACAATGAATTCACGGTGTTCTTATTTCAATTTCCAGGAGTGTAGATAAGGAACACCAAATAGCCTATAACACTACCTTGGGGAACGCCTGATATCACTTCTGTTTTACTCGATGACTTTCCGTCAATTACAAAGAACTGTGAGCTCTCTGACAGGAAATCGCAAATCCAGCCACATAACTGAGACGATATTCCATATACACGAAATTTCACTATGAGCCGCTTTTGTGGTACAGTGTCAAAAGCCTTCCGGAAATCCAGGAATACGGATCTGATCTGAAATCCCATGTCGATAGCACTCAACACTTCACGTGAATAAAGAGCTATTTGTGTTTCACAGGAACGATGTTTTCTAAACCCATGTTGACTGCGTGTCAATAGACCGTTTCCTTTGAGGTAATTCATAATGTTCGAACACAATATATGTTCTAAAATCCTGCTGCATATCGAGGTTAACGATATGGCCCTGTAATTTAGTGGATTACTCCTACTACCTTTCTTGAAAATTGGTGTGACCTGTTCAACTTTCCAGTCTTTGGGTACGGATTTTTCGTCGAGCGAACGGTTGTATATGATTGTTAAGTATGGAGCTAATGCATCAGCATACTCCGAAAGGAACCTAATTGGTATACAGTCTGGACCAGAAGACTTGCTTTTATTAAGTGATTTGAGTTGCTTCACTACTCCGAGGATATTTACTTCTACGTTACTCATGTTGGCAGCTGTTCTCGATTCGAATTCTGGAACATTTACTTCGTCTTCCTAGGTGAAGGCATTTCGGAAGGCTGTGTTTAGTAACTCTGCTTTGGCAGCAGTGTCTTCGATAGTATCTCCATTGTTATCGCGCAGAGAAGGTATTGATTGTTTTTTGCAGCTAACATGCTTCACATACGACCAGAATCTCTTTGGATTTTCTGCCAGATTTCGAGACAAAGTTTCGTTGTGTAAATTATTATAGGCGTCACGCATTGAACTCCGCGCTAAATTTCGAGCTTCTGTAAAGGATCGCCAATCTTGGGGATTTTGCGTCTGTTTAAATTTAGCATGTTTGTTTCGTTGTTTCTGCAACAATGTTCTAATCCGTTTTGTGCACCAAGAAGGATCAGCTGCGTCGTTTGTTAGTTTATTTGGTCTAAGTCTCTCAATTGGTGCCGACACTATTTCTTTGAATTTAAGCCACATCTGGTCTACAACTATATTATTAATTTGGAATGAGTGGAGATTGTTTCTCAGGAAGGCGTCAAGTGAATTTTTATCTGCTTTTTTTGATTAGGTATATTTTTCGCTTATTTTTGGAGGATTTGGGGATTACAATATTCAATCTCGCTACGACAGCCCTGTGTTCACTAATATGAATCTAGAAATATATAAGGGACGATAAAAAAAGTTTCTATGTGAGGGCGTTGCTGCAGCGTATATGGAATGTAGTGCGACTCTGATGCGGGTATATAAGCACAGACATGTATTCGAGGGATTAGTGTGGCATCTGTGACTTTCCATTGTGCACGCGGTAAATGCAGAAACGTGAATTGTAGCGAAGTTATTGCAAAATGCGTCCAAACAGGACCAATGTGCTGTTATTCTTTTCTTGGCTGCCGAAGGACAAACATCGGCAGACATCCATTGCAGAATGAAGAATGCGTGTGGGGTGACATGTACGTGGAAAACCACCGTTGTGGAATGGTGCACCAAGAGTCGTGGTGGTCGTGATCCGACACAAGACGCCAGTAGATCTGAGAGACCGGCAGAGGTTACGACAACTCAAGTGGGCGACCCTCGAGCACGCATCATACAATTCTGATCTATCTCTATGCTATTGTCATGCCTTCGCTTCATTGAAAAAAGCCTTGAAGGGCCGACGATTCCTGTCGGATGAGGATGTGCAGTAGGCAGTTACAGACTTTCAGAATGATAGTTTCACTCTGCAGTGGAGTGTGCGCTGATATGAAGCAAAGCTGTGAGGACGGGGCGTGAGTCGTGCTTGGGTAGCTCAGTTGGCAAAGTACTTGTCGCGAAAGGCAAAAGTCCCGAGTTCGAGTCTCGGTCGGGCACACAGTTTTAATCTGCCAGGAAGGTTCATATCAGCGCACACTCCGCTGCAGAGTGAAAATCTCATTCTGGAAACATCCCCCAGGCTGTGGCTAAGCCATGTCTCCGCAATATCCTTTCTTTCAGTAGTGCTAGTTCTGCAAGGTTCGCAGGAGAGTTTCTGTAAAGTTTGGAAGGTGGGAGACGAGATACTGGCAGAAGTAAAGCTGTGAGGACGGGGCGTGAGTCGTCCTTGGGTAGCTCGGTTGGCAGGGCACTTGCCCGCGAAAGGCAAAGGTCCTGAGTTCGAGTCTCGGTCCGGCACACAGTTTTAATCTGCCAGGAAGTTTCAGTTACATATTTCTTCATGCAGCAAGACACAGTGTTTCACCACATGGGTGTCTTTAACCTGGTAAGTCGGTGGGATGATTACCTCAATGCTCACGCCGATTTAGCCTGATTAGCATATCAATTCTGGATTGTACGGCCTTAGAACGGAAACCTTTTCCTCGCTCCTCAAAGTGTAAGTAGGTTGTTTTGGTTTTTATGTTGATAACGCCGCATAGCGCTCTGTATGAAAATCACTGACTGTGCTGTGTGCAGTCTTTGGCTGGTTGGCATTGTTGGAATATATATATATATATATATATATATATATATATATATATATATATATATATATATATATACACACTCCTGGAAATTGAAATAAGAACACCGTGAATTCATTGTCCCAGGAAGGGGAAACTTTATTGACACATTCCTGGGGTCAGATACATAACATGATCACACTGACAGAACCACACGCACATAGACACAGGCAACAGAGCATGCACAATGTCGGTGCTAATACAGTGTATATCCACCTTTCGCAGCAATGCAGGCTGCTATTCTCCCATGGAGACGATCGTAGAGATGCTGGATGTAGTCCTGTGGAACGGCTTGCCATGCCATTTCCACCTGGCGCCTCAGTTGGACCAGCGTTCGTGCTGGACATGCAGACCGCGTGAGACGACGCTTCATCCAGTCCCAAACATGCTCAATGGGGGACAGATCCGGAGATCTTGCTGGCCAGGGTAGTTGACTTACACCTTCTAGAGCACGTTGGGTGGCACGGGATACATGCGGACGTGCATTTTCCTGCTGGAACAGCAAGTTCCCTTGCCGGTCTAGGAATGGTAGAACGATGGGTTCGATGACGGTTTGGATGTACCGTGCACTATTCAGTGTCCCCTCGACGATCACCAGTGGTGTACGGCCAGTGTAGGAGATCGCTCCCCACACCATGATGCCGGGTGTTGGCCCTGTGTGCCTCGGTCGTATGCAGTCCTGATTGTGGCGCTCACCTGCACGGCGCCAAACACGCATACGACCATCATTGGCACCAAGGAAGAAGCGACTCTCATCGCTGAAGACGACACGTCTCCATTCGTCCTTCCATTCACGCCTGTCGCGACACCACTGGAGGCGGGCTGCACGATGTTGGGGCGTGAGCGGAAGACGGCCTAACGGTGTGCGGGACCGTAGCCCAGCTTCATGGAGACGGTTGCGAATGGTCCTCGCCGATACCCCAGGAGCAACAGTGTCCCTAATTTGCTGGGAAGTGGCGGTGCGGTCCCCTACGGCACTGCGTAGGATCCTACGGTCTTGGCGTGCATCTGTGCGTCGCTGCGGTCCGGTCCCAGTTCGACGGGCACGTGCACCTTCCGCCGACCACTGGCGACAACATCGATGTACTGTGGAGACCTCACGCCCCACGTGTTGAGCAATTCGGCGGTACGTCCACCCGGCCTCCCGCATGCCCACTGTACGCCCTCGCTCAAAGTCCGTCAACTGCACATACGGTTCACGTCCACGCTGTCGCGGCATGCTACCAGTGTTAAAGACTGCGATGGAGCTCCGTATGCCACGGCAAAGTGGCTGATACTGACGGCGGCGGTGCACAAATGCTGCGCAGCTAGCGCCATTCGACGGCCAACACCGCGGTTCCTGGTGTGTCCGCTGTGCCGTGCGTGTGATCATTGCTTGTACAGCCCTCTCGCAGTGTCCGGAGCAAGTATGGTGGGTCTGACACACCGGTGTCAATGTGTTCTTTTTTCCATTTCCAGGAGTATATATATATATATATATATATATATATATATATATATATATATATATATAATGACTTTTGAACACTATTAAGGTAAATACACTGTTTGTTCTTTATCAAAATCTTTCATTTGCTAACTATGCCTATCAGTAGTTAGTGCCTTCAATAGTTAGAATCTTTTAATCAGCTGGCAGTACTGGCGCTCGCTGTATTGCAGTAGTTCGAGTAACGAAGATTTTTGTGAGGTAAGTGATTCATGAAAGGTATAGGTTATTGTTAGTCAGGGCCATTCTTTTGTAGGCATTATTCAAAGTCAAAGTCAGATTGTGTGTCAGTTTAGTGATGATCAGAATAAGTAAAGAGAGAAATATCCGAGTACGTACAGTTTTGCTCAGCTGTTTGAAAATCAGATAACGTAAGAGTTTATCAGCACAGTCATTCACAATTTCTCTACGGGGACGTTTCAATAGTACAATACCTTATATACCGTTCCTGCAGTGTTCAGGAAGACGAGACTGAACCAATTACAACGTGGATAGAGGCATTTAAGCAATCGTTCTTAACACGTACCATGCGCAAATGGAGCTGGAAGAAATGACTGGCGTAATTGCTATTCGCTTGAATGTGGTTTGCGGAGTATGGACGCACTCGTGCGAGGGACGTTCCATAAGTAACGCTACACTTTTTTCCTGAAAGTTCATTAGTTTTATTTAGGATTCCAATACATGCTATTATTTCTCATTCTTATGGCTACAAAATTCTATTTTTCAACATAACGTTCGTTCAGTGTGATGGATGGCGTTACGCCACCTTATTGAGAGGGCCTGTACGCTCGCACTCTATTGGCCGACGACGGAGCCAAGGTCTTGCTGCATCAGTAATCTCCCCATCAACCACCAACTGCTTCCCGGAGAAAGCAGCCTTGGAAACATCCCCGCAGAAAATTTTTATAAATGACAGTGCTGGAAAACCTCTACGTTATTTGATTTTCAAACAGCTGAGCAAAACTGAACGTACTCAGACATTTCTCTGTTTACTTATTCTGATCATCACTAAACTGACACACAAAATTTTTTTAGAACAACGCGATCTGACTTTCAATAATCCCTTCAAAAGAATGGTCCTGACTAACAATAACCTATACCTTTCATGAATCACTTACCTCACAAAAATCTTCGTTACTCGAACTACTGCAATACAGCGAGCGCCAATACTGCCTGCTGATTAAAAGATTCTAACTACTGAAGGCACTAACTACTGATAGGCATAGTTAGCAAATGAAAGATTTTAATAGAGAACAAACAATGTGTTTACCTTAATAATGTTCAAAAGTCATAATATATATATCAGTTCATGTCATCCAGTCTTACAAATTTCGTTTTTCTGACGGACACACGTCCAGATCGTCCACTCTCAAAACTCCGCCACATCCCTCCCCACATCCTTCACTGCTGGCGGCTCACCTCCAACTGCCGAACACTACAATAGCAAATATTCCAACAATGCAAACCAGCCACAGACTGCACACAGCACAGTCAGTGATTTTAATACAGAGCGCTACGTGGCGTTACCAACATAAAAACCTAAACAGCATACTTACACCTTCGTTGGGATTCTGCAAGCGCGTATGAATATCTGCGATGCTGTGGTTTTCCGCCAAAAGAAACTCAGTGACAGATCTCTGCCTGGAACGCACTTCCGTTACAGATGCCATTTTGAAGGCTACGTACAGCGCTACCACATATCAGAACTTCATGGAAATATAGGGGCTGAAGGGGGAATATTCCACAACAAATTGCGCATTTTTTCAAGCGAAACTGACAGAGAAAAAAATGTGTTGCATTTCTTATTGAGAGCCTCTCGTAGATTCTAGAACAGCAGGGTTCAAATCTAAGTCTGTCCATCACATTCAGATTGCCCATGTTACCCTAACATGACTAACGCTTATTCCAGGATGATTCCTTCAACAGTATAGAGCGGATTTGGTTTCCCCTTCGTGTTCTATCCGCGCTAGTACTCCATCTCTAAAGACCCCAACGGCCACGGAGAGTTAAATCCTAATAATGTTGCTTCTTTTCCTTTTCATCCTCCCTCCAGCCCTACACGTCCGCGGAAGCGTGCTGAGAAATTGCCAGCACATATTTCCTACATAAAGTAAGAGCAGAGTTAAATGCAGCGCTGTATCACGGGATAACTGAGTAGTTACGGTAGTTTGCGCATAAACTGCGTATGCTGGAACGCTTGGTGGGTGGGATTAGATGGTGGGCCGACGCTGTTAGCGTGTAATTGTGCGCCCCTGGAGTGCTCGGCTGACCGTGTAATCCTGTGTAGCTGCTTACGGCAAAGCGGCCACCAGCGTTCTCTGCTCCTTCCCTCGCCGAGCGGCAGAGCGGTACTGTATGCACTGACAGCTCCCAGGTTTTTTATGACATCGCAGAGTGTTACAAAGAAACGCCCTACACCTGTGTACTGTATAAAAGACCATAAGGAAAATGCGCCATTATGCCTTATTTTGAAAAACAACAACGAAATTAATACCAAGGAAAACAAGCTGTAAGCTTCTCTGCGCATGATACGCTACTGGCCATTAAAATTGTTACACCAAGAAGAAATGCAAATGATAAACGGGTATTCATTGGACAAATATACTAGAACTGACATGTGATTACATTTTCACGCAATTTGGGTGAATAGATCCTGAGAAATCAGTACCCAGAACAACCACCCCTGGCCGTAATAACGGCCTTGATACGCCTGGGCATTGACTCAAACAGAGCTTGGATGGCGTGTACAGGTACAGCTGCCCATGCAGCTTCAACACGATACCACAGTTCATCAAGAGTAGTGATTGGGGTATTGTGACGAGTCAGTTGCTCGGCCACCATTGACCAGACGTTCTCAGTTGGTGAGAAATCTGGAGAATGTGCTGGCCAGGGCAGCAGTCGAACATTTTCTGTATCCAGAAAGGCCCGTACAGGACCTGCAACATGCGCTCGTGCATTATCCTGCTGAAATGTAGTGTTTCGCAGGGATCGAATGAAGGGTAGAGCCACGGGTCGTAACACATCTGAAATGTAACGTCCACTGTTCAAAGTGCCGTCAATGCCTCAAGAGGTGACCGAGACGTGTAACCAATGGCACCCCACACCATCACGCCGGGTGATACGCCAGTATGGCGATGACGAATACACGCTTCCAATGTGCGTTCACCGCGATGTCGCCAAACACGGATGCGACCGTCATGATGCTGTAAACAGAACCTGGATTCGTCCGAAAAAATGAAGTTTTGCCATTCGTGCACCCAGGTTCGTCGTTGAGTACACCATCAGAGGCGCTCCTGTCTGTGATGCAGCGTGAAGGGTAACCGCAGCCATGGTCTCCGAGCTGATAGTCCATGCTGCTTCAAACGTCGACGAACTGTTCGTGCAGATGGTTGTTGTCTTGCAAACGTCCCTATCTGTTGACTCAGGGATCGAGACGTGTCTGCACAATCCGTTACAGCCATGCGGATAAGATGCCTGTCATCTCGACTGCTAGTGATACGAGGCCATTGGGATCCAGCACGGCTTTCCGTATTACCTTCCTGAACCCACCGATTCCATAGTCTTCTAACAGTCATTGGACCTAGACCAACACGGAAGTTCTGGCTGTAGAGAAGCATTATCACAAAAATGGTTCAAATGGCTCTGAGCACTATGGGACTTAACATCTATGGTCATCAGTCCCCTAGAACTTAGAACTACTTAAACCTAACTAACCTAAGGACAGCACACAACACCCAGCCATCACGAGGCAGAGAAAATCCCTGACCCCGCCGGGAATCGAACCCGGGAACCCGGGCGTGGGAAGCGAGAACGCTACCGCACGACCACGAGATGCGGGCAGCATTATCACACGCGCTTGTTCAGAGAAGCTGTAGAAATACAAAAACACGCGAACAGTTTGAACAAGAAAGAGGAAAGCCTTAAGGTCAACGGATCCTGGCTTCCCGTACTGCAGCGAACGACCGTCGCAGGTAGCAAGAGGAGAACCGCACCGGAAATGAGCGCGGAGAAGCCCTCGGACGTTGGCGCGCCAGGTACATATAGTCTGCGCCCGCGAGCTCGGCTCCAGTTCACCACCGGCAATGGAGGGTGAAACTTTGACAATGCCAGCCACTCGTGCTGGCGAAACATCAGAAAAACCATTAGATGAACGTCGGCCGAAGAACCCGAGACAGAAACCAATAGGCAGTTTGCAAAACGTAACTATTCCATAAGAGAAAGAAATGCTATTTTTGCTGTTATTTATATGGACAAACATTTAAGGTAGTTACGAATCATGCTTC
Source organism: Schistocerca americana (assembly GCF_021461395.2). Classification (NCBI taxonomy): domain Eukaryota; kingdom Metazoa; phylum Arthropoda; class Insecta; order Orthoptera; family Acrididae; genus Schistocerca; species Schistocerca americana. Next base: position 470,844,477 of record NC_060122.1, on the reverse strand, counting down.
CCTTAAGTGATTGTTGGGGTTAAAAGACTCTTCCAGTACGTTGACACGCTGGACGTTGAAGCTAAGTGAGTTTAATTATGAAGTGGTGCGTAGATGTGGAAAAGTACACAAACGTGGGAACGATAGGTATGAATTTTGAAGTTCTACAACCATTAGCTTGTCATAGTGGCAGAAGGTACAAGCAGCACACATAGACTGTTAGGTATATAGATGACAGCCACAGTTTGAGATGCATAATGAAACATGGACTACACATGGCGGTGCCCACATCGTTTAGAAATGAAGTATTACGTCATGCACAAGACCACCTGTTGGCAGGTCATGATGGCAGCGGAACAACGGAGAGGCGCGTAGCTGAGTAATGCTGGCAGAGAAGTACTCAGAGGGCAGGTCTTGGTGACGGTGTATTCCACTCGAAAAGTTTACAGAAGCGTCAAAACCTTTTCAAATATTTGATTAGGATGTCTCTGGGCCATTTAATTCGACAGCAGCAGGAAATAAATATATTTTGATAATAAAAGACCACTGTTTCTAGTTCATAGCAATGGCAGCGATTCCGGACCAGCGAGCAAGCATGGTGGCAAACGTGATGGTTAACAATTCGGAGTTCAGTTTCGGCATTTCTGGTGCTATAATTACAGATCAGGGTACAAATTTTATGTCAGTCCCATCGATGCAGTTGTGTCGTCTGATTTGTATCTGAAAACTTTGAACAAGTGATTTCCATCCACAAGCGAATAGACATTCTAAGAGGGTTAACTGCACAATCTAAAATGTTGAGTCAAATGTTCAAATTGTGAGAATTCCTAAGGGACCAAACTGCTTAGGTCATCGGTCCCTAAACTTATACACTACTTAAACTAACTTATGCTAAGAACAACACACACCCATGTCCGAGGGAGGACTCGAACCTCTGGCGGGAGGGTCCACTCAGTCCGTGACATGACGCCTCAAACCGCGCGGCCACTCCGCGCGGCATTTTTGAGTCATTATATAAATATTCATTATGATAATTGGGATATTTGTCTTCAGTACTCCATCTCCATGTATAATTCTAAACTACACATGGGTAAGGTCATTCACAACATGAGTTTGTAATGGTAGAAAGATGTCATCTCCTTTCGAGGTTGTGAAACCTACATTAGGTGCTAATGAGGAATCTGTGAAGAAACTTGTGAAATGAGTAAGACAGGTTTGGTAGAAGGTCAAATGGATGAATACACAGGCACTTAAATATCAGGAATGAACAGGAAAACGTACTGGAAAATTACCACTATATTGAGTGGGCCAGTCAGTTTTAGTGAGAAACAATTATATACTGAAGAGCAGGACAAAGGTTTTAACTAAGTCAAACGTTTCAGGGCGCTGTGGATAGACCGGTAATATTTTTTTATGCAATCGCGTTTTTAGAAAGGAAAGGGGAGTGACGAGAAACTATTTTTTCTAAGGTGGCGTGCCTGCATGGGCAGCTAGGAAGAATTTGATTATCATACTGATCCTCGTCCAGAGTGAAGTAGTGGGTGGCTTGCAGAAGCATCCTCTTGAATCTGGAGTGGTTTTCTCAAGCAACCAGACATCTTGTTAAAAAGTCATCAATGGACACTTAGATCGACTTTGAATGTGTGGAAAATGAAAAACGAGGCGTATGGGTTTGAATACATCTTTATGAAATTACAGGAAGAAGTGCAGAAAAAAAAGAAAAAAAAAGGATTTCTGGCGGAAGTTCGGGAAGAATACCGTGGCTTAAAATTCTCTTACAGGAAACTGAGGGAGTAGTTGAAGCAGGTGATTGACCTAGTGCTGAGAGTACTAGTTGGGGAAAAATAGTGGATGGCTAAATGCCGGGTGGGGGGGGGGGGGGGGGAGGGCAGTTGAGAACAGTGTTTGAAGAGTGGAAAACAAGGATATTAAAAAATTTGAACTACATGGTGGGGCAGGTACGAACGGTAGCAGACGCTAATAACGCCAAAGCAGAATGGCATACCACCCTACTGGTAAACGTGGAGCAGATCGTACTAAATAATACGAGGTTGGAACGCAGCATGAACAAAACAATTGATTATGCAGGGTGGGCGAATAGCTGTAACCAGATTGTATAGGTTTTGACGGACAGTATAAACGATGTAAGATTAGTAGCAGCTACGTTGTAGGGAGCCGTTTTCCATACCCTACACAGGCAACTGAGTTTCACCCCATTGCCGCTGCAGTAGTTCTGACCCGGACTGCAGAGAGGACGAAAAGACTTCATAACAAAACCAACTGAAAGCAGTAGTCGAAGCCAATACATATGGTGCAAGGTTGCACGTGTCATTACGTTTTCCAATAGTAGAATTGAATGCCAAGTATCAGTGTTCTGTTGTACATCATTATCTATATAACGGGGCACACTAAGGAAGTGGGTATGGATACAAACCAAGAAAGTGCTAAAAGTCTCGAAAACGGGGAAACTTATGTTCTATTGTCCATGGAAGAGATACCGGCTTCCAGCAAGTGAATGTCGTGGTCTGCCTAACCAGGGTGGCCTGGACTGACACACAGGCATGTGAAATGCAACTGTTTCTCGGAAAATCTAAAGCGACAGTGTTGGAGGGAAGTGCTACCCCCCCCCCCCCCCCCCCCCAAGTCACATTTTCAGAGAATGGGTGACCATTGGATTTATTCGGTATTCACTCCAGAGACAATAATCCCGAATTGTTACGAGAACCGGAAGCCACAGGGTATAACTGAGATGGAACTAAGGGTCAGTGGCCTCCTAATAAATCGTAGGTTTGTGACACAGCCGCAACAATCTTCCGCACTCTAGCCACGATTGCGGGTGCGACAATGATCGAATTGACACACTCTTTACTGTAACGGTCAGAGAAGCCGTTGCAGATATTGTCAGTTCAGAACTTGGTCTCCAGCAGAACTGAGAGAAGCTGCACAACTATCGTACTAATATAAGCTTTTCAGCTACCAGTACTGCAGCAATTCTGGTCGCCGTTTGTATAATTTGCGTTTTTTTTCCAACCGAAAGACTGAACACCACCCAGAATTACATGCGGACCTGTTATTCGTTACGAGGCTTAGTAATGTGACAGGAAGTAATACTGAGTAATTACGTCGAATCATAGAGCTATGAATTAGTAAATAAAGGGTAAAGAGTAATAGATTATATGTAAAGGATAATACTTTGTGGAATTAGATTTAACTAGAAGGAAAATATATCCAAAAATGGGAGAGTTAATTATGAAGATGTGAACATGTATGTGAGTTAGTAAGAGGGAGGATCTGAGAACAATAAATCCGGACAAATTTTATAAAGGATAGGACAATGTTGCACAGCAGCTTAGTATTGGAGCAAAGACTAAAATTTATTGAACTGCCTGGATCAATGACCAGGTGTAACGAACCTCAAGGAGCACATTGCCATAGGGTGTGCAAGAGAGGGCGTCAGAAACAGCTGATTCAGCACGATTACATGATTACAAAGGAGGTGTAACCATATTACATTAACGGGGCAGCGTGGAGTAGCTACACAGAAAGGATATCCAAGAACGCCTTTTAGGCTTCAAACTTGCTTTATGCAGGGTTTGAAGCTAGGGTTTGAAGCCAGCACAGAACGCTGACAGCCTCGAAAACCTGGAGCACATTCAGTCCCGCATATCAGGGAATCACATCATCGACCACTATATGATCCTCCCCTTCCTTCCAATTCAGGGCTCAGAGTCTGCATCAGTGACACCAACAGAAGGCCAGCTCTGTTAGCTGCAGGATGACCTACTGACATACGACGAAGTGTTGTCTGTCGCTGCCAGTTTGGAGTCTACTTCTACGAGTCTGCAGTAATCTGGCTGTGGAGGGGGAAGAACTTCAACGCTGCAAGCTACCATTTCTGCTGGTCAAAATAATTACCAACTTAAGATGAAGTCTGGGCAGATCTTCCGTGGATGAAGAACTAATCTGTCCAACTGCAAGCTGCTTGGCTTGGGAGAAGGGCCTCAGGTGCTGGCACTCCTTGCCAATGTGTGTACTGCCTTATTAGCTGCATGCTGGTCCGCAGCTAGGGCTATCTTTCATGTCACTCAAATGTTTCAAATGGCTCTAAGCACTATGGGACTCCATATGAGGTCATCAGACCCCTAGACTTAGAACTACTTAAACCTAACTAACCTAAGGACGTCAAACACATCCATGCCCGAGGCAGGATTCGAACCTGCGACAGTAGCAGCAGCGCGGTTCCGGACTGAAGCATCTAGAAACGCTCGTCTACAGCGGCCGGCTTCCATGTCACTGTTGGCACTCCCACCCAACCATGATCGGATCGACCCTCATCAGTGGTATGCAGATTTCTGGAGGCAAGCCACAGAGCAGCTATGCTCAGCGAGAGTTCTGAGGCTTCGCCGGATGTCCGCAGTCACGCCGGGCTGTGGGGTAATGTTGGCCGCCACTCCACGAGTCCACACAACGGATCGCGGGCAACGCGAGGTACCACAGATTCCACTCAGTGCATTTCTGCGACACGGACACAGCATTGCTGTCACCAGGCCGCGCCGACGAGGAGACAGAGCCACTGTAAAACTCTCAGCAATAAATAAATGTTAATTTAATGCTCTCTCTTTGACACCTTGGGCAGGACACAGCTCCTCACCATTACCTCTCTGCTCGACCGTGCTGAACCCTCGTAGGGAGTCACATCCAGTGAACCCCTACAGACTACCAACATTTCCCCCATTACAATTAAATTATGGTTACAGTAACCACATTTTTTACATTGATATTCAGACAGTTAAAAAATTAAGACAATCTTCGTATATTTGTGCAAATATGTAGGATCTGTACAGATATTCTTGGTAGAGGAGTTTGAGTTTCAATTTGAGTAACAGGAGAAATAGCTTATTGGAATAATTCTATTGGGCAAGCCTTATCTGTGATAGTAATTAAAATATTCATCAGTACCACAGAAACTTTGAGTCAGCACCATATTCCTTATTTCCTCTTTTAAAGTATGCCGTTTTTATATTTCTTTGATTTCTTTTTTATGCAAAGAGATGATCAGAGTTTTAGACTTTGCTGGTATAAGGTTTTGTATGAATGTCTCTATGAAAATTATATCCATCTGGTTTCATATCTATGAACTTAAGTGTTTAATGTAGAGAATTTGATGTTAAGAAGGATATAAATTCATTCATGTATAAAATAGAAAGTATCATGATTTCAATTCCTTTATTATTTTTCTACGTGCCTCTCTGTGGAAATCATGCCTGAGTTCCAAAGTGCTACTGTCAGTCTAGGACAATGATGGTGCGCGTGGAGTTAAAATGAATATGATGCATAGCTATACTGATATACAGAAAAGAAAATAATTTTAGGCCTTATAACATACGATTCGCCACAGAATTATTTGCACAGCCTTTTTTCCTTGGAAGTCTTAACTCTTTTCCTGTGCTGCATAGCTGTGCTGCATAGCTGTGCTGCGTAGTTACCACAGAGTGAAAAAAGATCACCCAGAATGTCGTCTCACACGAGAAAAATAATCGCAGTGAGCCAGAAGAGGACGGGAAGAATCGAAAACCTACTTCGCACGCACCTGCAGCAAACGCCTGTTCGTCTGATTTCTGTCGGAGTGGCTCCTAGCGGCTGAAAGTGCTCCGTCGCTAGTGTCCTGTATCCACAGGAGCCTCCAGCGGTCTTCCGTCCCTGTTCCGCCGGCGTTTACCAGGGAGTTCCTGACTCTGGTTGTTGTCTATCACGTAGTGAAGAAGGCGCCACTATGATACTTGGAGAAGATGCATATGCAGTACATACAAAGTGTTCAGGAGGAATTGTCAATATTCAGGAATATGACAAGAAAGTTCATTTGAAGCAAAAAATTTCGTATGAACGTATGCCCTGTTCCGAATGGTTTCCGAGATAGACCACATGGAATGTACATTGTTATTTATTTCTTCTATTATTCAGTACACTATCCTTGTTTACAACGTACCACAGTGGTGTAGAGGAAGTCGAGACGAAAAACTTGATATAGCACACTTGTCAGCGCGGGATGTTTACTATTTTCTCGCTCTCTTCGTGCAAACTGCTAGTTCTTGAGAAAAACTGATAGGAACTTTTCGTAGAAAATTTAATTTAGTTAAATTAAACTGTACTGTGACTCGTTCTCTATAACGGCCGCGGTTTTCGAGTCATGTAAGAAAAACTACAAAAGTGACACTAAAAGTGTTCTGTCTCTGAAACCATTTGGAATAGGGACTATGTCTCAAGTTTTTTGCTTCAATGACCGTTGCTGTCACATCCCTGAATACTGACAATTCCTCCTGAGACATCCTCTATATTTTATGTACTCTGTTGAGGTTGTATTATGGCTTTGCAAGTGAATCCTAATGACGCTTCATAACAAATATCAAGACTTTGAAAGATCACTCAAGTATGCTAAAAAGATTACTTTATAATCCCATTCCTCGAACATCTTTATTGTCTGTTACCTCATCGTTGTCCCACAATGTAGCGGGGTCCGCTCTTTTGGTTCTCTGTCCCCATTTGACGCAAACTGGTACCTGGTCAGGGTGGAGACCCACTATCTTGAGATCTATGTGTAGGGTATATAGCCAACGTTGTCTCGCACTGCCAATAGGTCGTTTTCTGTCGCCTGTCAACGGAAATTTGCAGTTTGCTATTGTATCTTAGTCTGCTCGAAGTATGTGTCCATACCACCGTAGCCGGTTTTCCCTTATCTTCTCATCGATAAGTTCCCCTCCGTATCGCCTGCCAGTTTCGTCACTGCTCACACGTTCATGAAGTGTCAGGCCAGATGTCCACTGAAGCAATTTGGTTTCCATGACAGCAAGGCATTACACTGCTTCTTTTGTTGTCGCCATGATTCTACAATGCACAAGGCAAGTGGGCGTATTGCAGGGCTGCATATTTTCGACTTGAATCAGTCCGGGATCTTCTAATCGCAAAGCGCACCGGTGGTCGTTGTCTGCCATTTAAGCGATGCATACGCGGGTGTCATGCGACGGCCACCCGAAACAAACGCGACGAATAATAACAAACAAAAAGTGAGTTTAAAAAGTGATGAACTTCTTAAGGAGGCGACGATTCGGTTAGCACTCGAACTTATTCTTTAATCTATACTGTCGGAAGAAAGAGTTATTTTTCAAAAGTCAACGAGATGTGTTTTCCCTTATAAACCCTGAACAATCCATGTAAATGCGGGAAAACTGCATTTATTTGATATGGTACGTGTCGTTTCAGTTTATATTTTCCATGTCTGTATGACAAATACCACCCTGCAACGTGTGACGTCGAGAGCATGTCCGACGACCTACATTACTCATGTGGTCTGCCACATCGTGTCATACTATATTTCTGAATGTCATTCGCATCATTACTTTTGGAGGTTTGACTTGGACCTTCCAAGACTGTCTCTCGTCCTTGAAAATTTAATTAAAAATAGTAGACAGATAAATGGTTCAAGTGGCTCTGAGCACTATGGGACTTAACATCTGAGGTCATCAGTCCCCTAGAACTTAAAAATACTTAAAGCTAACTAACCTAAGGACATCACACACATGCATGCCCGAGGCAGGATTCGAACCTGCGACCGTAGCGGTCACGCGGTTCCAGACTGAAGCCGCTAAAACCGCTCGGACACAACAGACAGATAAATAAAATATGAAATTCACTACAACTTCATGTAAATGCACGTGGCTTTTTCATTATATTATCTCTTCAACGGGATATAAATTAAATAATGTGACCAGTGACGAAAAAATATATATTAAAAAGTAAGCGGCAGTAGGGTTCGAACAGTTGCCTCATCTAGAACGGTCTTACCTCGCGCATTTTGGCTGATCTCATTTTGTTCCCTGCATTTGTTCTGGGCGAACGTCTCATGATACCCGTTCAAGTTCACCGTTGATCCGTTCACTCAGCTCTTCTATTACAGAATACGCTGAGGTACCGTGCCGTCACTTGACCACAATGACTCCTTGCAATCTGCACAGATACACATCAGTTACATAATAGGCGCGTAAAACTTCTCATGCTATTTTCTCGGAACTACCAGAGTACTGCACCTTACTACTTGAACATTAAGTTGTTTTGATGGCCTACTAAAGGTGTGCAAAGTTTGAAGCAAACCCGTAAGCTCAATGTCGTGGCCTCCCATTGTAAGTGAAGGAGAGATATTGGCTGTAGCCCAAATAGTTGAAAGCGGCTATCGATTTTTCGCGTTTGATAAAGTGAACTAAGAATTCAAATTAACTGTTACAGAATTTTCTCCTGTGAGGACGCAAGCATGTCATCTCAAGTGAGGAACCATTCATGTGCCTATGGTGGCAGCCATTATTTTCGTCGTAGCAGCAAAATCAGGTAGCAAACAGCCTGCACTATCCATTGTTTGATTTAGACTTCATGTGAAGATAAATGTCAATGAGGAACGTAAAAGACAAATTATTTCAGAACGTTAATAATACACCCAAGTATATTCTAGTTTACACACACACACACACACACACACACACACACACACACACACACACACACAGACAGAACTTTCTCGCAGCCAAATGTGTTGCATAATTATTTAAGTCAGGCAAGAGCAAAGTAATTATGTATGTAACGTGCCTTACACTGACACGGCTCCACAGTTAGAACCCATCATCTTTACGTCGACATTTAATGGTGGTATGTTACAAGTATCCGATGAAATTACGGGAGTAACAGAGTGTTCGACAAAAGACTCGGAAGGGCAAATACAAGCTCTGTTCGGTTTTCAAATGAATCTCGCACCATTAATCATGCAAATTAGTGGCAAATCCAGGCAACGATTATGAGGGTGGTGGCGATCACGCACCGCTCTCGCCGATGTAGACTATAAAAATAACTCTGCGATCTGGTGATGGTCTTGGCCATGGAAGATGCAGAAGTTCATACGCGCGTTCACAAAACCAGTCCTGGACGGTGGGAGTTGTGTGAACAGGGACACTGTCTTATTACAACACCATTGTACAGCAAACATTGTACCATGGGATGGGCTTGTCTGCCAAAATGGTCACATAATCCTTGGCAGTACTGCGACTTTGCAGAGCACGCATGAGATCCATGGAATACCACGCTAAGACTCCCCATATCATAACCAAACTCTTGCGATGTTTCACTCTTGGGATGTAAACTCAGCCAGAAGTTGGCAACAGTGTGCAGCAAGACTCATCCAAGCAAAGGACTTTTTCCACTGCTACATAGTCCAGGTCTTATGGCTGCAAAACAACGTCTACGTATTAAGGGCATTTACATGACCGATGAGTGGTTTTGGAATTCAAGCTCGCCCTGTAATTTCCTGCTTCTGGAGTTCCGTTCATCTCGTTTCGGCGCTGACAGGGTTGCGAACGCGTCAAAAGCAGTCACTTTAGCAACTGTCATTCTCTTATTTTTCGTCACAGTTCTCTTCAGTGACGTCTGTCACGGTTATTCAGCACAGATTTTCGTCCGGATGATGTTTTATCGCTTTCCCTGTATGCCTTACAAATCTTGGATATGATGAGTGAAGCACCGAACATTCGCGTACGTTCTTGTTTCAGAAGCACCCACCATACGACGAGCAGCAATTTTCCCACGTTCGAATTAACTTAGCTCCAACATAATGAAGCCACACCCGTTCGTGGTCAACTACAACAGCGCAACCTGCTGGCTTGGCTTGCATCTGGATTTATGTTCAAGCATGCATTTCCCGCGGTATTATTGTCAAACCCCTGTACTTTCCAGTTGATTTAATTATATTACAGCAAATTTCAATAATTCACGTTCATTTACGCGTTATTAGTTTTACACAACAAGTCATGCTAACTATATTGACAGATCAATTCTGTCGAAACGGAGAAATGTATTACCTACCTAAATAGTTACATAAAAGTATTGTCATTCTATATCTTTACCTGTTTATGTAAGTGTGCTTTGAGTATGTGTCTGTCGAATTAAGCCATCTGCCGCAGGCAAGAGTACAAGCGAAGCTAGGCCAAATGTAGGTTACGCAAAAGTACAGGGTGTGAAAGAAAAACGCGCTCCTTAATGTTTATACACAAAAGGCAGCGACCTGACTGACTGGCGAATTATCATCGCCCAGCCTAAACCGCCAAGACAGAAACTTGAAATTTGGAGAAAGTGTGGATCTTATACTGTAGGTGTCGTTTAAGTGGGGCTATTTCGAAATAGGGGATGAAGGCTTTTTAAAAAAAAAAAAATTCGCTATTAAGGCAATTTTGAAGCTAGACTTACGAAAATTGACTTTAGGTTCCATGGTCAGAAATAAAAAAATACGTGTTCCAGCATTTTTGGAAATTTAACTCTATGGGTGTGAAATAGTGCGTGAAAACTTTTTTTCAAATCATTGTTAAAGAACTACTGAAGTATTTTTAAAGCTACATTTTTAACAATGTTATTTGACTGCTCGGTTACAAATAAAAAATATGTTTTTCAGTGTTTTTGGTTGTGAACTAGGGGATGAGATTTTTTTATGTAAATGTTTACTATGAAAGTATTTTTAAAGCTAAATGTATGAAAATTTAAATTTGGCCACTCAGTTAGAAATAAACAAATACATGTTTCGCTGTTTTTGGAAATTCGACCCCTATGGGGGTGAGAGGGGAGATTAATGTTTTTATGGAAATATTTTATTGTGCAAGCATTTTTGAAGCTAAACCTGTGGAAATTTATATTTGGCTTCTCTGTAAGAAATAAGACACACGCATGTCACTATTTTTTGGAAATTCAAACCCGACGATGGTAAAATAGGGTGTAAAATGTTCTAACAAAATATTTCATTGCAAAATTTCATTTCAAAATTGGATATTGGCTTCTCAATTAGTAATGAAAAATTGCGTGTTTGACTGTTTTTGAAAATTCAACCCCTAAGGGGGTGAAATAGGGTCAGACTTTTTCACTGACTTATCACTGCTCAGCCCAAACCGCTAAGGATAGAAATTTGAAGTTTGGACTGGGCATGGAGCTATATTGTATCCATCGTTTAAGAAGGGATAGTCCGAAATTCCACTCCTAAGGGGGTGACATAGGGGATAAAAGGTTTTTTGAAAGCTAGAACTAAGAAAACTGGTATTTGATTTCTCAGTCATAAAATAAAAAATACGTGTTTCAGTGTTTCTGGAAATTCACCTCCTAAGAGTGTACAATAGGGGATGAAAATTTTTAAAAAATATCTCGTGACATCAAAAAATTTGAAAGTTAAATTTATGAAAATTGTTATCTCACTTCGCGTTTAGATACAAAGAAATAGTTGCTAGGGGATGAAACTGCTATGGAAATATCTCCACAAGATGATAAAAAGAGGCATGATTAACAAAAACTTTGGACTCCAGCTACCGGAATCGCTTTTTGGTCAGAAGTACATTCGGAAAAGACCATTCTTATACGGCCTTAATTAGCGTGAAAAACTTAGGTGTTGCAATTAATGAACAACATAAAAATTCGAGTAAATAAAAACAAAGAAATCTCTGAAGGCCATACAGTCTGCGAGAGCGAAGGAGCGGGGACTTAGCTAGTTAGTCCACAAAAATGGAATGGTATTATTGGCAACACTGAATGTTGTAACATATTTCAGTTAGGTACATTTTCTGACATGGAGTGCTGGGTGGGTCTGTACATGCTGTGGCTGTGAAGGCATTTTACAAAAACTATGTTACTGCTGCTAGACGGGAATACCGTCGTTATCTCAATGTTAGACGGAATGATCCTGTTACATCGAGAAATGCAATCAAGTTATGGGTGAAAACCTTTGAAGCAATATGAAGTGCACTTAAGCTGAAATCGCCAGGCAGGGCCGGAAGTAGTCACTCACAATAACGAATAGAGGAAGTGTAAAATGTTGTAACCAACAGTCCATAGTAGCGGTCGTCAAGCTGCGACCGCAGGCCGCATGCGGCACGAATCAAGTGATCGTGCGGGCCGCGGTTCTCAACCGCTTCTAGCAATTAACAGCAGAATCAAAAAACATCAACAAACGTTAGGAGCTTCTTAAGAGTGTATATTTCTGTCTTAGTAAAAACAAAAATACTTACCGAGAGAGTAACATTTTAAGATTTGCATAACTTTAACTGACGTTGGTGAATTCGACCGTGAGCTTCGCGGAGTGAGCTGCGCAGTGTGGTACTTAGTGCGGCCACTGCTGGGTTAATGGAAGTGCGAGTCGGAATATTGTATTATTTGTTATCCGATACTGACAACTGACGAGCGTGCGCAGCTAGCACTGGACAGCTAAATGTCAAACAGAAGTAACGTGGATACGTAAATGCGCGTTATAGGGACGGCCATCTTCAAATGTGAGACACGTTTGTACCAAGTAATATTAAATCAGATTAATGCTGTTGCAATGTGAATAAAGAATAATAGAAAAATGACATTCAAAACATTTAATAAACATCTGTGATCGTGTCTCATATCGCAGTTACTGTTATTAATTAATATGACATACTAATTCGTGGAGGTTATCAACTAATAGTAAGATCGGTAGGGCAAGGTGCGGTAAAGTGGCCAGGATGGGAAAAGTGGCCACTGGATATCTTTGGCCCTGAACAGCGCTGTTGCCTTCCGAGAAGTGGTCACACTAGTTCTAAAATACATAGACATTGTTCTCAGTGAGATTAACAGAGGAAGCTGTTCCGTTATTTTTTACATTACAACATTTTTTTGTTTTTGAAAGACTCACGTTAATTTAATTATATTACAGCAAACTTCAATAATTCACGTTCATTTACGCGTTATTAGTTTTACACAAAAAGTCATGCTAACTGTGTTGACAGATCAATTCTGTCGAAACGGAGAAATGTATTACCTACCTAAATAGTTACATAAAAGTATTGTCATTCTACATCTTTACCTGTTTATGTAAGTGTACTTTGAGTATGTGTCTGTCGAATTAAGCCATCTGTCGCAGGCAAGACTCACGGTTGTTATCTTTGTTACTACACTTGTATGGGGAGTCAGAATTTTTCCAATATCAATGTTTAAACAACGTCTTTTGGGCTACAAATACAGGGTGTTACATAAAGGTACGGCCAAACTTTCAGGAAACATTCCTCACACACAAATAAAGAAAAGATGTTATGTGGACATGTGTCCGGAAACGCTTAATTTCCTTGTTAGAGCTCATTTTAGTTTCGTCAGTATGTACAGTACTTCCTCGATTCACCGCCAGTTGGCCCAATTGAAGGAAGGTAATGTTGACTTCGGTGCTTGTGTTGACATGCGACTCATTGCTCTACAGTACTAGCATCAAGCACATCAGTACGTAGCATCAACAGGTTAGTGTTCATCACGAACGTGGTTTTGCAGTCAATGCAATGTTTACAAATGCGGAGTTGGCAGATGCCCATTTGATGTATGGATTAGCACGGGGCAATAGCCGTGGCGCGGTACATTTTTATCGAGACAGATTTCCAGAAAGAAGGTGTCCCGACGGGAAGACGTTCGAAGCAATTGATCGGCGTCTTAGGGAGCACGGAACATTCCAGCCTATAACTCGCGACTGGGGAAGACCTAGAACGACGAGGACACCTGCAATGGACGAGGCAATTCTTCGTGCAGTTGACGATAACCCCAATGTCAGCGTCAGAGAAGTTGCTGCTGTACAAGGTAACGTTCACCACGTCACTGAATGGAGAGTGCTACGGGAGAACCAGTTGTTTCCGTACCATGTACAGCGTGTGCAGGCACTATCAGCAGCTGATCGGCCTCCACGGGTACACTTCTGCGAATGGTTCATCCAACAAGTGTCAATCCTCATTTCAGTGCAAATGCTCTCTTTACAGATGAGGCTTCATTCCAACGTGATCAAATTGTAAATTTTCACAATCAACATGTGTGGGCTGACGAGAATCCGCACGCAATTCTGCAATCACGTCATCAACACAGATTTTCTGTGAACGTTTGGGCAGGCATTGTTGGTGATGTCTTGATTCGGCCCCATGTTCTTCCACCTACGCTCAATGGAGCACGCTATCATGATTTCATACGGGATACTCTACCTGTGCTGCTAGAACATGTGCCTTTACAAGTACGACACAACATGTGGTTCACGCACGATGGAGCTCCTGCACATTTCAGTCGAAGTGTTCGTACGCTTCTCAACAACAGTTTCGGTGACCGATGGATTGGTAGAGGCGGACCAATTCCATGGCCTCCACGCTCTCCTGACCTCAACCCTCTTGACTTTCATTTATGGGGGCATTTGAAAGCTCTTGTCTACGCAACCCCGGTACCAAATGTAGACACTCTTCGTGCTCGTATTGTGGACGGCTGTGATACAATACGCCATTCTCCAGGGCTGCATCAGCGCATCAGTGATTCCATGCGACGGAGGGTGGATGCATGTATCCTCGCTAACGGAGGACATTTTGAACATTTCCTGTAACAAAGTGTTTGAAGTCACGCTGGTACGTTCTGTTGCTGTGTGATTCCACTCCATGATTAATGTGATTTGAAGAGAAGTAATATAATGAGCTCTAACATGGAAAGTAAGCGTTTCCGGACACATGTCCACATAACATATTTTCTTTCTTTGTGTGTGAGGAATGTTTCCTGAAAGTTTGGCCGTACCTTTTTGTAACACCCTGTATACTTTCTTGCTATTCGTTTCAGCCTGACAATTTTTTCTGTTGATCATTAGTGCCATCATGGCTTCTGATCAGGAAAAGTGATCACAGTACCCGTCGGGAAAAGTGAACGAGGTGATCACCTCAATAAGAATTAGTTCCAAGCAATACGCATAATACAACAGATAAACTGACTTCTAGGCCCTTTTATGTACAAAGCTATTGTGGTGTCACCGCCAGACACCACACTTGCTAAGTGGTAGTTTTAAATCGGCCGCGGTCCATTAGTACATGTCGGACCCGTGTGTCGCCACTGTGTGATCGCAGACCGAGCGCCACCACAAGGCAGGTCTCGAGATACGGACTAGCACTCGCCCCAGTTGTACAGACGACTTTGCTAGCGACTACATGGACGAAGCATTGCTCATTAGCCGAGCCAATAGTTAGAATAGCCTTCAGCTAAGTCAATGGCTACGACCTAGCAAGGCGCCATTAGTAACATTGCATGTATCTATGGAGTCTCACTTATATCGTCAATAGCGATGTACCAAGAATGGATTAAAGTTAAGTATTCCAGAAGCTACGTACTTTTCTTCATAGCATTCATTACGTATCCTGTTACAGACCTATCTCTTGCCTGCGTGAACTAAACGCGTGCCTTTCGGCTACTTCCGTGGCGTGGCTGTCTTGCTACGCCACAACAGTTGGCGACGAGGATGGGATTCGAACCCACGCGTGCAAACCCAGTGTAACTGTCCGAATTTTATCGCTTGCAGAATCAGCAGACGCAAGCGTTATTGGATGCCCTTGGACAGCTCGTCCAGGGTCAACGTGCACTGCAAAAGAATGCGGCAGCCGCCGCTTCACCGCTACCGCAGCCACCACATGCAGTTGCACCCCCATTCCGTAATTTTCAAGCGGACGTGGAAACGTGGACGGAGTGGTCACGCCAATTTCGATTTCATCTCGCCGCCTACAGAATTCAAGGTAACGAGCGGCAGCCTCACTTATTGTCGTGTGTAGGGGTGCAAACGTACCGTGTGATAGTGAAATTATTTCCCCGACGCGACGTAGCAGCTCTGTCCTATGAAGAAATTTTTTCTGCTTTAGATGCCTATTTCAAGGAAACAGTCAATGTAGTTGCCAAGAGGTATACTTTCTTTCGTACGAAACGTACGGCCGGTCAAACTAATCGGGAGTGGGTTGCAACTTTGCAAGGCCTTACAAGGGATTGTGCTTTTGAGTGTGAATGTGGCCTCCCTTATTCAGATACAATGGTACGTGATGCAATTGCACAGAACGTTTCTGATGTTCGTATACGGGAACAGATTTTGAAACTAGTTAATCCCTCCCTTCAACAAGTGATAGACATATTAGATAGACAAGACACACTTGACTTTGCACAGGAATCATTTGAAACTTCGCCAGCCGTGTGTCACATTAACCGGCCCGCCGGGCGCGCTGCACGGACCGATAAACAGCCCTCGCGCTCGTCCGCGCAGCTGCCGGCTAGCTGTCCACGTGTGCCGCGCAAGCATGCAAATGCAGTGAAATCATGCCCGCGATGTGCCACTAGACATTCGCGTGAGAATTGCCAGTCACGCCAAGCTATTTGTTTTTACTGTAATAAGAAAGGACATGTTCAAAGTGTTTGCCAGAAAAAGCTCAGATCAGACACTCTTAATCATTCCAGGCCCTTTGCTTCGTGCCAGAATCGAACCAAGGACACTCAGGCTCGTGGACCTTCGCCCGTGGACATTCATGTAGTTAATTCCACTCCGTCCAGTGCCACTTTCTCTAACAGTGACTGTGTTCGTCCCACAAAAATGTGCGTCGACGTCGCCGGAAATCACGTCAATTAGCAAGTGATGCTGTACCTGTATCAGTTCAAATTGCACGAGACAGTCGCTCTTGTCGTCAGCATGACAATAAACTTTTTGTAGATTTGGACTTTAATGGCAAGGTCATACCATTCCAGCTCGATACCGGAGCTGCAGTTTCAATGATAAATCACGACACGTACAAACAACTGGGCAAACCTCCGTTGCGTGCCGCAAATGTTCAGCTAAATAGTTATTCTGGTCAGAGTATCCCTGTGTTAGGACAGTGCACTCTTCTTGCAACATACAAGGGACAAACCAAACTTGTGTCATTTTACGTTCTTCGTTCTTCTACAGCAGTGAACTTGTTTGCTTTAGATTTATTTCAGTTGTTTAACATGTCTATAGTAAATCAGGTCCTATCAGTGAATCAGACTGTGCCTTCAGACAGTGTTTCTCGTCTGTGTGAAGAATTTGCAGACATTTTTGCACCGGGCTTAGGTTGCGCTCAGAACTATGAAGCACATTTGGAACTGAAAGTCAATGCGCAACCGAAATTTTTCAGAGTGCGCAATGTTCCTCACGCATTGCGTGATGAGGTCGCAAGAACATTAAACGATTTAGAATCACAAGAAGTAATTGAACGTGTGCAGGCTTCTCTCTGGGCCTCACCCTTAGTAATTTTGCCAAAACCTTCCGGAAAACTGAGACTTCGTGTGGACTTCAAGGCAACAGTGAATCCACAACTAGTGAGTGCAACTTATCCTTTACCCCACCCGGAAGATCTTTTTGATAAACTGTTCCCGGGTAAATACTTTTCGAAGTTGGACCTAGCAGATGCGTACTTGCAAATCCCAGTGGACGTCGAATCCCAGCGCGTCTTGGTGGTTAACACGCATCTTGGTTTGTACCGATTCAAAAGACTGCCATTTTGGTGTGCATCCGCCCCTGCATTGTTTCAGCAATATTTACAAAGTGTTTGTGCGTTGGTCCCTACTGCAGAGAACTATCTGGACGATATTGTGATCTCCGGAAAGACAGCACATGAGCAGTTAGCACACCTACGAACATTATTTCAAGTGTTGCGACAAAATGGTCTTTGCTTGCGGAAGGACAAATGTGTGTTTTTTGCTCGTGACTTACCATACCTGGGACATGTAATCAATGCCCAAGGCATGCATCTGAGTCCAGACTTGCCTTCGCCGAAGAATTTGAAGCAGCTACAGAGTGTGCTGGGAAAAATTAATTACTACCACAGGTATATCCCGCGTGCCTCTTCCATTTCAGCTCCGCTTCATAGCTTACGCCGTAAGGGTGTTCCCTTCGTCTGGACGACGGAATGCGAACGCGCCTTTCGCCAGTTGAAATCGGCGTTGCTTTCAAATACTTGCCTTACGCCATTCGATCCCCAGAAACCCCTTTTGTTGATGGTAGATGCATCGGATTTCCGGATCGGTGCTGTGCTTGCGCACAGAGATGGGTCGCATGATCGCCCTATTGCCTTTGCGTCCAAATTGCTCTCGTCTGCGCAAAGATATTATTCACAGATAGAGAAAGAAGCTTTGGCTCTCGTGTTTGGTGTTACTAATTTCCATGATTTCTTGTATGGTCGTCACTTTACCATCATCACAGACCACAAACCTTTGACGTCGCTTTTTCATCCGAACAAGCCTGTACCTCCGCGTACAGCGCAGAAATTCATTCGCTGGTCTATTTTCCTCTCGCAGTACCGCTACGATATCTTGTATCGGTCCACTGCTAAGCACAGAAAGGCCGATGCGTTGTCTCGTTTGCCTGTTGCTGAGGATAGAGCATTCGATTCTTCCGAACTTGCTTGCATGTTCATTGATTCGGAAACGAATGAAGTCGTCGAATCGTTTCCGATTGATTTTCGTCGTGTAGCTACAGCCACAGCTGCTGACCCTGTCCTTGCTACCGTTTTGCGTTTTGTTGCTACGCAATGGCCCTTGTCAAAGTCACGGATCGAGGATCCGTTGGTTCGCCGATTATTTGCTCATAAGGAGAGACTTTTTGTTCGACGTGGTGTTTTGTTGTTGCGTCCTGATAATGATCAGTCCAGAGTCGTGGTCCCACGTTCGTTACAGTCCTCTGTTTTACGGCTTCTTCACCAAGGACATTGGGGTATAGTGCGAAAGAAACAACTTGCTCGTCAGCACTGTACTTGGTTCGGAATCGATGCTGCGATTACGAATATGTGTTCTTCTTGCATGGCGTGTGCCGAACAACAATCCGCACCGCCGCAGAACGTCTTTGCATGGCCAAAAGCCACTTCCCCTTGGCAACGCTTGCACATCGATTTTGCTGGTCCATTCTGGAATGCTCGATGGTTGGTTCTGGTAGATGCCTTCAGTAATTTTCTTTTTGTTGTCCGGATGTCTTCCATGACGTCAACTGCCACCATCCAAGCGTTGTCTGCTATCTTTTGCATTGAAGGTCTTCCACACACTATTGTTTCCGACAATGGCCCACAATTCACGTCCGCAGAATTTCAGTCATTCTGCCAGGCCAATGGTATTCAACATCTGACATCCGCGCCGTTTTCGCCTCAGTCAAACGGTGCCGCTGAACGATTGGTCCGGACTTTCAAGTCACAGATGTTGAAGTTGAAAGAGTCGCATTCTCGGGAGGACGCGTTGTTGCTCTTTTTGTCATCGTATCGCTCTCAGCCCCGAGATGGTCGCTCGCCGGCTGAGTTGCTCCACGGTCGTCCTCATCGAACCTTGATGTCTTTGCTGCACCCGCTGCATCAGGTTCCTGTGCAGCGGCAGACTTCTGCTTTTGCTCCAGGCGATGTTGTATTCTATTGCAACTATCGAGGTTCACGGCGTTGGCTCGCAGGGCGCATTCTTCGCTGCCTCGGCCGCGCGATGTGTTTGGTTGTAAGTAGGCTGTTTATGTTTTCTTATTGGCAACGTTACGTAACGCCACCTTTGTATAAAAATCACTGGCTGTGCTGTGTGCAGTCTGTGGCTGCTTTGCATTGTTGTCTGCCATTGTAGTGTTGGGCAGCTGGATGTGAACAGCGCGTAGCGTTGCGCAGTTGGAGGTGAGCCGCCAGCAGTGGTGGATGTGGGGAGAGAGATGGCGGAGTTTTGTAATTTGTCATGAACTGCTACATATTTTATGACTATTAAGGTAAATACATTGTTTGTTCTCTATTAATATCTTTCATTTGCTAACTATCCCTATCAGTAGTTAGTGCCTTCTGTAGTTTGAATCTTTTATTTAGCTGGCAGTAGTGGCGCTCGCTGTATTGCAGTAGTTCGAGTAATGAAGATTTTCGTGAGGTAAGTGATTTCTGAAAGGTATAGTTTAATGTTACTCAGGGCCATTCTTTTGCAGGGATCTTTGATAGTCAGATTGCGTTGCGCTAAAAACATTGTGTGTCAGTTTAAGCACAGTCTTGTATAATTGTTGAAAGGGGACGTTTCATGGTTTTGGGGGCCTCTGGTAAGGTGCGTCGGCATCTCAATCAGTTGCGCCTCTGTCGTCGCACGGGTTCTGCCGCTCCCCGTCTGCTTTCAGCGACGGTACCGTCCGGTCAGCGCCCTCGGGACCTATCTACTGGCTCGCCTCATCCCCAGGTGTTACCGACGATGCCTTCTATTTTGCCCCATGGCGACGCGCCGCTGCCGCCTCCGCCGCCACCGCCTGTCCTCCAGCCGGCGCCGCCCGCAGTGGACGCTTCGCTGCAGCCGCCAAGCGCCTCCTTGGGTCACGCGCTGCCAGTCGCTTCTCGTGACCAGCCGTCCTCCGCCATGGACCTCTTGCCCGCTCCGGGCCACATGGCGTCTTTGCGCGTCGGGTACCCCGACGCAATGGAGGTCGAGCCTTCGGCCCCTCCTGTCTCTTTACGGGCGCATACACCGCATGTTGACGTGCACCCTGGACTAGGTTTTCAGGCGTTTCCTAGCTCCCCTCGGACCGAATGAGGTGGCACAGCCTCGCCTGTTGTTAGGCTCCCCACCACATCGGATACATCAACATGGGGTCCTCCCCACGGCGGGCGGAAGCCTTATAAGACGACCGTTCGCCGATTTGCGGGGGAGGAATGTGGTGTCACCGCCAGACACCACACTTGCTAGGTGGTAGTTTTAAATCGGCCGCGGTCCATTAGTACATGTCGGATCCGCGTGTCGCCACTGTGTGATCGCAGACCGAGCGCCACCACAAGGCAGGTCTCGTGATACGGACTAGCACTCGCCCCAGTTGTACGGACGACTTTGCTAGCGACTACATGGACGAAGCATTGCTCATTAGCCGAGCCAATAGTTAGAATAGCCTTCAGCTAAGTCAATGGCTACGACCTAGCAAGGCGCCATTAGTAACATTGCATGTATCTATGGAGTCTCACTTATATCGTCAATAGCGATGTACCAAGAATGGATTAAAGTTAAGTATTCCAGAAGCTACGTACTTTTCTTTATAGCATTCATTACGTATCCTGTTACAGACCTATCTCTTGCCTGCGTGAACTAAACGCGTGCCTTTCGGCTACTTCCGTGGCGTGGCTGTCTTGCTACGCCACAACAGTTGGCGACGAGGATGGGATTCGAACCCACGCGTGCAAACCCAGTGTAACTGTCCGAATTTTATCGCTTGCAGAATCAGCAGACGCAAGCGTTATTGGATGCCCTTGGACAGCTCGTCCAGGGTCAACGTGCACTGCAAAAGAATGCGGCAGCCGCCGCTTCACCGCTACCGCAGCCACCACATGCAGTTGCACCCCCATTCCGTAATTTTCAAGCGGACGTGGAAACGTCGACGGAGTGGTCACGCCAATTTCGATTTCATCTCGCCGCCTACAGAATTCAAGGTAACGAGCGGCAGCCTCACTTATTGTCGTGTGTAGGGGTGCAAACGTACCGTGTGATAGTGAAATTATTTCCCCGACGCGACGTAGCAGCTCTGTCCTATGAAGAAATTTTTTCTGCTTTAGATGCCTATTTCAAGGAAACAGTCAATGTAGTTGCCAAGAGGTATACTTTCTTTCGTACGAAACGTACGGCCGGTCAAACTAATCGGGAGTGGGTTGCAACTTTGCAAGGCCTTACAAGGGATTGTGCTTTTGAGTGTGAATGTGGCCTCCCTTATTCAGATACAATGGTACGTGATGCAATTGCACAGAACGTTTCTGATGTTCGTATACGGGAACAGATTTTGAAACTAGTTAATCCCTCCCTTCAACAAGTGATAGACATATTAGATAGACAAGACACACTTGACTTTGCACAGGAATCATTTGAAACTTCGCCAGCCGTGTGTCACATTAACCGGCCCGCCGGGCGCGCTGCACAGACCGATAAACAGCCCTCGCGCTCGTCCGCGCAGCTGCCGGCTAGCTGTCCACGTGTGCCGCGCAAGCATGCAAATGCAGTGAAATCATGCCCGCGATGTGCCACTAGACATTCGCGTGAGAATTGCCAGTCACGCCAAGCTATTTGTTTTTACTGTAATAAGAAAGGACATGTTCAAAGTGTTTGCCAGAAAAAGCTCAGATCAGACACTCTTAATCATTCCAGGCCCTTTGCTTCGTGCCAGAATCGAACCAAGGACACTCAGGCTCGTGGACCTTCGCCCGTGGACATTCATGTAGTTAATTCCACTCCGTCCAGTGCCACTTTCTCTAACAGTGACTGTGTTCGTCCCACAAAAATGTGCGTCGACGTCGCCGGAAATCACGTCAATTAGCAAGTGATGCTGTACCTGTATCAGTTCAAATTGCACGAGACAGTCGCTCTTGTCGTCAGCATGACAATAAACTTTTTGTAGATTTGGACTTTAATGGCAAGGTCATACCATTCCAGCTCGATACCGGAGCTGCAGTTTCAATGATAAATCACGACACGTACAAACAACTGGGCAAACCTCCGTTGCGTGCCGCAAATGTTCAGCTAAATAGTTATTCTGGTCAGAGTATCCCTGTGTTAGGACAGTGCACTCTTCTTGCAACATACAAGGGACAAACCAAACTTGTGTCATTTTACGTTCTTCGTTCTTCTACAGCAGTGAACTTGTTTGCTTTAGATTTATTTCAGTTGTTTAACATGTCTATAGTAAATCAGGTCCTATCAGTGAATCAGACTGTGCCTTCAGACAGTGTTTCTCGTCTGTGTGAAGAATTTGCAGACATTTTTGCACCGGGCTTAGGTTGCGCTCAGAACTATGAAGCACATTTGGAACTGAAAGTCAATGCGCAACCGAAATTTTTCAGAGTGCGCAATGTTCCTCACGCATTGCGTGATGAGGTCGCAAGAACATTAAACGATTTAGAATCACAAGAAGTAATTGAACGTGTGCAGGCTTCTCTCTGGGCCTCACCCTTAGTAATTTTGCCAAAACCTTCCGGAAAACTGAGACTTCGTGTGGACTTCAAGGCAACAGTGAATCCACAACTAGTGAGTGCAACTTATCCTTTACCCCACCCGGAAGATCTTTTTGATAAACTGTTCCCGGGTAAATACTTTTCGAAGTTGGACCTAGCAGATGCGTACTTGCAAATCCCAGTGGACGTCGAATCCCAGCGCGTCTTGGTGGTTAACACGCATCTTGGTTTGTACCGATTCAAAAGACTGCCATTTTGGTGTGCATCCGCCCCTGCATTGTTTCAGCAATATTTACAAAGTGTTTGTGCGTTGGTCCCTACTGCAGAGAACTATCTGGACGATATTGTGATCTCCGGAAAGACAGCACATGAGCAGTTAGCACACCTACGAACATTATTTCAAGTGTTGCGACAAAATGGTCTTTGCTTGCGGAAGGACAAATGTGTGTTTTTTGCTCGTGACTTACCATACCTGGGACATGTAATCAATGCCCAAGGCATGCATCTGAGTCCAGACTTGCCTTCGCCGAAGAATTTGAAGCAGCTACAGAGTGTGCTGGGAAAAATTAATTACTACCACAGGTATATCCCGCGTGCCTCTTCCATTTCAGCTCCGCTTCATAGCTTACGCCGTAAGGGTGTTCCCTTCGTCTGGACGACGGAATGCGAACGCGCCTTTCGCCAGTTGAAATCGGCGTTGCTTTCAAATACTTGCCTTACGCCATTCGATCCCCAGAAACCCCTTTTGTTGATGGTAGATGCATCGGATTTCCGGATCGGTGCTGTGCTTGCGCACAGAGATGGGTCGCATGATCGCCCTATTGCCTTTGCGTCCAAATTGCTCTCGTCTGCGCAAAGATATTATTCACAGATAGAGAAAGAAGCTTTGGCTCTCGTGTTTGGTGTTACTAATTTCCATGATTTCTTGTATGGTCGTCACTTTACCATCATCACAGACCACAAACCTTTGACGTCGCTTTTTCATCCGAACAAGCCTGTACCTCCGCGTACAGCGCAGAAATTCATTCGCTGGTCTATTTTCCTCTCGCAGTACCGCTACGATATCTTGTATCGGTCCACTGCTAAGCACAGAAACGCCGATGCGTTGTCTCGTTTGCCTGTTGCTGAGGATAGAGCATTCGATTCTTCCGAACTTGCTTGCATGTTCATTGATTCGGAAACGAATGAAGTCGTCGAATCGTTTCCGATTGATTTTCGTCGTGTAGCTACAGCCACAGCTGCTGACCCTGTCCTTGCTACCGTTTTGCGTTTTGTTGCTACGCAATGGCCCTTGTCAAAGTCACGGATCGAGGATCCGTTGGTTCGCCGATTATTTGCTCATAAGGAGAGACTTTTTGTTCGACGTGGTGTTTTGTTGTTGCGTCCTGATAATGATCAGTCCAGAGTCGTGGTCCCACGTTCGTTACAGTCCTCTGTTTTACGGCTTCTTCACCAAGGACATTGGGGTATAGTGCGAAAGAAACAACTTGCTCGTCAGCACTGTACTTGGTTCGGAATCGATGCTGCGATTACGAATATGTGTTCTTCTTGCATGGCGTGTGCCGAACAACAATCCGCACCGCCGCAGAACGTCTTTGCATGGCCAAAAGCCACTTCCCCTTGGCAACGCTTGCACATCGATTTTGCTGGTCCATTCTGGAATGCTCGATGGTTGGTTCTGGTAGATGCCTTCAGTAATTTTCTTTTTGTTGTCCGGATGTCTTCCATGACGTCAACTGCCACCATCCAAGCGTTGTCTGCTATCTTTTGCATTGAAGGTCTTCCACACACTATTGTTTCCGACAATGGCCCACAATTCATGTCCGCAGAATTTCAGTCATTCTGCCAGGCCAATGGTATTCAACATCTGACATCCGCGCCGTTTTCGCCTCAGTCAAACGGTGCCGCTGAACGATTGGTCCGGACTTTCAAGTCACAGATGTTGAAGTTGAAAGAGTCGCATTCTCGGGAGGACGCGTTGTTGCTCTTTTTGTCATCGTATCGCTCTCAGCCCCGAGATGGTCGCTCGCCGGCTGAGTTGCTCCACGGTCGTCCTCATCGAACCTTGATGTCTTTGCTGCACCCGCTGCATCAGGTTCCTGTGCAGCGGCAGACTTCTGCTTTTGCTCCAGGCGATGTTGTATTCTATTGCAACTATCGAGGTTCACGGCGTTGGCTCGCAGGGCGCATTCTTCGCTGCCTCGGCCGCGCGATGTATTTGGTTGTAAGTAGGCTGTTTATGTTTTCTTATTGGCAACGTTACGTAACGCCACCTTTGTATAAAAATCACTGGCTGTGCTGTGTGCAGTCTGTGGCTGCTTTGCATTGTTGTCTGCCATTGTAGTGTTGGGCAGCTGGATGTGAACAGCGCGTAGCGTTGCGCAGTTGGAGGTGAGCCGCCAGCAGTGGTGGATGTGGGGAGAGAGATGGCGGAGTTTTGTAATTTGTCATGAACTGCTACATATTTTATGACTATTAAGGTAAATACATTGTTTGTTCTCTATTAATATCTTTCATTTGCTAACTATCCCTATCAGTAGTTAGTGCCTTCTGTAGTTTGAATCTTTTATTTAGCTGGCAGTAGTGGCGCTCGCTGTATTGCAGTAGTTCGAGTAATGAAGATTTTCGTGAGGTAAGTGATTTCTGAAAGGTATAGTTTAATGTTACTCAGGGCCATTCTTTTGCAGGGATCTTTGATAGTCAGATTGCGTTGCGCTAAAAACATTGTGTGTCAGTTTAAGCACAGTCTTGTATAATTGTTGAAAGGGGACGTTTCATGGTTTTGGGGGCCTCTGGTAAGGTGCGTCGGCATCTCAATCAGTTGCGCCTCTGTCGTCGCACGGGTTCTGCCGCTCCCCGTCTGCTTTCAGCGACGGTACCGTCCGGTCAGCGCCCTCGGGACCTATCTACTGGCTCGCCTCATCCCCAGGTGTTACCGACGATGCCTTCTATTTTGCCCCATGGCGACGCGCCGCTGCCGCCTCCGCCGCCACCGCCTGTCCTCCAGCCGGCGCCGCCCGCAGTGGACGCTTCGCTGCAGCCGCCAAGCGCCTCCTTGGGTCACGCGCTGCCAGTCGCTTCTCGTGACCAGCCGTCCTCCGCCATGGACCTCTTGCCCGCTCCGGGCCACATGGCGTCTTTGCGCGTCGGGTACCCCGACGCAATGGAGGTCGAGCCTTCGGCCCCTCCTGTCTCTTTACGGGCGCATACACCGCATGTTGACGTGCACCCTGGACTAGGTTTTCAGGCGTTTCCTAGCTCCCCTCGGACCGAATGAGGTGGCACAGCCTCGCCTGTTGTTAGGCTCCCCACCACATCGGATACATCAACATGGGGTCCTCCCCACGGCGGGCGGAAGCCTTATAAGACGACCGTTCGCCGATTTGCGGGGGAGGTATATGGTGTCACCGCCAGACACCACACTTGCTAGGTGGTAGTTTTAAATCGGCCGCGGTCCATTAGTACATGTCGGACCCGCGTGTCGCCACTGTGTGATCGCAGACCGAGCGCCACCACAAGGCAGGTCTCGAGATACGGACTAGCACTCGCCCCAGTTGTACGGACGACTTTGCTAGCGACTACATGGACGAAGCATTGCTCATTAGCCGAGCCATTAGTTAGAATAGCCTGCAGCTAAGTCAATGGCTACGACCTAGCAAGGCGCCATTAGTAACATTGCATGTATCTATGGAGTCTCACTTATATCGTCAATAGCGATGTACCAAGGATGGATTAAAGTTAAGTATTCCAGAAGCTACGTACTTTTCTTTATAGCATTCATTACGTATCCTGTTACAGACCTATCTCTTGCCTGCGTGAACTAAACGCGTGCCTTTCGGCTACTTCCGTGGCGTGGCTGTCTTGCTACGCCACAACAGCTATCATCTGCCATTCTGTCGATTTGTGACAGTTTAGAATTAACTATGTTATTTTATTTAAAACCATCTCTGTTCTGATACATTTGGCCTAATACAGAAGTCCGACAGAAAACTGTCTGCGGCAGATACCTGGTATTTTTTCAGATAATGAGGCCTGAAGACGCCTACAAAATGTGCCCCGAAATCTGGAAAACAAACACGGAATTCTACTGCAAAGGCACTGGCCACTGTATTCGTTTAGAGACAGAAAATTGGTCACTTGTAAACCTTCAGAAAATTCTGGTACTGAGGGAGGACAAGTTACTCACTCACCTATTTTTCGCATATGGAAAATTGTTAAAGATTTCATTAGAACCTGACGCACCTTCAGCGAGACTCTAGAAAGTTAATGGCCTAAGCAGACTTTTATGGAGCCTGGTAGGGCGCTAAAAGCATGAGGTATTTTTACGGTTCTTAGCTCGTAGAAACGGCATGTTGGGAGTTGAAAGCAATTGGCAGCCAGCCCATCCCTCAGTAAATATTGCCGGACAGTCCCACAGCTGTACAGGGCAGACAGGGCAGCCCCTCATCGAGACAGGTCTCCAGCAGAACAATGTCGAGCTACCTGCCTTGGTGCCAGCCAATGCCTGGGCTGGGGTGACAGTCTGAAGGAATGCGTCTACACAGTGGAATCATAAACCAAGCATTGTGTGCAGAACTATGAGTAATTAAACTCACAAGTTTTCATGTTCGCCGATATTGCAAATAGGCCTGTGAACCACTTCCATTGACCCCCTCGGTTGTATAAGAAACTCCAGCATCTAAGAAACGTTTAGAGATAGAATCTTTATTACACCTCATAGCTAGGACTAACAAGCTCCAAAGCACAGGCGATTTAGATAAAGATCTTTAAGATTGTATCTGTTCGCTTGTTGCAGTGGGAAGTGCCATGACTTCGGAGAAAATCATCTTCCCCCTCTGCAAGTACTTAGTAATTAGTGGTTTCTTTTTTTTTCCAGAGACGCAGGTTTCTTAACTCTTGCCCTGGTTCGACATGAGTTTGTGCTGTTGTGTGGCAGGGAAGATTTAGCGCCTCTAGAGCCCTGTGATTGGCTCAAGACAGGGCGAAGGCAGTATCCTTTGTGCACTTTGCGGAAAAACAGAATTTCTTCTGGAGAGGTGTGAAGCTCTTGGGTGCGGGACTTTGGTCTGGAAGACTTCTGGTCGAAGATCTGGCATGTGTGGTTGGTACATGGGACCTGTCCTGAGACTGACTTCACTTACGAGTAGTTTAGACTGGGGAGCCTGTGGTGAGCTTCTTACTGTACCAATAGTGTCTCGGACTACTCATTTGCTGAGGGCACACTTATTCGTTTTTGGTTTACCAGTCTTTACGTTTGGTATACTTGTGCGCTCTGTGGTACAAGTGAGCCAAATTGGTCCTTGGTACGACCAGCGAACGGGAGTGTCACATACTGAAATCTACCGTGATATCAGAGCTCTCGTAGAGAGTAAATTGCGATGCGTCTGCCTGATCGCTAGATCGTGAAATTTTTGCATTTCTTTCGTGGCCGTGATCGATTCACAGGTGCCACCTCCACGTCTCACATCCACCGCACACATCTCGCCAGCTGCAAGTTACATCACCGCACGGAGCAAACAGGGTAACATACCACCTCTCCGGCATTGTCAGGGTGTACAGATCACAAGCCGGCCGGTGTGGCCGTGCGGTTCTAGGCGCTTCAGTCTGGAACCGCGTGACCGCTACGGTCGCAGGTTCGAATCCTGCCTCGGGCATGGATGTGTGTGATGTCCTTAGGTTAGTTAGGTTTAAGTAGTTCTAAGTTCTAGGGGACTGATGACCACAGATGCTAAGTCCCATAGTGCTCAGAGCCATTTGAACCATTTTTTACAGATCACAATCACCACTTGCTCTCAGCTGCACCTGTGTAGAGAAACTACAGTAGATTTGATCAGTCAAAGTCTGCTCAGCATCAGATCAATTCAGATTGCGTTATCTACATTTTTAGGGCCAGAGTTAAACTTGTCCAGTGTAGCCTTAAACGATCTGTCAGTTGTTTACGGTATTCAATCAATAACTTATTTAGCATAATTTATGTTTTTTTTTAGAAAAAATAAATGTTGTTTGAACACTAAAATACGCCAACACAATCAATCATTTATATAGTCCCCACTGGGTTAACTTTCAGTACTTCCAATATATTATTTTCTTTTTCATTTATAAATATTTGCTTTGATACCTTATAATATAAAGATTCAAAGCACGTATGTGGCAAGTTTCCATCAATAATTATGGTTTGGTGCAAACTGATTTTCTCTTTGAGAGCCCACTTCAACCCCCACCCACCCTCCCTATGCAGCCCGAGGTGTCGCTCTACAACGACAATATTGGCTCTAAAGCCAAAAAGTTCGACGAACTCTGGTCCAAAGCATTCTGTGAGACAAAATACGGCAGTAGAGAGAATGTCCTGTCGTAATGTGCACAGAATTTTACGAAATGGTTTAAAGATGCAACCGTACAAGGTACAGGTTGTGAGACTGTTGAATAAAAGTAATTATAAAAAGTGAATGCCTCTACCTACTAACCTGTTGACTAAAACTAGGGACAATAAAGGCTTCTTAAATCTGCTACGTTTGAGTGACAAGGCACATCTACATCTCAGTCGTTATTTCAACAAATAAAACAGACGTCACTGGTGCGAGGATAATCCTCACCAACTCCATCGACGCCCCTTACACAGTCAGAAAGTCACGGCGTGAAGCCACATTGTGATGCGCTGTCTCCTCAGTGGACATAATTGGCCCTTTCTTTTTTGAGGATGAACATGAACGAGTTACTACAGTCACATCTCAGCTATATGGTGCCATGATTGACGCATTTCTCTCACCTGAACTTTTACAGTTTCCAGCTAATGAGTATTGGTGCTGCGTCTTATTTTGCTCCGATTTCAGTTGCCGCACTGCGCAGAGTGTTTGGTAACTACATCATTTCAAGGAGCGAAGACATTTTGTGGCCTCCCAGATCTCCTGACTTATCGGTCTGTGATTACTTCGTTTGGGGGTTCCTGAAACACATGGCATGTGCTAGACGTCTACAAACAATTGCGGAACTGAAAGACACCATTCGCGTAGAAATCAGAAGCATTCCTGTGCGGGTACTTGAACGTGTTGTGAACGATTTACATCGCAGATTATCTGAGGGTCAACGAAACAATGGTGGCCACCTACAAGACATCATTTTTAAAACATGAACAGTGTGTTAAATGACAATGTGCAAGCGTTTCGTTGTTGTGACTGAAAATGTTTTTCATTATAATCCTCGGCGTGTTTCGCTGTATCCAAAAAGGTCGTTTTGCTGCACCTGTATTTGTTCAGTACTGAATTATTTTGGCGAAACGGTAGCGGGTATAGAGGTAACATTTCGTGTGTGTTCAGTGACAGTGACCACTTACTGACTCATTCCATCTTATTTGTATTTATGCATACTGCAGCGGTATTAGAATTTATTTAGTCAGGCAAACTGTAACTATAACCGTTTTAAGCTTTGCCTATGACGGCTGTAGGTCGTTAGTAAATTCTTCAAAATTTGCGTAAGTGATGTGTCCACCAAGGCCGCTAAAACCTACAGAGGTAACCTTTGGAGTACAATGTAGTGTTGCAGGTTCACAGATTCAGTGAGTTTTTATTAACAGGCAGCTAGCTCGGAAAAAAATCAAATTTTGTCTTTTTTGTTATTGTAAATTGAAACGTAATTGACATAATTTTTGATTATGTACTAAAATACTTCCTTCATGAGCGTTTTCTTTCCTTTACACATTGCTCAATGACATAAAATAATTAACAATAGTTATTGTTAGGAAGCAAAGAACGGCAACTGCAGAAAATTTTTGAAGTGCCTCTTTCACAGCAGCAGTTGCATTATCTACACGAGAATAAAAAACAGCACCAAGGAACCAATCCTTATGAAAATAAAAATCAAGTGTATTAAATTTTTAGCCGGCTGCGGTGGCCGTGCGATTCTGGCGCTGCAGTCCGGAACCGCGGGACTGCTACGGTCGCAGGTTCGAATCCTGCCTCGGGCATGGGTGTGTGTGATGTCCTTAGGTTAGTTAGGTTTAAGTAGTTCTAAGTTCTAGGGGACTCATGACCTAAGATGTTGAGTCCCATAGTGCTCAGAGCCATTTGAACCATTTGAATTTTATTAAATTTTTTAGTGCTTTAAGTGATGTTTGCAGAGTAAGTCCCGATGCGGTATGATGCGTGGACGATTGGAGGGCAGCGGAGTGATTTAATCACAGTTGTGTTGCCCCACTCACTATGAGTCTGGTAGTGTGAGATTGTTGAAATCTCGGATGCACCGTAACTCTAAATCAAAATGGCCGCTGTCGTCAAATATCTCGCCACCTGTGAATCATGTGTTGTAGTCCAATTTCTTTTATTTTATTTTTATTTAAATGTCAAGTTCCGTAGGACCAAATTGAGGAGCAAATCTCCAAGGTCATGGAACGTGTCAGTACATGAACTTACAATATAAAAAGTAATAACAGATAAAAGTAAATGTTCATGAACCTGAAAGAAAATCAGTCCATAAGTATAAGCAAACGCTATCAGCAATACAATGAGAATCATCTTAATTTTTCAAGGAACTCCTCGACAGAATAGAAGGAGTGACCCATGAGGAAACTCTTCAGTTTTGATTTGAAAGCGCGTGGATTACTGCTAAGATTTTTGAATTCGAGTGGCAGCTTATTGAAAATGGATGCAGCAGTATACTGCACACCTTTTTGCACAAGAGTTAAGGAAGTCCGATCCAAATCGAGGTTTGATTTCTGCCGAGTATTAACCGAGTGAAAGCTGCTTATTGTTGGAAATAAACTAATATTCGTAACAAGAAACGACAATAAGGAATATACATATTGAGAGGCCAATGTCAAAATACCCAGACTCGTGAAAAGAGGTCGACAAGAGGTTCGTGAACTCACACTACTTATTGCCCGAACCGCCCGTTTCTGAGCCAAAAATATCCTTCTAGAATGGGAAGAGTTACCCCAGAACATAATACCATACGACATAAGTGAATGAAAATAAGCAAAGTAGACTAATTTACGTGTCGAAGTATCACTCACTTTCGATACCGTTCGAATAGTGAAAATGGCAGTATTAAGTCTTTGAACAAGATCCTGAACGTGGGCTTTCCACGACAGCTTACTATCTATCTGAACACCTAGGAATTTGAACTGTTCAGTTTCACTAATCATATGCCCGTTCTGTGAGATTAAAACGTCAGGGTTTGTTGAATTGTGTGTTAGGAACTGTAAAAACTGTGTCTTACTGTGATTTAACGTTAGTTTATTTACTACAAGCCATGAACTGAGGTCATGTACTGCTCTACTTGAAACCGAGTCAATGTTGCACACAACATCCTTTACCACCAAGCTAGTGTCTCAGCAAACAGAAATATTTCAGAGGTACCCATAATACTAGATGGCATATCATTTATATAAGTAAGGAACAGGAGCAGCCCCAACACTGATCCCTGGGGCACCCCCCTCTTGACAGTACCCCACTCAGATCCCACATCACAGCCATTATCAACATTGTGAATAATGACCTTTTGCTGCCTGTTGCTAAAGTAAGAGGTGAACCAATTGTGAGCTACTCCCCTTGGTCCAACTTCTGGAGCAATATTGTGTGATCAATACAGTCAAATGCCTTTGTTAAGTCAAAAAATACGCCAAGCGTTCGAAACTTTTTGTTTAGCCCATCCAGTACCTCACAGAGAAAAGAGAATATAGCATTTTCAGTTGTCAAACGACTTCTAAAGCCGAACTGCACATTTGATAGCAAACCGTGTGATATAAAATGATCAATTAACCTTACATACATAGCCTTTTCGATAACTTTTGCAAACACTGATGGTATAGAAATAGGTCTAAAATTATCTACATTATCCCTTTCTCCTTTTTTATAAAGCGGCTTTATTACTGAGTACTTTAATCGCTCAGGAAACTGACCATTCCTAGAGGAAAAATTACAAATATGGCTAAATACAGGGCTAACATGTGCAGCACAGTACTTTAATATCTACTAGACACTCCATCATAACCATGAGAGTCCTTAGTCTTCAGTGATCTGATTATTGTCTCAATCTCCCTCTTGTCTGTTTCACAGAGGAGTATTTCAGACGTCAATCTCGGAAAGGCATTTGCTAAGAAATTTATATGATTTCCTGTAGATACTAAATTTTTATTTAATTCACCAGCAATGCTCAGAAAATGGTTGTTAAATACTGTACATATATCTGATTTATCAGTAACAGAAATATTATTACTGCAAACTGACTTTATATCTTCAACCTTGTGCTGCTGACCAGACATTTCCTTCACAACTGACCATATGGCTTTAATTTTATCCTGTGAATTAGCTATTCTATTTGCATACCACATACTTTTTGCCTTGCTAATAACATTTTTAAGCCCCTTACAATACTGTTTATAATGTGCTACTGTAGCTTGATTGTGACTACTTCTAATATTCTGTGTACGAAAAAACATAACGCTGCTGACATGCATACTGAACATTGCGCAGTATATTGACAAAACATTATGAATGATAGAGCTGTAAGAAAATGGTGCCATTTTCCTTGGACAGTTCGATGAACGTCCATGATGAACAAAGAAGTGGACGACCGTCTGCGAGCATCTGTTATGAGAAATGACCCTCCAGCAGAGGTTCATGACAGAATCAAAGAAAATAGTCAGTTCAAATGGTTCAAATGGCTCTAAGCACTATGGGACTTAACATCTGAGGTCATCAGTCCCCTAGACTTAGAACTACTTAAACCTAACTAACCTAAGGACATCACACACATCCATGTCCGAGGCAGGATACGAACCTGCGACCGTAGCAGCTGTGTGGTTCCGGACTGAAGCGCCAAAACCGCTCGGCCACAGCGGCCGGCCAATATTCAGTTCACGATTATAGAATTATCAATCAATTACCCTCAGATATCACGTACAGTGTTGTACGATATGACGAATGACCTTCTTGGATAGGTTAATGACACAGTAAGAGAAAATCGTCGGTTCATGGTTATAGAATTATCAGCCAATTCCCTTCAGCTATCAAGGGCAGTGTTGTGCCAAGTGACAAACGACCTTGCAAAGTTTAATGGCACAGTCGGAGAAAATAATTGGTTCACGGTTACAGAATTATCAGTCAGTTTCCATCAGATATCACGGACAGAATTACATGAACTTCTGACTGATAAGCTTCGTTATCTCGAGTTTTGTGCATTGTGGGTCATTAAGCTTCTAACAGCTGCCCAGAAAACGTGGACATTTGGAGCCGCATTAACATTTATGATGCGTTAACATGCGGAAGGAGACGGATTACTCGATCATAATGTGCAAAGGGATGAAACATAGATTGCGTACTTGTACTTGGAGACAAAAAGCAATCAACGTAGTGAGGCCACACTAGCTCACCACATAAGTCTTTAAAGTGCACCGAAATGTTTTCTGTACGATAACTCACAACTGTTTTTGCGATAGAAAGGGTGTACTTCTTGTCGATTTTATGGAAAGTTTACTGTGAAACCCGAAACAATTTCGGAAGAGCCGTTCAGAACAAAAAGTCGCGGGATGTTGAGTTCTGGATTCACTTTTGTGCACGGTTACCTTTGGCCGCATGCACAACAACTTTGTTTAATACCTCCAACAAGGAATTGTTCGATCATCGCTCTTACGGCCCTGATTTGTCCCCTAGTGATTTTCGCCTACTTCCAAAGGGGAGGTTCGAGGATGACGACTAGTTACAGGAGAATCTCAAAGCGTGGTTTGCCTCATGGTTGGTATAGTTGTACAGCGAGGACACTGTAAAACTTCTCCCTTGAGACGAGAAGTGCCTTAATGTAGGAGGCAGTTATGTAGAAAAACTGCTGACAGTTGTAACTTTAAGGTGCATACAATAAACATCCTCTTATGTACTGGCTATTCTACTTTTTATAATTTGACGGAACTTACCCTTGCATTACCTTCAGAATAATGAAAGTTTTTCCAATCAACTGTGCTAATTATAATATTTTTACGGGCTTTCCTAAACTATACGTCTTACATATTTACATTTTTGGTTTTCAGTGTATAGTACCTCAGGACAGGACGGATTTTATTAAGTCCATTTTTTATTGTACTTCCGGATAACTAGATGATGTCTTACCAGAGTGAGAGGTGTCGTTTTTGAGCCAATAAAGAACATTCTGCATCCTAGGACTGTCATTTAATATTGTCGCAGAAGAAACTGTGTAGCACAGTCGCCCTAGTGTAGTGTTAGTGGTTACGATACTAGGCTGTTGTATGGAGGGTCATGAGTGCAAAACTCACCTAAACTGTGAAATTTTAATTTCTACATTCAGTTCTAGTACATTTTAGAAGTATCCACAAAAGGCAAGAATCATTGTACTGGAATGTTCTGTTGCTGTGTGTATACCGTATGTGTTCTGGCCGGAGGCAGTTCGCTCCGCGCTCTTGTATGTGCAAGTGCTGAATAAACCTTCGCTAAATGAAGGTAGTGTTCGTCGTTCCTCTTCTCACACCTTCTTCTACATGACGATATTAATCACAATAGTAGGTTGTTGTACCACTGCGCCACAGCCGTTTGACGGTTTGCCATGTCCAGTATTCAGGTTGGCGTCGGCTTCTTTTCGTAGAATGAAGTACAAGATCCTGAAGTTAAAAATGAACATAAAGTTTAATAGACTTTCTCACTTATTTCAAATTTTATTCACCAGTACCCCAGGATATCAAAGCGTCTAAGCCCGTCTCCTTATGTTTTTAAGTGTGCGAGGATCTAAAGAGAAAGACAAGATTAACTTTTTACTTACTAATGCTTATTTTAATGCGGTGATGTGTATGATAGAAACTGTTTTTGATGGTCTGCTTATTGTTTTTGGCACACAAGAGCGTACACTTGAAAATATTAGAAAAATTTATTGCTGTTAGGCCTAGAAACAGTTTAGAAAGGCGAAGGTCCACTTCCCCGTTGCAGGGTGTGCTATGAATCTAATGCAAGTGGCTTTCAGTGATGAGCAATTGAATATGCTTTACAAAGGTCTTAAATACTGCATTCAGCCACGTCTGTATGAGGCTGCTGCCAACTCTTAGGTAGCAGATGTTACGAGTATAATCACCCTTCAAGCCTCCGCTTGCCATAAATTCGACAGTCTAAGAGTCGTTTATAAAGCTAGTGAACTTATTGAGTAGCCTGCCCGCGTGAATATGGTAATAGGGACAGTATGATATCGGCGTCTATTAACAAAGCGCTTCAGAAGGAGAACGCCATCTTGCGAATAAGGGGTATACGGCGGTTATCGTTGATAAAAAACATTACATTGACAAAAACACATATTTTTGCCAAGAGAACGGCATTTGGAAAATAGGTCATGAGCCTACAAAAACGTGGGATAAGGAGCTTAAGGCTTGCCTCGGAGGATGTGAATACATCATTCCCCCGGACTGATTGCAGAATTTTAGCGTAAAGAATACTAAGGCCACTAATTTGCGAGCCCAAATGTAGACCTATATGAAGGATTTGCCAATAAGTCCCTTTATTAACGGGTTTGGGAACCTAGGCGATCAGATATCCGGATATTTGCTTAAATTAATCCGCAGTGAGTATGTCTTTTGTGATAATTTTGTTTTTCTGGCAGAAGAGAGCTCTTAATCGTTTGTACAGCAAATCTTTCCCGGTGGTCAGTAATCTGCCCTCTTTGGATACAACAAACCTATACACAAACGTCCCATTAGAAAAGACTGTCTCCATTATTCGAAAAAATTTGTTCAGGTACCGATGTTTGGGAACTGACGAAATCGTGGAAGTAATAACTTTGCTTAGACTTTTGTTGTCACACAATTATTTTACTTTTGACAATAAATTTAATAGGCAGTCAGATGGTCTAGCCATGGGATCTGTTTTGCGAGGCTTCCCGCCGACATGTTTGTGAACTGCCTGGAATGTAATTATTTGGCCCAGGCCTCGGCTACTTCCACTAAAATCTGTTTTTACCGACTTTGTGTGGATGACATTTTCATGGTGTTTGACAGTGATGAGCGCGACATTGCACTTCTGCTAAAAGAGTTCAGTGGGAGTCCTAAATTTCTTCGATTTGAAACTTCGCCTCAATGACAACGTCATCAAATTCGATATTTACCCGAAACTTTCGACAAGCGATTCGTTCATACATGCCGCTTCCCGTTATCCCCATAAATATAAGATCCTGTAATATTATTTATAAAATTTATTTCCTATTTAACGTGTTTGTAGCTCGATTATGAGAATTTCTTTCTCTCTACCATCATGTTCTTTTTTATGGCTTCGTGCCTGCATTTGGCGCCATTTAGTGACGGTTATCTTTACTAGCGCCATCAGTCGCTTCTGATTCTATGTAAGGTTTCAACATGCTTTCTACCATTGTACTTACTGTACTGAAACAAAGATGAATGAGCGCGCTGCACGGTAGTAATACGATCCTTGACTGTCTGTGCCAAGTGTTGGCAACTGTACTACATTTACAAGCAATTTTAGAACACGGAACGAGAGATTATGCCATGATCGCATGGGTAGAAGCAACACAAAAAAATCGATAGAATTGCGAGAAATGACAGAAAATACGTATAAATTGAGGGAAAATACACTGAAATGCGGGGAAATTGAGGAAGCACTTGTGTGTCTTCTGGTTGGCGCAGAACAATTCTTGTACACGGGAAGCAGTATGCAACTTCAAGAGGAATCTAAGAAAACGTCGAAATGGAAGCTAAGGGAACCAGGGAAACAGTCATTTTTCTGTCGAGGCAGCATTCCTACTGCATGTCTATTGAGGTAACTGTGATACACGCGAGTTGACTACTGCATTTGACGCTTTTCAGGGAAACAGAGAACCATCTGCCTCTAAAACTTACATGCTTCTGCGTTATAGAATAACAGAGACTGGACTGGGTGATCGATCGAGATGGGACTGTGACGAGTTATGATTTAAAGGCAGACTGATGATGCATTCTAGAGAGGGAGATGTTGCTGCAGGTCGTTTGACCATTTTTACCGCTGTTCTGTCAGGATGCAACGGTTGCTTGACATAGCCTGCGTTCGCCTCGTATACAACCACGTGTCCTGTATGTGGCTTAGAGCACTGTCTACTTGCGACCGATAACAGCAAACCTCTTGGTCATCAGAGAACTTCCGTCTCCATGTGTGATGGAACGTGACCCTCCTGTTTCGACACATTCCTCTAAACGAACGAAGATTTATGCGACGTACTCCAACCCCCTGCCGCATCTTGGGCATAAAATCGAGTCTTCAGTTTCATAACTGTAGTGATTCTAAGTTAGCGACAGGTGTTTGTGAGGTACTACAATCCCTGTGTATACATCTGCTTGACAGATGTCCTGTTTAAGGAGTTAGTGGCGGTACGATATGTTATTTCACATGTCAAACATCGCTGCTATGCGTCATTTCTGAACCGTGATCGGATGTGAATAGTGGGGGCTATACACCTCTGGAAAGCTACATTGTAGATGTATCACAATTAATCGATGTTTAAAGGAAGTACTTTTTCATTACAGTTTATCACCATAGTTTATCGTAGAGAAACCTGCGAGGAGAATGTATGTCGTGCGCTGGAAATATATTTCTTGCATTGGGGTAGTAACTACGTTGCATAACATACGACTAATAGGTCGAAAACCTCAGCCATTTTACATTATAACGTATGCTCCTTGTAGCCTTAGGAGTGCATGTGTTAATGTTGTCTCTTCCCAGTATCTTCTTGGTAATGACCCAGACACTAGAACAATACTTTAGAATTGATAGCGCAGTTGATTTACATAAAATGCACCGAACTCCGTCCCTTTGGAGCTACATCATGCATAAAAACCACCCGTTTCTTGTTCTTAGCCGTCTGTTATATCATCACAATAGATTCGTATCCACTATATACCGATAATGGGTGCTAACCTCTTCGACATTCGCGCATCTGGAGAAATCTTGTGCTCTTGGATGGGTGGGAGACAGCAGTTACAGCCTTGGTTCGCACAGATCCTACACGTAACGTGGGCTGTAACGTTCTACTTCTGGTCACCTGCAGATTAAATCTGTGCCAGCGCTGCAGGGAGCGTTAGCCAAAGACGATGCGAGGAGATCTTTCGGTCTCTAACATTATCCTAAGAATGCTAGAATGCCCTGTGATCACAGTGCTAGAACATGTACGTCGCTGTCTGGTGTACTTTGGTGTGTGTGTGTGTTCGAGAATTAACAATGAATGAACATACTGCACAGTCATCTATTTACATTCTCGATGGTACTCGCAAAGTAGTGGAGGGGCTGTTTGGCGATGATACAGAAACTGGCATTCATGCTTCCGCATCATAATGATGAAATTGCTAAAATTGAACGCACTATCAACTACGATGCTTATTATTACGGTATATCGATGGTTTCTTTTCCATCCCAACAGTCACTGGTACGCTGTTGATTATCACATAAT
This sequence comes from Schistocerca americana, assembly GCF_021461395.2. Taxonomy (NCBI): domain Eukaryota; kingdom Metazoa; phylum Arthropoda; class Insecta; order Orthoptera; family Acrididae; genus Schistocerca; species Schistocerca americana. Next base: position 470,805,313 of record NC_060122.1, on the reverse strand, counting down.
TATTTACTGGCATCGCTTGTTTGTGATGGAGTAACAGTCTTGTTGGAATGAGGCAACACCTTCCGGGGATGGCTAACACCGAAACAGTGATCGCGTGCATGGCAGCAAATGAGGAATGAATCAAACGCAACACAGCGCCATCAGATATTCTGACACTGTGAATGTTGAGTTTAAATGTAGAGGTCATCAGTCACCTTATGACAGCAGTTTGGGAACGCTCCACAAGATCTCAGAACTCTTCCAGTTTCCAGTTTCCTTTCGATCACCCAGTGTGTGGGTGTGTTGTGGGATCAACAGCGCCCACATGATTTACACCATGCGATATCTAGTCCGCAGCTCGTGGTCGTGCGGTAGCGTTCTCGCTTCCCACGCCCGGGTTCCCGGGTTCGATTCCCGGCGGGGTCAGGGATTTTCTCTGCCTCGTGGATGACTGGGTGTTGTGTGATGTCCTTAGGTTAGTTAGGTTTAAGTAGTTCTAAGTTCTAGGGGACTGATGACCTCAGATGTTAAGTCCCATAGTGCTCAGAGCCATTTGAACCATAGAAGAAACAAAGTGTATAGCGGTGTACACTGATTGTGTGTGTTACAACCAAAAAAACAACGTATTAAACTGGTTATGAAGGAACAATACAGGAACCCTCCCGTGTGAATAATAGTCTGTAGGATATGGTCATCCTGCAATACAGGTGGTGAAACTTTACGCCGTTCTGTGGCAGTGACTTCGATCACGACGAAGATGCAGAGGGGCTATCTAAAAAACAGCGCTGGAGTTTTTGCTGTATGGGATCCTTAGCAGAAAGGTTCGAAAAAGATGACTCGTTTCGAGATGTGAGAGTGGTGCGAAAGTGGTTCACCGGTGGCTGTAATCATTAAAAGACGCCTCTATAGGATCCAACCCAAGTAGGTGGTAGACAGCATTTCTACCCGAAAGCGTAACACTATAAGCGACTCATGTGTGTGCCTGTAGACTCAAGACCGCTTTTTATGCAGGGTGACTGTAACATAGTAACTACGATCGTGTTTTTAATAGCACAATTGTTGCTCGAAATATATAGTGTGGGCTGCAGAATCCCTCTGCGGTCAGCTATAAATGTCGATTATCAATAGTACTCCTCGAAAAGAATATCGTGTTCCCTCCATGGATTCCCATTTGGCCTACCTAGTGAGTGTAATCTGACTACTGAGAAAAAAAAAATTACTCGCCATGCAAACTCTCACGATCAATTTATTTAGTTAGCCTATCAAATTGACATCAATGACGTGCCACCTGGTGGGTGGAGGAGATGGTTAGGGCACCACGGAATAATTCTTGACAGGCGTTTCTTTTCTTTTCGTTGAAGCGATATCTTTTAACGAAATTTCAATCTCCCACCCACACAGGAGGAGACAGGTTCTCACGATTTGTTTCGAAAAGGCTAGTATGATATAGCATCACATTGGTAAAAGGGGGCCTGCCACAGTGTACAAAACAGCTAAGTTCTCTTGAATTATAGTTTGTTGTTGTCGAACGTAAAATGAATGTGTTGTCTTCCCTACGTGTGAGCCAATGGCATGAAATATTGTCTCAAATATTGGTAATACACACGTGAATGTCGGTATATTTACAGACACTGAACACGAGAGACACTCTCAGGCCAGGTCATGAGATTCGTTCAACAAGCTGAAAGAAATTGCTTACTATTGATTTTTTTTCTTTGGAGATTATATTCTTGCTTTTTCTTTATCCTGATGACTGTTTCGTGATAGCAAGTGTATTCTGCAGTGATTGGTAGTTTTCGCAGCAAAATAGTTGAAGTTTTTTTCCTGATTTTACACATGGTGGACATGTCTCTGCTGATCATTTGTGATTGGTGGCAGTGCACTTCATTGGACGTCACAAAATAATGAGATGCGGACTGTATCCTGCAGTCTAATGTAAAAACTATACCGATTTTGACCATAAAACTAAAAGAAAAAGGACTTTGCTTATTTTTGTGGAAAGAGGACATTTATTATCGTATCAAAATGTGTTTTTTTAACAGATTGCAGGAAAGGGTTGTCGACGTTAAATAAAAGTGTTTCCATCGCAGAATGGCGGTCTGCTGCGGGGGACGTGTCTGCTGTGGGCGGCCACCAGAGGCACTTGAGGCGGCCGTCCTTTTATCTCCTATTGTTTAGTTGACTATACACACTACCGTGTCGGTGAAGGAGAGTTGACTTAAGGCAGCGCTTTAGGTGGAAGGGACTTTCTGTTTCGCAATGAGCCGACTTTTGAAACAGTCATCTTAAGTGTTCTCCGGATGGGCGGGGTTATGTTACTACGTTTTCCTTTTGTGTTGTCTGCGTCCGACACCACAAGGCAAGCTGCGTATCGTGAGTGGACGCAAAGGGGGCGGGGGGGGGGGGGGGGGTGGCATCGGGGCATGAGACGCTTGGTGGAGCAGCTGGCTGTTTCAAGAAGCCTGTGTCTCCCCCAAAACTCCGTAGGTGGATGGAGGGAGCGGGCGGAGGGAGCGAGGAAGAGGGCCTCGATTTACGGCGGTTTGTAGACGCCTATCGAGGAGAACGCACATTCAACTACTGCCCCCTTTGCAGTCTTTCAGGACGACGATTTTCCCCAGTACATGTGCTGCATTATGACCCATTCATTACGAGAGCTGGTTTTTTTATGACAATTTCGAAGTGTAATTAGAACTGTGATGCATTTTTCTCCATCAGTTTTGATAGCGTGTGTAAGGTTATGCTTAGGTGATTTCTTATTCTATGACTGAACACAACTGTGTAAGCTGTAATGACATTGTTTAATATTGCAATCTTGTCACGGAAATACACGCTTTTACACAATTTACAATGTGACAATGTTAAGACAGTTCTCAAAATGACGCATGCATCTCGTCGTCTGAAAGTGAAATAATCCTAAACACAACACTATTAAATTTTTACTCTCAGAAAGTTAAGTAATCCTAAACACAACAATATTAAATTTAAGCTAGAAGTTTCTTTACTAAATCATTCTTACGATTACATTATGATGTTGGCCAGTACTACGATAAATCATCCGATTCCGGTTCAAAGTTCGGTACTATTTTTAGGATGGCAATCAAGTCTACAGAGGATGGTTAGTTTTGTGACAAGTTGAGCAAAACATTACCCAATGTCGCTCGAGTTTACAGTGGACGCAGTCTGGTGAACCAACAAGTTTATGCCTCTGCATGTGGTATTTACCTTAGCTGTGATGGCTGGTCTCGCTCTCTGAAATTCCTATCAAACTAATTAAACCTTTGCTGAATTTTCCAGCAGAAACTCTTCCTACGTTTCTCGATATACAAGAAAACATGAACTCATCCTTAGTCTCAGACTATGGCAATTCACACCCACATGACTGGAGCAGCATACTTATTATAATGCCCTCTCAGTTCTTGCAAGAACAATTAACTAACTGGCTGGTTCGTTTCTCCACAGTTGGAGGTCAATGACGCTACAGCTAATTTCTAGCTTGACGTCAGCCACTGTGAACACAGTGTTAACACAAATTTCTCCTCTGCGTCGTATAGGGCATTATTCGCCCAGTTCTGCACTGTACGCCAGTTCAGAGAAGAGTCCACGAAAATTTCCGTTTTGTCTTTCTCATAGCCAAACTGTCTCCCCACCTGGGTTCTTTCATTCTCCATGTCATGGCTTTATTCCAGCAATAGGAGCGTTCCTCTTATTTTGTGGAAACTCTCTCTGCCGATCACAATGGTCCTACCATTAAACTGCATCGAAATCTCGGCGATTTAATCCTTCCCAGTGCGTTTCCGCCAATCGGACGTTTTGTTCCCACTCCAGACGCCTAAAAAGTTACATGTGTCTATCACGTGTGTACCACTTGCAGTTCACGTGATTGGATGCTTCACTGGATTTGTTTGTATCCATTTGGAATTCTGAAATGCAATTTTCTAAAGCTTTTTCTGTCCTCCTCCTGGTGGCCTGGCCCATTACTCTCTTTCCCGTCTGAGTCACCTGGTTGGTCAGTCGTTGACTCCCACCTCAAACTCCCCCTAAGTGGTTTCCGTGGTACCCCCTGTGCTGCGGCATTCGCCTCTGCTCGCCCTTGTATTCAAAACCACATTTCCTCTTGCTGCTTGTTCCACCTTCTGCTCATAGACACCCAGTATATAGGATTGGTTTGTTAATACTGTCGATTGAGTGTCATCCCTTTTTGCATTACATACTGATAGGCAAATTTGCTCATTACCGTTGAATTAAGTTAGGTGTCATATTCACCTTCATGTTGTGATGTATAAAGTTCTTATGTAAGGTGCAAAACTGACCTTCATTAATTCTGCCACCTTACATATCCTCCTCCTTCCATGTTTAATTTTGTGCTGGGTCGATCAATGGCTGAGAAATTGATTGAAGTCAGTGCAAAATTGGTTGCAACTACTGACTGCAGCAACTGACATATTCACTGACCAACTTCCTATTGTTATGTTTTGTATACCTTAAACAGTGGTTCCATCTAGTCTCCTTATCTTATTATTTCACATTGTACTCGATTACCTGTCTATGGACTAGAGCCCTTAAGTGATTTTCTTTTATCTTTTAAAATTTAACATTCATTCTAATTTTCTGACTTTTTCCTACTTAACTAGTCTAAGGTCTTTTTTTACAATATAGTTGTCTACATTTTTAATTTTAATTTAAATTCAACTAATTTGAGTATGTATAAGTAAATTTGTATCATCCCTAAAATATCTCTCTTTTTTAGATTGATCTGTTTTTTTGATTACCTGATTTATGTTAGATGATGATGGATGTGTATTGAAGGTATTGAAGTTGAGGAAACCTTCATTTAACATCATCCTCCCCTCTTTTATAGTAATTTTTACTTTTCTCTAGCTTTCATATCAATCATAATCTATGAAATTTTCATTTCTTACAATAAAGCTTTTAGATTTAATTCTAAATGCAACCTCCCATGACTTTACAAATATGATCCTATTCATAATCATGTATATGTTCCCCAAAAATCTCAACTCTACACATTATAACTTTACAAAAATTTTGAGATTTGACTTTCACAAACATATTAAATTTCTAATCCTGCTAATTACTTTACAAAATTTACATTTAGATCATGGAATAGCTAAATCCATTCATATTTATCTATCCTATATTTTTGATGCACACATTACACACTAGAATCTCTACCTCCCAAAAATGTTAATATTAGATTTCCTTAAATTAAAAATGTTGAAAAATATAAAATACAAAGAAATATTATTGATATGTCAAGATAAAATAAATAAAATTTGATAAAGAGCGATTGCTAACACATTAAGGTTTTCAAATTCAAATACTTTTAAACACAATCAAAATTATTTTTTTTCAGTTTGTTCTGATTGTAGTCTGTCACAGACAGTTTTATCTCCTACATCTTTAACATGGTTCATTGAAATTTTCACTTTTTCTTCATGCATTTTGACATGTGTCCGTCGAACGTGGAATGACGGTCGGCCGTGTGCCTCGCCACATTTCCATTGAGCATGGAATGACGGTCGCCAGAGAGGAAGGTTACTGAAGGTCGGAGCGTGTCGTGAATGCGTGGTTGCCTTTGTTCCAGGTTACACATGCCCATGGTGACGTTGTATTGGAATTCATATTTGGCAACATAAAACCTTTGTTCACCATTCGTCGAATCTTTATGCTGGTTCACCATTAGTCAATTCATCTGTAGGTTTCTATACGACTAGTCCTCTCTCCTTTCTTGGTATGAAAGTTGAAGGTGTTTCAATTTGGCATAAGGAATATCGGATATTTAGTACTGTTAGAACAGTTAAAGTGGATTCTCATTGGTGGTTAAATACTTTAATTGTCTTGTATGGGGAGGGATTTGAAAAGATTTCTTGATCTCTTCTGGTCCAGGCTCTTCCCTCTTCCATATCTTCTGCATTGCACTTCTGTTCTTGGTACATCTTCCTGTCTTTTCACTTGTGTCTACGTTCTTCTCTGGACCGGGAATTGGGACTGAATACCTGTTTAACCTCGTTATCGTTAATCTGTTATTATGGCTTCTTTTTTGAAATTGTTGTGTATTCTTTATTGTAATCGGTTGTTCCTCCAGATAGATCGTTTTCTCGCTCCGTCCCATGAGTGTTTAGGGATTGTTTCACAGTTGTTGAATTCCGTATGGTCTGAAGATAGTTCAAGCTGTTCTGTACTTTGAGTAACAGAAATGCGTTTCTTTTTCTTCTTCCTGTGATGAATCTAAGCACCTGCTCGTCCTTGCTGTACTATGTCTGCCGCCATTCCAATTTGGTGGATACTATTTATTTCTCCATAAGCTGATTTTAAACAGTTTGCGAAAGATGTGCCAAGTATCTAACACTTTCGCAAAATCTTTGTTATGAAGATTGTATGTGGCTTACATATGAGTAAAGCTCACTTCATGGTACATGTTGATTGTATCCAGGATCCGTTGTAGCACTCCAAACTTCTCCACAGAAGTGTTATCCTCTAGAAACGTTGCTTTCACCAAGGCCTCTCCATTCGTTATCTCATAAGGGTTCACACTCAGTGTCCCTTCCTCTCACGCCTAACAGCTCTCCTCAGTCCTGCCGCCGATCTGGCCGCAATGATGGTGCATCTTGTCTGCTGACTTCATATCTAATACAATGTTTGTCCCTGATTTGATAATCTTACTTTCCTTACATCCTCCCCTGTTCTCTATTTCCACTGATATCGTTGTAGATAGCAGATTCAGAAGGATGTAGGCTGCAGTAGGTACTGGGAGATGAAGACACTTGCACAGGATAGAGTAGCATGGAGAGCTGCATCAAACCAGCCTCAGCACTGAAGACCACAACAACAACAATCGTTGTAGATCTTATTATAACCATTACTCCGTTAAATTACGTTACAAACTTTACAAACATTAAAATTTTTAATAACTTTACAAATGTTATCATTTACATTATAAAATAAAATCTTTTTCTTTTCACTATTTTTACTTATTCATCATCTTTTCTCCTCATTCTATTTTTGTTAATATAAAGGTCATGGTTTCCTCATCTTCATCACGATGGCTAGTAAGAGTGAAAGTGATGGTGATGATATAATTTTAAATGACTCACATGGTGCAACCCTAATGATTTTCCTATTTTTGGATTAATCAGTTCGATTGCATTATCATGGACTACTTTACTCACTTCCATGGGACCTTTGTAAATAGAAAAGTATTTATGGCTCTGGTGTTTTTTCTTGTTAGAGAGATGGTGGGTTTTTAATAGTACCTTTTGTTCTAGTCAAAATACTCATGTGATTGCCGTTCTGTCCATCGGTTCTTTCTCTTTAATGCAGCAGTTTTCAAATTGCTCAGTGCTAATTTTACTAAATGCTGATATTATACTTGGGGTACTGGTGAGAATTTAATTATTTCTCAGATTTTATCTGTTGCTGGTTTATTTTCCAGAATGGTGATTGGAGGTAATAATGTACTGCTATCTGGCACTTCGTTTATAACATTTTGGAAATTAGACAAATGTCTGTCTCGCACATTATTCTGCTTGTTACAAAACAAACGACAGAGGATTACCAAATCTTTCATTGTTCGTGCAGCTGGGTTGGCGCTTGGCTTGTATTTGGAAATATAAACAGTGTACTTTTATGGCGCCACGGAGTGTTTTGCCATTGTGCTGAACGATATTGTGGTCCATTGCCCTATAGTATTTTATCGACCTGACCAACTTGTTGAAGAAAATCTCGTTCAGTACTTTGCTTATGCTCCTCCCAGCTGCTTTTTTCAAGGGTGTAAATGTCACGTATTTTGAAGTTAATTCTAGGACCACGAAAATGAATATATGACCTCTCTGTGTACAGAGTAATCGACCCATGAGATCGGTTGCTGCTATGTGTCTCAATTTCTCTGGAATGAAAGGGAAAATTGGTGGTATTGTTTGAAAGGTTACATGCTTAGCCCTCTGACATTTCTTACATTGCTAAAACCTGTCTGTTTCTTCACTCCATATTTGCGAAGTGACAAGACATTTTTAATTTTAAAAAAACATTTCTTAGGTCCAAAATGGCTGTTACTCAAATGAGTGTACTAAAATGTACTTATTTATTAGTTCCTGTGGTATACATGCAACCCATAAACTTGTATTTGTATTACGTCTATAGAATAAGATATTGTCCCTTATGAGACAGAGTTGTCTAATGTCCGGTGATTCCCTTTTTTTCCACTTGGCTAGGTCTGGGTCTTTGTCTTGTCCCCTGCCTAACTGTTTTAAGATATTGGTGATGTAGTTTTGAAATGGCACATTTTTCAGGTAATACATGAGTACTTGCTCTTCTTCCATATTGCTCACTCTGCTTAACTCCTTCTGGCAACTGGCTATGTTATTTGATGGTCCAGGCACGAAAGTGATTTGAAAATAATATTCCTGCAGCGTTAACATCCACTGACCTAGTCTTCCTGGCAATAATTTTGCACTTAACATGAATTCTAGGGTCTTGTGATCTGTAAACACATTGGTTTTTCACTCAAACAAAAAGTATCTGAATCTGTGACACCCCCATACTACTGCCAACGCTTCTAATTCCGTGATTGAATAATTTTTTTCACACTTAGTAAGGATTCGACTAGCAGAAGCTATTGTTTTTCTTATCCACTGTCCGTCTTCCTCATATTGTCGAAAGAGTACCACACCCAAGCCTGTTTTCGCACTGTCGGTTGCCATACAGAATTCCTTCGTTAAATCAGGATGCGCTAAAAGTAGTGCCTTTACTAGTGACCTTTTTAGTAGTTGGAATTCCTATTCTGCTTGGTCATGCCACACCCAGGGCATCTTTTACTAGTCAACGCACATAAAAGTGGGGTAGCAAGGGATTCTATACAAATGAATCTTTTATAGAAGTTAATGAGTCCCAAAAAGCTACGCAACGTGTTTCTATTATATGGCGTACTCATGTTCTGTATCGCTTGTAGTTTGTACGAGTGAGGTTCAATCCCTTGTTCAGTGATAATATGGCCTAAAAACTCAACATTTTTATTTCCAAAACTGGATTTCATTATGTTTACTGTTACTCCATATTCTTTTAACGTTCTTAGCAATTTATGAAGCATCTCATTATGGAGTTGTCATGATGGCTGTGCTACTAAAATGTCATCAACATAACAGGTGAGACGCTGTTGGAGTTTTTTGTCCAACACAGTCCCTAAGCCGCTTATAGAAGCAGCAGAGGATATGTTCAGCCCGAAAGGGAGCTTTTTGAATTGATAACTTCTTCCAAATGCGATGAAAGCTGTATACTTTCTACATGTAGGTGTTAGTTCTATTTGCCAATAACTAGCTTTCAAATCAAGGGAAGAGAAAATCTTAACTTCAAAGAACTTTTGTAACAGCTCTTCCAATTTTTCTGGGTGATGCTCTCAGGAATGACAATGGAATTTATCTTTCTTGCATCAATGACTATCCTAATACTCCCATCCTTCTTATCCACAATTTACAAGGGACTGTTATATATTGACATTGAAGTTTCAATATTATCATCTTCTATCATTTTGTGTAGTTCCGAAAATACTTGTTTTCTGTAGCACAATGGAATAGTGTAAGGTGGTACTCTAAATGGCTTGTGTTATTTAACCTGGAATCCGTATAGAAAATTCTTAATGGCACCGGGTTTTGGTAGAAACACCTCGGCATTTTGTCGTAGTACTCTTTCTAATTCGGCTTTGTCTGTTTCTGAAATATCCCTTACTTGTCTCATCATCTATCTCTTGATGAATTTCCACCATTACCTCGTTATTTACAGGTATTGTTTCTTTCGACCTTGTATATCGTGGATGTTCCTCCTCCGATTCATACACATCCAGTTGCATAGTCAACTGTTTATGAGCCCCTGGCATCTCTTCATGTCTGAGTTTCCCTTCAAAATTAAGACGTACTTTTCCAGGCATCATATACCCTTCGTCCATATTAAGTGTGACACGATTTTGACTCATGAAATAGGCTCCAGTGATTATGAGTACGGAAAGTTTTGGCACAACCTCCATGTTCGTTTCTATTTCATGCACCTCACATGAAAAAGTTAGCCGCGTTTGTCTAGTAATCACCGCTGACGCATCCATGGTCGGTCCTTTGACTTTAACAGGTGTTGTTTGTAATTCTGGTAGAGCCTGTTCATAGTTCATTTCTTAAAATGTTCTTACTACAGCGCCGTCATTTCGCTTCCCGTATCAAGAAAGGCGTCTACGAGTATGCCATCTACCTCAATCCGAACGATCAGTTGCACCTCATGTGGAGCTTTAGTTTCATTTTCATGCATTAATGCCCCCTCGATCGATCATAGGTTAATCTGTCAATATGTCTGGCCACGTTCTCCCATTGGTTTGTTACCATTACTTTATTCTTTTCCTTTCTTTTAACAACTGTCATCTGAATGCTTTGGAATGAAGTTATTTACCCATAATCTTTGTTAAAGGCCTCTATTATTTGTTCATATGTTCCTGTCTTATATACGAGGTACAACAAAAAGTGATGAGACTAATGTGAAAATAAAAAATGTTGCTTACCGTTTTAGTCAAGTTTAGTGTTGTCTCCTTCAAAGTAGTTCCCTTCTGATTGCACACACTTTTTCCAGCGCTTCTGCCATTGATGGTAACATTTCTGGAACTCATCTTCTGTAATATCCTCCAAGACCCCCGTCACAGCTGTTTGAACATCTTGTGTTGTTTGAAAATGGTGTCCCTTGACCGCCGTTTTGACTCTTGGAAATAGAAAAAAGTCGCACGGAGCAATATCTGGTGAACAAGGTGGCTGTGGTAGTACTGAAATTTGTTTTGAGGTTAAAAATTGCTGTACTGACAGAGCAGTATGAGATGACTCATTATCGTGATGCAGGATCCATTTATCAGCAATGTTGGCACGGACAAAAAGAACTCTTTTACAAAGTCTTTCTAAAATTTCTTTGTAGTAATATTGGTTAACTATTTGCCCAGGAGGCGCCCACTCTTTATGCACAATTTCCTTGGAATCAAAGAAGCATACAAGCATGCATTTCACTTTTGGCTTTGGCATGGTAGTTTTTTTTTGTCTGGGTGATCCCTTTGAGCACCATTTTGAACTTTGGCGTTTTGTCACTGGATCGTATTGAAAAAAACAACTTTCATTGCCAGTGATAACACGGCTCAACAATTCTGGATTTATTTCCGTTTGCACTAACAGATCGGCTGCCACATTTTTCCGTGTTTCTCGCTAATGTAACTTGAGGTTTTTGGGGACAATTTTTGCACAAATCTTTCTCATACCAAGATCTTCAGTTATTATTAGACAAACCGTTTCTCGGTTGATGTTTAGTTCTTCTGCAATCATATTCATGCATAATCTTCGATCAGATCATACGAGTTCACACACCCTGGCCAAGTTGACATCCGTCCGTGAGGTTGATGGTCGTCCATTGCGGTCTTCATCTTCAACATTGGTTCTGCCTTCACTAAACATTTTATGCCAACGAAAAACTTGAGCTTTTGACATAACCTTCTCTCCAAAAGCCTTATGAAGCTTACCGTAAGTTGTCGTCGCGTTTTCACCCAATTTAATGCAAAAAGAAATGGCATACCATTGCGTAATATTATGTGGTTCCCTTTCCGTGACGAGAGATACAAACATATGTTAACTTATTACAGCACAACTCACGACTGAACAGTTGCATCGATGTGCTGCTTGGACTAGAAGCAGCTTATAGACCAAGGTCAAAGATATCGTGCCTACACAAGCCTGTATGGTTGCCACAGCTTGCAAAGAAAATCAGTTTCATTACTTTATTGTCGCACCTTGTATGTTATCTGCCTTGGTAATCACTATTGGTGTTGCCAATGGTACGAGGGTCTCTCCAAAAGAAATGCACACAATTTTTTTTTTAAATCCATCTTTTATTCTACATGTTTGAAAGTTTTACAGTTTGTAGATACATCCTTTAGGAACAATATTTTCATTTCTCCACATAATTTCCATCCCTCTCAACTGCCTTATGGCATCTTGGAACCAGCGCCTGTATACCCGCACAGTAAAATTCTGGACCAACCTGTTGGAGCCACTGTTTGGCAGCGTGCACAAGGGAGTCGTCATCTTCAAACGTTGTTCCACGAAGAGAGTCTTTCAGTTTCCCAAAGAGATGATAGTCACATGGAGCCAGGTCAGGACTGTAAGGCGGGTGTTTCAGTGTTGTCCATCCGTGTTTTGTAATCGCTTCCATGGTTTTTTTGACTGACATGTGGCCATGCATTGTTGTGCAACAGCAAAAATCCTGCTCTTGCCGATGTGGTCGAACACGACTCAGTCGAGCTTGAAGTTTCTTCAGTGTCGTCACATATGCATCAGAATTTATGGTGCTTCCACTTGGCATGATGTCCACAAGCAAGAGTCCTTCGGAATCGAAAAACACTGTGGCAATAACTTTTCCAAGAGAAGGTGTGGTTTTGATTTTTTTTTTCTCGGGTGAATTTCCATGATGCCACTCCGTTGATTTCCTCTTCGTTTCTGGTGAAAAATGATGGTGCCATGTTTCATCACCTGTCACAATTATTCCAAGAAATTCATCTCCACTATTCTCTTACTGTTCCAAAAGTTCACTGCATACCGTTTTTCTTGTTTCTTTGTGAGCCACTGTCAACATCCTGGGAACTCACCTGGCACAAACCTATTTTAACGCCAACACTTTCAGTATTCTTCAAACACTTCTTTCCCCTATCCCAACGTAGCGTGACAATTCGTTCACTGTGATGCGTCTGTCACTAGTCACCAATTCGTTAACTCTCTGTACATTGTCTGGAGTGTGTGCAGTACGAGACCTGCTGCTGCGAGGACAATCCTCAATATTGCTGTGCCCGCTTTCATCACGTAACCTGCTTGCCCACCAACAAACTGTACTGCGATCGACAGCAGCATCCCCATACACCTTTTTCAACCTCTTGTGGATGTTTCCCACTGTCTCGTTTTCACAGCACAGGAACTGAATGATAGCACGTTGCTTCTGACGAACGTCGAGTGTAGAGATGGGGGATCCGCTCCTGAACTGATTCATAGAGTTGAATCTATCAAAGGAGTGAACAATCAGTGATTCAGAAAAAAAGAATTGTAGCTCCAAACGTTTCTCACAGCAGAGAGAGAGAGAGAGAGAGTCGGAGCATATCAGCGGGGCCTCTCCTGGTCAGAGCACACTACACGCCACACAACACAGCCAGCGCCGGCCTCTGCCCTGCTTCTGCCTTGGCTGCCTGCATTGTGCAGTGCCCCTTTGGATTTTGTGTTTCACATATGCCGTGCCGTCTCAGTGCTTCCTCTGCCGCGTGCAGTGTCTGGCGCGCCTTAACTTAGCATCGCACTCCATCGGCGATCGTTTCAGTCGCACGTCCTGCCCTCTGGGCAGTTGATGCGAGCAACAGGACAGAGAGCCTCCTAGCGAAGAACAGAAGAACTACTTGCAACAACCTGCTCGCAAGAGAACGGACGATTTGTCTCGGAGCGGGTGACTGGTGGCAGTTCACCGCTCCCCCCACCCTCGGAACTCTTCCGCTCAACGCTCATCCCACCGTTCTGAACTCTAGCCAGAGTATTGAGCAAAGCAACTCAGGTGTCACTCTGGTCTCTGCGGTCTTAGCTCACACAGTAATACAGCTCGCGGCTCGACCTGCTTGACTCAGCACCTCTGCATCGGAGTTCGTCTCTACTGGATATTGTTCTTTGTAGTAATACCGCTATGTATATTACATTATTATGTTATGTATACATCATTTGTTTTTATTTTATTTTTATTTGTTTAAACTGATCAGATTAGGTTCCTGATGACTCCTCTTACTATAGGATTTTTATTATGGACACTCGAATTTACGCTTTAATTACGAGCGAACCAATAAACGTATCGCAAAATGTGGTACATCAATATTTTCCTTGTTTTATTCTGCGTAAGGCTATATGCAGCACTTTAGTCTTACAATCAAATTTATATATATATTTTTCTTATTCTGGTACGGATTTTGCGATTTTCAAAATGGTTCAAATGGCTCTGAGCACTAAGGGACTTAACATCTATGGTCATCAGTCCCCTAGAACTTAGAACTACTTAAACCTAACTAACCTAAGGACATCACACAACACCCAGCCATCACGAGGCAGGGAAAATCCCTGACCCCGCCGGGAATCAAACCCAGGAACCCGGGCGTGGGAAGCGAGAATGCTACCGCACGACCACGAGATGCGGGCTTTTGCGATTTTAGGCGTCTTCGGAAGGAAACGTTTACTTTAATAATATATGGCTTGCAATGTATTTGTACGAGGTTAATGAAATTTTAATACATTATAGCCAAATATACTGTTAATGTAAATCTCAAGTTACAACATTTTCTGATCGCCCAAAAAACCACGATAGTGCAAAATAAATCAATAATCAAAAACTTTATCATATCGTGGAAATTTCAGTAAACAATACAAAATTCTTACTCATTATCTGTGTTACTTCAAAATAGGATCAAATAAGATCAAAATACAGGTATAGTACTGGAATAAACCAAGTTTAAAGGGCAATGTGCCTTCCATTTATTTTCTATTGTGAATGAGTGGTGAGTCACGAAAAAGAGCTAGTTCATTTCAGGGAGTGAACAGTTCTGATCCGATCTCTGAAAAGAACAGTTTTGCCCATCTCTAGTCGAGTGTAGCAGCCATCTTGAAGACATGCTGTGATGGCGCCACTCATGGGAACAGGTTGAACTAAGTTTGACAACAAGCGGGAAGGATATATCCACACACTGTAAAACTTTCACACATGCAGATTGAAAACTGTATTTTGCAAAAATAGTGTGCATTTCTTTTGGAGTGACCCTCGTACATTACCCTCTTGGCATGCTATTTCTCTTTCAGTTTCGTATAACTTCTCTCCCATGAGGCACCGCCTTATCGTAGCACTGTCCGTGTGGGCGGGAGAGTTTGTGTGCTCCAAGGAAGCTGAGAGCTATATCGGCAGTAGCGTAGCTAGTGGCAGGTCCAACCTAGCCGGGCAGGTCTCAGCAGAGGAACCAGACAAAGTGTGCCTCACAACGACCCGTCTTATATCCTATATCCTATATATACTATTCCCTACCCTCTCCTCAGTTACCATTCCTTCTCTTTCTCTAATTACCTTAACACACCACTGCCTTGTGGTTGGTCTCGGGAGGGATGAAGGCTAAGGGAGAAAACCCTGAAAGAAAATTTGGAGTGGGCCCCCAAAGGCGGTTGGAAGGCGTACTACGTCCCCTTTCGGCAGCTCCTGCAACCGAAGTGATACCAGACGTATTGGCTTGCCTTTCTTCTGGATTATATCATTTAGGTCGAGAGGGAGACCGTGATGATTGGGCAACTCACGTGTCTTCATATTTATTGCTCAGGCTTGTAGCATCCTGGAGAGGACACTTCAGCGGCGTCCAAGGACTTCGGCACAACACGGGAAGAGGCAGTTACCGGTTATAAGCTCTGTCTGATTGGCGTAAGACTCGAGTGCCAGGGGCCACTTCCGACGGTGGGAGAGATCATTGCATCTCATTGGACAGCTACCGCCCGCCTCAAGCTGGGCAGCCCCCAGCCAATAAGGTGCTGTCCCGCCACTATCCGCCTGCTTCACGGGGTGTGTGAAGCTTAGAAGTAATCTTCGACAAGCGGGTTGATATAGTACACCTACCAACAACAAAAATGAAATAATAAAGAAATCACTATTTCGTATTGCCACCTGGAATGTTAGGACCATGTGTCCAAGGTGCATTGACGATGCCCAAGAGGTTGATTTCATCCGTAAGACTGCCGTAATTGACAGAGAGCTCCATCGTTTGAATGTTGACATCGCGGGACTGCAGGAGACGTGGCTTCCAGATGCGGGCTCTATCAGGGAGGATAATTACACATTCTTCTGGCAGGGGAGGTCTCAAGACGAGCCAAGACTTCATGGCGTAGGATTTGCTGTTAAAAACGCCCTCCTGGACTGTACTGTGCCACCATCCGGTGGAACAGAGCGAATTATTGATTTGAAAATATGCTCTTCAAGTGGCACTGTCAACATCCTAAATGTGTACGCTCCTACCTTATCATCCAGCATGGAAGAGAAGGATCTGTTTTATGATTTACTCAGTGACAGAATAGCCAAGGTACCTAGCACCGAGACACTGTATATTCTAGGGGACTTTAATGCTAGAGTTGGATCAGATAACGACATATGGCCGAATTGCCTGGGACATCATGGGGTGGGAAAAATGAATGAAAACGGCCAGAGACTGCTTGAAGTTTGCTGCTTTTATGGACTCTGTATCACAAACACATATTTCCAGCTTAAGGATCAGCACAAGGTGTCTTGGAGACACCCGCGCTCTCATCACTGGCATCAACTTGACTTAGTCATAGCTAGGCGTACTGGTCTCAAAAATGTGCTACTGACACGAAGTTATCATAGTGCTGATTGCAACACAGACCACGCCCTAGTGGCGTGCACATTGAGGCTCACTCCTAAGAAATGTCACCACGCTAAACCGAGAGGTCATCCCCGTATCAACACAGATCATGTTCATGACACACAACGAAAGCAGGATTTTGCCAGTAATTTTGAAAGTGCTTTCCCAGGAAACGTGCAAGCAGAAAGGAATGTTGATAAAAAATGGGCAAAACTCTCGGGTGCAATCTACAACTCAGCAGTATTGGCCTATGGAATAAAAGGAAAAAGAAATAAGGACTGGTACGAGCAAAATTTGGAAGAAATGGAACCAGTTACTGAGGCTAAACGGAAAGCCCTGCTTGCTTACAAAAGAAACCCAAATGAAAGAACTCGAGATGACCTACGAAAAGCAAAGAACAGGGCACAGCAAACATCAAGGAGATGCGCAAATAACTACTGGCTGAATTTATGTGCAGGTATACAGAAAGCGGCCGACTCTGGGAATGCTAAGGCAATGTACGATGGTATTAAGAAAGCAATTGGACCAACTGTCAGGAAAACAGCTCCTCTGAAGTCCAAGACGGGTGAAGTCATTACTGATGAAGGCAAGCAAATGGAACGCTGGGTTGAACACTACCTCGAGTTGTATGCAGTCGAGAATGAAGTTAGCAAGGATGCATGTGACGCCATCAAACAAATGCCAGTTATGGAAGAACTAGATGCAATGCCTACTATGGAAGAACTTAGTAGAGAAATAGATTCTCTTGCTAACGGAAAGGCCCCAGGTGAAGATGGGATCCCTGCAGAGGTTATTAAGTATAACAAGTCTGTTCTTCTCAAACATTTATATTCACTTATCACAACCAGCTGGGAAGAAGGTTATGTCCCGATGAGTATGCGGAATTCGAGGATTGTTACTCTATATAAACATAAAGGGAACAGAAGTGACTGTAACAATTACCGAGGCATTTCATTACTAAGTGTAGCCGGGAAAGCTTATGCAAGAGTCATCCTAATGCGATTACAGATCTTAGCTTCCAGAATCTACCCAGAATCTCAGTGTGGCTTCAGGCCCGGCCGATCAACCGTAGATATGATCTTCTCCTTAAGACAGCTACAAGTGAAATGTCGTGAGCAGCAGAGGCCACTTTATATTGCTTTCATTGACCTTGTTAAAGCATTTGATTTAGTTAGCAGAAATGGGCTTTTCAAACTGTTGCAGAAGATTGGATGCCCACCTAAACTACTGCAGATAATTGTCTCTTTCCATGAGAAAACACAAGCAACAATTTACTTCAACGGTAAAACATCAGAAGCATTCCCTGTTAATAGCGGTGTGAAACAGGGGTGTGTGTTAGCTCCTACATTGTTTGGGATTTTCTTTTCCCTTCTGCTCAGATTTGCCTTTGAAGACTGGGAGGAGGGAGTGTATCCACATACGAGGTCTGATGGAAATCTTTTCAATATTGCTCGCCTCAAGGCCAAGACCAAAGTAAATACAGTCGTTATCCGTGAGTTATATGCGGACGATGCA
Organism: Schistocerca americana; assembly: GCF_021461395.2. Classification (NCBI taxonomy): domain Eukaryota; kingdom Metazoa; phylum Arthropoda; class Insecta; order Orthoptera; family Acrididae; genus Schistocerca; species Schistocerca americana. Next base: position 470,787,366 of record NC_060122.1, on the reverse strand, counting down.
GCTCTAGTAGCGAACACAGAAGATGAGCTGCAGTATATAATCAACAAATTATCAAATGCCTGTGAAAAGTTTGGTCTACTCGTCAGCCTTCAAAAGACTAAGATCATGGCGCAGAGCACTACCAACCTTCCATCCATTAGCACTGATGGCAATCCTCTCCAGATAGTTGATGACTTTACCTACTTGGGATCCACAATATGTAGCAACTTGTCCATGGACACTGAAATTACTAACAGAATCGCAAAGGCATCATCTGTCATGGCTAGATTGAAAAACAGAGTATGGAACAACGGACTGCTTACCACAAAAACTAAATTAAAAGTCTGCAACGCTTGTGTTATAAGCACCCTTCTCTATAGCTGTGAGACATGGACAACTCTTTCTAGGCATGAATCTCGACTCAACAGCTTCCATCTCCACTGTCTCCGGAAGATCCTTCAGATCTCTTGGAGATATAGAGTACCCAACACCGAAGTCTTTCATCGTGCAAGCACAACCAGCATCTTTGCACTTCTGAGCCATCGACGTCTAAGATGGTTGGGACATGTCAGGCGCATGGATCCTGAGCGGATACCGAAACAGCTGCTGTACGGCGAACTTCAGGAAGGTGTGAGGCCAGTGGGACGACCGCATCTTCGTTTCAAGGATGTCTGCAAGAGAGACCTGACCAAGACCAGAATCAATCCAAGTCGCTGGGAAAGCATTGCAGATGACCGTGTCAAGTGGCGAGTAACTGTGCGCAACGGCGTCAAGCTCTCAGAGGACGAACGCACACAGGAACAAATCAGAAAGTGGACAAAGCGAAGAGACAGAGCGGCTTCTGTTCGAAGTCCCTCAAATTTCACATGTCCAAACTGCAGTAGGGACTGCCACTCTCGAGTGGGACTTTTTAGCCACAGCAGACGCTGCAGACTCTGAACCAAGCATGCTACACCATCATCCCTCAAGGATGGACGGATGCCATTATTCGTATAACTGAGCTATATCTTTTACAATTTTGTCTTCAGCAGTTTTTGTATTACTGTCTACATTCACCATTAATAATTCCTGTTTCTCATCATCGCTCGATTCCCAATCAATTGCATCCCAGTACGCTGGTATTTGTATTTGATCTCCCCCTAAACCTAGTTGCGTCATCTTCACTAAAAATGAATTCAAGTTCTCTTAACACCCCTTTAAATGCTTTTATATTATCTCCTGTCCTACCAACCAATTGATGCTGATAACGTAAAGGTATCTTCATTGTGCACATTCGTATCAGTTCCCCATTACCATATCCAAACACTGATTCTTTTTTGTCATTTCTTCGAAAAATCTAACTGGTTTCTTTTCTCCTGAATTTTCGAATGACTCTTTCTGTAACAACTCATACTTTATTCTATTTTGTGTTTCTGTGGACCAGTGTCGCTTCAAGAATGCGGATTTAAATTGCTCATGCGATTGATAGTTTGCAGTTACTCTTTACATGGTTTCCGCTATTGCACCGTCCATATGCCCACAAATGAAGTCAAGTTTACGTCTAAGTGGCCAATGCTCTGGTAACCCGATCTGGAATGGATTTATAAACGTGCGTGGATGTAAGCCGTTCCTGCTTTCTTTGTGATGTTGGAATTTTCTGACTGTCAAAAAGTGATCATTGTCAAATTTTTCTCTTCCACCATACGGAGTTTGTGTTTTCACAAAATTACCCGTTCCCTTCAACTGTGTCATGTTTTCTGGTATTCGTTCTGCCTTATTTGGGTATTTCCGTATTTCACATATAGATAAATACATAGAAAGCTTACGATGTGGCACTGCACTGCGAGTGTTTACCGCTAAATCCGACAACTTAGCTATTTCTAGCATCGTATCTACGGTGTGGTGTGCAATTATCTAAACCGTACCTTTCCTCGTGTATCGGACTGAAAGATTCGTTTACATTTCCCGTTACTGGTTCAGTGTTTTGCCTTCCTATTTGATTCATATTGACTTGCGGTTTATAATCTGTTGTTTTTACATTTTCCGTTAATGGTTCAGTGTTTTGCCTTCCTATTTGATTCATATTGACTTGCAGTTGTAACCTGTTGCACTGTAACTTGGAAATTGCCGAATTGGTACATGTGTTACAGTAACTTGCTCTGTTCTCGCGTCACTCGCGTACGTTCGGAGAATCGGCTGGTAGGACTGCGTGCGTTTACCGTTTCTCGCTCCATTGTCAGCTGTGACCGCACATTAGCTGCTTCGCTCACCTGTGTTAACTGTTCTTGTCCTGTTTGCTTCTGTTTCGTTACGGTAATCATTGACGCAACCTCTTGTGGATATACGACTGGAATTTCATGGCGTGTTTGTGTTTCCGCTACTGCTACGGAAGATTGCAAAAAAATGGTTCAAATGGCTCTGAGCACTATGGGACTCAACTGCTGAGGTCATTAGCCCCCTAGAACTTAGAACTAGTTAAACCTAACTAACCTAAGGACATCACAAACATCCATGCCCGAGGCAGGATTCGAACCTACGACCGTAGCGGTCTTGCGGTTCCAGACTGCAGCGCCTTTAACCGCACGGCCACTTCGGCCGGCGGAAGATTGCACAACTGACTTGTTTACTTCTGGATTTCTGTCCATCACTATGTCGGATGATACCACTGATTCTGTTGCCTCGCTACTGCTGTACGATTCTTCATACACTGTTTCAATTCTGTGCGAAGGTGTTCATACTGTTTATGATTTATCGAGACTATGTTTTCAATGCATGTGTCGAATCTTTTTAATGCGGCTCGCGTGACACGTTTTCTGACATTGAGCTTTTCCACGATTTGTTGCGCCTTACTAGACGTCTCATGCGCTAATTCATCCACTCTTTGATTACCATTAGACGCTGCATCCTGCTCCTGGTCAACGTCAGAACGCATCGTTTTCTGGTCAGCCATTAACGAATGTATAAGCTTGTAAGTAGGCTGTTTAGGTTTTTTTATTGGTAACGCCACCTCTGTATGAAAATCACTGGCTGTGCTGTGTGCAGTCTGTGGCTGCTTTGCATTGTTGTAATACTCGCCATTGTAGTGTTAGGCAGCTGGCTGTGAACAGCGCGTAGCGTTGCGCAGTTGGAGGTGAGCCGCCAGCAGTGGTGGATGTGGGGAGAGAGATGGCGGAGTTTTGAAATTTGTCATGAACTGCTATATTTATATATGATGATATCAAGGTAAATACATTGTTTGTTCTCTATTAATATCTTTCATTTGCTAACTATCCCTATCAGTAGTTAGTGCCTTCCATAGTTTGAATCTTTCATTTAGCTGGCAGTAGTGGCGCTCGCTGTATTGCAGTAGCTTGAGCAGCGAAGATTTTTGTGAGGTAAGTGATTTGTGAAAGGTATAGTTTAATGTTAGTCAGGGCCATTCTTTTGTAGGAAATTTTGAAAGTCAGATTGCGTTGCGCTAACAAAATATTGTGTGTCAGTTTAAGGACAGTCCTGTATAATTGTTCAAAAGGGGACGTTTCATATGTCGACCCTTGGCCTAGGATACCTCACTGGAGTCTTCTGATTTTTTTTCTTGTAGTTTGTGTAATTAGTGTAGCCTTTGTTTATTGCTAGCGGGTAATTGTAGAGAGAATCTCCTTTGTAGTTGCAGTCTTTCATTGTGGTACAGTAAAACAGTTGTAGCATGCATGCAGTTTTACACCAAGTATTTCTCAGCAGCGCGTGCAATTAACTAGATATTTTTTCAGTGTTATGTTAATGTGTTCTCTTATTTTTGCTCTTCAAATTGTGCTTTTCTGTGTTGTCGTGTGAAATATTGTGACAATAATGGCGTGTGAAAAACGTAATACTAGGCTCCAAAGTAAACTGAGAAATGACAGTGAAGACGAAAGCAGTGTGTTAGCGCCGCAGAGTAATGAATTAACAGACATTGAAAGTAGTAATTTGGTAACTGTGCATAGGGAAATGGAGCGGGCGGCAAACAATGGCGTGGACAGTGAAACAATTAGTGAAGAGGGACGCATTATCGATCGATCGGTCGGCAACAGCTCGCCTCAGGAATCGGGAATGACAGGACACAATTTTGCAAATACTGTAGACTCAGGTTTTGGATCCTCACCGTTTTCTCAAATAAGGCAAGACACATTTTCTGCTTGTCAAAATGTGAATGTTTCCGGTGCAAATTCACTGCCGAAAAGCACTGAGGAACATGTTCCAGACACCAGTGCATTGTTATTACAATTAATACAGCAAATGGGACAAACACAGCAAAAGCTTCAAAAGTTAGACACAATGGAACAACACCAGAGACAAACACAGCAACAGTTAGACACAATGGAACAAAATCTTCAAAAGTTAGACACCACACTTGAACAAACACGTGAAGATTTAACTACTGAGTTACATAACATTGAATCGAAATGTCAAAAAGTCTGTAATGACGTAAAAACACAAATTTGTGAGCATTTTCAACCTATTTTTTCGCGGCATGAAAATGCATTACAGAATCACGAAGCAGCCATAAAAGAACTGCAAACCATTGTTCATGAAAATCATGAGACCTTGTGGACTAAAATTGACTCAGTTGCATCTACCGATTCGGTTACGCAACTTGCAAAAACTCAGGAAAACTTAAAGGACACAGTAGATTCGATTTCAGCACAAATGGACACTCTGAAACTTGGTTCAGAAAAACACACTGAGGAAATGTGTTCACTATCGGAGAAAGTAGCCGAACTTTCGGATCAGGTCACTAACTTATCTACAAAGGTAGATGATGATCTGAATGACACAAGACCCGTAGCCTTCACTGACACAGAAGAGTATGAACAAATAAGAAAATTCAAACAAAATCAGAATCAAATTAATACACAACACCAAAGAGAAATCCGGGAAGTACAAGATCAGTTGACACAGGTAATACAAGAATTACGTATTTCAGAGGACACTCGCGCTCCAACACGGGAAGAGGGACTTAGAAACACGGAAAAGCCGCAAAATAATAACACAGGGCATTTCGGAAATTATGAAAGAAATTGGCAATGTGCACCGAATTTTGAGATGGAACGGCCGACACGACCTAACAATGACCGATATGCGACTCGCCGACATGACGATTTTGACTATAAGCTGTTCATTACTACACGTAAATTCAAAACATTTAAGAATTCTGGCAACGACATTCATCCACAAGCATGGCTCCATCAATTTTCTCATTGTTTTCCTCCCAACTGGTCATTGGAGCACAGATTAGAATATATGTGTGGCTACTTAGAGAATGAACCAGCTGTAAGAATGCGATCGGTAATTCACGATTGCCACAGTGAAGGAGAATTTTACCATGCCTTCCTCTCAGCATATTGGTCTCAAGCTACACAAGACCGTGTAAAACATGGCATCATAATGATGAAACATTTCGAACAATCTGAATTCTCCAGTCTTGTGAAATATTTTGAAGACATGTTGCACAAGAATCAGTACCTGTCAAACCCATACAGCCCCTCAGAACTCATCCGCATTTGCTTAATCAAATTACCTGAACATTTACGACATATTATTTTGGCAGGACATTGCAAAGACGACATTGAAGCTTTTCAGGGACTGTTACAAGAACTGGAAAGTGACACTGACAATCGCGGAACGCAGGAGCACCACAATTACAGATCACATCAGTCGCAATTCCGCGATGAAAGAAATAATAACTGGACGCGACAAGGCTATTCTCACAACACAAATCGTGACCGAAACAGACACCACCCGTATTACAACCGTTGGCAGAGTAGTAATAATTACAGGGAAAGATCACCTCTCCGCGGTAGTGACTATCACAGAGACAATCAGAGAAACAGACAATATGGGAACCAAAACAATTATTATCAAGGGAGACAGAATAACTTTAGACGCAATGGTCCAGCGCGCAGTTACGATTCAGGGAGAAATTCTCCACCACTTAACTGACAAGAAAGAAACTATGGAATCTACCGACATGACGACAGACGATATGATCGTAACGACAGACCTGAATTGCATCAGAACTGGCGGGATTCAAACAGAGCAGGGCCATCTCGTCACGGTGAATTTGTAGAAGTTAGGTCTCCAAATCCCAATAACGACGCGCGCCAACAAAGGAACAGACAATGACTCGCACCGCAGGCAGCCGCTTGCGCCGGCTGGCTCAGAGAAAAATAACATAGACGCTAACCTTAAGAAAAATTCCAGTATTGTTTAACGACGTATACCGCATGATAATTGCGTTGAAGTTGAAACGCTGTGTACTAGGAAGAGTAAAGGTTTACACCACATTTCACATGTAAAACCATTTATTGAGAGATAATCTGCTTTTTAACTTTGTCTTTGCCATAAAACTTTTCACTTCACATTTCTAGTATGCTTTGTCAGACTTAAGAAACTGTTAACATGCAACAATGTTTGAAGTTAAATATCCAGTCTAGAACCTAGGGAACATTTTTAAACAGAAATTACGAATGCATTGTTATAGTGAACAGACGACAAAGTGTTGTATTTGTACATTCTTGCTTGTTTGTTGCACGATTACGTAACGACTATAAGGCTCACATACTTAGAACATTTACCAGTACTGCTAATGAGATTTTAATGCAACATTTTGGTTTATTTGAAAATACATTCTGAATTTAAAGTGCTTTCTGAGAGATACCAGATGACACAGAGGTTAGTTTATGTGACAGCTACACGATTTTATCACGACGCTACTAATGAGTGACAATTTACAATGTTGCTTTTGCAGTGTTTCTGTTTTATATCTGCACAGTTTTCTGTTTTATTCTTGAAAGTAAAACAGGTTTTAGTAGTAACTTTTGTGGTATAGCTACAATGAGACTGCCTTTTCCGTAGCACAACAATACGTTACAGCACAGTACTTTCCTCATCACGGCAATAAGCGTAATAACTAAGACATTTATACGCAAAGCATTTCACTTTTGTGTATTATGAGGTAAGTACATTGACTTCTGCAGAACTTAGCTTTCGGAGGACGATAACTACGACACTTCCACACAGATTATGTTGCAACAAGACGCACATTTAGCGCTACAGTACACGTATTTGAGTGATTAATTTTGTACTTAAAACATTTATTTTTAAAGATTTTTGAATTACAAAGAAAGTTTTCTGTGATACATTTCATTCCATTGCTGTAATCTGTAACACCTGAGGGTATAATTACATTAATCCTCAGGGGGGTACATGCTTACTTTGTGTACCATGTGTTTGGCAAGCACAAGGAACCCTAGCTAATATGGTATTTGCTTATACAACTTTATACATCGGTACCATATTTCTCTAAAACATAAATTACACAGCTATCTGATCATTTAACTGAGAGATAAACATTTTTTTACTACATCAGTGACACATGTTTACGCAATACACAGTTGGGTAACTTCACACTTATGAAACTGTATTTTGTCTGTACTTTGTAAACTGTTCATATTTTTTCGGAATCATTGTGATACTATGAGAGCTTTGAATGATGTATTTGGTAAGGGAGCATGATTTTAAAGTACGTTTGAGGTAGATGACACTATTGAAATGAGCAGAGAATTTTTTTTAGGTTTTGAAATTATTGCAGAAAGCTACGACGTTTTTGAGATTTGACTGAAGTGTTATGATGTTATTATTACGACGACGATGTGTATTATGTTGTTGAGGAATGTTTATTATGCTACGTATTTCTCATAATGAAATATTGAAGAAGTGTCGACGAATATGTATATGTATAATGAGGTAAGGAATAATGAGTAGTGTTTACGGACTCTGATTTATGAAAAGGATGTTGGAAACCAAGAAACGTACTTTAAGAGTTATGAAATGTGTGTGTATATGCGTGAATGTATTACAATGCAGACGAAAATTTTTTTGGACACTGTTATATCAATAGCATTTTGTTTCTACAGATTTGCAACGCTAATTCTTGACCTGTGAAATATTTTATGTGAGACTGTCACTGTAGCGGAAACTGCTGTCGTAAATATTTCCGTAAGAAAGTTAAGTGACCACCTGCACGTAATGCATCGTGGGCACCCAGCTGTGTCACACGCCTGGGAAGAAGTCATTAGTGAGTGCCTTTCGGAGGCATAGGGAGAAAAAAAGAGGCCATTATCCTCGCCACTGACATTCCTTTAGAGAAAGCATCGCATAAACGACACGCTCATTACTTGGAAAGATACATCTGCACACCTGACAAGCGTCTTTCTACGAGAGTTGAGAGAATTTCTACTAGCTTATGAAATGTCACATGACTATTGAATGATATTTTTATGCTTTGGTTTGCGTAATTGCTTATTTCATTTGATACCTGTTTTCCAGCTGTGTTACAGCATTAGTTTTATAAAATAAACTTAGATACATTTGCTAATGTGAACACTTTCTGTCAACAGATCTATTAAATGATAATTTTGTAATCCATACTCTTTAAAAAAAGGAGCACTTGGGAAGGAAAGAACAATAAGAAGGGACTAGTAACAGTAACTGGACACATAATTTTCTTTTCAAGTACTTGGTAATATTTCTTTTACAATAAGTTGTTGTGGTGCACCACTTTAATTACTTAGACATTAAGATGTGATTATACATTTCCCTTATCTGCATTGTTATCTTTAGTGTACTATTTTTTCTGCTTGAGCTATGTCATGTTTAGATATAAGCTGCTGTTTGCCAGGCATAGTGCTACTGAACTTTAATTTGTGTTACTCTGCTAAGCCAGATTTATTGTTTTGTTGCTGCACATTGGCTCATATTAGTTGTAATGTTGCATTTTTTCTGGTAATTTAGATTTACTGTAGCTTGCTTTGCAATTTTCCAATTTTTTGGTCATTGCTGTTTGTGTTACTTATTTTGTGCTGCTGCATTGCCTCGTCCCTTAGTTTAGCATCTGAGCTCAGTAGATTTAAGTTAGCTTAAGAGGGGGTAGCCTCTAAGAGAATGAGTTGTGATGAATAGGAAGAAATGCATTCAGAAGTTATACGAAAAAAAGAACAGAAAACAGGTTTAGGTAGGATTTTCTTGGAAATAAATGTTGAGGTAAGAAATGTGTGAACATATAAATACAGAAAGCATGCTTAGATAGAATTTTTTTAGTGGAAACAAAGGATGAAATAAGAGGAAAGATATATGAAGTTTTGGGTTGGACTGCAGTACCACATGTTACACTGAAAACGAACCCTGTCCTTTCCTATTGGTGTTATCCCACTATATGTTTGTGTACCCTTGTGTATTTGTTTTCTTACTGTCTCTGTGTAGTTTCATAGAATTTTTTCTTCTTTTAATATTAAGCTACATTCACTATGATGAGGAATACTGTTATCCTCAAATATAATTGGCATTAATAATATGTTATTTACCTTATAAATATGCTTACACATTATTTATTCTGTTTAATGCTCATGTGTGAAGTTGATGTTTCAAAAGTTATTGTGATCTTTTATGTATGTACTCATGTCATAATTCCACTGATGTATATGTTAGTTCGATTCTTTTGTAAAGCCTGTACTACAAATGTTATCTGTATTGTTATGTTTTTAATGATGTATTTTGTACCTTTGTTATTGTATTCTTATGTTATAAAATTGTAATAGTCACCAGTTCATGATATTATTAACTTGTTAGTTACATTTCACTGCACACGTTTCTGTTGGTCATAGTATATGGACAATATGTGAGAAGTAGAGACTGTTAGTGTTTGCACGTGTGTTAATAATTCAGCAAGGGACTGGATAACAGCATTGCTGGTTCTAAGGACAATTCCAAAAACTTTGTGAGCGCACAAGTGGTTGTTTATGGACTTGCTATATTGTCCGCAAGACTCTTCGATGGTGATTGTGCACCTGCACATTTGCAACAGATGGCTGCTGGCCGTCTCTACCAGGACTACAGTGGGTCTGCTCTGTGATGACCTACCTACAATATTCTTCAAAACGTCGAATGAACTCTGCTGTGGGTTTGCTCTGTTGTGGCTCATTACCTGTCAGCATGTCAAGAGTCAGCACTGTCTTTCCGTTGGAAGGACAACACTACTTCTTCAAGACTGCATGGAAATCCACTACTTCTGTGTGCATTTTCTTTTACTGCTCAGACTTTGAGGAAAACACTGCAATTTTACTGTGATGAATCAGGACTGTCTTTATGGACTGTGAGAAATTTTTAGCTTTTGACCAACATTGTATCAATAAGTGTATGCATTTGATTTCTTTGTTATTGTAATTATGAAATTTTTTTTTCAAATCTGTATTGGCCACTGCCCAATCCAATTTGTAAAAATTTTTGTGGGGAGCATGGGGGCTATGTAAGTAGGCTGTTTAGGTTTTTTTATTGGTAACGCCACCTCTGTATGAAAATCACTGGCTGTGCTGTGTGCAGTCTGTGGCTGCTTTGCATTGTTGTAATACTCGCCATTGTAGTGTTAGGCAGCTGGCTGTGAACAGCGCGTAGCGTTGCGCAGTTGGAGGTGAGCCGCCAGCAGTGGTGGATGTGGGGAGAGAGATGGCGGAGTTTTGAAATTTGTCATGAACTGCTATATTTATATATGATGATATCAAGGTAAATACATTGTTTGTTCTCTATTAATATCTTTCATTTGCTAACTATCCCTATCAGTAGTTAGTGCCTTCCATAGTTTGAATCTTTCATTTAGCTGGCAGTAGTGGCGCTAGCTGTATTGCAGTAGCTTGAGCAGCGAAGATTTTTGTGAGGTAAGTGATTTGTGAAACGTATAGTTTAATGTTAGTCAGGGCCATTCTTTTGTAGGGAATTTTGAAAGTCAGATTGCGTTGCGCTAACAAAATATTGTGTGTCAGTTTAAGGACAGTCCTGTATAATTGTTCAAAAGGGGACGTTTCATAAGCTCACGCAGTTTTTGCTGATCTTCGCGGACTTTTTCGAATCCAGCATAGGTGTCAAATTTGAGACCATTTAAGGGAGCATTGGTTGCTGATAACCCTGCATCTGTTGCTGTTTTTCAGTTCGCCATTTCGGTCTTTAGATCCGCTGTTTCAGTTTTCAGGTCTGCTAACCCTGCATTTGTCTGCTTTACGACGATACTGAGTTGCTTCAATATTGCGAACAAACTATCTGACCCTTCGCCATTGTCACCTGTCACTATTTGATGTAGTTTTTTTCGTTTACGTCTTTCACGTGGCGTCTCACCGACTTCTGTGCACAGTACTGACGCACTTACACACATTATTTCTGTTGGAAACTGTCCCGTTTGGTTCGAAATTACTATATTCGATTCAACGTACCGAAGTTGCTCATCCTCTGATTTTACTTCTGACCTACCAGATCCGTCATTTGTTCTTTTTTGTGGATTCTCAGACTGTGATACTAATCGTGAAACTGCTATCATTCCCTCTGCACTATCCCTTCGTTCCGTTCCGTGACTCGCACTCAATACCTTTTGTTGCACATCAATATCTATCCTGTCAAGATCTTCAGTTTGACCTATCTGCGATACTCTCCGTTCTTCCGCCATCTCCGATCGTCCACCTAACTTCTGTCTTTCTCGAATTGCGCGAGCTTGCGCTCTCGTCAACATGAAGTTATATGAGCTTACACGTTTCCAAAATATCATAGAAAGTTTCTTAGACTATGTACACATTATTATCAACGCTGTTCACTGTTTGTAGAATTTCAACCCAACTCAACAACGCCATGAAAAACTTCGCGCGCACTAGCAAGATCATGCACAAGCTGCTTTTACACAATCACAAACATTATCCTGCTTGTTAATACAACTTTTCTACACTGTGGATCACAAATTTACTGTATTTCGACCACTGTACATTTACATACATTGGGTAACCTCATCAAAAAACAACAACAACAACAAAATTTTTTTGCTTCAGTTCATAGTTTTTATTTCTCTTTCTAATTTGACTAATTGCCATCCTGGCAGGGTCGCCATTTGTTTCATGTAGTGTTCAAATGCGCAACATAGGCCAAATTAACAGGCAGTTTTCTCAGCATTGAATACGATATCTGAAAACGTTACATGAGGAGAACGTTTTTTAAAACAGAATGTTCCGTATTTTACATATAGATAAATACATGGAAAGCTTACAATGTGGCACCGCACTGCCAGTGTTTACCGCTAAATACGACAGCTTAGCTATTACTAGCAGTCTCTCACTAGTCACTAAAGCCTCTGTTCACGTGGCATTGAGTAGCAGAGTTTGGACCTTCCTGATCTACGTTTTCGATTTGGATTGCTCCATGGATTGTTGTATGTGCTTAATACGACTTTACTGCAATCTGGACTTGTATTGGTTATCCATTCAGTTCACAAGCTGCGTTGTCGTTTACATCGGGAATCGCCTATTTCTTTCAACTGGTACAAATTATGCTAAGCTGATTCTACCTATGCAGGGTAGGATAGAGGATAGAGAATACGAAAAACATATTTAAACCGAGGTATTATGTACTCTGGCAATTGTAATGAGTATCCTTTTATTACGGACTTGCAGGAAATAACACAAAAAACACAAACAATCTAATATATATCCTTCATGGCCGCCTTGGTGTAAACACAATAAACATTTTCTTCAACAATATAAAATATTTGAAACGAAGTATGATTAAGAAAATCTCTCACCCCTGCATTAAAACTGAGAAGTGAGGGTCGTGAGTAACAAGTAGGAGACCCCAGTCGAAGGCAAAGACTTCTTCAACAAAAACACAAAAAAACCATGGAGAGAAAAGTAAAACAACAGAACTTTACCAACATATCACTTGCGGTTAAGCGTCTGTGTGTGTGTGTGTGTGTGTGTGTGTGTGTGTGTGTGTGTGTGTGAGAGAGAGAGAGAGAGAGAGAGAGACAGAGAGACAGAGAGATTGAAATTTCAATCTGTGCTCACGTAGAGGGCGTACTGTGGCCTACAGATACACTCGGACCAGCAATCCACCATCAACCAGAAATTAGCGTCGCGGCTATGGGTCTCAGATAGGTGACTGGTGGGGCTGTTCATGTCACTGCGTTCTGAGGCTAGTAGTAGAGCAGACTACTGTACGTTCAAGGCAGAATTATACCACTGCTGTTTAGGACCATAGACTATTACGCAGTACCGGTACTATATCTCACTTGATGCGCCAGCCGCCACATTGATTTGGGCGTATTTAGTGTTTTGTAAAGCAGCATGCCGCAACTGTTTTGTATTATGCACTATGTCATCAAAAGTATCCGGACACCCCCCAAAACATACGTTTTTAATATTAGGTGCATCGTGCTACCGCTTACTGCCAGGTACTCCATATCAGCGACCTCAGTAGTCATTAGACATCGTGAGGGAACAGAATGGGGCGCTCTACGGAACTCAGGGACTTCGAACGTGGTCAGGTGATCGGGTGTCACTTGTGTTTTACGTCTGTACGCGAGATATCCACACTGCTAAACATCGCTAGGTCCACTGTTTCCGTTCTGATAGTGAAGAGGAAACGTGAAGGGACACGTACAGCACAAAAGCATACAGGGCGACCTCGTCTGTTGACTGACAGAGGCTGCCGACAGTTGAAGATGGTCGTAATGTGTAATAGGCAGACTTCTATCCAGACCGTCACACAGGAACTCCAAACTGCATCAAGATACATTGCAAGTACTGACAGTTAGGCGGGAGGTGCGAAAACTTGGATTTCATGGTCGAGCGGCTGCTCATAAGCCACACATCACGCCGGTAAATGCCAAACGACGCCTCGCTGGGTGTAAGGAGAGTAAACATTGGACGATTGAACAGTTGCAGAGCAATTCGGGGATGGCGATTGCATCTTTCAACACGATCGAGCACCTGTTCATAATGCACGGCTCGTGGCGGAGTTGTTACACGACGATAACATCCCTGTGATGGACTGGCCTGCACATAGTCCTTACCTGAATCCCATAGAACACCTTTGGGATGTTTTCGAACGCCGACTTCGTGCCAGGCCTCACCGACCGACATCGATACCTCTCTCGGTGCAGCACTCCATGAAGAATCGGCTGCCATTCTCGAAGAAACTTTCCAGCACCTGATTGAACGTATGCCTGCGAGAGTGGAAGCCGTCATCAAGGCTAAGGGTGGTTCAACACCATATTGAATTCCAGCATTAGCGATGGAGGGCGCCACGAACTTGTAAGTCATTTTCAACCAGGTGCCCGGATACTTTTGATCACGTAGTGTAACTTGCAGTACGCCATTTCAAGGCAAGAGCGCATTGAAGGTTTATCACAAACACATCAATCTCATAATTAACTGTCAGTTAACAATGCATTAATAATATAAGTCTTCACGAGGTATTATGATAGCCTCATAAAGACGACAATCGCGTAATCGGCGTAGTATAGCCAAGTGGATAAAGATGTCGCTTACACAGTTGAAGGAAGCAGTTCCGCGTCCCGCTGTATGGTAATTTTTTTCTTCATCTTAGGGTTTTTAACAGAGTCTTGGGCGTTCTAATTAATGTAACACAAGTATGTTCTGCAATATTCTATGTTATTTACATTTGCATCTGATTAGAAAACAAATGATAAAATAAATATTGAGCTATTTATTTCCTAATATGTGGTGATTCCCTAGTGTGTGGATAGGAAGGAACCTAACAGGAGCAGCTTCAAATGTTGTGAGAGAAATGAGCAGCAATAAAACTCATATTATTCCTTGTCACAAATATTTCGTTGTGTTATTTCCGAATAAGTAGCGATTTACGGGTGTGTGTTTAGACAGGAACCTAAGAGAACAGCTTCAAATATTTGAAATGAAACGAGTAGCATCATAGTTCATATTCTCACTTGTCACAAATATCTGGCTTTTTATTTCCTAGCATACGTGAAGATCGTGAAGAGACAGATACTTCACATGTTACAACCACTGGCACTTGTGGCTGGTATAATTCTATGTAAATTGAAGGTTCACTGCTGTCAGCTGCAGCGGGACACTACGCGGAATCCGCGCCGACGAGTAAAAATGTGAACCTCCTTAGTAGGCAGGTGCGTTAACCACTGTGCCAGCTGGGACCCAGAGTGATCGCCACTGCGCTGTCTGTCTCGGCACGCCGCGCGGCCGATCCACATTCCCACAGAGCGCCACTTGTCGGCAGTCCCTATCGATTGCCTCCATGTTCACTACTCAGAGATTCCCACAGGAAGTCGGAGGTACTTGTGCATCTGCATGTCCGAAAGAACAGTCACCACGCATTTATGTACAACTGATACGCCTAGCTAGGCAATGGATACACCTTTTTAGTACGAATGCACAAATGCGTCCGACATACTGTGGGAATCTTAGAGTAGCGAACATGGAGTCAATGGACAGGGACTGAGGATAGGTGGGAATGTGGATCGGCCGTGAGGCACGCCGAGATGCGCAGTTGCGGTAACGCTGCGTCCCCGATAGCTCAATGGTTACCGCACCTGCCTAGTAAACAGGGGATCGGTGTTCGAATCCCGATCCAGGAAACATTCTCCGTGCAATGATCCACTGCAGTTGACATCAGTGATCCCCTTAAATTTACATATAATGTTTCACAGATGCGGATTTTGCGTGGTGTCTGTTCTTTCGGATGTGTCCGAAACACATTCATGTATAGTGGTATAATTCTGCTGCTAACTTTATGTGGGCGGAGGAGTGCTCTTGTGGTGCCAGGCAGTCCCCCTTTCAGAGACTCAAACAGGTGAGCCGTCCGCATGCAGGGTTGCCCTCCTCCTTTCCGAACGCAGGCATAGCTGTAGGTAGTGGACACCAGACGTCCTGCCTTGGTCGAAGTTGCACTTGACAGTCAGCTACCTATGTCTGCTCAAAACCTGTTACTGGCGAGGGCTGTTATTCCTGAAGTCAGAAATGATCATTGCCTTTAGTTAATCTGCCACGTTGTAGCTGAAACCATCACAATTAATGGTGGCCCTTTGGCTAATGAATGAACTTTACTCCGAAGAACAGGACATTTTACTGTTTGTAAGTTATATACAAGCAACCACTCGTACATTGACATATAGAGATTTTGTCACACTAGTAAACACTACGATCCAGTTTCCAAGGAATTTTTGTCACTTGGACATTTAGTCATATTCAGTACTGACAAATGCAGTCTCCTTACAATAAGGGAAACATATTTAAACACATTAAATTTAAAAGTGCGGTTAGACTCCAGTCTTCCAGGGACTTCCCCAACAACTTTTCTCACGTCAGTGTACACGTTGCTCTGCCCATGTAGGTGCAGCCTCAGTAGTACACCACATCTATTAAACAAATGTTCGTAATGAATCTAATTAGTTCGTTAAACTTTTCCCCAGCGACGTCACAGCAAGCTTTCCCCCTTTATGCAATCTCTAACCACAAATAACCTGTGAGAGAAAATTACATAGTGTGTTTAGTAATGTTCAAACCCTGATCGCTCATTCTGGAGTTCACTGAGTAAGATTCCGCTAATAATCAAATAACATTCATGGAACTGACGATTGGCGCTCAGGGCCGAGTAAGCAATGTTAAGCACGGTGACTGTGCAATAGATACGCTCAATTACCCCAGGTCGTTGTTACAACACGAAGTGAACTCCCCAAGTGCCATGTTATAAGGAGTAGTCAGCTTTTAATTTGTAACTTCCGACTTAATAAAACATGTACAGATTATGTTTCTCCTATCAGACCATAGCACTCCCTTTGCATACATATTACGCAGATATCATAAAAAAAATTCCGTAGAAATATTTGTATTACCTTTTCTTTATGTTTGAGTTGATACGTAAATATACAGGGTGGTCCATTGATCGTGACCGCGCCAAATATCTCTCGAAATAAGCAGCAAATGAAAAAACTACAAAGAACGAAACTCGTCTAGCTTGAAGAGGGAAACCAGATGGCGCTATGGTTGGCCCGCTAGGTGGCACTGCCATAGGTCAAACGGATATCAACTGCGTTTTTTTAAATAGGAACCCACATTTTTATTACATATTCGTGTAATACGTAAAGAAATATGAATATTTAGTTGTACCACTTTCTTCGCTTTGTGATAGATGGCGCTGTAATAGTCACAAACATATGGCTCACAATTTTAGACGAACAGTTGCCAACAGGTAGGTTTTTTAAATTAAAATATAGGACGTAGGTACGTTTGAACATTTTATTTCAGCTGTTCCAATGTGATACATGTACCTTTGTGAACTTATAATTTCTGAGAACACATGCCGTTACAGCGTGATTACCTGTAAATACCACATTAATGCAATAAATGCTCAAAATGATGTCCGTCAACCTCAATGCATTTGGCAATACGTGTAACGACAATCCTCTCAACAGCGAATAGTTCGTCTTCCGTAATGTTCGCACATGCATTGACAATGCGCTGACGCATGTTGTCAGGCGTTGTCGGTGGATAACAATAGGAAATATCCTTCAACTTTCCCCACAGAAAGAAATCCGGGTACGTCAGATCCGGTGAACGTGCGGGCCACGGTATGGTGCTTCGACGACCAATCCACCTGTCATTAAATAAGCTATTCAATACCACTTCAACCGCACGCGAGCTATGTGCCGGACATCCATAATGTTGGAAGCAAATCGCCATTCTATCATGCAGTGAAACATCTTGTAGTAACATCGGTAGACCATTACGTAGGAAATCAGCATACACTGCACCATTTAGATTGCCATCGATAAAAAGGGGGCCAATTATCCTTCCTCCCGTAATGCCGCACCATACATTAACCCGCCAAGGTCGCTGATGTTCCACTTGTCGCAGCCATCGTGGATTTTCCGTTGCCCAATAGTACATATTACGCCGGTTTACGTTTCCGCTGTTGAAGAATGACGCTTCGTCGCTAAATAGAACGCGTGCAAAAAATGTGCCATCGTCCCGTAATATGTCTTGTGCCCAGTGGCAGAACTGTACACGACATTCAAAGTCGTCGCCATGCAATTCCTGGTGCATAGAAATATGGTACGGGAGCAATCGATATTGATGTAGCATTCTCAACACCGACGTTTTTGAGATTCCCGAATCTCGCGCAATTTGTCTGCTACTGATGTGCGGATCAGCCGGGACAGCAGCTAAAACACCTACTTGGGCATCATCATTTGTTGCAGGTCGTGGTTGACGTTCCACATGTGGCTGAACACTTCCTGTTTCAAAGGGTTCAACTGGCTTTGAGCACTATGGAACTTAACTTCTAAGGTCATCAGTCCCCTAGAACTTAGAACTACATAAACCTAACTAACCTAAGGACATCAGACACATCCATGCCCGAGGCAGGATTCGAACCTGCGACCGTAGCGGTCGCGCGGTTCCAGACTGTAGCGCCTAGAACCGCTCGGTCACTCCGGCCGGCACTTCTTGTTTCCTTAAATAATGTAACTATCCGGCGAACGGTCCGGACACTTGGATGATGTCGTGCAGGATACAAAAAAATGGTTCAAATGGCTCTGAGCACTATGGGACTTAACTGCTGAGGTCATCAGTCCCCTAGAACTTAGAACTACTTAAACCTAACTAACCTAAGGACAGCACACAACACCCAGCCATCACGAGGCAGAGAAAATCCCTGACCCCGCCGGGAATCGAACCCGGGAACCCGGGCGTGGGAAGCCAGAACGCTACCGCACGACCACGAGATGCGGGCCCGTCCAGGATACAGAGCTGTATAAATAGCACATGCGCGTTGGGCATTTTGATCACAATAGCCATACATCAACACGATATCGACCTTTTCCGCAATTTGTAAACGGTCCATTTTAAGACGGGTAATGTATCACGAAGTAAATACCGTCCGCACTGGCGGAATGTGACGTGATACCACGTACTTATACGTTTGTGACTATTACAGCGCCATCTATTACAAATGAAAAAAGTGGTCCAACTAAAACATTCATATTTCTTTACAAACTACACGAAATCGTAATAAAAAATAGGGGTTCCTATTTTAAAAAACGCAGTTGATATCCGTTTGACCTATGGCAGTGCCATCTAGCGGGCCAACCATAGCGCCATCTGGTTTCCCCCTTCAAGCTAGACGAGTTTCGTTCTTTGTAGTTTTTTCGTTTGACGCTTATTTCGTGAGATATTTGGCCCGGTGACTATCATTGGACCACCCTGAATAAAATAATTATCAATATGACACTTGGTACATGAATCAGAATTAGATAAAACGTCTATTAATAGACGACATAGTTTTTATTAGCAGTTCAGAAAATATCCGTTAGAATCTGACTCTGGAGGAGCAGTTAAGATGGTGCTGGCCCGGTGTTTCTTAGGCATAATTAATTAAGAACACTAGGTAAGGAGCACGTGGATTATTGGCCTGGGAAGCAGTGCTACTAGGCGCTCCAGTCACATAAACGTGACCACTAGCTGTGTTCGACGTCAGCTTGCAATAAGCACTCACCGACGGCACGCGCGAGCACTAGGAGCGCAGGATACATCAGGCGGGGTGGTGCAAGTGACGCGGAAAATACTGCAGCCGTTGTCATAAAGTGGAAACCGAGCGATTTATCCGACGTCTAAAAGGGCACGATTAGTTGCTTTTGAGCAAGAGTGGAAGCATTTCCAAAACGGCTAAATATGTAAACAGTTCGCGTGGCGCCGTGAATGAAGCACCCTGTGCATTGAAAAATGGCGCTATCCAAAACTGGCTCCGAGGCAACTGTGATGCACTACGAGCTGTAGATGACAGGTGTGCAGAGATGTGTACGGGCGAATAAACGTGAGACTATTGAGCAACTGATAGCCCAGATGAACAAAGCGTTTACCAACAGTGTCTCCTCAACAACCGTTCAGCGAACTTTGCTCCGAATGGGCTTCTGCAGCAGGCACCAGGTTCACGCACCCTTGCTGACTGCTGCTCATCGGCCACGAAGGCTGGAGTTTGTACGCCAATACCGTAAGTGAATGTTCTCTGAGTGGCGACAGATGGCATTTACAGATGAATCATCGGAGAGATGGCCGTTGGCGTGTACGGCTGTGCAACAATCGTCGGAATGGTCCAGGACGGAGAAGGGAACGTTACGCCGCGGGGGATTAGCCGAGCGGTCTAAGGCGCTACAGTCATGGACTGTGCGGCTGGTCCCGGCGGAGGTTCGAGTCCTCCCTCGGGCGTAGGTGTGTGTGTTTGTCCTTAGGATAATTTAGGTTAAGTAGTGTGTAAGCTTAGGGACTGATGACCTTAGCAGTTAAGTCCCATCAGATTTCACACACAATTGAACATTGAAACACGTATGTTGTGTGGCGGCGATGGCGAGGCATTGCAGAGTCTCTGACCAGAGAGCTATTTATCGTGGCTAGTCTGCGCTTGACCGCGCGAGTGTTACGAGCAATAGTCTGTGGGTAGTCTGTCGGCAGTGCAGTTGTCTGTGGCACTCTGTCGGTAGCAGTAGTCGAGTCCAGTTGCGAATGGCAGTCTGTTAGCAGTAGTGGTCTTGTACGCAGTCCGCGTGCGTCGACATGGGTCTCTGGTCAAGATGCTGAATGAGGTATATTGTTAATTAAGGTAACAAAGCTGCATTGCGCACATCAGATATTGTAATGTATTTTTATTGTAATCAATTTTCAACAAGTGCCCCAATAATAATTTTGTTTTCAATCCATTCTAACAAAAGAACCATTTAATTGAACGAACGATCTCTTTCCATTTCCTTTAAAGAAAAGTTTCAGTTAAATTTCAAAAAAATAAAAAAAATAATAATACTTGCAATGCATTTCCTCCAAGCCGCGGCCAACGATAAGAGCAGAACTTTGACATGCAGTTTCGAATGAGGTAAGAAATTAATTATGATTTTTTGCACAGGGCCAAAGACCGATATTTCGGTTTAATTGAGTTTACATTGTCACTGAAGTCTCATTAGCATTGAATTGTTTTTCATTATTTTCGTGAGAGCTTACACCTTGAGTCAGATTGCGATTCTCATTCTTATTGTCATTAAATTTAATTGCTAGGGAGGTTACGCTTGGCTCCCATTCATTTATTATTTCAGACATTCAAAATTCTCCGGGGAGATTACAACATTTGGGAACGTTATGGTCTGGGAAATGTTTTTGCGGTATTCCCTAGGCGATCTTGTCATTCTGGAAGGCGCAGTAGTTCAGCACAAGGATGTATCTATCCATGTCCACCAGTAACGTAGTTTGGTTTACCTTGGCACGATGGAATATGCCAGCAAGACAATGCAACGTGTCACACAGGTCACAGTGTGCGTGCGTAGTTAGAAGAGCGCCAGGATGAATGTACTCTACTCCCCTGGCGACCAGACTCTCAGGATTTAAACCCATTCACGAATCTGTGGTACCACTTCGACCGGCCAGTTTGCGCCATGTCTCCTCAACTGCTGGTCATGGTGCTGGAGTCGGCATGGTTCCACAGCCCTATCGGTACCTCCCACAGCCTCCTTGGATCTTTGGTGCACGTCTCGCAACAGCATTATCAGGTTTTTCACTGATGACTTTGTTTTGTTTGTACAGGGAAGTAACATCGTTGGACAACCGTATGGAATCGCAGAAATGCACTGGCAAAATTTTTACTTGATGTAACGAATGGCAGTTCTTTTAAACGTGGATAAATATAAGGTAATGCCTAGAACAATGAGAAAAGACCCGGTAGTATCTGATTACAAAATTAGTGGTGAACGTCATCAACACGTCAAATCGTATATCTATTTAGCGGTAACAGAAGCGATATGAAATGGGACGGTCACGTAAACTTGGTATTAGGGAAGATGAATTGAATACTTTGATTTATTGGGAGAGTTCTGGGAAAGTGCATGGCATCTACAAAGAGAATTACAAATAGCATGTTAGGACGGCCAGTTCTAGAAAGCTGTCTCAGGGTTTGGAGACCTTTTTAAGTAAGCATGACGACATCGATTGAAGCTTGAGGCACGCTGCAATAATCGTAATTGGTCGGTAAAGTCCACAGGAAAGTGTAACAGAAATGCTCGAGGAACTTAAAAAGGGAATGCTTCGGAGTTAAAGGACGTCGTTGTCATGGAAGCATTTTGTGTAAAATAAAAGCAACTGTATTCGAAGAAGACAGTGCGACCATTATACTGTCGTCACATATACACTATGTGATAAAAAGTATCCGAACACCTGACTGAAAATGACTTACAAGTTCGTGACGCCCTCCATCGGTAGTTGTGGAATTCAATACGGTGTTGGCCTACCCTTAGCCTGCATGACAGCTTCCACTGGTTTCTTGGCGAATGGCAGCCAATTCTTCACGGAGTGCTGCACTGAGAAGAGGTATCGATGTCGGTCGGTGAGGCCTGGCACGAAGTCGGCGTTCGAAAACATCCCAAATATGTTCTATAGGACTCAGGTCAGGACTCTGTGCACGCCAGTCTATTACAGGGATGTTATTGTCGTGTAACTACTCCGCCACCGGCCGTGCATTATTAACAGGTGCTTGATCGTGTTGAAAGATGCAATCGCCATCCCCTAATTGCACTGCAACAGTGCCAAGCAAGAAGGTGCTTAAAACATCAATGTAGGCCTGTGCTGTGATAGTGCCATGCAAAACAACAAGGGGTGCAAGCCCCCTCCATGAAAAACACGACCACACCATAACAACACCGCCTCCGAATTTTACTGTTGGCACTACACACGCTGGCAGATGACATACAACGGCATTCGAAATACGCACACTCTGCCATCGTGTCGCCACATTGTGTACCGTGATTCGTCAACTTTTTCCACTTTTCAATCGTCCAATGTTTACTCTCCACCAAGCGAGGCGTCGTTTGACATTTACCGGCGTGATGTGTGACTTATGAGCAGCCGCTCGACAATGAAATCCAAGTTTTCGCACCTCCTGCTTAACTGTCATGTATCTTGATGCAGTTTGGAATTCCTGTATGATGGTCTGGATAGAAGTCTGCCTATTACACATTACGACCCTCTTCAACTGTCAGCTGTCTCTGTCAATCAACAGACGAGGTCGGCGTGTACGCTTTTGTGCTGTACGTGTCCCTTCACGTTTCACTTTCACAGTGGACCTAGGGATGTTGGGAGTGTGGAAATCTCGCGTACAGACATAGGACACAGGTAAAATCCAATCACCTGACCACGTTCGAAGTCCGTGAATTTCGTGGAGCGCCCCATTCTGCTGTCTCACGATGTCTAATGATTACTGAGGTCGCTGATATGTGGTACGTGGCAGTAGGTGGCAGCACAAAGCACCTAATATGAAAAACGTATGTTTTTTGGGCTGTCCGGATGCTTTTGATCACATAGTGTATCTCATGTAGTGATGACGAGATTAGGAAGATACTGAGGTACAGAAATAACCACTTTTCCTTCGCTCAGTAAACGAATGGAACAAGACAAAACCGATATAATTGGTGCAATGTACGCTCCACCGTACACTGTACAGTTGCCTGCGGAGTATATACTGGGTGTGTCTCCTTAGAGTCGTCAGGCGCATATTCTCTGGTGTTTCGGCAGATATTTGCAGTTTCGTATTTACGTTGTGTAGCTGGTGTCAGCCCAAACGAATTGTGCTCATCACGTCTTTCATGCGACGCCCAGCGCTGATGGAAAACATCGGTTTGTCTCTCCGTTAGAATCAAAATGATTTGTAAAGTTGGATTTACGTGCGCTTTCGACACAGTGACCCAAATAAGTCTAGTACGATATTCAGTTCATAGATGTGTGGTAACAGGAACAGCAAAACACGAAGAATAACATGTACTGCAGCAGCGAAAACAACGGCCTGGCCCGCTGTGGCTGCTATAATATTGATTATTCTTGGCGATTTACTGTTCCTTATACTGGTGTTTAAGTACTGGCGTCGTAAGGGAGGTTCGCATAATGTGGATTATTTCGAGGCGTGTGGCTGGTAGATACTTTCACCAGCAGCAGTTCACGTGTCTAAGTTCGCACCTGCACAGTCTCTCCCTACGATTACCACTGAAACAGTCTAAATTGATTGATGTATTAATTCTCTTTTGTACCGAGTGATATTTACCCCTTCTTTCTTGAAGAAAAGGAAGCAGCGTCCGTGATCAAGAATTCAACATACAAGGACTATTCGGAAAGTAAGGTCCGATCGGTCGCGAAATGGAAATCACTGCGAAAATGAAAACTGTTTTATTTGCAGTTATTAGCTACACCTAATAGCTACTTCTGTACACAGTCGCCGCTCCGATTTACACATTTGTCGTAGCGTTGTACCAACTTTCCAATAGCGTCATCATAGAAGGGAGCCGCCAGTGCTTTCCACCAATTCTCTGCGCTCGTCTACAGCTCGTTGCCTTTGCCGAAATGTTGTCTCCATAACCAGCAATTCATGCGAGCAGAGATGAAACTTAGGACGAGACAATTCATTGCCCATACGGAGTGCGGCCGAGGATTGTCATGAAGAACGAAAGGCATGACAGCTGTGTTATGTGGGCTGCAGGACATCAGGCGAAGTCTCTCACCAGGTCCACATACTTGGCAGGAGACACTGATTTCTCGGCAACGTTATTGTGACACTACAGTCGTTCCCCGCATCCGTCTTTTCAGGGGTGCATTCGGACGTGACTTCATTTTTATGGGTGACAATACGCGACCGAATCGAACAGCGCAGTAGGAGCAGCTCTTGGAATGAGAAGAGTTTCAGTGAATGGGTTGGCCTGCCCATTCTTACGACTTAAATCCCTTCGAGCACTTGTGTGATACCTTTAGGAGACGTATTGCACCAGGCCCACACGCAATAATAACCATCCAGCAGTTATTAACAGCCCTGGTGGTTGAATGGGATGTTCTACCACAAAACCTTGTGACCAACTTGTGGGCACGTTGTGGAGAATGGATTGCCATCCGTGGTGACCATACACCCTACTAAGAACCGTATCCCGTCTTTTGTAATGTCCTGCAGACCATCATGAATCGCAGTGACCTCATTATCGTCTTTAAACAAAAGTGTCATTTCTGTTCGTCTCATTGCATACTTCTTTCAATTACCTTCCTTAGTATACACTGGTAGTTCTTTCGATGTAAGGTACAAGTTTCGTCAAGCAATGTCACTTGGCAGTGATACATCATGCGAAAGCTACTTTCATACTTAAATTTTGCGCATCAGTGTATTACATACCAATATACACTGAAGCGCCAAAGCAACTGGTATAAGCATGCGTACTCAAATACAGAGATATGTAAACAGGCATAAAACGGCGCTGCGGTCGGCGATGCCTAAATAAGACAACAAGTGTCTGGCGCAGTTGTTAGATCGGTTATTGCCGCTACAATGGCAGATAATCAAGATTTACGTGAGTTTGAACGTGGTGTTATAGTCGGCACACGAGCAATGGGAAACAGCATCCCCGAGGCACCGATAAAGTGGGGATTTTCCCGTACTACCATTTCACGAGTGTGCCGTGAATATCACGAATCCGGTAAAACACCAAATCTCCGACATCGCTACGGCCGGAAAAAGATCCCGCAAAAACGGGACCAATGACGCCTGAAGAGAATCGTTCAACGTGACAGGAGTGCAACCCTTCAGTAAATTGCACCAGGTTTCAATGCTGAGCCATCTACATCGTGCGAACCATTCAACGAAACATCATCGATATGGGTTTTCGGAGCCGAAGGCCCACTCCCGCATCTTTGATGACTGCATGACACAAAGCTTTACGCCTTGCCTGGGCACGTCGACACGAACATTGGGCTGTTGATGACTGGAAACATGTTGCCTTGTCGGACGAGTCTCGTTTCAGAAATGTATCGAGCGGATAAACGTGTACGGGTATGGAGACAATTTCATGAATCCATGGACCCTGCATGTCAGCAGGAGATTCTTGAAGCTGATGGAGGCTCTGCAATGACGTGGGGCGTGTGCAGTTGGAGTGTTATGGGACCCCTGATACTTTTAGAAACGACTCTGACGGGTGACACGTATGTAAGCATCCTGTCTGATCACCTACAACCATTCATGTCCATTATGCATTTCGACGGTCTTGAGCAATTCCAGCAGGACAATGCGACAACCCGAACGTCCAGAATTGCTACAGAACGGCTCCAGGAACACTCTATTGGGTTTATACATTTCCGTCGGTCACCGAACTCCCCAGACCTAAATATTATTGAGCATATCTGGGACGCCTGCAACGTGCTGTTGAGAAGAGATCTCCATCCCCTCGTACTCTTACGGGTTTATGGACAGTCCTGCAGCATTCACGGTGTCAGTTCACTCCAGCACCACTTCAGACATTAGTCTGTATTTGCAGTGAGAATAATGTCAGATGTAGAAGATATCAATACAAAAAAATCTTGCATAATTTGCTTACTTATTCTGTCATACGGGATCATATTATGGAGTAACTCATCAAGCCGATCAAAAGCTTTTAGCGTGCAAAAGCATGTAGTAAGAATCATTTGTGGCGTAAATTCAAGAACATCATGTAGAAACCTGTTCAAGGAACTTTATATTCTAACTACTGCTTGTCAGTATATCTATTCCTTAATGAAATTTGTTGCAAGTAATATATCTGTATTTCCAACCAATAGCTCAACACATAGTAACAATACTAGGGATAAGAACAATTTACATGTTGTTATTGTGGTCTTCAGTCCTGAGACTGGTTTGATGCACCTTTCCATGTTACTCTATCCTGTGCAAGCTGCTTCATCTCCCAGTACGTACTGCAGCCTACATCCTTCTGAATCTGCTTAGTGTATTCATCCCTTGGTCTCCCTCTACGATTTTTACCCTCCACGCTGCCCCCCAATACTAAATTGGTGCTCCCTTGATGCCTCAGAACATGTCCTACCAACCGATCCCTTCTTCTAGTCAAGTTGTGCCACAAACTCCTTTTCTCCCCAATTCTATTCAATACCTCCTCATTAGTTACATGATCTACCCATCTAATCTTCAGCATTCTTCTGTAGCACCACATTTCGAAAGCTTCTATTCTCTTCCTGTCCAAACTAGTTATCGTCCATGTTTCACTTCCATACATGGCTACGCTCCATACAAATACTTTCAGAAACGACTTCCTGACACTTAAATCCATACTCGATGTTAACAAATTTCTCTTCTTCAGAAACGCTTTCCTTGCCATTGCCAGTCTACATTTTATATCCTCTCTACTTCGACCATCATCAGTTATTTTGCTCCCCAAATAGCAAAACTCATTTACTACTTTAAGTGTCGCATTTCCTAATCTAATTCCCTCAGCATCACTCGAGTTAACTCAACTACATTCCATTATCCTCGTTTTGCTTTTGTTGATGTTCATCTTATATCCTCCTTTCAATACACTGTCCATTCCGTTCAACTGCTCTTCCAAGTCCTTTGCTGTCTCTGACAGAATTACAATGTCATCGGCGAACCTCAAAGTTTTTATTTCTTCTCCATAGATTTTAATACCTACACCAAATTTTTCTTTTGTTTCCTTTACTGCTTGCTCAATATACAGATTGAATAACATTGGGGAGAGGCTAAAACCCTGTCTCACTCCCTTCCCAACCACTGCTTCCCTTTCATGTCCCTCGACTCTTATAGCTGCCATCTGGTTTCTGTACAAATTGTAAATAGCCTTTTGCTCCCTGTATTTTACCCGTGCCACCTTTAGAATTTGAAAGAGAGTATTCCAGTCAACATTGTCAAAAGCTTTCTCTAAGTTTACAAATGCTAGAATCGTTGGTTTGCATTTCCTTAATCTTTCTTCTAAGATAAGTCGTAAGGTCAGTATTGCCTCACGTGTTCCAACATTTCTACGGAATCCAAACTGATCTTCCCCGAGGTCGGTTTCTACCAGTTTTTCCATTCGTCTGTAAATAATTCGCGTTAGTATTTTGCAGCCGTGACTTATTAAACCGATAGTTTGGTAATTTCCACATCTGTTAACACCTCTTTCTTTAGGATTGGAATTATTATATTCTTCTTGAAGTCTGAAGGTATTTCGCCTGTCTCATACATTTTGCTCACCAGATGGTAGAGATTTGTCAGGACTGGCTCTCCCAAGGCTGTCAGTAGTTCTAATGGAATGTTGTCTACTCCCAGGGCCTTGTTTCGACTTAGGTCTTTCAGTGCTCTGTCAAACTCTTCACGCAGTATTGTATCTCCTATTTCACCTTCATCTACATCCTCTTCCATTTCCATAATATTGTCCTCAAGTACATCGCCCTTGTATAGACCCTCTATATACTCCCTCTACCTTTCTTCTTTCCCTTCTTTGCTTAGAATTGGGTTTCCATCTGAGCTCTTGATATTCATACAAGTGGTTCTCTTTTCTCCAAAGGTCTCTTCAGTTTTCCTGTAGGCAGTATCTATCTTACCCCTAGTGAGATAAGCGTCTACATCCTTACATTTGTCCTCTAGCCATCCCTGCATAGCCATTTTGCACTTCCTGTCGATCTCATTTTTGAAATGTTTGTATTCCTTTTTGCCTACTTCATTTACTGCATTTTTATATTTTCTCCTTTCATCAATTAAATTCAGTATTTCTTCTGTTACTCAAGGATTTCTACTAGCCCTCGTCTTTTTACCTGCTTGATCGTCTGCTGCCTTCACTACTTCATCCCTCAAAGCTACCCATTCTTCTTCTACTGTATTTCTTTCCCCCATTCTTGAAATCACTTACCTTGGTCCAAAAAGGCGTGCAATATTCAGGAACATACATTTTAAATAAATTGTCAGCAACCATTAAAAACTTGGTTTTATATAGAGCACGATTTAAACAGAGTTTGAAGGACTTTTGATAGGCAACTCCTTCTAATCTATAGATAAATACCTTAACAGAGACTGTTAGGCCAACTTAAGTAAATATGTCTTTTAGGTTTCAGTTTTGTCAGCACTTTGTCGCAACAGTCAAGATCAGGGATTCTGTGTATGATAAATTTACTAATAGTGCATAACAATGTTTCATTCTGACAGCGTATTAATTCTGTAAATATTAGCTGTTCCTGTTTACTGTATTGTATTCACCCAGTTTGACAATCTCGTGACAAATCGGGCGCTGATAACCTCGCTGTTGTGCGCCCTAAAACACTTATAATCATCATCATCGTGACAAATGATCAGGGTAGCAAGTATTGTATTCAAATGTGTTATGTTTTTTATGTTATGCTCCCAGAGATGTTCACACCGACGAGAATCATCTCATTTTTGAGTCTATGGAACGAAAACTGAACCTAATCTAATCTAATCTAGTACATGCCACATCGTGTGGCGGCACTTCTGCGTGCTCAAAAGGGCCTTACACGATATTAGACAGGTGCACTAGTTTCTTTGGCTCTTCAGCGTAGTAT
Source organism: Schistocerca americana (assembly GCF_021461395.2). Taxonomy (NCBI): domain Eukaryota; kingdom Metazoa; phylum Arthropoda; class Insecta; order Orthoptera; family Acrididae; genus Schistocerca; species Schistocerca americana. The sequence goes on along the minus strand of NC_060122.1, from coordinate 470,758,192 downwards.
ACCCATAAACTAATATGTAAGGATGCTTAATTAGGAGCAATAGAGGGTGTGAAGTGCCTAATGTTGCGAGGAAAAATAAATGCATAAAGAAGAAACTAACAGATGGGAAAACCAAACTGCTTTTCTAAATCTGCGTCCATACGTACACTCTGCAAGTCTCGTTGCAGTCTAGTCTTCCCGGAAGAACGACTGTCGACAAACCTGATTTGTCACGTTTCTCGTCATAGTCATTGCGCGAGACTTATTTGAGAGGAAGTAATATGTAGTTTGGCTCTTCTTCTGATGCTCGGAATTTCGACAGTAAACTTCCCCGTGATGCACAACGCTTCTCTTGCAGCATTTGCCACAGGAATTTGTTCTGTATCTCCGTAACGCTCTCGCACTTGCTAAACGAACCGGTGACGAAACGTGCTGTTCTTTGCTGTATCATATCTATTTGTTCAATTAATTTGATGATCGTCAGCCTCCCATCTTACTCTTCCATGTTTAGTTTTATGTGATCATTCCACTTTAGATCGCTCAGTCCGTTACTCCTAGATCGGTTCTTCCCGGTTCCAGCTATTTATCATCTGCTACGAAGTCCTTAATCCAATCAACAACATGGTGAGAGTTTTGGTAATCTCGTATTTTTTCCATTAAGCGACAGTGTGGTTGTGGATCAGGGACTATGAGGAAACGGGAAAGGAAGAGAATCGAAGCGTTTTAAATTCGGTGTTCTAGAAGACGTCGAAAATTAAGTACGCTGATAAGGAATGAGGAAATCATCGGCAGAATCAGCGAAGAAAGGGGACATGCGGAAAACACTGACAATAAAATGGTAAAAGACTCCCAATGTTTAAAAAATATTGTAAAAGTCTAAAGATTGCTAACTGGAACTTAGATGGGACGTACTTTCGCCACGTAGCATGAACTTTTTCGTAGCCGTGAGCTTCCTATTAAAAAAAGCAGTCAACTATACAACGTCCAAGTTCGAAGAAGTGAAGACTCATGGTCAGACCACTATGTTGTGCAAATCAATATAAAATTAACACCAATGGTAAAGAAAAGATCTCAGAAAAAATAGAAGAAAATTCGACCCAACCATCTTAATAAAAAATGAAGAATCCACTAGGAAATCAGGCGAAGCATCTATCAACTATATTACGCTAGAAGAATTAACCACCAAATTACACTCCATAGCAGAAGAGTGGGCTCCAATAAATCCCAGGAAGAAACATAAGTGGTGGAATGTAGAATGTGACCAGGCATTAGAAACGAGACACCAAGCTTGGATAAAGCATCAAGCCCAAAAGTCTGAAGAATCACATCTAGAACTAATTAAGCAAACAAAGTCAACCCATAAAATCATCAGACAGACAAAACGCAAACATCTAAAAAATACCATAGAGAAGATAGAAGAGAACTTCCAGAAGAAACAGTCAAGAGATTATTACAAACCTTTGGGAGATATCTTAATGAGTCCCCAACATTGATGCTGAGAAATAAGTCAGGAAAGTTGGTGCATAGTAATCAAGAAAATGCAGAGATCCTTGTAGAGACTTTCAACAAAACTTTTAAATTGTGATGACCAACTAGAAACATTTCCAGTTGACACTGAATAACCTATTTTAACCACCCCAAACCTAACAGATTCTCCAATTATCAATGAGGTAGAGGTCGCAATTAAGGAACAAAAAATTACAAGGCATGTATCTGCAGAAATCTGGAAGAATGCTGGAAAACCCGCGGTCATAAATTTCCGCCAACGTCTAATTGAAATGTGGATCATAGAGAAAATTCCAGAGCACTATACCTCAGGAATAATCCATCCATTATTTAAAGAAGGAGATAGAACGAACCCAGATAATTACAGAGGAATAACCCTCGTAGACTGCACATACAAAATTTTCTCCCACGTAATTTACAATAGGATCAAAAACATTCTGGAACCACAACTTGGAGAATATCAAGGAGAATTTCGACCATACAGAAGATGCTCAGACCAAATTCTTAGCCTGAAACTAATAATGGAATATTACATGTTTAGAAATAAACAGTTATTCATCCCAGTCATAGATTTTAAAAAAGCATATGATAGCGTTCATAGACCCACACTTCTAAAAATCCGTATATCATATGGCCTCCGTCCAAACTAGTAAGACTCATTCAGCTAACTTTAACTAATACAAATTCAAAGGTCAAGTTTAGGGGAGAAATGGCAAAAGCTTTCACAATAAAAACAGGACTCAGACGAGGTGATGGATTATCCCCTTTACTTTTCAATGTGGCCCTCGATTACATCATAACAATCTGGCAAAAAGAAAATCCATGTAAAACCAAAAGTGGAGAAAAACCATCAATAAGAGCAAACTGCCTCGGCTTTGTTGACGATTTAGCTCTCTTGCCCATTCACATGGAAGAAGTTCGTGCTCAGATCACAAGTCTCCAGACAATTGCTTCAAAAATAGAACTACAAATATCCTTTGAGAAAACTGAAATCATACCAATGAAACTTCCTTGCATAGATAATATCGTCATAAAATGGTCAAGCAATTAACATAGTTCTACAATTTAAATATCTTGGAGAAATTATTTTACATAGCTTGGGTGAGAAATCAACATCGATAAATAGAACCAACAAAACGAAAAAGCACAATTTCTAACCTGGTCAACATATAATAAGAAATGCCTGTCAATAAACACCAGGATCCAACTTTACAAAACTGTAACTCTCCTGGAAACAACTTACGCTTGTGAAACTCTGTTCCAAATTAAAAATAAAAGAAGAACCGATCAACTCCTTATCAGAACATGCATCAATAAAAAATACAAACTTGGGAGAATCTTCCCTAATGAAACTGTCTATTGTGAGATTGACCCAATCACTAGCACAATGGAGAAGAAAAGAGTCACATATTTCTTTCATGTCTTACGACTGCCTGGCAACAGGATTTTAAAACAACTAGTGATGAGAAGTCTCGGAAAGAAGACAGGAGGACAGTGGGGCAAAGAAATTCAGCAAGATCATTAAGCAGTCGGACTTAGAATTACTGATGCAGAGAACAAAAACGAAATTAACACCCTCCTTATGAATCATCAGTTTTCAGCAGAAATGACGCACAGAAGATCGGTAGAGATTTCAGACGAGTTAAGGAAATTGAGTTCGGAACGAATTAAAAAGCACTTGGCTGAGCGCAAGAAGCAAGTACTCCAATCTTCAAAGAGAAAGTGAACATGGAATGACTCAAGTGTTCCAATGTGGCCAATCAAGTTAATAATAATAATAAAACAAAGCAGTTGTTCCAATTCTCTAATCGCACTGATTGCCAAGTCCCATAAACGTTAATTGAATTTGGCTCTATGATGTGTGACAAAAAAAACCGTAAATTAAACTACTAAACTTCTGATATTGTATCACAAAGAAACTGGAAATTAAACTATTATCACAAAGAAACCGGGAATTTAGATCTACCGATTAGGAAATGAACTTCACTAAATGATTCCTAGTATCTTTTTCTTACAGGGTAAAAATGTTTAATGTCCGTATCAGGTGGAATGGTGTGCTGCTATGCAAACTGGGAAAAGTTTCGCGAACTATGATGATTCCAGACTGACATTATTCACAAAATGGAGAGTACGCCTTAACGTCAATGAACACTTAACACATATAAAAACAAAACACTGTGGATCCGTGAGGGAAAACTGTTTGTCATTATATTAATCGTCGTTATTCGTCGACTATTATGTTAAGGAAGGAATACAACATGGACGCTCATGTGCTCACACACAAAGATTCTAACATTCAAAGAATAACCGACGGCAGTACTCATCATTTTCTAGTACGTGTTGAGCTCTCAAAACTGCCTTATGACACACAGCGAAAGGCAAGCACATAACTTAACCTGGACCAATGCTTGAAGTGAATCGTGACCGAATAAAGAACTACGTCTGCCCTGTCTGAAACCGGTTAAACGACAGAAACATTATTACTTATGAAAACCGACAATGCTTTGACAAATGACGTCAAAAGTTATAGAAGGTTCCTAACGTGCAGATGTGAGCTAACTCCCATGCAAAATCACCTTCGAAGTGCGCACATAACCGGCACGTCCTACTGATCAGGACCCAGCGCAGTGACCGTTACTCAAAACACGTCCTGCCCTGACTTCGTGGACACAGACAGAAAGAAACATGGAGGGAGTGAACCGACCAATCGAGGAGTCGAATATTTCAGTGGTACCAGGCGGCTCTTTACACCAGCATCTATAGTCCGCAAGCCACCTTACAGTGTGTGGCGGATGGTACTTTGTCTACCAGTGTCAGTTTCCTTTTCCTTTTCCAGTTGTATATGATTCACTGGAAGAACAATTGCTGGTAAGCGCCCGTGAGGGTTCGAATTTCTCTAATTTTATCTTCGTGGTCTTTTCGCGAGATGTACCTAGGAGCAAGCAATATATTTTTTGGCTCTTCTAGGAACGTATGCTTTCGGAACTTTTAACAGTAGACCATAACGTTATGCAGAACGCCTCTCTTGAAGCATTTGCCACTAGAGCTGACTGAGAATCTCCGTGACGCTTTCACGCTTGCTAAATGAACCTGTAAAGACACGTGCTGTTCTCCTTTGGATCTTCTCTGTTTCCTCTATCGGCCCTGTCTCGTACGGATCCCATACTGACGAGCAATATCCAAGCATTGGTCGAATGATTGTTTTGTAAGCTACTTCCTTTGTTGATGGACTACATTTCCTGAGGATTCTTCCAATGAATCGCAGTATATCATCTGCATTACTCGAGATTAATTTTATGTGGTCATTCCACTCCAAATCGCTCCGTACGCCTACTCCTAGATATTTTATGGAATAACTGTCTGCAGTGATTTTCAGCAATTTTGTAATCATAAAATAAAGAGTCTTCTGTCTCTGTATTCGCAATACGTTACATTTGTTTATGTTGAGAGTTAGGATGATTGGTTGCTTGATTTGTGGAAGAGGACCAAACAGTTCCATCGGATTAGGGAAGGATGGGGAAGGAAGTCGGCCATGCCCTTTCAAAGGGGCCATCCCGGCATATGCCTGAAGCGATTCAGGGAAATCACGGATAATCTAAATTACGGTGGCCGGACGAGGGTCTGAACCGCGTACTCCCGAATGCGAGTCCAATGTACTAATCACTGCACCACCTCGCTCGGCATTGAGGATTAATTGCCGTTCCACGTACCAAGCGTCGATCCTCTATAGGTCTTCTTGCATTTCGCTACAATTTTCTAACGTCGTGACTTCTCTGTACTCAACAGCATCATTCGCGAAAATTCTCCTGGAACTTCCGACGTTATTTACTAGGTCGTATATATATAGTGAAAAGTAATGGTCCTATAACATTCCCCTGGAACACAACCGTCGTTACTTTTACGTCTAAAACTTCTCTTCGTTCATAATGATATGCTGTTGTGTTTGCTACAAACTCTTCAGTCCAGCCACTCATATTTCATACGTTCGTATTTTGTTCACTCCGCGGCCGAGCGGAACTGTATCGATTGCGTTTCGGGAGTGAAGGAACGCCGTACCTACCTGGGCGCCTGAATTTACTGCTTTTCGTGTCGGGTGGATGAACTGAGTCTTTGTTTCCGGAACCCATGTTGTTTCTTGCAGAGCAGATTTCGGTCTCCTGAAATGTCATATTATGCGATCATAACACATGTTCCAAAATTCTACAACAGGCCGACGTCAGGAATACAGGCCTGTATTTGTGTGCACCTGCTCGACGAGCTTTCTTGAAAATGGGAATGGCCTGTACATTTTTCCAATCGTTAGGAACGCTTCGTTCCTCAGAGTCTTACGGTACACTGCTGCTAGACTAGGGGCGGGCTGTTTCTCATACTTTGTGCAGAACTGAACTGGTATCCAGTCAGCTCCAGTGGCCGAAACTCAGTTCAGCAATTTCAGTTGCTTTTTTATCCCTTGGTTACTTATTTCGGTATCTGTCATTTTGTCGTTCGTAGGACGATTTAAAGGAGAAACTAAAGTGTGTCTTCCTCTGTGAAACACTTTTGGAAAAGATGTTTAGTATTTCAGCCTTTTCTGTGTCATCCTCTGTTTCAGTGCCATTATGGTCACAGAGTGTCTGGACAGACGGCTTCGACCCATTTACGTATTTGACTTCAGAATATAGGAAGCACAACGCATGGTTCGTTTGCTCGAAATTTTCCGTCAGTTCAATGTCTGGAATCTGCACAAGCACTTGCGCGTGGGCCTGAGGGGACCAATAGTGAGGCAAGTGTGTTTAAAAAGTCCGGACAGAGGGACACCCCAACAAACTGGCATCTCAAGCCAGCTTCGAAAAATTAATTTTGAAACGTCCCCTTAGAAAAATTATTGAATTACTTTGCTGGTAAACCCCTTACGTTATTTAATTTTTTACAGCTGAGCAGAACTGAACGTACTCAGACATTTCGCTCTTTACTTATTCTGATCAACACTAAACTGACATACAATATTTTTAGCGCAACGAAATCTGACTTTCAAAAATCCCTACAAAAGAATGGCCCTGACTAACAATACCCTATACCTTTCATGAATCACTTACCTCACAAAAATCTTCGTTACTCGAACTACTGCAATACAGCGTGCGCCACTACTGCCAGCTAAATAAAAGATTCTAACTACTGAAGGCCCTAACTACTGATAGGCATAGTTAGCAAATGAAAGACTTTGATAGAGAACAAACAATGTATTTACCTTAATAGTGTTCAAAAGTCATTATATATATATATATATATATATATATATATATCAGTTCATGACATCCAGTCTTACAAATTTACTGTCTCTGATGGACACACGTCCAGATCATCCGCTCTCAAAACTCCATCTCTCTCCCCACATCCACCACTGCTGGCGGCTCACCTCCAACTGCGCAACGCTACACGCTGTTAACAGCCAACTGCCCAACACTACAATAGCGACTAATTCAACAATGCCCACCAGCCACAGACTGCACACAGCACAGCCAGTGATTTTCATACAGAGCGCTAGGTGACGTTACCAACATAAAAACCTAAACAGCCTACTTACATAGCCCCCATGCTCCCCACAAAAAATTTTACAAGTTGTTTTGGGCAGTGACCAATACAGATTTGAAAAAAAATTTTATAATTACAATAACAAAGAAATCAAATGCAGACACTTATTGATACAATGTTGGTCAAAAGCTAAAATTTTCCCACAGTCCATAAAGACAGTCCTGATCATTCATCACAGTATTAATTACAATTTTATGCACAAAGCCTGAGCAGTAAAGGAAAATGCACATGGAGGTAGTGGATTTCCATGCAGTCTTGAAAAAGTAGTGTTGTCCATCCAACTGAAAGATAATGCTGACTCTTGACATGCAGACAAGTAATGGGTCACAACAGAGCAAACCCACAGCAGATTCAGTCGAAGTAGAAAAATATTGGTAGGTAGGTCATCACAGAGCAGACCCACTGTAGTCCTGTTAGAGATTACGGTATTGGTGGGCCACCAGAGGTGCAGACCCACTTCAGTCCTTGTAGAAATAATGGTACTGATGGATCATCAAAGGTGCAGACCCACTTCAGTCCTTGTAGAGACGGGCAGCAGCCATCTTTTGCGACTGTGCAGGTGCACAATCACCATCGAAGAGTCTTGCGGATAATATAGCAAGTCCATAAACCACCACTATTGCCCTCACAAAGTTTTTCGAATTGTCCTTAGAACCAGCAATGCTGTTAACCAGTCTCTTGCTATATTATTAACACATGTGCAAACACTAACAGTGCCAACTTCTCACATATTGTGCATGTACTATGACCAACAGAAATGTGTACACTGAAATGAATGCTTACAAGTTACTTAATTTGATGAACTGGTGTCAATTACAATTTTAAATTTACAACATGAGAATACAATTACATAGGTACAAAACACATAATTAAAGAACATAACAATACAGATAACATTTATAGTAATACAGGCTTTACAGAAGAATAGAAATAAACATGTACATCAGTGTTACAGGAATTGTGACATAAATAATACATAAAAGATCAGAATGACTTTCGAAATATCAACTTCACACGTGAGCATTAAAACAAAACAGAATAAATAATGCCTAAACATCTTTACAAAGTAAATAACATATTATAAATGCAAATTATATTTGAGGATAACAGTATTCCTCATCATAGTGAACGTAGCTGAGTATTAGAAAATTTCTACAACATAAGTCTTATCAGAAAAACACATAAAGACAGGAAGGACACAAATACACAAGGTACACAGACACATAGTGGAATAGCACAAAAGGAAAGGACAGGGTTTGTTTTCAGTGTGACATTTGGTACCGCAGTCCAACCCAAAACTTCATTTCATAGATGTTTCCTCTTATTTCACTTTTTTTTACCTTGTCAATGCATTTCTTCCAATTCATCACAGTTAGTTTCTTCTATAGTCTACACCATCTTAAGCTAACTTAAATCCTCTGAGCTCATATAAATATATATATATATATATATATATATATATATATATATATATATATATACATATATCGAGGAAGCAATGATGGAAATAAAAGAAAGGTTCAGGAGTGGAATTAAAATACAAGGTGAAAGGATATAAGTAATACGATTCGCTGATGACATTGCTATCCTGAGTGAAAGTGAAGAAGAATTAAATGATCTGCTGAATGGAATGAACAGTCTAATGAGTACACAGTATGGTTTGAGAGTCAATCGGAGAAAGATGAAGGTAATGAGAAGTAGTAGAAATGAGAACAGCGAGAAAATTAACATTAGCATTCATGGTCACGAAGTCAATGAAGTTAAGGAATTCTGCTACCTAGGCAGTAAAATAACCAATGACAGACGGAGCAAGGAGGACATCAGAAGCAAATTCGCTATGGCAAAAAAGGCATTTCTGGCCAAGAGAAGTCTACTAATATCAAATACCAGCCTTAATTTGAGGAAGAAATTTCTGAGGATGTACGTCTGGAGTACAACATTGTATGGTAGTGAAACATGGACTGTGGGAAAACCGGAACAGAAGAGAATCGAAGCATTTGAGATGTGGTGCTATAGACAAATGTTGAAAATTAGGTGGACTGATAAGGTAAGGAATGAGGAGGTTCTATGCAGAATCGGAGAGGAAAGGAATATGTGGAAAACACTGATAAGGAAAATGGACAGGATGATAGGACATCTGCTAAGACATGAGGGAATGACTTCCATGGTACTAGAGGGAGCTGTAGAGGGCAAAAACTATAGAGGAAGACAGAGATTGGAATACGTCAAGCAAATAATTGAGGACGTAGGTTGCAAGTGCTACTCTGAGATGAAGAGGTTAGCACAGGAAAGGAATCCGTGGCGGGCCGCATCAAACCAGTGAGTAGACTGATGACCAATATATATATATATATATATATATATATATATATATATATATATATATATATATATATGTATATGTATATGTATATGTATGTATGTATGTATGTATATGTATATGTATATGTATGTATACCAAGGGATGAGGCAATGCAGCAGCACAAAACAATTAACACAAACAGCAATGGCAAAAAAATGGAAATTGGCAAAGTAAGCAGCAGTATATCTAAATTAGCAAAGCAAATGCAACATTACAACTAATATGAGCCAATGTGCAGCAACAAGAAAAATAAATCAGTAGTAAAACTGGCTTAACAGAGTAATACAAAGTGAAATTCAGTATCACTATGCCTGGCAAACAGCAGCAGCAAATGCTATAACTTATATCTAAACATGACAAATCTCAAGCAGAAAAAATATTACAGTAAAGATATGAAATGTCTAATACCTATGTCAGATCTTAACACTGGAGTGATGCATCACCTTAACTTACACTACTGAACAAGTTACCCAGTCATCGACAAAAATTATGTATGCAATTCCTGTGAAGGGAAATGTTTTTTTGTGCTCCCTCGTTTTTTTTAGGAGTAGATCATAAAATTATTATTTATTGGATCTGTAGGCATAAAATATCTATATTAGTACATATATTAAATTTTATTTTAACTAATGCTGCAGTGCAGCTAGAAACTAGATATTAAACAAAATGAGCAATCTCTCAACTAGAAAGACAATAGATGTAAAATGTTTCTCATCATTTCATTAGGCATGTTAGTAAATATCATAAATTAAGAGCTCCACAGTGTAATCATATGTTTTCAAGTTTCAGTGTGTCGTATTTGCAATGCTTTCTACAAAGAAATGTCAATAGCGAGGATAATGGCCTCCTTTTTTCTCCACCTGTACCTCTGAAAGGCACACACTAATGACTTTTTTTCCAGATGACTGTCGCTCAGATGGGCCTCCACAGCACATTACGTCAAGGTCATCTACTTTCTTTACTGAAATATTTACGGCAGCAGTTTCCACTACAGTGACAGTCTCATATAAAATAAAAAAATTCAAAGATTAGAAATTTACATAAGAAGTGTGTAGAAACAGAATCTCATATACAACAGTGCCCAAAAAGTTTTGTCAGCATTGTGGTAACTAACATTCACGTGTGTACACACATTTCATAACTCTTAAAGTACGATTTTTGGTTTCCAACATCCTTTTCATAAATCAGAGTCCCTAACCACCCTTATTCCTTGCCTTATAACACATATACATATTCATCAACACGTCTTCAATATTTCATCATAATTAATACATATAGTATCATCTCATAAATACATATAGCATCATCTCATTGATCATAAACATACCTCAACAGCATAATACACATCGTCGTCGTAATAATAACATCATAACACCTCAGTCAAATCTCAAAAACGTCGTAGCTTTCTGCAATAATTTCAAAAGCTAAAAAAATTCTCTGCTCATTTCAGTTCTACCTCAAACGTACTTTAAAAATCGTGATCCCATACCAAATACATCATTCAAAGCTCTCATAGTATCACAATGGTTTCAAAAAATTATGAAGAGTTCACAAAGTACAGACAAAATACAATTTCATAAGTGTGAAGTTATCCAACTCTGTAATTACGTAAACATCTGTCACTGATGCAGTAAAAAAAATGTTTGTCTCTCTCAGTTAAATGATCAGATAGCTGTGTAATTTATGTGTTAGAGAAACATGGTACCCATGTGTAAAGTTGTATAAGCAAATACCATATTAGCTAGGGCTCCTTGTGCATGCCAGACACATGGTACACAAAGTAAGCGTGTACCCCCCTGAGGATTAAAGTAATTATACCCTCAGGTGTTACAGATTACAACAATGGAATGAAATGTATCATGGAAAACCTTTGTATCATTGTAATTCAAAAATCTTTAAACATAAATGTTTTAAGTACAAAATTAATCACTCAAATACGTGTCCTTCAGCGCTAAATGTGCGTCTTGCTGTAAGATAATTCTGTGGAAGTGTCGTAGTTATCGTCCTCCGAAAGCTAAATTCTGCAGAAGTCAATGTACTTACCTCATCATAAACAAAAGTGAAATGCTATGTGCATAGATATTGTAGTTATTACGTACATAACCGTGACCAAGAAAGTACAATACTGTAACGTATTGTTGTGCTATGAAAAAGGCTGTCTCATTGTAACTATACCACAAAAGTTACTACTAAAACATGTTGTACTTTCGAGAAGAATTCAGAGAAACTTTGCAGATATAAAACAGATACAGCACAAAAGCGACAATGTTAATTGTGTCACACATTAGTAGCGTCATGATATAATCGCGTAGCTGTCAAAGAACCCAAATACTAAGTAATCTTTAATCTCACAGAAAGTACTTCAAATAAAGAATGTATTTTCAAGTAAACCAAAATGTTGCATTAAAATCTCATTAGCAGTATATGTTCTAAGTACGTAAGCCTTATAGTCGTTACGTAATCGTGCAACTAACAAGCAAGAATGTGCAAATAACAACACTGTGTCGTCTGTTCATTATAACAATGCATTTGTAATTACTTGTCTAAATAAGTTCCCTAGGTTCTTGACTGGATAGTTAACTTTAAAACATAGTTGCATGTTAACAGTTTCTGAGTGTGACAAAGAGTACTAGTAACATGAAGTGAAAAATTTTAAGCAAAGACTAAATTAAAAAGCAGATTATCTCTCAATAAACGGTTTTACATGTAAAATGTGTTGCAATCCTTTACTCTTCCTAGTGTGCAGAGTTTCAACTTCAAAGCAATTATCATGTGATATACGTCGAATTCTGTAAGGTCCATTGTAAATCAGAAAGAATTTGTGACTCAAGTGTTTCTTCTTATGTGACAATGAATGAGCTTTAATGAGAACTTTCTGATCAATATATAATTTCTTTGCATTTGCTTTACTGTGTACTTTTCTCCTTTTGTCTGCTGCAGATTTTATACTTTTAATAGCCAAATCAATTATGTCTTTGTGTCGAAGTTTACGTGTATTCGGAAAAGGTACAATCTCTCTGATTCTGTAGGGTGGTTCTTCATTCTTCAGTACAAGAATAAGTGGTAAAGCAGTGGAGTCATGAGGCATTTCATTCAGCACGTTTTGAAATAAGTGTAAATATCTGTCCCAATACTGATGCTTTCTGTGACAATAAAGTCTGCAAAGCTTATTGATTTCTTTCATAATCCGTTCAGACGGGTTACAGTGTGGTGAGTACAATGAAATAAAAATAGGTTTGATTTTATGATTCCGAAGCATGTGTGACCAAACAGCAGACCTGAATTGTGGTCCGTTATCTGAAATGACTTTACTAACGTGTCCAACTTCACGTAAGAAATTTTTAACAAAGGTGTTGGATACAGGCCGTCCAGTGGCTTTACGTAACGGTGTGAAGGAAACAAATTTTGAAGTAAGTTCAACAGCGACTAGAACGTACGAAAATTCATTCGATGTTCTGACAAGGGGTCCCAAGAGATCAACAGCAGCAAATTCTTTTAATTTAGAAGGAATGATAGGAAACAATGGAATGGCTCTGAGCACTATGGGACTTAACAGCTGTGGTCATCAGTCCCCTAGAACTTAGAACTACTTAAACCTAACTAACCTAAGGACATCACACACATCCATGCCCGAGGCAGGATTCAAACCTGCGACCGTAGCAGTCGCGCGGTTCCGGACTGCGCGCCTAGAACCGCGAGACCACGGCGGCCGGCTAAACAATGGAGCACGATGTGAGATGGTAGATGGTTTAGCTTTTTGATGAAGTTTACAAATAGACAAGACTCTTCGAATTCTCTTTTCCATATTGTTAAAATAACAAGTCGTCCGAAGAATATGATAACATTTTCTTGGACCAAAATGTGCGTAGCTGAAATGAATGTACCAAATGAGCTTATTAACAAAATCGTCAGGAATGCAAAGTACCCATAGCTTGTCATCAACAGTGCAGCGTTTGAAGAGTATGTAGATTCTAACCAGATAATAATGCCGAATCTGTGTGTGTTGTTTCATACCATTTACTTTTGATGTCTTTCCAAATCGGATCTTTATCTTGTTCATGAGCAATGTCCTTTAAAGATGTGGTGATTAAGTTTTCGAAGGCGACTTTCTGAATGTAAAGAATTCTGAAATTTTTCTCGAGGTTGCCTTCTGTGTTACTTTTCTCAAGCCCAGCCGGTGCGCGTGATAGTGCGTCCACAGCAATGTTATCCTTGCCGGGAATGTAGACTATTGTGAAGTGGAATTCTTGCAGAAACAATGCCCAACGTTTTAACCTGTCATGATTTAATTTTGAAGACATAAGAAATTGTAATGCACGATGATCACTGTATACTTTTACGTGCTTACCAGAAAGAAAGAAACGGGATTTGTTAAATGCCCAAACGATAGCTAAAGCTTCTAATTCAGTAACGGAATAATTTTTTTCAGATTTTGTTAGCACACGGCTAGCAAAAGCAATGGTTTTATGAGCAGTAGTGTCATTTTCTATGGCTTCTCGAAATAAATGGGCACCAAGACCAACTTTAGAAGAATCCGTGTTAAGGCAGAATTCTTGGACAGATCTGGATGAGATAGTATGGGCTCGTTAAGTAGCGCTTCTTTCAAAGAATTTAATTCCAGCTGTGCCTGTTCATCCCAGTTCCGAATAGTATTTTTTCCAGTGAGAGAACAAAGTTTTGGTGTAACTAGAATTTGCATATTCAGAAAACGACGGTAAAAATTTATAAGACCTAGAAAACTGAGGACTTGTTTTTTTGTGGATGGAACTGGAATGGCTCTGATTTCTTCTAACTTTTCAGGATTGTGCTGAATGCCTTCAGAAGAAATAATATGTCCCAAAAACTTCACCTTTGTCCTAGCGAATTCAGACTTTTCCAAGTTAACTGTAATTCCAGATTCTGCAGAAATACGTAACACACTGTTGGATGCGATTATGTTGTTCCCATGAGGCTTCTTCTATCAGAATATCGTCCACATATAAGGTGATGTGACGTTTTAAGAACTCAGGTAATATGGAATTTAGCCCACGAATGAATGCCGCCGAAGAAATGTTCAAACCAAAAGGATGTTTCCGAAACTGATAACAAACGCCGAAACAAAGAAAGGCTGTGTATTTTCTACATTCTGGATGAAGTTCCATCTGATAAAAGCTGGATCTGAGATCAATAGAAGACAACACCTTCACACCATTAAAATTTTGAAGAAGTTCTTCCAACGTTTGTGGCCTGTCTGTTTCAGGAATGATGATAGTATTGATTTGTCTCGAATCTAAGACAAGCCTGATCGATCCATTTTTCTTCTCAACAACATGTAATGGATTGTTGTATGAGCTTACTGCAGGTTCAATAATGCCCTCGTCAAGCATAGATTGTATTTCTGCTCTAACACGGTCCCTATAATGTGCCGGAATTACGTATGGTCTAACACAAAATTTAGTATTCTCACAAACACGAAATTGGTATTGAAATCCCTTGATTGTTCCTGTTTTGTGAGTAAAAGCTGTGGAATGTGCTTGTAAAATCTCAAAAAGGTCCTGCTTATCAGTCTCATTACAATTCTCAATTGTTTGAATTTTATTCTGAATTAACTTATTAGCATCAAATACGCCGTCGACATCATCCCTGTCAGTACTTGCAGAGTGATTATTAGTGTCAAGTTCCGTCGAAAATTCCGAACTGTTGTCTAAAAGTCGATTTATTTCCCCGTCATGGTTTGAGAGCCAATCTTCAGATTTCAAAGGTATTGACTTACCTTCTTTCTCTAAACTTATTTCAGCATCGTGAAAGTTTAAGATTTCTTTGTATTCATTCAAAAAGTCTACTCCCAATATAATTTCCGTCGACAATAATGGAACAATAAGGAAGTTCATAGAGAAGCTGTGGCTTTGACAAAAGAATTCTAAGTTGGTTTGTTGGCGTACATCTACACTTTTTCCAACGATTGTACCTTGTAATTTAATCTTACGTAACAGAAGCGTGGGGCAATCGTTCGATTTGTTGTATTTGCTAAAGGCTGTTTACTAATTACTGAAATGGGACTGCCAGAGTCAAGTACTGCCGTAAATTTTACGTCATTTACTGTAATGTGAATCACAAGATATGCAATGTTGTTATGTTTTACGTCGTGTTCCTGGAGTAAGATCTCCCTAATGTCTTCCATTTTTACATAATTACTAGCCACGGCAGCTACGTCTTCAGCTTCATAAGTACGTTTTGTGGCTGCCAGTGGTGTGAGTCATTGCCAATTGTCTCTTTGTTGGCGCGCGTCGTTATTGGGATTTGGAGATCTAACTTCTACAAATTCACCTTGTCGAGAGGGCCCTGCCCTGTTTGAATCCTGCGAGTTCTGATGAAATTCAGGTCTGTCGTTTTGTCGTTAGTTTACATAGTTTCTTTTTTGTCGGTCATGTGTGGAGAATTTCTCCCGGAATCGTAACTGCACGGTGGACCGTTGCGTCTTAAGTTATTTTGTCTCCCTTGATAATAATTATTTTCGTTGCCATATTGTCTGTCTCTGACTGTCTCTGTGATATTCATTACCGCGGAGAGGTGATCTTTCCCTGTAATTATTACTACTCTGCCAACGGTTGTCATACGGGTGGTGTCTGTTTTGGTCACGATTTACATTGTAAGAATAGCCTTGTCGTGTCCAGTTATTATTTCTGTTATCGCGGAATTGTGACGGATGTGACCTGTAATTGTTGTGCTCCTGTTTTCGAGTTCCGCGATTGTCAGTGCCAAATTCCAATTCTTGTAACAGTCGCTGAAAAGCTTCAATGTCGTCTTTGCAACGTCCCACCAAAATACACTCCTGGAAATTGAAATAAGAACACCGTGAATTCATTGTCCCAGGAAGGGGAAACTTTATTGACACATTCCTGGGGTCAGATACATCACATGATCACACTGACAGAACCACAGGCACATAGACACAGGCAACAGAGCATGCACAATGTCGGCACTAGTACAGTGTATATCCACCTTTCGCAGCAATGCAGGCTGCTATTCTCCCATGGAGACGATCGTAGAGATGCTGGATGTAGTCCTGTGGAACGGCTTGCCATGCCATTTCCACCTGGCGCCTCAGTTGGACCAGCGTTCGTGCTGGACGTGCAAACCGCGTGAGACGACGCTTCATCCAGTCCCAAACATGCTCAATGGGGAACAGATCCGGAGATCTTGCTGGCCAGGGTAGTTGACTTACACCTTCTAGAGCACGTTGGGTGGCACGGGATACGTGCGGACGTGCATTGTCCTGTTGGAACAGCAAGTTCCCTTGCCGGTCTAGGAATGGTAGAACGATGGGTTCGATGACGGTTCGGATGTACCGTGCACTATTCAGTGTGCCCTCGACGATCACCAGTGGTGTACGGCCAGTGTAGGAGATCGCTCCCCACACCATGATGCCGGGTGTTGGCCCTGTGTGCCTCGGTCGTATGCAGTCCTGATTGTGGCGCTCACCTGCACGGCGCCAAACACGCATACGACCATCATTGGCACCAAGGCAGAAGCGACTCTCATCGCTGAAGACGACACGTCTCCATTCGACCCTCCATTCACGCCTGTCGTGACACCACTGGAGGCGGGCTGCACGATGTTGGGGCGTGAGCGGAAGACGGCCTAACGGTGTGCGGGACCGTAGCCCAGCTTCATGGAGACGGTTGCGAATGGTCCTCGCCGATACCCCAGGAGCAACAGTGTCCCTAATTTGCTGGGAAGTGGCGGTGCGGTCCCCTACAGCACTGCGTAGGATCCTACGGTCTTGGTGTGCATCCGTGCGTCGCTGCGGTCCGGTCCCTGGTCGACGGGCACGTGCACTTTCCGCCGACCACTGGCGACAACATCGATGTACTGTGGAGACCTCACGCCCCACGTGTTGGGCAATTCGGCGGTACGTCCACCCGGTCTCCCGCATGCCCACTATACGCCCTCGCTCAAAGTCCGTCAACTGCACATACGGTTCACGTCCACGCTGTCGTGGCATGCTACCAGTGTTAAAGACTGCAATGAAGTTCCGTATGCCACGGCAAACTGGCTGACACTGACGGCAGCGGTGCACAAATTCTGCGCAGCTAGCGCCATTCGACGGCCAACACCGCGGTTTCTGGTGTGTCCGCTGTGCCGTGCGTGTGATCATTGTTTGTACAGCCCTCTCGCAGTGTCCGGAGCAAGTATGGTGGGTCTGACACACCGGTGTCAATGTGTTCTTTTTTCCATTTCCAGGAGTGTAATATGTCGTAAATTTTCAGGCAATTTGATTAAGCAAATCCGGATGAGTTCTGAGGGGCTGTATGGGTTTGACAGGTACTGATTCTTGTGTAACATGTCTTCAAAATATTTCACAAGACTGGGAAATTCAGATTGTTCGAAATGTTTCATCATTATGATGCTATGTTTTACTCAGTCTTGTGTAGCTTGAGACCAGTATGTTGAGAAGAAGGCACGATAAAATTCTCCTTCACTGTGACAATCGTGAATGACCGATCGCATTCTCACAGCTGGTTCATCCTCTAAGTAGCCACACATAAATTCTAACCTGTGCTCCAATGACCAGTTGGGAGGAAAACAATGAGAGAATTGATGGAGCCATGCTTGTGGATGAATGTCG
The DNA here is from genome assembly GCF_021461395.2 of Schistocerca americana. Lineage (NCBI taxonomy): Eukaryota > Metazoa > Arthropoda > Insecta > Orthoptera > Acrididae > Schistocerca > Schistocerca americana. Next base: position 470,740,166 of record NC_060122.1, on the reverse strand, counting down.
TTGCCAGAATTCTTAAATGTTTTGAATTTATGTGTAGTAATGAACAGCTTATAGTCAAAATCATCATGTCGGCGAGTCGCATGTCGGTCATTGTTACTTCGTTTCGTTGATTCCATCTCAAAATTCGGTGTACCTTGCCAATTTCTTTCATAATTTCCGAAGTGCCCTGTGTTATTATTTTGTCGCTGTTCTATATTTCTATGTCCCTCTTCCCGTGTTGAAGTGTGAGTGTCCTCTGAAATATGTAATTCTTGTATTATTTGTGCCAACTGATCTTGTACTTCCCACATTTCTCTTTTGTGTTGCATATTGATTTGATTTTGATTTTGTTTGAATTTTCTGATTTGTTCATACCTTTCTGTGCCAGTGAAGGCTACGGGTCTTGTGTCATTCAGATCATCATCTACCTTTGTAAATAAGTTAGTGAACTGATCCGATAGTTCGGCTACTTTATCCGACAGTGAACTTATTTCGTCAGTGTGTTTTTCTGAACCAAGTTTCAGGGTGTCCATTTGTGTCGAAATCATATCTACTGTGTCCTTTAAGTTTTCCTGGGTTTTTGCAAGTTGCGTAACCGAATCAGTAGATGCAACTGAGTCAATTTTAGCTTACAAGGCGTCGTGATTTTCATGAACAATAGTTTGCAGTTCCTTTATGGCTGCTTCGTGATTCTGTAATGCATTTTCATGACGCCAAAAAATAGGTTGGAAATGCTCACAAATTTATGTTTTTACGTCATTGCAGACTTTTTGACATTTAGATTCGATTTTAAGTAACTCAGCAGTTAAACCTTCACGTGTTTGTTCAAGCTTGGTGTCTAACTTTTGAAGCTGTTGCTGTGACTGTTTTTGATTTTGTTCCATTGCGTCTAACTTTTGAAGATTTTGTTCCATTGTGTCTAACTTTTGAAGATTTTGTTCCATTGTGTCTAACTTTTGAAGCTTTTTTCCCATTTGTTGCATTAATTATAATAACAATGCACTGGTAGCTGAAACATGTTCCTCAGTGCTATTCGGCAGTGCATTTGAACAGGCAATATTCGCATTTTGAAAAGCAAAAATGTGTCTTGACTTATTTCAGGAAACGATGAGGACGCAAAACCTGAATCTACAGTATTTGCAACATTGTTTCCTGTCATTTCGGAATCCTGAGGCGAGCTGTTGCCGACCGATCGATCGATAATGCTTCCCTGTTCACCATTTGTTTCGCTGTCTACGCCATTATTTGCCGCCTGCTCCATTTCCCTATGCACACTTACCAAATTACTACTTTGAATGTCCGTTAATTCATAACACAGTGGTGCTGATAAGCTACGCTCGTCGTCACTATTATTTCACAGTTTACTTTGGAGCCTAGTGTTACGTTTTTCACACGCCATTATTGTCACAATATTTCACACGATAACACAGAAAAGCACAATTTGAGGAGCAAAATAAGAAAACACATTAACATAGCACTGAGAATAATATCTAGTTAATTGCAAGTGCAGCTGCGAAATACTTGGTGCAAATCTGCATGCATGCCACAACTGTTTTACTGTACAACAATGAAAAGCTACAACTACAAGGGAAATTTTCTCTATAATTACGCACTACCAATAAACAATAGCTACACTAATTACACAAACCACAAGAAAAAAATCAGAAGATTCCTGTGAGGTATCCTCGGCTAAGGGTCGACATATGAAACGTCCCCTTACAAAAATTATTGAATTACTGTGCTGGTAAACCCCATTACGTTATTTGATTTTCAAACAGCTGAGCAGAACTGAACGTACTCAGACATTTCGCTCTTTACTTATTCTGATCAACACTAAACTGACATACAATATTTTTAGCGCAACGAAATCTGACTTTCAAAAATCCCTACAAAAGAATGGCCCTGACTAACAATAACCTATACCTTTCATGAATCACTTACCTCACAAAAATCTTCGTTACTCGAACTACTGCAATACAGCGAGCGCCACTACTGCCAGCTAAAGAAAAGATTCTAACTACTGAAGGCCCTAACTACTGATAGGCATAGTTAGCAAATGAAAGACTTTGATAGAGAACAAACAATGTATTTACCTTAATAGTGTTCAAAAGTCATTATATATATATATATATATATATATATATATATATATATATATATATATATATATATATATATCAGTTCATGACATCCAGTCTTACAAATTTACTGTCTCTGATGGACACACGTCCAGATCATCCGCTCTCAAAACTCCATCTCTCTCTCCACATCCACCACTGCTGGCGGCTCACCTCCAACTGCGCAACGCTACGCGCTGTTAACAGCCAACTGCCCAACACTACAATAGCGACTATTTCAACAATGCCCACCAGCCACAGACTGCACACAGCACAGCCAGCGATTTTCATACTGAGCGCCAGGTGACATTACCAACATAAAAACCTAAACAGCCTACTTACAAATTCAGCGGCCGTACCCAGGCTCTGTTACGAAGCTGAACCGATAAAGTCCAGCTGAATTTACCAGTGTGCATTTGTTGCAGTTACACTGACATTAATGCAATCTAGAAATCACGCATGTTTAGGAAAAGTGGTTGAAGATACGTGGAATGCTGACTATCAAACGTAACAAAAATGAAGATAAAAACCATTTAACTAATTCGGTTCCCTTTTTCATGATAGAAGTTCAGGGTGACAATTATTGAACTATATGAAATAAAATCGTCATAACTTCTGAACGGTTTGCTTTAGAACGTTCAAACTGCGCGAGTGGCCGTGCAGCATGATGGGAATTAGTATGTGCATACAATGTGCACGTGAAAATGTCACGGTACAGTGTGCCTGAGCATATAGCGCTTGTGAAGGCCTACTACCCGAGCAATAACAGTCCAAAGCAGTTTGCGACAAGCTCAAGCTGAAGACAACTGGTCCAAGTGTGCTAACAATCAAGAATTTGATTCGCAACTTTGAGAGAACGGGTAGTGTTCATGATGACAGTGTTGGCAATGTCGGTCGCCCAAAAAGGGTGAAAATGCCTGAAAACATCGAGAAGGCACGCGCTGTGACTCAAACCAGCCAGAGGATATCGATCGGATGAGCTGCACAACAGGTGGGAATCAACAGAGAGACACTGCGACAAATTGTTGAGGACCTGCATCTCTTCCCATACAAAATTCCAACTCATTAGCCATTAAGCCTCAGGGCCATGGAACGGCGGCTGTGTTTCGCCAACGCTATTGACCACAGAACTGACGAACAAGACTTTGATGTGAACATGGTTTGGTTTAGAGACGAAGCCGACTTTCATTTGGATGGGCTCGTCAATAAGCAAAATTGACGCATTTGGGGGACTGAGAATCCGCATTTCGAGATCGAGAAGTCTCTTCACCCTCAAGAGGTGACTATGTGGTGTACAGTGTTCAGTCACGGAATAATCGGTGCGATATTCCTTGATGGCACAGAGATTACCGAACAATACGTGAAGGTTTTGAAAGCTGATTTCATCCCTATTATCCAAAGTGACCGTGATTTCGGAAATATGTGGTTCACGCAAGGTGGAGCTCGACCCCATCGAAGCAGGAGACTTATGTCCTGGAGGAGCACTTAGGGGATCGCATTCCGGCTCTGGGGTACCCAGAGGCCGCTGCCATGGGACTCGATTCGCCGGCATAATCTCCGTGACTGAACACATGCGACTCTTTTATGTGGGGCTATATAAAAGACAATGTGTACAGCAATAATCCCTTAACCATTGCTGAGCTGAAGACAGCCATTCAGGAAGTCATTGTTCTGACACTTCAGCGGGTCATGCAGAGTTTCGGTATTCGTCATCGCCAATGATGGCAGGCATATCGAACATGTCATAATCTAAATCCGAATATCTGTCGTGACCTTCACATGTTGAATAAAGTGTGTGCACGCCGTAGTTTGTAACTAACTCACTTTTTTTTCATATGGTTCACCCTGTGTGAGAAAGCATAGACAGAGAAAAGACATTCTATAGTATCTTCATAAAAATACAAAATCGTGTGATACATGGATTGACTGTCACCTTTCAAAGGGACAGTATGATATGACATCAGGGAAGAACATCCGTGGTCTTACAAGGTGCTGTAGAAGGTAAAACCGGTGAGAGAAGACAGAGAGAGAAATACGCGCAAGAAATAACGGAGGACGTAGAATGCAAGTGCGACTCTGAGATGGAGAGGTGAGTCGCAGTGAACCACTCAGAAGACTGATGACACAAAAAGAGGAACTTATTGAATGCCTCCGGGAAGTCAAGGAAAGATCAGTAACATTAGCGCCGTTACTTAATATGATCTCATGGACAAACAGAACGACCCGAGTTTCACAGGAAATCGATGTTAGTTCTTATAGAGAAGTTTTCTGTTCTCCAGAAACGCCATAATGGGTGATCACGAAAGATTCTGATAATTTTATGTATGACATCGGCGGTATAAAGCTGTTATGTGCATCAGTGTCCGACGATCCCTAGAAATGGGAATGACTTGTGCTTTTTCTTCGGATCGCCTGGTGTCATTAATTTATAAGGGTTTTGGTTTCTGTATCACTGTGCCTTATGGCTACTGATTCGTGATCTGTTAGATTTTCGGTTTTTTTTATATTACGTAGATCAAGAGAAATATGTTTGAATTGGCACATATTCAAAACAGATTTAGGTTTTTCAACCTCCAGCATCTTTCATTTTCATACAACATAATTACTGCAGCCGTACCTGAGTGACGAGCATACTATTTCTTTCAACACTTACATGTGAACTACTCAGCCCTGAAATCTCTGTGTTCTTTAGATTTGAATAATGTTCTACCTATTTTGTGATTGTTACAATATAATTTAATGTCATTTTTAATGTTATCTTTCCGTCGTAACATGTCTGTTATTTGTTCAAGGTATCACGAGTCACAGGCTACCAAATATTAAGGACACTGGAGATTTAATCCTGTCACTTATGTGTCAATATCACCGCCCATGTGTATAGATAAGCATGGTGCTCTCAAGAGTCATAAAAATTACAGCGTTATCCATAATGGGTGTGTCTCTGAAACACGTGTTATTGGACGCTTCATACTAGATTGCATCAGCTCTGCTTTTCCATCCCACCTGCGTTATCACTCGGCATACACCACAGCAAGCTAGACTTTCAAGTGCCTGGCTGTCTTTGCACGCTACACCTCATATTGCATCAGCTTTGTTTTGGTGCCGCGAAAGCGGTTGCAGGCAGTTTACACCATAGAGAATAATCACCTTAGGTCGCTAACAACAAGTGATCCTTGTACCCCACATCGCGTATTGCATCAGCTCTGGAGGAAGAGCCGTGGGAAGCCCCACCTACCAAATCCCTGTCACTCAACTGGCAGCTGCTGCTAGGGCGTGTCATCGCTCATGGGACCACCACACTGGTAGGCGAAGTGCGAGATCTGTCTGGAGCGAAGTGCGAGATCTGTGCGCAATATTTATGTAGCACTCAGACCGTACTTTGTTACATCGAGATGATTTAGATCAGAAGTCTTGTCTTAGTATTGGACGTGTAGCTATGTTGAATGAAACGTGGACGATAATACGAGTAGTTACTAGCAAGAGAATGGAAGCTTCGAATGTGGTGGTACAGAGCATGATGAAGATTAGATGGGTAGATCACGTAACTAATGAGGAGGTACTGAACAGAACTCGAGAGAAGAGGAATTTGTGGCACAAGTTGTCTAGAAGGAGGGATCGGTAGGTAGGACATGTTCTGAGGCATCAAGGGATCATCAATTTAGTGTTGGAGGGCAGCGTGGAGGGTATAAATCACAGAGGGAGGTCAAGAGATGAATACACTAAGCAGATTCAGAAGGATGTAGGGTGCAGTAGTTACTTCGAAATGGAGAAGCTTGCGTAGGATAGAGTAGCATGGTGAACTGCATCAAACCAGTGTCTTGACTGAAGACCTCAGTAACAACAACAGACCGTACAAGAACGTCAGTATACGGTATCTGTTTGTGTAAGGAGTCACACTACTGAATGCACATAACTCCTCCTTCAGACACAAGTATTCTGAACAGAATGAGCTTCTGCAGGTCAAATAACATTGATCTCGATAACATCGATGATGCTAAACCCAACTTGCGATCTGCTCACATGGTAAGGTATGGTTGATGGAAGTCAAGTAGATGCAGTACTTCTTGACGTTAAAAAAGCATTCGACTTAGTACATCATCCACGCTTTTATCGGCCACATGGGGAAATCAAACGAAATTTGTGACTGGATTAGGGATTTATTGGTAGAAAGGACGCAGCATATTAACTTGGATTCAGATTCATCAACAGACGTAGAAAAAACTCCAGGTGCGACCCAAGGAAATGTAGTGGGATCCTTGCTGTTCGCGTTACATATTGATAACGTGACAGAAAATATTAATAGTAACCTCAGAATATTTGCAGCTGATTCAGTTCACTGTAATGAAGTACTGTTTAAAAAGAACTGCACAAATATTCAGTCAGAATTTGATAAGATTTCAGAGTGGTGCAAAAACTGAAAATTATCTTTAAATGTTCAGAAATGTCCACTTCACAAAACGCGGGAAAGTAGTATCCTGTGACTACAATACCAGTGAGTCACACCGAGTATCTGTTAGTTCATGAAAATACTTGAGTATAACAGTTGAGTAACCACATAGGTTCACTCGTAAGTACAGCAGGTGGCAGGCTTCGGCTCATTGGTAAGATAGTGGGGAAAAGCAGTCAGCAAAGGAGACTACCTACAAAACACCCGTGCTGACAATCCTAGAATATTGCTCAAGTGTATGTAACCCCTACCAAATAGAAGGCTGTGTTGAACGTATTCAAACAAGGGCAACTAGAAAGCTTATTATTTTGAGGAAATGATGATTTATAGCTTTTAGGAAATGTCGAAAAATCATCACTGCATACCGCTCTATTACTCCAACTTTTATTGCACAACCGGTTTCAGTCGTTAACAGATCATCTTCTGGCGGCTGCATCCTATAGAAAACTAAAATAAGGCACAGTGCATCATCACAAAGACAATCGTCAATATAGTAAGCAATACTCATGATTTATTGATAACTTACACTTTTAAATCGTAGGACGCGACGTTCAGGATGTTGGAGAGGTAGGACGATATCCCGTACTGCACCAAAGAGCAGTCATATATTGTCAACATTCGACATATGGTACTTTAATATTACGGACTCAATGATAAAATACAAAGTATAAGTGGAATACATGAACACAGATTATTTTGGAAATGACGCTGGTCTCAGCAGATTACAACATTGTATAAATAAGGTAGAATGTTGTTTTACATCCGCAAACTTGAGCAAACGTAAAAAGGGGAAACATAAGAACATTATTGTCTCAAGATATCGTTAAACACCCCATATTGTCAAAACATTAAGGAAATTTTCCTCACAGCCGTTTGTCATGGAAAAGTACGACATACTATAAACTGAAATATGTAGAAAAATGGATCACATATCTTGACAAACCAACAAACACGTTTAGTAAAACAATTTCAGAAGCCTGACGTTATCTTACGTGGTGCCATCATCAAATGTGTGTGCACAAAACTTGAAACCATTTCATAGTATTCATGAGTAACATTACATAAAATTAATATACCATAAATAAGGAAAAATGAAACTGCAGTCCATGTACAAAAAATAAAAACAGACAAGGGCTCATTCCGTTCCATCTTACTCGGAGATTTTAGAAGTGGTTACAGTTTTTTATGGTTTTGATTAGTATGTGAACGCATTGCACGCGGCGTATCTCGTCAAAGCTGAAATAAAAAGGTTCCAGTGACTTCTCATAGTATCATTCAGCAATTATCACACGATTGTTGTAAGTTTAAGAATGGAGGAATCTAAGGTTCTCAGGTAACAATGATTTTAACTGGCGTATCAGATGCCACATTTTTCGACACACAGGGTAAAAAAAAAAAAAAGAATACAAAGGCTAGTGCGACGTTTTTAATATTAGTCCTTACTGCTCACTCCTACATCACGTAGTCGACTAATAGAATTAAAAGGTATATGATAATGTGTGCGGGAAAGATACAGTATGTGACATGCATCCACGCAGGGGGAGTCTCGCAAAAATAGGTAAGGAAGCAATATTAATGCAAGATATCGTACTGAGTATGTGATTAGATTCGTGATTTGCCGACGGTTACCATATAGTGCGATACAAAAATGTATGAAAATAGCATTTCCTGAGGTATAAAATAGAAAATAATTTAGATTCCCCGGAAGAAAACGAGGTGAGGTTGTGGCTCATTAACAGAATATTGAGAATTTGTAATTTCTATACGACACAGTCTACATATTCATCTACAACTGTATAATTGCATCGTCAAAAGCACTGTATATTGCATATCCTTGAACACTTTGCACAAGTATTTGCGACTAATGGAGCGTAATTCTCTGAGAATGCCAACTACTCATCCTGGCGTATCGCCCGCCATATTATTATTCAAACAGCAGTTGTTCAAAGCACACGAATTAAGTACCTACATGTAATATGTCACCAACCGTATTGAAGAATCATTCGAGGGGGGTTTGTGTAAGTTATTTCTTCTATGTGTGGAGTACATTTCCTAAGCATTCTTCTTATGGATCTCATAGTGTCATCTGTCTCAACTATATATTTATGTGGTCGTTCCCCTTCAAATCGCTTTGGAGGTATACTGTGAGATATTTTATTGTTATGAGTGTTGATAAAGACTGACTGCCAATTCTGCGATTAAAAATAATGGGTCTTTGTGTCTATTTATGCACGTCACGGTACATTTATTTATGTGTAGAGTCAACTGCCGTTCTCTGCTCGATCGGCGGATTCTCTTTAGGTCCTCCTACACTTCGCTATAATTTTTGACGATTTAACGCGTGAATTGGACATAATTTGGCACGATAACCCTCAGGACGACATCCACGAACTGTCAATCACTACCAAGCCGAATAACTGCTTGCATTGGGACCAGAAGTGGACTGACGCGTCATTGACTTGTTCAGTTTGTGAAGCTCTTCCTCTTGAATAAATCATCCTTTTTTTTCTGGAATTGAAATCTTTTGTTTGTCTGTACATTCGGATGGTTCTTTCCTGGTGCGTCTTTTTTTGTCGTAGAGTGTGCTTCCTGCCCAAATCGACAGACTTCGCTAGTAACTGGTTGGACCATAACTTCAATCTCCATGAAGCTTAGACGCAAACATGGATTGATAACACTCCACCAGGGCTTCAAGTCAACAACAAACCACGGAAACTTGATCTGCTCCTTAGGACATGGAGTACACTTAACAGGATCTAGACTAACCACTGGATACGAGGTGACATATTATACAGGAGCGGCTGCGAACCTATGGTACACAACCGAGTGTAGGATCTGAATCAGAGGCTCACACGGTTCTGCGACCGTGTAGGCTGCAGATTCCTCTACTGGCGCCACAGCGTGGTGAGTTTTCGGGTTCCACTTAAAAGACTTACACTACACACAAAAAGCAGAAAGCGTTACACGGGTAACGGGGGGCTGTGTGGAGGAGACTGGGTTGTTTTTTAGGCTAGAGGGTCTTGCGAAAGTACAGAAAGGGCCACAGTCACAAGGGGTACAGAACAGATACAGGACGAGGGTAGGCACAGCAACAATCAGTATTGTAGTTGAAACTCGTCGTAGCTGTGTTGGGAAAAAACCAGAGCACCAACCGCTACTAGAAAGCACAGAAACTCAAATCGTTATAGCTGGCCAAAGCAGGAAATAAGATCAGCAGAAATGATTACAATTGACCTAATAGTATTGAGAAAGGATAGGTTGAATAGCGTTAGTCTTCGAGCGTTTGTGCTGTTAGAAGTGATTTATCTTGTGGTGAAATCGAAGTTGACAGTTTCTGTTAGTATGGGTGGACGTTATACTTGACAACAGGAGAAAATTAATAATTGGTTCCTTTTACTGCCCCACTCCCCCACCCACCCGACTCAGATGATTCCGTTACCGGACAGTTCAAAGTAATCTTGTGTCTCATTTCAAATAGGTATCCCACTCATAAAATTATAGTTGGTGGGGTCTTCAAAAAGAGTCGTCCAAAGGCAGAAAACGTCGTCCGAAATCGTACTGAATGTTTTCTCAGAAAATTGATTTGAATAAATAATTCAGAACCCCACCCGAAGTGTAACTGATTGCGAAAACACACTTTACCTCGTAGCGACAAAGAGTCCTGAGCAAATAGGAAGCATCATGACGGATACAGGGATTAGTGACCACAAGGCTGTTGAAGCTAGATTGAATACCGTAACATCCGAACTCGCCAAAAATAAACGCAAAGTACTTCTACTTAAAAAAGCAGATTAAAGTTCGCTTGGCGCCTCTCTAAGAGACAGTCTCCACTCCTTACAATCTGAACATGTCAGCGCAGACCAGATGTGGGTTAAATTCAAAGGACACAGTACAAACCGAATAAATTAATAAGAGTTACACAAAACAGGCCAGAGCACTGTTGCAGAAGCAACAGAAGAAGCAAGCCAAATTTAAAAGAACGTAAAATCAACAAGATTGGCGTTATTTTACAGAATCTCGAAACTCAGCGCGGACTTCAGTGCAAGATGCTTTTAATAGTTTCCACAACGAAACTCCGTCTCGAAATCTGGCAGAAAATCCAAAGACATTCTGGTCATATGTAAAGTACACCCGCGGCAGGACATAATCAATACCTTCACTGTGCGACAGCAATAGTAACGTTACTGACTATAGTGCCCCACTAAAGCAGAGTTAATGAATACGGTTTTCGGAAAGTCTTTCACCAAAGAGGACGAAGTAAATATTCCATAATTTGAATCAAGAACAACTGCAACATGAGTAAATAGAAGTCGGTATCCTCGGTGTAGTGAAGCAGTTTCAATTACTTAATAAAGGCAAGGCCTTCGGTCCAGATTGTATACCACTTAGGTTCCTTTCAGAGTGTGCTGTTACAATATCGCCATAGCATACTTAGCAATCATGTACAGTCGCTCGCTCGACGGAAGATCCGTACTTAAAGACTGGAAAGTTGCACGTGTCACACCAAAACACAAGAAGGAAAACAGGAATAATCCGCTGGATTACAGACTTATATCACTAACGTCGATTTCCAGTAGGAGTTTGCTGTGTTCTAACATTATGAATTACCTCGAAGAAAACGATTTATTGACAAATAGTCACACGGGTTCAGAAAATATCGTTCTTGTGAAACACAATTTGCTCTTTAATCACACGAAGCAATAAGTGTTGTCGAAAGGGGAGCTCAAATTGATTCCATATTTCTAGATTTCCAGAAGGCTTTTGACACCGTCCCTCACAAGCGGCTTGCAATCAAACTGCATGCCTACGGAGTATCGTCTCCGTTGGGCAACTGGATTTGTGATTTCCTAACACAAAGGTCACAGTCCGTAGTAAATGGCGAAAAGTTATCTAGCGAAACAGAAGTGATATCTAGCTTTCTGCAAGGAAGTTTCATAGGTCCTCTGTTGTTCCTAGTATGCATAAACGATTTGGGAGACAATCTGAGCAGCCATCTTAGATTGCAATACCAATAGCGAAATGATTTAGACAAGATTTCTGTGTGGTGCAAAAAGTGACAATTGACTCTAAATAATGACGAGCTTAAGGTCATTAACATGGGGACTAAAAGCAATTCTCTGAATTTAAAGGCTGTCAATTCAAAATACTTAGGGATTACAGTTACGAATAACTTATAGGCTACTTGAACGACCATATAGACAATCTTGTGGGGAAAGCGAATCAAAGACTGCGATTAATTGGCAGAATACTTATAAGATGCAGCAGGTCTACTAAAGAGACTGCCTACACTACGCTTGTCCTTCCTTTTCTGGAATATTGCTGCGCGGTGTGTGATCCGCATCAGATGACGGAGGACATCGAAAAGTTCAAAGAAGGGCAGCTCGTTTTGTATTATCGCGAAATAAGGGAGAGAGTACCACGGATATGATAAACGAATTGGGATGGAAATCGTTAAACAAAGTCGTTTTTCTCATGAAATTGCTATCACCAACCTTTTCCTCCAAATGTGAAAATATTCTGTTGGTGCCGTCCTATATGGGAAGAAATGATCATTTTAAGAAAATAAGAGAAATTAGAGCTCATGCGGAAATATTTAACCGTTCGTTTTTCTTGCTCGCTTCTAATGTGGAACAATAGAGAAATAGCTTGACGGCGACTCAGTGAATCCTCTTCCAGCCGCTTAATGGTGAATTGCAGAGTAGTCATGTAGACGTAGGTGTAGATATACAGATGGGAAAAGACTACCACTGCCGATTGCACCTGTGGCTTTCCAAGGCAGACTATCAGACATAATGTTGAGAAGTACCCTGGAAATCTCTATCCTGGAAACTCCTCTGACTTCTTGGACACTGCAGCAGATGAGATCCGTTATACAAACAATATGTCTGTAAATTTGCAGGTTATGACATATTTTATTTGTTTTTCTAAAGTGATGTTTAGTTGCCATATAATTAACAATAATAGTAACAATAATATATGTACTCTGTTTCTAACTGTAATGCTTGTCTTATAGTGTTAATGTTTCAAGGTAAGATTATACCTCTAAATGAGTAGATTACAACAGTAGTTTCAATTCTTAAATCCGGCCAATAATTACGTGAAATATTAAAAATCAAATTTTCGTTATGGCTTGGAGCTGCAACTCATACATCTAATGTGAACCAGAACTCCATCGACAAACTTTCAGATGTCTTCAGACATGCCTTCTGAGTATTTTGGTATAAAGAACCCACAGCCTCCGGCGGCTCGTTAAAGAGTAATTATGTAATTATGGTTATTCGGTTTGCTACCTCTATAACCCTCGTTTCTATGAAAATACTTTCGCAACAGTGAAGAAGCAATAACCAAAACTTCCGAGGGTTGACTGAAAAGTAATGGCTCCACCTTCGTTAATTGGGTTTGGTTGGGAATATTTTAATAAATCAAACGCAGAAATAATTCTTAGAATGTGATCTTTAATTACCAATATTCACATTTCCACATTAACGCCAGCCAATAGGATACATTTCTGCCAACGGTGAACAAGCTTTCTGAAGCCGTCACGGAAGAAGTCGACACACTGTTTCCGCAACCACAATCTCACAGTTCTCTCAACGTCTTCATCAGAAGCATAATGATGTCCCCGCAGATGGTCTTTGATTATCGGGAACAGATGGAAGTCAGACGGTGCTAAATCTGGACTGTATGGAGGATGCCGTATGGTGGTGAGATTCAGTCTCTGAAGTTCTGCTGTGGTGTACGTGAAGTGTGTGGTTTGGCATTGTCGTACTGCAGGAAAACATTTCCCTTTTCCTTTCGGACCCTTGTTAGCCGTCGTTTCAGAGTTCGCAGCGTTGTGATGTAACGCTCTGAATTTATTGTTGTTCCACGATCAAGGAAATCAACATGAATAACACCATCTGCGTCCCAGAACACTGTGGCCACGATTTTTCCAGCTGAGGGCTGCGTCTTGAATTTCTTTTTCTGGGGCGAGTCTTTGCGTCGATATTCCATAGACTGACGTTACGTCTCCAGATAGTAATGGTGTACCCACGTTTCATCTCCTGTCACAATCGAAAGGAGAAAGGCGTCACCTTCATTCTCGTAACGCGAGAGTTCTTGGCAAATTTCAAGTCTGCGCACTTTCATTTCAGGAGACAGCATCCGAGGTACCCATCATGCACCTACCTTCCGATAGCCAAGAAAAGTAATAATGTGACCCACACGTTCTTGTGAAATGCCGATTGTGCTTGCAGTTTCTCTCCGAGTGATAGAGGATCGTCCTGATTCAATCTGTCAACATCTTGCTTATGAAACTCGGTGGTTGCTGTTGCAGTACGTCCAACTCTTTGTTTGTCACGCAGGTCAGATTTTCCCGCCTCAACATCTTTAAACTTCCTCGCCCAACGACGCACAGTACTCACATCAACACAATCACCACAAACTGAATCTCCTCTGGGGTCACACCTTCTACTGTCAAGAATTCATTGAGTGCACGTTGCTTAAATCGCATTGACCAACTTCAACAGAAGGCTCAGAGTGACTAAAATTACTAGAACCACCATGTGGCCGAATATGGGGATTGCACCCTTCCAAAGTCCTCCACACCTATAAATCCCTGACCTGGCCCATCCCCTGGTATTCAAATTTGGCATGGACATCTGCTCCTCCCTCCTTTTATCACGCCCTACAGATCCTCGAATGCCTCGCATTCTGCCTAACCTTTCGAGTCCGCTTCCCCACCTGCATCATCTCCCAACTTATAAAATTTGCTTCCCTCCCCTTCCACCTTGAACACCTCCAAATGTCTTACGTTACCCAAAAGCTCTACACTACCCACCCCCTGCTCACTGATGCTGGCACTCTGCCGCACCTCTACCACCACATTCCTTCAACATTACACTTTCCACATCCTCTCCCTTACCCGACCATGAATCCAGCCTGGTATATACACCTACCACATCTAAACAGAACTCACCCCACCTTTCCTGGTCTGGGATCCCTACCTTTCCACTCCCCTCCACCCAAATGCTAAGGCTTGGTCTGGAATGGCATTCCTCTTCACTCTCCCGCATTCCTTCACCAAACATCCACCCACACGAACACCCTCTTAAGCCCTACCCAGCTGCTACTTTCTCATGACACCCCTCTTCCTGGCAGTCTAGGCCCACTCTTCATTTCATGCATGTCTCTGTCTTAATTAGTCAACAAATCGCAAATCGGCCTTTCAATTTTTAACATGCAAATGCCCCTCATTCTTTTATCTTTTTTGAAACATTCATTTGCCATTTCATCTGTGCCAGTCTTTTACTTAACGTATCCTCCTTTTATACATTTTAAATTATGCAACTGAATCTACGTCTTTTTATTATGTAAAACATTCACTTGTCAATCACTGTGTCCAATTTTATAATTTGTCTTACACTTTGTACCCTCATGTGGCTGAAGAGCAGTGATTTATATTTCTCGGCAGCAAGCATTTTGGTGCGGATCACTGGGCTTGTGTTGTCAACTAGGCAGGAGTTCTGGAATAGGCCGACGATGTGTCTAGTCGCTTGTGGATGGGCAGGTCGTTGCGATGTCTATGAAGTGACAAGTTGCACCCTTGGACTTGAGTACTGGACCTCGTTCTGATATCGGTGAACCTTTTTGTTCAGTCTGTTTGAGCTGAGGTTCCTGGAGTTGTTCACTTTCAGACTACATTTATTTGGGGTTCCTTGCGATTCCGCAAAACTGCATGCTCTCGCTCGTGCGGTTTTTTTTTAAAAAAAGGGCGCACGAGCACCATGTGCACATGGTGGAATTATTAGAGACAATTTCTTTTTTTCTTTTTTGCCTAAGTAGCCGAGTTGACGTGCTGTCACGGAACATTCAAGCTGCGTAGTCCTTAACTGTGTCTTTCTCCTGTTGTAGAAGCCTATGAAAATTGGTTGGCATTAAGCTTGGACATGCTGCAAGGGTGTGATGGAGCAGGCAAGGTTTTAGACCTGCGGTCGTACATACCGGTGGAGCCTCTGTAGCCTCTGTAGCCCTGTAGCTGCGGTAACTTTGATTTGTAAGTAGGCTGTTTAGGTTTTTATGTTGGTAAAGCAACGTAGCGCTCTGTATTAAAATCGCTGACTGCGCTGTGTGCAGTCTGTGGCTCTCGTTGTTGGAAGTTATTCGCCTGTGAAGTGTTGCGCAGTTAGATGTGAACAGCCCGTAGCGTTGGGCAGTTGGAGGTGAGTCGCCAGCAGTAGTGGATGTGGGGAGAGAGATACCAGAGTTCTGAGATATTTATATGAGCGGACGATCTGGACGTTTCCATCAGAAAAAGAAATTTGTTAAACTGGATTTATATATATATATATATATATATATATATATATATATATATATATATATATATATATATACAGGGTGTTACAAAAAGGTACGGCCAAACTTTCAGGAAACATTTCTCACACACAAATAAAGAAAATATGTTATGTGGACATGTGTCCGGAAACGCTTAATTTCCATGTTAGAGCTCATTTTAGTTTCGTCAGTATGTACTGTACTTCCTCGATTCACCGCCAGTTGGCCCATTTGAAGGAAGGTAATGTTGACTTCGGTGCTTGTGTTGACATGCGTCTCATTGCTCTACAGTACTAGCACCAAGCACATCAGTACGTAGCATCAACAGATTAGTGTTCATCACGAATGTGGTTTTGCAATCAGTGCAATGTTTACAAATGCGGAGTTTGCAGATGCCCATTTGATGTATGGATTAGCACGGGGCAATAGACGTGGCGCGGTACGTTTGTATCGAGACAGATTTCCAGAACCAAGGTGTTCCGACAGGAAGACATTCGGAGCAATTGATCGGCGTCTTAGGGAGCACGGAACATTCCAGCCCATGACTCGCGACTGGGGAAGACCTAGAACGACGAGGATACTTGCAATGGACGAGGCAATTCTTCGTGCAGTTGACGATAACCCTAATGTCAGCGTCAGAGAAGTTGCTGCTGTAAAAGGTAACGTTGACCACGTCACTACCGAGCGAGGTGGCGCAGTGGTTAGACACTGGACTCGCATTCGGGAGGACGACGGTTCAATCCCGCGTCCGGCCATCCTGATTTAGGTTTTCCGTGATTTCCCTAAATCGTTCCAGGCAAATGCCGGGATGGTTCCTTTGAGAGGGCACGGCCGACTACCTTCCCCGTCCTTCCCTAATCCAATGAGACCGATGACCTCGCTGTCTGGTCTCCTTCCCCAAACAACCCCCCAACCACGTCACTGTATGGAGAGTGCTACGGGAGAACCAGTTGTTTCCGTACCATGTACAGCGTGTGCAGGCACTATCAGCAGCTAATTGGCCTCCACGGGCACACTTCTGCGAATGGTTCATCCAACAATGTCCCAATCCTCATTTCAGTGCAAATGTTCTCTTTACGGATGAGGCTTCAATCCAACGTGATCAAATTGCAAATTTTCACAATCAACATGTGTGAGCTGACGAGAATCCGCACGCAATTGTGCAATCACGTCATCAACACAGATTTTCTGTGAACGTTTGGGCAGGCATTGTTGGTGATGTCTTGATTGGGTCCCATGTTCTTCCACCTACGCTCAATGGAGCACGCTATCATGATTTCATACGGGATACTCTACCTGTGCTGCTAGAAAATGTGCCTTTACAGATACAACACAACATGTGGTTCATGCACGATGGAGCTCCTGTACATTTCAGTCGAAGTGTTCGTACGCTTCTCAACAACAGTTTAGGTGACCGATGGATTGGTAGAGGCGGACCAGTTCCATGGCCTCCACGCTCTCCTGACCTCAACCCTCTTGACTTTCATTTATGGGGGCATTTGAAAGCTCTTGTCTACGCAACCCCGGTACCAAAGGTAGAGACTCTTCGTGCTCGTATTCTTTTATTTAGCTGGCAGTACTGGCGCTCGCTGTATTGCAGTAGTTCGAGTAACGAAGATTTTTGTGAGGTAAGTTATTCATGAAGGGCATAGGTTATTGTTAGTCAGGGCTATTCTTTTGTAGGGATTATTAAAAGTCAGATTGCGTTGCGCTAAAATATTGTGTGTCAGTTTAGAAATGATCAGAATAAGTAAAGAGAAAACTGTCTCAGTGCGTTCAGTTTCACTCTGGAGTTTGAAAATCAAGTAACGTAGAAGTTTTACCAGCACAGTCATTCTTTACATTCAAAGGGGGAAGTTTCAGGCCTTACAGGATTTCATTACTAGAATTTGTTACAGATTATTTGCTGCATATTTGTAAGCTGCTGCTAATGTATCGAAGGTGCGTGAGCCCTGCGTCTAAGGTATCTTACTGGATTGTGTAGCAGTCAAGGTCAATGTGTGCCTGTGTAAGTTAAGAGTTGTTAAATAAACTCTGTATCAAGGTGCTCAGAGGCTGTCCACTTCCGAATCATTGTGTTCAAGTCTGATCTGCTCCAAAGGTTGCCTTCGTCGGCCTGTCCCTGTCCTGAAGGTTCCGCAGGTGCTGCTCAAGCGTTCGACCATGATGATCGCGGCAGTTTATACTAGGGATGGGAAAAACTGACCTGCTAAATCTCATCCTGGTATTTTAGTTCTGAATAACCGGTATTTTTCGGCCCTTGTTTGGTCTCGGTTTAAGAGGTGTTCTCATTTTTTACTAGAAACCGAGTAAAAAAAAAAAAACAGGTACATCGACTTGCCACAGCAGCAGTGCTAAAATTTTTGATTTTTAAACAAATCATGACGCTTATTTGTAAAATTTCTATTGCTTTGAATTACTGGATATTATAGAAATTGGGAAAACCGACCAGCACTATAGTAATAACAACACCTACGAATAGGGACTAGCCATAAACACAAGACATTAAGGAGACAATAACGGACCTGTTACCACGTGACATGTAGGATTGCCTAGTCCAAATACAGGAAAGCCGGATTGTGCGTTATGTTTAGTTGGATATTTTGCCTTAAAAGTCGGTTGGTCGGCTGACTGATTTGGGGCAGGGGACCAAACAGCTACATCATCGGCCCCGTCGGATTGGGGAAGAGTTGGGAAGGAAATCTGCCATGCTCTTTCAAAGGAAACAGCCCGACATTTGCCTGAAGTGAATTTGGGAAATTGCGGAATACCTAAATCAGGATGGCCGGACGCGGATTTGAACCGCCGTTCTACCGACTAAAAATAGGATTACAAATTTTAAATGGAAATAGTCAGCTGGATATTTTCAATCGTTTATTAATAATCAGTTAGTTTTTTTGCGATACCAGCCATAAACGTGCTTAATGTAAAAAACAGTCACTAAACATCCGTATAATTTAGCAATTATAATGGCAACTTAGTGCTCCGTCTTCTTATTTGCTGTATTCCTCCTAAGATATTATATCAAAATAAACTAAAAGTTCTTCACTAAACAATCTAAAGAACAAATACTCTTCTGGAAGTGAGAAGATATTCAGAAACTTTCATTTCAATTAGAATTATAAACAAATAATAATTATATGTAGTTATGTTATTACAATTGAATGTAGTTATTTTTCGTAGTTTGTGATTGCTTCTGTTTGCTATTTATTGCGTTCATGTGTCAATTAGGCGTTCATGAAACGGAACATTCACTCGACGATGGCATTATTGATCGGAATTGCAAAGTGATATTCTGCCAATTTAAATAATTAGGAATAAAACTTTTTATTCCGCACTTGCAAATGTCATCACTGTTAGGAGCGAGCCGTGGGCATCGTGGGATAGTGCAGAGGAGGACTGAGCGGGTTGGGTGAGCATCGGCAGTTTGGCGCATTTAATTCTACTTTGCCTCTCCCGCTGCCTAGCTTGGTTGACACTGTGTTGTGTCCATTCTCCCTAAGAAGAGAAACATAGGACACAGACGTAAGAATAGCATTGGTTTGTATAGCTATACGTCCTTATAGTATATCATCTCATTCCTCCTCATATTTACTACTCGTGCTTGCGTCATTTGCTTGGAACGGGCTTTAGTTGTGTTTTCCCTACTTCACCGCTAAAAAGACTAACAAAAGCCGTATTATCTGGTCGGACACGTCCGTAAAAAGTAGGACATGTCCAGCTAAAGCTAGACTCCTAGCAACCCTAATGGTGTGGCCTGTTAGAAGGTACTCGTTTATGTGCAGGGCACAAGGCTTGCTCCCAACAGGTCTATAAGGTAGTTTCTCTCTGTCATCCTCGGACATCAGTTGTACTGTAGAATGGTACCACCCTTAGTCCGTCGAAGTATTTTACGTAGTGCGGTAGCAAAGAAGCCCAGTGCTCCACTTACTTTAAAAGATTTAAAACGGGAGGAGGCACTGCAAACTTGTGACATCTTATAAGGAGAAAACATCTACTATATTCTTTGGAAGAGTAGGTGAATTTGATTGATATAACTATAACTTTATTGACGTGCTATAAACTTGGGATAACACTAAACGGTTAGTTCTGTGGCTGCTTCAGGGCGAAAATACATACCATCAAAAAGCGATGCTGCAAGGAAGTCATCAACTTGCGGCCTCTCGCTCTTGATGTTGCTGTGTCCATCTCCGTCTCCTTCAACTTCGCAACTTTGCTTAGAGATAATGAGACAGATTTCTGTCGCAGCATCATCTTCATATCTATCGTGGTCTTGCCCTTCATCTTCTTTAGAATTTACACCTTTGTTCGAAGTCTACACTTGGTACTGGTAGTAATAGCAATGAAAACACCGAAAATCGGTTATTTCAAAAACTGGTTATTTTGAACAGTTATAACATTCAGGTTAAACTGAAGACGAAAACAATCGATGTAACCGAAATGTGATTGTCAGCGACAACCGCCGTCCCTTGTGTGTACGCTGTACAGCGAGGCACCATAGACCACCTCACACGCTCAAGAATTCCAGGAGTACTACTCCCATGGCTGCGATAATCCCAGTAGCCAGGTCTGTGCGAGTATCGACTGGAGACTCATAAACTAGAACCTACATAGGCCCCCAGATGATGAATTCCATTGGTGTCACGTCTTGTGACAGAGCTGGTCATGGAACAGGACCATTGCGACCAGCCCACTGTTGTTCAATCTGCACATATGTGCAAATGTAGCCCCCTCCCATGGACTGTCGGACATGTTGGCCAACATGTTGGTTCTGAGCGGCTCGTCCAACATGTTCGACTGTGGACGGGCATGCTTCCAACACGCTCAACTGATTTGTCAGGTTAGTCGCTCAGCTCGACAGCTACTTCCAGCATAAGCCCAACACCCAACGTGATGGGATGTGGTATGTTAACTGTCGAGTTGCTCGTCTGACACAGCCTCAGTTGTCTCTTTTTCAGCAGTGCACATTACTGTATTTTTTCAGTATTTAACATACCAAAATGTTTACAGTAGATACAGCGAGCCAATGGAAACACAGCGCTCACCGACATTTGCACAGTTGTGCACTATATTCCATGCAATACTTATCCAGTGCTAATTCCGGCAAGAAACCAAATGAAGTGCAGTAACTCTGTAAAGAGCCGCTGGAGACAGTCTGTCCTTTACACCAAAATATTCAGAAGGTATCCTGTTCCGGAAACGACCGAGACGAACGTTATAAGCAAAAATCGTTGTGAAACCTTTGACAGCGGAATCCATACATTGGTACTGTTGTTCTTACGATTTTAATGTGCTCAACTTTCAGAGATGGTAGTATGGACTAAGACAAGAAAAAAAACTTGGCCTTAATAGCTATGAGCATTTGTTTATCTTCGCTACAGTGAGCCACATCTCTTCTACTGAACAAGTGCCCAGAGCTCTTAAGGTAAGCGTTTTGCACCCCATATTTACTGGCTTTTTTCCCTTGTTTTGGTCCGTACTAGCTCCTCCAAAATAATGGAAACAATAGAGCTCTCAGTAGTAAAGATGTTTCACACTATCATAGCTCTTAAGGTTTGCATTTTAGAACCCATTTTAACTATATACTTTTTCTTGTTTTTGTCCCTACTACTACATCTGAAAGTTATCTACCCTACATTCCTAGCAACAACAGTGCCGGTACATGTATTCTATAGTCAGATGTTGTTGTTGTGGTCTTCAGTCCTGAGACTGGTTTGATGCACCTTTCCATGTTACTCTATCCTGTGCAAGCTTCTTCATCTCCCAGTACCTACTGCAACCTACATCCTTCTGAATCTGCTTAGTGTATTCATCTCTTGGTCTCCCTCTACGATTTTTACCCTCCACGCTGCCCTCCAATGCTAAATTTGTGATCCCTTGACGCCTCAGAACATGTCCTACCAACCGATCCCTTCTTCTAGTCAAGTTGTGCCACAAACTTCTCTTCTCTCCAATCCTATTCAATACCTCCTCATTAGTTACGTGATCTACCCACCTTATCTTCAGCATTCTTTTGTAGCACCACATTTCGAAAGCTTCTATTCTCTTCCTGTCCAAACTGGTTATCGTCCATGTTTCACTTCCATACATGGCTACACTCCATACAAATACTTTCAGAAACGACTTCCTGACACTTAAATCTATACCCGATGTTAACAAATTTCTCTTCTTCAGAAACGATTTCCTTGCCATTGCCAGTCTACATTTTATATCCTCTCTACTTCGACCATCATCAGTTATTTTACTCCCTAAATAGCAAAACTCCTTTACTACTTTAAGTGTCTCATTTCCTAATCTAATCCCCTCAGCATCACCCGATTTAATTTGACTACATTCCATTATACTCGTTTTGCTTTTGTTGATGTTCATCTTATATCCCCCTTTCAAGACACTGTCCATTCCGTTCAACTGCTCTTCCAAGTCCTTTGCTGTCTCTGACAGAATTACAATGTCATCGGCGAACCTCAAAGTTTTTATTTCTTCTCCATGGATTTTAATACCTACTCCGAATTTTTCTTTTGTTTCCTTTACTGCTTGCTCAATATACAGATTGAATAACATCGGGGAGAGGCTACAACCCTGTCTCACTCCTTTCCCAACCACTGCTTCCCTTTCATGACCCTCGACTCTTATAACTGCCATCTGGTTTCTGTACAAATTGTAAATAGCAGTCAGATGTATAGAAACGATTTTCGGTTATAATCTTCGACTCGGTCGTTTCTGGACAAGGATTCTTACCTCAAATTGATATATTTACTCTTCTCCATCATCAAGGAATCACCGTATATATGCATATTTAACGATTCGACGGTGTGGATATTTAACAAGCAACACATACTACAAATTAATTGCAGCATTTCTCATCACAAACCTGGTCTACTTAGGCATGGTTCTACTACGCTTTCAGTGAACTTCACTGAAGCAAATGCACAATTCAGGACGTAACGCTTGTATCGACTACAAAGGTTTACGATGAGAATAGCGTTAACCTCACTTACGTATTGTCTCGGCAGCGTACGTTTTGCTGGAGCGTGACGCTATTTTCCGGGTGGTCTGTAATTCAGGGCAACAAAAGCAGCACCAAAATCCCTGTATTTAATATGTCTTTACCCCGTGATTTCTTGTTAAGTCTACAAAAGAGTTACATCACTATATTTGTCATAAAGACCTGCTATTGCAAGAAACAGAACAGTGCCATAAAAAAACGAAGTTGTTGCTTTTATCTCGGGTGTTAATAAAGTCTCAAGAATGCATTGATTGCTGTTTGTCTCATGAGGCCCTGGTTCCTTTTCACCTAAGTGAAAACAGTTTAAAAATGCCCCGGATTAAGTGTATACAAATTTGTTGAACAGCAACGGCTGTCTTGGAGGATGCTCGAAATCTTGTCTGGCAGGACGTCCTGAATTCAGTCACGAAGTTGATCCGATACTGGAATTTTGTTCACTATATGAGAATAGGGAACTACTTGTATGTCGAATGACTTCCAGAGGTAAAGAAACTGGCATCAGCTCTGGCACCATTGTCTACTGTTTACTGGGTTACATGGACGAAACAGTGAGCTGAGTTTCAGGAGTCACTGTTAACGGAATCCATGTTGATTCCTGCAGAGGAGATTTTCAGTCTCCAAAAAGGTCACAATACGTGAGCATAAAACGTATTCTACAATTATACAACACTGACGTCAATGACATAGGCAATGCATTTTTCCGACGATCGTTACTGATAACGGAAATAACTTGTGCCTTTTTCCAGTTTCTTAAATGGCTTCATTCATCCGAACTGAGTAAGGTGACACAATGATTAGCACATTGGACTGGCGCTCGGGAAGACAACGGTTCAGATCCAAGGTTTTCCGTAATTTCCCTAAATCGCTCCAGGCAAATGCCGCAATGATTTCTTCAAAAGGAAGGATGACAAACAGACCTGAACTTCTCGACTCTGTAAGCGCAGAACAGGGAATCACTGATCATAAGGCCGTTGCAGCATCCCTGAGTATGGAAGTAAATAGGAATATAAAAAGGGGAGGAAGGTTTATCTGTTTAGCAAGAGTAATAGGAGGCAGATTTCAGACTACGTAACAGATCAAAAAGAAAATTTCTATTCCGACACTGACAATCTTGAGTGTTTATGGAAAAAGTTCAAGGCAATCATAAAATGCGTTTGAGACAGGTACGTGCCGAGTAAAACTGTGAGGGACGGGAAAAACCCACCGTGGTTCATCAACAAAGTTAGGAAACTACTGCGAAAGAAAAGAGAGCTTCACTGTAAGTTTAAACGCAGCCAAAACCCCTCAGACAAACAGAAGCTAAACGATGTCAAAGTTAGCGTAAGGAGGGCTAGGCGTGAAGCGTTCAGTGAATTCGAAAGTAAAATTCTATGTACCGACTTGACAGAAAATCCTAGGAAGTTCTTTCTGGTCTTACGTTAAGTCAGTAAGTGGATCGAAACAGCATATCCAGACACTCCGGGATGATGATGGCATTGAAACAGGATGACACGTGTAAAGCTGAAATACTAAACACCTTTTTCCAGAGCTGTTTCACAGAGGAAGACCGCACTGCAGTTCCTTCTCTAAATCCTCGCACGAACGAAAAAATGGCTGACATCGAAATAAGTGTCCAAGGAATAGAAAAGCAACTGAAATCACTCAACACTGGACCTAATGGGATACCAATTCGATTCTACACAGAGTACGCGAAAGAACTTGTCCCCCTTCTAACAGCCGTGTACCGCAAGTCTCTAGAGGAACGGAAGCTTCCAAATGATTGGAAAAGAGCACGGATAGTTCCAACTTTCAAGAAGGGTCGTCGAGCAGATGCGCAAAACTATAGGCCTATATCTCTGACATCGAACTGTTGTAGAATTTTAGAACATGTTTTTTGCTCGCGTGTCATGTCATTTCTGGAAACCCAGGATCTACTCTGTAGGAATCAACATGGATTTCGGAAACAGCGATCTTGTGAGACCCAACTCAATTTATTTGTTCATGAGACCTAGAAAATACAGGCTCCCAGGTAGATGCCATTTTCCTTGACTTCCGGAAGGCGTTCGATCTACAGTTCCGCACTGTCGCCTGATAAAGTAAGAGCCTACGGAATATCAGACCAGCTGTGTGGCTGGATTGAAGAGTTTTTAGCAAGGAGAGACGTCTACAGACGTTAAAGTAACCTCTGGGGTGCCACAGGGGAGTGTTATGGGACCATTGCTTTTCACAATATACCGGGTGATCAAAAAGTCAGTATAAATTTGAAAACTGAATAAATCACGGAATAATGTAGATAGAGACACACATGCTTGGAATGACATGAGGTTTTATTAGAGCCAAAGAAATACTAACTTTCAAAAAATGTCCGACAGATGGCGCTTCATCTGATCAGAACAGCACTAATTAGCATAACTAAGTAAGACAAAGCAAAGGAAATGCTCAATATGTCCACCATCATTCGTCACCAATAGCTGTAGTCGAGGAATAATGTGAACAGCACTGTAAAGCATGTCCGGAGTTATGGCGAGGCATTGACGCCGGATGTTGTCTTTCAGCATCCCTAGAGATGTCGGTCGATCACGATACACTTACGACTTCAGGTAACCCCAAAGCCAATAATCGCACGGACTGAGGACTGGGGACCTGGGAGGCCAAGTATGACGAAAGTGGCGGCTGAGCACACGATCATCACCAAACGACGCGCGCAAGAGATCTTTCACGCGTCTAGCAATATGGAGTGGAGCGCCATTCTGCATTAACATCGTACGTTCCACCAGGTGTTTATCAGCCAGGCTGGGGATGATGCAATTCTGTAACATCTCGGCGTACCTCTCACCCGTCACGGTAGCAGTTTTGCTGTCCAGCGGCATCTGTCGGACATTTTGTGAACTTTTTTTTTTGTTCTAATAAAACCCCATGTCATTCCAAGCATGTGTGTCAATTTTTACCTCCCTATCTACATTATTCCGTGGTTTATTAAGTTTTCAATTTTATTTTGACTTTTTGATCACCCTGTATATAAGTGACCTAGTAGATAGTGTCGGAAGTTCCATGGGGCTTATCGCGGATGATGATGTAGTATACAGAGAAATTGCAGCATTAGAAAATTGCAGCGAAATGCAGGAAGATCTGCAACGGATAGGCACTTGGTGCAGGTAGTGGCAACTGACCCTTAACATAGACAAATGTAATGTTCTGCGAGTACATAGAAAGAAGGATCCTTTATTGTATGATTATATGATAGCGGAACAAACACTGGTAGCAGTTACTTTTGTAAAATATCTTGGAGTATGTGTGCGGAACTATTTGAAGTGGAATGATCATATAAAATTAATTGTTGGTAAGGCGGGTGCCAGGTTGAGATTCATTGGGAGAGTCCTTAGAAAATGTAGTCCATCAACAAAGGAGGTGGCTTACAAAACACTCGTTCGACCTATACTTGAGTATTGCTCATCAGTGTGGGATCCGTACCAGGTCGGGTTGACAGAGGAGATAGAAAAGATCCAAAGAAGAGCGGCGCGTTTCGTCACAGAGTTATTTGGTAAGCGCGATAGCGTTACGGAGATGTTTAGCAAACTCAAGTGGCAGACTCTGCAAGACAGGCGCTCTGCATCGCGGTGTAGCTTGCTGTCCGGGTTTCGAGAGGGTGCGTTTCTGGATGAGGTATCGAATATATTGCTTCCCCCTACTTATACCTCCCGAGGAGATCATAATGTAAAATTAGAGAGATTCGAGCGCGCACGGAGGCTTTCCGGCAGTCGTTCTTCCCGCGAACCAAGCGCGACTGGAACAGGAAAGGGAGATAACGACAGTGGCACGTATAGTGCCCTCCCCACACACCGTTGGGTGGCTTGCGTAGTATAAATGTAGATGTAGATGTAGAAGGTTCCTTCCCCATACTTGATACAATTCGAACCAGTGCTCTGTCTCTAATGATCTCGATGTTGACGGGACCTTAAACCCCAATCTTCCTTATTCCTTTTCGTTGGTATAAACCACTACTGGGAGTGGAGGAAAGTGCAGGAATGAATCATTTTATTTGAAGCTTCTCATACCCATCCAGGGGGAAGAACCGGTCTGCCGTAGGATATCCAACGAGTTCCTAAAACGTCTGATGTTAATGGCGAAGCGTCTTTCGTCATTTTCTGACGAAATACTGGTCTGCATTTCGTTTTCCCCTTCGTTTCCTTGTTGCTCTTATATGGAAGTCCCAATTCACGTTAAGAATCTTGCTGCCTTTCCAAGAGAAGCAGAGCTGGTGGCGTGTCAGTACCAGACAGCTCGCAGAATGCACGGGGAGGTGAGCAGCACGTGAACTTCGCGACAGCCGCTCAAGGCCTCCGGTGCTGTAATCACAGAACTCTGGACGCTGTTGTGTCATCGCTCAGGACACGCTGCCCTGAAGAGGCCGCGCCGCCCGCAAAGCTGTGGCTCTGACAAGGAGACGGCACGAGCGTGGGGTCCAGGATTTGTCCGAAATTTTGTGTGGTGAAAGAGGACCCCTAACACCTCACGTGGTTAAAATATTACGACGCACTACTCGGAAAATCCTGAGAAAAATCGATCCAAAGTTTATTAGGTGCCTTATGAATATAAAATGTTAGTTCACTGCCGAGCCGCAGTCTGGCCTACATGGTTAGCGGTCGGACCCTTACGCCAGAGGGCTCGTGTTCCATTCCTCCTCCTCCGGCACTTTTCTTTTTCTGTTGCTTGCAAAATTGCAGCGCATTGTTGCAGGAGAATCGTGAAATTAATTCCCGGGAAGACTGTATAGAAATTCATTCTATAATTCACCATCAGTTATCGTCACCAATATTCCGAGACATGATTCAATGTGCCTGGTTTGCCTCAAAATTATCAGAAACTCAAAACATTTTCGTAAATGTTAATGGGGCATATTTTTGTACAGATTTATTGCAAACGCCCTGTGATTGTAAAAAATCCGCTTTTATATGTTGCGCAAGATGTCGCAAAAATTATTGCTTTGTTTGTTTTTACGATAATTACCACTGCGGTTCTTGTTTATTATTATTATATTTATAAAAATTGAATGTTTCCCAATCGAATTTGTTATTCTGATTAAAAACCCAATGATTCTCCTTACATACTTTACAATGAAAAATGGAAAACCCACCGCCATGAATTGTGTTGTTGGACAAAAAGAAAATAATTTTTATTGAATAATGTAACTAATTTGTTAAAGATAATGTAGGTTTGGGAAACTTTCTGAATAATTGGTGGAATAACAAAAGAAAATGAAACAGAAGAAAAAAAAAGTGCCAGAGGAGGAATAGAACCCGAGACCTCTGGCGGTAGAGTCCGAGCCCTAAACATCTAGGCCAGACGGCGGCTCGGCAGTGGACTAACATTTCATACTCATAAGGCACCTAAGAAACTTTGGATCGATTTTTCCCTGGATTTTCTGGGTAGTGCGTCCTAATATTTTAACCACGTGAGGCGTTAGGGGCCCTCTTTCACCACACAAAATTTCGGACAAATCCCTGACCCCACGCTCGTGCCGTCTCCTTGTGATACCACAACATAACCATGTACTTCCCTAGATTCGGAGAGTACTGAAATACAGCTGTGTTTATTTGAAGTATCATCAACATACCCCCCCCCCCCCCCCCCCCAAAATGAATCTGTATTACTAAGCACCTAGCCACGGGCATGGTATTAGTTTCAGGTTGCTATGCAACTGTTTCCATGAGCTACAAAAATTTGATTTTCAGTATTTCATACACATATTGACAGAATTTAAAAAATTTAAAATACCGCCCTGATACACTCATAAGAGGTCCAGTCATAACTTACAGGCTTAACAGAGTAAGTCAAGCGTTACATTTAGAAGCTGTGTGTATCTCGAGGCAGCGTAACTCACGACGCGCAATATACCCAGACTATATTCATCCCGTATTTGAGAACGACAGCACTTAGGCACTTTCAACGAAATTTACACATAATCTTCAAACTTTACCAACTTTCTGTCGCTGACACCACCGCCCCTTTCCACAAAATGATGAAAGGAAAAAGGTTTATCGCTTATAACATTTTCACTTTTCATGTAGTAAAACTGCGGCATCAGGCATAAGGTTTTAATTTATTAATTCTTTACTACTAACTCTGCTTGCAACACAGTGTGCAGAAAATACCCCTATTACTAAAGCTCTATCCCGGAACCCGGTACCATTTGCAACGTAGGGGCAACAACATCCTATTTTGAGTATTTCGTATAATTATTAACTGAATTTATAAATTTAAGAAGTTGTCGCAGTCTAGTCATTAAGAGGTATAACCTACGACTCCTGTTAAGGTTAAGTAAAGGCAAATCTACGTTAATAGCGTTCGTAGATTAAAGGAAGCTTTCAACGGTGTTCACTAGACTACTCTCTTTGAAATTCAGAAGGTAGCAGGGGTAAAATAGAGGAAGCGAAAAGCTATTTACAACTTGTGCAGAAACCAGACGGCAGTTATAGGAGTCGAGGGGCACGAAAGGGAAGCAGCGGTTGATAAGGGAGTGAGCAGGGTTGAAGTGTATCCCCGACGTTATTCAATCTGACCACTGAGCAAGCAATAAAGGAAACCCAAGAAAAATTTGGAGTAGGAATTAAACTCCAGGGAGAAGAAGAAATAAAACTTTGAGATTTGTCGATGACATTGTAATTCTGCAGAGACAGCAAGGGACTTGGAAGAGCAGTTGAACGGAATGGACAGTGCCTTGAAGGGAGGATATAAGATGAACATCAACAAAAGCAAAACGAGGATAATGGAATATAGTCGAATAAAATCAGGTGATACGGAGGTAATTAGATTCGTAAACGAGAGACTCAAAATAGTAGTAGAATTTTGCTACTTGGGCAGTAAAATGACTAATGGTGTCCGAAGTAGAGAGGATATAAAACGTAGGCTGGCAATGGCCAGAAAAGCGTTTCTGAAGAAGAGAAATTTGTTAACATTGAATATAGATTTAAATATCGGGAAGTCTTTTCTGAAAGTATTTGTATGGAGTGTAGCTATGGATAAAAGTGAATCGTGGGGGATAAGCAGTTAAGACAAAAATAGAAGAAATGGATTTGAAATTTGGTGCTATAGAAGAATGCTGAAGGTTAGGTGGGTGATCACGTAACTAATGAGGAGATACTGAATAGAATTGGGAAGAAAAGAAATTTGTGGCACAGCCTGACTAGGAGAAGAGAAAGGTTGGTAAACACATTCCGGATCAGTCTAGTACTGGAGGGAAGTGTGAGGGGCAAACCTTGTAGAGGGAGACCAAGGCACGAATACAATAATCAGATTCAGAAGGATGAATGTTGCACTAGTTATTCGGAGATGAAGAAGCTTGCGCAGGATAGAGTAGCTTAGAGAGTTGCATCAAACCAATCTTCTAACTGGAGACCAGTACAACAACAACAACAACAACAACACAATCTTATGTTGAATGCTGAACACGGTATGACAGGTGATTACAGTTATAAACTATTTGTCTCGCGGCAGCTTACTTCACGGGGCTCAAACACCACAGAGTTCACTCATCCAGTATTTTAGAATGAGACCACACAGCGACTTCCAACAAATTTCCACAAATTTCAAATCATTAGGGAACTCTTTCTCGCTGACCCCGCTCACAAAACGACGAAAGGAAAAAAGGTTATCACTTACTACATTGTCTCTGTTCATGCATTCAAACTTCAGTATCAGGCATGTCATTTTAATGTATTACTTCTTTAATTCCGACTCTATTCGCAACATAGTTAGCAGACAGTATCTACATATATCGCTTAATGTACCTGCAATATAGTTCAGAAGTTATGACGTCATAAATGAAATGAAATTTTATGTACATGGGTGTTCCATTCTTTAAAGAATCTGGGGTGGGGCATTTACTGGTAACGTAGAATCCGAGATCTCCTGTGGATACACTTTTATTACGGTCGTTGGTTGTCCAGGGTTGCAGGTCGACCGTTCCATTCTTTGTCTGACGGTGTGACTCATGAGGTATAAGTGTGCGTCAGGTATCCCAGTTTTGTATCAGTTTATCGAATGAGTGTGTGGGATTTCGAAACGTTTTCTGAATTGTTTTCTGTTGTGTGACTGTGGGAGTGCGTTGGTCTTTGTTTGTTATCACAACAATGAGCCTGGTTTGGAGAGGGCGAGCATGCATCGAATGTTGACGTTGTGCCATTGTATGCGTGACAGTGAGTCGCTGTGTTGATGCGTGTCTGGATGGTTGCACTGGTGTTACGCATGTTTTGAACAGCACGAGCTATATTACGTGTAGAGCCGTATGTATGGTAGTAGCGCATGGTCATTAAGGAAATTAATAATTGTGTTGATGTATGTTTTGGGAACCGATAAAATAAACGCATGATTTGTTCCGTATTTGACGGCTTAATGTTAAGCTGCGGCCCTCGCAGACCTTTCCTGAACTTGGATGTTTCAGATGCTACGAATAAAGTTTCTGAGCTCGCTCCCTATGGCGCCCACTCGCCAGGACGAGGATCAAAATACGCAACACCCAGCAAAAGAATAACGTAATCTTAGCTTTATAAATGCCAAACAAAAACAGTGAGTAATGTTTGTTCATTATTTTTGAGTAAAAAAACAACACAAGTGAAACGCACCGAAATATCTCTCTGCATCAGTGTTTCCACCTACAAATTAGGCAAAAACAATATATTGCCATCTTGAAAAATATGCACCATCTGTAGCTGATAGACAAAGAGTTTGCTTGCTACACCCATCGATATTGCGCAGTCTCTCACAGCAACTCTCTCCTTGAGCTGAGGCAGCGTCTATTAACCTGGCGGCTTGTGATGTCATTCCCATGGGGTGAAACACGTCGTGCGTCAGAATTACGAAGTGTCTTATGATTGAAAGTAACGTTCTTATATTCTGAGTTTTTATGTGGCCAGTTATGTGGATTATAAAGTTCAATAACCACTCACAGACCACAGGTGGCAGCACCAGCAGTGGAACGTATATGAAGTTTATCGGAGAGACGCAGAAAACATTGCAGTCGTTGTCGTAATGCGGACACGAAGCGTCTTAGCTGACGTCCAAAAGGGCATGATCATTGGCTTTCGGAACAAGGATTGCCAAACAGTTTGCAAACTGTGATTCTTGATTTTCTCCCGGCGTATTTGATAATCAAAATATCCACGGGTATGCTGCCGGTCTATAGTGTCCAACGGGCACAATATTTCGGCGACCATACATGTCGCCATCATCAGGTGAACTGACGGACTGAGCTCCTGTGAACGTGCCGGCACGGAGATCCGTACGCTATGGCTGCTCAGAGGGAACTGGGTTCGGTCACTCACTCACTCACTTTACTTGCGAGCAGTCCTTTGCTTGTGGAGGGGCAGGGTGAGCATCGGGTGCTATTCCTGCTAATATTGACTTACAAGATGTGGGAGGGAACTGGCTTACTTCGGGCTGGCCTATCGGATGCGTTGCATCCATTGGTTGTTACAAGATTTTTATGCTTGCAACAGGTCGGGCCAACGTGTGGTCGGCCTGTGGTGTATTTGGTGGCCCAGTGCCTGGATGAGCCTATTGTGAGACCTGTGGGCCTCTTGATAGAACTGTCGCGCTGATTGTCGGAAGCGATCTCTCAGCAGAGGTATACCAGTTTGTTGGTGTAGCTGGGCAGTTGGGTAATGCCAAGGTAGCCGGAGGGCGAGCCGAAGTGCTCGGTTCTGCACCCTCTGGAGCTCGACAATGTGGGTTTCGGCCGCATTTCCCCACAACACGGCAGCGTACTCCAGCGCCGGGCGAACCAGTGCCAGGTATAGGGTGATGCCGTGGCGAGGGGGAAGCGTCGAAGTCGGGTTGAGTAGAGGGTACAGGACACGAAGACGCCCTGCAGCCCTACCCTTTACCTCCTGTATGTGGGGGCGCCATGTTAACCGCTGGTCTAGGGTTACCCCGAGGTATTTCGCGGTTTTACACCACGGGATGGGGCCTCCCGTGATCGTCACCGGCTCTAAGTCAGGAGGCAGCATTCTCTTAGTGAATATTACTGCCTGACTTTTGGCAGCATTAAATTTCAGCCGCCATTTCGTCGACCAGCCTCCTAAAGCCTCACACCCTAGCTGGAGACGCCGTCTCATTTCTTGCAGGTTCATGCTCCGGACGAGCAGCGCAGTGTCGTCGGCATATAATGCGAGCGACACCCGCGCCACTCGTGGAGCATCTGCAGTGTAGAGGGAGTACAGCAGGGGGCCGAGTACGGGCCCCTGCGGCACTCCAGCCTGGATCGGTCGTTGAGTAGACACACCCTCCTCAAGGCGCACATGAAAGGTCCGGTTTTCGAAGTAGGACTTCAGTAGCACCCCGTGCGACGTCGGGACCCCGTGCACAAATAGTTTGTACACGAGCCCGTCGTGCCACACGGAGTCAAATGCCCTAGAGACGTCCAGGAACACCGCCCCAAGGTATTCCCGGGTCTCCAGGGCTCTCATGGCTTCCTCCACGACACGCATGAGTTGGTGTACTGTGGAGTGGCCCCTGCGAAAACCGAACTGTTCATCTGGAAGCAGATGTTCGGCCTCCACGTGTCTGAGGAGGCGTTTGGCGTAGAGGCGCTCGAATACTTTCGAGAGTGTGGGCAGAAGGCTGATCGGGCGGTAGGAGGCCACCACTGGCGGCGGCCGATTTAAATACCCTCCGCCCGCAGCGCGCTCCCTCTGCCGTCCGCGCCCCGCGCCACGGTCGCGCGGTGGAACAGATTGCGACGGCGTCTGAGATGACGTCGGTGTGATGGCTCTGTCCGCCGTGGTCGTCACAACTATACGTTCGCTCGATTTACTCTTGATTAACCCGATCGCTGGCTCCCAAGCCTTGCTAAGATTATAGCCACAATCACGGTTTATGAGGTCGTCATTGGTGCGAATTTCGATGGCCTCTCTAACAACGCTGTCCCAGTATCTCGACGTCTGTACCAGAATCCTTGTGCGGTCATACTCCATGGCGTGATTTTCCGACAAACAATGTTCAGCGACCGCCGACTTGGTCGGATACATCAGTCGGGTGTGCCTCTGGTGTTCACGGCATCGATCCTCGACGGTACGCATCGTCTGACCAATATACGACTTGCCACATTGACACGGAATCTGGTACACGCCGGCCTTCCTCAAACCCAGGTCATCTTTGGCGCTCCCCACCAGTGCACGAGTTTTATTTGGAGGACAAAACACAGTTCCGACCCGGTGTTTCTTCAGAATGCGGGCGATTTTCCCCGAGAGTGCGCCTGTGTATGGAATAAATGCAGTGCCTACCTCCTCCCTCGTGACTTCATCCATCTCAACAGGTTGTGCTGCAGTGGTTGGTCGGAAAGCACGTTGAATCTGCCACTCTGAGTACCCATTTTTTCGAAATACAGTTCTCAGATGTTCCAATTCCTGGGGTAGACTCTCTGCGTCAGAGATAGTGCGCGCCCTATGTACTAGAGTTTTAAGTACCCCATTCCTCTGTGAAGGGTGGTGGCAGCTGCCTGCGTGCAAATACAGATCAGTGTGCGTAGTCTTCCGATACACCCCATGACCTAGGGTGCCGTCAGCCCTTCTCTTGACCAAGACGTCAAGGAAAGGTAATTTACCCTCCCTTTCAGTCTCCATAGTGAATTTGATGTTGGGGTGTATGGAGTTTAGATGTGTAAGGAAGTCAAGGAGTTTATCCATACCATGTGGCCAGATGACGAACGTGTCGTCCACGTAACGGAAAAAGCAAGTAGGTTTCCATACGGATGACGACAGGGCTTCCTCCTCGAAGTTCTCCATGTACAAATTCGCTACCACCGGTGAGAGAGGGCTACCCATGGCGACTCCCTCCGTTTGTTCGTAGTATTCTCCATTAAAAAGAAAATACGTGGAAGTCAAGACATGCCTAAAAAGTTCAGTGGTCTTCTCGTCAAACTTCTGACTAATCAATTCTAGTGACTCTCGCAGGGGTACCCTCGTAAACAAGGAAACGACGTCAAAACTCACCATGATATCTGAATCATCCAACCTGAAGCTGTCAAGGCGTTTAACAAAATCCACGGAATTACGGATGTGATGAGGGCATTTACCCACATAAGGACTTAATATTCCCGACAGGTATTTGGCCAACAAATATGTAGGTGCCCTGATGTTGCTGACAATGGGGCGTAATGGTACCCCATCTTTGTGAACCTTCGGGAGTCCATATAGTCTAGGCGGTACCGGACCTTGGGGTAACAATTTCTTAGCTTCACCCTCCGGTAAATCTGCGTCCTTGAGAAGCGCCCTCGTCTTGTTCTCCACCTTCTTTGTAGGGTCAACGCTGATCTTCCGTTAGGAATCGTCATTTAGCAGGCTCTGCATCTTATCAGTGTAGTCCTTATGGGAGACAACAACTGTAGCATTGCCTTTGTCAGCCGGTAAGACAACAATTTCAGAGCGCTTCCTCAGATCACGAATGGCCGCCCTCTCTTTACTGCTGATATTTGACTTCATCGGCTTGGATTTCGTCAACGCACGACAAGTTTCACGACGAATTTCCTCGGCTGATTCTGGCGGAAGTCGAGCTGCAACCTGTTCAACAGCACTAACAATTTCTGCGACCGGAGTGAACTTGGGGGTGGGAGCGAAGTTGAGACCTTTCTGCAAAACCGAGACCGCATCATCACTCAACACCATGCCACTCAAATTGATGACAGTCTTGCACGGAACCTGCAGAGATGCCTGTTCGCATGCCGCGGTGGTTAAAGTATACCGTGCATTGCAAAACGAGCTATTAAAAACCGGCGCCGAGGCAACTGTGGTGCACCATGAGCCATACATGACAGGGGTGAACGGCAACTGCGGATATGTGTACGGGCGCATAGAGGTGAAACTGATGAGCAACTGACCACCCAGATGAAGAAAGGGGCTATCAACACCGTCTGCTGGAAGACTGTTCAGCGAATGTTGCTGCGTATGGGCCTCTGCAACAGGCGCCTGGCTCATGCACCCAAACTGACTGCTGTTCAGTGGTAATGAAAGCTGGATTTTTCACGCTGGTGCCGTAACTGGACGTCCATTAAGTGGCGACAGACGGTCTTTTCAGATGAAACGCATTTTATGTTCCATCGCACAGATTGTAACACCATAGCTTAGACAGTACATACCTTTTTTTGATTCATTTAGCTT
The DNA here is from genome assembly GCF_021461395.2 of Schistocerca americana. NCBI lineage: Eukaryota > Metazoa > Arthropoda > Insecta > Orthoptera > Acrididae > Schistocerca > Schistocerca americana. The sequence continues at coordinate 470,704,172 of NC_060122.1, read as the reverse complement.
TCTATTTTGTTCAACATCCCATCGTTGAACTTCTGTAATTAGTGTACGATTAATTAGATACTGTAATGAAGTATAATCTCTGTAATATGCACAATATGAGCAAATGATTTTTTGTCTTCCTCATATAATCTCTTTGGTTATCTTTAAAATTAAATAATTTTATTTAAATAATTTTGTTTAGAACTACCTATATGTGCAAATGATATGTTTTGTTTAGTATGTTTAGTTACTTTTATATAAACTGCTGACCTTCACTTAGGATTCTTAGTTATGTGGTATGTAAAAGATAGTGTGGCTCCCCTCGGGAACGGAACTTAGTAGGGCACACAAATTGTGGTTGGCCTAGGTAGAAAAGGTGGAACCAAGAGTCAGTCAGGGACGAGCTACCAAACTGTGCACTGCCATGTAAAAGTTGTATATTGTGCTGGTTCCGAGAGAGGCTTTTTCTGCCACTGTTCGATGCCTCGGATGGATGGATAAATAGCTAGAACGATTCTGGAATTGGTATCCATCATCGCCACCAAGAAGGGACAGAGTCCAGCAATTGTGCCTGCAAATCCACCAACCAACATGCAGTTGTCACCACATTGCGCAATCACTGTAACGGAATACTATAATAATGTACAGTGAAGAATCAGCTTATTGGATGTGTTAGTGTGCTCAAATATAAGGTAACTTATAATTGAATTCATGTACCTACCTTGGTTTATTCCCTATCACAACACCTCTCAGGTTCCTCTCCATTTAAACTATGATTACCGAGTGTCCTAGTTTGTGGAAAAAAACGAAAGCCCCCCAGTGATGGAAACAGTCCAATTTAAAGTTTTTTTGGAGTATTAAAGTCACCTATTTAATCATTTACTTGAAAGTAGAAGACTGTGGTAATAAAGACAATGTGCTGTTTCTTTTAAAATTTAAAACTTCTTAAAACTGAGGCTTATAAAGTTTTCCTTAGTTAATAATCTTAGCGCTGCCTGTAGTAAATTTTGAAAGGTTAGTCAGTTTCTTGTAAATTTGTCAACATTGTGTCTCACTGCAGCAAAAGTCGTGAATTGCAGTCGTGGAAAGTTATATTTGCTTGCTAAGCACTTGTTTCTTTCGGGTATTGAAAGTGCATATTAATAGTTGTAACGTACCCTCTCTCTCTGTTATTGTTTTTGTTTTTTGTTTTTTTGTTATTGCAGTTGTAGAGATATGAAATTATTGCAGCGGATTGCTTAGTCAGCCGTACTTCGGAATTTTTTGACATTAAATTAAAGTTGCGTAATAAATACTTCGCGTGAAGTGCGATTTGCAGCATAAACAAAAATTAATTGCGGAGATGCAATCCACAGAATATTAACAGAAAAGCTTTAGAACAATGCGCACGACTGACTAGACACATTCATAGGATACGTACATTCGCGTACGAGTGGTTGCATCTGATGAGAAAGATCCATCTTAATTTTTTTTGTGTAAAATAATTACGTCGTAACACACTCGGAGATTGCGAACGTACAATCAGGGTAGAGGCACGTACTTTCTATCATTCCCCACGGCCTGGGTAAAAGAATTGCAATTATTTAAATTTAAGAATATTTCTTTTTCAATCGGACTCCTATTTTTATATGAAAAGGAAGATTGCAGGTTCTGAATGTCTCGGGAAAAACACATCGAAATTAATGTTAGCGGCCACGAAATGAAACTAGTGAGCACAATCACGTACCTCTATTGTTGAGCACCGCCGTCGTTAAGATCGTCGCCTCCATCTAAAATTGGCCTTCTCGAATTAACAGAATAATTTGTACTCCATTGGTATGGGATTTAGACTTGATCTTGACAGAAATTATAAAACACATTTTTCATCATTTAACACCTTCATTTTGCACACACATAGACATGAAACTATAGAGTACGTCTTTACGCCAGCACATCAGAACAAAAAAGGTAGTTAATACTAGAAGTAATAAAAGAACCTCGAAATTAGTCCTTTGTCTCTCAATGATAAAAAAGTTTTTTAGAGTATTCCTCTGGTATGGCAGTCGAACAAATTTTCTTCTTGTATCTTTGAGATTAAATTACAACATTTTTTTTAGTTCCTTTTCATAGTGTAATAAGATCCACAGGTTATCCTTTACCACTATTTATGAAAACAATAATTTCTTTATGCAAAAGACAGTGACAAGTAACCTGTAAGTGAATTCCAATTAACTTTCATTTTAAATAGTAAAGTATTTAACTGAGAGGGACTTAACCTGTGACCAGTTCATAATTTTGCAGTGAACAACATTTATAATTTTATGTCAATTAGGAAAGTGTTTGAAAAATAATACTTAACCTATGCCTAATTTCTGATTCTGCGGTGAATATGAATAGTAATGTTATAAAGACCATTTAGTTTGAATAAGCCCTGAAAGTAATAGTGTGTTTCATTATCTGTTATATTTAAGCAAATAGTTTGTTTTGCTCTGTTAGCTTCCAATCTTAACCGTGAACGTACGCAGGTGTCAGAGTTCGTTGCACTCGCGTGTGGCAAAATAAAGGTTGTGTTTGTCCGTTAAGGTTACTCATACTTAATTTCTTGAACAAGAATGTCAATCATCCTCTTGCCTAATTAGGCTGGCGACCGTTTTCCTTGTTCTTTGAACAATGTAGATAGGTAAAATATTGTTTGCACTGTTCAAATATTTACGTAATTCTGACTTTCATTTCCGATAAGCCACCCCCGTTAGGTACAACACGGTCAACATAATAAAATTCCTCTCAGAGGGTAACACTGCTCTGTTGCTTTATACCATAATTGTTTTAACTAGATAGTTTTATTTCATGACCTGCCTCATACTTTAGGGTTATGGTGTATCAGTAGCAGACGGTAGTGTTATAAGATGACCGTTGGGGTATGTGGCCCTGCAACAATCGCTGGAAGAGTTCAGGCCGGAGGAAGAAGTGTTTTAGTCTGGGGAATGTTTTGGTGGCATTCCCTGGGTGATCTCATCCTGGAAGGCATAATGGATCAACAAAAATATGCATATAACCTTGGAGACAACGTCCACCCACTACATGCAGTTCGTTTTTCGACACAACGGCACCCACCAGCAGGACAATGCAACGTGTCACACAGCTCACAGTGTACGTGTGTGGTTCGATGAGCACCAGGATGAGTTTACCATACACCCATGACCACTAAATCCCCCAGATTTAAACCTAGTCGAGAATCTGTGGAACCATCTCGATCGGGTTATTCAAACCATGGATGCTCAACCGAGAAACCTGGTGCAGTTGGCCACAGCATGGCTTCACACCCCTGTCGCTCCCTTCCAGAACCTCATTAACTGTCTACCTGCACGTCCACGATGCAAAAGGTGGTTATTCAGGCTTTTCAAAGGTACATTAGAGTACATTAGAGTAGCTGCACCGTTTCAGTGCCATTCGGAGGCCCTCACAAACTGCCGGTTCTGTTCGCGTGCAACTTGTGCTTATAACATAGTAATTGAAACGAGTTGAAGGGGGATGGAAGGGCTAACAACATACGGAAACAAAATCACTAGGAAAGGCTTATGCAATTGAAATTGGATTTTATAGAGGCAAAATGTTGTAAGAGCTATCGACGTATGTATATCAATGTTTTATTTAATCAACAGTAATTAAAACGTCGTCTTTTAAGTAAAACTAGTTGTTACTTACCAGAGCCTAGCTACTTTGACAGTGTGCTTCGATTGAAATACAACCTTTGCTTCAACAGGCCTTAGGAAACTTACCATGTCACTGCGAATATGAGGTTGTTCTGGTTTGCAACACATTTTAGTAAAGCTAGGCCTAACTTCTGAAAGAAAAACCAAATACGAAAGCTTGAACCACAAAAGAAAACTGATAAAACAAATACAACTAAGAAGATCGTCATGGAAAAGGATTGATAATTTCAAGCAATTTATGTAGTGGCCTAAAGTGGTTGTTATGTTACGAGGGACTTTCAATAAGTAATGCAACACCTTTTTTCTGACAGTATTCCTCACTGTTTTGGCTACAAAACCCTATTTTTCAACATAATCTCCGTTCAATGCGACGACTTTTCGCCACCGTACTTGGAGGGCTTGTATTCCCGCATGGCACCACTCTACTGGTCGACGTCGCTGCGAACGTCTTGCTGCATCAGTAACCTCCCCATCATCCAAGCACTGCTACCTGCGGCGTGCATTCTTCTCTGGGCCAAACAGATGGAAGTCGGAAGGTGTGAGATCAGGCAGTAAGGTGCATCAGGAAAAAAAAATCCAATGAAGTTTTGTGAGCTCCTCTCAGATGTGCAGACTTGTGTGAGGCCTTGCATTGTCATGGAGAAGGGGAAGTTTATTTGTATTTTTGTGGCGGCAAATACGCTGAAGTCGTTTCTTCAATTTTCTGAGGGTAGCACAGTAAGCTTAGAGTTGATCGTTGCACTATGAGTGAGGAAATGAAACAGAATAGCCCCTTCAAAGCCCCAGAAGATCGTTGCCATGACTTTATCGGCTGAGGGCGTGGCTTTCAATTTTTTCTATCGGGGGAGAGGCGGTCTGGCGCCACTCCATGGATTGCCGTTTCGTTTCAGGTTCAGAGTGATGAACCCATGTTTCATCGCCTGTGACGATGTTCGACAAAAATTTGTCACGATCAGCCTCGTAACGCTCAAGCAATTCCTCACAGATGGTGCTTTGTTGCCCTTTATGGTCTTCTGTTAGCTGGCTAGGAACCCAGTTTAAGTACCCCAACTGGTGCCTGCCCGGCTAGCCACGCTGTCTAACGCGTCTGGTATGAGACGTTCCCAGGGGGAGGGGGGAGGGGGAGGTCCATTTGGAGCCGAACTGCACAATAACACTGGGTTCGGTGTGGGGCGGCGGTGGGGTGGGTGGACGGCTGTGGCTTGTTGTGGGATTGTGAACCACTGAGGGCTATGGCAGGGCGAAGCCTCTCCGTCGTTTCTAGGTCCCCAGTTTAACATACAATACACACCCCAACTGATGGACCAGAGTGTCAGCACTACCAACAGAGACAGGTGTTTGATTGTGATTCCTCAATAAGCTCCATTGAGAGTGTCCGCACGTTCCAGCATTGCAGGAGTTACAGCTGTGCGCGGCCAGGCGGCGCGCGGGAGATCTGACAGCCCTGGATGACTTTGCTGGGATGGTGACAGACACCTCACACAAGGACTCACCGTGCTTTTGCTCGCTACTTGGTCTCCATAGATTGTGAAAGTGCCTATGAATATCTGTAATTCTCTGGTTTTCCTCCAAAATAAACTCAATAACAGCTCTCTGCTTGGAACGCACCTCCATCACTGATGCTATTTTGAAAGCTAAGTACAGCACCGCCACCTATCGGAACTCCATGACAGCTGAAGCGGGAATATCCCACGATGTCCCACAACAAACTGTGCATTTTTCCATTCGAAATAGGCCGATACGAAAAATTTGTTGCATTACTTACTTAATATGCCTCATACGTCGGAACCAATCGGCCTCAGATGCTTGAAAAGAGCGGTCAGTTCAGCAGAGTTACGTCACAGTACCTACCAATAAATCACACTAAATCCCCATCTACAGGGTGATTCTTATTAACGCTTAAAAACTTCCGAAGCGACGTCGTTGACGCTGAGACAAGTAATTTAAAATCGGACACCTGGGGCCGCAAATGGTGGGAAATACCCCCAGAAGTGGATGGCAAAATTTTGAACATGTGCAGATGTACTTTGACGCACGTGTGGAGGATGGACTTGTGGATCCCATCCTCGCCGGTAGGGGACAGTACTGCACATCGCTCCGCTTGGCTACTCTGTTTTCAGGAAATGAATGTGATCCACCATCGGCTCTATATTAGAATGATGACAATTAGTCCAGTAAAACTGTCAGAAAAAAAGCCTGTACCTTGCAAAAGGTAGGGTAGAAGATTTTATTTTTTTAACTCGCTCATATTGTCGGAAAGGTTAGAAAACCAAGTTTTGCCAACAAAATTTCTCTTGGAAAAACTTTCTGCAGTCAAAAAACTTCGATAATTTCGGACTTTTTTCAGTTTTTTCAAAATATCTCAGTTTCATTTGCTCCCATCGCTTTGACGTCTATTTTCTTTTTTAAAGAGCACAAAATTCTCTACAAATTTGATTTATACCATTTTTTTCTACTCCCAATATCTAAGGCGATACAGCGCGTCAAAAAATACCAATTTTTCAAATTTCGAGCAAAGTGGCAAAGTACCTAATTTTTGAACATTGTTATTTCAGTTTCTATTTGTGTGGTATAAACATATAACTCATCATGTTATTCATTGGAATTTACCATCTCAGTCTGCTGCAGGGCCAGGACAAACAGCATCATATTCAGTAACTACGAACACATTCACGTCGGATTGCGTGAAGTTTATTTGTGTTACAATATCTAATACGATTGCATGCAGGTGCCGTACATTTTCTACAGTTAATTGACGTTAATGACCAGTTATAATAAAAAGTACGTAGGAATTGTTCTTTAGCGGACAAAAGCGAATTTATTCTTTGGCGGGCGGAAGGCGATTATCTCCAGTGATTGTTCACAGCGCGCTGACAGCTACTGGCACACAACAATAAGGGTCCTATAGTTTGGAGTCGCTTCCATTCAGTATATGTTGTGGTGCTGAAAATGAGTATGTCTGACATGAATTTGTGCTTCATTTGCGAAAAAACTGTGGTGAGTGGTGGATGCAATGTGAAAAAGAAAGGACTGAGCACACTTATCGATTGTAGTGCTAAACGTAGGGAGTCTGCTCACACCCGTTTTTTGAAAACGCTCAGTGAAGTGATGGTGCATGAAGCATGCCACAAGAAGTACATTAATGAGAGAATGATAGCAGCTAGCCTTCGACATCCTCAGGAACCAACAGGCGTGCTACGTCGGTCGCAGGAAAAAGGTCAGTTCAAGTTCAAAGAGAAATGCTTCTTATGTGCAAAAGGGAATTCTGATGACTTTTTAACCAAGCAGTTAAGAGTGCCATACGCCAAACGAAATTTTGATGGAGGGTACCTTATCCACAAAGTGACTTGGACTCGAAATGTTTGCTTCAAGTCAATAGCCCAAAGCTATGTTTCTTACCTGCAACGTCAATCTGGATCTCAATTTGCTATTGTATTTGATGGGTATCCATGTGAGGGAGACAAATGCAGCACAAAGAGTGCTGAGAGGATTCGTAGGTCCAAAAAACATTCTTCGGTTGACGTTGTGGTTGAATCAGAGATGGTGAACCAAGTCCCTCAGGACAAGTTCTTGTACAACGAACGAAACAAGATGCGTTTGATCACACTTCTTGAAAAGGAATTTCTGGAGTGTAGCGTTGAAGTGCACCAGCCACAAGAAGATGCTGACGTTATGATGGTAACATCTGTCATTTCAAGAACCAAAGATTTTGGAAGTGTTGTCATTGTAGGAGAAGATGTTGACCTGCTTGTGCTCATGACCGGTTTGGGGCAAGGCATTGAAAACTTATTTTTCTTAAAGCCAGGAAGAGGAAATGCAGAAGACAAGTGGTTTTTCACTGCATCTTACAAGTTTGACAGTGAATATATTCTGTTCACTCACGCCTTTAGCGGATGTGATACAAAATCCGCTTTTTTTGGTCAAGGAAAAATTAAGTGCTGCAATATTGTTGCGAAAAATGAACACCTAACCTCAGCGCTTTGCACGTTCAATAAACCACATGCTACCCGTGAAGAAATAATAACAGCTACAAAACAGGTTACTATCGCATTGTATAGTGGAGGTGTCAGCAGTTCCCACACACTAGACCATTTGCGGTACCAGCTATTCGCCAAGTCTGCCACAAAAAGCAAACTGAATCTTGCACGATTGCCACCTACACTAGATGCTGCACAACATCATTCGTTGCGGACTTACCAAGACCAAAGTTGGATGGGAAACTGGAAACCTCCTGAGAAATGGGGCTGGAATCACAGTGACCACGGTCCAATACCCGTTATAATGAGCCAAGATCCAGCACCTGAAGCACTTCTTCACATTGTTTCATGCTCACGCAAGCTGAACTGTGGCGGAGCGTGCTCCTGCAGAAAAGCGGGTTTGAAATGTTCTTCAATTTGCAAGAAATGTATTGGGGTCAACTGTGAAAAAGTGCCAAAATTTTTATATGAAGACAGTGAAGAAGATGTTATTCAGGATGTTGAGGAAATCGTTGACGAAATCAACGAACTTGCTGAGGCTGACTCGCTGTTTAAAGAAGAGGTCAATCTGGGATCAACTCTAGGTACAGACCCTGAATCCGTAATTCAAGGTATTTCTGGTGACACTGATGAACCTGGTCCATCAAAACGTTGGAAGTGATGCTCATATCTGTCTCAAGTGCGCTAATGTGCAATATTACAAGTATTACACACCCAGAACTGTCATCATTTTTTAGTAACTGACAATGCATTTTAATTGCAATAAAGCTACTTATTTTTAATGTAAACTGTGTGACTTTTATACACAAGAATAATTAGCTACCTAATTAGGTTGCCTATTGCAGCTAATAGTAGTTCAGTTTCCTGAGACAATTTATTTTGTGTGCGTGTGTGTGTGCGCGTGTGTGTGCGTGTGTATGTCTGTGTGTGTGTCTATGTCCCTTAATGATGTATTTTTATATTTATAGTTTTACAACAAACACCAGGGCTGAGGTGGCCCATAGTGAACTTCAGGTACTGGTGTAAGAATCACAATAGTTGGGTGCCCAGCCAATCCTCATGTTGCATACAGAGAAATTGAACACTTGAAAGTGAGGTGGTAAATTCCAACATATAACATGATGTATAATGTATTTATACTACACAAACAAAAACTGAAAAATTAGTTTTCAAAAATAAGGTATCTTGCCACTATGCTCAAAATTTGAAAAAATTGGTATTTTTTGAGGCGCTGTAGCGCCTTAGATATTGGGAGTAGAAAAAATGGCAGGAATCAAATTTGTAGAGAATTTTGTGCTCTTTAAAAAAGAAAATAGACGTTAAAGTGATAGGAACAAATGAAACTGAGATATTTTGAAAAAACGGAAAAAGGCCGAAATTTTCCAAGTTTCTTGACTGCAGAAAGTTTTCCCAAGCGAAATTTTGTTGGCAAAACTCGGTTTTCTAATATTTCCAACCATACGAACGAGATGAAAAAATAAACTCTTCTACCCCACCTTTTGCAAGGTATTTCTGCAATTTGACTGGACTAAATGAAGATATGCGCCGGACCGGGTCTCATATCTGGATTTTCCGCTTTGCACGAGCGGTCGCCTTAACCGCTTCGATTTATGAAGAGTCGAGGGCCTGATATAAATACGAAATAGCAGTATTAGGAGTACAATACAATGTTCCTTCGGACATGCACGCATGTCCAAAAAAAGTTGCATCGCACTTCTTAATATCACAGGTACTGCTATTTCGTACTCTGTTTTGGTTCTCGCATTTATCCGATGTGATGCAGTATAGCTCGCAAATTGCAACAAACTAGAAATCATTTCATACGTTAGATCTTATCTGATAATTAACCTTGATTTCAGAACACAGCACGTCTGACCAACGTGTTACCTTCCCTCGATACATTTTTTGCCTTCAGCATTTGATTACGTGCAAGGTTTCTATTTCCGAAATTCGAGGAACCACAGCAACAAACGATACGTGAGAAGATAAAACACGATGTGGGGAAACATTCGGCCTAAACACGTCTCGTCGCAAGCGCATTGGTATTAGCAGCAACATAAGATAGATGCATGTCTTCAAGTTCGTTAAATGTAAACAGATTCATCGTAGTCTTGTATTACCACTTGCGCGAGCGGTACTGTATCACATCGGATAATGCAAAAACGAAAACATAGTAACCCAGCAGAGCGACGTGTGGCACTGCCCCTACTGGCAAGGGTAGGATAAAGGAGCCCAACCGATGAACGCGTGGCGAAGTACGTCATCTAGTGACGTAACATGTTCAACATTTGTCATTCACTTTTGGGGTGTACCGCGACATTTGCGGCCCTTGTGCCTTGTATTAAATTATTGTTTCAGCGTCATCTGCATCGATTCGGGGCTTTCTAAAAGTAGATAAGAATCTTTGTGTAAGCCTATAGCCCACAACCTTACTCTTGTGGCGGTGGGCACCACTCATGCTGTCCCATGCATGAGAGGTGCGTGAGGAAAACCGCTATCCGTAATCTCTCAAGGCTAAACTAATATGAAGAAACTAATACGTTGTCTGATTTTTCTTGGAAAGAATGGTCTCGTAATTTTAACTGTAACCCTCTCCGTGACGCACAACGCTTCTCTTGAAGACCTGCCACTGGAGAAGAGTGTCCAATTACGCTCCCATACTTGCGAAACGAACCCGTGGCGAAACTCTCCGTTGTTTTTCGGTCTTCTGTATCTCCTTCATTAATTCTGCCTGCTGATGGCCCCAGCGTGACGTGTAATAGTCAGCAACAAGTCATTCGTAATCCACTTCTATCGTGAATGTATTACGTACAGTTTCATCATAATCGTTATTTTTCGAAAGCCTGACAACTGGGCAGCTAATGTTGTAAATAAAACACAGTACCTGGTTACTTCTTTTTTCACATGCATAGCATGACGCGTTTCAGGAATATATTGCCATTTTCAAGGGCAACTATTTACATGGAACCGCGCGACTGCTACGGTCGCAGGTTCGAATCCTGCCTCGGGCATGGATGTGTGTGATGTCCTTAGGTTAGTTAGGTTTAAGTAGTTCTAAGTTCTAGGGGACTGATGACCACAGATGTTAAGTCCCATAGTGCTCAGAGCCATTTACATTGGTCGCATGTGTGCGTGTGTGTGTTTTTAACAGTTAATATTAAAAAATAATATTTTCCAACATTAACGTGTAAAACATGCCAAGTTTATATTTTACAGTCGCACTGAAACCTTAAGAAGAAGACTGTAGCGCAAGAGAAATATGACAAAACATGCGCAGATATCACGTACAACAGCTGCACTAGAAAATGGTACAGTAAAAAGTTCCCAAACGCGTAGAGCTATGCATGAAAAAACGTAACTGGTACAGTGTTTGTCATTCAAATCATGAATTACACTGCCCCAGTATCCCTCCGTAAAATCTGCTTTTCTACAATAAGTTTTATATGGTCAGTGTACTTTAGGTCATGTTGGAAGTTTATTCGTTGGTATTTTACGATTGCTACAGCTCCTAGTTACTGTCACCAATAACGTAAATGTAAAGTAGTTTATCTCTTCCCATGCTCGTACGCATTTATTTATTTGCGTTGGGCGTCAACTGAAAGTTCCTGCACCAATCGTCTCCCTTTTTTGCCGGTTTTTCTGCATTTCGCAACTGTCTTAGGGTGTTGGAATATTCGTATGGTCAACGGCGTGTAGGTGGAGTTGAACAGAATTAATAAAGATTTGGGGAATGCATCATACGCTACCTGATCAAAAGCACGTAGACACCTATTAGCAGATATATATGTGGCGTGCCCACCTTTGACCTTTGTGACGGCTGGAATTGCGCAGGGTGTGCAAATGTCTGTGGAGGACTGGTGGGCCATTGTTCTTCAATGGCCACAACCAAACACGACGTTGAACGCTTGGGTCCAGGCCGTGAGTCTGAGCAGGCCATTTTATTTCAGGTATGTTGTTGTGCACAAATCATTGTCCCACAGATGCTGCTTGATGACAGAGTGTATTGTCTTGTTGACACAAACCATCATCCTCTCCGAACTCTCTTACTACTGTATGCAGTAAGCAACGCACTAAAATGTGTTGATATCATCCAGCATTTAGCATTTTTTAAGCGTAAATAAGAGATCACGTTTGGCCACGACGAAAATCTCCACACCACACCACCAACGCCTCCATACTTCGCCATTGGCACTACACATGTAGCAGGCAACATTCTCCAGGTATTCGCCAAACCGTAACCCTTCCATCGGACTGTCTGTGGATCCATAACAGCTAGTCACTCGTTTCCAGTCACCCACTGTCCAATTGCGTCGCTCTTGACACCACCTCAGGCGTCGCTTCGCATTGACTACAGAAACGTGTGTCTTATGACGAGTTGCACCTCACACATCCTCGCTCTGTGCGCACGGTCATTGTACTAACTGGACTGCTGGTACGAGTCTGGAACTCGAGAGTGATTCCTTCCTCTAACTCCAGGCGATTTTTACAACCACACTCCACAGTGTTCGACGGTTCCTGACCGTCAGTACACGATGTCTGCCTGGTCTTGGTTTAGCCGTGGTTGTCCCTTTTCGTTTCCGCTTGACGAGCACGTCCTAATAGTTGACTTATGCAGCTTTAGAAGGGTTTAAATGTTGAAACTTCCTGGCAGATTAAAACTGTGTGCCGGACCGAGACTCGAACTCGGGACCTTTGCCTTTCGCGGGCAAGTGCTCTACCATCTGAGCTACCCAAGCACGACTCACGACCCGTCCTCACAGCATTACTTCTGCCAGTACCTCGTCTCGTACCTTCCAAACTTCACAGAAGCTCTCCTGCGAACCTTGCAGAACCAGCACACCTGAAAAAAAGGATATTGCGGAGACATGGCTTAGCCACAGCCGGGGGGATCTTTCCAGAATGAGATTTTCACTCTGCACCGTAGTGTGCGCTGATATGAAACTTCCTGGCAGATTAAAACTGTGTGCTGCAGGGAACAGCTTTAATCTCCCAGGAGGTTTCATATCAGCGCACACTCCGCTGCAGAGTGAAAATCTCATTCTGTTCTTGATGGATATGTTACTCAAGTGACATCCAGCGACTAGTTCACGGTCGACGTCATTGAGGTCCCCTGACAGACAGATTCTGCCGTTACTACTTCTCCACTGAAAAAAACAGTGTGGGGCCTCTTTGCTTACGTCGAGGAGACGTTCGTCTCCTCTACTTTTATTACAGCGGCATTCCTATTGAAGAAGCAAAGAAACTGGTACACCTGCCTGGTATCGTGTAGGGCCTCCGCGAGCACGCAGAAATGCAGCAACACGACGTGGCATGGACTCGACTAATGTCTGAAGTTGTGCTGGAGAGAACTGACACCTGCAGGGCCGTCCGTAAATCCATAAGCGTACGACGCGGTGGAGATCTCTTCTGAACAGCACGTTGCAAGGCATCCCAGATATGCTCAATAATGTCCATGTCTCGGTAGTTTGGTGGCCAGCGGAAGTGTTTAAATGCAGAAGAGTGTTCCTGGAGCCACTCTGTAGCAATTCTGGACATGTGGGGTGTCGCTATGTTCTGCTGTAACTGCCCAAGTCCGTCGGAATGAACAATGGACATGACTGGATGTAGGTGATCAGACAGGATGATTACGTACGTGTCACCTGTCAGAGTCGTATGTAGACGTATCAGTGGTCCCACATCACTCCAACTGCTCACGCGCCACACCATTACAGAGCCTCCACCAGCTTGAACAGTCTCCTGCTAATATGCAGGGTCCATGGATTCATGAGGTTGTCTCGATACCCGTACACGTCCATCCGCTCGGTACAATCTGAAGCGAGATTCATCCGATCAGGCAACATGATTCCAGTCATCAACACTCCAGTGTCAGTGTTGACGGGCTCAGAGAGGCGTATAGCTTTGTGTAGCCCGCTCGGTTGGCCGTGCGGTGTAACGCAAGGCTTTCCGGGCGGGAGGGAGCGCCTTGTCCCCGGCACGAATCCGCCCGACGGATTTGTGTCGAGGTCCGGTGAACCGGCCAGTCTGTGGATGGTTTTTAGGCGGTTTTCCATCTGCCTCGGCGAATGCGGGCTGGTTCCCCGTATCCCGCCTCAGATACACTATGTCGACGATTGCTGCGCAAACAAGTTCTCCACGTACGCGTACACCACCATTACTCTACCACGCAAACATAGGGGTTACACTCGTTTGGTGTGAGACGTTCCCTGGGGGTCAACCGGGGGCCGCACCGCACAATAACCCTGGGTTCGGTGTGGGGCAGCGGAGGGGTGAAGTGGAGTGCGGTAGCCGTCGTGAGGCTGCGGCGGGAACGGATCCTCTCGGTCGTTTCTAGGTCCCCGGTTAACATACAGTACAATGCAATACAAAGCTTTGTGACATGCTGTCAACAAGGGTACGCGAGTGGGCCTTCGGCTCCGAAAGCCCATATCAATGATGTTTCGTTGATTGGTTCACACGCTGACACTTCTTGATGGCCCAGCATTGAAATGTGCAGCAATTTGTTTAAGGGTTGCACATCTGACATAATGAACGATTCTCTTCAGTCATCGGTGGACCCGTTCCTGCAGCACCCTTTTTCCGGCCGCAGCGATGTCGGAGATTTCATGTTTCACTGAATTCTTGATATTCACGGTACACTCGTGAAATGGCCTTACGGGAAAATACCCACTTCATCGCTGCCTCGGAAATGCTGTGTCCCATCGCTCATGGGCTGACTGTAACACCACGTTCAAACTCACTTAAGTCTTGATAACCTGCCATTGTAGCAGCAGTAACCGATCTAACAATTGCGACAGACACTTGTTGCGTTATATAGGCATCGCCGACCGCAGCACCGTATTCTGCCTGTTTACATATCTCTGTATATGAATACGCATACCTATACCAGATTCTTTGGGACTTCAGTGCATATCGTCATTGCACTTTAGATCGTGATGGTCGGCAACTCGAGGGTATTTTACTATTGCTATAGTTCCCAATTACCGTCATCAATGATGTAAATGAAAAGTAGTTTATCTCTTCGCTTAGTTGTACGCAATTATTCATTTGCGTTCAGCGTGAACTGAAAGTTGTCGCACCAATCGTATCTTATTTGCAGGCTTTTCAGCATTTCACAACTGTCTTAGGGCGTCGGGACTTTGCTATGGTCAACAACGTGTGGGCGGTCTTGAACAGATTTAATGAACATTAGGAGATTGCATTACACACCATCTGATCAAAAGCATCTACACAGAATTTGGTGGATATTAATATGGCACTCGCCAACCCGTGACCATTATGACGTCTGGAATTCTGCAGAGTGTTTAAATATCTGTGGAGGAATGGCGGTCCTTTCTTCCTCAAGAGTCGAAAGCGGAGAAGATCGGGACGTTGAACGCTTGGGACAAGGTCGGGAGTCTGGGCAGGCCAGTGCATTTGAGGGACGCTGTTGTGCCCAAATCATTGTCCGACAGATGCTACTTGAAGACGGGGTGTGTTGTCATGTTGATACAATCATCGTCTCCGAACTCTCCTTCTAGCATTTTCTTGAGCGCAAATAAGGGACCACACCTTGGCCACGAAAAACACCCCCATACCACAACACCAGCTCTTCCATACCGCCGGCCGGCCGTTGTGGCCGAGGGGTTCTAGGCGCTTCCGCCCGGAACCACTCTGCTGCTACGGTCGCATGTTCGAATCCTGCCTTGGGCATGGATGCGTGTGATATTCTTTTTTTTTTTTTTATTTTGGTCATCAGTCTACTGACTGGATTGATGCGGCCCGCCACAAATTCCTCTCCCCTCCTTTTCCCTTCCCCTGAGCGGTTTTTTCCTTCCTCCTATGTCCCCTCCCCATACTATGCACCCCTTCCACATCTCTGCACTCCCTGCTGGCTTTCTTTCCCCCTCCCTTTCCCACCCCACCCATCCTCTTCATCTCAGAGTAGCACTTGCAACCTACGTCCTCAATTATTTGCTTGACGTATTACAATCTCTGTCTTCCTCTACAGTTTTTGCCGTCTACAGCTCCCTCTAGTACCATGGAAGTCATTCCCTCATGTCTTAGCAGATGTCCTATCATCCTGTCCCTTCTTCGTATCAGTGTTTTCCACATATTCCTTTCCTCTCCGATTCTGCGTAGAACCTCCTCATTCCTTACCTTATCAGTCCACCTAATTTTCAACATTCGTCTATAGCACCACATCTCAAATGTTTCGATTCTCTTCTGTTCCGCCGGCCGGTGTGGCCGAGCGGTTCTAGGCGCTTCAGTCTGGAACCGCGCGACCGCTACAGTCGCAGGTTCGAATCCTGCCGTGGGCATGGATGTGTGTGATGTTCTTAGATTAGTTAGGTTTAGTAGTTCTAAGTTCTAGGGGACTGATGACCTCAGATGTTAAGTCCCATAGTGCTCAGAGCCATTTGAACCATTTTTTTTCTTCTGTTCCGGTTTTCCCACAGTCCATGTTTCACTACCATACAATGCTGTACTCCAGACGTACATCCTCAGAAATTTCTTCCTCAAATTAAGGCCGATATTTGATATTAGTAGACTTCTCTTGGCCAGAAATGCCTTTTTTGCCATAGCGAGTCTGCTTTTGATGTCCTCCTTGTTCCGTCCGTCATTGGTTATTATACTGCCTAGGTAGCAGAATTCCTTAACTTCATTGACTTCGTGACCATCAATCCTGATGTTAAGTTTCTCGCTGTTCTCATTTCTACTACTTCTCATTACCTTCGTCTTTCTCCGATTTACTCTCAAACCATACTGTGTACTCATTAGACTGTTCATTCCGTTCAGCAGATCATTTAATTCTTCTTCACTTTCACTCAGGATAGCAATGTCATCAGCGAATCGTATCATTGATATCCTTTCACTTTGTATTTTAATTCCTCTCCTGAACCTTTCTTTTATTTCCTTCATTCCTTCCTCGATGTACAGATTGAAGAGTAGGGCCGAAAGGCTACAGCCTAGTCTTACACCCTTCCTAATACGAGCACTTCGTTCTTGATCGTCCACTCTTATTATTCCCTCTTGGTTGTTGTACATATTGTATATGACCCGTCTCTCCCTATAGCTTACCCCTACTTTTTTCAGAATCTCGAACAGCGTGCACCATTTTATATTGTCGAACGCTTTTTCCAGGTCGACAAATCCTATGAAAGTGTCTAGATTTTTCTTTAGCCTTGCTTCCATTATTAGCCGTAACATCAGAATTGCCTCTCTCGTCCCTTTACTTTTCCTAAAGCCAAACTGATCGTCACCTAGCGCATTCTCAATTTTCTTTTCCATTCTTCTGTATATTATTCTTGTAAGCAGCTTCGATGCATGAGCTGTTAAGCTGATTGTGCGATAATTCTCGCACTTGTCAGCTCTTGCCGTCTTCGGAATTGTGTGGATGGTGCTTTTCCGAAAGTCAGATGGTATATCGCCAGACTCATATATTCTACACACCAACGTGAATAGTCGTTTTGTTGCCACTTCCCCGAATGATTTTAGAAATTCTGATGGAATGTTATCTATCCCTTCTGCCTTATTTGACCGTAAATCCTCCAAAGCTCTTTTAAATTCCGATTCTAATACTGGATCCCCTACCTCTTCTAAATCGACTCCTGTTTCTTCTTCCATCACATCAGACATATCTTCACCCTCATAGAGGCTTTCAATGTATTCTTTCCACCTATCTGCTCTCTCCTCTGCATTTAACAGTGGAATCCCCGTTGCACTCTTAATGTTACCACCGTTGCTTTTAATGTTTTGACTTTCCTGTATGCTGAGTCTGTCCTTCCGACAATCCTACCTTTTTCGATGTCTTCACATTTTTCTTGCAGCCATTTCGTCTTAGCTTCCCTGCACTTTCTATTTATTTCATTCCTCAGCGACTTGTATTTCTGTATTCCTGATTTTCCCGGAAAATGTTTGTACTTCCTCCTTTCATCAATCAACTGAAGTATTTCTTCTGTTACCCATGGTTTCTTCGCAGCTACCTTCTTTGTACCTATGTTTTCCTTCCCACTTTCTGTGATGGTCCTTTTTAGAGATGACCATTCCTCTTCAACTGTACTGCCTACTGCGCTATTCCTTATTGCTGTATCTATAGCGTTAGAGAACTTCAAACGTATCTCGTCATTCCTTAGTACTTCCTTATCCCACTTCTTTGCGTATTGATTCTTCCTGACTAATGTCTTGAACTTCAGCCTACTCTTCATCACTACTATATTGTGATCTGAGTCTATCTGCTCCTGGGTACGCCTTACAATCCAGTATCTGATTTCGGAATCTCTGTCTGACCATGATGTAATCTAATTGAAATCTTCCCGTACCTCCCGGCCTTTTCCAAGTATACCTCCTCCTCTTGTGATTCTTGAATAGGGTATTCGCTGTTACTAGCTGAAACTTGTTACAGAACTCAATTAGTCTTTCTCCTCTTTCATTCCTTGTCCCAAGCCCATATTCTCCTGTAACCTTTTGTTCTACTTCTTCCCCTACAACTGCATTCCAGTCGCCCATGACTATCAGATTTTCGTCCCCCTTTACATACTGCATTACCCTTTCAATATCCTCATACACTTTCTCTATCTGTTCATCTTCAGCTTGCGACGTCGGCATGTATACCTGAACTATCGTTGTCGGTGTTGGTCTGCTGTCGATTCTGATTAGAACAACCCAGTCACTGAACTGTTCACAGTAACACACCCTCTGCCCTGCCTTCCTATTCATAACGAATCCTACACCTGTTATACCATTTTCTGCTGCTGTTGATATTACCCGATACTCATCTGACCAGAAATCCTTGTCTTCCTTCCACTTCACTTCACTGACCCCTACTATATCTAGATTGAGCCTTTGCATTTCCCTTTTCAGATTTTCTAGTTTCCCTACCACGTTCAAGCTTCTGACATTCCACGCCCCGACTCGTAGAACGTTATCCTTTCGTAGATTATTCAATCTTTTTCTTATGGTAACCTCCCCCTTGGCAGTCCCCTCCCGGAGATCCGAATGGGGGACTATTTCGGAATCTTTTGCCAATGGAGAGATCATCATGACACTTCTTCAATTACAGGCCACATGTCCTGTGGATACACGTTACGTGTCTTTAATGCAATGGTTTCCATTGCCTTCTGCATCCTCATGTCGTTGATCATTGCTGATTCTTCCGCCTTTGGGGAAAATTTCCCACACCAAGGACAAGAGAGTGCCCTGAACCTCTATCCGCTCCTCCGCCCTCTTTGACAAGGCCGTTGGCAGAATGAGGCTGACTTCTTATGCCGGAAGTCTTCGGCCGCCAATGCTGATTATTTATCAGAATTTAGGCAGTGGCGGGGATCGAACCCGGGACCGAAGACGTTTTTGATTATGAACCAAAGATGCTACCCCTAGACCACGGGTATCCTAATGTTAGCTAGCTTTAAGTAGTCCTAAGTCTAGGGGACTGATGACCTCAGATGTTAAGTCCCATAGTGCTTAAAGCCATTTGAACCATCTTCCATACTTAGCTGTCGGCTCTACACATGTGGCAGACAACGTTGCCCAGGTATACGCCAAATCCGAACCCTTCCATCGGATAGCAACAGCGTATAGTGTGATTCATAGCAGCTAGTCACTCGTTTCCAACTGTCCAGTGACATCATTGTTTACTCCATCTCAAGCGCCGTTTTGCATTGACTGCAGAAACGGGTGGCATGTGACAAGTTGCTCAAACATTGTACCCGATACGTTTTCGCTCTCTACGCACAGTCCTTGTGCTAACTGGATTCCTGGTACAAGTCTGGAACTCGCGAGTGATTCCTTCCTCTGATTGCAGGCGAATTTTACATCCATCCTCCATAGTGCTCGACGGTCTCTGTCCGTCGGTACAAGGGGTCTGCCTGGTCGTGGTTTTGCTGTGCTTGTCACGGCCTACCAGACGACTTGTGCAGCTTTAGAAGTTTTTAAATGTCCTTGATGGATTTGTTACTCAGGTGGCATCCAGCGACTAGTTCACGTTCGAAGTTAATGAGCTCTTCTGACAGACTCATTCTGCCGTTATTGCTCTCTGATGACAAAAAACAATTTGGGGCCTATTTGCTAACTTCGAGGAGACGTTCGTCTCCTCTACTTTTCATTACAGTGCCATTCCTATTTACCGTGTCGTGGAAGGGATAAGTTATCTTCTCCTTCCCGATGTTACACAATACAAAAAAAAAAAAAGATACATTTGTAACAGGAAAAATAAAGGAGTTTATTAATGCCTTCAGCAGTAAACTCGTAGTGGAAATTGGTCTACCAGAACCGTGTTCGTATATTTCAGATAGAACCTAGATGTAGAAAAAGTGTGGCTTCAGATTTAAACATTACAATACACGTGAGCACACACGCCTTTTTAAGGAAACACAGAAGGAACACATCGCTCTTTCCAGTTAGCCATTCCAAGAAGTGATGTAACAAGGGCCTGACAAGAATTGAGAGGATGACACAGCAAGGAAAACAGTGACTGGTCGTGCTCACCTCGAGTGGAAAAACTGCACACTTGTTGACGCGGCTTTTCAAGAACTTCCAGCAGCGGCGACGACTGCGGTGGGCTGAGAGCGACTCAGCAGCTGAACTGCCAACATCTAGTCGCTGTTCGCTTTATACACTACTGGCTATTAAAATTGCTACGTCACGAAGGTGACGCGCTACATACGCGAAATTTAATCGACAGGAAGAAGATGCTGTGATATGCAAATGATTAGCTTTTCTGAGCATTCACACATGGTTGGCGCCGGTGGTGACACCTACAACGTGCTGACATGATGAAAGTTTCTAACCGATTTCTCATACACAAACAGCAGTTGACCGGCGTTGCCTGCTGAAACGTTGTTGTGATGCCTCGCGTAAGGAGCAGAAAAGCGTACCACCACGTTTCCGACTTTGATAAACGTCAGATTGTAGCCTATCGCTATTGCGGTTTATCGTATCGCGACATTGCTGCTCGCGTTGGTCGAGATCCAATGACTGTTAGCAGAATATGGGATCGGAGGGTTCAGCAGGGTAATACGGAACGCCGTGCTGGATCCCAACGGCCTCGTATCACTAGCAGTCGAGATGACAGGCATGTTATCCGCATGGCTGTAACGGATCGTGCAGCCACGTCTCGATCCCTGAGTCAACAGATGGGGACGTTTGCAAGACAACCACCTTCTACACGAACAGTTCGACGACGTTTGCAGCAGCATAGACTATCAGCTCGGAGGCTGCGGTTACCCTTGACGCTGCATCACAGAAAGGAGCGCCTGCGATGGTGTGCTCAACGACGAACCTGGGTGCACGAATGGCAAAACGTCATTTTTTCGGATGAATCCAGGTTCTGTTTACAGCATCATGATGGTCGCATCCGTGTTTCGTGACATCGCGGTGAACGCACATTGGAAGCCTGTATTCGTCATCGCCATACTGGCGTATCACCCGGCGTGATGCTATGGGGTGCCACTGGCTACACGTCTCGGTCACCTCTTGTTTGCATTGACGGCACTTTGAACAGCGGACGTTACATTTCAGATCTGTTACGACCCGTGGCTCTACCCTTCATTCGATCCCTGCGAAACCCTACATATCAGTAGGATAATGCACGACCTTACGTTGCAGGTCCTGTACGGGCCTTTCTGGATACAGAAAATGTTCGACTGCAGCCCTGACCATCACATTCTCCAGATCTCTCACCAATTGAAAACGTCTGGTCAATGGTGGCCGAGCAACTGGCTCGTCTCAATACGCCAGTCACTACTCTTGATGAACTGTGGTATCGTGTAGAAGCTGCATGGGCAGATGGGCAGCTGTACTTGTACACGCCATCCAAGCTCTGTTTCACTCAATGCCCAGGCGTTTCAAGGCCGTTATTACGACCAAAGGTGGTAGCTCTGGGTACTGATTTCTGAGGACCTATGCACCCAAATTCCGTGAAAATGTAATCACATGTCAGTTCTAGTATAATATATTTGTCCTTGAGTGTCCGTTTATCATCTGCATTTCTTCTTGGTGTAGCAATTTTAATGGCAGTAATGTAGTTTGGTCGTTCGTCGGCCGAGCGGCTCTTCCACCAGGGCCAGCTCAGTTTAAGGCTCCAGCAGCACAACACTTCAATATCAAACATTGTAGTACTTAGTAATAATTTATTTGAAATGTAAATTTTTCAATGAAGTCCCCATTTCGCCCATGGCCAATACTTTTGTAAGTTCATCAATGCTCCTGGCTTTCCCTATATTTCTAGCTAGTAGTGAAAGGCCTTTTTCAAAACTGAAGTTCGTAAAGACATACACTTTATCAAGGGCATTTATGTGGGCTGTTAGCCACTCAAAGCGGTACTTTTAAGTAAATAGACTCAAATTCTATAATGAAAGCTTTTTCTAACTTGACTCAAGAAAATTTCATTGTAATGTTTTTTTTTCGAAGGGAAAAATTTTCTAACACGTAAATACTTACTGGCAAGATTTTTTCATGTGCAACATACAACTTAAGCAGTAAAACAGTGTACTATGTTTAACACATCAATATAAATTAGCTAATATTTTTTGTATTTCTGTCCCACTTTCTCCTGTGGAAAGCAGAGAAATGTGTAAATATATATAGCACGTTCTTGAATATAGTAGGCCTACTTATCTCTGGTTTCACCAAAACCTTTTAAGAACCCGGAGAATAACTTTAAATGGAAATTGTTACTACTTTTAGCCTTTGGAACTGGAATGAGGTTAATAAATTTGTTTCTCTTATATAGGATTGCTTATGTAGTATTTGTTTTAAAAGAAAAACACAATTCATTTCCACAATCACTAGACTGTGTTTTTTTTTTTAAACTTGAAAGTGGGATTTGAAAAAAAAATAGTATTGGATTATACGTGAACATTAACCGCTCAGGAGATATGTAATTTTCCCTCATGTGTATTATTATTATTATTATCATATAAATTTCTGTGCGTCTTTCTCGAGTGCAAAGAATAAAAAAGATGCACTCTGACATAATGGACCACGTAGACGGAAAAGGAGCCATCTTTTGTCATATTTTATCCGTTACCACTCTCTCTCTCTCTTGTCTTCGATGCGAGTAATCGGACATTTTGGCGAGTGCTGTTGAATGTAAGCATTATTGTACTTGTAATCAGATAATATATTAGTTTCAAGCTATTATTCACTTTTAACTGTAAGAGGTGAGCCCTATCTCATGTCCACTTCCTTTGAATCAGTAATTCAAGTTATTTTCAGCGCAAAAATTGCAGCTGCCGTTGCAGCCACAGCCGTCATTACGTGGCAATTTTAATTTATGAAATTAGCGGAAGCGAATTATTCGCCCGCTTCAACTGCAATACATATTTTTTCCACACCCGCCAGCCGCTGCAACGGAAGACATAGCATTAAGTTTTTTTTTCAGTTTAACAGCTGAGATCCAGAACCACGACTCAGACTACAACGCATTACGAAAGAAAATGGTAAGAAATTATTCTCTCGCGAGTGTGTGGGCAAATGCAAATAACAATCAGAGATCTCATGATTGAGCAGAAACTTTTACCCGAGGCATGAACCTAAAAAAGTTTATTTCATTTTTCAACTTATATGTAACGTATTACAAGATCAGTGTGTCTTACAATTATTAACGTGATTAATGATTTTGCTAAGGATTAACTTTCATTGAACAAACCGTCGTACAAAAAGCAATTTAATTCAAATCAAAGAAAAAATCAAAAATAAACTAATAACCAAATTAGCAATTAATTTTGAGAAAAGCCCAACACGTAATAACGACATTCATGTAAAAAGAAAGAGAAAAATATTTTATATTACAATAAATTGAGCGAGAGTCTGACAGAGAGAGGGTGGGACGCCATGTGTTTTCAAACCGTCCCCGTCGCCCACCACCTGGCTCTGGACCAACTCATGTGGGGGTGACCTGAATAACCAACCTCGACTGTTACTATCCACGGTCCACGGTTCAGCATCTCCCACAGTTGGCAAGACGCGTCCACTTAGAGCCGAAAGCAGAAGGAGCGCCTTGTGTGACATACCTTTGGCTCCGCGATGTCGGAACACCGGTATCCCCCGCCTAGCGGGCAGATCGGCGCGCTTTCTCTCGCATTCAATCTTTCGAAGCTCTTTTGCTGCATTTATGCGCAATATTACTCATTAAATAAATGTATCATTGACGTCGCTCTTAATGGGACGAAAGTAGAAGTGGGGGACAATTTACTGAGGTGACTGCATTGTCTGACAATTTTCATTTATTTTGTTTGGTTGGAAGATTAAAATTTGTTAGTCGAAAGATAAAATGCTTTTAATTAGTTCTTTCTCATGAAAGGACTCACCATGCGCCACTCATTCTTTTCTCCCGGTACCACGTCCTTCTACTTTTAATGTTCTAGCCATAGCTCTTTAAAGAGAGGAGTGTAACTGCAGTCTTTCGCACACCTTTTGGAAATAAGTACTGCGTGTCGAGGGGGAAGAAGAAGCCGACATACAGAAAGTACCAGCGAGGAGCTCGTAGAGGCAAAACATCTGCTACAGGCGCTTTACTGAGATGGCATACTGTACTAAAAAGATTGTAGAAAAAAATATCGTGGAAAGTCTATACCACTGCTATAAGGACATGCAGCCGTATTACGCCACTTCCGACATCTTGTATCTCACACAGATTGCAAGGTAAGTAAAATGGAAATCTACAAAGCGTGCTGGTTCTCTTTTGGCACCACAGCACTTATGGGTGGCGTAGATTCGACGAGTCGTTACCAGCTTTCAGGTGTACAGTATATGGCGCCAGATATCTATGCACAGGTCACGCAATTCCTGTATGTTACGTACCGGTGGTTTGTGCGTGTGAGGTTGGCGCCCAATAGCTTCCCAAAAGTATTCCATCGAATTCAGATCAGGCGCATTCGATGGCCAGCACTTCAATAGGAGTTCACCAATACAGCACGATTCTAGCTTGAATGAAACGGACAGTTCTCCTTCTGGAACATGCCATCATCGTCAGGGAAGTCGTAAAGTGTGAATTGATACAAATGCCCCGCAATGATACTCACGTAGTCCACAGCTGTAATAATGCTTCCAGCTACTACCACAGGTAACATGGAAGCCCAGGTGAATGCCACTTACAGCACAACACTGCCCCAGCGGTTAGTGTCCACGCGCACTGCCTGCTCGGGCATCCGTCCGCCTGGATGATGGCATGTGCCGACACGATCATACCGAGGTAAGTCCAAAAAGTTTCGAAACTACATTAACAAAAAAAAAAAAATAAGAAAAGTTAAGATGGTGGTTTTAATGCTTCAAGTGCTCTACATAGTCTCACCAGCCCGCCCTCCTCCCCCTCTCTCCACCCCACACTTCAGAACAAAGCACAGAACGTTCATACTACCACGTAAAACTGTTAGAAAAGTTCGTTCTTGGACTTTTGGTCAACTCGCGAGTCACATTGTCCTGAATGTTGATTATCTTGCCAAACATAACACCCTTCGTGTGTGTTACTGCAGTTTTCCATTTTGTGGTAGGTTCAAATTGATAACACCAGGCCTCGTCACTCGTGGTGACTTTTTCCAGGAAAGAGTTCTCTACAGATTTCATTTTAATCAATTCGCAGCAGCATTCGATTTAGACACGTTTCTCCATTACAACTTGAGAGACAACAACACTGACATATTGTCCGCCCCATTAGCTGAGTGGTCAGCGCGTTGGATTGCCATGCACGGGGGTCCGAGTTCGATTCCCGGCTGGGGAGGAAGATTTTCCCCCCTCAGGGACTGGGTATTGTGCTGCCCTCAGCAGCATTTCATCCCTATTATCGACGTGCAGGGCGCCCAATGTGGCGTCGCACTCAATAAGACCTGCACTTGGTGGCCGAACTTCCCGACTGGGAACTCCCGGCCACTGACGCCATACGCTCATTTCCATTTCCACTGACATATTACAGATGCAAGTCCACTACTCACTTCTGACTGGTAGAGTGCACATACAGTTGTTAGTTCAATGTAGTAATGTAAGTCACCATTATCTTAACTATTGTAAATTATAGTTGTAAACATGGCTGACTCTCAGCAACCGTAAAGAGGTTTCAGGCCAAGATGCCTGACAGTGGATTACCCATTGCCCGAACGTCAGGCTGATGGTATAGTTTGCCATTCAAAACAAAATAGTTGTATTTTACTACCAGTCTTAGCAAACGAGTTAGGTCAGTGATTTGTTCATCAGAAATATCTTTTTCGTAGGTGCGTAGGTTTTTTCAACGATGTCAATAGTTATTTCAACAGGTACTTTATTGTATAGATTCGTAATATCTAGTGAAAAGAATTTAGTGTTTTGATCACACGGCAGATCTTTGATTTTACTGACTAGATTTTGACTATTGAAGATAGAATAATTATTTCGAAAAACAAAGGATTTTTAATTTTTTCGTGAAGAAGCCTTGATAACTCATAATATGCACTGCTCATACTGTTCACCATCGGACGTATCGGATGGTGAATTTTATGTACTTTAAACTGGGAACGCAATTATGGGGCCTGTGGATTCATATTAATAATCTGTTTTTTTATCAAACTGTTGAAGCAAATGTGTAGTGCTACTAATGGCAAGTCTAATTTCTTTTTGTATGTGGGGGTTGGATCATCATCTAGCTCCGAAACATAACTCTCTTCAAAAAATTGTAATGCTTTCAGCACGTATTCGTTCTGAGTAGCAACGATTACAGCATTCCCTTTGTCAGACTTCGTTATAAGGGCATTGTTTTCTTTTAGCTTGACAAAAATATTTTTAATCCATTTTTTATGAGAATCACATTGACAAGAGTTTTCAATTGCGTGTTACTCAAAAATACTACATACATTATGAGCTACCCTCGTTTGTCGAGGAGCGTCTATTTTGCCGCTGTCAAGGCCTATTTTAAGATCTACAATCATACTTTCTACAACATTTGTGTCTGATAGGTTAGACGTTACGTTGTATTTAAGCCCTTTTCCAAACAAGGCGGTTTATTCTGGTTTAAAATCCATTTCAGTCTTATTCAGAAATCTATTGACCCTTGAAAACTATTAACAGGTCTTTTTACAGATAACGTGCTCTTAGAATTATTCAGTTTCTTCTCGTATCTTTTCGCAACACAATTCTTATAGTTATTCATAGCGTCATAAATAAAACCCCAAAATTCATGATCGATATTTTCATTCATTCGTAGGAAGAAAAATTCTTCAATAATTTTTCAGCTGCAGATCTGAGTATTTTGGCACATTCTCAGTACGTAGACGACATTTTTGATCATACACAGTGATTCTTGGGAAGGAATTGAGCATTTGTTTGATATTTTTAATAGTCTTCATGAAATAATCAGCTTCACTTGTGAATTAGAAAATACCAATCGTCAGCTTCATTGGTTGGAAATTAGTGTTGCTATTGACAACTATAGACTTTCCTTCGCTGTTTTTCGAAAAGCCACTAACACAAATCAGATTGTGCCCGCTAGTTCAGTGCATCCTTATTCCCATAAAAAAGCATTTTTCCATTCAGCTATGAATCGCGCAGTTTCTGTATCTTTGCCACGTGACAAGCTTATTGAAGAGATGAATTAAATAAAAACTATTGCAGTTAATAACAGCTATTCCTCGTTGGCTGAAAAGATCTTCAAAGTTAAGACTGAAGCTAAAGTGGCCACTTTAATCATTAGTACTGATTCTGACAGTAACGAGTATAATAAAGTTTTTTTGATTCCATTTTTAGGCCCTATTTCTTATAGAATTCGTCGTCTTCTGGTTAAAAAATATGGATCAAAGTTAACCCTTTGCATTAAGAACAACTTGCAAAAAAATCTTATTCACAATGTTAAGTCCGCAGTCCCTTCTATACTTATAAAATCATTTGTGATACGTGCCCCTGTATTATATAGGACAAACTGGAAGATCTCTATTTCACGTAAAAGGAAAATTTATTGGAAAAAGAGGCGGTAATGTACGTAACTTCGCTTTTGCTGATCATCTGTTGGTCTCTGGTCACAAACCGAAACGTGTTGAAGAAATTTCCATTTTACACAGCAAAAAGAAAGGTTATACACTCGACGTACTCGGAGAGCTGGAGATTTTCAAGCATATTTCTAAGAACGATGACCTCATCCTCAATAACAATTACTAAGTAACAAAAAGTCTTTTCAATGCCTTTAATCCACTACTAGCGGAATTCTGATTCCTTTATTTTTTACTATGTTTTCTGCCTCTAGTTCCGAAACATCTTTATCTTCGGATCTCATAGATGTGTACTACTAAAAGTTACCTTCATGCTGATACTTTTTGGATTGTACATGTAATGGTAATATTTGTAAAGCCTAATAGATAGCTCTCAGTTATACTTCATTTGCTTGAATACTTTACATTTTCAAAAATACATTATCAGGAGAAAGAAAACTGGCGTTCTATGGATCGGAGCGTGGAATGTCAGCCTCTTAATCGGGCAGGTAGGTTAGAAAATTTAAAAAGGGAAATGGATGGGTTAAAGTTAGATATAGGGGGAATTAGTGAAGTTCGGTGGCAGGAGGAACACGACTTTTG
This sequence comes from Schistocerca americana, assembly GCF_021461395.2. NCBI lineage: Eukaryota > Metazoa > Arthropoda > Insecta > Orthoptera > Acrididae > Schistocerca > Schistocerca americana. Next base: position 470,676,017 of record NC_060122.1, on the reverse strand, counting down.
GTCAGGTGAATACAGGGTTATAAATACAAAATCAAATAGGTGTAATGCCGGAGTAGATTTAATAATGAATTAAAAAATTGGAGTGCAGGTAAGCTACTACAAACAGCATTATTGAGGTCACGATAGACACGAAGCCCACGCCTACTACACTAGTACAAGTTTATATACCAACTAGCTCTGCAGATGATGAAGAAATTGATGAAATATATGATGAGATAAAAGAAATTATTCAGGTAGTGAAGGGAGACGAAAATTTAAGTCATGGGTGACTGGAATCCAACAGTAGGAAAAGGGAGAGAAGGAAACATAGTACGGGAATATGGATTGGGGGTAAGAAATGAAAGAGGAAGCCGCCTGGTCGAATTTTGCACAGAGCATAACTTAATCATAGCTAACACTTGGTTCAGGAATCATAAAAGAAGGTTGTATACATGGAAGAATCCTGGAGATACTAGAAGGTATCAGATAGATTATATAATGCTAAGACAGAGATTTAGGAACCAGGTTTTAAATTGTAAGACATTTCCAGGGGCAGATGTGGACTCTGACCACAGTCTATTGGCTATGAACTGTAGATGAACTGTAGATTAAAACTGAAGAAACTGCAAAAAGGTGGGAATTTAAGGACATGGGACCTGGATAAACTGACAGAACCAGAGGTTGTACAGAGTTTCAGGGAGAGCATAAAGGAACAATTGACAGGAATGGGGGAAAGAAATTCAGTAGAAGAAGAGTGGGTAGCTTTGAGGGATGTAACAGTAAAGGCAGCAGAGAGTCAAGTAGGTAAAAAGACGAGGGCTAGTAGAAATCCTTGGGCAACCGAAGAAATATTGAATTTAATTGATGAAAGGAGAAAGTATAAAAACGCAGTAAATGAAGCAGGCAAAAACAAATACAAACGTCTCAAAAATGAGATCGACAGGAAGTGCAAAATGGCTAAGCAGGGATGGCTAGAGGACAAATGTAGGGATGTAGAGGCTTATCTCACGAGGGGTAAGATAGATACTGCCTACAGAAAAATTAGAGAGACCTTCAGAGAAAAGAGAACCACTTGTATGAATATCAAAAGCTCAGATGGAAACCCAGTTCTAAGGAAAGAAGGGAAAGCAGAAAGGTGGAAGGAGTATATAGAGGGACTATACAAGGGGACTGATGACCTCAGATGTTAATCCCATAGTGCTACGAGCCATTTGAATCATATGTACCACGTTCATCGATTTCCAAAGGTGTTAAGAGCATAGGAACTAGACCAACAAGTGAGGTTGCGTGCTCTTCTCGGATGAGAACAGATTCGGTCGGCATAATGATTCACCTAGGTATATTGTCGAACATCGTTCTGGTGGTCCAAGTGGTGTGGAGAGGTACCATGTTGTGTGAACTCAAAATGTTCTATCACGGTGCACTCATCGATCATTATTATTGTGCCATTGTTATCCTTCTCCATGTGCAGCTTTTCAGGGCTGCTTTCGAGCCTGACTTCTCTTTTGATGGACAACAGTGCGCTACCGATCGAGATGGAGCAGCTCTTGGAACGATAGCATATTCGGCGAATGGACTGACCTGCCCGTTCCCTCGAATTAAGTCCCGTCGAGCATTTATTGGATACGTTGGGAGACGTTTTGCAGCACGATCACATGTACCAACGACCATTCAGCAGTTGTCAACCACGCTAATGGGAAATTGAACGCCCTAAGAACCCCTTACGAACAGTGTGGTCAGCAGCAGAACACATTGCACAGCATACGTTGGCGTTCGTACTGATCACACACCCTATTATAACCTGTCCTACTTTTCTAAAGTCCAGTTGACCATTTAAATGGCAGTAAATTCAGCGTACTTATTGCCTTTGCATAAAAGTGTGAATTCTATTTGAGTCATTGCGTATTTCAGTTACCATCTGTGCTGTACTGTAGCAGCTCTTTTTATGCGTAGTCAAAGTTTCACCGTGCTTGGCAAGGTCACATCATACGAAAGTTACCCTTATCTTAAGTTTTGCACACCAGTGTGTGGCCGGCCGAAGTGGCCGCGCGGTTCTGGCGCTTCAGTCTGGAACCGTGAGACCGCTACTGTCGCAGGTTCGAATCCTACCTCGGGCATGGATGTGTGTGATGTCCTTAGGTTAGTTAGGTTTAACTAGTTCTAAGTTCTAGGGGACTAATGACCTCAGCAGTTGAGTCCCATAGTGCTCAGAGCCATTTTTTTGAACCAGTGTGTGTACGTGACATAGTGGATAACGTCGTAACTTCCAACACTCTTTTCGCGGATGGTACTTTGCAGACGAAGAATCGCAACGCTAGATACACTATGTGATCAAAAGTATCCGGACGCCTCCAAAAAACATAACTTTTTCGTATTAGGTGCATTGTGCTACGACCTACTGCCAGGTACTCCATATCAGAAACCTCAGTAGACATCGTGAGAGAGCAGAATGGGGCGCTCCGCAGAACTCATGGACTTCGAACGTGGTCAGGTGATTGGGTGTCACTTGTGTCGTACGTCTGTACGCGAGATTTCCACACTCCTAAATATCCCTAGGTCCACTGTTTCCGATGTGATAGTGAAGTGGAAACGTGAAAGGACAAGTACAGCACAGACTGACAGAGACCGCCGACAGTTGAAGAGGGTCGTAATATACATAGGCAGACATCTATCCAGACCATGACTCAGGAATTCCAAACTGCATTAGGCTCCACTGCAAGTACTATGACAGTTAGGCGGGGGGTGAGAAAACTTGGATTTCATGGTCAAGCGGCTGTTCGTAAGTCACACATCACGTCGGTAAATGCCAAACGACGCCTCACTTGGTGTAAGGAGCGTAAACATTAGACGGTTGAACAGTGGAAAAATAATTTATCGCAGATAGGACGGTTGCCAGACTGAGAATCACTGGAAGAATCCTCAGAAAATGTAGTCCAACTAGAAAAGAAGTAGCGTACGAAACCCTTACTCGGCTAATACTTGAACACTGCTCATCAGTTTTGGATCTATATTGATAGAGGAAAAAGAGATGATCCAAAGAAGAGCAGCACATTTCGTTGCAGGTTCACTGACCAAACACAAAAGTGTCAGAGATATTCCTCCAACTCTAGTAGCAGATGCTGCAAGAGAGGCGTTTTACATCACGGTGTGGCTTAGTGTGGAAATTCCGATAGTATATATCCCTTTAAGAGTCAACCAATATATTGCTTACTCCTACGTACATCTATCAGGAGGTCCATGAAGATAAAATTAAACCAGAGCTCAAAACAGACACCTACCAACAATCGTTCTTCCCGGGAAACATTCGTGACTGGAACAGGAAAAGGGTGAATTGGTACACATTGCGCCTTCTACCACACTCCATGAGATGATTTACCGATTAGAAATTTCAGTGTACATGCCAAATCTTTTTGTATGGAATTGGCAAATATAAAAGCAAAGAGTGTGTGTTTGAGTAAAACAAGAGAGGTCCACTGCCCATTGTTTGTAATGTGGAGTGATCTACTGATGAATTTTGTTACTCAGCGTCTGCGAGTGTTGGTGATTTAGTTTATTTGTGAACGTAAGACATTTCGTTTGTTGTTTGAGAGACTGAACGAATGAAGAGAGAGCCGAAAGTTTCACAAATAACAAACCGTCAAGTATTATAGGAATTAAATGAAGATGCTAAATGAAACCGAGATAAGGACAAAATTGTAGCGCAGATGATTGTCATAAACCGAAACGCAAATTGACACTAGTTAATAAAATAACTTATGACACATAAAAAAAATCAAAATCATTGCAAGCTGAAGGTAACACACAAATGTTGCGCAAATAGGGCTCTGAATCTCGGTCCTTCTTTTTTTGACTTGGTTCTATACTGTTTCATTTCACTTCACTAGGACATCTGAAATTTTTTATTCTTAGAAATCATTACATACTTAAATTCTCCATTGCGACAGAGCACGTTAGTCGACAGGACAGACGAAACTGTTACGGAAGAAGTCAGTAAAACGTTAGAGCTTCCATCCAAATCTCGGGTGTTCATCGAGTCAGACGGATAAAATCTCCCACACTTTAGTGCCACGGGTACTCAGGCAGCCACTGCGTAGAATGCAGGGAGCAGCTGCAAAAATCTTGATGACTCATTTATCAAGAATAAGCATTTGAAAGCGGTCAAAGGAAAACTACCAATGAGACTAAGACTACCTTTTCAGGTAGTCCTGAGACGAAGTAAAAAGAATTGCTGATGAAACCGTCCACAGTGTAAACATCTACAATACTGGCGTTAACTGTTTGCACATGAAATCTTCGTATTTATCCAGGCTAATGGAGTTATCATATTTTGTCAAGATATGCCTTATTGACAATAGTATGGTCGATGGCTCTGAGCACTATGGGACATAACATCTGAGGTCATCAGTCCCCTAGAACTTAGAACTACTTAAACCTAATTAACCTAAGGACATCACACACATCCATGCCCGAGGCAGGATTCGAACCTGCGACCGTAGCAGTCGCGCGGTTCCAGACTGTAGCGCCTAGAACCGCTCGGCCACACTGGTCAGCCACTAGTATGGTCACAGGTTTCGCATACGATGACTATGTGCATGATCAAATGGCTCTAAGCACTGTGGGACTTAACATGTGAGGTCATCAGTCCTCTAGACTTAGAACTGCTTAAACCTAACTAACCTAAGGACATCACACACATCCATGCCCGAGGCAGGATCCGAATCTGCGACCTAGCAGCAGCTCTGTTTGGGACTGAAGCGCCTAGAACCGCTCGGTCACAGAGGCTGGCTTATGTGCATGGTATTTCAGCCGTATTACCAAGCGGGGTAGCGCAGCTCGCAGCTGTTAAGTGCACTGGATTCGCATTCGGGAGGACGACGGGTCAAATGCGCGTCCGGCAAACCAGATTCACAATTACTCCACAAAGTATTCGTCTAATACGTAAGTTTATGTTTAAAGGTGTATAGTTAGCGGAAAATTGTCAGAATGAAGTACAAAGAAGATTTGGACTTGCTTATTAATCAGTGAAAAGGAGACTACAATAAAAATAGATTTCTACGTACATAAAAATCAAATGGTTCAAATGGCTTTGAGCACTATGGGACTTAACATCTGAGGTCATCAGTCCCCTAGAACTTAAAACTACTTAAACCTAACTAACCTAAGGATATCATACACATTCATGCCCGAGGCAGGATTCGAACCTGCGACCGTAGCAGTCGCGCGGTTTCGGACTGAAGCGCCTAGAACCGCTCAGCCACTGCGACCGGCTCTACATACATAAACATAGGTAAAAGTGCAAAAGTACAGAGAGGCAATTTAAGACGCAACATAAATATTAGTCTGCAGTACTGAAAATCACACTCTGAACATAGAATGTTATGGTTAGTGGGCCCTCCTTTCCTCTTTGTAACCTCTTGCAATCTCCATGGCATGGATTTACCTAGAGATTCTGCTGTTAACACCGTAATCTTACGATACTTCTTTAGTAGAGCGCTCATTGCATAATTTCTATTGGATGTCTGATGATTTCTCATATTTTTTTCGAGTACATTCTACGAATTATCTATTGGACTGATACCTGGGGATTTCCGTGGTGTCGGCATCCGGTGGGGAGTGTTGTACAACAACCACAGCCTCGATCTGGAGTTGTACAATCTGGATCAGTATGTTGTGTGAAAATGTAATCGCCAGAAAGACCAATATTATTCGCACTTCTGGACAAAATCTGTTTTTTGGCTGTTTATTTTTGGTCCATAATTCCATCAATAAAACACAAATCCCCCACATCGTTAACACTCATGCAGCGTCTGACAACTATTGAACCTCCTCCATGTTTAACTGAGGCTGATATGTTTCCCTCTTCAAGTTCACAATTCTGTTTCCTCCTCACTTTTACTAGCCCATTTGATTTAGACAGTGTAAATCGACTCTTGTCAGTAAACACAACCTCCTTCCAGAAATCAAACCCATCGGATTTACGTTCTCTTACAAATACAACTCGCTTCCCTCTGTTGATTTTACTGATCTCTTTCTAAGGGCTGTTCGTCCTCCATATACAGCTTCAAACGCACATTTCTTACAGTCTGTGCTTTCCTGCATGTTTATGAACTGCAGTAGCAAGTTTTGCAACGCTTGGTTTTGGATTTTTCTTGACTTTTCTAAGTAAGTGTCGTTTTCACATCTCGGGCAGAAAAGCAAGATAACCGCTTCGTTATTGGTTGTCGTAGTTTTATTTTGGAGGGCTTCTCCTTTCCGAAACAACCTGATGCAGATTTGTCTCTCTTCTTTTGCAGTTTCGCAACGTTTCCGATCCATATTACTTAACCATCACTTAGCGGATTTTAAAACAGAGAGGGAGTTCTCTCTCTGTTTTCCGTGATGAAACACAACTGCAAAAGGAAATGGAGAGGGGCGTGTGTCAGGGTGATATCGTATTTGGGGACTTGTTAACTAAACGAATACTTGCTTGATATCAGCTGGGGCATGATTTTAAATAACATGGATTTGTTCACAAATTAAACAACGTATAGCGTTTTATTTATAAATGTAGATATTAACCGGGATATGCAGAAATTATGGCAAAAGCATTTAACAAACTTGTGAATTGCGAGGAACCCATAGAACCCTTGCAAATAAACATAAATACCCCAATAAAAACCAAACCTAACAAACTAGACCCTCCAACTTTCCAAGACGTAGAAAAAATTCTTAAAGAACAAAAAAATTATAAGGCATGTGGAGAAGATCAGGTTTTTGTTGAAATGTGGAAATACGCAAGTAACACAGTCAAGACCTCCTTACACATGGCTCTAACAAAAATTTGGGTAACAGAACGATTTCCCAAACATTGGACCACAGCTATCATCCACCCACTACACAAAAAGGGAGATAAGAGCAACCCTGACAACTACAGAGGAATCTCTCTCCTAGATTGCACATACAAAATTCTATCCAAAATCCTATATCAACGAATCAAGGGGCAATTAGAACAGGAGTTAGGGGGAATATCAGGGAGGTTTCAGACCATGGAGAAGCTGTGCAGAGTAGATAATTAGTTTAAAATTGATTATGGCATACTACAAGAAACGGAACAAACCTCTGGCAATAACATTTGTAGATTTTAAGAAGGCATATGACTGTCTCCACAGACCTTCAGTAATAAAAATTTTAAGAAATCTAGGACTACATTCAAATCTTATTAAAATAACACAACTCGCTCTAACCAACACCAAATCAAAAGTGAAGTTTAGAGGAGAAATTTCGGAACCATTCCTCATAAAACAGGCTTAAGACAAGGTGACTGCCTATCACCATTACTGTTCAACTGTGCACTGGAATGCATAATGAGAGAATGGTACAAGGACAATCCAAAGATGATAAGAATTGGAAGTGCAAAAGATGATATTAGCTTAAACTGCTTGGGATTCGCTGATGATCTTGCTCTCCTAGCCAACACCGTTCAAGAAGCCAGGTTAACAAGTGAAATCACTACAAGAAATAGCAGAGAAAGTAGGCCTTAGAATATAATTTGAAAAAACGGAGATTATGCAAACGGATCCACCACTTACAAACAAAATTACAATAGGAGAACAGGAAATCAAAATTGCTGATAAATTTAAATATTTAGGCGAAATAATAACATACAATCTAAATGAGAAGCCATCATGGCAGAATAGAATAAAAAAACAGAACTACGCAAATTACATTACCAAAACTACATACAACAAAAAGAGCCTATCTATAGATGCAAAATTAAAACACTATAAAACAGTTACACAACCAGAAATAACGTATGCTGCTGAAACTATCTTCAAAACAACTAATACAGCAGAAATAGACAGAATACTAAGAAAGAAGAATAATTAGGACATGTATAAATAAACAGTATAAAATAAATGGACATTGGAGAATAGCATCGAATGAAACAGTATATAAGAAAATAGAATCAGTCATGAGCACAATCAGAAAGAAACGCATCTCATTCTTTGGACATCTGATGAGAACTCTAGAAAACAGAATTAGTAAAAAAATCATACAAAAATTGTGGAATAGCAAGATCGACATTAAATGGATCACAGAAATTAAGGAAGATATAAAAGAACTTCAAATTACAGTAGATGACCTAAAAAACAAGACAGAGAAAACCAGAATACTGCAAGACCCGCAAACCAGACTACAAATGAAAATCAATAAAAGGAGTACAGGAAGAGTGGTTCCAGATGAAGAAAGAAAGAAAATATCTGAAAGAATGAAGAAATATTGGGCAGACAGAAGAGCAAAACACCTTTCATATAAGAATAGACTCTAATAATTACATTACCTAAATATCATATTAAGTTATTGTTGAACCAAATTGTATCCCTATGTAACAACCTCTGACTTCAAGAAGAATATAATAATTCCAATCCCAAAGAAAGCAGGTGTTGACAGTTGTGAAAATTACCGAACTATCAGTTTAATAAATCACAGCTGCAAAATACTAACGCGGATTCTTTACAGACGAATGGAAAAACTAGTAGAAGCCGACCTCGGGGAAGATCAGTTTGGATTCGGTAGAAATGTTGGAACACGTGAGGCAATACTGACCCTACGACTTATCTTAGAAGCTAGATTAAGAAAAGGCAAACCTACGTTTCTAGCATTTGTAGACTTGGAGAAAGCTTTTGACAATGTTGACTGGAATACGCTCTTTCAAATTCTGAAGGTGGCAGGGGTAAAATACAGGGAGCGAAAGGCTATTTACAATTTGTACAGAAACCAGATGCCAGTTATAAGAGTCGAGGGACATGAAAGGGAAGCAGTGGTTTGGAAGGTGAGACAAGGTTGTAGTCTCTCCCCGATGTTATTCAATCTGTATATTGAGCAAGCAGTGAAGGAAACAAAAGAAAAATTCGGAGTAGGTATTAAAATCCATGGAGAAGAAATAAAAACTTTGAGGTTCGCCGATGACATTGTAATTCTGTCAGAGACAGCAAAGGACTTGGAAGAGCAGTTGAATGGAATGGATAGTGTCTTGAAAGGAGTGTATGAGATGAACATCAACAAAAGCAAAACGAGGATAATGGAATGTAGTCGATTTAAGTCGGGTGATGCTGAGGGAATTAGATTAGGAAATGAGACACTTAAAGTAGTAAAGGAATTTTGCTATTTGGGGAGCAAAATAAGTGATGATGGTCGAAGTAGAGATGATATAAAATGTAGATTGGCAATGGCAAGGAAAGCGTTTCTGAAGAAGAGAAATTTGTTAACATCGAGTATAGATTTAAGTGTCAGGAAGTCCTTTCTGAAAGTATTTGTATGGAGTGTAGCCATGTATGGAAGTGAAACATGGACGATAACTAGTTTGGACAAGAAGAGAATAGAAGCTTTCGAAATGTGCTGCTACAGAAGAATGTTGAAGATTAGATGGGTAGATCACATAACTAATGAGGAAGTATTGAATAGGATTGGCGAGAAGAGGAGTTTGTGGCACAACTTGACTAGAAGAAGGGATCGGTTGGTAGGACATGTGTTGAGGCATCAAGGGATCACCAATTTAGTATTGGAGGGCACTGTGGAGGGTAAAGATCGTAGAGGGAGACCAAGAGATGAATACACTAAGCAAATTCAGAAGGATGTAGGTTGCAGAAGGTACTGGGAGATGAAGAAGCTTGCACAGGATAGAGTAGCATGGAGAGCTGCATCAAACCAGTCTCAGGACTGAAGACCACAACAACAACATGTAACAACTTTTTTACAGCTTTGTATTTTTGACTAGAGTGGTCCAATGAAGGCCATAAAATAAATAATAATAACAATAATAATAATAATAATAATAATTGACCGGGATAAAGAAACAGTTATTGTTCGTCCCATAGTTATATTTTTATGATTGTGCTTGTTATATTCTATGCGTTATGGTCGGACGAATACTTCCCGGAGTCATTGTAGGGTGCCAGCAAATGCTGGAATGGATCCTTTGGAAGGGCACGGCCAATTTCCTAATCTATCCTTGAAACATTCAGAACCTCTGCTCCGCTTCTAATGACCTCGATGTCGACGGGACATCAAACACTAATCTTCCTTCCTTCCAACCAAATTCCTCTTTTACGCCTTACGCCGTATACAGATGTTATTTTAGCCCATTTGAACTGCTTTATCATCATGATTATGGTTATCACAATAACACCTTTCATCTAGACCTACAATTATATTCCGCAAGGTATGTTACAGTGGGTGGCGGAGGGTACTTGTGTACCACTATCATTCCTCCCCTTACCGTTGCAGACGTGAATAGTGAGTAGGAATAAGGACTTTTGTGAAACATTCAGTCGGTATTTGGAGGGATACAGACATATTAAAAAATAAACTGCTTTAATTTTCCACAATACTGTCTATTTATAATTTGCTGTGAACCGGCTTAAAACTGCGCAGGCAGTCCACATAACTTGAGTGTGAGCTGTTTCTTGCTGTATGAAGATTGTTATTTCGAAAGATATTTGACGATTTTACTATTATACGAGGGCTGTTGGGAAAGTAAGGTCCAATCGATCGTGAAGTGGAAACCAGAGTGAAAATTCGATGAAGCTTTGTGTAGATATGTTGAACAGTGTCTCTAGTATACGCCCGTCGATCTCGTCACGTCGCTCTTTTCAGTTCTGAGCGCGCAGTGAGCGTGTAAATATGCCTGGAAAATAATGGCCGTGAGAGATTTTGCTTGATTTTGTTAAGCCCACACAACGTAACCGTCATGAACTTCCTACTTCTGACAATTGTCAGCCGGGCACTGCAGGGGCAAAGAGCAGCTCCTGCAGCATTTTCGTCTGATCACCCACCATACAGCCAGGAGTTGGCTTCCTCCATCTCTGGTACATGAACTGCTGGATATGAAGACAACATTTTGGGACGGACAAGAAGCTGCAGATCAGCGTAGAGAATTGGCAGAAAGCACAGGTGGCTGCCTTCTATGACGAGGGTATTTAGAAAGTTGGTACAATGCTACGACGAATGCCTCAATCGTAGCGGCGGCTATCTAGAGAAGTAGCTGGAAAATGTAGCTAACTGTAGCAAATAAAATATTTTTGATTTTCAATGTTGTTTCCATTTCGCGACCGTTCGGACCTTGCATTATATTGTATTGAATGTTAACCGGGAGCCTAGAAACGACGGAGAGGCTCCGTCCCCGCCGCAGCGGTCCACAACCCCACGACGACTACCACAGTCCACTTCACCCCTCCGCCGCCCCACACCGAACCACTCTTCCAGGGTTATTGAGCAGTTCGGCCCCCGGTGCACCCCCCACCACCCAACGTCTCATACTAGACGAGTGTAACCCCTATGTTTGCGTGGTAGAGTAATGGTGGTGTACGCGTACGTGGAGAACTTGTTTGAGCGGCAATCGCCGACACAGTGTAGCTGAGGAGGAATATGGGGAACCAGCCCGCATTCGCCGAGGCAGATGGAAAACCTCCTAAAAACCATCCACAGACTGGCCAGCTCACCGGACCTCGACACAAGTCCGCCTGGCGGATTCGTGCCGGGGACCAGGCGCTCCTTCCCATTCCGGAAAGCCATGCTTTATACCGCACGGCTAACCGGGCGGGCGTTCGGACCTTCCCCCCTCCTCCTCCTCTCCTCCGATATGGAATTTACGTACACTCTCTGTGCCTTATGTTATCCCAAGTGAGAGTTTACGAATGTGTTTCGAAATGTTTGCGAATTGTGTCAATAAGGCGAGACTTGGGAAGACATAGTCACCTAGTCAGATTTGGTAGATTGGTTAAAAGCTACATCCAGGCTGGCCGGCGCTCTTGCCCTCACCATCAACCAGCTGGACGGATTCGATCCGGGGCTGGCGCGTCTCCCCAGGTCCTGAAAGCGGCATGCTAGCGCGAGCGGCTATTTATACGGGTCCATCGTAAATTCCTCACATATCTTTGGAAATAACAGTCCTTGTACGACTAGATGGTCTCACTGATGTGTGGACTATCTTTTCAGTCTTAAGTTGTTCGATAATGACCTAGAAAACCTACAGTGACTTCATAACGACATGTAATATAAATATTTTTGTTTAACATTAATACCAAGTATTTCACTTTTTCAGAAAGACTTATTTATATTTCCCATGTTGTTGGCAGAGCTTCCATGAACTCATTAAATTTGCTGGCACAATTGTTTGTTTAATGGCTATATATATTTGACTTTGTCATTTTCAATAGTCCATAATACTTCCTGGACGTTCGCTGCGTCAGAACGTAGCATCTTTTCAAGACTCCAACCAGTCCTTTAGTAGGAGCTTTGAGGACATGATCGCTCCTACCAAGTATTATTCTACAGTGAAAGGAAGGCTCAGAGTTTATGGAAATGTCGTAACGTCCAGTACATTGCACACAGAGCTGTAGCTGATTTGGAGAAAGTAAGAGCAAGGAAGAAGCTGTGACCTGTGTAAGGTACCATCCCAGCTTTAGCTGCATGCGATTTACATAAATAATGATAGCCTGACAGGGTCCAGCATCTTGAAAAACACTCGATATTGATCGGACATCATCCAGAGGTTAGCTCTGAACACCACTTTCCTTTGCTAAGCATGTACTGTTTGAGATGGTAGGTTCTTGCTATTCTCCCACCTGTAAAATGGTCATCAAGATAATTATTGACACTGTTACGCGATAGTTTTTTCATAACTGCTCCATAAGCTTATTGACAAATCGTATTCAGATGAGGATACTCAATCAATGTAAATTATTAATGCTGGATGAAAATATGCACACAATTGAATCTAACACAATTGGTTGCAAATCTAAGTAATGCTTCTTCCTTTAATTCTGTATGGTGACGCCTTCTTGTAATGATTTTCTGCAACTTGGAATGCTTAGTCGACTGAGAATGCACGACGCACAGCCCTTAAAAATGTTTGTGCTGAAAACCAGTTTTCAGTCAGGCACATGCTGGGAACTGAGCGCTGTTTTTTGACAAACATGAGGACCCATCGCAGTCGCCGTGGGGGTGACAGGCTAAGAGTGCCCAGCACGTCAACTTACAGTGTGCGGGGAGTTTAAAGAACATATTTCGGAAAAGTTAAGATCTGTGAATGAAAGAGAAAAACATAATACACTCAGTGTGGGACACGGCCATTGACGACCAGAGGAGGCCGCACGTGTAGCTGTTTAAATTTTGTAAGGAGATCCTTGGTTGGCTGATGACAATTAATTTCGTAGAAGTATTGGAGACTCGCAAGCGCGAACGTGCAGTTGTTTCTGTTGGATGAAACGTGAAAACCCACATATAGTGGGAGAGAACTTCTGTATACTACCCCATTCTAGGAATGAACTGAGCAGTATTTGTTAACCACCGCTGTTTCATTAGGAGAAGGGAAATTGTGAAAATTGCTTTAAACTTCTTATTGCTCAGACTCGGATAGTGTACTGCTACCAGAGCTGACAGAACCAGTTCATGCTTGTGGAGGAAAGACACTTCATCTCAAGACACGATACAGTACGCTATTTCGCCCTAGATATTCACAAAGATATGACTACACTTTAATACTACAGAGGGAGATGTCTTCGCATTAGAGCTAATCACAGGTGCCACAGTGAACTTAGAATTCTCAATCCCTACTACAGCCATCGTATGCGTCTCCGTCTTGACGAGCGGGCTGCGAAATTATTTATTTCACCACGAAGTTTCGTTTTTTCTGAATTAATCAATACAGCCAGCTTGTTGCACTCAATATGTGCTTAGGCGAAAGAACTGGTGCGTGTACGTACTTTTCTGGTTTTTTTCTTTAGGCTATCAACTTGTTCATCAAAATTTATTCAGTGGCTAGAATCACGTTGATGCATCTCACAATAAATCAGTTTGTTATAACTGTTAGTGACCTTTAGTTTCGTTTAGTAGCTTAATTGGAACCTTTATCAATATATCTATGTGAGTTGTGGAAACTGCATTTCATGTTTAATTGGGCCAGCCCTGTTTGAGATACTTAATTAGTCGTTCGTTACGTAACTTCGCATTTCAATGCCAGGTGACGTCATGTGAAGCGATCTGTTCACTGCACTGATCACCAGGTTCACGTCTTTTTGTATCTCAGGGATATGCTAAATGCTCAACTGACGCCTCGCGGCATCTGCACTCATGTACAAACTAAGCGACTTTACAGCGCTAGGCATAGGTTACTTTGTACCAATATTATTAATTTTCTGTCCTACTCCATTCGCAAATTGGACGAGAGAAAAATGAGTCTGTAAGCATCTGTACGTGTCCTAATCCCTTCTACCTTATTTTCATGTTCCCTGCGCGAGCTATACACTGATTAACGAAAACATTATGATCTAATAGCCGGCATGTCCACCTTCGGCATAGATAACAGGGCGACGCGTCCTGGCACAGATGCAATAAGCCCTTGGTAGGACGCTGGAGAGAGTTGGCACCACATCTGCACACACGTCACCTGATTCCCGTAAATTCTGTGTAGTGGAGCGATGAGCTCTGGCACCATGTTCAGTCACATCCCACATGCGTTTGATCGGGCTCAGATCTGGCGTGTTGAGGAGCCAGCACAGCAATTGGAACTCGCCACTGTGTTCCTAGAACCACTCTGTCATACTCCTGGTCTTGTAACATGGCGCATTATCTTGTTGGAAAATGCCACTGCTGTCGGGAAACATGATCATCATGAAAAGATGTACTTGGGTTGCAAGCAGTGTACGATACTCCTTGGCCGTCATGTTGCCTTGCACGAGCTCCTCTGGACCTATGGATGACCACGTGAATGTTGTACAGAGCATAACGGAGCTGCAGCTAGTTTGTGTCCGTGCCGTATTACAGATGTCAAGGAGCTGTTACCCTGGAAGACAATGGTTTTGCACCCTCCCATCGGCATGATGAAGTTATCGCCATTCATCAGACCATGCAACGCTCTGCCAATGCGCCAACGTTCAGTGCCGATGGTCAAGTGCCCATTTCAGTCGCAAGTTGGGCGATGTCGTGGTATTAACATTGGCACATGTATGGGTCGTCGGCTGCGGAGGTCAATCGTTAGGAGTGTTCGGTGCAGTGTATATTCAGGCACACTTGTACTCTGCCAAGCATTAAAGTCTGATGTTAGTTCCGCCACAGTTCGCCGCTCGTGCTGTTTTACCAGTCTCCTCACCCTACGACGTAAGACATCTGTAATGAGGGGGTGGCCGCCCAACTCAGGACATCTGGACGTGGTTTCATCTTGGTTTCGCCACATGTTGAAGGCACTCAAGACAGCACTACTCGAACACCCGACAAGTCGTGCGGTTCCCGAAACGCTCGTACTGAGCATCCGGGCCACCACAGTCTGCCATCGGTCAGACTCAGATAGATCACGCGCCTTCCCCATTCTACACACGGACAGCACGCTCACTGATACTGCACGCACAGTGCGGATGTCTGACTAGCAGTCATTCCTCGCCTGGTGACACTCCTAGTGCCTGAATCGATATCAATATCAGGTCGATGGTCACAATGTTCTGCCTGGTCAGTGTATGTCAGCAGAACTGTCGCACAATCTGAGGCCTAGCAATATACAATGACAATAAGCAATCTGACAGGAGCTTTCGTGCAACACGCAATGTGTCATGATCCTACAGAATGCTTTCACACGCAGAGCCTAATATAAAAACATGTTCGCACTTGAGTCAGCTAGCTCTTCAAGCTGTGCACATACTGTGAACAGTGGTCAGATACTACGTATATTGCCATGAATTCTTATAACCGTTCTAGTAACCCAACTGTTGTGAAACTTTGTATAACCTTTTGTAGAGATTATGGCTGACAATTTCAGCTTTTATGTTAAGTATCTTTTCTTGCTCTAAATGTGCGTAAAACACAGAATTTACGACCTTCGTTAAGAAATAACTTCCCGATATGTTACTAGGTTCTGTGTGTGAAGAATGTTAACTTATAACTGTTCTTTAAACAGTGGAATAATTAACATTTTGACGAAAACGTTAAAAGTTTGCGCAATAATTACAGTTTCTGTGGTGTCACCGCCAGACACCACACTTGCTAGGTGGTAGCTTTAAATCGACCGCGGTCCATTAGTACATGTCGGACCCGTGTGTCGCCACTGTCAGGGATCGCAGACCGAGCGCCACCACAAGGCAGGTCTCGAGATACGGACTAGCACTCGCCCCAGTTGTACGGACGACGTAGCTAGCGATGCACACTGACGAAGCCTCGCTCCTTTGCCGAGCCGATAGTTAGAATAGCCTTCAGCTAAGTCAATGGCTACGACCTAGCAAGGCGCCATTAGTAACATTGCATGTATCTAAAGAGTCTCACTTGTATCGCCACAATCTCCAGATGTACCAAAAGGATGGATTAAAGTTAAGTATTCCAGAAGCTACGTACTTTTCTTTATAGCATTCATTACGTATCCTGTTTCAGACCTCACGCCCATCTGCGTGAGCGTAGCGCGTGCCTTTTGGCGTGCTCTCATTGTGTCTAGGCTATCTTGTCTAGACACAACAGTTTCAGTGTGCTATTATTATTTCAATTGGATAATATTATTTTCATGTGTTTTGGCGCATGAGTGAAAGGGGGAATGAATGCGACATGTACAAGAAGTAAGTCATTGAAATTGTAAATAAGTGTGTGAGATGTGAGAGAGTGAGAATCTGATTGTGCAGCCTTGATGTGAGTCACATCCATGACGGAAAATGATAACTGTAAATCAGCCATTTTTCGAAATGTAAAACTTGCTTTAGTCCTTAAGACGATTAAACATGGATTTAATTTGTTTTATTTGATTTTTGGGAATGTGTTGTCTTGCAGTTTCATGCACATTTGTTTCTAAACAGGGACCTGTCCAGAGAGGGAAGGTATGGGTGAATCGAAATATGAATCTGATTGGCTACTGTGTTATTTGGTCAGTCAGAGAAGAGATATTTCACACGTTTTGGCCCTGCGAGAGAAATTTTGAGCTTGAGTCGCGAAGAGTAGATAGTCTGTTCTTATGAAGAAGGGTTATGTAGCTCGAGGCATTTTCTTTAAAACTGAGAAATAGTGTTTCTCTGGAGATTATTATCTGCCGGCAAAAGTATGCTGATGTCTACGAAAAGTTCTGATTTAGTGAAAACTGAGGCTTTCTTCCGAAGGGTATAAATTCCACGTGGTTTTCTTTGAAGTAAAACTTTTTATAGGTGATTGTCTACAGCTGTTAGATGTTCTGAAAAAAGCACATTTGTGCCATTAGGGAACTGTATTTTTATTCTCTACTGGTTTCAGTTATTACAACCTCTTCATAGGAGAAAAACAATGTACATCAATGAATAAGAAATAAATATTCTGCAAATATGACACAATCAAATGCAGAACATGTGTAACTGTCATAACAATATGTCCTAATACAGTCCATATAAACGTGCTGTGCCTTGCCACAATTACAGTAATGCACATTTGGTGATATCTCCACACTTCACTTAAATGCTGGTGATTCTAGCAGATAAGTCGATTATGCACATTCAGGTCATTAGTACTGCACTTTCTTGGAGCACACCCGATGTTACTTTTTTTGCAGAAGATTTGCCATACAGGATTATACGAGGACGAATCAGAAAGTCTTTGCCCCCACCTTTTATAGCCAACTTACGGCTGTAGATGAGAAGACAATACACCCATTCCTAGCGGTGGACGTTTCTTGGACCGGACCGGCCTTTCCTGCCGGTAACACCAGGGAACGGCACTGCTGTCAGTTGTCTAAGATGGTGGTGTGCTTCACACGTCCACGGCGTACGAGCAACGAAGTGTGATTCATTTTCTATTGAGCAAGGGACGAACGTCCATCGAAATTCACGCGAAAATGCAGCTCAATTTCATTTCGGACCGCAGGAAACCTTACATTTTTTTGTGGGGGTTCAGTTTCCTGTCATCTAAAGTGGACGGTAAGTTAACATCTTTTGAAAATTCGCACCCGTCATTAAGAAGTGCTTTCGTACTTTTTTGTGAGTTAAAATTACCGTAATTTAATAAAATCATGCCTTTCCAAGACTCGTAGCTCAGAAACTGTTCGAAGAAGAATTCTGAAATCAAATTACAAATGTAGGTAATATTGTACAGTTCGAGGTGGTAATCATGCGGTATTTTTAGAACTAAACTTTAACGTCAGTTTTCATAATTTTTCATATTTTTTTCTGGGAAGCACCAATTTTAGTGCAATAAAGATTATGCCGTATAGTTCAGAATTTGATTTGAAAACAATATTCGTAAACTTTTCATGGTATCTCCAACGGAGAGCTGTAGAAAAAATTAAATAGTACGTAGAAACAGCAGCAACATCAATGACGAGGACGTTGCCCATAGACTGCTGTTTGTTTCACTGCAGCCCATCGCAACCTAAGTACAACGTGAGCGTAAATATTTATTATTTAATTTTTTTTGACGCTTCGGGCAAGGGCTTCCATAAATCTTAAAACTGAAATCAATATGTAATAAAAAAGAAGTTAAAGCCTATGTAAGTTTAATATTTAAGACGACTGTGTTTTTCCTTAATACACAAATAAAAAGTTCTTAAAATCTGTATTAATTATTATGTTATTGTTATATACCTCCGTCAAGAACAGACATTCAGCTTCAAAATAAATCGTAGTTCACTGAAATCAGATATAAGGTTCTTAAAGTAAACGGCAATAAATTTGTCACGACGACAATTACGCAAACTTTACCGAATTTAAGCACGAAAACTAGTGAATATTTAACAGATAACTATATAAAACTTGTTTGCTCTTGCAGTAATTAACACATGTAAAGATTAACAATCTTAAAAAAATACAAGATAGATTTTCTCAATTTTCATCTGATCTGAAATGGATTAGCCCGTAAGGGGAAAAGTGTCTCGGTTTCAGAAGTTTGAGAGTGCAGAAAAAGTCGTGAGGACTTATATGTCAGTGAACGTTTGTGGAGGCCTCGGTCGTCGCTGACTGATGACAGTATTTCCAGCGTGGATGCAATGGTAAAAACAAATCGGTGTGTGCACTTCAAGAATATTTTAGGGGAGTGTTTATGACATCGTTCACGGGTCCTTAAGATACCGGAAGGCTTCTTGTCGGTGGCTGCATAAACAGATGGATGACATGGCGAAAGGCAAGCGAGCCGGCCGCTGTGACCAAGCGGTTCTAGGCGCTTCAGTCCCGAACCGCGCTGCTGCCTCGGGCATGGATGTGCGTGATGCCCTTAGGTTAGTTAGGTTTAAGCAGTTCTAAGTCTCGGGGACTGATGATCTCAGATGTTAAGCCCCATAGTGTTAGAGCCATTTGAAAGGCAAGCGAATGATTGCTTCACAGAATCATCTCCAACGGTTTGCCGCGGAGGGTGACAGTTTCCTGAGCCGCTTTGGTACAGGCGATTAAACGTGGATACTGCCTCTCACGTCGTAACCAAAGCGGCAGAGAATGGTGTCGAAACATTCGTGTTCGCCTGTCTTTTGGCATCGCTGTGGTCCGCTCCTGCTGGATTTAATGCCTCAAGCTGCCACCATCAACGCAGATAGTCGTTGTTCCGCATGGTCACGTCTGCTGGCTGCCATCAGGAAGAAGCCCTGACAGATTACAGGTGTGGGCAACGTGGTTATCCTCCATGACAATGCGAGGCCACGTGAGGCAATCAGAACTGCCGATAAGGCCCGGTCATTTAACTAGGAGAGTCTGGACCACTCACCAGACAGTCCGGATCTCGCCCCTGATGGTTTCCACGTTTTCGATCTACTGCATAAGTCTGTCCGGACAGCGACTCATGTGGAATTATGGAGGCAAGACAGCAGTTGATGGTGGTTCCATGGTCAGCAGGACGAAATCTACCACAGGAGCATCTCAAATTTAGTGCTGCAATGGGGCAAATGTCTGAACCGGTCTGGGAACTATGTGCAAAACTAGTATTTGGTACGTAGAACAATACATATATTTGTAATTGTCTGTATATACTTGAATGAAAAAGAGGGGCAGAGACTTTCTGATTCGTTCACGTATTAGTCGAACACTCATGGAGCCAATCAGATATACTGTTGAAAAAAAATTAGTACACCCTTTTACAGGTTTCCAATTCACTCAAGATTTATTGTTGCAATAGAGCATATGGAGTATATGAAATGATAACACTTACAAATCGGTAGCACAAGCGGTTCTGTTGTACCAGTAATCGAACCATGCTGAAACACCAATGCTAGCACGTGGTGCGGCATTGCTGGCACTCGCTCTGACATCCAGTCGATCGTACAGATGGAAAACACTGTCATGGAATACGTTATAGCACGGCTGTCCGACCTGTCCAAGTGTTTCTGTAAGAGTTCAAATGGTTCAAATGGCTCTGAGTACTATGGGACTTAACTTCTGAGGTCATCAGTCCCCTAGAACTTAGAACTACTTAAACCTAACGAACCTAAGGACACACATCCATGCCCGAGGCAGGATTCGAACCTGCGACCGTAGCGGTCGCGCCGTTCCAAACTGCAGCGCCTAGAACCACTTTGCCACTCCGGCCGGCTTCTGTAAGAGTTATTGATTGACGAATCACTTGAGTCACTTCTCGCCCCATCACATCCCAAATGTGCTCGTTTGGAGATCGTGCTGGCTGGAAAAGTTTCTGCACGTCTTGCAGAGCATTTTATGTTTCACAGGCAGTCTGTGGGCGACTATTATCCTGTTGGAACAACCTTCTTCTTGCAATAATGGTAAAACAACAAGTCTAATGACATGTGGCACATACGGAGTACTGGTTAGCGTTCCCTCCAGAAAGAACACAGGGAAATGCAAGGTAGGATTAGCCTAGTGGTCTAGGGCGCTGCAGTCATGGGCTGTGCGGCTGATCCCGGCGAAGGTTCGAGTCCTCCCTCGGGCATGGGTGTGTGTGTTTGTCCTTAGGATAATTTAGGTTAAGTAGTGTGTAAGCTTAGGGACTGATGACCTTAGCAGTTAAGTCCCATAAGATTTCACACACATTTGAACATTTTGAAATGCAAGGTAGCTTATTGCGCTCCAGACCATAAGGCCTGGCGTGGCGCCAGGTAGTCTTGCATCAATGCACTCTACGAGATAGCTCTCACCAGGTCTACGTCGTAGCAGCAAAGCATCACTTGTGTGCAGGCAGAACCTGCTTCCATCGCTGAAGACCATGGCGCACCATTCCAAGTGATCGATTCGAACTGACACCAGTCGAGCCATGCACATCGATGGTGTGGCGTGAGAGGAAGATGAGGTAGAGGTGTGCGTGCCTGTAGTCCCAGTGTTAATAACCGGTACACAACAGTATTGACACGTCTGAATGCACAAATCCTCTTACCTGTGCTGGCGCGTGTCTGTGCCACGTGGACGTCCACAGGCTCGTCTAAGGGTATGAAAATGTTCACGTGACCACTGATACCAGAATCGTTGCACAACTGACACAGCACATCCAACTTGTGTAGCATTCCTTAGAAAGGACCATGCTCCCACTTGGAACGTCACAATTTGATCCATTCGAATCTCGCTTCGCATGCTGTAGGAAGGACGAGTGCGTCTCCGTGGCGTGGTTGCCTTCTTGCTTCACACGTCTGTACGACACTGAGCCTTCTGACTGAGAGCATTCCCTATTAAAGGGTAGACACAGACGGCGCTCTGGTAGCTACGCCAATATGCTATCTCTTGTTGGACGAGGCTAAAACCATTGTCAGTACATCTAACGTGCCCCAGGTGGCATATGCTTTCGTCGGATCAACATCGACGTCATCTTTCCGGGTCTTTTTTTTTTCAGCAGTGTATTTTCGGAGATACTCCACAAGATCGTATCTTGGTCGGCAGTCGACTATGCGGTACAATGACGAACTCCTTTCGGACACAAGGGAATAAAAGGGAAAAGGGAAGCAACACCGTTCTGGTCACAGAAGGTCCAATCAGGCGCGAACGACCGCCGTGTCATCCTCTGCCAATGTCGTCATCGAGATGTGGTGAGGAGGAGCGCAGCATCAACATAGCTCTCCCGGCAGTTGTTTACCTGCATCTGTTGTTTGCAAGATGTCGTATGTGAACAAAATAAGTTCTGTACCAGGGGAGTGGTTTTTCTTGAATGGACGTTGTTTCTTTGAGGGAAGTTTGTCTTCTTCCAGGAACCTCATAATGTTTGGATAGAATGTTTTCCAGGATCCTGCAGCAGATGTCAGCGATGTTGCTGCTACTTACTGCTTAGTGACGAATCCAAGGTACTGCGCAAGATGACTTTTTCTTCGTTTACAGAATATCATTTCGATTGTTATTTTCGAATTGTAAAGTGGAAATACCGAGAAACGCCCGCCTCTGTAGCGGAGTGGTCAACAGGGCTGACTGTCATGTAGGGGATCTTCGTTCGATTGCCGATACTATCAGGGATTTTTCCTTGGTGAGAGGAGCCTTGATGGAAAGTGAACAGCTACATGACTGGGAAGTAGCGGCACCAGGTCTGCGTACCTGATAAATGCCGGGAGAGCAGTGTGTTGATGCCGCACACGTCCTCACCGCATTGCCAGAGAATGACACGGCGGCCGATCGTGCCTGATGGGACCGTCTGTAAGCAGAACAGTGGTGCTCCTCTTTTCTCTTTTTTCCATATTAGTAAAGCACTATTCGTGTTTACTGAAGAAACTGAGTTTCAACCTCAGTCTTACACAGAGTGTATTAAACGACTTGGGCAAATTTCTGGTGTAGTTATCTCACATAAAAGAAGAAGAATGAATTTCTGTACAAATATATTCAATGGCACATAAGTTACAGGAATCATTAAATATGTCAACACACAGCAACCACCACAAACATTTCAACACTCTTTCTCGAATCACGGACTTTATTTCAGAGACCATACGTCGAAACCTTTTGCAGACATGTGTGACACCTTAAGAACTGGAATGAATGGAATGTCAGTTGCAGAGAGGTATTCTTTCAGGTGCCCCAACAGAAATAAAAGAACTCTTATCCAGGGAACGTGCAGGCAAAGGAAGATGTCGTCTGCCACCTATCCATATCTCAGTGTTGTTAAATGACGCAGCAACCCCTTACATGATTCGCAGAATGCCTTTCATTGGAAGGTGCACATGCAGTAGAAGGTTTGGAAGAAGTCATCCACAGATGACTTTTGTCGGTAATATCCTATAAAATATTCTGTCAATGGCAACTCACAAAGGAAAATTTCTAGATACATGTATGCATGACTTTCTTTTGGTTAATAGACTTTGCTCAAGTATTTTTAATACATTCTGTAGAGGATTCTCGTTATTTTGATAACACCTCCATGCATATGATGACGTGTCTCTTCACCACGTTCACTCAAAAATATCTGAATACCTATCAGAGGACATTAATATAGGCTGTTAGCACCCTTCGCCTTTGTGATGGTCTGAACGCTGCTGGGGCACATTATAGTGAGGTGTCTGAATGTCTATGGAAGAACGGTAACCAATTTTTCCTCAAGATCTGAAATCAGGGAGTGTAGTGATGTTAGACGCAGGGGTGAAGTCGACGTTGTAACTCATCCCACTGGGCTTAGGTCGTGACACTGCGCAGGCGATTCCATTTCAGAAACTTTATTGTCCACAAACCACTGCCTCACAAATGTTGCTTTATGACAGTGTGGAAGTGGTGGCAGTCTTCGATTTGTTGCTAGAATACTGGAGAGATACAGTCAGTCGACGAAGAAGATTGCTTACAAATCACTGGTGCTACCTGTGCTAGAATATTACTCAAATATGTGGGACCCATACCATATAGAACGAACAGGGTAAGTTGAACGTATACAAAGAAGCGAGGCACAAATGATTCCAAGTTTGTTTGACCTGTGGTAGAGCATCACAGAGATTCTGAAAGAACTGATTTAGCCGACACTTGAAACAGATTCAAACTAGCCCTAGAAAGACTACTTACAAAGTTTCAAACACGTGGAGTGGCTTTCAAACAGTCATCCTTCTCGCCCTCCACGCCTGAACGGAATTTGAGGAAACCCTAATAACTGGTACAATGAGAATACTTTCAGCCATGCACCTCACAGTGATTTGCAGAATATGGATGTAAATGTGGATTTTCATGCTAGTACAGTCAATCATCGATTGTGGACTGTTTCTCTGCCGTACGCAGTATACTATGCCGTCCTTTCTCGTTTAGAATTTTCTTAAGCACAAACACTCTGATAACGAAAATCACACCCACACCGTAACACTACCGCTTGAGTTCTTCGCTGTTGACACTACACATGACGGGAAGTAACGTGCTTGAGGCATTCTTCAAATCCAAATACTTTCATCGGATTGTCACAGAGCATAGTGTGATTCGTAACACCGAGTCACTCGTTTCCAGTCATCCACCGTCCAATGGCGTCAGTCTTTACATCAAGCGTCGCTTGAGTTCGACTGTGGGAATGTTTACCTTAGGGCGAGTTGCTCGACCACTGTACCCTATTATTTTTAACTCCCTACTCACAGTTATCGTGCTAGGTGCACTGCTGGCAGCTCTTTGGAACTGGTGAATGATCCATTCCGCTGATTTCGTGCGATTGTTTACATCCATCCTCCGCAATGCTTGATGGCCCCTGCCGATCGGTGCTTGAAGTCTGCCAGATCTTGGGTTACCTGTGATTGTTCCTTCACGTTTCCACATCGTACTCACACCGCAAACAACCGACGTGGGCAGCATTAGAAAGGTTGAAAGATCCGTGATGGTTTTGTTAATCAGGCGACATCCAGCGACTAGTCAGTGTTCGAAGTCACTGAGCTGTCCTGATAGATCGATTCTGCTGTTCCTGCTGCTCTAGTCACAACACAACACTCCCCGCCTTCTTTGGTACTGGTGGCTCCGCCTCTCATGACACTAAGTGTTCAATTCCGCATTACATAAGTGTGCCCAGATACTTTTGATAAGTTAATGTACACTCCCACACCGTCCTCACGACAACTGTCTCTTCTCCAGCTTGTAATGAGACCACTGTTTAGCCAGCCGCAGTGGCCAAGCGGTTCTAGGCGCTTCAGTCTGGAACCGCACGGCCGCTACGGTCCAAGGTTCGAATCCTGCCTCTGGCACGGATGTATGTGATGTCCTTAGGTTAGTTAGGTTTAAGTAGTTCTAAGTTCTAGGGGACTGATGACCTCAGAAGTTAAGTTCCATAGTGCTCAGAGCCATTTGAACCATTTGAACCACTGTTTACACAGACCGTACCAGTTCCCTTAGTCGGGGATTTATGATAGATTGTGCGGTTAAATATTGACAGTGTTTACAGACCTCCGATTGGTGACTACGTAAGTGCTTCTATAGTTTGTCTTGAACTGCTAATGTGTTTTTATACTGAAGTGGTATTTGTGTGAGAAAAGTAATGAAACTGACAGTACTACGAAAAATCTGGCAATGCTGTTTGGTAGTAATTGTATAGATCGATATGTTCATCCCTTCCAGACGCTGAGTTTGAGTTTCAGCTCTAAATGGTTCAAATGGCTCTAACCACTATGGCACTTAACATCTGAGGTCATCGGTCCCCTATATTTAGAACTACTTAAACCTAACGACGTCACTTAAACCTAAGGACGTCACACACATCCATGCCCGAGGCAGGATTCGAATCTGCGACTGTAGCAGCAGCGCGGTTCCGGACTGAAGCGCCTAGAACCGATCGGTCACAGCGGCCGGCTGTTTCAGCTCTGTACAGCCATCATGTGGTTTTTGAGAGCGCCCTCAGTGAAGTTGCGTTTTTGTTTTGTGTTACGAAAACGGGAGAACGGAATTTAGAGCAACGTTATGTCATCGGGTTTTGTATTAAACTTGGGAAATCCGCGAGTTGGAAAGTGGAAATGGGCCTATGCAGAACGTTCCTTATCACTGCTAGTCTCACGGTTGTCCGCCTTTCTAGCCGAAGGTTCAAGGTGACAAGTCGTCATATGGGGGACCCGAGTTCGTTTCCCGCTACTACCAGGGATTTTTTCTTGATGGGAGGACTGGACTAGCATGCACTCACATTCGTGATGCCAATTGAGAGGCTACGTGATTGAGAGATAGCAATCGGGAGTGCGGTGTGCTGACCCGATGCCCCTCCATATTGCACCCGATGATGAATGACTGATGAGAACGCTGCAACCGGTCGGCTATTGCGTGGTCTTCAGGGCCTGTCCGTGAGGGTTTCCGTTTTTTTTCAGTCTCATGTTTTAGTAGATTTGTAGCGTATGTTTACTCCGTCTGTAGCGCCACTGTCGTTTGTTTTCAGCCTCCAATAGTAAACTACGCAGAAGGTAGAGCGATACTTATGTAGTTCTTTTATGTGTGGTTTTATAGCTAAAATCTTCAATTCCTTGCCTGTCTGTGCAGTAGGATGTAAACGGGGTGCGCGCGGTGTGTGCAAACGCATGAGAAGTTATCCGCATTTGGTGGACAGCTGAAGACGTAGTTGGCCGCTGTTAGCAGTCAGCAGGCTGCTGCCTCGGAGTGTAGCGGCGACGGAGAAACTGGCACGTGTTACGCGACATCTCCGGTGTCGCTTCTCTCACCCGCCGGCTCTGCTGGCAAGGCGTCTTACAGCGCACTCGACGTGGCGGAATCACACTCACCGTTAGTCAGTGACCGGTTGTAACGCTTTTTCGCCGCTCGAGTCGGAGAGTCAATGTCAGGACTGATGGTCTGTGCTCTCCCATTCAGCCTGAGACAAGCGACAGCTCCCTCTACTGCGTCCGAGCAGGTACACGGGTTCAAAAATGGCTCTGAGCACTGTGGGACTTAGCTGCTGTGGGCATTAGTCCCCTAGAACTTAGAACTACTTAAACCTAACTAACTTAAGAACGCCACACACATCCATGCCCGAGGCAGGATTCGAACCTGCGACCGTAGCGGTCGCGCGGTTCCAGACTGTAGCGCCTAGAACCGCTTGGCCACTCCGGCCGGCAGGTACACGATGGGGGGGGGGGGGGGGCGGGGGGGAACGTTACACTACTGGCCATTAAAATTGCTACACCAAGAAGAAATGCAGATGATAAACGGATATTCATTGGACAAATATATTATACTAGAACTGACATGTGATTACATTTTCACGCAATTTGGGTGCATAGATTCTGAGAAATCACTACCCAAAAGAATCACCCCTGGCCGTAATAACGGCTTTGATACGCCTGGGCATTGAGTCAAACAGAGCCTGGATGGCGTGTACAGGTACAGCTGCCCATGCAGCTTCAACACGATACCGCAGTTCATCAAGAGTAGGGACTGGCGTATTGTGACGAGCCACTTGCTCGACCACCATTGACCAGACGTTTTCAATTGGTGAGAGATCTGGAGAATGTGCTGGCCAGGGCATCATTCGAACATTTTCTGTATCCAGAAAGGCCCGTACAGGACCTGCAACATGCGGTCGTGCATTATCCTGCTGAAATGTAGGGTTTCGCAGGGATCGAATGAAGGGTAGACCCACGGGTCGTAACACATCTGAAATGTAACGTCCACTGTTCAAAGTGCCGTCAATGCGAACATGAGGTGACCGAGACGTGTAACCTATGACACCCCATAGCGTCACGCCGGGTGATACGCCAGTATGGCGATGACGAATACATGCTTCCAATGTGCGTTCAACGCGATGTCTCCAAACACGGATGCGACCATCACGATGCTGTAAACAGAACCTGGATTCATCCAAAAAACTGACGTTTTGCCATTCGTGCACCCAAGTTCGTCGTTAAGTACACCATAGCAGGCGCTCTCTGTGATGCAGCGTCAAGGGTAACCGCAGCCATGGTCTCCGAGCTGATAGTCCATGCTGCTGCAAACGTCGTCGAACTGTTCGTGCAGATGGTTGTTGTTTTGCAAACGTCCCCATCTGTTGACTCAGGGATCGAGACGTGTCTGCACGATCCGTTACAGTCATGCGGATAAGATGCCTGTCATCTCGACTGCTAGTGATACGAGGCCGTTGGGATCCAGCACGGCGTTCCGTATTACCCTTCTGAACCCACCAATTCCATATTCTGCTAACAGTCATTGGATCTCGACCAACACGAGCAACAATGTGGCGATACGATAAACCACAATCGTGATAGGCTACAATCCGACCATTATCAAAGTCGGAAACGTGATGGTACGCATTTCTCCTCCTTACACGAGTCGTCACAACAACGTTTCACCAGGCAAAGCCGGCCAACTGCTGTTTGTGTATGAGAAATCGATTGGAAACTTTTCTCATGTCAGCACGTTGTAGGTGTCGCCACCGGCGCCAACCTTGTGTGAGTGCTCTGAAAAGCTAATCATTTGCATATCACAGCATCTTCTTCCTGTCGGTTAAATTTCACGTCTGTAGCACATCATCTACGAGGTGTAGCAATTTTAATGGCCAGTACTGGAGTTAACGGGATCTCCAATATTAGGTGTGTTACAGAGTCCATTTGGAAAACAGCATACAGGACTGGAAACAAATCCATTCTGGATTCGGTATGTTTGCTAGGGGAGCCTCATCTCAGATGTGGAAGAGCCCCTATCTGGACCTAAGGAGGGTAAATGGTGAAATCATCTTCAAGTTGTAGTTCATGTCGCCGTTCCTTAGTTTGTACAGGCAGCCGGAGTAATTGGTGAAGATGCTGGCCTCACTCACTGGATGCACTGACGGAATGCTTTGATTTGGAACCGAATAGATGGCCTCAGCCAGAAGTTCTGTTGATTCTTTGACTGTCTTGCCTGCCGATTTATGGAACTGCGTTATGCGGTGGAGAATTATAGGATTCCCCTTGATAGGTCAGGGTAGCACTACACAAAGAAAGCAGCTGCCTGGGTAGCAGAGTACTTGTAGAGTGAACATGGGTTTCATTTAGGCTAGGCAATAGTTTGAAGTCCTGTGATGAATGGTCGCCAGTGGATATGTAGAGACAGAAGTCAGATCGCTAGAAAGTAAAGACACTTTGAATGTCAATATTTTAACAGTGATTTTCCGAAATATTCGCCCGTTGCCAGTAAAGCTGCCGCATTCAAATTGTACATGGAGCCGAAACCTGAATGAAACCCGGAGTAAATAGCCCCGAAATATTTAACGAGACACAAAATGTAAATCGAAAAGACAGGCTAGGCGCCATAGGACGGCGAGTGTTCAATTGCACTCGACAAAAATATTGTATATATCGAGGTCAAAATAGAGTCTGACTGCGAAGGCATCTGGACGCGTGTAACTGTCGTAGGTGAACTAAGGTTAATCACCGAAAATTTTCACCGGCCACCCGATTTCACCTTAACAGTTGTAGAATCGTTCAAAGAAAGTCTACCATCCATAGTGCAGAAATACTCTGATCATGAAATATTAGTTGGAGGAGATTTTAACCTACCGAGTATAGAGTGGGACGTCTATGGATTCATTGCAGATGATACGGACAGTTTTGTGAAGTAGTTCGGAACATGTTATCCGAAAACTATCTTGGAAAATTAGTTCGACAGCTCACATCCAATGCAAATACCTCAGACTTGTAGTTACAGACGGTCCTGTCCTCATCGGCAGTGTCAGTACAGAGAGAGGTATTAGTGATCATGATGTGATCATAGCGACGATGGCTACTAACGTTAATAATCCATCAAGAAGCGAAGAA
Organism: Schistocerca americana; assembly: GCF_021461395.2. Lineage (NCBI taxonomy): Eukaryota > Metazoa > Arthropoda > Insecta > Orthoptera > Acrididae > Schistocerca > Schistocerca americana. The sequence continues at coordinate 470,646,508 of NC_060122.1, read as the reverse complement.
GTGTTTTCATACTGGAAAGAGCAGATAATCAGGTGTTAGCATCGTTCTTAGACAATGAATAGACATAATTTACACTGGAGTGCCAAAGAAACTGGTATATACATGCGTATTCAAATACAGAGATATGTAAACAGACAGAATATGGCGCTGCGTTCGGCAACGCATATATAAGACAACAAGTGTCTGTGGCAGCTGTTAGATCGGTTACTGCTGCTACAATGGCAGGTTATCACGATTTAAGTGAGTTTGAACTTGGTGTTATAGTCGGTGCACGAGCAATGAGACACAGCATTTGTGAGGTAGCGATGAAGTGGGGATTTTCCCGTACGACAATTTCACGAGTGTATCGTGAATATCAGGAATCAGGTTAAACATTTAATTTCCAACATCGCTGCGGCCAGAAAAAGACCCTAAAAGAACGGGACCAACGGCGACTGAAGAGAATCGTTCAACGTGACTGAAGTGCAATCCTCCCTCAGATTGCTGCAGATTTCAATGCTGGGACATCAACAAGTGTCAGCGTGCGAAACATTCAACGAAACATCATCGATATGGACTTTCGGAGCCGAAGGCCTACTCGTGTACCCTTGATGACTGCACGACACTAAGCTTTACGGCTCGCCTGGGCGCGTCAACACAGACAATTTATTATCGATGACTGGATACATGTTGCCTGGTCGGACGAGTCTCTTTTCAAATTGCATCATGCATATGGACGTATTCGGGTATGGAGACAACCTCTTGAATCCACGGACCCGCATGTCAGCAGGGGACTTATAAAGCTGGTGGAGTCTCTACAATGGTGTGGGGCGTGTGCTGTCGGAGTGATATGGGACCCCTGATACGTCTAGATACGGTTCTGACAGGTGAAACGTACGTAAGCATTCTGTCTGATCACCTGCAGGTTCATACCATTGTGCATTCCAACGGACTTGGGCAGTTCCAGCAGGATAACGCGACACCCCACACGTCCAGAATTGCTACAGAGTAACTCCAGGAACACTCTTCTGAGTTTAAACACTTCCGCTGACCACCAAACTCCGCAGACATGAACAGTGAGCATGTCTGGGATGCCTTGCAACGTGCTGTTGAGAAGAGATCTCCACCCCTTCGTACTCTTACTGATTTATGGACAGCCCTGCAGGATTCATAGTGTCAATTCCCTCCAGCATTACTCCAGACGCTAGCCGAGTCCATGACACGTAGTGTTGCGGCACTTCTGCGTGCTCGATATTACGCAGGTGTACTTGTTTCTTTGGCTCTTCAGTGTAATTCCAATACGGTGGACGAGAAGAATTATGAGCAAAGTGTAAACTGATTGTAAATCGCGCTCTGGAGGAGTATGTGTTGAGTCACTGGATTGAGAATGGAAAAGACCCGCTATGATTTAATAACAAAATTCGAAAAATGTTGATGTAAATGAGGCTGTTGCAATCATCGAAATGTCGACAGTCAAAAATTAGTAGAAACTCGGGTCTCTGTAGAAAAGAGAGATGCGCGAATCTTGCAGTAACTACCATAGTAGCGAAATATTTTGCCAAGAACCCGAAAAATATTTTGATCCTACGTAAAATCACTAAGCTGGGTTAAGGATTCCATCCAGTCACTTGTCGATCAGTCTCGTGTGGCAATGGAAGACCGCAGAACGAAAGCTGAAGTTTTAAGAAATCATTCACTCAGGAGAATCGTACAAACATATCGTCGTTTGATTGTCACATAAACTCCCGTAAAGAGGTCATAGAAACACGCATTTCTGTTGTTGAGAAGCAACTGGAAGAGTTGAAAAAAGAATAGGTCACCACATCCGGATGGAATCCCAGTTCGGGCTTTTTTTTCCCAGCATTGGCCTCTTACGTAGCTTGTTGCACTTCACGAATCTTTCGCCCAGGGCTAAGTCCCGAGCGACTGGAAAAAAGCGCAGGGGGCTGTTTCACATAAGACGGGTAAAAGAACGCACACGCAGAATTACACACCAATATACTTAAGATGGGTTTGTTGCAGAGTCCTTGTGCGTGTGCTAATTAGAATATAATAAATCACCTTAGACAGAAAAGCTTTTGGTCACAAATTAGCACGGATTTAGAAAGTATCGCTCACGTGAAACAGCTTCTCCTTTTCTCGTACCATATCCTGCGAACCATGAATGAAGGGCGACAATCAGATTCCGTATTTCTAGATTTTCGGAAAGCATTTGAAGCAGCGCTTAAGTGCAGACTATTAACGAAGATACGAGCATATGGAATATGTTTCCAAATATGTGAGTGACCTCGTTCTTACGTAACAGAACACAGTACGTTCTACTGGACAGCGGGCGTTCATGAGAGATAAGGGTATCGTCAGAAGTGCCCCACGGAAGTGAGATAGGATCGCTCTTGTTCTCTGTACACGGGGACGATCTGACGGATAGGGCGAGCGGCCATCTGCGACTGGTTCAAATGGTTCAAATGCACTGTGGGACTTAACATCTGAGGTCATCAGTCCCCTAGAACAGAACTACTTAACCCTAACTAACCTAAGGACATCACACACATCCATGCCCCAGGCAGGATTAGAGCCTGCGACTGTAGCGGTCGCGCGGTTCCAGACTGAAGCGCCTAGAACCGCTCGGCCACACCGGCCAGCTCATCTGCAACTGATTGCTGATGCCGCTATAGTATACGAAGAAGTGTTAGTGTTGAGTGTTTGTAGACTACAGGATGACTTAGACGGAATTTCTGTTTGATGAACGGTTGTTGCTGTTGTGGTCTTCAGTCCTGAGGCTGGTTTGATGCAGCTCTCCATGCTAGTCTATCCTGTGCAAGCTTCTTCATCTCCCAGTACCTGCTGCAGCCTACATCCTTCTGAATCTGCTTAGTGTATTCATCTCTTGGTCTCCCTCAACGGTTTTTACCTTCCACGCTGCCCTCCAATACTAAACTGGTGATCCCTTGATACCTCAGAACATGTCCTACCAACCGATCTCTTCTCCCCAATTCTATTCAATACCTCTTCATTAGTTATGTGATCTACCCATCTAATCTTCAGCATTCTTCTGTAGCACCACATTTCGAAAGCTTCTATTCTCTTCTTGTCCAGTGTTGAGTGTTTGTAGGATACAGGATGACTTAGACGGAATTTCTGTTTGATGAATGGTTGTTGTTGTTGTTGTTGTGGTCTTCAGTTCTGAGACTGGCTTGATGCAGCTCTCCATGCTACTCTATCCTGTGCAAACTTCTTCATCTCCCAGTACCTACTGCAACCTGCTGATGAATGGTTTTTTTTGGTCATCAGTCCACTGACGAATTCCTTTCCTGTGCTAACATCTTCATCTCAGAGTAGATGAATGGTAGCTTGTTTTAAATTACAAAAACCCAAGTTAATGCAGATGAGTAGGAAAAACGTCGTGTAATGTTTGGATACAGTATTAGTGGTGCGCTGTTTTACACAGTTACATCAATTAAATATCTAGCCGTAACGTTGCAAAGGGATATGAAATGGAACGAGCACATACACTCGGTAGCATAGAATGCAAATGGTCGGCTTCGGTATGTTGAGAGACATCTAGCCATAACATTGTAAAGAGATATGAAATGGACTGAATACGTAAATGCGGTAGTATGGGAGGCGAATGGTCGGCTTTGGTATATTTTAGGAAAGTGTAGCTCATCTAAAGAATGTCCCAGGAGAAATCGTCAATATCAGGGATATGAAGGGAGGCTCATTCGAAGCAAAAAAAAAAAAAACTTCACATGGATATATGCCCTATTCCGAATGGTTTCCAAGATAGAACACATTAAGGTACACTTTTTAGGCTAGATGCGCTCATTTATATGTATTACCGATTCAACCTTCCCGAACGAACTCGTTGATTTCAACCTCTTTGCTCAGGATAACTTTCTGCCATTAAACTAGCTTGCTGAATGCGCAGTTTATGGTGCGTTGTGAGTGAAGTAATGCGAGGGACTGAGAGTGTATTACAGAGGAGCATCGGTTAACAGTGTTTATACAAGCGCTGGCTAAAACTGCACATACCTACGCTAATGAAAAATATGCAGATATGGTGTACTCGTATGTCTACGGCTTCTGTGATGGTAGTGCTCCTGCTGCGTCGAAGAATATCGTCGGCACTTTCAAAACCTGGCGAATACCTGATCATAGAATATTTATCAGAATTTTCAGCACATTGCGTGAAAGAAGTATTCTTCCAAATTCCCGATTGTCTTCTGAACGCGTATGTCAACAACCCGTGCAGGAACATTAAAACATAGCTGAAATCGTGCAGCACAATTCTGCTACAGGCACACGGCGATTTTCTGCACTATCAGTGTCCCACGAACACGTGTGTGGCGAACGTTACAAGCGGAAAACTTGTACCCATTTCACACACATCGCGTCCACAGTATTCACAATGGCGCCAATGCCACCCGACTTGAATTTTGTCACTGGTTAAATGGCAATCGTAATTTGTTTCCATTAACACTGTTCACGGAATGGAATCAGCAATACAAAAATGGTTCAAATGGCTCTGAGCACTATGGGACTTAACATCTATGGTCATCAGTCCCCTAGAACTTAGAACTACTTAAACCTAACTAACCTAAGGACAGCACACAACACCCAGCCATCACGAGGCAGAGAAAATCCCTGACCCCGCCGGGAATCGAACCCGGGAACCCGGGCGTGGGAAGCGAGAACGCTACCGCACGACCACGAGATGCGGGCAATCAGCAATACACTTATTAATCATCGATGGTCGCAGCAAAATTTACACGCTACAAAGGAAAGCAATTTTCAGTTTTGGTTTTCAGTCAGTGTTTGGTGCGGCATGACCGGTAACAAGTTGACAGGTCCATCGTTTTAGACGAAAGAATAACGGGTCAGAACTACTTGCATTGTTTTAGGCAATTTGTTTGCTGAACGCCTCGAGAACGTTTCTTTGACCACGTGGACTGAAATGTGCTTCCAGCATTTTGTCAAACGTATGAGGGAACCGTGGACCTGTCCGTTGGTGGGGAGGCTTGCGTGCCTCAACGATACAGATAGCCGTACCGTAGGTGCAACCACAACGGAGGGGTATCTGTTGAGAGGTCAGACAAACGTGTGGTTCCTGAAGAGGGGCAGCAGCCTTTTCAGTAGTTGCAGGGGCAACAGTCTGGATGATTGACTGATCTGGCCTTGTGACACTAACGAAAATGGCCTTGCTGTTCTGGTACTGCGAATGGCTGAAAGCAAGGGGAAACTACAACCGCAATTTTTCCCGAAGGCATGCAGCTTTACTGTATGATTAAATGATGATGGCGTCCTTGTGGGTAAAATATTCCGGAGGTAAAACAGCCCCCCATTCAGATCTCCGGGCGGGGACTACTCAAGAGGAAGTCGTTATCAGGAGAAGAAAACTGGCGTTCTACGCATCGGAGCGTGAAATGTCAGATCGGGCAGGTATGTTAGAAAATTTAAAAAGGAAAATGGATGGGTTAAAGTTCGATATAGTGGCAATTAGTGAAGTTCGGTGGCAGGAGGAACAAGACTTTTGGTCAAGTGAATACAGGGTTATAAATACAAAATCAAATAGGGATAATGCAGGTTTAATAATGAATAAAAAAATAGGAGTGCGGGTTAGCTACTACAAACAGCGTAGTGAAAGCATTATTGTGGCCAAGATAGACACGAAGCCAACGCCTACTACAGTAGTAAAAGTTTATATGCCAACTAGCTCTGCAGATGACGAAGAAAATGATGAAATGTATGATGAGATAAAAGAAATTGTTCAGGTAGTTAAGGGAGACGAAAATTCGTCATGGGTGATTGGAACTCGATAGTAGGAACCAGGTTTTAAATTGTAAGACATTTCCAGGGGCAGATGTGGACTCTGACCACAATCTGTTGGTTATGAACTGTAGATTAAAACTGAAGAAACTGCAAAAAGGTGGAAATTTAGGGAGATGGGACCTAGATAAACTGAAAGAACCAGAGGTTGTATAGGGTTTCAGGGAGAGCATAAGGGAACAATTGACAGGACTGGGGGAAAGAAATACAGTAGAAGAAGAATGGATAGCTTTGATGGATGAAATAGTGAAGGCAGCAGAGAATCAAATAGGTAAAAAGACGAGGGCTAGTAGAAACCCTTGGGTAACAGAAGAAATATTGAATTTAATTGATGAAAGGATAAAATATGAAAATCCAGTAAATGAAGCAGGCAAAAAGGAATACAAACGTCTCAAAAATGAGGTCGACAGGAAGTGCAAAATGGCTAAGGAGGGATGGTAGAGGACAAATGTAAGGATGTAGAGGCTTATCTCACTAGGGGTAAGATAGATACTGCCTACTGGAAAATTAAAGAGACCTTTGGAGAAAAGAGAGCCACTTCTATGAATATCAAGAGCTCAGATGGAAACCCAGTTCTAAGCAAAGAAGGGAAAGCAGAAAGGTGGAAGGAGTATATAGAGGGTCTATACAAGGGCGATGTACTTGAAGACAATATAATGGAAATGGAAGAGGATGTAGATGAAGATGAAATGGGAGATAAGATACTGCGTGAAGAGTTTGACAGAGCACTGAAAGACCTAAGTCGAAACAAGGCCCCCGGAGTAGACAACATTCCATTGGAACTACTGACAGCCTTGGGAGAACCAGTCCTGACAAAACTCTATCATCTGGTGAGCGAGATGTATGAGACAGGCGATATACCTTCAGACTTCAAGAAAAATATAATAATTCCAATCCCAAAGAAAGCACGTGTTGATAGACGTGAAAATTACCGAACTATCAGTTTAATAAGTCACGGCTGCAAAATACTAACGCGTATTCTTTACAGACGAGTGGAAAAACTGATAGAAGCCGACGTCGGGGAAGATCAGTTTGGACCCTGTAGAAATGTTGGAACACGTGAGGCAATACTGACCCTACGACTTATCTTAGAAAATAGATTAGGGAAAGGCAAACCTACATTTCTAGCATTTGTAGACTTAGAGAAAGCTTTTGATAATGTTGACTGGAATACTCTCTTTCAAATTTTGAAGCTGGCACGGGTAAAATACAGGGAAGGAAAGGCTATTTACAATTTGTACAGAAACCAGATGGCAGCTATAGGAGTCGAGGGGCATGAAAGGGAAGCAGTGGTGGGGAAGGGAGTGAGACGGGGTTGTAGCCTCTCCCCGATGTTATTCAATCTGTATATTGAGCAAGCAGCAAAGGAAACAAAAGAAAAGTTCGGAGTAGGTATTAAAATCCATGGAGAAGAAATAAAAACTTTGAGGTTCGCCGATGACATTGTAATTCTGTCAGAGACAGCAGAGGACTTGGAAGAGCAGTTGAACGGAATGGACAGTGTCTGGAAAGGAGGGTATAAGATGAACATCAACAGAAGCAAAACGAGGATAATGGAATGTAGTCGAATTAAGTCGGTTGATGCTGAGGGAATTAGATTAGGTGATGAAACACTTAAAGTAGTAAATGAGTTTTGCTATTTGGGGAGCAAAATAACTGATGATAGTCGAAGTAGAGAGGATATTAAATGTAGACTGGCAATGGCAAGGAAAGCGTTTCCGAAGAAGAAAAATTTGTTAACATCGAGTATAGATTTAAATGTTAGGAAGTCGTTTCTGAAAGTATTTGTATGAAGTGTAGCCATGTATGGAAGTGAAACGTGGACGATAAATAGTTTAGACAAGAAGAGAAAAGAAGCTTTCAAAATGTGGTACTACAGAAGAATGCTGAAGATTAGATGGGTAGATCACATAACTAATGAGGAGGTATTGAATAGAATTGGGGAGAAGAGGAGCTTGTGGCACAACTTGACTAGAAGAAGGGATCGGTTGGTAGGACATGTTCTGGGGCATCAAGGGATCCCCAATTTAGTATTGGAGGGCAGCTAGGAGGGTAAAATTCGAAGAGGGAGACAAAGAGATGAATACACTAAGCAGATTCAGAAGGATGTAGGCTGCAGTAGGTACTGGGAAATGAAGAAGCTTGCACAGGATAGAGCAGCATGGAGAGATGCATCAAACCAGTCTCTGGACTGAAGACCACAACAACAACAATGAGGGAACATCTCAACCGCACTTACCCCAAGCGCTGAACTGATCATATACATTTGTGTTTAAGGGGTTGGATGAAATATGAGGTGTAGACACGGAAGGTCAATACGTAAGGTGAACTATTTACTTGCGTCATGGACGCTGCTGCCCTCATTACGGAACGTGCAGAGGCACTCAGACAAGCAACACAACAATAAGGAAAGTGAGGAGCAACTTTTCAAAATGCATAATGTCACAGAAAGCAAAATTTTCAAGAGGAGATGAAAACGTATACCGTAACAAGTATTTTATTATTTTTTCGAATTTTACACAAAACACTCAGGTAGAGCTGCCTAGCTCCTAGCTCCTAGCTGCCCTCCAGTACTAAATTGGCGATCCCTTGGTGCCTCAGAATATGTCCTACCAACCGATCCCTTCTTCTAGTCAAGTTGTGCCACAAATTCCTCTTCTCTCCAATTCTATTCAGTACCTCCTCATTAGTTATGTGATATACCCATCAGATCTTCTGCATTGTTCTGTAGCACCACATTTCGAAAGCTTCTACCCTCTTTTTGTCTAAACTATTTATCGTCCACGTTTCACTTCCGTACATGGCTACACTTCATTTCAGAAAATACTTCCTGACAGTTAAATCTATACACGATGTTAACAAATTTCTCTTCTTCAGGAACGCTTTCCTTGCCATTGCCAGTCTACATTTAATATCCTCTCTACTTCGGCCATCATTAGTTATTTTGCTCCCCAAATAGCAAAACTCCTTTACTACTTTAAGTGTCTCATTTCCTAATCCAATTCCCTCAGCATCACTTGATTTTATTCGACTAAATTCCATTATCCTCCTTTTCCTTTTGTTGATGTTCATCTTATACCCTCCTTTCCAGACACTGTCCATTCCGTTCCAAGTCCTTTGCTGTCTCTGACAGAATTACAATGTCATCGGCGAACCTCAAAGTTTTCATTTCTTCTTCATGGATTTTAATACCTACTCCGAATTTTTTTTATTGTTTCCTTTACTGCTTGCTCAATATACAGATTGAATAACATCGGGGAGAGGCTATAACCCTGTCTCACTCCCTTCCCAACCACTGCTTCCCTTTCATGCCCCTCGACTCTTATAACTGCCATCTGGTCTCTGTACAAATTGTAAATAGCCTTTCGCTCCCTGTATTTTACCCCTACCACCTTCACAATTTGAAAGAGAGTATTCCAATCAACATTGTCAAAAGCTTTCTCTAAGTCTACAAATGCTAGAAACGTAGGTTTGCCTTTCCTTAATTTATCTTCTAAGAGAAGTCGTAGGGTCAGTATTGCTTCACGTGTTCCAATATTTCTATGGAATCCAAATTGATCTTCCCCGACATTGGTTTCTACCAGTTTTTCCATTCGTCTGTAAAGAATTCGCGTTAGTATTTTGCAGCCGTGACTTATTAAACTGATAGTTCGGTAATTTTCACATCTATCAACACCTGCTCTCTTTGGCATTGGAATTATTATATTCTTCTTGCTACAACTATATTCACAAATGCCTAATGGCAAAAACCACTTTGAAGGATCATCGGAAAAGTAGTTGAAGCGAGCTTTGATCTTCACATAAATTTCGCTTTCACCTCCAATTTATTTCTCCATATGATTGCTTTCAGATAACTGATTTCATTTACATGCTTCAAATTTTTATGTAATTCCTTGTAATTAAGTAGACCCTATTTCCCAGTCTTTTCCCGAAATCCTTGTTTCATCCACTTCTGCATAAACTTTCTAGTATGTATTTGATTCAATATTTCTGAGATTTTTACAATGTTTTCTTTGTATTCGGCTAAAAACTCGGCCAGCAGGCAAAAAAGTGTCCTCGAATTAGAAAGCAGAGAAGTACATTAGTCACTTGCACTGGAGATTCTCTTCTAACAAAAATAGGCGAAAGTCTACGAAAAATACGCAGTTGGTCTCTATACACTCTCCATCTTAGCAGAACAAAGTTTTTACATCTGATTCCTGTATATCAAACAGAATGCAAAAAAGACGTACACGACAGTAGTGAAAGCGCATACCAATTGGGCAATGTTTGTCAGTTAACAAGTTTCACTTCAGTTCAACAATCTTACATTGCAGACAGCACTGCTTAATATCAGAAAATAAAATAAATGGATGAACTTTATGCGGTTTGCTTCATTCATACTAGAGGACAAAACGCTATTTGGCATTTGGTGCTTTTCCAAGCTCTTTTTGAAGGGTTTAAATACATTTGACGGGATCTGATTGCAAGAGTGTGTAGAATGGATCAGGATATACATGATTCCATACTAAACTCAATTTTGTCCGCCAGTGGACACAATGCGTGCGTTGAAAAGTTGCTTATTCATGTTTCCCAAGAGTGCATAAGTGCACTGCAACTGACGATGAGATATTCGAATATTTATCGGGAACTCTGTAACAGCTGTAATGTGACGTGTACGATAATGCTTAGAGGTGAAAGCGTTCGAAATACGTATTTTTCAATGATGCCGCGTGAAACGCAGGTTGTAATGTTTACTGTGTACACATGTAAACCTGACAATGTATTTAATAATATGGAAAATAAATAACAACATACGTTAAATGTGTTCTACCTCGAAAGCCATTTGAAATAGGGCACATGTCCTTATGAAGTTTTTTGCTTCAAGGTATTGTTCCTATCGTATAGCTGAATATTGACCATTCCTCCTGGGACGCCTGTGAGACCGCGTATAGAACATTTGTTCGACACATTCTTGAGCACTGCTCTAATTATTGGGATCGCCACAAGGTCGGATTGAAGGACGACTTCGAAGCAGTTACCGAGCGAAGAGGCGCAGCGGTTAGCACACTGGGCTCGCATTCTTGAGGACGACTGGTCAAATCCGCGTCCGGCCATCCTGATTTAAGTTTTCCGTGATTTCCCTACATTGTTCCACGCAAATGCTAGGGTGGTTCCTCTTATAGGGCACTCTCGATTTCCTTCCCCTTCCTTGAAACAATCCAAGCTTCTGCTCCATCTCTAATGACCACGACCTCGACGAGACGTTGAAACCTAACCTTCCTTTCTTGCTTCCTTCGAAGTTCAGAAGCGGTCGTCTTGATTTGTTACCAGTGGATTCTGTCAACATGCGAGTATTAAGGAGATGCTTCGTGAACTAAAATGGGAATTCATGGAGAAAAGACGACTTTCTTTTCACGAAACGTTGTTGAGAAATTTAAGAGAACCTGCATTTGCAGATGACTGTAGACAATGTACATTTCGCTCAAGGGCGGCGAGGGCACGATAAGAGAAATTAGGATTTCTACAGCGGCATATAGACAGTCGATTTCCCTCGCTCCATTCGCGAGTGGAACATGAAAGGAAATGACTAGTAGTGACACATAATACCCTGCGTACTGGTATGGTGGCTTGTGGAGTGTATGTATAGATGTAGATGAAACATTTGCTATGCAGCGACTTTGTGCTTGTGAGAGGGGGCAGTACAAACGAGACACAACTCCAAATCAAATTACGTGAAAGTTTTGCAGCGAAGCTCTCAGACTTCGTCAGAATTGCTTGCAGCGTGAGTTGCGCGTCTGTGAATACAGCAAGGCGCTAATTACTTTACAGCACTCTGGGTAATGTAAACTCGGCTGCAGTCGACAGAACGCTGCTCGCTCATTTCAGATCTCAATAACAAAACTTTTACTCTGCTCCAACTGAGTATATTTCACAGAATTACTCACATGATATGTCTGTCATTCTGATGCTACGATAATGTACCAGTTGGGGCGCCATACATACGGACAAGTATATTGGGAATTGATGAAATGTACAGTGATGGTTGAATTTCGAGGAAAATTAATTCTTATATCGTTAGCTTATGCATAAGGGAAATACATAATTTAAATGATCTGGACGCCATACTGATGATCACAAGCTAATGCCACAGTGTACATTAAGAGGCGATCAAAAATTATCCCTTAAGGGCTTGCTGCTACGTGAATGGAACTAGCGCGTCTCCGATGCGGGTACATAAGCACCGAGATGTAGGTGCATGCAGTAAACGCGGAAACGTGAACTATGGCAACGTTATTACCAAATGCATCCAAACTGTACCGACATGCTGTTGTTCTTTTCTTGGTTGTCGAAGGCAAACACCGGTAGATATCCCTCGGAGAATGAAGAATATGTATGGGGCAGCATGTCCTTTGACAACCACCGTTGTGGAATGGTGCTCCAAGTACCGTGCAAGGGGTGCTGCTGCTTCATGATAACGCATTGCCCAAAGCAAATGTCTTAACGCAGAAGTTACACCAACTGAAGTGGGGGACACCCGAGCACTCGCCCTGTAGTCCTAAACTCTCCCTATGCGATTATCACGCCTTCGGTCTCTTAAGAAAGGCCTTCAGGAGGCGATGATTCCTGTCGCACGATGATTTACAGCAGCTGGTATCTTCAGCCGGGTACGTCGGTGGAAATGGTTCAAATGGCTCTGAGCTTTATGGGACTTAACTGCTGTGGTCATCAGTCCCCTATAACTTAAAACTACTTAAACCTAACTAACCTAAGGACATCACACACATCTATGCCCGAGGTAGGATTCGAACCTGCGACCGTAGCGATTTTGCCTGATTGGCGTACCGATTCTGGACTGCGGCCTTCGAACGGGAACTTTTTGATCGCCTGTCATACAATCCTGAAAGAGTAGATGTCGAGAAAGTGATATGGAACTATGTGGTATTAGGAAATAAAACCTTAGCGTTGTTAAGTATATGTATTGTACCACTGAAAATAAGCATCATCATCATCATTTAAGACTGATTATGCTTTTCAGCGTTCAGTCTGGAGCATAGTCCCCCTTATAAAATTCCTCCATGATCCCCTATTCAGTGCTAACATTAGTGCCTCTTCTTATGTTAAGCCTATTACTTCAAAATCGTTCTTAACCGAATCCAGGTACCTTCTCCTTGGTCTACCCCGACTCCTCCTACCCTCTACTGCTGAACCCATGAGTCTCTTGGGTAACCTTGCTTCTCCCATGCGTGTAACATGATCTCACCATCTAAGCCTGTTCGCCCTGACTGCTACATCTATAGAGTTCATTCCCAGTTTTTCTTTGATTTCCTCATTGTGGACACACTCCTGTCATTGTTCCCGTCTACTAGTACCTGCAATCATCCTAGCTACTTTCATATCCGTAACCTCAACCTTATTGATAAGGTAACCTGAATCCACCCAGCTTTCGCTCCCATACAGCAAAGTTGGTCGAAAGATAAATAAGCATAAACAGTATAAATTCTACATCTACATAGATACTCCGCAAGTCATATTTAAGTGCCTTCACAGTTCTTTATTATTCCAGTCTCGTATAGCGCGCGGGAAAAACGAACACCTATATCCTTCCGTGCGATCTCTGATTTCCCTTATTTTATTATGGTGATCATTTCTCCCTATGTAGAGAGATTGAAGTTATATAACTTCCGTCCGTGCAACTGCTAAAAAATGCATTTCTATATTAACATACACGTTTAGTTTTACTCATCTGAAACATCGTTAGTGGTCTGGAATGAAACGTATTGAAGATTTTGGCTTGATTTCTAGATTTAAAAACAGTTCGTGACAAAGGATACTGACGTGTAATTTTTGTCTGATTTCCGGTTACATCTTATAGTATCGTCTGCTTGACGTTTCCGATGTATTTCTGCGTCTGGCACCGATCTTTTTGGCCCAGCTTCACGTTGGTTTGCAGGGTTACATATTTCTTGGTGTGAAATACGGCAAAATGCAGCGCCACTACTATCTGTGACGGGACAACAATTTCCATATTGAACTATTCATGCGAGACTCCCGATCCGCCTTCACAGCTTTACTTCCGCCAACACCTCCCTCCTACCTCTAAACTTCACGGAAGCCATCTTTCAGGAGAATTGGGAAGGAAGGAGAGGGGTGCTGGTGGGAGTAAAGCGCAGACTTTCGATCTGACGGCAAGTTTCAAAACAGCCCAAACTCTGCTGCGGGGTGAAAGTTCATTCTGAAGTTGAGAGGCTTGTATCTTGGCCGTGGCAAACTAGGAGCTCCGTCACGCCACAGCAAACTCCGGACAGTGCTCTCCGACAGTAACGTAGGGAAATCACACCGCCGGAAAAAATGCAACCCTCTCAAGGAAAAGGTCATTTTATTGATATGTGAGGTGACAGGTAGTTCATTATTGTCGGAGAATATGCTAACAAATTCAGACCAAATGAAACACACTTGTCACAGTAAAGTGTGCCCAAACAGTCGCATCAATGCAGAGTGTATCCCCCTCTAGAGACAATGCAATTACATATTCTCGCATGCAAGCGTTCATAAAGGTGATGAACAGCATCCTGCGATAGACTGCCACAATCAGCTTGCGCCTTTTATTGCAGTTCGGCAATGTTTCTTGCAAGCCCTGGAGAGTGAGTAAGTTCTCCCTTCATCATGCCCCATGCGTTTGCAGTTGGGTGGTTGTCTGGTGGGGTTGCTGACCAGCCGGTTGTGCACAATGAGGGGCGCACTGTGTCGCAGCATCCATTGGGCTGGCGTGCATTGTTCTACTGGATGCTGGAAGGGCATGTCACCTTCCTGTCAGGGGGGGGGGGCGGTGGCGGCGGGGGGGGGGGGGAATGGCGGTGGGGGTGGCAGGTGGAGTGGCGGTGGCGGCGGAGGCGGAGGGGGGGAGGGGAATGGCCTTTCTGTTGAGGGCATGACGGTGGCACGGGGATAACAGCCCTTGCAGTGTAGCAGACAATGGTTACTTTACATTGCAGAAACAGAAAATGTGACTGAGTTGTAACTGATGCCCCCTCCCCAGACCACGAAGCCTGGGATGGAACCTGTGTGTCGTGGGCGAATGCACTGTGGAACAGGAAGCTCACCACTCTACTTCTTACACATGGGCGTCTGTCTCTCGCCTGCTCTCATCACTGAACACAACAGAGCGCCGTCGCACTGTCAGGGCCGGCCGGTGTGGCTGTGCGGTTAAAGGCGCTTCAGTCTGGAACCGCGTGACCGCTACGGTCGCAGGTTCGAATCCTGCCTCGGGCATGGATGTGTGTGATGTCCTTAGGTTAGTTAGGTTTAATTAGTTCTAAGTTCTAGGCGACTGATGACCTCAGAAGTTAAGTCGCATAGTGCTCAGAGCCATTTGAATTTCGCACTGTCAGGACAACTCTTTCAGTAGACCAGAGTAGTCATACTTGGCGATGTCGTGGTGTCAATGGTAGCCTGGACAGAGGCGCACGTGATCTTAGTCCTACTACAAGCAGACGGTTCTCAATCGTCCCTGATGATGCAGCAGGTGGAACTTGGGCCCGGATGTCATCCCCAGATGATGACAGGTCGGCCACGCTGCTCGCTCAGTGCGTCTCTCTTGGCGTGCGTCTGTACTACACCGAGGTCCAGAACTTGGGACCACAGGTGTGGGTATGTTCCACATACTACTGGAGTGAGACGCGACACACCATCACCACATTGTGCCCCATTTTAACAATAATCCATCGATACATCCATCCAACACCTCTGGCCCACAATGTGTCCGTGTTCAATTGGCTGAAGCAGTTCGACAAGAGGACGTACTCGTCGGTGCAGCGTGGTTGTACCCTAGAATGAATGTTGCAAACACTGTTCACTTCTAAACCAACTCAGCACAGTTGTATTGTATTGTGTTGTATGTTAACCGGGGACGTAGAAGCGACAGAGAGGCTCCATCCCCGGCGCAGCCGCAGCGATCCACAATCCCACGACGACTACCGCAGTCCACTTCACCCCTCCGCCGCCCCACACCGAACCCAGGGTTATTGTGCGGTTCGGCCCCCGGTGGACCCCCAGGGAACGTCTCATACCAGACGAGTGTAACCCCTACGTTTTTGTGGTAGAGTAATGGTAGTGTACGCGTACGTGGAGAACTTGTTAGCGCAGCAATCGCCGACATAGTGTAACTGAGGCGGAATAAGGGGAACCAGCCCGCATTCGCCGACTCAGATGGAAAACCACCTAAAAACCGTCCACAGACTGGCCGGTTCACCGGACTTCGAGGCAAATCCGCCGGGCGGATTCGTGTCGGGGACCAGGCGCTCCTTCCCGCCCGGAGAGCCGTGCGTTAGACCGTACGGCCAACCGAGCGGGCTAACTAGCACAGTTAATGCCAGCAGGATCAAGACAGACGGTGCACAGGCAGCCCTCCTGAGCGCCATCGGATCGTGGCAGCTCTACAGTATGCACATATCTTCTCTGGTGCGACTGAACGCATTCGTTGGAGGTGACGTTTTTTTTTTTTTTTTTTTTTTTTTTTTTTTTTTTTTTTTTTTTTTTTTTTTTTTTTGCAACGTAGGTGACCACGATCTCCCCAATTTAAGACGCAGCACATGCTCACCACGCTCCTGATCGGACTCATCCTAACCTAAAAACACGCCAATTTCACCTGGATTTGTGCCACTCCAAAATTTTACAAATTCCATACATCCTTGGAGAAACATGCATTTCACTTCGCCTTCCGCTTCTAGGTGTCTTCTCCAACCGGCATCCTACACCAACACATACAGATGGGTACTTTCTTTTCTTCCTAGAGAACCTTCGAACGCAATGAAGCGGAAAACTCAATTGCAGTACTCGACACCCTATCCTCTAAACTCCCATCTTGGTACACCGCTGCCTCATTGCACCTACATCCTACTTTTCATTCACTTCTGTGCCTTCTACATACTCTCCCGTCATACTCCCCAACCATGCAATCCGGCACAATGTAAACCCTTCCTAGAAAACGTAGCCTACACCACTTCATCCCAGTCATATCCTGACGCATTCTACCGCTTCTCTCTCGTTCTACCTATCCACCCTTTCAGTACTACACTCGTATACCTTATGCAATACTTAATTGTTCCATCACTGTAAATAGTTTTACATCTTGATTACGAACATAATTTTCGTGCTTAGCCGAGACTAAATTTATATCATAACATCACTGACATAACAATCTTTATGTATTTTAACTGTCATGTAAAGCGCCTGTTTTTTCTCGATAGTAGCTGAATTGTTATCTGTATGTAGTACTTGAAACAAAAATATCACCTTATTTGTTTTACGTTGTACATTTTGGTAAAAAAAAAAATTGGAAAAGAGCATATGGCATCGTTGGCCGGGAGGCCCCATTCGAGGAAGTTCAGCCGCCAAGTGCAAGTCTTATTTCATTTGACGCCACATTGGGCGACTTGCTCGCCGGTGATGAGGATGAAATCATGATAACACGACACCCATTCCACGAGCCGACAAAAACTCCAAAGCGGCCGGGATCGAACCCGGGCCCGCTTGCATCGGAGGCAAGCATGTTTCCACCGAGCTAAGCAGGCGGACACCTTTCTGTAAAACACGTATCACTTAGGCTTCCAGCCGGACTTTTCGTGTGGAATTGAAATAAAAGAAAAACAGGTCCTTTCTATATCAAGGGGGTGTAGATCTTGGATCATAGTATTACAACTCACTATACTCTCCAAGGATCACGGTACTACCCTAGACTTCGAAAGAGTTTAAGCGAAGCGAGGTGGGTAAGTTTCGCGGAATGCCTGGTAAACCGGACTGACTGTTAAAAAATGATTCAGATGGCTCTTAGCACTATGGGACTTAACTTCTGAGGTCATCAGTCCCCTAGAACTTAGAACTACTTAAACCTAACTAACCTAAGGACATCACACACATCCATGCCCGAGGCAGGATTCGAACCTGCAACCGTAGCGGTCGCGCGGTTCCAGACTGTAGTGCCTAGAACCACTTGGCCATGACTGACAGTTAGTTTTTGCTCAAGAGGACTCGGTCAGACAAGGATTTGATCAGTGTTACTTGTTTCGTGGCGGTTTTTGTGTAGTTTCAACAAAGGGTGTGCAGTATGGCACAGAGGAACGACATTTCTGGATACTACAGTGGCGGGGCTATACAGGATCTAAAAATAACTGTCTAGAACGTACGACAGTGGTGTAAGGAAGACGAGAGGAACGAATAAATTGATACAGGACACTTGTGGTCTTATCAACTTCGGAATCAGCCTCAAACTGTACTAAAAAAGTCACTTAAGCTGCAGCGCAAGCGCGTCACTTGAGTTAATTTCTTTTTTTCACTAATATCGTTCCTGAATGGTTAAGTTTAGATCGGATTGTAAACGTAATTAGTTTTTGTATGACGTTTACAAAAGTCTGTTTTCTTCTGTTGCCTTTACGGGAATTAAACTAATAACGTTCACGACGTAGACAACTAAGCCGATGATTGAAGAGAGGGAGAGAATACTGAAAATCTCGCGCGGCGCGCATGGTCTGTAGTTTAGTTGGCTTCTACAGGCCAGTTTGAGGCTGAATCCCAGTTTGATAGAGAGCAAGTGTCCCGCATCAAACTGTTCATGACGACTTCCCCTACATCACTGTGGTACGCTGTAAACGGTTCTCATTTACCGCCCTGCATACAACGTAGCAAGAAGTGCAACTGCAGACTAAAACGCAACTCTTATTCCCCATGAGCAACTTGGTGTGCAACGCCAGTTTGGCGGAGTGCCTAATGAGAGTGATTAGCCTCGAGCTTTCCGTAGGTGGCCTTGTGAACGAAGTGGCGCATTCCGCAATCGTGTGTGCCACATACTGCCCTACAGGTTCATAGCCATTGGCAAACGACTGTTTCTAAAAGAAATTCGAGTCGTTAATTGTCTCTAAAAATGACCAAAATTCGCAGGGATAGCTGATGTTCGACTACTCTTTGAGATAGGAGTCTAACTGGTCTTTCCCCACGATTTTCCGAGTATACACATCAGGCTGCATTGCATGGCAGGGACGGGTGGTATATCACCGTTGTTCAGTCCCACACCCTAAGTTCCCACGTTGCAGTGGCGGAAACAATATCAACAATAGAACACAGCACGTAAAATCTGTAGCAGGGGAGGCGAATGGAAGATTCAAATTTGTTAGAAGAGCTCTGTGAAAGTGCAAGGCATCTGTAAACGAAAAGCACATAAGATGCAAGTGTGACCAATTATAGCTCCACCATTGGGAGTATTTATCTACTGTGTATGACAGCAGACATCAAAATGGTTCAAATGGTTCTAAGCACTATCAGACTTAACATCTGAGGTCATCAGTCCCCTACACTTAGAACTACTTAAACCTAACTAACGTAAGGACATCACACACATCAATGCCCGAGGCAGGATTCGAACCTGCGACCGTAGAAGCAGCGCGGTTCCGGATTGAAGCGCCTAGAACCGCTTGACCACAGCGGCCGGAACAGCAGACATCAAACGAGTTCAGAGACTGGTCAGTGTAGCCTATATAAAACTATAACAGAAATTCTCAGAGAACTTAAATGGATATATTGTAACCTCCCCACGGAAATATTTAAATGAATACGAAACCATGAACCAAGTGTAACCTCCGACGGAAATATTTTTATAAGTAACCATAACCAAGTGTAACCTCCGCACAAAAATAATAATAAAATGAATTTTCTTTTAATATTGTAACCTCTGAACAAAATTGGTTCCCATTTTTAGTCTCCGTACAGAAATGCATTCTCATTTAATGTAACCACAAAATTCAAATTCCCAAACCCGGAAACAATAAAAAAAAAATTCAGTAACCTGGTAAATTTTATGACGACAGCAGCGCTGCGCCTCGGCCCTGTATTCTGAATAAAAAAGGAAAAATTCTTACCTCAATAAAAACTGCGAATGTATCTGCTCTTACGTAAAATTTTTGGCACAGCTTCGTGCAATGCTGGCCTATATTTTTTCTGATTCTTGGAAGGAATGCTCATGTATTGGAAATATTCTTTAAATTGAAATGAATGCTTTTCTTTAAAAAATTGCTTTTTATTATAAAAATTATTATTGGGGCATTTTTTTAAAAAGAAATTAATGACAATCAATATACATTACTAGATATGCGCAAGGCTGCTTCTTTACCTTCTACAACAATACTCATCCTCCAGAGTCCCGACCAGAGCAGACTGCCGACACGCGCAGGCACGCGCCGACTCCTGCCGACTACAGCAGACTACTGAAGACTAATGCTTACTAGCACGGACTGAAGACTAATGTCGACAGACGCCGACTCGCGACAAGCAACAACTAACTACATACTACTCTCTGGTCAGAGACTCTGCCATGCCTCGCCCATCGCCGGCAACGCATACGTCTTACATAACCCTCCACTGGGAGGGCAAAAATTTGGCAGCGATGGTGAGTCAATTGGACTTGCCATGAGCAACAAATTTTTCTTAATTAACTAAGTTTACAATCACAGAATATATACATAAGTGCAGAACATGAAATAAAATATAGTGCACACGTACTCAGTACAGAACATATCAAGCAATGACAAAATGTATACAATGAGTACAAAACATACTAACAAATGACAAAAGTGCACACGCACTGTAGTACAGAACATATCATCAAATCACAAAATGTATAAGGAATGAGTACAAATCATATTAACAAATGACATAAAGTGCACACGCACTGTAGTACAGAACATATCAGGAAATCACAAAATGTATAGGCAATGAATACAAATCATATTAACAAATGACATAAAGTGCACACGCACTGTAGTTCAGAATATATCAGGAAATCACAAAATGTACAGGCAATGAGTACAAATCATATTAACAAATGACAAAAGTGCACACGCACTGTAGTTCAGAACATATCAGCAAATCACAAAATGTATATGCAATGAATACAAATCATGTTAACAAAATGACAAAAGTGCACACGCACTGTAGTTCAGAACATATCAGCAAATCACAAAATGTATATGCAATGAATACAAATCATATTAACAAAATGATAAAAGTGCACACGCACTGTATGTACTTTTTTTACTATTTTACAAGAACTAGGATAGGAAAAGGAAGGATTGCATCATGGTTGTAGCACTTTAGGTTGCACGCAGCTGCACTGAAAGTCCATATCTTTCTACAGAAGCACAACACCAAGTGAGACAATCTGAAGTTCTTTTCCTTGAAGTATTAATCAGTGTAGCCAAGACACTGAAATGTCGTAGCAATATTCTATATTATCATTTTGGTAGTACATTAGGTACACCAAACAGTGGTATCATAATAACATCTCCATCGCTCAAGGTGGTGGACAGCATGTCGTGTCAACACCACATTCTTGTAAGGTACACCTACGTAGAATTAGTGTAAAAACCAAATATAGTGCTCCATGATCATGAGGATAGACAGGACAAACGGATATTGCAGTAATTTCTGGCAATTAGGTCAGAAGGAGAAGGACATTAAGTCACATACTAGTCTTCATTGAGAATTACACTAGTCTAACAACTGATTTGAGTAACTGGTGGCACTCATCGCCCAGTTACGGAACATTTCTGTACCATGTATGAAGTATTACAGAATAATGTTCATAAATCATCTGATTACAGTGAACATTGGCACTCATTGGCCAGTTACAAACCATCAGAAGTCATCATTCAAAACAGGAGCTAATGAATGGCATAGTATTAACATAATTCACTTAGTTATAGTAATCATTGGCACTCATTGGCCAGTTACAAAACATATAGCAAGTATTGAATAGTACAAAACATCTTTCATCATTCAAGTGACATAAGACATTTAAAATGTAACACACTGTAACTATTACTCAAGGTCTGTGGTTAGAAAACATTACGCAGAACTCATCATTCAAGTGACATAGGACATAGTGAAAATGTAACATACTGTAACTATTATTCAAGGTCTGTGACTAGAAACATTACTCACAATTACTCAGACCTCTCTTAAACTGGTAGCATTATTTGGGGCTGGTGATACATTTTTTTTTTGTTTTTGTGCTACAAATGCATTGCGTTGGGATCGATAATTGATTGCTGGGACGTAACAATATTTGCAATTGACTTATTGCTGCAAATGAAGATGTGTAACGTCATTCGTCATGAGTCAGCTGTAGCAAGGTTATGAAACAAATAGAGTATATGTGATCACATTCATGAATGACACACACAAATGGGTAAGAAAAAATGCAAGTACTAGAACAGGTTTAATGACTAACTGCTTACAGCGTATTAATTTCGTGAATAATTTCTCCTGCAAAAAATACAAAATGGATTATTAAACTGAAAGAAGAAACGCATATTATGCTGAAAAGTAGTGAACTTCGAATTAACAGGTAGTGAAATGCGTATAAAATATATATGTTCTCTAGCTGTCCTTTCCAAAACCTTCAGTCATCATACCATGCGACATAAGACATACTGTCAAAACGAACTGCAACAAATACTTAAATAACTACATAGCATATCTTAACTAACAGTAAATTTATAAACTTCATCATTATTTTCATCTGCAAAGAAAAACTTCATTATCATTACTATCATCACCTGTAAAGAAAAACTTCATTATCCATATCACTATAACTCCATTATTATCATCATCTGTAAAGAAAAACTTCATTATCCATAGTAGCATACTCTTCATCACTATTCATCATCAGTCATTATCATCAGCAAAAAAGTCACATCATTATTCATTATACAACTATTCATAGTATAGAATTCCTTATTTATAGCATATTTCATAACTAAAACTAAGATGTGTAGTTCTGTCTGACAGCCTGCATCAATCGCCTCGTATTCTGAAAGAAAAAATTAGTTAAGACTGCTATCATACGATGTATATAGTATATTCTCGTTAATGCTTGTTAATTCTGATCCATATACTCTTCGTGACGAGGTATTGCATTTTTTTTCGTTCATTCCGAAGGTGAAATTCCCATTTCATAGTAATCCACTGTGGTTTGTTTCATTTATTTCTTTTATACGTTATTGCTTTCTGAAAATGATGAACAATGATTAATGTCTTGCATTTAAATCATATACCCAAGAAATAAAAACTGGTTTATAGTAACATAATTGAGCATACAGCATAGCATGACAGAAAATGTAATATGTCAAAAACATAGACAGTGTTCAGAGGCAAAAATGTACACAGAGTATCACAATGTAGCAGCAAAAAAAAGTAAAGTAGTCACGATGTTGAGATATCATAAGGCAAAATGTTAAAGTCAACTGGTCTTTGTTATATCTTAAATATTTCATAGTGCATACAAACAAAACAGGAAAACAATCATACATACATGAAAAATGGAAAATATGCAGAGTCTGATGTGTAACGACAAGAAAAGCGACCTGCTAACCTTACCTTGCCGGGCACTTGACAAGAAAAAATACGATAATCATCAGTAAGTGTTCATGTGAATATAATTGCATAAGTGGTCATAAAAAAATATTAGGAAATGGCATTACAGTGTGATAAATCATAAAGTATGTTCATTCAATAAAGGGTTTAATATTGGAGACATGGTGATTGCCCTTGCTTTTTCTGGTTCTCAAAGTTTCGACGCGTACTACATTGGGGTGAGGGATGCTGCGAATTCGATATGGACCTGGGTATAGAAGCTCAAATTTACTGCATCTACTCTTTCCTCTGTTGGATAAATAATGTGTGCGTACTAGTATCTTCTGTCCAATGTGAAAGTCACGGCGTGTACAAACCTGTTTTTGCTGTCTTCTCCGGCGCTCTGCGGCACGTTTGACGTTGTTCAGCGCAATGTCAATTATTTCATGGTGTCGTAGTCGACGAGATGTAGGAAAGGTTACTAATTCTTTAATTTTGTTAGGTGGTTCAACATTTTTCAGTATAACAGACGGAGATAGCATAGTAGATTCATTTGGTATGGAATTAATTACATCCTGGAATGAGAGTATGTGTGTGTCCCAATCAATATGTCTTTTATGGCAGTATATTCTACATAGTTTACCAATTTCTTTGATTAATCGTTCACAAGGGTTCGAAGAAGCATGGTACCTGGATATATAGATCGGAGAAATGTTTCTAGCTCGTAACATGCGTGTCCATATAGCAGATCGAATCTGTGATCCATTGTCGGAAATTACTTTCAACACATGCCCTACATGAAATAGAAAATGTTTTACAAATGCTTTCGAAACAGTTTTAGCAGTAGCTTTGCGTAACGGAGTGAAGGTAACAAATTTTGAAGTGAGTTCAACAGTGACAAAGATGTAGCAAAAACCTTTATTAGATCTGGGAATCGGACCAAAAATGTCTACAGCGGACATGTGTCTCAATTTAACAGGTACAATGGGATGTAATGGAGGAATATGTGAAGTCGTATCTGACTTAGCTTTCTGGCAGATTTTACATGACGCTAAAACTCGTCGAATACGTTTTTCCATGTTGGTAAAATAACAGTTCTGTCTCAGTATAAGAAAACATTTTCTGGCTCTGTAATGTGTGTAACTTAAATGAGTATACCAGATTAATTTGTTAACAAGTTCGTCAGGAATGCATAATAGCCAATTGTTGCTGTCAGGGTGAGAGCGGCGAAACAGAATATTATTGCGTACAGTGTAATGGTTTCTAATGGTAACATTACTCCTATCTTGCCAAAGGTGTTTAATCTCTTTCCACACGTTGTCTTTACTCTGCTCTTGTGCTATGTCTTGTAATGACGACGAAATGAAATTTTCAAATGCAACTTGTTGAATGTACATGACGCTGAAATTTGCTTTGCAGAAGTTGGTTGCGATGTCTTGCTGATTGTTGCTGAGAGAACGGGATAGTGCGTCTGCTACAATATTTTGTGTGCCGGGAATGTGAACAATTGTAAAATTAAATTCCTACAAATAAAGTTTCCATCTGCTTAATGTGATTGTTGCCAGCATCATATTTAAAGTACCAGGGAAGCAGGTTGCTAGCCTTACTTGCCCCAAGTCCCATTGGGTTTTACCCCTAACGGCTGAGGGACTAACCGGTGGATTTGGTAGTCTTTGCCGTATGAGCACAAAGGTGACCACGACTCAGAATATGTCCGAGATGCCCAGCCATATTCCAAAGTAACTGGTATCCCAACTGTCGGGACCACTTACTTGGTCACTCATATGTTGCCCGTGGTTCATGAACTAGGACATGACTACAGGAACCCACACCATGAAAATGCGATCAGTAATGTTTCAGATTTCGAGGTAGAATGGGATAGGAATGATGATGGAAATAGGATCACATTTGAGGAAGTGGAAAAAATGGTCAATAGATTGCAGTGCAATAAAGCGGCTGGGGTGGATGAAATTAAGTCGGAACTCATCAAATACAGTGGAATGTCAGGTCTTAAATGGCTACACAGGATAATTGAAATGGCCTGGGAGTTGCGACAGGTTCCATCAGACTGGACAAAAGCAGTAATCACACCAATCTTTAAACATGGAAACAGAAAAAATTGTAACAACTACAGAGGTATCTCTTTATCAGCGTTGTGGGTAAAATCTTCTCAGGTATTGTTGAAAGGAAAGTGCGAGTATTAGTTGAGGACCAATTGGATGAAAATCAGGGTGGGTTTAGGCCTCTTAGAGGTTGTCAGGACCAGATCTTTAGCTTACGGCAGATAATGGAGAAGTGTTATGAGTGGAACTGGGAATTGTATCTATGCTTTATAGATCTAGAAAAGGCATATGACCGGGTTCCTAGGAGGAAGTTATTGTCTGTTCTAAAAGATTATGGAATAGGAGGCAAACTTTTGCAAGCAATTAAAGGTCTTTAGATGGATAGTGAGGCAGCAGTTAGAGTTGACGGTAAATTGAGTTCATGGTTCAGAGTAGTTTCAGGGGTAAGACAAGGTTGCAACCTGTCTCCACTGTTGTTCATATTATTTATGGATCATATGTTGAAAAGAATAGACTGGCTGGGTGAGATTAAGATATGTGAATACAAAATAAGCAGTCTTGCATATGCGGATGACTTAGTTGTGATGGCAGATTCGATTGAAATTTTGCAAAGTAATATTTCAGAGCTAGATCAGAAATGTAAGGACTATGGTATGACGATTAGCATCTCCAAAACGAAAGTAATGTCAGTGGGAAAGAAATATAAACGGATTGAGTGCCAAATAGGAGGAACAAAGAACAGGTGGACGGTTTCAAGTGCTTAGGATGCATATTCTCACAGGATGGCAACATAGTGAAAGAACTGGAAGCGAGGTGTAGCAAAGCTAATGCAGTGAGCGCTCAGCTAAGATCTACTCTCTTCTGCAAGAAGGAAGTCAGTACCAAGACTAAGTTATCTGTGCACCGTTCAATCTTTCGACCAACTTTGTTGTATGGGAGCGAAAGCTGGGTGGATTCAGGTTACCTTATCAACAAGGTTGAGGTTACGGATATGAAAGTAACTAGGATGATTGCAGGTACTAGTAGATGGGAACAATGGCAGGAGGGTGTCCACAGTGAGGAAATCAAAGAAAAACTGGGAATGAACTCTATAGATGTAGCAGTCAGGGCGAACAGGCTTAGATGGTGGGGTCATGTTACACACATGGGAGAAGCAAGGTTACCCAAGAGACTCATGAATTCAGCAGTAGAGGGTAGGAGGAGTCGGGGCAGACCGAGGAGAAGGTACCTGGATTCGGTTAAGAATGATTTTGAAGTAATAGGTTTAACATCAGAAGAGGCACCCATGTTAGCACTGAATAGGGGATCATGGAGGAACTGTATAAGGGGGGCTATGCTCCAGACTGAACGCTGAAAGGCATAATCAGTCTTAAATGATGATGATGATGATGATGATGATCTGCTTAATCTGTCGTGTGTAAATTTAGCGGAAAGTAAAAACTGTATCGCTCTATGGTCTGTATAAACGGTCGTATGTCTTCCATAAAGGAAATGCCGAAATCTCGTAAATACCCATACAACACGTAATGTTTCAAGTTCTGTAACAGAATAATTACGTTCAGCAGGTGACAGAATGCGACTCGCAAAGGCGATGTTTTTAATTACTGTAGAACCATCTTCTTCAATTTCCTGAAAAATGTGTACGCCTAAAGCGGTGTTAGAACTGTCGGTGGCAATGGAAAAATTTCTAGTAAGATCTGGGTGCGATAAAAGTGGTGCATTCAACAAAGCATGTTTCAGGTTCATAAATTCAGAATGTGCTTGCTTATCCCAGGACCAAATAGTGTTTTTACCTGTCAATTGACATAATCTAGGGGTGTCTAAAGCAGAGTAATGAATAAATTTACGAAAAAAGTTAATTAAACCCAAAAAGCTGCGTAGTTGTTTCTTCGTCGTAGGAACAGTAATGTCACGTAAAGCTTGAAGTTTTTCCGGGTCAGGCGTAATGCCCTCTGCTGAAATTACATGTCCAAGAAATTTTACAGAAGTTTTACCAAAGTGCGATTTACTGAGATTAACTGTGAGTCCTTGTGCACGAAAAGTTTGCAACAGTTGTTCAAGAATCAGATTGTGTTCAGACCAGTTAGCTTCTGCAATAAGAATGTCGTCTACGTACGTTGTGATTCTGTCTTTAAGTTCTGTCGGAAGTATTGTATTCAAACAGTGAATAAATGCTGCTGAAGAAATAGTTAAACCGAACGGTAATTTACAAAATTGATATCAGTCACCAAAACAGAGAAAAGCCGTGTACTTTCTGCAGTTCGGATGGAGTTGAATTTGCCAAAATCCCGATTTCAAATCTAATGTGGAATAAATAGCAGTACCATGAAATTTCTGTAGAAGTTCTTCTAGTGTCTGTGGGCGATCTGTTTCATTAATAATAATGTCGTTGATGTGACGCGAATCAAGTACAAGGCGAAGTGAACCATCCTTTTTCTTAACTTAACAATATGGAGCGGGTTTATGTACGGACTAACTGCCGGTTCAATAATTCCTTGGTCAAGCATAGCTTGCAATTCTTTCTTAACTTGCTCTCTGTGAATATACGGAATGGGATAATGTTTGGCTTTAAATGTGTCATGCTGTTTAACTTGAAATTCATACATAAAACCGGACATAGTACCAGGAAGGTTGTCAAAAACTGGAGCTTGCTGTAAAAGAATTTTGCGTAGTTGTGTGCGTTCGTCGTTTGTATTTGCACTGCTCTGTTTAACTTTATCATAAATCATCTGTATAACGTCATAGTCGGCTTCGTCTGAAGTATTATAGTTGTATACGTACGTATCTGTGAACAATGTGGAATGACAGTCTATGTTACGTGATGCGGAAATGACCTCTGTACGATTAATTGTTTGTTCTTCTGCAGGTAAAAGTGCTGAAATTCTAAAGCCAGTTGTACATTTTCATCCTTTAACATTAAATAGGAATTTTGAAAGTCAATAATTGCGTCGTGTTGTACCAGAAAATTCGTAACTAAAATAACGTCTGTCGTCAATAAGGGAACAATCCAAAAAATTGAGTGAAATGTATGACCTGCAATACAAAATGATAAATGTGTCTGTAATTTAACATCTACTCCTTTATTAGATACTGCTCCTTTTACTTTCGTTTTGCCTAATGGTAACGTAGGATAAGTATTCTATTTGTTACATTCGTTGAAAGTTTCCTCATTTAAAACTGACATAGGAGATCCAGAATCGACTTCTGCTGAAAATTTCGATGATCCAATTTTTACTTCAATGACAGGGTGAGAAATGGTTTTTTCAATAACTGGTCTTTCCTGCAAAAGAGTGTCTCGGATGTCTTCAAAAGTAATAACATTTTCGTGAACAAGATTCTCTGTGTCAAAAGTATTGCTTGCGTTACTGGAAGATGCAACCTGTACTGTATCTAGTCAAATTCTATCAGACGTGCTATTATTTGCGGGAGCATGCTGTGGCATTTCAACTATTTGTACGGTTCTGTTATTTCTTCCTGACGTATTACGTTCGGGATGATATCTACTGTCTGGTTCATTCATGATAATCTGTTGTTGTGGATGATTCTGCTGCTGATAAGACCGACTGTTATTAAATGTACGCTGAAAATTGTGTTCATTACTTTTACGTCTGTCATGATGGTCATTTCTATACGGTGCATTGCGATAAGAATTGAAATAATGTGTTTTCTGTACGTACTGATTTCCTTGATGCTGTGCGTTACTATTTGTTGGAGCTGACGCCATACGTGTAGGCGGCGAAACATTGGTTTGTTCCTTGTAGGCGGCGAAACATTGGTTGACCTTGTACATTACATTGTTGGTTAGGTATGCTAACCGGTTGGCTTTCACGCTGTTGCGGTGAAAAACGTCTATTGTTACCAAAATGTGGTTCCTGTTGCTGATAATTTTGTCGATACTGATAATTAACATTTTGTCTGTTATTAAAGTTCTGGTGGTTGTCGTTCCTGAAGCGTCTATTACCTTTGCTGTTGAAATTGCGTGGCTGATCGTAATTGCTGTATGTTTATTGACCTTGTTTATTATATGAAAAATTTCTGTTTATAAAGGAATAATCCGATTGCTGCACTTCCAAAATGTGCGGAATGTGCCGCATGCTGTGACGTGTTATTGGTTGAAATGGCTCTGAGCACTATGGGACTCAACTGCTGTGGTCATAAGTCCCCTAGAACTTAAAACTACTTAAACCTAACTAACCTAAGGACAGCACACAACACCCAGCCATCATGAGGCAGAGAAAATCCCTGACCCCGCTGGGAATCGAACCCGGGAACCCGGGCGTGGGAAGCGAGAACGCTACCGCACGTGTTATTGACTGAAATATTTTTCATCTCTGTCACTTCTTGCTGCAAAGTTGACAATTTTCTACGTAATGTATTATTAGACGAATCTATCTCACTGATCGTCTGCTGTAAATTTTGGAATTCAGGTGCTTGATTAAACGAAACCGGTGAAGTATCGTCTGATTTGCTGTCATTATTACTTTCAATAACGTCAATACGACTGGCCAATTCATCATATTTTTCAGTCAGTATTTTTACCTGATCATCGGTTTTAGTGTCAGAAGCATTAATTTGTTTTTGTATTTTACGTGTGGTTTCGTTCAATTTTTTAACGTCTGCTTTGATGACATCGGAATCCTGTATTAGTTCTAATTATTCGAGTCTATCGGTCACTGTCTGAAAGTCTACTGTGTGTGTATCTGTTTTTGATTTAAGATCGGAAATTTCATCACGCAATTCGATGTTCAACTACTTGATAGTATTAATTTCGTCTGATACTGTAGCAATATTGTTATCTACGTATGTTTTCGCCTTCGTAAACAATTTACGCTTATCTTCCTGTCTCTGTGCGGTAATTGTTTCCATGACTTGTCGTTTTACTTTATTTTGTTCCTGTATGAATTTATGGTAACGCGTTTCACTGTTTTGTAGGTGGTGATTAAAACGTTCGTCAATTTGACTGTTCTATTGGTCGAATTTCGCATCTACTTTTGCATCCAGTCTGCGTGAAAGTTCTGCTGACATTAATTTAAACTCGTCGCGTAACTGTGTTGCGTTTTCAGAGCATTGTTTACCGACTGCACTAATTTCGTCTCTAAGTGATTCTGTTGTAGCTGCTCGCGTATTCCTTAATTCTTGAGCTACAGATCTAATTTCTTCACTACTTTTCCTAGCACAAACCTTAATTTCCTCACGTAATTGTTCTTTAGTATGATGACATTGCGCGGCAACGGCTGCAATCTGTTCACTAAGCTGTTTGGAATTGTTATCTAGTTTTTCATTAAGTTGTTGTTTGAGATTTTCATTATTTTCATTAAGTTGTTGTTTGAGATTTTCACTAAGTTGTTTGTGATTGTTGTCTTGTTCTTTTTTCGACTGTTTAAGACTTTCATGAATTTGTTTGACATTTTCATTATTTTGTTTGTTTGATTCATGAAGTTGTAGCAATAATGCCATAACTTGATCCATGTCAATATTGCCTACTCTATTCTCTGGACTATTTAATGGCGTACCTGCAATTGTCACGTTTTGTGTAACCATTTGGTCATTCTGTAACTCTTGAAATCGAATGTGCACTGTTGGATACTACCTCGGAATCAAATAAATCTGACGTATTTTGATTACATTGTTCATTTTCGTTAGAAAAATTTATCTGTTCACAATTCAAATTTTGCAAACCAGGTGTGTTAAACTGGGCAGCGTTCATTGTAACAGAACGTCCCGCGTCATCAATTGTCGTTAAATTAACAGAGGACACAACTGAATTTGTTTGCTCATCATTAGCATTAAAATCACTACTAGTGGTCGGTACGCACTGATTGTCTGTAAATGGAGGACTGTCACTATTACACTGAGTGTTGCAAGTACTATCGGTCAAATTATTCGAGTCGGCTATTTCACTCATTGTACATCGCGATGTAGTGTTAACAGTTTTTCGCGGCATTTTTCACAAAATCAAAATTAAGCACAAATGAAACAAGGACAATGCAAAAATGCAACAAACAATTACAACAAAGAGCAACAAATTGCCGATGATCTGTGAAAGAAAGAGTGACAAATTAGTAAATGCGTTGCGCCAGATGCAAACTACATTTAAGTAAATAAGAGCAGATATATGACTACTTATCCGAAGATTCACAAAGAAATACGATCCTGGCCGGATGTCGCCAAGTGTAGCCTCCCCACGGAAATATTTAAATGAATAAGAAACCATGAACCAAGTGTAACCAAATGGTTCAAATGGCTCTGAGCACTATGGGACTCAACTGCTGGGGTCATTAGTCCCCTAGAACTTAGTACTAGTTAAACCTAACTAACCTAAGGACATCACAAACATCCATGCCCGAGGCAGGATTCGAACCTGCGACCGGAGCGGTCTTGCAGTTCCAGACTGCAGCGCCTTTAACCGCACGGCCACTTCGGCCGGCCAAGTGTAACCTCCGACGGAAATATTTTTTATAAGTAACCATGAACCAAGTGTAACCTCCGCACAAAAATAACAATAAAATGAATTTTTTTTTTTTTAATATTGTAACCTCTGAACAAAATTGGTTCCCATTTTTAGTCTCCGTGCAGAAATGCATTCACATTTAATGTAACCACAAAAATTCAAATTCCTAAACCCGGAAATAATAAAAAAAAATTCAGTAACATGGTAAATTTTATGACGACAGCAGCGCTGCGCCTCGGCCCTGTATTCTGAATAAAAAAGGAAAAATTCTTACCTCAATAAAAACTGCGAATGTATCTGCTCTTACGTAAAATTTTTGGCACAGCTTCGTGCAATGCTGGCCTATATTTTTTCTTATTCTTGGAAGGAATGATCATGCATTGGAAATATTCTTTAAATTGAAATGAATGCTTTTCTTTAAAAAAAATACTTTATATTATAAAAATTATTATTCGGGGCATTTTTTTAAATAAATTAATGACAGTCAATATACATTACTAGATATGCGCAAGGCTGCTTCTTTACCTTCTACAACAATACTCATCCTCCAGAGTCCCGACCAGAGCAGACTGCCGACACGCGCAGGCACGCGCCGACTCCTGCCGACTACAGCAGACTACTGAAGACTAATGCTTACTAGCACGGACTGAAGACTAATGTCGACAGACGCCGACTCGCGACAAGCAACAACTAACTACATACTACTCTCTGGTCAGAGACTCTGCCATGCCTCGCCCATCGCCGGCAACGCATACGTCTTACAATATGTGGGAGAAAGGCGAGTTCATTTTCGCAAAACCCTGTTGGTAAATATAGAGAGCTGGTTTCGAGGAGTTCTGTGTGACCATTATTTTGCCAGCGTCGGATAACTCGTGTATGGATCACGGGAATAAGAGATATTAGAGCGTGTATAGAAGCATATAGACAGTCATTTGGCCCTCATCCTATCAAACGAACTCATTTCGTATCCCCACTCTCTTCTGGCGTGAACGAGGAAACAGCTCGCCAAAACTTGCATCGACAAATGAAGGCCCACGACCAGTGGACGTCTATGAACGAGAGGAGACTACCTTCACGAAAATAAGAAACATCTGACCAGCCCAACGAAAGCACAAAACAAAGTGCTTTAAACGTTTGAAATATGCAACGGCTATGCTTGGCGCCAAGTTGTCGCTGTGCGATCGCGTCGGAGCGCATGTTGGTTGGTTGGTTAGTTGATTTGGGGTCCAATCGGATTAGGGAAGGATGGGGAAGGAAGTCGTCCGTGTCCTTTCAAAGGGCGATTTAGGGAAATCACGGAAAGCCGGAAACAGAACGGCCGAACGCGGGTTTGAATCGTTGTCCTCCCGAATGCGAGTCAAATGTGCTAAACACTGCGCCACCTCTCTCCGTGGAGCGCACGCCAGACACGTAACGTCAAGGTAATACGCCGTACAATCGTCCCCAAAGTACATGAGAAAAGACTCGTCTTTTCAAAGTCGCCTTTGTCCACAAATCTTCAGGCGTGGCTAACAAAAGAGAGACTCTGTGCTGTCATCGCCCTGTGGTGTGGAGCAGAGGCGGCTCATGGTGTAATTTTTATTATATTAGTGAAATCAATATTGCTCCTACATTGCCATATTAAGACGTGCATCAAACTACGCAGAAAAGGGACGAGTGAGTGTTCAAATGGTTCAAATGGCTCTAAGCGCTATGGGACTTAACATCTGAGGTCATCAGTCCCCTAGACTTAGAACTGCTTCAACCTAACTAACCTAAGGACATTACACGCATCCATGCCCGAGGCAGGATTCGAACCTGCGACCGCAGCAGCAGCGCGGTTCCGGACTGAAGCGCTTACAACCGCTCGGCCACAGCGGCCGGCTATCTACTTGTTGGATAGCAATGATTTCTTTTTTAACGTAGTAGTGTTCTTCTTACGTCTATTCATTATCTGAAATTAATCTTAAAATGTGACTGAAATTGATATATGTGAAACGAGCCATTCATAAAGTTGACACACGCTTTTCAACTTTTAAGAAATACCAACTCCCGTCCCCCATCACTTTACATGTCACAGAGTACTGTGCACTCATACTCCACGTGACGACCTCTCGTTTGGAAGTAATGCTGCACTCGTCTCTGCAGTGAGTTACGAGTTCTTTCAAACACCCCAGCATGATCACGTAAATCCGGACAAGACTATACAACTCTCTGCTCCAGATTTTCGGCCATATCGAAAGGAGTGTTATATGCTTCGCTTTTGTGATGGCTAAGATGTAAAGATCCAGAAAGTCGGTGCCAGGTGGCGTTAGAGGTCTGGCCATCATGGACCGTATAGGACCATGTCTTACATCAGCAGCAAAATGATCTGCGCTTCATAATGAACTTGTCACATTCCCCAACGTTGAGTAAAGGGTAATGATGTAAATTTTGCAATATGCGTTGTTATAACTGACTATCCACAGTTGTGAATTGTTGACTAGGAGAGCACCTGTGGTCTACCTGTAGCGCCTTTGATTATCAACCAAAATGTCCAACCCAGCATTGGTGGTTGAAGAATTCCGGCATAAAAAGTAACCCCCATTCAGCCAGCGGGCTTTCAAAGAGGGCGGAGGAGCGGACAGAGGTTCAGCGCACTCTCTTGTCCTTGGGTTGGGAAATTACTAGTAAAGGCGGCAGAATTAGCAATGATCAAACGGCATGAGGCTGCAGAAGGCAACGGGAACCACTGCGTTAAAGACACGTGATGGGTATCCACAGGACATGTGGCCTGTAATTGAAAAAGTATCGTGATGATGAGGGGACGAGAGGACTGCCAGGCGGGCGGGGGGGGGGGGGGGGGGGCGGGGGGGGGTGTCAGGAGAACAAGATTGAGTAACCAACGAAAGGTCAACGTTTTAGAAGTCGAGGCGTATATTGTCAGAAGCTTGAATGTGGTAGGTAAGCTAGAGAATCTGAAAAGGGGATATGCAAAGGCTCAATCTGTATGTTTTTTAATGGGGGCCAGTGAAGTGAAATGGAAAGAAGGCAAGGATTTCTGCATAACTGAGTATAGGGTAATATCAACAGAAGCAGAAAATGTTATAACGGTAGAAGGGCTCGTTATGAATAGGAAGGTAGGGTAGACTGTGGGTTACTGTGAACAGTTCAGTAATAGTGTTGTTCTCATCAATGTGATCAGCAAACCAACACCGACAACGATAGTTCAGATATACACGTCGACGTCGCAAGCCGAAGATGAACAGATAGAAAAAGTACACTCATGCTTATAAATTAAGGATAATGCTGATACATGGTGAAACAACGCTCTGGTGGGCGGTCTGAGGGTTTAAATCACCTCGGGGTATGACAATGCGGTGCATCTGACCTGCGGTCGTCGCACGGTGGCGCTGGCAGCAGTCCACATACGCAGAGGTGCATGCCAGAGTACGGTGCAGCGAGTAAGTGTGCAGACGTTTTCAGACGTGCTAATGGTGACTGTGTGTTGAAAATGGCTCAAAGAACACATATTGATGACGTTATTGGGGGTAGAATACTAGGGCGACTGGAGGCTGGTCAAACACAGCTGGTCGTAGCACGGGCCCTCCGTGTGCCACAAAGTGTGATCTCAAGACTATGGCAACGATTCCAGCAGATAGGAAACGTGTCCAGGCGCTACAGTACGGGACGTCCAAAATACCCAACGCCACAAGAAGACAGATATCTCACCATCAGTGCCCGCCATGGAGAACTGCAGGTAGCCTTGTTCGGGACCTTACCGCATCAATGGAACAGTTGTTTCCAGACACACAGTCTACGGACGACTGAACAGACATCGTTTATTCGCCAAGAGACCTGCAAGGTGCATTCCACTGACCCCTCGTCACAGGAGAGCCTGTAAAGCCTGGTGTCAAGAACGTAGTACATGGTCATTGGAACAGTGGTCCCAGGTTATGTTCACGGACGAGTCCAGGTGGCGTGAACCAGGCACCAGATACCAACCCCTTAATGTCCTTGAAAGGGACCTGTATGGAGGTCGTGGTTTGATGGTGTGGGGTGGGATTATGATTTGTGCACGTACACCCCTGCATGTCTTTGACAGAGCAACTGTAACAGGTCAGTTGTGTAGGGGACGTCATTTTGTACCAGTATTCCCGCCTTTACAGTGGTGCAGTGGGTCCCACCTTCCTCCTGATGGATGAAAACGCACGGCCCCACCGAACTGCCACCGCGGAGGAGTACCTTGAAACAGAAGATATCAGGCGAATGGAGTGGCCTGCCTGTTCTCCAGACCTAAACCCCATCGAGCACGTCTGGGATGCTCTGGGTCGACGTATCGCTGCACGTCTTCAAATCCCTACGACACTTCAGGAGCTCCGACAGACACTGCAAGAATGGGAGGCTATACCCCAGCAGCTACTCGACCACCTAATCCAGAGTATGCCAACCCGTTGTGCGGCCTGTGTACGTGTGCATGGTGATCATATCCCATATTGATGTCGGGGTACATGCGCAGGAAACAGTGGCGTTTTGTAGCACATGTGTTTCGGAACGGTTTACTTAACTTATCACCAATACCGTGGACGTAGAGATCTGTGTCGTGTGTGTTTCCTATATGCGTATCCTATTAGCGCCAGTTTTGTATAGTGCCACGTTGTGTGGCATCACATTCTGCTATTATCCTTAATTTATGAGCATGAGTGTATATGAGGATAGTGGACGGGTAATGCAGTACGTGAAAGGAGATGGATGTCTGATACTCATGGGGGACTGGAATGCAGTTGTAGGGGAAGGAGTAGAAGAAAGAGTTACGCCGGAATATGGGCTTGGTACTCGGAATGAGAGAGGAGGAAGATTGAGTTTCGCAATAAATTTCAGCTGAAAATAGGGAATATTCTGCTCAAGAATTACAAAAGGAGGAGATACACTGGGAAAAGGCCAGTAGACGCGGGAAGATTTCGGGTAGATTACAGAATGGTCAGACAGAGATTCCGAAATGAGATACTGGATTGTAAGGCGTACCCAGGACCAGTTATAGACTTTGATCACAATGTAGAGTAGGTTGAAGTTTAAGAGTTTAGTCAGGAAGAATCAATTCGCAAAGAAGTACGGAAGTACTAAGGAATGGAGAGATACGCTTGAAGTTCTGTAAGGCTATGGATACCGCAACAAAGAATAGCTCAGTAGATAGCACAGTAAAAGAGGATTGGACGACACTAAAAAGGGAAATCACAGGAATGGAAAGAAAAACATAGGCACAAAGAAGGCAACTTCGAAGAAACCATGGGTAACAGAAGAAATACTTCAGTAGGTATGAAAGAAGGAAGCACAAAAGAAATTCAGGGTGATTCAGGAATAAAGAAATACAAGTCGCTGAGGAATAAAATAAATAGGAAGTGCAGGGAAGCTAAGACGAAACGGTCGCATGAGAAATATGAAAAATAGAAAAAATATATGATTGTCGGAAGGACTGACTCAGCACATAGAAAACAAAAACAACATTCGGTTAAATTAAAAGCAAGGGTGATAACATTAAGAGTGCAACGGGAATTCCACTCTCAAATGCAGAGAAGAGAACGGGTAGGTAGAAAGAGTACACTGAAGGCCTCTATGAAAGGAAAGATTTGTCATTTATAGTCGACCACTATTAAATTATGATGCTTACAGTGCCGGCCGCGGTGGTCTCGCGGTTAAGGCGCTCAGTCCGGAACCGCGCGACTGCTACGGTCGCAGGTTCGAATCCTGCCTCGGGCATGGATGTGTGTGATGTCCTTAGGTTAGTTAGGTTTAAGTAGTTCTAAGTTCTAGGGGACTGATGACCACAGATGTTAAGTCCTATAGTGCTCAGAGCCATTTGAACCATTTTTGATGCTTACAGCGCCGTCTATTGCTACATTTTGTAACTATTTATTTTTCTTCTGCAATGCGTTTTCTCCCTTCTCCGATAATATTCCGTTGCAATTTGACGTCATTCTGGCCAGTGGTGTTATTTCTACAGCTGTTTGAAAGTTTAACTTTGATTATAATCGCCCTTTACATCTAAGATGAGGAAAATAGAAGAAAAGTTCAGGAGTGGAATTAAAATTTAAGGTGAAAAGATATCAAGGATACGATTCGCTGATGACATTGCTATCCTCAGTGAAAGTGAAGAATAATTGCAGGATCTGCTGAATGGAATGAACCGAATATGGATTGAGAGTAAGTCGAAGAAAGACGAAAGTAATAAGAAGTAGCAGAAATGAGAACATGAAAAACTTAACATCTGGACTGATTATCACGAAATAGATGAAGTTAAGGAATTCTACTACCTAGGCAGCAAACTAATCAATGAAGACATGAAAAGCAGACTAGTACTGACAAAAAGGACGTTCCTGGCCAGGAGAAGCCTACTAGTATCAAATATAGATCTTAATTTGAGGAAGAAATTTCTGAGAATGTACGTTTGAAGCACAACATTGTATTGTAGTGAAACATGGTCTGTGGGAAAATCAGGACAGAAGAGAGCCGAAGCATTTGAGATGTGGTGCTACAGACGAACGTTGAAAATTAAGTGTACTGATAAGATAAGGAATGAGGAGGTTCTGTGCAGAATCGAGGAGGAAAGGAACACGTGGAAAACACTGACATCGCACTGAGAGGATGAAAATGTAAGTAGGCTGTTTAGGTTTTTATGTTGGTAACGCCGCGTAGCGTTCTGTATGAAAATCACTGACTGTGCTGTGTGCAGTCTGTGGCTGGTTGGCATTGTTGAAATATTCGCTACTGTAGTGTTGGGCAGTTGAATGTGAACAGCGCGTAGCGTTGGGCAGTTGGAAGTGAGCCTCCAGCAGTGGTGGATGTGAAGAGAGAGATGCCAGAGTTTTGAGAGGTTACTATAAGCGGACTATCTGGATGTGTGTCCGCTAGAAAAAGGAAACTTATGAAGATGGATGTTATGAATTGATAGATATATATTATGACTTTTGAACATTATTAAGATAAATAGATTGTTTGTTCTCTATCAAAATATTTCATTTGCTAACTATGCCTATCAGTAGTAAGTGGCGTCAGTAGTTAGAATTCTTTATTTAGCTGGCAGTATTGGCGCTCGCTGTATTGCAGTAGTTCGAGTAACGAAGATTTTTGTGAGGTAAATGATTCACGAAAGGTATAGCTTATTGTTAGTCAGGGCTATTCTTTTTTAGGGATTATTGAAAGTCAGATTGCGTTGCGCTAAAAATATTGTGTGTCAGTTTAGTGATGATCAGAATAAGTAACGAGAAAACTGTTTGAGTACGTTGAGTTTCGCTCAGCTGTTTGAAAATCAAATAACGTAGAAGTTTACCAGCACAGTCATTCATAATTTTTCAAGGTTGTTTCAAAAGGACATTTGTTAAAGCATCAGAGAATAACTTCCGTGGCACTAGAGGGAGCTGTAGAGGGTAAAAACTGTAGAGGAAGACAGAGACTGGAGGACATCCATAAACAATAGAGAACGTAGGTTGGAAGAGCTACTCTCAGGTGAAGAGGCTGACACGGTAGAGGACTTCGTGGCGGGCGTCAACAAACTACTCAAAAGACTGAAGACAAAAAAGCTGAAAGCTGGATCTTAACTTCTGAGCTGACGCAACCAACGAATTTGAATATGCTGCAGTGAACGTAGATTTTTACGAACAGTTCATGTCCACTACTTTGGTGACCTCACGGTCAAAGGATACGTACGGTATGGCAGGCTCAATATTTACCATGTTCCTCTCAACAGATGGAAGTGGTTTACACTCAGCACTCCCCTTCAGCAGGAGCGGGTTTGAAATCCCACTCTGGCCACATTTTAATTTTCCGTGTTTCCCACATATCAGTTAAGGAGGCTAACGAGATAGTTGCTCTAGAAAAAAAAAAACAGAAATATCACTTTCCTTAACATCCATTTTCTGTCAGAGCATGTATTCTGTTTCTAACGGTCTCGCCATTGACGGAACGTTAAATTCTCCTCTAACTTTCTTCCTTTCGATAAAAGTTTTCTTCCTTTTTGAGCAATTCGTGTGGTGCGGCATGAGCCTGCATTTTGTAGTAACGACTCGAGTAACTCCAATCGGAAGCAGATTCAATATGTTAGACATACAAATAGTACCGTTCTAATATGGAAATTTTGTTAAAGTCTATGAAAATGGGCCGCGCTTGTACCAACACACACATAAACATCCCGTCCTGTCTCGACAGCTCCAAGTATTGGAGAATCGGTTAACATATGGTAGCGACGCTTGACATAAAAGACAAGTGATTTATACGGCACAGCAGGGCCACATATGATGATTGCTATGCGCTGCGGGACGTTATTAGCCGGATAAAGCACGAACTGAGCGCTCATAAACCGTTTCCTGCAGACTACGAGGACAGCGCCGGGATGTGAATCAACAGTGACGTCACTGTTCAGAGGCAAGCAGCAATTTGGCTGATTAGTTTGCGGAAGATAATCGATCATGTTAGCCCAAGTGGGTCACAATGCATCAACTATATTGCAAATGCCCGAAATAATAGCTTAATGTTACAGGTCTATGCGGAGGCGCAGTAATAATTGCTTTCTCATAAAAGCCTGCGCTGATGCGGATATACGGGTGTATACTCGTGGATATCGACTACAATAATTGCTTAGTGATTAAAAGATAAATGATATTGACAGTATTATAATTTTCGTATATTTGTATTACATATGATGTACCACAATAATTATTATTATTTTGAGTCACTGTTGCTACTCATTCGTGACGGAGTGTCACCATATTGACTGAAATGCAGTGTCCTGGAGAGGACGCCTTATTGTTAGATGCTCTCAGTTTTTATTTAAAGAATCTTTCTTTGCATCTAATGACAAGAATATGGATACAATGTTCAAGCTACATATAGGAGCCATGAGAACAATTAGAGAAAGTGTGATGTGCAGTGTTAGGATCTGTGTAAATAATCGGGAATCTTAGGCATCAATATATATATATATATATATATATATATATATATATATATATATATATATATATATATATACACTGTTGATATCTGTAAGGGTTCAAAATGGTGTCACGAACGTCTTCCTACTTGCAGTATGTGACGACAGTTGGTACGAAATGCATTCTACTTCCCAATGTTAGAGAAATACCCGCAGAAAAATTCACAAATTCAGATTCAGCGCTTGCAACAAAAAGCTGTAATAATACGGCAGGCCACGTTACAATAAGATTGGGATGTGATCGACCTGTGCATTCTCAGTAAATCGAAGATAAATTACGAGGTTCAACTTAAGCAGAATGAAATTTGAGCCAAGAACAAGTCTATCATCAGACCTCTGGCATATCGAATGGAATAAAATGATTTACAAAATTTTAATATCCGTTGATGCAGATTCGGCTAAAATATTTGTGGATGCCGAAACGGATAAGGGACCTTCGGATGCTTACAACATTTCTCTTGTACACGCATACGTCAACCTATGGTCTCTTCACTCCTTGCTGAAAATCTGAAAGGGATTTTCGTACAAACAAAAAAGACGCCTTGAAATTAGTCAGCTGTAAGTAGACAACGCCTTATTGTTAGATGCTCTCAGTTTTTATTTAAAGAATCTTTCTATATGACAAGCTACATATAGGAGCCATGAGAACAATTAGAGAAAGTGTGATGTGCAGTGTTAGGATCTGTGTAAATAATCGGGAATCTTAGGCATCAATTAGCCTGTAATTCTAGTCCATGGTAAGGAAAACCTAGTAATTATTAAACAGTTTATGAAGGGACGAAAATTTACGTTGCAAATTTCGTGTCACGGGTTTCAATATTTCTCTTGATGAACATAACTGAGTGAGTCCAGAACTTAACAGCAATTTTGGTAGAAGGGTCACACTACTTGTGTCATTATTTTTGTTTGTTTCAGTGATGACGGTGTAGTGGCAGTCCATCTGTGGTGGGGATAGTAACGATGTATCGATATATTAGAAACAACGATATTTATGCAAATAGAACAGATGTACTGACATAGATAACTGCACAGTCATTGTATCGGCAATATAAATACACTTCCATAATTCTGTTTTCTGTGCGCTTCTTGTTGTTGCATGTAAACGATCACTGCTTTCCACATTCTTGGCCGAATAAACATAATAAAATGACTGTTCATTACTTCAAGTAAAACGATGACAAATCATATTACAACTCATTTATTTGGTAAAAGTTCTTAAAAAGTATCTAAGGAATTCATTTTGACTCTTCGACTGGAAAGACATTCCACATTGGTGTTGCGAGTACACTGATGCAGCTTCCCACGCTTGTCATTCCTATGGAAGCCTCTTCATATCCGCATAATTGCTACAATCTACATCCATTACAATCTGCTCAGAGTATCTAAGCCTTAGTCTTCCTCTATAATTTTTATCCCCTATACTTTCCTCTATTGCCAAACTGACAGTTTATTGATTCAGCATGTGTCCTATCAACCGATTCTTTCTCTCAGTCAAGTTGTGCCATTAACTGTTTTTTTCTTCTATTCCATTTAGTACCACCTCACATAGATCAAACGTATTGTTGTCTCTCACAATGAATAAGCGTTGAATAATTCGATTGATTCGCAGAGTATTTGAAACCGCCCAGAAAGTGAATCACTATATGTCTGAACTCATACATGGTAATTCTGCTACTTTTCTGAAGCAAATCACGTGTCTACATCTGTGTAATTCAGCTGTTCAATCATGTGCCCGTGATATGGTGCATTGACTTCAAATTGATCAAATGTTTTCTGTACTTTTCACATATTCTTTACTGAGTGCGGTGTCAGCTGCTAAGCTAATATAGTGAGACACTGAGCCTAAGTATGATGTGTCGAGAGAAAGAAGAAAAATGGGAATAAATCGTATTAATTATAGCATTTATGGCAAAATCTTGAAAACTTCAGACATGTCTATCAGATATGAGGTTCACATCACAGACTTCTTGTGCTAAACACATTCAGGAAAATGAGAGTGCCTTTGCCTTGTGCTACAAACCATGGCTCAGTAGAAATACCAGTATACTCGTCAGCACCTGTACGTGTCAATCACAGGTCGAATCCTTTAGAGATATGGGAGCAACTATGTTCCAGACTGTCTGGTTTATAGTAAGACATAACTTTAGTATTGTTGTGTCTTCTCTTCCAGCTGATAAACTACAGTGACAGAAAAAAATCATAACACTAAAAAATAATTAATGTAGAGTAATGATGTTTCGAGAATACATCTGACTCGGTAACATACTTAAGTACTTACCGAGCGAGGTGGCGCAATGGTTAGCACACTGGACTCGCATTCGGGAGGACGACGGTTCAACCCCGCGTCCGGCCATCCTGATTTAGGCTTTCCGTGATTTCCCTAAATCGCTCCAAGCAAACTCCGGGATGGTTCCTTTGAAAGGGCACGGCGGACTTCCTTCCCCGTCCTTCCCTAATCCGATGAGACCGATGACCTCGCTGTCTGGTCTCCTCCCCCAAACAACCCAACCCCCCACCTCCTATTACGCTCATACGACAGTCAAACAAGCATCTTAAGTAATTAACATCGCAAGATCACATATTTGTGTAACTGCGGATAAGTCATTCCAAATGTGAATTGGTGATACATTAACAACCAGTATAACTGCCAGAATGTTCAAATGTGTGTGAAGTCTGAAAGGTGGCTACACTGAGTCACAGCACCAGAGATTGCACCAAAGATTATTATTCCGCCGCCTCTACCGGGCCAGTGGTAGTTCAGATGCTGTCGTGGGCAGTGCTTGTTGAGAGCATGTCGTGTGCAGTTGTTCTGTTGGGCGAGACAGTAGATGCTGTTCGGTTGGTGTAATGTATAGATGGAAGATGTTGCAATGATCACAGTGTATATCAATGTATATGGGGGTAAAAAAAAAATTATTTCACGTTTCCTTAATGACAATGCCTTTTGGCCACAGGTTCGGTCAACAAAGCATCTGGCTCGTGTTCATGTATTAGACTTGTAATTCTGATTTCTATGTGCAATTATAGTATTTCTGGTTTTTCAAATAGTTCATTGTAAATGGTGTTTAAAATATCTTGTCTCATTGAGGAAGAACCGTGCCAGATACATGTATGTTGAATCACACTACCACACACAGAACAGTTACACTTGCGCTTTGTTGTTTCGTAGCTTTTATAGTTGCAGGGGACTTATTTAATCAATTGTGTTAACGGAAATTTCCCTTCATTCTTTATTGTTATTTTATGCAGTCAGATTGCGTACTAATACTAGTCAGGGCCAACCGGTTATGAGACTTCGTAACCGGACACACAGCTACTAAAATTATTGCATATTAATTAAGCCCCCATGCAAGTCTTATGGGACTTAACTGCTAAGGTCATCAGTCCCTAAGCTTACACGCTACTTAACCTAAATTATCCTAAGGGCAAACACACGCACCCATGCTCGAGGGAGGACTTGAACCTCTGCCGGGACCAGCCGCACAGTCCATGACTGCAGCGCCTTAGACCGCTCGGCTAATCCCTCGCTGCCAGAATGTTCAGATCGAGCATGCAGATGTGTAAGCACTATGTTGTACAGGTGCCAGAAGTCAGTTTGTGGCATGGAGTTCCAATCCTGTTGCACTTGTATGGTCAATATAGGGACGGTTAGTGCTGGTTGTGGATGGCGCTGGAGTTGTCGTTCGATGGTGTCCCATATATGCTCGATTGGAGACAGATTTGGTGATCGAACAGACCATGACGATGTGTCGACGCTCTGTAGAGCATGTTGGATTACAACAGCGGTATGTGGGCGAGCGTTATCCTGTTGGAAAACACAGTATGGAATGTTGTTCATGAATGGTAGCACAACAGTTCGAATTACCAGATGGATGGTCAAATTTGCAGTCACGATGAGTGGTATAATCAGACGACTGTTCCTGCTGTCATATACCATCGCACCCCAGACCACAACTCCAGATGTAGCTCCAGTGCGTCTAGCACATAGACAGGTTGGTCGCAAGCCCTCCACTGGCCACCTTCTAACCTACAAGCGAGCATCCTTGGCACCGAGGCAGAACCAGCTTTCAAAAACACAACAGACCTCCTCTTTCCCCTCCAATGAGCTCTCGATACCACTGAAATCCCAAATGACGGTGGTTTGGAGTCAGTGGGATGCATGCTACAGGGCGTCTGGCTCGGATCTGTCCTTGAAGTAATCGATTTCTAACAGTTTGTTGCGTCGCTGTGATGCCAACTGCTCCTCAGATTGCTACTACAGATGCAGTACCATGCAAAAGAGCCATACGCCGAGTACTATGATCTTCCCTCTCGGTAATGTCACCTGGACGTCCCGAGTCCGGTTTCTT
The DNA here is from genome assembly GCF_021461395.2 of Schistocerca americana. Classification (NCBI taxonomy): domain Eukaryota; kingdom Metazoa; phylum Arthropoda; class Insecta; order Orthoptera; family Acrididae; genus Schistocerca; species Schistocerca americana. The sequence goes on along the minus strand of NC_060122.1, from coordinate 470,601,514 downwards.
GCGACCGTATACCCTCGTGAACAGCGATGCCAGCAATCATGTACAGTTGCTACATTCCTGCCAAGTCTTTCTGAGGTATCGTGGAAGAAACACCCAGCTTCTCGTAGCACTGTTACACGACCTCATTCAAACTCAATGATGTATTGATAATGAGGTCTTTGTCGTCTTAAAAGTATTCTTGACTAACCTCTACTCACCACGTCCACTCCCAAACGCAAGTGACGTTCACGACCATTACAGTGTGTATTTAAATCAAACCTTGTTTGCATCTTCATAGTGGCATTACTAGCGCCACTCTTAGACGATCGACGCGAAATTTGTATAGACATCATCTCTCAGAATCAGAAACACGCCTACCAGCTTTCGTTAATGTAGTACAATTCCTTCTTGGTGTTGCCATTTTTTCCCGTCAGTGCATTTTCAGAGACTGGCAACAGCATGACCGGAAAGGTAAACAAGCGATCACTTTTTCAACCTAAGGAATTTCGTTCTGCAGAAACAAACAAATTGGTCTCTCTATGTGAAAAGTATTACACCTTATTTTCACGTTTTGAAATGTTTTTGAGAATCTGCGTAAGACTGAGTTGACATCACTTTTGAGTGTCATTACTTTGAGTCAAGATTGAAGTAAAATACAATGTAGAACTATTATAAAACGTTAATGTTGCTAATTTCCAAATATTGTTTTCAATCAATAAGAGATTTGTACTACCATACGTTTGATACAATTAATCAGCTCTACGAATTTTCTTCCATATAAAATCAATGACAATACTTAAATTTTTCTTATGAAAATCAAATAAATTTGACTTACGTGCCGATCAACAATAATGGAAGTGAGCGTATGGCATCGCTGACCGGGAGGCCCCATTTGGGGAAGTTCGGCCGGCAAGTGCAAGTCTTTATTTCATTCGACGCCACATTTTTGACAGACATCTCACAGAGCAAACTTAAATATTAACATGCTTTTTTATTCCATTCTCTGATCACAAATGAATTCTTTATACGATGGCCGGTTTCAGTCTGTAATGACAATCTTCAGATATTTTTTACACCATGTCCTAAAGTGATTCGGCCATAATGACATCGTCAAAACATATAAATATAATCAGAATAGCATCGTCACATAGATTTAAACTATTAAGATTTTAAATATTAACATACAAACGCAACAACGTTTTTCAAATACGAATCAATCATTCTGATACATCGAAAATGCAAGGCTAGATATTATTATTGTATTACAGGCAAAATGTCGGTATTAAGCAGAAAATTCTTCGAAAAGTCTATACATCGATCATTCACACTATTTTGCCATCTCTAACAGGCTCGTAATTTACGAGAAAAACGAAAGGCAGCAGTAATGTGAAGTGGAAAGTTCCATTAATGAGGGGAGCGTGGGCATCTGATGGATTTCCAGAAGACGCAACAGAACGTCTTGAGGCTCAAGTTGGTTATCTTCTGAGCTTGGTTTATACCATGACGTCAGTGCAGCCTCTACGAATTTTGGGGCTGTTAATGGTAGGCAACACCACGCTGTGGTATACGATTGCTAAAGAGGGGATATATACAATAGGAAAACCTCTTGATGGACACAGAAACCTACGAAAGCATGCATGCAGAGCTGATTGACTGGAAAGTATGAACGCTTATAAATTTCCCGGAGTCACTAGGCTAGAAAGGTATTGTATATACTCTGTCTTGTTCCCTCCTACGACGCACGTAACACCTGCAGTATTAGCCATTGCTTCAACTTCTACAATATTTGCCTGCTGCCAATTTCCTGTCAGTCTGTCTTCAAAATGATAATACGGTCGCTGCTTCTACTACGAACATAAGCTGCAAATGAAGACTGCTAGAACTTTACCGTATAATCGCAGTATAACATCACTGGGTAACTTATAACTCATAGTGTTCATCTCATAGAAGTTGAGGACGGTGCCCGAAACTCTGTTAACATTTCTCAACTGTTTGAAATAAATGTAATATTTACTTTTAAATACCTGATCGACACGAAGTTTTGTCCATTTCTAGACTATAGTTATTATTGGTGTAACCTCTGCACTTGTGTATGTTTCAGGCTTGTGAAGTACTGGAGAGATGTACGGTATTGCTTCGTCACCACACGTGATTAGATTGTTGTTGTTGTTGTGGTCTTCAGTCCTGAAATTGGTTTGATGCAGCTCTCTATGCTATTCTATTCTGTGCAAGCTTCTTCATCTCCCAGTACCAAATGCAACCTACATCCTTCTAAATCTGTTTATTGTATTCATCTCTTGGTCTCCCTCTACGATTTTTACCCTCCACGCTGCCCTCCAATACTAAATTGGTGATCCCTTGATACCTCAGAATATGCCCCTCCAAACGATTCCTTCTCCTAATCAAGTTGTGCAACAAATTTCTCTTCTCTCCAGTTCTATTCAATACCTCCTTATTAGTTATGTCATCTGGCCATCTAATCTTCAGCATTCTTCTGTAGCACCACATGTCGAAAGCTTCTATTCCCTTCTTGACCAAACTATTTATCGTCCACGTTTCACTTCCATACATGGCTACACTCCATACAAATAGTTTCAGAAAGGAGTTCCTGACACTTAAATCTATACTCGATGTTAACAAATTTCTCTTCCTCAGAAACGCTTTCCTTGCCATTGCCAATCTACATTTTATATCCTCTCTACTTCGGCCATCCTCAGTTATTTTGCTCCCCAAATGGCAAACCTCATTTACTACTTTAAGCCTCTCATTTCCTAATCTAATTCCCTCAGCATCACCCGACTTAATTCGACTACATTCCATTATCCTCGTTTTGCTTCTGTTGATGTTCATCTTACATCCCCCTTGCAAGACACTGTCCATTCCGTTCAGCTGCTCTTCCAGGTCCTTTTCTGTCTCTGACAAAATTGCAGTGTCATCGGCGAACCTCAAAGTTTTTATTTCTTCTCCATGGATTTTAATACCTACTCCGAATTTTTCTTTTGTTTCCTTTACTGCTTGCTCAGATTGAATAACATCGGGGAGAGGCTACAACCCTGTCTCACTCCCTTCCCAACCACTGCTTCCCTTTCCTGCCCTTCGACTCTTATAACAGCCATCTGGTTTCTGTACAAACTGTAAATAGCCTTTCGCTCCCTGTATTTTACCCCTCCCACCTTCACAATTTGAGTATTCCAGTCAACATTGTCAAAAGCTTTCTCTAAGTCTACAATGCTAGGAACGTAGGTTTGCCTTTCCTTAATCTATTTACTAAGATAATTCGTAGGGTCAGTATTGCCTCACGTGTTCAAACATTTCTACGGAATCCAAACTGATCTTCCCCGAGGTCAGCTTCTACCAGTTTTTCCATTCGTCTGTAAAGAATTCGTGTTAGTATTTTGCAGCCGTGGCTTGTTAAACTGATAGTTCGGTAATTTTCACATCTGTCAACACCTGCTTTCTTTGGGATTGGAATTATTATATTCTTCTTGAAATCTGAGGGTATTTCGCCTGTCTCATACATCTTGCTCACTAGATAGTAGAGTTTTGTTAGGCCTGGCTCTCCCAAGGCTGTCAGTAGTTCTAATGGAATGTTGTCTACTCCTGGGGCCTTTTTTCGACTGAGGTCTTTCAGTGCTCTGTCAAACTCTTCACACAGTATCATATCTCCTATTTCATCTTCATCTACATTCTCTTCCATTTCTATAATATTGTCCTCAAGAACATCGCCCTTGTATAGACCGTCTATATACTCCTTCCACCTTTCTGCTTTCCTTTCTTTGCGTAGAACTGGGTTTCCATCTGAGCTCTTGATATTAATGCAAGTTGTTCTCTTTTCTCCAAAGGTCTCTAATTTTTCTGTAGGCGGTATCTATCTTACCCCTAGTGATATGCGCCTCTACATCTTTACATTTGTCCTCTAGCCATCCCTGCTTAGCCATTTTGCACTTCCTGTCGATCTCATTTTTGAGACGTTTGTATTTCTTTTTATCTGCTTCATTTACTGCATTTTTATATTTTCTCCTTTCATCAATGAAATTCAATATCTCTTCTGTTACCCAAGGATTTCTACCAGCCCTCGTCTTTTTACTTACTTGATCCTTTGCTACCTTCACTATTTCATCTCTCAAGGCTACCCACTCTTCTTCTACTGTATTTCTTTCCCCCATTCTTGTCAATCGTTCCCTAATGCTCTCCCTGAAGCTCTCTATAACCTCTGGTTCTTTCAAATTCCCACCTTTTTGCAGTTGCTTCAGTTTTAATCCACAGTTCATAACCAATAGATTGTGGTCAGAGTCCACATCTGCCCCTGGAAATGTCTTACAATTTCAAACCTGGTTCCTGAATCTCTGTCTTACCATTATGTAATCTATCTGAGACCTTCCAGTATCTCCAGGCTACTTCCATGTATACAACATTCTTTTATGATTCTTGAACTAAGTGTTAGGAATGATTAAGTTATGCTCTGTACAAAATTCTACTAGGCGGCTTACGCTTTCATTCCTTAATCCCATTCTATATTCACTTACTACGTTTCCTTCTCTTCCGTTTCCTACTATCGAGTTCCAGTCACCCATGACAAATTTTTGTCTCCCTTCACTATCTGAATAATTTCTTTTATCTCATCATACATTTCATCAATCTCTTCGTCATCTGCGGAGCTAGTTGGCATATAAACGTGAACTACTGTGGTAGGCGTGGGCTTCCTGTCTATTTTGGCTACAATAATGCGTTCACTATGCTATTAGTAGTAGCTTATCCGCATTCTTATTTTTTTATTCATTATTAAACCTACTCTTGCATTACAGTTATTTGATGTTGTAGTCCCCGCCCGGAGATCCGAATTGGGGACTATTTTACCTCCGGAATATTTTACCCGAGAGGACGCCATCATCATTTAACCATACAGTAAAGCTGCATGCCCTCGGGAAAATTACGGCTGTAGTTTCCCCTTGCCTTCAGCCGTTCGTAGTACCTGCACAGCAAGGCCGTTTTGGTTAGTATTACAAAGCCATCTCAGTCAATCATTCAGACTGTTGCCCCTGCAACTACTGAAATGGCTGGTGCCCCTCTTCAGGAACCACATGTTTGTCTGGCCTGTCAATAGATACCCCTCCGTTGTGGTTGCACCTATGGTAAGGCTATCTGTATCGCTACCGTAAAATTTATGCACAGTAGAAATTAAACTTAAGTGAGAAGATATTTGGCACTGTGTAGTGAATATAAAAATGATACAATGTATTTTGTTCCAAGACTACTCCTATTACTTCGCACATAGATAAATCAAATTAATGAAGGTGAGCAATGAATCTTGTCTACCTGAATAACAAAAAGAGTTCTGTACCATGACGGATATTTTCCAAAAGACGTGAATGACATGCTACATAACTCAACATAATATATCAATTACATTTATTCTTGTGTTAATAAAATGCAGGGTGGCAAATTGGCTAATTCTGACTTTAAAAATGGATAACGCGATCTGACTGTAACTAACATGACTGACAATGATTGTGAACTGTTGACTGGTATGTGCTTAAATCGACAACGACTGTTGTTGCTACCAGCGTGTGGTGCAGTGAGTGAAATTCACTCTAAAGGTTGCACGTGCCGATGCTGCGAAATGCTCACCGTATTAAGTACAGTCTCCCTCCATAAGCTGGAAAGAAACTGTTCCCGCAGCCCTAACACACCTTGAGGTATTCAACAGGTGTTCACTGTTAAGTTTTGTGACATCAGGGTCGATGTCCCAATCAACACACTGTTATTCTGTACATAACTGACACAGCACAGCTTGTGTGTCTATGTGGCCTCGAAAAAACGCAAAAGCTCTTCCTGTGACACGATCCGCTACGGTCGCAGGTTCGAATCCTGCCTCGGGAATGGATGTGTGTGATGTCCTTAGGTTAGTTAGGTTTATGTAGTTCTAAGTTCTATGGGACTGATTATCTCAGATGTTAAGTCCCATAGTGTTCAGAGCCATTTGAACCATTTCTTTGCTTCAGCAAAATGATTTTACAGGTATAACTGATACCGACCTTACGGAAAGGTTCCCAGGACACAACGTAGGGTGCCCGCAGAAATGGAGGAATCCACTTCTCCTAGGCCGAGAACAGTCGTCAGTTTCTCGATCCGTCGCAACACCTTCGCGAGAGCAGTCGTAAAAGTTCTGCTGCTGGCCTCTGGGACGAGACGCTGTGTCCCAATGGACCCCTTGTGGCTTATGCCGTAACCTCTGCATCGGCTCCATTGTCTGTTCTTACCAAGGCGTGATTTATTTAGCATATATCTCACCGATAGTATGCTTATACAATCAGATTGGAAGGATTGGAGACTGTCTCTTGGGAAGGTGTCAAGTGAATTTTTATCTGCTTCTTTAAATACATGTATTCTGAATTTATTTTTGGTGCATTTGCATGTTACGGTTTTCAGTCTATTTACAGTAACGCTGTGGTCACTATTTCTACAAGAAGATGGTCACAAATCCCTCTATCTGTCATGGTACTCCCTATTTTGTCAGGATTATTTGCTGCTAAGAGGTCAAGTACTTTTCCTCAACCATTACAGTTCGAGTGGGATCCTGAACTAGTAATACATCATTTTGCGATAAGGCATCCAGTATGATTTCGGACGACGCTTTATACCTAACACCGACTTTAAACATGTATTTTCGCCAACATAACGAAGGTACATTGAAGTCACCACCAACTATAATGGTATGAATGGGGTACCTATTTGAAATGAGACTCAAGTTTTCTTTGAACCGTTGAGCAACTGTATCTTCTGAGTCGGGGGTTGGCAAAATAACCAATTATTAATTTATTTCCTTGTCACGTATTACCTCTACCCATTCTAACTCACAGGAACTATCTACTTCAATTCCACTACAAGGTATGCTACCTCTGATAGCAATAAACACCCCACCACCAACTGTATTTAATCTATCCTTTCTGAAGATGGTTAGGTCCTTTGTAGCAATTTCGGCTGAACTTACGTCCGGCTTTAGCCACTTTTGCACACCCGTGCTTTCTACTAGCCCTTGGAGCTCTGTTTCTTTTCCAAAACAGCTGCGACAACTTGCAGCTACAATATTAATTGTTGTTATATCTACCGCCCTGCACCCTTTGAAACTGAAGCCCCTTCTGCGCATTCCTGAGACCCTCTAACCTAAGAAAACCGCCCAGTCCCCTCTACACAGCCCCCGCTATCCATGTAGCCACTTCCTGTGTGTAGTGGACTCCTATTTCGCCGAGTTAATACATGAGGACTCCCTGTTTTCGATTTAGCTGTATATTAATCCTTTGCATCTGTACGTCACGATCACGTCATGAATAGTCTATCTGGGTAGCTTCAGACGCGTTAAAATGACTCTGGTGAATATTACTAAGCTGGTATCCAGTGACTAGCCACGGTCGAAGTCACCGAGCTCTCCTAAACAAAGCGCACCGCCGTTTCTGCCCCTCTACTGACAGCAGAATACTCGCCGCCTCCTTTAATACTGCCAGGTCCGCTTCTCGTTACATCTGGTGATTCACTGCGCATTGCATAGGGGTGTCTGGTTACTTTTGATTGGACAGTGTAAACGTCAAAATCTAATCCCACTGTGTTGTGTGAAATTCAGGTAAAAACTAGCTCAATTTACTTTTCAGAATGTGAATGAACACTGGTACGAAACACACTGAGGTGACAAAAGTCATGGGATACCACCTAGTATCGTGTAGGAGCTCCTACTGCCCGGCGTAGTGCAGTAACGCGACGAAGCAGGCACTCAAGAAGTCGTTGCAAGTCCCCTCCACAAATACGGAGCCATGTTGTCTCTATAGCCCTCCATAATTGCGAAAGTGTTGCCGGTGCAGGATTTTGTGCACGAACTGACCTCTCGATTATGTCCCTTAAATGTTTGATGGGATCGACGGACTCAGTGGTCAAATCATTGGCTCGAATTATCCAGAATGTTCTTCAAACCTTTCACGAACAGTTGTTGCCCAGTGACATAGCGCATTGGCACCCGTAAAAATTCTATAGTTGTTCGGGAATATGGAGTCCGTAAATGACTGCAGAGGTCTCCTAGCAACCTAGCATAACCATTTCCAACACTTCTACTCAATTATCGGTTCACCCCACACCAATCCATCACGGAGCCGCCACCAGCTTGCACAGTGCGTTGTTGCCGAATCGGGTCTTTGTGGCATCTGCCCTATATTCGAACCCTACCATCAGCTCTTACCAACTGAAATAGGTACTCGCCTGTCCAGGCCACGGTTTTCCAGTCGTCTGAGGTCCAAACGATACGGTCAAGAGCCCACGAGAGGCACTGAAGGCGATGTTGTGCTTTTAACAAAGGCGTTCGCTTTGATCGTCTGCTGCCATGGCCCATGAAATCCAAATTTCGCTGCATTGTCCTAACGGATACGTTAGTTGTACGTCCCACATAGGTTTCTGCGACTATGTCACGCAGTGTTGCTTGTCTGTTAGCACTGACAACACTACCGAAACGCCGCTGCTATCGGTCGTTAAGTGAAGGTTGTCGGCACTGCGTTGTCTGTGGTGAAAGGTAATGCCTGAAATGTGGTATTCTCGGCACAGTCTTGTCAATGTGGATCTCGGAATATTGACTAACGATATCCGAAATGGAATGGCCCATGCGTCTAGCTCCAACTACGCATTCGGAGTCCGTTATTCCCGTCGTGCGGCCATAATCATGTCGGAAACCTTTTCATGTGTATCACCTGAGCACAAGTGACAGTTCTTCTGATGCATTGCCCTTTTGTACGTTCGGTACGCGGTGCTACCACGATCTGTATATGTGGATATCACTATCGCATGACTTTGGTCACCGTAGGGTATCCTGCAGAGAAGCACAAAAGCATGTGAGTGCACTTATCCAGTGTCGTTTCGCTGTGCTATCGAGTTTTACAGTCGACAGGCAGAGTGACCGGCCGGGGTGACCGAGCGGTTTTAGGAGCGACAGTTTGGAACCGCGCGACCGCTACGTTCGAATCCTGCCTCGGGCATGGATGTGTGTGATGTCCTTAGGTTAGTTAGGTTTAAGTAGTTCTAACAAGGGAACCTCCCCATCGCACCCCCCTCAGATTTAGTTATAATTTGGCACAGTGGATAGGCCTTGTAAAACTGAACACAGATCAATCGAGAAAACAGGAAGAAGTTGTGTGGAACTACGAAAAAATAAGCAAAATATACAAACTGAGTAGTCCATGAGCAACATAGGGAACATCGAGGAGGAAATGATCATCAGTGTGCCGTGGTCTTGCGGTTAGCGTGAGCAGCTGCTGAGCGAAAGGTCCTTGGTTCAAGCCTTCCCTCGAGCGAAAAGTTAAATTACCATTTTTGCAAAGTTGTGATCTGTTCATTCGTTCATTGACGTCTCTGTTCACTGTAATAAGTTTAGTGTCTGTGTTTTGCGACCGCACCGCAAAACCGTGTGATTAGTGGACGAAAGGACGTGCCTCTCCCATGGGAACCTAAAACATTTGATCGGAAGGTCATAGGTCAACCGATTCCTCCACAGGAAAACACGTCTGATATATTCTATACGACACTGGTGACGGCATGAGCGTCACATGACAGGTATATGTTGTCGACCCATCTAACTTGCACACTTGGCGAATGGTTAAAAAGATTCTTCTGCCTTGTCCGATTTAGGTTTTCTTGTGGATGTGATAATCACTTTCAAAAAAGTGATGAAAACATAGGAGTGTGTCACATAAACTGCAACAAATGAATGCAACAGTTTCACAGTCGCACAGTTTTCTCTGTGCTCTGTCAAAACATGTCTTTAACGTTTTCAAATTTTTCCGTGTGTAGACCGTCAAATCCTGCATATGTCCAAGCAAATCTGAACATGTCCTGGAATTTTGGAGAGCGACGTTGATTATGTGTGAGTGCCTGAACTTTGGTAATTGTCTGAAAATAAAAAATTAAAATTTTCACTAGAGGGAAGACTTGAACCAAGGACATCTCGTTCCACAGCTGCTCACGCTAACCACGGGACCACGGCGCTACTAAGCTTACAACCTCCTTGATGTTGCCTATGTTGCCCATGGACTACTCAGTTTGTATATTTTGCTTATTTTTTCATAGTTCCACACAACTTCTTCCTGTTTTCTCGATTGATCTGTGTTCAGTTTGTCAAGGCCTATCCTCTGTGCCAACTTATAACTAAATCTGAGGGGGGTGCGATGGGGAGGTTCCCTTGTAAGTTCTAGGGGACTGATGACCTCAGAAGTTAAGTCCCATAGTGCTCAGAGCCATTTGAACCATTTGAGCCAGGCAGAGCGTACACGTGACGGGCCGCCGGTTGCACACAGGGATACCGTAACGAGCGCTGTGATAGCCTGGCGATAGCCGTGGCCTTGTGCATAGCGGCGGCGTGGCGATCAGGCGCGCAGCGGTTGCGAGCACGCCGCCCCGGGGCAGTTGTGGCTGCCAGCCACGCCGCGGGCCCGCAGCCCGCCAGCTGGCCACTGCCACGCTTGGGTCACGGGGTCGCTTATCCATTTATTGCTATTACATCGAGGGCCAGCGGAGGTCTCTGGCACGCGATATTGTGGCGGCGCTTAAACCGCTCCTAACTGGTTCCCATCTTGCCGGGAGAGGCAGTTTTCATCCGCCACATTTCGCCGTTAACGCCGCCCTCGACGCACGGAACGTGATTCTCAAAGTGAAGTACAACAATCATGGTTTCCAATGTGGTCTGTGCACGTCCAAAAAAAGCTGCATCACACGAAACGCGCTCCTACACTAAGGTGACAAAGGTCATGGTATAGCGATATGCGAATACACGGATGGCAGTCGTATCGAGCATACGAGGTGTAAAAGGGCAGTGCACTGGCGGAACTGTCATTCGTACTCGGGTGATTCATGTGAAAAGGTTTCCGACGTGAATATGGCCACACGACGGGAATTAACAAACGCGGAATGGTAGTTTGAGATAGACACAAGGGGCATTCCATTGCGGAAAACTTTAGGAAATTCAATATTCCGAGATCCACAGTGTCAAGAGTGTGCCGAGAATACCACATTTCAGGCAATACCTCCCACCACGGACGACGCAATGGCCGACAGCCGTCACTTAACGACGGAGAGCAGCGGCGTTTCGGTAGTGTTGTCAGTGCTAACAGACAAGCAACACGGCGAGAAATAACAGGAGAAATCGATGAGGTACGTACAACGAACGTATCCGTTAGGACAGTGTGCCGAAATGTGGCGTTAATGGGGTAGGTTGCGGATGACCAACGCGAGTGCCTTTGCTAACAGCACATCACCAACACCGTCTCTCCTTGCCTCGTGACCATATCGGTTCGACCAGAGACAACTGGGAAACACTGGCCTCGTCAAAGGAGTCCAGATTTCAGTCGCTAAGAGCTAATGGTAGGGCACAGACCCAAGTTGTCAACGAGGCACTGTACAAGCTGGTGCTCGTTCCGTAATGGTGTGAGCTGTGTTTACATGGAATGGACTGGGTCCTCTGCTCCAACTGACCAAGCAATGACTAGAAATCGTCATGTTCGTCTACCTGGAGACGATTTGTTGCCATTCATGAACATTTCCCAAACAAAAAAATGGTTCAAATGGCTCTGAGCACTATGGGACTTAACTGCTGAGGTCATCAGTCCCGTAGAACTTAGAACTACTTAAACCTAACTAACCTACGGATAGCACACACATCCATGCCTGAGGCAGGATTCGAACCTGCGACCGTTTCCCCAAACAACAATGGAATTTTTGTGGATGACAATGCGTACTGATCCCCCACAAAACAGATCAGAACGCTATTGCAGAAGCAACGAAAAAAGCATGCCAGATTTAAAAACGCAAAATCTCCAAGATTGGTGATGTTTTACTGCAACTCGAAACAGCCCGGATTTCAGTCCTAGATGCTTCTAATAGTTTCCACAACGAAACTTTGTCTCGAAACCTGGCAGAAAACCCACAGAGATACTGGTCGTATGTAAAGTACACCAGTGGCAAGACCCAATCAATACCTTCACTGCGTGATAACAATGGTGATGTTATTGATGACAGGGCCTCTAAAGCAGAGCTACTCTTCACAAAATAAGATGTAGTAAACATTCCAGAATTCCAATCATGAACAACTACCAACGTAATTAGAAGTAGATACCGTCGGTGTAGCGGAGCAGCTTAAAAAAAAAACCTTAAGAAATTTAAGGCCTCCGGTCCAGACTGTAATCAAGTCAGGTTCGTCTCAGAGTATGCTGATACAATACCTCCGTACCTAGCAATCATATACAACCGCTCGCTCGTAGAAAGGTCCGTCCCCAAGGAAAGGAAAGTTACCCATTTCACACCAATACCCAAGAAAGGAGATAGGAGTAACCCACTGAATTACAGGCCCATATAACTAACGTCGATTTGCAGTAGGATTTTATTAAATATACTGTGCTCTAACATTATGAACCACCTCGAAGAAAACGATTTATTGACAAATATCCAACACGAATTCAGTAAATATCGTTCTTCTGAAGCACAACTAGCTCTTTATTCTCGCGAAGTAATGAGTGATATCGTCAGGGACCTCAAATTGATCCCATATTTTTAGATTTCAAAAATGCTTTTGACCCCGTTCCTCACAAGCGAATTAATTGTGTGCTTATGGAGTATCGTCTCAGTTGTATGACTGGATTCGTGATTTCCTGTCAGAAAGGTCACAGTTCATAATAACTGGGGGAAATGTAGCGCCTAGAACCGCTCGGCCACAGAGGCCGGCTGCGATTTATTAGCAGAACACTTACTAGGGAACCTCCCCATCGCACCCCCCTCAGATTTAGTTATAAGTTGACACAGTGGATAGGCCTTGACAAACTGAACACAGATCAATCGAGAAAACAGGAAGAAGTTGTGTGGAACTATGAAAAAAATAAGCAAAATATACAAACTGAGTAGTCCACTGATCAACAGTATCTGGACATCTATTAGTGTTCATTGATATGAGGTGTGTCCACTCTTTGCTTTTATGACGGCTCGATTGCTGTGGAACCATTTTCAAAGAGGCGTTTGAAAGTCTGTGGAAGAATGGCATTTTCCTCAAGAGCCGAGATCAGTAATGATGTTGGATGCAAGTGTCTGGAGTGAAGTTGAGGTCCTGTCTCATCCCAAAAGCGTTCGTCTAGGTCGGGGCTCTCGGCACGTTAGTTCATTTCAGGAATGTTATTGTCCACAAACCATTGCCTCTTAGCACTATGCGACTTAACTTCTAAGGTCATCAGTCGCCTATAACTTAGAACTAATTAAACCTAACTAACCTAAGGACATCAAACACATCCATGCCCGAGGCAGGATTCGAACCTGCGACCGTAGCGGTCGCTCGGCTCCAGACTGTAGCTCCTAGAACCGCACGGCCACTCCAGCCGGCTGTCAAATGCATTCATATTCTTCCGCATTTAGCGTTTTCTTAAGTACAATAAGGAGACCACATCCTTACTTTCCGTACTTCACTTTGGCGCTATACATGATGGCAGGCAACTTTCCCGAGCCATTCGCGTTACCCAAACTCTTACATCGAATCCCCTCAGGTTATATCATGATTCATTACTGCAAATCACTCGTTTCCAGCCATCCAGTGTCCGCTGGCGTCGCTCTTTATGCCACATCAAACGTCACTTACCTTTGACCAGAGAAATGTATGCCTTGTGAGGAGCTGCTAAGATACTGTATACCATTCTTTTTAACTCATTGTGCTAGCTGGATTGCCAGCAGCAGTTTGGAACTCACGGGTGACACCTTCCTCTGATGTCATGCGATTTTTTTACAACCATCTCCCGCAATGCATCCACATCTGCATCTAAATCCACATAATTAATCTACAATTCACAATTAAATGCCTTGCTGAGCGTTCATCGAACCACCTTAAGCTACTTCTCTATTGTTCCACTATTGAACAGCGCACGATGAAAACGAAAACTTAAACCTTTCCGTATGAGATCTGATTTCTCTTATTTTACTATGATGATCATTTCTCGCTACATTCCAAGGAGAAAGATGGTGATTGAAATTTCATGAGAAGGTCTTGCTGCAGCGGAAAACGCCTTTAAAAAAAAAAAAATGAATGCCACCCCAATTCACGTATCATATCCGTGGAATTCTCTCTTATTTCGTGATAATATAAAACGAGCTGCCCTTCTTTGAACTTTTTCGATGTCCTCCGTCAGTCCTAACAGATGCCACAATGCACAGTAGAAGATGCCGAATAAGTGTGGTTTAAGCAGTCTGTTTAGTACACCTGTAACATTTTCTAACAAGGGAACCTCCCCATCGCACCCCCCCCCCCCCCCTCAGATTTAGTTATAAGTTGGCACAGTGGATAGGCCTTGAAAAACTGAACACAGATCAATGGAGAAAACAGGAAGAAGTTTTGTGGAAATATGGTTCAAATGGCTCTGAGCACTATGGGACTCAACTGCTGTGGTCATAAGTCCCCTAGAACTTAGAACTACTTAAACCTAACTAACCTAAGGACAGCACACAACACCCAGCCATCACGAGGTAGAGAAAATCCCTGACCCCGCCGGGAATCGAACCCGGGAACCCGGGCGTGGGAAGCGAGAACGCTACCGCACGACCACGAGATGCGGGCTTTGTGGAAATATGAAAAAAATAAGCAAAATATACAAACTTAGTAGTCCATGCGCAAGATAGGTAACATCAAGGATAGTCGGAGCTCAGGAGCGCCGTGGTCCCGTGGTTAGCGTGAGCAGCTGCGGAACGAGAGGTCCTTGGTTTAAGTCTTCCCTCGAGTGAAAAGTTTACTTTCTTTATTTTCGCAAAGTTATGATCTGTCCGTTCGTTCATTGAAGTCTCTGCTCATTGTAATAAGTTTAGTGTCTGTGTTTTGCGACCGCACCGCAAAACCGTGCGATTAGTAGACGAAAGGACGTGCCTCTCCAATGGGAACCGAAAACATTTGATCGCAAGGTCATAGGTCAACCGATTGCCCCACAGGAAAACACGTCTGATATGTTCTATACGACACTGGTGACGGCATGTGCGTCACATGACAGGAATATGTTGTCGACCCACCTAACTTGTACACTTGGCTAATGGGTAAAAAGCTTCTTCTACCTTGCCCGATTTACGTTTTCTTGTGGATGTGATAACCACTCCCAAAAAAGTGTGTTTCAATGTTTGTTTAGGTGTAGCGCCCCATACTACGGCGCAGTTACCTCGCATCGGGCAGACGGACGGACAGATAATAATTGTCTAAAAATAAAAATTCATATTTTTCACTCGAGAGAAGACTTGAACCAAGGACCTCTCGTTCCGCAGCTGCTCACGCTACCCACGGAACCACGGCGCTGCGGAGCTCAGACTGTCCATGATGTTGCCTATCTTGCACATGGACTACTCAGTTTGTATATTTTGCTTATTTTTTTTTATAGTTCCACACAGCTTCTTCCTGTTTTCTCGATTGATCTGTGTTCAGTTTGTCAAGGCCTATCCACTGATGGGATACCAGTTCAATTTTACACAGAGTACGCGAAGGAACTTGCCCCCCTTCTTGCAGCGGTGTACCGTAGGTCTCTAGAAGAGCGTAGCGTTCCAAAGGATTGGAAAAGGGCACAGGTCATACCCGTTTTCAAGAAGGGACGTCGAGCAGACGTGCAGAACTATAGACCTATATCTCTAACGTCGATCAGTTGTAGAATTTTGGAACACGTATTGTTTTCGAGTATAATGACTTTTCTGGAGACAAGAAATCTACTCTGTAGGAATCAGCATGGGTTTCGAAAAAGACGGTCATGTGAAACCCAGCTCGCGCTATTCGTCCACGAGAGTCAGAGGGCCATAGACACGGGTTCACAGGTAGATGCCGTGTTTCTTGACTTCCGCAAGGCGTTCGATACAGTTCCCCACAGTCGTTTAATGAACAAAGTAAGAGCATATGGACTATCAGACCAATTGTGTGATTGGATTGAGGAGTTCCTAGATAACAGGACGCAGCATGTCATTCTCAGTGGAGAGAAGTCTTCCGAAGTAAGAGTGATTTCAGGTGTGCCGCAGGGGAGTGTCATAGGACCGTTGCTATTCACAATATACATAAATGACCTTGTGGATGACATCGGAAGTTCACTGAGGCTTTTTTCAGATGATGCTGTGGTGTATCGAGAGGTTGTAACAATGGAAAATTGTACTGAAATGCAGGAGGATCTGCAGCGAATTGACGCATGGTGCGGGGAATGGCAATTGAATCTCAATGCAGACAAGTGTAATGCGCTGCGAATACACAGAAAGATAGATCCTTTATCATTTAGCTACAAAATAGCAGGTCAGCAATTGGAAACAATTAATTCCATAAATTATCTGGGAGTACGCATTAGGAGTGATTTAAAATGGAATGATCATATAAAGTTGATCGTCAGTAAAGCAGATGCCAGACTGAGATTCCTTGGAAGAATCCTAAGGAAATGCAATCCGAAAACAAAGGAAGTAGGTTACAGTATGCTTGTTCGCCCACTGCTTGAATACTGCTCAGCAGTGTGGGATCCGTACCATATAGGGTTGATAGAAGATATAGAGAAGATCCAACGGAGAGCAGCGCGCTTCGTTACAGGATCATTTAGTAATCACGAAAGCGTTACGGAGATGATAGATAAACTCCAGTGGAAGACTCTGAAGGAGAGACGCTCAGTACGGTACGGGCTTTTGTCAAAGTTTCGAGAACATACCTTCACCGAAGAGTCAAGCAGTATATTGCTCCCTCCTACGTATATCTCGCGAAGAGACCACGAGGATAAAATCAGAGAGATTAGAGCCCACACAGAGGCATACCGACAATCCTTCTTTCCCCGAACAATACGAGACTGAACAGAAGGGAGAACCGATAGAGGTACTCAAGGTACCCTCCGCCACACACCGTCAGGTGGCTTGCGGAGTATGGATGTAGATGTAAATGTAGATGAACTTATAACTAAATCTGAGGGGGGTGCGATGGGGAGGTTCCCTTGTAAGTGTTCTGCTAATAAATCGCAGCCGGCCTCTGTGGACGAGCGGTTCTAGGCGCTACAGTCTGGAAGCGCGCTGCCGCTATGATCGCAGGTTCGAATCCTGCCTCGGGCAAGGATGTGTGTAATGTCCTTAGGTTAGTTAGGTTTAAGTAGTTCTAAGTCTAGGGGACTGATGACCTCAGATGTTAAGTGTGCTTAGAGCCATTTGAACCAATAAAATGCTCTCCCCACAACGTTATCTATGCGATAGTTCCAATTTAAGTTATTCGTAATTGTAATTCCTAAGTATTTAGTTCAGTTTACAGCTTTCAGATTTATCATGTAACCAAAATTTATCGGATTCCTTCTAATACTCATGTGAATAACTTCACACTTTTCTTTATTCAGTGTCAATTGCCACTTTTCGCACCAAAGGGTGTCCCATTTGTCTTGCTCACCCCAAATAACTTTTGTCTAGAAACAAAATAAAAAATGTATCGACAAATTTTGTTGAGCTGCCAGGGTTACATCAATCAGCATGAATGCTGTTATTGTAACTTCGTCCTTTAGGCAGACACCAAGAGCAATACGTCACTTTTTACATAGCACACTATATTTTTTTCCTCGGTAATTTTCTTCCTGTCCTCAAGAACTGTTCAAAAACATGTCACAGTGTACATTCATGTAAACATGAGTTATTAGAAATGTAACACAAAACTGGCTTTGACTCCCATGTACCAGCACGCAGTGGTACCGTAACTCACCCACTTGCTGGAGTTGACAGTAAACAAATGGACAGACAAGGAAAATGTACAGCTGTTACTCAGTGAACCGTCTTTAGTTCAAATTTCTTGTGGCTAACCAAGGACTGCCTTTGCTGTACACAATATATCGCTTAAAAAAATTAAACTCCTCCCGAACAGGCCATGAAGGCCCAAAGGCTACCGACCGGCCGCCGTGTCATCTTCACTCAGCTCCTAGGCGTCACTGGATGAGGATATGGAGGGGCATGTGGTCAGCACAGTATGTCAGTTTAGGAGACCGGAGCCGCTACTTCTCAATCAAATATCTCCTCAGTTTGCCTCACAAGGGCTGAGTGCACCTCTCTTGCCAACAGCGCTCGGCAGGCTGGATGGTCACCCATCCAAGTGCTGGCCCACCCCGACAGTGCTTGACTTCGGTTATCTGACGGGAACCGGCGTTACCACTGCGGGAAGGCCGTTGGCTAATACATCGCTTAAGGGTACTGAAATACTGTACTATGTGTACTCTTACTGCAAATAAGGAAATATTCCTTAGCGACGAGCAGCATTTCCACCTACTCTTCGTTAGTGTACATTCCACTCATACAAGGCAGTCTTGCTGGTTAATATCCCTCTGGTAATTAAACAACGCTTATCGTTAATTTTTTATTTTCCTTTGAGCAAAAAATTATTTAAACTGGTAAAGACAAGTGGAACACTCTGCGTACGTTTATCAATTTTATAACTCCAGATGATGTTCATCTGTCGATTAGTTTTCATACGTTTCACTTAACAGATCATAAGACTTACCTTCAAATGACAATAATCGATAGCTAGATAGCTCGTGATGAAAGCGCATGATGTTATGCATATGAAGTACTGATTGACAAAGAACGTTACATGCACAATGCTTGGCGCCGATTGATGTATGTTTATTCTTTTTATGTTCACCTACGAGTCACTTGAAAATTGCACTGGCTGATACAGAACATTATGTATTGTGTCTCCTTGTTCAGTGCTAGCTACTGATGGCCTGTGGCTTTGTGCGTGACGTCTATTTAGACACATGTAGGACGTGTATTACAAAATGTCGAAGTATAAATCTATTGTTTTAGATATTAACACGAAAGAAAGAAGAATTATTAAAATAGGTTCACATTATGCAGAAACGTCATTTTAGTTAACATTTGACTGAATGCGCTTAAACTAATAATGGTTTCGTTTCATGAGGCAAAAGTTTGACTGTGTGCTGGGATTTACAAAGCCCGCCAAGACCTTTCTAGAAATTCAGATTCACTAAGTGCGAGGTTTGTTAAAAAATTCCGGAACATTCGTATTTTCGCGCCAGTGATGTGTTGGAGCGAAATTGGGTTGGCATCCCTGCACACGCCTGTGTTAATGTGTAACTGCCGGAATTTTCGTTGATGTATGTCTGTTCGTTATTTTTCAGTGCTATATTGAGTAGAAGGTTGTATCGCATAGTTTGAAAATTTCTAAATGGTAGAGTTGGAAGAGCAACTCGTCTGCATTAAATTTTGTGTGAAACTCAAGAAAACCTACACAGAGACATATCAAATGATGCAGGAAGCCTACGGTGGGGAGTGCTTAAGCCGTACTCGGTGTTAGGAATGGTTGACACGGTTATGTTAAAGGTGACCCTTGTTCAGGACGCCCTTCGACGTCTGCCAATGACGCTCATGTCAGGAACATCAACGAAATTGTGCGTGCCAATCTAAGACTGTCAGAGAAATTGCAGAAGAACATAACATTTCAGTTGGATCATATCACGAAATCCAGACACAGAATTCTAGAATGTATCGTGTTGCCGCCAAGTTCGTCCCACGGTTTACGGGGCAAGACCGGGAAGACCCTTGCCTCGCAATCTGTGAAGAGCCTTCGGATCTCGGAAATGCGAACGAGATGTTCCGTAAAATAAGCTGGCCGACAGCCCTTGCTGGCTTCTTTTATTTCCAAAATTGAAATCCCCGTTGAAAGGACGAAGATTTGCAACGATAGACTAAATAAAAGAAAATTCCCAGACGGCGCGTCGCGCCATCCAGCAAGAGGCGCACCAAGACTGCTTCCGGAAGTGGAAACGGCATTGGGAGCGGTGAATCAGTTGTGGAGGACAGCATTTCGGAGACCTTGCACAGTAAGTAAAAGGTAAGCGCAGAAAAATTTTGTGGATGAAGTTCCGAAATTTTTTGAACAGACCCCGTATGTAATGAATAAATATTTTGCTCTAGAAAAATAATACATTTTAGAAACAGAAAAATAAAGACTCTAAAAGAATTACGTCATAACATTCGAATATTCTAGAAACTAACTATTTCGACGAAAGATAACATTTGAAGCACACAGTTTTCAGATAAGAGAAGATGTGTTTTAGAATGACGGGAATGGGGACTTTCAAGTAACGTATGTCACTCCTAAAACAAACAATTGTTAGCGAGATCGAGTTTTGTCAGTACATGTGGTTTTACTAAGTGTAAATTATGAATATTTTTAAGTGCAATTTTTCTAAATGATCTACATTATTTTTATCACTAGACTGTAAATCATATACAGAATAATAAAGTTTTCTAAAAATGCTGGATGGACGAGAATTTGAGTCTTCTTGAATTCACAGTACATATTGCATATGGAGTAGAGACCAGAAAACAAAAAATATATTTAAAGGGTGGGACTGTAGCAGTGGAGCTTGCTACGCTTCAGCTGGGCAAAGCGATTTGAACATCCACACAATATACTGTAGGGCCGTCTTAGGCACTAAAAATCCTCCAGTGAATGGTGGTCGATAGAGCTTATGAAACGTCCCTTTAGAAACATCATTGAATGACTGTGCTGGTAAACCCCTTACGTTAATTGATTTTCAAACAGCTGAGCAGAACTGAACGTACTCAGACATTTCGCTCTTTACTTATTCTGATCAACACTAAACTGACACACAATATTTTTAGCGCAACGCAATCTGACTTTCAAAAATCCCTACAAAAGAATGGCCCTGACTAACAATAACCTATACCTTTCACGAATCACTTACCTCACAAAAATCTTCATTACTCGAACTACTGCAATACAGCGAGGGCCACTACTGCCAGCTAAATAAAAGATTCTAACTACTGAAGGCACTAACTACTGATAGGCATAGTTAGCAAATGAAAGATTTTGATAAAGAACAAACAATATATTTACCTTAATAGTGTTCAAAAGTCATAATATATATATCAGTTACTCTCTCTCATGGACACACGTCCACATCATCCGCTCTCAAAACTCCGCGATCTCTCTCCCCACATCCACCACTGCTGACTGCTCACCTCCAACTGCGGAACGCTACGCGCTGTTAACAGCCAACTGCCCAACACTACAATAGCAAATTCCAACAATGCAAACCAGCCACAGACTGCACACAGCACAGTCAGTGATTATCATATAGAGCGCTACATGGTGTTACCAACATAAAAACCTAAACAGCCTACTTACGAGCTTAACACCAAGCCTCACAAAAAAGTTTTTCCAATTCTCTCACTAAAGGTGGGAAAAGTTGAGGGTTTCTTAACGTTTTTCCAACACTGCCTCAACTATTGAAATCTGCTATCTGTCAAGACTGGAGAAGATATTTCATGACGCCACTGCTCAGTCGCTGACATCCCTAGCTACGTGAGTAGGACATTAAAATGTAAGATCTGCCATCTTCCAGTACGCCACTGAATGAACATGGTCACTTAAAATATTTTCGTATACTTGGCTATACATGTATTTGTCTACTGGTAACCATGATACGACTGCTCAGACTATTTAAGAAATCCATCATTTTGCTACATTGCAACACAATTATATACTTTAATATTTCAGTTTCGTGAATTAAAGGGTAGATTAATATGCACTAACAGTAACCAAACTACGTCTTCATTTACGTGCTATAATTACCAAAAATAAGCCTTAACATTCAGGGAAAAAGCACAAGAATAAGAGGCGTATTCCCTAAAAATAAATCATCGACGCACTTAAAAGGAATGAACCCAGAGAAAATAGGAACCCCTTACAGACTCAAAACATTTTATTAACAGTTTCTGCCGACGTTAATAACTTTTATTCGCTAAAGGCTATTAGTTGTCTGTTAAATATACTATTACATATGTTCCCTAATTCTATGGAATAAATTCTTTTCCTTTGTCTGTCAAACATTTTCCAAATTTCAAAAGGTTATCTGCTTAGAACATCAATGTCGCTAGGAGACCAGTCCTCCAAATGTTTCTCTCATTTCCCTATTAACACTTAGCTAACGTCACGAATAAAACGTAGTTCAACATTCCTCTTTTCCGCGTATCATATTCTGAAACAGTGTGTGTCTCCAGCATCACCAGGTCACTGCTTTTTCATAACGGACGCGAACGATGGAGAGTCATAAAATTTTAATTAACACCTGGAAAAATTCAACCTGCGACCATGAAAGTTGGTGAAGATTGTATTGCTCCCGTACATTTTCACCCTTTAATACGACACATTTTTCCTGACTGCGGAAGCGTTGGCGAAGACTTTTATTGTAGAATTCTGCACTACCGGGACTACAGGCATGTACACTGTGTGATGAAAAGTTCCGGACACCCCCAAAAACATACGTCTTTCAGATTAGGTGCAGTCTACTGCCACCTACTGCCAGTTACTCCATATCAGCGACCTTAGTACTCATTATCGTGAACATCGTGAGAGAGCAGAATGGGATGCTCCTTGGAACTCACGGACTTCCAACGTGGCCAGGTGATTGGGTATCACTTATGTCATACGTCTGTACGCGTGATTTTCACACTCCTAAACAGCCCCGTTTCCGATGTGATAGTGAAGTGGAAACCTGAAGGGACACGTACAGCACAAAAGCGTACAGACCGACCTCGGCTGTTGCTTGACAGAGACCGTCGACAGATGAAGAGGTTCGTAATGTGTAATAGGCAGACATCTATTCAGACCATCACACAGGAATTCCAAACTGCATCATGATCTACTGCTATGACAGTTAGGAGGGAAGTGAGAAAACTTGGATTTCATGGTCGAGCGGCTGCCCATAAGCCACACGTCATGCCAATAAATGCCAAACAACGCCTCGCTTGGTGTAAGGAGAACATTGGACGATTGAACAGTGGAAAAACGTTGTGTGGAGTGACGAATCATGGTGTACAATGTGGCGACCCGATGGCAGGGTGTGGTTATGGTGAATGTCGGTGAACGAAATCTGCCAGCATGTGTAGTGCCAACAGTAAAATTAGGAGGCGGTGGTGTTATGGTGTGGTCGTGTTTTTCATGGAGGAGGCTTTCGCCCCTTGTTGTTTTGCGTGGCACTATCACAGCAAAGGCCTACATTGATGTTTTAAGCACCTTCTTGTTTCCCACTGTTGAAGAGCACTTCGGGGATGGCGATTGCATCATTCAACACTATCGAGCACCTGTTCATAATGCACGGGCTGTGGCTGAGTGGTTACACGACAATATCCCTGTAATGGACTGGCATCCACAGAGTCCTGACCTGAATCCTGTAGCACACCTTTGCGATGTTTCGGAACGCCGACTTCGTGCCAGGCCTCACCGGCCGACATAGATACCTCTCATCAGTGCAGCACTCTGTGAAGAATGGGCTGCCACTCCCCCAGAAATCTTCCAGCACCTGATTGAACGTCTGCCTGCGATAGTAGAAGCTGTCATCAAGGCTACAGGTGGGCCAACACACGTTTGAATTTCAGCATTACCGATAGAGGACGCCACGAAATTATAAGTCATTTTAAACCAGGTGTCCGGATACTTTTGATCACATAGTGTACCTGAAAACATATCCCTCTTATCTTCAGCAAGATAATGCACCATCACATCGCTCGCATGTTGTACCACAATGCTTGGGGGATCACTCCATAAACCTCAAGGTCCATGTATCGTCGCCAGGTCACCTGACCTCAACATATCGGTACTGAAGTCAGGTGACGTTCTTTGACGACATCGAGAGATCTGTTGCAACGTTCCCTTCTTATTTATACTGTTAGTGATTCAGTTAGTGTTTACTTTGCGGTTTATTTTATTTACATTATACGGCGCTTAATTAACAAGTGCGTAGTGGTGTGTCAAAACGTCAAGTCATTATCTCAGTTAAACACATTAACATTGGTCATAGGTCTCATAAAATGTTAACGTTCTCGTCAGACAGTAGAAATCAAAGATATTGTTTAACTCGATGTTGCTCCAGTATTGCGTCTTTGACTCTGACAGATGCTCCACTAATTGTATTTGTCGTATTGTCACATAAAGCCATAAATATACAAAAATAATTTTCTTCAAAAATGAATGCAATTTTGTTTAAAAGTCATTTTTCCCCTAAGAAGGAATACCCTATTGAAGTAGCTTCGAATCCTTAACAAGTACCACCTGAGATGGTAGGATGATACTTTTCAATCTCCTTTCAAAATTACCTGTCAATGAAGATAGCAGAATCGAGATTTTGCCATGCGAGAACGAAAAATATTTGTGGGAGATGAGCAGGGGTAACCAGTGTGATCAACCTCTATTGTAATGATACTGTGGAATGTATAGAACTTCACCTCTAGTCGCCATCAACTGTACGCCCGGAACAACTTCCACAAAAAAGCACAGGAACGGCTTCTCTTCCTGCAAAACTATCTTCAGCCGAAGAAAAATCTGTCTTTAACTGCCTTCAAGCTCTTCCACTGGCTCTTCTTCAGTGTAGAATACGAAAACATGTATACATTGTTCGTCGTAATTTTTCTGCCCAGTGTTTAACTACGCAAAGAATCAAATTCGTGCTTTTCTATCGACTTCAACGATTATTAAAACCGACATAATTGCTTGATATCAAAACTTGATTACATTAGACAAAACAACAATCTTCCTGCCAACATCAAAAATTCATGGAATAGTTTGGCATGCCATTAACGGCAGCAAAACGGGGCATAGAATACCATCGACGTACCGCTGTGCTGTAAGGATGCCACGGATGAAAACCAAAGGGGTCTTGCTACGAAAAGAAATCACACCCCAGACCATCTGTCCCGGTTGTCGGGCCTTATGGCGGGCGACAGTCAGATTGGTCCGGGGCGTCGACAAATATGTTTTCGGCGTGGAATCGCATTGACTGGGGTCGAATTGTCTTCAGTGATGAGTCCCACTTCGTACTTGCCAAAGACTACCTTGACCAGCGAGGTCGTCGGATCTCCCCCCAACTGAGAACGTTTCGAGCGTTATGGGTAGGGTCCTCCAACCACCTCGTGATTTTGAGGATCTAACGCGCCAACTGGAAAGAATTTGGCACGATATCCCACAGGACATCCAGCAGCTCTGTCAGTCAATGCCAAACCGAACAACTGGTTGCATAAGAGCCGGAGGTGGACCAGCTCATTATTGACTTACTCAATTTCTGAAGCTTATGAAACGTCCCCTTTGAAAAATTATGCAAGACTGTGCTTAACCTGACACACAATACTTTGTTAGCGCAACGCAATCTGACTTTCAAAATTCCCTACAAAAGAATGGCCCTGACTAACATTAAACTATACCTTTCACAAATCACTAAATCACTTACCTCACAATAATCTTCGTTTCTCCCACTACTGCAATACAGCAAGCGCCACTACTGCCAGCTAAATAAAAGATTCAAACTACTAAAGGCACTAACTACTGATAGGGATAGTTAGCAAATGAAAGATATTAATAGAGAACAAACAATGTATTTACCTTGATATCATCATATATAAATATATCAGTTCATGAAAAATTACAAAACTCCGCCATCTCTCTCCCCACATCCACCACTGCTGGCGGCTCACCTCCAACTGCGCAACGCTACGCGCTGTTCACAGCCAGCTGCCTAACACTACAATGGCGAGTATTACAACAATGCAAAGCAGACACAGACTGCCCACAGCACAGCCAGTGATTGTCATACAGAGGTGGCGTTACCAATAAAAACCTAAACAGCCTACTTACATAGAGAAAACATAAACAGCCTACTTACATAGAGAAAACATAAACAGCCTACTTACATAGAGAAAACATAAACAGCCTACTTACATAGCCCCCATGCTCCCCACAAAAATTTTTACAAATGGTGTTGGGCACTGGCCAATACAGATTTGACAAAAATTTTTCACAATTACAGTAACAAAGATATAAAATGCACACACTTATTAATATTATGTTGGTCAAAAGATCAAAATTTCTCACAGTCCATAAAGACAGTCCACATTGTTCATCACAGTAAAAAATGCAGAGTTTTTCTCAAAGTCCAAGAAGTAAAAGAAAATGCACATAGAAGTAGTGGATTTCCATGCAGTCTTGAAGAAGTAGTGTTGACCTTCCAACGGAAAGACAGTGCTGACTCTCGACATGCAGACAGGTAATGGGCCACAACAGAGCAAACCCACAACAGAGTCATTCGAAGTTTGGAAGAATATTGGTAGGTAGGTCATCACAGAGCAGACCCACTGGAGTCCTGGTAGAGATTGTGGTATTGGTGGGCCACCAGAGGTGCAGACCCACTGCAGTCCTTGTAGAAATAATGGCGTTGGTGGGTCATCATAGATGCAGACCCACTGTAGTCCTTGCAGAGATAATGGTATTGGTGGGCCACCAGAGGTGCAGACCCACTGTAGTCCTTGTAGAGGTAATGGTATTGGTGGGCCACCAGAGATGCAGACCCACTGTAGTCCTTGTAGAGATGGCCAGCAGCCATCTGTTGCGATTGTGCAGGTGCACATTCACCATCAAAGAGTCTTGCAGAGAATATAGCAAGTCCATAAACCACCACTTGTGCACTCACAACGTTTTTGGAATTGTCCTTAGAACCAGCAATGCTGTTATCCAGTCCCTTGCAGAATTATTAACGCACGTGCAAACACTAACAGTCCCTACTTCTCACATACTGTCCATATACTATGACCAACAGAAACGTGTGCAGTGAAATGTAACTTACAAGTTAATAATAAGATGATCTGGTGTCAATTACAATTTTATAAATTTACAACATGAAAATACAATTACAAAGGTACAAAATACATCATTAAAGAACATAATAATACAGATAACGTTTGTAGTAATAGGGGCTTTACAAAAGAATAGAAATAAACATATACATCAGTGTTACAGGAATTATGACATGAGTACATACATAAAAGATCACAATAACTTTTGAAACATCAACTTCACACATGAGCATTAAACAGAATAAATAATGTGTAAGCATATTTATAAGGTAAATAACATATTATTAATGCCAATTATATTTGAGGATAACAGTATTCCTCATCATAGTGAATGTAGCTTAATATTAATAGAAGAAAAAATTCTATGAAACTACACAGAGACAGGAAGAAAACAACTACACAAGGGTACACAAACACATAGTGGGATAACACCAATAGGAAAGGACAGGGTTCGTTTTCAGAGTAACATTTGGTACTGCAGTCCAACCCAAAACTTCATTCTATAGATCTTTCGTCTTATTTCAACCTTTGCTTCCCCCAAAAAAATCTTATCCAAGCATGCTTTCTGTATTCTGTTCATATTTCTTTCAAAATAATTATTTCTGATTGTACAATACTCATTTGGGCCCAAATCCTTTTTATATAACTTCGCAATGCATTCTTTACCTATTCTCCATAGTCAGTTTCTCATATAGTCTACCCCCTCTTAAGCTAACTTAAATCTACTGAGCTCAGATGCTAAACTAAGGGACGAGGCAATGCAGCAGCACGTAAAACAATTATTATAAACAGCAATGCAAAAAATGCAAATTGGCAAAGCTAGCAGCATAAATGAGCAAAAGTCAAATTCAATAACACTATGCCTGGCAAACAGCAGCAACTTATACCTAAACATGACATAGCGCAAGCAGAAAAAATATTACACTAAAATGGCCATGTCTAATACCTATATCACATCTTAACATTAGAGTGATGCATCACAATTTATTCTACAAAAGAAATTACCAAGTACTTGAAAAGAAAATTATGTGTTACTGTTATTAGTTCCTTCTTATTGTTCTTTCCTTTCCAAGTGCTCCTTTTTTTTAAAGAATGTGGATCATAAAATAATTATTTAATAGATCTGTTGACAGAAAGTGTTCACATTAGCAAATGCATTTCATTTTATAAAAGCAATGCTGCAACACAGCTGAAAAACAGGTATCAAATGAAATAAGCAGTTACGCAAACCAAAGCATAAAAATATCATTCAATAGTCATGTGACATTTCATAAGTTAGTAGAAATTCTCTCAACTCTCGTAGAAAGACGCTTGTCGTAATCAGGTGTGCAGATGTACGAATGTTTCTCGTCATTTCATTAGGCATTTCAGTAAATATCATAAATTACGAGCTCCACAGTATGCTTTCAACAAGGAAATGTCAATACCGAGGATAATGGCCTTCCCTCTTTTTTTTTTTCTACCTGTGCTTCCGGAAAGGCTAATGGCTTTTTTTTTTCGGGCGGCTGTCGCCCAGGTGGGTGCCCGCGACGCATTATGTGCAGGTGGTCACTTAACTTTCTTACGGAAATATTTACGACACCAGCTTCCGCTACGGTAACAGTCTCACATAATTCACAGGTCAAGAATTAGCGCTGCAAATCTGTAGAAACAAAATCCTATAAATATAAGTGTCCAAAAAAAATATTCGTCAGCATTGTGATACAGTCACACATTTCATAACTCTTAAAGTACGATTCTTGGTTTCCAACAACCTTTTCCACAAATCAGAGTCTCTAATCACTACTCATTATTCCTTACCTTATTACACATATACATATTCGTATTCATCAACACATAATAACTACATAGCATAATCGGATTCCTCATATAACATCAGCTTAGTGACCATAAACATACCTCAACAGCATAGTGCACATCGTCGTCGTAAAAATAACATCATTACACCTCAGTCAAATCTCAAAAACGTCGTAGCTTTCTGCAATAATTTCAAACCCTAAAAAATTCTCTGCTCATGTCAAAAGTGTCATCTGCCTCAAACGTACTTTAAAAATCATGAATCCATACCAAATACATCATTCAAAGCTCTCATAGTATCACAATGGTTCCGAAAAAATATGAACAGTTTCACAAAGTACAGACAAAATACAGTTTCATAAGTGTGAAGTTATCCAACTGTGTAATTACGTAAACATCTGTCACTGATATAGTAAAATAAATGTTTGTCTCTCTCAGTTAAATGATCAGATAGCTGTGTAATTTGTGTGTTAGAGAAATATGGTACCAATGTGTAAAGTTGTATAAGCAAATACCATATTAGCTAGGGTTCCTTGTGCTTGCCAGACACATGGTACACAAAGTAGGCGTGTACCCCCCTGAGGATTAATGTAATTATACCCTCAGGTGTTACAGATTACACCAATGGAATGAAATATATCACGGAAAACTTTCTTTGTAATTCAAAAATCTTTAAAAATAAGTGTTTTAAGTACAAAATTAATCACTCAAATACGTGTACTGTAGCGCTAAATGTGCGTCTTGTAACATAATCTCTGTGGAAGTGTAGTAGTTATCGTCCTCCGAAAGCTAAGTTCTGCAGAAGCCAATGTACTTACCTCATGATAAACAAAAGTGAAATGCTTTGCGTATAGATATCATAGTTATTATGGTTATTGGCGTGATGAAGAAAGTACTGTACAGTAACGTATTGTTGTGCCACAAAAAAGGCTGTCTCATTGTTGCTATACCACAAAAGTTACTACTAAAACCTGTTTTACTTTCCAGAAGAATTCAGAAAAACTGTGCAGATATAAAACAGATACACCGCAAAAGCAACATTGTAAATTGTCACTCATTAGTAGCGTCGTGATAAAACCGTGTAGTTGTCACTTAAACTAACCACTGTGCCGTCTGGTATCTCACAGAAAGTACATTAAACCCAGAATGTATTTTCAAGTAAACCAAAATGTTGCATTAAAATCTCATTAGCAGTACTGGTATAGGTTCTTAGTATGTAAGCCTGATAGTCGTTACGTAATCGTGCAACTAACAAGCAAAAATGTACAAATACAATAACACTGTGACGTCTGTTCACTATAACAATGCAATCGTAATTCCTGTTTAAAAATGTTCCCTAGGTTCTAGACTGGATATTTAACTTCAAACATTGTTGCATGTTAACAGTTTCTTAAGTCTGACAAAGCATACTAGTAATGTGAAGTGAAAAGTTTTATGGCAAAGACAAAGTTAAAAAGCAGATTATCTTTCAATAAACGGTTTTACATGTGAAATGTGGTGTAAACCATTACTCTTCCTAGTACGCAGAATTTCAACTTGAATGCAATTATCATGCGGTATTCGTCCGTAAAGAATACTGGAATCTTGCTCAAGGTTAGCGTCAATGTTATTTTTCTCTGAGCCAGCCGGCGCACGCGGCTGCCTGCGGTGTGAGTCATTGTCTGTTTCTTTGTTGGCGCGCGTCGTTATTGGGGTTTGGAGACCTAACTTCTACAAATTCTGTTAGAATCCCGCCAGTTCTGCTGAAATTCACGTCTGTCGTTTTGTCGGTAGTTTACATAGTTTCTTGTTTGTCGGTCATGTGGTGGAGAATTTCTCCCTGAGTCGTAACTGCGCACTGAACTGTTGCGTCTGAAGTTATTCTGTCTCCCTTGATAATAATAGTTCTGGTTGTCATATTGTCTATTTCTATGATTGTCTCTGTCATATTCATTACTACGGAAATGCGATCGTTCTCTGTAACTATTATTACTCTGCCAACGGTTGTCGTACGGGTGGTGTCTATTTTGGTCACGATTTGCGCTGTAAGAAGAGACCAGTCGTGTCCGGTTATTGTTTCTGTCGTCACGGAATTGTGACGGATGTGACCTGTAATTGTTGTGTCCTTGTTTTCGCGTTCCGCGATTGTCAGTGTCACTTTCCAGTTCTTGTAACAGTCCCTGAAAGGCTTCAATGTCGTCTTTGCAACGTCCTGCTAAAATAATATGTCGTAAATGTTCAGGTAATTTGATTAAGCAAATGCGGATGAGTTCTGAGGGGCTGTATGGGTTTGAAAGATACTGATTCTTATGCAACATGTCTTCAAAATATTTCATAAGACTGGAAAATTCAGATTGTTCGAAACGTTTCATCATTATGATGCTATGTTTTACACGGTCTTGTGTGGCTTGAGACCAATATGCTGAGAGGAAGGCATGGTAAAACTCTCCTTCACTGTGGCAATCGTGAATTACCGATCGCATTCTTACAGCTGGTTCATTCTCTAAGTAGCCACACATAAATTCTAATCTGTGTTCTAACGACCAGTTGGGAGGAAAACAATGAGAGAATTGATGGAGCCATGCTTGTGGATGAATGTCGTTGCCAGAATTCTTAAATGTTTTGAATTTACGGGTAGTAATGAACAGCTTATAGTCAAAATCATCATGTCGGCGAGTCGCATATCGGTCATTGTTAGGTCGTGTCGGCCGTTCCATCTCAAAATTCGGTGCACATTCCCAATTTCTTTCATTACTTCCGAAATGCCCTGTGTTATTATTTTGTGGCTGTTCCGTATTTCTGTGTCTCTCTTCCCGTATTGGGGCGCGAGTATCCTCTGAAATACGTAATTCTTGTATTACCTGTGTCAGCTGATCTTGTACTTCCCGGATTTCTCTTTGGTGTTGTGTATTAATTTGGTTCTGATTTTGTTTGAATTTTCTTATTTGTTCATACTCTTCTGTGTCAGTGAAGGTTACGGGTCTTGTGTCATTCAGATCATCATCTACCTTTGTAGATAAGTTAGTGACCTGATCCGAAAGTTCGGCTACTTTCTCCGATAGTGTACTTATTTCTTCAGTGTGTTTTTCTGAACCTAGTTTCAGAGTATCTACTGTGTCCTTAAAGTTTTCCTGAGTTTTTGCAAGTTGCGTAACCGAATCGGTAGATGCAACTGAGTCAAATTTAGCTTGCAAGGTCTCATGATTTTCATGAACAATAATTTGCAGTTCTTTTATGGCTGCTTCGTGATTCTGTAATGCATTTTCATGCCGCGAAAAAATAGGTTGAAAATGCTCACAAATTTGTGTTTTTACGTCATTACAGACTTTTTGACATTTCGATTCAATGTTATGTAACTCAGTAGTTAAATCTTCACGTGTTTGTTCAAGTGTTTGTTCCAATGAGTCTAACTTTTTAAGATTTTGTTCCACTGTGTCTAACTTTTTGAGATTTTGTTCCACTGTGTCTAACTGTTGCTGTGTTTGTCTCTGATTTTGTTCCAATGTGTCTAACTTTTGCAGCTTTTGCTGTGTTTGTCTCTGATTTTGTTCCATTTGTTGCATTAGTTGTAATAACAATGCATTAGTGTCTGGAATCTGTTCCTCTACTCTTTTCGGCAGTGCATTTGCACCGGCAACATTCACATTTTGACAAGCTGAAAATGTGTCTTGACTTATTTGAGAAAACGGTGAGGACGCAAAACCTGAATCTACAGTATTTGCAATATTGTGTTCTGTCATTCCCGATTCCTGAGGCGAGCTGTTGCCGACCGATCGATCGATAATGCGTCCCTCTTCACTAATTGTTTCACTGTCCACGCCATTGTTTGCAGCCCGCTCCATTTCCCTATTCACAATTACCAAATTACTACTTTGAACATCAGTTAATTCATTACTCGGTGGCGCTAACACACTGCTTTCATTTTCACTGTCATTTCTCAGTTTACTTTGGAGCCTAGTATTACGTTTTTCACACGCCATTATTGTCACAGTATTTCACACGACAACACAGAAAAACACAATTTGAAGATCAAAAATAAGAGAACACATTAACATAGCACTGAAAATAATATCTAGTTAACTGCAAGCGCAGCTGCGAAATACTTGGTGCAAATCTACATGCATGCCACAACTGTTTTACTGTACAACAATGAAAGACTGCAACTACAAAGGAGATTTTCTCTACAATTACGCGCTAGCAATAAACAAAATCTACACTAATTACACAAACTACAACAAAAAATCAGAAGATTCCAGTGAGGTATCCTAGGCTAAGGGTCGACATATGAAACGTCCCCTTTGAAAAATTATGCAAGACTGTGCTTAACCTGACACACAATACTTTGTTAGCGCAACGCAATCTGACTTTCAAAATTCCCTACAAAAGAATGGCCCTGACTAACATTAAACTATACCTTTCACAAATCACTAAATCACTTACCTCACAATAATCTTCGTTTCTCCCACTACTGCAATACAGCAAGCGCCACTACTGCCAGCTAAATAAAAGATTCAAACTACTAAAGGCACTAACTACTGATAGGGATAGTTAGCAAATGAAAGATATTAATAGAGAACAAACAATGTATTTACCTTGATATCATCATATATAAATATATCAGTTCATGAAAAATTACAAAACTCCGCCATCTCTCTCCCCACATCCACCACTGCTGGCGGCTCACCTCCAACTGCGCAACGCTACGCGCTGTTCACAGCCAGCTGCCTAACACTACAATGGCGAGTATTACAACAATGCAAAGCAGACACAGACTGCCCACAGCACAGCCAGTGATTGTCATACAGAGGTGGCGTTACCAATAAAAACCTAAACAGCCTACTTACATAGAGAAAACATAAACAGCCTACTTACATAGAGAAAACATAAACAGCCTACTTACATAGAGAAAACATAAACAGCCTACTTACAAGCTCTCTCTCCTGAATAAATACTCCAATTTTTCTGAAACTGTAATCATTTGTTCGTTTGTACACGTCAATCACATCTAACGATTTCCGACTCATTCGGGTTATTCTTTCGTGGTGGGCCGCATTTTTTGTCTTAGAATGTATTTTTAACAAAAAGCAAATACTGGACGCCGTATGCGATTGCGTGAAATTCTCCCCAAATTTCTGCTCTCTTCGTGTCGCACCTGACCACGTGAAACGTGATCACATCTATGCGGATCAAGAGGACAATCTTTCGTTTACTTGTAATCTTGTTAGCAAAGCACGTTTCGCTGGAGCTATAGGCGGAAGGAAAAGTAGTATTGTGAAATAATTTCTGATAAGTGGTCGTGCTATGGACATGCTCCACTCTGGGTGTGACAGAGACATTCAGGAGCAAGGAAATTCTTGTAGGCTAAATAACCACCAAATGTGACTTTTAACAATGCATCTACACTCTGAAAATGTCTGTATTACAATAATATCGTAAATAGATCACCAGAGGGATAGCTAAGTCAGAATTCACTTGAGCCTTGGTTACTGATGGGACACATCTCTATAAATGTTCTATTTTGCGGATTCACACAAACATTGCGTGTTCATACTAACTTCATAATTGTCGTGGAAACACATAACGGGTATACAAGAAACCTAGAAACAATTCACAAAATTCATGTGCTACCTACCCATTTTCCTGTGATAAAGTCGACAGAATTATCCAGAGAATGGCTTAAAAGCAATGGAAAATTTCTATGCATTTCGAAGAAGCATTCGTTTTCCATCGAGATAATAGTTCTTTGGGCCTCGTTAGACATAAGCTAATGGGACAATAGATTCGTTAGAGTTGGGGCATCGAAAAATTTAGTTATCAAATACGCTTGTACTAAACACAGCAACATTCCATACTGGAGCCAATGGTGGCCTGTAACCACATATTTACAATTATCTTCCACATGGTTCGTTTGTAGATTAATGTTTACTGGAACGTTTCTGCTTCAGTTATCGTTTACTTTTAAACACGTTAGTTTTCTATTTTCTTTTTACTTTGTCGGAGCATATTTAGATGCAGCTCGCCCTTTTGTAAGAGCTGTCTTTGCAGAAATTATGTATCATTCTTCTTCTCCTCTTGATGCTGAGTCCAATCTTCAGGTTGAAGAGTAACCTTAGTATACAAAAGTTCGACCTGCGTCTTTTTTGTATTTGCAGAACTCGAAAAGTAATTTTTCGATTGATTTGCCACTGACACAACGTTGCATTCACACACATCTAGAAGTTGTAGAGGCGACTAAGTACATCAAATTTTACATAGGAACCCATGTCCGGGCAAGTCATCCAATGACGCTACAGAGAGTCAAAGTAACAGACGCCGGCGCCTGTAAATGTATGTGAGTATACAGGGTGTTACAAAAAGGTAGGCCGCAGCTCGTGGTCGTGCGGTAGCGTTCTCGCTTCCCGCGCCCGGCTTCCCGAGTTCGATTCCCGGCGGGGTCAGGGATTTTCTCTGCCTCGTGATGCCTGGGTGTTGTGTGATGTCCTTAGGTTAGTTAGTTTTAAGTAGTTCTAAGTTCTAGGGGACTGATGACCATAGCTGTTAAGTCCCATAGTGCTGAGAGCCATTTTGAACAAAAAGGTACGGCCTAACTTTCAGGAAACACTCCTCACACACAAAGAAAGAAAATATGTTATGTGGACATGCGTCCGGAAACCCTTACTTTCCATGTTAGAGCTCATTTTATTACTTCTCTTCAAATCGGATTACTCAGGGAATGGAAACACACAGCAACAGAACGTACCACCGTGACTTCAAACACTTTGTTACAGGAAATGTTCAAAATGTCCTCCGTTAGCGAGGATACATGCATCCACCCTCCGTCGCATGGAATCCCTGATGCGCTGATGCAGCCCTGGAGAATGGCGTATTGTATCACAGCCGTCCACGATACGAGCATGAAGAATCTCTACATTTGGTGGTGGTGGTTGTTGGGATGTTTAAGGGGGACAACAGCTAAGGTCATCAGTCCCCCTCTACATTTGGTACCGGGGTTGCGTAGACAAGAGCTTTCAAATGCCCCCATAAATGAAAGTCAAG
This sequence comes from Schistocerca americana, assembly GCF_021461395.2. NCBI lineage: Eukaryota > Metazoa > Arthropoda > Insecta > Orthoptera > Acrididae > Schistocerca > Schistocerca americana. The sequence continues at coordinate 470,566,042 of NC_060122.1, read as the reverse complement.
AGGGTTGAGGTCAGGAGAGCGTGGAGGCCATGGAATTGGTCCGCCTCTACCAATCCATCGGTTACCGAATCTGTTGTTGAGAAGCGTACGAACATTTCGACTAAAATGTGCTGGAGCCCCATCGTGCATGAACCACATGTTGTGTCGTACTCGTAAAGGCAGCCGGCCGAAGTGGCCGTGAGGTTAAAGGCGCTGCAGTCTGGAACCGCAAGACCGCTCTGGTCGCAGGTTCGAATCCTGCCTCGGGCATGGATGTTTGTGATGTCCTTAGGTTAGTTAGGTTTAACTAGTTCTAAGTTCTAGGGGACTAATGACCTCAGCAGTTGATTCCCATAGTGCTCAGAGCCTTTTGAACCATTTTTGAACTCGTAAAGGCACATGTTCTAGCAGCACAGGTAGAGTATCCCGTATGAAATCATGATAACGTGCTCCATTGAGCGTAGGTGGAAGAACATGGGGCCCAATCAAGACATTACCAACAATGCCTGCCCAAACGTTCACAGAAAATCTGTGTTGATGACGTGATTGCACAATTGCGTGCGGATTCTCGTCAGCCAACACATGTTGATTGTGAAAATTTACAATTTGATCACGTTGGAATGAAGCCTCATCCGTAAAGAGAACCATTGCACCGAAATGAGGATTGACACATTGTTGGATGAACCATTCGCGGAAGTATACCCGTGGAGGCCAATCAGCTGCTGATAGTGCCTGCACACGCTGTACATGGTACGGAAACAACAGGTTCTCCCGTAGCATTCTCCATACAGTGACGTGGTCAACGTTACCTTGTACAGCAGCAACTTCTCTGACACTGACATTAGGGTTATCGTCAATTGCACGAAGAATTGCCTCGTCCATTGCAGGTGTCCTCGTCGTTCTAGGTCTTCCCCAGTCGCGAGTCATAGGCTGGAATGTTCCGTGCTCCCTAAGACGCCGATCAATTGCTTCGAACGTCTTCCTGTTGGGACACCTTCGTTCTGGAAATCTGTCTCGATACAAACGTGCTGCGCCACGGCTATTGCCCCGTGCTAATCCATACATCAAATGGGGATCTGCCAACTCCGCATTTGTAAACATTGCACTGACTGCAAAACCACGTTCGCGATGAACACTAACCTGTAGATGCTACGTACTGATGTGCTTGATGCTAGTACTGTAGAGCAATGAGTCGCATGTCAACACAAGCACCGAAGTGAACATTACCTTCCTTCAATTGGGCCAACTGGCGGTGAATCGAGGAAGTACAGTACATACTGACGAAACTAAAATGAGCTCTAACATGGAAATTAAGCGTTTCCGGACACATGTCCACATAACATCTTTTCTTTGTTTGTGTGCGAGGAATTTTTCCGGAAAGTTTGGCCGTGCCTTTTTGTAACACCCTGTATAGGGTGATTCCGTGATGATATTACAGACTTTCTAGGATGATGGAGAAGGACACATGTACAAATTTCAGGCAAGGGTCGCTCTACCGTTAACGAACGAGTCCAAAGTTGGAAGAAAAGACCGTTCTGATACCTCTGGAAGCGGAATACATGTACTGGTCCTGTTACTGCTAAGGCTGTAGATTAGGCAATTATAGTATTGACTAAATCAAGGAAAAAATGTGCAGCAAACATGGGTTCTAAAATGCATACCTTAAGAGCTATGAGCACCTGTTCATCTTCGCTACTTCGAAGCACATCTCCTCTGTTGAACAAGTGCTCCTAGATCTGAAGGTATGCATTTTAGAGCCCTTCTGTTTAATAGACTTTTTTTCTTGTTTTGGTCCATATTACCATCTCTGAAAGCTGCGTACTCTACACCTCAGTACAGCGGCACCAGTGCATGTGTTCCACTGTCAGAGGTATCAGAACGTGTTTCGCTTATTACTTTCGACCCGTTCGTTTCTGGTAGAGCGACCTTTATCTCAGACTGACACACTTGTCCTTCTCTGTTGACAAAAGTCTGTAACATCGTCACGGAATCTGATGCATTTACAGACGCCGGTGCCCATAAATTTGACGCTCTGAAGCGTCGTTGGATGACGTTCCTGGACATGGTTTCCTATGTACAACTTGATCTATTAAGACACCTCTACAACCTCTAGAGGTGTGTAGTATGAACTGTGAAACACCCTGTATAAATAAATATGTAATACATAAAGGGGAAACGTTATTACCAAACATCTCGAAACGTTCTTGACCGATTTACGCCAAATTACATATTTAATATATAAAGGGGAAACATTGTTGCCAAAATCCTCGAAGCTCTCTTGGAAGATGTACTTAAAATTTTACACGACACTCTAATGAACATTCCGACAGACAGAGGCTATATACAGATTTTAATACTATATATCCTATATAATATTTGTGTAATATACAAAGGAGAAGTATTGTTACCAAAAACCTCAAAAAATTACTTGACCAATTTACTTCGAATTTTTACTCGTCACTGTAATAAACTTTTTGACACATAAAGGTTATATATTTTTTAATCTGTATAATATATATATATATATATATATATATATATATATATATATATACATATAAAAACATAAAATAGTGGAATGTTAGTAAACAAAAAAGTTGTATTATTGGGTTATCATATTATGATTACAATACTACTACAGAACCTGATCTTTCAGTAACAGTAAACAAGCCTCAAGGTTAGAGAGAGGAGGGAAGAGGCGATAGACAGAGGTGTGGAGGAAATATACATAAAGAGCGAAAAGGAGAAGGGGAGGGGACAGAAGGAGATGGAGGGAGAGGGGGTGGAGAAGGTGGAGAAAGAGAGAGAAAGGGAAAGGAAGTGATGGATAGAAAGACGGGGAGCGAGCAGAGGGCCAAAGGAGAGAAAGGGGAGGAGATGAACAAAGAGAAAAGGAAGAGATGGACAGAGACAGGGGGAGAAGGATATTGGAAGGAGATTGGGACGTATATCCATTTCCCATACATATTTAACCACGTTTCATTTGACTAAGAACCACAAAACCGCGTGGCCGAGTACAGCTAGTTTATTTAATAAAAAACGTATAATTTTGGTTTCGTATAGGCTTTAATCACTGTCTTGTTCTTCGTTTTATTTCGGCTCTGGAAAGTTTATGTCACTATTAGCGCACATGAAATACTTTTACTCATCTTGCCCTTCGGTAAGTACAGGACTAGCTTCACACACATAACAGCAAAACGCAAGCGTCGGAGCACAAAGGGCTCATGCGCGACAGCATCCGCATTTCACGGCTTAACAAGCGCTGTTCACGCGCCAGCACGCGCAGGACGTTTTGATCTTCGCAAACTACCATACTGCCCTGGTGACGTAAAAACAAACGAAAGAAAAAGAAGAAGATGGAAGGACAGAAATAAGCACTTAACCACCACTTCACACCCAAATTGCAAGAACCGTGGCTACGTTTGTACGCAGCAAAATGATTAGGCACCATCTGCCTAGATGAACGGTTAGTGTCGCCGCCATCGGAGCGGAGGAAACTGCTTTCGATTCACGGTCCGTCCCCAGATCTTTTTTACTGAGATATGGAGGTCTGGTACGGGGTCCACTCAGCCCTTGTGAGGCCGTATGAGGAGCTACTTGAATAAAGAAGCAGTGGTGCCTTCTGGAAACATCTACTGGCAATAACGGCTGGAGGCATTGGCGACATGCCGGCCGCTGGTGCCCGAGCGGTTCTGGCTCTACAGTCTGGAACCGCGCGACCGCTACGGTCGCAGGTTCGAGTCCTGCCTCGGGCATGGATGTGTGTGTTGTCCTTAGGTTAGTTAGGTTTAAGTAGTTCTAAGTTCTAGGGGACTTATGACCTCAGCAGTTGAGTCCCATAGTGCTCAGAGCCATTTGAACCATTGGCAACATGCAAACTACACGTCCCGCGATCGTAGACCGCTCCTCGCATTGCCTTGTAAACAACATTCGGGCAGTTAGAACAGGCCTAAGGCCTAATCCGTGAGTGGTGCTACGTTAGCAATCTTCGGGCGATACTTCCTATTACCCTACGAAACCAGTTGACCCATAAAAATTGTTCGATGACGTAAAGTTGCGCAAGTTGTTCGAAATCTTTAGAAAAATAGATATCACAATTGGGAAACACGGAAGTTATACGACACCGACAAGAACAAAGAGATGACAGAAAGAAGTGTTCGGATTAAAAAGGGCGTGAGCTAGAGATACTGTCTCATTTACTTTTCAGTCTGTATCTGATAGAAGCGATGAAGGAAATAAAAGTAAGCTACAGAAGTGAGTTCGCTGATGACTTGCTGTCCCGTCTAAATTGAGAAAAAATTGCAGAAACAGTCTATTGAAAGCAGTATATTGTCTCAGAGTAAACCAAGATGAGACGAAGTAGTAGCAAAGAAATTTGCGGCAAACTTAACATCAATACTGGTGACCACATGATAGACGAAATGAAATGATTCTTGTACCGTGACAGCAGAATACGGAATCGAAGATCATGATGTACGAAGCGAGGTGAACATAAGGAACAGACCAGCACATGGAGAGAGAACGTTCCTCGCCAAAAGGGGTCGGCTAGCGTCAAACATAGGCCTCATTCGGATGAAGAAATCGGTGACAGTGTACGTGTGGAGCTCCGTATGATATGGAAATGAGCCACCGACTGTGGTCAAACTGAAAAGAAAAGAATCGAAGCGTACTGTACGTGGTGTTACGTCTTTACTTCATTATGAGGTAAAGAATTGGTCGTAACTTACACGGAAATCTAAAGTGACTAAGGCAGCCGACGGAAAACTGTATGTATTCTTATTCGGTCCTTTACTAATACGATTCCAGTGTCTTAATCTTTGGGCCACCTCTCCTCGTCAGCTGTATTATATATCCAGCCACTTTCGCGGATAGAATGAAAACACTATCCTTGAGTCTTTTTTCACGTATTCAACATACGTTCATACGGCGCACAAGTTAGTGCGCGGGTAAGGAGACAGTTGTTGCGCCACCTAAGGTGACTGATCAGGTGAAGAGCAGTTCAGTAATCGCTTCTCAGGAAGCAGAAAGCATACGAACGATACAGTCGATCGGAGAATGTATGGGGGTGGTTGGATGTTTTGAGTTCCAAAAAAATGTCGGGAAATTGAATTTGTTTGTTGTTGCGGTCTTTATTCCAGGGACTGCTTTGATGTAGCTCTCCATGCTACTCTGTCCTGTGCAAGCCTCTTCATTCCGAATAACTACTGCAACTTACATCCTTCTGAATCTGTTTAGCGTATTCATCTCTTGGTATGTCCGCTTCCGCTAGCTGAGTGGTTAGCGCAACAGAATGTCAATCCTAAGGGGCCGGATTCGATTGCCGGCCCTATCGGAGATTTTCTCCGCTCAGGGACTGGGTGTTGTGTTGTCCTAATCATCATCATTTCATTCCCATCGACGTGCAAGTCGCCGAAGTGGCGTCAAAACGAAAGACTTGCACACGGCGAACGGTCTACCCGACGGGAGGGCCTAGTCACACGACATTTATTATTTACCTCTTGGTCTCCTCTACGATTTTTACCCTCCACGCATCCCTCCAGTACTAAATTGGTGATACCGTGATGCTTCAGAACGTGTCCTATCAAGCGATCGTTTCTTCTACTCAAGTTGTGGCGCAAATTCCTCTTCTCTCCAATTCTATTCAGTACCTCCTCTTTAGTTATGTGATCTACCCATCTAATCTTCAGCATTCTTCTGTAGCACCATATTTCGGAAGCTTCTATTCTCTTCTTGTCTAAACTGTTTATCGTCTATGTTTCACTTCCATATATGGCTACACTCCATGACACTTAAATCTATGCTCGACGCTGAAAATTTTTTCTTCAGAAACGCTATCCTTGCCATAGCTAGACCATATTTTATATCCTCTCTACTCCGACCATCATCAGTTATTTTCCTCCCCAAATAGCAAAATTCATTTACTGATTTAAGTGTCTCATTTCGTAATCTAATACGCTCATAATAGCCTGATTTATTTCGACTAAATTCCATTATCCTCGTTTTGCTTTTGTTGATGTTCCTCTTATATCCTCCTTTCAAGACACTGTCCATTCCGTTCAGATGCTCTTCCAGGCCTGTTGTTGTCTCTGACAGAATTACAATACCGTCAGCAAACCTCAAAGTTTTTATTTCTTCTCCATGAACTTCAATTCCTACTCCGAATTTTTCTTTTGTTTCCTTTACTGCTTGGTCAATATACAGATTGAATAACATCGGGGATAGGCTACAACCCTGTCTGACTCCCTTACCAACCACTGTTTCCCTTTAATGTCCCTCGACTGTTATGACTGCCATCTCGTTTCTGAACAAATTCTAAATAGCCTTTCGCTCCCTGTATTTGACCCCTGCCACCTTCAGAATTTGAGAGTATTCCAGTCAACATTGTCAAAAGTTTCCTCTAAAACTAAAAATGCTAGAAACGTAGGTTTGCCTTCCTTAATCTGTCTTCTAAGACAAGTCGTAGGGTCAGTATTGCCTCACGTGTTCCAACATTTCTACGGATTCCAAAATGATCTTCTCCGAGGTCGGCTACTACCAGTTTTTCCATTAGTCTGTAAAGAATTCGCGTTAGTATTTTGCAGCCGTGTCTTATTAAACTGATAGTTCGGTAATTTTCACATCTGTCAACACCTGCTTTCTTTGGGATTGGAATTATTATATTCTTCTTGAAGTCTGAGGGTATTTCGCCTGTCTTATACATCTTGCTCACCAGATGGTAGAGTTTTGTCAGGGCTGGCTCTCCCAAGGCTATCAGTAGTTTTAATGGAATGTTGTCTACTCCCGGCGCCTTGTTTCGACTTAGGTCTTTCAGTGCTCTGTCAAACTCTTCACGCACTATCATATCTACCTTTTCATCTTCATCTACACCCTCTTCCATTTCCATAATATTGCCCTCAAGTACATCGCCCTTGTATATACCTTCGGGCAAGCCTACATTCAGTACAATGTTTTTCAAATGGCTTGAACTCTTTCCCTCACAAGCCACACCTGGCTGGCTTACGCACACCTGCCGCATGCGTTATTTTCAGCTGTCGGCAGTACTATGACCATCCAGCTCTGCAGCGTATAAATTGTTTGCATTTCTCAATCATTAGTCTTTTATTCACAAATCATACATTGCCAATTTGGCAAGTCGTTGTTAGATAACCAACATCTGACATGTGCTAGCCCCTCAGCCCGAAGGACATGGATGTCATTATTTTCCTATTGCTAAGATGAAGAACAGGAATAAATCCATTGGTAAGTTTCCATTCCAGTCATTCATTATTACAATTATAATGGGTAATGGGTACACTGCCAAAACTCCAATAGTATTGGAAATGTATTTTTGTGTGGATTGTTAACCTTTTCTCATTCATTGAAACACAGTATAATTTGCACAAACTCACCTCGCAACAGCTATTGTGACAGTATTCTGGAACAGTGTGTCACGTTAAATAAGCAATTAGCGACCAGAGGGGTCAATAGCTTATGAAAAACCTCATTGTGTTGGTTTGTTAAGAGAAGAAATTTCATGGATTTTTCGTATTAGGAACTTGTCTTTTAATTAGCTGTCGCTGACTCTTAAAAACTTACAGTACTGAATTTAAAAAAAAATAAAAAATAAAAGCTATAACTTCTGGTATATCGGCAAAGATAAGAAAGTTGTGTGTGTTAACGATTTGGCGAAATACTCTCCTCCTTGTGTGCTGTCATTCGCCAAAATCTCGTTTCGATATCTCCACGGCTTTAGGAGATACGAGGGATGTTATCAATATTTAATTCTCGCCCGTATGCGATAGGAAGTGAACACACTATATACGATGCACTTTCCCGAGATTGGAGGCAGATAAACACCTCCTCCCAAGTATAAAGAAAAATTCAATAGGTTAGCTAAATGTCATACACAGCAAAGTAAGGCATAATGGCACCAAACACAAAATCAAAGCGATCCCTAGTTTTCATCGCAAACTATCCGAATTTTGTGCAGTGTCTTACTTAAATGTAAATATAACAATAAGTATGACCATTAGTGGGGTGATGAGCACTTCACCATGAAGCCAACATATAAAGCCAGAAGTACGGTAAAAATCAAATATTTTTACTCAATAGTTTCTGTAAAATCGTTAGAGAATTATTATAGGGTGCCACTTCGATTCAGTCAGCGCAGCGTGTTGTCAACCAGCCTGGGCATAGGAGTCTACACGTCTCAATAAGTGCATGACCTGCCAGCGTGTGTGAACATGTGCGATACTTTGTAACGTCGTGTCCCCTCACAGGTGCTATCTGTATCTCAATTTGCACTTAGTTAGCCATCACAACTCGCAACTTTCCCTCTGGCGGTGGCTGGACCTCTTGCTTCACAGCCACCACCAGCAGTGCTGCCAACCTGAAGCATCTATCGATAGAGTGCGATAAGAAAAGATAACCTGCATGGCACATTATTGTTTAACTTTTGTCATTTTCTATTACATTACCACTGCATTGTCAAAGATGAAATTTCCCTTGGGCTTGCATCTCTCTATTGATGTGTAACATCATCTTCAGGTTTGTTCGCCAGTACTGTACTGCATTCCTTACCCAGGTAACTCCCCGAAAAAGACATCTTACGGAGAGTGGAAGAAAGCGCTGTAATATAAGGAGGTATCCTCACTCAGAACATTTGGTACAAGCTTGTAGATTTCCCTACATTTTCAGAACTGAGCTCCTGGCTTTTTTTACAAATTTCCCAGGATATCTGAAACCAAACCACGTGGTACGTCAAATTTTTCAGAGGCTGTACGAAAGGTTATACGACATTTTGCAACAGCAGTTATACCTCTCTCCAACGCTTCTTCATTATAATTTCGACAGACGCGGATGCCTAATGCTTTGTATAGGTCCTTGGCGTAGCACTGAAAGCAAGAAGAAAAATAAGCATACAAAGAAGGCGTCATCGCAAATATATTGATAGTTTAGGTTAAAAACGGCTGAAACAGAAAAACTGATAGGTATGGGAGTGAGACTGATCAGCGACCAAAGAAACCCCATGCCTATGATCAACGATACTCCCTAAAAAAGAAAAACCATCAGTGAATGAAATTATTGAAGTTAGAATGCAAGACATGACTTCTTTCTCAAGCTAATTGAACACATAGCAACACAAACTATCATTGTTTTCCAAAATCTTTCCTATCCAGTCTGGTACCCTCAATGTTATTTAAGCCTTTTAAATATTTAAAATGCAATACTCACGGTTTTTGTGAAAATCTCCGATGTCGATCCTTCTGTAGGCACAGCGTTTGGGCAGTGACAAAGAGTGACATCCAGTGCCGACACCGCTACCATCGCAAGAAACAAAATCGCAAGGTTGCTTTCAGAAATGAAGCAATTCCTCTTTTTCAAAAATTATAAAGTTTTTATCCAAGCTACTCCGTGAATCAAAGAAACCACGTTCCGTAAAGTGCCCTCCGCCACACACCGTTGGGTGGCTTGCGGAGTATAAATGTAGATGTAGGTGTAGACTAACAGGTATGGCGATTACTTTTGAAATAATAAACACTTTACTTACTTTCGCCCGGGTTCCCGGGTTCGATTCCCGGCGGGGTCAGGGATTTTCTCTGCCTCGTGATGGCTGGGTGTTGTGTGCTGTCCTTAGGTTAGTTAGGTTTAAGTAGTTCTAAGTTCTAGGGGACTGATGACCATAGCTGTTAAGTCCCATAGTGCTCAGAGCCATTTGCACCATTTGAACTTACTTTCGTTTTCATTTAACTGACCCTTAAATACAAACGTTTATTAGCTATACAGGTCCTCGCCCTCTATCAAAGACACGTCGTATACAAAGAACAATCTTATTAACATGGTTCCTTAAGAGGGAGCGGATTTCCCTTAAACGTTCTTTACATTCAGAATTATCAACGAATCTTGGTTCAAAGATGATAGTATGTGGACTCTTGGGATCGCAATAAGCTCTAAACATCGCAACACGTAATTCTCGTATGAGGGGGAAAAAAAGAAAAAATTACAAAGAGAGAGAACTACGGGAGAGGGTTGCACAGGATTTTGCATACTAGCATGCACATTATTACAGAAGGATCTCAAAGGAGACAAGAAGCTAAGTCCACAATGCCGTCTAAACGTCCAATATTTCCAATAAATCTCAAACTACTATCATCTTCTTTGGCTTGTGAGTGTTCACTTTGACCAGGAAATTGAGAAAGACACGATTCTATGATTCTCTTTTAGGCGGACACTAACTACAAAGTCAACCTCTTCTAAAACAGATCAATATTGCTAAAATTTAGCATGCACGAATTTGGATATACGAGGTATTGTTCCACTCAGTGAGAAAAGAAATTATTTGTTATTACTAGTACTTTAGTAATTTGATTCAGAAATCTTACTCATGGGTCGCAAAATAGAAAACGAATCTAAGTAAATATTCACTTCACACCTTTAACAGGATCAGTATCTTCTCAAAACTCTGTACACTCCCTCGTTGACCGCCATTCTCTAGCGCATCTTTGCGGAGTGGTGGGTGGTGGGCCATTCGCATGAACGGTAAAGTGGCGCTAGGCATTTGCCGAAACGAGAAGACACTAAAAAAAGTCAAGAGGCGATTATCCTGGGCCCATACCAGTTTACCGAAAAAAATCTGAACAGTGTTCGGAGGAATGTTTCCACGACTTTGCGTGTTGGCTTGAAATCGCAAACGTTGAAAAAAGATCTGTTCGTCTGTTGTCCTCGGCCAAATCAGACTACAAACCACCTTTGGACAAGATTCAACGAAAGCCCTCAATACTCCTCAGAGAAAAATAAAATAAATACACCGATAACTACTCGTGCATGAAAAAAAAAAAAACTAAACTCCGCCCGAATAGGCCATGCAAGGACGGGCATGTGGTCAGCACACCGCTCTCCCGGGAGTGTGGCAGTTTACGAGACCGTACGAACATAAGGCAAGATCTCACGACGCACTATCCCGTTGCAATCGAAGAAAACATTTAGAAGAGCCTTCACATGTGATCGAAGATGTCGAATTTTTCCGGTCTTGGCTCTTCGAGCAGTTTCCACTGTAACATGTGGGACCTGTTATAGCCTTCCTTAGAAATTCTGGATCGTTATCGACTTCGTTCAGCAATTCCTGAGCTATGTCTACGAGGCGTTTTTGGTCGAAATTCAAAAATTTCGGTACAAACTTTGCCGCTGCAGGTTTCACGCCCAAATCCGAAAAAAAGTGCTTGGCATGAACCAAAGGATGTGTCAATGCCATCAGCAACCTCTTTGATGGCACTTCGACGATTTTTCAGTGCCATTTTCTTTACTTCTTTGATACAGTCGTCAGTGTCTGATGTGGCAGCGTGGTACTGTCGTCTTCCGTACTGTTGTCAGTAATTGATGTGGTAGGGCGGTCGTCGTTTTCAGCATCTTCTCGACCCTCTTTGAAACGTTTATACCAGTAGTAAACCCTTGTCTTACGGACAGTGGATTCACAAAAAGCTACAGTCAACATTTAGAATGCGTGCTGCATTTTATTCAATTTTTTTCAAGCAACATTTAATGCAAAATCTTTGCTCCACCTTTTTCGAAAGCAAAAATTCGCCGAGCTCTCGAAAACACGTATAGCCTTTTCGACTGTCAGCAATAAATTATGTATTCAGAACAGTTGAAAATGCAAACATACACCAGGAACATGTATATCAATAACTCTTGAAAGTTTAGAATGTATAAAGCCCGCAGAATTTTAAAAAATTCCCGTTACTTTTTGATCACAGCTCGTACACCGGTCCTCGCGGTTCTTATTGTATGACCAAGGTATGGCGACGTTTTGCAACTGCAAGGGGCACCCCTCTTATGCAAAGTGAGGTCATCTTTCAAAAATCCTAAAAAAAAAATCACCAACCTTCGACGGTGGTCGAAACACTTCACGACCTACTCGACACGCCACTTGCGTTAGGCAAAACAACCTGTGACTTAGGTGTGTGTGTGTGTGTGTGTGTGTGTGTGTGTGTGTGTGTGTGTGTGTTTGTGTGTGTGTGAGTGAGTGAGTGAGTGTGAGTGTATTGTCTTTCTGCATATGCCACATTACGGTTCTTTGGCCGGCGTAGCCCCGTCTACCGAGAGTTTGAATTTCCTAGGACAGCGATCTCTCGTATTCGGCCTTGAAAATGACAGGGTATTCACCTGTCGAAATATCGGCTGTTATCGATAACCAGCAGCATTCCTGTAAGTTATTTGATGATTTTATACGCTGGAAGAAACTGAAATTTCAGATTGAAAAGATTTTTCTGTGTCTGCTTAGTTTAGAGAGATCGATTCCACCCATTTCCAAGATCATGGCGGCTGCCTCGGCTGAAGTTGTTCTCACACATTCTAATGTCTACTGCTTCGTGAACAACAGAATGCCTGCCAGATGTAGTAGCAGTAGAGAATTCCATTTACGAGAACAGCTTCAATCGCGGTGCCGCTATACACTGGGGTGGCAAAAGTCACGGGTTAGCTTCCAATATCGTGTCGGACCTCTTTTTTCCCGGCGTAGAGCAGAAACTCGACGTGGCAAGGGGTCAAAAAGCTGTTGAAAGAAATACTGAGTGATGCTGTCTCTATAGCCGTTCATAATTGTGGAAGTGTTGTCAGTGCAGGATTCTGTGCACGAACTGGCCTCTCGATTATGTTCCGTAAATGTTTGCTGGGGTACATGGCGGGCAACTGGGTGGCTAAATCACTCGCTCGGATTGTTCAGAATGCTCTTCAAACGAATCGCAAACAATTGTGGCCTGGTGACTGGTGCATTGTCATCCACAAAAATTCAATTGTTGTTGGGAACATGAAGTCCATGAATGGCTGCAAATAGTCTGCAAATATCATTAATTAAAACTTCCGGGCGGAATTGCCGTGGTCCATATGTAAAACTTCTTCTCCTTCCTGACGTTTCGTTGCCTATTGCGGGCAACATCTTCTGAGGTGAGTCGGCGATTGGCTGCTAGGCGCTGTAGGTCCCGCTTATATAGAGCGCTTAGATGGCGCCACCACTTTCGACTTTAACACTCTCTGGCTAGTGCCATCTCTCTCGATTACAGGTAATCGATTGTCACTTCGTTGGTACAAAGTCGACCGCCGTATCTTGTCTAGTTTTAATCCTTAATGTCAGGAAGGAGAAGAAGTTTTATGTATGGACCACGACAATTCAGCCCGGAGTTTTAATTAATGAAGACGCCGGCCGTGAAAGCTTACATGTTATGATAAGTCTCCAAATAGCTGAACATAACCAGTTCCAGTCAGTGGTCGGTTTGGTTGGAGCAGAGGACCCAGTCCATTCCCTGTAAATACAGCCCACAGCATTATGGAGCCACCACTAGCGTGCAGAGTGTCTTGTTGTTAAGTTGGGGCCACGGTTTCGTGAAGCCTACGCCACACTCGAACCCTATCATCAGCTCTTGCCAGATGAAACCGGATTCATCTGACCAGGCTATGGTCTTCCAGTTGTCTAGTGTCCAACTGGTGTAGTCACGAGCCCAGGAGAGGCGCTGCAGGCGATGTCGTGCTGCAAGCAAAGGCACTCGCGTCGGCCGTCTGCTGCCATAGCCCTTTAACGCCGAATGTCGCAGCACTGTCCTAACGGATACATTCGTCGTTCGTCCCACGTTGATTTCTGCAGTTATTTCACGCAATGTTGCTTGTTTGTTAACACTGACAACTCTATGCAATCGCCGCTGATCTCGTGGTGAGGGTTAATGCCTGAAATTTGGTATTCTCGGCACACCCTTGACACTGTGGATCTCGGAATACTGAATAACCTAACGATTTACGAAATGGAATGTCCCGTACGTCTAGCTCCAACTACCATTCCGCGTTCAAAGTCTGTTAGTGTCTTTCGTGCGATCATAATCACTTCGACACCTTTCCGTAAGAACCACCTGGATACAAACAACAGCTCCGCAAATGCACTGCCCTTTCATACCTTGTGAACGCGACACTACCGCCATCTAGCTCCCTAAACTAAGAAGACACAGAGAGGGCTGGCTACACCAGTACAGATATGAACGTATACGAGGACACTAACCAAACGCAAGCCATATACGGACTATAAATTGCCATCATAATAGCTGCGACAACGACCAGTTGATCCTGACGAAGGCAATGTAAGGCTTCGTCGGAAGCTCGAAATTTCATCCAGATTTGACGCGACAAGAAAGAGAATGCCCTATATATGAGTATAGTCGCGAGGAACTTTGGTCTCATACTTGGCATTTCGCCATCACGACCATTGCACTTAAAACACCAGGGCAATAGCAATTAGAATATCACCACTATATCAGTTACAGTCACCTCATGGCGGCATCAGGGGAAGACGTATCAACTTAACGCTGCAATGAAACAGAGATAATTTTACCCTTCTTGAAAGACTACCGTTCGACTTGTCTCCCACTAGCAAGAGATAGTTAAAGTTTACAGAGGAAATCAGCGCCTGCAAACATAGCGGTTCTGAAGCGAAAGAGCCGTGTGTAATATTAGCAGAGTGAACAACTGATAAGCGATTTGTGTGATCACCAAAGATACACTGATATGCCACATTGTGTAGAAATTACAGTGCTTCTGCGGTTTATCAGGGTAACTGATGCTTGCATGTAAATTTTCTGCACGGGGTAAAGGGCACGTAATTTTGTTGTATGGGGTACGGTCTTACCTCTTGTGTCAACCACGATACTGAAACAGCTATGTTTACTTATCGGAACTGTATAGGTGTGTTGTGCAAAAAATGTCATTTCTACATTTGGAAACAGCTGTGGTGTAGAAACTGCGTACGTTTATATCTATTTATACACGGATACTCTAGTAATCACACTTAAGTGCCTGGCTGAGGGTTCATCGAACCACCTCCATAATAATTTTCTGTTATTCCACTCTCGAACAGAGCGCGGAGAAAAGGAACACATATATCTTTCTGTGCAACTCTGATTTCCCTTTGCTGTAAAATATACATGAGCTGGGCAAACACCTTGAGAAATACTTGCTTGTACATAGATGCGAATTTCACCGTAGGAAATACTGTGACCAGTCACAAGTTTTCTTAATGATTATATTATACCATTACTAGTTTCGTGCCGGCCGGAGTGGCCGAGCGGTTCTAGGCGCTACAGTCTGGAACCGCGTGTCCGCTACGGTCGCAGGTTCGAATCCTGCCTCGGGCATGGATGTGTTTGATGTCCTTAGGTTAGTTAGGTTCTAAGTTCTAGGGGACTGATGACCTCAGAAGTTAAGTCCCATAGTGCTCAGAGCGATTTTTCTTTTAACTAGTTTCGTGCCTGAGCCCACTGTCAGATGGTAGCGTTGACTTCTTAGAAGTTTTACATTTGTGTCGTAAAATACAACAGAGTTTTTGTAATGCATTAGAAATATTCAGCAACATTCACAATAAACCTGACGGCATACTGAATGATCAACTAGAGCTAGAAAACCAAATGTACATCCAAATTATCGTACAACTCTTGACATTGAAATTCTTCATTAGCTGCCACCAGCATCTTTCAAACGTAAATTATTAAATGTGTAACTGTACAAAATTATCCCTACTACATGTAAGTATCTTTGAAGTAACTCCGGATGTATATCTGTACACACGTCATGTTCTTTGGCACATTAAATCAGCAGCTAATGTATGAAAATGACAAGTTCGTGGCACCCTCCATCGGTAATGCTGGAATGACAGCTTCCACTCTCGCAGGCAATCAGAGGCTGGAAGATTTCTGGATGAATGGCAGCTCATTCTTCATGGAGTGCTGCACTGATGAGAGGTATCGATGTCGGTCAGTGAGACCTATCACGAAGTCGGCGTTCCAAAACATCCCAAAGGTGTTCTATAGGATTCAGGTCAGGACTCTGTGCATGCCAGTCTATTACAGGGATGTTATTGTCGTGTAACCACTCCGCCACAGGCCGTGCATTATGAACAGGTGCTCGATCGTGTTGAATGATGCAATCGTCATCCACGAATTGCTCTTCTACAGTGGGAAGCAAGAAGGTGCTTAAAACATCAATGTAGGCCTGTGCTGTGATAGTGCCACGCAGAACAACAAGGGGTGCAAGCCACCTCCATGAAAAACACGGCCACACCATAACACCACCGCCTCCGAATTTTACTGTTCCCACTACACACGCTGGCAGGTGACGTCCACCGGGCGTTCGCCATACCCACACCCTGCCATCGGATCGCCACATTGTGTACCGGATTCGTCACTCCATAGAACGTTTTTCCACTGCTCAATCATGCAATGCTTATACGCCCCTTACACCAAGCGAGGCGTCGTTTGGCGTTTACCAGCATGATGTGTGGCTTATGAGCAGCCGCTCGACCATGAAATCCAAGTTTTCTCACCTCCTGCCTAAGTGTCATAGTACTTGCAGTGTATCCTGATGCAGTTTGGAATTCCTGTGTGATGGTCTGGATAGATGTCTGCCTAATACACTTTACGACCCTCTTCAACTGTCGGCGGTCTCTGTCAGTCAACAGACAAGGTCGGTCTGTACGCTTTTGTGCTATACGTGTCCCTTCACGTTTCCGCTTCTCTTTCACTTCGGAAACAGTGGACCAAGGGATGTTTAGGAGTGTGGAAATCTCGCGTACAGAGATATGACGCAAGTGACACCCAAATTACTAATAGTTTAATAAAATCATTTTAGGAAAACTGCTGGCTAGTTGCAGTATTTCCTACAGTGTAATTTACGAAAAGAGCTGCGATATTCTCCAACCAAAATAGGTAATATAAATGCAGATGCTAGTGAAGCCTGCAGGTTGCGCTGTTGTATTTGACCACGAACAGCACCCATCCGTCCTCAAAACTTTGCAAGCGTCAGTCGTGGTCGTAACAGTGTTCTGTGCAGCTGTGAGTGCATATGTCGCAGCTAAGTGTATTCGAACGTGGGCAAACTGCTGGTGCTCGTGTGGCGAGTGCCTCCGTAACCAGGGTAGTCCATGTGTTTTGTGTTTCAAGAGACACTGCATCGAAGATTTAATCCGCATACAAGTACAGAGAAAGCGTAAAACATCAAGAAAGTGTGTATTGAATGATTGTGACAGGTGATCATTGAACAAGGCTGTGACGAAAAGTAAGAGAATGAGAGCTCCAAAAGTCACTGCAGAACTGAATGTCGCACTCGCGAACCCTGTCAGTACCAAAACAACACGAATATTTTTTGGAAATTTGTGGTAAGGACTATGGAACCAAACTGCTGAGGTCATCGGTCCCTAGTCTTACACACTACTTAATCTAACTTAAACTAACTTACGCTAAGGACAACACACACACCCATGCCCGAGCGAGGTCTCGAACCTCCGACGGGTGGGAGTCGCGCGAACCGTGGCAAGGCGCCACAAACCGCACGGTTACCCCGCGCGGCAACAACACGAATAGAGATCTATTAGCAGGGAATTGCAAGGCGAGCTGGAATTCCAAACTCATTCATCAATGATGTAAATGAACGTAATAGGAAAACGTGGTCCAAGCAGTACAACCTTATTTCATACTGATTCCAACTTTTCACCGAGCTTATTACGTCCCAAGAGTGTAACATGTAATGAGTTCGGTGATGATTTGGGCAGCCATATCATGGGCTTCCGTGGGTCACATTGTTACTTCGCAATGTAGTATAGCTGCCATGACCATCATCGTTATCCAAATTTCCTCTGTTTTGCAGCATGGGTGATATAACATCCCTTGAAAACCATTCATGGGCTGTTTCTATCAATTCCGAGACGACTAGAAGCTGTCTTGAATGCCAAGGGTTTTCCTACAACCCATTAGGCATGGTAATGTATTGTGCTTGCGCGCGCGCGTTTGTGTTTGTGTGTGTGTGTGTGTGTGTGTGTGTGTGTGTGTGTGTGTGTGATCCAGTCTATCTGTATAACGATCGGGGCATTTTCATTCAAACTTGATATACACATAATTCCCGATCCCAGTAAAACGTAGTCACGTTGAAAGACACCCCCCCCCCCCCCTCCATCTCCTCCTCCAGCATCCCTGGCGGTATGCTTGGGCACTCTGATACACTTACAACTTTGCGACAGAGCTTGACACAAATATAAATTATTACCTGAATGAAAGATCTGTGGTTACGCATATTTTATGAATTTCATACTTATTTTATCCACCACAGTTTCTACTGAAAATTGTTTATTGATCCTCTAGTTATGATCATCCCATCATTTACCGTTACCTGCATTACAGTAGATCACTGGTAATAAAATGACATCACATATGTGGTAGATGTACTCTAAATTATGCTCAAAATAAATGTAACTGACTTTGTCAAAATAATAACATAGCCGTCGTTATGGTGAAACAGCTGTAATACACCATTGGTGTCGACCGCAAAAATGCGATTACACGGGCCATAGAAACTGCATTTAGCCCACTTCAGTGACCCGGTTATCAAGTACAGCTACACGAATTGTAGCCACATATGAGCCAAAAAAAAATTGTTCAAATGGCTCTAAGCACTATGGGACTTAACATCTGATGTCATCAGACTTAAAACTACTTAAACTTAACTAAGCTAAGGACATCACACACATCCATGCCCGAGGCTGAATTCTAACCTGCGATCGTAGCAGCAGCGCGGTTTCGGAAGGAAGCGCCTAGAACCGCTCGGTCTCAGCTGCCAGCTTCCACTCGAATTCAGAGGATTAGCGAATTCTATTCTCGTAAAACTGTAATCTGATGCTTCAGTCGAAGAAAAAATCTTTCTTTAGCTCCCTTCAAACTCTTCCGCTGGCTCTTCTGCAGTGTAGAAGCATATGGAAACATATATAATTCCCTCATCATAATTTTTCTGCGTAATGTTTAACTAAGCAAAGAATGAAACTGGCGAATTCTGTCAACCTCAGCGTCTATTAAAACCGACAGAATTGCTTGATATTTGAACCTGATTACATCAAACAAAACAGTGATGTTCTTAGCCGACTATTGTCGCCCATTATTTTTTGCTGCCAAACGTTTCAGGGCCAGAAATGTCTACAGAGGCCACAATATTATAGCGAAATCGACAAAAGCGAGCTGGCGGAAATGAGTGTGGCCTTCCTGTTCTTGCATCCCACAAGGAGAAAAGTTAGCTTCGTGGACATATGGTACATACCTTTTCCAGAATTTCACAAAATGTTGAAACACGAGTTTTTATACACCGTAAAAACAATTGGCCCGAGAATTAGTAATATTAACACCAATAGAGACGGCATATCACATTGGGTGGTACATGACCAAGCCACAACAAAAGAATCTCATACAGCATACTGGCGTAAAATGTAGAAATTATTCCCATAAAATAGAGTCTAAATGAGACTTTACTCTCGTTACCATTTGAAAGAGGCCAGTTAGACAGGACAGAAGTGCGGAGAAACAAATATCGAATGGATACAGTCACTCATGTGGCCATCTAGTGCAAAATCATTCACAGAAACTACAAGTCCTCAATACATACAAAACTGCAATACTTAAGAAAAAATATATGTAAACAGAACTCGCGTGAAGCCACGGGAATGAAGAAGCGAGTAATGCATCTTATACACATATCATGGCTAGATCTTACCAAAGAACACCGCATACAAGGCCGTCGAGGTCTCCATACTTCCCTCTTATGGCTCATGATAAACATAAATCAACGATTTCATAATGTAGAGTTTCTTTATTCTACATCTCACCCTAAGAAACATTATCGCGAAATATAGAAATACTATAAAAAATAAATAAACATAAAGATCGATAACTATATCGCCTTCTCGCACCAAAGAAATATACAAGCCTTTGGGCTCAAAAGTTACAGAACTCCTTCCAATCGTAATGTGTTCCGTCTGGCCGAGCAAGAACCACTCAAACGTACTACTGTCACCCACCGGTGAGTCAACTCAATTAGCACTCTGCACTTCAGGCTGGGCTTGACTATCACACACACTTTTGGAGACACCATTCGTCAGCAAATGCGTGCACGGAACTATTTTATCGCAGTAATGAAACGAGGCCAAGAGCCCCGGTTCAACCTGATACTCTCTTTTGGATCCTGCCCATCTTCACTATTAAGGATCACAGACCTCAACAATCGGTCCAACAAGGGAAGGATAAATATAGGTCGTGTACGGTTTCTAAGGGTGTCTTACGTGATTTGCGTAATTATTGAAAGATTTTAAAATCTAAAACTGCTGTCATAATCCGCTGATTAAGAGGTAATATATTACGGCAGTAATTTAACACAGCAGGACAAGTGTTACAACTAGAAGACAGTATCGCCATTGAGAAATGTCTAGGATTATACGACCAGAGCGATTTTAAGTGAAACGATGTCAAAAAAAAAAAAAAAAAAAAAAAATCCTATGGAAATGTAATTTATCAACGTCAGAGGTTAGATTTTGGATTGAATATTCTGCAGAATTAGCCACTTTCGTAGCTTATAATCTATATTTTACCACTGTGATCGTTACCAGTGATTGAGAGCTGATCAGGACCATCCCATGGTACAATGTTTGTAAGCCTCTACCCCGGAAACCAGAGCCAATTGTATATTGTCTGCCTAATGGCTTCCAAGGGCAATAATAGATAAATACAGGTTCTTTATAGTCTTCAACGAATCTTATACCATTTTTCCTGCGAGATATTGGCTATTTTCTCCTATTCTACTGGCGTTCCAGCTTTCTGCTACAATGCTCCGCTATGAACCAAGTGCTAGGAATTTACTAAATTCGGATCTTGATCAAACGAAAGCCTGCAACAGCATTTTAAACGTCAAGGTGTCCGTCACTGCGCTAATGTGCTCTAAAACTTGGGACGTAGGAGCAGGTGAAGGTGCATCCTACAGCAGTTAGTGTGGAACAGCGGTGCGGTTTCGCTTGCTTGCAAATATTTGCTTTTGACAGTGCCTTCAGCACTGACGTGGGAAGATGCAGAAACACTTCTCGTGAACGTGTGACGTCATGTCAGGAACGATCTCAGCTTCACTCGAAGAACCTACCACGCGGCTCAATAGCCCCACTGCTTGAGATGTGCCCATGTACAAAATTCTACTCCAGCTTTAGGTTGGCACTTCGTACTTTTTTCTCATACTGTGCACAATTTCGTACCGTGTGGTTCAGGAATTGCGAAATATGTTGGAAAAATAGTTTAATATTCAAAACGAAATATTGAAGTAATCATCCTCCCCATTTGGAGAAACTACCAAGACTACTCAAAGCGAACAAGGCACCAGACCCTAGCATAATTTCTGTTAGATTTTAGATTCAATACGCTGCAGAATCAGCTTGTTTCGTAGCTTATAATCTATTTATATTATTAAAGCATTATCCAGGAAACCGGCAACAGTCGCAGATTATTTGTCTAGCGGCTTCCAGGGACAACAAAAGTTTTTCGCGTAACTGTTGAACGAATTTAAAAATTGAAAATACCATCGTAATCTGCACATTAAGAGGTAAAATCTTATGGCAATAGTTAAGCACACTAAAGTAAGTGTTATAATTAGAAACTGTGTCTTTGTCTCGAGGCAGCGCAACTAACATCGCGCAATTACCCGGATTATATTCATCCAGTATTTAAGAATGAAGGCACTAAGTGACATCCAACAAACTACAAATATAATTTGAAATATTTGAAAAAAATTTTCTCGCTGCTACCCTCCAAAATATGATGAAAGGAAAAAACTTAGTAGTACATGTTTGCTGTTCATGCAGATCAAAGTTCAGCATCAGGCATGCCGTGTTAATATACAGGGTGAGGCTTAATATCGAGCGATTTTAAAAAGCACGCATATCAAGCTGCTTCGGAGATAGGTGGCGGAGTGTAGCGTCAGTTACGTTTTGCGTGAAGTAGCATTTACTCATATGGAGCGCTGGACCCCTCAGCATCGTGCGTACGCTGACAAAGCATTTTATCAAAACGATAGTTCGTACCAGCTAGCAAGTCGTGCATTCCGCAACCACTTCATCATTAATCGGAATGGGCCGGTGTTGTCTGCCTGTGCAATTAAAAAGTGGGTTCAGAACTTTGAGGAGACGGCGCCAACGACAAAGAAGAAAACTGGGAGACCAGAAACTATGCGCACGCCAGAAAACATCGAACGTATAAGAGTTGCCATTGAGAGAAGCCCTCGCCGAAACAGCGCTACGCTTAGGATTTCAAACAGAACGGTGAGAAGAATTTTACACCAAGATTTGCACTTTCACCCCTACAAAATCCAAATGGTTTACGCACCTACGGATACAGATTATGTGAGCCGATGCCAGTTCTGCTAAGAAGTTTAATAAAGACGAGGACATTGTAAACCGTTTTTGGATGAATGATGAAGCTCACTTCCATCCGTCCGGTTATGTGTACAAATAGTTAAAATGGCTCTGAGCACTATGGGGCTTAACGTCTGAGGTCATAAGTCCCTTAGAACTTATAACTACTTAAACCTAACTAACCTAAGGAAATCACACACATCCATGCCCGAGGAAGGATTCGAACCTGTGACGGTAGCGGTCGCGCGGTTCCAGACTGTAGCGCCTAGAACCGCTCGGCCACCAGGCCGGCTATGTGTACAAGCAGAAGTTTCTGTTTTGGAGTAACTTAATCCGCAAAAGTTACTGTGTGGTGCGCCCTGTCTTCATTAGGGCCATACTTTTTAGGAGATGGCCTTGGCAATACTGTAACAGTGACGTCACATAGATACGCATACGTGTTGGAAAATTTTTTACTCCACAACTTGCACTCTACGATGAGACGTTTTTCCAGCAGGACGGAGCAACCTGCCACATTACTCGAGTAAGCTTGAGTATAGTCAATCGTTTGCTTCCAAATCATGTGATCTCTCGAAATGGGGATATTGCATGGTCCTCTCGTTCACCGGACCTCACAACATGTGACATTTTGTTGTGGGGTTATTTGGAAAACAAAATTTACCAAGATAACCCTCCTCGAATGACTGAAGCCCTGATGGAGCAGATCCAACAGGAAGTTGTTCAAATCGCGCTGGCAATGCTACGCAATGTGATGAGTCACTTCGAGGTCCGGCTCGATGAAAGTGTGCGTCTAAACGGACGCCATCTTACCAGAATCGTCTTCAAAAAATAATCGATATTTTACTATTGCAGAAAATGCTTTTTCATGCATTATAAGATTATGAAATACAAAAAATTTTATAACGAAGTGGCTGGCCGGAGTGGCCGTGCGGTTCTAGGCGCTACAGTCTGGAACCGGGCGACCGCTACGGTCACAGGTTCGAATCCTGCCTCGGGCGTTGATTGTGTGATGTCCTTAGGCTAGTTAGGTTTAAGTAGTTCTAAGTTCTAGGGGACTGATGACCTCAGCAGTTAAGTCCCATAGTGCTCAGAGCCATTTGCCCCATAACGAATTGTTTTTACATAACAACCTTATTTATGCCTCACCCTGTACTATTACTTCACTACCGACTCTATACGCATCAAAATTTAGAGACAGTTTCGGTATACAATAAGATAACAAAAGTCTTGTGATAGCGATATGCACGTACACAGATGGCGGTAGTGTTGCGCGCACGAGGTATTAAAGCGCCGTGCATTGGCGGAGCTGTCATTTGTACTCAGGTGATTAACGCGAAAAGGTTTCCAACGTAATTATGACTGTACGACGGTAATTAACAGACTCTGAACGCGGGGTGGTAGTTGGAGATAGATGCACGTGACATTCCGTTCAGGAAATCGTACGGAATTCAATATTACGAGACCTGCGGTGTAAACAGTGTGCCGACAGTACCTAATTTGAGGCATTATCTCTGACCACGGACAAAGCAGTGGCTAGTGATGGGGCAATGGACTGTTTTCAACAATCGATTGGTCAGTCGATTTTCTTTCAGTTGGTTTTTTTCAATGTAATGAAACAACCGAACGAAACTAGTCTTAGCGGCCATGTCAGTTATATCAGTGTTTACACTCATTCACCGTGTTTCAGTGGTTTGATTCAGTGTGAGACAACAGACTGAAACATGTCTCCGTCGGTTGTGGCCGTTGTGTGATGTTCTCTCTCCCTCGCCTGGTTTGAATGGTTCCATTCATTGCGAGACAACCGGCACAAGTATCTTCGGTTACACCAGGTGTATGAATGTTTCACTTGAGTGATTTCGCCCCCATACTTTTTCACCATCTTCGTGGGAGGGCGACGTTCGTTTGGGCGGACGCGTGGTGCGGTCGCCGTGACTGCCTCCTGCTGCTGCCAGGGGCAAGGCGAGGGGATGGCGCGGTGGCCGGCGACAGCGCAGCGCAACTTTGCCGAGACCTGCGCAAGCAGTGACTTTTCACCGCGACCCATCTCGCCGGCGGCAAGCCTGGCCCCAGCAGCAGCAGCAGCAGGACGCTGACGTGGAACGTGCAGGACGCTCAGACGCTACCTTTGTTCATTTGAAAAGCAAAATGAATAACTCTGTCAGTACGCAAAATACCAACGGATTGTGTCGACTGTTTTCATGGACTGATTCCTCTCAAAAGAAAGGTATGTACAGGGTGATTCAAAAAGAATACCACAACTTTAGGAATTTAAAACTCTGCAACGACAAAAGGCAGAGCTAAGCACTATCTGTCGGCGAATTAAGGGAGCTATAAAGTTTCACTTAGTTGTACATCTGTTCGCTTGAGGCGCTGTTGACTAGGCGTCAGCGTCAGTTGATGCTAAGATGGCGACCGCTCAACAGAAAGCTTTTTGTGTTATTGAGTACGGCAGAAGTGAATCGACGACAGTTGTTCAGCGTGCATTTCGAACGAAGTATGGTGTTAAACCTCCTGATAGGTAGTGTATCAAACGTTGGTATAAACAGTTTACAGAGAATGGGTGTTTGTGCAAAGGGAAAAGTTCTGGACGGCCGAGAACGAGTGATGAAAATGTAGCACGCATCCAGCAAGCATTTGTTCTCAGCCCAGGAATTGGCTGTTCCCTCAGCTCGAACAAGAAGCACAACAATTCATATTTTAGCAGGATGGAGCGCCACCACATTGGCACTTATCTGTCTGTAACTACCTGAACGTCAACTACCCGAGGCGATGGATCGGCCGCCAGGCAGCCCGTGACAGAGCACTTCATCACTGGCCTCCAAGAAGCCCTGATCTTACCCCCAGCGATTTTTTCTTATGGGGGTATGTTAAGGATATGGTGTTTTGGCCACCTCTCCCAGCCACCATTGATGATTTGAAACGAGAAATAACAGCAGCTATCGAAACTGTTACACCTGATATGCTACACAGAGTGTGGAACGAGTTGGAGTATCGGGTTGATATTGCTCGAGTGTCTGGAGGGGGCCATATTGAACATCTCTGAACTTGTTTTTGATTGAAAAAAAACCTTTTTAAATACTCTTTGTAATGATGTATAACAGAAGGTTATATTATGTTTCTTTCATTAAATACACATTTTTAAAGTTGTGGTATTCTTTTTGAATCACCCTGTATAATAATCCAACTGATATGTAAAGCTACAACCTACTGATTGACTTGTTTTCCATTCGGTTGCTCCCAAACACCGGTTTCACTCAAAGGAATGAATGAGTAACTCAACCGATATGTAAAACTACAACCAAATGAGACGATTGTTTTCCAACAACCGACTGAATCGATTGGTTCAAATGGCTCTGAGGGACTTAACTACTGAGGTCATCAGTACCCTAGAACTTAGAACTACTTAAACCTAACTAACCTAAGGACATCACACACATCCATGCCCGAGGCAGGATTCGAACCTGCGACTGTAGCAGTCGCTCGGTTCCACACTGTAGCGCCTAGAACCGCTCGGCCACCCCGGCTGGCCTGAATCAATTGTTTTCATTCGATTATTCCCAACACTAGCGCTGGGTTACACCCTCTACTTAATGACCTAAAGCAGCGGCGTTCGCGTAGAGTTGTCAGTGCTGATAGACAAGCAACATTGCGTGATACAAGCGCAGCAGTCAGTGTGGAACGTATGACGAACGTATCCGTCAGGATAGTGCGGCGAAATTTGACGCTGTTGGGCTGTGGCAGCAGACGACCGACGTGAGTGCCTTTGCTAACCGCGCGACATCGCCTGCAGCGCCTCTCTTGGGCTCGTTACGATATCGATTGGACCCTAGACGGCTGGAAAACCGTGGCCTGGTTAGATAAGTCACGATTTCACTTAGTAAGAGCTGATGGTATCGTTAGAGTGTGGCACAGACCCCGCGAGGCCATGGAGCCAACTTGTCTACAAGGCACTATGCAAGCCTGTGGTGTTCCATAGTGGTATGGGATGTGTTTACATGGAATGGACTGGGTCCTCAGGCCCAACTAAACAGATGAGCCATTCATGCACTACGTTTTTATGGATGACAATGCACCATGTCACTCGGCCACAACTGTTCATGACTGGTTCAAATGGTTCAAATGGCTCTGAGCACTATGGGACTCAACTGCTGAGGTCATTAGTCCCCTAGAACTTAGAACTAGTTAAACCTAACTAACCTAAGGACATCACAAACATCCATGCCCGAGGCAGGATTCGAACCTGCGACCGTAGCGGTCTTGCGGTTCCAGACTGCAGTGCCTTTAACCGCACGGCCACTTCGGCCGGCAATGCACCATGTCACTCGGCCACAATTGTTCAAGACTGGTTTGAAGGACTTTATGGACTATTCGAGCTAATGATTTGGGTCATGCAGATCGCCCTACGTGAATCCCATCGAACATTTATGGGACATAACTGAGAGTTCAGTTCGTACACAAAATGGTTCACCGCCAACACTTCCGCCAGTATGGTCGGCTATAGAGGCAGCATGGCTCAATATATCTGCAGGGGACTTCCAACGACTTGTTCAGTTCGTCACGTCCAGTTGCTGCACTACGCCGGACAAAAGGAGGTCCGACACGATATTCGGAGCCGCGCGCGATTAGCCGAGTGGTCTAGGGCGCTGCAGTCATGGGCTGCGCGGCTGGTCCCGGCGGAGGTTCGAGTTTTCCCTAGGGCATGGGTGTGTGGGTTTGTCATTAGGATAATTTAGGTTAAGTAGTGTGTAAGCTTAGGGACTGATCACCCTAGCAGTTAAGTCCCATAAGGTTTCACACATATTTGAACATTTTTGAACACGATATTAGGAGGTACCGCATGACTTCTGTCACCTCAGAGTTTACCATTCAATACTGAAGAAGAGAAATTTGTTAACATCCAGTATTGATTTACGTGTCAGGAAGTCATTTCTGAAAGTATTCGTATGGAGTGTAGCCATGTATGGAAGTGAAACATGGACGATAAATAGTTTGGACAAGAAGAGAATAGAAGCTTTCGAAATGTGGTGCTACAGAAGAATGCTGAAGATTAGATGGGTGGATCACATAACTAATGAGGAGGTATTGAATAGGATTGGGGAGAAGAGAAGTTTGTGGCACAACTTGACCAGAAGAAGGGATCGGTTGGTAGGACATGTTCTGAGGCATCAAGGGATCACCAATTTAGTATTGGAGGGCAGCGTGGAGGGTAAAAATCGTAGAGGGAGACCAAGAGATGAATACACTAAGCAGATTCAGAAGGATGTAGGTTGCAGTAGGTACTGGGAGATGAAAAAGCTTGCACAGGATAGAGTAGCATGGAGAGCTGCATCAAACCAGTCTCAGGACTGAAGACCACAACAACAACAACACAAGACATGACGTCATAATCATTTTGCTGCGTGAAAAACTGGCTATTGCTTAAAATGGCGCGCAGTAAAACTTCAGCATCACGGCTTGATGGTTTAATTTATTACTTCTTTACTTGTAACTCTATTTAACTCTATTCATAACACACTTTCCAAACATTATCTACTTAGATCATCGAATGTACCAGAAAAATTATTTCGTTGTACCACACATAGTACCGGAGATATGACGTCGTAAATAGTGAGAACTGAAAAACTGGATTTTGCTTAAAATACAGGGCAAATTATCTGGATTGCATTCAACTAGTGTTTCACAATGAGAGCACTTAGCGACTTCCAATAAACTGTATGCATAATTTAAAACCTGTTCTAATCTTTTCCTCGCTTACGTGCTTAAAGTCAAATATGTAACACATTGCCCGATTTGTAAAGTAATCAGAGGTTTGAAGCTGTTTTGAACATGAGAGGTCGATTGTTTAAAGAATCGTCGGTTTACTGGTTACACGAGTCTCTTGCACAGCTAATAATTCTGTGTAGCTAGAAACGACCTCAAGTTACTCATACTTGAACGAAGTAGAACAGCTAACACCGAGCGCGATGGTGCAGTTGTTAGCACACTGGTCTCGAATTAGGGAGGACGACGGTTCAAATTCGCGTATGGCCACCAAGATAGAGGTTTTCCATGATTTCACTCCAGACAAATACCAGAATGGTTCCTTTAGAACAGCACTGCTAATTTTCTTTCCCGTCCTTGACACATTCCGCTCTTGTGTTCCGTCTCAAATGACCTCTATCTCGACGGGACGTTAAACCCTAAACTTCCTAAACGAACGGCTATCATTCGTCTGTGGCAGCATTCTAAAGGCTAATCTAAGGTTAAGTGTCCCAATGTTCCTTGCGGAAAATAAGCTTCGCTCAGAGAAATAGCATGGTTGCCCCAAAAACAGCTTGCGTTGTCTTCAAAGCTTTAGATGCAGGTGAACAGATAGATTCGGTCTTACTTGACTTCCCAAAGGCGTTCGGCGTAGTGCCACATAGTCATCTAATGACCAAGCAATATCATATGCCGCAACTTTACAAATATAGACTAGCTCTATGAATTTTTGATTGCCAACGGCCTTGCCGCAGTGCTAACACCGGTTCCCGTCAGATCACCGAAGTTAAGCACTGTCGGGCTGGACTAGCACTTGGATGGGTGACCATCCGGTCTGCCGAGCGTTGTTGGCAAGCGGGGTGCACTCAACCCTTGTGAGGCAAGCTGAGGAGCTACTTGATTGACTGAGATGTAGCGGCTCCGGTCTGTAAACTAACATACGGCCGGGAGAGCGGTGTGCTGACCACATGCCCGTCCCATATCCGCGTCCATTGACGCCTGTGGTCTGAGGATGACATGGTGACCGGTCTGTACCGTTGGACCATCATTGCCTGTTCGGGTGGAGTTTATCTCTATGAATTTTTGATTAATACAACTCGGTATGTTCAACAGAAAGAAGAGCAACATGGGGTGCGCCTCAAGTGAACGAATACAACCTCTGATGGTCTCAGTTCGCATGAACGATATATAGGGCGATGATGTTACAAACTTTCAGAGATGATGGAGTAGGGAAAACGTGTCAGTTTGAGGTAAGGAACCCTGATCCGGAAACGACCGAACCGAAACTTACAAGCGAAACTCTTTCTGATACCTTTGACAGTGGAACACATGCAGTGGTACTACTGTTGCTAAAATTGAAGGGCAAGCAAGTTTCAGATGTGACAGTATGGACCAAAACAAGAAAAACATGTTTAGTAAACGTGGGTTCTAAAATGCATACCTTAAGAGCTATGAGCACTCGTTCGTCTTCGCTACGGTGGAGCACGTCTCTTCTACTGAACAGATGCTCGTAGTTCTTAAGGTATGCGTTTTAGAGCCCACGTTTAGCAGATGTTTTGTTTTGTTCTGGTCCATGCTGCCACTTCTGGAAGCTGCCTACCCTACAATCTTGGCAACAACAGTACCGCTACATGTACTCCACTTTCAGAGGTATCAGAACGAGTTTCACTCATACCTTTCGACAAGGTAGTTTCCGGGTCAGGGTCCACGATCTCAGATTGATACATTTGCCCTCCTCCATCATACTCAAAAGTTTGCAACTTCATCATGGAATCAAGCGGGGGGTTAGCCGAGCCGTCTAAGGCACTGCAGTCATGGACTGTGCGGCTGGTCCCGGCGGAGGTTCGAGTCCTCCCTCGGGCATGGGCGGTGTGTTTGTCCGTAGACTAATTTAGGTTACGTAGTGTGTAAGCTTACTGATGACCTTGGCAGATAAGTTCCATAAGATTTCACACACATTTCCTTTCATCTTGGAATCACCCTGTATCAGATAGGAACTGCATCAGCTTGAGATTATTCTCTGGCAATGCTGTTGGCAAGTATCGTGGTTAGACCAGAAGGCAGAAAGACTTGTAATGGAATAATATTAGGTTCTTTCTTCTGATTATGTCATTATCTTGAGTTTTATTTATTTTAGTGTCTCTTCTCTCTACAAAATGTTTCTAAATCGTATCTTCAGCACATTTCGAATTGCTTACTGGGTCCATAGACGCGACCTAGGCCTAAATTTTCCAAGCTATAAACGTTTAGAAGCTTAACCAAGCAATATTAGTAATACGAATATTCTAAAAAAAGAAACTTCTAATTCATTATTCTGCCGCTATATAAACAAGTACAAAACTAGCGACATCAGCACATAACTCTTTTTCTGTCGGTTTTGCTTACATAAAGCAAATCTCGCATCTTTGACGAACATGATAATTCTGTAAAGTTAAACTTACAAGGGTTGAACCAGAAGTAACGTTCCCAAAGAGCTCCAGCCACACAGGGAGGTGCTACGCGAAATCCGTGTCCACCACTGTGTGCGGCTGTTCCTCCACTCTCGATTCGCCCGGCCGCGTTTCGCTGCGCCGCTCAGTACTGACTCAGCAGCCGTCCACGATTGAGGTGACCGTTGTTGATCCCACCAAGTGCGAGATTTGTGCCGTAATTCCATTTTTGCACGCAAAAGGGACTCCATCCGTGGATATTCATCGTTAGTTGGCACATGTGCATGGCGATTAGTGTAAGTCCATTCGACACATCCGAAAATCGTGCAGGGAGTTTAGTGCTGGGCGGAAGGAGGACCACGATGAAGAACGGAGTGGAAGACCTATAGTTTCTGGAGCGGTTATCGAACTGGTGCAACGCGAAGTGCTTCAAAAACTTGTTGCTCGGACTCCTGGGAGTTCTTACAGTACAAAAAAAAAAAAAAATGGTTCAAATGGCTCTGAGCACTATGGGACTTAACATCTATGGTCAGCAGTCCCCTAGAACTTAGAACTACTTAAACCTAACTAACCTAAGGACATCACACAACACCCAGTCATCACGAGGCAGAGAAAATCCCTGACCCCGCCGGGAATCGAACCCGGGAACCCGGGCACGGGAAGCGAGAACGCTACCGCACGACCACGAGCTGCGGACTCTTACAGTACAAGTGAAAGAGTTTTGACGGAAAAACTGGGGTACCACAAGTGCATTCGATGGGTAGCGCATATGCTGATAACAGAACACAAGGAGAAACGCCTTCACTGTGCTCGCCAGGAAGAGTTTTTGGACTCCATTGTTACAGGGGACGCAGACAATTATTGTGAAACACTATGAATACTCAGGCGAGCTATTCAGAACCGCCGGAGAGGACGAATGACAGAAGGTGTAACACTGCTTCACGATAACGCCCGACCTCACGACTCCCGCCAAACCCAAGAATTTCCAACAATCTGTGATTAGACTGTCATGCTCCACCCACCTTACAGTCCAGACCTCGCACCTAGTTCCTTGTTCCTCAACTTAAGGGAACATTTGGTTGCCAACACTTCCAGGACGATGATGAGGTCGAAGAAGAGGTGAAACGCTTCCTCAATGAGTTGGCAGTGGAGTATGACATGCAGATACAGAATTTGGAGCCCTGTCTACAACAATACATAGAAAAAGATGGCGGTTATGTAGAAAAATAGACCAAATTTCTTCTTTCAAATGGTTCAAATAGCTTTAAGCACTATGTGATGGTTCAAATGGCTCTGAGCACTATGGGACTTAACTTCTGAGGTCATCAGTCCCCTAGAACTTACGACTACTTAAACCTACTAACCTAAGGACATCACACACATCCATGCCCGAGGCAGGATTCGAACCTGCGACCGTAGCGGTCGCGTGGTTCCAGACTGTAGCGCCCAGAACCGCTCGGCCTCTCCGGCCGGCTGCACTATGGGACTTAACATCTGAGGTCACCAGTAGAACTACTAACTAACCTAAGGACATCACACACATCTATGCCCCAGACAGGATTCGAACCTGCGACCGTAGCAGCAGCGCGGTTTCGGACTGAAGCGCCTAGAACCGCTCGACCACAGCGGCCGACAAAATTTCTTCTTTCCAGCGATGTAAATTTCTATGAGAATAAACAATGTTGTCTATTTGTAAAAATGAAGGGAACCTTATTTCTGGATCAATCCTCGTAATTCTCCTTTCGAAGTAGACCATGAGTGGGAAATGTAGGAGCTGTTATAAGGGTGCGAGGAACAGAATTTGTTGGCAGTTTTGTAGGAAATATTTTCAATGGTGGGCATGCAGTGGGGTAAACGTTGGGCAAACAGGAGAGGTTCTCTCCTGGAACTGCAGAATATGCAGTAGGAACATTTTGACTGAGGAACAGGAAAAGAAAATCTGAGCCATTCAGGCATGGTTGGAGGAAGCAAGGAAGGAACTGATTAGTATCAGGGGAGAACTGGCTGATGGTACAAAGATAGGGAGAAATAGAACACAATCTGGTAGTTCTTATTGTCAATGGAAAAACAGGTATCTTCCAACAACAGAGTTATGTGGAGATGACCTTCAGGCAGGACTAGGAGTAGGAAATGTGCAGCCCATTGCAACCGATGTTAGGGTGCCTAGGAAGGAGCAAAGCTCTAGGAAAAAGGAAGTGCTGCAGCTAGGTGGTAGCTGTGGACGAGGTGTAAGCCCTCAGTTACAGGAAAGTCTACAGACAGCGTACCAGCCCATCAGCATTTTCAACCAAATGTAGGGCTAAGTCATCTGACCGGCTTAAGTTCTTCATGTAAGAACTTTTCAAAAGAGGGCCATGTACTGATAGTTTGGATAGGGATGGGACATATGAAATTGGTGGTGACCTGGACAAAATAGCTTCCCTGACTCGCAACACCAATGTTCACTTATGTGAGCTATCCACCATCATGATCAACCATACATTAATGGAGCTATGAGACGGATTAATGTAGGGTTGGAGACAGCACCGATGGCACCCAATTTTGTGCATGTTGCTCTGGTGCCTGTCGGGACTGTCAATAAACTGTACTGGGATGGGAAGGCTGGTACAGCTGAATCATTGAAGTATATGGCGTGGATCCCAGGCCTCGAATGGTCGAACACCTTGAAAGGTCTCTGTTGGATTCCTTTCATGTTTAATTTCTTAAATCTGTTGTCATTTACGTCATAAATTCCTCTTCTAAATTTACTGTGGCGTTTCTGACTATCTGGGAGGAGACTGAGTAGTGGAACGTGTTACTTTTACACATAAACGAGAACGATCTGTCACACTACTACACTTTAAAACACAGTTTATATGTAATTCATGTCACACAGTCTCATGCGGAACCTACATCAGCTTTCTTTTATATACTGTATATGATAAGATACTGTCATCCCCCTTCCCTTCTGTGTGAGAGGATGAATGAGCAAATGTATTTCTAGTTGCATGCTTGAGGGTAGCAGACAAGCCTGTCTGCTAGAGAACAGTAGGACCAACGTCGGAACAGGTAGCTACGCTTCCTAAAAGCAGAGAGGTTTCTATCCTTAGTATGGTCCTGTCCGTCCTTTGTCATGTTGGTATAGGAAGCTGCCCCTCTGGCCACTTCCGTTTGTATTGGTGAGCCACCCCTCAGGAAGGGACCAGGGCAGTCTGTCCGCGGCGAGCGTCTGAAGTAGTGAGATCTCCGGCTAAGCGCGTGTCTGCTAAGTCCGTAGGACAATGGATTTCTTAAGTTCAGTCTAACTGAAAATTTAATCACCTTCATTTCAGGTTTAGCTCTAAAATATCTAATGTTATCTTAAATTGCAGCGCAGTGTAATTCTCGTGTGAAGTTCAGAATATATTCCGGTAGTTGCTTTGTCACTACTTTGCGAGTAAAGTGGAACCACGTGTTGATCAATAACTCTAGCTAAGTTCATCAATCTTAAATGCGAATATGCGTGAGATTATAACGTCTCGTCTTGACAATATTTTTCAATATAGCAACTTTTCTTTATGTTCAACCCACGTGGGGTGTACTTTGTGAGACCACTACCACGTGCTTATATAATTGTTTGACCCATCAGGTTAACAGTAAGACGTTAGTAACCAGTTCGAGGTTTTTCTTTTGTAAATTGCTTTTCGATCTAATTTATTTTAATTATCAAAATTATTGTGGAGTTACACGCTTTGTGTAAACCAAGTTGACCACGTGAAGCATGTGGTGTAATCATCAAAGTAGCCCTCAGCCATTCTTTTTGGGAAGATTTCACAGAGAGTTCGTATCAGTTTAGTATACCAGTGTGTGGTAATTACACGACGGACAGGATTGTGCTACAAATGTAACTTCTTTGGGTGAAAATTGAATCGGTTGGTTGTGATTAATTTTCTCTTGCATATGTTTCAACGTTCTTCGTGTGTTATTTTATGAATGCAGTGTTGTACACAGTCTCCCAATCTTGGCCCCCTATTTGATGTGTTCCGTAAGAGTACAAACTCACATTTTCACAATCCTAAATAAGGCACCAGCTTAGTTATGACTCACGTTTAATATGATGAAATTTCAATGATCAATGTTAAAATAAATTTCCAAATATAAACTGATTTATTTCTTTTTATTTAAATTCTCTTATATATATATATATATATATATATATATATATATATATATATATATATATATATATATCACCGGTTATCGTATGCCTATTAAAAGATTATAATTCACGTTAGTCTGGTTGGGAATTTGGTAAGCTAAACTGGATACCTGGTGAAACAGTTGCTCAGTGATGCAAGGTTAACTTCCCCAGACACCTCACAGCTTTTAACCCGCTTTTATTGTCTATCACCACCGCTTTCATAGCAAATTAAAGCAACAACGTTATAACCTATTGTCAAGTGTAGGAGAAGTAGGTCTTTTTTAGGGTAAATCCAGACAACGGGTTCCCCTGCCTAAAGAGTACCTCCAACAGTTTAAAAAAATTCTGAAACAGTCACTCACAAGATAGATTTCAACACACATACTACATGGCATAAAGAAAAAGAAATCATTAAAAAAGCAAAATTGGACATTTCACAGTCTTAACAATCCTTCATCAAACCATGGAATCAATAAAAAATTAAATACAATACTTTGAAGTTGAGTTCCAATCTTTGAACTGCGCAGTAGTTTGTTCACTGACCAGTGGTACAACACACAGAAGTCCGACATGTAGTACACAGTGTCCCACAAACTACAATTTGCTTAAATTACACATCACAGCTTTGCGTAAGAATCAGGAAACGGAATGAAATGAACATGTGATAGCTTGCTAGTTGGAAATAAAGGTGAATCACAAGAGGTGTTGTAAATGTCCACCCTCGACTTGTATACACAGTTCAACACAACGCTGCAGATTCACGAATGTTGCTGCCAGAATCTCTGGTGTCACTACCTGGCTTTCATGGGTGATGTTCTGTCGTAAAACTTCCAAGTTGTGCCATTTGTTCCTGTAGACCTTGCCTTTAACGCCACCCCAGAGGAAAGCGTCAGGTGATGTTGAATCAGGTGACCTTGGGGCGACAGTCCCTTCGAAATCACTCTCCTGGGGAAAAATGATTCGTCCTCTACCACGGTCTCTCGAGATGTGTGCCATTGGCGCCCTACTGTTGGTACCAGCCGAGGAGAAGGTCTTCATCGTCCAACTGGTTCATAAATAAACTGCACTTGCCACAGCTGACTCTAAAAAAAATGCTCCGATGACTCGAATCTGTGATATTGCACAGAACACATCAAACTTCTGTGAATGCAGGGTTTGCTCGAACAGTGCAAGTGGATTTTCACTACACCACAAACGTGTATTCAAAGAGTTTACATAGCCAGAGAGGTGGAACCATACCTCGTTATTGAACCATGTGTACTACAAAATTCCTGGCCTCTGAGCAATAAATTGCTGAAACCAACGGCAAAAGTAATCCATTTGTCTCTGTCAGAGGCATTCAATTCCTGAACTGTAAACCTGCAAGGATACATGCCTTCTTTCTTCGCACCTCTGTAACGTGTGCTCTGTGACATTCCACATTCCTGAGATAAACGTCGAATAGACTTTGTATTAGATGCCAACAATCGTTGTTTCACGTCAGTCACCTTTTCTTTCGATAATGGCGGCCATCCCCCGCCATGAAGATCGAACAATGTTCCACTGCTTTCCATCTTGTTCACTAACTTTTGTATGCAGCATTTAAACGGTATATTCTGGTCACACAACCATTTAGCAAACATTCGCTGACTTCTCTTAACGGAGCCAGTAATCCAATATTGTTTCAAAAGAAAGAAACGCTCTTCAACAGAACAGCAATACTTTATCAATAAACACCGAACAGTGAGCACCAACCACAGTGACACGCAGAAACGCAATGACAAACGATGTTGCAGAATGCAGTGTTGCCACGTCAAACGTCACAAATTTCACTGTGCAATTTTAGCGGAATTACTACACATGTTTGCGGGATCTCTTTCACGTGGAACACCCTGTATTATCATTGTATGAAAGAACGGACTGTAATTATAGGACTACGTCAAAGGGTAGAGGAACATGCATTTACATCAGAAAAGAAATACAGCCAAAATCAAGACATGATCTTAGTACAGTAAGTGAAGACAAACGGTTTGAAATATCAGTTATTGAATTAACAGGACTTGATGACACCGACTGATATTGTGGATACTTTTTTTAATAAACAGACAGGAGTTCTAGGCAAAGTACAAAAGTCAACACAATTTTATGTGGGGATATAAACATAAATACAAATATCATAAATGAAACTAGTAGTACCCTTCCAAGTCTCATTGGGAATTTTGGCATGTACCTGTTGGTAAATAGTGCAACAAGGATTGCTGCAGCTGTAACTGACAATGTATCCACAAATATGGTCAGGAAAAAATTTGATGTGGCTATAAAAGATCTTGGGCTACCAGACCATGTCTGCCAAATAATAACACTAAATCAGCCATAGAAAAATTCCCTAAGCTGTAAGCTTACAAAAGACGTGGATCAGATATCAAAATGTAAGATTTTTCAAAGAACTACCAAACCAAAACTGGAATGAAGTATATGGGGAAACCAATGTAAAGTTAAATTCTCTAAATTCTCAACAATATTTAAATTGAAGTTTGACAAGACATTTCCAAAAGTACCTCCATCAACATCAATGACTCACAAAAACAAATGGATAACAGCAGATATTGGGAAGTCCTTCCAAATCCTTAACTACCTCAGTTGCTTGAAAAAGAGTCATAATCAGCCAGAGTTCTTGAATTTCTGTCATAGGTGCAAAACGATTTATAGAAAGATGCTGATTACTGCCAAAAAGTCATTTACTGACAAAAAAACAATGCAGAGAACAATAGCAAAGCAGTCTGGGATGTCATAAAAAAGGAAACATGAAGAGATAAGCAAAGTCATCATAACAAAGAAGAAGAAAAACTTATCATAAAAGCATTCGTTGGAAAAATGTTTTCTTCTTGGAACAAAGTGTTGGAAAGGTTTGCTTATCAGGAAAAGTTGAATTATTATATGTCTTACTGTATTAGGAAGAGTTCAATTTATAAAGGTATCAACTGGTTTGATGCAACTCTCCATGCTACTCTATCCTGTGCAAGCTTCTTCACCTCTGAATAACAACTGCAACCTACATCTTTCTGAATCTGCTTACTGTATTCATCTTTCGGGCTCCGTCTACGGTTTTTGCCTCTCATACTTCGCTGCAATATTAAGTTGGTGATCCCTTGATGTCTCAGAATGTGTCCTGTCAACCGATCCCTTCTTTTGGCCCAGATGTGCCACAAATAGCTTGTCTCCCCAGTTCCATTCAATACTTTCTCGTTAGTTACATGATCAATTCATCTAATCTTCAACATTCTTCTGTAGCACCACATTTCGAAAGTTTTTATTCTCTTTTTACCTAAGCTGTTTTTCGTCCAAGTTTCATTCCCATACATGGCTACACTCTAGAAAAATACTTTCAGAAAAGACTTCGTAACGCTTAAATCTATACTCGACGTTTGCAAACTTCTCTTCTTAAGAGACGCTTTTCTTCTCAGTGCGAGTCTTCATTTTATATCCTCTTTGCTTCGGCCATCAGCAGTTATTTTGCTGCCCAAATAGCAAAACTCGTCTTCCACTGTAAGTGTCTCATTTCCTAATTTAATTCCCTCAGCATCACCTAATTTAATTCGACTAAATTCCATGACCCTCACCTTGATTTTGTTGGTGTTCATCTTATATCCTCCTTTCAAGACACCGTCCATTATGTTCAACTACTCTTCCAAGTCCCTTTCCGTCTCTGACAGAATTACAATGCCATTGGCAAACCTCAAAGTTTTTACTTCTTCTCCCTGAACTTTAATTCGTACTCCAAATTTTTCTTTGGTTTCCTTTACTGCTTGTTACAGATTGAGTAACATCGGACAATGGCTACAACCTTATCTCACTCTCTTCTCAACAACTACTTCTCTTTCATGCCCCTCGACTCTTTATGACTGCCATCTTGTTTCTGTACAATTTGTAAACAGCCTTTCGCTCCTGTATTTTACCCCTATTACCATCAGAATTTCAAAGAGTGTATTTCAGTCAACATTGATAAAAGCTTTATCTAAGTCTAAAAATGCTATAAACGTAGGTTTGCATTTCCTTAACCTATCGTCTATGAGAAGTCATAGGGTCAGTATTGCCTCGTGTGTTCCTACATTTCTTCGGACTCGAAACTGATCTTCCTAGAGGTCGGTTTCTACCAGTTTTTCGATTCTTCTGTAAAGAATTCGTGCAATTTTTTGCAACCATGATTTATTAATTTGATACTTCGGAAATTTTCACTTTTGTCAGCACCTACTTTATTATGTTCTTCTTAAGGTCCGAGAGTATTTCTCTGTCTCATATATCTTGCTCACCAGAATGGAAGACTTTTCTCAAGGCTGGCTCTCAGGAGGCTATAATTAGTTCTTAGGGAATATTGTCTACTCCTGGGGCCTTGTTTAGACTTAACGTCATTCAGTGCTCTGTTGAAGTCATCTCATAGTACCATATCATCTTCATCCGCGTCCTCTTCAATTTCTATAATATAGCTCTCAAGTACATCTCCCTTGTACAGTTTATACACTCCTCCCACCTTTCAGCTGTCCCGTTTCTGTTTAAGATTGGTTTTCCATCTGAGCTCTTGACATTCATGCGGATGCATCTCTTTTCTCCGAAGGCCTCTTTAATTTTCCCGTAGGCAGCATCTATCTTTCCCCTAGTGATATATGCTTCTAAATCCCTACGTTTATTCTCTAGCTATTCCTGCTTAGCCATTTTGCCTTTCCTGTCTTCACCTGCTTCATTTACAGCATTTTTATATTTCCTTTTTTCATCAGTTAAATCCAATATCTCTTGTGTTATCCAACGATTTCTACTAGGCTTCGTCTTTTTACCTATTTGGTTCTGTGATGCTTTCACTGTTTCAGGTCTCAAAGCTGCCCATTCTTCTTCTGCTGTATTGCCTTCCCCTGTTTTTGTTATCATTCCCTAATGCTCCCTCTGAAACTCTCAACAGCCTCTGGTTCTTTCAGTTTATCCAGGTCCCATCTGATTAATTTCCTATTGTTTTGCAACTTCTTCGGTTTTAATTTACAGTTCATAACCAATAAATTGTGGTCAGAATCCGCATCTGCCACTTAAAATGTCTTATAATTTAAAATCTAGTTCCTAAATATCTGGCTTACCATTACATAATAAATCTGAAACCGTCTGGTGTCTCCAGTTCTCTTCCACGTGTAGAACATTTTTTCAAAATTCTTACACCAAGTATCAGCGATGATTAAACTACGCTCTGCGCAAAATTCTACCAGGCGGCCTCCTCTTTCATTCCTTTCCCCTCACATGTTCAACTAATATTTTTCCTTCTCTTCCTTTTCCTACTATCGAATTCCAGTCCCCCATCACAATCAAATTTTCGTCTCCCTGAACCATTTGAATAATTTCTTTTACCTCATTATACATTTCTTCAATCTCTTTATCATCTGCGGAGTTAGTTCGCATATAAGCTGCTGCTTCTATGGTGGGTGTGGGCTTTGTGACTGTCTTGCCTACAATAATGCGTTCAGTATGCTGTTCATTATTAAATCTACTCCTGCGTTACCTATATTTGATTTTGTATTTATAACATTTTTGTATTTATAACCCTGTATTCACCTGACTAGAAGTCCTGTTCCTTCTGCCACCGAGTTTCGCTAATCCCCACTGTATCTAACTTTAAACTTTCTGTCTCCGTTTTCAAGTTTTGTAACCTACCTGTCCGATTAAGTGATATGACCCTCAACGCTTCGATTCGTAGAACGTCAGTTTTGCTTCTCGTGGTAACGACATAAGCACTATGGGACTTAACATCTGAGGTCATCAGTCCCCTAGAACTTAGGACTACTTAAACCTAACTAACCCAAGGACGTCACACACATGCATGCCCGAGGCAGGATTCGAACCTGCGACCGTAGCGGTCGCGCGGTTCCAGACTGATGCGCCTAGAACCGCTTGGCCACACTGGCCGGCTCTAACGACATCATCCTCAATAGTCCCCGCCCGCAGATCCGAATAGGGGATTATTTTGCCTCCGGAATATTTTACCCAAGAGGATGTCATCATCATTTAACCATACATGCCCTCGGGAAAAGTTACGGCTATAGTTTCCCCTTGCTTTCAGCCGTTCACAGTACTAGCACAGCAAGGCCGTTTTGGTTGATGTTACAAGGCCAGATCAACCAATCACCCAGACTGCAACTACTGAAAAGGCTGCTACCCCTCTTCCGGAACCGCACGTTAGTCTTGCCTCTCTGCAGATACCCCTACCTTGTGCAAATACGGTACCCTTATCTGTATCACTGAGGCACAAAATCCTCCCCACCGAAGGCAAGGTCTATGGTTGAAGGGGGGAGGGAGGGTGAAATAAAGTCTGCAATTGTATTTCTGTCGAGAAATGTTATCTTCACTGCCTTACCTCACGATGTATGTGATAGCAATACATGGTGACGCAGGTGAAATTTGTAATTATAATGGATTGTTGGAGCTCGTTGCTGAAGATAACTCCTAACTCCGACTTGTCCTCTTGGCTTCGGCGTACAAATTACAGAAGAATTTCACACGACATAATAAATAAAGTACGTTCTGTTATGGCTAACGTAGTCTCACACAGTTCTATAAAGTTCTTAAAATATTCCTGTTATTACTCCATAATTGTGCAGTGAATTAGCAACGTACATCAACACAAGCAAGTTTCTATTTGCTTTCGAAGTGTCAGTGGTGATAATTTTCAAATTAATGAAATATGTTTTTGGTTTCTTTAATACTGAATCTACTGTAGCTGAAGTATTGTCGACAATTTAGTGGATATTCGATATCGTTTTTCCCTAGATATCAAGTCAAGCAGTGGTATTGCTACTGACCAATCGGTAAATATGACCGGTGCTTTTTCTGGGTTGCAAGCATAAATCAGGGAAATTGAGCCACGAGTTCTGCACGTTCACTGTTCTATTCACCTATTCTTTTAACCTGGTGACCCAATGGAAAATGAGGTCATGGTGAGAGGCTATCTTTCAAACGTAAAAGAAATTATGAATTTTACACGCAGGTCCCCCAAGAAACCAGCAATGTTTGTGTCTGTGCAAGTTGTTCGACGTGCCAGCATTATTCAACCTGTAGTTCTTCGGCCTTTTTGCCCTGTCAGGTGATGTTGTAGAATAAGTTCATTGAAACTAGTTTCCAGAATTATGAGCTCGAAAAATCCGATGCCAGTGGTAAAGCTAAAGGTTTCATTAATTTTCTGCGTTCTTTTGAATTTGTC
The DNA here is from genome assembly GCF_021461395.2 of Schistocerca americana. Lineage (NCBI taxonomy): Eukaryota > Metazoa > Arthropoda > Insecta > Orthoptera > Acrididae > Schistocerca > Schistocerca americana. The sequence continues at coordinate 470,524,313 of NC_060122.1, read as the reverse complement.
TTTCTCATTTCCTTTTTGTTACGATTTTAGTGCTGCTGAAATTTTGAATGCTTTTCTGCAAAACTCCTCTCTGCAGCTCCAAAAATGATAATAGTGTCAGAGATGGAGTGAAGTTATCTCGAAACGATGAAGTATGAGCTCTTCCTAGGAACTGACCAAAAAATTTGATGTCGAAGATCCGAAATTTCCAAAAAGTTCGAAAGAATTTTCGAAAACTCAATGACGGCCAACTGCCCTCTTCTTTTGCAAGCTGCCGAAATTATTACAGGAAAATATGTTTTGAGGTTTTAGATGTATCGAGGATCCATTTTCTAATGTTGTTATGACTCACTTCAAAGAAATAGATACATTTCTTCTTTGCGAAACTAAAGATTGCAGTTATATAACAGAGTTTTATAAGGATGACTTTCACCCAGAAATATTAACTGTTCACAGAAATATGATGTTAGATGTGCGTAAATCTAAAAATTATTTTGTTGGAAGTACGGAATACTTAGTGCGCTTCTTTTTCTCAAAATGCACTTGAGCGAACTAATCCCACATCACTTTGACTAGATCAGTTTCCACATGTACAACAGAACGTTTTTCATCCGTCCTTAAAAACTTACCTGCGCAACAATATGACGCAAGAGAAATTGATCGACAACATTATTATGCGTGTCGTAAACAAGAAGCAAAAAGCTTGAACTTTGATAATGTGACAAACATTTTCATCAAACGATCTATTTTTCGCAGAAACTCGTTCTTTATGAGTGAAAATTAGAGATTACACAAAGATGTGAAAACAAGTTCTATGTGGAATGTGAATTACTTTTTGCATTAATTAATTAGTATGGAAAAAGAACCAAATAAACAATATTTTGTTTATCAAGTGTGGCTCATTCAAAAATACCTGAAACTGGATTTTACGCATCAGGCTTCAGTACCAATTTTTGCTATAGAAGCAAGGGGTACATTCAGGAGGCGGCCTCATTTTCCCAGAAAATGTAGGAGGACGCTACAAGCTCTGCTCTTTGTAAATCTCAAGCACTGTCCGACCTGTCTCTATTGTTGTCCGGTAGAATTGTTTCAGTGTTGTTACTTCAGCGTGACATACTACTTTCAGGAGATACGTGGCTGTGGCCACATCTGTAGTGAGGGAAATGAGAAGACAAAGCATCGATACTACGATGATGAAAAAATTTAATGTACTGTTATTTCATCAACTATGTGGCAGAAACATCAGCCATCATGATGAAGTCACTTGTTGAAACAAAACTATATTAACGAAGCAGTAGAATGTACCAAGTTTTAGTCATTCTACTTAGTATTCCCCTTCTCTCCTTCCACGACCGTAGATTTACCCAGTCTTACCGAACACTAGAAAATTTGGACAACGTGAAGGCCATTCAAGTACTATGTGCTGTGATGCTCTAAAGGTGGCATGGGCAACCTTTAGTAATCCGCTGGACTGATTCACGAACTTCCTTAAGCTAGCGGTCTGGTTCGTTACGTGACACAAAATCAAAACTATAGCGTCCGCGACGGTAATGTTTGTGGGATAACGTACCGATACGAATGGCACTCCTTCCCCGATACTCCACGCCAACAAATGTTGCCTCAAACGACGCATTTTTTAGGCTACATTTCATATTCACCCCGTCTCCTAATGTTTTACTTACGCGTCGTGAACATTGTTTCTCTAATTGCGACATTCTACGATACCTGTCTTAAAATCTCACGTTGCAAAAGTTTACAACGTCGTTAGTAATGAAATGATGTTGACGACACGTAAATAAACGTAAGCGTCTGAAGATGAGATGCCAGATATCTTGAGATATCATGAAAAAATAAACGCATTAAAAAACATGGGTGCAGCTAATTCATTATAAATTATCCTCTATAGTTGCAGTGTTCTAATACGCTCACAACGGACAAGCATTATTTATTAATGTTGATACGAGAAAGGATAGAAAAATAAAATTCGGCAAAATGAGATAAGCAATTCCAATCGACAAGCTATTTGTGGTAACTTTACGATTTTTGGCTACGGGCAGCTCATTTCGAATGTATGAAATTTTGAAACTAAATTTGTGAGTATCCACAAACACTATTTGCAAGCAGTTTTCAAATATTTGTCCCAAAATACTTATAATGGCTTGTCGCACTGGCGTGGGTTGTCTCTGTAAAAGTAAATAAATGCAATGAAAACGCCTCTCCCTCTCCCCCCCCTCCCCTCTCTCTCTCCCTCTCGGTTTCAAGAAATTTTTCAGCGGGCCGGTTTGAAACCAATCGCAGGTCGGATCCGAAACGTGGGCCACCTGTTGCCCATTCGTGCTCTAAAACATGACGCGACAGCTGATGAAATTGGCATCCATCCAGACTTGGTCAAGGAGCTTCAGTTCTGACACGAACTGTTCGAAAAACTAAAATAAGAGATTAGACCTGGTTGCACTTATTTGTATGTATCATCGCAATGTGATTGATGTTAAACTACGTCGATAATGTCCATGCTGGAGCTAACATCTGCATGGGCACCCTTGTAAGAGGCGGTCTGCACCGCTAACCTGAAGAAGAAACAGATACCACACATTCATATGATTTCATAGGCTTAGGTGGGCAAGGAATCCACCTTCTTCAGTGCAGGTCCGACCTCCTATGGGAATCTTGGAAGAGCAAATATGGAGAAAATGGACAGGGGCGGCAGATAACGTGGCGCTCGATGGGATTGTGGATCGGCCGTGAGGCGAGTCGAGATAGTCCGTGCACATGCTATAATTCTGTGTCCCGAATGGCGCACTGGTTACCGCACCTGCCTAGTAAGTAGGAGATCCGGGTTCGAATCCCGTCCCGGTACACATTTTCACTCGTCGCCGCCGATTCCGCGCAATGTTCCAGTGCAGCTAGCAGGGATCCCTCCCCTTTCCTTTCCTTTCTTCCCCTCTACATCTTCAATTTACGTATAACCTGAAGGGATCTGTCCCGCAGCGCATCACCGACGGGCTACCAGTTACGACACAATGGTGCATGTAGCTGTTGCGTAAAACATTGTTCCCACACAGCAATCCCAGTCGTAAGAACTTACATAAGCAGGGACATAGGCCTTCCTTTCCGTTTATAAGACTCGTGTGTGATTCGGATCCTTTAGCGTTGTACACGCTTCTCAATTATTAATATCACTGATTACGCGAGAGATATGCATTTTATTAGGCCTACTCTCCTTGCACTCAGTCTGGGTAAAAGAACCGAAGACTCACTTGTAAGGTCCCGTCGGCGACTGGGTCATGAGAGACAGAGCACAAGCTTAGATTGCTGAATGATGGGTAGGAATTTGTCCGTGTCCTTTTCAAATGAGCCATCCCGGTGTTTGGTTAAGATACTTAGGGAAACCGGGGGAAACCTATACCTCTATGGTCGGAGTGTATTCGAGCAGTCGTGTCTTAACCAATGGCCGGCCGCGGTGGCCGAGCGGTTCTAGGCACTTAAGTCCGGAACCGCGCGACTGCTACGGTCGCAGGTTCGAATCCTGCCTCGGGCATGGCTGTGTGTGACGTCCTTAGGTTAGTTAGGTTTAAGTAGTTCTAAGTTCTAGGGGACTGATGACCTCAGATCCTCAGATGTTAAGTCCCATAGTGCTCAGAGCCATTTGAACCATATATTAATAATCTTAACCATTGTATGATCTCGATAGGTACTCACGTTGGAGAATGAATATGTCTCATACAGCTATACATAGTTTTAAAATTTTAATTCCTATTCACCAATTCAGAATTAAGCTTTTCGTGTGTCCGCAAACAAATTTTTATGGAAGTTGCAATTGTAAGCCTGCCGCGGTGGTCTAGCGGTTCCAGGCGCTCAGTCCGGAACCGCGCGACTGCTACGGTCGCAGGCTCGAATCCTGCCTCGGGCATGGATGTGTGTGATGTACTTAGGTTAGTTAGGTTTAAGTAGTTCTAAGTTCTAGGGGACTGATAACCACAGATGTCCCATAGTGCTCAGAGCCATTTTTTTTTTTTTTTTGCAATTGTAAACATAACTTTGTCATTCACATGGTTTTTATTGACTTCAAAAAAGTTTATGATGGCATACTTAAGGGCAAGATCACCTATATCATCTACGTCTACGTGACTTGACTACTCTACAATTCACAGTTAAGTGTCTGGCAGAGGGTTCTTCGAACCACCTTCAGGATATTTCTCTACTGCTCTACTCTAATAGCGTGTGGGAAAAATGAGCTCTTAAATCTTTCTGTACGAGCTCTGATTTCTCTTATTTTACTATGATGATCATTCCTCCCTATGTAGGTTGTCTACAATAAAATGTTTTCACATTTACAGGAGAAAATTGGTGATTGAAAAAGCTTAAGTTTCTAGAAAAGTTAAAACGCCCAATTCAGTTGTCTTTGGTGGAAAGTCAGTACATGAACGTCAGAGCACTTTGATGTCAAAACTGGTTTTAGTCAAGGAGACACCTTATCTCTAATACAAATAGACAGAGAACACCAAAAATTAAACCAAGGTGGATTAAGGCTGGCAAGTAATACAATAAATCGGCTTGCATATGCTGACGATGTTGTTGTAATAAGTGGTAGCAAAGAGAACTTGCAACTTATGACAAGTTCCTGTAGAAGTATTACAAGGAAAGTAGGGTTATAAATTAATGTGGAGAAAAGTGAGTACAAGGGTCTGAAACATTTACATTAAGAAAAACTACTTAACTTCGAGAGAAAGATATTAATGAAAATATTCGGCCCCAAGAGGGACACCCGATCACCGGAATTAAGAATATTAAAAATGAGGAATGGCAGAATTTTATACACAAGGTAATACTGGACGAAAGATGAAGTGAAGAATACTGATGTGGGCAGGACACCTAATTAGGATGGAAGAGAAAAGACTACGGCGACTAGCATTCTCAGGGTCCGTGGAGATTAGAATGGGCCGAGGAAGGCCACGGGGAAGATGGAAGGATGAAATCAAGAGGGGTACCAGACGAACGGCTTGAAAAAAGGAGACTGGACTACGAAAACCAGGAACAGAAATGATTGGTGAGGCAATGTAGATAAAGCATATGTTCTTCCAGGAGAAGAAGAAGAAGAAGAAGAAGAGGAGGAATGCTTCTTTTAAAAGGGCGGTGTCCAATTTTCGCCTCCTAGTAACATCACCGATACTATCGTCCCTGTTTATTGGATGCCGCATCTAAAGTTCTCGTACTACCTAGCAAAATTACACGCTGCTTCTATCATTCCTTAAGCAACGTTCTCATTCAAATGGTTAAAAATTCAGTTTTTTGTAAAGATGCATTTTTTGGAAGGTATACGTGTGTAGAATGTTGGGACTAAAAGTCTTTTTAATCCGTGCGTTACAAAAGTTTTACAGTCCATTGTTCGAAGCAGTGTCACGGCCGCCGTGGGACGCTCTCAACCGGAGACGGCCGGCTCAGGTAGAAAACTTGTCGTGCCGTGACGCACGCCCACAAAATCATTTATGTTGGAGCATGCATGCAAGCATAATCCCCGAAAAAGCTGACGAACAACGTGTGCAGGCTGCCGAACGTAGGCTACCCATCTCAGCCAGATCGGCTTTCCTCGCCAAGAAGAACGAGGGATTGCTCTAAAGGAACAATTCGAGTAGAACAGTTGACGTACGGTCCTGGAATTGCAGACTAAACATAAGTAACGAAAACACTTTTTTTGGTCAGATTTTTGTCAAAATTGGTCAACCCATAGTTTCTGATCCACGATATTGGATTAGCCATTTTGAAATTTTGAAAATCTAGCTTCAGATTTGCTTTCAGCGACATTAGAAATATATAATAACATGTAGTTTTTATGCAAATTGAACAAATAATACATATAAAAGTTTTCCCTAAACTTTAAACAGATTTTAATGTCTAGTACAAGGTGAAACATACATGGTTGGAAACCACATAGGCATTCTGTTGCAAAAACTCTTATTTAAATAGCTCTTCTTAACGAAGCTCAATTTTTACGAGATAACTTATCTGGATACATGCTTTTACTAGCTGAGGGCGATGTCTGATAAATACTGTTGTTTCTGATTTCGCAGTTTCTTCTGTGCATCAGAAACGGAGTACTTAGCAGGTGATCAATCGATCTTCTTCTGAGGTCAGTACTGAGCATTGAACTGACACTTTAGGGGCCCAATTTCAGACGCTTATATCTGCAGTCCGACACTTGCCCATTTAACCACTTTTCTTTCCCTTTTTCCTCCATTTTCCTCCATTAAGACACTGCATTCGTGTGATTGTCCCTTTAATTAATCAAACATGGGGAATTCAAAACACTGCAATGTTGAATATTCCATAGCTCGTTCACAATTTAATTTACAAAAAACTCTATCATGACGAGGTCATGCTGTATGAGAATACAGATCTTTGCGTCTATATAAAGCTGCCGAATATTAGTTCCACAGGGACGCCAGTACCAGTGTGAGACAGAGGAAGCAGAATATATTATATGTGTCTCACACCATGAGACGTTAGTAGTAGTAGTAGTAGTAGTAGCTTTATTCATCTGTAGATCTCTTTTTACAAGGATATAGGACATGTCAAAGTATTTGCAAATTTAGATCAGTTTAAAATAAGCTAATTCGTATACACATATATTTACAGACTTATAGTTAGAGACAATCATTAGATTTACTCCTGGTACACAATACTTTTTTTAAAAAATAACTTATTAAATAATGTAATGCCACATTGTCCACTCATATCTCACTATCAGTCACTAGACACACTATACACACATTGTTTCATAACACTTCACTCACTACACACACATACACACACACACACACACACACACACACACACACACACACTGGTGATCTCTGGGCCATTTTCTGTACCGCAACTTCCCATTTGCTATCCTGAAAAACTGAGTCAGCATCCCTCCATAACGAGTGAGATGTTGAGGTCAGAAAGAGGAAGAGGTGTTAGTATTGTGCCATGCATAGCTTGGGGGTAAGTATTTCTAGAAAGGAAAAAAAAGAAAGAAAAAAGCATAAAGTGAAGGTGTTACGTGGAATGTTGGATATTTTATAATCATTATTATTATTATTTATTTGTATAACATTTTTCATCAAACCCCTACTTTGTTTTAGCTAAGTAGTCCTTCAATGTATAAAATGTACTGCATAACAGGTACTCTTTAGCTGTCCTTTTAAATAAGTGTATTTTTGGAATTTTTTAAATCTCTTTTGGTAATTTATTGTACAGCTTTATTCCTTGGTAGGCTGTATTGAGTTTTATGTTGTTTTTTTTTGGTAAATGTAAGTTGAGTCTATCTCTTGTTGCATGGTCATGGACAGAGGTGTTTGTGCAGTAATTACCAATGTTATTTTTAATGTGTACAACTGACTGGTAAATGTATTCACATGGAGCAGTTAAAATCCCCAGTGTTCTGAACAGATCTTTACAATGAACTCGACTACTATTTTTGGTTATTATTCTTATGGATCTTTCTGTAGTTTGAAAATTGTGTTCATATTTTGTGCATTTGTTCCCCAAAACAGAATGCCATAGCTAAGAACTGAGTGTACATATGAATAATATGTAACTAAAAGACACTGCATGTTGCACACTGATGATAGGATTCTAAGGGCATAACATGCTGCTGACATTCTGTTTGCAAGTACCTTTGTGTGCCCACACCACTTCAACTGAGAATCAGTATTCATTCCTAGAAACTTTGCGTTTGTTACACAGTCTATAAAGGTGCCATCTACATTTAATTTAACATTGTCGTTTTCCTCTTCAAAATGAAATTCATGGCATTAGTTTTCTCTGTGTTCAATGACACTCTATTACTTATTGACCAATCATAAACTTCCCTGAGCGTTTCATTTGCTTTCTCGGCAAGGAGTTACCTTGTTTTCTCAGTGACTATAATATTGCTGTCATCAGCGAAGAGGATTTTTTAACCTTGAGTAACATTACTGAGAAAGAGATTGATGTATATCAGGAACAGTATTGGTCCTAACATGCTACCTTGCAGAACCGCTATATTAATGTTTTTTGGTTCTGATAAGTGTTTAACTAAATGTTTAGATCTATTTGAAGTATGTGTTGTCTCTACTCTTTGTACCCTATCTGTTAGATATGATCGAAACGAGTCATTAGCTACCCCTCTTATTCCTAATACTTCTAATTTATTTAATAGAATCTTGTGGTCGACAGTATCAAACGCCTTAGAAAGATCCAAAAATATGCCTGTGACACACTCATCTTTATTAAGAGCATCAAGTACAACTTTTGTGAATTCTACTAGGGCTGACTCCGTAGTTTTGACACTTCGGAATCGAAACTGTGATTCTCTTAAAACATTGTATTTATTCAGGTAATTCATTAATCTGTCTTTCATAATTGCTTCTATTATTTTTGAGAATGGTGACAGCAGGGAAATGGGCCGGTAATTTTCTATGTCTTCTGCATTACCTTTCTTAAGCAAAGGTACAGCTCTTGCCTGTTTTAACTGCTCTGGAAATGTCCCTGATGTGAAGGATTCATGTATTATATTTGTTAAGGGGCCTTGTATAATCCCTAAGCATTGTTTCAGTACACACATTGGTACTTCATCTAAGCGTACTAAGTTTTTATTTTTTAGTTTTTTAATTGTTTTACTGACTTCATTCTCTGTGTTTGGAAGTAACATCATTGCATTTAGTGCAACATTATTTACGTTGTCGCTAAATGACAAGAGGTGTACCATCAGTCTCAGCAAGGCACAGGGTTGATCCCAGAAACGTCTTGTAGCAAACTGCTGTCTCTAGAAGGATATTTATGTTGTTATAATTAAGCGAAATGATACAAAAATCATAAAATGGTTAAATGATAGCAACTTATTGGTTATTCGTTGCGGATCAAAATACTTTTTTTACTGATTGGTAGAAAACATGCTCGAAAGAAAAGAATAAAGCTTAATAGATAATTTAAATTTGTAGAATAGTTGAAAAATTCTGCACAGATCTACCCGTTTGAATCGGAGACCTCCTCAGAGCCGTTCTTCTCCTTTGCATTTTCCTGATTCTGTTCGGGGTCATCACTGTTACGCGGGTTGAGACAACGTTGGTGATATCTGGCTGCCGGATGGACTACCTGAGGTCACCACTCTCCCCCCCCCCCCCCCCCCCCTACCGCCAGGGACAGAATCTGTACCCCACCTGTCTATCTGTCTGTGTCTAAACTGCACGTCAAGGGTGAGAACATTTTCTAGATGTTTGTTTAGTGGGTATCTGAGGCGGGACGTGACTACCAGTCCGGTATTTACCTAGTCGTACGTGGGGAAACTACCTAAAAACCCCATCCGACTAGACTCACCAGAACTCGTCTTTCATCCGCGAGACAGATTCAATCCGGGACAGGTTCGCCTCTGTGAATCCCGGAAACGGCGTGTTAACGCGCTCGGCTATCCGGGCGGAGTCTGCTCAGAGCCATTTCCAAGATGGATTTTCTTTTTATTATTCATCGGTCTTTTGACTGGCTTGATGCGGGCCATCACGAATTTCTGTCCCGTGCCAACCTCTTCATCTCAGAATAGCACTTGCATCGTATGTCCTCAGTTATTTGATGTATTAAATTTCTGTTTTCCTCTACTGTTTCCTTTTTTTCCTTCCACGGGTCCTTCCAGTACCATGGAAGTTATTTCATGATGTCTTAACAAATGTCCTACCATACTGCCCTTTTTCTTGATACTGTTTTCCTTCATTTCCTCGTCGATTCTCAGGAGAACCTCCTCATTCCTTACCTTATCAGTCCACCTAATTTTCAACATTCTTATGTAGCACATCTCAAATGCTTCGATTCTCTTCTTTTCTGGTTTCCCCTCAGTCCATGTTTCACTACCACACAATGCTGTGTTCCAAATGTACATCCCCAGACATTTCTTCTTCAAATGAACGCCTGTGTTTCATACTAGCAGACTTCTCTGGGCCAGGAATTCCCTTTTTGCCAGTGCTAGTCTGCTGTTGATGTCCTCCTTGCTCCGACGGTCATGGGTTATTTTGCTGCCTAGGTAGCAAATTCCTTAACTTCATCTACTTCGTGATCACCAACCCTCATGTTAAGTTTGTCGCTGTTCTCATTTCTGCTACTTCTCATTACTTTCGTCTCTCTTCGGTTTACTCTAAATCCACATCCTGTACTCCTTAGACTGATCATAACATTCAGCAGATCACGTAATTCGTCTTCACTTCCACTGACGATAGCAATGTCATCAGCGAATTTTATCGTTGATATCTTTTCACTCAGAATTTTAATTCCACTCTTGAACCATTCTTGTACTGCCGCAATTGCTTCTTCGATGTATAGATTGAACGGTAGGGGCGAAAGACTACCTCGCTCTCTTAAACCGTTTTTAATCCGAGCACTTCGTTCTTCGTCCCCAATTCTTATTATTCCCTCTTGGTTCTTTATATTGTACATTATCCGTCTTTCCCTACAGCATAGACCTATTTTTCTCAGAATTTCGAACACCTTGCACCATTTATTGTCGAACTTGGATGCATAAGCTGTTGTTTGTGCGTAATTCTCGCACTTGTCGACTCTTGCAGTCTTCGGAATAGTGTGGATGATGTTTTTTCGAAAGTCAGATGGTGTATCGCTAGACTCATACATTCTGCACACCAACGTTAATAGTCGTTCTGTTGCCACTTCCCCCAATGAATTTCGAAATTCTGATGGAATTTTGTCAATCCCTTCTGCCTTATTCAACCGTAAGTCTTCCAAATCTCTTTTAAATTGTGATTCTAATACTGGCTTCCCTAGCTCTTCTACATCGACTTCTGTTTCTTCTCCTATCACGTCATCAGAGAAGTCTTCCTGCTCATAGAGGCCTTCAATGTACCCTTCCTCCTATCAGCTCGGTCTCTCCTGTATTTAACAGTGAAATTCCTATTGCACTCTTAATGTTACTACTCTTGCTTTTCATTTCACCGATGGCTGTTTTGACTTTTCTACATGCTGAGTCAGTCCTTCCGACAGTCATTTCTTTTTCGATTTCTTCACGTTTTTCCTGTAGCCATTTCACATTAGCTTCTCTGCACTTACACTGTTTATTTCATTTTTAAGTGACTTGTGATCCTGTATTCCTAGATTTCCCTGAATATTTTTGAACTTCCTTCTTTCATCGATCAACTGAAGAGTTTCTTGTGTTTCCCAGGGTTTCTTCGCAGTTTCCTTCTTTGTACTTACGTTTTCTCTCTAACTGTAGTGCCTATTGAGCTAATCCTTATGGGAGTTCCTATAGTCTTAGAGAACTTCAAACGTATCTCCTCATTCCTTAGTACTTCCGTATCCCACTTCTTTGCGCATTTTCCTGACTAACATTTTAAACTTTAAACTGCGTACGCCTTACAATCCAGTATCCGACTTCGGAATCTCTGCCTATCCATGATGTAATCTAACTGAAATGTTGCTTTCCAAGTATGCCACCTCTTGTGATTTTGAGTAGAATATTCGCTGTTACTTGCTGAAATTTATTGCAGAACTCATTTAGCCTTTCTCTTTTTTCATTCCTAGTACGAAGCCCATATTCTCCTCTAACCCTTCCTTCTTCAACTGCATTCAAATCCCCCATGACTATTAGTTTTCATCTCCCTTTACGTACTGGATTACCCGTTCAGTATCCTTATATACTTTCTCTCTCTCTCTTCATCTTCGACTTGCGACGGCGGCATGTATACATGAACTATTGTCGGTGTTAGTTTGCTTTCGGTTCTGACGAGAACAACCCTTATCACTGAACTGGTCACAGTAACTCCTCATTCCCTGCCCTACCCTCCTATTCATTACGCATCGTACTCCCGTTATGCCATTTTCTTCTGCTGTTGATATTACCCTTTACTAATCTGACCAGAAATCCTTGTATTGTTTCCATTTCACTTCACCGATCTCCACTATATCTATATTGAGCCTTACCATTTTCCTTTTCAGATTTTTCTAGTTTCCCTAACACGTTCAAACTTCTGACATTCCACACCCCGTCTCCTAGAACATTACTCTTCCGTTGGTTACTCAGTCTTTTTCTCATGGTTACCTCCACCTTGGCAGTGTCCTTTCGGAGATCCGAATGGGGAACTATTCCGAAATATTTTGCCAATAGGCAGATCATTACGACACTTTTTTCATTACAGGCCACAGGTCCTGTGGATACGCAGTGTGTATCTTTAATGCAGTGGTTTTCATTTCGTTCTGCGTCCTCATGTCGTTGATCATTGCTGATTCTTCCACATTTACGGGCAGTTTCCCGCCCTAAATGCAAGAGAGTGCCCTGAACCTCTGTCCGTTCGTCCGCCCTCTTTGACAAGGCCATTGGCAGAATGAGGGCGACTTGTTATCCTAGAAGTCTTCGGCCACCATTACTGATGATTTTTATTCAAAATTCGAAATTAACATAGTCAAATCATCTGAGGTCATCAGTCCCCTACAACCTAAGTAACCTAACGACATCCCACACATCCATGGCCGAGGCAGGATTCGAAGCTGCGACTGTGACAGCAGCGCGGTTCCGGACTGAAGCGCCTAGAACCGCACGGTCACAGCGGCCGGCAAATAATGTTCAGTGGTTATGCTGGTGTGCAGGTAGTGGTTGATTGACACACTATGCGGATCTTTCCTTCAGTGTGAGTCACGAGACATTAGCAAGCCTCAAGCAACCAGTAGTTATGCCTTAAATCGGGCAGTTTTCGCTATTGCTATCCGTGTCCACGCAAGGGCAGACGTTTCTGTGTTCCTTTCTGTTGTGAGATGTTCTGCTTTTATAAGTTTATCATGTGAACGATTAAGACATTGGGAGGAGTTCTCAGGTATCGACATTTATTTGAATAGCAACACGAGTAGCTGGAGGGAACTCAATGAGGCATTTTTCCTATGGTCTTCACTAACTTAACCTATTCTGTACCGTGTCTACCTCCTTCCTGTCTTCTAAAAGGCAGGTTACATAAGTCAGTTAGATTCAAAACCCAAGCGCGTGCACAATCCAGTTTCCTCTATGAAAACTGAAGAAGAGAAACAGAGGGAAGTTAAATTTCGATCCCTTAGGTAGGACAGCTAACACCTTCTCTGACTGTTCATTAACTCCAGATATCTCGCAATTAAAAAAATATATCCGCTTTCGTCACTAGTTAAAGTAATCTAAGAACACGGACAATTGAAGGTAAACACACAGAATCTTAATATAAATGTTAGCAACTATATCTCCTCCCCATGTCCTAACTGTTTAAATTATAATGTTATTTAAAGCCTCGAAAAATTTAGCAATAGTGACGAGAGCAGGAAAAACGTCTTTCCCATGGTTACCATATTATTGATAGCAACAGCGAAACTTGTCCTCCTTAACGCATAGTCTCACCGATACGGTATCTGAATAATGCACTTGCACTGCCTAATTGCATTCTAAGGAGATAAGAAGTGTCTGCTCAGAACAAAGCAGGTTTAGAAAATATAGCATAATGAATAATGCAGCACACCTGTAAGCAGGGGAACCTTGAAGTTAGCCGGACGGTGTGGCCGAGCGGTTCTAGGCACTTCCGTCCGGAACCGCGCGACCGCTACGGTCGCAGGTTCGAATCCTGCCTCGGGCATGTATGTGTGTGATGTCCTTAGGTTAGTTAGGTTCTAGGGGACTGATGGCCTCCGATATTAAGTCACATAGTGCTCAGAGCCATTTGAACAATTTTGAACACTGAAGGTGAACGAAGCAGCTGCAGGACTCTTGTGATGATTGATGTGGTGTCACCGCCAGACACCACACTTGCTAGGTGGTAGCTTTAAATCGGCCGCGGTCCATTAGTACATGTCGGACCCGCGTGTCGCCACTGTCAGTGATGGCAGACCGAGCGCCACCACACGGCAGGTCTCGAGAGACTTACTAGCACTCGCCCCAGTTGTACAGCCGACGTTGCTAGGAAACGTTCACTGAGAATTACGCTCTCATTTGCCGAGACGATAGTTAGCATAGCCTTCAGCTAAGTCAATTACTACGACCTAGCAAGGCGCCATCACCAAGTTATATTGAGATGATAATACTGTATCAACAAGACCAATGTTCACCAATTGTGGATTAAAGTTAAGTATTCCAGCAGCTACGTACTTTTCTTTATAGCATTCATTACGTATCCTGTTTCAGACCTCACGCCAGCCTGCGTGAGCTTATAGCGTGCATTTCGGCTTCCTCAAAAAACACGGTGTTGGCACTTCTGCCGACACTTCAATTGAGAATGTGAAAGGAGAAAAGGAGAAGGAATAGTAAACAGTTTTAGAAAATAAACTGACGAAGTTGTGAATTAAGTAAAGAGGGAAAACTGAAAAAGAGTGCGTAAGCTCCTGTAGCCAAATTTCTTCGTATCTAAGTGGCAGCTGAAATAATTGCTTGTTTTGCTGGGCTGAAAGCTTATCGTCTCTGAGACGGAGGTAGTAAACAGTGTTTCATCACATGTAGCATCTGCAGTAATTGCTTTTGTAATATCCATTAAATTAATTCAAAATAATTTTCTGTCAGATCCCACTCATATACTAAAAATTCGGTTCCCAATCCTTTGGATACACAAATATTAAAGCTGTCGTTTCAGAATGACGTCGAAGTAACTTTATAGCACTCATTGATAAGCGTTGTTGCAATTCTATTAGTGACATGATGCATCATCATCGTCTTTTGTCATCGCCATCATCATTACGGTAGTCCATTCCGTTCGAACAGGGCTTTCAAAGTCCTCCTAACATCTGCCTGCGGCGTCTTAGATCCTTCAGAGCAGACCGTTTGCAGAGCAAAAAATTTTTATAGACATATACCTTCAATTTGAGAGCAATTTTGCTCGTAGGACTGATAGAATAGAAAGAGAAGAGCCAACGAAGAGCGGCGGGCTTTGTCAGGGAATCGTTTGGTCGGCGCGAGACCGTTACAGAGATGCTCAACAAACTCTAGCGGCAGACGTTACAAGAGAGGCGTCGTGCATCACGGATAGCTTTACTACAGAAAATTCGAGAGAGTACTTTCAGTAGTTCTGACAAGGCAACCTCCCCATCGCACCCCCCTCAGATTTAGTTATAAGTTGGCACAGTGGATAGGCCTTGAAAAACTGAACACAGATCAATCGAGAAAACAGGAAGAAGTTGTGTGGAACTATGACAAAAATGAGCAAAATATACAAACTGCGTAGTCCATGCGCAAGATAAACAACATCATGGATAGTTTGAGCTCAGGAGTGCCGTGGTCCAGTGGTTAGGGTGAGCGTGAGCTTTTGGTACGTTTTCTTCAGTTAACTATCTATCGAATAGCGAAAGACTATCACTGGTAGACATCTGACGGGGATAACTGATCAAGTGATAATTGATCAGTTATCGACTGGGGTTGAAAATTGTTAAATTACTAAAATCGCTGTTAAAAAAATAGGGGTTGGTGGTAGAAGGGTGAAAATTTAGAGTTGCGTGTATTTTGTAATGCCACATCATAAAAAAAATAAAAAGTTCTGTCCAAAAAGTAAGAAAATTTTTTTGGGGTGGATCACCCTTATCACTTAGGGTTTGAAAAAGAGATTACGACCGATTCTCAGACGTACCGAATACACAGGTAAAATTTCATCAGAATTGATCGAGCCGTTTCGGAGGAGTATGGCAATTAACACTGTGACACGAGAATTTCATATATAAGGATTATACCAATGAATATATTTCCCGTGTTCACCAATAACTTCTCCAAAAAATACGAATATGCTTGAGACATAATGGGACTGGGTCTTGTAACATCTGCATTCAAATGGTTCAAATGGCTCTGAGCACTATGGGACTCAACTGCTGAGGTCAGTAGTCCCCTAGAACTTAGAACTAGTTAATCCTAACTAACCTAAGGACATCACAAACATCCATGCCCGAGGCAGGATTCGAACCTGCGACCGTAGCGGTCTTGCGGTTCCAGACTGCAGCGCCTTTAACCGCACGGCCACTTCGGCCGGCTAACATCTGCATTCTGAAAGACTTTAATTGCTTCTAATTTATCAACCTTCTTTAATATTAGTTTCGTACCCTACGTCTCATTACAGAGTACATAAAAATATTGAATTATATTTTAATTTTACTTCTCCCTGTTCTGGTAGGAAAGAGAGATTCGCCGCTGCTCACAGCCGCCATATACATCTGATCAAATACCACACTTTTTTGGTACAGGTGAAAAAATACCTTTTTATAACGTTGCCGATGTCGCAAAGTTGAGCTGTCGTTAAATCTCTTCTCTATATCTCAAGTTTCCATCGCTCACGAACAGATGGCACTCGCGTCGTTCTCATGTGTTGTCTCTATTTTAATAACGTAAAAAAAAAAAAAAAAAAACTATCACTCACTTACTTCCCACCTAGGTTATAAGATGAAACACTCAGTCTAAAACTTTATTTTGTGTGCTGAGAAAATATCTGCAGATCTCACGGAAGAATACACGCAGATTGTCACAGAACTCGCCAATCTCAGCCATAAAAAAGTCCGCACGTAAAAATGTTACCTTACTCACTGAAAATGAAATACAGTAGCCCCACATGAATGAAGTTTCATTCACATATTACATAGGCCGTCTGCTTTTTAAAACCGTAGTCACGGACATCACTTTCTATACTCTTTTTAACAGCAAAGCAGTCTTGTAACCGAGCAGACAGATAATCATAGAGGTGTCAGATACCGTTTTGGAAAATAATATTCCATGCTACTTTCACTATTAGTCACGGATGGGTAGGGGACGTTGTTGGTAATGCAGTTGTAACAAGTACGCGTCCCATTACATTCAAAGCGCGTTCAAATTTTTGTAAGGTGAGACTTGGCTTGTAATTTGTTCTGCGCTATAATATAGAGTGTGTTTCACAACTTCTATTACACCCATGATTGAAAATGTACCGTTTGGATACAAAATAAGTTCGATCCTCGGATCACGGTCAGATCTCCCGCTTCAATGCACGCACACATACTGAGAAGAGGGCAGAGTCGTCAGTCCCAGTTGTAATTATCACATGTCGTTTTAGTCCTGCTACAACAACAACTGCGAGAATCTGGTACGTTTCTTTCTAGGAGGGTTGACTATGGTGCACCACGGAGGCGCCGTACTCTCGACTTGACGAGGACGTCCTTCTCCACGTAGAAGAGAGCACGACGACGAGTACACAGAACAATGCTCCTGGCCCTGGCACCCTTGTAAGAGAACCCGAGGCAGAGCTCGTCTCCACTGTGTGCGTACCGCGAAAAGAGAGAGAGATACACCTGAAAGTGACCCGATCTTGACAATGTTGACTGGAATACTCTCTTTCAAATTCTGAAGGTGGCAGGGGTCAAATACAGGGAGCAAAAGGCTATTTACAATTTGTACAGAAACCAGATGGCAGTTATAAGAGTCGAGGGGCATGAAAGGGAAGCAGTGGTTGGGAAGGGAGTGAGACGGGGTTGTAGCCTCTCCCCGATGCTATTCAATCTGTATATTGAGCAAGCAGTAAAGGAAACAAAAGAAAAGTTCGGAGTAGGTATTGACATCCATGGAGAAGAAATAAAAACTTTGAGCTTCGCCGATGACATTGTAATTCTGTCAGAGACAGCAAATGACTTGGAAGAACAGTTGAATGGAATGGATAGTGTCTTGAAAGGAGGGTATAAGATGAACATCAACAAAAGCAAAACGAGGATAATGGAATGTAGTCGAATTAAGTCGGGTGATGCTGAGGGAATTAGATTAGGAAATGAGACACTTAAAGTAGTAAAGGAGATTTGCTATTTAGGGAGCAAAATAACTGATGATGGTCGAAGTAGAGAGGATGTAAAATGTAGACTGGCAATGGCATGGAAAGCGTTTCTGAAGGAGAGAAATTTGTTAACATCGAGTACAAATTTGTCAGGAAGTCGTTTCTGGAAGTATTTGTATGGAGTGTAGTTATGTATGGAAGTGAAACATGGACGGTAAATAGTTTAGACAAGAAGAGAGTAGAAGCTTTCGAAATGTGGTGCTACAGAAGAATGCTGAAGATTATATGGGTAGATCACATAACTAATGTGGAGGTATTGAATAGAATTGGGGAGAAGAGGAGTTTGTGGCACAACTTGACTAGAAGAAGGGATCGGTTGGTAGGACATGTTCTGAGGCATCAAGGGATCACAAATTTAGTACTGGAGGGCAGTGTGGAGGGTAAAAATCGTAGAGGGAGACCAATACACTAAGCAGATTCAGAAGGATGTAGGCTGCAGTAGGTACTGGGAGATGAAGAAGCTTGCACAGGATAGAGTAGCATGGAGAGCTGCATCAAACCAGTCTCAGGACTGAAGACCACAACAACAACAACCCGATCTTGGAGCTAATTTTACATCTGAATGGTATATTTAGCCACGAAGTCTCCTCTAAAGAAATCTGCAACAGGAATTTTTAAACCCCCTTTATTTATTCATCAGATTGCAGCTTGCTACTTCGAAATATTTCTTGCGGGTTGTCGACCACGTGGGGGGGGGGGGGGGGGAGGGAGAGAGAGAGAGAGAGAGAGAGAGAGAGAGAGAGAGAGAGAGGGGGGGGGCACATATAACGTACGGTGAGCTGCTCAAGGAGCTTACGGGCGCACGATTGTCTAAGGAGCCGGTGCTTGCTAGAGCTGTGTTGGTCGGAAATACAGAGGCCCAATGTCGACGCAGCCGGTTTACCCTGGATTAAGGAGGCATAGTTGCTGATGTGGGTGTTGGAGTGGGTGGTGTTCATTTTCTGGTGCCGTTGGTTCTGCGCTCTGTGGGTAAGGTGCTCGATTGTTGATTAACATATGTGCTCCCGTGTTGAAGTTGCTCCCGCTACACTGGACAGCCTATGGTTCTCCATCACTCCGTCTCAAGTGTTAAATTTACCTTTTTGTGCCTCTGTCTGAAATTATCTGAGTGTCATATTCGATTTATTTTAAAATTTTCTTTAACTGCAGCTTGTTCAGTGTCTGCTTATGTAATTCGGGCCTGAAACTGTCATGTGTTCTAGGCCGTCACGTGTATTAGTGACCACTGAGGTCAAAACCGAGTCTTATTTGTATTGGAAGTTGTTGCTTCCCTGACGGATGTAACGACTATAAAATTGCCTACGGCCGTGGTAAGAAAGAAACTCCAGCAGCCCAGTAAATCTTGGCTCATTTGGGTAATTAATCTCCATAACTCAGGTGAGATTTCGCGTCTTTCAAAAATATTAATAGTTATTTTTCTGAATATAATTGCTGTTTTGATTGCTTGAGTGTTAGCCCTCAAGGTTTGCCTGTTACCTTTTAAGTCACTTAAGTTAATGTGTTTGAGAAGTAGTTGTAATACGTAAGATGTGGTTGGGACTTGGGGCCACGCTCACATTGAGTTTCTTGTCTTCGTCTGAGAATCTTCGTGTTGTTGTTGTAGTAGTATTCGGTCCAGAGACTGGTTTGATGCAGCTCTCCATGCTACTCTATCCTGTACATGCCTCTTCATTTCCCAATACCTACTGCAACCCACATCCTTATGAACCTGTTTAGTGTATTCATCTCTTGGTCTCCCTCTACGATTTTTACCCTCCACGCCGCCCTCCAATACTAAATTGGTGATCCCTTGATGCCTCAGAATATGTCCTGCCAACCGACCCCTTCTTCTGGTCAAGTTGTGCCAAAAATTTCTCTTCTCCCCAATTCTATTCAATACCACCTCATTAGTTATGTGATCTACCCATCTAATCTTCAGCATTTCTCTGTAGCACCACATTTCGAAATCTTCTATTCTCTTCTTGTCCAAACTATTTATCGTTCACGTTTCACTTCCATACATGGCTACACACCATACAAATACTTTCAGAAACGACTTCCTGACACTTAAGTCTACACACGATGTTAACAAATTTCTCTCTTCTTCAGAAACGCTTTCCTTGCCACTGCCAGGCTACATTTTATACAATCTCTACTTCGACCATCATTAGTTATTTAGCTCCTGAAATAGCAAAACTCATTTACTACTTTCAGTGTCTCATTTCCTAATCTAGTTCCGTCAGCATCACCCGATTTAATTCGACTACATTCCATTATCATCGTCTTGCTTTTGTTGATGTTCATCTTATATCCTCCTTTCAAGACACTGTCCATTCCGTTCAGCTGCACTTCCAGGTCCTTTGCTGTGTCTGACAGAATTACAATGTCATCGGCGAACCTCAAAGTTTATATTTCTTCTCCATGGATTTCAATTCCTACTCCGAATTTATCTTTTGTTTCCTTTACTGCTTGCTCAATATACAGATTGAATAACATCGCGGATAGGCCACAACCCTGTCTCACTCCCTTCCCAACCATTGCTTCGCTTTCATGTCCCTCGACTCTTATAACTGCCATCTGGTTTCTGTACAAATTGAAAATAGCCTTTCCCTCCCTGTATTTCATCCCTGCCACCTTCAGAATTTGAAAGAGAGACTTCCAGTCAACATTGTCAAAAGCTTACTGTAGGTCTACAAATGCTAGAAACGTAGGTTTTCCTTTCCGTAATCTATTTTTTAAGATAAGTCGTAGGATCAGTATTGCCTCCCGTGTTCCAAAATTCCTACGGAATCCAAACCGATCTTCCCCGATGTTGGCTTCTACCAATTTTTCCATTCGTCTGTAAAGAATTCGTGTTAGTATTTTTGCAGCTGTCGCTTATTAAACTGATAGTTCGGTAATTTTCACATCTGTCAACAAGTGCTTTCTTTGGGGTTGGAATGTATTATATTCTTCTTGAAGTCTGAGGGTATTTCGCCTGTCTCCTACATCTTGCTCACCAGATGGTAGAGTTTTGTCAGGGTTAGCTCTCCCAAGGCTATCAGTAGTTCTAATGGAATGTTGTCTACTCCCGGGGCCTTGTTTCGACTTAGGTCTTTCAGAGCTCTGTCAAACTGTTCACGCAGTGTCATATTTCCCATTTCATCTTCATCTACATCCTCTTCCATTTCCATAATACTGTCCTCAAGAACATCGTCCTTGTACAGACCCTCTATATGCTCCTTCCACCTTCCTGCTTCCCCTTCTTTGCTTTTGAACTGGGTTTTCATCTGAGCTCTTGAAATTCATGCAAGTGGTTCTCTTTTCTCCAAGAGTCTCTTTAATTTTCCTGTAGGCAGTATCTATCTTACCCCTAATGATATACGCCTTTACATCCTTACATTTGTCCTCTAGCCATCCCTGCTTATCCATTTTGCACTTCCTGTCGATCTCATTTTTGAGACGTTTGTATTCCTTTTTGCCTGCTTCATTTACTGGATTTTCATATTTTATCCTTTCATCAATTAAATTCAATATCTCTTCTGTTATCCAAGGATTTCTATTAACCCTCGTCTTTTTACCTACTTGATCTTCTGCTGCCTTCACTATTTCATCTCTCAGAGCTACCCATTTTTCTTCTACTGTATTTTTCCCTCCATTCTTGTCAATTTTTTGCTAATGCTCTCCCTGAAACTCTTTACAGCCCCTGGTATTGTCTGTTTATCCAGGTCCCATCTCCTTAAATTCCCACCTTTTTTGCAGTTTCTTCAGTTTTAATCTACAGTTCATAACATCTGCCCCTGGAAATGACTTACAATATAAAACCCGGTTCCTAAATCTCTGTCTTACCATTATATAGTCTATATGATACCTTCCAGTAGCCGGCCGAAGTGGCCGTGCGGTTAAAGGCGCTGCAGTCTGGAACCGCAAGACCGCTACGGTCGCAGGTTCGAATCCTGCCTCGGGCATGGATGTTTGTGATGTCCTTAGGTTAGTTAGGTTTAACTAGTTCTAAGTTCTAAGGGACTAATGACCTCAGCAGTTGAGTCCCATAGTGCTCAGAGCCATTTGAACCATTTGAACCTTCCAGTATCTCCAGGTTTCTTCCATGTACACAACCTTTATTCATGATTCTTGAACCAAGTGTTAGCTATGATCAAGTTATACTCTGTGCAAAATTCTACCAGGCGGCTTCCTCTTTCATTCCTTACCCCCATTCCATATTCACCTACTACTTTTCCTTCTCTTCCCTTTTCTTACTGTCGAATTCCAGTCACCCATTATTAAATTTTCGTCTCCCTTCACTATCTGAATAACTTCTTTTATCTCATCATACATTTCATCAATCTCTTCGTCATCTGCGGAGCTAATTGGGTGATAAGCTTGTACTACTGTGGTAGGCGGGGGCTTCGTATCTATCTTGGCCACAATAATGGGTTCACTATGCTGTTTCTTGTAGCTTACCCGCATTCCTATTTTTTATTCGTTATTAAACCTACTCCTGCATCACCCCTATTTGATTTTGTATTTATAACCCTGTATTCACTTGACCAGAAATCTTGCTCCTCCTGCCACCGAACTTCACTAATTCGCACTATATGTAACTTTAACCTATCCATTTGCCTTTTTAAATTTTCTAACCTACGCGCCCGATTAAGCGATCTGACATTCCACGCTCCAACCCGTAGGACGCCAGTTTTCTTCTCGTGATAACAACGTCCTCCTGAATAGTCCCCGCCCGTAGATCCGAATGGGGGACTATTTTACTTCCGGAATATTTTACCCAAGAGGACGCCATCATCATGTAACCATACAGTAAAGCTTCATACCTTCGGGAAAAATTACGGCTGTAGTTTCCCCTTCCTTTCAGCCGTTCGCAGTACCAGCACAGCAAGTCCTCTTTGGTTAGTGTTACAAGGCCAGATCAGCCAATCATCCAGACTGTTGCCCCTGCAACTACTGAAAAGGCTGCTGCCCGTCTTTAGGAACCACATGTTTGTCTGGCCTCTCAACAGATACCCCTCCGTTGTGGTTGCACCTACGGTACGGCTATCTGTATCTCTGAGGCACGCAATCCTCCCCACCAACGGCAAGGTCCATGGTTCATGGGAAAGGAGAATTTTCATATGGTCTATGATTATTATGCATGAACTGTATGTTTACTCTCGGCTCTCCGAGCTGTTCGTAGTGTCCGGAGGCGCTACCCCGGGGTGTCGTCTGTTACCCAACGGTTCATCGGGCGTAGCCGGTCTGTGTCGGCTGTGTACGTGCGCGCGGGCGGCGCACCACTTCACGTCTCGCCGTAGCCTCTGACACGTTGCGGCTCCCTGGCTTACTACGGCATCCCTCATAAGTTGAGGTTCTATCTCGTAGCAATCGGGCGTTAATTTAACCAGTAGTGCCTGTTGTTCTAAACCACCTCAATCAGACCTGGTCGCTCGTACCGGCCCCTTCCATGTTTTCCACGTTTGAAGTTCGATTTTAAGGTATAGTTTTAATGTTGGTGTAATGTTAAATTTGTTAAATGCTATTTTATTACTCTTCCACATCAGTATCTTGATTATGCCGAATGGGCTTCCCTGATTGATCAAATATTGGATATTTGTGATGATAATCGTTCCTGTGCCAGTTGCATAAAATATTAGTACTTAACGGTTCTCAGCTCGTCAATGTCAAGCACCCGCTCTGGCCAGCCGAATGTTGGAATAGTAATCTTTAGCATCATTGCTGTCATTGTTTGCTTAGCGCTGAGCGCGTGTTTGGTTTACATTGGAGTGTACTACTTGCTTGTTAGTTCTTCCTGAATTTGTGCACTTTATTCATTTAATTTAACTAATTAATCATCAATTGATTTAACTGAAGAAATTTTGAAGTAACTGTCTGAATCATTTGTATTTTATTATCCTTTTTTGTATCTGTGCAATAAAAGACTGTTGGACTCTTGTGAAGTAACAAATGAGTTGTGGTAAACGCCCTGTACTTTTCGCATGCCCTTTTAGTTGTTTCCTTACCCTCGGGCGCCCACTGACATTTTGGATAGTATTTTCTGGGTATGGTGTAACTGGAAAAAATTCATTTGAGAACCAAACGGCGTTTACTGGTAGAACAGTTCTGAAATGCTCTTGTGTGAAAGAAGTTTACTTTATGAAATGGCTGCGAAAAATCAGTCAAATATAAAGGCCGAAATTCAACTAAAGACCTAGGAATTACAACTACGAACAACTTTAATTGGATGGAGCACAAAGAAAATGTTGTAGGGAAGGCTAACGAAAGACTGCGTTTTATTTGCGGGACACTTAGGAACTGTAACAGATCTACTAAGGAAACCGCCTACACTACGCTTGCCCGTCCTCTTTTAGAATACTGCTGCGTGGTGTGGAATCTTTACCAGATAGCATTGACGGATTAAATCGAAAAAATTCAAAAGAAGATCAGCATGTTTTGTATTATCCCGAAATTGGGGAGAGAGTGTCACTGAAATGGTACAGGATTTGGAATAGACATAATTAAAACAACGGCGTTTTTCATTGCGGAGGAATCTTCTCACGAAATTCCAATCACCAACTTTCTCCTCCGAGTGTGAAAATATTTTGTTGACGCCAACCTACATAGGGAGAAACGATCATCATGATAAAGTGAGGGGAAATCAGAGCTCGTACGGAAAGATATAGCTGTTCGTTCTTTCCGCGCGCTGTAGAGATTGAAATAATAGAGAATCGTGCAGGTGGTTCGATGAACCCTCTGCCAGGCACTTAAATGTGGTTTGCAGAGTATCCACGTAGATGTAGATGTAGATGTAGACGTGGATGTAATTAATTTTGAGTCAGAGCACCACACTGCATTTACATGGCTCAATTACGACTCTCTTTTCCAGCTAGCGGCATAAGTTATCGTCATTTTACGTGACAGTGCATAAGAGCAAACTTCACGAGATTTAGTTTGTTCTATAACCTATACTGGAATAGTGATGATACAATATTCTTACGCAGTTACGGTGAACAATGTGCTGACTGGGTGCTTTGTGATAAAATAGACATCCGCATCCATTCCTGTCAGCCAACTATTTGTAGAGGTAGTTACTTCTAGTAGTTACTTCTATTCGTATGATGCTGGAGGCGCAATCAAATTTAAACTTGATTATATTTTATGAAGTTTGTGGTGAGCAGATTGCCTCTTTTAAGGCATCAAATTGATACTGCTGGAAAGAGAGGTACTTATCGTAAATTACGCATCAAAATAAGTCTTTAATTATGTTGCATATGTCACGGCAATCTCAGCTACACTGATAATTTCACGGTGGAATTTATACTTTCTACCAGCAAACTCTATCTCGGATTCAGGTCTATTGGCCGTTGATGTCCTGGCGAACGAGTTTCTAATTTCATATATTTAGAACACTACTTCGCTCGCTTCGTCCGATTCACACGTTCATCATTGTGTAGTTACTACCAACTACTTTCTAAGTGTATTTCCTAGCAGATAAACATGGAATACTATAGCCCAGAGGTAGTCAACATTTTCACCTACCGCCCACTTTTGTATCTCTGTTAGTAATAAAATTTTCTGACCGCCCACTGGTCCCACCGTAATGGCGATTTATAAAGTAGGGAAGAAATTTTGCTTTATAAACTCCACAAAGCGGAGTTACAGTAAGTTAAAGCACGTAATAGTAGTTATTTACCAATTTATGTCAAAATTTTATGAAAACCTAATGAATTTTTTTAAAAACCTTTCTGCCCACCAACAAAGCTGTAGGTACCAGGTTGACTACCACTGCTACAGCCCATACACTGATATATCAGACTTTGTTCTTACTTGCAGGGTTGATTAGCCCCGGCTGTTAATAAAACTGACCGTGTATCTGTGAGTAGATCTTACTGAGGGTAGTAATACTATAAGTCTTAATCAGTCTCAAATAGCGACACTTATACGGGGTGTCCGACATGAAACCTGTACGCCTTACTCCTGAGATTCAAGTAACAACGAACTAACTGAAGAGGTTAAAGTAACGTTAAAAACAGGTAGTTACCTGTTTATAAGTATACAGTCTAGCCAACTTTCGAGGCAGTGCTCCCATTTCACATGCAATTCGACTAGTGATGATTAACCAGTTCGTGAGGCGTACCAATTTTATTAGGGGCATCCTGTATCTCCAGCAACACCATCAACAAAAGATAGCAAACTTACAAACTCAATTTGCATTAAAAAATGGCAGAAGTACGCTGGGAATGATTAATATTGAAGCAAAGTCTAAATGCGAGTAATCGCTTCTTTAATATGGTGTTTTGTGTGTGGGCCAGAGCAGGATCTAGGTGATCATTAAGTGTACATCAAGACCAAGAAAGAAAACTGGAGTTCGTAGTGTAGTGAGAGCGAGCGATTAATTAAAATGGCAGCAAAGGAATGTACTTGTTTTCACCACCAACAGTAAACTGAACGCAGGAAGTCCTGGACACTAGGACAATACGGGCTTTGCAAAAATTGTAAAGCGTTCTTAAGTTGCTACTTCCACACCTTCAAAAATGGTTCAAATGGCCTTGAGCACTATGGGACTTAACATCGTAGGTCATCAGTCCCCTAGAACTTAGAACTACTTAAACCTAACTAACCTAAGGACATCACACACATCCATGCCCGAGGCAGGATTCGAACCTGCGACCGTAGCAGCAGCACGGTTCCGGACTGAAGCGCCTAGAACCGCTCGGCCACACCAGCCGGCCTCCCTCACCTTTCTTACCGCTAAGTTTTTCTGGCAACTGTATGGAACCGGCTGGAAGACAACTCATAGCGGGAGTTCGTTGTTACTTTGATCAACAATTCTAATGAGATTATTACTTTTCAAACCTTAAACAGTACCTTCGTTCGAATTAAGCCGAAAAATAGGTGAGCATGAAGGATTCAGTGGTATATATTTTGCATCTTACATCTTTAGGGAACATAAAAAATTGTCTTCGGGCCGTTTTACAAGAACCACTGTGTAATGTTGTCTGTCGAGTACCGGCGGTAAGTGAGTCTACTGCAGCGCCCCTGACGTCTTATTCCAATACTGAGTGTCGCCTGTTGTTTACACGTCGGCGCCAAAGTTTAATGTTGTAAGGGTTGCCTGCAGCGCAATTTGGAATTCGAAAGGTGAAAGGAGGTTGTGAGGAATTACACTTTTTCAAAAAATTTAAATACGGTAACAGAATTAATTATTGGGTATAACCTCCGCCAGTTATGTAAAACACTGTTGTTTCATATGCTGCATCTACAT
This sequence comes from Schistocerca americana, assembly GCF_021461395.2. Lineage (NCBI taxonomy): Eukaryota > Metazoa > Arthropoda > Insecta > Orthoptera > Acrididae > Schistocerca > Schistocerca americana. The sequence goes on along the minus strand of NC_060122.1, from coordinate 470,497,337 downwards.
CTACGTCTCCATCTGTGAACCACTATGAAGTGCATGGCAGAAGGTACGCCCCACTGTACGAGTTATGGAGGCTTTTTCCCGTTACATCCACTTATGGAGCTCTGGAAAAAAGGATTGTTTAAAATGCCTCTTTGCATGTTGTAATTAATGTAACCTTATCCTCACGGGCCTACAGGAGCGATATTCCTAGACTCACCATTTAAAGTCGGTTCCTGAATCTTTGTAAGCAGTCTTTATCGGGATGGTTTACGTTTACCTTCAAGATTGTGCCAGTTCAGTTTCCTCAGCATCTCAATGACACTCTCCTGCGGGTCAACCAAACCTGTGTCTTTTCGTGCTGCCCTTCTCTGTATACGTTCAGTATCTCCTGCTAGCCCTGTTTGGAGCGGGTCCCACACACTTGAGCAATATTCTAGGATGGCTCGCACGTGTGACTTGTAAGCAATCTCTTTTGTAGACTGACTGCATTCTACTAGTATTCTATCGATAAACCGAAGTCCGCTACCTATTTTACCCACGACTGAGCCTCTGTGATCGTTCTACTTCATGTCCCTACTAAGTGCTACACCCAAGTATATATATCAGTTTACAGATTCCAGCTTTGACTCACTAGTATTATATTCACAGAATACTTTGTTTTATCTTTTTATGAAGTGCACAATCTTACATTTTTCAACATGTAAGGCAAGCTGCCAGTCATCGGAACACTTTGAAATATTATCAAGGTCTGACTGAATATTTGTGCAGCTTCTTTCAGGCTGTACTTCGTTGTAGATAACTGTATCATCTACGAGAAGTCTTGTGTCATCATCAGCGGGTTTTCCTTATTTAAATCTGTGAAATGTAAATATATTTTAAGTGATAATTTATCTACAAAAATTAGGCCTAAAGACAGTTTTGGTTTGTTGTCGTTATTACCTTAATTTTATATTTTACTGTTATGCAGAACCCTCTGTACATTATCAAGCACTAGTACCTTGTCATCTGCAACTACCATTGTATGACAATGTCGTGTTCCGCAACGTCGCATTACAAAAGTTGCAAGCAGGTTTCTCATCCAAAGGGAGAACACGCGACAATGTTGCGCAACTTACTGTACTCAGTACGTTTTGGAAGTCAGTTTCTACTTGCCTGTCGTTGAGATAACAGTGAAAATATTTGGAGATTCTCGGGCGAAGGAATGTGGCATCCAAGAGTACATAGACAACAGCAAAAGGTGGGATGATGTGGACCATTTGACCAAAACATACGAAATGTCGCAACATGATATGAAAAAAAGAAAACCTGTTTAAAACCAAGATTCAGGAGAGAACACAAGAAGCGTGTGAGTAAAAAAAAGTAGTCATTCTCCAAAAATGGCAAACTGGATTGGCTACACAAATGTAGTTGATGTTCATCATTAAAATAAAATACACTGTCAATAAAAATAGTATTATTTCTTACCTTTGCAAAGCCTTTCAGAGAAGTAATTATGGGTTCACAGGTTTCTAGGACGATACTTGAGATCGCTTCTTTTGAAATTTAAAATTTTTACATTAGGATGGTAAAGGATTCACCACTGGAGAGGAGCCGGAGTGTGACAGCTAGCCTTGCCGAGGCTGGAATGGTCTCCCTAAGGGCAGTGGAATCTTTCCAAATCTATTTTTTTGACCATCCGTAGAATCGAAATCGCCAGGGCACATTCTTGAAAAATGTAATTGTAGTTTCTTGAGAAGATTCATAGCAACCGTAATGCCTCCCGAAAATAGAGTTCTCCTCCAGTAATGTTTACGTTTACTGTTTCCTGTTTTAATATATCAAATTATTAAATTAAGCGCACAGACAACAACTTCTTGGGACGTCGGTTTCTGATTTCTGTAGTGCAACTCACTCTGAAGGTGTGGACTCGCGACTTTGTGTAGTGATACCTTGTATCGCGACTGTCCATATACAACGTCGCGAATCTTTGTTACTAGGTGAAAACGTGCCTTAAAGTTGTAAGGCTTCCAGTTTAGTTTTGGTATGCAGTAAAAGTGATGAAAGCTCAATTTTCATTCGATGCGTTAGTGAGTCAGATATTGGTCACACTACTAAGTATTCTGGAAAAAGACTGTAGATTCTTGTTAACAGTATCAGTTTATTCCCAAGAATTAGCAGCTTTCATTCAGTTAATACTCGGCAGAAATCCAATCTGCATTTGGATCGCACTTCCTTTAACTCCTGCGCAGAAAAGCGTGCAGTTTACTGCTGCATCCATTTTCGATAAGCTACTACAAGAATTCGAAAATCTTAGCATTAATATACGCGCTTTCAAATCGAAACCGTAGTGTTTCCTCATGGGTCACTCTTTCAATTCTGCTAAGGGGAGGGGGGGGGGGTTCATGAAAAATTAAGCTGATTCTTATTTTATTGTGTTGATTGCGTTTACTTAAACTTATGGCTTGACTTTTTCGGGTTCATAAACATTTCATTTTATTTGTTAATACTTTTACGCTGTAGTTTCCCATGACCTCGGAGATTTGCTCCTTAATTTGGTCCTACGGAACTAGACGTGTAAATAAAATAAAAATAAATAAAATTGCACAGAAAATAAAGATACAGATGATGTTGAATTTTGGAAATATGATTTGGTAGAGATTAATTTGAGAAGTTTAAAGAGTTTCAAGTATTGTTATTGCTGCGCTTCTTGCTTCCATGTGATTTATGATGTTTTCGAAAAATGGTTAGTTTTATTGGTTCGGGCCAGTTTCATTGTTCAGACATGAATAAGGGAAGTTATTTGTTCACATGGCTTGCACTCAGAAGTTACGAATTTGACACTCCTTTACCATTTCAACAATTAACTTCGTGACAGAATCATATTTTTAATAATAAGTAATTTTTGTAAAGGTGATTTCAATAGCCAAAGAATGAGTTTCATTAGTCACAATGTAGTTTTTGAATGCAAGTCACTTTTCAGTCATTTTATAGATGCAAAATTTGGCTTTGTAAAAATGTGTGTCGCCGCATTGCACTTCGGGGAATACAATGGCAGCATGATCTGCTTAGAATACTTGCGTGTGCTTGCATTGCGCTGCGCCGGGCTCTCTTTCCTTTAGCTAGTTTCCGGCTGCGCTGAATTTTTTCATGTTCATCACTTCTGGCAATACCGAGTTTCCATTGCCACAGTTAAGAGACATAAAAGTCAGTAAGGGCCAGTTTAAAATCACAGAACACAGTAAGGTCATTCACAGTCAAGAATTGGATTCCGAAATTATTGTCAGGTTCAGATTGGGTAGAGTTTAGTTCAGATCTCATTTCTTATACAGCAAATCTCATTCTTACAGCGAAGCGTTACATTTGCATGTGTATCATTTAATGTTTGGAATTTTATTTAGTCAGTTTGCGTACGTAAATTCACAAGGCATTTTCGTAGAAACATTTTGATTATTTATTCTTTCAAAATTTGACTTGTAATTTCCTATAGCGTTTTTATCCTGTCAGTTTTGTGCGTCGAAAGTGAAAGTCAGTACTGTTACGTCAGGCACAGTTCACTGCACAATATAGAATCCCACAGGATCGTTTCTTTAATTTACAGTTTCCGTTCTCTAATTAATTTGGTTGAAGTTAATGGCAACAATTATATAGCTTCAGATAGTTCGAGGACTCATTTTATCAGTTAGATTGTCCAGTATTAAACACAAACATACACGAATAGGAAATCAATTCAGTGCAGTTTTTTTAAGTACATAAATTTCAACTTATTATTTACTTTTATTAAGAAAAGTTTGTATTGAGACAAATTTGCTAGGAGTTAGGACGAGCAGAGTGAAGATGGACCACAGGCCGCGGACGGTAGAGACAAAGAAGGAAGTACGAAGAAGAGAATGGTAGCAGAGGAAGGGGGGGGGGAGAGGGGGAGGGAGGGGGGAGAGCTGATCCACTCTTCAGCGTCCCTGTGGGCGAGCTTTGTGGGGCGTCCACTTTGGGGAGATGCGCCGGGAGACAGACGAACCCGACTTGTCCTCTGGGGCAGCCAGCGTCTCGGCCGTGGCTTCTCGGATATTGAGGTCATCCCGGCGAGCGCGTGTAGCGGGCGTTGCTCGACATTCCGGCGGATGTGGAAATGTGGCTTCTGCCGTTGACAGCAGAGTTACCGGAGAGGCGGAAGCTCTGCGAGAGACACGTGTCTCAATGGCACATCCTGAACTGGGCGTCAGACAGAGGTAGAGAGATTATCGTGGCCTGACGAAGGCAGTGGTAAAGGTAACTTAAAACTGTTCACAGATTACGTTCTTAGTTACGAGAAAAAGACGTCTAAAAATTATATTTTCCATTCAGACCTTCATTAGATATTAACTCTGTACATGATTTGACAGCTTGAACTCCTAACGTGGTTGTTACTGCGAAGCCTGTATAACTCAGTGAGCTAGTCGACATAAATTTAAATAGTGTAAATGAACTTATGACCATGTAGTGACTTAATATCGTTATGTTACATTGGACGAACTGAAGAGTGATTGGCACCACGTATAGGACTCTGAGCCAAAAGAATGAAATTAAATTTACGATGCAATTGAAAAGCAATAAATCTCTGCTCATATACTCGCCCTGTGCCTTTACTCACAAGGAACCCCTTGAGTGCGAGATCGCAGAAGGCCAATGATTCGACGTCCCACATATTGTCTAACATGCAACCATGATATTGGTTGATGCGGGACTGGAAGTATCCGGTGGTGTGCATAGTATGAGGCTACGGAGCATAGTAGAACTTCTTACTCGACGAGTAACTGACAACAGTGCTACAGTGCTAGTGGTGTTGGTACAAAGCAGAGCAATGGCATCGATAAACGAAGCAAACGTAGCATTACATCTACAAAAACAGGTGCCGAAGTTGACATTTCGCCAGAAAGGCACCCAAGGAGTTTCGCAAAGTGACAAAGAAGTGGCAGATGAAATATTAGCCTTCCAGCAAGATGACTCAGTGGAATGTTTGATGTCCTATACGGTCGACTGTGCGAACAATGTACACGAGGAGTACAATGATGACAATAGGTGTTTCACAATGAAAATGACACTGGAAAAGCTGTCCAGCCATGTATTCCATTGCTGGACAGAGAGCCACAAGTCCCGGTTCCAGTGGAACGCAGCAAAGGAAAATCGTTGTCCAAGGAGTGGATACTAAACATAATTACGTACACAAGACCATCCTCAGCATAGTAAAGAAATAGATTTCGAATAAGTCCACAGCAATAGAACCGTGCAGCGCATAAGGAGACTAAGGATATTCAAGGAAGGACAAGGCACACTTGTTACAAAAACTGGTGTTTGTGCACTTAAAGAATGCTCGACAAAATTTATAGGCTGTGTATGATAGTTCTGTGTCTCGTTGGTCACTACCACCGCGGCACAGCGCGTCCCCAGGTTGCGGATAGGGGATACGGCCTTCAGATATGAAGGGTAGCTGCGAATACAAAAAATAAGCAGTCGCGGACAGCCGGTGGGGAGCAGGCGATGGCGTGATGAACCATCCCTGCTTCTTCTTCTCTTACTATCAAATCTATTCATCAAGAATCAGCAACATTAATGGGCATGGGTCCCTTTGAACTAAAATATTCCGGAGGTAAACTAGGTTCCCATTCGGATCTCCGGGCGGAACCTACTTCGAAGAGATTCAGGCCGAAAGGAACTTTCAGGTTAAGAACATGGAACGTTAAAAGTTTGAACAGGCCAGCAACGTTCCAGACATTATTAGACGAATTAGATACATACGATGTAGACATTACAACTATTCAAGAAACTCGGTGACAGGGGGAGGGTAGCATAAAGAGGGGTAACTATACATTTTTCTATGGAGGTTCGGAACCTCACAGTTTCGGAACAGGTTTCGCAGTACAAAAATGGTTCAAATGGCTCTGAGCACTATGGGACTTAACATCTATGGTCATCAGTCCCCTAGAACTTAGAACTACTTAAACCTAACTAACCTAAGGACATCACACAACACCCAGCCATCACGAGGCAGAGAAAATCCCTGACCCCGCCGGGAATCGAACCCGGGAACCCGGGCGTGGGAAGCGAGAACGCTACCGCACGACCACGAGATGTGGGCTTCGCATTACAGACAAAAGTGCTTCACGCAATCAGAGATATAAGGGTCATTAATGACCCACTATCAGTTATAGCGTTGTCCGGCAGGTGGAATAGACTAGTGGTAATTAATGTACACACACCAACTGAGGACACTGAAGAGGTTGTTAAAGACGCCTTTTATGAAGAACTAGATCAACTGTGGGATGAGTACTCCTCGTATGATACAAAATTAATCATAGGTGATTTTAATGCGGATGGGGAAGGAGGAAGCATTCCGGCCTACAGTTGGGAAAGAAAGTTTGCATAACATTTCGAATGATAATGGCACAAGGGTGGTTAATTTTGCTGTTTCAAGAGACATGATTGTTGAGAGCACGTATTTTAAAAGGAAGGACATTCATAAAGCAACTTGGGTCTCTCCGGATGGACACACCCGAAACCAAATTGATCATGTTCTTGTAGATCGGAGATGCCACACTAGTATAGAAAATGTTAGGACTTTCAGGGGAGCAGACTGCGATTCTGATCATTTTCTTGTAGTTGCCAAAGTCCACCAACGGCTATTTACAGCAACATCAAGGTGGCACAATGCAGAACTTGTTAGGTTCGACACTGACAAGCTAAACGATGAAAACTTTAGAAGAAGGTACATGATAGAAATTTCAAGTAGGTTTGATGCTCTCAGGACACACGAAGATCAAGACGAGGATGTAAATAAACAGTGGATCACTGTGAGGAATATTATCAAAGAGGCAGCGAAGGTCACAATAGGTACAATTAAGAACAGGAGAAAACCGTGGTTTGATGAGGAATGCAAGAAATTGGTAGAGGAAAGGGGAAAAGCGCGATTAGATTGTAATAGAATGGGAGACAGAAAACGAGAGGAGTTCTTGAACTTGAGAAGGGAAGTTGGTCGCAGGCTACGGGCAAAGAAGAGGGATTATTTGAACAATCATATTACAAAAATGGAAACAAACAGTAAAACAAAAAACATTAAGGAACTTTACGTTGACATAAATGGGTATAGGAAGGGCTTCAGGGCTAGGACAAATGCACTTCGAGGGGATGCTGGGGGAATACTGACAGACCCCAGTGCTATATTAAGTAAATGGAGGGCGCATTTTGAGCATCTATTAAATGTACACCAGGAAGCAGGAAATGAGCAGGCGTACGAAATACATACATCAGAACCCCAGATACCTGAGCCAACGTTAAAGGAAGTAAGAGATGCAATCAACAAACTGAAAAACCATAAAGCACCAGGATCAGATTGCATAACTGCAGAATTAGTTAAAAATGGGGGACAAAAATTGGTGGAAGTAGTTCACAAAGTGATAACTAAAGTATGAACTCAGAGGTGACACCTGAAGAGTGGCAGGAGTCGATTCTGATCCCAAGTTTTAAGAAGGGCGACAAAATGGATTGTAGTAATTATAGAGGGATATCGCTATTACCAGTATGTTCCAAAAATTTCTCGAATATTCTGCTAAGCAGGCTTACACCATATGCAGACGAAATTGTGGGGGATTACCAAGCCGGCTTTCGGAGGAACAGATCAACTACAGACCAAATATTCACCCTGCGTCAAATTTTGGAAAAGAAATGGGAATACAATAAACCAGTTCATAATCTTTTCATAGATTTTACAAAAGCATATGATTCAGTATTGCAATCAAAATTGCACATAAATCTTTTGGAACTTGGAATACCAAAGAAGTATGTTAGACTTATAGAAGCGAGTTTGAGAAACACAAAAGGTAGAGTACGCGTGGGGAAATTAGAGTCAGAAGAATTTGTAACAAAGAACGGACTTAAGCAGGGAGATGCCCTGTCTCCGCTACTTTTTAATTTAGTCCTAGAATATATTGTACGAATGGCAGCAGATAAGTCAGAGGGTGTGGAGTTAAATGGAAATATTAAGATATTAGGGTATGCAGATGATCTAAACATCGTTAGCGATAGGAAAGAATCTGTAACAGCAAATGTGAATGCGTTAATCAAGGCTAGTGAAGATGTAGGTCTAAGGATAAGTGAAGACAAAACTAAATACCTGGTTACTACTAGAATGCCAACAGCAGTAGATCATGAAATGTTAAGAGTTGGAGACATGCAGTTTGAAAAAGTGAACACATTTAAGTATCTAGAGGGGTGGACATCACTTCGAGAAATGAGATTGAATCCGAACTGAAGAACAGATAACGGGCAGGAAATGCGTGCTACTTCTCACTGAATAGATTACTTTCGATATTGTCTAGGAATTTAAAGATTAGAATATACAAAACTATTATTCTACCAGTTATGCTGTATGGGTGTGAGACTTGGCCTCTCACTGTGCAAAATGAAAAGCCGTTTCGAGTATTTGAAAACAAAATTTGGAGAAAAATTTTCGGAGCAAAAAGGGATGACATTAGCGGAGAGTGGCGAAAACTGCATAACGAAGAGGTTCACGAACTCTATTCAAGCCCTGACATAATCAGTATTATTAAATCACGTAGACTGCGATGGGCGGGTCACGTAGCTCGAATGGATGAGGGCAGGGCAGCGCGCAGACTACTGGTAGGGCACTTAGAGGGAAAACGTCCTGTGGGGAGACCGAGGCGTAGATGGGAGGACAATGTGAAGGCTGATTTGAGGAGCCTGGGTATTGAAGGTGAGTGGAAGGAAATAGCCTAAGACAGGGACAGATGGCGAAAATACGTTGCTGCGGTAATGGACTCTCGAGTCCGGTATGACCAGTGAGTGGTGGTAGTAGTAGTAGTAGTAGTAGTAGTAGTAGTAGTAGTGTATGATTGTGACCTACTACGTTATGCAGATCAAACTGCACGCGACGTAGATTACAAGCAGTCGATGGTTGCATAATTTCAAACAATGCTACAGAATAGGAAGGCGTAAGATAACGAAATTTCATACAAATCGTCAACCTGACGATGCACAGCAAACTGCGGAATCGGCCTGAAAATTTATAGATGAGATAAATATAAGGAATTTGTTTTCAGCTCCAGTCCATCGGGATTTTAAGACGAAACGTGTAAGAAACCCTGGAAATTAGAGGGATCAAGAGAATTGTATCAAGATCACCTAACATCAATGCCTTAAGGCAGTCGTATGCCATTATGGCGACAGTTAATCTGGACGGTAAATTGGTTAGAAAGTTATTTACTGTGCCACGAGAAGTTGGAGGTGCTCTGCCCCTACGATTCTTTTTCGTGTGCGTGATCTTGCAAGGACATAGGAAATATTTACGTCACAGCATAAAGACTGGGAAAATCGACGTAAGAGAACTAAAACTATGGTATGAGCACTGTAACTGACCAAAAGCTGGTCAAAATAACTTGCTTTTTCTTTATTCCTAGTCTACATATAAAAATCATACTCCTTTAGAGTAAATTATCCCTTCTGAAAAGTGTGGGTATTGCAGTTCATATCACTGGGAACCACTAGACAAATTCAGCCTCAAAATGTTTGTTTTCTCCGTGCCTATAAAACATTTTATCGTAATATCTGCAGCTACGCCTTAAAGGTCAATTTCACAATAAGCTCCACGACAGACTGTTTTGCACTTGGTTGCATGCCATCACATCCCTGCTGGCCGCAGTGGCCGTGCGGTTAAAGGCGCTGCAGTCTGGAACCGCAAGACCGCTACGGTCGCAGGTTCGAAACCTGCCTCGGGCATGGATGTTTGTGATGTCCTTAGGTTAGTTAGGTTTAACTAGTTCTAAGTTCTAGGGGACTAATGACCTCAGCAGTTGAGTCCCATAGTGCTCAGAGCCATTTGAACCATCACATCCCTTCAGTTCTCATCACACCGTTGTGTATTGTATTCTGTATTGAACCAGGGACCTAGAAACGACAGAGAGGCTTCGCCCCACTGTAGCCCTCAGTGGTTCACAACCCCACAACAGACCACAGCAGTCCACCCACCCCACCGCTGCCCCATACCGAACCCAGGGTTTTTGAGCGGTATTTGACGATTCTACGTTGAGAATAATGTCTCTAAATCCGCCAGATATCTGTTGCAGGTAATGATGAGAGTATGAATTGTGGGACTGCAGTTCTAGAGTGCGCACAATTTGGAATTCGCGGAGTATATTTGCCTGCATATCGTCCTTTCTCTGGTACCCGCAAAACAGTTTCGGTTCAGTGAGGATACGACACAGTTCAGGGCTTTGCACATTAAAGAACAGTCCTTGAAATGTTCAGATCTGATATTTTCACTAGTGGGCCACCGATTTGCGTTCGTTGGACACACGAAAATCACCCTCGTTCATACATGAATAAAAGCACAGCGCACAATTCATTCAGTATTAATCAGTGTCTTTCTGCAGTTCACACTGAAGAGGTACACATGTTAATTTAAACGGCTTATCCGTGTCTTGTAACCAGCCACCAGCCATGCTGTCACAACAGTGTAAATAAAAATTGTTTTCACTTAATATTTCGTAAACTACAGAGAAAAACACTGTCTAAAACACCTTGCAGATGTGAATGGTTTCCAAGAAACATCTGATGATGGAATGTACATTCCGAAATCGATCATGTATGTTGTGTATATAACCAGCCGCAATAAAGTGCATTCTGAAGTCTGTAACCTTTCATATTGTAATTTATTTTAATATTGTTTACAACAGACTTCTGTTATCAGGAACCAATACAGTGGTCTTCTAGCAAAAAACGATGGTCTCCTATTTCGGAGGAATGAGGAACTGAAAAGAGCGACGTTATGCGATCGACAGCCATACTAGAGACACTACTCAACACATCTGTGCCAAGTTTCATTGCATTTTCACTGTCATTTCCATTTCGCACTCTATCGGAATTTACCTTCCGAAAAGCCCCCGTATATAAAATGTTAATACAATAATAAATTGTTTAATTACTATATAATACTAATGAGGAGGTATTGAATAGAATTCGGGAGGAGTTTGTGGCACAACTTGACAAGAAGAAGGGATCAGTTGGTAGGACATATTCTGAGGCATCAAGGGATCACCAATTTAGTATTGGATGGCAGCGTGGAGGGTAAAAATCGTAGAGGGAGACCAAGAGATGAATACACTAAGCAGATTCAGAAGGATATAGGTTGCAGTAGGAACAGGGAGATAAAGAAACTTGCACAGGATAGAGTAGCATGGAGAGCTGCATCAAACCAGTCTCAGGACTGAAGATCACAACAACAACAACAGCAACAACCATATAAGATACATACAAGATTTCAATGACAGAATAATTTATAAATCTCTTATCCATTATCGATGCGCAACACTTCGATTGTGATGAATAAAGGTTTTAAGAAATTAGTGCAACTGGTTGCCTTTGGGTATGGTACACTTTCTTTAATTATACCATGATCAGTTCCAAGTCACCTAGCGACTCGTCACCACATGGTACACATTTTTAATAGCTGTTTGTGGCATTATGAGAGTCGTTGTGTAGAATAATTAGCATCCATCGGTGTAATCCTGCTGTATCTTGGGTTAGTATTTAACTGCTGTACTTCTAATTGTTCACTAAATATTTTCGAAAAATGTTTCAAATACTCTTTTATTCTCTTGTCAGTGCTGGCATATAATTTTAATAACAATAAATGCACTGCTCTACCCTAACCGACAACAGCTATTAACTTTTTTTTAGAAAAATTCAATTAATATTCATCTGACTTTTCACTTAACACACGATATCACCAAACAAAAAATTTAAAATAAATGTGTTTTGGCATAAATATGTCTAACCAGGCTCTGTCATGCAGCAGGCATTGTTGTGATGCAGAATAAGTTGCGCTGCCGCAACTCTGTGAAGTTTAGGGATATAGAGCAATTGGCACTTGCACCGTAAGCCGCAGTGAGTCGGTGATCGCTCGTCGAAAATAATCATCGCCTGTAAAAGCTGTCGCCGCCAATCTTCCGATTCTTGTTCTTCGTATATAATGACATTAACTTTAACTGTGATTCAATGGCAGATAAATTCTTTATAATAGTTAGCCTTTAGTGTGTGTCTTTACGCGCGTATTTCTTCTCATTGATCACGTGTTTATTTGTTTGTCAAGGGCAACCACACTGTTTCATACTGATCTTCCCTCAAAATGGTTTTTCTTCTTAAATAATCCCATTTTATAGTTGTTCTTAGCACAGTCTCAATTTCTGACTGTTCCAGCAAAATTTTGCTCTGCACCCTGCACTAGGGTGGCAGAATGCCCTCTTTCTTCATAATGTACTGTAACTTAGTACCCCCAAATGCCGCGGTGTAATTTCAACTTATGTACTTCCTGCAGGTTATTAACGTGTAGTGGGTTATTTGTTAGACTTTTTGGATTTTATGTACTTTAATCACTAGAGATTAACTATTATTCTGATGCTTTTCTTTTTTCAGCTTCTTAGGTGACCACAACCTTGGAAGCATCAGTCTAATACCTCTTCCCCTTATTTTACGATATAAGATGATGATGATGATGATGATGATGAAGTCCCATACTCCTTGACAGAGCGTAGGGGATGATGCAGGTGACCCGCACCGCCGTACTAGGCAAGGTCTTAGCGGAGGTGGTTTGCCATTGCCTTCCTCCGACCGTAATGGGGATGAATGATGATGATGATGATGACGACACAACAACACACAGTCATCTCGAGGCAGGTGAAAATCCCTGACCCCGCAGGGAATCGAAGCCGGGACCTCGTGCTTGGGAAGCGAGAACGCTACCCCGACACCACGAACTGCGGACTTACAATCTATGCCAGAAGAAAATGTAACTAAACAATTTGTACTGTCCTTCAATAATTTTTCTGGCACCTTTCGTAAACAAACTCCATGTGTTGTTTGAAAACATTTACGGTGAGCATCGGATAACGAAAGACTTAAGTCATCATATATAACTGAGAAACACAATTAACAACAGGACAACATGTCAGTTCATTTGTTTCACAAAAATTACACCCATTACCATATTTTTCTTCGTTTATTCTGTGGACGACGTGATCATCCTACGCAGACTGGCTATTCACAGTGCTTCAATGTTCAGCATGCGCAGATACTTTCTCTTGTGAAGTTACTGAGATCACTGTCCCATCTTGAAGGCAAATGTAGTTCTTGGACTTGGTTCTCCATATGCACATTAAACAATAAATCCATACAATTGTTGTGCTCTACTACATGATAATTTGCTTTATAGCTTTTTCATTCACACGTATCATCAGTCGGTTAGACACATGTAAGGAAAGATATCACTTTATCGAGTGACATTTTACACCACACACTACACTACATCACTGAGCAGCTAGTCACTTGACGATTCTAAACCACTGGGCCCACCCACTTTTAGATGTGAAACTGCTACCTTTCTTATATTAAATATTCCTTTATTACATGCCAACTTTGACATAATAACTGCTAGGGGCAGTCCTAAGGTGATTAAGCCATTGCTACCATAACTCCTCTTTGCAGTAAACTATTTATTTTAAGAAAGAAATTATAGTTAATACTCTCCCAAATTGTATGAACATTCTGAACTCAAACTACGTGTATTAGAGCATTCTGTTGCATGACTAGCACTTCAGACGGCATTAGGATGCAATCCAATTGCAGGTTTGTCACAGAGACTACTGAAAATCTTCCTCTCTCCTTATCCGTGCAGGGTAAGCTTGTAGAATTTTCTGATCCAGCATTTGTTGTATTTTCTGTTAACAAATTGAAGTTGGCAGAATACTGGCCCTCGTCTTATGACTGGCGGAAAGATATCTGGGTGCATAAATGGGAATGTAGTGGTGGCCCTGCTTTCCTACTTCCGTCTTCAGGACGACCTAGGGGCTTTGTTCAGTCAAATCTCTCAGGACCTCATGTGGCTAGCACAGCTTTGAAAGGCGCTGTTGTATCGCTCTGGCTTAAGAGACACTCAAATGGCTTGCTCGCGCAGATCGCAGTTCCTGAAAACTTCTGTTGGTAAACACCTGGGAATTGCGCTATTGTCAACCCACTGTAGAACACTTGCAGGTGCCACGTCTCGCCACGTTCCATGAGTTGAGGAAAACAAGAACTAATTTATCATAATAGATAGTCCCAGCTTTTACATTCAGAATGGTTACGACAATACGACATAAAATGATTATATATACTCGTGTTGTCGATTAGCGACATGTGACAAAACAGAGTCGTCACATTACGTTTAATAATAGCAGGTAACTAAACACTATTTATGAGGATTACTATCAGACACTACCCAGGCCGCGGAAAAATGTGAGTGTACCGTTTGTCTTTGTATGCAGTGGTAGTGTGAAATTGATTTAAATAATTTCTGTCATCAAAACTTTGTTTAACAAGAGTAGCTGAAATTTTGTTGTTGTTGTTGTTGTGGTCTTCAGTCCTGAGACTGGTTTGATGCAGCTCTCCATGCTACTCTATCCTGTGCAAGCTTTTTCATCTCCCAGTACCTACTGCAACCTACATCCTTCTGAATCTGCTTAGTGTATTCATCTCTTGGTCTCCCTCTACGATTTTTACCCTCCACGCTGTCCTCCAATACTAAATTGGTGATCCTTTCATGCCTCAGAACATGTCCTACCAACCGATCCCTTCTTCTGGTCAAGTTGTGCCACAAACTTCTCTTCTCCCCAATCCTATTCAATACTTCCTCATTAGTTATGTGATCTACCCATCTAATCTTCAGCATTCTTCTGTAGCACCACATTTCGAAAGCTTCTATTCTCTTCTTGTCCAAACTATTTATCGTCCATGTTTCACTTCCATACATGGCTACACTCCATACGAATACTTTCAGAAATGACTTCCTGACACTTAAATCAATACTGGATGTTAACAAATTTCTCTTCTTCAGAAACGCTTTCCTTGCCATTGCCAGCCTACATTTTATATCCTCTCTACTTCGACCATCATCAGTTATTTTGCTCCCCAAATAGCAAAACTCCTTTACTACTTTAAGTGCCTCATTTCCTAATGTAATTCCCTCAGCATCACCCGACTTAATTAGACTACATTCCATTATCCTTGTTTTGCTTTTGTTGATGTTCATCTTATATGCTCCTTTCAAGACACTGTCCATTCCATTCAACTGCTCTTCCAAGTCCTTTGCTGTCTCTGACAGAATTACAATGTCATCGGCGAACCTCAAAGTTTTTATTTCTTCTCCATGAATTTTAATACCTACTCCGAATTTTTCTTTTGTTTCCTTTACTGCTTGCTCAATATACAGATTGAACAACATCGGGGAGAGGCTACAACCCTGTCTTACTCCCTTCCCAACCACTGCTTCCCTTTCATGTCCCTCGACTCTTATAACTGCCATCTGGTTTCTGTACAAATTGTAAATAGCCTTTCGCTCCCTGTATTTTACCCCTGCCACCTTTAGAATTTGAAAGAGAGTATTCCAGTCAAGCTGAAATTTTATGTAATGTAAAATTTGAAAAAGAACTTCAAATAATTTCCTACCTTGCTTCAGAATGTATAAAGCGTCATTTTGGTAATAGGTATTATTGTCTTAAAGAATTAATTTCAAATACTGTACAATCAATGTTAACTTCATCGCATTTATGAATCTCTACCACGATGCAGGAAAACGGAACAGTAACTAACTTTTAATAAAGCTGTTATTTGTAATTGTGTCGAAGCTACGGTGAGGAAAAAATCTTTATTTGAGGTGATTAGTATTGGACATCACGTCCATTATCAAACCATCGCCTTCATCATAAGTACTGACACGTAATACAACCAGTATATTTGCAAATAGCCACAGTCAGCAATCATGAGTAACATAAACGAACTCATCTATAGCGGATTAAAAAGTGCTTCAACACTGTCTGGCAAGAAGCAGTAATAAAACAGTCTAAGAAAACAAAGAAAGAAAGGAAAAAAACGACGTACCACGAAGGAATCATCCGAATGGGACGGATGTGATGTGCATGCACAGACAAACAAATGATTATAATTTCAGAAAAAAACTGAATAATTTATTCAAGAGAAAGAGCTTCACAAACTGAGCTAGTCAGTAACGCGTTGGTCCTCATCTGGCTCTTGTGCAAGCAACTAATCAGATTGGTAATGGTCGACGGAATTGTTGGATCTCCTTCGGAGAGCTGTCATGCCAAATGTCCAACTGGCGCGTTAGATCCTCGAAACCAGCAGCTGACTGGGAAGACCTGCCCATGATGCTCCAAACGTTCTCAAGTGGGGAGAAATCCTGCAACTTTGCAGGCCGAGGTAGGCTTTGGCAAGCACGAAGACAAGCAGTATAAACTGTCGCCATATCCGGGCGGCCATTATCTTGCTGAAATTTAAGCCCAGGATGGCTTGCCATGGAAGGCAACAAAACGGGGCGTAGAATATAGTCGACGTACCGCATGACTGTAAGGGTTCCGCGGATGACAACCAAAGGGGTCCTGCTACGAAAAGAAATGGCACGCCAGACCAACACTCCTGGTTACCGGGCCATATAATGGGCAGTAGTCATGTTTTTATCCCAGTCATGTCCGTCTTCAAACATGCCATCACTGGTCATCGGGGTTCATTTCGAAGCAGGACTCGTCACTGAAGACAGTTCTACTCCAGTTAATGAGATTCCAGGCCGAAGAAGTGTCTGGAGACGCCCCTGACAGCTGTGGAATACCAACTCGACAGTCGCCCACCATACGGCTCCACAACCTGGAGTGATGGTCTGGGATGACATCTCTCTTCACAGCAGGACCTCTTTCGTTCTCATCCGCAGCACCCTTACAGCACTGCTGTACGTCGACGATATCCTAAGCCCTGATGTGTTGCTCTTCATGGCAGGCCGCCCTGGGCTTACATCTCAGCAAGATAATGCCGTCCCGCATGTGGCGAGAGCTTCTACTGGTCTTCGTGCTTGCCGGACTTCTCCCCAACTGAGAACGTCTGGAGCATTAAAGACAGGACGCTCTATCCAGCTCGAAATTTTGACGACCTAATGTGCCAGCTGAACAAGCACGATGTCCCTCACGAGGACATGCAATAACTCTGTTAATCAATGACTACCAGAATAACTGCTCGCATAAGGGACAGAGGTGGACCAATGCGTATTGACATGCTCAATTTGTGAAGCTCTTTCTCTTGAATAAATTAATTTTTCTGAAACTGTCATCATTTGTTTGTCTGTACATGTACATCACATCTACAGATTCCCATCCATTTCGATAATTATATTGATGTGCGTCATTTTTTCCCACAGGGTGTACGTTGTAGTTGAGTTTGTACATGTTACACGTCATTCCTGATCGTGACTATTTGCAAATGTACTGGTTGTATTACGTGTCAATACATACGATGAAGGCTATGGTTTTATAATGGACTTCATGTCCGAAAGTAGTCATTGCAAACAAAGGATTTTTGTCACTGCAACTTCTACAGAATTACAAATGTATTGAATTACAGCATTGCGAGAGCGTATTGAGTGGCATTTGAATCTTACCGTAATCTTTAGGAAAGTTAGTGCGAATTTGATGTGTCGCTGTAACTGTGTAACATTTGTTTGTTTTGTAGTTTTAAGTATTATAGCTGAATAATTAAGCAGAAAGTTTCATTTGAAATTTGTTTTTTTGACGAGAATAAACACATATTGACAGTCTTAAACTATGGGGACCCATCAACATTTATGAGTGAGACTGCAAACCTTCATATATTAAATGTTAATAGGTACTAGCAAATTTGGGCGTAGTAACTGCTAAGAGCAGTCCTGAGGTCAATAAAGCTTTTGCTACCATTATTCTACCATGTAGTAAACAATTTACATCAAGAAAGAAGATAGTTAATATTCTGATGACATGTGTGACTCACTCCGAAGTCATACGAAGTCTACTAGTGCTTTCTGCTGGCGCCAAGCACTTCAGTGACACTAGCATGCAATCTACGAGGGGCATTCAATAATCAATGCAACATATTCCTTCTCTCGGCCAATTTCGGTTGAAAAATATGCGGAATTTCTTGTGAGACATCGTGGGACATTCCCGCTTCAGCCCCTATTGTTTCATGAAGTGGCGACCCTAGACGTAGCCATTTTAAAGGCGTCTGCAACATTGGTGCATTCCGAACAGGGAGTTGTCATTGTCCTTCTTTCGGCAGAAAATCAGGCTTCGCATTCATATTCGCTTGCAGAATGTCTACGGAGACCTCGCAGTGAACAAAAGCACGGTGAGTCGTCAGGCAAGGCGCTTGTCATCGTCGCGCAGGTCTGTCTGATCTCCCGCATGCCTGCCGGCAAGACACAGCTGTTGACTCCTACAATGTAGGAACGTGTAGGACACTCATTTGGGATGATCGATGTATCACAATGAAACACCTCGCTGCACAACTGGATGTCTCTGTTTGCAGTGCTCACACACTGGTCCACCAGTTAGATGTCTTGCCGACAGCACAACCAAGAGCACCTCCGAAGACGTCCAACGTAGCTTTGGACGAAACATAACAGATCATAAAAAGCAACGAATGACTATCCGTGCGGGATTGCTTACACGTTATGAGGCTGATCGTTACACTTTTTTGTCAAACATCGTCACAGGCCATGAAGCACGGTTTCATCACTTCGAAGTGGAAACAAAATGGCAATCCATGGAGTGGCGCCACAGTACCTCTGCTCTGAAGAGAAAGTTCAACGCCACACCCTCAGCAACTAAAGTCATGGCGATGTTCTTCTTGGACTCTGAAGGGTCTTTCTGTTTGGTGTTCTCCTTCATTGTGCAACGCTCAACTCTGAAGTGTATTGTACTACCGTTGTAAGACGTATGCATTGCCGGCGATGGGCGAGGCATGACAATCTCTGACCAGAGAGTAGTATGTCGTTAGTTGTTGCTTGTCGCGAGTCTGCGCTAGTCTGCGCGTGTCGGTAGTAGTCAGTCGGCAGTAGTAGTCAGTCAGTAGTAGTCTTGAGTAGTCTGTGTGAGTCGGAAGTAGTCGGCGCGAGTCGGTGTCAGGCAGTGGTAGTCGGTCGGTTTTAGTCTTCAGTCCGCGTTAGTCTTGAGTAGTCGGCGGTCGGCGCGTGCCTGCGCGTGTCGGCAGTCTGCTCTGGTCGGGACTTTGGACGATGAGTATTATTGTAGAAGGTAAAGAAGCAGCCTTGCGCATATCTAGTAATGTATATTAATTGTCATTTAATTTCTTTCAAACAAAATGCTCAATAATTATTTTTATAATATAAAGTAACTTTTTTAAAGAAAAGCATTCATTTCAATTTAAAGAATGTTTCCAATGCATGATCATTCCTTCCAAGAATCAGAAAAAAATATACGCCAGCATTGCACGAAGCTGTGTCAAAAAAATTTCTACATAAGAGCAGATATATGACTACTTCTCAGAAGATTCACAAAGAAATACGATCCTGGCCGGATGTCGCCAAGTGTAACCTCCCCACAAAAAATGTAAATGAACCATGAACCAAGTGTAACTCCCCACGGAAAATAATAATTAAATGAATGATGAACCAAGCGTAACCTCCCTACAAAAATTAAATGACAATTAATATACATTACTAGATATGCGCAAGGCTGCTTCTTTACCTTCTACAATAATACTCATCGTCCAAAGTCCCGACCAGAGCAGACTGCCGACACGCGCAGGCACGCGCCGACCTCCGACTACTCAAGACTAACGCGGAATGAAGACTAAAACCGACCGACTACTACTGCCTGACACCGACTCGCGCCGACTACTTCTGACTCACGCAGACTACTCAAGACTACTACTGACTGACTACTACTGCCGACTGACTACTACCGACACGCGCAGACTAGCGCAGACTCGCGACAAGCAACAACTAACGACATACTACTCTCTGGTCAGAGATTCTGTCATGCCTCGCCCATCGCCGGCAATGCATACGTCTTACACCGTCAGAAATATTGAGGAGAGGACTTAAGCGTGTTCATTGCCACGAAAATGCAAACGAACTTCTTCTTCCATATGGTAACGCAAGGCCTCACAAAACTCTGCGTACCCGAAAGGAACTAACTACAGTTCTTCCTCACCCACGCTACAGCCTGGACCTCGCTCCTTCTGACTTCCATCTGTTTGGCCCAATGAAGGATGCACTCCGCGGGAACTAGTACGTAGGCAACGGTGAGGTTATTTATGCAGCAAGACGCTGGCTCAGACTTTGACCGGTGGGGTGCAACCGTGCAGGCACACACAGACTCCCAGTAATGTGGCGTATCTCCATCGCTCTGGATGTAAGTTATCTTGAAAAAGCCGGCCGGAGTGGCCGTGCGTTTCTAGGCGCTACAGTCTGGAGCGGAGCGACCGCTACGGTCGCAGGTTCGAATCCTGCCTCGGGCATGGATGTGTGTGATGTCCTTAGGTTAGTTAGGTTTAATTAGTTCTAAGTTCTAGGCGACTGATGACCTCAGAAGTTAAGTCGCATAGTGCTCAGAGCCATTTGAACCATCTTGAAAAATAGAGTTTTGTAGTCAGAAGAGTGGGAAATAATATGGTGTACTGGAATCCCGAATAAAATCAACCTACTTTTAGAAAAAAAATGTGCTGCATTACTTATTCAACGCCTCTCGTATATCCGATCTCATTGAGCCAACGCTCTTGATTTTCCGTGATCTTTGACATCAATTGTATCTAGCTGTGTCTAGCTCTAGCTCCACGCCAACCTCTGTAAACTGCCTTTCTGCCTTAATGACATCCCGCACTTAAATTGCTAGTTACAAGACACGACATCTATGACATCACTGCACTGAACAGATCGACCAGTCATACTGCAAGTCGTCTGTATTGTCTTATACAGACTCGTTGCTAGACTGAGAAATGTTTATGGAGGTTCAGTACCATGGGTGGATCGTACAAGGCCACTCCTGATTTCTCCATATACAACATCCTGAATGAGATTTCGCTAGTTCTGAATTGGAGGAAGACGGCAGCCACTGCCAGTATTTGCGATCCAACAATACAGCGCTTGTATGCATCGTAGTTGTTACGAAGTGATGTCGTACTGTTATGTGCCTAATCAGTAAGAACATTTGTAATGCCAACACTGAGCGCCTCCGCTGCAACATCTATCCCACTTCAGCAGCCCTTATACGGGGATTAACTTCTCGTAGCCTGGCCAGGCGTACAACTGATTGACTGCTCATAGCTGGGGCAGGACCATAATGAGGTGATGTTGTGCTCCTGGGAGAAATACCGAAGTTGTGCTCCACGCCAACCTCTGTAAACTGCCTTTCTGTATGTTTTTCAACGCAGAAATAGAAAATTTTATGATTCTGTAAGTCGACTTCACAAAAATTAACACACTGGAAAATATTACTAAAATGAACTACATTGATGAAGAAAACTGCACACAACAAATAATATGTATCATTGTAGTAAGTAAACTACAAATTCTATAAACTTCCCGAAAAACCAAAGTAAGACAAAATCTATATTACATAACTCTTTATGGCAGTTACTGCACATTGCTACTATAGTTAATAGTGGATAAATCGTTATTCGACGAAATACTCCTTTCCAGGAATTGTGTTTGTATTATAACTTCACCTTGCATTTCCATGCTTTGAGCGAACTAAATTCATTATGTCATCTAAATCAAATATAAAAGCTGTGCATATTCGATTGACAAGACAGAGTAATTTGACAGTCGACCTGAAGTAGTTTTTCATCGTCTTTAATTTATTAAAACTGCGTTTACAAGACACTGCAGTCACTGGCATTGTCATAAATATCGTAAAATCTATATCAGTATTTGCACAAATATTTCTAAATCCATAATTTTGAAAAACCTTCAAAATATTGTAAAGAAAAGCTGTACCAGGGCTCTCCATCAGCTCTTTACCTGCAACTTGAAAGCAGGTGTTCTATTTATTAGCTCCGCCAAATGACACAGCAAATTCGATATTACATCAAAACGTAATAGGTAAGTAAGGCCCACTTCCTGTGGTGTTAAACGCCACCAGATGCTTTAGCAATTCAGCTGTTCACCAGTGGCAGAGCATACATTTATTTACACGAGGCTACATCGTAGACAAACAGGCTACAGCTGTTATAGACACATCAAGTAACAACTCTGCCAATACTGGGTTGGTGCATAAGTTCGTAGTGTTTTTCCATAAGTTTAATAAACACAACGGGTACACATAAGAGACTTCAGTCATTAGTAATATGTTCTCCGCCGCTATTTACAACAGTCTATCAATACTTGGATAATTTTCGTTTCCTTGACTGTAGAAACCACGAGGTTTTGAGGCGAAGAACTCGTCGAGCCGTGTTCGGAGCGCGTTTTCATGTGGAAAGGAAGTTTCTTGAAAGCTGTACGATAGAGAGGGGAAAACGTAAAAATCAGAGGGCGCAAGATATGATGAATAAGGTGAATGCAGTATGACTTCCCAGTCCAACTTCTGTGTAGTCAGTCTAGCAGAATACGGGCGGGCATTATCGTGGAGTTCAATCCCGTCTCCGGCCATCCTGATTTAGGTTTTCCGTGATTTCCCTAAATCGCTTCAGGCAAATGCCGGGATGGTTCCTTTGAAAGGGCACGGCCGATTTCCTTCCCCATCCTTCCCTCACCCGAGCTTGCGCTCCGTCTCTAATGACCTCGTTGTCGACGGGACGTTAAACACTAATATCCTCCTCCTCCATTATCGTGGAGTAGCATCACTTCCCGCAGTCCTCAGTTAGCAGAAATCGGCATAAATTAAAAGCAGCAGCCCTGTGAACCAAACGCACTGTTGCCACTCAATCACTTCTGTTCGCTAGTATTAGTTTATTTAGCTATATTTACATAGGTATATGCTCCACACGTCACCGTATGGTGCGTGTCGAAGCGTATCCTCCACCACTACTAGTTATCTTCTTCCGTGTTCCACTCGCAAACAGAGCGAGAGAAAAACGACTATCTATATGCCTCTGTATGAGCCGTAATTTCTCGTATAGTACTAGTTGGACGAAATGACACGATAGAAATAACGTTGTGACAACAGCGTGCATTTACAGTCGCGGGCAGAGGAAAGGCTTCATGTAGATAGAAGCTACAAACACGGGGAATAACGTAGCTTTCTCAATTCATTCTGAAATCGGCGTTCTTTGTTGTTTTTTCCAATCAGTTCTTGCGCCCTCTCTGTCTGCGCCCCTGGTGGGTACCATCTTGCCAATCCCTTGCTATGGCCCTGGCTGCGGTTCACAGTAGTAATCCGATGTGATTCATGCCAATGAAATTAACAACGGTAGCATTAAAGACCCACCAACTGTACGTGACGATGAGTTGCGTAACATGTCAGTTTTATTTTTTATTTTTAGGTTTTGACATATGCTACAGTACAATTATTCCCGCTTGATAATGGCCACAGTGCCGAACTGCAATAGTGGGTTGTGCACGTAAATAATTTTAGTCAAAGGCGACCATGACATCATTTACAAAACTTGTGCTGGGGGTCAGTGAAAGGAGTTTGCTTCCACCACTCCTCGCACCCTTCTCGCGACCCCCCCCCCCCCCCCCCCCCCCCCACATGCACTTCAGCTGTATGCTTGTGCATATTTTATAAAGTCATTTGCTAATCTTCCTTTAAGTCGTTGTCCCTGTGTTTCCTTGTATATCTGAAAATCGAGCAAAGAACTTCCCCGGTCTGTCTACCATCCTTACGCCTGGCTACATGTCCCACCCACCGTAATGCCGTGATCATTGCCGTCGTTATTAGATTTTCTCGTCTAGTCCGTTCCCTGATCCATTTGTTAATTTTTCTGTCCCTGTATGTGCATCTCTTCACGTATCGCTGAGAGAATAGCATCAAAAGTCACCTCTGGCTGCCATACGTCATATATGATAATACTTTCTGATTGTACATTTTCCATTTCAAATACATCCGAAGTTCAGTTTTGGGAACCGTATTTAGTCTACCAAAAGCTCTGTAGGCCACTTGTACTCTTCTATCTTATCCCTTTAGATACTCTAAATACAAACTTTATCTACAAGTTCTTTTGTCATCATTGCCAATATATTGATTATTCATTGCTTTGGACTTGGTATAATTCATTTTCAATCGTTCTTTCAACCATACAATGTACTTTCATTCATTGGTGAAGTTCATCTGCTCTGGAGGCAAAACAAAATTGTTTCACAGTTTTCCTTAGCACATATTTCCTCTCCATCTTCCAATCTTATGTAATCCTTTATAAATGGTTCTGAAAGTCTGCGACTGTGAAAACAATAGGTTTGCTTATAAATAACTTATCTTATACCAGTCACGATTTTCTTTATTTTATTTTTCGCACGACGCGTTTCGGGAAATGATTCCCATGGGAATTCCCGAAACACGTCGTGCGAGAAATAAAATAAAGAAAATCGTGACTGGTAGCAGATAATTTATTTATAAACAAGTCCATCTTCCTAGGTCAAGGCTGCTGAAAATAGCTTTGGTGATATGGAAAAGTTTGCCAGCCAGTAACATAACATTGTCCATCCAGTTTTTCTACTCATACTGAAGCTGACATAATCGATAGTCGATAGAATGGCAGCATCTACACGTCCGCCATATTATTTTAACTGTGACAAAATTTATAAACGATTTCAAAAAATGGTTCAAATGGCTCTGAGCACTATGGGAATTAAAATCTAAGGTCATCAGTCCCCGAGAACTTAGAACTACTTAGACCTAACTAATCTAAGGACATCACACATGTAGATGCCCGAGGCAGGATTCGAACCTGCGACCGTAGCGGTTGTGCGGTTCCAGACTGAAGCGCCTAGAACCGCTCGGCCACGAACGATTTCAACGCAAAACAATGATGGGTAGGTAATTCTTCGATTTTACAAGAGGCTCGATGACATGGTACGTTGTAGCACAGCAGGACTGAAGCCTCGGAAAGCCAAATTTGTAGGCGTATTGTTTGATAATCACTGAAAAGTACCGCACGGATGTTACAATGTAGTAGTGATTGATATTTCTGTCTGTAAGCGTTGTCGCAATCTTAAAACAGTGAGACTAGCCGACAACAACTCACAAACATTGGACTTCGGTTCCTCGCGATTCCCACTGCTGTTCCACGCAATATTCATGGTACGTTTATGTCCCTCACTTCTGTAGTTGTTTATTTACGTAAGCGATATTTTGTGTAATTTACGGTCTGCATGCATACGTGTCTCAAGATAAGCTACGAGAGGTCTTAAATGAACCACACATTGAAATAAAAATAACGGCAACAATAATTTCACTGTGACTGCCTCTTCCGTCTGTAAAATAAAGGTTCTCGCCCTCAAATGTTTTCAAACACCATTTTGTTTTTAATTATTTGGGTACAATCAATTTGGTTATCTTAGCATGCGAACGAAGACGACGACAACGGTAATATTTCATTCTCGTATGTCAAAAGCTTAAAATGAATATTCCGAACAACACTGATTCACAATCATTGAAAGATGACCTCTTTCATTAATCTGGTGTTGTACAAAGCACAGTGGCTATTGTCAGATGCGTCCTTTTGCCGACGATGACCAGATAACAAGGAGTAAAGTGTTTCATCATTGCTTTCCTCCTCTTCAGCAACGGCTGAATATGATGTCGCAGCAAAGCTATGACTTTTAAAAAAGATTCGTAATAGATCTATGAATAAAACAACCTAATACGCGTGTCTGGACAGAAATATTCCTAACGAAGTAGGTGGAGGTGTGCTGATAATTACGACTGGTAGCAATAGAGTACAAGCAACTAAAAACTAAAGCGCCTTTTAAACAAACGACTATCTTGTCTCAATCAATTACTCGCACAGCTTGTGAGTCTACTACAGTGCCCCTAGCGTTTTATTCCTGAACTGACAAAGGGACTGCGCTTAATCGTCATCACCGATTTCATTCAAGTTTTTGGTATGAAAGTCGCAGCAATGGGATCTCCAGACAGCCACGCGCTTAAAAAAAAAAGATTTTTGGCGCAGGTCGGGTGAAGCGTGAGCCATTTACGAGAGCGTTGAAATCAAGGCAGCGGTTAGCGCTGTAGAAAGAATACAAGAACGTTTTCCGAAAGTCTCCTTTTTAATTTCATTTTTTAATTCCTAACACTACAAATACATCGAAATTGTGCTCAGTGTATTGTATTTATTAATATTTTCATAAAAGGTATGAAAAAGAAAGGCAAAGATAAATCTGGAATTTCAAATAACTTACGGGTTTGCTGCCGGGTGACGTCGTCGGACACATTCGATTCGCCGGGAAAAGTTAAGGTCTCAAATCTGGAATTACAAATAAATTTCCAACGAGGGATTGTAAGATGTAAGCGAGAACTTCGTACATAAAATTACATACTTCCATTATTTTACATTTGATAAGTTTACACCTGCTGGGGTGATGTTTATCGTAAAAACAGGAAAGTATTGATTGTCTCGGCGTTACCATATCTAGCAGGGACCTCGTTGGGACACTATGAGATGGGGATGTAGAAATTAAGCAGAAAATTTATTTAATATAATTACTTTTTATTTCGAACACAATTACATGGAACTTGTTGCGGCAGTATTTGGCACACCATATGTTTCGGAAGATTTCACCTTTCTCAGCAAGTGTTTTTTCTAGTGTGTGTGTGTGTGTCTGTCTATAAAGCACCATGCAAGTCAGCTAGTAGTTAAACTGGCACTGTATGATTGATTCCGAAGTCCCTGGTAGCAGTCGATTTCTTTCAACATACCACAGGGCCGACATCGGCGAAAATACTTTTTCCACAGTGGCGTTTTGTGTGGGAGAAGGTAACAACCACTCGTTTAATTGTAACAGTTGACATTTGCGTCCGGATTTTCGGTTTTCTTAAGAAAGCAAATCCACCTTATTTCCACAGAGTGCTTACACTTCCATTCCTCCGAGTCACTCTTAGTTTCCCCAGTGTTCTTCCGATCATGTATTCCTGAAAACAACTGTCGCCTGAAATCTTCATACCATTTTAGTCAGGTGTATAACAGTGTTTTCAATCATCACCCAATGTGGGGTTACAGTTAGCGTCATCTAATCAAATACTTTATATTTATTAAAATAAATACCGTATTTCTCTAAGTAATCAAATGTTACGTTATAAAACCCATTGTCTCTTCCTCAAATTTCGAAATCAAATTAATTATTTCTCGGTTAGCGTTCTCATTCTTTAATTTGTTCAGATTCATCTTTCGCTCAGATATCTTTGGGTGTCGGTTAACATATTTCTTATTTCAATTATCGAGACTTCATTCCTTTCCAACCTCTGTATTTTTTTCAAACAGAACCAAGTTTAACTGCAGAAATATGATGTTAATTTCACTGATCGGACTGTTGAAAAGATCTGAAATTATGTTAGATGGTCTGCCTTCGGAGTCAAAAAAATATTTTAATGGGAGCCAAAGCTTAAGAATTCTCTCAACTGCACGTATTAACGACAGCCGTCTTGTTTTGAGTGAGATAGAAGAGTCTGATGATTGATGCCAACGTATAAGCAGAACTCTTTCAGCTTCTGTGTCCTTACCGCATAGATTGAAAAATAATTAAATATTTTCATGAGGATTATTTCAGGGTCGACAGTTAAGACTCCAGCAGAGCTTGATATAGTACTGTGGAGAATATGGGCAGAGCATCCAATTCCTTCTACATTTCTTTCTAGTTCTTTAATTTGGTGCATCACATTCTGCTGGCAGCGTCGACGAAACCCTCCGAAGTTGGTATTGGTACTGTTTCCACTAAAAGCGATTAATTATCTAATGGAATCTGCAGTTGTCTTAAAGTGTCTAGAGAAAACTTTGCAACTGTCTCCGATGTTTTGTTATTTAGCGAATCAAACTTCAACATCTTCTGTTGGATTCCGTCAGTTTCAGTCAAGTATTGAATAACTAAAGGAAACATCTTTTCAGCCTTGATGTTTCGATGCGTCGGTGCCTGTGACATAAAATGAAAATAATTACAATTTTTTTATGCATTCGGACACAGAGTGTGGTGCGAGAACATTTTTAATAATCGCTATAGTTTTGGTCCTGTCTGTAGAATGCTTTGCGGTAACTTTGTAGTCAGGATCCATTGCGGCACTCAGTTTTACAGAACTTAATGACTGCTGACGCTTGACAACTTTACAAACTGTTAGTTCTGCAGCAGAAACGAGCAAGTCTGTGCATCTTCTTTAATTATGAATATAGAAATAGGCTTTGATGCCGATGCTATCGCGAATCTGTATGATTCTTCGTACAAATGTGATGCCTCACATGCCTTACCTCCGTGAGTTACTGATATGAAACAGCTACAAATCTAACACAACTCTTCCTGATCTTACGTCCTTTCTTGACAAAAGACTACTCTTAAGTGTAATCATCCGAAAAGTGACACTTTCTCTTTCCATCCTCAGGCATTTTCGTAAGTTTATAGTCAGTTTATTAGACGGTAAACAGTCGGCAATAACACTTTGGTGATCGAAGTACACGTCGCTATACAATTTCCGCCCTGTATACCCGCAGTAAATATTTCAAACATTACTATTTAACTTGCACTTGTTGCTCGTATTACGCTTACAAAGAATCTTCTTATCAGATCGTTATTCAAATGAGAACTGTCCGATTTGTTTTTTTTGTTTTTTTTTGCCTGTTTTGCCTGTGGCTGCTGGCAGCAGCGTAATAGTCCGCTCTACAGCCCACAGAAAAGTTAAAAAACACAATGAGAATATAAACAAACAATAAAAACAGGGGATAAAACGGT
Organism: Schistocerca americana; assembly: GCF_021461395.2. NCBI lineage: Eukaryota > Metazoa > Arthropoda > Insecta > Orthoptera > Acrididae > Schistocerca > Schistocerca americana. The sequence continues at coordinate 470,468,656 of NC_060122.1, read as the reverse complement.
GACATTGTAAAAAACTGTAAAATGGCGAAAAGTTGTGGAATTTAAAATATAAAAACACGGCGGTGACGATGCGGATGAAGACACACAGTAAGTAGACAGGCACAATTTAAAAAACACGGCGGCAGTCTGGTTTCTGTTCGGACGAGATAAAAAACACAACTAGCGACAGTATGGTGGCTGTTCGCAACACTGACATTCACTTTAAACAGCATTATATAAGGTGACATGGCGGCAGATGGGGGCGGGGAAAGGACCGGGTCCGATGAGGGGGAAAAAAGGGGGGGAGGCGAGGAAAAGAAAAAAAGAGGCAGCCGATAGAGGGATAGGACATAGAAAAAAGGGGAGCAGGGCGGACGCGAGGAGTAGTGGAGAAGGCAGTGGAGGGAAAAGCAAAAGGACTCGGGGGGAGAGAAGGGAATCTGAGAGAGGGTAGGTCCGATTCTTCCGCATGGCGCTGCTTAAATAGTTCCAGCCCCCTACCACTGGAGAAGTCTGGTATTTTATCGAATGATAGCGCTAGATCTAGAAGGCGCTTGCATCGTCGATACGCTAACTGTGAGACGACTTTGTCAATATAAATTTGTTGACATAAATAAAACTAACTTTGGCTGCATTTACATGCTGCGCTGACAGACGATATTACTTCAGTACATGAACCAAGCTCGTAACAGTATTTTGCAAAATCAGGACAAAAGTGGGTCTTGTCAGGATGTTGGAACAAGAACGTTCATAATGATGACGGTACCGATATAACGGGACGGATAGCAAACCTACACAAACGCCGCATTTTTACAATTACACTGTTGTTTTAAGGTTTCTGTAGAACGACAAACTTGGTTTACATTCATTCGCAGTCATCCCATCGCACAGTTTGGCAGCAAACAACGCGCAATGTATCAGTTCGCCAAATATTGGAGACGATAGCTGGCGATGTACAACGGTATTCTTTATGCAGTCTTCTCTGTCGATGGGTCGATTTTACCTACACTGGAAACTGTTTGCATGCAGCAAAATGAAACTTGCGGAATACCAAGTGCTGTACGCTTTAATTACAATCCCTTCTTGGAAAGTTATTTGCAGAGTCCTCGTGGACACTTTCTTGGAAATTTATTTGATACCTCAAATTTTCCTTTGCTTACCTTATATGAAAATATTAATGAATATAATATATTGAGCATTATTTCGGTTTATTCGCAGTGTAAGTAACGCAAAAACAGTAAATATTCCACAGAGGACCTAGACCCCATAATCCTCGAACTACAATTCCATATTCAGTCCACTGTGCCAATTGCTTCAAATGGTTCAAATGGCTCTGAGCACTATGGGACCCAACATCTTAGGTCATAAGTCCCCTAGAACTTAGAACTACTTAAACCTAACTAACCTAAGGACATCACACACACCCATGCCCGAGGCAGGATTCGAACCTGCGACCGTAGCAGTCCCGCGGTTCCGGACTGCAGCGCCAGAACCGCTAGACCACCGCGGCCGGCTGCCAATTGCTGCTTGGCAGCTACGCTAACAGTGGTTCATGCTGTTTTTTTTGTAAAAACTGTTATTTCTTGTAAACGCCTGGTCGTTTGGAGTTCCCCCTTCGAGTGAGTCTCGCCTGTCACAAGGGGTTGTTTTCGTTTGCAGTCAGTGCCAGAATTGCTTGTGTGGTGAAAGCATTCTGCTGTGCAGTTTCGCTTCTGAATTATGAAAGGTTAAAGGCGCTACAGTCTGGAACCGCACGACCGCTACGGTCGCAGGTTCGAATCCTGCCTCGGACATGGATGTGTGTGATGTCCTTAGGTTACTTAGGTTTAAGTAGTTCTAAGTTCTAGGGGACTTATGACCACAGCAGTTGAGTCCCATAGTGCTCAGAGCCATTTGAACCATTTGAATTATGAAAGTGAGGTTAGGAAGAACCATCGTGATTAGGAAAAAATCGAAATATGGCTCTGAGCACTATGGGTCATCAGTCCCCTAGAACTTAGAACTACTTAAACCTAACTAACCTAAGGACGTCACACAACACCCAGTCATCACGAGGCAGAGAAAATCCCCGACCCCGCCGGGAATCGAACCCGGGAACCCGGGCGCGGGAAGCCAGAACGGTACCGCACTACCACGAGCTGCGGACGTCGAAATATAATAACAGAACATAAGACAAGCAATGGTAATAGACATAAGGGAAGTCATATTCCCGCGTATGCTGCTTTTTTATTACGAAACAATCACTTTATTTCACGAATTAGCTATTGGCTAATTTCGCCTCCTTCAGCATTTTTAAGCTATCTCTTTTATTTACATCACAATGCAGTATTTTAAGCATATAACGTCCTGTATTCCACACATTTGTATGGAAGAAGCAAGATCTGATGGTGTCCTGAATAACCGTTTCTTACTATCATGGTAGTTACAAGTTCAACTGTCTAATATGTGACATTTTTTTCCTTTTTAAGACATTGACCACTCCGTGTGTGGTTTCAATTGAAATGTGAAATTAACACATATTAATGTATTTCACAGCGCGTTTTTCTCTTTTCATGTACAGTATTTACGTCTGACGCAGTTGTGTCCTTAACTGCCATGGCCGGAAGAAATGGTTGTTCATGACGCCATCAGATGGTGGTTCCTCAATATTTGATGCTGTATGGTTAGAATTTTTTACTGTGATGCAAGTAACAGAAGTAGTTTGAAATGCCAAAGGCGGCGAAATTAGCAAATAGCTAAATTATAAATACAGTGATTATTTCAAAATAAAAAAAACAGCCTACACAGGAAAATGACTTCCCTCAAGAAATTCACAGTGGCTGTGGACACATCATACAAAAGACTAATTATAATAGTTTTATTGATAACCAAATGTCAAAGCTACATTCTTGAGAAAGGTCGCATAGTAAACTCTCCATATCATCGAGAACTGAGAGAATAAGAAAAGTGCCGTCAAAATATTTCAAAACGTCTACGTGCAATTGCTCGAGAAAATATGTATTTACAACACATCAAGCAATATTAGTGCCTTTCTTTCTTTAGATCGGTCGGCCGTTGTGGCCGAGCGGTTCTAGACGCTTCAGTCTGGAGCCGCGCGACCGCTACGGTCGCAGGTTCGAATCCTGCCTCGGGCATGGATGTGTGTGATGTCCTTAGGTTAGTTAGGTTTAAGTAGTTCTAAGCTCCAGGGGACTGATGGCCTCACAAGTTAAGTCCCATAGTGCTCAGAGCCATTTGAACCATTTTTTTCTTTAGATCGAACAGTTTTCATCAACAAACGTTTATCTGTTTACTTTCTCATTTATCCATACTGTAGGGTTTCATTTCGTCCTGGTATTATGATACGTAAATATTTTTTTGCCCTCAGATTTTTCGTCTCTCTTGAGGGAAATTGAAGTAGGAAAGATAACAGGCCATCCTCCAACCATTACAATTTGTCTCGAAAACCAAGTAAACAACAAAATGGAGATTAAGGGAACATAAAAGCAAAAAATCCATTTCTATAGTTGGATGAGCTCGAAGAGGGAAGGTTTAAACTTTCGATGTTCGCAGACGACGCCACCATTTCTTTCTGCCCATGCGCAGTCTGCAATATACACAACTTTCAAGGTCTTAGAAACCCACACACGACACGGTCATTGATGTCACTGAACCACTCGAAATTGACTGGCATCTGATTTACACGGAAACATGTACGCACACCCACAACGAGTACCGAGCGAGGTGGCGCAGTGGTTAGCACACTGGACTCGCATTCGGGAGGACGACGGTTCAATCCCGTCTCCGGCCATCCTGATTTAGGTTTTCCGTGATTTCCCTAAATCGCTTCAGGCAAATGCCGGGATGATTCCTTTGAAAGGGCACGGCCGATTTCCTTCCCCATCCTTCCCTCACCCGAGCTTGCGCTCCGTCTCTAATGACCTCGTTGTCGACGGGACGTTAAACACTAATCTCCTCCTCCTCCACAACGAGTAGTCGATTTTGACTCTAAAGTCGCTCGCTCGTGTTTTAACAAGACTGATGCGTGTAGGAGGCCGTGGCGCAGTATTGAGTAGAATCGCCTTGGCTGGTAGTCGTGGTGCAGTGGTGAAGCTTGGTGGCGCAGTGCTGCGACTTGGCCCTCCGCCACGCTGTTGTTCTGAGTCAAGCGAAAAAGCTGCAGCGGCTTTGCGCGGAATTCCTGCCGGTGGCCGCGCGGCTCCGGGTGGTGTGGCGTGAGGGTCACGTGACCACCACGCCAGACCTGCCGGTGCCGCCGCCGGCTGTGAGCTGTGCGCGCGCCAACGTACGGTACAGCGTGGTTTCTGCAACGCGGGGACCGCCACGGCGGAAGCACGTGACGCCTCACATCTGCGTGTTCCCGCGACAGCTGCCAATACCGATGATTTCACTCCTTGTGAAACCTTACTGCTAGCCGCTGGCTACGACTTGTAACCTCGGCTACTTGGGGACATTGAACAGTTACGCACAAGATCAATCATAGCCAGTGGTACAATGGAACCTCACTAATTCGGACTAATTTGGGGCCAGTCCTATTCTGAATCACTGAATGTCTGAATCACAGGAATGTTTTCTAAAATAGTTACCTGACACTATAACTAGGAATACACCTTGCAGTGTATGTTGTCACTGCTTAATTAACAGGCCAATCAGCGGAGGAAGGAACATACACTTAATTAGTTCATAATCATTAGACATATGAGGGGGATCGGCTGAAGTCAATAACGCTTTAGGCTTCAATGTACACTGTTCAGTTTGGAATCTTCGAACTTCAGGGCCAAGTCGTTTTTAGACTAATCAGAGAATGACTGAATGGTAGCACAAGCATTTCTGTTAGGTTACACTATTGAATGCTGCACTACATAATAATGTGACGCAGATACGTGACGCTGTTTTTCAACGTAGTCACCGTAAACAACGGTCGGAACGATCTATCTGTCACTCAATTCCCTGGTGACAGAAGTCCGCATATCGGTCATGGAATCATTCAAGAACCGCCGAATGTATGTCTCATTGTTGCATAGCTGTTTTGCATATAAAAAGTCACATTGGTGACATATTTAAACGACAATAAATTTTTTTTGAAATAACAAAATTCAAAAAAAATCGGTCAAATATTTTGTGACATTATTTACTTAACAGTAAAAAAAATTAGAGAACATTTGATGTGCATTTGCATAACGCTAGAAATCATGTACAGTAACTGAGGTGCCGATAGAGAAATTTTTAGTTTGTGCTTAGCATAAAATTTTAAAAAGTTCTAGAGAATATCTGTCTGTTGAATTATGTAGATCGTGTAGTTTCATTTGCTGAACATGATTTCGAGCGTAATTCAAATGTACAGTCTTAGACAATGAAACTGACCGCCGGCCGACCGCCACAGAGACTAAGTCCGAGTCATTCACTAAAGGTGGCCAATAAAACTGGCCGCCCCTGACAGCTCTAAGTCCGGCCATATGCACAATCTGGCAACACTGTAAGATGCGGAAGTGTTAGGAGGAAGTGTTGTCTACTTCCGAGACGTTGTCGGACTACGTGAGCCCGTGGTCTAGTGGCAAGCGTCGTGTGTTCTAAGCTTATAGTCGCATGTTCGCGTCCAACTGTATTTTTTTTTTTTTTTTTTTTTTTTACCACAGCCGGTCTAAAGTTATGAGTCTGACTGAACATCGAAGATAATTCGTTTAACATTCTACCCACCAGCAATAACAAGTATTCCAGAAACAATTCCGCAGGACAGCTCGTGGCTGCGTCGCAACAGCTTACGCTCGAGCGTTTCCTCGCGCTGAAGCGGCTACCGGCCACCGGCCAGACGCCACCCGCCGCCTGAAATCCGGCGCCGCCCAGGTGAACGCGGCGCGACGCTGTCAGTGTGTGTATCAACTGTCATTTTCGAATTTGAAGTTCTAGTTATCATCTTGCAGTTAAGCATTGGATTTTGCATACTTGAAAATCATGAACTACAGTTAAGCATTGTAAAATTGAGTCGCAAGTGGAAATAGGTGTAACATCTGCAACACAACGTTTACTTTTGGTATAACAGAGGGGTGAATGCAGAGGAGGCAGCCAGGAAGATTTGAATTGTGTATGGAGCGAGTGCTTTTGGGAAAAATACGCCAGAAAAAGATATTCTTGTTTCAACAAAGATTGTTCTGGCATGAATGATTTTCCACATTAAGGAAGTCTCGACTACTGATATATGTGATAGATTACCATTTTACCATCATGCGACATTTGCATTCAACAGGCAAAGTTCAGAAGTCTGGTGTAGGAGTACTGCATGCTCTAATTCGAAACAACAAAAACCAACGGAGTGACTATTATTGAACGTCATCAGGTGGCTCATTGAGCATTCGTATGCAGTACTGTTACTGGTGACGTATTATGATGCCTTTATCGTTAACTTCCTAAGAAGAAATGAAAGGCTGAGCCCCTCCAAAAGACATAAACTCGAGCAAAGAGTAGTGTGAACATAATATTTTATCGGGAGGACGACGGTTCAATCCCGTCTCCAACCATCCTGATTTAGGTTTTCCGTGGTTTCCCTAAATCGTTTCAGGCAAATGCCGGGATGGTTCCTTCGAAAGGGCACGGCCTCTTTCCTTCCCAATCTTTCCGTAACCCGGGCTTGCGCTCCGTCTCTAATGGCCTCGTTGTCGACGGGACGTTAAACATTAACCACCACCACCACCATAATATTTTACATCTGATAGCTCAAAAAGTGTGTTTTGGGCTACGAATTCTGCCCCAAGGGCAGTATGCAACACAGCTGGAAATTGTTGCCATCAACTGAGACACCTTTCGGTCTCAGCGTAAGAAAATCGAGCAACACAACTACATCACATGTGCTACTGCATGATAACGCACTTCTTGATTTGAGAAACAAAACTATCCAGGAGATTGTAATTAAAGTCGTCTCTCAGGCACTTGTAATGATAGAGAAGTCCTCTCTCAAGCACTTGTCCCTCTCGTCATATATTCGTAAAGATTTACCTTTCCCGCTCTTGATCGATCATTTCTAGACGAAAATACTCTTAAAACTACTCTGGTATAATGATATCGTTGGAACCAGTAGGTGTCTACTGGCGTAGAATTTGTAAACAACTTTAGCATTGTCAGATCGTTTTAGATATCGTGAAAGAAAATTCTTTTGCTGATTAATTTCTCTTTGATGATTACTGTTCCGTTTAGTAAACTAATGGAAAATTCAATTAAAATATTCACTGTACTAACACAAATTAAATTCAGCTTACTACAGAAACATCACGACGGCAGACTATCTTAATAAAGCATTAAGTATCTGTAAGACGATTGAGGCTATTTTAATACGAATTAGTAGGACATTACCGACTTTTGACTTCGAAAAGATCCGTATTTACTTCATTTCCTGTATCATCCGCAATTATTATGAAATGTGGCATTTTATATATATAATTATGTATTCACAACAACAAAAAATATGTCGTCATTATGAATTTGGCAGTTCCGTAAGGTTTTCGCTCTGACACTAAGGGTTACTGAAAGTAGCAAGGCGCGTTGTCTTACGATTCCCTTATTGCGTTTGTATCTGCCTGCTTGTAGCTCTGCTACAAAAGAATTAAAAATCTGGCTTTCAGCGAGTCTCGAAAGGCGAACGAAAGCAGCTTACTCCTGGTAGCAAACCATGTTTCTTGGGAACAGGCTACTTCCTAAAGTGTGAAGACATTCTTTTGTGGTTGAATTGTTGGCAAATGTCAGTCAGACGTGTGCCGTTGGTCTGAGTGTTTCGGTGTGTTGAATTTGTACCAATGATTTTTCTACAGGTTTTTTCTGTCCCAAATAGAGAGTTGAAGTCTCCCATTAGTACTTTCACGTCATCTCGGTGATTTTTGCTCATAGTATTTTCGAGTGTGTTCCACAATTTTTCGACATTTTCGGTGTTTTCCTTATTTTCGATGTTGGTGGGGGCATGTGCATTTATGAGTGTATATTTTTTATAGGGGCTCTGAATGAGCATAGTCATTGCTCGATTGTTGATGGGTGTGATTTCTTCGACAGAGTTGTTGATAGATCTGTGTTCGAGAAATGCAATGCCGAAGATTAGTGCGAGTTTCGCTACCTTTTGTTGTATTTTGAAGATGCCGTGGTTTCCGCAATGAAAGTTTTAATTGCCAATTAATCGTGGTTCTTGAAAAGCAAGGATGAGAATTTGGAAGCAAATATTTTCAGCCAAGCTCATTGAGCTAACAGACGGTGACCAGAGTAGCGGTGATTTTCACTCAGATGTGTCTGGATTTTGGGTTCAACGGATTGAGTAGCCGTTCAGGACTGTGTTAGTATTTGGTTCACCACAAGTATTTGATTTCCTCAGTACCACCCACATGGGGGAGGGTTTCCCCTATCGGCCACACGGGATTTTTATTATTATTATTATTATTATTGTCATTATGTCATCAGCAAATCCGATATGGTGTATCTTCCCTCCACTGAAATAGATGTGTATTGTTCGATTCAGTATTTCCATCACATAAATATGGGTTATAATCACGTTACATTGCTGCTAGTAGACATATTTCTCACTTTTTCTTAGACAGTTGCTAGCTGTTACTCCATCATAGGAATTTATGTGCGTAGCATTGTTGCAATACAGACGTTCAAATTATCCGATTTCTGTAATTTCATTTCGACACAAGATCGTTCTAATCGGATTCAGCCAGTCAGTCTTAATGTGGCTATCCGACTACGACTCTCATCATATGATAGACTGGGTGAAGCACATTCTTAATCGGACTGTTGAATCCAGATCACTTATCTATGACAGGGAATGAATTCTTAAACACTGTGGAAAATAATAATCCAATCTTCTTATTACAAATACGTTATTTAAATATAAATATATGAACTAACGACATAAAAATGTATTTACAGGAGCGGAGACCCATCCATCATAGTAGAGCAGTGCGAGATTGGTTTCAGGGCCAAGGGAGGATAAAGCTGATGCCGTTTGTTCCACGATCACCGAACATCAACCAGATAGAGAATATGTGGGCAGAGGTAACAAGGTCATTGCCATGTGTCCCTACAAATGCAAACGACCTTTGGACGAATATAGAAAACGTATGGTGGGAAGTAAACCATCACGCTACACTGTCGACGACTTAATGAAATCAATTCCCCTACGCCCTCGAGAAATCTTACGTAATAATCGTGGGTGGGTTGGTTACTGAAAGAATACTCGTCCACAAAGCCCCTGTGGACAATTATCTGATAATCGGTCAAGCTTTGCTTTGTTGCAGCTCTTTAGCATACATCAAGTCCATTTACTTTCAGTCCCCTTGTTACAATTCTTGCAGTGCAAGGTAATTGAAAAATCTCATCCACTCGACGCCAACTGAAGAACTGACTGGTGCATGTGTTGTTCAACACACAGTAGTTGTCACCCTCACTGGAATCAATGACTGTTTGTGTGAGAGTATGTGTGTTTTCGCGTTAACGCACGATGTGAATCAATACTATTAACATTAGAGAGACAACCAACAATAAATATTGCATCAAATATGACTGTAAAGTATTTTAATGCGATGGGAAGCTACAAACTGAATTTTTACCCATCCCGCGTCCTGCGTATTACGTTAAGTAAGTTGTATTAACTCCATAGTATCGTTAGCAGAGACAGTGCGCTCTTGTTGTCGAGGCTCGCGACAAGTGCAGCGATTAGCAGTGCCCAATGCCGCCGCGATTTGTTTATGTTGGCTGAGCGTGGACACTGCAGCAGACGCTTCTCCCTAAACAGAAAGAAATCACCTTGGCTCTGACTGCAGTGAGCGGATATCACTGCCTGCGTGTTCATATAGTAACCAACGTGAGACTCTACTCACAGGTGCCATGGAGCAATTGCAACGGGTATCATGTCATTAGTCATCAGAATATTAACTAGTGATGAAACGTCCACTCTATTTGAATCCCAAGACAATAGGAACCTTCTCACAAAGGAATGTGAGGTGATATCAAAATTTATCCAACATACAAAAATTAACTGCAGGGCTTTCATGTATGCAGTAGTAGCACACAAGGAAATATTATGTCTTGGAAGCGTATAATTCATTTCCTCTTCTCATATTAACGCCCTTGTTTTAATATGAAGTGAGAAAATAAACACGAAAAACTAAAGTTCCTGAGAAGCATATAAGTCATTTCCTCTTCTCATATCACAACTTTTGTTTTAGTATGAAGTAAAAAAATAAACAGTTTAGAGTTCTGAAGCATAATATGACACCAGATTCTTATCGTAGGCGCTATCGGAAACGCCAAAAGCAGGGAGCTGTCCATTCTTTTGTCCAACAGTCTGTTTCCTTTCATGTATTTATTACTCCCGCTAGGAGATTCTTATTTAAGGACTTGTGGGCATCAAGTTCTTCAGCAGAACAAGCCTTATGTTATTGTGCTAATTACGGTATGGAAAAAATGCAACAAAGACGAGTTCCGCTAGAGCAGTGAGGATATTTGCACATGTGTGTTTTCAGCAATGACTGCCAGCTGCCACAACACTTCACAGAATCCTTGCGGCAGGCAACACAACTGTGCGTGCACTTCAGACTTCATTCAGTGAGACGTCAGGAGATGGATGAAAACGTCAAATTAACGTCGCTTTCCGAGTCGTATTCAATCCAGAATGAGGTGTTATTAAGGTAGTTGAGCGCTCTAGCAATTCCACTTTTATGATTCCCATATGAGTATTCCGATAGCCAAAAGAACCCGTTAGTGTGAAACTATCGGGAACTGCATTATATCAAACTGCAAGAACTTGAGACAATACGTGGACTCTTCTCTTCGCTGGGTGACCTATTACTGTTATTTAGCATTCTCTCCGTCCTAGTCGTAATGCAAATGGAACTTCAGAGGCGCTTTCCGCTATTCTTGACAAACATCAGTAACCTGTAATCACTGAGAGTCACAACTGCGTGATGATAATGGTTCAGGTTGTCAGTAGTTGTGGTGGTGTTATGCTGTCAAACTGCTTACAGTAACGTTAATGGTGGCGCACATAATTTAGCGCTGACTACCTACTTAAGTAAAGATAATGTTGTGGCGTCATCGCTTGTCTTTATTTGGCCTCAGCTTGAGTAATCCGATTCAACGAACATAGTACTCCAATCGCATGCTTCTAATACAGTATGACTGCAGAGATTATCGTGCGGGTATTACATTAATTCTGCAATGAAATGCTTAACAAATCTTACCCTCAGCTATGCAACTGGAATGACTCATTACACAGGTACTCCATGTTGCGCTGGTTAAGTGATCAGTTCGCTGCAGTCCTGCTTGTACTGTGCGTAAATACTCGTATACTTCAGAAATGGTTCAAGTGGCTCTGAGCGCTATGGGACTTAACTTCTGAGGTTATCAGTCCGCTAGATCTTAGAACTTCTTAAACCTAACTAACCTAAGGACACCAGACACATCCATGCCCGAGACAGGATTCGAACCTGCGACCGTAGCGGTCCCGCGGTTCCAGACTGTAGCGCCTGGAACCGTTCGGTCACCCCCGCCTGCATACTTGTATACTGATCATTCGTTATTTGACTAAATATGAACTACAATCTAATTCGCATGTATATGTCATGGGTTAACGCCGGCACAAAGGTATGACTAAGGGTGGGATGCCGTTGAAGTCCTGTTACATTAATGGCAAGACAATTGCCTCAAAAAACAATTGCATCTTAAATATCGAAGGACCGACGACTACACTGTCACAGCGCGTTGAAATACAGCAATGACGGCAGATGAAAATTTGAGATCGACTGGGCTTCGAACCCAGACCTCCTGCTTTCTAGACAGACGTTACTGATCACTGGACTATTTTTTTTTTTAATGTTTGAGAAGACTTTCAGCACCAGGTAGGCGGAGGCAAAGAGGGCAGGGGTCGAAGATCCGGTCCTGTCATGGTCCTTCAACAAGGTTCGTATGACATTCCGCTCCCAGTTGTTAGTGGCCATGCGCTTGGGATTCGCCCTTAACCTCAGTCGGGGTTGGAGACTCTCTTCAGTTACATCTAACTAGTGCGCATCTATTGCACTATTGTAAGAACCGAGATGCAGTATTTTGGTATTAAAATTTTGTAAATTTGTGGTAAGAACCTATGAGACCAAGCTGCTTAAGTCATCGGTCCCTAAGCTTACACATTACTTAATCTAACTTAAACTAACTTACGCTATGGACAACACACACACCCATGCCGGAGGGAGGATTCGAACCTCCGACGGTGGACACTATGATGAGACAGCAGTCAACGTCTCTGCAGCACCTATCTACACACGCTCCTCGTCAGACGCGAATTTCCATTTTTGTCGCATACCACATTCGCGGTACCCCCCGGTCATTGTTCCACCAGCTTGCGTCCACACTGTATTCTCGCGAAGGTCGGACGATGTCGTACGTCTAGCACTGAAAACTTTCGATGACCCGTGGAGACCCAAATAATTATACAGGATGTTGCAGGAGGAATAGTAAATATTCTAGGAGACGGTAGTGTAGACAAATTGTTGAAATAATGACATATAACATGCGTCCAATTTTTATTGAACATACAGATAGCTGGGTTCAATGCATTTTCGTTTCGTATGTTGGCCCTTACAGGACCCAGTTGTCTACACTTCCTTGAAAATGAGCTTCCAGCGTCACTGGAAGAGGTTCATTTGGCTACAAGAATGCGTATGTTCCTCCAGTATGACGGGGCTCCTGCACATTCCAGTCGTCAGGTGACACATTATCCAAACCTAACATTTCCTGCAAGATGGATCAGTAGATATGGGCACTTTTCTTGGCCTTCATGGTCCCCAGACCTTCTCTCTTTCGATTTTTGCCTGCGGGGATGGTTAAAGGCGAAGTATACAAAGACAAAGTAAACCCAAGAACCAATCTGATCGTTCGGATTATGAATAGTGCAGCCCTCATAAAAGAATGCAAAGACGACCTACACGTGGTGTTATCAAGAGAAGTCAAATGTGCATTGAAGTTGGTGAGGGAATTTTTGAAAATCAACTTTGAATGTCCTCGTTGCCTTTGCTTTCAGTTTGTTAGGGTTACGTACTAACAGCTGTATCTCTGTACACAATAAAAAGTGGACGCATTTATATGGAATTTTTTTATGCAATTCGTCTGTACTCCCACCTGCCAAAATATCTAATATTCCTCCTGAAACACTCTGTATATGGATATATGTGTGGTGTCTGTTCTTTCGGCCATGTCCGAAAGAAAATGCTTCATGGCATTCTGCAACGACCTTCGGCCGCAAGGGCTGATAGAGATTTCAGAGCTGCTTGGCTGTCTGAATAAAAGTAGATGCTACGATTTTTGTAGGGTCTACTCTAATTATCCTCCGTGCACATGCTGATAAAAGATGTCATGTAATACTGTGGCCATCTTCCCTAAAGAGATTCTAGGTAGTACACCAGACCCGATACTTTCATTTGTTTTCGACCTGTCAGTAAACCACTATATTATGTCTCCTGAACGGTGTAGTGTTTCGTTCTTTCACTGCCACCTGCTTCCAACTGTTACATGGCAAGGTTTATTGAAACAGCTAGAGGTTATTGTATAGTTAGTCGGCATTTCACCAGCCATCGCCATACTGATTTGGGATTCCGTATATTCTAACTATATCCAGTTATTTACAATTTTTAGCCTTTATGTCCCTGCTGCGGCCTCCATTTTAAGCCACAGGTGTAAGGCGGGCATGTCTAGCCTAATATCCATCCCAAGAGTGGATGTCCTGATAATTCCGTCTGTTTGTGAAAGCAGGCCAGTCTCTGCACTTTGCCAGACTTCCTAGCAGCCACCTTCTGTTCGACTTTGTTCATACACTCCTGGAAATTGAAATAAGAACACCGTGAATTCATTGTCCCAGGAAGGGGAAACTTTATTGACACATTCCTGGGGTCAGATACATCACATGATCACACTGACAGAACCACAGGCACATAGACACAGGCAACAGAGCATGCACAATGTCGGCACTAGTACAGTGTATATCCACCTTTCGCAGCAATGCAGGCTGCTATTCTCCCATGGAGACGATCGTAGAGATGCTGGATGTAGTCCTGTGGAACGGCTTGCCATGCCATTTCCACCTGGCGCCTCAGTTGGACCAGCGTTCGTGCTGGACGTGCAGACCGCGTGAGACGACGCTTCATCCAGTCCCAAACATGCTCAATGGGGGACAGATCCGGAGATCTTGCTGGCCAGGGTAGTTGACTTACACCTTCTAGAGCACGTTGGGTGGCACGGGATACATGCGGACGTGCATTGTCCTGTTGGAACAGCAAGTTCCCTTGCCGGTCTAGGAATGGTAGAACGATGGGTTCGATGACGGTTTGGATGTACCGTGCACTATTCAGTGTCCCCTCGACGATCACCAGTGGTGTACGGCCAGTGTAGAAGATCGCTCCCCACACCATGATGCCGGGTGTTGGCCCTGTGTGCCTCGGTCGTATGCAGTACTGATTGTGGCGCTCACCTGCACGGCGCCAAACACGCATACGACCATCATTGGCACCAAGGCAGAAGCGACTCTCATCGCTGAAGACGACACGTCTCCATTCGTCCCTCCATTCACGCCTGTCGCGACACCACTGGAGGCGGGCTGCACGATGTTGGGGCGTAAGCGGAAGACGGCCTAACGGTGTGCGGGACCGTAGCCCAGCTTCATGGAGACGGTTGCGAATGGTCCTCGCCGATACCCCAGGAGCAACAGTGTCCCTCATTTTCTGGGAAGTGGCGGTGCGGTCCCCTACGGCACTGCGTAGGATCCTACGGTCTTGGCGTGCATCCGTGCGTCGCTGCGGTCCGGTCCCAGGTCGACGGGCACGTGCACCTTCCGCCGACCACTGGCGACAACATCGATGTACTGTGGAGACCTCACGCCCCACGTGTTGAGCAATTCGGCGGTACGTCCACCCGGCCTCCCGCATGCCCACTATACGCCCTCGCTCAAAGTCCGTCAACTGCACATACGGTTCACGTCCACGCTGTCGCGGCATGCTACCAGTGTTAAAGACTGCGATGGAGCTCCGTATGCCACGGCAAACTGGCTGACACTGACGGCGGCGGTGCACAAATGCTGCGCAGCTAGCGCCATTCGACGGCCAACACCGCGGTTCCTGGTGTGTCCGCTGTGCCGTGCGTGTGATCATTGCTTGTACAGCCCTCTCGCAGTGTCCGGAGCAAGTATGGTGGGTCTGACACACCGGTGTCAATGTGTTCTTTTTTCCATTTCCAGGAGTGTATTATATGACAATAAATTATCATTGGTATATTTGCAGAGGTGTATATCCAGTACATACTAGGTTTAGACCCCAGTTTACCCTACAGCAGCTTCTAGTGCTTATAAGATTATCTTTCGCAGTGGAATATATTCTTTATGTGAGGTGTTCATAATAGTTTTTCATACAGTGCTACCTCTAGATACACTACAGCCATCTCTAAAGTTTCATCGAGAAACATAATTTTTCAGTATATGTGCTGGACATGCTTCCCCATAAATAATACTACACCAATTTTCGTGCGGCTTGTCTTTAAATACTTTTTCACAATGTTCAGTGCTCATAGGTTTAACAATACTATCAAATTTTTTAAGTCTTACTGTGAATAAATCGTCTACTTATTCTTTTCAAGAGTAGTCTCTCGCATTCAGCTCATCTATGAGTTCATTCACCACTAGGTTCTTCATCTCTAACCATTTACTCGAAGGTCGTATTACTAGAACCCCCTCGACATCCAGGAAGATACAGACAGCATCCAGAAAGGGTAGTGCTTTTTCCACCTTCCCAAGTTGGTGAAGTGTTACCTCACATGATTTGCTTCGTAAGTATTATGAAAATGTGGCAGTTCATAGATAAAATTACGTATTCACAACAACAAAAAAGTAAGTCGGCAGAAAATAAAAGTGGCATTATGGATTTGGCAGTACCGTAAGGTTTTTCGCTTTGACCCTAAGGGCTACTAAAAGTAGCAAGACGAATTTTGCTAGAGCGTTGTCTTACCATTCCCTCATTGAATTTGTATCTGCCTGCTTGTAGTTCTGCTACAAAAGAATTAAAAATCTTGCATTCACCGAGTCTCGAAAGGCGAAGAAAGGCAGCGTGCACCTGACAGGCAAGCACGTTACCTACGAGCTAGCGAACAGGTGGGGGGTCTTTGACGTACTTATTGGCTCAGTAGACGCTATGGCAAATAAATCGCAACATAAGAGACGAGAGTCGTTGTATTTCCCGTGAGGAACCACTTTCGTTGACTCAAAAGCATTAACTGATATCCTTATGTCACGTCTCAAGAGAAAATCACTTACGGTATTCAATTGAAACGACACGATAATATCATGTGAATTTAGCAGGATAGTTCTGTGCCATCAAGGTAGTATCTCGTCGGTCACAGAGCTGCCTAACATATTCTGCGCTGTTGCCAAGTTTCAATTATAGTGCCGGGAAGGATACCATCTGATATGTTCAATGAGTGACTTCGGAAGTGACTATAGCTTCATCTCAAAGTTGCGGGTGGCAAGGGCCGCAAGATCCTCATTATATGCCCATGAGTCTTATTCGCATTTCTGTTGGTTGGTTGGTTGGTTGGTTTGTTGGGGGAAGGAGACCAGACAGCGAGGTCATCGGTCTCATCAGATGAGGGAAGGATGGGGAAGGAAGTCGGCCGTGTCCTTTGAAAGGAACCATCCCGGCATTTGCATGGAGCGAGTTAGGGAAATCACGGAAAACCTAAATCAGGATGGCCGGACGCGGGATTGAACCGTCGTCCTCCCGAATGCGAGTCCAGTGTCTAACCACTGCGCCACCTCGCTCGGTCGCATTTCTGTAACCAGGTTTAGAGGCTAGAGTGCAATTACTTGTAATACATCGATGCACTGAATGCAAACTAAATGTCATATATTAATAACTGCGACAATTATTTGTGTTTTACTGTCTTAATCGGATCGAAACCTCGAAAGCGTATTCACCAGACGCGATTCACACTAGGACAGAGAGAATGCTAAATAACAGTAATAGGTCACCCAGCGAAGAGAAGAGTCCACGTATTGTCTCAAGTTCTTGCAGTTTGATATAATGCAGTTCCCGATAGTTTCACACTAACGGGTTCTTTTGGCTATCGGAATACTCATATGGGAATCATAAAAGTGGAATTGCTAGAGCGCTCAACTACCTTAATAACACCTCATTCTGGATTGAATACGACTCGGAAAGCGACGTTAATTTGACGTTTTCATCCATCTCCTGACGTCTCACTGAATGAAGTCTGAAGTGCACGCACAGTTGTGTTGCCTGCCGCAAGGATTCTGTGAAGTGTTGTGGCAGCTGGCAGTCATTGCTGAAAACACACATGTGCAAATATCCTCACTGCTCTAGCGGAACTCGTCTTTGTTGCATTTTTTCCATACCGTAATTAGCACAATAACATAAGGCTTGTTCTGCTGAAGAACTTGATGCCCACAAGTCCTTAAATAAGAATCTCCTAGCGGGAGTAATAAATACATGAAAGGAAACAGACTGTTGGACAAAAGAATGGACAGCTCCCTGCTTTTGGCGTTTCCGATAGCGCCTACGATAAGAATCTGGTGTCATATTATGCTTCAGAACTCTAAACTGTTTATTTTTTTACTTCATACTAAAACAAAAGTTGTGATATGAGAAGAGGAAATGACTTATATGCTTCTCAGGAACTTTAGTTTTTCGTGTTTATTTTCTCACTTCATATTAAAACAAGGGCGTTAATATGAGAAGAGGAAATGAATTATACGCTTCCAAGACATAATATTTCCTTGTGTGCTACTACTGCATACATGAAAGCCCTGCAGTTAATTTTTGTATGTTGGATAAATTTTGATATCACCTCACATTCCTTTGTGAGAAGGTTCCTATTGTCTTGGGATTCAAATAGAGTGGACGTTTCATCACTAGTTAATATTCTGATGACTAATGACATGATACCCGTTGCAATTGCTCCATGGCACCTGTGAGTAGAGTCTCACGTTGGTTACTATATGAACACGCAGGCAGTGATATCCGCTCACTGCAGTCAGAGCCAAGGTGATTTCTTTCTGTTTAGGGAGAAGCGTCTGCTGCAGTGTCCACGCTCAGCCAACATAAACAAATCGCGGCGGCATTGGGCACTGCTAATCGCTGCACTTGTCGCGAGCCTCGACAACAAGAGCGCACTGTCTCTGCTAACGATACTATGGAGTTAATACAACTTACTTAACGTAATACGCAGGACGCGGGATGGGTAAAAATTCAGTTTGTAGCTTCCCATCGCATTAAAATACTTTACAGTCATATTTGATGCAATATTTATTGTTGGTTGTCTCTCTAATGTTAATAGTATTGATTCACATCGTGCGTTAACGCGAAAACACACATACTCTCACACAAACAGTCATTGATTCCAGTGAGGGTGACAACTACTGTGTGTTGAACAACACATGCACCAGTCAGTTCTTCAGTTGGCGTCGAGTGGATGAGATTTTTCAATTACCTTGCACTGCAAGAATTGTAACAAGGGGACTGAAAGTAAATGGACTTGATGTATGCTAAAGAGCTGCAACAAAGCAAAGCTTGACCGATTATCAGATAATTGTCCACAGGGGCTTTGTGGACGAGTATTCTTTCAGTAACCAACCCACCCACGATTATTACGTAAGATTTCTCGAGGGCGTAGGGGAATTGATTTCATTAAGTCGTCGACAGTGTAGCGTGATGGTTTACTTCCCACCATACGTTTTCTATATTCGTCCAAAGGTCGTTTGCATTTGTAGGGACACATGGCAATGACCTTGTTACCTCTGCCCACATATTCTCTATCTGGTTGATGTTCGGTGATCGTGGAACAAACGGCATCAGCTTTATCCTCCCTTGGCCCTGAAACCAATCTCGCACTGCTCTACTATGATGGATGGGTCTCCGCTCCTGTAAATACATTTTTATGTCGTTAGTTCATATATTTATATTTAAATAACGTATTTGTAATAAGAAGATTGGATTATTATTTTCCACAGTGTTTAAGAATTCATTCCCTGTCATAGATAAGTGATCTGGATTCAACAGTCCGATTAAGAATGTGCTTCACCCAGTCTATCATATGATGAGAGTCGTAGTCGGATAGCCACATTAAGACTGACTGGCTGAATCCGATTAGAACGATCTTGTGTCGAAATGAAATTACAGAAATCGGATAATTTGAACGTCTGTATTGCAACAATGCTACGCACATAAATTCCTATGATGGAGTAACAGCTAGCAACTGTCTAAGAAAAAGTGAGAAATATGTCTACTAGCAGCAATGTAACGTGATTATAACCCATATTTATGTGATGGAAATACTGAATCGAACAATACACATTTATTTCAGTGGAGGGAAGATACACCATATCGGATTTGCTGATGACATAATGACAATAATAATAATAATAATAAAAATCCCGTGTGGCCGATAGGGGAAACCCTCCCCCATGTGGGTGGTACTGAGGAAATCAAATACTTGTGGTGAACCAAATACTAACACAGTCCTGAACGGCTACTCAATCCGTTGAACCCAAAATCCAGACACATCTGAGTGAAAATCACCGCTACTCTGGTCACCGTCTGTTAGATTAATGAGCTTGGCTGAAAATATTTGCTTCCAAAGGCTTCAACACCCTCTGGTCCTGTCCGGTCGTGGTATCACCCAGGCCAAACGAATGAAACACAAGAAAACATGAACTATGCAAGCAAAGCTAACTTTACCCCAGGTGGTACACAACTTGGCCACCGATAGGCGGCAGTTGGATTTTCGCACTCTGGGCAGTCCAGGTTAGCACGACAGAGAATATCGAAGATCTCTGGCAAATTTCCCTACAAGCAGAAAACATTCATTCGAAAACTAAACATCGATACATTGATCCAAACAAGAAACCTAAATAATCTCACA
Organism: Schistocerca americana; assembly: GCF_021461395.2. NCBI lineage: Eukaryota > Metazoa > Arthropoda > Insecta > Orthoptera > Acrididae > Schistocerca > Schistocerca americana. The sequence continues at coordinate 470,448,733 of NC_060122.1, read as the reverse complement.
AAAGAAATCGTCCGCCAAAAAATTCTCATCCTTGCTCTTCAAGAACCACGATTAATTGGCAATTAAAACTTTCATTGCGGAAACCACGGCATCTTCAAAATACAACAAAAGGTAGCGAAACTCGCACCATCTTCGGCATTGCATTTCTCGAACACAGATCTATCAACAACTCTGTCGAAGAAATCACAACCATCAACAATCGAGTAATGACTATGCTCATTCAGAGCCCCTATAAAAAATATACACTCATAAATGCACATGCCCCCACCAACATCAAAAATAAGGAAAACACCGAAAATGTCGAAAAATTGTGGAACGCACTCGAAAATACTATGAGCAAAAATCACCGAGATGACGTGAAAATACTAATGGGAGACTTCAACTCTCTATTTGGGTCAGAAAAAACCTGTAGAAAAATCATTGGTACAAATTCAACACACCGAAACACTCAGACCAACGGCACACGTCTGACTGACATTTGCCAACAATTCAACCACAAAAGAATGTCTTCACACTTTAGGAAGTAGCCTGTTCCCAAGAAACATGGTTTGCTACCAGGAGTAAGCTGCTTTCGTTCGCCTTTCGAGACTCGCTGAAAGCCAGATTTTTAATTCTTTTGTAGCAGAGCTACAAGCAGGCAGATACAAACGCAATAAGGGAATCGTAAGACAACGCGCCTTGCTACTTTCAGTAACCCTTAGTGTCAGAGCGAAAACCTTACGGAACTGCCAAATTCATAATGACGACATATTTTTTGTTGTTGTGAATACATAATTATATCTATGAAATGCCACTTTTCATAATAATAGCGGATGATACAGGAAATGAAGTAAATACGGATCTTTTCGAAGTCAAAATAGTCTCAATCGTCTTACAGATACTTAATGCTTTATTAAGATAGTCTGCCGTCGTGATGTTTCTGTAGTAAGCTGAATTTAATTTGTATTAGTACAGTGAATATTTTAATTGAATTTTCCATTAGTTTACTAAACGCAACAGTAATCATCAAAGAGAAATTAATCAGCAAAAGAATTTTCTTTCACGATATCTAAAACGATCTGACAATGCTAAAGTTGTTTACAAATTCTACGCCAGTAGACACCTACTGGTTCCAACGATATCATTATACCAGAGTAGTTTTAAGAGTATTTTCGTCTAGAAATGATCGATCAAGAGCGGGAAAGGTAAATCTTTACGAATATATGACGAGAGGGACAAGTGCTTGAGAGAGGACTTCTCTATCATTACAAGTGCCTGAGAGACGACTTTAATTACAATCTCCTGGATAGTTTTGTTTCTCAAATCAAGAAGTGCGTTATCATGCAGTAGCACATGTGATGTAGTTGTGTTGCTCGATTTTCTTACGCTGAGACCGAAAGGTGTCTCAGTTGATGGCAACAATTTCCAGCTGTGTTGCATACTGCCCTTGGGGCAGAATTCGTAGCCCAAAACACACTTTTTGAGCTATCAGATGTAAAATATTATGGTGGTGGTGGTGGTTAATGTTTAACGTCCCGTCGACAACGAGGCCATTAGAGACGGAGCGCAAGCCCGGGTTACGGAAAGATTGGGAAGGAAAGAGGCCGTGCCCTTTCGAAGGAACCATCCCGGCATTTGCCTGAAACGATTTAGGGAAACCACGGAAAACCTAAATCAGGATGGTTGGAGACGGGATTGAACCGTCGTCCTCCCGATAAAATATTATGTTCACACTACTCTTTGCTCGAGTTTATGTCTTTTGGAGGGGCTCAGCCTTTCATTTCTTCTTAGGAAGTTAACGATAAAGGCATCATAATACGTCACCAGTAACAGTACTGCATACGAATGCTCAATGAGCCACCTGATGACGTTCAATAATAGTCACTCCGTTGGTTTTTGTTGTTTCGAATTAGAGCATGCAGTACTCCTACACCAGACTTCTGAACTTTGCCTGTTGAATGCAAATGTCGCATGATGGTAAAATGGTAATCTATCACATATATCAGTAGTCGAGACTTCCTTAATGTGGAAAATCATTCATGCCAGAACAATCTTTGTTGAAACAAGAATATCTTTTTCTGGCGTATTTTTCCCAAAAGCACTCGCTCCATACACAATTCAAATCTTCCTAGCTGCCTCCTCTGCATTCACCCCTCTGTTATACCAAAAGTAAACGTTGTGTTGCAGATGTTACACCTATTTCCACTTGCGACTCAATTTTACAATGCTTAACTGTAGTTCATGATTTTCAAGTATGCAAAATCCAATGCTTAACTGCAAGATGATAACTAGAACTTCAAATTCGAAAATGACAGTTGATACACACACTGACAGCGTCGCGCCGCGTTCACCTGGGCGGCGCCGGATTTCAGGCGGCGGGTGGCGTCTGGCCGGTGGCCGGTAGCCGCTTCAGCGCGAGGAAACGCTCGAGCGTAAGCTGTTGCGACGCAGCCACGAGCTGTCCTGCGGAATTGTTTCTGGAATACTTGTTATTGCTGGTGGGTAGAATGTTAAACGAATTATCTTCGATGTTCAGTCAGACTCATAACTTTAGACCGGCTGTGGTAAAAAAAAAAATAAAAAAAAAAAAAAAAAAAAAAAAAAAAAAAAAAATACAGTTGGACGCGAACATGCGACTATAAGCTTAGAACACACGACGCTTGCCACTAGACCACGGGCTCACGTAGTCCGACAACGTCTCGGAAGTAGACAACACTTCCTCCTAACACTTCCACTTCTTACAGTGTTGCCAGATTGTGGCGGTCGGCCGGCGGTCAGTTTTATTGTCTAAGACTGTACGTCCAATATTTCTCTATTTGGTTTCTTACTTTTAGACAAATCACTTCACAAAACATTTAACGATGTTTATACTAATTTTTGCCACATTAACAAATCATTGCCAAAGGTGAATTAAGTGAAACATGTTGTTATTGTTGTGGTCTTCAGTCCAGAGACTGGTCTGATGCAGCTCTCCATGCTACTCTACCCTGTGCGAGCTTCATCTCCCAGTACCAACTGCAACCTACATCCTTCTGAATCTGCTTAGTGTATTCATCTCTTGGTCTCCCTCTACGATTTTTACCCTCCACACTGCCCTCAATGCTAAATTTGTGTTCCCCTGATGCCTCAGAACATGTCCTGCCAACCGATCCCTTCTTCTTGTCAAGTTGTGCCAAAGATTTCTTTCTCCCCAATTCTGTTCAATACCTCCTCATTAGTTACGTGATCTTCCCATCTAACCTTCAGCATTCTTCTGTAGCACCACATTTCGAAAGCTTCTATTCTCTTCTTGCCCAAACTAGTTATCGTCCATGTTTCACTTCCACACATGGCTACACTCCATACAAATACACTCCTGGAAAGAAATAAGAACACCGTGGATTCATTGTCCCAGGAAGGGGAATTTTTATTGACACATTCCTGGGGTCAGATACATCACATGATCACACTGACAGAACCACAGGCACATAGACACAGGCAACAGAGCATGCACAATGTCGGCACTAGTACAGTGTATATCCACCTTTCGCAGCAATGCAGGCTGCTAGTCTCCAATGGAGACGATCGTAGAGATGCTGGATGTAGTCCTGTGGAACGGCTTGCCATGCCATTTCCACCTGGCGCCTCAGTTGGACCAGCATTCGTGCTGGACGTGCAGACCGCGTGAGACGACGCTTCATCCAGTCCCAAACATGCTCAATGGGGGACAGATCCGGAGATCTTGCTGGCCAGGGTAGTTGACTTACACCTTCTAGAGCACGTTGGGTGGCACGGGATACATGCGGACGTGCATTGTCCTGTTGGAACAGCAAGTTCCCTTGCCGGTCTAGGAATGGTAGAACGATGGGTTCGATGACGGTTTGGATGTACCGTGCACTATTCAGTGTCCCCTCGACGATCACCAGTGGTGTACGGCCAGTGTAGGAGATCGCTCCCCACACCATGATGCCGGGTGTTGGCCCTGTGTGCCTCGGTCGTATGCAGTCCTGATTGTGGCGCTCACCTGCACGGCGCCAAACACGCATACGACCATCATTGGCACCAAGGCAGAAGCGACTCTCATCACTGAAGACGACACGTCTCCATTCGTCCCTCCATTCACGCCTGTCGCGACACCACTGGAGGCGGGCTGCACGATGTTGGGGCGTGAGCGGAAGACGACCTAACGGTGTGCGGGACCGTAGCCCAGCTTCATGGAGACGGTTGCGAATGGTCCTCGCCGATACCCCAGGAGCAACAGTGTCCCAAATTTGCTGGGAAGTGGCGGTGCGGTCCCCTACGGCACTGCGTAGGATCCTACGGTCTTGGTGTGCATCCGTGCATCGCTGCGGTCCGGTCCCAGGTCGACGGGCACGTGCACCTTCCGCCGACCACTGGTGACAACATCGATGTACTGTGGAGACCTCACGCCCCACGTGTTGAGCAATTCGGCGGTACGTCCACCCGGCCTCCCGCATGCCCACTATACGCCCTCGCTCAAAGCCCGTCAACTGCACATACGGTTCACGTCCACGCTGTCGCGGCGTGCTACCAGTGTTAAAGACTGCGATGGAGCTCCGTATGCCACGGCAAACTGGCTGACACTGACGGCGGCGGTGCACAAATGCTGCGCAGCTAGCGCCATTCGACGGCCAACACCGCGGTTCCTGGTGTGTCCGCTGTGCCGTGCGTGTAATCATTGCTTGTACAGCCCTCTCGCAGTGTCCGGAGCAAGTATGGTGGGTCTGACACACCGGTGTCAATGTGTTCTTTTTTCCATTTCCAGGAGTGTACTTTCAGAAACGACTTCCTGACACTTAAATCTATACTCGATGTTAACAAATTTCTCTTCTTCAGAAACGCTTTCCTTGCCATTGCCAGTCTACATTTTATATCCTCTCTACTTCGACCATCATCAGTTATTTTGCTCCCCACATTACAAAACTCCTTTAATACTTTAAGTGTCTCATTTCCTAATCTAATTCCCTCAGCATCACCCGACTTAATTCGACTATATTTCATTATCCTCGTTTTGCTTTTGTTGATGTTCATCTTATATCCTCCTTTCAAGACACTGTCCATTCCGTTCAACTGCTCTTCCAAGTCCTTTCCAATCTCTGACAGAATTACAATGTCATGGGCGAACCTCAAAGGTATTATTCCTTCTCCATGGATTTTTATGTCTACTCCGAACTTATCTTTTGTTTTCTTTACTGCTTGCTCAATATACAGATTGAGTAACATCGGGGAGAGGCTACAACCCTGTCTCATTCCCTTCCCAACCACTGCTTCCCTTTCATGTCCTTCGACTCTTATAACTGCCATCTGGTGTCTGTGCAAATTGTAAATAGCCTTTCGCTCCCTGTATTTTACTCCTGCCACCTTTAGAATTTGAAAGAGAGTATTCCTGTCCCATTGTCAAAAGCTTTCTCTAAGTCTACAAATGCTAGAAACGCAAGTTTGCCTTTCCTTAATCTTTCTTCTACGATAAGTCGTAAGGTCAGTATTGCCTCACGTGTTCCAACATTTATACGGAATCCAAACTGATCTTTCCCGAGGTCGGCTACTACCAGTTTTTCCATTCGTCTGTAAAGAATTCGTGTTAGTATTTTGCAGCTGTGACTTATTAAACTGATAGTTCGGTAATTTTCGCATCTGTCAACACCTGCTTTCTTTGAGATTGGAATTGTTATATTCTTCTTGATGTCTGAGGGTATTTCGCCTGTCTCATACAGCTTGCTCACCATATGGTAGAGTTTTGTCAGGACTGGCTCTCCCAAGGCCGTCAGTAGTTCTAATTGAATGTTGTCTACTCCCGGGGCCTTGTTTCGATTCAGGTCTTTCAGTGCTCTGTCAAACTCTTCACGCAGTATCGTATCTCCCATTTCATCTTCATCTACATCCTCTTCCATTTCTATAATATTGTCCTCAAGTACATCGCCCCTGTATAGACCCTCTATATACTCCTTCCACCTTTCTGCTTTCCCTTCTTTGCTTAGAACTGGGTTTCCATCTGAGCTCTTGATATTCGTACAAGTGGCTCTCTTTTCTCCAAAGGTCTCTTTAAGTTTCCTGTAGGCAGCATCTATGTTGCCCCTAGTGAGACAAGCCTCTACGTCCTTACATTTGTCCTCTAGCCATCCCTGCTTAGCCTTTTTGCACTTCCCGTCGATCTCATTTTTGAGACGTTTGTATTCCTTTTTGCCTGTTTCATTTATTGTATTTTTATATTTTCTCCTTTCATCAATTAAATTCAATATTTCTTCTGTTACCCAAGGATTTCTACTAGCTCTCGTCTTTTTACCTACCTGATCCTCTGCTGCCTTCACTACTTCATCCCTCAGAGCTACCCATTCTTCTTCTACTGTATTTCTTTCCCCCATTCCTGTCAATTGTTCCCTTTATGCTCTCCCTGAAACTCTGTGCAACCTCTGGTTCTTTCAGTTTATCCAGATCCCATCTCCTTCAATTCCCACCTTTTTGCAGTTTCTTCAGTTTTAATCTACAGTTCATAACCAATAGATTGTGGTCAGAGTCCACATTTGCACCTGGAAATGTTTTACAATTTAAAACCTCGTACCTAAATCTCTGTCTTACCATTGTATAATCTATCTGATACCTACTAGTATCTCCAGGATTCTTCCATGTATACAACCTTCCTTCATGATTCTTGAACCAAGTGTTAGCTATGATTAAGTTATGCTCTGTGCAAAATTCTACCAGGCGGCTTCCTCTACGGTAGTACAAGTTTATATGCCAACTAGCTCTGCAGAGGACGAAGAAATTGGCTGTGAGCACTATGGGACTTAACATCGGAGGTCATCAGTCCCCTAGAACTTAGAACTACTTCAACCTAACTAACCTAAGGACATCACACACATCCATGCCCGAGGCAGGATTCGAACCTGCGACCGTAGCGGTCGCGCGGTTCCTGACTGAAGCGCCTAGAACCGCTCGGCCACAACGACCGGCTTTGGAAATTTGTAAGGGCGCTGATAACCCACAAACTAAAATCATCATATTCACCTTTGTGGACTGGGCGCGTCTTTGCTGGCTTTCAAGTAAGACACCATTTATATTCATCAATCTTCTGATTAGTTTCATGTGGCGCGTTAACACTTCTTCTCGTGCTTCAACATCTTTATTTCAGAGTAGCACTTGCACCACGTCCTCCATTATTCGTTGGATGTATTCCAATCTCTGTCCGCCTCTACAATTTTTACCCTCTAAAGCTCCCACGAGTACTACTGAAGTTATATCTTGATGTCTTAACAGATGTCCTATAATCCTGTCCCTACTTCCTTTCCAGATTCTGCGGAGAACCTCTTCATTCCTTATCTTATCGGGTCCACCTAATTTTCTACGCGCTCTAAGGCTTTGATTTTCTTCTTTTCTTTTCTTTCTGCAGCCCATGGTTCGCTACCAGGCAATGCTGTACTGGAAATGCACGTTCTCAGAAATGTCTTTCTCAAATCAAGGCCTATATTTGACATCAGTAGATTTCCTTAGGCCAGAAATGCCCTGTTTACGTTTAGTCTACTTTTTACGTCCTCGTTCGGTCCTCCATGTGTTATTTTGCTTCCAAGGTAGCAGAATTTATTTGAGTAGGCTTCCACGGCCAGAGTTAGTCGACATAAAAGTTTTCTGGAAAGTGCTACCGAGTCATATTGTAAAAAACTGCTGCTGGAGAAAAACCAACATTTCGGCCACGGTTGCAGTGGCCTTCTTCTGAGTTGCCAAAAATCTTTTATGTCGGTAGCAGAATTTCTTACCTTCATCTTCTTCTGGTCATTAATTCTAGCTTCATTTCTGCTACTTTAAATAACTTTCGTCAGTCCATATTTTGTACTCAGTACACTGATCATTGCATTCCACAGGTCCTATAATCCTTCACTCTCACTGAGGATAGCAGTGTCATCATCGAATCTTATCATTGATATCCTTTCATCCTGAATTTTAATTCCATTTCTGAACCTTCCTTTTTCCCGCCATTGCGTCTACGATGTACAGATTGAATATTTTTGTCAAAAGTCTGCATACCTGTCTTGTACCCTTTTTTAATCCGAGCATTTGGTTTTTGCCTGTCCGTTCTTATCACTCCCTCTTGGTTTTTATTCATACTGTGTATTAGTCGTCTCCCCTATAGCTTATACCTATTTTCCTGAGAATTTCGATCATCTTGCACCATTTTACAGTGTCAAACGCTTTTTCTAGGTCTATAGATTCAAACGTGTCCTTATTTTTCTTAAATCTTGCTTCCGTAATCAAGCGCATCGTCAGAACTACCTTTCCGGTTTACTAAAGCGAAATCGATCGTCATCTAACAGATCTGCAATTTTTTTTTTACAGTTCTTCTGTATATTATTCTTGTGAGTAATTTCGATACATGAGCAGTTAAGCTGATTGTACGATAATTTTCGCATTTAACTGGCCTTGCTGACTTCCGGATTGTATGGATAATATTCATCCGGAGTCTCATAAATTCAATGAACCAACTTGAATAGACGTTTGATAGCCACGGCCCCGATGATTTTAAACATTCCGAAGGAATATTATCTATCCCTTCTACCTTATTTGATCTTAAGTCCTCCAAAATTCCTACTCTAATACCGGATCCTCTACGTCCTCCATACCGACTCTATTTTCTTCTCCTAAAACGTCATCGGAGACGTCCTCCCTCTCGTAAAGGCCTGCAGTGTACTCTTTCCGCAAAGACGGTGTCTCTTCTGCGTTTAACAGTGGAATTCTAATTGAGCTCTTAATGTTGCCACCCTTGCTTTTAATTTCACCGGAGGCAGTTTTGACGTTTCTGTATGCTGAATCTGTAAGGTGCACACGACGAAGATTTCCTTACCGATTTCTTCATATTTTTCCTGCACCAATTCGCTTTAGCTTCCCCAAACTTCCTATTTATTTAATGCCTAAGTTAATAATTGTACAGTATTCCTATCTTATCCCAAACAATCTAATATTTCCTTCGTACGTAGATCAGTTGAAATATTTTTTCTGTTACCCAAGGTCAGTGTTACCCATTCTCCCTTTTTATATGATTGCCCATTTAGATATATCAATTCCTTTACAACTGAATCGCCTACTGTTATATTCGCTACCGCAGTATCTACAGCCTTAGAGGACTGTAAAGCAATTACGGACAACATGGCCACACAAATGATAAATTTAGCCCTAGATAATTTCAAACGCACCTCAGTGTTCCTCAGCATGCCACTCCGCTTCGCACCTATTCTTCCGGACAGTAAAAAATCTCTTGAACTTCAACCTACTCCTCTTGATTACTAACTTGTGATCTCACTTTATACTGCCTGACAAGAAAAGTGTAGCACCCAGTAGATTTGTTCTGGTGTATAAGGGGCAGTCAAATGTATATGAGAGAGATGAAGACGAGATAAGCAAACTACTACTTCAAAAGTAAGCACCATAGCTGTCAATACATTTATCCCAATGTGAGACAAGACGGCCAGTGGCTTCATGGAAAAGTGCTTGCTATTGCCTACGGAACCGTGATTATACCCCGTCCACATGTTACCAAGGTTGTTTCGACAGCCGGCCGAAGTGGCCGAGCGGTTCTAGGCGCTTCAGACTGGAACCGCGCGACCACTACGGTCGCAGGTTCGAATCCTGCCTCGGGCATGGATGTGTGTTGATGTCCGTAGGTTAGTTAGGTTTAAGTAGTTCTAAGTTCTACGGGACTGACGACCTCAGAAGTTAAGTCCCATAATGCTCAGAGCCATTTGTTGTTTCGACAACGCTGCAGAACTTTCACTGGGAACCTCTTACACAACCTCAGTACAGTACCGATTTCTACCCATGCAATTTCCATTTTTTTGGTGCCCTGAAGAAAGCATTCGTGGCCGTTGATTTGCTTCGGACGAAGATGGTTTCGTACGCAACCGCAAATGTTTTTCCATAAAGGTATTACGTGAAGTCACCATTATTCCTTGTAATAGTTCCACAAGTACGTTATTCTGTCCCAGTGCTGTGAAGTTATACGAGATTGAGATGAATGAAATGCAATACTGCAAAATAGGAAGTCAGAGTTATAGTACAGAGTACTATGATAAATTTATGTCACTTGGAGTTCCAATATCCTGTGAATTTATGTCTGGAACCCCATCTTGACTGTGCGGTCATGGACATTTATATTCTCTAGGCTCAAGTCGGGAGCGCGACGCCGGCCGGGCCATCCCTGCGCCATCCGACACGGTGCGCTCCCGGAAACATAAACGGAACCGCTCTGGTCCGATGCGAAGCTCGGTTAGCCAGTTTACTGTAAGGAAATGCCCAAGCCCAGCGGCGCCCATATGATAGTTTGTAGGGGGGTGGGGGTAGGAGGACTGGACCTCGGTATGGAGTATTTTTAACATTTTGGAGGACGAATGCTGACTTTTAAGTGGCTATAAAAAAAGTTCAAGTTCCGATCTTGTTAAAAACATGCGAGGGCGGACGGTGGCGGGGGCAGGGGGACACGTGCGGGCCCACTTGCCCTCGGATGCTGGCGCGGGGAGAGGGGGGGAGATGTGTGGGGCCCCCCTTGCCCCCGGATGTCGGCGCCCTTGTCAAAAGCAGGAGACAGTTTTACGTATACACCTGACGCCTCTTGAGAGAGCAGGCTGCCCCCAAAACATAGGATTTTTTCACCTTTAGCTACACTATGTAATGACTTACAAGTTCGTGGCGCCCTGCATCGGTAATGCTGGAATTCGGTATGGTATTCGCCCACCCTTGCCTTGACGACAGCTTTCATTCTCGCAGGTATACGTTCAATAACATGCTGGAAGGTTTCATGAGGAATGGCAGCCCGTTCTTCACGGAGTGCTGCACTGAGAAGAGGTATCAATATTGGTCATTGAGGCCTGGCACGATGTCGGCGTTACAAAATATCACAAAGGTGTTGTATAAGATTCAGGCCAGTGTTCTGTGCAGGCCATTCCATTACAGGGATGTTACTGTTGTGTAACCACTCTGCTACAGGCTGTGCGTTATGAACAGGTGCTCGATCATGCTGAAAGATGCAATTGCATTCCCCGAATGGCTCTTCAACAATGGGAAGAAAGAAGGTGCTTAAAACATCTATATAGGCCTGTGTTGTGATAGTGCTACGCAAAACAACAAGAGGCGCAATCCCCTCCACGAAAAACACGATCACACCATAACAGTACCGCCCCCGAATTTTACTGTTGCATTACACATGCTGGCAGATGACGTTCATTGGGCATTCGCCATACCCACACCCTGTCATCGGATCTCCACATTGTTTACCGTCATTCGTCACTCCACACAACGTTCTTCCATTGTTGAATCGTCCAACACTTACGCTCCTTACACCAAGCGAGGCGTCTGTTGGCATTTACCGGCGTGATGTGTGGCTTACGAGAGTAGTGGGGCCACAGGGCGGCACCCAACTCTCCATTTTTGCCAAATTTATTCAAGATGGTGGATCCACTAACCTCACTCCCATCCCCCGTCCCATTCCACAGAAAATGCTGGGGAGTTCAAATTCCAGCAGGACAATGCACCACACCACAGCTACCTCTACTAAGCTAAGAAAATGGCGAGCAAATAGGTCACTTGGGCTACCTCCACTAACCTGTCATCTGATCGCCACCTCTTCCTAGGAATTGGCGGGAAAAGGCTCAGCCTGTGCTGGATAGGATGGATGTAAGTCTTTATTTTGCAGGCAGTCTTTATTTAAACAATTTGAGGCCATACCTCCATCCAGTGTGTTCACCATGAGAACTGGAGTCCAACTGACCTAGTACACAGTACTGCCACCAGAGGGCGCCATCGTCCTCCCCGTGACGTAATCCAAGATGGCGGTCTGGAGGGGGAAAAATGGCGGGAAAGGGACTCAGCCTGTTCTGGGCTGCTGGAGAGAGTAAGGAGTGCACTTTATGTATTTCGGAACAATTTATTTAGTGGCCGGTTTGACGTAGTATATTTATTACACTGATACAAAACACTCGGTCTGATGTGCTTGGAGTCACAATACACAGTTTACAGACCTGCAAACTACTCGTAAATAATGCAGACAAGCAAACAACTCATAAATTACCGAAATAATGGAGTACACAGCATACAGACGTCAAACTATTCGTAGATCACCGAAATAATGCATGTGTAATGCTATGCAAACACACTCACAACGCCTAAACACCTGAAAATAATGCAGTGCACACAGATCACACAAAAAGCACATCATATCAGCAAACTGTTCCAATGCATGCACGTGCTTTGCAGGGCCAGCCAGAAGCAAGCCATCACTGTCATGCCACTGCTGACGGCAGGTGAAAGTCGTGTTTACAGTTAGAGTTCTTCCAGTGCTATACTGACATCACATATCTCTTTAAACAGTGCCAAGACACTCTCTCGGACATGCACACCCGCATGTTTACCGTTGCTGGTACGAAGCCTCTCCACCTGTGGACGCTGATGTCACAGGTCACACTATAGAAATCTGTTCCAGAACAACATCCACTACTTTCTCCGTAGCGATCCTAATGGGACATAGGGGCTGCTTCTAGCTGTGCTTGTGTGCTTACCTGTCCAGGGTGGCCGACACATCACCGCAAAATGCCCGTGTGCCAACTCATCATCTAAATGGTTCTTAATGTTACACAGACATCTCATGGCTATGTAAAGCAAGAGCCAAGTCAACCTCTCAGAAATTGTAAAGAGCTGCAGAAATAGTTAACGATCGCTTTTGTAAGGGCTTTCGTGATGTCTCAGCTTGTCTGCATGGAAATTCTTGTCCTAACAGAAACTGCTCACGAAAAATAGCGCAGAATAACGCCGAATGCATTCATCCTGATGGTCCTAGCATGACACCCCATCCATCACGTGATATCATTCCTACTTTCAACAAACATCTCCGAAACACAAATCTTCTCACCACTATGTAGAGGATCCTATGTCCCCCCCCCCCCCCCCCCCCAGCTCAAAGGATTTCTTGTGAATGAATGGAGATTTCTGATTGACTCTTAGTGAATTTACCTGCCAAATTATTGATGCTGCTGGTGTGGAAGCACTGTCTACCTTTCTTCCTTTCTGCAGATGAGACTTTCAGTGGCAAAAATTATTTTGTACAGATCATCATATTGCAACGACAACTGAACCCTGCGAAGTGGCCTACAGATCGCCAAATATGGAGAGACCCTTACTCAATTACACTGCTCTGGCACTGAGGGCGGGAGTGTGAATATTAGAGCGTGAAAACAATCTCCAACCTCGCAATATATTGCCGCATAATCTGTCAAGGTAGTAAACATACAATTCGTATCCTGTGCCATACAAAATCACACCTCTTCCATCATTCGTATAGCTGTCGACCGCTAGACACTCTTACATATACTGCAAAGACAGACAGCATAATCACATACACCGTTGGTAGACTCCTCACTGCACTAGATATTTCCTGTGTGGCCAGGTAGTCACCCAGTCACGATGCACGACCAGAGCACCCTCAGCGGACTGAAGTCGCTCTACAAATTTGGGGTGGCTCCCCTCGGCACAAAAGTGTTATTGCTTCTGGCCACGACCTGCTTCCTTGCTTTTCTACACCCACCTCCAGACTCTGGAATTACAAGAACATATGTAATTTCGCATGTTTTGCCAGAATATCATACCATTATCACGATAATTCTCGATCTCAAGCACATACCACTATCGCTTGCATAGCAGTACCACTCACGCAACATAATTTCAAAGATATAGACTGGAAATTATTTCTCTAGAAACCCGAAACTTTAGCGAGGTGGTGCGTGCTGTAAACCACTGAGTAACTAGAAACCTATCCCGTCTGCAAAGACCTTTACATGAAGACTCGAAAAAAAATAGATATAACTATTTCCATTCGCGAATACCAATATCGGTGATGTAACAGATTACAAATCATCCCTATGATTTACAAAGTCAACTAAGATGTTTCTCATGTCTAGAGAACCAGCAAACAAGTCTCCCACCTGTCTTTCACCTGCTAGATGCACACGCCACAATCGATGTTCCCTCAACTAAATAAAGGTACGAAATGTGCAGAAGCAGTCAGCCAGACAATTTACATGGGAGGGAGTAATGGTCCATTGCAAACACACATCCACATTGAATCTTCTCAAATTTCCACGCGATCACGAAAGCCGTCCAACACATACTAAGAATTAGTTCGCTATTCGGCCGTCTAGAGGACGACATGGTTAAGTCAGCTGCATTCCTGCATCCCAACAGGCCTTTCCATTCAGACGTCTCCTGCCGTTAACGGGAAACATAAATCATTCCTGACACAAGCCACTGGCGCTGCACACCAAGCACGCATAGGGAGAATCATCATTCTAGGAAATCGGTTACATATATATTTTATCGCTATACTTACAATTAAGTGCTATATTTGTGGTCTCGGTTGAACGACATTCGACAATGAGCAAAGTATCGGAAATACACCCTTCTGATGGCTGTGGCTCCAGAAAAAGAAATATCTACACCATTTTTATGACTTGACATATTCTTCCCTTTGCTATCACAGTATTCCACGTCAAATCCATACCTTCATTACGACTGGACATGGCGTTGGAACACAAACATGTAGTTTATAAGCCTGATGCTCCAGGCGAACGCGTCACACATCCCCTACTAAATACAATACTTCATCAATAACCGATTGCTGGCGATACGAAATAATACTGACCGAAATCAATGATGGGTGGACATATATCATAAGTTTTCTTGCGAGGGGTACCACTGTGTCTCAGAAAGAGAGGCATAATCGTCTTACAAACCGCCAGATGTTAAAAAACACAACCTTATTACCATCACAAGCGGTCTTGGTTCTACAGGTGCACACAAGCATCCATGTTAAAGGCTATACTGGCTTTATAAATCTCCATATGGTATTATCTCTGAATGAAGTGGTTTTTTTCTAGACAAATACCGTGACACTGAATATAGACGGTGATCGCTGGAATGTATAGTATCAGACCAACAGTGCGGTTACACATTGCCAATGGTGCAACCTCATAATAAAATTACCGCATTTTGAAAGCGATTTGTCTAATGAGTGTGGTATGAAACCGGTATTTGCAACTCCCTGACACTGCCGCCACTAGATATTTCTCCAGTATTTGCAACGCATCTGTCTCGATGCCATGTCAGCGGTTCGGTGTTATATCGACTGGGTTATAGGCGATGCTTGATTGAGAAGGACCACAAACAGTAGTAGATCATGTGCTGATTGAGGTCTTAAGAAATGTACACTAGCTTTTCAGATCTTTAGTGCTACGCTTTTGGTAGAAATGCTGTCTGGGATTTGGAATCAAGTCTTTCCATTCAACCACATAACTGCATTGGAACATATGTAGAAGTCCCTTAATGATTACAGCCTCTAGTGAGTCATATTTCTGGCACTCTCATTCCTCAAAACGGGTCACCTTTCCGAAACCTATCTGCTACAGTAAAATTCCAAAGCCGTTTTAGGTAGTCCCTATGCATCTTTGAACTGCTGCCATTTCTGCAGCTGTACACATGTGGTCGTCCCAATTTAAGCCGAAACTGAGTATAAGTTGGAGAAAGTTATATCTACCACCTTCAGCAACCTGTGTAGAAATAGGCCAAGCTGAGTTAGTGCGACAGGACTGTGTTTTGACCATTCGATGGTTGGCTCAAATGGCTCTGAGCACTATGGGACTTAACTTCTGAGGTCATCAGTCCCCTAGAACTTAGAACTACTTAAACCTAACTAACCTAAGGACATCACGCACATCCATGCCCGAGGCAGGATTCGAACCTGCGTCCGTAGTGGTCGCGCGGTTCCAGACTGTAGCGCCTAGAACCGCTCGGCCACCCCGGCCACCATTCGATGGAAACGGGGACATATTGTTGTAGATCCGTCAACTGTGCACGATGTGTAAGGTCAGCACCCAACTAAGCCTGTTCCTGCAACACGGAGTAGTAAAAAAGACAGTATGGGAACTTGGAGAAGGACAAGGATTTTGCTACTGCATTGTGATGCGTCCCCAAACTACGTACAAGTACTGCTGCCAGAAGCAGATCCGCGTCACTCAGGGCCCATTCACGTCTATCACCCCAACATGCTATCTTTGTTATTCTATACCATCCAACAGAGAAAAATTACGAACTGTGAAAGCTCAACTAACTTTATCCGACAGAGAACGCGATAAGATTTTCAACGCGTCTCTCTCCTTCCATACATTGAAAATAAATACTGTCTGCATGCCAGTATTGAGCACATATGACGATCCTATTAAATATACAGCTATTGATCCATTGCATGGAACAGCATAAAAGTGCATCGCCTGTACTGTAGAAGGATGACCGAGTCCCACATACTATAAGTCAAAGACACCGTCCCTGTGACCCTGTGTCGTTGTTTTTCTGTGCTGTAACACGCTTTGTACACTACCGTACATTTTGCTTTTCCCGCCACGACTTCGTGGTCTGTGTCAGGATCTAAACTGACATTAACATGTTCTGATCCCTTGCTTCTCACAGAAAACTAGACATCGCATGATATAAGTCATTTTATTACTGCTGCAACCATAACACATCATACACACTGGATAATTTTAAACAAAGGACAGTTGCAACATAAGGAAACTGGAAGAGTTTGGCAGTGTTGTGGAGAGTTTCCAAACTGCTGTCCGATTGACGACCTCTACATTGAAACTCATCTGTCACAGTGACGGAATAGCTGATGGTTCTGCATTCCATTCCGACTGATTCCTCATATTGCACTCATGTATGCGACCACTGTTTCGGTGCTAGCCATCCCCAGAAGGTATTGCCCCTCCACCAAAACTCTTTCTCCAACTCGAACAAGCGATGTCAGCCAATAATTATGTGGTAACCAACAGCATACCAGTGGACAGATGGGATGGAAAAGACATCATCGATGTACTGAAATAATAAGCATCACAATTGACAGTGCAAACAATTTTAGTAATTTTACAGTAATTTCATCACTGACCATTGATGCGACAGCATGTTTCTCAATTTCAGTATCACAGCTAAACCGTCCCTTCTCTACTTCGCGAATGTAGATAGATGTCTGTGCAGTAGGTCCATTCATTGTTAATTCTCGTGCATATACATCATCAAAGTATACCAGACAGTGCTCTACGTATTTCTAGCACCTCGAGCATAGTGCTGAATTTATGATCTATCTCTATGTGGATTGGAGTCACAGAGCATTCTCACAGTTTTAGGATAAAATTAGAGACTGGAAGACCCCCTCGCACTGCAGCACTGTTACTG
This sequence comes from Schistocerca americana, assembly GCF_021461395.2. Lineage (NCBI taxonomy): Eukaryota > Metazoa > Arthropoda > Insecta > Orthoptera > Acrididae > Schistocerca > Schistocerca americana. Next base: position 470,431,501 of record NC_060122.1, on the reverse strand, counting down.
ATTAAATCTGCCGCTGAGCAGAAGTAGACCTCTACATTCCGCGTCTTGTGAATGAATGGAGCTTTCCGAGTCCTTTCCCATCCAAGTGCACAAAATTTCTCAAGACACACCCATGTCAAGGAAGTTGGCATTCCTTATTGGTGTATAGTAATAGATGTGAAAGTGCTGTCATCACACTATACTAATAGCAGACAGTTAAGGAGAACAACAAATGGGTGGTTTTTATGTATGATGGAACTCCAAACGGAAGGAGTTCGAAGCATTTTACATAAATCAACTACGTTATCAATTTTGAAGTGTTGTTCTAGTGTCTGGGATCATTATCAGGAGGGTATTGATAATAGGGAACATAAACACATGCACTCCTAAGGCTACAACTTTCCGGACTTGAAACGGACTAGAATGTTAGATCGCTTGCGTTTCCGACCTATCAGTCATATGGAATGTAGCGCTGTTAATAGTCCAATGTAAGAAATATATTTCAAGCGCATGACATACGAGGGCGGTTCAGAAAGTAACCTCCGATTGGTCACAGTGCGGGTTGTGGGGGGAGTAGCGACGCCATCTGTGCGTTCACGCACTCAACAGGTCAGTCGGCATCAAGCCGTGGTCGAGTGAACGTCGTACCTGCGCTAGTTTAGTTTTTGTGGCAGTTTGAAATGTGTGCTGCAATAGAAAACCCCGCCAAATGTGAAGTGCGTGCTGTCATAAGGTTTTTTACAGCCAAAGGATATTCTGCAGCAGCTATTCATCGTGAGCTTTGTGCCGTGTACGGACCAAGAGTTATGAGTGAAGGAGTTGTCCGTGAATGGGTACATTTATTTAAAAGTGGACGAGAAAACGTTCATGATGAAGAGAGGAGTGGTAGACCATCATTGGTGACTGACGAACTCGTTCAGACAGTTGATGCAAAAGTTCGTGAAAATCGACGTTTCTCAATGTCGGAGTTGTCTACTGGTTTTCCACAGATTTCTAAGACTCTCTTGTACGAGATAGTGACAGCGAGATTGGGTTACCGTAAGTTCAGTGCTTGATGGGTGCCCAAAATTCTTACCGACCACCACAAAACTCAAAGAATGGCCTCTGCATTAGACTTTCTGTCACGTTATGAGGATGAAGGAGAACCATTGTTAAACAGAATCGTGACCGGTGACGAAACCTGGATTAAGTACGTGAACCCTGAGACAAAAGAACACTCAAAGATGTGGGCACATTCAAATTCGCCTACCAAACCAAGAAAAGCCTCGCAAGATTTTTCTGCCAGAAAACTGATGGCAACGGTGTTTTGGGATGCCAAAGGGGTGTTGTTGGTTGAATTCATGGAACGTGGTACGACCATTAATCATGACGTGTACTGTGAAACAATAAAAAAGTTACGACGGGCTATACAGAACAAACGCCGTGGTATGCTGACTTCCGGTATCGTTTTTTTGCACGATAACGCCCGTCCTCACTCTGCTCGCAGAACAACGGCCCTTCTTGAGTCCTTCAAGTGGGACGTTATCAACCATCCACCTTACAGCCCAGACCTGGCGCCAAGTGATTATCACCTCTTCATGCATTTGAAGAAATGGCTCGGGTCACAGCGGTTTGATGACGACGAAGAGCTCAAAGATGCGGTCACAGGCTGGCTCCAGGCACAAGCGGGTGATTTTTATGCAGAAGGAATTTCAAAGCTTGTGAAGAGATACGATAAGTGCGTCAATCGCTATGGAGACTATGTAGAAAAATAGTGCAAAGATGTAGTTGTAAGATGTATATTTTAAAATACACTCCTGGAAATTGAAATAAGAACACCGTGAATTCATTGTCCCAGGAAGGGGAAACTTTATTGACACATTCCTGGGGTCAGATACATCACATGATCACACTGACAGAACCACAGGCACATAGACACAGGCAACAGAGCATGCACAATGTCGGCACTAGTACAGTGTATATCCACCTTTCGCAGCAATGCAGGCTGCTATTCTCCCATGGAGACGATCGTAGAGATCCTGGATGTAGTCCTGTGGAACGGCTTGCCATGCCATTTCCACCTGGCGCCTCAGTTGGACCAGCGTTCGTGCTGGACGTGCAGACCGCGTGAGACGACGCTTCATCCAGTCCCAAACATGCTCAATGGGGGACAGATCCGGAGATCTTGCTGGCCAGGGTAGTTGACTTACACCTTCTAGAGCACGTTGGGTGGCACGGGATACATGCGGACGTGCATTGTCCTGTTGGAACAGCAAGTTCCCTTGCCGGTCTAGGAATGGTAGAACGATGGGTTCGATGACGGTTTGGATGTACCGTGCACTATTCAGTGTCCCCTCGACGATCACCAGTGGTGTACGGCCAGTGTAGGAGATCACTCCCCACACCATGATGCCGGGTGTTGGCCCTGTGTGCCTCAGTCGTATGCAGTCCTGATTGTGGCGCTCACCTGCACGGCGCCAAACACGCATACGACCATCATTGGCACCAAGGCAGAAGCGACTCTCATCGCTGAAGACGACACGTCTCCATTCGTCCCTCCATTCACGCCTGTCGCGACACCACTGGAGGCGGGCTGCACGATGTTGGGGCGTGAGCGGAAGACGGCCTAACGGTGTGCGGGACCGTAGCCCAGCTTCATGGAGACGGTTGCGAATGGTCCTCGCCGATACCCCAGGAGCAACAGTGTCCCTAATTTGCCGGGAAGTGGCGGTGCGGTCCCCTACGGCACTGCGTAGGATCCTACGGTCTTGGCGTGCATCCGTGCGTCGCTGCGGTCCGGTCCCAGGTCGACGGGCACGTGCACCTTCCGCCGACCACTGGTGACAACATCGATGTACTGTGGAGACCTCACGCCCCACGTGTTGAGCAATTCGGCGGTACGTCCACCCGGCCTCCCGCATGCCCGCTATACGCCCTCACTCAAAGTCCGTCAACTGCACATACGGTTCACGTCCACGCTGTCGCGGCATGCTACCAGTGTTAAAGACTGCGATGGAGCTCCGTATGCCACGGCAAACTGGCTGACACTGACGGCGGCGGTGCACAATTGCTGCGCAGCTAGCGCCATTCGACGGCCAACACCGCGGTTCCTTGTGTGTCCGTTGTGCCGTGCGTGTGATCATTGCTTGTACAGCCCTCTCGCAGTGTCCGGAGCAAGTATGGTGGGTCTGACACACCGGTGTCAATGTGTTCTTTTTTCCATTTCCAGGAGTGTATTTTTATTTAACTTGGTGTATTTTTTTAAATCAACCGGAGGTTACTTTCTGAACGGCCCTCGTACATACTTCTTCCCAGTTTCTCTACAATAAACAAGTCATTTCCCCACTAACTCTGTAAACAGGACATCTGTCAAGCAGATGTATACACGGGCATTACAGTGTCTGACAAACATCTATCGCTAACTTAGAACCATCTTAGTACTGAAACTGAAGTCTCGATTTTGTACCCGTGATGCGACAAGGGAAAGGAGTACATCGCATAAATCTTCGTTTGTTTAGAGGAATGTGTCACATTTCATCACACTTGAGATGGAAGTCCTCTGATGACCAAGAGGCTTACTGTTAACGATCGCAAGTAGACACTGCTCTAAGACTCACACAGAACACGCAGTTGTACACAAGTCGAATGTAGGCTATGTCACACTACTGATGCATCCTGACAGAACATCAGGAAAAAATGGTCAAATGACCTGCAGCAACTTCTCCTCTCACTCTCTCTCTTTCTAGAATGCAACATCAGTCTACCATTAAATCGTACCTCGTTACAACACCATCTCAACCGACCAATCCATCCACTCCATGTCATCCTTTAATGCAAATGCAAGTAAATTTAGAGGCAGATGGTTCTCTGTCTTCCTGAAAAGCGTCAAATACAGTAGTCAACTAACGTGTATCACTGTTAACTCAATAGACATACAGTAGAATGCTGCCTCGATGGAAAAAAGTGACTGTTTCCCTGGTTCTCTTCGCTTCCATGTAGATGTTTTCTCGGGTTCCTCTGGCTGCCACATGCTTGTTCCCAGGTACAAATTATTCTGCCCCAACCAGAAGACACACAAGTACTACCTCAGTTTCCTTGCATTTCGGTGTATATTTCATAAATATATATACATATTTTCCGCTGGTCTATCGATTTTTTTTATGTCAGTTCTACATATGCGATCATGACATAACCTCTCATTCCATGGTCTAAAATCGGTTGTAAATGTAGTAGAGCTACCTACACCTAGCACAAATGCACTGCTCAGGAGGCACAGTATAGCACTCTACTCGATTATACCCAGTCACCTCCATCCCGCATATTCCACATTTGGAGAGTGTCTGCTCTGTTTTCTGTATGTCTGTGTACGTGCATGTGTTGGGGATGGCTCCCACGACCCGCAGTAGACCCGAATTAGCATTAGAGTGTGGTGTGTGCATCTAGCAGGTGAAAGACAGGTGGAAGACACGTTTGCTGGTTCTCTAGACATGAGAAATATCTTAGTTGACTTTGTAAATTGTAAGGATGATTCGGAATCTGTTACATCACTTACATCGGTATTCGTCAGTAAAAATATCAATTTGCTCTTTTTTTTATTATTTTTCATGTAAAGGTCTTTGCAACCGGGATAAGTTTCTAGTTACTCAGGGGCTTACAGCACGCTCCACCTCACTAAAGTTTCGGGTTTCTAGAGAAATAATTTCCAGTATATATCTTTGGAACTATGTTGGATTATGATATTCTGGCAAACCATTTGAAATTACATATGTTTTTGTAATCCCAGAGTCTGGAAATGGGTGTAGAAAACTAAGGAAGCAAGCAAGTCGGTATGCCAAGGGGAGCCAATCCCGAGTTTGTAGAGCAGTTCTGAGAGTGACTTCGGTCTGCTGAGGGCGATCTGGTCATGCGTTGGTAGTGGATGACTGCCCGAGCTCGTGGGAAATATCTAACGGCCGGAGAATGTGCTTATGCTGTCTGTCTTCACAGTATATGTACGAGTGTCTTGCGGTCGATAGCTAAACGAATGATGCAATACGTGTGATTTTGTATGGCGCAGGATACCAATTCTATGTTTACTACTCGACACGGTACATAGTGATATATTGTCGGGTTAGAGATTTGTTTCACACTCTAAAATTCAAGCTCCCATCCTCAGTGGCAGAGCAGTATAATTGAGTGAGAGTCTTTCCATATTTGACGATCTGTAGGCCACTTTGCAGGGTTCAATTGTCGCTGCAATATGATGATCTGTGCAAAATAGTTTTTTGATGCCAAAGGCCCCATCTGCAGAAAGAAAAAGAAGTCAGACAGTGCTTCCACACCAGCAGCATCAGTAATTTGGCGGGTAAAATCACTAAGAGCTAATCAGAATGCTCCATTAATTCACAAGACACCCTTTTGCTCGGGAAGAGGGGGGGGGGGGCATAGGAGCCTCTACATAGTGGTGAGAGGTTTGTGATTTGGAGATGTTTGTTGAAAGCGGGAAGGGTAACACGTGATGGACGGGGTCACATGTTAGGACCATAAGGATGAATGCATTCGTCGTAATTCTGCGCTATTTTTCGTAAGCATGTTCTGTTAGGACAAGAATTTTCACGCAGACAAGCTGAGACATCATGAAAGCCCTTGCAAAAGCGATTGATAACTATTACTGCAGCATTTAACATTTTCCGAGAGGTCGACTTGGCTCTTATTTTACATAGTCATGTGACATCGGAATAACAGTGAGATCCTTTCAGATGATGAGTCGCCACATGCACATTTCGCGACGATGCGTCAGCCATTCTGGGCAGGTAAGCACGCGTGCGCAGCTAGACGCAGGTCGAAGAACTCCCACTGTAGATACGACTTTCACCTGCTGTCAGCAGCGGCGTGGCAGCGATGGCTTGCATCTGACTGGCCCTGCAAAGCGCGTGCGAGCGTTGGAACAGTTTGCTGATACATTGTGCTTTTTACGTGCTCTGAGTGTTTGTGCACTGCATTATTTTCGGGTGTTTAGGAGTTTTGATTGTGTTTGCATAGCATTACACATGCATTATTTCAGTGATCTACCAGTAGTTTGCACGTCTGTATACTGTGTACTGTATTATTTCGGTAATTTACGAGTTGTTTGTGTGTTTGTTCATCAGTGTACTGCATTATTTGCGAGTATTTTGCAGGTCTGTAAACTGTGTATTGTGACTCAAAGCATGTCAGAGCGAGTGGTTTGTATCAGTGTAATAAATATACTATGTAAAATCCGTCCATAAATAAATTGTTCCAAAATAAATAAAGTGCTCTCCTTCCTCTCTGCAGCAGCCCAGAACAGACAGAGTCCTTTTCCCGCTTTTTTCCCCCTCCAGACTGCCACCCTGGATTATGACACGAGGGGGACGATGGCGCCTTCTGGTGGCAGCACTGTGTACTAGCTCAGTTGCACACCAGACCTCTTGGTGAACGCACTGGATGGAGGTACTGCCTTAAATTGTTTAAATAAAGACTGCCTGCAAAATAAAGACTTACATCCATCCTATCCAGGATAAGCTGAGCCCTTTTCCCACCAATTCCTAGGAAGAGGTGGCGGTCAGATGACTTAGGTTAGTGGAGGTAGCCCAAGTGACCTATTTTCCCGCCATTTTCTTAGCTTAGTAGGGGTATCCGTGGTGTGTTGCGTTGTCCTGCTGGAATTTGAACTTCCCGCAGTTTTCTGGAGGAGGGGAGGGAAGTGAGTTAAGTTAGTGGAGGTAGCCCAATTGACCTATCTCCCTGCCAAACTTTGAACTCTCGCCATGATGTCGTTGCGATGTTGCTATATCTATCGCCGCCATCTTGGATTCGCTATCTTGAATAAATTTGGTAACAATGGAGGGTGGGGTGACACCCTCGAGCAGTCGCTCGACCATGAAATCCAAGTTTTCTGACCTCCCAACTAACTGTCATGGTACTTGCAGTGGATCCTGATGCGGTTTATATTTCCTGTGTGATGGTCTGGATATGGCTCTGAGCACTATCGGGCTTAACTTCTGAGGTCATCAGTCCCCTAGAACTTAGAACTACTTAAACCTAACTAACCTAAGGACATCACACACATCCACGCCCGAGGCAGGATTCGAACCTGCGACCGTAGCGGTCGCGCGGTTCCAGACTGTAGATGGTCTGGATAGGCGTCTGCCTGTTGCACATTACGACCCTCTTCAGCTGTCGGCGCTCTCTAGTCAACATACGAGTTCGGCCTGTACGCTATTGTGCTGTATGTGTCCCTTCAGGTTTCCACTTCACTATGACATCGGAAACAGTGGACGTAGGGATGTTTAGGAGTGTGGAAATCTCGCGTACAGACGTATGACACAAGTGACACCCAATCACCTGATCACGTTCGAAGTCGGTGAGTTCCGTGGAGCGCCGCATTCTGCTCTCTCACGATGTCTAATGACTACCGAGGTCGCTGATATGGAGTACCTGGCAGTAGGTGGCAGCACAATGCACCTAATATGAAACACGTATGCTTTTGAGGGTGTCCGGGTACTTTTGATCACATAGTGTATATGAAAATGAAACCAGGATCAGAGGATTTTTATCACTTGAAATGTAAGCTTCCTATTCGTTAACAATAACAAAAGGGAGCAATGGGGAAAGTGGGAGGGAGACGGAAAGTAGTTGTAACCGAGAGAACTGGTGGTAGGGACGAAAATAAATGTTAGAAGTTGAAATGAACCCGACCCCTTCCTCCCTCCCCCCTATCTCCCCTGCCCGTGGCATCTCTGCTTTCCCCTCTCGCTCTCCCACTCCCCTTCCTCCTCCTCCTCCTCCTCCTCCTCCTCTCTTGGCAGGTCCCCGGACTCGCACACGCTTAGTGAACATTCGCGCGCCGGAGATCATCGCCATTAGTGTCTCGTGTGTGTGCTTCGTTTTGTGTTTCGCGTTCTTTCGCCGTTACAACTCCACAGTTCACATGTGCCGTCGCCGTCCGCCGTGTTTTGTGCGCCGTGTCAACAAGTGTTAGTGTTTTTATCGTCCAGCGTGAACGGCTTCATGTTTATTGTTTTTTGTATCTCCATTTTTTGCACGCCATTTTTTTTGTATTCTCTGTATCACCTCTATGTCATGTTATTGTTCCACTAAAGGCTGAAGAGCAGCGTAATATGCTGCTGCCAGTCCGCCTGTATAGGTGATTAAAATTGCAATAAAGGAAAAAAAAAATGAACCCGACCAATGTCTGCAGACAGCGAAGTGGTGGTCGCTAGTACATTTCTGCCCCTGAAAAACTATTGGTTAACCACAATAAACAAAACTATAGGAAGGAGAAGTTTATAAAAGTAACAATTTTGATTTGTTAAAGTACGTTTCACCTAACGTGAGAGGCAGCTCGCCCCCACAAAGCGAACCGAAAAGGTAAATCTCATAACTGCAGAAAGGAGACTCTTATTGCTGCCGTCGAGAAAGATTGTTCCCCACCCTGTCCGAGAAGCGCCGCTCGGCGTCACCTGTCGTAGTTGTCTACCTCCGAGATTGTTAGTTCATACCAGATGGCGTAATGTTACAGAATTTGCAGCAATCTCGAGCCTAGGCATCTCAACAGAACCAGCAGCATTTAGGGGTTAGCGAATTTTAGTGGGAGAGCAATGCTGGACTAGGAAATTACCGTGCATTGCTTCAGCTACCGTTAACACAACAGCACAAGTGGCTGCATTTGGAGGGTTGCCGCGACTAGGAAGCATGGACAACTGATGAATGGTGTCGCATTGCGTTCAGTGATGAATCGCGGTTCTGCAGTGTCCCAGACGATCGTCTCCGAGAGTGGCGGCAGCTTGGGGAGAGGTCCCACTCTTCCAATATTTTGGAGGGGCACAGCGGGGGTTACTCTTGGCATCATGCTGTGTGGAGCCATCGGGTTCGACTTCACGGCTGGTAGCACCTGAGGGAACTCTAAAGTCACTCTAGCAAATATTCTATAGGAAAATTACAAGGAAAGAAAGATCCCAATGGATAGTTTTAGAACAACTGATAACAGTTCAGAATTCAATTATGATGCAGTAATGAAGAAGTTAGTGGTAATTACCTGTGAAGAATTGCCAACCAATTCAAAGTTTAGTGATCATGAAAATGAAGAGAAAGTCAGCATGAATGTGTAGTGGTTTGCAGACAATCCACGTGTTGCTTTTGTGGAGAATGAAGTCATTTTTACTAGCAGTGATACCAGGTGTCGCTCGTCATTCAGGGATCTAATTGGACTGGCTGTTTTGTGGAGGCAGTAAGAGGCCAAATTTATATGACCATGCCACACTCATCTATCTTGCAAGCCGCAGTAATTCCATTTTCAAACCAGATGATGTAATTTCATTGATGGTAAGTTATGTGTAAGTACGATATGAATAGTTTTTATATTTATTTCTGTTTTTTATTTCCTTACAGCTAACAAACATGTGAAGGATGATAGTCAAGGAATCGGCTGTAACGAAATCAATTTTGGCTCTTGCTATACTCTTAGCATTTGAAGTATCGAACGAGTCACATCTCTTACTAGTAAGTAGTTGTTGCTGACAAATAGCAAATACGATCGAGGAAAAGGCTTCAGTTATTCCTTTTTGTTTTATATCCAAAGCCTTAATTCAACTCATTAGGCGTAGTAATGTTCACTGTGATCTAATTGGGTAGTTACGTATCATTTAAACAATACACATTTCAAACGTGTAAATCAATAAAAACACTACTTTTTAATAATGAAACAATGCTCCCCTCTGAAAAAATATATTAAGGTCAGTTAAAATTAATGAATGAAATAAAAAGACTGATACTCATAATCAAGATCTTTGCCAAGCCATTAAGAAATATAGATATTTGATTTGAATTTTTATTATAATTTTTTGAACATAAGTAGATGTATTTTTAAAATCAACAGGAACAATAAAGTAAATGTAACTACTTTTGTCACTTTTGCGCCTTCTTAATCGAACCCAACCCATCTATCTCTACTCTGCTGACACTCGATAATGGTGTTTTGTTGCTGATCTGTATTTGGTTACAGTATTGGTTCTTGTTATTTATCAGATCTTGCTCTTTTCGGTAATATTTGTTTTCCTGATCAATGCTTAGATTGAATGTTAACCGATTTCAGACCAGTCTAGTGTTCCGGCGTTCATGTTGCACTGCCTTTCGAACGAATCCATGTTAGTAACTTTAAAATCCATGCGACAAAACGTAATAGTATGGTAACGCTTGATTTCCCGCATGCTAAAACAGCTGCCTTCATAAACAACACTATAAATCGTTCTGAACGCCTTCTCCGGGATTACGATTATCTTTTGGGGATTCACTGATAAAATTCATTCACCGCTTTATTCCCCTTTCTGTTCGGTGTGGTAACGTATAAAAGCGCGACATATCAGTGAAAAACGTACGCTCATGACATGGGAGGCAGAGGTGATCAAAATTTAAGAAGTGCAACGACCTAATTTGTTGCTCGATCTTGAACAGATATTACCCATAAACGTGACAAAATACATTCATCGCTTCATTTGTCTTTCCGTTCAGTGTGGTAACGTACGAAAGAGCATCATATCAGTGAACTATGTACGCTCGTGATAAGAGATCCAGAGATAATCAAAGTGAGGAAGTCCAATGACCTAATTTGTAGCCACTTGAAGACTACTTCACCTTGAATTGGTATTTGCCGTCTATGTGACAAAATAAATTCACCGATTTCTTTATCTTTCTATTCCGTCTGGTGACGTATGAAAACTCTTCATGTCAGTGACCGATGTGGGCTCATGATAAGAGGTCCACAATTAAAGTGTAGAAAGTCTAATGACCTAATTTGTAGCGACTCGAAGATTGCATCATTTTTAAACAGACATTTTCCATCCACGATGTCCAGTTCAGAGACCCACTGATTAGGAATCAGTGACGAGGCACGAGAACACTTTACATTATCGAATCACCTGTTAATCGCTGGGGCGTGTCGTGTGGCGCGACGTTCGCCTTGAACTCTGATGTTCGGAAATCAGGTGCACGCCTTCTTTCAACGTCCAAAGGTTCATCATCCGAAACTAGCTTGATTCTTAGTTGCAGCAAATGACTATGTCACCAGTGCCGAACTACATTCTTCCAAGCAGGTAATTTCGCGTACACTACCTTGTCACTGATGCCGCAACACCTCCTCCATGTGGCCTGAAAAGTAACTAGACCCATTTTATTTGAAGCTCAAGCAGTTTTTTCATCTGTTCAAAAATGGTTCAAATGGCTCTGAGCACTATGGGACTCAACTGCTGAGGTCATTAGTCCCCTAGAACTTAGAACTAGGTAAACCTAACTAACCTAAGGACATCACAAACATCCATGCCCGAGGCAGGATTCGAACCTGCGACCGTAGCGGTCTTGCGGTTCCAGACTGCAGCGCCTTTAACCGCACGGCCACTTCGGCCGGCTTTTCATCTGTTCTATTAGCTAGTCTTCAGAATAGGAAAATGGAGGAGGGCGTACCGTATGTAAGGAAGGGAGATTAGAATAGTGAGATCATTAGGGCACTGGATCATTTGGATGGCGAAGGAAATACGGTCATGTTCTCGTCGAAGGAACGGCCCTTGCGCTATTCAGAGAAACTTCAGTAATGTAAATCAGAATTGCCAGGCAGTGATTAGGAAACAGCGCTGGTAGCTGAGCGAGTTTATCAAAGGACGAAGGGGTACTACGTGTGTCGAGTTCTGCGTTAGTCAAGGAGGGGGAGGCACGTGTCTCTCTCAGTAAAGGAGCATCTGTGAAAGGTGACGCAGGTTGAAGACCAAGGCGCTCTTATCAGTATTGCTAAACATTGAAGAAACAGAAGGACGATAGGAGTATAATTCTTCCGTCGGTGACAGGATCATTGAAGCCCTCGGAACTTGAACAACGAGTAGCTGAACTATAGTATAGACTACACTAGGGTAGTGTGTCTGACACTGAAACTGGAAAACAGACATCGCAAAGTCTGAGAAGGACGTGCACGTCTACTGCAGAGTTTGCCAGCCATGTATATTGCTTTTTCATGCCCTCTGTGTTATCGTTGAGTTGTTAAGAATGGAGCACAAGCAAGGCTAGGGAGGATGGGCAGGAAGAAAACCACAATTTTTGTGAACGACACCTCCTCGCAGTGGTCTACAGTGATTTAGGGAAATCGCAGTAAATTTAAATCCGAGTGGTAGGATATGAACTTCAAACGCTCTGTTTCAGCACATAAATGCTTGATGGTCCTACGTTTCTTACACTTTCGTAGCAAGCCTGTGGTCTAAACGATTCACAGGCTCCAATCTGACATTGGAAATTGGGAGTTTGCATTCGTTTGCTAAAGGGAAGTCGCTATTTTTCACAAATGGCGGGTGGCTAACGACAAGTCCGGATACGGGGTTCGGTTCTGAATGGGTGGTGGGGGGGGGGGGGGGGGGGGAGGGCGGGTGAGGCAGGTTAGAGGGGTGAATGAACTACAGTTTCACCTATATCTACGTCTACATACGTACTCCGCAAGCCACTGTATGGTGCATGCCAGAGAGTGCCTTGTACCACTACTAATCATGTCTTCTGCTGTTCCACTCGCAAACGGTGAGAGGGCAAAAACGACTATATACATACCTTTGTACGAGCATTGATTTTTGTTAAATAGCTCCACAGTCGCCGGTCGGTGTGGCCGAGCGTTTCTAGGCGCTTCAGTCTGGAACCGCGCGACCGCTACGGTCGTAGGTTCGAATCCTGCCTCGGGAATGGATGTGTGTGATGTCCTTAGGTTAGTTAGGTTTAAGTGGTTCTAAGTTCTAGGGGACTGATGACCTCACCTGTTAAGTCCCATAGTTCTCAAAGCTATTTGAACCAGCTCCACCGTCTTAAGTGAAATGTACGTTTTAGAATCGTTGTACGCAGTAGAACCGTTCTACAATCAGTTGCAAATGCTCTCCCTGTCTATCCGCACTCTTCCATCCTCCCCCACACAAATATTTCTACCTGTCACCCACGCTTTTAACGTGCCACAGATACCCACAATTTTAATAATAATGATAAAATATGTAAAATGTTTAATGCAGTAATAATAGTTTGCTATATCAACACGTAATGCATTGCTTTACCATAATAACCAAGAAATTGCAATTCAGAAAAGTGCAGCGTCTGAAAAGCAATCCTCCGAATAAATTCAAGAACATGTGTCATGCAATTAATAGAACTGTAGTAGTAAATGGCCATCATTTACACGATATAAAATGGAAGTATGCAGTCACCGTTATCATTACTTCATTTAGCCCTACATTTATAAACAGAAAGCTGCAGGCTATGAATATGTGAGCGTATAACTGGAAAAATTCCTGAATCTTTCAGTCGTTTCCACCTGCTTGCGGGAAGTCTGTCTCCTTTTTTTGTGGGTGTTTCCCTTTTTGCCTTATCTTACTGAATTTCCAGTTGTTTGTCGATTTTACCTGTGGACTTACGAAACGTGTCCGATTTGGTGTAGATACCGGGTACGATCAGTCTGGGAATGTGAGCCTCCACTTGCCTACAATGTTACCAGTCATGTGGTAAGCTCATTCACGTGGGAAGACCTTAAGACAAGTAACTGAAAGGTATCCTTTGTTGACTGTAATGTAATTCATAGAATTGCTTGTCATTTTCGAGACTGCTAATTTTTATGTTGTATTGTATTGTATGTTAACCGGGGACCTAGAAACGACGGAGAGGCTCCGTCCCCGCCGCAGCCGCAGTGGTCCACAACCCCACGACGACTACTGCAGCCCACTTCACCCCTCTGCGCCCCACACCGAACCACTCTTTCAGGGTTGCTGTGCGGTTCGGCCCCCGGTGGACTCTCCCAGACGAGTGAAACCCGTATGTTTGCGTGGTAGAGTAATGGTGGTGTACGCGTACGTGGAGAACTTGTTTGCTCAGCAATCGCCGACATAGTGTAGCCGAACACCAAAAAATACTTAATGTAGAGTAATGAAATTTCGGAAATACATTCTAGGTAACATACGTAAGTAATTAACATCGCAGTATCACAGGTTAATGTAAACGAAAGATAAGCCGTCGCAAATCTGAAATGCTAGTACATTAATAACTGGTGTAGCCCCCAGAATGTTGAATACAAGCAAGCAAACGTGTATGGATTTTATTGAACGAGTGCCGGACATCACTATGTGGGATGGAGTTCCATGCCTGTTGCACTTCTTCGATACAGGAACCGTTAACGCTGTTTGTGGGTGACGCTGGAGTTGTCGTCCGATAATGCCTCCATATGTGCTCCACGGTGACAGATATGATGATCGAGCAGGCCAAGACACTCTGTAGAGAAAGTTGTGTAACAACAGCGGTATGTGGGCGAGCATTATCCTGTTGGAAAACACACCCTGGAATGCTGTTCATGAATTGCAACACAGCGGGTCGAATCACCAGACTGATGTGCAAATTTGCCGTCAAGGTGTGTGGGATAGCTACCAGCGTGCTCTTGTCGTCATACGAAGTAGTACCCCACTCCATAACTCCACGTGTAGATCCAGTCTGTGTAGACCGCAGACAGGTTGTCTGCAGGTCCTCAACTGGCACCTTCTGACCAACACAGGGCCATCACTGGCACCGAGGCAGAACCAGCTTTTATCAGAAAATACCTCCACCCTGCCGACCAAGTCGCAAGTGGTGATTTTTTGGGGTCAGTGGAATGCACGCTAAAGGGCATCTGGCACGGAGCTGTCGTTGAAGTAACCGATATGTAACAATTCGTTATGTGTGTGCCAACTGTTGCTCAAAAAGTGCTGCTCCAGACGCAGTAGATGCGCCAATGGCTTACGGCGAACACAGTGCCCTTCCCTCTCGGCAGTGCCCGTGGCCGTCCAGAGCCCTCACTTCTTGTGACCTGACGTTCTCGTGCCCACCGCTTCTCGCAGCCGTATTACACTATCCCGTTCAAACTCTGTGAAATGTTGATCTGGCGTCTTTGTCGCTTTAAAGGCATTCTTGACTATCACCTCACGTCCAGTCTCAAAGGTGACTAACGCTCACGTCCGTTACAGCGTGTATTTAAACCAAACCTGATTTGCATGATCATAGTGGCTCAACTAGCGCCACTCTTATGCGACTGGCACGAAATTTGAACAGATATCATCTTACAGATATAGAAACACGCCTACTAACTTTAATTTAAATCGCACAACTCCCTGGTGTTGCGATTTTTTTCTTTCATTGTAATTGGTACATGTCAAAGCATAGTGACTACTATCGCTTACATGACCACCTGCCATTAGCAAGACTCTTTACTGGGTGCTGTTTGAAATATTCGAACGATTCCAGAAATTTATCACTTGTTATGCAACACTTTCTTTGGCAACGCGCAATATGTCTAATTTTGCTCCATCCAAGAGGTTTTTTTCGCGTTTCCGGGAAATTCCAAGTTGGAGGGAGAAATCGCCCCGTGGTACTCACGACTGTAATATTCTACTCTTACTCGGCATTTCTAATGGCGCCCACTTGCTTTTCGTCTGCCCTAGCCAACACACTGTGCCTTCTGCACAGTTGTTAAACTACTCTCATTCAACTTTCTGGCAGATTAAAACTGGGTGCCGGACCGAGACTCGAACTCAGGACCTTTACCTTTCGCGGGCAAGTGCTCTACCAACTGAGCTACTCAAGCACGACTCACGCCCCGTTCTCACAGCTTTACTTCTGCCAGTACCTCGTCTCCTATCTTCCAAACTTCACAGAAGCTCCCCTGCGAACCTTGCAGAACTAGCACTCCTGAAAGAAAGGATATTGCAGAGACATGGCTTAGCCACAGCTAAGTCCTGAGTTCGAGTCTCGGTCCGGCACACAGTTTTAATCTGGCATAAAGTTTCATATCAGCGCACACTCCGCTGCAGAGTGAAAATCTCATTCTGGAAACATCCCCAAGGCTGTGGCTAAGCCATGTCTCTGCAGTATCCTTTCTTTCTTTCAGGAGTGCTAGTTCTGCAAGGTTCGCAGGAGAGCTTCTGTGAAGTTTGGAAGGTAGGAGACGAGGTACTGGCAGAAGTAAAACTGTGAGGACGGGCCGTGAGTCGTGCTTGGGTAGCTCAGTTGGTAGAGAACTTGCCCGCGAAAGGCAAAGGTCCTGAGTTCGAGTCTCGGTCCGGCAAACAGTTTTAATCTGCCAAAAAGTTTCATATCAGCGCACACTCCGCTGCAGAGTGATAATCTCATTCTACTCTCATTCGTTTTATACGTCCTGGTAGGTTCTACTTTTCTACTGTTTATAAGTCTTTGATAAACATTTGTCTGAACTTTATTAAAAGCACTAACTCTGGCAGCAGATTTCGTCTTCGGTTTGCTTTAAGTACCACTAGGATTTCTGTTTCGAAACGCTGTGAACTAATGACACCAAGCCTTCTTCGTTGGTAGAATCCAAGTTAGACGACCAATTATGAACACATCAGTAAAGCTGAAAGTTGAACTACGTAGCTCTACTGCAGTCTCGGGATTCAGTAACATTGGTCCGCCCCATTAAAGTCAGTATAAGTTGAAAATTCGTGGTGGCTGACTGCCTCTCCCACAATAAATTGCTAGAAACATTAATAGTAGGTACATCTTTTCGAGAATATCACTTACTCTGACCTATAAGTAAATGACACTGAGGTTATCATTGTCGAATGCTTAGAGAATGCTCACTATCTAGTATGCCAATGCTGATGGCCCTGAAACAGTAGGTGTCACACTGGTGCAGACATATTTGGTTCTGGATCTCCGGTTCCAGGTTACGGCACCATTCTCACAAGATAAATAACCGTACTGTCCTATTAAGATAATACCATAATCACTCTTAAACTGAAGACTTTATGTAAGTAAAGTATCCGTCCTCCTACCTAAAGTGTTTGGGAGAGGATGTGAATCTGATCGGAGTGTATGGCTCAGCCTCTGTTTATCAGATGTGCAGTCTGCCATCTTATAACAGACAGTGTATCATTAAGACATTTTTACAAACGATTGGAGGTTTTTAATACACACGAACCATCTGTTTTGTCAACAAAGCCAAACAGTCTGAAGGAATATGCTAACATATGTACCTGGCGGGATCGTCGCAAAGATTTCGTTTACGAGAAAAGACGTCGTTGAAACAGGATGTCTCTCCTCGTAGTCGTCAGTCGCATTTTCTCTGGTATTTCTGGAGATATCTGCAATTTCGTTTTTGCAGTGTGTAGCTGCAGTCGGCTCAAACATATATTGGTCATCGTGTCTTTCATACGAATCCCATTGTCGACGGGAAGAGTGGTCCCAAATAAGTGTAGCGCGATATTCGTTTTATCGAAATGTATTAACAGGGACAGTAAAACACGAAAAATATCTGTACTCGAGCAACGAATAAGCAGCGCTACTGCATGAGGGCCAGGGTGGTGCTGTCACTGCTAGAGTGCTGGTTGGTTGTTCAGCTGATTTGGGGGAAGGGACCAAATAGCGAGGTCATCGGGCCCATCGGATTAGGGAAGAATGGGGAAGGAAGTCGGCCGCGCAGTTTCAGAGGACTCATTCCGACATTTGCGTGAAGTTCTTTAGGGAAATCACGGAAAACCTTAATCAGAATGGCTGGACGAAGGTTTGAACCGTCGTCCTCCCAAATGCGAGCCCAGTGTGCCAACCACTGCGGTACCTGGCTCGGCGAAGTGCTGGATATTCTGGTTATTCATCTTGTTTTACTGAACCCTGCTAATATGGGACCGCTCTATCGAATGGGCACATAAAATCCTGCTTCAAAAATCATTTTGTTCGTAACGGGAGCAAACCGACGCTTTCCGTCGACATTGGTCGTCGTATGAAAGGCTTGACAAGTAATATTGACGTCGGCTTCGTATGACACATTGCAAAAACGACATTTCAGATATCTGGCAAAAAAAAAAAAAAACAGAAAATAAGCTCAAATGGCTCTAAGCACTGTGGGACTTAACATCTGAGGTCATCAGTCCCCTAGACTTAGAACTACTTAAACCGAACTAACCTAAGGACATCACACACATCCATGGCCGAGGCGGGATTCGAACCTGCGACCGTAGCAGCAGCGCGGTTCCGGACTGAAGCGCCTGGAACCGCTCGCCCACAGCAGCCGGCAGAAAATAGGCCTCACAACACTTGGGGGCAGAGACCCTTTATATAGAGAAGGTGTACAAAAATATGGAAACATCAAAAACACATTTCCACGCCCAATATAGCGTAGGAAAGCCGTTGGCATTCAAAACAGCTCCCAGTCCCAATGGGTAAATACAGGTGTGGTTTTCAGGAAAATCTTATAGCATCCTTCCTGCAAAATAGTGCCAAGTTCAGGTAACGATAATGAAGGTGGATGGCGATTGTTGTGTTGGCAGAAGAGCCAACACCGTGTTACGAAGGGAGGCCGAAATGCACGCGTTTTAGCTCACGCGGGCTTGTGTGAGGAGGGAAGAACTATACTGACGTGAGGTCTGGAACTTGACAAGGAATTAGAGTTCAGAAAGAGGACGTAATTAGTTTGATACTTAACTTTAATCCATTAATGATGAACGCGCTCTTGACGGTACATGATTCACAATATCATCTGTTCAGAATTATTACCAGGTTGGATTAATAGAAGAGATAGACATGATCCAGCGAAAAGCAGCGCGATTCGTCATGGGGACATTTAGTCAGCGCGAGAGCGTTACGGAGATGCTGAACAAGCTCCAGTGGCGGACACTTCAAGAAAGGCGTTACGCAATACGGAGAGGTTTATTATCGAAATTACGAGAGAGCACATTCCGGGAAGAGATGGGCAACATATTACTACCGCCCACATATATCTCGCGTAATGATCACAAGGAAAAGATCCGAGAGACTTACAAGCAGTCGTTCTTCCCACGCACAATTCGTGAATGGAACAGGGAAGGGGGGATCAGATAGTGGTACAATAAGTACCCTCCGCCACACACCGTAAGGTGGCTCGCGGAGTATAGATGTAGATGTAGATAGTAACTGAATATGGCATCTTGCTAGGTCGTAGCAAATGACGTAGCTGAAGGCTATGCTAAACTGTCGTCTCTGCAAATGAGAGCGTATGTAGTCAGTGAACCATCGCTAGCAAAGACGGCTGTACAACTGGGTTGGTTGGTTGGTTGGTTTGGGGAAGGAGACCAGACTGCGTGGTCATCGGTCTCATCGGATTAGGGAAGGATGGGGAAGGAAGTCGGTCGTGCTCTTTCAGAGGAACCATCCCAGCATTTGCCTGGACTGATTTAGGGAAATCACGGAAAACCTAAATCAGGATGGCCGGACACGGGATTGAACCGTCGTCCTCCCGAATGCGAGTCCAGTGTCTAACCACTGCGCCACCTCGCTCGGTTTGTACAACTGGGGGGAGTGCTAGGGAGTAGACTAGACCTGTCGTGTGGCGGCGTCCGGTCTACAATCACTGATAGTGGCGACACGCGTGTCCGACGTGTACTAACGGACCGCGGCCGACTTAAAGGCTACCACCTAGCAAGTGTGGTGTCTGGCGGTGACACCACAGCGATCTCGCACCGTCCTCTCCAAAGTAGACCATAAAAGCTTAAAGACTGAGATCTGTTGACTGTGGTGGCCAGAAGAGATCAGTCAAATCGTCTTCGTACTCATAAAACCAGTCCTGGACGCTGCTAGCTGTTTGAACAGGGGCCCCGTCGCCTTGGGACACAGTATCACTATTGGAGAACGATTGTACTGTGGGATTCATCTGATCAGCCAAAATGATCACGGAATCCTTGGCAGTAATGTGACCTTGCAGAATAACCATGGCGCCCATGGAGTACCACGATATTGCTTCACAGATCGTCATGTTACCATCTTGGCAGTAAGAGTCTGCAGCACAGGCTTGGGATGTCATACAACCCTCGGCCAGAAGTTGGAAACAGTCTGCAGCAAAATTTATCCAACGAAATACGTTTCTTACATGGCTCCATAGTCCAGATTTTATGGTTCGATTTCACGTTTTCCTGTCACGGCATTTGGTTTTAGAATTCCAGCTCGCCCTGCAGTCAGAGGGTCTCAATCAGAGACTCAGACGGTTCTGCGACCGTGTAGGCTGCAGATTCCTCGGCTTGCGTCAAAGGGTGGTTGGGTTTCGGGTTCCGCTGAATAGATCAGGTGTCCACTATACGCAGGAGGCGGCTACACGGGTAACAGGGGCTGTGTGGCGTGGACTGGGCGGTTTTTTAGGTTAGAGGGTCTCGGGAAAACTCAACAAGGGCTTCAGGCACAAAGGGTGCAGGTCGAACACAGAAAGAACGTAGATATAGGAACCATCGGTATAACAGTTGAGAGCTCCAAGCGCTAATAGAAAGCACTGATGCTCAAGGCGATATAGGCACTGAAAGCTGGCTAAAGCCGGAGATAAGCTCAGCCGAAATTCTTGCGAAGAACCTAACGGTGTTCCGAAAGGATAGGCTAAACACGGTTGGCGGTGGCGTGTTTGTTGCTGTTAGAAGTAGTTTATATTGTCACGAAATTGAAGTAGATAGTTCGTGTGAGTTAGTATGGGCAGATATCATTGTTTGTAACCGGAATAAAATAATAATTGGATCCTTTTACCGACCTCCCAATACAGATGATACAGTTGCTACAAGATTCAAAGAAAACTTGAGTTTGATTTCAAACACATACCGGATTCGTACGATTATAGTTAGTGGTGGCTTTAACTTACCCTCGATATGCTGGCGAAAATACATGTTCAATTCCGGAGGTACGCATAAAATACCATCCGAAATTGTGCTGAACGCATTCTCTGAAAATTTTTTCGAGCAGTTAGTTCAGGAGCCCACGCGAATAGTAAACGATTGTGAAAACACACTTGACCTCTTAGCAACAAATAATCCTGAGTTAATAACGAGCGTCAAAAAGGATACGGGGGTTAGTGAACACAGGGTTGTCGTAACGAGACTGAATATTGTGACACCCAAATCCTCCAAAAATAAACGAAAACTATACCTATTCAAAAAAGCAGATAAAAATTCACTTGACGCCTTCCTAAGAGACAATCTTCATTCCTCCAAATTAATGATATAAGTGTATACCAGATGTGGCTTGAATTCAGAGAAATAATATCGGCAGCAATTGAGAGATTTTTATCAAATAAACTATCAAAATACGGAGCTGATTCTCCTTGGTACACAAAACGGGTCAGAACACTGTTGCAGAGACAACGAAACAAACATGCCAAATTTAAACAGACGAAAAACCTCCAAGGTTGGCGATCTTTTACAGAAGCTCGAAATTTAGTGGGACTTGAATGCGAGATGCTTATAACAGTTTCCACAACGGAACTTTGTCTCGATACCTGGCAGAAAATACAAAGAGATCCTGGTCGTATGTGAAGTATGTTAGCGGCAATAAACAATCAAAGCTTTCTTTGCGCGATAGCAATGGAGATACTATCGAAGACGGTGCTGCCAAAGTAGAGTTACTAAACACAGGGTTCTGAAATGCCTTCACGAAAGAAGACGAAGTAAATATTCCGGATTTTGAATCAAGAACAGCTGCCAACAGGAGTAGCGTAGAAGTAAATATGCACGGAGTAGTGAAGTAACTTAAATCACTTAAGCAAGTCTCCTGGTCCAGGCTGTATACCAATTAGGTTCCTTTCAGAGTATTCTGATGCATTAGATCAATACTTGACAATCATATACAACCGTTCGCTCGACGAAAGATCCGTACCCAAGGCTGGAAAGTTGCACAGATCACACAAATGTTCAAGAAAGATAGTAGGAGTAATCCACTTAATTACAGGCCCATATCATTAACGTCGATATGCATCAGGATTCTGGAACATATGTTGTGTCCGAACATTATGAATTACCTCTAAGAAAACGGTCTGTTGACAGACAGTGAACATGGATTTAGAAAACATCGTTCTTGTAAAACACAACTAGCTCTTTATTCGCATGAAGTGTGAAGTGTTGAGTGCTATTGACAAGCGATTTCAGATCGACTCCGTATTTCTGGATTACCAGAGGGCTTCTGACACTGTAGCACACAAGCGGCTTGTAGTGAAACTGCGTGCTTATGGAATATCGTCTCATTTATGTGACTGGATTTGTGACTTCCTGTCCAGTTCGTAGTAATTGACGGAAAGTCATCGAGTAAAACAGAATTAATTTCTGGCGTTCCCCAAGATAGTGTTATACGCCCTTTGCTGTTCCTTATCAATATGAATGATTTGTGAGACAATCTGAGCAGCCGTCTTGTTTGCAGATGACGATGTCGTTTATCGACTAATAACGTCATCAGAAGGTCAAAACAAACTGCAAAACGATTTAGAAAAGATACCTGAATGGTGCGAAATTGGCAGTTGACCCTAAATAACGAAAAGTGTGACGTCATTCACATGAGTGCTAAAAGGAATCCGTTAAACTTCGGTTACACGATAGATCAGTTAAATATAAGGGCGGCAATTTCCACTAAATACGTTGTTGTTGTTGTGGTCTTCAGTCCTGAGACTGGTTTGATGCAGCTCTCCATGCTACTCTATATTGTGCAAGCTTCTTCATCTTCCAGTACCTACTGCAACCCACATCCTTCTGAATCTGCTTAGTGTATTCATCTCTTGGTCTCCCTCTACGATTTTTACCCTCCACGCTGCCCTCCAATACTAAATTGGTGATCCCTTGATGCCTCAGAACATGTCCTACCAACCGATCCCTTCTTCTGGTCAAGTTGTGCCACAAAATTCTCTTCTCCCCAATCCTATTCAATACTTCCTCATTTGTTATGTGATCTACCCATCTAATCTTCAGCATTCTTCTGTAGCACCACATTTCGAAAGCTTCTATTCTCTTCTTGTCCAAACTATTTACCGTCCATGTTTCACTTCCATACATGGCAACGCTCCATACAAATACTTTCAGAAATGACTTCCTGACACTTAAATCTATGCTCGATGTTAATAAATTTCTCTTCATCAGAAACGCTTTGCTTGCCATTGCCAGTCTACATTTTATATCCTCTCTACTTCGACCATCATCAGTTATTTTGCTCCCCAAATAGCAAAACTCCTTTACTACTTTAAGTGTCTCATTTCCTAATCTAATTCCCTCAGCATCACCCGAGTTAATTCGACTACATTCCATTATCCTCGTTTTGCTTTTGTTGGTGTTCATCTTATATCCTCCTTTCAAGACACTATCCATTCCGTTCGACTGCTCTTCCAAGTCCTTTGCTGTCTCTGACAGAATTACGATGTCATCGGCGAAACTCAAAGTTTTCATTTCTTCTCCATGGATTTTAATACCTACTCCGAATTTTTCTTTTGTTTCCTTTACTGCTTGCTCAATATACAGATTGAATAACATCGGGGAGAGACTACAACCCTGTCTCACTCCCTTCCCAACCACTGTTTCCCTTTCATGTCCCTCGACACTTATAACTGCCATCTGGTTTCTGTACAAATTGTAAATAGCCTTTCGCTCCCTGTAAATCACCCCTGCCACCTTCAGAATTTGAAAGAGAGTATTCCAGTCAACATTGTCAAAAGCTTTCTCTAAGTCTACAAATGCTAGAAACGTAGGTTTGCCATTTCTTAATCTAGCTTCTAAGATAAGTCGTAGTGTCAGTATTGCCTGACGTGTTCCAACATTTCTACGGAATCCAAACTGATCTTCCCCGAGGTCGGCTTCTACTAGTTTTTCCATTCGTCTGTAAAGAATTCGTGTTAGTATTTTGTATCTGTGACTTATTAAACTGATAGTTCGGTAATTTTCACATCTGTCAGCACCTGCTTTCTTTGGGATTGGAATTATTATATTCTTCTTGAAGTTTGAGGGTATTTCGCCTGTTTCATACATCTTGCTCACCAGATGGTAGAGTTTTGTCAGGACTGGCTCTCACAAGGCCGTCAGTAGTTCCAATGGAATGTTGTCTACTCCCGGGGCCTTGTTCCGACTCAGGTCTTTCAGTGCTCAGTCAGACTCTTCACGCAGTATCGTATCTCCCATTTCATCTTCATCTACATCCTCTTCCATTTCCATAATATTGTCCTCAAGTACATCGCCCTTGTATAAACCCTCTATATACTCCTTCCACCTTTCCGCCTTCCCTTCCTTGGTTAGAACTGGGTTTCCATCTGAGCTCTTGATATTCATACAAGTGGTTCTCTTCTTTCCAAAGGTCTCTTTAATTTTACTGTAAGCAGTATCTATCTTACCCCTAGTGAGATAAGCCTCTACATCCTTACATTTGACCTCTAGCCATCCCTGCTTAGCCATTTTGCACTTCCTGTCGATGTCATTTTTGAGACGTTTGTATTCCTTTTTGCCTGCTTCATTTACTGCATTTTTATATTTTCTCCTTTCATCAATTAAATTCAATATTTCTTCTGTTACCCAAGGATTTCTACTAGCCCTCGTCTTTTTACCTACTTGATCCTCTGCTGCCTTCACTACTTCATCCCTCAAAGCTACCCGTTCTTCTTCTACTGTATTTCTTTCCCCCATTCCTGTCAATTGTTCCCTTATGCTCTCCCTGAAACTCTGTACAACCTCTGGTTCTTTCAGTTTATCCAGGTCCCATCTCCTTCAATTCCCACCTTTTTGCAGTTTCTTCAGTTTTAATCTACAGTTCATAACCAATAGATTGTGGTCAGAGTCCACATCTGCCCCTGGAATGTCTTACAATTTAAAACCTGGTTCCTAAATCTCTCTTACCATTATATATTCTATCTGAAACCTGTTAGTATCTCCAGGCTTCTCCCATGTATACAACCTTTTTTTATGATTCTTGAACCAAGTGTTAGCTATGATTAAGTTGTGCTCTGTGCAAAATTCTACCAGGCGGCTTCCTCTTTCATTTCTTAGCCCCAATCCATATTCACCTACTACGTTTCCTTCTCTCCCTTTTCCTACTACCGAATTCCAGTCACCCATGACTATTTAATTTTCGTCACCCTTCACTATCTGAATAATTTCTTTTATTTCATCACGGGAATTACAATTACGAACAACTTAAATTGAAAGGAACACACAGAAAAAGTTGTGGGGAAGGCTTTTTATTGACAGGACACTAAGAAAATGTAACAGATCTACTAAGAAGACTGCCTACACTACGCTTGACCGTCCTCTTTTAGAATATTGCTGCGCCGTGTAGGATCATTACCAGACAGGTCTGACGGAGTACATCGAAAAAGCTCAAAGAAAGGCAGCACGTTTTGTATTATCGCGAAATATGGAAGAGAGTATCACTGAAATGATAGAGGATTTGGGCTGGACACCATTAAAAGAAAGGCGTTTTCCGTTGCCACGGAAACTTCACACGAAATTCCAATCACCAATTTTCTCCTCCGAATGCGAAAATATTTTGTTGACAACGACTTTCATAGGGAGAAACGATCACCACGATAAAATAAGGGAAATCAGAGCTCGTACGGAAAGATATAGGTGTTCGTTCTTTCCGCGCGCTATACGAGATTGTAGTAATAGAGAATTGTGAAGGTGGTTCGATGAACCCTCTGCCAGGCACCTAAATGTGTTTTTCAGAGAATCCTTATAGATGTAGATGAATTCCCAGCTTCTGGAGCCTCCTTCGTTTTATTTTGGTGCTGAAGGAGTTCGCGACTGCGACATTTCAGCTCTACGGCTGTCGTCCTCTTATTTTTTGTCACAGTTCTCTTCAATGACCGTCTTTCATGGTCACTCAACACTCATTTTCGTCCATTTTGTGACTTAGCGGATGAAATTTTCCCGCTTTCTACGTATGCTCCATCTTCCATACGATGCCACTTGAAACATCAAACACTTCGGTTACCTTGGTTATGGAAGCATCCAACATACGAGCACCAACAATTTGGCCACATTCGAATTCACTAAATTCCTGTATAATGCACTCACAACTACACACAACACTGTTCTGACCACTACTGGCACTTGAAATGTACTGAGAGAATTCCACAATTGCTGTTCGTGGTCGAATACTACAGCTACTAGCCTGCTTCTCTCTTCGTGTTTCCATATTTGTGTCCAAAAAACAACAAACACCGTCCGAATAGGCCTTGAAGGCCAAACTATAACGACCGGCCACCGTGTCAAACTCGGCCGTTACACGTCAACGCCGGCCGGAGCGGCCGAGCAGTTCTAGGCGCTACACTCTGGAACCGCGCGACCGCTACGGCCGCAGGTTCGAATCCTGCTTCGGGCATGGATGTGTGTGATGTCCTTAGGTTAGTTAGGTTTAAGTAGTTCTAAGTTGTAGGGCGCTGACGACCTCAGAAGTTAAGTCCCACAGTGCTCAGAGCCATTTGTACCAATTGACGTCAACGGATGCGGACCGGCCGGAGTGGCCGTGCTGTTCTGGGCGCTACAGTCTGGAGCCGAGCGACCGCTGCGGTCGCAGGTTCGAATCCTGCCTCGGGCATGGATGCGTGTGATGTCCTTAGGTTAGTTAGGTTTAATTAGTTCTAAGTTCTAGGCTGCTGATGACCTCAGAAGTTAAGTCGCATAGTGCTCAGAGCCATTTGAACCATTTGTTGAACGGATGCGGATACGGAGGGGCATGTGGTCAGCACACCATTCTACCGATGTTGCCAGTTTTCGTGACCGGTGCCTCTACTTTTCAATCAAGCATCTCCTCAATTGGCTTCAGAAGGGCTGATTGCTCCCCGAGTGCCATTAGCATTCTGCAGACCCGTATGGTCGCCCATCCAAGCGCTAGCCTAGCCCGTTAGCGCTTAACTTCGGTGATATTTTTGTCCAACCCCAGTATAAATAGTCTCAGGGTCGAAGCCCCTTTCTTAAGCCCTCATTCACGTAGACAGACAAGCTGTCGAACAGTAATCTGGCGCCGGCCGCGGTGGCTGTGCGGTTCTAGGCGCTTCAGTCCTGAACCGCGTGACTGCTGCGGTCGCAGGTTCGAATGCTGCCTCGGGCATGGATTTGTGTGATGTCCTTAGGTTAGTTAGGTTTAAGTAGTTCTAAGTTCTGGGGGACTGATGACCTCAGATGTTAAGTCCCATAGTGCTCAGAGCCATTTTTTTTTTGTAATCTGGCATCGTGATTGTTCACAGTCCGGCTGTGAATTAACCCCTTGCTGAGCGCCCTACTCCGTGCCCTGCGTACCTTTGTCGAGCAGGGAGGCAGCTGGGAAGGCACCCTCCAGGTGAAGGCTGCGCGTGGGCGTGCTATCGAGCGGCCGGTTCATCGCTCGGCGCCCGACCTCTGGGTCACGCCCAATCACCTGCGACTGGCTACACGTCTCCGGGTTTGTCTCGCCTACACAAAAAGCTCCTACCAGTCATCACCTGGCATTCTTCGCTTCATTAGTTAATACTCTTCTCCGTTTATAACTGTCTGTTATTCTTTACTATTGCGAAAATTGTCCCTACGCTACTAATCTTCACATTGATGTGAAAATAAATTCAAAACACTGTTACAAAATTCGCTCAAATACACAAAATCTGCAATTGTCAGTTTTTCATAATTTCGAAAAATTTTCTTCTCATAAAATCATTTCGCTACACGCCGTAAACTTTTATTGCTGGTTACAAAAATTTTATCATTAACGTATGGCCAGCTACAAGGATATAGGCAATTTTGTCGACAGTCGATTATGAACTTCGAAATGCACTTTTTACAATTACGTTTCTCTAAAAATGGCTCTGAGCACTACGGGACTTAACATCTGAGGTCATCAGTCCCCTAGAACTTAGAACTATTTAAACCTAACTAACCTAAGGACATCACACACATCCATGCCCAAGGCAGGATTCGAACCTGCGACTGTAGTGGTCGCGCTTACCTTTCTCTACTCCAAGGAGTAAAGTAAAACGGACTGATTACATAACGGCCCGCTATAGAATTGTGGTTCTTTTCAGATAAAAACATGAAATGTATTCGCAGTTGCCAATATGGAAAACCGTTAGATTAGATTAGTTTTTCGTTCCATAGATCCGTGCTGAGGAGATCCTCGTGGATGTGGAACATGTCAATATTTTTTTAATATAAAAAGCTGAAATAACAATACTAATAGAATGAATGTATATACAATACATCATTTGTTTCTATTAAACAAACTCGTCAATGGAGTCGAATAATATGAATATATATACAATACATCATTTGCTTCTGCCGGCCGGTGTGGCCGTGCGGTTCTAAGCGCGTCAGTTTGGAACCGCGTGACCGCTACGGTCGCAGGTTCGAATCCTGCCTCGGGCATGGATGTGTGTGATGTCCTTAGGTTAGTTAGGTTTAAGTAGTTCTAAGTTCTAGGGGACTGATGACCTCAGTAGTTAAGTCCCATAGTGCTCAGAGCCATTTGAACCATTTTTTTTTCATTTGTTTCTATTAAAAAATTCGTCAATGGAGTAGAAGGAGATGGCCACTAGTAAGTCTTTCAGGCTCCTTTTAAACTGATCTTTATTTGTAACTAATTTTTTTACGTTTGCTGGCAAATTATTGAAGATGAGTGTTCCAGAGTAGTGGACCCTTTTTGAACTAAAGTAAGTGCTTTTAAGTCCTTGTGAAGATCATTTTTGTTCCTGGTATTCTATGTATGAACTGAGCTCTTTGTTGGAAAAAGAGATATATTGTTTAGGACAAATATCATTAAGGAGTAAATATACTCAGAGGCAGTAGTTAGTATACCCAGTTCTTTGAAGAGGTTTCTACAGGACGTCCGTGAATTTACTCCACAAATAATACGTATTACACGCTTTTGGACTCTGAAAACTTTTGTTTGACTTGAAGAGTTACCCCAAAATATTATACTATATGACATTATGGAATGAAAGTAGGCAAAGTATGCAAGCTTTTTCAATTTTATGTTGCCTAAGTCTGCTAACACTGGAATTGCAAATACAGATTTGTTAAGACGTTTCTGCAGTTCTGTGGTGTGCTCCTCCCAACTGAATTTATTATTAAGTTGTAATCCCAGCCGGGTTCGATTCCCGGCGGGGTCAGGGATTTTCTCTGCCTCGTCATGACTGAGTGTTGTGTGGTGTCCTTAGGTTAGTTAGGTTTAAGTAGTTCTAAGTTCTAGGGGACTGATGACCATAAATGTTAAGTCCCATAGTGCTCAGAGCCATTTGAACCATTTTTTTGTAATCCCAGGAATTTAAGACTGTCAACCTCTTCTATCTGCTCTTCTTCATACTTTATGCATATGCTGGGTGGAAACCTCTTACAGGTCCTGAATTTCATATAGTGAGTCTTTTCGAAGTTTAATGTCAGTGAGTTGGCTTTAACCACGGTATAATCCAATGACGACAGTGGAAATTTGTGGCGGAGCGGGACTGGAACCCGGATCTCCTGCTTATCGCGAGTGATCCCTTACCTTTTTTTGTTTCTATTTTTTAAATTTTTTATTTTATTTAATTGTTTTAACCACTTTTTTATTTAAAGGTATAGATCAGCAGCAGAGTGGGCAGGGGTCGTGCTTGGAGGCCTGGCTACGGTGTCCCCGCCTCCTGACAGGACAAGGGAGAGGCAGCGGGAAGGAAACATTACACATGTATGTAATTCTTTTTTTATTTTTATTATTCTTATAAAAATTCATTTAATTTTAACGTCTCAGAAAAAAGTCACATATGAAAAAGAAAGGAAAGAAATATAGGGCCGAAGTGACATTCTCGTCACTTCATTGGGAGTAATATCGTATCCCGCGAAACCACGTAAACCTGGGACTCCCCACCGTTTCGGGGGTCATGAAACATGCTGCCTAGATAGTTCGCAAATTGCGTTTTGTATTTAGAGTGACGTCGGATGATTTCGTCTTGTTCTAGTAGATAATGCCAATACTCTATGCCCTATATCGCTGTCCGCGAGAGCACGTAGTGCGATGCGTGTCCTGCGGACTGCCGACGTGTTATGAAAGGGGAAGAAGACAGCGTCTGCGAAAAATAAAGCGTCTGTCGTGATCGTGGTTTCGTCTGTGCGTCGGCGGAGTGCCATGATGCGTTGCGTTGGCCGCCAAACATCCTTTGCCTCGCCGACCGGAGTGGCCGAGCGGTTCTAGGCGTTACAGTCTGGACCCGCGCGACCGCTACGGTCGCAGGTTCGAATCCTGCCTCGGGCATGGATGTGTGTGGTGTCCTTAGGTTAGTTAGGTTTAAGTAGTTCTAAGTTCTAGGGGACTGATGACCTTAGAGGGACTGATGACCTTAGAAGTTAAGTCCCATAGTACTCAGAGCCATTTGAACCATTTGAACCTTTGCCTCACCGCACTGCAGAGAATGTTCGTCGGTGTCCTACATGCCACATATAAGGCAGAGCGGCGAATCTACCATGTGAATGTCGTACAATCGTTGGCGGTTGTCTGTCTTGCTGTTGATTAACGTATACCAAGTTGATCTCACTGCCGTGGTGAGGAGAGGCATATGGACAGCTCTCCAAATCTATCGCCAATCCCTCGTTGGGTTTTTGAGTTAGACAGCATTGCTGCCATGATGACGCCTCAGGTATCGATATATCTCACGGGTAGTGGGGATCCTTGTAGAAGGTATCTGTAACTGAACCTAACTAATCGCGCGACTTGAGAAAAAGAAGGCGATATTGTGCCTACCGCCACCGGCGGTTCAAAGGACGGGAGAAGAAGCACATCAAGGATCGCCGACGTGACGGCGTGTTGCCGTTGGTTGCATGTCCATAGCGTCGCTCGCAGGTATAGAGTTAGAACCTTGTTCCACATATTCGTGAGATTAAGTCCTCCAGAATGGTGTGGGAGAGTTAAAGTATCGTATTTGACCTTAAACAACATCCCTTGGCTGACACAGCATCCGAAGGCCGCCATTAACCTGTCAGCAATACCATGAGGCATTGGCGGTAACTGTGGCAGGTGTGGCAGTCGCGAGGCCAGATGAACATTAGTGTATTCCACCCTATGGAGCAGATCGTGGATTCGGAGTGAATTGTTGTGTATGTGCAGTCGGACCGCTGGAGCAGACGTCGGTAGCCCACCGCCGCTGATTGCCGTATCGATCAGGTGAACAATACTCCTAAGCATCGCAAGTTGTCCACCGTCGTAATAGGACTGTGCAGAGCGTTCAGCCCTCGTCCGATGTGCATTGAGCCGTGGCAGGACTGGTGCCAGGGCTATCTTTGGCTTAGACACTATAGATTCCCTCTGGCAGAAGTTTGTCTTTGGAGCCTGGGCCGGCTCAGGATATAGCGGGCAGTACCAAGTGGTAGGGGGGAGGGGGGGGGGGGGACAACGTTGGGCACGGCACGCGGAAGTGCGCGTATTAGCGAGACGTTGGAGAGACGACAGCGAGCACGGTGTGCCTGAGTACGGGCGTCAGTCGGCGCTTGATCGTACTGGGGTCAGTAAAAGAGAGTGCCGGCTCTGTGGGTTTCTTGGCAACCTCGTGAAGCTAAGCATGTGCTCGCTTCCGTGAAGGAACACGCTGTCACTATCGGACTAAGCAGCGTCTGGTGTCTTCGCCACATCGATCCAGCAGCTGGCATCAAATTAAGTAATTCAAGTCCTACCAACGATTAGTGAAATATAATGATGATTGCTCTTGAGGCAGCAAAGCGTTGCAGGGACTGTGATGTGATATTTCATGCCTCTTATTAAGTATGTGCTTCGCTCCTTAACAGTATTGTTGTTACTTCAGCTTGCAAGTGTCTAAAACATTGATAAGTGTACGCAGCCTTACCGAGCAGTCTATATTCTGTCTAAAGATTGCCGTGTGGTACCTTGCAGGCCCACATAAGGTGCTCCATGTGATGCTTGGGTTTTAATGGCCCATGTTTGGATTGCATCATTCGTGTACGTGGTTCTCCTTAAAGGAATGAAATCAGTTTTATTATTGTCAATTTTATCGAAGTAGTTTTCTGTAAAAGTTTGAGTATTAAGGCGAAGGAAAGGTTGTTTGGTTCCCTGTTGTCGCTTCTTATTTATGCTTCTTATTTATGTTTGAGAGATCGGAAGCAGTGGACCACCGATGTGCAGAGCCCCCCCTTTAAATTACTAGCGGGCGTACGGGAGGTGGACTTCGCCTGAGCTCGCGGGTGCTGTTTGGTTCCGATTTCGGCGTTCTGAACGGGATGGAAGTACAAACGGAGTCCACATCTTAATTCGAAGATAAGTACTCAGCCGCCTCCACCGTTCGTGGCCAAGTCGCGGCCTCACAATCTCGGGCCTCAGTTATCGTACAAGCTGCAGTTTTCTAAAACTTGTGGTGGCTCTGCAAGGTTGCCCGGGTTAAATATTTTAAATATTTGTCTTAAGAATTTTGGGGGATTTCTAGAAGAATAGGTCTTAATTGAAATCTTTTTCTAAAATTGCGGTGCAATTCAGCCTCAGTGGCGTATGTCAATTTTTATGGGGAAATAACTGGGTTATTATTGATCAAACTGTCTATAACCTTGCAAAGTTGTTTGGTAATATCTCGCCCGGTAGGGGCGGTTTTCGATCTATGTGGAAGTAATAATTGATTTCCTGGTTATTTGATGTAAAGTTTATTTTAAATGATTTACTTGGCCCTAGTGGCGGTTTTTTTAAATGTTTGCAAAGAGGTTAATTCGCTTGTGGTTTCATATAACAAGCAGTTTGTAAAATTGGCCTGAGTGGTGGGTTTTTTAAATGTTTTAAAGAGATTAATTCATTTGTGGTTTTATATAACAAGCAGTTTGTAAAGTTTGCCTGAATTGCGTTTCTTAAAGAAATTATCATCTGATTTATGACTGTAATTCTCTTAATGATGTGATGCAAATAAATATGTTGAAATGAAATGGTCACTGTATGGGCCAAGTCCTTCCACTCCCTTTAAATTAAAGGTTAAGGACATCGCAGTTCAAAATAGAAATAACGTTCCATGCATAGTCTTGGAGTAATTCACGCTGACCATGCTACCCGCTGCTACGTAGTAAGAACGGCAACCACCTTACGTACTTCGTTCTCCGACCGGACAAGTATCATCAAGTCGTCGGCATGTGCACGACACGTGAAGGAACTCGCACGGAGTCGGACGCCTGTAAGAATCCGTCTAAGAGTGTGCGTCAGTGGTTCGATCGCTATTGCAAACAGCATCATCGATAAGGCACATCCTTGCCTATCTGAGCCACAAACAGGAATCGTTCCTACCTCCCTGCCAATGACTCCCGCCATAGAAGGAGCGCGTAGGAGGTGAAGGAGGCGCATGAGGACGGCAATAAAATCCTGAGGTATCGCCATGCGTCGCACGGTCAAGGAAATCATGGTTGATCCTGTCAAAGTCACGATCAAAATCCACTGATACGAATGCCACTCGCATGCGAAAAGCTTCTGTCAGGGAAATTATGTGACGGCATTCGCCTACGATAGAATGGATGTTGCTCCGAACCTCTAGACAAGCCTGGTCTGGTGGTAATGTTCTGGATATTACAGCCTTGAGCCATGCCGCCAACATTCGCGCAAGGATCTCTTAGTCAGTATTGAACATTGTGAGCGCTCGAAATTGGTGGGCGCTGACACTCCCTGCCGATTTCGGTATTGGTATAAGCAGTCCTGCCATGAATTGCGACGGAACGTCCGTGTCAGGGCTCAACAACTCATTATACATCATCACCAATTGGGACATCATTAAATCAGAAAATTCGCGATAAAATTCGAGCGTCAACCCATCTAGACCAGGATATTTATGCACTGCATCGTTTGTGAGTGCCTTCCGTATGTCATCTCCCGTTAGGGGTTCCAATAACGCCACTGCATCCGGAACATCCACCTCTGTTTGCATCTGTTGCAAAATTTCTTCTCCTATCCGTTTGTCGGGCCGTGTCCCAGTGAAAAGGAGGCGATAATGCTCCAGCAACCCAGCAGCAATGTCCTTTTGTGACGCCAAGGGCCGACCATCACCATCATGGAGCACTGTGATCAAGGACAGGCAATTACGCACATGCCCCTTGGACACATAATGCGTGCTAATACTTTTTCCATCGACGTTGTGTAAGCACCGAGCGCGGATCGGAAGTCCCTCCAGTCGACGTCTCGTGATCGATAAAATGCAGGCCTGAATTCGATGGACTTCAGCTTGACGCTCGGGCGATGGGGCCCTGGAGAACAGGTCACGGAGCACCATGTAGTAATAATCAAGTGTATCTCGGAGCCATTTCGCTTTTTCCTTGCCCTACGTTATGAAAGCTCTTCGTATCGCCGGTTTTGCACATTGCAACCACCATGAGAGAACCGTACGGTGTATCGGCAGACGGCGAGTGCATGTCTGCCATATTTCTTCGATCCGCTGGCGACATTCGGGATCCACCAATAAGGATGAATTAAGTTTCCACGAACTACGGCTCCGCCAGACCCGCTGCCGTGGGAGTGTTCACGTGGAGAAATATGCAAGGTGATCCGTAAAAGTTGTTTGCCAACGTTCAGCAACCAAAACGTGATCTCTTAAATCGAAGAAACATAAATCCGATCCAGCCTACTCGCCGAGTGGCTAGTAAAAAACGTGTATCCCTCTCGCTGTCCATGGATCGTTTTCCATGTGTCCGTTAGTGCCATGTCTTGGCAGATCGTGTGCAATGCATAGCAGAAGCTGAAATTAGGGGTTTGATCCTTCGGTGTGAGAACACAGTTAAAATCCTCACCTACCAAGGTGTGGTCATATCTCACGTGGAATAGGGGCGCAATTTCCTCCGATTAGAATTACGCACGCGCCCGTCGATTGTCAGATCCGGAGGGTGCATAGATGTCGACAATACGAATGCCGTTCACGGTCATCGCCAAACTCCGAGCAGATGGGAGATAATCGAGGTCACACATCGGAATCCCTTCCCAGACCAGTATTGCTGTACCACGTCCTCCATCTGGAGTCGGCGCTAGATAAGTGTTGTAACCATGCACGTCGGGAAAGACAGCATTGCAGCACCAGCAGAATATCCACGTCTGTGACGTAAATCTTGTCCCGGAACAGTTGCATCTTTGCAAGCGATCGTGCGGTGTTAATGTTCACTGTTCCCACTTTATATGCTTGGTCCGTTGTCATTGTCACGCTCGTGTCATGTCATTGTGAACTCCAAAGGCTTTAGTCCACTATTCGTGTTCAGAGGGGTGCCCGCCAACGGGCTGCCCTCCGTTGTTTTCGTTCTGTGGTGTGCATCCTGTAAGTGAGTCATCATCAAGTGGGGGCGCCAATCCCTGTATCTCTTCGACTGGTTCTGCCCATCGCAGTGGTCATCAATCCCAGAAACGTCCTGTGATGCTTTTCGATGTGGCTGTCGGGACATTGTCTCTGACTCCTCCGTCGGCAGTATCGGGTCAGTCGGTGTCAATGAAGAGGGACCGTCTGAAGGGCAGGACATCCGGTCACCATCTGAAGGAATCCAGTCAGCGTCCTCTAAAGGCAGGTGTTCCGTGTCAGACATTTCTTCGGCTCGAATAACTTCCGTGTCCCCTAGGACAGGGGAGGACGTGTCACCCGAACTGTGGCGACGCATTTTGCGACGCTTCGGCGATCGTTGTTTGCGAGCCCTGCCCTCCGCCGCCGTGGGCGACACCTCACTGTGCTCGTCGAGCGTTTGTTGGTCCGTTGCTGCCGCTTCTGTCTCGACCACAAATTCCATGCCGTGTGCTGCATGTGAGGGTGCGAAAGGTTCCTCCTTCATCTGACATGACGTGGGTCCAGGGTAATTCTCCGTGTCACCTCCATGCTCCCCTAACGCGGTCTGCTCTTGCATCAACACGTCCTTGTCACACTCCGAACTCGCCAACGCCTCCCGGCGGGCCACCGACCGTCCGTCATCGGCAGTTGCGTGGGAACTTGTCGCTGTGACGCTTCTCCACGTCGCAGTCGCATGACGCGGCGTTGTATGCAATCCGAGCGGATATATTCTTCTCCACCACAGCCAAAATATGTGCGTGGCTGGCCATCGTAAATCACAATAGTTGGACATCCTCCAATATATAAATAAGAAGCGATATGTTTCTGAAGAAGAGAAGCCTGTAAACATCGACTATAGATTTAAATGTCAGGAAGTATTTTCTGAAAGTATTTGTATGGAGTGTAGCCATGTATGGAAGTGAAACATGGACGATAAATAGTTTAGACAAGAAAAGAATAGAAGCTTTCGAAATGTGGTGCTACAGAGGAATACTGAAGATTATATGGGTACATCACGTAACTAATGAGGGGGTACTGAATAGAATTGGGGAAAAGAGGAATTTGTAGCACAACTTGACTAGAAGGCACCGGTTGGTAGGACATGTTCTGAGGCATCAAGTGATCACCAATTTAGTATTGGAGAGCAGAGTAGAGGGTAAAAATCGTAGAGGGAGACCAAGACATGAATACACTAAGCAGATTCAGAAGGATGTCGGTTGCAGTAGGTACTTGGAGAAGAAGAAGCTTGCACAGGATTGAGTATCATGGAGAGCTGCATCAATCCAGTCTCTGGACCGAAGACTACAACAACAACAACAACATGTTTTTTAAGGATGATCCGCACCTGTCGGATGCCGTTTGGCACGGGATAGGTGCTAAAACTCGCCCAGCGTTAAGGCGTATGAATACGGTTCCATATGGTCGCAGCGACTGAATAACCATCGATTCTGGTACCTCAAACGGCAATTCAAAGGTCCAAATTACCCTCACATCCAAGCTGAAGGAGCTACTGTTACATCGCTGATATGGCTCATCAGGGTGTCTAAATTTAAATCCTCTTTGAGCAGCGGCGATAGTTCTTTCACACTCAGCTTCATCGATCATCTTGACGTACATTGTACTGCTTACAGTGGATAGGTGTATTGCAATTAGGTCCAATTCCCTCAAAAAAGCTCTACTTCGAAAGCCTTGGGTGTGGCATATCCGTTGTCAAACGAAAATTGGAGCGAGTCTTTTTAGAATTGTGTGTCATGGCGATCTAGTCAGACAACAACAGGCGCGAGTACCGGTGGTGTAAACACTTCCTCGTCCATACGCGCCCGCGGCCGGGACAGCACGTCCGCCCCGCGCCACCGCCTAAAGCAGACTGTTTCTAAACTATTGCTAGGCTGGCACCATTCTGCTACCATTGCGTTTTACTACTGATTTTTTTTTTTTCAAACCGCTTAATAAATGTGGATCAGCTGACCAGTGGCCGCCCTTGATAGCTGAGTGGTCAGTCGACGGAATATCGTGCCTGACGGTCCGGGTTCAATTCCCGGCTGGGTCAGAGATTTTTGCCGCTCAGGGACTGGGTGTTGTGCTGCCCTTACCATCATCATTTCATCCCCATCGTCATGCAAGTCGCCGAAGTGGCGTCAACTCGAAAGACGTTCACCAGGTGAACGGTCTACCCGACGAGCGGCGCTAGCCGCATGACATTGACCAGTTACGAATGATGTCATAACTTTGGGTCTAGTTCTTCCATGAATTCCTGCTTCCCTGTCTCGCGAGCAGTCGCCTTACCTTTAGGCTATCTGAACACGACTCACGGCAACAACCAAGCTTCCATCCATGAGTGTACAACCCCCACGCGTACATTCATTATGTATTTTCCGTACAGGGGAGACATTTTAATGAAAAGTCGCTTGCCCAGTGTTGGCCGATAAAAGCAGGCCAATGTATAGGAATATATATAAGGATGTACGAGTACAGGTTGTAGACATGTGGTTGACGACATAATGGAAGTTCGGAGCTAGCTGGCAGTCGTGCTCTCATAGTCTAATGGTGAGGTGACCGCTTGCGACAAGCAGCAAATCTAGGTTCGAGTCTCGTTGCGGCACAAATTTTGATTGTCGTCACTCCATTATACAGCTGATGGTTGTCCATATTCGCAACTGCGAATGCATTTCATGTATTTCATGACGGTTGTAGTTGCCGCAGACGAAGGAACATTGTATCATACTTCTGAACAACACAGACACTGCAACATCGTATATCTGAGAAATGTCCCAGTAGGTAGGTGCATTAGGAGTCCCAAATGGAAATATTGGATTGGTGCATAAGTTCGTAGTGTTTTTTCTGTAAGCACAACAGCTACATGCAACAGAGACTTTAGTCATCACTAATATATTCTCCTTCACTTTTTACAACAGTCTGCCAATGCTGGGCGCAACTTTTCGTTTTCGCAACTGTGGAAACCACGTGGTTTTGAGATGTAGAACTCGTCGAGCGCATTTCATCCGGCAAGGAAGTTCCTAGAACGCTGTTCGATAGAGATCTGAAGGCGCAAGATCGGATGAGTTTGGTGGGTGCGGGCTGACTTCCCAACCCAGCTCCTGTATAGAGCCTTTTGTCAGTCTAGCAGAATGCAGGAGGGCGTCATGGTGAAGTAGGCTTCCAGGTAGTTCTTGGATTGTGTCAGCAAGACGTCTCAGTTCTTGGCAATAAATGTCAGTATTGATGGTTACACCTCGGGGAAGCAATTAGTAGAACACCACACCCTCACTGTTCCACCAGACGCATAACATTATGGTTTGTGGATGCGCGCAAGTCTTTGTACGCGGAGTTAGTGCTTTATCTGGGCTCAACCAGTCCTCTCTTTTCCTTATGTTAGCAAAAATGGTTCAAATGGCTCTGAGCACTATGGGACTTAACTTCTGAGGTCATCGGTCCCCTAGAACTTAGAACTCCTTAAACCTAACTAACCTAAGGACATCACACACATCCATGCCCGAGGCAGGATTCGAACCTGCGACCGTAGCGGTCGCGCGGTTCCAGACTGTAGCACCCAGAACCGCTCGGCCACTCCGGCCGGCTTTATGTTTGCATAAAGACGCAATTTCCCCTCGCCAGAAACGGTACAGGACAGGAGTGGTCGGTGTTGTTTACGAGCCAATTGACGAAGAGCAAGCAGGGATGCACTTGTGACCACCCGCTGATTTCTGTGATTTTGGTTTAGAGCATACGGTACCAATACATCTGACTTTTGAACCTTCCCCGTTGCTTGAAAATGTCGCACGATGATCATAGTCCATTACATCTGCCATTTCTCGAGTACAAGCGTGGATCATTGTGGATTAATGCGTTTAAACGATCTTCATCAAACCCCGAAGGTCTTCCTGAACGCGAAGAGTCATTAATGTGAAAACGATGCTCCTTAAAACGAGAAAACCATTTTCTTGCGGTGCTCTGTCCAATGGCATTAGGGCGTGGAGGGGCCCCATCCTTTGCTCCGGCTGCCTCCGCCGCTGTCACCCCTCTAATGAACTCAAAGCGAAGAATACGTCGGAAATGTTTCGATTTCTCTACTTAGCATTCCATTCTCTAGCGTCCACAGCTCGACGCACTATCTACTATCTGCAAATAACAAAATGACAATACGTAAACGCAAACAGCAACAGTGAACTACAAATATGGTTCAAATGGCTCTAAGCACTATGGGTCTTAACATCTGAGGTCGTCAGTCCCCTACACTTAGAACTACTTAAACCTTTCTAACCTAAGGACACCACACACATATATGCCCGAGGCAGGACTCGAACCAGCGAACGTAGCAGCAGCGCGGTTCAGGACTGAGGTGCCCAGAACCGCTCGGCCACAGCGGCCGGCAACTGCAAATAAAAAAAATGACAACCGGAGTACTAAGTTGCAAAACAAAAACGCTGCGAAGTTGTGCACCAACCTAATAGTTGAGGATGGACTACCAGTTCTGGCATTTGTCTATTTGACAGCCAAGAGAATCCTTCCGAGGTCAGAGTGGGCGATCGGAAGTAATTTATTTTATTTATGGGGCCATGTTGTCCACTGTGTATCCGTGTGTGGATCTGTGATGTTAAATACCACTCATTGATTTCAACAAACCGTAACTGTTATCTGATATTTCAAATATACAGTCGGTCTGAGTGGCCGAGCGGTTCTAGGCGCTACAGTTTGGAACCGCGCGACTGCTACGGTCGCGGGTTCGAATCCTGCCTCGGGCATGGATGTGTGTGATGACCTTAGGTTAGTTTGGTTTAAGTAGTTCTAAGTTCTAGTGGACTGATGACCTCAGAAGTTAAGTCCCATAGTGCTCAGAACCATTTGAACCAAATATACACGCAAACTGAACTTTATTTCTTGAAAAAATGCGGCGTAGTTGTAATTGAACTTCTGCTAGTTGAGGTAGTGTAAACAGGAAACTGTTCACCGTATGAGTACCCAACTTTATAAGAATACGGTGCGCTTTAGGCCTTGCGTTGTCAGTAGTGCTAGTGTCATGGCTTGCCGTCAGACGCCGTTACAGGCACGGTGTCACAGGGTTGAAACACGAGACCTGTGTGCACTACAGGTGCAGTCATTCAACATGGATCTGGACAAGGTGAGCAGGACTTTACTCGCAAAGCTGTTTTATCAAAACAACAGCAATAGTGCTGCTGCTCTTCGCTCGCAAGTATCGACGCATCAGAGGAGTACGGAGAGGTCCTCTTCCCGCGCTGGGGTTGAACAGCATGATTCGGAGGCGCGTATTAACTGGCGATTTGGGAACTGCTCCTGGGAGAGGCCGACGGTCAATTGCGCCACAAATTGTTAGGTCTGAGAATGCGGGACGCAGTGGCGACCTTCAAGCAATGCACGAGCTGTGTCACGACAGCTGAACATTCCGTGGTCCGTGCAGTGATTTCGGGCAGCAGTAGAGCAATCTCTCTAGTGGGTTCCAGGATATCGTGGCTGCAGGTGGTCGCCACACTGAGCGACGTTTGTAATCTGGATCGTAAACATGTTACGCAATTCACACGTTACATTCTCACGTAGAAATTAAAATGTGTTTTTTGTTGTTTGTTCGTTATTTCTCTTCTGCATATCCCTACAAATATTTCCACAAAGTTTCATTGTCCTACAATCACTCGTTTTTCATAGGGGCCCTCTGCAGTAGCGAAATTTTAGTTATAACCTCCCAGTATAATTAAAAACACTTAAACATATAGAATGGAAACATAAAAATTGTATTTTACTTTCGTCAGATTAATCCCCCTTGGATTTAGCGACTGCTTCACAAAGTCAAGGCATGCGGTCGATACGTTTTTGTAAGTATTGTGAGTCTATATCGTTCTGTACATCCTTAACAACATTCTAGCGATGTTCCTCGCTTGTTATGTGAACTTCCCGGATACGTTTGTCCACTTCATCCCAGACCATTTCAGTGAGATTACCATCAGGGCTTTGGGACAGCCACACCATATCTTTCAGTACCTTCTGCCTTCCCTTTGATGCAATGTACTTCTCACAGAACGCCGAGCGATGTTTTGGGTCATTATCCTGCTATGATGTGAACCCCTTCCCTATTACGCGCAGTCCACGTGGTATCGTTTGATACTAAAGTATGTGGTGGTAGTGCTTCTAAATGATAAGCTCTTCTATTTTCTCAATGTCACCAGTTCTATCTCTTGCAAAAAAAAAAAAAAAAAAAAAAAAAAAAAAAATTCAAACCATAAGAGAACCCTCACCGTGGTTCAGTGTAGGTAGAATGAACTGCTGGGCCAACCTTCCTCCAACATATCGACGAAGAAATGTCTTCCTTCCGGTACCAAAAATCTCAAATTTCAATTCATGTGACCAGTTATTATTATTCCTAGCCCCTTTCGAGTGTCTTCTTTTTATTTACGGGTTTCGGAAGGGTTTCCGCATTGTCGCACGTTCTATTTATTATTGCAGCACATATGTTTTGTTGTTCATTTCTACCAATTCTGCGCGACTTTATTTTTCTGTTTTGAACCGATTTCTTTTGTTACTAATTTTGGTGCATTTGTCATCATTTTTAGTTGTTTTACAAGGTCGTCCTGGACGTGATAGGTCCTTATTGCTTCCTGTTTCATCTGGCGATGAAGGGTGTGTGTCCCTATAGACACGCCACATTGTTTCTCAGTTTCAGGCATAGATAAACCTGCTTGTCCGAGTGTTGGAGCTACGAGGGTGAGTCAAATGAAAACCTTAAAAAATTCTTTAAATATTATTTATTGTGCAGAAGTGGTAAAAAGCTGTATCACTTTTCAACATAATCTCCCCCACGTTCAATGTAAGTCCTCCAGCGCTTACAAAGTGCATAAATTCCTTTAGCAAAAAACTTCTTTTGGTAGTCCGCGCAACCACTCATGCATCGCATGGCGTACCTTTTCATCAGAACGGAACTTCTTTCCTCTCATTGCGCCTTTGAGCGTGCAAAAGGACACCTGCTGACAGCAATCCACGTCGCTTTGATTTGATTGCAGGCCGCAGATGATTTTTAGGAGATCTGTGTATGATGCACCGGTGACAGTGGTCCCTCTAGGCATGTAATGCTCCAAACTGATGCCTTTTTAGTCCCAAAAGAGAGTCAGCATAACCTTCCCTGCTGATGGTTCTGTTCGAAACGTCTTTGCTTTTGGTGATGAGGAATGGCGCCATTCCTTGCTCGCTCTCTTCGTTTCCGGTTGGTGGAAGTGAACCCAGTTTTCGTCCCCAGTAACGATTCTTGCAAGGAAGCCATCACCTTCTCGTTCAAAGCGCCGAAGAAGTTCTTCACAAGCATCAACACGTCGTTCTCTCATGTTAGGAGACAGCTGCCGTGGCACCCATCTTGCAGACACTTTGTGAAACTGGAGCACTTCATGCACAATGTGGTGTGCTGACCCATGACTGTAAACATGCTGCAATGTCATTCAGTGTCACTCGGCGGTTTTCCTTCACTATGGCTTCAACTGCTGCAACGTTCTGTGTAGTCACCACTCGTTTTGCCCGACCTGGACGAGGAGCATCTTCCACTGACGTCATACCATTTGCGAACGACCTACTCCATTTGTAGACTTGCTGCCGTGACAAACATGCATCACCATACTGAACCTTCATTCGTCGATGAATTTCAATAGGTTTCACACCTTCGCTACGCAAAAACCGAATAACAGAACGCTGTTCTTACCTGGTGCAAGTCGCAAATGGGGCGGCCATCTTTATGCTGATACTGCGACGGTATGTGTGCATCTGCACTATGCTGCCACCTACAGGCCATTCTGCAAGCTGTTTGCAGCACGCTTACCAACTTACAGGATAACAGCGCGAAATTTCGATTTGTTATTACAAATTTAAGGTTTTCATTTGACTCACCCTCGTATAATAACAATAACACA
Source organism: Schistocerca americana (assembly GCF_021461395.2). Classification (NCBI taxonomy): domain Eukaryota; kingdom Metazoa; phylum Arthropoda; class Insecta; order Orthoptera; family Acrididae; genus Schistocerca; species Schistocerca americana. The sequence continues at coordinate 470,388,649 of NC_060122.1, read as the reverse complement.
CCATCAACTGTCACTAAGGAACCGAAGCGCAGTTACCATATGGTACATATCGTACGATAACTTCAAATAAACTGCTGTCAACACAATACTACAGAAACAACAGCGCGGTATTGACTGGGCGTTCATTCGTCACATGGGTAAACAAAACATATCAGTTCACGTAAGTTTACTTATAACACAACTCTCTTCTGGAAAATTTTCATGCATGTGAAAACGAATGTATAAACATGGTATGTTTACCAATGTTGCACTACTCCTCTGCTTAGTCAACCTTAGCTATACAGGGTATCAGATGTCAGTTACTGGGTTTGTTGAAATCAGTGAGCGGTAGTCTCTGCAATGTTTGAATATTGTTTGTGTGATTTTTTTCTTTCACATTTACATTTTTCACTCCTTCCCCGTAAGTTGGAATTTTATCCTTCTTTAACAGATTTGCAATGCCAGAAAGATGTACCTCTTGATTATTAGGAAGATGCACAAGAATAGCCGCTTGTAATAACTAATATTTATTCATAGCAGACTGTTTCAGCATTTATCGCCATCGTCAAGTACGTCTGCCCTAGACTGATGTGACGCCCATATTACGTCGTTAGTGAAATGTCTTATAACTGTCACAGTTTTGATAAGATGGTAAATGACGTAAATATATTGAAACTAATACGTTAATTATGGTTTGACAGTAGTTTGACAGTCCATCTTTTACGACGCTATGGACATCACATCAGTCTAGACGCACTTGGCAATGGCGATAAATGCAGAAACAGTCTGTCATGAATAATTGTTAGTTATTACAAGAGGCTATTTTGGTGCATCTTTCCATAATCATGACGTTATCAGACATATATTATGCTTCTGGCCCCAAAAACAAAAAAAATTGTGTAGCTCTTGCGTGGCAGGGATGGGTGGGAGGATGTAAGTTCCGCATTTGCTTTACGAATGGCTGAAGCCTCCGCCGGGTCCAGGACAATAAAATTCCCACCAGTTTTCTGCAAGTCCGCTACTGCAGCGCCATCGAGCTGCTGACAGGTATAAACACACAAAGAAGTGATTGTTTGTTGTATATATGGAGTGGATGATGATGATGTATGGTTTGGGGGGCGCTCAACTGCGCGGTTATCAGCGCCCGTACAAAGTCCCAACCTTTGCTCAGCCCACTCTCGCCACTTATCATGAATGATAATGAAATGATGAGGGCAACACAAACACCCAGTCATCTCGAGGAAGTTGAAAATCCCTGACTCAGCCGGGAATCGATCCCGGGACCCCATGCTTGGGAAGCGAGAACGCGACCACGAGACCACGAGCTGCGTATTAATTGACATTGCAGTGGTATCCAAAAATGAACAGGAATTGGGTTTCCTGCTGACTATAATGGAATGTGAGCTACATGTATGTTAAGAGATGTACATAAAAATAAGAAGATATCATCACAGGTGGACTTGTCAGGCGTCTAAATGTTACAGTCGGGGAAGAGAATCTAGAAAGGACATATACATTTTTCATTTTGGTACCTGAGAGGCAGAATAAATGAAAATGATACATACGTGTAAGGCATAGAAGAAAGAACATGAACAAAACAGCTTTTACAAAAATAAATAGCGGCTAATGTCCAAGAATGTAAAATTCATGCCCAGTTTTGAATGTATTAAAATCAGTCTGAAATCCAAAAAGAATCGTGAAACGAGCTACAGTCGGCAAAATCATGAGAACGTACGTGGCAAGCACGCCGATTTAGTCGTAATCAATACCTTTTCATCTTTAAATGATCATGTCACAATTCATTTCTCGTGTTAAAAGATTTTCAATGATATGATTTTGGCTTGACTGCTGCGAATGTATATATTACACCGCATTCATTTTCTCATAAAAGTATAATTAAAAATAATGTAAGTATATTTCATCAAAATATTGGGAGTTTAAAGAATAAAATAGATGAGCTTCTGGTTTGTTTAGAAGATTTAGAAGCTGAGGATGAAATAGATATACTATGCCTGTCTGAGCATCACATTGTTACTGATATGGATAAGGTAAATGTAAGAGGATATAAGCTCTCTGCACATGTAATGAGAGAAAATATGGAGAAAGGAGGAGTTGCCATATATGTCAAAAGTTATCATTGTGCAAAAAGTATAGAAACAAAAAAGTTTCGTGTAGAGAAACACATAGAAGCATGTGCCTGTGAGCTTAAATTAAATAAAGGCACATTTATAATTGTAACTGTATATAGGTCCCCATCAGGAAATTTTCATCTATTTCTGAAAAATTTGGACTCCTTGTTGTGCTATCTGTCAGACAGAGGGAAGCAAATTATTATTTGTGGGGACTTCAATGTAGATTCTCTGAAAGAGGGTAATAGGAAAAATGACCTTGAAGTATTACTCGGTTCTTTCAATTTGACACCCGTTATTGATTTTCCTACTCGGGTGGTAAAGGATAGCAGCTCACTGATAGATAACTTCTTTATAGACCAAGATAAGTTTAACCAGATAAATGCTCAGCCTGTTGAGAATGGTCTTTCTGATCATGGTGCACAGCTAGTTACAATATATGGCATAGCTCCATTCAGCAATACTAAACAGTCCTCCAAAGTAGTACGTTCAGTCAACGATTTAACAATTGCAAATTTCAGGGAAAGCCTACAACAGTTACACTGGGATGAGGTGTACCGTGAACCTGCTGCCAATTTAAAATATAATTTATTTCATGACATTTTTGTAAATGCATTTGAAATCTGCTTCCCCAAGAAAATAGTTAAATATACTCGTAAGAAACCTTGTAACAAGCCATGGCTTACTAAGGGTATAAAAATATCTTGTAACCGGATAAGGGAAATGTATCTGACAGCAAGAAAGAGTAGTGACCCAGAAACTATCAAACATTATAAAAACTACTGTGTTATATTAAGAAAAGCTATTAAAAAATCCAGAAGTATGTGTATCATGTCTGAAATCAGCAACTCTGGTAGTAAAATTAAAACAATTTGGAATATTATTAAAAGAGAAACAGGTCAACCAAGAGCACAGGAAGACAGTATTACCATCAAATTGAATGAAAACTTTACGAACAAAAAATCAGAAGTTGAAAATATTTTTAATAATCATTTTCTAAATGTTGTGGATATAGTAGGATCCAGGTGTTCACTAGAAGATGCTAGGCTGTTAATGGAAGAGGCCATACCTATGCAATTTGATACAATTGAAATCTCACCCACTTCTCCCTCTGAAATTAGGAAAATAATAAACTTGCTTAAAAGCAAAAAGTCACATGGAATTGATGGCATTTCCAGCAAAATACTAAAAGCTTGTTCTCAACAGATAAGTAAGATTCTCAGCCACCTGTGTAATAGCTTTCTGGAACAGGGCATTTTCCCTAATAGACTGAAATGTGCTATTGTTATACCTTTGCATAAAAAGGGGGATAGATCTGATGTCAACAATTACCGTCCAATCTCCCTTCTAACAGCTTTATCCAAAATTTTTGAGAAAGTAATGTATTCAAGAGTAGCTTCACATATCTGTAAAAATGAAGTACTAACAAAATGTCAGTTTGGTTTGCAGAAAGGTTTTTCAACAGAAAATGCCATATATGCTTTCACCAATCAAATTTTGAATGATCTGAATAACCGAACACCACCCATTGGGATTTTTTGTGATCTCTCAAAGACTTTTGATTGTGTAACTCATGATATTCTGCTAGACAAGCTCAAGTATTGTGGCATGAGTGGGACAGTGCACAAATGGTTTAATTCGTACCTAACTGGAAGAGTGCAGAAAGTTGAAATAAGCAGTTCTCATAATTGCAAAGATCAGCACATTCCTCAAACTGGGGAACTATCAAGAATGGGGTTCCACAAGGGTCAGTCATGGGTCCTTTGTTGTTCTTAATATATATTAATGACTTGCATGAAGAGGCAAAGTTAGTTCTCTTTGCTGATGATACAAGTATAGTAATCACACCTGACAAACAAGAATTAACTGATGAAATTGTCAATACTGTCTTTCAGAAAATTACTAAGTGGTTCCTTGTAAACGGACTCTCACTGAATTTTGGTAAGACACAGTACATACAGTTCTGTACAGTGAATGGTATGACGCCATTAATAAATATAGACCTTAATCAGAAGCATATAGCTAAGGTAGAATATTCCAAATTTTTAGGTGTGTCCATTGATGAGAGATTAAATTGGAAGAAACACATTGATGATCTGCTGAAACGTCTGAGTTCAGCTACTTATGCAATAAGGGTCATTGCAAATTTTGGTGATAAACGTCTTAGTAAATTAGCTTACTACACCTATTTTCACTCATTTCTTTCATATGGCATCATATTTTGGGGTAATTCATCACTGAGGGATAAAGTATTTATTGCACAAAAGCGTGTAATCAGAATAATAGACGGAGTCCACCCAAGATCATCCTGCAGACATTTATTTAAGGATATAGGGATATTCACAGTAGCTTCTCAGTATATATACTTTCTTATGAAATTTGTTATTAACAACCAAACCCAATTCAAAAGTAATAGCAGTGTGCATAACTACAATACTAGGAGAAAAGATGATCTTCACTATTCAAGATTAAATCTAACTTTGGCACAGAAAGGGGTGATTAATACTGCCACTAAAGTCTTTGGTCACTTACCAAATAGTATCAAAAATCTGACAGATAACCAACAAGTATTTAAGAAGAAATTAAAAGAATTTCTGAATGACAACTCCTTCTACTCCATAGAGGAATTTTTAGATATAAATTAAGAAAAAAAAGAAAAAAACGAACAAAAAATTATAAAAAAAATAAAAAAATAAAAAACAAAAAAAATAAAAAAGTTGTTATATTAACTTAAGTATGTTGTTAAATAACTTAATTATGTCATGTATTGGAAAATTTGACTCGTTCCACATCATTACGAAATATCGTATTCATGATCCATGGAACTAGTATTAATCTAATCTAATCTAATCTAATTTAGATTTTATTATTATATGTTAATATTAATAGAAGGTGAGATATTAGTTTAACTACATTTTTCTGTACCTATTGGATAAACCCCCCCCCCCCCCCCTCGTTCAGTAACTGGAAAATAGGGGAATAACAGCATAAAAGTAGCAATTTCTCCGCTTCGAGCGCTAGCATCTCTGCAGCTGTCAAAAAATTGCATTTTCTTGCCCTACAGAGTCTTTTGACTGTCGTAGACTGTGCTTCCGCTAAAATCATGGCTAGGACTGACTGTACGCTTTAGCGCTTTTGTGCGCTTTCTATAGCGGCACTGACTGTCAAATTTATCTTCTCTAGGAGCTTGGTTTCAACTAATGGTGAAGTCTCGTAACTCCTATATGTATGAGCGATGTAATACGTAAACACTAAACAACTATAACTGTTCAAGTAGTTTCCCCTGCGAGAATGTTTCTAAAATAATTTGCTTCATTAAATTTGAGACAGATGTCTTTTATCCGTTCATTGGTTCGCAATATTAATGTTTGCTACTCTCTGGATGCAGTCGTCAATCATTCCTTTTTGTTTCGCTTCAACTAACGATGTTTTTGTGTGATGAAACGTTACGCAGTTGAGCTGCGCCTGCCTCGTGACGTATGAAAATGGTGGTGAGTGATGCTGAAATCTCTTGTTCTGCTGTTCCTGTTGTATCCAATACAGCGACTCCTCCTTATACAGTGTGAAGAAAAAAATGCCGCATTTGGATGTTGGCATGCGATTCCTCATCCAGATTCAATACAAAAGCATGAAAACACATGCACGAACAAGAGGATCTGGCAACACTGCTACATCCTGCAGTGAATCGTAGTGCACTGAGTAGACTGCTGGTACATCAAATCTACATCCTACGTGGAGCTATCTTTAATTATTTTTTTTTATAAAATATTTATTTTATTTTTTAACTGCCCGTTCACTAATTCTCGTCGTTTATAAGCAGGATATGACAACAGCCTTACCAAATGGCAATGGGATCAATTAAACTGCATGCGTGTCTCTGCTAACCACACAACCATAACTGGTCCTTCTTTCCGATGGAGTATACAGACGATACATAAGTTGACATGCTTTTGCTGCTGGGTACATCTGATAACCAAGCTGCTGTGGCTGACCGTGCGTATTCTGCACGGTACCCTCAAAGGCGCCATGCTGATAAGAATGTTTTCCGTCGTCTGGAGCAACGCCGTCTGGAAATCGGTAATCTTTTTCCGCAAGTAATGGACAAAGGTCGTCCAAGGACTAGACGTAGTCCACAGACAGTGGACTCGACTCAGTTCACCCGTCACCTCGGCGAAGTAGATATGTGTTGTGTCGATTGGTGGTTAGCGAGAAGCTGGTCAGAAGATATCTAACAGACTGTGTGTATGAAAGTTGGGGAGGACCTCCACCAGTACCATAACATAGTATTCTACTCACGAGGAGGACTGTGGCTAGCACTCGCTCATTGACAAGTGTGAGGCTGCCTTTTAGATGGGGCAATGTTAGAGTCTGGTAACGGGCCCCCGCTTACACGAAGTATCCGAAGGCTGATTAAAGTTGGTGATCAATGAGTAACAGCATAGGGAGGATCTGGGCAACATGTACCACTTTAGGAGCCACATATGTGTTGATGTAGAACACACGCTGTAGTTGGCTCAAGCTACTGTGGAAATGGAAACGAAAATGGTACCGCATGAACAGTAAAAGCCGACGGTAACCCAACGCAGTGGGGCAGTGTGTGGAGCCTGTGAAATCAATCCCTGAGTAATGAAGTGTGGTATCGACAGGAAGCGAGTCCACATCCAGTATGTATCGTCATTGACTTTCAGATGTTAAGAATGCAACCCGAAATACGTCCGTACTGCTGAATCCAGTGGATGGCCTCATTGAGATCCAGTGCGGAGAAGACAAGAAGTAGGAAATCACCTGCGTAGGCCCTGCTGCGTGATCCTGTAGTCGAGTCGCAATACTGGTGATCAGGTGCTCCAGTATGATGGCATACATTAGTGTATATATGAGGCATCCTTAAAGCACGGAGTGATCCAACCAGTTTCCTTTGACCTGGACCATGGAGACAGCAGGAAGCAGTAACCAGCCAATGGCGTCCACAAAAAGTGGCAGGTACCCCTATATGTGTCACGACCCTGAGAAGGAATGAGTGTCAAATGCGATCAAAGACACTTGTAAAATGAATAGAGACCAGTGCTGTGTGGAGCCGTCAGGCAACAGCTACCGCAATGAGGTCATGGTATTCCCCAAAAACGGTTTGAAGAGTAACCCCACAACCAGGTGCAGTCTGTCGATTTAAAAGTTTCTGACAACGGAGGACACACTGGGCACAGAGTATATCGCAAGCCTACACATACAGGCAGGTATCTGCACGCACAATCCTCCCACCACCCAGCGCAGAAGAACTCGGTCATCTGTTCTTTGGCAATCCGTGCACAGCCCCTAAGTGATGCTCAAAACATCATATCTGAGCTTAAAAGGCCACGCACAACGTTTCTAGTCAATGGCTACAGCCATAAGTCGGTCCACACTGCTTTGTCGACGAACACAAGTAAGCAAGGTAAGCAAGAAATAGACAAACTGCAGCCAAAAGTGCGCTTACCTTCTGTGAAAAATGTTGCTGACCGAATAGGCAAACACCTTCGCCGGGTTGGGGTGCAGCATGTCTTCTATAGTGATCACAGAATCCAGGACGTGCTAGGCTCCACTAAGGACAAGGTGGATGAATTACACACAGCAGGCGTGTACTAGGTGGAATGCGAATGTGGAGATGCATACACCGACGAGACTGGCAGGCCAATAGCAACGCGCATTCGGGAACAGGAGCGCTTTATTCGTCTAGGACAACACAACAAATCTGCAGTGGTAGAACATCAGCAAGACTGCAGAAAAGAAATAAAATTCAGCCAAGCACCCGGTTATGACGAAACGCAAAATCAAAGAGGCCATCGAACTACTTAAACACCCTAATAACATGAATAGAGAGGATGGACTCAGGCTTGCCCCATCTTGGCTGCCAGCAATCAGAGCCCAACAGACCGCACTATCAACACGAGGCACAAAAACTACCGACAAGTAACTGCCGCCGCGCGGCCGACGTCCAGCATTTGGTAAACAGCAGCCAATTTCTCATTCGACGGTGAACACCAATGAAGGCACATAACACAAGAGCCAATAGACAACAGAGGTTACGCTCTCCCTCCACCGCAATAACCTATTAAAGTCCCCTCTCCTTCTTCCTTAAGAGACAATTGAAACGAACTATCTTTTTAAAATTATGACGTAATGGCATGCGTTTTGAACAGTAACAACAAAATATAAGGGACACTGCATAGCTAGAACGCACCAGTAGACCCAGAAGAAGGCCGCTGTAACCGTCGCCGAAAGGTTGGTTTTCCTCCAGCAGCAGTAATTTTACATTATAACATAACCAGAAAATATTTATGTCGACTAACTGGCCGCGAAAGCCTACGCAATTATACACTCCTGGAAATGGAAAAAAGAACACATTGACACCGGTGTGTCAGACCCACCATACTTGCTCCGGACAGTGCGAGAGGGCTGTACAAGCAATGATCACACGCACGGCACAGCGGACACACCAGGAACCGCGGTGTTGGCCGTCGAATGGCGCTAGCTGCGCAGCATTTGTGCACCGCCGCCGTCAGTGTCAGCCAGTTTGCCGTGGCATACGGAGCTCCATCGCAGTCTTTAACACTGGTAGCATGCCGCGACAGCGTGGACGTGAACCGTATGTGCAGTTGACGGACTTTGAGCGAGGGCGTATAGTGGGCATGCGGGAGGCCGGGTGGACGTACCGCCGAATTGCTCAACACGTGGGGCGTGAGGTCTCCACAGTACATCGATGTTGTCGCCAGTGGTCGGCGGAAGGTGCACGTGCCCGTCGACCTGGGACCGGACCGCAGCGACGCACGGATGCACGCCAAGACCGTAGGATCCTACGCAGTGCCGTAGGGGACCGCACCGCCACTTCCCAGCAAATTAGGGACACTGTTGCTCCTGGGGTATCGGCGAGGACCATTCGCAACCGTCTCCCTGAAGCTGGGCTACGGTCCCGCACACCGTTAGGCCGTCTTCCGCTCACGCCCCAACATCGTGCAGCCCGCCTCCAGTGGTGTCGCGACAGGCGTGAATGGAGGGACGAATGGAGACGTGTCGTCTTCAGCGATGAGAGTCGCTTCTGCCTTGGTGCCAATGATGGTCGTATGCGTGTTTGGCGCCGTGCAGGTGACCGCAACAATCAGGACTGCATACGACCGAGGCACGCAGGGCCAACACCCGGCATCGTGGTGTGGGGGGCGATCTCCTACACTGACCGTACACCACTGGTGATCGTCGAGGGGACACTGAATAGTGCACGGTACATCCAAACCGTCATCGAACCCATCGTTCTACCATTCCTAGACCGGCAAGGGAACTTGCTGTTCCAACAGGACAATGCACGTCCGCATGTATCCCGTGCCACCCAACGTGCTCTAGAAGGTGTAAGTCAACTACCCTGGCCAGCAAGATCTCCGGATCTGTCCCCCATTGAGCATGTTTGGGACTGGATGAAGCGTCGTCTCACGCGGTCTGCACGTCCAGCACGAACGCTGGTCCAACTGAGGCGCCAGGTGGAAATGGCATGGCAAGCCGTTCCACAGGACTACATCTAGCATCTCTACGATCGTCTCCATGGGAGAATAGCAGCCTGCATTGCTGCGAAAGGTGGATATACACTGTACTAGTGCCGACATTGTGCATGCTCTGTTGCCTGTGTCTATGTGCCTGTGGTTCTGTCAGTGTGATCATGTGATGTATCTGACCCCAGGAATGTGTCAATAAAGTTTCCCCTTCCTGGGACAATGAATTCACGGTGTTCTTATTTCAATTTCCAGGAGTGTACAAGCGCAGTCTGTTACGGTGAAAGGACCATAGATAAGAGCGTGCGTATGTGTACCATTAAGAGGCGCATATAGATTTTGTAATCCGCTTTCTTTAACATAACAGTGACAAATTCTGGTAATATCTGTAAGGATGGAGTAAAGAATTCCTGAAGCATCTCTGTCCAGTGAGGGAGCATTGAGATGGTGAACACCCAGTATAACTCCTCAGGAAGACTACCTGATCCTGGTGGTTTGTTCTTCGCCGGCCATTCAGGAGTGGGGTGGAGGTCGAGGAATTGACAACGCTATAATATCATCGTCGTATAAGTGGTGCAAATGGTCGGAAAAGGCAGATGCCACTGCCACCTGCGTCATGTGGCGAGTACCGTCAGAGGTTGCATGGGGGCTTAATTAAATAAAATGAAAATAATTTTTAAGTTTTTAGTTTAGCTGTATGTCCGATTACGCTGTGTCTCGTAAACGGTTGCCCCTGACTAGTATTTGTACGCAATCTGGCTGCATAGAACAACAACAAAGAATGAAATGAAAATTTTCTGTTAACACAATTAATTAATTAAGTCCCCAGCAACTATAAAACCTACGAAACCAAAGCACAAGTGTAATTGTTCTGTGTGTGGGAGTGTGACTCAACGTACACATCTGGCACAGTTCTTCTTCAACAAGACAAGAACTTTCAAATACCATTTATACTGACGTGATAAAAAAATTAGAAATACTATAATTGCGCAAGAAACCCAGAATTACACTCTCATACAAGAACACACGCCAGATGCTTTGTTGACTGAACCTGTAATGACGCATTATTCAGGACACTGAAATAATGAGAGAGAAAAGAAAATTTTTTATTTTTACCTTCGTTTATATTGATGAAAATCACTCTAAACATTACAATCTCTCCACACCGACTCGTTACTATCACATCTCAACAAGAACTTTTCAGTATCACATCTCAGCAAGCACTGCCTACTAGCACATCTCAACAAGCACTGACTACTACGAGTCCTCGACAGGCACTCTCTACTACAAGTTCTGCCCAAGCACTGCCTGTGGAGGCGGCTGAATAATACTCTTTGGCGCAATCTCTGGCGCAGTGGCTCAGTGTAGCCACCTTTCAAGGTGACGACACTAGAAGGAAGAGTCAACGTCAACGTCAGTGGTCAGATACAGCGTAAGCGATGGGAGGCCATTCCTTACGTAGAAGGTCCTGTCATAGCGAGTGCATCACGAAGCCAAACAGTTTATCTCTTTGGAGGGTGAGGAATACGCTGTTGTTCCGTTTGGACATCAGGCGACTGGGGGAGCGTATCAAGTTCATGAAGGACGATGTGGTGAAAGTTGATGATTTCTTGATGCCACGCCATTGCTTCCTTGCCACATTGCATGAAGATCTTTGTCATTGCAGGTTTCGCACACCTAAGCCACCAGTGCAATGTGGATGCGTACTGTGGGAGGCACTTCTTGGAGAATGCCCATACAGTGGCAATACACTGCCGACAATGTAGGTCTCCAAGTAGGGAAATGTTAAGCTTCCAGAATCCTTTGCTGCGCCAGACCAACCGAGATGCAGATAATGGCGCAATGGGTCAGAAACGCAAGGGGCCATTTTTCTGCTTGGGGGACTGCGTTTCCATCCTGGACAGACATAAAAGTGGTCTAGCCTGCTCGCAGAGTGTGTTATACAATGGGTACATCCAGGGGCATTGCCATCAATATTCTCCTAAATGTCAACGAGTTGAAAGTTTTCGACCAAGGAACACAGTGTTGGGCATAGAGAAAAACCAGGTGTCTGGCCTTTCGGTTGTATGACACAGTTGAAATTGCTGCCCACGATTAAGTGGATCATTTCGTCCAGAAAATGGAGAGATCATATCGTCTGCGAGGATGTGGACTGCTGCTGACGATTTGTAACGCCAGGTTGAGTGTAGATCTTGACAATGCATGTATCAAAAAGGGTTACAGCCATGTCCCATCTGGGACCATGTGACCATAATCCCTTCACATATGTAAAAGGCTACTCCACTCCTTGAGTGATCTCCTGCAGGTATTTATGAGTCACAGTCATAAACTTTCTGAAGAACGGCGACATTGACGTCAGAGGCCAAAAGAACATCACAGAGGAGCTGAAGCATTTTTGCGGTCCCTATCATCATGATGTTCAATGAAGCAAGCCAGTACATCTGTGCTAGCAGTGGTGGAAGTGCAACTACCAGGGGTGGTGTGGGGCATGTATTGCTAGGAGAGGCCACCCCACTGGCAGCCATGTGTCAGTTCCGATATTAACGAACCACCTAGTCAAGGGTGGTAAACAGTCCAGAGGAGGAGGCATTCCGTCCTCCACGTCATCACCCCAAGACCCTGTGCTGAGCGTCTGCCAAATGTCCATGTGAATGTCACTTTGTTGTTAGAGACCATTTGGTATCGGCAGGGAGACAAGTGTTCTGGCAAAATGTGTTGATCATGCTTGAACTGTCCGCCGACATCCGCATGGAACCGTCAGGTGGTTGGGCAGTATCTCTATTGTCTTGGCTAGGAGTGTCATGAGGACCTGTAGGCGAACAGCAATGACGTTTGCGACGACGCGGTGAGCACTGTTTGTGCACATGTTTCTCAGTGTCAGGCGACAGCAGGTAGCAGCGGTCGACCTGGATCGAAGGCCATTATCGGTACAATGAAGGAGTCAAGCAGGTGCTGTGGCGTCTTCGCAGGAGCGTGGATGGCGGCCATTTTGTCAGATGGAGCGACTGCACCGTCGGAAGGGTGATGCGATGGCGGGTTGTGCCTATCTGAGAGACAATGCGACAGGCTGTACAAAGCTGTAGGCATGCCGAAAGCGACTGCGTAAGATACTGGTAGTTCGGTCAGCAGGGATGGCATGGATTTTCTGACAATGGGAACTGCGCGACACATCGTTGGACGCGTTCAGACCGCAAATAGCCCTCCTTCCCGCAACTGGAACAGGTGCGGGACTAACTGTCGTACATTATGGTGGCGCAGCAGCCTCTGATACGAAGGTAGGAGGACATGTGACTCTGCAGGTCGATACAAACCTGCCTGACACCATTTGTGATGGGATCGGTGCCGAATTCTAGCCATCGTTCGGCGACATATTCCAGGACTTTGCCCTAGAGTCCGAGTGTTGCGGGTAGTTCGAAAGGCAGTTAGAATATCTATGTCATGAATACGCCAAGAGGCCGGCCGAAGTGGCCGTGCGGTTAAAGGCGCTGCAGTCTGGAACCGGAAGACCGCTACAGTCGCAGGTTCGAATCCTGCCTCGGGCATGGATGTTTGTGATGTCCTTAGGTTAGTTAGGTTTAACTAGTTCTACGTTCTAGGGGACTAATGACCTCAGCAGTTGAGTCCCATAGTGCTCAGAGCCATTTGAACCATTTGAATACGCCAAGACCGGAGTATCGACGGTCACGGGCTCTACGTTGCCGTCGGAATGACAGAAATGTAGTCCACGTTTGGAATCCTGTAGCACCCACCATGCTTAACGTACATGGTACTACTAACTACGGACAGGTGGATTCCAGTGCGATCCTGTGGTGGTATTTTAAACGTTGTCGCGAAGAGACCATTCAGTGTCATGCGCCTTGGGACGGGTGATGTCTGAACTAAAAGTGGAATGTAAAGCAGTTTTGCGATAACTGTGGGCGAAGTTGACCTGTAAGGAAGACTTCACTTGGCTGCGGCCGGAGTAAACACAACACGTGATGCGTGCCTCACCAGCGGAGCCCTCGTGCATGACCGCTCCGCGACACTGCCGGCGGCAGACTGCCATACCACTTGGCTGCTGGGACGGCTCCGGCACAGTGCAAAGTTCATGCTACCTGTTCCTGGCCACGCTGCAAGCGGTTACAGCACTGCCACATCTTCGGTTTTAAAATCGCATTTCTGCTATTAAACGTATTGGTGAGACTGGGTATTGCAAGATACACTTTTGTCTTGAACTGGGATGAAGAATCGCAGCCGACCGCCAAGTACACCATTTTTACTTCATCCTGTACGAGTATATCACAAAATTCGCTGTTAAAACGGTAGAAGCCGGCCGGAGTGGCCGAGCGGTTAAAGGCGCTACAGTCTGGAACCGCACGACCGCTACGGTCGCAGGTTCGAATCCTGCCTCGGGCATCGATGTGTGTGATGTCCTTAGGTTAGTTAGGTTTAAGTAGTTCTAAGTTCTAGGGGACTTATGACCACAGCAGTTGAGTCCCATAGTGCTCAGAGCCATTTGAACCAAAACGGTAGATTGTTGGTAATTTCGCAGTTTCTGAAAATCTAATCTATGCAGCTGACTGCAGTATTTATAGTTAGCCTGGCTATTAAATTCAGACAAGACACTGCTTTTATTTATATTCACCTGCTCACTTAGGGCGACCATTTATTGACTGAGAATCACACAAAGCTAGAACTACTATGCCCTTAAACGTTGACCTCTGGTTGCTTTTTCCTATCACAACTCCGTATGTACCTTATGACCTTAAAATATATAACATTCTTTCTTGTTAAGAGCAGCACACTCACTCTTTAGAAGTTCCTCTTGAATGTTACACTTCGAACTCTAACACTGTGAACTCACTTTAAACTCCGCTTTACACGTGATTAATTTTTAATGTTTCCTTTGGTACCTTTAGCTACTCTGTCTGCTCAAAAGTATGCTGACACCCCTAGGTAATGCAAAATTGTCCACTAGATGTAATGAGAAGCAGACCCGCCAGCATAAAAGAGGACGCTGAGAATTGCGTTGTCAGTAGAAAAGCAATAAAAGCAGAATGCGTCAGTTAGGAGAGATAAGTGACTTCGAACGTGGACTTGTCGTTAGCTTACCATCAGGGACATTTAAACCCTTCTAAAGCTGCAGACGTCAACTGCTGGTGATGTGACTGTCAAGTGGAAATGCGAAGAAACAACCACAGCTGTAGCAAAAATGGGCAGACCTCATATACTGGCGGACATGTACCACCAATCATTGCAAAGACTGGTTATAAAAATTTACGTGAAATTAGCGGAAGGAATCACTCGTCAGTTTCAACATGCACAACGACTGTACGTAGCGAGCTAAAGAGAATTGAGTGCAACAGTCGAGTAACTTCTGATAATCCACTCATTCCCGTAGTCAATGCTATGCGACGTTGGAGGTCGAGTTAAGAGATACGCCACAGAGCAGCAGATGACTGGAACGGTAAGTCGCGCTATACCATCTGACAATGCGATGAAAGGGTTTAGGTTTGGCGAATAGTTGGAAAATGTTAGCTGCCATCATGTGTAGTGCACTGTTCACACTACGGGAGGAGGAGTTGGTGTTACATTATGGGCTATTTTTCGTGGTTAGGGCCTAGTCGCCGTATTACACTTAAGAAGAAGACGGTAATTGGTACGAACATATTTTAAACATTGTGTATTGTGTACAGCAGAAGAACAGTTCAGAAACGACAATTGTTTGTATAATAAAGGAGCATCTGTGAAGCAATGGTTTGTGGACAATAACGTCCCTGAAATGGACTGGCCTGCCCAGAGCCCCGAACTGAGCCCATTGGAAGATCTCCGGGATGAGTTACAACGTCGACATAGCTCCAGACTCCAGAGTCCAACATCACTGCCGCCTCTGGTTTCGGCTCTTGAGGGAGAATGAGCCGTCATTCCTCCACAGACATTTAGACACGTCACTGAAAGCATGCCCGGCAGTGTTCAAGACGTCACAAAGCCGTAGGTTATGCGCACCCCATGTTAATGTCCACAATAGTTGCCCAGGTACTTTTGATCATATGGTCAACAAGCCGTCTCAAAAACGCCATTATTTCTCTCTAGAGGAGCACTGTCCAGGTCTCCGTGCTCACTTCAAACCACATTCCACAACGATAATTAATTATTAGTGTCTTCTACCCTAATCTGTCGTGCCTGTCACTCTCATATAACCACTAATCACTCCTACAAACGCCATTACTTCTTCCTCACACAACACTGTCCTTCAACCCTTACAACACCCTCATTGGCATTGTAGCGAGAAGGGAGTGCTTCTCTGGACGGTATCACTAACCTGGTGTCTTGCTGCTTCAGTAAGTCCCTCATAGCACAGTAGTAGCGCTCAGTCGCCAAGTTCCATGTAGGTGGTGATCCTGCTGAATTGGAGTGTTTAGGGATGCCAGTTGTTAATTGTCAAAAACGTTTGTACTAGACTTGTTTTAATACAGAAATTGCTTTGTCACACACGTCACAGAATCAGCAATTGCAGTATGCCGGCTCTGGACTACGCCTTTATATTCGACCCTTTACACACATTAACACAGCTTTACATAATGATAGACACTGCGCACGACACGTGGCGTTCTGATAACTAATAACTTTACTTTCTAGCTTGTTTAACATCTTAAATATGCACTCGCGACCGTTCTTTTAGTGCCGCCCCATTTACTCGACCGTGCGTTATGAATGGCTCCTCACGACTAACTCGGCCTGTCTTCCCAAAGCACAAGAGAGACCACCCCACCTTTCTCCCTCAGCCAATAAGGACACTTCTCTCGTTCCCTCCATATATATATATATATATATATATATATATATATATATATATATATATATATATATATATATACTTTCAGCCAATGGGAGTTCAGATCGCTGTTGCTGGGCGGATCTGACGTCACGTTTGCAGCAGACATTGTGACGGAAGTTTGTCTCGGAGGAACACTGTCTCAGATTGTAAGATCCTACTCCCGAAGAGTCGGATCTTGTTCCTACTGAGGTTGCACAACATTGCCTCCTATGATTTCATCACTAACGCTCCTTGCTGACGCTTAATTGTCAAATGTACATGTAACCTAGCTGCTACTGAGCATTCCCGATCGCATAAATATACATAATACTTGGCTTAAACACGTGAAGGGAAGCACATAGGTATTACAGCCTATCCATCTCCCTGTTCCTCCGATTTAACATCGATATAGTACTTACAAATATACACTGAAGCACCAAAGAAACTGGTATAGGTATAACTATTCAAATGCAGAGATATGTAAACTGTCTTGCGCAGTTGTTAGGTCGGTTACTGCTGCTGTAATGGCAGGTTATTAAGTTTAGTTTAGTTTAGTTATGTCATGTTCCGTAGATCATTTTCCCGATTATTTTATCGATATGATGAGGAACAAGTCAGATTACAAGATATATATACACACATGAATAGTGCTAATATTAATATTACTGAAATTTTTAGTTCTACATTTAGAGTTACAATTTTTTTTACGCTTTCTGAAACAGAAACTCGTCCATGGAGTAGAAGGAGTTGTCAAAAAGAAATGATTTTAAGCTCCATTTAAAACTTGATCTGCTACCTGCGACACACTGACTGAAGTAAGTTTGAATGTGGTGTTATAGTCAGCGCACGAGTGATGGGACACAGCATCTCTGAGGTAGCGATGAAGTGGGGACTGTCCCGCATGATCATTTCACGAGTGTACCGTGAATACCAGGAATCCGGTAAAACAACAGGTTTCCGGCATCACTGCAGCCGCATAAAGATCTTGTTAGAACAGGACCAACGACGACTGAAGAGAATTGTTCAACATCACAGAAATGCACAACCCTTCCGCAAATTGGTGCACTTTTCAGTGCTGGGCCAACTCAACGAAACATCGTCGGAAGGCCCACTCGTGTAGGCTTGATGACTGCACGACACAAAGCTTTGGGCCTCGCCTGGGTCCATCAACACCGAGATTGCACTGTTCATGACCGGAAACATGTTACCTGGTCGGACAAGTCTCGTTTCAAATTGTATCGAGAGGATGTAGGGGTATGGAGACAACATCATGAATCCATGGACCCTGCATGTCAGCAGGGGACTGTTAAAGCTGGTGGAGGCCCTGTAATGAGTGGGGCGTGTGCAGTTGGAGTAATATGGGACGCCTGATACGTCTAGATACGACTCTGACAAGTGATAAGTACGTAAGCATCTTGTCTGATCACCTGCATCCATTCGTGTCCATTGGGCATTCCGACAGCCTTGGGCAATTCCAGTAGTACAATGCGACACCCCACACGTCCAGAGTCGCTACAGAGTGGTTCCAGGAACATTCTTCTGAGTTTAAACACTTCCGCTGGCCAACAAACTCCTCAGACATGAGCATTAATTAGCATATCTGGGATACCTTGCAATGTGCTGTTCAGAAGAGATATCCACCCACTCGTGCTCTGTTCGTATTGCTTGGTTGAAGTGACAGACGGTCAGTTAACCCAAGTGAGATAGGAAGAGGACAGAAGAGACCAGGCGTAAGTTTCCAATCAGAACCCGGGCTACCCTAGTAGTGTTTCAGTTCGTATACGGCAGGAAAATTTATTTTGTTATCTATTTGGTTATAACTCACAAAGATTAACGGTAAATAAGCTGCCATCTGCGCTAAATTGTTTTAAATTTTTTTTACAGATGTGTAAATTAACTGTATGTCAAAGTGCCATTATTAGACGCACGATAATTTTTCTACGTGTATTTAGGTGATTTTCAAATAACATTATTTATATTATCTGAAATACGCAAATTTTCTGTATGTGTGTAAATGATGTACGTGTACACTGAAGATGCAAATAAACTGGTACAACTGTCTAAGATCGTGTAGGACCCCCTCGAGCACGCAGAAGTGCCGCAACACGACATGGCATGGACTAGACTAATGTCTGCAGTAGTGCTGGAGGGAACTGACGCCATGAATCCCGCAGGGCTGCCCATGCGATATTAGGCAGTTGTACCAGTTCATTTGCCTCTTCAGTGTACATGTACAACATTTATACACATACAGAAAATTTTAATATTTCAGATAATATAAATAATGTTATTTAAAATCACCTAAACACTCGCAGAAAATTATCGGGCGTCTAATGTCACACTTTAACATACCGTTAATTTACACATCTGTAATTTTTTTTAAAAAAACATTAGCGCAGATGGCACTTTACTTACCGTTACTCTTTGTGAGTAATGACAAATAGATAGCAAAATAAATTTTCCTGCGGTACACGAACTGAAACACTACTGGGGTAGCCCGCGTTGTGAGTGGAAACGAACACTGGTCTCTTCTGTCCTCTCCCTATCTCACTTGGGTTAACAGACCGTCCGTCACTTCAACCAAGCAATACGAACAGTGTCTTCAGATTGTTTTCAGCTAGAGAGGCTGAAGTAAACAACCTACCTGTATTAGGTAACCAATGAATTTATCATGCAGAAGTAATACATTACAAAGTTGATTGGTTTTCTTTGGAAGCCCAGGGGGCACCTTCTATAGTACATAGCCCAAGTTACATACAGCTTAATTTTAAATAGAATGGTCCCAAATTAGATGATAGCCCAAAGAAATTATCAAAAAAGTAAAAAAGTGCAGACTCTGCAAGAGAGGCGCTCTGCATCGCGGTGTAGCTTGCTCGCCAGGTTTCGAGAGGGTGCGTTTCTGGATGAGGTATCGAATATATTGCTTCCCCCTACTTATACTTCCCGAGGAGATCACGAATGTAAAATTAGAGAGATTAGAGCGCGCACGGAGGCTTTCAGACAGTCGTTCTTCCCGCGAACCATACGCGACTGGAACAGGAAAGGGAGGTAATGACAGTGGCACGTAAAGTGCCCTCCGCCACACACCGTTGGGTGGCTTGCGGAGTATCAATGTAGATGTAGATGTAGAAGAGCCATTGGCACTGCCCGCTCACCCCGCCACAGTGTTGTCCTGCATCCTGCTCCTCAGTACTCGCCCTGCAGTCACTGCACTACTGCATATTGTCTGAGCGATCTGCCGGTATGTATCCGTCACGACAATGACTCCACATATCTCAAAGTCCAGAAGATAGAGATTAGTTTTACGTAGAAGTCCTTTGGGCACCCTGTGTTGTGCTCTCCTCAAGAAAAGATCCAGTAACATTAGATACACCCAATAGGCATAACGCACTGGCACCATCCTTCGTTGGTAGGAACATTTTTTTTTGTGTATTGGAAATAACCCTCATAAAGATGAAATTTTAATCAACGTATCCGACACTGCGGTGCCAGTCTGGCAGCGTTCGGTCGACGTGTTCATGGTACAGCAATCTTCATTGCGGTTAGTGTGTGGGTAGCCTCCCCACCCCATCCCAACGAAACCTGGGTATGCTATTGTGCATGAGACTATTTTTATAAAAGCTATTTTTTGTTGCATGAAACTACTCTGTAATATCTTACTGCAAATTACATTTTCAACTGGGTTTCTGTGAAAATTAGACTACGTTATCTGCAGAATAATTCGCCTGCGCTGATCAGTGGTCAGCATAGCTCACTGGTATTTGGAGCAAATCAAATGGCTCTAAGCACTATGGGACTTAACATCTGAAGTCATCAGTCCCCTAGACTTAGAACTACTCAAACCTAACTAACCTAACAACATCACACACATCCATGCCCGAGGCAGGATTCGAACCTGCGACCGGAGCAGCAGAGTGGTTCCGGGCGGAAGCGCCTAGAACCGCTCGGTCACAGCGGCCGCCGCATATGGAGCACTCGGGTTCAATTCCCAGTACTGTCAGGGACTTCTCCTTGGTAGGAGGACTGTTATGGGTCCCAATCAGCTTCTTGATGTCAACTGAGGAGCTATTTGAGTGAGAAGCAGCTACTCCAAGATTTGAAAAGCCGAGAACGACTGGGAGGTGTGCAGACCCCTGCCCGTCCACATGGCATTCAAACGATGCCAGAGGACGACGTGGCAGACCGATTACGTTGTTTGTTTTGTTTTGGTTGTCTCCAATATATATTTACGAAAAAGTACACTATCTTATCAGAACTATCTGGGCTCCTCTACTTAATGTGGAATTGACCACTAATTGTCACGAGAGGCAGACGCTTCAGTTTAATAGAGGCAGGGATTATTGTGTTGTCAGTAGTGAATCAGTAACAGCAGAATGAGTCTGTGAGGACAGGTCAGTGGCTTCGAACGTCGAATGATCACTGTATGTCATCTGAGCAAGACATCCACCAGGAGCAGTCCAACTTTTCTACAGCTGTCCAGGTTGACTGGTGGTGATGTGACTCTAATGTTGGGGTATGAAGAAACACAAACAGCTAAACCAAGGTCAGGCAGATCCCATGCACTGACGAACAAGCACCGTCGAGCATTACCGTCGCATGAAATCCACAGAAGGAATCATTTGCGAGTAGCAAAGTGTTTCCAGTAGTGCGGTTAGCATAATTTCCTGTGCTTTTGCAGCAAAAGAGAATGGGGTACAGTGGTCGAGTGGGTCTTCACAAGCCACGCTTTGCTTTAGTCAATACAGCCTGTGGCAATCCGATGGAAGGGTTTTTGTTTGTTGAATACCTGGAGTACGTTACCTGCTGGCGAGTTTAGCACCGACAGTCAAGTGTGGAGGAGGTGCTTTTACTGTATAGCAGTGTTTTTCGTGGCTAGGCCGCGGAAAGATACAGGGTGTTTATAAATGAATATCCGGGTTTTAACGCTTTGTAATATTTATTACATTAAACTTACAGTTATAAATGATATGTCAAATGAAAGAGCAACTCAAACAGCTGTGTTTGGCACCAGTGCGCATGCGCAGCGCGCAATGTTTCCGCCGCGATCCGCTAGAAAGCGGTTGAACTTCACTGTACCCAAGCGCTGGATAGGCCGCAAGGGGCCCAATGACAGGGCTTGCTTTGCATGGCCTCCGCGTTCACCCGACCTAACGCCATGCGATTTTTTTCTTTGGAGCTTCATCAAGGATCGTGTGTTCGTGCCTCCGCTACCAGCAGACCTCCCTGAATTAAGAAACCGGATTGAAGCAGCTGTTGCTACAATCACTGAAGACACACTAATCAACGTTTGGGAAGAACTCGGCTATAAGACTTGATGTGTGCCGTGTGACAGATGGTGCTCACATTGAACATTTATAACATTCTTGGTAAAACTGTTTGAGCTGCTCTTTCATTTGACATATCATTTATAACTGTAAGTTTAATATAATAAATATAAAGCTTTAAAACCCCGATATTCATTTGTAAACACCCTGTATTTTACTGTATTGTGTACTGAGTGCAGTGGAGGAGCAGTTCTGAGAAGGTAATTGTTCGAATCAGCATGACAACGCATTCTGTCATTAAGCAACATCAGTGAGGCAATAGGAGTGGTCGAGCGGTTCTTGGCGCTACAGTCTGGAACCGCGCGACCGCTACGGTCGCATGTTCGAATCCTGCCTCGGGCATGGGTGTGTGTGATGTCCTTAGGTTAGTTAGGTTTAAGTAGTTCTAAGTTCTAGGGGACTGATGAATTCAAAAGTTAAGTCCCATAGTGCTCAGAGCCATTTGAACCATTTTTTAGTGAGGCAATAGTTTGTTGACAGTAACATTCCTGAAATGGACTGACCTGCCCAGAGTCGCGACCTGGAACGAAGAGACGCCTTTATGTTGAGTTAGAACGTCGACTTCAGTCCACACCCAAGTAGTGTCCAGCATCATTACTTTCTGTGAAAGAAAGTGCTGTCATTCTTCCACAGACATTCAGACACCTCTTTGTCTCCAGCAGAGTTCAAGCCATCCTAAATGCGAAAGGCGAAGGGGGGACACATTCAACAGCGATGCACAGTAGTAACTGTCCGGTCACTTTTGATGAAATAGTGTAGTTATCTGCTTTCGGATTTTAGTAGTACACGTTTTGCAACTAGAGAAAATTAGATTTTTTTAAAACCGAGGATGAGTACGCTCACTGTTAATCGGTTAGTTGTAATGGAGTATTATAAATGGCTTCATCTACAATTTAAACGCTTTTGTGAGTAACAAGTTTGTTTGTGTGGCCATCCTCCGCAGTAAGCATATAAATACTTGAAACCTCCTGGAAGATTAAAACTGTTTGCCGGACCGAGACTCGAACTCGGAACTTTGCCTCCCGCGGGCAAGTGTTCTACCAACCGAGCTACCCAAGCACGATTCACTCCCCGTCCTCGCAGCTTTAATTCCGCTAGTACCTCGTCTCCTACCTTCCAAACTTCACAGAAGCTCTCCTGCAAACCTTGCAGAACTAGCACTCCTGGAAGAAAGGATATTGCGGAGACATGGCTTAGCCACAGCCTGGGGGTTGTTTCTAGAATGAAATTTTCACTCTACAGCGGGGTGTGCGCTGATATGAAACTTCCTGGAAGATTAAAACTGTGGGCCGGACCGAGATTCGAACTCGGAACCTTTGCCTTTCGCGGGCAAGTGGTAGAGCACTGAAGTTTGGAAGGTAGGAGACGAGGTACTGGCGGAATTAAAGTTGTGAGGACGGGGCGTGAGTCGTGCTTGGGTAGCTCAGTTGGTAGAACACGTGCCCGCGAAAGGCAAAGGTCCCGTGTTCGAGTCTCGGTCCAGCACGCAGTTTTAATCTTCCAGGAAGTTTCATATCAGCGCACACTCCGCTGTAGAGTGAAAATTTCATTCTAGATATAAATACTTGTTTTAAGCAAGCTTTTGTGAGTAACTTGAGCACAGAATTAGTGTGTCCGCTATGCTTGAATAAGTGTGGACACTTGTGTAGCGTCTGAGGGGATCGATGTCGACAGTGCAGTCGAGGCGGTGGAAGCAGCACTAGTACGTCAGCCCATTCGCCACGCCACATCACCGCAGCCTCGCAGCTTGCCGTGAGTCACACAGCCCCAGGCCGCTGTGACGGCATGTCGCCGCTGCTGCGTCTCCTCAGTTCACTCGCAGTTCTGACACGTAATGTTATTGATATGCGATCTTGTGGGTCCTCCCATGCCTGTCTTCGCTACACTTGGAGGCTGGCTGTGGACTCCGGTGGACCTTCTGTATGGGCAGGTGGCTCACGCGTCAGTGTTACTTTTCGTTGTCTCGTCCTCGCAGCAGGGCCGCACTTACGCGCCAGGGATGGCGAACCTTTCTACATCTAAGTGCCAAATTTTCCGAAGAAATGTTTAATACGGCCATGGCGTGCCATTAAACTAATCGTAGAGCTAAATTTTAATATCGCATTTCACCCTTTCCTTCTTGCTTATTTTGTGCATGTTAGGACATAAGATAGAGCGTGAATGCGTGCATATTTTAAGATGCGATACGGCATAGAAATTTGATGTTCACCGATTAATGAAAAAAACTAAGTACTTCCATATTAACACTCTTTATTTGCAACCATCAAATAGACCTTTTATATAGCAATCATAAATTAAACGTTTTTAGTTTATCAACATAAACTAAAATTTAATGTGATTCTTGTTGTTGCAAAACACGATGCCAAATAATGCATATTAGGTGCATACTTTGTAACTTTTAGCATAATGCAAGCTGAACTCGAGTCATCTGAGAAGCCCGCCCGGTTGGCCGTGCCGTCTAACGCACTGTTTCACGGGCGGGAAGGCGTGCCGGTTCCCGGCACGAATCCGCCCGGCGGATTAGCGTCGAGGTCCGGTGTGTCGGCCAGTGGATGGTTTTTAAGGCGGTTTTCCATCTGCCTCGGCGAATGCGGACTGGTTCCCCTTATTCCACGTCAGTTACACTTGTCGGCGATTGCTGCGCAAACACTGCCTCCACGTACGAGTACACCATAATTACTCTACCACGCAAACATTGGGGTTACACTCGTTTGGTGTGAGACGTTCCCGCCGGCCGATGAGGCCGTGCGGTTCTAGGCGCTTCAGTCTCTAGCCGCGTGACCGCTACGGTCGCAGGTTCGAATCCTGCCTCGGGCATGGATGTGTGTGGTGTCCGTAATTCTAAGTTCTAGGGGACTGATGACCTCAGATGTTAAGTCCCATAGTGCTCAGAGCCATTTGAATCATTTTTAATTGAAATTCCCCGTTTCCACAATTGTAATGTCGGCATGTCTCCTCGTATTACTTGATAGTCTTTCTAACTCATTTACTTCCAGTTCTTTTCTTGTTTCGATAGATTTTTGAGTACACATTGAATTGGACTAGAAATCAGTCAACTGCATTTCAATTTCCAACCTATCAGATTTAGACAAGTTGAGTTTGTCGAGTGAAGTCACATCAGAATGCATAATAAATTTTAGTGTTTCCGACAACTCTTTGAACAGAGACAATATCAGTGAAAATTCTCCAGTTGAACAATGTGTTACCGAAGAAAATTCCTCACTAACTTTTCTTGATCGTGCTTTTTGTGCACATCCTAATGGCTGGTATTTTTGTTTCAAATTTGGGAAATACGTGTAGCTTTTGGAAACAATATCGTTATTAAAAACTTGCAGTGTAGTATCGTAAGCGCGAATAAATCTATCATCACAATAACAGTTATATTTGTGCCCTGAAGCTTTACGTTCAAATCATTGAAATACTGGCACATGTCCGTAACAACTTCAATTTTGTAAGCCACGTAACGTTCATTAACTGTGAATATTGCACGATTTTTCTTCATTTTGTAAAAACTGCCTAGTTTCTTCCTAGCAGTTCACAGACATTTGAAGTAAGCTGCCGCGACTTTACCAGTACATCAGTAAGCCATTGTACACCGACTTCACTTCATCTAACAACGCTTCGAACTTGCGTAATATCAGGGGAAGCGAAATCAACCTTTGCACACAAGGCTTGTTGACGTAAGCTGCAGTGGTTCAAAAATCAAATGGCTCTGAGTACTATGGGACAACTTCTGAGATCATCAGTCCCCTAGAACTTAGAACTACTTAAACCTAACTGCCCTAAGGACATCACACACCTCCATACCCGAGGCAGGATTCGAACCTGCGACCGTAGCGGTTGCGCAGTTCCTAGAACCGCTCGGCCACCCCGAGTGGCAGTGCAGTGGAATTCAAGGATAGAATGTTCAATGTGTGCTTGGAGTAAACTACACTACTGGCCATTAAAATTGCTACACCACGAAGATGACATGCTACAGAGGCGAAATTTCACCGACAAGAAGAAGACTCTGTGATATGCAAATGATTAGCTTTTCAGAGCATTCACACAAGGATGGCGCCGATGTCGACACCTACAAAGTGCTGACATGAGGAAAGTTTCCAACCGAATTCTCATACACAGACAGCAGTTGACCGGCGTTGCCTGGTGAAACGTTGTTGTGATGGCTCGTGTAAGGAGGAGAAATGCGTACCATCACGTTTCCGACTTTGATAAAGGTCGGATTGTAGCCTATCGCTATTGCGGTTTATGGTATCGCGACATTGCTGCTCGCGTTGGTCGAGATCCAATGACTGTTAGCAGAATATGGAATCGGTGGGTTCAGGAGGGTAATACGGTACGCCGTGCTGGATCCCAACGGCTTCGTATCACTAGCAGTCGAGATGACAGGAATCTTATATGCATGGCTGTAACGGATCAAGCAGCCACGTCTCGATCCCTGAGTCAACAGATGGGGACGTTTGCAAGACAACAACCATCTGCACGTTCGACGACGTTTGCAGCAGCACGGACTATCAGATCGGAAACCGTGGCTGCTGTTACCCTTGACGCTGCATTACAGACAGGAGCGCCTGCAATGGTGTACTCAATGCGAACCTGGGTGCACGAAAGGCAAAACTTCATTTTTTCAGATGAATCCAGCTTCTGTTTACAGCATCATGATAGTCGCATCCGTGTTTGGTGACATCGCGGTGAACGCACATTGGAAGCGTGTATTCGTCATCGACATACTGGCGTATCACCCGGCGTGATGGCATGGGGTGCCATTGGTTACACGTCTCGGTCACCTCTTGTTCGCATTGACGGCACTTTGGACAGTGGACGTTACATTAGAGATGTGTTACGACCCGTGGCTCTACCCCTCATTCGATCCCTGCGAAACCCCTCCATTTCAGCAGGATAATGCACGACCTCATGTTACAGGTCCTGTACGGGAGTTTCTGGATACAGAAAATGTTCGACTGTTGCCCTGGCCAGCACATTCTCCAGATCTCTCGCCAATTGAAAACGTCTGGTCAATGGTGGCCGAGCAACTGGCTCGTCACAATACGCCAGTCACTACTCTTGATGAACTGTGGTATCGTGTTGAATCTGCATGGGCAGCTATACCTGTACACGCCATCCAAGCTCTATTTGACTCAATACCCAGGCGCATCAAGGCCGTTATTACGGCCAGAGGTGGTTGTTCTGGGTATTGGTTTCTCAGTATCTATGCAACCAAATTGCGTGAAAATGTAATCACATGTCAGTTCTAGTATAATATATTTGTCCACTGAATACCCGTTTATCATCTGCATTTCTTCTTGGTGTAGCAGTTTTAATGGCCAGTAGTGTAATAAAACCATTTTACAAAAAAATTGTTCAAATGGCTCTGAGCACTGTGGGACTTAACATCTGAGGTCATCGGTCCCCTAGAACTTAGAACTAGTTAAACCTAACTAACCTAAGGACATCACACACATCCATGCCCGAGGCAGGATTCGAACCTGCGACCGTAGCGGTCGTTATCGAAACAATTTTGGTTAAATCTATATCTCTGTCAGTAAGCTAATTTTTGACAGCCATACAAAATTTGTGCGTTTATTAGTTGCTGGCAACAATATTATCTCAATCAATTTTTCGTTGACGTCATGTTGTTGTTGTTGTGGTCTTCAGTCCTGAGACTGGTTTGATGCAGCTCTCCATGCTACTCTATCTTGTGCAAGCTTTTTCATCTCCCAGTACCTACTGCAACCTACATCCTTCTGAATCTGCTTAGTGTATTCATCTCTTGGTCTCCCTCTACGATTTTTACCCTCCACGCTGCCCTCCAATACTAAATTGGTGATCCCTTGATGCCTCAGAACATGTCTCACCAACCGATCCCTTCTTCTGGTCAAGTTGTGCCACAAACTTCTCTTCTCCCCAATCCTATTCAATACTTCCTCATTAGTTATGTGATCTACCCATCTAATCTTCAGCATTCTTCTGTAGCACCACATTTCGAAAGCTTCTATTCTCTTCTTGTCCAAACTATTTATCGTCCATGTTTCACTTCCATACATGGCTACACTCCATATGAATATTTTCAGAAATGACTTCCTGACACTTAAATCAATACTGGATGTTAATAAATTTCTCTTCTTCAGAAACGCTTTCCTTGCCATTGCCAGCCTACATTTTATATCCTCTGTACTTCGACCATCATCAGTTATTTTGCTCCCCAAATAGCAAAACTCCTTTACCACTTTAAGTGCCTCATTTCCTAATCTAATTCCCTCAGCATCACCCGACTTAATTAGACTACATTCCATTATCCTTGTTTTGCTTTTGTTGATGTTCATCTTATATCCTCCATTCAAGACACTGTCCATTCCATTCAACTGCTCTTCCAAGTCCTTTGCTGTCTCTGACAGAATTACAATGTCATCGGCGAACCTCAAAGTTTTTATTTCTTCTCCATGAATTTTAATACCTACTCCGAATTTTTCTTTTGTTTCCTTTACTGCTTGCTCAATATACAGATTGAACAACATCGGGGAGAGGCTACAACCCTGTCTTACTCCCTTCCCAACCACTGCTTCCCTTTCATGTCCCTCGACTCTTATAACTGCCATCTGGTTTCTGTACAAATTGTAAATAGCCTTTCGCTCCCTGTATTTTACCCCTGCCACCTTTAGAATTTGAAAGAGAGTATTCCAGTCAACATTGTCAAAAGCTTTCTTTAATCTACAAATGCTAGAAACGTAGGTTTGCCTTTCCTTAATCTTTCTTCTAAGATAAGTCGTAAGGTCAGTATTGCCTCACGTGTTCCAGTGTTTTTACGGAATCCAAACTGATCTTCCCCGAGGTTGGCTTCTACTAGTTTTTCCATTCGTCTGTAAAGAATTCGTGTTAGTATTTTGCAGCTGTGACTTATTAAGCTGATAGTTCGGTAATTTTCACATCTGTCAACACCTGCTTTCTTTGGGATTGGAATTATTATATTCTTCTTGAAGTCTGAGGGTATTTCGCCTGTTTCATACATCTTGCTCACCAGATGGTAGTTCCAATGGAATATTGTCTACTCCGGGGGCCTTGTTTCGACTCAGGTCTTTCAGTGCTCTGTCAAACTCTTCACGCAGTATCATATCTCCCATTTCATCTTCATCTGCATCCTCTTCCATTTCCATAATATTGTCCTCAAGTACATCGCCCTTGTATAGACCCTCTATATACTCCTTCCACCTTTCTGCTTTCCCTTCTTTGCTTAGAACTGGGTTTCCATCTGAGCTCTTGATATTCATACAAGTCGTTCTCTTATCTCCAAAGGTCTCTTTAATTTTCCTGTAGGCGGTATCTATCTTACCACTAGTGAGATAGGCCTCTACATCCTTACATTTGTCCTCTAGCCATCCCTGCTTAGCCATTTTGCACTTCCTGTCGATCTCATTTTTGAGACGTTTGTATTCCTTTTTGCCTGTTTCACTTACTGCATTTTTATATTTTCTCCTTTCATCAATTAAATTCAATATTTCTTCTGTTACCCAAGGATTTCTACTAGCCCTCGTGTTTTTACCTACTTGATCCTCTGCTGCCTTCACTATTTCATCCCTCAAAGCTACCCACTCTTCTTCTACTGTATTTATTTCCCCCATTCCTGTCAATTGCTCCCTTATGCTCTCCCTGAATCTCTGTACAACCTCTGGTTCTTTTAGTTTATCCAGGTCCCATCTCCTTAAATTCCCACCTTTTTGCAGTTTCTTCAGTTTTAATCTACAGGTCATAACCAATAGATTGTGGTCAGAGTCCACATCTGCCCCTGGAAATGTCTTACAATTTAAAACCTGGTTCCTAAATCTCTGTCTTACCATTATATAATCTATCTGATACCTTTTAGTATCTCCAGGGTTCTTCCATGTATACAACCTTCTTTCATGATTCTTAAACCAAGTGTTAGTTATGATTATGTTGTGCTCTGTGCAAAATTCGACCAGGCGGCTTCCTCTTTCATTTCTGTCCCCCAATCCATATTCACCTACTATGTTTCCTTCTCTCCCTTTTCCTACACTCGAATTCCAGTCACCCATGACTATTAAATTTTCGTCTCCCTTCACAATCTGAATAATTTCTTTTATTTCATCACACATTTCTTCAATTTCTTCGTCATCTGCAGAGCTAGTTGGCATATAAACTTGTACTACTGTAGTAGGCGTGGGCTTCGTATCTATCTTGGCCACAATAATGCGTTCACTCTGTTGTTTGTAGTAGCTTACCCGCATTCCTATTTTCCTATTCATTATTAAACCTACTCCTGCATTACCCCTATTTGATTTTGTGTTTATAACCCTGTAGTCACCTGACCAGAAGTCTTGTTCCTCCTGCCACCGAACTTCACTAATTCCCACTATATCTAACTTCAACCTATCCATTTCCCTTTTTAAATTTTCTAACCTACCTGCCCGATTAAGGGATCTGACATTCCACGCTCCGATCCGTAGAACGCCAGTTTTCTTCCTCCTGATAACGACATCCTCTTGAGTAGTCCCCGCCCGGAGATCCGAATGGGGGACTATTTTACCTCCGGAATATTTTACCCAAGAGGACGCCATCATCATGTAATCATACAGTAAAGCTGCATGCCCTCGGGAAAAATTACGGCTGTAGTTTCCCCTTGCTTTCAGCCGTTCGCAGTACCAGCACAGCAAGGCCGTTTTGGTTATTGTTACAAGGCCAGATCAGTCAATCACCCAGACTGTTGCCCTTGCAACTACTGAAAAGGCTGCTGCCCCTCTTCAGGAACCACACGTTTGTCTGGCCTCTCAACAGATACCCCTCCGTTGTGGTTGCACCTACGGTACGGCTATCTGTATCGCTGAGGCACGCAAGCCTCCCCACCAACGGCAAGGTCCATGGTTCATGGGGGGAAGGTTGACGTCATATACAACAAAATATCGAGCAAAGATGGCTAAACGGTTAGATTTAGTTTCGTCAGTACTTTCGTGACGACAGCGAAATATAGGGAGAGGACTTGACGTCATGTTTTTGTTGTTCTTTTGCATATTCCGCCAGTTTTAAGCTTCAGTCATTATTGTCTTTCTGGGTAAAGGAGTGCCTTTGACGCGCTCAGTTAGTTTACCTTTATTCTCAAAACCTGCAAAAAGTGATTGGATGCATGTTAACCAGGCTTCCATCGAAAATTGCCCTTCGCCAGATGGTTTACCACGCTGGGCCAATGGCATCTGCAGCCGTGAAACTTATGGCACTGGGATGACGATCCTTACTAACTTAGGCAGCCGTAGACGTCGGCTGTCTCTTTCTGTTTTTAATAGCACAGGCAATGAATTCCTTTTGCTCTGGTTCACTTTTTTGACAACGAGATTTGTGATTCCTTTCATAGCGCCGTTTTGCAGACGATGTTCTACATACCACCGGCCCGGAACATAAAAGACATACCGCCTTATTGCCCTTATTAATCACGCCATATTTCTCCGCCCAAGTTTGGAATATTCTGTTACACTTATCATGTACTATTTGTTTCCTTGTCAATCTATCGATGTTGAGTAAGTTTAAAAATGGTACTAACCTTGTGTAATTGCAGCAACAAACAGAAGCAAACAGGTGAACATTGTTCGCCTTGAAAATTTACAGTACGACACTTGTTGATGGAGGCCGGAAGTTGTTGTTGGAACAGCTGCCAACCTATGCGATCTAACAGTTCAAAAAAATGTTCAAATGTGTGTGAAATCTTATGGGACTTAACTGCTAAGGTCATCAGTCCCTAAGCTTACACAGTACTTGACCTAAATTATCCTAAGTACAAACACACACACACACACACACACCCATGCCCGAGGGAGGATCTCACAGCGGATGACGGTATTTCATCACTGATGCACATGAGTACACCGTGACCCACGGAGACTGATCAAAAGCGAAGACCTGTCGTCTACAACTTCTGCCAGGTGGTTATAATTGAAGTGCAGCTGCTCACGAAAGTCCAGTGTCGGCTGTAATTTCTATTTTTTTTATTCTTCATAATTTTTTTATTCTTCATAATTACAGCCTATTATCCAAAAAGCTAAAATAGGCCATACAAATTACATTTCCTTGGATAGTTATAAGTCACATATTAATTATTTATTTCGAATACTTAATTTTAAAAAAAGAGATAAAAGGAACTACAACTAGTTCTACTAGTACAAAAGTACATTAAAACCCTTAACCAATTACCCAGATACTAATCTACTACAAACACTACAGAATTTGTTCTCTGTTTGTTCATTTATTTTGGTGGATTTAGTCCTGTAGGTGGGTGTTTCCCCTACTGGATCCGCCCTCCTACTACCCCCGTCAACAGCCATAGTCTGCTGGCTTCCTTGGGCATCAGCAGCGTTTCCACTGTAGCAAGTATTTCCACCATTCGCTGTTACTTCTCCACTTCCATGATCACTTCCACCAACACAATGTAGATTCTTGGGACAGTATTTCAGTCGGTGGTCGCCGACCTCTGTTAACTTCTCTCCATCTGCAGAGTATGTTGTCTAACCTGGATGGCAGCATGATGACCTATGGTTGAAAGCCTCTTGAAGTCTTCCTTGGCATTCATAGATACTGCGCTGCAGTATCGTCCAAGGCGTGCCAGATCGGATCGCTCCTTAGTGCTGCATTGGGATCCAACTTTCTTAATACCTGACGTCCGTTACCCGCTGCATCTTCATAAAGCACATGTGTGTTCTGGTGTGCCCACACTACCGCGGGCGCAGCTATCATTTATCTGTCTTCTGATTTTGTGTAGGCATAATGGCCATGGCCAGACAGGTAATGTATCAATCCATTCGATGAATTAAGAAATCTCATTTTTAATCTCTCCCTAATGTTAGGCAGAAATTCGTATGTTCTTCTACCAGTGCCTGAAGTGCCCCACTCATTTTGCGATGTTTTATTGCCTTTTTCGAATTGCCCTGAGTTCCAAGCACCCTTCGTACTTCCATTTGATTGCCTTTCTTTAACCAGTAAATGGCTCCCCTTTTCTTAATTTCCTAATCCAGTTGGCTATTTCTAGAATTACCAACAAACATCATTCAGCGTAGTGCGGTAGGCGCCCCTTATTCTAAGTAGCACGCCTGGTTGAACTCTTCTTAATACTGAGGCTGGCTTCACTAGCTGCAATCTATGAGCCCAGACGCTCGCATCATATCCTGCGACTGATGCTAATATAGATTGGTGGCATACTCTGACTGTCTTCACGGAAGCCGAAATTCGCTATTTCAATGGTTACAAGTTTATTCATCACATTGTACTTTTTCTGTCTTGTTCCTCTATATGATGTGCAAAGTTACGACGTTCGTCCAGAAATACCCCTAGATATCTCCTTACTACGCTTCTCCTAATCGTTACATCATTTAATGTAATCTAGTATTGTGATTATAATATGGCAGCGAAACTTGGTAGATATGTTAATGTGTTAATACAGAATCGATTTAGTCCGCAGCTCGTGGTCGTGCGGTAGCGTTCTGGCTTCCCACGCCCGGGTTCCCGGGTTCGATTCCCGGTGGGATGCCTCGTGATGAATGGGTGTTGTGTACTGTCCTTAGGTTAGTTAGGTTTAAGTAGTTCTAAGTTCTAGGGGACTGATAACCATAGATGTTAAGTCCCATAGTGCTCAGAGCCATTTGTTTGAACGATTTAAGCTGAAAAAAAAAATTATTTCCAATTTTAGCCATAGGTACAAATCTGGCGCTGTGAATAATTTTTTTTCCCCTACCGGTCACCAGGCGCGGATTCTTGTGCTTTTGACATCGGGGAAATCCGTCTACAAATAACGTCATTCCCTTAACTAAAAAATAAAAAAATAGCGTCCTTCTGCAAAGCAAAGATCTGCCTTAAATAAGAAAGCCAGTACCGGAATTCCACAATTTCAGTCAGTCCCACAAAGAACAAAGACATTAAAATTTTACTGTGTGTGTAGAAATGTGAATATCATAAGTATATTAAAATATAAATATTCTTGCCATTGTCCAGGCGGGAAAAAAGTCAGTGAAGAGCGGTGTACAATAATAATAAAAGAGATATCAAGTTGTTTTGTAGACGTTTAGACTGACCGCGTCTCACATATATGCAATGAGTTCAATAATAAAAGAATAGTCCGCAGCTCGTGGTCGTGCGGTAGCGTTCTCGCTTCCCGCGCCCGGGTTCCCGAGTTCGATTCCCGGCGGAGTCAGGGATTTTCTCTGCTTCGTGATGACTGGGTGTTGTGTGATGTCCTTAGGTTAGTTAGGTTTAAGTAGTTCTAAGTTCTAGGGAACTGATGACCATAGATGTTAAGTCCCATAGTGCTCAGAGCCATTTGAACCAATAAAAGAATAAAAGTCTCAAGTGCTGCTAAAAATTACAGAACTGTAAGTCTTCTGCACTCAGTATATAAGTTATGTGTAAGGTTAATACAGTGAGGTGACAATCATGGATAGGGATATGCACATATACGTATGGCGGTAGTATCGCATACACATGGTATAAAAGGGCAGTGCATTGGCAGATCTGTCATTTATACTCTGGTGATTCATGTGAAAAGGTATGCGACGTGATTATGGCCGCACGACTTTAATTGTCAGGCTCTGAACGAGGAGTGGTAGTTGGAGCTAGAGGTATGGGACATTTCATTTCGGAAAACTTTAGGGAATTCAATATTCCGAGACGCACCGTGTCAAGAGTATGCCGCGAATACCGGAGGATGCTAAGTTCACCCAACCTGGATATGATGTGACGTCATTATGACGTATATACGCTTTAGTCGATTAACACACCTATCGACTTTTACGAACGTTCGAGATTCTAAACTGTCGTCTGCTAGTTGTTTGTTTTGACACGTGCGATTCTGAAAACAGCTGTGTGGCAGCGTATATGTATTTCGCCAAAATAAAAGTAAAAGAGCTGAATATTAATAGAAATATTCCTGACCGTGGCCTTAAAAACACCACGGACAACACGTTTCGTAAAAAAGTGAAGTCTTCTTATGTCCCGACCAGATTAGATTGTGTGATTGTTGTATTGAATGCTTACGCCGAAAATAATATTTATTTATTATAAACATTTTAGTATGGTTTCATACAATTGGTCTTGTCAGTACATATTAGATTGTAGCAGCATACTCTTGCTGACTTCTTTTTCTTAATTTATATAGCTGAAAGAGAACTCGTGAAAGTTTGTTAGCTAAGTAATTTACATGTCCATCCCAAGATAGTCTTTTATCAACCATAATTCCAAGTAATTTTACACTCGGACCGCAGAGACAGGTACCTTAGTGTCCAGATCTGATTTGATTTGATGATTGAATTTCGAACTTAAAAAGAAAAATATGAGGCATTGTTGAAGAAAAATCGTCGACCGGAGATGAAATACGAGGGGAAGTGGATTTCTCAATGTAATCTTAACCAAAGGTTAGTGTCTAGTACTGATTGACGTATGAAATGATTGAATGCAGTGTCAAAGCATTCCATGGTGGTATGATAGACGTACTGTATATTATGTCATGTATACAACCACAATAGTTTTAGCATGTACCTGGCCATGTC
This sequence comes from Schistocerca americana, assembly GCF_021461395.2. Lineage (NCBI taxonomy): Eukaryota > Metazoa > Arthropoda > Insecta > Orthoptera > Acrididae > Schistocerca > Schistocerca americana. Next base: position 470,353,378 of record NC_060122.1, on the reverse strand, counting down.
AATGTGGTTTATGTCAGCAGTATAATTTGCTAAGACAAGATTATGCAAAATACGAATTGCATCACAACATGAGCGGATAGCCGCAATAATTGGAGAAGATCAAACGAAAAACAACGCACAGGACACAAACACAGTGCAATACACGATTTAAACGCAAGGAACGCAAAACACATTTAAACGAATGGCGCAGAGCACAGCGCTACCCTGTCACAACCTCTCGAAAGTTCACAAAAGTCGAATAGTCGATATACGGTTTCTATCGTTTTCGATGTAGCGTGTATACGCCATAATGACGTCACATCGTATCCAAGACCGGTGAACTTAGCATCCTCCGAGAATACCAGACTTCAGGCGTTACCTCTCGCCATGAGCAAGACTGTGGCCGATGGCCCTCACTTAACGACTGAGTGCAGCGGCGTTTGTGTAGAGTTGTCAGTGCTAACAGACAAGCAACACTGTGTCAAATACCCACAGAACTCATGTGGTTGACGTGTGACGAACGTATCCGTTAGCATAGTACGGTGAAGTCTGTTGTTATGGGTTATGGCAGGAGCCGACCGACACGAGTGGCTTTGCTAACAGCACCTCACGTGCAGCGCCTCTCTTGGGCTCGTGACCATATCGGTCGTACCCTACACGACTGGAGAATCTTGGCCTGGCCAGTTGAGTCCCGATATCAGTTGGTAAAAGCTGATGGTAGGGTTTGAGTCTGGCGCAGACCCCATGATGCCACGGGCCCAAATTGTCAACAAGGCACAGAGCAAGTTGGTGATAACTCCATAATTGTGCGGGCTGTGTTTACATGGAGGAAGTGGGTCCTCTGGTCCAGCTGGACCGATCATTGATCATTTGCACCGATTCATGAACGTCTTGTTCCCAAACAACGATGGAATTTTTGTGTATGCCTATGCGCCATGGCACCGAGCCACAATTGTTCGTGATTGGTTCGAAGAACATACTGGATTCTGGCGAATGATTTGGGCACACAAATCGTCCGACGTGAATCCCATCGAACATTTTTCAGACATAATCGTGCACAAAATTCTGCACCGGCAACACTTACGCAATTATGGACGATTATTGAGGCAGCATGGTCCAGTATTTCTGCCAGGGACTTCCAGTGAGTTGTTGAGTCCATCCCACGTCGTTCTGGAGGTCCGACACAACATTAGGAGATATCCCATGAGTTTTGTCACCTCAGCGTAAATTTCAGGTTAAATCCAATCCATTTTAGTAAACGACGAACTCGGAGCACGGTCAGCTAGTCCCAGTTGCAGGTCGCCCATCTAGCAGCTTCCAGGGGCAATAAATATTTGGTTTTCAAAACGAAATTTTAAAAAAATTACATGTTCTCGTAGTCTACTCGTTAAGAGCCATAATCTTGAAGAAGTGTCATGACGATCTCTCCATTGGCAAAAGATTCCGAAACAGTCCCCCATTCGGATCTCCGGGAGGGGACTGCCAAGGGGGAGGTTACCATGAGAAAAAGATTGAATAATCAACGAAAGGATAACGTTCTACGAGTCGGGGCGTGGAATGTCAGAAGCTTGAACGTGGTAGGGAAACTAGAAAATCTGAAAAGGGAATTGCAAAGGCTCAATCTACATATAGTAGGGGTCAGTGAAGTGAAGTGGAAGGAAGACAAGGATTTCTGGTCAGATGAGTATCGGGTAATATCAACAGCAGCAGAACGTTTATTCCAGGTCGACAAATCCTATGAAAGTGTCTTGATTTTTCTTTAGCCTTGCTTCCATTATTAGCCGTAACGTCAGAATTGCCTCTCTCGTCCCTTTACTTTTCCTAAAGCCAAACTGATCGTCACCTAGCGCATTCTCAATTTTCTTTTCCATTCTTCTGTATATTATTCTTGTAAGCAGCTTCGATGCATGAGCTGTTAAGCTGATTGTGCGATAATTCTCGCACTTGTCAGTTCTTGCCGTCTTCGGAATTGTGTGGATGATGCTTTTCCGAAAGTCAGATGGCATGTCGCCAGACTCATATATTCTACACACCAACGTGAATAGTCGTTTTGTTGCCACTTCCCCAATGATTTTAGAAATTCTGATGGAATGTTATCTATCCCTTCTGCCTTATTTGAGCGTAAGTCCTCCAAAGCTCTTTTACATTCCGATTCTAATACTGGATCCCCTATCTCTTCTAAATCGACTCCTGTTTCTTCTTCTATCACATCAGACAAATCTTCACCCTCATAGAGGCTTTCAATGTATTCTTTCCACCTATCTGCTCTCTCCTCTGCATTTAACAGTGGAATTCCCGTTGCACTCTTAATGTTACCACCGTTGCTTTTAATCTCACCAAAGGTTGTTTTGACTTTCCTGTACGCTGAGTCTGTCCTTCCGACAATATCTTTTTCGATGTCTTCACATTTTTCCTGCAGCCATTTCGTCTTACCTTCCCTGCACTTCCCATTTATTTCATTCCTCAGCGACTTGTATTTCTGCATTCCTGATGTTCCCGGAACATGTTTGTACTTCCTCCTTTCATCAATCAACATGAAGTATTTCTTCTGTTACCCATGGTTTCTTCGCAGCTACCTTCTTTGTACCTATGTTTTCCTTCCCAACTTCTGTGATGGCCCTTTTTAGAGTTGTCCATTCCTCTTCAACTGTACTGCCCACTGGGCTATTCCTTATTGCTGTATCTATAGCGTTAGAGAACTTCAAACGTATCTCGTCATTCCTTAGTACACTCCTGGAAATTGAAATAAGAACACCGTGAATTCATTGTCCCAGGAAGGGGAAACTTTATTGACACATTCCTGGGGTCAGATACATCACATGATCACACTGACAGAACCACAGGCACATAGACACAGGCAACAGAGCATGCACAATGTCGGCACTAGTACAGTGTATATCCATCTTTCGCAGCAATGCAGGCTGCTATTCTCCCATGGAGACGATCGTAGAGATGCTGGATGTAGTCCTGTGGAACGGCTTGCCATGCCATTTCCACCTGGCGCCTCAGTTGGACCAGCGTTCGTGCTGGACGTGCAGACCGCGTGAGACGACGCTTCATCCAGTCCCAAACATGCTCAATGGGGGACAGATCCGGAGATCTTGCTGGCCAGGGTAGTTGACTTACACCTTCTAGAGCACGTTGGGTGGCACGGGATACATGCGGACGTGCATTGTCCTGTTGGAACAGCAAGTTCCCTTGCCGGTCTAGGAATGGTAGAACGATGGGTTCGATGACGGTTTGGATGTGCCGTGCACTATTCAGTGTCCCCTCGACGATCACCAGTGGTGTACGGCCAGTGTAGGAGATCGCTCCCCACACCATGATGCCGGGTGTTGGCCCTGTGTGCCTCGGTCGTATGCAGTCCTGATTGTGGCTCTCACCTGCACGGCGCCAAACACGCATACGACCATCATTGGCACCAAGGCAGAAGCGACTCTCATCGCTGAAGACGGCACGTCTCCATTCGTCCCTCCATTCACGCCTGTCGCGACACCACTGGAGGCGGGCTGCACGATGTTGGGGCGTGAGCGGAAGACGGCCTAACGGTGTGCGGGACCGTAGCCCAGCTTCATGGAGACGGTTGCGAATGGTCCTCGCCGATACCCCAGGAGCAACAGTGTCCCTAATTTGCTGGGAAGTGGCGGTGCGGTCCCCTACGGCACTGCGTAGGATCCTACGGTCTTGGCGTGCATCCGTGCGTCGCTGCGGTCCGGTCCCAGGTCGACGGACACGTGCACCTTCCGCCGACCACTGGCGACAACATCGATGTACTGTGGAGACCTCACGCCCCACGTGTTGAGCAATTCGGCGGTACGTCCACCCGGCCTCCCGCATGCCCACTATACGCCCTCGCTCAAAGTCCGTCAACTGCACATACGGTTCACGTCCACGCTGTCGCGGCATGCTACCAGTGTTAAAGACTGCGATGGAGCTCCGTATGTCACGGCAAACTGGCTGACACTGACGGCGGCGGTGCACAAATGCTGCGCAGCTAGCGCGATTCGACGGCCAACACCGCGGTTCCTGATGTGTCCGCTGTGCCGTGCGTGTGATCATTGCTTGTACAGCCCTCTCGCAGTGTCCGGAGCAAGTATGGTGGGTCTGACACACCGGTGTCAATGTGTTCTTTTTTCCATTTCCAGGAGTGTACTTCCGTATCCCATTTGTTTGCGTATTAATTCTTCCTGACCAATGTCTTGAACTTCAGCGTACTCTTCATCACTACTATATTGTGATCTGAGTCTATATCTGCTCCTGGGTACGCCTTACAATCCAGTATCTGATTTCGGAATCTCTGTCTGACCATGATGTAATCTAATTGAAATCTTCCCATATCTCCCGGCCTTTTCCAAGTATACCTCCTCCTCTTGTGATTCTTGAACAGAGTATTCGCTATTACTAGCTGAAACTTGTTACAGAACACAATTAGTCTTTCTCCTCTTTCATTCCTTGTCCCAAGCCCATATTCTCCTGTAACCTTTTCTTCTACTCCTTCCCCTACAACTGCATTCCAGTCGCCCATGACTATTAGATTTTCGTCCCCCTTTACATACTGCATTACCCTTTCAATATCCCCATTCACTTTCTCTATCTGTTCATCTTCAGCTTGCGACGTCGGCATGTATACCTGAACTATCATTGTCGGTGTTGGTCTGCTGTCGATTCTGATTAGAAGAACCCTGTCACTGAACTGTTCACAGTAACACACCCTCTGTCCTACCTTCCTATTCATAACGAATCCTACACCTGTTTACCATTTTCTGCTGCTGTTGATATTACCTGATACTTATCTGACCAGAAATCCTTGTCTTCCTTCCACCTCACTTCACTGACCCCTACTATATCTAGATTGAGCCTCTGCATTTCCCTTTTCAGATTTTCTAGTTTCCCTACCACGTTCAAGCTTCTGATATTCCACGCCCCGACTCGTAGAACGTTATCCTTTCGTAGATTATTCAACCTTTTGTCATGGCATCCTCCCCCTTGGCAGCCCCCTCCCGGAGATCCGAATGGGGGACTATTCCGGAATCTTTTGCGAATGGAGAGATCATCATGACGCTTCTTCAATTACAGGCCACATGTCCTGTGGATACACGTTACGTGTCTTTAATGCAGTGGTTTCCATTGCCTTCTGCATCCTCATGTCGTTGATCATTGCTGTTCTTCCGCCTTTAGAGGCAATTTCCCACACCCAGGACAAGAGAGTGCCCTGAACCTCTATCCGCTCCTCCGCACTCTTTGACAAGGCCGTTGGCAGAATGAGGCGGACTTCTTATGCCGGAAGTCTTCGGCCACCAATGCTGATTATTTATCAAAATTTAGGCAGTGGCGGGGATCGAACCCGGGACCGAAGACGTTTTGGTTATAAATCAAAGACGCTACCCTCCCTTTTTTTTTTCAAAGGCAAAACTCAAATTTCTTTTTCTTTTAAGAACAAATTATGAGGAATAAATAAGGAAAAGTTTTTTTCCAAAAGAAAACAAAGACTCCAATTATACTGGTTTCTCCTGCCAGTAAACAAAAATGAGTCCCTTTCGTCTTGTTGGCGAAGAAGCAATGTTTTGAAAAAAAAAAAAGAGTTTCTCAAAGCCAAAATCAAATTTCTTTTTCCTTTAAGAACAAATTATGAGGAATAAATAAGGAAAAGTTTTTTTTATTTTTATAATTAAAGTCGTCGTGCGACTTGTAGTTAAAGACCAGTTCTTACAGGAGCTCCTGAAGTGTCTCCGCCTACAGCATGCCAGCTCGTCCAAACGTGTCTTCGCATGGCGTAGGCGTGGGTTCTGGGTAGCAGATCTATTCAGTTCGGTTCGGTTTATACAGTTTTCAGCTTCTCAGGGCTTGGACGTTCCAGCTACTAGGTGGGTCATCGAAAGTGCTCCGTAAGAAATTGGAAAAATATTGCTTATAGTGTGGGTTGCGTATCAGGACGCAGTGTCGTTCGTTGAGATAAGTCCAATATCCTGGCCTAGACTTGTCGCCAGAAGTAAAAAGATAGCGGATCGTGTGGCCACAGATCCAATTCACAGAGTGAGTTTTGGCGGAGGGGTAGAAAGTCTTATAGGGGTACAAAAGCATGTGGACGTCGATCTGAGCCGGTGTCTGGCGAGTAAGGAACGCCAAAATTCGCCGCGCAAGTGTCCAGACGTCGAACGCTGTGCCACAGTGGAACCGGTGGACATCCGTGTCATCCACTCCACAGTGAGAGCAGAGGGATGAATCGGCGAGATAGATGCGGTGCAGACGATCTCGGTTAACGTGTTTGCCATTCACGGTGATGTACCACGCTGATTGAACGTCCGATTCAAGAAAACGCGCATGGATCGCCTTCCATATGTGTCGCCACCGTACTGTGGATACTTACGTTCGATGGAGTTGGACGGGCGGCACTGTTGTAACAATTCGGAGACTGTTTTCGTGAGGTATGTGGTAAGGACCGGTAGACCGGTAGACATAACTGAACTCCAGGAAAAATCGTTGGATGTAATAAAAGGGGGTTGGAATGGTCGATACCAGTACTGGGGCGGACAAGGAGGCCGGTGCAAAGTTGTGAAGCAGGAGGCTAGTAAGGCTCTGCGGGCAACGATGCCAAAGTTTTAGTTGGGTGCTGACGTATAGGGCCTTGACACGAGTCGGCACGTGGATGATTCCCATCCCGCCACGATCTCGTGGCAGTGCAAGGGATTCATACTGCACCTTGAATAACATCCCCGAGCTGACGAAGGAGCCGAAAGCCATCAACAGTAGTCGCGCCAGGAGATTTGGGACTGGTAGCACTTGAGCCACGCGTGGTATACGGGAAGCATGGTACATGTTCACGTATTGCGCGCGTTGGATAACGTCCAGAGCTCGTAGCCGGTGATCTGTGAGATTCGCTCTGATTGTCTGTAGCAAGCGTCTACCATTGATAGTCGCTGAGCGGCGCAAGTCTGCTGTGAAATCAAGTCCAAGACACCGTATGGTGGCGGTGACACTGGGGGGGGGGGGGGGGGGGGCGGGGGCAGCGCATCTCTCCGGCAAGCCCTCACCAATGAGCAGGACCTTGGATTTTGACACGTTGAGGCAGCTCCCAGACGCTTCGCCGTAAGTCGCCACCCATGTCAGTGCTGCTCGTACTTCATCTTCACTGCGCAGATATAGTACTATGTCGTCTGCGTAGGCTGTACAACAAAAACGGTGGCCGTGCACAGCCATACCTTCCAAACGTTGGCGCATGCCCTGGAGCTGGGGTTCCAAGGCGAAAGCATACAAAATCGTGGAAAGAGGGCAGCCTTGCCGCACAGATCGTGCGATGACCAGGGGCGGTGTTAGGCGACCATTGTACATGATTTTAGAGATTGCACTACTCAACAGGCGCATAACCACTGTGACAATACCGCCAGGAAAACCTATATGCTGAAGAACTGTCCGTAAATAGAAGTGGTCAACACGGTCGAAAGCCTGGCTAAAGTCCAGTGAAGCCAAGGCGCCAGGGAGACGCTGATAATGCGCTAATGCTATCATGTCTCTGTAACGGCAAAGGGCAGTACGGATGTTGTTGTCGCCTCCTAGGGAAGTCTGGTCGCAGGATGTGACGTAACGTGCGACCTTCTTGAGTCGCAATGCCAGTAGCCGTGTGAATATTTTCATGTCGCTGTTGAGCAAAGTAATTGGTCGATAGTCCTGGACCCTCGATAACCCGCGCGGTTTATGTACGGGGATAATAATGCCTTCTAGAAAGGCGCTGGGGACCACTGTCATCGGTGACATCAGCTCTTGTGCGATTGCCGTCCACGTTGAAGCCAACAAATAGTGAAAACTTTTAAAAAATTCGATGGGTATACCGTCAGGTCCAGGAGTTCTGTTATCGGAACCCGCCTTGATAGCATCTACCACTTCATCTGTGGTTACGTCGTCTTGGAGGTCATGCACTGCATCCTCCGGAAGAGTGTTCGTAGTAAGCTGAGCGACTTCTGTGATCAGTGCTGCAAAATGCGGTACGGCTGCGTATAGTCCGGCAATGGAGAGTACGACCGATGCTTTGTTGGGTGTCGTGCCGGCGCCCTTCCACATCAGTGAGGACTTGGATCAGAGCTCGTCGCCGTCGTTGTCTTTCCTGAAGGAGGTGGTACATCGATGGACGTTCTTGAGGGATTCGATTAGAAGCTCGAGAACGGACTACAGTGCCTTCCAAGTGACGCCGCATGATCAAGGAGATCTGCGCCTTCGTGTGATGGACCATCGACTGCCAGGCTGGCGAGAAAGGCATCGTCGTACAGTCACGTAGTATGGTGTAGTAGAAGTGCAGGGTATAAGTTTTCCACGCCTTTAATTCCGACCCATAACTCATCAGAGTCTTCCTGAGGGTCGGCTTTGCACAGGAGAGCCACCATGATAAGGTGGAGTCATAGGCTTCTCGACGATGGTGGCAGCGTGCCCACGCTTCTTCGACCATACGGCGACAGTCTGAGGAGGTCAGGAGAGCGACATTGAGTTTCCACAGACCACGAGTATGCCACACTCGCTGTCGGGCGAGAGTGACGTCACAGAGGTACGCATCATGGTCTGAGAAGGCCAAGGGCCAGACTTCCGCATGACGTGTGCCATCAGCAAGGGAGCGGGTAACGTAGATGCGATCTATGCGGCTTTACGAGTGAGAGGTGTAGAATGTATAGCCCGGTTGAGTTCCGTGGAGCTTCTTCCGTGTGTCAACAAGTCGTAGACGGTCGATGACCACTGAGAGAGATGCACAAGGGGAATGTCGCGGGAGTTGGTCCGCGGGCTCTTGTGTCGAGTTAAAATCCCCATCGAGTACCAAATCGTCCTGCGGACCGGTGAAGAGGGGTGTGACGCTGTCGGCAAAAAAAGTTTGTCGGTCATGACGGCGGCCAGTGCCGGACGGAGCGTAGATATTAATAATACGCACGCCGAACAGTGTGAGGGCCATACCTCGCGTAGTGGGGAGGTAGATGACGTCCTCTGCAGGGAGTCCGTCGCGTAGCAGGATGGCGACGCCGCTACCGGTGTCGGATGCGGGGGAAACATGGGCGTTGTATCCGGTGGGAACTAGGAAGTCAGCCACAAACACCTCTTGTAAGAGTGCTATATCCACATCCGCAGAGTAAATAGTGTCTCTGAACATGGCCAATTTATGGGGGGGGGGGGGGGCACGAATGGTGGCAAGATTCATCGTGGCGATACGATATTGCTGTGTACGGCCATCCTCAGTATTTGCAGAACGTGCGGTAGAAGTAGCCGGCAGGTGGAGACCCGCCGGTGGTCCCGCAGTGGTGATAATTACTGGCGGGGTGCCAGCCCCAGTGTCGCCGAGATGGACTCCAGTGCCGACACGCTGGCAGTCTGTTCCGCTTCTTCTTCAACGTCATCGGCCCAGGAAGCTGACGACGTGGACATGTGACGGTTACGTACTTCCGGAACGGGTGTTGTGGATTCCGCAACATGAGTGGCAGGGGGACCGCCGTCATCATTCGTTGACAACGGCGAGGACACGTCCCAGGCTGGGAGAGGAGGCGTCACAGGAGGGGCGCCTGTTGCTGCCACATCGCGTGACTGGACGCAATGTGGGAGATCACCGTCAGACAACAGGTCGACATCTCGCGGGGCCGTCTGAGAAAGGCCGTCATCGGAAGGCGTTCGTTGTCGTTTCCTGTGTTTGCGAGGCGACCGCTGTTTTCTGATGTGGCCTTCTGAATCAGAATGTGGTCGCCCGTCGTCTGACGCCGAACCCGTCTGGACAAAGGCAGACGTCGGCACCACACCGAGGTCGACGTCCACGGTTCCAACAGGAACATCGGTTTCGATCTGCAAACCGGACGGTCCTGAAGCGAGCACTGTAGGCGACGCCGTGCTTGTGTCGTCGGCGCGTTGTGCTGCGGTGGGTGGCGTTGATGATGCTGCTGGCGCAATCGAGATTGGTACGACGGGGTCCTGTGCAACCTTGGTGTAGGTGATGGATAAGGACGTGACCGTCGAAGCATGGGTATCTTGACGTAACGGCGTCTGTATTAAACGGCGGTGTAAGCATTCGGAACGTACATGTCCCTCCTGGCCACATCCTACGCACGTTCGTGGCTATCCATCGTACATGACGATGGCCCTCACACCGCCAATCAGCAGGTACGATGGGACATGTTTCGTCAGCTCAATTTTTATTTGCCGGACGCCATTTAATACGGGGTAGGTCGTAAATGTTTGCCACTTCTCCGCGACGTGACCCAAGACGGTGCCATATGGTTGGAAAGCGGCAATGACCACACCCTGAGGCACCTCGAACGGGAGCTCAAACACCCGCAATGTCCGGAGACCGAATCCAGCATGGGCGACTGTCACAGCACCCATATGTCCAACAGAGTGTTTAAATTTGACTCCGGTGGCATGACGGTGAATTATATCATTGCAAATTTCCGCTGTCGATATCTGGATGTAGACAACACTTCCAGTGATGGAAAAATGTATGCCGATTACGTCCTGGGGGTTCAAACGTAGATCCTCACGTATGAACTGTTCGACTTCGAAAGCTCTGGGTCTTGGATATTCGGCCTGAAACGTTACTTTGATCATTGCACGGCGGTACGAGTGTGCCATGGTGTACGTTAGTATTGGACTCGATAGACACAAACACCGCGACGCAGAAGTAAACACCGCCGAGAGCGGAGCGTCGGACGGCGCGCGGAGCAGCTCCGCACGCTAGCACGGCTGCGAGCCGACTGCCCCTAGACCACGGGTACTTGCCTTACAAGAATAATATACAGAGGAATGGAAAATACAATTGAGAATGCGCTAGGTGACGATCAGTTTGGCTTTAGGGAAAGTAAAGAGACGAGAGAGGCAATTCTGACGTTACGGCTAATAATGGAAGCAAGGCTAAAGAAAAATCAAGACACTTTCATAGGACTTGTCGACCTGGAAAAAGCGTTCGACAATATAAAATGGTGCAAGCTGTTCGAGATTCTGAAAAAAGTAGGGGTAAGCTATAGGGAGAGACGGGTCATATACAATATGTACAACAACCAAGAGGGAATAATAAGAGTGGACGATCAAGAACGAAGTGCTCGTATTAAGAAGGGTGTAAGACAAGGCTGCAGCCTTTCGCCCCTACTCTTCAATCTGTACATCGAGGAAGCAATGATGGAAATAAAAGAAAGGTTCAGCAGTGGAATTAAAATACAAGGTGAAAGGATATCAATGATACGATTCGCTGATGACATTGCTATCCTGAGTGAAAGTGAAGAAGAATTAAATGATCTGCTGAACGGAATGAACAGTCTAATGAGTACACAGTATGGTTTGAGAGTAAATCGGAGAAAGACGAAGGTAATGAGAAGTAGTAGAAATGAGAACAGAGAGAAACTTAACATCAGGATTGATGGTCACGAAGTCAATGAAGTTAAGGAATTCTGCTACCTAGGCAGTAAAAAACCAATCTCGGACGGAGCAAAGAGGACATCAAAAGCAGACTCGCTATGGCAATAAAGGCATTTCTGGCCAAGAGAAGTATACTAATATCAAATACCGGCCTTAATTTGAGGAATAAATTTCTGAGGATGTACGTCTGGAGTACAGCATTGAATGGTAGTGAAACATGGACTGTGGGAAAACCGGAACAGAAGAGAATCGAAGCATTTGAGATGTGGTGCTATAGACGAATGTTGGAAATTACGTGGACTGATAAGTTAAGGAATGAGGGGGTTCTACGTAGAATCGGAGAGGAAAGGAATATGTGGAAAACACAGATAAGGAGAAGGGACAGGATGATAGGACATCTGCTAAGACATGAGGGAATGACTTCCATGGTAGTAGAGGGAGCTGTAGAGGGCAAAAACTGTAGAGGAAGACAGAGATTGGAATACGTCAAGCAAATAATTGAGGACGTAGGTTGCAAGTGCTGCTCTGAGATGAAGAGGTTAGCACAGGAAAGGAATTCGTGGCGGGCCGCATCAAACCAGTCAGTAGACTGGTGACCGAAAAAAAAAAAAACCTTATGTTAAAGATTTAACACACTGAGAAAAGTACGGCAGTTAGGAACTGTGTATACATCTTGAGGCAGCTAAATTCAATGCGCGCCAAATACCCAGACTCTGTTCATCCAGCATTTGAGAATGAGAGTACCTGGTGACTTCCAACAAATTTCGCACATTATTTCAAACATCTGTGAAACTTTTTCTGGTTGAAGCCTCCCACAAAATGGTGAAAGGAAACAAATTCATTGCTTATTACATGTTCGGTGTTCATGCATTAAAATTACCGCATCAGCCATGACGTTTGGACGTTCTAATCTATTACATTATTATTTATTCGCAATACTTCATGCAGACAATGTCCCCGAATACCGCTTAATGCGCCATCCAATCATCTCTTTGTTTGACGCGTGGTTTAGGAGGTTTTTTGGGGGGGGGGGTCTTCGGTCTTCTGACTGGTCTTACGCGGGTCACCACGAATTTCACTCCTGCGCCAACCTCTTTATCTCAGGGCAGCACTCAAACTAAGATCTATGCTTGATCCTGTTGACTTCTCTTGGCCATGAATACCCTTTTTGCAAGTGCTACTCTGCTTTTTATGTCCTCCTTGCCGGAGCGTCATGAGTTATTTTGCTATCTATGTAGCAGAATTCCTTAACTTCATCTACTTCTTGACTATCAACCCTGATGTTAAGTTTCTTGCTGTTCTCATTTCTGCTACTTCTGATTACTTTCGTATTTCTTCTCTTTACTCTCAATCCACACCCTGTACTCATTAAACTGTTCATTCCATCATGTTATTCTTCTTCACTTCAACTCACGATAGCAATGTCACCAGCGAATTATATCATTATATACTTTCACCTTGAATTTTAATTCCATTCCTTAACTCTTCTTTTACTTCTATAATTGCTTTTTCGATGTATAGATTGAACTGTAGGGGTGAAAGACTACATCTCTGTCTTACTTCCTTTGTAATCCGAGAACTTCCCTCTGGGCTCTTGTAGATGTTGTATATTACACGTCCCTCCCCGTAGCTTATCCCTATTCTCTCAGAATTTCGAACATCTTGCACCATTTTACAGGTCGACAGATCCTACCAATGTGTCTTGATTTTTCTTTAGTCTTGCTTCCATTATCAGCTGCATTATCGTAATTGCCTCGCTGGTGCCAGAATATACTTATCCAGTGTTGGATAATGAGAACACTTAGCGACTTCCAACAAATTTTAAACACAATTTCAAACCTTTTCTAAATTGTTTCTATCTTGCAAATACACTTCTCGGGTTTTCCGCTGGATCGTATTGTATAAATCCGACGATACTTCATCGATGCAACTGCTCGACGCGACTGATGATAATCGCGCGACGGCGTCGAAATTTATCGGGCCAGGAGCACGCAATACGCGTTCGCGGGAAGAAGCTCGCAGTTGGAGGAAAGCGACTGCTGGGAGCCGCAGTAAGGCCTACACACTACTTCAGCTAACTTAAACTAACTTACGCTATGGACGACACACACACACACACACACACACACACACACACACACACACACACACACACACATGGCCTAGGGAGGACTCGAACCTCCGACAGGGGGGAGCCGCACGGACCATCACAAGGCGCCCAAAACCGCGCCGCTACCCCGCGCGGCAGATCAACTACAGGCGATATATTCTACAGTTAATAGAGGTAAGATGAGAATTCAGCTTGCAGAGTCACCTAATGTGAATTGTAATAAACTTATGCAGTGTAACATAGTAGATGTCCCAGGTAGTAAAGTACAAGCCTTTAAATTCCAATATAAGAAATCGAATTTCCTAATAAGCGGATGAAAAACCATGCCATTTTAACAAAGGAATGTGATAAGGGTGTCCTATCACCTGCTCTTTTTCATAATTATACTAATAACATATCAAAGGTATCAAAGAGTGACTATATAGTTTTTGACAATATTTGAGTTGACACAGACGACGCCTCGATTTTGCAAAGAAAATATGCTAATTTATAACGTGGACTTGACACTCCCGAATGATCTGTGTGAACAATACAATGCTGAAATATCAAAAAGTAAGACCTGATGACTTTCTGTGATGAAGACCCATTTGGAACCAGAACTACTGTCGTCAACATGATTTCGTAGAAAAATGATTCTTTAGCTATTTAGACTAAAATTGACATAAATGGAAATAATTTATGACTTGATTTAGAAGAATATGTAACACCATCTATATAACGCTAAAAATTGGACCTGTCAAGCTACATGAGTACAATTCGTGTAACTGTGGCTCTTCCACTACTCCTGTATTGGAATAAATGCCGAATGCATCCAAAGAGTACTCTAGATGAAATGCAGAGCGCGGAAATGAAGCTCCTGACAAGAACAGAAGGTTACTCAAAAGAAGAAAACGTAAGAAATGACTAAGTGAGACAAACACTAGAAATAGAGTCAATTGAACATAAAATAAATAAATATCACAAGATGTGGAATTAATACAGAGGATGGACAACACGTGACTTCCCAAATCAACATCGACTTTTTAACCGTCCGGCAGAAGGTATGTAGGACGAATTACGAAGAAACGCACGGATCATTTGCGAGACCGGGACTCGATTGAAGCGTACTCCACGAAGCGGAGAATAAGAAATCTTCCGGCGGCTTGTAGCAACGAGACAATACCAGTCAGCGCAGAATGTCATATATTATGATTTTCTTCTTCATCAGTCCACTACTGCCGCTCTCCTTGTCGCACACAGTATTAAACTGTACATCTTACCAGTTCCCTCGAAATAAAATCAAGGTGTCCGACGAAATACAAAGCAATATCCTGAATTAATAGTGTTCTGTGCTTTCCACTGCGTGTGAAAGCAAGGTGATCTGCGATTACTTGCCAAGGAAGTCTTTGGAACCACACCCGTTTCATTTAAAGCGTTGAGTCGATCGGAACAAAAGGGCAACGTCTACAAAAATCGCAGTGTTGTTCTACAATTATCTCTCCAACTATTACTTGTCCATGGATATAACGTGAATTTGTTGTGAATATTCAAGGCTGAATTGCTCGTGCTCGGAAGTAGGAAACGTGACCTTCGTACCTCGCAAAGCGAGAGTATGTCAAGAACACTCTGTCTGAGGCCCGTTATCGGTCGAAACAATGGCAGTGCAGAGTGTTAGAACAGCAATGTCAGGAAGGGAACGACAGAATACCGGAATGGATAACATGTTTTGTTAGCTATTATGAGGATTGTACCTTAAACACAGCGACCAAGCACAAAAACTTCATAGAAAGTTTATTCGCATAGAACAATTACCGACTTCGGGATTTTGCAAATCCATCGTCAGATGGCTCTTACAAGTTTCGATGCTGAGGCTCCGCGTTGTGCTTGTTAGTTGTGTCGTGCTCTAAGATAAACAAAAAAATTTTCTTTTAAAATTCAATAAACGTAGGGGAAACATTTTTGTTTTAAGGAAACATACAGGAAACTGTTTTAAAGTTGACTGACATATGATTTGGTGAAAACATATTGTGCATGCTCTTAAGAGCTGTAATCATGAGTTCAGCTCTTTTAAAATTTCTGTGTTGTGCTTGCATTAAATCTGATTTGTGAAATTCGCTAATTATTATATTAATAATCACTAACGTATGTTTTAGGGCACAACAGACAAATGTTTAACATTCACAAAACGTGCCCCTGCTTCACATGGATAATAAAAATAAAACCGTTACTGTCAAAGATACCAAGGTAGCAAAGAACATTAATTTATAGACGTTATGTACTGTACATGAACATAGTACAATACCTCTTTGCTGCAGTTATGAAATTGACTTTAAAGATCGATAAAGGTACATTATGTAGAATGATTAGTAATATAGCATAATCAATTGAATAGCCAAGAATTATGTGAGAGGTAACTATGATTTTTTCAAACCATGAATGACTTGTAAACTGAAGAGCCAAAGAAACTGGTACATGTGCCTAATTTCGTGTAGTACCCCCGCGAGCACGCAGAAGTGCCGCAAAACGACTTGGCATGGACTCGACTAATGTCTGAAGTAGCGCTGGAGGGAACTGACACCAGGAATCTTGCAGGGCTGTCCGTCATTGTCCTGCTGGAATTGCCCAAGTCCGTTGGAATGCACAATCGACACGAATGGATGCTTACATATGTGTCATCCATCGGAGTCGTAGTTGGACGTATCATGGGTCCCATATCACTCCAACTGCAGACCATTTCGGAGCCTCCATCAGCTTGAACAGTCCCCTGCCTACATGCAGGCTCCATGGATTCATGCCCGTCTCCATGCCCGTCTCCATGCCCGTACACGTCCATCCGCTCGATACAATTTGAAACGAGACTAGTCTGGCCAGGCAACATGTTTGCGTCACCAACAGTCCAAAATTTGTGTTGACGCAACCAGGCGAGGCGTAAAGTTTTGTGTCGTGGTGTTGTGCTGTCATCAAGGGTACACGAGTGGGCCTTCGGCTCTGAAACCTCATATCGATGATATTTCGTTAAATGGTTCGCACGCTGACACTTGTTGATGGCCCAGCATTGAAATCTGGAGCGGAAGGGTTACACTTCTGTCACGCTGGAGGATTTTCTTCAGTCGTCGTTAGTCCCGTTCTTGGACGATCTTTTTCCGGCCGCAGCGGTGCACAATGGACAGGATACATCAGACAGGATGTTTACGTACGTGTCATCTGTCAGAGTCGTAGCCAGACGTATCATGGGTCCCATATTGATTTTATGTCTTACGGGATTCCTGATATTCACGGCACCGTCAAATGGTCGTACAGAAAGTCTCCATTTCATCGCTACCTCGGACATGCTATGTCTCATCAGTCGTGCACCGACTGTAACACAACGTTCACACTAACTTAAATCTTGATAACGTGCCATTGTAGTAGTAGTAACTGATCTAACAATTGCGCCAGTCACTTGTTCTCTTGTACAGGCATTGCCGTCTGTATTTGAATACCCATGGCTATACCAGTTTCTTCAGCGCTTCAGTATAGATGTGAACTCTATAAAGAGATCCTTGGTTAAGTTGGAATCATGTAAAGCGAGTGAAATCCTTATGAAAAAAGCACTGAGTATGCGATTAGGTGACAGACAGTGAGTAACGAACATGAACATGATGAAATATGTATTTGCTGCAATGATGCAAATGAATTTAAACGTGTAATATAACGTTACATTACATATAATAAATAGTAATAAATATGACATGTTCTACTGAGTGGTCAGTTACAACGTAAGAGATAAGCAGCAAATTTAAATATTACACCGAACTACGATAACAGCAATGTGACATGTACAATCAAATCATTTGTAAGGTGTCAGGCAAATCCAACACCTTCTATGAAAACCCTGACATGATAAGCAAATCCAGCAGTATGACACATAGCTCCGAATAAATCGTGGCATTATATTAACCAAAGTAATACGAGTAACGAGTGAGCAAATGGAATACCACAGACTAACACAAGAATGCCTAAATGCATGTCATACCTTCCCACCGTGAGACAGACGCAGTTCCGAGGGGAGAAACGAGAACAGAAGCCGAGAGCAGAACCGTTTAAGCTAGAAAGCCTTACGATAAGGGACAGACTCCCACGTCGCCAGCCAACCGCCAGGACCATCCCCCAGCCCATGTTAAAAGATAGAGCCCTCCAGAAGAACAGTATAGATCCTACGATAACACTAAAAGGGCCACACCAGCCGCAAGTTTTAGCGTGAGACTTTTTCGCGTCTCTGTTACGTTGCAAACGTTAAAAACATTGCCCCACCACGAAAAGTATAACGTTTCTCATTGGATAGACAGAATTTTTGTAGGCGGAGCTTAAGGTTAACATTGAGATCCTGATTGGTCAGATGAAAACACAGCCAGATAGTTTTTTTTAAATCAACTTCGGTGAATTGTAGTAATGAGAAGTTAGGAGAGAGTTGCTTCCGAGACGGCGAGCTGTATGGAGCTGCGCCGCCCGCCGCCCCCTGACACTGCCTAACCAACGACAAGGTAATGAACGCACGCGATGCCGCACAACAGCGCATAAGAGTGAAGAACTGCAGAAGTCTCATCTGTTACACCCCCTTTTTGCGTAATACTAGTGTCGATCGTCAATTAAAGCTCTTGGTATTCACATTTGCTACGTAAGTTAAAATCAGAAACGCGATGATTTTTCTATTATATAATTATTGAGAAGCCACATCAGCCACTGTAATTTACGGCAAGTTAGATAAGTAATTAAAGATAATTGAGGGTCACTGTAGACCATTTTGATAGATTTCTCTTTTGTGAAACTTAATTTAAACCTAGATTGTGATATGGCATAGGTCGTCCTTCGATCCACTGTTGAACTTGGAAACCCATTCAGGGAATATTCGTTCACATTTTTGTTGAAAGCAGTTGGTTTTTATCACCCTGTACTAAAACATTTCCTTTTGTCAATAGTGCAATTTATAAACAATGTTTTGTGAGTAGAATAAAATTTCCATTGGTAAACTTAACTGCTTTTTCGACGTTATTTTACCAGCTAACTAAAAATAGGAAAGCCTTGAACCTCTTCCACTAAATTTAGTTAGTATTAAGATTCTTTTACAGGGAGTGCAGTGGAGCTGACGCTGAAATCATTAAGTATTTGGTTATATCATCGCTAGTCTCACTGAACTCTTCTGAACTCTACATGTCATGTGTGGTCTGGCGTCTCCTTAGCAGCAACAGGTCCCAGGTTCAAACTAGTCAATTCCCTAAAAAACACGCTCAGAGAGTCGTTGCGCGAAAGTGGAAGGGAGACACGACTTAGAAAAAACAGACACCACGCAGAATGTTAGACATTGGTGAGCCATATCGTTATCAGACAACGTATGTAGACGTTAGATGAAACATGAACATGGACTATGGTAGTCATAGACGTTTTGTTAGCATTTAACAGCATATCTTCAATCATACCATCAAGCACAGTAGCAGCATAGTTTTCTCTACCTACAAAGAAACATAGTTATTTTATTGTTCTCATGCGACCCTTCGCGCTAATCGCTTAACTCAAGAAGAAATCGCTGGTTTTAATGCCTGCGTCTGCCATCTTTCCTGCTCCAGGAGAGTGGTCAACAAGAACGCTTTACGTTTTTAAATCTCAGAAGGATTTGTCCGCTGTTACTGTGTAGCGTGCGTTCCGAAGATGCCACGAAACAGGCACCTCCTGTAGTGGTATCAACATGTGGAAGGTCGGTTAGCAGCCTGGTTCACGAACTTGTTACTTCACCGGCCGGTTTCTCCGCTATCTTGAGACACCTATTACGACAGCAGTCATACCAGGCGCAGAGAATGCAAACGATGGATGGACAAGGTCAAGCGATAATACAGGAAGCATTCGAAGACTAGTATTTCACCAAACGATGCTAATGGCTCGCAAGACAACATTTTATGTAATCGCAAAGGTGAACGGCTACCGAGTCCGAATACGGGGAAGCGAAAATGGTCTTGCTGTTCTGGAACACGGACAGAATACTTTAACTGTATAAGGTTTATGGTCAAATTATCCTGTTCTTCCTTCTCCCCTTTCATTCCTGGACCTGGAAATCTAAAACCACACATAAATGATGCAAATACCCGAGACAGGAAAACGTGGTGCCTAAGCCATAAAACCCAGACTGTACAAGACAGTCATTTGGTCGGATGAGTCTTGTTGCACGCTGTTTCCAACTTCCGATCGAGTTTACATTCCAAGAGCGAAACATGGCGCAGATACGGTGATGATTTGGCCAACCACTTGGGAGAGCCAGGCCTAACAAAACTCTACCATCTAGTGAACAAGATGTGTGACAGACTTCAAGAAGAATGTAATAATTCCAATCCCAAAGAAAGCAGGTGTTGACAGGTGTGAAAATTACCGCACTATCAGTTTAATAAGCCATGGCTGCAAAATACTAATACGAATTCTTTACAGACGAATGGAAAAACTGGTAGAAGCCGACCTCGGGGAAGATCAGTTTTGATTCCGTAGAAATGTTGGAACACGTGAGGCAATACTGACCCTACGACTTACCTTAGAAGCTAGATTAACGAAAGGCAAACCTACGTTTCTAGCATTTGTAGACTTAGAGAAAGCTTTTGACAATGTTGACTGGAATATTCTCTTTCAAATTCTGAAGGTGGCTGGGGTAAAATACAGGGAGCGAAAGGCTATTTACAATTTGTACAGTAACCAGATGGCAGTTACAAAAGTCGAGGAGCACGAAAGGGAAGCGGTGGTTGGGAAGGGGGTGAGACAGGGTTGTAGCCTGTCCCCGATGTTATTCAATCTGTATATTGAACAAGCAGTAAAGGAAACAAAAGAAAAATTCAGAGTTGGAATTAAAATCCAACGAGAAGAAATAAAAACTTTGAGGTTCGCCGATAACATTGTAATTCTGTCAGAGAGAGCAAAGGACCTGGAAGAGCAGCTGAACGGAATGGACAGTGTCTTGAAAGGAGGATATAAGATGAACATCAACAAAAGCAAAACGAGAATAATGGAATGTAGTCGAATTAAATCGGGTGATGCTGCGGGAATTAGATTAGGAAATGAGACGCTTAAAGTAGTAAAGGAGTTTTGCTATTTGGGGAGCAAAATAACTGATGATGGCCGAAATAGAGAGGATATAAAATGTAGACTGGCAATGGCAAGGAAAGCGTTTCTGAAGAAGAGAAATTTGTTAACATTGAGTATAGATTTAAATGTCAGGAAGTCGTTTCTGAAAGTATTTGTATGGATTGCAGCCATGTATGGAAGTGAAACATGGACGATAAACAGTTTAGACAAGAAGAGAATAGAAGCTTTCGAAATGTGGTGCTACAGAAGAATGCTGAAGATTAGATGGGTAGATCACATAACTAATGAGGAGGTATTGAATAGAATTGCGGAGAAGAGGAGGTTGTGCACAACTTGACTAGAAGAAGGGATCGGTTGGTAGGACATATTCTGAGGCATCAAGGGATCACCAATTTAGTATTGGAGGGCAGGGCGGAGGGTAAAAATCCTAGAGGGAGACCAAGAGAGGAATACACTAAACAGATTCAGAAGGATGTAGGTTGCAGTAGGTACTGGGAGATGAAGAACCTTGCACAGAATAGAGTAGCATGGAGAGTTGCATCAAACCAATCTCTGGACTGAAGACAACAACAACAAACAACAACATTGGGGTATTGTATGAGCCCCAAGGGTACTTTACTAGGTCATATTTCTGCCAATGATTATGTGATCATTTTTGCTGTTCAGCTCCATCCTACCATACAATGTTCCCCATTGGTGATGCTGTGTTCCAAGACGGCAGGCAGCTTGCATCGTCCACGACTGTTTTTGTGAGCACCAATATGAACTGTCGCCTCTTCCCTGTCCACCACGGTCACCACGTCTCAGTATTACTGAGCCTGTGAGGTCTACTTTGGAGAGAAGGGTGCGTGGTAGCTATCCTCCTCAATCCTTGTTACTTAAACTTCCCACTATTTTGCAGGAATAATGGTATAATAGTCCCGTCAAAACCATGCAGGACATGAGGACATGTATTTATCCCTTCTGAGACGACTGGAAGCTGTTTGGCATGCGAACAATTTTCCTACACCGTATCAGGGACAGTTATGTGTTGCGTTTTTGATGTTTTCATGCTTTTGTTCACCCACACGATATGTATAGCTATTAGAAATAAAAAGAGACATTGCAACGCGTACCGGGCACACAGTTTGACAGATGAAATATCTCCGCAACCCATCACTGTCTATAATAATGTAATTGCTGTCGTTTTGTAACCAAAGAATTTCGAAGGAAATTGTATGTTACTGCAATTCGTAAGGGAAAGAGACGATATCATCATTAATATCTGGCGTGAAAGCTCCGCTAATGATTCTGTTTCACAGTGACTTTATATCGGTTTCCTCCTTTTAAAGTGACGGTTAAAGGGAGGGACACTGATTAACAGCATGCAATTTAATGAAACAAACAATCATTATATTTCATTTATTTTGTATATGTAAATGTGTCTGCTTTGAATATGTGTAGCTACTTAGAAAGAAAAAGAGACTTTACAATCAATGCTGGGTGCAGTTAGTATTTAATATACTACACTGATGCAAAACTAATACGTTGCACAGTGAAGCATAATTTTCGAACTACGATACTGAAACACAGGCAAATATCAATTGCATGTTCATGGTCGACCAGCTCCTGCAGACTTGAATCCCATACATAAATCTACCCCAACTTTAAAGTTTATTTTCATGATACAGATCATCTATTTCTGATAATTATTTGATACCAAACTGTCAAAATACATTTGAATGTATGGATGTCACTGAATGAATTCAAATTGCATTTTTAGATCTCTGTTTCGCATTCAAAGCAAATTTTCCAACCATTAAATGTAAGACAGTAAGATGGAATAATCATAGTCACATACGGGCTTTGTGGTGCATTGCTTCACAAAGGTACTTGGTCACACAGGAAATGTGTTTATTCCCATATTTCACGTTACATCGCTTTGATTACATCACATACCTGTGCAAATGTGCTATTGCAGTTGATTCAGGTTGTCAGAATACCTCAATATATGTAATCAAATGTCGTCAAATGGGTAATTTTGATTTTCAATGAATTAATAACTTTTAGTGCATTAGTAACTTTAAATATTAGAAATTATCTTTCATTATGAATCCAAAAAATGTATGTTGTGTTCTATTTACTTTTCGCAATTTTGAATTTTCTATAAATTCGTTTTTGTCTTTTGTAGCTTTCAAATATTTTCCTTGATGTCCCTGAAAACATATCTGCTTCATTTAAATTATTATAAATGGTAATTCAACCACTAAAGAGCTAGCATTCTACGCTCTTCATTATAATATCAGTTTTGTTTATAACAAATTGGCCATCAGAGAGCATTTACATTATTTAAAAAAATTGCCAATAGAAGCAGCTCAGGCATTATCAAGGGGGGGGGGGGGGAGGTGTCCAGTAGAAATGAGGTGTGGTGTGACCTGTTTTAGATTTTGTGCTCTTGTAGATAGGATAGCAACATGTCTTTTCTAGCCACCATATTGAACAGATTAGTCTGACGCATTGCACTGACAATTGTGAAGTGCATTTACGTAACTTGATGAACACAGAAATTGTGAGCCATATGTTTATGACTGTTACAGCGCCATCTATCACAAAGCGAAAAAAGTGGTCCAACTAAAACATAATGGGATTAATTTTTCGGCGCTCGGACGAGCACAATAAGCTGGACTATGCCTGTAAATGGGTTCACATTAGCTCATATTAGTTCTGCATGGACGAAAGAGTCTTTCTATTGCTGTAGATTTATGCTTGTCAATTAATAATACTACGTCCGATCGCCGTATCCACCTACAAAATCTTGACCGTGTCCATCATTCATTTTGTAATCGGATCTTTGTATTAGCTCCGAAGTACACAGGTGGGTTTCTTGAATTCTTCTATATCACAGTACTACTTAGAATAATAACTCAATTTTTCACTAACGAAATACGAATGTATTATTTCTTCGACACACATAAAAATACAGACAATTTTACTTATTCTCTCAACCTAAAATGGCTACCACTGATTACGCTCTAAAATAACGTGCGTCTACCTTCGTTCATTAGCAGAGAGCGAGTACTCCCTCTTACCGAGGAACAGAAAAAAAACCTTATGTTTTTTAACATTTGAAAACCAAAAATACATGATGGTAGGCGCAGGCTCTACGCTGGGCATTTTCTCTTTGTCTTTAAAGAAAACGAAAACATAAAGGCAAGAAATGAAAAACGTACATCACATGTACCAACTCTTATGCTCTGTGTATGTTCGTCGTTTCTGTCGGCACTGTTATTAAAATATCAGTGATTTCAGTGATAGCTATCCCTATTTTATATGACAATGTGATGTGTGAAATCAATATAATATTTACAAATGAAAATTCCTAAGTTTTTAAAAAAGCTTTACTTGAAAACGATAATCTTTAGCATTGCTGCTATGGCTAATTGATATTTCAGGTTTTTTTACTCGCTTATTAGTTAAAAGTAAATGAGACCTGTTATAAAGTTTTGAACATGGCTGCTTGGTTCAGTGACCGTTTATAAATTAAAATTGAAACAAATGAGCCCTCGGTCACAATTTTTAGTCTTATTAACCAGACATTTAAAGTGGTCTATAACATAATTACAAATTTGTGGGAAGAAAAAATTTCTTTATATAAAAAAGTGTAAGTACTAACAATGCAAGACAGAGGCAGTACTTACACGTCTCGTATAAAATAAATAACAGGCCAGAAGGGCTTTAGTCACAAAATATTTAAAAGGAATGTGTGGAGGCTTGCCTTCATTTTTGGACCACAACCTACGACCACCTTAGAGATAGAAGTGATGGCACTTTCTGCAGGACCTGACCATCATTATGCAGGTCAATGCTCAAGCACGTACAGTGCAAGTTGTTACTGATTTGTTTGACTGATTGGACTGTTAAGTGCTGTACCACCTACTGCACTCCCCTGACATAAGCCCTCGTGAGTTCAACTCGATTTCTAAACTGAAGGAAACACTTCACGGCATTCGCTTCAGACCTGCTACAAATTCGTCGGGGAGTACACCGCGCCGCTCGAACTGTCAACACAGCTGGCACTGCTAAGAGAATCCTACGACTTCCACATCGCTGGCAACGGATTCTGCACAATGCTGGTGACTATTTTGAAGGTCAGTAAAACTTTGAAACACGTATCTATTTTGTACGAGCTGCAAATAAAAAGTTACCACTATTGAAGTTCCAACCCTCCTAACAGTTTGTGAAATTTTAGTTACAGTTGTTACTTTAAGCTGCCAGCACAGTTACTACGCTTACGTCGCTCATACGCCAGGAATAAAATAAGTTTCGGAACTTTTTGAGCAGATGGAGTACAGTGTCAGTGGGTCATTTTCTCATTCTGTTAGGACGTTGTATGGCGTAAGCATACAGGTCAACATCTTGAATAATATTCTGTATTAATACTTAATAATAATTAACTGAACAAATTAACAGAAAGGGCGATCTGACAACAGTGGCCGGCCGGTTAACTGGAACATTCGCCAAGGATGTCTGTGCTCGTTCGTACTGTAAAACATGTGACCCACTGCAAGCATGCACCATTAAAAAACAACTATCTTCATTGACTCGTTCTGGCATGAAAC
This sequence comes from Schistocerca americana, assembly GCF_021461395.2. Classification (NCBI taxonomy): domain Eukaryota; kingdom Metazoa; phylum Arthropoda; class Insecta; order Orthoptera; family Acrididae; genus Schistocerca; species Schistocerca americana. The sequence continues at coordinate 470,328,247 of NC_060122.1, read as the reverse complement.
TGGTCTGAGCGCTGGCGCTACGTTTTGCTTCAGTATGCTGGGGATTCCTGCTCGCCGGCCGGAGTGGCCGAGCAGTTCTAGGCGCTACCGTCTGGAACTGCGCGACCGCGACGGTCGCAGGTTCGAATCCTGCCTCGGGCATGGATGTGCATGATGTCCTTAGGTTAGTTAGTTCTAGGGGACTGATGACCTCAGATGTTGAGTCCCATAGTGCTCAGAGCCATTTGAACCATTTTTTTGATTCCTGCTCACTGCCCTTAACGTCTTGCTGAATCTCTACCAGAGTGCTTTAGCTCAGCGCAGCGTAAATAGTGAAATTTCCAGATGACGCGACTTCGCTGTAGATGCTTGTGTAGGATACGTATGTAACATCTAGTTGTTGGATCGTTTCAGTACATCTTGTCCTTGTTTAGGGTGGATGTACTAGGACAGGCGACGGATTTTCACGCGGTCTGATGCCTTCAGTGGTTTGCTTGTCAATGATGTTCTCAATACCTACTCTCACGTATTACCTACCATCATCATTCCATTACTGAAATAGAGAACATTGTACAGTAAGCGTCGTGGCTGAACTTGTACGTAACTCTGAATCTTTCTCCAGCTCCTTTCCCGTTTCATCCATGTCAGTGGAGTAAACTACACAGTAAGCTGCCTCTGATCCAAAACCACGATGCATTCAAGAAAGGACTAAAACTTCTCCTTGAATACTCGGCGTAGCTTTCATTTCGGCGAATACCAGCTGACATCTCTGTGTCTTCGTTGACTGTCACCCGGCTTTCTGCATTGCTATCTGTTTCCGCTCCTTTCTTCCCGTCCTTCTTCTGTCTTGATCTTATTATTCCTGTTCTGCTCGAGCGTTTGGGATCCGCACCAGGTCGGATTAAAGAAAGGAACTGATGCAATTCAGAGGCGTGCTGCTAGATACACTACTGGCCATTAAAATTGCTACACCACGAAGATGAGGTGCTACAGACGCGATGCTGTGATATGCAAATGATAAGCTTTTCAGAGCATTCACACGCATTGCGCCGGCTGACATGAGGAAAGTTTGCAACCAATTTCTCACACACAAACAGCAGTTGACCGGCGTTCCCTGGTGAAACGTTGTTGTGATGCCTCGTGTAAGGAGGAGAAATGCATACCGTTACGTTTCCTACTTTGATAAAGGTCGGATTGTAGCCTATCGTGATTGCGGTTTATTGTATCGCGACATTGCTGCTCGCGTTTGTCGAGATTCAATGGCTGTTAGCAGCTGGATCCCAAAGGCCTCGTATCACTAGCAGTCGAGATGACAGGCATCTTATCCGCATGGCTGTAACGGATCGTGCAGCCACGTCTCGATCCCTGAGTCAACAACTGGGGACGTATGCAAGACAATAACCATCTGCACGAACAGTTCGACGACGTTTGCAGCAGTAGGGGCTATCAGCTCGGAGACCATGGCTGCGGTTACCCTTGACGCTGCGTCACAGACAGGAGCGCCTGCGATAGTGTACTCAACGACGAACCTGGGCGCACGAATGGCAAAACGTCATTTTTTCTGATGAATCCAGGTTCTGTTTACAGCATCATGATGGTCGCATCCGTGTTTGGCGACATCGCGGTGAACGCATATTGGAAGCGTGTGTTCGTCATCGCAATACTGGCGTATCACCCGGCGTGATGATTGGGGGTGCCACTGGTTACACGTCTCTGTCACCTCTTGTTCGCATTGACGGCACTTTGGACAGTGGACGTTACATTACAGATGTGTTGCGACCCGTGGCTCTACCCTTCATTCGATCCCTGCGAAACCCTACATTTCAGCAGGATAATGCACGACCGCAAGTTGCAGGTCCTGTATGGGCCTTTCTGGATACAGAAAATGTTCGTCTGCTGCCCCGGTCAGCACATTCTCCAGATCTCCCACCAATTGAAAACATCTGGTCAATGTGGCCGAGCAACTAGCTCTTCACAATATGCCAGTCAGTACTGGTCACTACTGTGGTATCGTGTTGAAGCTGCATGAGCAGCTGTACCTATACACACCATCCAAGCTCTGTTTGACTCAATGCCCAGGCGTATCAAGGCAGTTAATACGGCCAGAGGTGGTTGTTCTGGGTACTGATTCGTCAGGATCTATGCACCCAAATTGCATGAAAATGTAATCACATGTCAATTCTAGTATAACATATTTGTCTAATGAATACCCGTTTATCATCTGCATTTCTTCTTGGTGTAGCAATTTTAATGGCCAGTAGTGTATGTTACCGATACGTTCGATCAGCACGTGAGAATTACGAAGATGCTTCGTGAACTTAAATGGAAACTCCTGGAGGGAAGACGACCTTGTGTTCGCGAAACTTAATTGAGAAAACTTAGAAAACCGCCATTTGAATCTGACTGCAGAAGGATTATACTGCCGCCGAGATACATTTCACGTAAGGGGCACGAAGTTAAGAGAAATTAGATCACTGACAGAGACACGTAGATAGTCATTTTTCCCTCGCTATTTGCGACTGGAACAGGAAAGGAAATGACTAACCATGGGAGATAGTACTCTCCGTCATGCACCACACGGTGGCCTGCGGAGTATGGACGTAAATGTAGACGTGGAAATGGAAGCGTTGCTGAGTGTTTCACTGCCTTCTGAACTATTACCCACAGAAAATTAACTTTGTTTGGTTTAATTAAAGAGAGATTCAGTTTTACGGCGTGTGTACATTATTTTGGGAGACCTGTATTATTAGGAACGTAACACTCTAACCTGAGGTACTGAACATGAAAAACAGGAGGCCGCACGTTTGAGACGCTGTGGCCGGCATTTCCCGGCTCCCAGGAGAGGCAGAAAGCTTCTGGAGGCCGGGAACTGCCGTCCCTGGTGGAACCTGAACAGAGGGGGCCGTAACCTCGTTTCTGTCACATAGTGAATGGCCCAGAAGGCGAGGCATGCAGAGTGAAAGAGAGAAAGGTAACGCCTGTGGTGTACGCGACGTAGGCCTGAAGGCGACGGCTACTGGATAATCTGTTGATGAGCCGGAAGCCAGATGCTCGAGACATCGCTTATTTTGTTTTGCTTGTTTCCACATACACGATCCGAGCAGCCGTTGTCACATGCTAAGGCCAAGGCCGCGCTAGTGAACAGGAGTCAGCAGGACCAGTCAAATTACTCCGTGACACAGGCAAATTACTCTGTGCCAGGACACACTTCCGGTGACGTGATTTCTTTCTAACGGGAAAAATGAAGGTAAGAATTTGACATCCCGTCAACGTCTATGTCTTTAACGGCGGTTTTTGTTCCGGTACGATATTGTTTCATCCTTGCTTTTATTTCTACTTCATTCTTCTGTCGGAAGTTACTGTTCCTTCACACCCAGCAGCGTTCTTTAATTTCCGCAGACTAAGCTAGTTCCTTTACAAGCCTTTAGTGGTCACATTCATTCACATAATAGAGTATACACGCCTGCTGAAAAGTTTTATGCTAATTACTAAAGAATAAGTAAGAAACATCTGTACAGCAAACCATTAACTTACAAAACTGTTAAGGCTTTTGTGGCCAGCTGTCTCTGGTTCTTCAGCCGACGTTTGTTTGATGATTTGTCTGACGTTTCGCCAGCACAAGTGGCTGGCATTGGCAAAGCTACATCCTTCATTGCTGGCGGTGGATTGGAGTCGTGCTCGCACCTGCAGGTTATATGTACCTGCCGCCAACGTCCAAGGGCTTTTCTGTGGTCATTTCCGGTGCGGTTCTCCTCTTGCTACATCCAACGGTCGTTCGCTGCAGCACCGAAATCCAGGATCCGTTCTCCTTGAGACTTTCTTCTTTCTTGTTGAAGCTATTCTCATGTTTGTGTATTTCTAAGCATATAATCTGCGGCCGTGAGTTCGATTCCAGCCCACCACCAGCAATGGAGGATGATGCTCTGACAATGACAACCACTTGTGCTGGCGAAACGTCAGAAAAATCATGAAACAGACATCGGCCAAAGAACCGGAGACAGAAGCCAACAGGCAGTTTGTCACTAATTTACATTTACATAAATGACGGGGCGAAGACTGAGAATTTAATATATGTGTTCTACTTACATTTCATTTGTTGAATTAAAAAAGATGTGCGACACTATAATCATTAACTGTGTATTACCACGGTCCTCTCTCCATCGCTCTCCCACCCCTCTCTCTCTCAGGTCCAATGCTGCTACCGTTCATAATTAAAACCTACATTCGTGTAATTTATAATTAGTGCTGTACTCATCATGTTGGGATGTAAACTAAGTGTGTGGTTTTTTCTTATTTATACTACTGCAATTTTAATTTATAACTGTAGTATAACATGCTTATCGTAAGATATAAGGGGTCACCAGAAAGTTTCCGTTCGACGGCCTTACAGTCCAAAACCGGTATATGAATTAGGTAAAAAGCCGTGAGCATTGAGCCAATCATCCCACCGACGTACCGGGCTGGAGATACCCATTTGGCAAAACATCGGGTCGTGCTGCGGGAAGAAGTCCGTAACTGCCTGCTGACTGCGCGTCAGCGGGAATACTTTTCCACTGCGGTGCGCGAGAGTTTTTTGACACCAGCGTCGTAAGTTCTATGTTGTCAAGTGCTGATGCACATTATTAAGCATCGCTTAAATCAAAAATTGTGATAAATAAACAGTCGTATGCCACCTTCAAAAAGTTTATACAAAGTCTAAAGAGCTAGAACATCTTACTGCGTTCATAAATACTCACCATAGCTCAGGAAAATCACCACGCAACACACTGAAGAGTTTTCTTCGGGGAAAGTTTTTTTTATGATGTTTCCTGGTTTAGCTTGTGGGTTCAGATGACTTACTCTGATGAAGGTTACTGGCCATAAGTAAAGAGAAACCACTTTGCAACGCACTTCGACAAATTTGGAAGTTATTGTAAAAATTATATTTTGCCTTCTTCCATCATAATTAGCAACATGTAGCCCAAGAAAACTGCAAAACATCACTTAAGACCCCTTTATTTTATTGAACTACTTAATTGAAGGAAAAGTGACCCCTCCTCTGGATGTTACGGAGATCTAGTCATTACCAGTGGTGTAATCTGGATCCGGAAGACTTTTGTCTGAGACTGGGCAACTGACAGTGTTGGATCATATCCGGCCTACTGTGAAACATTTTCTAATTTTTTGTTTTATTCCAGAACAAAACTGGCAACTGACTCTAAATAATGCAAAATGTGAGGTCACTCACTTGAGTACTAAGAGGAATCTGCTAAATTTCGGTTACACGATAAATCACATGACTCTAAAGGGTATAAATACAACTAAATACTTTACGATTACAATTACGCATAACTTAAATTGGAACGGCCAAATAGATAATGTTGAGGGGAAAGCAAACCAAAGACTGTGATTTATTAGCAGAACACTTCGAAAACGCCACAGTTGTAATAAAGAGAAGGCTTACACAATGTTTGTCCGCCTTGTTCTGGAATATTACAGTACGGTGTAGTATCTGTATCAGATAGGATTGACTGAAGGCGTCGAAAAAGTTCAAAGACGGGTAGCTTGTATTGTATTATCGCGAAATAGTGGAGAGAGTGTCACAGATATGATACGCGAATTGGGCAGGATCTAATAAAGAAATTTCAATCATCAACTTTGCGAAGACGTTTTGTTGGTGCCCACCTACTTAGGAAGAAAAAATCATCGCAATAAAATACGAGAAATCAGAGCTTCGTTTTTCCGCCGAGCTGCTTGAGAGTGGAATGGTAGATAAATAGTTTGAAGATGGTTCGATGAACCATCTGCCAGCCACCTAATTGCGAAATGCAGAGTAGTCATGTAGATGGAGAAGCAGCACATCTCCTTCATACCTGACTCGTAGCTTCTTTTCAAAGCGTAGTTTTCTCTCTTCGGTAATTGTATCTCAGTTATTAATCTGTCTGTTTCGTATTTGGCAGTAACGGCTAAGTTAAGAACTACCTCTGCGCTGATCATCTGATCTAATTTCATTTTCTTCGGATATAAAGCTTCTAAGGCAGACAGGCAGACAGCGTACTCTTGTCTTCTCGCATCGTCGATCTCTTGCTCATGTTATTTATAAAAGCAAATCTATTTTCGGATAGCGCTATTGTCGTTGTAGAAATGAAACGCTTGTAAACACTAAAAAAATAATGTTCCAAAAACAATAATACATTGAAACGTGTTTCTAAGGACGATGAATATCCTGCAATTATCTGAACGTTGCTCATGCTGGTGCCTGCGGCAACCTCAGATGCATCTCCATGCTAATCTAGAATTTATTGTGATGGCAAAAAGTCACTGTTTCCTTATCTTTTCGAAGGAAGCCTGAAGAGCTTTTTTTTTTTTTCACCCGTTCATATTCTTCGGGAGGGAAATGATCTCAGCAAATCCTTGCATTACTCATATTTACAGGATCAGTTCTTTTAGACTGTGAGCCCCATTTGCGCTATAGTTGTCTTGTCTTTCCGAAATCGATGGTAAACGACATCCGCAGTTTTATATGGAGCATTTTTGCATTCAGCAATAGCGCAGTGATTTCTAATTTTGCTCATAGTACTACAAAACAGTCAGAAAGAAGAACAGCTGATAAACAACTGCAGTTTAGTTATTTCAACACATGGATCTGGCAGTTTGCTTGCATTAACAATGCACATGTAGTGCTCCCGCATCCCGTGTTCCTAATGACGTCACGCCGTTTCGCCAACAGTTCGCGCGGGAAGCCAATGTGGCATGTCCCGGACACCAGGTTCCTTGAAGTCTATAACCAATGGGTGCCGGTAATCAAGGAACTTGGCGCAACATTCCACAACGATGGTTTTCGATAGACATGCTACCCCATGCACTCATCCTTCATTCTCCGACAGATGTCTAACGGTGTTTGTCCTTCGGCACCCAAGAAAAATAACAGCACGCTGGTCCTGTTTGGACGCATATGTAATAATATTGCTACAGTTAACTTTTCCGCATTTTCCGCACATACTTAGGAAAGACACGAATGCCACACAAATCCGTCGCCTACAGGTCGGTGCTTATATACGTTGCAGCTGTGCCCTCGAACAGAAACTTTTTGATCGCCCATTGTATGTAAGGGTAAATACACACAATTCCTGGTCCGATGTAAGAGCGAATATCATGACCATGATCATGCCGGGTTGACAAAATCAATAAAAAAACATGTATTGTTATGAATGTAGTAACTAAATGCCCCTGTTAATTCAGCCCACAGATCCATGGTAGCAGAAAAATGTTTACCTGCTATAGTTCCTTAAAGCTGGCTGGTTTCACGCTCACAAATTAAGTAAACATTTGTGTGACAGGGCGCTGCTAGAGTGATTGAAAAAGAACGCCAGTTTTGGTATAACAAAGTAAGAAGTTTATTTTTACAAAACACTCAAACAAAATACATAAACATGTTCATCTAACTTTCCCATTTCACGTGTGAAAAATGTGAGGTATATGACCTCCTCTACTGCGTTGGCATGCAAGAACTATGTCCATGAAATTCACTAAGCCTGCACGACGAGTTTCCACATCCATTTTGTTGAGTCCTTGTCGCCAAATGTGGGGTCCTCCCCACTCGTCTTGTAAAGGGTGCCTAAAGGATGCTGCGTTCTCGGAATCCTATACAACAATTCAAGCAAATAACGTTAGTAGTTTTATTTCAATAAGCAGATTGGCAATACTTAACTTTGTATGTAGAACACGTGCCGCAAGCGATGGGCGTCATTCAAACAGTAATGTCGTTTGCTATAGACAAAGTCCAAACAAGTAATGGATATGGATCACTAATAACTGATATCGTAGCACCCTCTGCTAGGCCGTGCTAATACTCTGCGAACACTGTCCACTAATGTCCAGCCGAGGCTGGAAGGAGCGGCGCTTATATTCACTTCGGCTAGATGCCGCTCATATCGTGGTGACGTCAGCGCGGTATTGGCCGACATCGCCTCACCGCCTTCTCTGGTCTTGCGTTCTTCCTCTTCGTTCCGGCGCTTGTGGTTATGCCAGAACACATTTCGCTGACAACTCGTCGAATTTCTTCCTTCAGGTGATGGATGGCATACATCACTGACTTAAGATTGCTCCAAAGAGTAAAGTCATAAGGAGTTAAGTCGCATGATCTTGGTGGCCACTGATAAACAGTATAGCGCGAAATGGGGCGATCTGGGAACCACTCAGGGAGTAACTGAATTGTTCCGAGGAAATTGTGGCAAATGGCTCCATAATGCTGAAGCTACAACTCTTCAATGTCCATGCGATACAAGTGAGATCACAAATATTCCCTTATCATCGTACAGTATTGGTCTCCGTTTACTGTCACTGCTTGTCCTGCCTCATTTTCAAAAAAATAAGGGCCGTGACAACGCCCGACCAAAAGCCGCACCGTTGTCGATGTGTTTCCCTTTCTTGGATCATGCAAGGATTTTCTGACCGCCAAATACGGCAGTCGTGCTTATTCATAAAACCATTTATGCGGAAATGTGATTCATCACTGATGATTTTTCTTGTGAAGCTGTCGTCGTCCTGTCGTCCTCTCAGAAACCAGTCAACGACTGTTGTCTCTTCTGGTGACCTGTCACTTTCAACTGCTGCGTCAGCTGAATTTTGTAGGTGCGGTAATGGAGACGGTACCGGTGAATTCTCCGTACTGAAGAACAGCTTAAGTCCGATTGCTGGGAAGGCTGACGAACTGATTTCATTGGTTTAACAGCCACACTGTCACGAACCCCCGCAAGTCTGCAAACTGTTGATTCATTCGGTGCCTCATTACGCTCTAGAATCGCGCGAAGTCGCATGACAGTTACTGCAAACTTTCTCCATTCTGGTAAAATGTTTTCACGATCAGCATACGTTGTGCACAGGTGGAGTGCTTCATTCTTAGAAACCGAATGCGAGAAATTCAAGAGGAGTCAGCAATCGACATGTTCCAGCAAATAGAAACGAATCAAAACAATGTCACCAACGGACAAACAAAAATGTATCACCCGCTCCAAAACCGACGCTCTTTTTGAAACACCCTAGAAAAGTGGTTACATAATAAGAAACGGCAAGTGCCATTTATGAAGAGTATGTTTCGAAATGGTAATTAACTTTGGTACAACTAGAGGTGTGGCACTTGACGTACTATACTTAATACAATGATATTTAACTTTGCTGTCTCTTGGCAGTCTAGGACACTGTCACTCTAACAGCAATTACGCAGACACTGTGTTACTAATCCTAGTACTACACAAGGTGGACTTCAAAGTACTGTACTCAGCCGATTGCAAGCCCTGAAAACCGCTTAATTGCTGGTTAGGGACTGTGTGAGTCCCTGTGGGGCATAGTGTTTTGTGCTTGCCGGCGAAATTACTCATATTTCCCTGTCTGCCAGTACAAGGCGGCAGCAATGCAGTCCACACTCCCTATAGTGGCTGCTCACACGATTGGCGAACGTGTACAACACGGTGGAGGAAGTGGCATGGAAACAGGAAGAGGTCTGGGTTTGCGACCAACGTCTGGAGTTTGCTGCATTTGGCTCTGAGGCGTCATGTGTGTTGTAACTGTGTGGTGGCGGCCTCTCGTGCTACCATTTTGCTTGGCACACAAAAAACAGATCACTTTGAACGACTAGAGATAGGACTTTCACATTCGCAGAACATGTATATTAGTATGTTCGGCAGAAATTATTAGTATTTTAACCACGACATCCCCCGAGATCAATGCCAACACAGATGTCACAGCACAACATCACCTCCCGGTAAAATGTGCCTGCGAGCCGGCCGCGGTGGCCGGGTGGTTCTAGGCGCTTCAGTCCGGAACCGCGCGACTGCTGCGGTCGCAGGTTTGAATCCTGCCTCAGGCATGGATGTGTGTGATGTCCTTAAGTTAGTTAGGTTTAAGTAGTTCTAAGTTCTAGGGGACTGATGACCTCAGATGTTAAGTCCCATAGTGCTCAGAGCCATTTTTGTTTTTTGTGCCTGCGACACTCGTTGTCGCTATAAACCTATGGTAATGGATCAGTGTGACTTGCGCAGACGTGCAGATGTACCCGTGAATCGTACCGTCAGATCAGTGAGTTTGAAAGAGGGCGCATTATTGCTATGAGAGAATGTGATGCACCCATTCGGGAATTTGCTGCTGGTGTGGGACGAAGTGTTTCGGCAGTGCAACGGGTTTGTGCAGAATGGTTCAAGAAAGGTCGTAGAATATGACGAGATGGATCAGGTCGCACCGCCCAGATTACCTTCCGCGATGATCGATACCTTGCCCGACTGGCATTGCAGGACAGATCTGCCTCCTCGGCTCTGGCGCAACAGTGGGACAGCGTAACACGTCGTACACTGTCAGGGGTGACAGTCTGTAGCCGTTTATTACGGCATGCGTTACGTGCACGTAGTCCGCTTCTCCGCCTACCCTTGACGAATGTACAGAAATATGCTAGACGGCAATGGTGTACGGACGACCGAAGAAAGGCAGAAATACTGAATTCAGTGTTCCGAAACTGTTTCACTGCGGAAAATCGTAACACGGTCCCTGACTTCAGCCGTCGCACGGACGCCAAAATGGAAAATATTGAAATAAACGATATCGGAATTGAAAAACAACTGCTCTCACTTAGTAGCGGAAAAGCATCCGGACCAGACGAGATACCCTTAAGATTCTACAGTGATTATGCTAAAGAACTTGCCCCCTTTCTATCAGCAATTTATCGTAGATCGCTGGAAGAACGTAAAGTACCTAGCGACTGGAAGAAAGCGCAGGTCGTTCCCATTTTCAAGAAGGGTCATAAATCAGATGCGAATAATTATAGGCCTATTTCGCTTACGTCAATCTGTTGTAGAATAATGGAACATGTTTTGTGTTCTCGTATTATGACGTTCTTAGATAATACAAATCTCCTTCATCATAACCAACATGGATTCCGCAAACAGAGATCATGTGAAACTCAGCTCGCCCTATTTGCCCAAGAAATTCACAGTGCCGTAGACACTGGCGAGCAGATTGATGCCGTATTCCTGGACTTCAGGAAGGCATTTGATACGGTTCCGCACTTACGTTTAGTGAAAAAAATACGAGCTTACGGAACATCGGACCAGGTTTGTGATTGGATTCAGGATTTCCTAGAAGAAAGAACACAACATGTCATTCTTAACGGTTCAAAATCTGCAGATGTAGAGGTAATTTCGGGAGTACCGCAGGGAAGCGTGATAGGACCTTTATTGTTTACAATATACATAAATGACTTAGTTGACAACATAGGTAGCTCCGTGAGGCTATTTGCAGATGACACGGTTGTCTACAAGAAAGTAGCAACATCAGAAGACTCGTACGTACTCCAGGAGGACCTGCAGAGGATTAATGCATGGTGCGACAGCTGGCAGCTTTCCCTAAACGTAGATAAATGTAATATAATGCGCATACATAGGGGCAGAAATCCATTCCAGTACGATTATGCCATAGGTGGTAAATCATTGGAAGCGGTAACGACCGTAAAATACTTAGGAGTTACTATCCGGAGCGATCTGAAGTGGAATGATCACATAAAACAAATAGTGGGAAAAGCAGGGGCCAGGTTGAGATTCATAGGAAGAATTCTAAGAAAATGTGACTCATCGACGAAAGAAGTAGCTTACAAAACGCTTGTTCGTCCGATTCTTGAGTATTGCTCATCAGTATGGGACCCTTAACAGGTTGGATTAATAGAAGAGATAGACATGATCCAGCGAAAAGCAGCGCGATTCGTCATGGGGACATTTAGTCAGCGCGAGAGCGTTACGGAGATGCTGAACAAGCTCCAGTAGCGGACACTTCAAGAAAGGCGTTACGCAATACGGAGAGGTTTATTATCGAAATTACGAGAGAGCACATTCCGGGAAGAGATGGGCAACATATTACTACCGCCCACATATATCTCGCGTAATGATCACAACGAAAAGATCCGAGAAATTAGAGCAAATACGGAGACTTACAAGCAGTCGTTCTTCCCACGAACAATTCGTGAATGGAACAGGGAAGGGGGGATCAGATAGTGGTACAATAAGTACCCTCCGCCACACACCGTAAGGTGGCTCGCGGAGTATAGATGTAGATGTAGATGAACCACGTCATTGCGGACAGGAATGGCATCAGATAGTATTTCCGGACGAATCCAGGTTCTGTTTGTTTGAAAATAATGTCGCTGCAGACAGGGGGAGTGGCATCACAATAACTGCATTCGCACAAGACATACAGGGCCAACTCGAGGACTTATTGTGTGCAACCACAAATCATAGTTGGTGCGTCTCCAGGGCACTGTGAGCAGTGTGACGCGAATGACATCGTGCAACCTATCGCCGTACCCTAACTGCACAACACCCCAAAGCCGGTTTTCAGCAAGACAATGGACGACCTCATGCCTTCTTGGTGTCAGAGGATGTCAGCCTTTTGCTCTGGCCCGCCAGATCAACAGACTTGTCGCCAATCGAAAAAGTGTGGGATATGGTGAAATAACAGGTGCAGTGCTGAAACTTCCCGGCAGATTAAAACTGTGTGCCGGACCGAGACTCGAACTCCGGACCTTTGCCTTTCGCGGGCAAGTACTCTACCAACTGAGCTACCCAAGCACGACTCACGCCCCGTCCTCACAGCCTAATCCTGACAGCTCTCCTGCGAACCTTGCAGAACTAGCACTCCTTTCTTCCAGGAGTGCTAGTTCTGAAAGGTTCGCAGGAGAGCTGCTGTGAAGTTTGGAAGGTAGGAGACGAGGTACTGGCGGAATTAAAGCTGTGAGGACGGCGTCTGAGTCGTGCTTGGGTAGCTCAGTTGGTGGAACACCTGCCCGAGAAAGTCCAAGGTCCCGAGTTCGAGTCTCGGTCCGGCACACAGTTTCAATCTGCCAGGAAGTTTCATAACAGCGCACACTCCACTGTAGAGTGAAAATTTCATTCTAGGTGCAGTGCTGCGACTCAATGCAACCACCACAGATGAACTTTGGAACCAGGTGAATGCAGCATGGATAGCTATACCAGAGGACGCCATTCGCGCCTTATACGCGTCGATGCCACCAGGATGGAACAAGTTGTCAGGGCCCAGGGCGGACACTGTACTTGCTATGCTAATCATTTCTGCAGAACATACTAATGTACATGTTCTGCGAATATGAACGTCCTATCTCTACTCGTTCAAGGTGTTCTGTTTTTTTTCTGAACATGAATATATATCACCAAACATTAACGCACAGTCTGAGAGACTTTTCAATTCCATAAAAAATTAACTGGTGTAGTGTAGATGTGTACAGGAGAAATGTTTTGCAGAATCAAAATTTCCATGGCGTAACTGAAATTTAGTGTAAACTGTAAGGTGAGGTAGGAAAACGCCACTTTCTTTTCCTTTATTGTTATTTCATCCCCTTTGCCCCATGTGGGCGGGGGATGGGCTGTCAGAAGTAAAATTCTCCGCTCTTCAGCCAAGTGAATTAAAAATATTTACAGTGAGAAATATAAACAAAATTTGTGTTCTATTTTAAATAAAAAATCAAAGACGGATGGTTAAAAACGGAAAATATCTACATTTTAAAAACACCTCGCTGGAAGGTGAAATTCCCCCGATAAAAAACTGAAGCACTGCACTTTCACTTAAAATCTGAAGGACCTGCGCTAGGGTGAGAGGTAGTGCCGGAGGAGGGTACGTCCCATAGGATTGAGGGGTGTGGGTAGAGAGATAGGGGTCTGTTAGACAGGAAAAACTATGGAGATCAGAGTTAAGGTGGATAGTGGGAAATACAGCCGGTGAGGAGTAGTGTGTTGTGTGGATAGGGCTGTGGCTGCAAGAGGAAGTAGATAGGGATGAATGGAGAGGGAAAGTAGAGAGGAGCCCTGATGTGGAATGGGAGAGGTGGGGAAGAGTTAAAGTTAGTAGGAGGGATATATACACGGCGGATCTTATAATCTGGGAGAGGGAGTTGGTCGAACTTGCGTTGGGACAGGTTATAGAGTGTGTGTAGGTGTAGGGACGGACAGATGTGTTTGTGAAGGTGAGGTAGTATAGCAGGGTTGATGATAAGAGGGAAGACAATGAGGTGACTGGGATCTAGTTTGCGTATGGTATAGGAGATAGCCACGTGGGTTTAGCCGAGCGTTCTAAGGCGCTGCAGTCATGGACTGTGCCGCTGATCCCTGCGGAGGTTCGAGTCCTCCCTCGGGCATGGGTGTGTGTGTTTTGTCCTTAGGATAATTTAGATTAAGTAGTGTGTAAGCTTACGGACTGATGACCTTAGCAGTTAAGTCCCATAAGATTTCACACACATTTGAACATTTTTTGTATAGGAGATACGGAGTGTTCAGAGTGGGTGGGGAGGCGTGACAATGTAATGAGATGGTAGAGAATCCAGGTGGGGAAAGTAAGCGAATGCGGAAATCGAGACAGAGTGCACGGCGTCCGAGGATCCGAAGGGATTTGTGGAACTTTTGTGGGTTGGAGATCTATGCAACATTTTCGTAGCGGAGGATAGGTCGGATGAGGGTTTTGTAGGTGGAAGACGCCACCTTTGCTATTCTGTTCAACCTCAAACTACCTAAAATTAACTTAGAGATAATTCAAAAAGATCTCAACTCGAGGGTGTACTAATCGTCATGCAGATGACGCAACGCAAATATGACACAAAACCACGAGGGGACTCGGAAAAACAAGATCCTAGCGTAAGAAGAGTTGCTCATTGTCAGAAGAGAGTCATGTTCTGGGTTTCCTACACAAACGGTTCTCCTGCGGTGCGGATAACAGATGCGTCACAGTGTGGGAGAGAAAGGGCGTGGCAGCTAGAAACGTACTGTATTGTTGAAGTACTCACGACAGCACGATTATCGTAGGTAAAACGTCTAAATTACATACAGATTCACCGTGAAAATCTGGCGGTATATGGACCAAACGCATTGTTGCGACCACCCATAGTGAAATGGTGCCAACAATTTCACCAGGGATGATCGGGAACGAAGCCTGTCGATGTCGATCACAGACGACAATGTCCAGGCAATCGAGCAATTGATCCGCAGCAATCGCAAATTTTCCAGCGATGAGGACGTTCACGTAGCAGTTCTCAAACGGCTCCGTGTCCAAGGAGCGGATTTATATCGCTGACGAACTGAACCATTAGCAGAACGTTTGGTTCGTTGTTTACATAGCACTGGTGACTATGTTGAAAAACACTGTCATCTATTTGTGTAAGTTAGAAGTATGCGCAGCATTCAGTAGAAGTTACTCGGTCTGCGATAATAGTGCGTAACTTACTTTCTGAACTCCCCTGGTACGACAGAAATGCCATGAAAGTGTCCCTACATGTAAATGAAGACACAACTGTACACATTCTGATTACTAGACAGCTTCGCCTTTAGCAGACCCAAACGTTTTTAACTATTAAAGAGTCTCATTTTTTAACCAAGATATCCGAAAAAACATAGGAATCGAGTCCCTCCTAGAACCCACTAAAGGGAGAGACTTCAGCTTCTTTCACAAATTGACAGAAAGATCATTCTCTTTAATCTAAAATCTGCCTCTACCAATCACTCACTGCGTATTTCCTGCTTGGTAAATGTGAGACCTACACTATGTGATCAAAATTATCCGGAAACCCACCAAAACATATGTTTTTCATATTAGGTGCATTGTGCTGCCACCTACTGCCAGGTACTCCATATCAGGGACCTCAGTAGTCATCAGACATCGTGAGAACTCACGGACCTCGAAAGGGGTCAGGTGATTGAGTGTCACTCGTGTTATATATCTGTACGCGAGATTTCCACACTCCTAAACATCCCTAGGTCCATTGTTTCCGAAGTGATAGTGAAGTGGAAACGTGAAAGGACACGTACAGCACAAAAACGTACCGGCCGACCTCGTCTGTTGACTGACAGAGACCGTCGACAGTTGAAAAGGGTCGTAATGTGTAATAGGCAGACATGTATCCAGGCCATCACACAGGAATTCCAAACTGTATCAGGATCCACTGCAAGTACCATGAGAGTTAGGCGGCAAGTGAGAAAAACTGGAGTTCATGGTCGAGCAGCTGCTGATAAGTCACACATCATACCGATAAATGCCAAACGACGCCTCGCTTGGTGTAAGGAGCGTAAACATTGGACGATTGAACAGTGGGAAATCGTTTTGTGGGTTGACGAATCACGGTACACAATGTGGCGATCCGATGGCAGGGTGTGTGTATGGCGAATACCAGGTGAACGTCAGCTGCCAGCACGTGTAGTGCCTAGAGTAAAATTCGGAGGCGGTGATGTTGTGATGTGGTCGTGTTTTTCATGGAAGGGGCTTCTACCCCTTGTTGTTTTGCGTGGCACTATCACAGCACAGGCCTATATTGATGTTTTAAGCACCTTTTTGCCTCCCACTGTTGAAGAGCAATTCGAGGATGGCGATTGCATCTTTCAACACGATCGAGCACGCATTCATAATGAACGGCCTGTGGCGGAGTGGTTACACGATAATAACATACCTGCAATGGACTGGCCTGCACAGAGTCAGGAACCTTCCAGCACCTGACTAAACGTATGCCTGCGAGAGTGGAAGCTGTCTCAAGGCTAAGGGTGGGCCAAACCATAATGAATTCCTGCATTGCCGATGGAGGACGCCTAGAATTTGTAAGTCATTTTCAGCCAGGTGTCCGGATACTTTTGATCACATAGTTTAGTTTTTAGAACCACGACGAAAAAATTGCAACGTACGAAATTTAAAATAATAATAATAATTTTCGACTCAGCGCGGACGAGGTGTGCATGCAATTGAGAACCGGGGAAAGTGCAAACTACAGGCGCTGCAAAAATACATATTGTAGAAATGGAGAATATGAATGACCGAACTGGTGCGGCACCTGCTTGCGTGTCAGGTATATTTAGTATAACTAACTGACCACAATTACCAGGACACCTCCATGTAATGCGGAATTTATCGTTACATGTCACGAAAGGCGGATCCGGCGATAAAGAAGCAGTAACAGCAGAATGGGTCGGTCGGGGGGGGGGGGGGGGGGGCAAGCACTATGGGACTTAACGTCTAAGGTCATCAGTCCCCTAGACTTAGAACTATTTAAACCTAGCTAACCTAAGGACATGACAGACATCCATGCCGGAGGCAGTATTCGAATCTGTGACTGAAGCGGCATCGCGGTTCCGGACTGAAGCGCCTAGAACCTCTCGGCCACAGCGGCCGGCCTCGGTCAGCAGAGCTCAGTGATTTCGAACGTGTACTAGTCGTTGGATGTCACCTGAGTAACAAATCAAACAGGGACATCTGAACCTTCCTAGTGCCCAAGCCGACTGTCACTGAACGCGAAGGAAGAACCACGGCTAAATCAAAACCTCGTATACTGACGGACTTGGACCGTCGGGCATTGTGAGGGGTGGTTGTAAAACAGCGTATGAAAGCAATGGAAGGAATCATTCGTAAGTTCCAATGTGCTACCAGTGACCCAGCTAGTACAATAACTCTGCGTAGGGATCTAAAACGAACGTGGTACAATGGTCTAGCAACGCCTCGTAAGCCACACTTTTCTGTTGTCAGAGTGATGCGACACTTTGGGTAGTATAATGGGCAACGCCACAGGACAGTGAATGACCGGGGGCTTGTGACAATCCTATGGAACGGTTCAGGTTTGGCGTATGCCTGGAAAACATAATGTGCAACGCCAGTAATGAAGTATGGAGGAGGTTGTGTTACGGTATGGGGTGTTTTTGTGGTTCGGAGGTGGTCCACAAATGGTGCTTAAGAAGGCCCTAAATTCGTAAGGATATAAAAACATTTTACAGGTTTATGTACTGCGTATGTTAGAGGAATAGTTCGGAGAGGATCATTGCTAGTATCATCCTGGTATGCACCCTGTCATAAAGAAGAATGTGTGAGGGAATAGTCTACGGACAATTACATTTCTGAAATGTACAGGCTTCTCCAAAGTCCCGACATGAACTCAATGGTACACCTTTGGGATGTGGTAGAACGTCGATTTCGTTCCAGACCGCAGCGTCCAACAGCTCTACCTCCCCTGGTTTTGGCTCTAGAGGAAGAATGGGCCGTCACTCCGCCACAAACATTCATACGCCTCACTGAAAGTGTCCCAAGTAGAGTTCAAGCCGTCTTAAAGGCGAATGGAGGACATACAACATATTAATGACGACTAATGCGTGCCAGGATGCTTTTGAACACAATGTGTATCTCTTGCGGGTGACTGTAACGAGTGTGTGTGTGTAGTGTTGCGTTCGTGTTGTTGATGACGAGAGATGGCAGAGGTTGAAATTCGCTGGCGACACGTAGCCTTCAAAAATGGTTCAAATGGCTCTGAGCCCTATGGGACTTAACAGCTATGGTCATCAGTCCCCTAGAACTTAGAACTACTTAAACCTAACTAACCTAAGGACATCACACAACACCCAGTCATCACGAGGCAGAGACGTAGCCTTCTCCTCTAGAGAAGCACCAATCGGGCCGCCGAGCTCTTAACACGTCGCCGTCAACACTGTCGTGCATTTACCCCATGAGATTCCGTGAAGAGTTTCAGAGTATCACCACAGTGAAGTCTGGAGATCACTAACTGTACATCACCACCGCTCCTCCCATTGTCGTCCAAATACTGGCGATGAAAACAAAGTCAGAGTACACCGCATAAACGTCCTTCAGCGGCTTCGGCTACGCTGGCGTTCAAGTAAGAAAATGAAAAACCTACGTTGGCCTGATTATGACGTTAGACGTCCGAGGAACAAGCTACCTTTGACGTGTCCAGAGGACGCGATGGAAGAAGAAGGAAGGTTCGGAACAAGATGCAAAGAAACATTCGGAACGATTTGTCAGTATAGAATACTGACCGATGGACGACGATTACTGACTAGACAACGTCGATTGGATTCATATCGTACCTAATGCAAAGTGAAAAAGCAGAAATTTCGTTGAACAGTTGTCATACCAATGTTGCGTTCTGCAGGCACCGGAAAAATTATATTTGAAGCAGCTATTTTATCCTGTGCAAGCTTATTCCTCTGCCCATAACTAAGAGAACCTAAATCCATTTGGACTTGCTTATTGTATTGAAGTCTTACCCTGACGAACTTCAGTCCCCATACTACCCTCCATTAACATATTGACAATTCCTTGATGCCTCAGTCTCTGTTCTGTCAGCCGATTTGTACCACAAATTTCTTTTATCCTCAATTTGATTAAGAACCTCACCATTAGTTACTCGATCTATCCACCTCATTTTCAACGTAGTTATGAACCACCAGGTTTCTAAAGCTTCTGTTCTCTTCCAGTCGGAAATGCTTATGATCGATGTTTCACTTCTGTACAAGGCAACACTAAAAGAAAACGAGCAAGGTGGCGGAGTAGTTAGCATACTGGACTCTCATTTGGGAGGACAACGATACAAAATTCGAATCCAGCCATTCTGATTTAGGTGTTCCGTGATTTCCATAAATCGCTTCAGGCAAAAGCCTGAATGATTTCTTTGAAAGGGCACGGCCGAATACCTTCCTCATTCTTCCCTAGTCCGATGGGGCTAATGGCCCCTCTGTTTGGTCCCCTCCCCCAAGGTCTACCAACCAACCACTAAAAGAAGTTACCCTTGAGAAAAGACTTCCTAACTCTTTAATTCATATTGTAAGTTAACAAATTTCTCTTTTTATAGGAACGCTTATCTTGCTATTGTCAGTCTGATTCACATTCTCTCCAATTCAGCGATCATAAATTACTATATTGTCCAAACAGCAAAACTGATCGACTACTTTCAGTGACTAATTTGTTAATCCAGTTTTATCACCAGCACATGACTTAATTCCATTACATTTCATTATTCGTGTTTTTCTTTTGCTGATATTCGTCTTAGAACCTCTTTTCAAGACATTATCGATCCCCTTCAATTGTTCTTCCAAAAGCTTTTCCGATTCAGACAGAATTCACTGAAGAGCCAAAGAAACTGGTGCACGTGCCTAACATCGTGTAGGGCACCCGGAAGCACGTATAAATGCCACAAAATGACGTGTCATGGACTCGACTAATGTCTGAAGTAATGGTGGAAGAAATTGACACCATTAATCCTACAGGGCTGTCCATAAATCCGTAAGAGTATGAGGGAGTGAAGATCTCTTCTGAACAGCACGTTGCAAGGCATCCCAGATATGCTCAATAATGTTCATGTCTGGGGAGTTTGGTGGCCAGCGGAAATGTTTAAACTCAAAAGACTGTTCCTGGAGCCACTCTGTGGCAATTCTGGACGTGTGGAGTTTCGCATTGTCCTGCTGGAATTGCCCAAGTCCGTCGGAATGCACAATGGGCATGAATGGACGCAGGTGATCAAACAGGATGCTTACGTGCGTGTCACCTGTCAGAGTCCTATCTAGAATATCATGGGTCCCATATCACTTCAACTGCACACGCTCCCGCCATTACAGAGTCTCCAGCAGCTTGAACAAACCCTGCTGACATGCAGGGTCTATGGATTCATGAGGTCGTCTCCATACCTGTACACGTCCATCCGCTCAATACAATTTGAAACGAGACTCGTCCGACCAGGCAACATGTTTCCAGTCATTAACAGTCCGATGTCGGTGTTGACGGGCCCAGGCGAGGCGTAAAGCTTTGTGTCGTGCAGTCATCAAGGGTACACGAGTGGGCCTTCGGCTCCAAAAGCCCATATAGCTGTTGTTTCGTTGAATGGTTCGCACGCTGACACTTGTTGATGGTCCAGCATTGAAATCGGCAACAATTTTCGAAAGGGTTGCAATTCTGTCACGTTGAAAAATTCTCTTCAGTCGTCATTGGTCTCGTTCTTCCATGACCTTTTTCCGACCGCAGCGATCTCGGAGATATGATGTTATACTGGATTCCCACGTACACTCGTGAAATGGTCTTACGGAAAAATCCCCACTTCGTCGCTACCTCGGAGATGCTGTGTCCCATCGCTCGTGTGTCGACTACAACACTACGTCCAAACTCACTTAAATCTTGATAACCTACCATTGTAGCTCTCTTCCGCCGTTGGATAAGCAGCAGCCAGCAGCAAGTCGCACTCTGAGCTCACTTATTTGTTTCATAGTTTAATTCTTAATTTCTTTGCCTGTTTTTGGGTACTTGCATAGTTTAATTCATAAATTTCTGGGGTATTATAGTATTTGAGAGTTGTAGCATCGCGTTTTAGTACCAGTATAGTGTTAATTCGCCTAGTCATCAGTCATTGTTTTGAACGGCTTGTGAGATAAAAGTGAGGGAAAAAAATTGTTAGGGATGGATAGGGACTGCACCTGTTGTGTACGGATTCAGGGGAATTGGCCACCGTCCGTAAACGGCTGGAAGCTGTGTTGGCCGCGGTCGATAGGCTCCAGGCTGTTGCCCTGGGCCGCGGTGACACTGGGACACCCGAGGTGAGCGCTTTGGCGCCTCTGGAACCTGTAGCATCGCCTGGGATCTCGGATGCCACTGCGCCCTCGGATTCGGACGTCCCTGCCGGTCGACGCTTGCCTGACGGTGATGGGCGAACCATGGTGGGGTCGCGAATCCCTGGGCGGAAGGCGAAATTTGGTGCTTTCTGTAAGGCTGTACCCTTCCGCCTCCGTAGCAGGTTTGAGGTGCTGCCCACTGCTGAAAGTACTGAGCCAGCAAGGGCGGCCTCGTCTGTTGCAGCAGTGGCTGGTCTTCCTGAGAGGTCCGCTCCAATGTTAGGAGGGTGATGGAGCCCCTTGCGGATATGGCAGCTAAGGACTTGCGCCATAGGGTGGTGGGGTTTCGGGTTCCGCTAAATAGGTCAGGCGTCCACTATACGCAGGAGGCGGCTACACGGGTAGCAGGGGCTTTGTGGCGTAGACTTGGCGGTTTTTTGGGTTAGACAGTCTTGGGAAAAATCAAAAAAGGGCTCCAGTCTCAAAGGTTACAGGACAAAGAAACGAAGAGAATCGACCAAGCAACAGTCGGTATTGTAGTTGTAAATTGTCGTAGCTTTGTTGGAAAAGTACCAGAGATTCAAGCGCTGATAGAAAGCACTGAAGTTGAAATCGTTATAGAAACAGAAAGCTGGCTAAAGTCGGAGATAAATTCTGCCGAAATATTTACAGCGATGCAAACCGTATTCAGAAAGGATAAATTAAATAAAGTAGGTGGTGACGTGTTTGTGTATATTGGTAGTAGTTTATATTGTAGTGAAGTTGAAATAGATAGTTCCTGCGAATTACTATGGGTAGAGGTTGTACTCAACAGCCGTTCCAAAATAATAATTGGCTCCTTCTACCGACCCCCAGACTCAGATGAAATAACAGCTGAACGCTTTAAAGAAAAATTGAATCTCATTACAAATAGGTACCCCACTCATACAGTTATAATTGGTGGAGACTTCAATCTGCCCTCGATTTATTGGCGAATATACATGTTCAAAGCCGGTGGTAGAAAACATCTTCCGAAACTGTACTAAATGCTTTCTCTGAGAATTACTTTGAACAGTTAGTTCATGAGCACACACGAATTGTAAATGGTTGCGAAAACACACTTGACCTCTTAGCCACAAATAATCCTGATGTAATAGAGAACGTCATGACGGATACAGGGATTAGTGAACACAAGGACATTGTAGCGAGGCTCAAAACCGTATCAACCAAAACCACTAAAAAAAACGCAAAATATATCTATTTAAAACAGTAGATAAAAATTCGCGTGGTGCCTTCCTAAGAGAGACTCTCCATTCCTTCCAAGCTAATTATGTAATTATAGACCAGATATGGCTCAAATTCAAAGATACAGTGTCGACAGCAATAGATAGATTCATACCGCATAATTTAATAAGAAACGGGACTGATCCACTATGGTACACAAACCATATCAGAACACTGTTGCAGAAGCAACGAAAAAAGCATGCCAAATTCAGAAGAGCGCAAAATCCCCAAGACTTGCTAAGTTTCACGGAAGCTCGATATTTAGTGCGGCCATCAATGCGAGATGCTTTTAATAGTTTCCACAATGAAATATTGTCTCAAAATACGGTAGAAAACCAAAAGAGATTCTGGTCGTATGTAAAGTACACCAGTGGCAAAAAAACAGTCAATACCGTCACTGCGCCGCGTGACCGCTACGGTCGCAGGTTCGAATCCTGCCTCGGGCATGAATGTGTGTGATGTCTTTAGGTTAGTTAGGTTTAAGTTGTTCTAAGTCCTAGGGGACTGATGACCACAGCAGTTAAGTCCCATAGTGCTCAGAGCCATATGAACCATTTGAACCGTCACTGCGCGATAGCAATGGAATTGGTACCGATGATGGTGCCACTAAAGCAGAGTTACTAAATACAGTTTTCCGTAATTCTTTTACGAAAAAAGACGAAGTAAATATTCCAGAATTCTAAACCAGAACAGCTGTTAGCGTGAGTGACATAAAAGTAGATATGTGTTACGAAACAACACAAATCACTTAAGAAAGGCAAGTCTTCCGGTCCAGATGGTATACCAATCAGGTTCCTTTCAGAGTACACAATAGCGCCTTTCTTACCAATCATATACAACCGCTCACTTAACGAAAGGTCTGTTCCAAAAGACTGGAAAGTAGCACAGGTCACACCAATATTCAAGAAAGGAAATAGGAGTAACCTATGGAATTACACACCCAAATCACTGACCTCAATTTGCAGTAGGATTTTGGAGCATATACTGTACTCGAACATTATGAATCGCCTTGAAGAAAATGACTTATTGATACATAAGCAACGCGGATTCAGAAAATATCGTTCTTGCGCAGTACAGCTAGTTCTTTATTCCCATCAAGTAATGAGTGCTGTCGACAAGGGATCTCAGACCGATACCATATTCCTAGATTTCCAGAAGACTTTTGATACCGTTCCTCACAAGCGACTATTAATCAAATTGCGTGGATGTGTAGTGTCGTCTCAGTTGTATGACTGGATTCGTGATTTCCTCTCAGAGAGATCACACTTCGTAGTGATGGACGGTAAATTATCGGGTAGAACAGAAGTGATATCTGCCGTTCCGCAAGGTAGTGTCATAGGCCCTTTGCTGTTCCTGATTTATATAAATGATCTTGGTGATAATCTGAGTAGCCCCCTTAGATTGTTTGCAGATGACGCTGTAATTTACCGTCTAGTAAAATCATCAGACGATCAATTCCAATTACAAAATGATCTACAGAGAATTTCTGTATGGTGCGAAAAGTGGCAATTAGCACTAAACAAAGAAAAGTGCGAGGTCATGCACATGGGTACTAAAAGAAATCCGATAAATTTTGGATGTACGATAAATCGCACTGTCAATTCGACTAAACACCTAAGAATTACAATTACGAGCAACTTAAATTGGAAAGACCACATAGATAATATTGTGGGGAAGGCGAAACAAAGACTGCGCTTTGTTGGCAAAACACGTAGAAGATGCGACAAACCCACTAAAGAGACAGCCTACATTACACTTGTCCGTCCTCTGCTGGAATATTGATGCGCAGTATGGGATCCTTACCAGGTAGGATTGACGGAGGACATCGAAAAAGTGCAAAGAAGGGCAGCTTGTATCGTGTTATCGCGCAATAAGTGTGAGAGTGTCACTGATATGGTACGCAGGTTGGGGTGGCAGTCACTGAAACAAAGGCAGTTGTCTTTGTGGCGGGTCCCGGCGGAGGTTTGAGTCCTCCCTCGGACATGGGTGTGTGTTTGTCCTTAGGATAATTTAGGTTAAGTAGTGTGTAAGCTTAGGGACTGATGACCTTAGCAGTTAAGTCCCATAAGATTTCAAACACATTTGAACATTTTCCTTGCGGCGAGACTATTTACGAAATTTCAATCACCAACTTTCTCTCCCGAATGCGTAAATATTTTGTGGACACCCACCTACGTAAGGAGAAATGATCATTCACATGTCGTCAGCTTGAACAACACAGGCATTGCAATATCTTACTTATAACTGCAGTCTGGTTTTTGTACATGCTGTAGGTAACCTTTCTCTACCTGCGTTTCATTCCTGCTACCTTTACAATTTCAAAGAGAATACGCCACACAACAGTGTCAATGCGTTTTCTTTAGATACACAAATGTTATAAACGTTCCTTCAGTCTATGTTCCAAGATAAATCGCGTTCCCTACATTTCTCTGGAACCCGAACAGATCTTCATCGAAGTCGGCTTCTACCAGTTTTTCTACTCCCATCTAAGGAATTCGTGTCAACATTTTGCAGGCAAGACTTCTTGAACTGTTGGCTCGATAATATTATTTCGTAAATAATTCGTGTCACCACTTAGCAACCACGAATTCTCAAACCAACGCTCCGGTAATATTCTCACATGTCAATGCCTGCTTACTTTAAAATAGAATTTATTACATTCTTCTTGAAGTCTAAACAGGGAGAGAGAAGAATATTGCGGGTGACAAATTATTTTATCGTGTTACGATACAAACAGTTGTGTACTGCTTGCAGCAGCTGGACCCAGAGTTGGGGAAGGTTGCTGTCGATGGGCCGGTTTCTTCGATGGGCTATTCGAGTTCTCTGCGGATATTGACGATGGCGCATGGTACTGGTCATTAAGTGTGCCCCGTGTAGTCAAAGATTCTACATATAAGTTGTGAGCTGCTCCACGAAGACACAAGCAACAACAGAAAAGGTAGGGTTTGCACTATGTTCCTGTAACTGACTAGTATTAGTGAGCGAAACGTCGTTATAATATGGTAATAGTGATTAAATTTCTGCACCCCTCATTGGAAAGTACGAGCAGTTCACACCATTTTGTCATATTCACAATATAAAGTTACGTGCTGTGGACAGAGAGTGGGTATTGTTAAACATTCCCGTGCGAGTTACCTTGAATGAGGCACCGCGAATTTCGTCTAAACTTAGGCCTATGTGGGCCACCAAAAACAAAGTTTAAGTAATGATTTTCGTTATATTTTCTAATAGAATAATCAGTCCTTTTTTTAAGGCGGCATTTCTACCTTAAGCCACCCTGGTTGTTTGGATGACAAAAAAATCTTCTAAAATAAAAAATATGAAATGTATTGATATTAATATGAAATGTATTGAGATTTATTTAGATGTGTACAGTATTTAGCAGCTATTATTGTTCATTCACGGAAACAGCCTGGCCCATTGAAGAAAACCAGTCGCCTTGATTTGACCGGTACATGTTTTTATTTTTCAGATGTTTCATTAAGGGCGAATACTTACGGCCTGTGTGTTTACTACAGTGAAATGTAAAAGATACATTGAAAATAAAATATTTATCACAATATCCGACGATTTCATTGCACATTTTCTTTAGGCGAGGCACTGACAGCAACCTTCCGCCACAGGTAGTGGAGACCGGTTCAAAAATGTTCAAATGTGTGTGAAAGCTTATGGGCCTTAACTGCTAAGGTCATCAGTCCCTAAGCTTACACACTACTTAACCTAAATTATCCTAAGGACAAACACACACACCCATGCCCGAGGGAGGACTCGAACCTCCGCCGGGACCAGCCGCACAGTCCATGACTGCAGCGCCCCAGACCGCTCGGCTAATCCCGCGCTGCTGGAGACCGGTGGATCCGCTTATACGAGTAGATGTTTTTATGGCTGGCCGGTGTTTCAGCGCTCGGAGATGGAAATGAAACTCTCGCTGTCTAAGGAGAGCTTTTTCCTAAGTGGATACGCAAGCAGTTGAGAACGTATGCGCAGGTATGCAAACCACGGTTTCAGCAAGCGGAAATTGCCGCCGTGAGTAGTTACCAGCGGTCTGCACTCTTTTACTGGAGACCATGGCGTCTTGCGTCGCAGCAGACTTTTCCACTGACGTCAGTGGACACGTTGGTGCAGTTGGTAGCACGAACTGAAAGCTAGTTTCCCCTTGCAGCACCACTTGTTAAGATGTCCTTTATCAACGCGAAGGTCAAAAGCAAAATAAACTTGCTTGTTGCCCTCCCGAGACAATTTCTCCTGATTTCTGTCAGTTCTGTTGTTCGGAGAAAACGAGAGCACCGTCCTCTCTCAAGGGATCCCTGTGAGCCAAAACAGTGAAAAACTAAGAAACATTTTGTTTCAGATGACACAAACGTAACTGCAAACTATTGGCCTGATTTGCTACATTCTTGTAACAATCGCGGCTGCTATTTGGAATATGATTCAAGCCTTGTCAGTATGCTGTTATACTCTCATCGCATTATGGATTCCACGAGAGAAATGCTGCATAAAACCATCAGAAACTTACATCTGAGATTGACTGAATTCTTCGTTTGTTTAGCGTGCTCAACATCGTGGTTATCAGCGCCCTAGATTGATCAGACCTAACAGTCAAAATAAAGATCTTACTTACTTAACAGCAGCTGTCCTATGAAGTATGCCTATTTACAAAATGCACTGCTTATCTTATGTACAAGGGGATAAATGTAAATTTCTCAGTCTCTCTCACAGACGACCTCGATTTTGGTATATGGTTCACAACGTGTCAACTTCTTACGAAAAGTAGTTTTGCCTTTAACTAGTTTGTGATTTGCTCAAATTGATAAACTTAAATACCATACCACCAAAAAATTCTTGGTTTTAGACGTTTTATCACCAGTGGAAATTTATTCGAAGCTGAAGACGGCTTATAAGGAACCTGCTCCTTGACACTATACACCTTTTCACCTCACCTCTGCTCTCCAACCCAAGTACTATGTTGCACTTATACCAACACATTCCACAAAAATTACATCTATATGTCCTTCACTCTCTTCTCTCACAACGAAGCTTTTATCACCACTCCGCTTTTACATGACGATGTAAACCAGCGTGACATATACCCATCCTACCAGATTTTACAGAACCCGCCTCTGGTCCCTTTCTTAGGGCTCCCCTCCAGCCACATCCTAAGGCTTGGTTCATAACCTTCCCTCATCACCCTCCCAAATCCCTCAACCAAACAGCCACTTACGTAAAACTTACATTATACACGCTTAAAAAACCGACAAATCCCATAATACTCTTACCCATAGCAGTCTACATAAACTAATCAGTTCGTTCTTCTTTGTGCATTATTTTAAACAGTTATAAACAGTCCCAGACTCCTACAGTCATCAGGAGAGAACCGGGCAGAATGCGATAATGTAGACATAGTTATGCTCGAGAGTACCAAGAAAACATCATTGACAATAACACATTAATTGGACAGTAATACAGGACTGTCTTCAAAGCGCCGTGTCAGAGCCAAGCCGGCACAGCAGAGCAGCGTCAGCAGCGCAAGGCCAGCACGTCCTCGACTCGCAGTACCACCCAAACACAGTGGAGTATTGGGTGGCGGCTGTTAAGTCTCAGGGCGACCGTGGACCTGTGGACTCCAGAGGCCTCCAGCTTCACGTATCGACCTCCAAAATGCACTCGTTGAGGTCGAAGATCTGCACTCAGGAATCAGGTCCTCTGATCCACCTGAAGTACTCTCTGGTTTGCAGGGGCCGAATCTCAGCCACCATTTATGAGAAAGGAAAGGCAGCATCAGTGTCTGCGACAGGAACGGGATGAGCAGCATCGGTAGTCCTCCCTCATGAAGGTTGATGACGGACATTATTCAGGTCATGCAAGTCAAGCCTCCAGCAGACCTGCAGTGTGATGGCGGCCTCTGCACTCCCGCCAGCGTAGCCTCGGCAGTGGAACTGGCGGCAGAAGCGTCCTTCCACCCAGACTCTTAGTTCCATAGACGATCAAAGCTAGGCAAGGCGAGGGTCGACCTCCGTACCTTCCTCTCACTCTGGATAGCTGCAACAGACACGAGGGCCAAGATTATGCAGTGGGCAGCTGGCAGTCAACACTCAGCAGTCAGACATTTGTTAAAAATGGTGGGGTATTTATGTCGGCGCTTCCCATGCGCTCTGCAGTGGGGACGGCTAGGACATCATGTGTCCTGGTTTCCCCTGGCTGTCAACTCTCTTAGTGACTTCAGACTTTCGCAATTTTGCCTTTCAGAGGCTCTTTTCTGCTCGTTCAACACCTGAACATTTATTGCTACGTCGAACATAGGCTTACTTACGGCACTCTGCTTTGTCAATAGTATGAGGGTATTTCCCGGCTCTCATGAGGTCATTATGCTTCGCTTGCAGACTTGGGCGCTCGGTCGTTCGCCCGTGGTGACAGTGCACTGGTCACTGACACAGGCAGTTCAGCTTCCGGGAGCTGCCGAGGTCAAACTTGGACGAATTTTTAGTGTCCGCCAGTGATACTATCCTGGGGTGTAACACAATCAACAAAGTCTTTTATCTTTTAAACATTGCAATTCGACATCCGTGTCTTATTTTTATGAAAACTTTTAATTTCAACGCTGTTTAAAAATTATACTATGCTTTAAATTTTTTAAATCATTTGGCTGAAGAGCGACGAATTGTAACCACTGACAGTCCGCCTGCCCACCCGTGTGGCGTAATGAAATAACAATAAAGAAAAAAAATCGTTTTCTCTGTTTAATAAATGAGCATGTGATGCGATAGTGGAGAGGTAGGGAACGCTTTAGAAGCACATCGAACATCCATTTCCTTTGGAGCCATGATGTGTAGAAGCTCTTCAAATAACTGCGATGATTTCTTCTTAATTATTGTTTGATGCCGTCCTCTAATTCTTCCGAAAGTGTGCTAGCATATTCATCTCCACGTAACTAATACATCTCAACACCTGCAGAATATATTTTGCATAACCTTTGTCTGTTTTCATTTTTTTTCCGCCTCTAGTACTTCTACAGCCGTGAAGCAAACTATCCTTGAATGCCTATGAATGGCTATGCATGTATCCGACGACCCGGGGACTGGGTGTTTCTGTTGCCTCATCATCATTCGGGAAGTGCCGGGAGTAGAAATAGAAAGATCTGGAACTTGTACAGGCGCTGTCAACCACGAAGTTGGGCACCCCACAAACCAACATCATCATCGTCATATATCTCACCGATACGTTTCTTTTACTAGCAAGGGTTCAAAAATGGTTCAAATGACACTGAGCACTATGGGACTTAACATCTGAGGTCATTAGTCCCCTAGACTCAGAACTACTTAAACCTAACTAACTTAAGGACATCACACACATCCATGTCCGAGGCAGGATTCGAACCTGCGACCGTAGCAGTCGCGCGGTTCCGGATTGAAGCACCTAGGGCCGCTTGGCCACCGCGGCCGGCACTAGCAAGGGTTTCTGCGCTTGTTCTTTGTCTTCACTTCCTACTTTCTCTGCCCACACAACTTAAAACCCTCCTGTATCATGATATTGCATATGCTTCCTGCTTCTTCTAGTATGGTATTCCGTCCGCAGCCTGTGGTCTAGGCGATAGCGTTGCTACTTGTGGATCACGGGGTCCCGGATTCGATTCCCGGCCGGGTTGGGGATTTTCCCTAACCGGAGACTGGATGTTTGTGTTGTCCTCATCATTTCATCATCATGATTCTTGACACTGGCTAGATTAGATTGTATACAAATTGGACTGTGTAGAAATTGGGACTCTTTGTACGGGCACTGATGACTGCGCAGTTGAACGTCCCACAAACTAAACATCATTATCATCATCTGGTACGGTATTCCCATAGTCTGCGACTCTTTTGCATCAGATACTATACTCCGGACGTATCCTTGCAGGAACATTATCTTCATTATCACATAAATATTTCATATTCTTTTGGCGCTGTATGTTCATTCCTGTAGATAACTAGGGCCAATCACTCATATTCGATATCTTTATTTCCAAGAACTTATTTTCGAGCCTTTTCAGGGTCATCTTCAGATAGAGCATACAGAAGTTTACATATTCGTACTTGTAGTATGATGCTGGGTAAGGGAGGCTGTTTCACTGTTAGGATGCCCTTTCCTTTATCGCCTTGTAGTTATTTAGCAACTTGTATCGAATAATTAATTTATTTACACTCTTTCGCAGTATGGGATAGACTGGCGTTGATATTTAATATCATGTTGTCTCCAGGATGCAATGACGGATCCATGATTCTTCTATAATCACATAACGACGCCACATGTCCTTCGGATCATCACGAACTTCTTCAAAGACGTTCTGAAACTCTTCCCGCGAACAGATTTGCTGTGAAGTCAACACACAGGCATTCACATTCTTCATACCTAGTTTATCTCATTTAGGACGTTATTTACCAATTAAAATATCAACTGCCTCAACAATATCACAGAAATGAATGAAGATTAGGTTTCAGTGTTTCAGTGTCCCGTCGACGACGAGGTCGTTAGTCAGAGTACAAGATGGGGAAGGGACCAGGTCATATTCTTTCCGAAGAAATAATTCCGGCATTCGGCTTTGGTTATTAATGGAAATCTCAGAAAACTTAAATTCATATAGCCCAACGCTGATTTGGACCCCGCTCTTCCCGAATAGAGGTCCAGCGCCTTAACCACCGCCTCAGTCCGTCGCTCAGTACGAATCGTAATACAAAGGTGTTCCACTTTTTAGGGTTCCGTACCTCAATCGGTGAAGACAGATCCCTTACAGGATCTCTTTGTTACCCATCTGTCTTCCTGTCTGGTTGTCTGTCCGACGGTTGAGACCTTCTTTTCTGAGGAATGGGTAAAGGTTTCAAGCTGGAATTTATGTCACATAGTAAGATCTACGGTCCCCTGGCGGTGTGAAAAAATTTAAACATAGCCAATACAACCAAAAGATACGGCTATTTATGTCACATATTTCGATACTCGCAAACTCGCTATGGGGTACTTCCCGTTGACCTACAAGCATGAAATTTGAGAATAAGCGAAGTTTCACAGTATAAGTAAAGGAAAAAGTCCGAAAACTGTTACTCTGTAAATATGTCATTTTCTGCCATTTGTTTTCTGTCTGACATGAGCAGACTCTTGTCATGGGTGATGATAGACAGGGTCTTGCAAAAATCCCGAAGAAGGCTTACACGGATTGGGACCATCAACTTTCTCAGCCTCACAGGAAAATGTGAAGAACTAGTGGACCTTGAGGAAAGGAGAAAATTAATGATACTGGGGGTGAGTGAAAAAAATGGAAAGGGAAAGGCATGAAGAAATTAAGGAAACAGTACACACCTTATTGGCATGGAAATAGCAAAGAGATGAAGAATGGTGTCGGTTTCATCATGAATAAAGGTCTAGAAGGAGACACTGACATTCAGTACGTTAGTGAGAGAATAATAAAGATAACTGTACATTTAGGGAAAGAAAAACTAACTTTAGTACAGATGTATGCACCTCAAACTGGATGTTGTCAAGAGGATAAGATCCAGTTTCTTGAAGAT
Organism: Schistocerca americana; assembly: GCF_021461395.2. Lineage (NCBI taxonomy): Eukaryota > Metazoa > Arthropoda > Insecta > Orthoptera > Acrididae > Schistocerca > Schistocerca americana. The sequence goes on along the minus strand of NC_060122.1, from coordinate 470,296,086 downwards.
GTGGAAAAAGTCATTAGGAAAGAGAGAGTAATCATTCTAGGAGATCTAAATGCCAGATTGGGACAGATAGAACGGGATATGAGAATGTAATGGGACCCCATGGATATGGTAGAAAAAATATAGAAGGTGAGCATCTCCTTGACTTCTGTATGAGGAATGGGTTCCTTTGAGAAGAGACATAGCCATATGATAACACGATACAGTTGGGATGGATTACAAAAGACTGTAACTGATTATGTCATCACACTTGAAGAGAGGAGTAGAATGGTAACTCATGTCAGAGTAATGCCTATCGAGAGCCTTGACAGTGATCGCCGCGGACCTGAGAGACTTCCATGTGCCGAAAGTACAGAACAAGAAAACGCCAAAAATCAAAGTACGGGAACTCAAGAAAACAGAGAAGTGAGATGAATATCAGAACCGGATAAAATCCCTGTAACCAAGAGATGAAAGGAAAAATAGAGAGGCAGAATGGACCAGACTAAGGTACACGTTGTTAAACGAAGCCACCGAAGTTTGTGGAAAGACAAGTATGATGGCAAGAGAGAAGGAAACACCTTGGTAAAATGAAAGTGTGAGAACAGTAATAAGGGAAAGAAATCTCTTCACAAAAGAGAGGGATCGGGAGAAAAATAAACTGGAACTTATTAGAGATGAGGCAAAGATCAGAAACATCGAACGAATCAAGAAACTGGAAATGAAAAGAACAGTTGCAGAAGAAAAGACCAAGGCATGGAAGATATTCACTCAGAAACTGTTGTATAGGGTTATCAGAGGTAAAAGGAAACCAATGAATACCATAAAAGCGCTTGAAGATGAAAATGGAAATCTGGTTAGGGCAGAAAGAGACATGAGAGAAGTTCTGAAAAACCATTTTGACCACCTATTAAATAGATCAGTTGAAGAACCAAATACAGAACTGGCAATCCACACTTACAGTGAGGAAACTCCCATCACCTGGACAGAAACAGAGGCAGCCTTAAAATCTATGTCTAGGGAAAAATCTTCAGGTGGAGATGAAGTGAACGCAGATATGATAAAGGCAGCGGGTATCCAAGGCATACAGTGGCTGCACCGAGTACCCAATGCCACATGGGCAGATAACAAAATACCTGCGGATTGGAGCAAGGGTGTAATAATTCCCCTGTTTAAGAAAGATAGCAGGTGGAAACCCACAAACTATAGAGGAATAACCCTATTGTCTCATGGGCTGAAAATACTTGAGAAGATCACAGAAAAGAGACTGAGAGCTATCATAGAACCACAGCTGGAGGAGGAACAATATGACTTCAGAAGTAACAGATCAATAATGGATCTAATTTTTAGCACCCGCATGTTGATGGAAAAGTATTGGGAGAAAGGCAAGAACCTGATCATTGTATTTCTGAATATAAAAAAAGCCTATCATAGTGTTATAAGAGATAAGATCTGGGAATGCCTGAGAAAAAAGAATGTGCCTGAAGGACTAATAAGAAAAATTCGGATGTTGTACAAAGACTGTACTAGCTGTGTACAAATTGGAGAAGGACGATCATCATGGTTTGAGACCAAGAGTGGAGTTATGCAAGGAAGTGCACTGTCGCCACTACTATTCGTCACTGTTATGGATACTATAATGAAGAATGTCAAGGAGAAGTCAGGTGAACTGAATGCATTTGCCTTTGCTGATGACATCATAATATGGGGTGAAACTGAAGAGGGTGTACAGATCAGACTCGATGAATGGAAATCTCAGATTCAGAAATATAACCTCAACATCAGCAGGGCCAAGACAGTGGTGATGGCAGTCAACAGAGATGGACAACCAGGAACTGTAAAACTAGAAGACCACCAACTAGAGTGTGTGGACAGTTTTCCTTACCTTGGAAGTGTAATCTCTAGTGATAATTTGGTCAGAAATGAAATCACCAACAGAGTGCAAAAAGGACCTGAATTCTACCAACAAGTAAGATCATATTTATGGGATGGCTCGATCCCAAAACCGGCGAAACTAATGATGTTTAATATATATTTCATACCAATATTGACCTATGGTATTGAAACATGTGCCCTCACAAAAAGAGAATCATTAAGGCTGCAAGCATCAGAGATGAAATTTCTTAGATCCACCATCCAGAAGACCAAGATGGACAAGTTAAGGAATGAGGAGGAGTGGAAAGAAGCCGGAATAAAGACATCCCTATTAGAGCGAATTGGCGCATCTAGACTTCGATGGTACGGGCATGTGATGAGAATGGAGCCAATTAGAACAGCCAAAATAAGTTTGGAAAGACAGTTGGATCGGAAAAGACCTCAAGGAAGATCACGAACCCGGTGGATGGACTTGATTAAGGCTGATCTAACGACCAGAGGATGGACAGCGGATGATGTTCTCCGTGAACAGGTGTATTCGGACAGGACGAAGTGGAAGAGGCTCATTAGGAGTACCTGGGAAACTGGGACTGGAACTGTTAAATGTTGATGATGATGATGATATTCTCCGTCTGTTAAGATCCATTTTTCTCAAGAACGGCTGGAGGTATCAAGTTGAAATATAAGTCAAATACTAAGATCTAAGGTGCCTTGGCGGTGTAAAAAAATTAACCTTCTAAGTCACTGAAATCAAAAGATACGGACATACGTGTCGGATATTTTGATATCCGCCAACTCACTCATAAAAATTTGATGCTGACCTATCTGTATATAGAGGGGTCCAGAAAAATGTAGACACTCTTTGATATTAATGGAACAAAATGACATACCGTTACAATTCTTGCACGAGGGAAGGTTATTTTATATGTGATCTCCATTAGCAGCTAAACAACATCAATGCCTCAGAACTGTTGAGCGAACTACGGCTGTCAGTGTTGCCGGTGTTATAGCCGCACAGGACGCCTCAGTGGTTTCTCGTCGCTCGTTCAGTGTAGCTGACCTCTGTTGATAAATTTCATCTTTCAAGCTCCCCCATAACTAGAAGTCAAGAAATGTTATTTCTGGAGACCCTGGTGGGTACAACAGCTCTTATTCGACCTATCCATAGTCCAGGTAGATTTTCACCCACGTAGGCTGCGAGATCTCTGTGGTAGTGAGGCGGAGCGCAATCGTGTTGCACGTGAAACCTTTCGTTTCTTAACACCTCTCGGATGGCAGGTAAAATCGATGTTTGCAGCATATGAAGGTACACCTCTCCAGTTACGGCACCTTCATGGAAAAATAGGCCAATCAAACCGCGCTATGACAGACCACATCACACGTTATCACCGGGTAGACTAACACATTTGTCCACGTGAACGCAGGGATTTTCAGGAGCCCAGAACACGCGGTTGTGGCGGTTTCAATGGCGCCTCGCCAGACCAGGTAACCATCCGTGCAAACTGTCCATGCGAAGCCACTGGCAGTACGCCATCGTCCAATCTGGGTCGTCCTCTTTCATAGCGTGCAGCGATCTTGGAACATACACTTTCACTTTGCAGCCTTCAGATTACGCTACCGAGCAAAACTGCAATGGTATGTCATTTTTCTGGTCGCCTGCGTATATGTTGAGCCTGGTGGTATAGCGATGAAGCGCCTGACTGGAAACCGAGAGGTCTCGGGATCGAATCTCTGCCGGAAAAGGGAAATTTCAATTTTTGTTTTAACCTAGCCATCACTTTTCAACGACGTGAAGAGTTACAAGAAACAACACATGGTTCGCATTCAGTGTTAACCTGTAGGTCCCCTTTCCCCAGCTGGATAATTATCGTAGGTTAGGGACACGCAAGTCAGTGAAGTGGTGTCCAATAGAAAGACTTGCACCAGGCCACTGAGACACACTTAATTATTATTAAGATCTAGGTACACAATTAAGTTTGTGCGCAACCCTCTGACCCCGAGGTCTGCTTGCTCTTGTCCAGACTGTGCCAAATTTTCTGAGTTGATTTGCACGACGCTTAGGCTTAAGTCGTATTAATATTACAAATATCAAAGTAACTCTGTTTGTTGGTATGGAGATAGCTTGACCCTGAGGAAGAACATCGTCTACAGTACTTCAGAAAGTGATAGAAGCCGAGCGGTCTAAGGCGCTGCAGTCATGGACTGTGAGGCTGGTCCCGGCGGAGGTTCGAGTCCTCCTTCGGGCATGGGTGTGTGTGTTTGTCCTTAAGATAATTTAGGTTAAGTAGTGTGTAAGCTTAGGGACTGATGACCTTAGCAGTTAAGTACCATAAGATTTCACACACATTTGAACATTTTTGAAAGTGAAAGAAATGGTCACTAAGATGGTGTCACAGAGAATGAAACTTCTTTTTTACACAGTGAAAAAGTATTAAATTTGTTGCATAATGTGCACATTGTATAATTTGTATCTATTTCAGTAGCATGATGGATAGATGCACGCTCCTGGCCACGCCCTTCCGCACACACCGCTCGGCAGTGACGCTGCAGGTGCTGCCTCGTCATCCGTTACGGCAGTTGAGGGGTGACGAGACAGGGTGGGTGCACAACGCAAGCTGTGCGTACCTGAGGAGGCAGACACGTGAGTGTAGCTGACCTTATTACACGTACAATAGTTTACTTACTCACAACCACTCATCACAACAAAAGATTCGAATATGCGAGCGCAGCCACAGGTAGCAGCTAGCACAGTTATAAATATCTATTTTTAGTGATGGCATAAATCTGGACCATATCGTACTCCTACAAATGAAATTGTTTCCATTGCTACGCTAACACTTAACACTGATAACTGCCAAAAGAGTTTCACATTTCATCCATATGGAAATTTGAACGTACTGTTAAAAGCATCACACTTAAGAGCATTTAAAAAATTAATCGATATTTCCTAAAAAAAAAAAAGTATCTTACGTGTCAGCTCACCCTCATACTCTGTCTGTCACAAATTTGTGAAATTAAAAATTTTCTTGCCGTTATGTGTTGCCTAGGATTCGACAATTCGAGTTAGCCATGATCTCATTCAGTCAGAATTATAATGTGCTTGTCGTAAGTGTACACAGTAAATCATAGATTCGTTCACTGAAAAAAAAATGAAAAATTGGTCAAATGTTTCGTGAAATGATTTGGTTAAAAATAATAAATAAAATAGATTAGAGGAACATTTGATGCACTTTATGATGCATGATAATTTGAGCATCATTCAAAGGTGCATCAAATCTTTTTCTGATCTTACTTTTAAAAGATTCATTTCACATAACATTTGACCATTTTTTCAGTTTGGTTTAATTTCCAAGTTTTGTCCGGAAAACATGATCTTATTCACACTTCATTTGATTTCCTAGTTTTTTGTTCTCGAAATGTCATGAATTTAGTACTTGATTAGAAGGAAACTAGTTCGACAGTTAAATGTCACAGTAATGTCATTTTTCATGAGCAAAACAGTTAGGCGCTGAAAAGGTAAACTTATTGCCTCCTCATTTGTCTTCCTAATGTCTGGTGTTCTCTAAATGTCCTAAATTTAGGGCTTGATTGGAAGCCTTTTCTGACAGTTAGATAGCACACCAATGCAACTTTTATGCGCAAAATACACTGTTCAAAAGCATTAGGGGAACACGTTTATCAAAGTACGGTGTGTTAAATCTGTTTTGATGTAGACGGTACCTGTGATCTTATTGCACGGCTTGAAATCTTCGCTTTCAGTGTAGGCAACAATTAAAATCATTCGCTATCTATTGACTTTGCTAATCATTACAGTGCTAGGCGACCCTTCAAAACGAATTGAGTACCGATGTACCAGTGTTTTCTAGTGAGGCGCACAGACGGCAACAGTCATTTGTGGACATTTTATTCAACCAAGTACATGCAATGCTACATCATGCAGTGCATGTTGCAAGGGTGGTCTGTTTGATCGAAAAAGGATAGATTTCCGGTCGTGTTTCTGCAGATGCCAATGCCGTTCCCTGTGTCATCTATAGGTTGTGGGCATGCTACAGGGAGACAGGTCAGTACACAAAGCGAATTGGATAAGATCGCCGACGCATTACAATCCCACTTGAAGACCATCTGGGCACATCAGCCTGCTGCATCGTTTGGATATCGCCAGAGCTGTGCAAGAAGATCACAGAAAGGTCACTGGTACCGATGTGTCCGATCAGACAATAGTGAAGAGGCTACGAAACAGGATCTTACGACCCCGACGTTCAGTTCGAGTATGCCGTTTGACACGACAACATCTTGCAGCTCGCTGTCAGTTCTGCCGCTCTCATGTCAACTGGCAGCTTCGTCACTGGCGACAGGTATTATTCACAGACAACTCTGTATATCCTCTGACTCATAGTAATGGCTGTTCTCGTGTACAGAGGCCCTTGGTGAGCAGTACCTGCCAAATGTGGTCTAGGAAATAGATTTCCTAGGTCGTGGGGACGCTTCAGTGTTGATAGCCATACGAATCTTATCATTGTCCATGGACGCCTTAACGCCAGGCAGTACACTGAACATATCCAGTTGGGCCATGTGATGGCTGCTGCATACGGTGGTGGCCCTGAATTCCTTTTAATGCCAGGGCCTATGTGACGGGTGTCAGCAAGAGTATCTTGTGAACCCTGGACGTTGAGGTAATGGATTAGACGATGGGGAGTCCCGACTTAACCCCATCGTGCGTATGTGGACAAGCTTGACAAACGTGGTCGTCCTGTTCCATCACAGACTCTCCAATAACGCTCATGGGTTCTCATTGAAGAACGGGAACGGGTGCCACAGGGAGACCTCTGTTGACTTATACGTAGCATGCCACATAGGGCAGAGGGCACACACATTATTAAAGCTCTTAAAATCCAATGATAGCACCCAGGATGGCGGGATCACTGATTCTTTCCACGTTGTTTTCGACATCTGCGGGCATCTCAGCTCTTTCTATGTATACCATCAAGCACGCAATGATGTTTCATGACGTACTTAATTTTTGAAAGATAGAGGTATAATTTGGTAAAATCCCCAGTCCTCAGTCACCGCTCAATGCAATATGGCAGAAGCCCAAAACTATGTTTTCCTAATTCTTTTAAGCAGTGTAGCTAGGCATAGAAGAAATGAACTTTTTGACACTTCATTTACGTAGCTAGCAGTAGCCATTCGTAAACCATTTCAATTTTCCATCAAATTACTAATTAAGTTTTTCTTAATTATACTGATTACTTTCAACCAATTAAATCTTTCTTTGCAAAACTAGACCTCACTCTGGTCAGATTAATACCCCTCCTGTCCATTTCCAGCTCCTCGTTTGGATGTGAAAATTCGGACAAAAAGCTATATACTATAATTTATATAAAGAATTGTTCTTGTCCCGCTCAAGCACCTGACCAAAGAAATAAGAAGAAGACCTGTTTTGTTTCAGGTGTGCAGTTAATATGCTGTGTTAACTACAGCAGGAACGTTATCCTTTCAGCGCTTGATTCTCCTATCAACCTTGCGTGACGCTTTTTTTTTTATCACGTTATATGTAAAGGTACTGCTAACTACAACACGACTCGTTAATGAAAAACATTTCCCAGATTTCACCCTTATCACAGGACGATGTCATGAGATTACTTATTTCGTCCCACTTGCGCGCAGAGCTCTCGCGGACGGCGTTGACAGAATTACGCGGCGCCAGAAGCGTGACGAGGAATCAGAGGTGGTCGCTGAGAGCCGAGGGCCGGAGGGCACGCAATCGATATGCGAGCAGCAGCAGCGGCGGCCCAGTGACCTTCCCGGGTCCCAGTATTGATCCGTGAGGGGCGCCCGCCGCACCCGCCCACTCAGTGACGTAGGACGCAGCGCTGTGGGCTGTGCTAGCTTTCTCATCACGTGTTTGCTCTCCAAAGGAACCTCTGCGAGTGTTAAACAAATAAGCTTTTGTCCGCCATGATGCGGTCAGTGCTTCTGTTACCGTGAAAGATATCCGACGACTTTGTTTTTGGAGTAAGTGCTCGCTTCCTTTTGCCAAGCTGTGGAACGACAAGCCTGTTTCCCCGATTTGGATTCGGTCGGAAAAACGCAAAGCGCTCACACTTACAAGAGAATTACCCTATCAGTTGTGGCTTTTTATTTTAATCTTCAGCCACTGTTAAACATCTCTTCTGACCGTCATCATCTGTACATTTTCGCATTCAGCGTTTCTACCAGTTCTGAAACCAAGTAATTTAAAACTGATTACATCATCTTCCTCTTGGTCGCCCTATCCTTCTCTTACCGTTTCGTCTGTAGTCATAGATTTTCGTTGGTATCCGTCGTCGATTCATATGCAGCAGATACTTAGCCAACTTTTATCTACATTGTTGAATTTTTGATACAGTTCCTAGAATATGTAGCTACTCTCTTATCCAACTGTTTCTCTTATGATCGTATAATTTGTATCCTGCCAAACGTTTTAGAGGTCTCATTTCTGCTGCTTCAGTTCTCTGCAGTTGTTTGGGCGTTAAGTCTACACTTCAGATCGGTAGAGTAATACAGGTGCAGTATTATTATTATAGCAATTAAGTACTTTTCTGATTTTTTTAAAGCAGAGTTCTCTTAGTGGCACCTAGCATGTGTGAGTACCTACGTAACATCTTTCCAGGATCGCTATCATATCCACGGCAGATCGTCAATGCACAGTATTACTGTTAGTTGAATATGTGGACATTCATTATCCGCCAATATCGGGCAAGCTACCAGAACAGGAATACGCATAATGGATGTGCAGGTTGTAGACATGTGGTTGACGAAACATGGAAGTTTGTGACTGGCCATGAAGAGTGGTCGGATAGCCTAATGGGAGCTTGCATGGCAGCTCAGCGTGTTCTGCTGCAGTCTGTAATAAAAATAAAAAAATAAAAAAAAAACTGAGCGAAGCATTCAACGATGAACTTGAAAGGGTGTCATGTGACGTCGGCCTAGACCAAATGCCGAAAAAAAAAAACCTGAATGGTGGAGCAACCGCTTGCGATAAGCGCGAAATCCGGGTTCCAGTCCTGGTCCGGCACAAATTTTCATTTTCGTCATTCCATTACACAACTGATAATTTTTCATACTCGTAACTGCAGATACATTTCACGTGAGATGTTCTTTTCCACAAAAGGCCGTAACTTTAGTTTTCTTCGCTGATATGTTTAAATAGTTACGAGGGTTGGAACTTAAACAGTGGCAACTATTTATTCACAACCGATACAAAAGAGTTACATGTTTGTTACGTATTTGCACCTGTTACTGTCCTTCAAAGTAGTCACCAGCGTTGTGTAGAACCCGTTGCCAGCGATGTGGAAGGCGTAGTATACCGTTAGCAGAGCCTGTTCTGTTGATGGTGCGAATGGAGTGGTCTAAAGTTATGGTGATTCTCGTGTACGATTGTGATGGTGTTATCCTAACGCATTACGTTCCTCCACGGCAGATCGTCAATGCACAGTATTACTGTTAGTTTTTGGAGCTACACCTACGACCAGCTTTGCGAAAGAAGCGGCGACACTTTCTGCGCTACGCACCCATCATTTTGCACGATAATGCGCGGGCGCATACAGCGCAAGCTGTGGCTGCTCTGTTCGGTGATGGACTGGGAAGTACTGTACCATGCACCATACTCCCCGGAATTAAGTCCTTGTAACTCTGATTTGATTCCGAAAATGAAGGAACCACTTCGTGGCATTCGCCACAGAACTGTTCCAGATATTCGACAGCCAGTAGACTGTTCCATTCACACCATAAACAGAACAGGCTCTTCTAACGGTATACTACGCCTTGCACATTGCTGGCAACGGGTTCTACACAACGCTGGTTGTTGGACAGTAACAGGTGCAAACATGTAACTCTTTTGAATCGGTTGTGAATAAATACACTCCTGGAAATTGAAATAAGAACACCGTGAATTCATTGTCCCAGGAAGGGGAAACTTTATTGACACATTCCTGGGGTCAGATACATCACATGATCACACTGACAGAACCACAGGCACATAGACACAGGCAACAGAGCATGCACAATGTCGGCACTAGTACAGTGTATATCCACCTTTCGCAGCAATGCAGGCTGCTATTCTCCCATGGAGACGATCGTAGAGATGCTGGATGTAGTCCTGTGGAACGGCTTGCCATACCATTTCCACCTGGCGCCTCAGTTGGACCAGCGTTCGTGCTGGACGTGCAGACCGCGTGAGACGACGCTTCATCCAGTCCCAAACATGCTCAATGGGGGACAGATCCGGAGATCTTGCTGGCCAGGGTAGTTGACTTACACCTTCTAGAGCACGTTGGGTGGCACGGGATACATGCGGACGTGCATTGTCCTGTTGGAACAGCAAGTTCCCTTGCCGGTCTAGGAATGGTAGAACGATGGGTTCGATGACGGTTTGAATGTACCGTGCACTGTTCAGTGTCCCCTCGACGATCACCAGTGGTGTACGGCCAGTGTAGGAGATCGCTCCCCACACCATGATGCCGGGTGTTGGCCCTGTGTGCCTCGGTCGTATGCAGTCCTGATTGTGGCGCTCACCTGCACGGCGCCAAACACGCATACGACCATCATTGGCACCAAGGCAGAAGCGACTCTCATCGCTGAAGACGACACGTCTCCATTCGTCCCTCCATTCACGCCTGTCGCGACACCACTGGAGGCGGGCTGCACGATGTTGGGGCGTGAGCGGAAGACGGCCTAACGGTGTGCGGGACCGTAGCCCAGCTTCATGGAGACGGTTGCGAATGGTCCTCGCCGATACCCCAGGAGCAACAGTGTCCCTAATTTGCTGGGAAGTGGCGGTGCGGTCCCCTACGGCACTGCGTAGGATCCTACGGTCTTGGCGTGCATCCGTGCGTCGCTGCGGTCCGGTCCCAGGTCGACGGGCACGTGCACCTTCCGCCGACCACTGGCGACAACATCGATGTACTGTGGAGACCTCACGCCCCACGTGTTGAGCAATTCGGCGGTACGTCCACCCGGCCTCCCACATGCCCACTATACGCCCTCGCTCAAAGTCCGTCAACTGCACATACGGTTCACGTCCACGCTGTCGCGGCATGCTACCAGTGTTAAAGACTGAGATGGGGCTCCGTATGCCACGGCAAACTGGCTGACACTGACGGCGGCGGTGCACAAATGCTGCGCAGCTAGCGCCATTCGACGGCCAACACCGCGGTTCCTGGTGTGTCCGCTGTGCCGTGCGTGTGATCATTGCTTGTACAGCCCTCTCGCAGTGTCCGGAGCAAGTATGGTTGGTCTGACACACCGGTGTCAATGTGTTCTTTTTTCCATTTCCAGGAGTGTAGTTGCCACTTTTTAAGATCCAACCCTCGTATATTGTAAGCATCATGCATCTTGTTGGAAGTTGTCTTCTGTATACGCCTGTATTGCCCGGCCATCAGCTAAAAGGAGTGAGTTACTTGCTTAACCAAAGACTGCGATTCTTTGGCAGAACACTTAGAAGGTGCAATAGGCCTACTAAAGAGACTGCTTACACCACGCTTGTCCGCCCTATTCTGGAGCATCGCTGTGCGGTGTGGGATCAGCATCAGGTGGGACTGACAGATGACATCGAAAAAGTTCAAAGTAGGGCAGCTCGTTTTGCATTATCGCGGAATAGGGGAGATAGTACACAGACATGATACGTGAATTGGAGTGGCAATCATTAAAACAAAGGCACTTTTCGTTGCGACGGGATCTTCTCATGAAATTTCAATCACCTTCGATTGCGGAAACATTCTGTTGTAACCCACCTACATAGGAAGAAATGATCATCATGATAAAATAAGAAAAATCAGGACTCGCACAGAAAAATTTAAGTGCTCGTTTTTCCCGCGCGACGTTCGAGAGTGGAACGGTAGAGAGACAGCATGAAGGTGGTTCTTTGAATCCTCTGCCAGGCACATTATTGTGAATAGCAGAGTAATCACGTAGATGAAGATATAGAAATATTTTACAGCTCGATGGATAGCAGTCTTCCATTTTTGTTTGACGTTTACTGAAAATCTTTTTCAACATAGAATTATACAGCCAACAGGTTGCATAGCTGCTTTAAATTCTGACCATTGCTTTTTCGCAATGTAGTTTTTACGGTTTATAGAAATTTCATTCTGAAGCCGCCGCCCTTAGTAGATGTCGAAACTTAGGACAGTGCACAAAACAGTTATTAGCAACAGGTTGGATGTATAATCCTACGTTGAAACTAGTATACGGTTGCTGAGTAACAGTCATGTTTAAAACTGTTTATAGACAATATCATTTACATATATCTTAAACAGCGTGGGCGATGAAGGACATCCTTGTCTGACTCCTTGTGCGATTGGAGTTAGGCATCTTCGCCTGTTCCGAAACCAAAACAAGAGAAAACAACATTTTGCTGACGACACTGACAGTCCAATAAAACAAGCGTTGCCATCCGGAGATGGACATAATAGCCTGAAATCAGCCATAGCACTGAAATAAATCCGATGAAAGCTGATACAAAGTGAATGGATGCAGCCCTCCTCGACAACGTGTATCACAGTGCCTCGCTAGGCGTGGCAGTGGATCTGACAATGGAGTGGTACCTCACAGGAACAGAATCAAATCTTCCAAATTACTTGAGGCGAATGTTCATATGGATCCACTCTACAAGTCCTACTGTGCAATTTCTGCCAATCTGTATGCCTCTGTGCTCTCCGTGTTCGCCATGCTACAGTTTGCTTACTTCAAAGCCGTACATGGCGCACATGGAACTCATTAGGACGTCCTGTTACGTCTGATTTGTAGACCAACAATATTTCAAGCCGTCATGGAACTGCAACGTCTGTGCAACTCAAAACGTAGGTTTTTTTACAAGATAGTCTGTGACACCGTCACGGTGTCGTAATGAGGACACAGCAAGTAATTTTTTGTACGAGACCGGATTGTGCATCTACGTCGATATCTACATGACTACTCCGTAAGTCACACTTGAGTATTTGTCGCCATTTTTCAGCCGTTCCACTCTAGAATAACGCATGAGAAAAATAACCTAAATCTTTCCGTATGAACTATGATTTCTCTAATTTTATTGCAATGATCATTTCTCCCTATGCAGATGAGTGTCAACAAAATACTTTTGCAACCGGAGGAAAAAGTTGGTGAGTGAAATTTCGTGAAAAGAGCTCACTTGAACTAAAAACGTCTTTCTTTTAATGGTTGCCACGCAAACTCGATTATCATATCCGTCACACTCCCTCCCCTATTTCATGATAATAAAAAAAAAAACGAACTGCCCTTCTTTGAACCTTTTCGATGTCCTGTGTCAACCCTACACGGTAAAGATCATATACCGAGTAGCAGTACTCCACAAGAGAACGGACAAGCGTGGTACAGACAGTCTCTTTAGTAAGTCTGTTGCATTTCTTAAGCACTCACCCAATAAAACGCACAGTTTGGTTCGTCTTCCCACATTTTCTAGGTGATGCTTCGAATTTTACTATAATTCCTAAGTAATTAGTTGACTCGACAACCTTTACATTTGTGTGATTTACCTGCAACCGAAATTTAAAGGAACTTTTTTTAGTACTACTCATGCGGAGGACCTCAACTTTTTTTATTGTTTGAGATCAATTGCCGCTTTTCGCACCATGCAGATATCTTGTCTACATCATTTTGCAATTCGTTTTGATGTTTTGATGATATTACTAGATGATGAGGGGCAGAATTATCGGAAAATGATCTACTCAGATCGTCTCCTAAATCGTTTCTATAGAATAAGGAAAGGAGAGATCCTATAACACTTCTTTGGGTAATTCAGTACGTCACTTCGGTTTCGCAAGATGACTTCCCATCAATTATTACAATGTGACCTTTCTGGCAGAAAAGCACGAATCCAGTCGCAAAACTGACGCGATATTCCTTAGTCACACAATCTATTAGAAGTCACTTCCGAGGAACTGCGTGAAAAGCCATAAAAAAATGTAGAAATATGGAGCCTAGCACAAATTCAAACTACCATTTGTGCATATGGGAATTATCAATTTGCTTGTGAGCACAGCTTACAACGAAAACCCAACGAGAAACTGGGTTCACTTCACTTGCTACTTACGTGAGAGGTGAAAGTAGACTACGAAGGTGCTGGAAACCAACAGCCACGCTTCAGTGGAGCGGACAACATTTAAAGACAGCCTGCGTTCTGGCAGCGAGCGTCTGAAATGACTGTTGTGCAAACCCAGCCGCATTTATGGTTCCGAAGCGAATGGTCAGTGGCTACTGCTTATGTTAACGATGATGCCTCAGAAGAAAACTCATTTTGCACGAAACTAGATCCACAGTGACGGACCGTTTCCGATGAGGTCCATTTCCTGCTTAATCCAATCTATAGATTGACGATCCAAACGAGAGACACCAGTTAAAAGCGTTCTATAATCAATGCCTGCCATAAACTAGCTGCTAGTGACGGCATTGTTATCTGGAAAAGCTGCGGCATTCGTCACGGGATTGTTCGGTCAGCGCGCGTGTTTTACACAATCGCTCAACTCCAGGGAGAGACCCTATAATAAAGGCGTTGTGCATTGAGAAAAAGCCTTATTATCGCTTTCTGGCACTGCTACAGTTCTCTGTGACTGGTAGAATGGCCACCAGATTGCATTAGTGTTGTTTCTGTTTAGTTTTGTTACTAGGCCTGGTAGTGTACAAAAGGGCCGTGAACAGCGTCAGATGTTGAGTAGACGCGTAGATGCCGTGTAATAGTATAAGACAGCATTATCAGCACCTGACAGAGTTTAAAAGGGGTGTCATTGTGGCTCTACGTTTGGCCGGCTGATCGCGTTGTGCAGTATCCTGGTTTGTGGGGCATCTGGATGGACAGAGGGCTGATGTTGGACTGCAGGGGAGCACACTTGAAGTCAATGCTCGCCCCGACCACATCTGATCACCAAAAGGGAGGCTCGCCATATTGTGCACCAAGCACGTCGTAACCCCTCCACGTATTAAACTGACATCCAGGAGTACCCAACAACATTCTGTGTCGTTCCGCACCATTGGTCGGAGATCAGAAGCAGCCTGGCCACGGAATTACCACCACCTGCGTAGGCTGCCGTTAACACAACACAGACGGCCGCGTTTGGAGTAGTGCAACGACCAGGAAGCAAGGACTGCTGATGACTGACGTCGCATTGTGTTCAGCGATGAATCAGGGCTCTGCAATACCATGGGTGACCATCGCCGTTGAGTATGACGGTGGTGTGAGGAGAGGACACATTCTTCCGGAGAGAGACAGTGGTGTTAGTCCTGACGTCATGGTGTGGAGTAGGGCTGTCGATAAAGTATCGATATACAGAATTTTTTTTACATAAATATCTATATATATCGGCAATGTTTTTTCACTGATATATCAATATTTAAATGGCAATATCGAGTACTTATATTTTTATTTTATGTTATATATTTTTCGCAATTTTCGGTAAATACTTGAAACTGTTCTTTTGAAATTGTAATAGAACACAATTTTACTTTCACTGTGTGAAGGAGTCTTACTACTTTTTGATCTTCCATCACGTCCAGTCTTTCTCTTTGACTGTGTGAAGTAAGTATAGACGGCACAAAGAAGAAGTCCGATTGCACTGGGGGTGGTGGTGAATGGAATCATAACCGACGTGAAGAAACAAAACACACCAATTTTTAACGCAACTGGTGTGCTGTTTCTTCACATCGAAATTCTTCAAAAACAGGTGCTGAAACTGAAGAACAAAACTCTAAAATGACAAGACTGGTATCTACGGTGGGCGTAGGCCTATAAGGGAAACGCAACGCTGTCGGCGCTCAGCGCTACCAACAGAAACCGCAACGTTTAACTTCACCACGCAATGTTGACACTAGGACTGCTAGTTCGCTGACGTTTGCAGAAATGAAAACGCCAGGGAAGTCGACATGAAGTGTTCCAGACAAATCCGATATGTGACGAAACAGAACAACGGACCCATTGGACACCTTTTATTGAGCCAATTAGAAGCAGTTACCATTGTTAGCAAAGTGGTTATTGCCGAGCATGAACGTGCTTTGTTTTCATTTTAGTTCTTGCTCTAAGGAGGATAACCAGGTTTTTAGCTTGCTGATGTATAGAATATCTAATAATAAACCAATACTTTAAATATACAGCTCTGAAACTAACAGCATGTTTACAATGTGCAGCCACATTGCCGGTACGTCGATATTCTTACGTGAGAGATATCGATAAATCTTTCCGACAGGTCTATGTCCGATAGCGGAATTTTATTAAATATCGATGTATTGGAGTCCCGATATTTTTAATGTGGAGAGTCATCGCGTACGAGATCAGATCACGGCTGGTGGAGATCGAAGGAAGACATCTGGCACCCTCGGTGTGTTTCCATTCCTGCAACAGTATCGTGGCGTCATTTTTCAAGAGTACAATGTTCGTCCAGACGTGGCACCTGTCTCTATGAACTGCCTGCGTGATGTCAAGCTACTCTCGTTGCCATCAACATTCCCAGATCCGTCCCTGGTGGAATATATGTGGGGCCAGCTCGGACGTAAACTGTGTTCTAGTGCCAGTATCCAAGGCATTAAGGACCAGTTACGACAGCTGCTGCCCCCTTGCCTCAGGAAGCAATACAACAGCTTGTAAGTAGGCTGTTTATGTTTTCTTATTGGCAACGTTACGTAGCACTCTGTATGAAAATCACTGGCTGTGCTGTGTGCAGTCTGTGGCTAGTTTGCAATGTTGTCTGCCATTGTAGTGTTGGGCAGCTGGATGTGAACAGTGCGTAGCGTTGTGCAGTTGGAGGTGAGCCGCCAGCAGTGGTGGATGTGGGGAGAGAAATGGCGGAGTTTTGAAATTTGTAAGACTGGATGTCATGAACTGCTATATATATTATGACTATTAAGGTAAATACATAATTTGTTCTCTATCAAAATCTTTCATTTGCTAACTATGCCTATCAGTAGTTAGTGCCTTCCGTAGTTTGAATCTTTTATTTAGCTGGCAGTAGTGGCGCTCGCCGTATTGCAGTAGCTCGAGTAACCAAGATTTTTGTGAGGTAAGTGATTTGTGAAACGTATAGGTTAATGTTAGTCAGGGCCATTTTTTTGTAGGGATTTTTGAAAGTCAGATTGCGTTGCGCTAAAAATATTGTGTGTCAGTTGAAGCACAGTCACGTATATAATTTTTCAAAAGGGGACATTTCATATGTCGACCCTTAGCCGAGAATACCTCACTGGAATCTTCTGATTTTTTCTTGTAGTTTGTGTAATTAGTGTAGCTTTTGGTTATTGCTAGCGCGTAATTATAGAGAGAAGTTGTAGTTTTTCATTGTTGTACAGTAAAACAGTTGTGGCATGCATGTAGATTTGCAGCAAGTATTTCGCAGCTGCGCTTGCAATTAACTAGATATTATTTTCAGTGCTATGTTAATGTGTTCTCTTATTTTTGCTCTTCAAATTGTTTTTTTCTGTGTTGACGTGTGAAATATTGTGACAATAATGGCGTGTGAAAAACGGAATACTAGCCTCCAAAGTAAACTGAGAAATGACAGTGAAGACGAAAGCAGTGTGTTAGCGCCACCGTGTAATGAATTAACTAATGTTCAACATAGTAATTTGGTAATTGTGCAAAGGGAAATAGAGCGGGCGGCAAACAATGGCGTAGGCAGTGAAACAATTAGTGAACAGGGAAGCATTATCGATCGATCGGTCGGCAATAGCTCGCCTCAGGAATCCGAAATGAAAGGACACAATTTTGCAAATACTGTAGATTCAGGTTTTGCGTCCTCACCGTTTTCTCAAATAAATCAAGACACATTTTCTGCTTGTCAAAATGTGAATGTTGCCGGTGCAAATGCACTGCCGAAAAGCGTAGAGGAACAGCTTCCAGACACTAATGCATTGTTATTACAGCTAATGCAACAAATGGAACAAAATCAGAGACAAACACAGCAAAAGCTTCAAAAGTTAGACATAATGGAACAAAATCTTCAAAAGTTAGACACAATGGAAGAACACCAGAGTTGTTTCACACAGCAACAGCAACAGCAACAGTTAGACGCAATGGAACAAAATCTTCACACCACGCTTGAACAAACACGTGAATATTTAACTACTGAGTTACATAAAATCGAATCGAAATGTCAAAAAGTCTGTAACGACGTAAAAACACAAATTTGTGAGCATTTCCAACCTATTTTTTCGCGTCATGAAAATGCATTAGGAGAATCACGAAGCAGCCATAAAAGAACTGCAAACTATTGTTCATGAAAATCATGAGAGCTTGCAAGCTAAAATTGACTCAGTTGCATCTACCGATTCGGTTACGCAACTTGCAAAAACTCAGGAAAACTTAAAGGACACAGTAGAAAGACACATGGAGGAAATTAGTTCATTATCAGAGAAAGTAGTTGAACTTCCGGATCAGCTAAATAATTTATCTACGAAGGTAGATGATAATCTGAATGACACAAAACCGGTAGTCTTTAATGACACAGAAGAGTGCGTACAAATTAGGAAATTCAAACAAAATCAGAATCAAATTAATACGCAACACCAAAGAGAAATCTGGGACGCTCCAACACGGGAAGAGGGACTTAGAAATACGGAACAACCACAAAATAATAACACAGGACACTTCAGAAATTATGAAAGAAATTGGCAAAGCACACCGAATTTTGAGATGGAACCACCGATACGAAGTAACAATGACCGATGTGCGACTCGCCGACACGATGATTTTGACTATAAGCTGTTCATTACTACACGTAAATTCAAAACATTTAAGAATTCTGGCAACGACATTCATCCACGAGCATGGCTCCATCAATTTTCTCAATGTTTTCCTCCCAACTGGTCATTAGAGCACAGATTAGAATTTATGTGTGGCTACTTACAGAATGAACCAGCTGTAAGAATCCGATCGGTCATTCACGACTGTCACAGTGAAGGAGAATTTTACCATGCCTTCCTCTCAGCATATTGGTCTCAAGCTACGCAAGACCGAGTAAAACATAGCATCATGATGATGAAACACTTTGAACAATCTGAATTTTCCAGTCTTGTCAAATATTTTGAAGACATGTTGCACAAGAATCAATACCTGTCAAACCCATACAGCCCTTCAGAACTCATCCGCATTTGCTTAATGAAATTGCCTGAACATTTAAGAAATATTATTTTGGCAGGACGTTGCAAAGACGACACTGAAGCTTTTCGGGGACTCTTACAAGAATTAGAAAATGACACAGACAGTCACGGGATGCGAAAACGGGAAAACAATCACTACAGGTCACATCCGTCACAATTCCGTGATCACAGAACAATAACTGGACATGACAAGGCTATCCTCACAACACAAATCGTGACCAAAACAGACACCACACATATGACAACCGTTGGCAGAATAATAGTTACAGAGAAAGATTGCACTTCCGTAGTAATGAATATGACAGAGATAATCATAGAAACAGACAATATGGCAATCAGAACTATTATTATCACGGGAGACAGAATAACTTCAGACGCAACGGACCACTGTGCAGTGATAATTCAGGGAGAAATTCTCCACCACTTAACCGACAAGAAAGAAACTACAGGAACTACCGACATGACGACAGACGATATAATCATAACGACCGACCTGAATTTCATTAGAACTGGCGAGATATAAACAGAGCAGGGCACTCTCGACAAGGTGAATTTGTAGAAGTTAGGTCTCCTAATCCCAATAACGAGGCGCGCCAACAAAGAGACAGACAGTGACTCGCACCGCAGGCAGCCACGTGCGCCCGCTGGCTCCGAGAAAAATAATGTAAGACGCTAGCCTTCAGAAAAATTTTAGCATTCCTTACCGACGTATACAACATGATAATTGCGTCGAAGTTGAAACACTGTGTACTAGGAAGAGTAAAGGTTTACACCGCATTTCACATGTAAAACCGTTTATTGAAAGATAATCTGCTTTTTAACTTTGTCTTTGCCATAAAACTTTTCACTTCACATTTCTAGTATGCATTGTCAGACTTAGAAACTGTTAACATGCAACAATGTTTGAAGTTAAATATCCAGTCATGAACCAAGAGAACTTATTTAAACAGAAATTACGAATGCATTGTTATAGTGAACAGACGTCACAGCGTTATTGTGTGTGTACATTCTTGCTTGTTAGTTGCACGATTACGTAACGACTATAAGGCTTACATACTTAGGACATATACTGGTACTGCTAATGAGATTTTAATGCAACATTTTGGTTTACTTGAAAATACATTCTGGATTTAAAGTACTTTCAGTGAGATACCAGATGGCATAGTGGTTAGTTTATGAGACAGCTACACGATTTTATCACGACGCTACTAATGAGTAACAATTTACAATGTTGATTTTGCAGTGTTTCTGTTTTATATCTGCACAGTTTTCTGTTTTATTCTGGAAAATAAAACATGTTTTAGTAGTAACTTTTGTGGTATAGCTACAATGAGACAGCCTTTTCCGTAGCACAACAATACGTTACAGTACAGTACTTTCTTCATCACAACAATAAGCGTAATAACTACGATATCTATACACAAAGCATTTCACTTTTGTTTATCATGAGGTAAGTACATTGACTTCTGCAGAACTTAGCTTTCGGAGGACGATAACTACGAGACTTCCACAGAGATTATCTTACAACATGACGCACAGTTTAGCGCTACAATAAACGTATTTGAGTGATTAATTTCGCACTTAAAACATTGATTTTTTTAAGATATTTGAAGTACAATGATACAAGGGTTTTCCGTGATACATTTCATTCCATTGCTGTAATCTGTAACACCTGAGGGTATAATTACATTAATCCTCAGGGGGGTACACGCTTACTTTGTGTACAATGTGTGTGGTAAGCACAAGGATCCCTAGCTAATATGGTATTTGCTTATACAACTTTACACATCGGTACCATATTTCTCCAACGCAGAATTACACAGCTATCTGATTATTTAACAGAGAAACAAATTTTTTTTTATGTCAGTGACACATGTTTACGCAATTACACAGTTGGATGATTTCACACTTATAAAATTGTATTTTGTCTGTACTTTGTGAACTGTTCATATTTTTTTTTGGAACCATTGTGATACTATGAGAGCTTTGAATGATGTATTTGGTATGGGATCATGATTTTAAAGTAAGTTTGAGGTAAATGACACTGCTGACATGAACAGAGAATTTTTTTTAGGTTTTGAAACTATTGGAGGAAGCTACGACGATTTTGAGAATTGACTGAGGTGTTATGATGTTATTATTACGATGACTATGTGTATTATGCTGTTGCGGTATGTTTATGATCAATAAGCTGATGCTATATGAGTTATTTGAGTATGCTACGTATCTGTTATGATGAAATATTGAAGAAGTGTCGACGAATAAGGTAAGGAATAATGAGTAGTGGTTAGGGACTCTGGTTTGTGAAAAAGGTTGTTGGAAACCAAGAATCGTACTTTAAGAGTTATGAAATGTATGTAAATGTGTGAATGTATTACAATGCCAACGAAAATTTTTTGGACTCCGTTATATCAATAGGATTTTGTTTCTACAGATTTGTAACGCAAATTCTTGACCTGTGAAATATTTTTATATGAGACTGTCACTGTAGCGGAAACTGCTGTCGTAAATATTTCCATAAGAAAGTTAAGTGACCGCCTGCACGTAATGCGTTGTGGGCACCCAGCTGTGTCAGACGCCTGGAGAAAAAGCCATTAGTGTATGCCTTTTCAGAGGCACAGGTAGAAAAAAAAAGGGAGGCCATTATCCTCGCTATTGACATTCCTTTGTAGAAAGCATCGCAAATACGACACGCTCAAACTTGAAAACATATGATTATACTGTGGAGCTCTTAATTTATGATATTTACGAAAATGCCTAATGAAACGATGAGAAACATTTCACGGCTATTGTCTTGCTAGTTGAGAGAAATGCCATATGGCTTGCTTTATGTATTTATTTACTCATTTTGTTTAATATCTAGTTTCTAGCTGCACTGGAGCATTGGTTAAAATAGAATTTTATAGATGTAGTAATATAAATATTTTATGTCTACAGATCCAGTAAATACTAATTTTGTAATACACTTCCCAAAAAAAACGAAGGAGTATAAAAAGACATTTCCCTTCACAGGAATTGCATACGGAATTTTCTTTTCAACTATTTGGTAATTTTTTTGGTAGAATAACTTCTTGTGGTGCACCACTTTAATTACATAGACATTAAGATGCGAATATACATTTCCCTCGTCTGCATTGTTGTCTTTAATGTAATATTTTTTCTGCTTGAGCTATGTCATGTTCAGATATAAGTTATTTCATTTGCTGCTGCTGTTTGCCAGGCATAGTGTTACTGAATTTGACTTTGTGTTACTCTGCTAAGCCAGTTTACTACTGATTTATTTTTCTTGTTTGCTGCTCATTGCCTTATATTAGTTGTAATATTATTGCTTACTTTGCCAATTTGTATTTTTCTATCATTGTTGTTTGTGTTAATTGTTTTGTGCTGTTGCATTGCCTCATTCCTTAGTTTAGCATCTGAGCTCAGTAGATTTAAGTTAGCTTTAGATGGGGTAGGCTATATGAGAGAACGAGTTGTGATGAATTGGAAGAAATGCATTGAGAAGCTATAAGAAAATGGTTTGGCCAAAAAAGTATTTTGAAAGAGGATATGAACCAAAAAAGTAGGGTTTAGGGACAACAGGTTTAGGTAGGATTTTCTTGGAAATAAATGATGAGGTAAGATAATGGTAAATAAATAATGAGGTAAGAAATGTGTGAACATATAAATACAGAAAGCATGCTTGGACAGAATTTTTTTGGTGGAAACAAATGTTTAAATAGGAGGAAAGATACATGGAATGAAGTTTTGGGGTGGACTGCAGTACCAAATGTCACACTGAAAACAAACCCTGTCCTGTATTTTTGTGTTATTACACTATGTGAATTTGTGTTTTTCCCGTCTTAATGTGTTTAGCTAATAAGAGTTATGTTGTAGAATTTTTCTAATAACATGTTATTTACTTTGTAAAGATGTTATACATTATTAATTCTGTTCTGTTTTAATGCTCATGTGTGAAGTTGATGTTTCAATAATTATTCTGATCTTTTATGTATTTACTTATGTCATAATTGCTGTAACACTGATGTATATGTTTATTTCCATTCTTTTGTAAAGCCCCTATTACTACAAATGTTATCGGTATTATTATGTTTTTAATGATGTATTTTGTACCTTTGTTATTGTATTCTTATGTTATAAAATTGTAATTGACACCAGTTCATCAAATTAAGTAACTTGTAAGTTACATTTCACTGCACACGTTTCTGTTGGTCATAGTATATGGACAATATGTGAGAAGTAGGGACTGTTAGTGTTTGCACATGTGTTAATAATTCAGCAAGGGACTGGATAACAGCATTGCTGGTTCTAAGGACAATTTCAAAAACTTTGTGAGTGCACAAGTGGTGGTTTATGGACTTGCTATATTGTCTGCAAGACTCTTTGATGGTGATTGTGCACCTGCACAGTTGCAACAGATGGCTGCTGGCCGTCTCTACAAGGACTACAGTGGGTCTGCATCTTTGATGGCCCACCATTACCATTATTTCTACCAGGACTGCAGTGGGTCTGCACCTCTGGTGGCCCACCAATACCGTAATCTCTACCAGGACTACAGTGGGTCTACTCTGTGATGACCTACGTACCAATATTCTTCCAAACTTCGACTGACTCTGCGGTGGGTTTGCTCTGTTGTGGACCAATACCTGTCTGCATGTCAAGAGTCAGCACTGTCTTTCCGTTGGAAGGACAACACTACTCCTTCAAGATTGCATGGAAATCCACTACTTCCGTGTGCATTTTCTTTTACTGCTCAGACTTTGAGAAAACCACTGCAATGTTACTGTGATGAATGATCAGGTCTGTCCCTATGGACTGTGAGAAAATTTTAGCTTTTGACCAACATTGTATCAATAAGTGTGTGCCTTTGATTTCTTTGTTATTGTAATTATGAAAAATTTTATCAAATCATTATTGGCCACTGCCCAAAACAATTCGTAAAATTTTTTGTGGGGAGCATGGGAGCTATGTAAGTAGGCTGTTTATGTTTTCTTATTGGCAACGTTACGTAGCACTCTGTATGAAAATCACTGGCTGTGCTGTGTGCAGTCTGTGGCTAGTTTGCAATGTTGTCTGCCATTGTAGTGTTGGGCAGCTGGATGTGAACAGTGCGTAGCGTTGTGCAGTTGGAGGTGAGCCGCCAGCAGTGGTGGATGTGGGGAGAGAAATGGCGGAGTTTTGAAATTTGTAAGACTGGATGTCATGAACTGCTATATATATTATGACTATTAAGGTAAATACATCATTTATTCTCTATCAAAATCTTTCATTTGCTAACTATGCCTATCAGTAGTTAGTGCCTTCCGTAGTTTGAATCTTTTATTTAGCTGGCAGTAGTGGCGCTCGCTGTATTGCAGTAGTTCGAGTAACCAAGATTTTTGTGAGGTAAGTGATTTGTGAAACGCACAGGTTAATGTTAGTCAGGGCCATTTTTTTGTAGGGATTTTTGAAAGTCAGATTGCGTTGCGCTAAAAACGTTGTGTGTCAGTTTAAGTCCAGTCACGTATATAATTTTTCAAAAGGGGACATTTCAAGCTTTACGACCTCCTACCGAATTGAAGTGGTGCGTGCATGCAGGTCAGAGGGGGTGCAAAGTGATACTGATTAGTGGACTCACACTACCGTCAGACAAAAATTTTTGAAATTTTGGAAAACATAGCCAGTGATCTTAAAATTTGTTAAAATTAAAGTTTGGAACAGTCTCGATCGCAATTTTTTAATTGGAGTGATTGACCGGTTTCGACTCTTTCATAGAGTCATCTTCAGTGTCCAGAGCGGTGGATGGACACTGCCAGACGAGTTTCGTCGACCCTCGACAATCGTGTAACTGCTGAAACAGTTACACGAGCGAAGAGTCGACGGAACTCGTCTGGCAGTGTCCATCCACCGCTCTGGACACTGAAGATGACTCTATGAAAGAGTCGAAACCGGTCAATCACTCCAATAAAAAAAAATGGCGAACAAGACTGTTTTAAACTTTAATTTTAACTGTCAGACTCCCTCTCACGCTGTGAAGTTTAATTTAATTTCTACTTCCCCTTCTACGCACTTCAATTTTTTGTCAAGAACAGTGTTAATTTCCTTCGCTCATTTTCAATAATGTCAAAGAGGGTAAAATTACAAAAAATATGACCCATACACAGTTCTACGGCTGTTCGCGAATAGGGGTGGGAAAATGATTGTTGGGTTACACTGCTGGCGACAGCCACTGGAAAGAATAACAACCACACAATACCAAGGAGTAACCATCTGGAGATACCTGAAGAGGAATGACCGCGTAAAACAAATAGTAAGAAAAGTAGATATCTGAATACCATTGGGGAAAGCTGAAGAAAATGTAAAGAAGAGGTTTACAAAACACCCTTTCGACAGATTCTTGAGTACTGTTGATCAGTCCGGGACCATCACTAAGTACAATTAAAAAGATAGAGAAGATACTGCGAAGAGCGGCGTGTTTGGTCATGGGAACGTTAGCTTGGCGGGAGAGCGTTACGGCGATGCTCAACAAACCCTGATAAAGAACGCTACAAGAGAAGTGTAGGTCACTGGGACCTTTACTGTCGGTACATGGCAAGTGTACTTTCCAAGAAAAGTCGGCCAACATATTTTTTCCTTTCACATACGTCTCGTGAACTGATCGCAAAGAGCAAAGCAGAAAAATTTAATGTCATATGGAGCTTTACCGGCATTATTATTCTTCCACGCACAGATCATGAATAGAACAGCAAGAACGGGTGAGGCGGGTAGCAGGGGGGGGGGGGGGGGGGGGGGGAGAATACTAGAACAAGAAGTATCCTTAGTCGTACACTGTAGATAGTATGGTTCAAATGGCTCTGAGCACTATGGGACTTAACTTCTAAGGTTATCAGTCCCCTAGAACTTAGAACTACTTAAACGTAACCAACCTAAGGACATCACACACAACCATGCCTGAGACAGGATTCGAACCTGCGACCGTAGCGGTCGCGCGGTTCCAGACTGTAGCGCCTATAACCGCTCGGCCACCCAGGCCGGCTGTAGATAGTATGGACTACGAAGTCTCACTTGCACATTATAATTTACTAACGACTAATTTTAAGAGAAATTAAATGTAACTGACTTAATGCACAAACTCTACAAACATTCTACTTACACAGTTTTACTCCTAGGATCCTTACAAATAGTGATGAAGCTACCACTACGTTAGAGAGATTTATGTTAACGAAACTGGAAGGAACTTCAAAGTACGATAGGATAAGTTCACTGAGGGTATTAAAGCCGAAAAATCTACGCATTTTACAAATGTCAGAAACTTCGGCCACTGCAGCGAAGGCAGACACAGAAGTTTGAAAGTTCAGCACAGACTAGAGGAAGATAAAGTACTCGTGCAATTGAAGGGATGGTAATATTAGTTGCAAAGGAAACATGAATCACTAATCAAGAATCAGGGCGGGTAGTTCAAATGGTTCAAATGGCTCTAAGCACTATGGGACTTAACATCTGAGGTCATCAGTCCCCTAGACCTAGAACTACTTAAACCTAACTGAGGACGTCACACACATCCATATCCGAGGCAGGATTCGAACCTGCGACCGTAGCAGCAGCACGATTCCGGACTGAAGCGCATAGAACCGCTCGGCCACAGAGGCCGGCAGGACGAGTAGAAAATGAGTTGTTTTATTTCATCTTTCATAGACCACTGTAATAAAAACAATAAGTAGTTCTTCCCGTTTAGCACGCAAAGACGAGATACAAAAATACTGTCCCCCTAGAACCGGGTGGCCGCACGGACTACAGTTACCGTATAGCAACGAACGTCGTGCATACGTTGATGCGTTAATGCGGAATCGATTTACGCTGGAAAAGACATTGGTTCCAATTATGGCCACCAGGTGCAAATCCGGCGCCGTACACTGTTTTATGACATCCATGCTGTCATTTGACAAATCAAAACTTGAGTGAACAGTATGGCTGTCGAGTAGAGAGATCGTGCCCAGTTAGGGAAATAGTTTTACATGAACGGCAACAATTACAGTGTTGCATGGAAAGAATATCTCCGACTGAAGGGGCGCTGATCTCATTAAATGGTTTCAAATGAAATTCAAAAACACGAGTGAGCTTTGTGTTGCACCTGGAAGGGGTAGGCTTTCTATCCCGGTGGAAGTTGTTGACGAGGTTGCTGTCGCTGTAACTCTCCATGTCCCAGGCACCGCTAGTGCTCGTGCTGTGTCACGAGAATTGTCCTTCCCATGGTCAACAGTATGGAAAGTTTTGCGATGTATCTTACACTCGTACCTGTACAAGAAGTAGACGGTGCAGCAACTGAAACCCCAGAGTTGCAACAACGTTTCGAATTTGCTCATCGATTTCTGGCACGGATCTAAGTTGATAACATGTGATCAGGCAATATTCTGTGGAAATGCGAGGCGTATTTTACACTTCAAGGCGCAGTGAATACACAGAAATGCCAAATTTGGGGTACTGTTAAACAGTGTTGCGCACGAAGAGTCATTGCACTCACCATATGTGGCTGTGTGGCGTGTATTTACAAGCATGTTTATTCTCGATCATACGTGGAGGGCCTGTTGCGTATTCTGTAACGTCTGCACGTTATCGAGACCTTCTTGTACAGCTTGTAATTTCTGCTTTGGAGGTGCGCAAATCCATGCAAGCCTCGTTTTTATGCAAATATGGGGCAACACGTCATGTTGCTCTCCCACTGAGAGTTCTGCTTAATGCAACCTTCCACGAATGTGTTATCTCCAGAGGTTTTCCAGATGTATGGCCTGCAAGGTCGCCTGATCTGAAGGCCAACGTACGGGATCAAGTTGTTCAGATTCCACCAAAACTGCTGCGAACAACTGTAGATCACGCCTTCGTACTCATATTGAACGAACTGTATACGCGGCGGTTAATTATAAAATCAACATTATGCCTTTCACATTTGTTTAATCTATCCTGCCCACGTCCCAGGCAAACATTACACTGACCCACCATGATAGGGTATTAACTTTACCTTGCAGTACAAAACGTTAGTCATCTTCTGCTGATAATACTAAAAATGTGTCACTACACAGTGGAGAGCACGTGACACTTCGATAAAGTGGTATACTCATCTACATCTACATCTACATCCATACTCCGCAAGCCACCTGACGGTGTGTGGCGGAGGGTACCTTGAGTACCTCTATCGGTTCCCTCTTCTATTCCAGTCTCGTATTGTTCGTGGAAAGAAGGGTTGTCGGTATGCCTCTTTGTGGACTCTAATCTCTCTGATTTTATCCTCATGGTCTCTTCGTGAGATATACGTAGGAGGGAGCAATATACTGTTTGACTCTTCGGTGAAGGTATGTTCTCGAAACTTTGACAAAAGCCCGTACCGAGCTACTGAGCGTCTCACCTGCAGAGTCTTCCACTGGAGTTTATCTATCATCTCCGTAACGCTTTCGCGATTACTAAATGATCCTGTAACGAAGCGCGCTGCTCTCCGTTGGATCTTCTCTATATCTTCTATCAACCCTATCTGGTACGGATCCCACACTACTGAGCAGTATTCAAGCAGTGGGCGAACAAGCGTACTGTAACCTACTTCCTTTGTTTTCGGATTGCATTTCCATAGGATTCTTCCAATGAATCTCAGTCTGGCATCTGCTTTACCGACGATCAACATTATATGATCACTCCATTTTAATTCACTCCTAATGCGTACTCCCAGATAATTTATGGTATTAACTTCTTCCAGTTGCTGACCCGCTATTTTGTAGCTAAATGATAAAGGATCTATCTTTCTGTGTATTCGCAGCACATTACACTTGTCTACATTGAGATTCAATTGCCATTCCCTGCACCATGCGTCAATTCGCTGCAGATCCTCCTGCATTTCAGTACAATTTTCCATTGTTACAACCTCTCGATACACCACAGCATCATCTGCAAAAAGCCTCAGTGAACTTCCGATGTCATCCACAAGGTCATTTATGTATATTGTGAATAGCAACGGTCCTATGACACTCCCCTGCGGCACACCTGAAATCACTCTTACTTCGGAAGACTTCTCTCCATTGAGAATGACATGCTGCGTCCTGTTATCTAGGAACTCCTCTACTGACAGTAGAGCATTTGTATACGTAAGAAATAAGGGTTGCTATGTTTTCAACAACTCTCTTTCAAAGTAACCCAAACATTAAAGCGATTCCACGCTAGGATATTTCATTAACTTTATCTTGCAGCAAAAAAGGTTTGTCGTATTCCGCTGTTAATGCTAACTTACGCTTTCAGACAGCGTGCTACGTAGCGATAGTTAATGCAAACAAATAGGCATTCAGAACTGAAATAGTACTCTAAAACCAGAAAGGGCAACTTATGTTCCACAACTTAATAGTGGGTGGCACCTACAGGATCTTCAAACTGTATTGTAACACCAGTAGCTTACAGTGTATATATGCTGTGGGCACCAACTACAGGATCTTAAAACAGTATCCAATACCAGTAGCTCACAGTATGTTCCAGGATAATCGTGATCATCCTATAATGAAATGGAACGCAGCAGTTCAAAATACCAGAAAAATATGCAATGGATTTCAAATGGCGGTACTGACACAGATTTTCAAAAGGCAGCAGAACAGGAAAAAAAATCGCAACCCATTTCAAAGAGCGGCATTCAAACACACACACACACACACACACACTCACACACACACACATACACACACACACACACACACACACACACACAGAGAGAGAGAGAGAGAGAGAGAGAGAGAGAGGCCGTGAAAACAAATGTAAATGGATTGAATGCATTTAAAATGATGGCATTCACACTCAGATCATCAAAACGTAACAGAACAGGATGCGTCGGAGCGACAAAAAGTTCCGCAATACATATCGAGCATTCATACGCTAACAGTCATAACGAAACGGAATTGGATGAGGTGGTACATAACATCAAAAATTCCAAAATGCTTTTCAAATATGGCATTAACGCAGATCGCCAATGGAAAGAGACGACAATGTCAAAGTCTCTTGGAAATACATTAATACGGGAGGTGGAGTATGGTAGTGTTGTCTGCTAGTTCAGTTATTTTTGCTGCAATCACTCATGTTGAGGTAAAGGATTTTGTAGCTGCTTTGTTTACGTGACACGCTGCAAACAACTCATGAAGACTAGTATGTCTTTCCTATGAATATTCTTCCACGAGAGAGGCCAAATATCTTAAAGGGAAACTGATCAGCGAGTTCACTGAGACCTTGTCACTGCCGACAAGTCAAGAATTCTTCCAACTAGCACAATTAGTCAGATTCTGACGTCATATATGCAGGTAAGCACACTATCCATGGCCTCACAAGGCACTCTCCCTTTACTATGACATCATGACATCTCGCACTGGTAATTGACCTAGCCACATGAAATCACAACATTTTAATGACCAGTGGAATCGTGTGCTGATTGTCTTTTTGAAGCGTAATATTGAGTTTTTCGATACTTCGATCCTTTCCATTCCATTTTGACGGTCTGTATGTGACTGCCATTATTTGCGGTCCATTAAGTTCCATTGTCACAGCCTGTGTTAGTATCAGCATTTGGAATGCAATGTGTATTTTCTTTTTTACGTTCCAGTCCATTCTCCTCCGTTCCATTACAGAGTAACAACCATTACCCTGGATACTCCCTACGAGCAACTGCTGTTAGAATACTGTTTTAACATCCAGAACCTGACGCCCTCTGCACATTATACACGCTGTCATTACAATACAGTTTTGATAGCACGCTGTTTCAGGTTTTAGAATAGTATTTCTGTTCTGGACGCCTGTTTGTTTATGCTAACTATCACTACCTAGTCTGCCTGGCGTTGCAGTTTCCAAAGTGCGACAACACAAATTAGTATCAACAACAGAAGACAGCAAACTTTTTGTACTGTAGATTAATGTTAACGCCCTAGCACTTGGGTCACTATAATATTTATCTGACTTTAATATTGTTTATAGCCGAACTATGACAAGTTTTAAAAAATTTGGACATGGGAAAACATTGTTTACTTTGGTAGAATGGTCAAGCTATTCTCGTCGACAAGTGCACTTTAAGGTGTAAGTTAGATCAGCACTTGTGCCCAGAGGTATTTTGTATTTTTATAGAACCATTTGCTATGTGTTATGGTTTCTTTAATGCGTGGTACATAGATCGAATTAAGCTGTCCGGCTGTCCTGTAGCGCCAATAAGTGAGCCTCTTGTATTCTGAAAAGTAACACAAACAATTTAGCTGTGGAAATATTTAATTTGCAAGACAGAATCGACCCTCAAAGTGTATACAGCTATCCAGCTTCGGTCGTCGACAAATGCTGCTTTACCTGTAAGTTTTATCAGTAGCGCCATTTGCAAGCCGTGTATAATTCTTCTTAATCTCGCAGAACAATTAAGCTATGACAGCAGTCCCACACGTGTTTTGTACACAGAATCTTATGTACTTTGAGACGTAACACAGTTTTACTTTGGTGCAAAGTTATAAACTTATTTGTGGGCGGAAATCAGTACTGATATTTGTGTATTATAATGAGCAACCTGTGTGTGTTTGGTACTCTTAATTGTAATGTAGTTGGATAAAAAAATTTATTTTGGTGTTTTCCTTTCATATTAATGAATATGTAGCTTAAGTGATACAAAAAATTAACAATATGGTCAATACACATCATTTTTACTACGGTTTGTTATGCTAAAGCGTCGGAAAATATGACGTCGCTGTATAGAACACAATTATTCTTAGGAGGGAACTAAACAATCTGTAACAAGGAGCCTTTTGGGAAGCTCTTAACACAAATGCTGCTGTTGGCAGATGAGAGATTTTTGATGGGCTTTGTGGAGAACAGGTCTGGTAAGACTTTTGGATGTGGCATTGACTCTCCGATCTTTAGAGGAAATTGCTCGAAATCCGATTCTGGAAGAGAGAACCCGTGTCTTCGTTTCGTTTTGGTACAGCGATCACATCACCTGCAGCTGCTATCTTTTGAGAACTGAATTGTGGTATGAATTCGCAGCACAAAAGAGTGAAGTATGAGGACTGATAGGCATCTGTACAAACGTCATGTTAAGCTGTTAGGACCACGGTTTGTACGTGTTCACTAAGGAATAGAGGTCTCACTAATAACGAAGTAACTTATATTATTTCACGTAGTAATCCTATGCTATTTGACCAGACACATGAAATCTTAGTCCGCCCACCACCACAAGGCATTATTATTGCGTAATTCGTAAGTAAGATGGTAGTCTCCTCCCTTACAACTCGAACTTCCGTGACTATGCTTCCATAAATGTCTATTACTTTAGCTCCGTTCACTGATCATATGTCTTGTTTGTCACCTTTGTGTTCATTGATCGTAGTACAATTCTGTGTTTTCAATTCATATTATACCCCATGGAGATTATAATAATAAATGTTAAAGTCAGTGGAAAATATTTCACTCTCGTTTGACACCACGTTCACTTCACCATTTCCCCATATCCTCTGTGAATTCAGAGGCTATGATGACCCCTGTCTGAAAGATGAACAGAGAAGTTCCCAGTTGTCATTCTCAGGCTAGTCGCGCGAAATTTATGCTGTAAATTCCATTGCATGTTGAATGAAACTCAAATGTACCATACTTTCTCAAAAGATTTCACATGATATTCCATACCAGTGGTGTCATTTGAAAGAGAGGCATTACCTACTGTTCTTTACTACTATTGTAACTGCAGACAAATTCATGGCATATGGCAAAAGATAGGATCCAATAAATGATAAAGAATTAGAATTCAGATACGCCTGGTGCGGACACCCTATGTGTGGCTTTTCAGGGTACAGTAATTACTTTTTGACCAACAACGGGCACCTTTTACGTGGCGATCCTGCCGCAATTTCCGAAATTATTAAACTTATGATTTGCGGGTAGGAAAAGTAATATGACTAACTTATGTGCTTCTGTTTTCAGCAGTCACGCAGTTCTGATTTGCGTATGTTCTGCATCATTGAATACAGCACTGAGTGACGTATTGCAATGTTTCTCTTTTGTATGTAAAGTTTTTATTTATTTATGTTGGGAAAGTCATCGGTTTCGAGTGACGATTAGTGGTAAAGGGAATGAAGGGTTAGAGTACAGCTACGAAACAGTAGTAGGCATACCAAAAGAGTAACGATGTCTCGTTGTCAGGAAATTAGTGAGAGACTTGTGAATGAGGCTTCAGTCACTGTTTATAATATACTTAAGGGAACACCAGAGCAACGGATGGCTGATTCTACCCAATGGGTGCATGCAATGCAACTCGATGGGACATCATGCTCCAGGCAACTAATCGTTACCAGTAGTTTGTTCAATCTGTAGGAGGTGCTAAGGATGTTTCAATACAAGTAGGTATTCGATACTTCTTCTTGATGCCGAGTATTTTAGAATCGAATCATTTTTTTCGATACTTACTTGCTTGTGTCTATGGCACTGCCTTCCGTCCCCTGCCCTGCCCTTCGTTAGCTGAACCTGTTCATCTTTCGTCGGCCACATTGTTTGTTGCGATTTGCAGTCGTGCAGCGCATGTTTCTTGTCAAAAGTTTGCTAGCTTTTATTGTATCATGGTGCCTCCGAAATCGAAAGTATGGCTATATTATATTAAAATTAGTGACACCACGGCAAAGCGCAAACAGTGTTTTAAAAGTACGAATTTTTGTGGCAATATGTCCATTTTATTTAAACACGCTAGTACTGACGCAACTGTTTACAAACAGTGGCGTGTTGTGTATTTCTGCCACCCGGTGCGAGCCCTAAATTTGGCGCGCACACTATTTTCGCATGTAAGCTAAAAAACCGTGATACTTTGTCACTATGTCAAATGGATCAAAAAAGTCTTTCTAAATTAAAAATTTATACTGCGTGTCTACGAACGAAAACTCTGTAGTAAAATCGTCAGTATTAATTTGTACCTCTTATTTGGTTGTCAACATGGACATTGTAGATCTTAAATGGTTTTTAATCATTTTCAGTTTAGAGATGCTCCTCTCACAAATGACATTACTTATGGTTGGTGTGAGAAAGATTCTCAGCATTATAATGACATAAAGTACCTCTCTTTGAGGTGTGACCTCGAAAATAAATTCTAATAACCGAGAGGGCTGGAATCGATAAGGTCTCATTTACCGTCTGTAGTACCTTTGGAAATCCGTATACGGCATAAGAAGTCAGCTTCATTCTGCCAACGGCCTTGTCAAAGAGGGCGGAGGAGCGGATAGAGGTCCAGGGCACTCTCTTGTCCTAGGGGTGGGAAATTGCCCCTAAAGGCGGAAGAATCAGCAATGATCAACGACATGAGGATGCAGAAGGCAATGGAAACCACTGCATTAAAGACACGTAACGTGTACCCACAGAACATGTGGCCTGTAATTGAAGAAGTGTCATGATGATCTGTCCATTGGCAAAAGATTCCGGAATAGTCCCCCATTCGGATCTCCGGGAGGGAACTGCCAAGGGGGAGGTTACCATGAGAAAAAGATTGAATAATCAACGAAAGGATAACGTTCTACGAGTCGGGGCGTGGAATGTCAGAAGCTTGAACGTGGTAGGGAAACTAGAAAATCTGAAAAGGGAAATGCAAAGGCTCAATCTAGATATAGTAGGGGTCAGTGAAGTGAAGTGGAAGGAAGACAAGGATTTCTGGTCAGATGAGTATCAGGTAATATCAACAGCAGCAGAAAATGGTATAACAGGTGTAGGATTCGTTATGAATAGGAAGATAGGGCAGAGGTTGTGTTACTGTGAACAGTTCAGTGACCGGGTTATTCTAATCAGAATCGACAGCAGACCAACACCGACAACGATAGTTCAGGTATACATGCCGACGTCGCAAGCTGAAGATGAACAGATAGAGAAAGTGTATGAGGATATTGAAAGGGTAATGCAGTATGTAAAGGGGGACACAAATCTAACAGTCATGGGCGACTGGAATGCAGTTGTAGGGGAAGGAGTAGAAGAAAAGGTTACAGGAGAATATGGGCTTGGGACAAGGAATGAAAGAGGAGAAAGACTAATTGAGTTCTGTAACAAGTTTCAGCTAGTAATAGCGAATACCCTGTTCAAGAATCACAAGAGGAGGAGGTATACTTGGAAAAGGCCGGGAGATACAGGAAGATTTCAATTAGATTACATCATGGTCAGACAGAGATTCCGAAATCAGATACTGGATTGTAAGGCGTACCCAGGGGCAGATATAGACTCAGATCACAATATAGTAGTGATGAAAAGTAGGCTGAAGTTCTAGACATTAGTCAGGAAGAATCAATACGCAAAGAATTGGAATACGGAAGTACTAAGGAATAACGAGATACGTTTGAAGTTCTCTAACGCTATAGATACAGCAATAAGGAATAGCGCAGTAGGCAGTACAGTTGAAGAGGAATGGACATCTCTAAAAAGGGCCATCGCAGAAGTTGGGAAGGAAAACATAGGTACAAAGAAAGTAGCTGCGATGAAACCGTGGGTAACAGAAGAAATACTTCAGTTGATTGATGAAAGGAGGAAGTACAAACATGTTCCGGGAAAATCAGGAATACAGAAATACAAGTCGCTGAGGAATGAAATAAATAGGAAGTGCAGGGAAGCTAAGACGAAATGGCTGCAGGAAAAATGTGAAGACATCGAAAAAGATATGATTGTCGGAAGGACAGACTCAGCATACAGGAAAGTCAAAACAACCTTTGGTGACATTAAAAGCAACGGTGGTAACATTAAGAGTGCAACGGGAATTCCACTGTTAAATGCAGAGGAGAGAGCAGATAGGTGGAAAGAATACATTGAAAGCCTCTGTGAGGGTGAAGATTTGTCTGATGTGAGAGAAGAAGAAACAGGAGTCGATTTAGAAGAGATAGGGGATCCAGTATTAGAATTGGAATTTAAAAGAGCTTTGGAGGACTTACGGTCAAATAAGGCAGAAGGGATACATAACATTCCATCAGAATTTCTAAAATCATTGGGGGAAGTGGCAACAAAACGACTATTCACGTTGGTGTGTAGAATATATGAGTCTGGCGACGTACCATCTGACTTTCGGAAAAGCATCATCCACACAATTCCTAAGACGGCAAGAACTGACAAGTGCGAGAATTATCGCAAAAATCAGCTTAACAGCTCATGCATCGAAGCTGCTTACAAGAATAATATACAGAAGAATGGAAAAGAAAATTGAGGATGCGTTAGGTGACGATCAGTTTGGCTTTAGGAAAAGTAAAGGGACGAGAGAGGCAATTCTGACGTTACGGCTAATAATGGAAGCAAGGCTAAAGAAAAATCAAGACACTTTCATAGGATTTGTCGACCTGGAAGAAGCGTTCGACAATATAAAATGGTGCAAGCTGTTCGAGATTCTGAAAAAAGTAGGGGTAAGCTATAGGGAGAGACGGGTCATATACAATATGTACAACAACCAAGAGGGAATAATAAGAGTGGACGATCAAGAACGAAGTGCTCGTATTAAGAAGGGTGTAAGACAAGGCTGTAGCCTTTCGCCCCTACTCTTCAATCTGTACATCGAGGAAGCAATGATGGAAATAAAAGAAAGGTTCAGGAGTGGAATTAAAATACAAGGTGAAAGGATATCAATGATACGATTCGCTGATGACATTGCTATCCTGAGTGAACGTGAAGAAGAATTAAATGATCTGCTGAACGGAATGAACAGTCTAATGAGTACACAGTATGGTTTGAGAGTAAATCGGAGAAAGACGAAGGTAATGAGAAGTAGTAGAAATGAGAACAGCGAGAAACTTAACATCAGGATTGATGGTCACGAAGTCAATGAAATTAAGGAATTCTGCTACCTAGGCAGTAAAATAACCAATGACGGACGGAGCAAGGAGGACATCAAAAGCAGACTCGCTATGGCAAAAAAGGCATTTCTGGCCAAGAGAAGTCTACTAATATCAAATACCGGCCTTAGTTTGAGGAAGAAATTTCTGAGGATGTACGTCTGGAGTACAGCATTGTATGGTAGTGAAACATGGACTGTGGGAAAACCGGAACAGAAGAGAATCGAAGCATTTGAGATGTGGTGCTATAGACGAATGTTGAAAATTGCTGTAGAGGGCAAAAACTGTAGAGGAAGACAGAGATTGGAATACGTCAAGCAAATAATTGAGGACGTAGGTTGCAAGTGCTACTCTAAGATGAAGAGGTTAGCACAGGAAAGGAATTCGTGGCGGGCCGCATCAAACCAGGCAGTAGACTGATGACCAAAAAGAAAATACGCACGCACTCAGGCTGTAAGTCTTTCCTGTCGACATCATGAGAAGCCTGATCGAGGTAGCGTTCCTCATCAAAGCCCAGTGTTACAGCAGCCTTGGGAAGGTACATTTTTCGGCCAAATTCTGGAGCTTCTAGAACCTTTCACGAATTTCAGCAGCTGCTCTGTCTAATGAAAATATTGTTAGTTTTAAATCGTCTCATGTGACGAGCCGGCATCTCTACTTCCATCGCCATAAACGTGCGTCCTACTAAATCGTATTGGAGATTCAGTAATGGCTCTGAGCACTATGGGACTTAACATCTATGGTCATCAGTCCCCTATAACTTAGAACTACTTAAACCTAACTAACCTAAGGACATCACACACATCCATGCCCGAGGCAGGATTCGAACCTGCGACCGTAGCAGTCGCGCGGCTCCGGACTGAGCGCCTAGAACCGCTAGACCACCGCGGCCGGCGGAGATTCAGTAGAAATGCCAAGTTCTTTACACAAGCTTCTGGCATCGCCTACGAGTTCTTCTCGTTTATCTTCCAATTCCGATTGTAATGCAGTTATCTACCTAGCACACTGACGTACGGAAGTCCATTCGTCTGGAAATAATTTTGGGCATCATTCATTTCACGCTGAGCCAGTTGCCTGTGACCCAAGAAAAATAGAAACGAAAATCATTCCACCGCAACTAACGAAGTTCCTGCGCCCGTTCATGAGTTCAAGCTTTCGTTTATTTCTGTTAGCTCAAGCGTGTTGCAAAAATTTTTTTGTAATAATTTCGTGTCAGGCTCACTGCATCGCGTCTTGCGCTCCAGCGTGTGTCCTGAATCCTCTTTAAAATCTTACCTGTAGCAGCAATCAGAACCTCATGTCTGTGCCTAGTCATAGAAAACAAAGTGTAACAACGTTTCAACGTGCCGAAGAAAGTCACTGGATTTACCACCAACGAGGCCGCATACAGAGAAACTAGGTGCAATGGATGGTTTGACCAGGGCACAAATTCGGTATTAGCATTGACGTACTTTTTTTTTGTTGCTGCGCACCTGTTTCTCTTCTTCCCGCCGTTGTGACTGCATTATCGTGACCTTGGTCATTACAGTTGGTAATGTCGAGCCCAACAGTGTTGAGCTTATTTAGTATCATCTCAATAACAGCTCCGGCTGTCTTGTTTTTCTTTTCAATGAAACCCATAATAGATCCCACTACTCATACTCACCGATTATCAACCATCACGTATCGTAATATCTTGCAGTGCTGTAAAAATACTTTCCGTGCTGTGGATATTCTATGAAATGTCATGCGGAAATAGATTAATGACTTTTGCAAAAGCGCATTTTTTAAAAAATGCTCGCGTTAATACGTGATACCATGCATCAGAAACAACAACAACACCCACAACTCACGTACAGTACTTTTGTACCAAACTCACATACAATACTTCGAACCAAACACTGCAGATCGTGAAGACTGGCAGCAGTGAGAGACGACACGACGTAAAACTATGGGATATGAGCAATTATGAAGCTTACACACAGTTTAGAAAATTCACTGAGCGATCTGCTAATCATCTTGTAATATAAAAAAACAGGGAGTGATTTCTCTGCCTCGTGATGACTGGGTGTTGTGTGATGTCCTTAGGTTAGTTAGGTTTAAGTAGTTCTAAGTTCTAGGGGACTGATGACCATAGCTGTTAAGTCCCATAGTGCTCAGAGCCATTTGAACCATTTGAACAGGGAGTGACGACAATTTTTATGTCCCTTTGCTCTCATCGATCTTAATGTAGTTCTTTGACAGGTTGGAGCACGGTTCTACACAATTAAAATATGATCTACAGTCTAAAAGAACAGTGTTATACACAGTAGTGGTGACAATGTTTGTCTTTATACGAATTTATTAGCCATAGTGCGCATTTTATGGTATACGCCTCTAGCTATTGTGACATTGTATATTTTTCCTTGATATTTTATTTTAGACACATACACCGGATAAAATATGCAACAGTTATTGTTTTTTCCAACATATCTTATAATTCTGATGAATAAACTTTAACCTGTATTTGCTGAAAATCTCTACACCCAGAGGACATTACTTTTTCCTGAAATCTCCTCCATTGCCTGCATTTAGGTTTTTTCTTTAAAAACATTGCACAACACAATTAGGGTCACTTTAATGAAACCCAGTAATATTCTTACACTGCGCCGCAGAAGTTCGAAATTTGACTCAAAGGTTCTTACAGTCTCCTTCTGTGAAGGTGCAAAAGCGTGGAGCGATTCGACAACACCCCTTGCTCGGCGACACTTCAAACAGCAAGGTGTTGACACAAGCCGGGCGCATGCGAAATCTGAGGGGTGTCGAAAGTGTTGCCTATCCTGCCGGTGCATAGTCACCGATGAACGCATGTCTCTGTACAGGGAGGTTCTTAAAGTGCTCAAAAACGTTGCGTGGGTGGCAGGGTGGCAACGGCGGTATTGTTGAACGGGAAGGGGGGGGGGGGGCGGAGGGCTTAGAGGAAGCCTTTGCCATTTTAGTCACGTATGTGTCAACGTCGGACTCCCCTGTGACAACGCCACAGCAGGGGGCAAAGCAGAAGGTTCTGAAAAAGTATAAACACCCTTTGCTGATTTGGATCAGGTACAAATTTCGTCGAATATTTTTGAACGGTCATTAGTGGTTCCAATCTGTATGGCAGAACAGAAATTGCAATCATGTTCCACTCTTGTTCAATGAGGTTGCAGCCCCTCGGTAACATTAGTGAATGGTTGAATCGTTACATCACACTGTAAACTGCTGGTTTCGACTGCGAAATGTGTGTAAATGAACGCACAAAGGGAAGGGGTGGTTTTATTGGCGCTCTTTATGCCACCTCCTGAGGCTTTTCCGTGTCGATCCTGAGTGGCGGCGTGTGTGAAATGTTTTCTGTGTCCACCCGCGTGATTCGCTGAACATCGCGGTTCTGACCCACATAGCAGAGGCGTCTGTACTGTCTTCCATATTCAGTGATTTCACCATAAAATGTATCAAAAATTTCCATACATGCAACCGTGTTGAGAGCAGTGTAAAAAAATATAAGTCCAATGATGTGGGTTCCTGTTACACCGCACCAAACATCAGCTTTTTCATCATGGAGTGGTAGTAGTAGTAGTAATCGTGTGACGAGGGCCTCCCGTCGGGTAGACCGTTCGCCTGGTTCAAGTCTTTCGATTTGACGTCACTTCGGCGACTTACGCGTCGATGGGGATGAAATGATGATGATTAGGACAATATTAGGGTTCTCCGTTGCCCAATACCTCGTTCCG
This sequence comes from Schistocerca americana, assembly GCF_021461395.2. NCBI lineage: Eukaryota > Metazoa > Arthropoda > Insecta > Orthoptera > Acrididae > Schistocerca > Schistocerca americana. The sequence continues at coordinate 470,255,582 of NC_060122.1, read as the reverse complement.
GAAAGATGAAACCATGCTTGATCACTCAAGATGTAATGGAAAGTGTCTAATAAACGATCACGGATGTTACTGAAAAGCCACGTGCAGTAATCTACGCGTTTCTTACTGTCATGTTCCCATAATTCTTGCACAACTGTCGTACCATATGGCTTCAAATTAAGACTTTTGAATATCCGCTGGCAACTCCTCTTACTTACATGCTCCTGTTGGGCCAGTTTAAGAGTAGACTTCTTTGGGCTCTTCGGCGAATCTCTGCAATAACTTCTGGTGTGCGAACTGCAGGAATTCCTCTATCAGGATATTTTATCCCGAAAATTTCGCGAGTTTTCTTAAGCTAACCTGTTTTCACCAATGCTTCCACAATTTCAATTCTTTGTTGTATCGAGAAAGTTGATTTTGCAGACAGCAAAGAGAAACGTCTCCTTCACTGATGAAATAAACTGAAATGCTGACAGAAGAATGTTAACAATCGATTACTGCGTAAAACTGTCCACTGTTGCAGCTGCGTTCTTTAGTTCAGGAGTCGACAAATTGCATTCGCATTGAAAGGGGAGACGGGCTACTTAACTGCGCCACTCCGTACAAGTGAGCTCAGTTATTTTCTTGGTCCCTCCAGTCACCACTGCAGTTTAAAAACATTGCGAGTCAGCGTAGTAATATGAGTGAAATACTTTGATGTTGAGTCTCGAAGAAGCTTGGGTGCTCAGAAATATGTCAATGTAGGACGTGGTGCCACAGTTAACAGAACTAACAGTCAAAGGTAGTTCGGTCTGAACACTGATGAGACTCTTGATAGGGCAGTACTAGGAGCACAGGAGATGTGAATATGAGTGAATGAGACAGTGAGTGTAGAGTGGAGAGCAGGGAGGAAATACGAAAGGAGATTAATGAAGTTACGACTGCTGCACTTAGGCTCGACTCCAACAATGTACAGGACCCAGTTCTGCACTATTTACAAAAACTTGAACACAAACGGTCGAACTAGAGAAGCTAGAGAACGCAGAATAGATAAGACGATAGAGGAGCTAGAAAATATAGATAAGAAGATAGAAGTGCAAAACGAGACACTCAGCACATATACACTACTGGCCATTAAAATTGCTACACCACGAAGATGACGTGCTACAGACGCGAAATTTAACCGACAGGAAGAAGATACTGTGATGTGCAAATGATTAGCTTTTCAGAGCATTCACACAAAGTTGGCGCCGGTGGCGACACCTACAACGTGCTGACATCAGGAAAGTTTCCAACCGATTTCTCATACACAAACAGCAGTTGCCCGGGCGTTTGCCTGGTGAAACGTTGTTGTGATGCCTCATGTAAGGAGGAGAAATGCGTACCATCACGTTTCCGACTTTGATAAAGGTCGGATTGTAGCCTATCGCGATTGCGGTTTATCGTATAGCGACATTGCTGCTTTCGTTGGTCGAAATCCTATGACTATTAGCAGAATAAGGAATCGGTGGTTCCAGGAGGGTAATACGGAACGCCGTGCTGGATCCCAAAGGCCTCGTATCGCTAGCAGTCGAGATGATAGGCATCTTATCCGCATGGCTGTAACGGATCGTGCAGCCACGTCTCGATCCCTGAGTCAACAGATGGGGACGTTTGTAAGACAACAACCATCTGCACCAACAGTTCGACGACGTTTGCAGCAGTATGGACTATCAGCTCGGAGACCATGGCTGCGGTTACCCTTGACTCTGGATCACAGACTGGAGCGCCTGCCATGGTGTACTCAACGACGAACCTGGGTGCACGAATGGCAAAACGTCATTTTTTCAGATCAATCCAGGTTCTGTTTACAGCATCATGATGGTCGCATCCGTGTTTGGCGACATCGCGGTGGACGCACATTGGAAGCGTGTATTCGTCATCGTCATACTGGCGTATCAACCGGCGTGATGGTATGGGGTGCCATTGGTTACACGTCTTTGTCACCTCTTGTTCGCATTGACAGCACTTTGAACAGTGGACGTTACATTTCAGATGTGTTACGACCCGTGGCTCTACCCTTCATTCGATCCCTGCGAAACCCTACATTTCAGCAGGATAATGCACGACCGTATGTTGCAGGTCCTGTACGGGCCTTTCTGGATACAGAAAATGTTCGACTGCCGCCCTAGCCAGCACATTCCCCAGATCTATCGCCAATTGAAAACGTCTGGTCAATGGTGGCCGAGCAACTGGCTCGTCACAATATTCGTCATTACTCTTGATGAACTGTGGTATCGTGTTGAAGCTGCATGGGCAGCTGTACCTTTACACGCCATCCAAGCTCTGTTTGACTCAATGCCCAGGCGTATCAAGGCCGTTGTTACGGCCAGGGGTGGTTGTTCTGGGTACTGATTCCTCAGGATCTATGCACCCAAATTGCGTGATAATGTAATCCCATGTCAGTTCTAGTATAATATATTTGTCTAATGAATAGCAGTTTATCATCTGCATTTCTTCTTAGTGTAGCAGTTTTAATGGCCAGTAGTGTATCTCAGAGAGCCAAGAAATCGCTGAAGAATTTCGAAAGGAGATTAATGAAGTGAGATCTATTCTGGAAACTATAGCTAAATGGCACAATAAAACAAATAAAGAAGTTTCTGGGATCAACGAGAGATTTTCTGAGGTAAATAAGAGGGTTTTAAATTGGAAACAGTATTCCAATTTTGGAAAACGAATTGGCGGCGTGTAGCGATGCTGCACTCATTGACCCCAGACAAATGCGAAACGTAGTCAATGAGATCAATCAGGAACAGGAAGCCATCCTAAAGATCGTAGTCGAATAGGTATTGGAACACGACGCAGTGTTAAAACACCGAGACGTAGAATCAAAGGTTTCAGAGAAATTAGAGATGATCACTGATGTTGGGAAAAAAATGGAAATGCGTAGCCGTTCTAAAAGTATCTGGACATTAAAAGGCTAGGAGAAGTAACGGCAGAGAGTCGGCGCATGAGGATGGATCTTCCTGCCGTCAGGCACGTGAGGAAAATGTGTCAACTTTTACGGGCATTCTCCGAGAGGGGGGATGCGCGACGCATTTCCTCACAGCGAGACGATTTGAGGTGTTTAGGGATGATAGAAACGGACTTCACTCCCAGGCCTGAGTGGACCAATTTTAGTTTTCTTTGCCTCCCACGTGGCCTGGTACATATAAAATTGAATTTATGTGCGGATATCCAGAAAGAGAATTTGCACTACGAATAAGATCGATTGTGCGTGGCTGTAACACCGTGTACGAAGAGGCGTTCCTTTCGGCTTAAGGGATGGACCAAGTAAAACGTGGCATTATAATGCTGCCAAACCTAAATTGTCGGGTTTTACGATGCCGGCACGCCTGTTCAGATACATGCTTCAGTGGAATCACTTCTTGTACAATCTGTACGGGTCTGTACGGGTCAGCGGAACTTATTCGCGTATGTATTACGTAGCTGCCACAGCACCTTCGACACATACTTCTTGCCAGTAGGTGTAAGGACGCCGAAGAAACATTTAAAACCCTACTGGAAGAGTTGGAGCAAGAAGCGGGTGAGAGCACATCGAACAGTGGGCAGGTCGCAGAAAATCATTACAGGCCACGCCCACTAATAACAGTCGAGGACGCAGCAGAAATAGAAGGTGGGACTACAGGCGGCAGTATGAGCAGCATGACGACCGACACCAGCCACGCCGAAACAACTGGTATCATAATGGTGCGGTGATCAGAATGATTATGCAGGAAACCACAGGCATGATAACCAGAATGGACCGAATGGAGCTTGGAACAGTTATTGCAATAACGACCGTTACTGTGACAACAGAACATCGTTCAGGCACCCGACGTTGAGATTAGGTCAGCTAATTCCCCCGTTATCGGCCAAACGACAGGATGCAGACACCTCAATGATAGCTGGTGCAGAGGGTGTTGTAGTAGAATGGAATATGACAGGAATCTACAATTTACGATTTGTTGCAATGGAAAATACGAGGGAGGAACTACTGTGTGAAAGTACTAATATGACGGTTCCAACCATGAGTCGTGTGGTGACAATCTCGATTAGGGAGGTGTCACGTTGTAACCTCCCCACTATATTCTTTTCTGTATGAAATTTAGCTCAACTTCACCTACCACTCTACAAAGGTCTACGTACTACCAAAACTATGCCCCACAAATTGTTATCCAACTTCAACTCGTATGCTAAATTTTGACTAAACAGAATCTAATTTGAACTGAACTGTAACTGATCTCAATGCAACTTGTCTTTATATTAAATGCGTAAATGAAGTAAAACAATCGTCTGGCCCTAATCAAAATTTCCACTTACCTCGCTTCTTGACAACATTGTTGCAGATTTCTCGAAAGCACGACGCCGGCCGCGGTGGCCGAGAGGTTCTAGGCGTTTCAGTCTGGAACCGCACGACTGCTACGGTCGTAGTGTAGGGAAGCAGCCTACTCACGCTGTATAAAATTCACATCAGTCTTTCCATTGTGTGCCAGCCTAGTTCGCTGTAACTAGCTCTGACGTCATAAATGTTGCGCAATATTTTAAAAATCAAGTAAATAACCGGAAACTTTTGTAGCATGTCAGGAGTAATACTAAATCAACATGTGTTGAATGTCAGTTCAATAACTTAACCATTTTCGAAATTTGGACGTTTTTCTGTAAAAATCATTGGCGCAACAGAAAAGAGCTAGAGACTTAAAAATTTATATTTAGATTCCTTTTTCATATTAATTCAATAGAAACAGTACTTTGGATCTCACAAATTAAGATTTTAGTTGAAATTCATGATTTTCTGGTTCTTGTCTAAAAAATTAAGGAAGCAAGATAGATTAAGTAGGCTAATAAATAAGGCTAGGATGTTTAAATTTAAGTAGGAGGGAGATCCGCTATAATCATAAAGATGTGAGAAGTTTCAATTGAATAACTATAAAACTATAGCGATAGCGTATCTCCAAAGGGCAAGTTCAGAGCTCGTCTACTGCGTGCAGTGTAATTAAATTAATTCTCTCGCCCAAAATATTTTACTTAGCCACGTCAGACTTTTATTATGATTACTTACCTGTGTGTTGAATGCACATTTAAATTGATAGCTTCATAGGCCATCAGTAAAGGAAGCGATGATTTATTCAATAACTTAATGTGCTGCATTACTAGCCCAGCGGCTAGTCGGGAGAGCCGATTTGATCAGGCGTTCCCTTAGCCGTCCGCACCGCGGCTTTAAATATAAGAACGCTGCGTGAGGAAAAAAGGGACACGTACGACGCACGGAGTCGCTGAGATGTGCAGCCGCGAGAAGGACGTACCTGCGCTTGCTAGCGACACGAAGGGTGTGGCAGATCGCCGTCCGGCCGCGCTTGCGCCGTCGGCGGCCCCATCTGCCCCCCACTTATGACGACCAGTGCTATGGCTATGGATTTGATGGACACAGCTCCGGAAACCTTGAAGACGGCGCTGTCTGCTCCGCTCCCCGATTCTGAAGATGAGAGCTCTACCGCCCCTCCGCCACGCGGACGAAGCGGGAAACAGAAGAGGAGGGCAACAGCCGCGACGTTCGCTGTTCGCAGCTCGCCGATCGAGAAGAGGGCCAAGCAAGATTTCGCCCCTGATGCCGACGGTTTTGTCCCGGCCCGGCGAACTGCAAGACGCATGCCGTCATCGACGACGCTCCCAACTGCCGTCGCCAACTCATTCGACGCGCTCGCTGACGCGCCGGACCAGCTGCCGCGCGATCCTGCGCCGACGAAAGACTCCCATCTTCCGCCGGTGGTCCTCCAGTTTCGGCCGCCCTATGGGGAACTGCAGAAGTTGTTGCGCAGCTGGACAACGGCCGTGTACACCGTGAAGCCTGCAGGGCGTGACCTGTACAGGGTCACACTCCGCACTGCTGACGATTATCGCCGGGTCACCCAGGAGGCGTCTGAGCGTGGTATCCCATTCTATACCCACGCTTCCACACCTGACAAGGTCTTGAAGATTGTAATCCGCGACCTCCCGTTCAACATGGAAGCCGATCACCTGCATCGTGAACTCGCTGACCTGGGCTTCTACATCCGGGCAGTCATGAAGATGAAGTCGCCAAAATCACGCGATGATGGTCGTCTGCTCTGACACCGTGGAGAACCGCAAACTCTACCAATTGACGCAGGTCGCCGACGTTCCGGTTCGGACCGAAGATCTTCGCTCCCGGAGAGGCCCTGTGCAATGCTTTCGCTGCCAGGGGATCAATCACGTGGCGCGCCACTGCTCTATGCCGGACAGATGTGTTAAACGCGCCGGCGCCCACGCAGGACGTGTGTGCCCCCGTCCGCCCACCGAGAAGCCGACATGTGCTCTCTGTGGCGGTGCTCACGTGGCCAGTTATCGTGCGTGTGAGGTGTGGAAGCGTGCCATCGCTCGCCTACGTGGCCAAACACCAGCGCCGCGTCCGAAGAAGCCAGCAACGAGACGGCCCGGCGTCTCTTTCGCGGCGGCAACGTCAGGGGCGCCCTCCGCCGTCCCGGCTGCGTCGGCTGCTCCTGCTCCTGCCGCATCCGAGGCCGTGCTGACACCTGAGGCTCCTGCGCCTCCACCACAGCTGCTAGTGGCGGACCCGGGTACTGCCGCTCCCGGGACGTCGGCCGGACCGCGCCCCGCCAACCGCCGGCGCGGGGGTCACCGCCCTGTGGGTACCCAGCGCTCGGCACCGTCAGTCGAGCAGCCCCAGGTGGACTCTCCCAGCGAAGCAGCCACATCTCCCCCTTCCAGCGACGGGGCCGCGCCGGCTGCCTCCACCGCTGACCTGGCCAACCTCGTCACGCAGCTCACTGCCCTGCTGACCAGTGCTACGAAGTTGATCGAAGTCCTGTCGCAGCAACTCACCGCTGCAGTGCCGGCCCCGACCGCTGTCAACACTCGCCAGCTGCACCGTGGGCAGCGTTAGAGGGCTCACGGTCGTCGCGTGGAATGCCAACGGCGTCCGCACTCGAGCTGGCGAACTTCGCCAGTTTCTTCGAGATGAAGCCGTCGACGTCTGCCTTATCAACGAAACCCACCTGAAGCCTGGTGTCGACGTCAGGGCGGCAAACTACTCCAGCTATCGCACCGATCGACTGACGGCGGGTGGTGGGACAGCCGTTTACGCCCGCAATAGCATTCGTCATCACGTGATACAACTTCCACTACTGGCAACGCTGGAGGCCACTGGTGTCGTCGTTCATACCTCGGCGGGCGCCATCACGTTCGTCGCTGCCTATCGGCCGCTGTCTCGTCCCCTGGACCCTGCTGACATCGATGCTCTGCTCTCCTTGAGAGGGCAGGTGTTCGTCGCCGGGGACTTCAATAGTAAACATGTCTCCTGGAACTCCAGGATCACCAATGCCGCTGGCCGCTGCCTGCTCTGGGTAGCGGAACGTCACCGTGCGCTTGTGGTGGGGCCGTACGACCCGACAATCTTCCCTGCCCGTGGCCTCCCGGATATCATCGACATCGCGGTCGTCAAGGGCATCCCTCATCAGATCACCGCCACGACGAGGACGGCACTGTCTTCTGATCATGTCCCAGTGGTTTTTGATATCGACCTAGACGCCCTACAACAGCCCGGGAGAGGCATCTCACTTGCTGGCATCGACTGGGACAGGTTTCAAGAAGCCGTGACGCACTCACTCGCCGCCGCGCCGCCCCCTGCGGAAGCTGGAGCGGACGAAGCACTTCTGCACTTCGCGGCAACCGCGATCGACGCTGCCACTATAGCAACGCCGCTCCGACCTCGCCCTCTGCCTGACTACTCCCGACAGCTGCCGCCGGACATCCTTGCAGCCATCACTGAAAAGAACCGGGTCTACCGGGAGTGGCAGAGGACAAGAAATGCCGACACCAAGCGCCTCCTCAACAGGATGCGCCGGGATATCCGGGCCGCCATTGACAACCATCGCCATCGCGACTGGAATAACAAGGTCGCCCCCTCTGTCTTGACGACGGCACGGCCTGGCAGACGACGAAGCGTTTCCTACGCCGCACGCAACGTATCCCTCCGCTGCTGGTCCACAGTCAGGCTGTCTGTGAACCAGCTGCGAAGGCTGATACCCTCGCAGACGTCTTTGAGGCTGAGTTTACGCCGATCGAAGACCCGACCGACGCTGTCCACGACGGCCTGGTTGCTGACCGGCTCCCACGCTACTTGGAGGCACGCGACGACGATGACGTCATTGAAGAGACAACGGCGGAGGAGGTGTCGTCCATCCTGCGTGCCCTGAACCCCAGGAAAGCTGCGGGCCCAGACGAAGTTTCCAACGCCCTACTCCAGAAGTTGCCGCCGGTGGCTGTCACTCGCCTCGCCGACGTCTTTAATGTAATCCTCCGGTCCTGCAGTTTTCCTCAGTCCTGGAAGCATGCAGAGATCGTGGCGATTCCGAAGATGGGGAAGGATCTGCGTCAGCCCGCGAACTACAGACCTATTAGTTTACTGCCGGCCGTCTCCAAGGTCTTTGAAAGGGTGTACGTCAGGCGGCTGCAGCGCCACATTGACGAGGAAGGCCTCCTGCCCGAAGAGCAGTTCGGCTTTCGCAGGGGCCACTCGGCCGTTCACCAACTCCTTCGGCTAGTGGAAGATGCGTTCGTCGCTCTCGAGCAGCGCGAGTTCTTCGGCGCGGTGTTCCTGGACGTGTCGCGTGCTTTCGACAGCGTGTGGCACTGTGGCCTCTTATTCGAACTTTTTGAACTTGGGGTCCCGACGTCGCACGGCCGTCTCATCCGTTCCTATCTTGCTGATAGGACCTTCCATGTGCGGGCCGCGCACGGCTTATCCTCCGTCCGCCGCATCAACGCCGGTGTGCCACACGGCTGGGTCTTGGGACCACTCCTGTACTCGCTGTACACTTCTGATGCGCCGAAGATCGACCGTGTGCGGCTCGCCCTGTACGCGGATGACACGACTCTATATACGAGGAGCCTCAATGCCGCCGTCATGCGCCGCCGTCTGCAGCTCGCCGTTGACACCCTGGCAGCCTGGGCAGTCAAGTGGCGTCTACAATTCAATGGTGCCAAGACGCAGTTCCTGACCGTCACCAGGAGACTCGTTCCTGCAAGTCTGCAACCGCTCACCGTCGGTGGAAGCCCTGCCCCATGGCGTCCAACGGCGCATTACCTCGGCGTCACCATCGACCGCCGACTCACGTGGGTTCCGCACATCCGCGAAGTGAAGACCAAAGTGCGGAACAGGCTCCGCATCCTGTACCCGGTGCCGAACCCCGGCTCCCAATTACAACCGCGGCTGGGCATCACCCTGTACAAGGCGCTGCTCCGCCCTGTACTCCAATACGCCGCCGTCGTCTGGGGGAACGCCGCCGACACGAACCTGAAGAAGCTGGAGACACTGCAGAATCGCCTCCTTCGGCTGGCCTTACACCTGCCTTACGATTTCCCCAGCGCTCATCTTCACGACGTCCCTCTGCTCCGTGGCCTCCTCCAGACGACCGCCCGCACCTCTTACGAACGTGCTGGCCGGTCACACAACGCACAAATCCGGACGCTGGGCCGCAAACTGCCGCGCAGCGTCGCCACCCGCTGGCCACACCTGCTCGGTACATAGCTAGCTCTGCAGAACTGTGCTGAGGAGACACCCAAGAAGACAATCCACATATGAAGACGCATTACGTCAGCATGCATGGGAGGCAAAGCAATAACTGCTGCGAACTCCATCACACATCGGAGGACAAGTTATCTCCGTGCAGATCCACGCGAGGAAGAAAGGCCCCAGTTCACTCCAGACGCTGAGTAGCACACCATCTGTGTCGGGAGTCGCGTCGCGTCGGTATCATTGCTATAAACAGCCTCGGATGCCGTATTAAGTTACTCGGGATACGCGTAACCATGAAATCATTTTCAAGTAAAGTGTTAATTCTGGGATGACTTTAATGATCTATCGTCAGTTTGCGTATGTCGTATTTTCACGTGCCGTCGCGGGACAAACATTCTACCATTATTTAGCGTGGCGTTTAATGAACATTATCATCAAATTATGGCGAGCATTCACTTAAACATTTCATTTGGACAGTTATAGTTGCATCAGCGCATTAGACTCTGAACTGCTCTGTTAGTCAGATTGCGTGGATTCCTTTTTTTCATCTGTGACTTTCAGAATATAGCGAACGTTTTTTCACGATCGTTTTTGATTATGAATCCCAGACAATCTCCTAATTCCTCAGAGCTACAAGCTGTAGCTATAAGTGTATTTCTCAGATGAAGTGGGCACTAGGAATTCTAATTACAGGCTTCACGTTTTGCTAATCACTTTCTGGTTGCCAAAATTGTAGTTATAGAGCCAGTGTTGAGAACGGCAAATTAATAGGAACATTTATATAACAATTAATTCCAGCCGCCGCCCCACATATGGTTAAACGGCAGGGAAATGCATTCTTTTCTACATTACATTACAAACCAAACATTAAATAACAGCAATTAAATTCCACCCGCCGCCCCACAGTAGGTTCAAATCCTGCCTCGGGCATGAATATGTGTGATGTCCTTAGGTTAGTTAGGTTTAAGTAGTTCTAAGTTCTAGGGGACTGATGACCTCAGATGTTAAGTCCCGTAGTGCTCAGAGCCATTTGAACCATTTGAACCATTCGAAAGCACAACAGCAAACAGCAGGCAGGCAGCGGCTAGGCTAGATTTCTGTTTCTAAACAAAATTTCCAAGCTACATTCAAACTGTGTGATATTATGATGCTAAATGATAAACAGTGGGACGGGGATAGTAACAATTCCTGTGAAATGATATTCCAAGGCAATTTTAGAATGAAGCATGTATTCGAAACAAGACAGAGTAAAACTTCGCGTGATCTTCACACATAACATTGATCTGGACATTACTATGCTTAACAAAGTGAAAAATGATTGGAAAAGGATACAATATTAACAGAGAATTTCTATAAAAACCAAGCAGCTTAATCAGTTAATATTTTAATGCTTGACTCAGGGACGTACGTGGTCCTTCTCTCAGCGCTGAGCAAGTTAACTAGCCGACGATAATCATTCCCAGTTGCGCAGTGCCGCAGTCTTAGATTTCTTCTCTTTAGAAATAATGACATTATTCAAAATATATATTCTCTTTGGTTTCTAATATATACATCCTTGATGTCTTTTATAATAAATCTTTTTTCATCTAACAGACACCATCACAAGTCCACACAGCATTACTTATTACGTCCATCAGCTACCACACTTCAACTAAGAACGTATCAGACTGCGCAGAGACAAAGACGATGGTGTTTGCTATGTGGGGGCGCTCAACTGCGCGGTTATCAGCGCCCGTACAAATTCCCAACCTTTACTCAGTGCAGTCCGCCACTTTCATGAATTATGATGAAATGATGAGGGCAACACAAACACCCAGTTATCTCGAGGCAGGTGAAAATCACCGACCCGCCAGGAATCGAACCCAGGACCCCGTGCTCGGGAAGCGAGAACGCGACCGCGAGACCACGAGCTGAGGACCAGAGACAAGGGCAAAGATTGTTTAACCGTAACGCCTCTTTCTCTTTCTGACGTGCACATCGAAAACATGCAAAAACCAAAATGGCCTGACCACCTTACAACATGCACTCTGGACACTGGGAGCCCCTTTAGTATTCTGAGTGAAGCAGTATTTCTAAAGTGCGAGGAGGTGGGAGCTTGGCCTACCTCTCTATTACGAGGAACGAAGATGAGGGGAGTGATCCATGGAAAGAGTATCCGAATCGGAAACCAAATGGCTCTGAGCACTATGGGACAACATATGAGATCATCAGTCCCCTAGAACTTAGAACTACTTAAACCTAACTAACCTAAGGACGTGACACATATCCATGCCCGAGGCAGGACTCGAACATGTGACCGTAGCGGTCGCGCGGTCCAAACTGAAGCGCCTGTAGCCGCTCGGCCACAGCGGCCGGCATCGCAAATCAGGCTCGAGGTATTTTTATTTGTCAAGGGAAGGAATACGAGCGTAATTTCTTGATAGTTCCGTTGCTGAATTTGGAAGCAATTCTGAGGATGTATTTTATGAATACCTATCAGGCAGCGTTTGACCTGGGTGGAGGGACAATGAGTGTTAAAATCGAGGGAGGCCCCGTAGTGTCAGTTTTTAACGAACGTGTCCTCATTAGTGAATCTGAGGTGAGCTGCATGAGGGTTTGTACTCGATCCGGCTCGTGACCTGAACTGGACGTCCTTGTCAACTACATTAATGAGTTGACTTGTCTGTCCGATGAGCGGCAGATATATGCTGTTTTTCCGCGGATTGCGGAAAGGTGTACTACCGGCGATGGAGCGGAAATCACGTTCGGATATTTTCGGATGCGCCTAGTGTGGTCAAAGGCTTCGTGTATCAGTTTAAGTCATGTCTCTTTCCGCTGGCATATAAAGCCCAAGTAGAGAATGAAATTAAAGTTACGCTGGACCAATAAACAACTTAAAGATCGGTGACCTCGCAAAATTCGCCATTATTGGTAGTACTGAAACGTGATGGATCTGCTTGCTTACTGTTAGATTCCAGACAAGTAAATACTGTTATCATGCCAGAAACAGATAGGTGCCAGAAGCGGATAGGCCACAGAGTTTAGGCAAGCTGTTACAGTGGTTCCACAGCGTAAAAGTGTTGCCCTCATAAGAAACCACAAGTTGCCAAAAACATTACCATCCGTAAAAAAATTCTCTATTGTTTTCAGTGGGCCGATCAGGCGCGACGTATTACATATCCTAACGCACTGGAGGTGCATAAACTTCAGTCTAGACTAGTGGTTTCCAACAGTTGGTCCGCGAACCCCCAGGGGTCCGCGAGCTATGCCAGAGGGGTCCGCAAGATGTTATTAGAATAAAAAATATATTAAATATATTTCGTATGATAACAGATTTTTTGTTTTGGTCGCTTCCTGCATGAGCAGTTTTAAGCTCAATATTTTTTCAATAATGAAATGTCAATGTTTTTTCTAAGCACCAAAAATAGAAAACATATAAAAAGACTCTTAATTTGGCTTTATAAGATACTTGATACTGTGATATGACAAGGTACCAATCATGCTCGATGAGGGGGTCCTCGAGAACATTTTGTTGGGAACCCCCGATCTGGACGATCAAGAAGACTGCACGACACCTCCCACATAAAGCCTTTCCTCGAATGAGCAGGTAGTCAATAGCTGAGAGAATCACTGGGTTGTTTGGGTAATAAAAATATCTTGACTATTTACTTTGCCCCTTGTACATAGAGTTAAGGTAGTGTAATTTTTGGGAGATTGTGTGCAGTTATATCTAATGTATCTTCAGGAAGACGCTGAATATATGTGTATTTAATGATAAAATGTTATTGCTCGTACTGTGTATGATGTAGCGAATGCTGGTATGTTCTGTTATTGATTCACCATCTTGAGCTGAATCCATGAGCATCCCAACCATCATCATCAAGAAGTGTGGGAGTGTCGAACGGAAGACAGATTGCCAAACAATGGTTCTAAGAGTATGGTACCAGGTGGATTAGATCCGGCCAGTATGTGTTGTAGTGTGTGCTCATTGTGGTACTATGGGTGTGTCAGGTCTTTGTGTGCATATCGAAATACAACAGGCATTCTGTAGGTAATTCAAAAAATATTTTCCTCGGCCAGTTCCGGCTGAAAAAATGCAGAATTTCTTGTGGGACATCTTGGAATATTTTCGCTTCAATCCCTATACATAGCCTTCGGCCTGGCGTCTATAACGGAGGTTCGTTACAAGCAGAGCTATCATTGAGTTTCTTATGGTAGGAAACCAGAGCATCACAGAGCATCTACAGAGACCCGGAAGAGAACAAAAGCACGGAGAGTCGTCTGGAGAGGCGTCAGTCCTCATCGAAATAAAGTCGCGCAAACCTGTCCGATCTCCCGTTGTAAGGTTTTGGGGGTCAGAAAACAGCTGTGTAAGCTGTAAATAATTTTGGATTAATGTTTCAATCTTATCACAGAAATACACGCATTTACACAGTTTACAATGTGAAATTGTTATGACAGTTGTCAAACGAACACATCTCGTCTTCAGAAAGTGAAATAATCCTAAGCACAACAATGGTGAATTTTTACTAGTTTCTTTACAAAATTATTCTTATGACTACGTCATGATGTTGGTCAGTACTACGATAAATCATCCGATTCCGGTTGAAAGTTCGGTACTATTTAGGATGACAATCACGTCTACGGAAGGTGGTTAGTTTTGTGGCAAGTTGAGCAAAAGATTACCCAAGGTCGCTCGAGATTACAGTGGACGCAAGCTGATGAACCAACAAGTTTACGCCTCTCCTCGCGGTGTTTACCTTAATTGCGATGAGCTGTCGCCTGCATGGCTGCTCTTGCCAACTGAAATTCCTATAAAAACTAATTAAGCCTTCGCTGATTTTGTTTCAGCAGAAACTCTCCCTATGTTTCTCATGATGCGAGAAAACACGTACTCGTCCCTAGTCTTGGAATATGGCGATATGCACGTGCACGACTGGAGCAGTGCGCATATTAAAATGCCCTCTCAGTCCTCACAAGAACAGTTAACTAACTGGCTGCTTCGTTTCTCCACAACTGAATGTCAGCTGCAGTGAACGCAGTGTTCACACAAATTTCTCCTCTGCGTCGTACAGAGTTTTATGCGCCCCATTCTGCACTAGACGCCAGTTCAGAGAATTTCGCTCTTGTCTTTCCCGTAGCCGAACTATCTCCCCACCTGGGTTCTTTCGTTCACCACGTCACGGCTTTTTGCGACCAATAGGAGGCCCACCTTATCTTGTGGAAACTCTCTGCCAATCGCAAGGGCCCTGCCATTGAAGTGCGTCGAAATCTCAGCCCTTTACTCCTTCCTAGTTCGTTTCCGCCAATCGGACGTTTTCTGCCCGCTCCAGACGCCTAAAAGTTACATACGTACATCACATGTGTACCATTTTCTGTTCACGTGATCAACTGCATCACTTGGTTTGTTCGTATCCATTTGGAATTCTGAAACGCAATTTTCTAAAGCTTCCTTCTGTCTTACTTCTGGCGACCCATTACTTCCTCTCCAGTATACGTCACCTGTCCGGTCGCTGACTCCCACCGCGGCATGCTCCCTAAGAGCTTTTCGTGGTGCCTCCCATGGTGCAGCCTCTGCCTCTGCCCACACTTGCTCCCACACAAAACGTGTCCTCTCGCTGCTTGTTTCACCTTCTGCTCATTGACATGCATTATATAGGAGCGGTGTGTTAATATCGTTGATTGAGTGTCATCCCTTTTGCATTACATGCTTACAGGCAAATCTGCTCATTACCGCCGAAGTATGTTAGGTGTCATATTTACCTTCCCGTTACGATGTATAACACTCTTATGTAAGATGCGAAATTGACCTGCCACCTTACACCGTGTGCCGGCCGGCCATGCATAGCTGTGACTCCTGCAGTGTTGGAAGGTGCAACCACTCTCACTTGAGCAGATCAACGGGTGACAATCACATGCCTCATGTCTCTGCTGGTAGAGTTGACACACTCGTCCACCAATTCGAGTACTGAAAGGTGTGTGCCCGTAGGGTTCCTCTCTGCCTGAGACAAGACCATAATAAGCAACAAAAGACCATCTGTACAGACTTACCTGTGCATTACGCGGTTGATTGTGACAATTTTCTGTCGAACATCGTCACAGGCGATGAAACATAGGTTCATCGCTTCAAACCGGAAACTAAACAGTAATCCATAGAGTGGTCATACACCACCTAGTTCAAAGCTGTAACCTCAGCAGGTAAAACCATGTTGACGGTGTTGTGGGACACTGAGGGAGGTTATTCTGTTTTCTGCCCTCCCTTATGGTGCAACGCTCAACTCTGAAGTGTACTGTACCACCAACGGGTAATTGACGAAACGACTTTTGTGTGTTCATTGCCACAAAAAGGCAAACGAACTTCTCCATGACAATGCGAGACCTCGCACAAGTCTGTGCATCTGAGAGGGGCTCACAAAACTTCACTAAACTGTTCTTCTTGATACACCCTACAGGCCGGCCTGGGTGGCCGAACGGTTCTAGGCGCTACAGTCTGGAACCGCGCGACCGCTACGGTCGCAGGTTCGAATCCTGCCTCGGGCATGGATGTGTGTGATGTCCTTAGGTTAGTTAGGTTTAAGTAGTTCTAAGTTCTAGGGGACTGATGACCTCAGAAGTTAAGTCCCATAGTCTCAGAGACATTTGAACCACTTTGAACACCCTACAGCTGACATCTCGCACCTTCCGATTTCCATCTGTTTTGCCCACTGAAGGATGCACTCCACAGGAATCAGTACATGGATGAAGAGGATGTTGCTGATGCAGCAAGACGTTGGCTCTAACGTCAACCAGTAGATTGGTACCACACGGGCATACAGGCTCTCCCAGCAAAGCGGCGTAAGAACGTCGCAATGAACAGAAATTATGCTCATAAATAGTGGGGAATAATATGATGTATTCGAATTCTAAATAAAATCAACCTGCTTTCAGAAAGATTGTGTTGTATTGCTTACTGAATGCTCTCATAGTATTAGTGTTGTATGTCTAGATGCAGATAGGAGTATTAAATCTGGGTGAATGTTGTCATGTAGCTAACACCAAGGGCATCCTTGTTTTTCTTTCCTAAATTCTATAGCAAATTTTACCCACAAAGTAGGGGACAATTGGTCTCATTTCTATGGAAGAGAAATTCAGAATGACAAAATTAATGCCAACAAATAACATCATATTGACATGTGAGTCTGACCTATGTTTTGAGGATGATTTCATTTAAATCAATGAGATTTCCTTCCTTCACATATTTTTAATGTAATGAGTAATTTAAATGTTTTTTATCCAGTAAACTATGTTATTGGTGATGCAGGAGTAATTTCCATTTTGCTATGAGTTGTTCATTAAGTAAAAAGGGATTTTCTTATTTCATACAGCATTACAGTGAATAAGTTACATTAATTTTGGTTTAGTTTTTTTTTAAGGTTGTTGAGGTAATTTTTTTCTTTACAATACATCACAGTGCTTATTTTAATGCCCAGTTTTAAAATACTGGGGGATAATTCATTTATAATGCGCCATTAAGCAACTGAACAGTAAACAGATGGCAGCTATAAGAGTCCAGGGGCATGAAAGGGAAGCAGTGGTTGGGAAGAGACTGAGACAGGGTTGTAGCCTCTCCCCGATGTTATTCAATCTGTATATTGAGCAAGCAGTAAAGGGGAAAAAAGAAAAATTTGGAGTAGGAATTAAAATCCAGGGAGAAGAAATAAAAACTTTGATGTTTGTCAGTGACAGTGTAATTCTGTCGGAGACAG
The DNA here is from genome assembly GCF_021461395.2 of Schistocerca americana. NCBI lineage: Eukaryota > Metazoa > Arthropoda > Insecta > Orthoptera > Acrididae > Schistocerca > Schistocerca americana. The sequence continues at coordinate 470,238,326 of NC_060122.1, read as the reverse complement.
CAAAGGACCTGGAAGAGCAGTTGAACGGAATGGACAGTGTCTTGAAAAGAGGACATAAGATGAACACAAACAAAAGCAAAACGAGGATAATGGAACGTAGTCAAATTAAATCAGGTGGCACTGAGGGAATTAGATTAGGAAATGAGACACTTAAAACAGTAAAAGAGCTTTGCTATTTGGGAAGCAAAACAACTGATGATGGTCGAAGTAGAGAGGACACAAAATGTAGACTGGCAATGGCAAGGAAAGCATTCCTGAAGAAGAGAAATTTGTTAACATCGAGTATAGATGTAAGTGTCAGGGAGTCGTTTCTGAAAGTATTTGTATGGAATGTAGCCATGTGTAGAAGTGAAACATGGACGATAAATAGTTTAGACAAGAAGAGAATAGAAGCTTTCAAAATGTGGTGCTACAGAAGAATGCTGAAGATTAGATGGGTAGATCACGTAACTACTGAGGAGGTACTGAACAGAAATGGGGAGAAGAGAAGTTTGTGGCACAACTTGACTAGAAGAAGGGGCTGGTTGGTAGGACATGATCTGAGGCATCAATGGATCACCAATTTAGCACTGGAGGGCAGCGTGGAGGGTAAAAATCATAGAGGAAGACCAAGAGAGGAATACACTAGGCAGGTTCAGAAGGATGTAGGTTGCAGATGAAAAAGCTTGTACAGGATAGAGTAGCATGGAGAGTTGCATCAAACCAGTCTCTGGACTGAAGACTACAACAGCAACAACAATATTAAGCAACATGGTTAGTTTAGTTTTGTTGGCATCGAAAGTACGCATTGAATGTTACTGTCTCACGTTATATAAATCTATCTGGTCGAATATTTTGTGAATTCAGCACTGCTATTGAAAGGCGAGACTGCAATCGGTTGGCCAGCGCCGTATGTGCTTTCTTGCCCTTCCTGGAGTGAGTCACTTCGCGGTTGCTGAAAGTGGGGATTTCGGCGGTAATTAACGGGACCGCCCTGCCCGGCTTAGCGCGGGTTCCATGCGGAATATAAACGGACCGCACGTTGAGTCCTTCCTCTGGTGGCGAAGCGGCGGTCACCATTACCTGCGGTCAGGTTTTCTCAACGGAGAGGGCAATCCTGGGCCGGAGTTTACGATAGACGGCGGGCAACGTCACGCCCGAGCGCTGCATACCGGGGTGTCAACTAGCCGATGTGTTTACGGCACCGCTGGGCGCAAGCAGGTGACACTTGTCAAAACAGTGCGTGCAGTGCTTACACACGACCCGTCCACCTGTGGCATCAATGGAGCAGAGAGTACCTTTACTCGACCCATGCAGTAGAGGACCACAGGGTCACTATAGGAAGCTTGGTGCGCTGCGATTGTGTACTACGCCGCTATTCATGGTCAATGGATGACGTTAGGTACCAGCAGAGCAGGCCAACACATCTACCCATTTGATGATAGTCTGGTGATAGCTCGATCGCCGTTGCAGAGGCTGGGCAAGGTTCTCTGTTCCCGAGGGAGCACACAGAAGAGCTCAGGACCTACCATTGATCACGCTTCAGCATACTGCTACGAGAACATTGCTTTGGCACGACTGCCCGCATCGAGAGTGAGTCCGCACGACCTGTCTCAGAAAGCGCTGTGGAACTTCAGTGGCAGGAAGGCCGCGCCTCGGGCATCAACAGTCTACGACCACAGGCAGCTGAGCTCCTGTCCCTTTTGCCCACGATGAAGGACTCCCACCAAAGTGTTCCCCTTACAAATATTGTGTTTGTGCAGTGACACGTATCAGTTTCGAGTGCAACGAATGCAGTAATATACTGTGTGATTTTCTTTCAGTGGACTCTAGAGTTATCTTGTCACCAGTAATTGTGTTAATTAAGCTTTTTTCACATTGAACTCTTTGGAATGACTCAATTCAATTTCAATTTTCGAATCTTGACGGATTTAAAAGGACAATAACAATTTTTGAATATGTGGTTGTAGGAGGGAACGACTTATGATAACAACATTCTAAATCTGAGAAGTAATTATTTGTCTGTTAAATAATTCGGTTTTTTGTATTCTTGACATATTTATGCGGTTTCAATCATTTTTTGCTTTATGTCTTTTATTTGTCATTGATTATTGTAATAATATTTTGCTTACTCCGTCCTTTATCTGAATATTATTACTTACATGATCATATTGATACTATTTTGATCACTGGAATCCAGTGTCCAATTTCTTCTGCGATGCTCTAGTACTTAATGATTTATTTTCCTCGTGGCAGAGATGTGCCAACTATTTCTTTACAAGGGGGCATGCAAACCCATTTACGCATTTCGTCTTTCAGCAAAACTACAAAAAAAAAAAAAAAAAAAAAAAAAAACCATGCGTACTGATAGTGTGGGAAGGTGTGTAAGGTAATCAGTACTATGTTGTTCTACAGAGAGAACCTACTCATTAATACTAATATAGACCAAATTTTATAGATCTTGCTCTTGAAAACGATTTCGTTACTTTAATTTTTAAAAAGATATAATTTATCTGGTGGGGAGACATTGGTCCTACTTTCTTTCGAGACCATTTACGTAAGGAGTTCATATTTACTCTAGACTGCAATAGCAATCGGCCAGATGGAAACCTTTTGTTATTATTACTATTTTACAAACATTGTGCATCACATCTTGGTGAAAAAAAGAAAAAAAAAGTTTGGAAAAAAAGAAGGCATTTATTTTGTTTTTATTTAGACTAAACAATTTTACGTACAATTTCTTAATGTAGTTTTCCTTTCGACACTTTGGGAAACAAATTCTTTTATGACATCAATAACATTAATTTTTCCAGCCCTGTTTTGATGAACATGAAGGAGGCGTAGATGGTGAGTCTCGACTGAGTCATTATTGATATCAGGCAAGTTTTAAGTCGTCTCAAGGCGCTCAATGACCTCTCAAAGAATGCTGACGAACTGGAATTGTCAAAATCAGAATGATGAGCCGAATGACTTCCTGAAAGAGTTCTTGAACCTTACTAGGTTCAGAAATAAGTTTTCTTCCAATTGAGGACACATTACATGGTTGTATAGCAGTCGTAATGTTTCGCAGCATTTCGGGCTGTATATGAAGCCTGTCCAGGTTAAAGTCTGTTGCATGTACTCCAAGCAATGCTTCCAAACGTCGTGTGGATGAAGGATGTATTTGGGAGGACTTAATAAGTATCCCTTCAACATGGGATAGCGGCTTTAGATCCTCTTGGTTGAACCCTCGATCAATCTCATTCAGAAGCAGATCAAGAGTTTCAAACAAATCTTTCCTAAATTTTTGTTTTTGAGACAATTCGCCGGCCGCGGTGGTCTCGCGGTTCTAGGCGCTCAGTCCGGAGCTGCGCGACTGCTACGGTCGCAGGTTCGAATCCTGCCTCGGGCATGGATGTGTGTGATGTCCTTAGGTTAGTTAGGTTTAAGTAGTTCTAAGTTCTAGGGGACTGATGACCACTGATGTTAAGTCCCATAGTGCTCAGAGCCATTTCTTTTTAGACAATTCTTTGGGAACAGACGGTGTTTCTGTGTGTTGCAGTTTCGCTGATAGTTTTCCTGGCCGTGAGATATTTGGGGTTTTTCATATCTTTGGGTTTCTCTAACAGCATATCAAATGGGTCTGTAGTCCTAACATTTGCAAGAGCTACTCTTAGAACTTCTACAGAATGTTTCACTCTGGTTGCATTAAAATTTGGATTCTGTAGAGATCTGGCCAGTTCCTCACACAGTCCAAACACTTCAGATGCTACTGTTATGTTGTTGTTGTTGTGATTTTCAGTCCAGAGATCGGTTGGATGCAACTCTCCATGCTACTCTATCCAGTGCAAGCTTTTTCATCTCTGAGTAGCTACTGCAACAACCTACGTCCGTCTAAATCTGTTATAAAACAGTATAACAATAAGCTTCTGTTATACAAAAAATACTTTCAAATTTTTCGAGAAACGTCGCATAGCAAGGACTGACCTTCTTTCATGTCCAACTGACTTCGGTACATTCAATATTTCGGCCGCCGTTTTCTGAACCCGCCCATAGTTTTCCGTGAAACATGTCAAAGGTTTTACTCTTACAGCCCATCGGATGTGACACATCGGCGTCAGTCAAAAAAAAAAAAAATGGTTCAAATGGCTCTGAGCACTATGGGACTTAACATCTGAGGTCATCAGTCCCTAGAACTTAGAAATACTTAAACCTAACTAACCTAAGGACAGCACATACATCCATGCCCGAGGCAGGATTCGAACCTGCGACCGTAGCAGTCGCGCGGTTCCGGACTGAAGCGCCTAGAACCGCTTGGCCACTCCGGCCGGCCGGCGTCAATCGTTGAGCTTTTGGATTTGGATTCGTCTCATGGACACCGTATGGTAGCACAGCATCTGCATACACGTTTTTCCTTTTTGCGAATTCTAGAGTTATATTTGAGCTGTCTTTCACAGTTACCAGTACATCGCACAATGGATCACAGCTTCTTGAAACTTCCGGTAGTGCCAGATCCAAACAATGATTGCTGCAGTGGATGTAGCAACTCTTTGTCAGGTCTTGAAGAAGGATTTACTTCGCACCTTTGTTCCTCCAAGACATATTATCTGGCCATCGAAACAGTCGGCGCGTAGAAACTCAGTTCCTAGTGACAGTCTTAGAAGGATGTCTATAATAGTAGTTGTCAGCGTTTGCGCCTTGGAATGTGGCGGACTACATAAACCCATCAAAAGTTTTTTTTTATTTCGAGCGTGTCAGGATCAACATAATGTACACAAAGACTGAACTGCTCCTGGCCAGCCACGTCCCTCGCTGAATCTACTATAATTCCGTAAAATGGGGAATGTATTTGCTGTACAATTTCTCCCTGGACCATGCGAACCATAATTTACAGTACGTCTTTTGTATCGCTGGCACCAACCAAGTGTCACGGCGTTTCAGCCATATCTTCAGTTCTGCCACATCATTCTTCCTCTCATCGAACAGTCTCATGAGGTTCCCAGCGACCGTTTCATGACTTCTCAGTGCGTTTCCTGTTCGACCCAGAAACCTGGGTGAACTGATAATTATTAGTAACGCGGTTCTAGCTTTCTCCTGATAGATCAGCAGATGTCGCGGGAGTTGGGCAATTACAGGTGTGGTAATTTCACGTTGTTGAAATATTGCGAGAGACTCTCGATGAAAAACACGCTTCTCATGTATCGTGAACTTTTCCGTAGATTTTTTCCAGTTACAGGAACCTTCTTTAAGAAAAGCCGTCTCTTTCTGTGGTCTTCTATGGTTTACTAAGCGGATGGACTGAATGCAGTCATAGCGAAAAACACTGCCACTCTTTTATTCATAATGTAGCCACGGATATGCCACTGCGACAAACCATTCCGATTAACAAGATCTTCCCTTCCCTTGCGGAAACTTATGCTCCTCTGATGGGTGAAATTTTGTTTCAAAACCAGGTATAATTGACATAGAGCCTATTGTGTTTTCATGTGAGTATGGGGTAAAATAAATGTAAATGTCGTGTGACTAGGGCCTCCCGTCGGGTAGACCGTTCGCCGGGTGCAAGTCTTTCGATTTGACGCCACTTCAGCGACTTGCACGTCGATGGGGATGAAATGATGATGATTAGGACAATATAACACCCAGTCCCTGAACGGAGAAAATCTCCGATCCAGCCGGGAATCGAACCCGGGCCCTTAGGATTGACATTCCGGACATTCCATTGCGCTGACCAATTTTCTTTTTTTTTAAGTACGTGGTTCGACCGAGATTCGATCCCACGACCTCTGGGTTTCCACGCACCATTTTACCTCTAGACCTTTTTTTATTGAACAAACTAACAGTACATATATATACACAATGCAACGGTTCTTCAAGGTACAATTTAAACATATACAAATTATTGTTAGTTTAACAAAAATATTAGAAAAACATAAATGCAACAAAATATAACACTTTTTTATGCATGAGAACATGGATAAGAGTGTTGCATCATGTGACGAGTAGGCATGGCACACCCTAACTTTGAGGGGGGTCAAGAAAGCCGCTGCGAAGATAACCGGCAAAAGTTTGTCGGTAAGATGGTTTTCGGGTGAGGGTGCTATGCGCGGTCACAACTTTGTACCAGAAGTCGAGGAACGTATGCGGACCACTCTGAAAGAGGTACTGTAAAGCTTGTCCTCGAAACCAGATGAGTGTATGGTGCTTAGCAAGAGGGTAGTGGAATGTCTCGGGCAACAACAAGAAATCTGGTGTAACCGTCGTTAGCGGGGCACGGAGGTAAAAGCCTACGATTCGTAGGATGAGGAGCCAAACGTTTCGATTTAGGGGGCACATAAGACGGTGCTCGTCGGTGTCTTCGAGCTGACAGTCAGGGCAGAGTGGGGAGGTGGCCAGTCCTACGCGATAAAGTTGACTATTAGTCGGGAATTTGCCATAGACTAAAGCATACCAGAGTGCAGACACAGACAAGGGTAAAAAGGGTGCATGCACAGCCCCCAAACCGTTCGCCAGTTAATGTGAGGGTGCTGTAGCACCATGGGGTCGCAAGGGTTGGACAGCATAAACAAACGATAATAGTCTTTTGTACGAGGAGTACGGGTGGCTGGAAGATCGGCCCAAACGTAGCTGAGTTCTATGAAACAATTAACGACATGGTACAATAATGGAGAAATAGGTGCCACATTGATCGGTGGATCGAGAGAAGCTGGTCAGAGGATATCTAAGAGACTGCGTGTTAAGGACGGGACCGGCCCCAGCCGGTGTCGCAACATAGTATGGACAAAGAGTGCAGAAGATCGTGCCTGCACGTTGATGAGTCCGAGGCCACCTTCTGCAGGAGGCAGTGTCAGAGTGTTTTAACGGACTTTGAAAAGTGCCCCTGCTGACACGAAATATCCAAAGGGTGATTGGATGCGGCGGCCAAGGAGTAACGGCATTGGGAGTATCTTGGCGACGTGTAGCAGTTTAGGTGCGACATACATGTTGACATAGGACACACGTTGGAATTGGTTTAAGTTACGGTGCACTTGACCGCGAACATGGTGCCAAAACGACTGCAAAAGCCGCCGGTAAGCAAAGACCACTGTGTGGTGTACGGAGCTCGTAAATTCGATACCCAAGTAACGAAGGGTGGTACTGACTGGGAGTGGGGTCGGCACCATAACCGGGAGGCCACGCCCAATGTGCACAGTAGTAGATTTGCGTACAATAAGAATGCTACCCGAAATACGTCCATACTGGTGGATGGCGTCATTGAGTTCTGTGGAGAGCAGGTGAGGAGGAGGAGGTCGTCCCCATAAGCCCTGCAGTGAAAGGTGCAGTCACGTAAAGTGAGACCCTGCGGTCTAGAGGTAAGACCAGTGATGAGGGGTTCAAGTGCAATGGCATATAGTAAAGTAGACATAGGGCATCCTTGACGCACAGAGCGGCGTATAGGAATCGGTCCTACAAGCCTCCCATTGACTTGTACCATCGAAACCGCAGGAAGCAGTAACCGGCTAATGGCATCGACAAAGAGTAATGGGAACCCCATACGTGTCGCCACCATGAGGAGGGATGGGTGTCGAATGCGATCGAAGGCACTCGTGAACTCGATGGATACCAGTGCCGCACGAAGGCGACAAATTGACGCCAGCGCGATGAGGTCACGGCATTCTCCTAGGGCTGTTTGTAGGGTGGCCCCACAACCACGTGCAGTCTGCTCTGGTGAAAGGACCGTAGGTAAGACGGTGCGTAAGGGCGCTGCTAAGAGGCGTGCATAGATTTTATAGTCTGCATTCATTAATGTAAGGGGGCGATATGCAGAGACATGAGACCCTCCCTTCGGCTTAGGCACAGGTAGAAGAATGCCAGTGACGAATTCAAGTGTAATTGGGAAGGACGGAGTAAATAGTTCCTGAATCATTTCCGTCCAGCGAGGAAGCATTAATGTGGCGAACGCCCTGTAAACTCTACGGGGAGACCATCCGGTCCTGATGATTTGTTCTTGGCCACCTTGTTGATCGCATCTACCACCTCTTCTGCGGTGATTGCACATATCATGGATGTTGACTCAGTTACGGCGAGGGTCCGATCAGGGGGAGGATGGAGATCATCAGGAATTAGCTTGCCATCGGTTCGTAGACATGAAATTGGCGATAATGTTCGGCAAAGACAGACACCACTGCCGCCTGTGTTGTGTGGTGAACATCATCAGAGATCGTGATGTTGGGGACTTATCGGATGCGGCATGGATTGTGGATGGCGTTTCGTCGTGGAGGAGGTCCTGTCGTCGGGAACGCATCACTGCACCATACAGTCGTGTACGTTGGAGAGAGAGGAGACGAGCTTTAGTACACTGTCGTTCCCTATGGGTTTCAGTTGATGGAGGGAGCGCATCGAGCTCATGGAGGACGGCGTAGTGAAAATTTGTGGTGTCTCGATGCCATGCTGCTGCTTCCTTGTCACATTGCACGAAGACCTTTCTGATCGCAGGTTTGGCACATTTGAGTCACCAGTGGAACGTGGATGTGTACTGCGGGAGGAGTCTTCCGCAAGATGCCCATGTAGTGGTGTAAGTAGGCTGTTTAGGTTCTTATATTGGTAACGACGCCGCCACGTAGCGCTCTGTATGAAAATCACTGGCTGTGCTGTGTGCAGTCTGTGGCTGGCTGGCATTGTTGTAATATTCGCCATTGTAGTGTTGGGCAGCTGGATGTTAACAGCGCGGAGCGTTGCGCGATTGGAGGTGAGCCGCCAGCAGTGGTGGATGTGGGGAGAGAAATGGCGGAGTTTTGAAATTTGTAAGACTGGGTGTCATGAACTGCTATGTATATTATGATTTTTCAACACTATTAAGGTAAATATATTGTTTGTTCTCTGTTAAAAATCTTTCATTTGCTAACTATGCCTATCAGTAGTTAGTGCCTTCCATAGTTTGAATCTTTTATGTAGCTGGCAGTAGTGGCGCTCGCTGTATTGCAGTAGTTCGAGTAACGAAGATTTTTGTGAGGTAAGTGATTTGTGAAAGGTATAGGTCAATGTTAGTCAGGGCCATTCTTTTGTAGGGGTTATTGAAAGTCAGATTGCGTTGCGCTAAAAAATATTGTGTGTCAGTTTAAACACAGTCATGTATAAATTTTTCTAAGGGGACGTTTCATATGTCGACCCTTAGCCGAGGATACCTCACTGGAATCTTCTGATTTTTTTCTTGTAGTCTGTGTAATTAGTGTAGCTATTGTTTATTGCTAGCGCGTAATTGTAGAGAGAATCTCCTTTGTAGTTGCAGTCTTTCATTGTTGTTGTGGCATGCATGTAGATTTGCACCCAGTATTTCGCAGCTGCGCTTGCAATTAACTAGATATTATTTTCAGTGCTATGTTAATGTGTTTTCTTATTTTGCTCTTCAAATTGTGCTTTTCTGTGTTGTCGTGTGAAATATTGTGAGATTAATGGCGTGTGAAAAACGTAATACTAGGCTCCAAAGTAAACTGAGAAATGACAGTGAAGACGAAAGCAGTGTGTTAGCGCCGCCAAGTAATGAATTAACTAATGTTCAAAGTAGTAATTTGGTAATTGTGCATAGGGAAATGGAGCGGGCTGCAAATAATGGTGTAGGCAGTGAAACAATTAGTGAACAGGGAAGAATTATCGATCGATCGGTCGGCAACAGCTCGCCTCAGGAATCCGAAATGACAGGACACAATCTTGCAAATACTGTAGATTCAGGCTTTGCGTCCTCACCGTTTTCTAAATTAAGTCAAGACACATTTTCTGCTTGTCAAAATGTGAATGTTGCTGGTGCAAATTCACTGCCGAAAAGCACTGAGGAACATGTTTCAGACACCAGTGCATTGTTATTACAATTAATACAACAAATGGGACAAACACAGCAAGAGCTTCAAAAGTTAGACACAATGGAACAAAATCTTCGAAAGTTAGACACAGTGGAACAAAATCAGAGACAAACACAGCAAAAGCTTCAAAAGTTAGACACAATGGAACAACACCAGAGACAAACACAGCAACAGTTAGACACAATGGAACAAAATCTTCGGAAGTTAGACACCACACTTGAACAAACACGTGAAGATTTAACTACTGAGTTACATAACATTGAATCGAAATGTCAAAAAGTCTGTAATGACGTAAAAACACAAATTTGTGAGCATTTCCAACTTATTTTTTCGCGTCATGAAAATGCATTACAGAGTCACGAAGCAGCCATAAAAGAACTGCAAACCATTGTTCATGAAAATCATGAGACCTTGTGGGCTAAAATTGACTCAGTTGCATCTACCGATTCGGTTACGCAACTTGCAAAAACTCAGGAAAACTTAAAGGACACAGTAGATACGATTTCAACACAAATGGACACTCTGAAACTTGGTTCAGAAAAACACACAGAGGAAATAATTTCACTATCGGATAAAGTAGCCGAACTTTCAGATCAGTTCACTAACTTATCTACAAAGGTAGATGATGATCTGAATGACACAAGACCTGTAGCCTTCACGGACACTGAAGAGTATGAACAAATTAGAAAATTCAAACAAAATCAAATCAATACACAGTACAAAAGAGAAATCCGGGAAGTACAAGATCAGTTGGCACAACTAATACAAGAATTACATATTTCAGAGGACACTCGCGCTCCAGTACAGGAAGAGGGACATAGAAATACGGAACAACCACAAAATAATAACACAGGACATTTCGGAAATTATGAAAGAAATTGGCAAGGTGCACCGAATTTTGAAATGGAACCGCCGAAACGACGTAACAATGACCGATATGCGACTCGCTGACATGATGATTTTGACTATAAGCTGTTCATTACTACACGTAAATTTAAAACATTTACGAATTCTGGCAACGACATTCATCCACAAGCGTGGCTCCATCAATTCTCTCATTGTTTTCCTCCCAACTGGTCGTTAGAGCACAGATTAGAATTTATGTGTGCCTATTTAGAGAATGAACCAGATGCAAGAATGCGATCGGTCATTCATGATTGTCACAGTGAAGGAGAGTTTTACCATGCCTTCCTCTCAGCGTATTGGTCTCAAGCTACACAAGACTGAGTAAAACAAAGCATCATAATGATGAAACATTTCGAACAATCTGAATTTTCCAGTCTTGTGAAATATTTTGAAGACATGTTGCACAAGAATCAGTACCTGTCAAACCCATACAGCCCCTCAGAACACATCCGCATTTGCTTAATCAAATTACCTGAACATTTACGACATATTATTTTGGCAGGACGTTGCAAAGACGACATTGAAGCTTTTTAGGGACTCTTACAAGAATTAGAAATTGACACTGACAATCGCGGAACGTGAAAACTGGAACACAATAATTACAGGTCACATCCGTCGCAATTTCACGATGAAAGAAATAATAACTGGACACGACAAGGCTATTCTCACAACACAAATCGTGACCAAAACAGACACCACCCATATGACAACCGTTGGCAGAGTAGTAATAATTATACGGAAAGATCACCTCTCCGCGGTAGTAACTATCACAGAGACAATCAGAGAAACAGACAATTTGGGAACCAAAATATTTATTATCAAGTGAAATAGAATAACTTTAGACACAACGGTCCAGCGCGCAGTTACGATTCAGGGAGAAATTCTCCACCACGTGACCGACAAGAAAGAAACTATGGAATCTACCGACATGACGACAGACGATATGATCGTAACGACAGACCTGAATTGCATCAGAACTGGCGGGATTCAAACAGAGCAGGGCCCTCTCGACAAGGTGAATTTTCAGAAGTGAGGTCTCCAAATCCCAATAACGACACGCGCTAACAAAGACACAATAGGCAATGACTCATACCGCTGGCAGCCACAAAACGTACTTATGAAACTGACGACGCAGCTGCCGTAGCTAGTAATTACGTAAAAATGGAAGACATTAGGGACATCTTACTCCAGGAGCACGACGTAAAACATAACAACATTGCATATCCTGTGATTCACATTACTGTAAATGACCTAAAATTTACGGCAGTACTTGACTCTGGCAGTCCCATTTCAGTAATTAGTGAAACAGCTTTTAGCAAATGCAACAAATCGAACGATTGTCCCACACTTCCGTTACGTAAGATTAAATTACAATGTGCAATCTTTGGAAAAAGTGTAGATGTACGCCAACAAACCAACTTAGAATTCTTTTGTCAAAGCTACAGCATCTCTATGAACTTTCTTATTGTTCCATTATTGTCGATGGAAATTATATTGGGAGTAGACTTTTTGAATGAATACAAAGTAATCTTAAACTTTCACGATGCTGAAATAAGTTTAGAGAAAGAAGATAGGTCAATAGCTTTGAAATTTGAAGATTGGCTCTCAAACCATGACGAGGAAATTAATTGGCTTTACCTTCTGTTAGACAACAGTTCGGAATTTTCTACGGAACTAGACACTAACAATCACTCTGCAAGTACTGACAGGGATGATATCGACAGCATATTTGAAACTAATGAGTTAATTCAGAATAAAATTCAAACAATTTAGAATTGTAATGACACTGATAGGCAGGACCTTTTTGAGATTTTACAAGAACATTCCACAGTTTTTGCTCACAAAACAGGAAGAATCAAGGGATTTCAATACCAATTTCGTGTTCGAGAGCATACTAAATTTTGTGTTAGACCATACGTAATTCCAGCACATTATAGGGACCGTGTTAGAACAGAAATACAATCTATGCTTGCCGAGGGCATTATTGAGCCTGCAGTAAGCTCATACAACAATCCATTACATGTAGTTGAGAAGAAAAATGGATCGATCAGGCTTGTCTTAGATTCGAGACAAATCAATACTATCATTATTCCTGAAACAGACAGGCCGCAAACGTTGGAAGAACTTCATCAAAATTTTAATGGTGTAAAAGTGTTGTCTTCCATTGATCTCAGATCCAGCTTTTATCAGATCGAACTTCATCCACAATGTAGAAAATACACAGCTTTCCTTTATTTCGGCGTTTGTTATCACTTTCGGAAACTTCCTTTTGGTTTGAACATTTCTTCAGCAGCATTCATTCGCGGGCTAAATTCCATATTACCTGAGTTCTTAAAACGTCATATCACCTTATATGTGGACGATATTCTGATAGCAGAAGCCTCATGGGAACAACGCAATCGCATCCTCAACAGCGTGTTACATATTTTTGCAAAATCTGGAATTACAGTTAACTTGGAAAAGTCTGAATTCGGTAGGTCAAAGGTGAGGTTTTTGGGACATATTATTTCTTCTGAAGGCATTCAGCCGGACCCTGAAAAGCTAGAACCAATCAGAGCCATTCCAGTTCCATCCACAAAAAATCAAGGCCGCAGTTTTCAAGGTCTCGTAAATTTTTACCGTTGTTTTCTGACTATGCAAATTCTTGTTACCAAAACTTTGTTCTCTCACTGGAAAAAATACTATTTGGAACTAGAACGAACAAGCACAGTTGGAATTCAATTCTTTGAAAGAATCGCTACTTAACGCGCCAATACTAGCTCATCCAGATCTGTCACAAGATTTCTGCCTTAGCACGGATTCTTCTAAACACGGTCTTGGTGCCCATTTATTCCAAGAAGCCACAGAAAATGACACTACTGTTCAGAAAACCATTGCTTTTGCTAGCCGAGTGCTAACAAAATCTGAAAAAAATTATTCCGTTACTGAATTAGAAGCTTTAGCTATCGTTTGGGCATTTAACAAATTCCATTTCTTTCGTTCTGGTAAGCACGTAAAAGTATACAGTGATCATCGTGCATTACAATTTCTTATGTCTTCAAAATTAAATCATGGCAGGTTAAAACGTTGGGAATTGTTTCTGCAAGAATTCCACTTCACAATAGTCTACATTCCCGGCAAGGAGAACATTGTTGCAGACGCACTGTCACGCGCACCGGCTGGGCTTGAGAAAAGTAACACAGAAGGCAACCTCGAGAAAAATTTCAGTGTTCTTTACATTCAGAAAGTCGCCTTTGAAAACTTCATCACCACATCTTTAAAGGACATTGCTCATGAACAAGATAAAGATCCGATTTGGAAAGACATCAAAAGTAAATGGCATGAAAAGACACACACTCAGATTCGGAATTATTACCTGGTTAGAAACAACATACTCTTCAAACGCTGCACTGTTGATGACAAGTTATGGGTACTTTGCATTCCAGACGATTTTGTTAATAAGCTCATTTGGTACATTCATTTCAGCTACGCACATTTTGGTCCACGAAAATGTTATCATATTCTTCGAACGACTTGTTATTTAAACAATATGTAAAAGAGACTTCGAAGAGTCTTGTCTATTTGTAAACTTTGTCAAAAGGCGAAACCATCTACTATCTCACATCGTGCTCCGTTGTTTCCTATTATTCCTTCTAAATTAAAAGAATTTGCTGCTGTTGATCTCTTGGGACCGCTTGTCAGAACATTTAATGGATTTTCGTATGTTCTAGTCGCTGTTGAACTTACTTCAAAATTTGTTTCTTTCACACCGTTACGTAAAGCCACTGGACGGTCTGTATCCAACGCCTTTGTTAAAAATTTCTTACGTGAAGTTGGCCACGTTGCTAAAGTCATTTCAGATAACGGACCGCAATTCAGATCTGCTGTTTGGTCACGCATGTTTCGGAACCATAAAATCAAACCTGTTTTTATTTCATTGTACTCACCACATTGTAACCCTTCTGAACGGATTATGAAAGAAATCAATAAGCTTTGCAGACTTAATTGTCACAGAAAGCATCAGCATTGGGACAGATATTTACACTTATTTCAAAATGTGCTGAATGAAATGCCTCACGATTCCACTGCTTTACCATCTACTCTTGTACTGAAGAATGAAGAACCACCGAACAGAATCAGAGAGCTTGTACCTTTCCCAAATACACGTAATCTTCGACACAAAGACATAATTGATTTGGCTCCTAAAAATATAAAATCTGCAGCAGACAAAAGGAGAAAACTACACGGTAAAGCAAATGCAAAGAAATTATATATTGGTCAGAAAGTTCTCATTAAAGCTCATTCATTGTCACATAAGAAGAAACACTTGAGTCACAAATTCTTTCTAGTTTACAATGGACCTTACAGAATCCGACGTATACCACATGATAATTGCGTTGAAGTTGAAACTCAGCGTACTAGGAAGAGTAAAGGTTTACACCACATTTCACATGTAAAACCGTTTATTGAAAGATAATCTACTTTTTAACTTCGTCTTTGCCATAAAACGTTTCACTTCACATTTCTAGTATGCATTGTCAGACTTAGAAACTGTTACCATGCAACAATGTTTGAAGTTAAATATCCAATCAAGAACCAAGAGAACTTATTTAAACAGAAATTACGAATGCATTGTTATAGTGAACAGACGTCACAGTGTTGTTGTGTGTGTACATTCTTGCTTGTTAGTTGCACGATTACATAACGATTATAAGGCTTACATACTTAGAACATATACTGGTACTGCTAATGAGATTTTAATGCAACATTTTGGTTTACTTGAAAATACATTCTGGATTTAAAGTACTTTCTGTGAGATACCAGATGACACAGTGGTTAGTTTATGTGACAGCTACACGATTTTATCACGACGCTGACAATTTACAATGTTGCTTTTGCGGTGTTTCTGTTTTATATCTGCACAGTTTTTCTGAGTTATTCTGGAAAGTAAAACATGTTTTAGTAGTAACCTTTGTGGTATAGCTACAATGAGACTGCCTTTCCCATAGCACAACAATACGTTACAGCACAGTACTTTCTTCATCACGGCAATAAGCGTAATAACTAAGATATCTATAAGCAAAGCATTTCACTTTTGTTTAGCATGAGGTGAGAACATTCGCTTCTGCAGAACTTAGCTTTCGGAGGACAATAACTACGACACTTCCACAGAGATTATCTTACAGCAAGACGCACATTTAGCGCTACAGGACACGTATTTGAGTGATTAATTTTGCACTTAAATCATTTATTTTTAAAGATATTTGAAGTACAATGATACAAAGGTTTTCTGTGATACATTTCATTCCATTGCTGTAATCTGTAACACCTGAGGGTATAATTACATTAATCCTCAGGGGGGTACACGCTTACTTTGTGTACCATGTGTTTGGCAAGCACAAGGAGCCCTAGCTAATATGGTATTTGCTTATACAACTTTACACATCGGTACCATATTTCTCTAACACACAAATTACACAGCTATCTGATCATTTAACTGAGAGATAAACATTTTTTTACTACATCAGTGACACGTTTACGCAATTACACAGTTGGGTAACTTCACACTTATGAAATTGTATTTTGTCTGTACTCTGTGAACTGTTCATATTTTTTCGGAACCATTGTGATACTCTGAGAGCTTTGAATGATGTATTTGGAAAGGGAGCAGGATTTTAAAGTACTTTTGAGGTAGATGACACTATTGAAATGAGCAGAGAATTTTTTTTAGGTTTTGACATTATTGCAGAAAGCTACGACGTTTTTGAGATTTGACTGGGGTGTTATGATGTTATTTTTACGATGACGATATGTATTATGCTGTTGAGGTATGTTTATGATCAATAAGATGATGCTACCGTAAATGAGGAATTTGATTATGCTACATATTTATTTTGATGAAATATTGAAGAAGTGTCGACGAATACGTATATGAATAATGGAAACCAAGAATCGTACTTTAAGAGTTATGAAATGTGTGTAAATGCGCGAATGTATCACAATGCCGACGAAAACTTTTTGAACACTGTTATATTCATAGGACTTTGTTTCTACACATTTGCAACGCAAATTTTCGACCTGCGAAATATTTTGTATGAGACTGTCACTGTAATGCAAACTGGTGTCGTAAATATTAAGTTAAGTGACTACCTTCACGTAATGAGTCGTGGGCACCCAGCTGTGCGACAGTCGCCTGGAAAAAAGCCAGTAGTGTGTGCCTTTCAGAGGCACAGGTGGAGAAAAAAAAAAGGGTCCTCGCTATTGACATTTCTTTGTAGAAAGCATCGCAAATACGACACGCTCAACCTTGAAAACATATGATAACACTGTGGAGCTCTTAATTTATGATATTTACTGAAATGCCTAATGAAATGACGAGAAATATTTTTATGTCTATACACCTGATTATGACTACTGTCTTTCTAGTTGAGAGATTTTTTTACTACCTTATGAAATGCCATATGGCTAATGAATGATGTTTCATGCCTTCCTTTGTACATATTTGCTCATTTTCTTTAATATCTAGTTTCTAGCTGCACTGCAGCATTGGTTATTATAAAATTTAATAGATGTACTAATATCACTATTTTCTGTCTACAGACCCAGTAAAGAATACGTTTATGATGTACTTTCCTAGAAAAAGAGAGCACAAATAGACATTTCCCTTCACAGGAATTGCATAAACAACTTTTTTAATGACTTGGTAACTTTCTTGCAGAGTAAGTTTTTGTGATGCATCACTCTAGTGTTAAGATGTGACATAAGTATTAAACATGGCCATTTTTACTGTAATATTTTTTCTGCTGGAGCCATGTCATGTTTAGATATAAGTTATTACATTTACTGCTGCTAGCTTTGCCAATTTGCATTTTTTATTGCTGTTTGTGTTAATTGTTTTGTGCTGTTGCATTGCCTCATCCCTTAGTTTAGCATCTGAGCTCAGTAGATTTAAGTTAGCTTAAGAGGGGGTAGACTATATAAGAGAATGAGTTGCGATGAATTGGAAGAAATGCATTGAGAAGTTATACGAAAAAAGTACAGAAAGCAGGTATAGGTAGGATTTTCTTGGAAATAAATGTTGAAGAGATAATGGAAAATAAATAATGAGGTAAGAAATGTGTGAACATATAAATACAGAAAGCATGCTTGGATAGAATTTTTTTGGTGGAAACAAATGTTGAAATAAGAGGAAAGATATATGGAATGAAGTTTTGGGGTGGACTGCAGTACCAAATGTCACACTGAAAACAAACCCTGTCCTGTATTTTTGTGTTATTACACTATGTGAATTTGTGTTTTTCCTGTCTTAATGTGTTTATCTGATAAGAGATATGTTGTAGAATTTTTCTAATAATGTGTTATTTACTTTGTAAAGATGTCTAGACATTATTTATTCAGTTTTGTTTTAATGCTCATGTGTGTAATTAATGTTTCTAAACTATTCTCATTATATTATATATTTACTTATGTCATAATTCCTGTAACACTGATGTATATGTTTATTTCTATTGTATTGTAAAGCCTGTATTACTGCAAATGTTATCTGTATTGTTACGTTCTTTAATGATGTATTTTGTACCTTTGTTATTGTATTCTTATGTTATAAAATTGCAATTTACACCAGTTCATCAAATTAAGTAACTTGTAAGTTACATTTCACTGCACATGTTTCTGTTGGTCATAGTATATGGACAATATGTGAGAAGAAGGGACTGTTAGTGTTTGCACGTGTGTTAATAATTCAGCAAGGGACTGGATAACAGCATTGCTGGCTCTAAGGACAATTCCAAAAACTTTGTGAGTGCACAAGTGGTGGTTTATGGACTTGCTATATTGTCCGCAAGACTCTTCGATGGTGATTGTGCACCTGCACAGTTGCAACAGATGGCTGCTGGCCGTCTTTACAAGGACGGCAGTGGGTCTGCATCTTTGATGGCTCACCAATACCATTATCTCTACAAGGACTATAGTGGGTCTGGATCTTTAATGGCCCACCAATACCGTAATCTCTACCAGGACTACAGTGGGTCTACTCTGTGATGACCTACCTACCAATATTCTCCAAAACTTCGACTGACTCTGCGGTGGGTTTGCTCTGTTGTGGCCCATTACCTGTCTGCATGCCGAGAGTCAGCACTGTCTTTCCGTTGGAAGGACAACACTATTTCTTCAAGACTGCATGGAAATCCACTACTTCTGTGTGCATTTACTTTTACTGCTCAGACTTTGAGAAAAACACTGCAATTTTACTGTTATGAACGATCAGGACTGTCCCTGTGGACTGTGAGAAAATTTTAGCTTTTGACCAACATTGTATCAATAAGAGTGTGCATTTGATTTCTTTGTTATTGTAATTGTGAAAAAATTACAACAAATATGTTTTGGCCAGCGCCCAAAACAACTTGTAAAATTTTTTGTGGGGAGCATGGGGGCTATGTAAGTAGGCTGTTTAGGTTCTTATACTGGTAACGACGCCGCCACGTAGCGCTCTGTATGAAAATCACTGGCTGTGCTGTGTGCAGTCTGTGGCTGGTTGGCATTGTTGTGATATTCGCCACTGTAGTGTTGGGCAGCTGGATGTTAACAGCACGTAGCAGTGCGCAGTTGGAGGTGAGCCGCCAGCAGTGGTGGATGTGGGGAGAGAAATGGCGGAGTTTTGAAATTTGTAAGACTGGATGTCATGAACTGCTATGTATATTATGATTTTTCAACACTATTAAGGTAAATATATTGTTTGTTCTCTATTAAAATCTTTCATTTGCTAACTATGCCTATCAGTAGTTAGTGCCTTCCGTAGTTTGAATCTTTTATTTAGCTGGCAGTAGTGGCACTCGCTGTATTGCAGTAGTTCGAGTAACGAAGATTTTTGTGAGGTAAGTGATTTGTGAAAGGTATAGGTTAATGTTAGTCAGGGCCATTCTTTTGTAGGGATTATTGAAAGTCAGATTACGTTGCGCTAAAAAATATTGTGTGTCAGTTTAAACACAGTCATGTATAATTGTTCTAAGGGGACGTTTCAGTGGCAATACATTGTCGGCAGTGTGGATCGTTAAGGGGGGAGGCATTAAGCTTCCAGTGACCTCTGCTGCGCCATACTGACTGAGGTGGCAAAGCCAGGGAGCGAATGACGGCGCAATGGTCCGAAAATGCAAGGGGCCGTCGTTCTGCTTGCGAGACTTCGTTGCCAAGGTGAGCAGAGACATAAAACCGGTCCAGTCTGCTCGCAAAATGTGCTGTATAATGTGTAAAACCGGGGGTATTGCCACAATTTTCTCCCAAACGTCCGCTAGATGAAAATCTTCGATTAAGGTGAGCAGCGCCAGGCATGGCGAATAACCAGGCATTTAGTCCTGCGGATGGAGGACGCAGTTGAAATCGCCTTCCATGATAAGGCGATCATAGCGCCCAGAAAACAGGGGCGCCACGTCATGTCCGAAAAAACTGGACCGTTGCTGACGGTTCGTAGAGCCAGACGGAGCGTAGATACTGATGACGCGCGTGTCGAAGATAGTAACAGTCAGAGGGAGGGATTATCGTGTCCGTGAGTGGGATTCCTTCGCGTATGTAGAAAACCACACCACGCCCTGATTGATTGCGTGTGGACGTGTATGAGTCGTAGCCGTAGACTGGTGGTAGTGTGGCAACGCGAACTTCCTGAAGAAGGGCGACGTCGACCTCAGAGGCCGGAAGCACGTCATATAGGAGCTGCAGCTTGGGTGCAGTGCCGATCTTGTTGATGTTCAGTGTGGCGAACCGGTACGTTCGTTTCAGTGGTGTTGGATGCGAATCTACCATCACCAAGGGGAGCATGAGGAGGGCACCGACAGTAAGTCCCGTCCCATCGTCTACAGTGCCTCACTTTTGATGTTAACAGGCAGCCTCGTCTGGGGGAGGCAACTCATCCGGAGGAGGGGGCGTACCTTCCTCAAAGTCGTCGGCCCATGCTCCTGTGCCGTGGGTCTGTCCACTGTCTATGGGAATTGCGTCGTGGTGAGAGAGATCTGGAGCTGTCGGCGGAGAGACAGGCGTCTCAACCTGCGCACCGATCGTGTCATTGAGCGTGGGGACCTCCATGGTGATCCCGTCCTGCGAAACGTCTTGTTCATCGTGAAAACTGTCTGCCGACCTCTGCGTGGAAATGTCGGCTGGTTGGGTGTCGTTTTCGTCGTCTTGGGTGGCGACGCTTAGAGAGCCCGTGGGTGAACGGCGACAGCGTTTGCGCCTACGTGGCGAGCGTTGTTTGCGCACATGTTCTTTAGTGTCGGACGACGGCAAGGAGGAGCGTCAACGTGGTTCGAAGGCATCTTTGGGTACAATGAATTGTCAAACAGGTGTTGTGAAGAAGTACTGGTCTCCTCAGCGTCCGGTGCGGGAGCCTGTTCGGCGGCAAGGTTGTCAGGTGGGACGTCTGCACTGTCCGTAGGTGGATGGGACGGTGGCACGTGCCGATCGGAGGGACCGGGTGACGGGCTGGACGAAACTGTAGACATGGCGAGAGCCGCTGCGTAAGTGACCGGTGGGGCGGTCATCATGAGTGTGACAGACGCTTCCGACAACGGGAGCTGCGTGACACGTCGTTGAATGCATTCAGACCGCAGATGACCTTCCTTCCCGCAACCGGAACAGGTGCGAGGTTGTTACATTATAATGGCACGGCAGCCCCCGATACCTAGATAGGAAGGCACGTGTTTCTGCAACTCGATGCGAACCTGTCTGACACCGTTTGGAACAGGATAGGTTTGAAATGGTACCCATCGTTCGGCGACATGTTCCAGAACGTTGCCATAGGGACGGAGCGCCGCGATGACGACGTCTGCAGGGAGTTCGAACGGCAGTTCGAAGATCCTTATCGTTCTTGTGTCGAGACCTGCGTGATTGACGGTAACGGGTCCGACGTTGCCGTCGGAATAACAGAAACGCACTCCACGTTTTGCCTCTTGAAGCACCTTGTCGCACGCTGCATCGTTGATCATTTTGACGTATACGGTACTGCTAACTATGGACAGGTGGATACCAATTAGATCGGTTGCTAGTATTTTAACTCCGTCGCGAATAAATCGTTCTACCTCCAGGGCCTTGGGCCGGGCGAAGTCTGAACAAAAGTTGAAACGTTGTATATTCTTCCGATAGTTGTGCGCCATGGTAGTCTAGAAGGAAAAACGGCGGCCGAAGTAAACACAAACACACGGTGCGCGCCTCGCCCGCAACGCTCTGGCGCGTGACCGCCTCGCAGCACTGCCGGCGGCAGACTGACCACTCAGCTACAGGGGCGGACATGAGAATGGGGTGTCTGCATGCTGTGACAGTCCTATCCCACAATTTTTATGTCCATCGCCTCTACGTGAAATCGTTAAGCATAAAAATGTGCAACATGACTTACCTCACACACATCATACTAACATAGAAATAGCTTTCAACAAGCAAAGTATATTAAGGATGAACACACAGTATAATAGCACAAGCATAGGAACAAATACTCATATTTGACCATAAAATATTTAACTTACAAGTGTCAATGTTTGTGCTTTCTTGTAAGTATATTACTACTATCAGACTGAGACTGGCTATTGACATGAGTGACGCTAATACACGCCGGCCGAAGTGGCCGCGCGGTTAAAGGCGCTGCAGTCTGGAACCGCAAGACCGCTACGGTCGCAGGTTCGAATCCTGCCTCGGGCATGGATGTTTGTGATGTCCTTAGGTTAGTTAGGTTTAACTAGTTCTAAGTTCTAGGGGACTAATGACCTCAGCAGTTGAGTCCCATAGTGCTCAGAGCCATTTGAACCACTTTGACGCTAATACAAACGATTTGAGATTTTTTAGTGCTACTACCACCTACAGAAAGTTTCTTGATAAATTTTTGTGAGATTTTGCAGTACCACACCTAAAATAACAAAATATTAATAATCATATATAAGTATCAGCCATGACCTATGGATCGTTGTACACATAAAAAGGGAACGAAATGTTAGATACTGAAATTTAAAAATGACGCTATAACTCACTAATAGTACTCCTATGCGTCTCAAGTAAGAGGAATCACTGTAAGCAATATTGAACGTCTATATAATGAATTACAAAAGAGGGAGAAAATCAGATCTTAAAGCAATACTGTAGAGCAAATGGAAGCCGGCCGCTGTGACCGAGTGGTTCTAGGCGCTTCAATCCGGAACCGCGCTGCTGCTACGGTCGCAGTTTCGAATCCTGCCTCGTGCATGGATGTGTGTGATGTCCTTAGATTAATTAGGTTTAATTAGCTCTAAGTCTAGGGGACTGATGACCTCCGATGTTAAGTCCCATAGTGCTTAGAGCCATTTGAACCATTTTTTGTAAATGGAAGAAGATTAAAATCAGACATAACAAACAAACTTGCACAATTCATACCAAGTCGACTGCGACTCATGGTTTATTAGAAGGAAACTTACATGGCAAATAAAATACTTTCAGCTGTAAAGATAATCTGTACTACCATATTTTTTCAGTAATGAACTGCTGTTTAAAGCACTGTGTTTTTGTGTTTATTTGAATTCAACTTTCAGTTGTTAAATCAGTTTAATGTTTGTAACGTTACATGTACTGCAAACTTGCTACTTTCTTTTGTAATCAAGACTTTAATAAATATGGCAAAGGTAATGTTAACCAGAACACATGGAGTTATAATATAAATAACAATAGCATTATTCATTCTTAACATCACAAGACAAAAAAATAGCTAAAGAAACGTCACACAAACATTTTCACTTGACAAAACACTTTCACTAATTTGGGGTCTATGGTGGACACAGTGATCAGCTGGCGATCGACACACGGCACTAACCAGAATACTAATCGCTTTATCTGACTTCATACACGTGAATCCGGGGTACGCCACATAAACTACGCCGTCCTCAAGCATCTATAATCTACCATTCCAAGAAGAAAAATATGGTTCGAAATGACAGGGTACTGAGAAACATATATTGGAGCCCTACGCCGTAGTGGCGAATACTTTACCTTTCTGCTGGTCAGAGCGGCACACCACGATGCGTTCGGCGACTGAAGTCATGGACGGCAGAATCTGTTATTAATGGCGCGCGCTCGAAAAATGCAAGTACGTGGTCTCACGGTTCGGCTAATTCAGAACACACGTACTTCCCTCTGAAGCCCTGATGCAGGTAGACCCGTTTGCTGCTCTGCAAAACCAATTTGACTCCATCCCATGACTATGCGTGACAGAATATGACAAATGTTTAGACGGCCGACTCAAGACAAATAAGTACACCCAAGCATCACTCGTGTGCGTGATGTTAGAAGCAGTACCTCTGATAGTTCAGAGGGTAACTGGCGCAGTCGTCCTTTGGAATTTTTTATTTGCAGATCTAGATTTCAGCTAGATTTGCCAATAAAAATTCCAAAAGACGACTGATACCTGAAATATATTATTTACAAGTCGATATAACAGTCGGTGTGTGCAACAGCCTCTAAATGGAGGGTAACCTGATGAAGAGCGTTAAGTACTGCCCACCATTTCATCATGATGTATGAAGTCAGATCGTAATAAAGATCAGCTTCCCTAAGAACATTGCCGGCCGGTGTGGCCGTGCGGTTAAAGGCGCTTCAGTCTGGAACCGCGTGACCGCTGCGGTCGCAGGTTCGAATCCTGCCTCGGGCATGGATGTGTGTGATGTTCTTAGGTTAGTTAGGTGTAATTAGTTCTAAGTTCTAGGCGACTTATGACCTCAGAAGTTAAGTCGCATAGTGCTCAGAGCCATTTGAACCTAAGAACATTAAGCGGCATGACACCAAATCAGAAGTGAGAGCCCTCAATCTCTCAGTACAATTTGTGATGAAACTGGTATGAAATACAGGGAACTCAAATCTTGTTTTCTGTGTATGAATGCTTTGCTCAGTGGCTGTATAACAGGCAAGAATGAAACCACACTCGCAGTGTATTAAAACTCTTCCAGAAGCGACTGTATATTTTTAGTTGCTGCTGTTTTTGTGACAAGTTTTATTGTGAACTTTGACTTGCATTATAGCACTGTAGGCCCACTTTTACTTTCATAAGCTAAAAATGCCCTTATCATACTTCTATATTATGATAAATAAAAACACTTCAGTATTTATTGTACAGAGAACTACTCATCCCTTTACGTACTATTATTCGCTGAAAATCTTGTTTCAGTGGCTTGAATTGTTTTTGTGTAGTGACTTGCCACACTGCACTCTGCATGGCGTGTAGCGACTTATCATGTGCGGTGTATCACCAACATATACAAACCACTGACTCGTCACTAGAAAGATACAGATTTTCTACCGCGATAAAAAATACGTTAGCTTCAGTTGGTATGCCGCACTGCATGACCTAAAGTGCACAAAACATGAAGTAGCCAGTGAGGTCATTCTTCACTGCAAATTCTCCAAATTACGTTGAATGAGCTATGGTACTTCATTTACAAACAGTGCAAAGATTATGACTAATAACGAAACTTCACTGCCAAGCACCAATGTTCAGCTTTAATATATCAAATTTTTTATGAAATCACATGACAAACGGCGCATAGTGAAAAGGAAAATCCCATACAAATCCAAAAACAGCATTTTCTTAATTTTTGTATGCAAATCGTAAAACGTTTTTCGAACAAACTAATTTCAGAAAAGGATGGATATTTGCCTCATTTATAGAAAACAGTGATCCATATGACAGAAGATTCGATTTCGGCCTCGGTTCTTTTGTATTGCAGTGCGAGTGAGTTCTCCACAACAGTTTTCAACAATAATACTGCGTCTATGAGCCAGGGATAACGAATTGCATTAATGAATCTCGATAATAAATCAGTGCGTACTAGACGTCAGGATAAAATTATCTATAGCTCCTAAGTAAACTGAGGGCTGTTTTTAGCATGAAAGGCATTATCCAAGCAATAATTGCCACGACTGATTGAGTGCATTGCTTATCTACTGTTGCAGGGTTGACTATGAGAAATGTGGCCCCTAAACAAAGCAGCGTATGTCAAATCATGAATGTATTATTTATTCCTATGTAACACAAATGAGGGATATTTGTAGCTAGCCAAATTAATTAAAATTTTCATACTGAAATGTGAATGTAGTGCGTATCATGAACTATGAACTTCATAACAATGGTTCCAATGGCTCTGAGCACTATGGGACTTAACATCTCAGGTCATCAGTCCCCTAGAACTTAGAACTACTTGAACCTAACTAACCTAAGGACATCACACACATCCATGCCCGACGCAGGATTCGAACCCGCGACCGTAGCGGTCGCGCGGTTCCAGACTGAAGCGCCTAGAACCGTTCGGCCACACTGGCCGGCGAACTTTATAACAACTTGCTATATAGTTATGTTCCGGAACATAGTCTCACTTTACTGATGCTGCAACAGCAGTGGACTTTCTCTTGTTGTGGAATAAAAGGATGATATGAGAACAGCGTCGTAATGCCTAATTTCAGGAAAAGCTGTGAGGGTTATGGAGGGATTTTCTTGCAATACTACACCTAGGTGAAACGCATGCGTCCAAGTACTAGTTCCGGCAACTTCAAGAATTATTCCGTTATCGATGCGATGTTATATGTACGTAGTTTGCACCTTTCAGTACGAGTTTCACTTATATTGTTACATAGTGAATATCGACACCTTTTTTGGTTGAACCTCTGCTCTGTTGTAGTGGTAGGGAATGCTTATTCACCGACCGTTGTTAGTTATTTCTGGAACATTTCTTCGCTTTTTCCTGGTTGAGTCCTTGGGTCTAACCTGTTTGCCAATGATACGGATAGTCGAACGAGTTCTGAGTATTCCAGTGTAGACCAAGGCAATGTTTGTCGCTTTTGCATTGAGATTCGGTGTCCCCTTTGACTCAAAAGCCTTTCCGCTGTATCGGAAAAAACTCAAATACTTTCGGGTACGCCATAGCTCCCCCTCCTCCTCCCCCTCCGCCCCCCCCCCCCCCCCCGCTTCCCATTGAGCTAGGAGATTTATGACAAATAAATGGCATAAAATAATTATCTACCTTTCACCACGAAGGTTCACTGATATCACCTTGGAACTGCAAATCAAATGTGTGTGTCTTCATCCCTGTATAGAAAATTGGAGAAAACTCACTGACTACACTGTACGCGTTTCACGTTCGATACCAGAGCAACAATGCGTGACAATGTAGCTACGGCGTGAAGGCATGGTGGTCGTGAAGGGAGGGGGAAAGGTGGGAGTGTTTGAAAGTTTTGCAGCGCCTGCAGATTTGCGAACGTATGCTGGCTTAGATTCAAGGGCAACCGAATTGTAAGTAACGAGGGTGGTGGTAAAAGAGTATACTATCACGCAGGTGTAGAGGATAACTGTTACCAACGTGGAGGGAGAACAAACTCGTTTTTTACAGTCAAGATTTCTGTCTTAAATCTGGCGCTCCTCCCACAAATTCGGCGCACTGGCCACTCCATAGCTCGCCTTTACATGGCCCTCCCTCAGGGCCCGACCAGTCTCAACTACTGTTCGAAAGTGCTATGCAGAATTTGTGAACATATGCTTAACATGGACTGTCCCCCATTAGGAGTCACAGACCGAAAAATGGGACGAAGGGAGAGGACAGAATGTAGTAGATGTTATGAGATGCTTCAGTCAAACGCAAAAATCGCTGCCAACAAAAATACTGATCCCATATTTCTTGACAGAGCATAGTTTATTCACTGGCTCTGCCTATAGATCAAATTAAACTCCAAATGAATTGGGGGGGGAGGGAGTAGAAACGGGGGGAGGGGGTAGAAACCGTGTCTCCCCCTCAGACTTTGAAGTAACGGAGGGGGCGACTGCCCCTTCTGCACCCCCGGTTAATACGCCGTAGGCTTATGGTGTTTGCTTGATATCATTTTTGCTTATTTTCTTTACTGAGGCACATTTGCATATTATTTGTGATGCAGATGTCGAGTAGTCCTGCAAACCTGTGTTTTGTTTGATATTCCATTGAACTGTCAAACTTGACCCATGAAGAGGGTGATATTTTTCTTCAAGTGAGAGAACAACACAGTGTCGAATTCAGTCTTGCTCAGCAAAATAAAGTTTGAATTAAATTCTAAAAGCAATGACACAAGATTAAATGATTAAAATGTAAAATTTTAGTGTTAAGTAATGTGTAGTAATGTGTTAGGTTACAGTGCTCTTAATTCTGAATTTGTTTTGTTTAAAACTGTTCGTGTTTTTGGAAAATACTTAATTTTTCAGCATTGCTAGAGTGAGTTAAAGTTTGCTTGCGTATGTCTTTGCATGGCAAAACCAGTCCCTGTACAATCTTTTCCCCGGAGATTGTGTGTGATGAAAGGTCTTCGTGTATCTCTGGCACCTCATCTTACAATGCAGTTAGTAAATTTCCTCCGGTATGAAAAGAGTGAGCGGCTGAGCGCGTTCCCGTCAGCCACAGTTTACACAGTGTGAATCGCCTAAAACTTGAACTGCAGATAGTGCTGTTGATGTGCTAGCCAATCATCCGATCGTAACAATATTTATAAACTGTATTTTTGTGTCAACGTGCACTGTTTTAAAAGGAACAGTGCCACTTGACGTTAACGGACACAAAGTGGGATAAAATAGAGTGTCAGTGGTGTCTGTTGCAGGATTCTAGTGCGAGTCGTTTACCAGAATCGTATTTTGAAAAATTTCCTCACCAACACTTGCATAATACTTGTAGTAGCGCGCACTAAAGAACAGCACAATTGCGTACACTAGTTATGTGGATTCTGACCAGAAACGCGACAACTGACCATAACACGTTGCGTTCAAAATGACCACCGGCAGTGGCAATACAGGTTTCCATTGTGGTATGGAACGGCACACGTGCTAACATTTCAGCGGAATTGTCCGAGCAGGCTGCAGCAATACATCGTTGTATAAAATCGGTTGTAGATAGCGTCTTTCAGCTCTTTCCATAAAAAACCTCAACAGGCGTCAAATTCGGGGAACGGGCCGGTCAAGTTACAGGTCCTCTGCACGCAGTCCAACGAAGACGCGCTGTAGTACTTGGTGCACTATGGGCTGGACTAGGTTCCTCCTAGTCTGCAGAGGAATGTCTTCTAGCATCCGTGGAAGATCATCTGTTACGAGGCTGCGATAATTATGCTCGTTCAGTGTTCCGTCTATGAAAAACAGGCCTAAGAGCTGATAGTTCACTATCCCACACCACACGTTTACAGTCCATGAACGCTGACATTTCACATGACGAAAGCCAACGGGGATTGTCGACGACTAATAGTGCATGTTTCGGCAGTTTACCTGGCCTTGATTGGTAAATGTGACTTCATCACTAAACAATACACATGATACACCAGGAATATTCTGTCGTTGCCCGTGTATAGAAGGTATCATGATTCTCATAATCGTTTCTATGCAGCTCTTTATGGATCATATGTCAATGCGTAGGCCATTTGTCTGACACTTGCCACTTCCTCGTGCGATTGCGCGAGAGCTAAGGTGCGGATCAACTGCAACAGCAGCAAGAACAGTAATTTCCCTCTCTTCTGTCATCATTTATTTTTCCCTGTTTTACGTTGTCTAGGTGTTGCACTACCACTTCCACGTAACTGGTTGAAGAGGTTGATAAATAATTGGCGATATGATTGACGTCTATTGGGATATCTTGCCGCATACACGTACAAGAACGAACTGCATTCTTTCTACACTCTCCATACATCACGAGCGTGTCGCCTATTTCTGCATTGGTAAATCCCATCGTCCACTTACGACCTACTGCTTGATCTGTCACACTCTCACTGACTAGGAAGTCGCAATGCATACAAAGATCACACAAACACACTGTAAGCAAACATAACAGCATCGTATCTACCAACTACGCAGGCTGAATGGCACAAAGACGTGTCGGTGTGTTAACTTTTCAAAATAAAATACCTCGTAAACGACTAGCACTACAATCCTGCAACAAACACTACTGACAATCTAATTTACCCTAGTCCATTAAATTTCGGGCACGCAGCCGCGCAAATAAAATTTCCTCCACTGATATTTCGGCCGCGTATCGTCCGGCCATCCTCAGAGTGAGTCACAAGACTGACGACAAGATGCTAAGCGCAGCCTTCTATGAACATGTGCTTTTATCATCTTCTTTTCAGTTTAATAGTGAATTTCATGAGCAGATTGATGGCGTTGCTATGGGAAGCCCCCTCTCCCCTCTGGTAGTTAATTTATTCATGGAAGACTTCGAGGACTAGGCACTGGACTCCGCAAGTTTTAAACCAACCGTCTTCTGGAGGTACATGGACGACACATTTGTGGTACGGCCGCACGGGATGGATGAATTACGTCAATTTCTTAAGCATTTGAATTCTATCCATGCTAGCATCAAATTTATTATGGAAATAGAAAAAGGCGGTTGCCTCCCCTTTTTGGATGTTGTCGTTCGCCGGAAGTTGATGACACATTAGGACAGGCCGTACATCGGAAACCAACACACACAAATCTATATCTTCATGCCAGTAGTTGCCATCACCCGTCACAGACCATAGGTGTCCTTAATACCTTAGTGTATAGGGCGCACTGTGTATCCGATAAAGACAATTTGCAAGAAGAGTTCACATACCTGAAGAACATTTTTAAATCGAATGGATTTTCAAAAAAATGGTTCAAATGGCTCTGAGCACTATGGGACTTAACATCTGAGGTCATCAGTCCCCTAGAACTTAGAACTACTTAAACCTAACTAACCTAAGGACATCACACACATCCATGCCCGAGGCAGGATTCGAACCTGCGACCGTAGCAGTCACGCGGTTCCGGACTGAGCGCCTAGAACCGCTAGACCACCGCTGCCGGCGAATGGATTTTCTCCGCAACAAATTCGTAGAGCATTCAATGCAAAACCTAGAATGCAGGTATGTGATGGGAAAGAAGATAGTAATTCCCTCAGATCTAGGGCGTTTTGGCCCTAAGTGGGTGCTCTTTCCTCGAAGATAGGCCGTATTCTTGAGAAACACTCTGTTAAGGTGATCTTCCGGCCCCACACGAAGATTGCAGCTTTACTCGGCTCTGTGAAGGACGGTTTACCGCTTCATAAACGGGTGTGTATCAGATTCCTTGCGGAAATTGTGAGAAGTCGTACGTAGGTCAAACAACACGCACCGTTCATGGGAGATGTGTGGAGCATCGAAGATACACACGCTTATTACAGCCAGACAAGTCAGCTGTGGCCGAACATTGTACTGATACAGGAGATTCCATGAATTGCAGTGATATGAAGATTTTAACATCCACCTCTTCCTTTTGGGAATCTGCCTTCAAGGAAACTATAGAGATTAGATTAGCTAATAATTTAATAAATAGAGATAATGGTTTTGATTTGGACAAACCATGGAATCCGGCTCTTGGGGTAATTAAACTGCAGAGAAGTCGTCATGGTGTCACCGCCGCCGGTCATACATCAATAAGCGTATCGAATGTCTGTACGCCTTTGCCACAGGCGGCGCATGTGTAAGCGTGTTTCTTTGCCGCCGACCAACATCTGTGACCCGCATGATCGGTACCGCCGCGGTGGAGCATATAAGGCCGCGCTTGGCATCTTGTCGTCAGTGCTGTTTCTCCTGTGCGTCGAGGGGTGTGATTTTAATTGTGTGTTGGCATTGTACTTAGTGTCACTGTCAGTGTTTGTTATCTGCTACGAAATCCGTCGATACTTTTATCCTCTGGTCATACTGTGCCTTGTGTTCTTTTAATTGTCCCAGTGTGTGGTTTTTTTGTGTGCGCTACTTTTTTACGGTTTTTATCTCCATTTTACAGTCGCCCCTTTTTTTGTCTATTGTCTTCCATGACGTTCCCCCTTTTTTATATCTATGTGCACCATGTTTTCTCCTTTGTATATTTTTAAATGTCTACTATTGTTTGTTCGATGTCTTTCGGCTGAAGAGTAGCCCATATGCTGCTGCCAGCCCGTCCCGATGGGGAATTGAAATACAAGAAAGGAAAAAAAATCTTGTCGTCAGTCTCGTGACTCACTCTGAGGATGGCCGGACGATACGCGGTCGAAGTATCAGTGGAGGAAATTTTATTTGCGCGGCTGCATGCCCGAAGTGTAATGGACTTTTCATTACGCCGCGAGAGGTTGAAAATGCACATAAATTACCCCTCTTTTAGTGTGTTAATGTCAACAGGCACTGTTTCATTTAAAAAAAGTGTATTTCTGCACAAAAAATACGCTTTATAAGTATTATTACAATCTGTTCATTGGCTAACAATACGGGCCCCTGACTACGAATCCATTCCGTGAAAACCACACATCAACAGCTCTTTCCATTTCCGGAATATTTGGGGTGCAAGTTTTAGGTGATTCACCCTGTATATTTTTCATATTTTACACTAAACTAGTTTGCTAATTGCCCAACCTAGATGTACTTGTGCTAGGTCTAACAAGTATGGTACTTCTTTGAGTTCCATTTTCATGTTCACAAAGCTCCTGCACCATATTTCACTGTACCTGTTCTTTCTTTTCTCTCCTATAAAAATGAAACGAATAAATGTGGATGTGTGCAGTTACGAATTTTCTGTACGTCACCGTCGAAACAGAGTAATCTGCTGCCGCGACAGTATAGCCAACTTTACTAGATGCTTCGTGGATAGCAAAGAGGTTTCTGTTTGCATTCGTCGAACCTTTTGTGAAAGTTGGGACCATGGAGGTAAGAATAGAGGGAGACGCCGTGACGTCACAGCTGTGAAGCTATGTGAAGCCGAGGGTAGCCATCTCAATCCGACCAAAACATTGCTGCTGTAAGCTTGTGTGCATAGGCTTGTCGCTCGCTTTTGGACTCGTGTGGTGTTCGGATGTACGAAACGTTCTGATTGTGATGCGAAATCGAAGGGAATAACATTTCATTTACATTTACATTTATACTCCGCAAGCCACCCAACGGTGTGTGGCGGAGGGCACTTTACGTGCCACTGTCATTACCTCCCTTTCCTGTTCCAGTCGCGTATGGTTCGCGGGAAGAACGACTGTCTGAAAGCCCCCGTGCGCGCTCTAATCTCTCTAATTTTACATTCGTGATCTCCTCGGGAGGTATAAGTAGGGGGAAGCAGTACATTCGATACCTCAACCAGAAACCTGGCGAGCAAGCTACACCGCGATGCAGAGCGCCTCTCTTGCAGAGTCTGCCACTTGAGTTCGTTAAACATCTCCGTAACGCTATCACGGTTACCAAATAACCCTGTGACGAAACGCGCCGCTCTTCTTTGGATCTTCTCTATCTCCTCTGTCAACCCGATCTGGTACGGATCCCACACTGATGACCAATACTCAAGTATAGGTCGAACGAGTGTTTTGTAAGCCACCTCCTTTGTTGATGGACTACATTTTCTAAGGACTCTCCCAATGAATCTCAACCTGGTACCCGCCTTACCAACAATTAATTTTATATGATCATTCCACTTCAACTCGTTCCGCACGCATACTCCCAGATATTTTACAGAAGTAACTGCTACCAGTGTTTGTTCCGCTATCATATAATCATACAATAAAGGATCCTTCTTTCTATGTATTCGCAATACATTACATTTGTCTATGTTAAGGGTCAGTTGCCACTCCCTGCACCAAGTGCCTATCCGCTGCAGATCTTCCTGCATTTCGCTACAATTTTCTAATGCTGCAACTTCTCTGTATACTACAGCATCATCCGCGAAAAGCCGCATGGGACTTCCGACACTATCTACTAGGTCATTTATATATATTGTGAAAATCAATGGTCCCATAACACTCCCCTGTGGCACGCCAGAGGTTACTTTAACGTCTGTAGACGTCTCTCCATTGATAACAACATGCTGTGTTCTGTTTGCTAAAAACTCTTCAATCCAGCCACACAGCTGGTCTGATATTCCGCAGGCTCTTACTTTGTTTATCAGGCGACAGTGCGGAACTGTATCGAACGCCTTCCGGAAGTCAAGAAAAATAGCATCTACCTGGGAGCCTGTATCTAATATTTTCTGGGTCTCATGAACAAATAAAGCGAGTTGAGTCTCACACGATCGCTGTTTCCGGAATCCATGTTGATTCCTACATAGTAGATTCTGGGTTTCCAAAAACGACATGGTACTCGAGCCAAAAACATGTTCTAAAATTCTACAACAGACCGACGTCAGAGATATAGATCTATAGTTTTGCGCATCTGCTCGACGACCCTTCTTGAAGACTGGGACTACCTGTGCTCTTTTCCAATCATTTGGAACCTTCCGTTCCTCTAGAGACTTGCGGTACACGGCTGTTAGAAGGGGGGCAAGTTCTTTCGCGTACTCTGTGTAGAATCGAATTGGTATCCCGTCAGGTCCAGTGGACTTCCCTCTGTTGAGTGATTCCAGTTGCTTTTCTATTCCTTGGACACTTATTTCGATGTCAGCCATTTTTTCGTTTGTGCGAGAATTTAGAGAAGGAACTGCAGTGCGGTCTTCCTCTGTGAAACAGTTTTGGAAAAAGGTGTTTAGTATTTCAGCTTTACGCGTGTCATCCTCTGTTTCAATGCCATCATCATCCCGGAGTGTCTGGATATGCTGTTTCGAGCCACTTACTGATTTAACGTAAGACCAGAACTTCCTAGAATTTTCTGTCAAGTCGGTACATAGAATTTTACTTTCGAATTCACTGAGCGCTTCACGCATAGCCCTCCTTACGCTAACTTTGACATCGTTTAGCTTCTGTTTGTCTGAGAGGTTTTGGCTGCGTTTAAACTTAGAGTGAAGCTCTCTTTGCTTTCGCAGTAGTTTCCTAACTTTGTTGTTGTACCACGGTGGGTTTTTCCCGTTCCTCACAGTTTTACTCGGCACGTACCTGTCTAAAACGCATTTTACGATTGCCTTGAACTTTATCCATAAACACTCAACATTGGCAGTGTCGGAACAGAAATTTTCGTTTTGATCTGTTAGGTAGTCTGAAATCTGCCTTCTATTACTCTTGCTAAACAGATAAACCTTCCTCCTTTTTTTTATATTCCTACTAACTTCCATATTCAGGGATGCTGCAACGGCCTTATGATCACTGATTCCCTGTTCTGTACATACAGAGTCGAAAAGTTCGGGTCTGTTTGTTATCAGTAGGTCCAAGATGTTATCTCCACGATAATTGCTCGAGGTAATTTTCGGATAGTGCACTCAGTATAATGTCACTCGATGCTCTGTCCCTACCACCCGTCCTAAACATCTGAGTGTCCCAGTCTATATCTGGTAAATTGAAATCTCCACCTAAGACTATAACATGCTGAGAAAATTTATGTGAAATGTATTCCAAATTTTCTCTCAGTTGTTCTGCTACTAATGCTGCTGAGTCGGGAGGTCGGTAAAAGGAGCCAATTATTAACCTATCTCTGTTGTTGAGTGTAACCTCCACCCATAATAATTCACAGGAACTATCCACTTCTATTTCACTACAGGATAAACTACTACTAACAGCGACGAACACTCCACCACCGGTTGCATGCAATCTATCCTTTCTAAACACCGTCTGTACCTTTGTAAAAATTTCGGCAGAATTTATCTCTGGCTTCAACCAGCTTTCTGTACCTATAACGATTTCGGCTTCGGTGCTTTCTATCAGCGCTTGAAGTTCCGGTACTTTACCAACGCAGCTTCGAGAGTTTACAATTACAATACCGATTGCTGCTTGGTCCCCGCATGTCCTGACTTTGCCCTGCACCCGTTGAGGCTGTTGCCCTTTCTGTACTTGCCCAAGGCCATCTAACCTAAAAAACCGCCCAGCCCACGCCACACAACCCCTGCTACCCGTGTAGCCGCTTGTTGCGTGTAGTGGACTCCTGACCTATCCAGCGGAACCCGAAACCCCACCACCCTATGGCGCAAGTCGATGAATCTGCAGCCCACACGGTCGCAGAACCGTCTCAGCCTCTGATTCAGACCCTCCACTCGGCTCTGTACCAAAGGTCCGCAGTCAGTCCTGTCGACGATGCTGCAGATGGTGAGCACTGCTTTCATCCCGCTAGCGAGGCTGGCAGTCTTCACCAAATCAGATAGCCGCCGGAAGCCAGAGAGGATTTCCTCAGATCCATAGCGACACACATCATTGGTGCCGACATGAGCGATCACCTGCAGATGGGTGCACCCTGTACCCTTCATGGCATCCAGAAGGACCCTTTCCACATGTGGAATGACTCCCCCCGGTATGCACACGGAGTGCATATTGGTTTTCCTCCCCTCTCTTGCTGCCATATCCCTAAGGGGCCCCATTACGCGCCTGACTTTGGAGCTCCCAACTACCAGTAAGCCCACCCTCTGCGACCGCCCGAATCTTGCAGACTGAGGGGCAACCTCTGGAACAGGACAAGCAGCCATGTCAGGCCAAAGATCAGTATCAGCCTGAGACAGAGCCTGAAACCGGTTCGTCAGACAAACTGGAGAGGCCTTCCGTTCAGCCCTCCGGAATGTCTTTCGCCCCCTGCCACACCTTGAGACGACCTCCCACTCTACCACAGGTGAGGGATCAGCCTCAATGCGGGCAGTATCCCGGGCAACCACAGCCGTAGTCCGATCGGGGGATGCGTGGGACGAGCTGGCCGTCCCCGACAAACCCCCATCCGGAACCCCACAGTGATGCCCATTGGCAACAGCCTCAAGCTGTGTGACCGAAGCCAACACTGCCTGAAGCTGGGAGCGAAGGGATGCCAACTCAGCCTGCATCCGATCACAGCAGTTGCAGTCCCTATCCATGCTAAAAACTGTTGTGCAAAGAACGTCTGAACTAATCTACAGAGAGCACAAACAAATCGACACAAAATTTAAACGGTTATTAAAATACAAGATTACCTAGTAAATGCAGTAATGCTGCTACTTGCGCACTGCTGACACACTGCTCGGCGGCGGAAGGAGACTACGCGATTTTACACTATTCAGGTACTAAAACGCGATGCTACAACTCTCAAATACTATAATACGCCAGAAATTTATAAATTAGACAATGCAAGTACCAAAAACACGCATTTCATGTGTAAGTTGTCTCGTTAAGTGTGATTTTACAGCTTCATTGTGAATGAACGTGTGCTACATCGGTACTTGTACTATAGTATGTTTTTCTCCTGTATGATTTTAGATTTCCTAAAAATGAAAGTCGGAAAGCTCTGTGGGAGAATGCCGTGAGGAGGAAGAATTGGCGTGCGTCTAATGGAGCACTATATGTTCTCAGAATGTCCGAGAAGAGGACATAGACCGAACTTCCCTTTCAACAGTAAGGCTCCGAGAAAATGCTGTACCATCAGTCTTCCCTACACACCCAAAACATTTGCAAAAGGTATGCTAATTCAAAGAATTAAATTCTTAGTTTTCAAGTTCACGTTTCAGTATAATACGTACGTATCGTCGATAATCGAGATGTTGAGTAACTCACTTTGTCTTCATCATGTACCAAATTAAAAGCTAACACTACATTAACTGGCGTAAAGTATAGGCCTAAACAGGACACTGTGTAGATTTGCCATTCTATGTACCGTATTTCTGTAAATATTGGTGGTAATGAACAGTGTTTCCCAGTAGTGTAACGTAACTGAAATGTCCCAGTACGTATTACAAACAAGATGTATTTATGGGGCTTTGGAGGGAGGGTATAGCTAACTTAGTTTTCAGTTTCTATTATTTAGTTTGTGATACACGTTTATTACTGAATTAACAAAATTGTATCGTTTACATTGAAGGCTAGCCATTCGTAATGCTACATTAAAAACTATTTTCAATCAGAAGAAACGCGGAATTTCGCCTTTACGAGATTTTATTTTAAACAAAAACTTTGAAACAACCAATCTGATGACGTTACATGCGTATATGGTGCAATTAGCGACTGTAATACACGCAGCGCTATA
Organism: Schistocerca americana; assembly: GCF_021461395.2. NCBI lineage: Eukaryota > Metazoa > Arthropoda > Insecta > Orthoptera > Acrididae > Schistocerca > Schistocerca americana. The sequence continues at coordinate 470,200,812 of NC_060122.1, read as the reverse complement.
GCACACTGGCAATGTTTTGGTTAGAGTGTCATGGCAGCGAGCCACGCCCCCATGGTTTCAAAACGTAGTACGGCTGGGATACGTAGCGCCATCTCCCCTAATTCTTACCTCCATGGTTGGGACACTACAGTAGGCCTGCTCTCTGGTCACTTCCTTGAAGGAATAAACCCTGGTTTCGCAAGGAGAGGTCTTCACTGTCTGGTAAGATCGCTTGCTCGGAAGATATTCTCCTCGGTAGTTCAGGTAATGTTTGAATTTGTGTAAGTTTTCGGTCTAACGGAGTCCCTAACTCTTTTCTCTCATAACTTATTAGTTTTGTTATGAATTTTTATTTTAATAAAAAGGGGTGTTGAATACTTTGGAATTTAGGTGATTCCGAGGCTATTGTTTGAAAACGTGGAGATGTGCTGAATGGTAATGATTCAGTTCAATCAGATTCCTATCTTCTAACCACAAATGCATGCGCATTATATGATATCACTGTAATTCTGCCATTGTTTCAATCTGTTTCATGTACCTCCCACTGTTCGGTACTTGTCTTTGTTCATTACCACATGTGTTACTTTTCATGTTTGAGAGCTTTCAGCTTTCACATCTTGTTATCTTTGTGATGAATTTAGTGCAATTCTGGTCCGTTTATCCTGGTATTCCTATTTCTTCTATACTTCCTTTCGGCAGTTACCACCACGTGCTCATGTTCTGGTTTGAGATTTTTCTGCTATAGCTTCTGTAATCTTCCTCTTCTACAGTACATTTAAATTAAAAGTCTTTTTAGTTGATATTTTAATCTTTGTTTATGTATTTCAACGGCAGCTTTAAATAGTCATTCCACTTTTAAAAGCGAGGGAGCAGCATCTGTTTGCTAGCCACATGTAGTCATGGTGCAGAACCTTTGTTCTTTTCTTTTCTCCCCGGTGTAAATCCATCAACTATATGTGGGTGTGAGGTGCGTGTATGGTTAATCCATCCTTTGACTATTCCCGTTCCAAAATCACGAATTTAGTAGCAGACTCAGAACCAAGGTTTAAGATTTGTCATGTATGGAACTAAACATGCATCAGGCACCAGCGATCGTCACATTTTATTTTGTTCAAAAGTGTTTTTAGTTAAGTTGTCGAAGTAAATGAATGTTCATTTTTACTTATAATTTTATTTAACCTCTCCATTATTCAAAGTCACCCCCCCCCCGCCCCCCCCCCCCCCAGACCATCTCTGATCCACGGTGCAGCCTACAGCATTTCCTTGTGCAATAATTGAATACCGGACACTGTTATTCATGAATTATGAAGGGTAAATAGGTTGGATCTTACATTCTTAACTGCATCCTTAACTCACGATGTGTGGTCTCTCAGACCGCGCGAGAATTTTCGAACACGCTCTCCAAGGCCAGTTGTGGTGGAATGCTTCTATACTCCCCTTACTCCCCTTAAATTGCGAAGCCTACGATGTTTTGTCGCCGATTGCGTTATCGCCATCGGTGTTTATTGGAAATTTGTGGTAAGTTCCTATGGGACCAAACTGCGGAGGTCATCGGTCCCTAGGCTTACACGCTACTTAATCTAAAATCTAACTTACGCTAAGGACAACACACACACCCATGCCCGTGGGAGGACTCGAACTTCCGACGTGGGTAGCTACGCGCACCGTGTTTACTGATCGAGGGCAGGAGGTAAAATTATTTTATGTTTCCATGTTGTAGTTTTTCTCATGAATGCTGGTTAGGCCGGTATTACACTATCAAATTTCTTTGTCAAAGATTTGATCAAAGATGTGATCAAATATTCCGTCAAATATATTTGACAAAGATCTTTGACGTAACGCTAGAAGGGGTATTACACTGTCATATTTTTCGTCAAAGTTCAAGATGGCTGACAACAACAACTTATTAACCGCAGCAGTTGCATGTACCACAATTGCACTGTGTGCACACGCGGAAGGGAAGCGGTGAAAAAAAAGGAAACATACCTGGGTGAAGCCGTGGGTTTTACGATACGATAAAAGTATTCAACAAAACTTGTTACGTGAGCTTATAGTAGAGGACGTCAAGTCGTACATCAATTATTTAAGAATGGATGAGCATACATTTCTGTATGTGCTCGTTGAAGTGTATCCTCATATCACAAAGCACAACATTCACTTAAGAACTGCTACATCTGCGGAGGACAGGCTCACTGTAACACTCACATTCCTTGCTACAGGAGAGGGTTGGGTTAGGTTAGGTCAGGTCTGGTCAGGTCTCCAATCCTCGTAATCTATTTTTATATTCAGCGTGCCTCACGTTGTAAAGCAGCTCATCAGCTTCATACATCTCTATTAATTTTGTAGTTGTCGGCACAGACCAATTGTATTTACCCGCAATGTTTATAAAAACACTACAGACGACAGAATGCTGCGATGCTAGCGCTTCATGTGTGAACATGTCACACTGCAGTGAACAGAAGACAAGCAACTTCTTTGATCAAATCTACAGCGAGGCCCTAGATTTGATCAAATATTGGACGACATTTGACAAAGTTCCCTATTACACCATCAAATATCTTTGACAAAGATATTGGACAAAGATATTTGACAAAGAAATTTGATAGTGTAATACCGGCCTTATCTTTATATTTGTCATGGCGATGACCTGACTACATTTGTTTTTCTCTCTTCTTTCATTCAAAAATGATTCAAATGGCTCTAAGCACTTTGGTACTTAACATCTGAGGTCATCAGTCCCCTAGACTTAGAACTACTTAAACCTAACTAACATGGACATCACACACATCCATGCCCGAGGCACAATTCGAACCTGCGACCGTAGCAGCAGCCTGGTTCCGGACTGAAGCGCCTAGAACCGCTCGGTCACAGACGCCGGCTCTTCTTTCGTTCCTAGGAAGTTATTTCTTGGGACTTTGTAGCTGTGTCTGGTTAGCTGATGTCCATGGGACGAGTTCTGCCTCGTGTTCTTTATATTGGTTAAGTAGTTTTAATCTACTGTATGCATTAATTTGGAAGTTATAACGCTTTGTGGAGGAGTTTTCTTTGTCTTCCTGTTTCTTGACAGGATGATTTTTGAGACAGAGATAGTAAAGAAGTCCAGAGAACGAGACAGATGAATAAAAACAAAAGGAATCATGGGGGCTGAAAGTGTGCAATTGTTGTCTTACCTGCTGATGTTTACTGAACCTTGAATGTACCTTTTATGAGTGAGTATTTGATAAGTTCAAATTTTTGTCTTATTTATCTACGAAAATAACTACTTGGATACCTGAAAGTGTGATGTGGATAAAGGATTTGTTCTCTGTGTGTTGTTTTCGCTTTATGAGACAGACTGCGCGAGTTATCGTAAGGAGGTCGTGCTGAAGTCACAGAAGGGGTATCTGAATCGTGAAAACGCATCACGAAAACGATGTTTTTAATCGAATTTTTGTGTGAAGAGGCGAGTGCCCGCGGATAAACGCAGATGTGAATGACTGATGGTATGGAGAACAGGTGCAAAGGCAGATGCCTAACGTAAGTAGATTTAGTGGTTGACAGAAAGTGTTACAAGTCTTGTGACTAATACTTTTTCAGGAGCAGTTAAAGAAAGAGTTCCGTAAGTGAAGTAATTATGTGAAAACTACCGATCCACAAATGCGAAGAGAGTGAGGTTGTAGGGTAACAAAATTACGACGGTAATATTAAGTTGTACAGGTAAGAAAGCAAAGAGGAGGACAAACGACAAATGACATGGGAATTACTATGATTACTAGAATCAACCGCCAAAGTTAGTTGAGGCACCACACAAGGCAAGATGCTGGTATGAGTGAGTAAGAAAATCGATTTTGTTATCTAATATTGACCTATGTCATGTGTCGATGTTAATTAATTTGGGCGTCCCTTTAGAAGGCCATTGCGTAGGTCGTATGTTTGTCGAAGTTTTTGTGTGAAATATGTTCCAGACTGGCGCTACCTCTCCAAAGCAAAGTCTAGATGGAGAGCAAACAAAACAACCACTAAGGTGAAAAGAGGAAGCAGGAGGTCGAAATTAAATCAAAATTAGAGTATGTCGTTGGGTTTAGGGCCCATGGGAGTGTGAAGAGTACGTTTCCATAGTTTATCAGTAGATCCTAAAAATATATATTAAATAGGTTAATGCATGTAGTTACATTGAGATGGCGTTTAGCCAGGGGAAACGCAGATTGTCTGATAACCAGCTACTAACTCAGGCCACTAACGAAAAAAAAAAGTTAGTACCGAAGTCACAATTTTGTGATGGTTCCAATCCCTAAAAGAAAGAGAATTTTTAAGTAACTATAAAGTTCAGTTGTTATGAAATGATGGTTTCAATGAAACTTGTAAATTAAGCGTTATGCAAAATAACCGCGCGGGGTGGCCGCGCGGTTAGAGACGCCATGTCACGGATTACGCGGCCCCTCGCGCCGGAGTTTCGAGTCCTCCCTCGGTTCTTAGCGTAAGTTAGTTTAAGTATTGTATAAGTCTAGGAACCGATTACTCCAGCAGTTTGGTTCCTTAGGAATTCGCACACATTTGAACATTTGCGAAATAAAATTGGTAGTAATGGGATACAAGTAGCCTTAGGGCTAGGTTAATTGTTACACATTTGTTTCTTGATGTAATGTCCATAGATTGCAAATGTAGCTGCGATACCAGGAGATGAATGGATGATGGATGTTGTTTAGCTTAAATGGTGTCCCTCACAGAAAAGTTTCCTTTTTTGTGTGTGTATATAAACATTGATTTAGGGTAAGACTGTAATTGTTATGTTGAGCTTTGTGCAGATAGGGCACACGGTAAAGACAGACACTGGGTTAGCCGGAATGAACTGCTGGTGGCCAATGTCAGGGGGGCAGACCGCACCTCAGGGTTCAAGATATGCAGACTCAAAATATCAAACACAATAGGTAAATAAAAGAGAGTTTCGTCCATCTACAATTCTCTGCTTTTCAAAAAAGTAATGGGGCAGGGGGGGGGGGGGGGGCTGAATACTACAAAAATCACTAGTACCCTCGTACTGTTTCAAATTTTTTGAAGCTCTCCTAAAAAATGATGTAATCATGGATAATACCACTTTTTGGGCACTATGTCAATAGCATCGTGGACGGAAATAATAGGTATCTCACAGAAATTAAGATAAGAGTAACACTGGCGAAGAGTGCCTTCCAAAATAAGAACCACCTCCTACTGAACAAGCACATAACCCCCACACTAGGAAAATATTGTAAGGACATTTCTGTTGAGTATACTGACATAAGGATGTTAAACTCGGACGTTAGCAAAGCAGGAGAAAGCTAGCGTCAAAGCGGCGGTAACGTGGTCCTAGAGAAGAATGACAACAACTGGCTGGACTAACAGCAAAAAGTATGAGAGAGTTTTACAGGAAATAGGAGAGAAGAAAGAACTACACAAAGTTATAGGGCAGCACAAAACTCGTTGGACACTTCATTAGATTTGATATCGTTCTACAAAACATTTTCGCAGGGAAGATCATACGAAAGAAAATAAAGGTACGATTGAGAACATACGGGATGTTCTTCATATATGGAGATGAAGAGAACTCCTGAAGAGAGGAAGCTGAGCTGCAGAGACAAGGCTTAGCCTTTTGAAAGAAAAAACATTAATTTCCTTTCTCTTTTAGTATTTCGTAGAAATTGCAGGTAACTAATAAAATTTGCGAAAATTTGTAGCGTTTTTTCTTTAATTATTGCAAATGAAAAACCAGTTTTGTAGTCAAATCGGTCATTTCCTTTTTTAAAAGAATTTGAATACAATTGATTTTTTGCTGACAAAACTAAAAGAAATGCACTGTCAAAAAGTTCAGATAACAATTTAGATGCTATGTGAAATGGAACGTTTATCACAAACAACTTCATGACAGTAGCTAAAAATTTCAGTACTCCAGTGGCCAATGGCCAATATTTGTCATATCTGTTCATAAACATTACTCTTTCTAAAAAAATCTATTTAAAGCCAAAAATTTTGGCACCCACCGCTGCCTGGTTACAACCAGGACCAAATAAATGCCGAAAATTACGAGTTATTCAGAACAAAAATACCGGTATCAGTTTTAACCAGTCTGTTTCCGCAACCCTAACCTCAGTAACGGAGCAGCCGGCACACCCTCAGACAGCCCGAACAATGACATGGCTTCTACTGTGGCAGGCAGAGCGGCTCTTGTTCCTGGCACGGCGATCCCTCGCACGCCGTATGAAGTGCAGCACGAAGTCTGACCACACTAAACTTGTGCAACAGCCGAGAAAAGATACTGAAACCATCCCTGCAAGGGTTGGGGACGTAAACAACTGCAGGGCCAGGCGACACTTTAAGGCACTACCTTCTGACGAAGAAGATGGAGGATAGTCCGCTACGCCTGGCAGCGCTGTGCTCAAAACGACATCTCTTTTTTTTTTCTCTCTCTCTTTATGAGAAACCCCTTAGATTTCACCCACGACACAGTGGTCTGAGAAGCACGTTCGTCTTTCACAGTAACCTGTAAACAGTATCCTGCGTTTGGTGTCGTTGTCGCACAAACAAATTTTTCCTTTGCTCTTTTATGATCAATGATTGGACCTCACGAATGCTAAACCAGTTTTTAACTGTCAATGCCTTCGCACAGACTACCATGACAAGTGTAACTATAATACACGAACAGCTTCTCTTTTACTGAGAGACTACGAGGCCCCGAGAAATTCATAAGAACTCGTATGTCAGTAGGAGAAGTTTTTGTCTTGCCTCGGTCCTGACATTAAGCATCCCACATCAACATGCAGATGCAGCGACGAAGTTGTCTGGCGAATCCGTGAGAGAGAGAGCTGATCGGAAAATCATCATTTACGGCCGCCAATGCACATGCGTTTCCGCGCCCATTTTTGCTATAAGCCGACACCGTAGACTAATAGACTCCAGTGGCGGACACTCACCCAAAGATGGCTGGGCGGTTGCCAGACGAAATATTGTGGCAAGAAGTAAACACGATCCGCCTGCAGTCCCGAAATCTCATGGAATATTCACTACTTCAAAAATCACAATGGATGTACCGACAGAAATCACTGATACAACGGAAGCAGCAAACAACAGATGCCGACGAAAATCAGTCTCTCTCTCTCTCTCTCTCTCTCTCTGTGTGTGTGTGCGTGTGTGTGTGTGTGTGTGTGTGTGTATGTATGCTATACGTGTGCCAAACTTGGGTGTGACATGCTTGCCTGAACGTAGACTGGGAATAAGGTCAATATGTTATAGAAAAGTGTCAGTTATGTTATCCTCTCAAAGTACATTTTTGCTTCAGCAAGACTTTCAGCGAAAAGATAAAATGAAAACTAATTTCACATTCAACTTACGTGTTTTTCATTTGTATCTATATATACACTACTGGCCATTAAAACTGCTACACCAAGAAGAAATGCAGATGGTAAACGGCTATTCATTGGACAAATATATTATACTAGAACTGACACGTGATTACATTTTCACGCAATTTGGGTGCATAGATCCTGAGAAATCAGTATCCAGTACAACTAACTCTGGCCGTAATAACGGCCTTGATACGCCTGTGCATTGAGTCAAACAGAGCTTGGATGGCGTGTACAGGTACAGCTGGCCATGCAGCTTCAACACGATACCACAGTTCATCAACAGTAGTGACTGGCGTATTGTGACGAGCCAGTTGCTCGGCCACCATTGACCAGATGTTTTCAATTAGTGAGAGATCTGGAGAATGTGCTGGCCAGGGCAGCAGTCAAACATTTTCTGTATCCAGAAAGGCCCGTACAGGACCTGCAACATGCGGTCGTGCATTATCCTGCTGAAATGTAGGGTTTCGCAGGGATCGAATGAAGGGTAGAGCCACGGGTCGTAACGCATCTGAAATGTAACGTCCACTGTCCAAAGTGCCGTCAATGCGAACAAGAGGTGACCGAGACGTGTAACCAATAGCACCCCATACCATCACGCGGGGTGATAAGACAGTATGGCGACGATGAATAAACGTTTTCAATGTGCTTTCATCGCGATGTTGCCAAACACGGATGTGACCATCATGATGCTGTAAACACAACCTGGATTCATCCGAAAGATTGACGCACTTTTCATCATAAAATCTAAAGCAAGGTAGAGTCAGAAAATATCTATTAACATAGTGGGCAAATCTTCGAGTATTTTGATGCATTTTGCGTACATCTATCGTAAATGAACTACGAAAAATGCTAGGGGTCCAGTGCATAACTTTTAGCTACGGCAGATTCCATGTACTAAGTAACATAAATTCATAAACAGTGACTAGCTGCTGTTTGTTCATAAATTAAAAACTATAGTGTAGCAACGTATTTAAATGAGGCATTATGTTTGTGACCTAACTCTAGGGAAGGCATTTTATAACCAAAAGCGATGTATATACATTCGAAATCCGCGCGTCAGTTTACCACTGTAATGGCCGCCGGCCAGCTATTCAATTTGTCCGCTCTTCACAGTCGACCACTCGTGCGGTTGTGGGGGCCTGTCAAAGTCGGAAACGTGATGGTACGCATTTCTCCTCCTTACACGAGGCATCACAACAACGTTTCACCAGGGAACGCCGGTCAACTGCTGTTTGTGTATGAGAAATCGGTTGGAAACTTTCCTCATGTCAGCACGTTGTAGGTGTCGCCACCGGCGCCAACCTTGTGTGAATGCTCTAAAAGCTAATCATTTGCATATCACATCATCATCTTCCTGTCGGTTAAATTTCGCGTCTGTAGCACGTCATCTTCGTGGCGTAGCAATTTTAATGGCCAGTAGTGTATACAGGTTAAGTTGGTTTGGACCTATGGGAGCTTCAATCCTACTCCACTTACACATTCTATTTCTTACTATATTAGCAAAATAAAGTAATAGTTAACTTTGGCCAGGTCATATGCCTAAAGTAGTTATTTATATCTTTTATATAGTACAGGGTGGTTATAATTAAACGTTCGCTGCTTGAGCCAGTGTAGACAAACAACCATTTACCGTAAGGATGCCAACATTATAGGAATGATATTCAGGCAGCGCGCTGCAGGATTTTAGTATTGTTAGTGTAATGATTTCCCGCTATACGCCGGTACTGGTAAGGTGACGTAGGGTTTAAATGCATCAGCGTGCATTACAGTTGCAAACAGTCAACATTCGTCCAGAAAAGGTGAGATGGGCTTTAGTCGTAAAGCTCTTATCAAAACATCAGTATTGGGAATTGTTCCTGGGAGGGGTCGACGACCAATTGCGCCACAAATTGTTGAATAAGTTATCACTGGCGTGGTTGACAATGCAGGGCGCAATGTGCGATCTTCAAGTAGTGCGTGAGCTGTATCACGACAGCTGAACATTCCATGGTCCGTTGTTCCGGGCAGGAGTGGGGCAATCCATAGCGCGGTGTCGAGTTGTCGTAGATGCAGATGGTCGTCACACTGGGCAATGTTTGTAACGTGGGACGAAAACATGGTACCTAATTAACAAATGTTGCCCTCTCATGTGGATATTAAAATGTGTTTCGTTCAATGTTTTATTCGTTATTTCACTTCTGTATGTCCTTGAATGCTTCCACGATGTTTCACTCTCCTACGAGAGCTCTCGTGTTTCATGAGGACCCTTTCAAGTAGCGAAAGTGTAATTATAACCACTCTGTATTTTACGAGCATTATGTGGTGCTTCATCCTACTTTCTGTGTTAATCACAGTAGACTTTGATCCTAACCTGATTTTTCTTAACATGATGTCAGTGCATTTGGCTATTACATAACTTCATCAGAGATCATGAAACTCAGTTGGTACTTTTATTTCTGGAATTAAAGGTATCATTCTTTGTGACATCTTTTTGCGTCTCCTTTATGTTATCTGAATTCGGAATTCTGTTAATGATTGTTCTTTTTTCCTTGTCTATGTTTCATAGTGTATGATAGTGAATGACTCTTGACTCAAGATTGTAATGGATCTTTATTTGCGAAACCATTACCACCCGCCAGCCCATTTTTTCGATACTGTAGATCAGGGGTCTCCAAACTACGGCCCGCGGGACGAAACCGACCCGCGAGGTCGGGCAAACCGGCCCGCGTTAGCTGGCCGGACATCCCTGGTATCAAGCCCGCCAAATATTTGAGGTGGTGCCTATACTGCCAACAATTGAGTTTCGAGGCCTATCGTGACCAATGCACCGCGACATTGTCGGAGCTCGATCTTTACAAAGCGGAAGGTCATGGTTAAACTTGTGGCTATCCACAATAAACAGACAGACCATTCTCCGTGCGATAGTGAAAAAAAAAAACGGTTAACAGACTAGTTTGGCGAAAACATTTTAAGTAAAAAAATATTTTGCATTTTATTCTACTCACGAGTCTGGTGCAAGTCTTTCAAATGGATGCCACTTCGACGACTAGCCTTAGTAATCAATCATTATGGAAGATGCTTCTTAAGCAAGGTTTCACTTTCTTTACGTATTTCGATTTTCAGATTTTCCTTGTCTCTTCGAATTCAAACTTTGAATTGTCCCACACCTACAAGTACAGCGCATAAAACACCAAAAAACTCGGGAGACACTCGCAACATAGACACAATCACGCAACAGAACTATCAAATATATGGTCTGGCTCTGCTACTCGCTACAAGACTACATAACTGAACTTATTGTTGCGCTGCTTGAAATAACAATGCGTTGACATACTCTACCTTAGTTACGTCTTGTAGTAATAGTGTTGCTAACAATGATTTTGAGATTTCGTTAACTTTGCAGGACGCTTTCGTGAAGAATGTGCAGTGACATACTTTTTGTCGGTGAAATTCGCCAGAATAAAATATGCCAGAAATTCGGTCAGATACGTCCACCAATCAAAATTATGTAATTAAATAAAAATCGTAGTTGGTTTCAGTGCTAGCTATTCCCACTACCATAGATTTTCGCGATTTCATCTTTCCTTTAGCCTTACATTACGGTGATCATGGAGCGCTAGAGTTCTTTAATCCCACTAGCTAGATCTTGGCCCTTATGACTTCGTGGAGGAATCAATGTGGCCCGCAGACTAAAACGTTTGGAGACCCCTGCCGTAGATTAATGAATATTTTTCTACGTAATGTCTCATATTTTTCACACAATAAATTTTGTTTCATTTTTATATGTAGGTACGTCTATATTTTGAGATGTTGAAATCGATATAATATCAGCGTAAATATCTTTGTACTTATTGCTATCCTTGAAACTGGCTTGTGACTTATGGCGCGGAAGCCTATAGGATTGTCAACTTTTGGTGTTGAATATGAACGGTCTTGACTCTGTGTTGGAAATGAAAAGATGAGTCTGAGTTGTGGACAATAAAAAATGTCGTCAGTTTTATTAAGAGCAGAACGGCTGCGAAATTATATGATGAAGTAATGTTTTGAACATGCGAAAGTATAAAAAGTTTAATAAATGTGAATTTCTGTGAAAAGTGAGTGTGAAGAATTATTTTCAAGTGACCATTGTTTAAAAAAGTATGAAGCACATTGCAATGAAAAACATAAATCATCAAATTAATCCTGAAAGACTGTCTTCGTAAGTACAAGTTGGCGTAATTAACATCCGAGTGCCTTTCGCACCAACAGCGACAGTCATGCTACCTAGACAACAATTTTAATTACGAGCCAAAGCTAGAGCGGGATCGTCGTTGGATTTCAAATACAAGATAAGTGATATTATTGTTAATTTTCTTCAGTGACTGCCACGTTAAATGCCTTTTAGTTGCGCAATAAAAAGATCATACTTTGAGTGTGCGATGAGATAATTTTTTAACTAATTAACTGTTAGTGGAGGTATTGTTATAAGATGGTGTACTTAGCAATGAAACAAAGCAGTAGGCTCTGCCAGATACATCGACTCTTAGACAATGTGTCTAATAATGTATTTTAATACGACATTATGACATCTGAGGCGATTTATAACACTTAAAACACTCGATAATGGCACTCTGAAGCCGAAATCATGATTGTGTAAGTGTAAATGTAACACTGTAAATAAACAAGTCTAATGGCGGTACTGACTTTAAAGGAATGTATTATGACTGTGGCCCCACATTATGAAAAAGTTATTAATTCATTCTTTCGGTTTGTTGCTGAGTTTTCTTTTAAAACTGTGGAATAATTATATTTAACGAGCATTTGTGTTGGTATGGAGGTAAAGTACATGGAAATCGATTACGCTTGTGCCAACACTTTTCGCTATTCATCATCCAACTTACTGGGGTCCGGACAATCATTATCAGCAAAAAAAAAAAAAAGTATTTGCCGGTGGTATGCATTGTTATGCTAAATACAATGCAAGCAACTTATGTGAGATCGAAACCGGCACCTTCCCATCCTAGAGTAAGACAGCTGTCTGTGCTGCTGTGGCTGGAAGCAATTATTAATAGTCACGTGTGAGTCCGATCCTTATACCAACACAGCAGAACTAATGTAGACCTGCTCTACAGCTTTTGTGGAATGACAGTCATGGTATTGGAACGTGAATATTGTATGCATTTCTGTAGGATGTTTAGTGATGAAAGAGTAGCATTTCAGAGGCAACTAGTACACTTCACTAACCTAGTACCGACTGAGGGCCACAGCTGAATGTGCAGAACGGAGAAAAATACACTCCTGGAAATGGAAAAAAGAACAAATTGACACCGGTGTGTCAGACCCACCATACTTGCTCCGGACACTGCGAGAGGGCTGTACAAGCAATGATCACACGCACGGCACAGCGGACACACCAGGAACCGCGGTGTTGGCCGTCGAATGGCGCTAGCTGCGCAGCATTTGTGCACCGCCGCCGTCAGCGTCAGCCAGTTTGCCGTGGCATACGGAGCTCCATCGCAGTCTTTTAACACTGGTAGCATGCCGCGACAGCGTGGACGTGAACCGTATGTGCAGTTGACGGACTTTGAGCGAGGGCGTATAGTGGACATGCGGGAGGCCGGGTGGACGTACCGCCGAATTGCTCAACACGTGGGGCGTGAGGTCTCCACAGTACATCGATGTTGTCGCCAGTGGTCGGCGGAAGGTGCACGTGCCCGTCGACCTGGGACCGGACCGCAGCGACGCACGGATGCACGCCAAGACCGTAGGATCCTACGCAGTGCCGTAGGGGACCGCACCGCCACTTCCCAGCAAATTAGGGACACTGTTGCTCCTGGGGTATCGGCGAGGACCATTCGCAACCGTCTCCATGAAGGTGGGCTACGGTCCCGCACACCGTTAGGCCGTCTTCCGCTCACGCCCCAACATCGTGCAGCCCGCCTCCAGTGGTGTCGCGACAGGCGTGAATGGAGGGACGAATGGAGACGTGTCGTCTTCAGCGATGAGAGTCGCTTCTGCCTTGGTGCCAATGATGGTCGTATGCGTGTTTGGCGCCGTGCAGGTGAGCGCCACAATCAGGACTGCATACGACCGAGGCACACAGGGCCAACACCTGGCATCATGGTGTGGGGAGCGATCTTCTACACTGGCCGTACACCACTGGTGATCGTCGAGGAGACACTGAATAGTGCACAGTACATCCAAACCGTCATCGAACCCATCGTTCTACCATTCCTAGACCGGCAAGGGAACTTGCTGTTCCAACAGGACAATGCACGTCCGCATGTATCCCGTGCCACCCAACGTGCTCTAGAAGGTGTAAGTCAACTACCCTGGCCAGCAAGATCTCCGGATCTGTCCCCCATTGAGCATGTTTGGGACTGGATGAAGCGTCGTCTCACGCGGTCTGCACGTCCAGCACGAACGCTGGTCCAACTGAGGCGCCAGGTGGAAATGGCATGGCAAGCCGTTCCACAGGACTACATCCAGCATCTCTACGATCGTCTCCATGGGAGAATAGCAGCCTGCATTGCTGCGAAAGGTGGATATACACTGTACTAGTGCCGACATTGTGCATGCTCTGTTGCCTGTGTCTATGTGCCTGTGGTTCTGTCAGTGTGATCATGTGATGTATCTGACCCCAGGAATGTGTCAATAAAGTTTCCCCTTCCTGGGACAATGAATTCACGGTGTTATTATTTCAATTTCCAGGAGTGTATTTGATTCTGCTACCACACAAACTCGCTAATGAAATGAAATAATCGTACGGCATTGTTGGCCGGGAGGCCCTATTCGTGTTCGGCCGCCAAGTGCAAGTGTTACAACATACAAAGGGCGTTCAGAAAGTTTTGCACAGTCATCTCTAATCTGTTTTAATTTTTTGCGGGAGGAGAACGAATTTTTTGTGAACATACTGGAACATTTAGCTATAAGCTGGCATATAAAAGTATTTTCTTTTATTTACAGCTGAGCCATAATGGACCGTGAAGTAGATGTCAGATTGCGACAACGGTCGGTGATGGAGTTCCTCTTCAAGACCGGCGATGACTCTGCCACATCGATTCACAGGAAGTTGCTCCCTGTTTATGGGAAGGATGCAGTGGATCGCAGCAGTGTCCAGCGCCGGTTGCAGAGGTTTAAAGAAGGTGATTTCTCTCTAGCGGACAATCCACTTTGCGGGAGACCATCGACGGCAGTAAGTGATGTGAATAAGGAGACCATTGATCAGATCATCCAAAATGACAGAAGTGTGACGACACGACAGCTCGTTTGTCATTGGGTATTGTGGTATCATTGGTACAGTCACTAGGGTACAGAAAAATCTGTGCACGTTGGGTGCCTAGATTACTGACAAGAGAAATGAAAACTATGAGGAAGAATGTGCGTGAGATCTCATGAAGAACTTTACTGAAGAGTGGGAACTGTTTTGACGGCGGCATTAACCAGGATGACACATGGTTGTTTTTGGGGAACTTGAGAGCAAAACCCAATCCATGGAGTGGCGTCATCCGGATTCCCCTCAGAAGAAGAAACCAAGACTTGCACGAACAGCTGGCCGAAAGGTGATGATGGCCTCCTCCTTCTGTGATCAGTGTGGTGTCATTTTCATTGACTTTTTGGAACCTGGCACCACAATTAACTGGGACCGTCACTTTTTGTCATTGGACAGGCTGCGACGTGCCATCAAGATCCACAGACCACAGCTTCAGTGTCAGCTCATCAGACTACACCATGACAATCCCAGACCCCATACAGCTCTTATGAGGCAGAAGAAAATCAGGAAAATGGGTTCGAAAATTGTTCCTCATCCTCCCTACAGTCCAGACTTGGCTGCGTCTGATTTTTACCTCTTTGGTTGTATGAAGGCTCACCCGCGCGGTAAAACATTTGATAGCGTGAAAGACCTTATTTCCTGTGTCAAGCGATGGTGTAAAAGTCAATCCCCAGAATTTTACCAAAGTGCATTTACATCATGGAAAGAACATTGGGCCAGATGCATCACAGCTGACGGAGGCTACATTGAGTAGGCTCAACGTATAGCTAAATGTTCCAAATATGTTCACAAAAAATTTGATTCTCCTCCTGCAAAACATAAAAAAATTTGAGACGACTGTGGAAACTTTTTGAACGCCCTTTGTAATTTAATTCACTGTGGACACCTGCATATCAGAATACTTTTGTAATACCGCTTTCATAACATTGTACTTCAGCTAGTACTGTATTATATTTTGCTTGAGGAATGGTTTATGACTGTAATGATGGATAGCTTTATTCGTATAAGTAGGTCACGTGATCATGATG
Source organism: Schistocerca americana (assembly GCF_021461395.2). Lineage (NCBI taxonomy): Eukaryota > Metazoa > Arthropoda > Insecta > Orthoptera > Acrididae > Schistocerca > Schistocerca americana. Next base: position 470,185,219 of record NC_060122.1, on the reverse strand, counting down.
ACACTTCAGCTACCGGTACATGACTCTTAAATTAGAACACATGTTGACACTACTGATAAAAATGCATTACGTGATTGGTTGGTTCGTGATGTCAGCTTCACCCGTATGTTGGAGCCCTTAATGCTCTAACAATAAATGGTTCAAATGGCTCTGAGCACTATGGGACTTAACTTCTGAGGTCATCAGTCCCCTAGAACTTAGAACTACTTAAACCTAAGTAACTTAAGGACATCACACACATCCATGCCCGAGGCAGGATTCGAACCTGCGACCGTAGCGGCCGCGCGGTTCCAGACTGCAGCGCCTAGAACCGTTCGGCCACCCCGGCCGGCGCTCTAACAATACAAACACATAACAGTATGTGTTTAAATCGCACTAAGTTACACTCTGGCAATAAGCTACGGTAAAATACGTTAGATTACTCGTCCGGACCAATCTACAACTCGAATTATTTATCTCATACCTGATATCTTTCGGGAAGTGATTCTGATTTTGAACAGTTTTTTTCGTGTATCATTTGTGGTGTGTTACGAAAAATGTACAACAAGCTACGAGAGTGGATTCACACTCAAAAATAATTGTTGAATAATCCGCGTAATCGGAGTTGTAAGCCTGCCTCTAGTAACAAAGATACGAATGCATCCCGTTTTTTCATGCCTATTAGCAGGTCTTAACTTTCATGTGGGGATCATAGGAACCAACCAATTTCGTACTTGTGTAATGAGTTTCAGGAAAATGACGAAGGAATAGTACACTGCTCGACAATTAGACACTAGTGATAATTTTGTAATAACGACAGAGACATATAGACAATATCGTGTTTTCATATAGGAACAAACATGTTAGCCGGAAAGGGGGGGGGGGGATACAAACGATCATTTCCAAAGGCTGTATGCAGCACAACCATATGTAATGATACACGAAAATAGCACAGCTGTTACAAGATTGCACATATATTTGCGAGTGTGATAAGAACAATATCTGAAGAAGATATAATAAAAACCATGCTAAAACACGGGCGTCAGGGGTATTCAGTATCTCCAATGAATTTTACAAAACTTTCCGATCAGACGTCAAGAAAGAGTTCACAGAAGTAGCAGGGGAAAATTAATGCTGCAGACATGTATACTCTGAAGAAAGCACCCAGAATAATTGCATTCATTCCCAAGAGAATAAAAACCTTCAATAAAGTCGGCCATCAGTACCTTGCTCTAGTTTTTTGTTGAGGTGATTTACACGAATGCCGTAATAGTTCCTTAGACGCTGCAACGACCGATTTAGTACCCAGCTGTACAATGGAAGACCATATAGACAACACCAGTCAATTCACAGACACGTTCTGCGGCGTACGTGACTAAGCACAAATGATCTAATCCCGACAGCATCACCTCATCACAAAATAAAATTGACAAGTCATCCATATAACCGGCACACTCATACACTGAACAAAGTACCTCTCCATGATGAACAACGCCACCTCGTTGTTGTTGTTGTTGTTGTTGTTGGTGGTGGTGGTGGTGGTGGTGGTGGCCATTCTGTAATATTATTTCCATCCTATCACAGAAAAGCATAGCTCTTTTATTAATCCAACCTGGTAAGGTTGTCAGGCCGACGAGCAAATACTCGTGAAAAATAACGGTATTCTTGCATGCATGACTAAGAACTTTCCTTAAGATTCCTGCAAACGAATGCAAACCCGACATATGCTTTAGCTCACTCCAGACGCTTACTCCTAGATGTTTTACGAAAGTTAATTTTTCCAGCGAGGGCGTAGAACATCAGTATTGGATTTCTTCTTACCCTATATATGCATTATGTTCTACATACAGTGTCGGCTTCATGCAGAAATCATAGGAATCTTGCCTATTTCGTAGTTGTGGAATGAGTTTTTCGGAAAATACTGATGGAATAGTACACTGATGGATAGTTACTCATTTGTAATGTGATGTTGTTAATAACAAATCGTTACTGGAAATATTCTCAGTGTTTAGAGAGAGACGTGAAACAAAAAAAAATTAGATCCTTTTTAGGACTGCTTCTATATTGTTTCCACTGTCTGCTTTTGATACCATGCTGGTCTAATCTCAGCCTGGACGGAAAGTGATGAATTCTTGATGCTAACAAAAGTTGTTAGTGACTAATATAAAGACCAAAACTGTTATTCTGAAGTATTGCAGTCAAACTAGAAGGAAAAGTAGATGCAACATATAAATGAAGAATCTGAATAACTTAAGAGAAACAATCAGAGGGTGTTAGTTGGGCGTCACACGAAGGCCCAAGTACTGTACTATCGCTGGCTTCAATTTCAAAAAACTGCAGCTGATGGATGTACTCGCTTCAAAGCCCTACTGGTTGTTAAAGCGTATGTTCAAGAAACAAGAATTGATTATGAAGATACGGTTAGTCATGTTGCTTGTTATGACACCATTCAAGCTTTGCTAGTGGTAGCTGCTTCAAAGAAGATGCTGGTAACTCAATCTGACGTGAAAACAGCCTTCTTGAATGAATACTTGAAGAAGAAGTGTATAAGGAACAACCAGAAGGAAAATTGAGCGTGTCTCTTGGAACGGAATCTCCATGGAGTCCAACGTTTTATGAAAGTCATGAAGAAAATGACTTTTCAAAACAGTGCTGCAAATCCTTGCTTGTTTTACCACGAATACAATCAAAATAGGCTTTATCTAGAAATTAACACTGAATCTCCAAAGAAACTGGTACAGTCATGCGTATTCAAATACAGAGATATGTAAATAGGCAGAATACGGCACTGCTGTCAGCAATGCCTATATAAGACAAGTGTCTGGCGCAGGTGTTAGATGGGTTACTGCTGCTACAATGGGAGGTTATCAAGATTTAAGTCAGTTTGAACGTGGTGTTATAGTCGGCGCACAAGCGATAGGACACAGCATCTCTGAGGTAGCGATGAAGCGGGGATTTTCCCGTACGACCATTTCACGAATGTACCGTGAATATCAGGAATCCGATTAAACATCAAATCTCCGACATCGCTGCGGCCGGAAAAGATCGTGTAAGAACGATACCAACGACGACTGAAGAGAATCGTTCAACGTGATAGAAGTGCAACCCTCCCGCAAATTGCTCCAGATTTCGATGCTGGACCGTTAACAAGTGAGAGTGCGAACCACTCGTCGAAAAATCAACGATATGGGCTTTCGGAGCCGAAGGCCCGTTCGTGTACTCTTGATGACAGCAGGATACAAAGCTTTATGACACGCCTGGACTGTTGATGACTGGAAGTTGCGTGGCCGGACGAGTCTCGTTTCAAATTGTTTAGAGTAGATGGACGTGTATGGGTATGAAGACAACCTCATGAATCCATGGATCCTGCATGTCAGCAGGGGGCTGTTCAAGATGGTGGAGGCTTTGTAATGGTGCGAAGCGTGTGCAGTTGGAGTGGTATGGGACCCCTGTTACGTCTAGATACGACTCTGACAGGTGTCACGTACGCAAGCATCCTGTCTGATCACCTGCATCCATTCATGGCCATTGTGCATTCCGACGGACTTGGGCAATTCCAGGAGGACACTGCGACACCCAGAATTGCTATAGAGTAGCTCCACGAACACCCTTCTGAGTTTAAACACTTCCGCTGGCCACCAAACTCCCCAGACATGAACATTATTGAACATATCTGGGATACCTTGCAACGTGCTGTTCAGAGGAGATCTCCACCCTGTCGTATTCTTACGGATTTATGGGCAGCCCTGCAGGATTCATGGAGTCAATTTCCTCCAGCACTACTTCAGACATTAGTCGAGTCCACGCCATGTCGTGTGCTCGCAGGGGCCCTTCACGACGTGTACCAGTTTCTTTTGCTCTTCAGTGTAGGTGGTGCTTGTTATTTTGCGCCAGTGAGATATGCCCACTTTGCTTGTACTCAGTATTCCATGCACGAAATAAACCAGTTGTTACAGGGGTGTCTACCAAATATATCTGTAGTCCACTTAAGGCCATCTTCAAGCTTCGTCTTTTTTTTTTTTTTTTTTTTTTTGCCTACGTATCTTCCTCTTAGCTGTTACTGCAATTCCTGCGATGACTAGTGACTGGAACGGACGTCGCTCTCTCTTATGTGTCTCTTTTTCCCCAAAAACCTGTTAGTGATCTTAAGCTGGTTGAAGATTACGAACTGTCTGAAGTTCTTCACCATTTTTTGTTTTATTATCTTTATTTAGGACCATTTGCAGTTTGTCATAGAACAGTTTTCTTCGAGTCTTCAGGTAACGATTACCAAGGGGGACTCATAGCTCTTTCGTGAAGTCGTGCATAGAGCACACGGAGACGCCAAGCTACTGCAACCCATTGTACCTTCCCTGGCTGCATTTCCTTCACCCTGGCCCTCTCTCCCCATCCACACTCCTTCACCACTGCCCCCTCCTCCCCCTGTCTTGGTGTTCTGATTTATGTCGACCTGGCTGTCCATCTGGTTACCTGTTTTGCTTGCAATTTTGTTCCTCCTGTCTGTTCTCTTTCATCCTTTTTGTCGTTTAGGTCCCCATTTGAGGTTTGACCTTGACTTCTAAATTCTCTATTTTTAGTATGTGCCATTTGGGGAAGAACTCCCTCCATAGTGCCTATGGTGTAGGTTCGGTTCCTCTTCTGTTCCTTCCCCTCTTCCTTCCCCATCGTAGCTCCCTTCCACTCTTCTAGGTCACCAGCACATGTGGCTAGTCTGTGTGGGGCAGTTATGTACCTATCTGGCTGAGCTCCCTTACAACACAGGGATCACATTACTGATACCTGAGCTGTTCCCTCGCCATGTATGCCAAGGAGTGGTTGCTTGTCTTCCTGGAGCATTGGAACTCCCAGCAATGGCCACTGTGCCAGGCAGTCCTTGCTGTGTCTGGGAGGCACCCATGTGGAGAGCCCCTGATCAGAGTTGATGGTATCAGGATGGATGCTTGGTGCATGAAGCGCATCAAGCTGAAAATCTGGCCATTCTCAAACAGCTGTCTCTTCAAATGGTGAAGTATCACTGAATGCTGCTTCGTATGGCCTGGCAAGGTACCCTTCCTGGCTAGACAGTGGAAGGAGGGGCAGGCTCGCCACTGTCGGATGATGCACTTTGCTTGCTACTTTATCTGTATTAGGACAAACAGGGACACATTCACTGCCACAAAGCCATTGTTTTTTGTGGAGAATATTGAGCCCAAGTTTGGTGAAGTGGAATCTCTCGGTAAGATGCCATCAGGCTCCCTGTTGGTCAAAGCTTCTCCTGCAGCCCAATCTGCAGCTCTTTGTGCTTGTGATTGTCTTGGCAATGTCCCAGCGCCTATTACACCTCACCAGTCTCTGAAATGGTCCAATAAGTTATTTTTCATAGGGAACTCATCCTGAAAACTGATGAGGAACTCTGAACTAATCTGGGATGGCATGGCATTCATTTTGTTTGACATGTGCAGAACAGTCATTAAGACAACTGCACTGGTACTGACGCCTTCATTTTGGATTTTAAGGGGGATATCCTTACAGAGAACGTCAAGGTTAAGTGCCACAGATGTGACATGATGCCATCTATCACACCACCCATAAGAGCTTTCAGTGCTTAGGTTTTAGACGTATGTCTTCCCACCTTCTATGCAGTGGCTGTGGACACCCACAGTATGAGGGAAGCCCTTGTGTTCCACAACCTGTGTGTGTAAGTTGTCATGATCGCCACTCTCCTTGCTTACCAGACTGCCCATCTTACAAGAAAGAAAGAAAGATCCAAGAGTACAAGTCCCTGAACCGCCTGTCTTATGCTGAGGCTCGCCAAAAATATGACAGACTCCATCCAGTGCCACTTTCCTCAACTTTTTTCTCTGTTACATCCTTTCCCCCCAACTACCTATTCCTTACCTCAGCCCTGTCCCCTTCTCCCCTCCCCCTCCCCTGCAGTTCCCACACCATCCCCTCTGAGAGCCAATCCTCCTTACTATCCAAAGAAGTGCCCATTCTTTGGCACCTGCCAGTGATGGGACTCCCCCCAGGACCTCTCTCCTTGGTGTCTCTCAGGCCAGAAGCCTATTACCACAGCTCGGCCACAAGATGCACCATCTGTGTGCCCAATGTAGACCACTCTGTTTAGGTTCTGGATCTTGCAGAAGCCTGTACCCCCTCTGTACCCCACCCTCCACCTCCAAAAGAGAACAAGAAGAAACATAAATCCCAGGACAAGGCCTCCAGCAGCTGCCATCTCCCCTCTGCAACTTGAGTCTACATCTTATTTATGGATGTCACCCCATCCTTGTCAGTGACAATCACTGACTGACCCATCAGCTTCTTTATGTCTAACCTGGACTCCAGCCACATGATAATCTATTGGAATTGCAACGAATACCATCACCACCTACCAGAAATACAATGCCTTGTTTTCTCCTATTTTGTGTTCTGTCCCACTCTTAAAGAAGCGCACTTTGGCGATGGTCATTCTCCAATGTTTTGTGGTTACTGGGTGTTCTGTTGAAACTGTGACAGCTCCAGGATAGCATTTGGAGGGGTTTGCACTTGGGTTCACTCCATTGTCATTAGTGACTGGATCCCCCTTCATACCAACCTAGAAGCAATAGTGGTTAGAGTCAAAATGACTCCGGCAATCACTGTATGTAGTGTCTGCCTCTCTCAAGGTAGGCCACTTGCTTGTGTTGAACTGTCTACCTTAATACAGCAACTCCTACCCCAGTATTTCCTTCTTTGGACCTTCAATGCACAACATCCGCTGTCTCCTCAAAGACAGTTCTACCCATTTCAGTGCCATCATGGCACCTTCACTGCTATCGATCTCACATTCTCCTCTTCAGCCCTTGTGGCTTCCCTACATTGGCCACACCATGATGATCTTTGTGAAGTGACCACTCTCTGGTGATTCCATTGTTCCCCAGCCTTCTGGGTTGCCAGCGATGGTCAACAGTCCAGGGTCTTATCCTCAATGGTCCTCTGTGTACTGTGATCCATTGGTTCTTGCAGAACACCTCGTGACACACCTTGGGATGGCATCAGTATCCTCTTCCTATCCTGCTACCCTTCATGGCAGAAACGTAGAGTTGAACAAACCCCTATTTCATCCCTCATCAAGCTGAATCCTACAATGAACCCTTCACTGAATGGGAATTCTTGCAGGCTCTTACCTCTTCACATGACACAGCCCCAGGCCTGAATTCCATCCACAACCAGATGATCCAACACTTGGACGTTACCGAGAGGCAACATCTACTCAGGGTCTTCAACCACATTTGGCTCATGGGTGCTTTCCCTTCACAATGGCGAGACAATATAGTTATCCCTGTTCTTAAGCCTGGGAAGAACCTAACATCTCTTGACAGCTACTGCCCAATTAACCTCATGAATGTACTTTATAATCTTCTTGAGGGGATGCAAATTGAGGAGCTACTTGACAGAATACTAGTGGCTCTGGTCAAAGAAAACCATCATAGCGACCGGGAGAGCGGTGTGCTGACCACACGTCCCTCCTATCCGCATCCTCAGCTGAGGATGACACAGTGGTCGTATGGTCCCGATGGGCCACTTGTGGCCTGAGGACAGGTTGAGTGTGAGGATGGTTAGCTTCTGATTATGATGGGTATCTTGGGGCCTTTTGTCCCCTTATCAGTGTGGCTTCTGGGAAGGATGATCTACAACTGACTATTTACTCAGATTGGAAACAGCAATCCGACAGCATTTTACTAACCGCCGGCACCTTGTTGCCGTCTTCTTTGACCTATATGAGTCATACAACATGGTTTGGCGCCTTTACATATTACTTACCCTCCATGATGGGGGCTTTTGCAGCCCCCACCAGATTTTTATCTGGAGAATGGTATCCCACAGGGTTCTGTGTCGTCACACTCTTCCTCAGAGCCATCAATGGGCTTTTAACCTCTTTTGGGCCTCTGGTTACCTCAACATTGTATGTAGACGATTTTTGCATCTGGTGTAGCTCCCACTCCATAGCAACTGCAGAGTGTTGGCTCCAAGGCGCCATCAGATGGGCCTCTGCATGGTCCATCTCCCATGGCTTTCAGTTTTCTCCCTCCAGAACGCAGGTTATGCATTTTTCTCATCGACCTACAGTACACCTCAATCCAGAACATTATTTAGGCAACCAGTTCCTATACGTTGTACCACAGTCCCGTTTCTTGGGCCTTATTTTTGATAAAAAGCTGACGTGGCTACCCCATATTCACCACCTGAAGGAAGCTTAATGCACTCTGCCTCCTGGTCCACATATCTTGGGGTGCAGACTGAGCCACTCTTCTCCGCCTTTACCACGCTCTGGTCTTGTCCAGGCTAGATTATGGTAGTCAGGTTATAGCTCAGCAGCTCCTTCCACACTGAAAATACTTGATCCTGTTCATCATTATGGGGTGAGTCTGGCTATTGGTGCCTTTCACTTTAGTCCAGTTGATACGCTCCTCGCAGAAGTGTGGATCCCCACTCCACAAATATGATGGAACCACTTCCTGGTTTCTTACACAATCGCCATTCAGCAATCTCTCTGACTGTCCCGTGTACACTGTCCTCTTGACAAATGAGGGATGTCTCTCTCCTGATCACCACCCATGGGAGGGATTTCCAGTTGAGAAGCATCTCACTTCCCTCTGTTTGGATCTCTACCTTCACTCACTGGAATGCACCCATTTACTTCTCCCACGCATCCCCCTCCCCTTGGATGGTGCCTAGACCACAAATTACCACCAACCTATCCCAGCATTCTACAGTCTCTGTCGCCCCTATGGTCTTCCAGTGTCTTGTACATTCCATCCTTGCAGAGTTCCAGGGTGCCACCATTGTCTACACTGATGGTGAGATATGCTTTCACGAATCCTAATGGCTTAGAACACCATTTATTGCCAGGATCATGTAGTGTGTTCACAGCAGAGCTGCTAGCCATTGTTAATCAGGCCTTCCTCCACAGTGTTTTAATACTGACATAGTCAATGAACAGCCTGCAGGTTATCAACCAATGCTACTCTCATCGTTCTTTGGTATCTGCCGTCCATCACCTTCTCTCTGCCCTTGGCCATACCACCTACTCAGTTGTCTTTCTCTAGATGCCAAGCCATGTGGGCATCCCAGGGAATGAATTAGATGACAATTTGGTTAGAGAAGCGGATACTTACCCCCATTCCCTGTCACAATTTCAGCTGAGGATATGCGGATGTACCTCAAATCTCTTTGCCCAAAATTTGAATGACATCTGGTGTGCTACTGCTCTCAGTAATAAACTCTGTACAATCAAGGAGTCTACTGTGGTTTGGCGCTCTTCCTTCTGCTCCTCTCAGAGGGGGTCCACTGCCTTATGCCATCTGCACATTGGTCATACCAGGCTCACTCATCGTTTCCTCTTGCATAACCAACCATCCCCATAACGTGGTTGTGGAGCCTGACTGACATACCCCATATTTTGGCCCTTCATACCAAGTATAGTCTTCCAGATTCCTTCATTTTAATATTCGCAGATGATTCATGGGTGGTTGAACTGATCCTCAGTTCCCTCCAAGAAAGTGGTTTTCATTTTCAGATACAAGGTTCTGCTTTACTCCCAGAGCAGGGTCAGGATAGTGGTTGTTGGAGCCTTTCCATGTTTTCTCTTTCTGGGGCCCATGACCATTCAATTGCAAAGACCCCCTTTTATCCCTCTGTTTCTTCAATTGTTAGATTTGGACTACTCTTTATCTTCTACTGTGTGTGTTTTAACTTCGTTTTATAGTTTGACTCCTCTGGTTCGATCTACCCACTTTTAGTGGACTGCACAAGGCTGATGACCTGGCCATTTAGTTCCATAAACACCCCCCACCCCAGTTACTTGGTCCATCAGTTCAAGTAACGATCAAACTTCCCCCGTCAGTTTTAAATTTATCTGTGACAATTCTTTCACTAATAAAAATATTCTATACTTTTTATTTCCCATTTGTTATCCATCAGGATTGCTACCGCGCAAATTGCTGATGTATTTTGAAATACTCTGCTGTAAACCACTGCGTAATAATAGATATCTGTTGTTCCTTTTCACTTCTTTGTTTCTGTTATAACAGCTATATCAGTTTGTTTACCTCTTAATTTATGGTCTATTTATTTCCAGTCCCTCTTACCTTTGATTTAGCTATTTTTATCCTATCTGTGATACTTAATTTTTATCCTGTACTTGCCTGTCTCGATAATCCATGCTATTCATCCGAGGCTGTGTACTGTGAAAAGTGCGAGTATGTATGAAACCCCTGGATTATGGGCAATGGCAGGTTAAGTTGGTGATGGGACTGCTACCTCACAGCTTCTGCGCCCACTGGGTAACATTCCCAGGCAGGCCTGCCCTGAAGAGGTATCTTCCGCTTCTTCTATCTTTTGGATGTTGCATAAAATTCTCTACCGATATCTGGGCCGTTGACATCATGATCACTAATTTTGGTCCACTCCAGGCATTAAATTTCCCATTACAATCAGACATCTGGCTAGCTGGGCATCATCATGGCATACTTCAGGCCATCGGTCGTGTTAATGCAGTGTTTGTGCTCATAGTTTACGAAAATCAGACTGATTTTTATTACATAAGTTAAATTTGCGTAACTATTCGCACAGTTGATGGTGAACAATATATTTCGGGGCTCTGGAAACTGTGGGTGAGGTGCTAACCGGTCAGTAATCACAAGGTGATTGTTGTTTATGTTCAAAGGGACAGGGGAAACTAGGCTTATCTTTTATTAAGTACGATTTATCACATCCAGGAGGGAAAAATTAAAGGTTTCTCTTAAGATGGTACTTTTTAAAACACTCGTGTTTTCAGTCTTTTACAATTGCGAAACATAGAACCTTAAGGATACAGAGTACTTATAAATGGTGGAAAAATATACTTTTTTTATACTTTATTAAATTCTAAAGTCTTTCCTGATTACATTGATTATACATAATAGGGTTTCAAATGAAAACTTACCTATATATACCAAATATTATAGTTACGGTCATGTATGCTGCCACACCTCTTTTATTTCTGTTATAGAAACCAGTATTTCGAAAAGAACTGTGGACTTTATGTTTCCAGTGATTATACGTGTGATACATTGTGTATGTTGGTAAAGGTACGGGTTTTTAGTGTCTCTAAATGAATAACTTTACTAGTATTTACTTTTTTCGTTGATGGAGTTTGTTCAAGTGTTAATGAATGTTGTCCAAGTGCTAAATATATTTGTGGAAGTACATATCCTTTAGTGTGCAATAAATGCGAACTGTGCCACACATCAAGAAATTCAATAAAAGGAAATTCCGTGGTAACCAGTTCACAAACAAAGCAAGCCACACTCAAAGTAACCTATGTATCAGTTCTTCAGGAAAGAAACCCCCACATGGCCCGCCTCCTGGTGATTCAAATTTTTGTGTTAACAATGACACTGTTTGTAGTGGACTTCTTGTTGTTGATGTGGGAATCTTTTCTTTGATAAAGAAAGTGGTGAAGTGTAAATAATGTGATGGTGTAGGCTGTCTGGAAATAAATGAACAACAGAGTAGCAGGAAGGGTTTAACGTCAAAATTAGTTGTTCTGTGCGGATCCTGCAATAAATCTACCTCGGAAATGACTTCGAACATTGTGCATAATTCATATGATGTGAATTTGAAGTTAGTGTATGCAATGCATGCAATAGGAAAAAAGGCTGCTCAAACGTTTTGTGGTTTGATGGATCTTCTTCTTCTTCGTCCTCTTCGTCCTCCCAGTAGGTTCAGCAAGTACATAAAAATGCTCTTAGGTACCTTGACGGTTGTGTCTAAAGCATCTATGAAATGTGCAGTAGAAGAAACTGTAAATATTAGTGGAACCAGGGACATCGCTGTTGCACTTGATGGGACATGGCAACATCAAGGACATCGTTCCTAGAATGGTGTTGTAAGTGCTACTTCTCTGGAGAATGGAAAAGGTGTTGATGCTGAGTGCTTATCTAAGTACTGCCACACCTGCCATGGTAACACTGAAGGGCATATTGAACATCAGTGTTCTAAGAATTATGAAGGTTACAGCGGAGGTCTGGAGTGTGATGCAGCTCTACAAATATTTCTGAGGTCGGTGCCCATTTATCACATTAGATATACAGGGTGTTTCAAAAATGACCGGTATATTTGAAACGGCAATAAAAACTAAACGAGCAGCGATAGAAATACAACGTTTGTTGCAATATGCTTGGGACAACAGTACATTTTCAGGCAGACAAACTTTCGAAATTACAGTAGTTACAATTTTCAACAACAGATGGCGCTGCGGTCTGGGAAACACTATAGTACGATATTTTCCACATATCCACCATGCGTAGCAATAATATGGCGTAGTCTCTGAATGAAATTACCCGAAACCTTTGACAACGTGTCTCGTGGAATGGCTTCACATGCAGATGAGATGTACTGCTTCAGCTGTTCAATTGTTTCTGGATTCTGGCGGTACACCTGGTCTTTCAAGTGTACTCACAGAAAGAAGTCACAGGGGTTCATGTCTGGCGAATAGGGAGGCCAATCCACGCCGCCTCCTGTATGTTTCGGATAGCCCAAAGCAATCACACGATCATCGAAATATTCATTCAGGAAATTAAAGACGTCAGCCGTGCGATGTGGCCGGGCACCATCTTGCATAAACCACGAGGTGTTCGCAGTGTCGTCTAAGGCAGTTTGTACCGCCACAAATTCACGAAGAATATCCAGATAGTGTGATGTTTCGGATCTGAAAAATGGGCCAATGATTCCTTTGGAAGAAATGGCGGCCCAGACCAGTACTTTTTGAGGATGCAGGGACGATGGGACTGCAACATGAGGCTTTTCGGTTCCCCATATGCGCCAGTTCTGTTTATTGACGAAGCCGCCCAGGTAAAAATAAGCTTCGTCAGTAAACCAAATGCTGCCCAAATGCATATCGCCGTCATCAATCCTGTGCACTATATCGTTAGCGAATGTCTCTCATGCAGAAATGGTAGCGCCGCTGAGGGGTTGCCGCGTTTGAATTTTGTATGGATAGAGGTGTAAACTCTGGCGCATGAGACGATACGTGGACGTTGGCGTCATTTGGACCGCAGCTGCAACATGGCGAACGGAAACCCGAGGCCGCTGTTGGATCACATGCTGCACTAGCTGCGCGTTGCCCTCTGTGGTTGCCGTACGCGGTCGCCCTACCTTTCCAGCACGTTCATCCGTCACGTTCCCAGTCCGTTGAAATTTTTCACAGATCCTTTATTGTATCGCTTTTCAGTCCTTTGGTTACATTAAACCTCCGTTGAAAACTTCGTCTTGTTGTAACAACACTGTGTTCTAGGCGGTGGAATTCCATTCTAAGGAATAAACCATGTTCTCTACAGCACACTTGCACGTTGTGAACAGCACACGCTTACAGCAGAAAGACGACGTACAGAATGGCGCACCCACAGACTGCGTTGTCTTCTATATCTTTCACATCACTTGCAGCGCCATCTGTTGTTGAAAATTGTAACTACTGTAATTTCGAAAGTTTGTCCGCCTGAAAATGTACTGTTGTCCCAAGCATATTGCAACAAATGGTGTATTTCTATCGCTGCTCGTTTAGTTTTTATTGCCGTTTCAAATATACCGGTCATTTTTGAAACACCCTGTATGAAGTACCTAAGCGATGGAAACTCTAATGAGTTCAATGTTTATGATGATGCCTTGGTAACAAAACTGAAGTATTGTGGACATGTGCAAGATGGGTGCTAGATTGAGCAAGCTATGAAGAGAAATGAAAGTAAAGTTGCTATCTCATGGAAAATCTCTGTCTGGCGGAGGCAGATTGACAGAAACTTAAATAGACCTCCTTCAGAGTTATTATGGATTGGCCATTAGACGAACTGCACCTCTGAATGATGTTTCAGCAATGAGAAAAGCTGTATGGGTCACCTACTTTCATAAGTTGTCCACATATGACCACCCTGTTCACGGACTTTGCCCTAAAAGAGCAGATTCTTGGCGTGGTTACCAAAAATCAAAAAGTGGTCAAATATACAAGCAAAAGCATTCTCTTCCTGAACCTGTTATTAATAAAATAAAATCAATTTTAGAGACCTGAGTAGTAAATGTCTTCATGGGGGAACTCAGAGTACAAATGAAAGGAAGCTTGAAGATGAAATGCTGCAGGTTGAAGACTATGCTTCAGGAATGTTCTGAGGCATAGTTTAATTGGACTCATATCTTCATTTGAAATTTCCCACAAGTTGTATTTTTCAGAATTCAGGTACAAATACTTCCCAAAGTTTACAAAGCATTGCTCTAATTTTTTTCTGTAACTTGCAATAGTCTTTACCTATGTAGTACACCTAAGCTTTATTGCAGAATCAACTAAATTATAGAAAAAATAACTTTTACTAGGAAAAAATTATAAAAATTAAAATGTAAGAGGATATCCTTTATCCTTGTAATATACGTAATAGGTGGAATTAAATAGGTCTACTATCTCAGCCATCATGTCATGCATATCTGGTAAAAATTTGGTTTCCTTCAAGTATATAACACTGGATTAAATGGTACATCAATTTGAGGAAGCATTTTGGAAAAAAATTGCATCAATTTCTTTGAATTTTAATATCCCTAAGCAGGTTCAAAAATATTCCAAATACTTCTAATTTGTTTAGAAAGTGTGCTGCATTACCTGATATCAAAAAAATCTAAAACACTGTGTCCTGCTGCACACCCTCGTCCGACAGGAATTTTCGACCCTTCAAGACCTTGTTAATGGGCCAAAGGCGTGATATTCGCATGGGTGAGAGATCAGAAATATAGGTCGGATGCCCCAGGGTCTTGCACTTGAAATGCTTCTGCGTTACTAAATTTGAGAATGCAGAGTGCGTTATTATAAAGCAGCAGCCCCTCTTGTCGCAGTTTCCCGGCTCCTTTCGCCGCAATTGCACTCCGTAAATTCTCCAGCATTGTGCAGGGCCATTCCCCAGTGATGGCGATGCCAAGTTCCTTGAAATCACTCAACAATGGGCCCCTGTAATCAAGGAGTAGCGTGAGCATCATTGCCTTGCCACCACAACTTGGCACACCATTCCACCACGGTGGTTTTCGATAGGCATACTGCATACACATTCATTCTCCGGTGGATGTCTACTGGTGTTCGTCCTTCGGCAGCCAAGAAAAGAATATCAGCACGTTGGTCCTGTATGCACGCATTTGGTAATAACGTCGCCATATTTCGTTTCCCCATCTACCGCACGCACGTCGGACAGACACGAATGCCACACTGGTTCCTTGCCTACATGTCGGTGCTTCTACATCCGTAGCTGAGACGCGTTACGTTACATATACACTACAGCAACGCCCCCAAACAAAAAAATTTTTGATCGTCTCTTCACGTATAGGTGTGTGATGGCGTAGACAGCTGTGAGCTTATCAGTAAGTTAATGACTTGGGTTTTCAGTCATTAAGGAATTTTTAATTATTTGGTGCCACTAGGTTTCTGAGCAGCTCGGAACGTCATTATGTAAATGATGACGGGATTTGAGCTTTGAAGATTGTGAACAGTACATCACGAATATTACTTAATTTGCTGAGAGGCTTGGATGCGAAGTCTGACATATGGCTAAGGTTTTGTAGACATAACCTGACACAATCCATCTATGAACCCTCAACGTGAAGGACGACTTTCTATGCACTCCGTTATCCAGAGGCAGGGGCGTAGCTACCGCCGTATCAGTGATACGGGGCCCTTTGGCCACAGGGGCCTCAACATATGTTAGCAAAAATTCGTAAAATGTTTTTCACAATATCACTCAAGATGAACGCTTATGTCTTACGCTGTAGCCCAAACGTTTAATTAAAGCAGCGTCCAAATTTTGGCAACACTGAACGTCTGAGGTTTCCCGGGGCACACCTCAGCAAACAATGATTACGGTATTTCTCCTTTTCTGTTAAATGAGAACAATCTTTGCGTGTTTATTTCAATCTGTGCACGCGGTTAATGACATTCATACGGTGTAAATGTAGTGATTATTTGTTCGTTAATAAGTTTAATTGTGAAGGAACTGAGTCATAAGCTCCTCATCGAAGCTATGAAAAGAAGAAATAAAGAGGAGGTGGAGGAGGAAATTACAAAGAAGTTGCCCAAAATTTCTTCAGTTTTTCAGCAATAAGATTCTGTGAGTGAAACTTCCTGGCAGATTAAAACTGTGCGCCCGACCGAGACTCGAACTCGGGACCTTTGCCTTTCGCGGGCAAGTGCTCTACCATTTGAGCTACCGAAGCACGACTCACGCCCGGTACTCACAGCTTTACTTCTGTCAGTATCTCGTCTCCTACCTTCCAAACTTTACTGAAGCGAGGTAGGAGACGAGATACTGGCAGAAGTAAAGCTGTGAGGACCGGGCGTGAGTCGTGCTTCGGTAGCTCAAATGGTAGAGCACTTGCCCGCGAATGGCAAAGGTCCCGAGTTCGAGTCTCGGTCGGGCACGCAGTTTTAATCTGCCAGGAAGTTTCATATCAGCGCACACTCCGCTGCAGAGTGAAAATCTCATTCTAGATTCTGTGCGTGATTTAATTTGCAATTGTAAGTACTAAAAACTTACCTATCTCCACGGAAAAAACTTCTTGTTTATAATTTACATCACGTTATCTAGCGTTCTACGTTGTGTAACGTACGACTCGTATCGTTACACGTCGTCGCGGAAATGTACAACATACATAATTTTATTTGAATTATGGTAACAAATTATAGGGTTGGAGTGAGGATGCGCATGCGATGCATGTCGCTCGAGGGCAGAGGCGTCTGAAAAGCTGCATCTAGGTCTATCGCCTAATCGAACGAACTGCACTGGGTAAATGCATGGGAGCAGCGCGTTCGCTAAATTTGAACACAGGCAGTACGCATCTATACAGGGTGTTACAAAAAGGTACGGCCAAACTTTCAGGAAACATTCCTCACACACAAATAAAGAAAAGATGTTATGTGGACATGCGTCCGGAAACGCTTAATTTCCATGTTAGAGCTCATTTTAGTTTCGTCAGTATGTACTGTACTTCCTCGATTCACCGCCAGTTGGCCCAATTGAAGGAAGGTAATGTTGACTTCGGTGCTTGTGTTGACATGCGACTCATTACTCTACAGTACTAGCATCAAGCACATCAGTACGTAGCGTCAACAGGTTAGTGTTCATCACGAACGTGGTTTTGCAGTCAGTGCAATGTTTACAAATGCGGAGTTGGCAGATGCCCATTTGATGTATGGATTAGCACGGGGCAATAGCCGTGGCGCGGTACGTTTGTATCGAGACAGATTTCCAGAACGAAGGTGTCCCGACAGGAAGATGTTCGAAGCAATTGATCGGCGTCTTAGGGAGCACGGAACATTCCAGCCTATGACTCGCGACTGGGGAAGACCTAGAACGACGAGGACACCTGCAATGGACGAGGCAATTCTTCGTGCAGTTGACGATAACCCTAATGTCAACTTCAGAGAAGTTGCTGCTGTACAAGATAACGTTGACCACGTCACTGAATGGAGAGTGCTACGGGAGAACCAGTTGTTTCCGTACCATGTACAGCGTGTGCAGGCACTATCAGCAGCTGATTGGCCTCCACGGGTACACTTCTGCGAATGGTTCATCCAACAAGTGTCAATCCTCATTTCAGTCCAAATGTTCTCTTTACAGATGAGGCTTCATTCCAACGTGATCAAATTGTAAATTTTCACAATCAACATGTGTGGGCTGACGAGAGTCCGCACGCAATTGTGCAATCACGTCATCAACACAGATTTTCTGTGAACGTTTGGGCAGGCATTGTTGGTGATGTCTTGATTGGGCTTCATGTTCTTCCACCTACGCTCAATGGAGCACATTATCATGATTTCATACGGGATACTCTACCTGTGCTGCTAGAACATGTGCCTTTACAAGTACGACACAACATGTGGTTCATGCACGATGGAGCTCCTGCACATTTCAGTCGAAGTGTTCGTACGCTTCTCAACAACAGATTCGGTAATCGATGAATTGGTAGAGGCGGACCAATTCCATGGCCTCCACGCTCTCCTGACCTCAACCCTCTTGACTTTCATTTATGGGGGCATTTGAAAGCTCTTGTCTACGCAACCCCAGTACCAAATGTAGAGACTCTTCGTGCTCGTATTGTGGACGGCTGTGATACAATACGCCATTCTCCAGGGCTGCATCAGCGCATCAGGGATTCCATGCGACGGAGGGTGGATGCGTGTATCCTCGCTAACGGACATTTTGAACATTTCCTGTAACAAAGTGTTTGAAGTCACGCTGGTACGTTCTGTTGCTATGTGTTTCCATTCCATGATTAATGTGATTGGAAGAGAAGTAATAAAATGAGCTCTAACAAGGAAAGTAAGCGTTTCCGGACATGTCCACATAATATATTTTCTTTCTTTGTGTGTGAGGAATGTTTCCTGAAAGTTTGGCCGTACCTTTTTGTAACACCCTGTATAAGTAAATACAGTCCATAATTTTATATACACAAATTTTCCCGCATTAGGTGTATGTACATGGATGTTTAATCTTATGCGCTTCGTGCAGAGTGTATTAATTAAATAAATTTTTTATCATACACAATTAATAAGATAGTGATAAACTTGTTTACAGAACTGAGATTATATCAGGAAGAGATCTCTTCCGGCCAACACATCTGGTGTGGAAAGGGCGATGAAAAATAAAGTCAATTTAGGCTTTATTAAGTACACATTCAATAAAATAAAATTTTTATCAGTATAGTACGATATTACTGTTCACCCTCAGTGGCGCGAAGCCGCTCACGACAAACTGATGGTTAACGGGCAAAAAAAAAATTGGCCCAGACAGGAATACATTAGTCCTAATTGTAAATTTTATCGGTTAACACGAATTTCCGTTAAAGCGATTTACGAACTCTTTTTCCGTCACAGGCGTAATTAAATTTCATTTTAACACAAACTTAGAATGTTGCCGTAATTTTTTTCCGAAATGAATGCAAGAAACTTAACTACAGAGCAAACTACCCGTTGTTGCCTCGTTGCTAACGTATTGTAAGCAGTGTTGCCAACTCGAAAAAACCCGAGTCGCTAGATTCAATATCAAAAGTCGCTAGAAAGTCGCTAAAACTGATTTTACTAGTAGTATACTGAAAATTTCGTGCTGTGAATGGTGCAATAAGCCAGTGGGGGGTTACTAAAATATTAATAAAAATTGTCTCATACGTAATTGCTATATTGTCTTAATTAAATGACGCATCGCTTGCAACAACATACATATAAAATACACTAACGTTTAATTAAACATGTTATCATAATTGACGCAACACATAAATTGTTGTTTCAATCACTGCAGTCAAATATACTAGAAATATACAACTATATTTGTAACAGAAGAAAGCAAGAACTCAAATTAGGTTACAAAATATATACATACCGGTAATGTGAGCTATTCATCGTCGTCATCCAGAAGATCGAATAACTCTTCTGTTTCGTGCTCTGACAGAACTGTAGTTGATGTAGAGGGCTGAACGTCGCTCAAAAGATGATGTTGCACTTCGACTGGTTTTGTCGCAAAAGAGTAACTTTTGTTCGTTCCAAAAAGCTCCAGTACATCTGACGGTATGTCAAAAGATGCACAATCTTTATTTTGTTTCTTCAGCTGGTCTCTCAATATGATCAAAGCATTAATTGTCTTTAACGATAATCTGTTACGTTGTTTAATTTTTATAATGTTCATAGAACTGAATATTCTTTCCACTTCTGTATTTGAATGCGGTAGGCATAGAACAGTCATTGCTAGCTGTGAAATCAAAGAAAAAGGATTTTCCCCTGCGGCATTTTTATACTGCAAAACCTCACTCCAAAATCGAACAGTGTTAGTAATGTTATTCCACCTAATGAAGTTGGTATTATGCCATTCTTGCAGCATACCGTCTATGAAGTCGCCACTAAAACGCAATTCTTTGGCTTCATCCGCTACAGCATTGTTTTTATTCACTTTTAGTGTTTCTTCAACATTCAGCATTGACATTTTTTTCAGGTAAGGTGGTTTGTGTTTTTTTAAATCAATTTTTTGTTTATGCTTAATAGTTTTCGATTGCTTTCCCATATCACACAATTTAGCATAAAACTCTGCTGCACATACTTGGCATCTTGCCTTGGATAATCCTCCAACGACTGGTTTCAGCCACCCATTGAATTCAGGTTCTGCTTCCCACGCGTCCCGATATTTTTGAGCGTACTGCTTCTTCTGCGGTAAATCCATTATGAAAGCCACCACAACATAAGTTTCACCAGTTTATAATCACTGAAAATACATTAAAACTCAGGAGAACTAGAGGTCATGAAACAATCTACTCACTCGGTAACTCGATATCAGTCCTATTGTTCATTGTTTAAAACGTAATAATGTCTGAGATACCCCCACCGAATTGTTCTTGCGTTACCACTGTGCATGTGGTAATAATTTGACTGCGAGTTAACATTTCGAAAAATTAGAGGTTGCTGGACAGAAATGTATTTTATTATACTTAATATTACGTATGTTTTTTGTCAATTCGAAAAATAAAGGGAGTTCAAAAGTTGAAGAATTATAGATCGATACGCTATCGACGACAACAGACTAGTGGGTAATGAATAATGAATTGTTCTATAGTCAAGGATTTCTTACTCTGTAAGCAATCCCCACATTCAGGTTTACTAAATGCTGAACAATGCTACATGATCTGCTAAGAACTTAATTTAACTTAGTAATC
The DNA here is from genome assembly GCF_021461395.2 of Schistocerca americana. Classification (NCBI taxonomy): domain Eukaryota; kingdom Metazoa; phylum Arthropoda; class Insecta; order Orthoptera; family Acrididae; genus Schistocerca; species Schistocerca americana. The sequence continues at coordinate 470,164,522 of NC_060122.1, read as the reverse complement.
TAGAACAAAGTCAGTGTAGTATCCATTCTATAGTTAAAATCTTAGTGTTGTTAATGAAAATACTGGCCCAAAATAGTTTTGATTTGTACTTCAAAAGTCGTCAGTACTCCAAAAGTCGCCAGATAAGTCGCTAAATAATTTTTGTCGCTAAAAAGTTTTTTTTGTCGCTAAGACGAAGGCAAAAGTCGCCATTTCTAGCGACAAAGTCGCTAAATTGGCAACACTGATTGTAAGGTCGGGAGCCGCGATCATCAGCGCGTGCGGTACATTTAACCAAAGATTATAAAAGTAGGTTTTACAGATATTTGCTCTTTGACGCGCGTAATGAAAACAAAATCAGCCTGATAGCTTCAACAGCAATAAAATAGTTCCTTGGAAGAACTGGCCCGATGGAAAATTTGTTATAACTAAGGACGATAATCTAATTTTTCGAGTAAGTTCGATGAATTTATGGATTATAGGTTAGACGAAAACGTCTGAATCAACGATATAAATTCCAGGATGGTATGTTCGATGTGTTGACTTTTCTGGTTATATATTCCCCAAGACCATTAATTATACTTAGAGCTTCTACAGATGTTTTTTACATATCTTGATGCGCCTTGGAAAACATCATAGGTCAATAAGCTTACATAGTATTTATTGCAACATTCATTTGCCAAGAATGGAGAGGATGAAAAAATACCATACCAAAGAAAAGAAAGGCACATTATACATCGAAAAAGATCAGGAACATTACATAAGTAAACTTTGCAGAAGTGTAACATGAATCAACAGAAATATCTCTCGATATAAACCAAACTCACAGAGGATTACAAATTAGAAGAGCACAAATTCGGAGAGGTCAGTCAGCGTATTTTGCAGTTTCGCAGCTACTGCAAATAGATTTTCGTATGGAATTACTTTTTTTCCAAACAAATCCGCAACACACTTTCTTAACATATAAACCGATCACTGTTAGTTCACCGCTGCCTGCGCAGCGGCCAATTCCTAACATTACGTTTTAAAATAAGTGTACTACTTTCAATCTCCGGTTCCATAAAAAAAAATCTTCCCTCGGTGGTGCCGAAACGCCGTTCCGGTCCTAATTAACCACTGTGCTCCACTATTTTATTCACATTTTGATGATCCCCTATGATTTGAATGAATCTCGCCCGTGATGCTTAGAACTTTTTCGTGCTGCTTTGAAGCATCAGCCAATCTATGCAGTGATCATTTGTGTTGCGCTGCAGCATCAGTTAACAAACTGAAATATGAATCGGGGGGACGGAGAATAACGTTCGCTTTTTGGATATCTATGCTTTGCATAGGTGTTTGTGGGATTTCAGTGATGCTGATAACAAAAATAAGCAACATATTGCTGCCCCTGAGACCTTCATATTAGGAACACACATACAACAGACTAACGAAAAATACAAGCAAGCGTAATTCTAGCTGTGGCAATGCTCTCGTCTACAAGACTAAAGTCCCATCGTTAGAGTTGGCCGACTCTTTGTTAAGGAATATTGTTGGCTATACAAATTCAGGAAGCTGCATTCTTTCTTCAACATTCATCTATTTAAAATGTCGCAGCAGTGCTCCCCATTGACACATGTTAGACTTTTGAAATATTGCCACTGTACAGATATATCTTCAAGAGAATATTTTGCAAACCATTCTCTTCTTAATGCGGCCTGCTTCGAATAATTATTGCTGTTAATGTTAATAATTAATGGTGTTAATGAAAAGGCGTCACCACCAACTAAACTCGCAGCTTATAGCATGTCGAGTGTTCTCGATTGTAATGCACGCAATATGATATGTAATTTCAGTTCTGGCGACAGTCTTTAATGCATTACAGCACCTTCATTCCTTATCACATAATTAACTCTATTTAGAAGAAACGTGAACAGTTCTGGTGGCATTCTAAGATAATTAAAAGAATTCTTGGGTCTTCCGTTATAATTATTTCAGCAAGGATGCTGAGCAACCGAGCTGACGTCTTTTCTTCATCCAATCACGAACTGAAACAGGTTTCTTTTTTTTTTTTTTTTTTTTTTTCCCTTGAGCAGCGATTCCACGCTACAAGCTTTAACTCCATCACAACTCGTGCAACGTGCAGCTGCCAAAACTTTCATTTCAGACACGACTCAGGGACCCACAAAACGAATAAACTAAAGGGTATACTGATGTCGCAGTGTCTACAGTCAAATATGCAACCACTTGCGTGCAACGCATTCCACACAACGAGTAGCGCAACCCAATGTCGTCGTGTAAACTAGGCCTAAATCTCCACCAAAGCAGTCGTGCGGCACGACAGGAAAATGGTTTTGTGTGTGTGTGTGTGTGTGTGTGTGTGTGTGTGTTGAATAAGATGGCACAAATCAGGCCTATTTATTTCACTCCCACCGCACCGATGTTCATACGCCTTCTGCACCTCGCATCCCTCCCCCAAACAGCAGCGATCTTAAGACAGAACAATCTATAAAATATGGCCCGTTTTGACATTGCACGTCAACGAGGAGGCCCGTGAAACAATTTTGGTTCGCCGCGTCAGGTTTAAAGATTAATTTTAAAAATTAAATATTTGCTTAATTAACACTTAACGGCACAGTTTTGAAAAATAACTTCCAAAATCTCTCAATATTAATTTTACTTCATTTTATTTTTAGATTCATCTGGAACACATTGCCTGCCAGAGACTTGGGAAATGAAGAAAAACATACCGATTATCTTAATAAGTCCGGGGAATTTCATAATATATCTTCGTCACATAGAGGAAATTTTGGTGACAGCCTTTCTGATTACGAACGAAAAATAATTTTTAAATTGGCCCCATTTAAACCCCAAGGACCGTTTGCAAAGAGCTATGTTTTTCAGCCTAACATTACCCATATTTCAATACGGCTAGTATAAACATTTCAAGGCCACGGCTATGTTATTCTAATATTTTAAACAAACCGTACTGTCACTTCTGTTGGTTGTTTGCAGATGGTCAAAGCAAATCATACTCTTCCGCATGGGCCAACGGTGTTTCAGTTCGAAGCAATTTTACACAATGTACATCTGACCATGAAAACTCACAGCCGCATTAGCGCTGCTCTATCTTTTAATAATTGGTTACATGGTAATAACATCGATAATTTACTGCAAAGTTAAATCAATAGTAAAATTACTTTCTGGCGAGATATGTTGCCTCGTGTTATTAATGTCACAATTACTTTAGCTTCATGCAATTTACCTTTAAGAGGCCTTAATTCCGAGTATGGAAATTTCATCTCAATCTATTACCATCAATTTACTATCTAATTATAATCCTATTTTAAAAGAACTACTTTTAAGGCCAAAACGTGAAATAAATTATTGAAGCTCCACGACTGAAAATGAGATTATTAATTTACTTGCTACCGCGGTTAGAGAAAAATATTGTTTTACAAATTAAAAAAGCTCCATTTCTGGCGACTATTTTGGATACAACTCAAGACCTGACAAAAACTTACCAACTTTCTGTATTTTTCGATACATCTCAATAGCAGAAAATGATGATCATGTGCCTAAAGAAATAAAAATCTGCGTGTCCTTTTTGGGATTTATATCAGTAGCTTATTATAGTGCAGAAGGGCTGAAAACTGAAATTTTTAGTAGTATAAAAGAATATGGAATTGATTCTTCCAGATGTAGAGGGCAGGGTTACAACGGAGCAAATGGTGTGTCGGGTGTATATGGACGATTACTAGCCCTTATAAAAGAACATGCGCCAGATTCCGATTATATTCATTGTGCGGCACATGCACTAAGTTTAATTTTAAATGATGCTACGAAACGTGTTACTGAAGTGTCATTTTTTTCGGTAATTATAGTATAAAACCCTGGTCAATACTGAGTAACGATAAGTATTTAAAATATATAATTACCCTTAAGAAGGTATGCCGTACTGGATGGTCTTCAAGTCACAGCGCTTTATCGGCTAAAATGAATAATTAATCAATAATGAAAAAATTGTACAAGATAAATTTAATTTCCAATGAAAAAGACGAGCTTGACGAATGTAAAAGTATAATTAATATATGAGAGAAAAACGATTTTGTAGTGCTTGTCGTCTTTTTTAATTCATTATTTGAAATCATTATTCCAGTTTCTAAGGCTATACAGCATGAAAATAATGCCTTACAGAAAGCTAGTATTTTACTAAGTAATGTTTTGAATAGACTGAGCGAAATAAAAAACCAAAATTCATTCCATGGTTTGCTAAAAGAGTCCAGAGACCTTGTAAAACAGTGGGGGGATAACAATTGTTTTCAGAAATAAAAGACGGAAGATGACGAAGCGATATTTTTATAAGTTATCAGAAGATGAGAGAATTTCAGATCCGGAATCGTACTTTAAAGTCAGTGTGTACTATTGCTGTTATATATATTTTCTCAACTAAACAAAGTTTCAAAGCGTCTGTGACCTTAGTAATACAGTCGAACTGTTACAACCGGAGAAACTCTTATTTTCAAACGAAATAATAAAAAAGGAAGCGGAAAAACTGACTGCTAAATACTGTAAAGACGTGTCATTTGATCTGTACGAACAATAATTTCTTTGAAAATGTGCTTAAAAACTTAAGTTCAGAAAATCCCATTAAGGAACTCACTGAATTATTACCGATTTAATTCAGTAGCCTTGCATCCAGATTTTCGGAGGTAATAACAGCATGTTTCCATTTTTTACCCTTCCTGTAACAACTGCAACAGTTGAAAGAATTTTCCGAAATTAAAACTGATTAAAAACTATCTTAGTACTTCTATAAGCCACGAACGGTTTTCAGATTTGTCAGTGCTTTCTATAGAGGCAGAACATTTCGATAAACTAAAATCATCTTCAGTTATCGATGTTTATTTAATAAGTAAGTTTGCCGGGAAATGGGCGAGGAAAGAATATATTTTAATTGTTTGCCTAACTTTGCTCCTAGGAGAATTAATTGTAAATAATTACTTATCTATGTAACCTATACTTAATAAATACGTATTTATTTTACTCAAAGTGAGTTTTTGTTTCTTTTGTGAAAAATCTGTAGCTTTCATTTGAGCTTCGCCACAGTCGGGCAAAACGGCCCCGCGACAAATTTTGATCAGGACCCTTCTAAGGCAAACTATTCCACTGCCCCGAGGCAACTTTAACCGGCTGTTAAGCAAACCTCTAAAACCATTTTGGAGATTGAAACCATTCGTTGTACGATGGTCGCACATATATCAGAGACATATCTGCCATACATAGTCAATGAAGTGGGGTCTGAGTGACCCCTCCTAATGACGTGAATAACATAAAAACGTTGTACCCTATTGAATAAAGGGAAAGAATCGGAATGTATATGGAGATATATATGCATTAATTGACTTTCCTGAACTCTATACGTTTAACTGTAAGACGATTCAAGAGTTCTGTGTAAAAAGAGAGAAAAAACTGTCATGGCGCTTTAGTCATACGCAGTCGTTCTGAAGTTGGAGAAGAAATACGACAAATGTCTTAACTGATAAAGGACGCTACAAACAGCGCAAAACATAAAACCGTCACTTCCGCCATAAGGATCTCGTAAACAAGACAAGACATATATTGAAAAGACTCTCTTCCTGTCGCCTGATTATTCTGCTCTGAATGACGGCATCTGCCACAGCTTCCTGAACAGCTGGCTGCGTGTCTTGCTTGTCCTCTCTCGCACACACGATCGGTGAGCGGAAGGCGAACTTGACGGAAGCGGAGTCGCGCGCGTCACCTAGCGTCCGCCACTCAAACAAAAGACATCCACACAACGTGACTCGCTTAGTATCAAGATCGAAAAAATACTGAGGACTTTTAACTCCGGTTGGCATCCAGCCAACGACGGTCTGGGAGGGGCAAACCACATTCGCGCACAACCCCGAAACAGTCACACGTATCAACTTTAATCACAAAACCCCAAAAAATTATGGTCGTATGTACAGATTGTTTATGGCAGTACAGTTTGTGTCCAGTCCCCAACAAATGGGACGAACTGAAATTCGGAGGGTAGAAAAGCAAAAACTAAAATACTTAACTGTGTTTTCAAATGCTCCATTACAAAGTAAAACCCGTGAGAATCGCTCCAACTGAATCCTCGAACCACTGAAAAGAGGAGTGAAATAAGTGTAGTGGTGTTGAGAAACAACTGAAATCGATAAAACTGAACAAGGTTCCGGGGCCTGACAGAATCTCTATCAGATTCTACACCGAATTTGCGGCAGAGTTAGTCCCTCTTCTAACTATACTTTATCAGAGGTCTGTCGAATAAAAAACTGTGCCCAGTAGTGGGAAGAAAGCCCAGGTCACACCCATCTACATGAAGGGTGGTTGAAGTGATGCACAAAACTAATGTCCAATATCCTCGATATCAATTTGTTGTAGAATCATAGAACATATTCTGAGCTCATACATAATGAGGTATCTCAAACATAATGACCTCCTCCATGCCAACCAGCAAAGATTCCAAAAACATTGATTATGTGAAACCCAATGACACTTTTCTGATATGAAATATTGGAAGCTTTGGATAAAGGCAGTCAGGTAGTTGCAGTATTTCTTGATTTCAAAAAAGCATTTTACTATCATATTAAAGTTTATTGTCTAAAGGATGATCATACAGTGTATAAAATGAAATATGTGATTGGATTGAGGACCTTTTGGTAGGGAGAATGCTGCACGTTTTCTTGGACAGAGCGTAATCATCAGATGTAGAACTAGCTTCGGGGGTGTCCTAAGGAAGTGTGTTGGGACCATTGCTGTTCATATTGTATGTTAATGTATTAACAGTAACTTCAGACTTTTTGCAGATGATGCAGTTATCTCTAATGTAGTACTGTCTGAAAGAAGCTGTATAAATATTCAGTTAGGGTGCAAAGATCTGAAACTTGCTTTAAAGGTTCAGAAATGTAAAACTAAGCACTTCACAACACATAAAACTTATATCGTATGACTATAATATCAACGAGTTACAGCTGGAATCTGTAATCTCATACAAATATGTGGGTGTAACACTTACTTTGAGACATGAAATGGAAGTACCACAAAGACTCAAGTCATGGGTAAAGCAGACAGTAGACTTCGGTTTCTTGATAGAATAATAAGAAAATTCAATCAGTCCACAAAGGAGACTGCTTGCAGTTCACTCATATGCTTTATCCAAAAATACTTTTCAAATGTGTGACCCCTAGCATGTATGACTAACACGGGATACTGAACGTACACAGGACAGCACGAATTGTCACAGGTTTGTTTGACCCATGGTTGTTACATGTTCACTGAGATGCTGAAAGAACAGACTCTTTAAGATGGACAGAAATAATCCCAAGAAAGTCTACTATGTATCCCCTGCCATGTAGTTCACAGTATTTTGTAGAATGCAGATGTATAATGGATAGTAACTAATAACAAATGTACCAGAGAATCATTTGTCATGTAACCTGAAAAATATTTCACCATCCTTCTTACAACTAAATATGCCAGATGGATCTGGGGTCTAAAAGCTTCCAGTAGTGCCACACCTTCAATTAACAATGTTTCTTCTTATATTACCAGCCAATGCCAAGAAATACTAAAAATGTGGAAATATACAATGTCTACATGCATGGACACCTGCAGAACTTTATCCAAAAGGGGGAAATATTCTACAATCCTCATATTTTATATACCATACCCGATTCAGTGAATTTCAGGAATGTCTCATGACCCAAGGGCTAAATTTGACATGAAGTGCCATACACAAAGGTTACTGAATCTCAAACTTTTGCTAACATTTTTAAAATATAAGATTACTTCCATATTGAAAACCCATTTATATTATTAATATGACTACAGATGCTACCATTTTGATTTTAACGTCTGCGATTACACACTCAAATGGTTAAATCCGACGTATCCAATGGGTTAGGAAATAAGGCAAGAATATATTAACATCCACATTTTAATAATGTTACATTGGCATAGAAAATTAAAATTCTAAACTTTAAAAACAGCATATCAATTGAAGAAATCCAGCTGGGTATCAACAAAAATAATCAGCAAAAACTGCCACTGGCTAATACACCTCTAAGTGAAGGAAAATATATATTCAACATCAATGCCATCTATAAAGTTTTTTGCTTGCAAAATTTCAAATACAATCTTATTAATAGATTCATTACCTTACTTTCATTCACTGATATTGACTAGCATAACAAAAATTGTTTCAGTCTAACCTTAATAAAAGTGAAACAAATGTGTTTCGAGACTTACTTGTTTTTTGGGTTATTGGGTAAAGTGTCACCCATGGCAGAAGATATATGCCATTGTACTTTTTTTAGGGTTTTTTCACATTCCATTGACGTTAACTCGTTGACAGATGCACGCTTAGTGAAGGATGTTGCACCGGCAGGCATGAGATGTTCAGGCTCTTCTGTGGCTTAGTCTAATCTTGCCTTTTGGATTCCCTTAGAAGCAATACGTAGCAGATTGTAGTATATTCCTAAGAGTCATTACCTGCAGTTGTAGAAACTTTCTAAGCAGGTTTTCATGCGATAGTTTGCACTCCTCTTCAAGCATATGCCATTTAAGTTCTTTCAGCATCTTCATGACACTTCCAAGGGTCAGACAAACCTGTGACCTTTTGTGTTGCCCTTCTTTGTATACATTCCTTACTCCCACTTGATATGGGCCCCACACACTTGAGCAGTATTCTAGGATAGGTCACCAGAGTGTTCTGTATACAGTTTTAAATCATTAATGGAAAATCTCATATAAAGATGTGAAACAAATACTAACAAAGAGATAGAGGGGCTGGCCAGTACTTACCTCAGCTCAGTACAGCCGATAGATAAACAAAAAACAGAACCAAAAATTTACGTTCCTAGCTTTCGGAACAAATGTTCCTTCATCAGGGAGGAGAGAGGGGAAAGAAAGGGAAGAAGGGAAAGTAGATTCAGTTACTCACAACCCAGGTTATGAAGCAACAGGGAAAGGAAAATAGGGAGGGTAGCAAGGATGGAGGCATGGTTGTCAGAGGGAAGCCAAAGATATTCTACTGTAAGTACTATGCCAGCTTCAAACCAAAGAGGATGCATACAGAAGTAAAGAGGTATATAGTATAAAGATAAACACAACTATGTAGGATGAAAAGATGTGTGAATGGCTAAAGAGGAAAGGGAAAGAGAAGAAGACTGAAGAGTAAATGGGAGTGAGGTGGTTTAACGTAGGTTCAGTCCAGGGGGATGGCGGGATGAAAGGATGTGTTGGAGTGCAAGTTCCCATCTCCGCAGTTCAGAGGGACTGGTGTTGGGTGGGAGAAGCCAAATGGCACATACAGTGTAGCAGGTTCCTAGGTCCCTAGAATTATGCTGGAGGGCATGCTCCGCTACTGGGTATTGGACACCTCCTAGGCGGACAGTTCGTCTGTGTCCGTTACAACAACTAAACTGGCTGAGCACATGAACAGACACAGAGGAACTGTCCGCCTAGGAGATGTCCAGCATAATTCTAGGGACCTAGGAACCTGCTACACTGTATGTGCCATTTGGCTTCTCCCACCCAACACCAGTCCCTCTGAACTGCGGAGATGGGAACTTGCACTCCAACACATCCTTTCATCCCGCCATCCCCCCTGGACTGAACCTACGTTAAACAACCTCACTCCCATTTACTCTTCAGTCTTCTCCTCTTTCCCTTTCCTCTTTAGCCATTCACACATCTTTTCATCCTACATAGTTGTGTTTATCTTTATACTATATACCTCTTTACTTCTGTATGCATCCTCTTTGGTTTGAAGCTGGCACAGTACTTACAGTAGAATATCTTTGGCTTCCCTCTGACAACCATGCCTCCATCCTTGCTACCCTCCCTGTTTTCCTTTCCCTGTTGCTTCATAACCTGGGTTGTGAGTAACTGAATCTACTTTCCCTTCTTCCCTTTCTTTCCCCTCTCTCCTCCCTGATGAAGGAACATTTGTTCCGAAAGCTAGGAACATAAATTTTTGGTTCTGTTTTTTGTGTATCTATCGGCTGTACTGAGCTGAGGTAAGTACTGTATACAGTTTTCTTGTTTCCATAGAATTCTACCAACATACTGAAGTCTGCAACCTGCTTTACCTGTAACTGACACTATTCAATTTCATATCCCTACATATTGTTACACTTAAGTATTTGTATGGTTTGACAGATTCCAACTGGGACTCACTGACACTGTAGTTACAGGATACCCTTTTTCCTCTAGTTGTGCACAGTTACACATTTCTGAACACTTAAAGTCAGTTGCCAGTCTTTGCATCACTCTGAAATCTTATGACCTGACTAAATATTTTTGCAGTTTCTTTCAGATGGTATTCCATTATAGATAACTGTATCATTGCATCATCTGCAGAAAGTCTGACATTGCTATTGTCTGCAAGATTATTAATATAAAAAATCAGTGCAAGAGTCCAAACACACTCCCTGGAGCACACCCAAAGTTATATCTACACCTATTAATGAATCTCCATCAAAGATTACTTGCTGCATCCTCTGTACTAAGAAATTCTCAATCCAGCCACAGATTTCATTTGATACCCCACATGATTGTAGTTTTGACAAATGTAGATGTGCTACTGAACTAACTTTTTAGAAATTGAGAAATACTGAATATACCTGTATGCCTTAGCCCACTGATTCCAGGGTGTCCATCTCAAAAACATGGTTGTCTTTAGCTGAATGCTCCAACTTACTAATTGGCTTCTATGACCATTTATTTCAGTTTGAAATGCTCTGACAAACTGGCTATCATAGGTCAAACAGCTAGATCAAGGCTCATGGTTATGAAAGTCCCAGTGTGCAGTAAACTTTTGGAAGAGAGTCTCACTGTCGTCATTGTCTTACACATACTTCTTATGACTTTCTTTACATAAAATACTGAGAGAACCAGATATATTAGCCATAGTTAATGCCAAAAGTAATGATAAAATAAAATGTAGATGCTACAGAGAAGCCTTTAATTGCAATAAATATGAAAACTCATTTTGTGCAGCTCCATTTCCTTCTCAACATGACTAAAACATATTACACATCATAACAGAAAATGCTGTTTCAAAAATTTGTAGTCATTACACAACATGGTTTATACATATAAAAAGCCATTTAATAAAATTATGTTCTTTCAATAACAATTATGCAGGATCCAGAACATTGTGATTATTCCATAACAACCAAATATCCCAGCCTAATTTTCTTCTGACTTTAAGAACTCTGTATAATCTGCCTCAGTCATCAGCTTCTCTAGTTCCTCTGGTTTTGTAACCTCTACTTTGAACAGCCAACCTAGAACAGACAACCGATCTTGACTGGTACCTTCAATGCAGGTAAATATAAAAATAATCAAACATCAACTATGCAATTTTCAACTGTCAGTACAGATTTCTTAGAAGTACTGTATCAATAATAAACCATATTTGTTTCTATGGATACAGAGATTTCATTGCATGCACTGGAAGATTAATCCAAAGGATTTAGAAACCCATCTTTTGCTATCTGTTGTTGGACTTCCCTCTATGCTATTTCTGCAGTGAAGAAAATCACAGTCAGCAACCAAAAACTATCGTGGCAACAAACTGAGAGGTAAATTGAATAAAACCATACAATAATGTTAGAATCTGTCAAACTTCCCACTCACACAAACTCACCCAAGAACCCAAAAAGAAGAAATGGTATAAAATATACATACAAGCAAATTAACACAAATGAGGCTGATATATTAAGATAGTGAGGTGATAACTATAAAAGAGAATCACTTGCTTTCCTTAAAACAGGTCACATTAGTAGACAGCTTTACAGCTACTCCCTACATGAGCTTTACTGAAAGAAAGCCAAGAAAGTTGTAAGCACATAGGTCCTGTTAGCTAAGAAATACTTCATGCAACATATGATAGTATCCTTTACACAAGATAGCTGAGAAAATCATATCCTGTTTAAGTACCTGTGAAGAGGTTGCTAATTTTGCTTTTGCTGAATACAAATGACTGTCTCTTACAACCATCCGTTCGCCTGTCACCAGTATTCTGTTGAGAGAGAGATGGATCATACTACACAGGAAAGCAACAATGTGTGGAAGCGAGTGTCACGCAGGGTTCCTCAACCACCACATCCATTATTTGGTTGAATTTGTATGTGTACTGTTGAATAATACCACCTCCTCTACTTTAGAGCCTTTGCAAGCAGAGAAGGGAGTCTTAAATATTGTGAACTTTTTTCTCTATTGCATGAATTTGTGCAACAGCTTGAAGGGCACGTGGGAAATCAGAGCACATCTAAAATGCTTTGGAGCCATTAAGATTAAAGCAATAAATTTCTCTATAAAGCTGAGACTGATCTTGCAGACACAATCAACACAAATTTCATAATTAACAAGATGAATTGTGAATGACACTTCTGTCAAGGTTGCTCCTAAACTTTGTATAAATAACAGTCATGTCTCAAGACTTCCATTTAATGTCATTCTCTACATCTAAATCTACATCCATACTCTGCAAGCCACCTGTCTGTGTGTGGCGGAGGGTACCTTGAGTACCTCTATCGGTTCTCCCTTCTATTCCAGTCTCGTATGGTTCGTGGAAAGAAGGATTGTCGGAACGCCTCTGTGTTTTATCCTCATGGTCTCTTCACGAGATATACATAGGAGGGAGCAATATACTGCTTCACTCCTCGGTGAAGGTAGGTTCTCGAAACTTCAACAAAAGCCCGTACCGAGCTACTGAGCGTCTCTTCTTCAGTGTCTTCCACTGAAACCTTGTTTCTGCAGTTTTCAGTAAGCACAGCTTTCCATTCTATTTCTGTCCTCTGTATTCACTCATTTAAATGACAAATATAGGCCAATATTTGTATACTTGCATTAAAAAATAAATAAAAAACTTTGTGACATGTGAATAGTGTGGCAGCATACAACCCTTGAGGATGGATGACACTGTCAACACAAGCTGTGTATATATCTACTACTTGCAGTGGTGCAATGCATTTTTTTGTATATCACACATAAGACAGCAAACAATTACTGTAAAACCTTTTACCAAGAAACCTGGTGAATCTTGTCAATTTCTTTAAGCCTAACCACTATTTTTCCATGGTCCTCTTTCAGAAAGAACAATAACATGTTTATTTAACAATTTCAAACCAAGAAAGCTTACAAGGAGAGGCCAGATCATCTCATTCCTTGATTTCAATGATCTACTAGTCTAGGACCACTCCTGTGAAATGGCTGAAGTCATTACACTAATTTACTACTGTTTCCAAAAAATCTAGGTCAAAGGCCATGACACAGAATCTGTTTATAGAGTAATGTCCTTGCTAACTGAAATGGTCGTCAAGAGGTATGCGTTCTGCATTGACATTACAGGCTACTTACTTGCACACATTCGACTTATTCTTCTTACAACTTTTTTTTTTTTATACATAAAGACCTAAAGTCATTATTAGTCAGTCCCAATACTTCCCACAAAGTTATCATACGCGTGGCATGCATCAAAATTAAATGTCTAGAGAAGTATCATCATAAATATACCAAGTTTGCTTTTCATTAGATACTGAGGGTGCAGTAGATTTCCCTGCTATCACCGCCTCTGATTAATATCAGCACATTACACTGAAGGTTTACTACGATGAAGGGAATAAGTGAGTCTTTGCAAAACAAAGTGAGAGATTACAGCAATAACTGTATTACATTTATGTATTACATTTATGGAGTGCCATAAACAAGGATAACATTTTGTGAGGGGGGAAAAAACACATGGAAAAAAAAAAAATCACACAGTAAATTGGTACTGAAGATCAAACTTTTGTGCTTACTCACAATGAAATTTTATTTAAAGTAACAATTTTGCGAGGGCCTTCATTCTCTTTCAAACAAGAAAAAAAGAGTGTCATTCAAACCCATGTGCACGGAAACAGATGTGGATGCATGCCCTATGCAACGTGGCCACTGTTCCACATAACACAAGAATTCCTCAAGTACATGTGTAATGAAATGAAGTCACTAATTCTTCAACTTTTCAGGAACTATAAGGATGTGAACCTGATATGTATGTATAACATTCCTGTTATCTCTGTTTGTTCTAAAAACTTCCTGGTCTGGAATAGATCCTACATCACCACCTTCGACACATTTTTCACACATAGAGTACTCACCTAAACTCTTTCACAGCTGTTACTTTTGAGTGATCCCCAGTCAGTATTCCAAAGGTCACCCAAATCAGTGGGTGACAGGTTCTGGCAGAGTTAGTTTTTGATATTTCATTACATTACAGATTTTTTGTTCATGTATTTATCTTTATTACAATGAACCCCTGTGTATGACATGGTTAGGGAACACATAACACATCTAAAACAAGTTTAAAGAAGAAGAAGAAGAATATCTTTATATGTGGAAAAAGGGATTTCCAAGTGTGTGTATTGCACAGAGCCTCAGATAATTCATTAACAACAGATCCACACCAATACATACTTTTCAGTTTTCCTTCATGTCAGGAAAATAGCCAAAAAATCACAATCACAGATAAATTTTTTTTTACATTGATAGATTTTTATAAGAAAATGCTTGAAATAATTTTTAAAAAGTTTAAAGCCACCTGAAGATGAGAGGACTCCATACTTATGACTTTAGAATGAACCATAGTTTTGTAGTAAATCATTATTTAGTGACTGGTCACTGAACTTTTTCAGGAATCAAATTATTGATGTACATATTTGATAAGCTTACTCCTGATATGGCTGAATCAAAAACTTTCCAATTATTGGCTTGGTTAAACTAAGAAAAAATGCGTAATTTTTTAAGCAAAAATCATCATCCAGTAAGCTCCACGTACTTTATTATCAAAATACTTTTTAAGGGACTTCAGAACACAGGTGGCCATGAAAATGATAAACCAAAAATAAACTTTTTTATACTTACGACCTCCACGAATATCCTTTGTCCAGAACTGACATGGTGCAATGTATTTGGGAAACACTGCATTATTTTGAGAACAGAAAACAAAATGCATTTCTTATTTTTGATGAATGCATTGTCCCTCACTATCCAAAACAGTGTTGAGTCTGAGGGACAAAGGATCTAAAAATATGCTGACTTGAACTAATGCTCTCCCACATTGTAAGACTCGTTTGCAAAGTCTCAAGTACATTCATGATGCAGCCCCAAATCTCAAATCACCTATTCCCGAACATGACTGATCGGGTGTATATCTGGAGACATTGTGGGCTATTCCAATATGAATACCTCTGGAAGTCAGTTCAGCCAAGTTTAGATACTGTTTCTGTGTACACACTACTGCTGTGCCGAATCAAGAGATTGAATAGATGGTAGCATACGTTTTCTAAAACAGGTGTGCGCACTAGATGGAACTCTGACCAAGTCTTTCAGTCCAACTGCTGTTATCCAAACACACATCCAAGCTCATATTTCCATTTTGTGCTGTGGTAACAACATGATTTGAAGAGTGGTGAGTAGTTTTGGGTCTTCACAGAAACAAGTCTTCCAGTCTTGACTGAACGAATACTTTTTGTAAGCCCATACCACTAAGTCAAAGACATCTTTGCCAGCTGGAAGGTCCTGAGACCAAATGGTGTATGTGTTTCTTGATGGTAAGGTATAACACCTTGTTTTCTTGCACGTTTGCAGTGACAGAAATGAGCAACATGACAATGTTGGCAGGCAGTACTCATACTTGCTGGCAGATCAAGATTTCCGGCCACTGTTGTAGCAGACACGAATGGATTCTCCACACTACCATACGCAACAGTAAGTTTAAGGCTTGCTGTTTTTTGGTGTGTGTGACATATGGCCACAGTGAAAGCTTGGTCATATGACTAAGCACAGCCATGCTGCAATTCACAGTAGTGTACGCTGCTCTAGCTAACACAAAATAACATGGCACCTGTGTAGAAATGGATTCTCTTACTGATTTCCAGCCAAGTCCAGACAATTATTCCAAAGGTGATGCTGCCTCAGTTGCACATTGCCTGCTGACATGTGCATTTTGAGCATTCTTGTCACTGTCTCTTTACTGCATAGTATTCAACCACAATCTTCATGCAATGTAGGTGCAGGGGCCATTCTAACTAATCAAGAACAAGTGATTTAAACAACGCCACTAAATTTGTCAGAAAGGTGCGTACAATGAAATAAAAATCACATTTAAAATTGAGCTTCAGAGGGCTGAAGAAAGCACTAGCTATTCCAATTGCACAGTAATGAGAATAAACAAGGAGGGGCAGAAAACAATAGCTACTAATTCTTCCTAAGGCTTCATGACTTTGGAAAGACACATAAGAAGGCGAAAACTTTATTTTTAGGTAATACTGCCAAAAAGATTGTCTGGGAACTGAGACATAATTTCCTTATGACCCACGTTCTTTATTTTACATTGTCAATATTGTAATGAGTACTGTCCACTACATTTTTTACCCTTCTTTTTGGTTTTGCAAGATTTCCTTCTGTTAATGAATGGTTGGACTTGTGTTGCTTTGCTCGATCCTTTGTTTGTGTGAGTATTTCTTTTTGAGTTCTCTAGTCAGAACTATTGACTTTGAATGTCTATATTTTTCGAATTATTGGTTGCACTGACATAACTTGCCAATACAATCATCTGCAGATTCACCAACTGTAACTTTCAAGTTAGCCAAGATGTGTGTTCATGCATAGGCATTAGCTATTGCACTGCACTTTTCTAATGCATGAAAGTCATTTGTAATTGAGACCACCACCACCACCACCACTTCACCGATTCCTACTGTGCCGTCCATATAGGTCTGACTAATCTATTTTGGGCACACACTACATCAAAGTGCTAGCACAGAAAAAGAGCACAGTATATATTGTTGTGGCATGCATGATGACACACTGTTAAGATCAATAAATTTACTGATGGTGCGGCGAAGAAAAATACTATAATGCCAACAGAGGATGCAGGAATGTGCAATCAAATGTAAGCAAGCCCATGGCATTTGATTTACAGGAGGGCGGAGATGATGACATAATGTTGGTTGGAGTAGGATTCAAGTACCTACCCCACAGCAAAAGAAGCAAAATAAATATAAATATTTCATCATTAATGATATGGATAAATTTGTTCTTATGCAGATATTTCTGCTCTATGAAAAGTAGAGGAAAAGGCCATTTTTGTAAAAACTTCACAGCTTTTCCCACAGTTAACTCAAATTTCAGCCTACTCAAGCAACTCTAAGAAACACTGTTCCATGTATGAGGTTCAGTTTTAAAAGGCACCAGCATAAATGGGTCGTCATGTTTGAAAGACTTTAGTGCCATTAAGCGTTCCAGTGTTGTGCTTGAGGACAACGATAGGAGTTTTGTTTTTTGTTCAGTTCTCCTACAACAGCAAAACTTTGGATTATCACATAGATTTTTTCCTTCAAAATATGCAGAAATAAGGATAGACAAACTTTTGGCATCAAGGAGAAGCACCAAATTGTTTATTTAACTGGCAATTTTTCAAGAAAATGATTCCCCTCCTACTGCTTCAATAACCATCTAGACCTAAATAGTACAGAACTGGCCTGGAATCTTGAAAAGAATAAGGTTCCTGGTCATAATATGTCAAGATTCTTCGTCTCCAAACTAGTAATAAACAAACTTAATACATCACTCAGCCTGGTACAGATATTTTGCCATTGTGGCATTAGGATACCATAGACAGCCTTATATCATGAAAAAAGTGTGTGGTAACTACTAGAGGAGAGAGTACAGACAAACACACCTTCAAACAATGTTTACATTAGACTCTCACTCCCTGAGGAGTTACTAAAAATTGCCACAGAGGTGGTATTTCACATCTCTATAGCGGGGTATTGGTAAAAGTTTTCAACTAGTAATAATCGCACCTCAGTTAGGCGGATGAGGAGACTGAATATGTATCAGCCAGCATGGATTCTGAAGTTACCTTTTATGACAAACAGCAGGTGACAAAAAGAAAGAGACAGCTGAGAAAGGGAAAGATCTCATAATGGGGGGAAATAGTTTTACATGTGGTTCCAGTGAAGTGTCATGAGCAGCTAAGATGAGATCTAAATAGGCCCTTGATCCAGTGGGGTTCACAAACATGTAAGCATGTGACAGCAACCCACTTGCAAGAATACCAGATTGTATGTGATTACTTCCTCCTGTGCCCACACCTCAAATGTAAACATGATAGTACTGCCTACCTGGCCTGGTCTTCACATCACTTTGTCAGGTAAAAGATCTTCTTTGCCCTTCTTCTGAAATCATCTTATCCAGATTTTTTAGCTATGTCTGAGAAGCTGAACTGACAATGCAATCCATTAATACTTCAGATAAATAATGCATAGTTCAAAATTAACTTCTTTCCATTATTCATTCCTGATCTTTATCCATTATTCATTCCTGATCTTTATACAGCTGTCACTGCACTGCCAAAAATTAGTGTTCAAAGAACAAATTTATTGACAATCTGAGCAAGAAGCAGCTGTGAATCCAGATAGATGATGTTATACATACTGTACTCACAATTAGTATTAAGCAACAAAGGGGAGGGATATGGGAGGAATATAATCAGAAACATCTTTCTCTTACCAGAGATGATTTGTTACTTTGTGATCAGAGCACAATACCTTTTGTGCTAACTGTCACTATTTGCTTTTGTTTACATTTCAAACAAAGCATTTTAGGAAATGATTCCATTTTCAAGTGAGTTTCTCTCTGCACTATGCAATTTTGTTATTATGTTTTTGATGTGTGATGTTCTGATTTAATCTGATGACTTTACTGCAGTATATAAAAAACATTTTTAGCTGATTATTGATCTGTATACATGACTAGTTCCAAAATTTGGAAGAACTTGTACTTACAGTTTTTATATGGTCTATTTGTGCTGAGTTTCACATGTTAAAACATCACACAGAATTTTCTGTGCACAGTATATATTGAGAAGAGCAAACTTACATAAACAAAAAGTTACAATGATTTTTTTCAATGTAATCAACAGAGATAATGTAATAGATTTTATACAAAGTATGATATGCTTTTGTACAGAAGGTATTTATCACAATTTACTTATATCTGTTTGCCATGGTGCTTATTTCTGTGCGTTGCTATTTTTAGTTAAGTATATTGTTGAAGCATCTGAAGAAATTCCCTGATTCACTTTCAAGTTTTTGTTTAATGTTTTATCTTCATATTTTCTATTACGTAAACATTCAGGGGATAGGCGAAATAATGTGAACAATGGTAGTAATGGGATAGTTGTGTTTGACAGTCAACAACGCAGGTAAAGCACGTGTCACACTGGACTGTGCGCGATCAGTACAGACCGGGCATGAGTGCAGGTTGTTTATGAGTAGTGCACACTTTATATTTGCATTCAGAGGCCAAGGTCAACGTGCAATGAAAGACCTAACAGAGTTCCAAAGAGGGCAGATTGTGGGGGCTCAATTAGCTGGAGCATCAGTAACCAAAGCAGCCAACTTATTGAATGTTTCAAGGAAAATGTTTCAACAGTCGTGACAGCCTAAACAAAACATGGAAAGACGTCATTGTGTAAACGTAATAGTGGGTGCAAATCAGAACTAAATAACAGAGATTGTCATATACTAACATGAATTGTGTCAAAACAATGCAAAACTAGTACGACAAAAGTGACTGCAGAGCTCGATAGCCAGCTTTGATACCCCATATCTATCGACACTAGCCACTGAGAACTCCATAAAGCAAATATTCATGGACAAGCTGCTATACCGAAACCATTAGTGATGACAACCAACTCAAAGAAGCGTAAAACATGGTGTCAGTAGCAGAAATCCTAGACGACCAGTGGAAAAAAAGTCATATGGTCTGATGAGTTAACATTTTCGTTATTTCCAACATTGGGTTGGGTTTACGTCTGGAGGACACCGAAAGAGCCTACACTCTTGATTGCTTGATGGTAACAGTTAAGCATGGAGGTGGAAGTGTGATGATGAGGCCATATCATGGTTTCTGCTGGTCCCATCAATACTCTCAAAGGCCGCATTACAGCCAACAATTCTGTGAACATTTTAGGTGATTAGGTGCACCTCATTATTCAAAATGATGTTTCCCAACAATGATGCCTTATTTCAGGACAATAATACACCCATTCACACAGTCAGGACAGTTAAATTGTGGTATGCAACTGAACTACAGGGTCTTCCATGGCCAGCACAGTCCCTGGATATGAACATTATCGAACCTTTGCGGGTGGTATTGGAGCGCAGATTCCAGAGCAGATTTCTGCCTCCCTCATCACTACAGGAGTTAGAAGAGGTTCTGATCAAAGAACGGCATATCATTCCACTGGAGACTATACAATCATTATATGCCAGCATTCCAAGAAGAATCACAGCTGTATTACAGGCAAATGGGGGCCCAACCCCTTATTAATAAACCATTCCCAAAGTAAGTACAGATGTTTACATTATTTTGCCTATCCCCTCTATCTCCACTTCATCTAAAAATCCATTTTATATCCTTTATTTAGTCAGGGCAGTACTTTGACTTTTGCTCTACTTTTCCAAATGAGTGTCCTGTAGTATCGTGTATGTGTGTCACTATTGCTGATGTGTGTGCTGCATATGTAGGTTTTAATGCACTCTGTATACCTGGTGTTGAAATCTCCACCTGTTTGTCCTAAGTAGAATGAAGAGCATTCCTGGAATGTTACTTTGTATATTCCAGAGTCTGGGTATGGGTCATTATAATATTTTGTTATGCATTAGTTTTTTTGTTGTTTATTAGAAGTAGAAACACTATTTCTTCTTGGTGGTGTTTTTAAAACAATTGCAATCTTCTGTGATATACAGGGCGTTTCAAAAAGAAAGAGCAGATTTCAAACATTTATTTCTCAAAAACTACAAATGATAGAAACACAATTCAAACGTTTCTTGTCAGAGAAAGGTTCAAAGTTTTTCAATGGTCCGCGCAGAAGTTCCATGCAAATCCGCAGTGGCGCTGGCGTTTGTTTGTAGGAAAATGGCGACGACACCACAGGAACGATCATTTTGTGTGCTGCAATTTGCAAAGTTAGAGTCCATTGTTGGTGTGCAACGTGCATTCCGCCGTCAATTCAACAAACAGCCGCCTCGTCATAAGCAAATTTATGAGTGGCATCACAGATTCGTAGAAGATGGTTGCATCTGCAAGCGAAAAAGCACGGGTCGTCCACGCACATCGGATGAAAATGTCGAGCGTGTCCGTGCAGCTTACGAAAGGAGCCCTAGAAAATCCACGGCACGGGCAAGTCACGAACTAAACATGTCTAAAACAACGGTATGGCGCGTTCTGAGTAACCGTCTGCACATGAAGCCGTACAAACTGCAGTTATTGCAAGCATTGCGTCCTGACGACCACAACAAAAGGTTCGAATTTTCAACTGCAATTCTACAGGACATGGAAGAGGACAATTTTGCCGAACGATTAATTTTTTCAGATGAATCAACGTTTCACATTTCTGGTAAAGTTAATCGGCATAACGTACGAATTTGGGCGAGTGAAACTCCGAGGGACGTTATTCAACATGAAAGAGACTCACCAAAGGTTAACGTCTTTTGTGCAATTTCGGTAAACAAAGTTTATGGACCTTTCTTTTTCATGGAGAAAACTATCACAGGAACCATTTACCTGGACATGTTAGAAAACTGGCTATTTCCTCAACTTCAGGAAGATTCAAATCACTTCATCTTCATGCAAGATGGCGCCCCACCACACTTCTCTGAACCTGTACGACGGTACCTAAATAACACCATTCCAGGACGGTGGATTGGAAGAGCAGGAGCACAAGATCAATGTCATCTTCTGTGGCCTCCCAGGTCACCAGACCTTACTCCCTGCGATTTTTATTTGTGGGGGTACATAAAGGACTGTGTTTATGTCCCACCTATGCCCGCTACTCTTCAAGAGGTACGACATCGAATTGTTGCGGCCGTGAATTCGGTAACTAAAGACCAGTTGCGTCGTGTGTGGCAAGAAATGAGATACCGGTTTGATATTTGTTGTGTAACAAATGGTGCTCATATTGAGGTACAGTTTTGATATTTGTTGTGTAACATTTGGTACTCATATTGAGTGAAGGACCGTTGGAATTGTGTTTCTATCATTTGTAGTTTTTGAGAAATAAATGTTTGAAATCTGCTCTTTCTTTTTGAAACGCCCTGTATTGTCAATGTATGGGATGTCAGACGAATATTTGATATTTTCCTTGTGTTGTGGTTTGTGTCTCCATTTTTCTTCACATTGTCTAGGACTGTGTCAATTGTGGAAGCAGTATAATCACTGGCAACTGCTACCTGTTTCACTATGTTTATTTACTGTTGCATGTTTTCTTGGCTCAAAGATATTTTAGTTGCCTAAGCAGCGTTGACCTGTATGCTGCCTGTTTGGAGGTTTCGGTGGCATGAGATTGGAGGGATTGTGCTGTCGGTCATTGTATTTTTCCTATAAATTTTGAATGTGCATGTGTTGTGTCTTGTTCATGCTCCACTGTAAATTTAATGTACACTACTGAAGCCATTTTAGAATGTCTTATATCCTTTGCATCCCCTTATACTACAGTTAGTAAGGCATCTAAATATCGCCTCTAAAATTCAGTATTCTTTAGGCAGGGTTGTTGGTTGTTGAATAATTTCAGTTCAAAGTGATTTATATCAGCTATGGTACCCAGACACAAACATTGCCATAGAAAAAAAATGTATATCCAGCATTCCATCCATTGGCAATATATCACAGAAGGTTCCGAATATTTTCAAAAACCACACAGTAAAAATTGAGTTTCCCTACATCTAATAAACTAAAACATAACTGTGTAATCATAACCTATACTCAGATCCTGGAAACTATAAAGTAACATGCCAGGAATGCTCCATGTTTTAAATGAAACAAACAGGCCGAGATTTCATGGCCAGTTACACAGAGCACATTAAGGCCTCAGACACACAAAATGTCAAAGTACTCCACCAACTAAATAAAGGGCGTAAAATGAATATGTTAGATGAAATGGAGATGTATTTCCATTACAGAAAATGTGAAGATAAAATCTTAAACAAGAAAACCTAAGTGAATCAGTGAATTCAGATGCATTGGCAATACACTTAAACAAAAATAGTAACACACAGAAATAAGCACCATTGTCAATAGATATAAGCCAATTATGATAAATATCCTCTGTACAAAAGCATATCTCACACTGTAGAAAACCTGTAACATTATCTCTGTGACTACATCTCAAAACATCATTGGAACTGTTGGTTTATGCAAGTTTGTTATTCTCAATATATAATGTGTACAGAAAATTGTGTGTTATGTTTAATATGTGCGTGACTCTGCACACGTGGACCAGAAGAAAACTAAGTACAAGTTCTTCCAAATTTCACCACTAATTATGTATAAAGATGATAATCAACTAAAAATTGTGTGTGTTTTTATACACTGCAATAAATTCAATGGATTAAAACAGAAACTCAGAAATTAAAAACATGACAAAATGGCGTAGTCACAGGGAAAAACGCACTTGAAAATGGGAATAATTTCACGAAAAATGCCGTGTAAGGTGTAAATAAGAAAAAGTGTGACTGGTAGCACAAAAGTTATTTACAAACAACCTCATTGTTTTCACAGTTGCAGGCTTTCACAAACCATTTCCAACTGATCAAATCAGAAGTAAGTTTGGTTAACAAGTGCGTAACACATCTTGTTTGACAAACAATCTGCATGTTTCTTACACAACTATCAACACAATAATTAACTAACTTTGAATACTGTCAGTAATAGTGCATCATATACAGGTCTAATGTAAATTATATTTAACACCAACTTTCAGAAATAGCAGTAGACTGCATTGCTTAGTATTAAGGAACCAACTATTCTATGTGAAACAGTGATGTCACAATTCAATGAAATAAGTTGCAATATAATTTATAATAAATGATAAATACTATGATGACCAACAGAATATGGAGACTAAAGAAATAATAAAGAAAAATGTCAAAAACACTAAACAAAAATGCCCTACATACAAGAAGAGAATGCATACAAAGAGCTTAATTACAAGTAAATTACAAAAAATGGCTCTGAGCACTATGGGACTTAACAGCTATGGTCATCAGTCCCCTAGAACTTAGAACTACTTAAACCTAACTAACCTAAGGACATCACACAACACCCAGTCATCAGGAGGCAGAGAAAATCCCTGACCCCGTCGGGAATCGAACCCAGGAAGTAAATTACAATTAAGAGAAAATAACTACGAGGACATGCTGGTAAGTAATGCCTCCAAATTTTTTACGTAAAATTTTTTTATAGCTCAAACAAACATTATTAACATTTTACATCTTTATTCTTCATGTCTGCACATTTGCACCCATCTGCTGCTAGAAGATTCCAAATTTTAGCGTGTAAAATGGCAGTGTGTAAAGCAGCAATGTAAGTGAGAAACAGCATTCTGTAATTGAGTTCTGAATTCAAAGAGTTCAACCGTACATGGAGCACCGTCTTCAGCATGACAACACCAGACCACACACAAGTGCAGAGACATATACAACCATCGAACACCTTGGGTTCACTGTCCCAATTTGGCCCCATCTAATTTTCATCTGTTTCCAGAACTTAATGAATACCTTCTAGAGCTTAACTTTGATAGTGCTGAAGAAGTGCAAGCAGAGATGAGGTTGGGGCTCTGTCAACTAAATCAAACATTCTACTGTTATGGTATCAACAAACTGGTCTCTTGTTGAGAGAAATGTGTTCATTACCAGGATGAACATGTTGATAAATAAAGATGCACACTGGTAACAATGTCTGTTTTATTTAAAAAGCTTTAAGAGTTCTCACCTAAAAAATCCAGAGGCATCACTTTTCAGTACACCCTCATAGTATGTGATGAAATGGGTAAACTAAAAACAGGGTTTCCAGTCAAGAATTGCTGTTTTGCACTAATCCTTAATGTATTTATTGTATTCTGTATGATTTATTGTAGCTCAGCATTTTCTTGTACTCTAAATATTTCACATAATTGTTATAATTAGTAAAGAATTATGCTGAGTGTCTGGTATTAGTGTTACTCACTTTGGCCACTGTCCCACAAAGCACTTACAATGGTGACAGGTCTATACACGAATGTGCTCACATTTGGATGAAGGTGCCTAAGACCTCTAGGAACATTTACAGATGCTGATAAATCACGGCAAGTTACAGTGCTACAATACCACAAGATATTTTAATAAAAAAATAAGACAAAACCTGGTGCACACTTCTTGAGTGGGTAATGACAAAGGATAGACCATTTCTCACCATATAGCGGAAATGTTGAATTGCAGGCAGGCACAACAAAAAGGCTACTAAACACGTATGCTTTCATCAGCCACAAGGCAAAAAAACCACACACACACACACACACACACACACACACACACACACGACCACTGTCTGTATGGCAGAGCCAGACTCACTCCTAGAATATTGCTCAAGCTTGTGGGAATCCTTACCAAATACGACTAACAGGCAATACTGAATGGATACACAGAAGGGCAGCACAAATAACCACATCTGTTCAGTGCACAGAAGAGTGGCGGAGATGCTTAAGAAGCTGAACTGGCAGACATTTTAAGTCAGAAACTATCCCGAGAAAGTCTATTTATGAAGTGTCAAGAACTAACTTTAAACGATGAGTCTAGGAGTATACTACAATATCCTATATATTGCTCTCATAGGGATCATGAGAATAAGCTATTAATTACAATGCACACATAGCCATTAAACACTCATTCTTCCCACATGTGAATGGAATGGGAGGAGGCCCTAATAACTGCTACAATAGGAAGTAACCTCTGCTATGCACTTTGCAGTGGTTTGCAGAGTATGGATGGAGATGAAGTATGAGAATTCATCCAACCATTCAGAGGTACTGAAAAACAAGTTCTGCACCTTTGAAAATGTAGATTACACAGATACAAAAAGGAGGAATTTCTCATGAGCGTTTATGCAAACAGCAATCGATGTAGCAGGTACAAAAAAGAAAAGAAAATCTCAACAGGAAGAAGGTAGCTACTGGAGAGAAAAGTTCTAAGCAAACAATAATGACAAATTTGGTAAGAGAATCAATTGAAAAATAAAAATGGTAGATGGGAGTGGAGGGGGGGGGGGGGGGGGCATAGGGGGGAGGGGCTGGCTGGCTGGCTGGCTGGCTGGGGCTGAACAGCAAGATCATCAGTACCTCATCTATGGGATAGTCCAACTGCGAGTTCATGACACCAACCAGAAATCTGATCAAATTGCAATTGTATGCAAGAGTGGTAAAATATAGACGTTGAGATCAATATGGATGCCAAAAGGGGAGAAATAATTTGTGAGAGATGGAGCTATATGGGCCAAGTCAGTCTGCAGGCCAAGGAGCACACAAGGGTACTCCAAGGCTCATCTGCGGTGATAGTAGTAACAGAATAAATAATTCCTTCCAGCTGGAAAGAGAGGATGTCCATAGTAGTAAAACTGGAAAGGCTAAAAAGGTAATGACATCCTTAGGACCAATAAAAGTAAAATAATATGAGAGAAATGATTCGGCCGGAAGGTGGATAGGTGGGTGCAAAAAACCACCCAGCATAACTGATAGGCTACCTTCCCTTCAATCAGTTTGCAGAGTACACTGGTGAGGCTAACCGGTTAGTAGGTGCCAATGACAATGAGTTTTTGCTTGGCTTGAATATTCACAAGATCCCACCATCACCCCACTAAGAAGGGAAAAACACCTTCTAGCCACATGTGATGAACGGAATTTGCAAGTCTCATTCAGATGTTGGCTCATCTGATTATGAACCGTATCAGGACATGGGTCCTTATCATGAGATGAGTCAAGCCCAAGGTAATTCCCACTCAGTGAAAGGCTCATTATGTAATTCAGGATTACAGGGAGTAAAGGACAGTGGCAAGTCTTCAACTTGCTTTATGTTAAAAAAAAAAAAAAAGGAAAGAAAGAGGCACCAAGACTGTTGCACGGTGTTCAGCCACAACTGACACGTCCACCGTGAAAGAGGAGACCTGAAATCATTATTGATCTTCCCAAGCCCAGCAAATATATGGAGCTTGGCCGACGTCTGGGATAAAGGTCACAGTTTCCCAAGGAGGCGGCACAGCACTTCCAGTAATCATCTTTACTGCATTCAATTGGGTAGTGAGCATTCGCATGGAGCCACTTGAATGATGACAATCTGAAGGACGTCACTTGAAATGCTGCATGACCCTTAGACAGTCTTAAATATCTGACAAAATTCTTTGGTGCAGCAAGCTACCAGCTACTGGTCGAGGGCCTTAAAAACAGGGATCAAATTCCAGCAGCAAAGGTGATTGTGGTGGATGATAATAATGATGATTGGTTTGTAGGGTGCTCAAGTGTGTGGTCACCAGCGCCTGTACGAAGTCCCAATTTTTACACTGTCCAATCGAGCCGATGATGATGATGATGATGATGATGATGAGGACAACACAAACACGAACCCAGGACCCCGTGATCCGCAGGCAGCAACACTAGCCACTAGACCACGAGCTGTGGACGAATGCGGTGGAGATGTCACAGACAATCTCACTGACACAATCTGACAGAGAGATAATTAATCTACTGGCACGCAGTTGTCATTTGGTCCTCTGAAGACTTAAAAATGATCGTCAGAAGACATCTACTAGACAATGTGCTACTCCTCCACATGGAATATCCTTGCAGGCCAAGGGGGAAGGTGAGTCGTCATCATGTTAAGGTGGCTATCTGAAAGTACATACTGATATCACACTGATATTTCTTTCAATGTGATACAGAGAAGAATCCACTAATTGATGACACCTGTATGAACCAACTTACAGACTTCTGCAGAAGTGCTCTCGGGGCCAGTACAGTTCTGACAGAAGACACTAACCTCCAAATGCTGAAGAATAGTCATCAGTGAAATTTATTTCTTTGAGACTTGCACAGATTATGGAACAGAAGAACATTACTTGTAGTTGTTGCAGGTGACAGTAATGCCATTAAATTATCACATTAATAGTGTCTTAGGCGTAAAGAAATCAAGAGGACAGGTCACTCCCAGGATCACTATCTTCTGCCGGAGGTAAGGGTTGACCAACATGGAGTCTGATGGCAGGGGGTCGATCTGGTGTCCCTGGGGCATGAAGTAGTCTTACAGTTACAGGAGAAGTGCTAATCGATATGCTTGCTTTCATAGATGGCCACACCTCATAACTTAGGATACATCTTGATATAACTAGAATAGTTAAAATTATTTCTTGTTCTTCTGAAACACTACGTAAGAGTTGAGACACTTGCAAGGTATCCACTGTGAGGGTAGTAATTGAAGAGGAGTAGTTAGCCCTAGGATGTGTAGTCTGTGATTCTTTCAGCCACCAGCCAGTGTCCGGTAGCTATGGAGGGAAGTGCGGCTAAGGACTAGAAAGGAGGTGACGGGGGGGGGGGGGGGGGGGGGGGGGGGGGGGGGCAAGGGAACAGTATACGAATGTGGCACAGGTGAGCTTGCCAGAGTGCAGGAACACAGGGAGTTGTACCAGTTGTACAGGGTGTTTCAAAAATGACCGGTATATTTGAAACGGCAATACAAACTAAACGAGCAGCGATAGAAATACACCGTTTGTTGCAATATGCTTGGGACAACAGTACATTTTCAGGCAGACAAACTTTCGAAATTACAGTAGTTACAATTTTCAACAACAGATGGCGCTGTGGTCTGGGAAACTCTATAGTACGATATTTTCCACATATCCACCATGCGTAGCAATAATATGGCGTAGTCTCTGAATGAAATTACCCGAAACCTTTGACAACGTGTCTCGCGGAATGGCTTCACATGCAGATGAGATGTACTGCTTCAGCTGTTCAATTGTTTCTGGATTCTGGCGGTACACCTGGTCTTTCAAGTGTCCCCACAGAAAGAAGTCACAGGGGTTCATGTCTGCCGAATAGGGAGGCCAATCCACACCGCCTCCTGTATGTTTCGGATAGCCCAAAGCAATCACACGATCATCGAAATATTCATTCAGGAAATTAAAGACGTCAGCCGTGCGATATGGCCGGGCACCATCTTGCATAAACCACGAGGTGTTCGCAGTGTCGTCTAAGGCAGTTTGTACCGCCACAAATTCACGAAGAATGTCCAGATAGCGTGATGTTTCGGATCTGAAAAATGGGCCAATGATTCCTTTGGAAGAAATGGCGGCCCAGACCAGTACTTTTTGAAGATGCAGGGACGATGGGACTGCAACATGAGGCTTTTCGGTTCCCCATATGCGCCAGTTCTGTTTATTGACGAAGCCGCCCAGGTAAAAATAAGCTTCGTCAGTAAACCAAATGCTGCCCACATGCATATCGCCGTCATCAATCCTGTGCACTATATCGTTAGCGAATGTCTCTCGTGCAGCAATGGTAGCGGCGCTGAGGGGTTGCCGCGTTTGAATTTTGTATGGATAGAGGTGTAAACTCTGGCGCATGAGACGATACGTGGACGTTGGCGTCATTTGGACCGCAGCTGCAACACGGCGAACGGAAACCCGAGGCCGCTGTTGGATCACCTGCTGCACCAGCTGCGCGTTGCCCTCTGTGGTTGCCGTACGCGGTCGCCCTACCTTTCCAGCACGTTCATCCGTCACGTTCCCAGTCCGTTGAAATTTTTCAAACAGACCCTTTATTGTATCGCTTTTCGGTCCTTTGGTTACATTAAACCTCCGTTGAAAACTTCGTCTTGTTGCAACAACACTGTGTTCTAGGCGCTGGAATTCCAACACCAGAAAAATCCTCTGTTCTAAGAAATAAACCATGTTGTCCACAGCACACTTGCAAGTTGTGAACAGCACACGCTTACAGCAGAAAGACGACGTACAGAATGGCACACCCACAGACTGCGTTGTCTTCTATATCTTTCACGTCACTTGCAGCGCCATCTGTTGTTGAAAATTGTAACTACTGTAATTTCGAAAGTTTGTCCGCCTGAAAATGTACTGTTGTCCCAAGCATATTGCAACAAACGGTGTATTTCTATCGCTGCTCGGTTAGTTTTTATTGCCGTTTCAAATATACCGGTCATTTTTGAAACACCCTGTATGTGCCACACCATAAGTGCATAAGTGGATTAGGATGAGGAAATTAGGGGGTAGAGCAGAGAAATACAGAGACGGTGGAGAGAGGTGTGTGAGTAGACTTGAGAAGTGCACAGCAGGTTTGAAACTTGGGCTGGAGGAGAATGAGGCCAGACAGACTGTAGGATCCGGTAAGGACAATTACGTAATTCAAAGAAGTAGGAGGGGTGAGGATGGGAAGGGGGAGGAGGACGAGGACCTAGATGCTATAGGTTGTTAAGTATCACTGATATCTAGTATTTTGAGTTCAGCAGCATATTCTGCCACTGGGTAGTCAGCTGTGATCTTGATCATAGTCTGACAGTGGTTGTTCAGACAGGGGCAGAGTTGGTGAGTGGTTGGTGGTCATGCCCGCATAAAAGACTGCAGTTACAGGAGAAGTGCTAATCGATATGCCTGCTTTCATATATGGCCACGCCTTGTAACTTAGGATACATCTGTGACATAACTAGAATTGTTAAAATTATAGAAAGGATGGATTGCTACCCTCAGTAAAGATGAAACATCGAGTTGCAGACAGGCACGATGAGTTTTCGGCTAAAGCCTTCTTCAGAACAGAAAGGGAAACATACACACATTCACACAAGCAGACATACCTCATACACATATGACTGCTATCTCCAGTAGCTCTGGCAGACTGCAACTGTTGCGCTGAGCGAAAGCAGCAATCTGGAGTGGGGCAGGGAAGGGAGAGGGATATCAGGGCACAGGTGGTGGAAGAGATGAATACACTCTTGCAGAGCATGCTGGGACTAGAAGGTGACAGGACAAAGCTGCCAGGTGCAGTGTTGGGAGGCTGTGTGGGAGAGGAGGGAGGAGAGGAGGGAGGAGGGGAATGGGGTAAAGACTTGTGCGTTACCAGAGAGCGGTGCACAATGAGGGTGAGGGAAGGTGAATTGGGAGGAGGTGATAGGAGAGAGGGGCCAGAAACTGTTGGTGGAGGCGTGGGGCTGTAAATTATTGTTGTAGGTTAAGGCTGACATAATTTCGTAAGTGGAGAATGTCTTGTAAGAATAACTCCTATCTGCGTAATTCTGAAAAGCTGGTGGTGGAGGGGAGGACCGAGATGGTCGAGGTTGTGAAGCAGTCATTGAAATCAAGCATGTTATGTTCATCTGCATGCTGTGCCACAGGGTGTTCTACTTTCCTCTTTGCCAATTTGGTGGTGGCCATTCATCCTGGTGGGCAGCTGGTTGGTACTTACACCAATATAAAAAGCTGTATAATGATTGCAGCAGTGCTGGTACATGACATGGCTGCTTTCACAGGCGTCCTAGCCTGTGCTGAGGTA
This sequence comes from Schistocerca americana, assembly GCF_021461395.2. Taxonomy (NCBI): domain Eukaryota; kingdom Metazoa; phylum Arthropoda; class Insecta; order Orthoptera; family Acrididae; genus Schistocerca; species Schistocerca americana. The sequence goes on along the minus strand of NC_060122.1, from coordinate 470,133,102 downwards.
GGACAAGCCTGTGACAAAAATTGGTGCTAGGTGGGTACACAGGGCAGGACTTGTACCTGCGCCTTCCACAGGGATATGATCCCTGTGGCAAGGGCCTGGGATTGGGGGTACCATAGGGATGGACTAGATGTTTTGGAGGTCAACTGGGTGGCAGAGAACCATTTTAGAAGTGTGAAGGATCTTAGGTAGGATGTGTCTCATTGTGGGGCATGGCGGTATATAGCCAAATCCCTGATGAAGGGGTTGTTTCTTTGTAACTAGTACTTGGGTGTGGTGGGAGGATTGGGGGATGTGCCGGATATGGCGCAGGAAATCTGTCTGCGGACCAAGTCTGGAGGATAGTGACCTTCAGACTACTAGACAAGGGAGTTCTTGTCACTACAAATATACTGTCCCCCAGTGACCAGGTTCTGTGGGACAGATATTTTTGGTGTGGAAGGGATGGCAGCTGTTGAAATGCAGGTACTGTTGGTGATTTTAATAAGGACAGAGAGGAGATAGTCAATGTCCAGGAAGGTGGCAAGCTGGGTTGTGGAGGACCAGATGTAGCTGGGAGAGAAGGTGGTGGTGTTGTGAGAGAATGAAGATAGGGTGTCTTGGGCCTGAGCCCACATTATGAAAATATCTCGTCAATGAATCTGAACCAAACTAAGGGTTTGGCATTTTGGGAGGGTAGGAAGGTCTCCTCTAGATAGCCCACAAACAGGTTGGCGCAGGTGTCATGCGGATGCCCATGGCTGTGCTGCAGATTCGTTTGTATACTTTCCCTTCAAAGGAAAAGCACTTGTGAGTTAGGATAAAGTTGGTAAGGTGTAAAGGAATGAGGCAGTTGATTTTGAGTCTGAAGGATGTTGGGGGAGGTAGAGTTCAATAGCAACAAGACCATGGGCATGGAGGATACTGGTGTCAACAGTGACGAGTAGGGATCCAGGAGGTAAAGGGATGGGAATAGTGAAAAGTCACTGAAGGAAGTGGTTAGTATCCTTGACATGGGAGGCTAAACTTTGGGGAATTGATTGGAAGTGTTAGTCAATGAGGGCTGAAATTCTTTCAGGGGGATCACAATAACCAGCTACAATAGGGCACCCAGGATTGTTGGGTTTGTGAATTTTAGGGAGCATATGAAAGGTGGGTGTGTGGGATGTCACAACGGCAAGGCAGGAGATGGATTCAGGGAAGAGGTTCTGGGGAGCACCTAAGGCTTTAATCAGGAATTAGAGGCTATGTTTTATTTTTGTCCCCACACTCTCCAACCAACAGTTTCCACCCCCTTTGTCCCCCTGCCTCCCACTTTACATCCCCTTACCCTCATTGTGCACTGCTCTCTCCCAATCCACCCACAGCTCTTTTCCCCTCTTTGCTCCCCTCCTTTTCCACTCAGTTTTCCCCTGCTCCCTCCGCCACAGTCTTTTGAAGCTGTGCCTTATAGCCTTGTCCTGTCCCCTTCTGCTCCTTGCACACACTGCCAGACAGTGCTCGTCTCTCCCTCCACCTCTGCACTGCTATCCCTCTCCCCTGCCTGCCCAACTCAGGATTGTTGCATTTGTTCAACATGACAGTTGCAGTCTGACCAGACAGGGTCATGTGTGTGACAGGTGTGCCTGCTTGGGTAAATGTATGTGGATTTTCCTCTTTCTGGGGAAATTTGGTTGAAAGCTAAGTGTGTAAAGGTATTTCCATTGTGACTGCCTGCAACTCAATGTGTTACCTTTACTGTGAGTGAAATCTATTCTTTTCCTAATATTGTTGATATTCTAAACTGAACTTTCCATTGTTGATAGCTACAATAGGATATGTAGGTGCAAAGGACAGTTCCTGCACCTGCACCTTCCACAAGGATATGATATGGGGCAAAATTCGTTGGGTATAGGTGGACAAGGATGAGACAGTCTACGCCATGGCGAAGGATGTGGTTAAGTTGTTCCACTCTGGGGTTATACTGGGTAATGAAAGGGGTGTTCCTTTGTATATGGTTTGTGGGAGTGATTTCAAGACTGGAAGCATGTGTAGATATGATGTAAGACATTTTTTTGTGGATTAGATTTGGAGTGTAACACCTGTCGGTAGAGGCCTAATTACGACATTCATTATAGTGGGAAAGGTAGTGCTCATCAATGCAGATGTGCCATTTGTGGGTCGCTAGACTGTTTAAGTATGGAAAAGATGATAGGTATCGCAATGGAGATACATTGGACTTTATAAGAACTAAGGTTTCTATGGAGCCATCAGAGGGGGTGAAGGTCAATGTCAAGAAATGTCGAAAGTTTCGTTGAGGAGCACCAAGCGAAATGGATAGGAGAAAAGCTGTTGAGGTTGTGGAGGAATAACAATAGAAGGCGCTGATATGTAATTTCACAAAAAAGCCTGTTTGTACAATTGTCTGCCAAATTAAGCTATGCAACCGTGGTGAAACACACGAAGGTCACACAATGACGGGCCGACGTGCGATAGATTTCCTCACCACTGGCACAGAGAGGTGTTGATCTGTATGTGCCTAGAAACACTGTAACGGCACAACAAGGGTACAACTAGTGCTAGCTCAGGTTCTCACTGCTGAATGAGGTATCTGTGTCAGCAAAGCAGGATGCTGATATCAGCCATCTCAGTGCTGTGGCCTTCTGTCATTGGCATCACCATTGACAACACACCTGCAGAGGGAGAATCAGGGGCAACATAGCACTCTGTCACTGTAATCCAAGATGATGAATCTTACAGCAGAATTTTCCTAGTCACCTCTGCCAGCACCATCGCCTCCACAACCTGCCACTCCACCCTCTCTACACCATAGTGGCCCCACTCATCCCAGGCTGCTATAGAGTGGTGCAACAACTACTTGTGGACCTTGTCTGGCACCTTGTGCTAGCACAGTTGAACTCCACGCAGCGCAGCACTGCTTCGCAACACAGCACACAGTTTTCTCAGACAAAGGGGCAAGTGAGTCGACTTGGTTTTTGTGGTTTCCTCCCCCCCCCCCCCCCCCCCTCCCTGTTTTATGTGTAAGTAGCATGGAGTGTAGTGATTTGAATGTTACATTTGTACAGCCAGTGGGAACTGGCTGATGTTCGGCAATCCCATGGTAATACAGAGAACCATTATTGACAACCCGTGAGATGTGGTCATGGTAACTTGAGAGAGCATTCTGCATTGTATACAGGGTCAGTACCAGTACTTTATGTTAATTTTCATCACTTCAGGCATATGCTTCATTGTGCACAGAGTCAGGACAGGTGATGGTAAGATGCAATATATACACTGATCAGGCAGAACACTACGATCACCGACCTACTATCAATATAAACCCATCCGGGGGATAGCAGCATCACCTGGCAAGGAATGACTGCTAGTCAGACACACGTGTGATGCACGCAGTGTTAGTGAGCATGCTGTCCATGTGTAGAATGAGGAAAGCGCGTGATCTATCTGAGTTTTACGAAAGGCAGATTGTGACAGCCCAGAGGTTTGGCATGAGCATTTTGGAAACTGTACACCCAGTTGGGTTCTGAGGAGTTCTGCGATGGGTGTCTTCAACAAGTGGCGAAACCAAGGTGAAAGCATGTTCAGGCATCATGTGGTCGAGTGGCCACCCCTCATTACAGATGTCGAACATCACAGGTTGGGCAGACTGAAAAACAGAACAGCCAGCAAAATGTGGTGGAATTAACATCACACTTTCATTCTGGGGAGAGTACACATCAGTCTGAATGCATGCACAGTGCACCACACTCCTAACAATGGATCTCCAAAGTAGATGCCCAAAGCATATGTCAATTTTAAAACTGCTTCGGCAGCTACTGAAATGGGCACACAACCATCGGCACTGGCTTTTGGCGCAAAGGCAGAGCATTGCATGGTCTGATGACTCTTGGTACATTCATCATCATGCTAACTGGAGGGCGTGACTCGTGTCATCTTTCAGGGGACAGCTCCTTGACACATGTACTGTGGGATGGACACAAGCTGGCGGTGGCTCCATTATGCTCTGGAAAACATTCATGTCGGCATCCATGGATTTTGTGGAGATTCTGCAAGACACCACAATGGCCAAGGAGTAGCATACACTGGTTGCAGACCATGTACACTCCTTAAATAACGATCATGTTTGCCGAAGCCAGTGACATTTTTCAGCAAGATAATTTGCCATGTCACGAGGCCAAGAGTGTGATGGAGCGGTTTGAGGTGATCTGCTGGCCCTCCAGTTTGCCAAATCTGAACTCAATCTAACACATCTGGGATGTGACAATGTGGAGTAAGAGCTCACCGTCCCCTCCACAGAATGTAAGGGAACTAGGTGACGTGTGTGTGTGTGTGTGTGTGTGTGTGTGTGTGTGTGTGTGTGTGTGTGTGTGTGTGTGCGCACGCGCAGATGTGGTGGGAACTCCCTCCAGCGACCTACTAAGTCCTCATTCCTTCCACACCATGACGCATCACTGTTATCCATGCCAAAGATGGACATACCAGCTATTAGGTAAGTGGTCATAATGTTCTGGCTGATCAGTGTTAAGTTTGTATGGGAACATGAAACTTGTTGTGTTTTGTATCTCTTGGTGTGTACTGGAGATTAAGATTCCGCAACAGCAGAATCTCAAGCAAAGGGTGTCACTAGTTGGGAGGCAATTCAAGCATTGGTTAATGAAATGGCGTAACTGAAAGCAGAAAATGCTGACTTGTGCAATAAACTTGCAGCTACGGAGGGAGAACTGGAATTAGCCGAGCAACCTACTCCTCTATTAGATCCCACCCTTCTCTGTAAAGTTGACTGACAACATAATGTCTTTTCTGGATGACCTACAGTTAGCAGCTAATATTAGGGGATGGTCACAGGATCAGTTATTACAGTTGACAAAGTTATGGTTAGTAGGGCAATCCAAAATATGTGTCAGATGTACAAAGGGACTAAGAGACGCATGGACATTTGATGAATTGAAAAAAATGACTGCTGAAAAATTGCAAGAATCAAAACAGTGTGAGGTTTTTTGCGAGGAGTTGGGTAGTATGTCAAAAAAGCATAATGAGTTGGTAGAGAATTTTGCAAACAGAATACGGAAAGTGAATGTACAGACGTACGAATTAGGGGACAGTGACGAGGCGAATTGTCATACTCCATGAAGCAAAGCAGAGAGAATTGGACATATTTTTGAGGGGCTTGTTGCCTGATGTGTGTAGAAGGATGAGAGCAGGTACGCCAAAGGATTTATACTCTGCACTCAAATTTGCCAGTTTGAAGAAACTGATTTAACAGGAATACGGAATAATAGAGGAGTATTTTCCACTGACGTGAGGTGTTACAGATGTAGGAGGAAAGGTCAAGTTCAGAGGCAATGTCACTAACGTCAGTGTAGTAGATGTGTGGTTGGACAACACCAACATGATTGTAGAAATAGTAAGGGAAAACACAGCTTGAGTAAGGAGGTGTTAAATGTAAATGGACACCTCCGGCCAGCCAGACGCAGTTCCTGATAAATTTCGATGCAGCAAATGTGAATGCAGAGGTGGAAGGTAGTACAGTGGTAGAAAGCACAAGTTTTTGTTACACACAGGGGCACATGTCAGTGGCACGTATGGATTTCATGGGCCAGAGGCGATTAAGCCCTCTGTGGTATAATTTATGTGGAGTTGGAAATGGTGATGCGAAATCTTTGGGTTCAGCAGTGATAGATTTTCAGGTGGGGATGCAGCATTTTAGGAAATGTGTTGACGTTATACCCCAAGTCAGTGACGGTTACGGCATGATCTCAGGATTAGACTTTCTGACAACACAGCGCACCAAAACTGACCTTTGGCGACATGTAGTTGAACTAAGGGGAACAAAGTTCCAGCTAGGTGGACTGTCGCTAGTTAAGCAGAAACTGCAAAGTGCACCAATCTTAAGGGGTGAACTACTTAAACCGCAGTCAACAGTGTGCCGCAAGATACCGAGAAGTTGGCCTGAGTAAATGCATCCTTGGTATAACCACTGGCAGAAAATGATATATTAGACTCATCACGTTGGTTCATAAGGAGAAGTTTAGTACACATATGTATGAGAGGAACTGGATGGAAAGACAATGCCCATGGTTTTGAATAATATTGGTGCCGATGGAGTAACGCTCACCAAGGGAATGTAGGTAGCTAGCTTGAAAGTCTTGGATGATACTGATAGGGACTGTCAGTGTGCACCAGAGTAATGCGCAAACCACCAATAAAACTGCATTGTGTAGGAAGTTCAAGCATCTTAGAGGTATGGATAGATTGGAAATGGAGTATTATTGTTTGAATTTGAAGATATGTTTTTTCCTCGAGGGCATTTAAAAGAAGAGGGGACAGCACTAGTCCATGGAGTGTACCTGCCATAGTTGTATTAAAAAAAGGCCCCAGATGGGAGCAAAATGTATAGATTCTGTTGGGACTACAGACGTCTTAACAGCAAAACCATAACTGATGTATATCCAAACCCAAACATTACTGAAACTATTGACAATTTGGGGCATTGTAGGTACTTTACTACCCTCAGATATAGGTACACCCAGAGAACTATCCAAAAACAGCATTCTCAATTCCCCAGGGCCATTTTCAGTATTGCAGAATGCTGTTCGGGTTGAAAAATGCTCCAGCAATATTTCAGCATTTGGTGGATGAAGTGCTGAGGGAGCTGAAACCCCACTAGTGCATGGTGAACCTGTGTTGTGTAATCATTTCTGCAAAGGACATGGCAGAGCATAAACAACAGCCTTTTAGAAGATTTTGAACAGTGAATTTAGCATTACAACACGGCAAAATGTTGCTCTGCATTAGAAGTTACATATTTAAGGCATTTTCTTAGCAGTGAAGGGATTAAGATGGATCCGAATTTGATTCAGGCAGTACAGGGATTTCCGATTCCTAGTAATGCTGAGGAGTAAAATCCTTTTTGGGTTTAGGGAATTGTTATAGAAAATTCACATGGAAGGATTTGCAGATATAGTGGGACCACTTGCATAACTGTTAAAAAAAAGGGGAGGGGTTAAGTTTGAATGGATGAAGGAATGCAAAGGTACATTCAAAGAGTTAAAGAGAGCATCGATGTCGAGTACTAATTTTTCTGAACTATGAGAAAGAGTTTCTCTTGTCAATGAACACTTTCAGTCAGGCTATAGAGTGTGTTCTTAGTCAGATGGTAAATGGAAAGGAACATCCGGTACCATATGCCTCCAGGCAGATGGACAGAGCAGAGGAAAACTACTCGTCAACAGAAAATGAGGTAATTAGTGTGACATATGGACTCACTTATTTTAGATGTTATTTGTATGGAAAGAGGTTTAAAGTAGTAATCGACCATGCAGTCCTTAAACATTTCTTGGGGCTTAAGGACCCTTCTAATAAGTGGGCTAGATGGTAATTGAAGTTAAGTGAATTGGAGTATGAAGATATACACAAGTCTGGTAAGACACACACAAATGCAAATAGTTTAAGTTGAAAAATAGCAGCGATACAGACTCTTGATCATGAACTTGCACAATGGCAAGCAGTGCAACGGACAGATTTGGAATTTAAGCAGTATATCACATCCACAATTCACTGTGCGGGACGTGTTATTGTGTAAGACAATGAGGTAGTAGAAAATGAGTAATAGTGCCAGGAAATCTTAAAGAGGAAGCGCTGAAAGGAGTGCATGACCACTCGTTATCAGGACACAGGGGTAGTAGAACAACGAACAGGTGAGTAATGGTGTGCTACCAGTAAAGGTCTAGGAAAGAAAAGCAGATTGGTATGTACGAGGTTGTGTGCAACACATGCAGTGGGTAGATATGAGACATAACTTAATACCTTTGCAGAGGTTACCAGAAGCAATGGAGCTTTTTAAAGGCATTGGGTTGGAAGTCCTTGGGCCATTCAACAAGACTCCAGTCAGCAAACAGTTTGGATTAACCATTATTGATCATTTTTCTAGATTGTGGAAGTGATTTCAATCCCTACACAACAGGCAGCATTGGTCCAACAGCTGGGTGCTCAAACCTGGTGTGCCAGAAACTATGATCACTGATCAAGGGACCAACTTTACGTTTCATTTGTTAAGGTTAAAGGAGCTGTGTAATGTGCTATGATTAAGAAGTTATGTACAAGTCCATTGGACCCTCACGCTACTGGTGAGATGGAGCTGGAGATGGTACATCCCACAAATGGAAGGATGTTGAGTCATTACGTGGGCATACACCACAATGATTGGGACATGTAATTCAAAAGTCTATTCTGAAACCAGGTTAGCAGCATATGAGGTAGCTTATAATACCACAGTATAAAATCAGTCATTGGATAACGTTATCGAACCTGTACCTGCAGAATGATAAGACCAAGAAATTTGTAACTCATTATCAAGGGCCATATTAAATAGCTGAGACAACACTGCCAGTAAACATCAAGCTTCAATTACTGACTACAATAACTATTGTGCATATGGGGCATCTAAAGCCATTTCAATATGTTCCAGATGCGTTGTTGCAGGAGTCATCATCCATTGAGGGTAAGAGTATGGATAAGTAGGAATAAGAGGATGTATGGAAACATTGCACGATCTTTACAAGGGATTCCATATGGATTAAGACCAAGCAAATAGGATGGAATAGTTTATATTTGGGTAGAGTATATATGCCATTTAGAGGCATACGGATTAGCGTGTCAGTAGAAGATGAGGATAGTAGGAAGAAGTTTTGTTCATGGTATATGTAGGATTATACTTTTATGTTCAGTTGTGTGTAAGTTAGGTACTTTAGGGCTGAGTTTCGTTTTACGACTACGTAATGGCAACCTTTTGATGGAGAGGGAGGGGAACGATGGGAGTTCCCTGTTCCCAGGTTGTTGGAGGTTGAAGTAAGAAATGATGGGAGTCCTTATCTATACTCCGTTCATCATAAATATAAACATGATGCAAACAAACACAAACGTAATGATTGGTCACAGAAACCATAGCACACGTACACTGGTGTTGTTTGCTCTTGGAAGTAGGCCCTACTTACGTATTAGATATATTATTACTAAATTATGTTAAATGAAACTTTATGATGGCTACAAAGTCTTTCGCAACGTATTTCTTGAATAAAAATCTCTCGGTGTACATGCCGCGTCAATTCAGGGTAAAACTCCAAGCTTTCGACCACTACCTCCATGGTCGTCGTCAGGGCTAAAACTGGCTGTCGTGAACTAGCGAGGCTCCCACTTTTATATGCAAAGGACGGCTTCTGATTGGCTGGAATACGTCATAGCAACAGCGATATGGCACTTAGTGACTTGGTGCCCTCTACTTCCATAGATGTAGTTTCTATCCTGCGTTGCTTGCAGCGCCATCCCTTGAATCAGGAGGTAAAGTGCGGGAAGTTTTTCTCTGCGATTTTTCTTTGTTCAGTGCACTCTTCCAAGTGTTGCTAAGTGCATAGCCGTTGTCTCTATTAAAGTTATTATCGCTAAGTCTAATTTCGACTGCTTCCCAGATCACAGAGTCCCAGTTATTCGATGCGTGGGCCATTACTCTGGTTTCTTCAAATAAAATCTTATGGTTGTTGAGCAGGCTATGTTCAGCCACCGCTGATTTTTCCAAATACCTGCATTTCAGGTGGCGCTGGTGCTCGATGCAGCGGTCGGCAACGGTTCTTACGGACTGGCCCACGTAATTCTTGCCGCATTCGCAAGGAGTAGTATAAATTCCCGGCGCTCTTAAGCCAAGACTATCTTTAACTGGTCTCAACATTTCCTTAATTTTCCTAGGTGGTCGGAAAACTGATTTTATTTCTTGCCTCTTTAGGACTGTGCCTATCTTGCTTGTTGTAGCACCGCAAAAAGGAAGCCACGCTGTGTGTTGGTCCTCTTCTTGTATATGGCCGGCATTGTGTCTTACTTTCTTGGACAATACTGATTTAATTTCACCGGCAGAATAACCATTCCTCTTGAAAACAGTCGTCAAATGGTTAATCTCAGGACCGAGGTGGTCCTTGTCGGAAATAGTCCTGGCTCTGTGTACTAAAGTATTCAGCATAGCTCTCTTCTGAGACGGATGATGGAAGCTGCGGCTATGCAGATATAAGTCTGTATGGGTTGGCTTCCTGTACACAGAATGGCCCAGTCGTCCATCCAGCATTCGCTCCACCAACACATCTAAAAAAGGTAACTTCCCTTCCTTCTCTACCTCCAAAGTAAATTTTATGTTCGGATGTACACCATTTAAATGTTGACGAACTGCTGCAGCGTGTCACTGCCGTGTGGCCAGATTAAAAACGTATCGTCGACGTATCTGTAGAAGCATGATGGGCGAAGGTGAGCACTGCTCAACGCTCGTTCTTCAAAATCCTCCATGAAAAAATTCCCTATTGATGGTGACAGGATTACCGTGGCGTTCCCTTTGTCAGCAGGTAAAACAACTAGATCTAGTTGTAATCCTCAATGCTACAGATTACCACAAGAAAGTTGGATTGTTACTGGAGGACAGCACATACCGGATTCTCAGACGGGATCCCACATTGGTGCTCAGCAGGAAGACAAGGGAGCTACTAAAAAAACTCTGGCCTCTCCGACGAACTGGTGTAGAACTTACGGCCGAGAGCACCAAGACTGTACAGTTTGCCAAAGGTTCATAAGGAGAATGTCCCGTCGAGATCAATTGTTAGCGCTATTGATAGGCTTGCAAAAAACACTTAACTAAATTGTTGGCGCCTATAGTTGGTCACTGCCCACATCATATTAAGAATTCAAAAATGTTTGTTGATATCATAAAACAAATGAAGATAGGCCCAAATGATATCATGGTCAGCCTCGACGTGGTTTCTCTGTGCACCAAAGTACCTGTGGATGACACATTACAAATGTTGGCTGCTCATTTTTCCTCAGAAATTTTGAAGTTGTTCCGGCATACCTTGACGACCACTTACTTTTTATACAGTGGAAATTATTATGAAATGACGGATGGAACAGCCACGGGTTCGCCACTGTCACCAGCAATAGCGAATTTTTTCATGGAGGATTTTGAAGAACGAGCATTGAGCAGAGCTCATCTCCACCCATCATGCTTCTACAGATACGTCAACGACACATTTTTAATCTGGCCACACGGCAGTGACACGCTGCAGCAGTTCGTCAACATTTAAATGGTGTACATCCGAACATAAAATTTACATTGGAGATAGGGAAGGAAGGGAAGTTACCTTTTTTAGATGTGTTGGTGGAGCGAATGCCGGATGGACGACTGGGCCATTATGTGTACAGGAAGCCAACCCATACAGACTTATATCTGCATAGCCGCAGCTTCTATCATCCGTCTCAGAAGAGAGCTATGCTGAATACTTTAGTACACAGAGCCAGGACTATTTCCGACAAGGACCACCTCGGTCCCGAGATTAACCATTTGACGACTGTTTTCAAGAGGAATGGTTATTCTGCCGGTAAAATTAAATCAGTATTGTCCAAGAAAGTAAGACACAATGCCGGCCATATACAAGAAGAGGACTAACACATAGCGTGGCTTCCTTTTTGCAGTGCTACAACAAGCAAGATAGGCACAGTCCTAAAGAGGCAAGAAATAAAATCAGTTTTCTGACCACCTAGGAAAATTAAGGAAATGTTGAGACCAGTTAAAGATAGTCTTGGCTTAAGAGCGCCGGGAATTTATACTACTCCTTGCGAATGCGGTAAGAATTACGTGGGCCAGTCCGTAAGAACCGTTGCCGACCGCTGCATCGAGCACCAGCGCCACCTGAAATGCAGGTATTTGGAAAAACCAGCGGTGGCTGAACATAGCCTGCTCAACAACCATAAGATTTTATTTGAAGAAACCAGAGTAATAGCCCACGCATCAAATTACTGGGACTCTGTGATCCTGGAAGCAGTCGTAATTAGACTTAGCGATAATAACTTTAATAGAGACAACGGCTATGCACTTAGCAACACTTGGAAGAGTGCACTGGACAAAGAAAAATCGCAGAGAAAAACTTCCCGCACTTTACCTCCTGATTCAAGGGATGGCGCTGCAAGCAACGCAGGATAGAAACTACATCTATGGAAGTAGAGGGCACCACGTCACTACGCGCCATATCGCTGTTGCTATGACGTATTCCAGCCAATCAGAAGCCGTCCTTTGCATATAAAAGTGGGAGCCTCGCTAGTTCACGACAGTCAGTTTTAGCCCTGACGATAACCTTGGAGGTAGTGGTCGAAAGCTTGGAGTTTTACACTGAATTGACGCGGCATGTACACCGAGAGATTTTTATTCAGAACTTTAGGATGTTCAAATGTATTAACAGTCATCAACGTTTTTCTTAATCACACTTTAGCCATGTAGCTTTTATTTAAAAAATTGCGTACAGTCACAGCCTCTACAATGTTGTGCTCGATTGTCACACTGTTAATGCACAGCATGAAAATGGCTGAGGCTGCGTCCTGTTCAGTCATGAAACATGCGTGTGGAACACTGTTAAAAATGCCGAGGAATAGGTTGTTGTCAAGGTTTTTCATAAATTTTAAGAGATAGTCAGCTTTGATGTTTTCTGTGGGACTGTATTAGAAACAGTTGAGATACAAACACATACTGAGCGTACAGCGGAATTTGTAGTGTATTGGACTGGTAAACATATTACAGTTCGTGGTTCTTTCTATCAAATCTCATCTAAGGCATTGTTTTTTCTCATTCCATTTGAATGACCTACATCTTGTAATTGTAAAATTTATCATAATTTTTTATGAATAATGCACATCATCTTGCTTCTAATTGCACATAGCACGCGATATTCCTGTTTTCATTTCAAATATAAATTCTTAATTATTGATATTTTATGAAAGATTGTTGATAGAAGTAGGTTAAATTACGGAAACATAACAATTTAATTTTTAAGGCATAAATAAAAAACCAGATACTCTTTATTTGGGCTATGTCCATCGTTTTCTACTACAGATTTAGATAAGTGTCGTAGAACCATGACAAACAATCATTTTCACAACATCGAGTGCACCATACAAACGCTGAATTTTTACATTTGCCACTGTACCATTACAATATGAACCCAATAGAATGATCTGGAGCCAAGTTACGGGATTTGGCCCGAGAAATTACAAGACTGTTAATCTGTCAGATGTACTGGAACTAATGCACACAGGTTTTTCACGCATCACTGCCAAATGCTGGCCGCATATAGAACAGCTTGTCATGAAAGAAGAGGAGAAAACATGGTGCCTGGTTAGTTTCATGGATTCTGATGTTGACAGGCTCGTTATCAACATAGCAGGTGACACTTCCAAAACAGAAATGTATTTCTCCGATTCGGATAAGGAAGAAGCTAAGAGATTACTAGACAACTTACTGTAATTAATACCTTCAGAGGCTTCAGTACTCAACAATATAGTGAAATCCCTGCAGTATGCTTTTGCAGCACACTCAGAAAAAAATTACCCTGTGTTTAAGTTAGAAACTTTCACCACGCTTATTCGTAATTAGAATACCATGTCAGGTGAGAATGAGACCATTTTATGCTTCCTGTCTAGACACCTTAGAAGCATACAGTAGTGCTGGAGTTTTGCCGAATATTACATCATTCTGTTTAAAAGTTAAATGACATTCGAAGATACACTGTTTCTTTGCTCATCTCTTTCTATGCCTGAACTGCAATTGCTCACATCATTACAGGTTAGTTGGACCGCTGGCTCGCCAGTGCTGTCCCAAGTTTAATGTGCCAGTAAAGCTGTTGTCTCGCATTATTGCTCAGTCTATGTGCATTGATACAAGCATAAAACATATCTTTATGGTCGAACTTGACTGTACCAGTCATGGCTTGGCTTTCACTCCATGTGAAACAAAATCCAATGACATTCAAGCAGAAGCAGAAGAATACATGGCATAATGTTTACATCAGGTTTATTCTTATGATGAATAGAATATAATCAGAATTGCACCTCTTCACCAGGAGTAGAGTGGGGGCATTGCAGGTGCTACCATTGGAAATTTGAACACTTTTTAGAAGGCAAGAGGACATGGTACTCACAAGGCACTCGTTGGGCGTTGAAGCTGATAGAACACTTGGAAAATGCATAATGAGGTGAGGCATTTCGAAGATGTTTTTAAGAATTTATGAAGGGAAATGGAATGGAGAGAAATGCTGAAGGAAATGAGGTGTGAGTACGGTAAGTTGCACCAGTCACTGTGAAGCCAAATACAGCAAAGAGTGGAAGCAGTGCCACGCACAGTATGGGGTCTTAAGTGGGATTGGTTACACACAGGGAAAAGGTAATTAAAAATGGTTTTCAGATGTCAGGGAACTACATTATATGTAGACAGCAGTAAATACAATAAACTGGGACCTGGAAGTTATAGAGGCTCAGGTGGATATTTTGGACAGGAGATTGGCAGTAACAAGACTGTTGCAGTCTTCGGCCAATAGCTTGTGGAACACACTGGTAGTGGTAAAAGAGTTGCAGGAAGAGGCCTTACATGCGGCACACAGATGGGCGAGTCCAGCTGTGTTAATGCCAAATCAGTTCCTGGTAGGCCTATGGAAAGTGTAGGAGGAGTTGCTGCCAGAAATGGAACTTGTAGTTCAACCAAACATGTTGAACCTATCACTGTTATTACCATATGGCACAGATCAAAATCAGGACAGATGTACTGCAACTGTATATAACAGCATGGTTTCCAATTAGCAATGGGCAAGCCAGATTCAGTTGTGAATTGAGGAAATTTGGTGAAATTCGTCCAAGTAAAGACAAAAGGAGTAGTGCTGATCGCAGAAAATGGTGGCAATCACATGGTGATGTTGCTAACCAAATTCTATCACTGTCAGAAGCAGTTGTATTTAGGTATGCAGGTCAGGATTGTCCAAGTGACATACTGGAGACATGACCCTATTTTCAGCGAGGAGGTTTGCATTGGGTGGTTTTTGTAAACAGCACCGAAATGATAGTAGCAAACTGGTGAAGGCAAGGTAAGCTCACAGAGGTTGAATTTTTGGATCAGTTCAAGAGTGGAATACTTATTAACAGAAAATACTGTGACATGACAGGGCAGACATTTCATCTGGCAGCCTCTGCTACAGGGGAAACAAACTTTAAGATTACACAGCCATAGTTGTACTGGCCAGAGAAGTCACTAGCAGTCCTCCTAGACCTACCTGAATGAAACATTGGATTCTCATCTAATCCTGCATTTAGACCAACTAATAGACATGCAAGAGGGGCATATTTCTAAAGAGCAAATGCTTTCACATGGTCAGTGATCTCGGAAGGAGCAGCAGCACATTAAGATCTTAAATGTCACATCCACATGCACTGTGTTAGTGACTGTTTGCACAGCATTCATTCACTTTAGGCGGAGGGCAGCTTGCCAATGCGATCCTGCAGTACATAAGATACCTTTTGCCTAGATAGCTGTTCGTACATGAGAAGGTATGATGAGTGCAAAAGCTAGACGTAATTGATTGTACTCTTAATTAATTGTGATTTGAAGAACAAGAAACTGTGAGTGTTGTAGAAATGAGTATTGCTGCTTACCATACAAGATGTCATAAAGGCACAATAAGACGATATTCATGTAAATAGTCATTTACTGTTTTGTGGGGTTTAATGGTTAAGAGGTAGCTCGAACAAGAATGGAAGTTTTATGTAGTAGCTTAAGGACCATGGAACCAATGGGCTGGGAATTGTAGGGGAGGAATATGCTCCTTTTTAAAAGTCTGTTCTTGATGTAAGAGCAAAAATAATATGTGTCATAAATTTGTAAGGAAGTCTTCTGTTGCAGACTGGTCACAGGTCCCCCAAAGAGAGGAGCCATATGTGAGGCAAGTGGCCAGCTACAGAGGTGCTGATACGTAATTTCATTGGCGCAGTCAGGTTAAGCTGCACAATCATGGTGACATCACAGAAACGTGATGAAATGACATGGTGACCTGCAGTATATTTCAATACCACTGGAAAACAGATGTGGTTCTCATCTGTACATGCGTGGAAGCAGTGTAACGGCACAACAAGGGCCCTACTAATTGCTATAAGTACACTCTTCTTCTACGACAGTTATATGCAGTCTGGTAGACCCTTGACAACATTGGGTCCAGGTCGGCCACCAACATGCTATCTGCCAGGCAGCAGCTAACACCAGTCTGGGCAGCCAGCTCCACCAAACCAACTCCTGATTCTAAGTCTGCTGCCCCCCCTTCCCCCGCACCACAACAGCATCAAAATTCTGCCTTAGAGGGCAGCAGTTCTCAGACAGGGTAGAGTACTGACTCCACCCCTCCACAGCAGGGCGAGCTTATAATCCATGGCCACCTACGGAAATTCAGCAGATGTATGTGTTGCTGGCACTGTTCACTCACAGCCACATAATGATAGCTCAGGCACACACTGCTGAGTGAGAAGCAGTGCCAACAGTGCAGAACACAGACACCAAATGATCATCCCATCACTAAAACCTTCTGACGTCAACAGTAGACCACACACTGGCAAAGGGTGAATCCAGGGACATTACCGTACTCTGATATTGTTATCCAAGATGAATAAAACATGCTGTATCTTGCAGCAGAGTTCTCCTAATCAGCTCCACTGCCTTCATAACCCGATACTCCACTACATCTACAATATAGCGGCCTCACTCAACCCAGGTTGCTATAATACCTTCTGTCAGTAATCACTCTAATTCGGTACGAGTGGTGGAGCCTTTGTTCACAGGGAGAATGATCAAATCAGGGTTTGACTTGAGACTGAGAATGGCTACTATATTCTCTCCTGAGCGCTACAGGTTATTGGATAGGGATATAGAAAAGGAGGGGGTTTGGCCAGGTTGCAAGTAATGACTTGCTGGAAAGTAACTAGAAAGTAGCTGACTGGAGTGAGAGAGGGTAAAGGTTGGACTGAGGCATGAACTGGGAGAGGCAAGATTCAGTGTTGGTTTTATGTTAGTTTTGGTTAGAAGGATTAGTGGCAAAGTGTTTCCATTGTATAAATAAAGAAAAAGGAGAATATATTTTAGCTGCTGGTGAATCTTCTGGGATATATGGTTGTGGTTTATGAAACTGTTTCATTCATGATGCTTCATCCAGAACTGGGTTGGACATCTTCAGAGGTGGTCCTGGTTCCACTTAAGTCTTGTTGACAGATGGGAGAGAGATCAGAGAACAACAGGAATTCTGTGGAAAGGGGCATTGCGAAAGTTTACACATGATAAGCAGAGGCAATACTTGTCAGAGATGAAGCTGATCTATCAATCCTTGTATCACTATTTCAGTGGTTTATCTATACAGCCACTGATAACAGTCATTGCTGATAAATTTTGATTTTGGAAAACTTCACTTTATGATTTCCTGACCAAAGACTGTGCTTTACTACAGCTAATTTTTCTACTTCCCGAAGTCAGTGAAGGCTAATGTGTTCTTCCAAATGTGTATTAACACACCTCTTTTTAGTTCGGATGTAGACCTCACACAAGTATACACAATTTTGTAACAACTCACATGCCAACAGACCAGGTGATTTATGGTTTACAGCTCTGAGGGCTTGAAATAATTTCTTTGTTGGTCTAAAAACTGGCCTGGTGTTACATTTCTATAAAATCTTTCAGAATTGATCTTTTTTTTTTAATATAAAGGAGAAAACTGTGTTCTCCCATGGCTGCATTTTATCCTTGTTCTTTGGCCTACTGTTATTTGGTCATACAACTCTAGTTTCGCTCCTGAACACCTATTTTTCTCAAAGGCCTGCTTCAGATGTTTTAACTGAGTTTAAGTGGGCAAATTCTTTTGACTTTGTTAACAAGACATCCCTTTTATTGTGGGTATGGTCTGAATAGCTTGTACCAACCTTCCATCAGTCTGTGTCACAACTAAAACATCCAAAATAAACTGGATTTGTTTACTTACATAATTTAGGTAGCAAAAAACAATTCTTCTAAAGATTTTTTACCTTGTGACCAAACCTAAAATCAAAATTCCCACAACAAAGCAAATAATTGGGAACATTGTTAGGCATGAAACAAGTGATTTCAGTAAGGTAAATGATATTAAACTTCCTAACAACACCAGTAGTGAGATGTTAAATTGAAATCATTGGCCTCTATAAATTAAATGAACTCTTCCTGTAAATAGCAGAAAACACAGGAAGAAAGTTAAATTTACTTAGAAAGGCATTGCAGTTTTAACTACAGACATCAGTTTTGCCACATCCAATGTTAGAGGGTTCATAAGTAATAACTGTTCTGGCTATGATATTTCAACAAAAGCACTGAAATCTTGAGCTGACTTGATACTTATCTTTGCAATCCGCCAGCAAGTAAATGTGTATTTCCTGAATGCTACCCTATGCAATTGGCACATGCATGGACAGTCAGCTATGGAGACCCATTGCTAGAAGCATTTGGTAAACTGCATACTCAGACACACTTGCACTCTACCCACCGTTAAAGTCTCATGCTAGTTCCACCTCAGTTCGCCACCTGTCCTATTATTAAAATTGAACTAAGCAAGTGACCTCTAATTGTAGACTGCATCTTCTTTGTCACATTCTCATTTTTGCTGTGTGAGCCGTGCGCAGCTCATGTTTGTGCTGTTATTGCTTCACATCTTGTCTTGGTGGTACTGCCGTCTCATTTCTTATTTGATTTACTGGTGTCACTAAGTTGCTGGCTTGCCTGCCCATGAGTGGCAGCAGCAGCGCTTATAGATAAGAGCACTGTCGTACTATCTTTGGAGCGACCGCTAGGATTTCCGGGTCATCGTGTGTCGAGCGAGTTGAGTAGGGTCGGAGCAGCAGTGAGGTCCGGACAGCCATGACTCGCCCGACCGTTGCCAGCACTCTTGACTTAAGTGGGGACAACCTAGGTTAGTCATTCGGTGGTCGCCTACCACTTCCGGGTTCTCTGTGTATGCTGACTTGTGATTCCTCTTAGTTGTTCCTCAGTGACTGGTTTTAGTATTGTTCAAGTTGTTTGTGGAAATGTTTTTGCAGAACCGTGTGTAGCTTGTGAGGTTTTGACTGAGCATTTATTTTAATGGTGTCTGTGTTCTGGGTTGAGGTAGTCAGTTGGTTGGGACAGAGCAACAAGGAAGTCTCCGCGGAGCGAGGCCAGGCCGGGACTACTAGTGGCGTGCATGCACTGTCGAATTGTGGGGCGCTAGCTGCGAGAGCGACAAAGTTCGTTGCCCACCGAACCTAGACACTGAAGCTGAATGATCAGTTAACCTGTTATGAAATCTCAACTAGTGTGACATCTCTTCGTTCATTTGCAGGTTGTTGCTCCCTGGGCCATTCGGGTTAGCACCAACGTATGATGTGTTGGAGTCAGTGAAATCTTGCAGCCATCTTCCTATATTTAGATTAATTATTAAATTGACTGTTACTTTCCAGTGAAGTGCAGCAGCAGTATTTTCTGCCCTGTGGCCGTTAACACCCCAGTGTTGTGTGTGGCCTTCAGCTGAGGATTTATGTGAACCCCTTTTAATAAAGCCTTCAGTCGTGTGTACTCTTTACAGGCATAATTTTTTATAAGAAGGAAGGTGTTTATTTTAAACTGTTTGTCTGACTGTTTGTTGTTTCAAATTTGTTTGTGGCCTTCAGCTGTGCAATAAGTTAAAATTTCTTTAATTAGGCTTTTGGTTGTTCTGTTGTAAGTTTAAAAAAAATTTCTTGGTTGGAAAAATTGTTTATTAATATGTTTTAATATAGTTGTCCTTCAGATGTGTAGTGTAGGACTTCAGCCGCTAATTTTTTTCAATTGCGTGGTTTTCTTTTCCTAAAGGAAAAAAATTACTTTCTATTTCTAATTGCTTTTGATTTCTAAGCCAGGCCTTCAGCCGCTCTTGTTTTTGGTGTGGTTTTGGGCTTTCGGCCCAGAAAGCATCTCAAGTTCTTTACTAGGCCTTCATCTGTATTGTTTAATTGTGACCTTTTAAAGCCATGGGTAAATGAGTGGTTCATAGAAAAAAAAGTTGTGTGTTTCATTGTGCAACTCACAGTAACTGTTTACGGCCCCATCCACAATCATAACTTTACCCTGTGTGCTCTCTGAGTACCTACCAACCAGGTCTCACTGTTGATGAGGTAGCTCATAACAGAATACTGAACTATCTTTCTAAGAACAGCCTTTTAACAACTGATACTGCAATCATTACTCAAAACTGATGGCATCTTCCATTTATATCATCAGGCAATATACACTGATCAGCCAAAATGTTATGATCAGCGACCCGCTATCTATGTAATCCTATTCAGGCGATAGCAGCATCACTTGGTGAGGAATGACTGCTAGTCAAGACACATGCACAGTGTGTGTGTAGTACCAGTGAGCATGCTCTCCGTGTTTAGAATGGGGAAGGCGCATGATCTAATTGAGTCTGACGAAGTGCAGATCATGATAGCTTGGGGGCTTGGCATAAGCATTTCGGAAACTGTATGATTGTCAGGTGTTCAGTACTGCTGTGGTGACCATCTTCAACACACGGCAAAACAAAGGTGAAACCATGTCCACATGAGATGGGTTGGGTGGCCACCCGCATAACAGATGTCAGACGTCATAGGCTGCGCAGACTGGTAAAACAGGACAGGTAGCGAATTATGGTGAAAGTATTATCAGACTTTAATGTTGGGCAGAGTACAAGTGTGTCTGAATACACGGTGCACCATTCACTTCTAACAATGGGCCTCCACAGCCGACAACCCCTGCACATGTGTCAATGTTAGCACTACGACACCAACAACTATGACCGAAATGGGCACATGACCATTGGCACTGGACACTGGCGCACTGACAGCATTGCATGGTCTGATGAATCTCTCACCTTCGTCATATCAATAAGAGGGTGTGAATCCATCGTCTTCTGGGGAACAGCTCCTTGACACCTGTACTTTGGAATGGATAAAAGTTGGTGGCGGCTCCATTCTGCTTTGGGGAACATTCACGTGGGCATCCATGGGTCCAGTGGACTTTGTGCAAGGCACCAGAATGGCCAAGGAGTATCGTACAAGGGTTGAAGACCACATATATCCCTTCATGTTTACCAATGGTAATGGCATTTTTCAGCAGGATAACATGCCATGTCACAAGGTCAAATGTGTGTTAGAGTGGTTTGAGGAACACAGTGACAAGTTCCACCTGACGTGCTGGCCCTCCAACTTGCCAGATCTGAACCTGATTGAAAACATCTGGGAAGTGATTGAATGTGGCATCAGAGCTCTCCCCCCTGGAATTTACGGGAATTACACAACTTGTGTGTGCACATGCGATGCCAACTCCCTCCAGCAGCCTACCAAGACCTCATTATTTCCATGCCCTGATGAGTCATCACTGTTATCTGTGTCAAAGGTGGACATACTGGCTATTAGGTAGGTGGTGATAATGTTCTGGTTGATCAGTGTACAATATTATGCCAAGTATAAAGGGAAACTACTTAAATAGAATGACATTTGATGATACTTCGATTTTAGCAACTACATTACGAAATACAAGATTTTTCTGGCTAAATGTGAACTATCAAAGCTAGCCACCTTTCCTTGCTAAATCAATTCGCTGAAGCCATGCTCTCCAACAGTAACTTAACCATGGCACAAAAATTTGACTATATAATTGTGCGGGAAAAATGAGAAGTTTCTGGCAGCCACTGAAGTTACACAGTTACATCACAAAACACTGGAGAAAGCAGTTTAACAACCCAATAACAGTTTTTCTTTCTTTTTGTTAAGGAAAAAATTAAAACTATCACCTCAAGCTCTTTTTATTAAAAAAGAAAAAAAAGGACAAAATAACACTGCAACTTTTTACTGTGTGCACAGTATTTGTGAAGGGTTAATTGTGTTTTCTCTCATGTGAAAAATGTAAGCATGTAAAGTGATTTAATATTGGAATAAATAACTACATTATTGAAAAGTAATTGGAGTGTATCAATGATTTCTCTTAATTTACAACTATATTATTACCTTCCTTGTAACAGGATTTATTTATCAAACCAGGCTTTTCTTCAACAGATGTGTTCTTTTCTACTACTTTTCCTGATATAGGACTGTACAATTCACTAGCAGCTTTCACACTTTCCAGTGCACCACATTCATCTGGAATCACAGCACAATAAAACTATACAGAAACTAAAATACAACACCAATCTTAACTATTTATATTAAAAAAATAATCAATCAGACAAATCTGGATTTGTTCACGATAACTGTTGCTTTTCAAAACCAAAAGAGATTAAATTACAAGAATTATATTTGCTCAAGCAATTAAGTGTTCCAAAATTTAGATATAGAGCACAACAAAATCTCAAATATTTAATATGAATAAATCAATAATACCAGAGAAGGAAAGTTGCTACTCACAATATAGCGGAGATGCTGAGTCGCGATAGGCACAACAAAAAGATTCACACAATTAAAGCTTTCGGCCAGCAGTACACACACACACACACACACACACACACACACACACACGTGCGACTGCAGTCTCAGAGAGCTGAAACCACAATGTGAACAGCAGCACCAGTGCATGATGGGAGTGGCAACTGTGTGGGGGTAAGGAGGAGGCTAGGGCGGGGAGGGGGAGGTATAGTATACTGGGAGTGGTGGACAGTGAGGTGTTGCAGTTTAGACAGAGGGCAGGAGAGAAGGTGCGGAGAGGGGAGGGGATAAGTAGAGGAAAGGAGAGAAATAAAAAGAAATTAAAAGACTGGGTGTGGTGGTGAAATGACAGCTGTGTAGTGCTGAAAGGGAACATGGAGGGGGCTGGATGGGTGAGGACAGTGACTAACGAAGGTTGAGGCCAGGAGGGTTACGGGAACGTAGGATGTATTGCAGGGAACGTTCCCACCTGCACAATTCAGAAAAGCTGGTGGTGGTGGGAAGGATCCATATGGCACAGGCTGTGAAGCAGTCATTGAGATTAGGGATATCATGTTTGGCAGCGTGTTCAGCAACAGGGTGGTCCACTTGTTTTTTGACCACAGTTTATCGGTGGCCGTTAATGTGGACAGACAGCTTGTTGGTTGTTGGTTGTCATGCCTACATAGAATGCAGCACAGAGGCTGCAGCTTAGCTTGTAAATCACATGACTGGTTTCACAGGTAGTTCTGCCTTTGATGGGATAGGTGATGTTAGTGACCAGATTGGAAGAGGTGGTAGGAGGATGTATGGGACAGGTCTTACAACTAGGTCTATTGCAGGGGTATGAGCCATGAGGTAAGGGATTGGGAGCAGGGGTTGTGTAAGGATGGACCAGTATATTGTGCAGGTTGGATGGACGGTGGAATACCACAGGAAGGGGGGTGAGAAGGATAGTGGGCAGGACATTTCTCATTTCAGGGCATGACGAGAGGTAATCAAAACCCTGGCAGAGAATGTAATTCAGTTGCTCCAGACCCGGATGGTACTGAGTTACCTCTGTGAGCGGACTGTGGGACTTTTGGAGGTGGTGGGAGACTGGAAAGGTAAGGCATGGGAGAGTGTTTTTGTACAAGAATGGGAGGATAATTACGGTCAGTGAAGGCTTCAGCGAGACCCTCGGTATATTTTGAGAGGAACTGCTTGCCACTGCAGATGCGACGACGTAACCATCTCTGAGGTGAAGGTCAACATCTAGGAAGGTGGCTTGTTGGGTTGAGTACGACCCGGTGAAGCAAACGGGGGAGAAGTTGTTGAGGTTCTGAAACCTTCCTTCCCACCAACACCAGCTTTTCTGAATTGTGCAGGTGGGAACCTTCCCTGCAGTACATCCTACGTTCCCGTAACCCTCCTGGCCTCAACCTTCATTAAGTCACTGTCCTCACCCATCCAGCCCCCTCCCTGTTCCCATTAAAGCACTACAAAGCAGTCATATCACTGCTACACCCAGTCTTTTTTATTTCTCTCCTTTCCGTTACTTACCCCCTCCCCCCTCCGCACCTTCTCTTCTGCCCTCCATAGAAACTGCAACACTTCACTGTCCGCCACTCCCACCATACTATCCCTCCCCCTCCCCGCCCAAGCCTCCTCCTTACCCCCAACCAGTTGCCACTCCCATCATGCACTGGTGCTGCTGTTCGCAGTGTGGTTTCAGCTCTCAGACTGCAGACGTGTGTGTGTGTGTGTGTGTGTGTGTGTGTGTGTGTACTGCTGACAAAGGCCTTAATGGCTGAAAGCTTTAATTGTGTGAATCTTTTAGTTGTGCCTATTGCGACTCAGCATCTCCGCTATATGGTGAGTAGCAACTTTCCTTCTCTGGTATTGTTACATTCCATGCTGGATTTTCCATTGTTTGAATATGAATGAATCAATAACATAATCTCACCATCTTTTTTGACAACGGTTCCTACATCTGGCAGTTGGGCATACACCACTTCCCCCAACGAATCCTAAAAATGTATGCTAACATTAATAACATAAAGAATGGTAGACACTCAAATGACAGCAATTTCCAATATCAAAATCAACTATGAAGAATAGTGGATTAACAAATTTTAAAACTAGGAGAGTTAGAATACTATTGCTACTTATTGGTTTTTAACATGTTTTGCAATGAACAGTAGTTGTTGGTGTGGTGGTCTTCAGTCCTGAGACTGGTTTGATGCAGCTCTCCATGCTACTCTATCCTGTGCAAGCTGCTTCATCTCCCAGTAACAACTGCAACCTAAATCCTTCTGAATCTACTTAGTGTATTCATCTCTTGGTCTCCCTCTACGATTTTTACCCTCCACGCTGCCCTCCAATACTAAATTGGTGATCCCTTGATGCCTCAGAACATGTCCTACCAACCGATCCCTTCTTCTAGTCAAGTTGTGTCACAAATTTCTCTTCTCCCCAATCCTATTCAATACCTCCTCATTAGTTATGTGATCTACCCATCTAATCTTCAGCATTCTTCTGTAGCACCACATTTCAAAAGCCTCTATTCTCTTCTTGTCCAAACTATTTATCGTCCATGTTTCACTTCCGTACATGGCTACACTCCATGCAAATACTTTCAGAAACGACTTCCTGACATTTAAATCTATACTCTATGTTAACAAATTTCTCCTCTTCAGAAACACTTTCCTTCCCATTGCCAGTCTACATTTTATATCCTCTCTACTTCGACCATCATCAGTTATTTTGCTCCCCAAATAGCAAAACTCCTTTACTACTTTAAGTGTCTCATTTCCTAATCTAATTCCCTCGGCATCACCCGACTTAATTCGACTACATTCCATTATCCTCATTTTACTTTTGTTGATGTTCATCTTATATCCTCCTTTCAAGACACTATCCATTCCGTTCAACTGCTCTTCCAAGTCCTTTCCTGTCTCTTGACAGAATTACAATGTCATCGGCAAACCTCAAAGTTTTTATTTCTTCTCCATGGACTTTAATACCAACTCCGAATTTTTCTTTTGTTTCCTTTACTGCTTGCTCAATATACAGATTGAATAACATCGGGGAGAGGCTACAACCCTGTCTCACTCCCTTTCCAATCACTGCTTCCCTTTCATGTCCCTCGACTCTTATAACTGCCATCTAGTTTCTGTACAAATTGTAAATAGCCTTTCGCTCCCTGTATTTTACCCCTGCCACCTTCAGAATTTGAAAGGGAGTATTCCAGTCATCATTGTCGAAAGCTTTCTCTAAGTCTACAAATGCTAGAAACGTAGGTTTGCCTTTCCTTAATCTAGCTTCTAAGATAAGTCGTAGGGTCAGTATTGCCTCACGTGTTCCTATATTTCTACGGAATCCAAACTGATCTTCCCCGAGGTCGGCTTCTACTAGTTTTTCCATTTGTCTGTAAAGAGTTTGCGTTAATATTTTGCAGCTGTGACTTATTAAACTGATAGTTTGGTAATTTTCACATCTCTCCAACGCCTGCTTTCTTTAGGATTGGAATTGTTACATTCTTCTTGAAGTATGAGGGTATTTTGCCTGTCTCATAGGACTCAGGTCTCTCAGTGCTCTGTCGAACTCTTCACACAGTATCATATCTCCCATTTCATCTTAATCTACATCCTCTTCCATTTCCATAATATTGTCCTCAAGTACATCGCCCTTGTATAGACCCTCTATTTACTCCTTCCACCTTTCTGCTTTCCCTTCTTTGCTTAGATCTGGGTTTCCATCTGAGCTCTTGATATTCATACAAGTGGTTCTCTGTTCTCTAAAGGTCTCTTTAATTTTCCTGTAGGCAGTGTCTATCTTACCCCTGGTGAGACAAGCCTCTACATCCTTACATTTGTCCTCTAGCCATCCCTGCTTAGCCATTTTGCACTTCCTGTCCATCTCATTTTTGAGTCGTTTGTATTCCTTTTTGCCTGCTTCATTTACTGCATTCTTATATTTTCTCCTTTCATCAATTAAGTTCAATATTTCTTCTGTTACCCAAGGATATCTACTAGCCCTCGTCTTTTTACCTACTTGATCCTCTGCTGCCTTCACTACTTCATCCCTCAAAGCTAGCCATTCTTCTTCTACTGCATTTCTTTCCCCCATTCCTGTCAATTGTTCCCTTATGCTCTCCTTGAAACTCTGTACAACCTCTGGTTCTTTCAGTTGATCCAGGTCCCATCTCCTTAAATTCCCACCTTTTTGCAGTTTCTTCAGTTTTAATCTACAGTTCATAACCAATATATTGTGGTCAGAGTCCACATCTGCCCCTGGAAACGTCTTACAATTTAAAACCTGGTTCCTAAACCTCTGTCTTACCATTATATAATCTATCTGAAACCTGTCAGTATCTCCAGGCTTCTTCCATGTATACAACCTTCTTTTATGATTCTTGAACCAAGTGTTAGCTATCATTAAGTTGTGCTCTGAGCAAAATTCTACCAGACGGCTTCCTCTTTCATTTCTTCCCCCCAATCCATATTCACCTACTACGTTTCCTTCTCTTCCTTTTCCTACTACCGAATTCCAGTCACCCATGACTATTAAATTTTCGTCTCCCTTCACTATCTGAATAATTTCTTTTATTTCATCATACATTTCTTCAATTTCTTCGTCATCTGCAGAGCTATTTGGCATATAAACTTTTACTACTGTGGTAGGCGTGGGCTTCATGTCTATCTTGGCCACAATAATGCGTTCACTATGCTGTTCGTAGTAGCTTACCCGCACTCCTATTTTTTTATTCATTATTAAACCTGCTCCTGCATTCCCCCGTTTTGATTTTGTATTTATAACCCTGTATTCGCCTGACCAAAAGTCTTGTTCCTCCTGCCACCGAACTTCACTAATTCCCACTATATCTAACTTTAACCTATCCATTTCCCTTTTTAAATTTTCTAACCTACCTGCCCGATTAAGGGATCTGACATTCCACGCTCCGATCCATAGAACGCCAGTTTTCTTTCTTCTGATAAAGACGTCCTCCTGAGTAGTCCCCGCCCGGAGATCCGAATGGGGGACTATTTTACCTCCGGAATATTTTACCCAAGAGGACGCCATCATCATTTAACCATACAGTAAAGCTGCATGCCCTCGGGAAAAATTACGGCTGTAGTTTCCCCTTGCTTTCAGCCATTCACAGTACCAGCACAGCAAGGCCATTTTGGTTAGTGTTACAAGGCCAGATCAGTCAATCATCCAGACTGTTGCCCCTGCAACTACTGAAAAGGCTGCTGCCCCTCTTCAGGAACCACACATTTGTCTGGCCTCTCAACAGATACCCCTCCGTTGTGGTTGCACCTAGGGTACGGCTATCTGTATCGCTGAGGCACGCAAGCCTCCCCACCAACAGCAAGGTCCATGGTTCATGGGGGTAGGCAATGAATAGTGTATTCACATATGTAATTTTACATGCAATCAAAAATGTTCACATGTGTGTGAAATCTTATGGGACTTAACTGCTAAGGTCATCAGTCCCTAAGCTTACACAATACTTAACCCAAATTATCCTAAGGGCAAACACACCCACCTATGCCTGAGGGAGAACTCTAACCTCCGCCGGGATCAGCTGCACAGCCCATGACTGCAGCGCCTTAGACCACTTGGCTAACCCCGCGCGACTACATGCAATCATGAAGTGTCAACACAACTATTCAGCAGCTCTAGGTAAGATTGCACTTCAGTTACTTAGAAAGTAACGCGCTGACTGCAAATTTCTTGACATCAGCTGCATTATGCACAGATATACAACCCAATAGCAGCATGTGAAACTTAATGCTGGACTGGGACTCAAACCATGATGTCCCACTTATTGCAAGTTCGAGTCCTCGACTTGCACAAATTTTCGTGTATCACTAAAACCTAGTACAGTTGAAATCAAATGAATTCACAATCTTCTTTCAGACATGCAAAACAAAATATCTGCATGATGCTACCTCATGGATAGAATGCATTTTAGATTGTATCTAGCTGTTGTAAGTGCCATTCATCAGACTATTGAGAATTCTGGCATGGAGGAACTAATTTATTTTGTGCTCTGATGAAGTAAATATTTGTGATGTTAAGCATCTGTACTCTTACAGGTATGTCAAGTCTATTTAAACTTTATACAGCATATAACTATACTTATTCAGTAATATTACAGCATAGAAAATTTTTAAATCCTAGCCCCTTTGCAGTAAA
Source organism: Schistocerca americana (assembly GCF_021461395.2). Classification (NCBI taxonomy): domain Eukaryota; kingdom Metazoa; phylum Arthropoda; class Insecta; order Orthoptera; family Acrididae; genus Schistocerca; species Schistocerca americana. Next base: position 470,104,644 of record NC_060122.1, on the reverse strand, counting down.
AAGCATGTCTAAAAATATATCAAATTGTATCACCACTTTTATTATATACTGCAGCAGCACATTTTAAAATAATGTTCACTGTACATATTTTACCAACTGATTTGATCTAATAATATTGTACTGCTACATGTGTAGCCAATGAAGGGGGCCTATTTATGGTTTTTATTGGAAGATTGAATTTCGCATGCTTAATTCTTGCATTTTATTTAACCTTGAAATGGAGCAGATGTCATATCTATAATTACAATTACAAATATTGTCTTACTGCACTGCACATGTTGCATCATTTCATTGAAACACCTACACATCAAAAAAAGTTTTCCATCACCCCAGTTCCCAGAACTCCTGAAGATAGACGTTGACTGTCGATACTGTATCACAGACACAGTCCCTTTGACAGTTCAGAGATATCATTAACCCGCCCAAAGATGTAAACAACCATGCTTGAGCAGCGTCTATTAGACAGAGGGGGTCCCCACAGCCGATCAGTTCCAGTCATTCCACCAGGAAGGAGGTACACGGCTCGTGTTGTCCGCAGTTCAACAATGCCTAGGCGGTCAATACCGACGGGAGGCCCTAGCCACACGACATTTCCATTTCCATTGAAACACAATTATATGACACGTTATGCTAGTAATCATGTAATTAAAAAAAGACATTCCTCAGTTTTTCATCAAAATAAAAACTAGTTACTAGAGCCCCAGTGATGTAGTAAGAGTGAATTAGTAACTATAAATAATGCTGATGATAATATTATCAGATTGTAACTTGTGTTACAGCACTACAGTTTTTTCATGTAGCGGTACCAGTGAAATATGGTTTTTGGTCCCAAGAAGACATGGAGAGGGGTAGTGATGCTATTGGACATGCTCCCAAAGGACAAAGAAAAAGAAGCAGAGGAACATCATCTGCTTTTGCAATCACCGGTGGTCCTTACAAGATGTCCTCTTTGATACAGAATATGAGAGAATTGAAAGTCGGTCTAAGGAAACTAAACAGCGCATGATTAAGTGCCTCAGGTGTGGTGTATGATTGCATACCTGATGAGCAAAAGTATTTGCAAAGAAAAAGGTGTTGTATCGTGATAGCTGCAAACCTGAATGAATAGTTAATGTTGAAACTTCAGTCTAAGTCCAAAAGTAGGCTAATATTTTAGATAATGAATATGTATTAAGGGCTCGGATTTCTTTCTTAATGTCTGAAAAATTAAAATAAATATTGCTGATACCAAATTTTGTATTTATTGCTATGAAAGAGAAAATTTTTTAGTGGTACAATTCATAATACCAATGATACAATACAGAAGACCTGTTTATGAAATGTAATGCTTTGCACCTCTCCATTTACTGTGTTCTATCTTTTAAATTTCAGTAAATTTAGTTTCAAAACTTAAAGCATATGTGTCCGACAGAATTGGCTATACCTTGTCGACATTACATTTAGGTAATGTATATTAGATCTCGGTCCAATTAGAAAAATGCTCAAAGTGAAACATAAGACCAGATTACCTGTCCAAGATGTCCAGTACTGTCATGTTCCAAAAAACATTTGACACAGTGCCACCACAGCAGACTTAACAAATGTCATAGCACATAGAATGGGTTCCCAGATATGTGAGTGGCTTGATTACCTTTTTAATAGAACCCATTACACTGTCCTCAGTGGTGCCTGTACATCAGAGAGAAGCGGAACAGCCTGAGTGCCTCAGAGAAGGGTCGAAGGATTGGACAAATATATTATACTAGAACTGACATGTGATTACATTTTCACGCAATTTGGATGCATAGATCCTGAGAAATCAGTACCCAGAACAACCACCTCTGGCCGTTATAACGGCCTTGATACGCCTGGGCATTGAGCCAAACAGAGCTTGGATGGCGTGAACAGGTACAGCTGCCCATGCAGCTTCAACACGATACCGCAGGTCATCAAGAGTAGTGACTGGCGTACTGTGACAAGCCAGTTGCTCGGCCACCATTGACCAGATGTTTTCAATTGGTGAGAGATCTGGAGAATGTGCTGGCCAGGGCAGCAGTCGAACATTTTCTGTATCCAGAAAGGCCCGTACAGGACCTGCAACATGCAGTCGTGCATTATCCTGCTGAAATGTAGGGTTCCACAGGGATCGAACGAAGGGTAGAGCCACGGGTCATAACACATCTGAAATGTAACATCCACTGTTCAAAGTGTCGTCAGTGCGAACAAGAGGTGACAGAGATTTGTAACCAATGACACCCCATACCATCACGCCGGGTGATATGCCAGTATGGCGATGACGAATAAACACTTCCAATGTGCGTTCACCGCAATGTCACCAAACACGGATGCGACCATCACGATGCTGAAAACACAACCTGGATTCATCCGAAAAAATGACGACATGCCATTCGCGCACCCAGGTTCGTTGTTGAGTACACCATCGCAGGCACTCCTGTCTGCGATGCAGCGTCAAGGGTAACCACAGCCATGGTCTCCGAGCTGATAGTCCATGCTGCTGCAAATGTCGTCTAACTGTTCGTGCAGATGGTGGTTGTCTTGCAAATGTCCCTATCTGTAGAGTCAGGGATCGAGACATGGCTGCACGGTCCGTTACAGCCATACAGATAAGATGCCTGCCATCTCGACTGCTAGTGATACAAGGCTGTTGGGATCCAGCATGGCGTTCCGTATTACCCTCCTGAACCCACCGATTCCATATTCTGCTAACAGTCATTGGATCTCGACCAACCCAAGCAGCAATATCGCGATACGATAAACCGCAATCGCGATAGGCTACAATCTGACCTTTATCAAAGTCGGAAACGTGATAGTACACATTTCTCCTCCTTACACAAGGCATCACAACAACGTTTCGCCAGGCAACGCCGGTCAACTGCTGATTGTGTATGAGAAATCGTTTGGAAACTTTCCTCATGTCAGCACGTTGTAGGTGTCGCTACCGGCGCCAACCTTGTGTGAATGCTCTGAAAAGCTAATCATTTGCATATCATAGCATCTTCTTCTTGTCTGTTAAATTTCGCGTCTGTAGTACATCATCTTCGTGGTATAGCAATTTTAATTGCCAGTAGTGTGTGTGTGTGTGTGTGTGTGTGTGTGTGTGTGTGATGCAGTGGACAGAGTGAACAGCAATTTGCAACTGTTTGCTGGAGATACCGTAGTACATGGAAAAGTATCATCATTCAGCATCTGTAGAAGGATACAAGATGACATTTCCATTTGGTGTTATGAGTGGTGGTTTGGTCTAAATGTGGAAAAACTTAAGTTAATGCAGATGAGTAGGAAGAACAGAACTGCAATGTTCAAATACAGTATTAGAAGTTTGCTGCTTTACACAGTCATATCAATTAAGTATCTAGACATAATGGTGCAAAGAAATATGAAATGTCACGAGTATGTAAGGAAGGCAGTAGAAGAGGTCGACTTTGGTTTATTGGGAGAATTTTAGGACAGTCTAGCTCATCTATATACAACACTATGTCAAATTAAAGGCAAATATCAAAGCAACTCTCAGGTGTGCTGCTAGATTTATTACTGGTACATTCAATCAACACACGAGTATCACAGAGATGCTTCATGAACTCAAATGAAAAACCGTGAAGGGAAGACAATTCACAACACTACTGAGGAAACTTAGGCCTTTGCAGCTGACTATACAATGCATTTACAGCTACCAACGTAGAATTCACTTAAGGACCATGAGGACAAGATAAGAAAATTTACGACTCTTATGGAGGCATATAGACAGTCATTATTCCCTTGCACCAATTTTAAGTGGAAGAGGAAAGGAAATGACTAGTAGAGATACAACATAGCCTCCTGCAGGCACTGTATGATGGCTTGCAGAGTATGACTGTTGATGTAAATGTTTATGTCCAAGAACGTGGGAGGGGAGGCAGTAACAGGGAAAAACTCCATTACTCCTACAAGCAGTGCGCTGCCAGATTCTACACATCCATAAGCGTCACTGAATTAAGTGCTCATTTAGAATATGGACAAAAACAAGACACACAGTATATCTCATCTTGACTGTCCATGACACTTCATTGGCAATATCTGTAAAACTTTCTTTGCAGTGATGTGTGTATTTTCCACAGCTGTAGATGTTCACATTTGTCATCTGCTGGTTCAGTCAGAGGTGACTGTGTAGACTCCTTGTTTGAATCTATGCCAAATGATTCTGTTATATTTTCAGTTTCCTCCACCATCAATGTCTCTCTCCTCCACAAGTATTCACAAACTTTTTTAATTATTATAAATAGTGCTTTTCGTTTCCTAAAGACACATCACTAAAACTAATGCCACAGCAATAAAATTAATCTGCCTGCATGGTCTAGCAGAGTTTTTGGCTGCTAATGTCAGGGTCCAGTCTAATTTCCAGTGATAACTTCAAGGTCTGGAAGGAGCATTCTCTTGACTTTTGAGACTGAGAAGTTGCTCGAGTATGGAATAGGGAAGGGAAGAACCGAGAAGTTAAACCAATATCAGTATTTTAGTTTTGGATAAATGGTATTTTTTGGTATTTGCTTGATTTCAGTTACAACAGGTTTTTTTTTCATTTTTACTAAGAACTGGGTAAAAAAAATAGCATATCAATTTACCACTGCAGCAGTGTTAAAATATTTTATTGCTCTTGAATGTTCAGTTATTATAGAAAATGGGAAAAGCAATCAGTGTAGGTTTATAAAAACCTCAAAGTTACAAAATAGCAACAAACACATACTAGCACCATCAGAATTGGCAGAGCATTGCTAAGACATAAATGTATCTAGTGGCATGGCCTATTACACAACAGGCCTGCACATGCAGGAACACATGCCCACAGCTGGTCTATATGGTAGTTTCTTGCTGTCATCCTTGGATACTGGTAGTATTGCAGAATGACATCATTACTAATTTGGAAGTGCTTTACGATAGTAATGAAGTGCGATGGTGTATTTGCTTTAAGTGATGAAAAATGAGAGGAAGCACAACATCATATAAGTAGAAAACATCCATAATGTTTCTTGGAAGACAAGGCAAATTTAAATGCTATACCTATACTGTATGTGTGAAACCCTGGTCTGATGTAAGAGAGGGCCTAAAGGCCATAATCTTATCACAGTTTTAAAAAATGCAGGGAAATCATTGACTTGTGACCTCCCACTCTCGCTGTGTCAGTATTCTACATCTACATCCACATTCCACAAGCCACTGATTGGTGCATGGCAGAGGGTACTTTGTACCACTACTAATCATTTCATTTCCTGTTCCACTAACAAATAGAGCAAGGGAGTAAAGACTGTCTATATGCCTCCATATGAGCCCTAATTTCTCTAAACTTCGTGGTCCTTGAGCGAAATGCAGGTTTGTGGCAGTAGAATCATTCTGCTGTCAATTACTTTTGAATGCATTACGGGAACAGCAATGATCAATGTCTTATAAATAATTACTATTAATAACTGTCTTGATCACGATTTATTTAACAAGGTGACCGGTTTCGACCACTACTGTGGTCATCTTCAGGCCATTGAGTAGGAACCTGTTTCTGTTGGAGAATCACAATAAATCATGATCAAGACTGTTTTTAATAGTAATTATTCTGCCGTCAGCTTAAATGTTGTTAATAGTATCCTTGAAAAGAATGTTGCCTTACCTCCAGGGATTCCCATTTGGGTTCCTGCAGCAAATCCATGATACTTGTGCACCATTCACAGCTACCAGTAACAGACCTAGCAGACCCTCTCTGAATTGCTTCCGTGTCTTACTCTAAACCAACCTGGTGCGGATCCCAAACATTTCAGCAATACTCCAGAATTACGTCGCACTAGTGTCCTATATGCAGTCTCTTTTACAGATGAATAAAACTTTCCAAAATTCTCCCAATAAATTGAAGTTGACTATTTGTCTGACCTAACACAAGCACTAAATACTCATTTCATGTCATACTGCTTTCCAAGGTTACACTTAGATATTTAAGTAATGTGACTCTGTTAAGCAGCATACTAGAAATTCTGTATTTGAACATTACGCATTGGTTTTTCCAACTCATTTGCATTAATTGACATTTCTCTAAATTTACAGCTAGCTGCCATTCATCACACCAATTAGAAATCTTGTCTGAGTCATTGTATCCTCCTACAGTCTCTCAATGGCAACACTTTCCTGAACCACCACAGTGTCATCAGCAAATACCTGTAGATTGCTGCCTATCTTGTCCATCAGATGTAGAAAATAATAATAATAATAATAATAATAATAATAATAATAGTTCTATCACACTCCCCTCGGATACTTCTGATGATACCTTTGTCTGACTAACATTTGCTGTGGTGGATAACATATTGGGTTCTATCACTTAAGAAGTTTTCGAGCTGCTCACATACTCGCACCTTTGTTAACAGTCTGCAGTGGGGCACTGTGTCAAATGCTTTTCAGAAACCTAAAAATGTGGCATCTGCCAGTTGCCCTTCATCTGTAGATCACAATATATGATGTGACAAAAGGACAAGCTTTGTTTTGCACTAACAATGCTTTCTAAAATCGTGCTGATTCGTGGTCAGGAACTTTTCTTGTCTCATGGAAATTTATTATATTTGAACTGAGAATACATTCAAGACTTTTACAGAAAACTCATGTTAAGGACATAGGTTTAAATTTTTTGGTCCATTTTTACCCTTCTTATGTACAGGAGTCACCAACAGTATTTTCCAATTGTTTGGGACTTTCCGCTGGGCAAGAGATTCACAACAAACATGGGATAAGTAAGGGCCGGTGCTGTAGAGTACTCTTTCTACAACCAAGCTGGGATTCCATCCAGATGTGGCAACTTATTTATTTTCAACTCTTTCAGTTGCTTCTCCGTGCCAAGGATGCCTATTACTATGTTGTCCATATGGGTGTCTGTGTGATGGTCAAAAAAAGTTATGACTGCGCGATCTCCTGCATTATTTCTTAAATACAAAACTTTGAAACTTCAGCTTTTGTTTTACTATCCTTTACTGCCTCAACAGACTGGTCAACGAGTGATTGGATGGAAGATTTGGCAACGTTAGCAATTTTACATAGAGCCAGACTTTTCTCTTGTTCTCGGCCAGATCTTTTTACAGATTCATAAATCTCCACTACCCTTAGCTTCCCAATATTTACACATTCTCTTTTGAACAAAGAGTGCAACAGCTTTTGCTTCCTCAGCATCTTCCAAATTTCACAGTTAAACTATGGTGGATCCTTTCTATCCTTAATCCACTTACTACACATGTACTTCCCCTCATACTGGAACTAAATTATGTCAATTCATTGTCCAAGTCAGTTGCTAACCACAGATCATCTGGTCTAACAAATTTTCTCCTAGCCTTCTTGACTGATTTATTAACTTCTATAACCATAGTTGCTAAGATAACATCATGATCACTTATCACTGTCTCAATACTGGTGCCGTCAATAAGGTCAGGCCTGTTTGTAGCTAGAAGGTCTAAAATATTCCCACTGAGTGTGGGCTGTCAAACTAGTTGCTCAAGTTACTAATCAGGGACGAATTATATAGTTTCACTTGAGTGCTTCAGTAGTTAGGTTTCTGAATCTCTGCGTATTAATCTAAATTACTAGACAGATCCTGCATTTTCGTCAGGGTCTACAGTAGAGTTGCACGGCACAAGCCGATAGTTCGTTTATCTGCATAGTTTAGTTTTCCACGGTCTTTAGTATGGACAGGGACTGCAATTGTTGTGTGCGGATGTGAGCCTATTAGGTGACACTTCGCTCTCAGCTTCAGGCTGTGATGGCTTCGGTTACACAGCTTGAGGCTGCAGTGGGTGGACACCGCTGCTGTGGGCCAGCTGTGGAGATCCAAAGGACATCCAGCACGTCCAAGTCCTCCGATCGGTCCTCACCGGAGGCCAGCCCACCCCTCATCCATGGTTGAGTGGGAGGTCACCACAGGGCATAGCAAGCGGAGAAAGACTTCCCAAGCTGCCGTACATAAGGCCTCCCCGGTTTGTCTGACAAGCAGGTTCCAGGTGCTGTCTGGGTCTGACAGTCACTGAGCCAGTGCTGTTCCTTATCTATATAAACAATTTGGGATACAATCGTAGCAGTCATCTTAGATTGTTTGCAGATGATGCTGTTGTTTATTAACTAATAAAGTCATCAGATGATCAAACCAAATCGCAAAATGATTTAGAAAAGATATCTGTATGGTGTGAAAATTGGCAATTGACCCCAAATAATGGAAAATGAAAGGTCATCCACGAGTGCTAAAATGAATTCGTTTAACTTCGGTTACATGATAAATTCGTCAAATCAGAAGACCATAAATTCAAATAAATACCTAGGAATTACATTAACGAACAACTTAAATTTGATGGGAACACACAAAAAATTTTGTGGGGAAGGCTAACCAAAGACTGCCTTCTACTGTTGCGACACTTAGAAAATGTAAAAGATCTACTAAGGAGACTGCCTACACTACACTTGTCCATCCTTTTTTAGAATACTGCTGCACGGTGTGGGGTCCTTACCAGATAGGACTGAGGGAGAACAGCGAAAAAGTCCAAAGAAGGGCTGCACATTTTGTACTATCATGAGATACAGGAGAGAGTGTCACTGAAATGATACAGGATTTGGGCAGGACATCATTAAAATAAAGGTGTTTTTCATTGCGACAGAATCTTCTCATGAAATTCCAATCATGAACTTTCTCCTCTGAATGCGAAAGTATTTTGTTGACACCGACCTACATAGAGAGAAACGATCACCATGATAAAATATGGGAAATTAGAGCTCGTACAGAAAGATATAGGTGTTCGTTCTTTCCGTGCGTTACACGAGATTGGAATGATAGAGAATTGTAAAGGAAGTTCGATGAACCCTCTGCCAGGCACTTAAATGTGATTTGCGGAGTATCCATGTAGATGTAGAAGACAGTTTTTAGAAAACTGTGCTGAAAATCACTTCGCAAGTCTGTCTGTCTGTCTGTATTTCCCCCCCCCCCCCCCCCCCCCCCCCACACACACACACACATACACACACACAACGAATCCATAGATGTCCCAGTCTACACTTGATATGTTAAAGCCACCACCAACTAATGGTTTGGGTATTTATGTGCTACTGACCATAGATGTTCTTTGAATTACTAAAAAACTGTCATGTCAGATTTGGGTGGCTGGTAAAAACATCCAACAATTACCTTTATTTCAAATACACCCGTTATATGTGACCAGATACCCTTACTGTCACACTCAAATACAATCTCAATAGAGAGAATATTTTTGTCAGCTGCAACAATCATCATCCCCCCCCCCCCCCCCTCCTCCGTAGCATCTAATCTGTCTTCCCAAGATTCAGTCCATGACTTGGTAAATGTCAAAGCTTTCTACTTCAGGTTTCGCCAGTTCTTGGTCCTGAGAATACTTTGAGTGTAAGAACTTTCCTGGAGAGCAGTAAATTCAGGAACTTCGTTACAAATACTTCAACAATTTACTGATAATATGTTGACAGAGGAAGTGTCTTTACTCTGAGCACTGTCTAATTTTGCTGTCTGTGTACCGTCTGGCAAGTGTTCATGAGAGTACCTGAAACTACTACCTACCCTAAAAAAAACACTACGTGACTCCCCAAGTACTCTGCTACCTAAGCTGCTTCATTTGTGTAGTGCACCTTCATCTATTGGGAGGGAGTCCTACAATTCCCCACCCAATAGTACAGGTCCTTCACCATCTTTGCTGGAGACAATGAGAGCAATTGCTGCCACAGCCTCAACCCCCATATCGATGGAGATTTCCCTCTCCTTCACCTGCATTAGAATTTTTCAATCTTTGTTCACTTTATTGTTGGAAATAATAGCCATAAAAAAACCTACCCTCAGTTACTTCAGGAACCAGTTTTTTGAGCAGTCTTAACAGTCAAGTTAAAAGAAAGTATATAACCAAAAACCATCTGTTTCAGCAATAACTGCTATCCCTAATATAGAAGCAGTGAAATTGACACACAAGTCACCTAAGCAATATTTGATATCAAAAGGCTTGCCAAATGCTATGTGACACACAATATTTATTTATTAGGAGCAAAACCATGTAGCAGGGATGGCTAGAAGACAAATGTAAGGATGTAGAGGCTTATCTCACTAGGGGTAAGATAGATACTGCCTACAGGAAAATTAAAGAGACCTTTGGAGAAAAGAGAACCACTTGTATGAATATCAACACATTCAGACTATTGATCTTATCCTTTCAAAGATTCCACACCAGTTCTATAGGATTTAGGACTGTATAGTATGGCAGAAATAGGAAAGGAACCATTTTCTTGCAAAATTTTGTCTGTGGAATGAACTTATTTAATGCCAAAAGTTTAGGTCTCCTTGGGTTTATATAATTTTTTCCTTTTTTTCTACATTTCTATATGATAAGTCCGACTTTTCCATTGCTGACATAGAGGAGAAGTGAACAGGAAATGAAACTCTGCATTCACACGAATGAATCACTAACCAACATTGCTGTTTGAGAATACTATTTGCATACTGTTACTTTACAACAACTATTCACAGTGTACTCGGAATGAATCCACAGTTCATCTAAAACTAATACCCACCTTAATTTCGAAAGCCTTATTTTTCATAAAAATATCTAACGTAGTCTGCACTTTTTGCAAGTACCTTCTTTCGTCTGGACACGACGACTCATTTATTCTGGTTTCTTTTAATATCAGATCTCTTAGATGGAACATTATGGTATTGACAGGAATGGGGGAAAGAAATACAATAGAAGAAGAATGGGTAGCTCTGAGGGATGAAGTAGTGAAGGCAGCAGAGGATCGAGTAGGTAATAAGACGAGGGCTAGTAGAAATCCTTGGATAACAGAAGAGATATTGAATTTAATTGATGAAAGGAGAAAATATAAAAATGCAGTAAATGAAGCAGGCAAAAAGGAATACAAACGTCTCAAAAATGAGATGGACAGGAAGTGCAAAATGGCTAAGCAGGGATGGCTAGAAGACAAATGTAAGGATGTAGAGGCTTATCTCACTAGAGGTAAGATAGATACTGCCTACAGGAAAATTAAAGAGACCTTTGGAGAGAAGAGAACCACTTGTATGAATATCAAGAGCTCAGATGGAAACCCAGTTCTAAGCAAAGAAGGTAAAGCAGCAAGGTGGAAGGAGTATATAGAGGGTCTATACATGGGCAATGTTCTCGAGGACAAGATTATGGAAATGGACGAGGATATAGATGAAATGGGAGATAAGATACTGCGTGAAGAGTTTGACAGAGCACTGAAAGACCTGAGTCGAAACAAGGCCCCGGGAGTAGACAACATTCCATTAGAACTACTGACGGCCTTGGGAGAGTCAGTCCTGACAAAACTCTACCATCTGGTGAGCAAGATGTATGAGACAGGTGAAATACCCTCATACTTCAAGAAGAATATAATAATTCCAATCCCAAAGAAAGCAGGCATTGAGATATGTGAAAATTACCAAACTATCAGTTTAATAAGTCACAGCTGGGAAATATTAACGCAAACTCTTTACAGACAAATGGAAAAACTGGTAGAAGCCGACCTCAGGGAAGATCATTTTGGATTCCATAGAAATGTAGGAACACGTGAGGCAATACTGACCCTACGACTTATCTTAGAAGAAAGATTAAGGAAAGGCAAACCTACGTTTCTAGCATTTGTAGACTTAGAAAAAGCTTTTGACAATGTTGACTGGAATACTCTCTTTCAAATTCTGAAGGTGGCAGGGGTAAAATATAGGGAGCCAAAGGCTATTTACAATTTGTACAGAAACCAGATGGCAGTTATAAGAGTCCAGGGGCATGAAAGGGAAGCAGTGGTTGGGAAGGGAGTGAGACAGGGTTGTAGCCTCTCCCCGATGTTATTCAATCTGTATATTGAGCAAGCAGTAAAGGAAACAAAAGAAAAATTTGGTGTAGGTATTAAAATACACGCAGAAGAAATAAAAACTTTGAGGTTCACCGATGACATTGTAATTCTGTCAGAGACAGCAAAGGACTTGGAAGAGCAGTTGAACGGAATGGACAGTGTCTTGAAAGGAGTATATAAGATGAACATCAACAAAAGCAAAATGAGGATAATGGAATGTAGTCGAATTAAGTCGGGTGATGCCGAGGGAATTAGATTAGGAAACGAGACACTTAAAGTAGTAAAGAAGTTTTGCTATTTAGGGAGCAAAATAACTGATGATGGTCGAAGTAGAGAGGATATAAAATGTAGACTGGCAATGGCAAGGAAAGCCTTTCTGAAGAAGAGAAATTTGTTAACATCGAGTATAGATTTAAGTGTCAGGAAGTTGTTTCTGAAAGTATTTGTATGGAGTGTAGCCATGTATGGAAGTGAAACATGGATGATAAATAGTTTGGACAAGAAGAGAATAGAAGCTTTTGAAATGTGTTGCTACAGAAGAATGCTGAAGATTAGATGGGTAGACCACATAACTAATGAGGAGGTATTGAATAGAATTGGGGAGAAGAGGAGTTCGTGGCACAACTTGACAAGAAGAAGGGACCAGTTGATAGGACATGTTCTGATGCATCAATGGATCACAAATTTAGCATTGGAGGGCAGCGTGGAGGGTAAAAATCGTAGAGGGAGACCAAGGGATGAATACACTAAGCAGATTCAGAAGGATGTAGGTTGCAGTAAGTACTGGGAGATGAAACTTGCACAGGATAGGGAGAGCTGCATCAAACCAGTCTCAGGACTGAAGACCACAACAACACAGATGGAACACTTTCTTCCTCAGAGTATCTTTGCTAGCTTGAAATTCCAATTTTGTGCAACAAAAGCTCTGAAGTTTTTGCAAAGATGGTATTTCCTTGTATTGTTCATAATACTGCAGAAATTACTGTCTACTATCACATTTCTCTATATCAAATATTTATTGTGTGTCTTTTACTTATTCTGCTCTGGGGCAGATATCTGAATCCAGCTCCACTCAGCATCATGTTCTTCCTCCTGTAATTTGCACAACACTGACTTAACTTTTGCTTGTTAACATTTGCTTTCACATTCCATTGCATTTTGTTAGCAACATCACACCCTTCTCATTCTTATTTGACATTGACATCAAGTTCTTACAGCTTCCCATGAAGGCATTTTCTGTGATCACTTCTCACACTCACACTGCAAGAGAACAATGTGCGCTCTTCTGAACTGAAATGTGACTGTACCTCCTCACATGACCATGTTTATTTTCCCAATGGTGGATAAACACTGCCTTGCCAAGTGACATCAATCTTCATTTAGATTTCCTCCATGCACAGCTGTTACTGCAGCCACTTCACTGGATCAAAATACTGGTTTGTAATTTATTTTCACATGTTTTCTTAACTGAAATGAATAAACAGATGCAAACGGGGAAACTTTTGACAGCCTAACTTCTGTTTAAAAGAAGTTATACACTAACAAGTTTCCTAAGGATAAGACAAAAAGCAAGGAGCGATTTTGTTGTTCTTTTTATAAATCTGACAGTTACTTTATCAATATAAGGCTCTTATAAACACTATTACTATCATATTTATAAAATCCTCTACATGAAAATTTGCAAGGCATGAATTTTTCCGATCAAAATTTTCTACACTAAAGGACACACAATTCAGCAAAGATAAAACCTCCTTCATCACATGCTAATTTTCATATTTAGAATGTGAGTAGTGAATGAACATCTTTCACCTGTGCGTGGTCTGAAATTCCAACTGTGCCCACTTTTCCATCATACAATATCCATTCGTGTTTTGCACTGAACCTCAGATCTGCAAGAGGAAAAAAAAATCACATTTAACAAGTTATTCAAGCTAAAGGTAATAAGCTCTTCTCTGTCTCATGTTTCCACACAAAAGCAAGAAACAAGCAGCACCTCTGCCATCACATCAATTACATATTGTACAAAGCGAGAATACAAATGAAAGTGTACTTAAACCTACAAAGAAAACACATTAACAGCAAGCTAAATATGAACACTATGATATATTATGAATTTTTAGTGTTTTCATGTCCTTGAACATTTCTAAGCTGTAGTTTTTTTTAATGACACTGTATGGCAGTTGCAGAAAATTTTTGGGCAGTTGTTTCTAATTCAAAACAGACGATTGCCTACACTATTCAGTATTGTTCAATACAAATATTACTCATTTTGAGTATAATTATGATGTCCCAGTATGTTGCGTCCATGATAATTGTTTTGCTATTACTGGAAGGAAAACAAGAAAACCAGACTCAAAAACAGATTTCTTTCTTTTCTGTAATCACTGTGCATTTCAGAACATTGGTTTCTTTATCTGCCTATACACAAACATACACTTGTGCAGTGATTGTTTCTGTTTATCTGCTTTCTTATCAAACATATATTCACTCAGCTTCATTTAATATTGGTACTTTCTGTATTGGCCCTATCTATCGATTATTGTTTGTTACATATTTTGCTACTTTAATATTTTGGACAGTTTTATTACCAATATACCTGCCATAGTAACAGCTCTTTGTGAAAGCTTTACATATCTGTATTCTTTCTTTGTCAGTTAATCTTTTCTCTATTCATACATTACAGGTGCTTTCTTGTATTTGCAGTCTTACTTCACATGACCTCTATCTGTCCCTTCATTTTCTTCTGCACTTTCAGTTCTTAGTGCTGGATTCTCTGACAAACTCATGTTGCAGCCTACAAACTAACCCTGATTGTCCACAAGAAATACAGATAACCCAGTCTTAAACTTGCATACCATGTAAATAAAAAATTTGGGTCACGAGGATCTATTTAATCATACTACGGTCCTGCCAATAATTTAATATATCGGCCTCATACCTAACTAGTAAACCTTTGTTATTTTTACAACTTTCTTAAGCTTCTCCCACCACTAACATTACACAAAAACTTCCTAATACTATCACCACACTGAATTCCTCCTGCAACATATCGCCATTATATTGTTGATGTAACTGCCTCATCTCTAAGTTTCTGTCAATGCAATTACGACTCCTATCTCACATCCCCTCATGGACGTTACTTACCTCCCATCTGATCATAAACGCTTTGGTCTTCACTCTTCAATTAACTTTTCATTTCTTTTTACACACAACCTCCAACTCTCCATGTTTTAATATTTAGAATGCACACTTACTTCTTTTCTACTCAATAGCATTTATCAGCAGCCAAAACCCAATAAGGAAACCACTTTAAATTCAAAGACCAAGAATTCATGAGAGAGAATTTTTCCATTCCGCATGGGTCATCACACTAGCAGCTCGAGACAGTTTTCGGTAAATGTGTTCAGAACTACTTCAGATGAATGACTGCCCATATATCTGCAAGACTATAGTCACTTCCAACTAATATTGCATGACCAAGGTATTTCCATTCTACTGATTATATCTCATTGAATGATTCTACAATAGTTACAACTGAATCAATTGGACATTATAAAAATTCAATGATTACATGACCTGAAGGTAATTACTCAGCAGTCATTCTGTATCTTTGCACTTTTATAGTTTTGTCATGTGTGATTTTTTTTTTTTTTTTATAAAAACTGTATTAAATAATATAAAAAATCTCCAATAAATACTTCGCTACATATTATGTACTTATATCCTTCATCAACTATGAAAAAAATTAATAGAGGACACAACAATAAATCAGAATCTTAGATCATATTCTCAAACAGAATGATATCCTCCACACCAAACAGTGTGGATTTTGAGAACACAGGTCATGTGAAACAATTCACACTTTTCTCACGACATTCTGAAAGCCATGGATAAGGGCAGTCAGACAGATGCATATTTCTTGATTTCTGAAAAGCATTTGACTCAGTACAACACTCATGCTTATTATTAAAAGTATGATCGTATGGGATATTAGACAAAATCTGTGACTGGATTGAAGATTTTCTGGTGGAGCGAACACAGCATGTTATATTGCATGGAGAGTCATCGACAGATATAGAAGACATGCCCTGTCTGCTCCCAAAGAATTATAGCTAGGCATTTTATAATATTCAGTGCCTTCTGGGTTCTGGCTCATGTCTCTTAGGTGTGGTGACTACCCCTTTGGAATAAAAAATGAGGCTCAGAAACCACACTGAGGCTATAAAATAGATAATGATGTCCAACCATCTTTACAGCCCACTCTTCTAACTTCCGCACTGTAAGTTGCAACTTAAGAGTTGGTGTTGTGACACTGGAGGAGGAGGAGGAGGAGGAGGAGGAGGAGGAGGACACAGCAAAATCATCCACAAATAAGAATCACTGTACGGGGCTCTATGTGGTAGATGTTATACTGTTTATGGCTGTGGCAAAGATGGTAACAAAACACTACCCTGAGGAACACCATTCTCCTGCTCAATGATCTGACAATGTGTCACCAACTCAGTACCTAAAAAAACCACTGAGGCAGGAAAGACTGTATCAAGATGGGGAGGTGGCCATGAAAGCTGCTGTGCGAGAATACTGTGTTTCCAAGTACTATCGTACACTTTACTGATATCAAAGAAAATGCCGATACAGTGATGTTTACATAGGAAAGCCTGCTGAATAGCTGCATCTCATAGGATCAGGTTGTCGACAGCAGACCAAAATATCCGGAATCCACACAGAGATACTATGGAGTTGCCTGGTCTCTAATAACCAGATCAGATGACAGTTAACAATTTGATCCGAGGTTTTTGCTACAAAGCTCATTAAAGCAATACTTGGGTAACTACTGGTACACCTGTGGTACTTGAGGAGAGAGATCAAAAATAGTCTTTCTGCATGACTTGAGGAAGTGACCTGTCTGCCATATCAAATTAAAACAGTCAACGAGGTTTTCCTTTGACACTGCTGACAAATGTCTCAGCATGCAGTACCAGATGTGGAGTGCAGTATCTTTAGTCTCAGACAGTGTCAATTCCCGCTCCCATAAGCAGAAAGATAGTTGTAAGACAATTATTGGATCTGAAATTCAACTTGCCCATCTCTACAGTTGCAGGGTAGTAGCAAAAAACTGGATCCTGGCTGCTATTGGCAGTAGTTTCTGCAAAATGCTCTGTCAGCACCTGTGCAATGTCTCTGAGTGTTGTTTACCAGAAATCATCCTGGTGGTTTCCCATACTTCTGTAGAACAAGAGCAGTTGATGGAGTCCAGGAATGCTTGCCATGACCTTTTCTTGCTCTCCTTACTTACATGACAAGTCTCGGCTCTTGCGACCTGAAATGTAGTGAGGTTCTCTGCTGTTGGGCAGTACTTAAGCAGTTGAAGAGTTGCATGTCTGACCCAGGTTACTGAGTGGTACTCATCTGTGCACCAAGTAACAGGTTGCCTCTTAAGGTGACCAGCAGACTTTGAGATGGATATGTCACTGGCATGATAGATAACTCATGTAATGTGGTCCACCTATCCTGGACACACTCATGGTATTCAAACACAGCCAGCTGGCAGAACAACATCCAGTTAACCTTGCTGACCATCGATTTTTGTGGCTGCTTTTCAGGGAATGCTCCACCCACTAGGTGGATGCAGAGTGGGAATGAAGGTAATCAATGACTTCTCATTGAAAAGTGTCTGTGAGGGCTGAAGAGCGGAAAGAGAGGTCAATGGCTGAGAATGACCCAGTAGCTGCAGCATAGAAATGCATGGGTAGTATCTGTGTTGAGGATGCACAGCTCGTGAGATGTCATAAGGCCCTCCAAAACTTGACCCTGAGAGCAAGTAGAGGTAAGACCCACAAGACATGACGGGCATTGAAATCTCACAGTAGGAGAAACTGTTGCGGGAGTTGTCTCATAAGATCTGTGAGAGCCTCTGAGTCTAATGCATCTTGTGGAGATAGATACAGTGAGCCAATAGTGATCCTCTGACATACATGAATTTCAATGGAAACTGCATGCAGTGTCAGTAGCCAGGGTAGAGCAAAAGGAATGGTGTGCATTATTGACAAACACAGCAACCCACACTTGGCTTGGTCCCCAATCAGGTCATCCTTTCAGTGAAGGGTCTAGCCCCGTAGCACAGGGGCAGCAGTGCTTTAAAATGTGTTTCTTGTAAACACAGGTACAGGGGGCATTCCAATGTTAGCTGCTTCAGTTCCTTCATGTGTCCTGAACCCATAAATGTATCACTGTAATATGGGAGCCATCTATCACACGGGCTGCACTTTCAACTTGTCCTCCTGCCGGGAAGGTGAGCCTGTAATGGGTGAGATTCAGTCTTGGGGCAATATGATTGCCCCAGTCCGATATCAAACTCAATTACAGTTTACTTCTCGACTCCATTTGTGGTGGATGCTTAATCTTTAATCGCCAGAGGTAGGCTTCGGAGCCACAATCACAGTGATAGTGGCAGCATTAGACGGAATATTTGGAGAAGGGAGCTCCGCAATGTTAGCTACCACAGCCTTGCCTGACGTTGGTTATGAAATAACTGCAGCAGCATGAGTGCACTGGATATTGCAGGCACTTATGCTCACACTAGTAACCCCCATTTGTGTAGCAGCATCTCCCTTCTGAACTGGCTGTTTAAGATCACACACAAAGGAAGTAGCAAACTTTGGCGCTGCATGGTGCTGTAGATTTTTTGCCTCACCATATGACATATGCTCAGTTGTTTTGATCTCCTGTATCTTACTTTCTTCGAGGAAGACACTGTGGTCTCTACTCCAGACAGGGTGATTCCCAGAGTAGTTCACACATTTTGGGGGGATATGAACAACCAACACCTTCATGGGAGATCTTACCACATTTGTCACGTGTGGCTTATCCCTTAAAACTCAAGGTGGTGTCCACAAAGCATTGGCATATAAAACAGCGCATTTGGTTGGAAAATAAGGCTGCATGCTGAGGTGAAGGAAACTAGCCTTAACATGCTCTGAGTTTGCCAGTGCTGAAAATCGCTATCCAAAGATAACATTTGTCTTCCCTTAAACAAAGACACCACTTTACAGTTTGACAAAAAGGACACAAGAGCCTGACTGTATATGACATATTTGCTTTCAATGGAAATAAAAAAAGATCTGCTAAGTCAACTTCTGACTCTGAACTTAAAACCAACAGAAGTAACAACTGCCTAAGTCATAACCAACAACCAGGTATTTACAAATGTAATAAAGAGGAGCAATGAAGAGGTCAATATTAAAAGATCTGGTGACCATACAACTTAAAGCCTTTAACAAATTCAGTTGAACTGAATGCTCATGAGCATATTTCACATTATTATGTAACAAATGAAGTAAGAAGCTACAGTGATCAGAACATAAATTTATCTGTACACTGCCTTGCTAAGAAGGTATGGGAAGAAGTTTTGAACAATACCAGTGAATAATTAATGGATTATCCTACTATTCACAGTTATGCTTCCCTATCAAAAGAAGGAAATTATTGAGGAAGAACTGGAGTAGTAGCCAGTTTACACTAGGGATTCATAAGTCCCCAAAGAAGGAAGGATTACATTATGAAATACCAAAGCAGACAAAAGCATACCTCATAACAAATATCCCACACAAAATGGTCAGTGTGGGATACTGCTACAGGGAAAAAAGAAAAAAACTCACAAAAAACCAAAACTTGATTTTGGTCAAATATGCAGAGGAAATAATGAACCTTTACAAAGTAAAAAATAAATTTAATACCTCTTTCAAAGATGTAGCTGGAAATCGTGTGAAATTGGTTGTAGCAAATGATACAGAAGAACAAGCACGAAACAATATCAACAAAAGTATACTTTTTTCATAACCAAGAAAAGAAAGAAGTTTTCAAGGTCTGCCACTTAACAAAATTCCTGAGCCTATGTTAAAGAAATGTGCAGCAGAAATAGCTGAAACCCTTCCTGATTTTGTAGCTGTTCTATGTCTTTAGGACTATGTGCCAACATACTGAACAA
Source organism: Schistocerca americana (assembly GCF_021461395.2). Classification (NCBI taxonomy): domain Eukaryota; kingdom Metazoa; phylum Arthropoda; class Insecta; order Orthoptera; family Acrididae; genus Schistocerca; species Schistocerca americana. The sequence goes on along the minus strand of NC_060122.1, from coordinate 470,084,795 downwards.
AAACTATGCTTTAATTTCGTCTATGTGGCTGCTACTTCGATGGAACATGTGTTGTCGTCGTCGGCGGCGGCTTCTTCTTCTTCTTCTTCTTCAGTCCAGAGACTGGTTTGATGCAGCTCTCCATGTTACTCTATCCTGCGCTAGCTGTTTCATCTCCGAGCAACTACTGCAACCTACATCCTCCTGAATATGCTTAGTGTATTCATCCCTTGGTTTGCCTCTATGATTTTTATCCTCCACACTTCCCTCCAATACTAAATTGGTGGTCCCTTGATGCCTCAGAACATGTCATACCAACCGATCCCTTCTTCTAGTCATGTTGTGCCACAAAATTTGTTTTCTCCCCAATTCTACTCTTCTGTAGCAACACATTTCAAAAGCTTCTATTCTCTTTTTGTCTAAACTATTTATCATCCATGTTCCACTTCCATACATGGCTACACTCCATACAAATACCATCAGAAAAGACTTCCTGATTACACTTCAATCTATACTCACTGCTAAATTTCTCTTCTTCAGAAACACTTTCCTTGGCATTGCCAGGCTACATTTTATATCCTCTCTACTTCGACCATCATCAGTTTTTTGTTCCCCAAATAGCAAAACTCTTTTACTGCTTTAAGTGTCTCATTTCCTAATCTAATACCCTCAGCATCACCCGACCTAATTCGACTACATTCCATTATCCTCATTTTGCTTTTGTTGATGTTCATCTTATCCTCCTTTCAAGACACTGCCCATTCTGTTCAATTGCTCTTCCAGGCCCTTTGCTGCCTCCGACAGAATTACAATGTCATCAGCAAACCTCAAAAGTTTTTACTTCTTCTCCATGGATGTTAATTTCTACTCCAAATTTTTCTTTTGTTTCCTCTACTGCTTGCACAATATAAAGATTGAACAACATTGGGGATAGGCTACAACCCTGTCTCACTGCCTTCCCAACCACTGCTTCCCTTCTATGCCCCTTGACTCTTATAAGTGCCATCTGGTTTCTGTACAAATTGTAAATAGCCTTTTGCTCCCTGTATTTGATCCCTGATCCCTGCCACCTTCAGAATTTGAAAGAGAGTATTCCAGTCAACATTGTCAAAAGCTTTCTCTAAGTCTACAAATGCTAGAAACATAGGTTTGCCTCTCCTTAATCTATCTTCTATGATAGATCGTCGGGTCAGTGTTGCCTCACGTGTTCCAACATTTCTACGGAATCCAAATTGATCTTCCCCAGGGTCAGCTTCTACCAGTTTTCCTATTTATCTGTAAAGAATTCTATTTATTATTTTTCAGCCATGACTTATTAAACTGATTGTTCGGTAATTTTCACACTTGTCAATGCCTGCTTTCTTTGAGATTGGGATTATTACATTCTACTTTAAATCTGAGGGCATTTCGCCTGTCTTGTACATCTTGCTCACTAGATGGTACAGTTTTGTCAGGGTTGGCTCTCCCAAGGCTAGCAGTAGTTCTAGTGGAGTTGTCTATTCCCGGGGACTTGTTTTGATTTAGGTTTTTCAGTGCTCTATCAAATTCTTCACACAGAATCTTATCTCCCATTTCATCTCCGTCTGCATCCTCTTCTATTTCCACAATATAGCCCTCAAGTACATCACCCTTGTTTAGACCCTCTATGTACTCCTTCCACCTATCTGCTTTCCCTTCTTTGCTTAGAACTGGTTTTCCTTCTGAGCTCTTGATATATTGATACAAGTGATTCTCTTTCTCCAAATGTCTGTAACTTTCCTGTAGGCACTATCTATCTTACCCCCTAGTGATATATGCCTCTACATCCATACATTTGTCCTCTAGCCATCCCTGCTTAGCCATTTTGAACTTCCTGTCGATCTCATTTTTGAAACGTTTGTATTCCTTTTTACCTACTTCATTGACTACATTTTTATATTTTCTCCTTTCATCAATTAAATTCACTATCTCTTCTGTTACCAAAGGATTTCTACTATCCCTCGTCTTTTTACCTACTTGATTCTCTGCTGCCTTCACTATTTCATCTCTCAAAGCTACCGATTCTTTTTCTCCTGTATTTCTTTGCCCCATTCTTGTCAGTCATTCCCTAATGCTCTATCTGGAACTTTCTACAACCTCTGGTTCTTTCAGTTTATCCAGGTTCCATCTCCTTAAATTCCCATCTGTTTGCAGTTTCTTTAGTTTTAATCTACAGTTCATAACCAATAGATTGTGGTCAGAGTCTACATCTGCCCCTGGAAATGTCTTAAAATTTAAAACCTGATTCCTACATCTCTGTCTTACCATTACATAATCTATCTGAAACCTTCCAGTGACTCCAGGCCTCTTCCGTGTACACAACCTTCTTTCATGATTCTTTAACCGTGTATTGGCTATGATTAAGGTATGCTCTGTGCGAAAATCGAGCAGGTGGCTTGCTCTTTCATTCCTTATCCCCATTCCATATTCTCCTACTACTTTTCTTTCTCTTCCTCTTCCTACTATCAAATTCCAGTCCCCCATGACTACTAAATTTTCACCTCCCTTCACTATCTGAAAAATTTCTTTTATCGCATCATACATGTCTTCAATCTCTTCATCATCTGCGGACGTAGTTGGCATATAAACCTGTACTACTGTGGGCTTCGTGTCTATCTTGGCTACAATAATGTGTTCACTATGCTGTTCATAGTTTAAACATGCTCCTATTTTTTAATTCATTATTAAACCTACTCCTGCATTACCCCTATTTGACTTTGTATTTATAGCCTTGTATTCACCTGAGCAGACGTCTTGTTCCTGCTGCTACCGATCTTCACTAATTCCCACTATATCTAACTTTAAACTATTCATTTCCCTTTTTAAATTTTCTAACCTACCTGCCCGATTAAGGGATCTGACATTCCACACTCCGATCCATAAACCAGCAGCTTTCCTTCTCCTAACAACGATGGAACATAAAAAACATTTAACAGCTGTATTTTTAGACCTCATAAAGGATACTGACATTAAAACCCTGAGCTATGCAAAAAAATTATAAATTTATTTACCTTCAAAACAGGCAACAAATAGTCAAGTCAATGCAGAAGGAGGAAACAGTGTTAAGTGGACGCCAGGCATGGGGGGAAAAAAGAACACTGTGTAACCAAGGCTTGATCTTAGGCTGAATGAAGCCCTTACTTTTTTTTTAAATAAACGATTTAGAATCAACCTCCCCTTTGGAAAAATGTATTACATTTGAAGATGGGAAAACTCTCCTCGAAATAGGTGCTTTGTACCACAGAAAAGGACTAAAATATTACGACCACTGAAAATACACCTCCCAGAGACTTATGCATGCCATAGTTTAAAAAAACTACAACTCCTTACTCTGCCATGATCTCATTCACAAATTAATTTCACCACTGCTTGAGCAAAGACAACTGGGAAGAAAGACATAAATATTCAAATACTGATGACAGTTTCAATAGCTTCATTAGTGGCTTATTACTTATATTTCTGTTTCCTCCTGAAAAAGGAGAAAATATAAAAAGGAAATGTAAAAAAGTAATTGGATTGTCTTTGTAATACAAATACCTGCAAACAAAAGAAAAAGATTACTACACAAAATGTCCAAATAGAACTCATCTCTAGAATTGTACCATATTTCAGATCCTGCAAGAAAATCCTCAACAGGCTCACAAAACAAGCCAAAACAAATACATATAAAATCAGCAAACACTCTGCTGCAGAGTGAAAATTTCATTCTGGAAATACATATAAAACTCTGAAAATAAAATAAACACCTTGTGGAGTATTGTAAGTAGGGAAACAGTAGCAAAAAAATATAGAATCTCAGAATATTAACACCTCAGAAAGATCAGTTGTATTATCAGACCACAGAAAAATTGCAAATACATTTAATGCATACTTCACACAGGTAGCAAAAAACCTCACATAGCAAAACTCTCAGTATGCAGTAATGAATCAATTCAGATGTAGGTCAAATGATAAAACTCTCCTCCTATACCCGATTAGTGAGAAAGAAATGCTAGACGCTATTAAATCAAAATACTCATTTGTTATAGACAATATACCTGTCTTCACTGTACAGAAAAAAGCTCCCTTCATAGTCAAGCCTCTAGATGAATCTGCAACTGTTCACCCTCAGAGGTCATATCCCCCAAAAAATTGGAAACAGCCAGAGTAAAGCCCCTCTACAAAAAAGGGATAAAAATGGATTATCCAGCTATAGGCCAATATGATTCATATCTGGGTGTTCCAGAATAATGGAGAAAAATCTACCAAAGAGATTAATAAACTTTACAGAAAACAGAAACTATTTCTCAGACTCTCAGCAAGGTTTTCTTAAACCCAGATCTACTGACACTACAATTTTGGCATTCCTGAATGACAGTTCAAATGTAATTAACAATCGAGAGTGTATTTCTGCAATTTTTCTAGACCCCTCAAAGGCATCTGACGTCATAAGCCACACCATCTTGTTTACAAAACTACAAAGTGTAGGTAATAGGGGACTAGCTAATGAGTGGTTAAAGTCTTACATACAAAATAGAGAGCAAATAGCTGAACTTGCATTCCAAGAATGAAATAACATGAAGATCTATCAAACTGAAAAACTGTGCACTTAGTGTAGTGTACCACAGGGCTCCATTCAGGGAGAAGTTTTGTTTTTGCTCTATGTAAATGAGCTGGGGCCAACCAGCCCACATCATAAGTATAATAAATTTGCTGATGACAAGTGTGTTAGTCAAACGTATGACTGTTCAGCAATTGTGGAATGAAATCAAAATATGCACCTCAGAAATTACAAAGTGGTTTTCTGCAAACAATCTAATAATAAATATCCAATAAACAGTTACTATGAATCTACGCACAGTACAGAATAAGCAGCCATTAGCCCCACGTATATTTATTCACCAGAAACACAGAAAATGTGAACGCTACTAAGAATATGGATCCACGATTATCTGAGATGGGTTCCTCTTACAAAATATGTAACCAATAAACTGAACACCACTGTTACTGCATTAAAATTCTTTCAAGTCGCACATCAAAGCAAACAATAAAAAATGTATACTTTGTCACAGCAGATGTAAACTTCTCAGGGAATTTTAGTGCTTTCTCGACCCAAAAGAGTGGCACAAGCCATGGAAAGGGGAGCTCACAAAAGCTTGTGGAAGCCTTTATTGAAGTCCCTCCATTGGATTGTTTATATATTTTGCTTTTAATTAGGAAAATCTTAAGACAATAAAAATCAGTTTGGAGTCAGAAAGCAAGGTATTCACTCACACAACAGAAGACATATACATGTCCAATATTCAAGTACCACACAAATAAAATGGAACACGCCAAGCAGGAAACAAGCTGTACAACTAACTACCTTGTGACATCAAAATTATCAAAAATATTTCGGCATTCAAAACAGTTGTTCATACCTACCTACTGCAGGTGTGTTACTATGGTGTAGCTGAGTCCCTATCAGGTTAAAACCTAAATGTGTATGTTGTTATTGTAATAAATAGTGATAATGGAAAATTTGTATTGTGTTAAGTGTGGCTAGGTAAAACAGACTGCAAAATTAAAAAATCTATGCACAGCTATCACTTCAGTAAATTTTCTTGCAGCACAAATAAATATTTGTTAGCATAAAGAAGTAGACTACTATGCAACAGGGTCATTCCATGTAAACACGGAATCTTTATCAAAAAATTAATTTTTCCTGTCGGAATCTTTTCCCCTGTTACATATGTAGGTTGGGCATTGAATTTTGTTGACAAGATTGATTTTTCCCTCCAAAACCTATTGTTTACTTGTGGGAGCCACTGTTTTGAAGACTATATTGTTAAGTTTGTTCATGCAGAAGATTTGATCAATTTCAAGGTAAGAAAAAAATCATGAAATTTATAATAATTCTTTATGGTTTGTACATCACTTTAAAGTGCATAACTTCTACTTACTTTTGGTATATTTTTAGAAGCAAACAAAGCATGATAAATACAAAAAAAAATTATATAACCTAACCAAAATGTGTAATATGAGTTACCAAATGCCAGTTTTTTTAAAGATTTTCACAAAATACATAAGGTACAGAAACATGCCATTCTGTCCTTCACAGGAGAGTAACTGATAATTTGGTGACTCAAATTTCCTCCTGGAAGCCTTCTCCTGGTATAGGATATTTAATTCAAGTAATGCGAGTTACCTTTATTTATGTAACATGAGTTACTATAATTTTTGTAGGTTTAGTTATAATTTTGAGCAGTCAGATTGGTTCTGAACTACATACAACACAACTAACAATATATTTCAACATATTTAATGTATATTTATCTCCATATGCCACATAAAATCCCATAGGGAATAGCTATTTCTACTTTGCAACGTTTTCAATTTTTGCGGAATGCCTTTAAGTGCAGCTGAAAAGATGAGAAGAAGAAGAAGAAGAAGAAGACAGAAATTGAAAGATGAAGGCAGATATGAAGAGTGTAAAATCAAACACAAGGAAATTATGAAAAAATTCAGGAAAACAAAGCAGGAAAAGGAAAAATGTTTAAATACAAGAGAACAAGAAAAGATTGCTGCAGACAGGAAACTGAATGTTAGAGAAAAAGTTGCCAAGTACCGGAAGTGCCTAAAGGAAGCATCTTCAGCTACACCGAGTAGTTCTGCTTCTCCACCATATAAAAATATGGTCTTCATTGGGAAAAGCCATATCAAAAGTGAAATGTGTACTTCCAGCATCATCACCCAGAAAACAAAAATGTGTTTTTAGAAGGTTGTATTACACATCTGTTGAACCTTTAGAAGTGGAAAGAATCTCTAAACAAAAAATAAGTGGTGAAACAATAAGTGCAGTGAGCAAATTCTATGAAAGGGATGACATTAGCAGACAGGCCCTGGACGCAAAGACGTTGTGACTGTAAAAGATGACAAAGGTAAGAGTAAGTTGCAAGTACGATACTTGATGTTTTCTTTGAAAGAAGCCCATGCAATGTTTTGTGAAGAAAATGTCAAAGTGATTGGAAAAGTAAATTCGGAGAATTAAGACCCAAACATGTCATGCTTGCCAATAAATTTCCAACGCATGTCTCTGCAGATATCACAAGAATTTCATCTGTGCTATTAACTCTCTTCATAGCATAGTACCTCAAATATCTGAGTGCACCAGTAACTGGCCAGAATTCTTTTCTATGCAGAGCCTACAGCCGACTGTTGGTTGGGAAAGTGCATGAAATGCAAAGATTTATTGGCAGTTAAACTTCTTGATTTGTGTACTGGTGTACAAGAGTACGGCATGAAATGGTATGTGTGGTACGAGAGTGATGGCAGAATTTTGAAAGTAGAGAAAGAAGGTACATTACAGAATCTTATTGATCATATTCTTACCATTGGACCTAAACTTTTAGAGCACTGCTACTCTAAGAGAGAACACTCAAAGAACTATCAAAGCGATAAGGAATCCGATGCTAACTGCCATGATGCAAATTGATTTTCCTCAAAATGTTACATGGGTAAGTCAATATGAAATTCAAAGTGCACACTGGCAGCAGAATCTAATTAGTATTTTTACTGCCATGATTTGGCATGCAGGTACTTCTCACCCCTGCATGTTGGTATCTGATAATCTGGACCACACAAAAACACCGTCATTCCCTATGTTGATAGACTTCTTGAAGAACTACCAAAAAATATTAGAGAAGTTGCAATCTGGGTCAGATGGTCTTACTTTCCAGTTTAAAAGCAGATATATTGGCTATACAAGTTCTAAGTAAGAGTCATGCCAAAAGAATTACATGGAAGTACTTTGCAACTACTCATGGGCCAGTGTATGGAATTGGTGGGGCTGTCAAACACCAAGTTTGGTCTCATGTGAAAAGCACGAAATGTGTTGTAAACAATGCAACAGATTTTGTAAAAGCATTGTTGAATTCTTCTTCTAATGTGATAGCAGTTCTTATGGGCGAAGAAGACTTTAGCCAAAGAAACAAAAAACTACATCTCTTGGCCTTAATCAAGAACTGCAAGCCTTTCTTGAACATTTCTAAAATTCATTATTTGGAACTCTATAATAATGAAGTTGTAGGACACAACTTCATCAGCTGCAGATGAAAACACTAACAGAACAGAAAAATCACTAGATATATGAGTAGATGACTGGGTGGTGGTAAAATATGACAATACATATTTTCCTGGCAATGTTACTAAAATTGAATGAAAATGGTGAGTTTAAAGTTGATGTTATGATGAAAGATGGGAAGTTTTGGAAGTGGCCTGAAAGTAAAGGTGGGATATACTACACTAAAGACAAGCTTGTCAGAAAAGTGAACCCTCCAAGTGTTGTAAATTGCCGTGGTTATTTAAAGTTTGACTGTGATCTGCGACAATGTAATGTGAGTCACTGTATATTATAATGAGAGTTACTTCTTCATTGTGTTTTAATATTTATTTTATTGGAGATTAAATGTTTGGAACTTTGTTAAAATACTTATAAGATTTTCTGGTATTGTGTGTAAAACTTACAAGAAATGTTCACATAAAACAGAGCAGACTATTGTATTTTCTATATCATATGCAAAAGCCATTTCTTGGAAATGTAATGTGAGTTACCAAGAATACTTATAAGATTTGGTTTTATAAATATAGTAATGTAACAATTATTGTGATCTAGGTTTATATAGCATTCTGTATAAAGTATGTTTTGAGGTATAAAAAATATTTACTAGAAGCATTTCCTTCTGTTATCTGTCCAAAACTTATAACATAAACATCACTTTGTAGTGAGTTACCATGGGATGACCTAACACATTTTCATCGTGTGAATTTTAAATGTCTTAATTTTCTAATTTGTGTTTTTTATGCAAAAAGGTGCAGTTGTAAACTATGGCCAACAAAGATACTGTAAAACCTGTAAACATTTTCCAATTTCATTAATTGTTGTAAATTCATATGCAATTTATGTATTTATCTGTCCACATAAATCTGTCTTTCAGTACTTATATCGTACACAGGATATCAGACAGAAAACCTTATCTATTGGTTTTACAAACAGGAAACATACACCATTTAAATTTTTATAACAAATTGGATCTATACAGTTAATACTTACAATTTTTATTAACTAGTGTATATTTATAATTTATTTCTATAATTAAAGATACAAATTAAAATTTTTCTAGCATAAGATTCTGTGAGAGTGAATAGCTGCAGTTTTTCAGAAGGTAGGCTTCACACACTTTTTAAAGCTCTGTCGTTCAGGAAGAGAGGTTATATGTCATGGTAATCTGTTCTATAGTTTTGTCCCTGCAAGATATACACCTTTCTGGTATAATGTGGTGTTACAGACCTGGTACAGTAATCATGGACACTTGAGGAAAAAGGTCTTTTTCTCAGTAGTTTTACTTTTTTTTTACATGCATGACTACTTCCAGTATGTAAATGAAGGGAAGGGGTAAGATCTTTAAAGATAGGTTTGCATGGTTTTCTGCTGCTCACTTATTTCATTATACTTATAATTGCCTTTGGTTTCCTGAAAACAGTTTTGGCTGTTTTACATTTCCCCAGAAAATGACACAGTACTTCAGTACTGAATGTACACGAGCAAAGTATACAGCCCTAATTGTTTCTGCAGTAGTATTGTTGCAAAGAATTATTAATACATAGCTCATTTCTGCTAGTTTTAAATTTAGGGATGTGATATGAGAGATCAATTTAAGATTTTCCTGGATATGAATCCCTAGAAATTTAGTTTCAGTGACAGTACTAATGCTTTGATTGCCTATACATATTACTGATTGTATGATGGTGTAGTGTACATTTGTGTCTTTTGTGCAGAAAGGATGAAGAAGTAAACTGATCACATGATGCAGTAAGAATGGAAATCAGTATTCATCGTGGATGTAGCTAATTAAGGTGCTAATTTAATAATAAATACGCTTCCGAGCTGTTGTGAAAGACAATTTCTGTGTAGGCTGTTACTGAATTTAGTAATGACTTGTTCCTAAATATTTGTTTAAAATTTTAAGTTACTTTCACTTATGGTACAATCTGAATACGGGACCTATGAGCCTAACAGTCACACTAAGTTGACCAAACAGACAAAATACTGTGATCAATAAAATTATATTTAAAAAAACCTGTACAATTGTAAATTCTTGTGTTTATGCATATGCAATCGACTTTCATGGAAGCAGCAAGCTGATAATGCCTGTAAAAAAAAAGTATTACAAAGATGGTCACTATACCTTACTCCTGAAACCATATGGACTGTATATTAGGCCTATAGATTAGTGTGCCCTTTCTTGTGACATGCCAAACTAATATGAAAAGGGTTTTCATACTGCAGAAGCAACCTTGAGGAGCATAGCAAAAGAAAAATCAGGAGCTTCTTGCAAACACCTATTCATTAGACAATATTCTCACAGTTTATGCCACGTATATACCAGAAACTATAATGATAGTGAAAGAAGACAATAAGGCCACAAAAAGCAACGTGGATATTCACAACTATGAAACAAGGCATAGAAAAGACTTTCATATGGTTAACAGAAGATTAACATCAAAAAGCCCCTAAGTCAAAGGAGCTGTTTTTAATAACTCGTTACCAAATGAAGATACTGACGGTGGATACTTTTAAAAAGCGAGTCAAGCAGTGGCTTATCTAAAAATGCCCTTGTAACTTGAATTTATAAGAAAATGTAAACTAAAAAAATTGTAAGTTTAAAAACTTTTCACTTCGTAGAAAGAGCACGTGCATATAAAATTGTGTGTTACGAGCAATAAAGTGAAGTTGAAGAGAATAGAAAATTCAGCTGCATATTTAACTGTCATTTTTTCCCTTGTGGCAACATAAAGGTGTCACATTTAATATTGAATATGTTCTCCTCTCACAATTACTGACAAATTTAATACAACTAGAAACTTCAGTCACTGTAACTGCCGAACACATGCGTATTGACTGACGAGACCGGTAGGTACCTGGCCAAAGCACAAAGAAATAACCGTAAAACTACTGAATTTATTTTGCACTTTATTCCAACATATAAAATGACTGTGCGTAATGGTTAATCATCAAAATCATTGCACCTACCTCCTGTTGTCTTCGGAACTGTCGTGCTGAGACATCTAGCAAAGTTTACCCGTTTACTACTATTGCCGGCCTCTACATTACTTATTTTATGCAGCACACGACATGTAAGAGCCGAAATATGCCTAGATCGCAAGATGACATGCACGGAGACAACCATTGCGTAAAGTTTGAAAACCTAATTCTGTAACTCTTACAGCGCGCACGGATAGCCAACTTGAGTTTGCCACTGAACACAGTTCTTGCCAAAGAGGTTCTTATCAACAAACAGACCGGCAGATAAAATCCTTCACCACGTGATCATACGAAGGAAAATAAAAGCGTGGCACCTGTAGCCTAAAAGTTCAACATTCGCTATCACTAGCTATTTTCATTTTTGATAAATTGCGTTTATCGAAAAATTTTAACACAACGTCGAACCTTCGCAGTTTCTTGATGTAAAACTACTCATGTAGCCTAACAGCACGGAAGAATACGCCAATACAGTCTCTCTTGTGTTTATGTCCCTGCGCGTCCCCCCCTGAATCAATTCCTGATAACGCAGCCTCGTAGTTACATCATTTTTGTTGAAAATATGACAACCATGCTTGATCCTCTGCCCTCTCCCAAGATCGCCGCATGCTTATCGAGCGGCAGTACCCAGAGGGTTCAAGGACTTCTCGACCTCCGAAGAGCAAAGTCCAGTTAGAACGGTATAGAACTGACCAAACGGTATAAAGAGCGCATGGGCTCCATCGTTTACTTGTTAAGAATATCTTCACTCCACTGTTTATAGTCAGTGGACGCATGTGGTACAAAAATTACAATAGCTCCGTAACTACTTAATGGTGCCGGTATACAAAACACAAAGTTATAATTTAGTAAGGAAGCTCTTAGTTTTCTAAAAAGGATACTGCACATCATTACATTATTATATACAAAGACCAGACACCTCTCGTTGGGTGAGGGGGGAGGGAGAGTAGGAGAGGACTAAGCTGAAAGGGAAATGCTGCATATATAATGTGTGAACATAGAGATATACTAAATAGGGAAAGCCCAACTGCTGTAAAATATTACGTATATTTATAAGAATTATACGCAGTATTACTAAAGAAATGACGCTTTATGTCTAAAAAAAATGGGGAAAGACCTAAATAAAAAACTGACATCTCTTACCCTTTATGGGTTCTGGCAGTAGTTACGACTGTAGGAGACAAATGTTAGGAATACGAAGTGTGTTAAAATAGTATTCTTACAATTAAATGTTGGCAGTCAGGAAAACAAAGTTGGAATGCAGCACCACCTAGTGATTGTTAACAAACTCACACTAGTCGTTGTTTGCTTACATTTTCACTGTGGGTGAAAGCAAACAATAATGGTGTCGATTATCGTTGCTCCCTTAAATCGCAAAGTGTGCGCTGTATTTCGATTTTCGCCTACAAAAGTATGTACAGATGCTCAAAGCCATCAGGGCCTATGACTGTTTTATGGGCCTACAGTAATGAGTGATGGAAGGATTAGACAATAGTATCGAGACTTTCAAAGTGGCTGTACCAATGTGCATGATGAAAAGCAGAGTGGCAGGCCCACGATCTAGACAAGTTAAATCATTTAACTAATAGCCCAGAAAATGTGATCTACATTGGCAGTTGATGATTGGTACTCTGCATGATGAATTTCCTGAAGTTGGATGTGCCCCTGTTTACCCAGCTGTCATGGAAAAGCTCGGATATCAGAAACTTTGTGCAAGGTGGGTACCTAATATGTTTACTGACTAAAAACAAAGATCAAAGAATGTCAAGCAAACGAAAGTTTTCGGCTGCTATCGACGAGATGGAGAGTCGTCTTGCCACATTCTTCGAGATACGGATATCTAACACTGGTGAAGAATCAAAACAACAGTCAATGCGGTGGCGCCATTTAACTTCACCAAGGCTGAAAAACTTCAAGCTCCTTACTAAATTAGAAAAACAAAGGCCATCGTTATCTGGACGAAATGGGCAACATTTGATTGATCTCATGTAATGAGGAGGAGAAATTACAGGTGACATATAGCGCAAATATTCACCAAATACAGAGGTACCATCTAATCTCGACGGCGTGGGAACTCTCGTGCAGGATAGCACTACTCCAGGCCAAGGCTCGTTCATACATGGCAGCCCGTAGTATTCTCCAGTCTTTTCGATGGAAGCTTTTTGACCGCCCATCCTACTGTGTCGACGTCGTACCTTTTCTTGCAATTGAAGTAATGCTTTGTTTCAAAACGACGAGAGACTCAAGATTACCACAGACAATTGTATCATTTTTCAGCTGTGTAATTTCTATGTAGAGAATCTGAAGTGATAGATGCTTTTAGGAAACCAGAACACCAATAACCTTTTTCTCAGGAATATATATTTTATAAGGCCGAATGGTCATCACGTTTCCAAGACAGTACACCTCATTATTACCTCGTCTGTGACATAGAATATGGTATAAATCATTCATGAGTGGTTTAGATGTATAGTATGCTGTGTGTTTTAATAAACGACATAAGAGAGGCAACGGTTAGGATGGTGACTTGCCTGTGTTGTGAAATACTATTCTACAGCCACGTCAGTACCAAAGTCACGCAATTGCGAGTTGCAAGTGCAACACAAAAGTATTATCTCACTTCCCATTGTACTGTACATTAGGGTTTCTTCCCATTTCACTTGCATATGCAGTGCGGGAAGAGTGATTGCATGAATACTTACATATGTCTCTATGGGCCTGTAGAGTATTCCTAAATTCTTCACTTGGTTCTGGTTCTTGAAACTTTGGGACTAGACTTTTGTCCGATTTTACCACTTATTTTCAAGTGTCTTATAGTTCAGGCTGCTCAGCATTTCTGTGGCACTTTCCTAAGAATAAAACAAATCTGTGACTCTTAATGCTCCTCTTTTTTCGCACTTTTTTAATATTTGCCACAAGAGTTATTGTGTACAGGTCCCACAGAACTGAGCACTAACCTAGAAAGGATCATATTTTTTCCAAGCACTTCTTTTGTAGACTAACTGTGCTTCTCAGTATCCTCACAACGAACCGTGGTCTGCCAGTTGCTTTATCTGGTATTGACTGTATGGGACCATTCCATTACCTATAATCAAAAATTGTTACACACAGGTATTCGTATGAATTGTCTATTTGACATTTTAGCCACCAAATACTACATTGCTGCGTTTTGTGAAGTACACAGTTTTAAATTTCTGAACATTTAAAGCAGGAACAGCCACACATTTGGCACAGAGCAGTGTTCTTGCTCACATGCCAAACCTCTCTTGCATGCCTGCACACTTCCCCACTGCCACACAACACTGTATGAGCATGAGGAGGGTGAAGAAGAGGAAATTGCAAGAATACATTAAGGTGTCAATGCAGTTGCACTGCATACAGCTTGATATCATATTTCTCAACAACGTAGATCACAAACGAAACAAGTTTACAGTATTATTTAATTATATTTGGCACCCTGAAGACATAATATAATTTTCATCTGGTACAGACTACTGCCGTACAGACACACATAGACAGTTTCACAGATTTCTGCACTCAATTTGCCACATAATCGTGACTTAGCTTAGTAAACGAAAAAAGCCTTTCACACACATATGTTGATAGAAATATTTTATCACATTTGCAATCACATTATGCAGACGTGGAAACTCTTCCCGAGGAAAACATTGTAGACTGGGCAGTTTTAATACAAAAGAATTATCTTACATACGGGAATTACACTGCAGGTCAGCATATGCGCATGGGTGCTTTCAATTGAAAAGGCAACGACCTCGAAACCAGATGTAAGACTGGCAGTGTCCTCGAAACGTTTAGAAAACTTTCCTTGTAATTCCTCAAGGTCACAATGAGTTCTTCAAACCTAGCTTTTTCTTTAACGTCTATGGTCTTAGGGAAATGGATGGTGTTTTTTGTCAGAATTTGTCCTTTCCACGATGTGATTTTCTTTTTAAATGTATCTTGATGAAGTCAGAAATAAATAAATCGTCGTCTAGCAGTGTTTTACTGTGGGCAGCGGGCAGGCAAGTTCACTTAAAACGCGACATCTGCAAACACTCGAGATGTTCTAATTGTCGTTCTTGCCCATATTGTTTCATCATAATTTCAAGAATAGCGGGTTTTAAATAGAAAAATCATCCCAGGCATACCGTTTGAGTTAAGCAACATACTTTGCAGTAATATATCGTAAAGTCTTCAAACAATTTGTTCATTTCCACCGAAAACTGTTCAACTGACAGTGTAACAATGCAGGCGCCTTTAGAAAATTTACTGTTTGTACTTCAAATTTTATTGTGTCTACCATGCCCGCAAATTTAGCACACAGTGCTTCTTGAAGTACATAACAATGAACTCCAGCGGTCATTGTTGTAATTTTTTGCTTCTTGATTGTTATCTAAAGTATTAAATCTTATTATGCATAGTGTTGTAAGGTATGTTATTCCATAGGAAATTTGCGATACCCACCGATTATGCGGCTGTATATCTGTTCTGCAATAGTGAAAATTCTTATCCTTCTCTTCTGTCATCTCCATTGATTTTTAAAGGCTTTTGACGGTAAATCGGTAGACTGCCACTTTTCGTGCAAACAGCCAATGGATCCACGAATTTCATTACACCATGAACAAATAGCGAAGGATAAACGAGGCTGACACCACAATTCTGCCAAAGTGAAGAGAGTTGTGGCGAGCAAAATCTCCCGCATCACTACACTAATGAAATGTCTCAATGTAACAAGTACTTCCAAGAACGAACGGCCAAAGCTGAAACAAGCCATGCCTCAACCTGCATGCAGCCCACACATCGTGATCACATGCAATTTGGCACACTGTGAGCGACCTCGATTTAAAGCAAGCTGCCAATCTTGACACCATTTGAAATTTTATCATGATGTGACTACATGTGACCTCAAAGGTTTTCTCAGCATGAATGATTGATGGTATATGCCCAGGCATTCAATCTAGTTGTTTCCTTTCCATACATAATATTTTGGCGACCAAACCAGCCATCTTCTTCAGGTGCTGTGAGTTTTGCTGTTATGTCTTCTCGCTATCTGGATTCCAACCAGAGCACTTGAAGAAGATGGCTGGGTCGATCATCGAAATACTGTGCATATAATGGAAAAAACAACTGGTCTGAACGTCCAGAAGCATATATTTAACTTCCTGGTTATTTGAGCAGTTGTTAGCAGATATTACTCGTACTTCATCGTGGACACTGGTATCATCTGAAATACACTTAAGGTTACTATCACTATTGTCTACCAGGTCATGAACAGCAGAAGGCTTGACAAAATTCCCAGGAGCATGCCTGAAGTTATTTCTCAATCTGTCAATGATGTACCATCCAAGACAGATGCTCCGTCCTCCAGAATGAGATTTTCACGCTGCAGCAGAGTGTGCACTGATGTGAAACTTCCTGGCAGTTTAAAACTGTGTGCCGGACTGAGACTCGAAACCGGGACCTTTGCCTTTCACAGGCAAGTGCTCTACCATCTGAGGTACTCAAGCACGACCCACTCTCAGAGCTTCAATTCTGCCAGTACCTCGTCTCCTACCTTCCAAACTTCACAGAAGCTCTTCTGCGAACCTTGCAGAACTAGCACTCCTGGAAGAAAGGATATTGCGGAGACATGGCTTAGCCACAGCCTGGAGGATGTTTCCAGAATGAGATTTTCAATCTGCAGCGGAGTGTGGGCTGATATGAAACTTTCTGGCAGATTAAAACTGTGTATTGTTCTAGAGTCTAGGATCGGTACCTGGAAGGTATAGGTAAGAGAGAACATAAACACACACACTCCTAAGGCTACAACGTTCTACACTTAAAACGGGCTATAATGTTAGATCACCTGCGTTTCCAACCTATCAGTCGTATGGAATGTAGCGCTGTTAATATTCCAATGTGAGAAATATATTTCAAGTGCATGATATGCATCCTTCTTCTCGGTTTGTCTACGATAAACTATGTTATCTAGCCGTAAAACGAAAAAACTACTTCCATAAAACATTTGCTCTGCGTCATACAAGCACTATATAGCTTTCCGGTGACATATAGTGTCCACCGTTCATATCCGATCACGGCTCAGAAATTATACGATGCCTGCATCAGGGCTATATAAAATGATCCTACAAGGAAACAGATAATCGCATAGCAGCAGCTTCCGACATGTGAAAATTACAAGTCATTCTGTCACTAACTCCGTAAACAGCACATCTGTCAGGCAAATATGTACACAGGGATTGCAGCGCCTCAAAAGCACCTATCAATAACTTAGTCTGAAGTCTCGATTTTACATCCAAGATGCGACAGGGGAGATGGAGTACATCGCATAAATCAAAGTTTCTTTAGAGGAATGTGTCAAGTTTCATCACACATGAGATGGAAGTCTTCTGATAACCGACAGGTTTACCGTTAACGATCGCAAGTAGACAGTGCTTTAAACCACATACAGAACACGCGGCTGTATACAACTAGAACGAGGGCTGTGTCACGCAACTGTTGCATCCGGACAGAATAGTGGAAAAATTGACCTGCAGCAACTTCTTCTCTAGAATGTAACAGTCAACCATTAAATCGTACTTCGTTACAGCTACATCTCAATCGATCACTCCATCCACTCTCTGTTATCCTTTAACGCAGATGCAAGTAAGTTTAGAGGTGAATGGTTCTCTGTATTCCTAAAAAGCATCAAATACAGTAGTTAACTCCGGTGTATCACTGGTATCTCAATAGACATACAGTATAATGCTGCCTCGACATAAAAAAATTGACTGCCTCCCTGATTCCCTTCGTTTCGATGTCGACGTTTTCTCGGATTCCTTTTGTTGCTGCATACTTGTTCCCATGTACAAATTGTTAGGCGCGAACCAGAAGATACGCAAGT
This sequence comes from Schistocerca americana, assembly GCF_021461395.2. NCBI lineage: Eukaryota > Metazoa > Arthropoda > Insecta > Orthoptera > Acrididae > Schistocerca > Schistocerca americana. The sequence goes on along the minus strand of NC_060122.1, from coordinate 470,066,859 downwards.
ACTTCCTCAATTTCCCCGCATTTCGGTGTATATTCGGTCAATTTATACCTATTCCCTCCTCATTTTTCGCAATTCTATCGATTTTATGCCGGATAGATCCATGAGATCATGAATTAACCTCTCGTTCTGTGTTCTAAAATTGCTTGCAAATGTAGCACAGCTGCGAACACCTAGCCCAAATGCACTGATCGGGAGGCGTAATATAGCACTGTACTCGACTGTATCCAGTCACCTCCACATTTGGAGAGCGTTTGCTCTGTTTTCTGTATGTCTACATGGGTTGCAATAGGTGGTGGATATGTCATTCTCCGAGTTCTGCGCAGTTGCGACTTAAATTAGAACTATCACATGCGCTAAGCTGTAGAAATGAGAGCAGTTGCAAGATGCATAGGGAGTGACTAAAACCACGTTGGAATTTTGCTGTAGCAAACATATCCGATAAAGGGGTCTCGTTTCGAGATATGAGAGTGCTAGAAATATGATTCTCCTGTGGGTGTGTAGGTATGTGGTTGAATGGAAAGACTTGATTCCAAATAATGGACATCATTTCTAGCAGATAGTGTAACACTAGAGATCTGAAAAGCTTGTGTACATTTTCTTATGACCTCAATTAGTACATTATCTACTACTGCTGTTTGTGTTCTATCTCAATCAGTCATCGCCTATAACTCAGTGGATATATTGTAGAACCTCTAATATGGTATTGAGTCAGAATACGTTACATGTACTATAGAAATATCTAGCTGGGGCGGTGTGAGGGAGTCGCAAATACTGCTTACATATCACGTCCCTTAGCCAAATCACTTTCAAAATTCAGTGATTTTATAACGACGTTGCATCATGGGCTAAGTGTAACGGGGGTGCTGGTCTGATAATATACATTCCAGCGATCACCATCTCGGCGTTTGTCCAGATAGAAAAACCACCTCATTCAGAGGTAATGTCGTACCTAGATTTATAAAGCCAGTATAGCTTTTAACATGGATACTTGTGTGCACCTGTAGAAACATGATTACTTGTGCAGTAACATAAGAGTAGTTGTTGGGATCGAGTTTTTTTAACATCTGGCCGATTACGTCTCTCTTTCTAGGACACAGTGGTAGCACTCGCAAGAAAAAACTTATGGGACATGTCCACCCATAGTTGAATTTCTCTCAGTATTATTTCGTATCGCCAGCGATCGGTTATTGACGAAGTATTATACTTAGTAGTAGAGGGTGCATGATATGTTCGTATTTGAGCATCAGGTTTATAAAGTATGTGTTTGTGTTCTGACATGTGTAAAGGAAGTGACTATGTCCAATCGTAAGAAAGGTATAGATTTGACATGGAGTACTACGATTGCATGGGAAGAGTATGTCGATTCATAAGAATGGTACTGATATCTCTATTTCCAGAGCCACAGCTGACAACAAAGTGTATTTCCGATACTTTGCATATTGTCGAATGTCGTTCAGCTGAGACCGCGATCATAACATTTAGTTCTAGGTACAGGGATAAGATATAAATGTGACCTATTTCTTAGGATAAACATTCTACCTGTACGTGCTGAGCCTGCAGCGCTGGTGACCTGTGTGGGAGTGATTCACGTTTCCCATTACCGGTAGGAGGTGTCAGACTGGAAATGCCTGTTGGAGTGTAGGAATGTAGATGAATTAACTGTGTTGACCTCTAGACGACCAAATAGCGAACTAATACTTAGTATGTCTTGGATAGCTTTCGAGATTGCGTGGAAATTTGAGAAGATTGAATGTGGAGGTGCGTTTGTACTGGATCGTTATTCCCGCACATGTAATTTGTTCGGTTAACTGCTTCTGACAATTTCGCACCTTTATTTAGTTGAGAGTAGATCGATTGTGGTGTGTGCATCTAGCGTGTGGAAGACAAGTTTGCCTGTTCTCTAGACATGAGAAACACTTTAGTTGACCTTATGGGGATGATTTGGAATCTACTACATCACCAACATCGGTATTCGAGAGTGGAAATATCTCATTCCCCTATTTGTTTACAGTTGCTGAGTAAATGTCTTCGTGGATGTGACAAGTTTCTAGTTATCAGTGGTTTACAGCATGCCCCACCTAGCTAAAGATTCAGGTTTGTAGATAACTAATTTCCAGTCTCTATCATGGGTATTATGTTGCGCTAGCGATCAGTAGGATGCTGCCTAGTGCTTGATATCGAGAAGTACTGCGAAAATGGTATAATATTATGGGGAACCATGCGAAAAAATACATGTGTTCTTGTAATCCCGAGTCTGGAGATGTGTGTAGAAAAGCAAGCAAGCAAGCTCGGAGCAGAAACAGTAACGTGTTTGTGCCAAGGGGAAACGATCTCGAATTTGTAGAACAGTACTGAGAGTGACTTTGGTCTGTTATGGGTGCTCTGGTCGTGCATTGGGGGTGGATGACTTGTGATTGTTGGATGCAGGAAAATATCTAGTGCTGAGAGGAGTATATGTACGGTACTGCCTGTCTTCATGGTATATGTATGAATGATGTAAAAGGGATGATTTTGTTTGGCGCAGGATGCAAATTGCATGCTTACTACATCGACACAGTACGCGGTGATATATTTCTGGGTTGGAGATCGGTTTCACGCACTAATATTCAAGCTCCTGTCCTCGGTGGGAGAGCAGTGTAATTGAGTAGGAGTTTTTCTGTATTTGACTTTATGTAGGGTACGAGATGATATATTAATGGGTCACAGGTCGGTTTCACGTTCTAATATTCAAGCTCCTGTCCTCGGTGGGAGAGCAGTGTATATGAGTAAGAGTCTTTCCGTATTTAACGATATGTATGGTAGTTTGTAAGATTTAATTGCCAGTGCAATATGACGATCTGTATAAAATAACCGCTGAAAGCCTCCGCTGCAGAAAGAAAGAAAAGGCAGATGGTGCTTCGATACCAGCGGTATCAGTAATTCGGTGGGTAAATTCGATAAGAGTCAATCATAATTCTCGATTCGTTCACATCCTTTGTGCTGGGATATTGGAGCCTCTACATAGCGGAGAGAGCGTTTGTGTGTGTTGAAAGCAGGAAGCGTAACACGTGATTTACGGGGTACCACGTTAAGTCCGCAAGGAATACTGCATTCGACGCCATTCTGCGCTATTTTCGTAAACAGGTTCTGTTAGGGCAAGAATTTCTGTGCATACAACCTGAGACATCAAGAAAGCGAGCGTTAACTATTTCTGGGACACTATACAATTTCCGCGAGGTCGACTGGATTCTTATTTTTACATAGCAATGTGACTTCAGTATAAGATTGAGAACCTTGTTAGATGCGGTTGGGTGGGTTTGTAGCTACATGCGCGCACTTCACGGCGTTGCGTCAGTCACGCTGGGCAGTTAAGCACTGTTAGACACATCTCGCGAGAGGAACAATACACCCTGTGCTATTCTGGGTAGCATTGAACATCTCTCTCGATGTCGGACCATACCACAGCTATGCGTCATCGCGTATGGGACCAGCGTGAGCGCGCCTTGTAGTTCTGTGACGTCAATGTAACACTCGAAGAATTCTAAATGTATACACAAAAATAGATCCAACTTTCACCTGCAGCGGTGTGAGAGCGATGGCTCACGCTGGTTTTCGTCCGGCGGAGGCTCGCGGTGGCGGCGGCAGCGGCGTGGCATCGAGTGGCGGGATGTGTTTTTTATTGTTATTGTGGTCTTCAGTCCTGAGACTGGTTTGATGCAGCTCTCCATGCTACTCTATCCTGTGCAAGCTTCTTCATCTTCCAGTACCTACTCCAACCTACATCCTTCTGAATCTGCTTAGTGTATTCATCTCTTGGTCTCCCTCTAAGATTTTTACCCTCCACGCTGCCCTCCAATACTAAATTTGTGATCCCTTGATGCCTCAGAACATGTCCTACCAACTGATCCCTTCTTCTGGTCAAGTTGTGCCACAAACTACTCTTCTCCCCAATCCTATTCAATACTTCCTCATTAGTTATGTGAGCAGTATTTTATTTAAGCTACATTCCATAGATTTCACCGACCAATAGGATGCTGCGAATTAAGAAAAACTACCCCATACATGTGAAGAATACCGATATAATTAATTTGCATACAATTTTTATATGAATGTGGTGTTAGAGGTACAGTAGTTAATGGGAGCAGAACGGCAGGTTAAGTGCAGAACACTACGTTAATTTGCATAATTTTTGTGTACAATGCAGTACAAAAGTTTAAGGGGGTGCGTGGCAAAGAAGAATGCACCAGAAATGGTGTTCAAAAGCATGTGAAATTCGAAAAGTGTACCAGAAAATGGTGAGAGGACATAACTAATTACTTAATTTGGTATCAATGGCGGTAGAATATTTTAAGGATATGGAGGTGACATGGAAAACCACTTAACAGAACAATAGGTTAAGTGCCAACGAAGGCCCAAACATTAGGTAAGACACCCAGAGTACAGCGCCGAACATTAGGTTATGCATCATGTTTGCTCTATGTAATCGCTTCTTGTAAGACCTACGTGTTTCCAGACAGCAGGTAATGATGATCAAGAGAAATCCCCACAAACTGATTTTTTTTTTATAAATAAACAATATACCCTCGAATTTCCTGGTATGAGATCCTTCCTCTCCACCAATTTCCATATATTCCATATAATGCCTTAAATCCCCTAAATTGTTTAAATAAACTATTCCACACAATGTCTAAAATGTTTAAACAATATTACATACACTACAATCGAATACCCTCCAAATGATCCATCAACTGAGTCTTTTTCACGCCAATTTGTAGAAAGAAGTGGCTGTCAGATGAGTTAGATTAGTGGAGGTGCCCTTTTTTCCCACCATTTTCTTAAGTTAGTAGAGGATACATTGTCCTAATGGAATTTGAACTTCCTGCCAGGGGGGCATGGCACTTTCCCACTAGAGAATTTAATTAATTGATCAATTTAATTAAGTAGTCAATGTGACCTAAATTATCTTCCCACCATTTTCATAGGTTAGTAGCAGTTGTATTGTCCTGATGGAATTTGAACTTCCCGCCATTTTATTGGGCGGTGTGGCAGGGGGGCATGGCACTTTCCCACCAGAGAGGTTCACTAATTGATCAATTTAGTTAAGCAGTCAATCAAATTGATAAGAGTGAGAGGGAGGGCTATTCCAATAACTCAGACCTGAAGCAGACCTGTAGCAGTGAGGGGGACAGGGTTATGGGAGGGGGAGAGTCCGGCGGGGGAGGGGGGGGGAGGGGGGGGGGGACAATAGGTTAAGTGCCTGTCAGTCAAAAGGAAATCAGGATGATATGGAAAAACACTTAATAGAACAATAGGTTAAGTACCTGTCAATGAAAGGAGAACAGTAGATTCACCCCTGAGTGCATACCTGCCCATGATGTAGGCAACCCACACTACCAAAATGGCCTGGCACTCCCTTCCTGAGGGGGGAGGGGAGTGGGAGGGGGTGGGGGGATCAATAGGTTAAGTGCAGCGACATGGAAGACCACTTAACAGAACAATAGGGTAAGAACCTGTCAATCAAAGCAGAACAATAGGTTAAGTACATGTCAATCAAAGGAGAACAATAGGTCTGCCTCTGAGTGTGTACCTGCCCCTGATGATGGCAACCTGCACTAACAAAATGTGTTCATAAGAAGGTAGCCCCATTGCTACAGCCAAAGTAGTCACATAATTCTTGGCACTAACGCGTCCTTGCAGAGTAACCATGGGCCTATGGAATATCATAATATGGTTGCCCGAATTATGACCGAACTTCCACCACATTTCATTCTTACAACTAAATTTGCCCAGAAGTTGCAAATAGGATGAAACAAGATTTATCCAAGCAAATGACATTTTTCTATTGCTCCAAGGCCAAGGTTTCATAGCTTTGGCACCATGTTCTTATGTTGTGGGCACTTGCATTACTGATGATTGTTTTTGGAATTACAGCTTGTCCTGTAGTTTACTGCTTATGGACCTCCCTTCATGTTGTTTACAAGTGCGACATTCAGTACTGCATTGACTTTCTCAGCTGTTGTCCTCTTATTTTTCATCACAATCTTTTTCAATAACAGTCTGTTATCATCATCCAACACGTACTTCCATCCCTGTCGTGACATAGGGATGACGATTTTCTGCATTCCCTGAATGTGTTATAAATCTTTGATAAGGTGCCCTTATAAACCAAATACATTGGCTGTCTTGATTATGGTAGTACCCACCATAAGAGCACAAACAATTTCCCGATGGTTAAATGCACTGACTTCTGACACAACGCTCAAACAACTACACAGAACATTGTTCTGACCATGACTGACATTGTCAATGTGTTTAGGAGAGTGTACAGATGCCATCCGTGGTCAAATACAACAATACAAACTGCATTTATATTGAAGCAAGCATTTCCCACGGGGTTTCCATATTTCTGTCCACCCCGCAGGAGCTTTCTGACTGACGGGCCAGATTTGTTGTAACTGGATTCAGGACTTCTCAAGGGATAGAACTCAAGTCCCTGGGCCTGATGGAAACCTGTCAGCTTATGTACCCAATTAGCAGTTCAGTTAAACTCTCTGTTAACTACAGTCTATCACAGATCCCTCGAACAAAACGCATTCACCAAAGCTCAGGTCACACCTGTCTGCAAGAAGGGTAGCATAAGTGATCCACAAAAATACCGTCCAGTATGTGTGACTCACTTGTTGTAGGATCTTGGAACATATTTGGAGGTCAAGCATAACGAGATGTCTCGAATAGAAGGACCTCCTCCGTGCCAACCATCATGGGTTTCGAAAACTAGATCATGTGAAATCCAATTCATGCTTTTCTCACATGACACTCTGAACGCCATGTGTCAAAGCAGTCAGGTAAATGCAGTATTTCTCGATTTTCAAAATGCATTTGACTCCATACCATACCTATGCTCATTATGAAAAGTATGATCAGACGAAATTTGTGATGGATTGAGGATTTCTTGGCATGGACGCAGAATGTTATCTCGCATGGAAAGTCATCAACAGATGTAGAAGTAACTTCAGGTGTACTCCAGGAAAGCTGTTTGAACTCTTGCTGTCATGTTAATGACTTTGTGTACAATATTAATAGTAGCCTCAGACTATTTGCAGATAATGCAGTTATCTATAATGAAGTACTACACTCCTGGAAATGGAAAAAAGAACACATTGACACCGGTGTGTCAGACCCACCATACTTGCTCCGGACACTGCGAGAGGGCTGTACAAGCAATGATCACACGCACGGCACAGCGGACACACCAGGAACCGCGGTGTTGGCCGTCGAATGGCGCTAGCTGTGCAGCATTTGTGCACCGCCGGCGTCAGTGTCAGCCAGTTTGCCGTGGCATACGGAGCTCCATCGCAGTCTTTAACACTAGTAGCATGCCGCGACAGCGTGGACGTGAACCGTATGTGCAGTTGACGGACTTTGAGTGAGGGCGTATAGTGGGCATGCGGGAGGCCGGGTGGACATACCGCCGAATTGCTCAACACGTCGGGCATGAGGTCTCCACAGTACATCGATGTTGTCGCCAGTGGTCGGCGGAAGGTGCACGTGCCCGTCGACCTGGGACCGGACCGCAACGACGCACGGATGCACGCCAAGACCGTAGGATCCTACGCAGTGCCGTAGGGGACCGCACCGCCACTTCCCAGCAAATTAGGGACACTGTTGCTCCTGGGGTATCGGCGAGGACCATTCGCAACCATCTCCATGAAGCTGGGCTACGGTCCCGCACACCGTTAGGCCGTCTTCCGCTCACGCCCCAACATCGTGCAGCCCGCCTCCAGTGGTGTCGCGACAGGCGTGAATGGAGGGACGAATGGAGACGTGTCGTCTTCAGCGATGAGAGTCGCTTCTGCCTTGGTGCCAATGATGGTCGTATGCGTGTTTGGCGCCGTGCAGGTGAGCGCCACAATCAGGACTGCATACGACCGAGGCACACAGGGCCAACACCCGGCATCATGGTGTGGGGAGCGATCTCCTACACTGGCCGTACACCACTGGTCATCGTCGAGGGGACACTGAATAGTGCACGGTACATCCAAACCGTCATCGAACCCATCGTTCTACCATTCCTAGACCGGCAAGGGAACTTGCTGTTCCAACAGGACAATGCACGTCCGCATGTATCCCGTGCCACCCAACGTGCTCTAGAAGGTGTAAGTCAACTACCCTGGCCAGCAAGATCTCCGAATCTGTCCCCCATTGAGCATGTTTGGGACTGGATGAAGCGTCGTCTCACGCGGTCTGCACGTCCAGCACGAACGCTGGTCCAACTGAGGCGCCAGGTGGAAATGGCATGGCAAGCCGTTCCACAGGACTACATCCAGCATCTCTACGATCGTCTCCATGGGAGAATAGCAGCCTGCATTGCTGCGAAAGGTGGATATACACTGTACTAGTGCCGACATTGTGCATGCTCTGTTGCCTGTGTCTATGTGCCTGTGGTTCTGTCAGTGTGATCATGTGATGTATCTGACCCCAGGAATGTGTCAATAAAGTTTCCCCTTACTGGGACAATGAATTCACGGTGTTCTTATTTCAATTTCCAGGAGTGTATATGTAAGAAACTGCATAAATATTCAGTCAGGTCGTCATAAGATATCAAAGTGTTAGAAATATTGACCGTTTGCTTTAAATGTCCAAATATGTAAAACTGATCACATCAAAAATCGAAAAAAAAAAAGTAGCATCCTATGACTATATCATCAACAAGTCACAGTTAGAAATGGAAAACTCCCACAAATACCAGGGTGTACCACTTTGTGGGGATATGAAGTGGAATGATCACTTAGGCTCAGTTTTGGGTAAAGCAGATGGTAGGCTTCAGTTTATTGAAGTGAAGTGGAATCAGTCTACAAAGGAGATTGCTTGTAATCACTCACGCAACCCATTCTTGAATATTGCTCAAGTATGTGAGACTTGTACCAAATAGGACTAACAGGGGATATTGAACATATACAGGGAAGGGCAGCATAAATTATCACAGGTTTTTGTTGACCCATGGGAGGGTGCTACAGAGATACTGAAGAAACTAAACTAGCAGGCTCTTGAAGATAGGCGTAAACCATACCGAGAACGTCTACTAACAAAGTTTCAAGAAGCAGACGACTCTAGGAATATACTTCAACCCCCTACATGCCATTCACTTAGGGATTGGGAGTATAGATATAGATGTAGATTAGATGCAGAACACGTTATTCTTAACAGGACGAAATTGACAGAGGTAGAGGTAATACCTAGTGTACCTCATAAAAGTGTTATGGAACCATTAGGTACTGTTTACAATATACCGAGTGGTTATTACTGAAGTGCAGACGTCTAGTGTTGGCTGTAATTATCGTATGGCAACGAAACTTGGTAGACATTCTAATGTGCTAATGCGGAACCACTTTACACTGGGAAAAAATTAGTTCCAATTTTAGCAGCAGGTGCAAATCTGGCACTGTGAATGCAAAAACGACATGTTGAAATTTTTCCATATGTAGCGGATTAGTAAAGGGATGTGGGCAAAAAAACATCAAACACGTGAGAAACACACAATGTTGATTTCAATAATTAACCACCTCTTGCACAATGTGAACACAGGAGACGTCAACGAGATACTGTACAGCACCAGATTTGCAACTGGTGGCTAAAATTGGAACTACGTTCTGTCACTTTCGATCGGTACCACGTTAATGCATGAGCACATCTACCAAGCTTCGCTGCCATACGATAATTACAGCCAACACTGGACCTCCATGAGTTGCTGCACTTTAATTATCACCACACTGTATGAGGTCCCATCAAAAAGTTTTCACCTGAGAATGTTGCTGCAGTGTACATTCAACATAGCATGCCTCTTGATGGGAGTATATACACACATCAAAAAAAAGTTTTGCATCACCTCGGTTCTGAGAGTTCCAGAACCTGTAAAGAAAATTGGAATAGAGATCAACATAAACACCAATTCCGCCCTTTTTATTGCTCATGAAAACCACACATTGACTGTTGTACCACCACACAGCGAGACCTTCAGAGGTGGTGGCCCAGATTGCTGCACACTCCGGTACCTCTAATTCCCAGTAGCATGCCCTCTCACACTGACAGAACACAGGTTCAATTCCCTTGCAGGTCGAAGATTTTCTTTACTCACATCTGGATGTTGTGTACTCTTCACTGTTTCATCATCATCAATACACAAGTCCCCGAAATGACATCAAATACAAAAGCTTGCACGAAGTGGCCAAACTCCCTGAAATAGGACTCCCAATTAAACATGCCCTACATACATTTTATCTACCTAATTTTCAATGCCAAGGACGGATTCACATTTAGATCAGCTGCATGGAGGCAAGAGTACAATCTTGATCTACATTTTGTAAATTTGAATCATAACGTCCAGCCATTAACAATCACACGAACAATCCACACAGTCAGCAGTACCCACTAATAAAAGAAGTGGGCTTGCAGATCCTAGTGATAAATTCCATTCCTTGTCAACACTGGAGCTTTCAGATAGCAGACTCCTCCAACTTCTCTAAAAACCTTGATAAGATCTTTCGATGGATTCTCCTCTTGAGCAATACCTATAGAAGATTTTTAGGTGCAGTGTCAAGCACAGAAAGAAAATTTATTTTCGGAGATTACTGGAAGGAGTACATTTCTGGATGGTCTGAGATCAGTTAGAAACTGTACGAGGAACAGGACCCTTCCTAGGTGTTTTGCTGCTCTAGGCAAGACTTGAAAAATGACACCCCCCTCTTTTTACTGTCCTCCCCCCCCCCCCCATCCCATCATCACCACCACCAGTATCCAAAGGCTCAACAATGTATATCTCCTAATACGTTTTTAATGGTTAAACCAAAGTGACCCCATGTCCTCAACTTTCAAGCTTTGTCCTCAGTTCCTTTCAAACCGACTGAAGACAACAAATATCTTCAATTTCTTATTTTTTGTCCTAAGTTAATGAACTTTTCCAAAATAACTGGAATACGAATGATGTGCTAAACATATAAGCTAGAACTCAACTGATTATACTAGTACAATCACATTTGGTATCAATCATTTATTTTATTTAATTGCAAGAAAATGGACTAATAATGGTGTGAAACTATTTCTGGTGCAAATGAATTTTTCCTTGAATTCAGAAATTATGCTATACTGGTGGGAGACATGCTGAAGCATCAAAACAGGTCATCTGGGTAATCGTCATTATTTCTTTATGTTTTAATTAAACTATTTTTAGAGTTAAGAATAAATCTCATCATTTTCATTAACCACTTTTATTACAGTAAGTATAAACTTCTTAAGTATTGTTCCACATAGTTTTAAAAATAATTCGTGGTTTCAGATTTCCCTCATTTTCACTTTTTCTTCTCATTTGCTCAATTTTTTCATCGTTTGATTTGTTAATTTTTTCCGCCCTTTTTCGCTTCTAAAATTTTGTTGCCGTAGGCAGCTGCCTAATTTTGCCTAATGGAACAGAACTTTCTCTCAACCAAAAAACGAGAACTAGCAGACGAACTGCTTCATAAAATAGATGCCACACGCCACCAGAAATGGCTGGCCACTGTTGAAAACCTTGACTTCTAACAATCAAGCAAAAACGCCTAGTCCCTATTGTGTAAAGTGGGAGGTGCAAATCAAATAACATGCGACAACCTCATAGAACCGAATAGAGTTTTTGCACACATCGTCCCAACATCTAAACCATCTATTTTCTGCCCTCACACTATACAAATGAAGTGAGAACTGAGAAACATGGTGGCGAAATGTTCACATTATAGCCCAGATTCTTTCGCAATTACTTCCGAAGACGTTTCAAGAACTTCACATGACATTATATCAGGTGAAGCTCCAGATTCTGATAGTATATGTATAGAATTCCTTCCGCAATGCAGAAAATATGCTAAAACATGACTAGTCCAACTTTTCTCCAACATTCTGCAAGCAGGATCCATTCCATAACTAATGAAACAGACAACAACAAACCTGGATATCCTCATCCTATAGCCATTTCTTTTGTGGTGTACAAATTACTTTACAGGCTGCTCTGTAGCGTAGATTGCGACCGCACTGTATCTGTGCGGATCAAATATGTATATGGAAACCATACACAGAAACCAGCTTCCAGAAACATGTGTGGCGACCACAGTTATCAATCTACGAGACAAGGACAAGATAAGTTAATCCATGTGTCTGACCTTTTGTTTTACCTTTCTTTGTTTTCTGTTTGAGCGTGCATTGCCTGCGTAACCTGTTCGTTGTAAAAGGTCTTTTTGTATGTAAAATAAACGTATGTTTTCTGGATCAGTGTGGATTTCAGTTACGAATACCTCTTATATTCCTCGCTATCATAAAATCCTATAGTCGTGATCCCACAAACAGTGAACACCATCTGAGCTGCTACAATGGATAACCTCAACACCAGCTCCACAATCAGAAAGAAGGTCCACAGCAGTCTTCTGCAGCTACACAGCATCCAGAGGCAAGTTCCTCTCTTAAACTGTTCCCCGAGAACATCACAAGGTAGGAAGGTCAACCACGTAAAGTTCCTGCCATTCTGGACGAAAGACCACATTTGTGTTTTAAGCAATTCTAAAGCATTTTTGAGCAGCGTAGCGTCCGCAAATCTACAGAACTTTTTGACTGTCTTGTGACCCATCCCAACGAAATGCAGAAAGTTCAGGCAGAGGCTGGTCTTCACTCTCAATGTTATTTCAAATTAAAAACTCGTCTAACCAAATATTTTTATCTCATTTGAAAGCTACGGTTTCAGAAATTTATGTGAGGCGAGAAATTGGGAGACAAATCACCGAAACAGCTACAGCTAGAACACCGCGCCCACAGGAAATAAGTTATTAATGGAAAATTCCTTACACTTGGTATAGTTTAAGTGCCTTCCTCCAAATATTAGGACAATTTTAGCGGGTCACACTGATTTACCACTCCATGTTTTGGCTAATAAGGTGAAATCCATTGCCAATAGCTCACAGTATAATGTTAGCACCACTGTAGAGCGTGGCAATAAGGCGGCCCGCTGCACATCTGGACCAAGGATCCATGGGGCGGGAGCACCCATCAGCTCCAACACGCGCATTTCTTACAACACAAAGGAGGAAATGGCTCATCAGTTGGCACCCCGTATACAGGCACTGCACACCACAATAGCGGTTTTACAAGGCAAGTTCGGAATATTTCGGAAACTGACCATCACTTCCACTGAGCAAGAAGGCAAGTAACGAAGTTTTCGCGACTGGTGTTAGTATTGTATCACCAAAGGTGTAGCAGCAAGACCCGTACCCTGTAGTCACCCAAACGCATGTGATGGCCCCTAAAGGGTGCAAGTAGCCGTACGTAACCAACCTCCATCCCCCCTATACCTCCCTTCCGCGCCGGTAGCAAGGAGAGGTAGGCTTCAATTCTGACCCACCGGGTACATCAAAATCCACTATGTGAGAAGACTTTCGCGGTATTTCTGTCACATATGTCACTTAACTGCACAACAGAGAAGACATCCATGAACATACTATATGTTACTCCGCTGGCTACAGTACCAAATGTTCCAACAGAGACAATAGGCACTTCAGCAAGCAGAGTGTTCCTTAACACCCTCATCACATTAATGTTCTGCAGACCCCAAAGAAAACCGACATGGCCAATAGGCCTCAATTCGGATACGCTCATTGCCATTCCAGAACTTACAACGTCAAGTTCGCACCAGATCAGGGTTCTGAGGTTATTTAAAGGATGGAGTACCTACAATGAAAAGCACCACACATCACAAAATCTCATCAGCGTGTCTAAGAGTGACCTCAAAAAAGTCTTTGAGTCTTACAGGTTCTCCAGGCCAGTTTCTGATTTTTCCAGGGTCGCATTGTGCTTAGACCTTAACCAGTTTTGATCGATCTACGAATTTCGTCAGCATATAGGAACATAATTGGGGCTATTCACTGAGTTAAAAGAAAGAAAACTTAAATGAAATGGTTCCTTTTAAGCAGGAAATAAACGTCCCAGTATCTGACAACCGAATTAAGTGTAAAATTTAGTGTGAACAAAAAAGTTACAGGAAGATTACACAGGTCAGTCATATTCATGTGACCACCGCCTCTGTTCGATGTCAACGTGCAATAATCACTCACAGATGGCAGGTGGAAGCACTATTAGTGGAGGGTATACACTCTGTTCGATGTCAACGTGCAATAATCACTCACAGATGGCAGGTGGAAGCACTATTAGTGGAGGGTATACAAAGTGCATCGGGGGACACAGAAAACAGTACAGCCCTTGTTGTAACGCAGAAACGGAGCAATTTATCTGACGTCCAAAAGAGCATGATCATTGGCTTGCTGGCCAAGGGTGGAAGCATTTCTGATACAGCTACGTTTGTAAACGGTTCACATGCCACCATGAGTTAAGTATACTGTACTATCCAAAACCAGTGTTGAGGCACCAGTGCTGCGCGACAGGCTGTAGATTAGGGGGTTAATGACAGCTGCAGAGATGTGTGCAGGTGAATATACACTGAAGTGCCAAAGAAACTGGCATATGAAGTACAAAGATTTGTAAACAGCCAGAATACGGTGCTGCGGTCTGCAACGTCTATATAAGACAACAAGTGTCTGACGCACTTGATAGATCGATTACTGTCACTACAATGGCAGGTCATCAAGATTAAAGTGAGTTTAAAAGTGGTGTTATAATCAGCGTACGAGCGATGGGACACAGCATTCTGAGGTAGCAATGAAATGGGGATTTTCCCGTATGACTATTTCAAGAGTGTACCGTGAATATCAGGAATCTAGTAAAACATTAAATCTCAGACATCGCTGTGGCAGGGAAAAGATCCTGCAAGAACGTGACCGACGACGACTGAAGAGAATCGTTCAACGTGACAGAAGTGCAACCCTTCCGCAAATTGTTCCAGATTTCAATGCTGTGCCATCAACAAATGTCAGTGTGAAACATTCAACGAAACATCATCGATATGAGCTTTCGGAATTGAAGGCTCACTTATATACCCTTTGATGACTGCACAACTCAAAGCCTTATGCCTTACCTGGGTATGTCAACACTGAGATTGGACTGTTGACGACTGGAAATATGTTACCTGGTCGGATGAGTCTCATTTCAAATTGTATTGAGCAGATGGAAATGTACAGTTATGGAGACTACCTCCTTAATCAATGGAGTGATATACGACTCTGACAAGTGACACGTGTGGAAGCATCCTGTATGATCACCTGCATCAATTCATATCCATTGTGCTTTCCGACAGACTTGGGCAATTCCAGCAGGACAATGCGACACCCCACACAACCAGAATTGCTACAGAGTGACTCCAGGAATACTCTTCTGAGTTTAAACACTTCTGCTTACCACCAAACTCCCCAGACATGAACATTATTGAGCATATCTGGGATGCCTTGCAACGTGCTGTTCAGAAGAGATATCTGCCCCCTCGTAGTCTTATGGATTTATGGACAGCCCTACATGGTTCATGGTGTCAGTTCTGTCCAGCATTATTTCAGATATTATTCGAGTCCGTGCCAAGTCCTGTTGTGGCATTTCCGAGTGATTGTAGGGCCCCTACATGATATCAGGCAGGTGTACCAGTTTCTTTAGCTGTTCAGTTTATGTGCAACTGTTAAGTGCATGGACTGCCTAGATGAATCAAAGGGCTACCAACAGTGTCTCCTCAACTACCGTTCAGCGAACGTTGGAGTCTATGGCCCTCTACAGCAGGTTCCTGGTTCATCCAAGTATGCTGACTACTTTTCAAGGTGGCGGAGACTGGGATTTGCACGCCAATATAGTAATTACACATCTGAGTGGCGACAGGTTACCTTAACAGATGAATCACGTTTTATGCTCCATTCGACAAGAGGGCCACTTGTGTGTACGACGAGAAACGTTTGGAAGCAAGGGGTCCAGTTTGGAGGGGGGAGCTTTATGATCTGGGAAATGTTTTTGTGGCATATCATGGGTGATCTCGTCATTCTGGAAGGTACGCTGGATGAATACGAGCATGCGCCTATTCTTGGGGATAGTATTCAGGCTTTTGACAGCTGGTCCACTAATGCGACTTGACAGTGAAAGATGAAACTAGGTCGCAAAGGAAGTAAAATACCATTAATAAAAGTTTAAATCAGGAACAATCATCTGCTGGGAGCACACAGACATAAAAATGACATTATCTGTTTCAGTAAAAAATTACGCTTTTTACATAGAGTTTTAAGAATAAAATTCAAATTTGATTATCGAAGAAACACTAATAGAATAATCTGATAAGGACACATCATGGACATAAAGTGAAGTCACAATCAGGTAGTTCTTAGCGATCTGAGACACATCTTTCTCAGCATTTTCCATGGGTTTTGTGTTTATAATTTGTAGCCCTCTTAGCTTTTCTCTACGCATTTTCTTCTTCCTCTCATTTTCTTTTGAGGACTTTTCAGCTGTCCTTTTCTCTGCTACCATTTCACTGTACCTGCGAAGTGCATTTTGGAAGCTGTGTATTAACTGCTTTATGATAGTTACAGATCAACACCCTCAGCGACCTTGGCCGCATCGCCAACAGCACGAACGACTATGAGAAAGATTTTTGATGAGACTGGAGTTGTCAGACATACCTCTTTCAAGGGTGGCATTTTCCTTGGAAGAGACTAAGCAACCTTGATAAATCTCTTCACATTTTCATGCCCACTCTGGATCCCAATGATCATCATCCACAATTAACTGGTGTGAACATGATCTGCATAAAATTCTTTGAGGATTTCCTTTACTGAAAAGATTTGTATTAGAGTCTGGAACTCTGAGGCAATGGCGTCAGCTTCAAGACGACCAAAGCAATCCTATGCCTAACCATCTCTCCTCCTGCTCGGCATTAATGGCCACTTCTGGGACTGAACATGGAGTGCCCTTTGTAATGAAATATGCAAGGGGCGATTTATCCAGAATTTTGGATACCAGAGTCTTCATAAATGTAAGACACTCATTCCAGAACGCCAAAATATCTTTCTCTGATATGTCACCTTGACCCAGAGGTTTTTTGGTTCTTACCTGATACCCACTTTCTTAGTTTGCAACACATTTTGTTAAATTTTATTGGGACAAATTTGCTCATTAATTATCTGACCACAGACTTAGCAGAATTATAGAGGAAAGGAGCTAAGGGAGCATCTGACTGAAATCTAGTCAGAAACGTCTCAACCTGGGCAGCCAGCCATAGTCTCAAAAATGGCGTGATAAACTATAAGCATCTTGCCATGCAAAGACTTACGCTCTAGCTGATAGCCATGATTCTTAGGAATTCCAATAGTGACCCTAGGTTTTGGTTTCACCTACTTCTGGTCCTTCTTTACTCTTTCTACTTCTTTTACACACTTTATAACAGCCATTAATATTTGCTGAGCCAAGACTGACACAATTTCATTTTCCACCCACCAAACAGTGCCAAAGTTCTGTGGGAAAACAAAGGTGCTTGCTACATCCTTGAAATCAGCTTGGTGGGAGGGTTCATTTTTAAATAGATTTATTCGTTTGTTTGTTTACTTATTTAGTCTTTTCATCATATGTTATACAGGGTACAAGGTTCAAAAATGGCTCTGAGCACCATGGGACTCAACTTCTGAGGTCATCATTCCCCTAGAACTTAGAACTACTTAAACTTAACTAACCTAAGGACAGCACACACATCCATGCCCGAGGTAGGATTCGAACCTGCGACCGTAGCGTTCGCGCGGTTCCAGACTGTAGTGCCTAGAACCACTCGGCCACCACGGCCAGCGGGTACAACGTGATACTGGTCTTAATTCCAGTTATAAATAATTACTATTAAAAACAGTCTTGATCACGATTTATTTAACAAGGTGACCGGTTTCGACCACTACTGTGGTAATAGTGATTCTCCAACAGAAAGAGGTTCCAACTCAATGGTCTGAAGATGACCACAGTAGTGGTCGAAACCAGTCACCTTGTTAAATAAATCGTGATCAAGACTGTTTTTAATAGTAATTATTTATAAGACATTGATAACTGCTGTTCCCGTAATGCATTCAAAAGTAATTAATTCCAGTTATTATAGTAGTTTTTAATGATTATATGGAGTCGCCCAGAACAATATCGCTGCTCTGAGGTAGCTCAACTAACCTATCTGGACTTGCAATTAGCTCACTCTGATCCATGTGTCCACGGATGGCACCATTGTTAATAAAGCATTCCTAAGAGAGCTGAAAAGCCAGGTCAAAGTTTAAGGTAATCCACAGAGTCTCATGCTTTTGGACTTCAGAATATACAGCTTACATAGTATGCATGGTGACTTTAAAACAATTTGTACTTGTAGTCACTGGAATCTTGTCCAGTTTCTGAGCGCTTTATGTAGAGCTGTAGAACTAGGAACTACAGTTCTCAAAATAGTAGTTACGTACAATAACAACTAAAAGGTCGTATGATTCTGTAAAAATATATTTATTGTCCTACAAAGTACAAGATGTTTCGTATCTTGTAGGACAATATAATGTATGTATATGGAATCGTACAACCTGTTAGATGTTATTATACATAACATACATTATACATAACTACTATCCCGAGTACCATACTTCCTACAGTGGTGACGTGGATTTTAAATATAAAATCTCCCGCGTCTGTCTGTTGTTCTGCAATGCCGCAGCTACCTCCAACTCAACCGTTTCTTGTTGTGAGGGATGTCAGTCTCACCTCTTCGTCAATGCCTGTGAATTCCACGAACACTGCGTGCCTCAGTTTGATGCAGTTTCGCCAAAACCTGAGCGAAGTGTCCCATTTGGCAGTGTGTAGTGAACCAACAACAAGGCTTCCATTGTTTCCACGTCACTTCACACCAAATCAGCCAAGAGGTGTGTCGAATTCTCAGTGTGGCCTTACAGGTGATAGCACTGTGAAGGCGCCGAGTCCTTTCTGCATAGTAATTCTGCTACGACAACGAATGTGATTCTGGGTGAGCAATGGCTTCTTGCCACCCAATTAGTCAGTACACATAGCGCTTCAAGCTTCCAAGTGGGGAGAAATGACACTTATTCCCATGAACACTCCTTCAGTGCCAGTGAATCTACGTGCATTAACGTTCCCTGAGTTTTGTAAAACTATCTGGACACTCACCAGAGTGCCGCGAAAGAACCAGGAACCTGCTGTGAAGGCCCAAATGCTACAATGATCGCTGACCGGTCATTGAGAAGACACTGTTGGTAGCCCCTTGATTCATGTAGGCAGTCCGTATGCTTAACAGTTGCACATAAGCTGAACAGCCAAAGAAACTGGTACACCTGCCTGATATCGTGTAGAGCCCCTGCGGGCATGCAGAAGTGCCACAACGTGTTGTGGCATGGACTCTAATAATGTCAGTAGTGCTGACACCATGAACCCTGCAGGGCTGTCCATAAATCTGTAAGAGTACAGGGGTGTGGAGATCCTTTCTGAACAGCAATGTGCAAGGCATCAAGATATGCTCAATAATGTTCATGTCTGGGGAGTTTGGTGGCCAGTGGTAGTCTTTAAAGTCAGAGGAGTGTTCCTGGAGCCACTCTGTAGCAATTCTGGCCATGTGGGGTGTCGCATTGTCCTGTTGGAATTACCCAAGTCTGTCGGAATGCACAATGGACATAAATGGATGAAGGTGATCAGACAGGATGCTTACATATGTGTCACCTGTCAGAGTCATATCTAGACATATAAGGGGTCTCATATCACTCCAACTGCACACACCCCACATCATTAGAGAGCCTCCACGAGCTTGAACAGTCCCTTGTTGACATACAGGATCCATGGATTCATTAGGTTGTCTCCATATCGGTACATGTCCGTCCGCTCAACACAAGACTTGTCCAACCAGGCAACATATTTCCAGTCATCAACAGTCTAATGACAGCGTTGACTGGCTCAGGTGAGGCATAAAGCTTTGTGTCGTGCAGTCATCAAGGGTATGAGTGAGCCTTTGGCTCTGAAAGCCCATATCGATGATGTTTCATTGAATGGTTCGTACGCTGACCTTGTTGATGGCCCAGCATTGAAATCTGCAGCAATTTGTGGAAGGGTTATTTCTTTCAGTTTTGAACAGTAATGCTGCTGACAGAATACTGAAGATTGCTTTTGCACATGCAGAAGGAACAGTTTAGAGGGATTTGCTTGTGACTTACAAACTGCCTGGCACCACATTTCTGGTAGACGTGGGGTCTGACTGTAGTATGCTCCCGCGACAGTGCTCTGAAGGAGATAACTCTCTTAGTATATAGCTGCTGACAGCTGCCAACAACCCCCACATTCAGACATCTCAAAAAAGAATTGAATTGGACCTTGGTGAGAAAACGAAGATTCAGTGGTGTTTCATCATGGCTGTTGTCACTTAGCCTCTTATAAGAGCTGACCTTCTACACCATTTTTGGTTGGCTGCAGACCTCTGCAAGGGATGGCTTCTGCCTCTATCATAAGTCTACTTACTGCAAATTAACTCCCCTTTTGAACACATCATTTTCAAGAGTTTCCAGAGATCACATTGTGGCAACGTCCTGTCGGCAATGCAAACATGCCACAGTGTAACATACAGTGGAACCTCCCTTAATGAGTGCCTCCCATAACGAGCAAAACAAATTGTAAAAAAAAGTTTCGCACAACGAATGAGGACGATTTAGTATGTCGTCAAAAGCCGTTCACGCCCGCGCGGCAGGTGAAACGTTCAACAATATGAACACCTTTCATTGTCGGCAGCGGCATATGAACAAAGTCTTTAGTAGGTATTGCCATCTGGGTTTAGCGTTCTTTCTGCAACCATCTTAGTGTAGTTTGTTATCACAGATTTTTCTAAACCTGTATCAGCACAGGCGTTTTTTGTGTACAAATTTTAATAACCTTCGTAGAAATGTCCCCAAGTATAAAGCCACAAAAAGACGACCATAAGAGAAAGAAAATGATACTAGAAACGAAACGTTAAATTACTGAAAAACGCGAACGTGGTGTGACGGTTGCTCATTCAACATGCACATACGATCGATCTACCTCAACTATTTGCACCTTCCTCAAGAACAATGAAGAGATTAAGGAGATAGTGCTACAAAGAGAGTGACAAGAGTGTCTAAACGACGTTTTCGTTTTCTGGACGATGTCGAAAGGTTGCTCCTTATATGGATAAATGAAAAGCAATTGGAAGGTGACACTGTTAACGAGAACTTCATTTGTGAGAAGGCGAGAATGATTTTCGCGGACTTCGTTAAGAAGATGCCAGGATCATTAGTGGCTGAAGAAGTGTTTAATGGAAGCCATGGGTGGTTCTAGGAGTTTAAGAGAAGAACCAGCATCCGCAGCTTTGTGAGGCATGGTGAAGCAGCCAGCTCCAACACAAAAGGCAACAGAGAACTTCATCAGCAACTTCAAGATGCTAGGAGCTTCTCAGGGTTATCTGCCGCAACAGGTTTTTAATTGTTACAAGACGGATCTATCCTGGAAAAAGATACTGAAGCATACCTTTATAACAGCAGAGGAGAATGCATTGCCTGGTCACATGCCAATGAAAGACCGTCTCACAATGCTTTTCTGTGCCAATGCAAGCAGCCATTTGAAAATTAAACCACTGCTTGTTTACCATTCAGCAATTTCACGAGCCTTCAAGAAGTGAGAAGTCCAAAACAGCAGGTTAAATGTAATGTGGGGGTCCAACAACAAGGCTTGGGTGACACATGATCTTTTTTGTAATTGGATCAATGAAGTGTTTGGTCTTTCAGTGAACAAATATGTGCTTGACATGAATCTACCACTCAATGTAATGCTTGTTATGGACAATGCTCCTGCTCATTCTCCAGGCCTACAAGACCACCTCCTTGAAGAATTTCAATTCATTGAGATCCAATTTCTGCCTCCCAACACTACTCTATTACTCCAGCCTATGTACCAGCAGATTATTTCTAACTTTAAGAAGCTCTAAACTGAAGCACTCTTAGTGCATTGGTTTGAGTTGAGTGAAGCTACCAATCTCTCTCTCAGTGAGTTTTGGAAATACCACTTCAACATCAGTGCCTGTGGCAAGATGACCGAAAAGCCGTGGGATGGAGTTACCAAGAGAACACTTACTTCTGATTGGAAGAAGCTTTCGCTGGGTTGCGTTTCGAATGTGACCCTGAGGCATTTGACTCAGTACTGGTGTAGTCTGTATTCAAAAAGACTGTGTCTTTAGATAAGGGCTTGGGACTAGAAGTCGATAACAATGATACCAGTATGATCAAGGAAGATCACAGCCAAGAAATGACTACTGAAGAGCTTATGAAGTTGCAGTGTGTTGCACAGCAGGAAGTTGTGCAGAGGAGGAGGAGGAGGAAGGGGTTGTGGTAAAAGCAAAGCAGCAATATTCTGGTGTAATAAGGGAACTTCTGAATGGACTGGAATCGGTTGCTTAATATATTGAAAGTTGTCACCCCAATAAAGCAGTGGCTACACGCCACAGATTTACGAGTATTTGACAGTAATCCTCTGTCACATTTTCGGCAAGTGTCGATAGAAACAAATGACTATGGAAACCTTCTTACTAAGAAGAAATGTTACATATCATGAATAATAAAGTACATAGAACTGTATGTAAATTTTCTTTGAATATATGGCATGCTTAAGATAAAAAAAACTTTTACTACTTTTTCTGCACGTAATGCATTGTTGTATTTTACATTAATTTATACGGGATAAATTGTTTCGCTTAAAGAGTGTTTTGCATCGTGATTCTGGAAAGAATTATGCTCACTATCCAAGGTTCCACTGTATTTGGACCTCACAGTTCACTGCTAAAGTGAAAAGACCAACATCCATAATTTTTTTGGTGGCAAGGGCAGACATTGAGACGTAAATACAAGAAGTTGTAGTAGCACCCTCCAATAGCCAGTGGGCTTCACCAATTCACATGTTATTAATGAAGAAGAGGAAGACATGGTGCCCATATGGTGACTAAAGAGTACTTATCGCTCATACAATGCCAGATAAATATGCAGTTCATTATGTGCCAGACTTTAACAATGCTATTGCCAGAGTACAGATTTTTAGCATAACTCACTGCAAAACGGCATATTCACAAACACCAGTGGCTCCGGAAAATGTCAAAACACCAGCAATTACTACTCCACTTGATCTGTTAGAATACAACCACGTCATTTGGTTTAAAAAATGCAGTGAACTCACGGCATAGATTTATTCACTAAGTTCTCAGTGGTTTACATACTTCTTCTATATGAACAAAATTTCGGTGTTGTCGGACTGACACAAAATGCACCTCTGGCTACTGTTTTAATGCCTTAGGCACTTTGGAATTATTATAAGCCCAGGGAAATAAGAAATAAAAGTAATTTACTGTATGGACAAAAACATGTAAAAGTAGTGATTGTTACAACTGTGTATGTAGTTATTTGGCAGCTCTTTCTTTTGTATACATTCACTCTAAAAAAGGCCTAGCAAAAATATATGAAAAGTTGGTCTGTTATTTGGAGGAGACGACCAAACAGCAAGGTCATCGATCCAATGATTTAAGGTGGCAAGGACCAAGGGAGGAACTACACAAAGAGCACAATCCATGTAAGGGGAAGAGAAAACAGGCAAACAAAGAGGTAGAACTTCAGAACAGCAGGAAGAGTAAAGAACAGGAGGAGGATGAGGAGTGATGGTGGTGAACAGCGAGAGCATAGGTGCCCCAGAGACATTATGTAAATTGGGGCACTAGCACCGCTGTCGACCCTTCTCAATCCCCACACCACGACACAATGGGAACAATACCAGAGAAAGGGGAAACAAAACTGCACAGAAGATATGACAAAATATAGGGAAAGGGGGAGAGAACCTTGCCAGTGTTGAGAGAATGCCAAGGTCTCCATAACCAATGCCGATGCTAATGGAGGGACACCAATTTGAAAAGGAAATTCAGGTACCTAAACCTGGAACTTTCGTGAAGAAAACTAAGGATAGATGTAGCCATGCGAGGGTCATCTGCTGACACCTAGGACAAGAAATTGTGAAGGGCGAAAAGGGGCAGTTCAGCAAAATATGGATCACCATGAGGGAAGACCTGCAACTACAAAGGTAGGTGGGAACAGCTCATTGCAGAGTAAACACCCATGGATCAAAGTAGTATGACTGGATCGAAGACAGCAGAGGATAAAAGACTCCTGCTAGGAGAGGCAGAGGAAAGAACACCAAGTGGTGAGAGTCTCCTTGATCACACAGAGTTTATTAGACACAAAGTGGTGGCACAGGGAATCAGGAGCTGGGACCCCCAAACCCAATGGGGAGGGCTTCCCGCACCAACCCGAAGACTATCACCATGGCTCATGCGAAAGGCACCACAGGCTGAATGATTATCACGCTGGTGAACCCAGTCCAAGACCAGTACTGTGGTAGGGGTATCTGAGCCATAAACTTGACAATCATAGTCCAGTTGAAACAATCACCAGTTGAAACAATCATAGTCCCCAACCCCAATAAAGGCAGGAAGTGTCGAATGATACATGCTCCAAGAGATGCAGGCAAGGAAGCAAAGGACATTGAGTTTATGAAAACAGACAGCCTTCAGAAGACAGATACAGGGCAACAAAGTAACCTTGTTGTCAAAATGAAAACCCAGGAAATGGAATTGGGGGACCACTGTCAGGCATTGGGCATCGATGTAGAGCTCCGTAACAGGATAGACCATAGGGTGGTGACAGAAGGGCACCACCCTCGGCTTAAGTGGAGAGAATTGGAAACCACGTGAGACTATCCATCCAAAAGTGCACTGGATAACACTCTGGAGCTGTCTCCCTGCAAAGGCCACTGAGTGGGAGCTAGCCCAAATGCAGAAATCAATCACATAGAGAATAAGATTGATCAGCAATGTGGCAGAGGTCACAAATCTGTTAATAGCATTGAGGAGAAGAAAGGCCTTAATGGCACTGTTGAGTGCCATTCTCCTGGGACTGCAGAGTGTTGAGAACACTGCCATCCTGAACTCTGAATGACTGGTGGGACAGGAACTGGCAAACAAATATCAGAAGGGGGCTCCAAAGACCCCATCCATGTAGTGCAAGTAGGATGCGATCGTGCCAAGATGTGTCATAGGCCTTACGAAGATTAAAGAAAGCTGCGAGAAGATGGAGGTGCTCAGGAAAAACCTGTTGAACTGTGGTTTCCAATCGAAGTATACCATCGATTGGAGACTGTTCATCTTGGAAGCACTTATACTCTGACTAAAATTACTTGATAATTGACTCTTCTCGTGTTGGATGTCTTCCTCCAACCAGAGAGCTCGTCATGCTTGGACTGTTCACCATTGCCAAACTGTTACAACAAATGATCAGTTAACTTCCAATTTCTGTTCCGGCTTCTTTCCTTCTGTTTGGACCCTGAGTCCTGTGTCCGACCCTTGTATTTCACATTTCATCGCAAATGATAAACACACCCAAAACAAACGTACACGGAAAACAAAGGTAATGAAATACAGATATTTCACATATATTGCTAGCCAAGGACTACTGCATTCTTTTGCACAAGACACGATTTCCCTTTATCGCCATTGTGCATAGAGCTGGTCATGACGATTGCCCCTCCGCTGCTCACACACCTTCCTCATGTTTTTGATCCTCTTGATGCAAGATTCTCGGCGCGGGTGGAATGATGAACAGATGGTGTTTTTAATAAACTTCACCTCCTAAATAATTTGTGATTAGAATATGCATTTTGGAACAATATTAATGTGGCGGAACTCTTAATACGTCTGCCCACAATCACTTACAGAGACGAACAGATTTTTTAACAATATTAACTCGGCCGAACTCGTAATACCTCCACCTGCTATCACTCAGAGATGAATATAAAGAAATTAAAAAATTGAAGAGCAAATCTCTACTTGTTTTGTTTCCATGCCAATGTTATCTATGGTTAATAATAATAATAATAATAATAATATAGGGCGTTCCACTGATCATGACCAGGCCAAATATCTCACGAAATAAGCATCATACAGAAAAACTACAAAGAACAAAACTCATCTAGCTTGAAGGGGGAAACCAGAGGGCGCTATGGTTGGCCCGCTAGGTGGCGCTGCCATAGGTCAAACGGATATCAGACGCGTTTTTTTAAAATAGGAACCCCCATTTTTATTACATATTCGTGCAGTATGTAAAGAAATATGAATGTTTTAGTTGGACCACTTTTTTCACTTTGTGATAGATGGTGTTGTAATAGTCACAAACATATGGTTCACAATTTTAGATGAAAAGTTGGTAACAGGTAGGTTTTTTAAATTAAAATACAGAACATAGTGTAGAGGACAAGGGGTTATTTTTAGGAAATATGGTGCGAAATTGTGATTTAGTGTGTTTCAGTGCACGATGCGCCAGTCTCACAGCAGACGGCGATGAAGGCTGGCTTTCGCATAATGCAGGTGACACAGTTTTGCAACAAGCATCAGTTATGTGTGTACATGCGCGGCAGCCATCAACAGCCGGAGCGCAGCATTAGCAGAATTACGCAGGCCGCGTGTGGCGTGGCTGCATTAGCCAACTTCTCGAGAACATTCTAATAAACACAGCGCCGCGTAACTGGCAGATTCAGCAGCAGTCTGCACTATTTAAAGGCATCAGAGGTGGGCGTCGGCATTCAGTTCCACCGATCAGGCGTTCGGTCACTGTTACGTCGTCATCAGTGTCCCCGAGGACCAGCCAGCGGAGGGTGCACTGGCGACTCCCGACGTCGTCACGAGCCGCCGCTCTCTGCAGGAGGCCCTCTAGGCCGGGCCTTGTGCTGCTAACCTCCTACCGCCTGCGCAGCCGCCGACCAAGCGCGGCGTCGTGTTCCCCGGGCTGCATGCATCAGCTCGTCTCCACCATGACACGAGCGGTGGGGCAGAGCTACCAAAAAATGTATTGTAAGTACCAACAATAAAGAGGAAGATTGCTAAAAATAGCCACCTTCTTCTATCCAGCCACACCCTACAACCCTGCCCACATCACCCGCTCCATTCATCCTGTTACAAGTGGTGTCTGTTGGGCAACCTATGCATCACACACTCCTGTTACAATTGGTGACAGTCGTGATCTTCTCCCTGGATTTGGAGGAAATTGTGGCTGGTAATCGACGAGGATATGTGGCACCTCAGAAGGGTAACAATGGATCAGCAACTCCTGCAACATGACAAGTAAGTGCCAATTTTTTGTTTGGTGGTTTGTCTGAACCTGTAGCATAGTTCGTCTTCCCTTCCTGTTCTTCTTTCTGGGCTTACTGTAGTCTTGATTCGATAGCTGGTAGTGATGTAGCAGTCTGTGTCAGCCGAGGTGGCTATTCAGCAGCTACTTGAGCGAGTGTCGGAATTAGAGATAGAGCTTGCTCTGTCTAAATAAGCGAGCAAGGAACGGTTTCCTGTTAATGCAGTAATTCTTGACACTAACACTCAGGTCTTTGGTCACCCCTTTCTCGGGAAAAGCTATATTACGATTTTTTTTAGAACCTTAGCACGGCTGCTCAATTGGGGTGCATAAACACTTTTGCATGTGGCTAAGTTGAAAGTAACTGGGGATGCCAGAGCATATGTTACATGCCATGAAGAATTAAGGGATGTTCGGACATTTGAAGTATTCAAAAAAGGGTTGTTGGAAAGGTATCGGAGGAAAAATACGTCTAGATATTATCGGGAACAATTGAATAGAATGTATCAAAGGAGTGGAGAATCAATAGAAGCTTTTGTAGATCGAATTCGAAAAATTAATGTTAATACCTATGAGCTAACGGATTCCGATAGGGTTAATGAAGCCATTCTGCAGGAAGCTGAGCAGAGGGCACTCAACACATTTTTGCGGGGAATACGACCCGAAACCTTCTGCAAGATTAGGATGGAATTCCGTAAGACTCTCAATGAGGCAGTTGGAATCGCTGTGGCATTAGAGGAAGTTGAAGCAGTAACAAAGCTGCGGGAGAGGAAAGCAGTGTTTAATGCAGAAATAAAATGTTTCAGATGTGGTCAGATGGGACACATTACACACAATTGCAAGGAAGTGCAGTGCAGGAAATGCAGATGTTGGGTTCACCGGGAGTGTAATTGCAATGGATCCTGGCAGAAACATGATAGGATACCGCAAGGTGGGCCTCACCCCCCTCAGTTAAACAGGGCAGGGGGTGGTGTGTCCAGTGTGCAACACCCCCAGTAAGGATTAATGCTAGTGCAGAATCAGTGGCAGACGTTTTTCTGACTGGCTTGGCGAGGGGCAGACCGTGCAAATTTTTATTGGATACTGGGTCTCAAGTATCCATGGCGAGTAGAAATGTATTCGGTAAAGTAGAATTAAAACCACCACACTGGGCGTTTCTATGCCAATGTTATCTATGGTTGATAATAATAATAATAATAATAATAATAACCCCATGGAGGCCCGGGAAAAGAATAGGCCTCCAGTATGTTCTGCCAGTCATAAAAGGCGACGAAAAGAACAAATCGCTAATAGGGCTAACCCCCCTTTTAGTGTGATTAGTTGGTTCAGGACAGAACTAAAGAAGCCTCGGACAAGTGCCGTCATGGTCGGGGACGACGCTTGAACCCTATGCCCGCCCACAATGGTAACAACACTGCTAACCAACTGGAAAATGATTTAAATCCAAATAGTGGTGTTTTGCGTGATATGCTTCCTGCAACCACCGTAGAAGGAAAACAAAGACAGAGGATGAGATGGTCAGATGAAGTTAATCGACACCTCATGTTCTGTTATTACCAAGCAACAAACCTAGGAACCAACACAACTGGATACAGATCACATTTATTACCAGATACCCAGAATTAAAATTTTTAACAGAACAATGACTAGCTGATCAGATCCGTGTAATAATCAAAAATAACAGGATACCCCAGTCAGAATTAGAAAACATCAAACAACAAGTACAACAAATACTGGAACAAAATAATGTGCAATCAGAAGATGAAGAAAATACAGTAATGGACTCAAACATCCCAGAGCAAACAAACAAAAAACAACACGCATCAATTAAACAATCAGAGGAAAACGAAATCTTAAGACAGCCACCAGAACAAGCACAAATAGAACACAAAGTGACACACATGTTAGATATAGAAGAAGAATTTCAGTTGATATATATAGAATACAAAGACACACAAACAGACATTAGACCATTCTTGCATAGACTGCCAAATAACTCACAAGTCTAAACAACAATAGAAACTATCAACACAATCATACACAACAAAATAAATGAAAACACAACTATGGAAGAGTTACATCTACTGGTTTATATGGGAGCACTCACTACACTAAATATACACACAAGGCAGAGATCAGAACCAACCAACACACAGAAGAAACCCTCAAAACCAGCATGGCATCACAGGCTACAGGTCAGAATAGAAAAACGGAGAAAAGACATCGGACAGCTAACACAATTTATAAGAAATGAAATGTCAGAAAAAAAAAACGAAAAAGGTTAGGTAAAATCTCACAACAAGAAGCGATAGAGCAATTAGATGAAAAGAAGCAGAAATAACAAGCTTCGGCCAAACCACTTAGAAGATACAAACAAAGTGAAAATAGAAGGAAACAAAACCAAACATTCAACACAAACCAAAAGAAATTTTACCAGACAATGAACACACACATTAAAATAGACAATCCACCAAACACAACAGACATGGAACACTTCTGGAGCAACATATGGTCAAACCCGGTACAACATAACAGGCATGCACGGTGGATACAAGCAGAAACAGACACATGCAAGATGATACCACAAATGCCTGAAGTGATAATTTTGCAACATGAAGTCACCCAAGCAATTAATTCTACTCACAATTGGAAAGCCCCTGGAAATGATAAAATAGCAAATTTCTGGCTAAAGAAGTTCACCTCAACACATTCACATCTAACTAAATTATTTAACAGTTACATTGCAGACCCATACACATTCCCTGATACACTTACACATGGAATAACTTATCTGAAACCTAAAGATCAAGCAGACACAGCAAACCCAGCTAAATATCGCCCCATAATGTGCCTACCAACAATATACAAAATATTAACTTCGGTCATTACACATAAATTAATGACACATACAACACAGAACAAAATTATAAATGAAGAACAAAAAGACTGTTGCAAAGGAGCACGAGGATGTAAAGAGCAACTGATAATAGATGCAGATGTGACATATCAAGCTAAAACTAAACAAAGGGCGCTACACTACTCATACATTGATTACCAACAAGCTTTTGATAGTGTACCCCACTCATGGTCACTACAAATATTGGAAATATACAAAGTAGATCCTAAATTGATACAGTTCCTAAACATAGTAATGAAAAATTGGAAAACCACACTTAATATCCAAACAAATTCAAATAATATCACATCACAGGCAATACAGGTTAAGTGTGGAATATACTAAGGAGACTCATTAAGTCCTTTCTGGTTCTGCCTTGCTCTGAACTCACTATCCAACATGCTAAATAATACAAATTATGGATACATTATATATAAAAACAAAGATGAGGTGACTTACCGAACAAAAGCGCTGGCAGGTCGATAGATACACAAACAAATGTTTGTGTATCTATCGACCTGCCAGCGCTTTTGTTCGGTAAGTCACCTCATCTTTGTTTTTATATATAATTTTTCCCACGTGGAATGTTTCCTTCCATTATATTGAAATTATGGATACAATATTACTGGGACATACCCACACAAAATCACACATTTGCTATACATGGATGATCTAAAACTACTGGCAGCAACAAATCAACAACTCAACCAATTACTAAAGATAACAGAAGTATTCAGCAATGATGTAAATATGGCTTTTGGAACAGACAAATGTAAGAAAAATAGCATAGTTAAGGGAAAACACACTAAACAAGAAGATTACATATTGGGTAACCACAGCGACTGCATAGAAGCGATGGAAAAAACAGATGCCTATAAATATCTAGGATACAGACAAAAAATAGGAATAGATAATACAAATATTAAAGAAGAACCAAAAGGAAAATATAGACAAAGACTAACAAAAATACTGAAAACAGAATTGACAGCAAGAAACAAGACAAAAGCTATAAATACTTATGCTATACCAATATTGACTTACTCATTTGGAGTAGTGAAATGGAGTAACACAGACCTAGAAGCACTCAATACACTTACACGATCACAATGCCACAAATATAGAATACATCACATACATTCAGCAACAGAAAGATTCACATTAAGCAGAAAGGAAGGAGGAAGGGGATTTATCGACATAAAAAACCTACATTATGGACAGGTAGACAATTTAAGAAAATTCTTTATAGAATGAGCAGAAACTAGCAAAATACACAAAGCAATCACTCATATAAATACATCGGCTACACCACTGCAATTTCATAACCACTTCTACTACCCTTTAGATCACATAACACCAACAGACACTAAGAAAGTAAATTGGAGAAAGAAAACACTGCATGGCAAGCACCCATATCATCTAACACAGCCACACGTCGATCAAGACGCATCCAACACATGGCTAAGAAAAGGCAATATGTACAGTGAGATGGAAGGATTAATGATTGGAATACAGGATCAAACAATAAACACCAGATATTACAGCAAGCATATTATTAAAGATCCCAATACCACAACAGATAAATGCAGACTTTGCAAACAACAAATAGGAACAGTAGACCACGTCACAAGCGGATGTACAATACTAGCAAATACAGAATACCCCAGAAGACATGACAATGTAGCAAAAATAATACATCAACAGCTTGCCTTACAACATAAACTTATAAAACAACACGTTCCCACATACAAGTATGCACCACAAAATGTACTGGAGAATGATGAATACAAATTATACTGGAACAGAACCATTATAACAGACAAAACACCACCACATAGCAAACCTGACATCATATTCACCAATAAAAAGAAGAAATTAACACAACTAATCGAAATATCCATACCCAATACAATAAATATACAGAAGAAAACAGGAGAAAAAATTGAAAAATACATCCAACTGGCTGAGGAAGTCAAGGACATGTGGCATCAGGATAAAGTTGACATTATACCAATTATACTATCAACTACAGGAGTCATACCACACAATATCCACCAGTACATCAATGCAATACAGCTACATCCATACTTATATATACAACTACAGAAATCCGTAATTATTGATACTTGTTCAATTACCTGAAAGTTCCTAAATGCAATGTAACATATACTGTACAGTTAAAAGGAAGTCACGCTTGATCAAGGTCCACGTCACTTTCCATTTTTGACCAGACATAACGTCTGAGTAAAGAAAGAAATAATAATAATAATAATATAGGGTGGCCCACTGATCATGACCGGGCCAAATATCTCACGAAATAAGCGTCAAACGGAAAAACTACAAAGAACGAAACTTGTCTACCTTGAAGGGGGAAACCAGAGGGCACTAAGGTTAGCCCACTAGATGGCGCTGCCATAGGTCAAACGAATCACAACTGCGTTTTTTAAATAGGAACCCCCATTTTTAATTACATATTCGTGCAGTACGTGAAGAAATATGAATGTTTTAATTGGACAAATTTTTTCGCTTTGTGATAGATGACGCTGTAATAGTCAGAAACATATGGCTCACAATTTTACATGAACAGTTGGTAACAGGTGAGCTTTTTGTAAATTAAAATACAGAACATAGGTACGTTTGAACATTTTATTTCAGTTGTTCCAATGTGATTCATGTACCTTTGTGAACTTATTTCTGAGAACATATGCTGTTAGTGTGATTACCTGTAAATACCACATTAATGCAATAAATGCTCGAAACGATGTCCATCAACCTCAATGCATTTGGCAAAACGTGTAATGACATTCCTCCCAACAGCAAGTAGTTCACCTTCCGTAATGTTCGTACATGCATTGACAATTCGCCGACACATGTTGTCAGGCGTTGTCGGTGGTTCACGATGGCAAATATCCTTCAACTTTCCCCAGAGAAAGAAATCCGGGGACATCAGATCTGGTGAACGTGCGGGCCATGGTATGCTGCTTTGACAACCAATCCACCCGTCATGAAATATGCTATTCAATACCACTTCAACCACACGTGAGCTGTGCGCCGGACATCCATCATGTTGGAAGTACATTGCCATTCTGTCATGCAGTGAAACATCTTCAGGGTGTCTACGACCTGGGACAACCGGGAGATCTGGAAAAACCCGGGAATTTTTCATTGTTTTTATTCTCAGTTAAATATCTGTAATTTTGACTGGTAAGAACCAATACTCTAACAAAGGATATTACTGTATCCTGCTACTGGAGAATAATACTGCAGCAATAAAACATGCACCAGAAAAAAACCTAAAATAAAACTTAAATTGCAAACGAAATGCGCCATATACAGCAACAAAACACATTGCTCATACAAGCGTCTGCCAACAGCAAAATGTGTCAAAAGCTTTAGGAAGACTATGCAATGCTTCGTAATAACTAATTGCCTCCAATGAGCATGACGTCAGAACTGTTAACATTAGATTTGTTTTACGGCAGCTAGGTGCTACCGGGAAAAATTTTACTTGCGCTCCCAAGCTGCCAGATTGCA
Organism: Schistocerca americana; assembly: GCF_021461395.2. Lineage (NCBI taxonomy): Eukaryota > Metazoa > Arthropoda > Insecta > Orthoptera > Acrididae > Schistocerca > Schistocerca americana. The sequence goes on along the minus strand of NC_060122.1, from coordinate 470,033,292 downwards.
CAGCAGCCCTGGATCTTGGAGTGGAAGGGTGGGTGGGGGGTCAAATTCATATAAAACTTAGAATGAAATTTTCACTCTACAGCGGAGTGTGCGCTGATATGAAACTTCCTGGCAGATTAAAGCTGTGTGCCGGACCGAGACTCGAACTCAGGACCTTTGCCTTTCGCGGGCAAGCGCTCTACTGACTGAGCTACCCAAGCACACTCCGCTGTAGAATGAAAATTTCATTCTAGAAACATCCCCCAGGCTGTGGCTAAGCCATGTCTCCACACTAACCTTTCTTTCAGGAGTGCTAGTTCTGCAAGGTTCGAAGGAGAGCTTCTGTAAAGTTTGGAAGGTAGGAGATGAGGTACTGGCAGAAGTAACGCTGTGAGGACGGGGCATGAGTTGTGCTTGGGTAGCTCAGAAGGTAGAGCGCTTGCCCGCGAAAGGCAAAGGTCCCGAGTTCGAGTCTTGGTCCGGCACACAGTTTTAATCTGCCAGGAAGTTTCATATAAAACATGTTTCACAAAGCATCTAGCATCCAGCACATGGCGCACGTTGGACTATCGATTATTCGTATGACTTTGAAACGTGTCCCTGTCGGTTTTTGAACATTGTTGAACACATTCTAAGTTGATTTCTGAATGAATCAAAAGTTGATTAGTGAATGTGTGCATAGTGTACGTGATGTGTGTGTCAGTGGAAACCTTGTCACATCTAGAAATAAACTTTCCTGCAGACAAAAGGGGCTATACGAGCTGAGCAGAGTATAGCCGAACGAAAGAAAGCCAACCACTCTCTGATTATGTGGTTGATTGGGTTTGCGAATGGTGAGCGTTGTTACGATTGCCAGTGAAATCCATAGATCCAGACTACCAGAGTGCGAATAAACGACTAACAGGAATAACAGGTAAGAAAGATTATGTATTATCTTCTCGGTGTATCCAAGAAAATGAAATTTTGACAGAAAATTTTTGGCCAGATCGCTATACTAGCAAGGGCCAGTTGTACAGTCTCCGGCTAGCAGCCTCTTTAAGGGCTATTCTGGAAGTAGGGCTGAAAACACGTTGTACGAACACGTAACGATGCCTAACTGGAGAATAATCGCGGGGTAAATAAACTGGTGATTCTGGCAGAGTTAGTGAAGTTAACCGGCGAATAAGCTTTGACATTGGCAGGAATAGATACAGAATTAGTGATGAAAACATTGTTTGTTAGAACAAGGAAGGAGAAGAAACGGGGATATCACACAAATTATGGAAGAATAAGACTATTCCAAATTTATATAAAAATTTCGCACTGCTACTTTTCGATATCGTGCTTGAGAAACTGGAGCATATGAATGAAGTGTAAAACTATTCCCCAACGTAAAGCTTTTTGCTTGTAGTAGGCCTAGTAGGCATTTGATATTGGTACTTTGTGAATTATGTTCTGCCATGTTATAAAAATGACCATTTCAGCCAAAGCAGTCTCGTTTATTTGGTGTGTGTTACAATTGCTGCACTATTATAAAGGCCTATTTTGTTTTATCTCACAGACAGTGACAAAATATAGGTATTCAGGTCGAGAAACCACACCAGTCTTGGGCCTATTTGTAATTACAGCTTTTTCAGTATTAGACAACGACATATCGATTTTTCATGTAGCACAACATATGACGAACTTTGATGAGGTAACAGATCCTTTCGCAGAAAGGAAAGCATGCCATGTAAAGCTGTAGCAAGATTAGAGAGAAAAAAATTCTAGGAGCTAAGGATTGAAGAAATAAAAAGAAAAAAAAAAGGGGGGGGGGCACGATGTAAAACCGGCCGACTGGAAGCAGGAGAGGCACCACAGGACATTTTAATTTCCACTGTCCAGAATATAGTTTGATGGCATCCAATACAAAATATACACGTTTCAATTCCACAGACCGAAACACAGTGACGTGCGATAGAAGAATGCTGTGTGAAGAGGTGTGGCGCTGTACTTTGGCACACTTAAGATCAGATAACATGTCTTACAATTCCTAGGACCCGTATGTTTTAAGTATCAAGAGTCTTCAGAAAGATGTGCGCTACAAAATGATGGTATTTTTGAAAGTTCAATTTTTTTAAATTTTTGATGCACTATCTCAAATGCTCGAGGGACACCACTATCTTCTATTTATTGCCCCGCTTCGGAAATATCGTAGATGCGGGTCTGATGAGCAGAGCCGTCTGAGTTATAATAGGGAAGCGGGTAGCCTCCATGTGACCCGTGTTTACATTTAGTGATTATGCTGTTTCCTCTTTGTCTGCTGCACTCACGTCAAATGAAAACAAAATTGATTTCTTTGGCCGGGAGCTATCGTGTGAATTAAAATAAATTCACATAATTACAGAAGGCTAAAATACGTTATTAGTTTCAAATTTTATTTTATTTCCACCTTTCTGACGGTCAAGCATTAATTGCCATGCAGAACAATGAAGTTATTTATATCGGTTTCCTGAAGAAATTTTCTTTTATTAATCTTTTCCGCTGAGGCAGTCAATATATTTGAAACAAAGTGTTTAATTTCAACTATAGGCTAGTTTCAACTGTTCGGTGCATTTCAAGTGTACGGTTTCATCTTCTAGCACGTATAGCATTATACCATAACAAAGAACCAGACATGAGATAACAAAGTACTGGTATCCAAGGAAATTTACATCCCGAAACCACATTGAAAAACTTAATATCAGGTCGATGCCTACTTCACCGGGAATCTGGGACTCATTTAAAAATCAGCTCTTTGATGACAAGCCACTTAGAAGAATTTATAGCCCAGAAGACCACACTTTTATGTCGTTATTAAAAAATTTACTGGCACATTTGTGTGATATATCTTAAAATGTAATACGTGCATAAAAGACCAACATTATATGTGAAAGCTTAGCTTCTCTTGAAGTGTATTGGCCTTAGAGACCAATATTATACATGAAAGCTTTGTTTTTCTTGTAGCAACATTATATATATTAATTTAAACCATTAACTTTTCCTGTTCGTGTGTTCGCGCTACTTAACAGTGATGTTGCTATTGGCCGACTACACCACGTGTCCGAAGCTCTGAATATCCACTGTCATCGGCTCGCGAGATCACGTGACATGACTGGCTTACAAATACGCATCGCAATCTCGATTTCAATGCTTCAGAATGTAACATGCGGTGCTTGGTGGAATTCGAATTTATACTTTCGTAATACGAAAATATGCAGCGTACATGTTACTGCACATCAAACATCTTTCCAAAAGGTGTTTCGTTTTCTAAAGCGCCGGGAAATTCTACGCCCATGTATAAAACCATAACCATTCAAAGGATTGATAAGTTATACAGTTCCGAGAGAAAATATACTGTCAATTAACAGGGAAAAACTATGTTTCCACCCAGGAGAAAGAAATCAGCATACATTGCACCATTTAGATTGCCATCGATAAAATGGGGGCCACTTATCCTTCCTCCCATAATGCCGCACCATACATTAACCCGCCAAGGTCGCTGATGTTCCACTTGTCGCAGCTATCATGGATTTTCCATTGCACAATAGTGCATATTATGCCAGTTTATGTTACCGCTGTTGGTGAATGACGCTTCATTGCTAAATAGAACACATGCAAAAAATCTTTCATTGTCCCGTAATTTCTCTTGTGCCCAGTGGCAGAACTGTACACGCTGCTCAAAGTCGTAGCCATGCAATTCCTGGTGCATAGAAATATGGTACGGGTGCAGTCGATGTTGATGTAGCATTCTCAACAGACTTTTTTGAGATTCCCGATTCTCACACAATTTGTCTGCTACTGATGTGCGGATTAGCCGCGACAGCAGCTAAAACACCTACTCGGGCATCATCAGTTGTTGCTGGTCCTGGTTGACGTTTCACATGTGGTTGAACACTCCCATTCCCTTAAATAAAATAACTATCCGGCGAATGGTCTGGACACTTGGATGTCGTCGTCCAGGATACCAAGCAGCATACATAGCACACGCCCATTGGGCATTTTGATCACAATAGCCATACATCAACACGATACCGACCTTTTCCGCAATTGGTAAACGGTCCATTTTAACACCGATAATGTATCACAAAGCAAATACTGTCTGCACTGGTGGAATGTTACGTGATACCATGTACTTATACGTTTGTGACTATTACAGCACCATTTATCACAAAACGAAAAAAGTACTCCAACTAAAACATTCATATTTCTTTACATACTGCACGAATATGTAATTAAAAATGAGGGTTCCTATTAAAAAAAAAAATACTCAGTTGATATCCACTTGATCTATGGCAGTGCCATCTAGCAGGCCAACCATGGAGATGGGGAGGGAGATTTGGGGGGGGGGGGGGAGAGGGAGAGGGAGGGAGAGGGAGGGGGAGGGGGGGGGGGGAGAGAGAGAGAGAGAGAGAGAGAGAGAGAGAGAGAGAATGTGTGTGTGAAAAGAATGAGGGAGAAAAGAAAAGATGATAATGATTATGATAATAATAATAATAATGGTACATTACAATTGCCGCAGACTGTGCACTAACGTCATACATAGGTGCACAGTGTCTGAGCTTTTCTCTCTTTTTTACGGGTTGATAACCCTGGCTGGTATGGGCATAGTCTTAATTTTCGGCCACTGGAGTTATCCTATATGGTTACCAATTTATAAAGGCATGTCAGCTCCTTTAACACATACATAGATAAGTTTCCTCTCATAACAAAGTGCTTGCTGTAAGCGCATAGTCCCATTATTGCCACTCAGTATCTACCCAGTGTTTAGCTTGCAAACTATGTGCGCACAGCTCAATGTCCGTTACCATCCCTACTTGCTTTCACATGTTTAAAACAAAGTCAGAAGCCCGTGTCGTGCGATCACATAGTCTAAACTGCACAAAATTCATGAAGCTCTTGTTCAGGGGCGTGATCCTTTGTGAAATCTTCAATGCGGTGACAACTGGTTTCCATACAAGTGGTCCGAGGTATGTATTTCGACTCTTCGCACGCACTTATTCAGTTGGGACACCAGCCATACACCCGAAAAGGTAAGTTTCTTGCTGCTTCTACAACATCGTCGAGCACAGAAAATTCATGTTACACGAAGTATTGTTATTTTTAGCTCATCACACGCACAGCCACATATCTCACATGCACACTTAATGCTTTGCAGGCAGGTTTAGTATGTTTTTGCACTTTGTTTTTGAGTCTCTTTTATACTGTTGCATTACACAAAATTTCTGTATTGTCCTTTCTGTAAACTATACACACGAAAGAAAATACAAAAATAAACTTATCCTATTCATTTGCTGACATGCCATTATCATTGCTTATATACATTACACCTGATTGTCATTTTGTTTAGTACATTTTGTTAAATGACAATTTGTTCAATTCCAATTATATGAGTACACTTTTTACTCTCCCTTGGTTTTACATATCATTCATGCAATAATATATTCATTTTCGTTTAATGCATAAATTGACACACATGTCATTGCAATTCACAGTGACTTCTTGTCAGACCATATTTATCAATTTCAAAGAATTAAAGAAGTAAACAATAGTCGCTACAACAGATTCTACGTGCTGCTTAAATAACTACATGTGGCCTCTCTAGCCTTCTCCAGGAAGGATGTACACACTACAGGGTTGAGAAAATTTGATGGAAAGGCATTTATGTGCTCAGTTACGTCTCATTACTAGACTTAATTGTGATCCCAAGAACAAAATAAGTTTGTTGTTTGCAATGCAAACCTGATGATACCAATCACATTGAATACGTGTACAGTGTTAAGGTGCAGCTCATTATCTAATTGTTATGTTCATTGTATAAAAGATAACCATTTCATATGCAGAGGCATACAGAGTTGTATCATCAATACCAAATGTCATGTACAATGAGCATAAAAGAGTGTTTACATAAGTAACAAATGTGCAAAAAAAGTTCAATGTAAATCAGGTGTTTAATGCTTTCACGGGTAGTTGACACTCACCGTAGCTAGGTTTCGTCCCCTTGATTAAGTGTGCCACCTTAGTTCAGCATCATGATATGCGATGTACTGCAATTGTATTCTTCTACACATATTTTCACACAATCACATTCATACATATCATAAACTTGCAACTAAATTTAAGTGCAGTGCAGTCCTTTCTCATGTTTATATGTACCTAACATTCGACAAGCATTTATCTTTCTTCACTTTAGAACGTATCGATGCATCGTTCCCTAGAAGACAGAAACTTATTACTAACTTAAAACTAAATCTTCAAGGATAAGTGTACAGTGGCTTGGTGGTCACTTACCTCTTTCATATATTCAACCAAGTATTTATTTACTTCAGTGTGCAGCCGTGCTCTTGACAAACTCATTTAATGTCATGTATGTGTCTCTACTAACATAAATCTGAAAGAAGGTGTATTATAGGCTTGATGTGACCACTTATTCAGTTTGCCACTCATATTCTACTCGCTTGTTTACCTGCAGCAAGTTTTCTGATCCCTCAATTATAATTAGTGCATGTTCTTTCCACACTTAAAAACTTCAGTAAATATTTCGTTTAGGATCCCTTTCTGTGGGTATAATCCCTTAGCTAATCCTTGTTTGTGTGTATTGTGTAGATAGTTTTAGTTGCAGTATAGACTCTCCCTTAATTTTCTATGTCCCCGTTTATGCAATGGGCTTTAAAAATGCTAGTGCAGCCTATAGCTCATAGAGTTAGTTTGTTTTGGGCACTCCAACACTTTCAGCTGTGTCTGCCTGGTGCACACGTACTCGCAGTTTGTTGACTAGGTTTCTCCTCAATGCGCATGCACTGCGTCACACTCTTACCACTAACGTCATGGAGAGTTGCGTATTGCATTGCGCGCTAACGTGCGTTTCACAAGTTTGTTTATTCATTTACAACTGGGCTACGTGCAAGGCGAAGCATTGTGTTTGAAGATCGTCATCTGAGTGGTCAGTGCGACAGAATGTGAATCCTAAGGGGCCAGGTTCGATTCCTGGCTGGGTCGGAAATTTTCTCTGCTCAGGGACTGGGTGTTGTATTGTCCAAATCATCATTTCAACCCCATCGACATGCAAGTCGTCGAAGTGGTGTCAAATCGAAAGACTTGCACCCGATGAATGGCCTACCCGACGGGAGGCCTTAGTCACATTTACATTTAACTCTAGACACACAAGAGTAAAATTCTTCCCTGTTAACATTCACATACCTTATCATTTATACATTTGACATATAAGACAAAACAAACAAAAATTTTCCATACCAACTAACAACATAAATTCTGGAATGTGATTTTCCAGCATTCTAAATCTAATATTATTATACACATATGCAACTTAGAGGGATCTAATAAAGCAAGTGTTGATCAAGTTCATACCCCTACTCCCCTTCAGAATCACAGAACAGGGGCCTACTGTGACTGGTTCAAGTTTTCCAGCGTCGCCATGGCACCGATTTCTAGGTTAGGCGTAACTTCCACTATGTTGATCATTGGTGTTTGGTTACACCAATTAGTGTTGCGAGAGGTTCTCAACTGAAATTCTATTTGCCTCTGTTATTCAGCATACGTGCGTTACTTTTCTGGCCAAATTTATCAGTCTGTGGGTTATTCGGTTGTCTATTATTGTTTTGCATTTGCCAAGTGACTGGCTGATTATTGCCAGTAGCTTGTGTCTGCACATATTGTATAGGCTGGCTATACACTACTTGCCCATTGAAACTATTTCTGCTAAATTTTTGCCCATTTCTTTTCTATTCACCTTCATATTTATGGCTTTCTCCATTGCCATTGTGATTACTGTTACTATTACCACAGGTCTGTGTGGGGTAAAGTTGCCATCTGTGTTGTACAGTGAATCTGTTGTTCGCTTGTTGGTCCATAAATTTCTATTCCCTAATGTGGGCAGGAAGACGCCTCTTTAAATTTTCAGCACATCTACTTGAGATACCGGATTTGTCCAGTATCTGATTTTATTCAAATATATTTCAAAATAGTCCCTTAAGCTTCTATACTTGCTACTGAACGAAGCTGGATTGAATACGTCTGAACCTCTCTTGTATGGCCTCAGACCAATACTGATCCAGAAATGCTCTCTCAAACTGTTGATAATAGTAGCAATGTTCCACCACATCCACAACCCATAGCAGAACATCACCCTGTGTGTATCCAACAACAAATATAATTTTCTGGGTTTCGGTCCAGGTCCAGGGTGAAACATTTCGAAATGCTCTGATAAAGACCACAGGGTGTGTTCTTTCCCTTTAGAAGTAAATATCGGGTATTGTCAATGCCTAAGTAATCCCTCATCTGCCACTAATGTTGACAAATACGCTGCGGTCAGTGACAGGTGTGTTAATGTTCACTTGTGGGGTAGGACGTGGCAAATGCACTTCCTCGACAGGTTCAACTGCCAGCAAATGATATTGCATTGTGCAACCTTTGCTATTTCCCTTCAACAGACTAACCGCATATTGTGGGTAACCAGTGAAGGTTTCTAACTTCTCTCAAAACATAGGTTTGTTTTGTCATGTGTTGTTTTGGAATGTTAGCAGTTTTAGCAACATTGCCTCGTAGCCTTTCCTCTACTTCCTTAAAACCAGAGTATTTTAGCTAGAAGTTGACTTACTTTCTCTTTTACAGCTGCTTCTACAGTATCTACATAAATTTTGCATTCTGACACTACCTCTTCAGCAATCGTGTTGCCCTTACCCAGCTTCAACTTTTTCAGTTATTTCGTTTACATCTGCACAAAACTTATCTCTCTCTTTTTTTTTGCAAATTCTGTCTCTAAACTTAACTGATCTACTCTTAGACTCAACTTGTGTATTTCTTTAGGTAGGTTTTCACATATGTCTTGCAGCTCACTGATTGCATTCATCACATTTTTTGTCCAACGCATCCACTTGGGATTGCGTCTCCTGAATTTGAGAATATGCTTCACTAAGAATTTGCAACTCACCTGCAAGTTGTTCCTATTTACAATCTATGGATGTTACCTTTTCCGTAAACGTTTTTATATAGCGGGACATGACGGTAATGATTTCTTGTTTTAGTTATTTACCGAACACTGTCAACTTCTCGGAAGTTCGTCAGATAACTCGGTGCATTTAGTTTTGCTCACTTCACTGAACGGTTGAATAATACTATTCTTGAAATCATTAAATGTCTGATTTTGCTGTGTAAATTGTTGCCCTATAATTTCCTGATGTTTTGTGAACTGCTGTCCTGTTTTCCTGAAGTCTTGTGAACTGCTGTGTTACACTCTTAAGCTGTTGTTACACTTTCCGGAAATGCCTGTTTTTTGTAAGCTGTTGTCTTATTAGTTGCACGAGTTGTGTCAAATTGTGGGAGTCACTAGTATTTACACTGCTTTTTCGAGCTGTTTCCTGCTCTTTCGCTCACGAGGTCATGAGCAAATAAAGGAATTTTCGCTGTCACGCGCTTCAGTTTCACTATTTGAAAAAATGTCTCCCAGCCATAACTGAGAAATTGTCTCCTGGATTGTCATAGTAGTGACATCATGATTAGTTATATTACCAGTGTCATCATTTTTTTAATAGTGGGACACCAACCTGGTTGTTTTGGTAGCCATCGGCCACTTCACGAGTTGGCACCTTACTTTCAATTGTTGCCAAGCTCAGATTTCTGGCATCTTGTAATGAGTTTTCAACCATGGCAATTTCCTTTGACTGCATTATGAACAGTGTTTAACAAAATTACGAAAAAAAAAGATTTTCAAAAACGAAATTTTGTTTGTATCGGTACTTTTCAATTAAAGCAGTTTTATGTGTATATTCATAAAAGAACCTGATATTCTTTGATGCAATCTTACAGAAATTGAATAAATTATACTGCACTTTATACAAATACACATCATACAAGCTTTCGTCTTTCCTATACATATGCACTTTCTGTGAAGGATATTGGTTCAAATGGCTCTGAGCACAATGGGACTTCCCAACATCTGTGGTCATCAGTCCCCTAGAACTTAGAACTACTTGAACCTAACTAACCTAAGGACATCACACACATCCATGCCCGAGGCAGGATTCGAACCTGCGACCGTAGCAGTCAGGCGGTTCCGGACTGAGCGCCTAGAACCGCTAAACCGCCGCGGCCGGCTGTGAAGGATATTAATTGGAAGGAAAAGAGATTATTTACTGTGAGAGAGACGGCACCAAGTGTAGCCATATAAGCATACAGCTTCCTACCTTAACCGCTGAATGTGCATTCCCAGAGCGTCTCATTTGTAGGCAGTATCTCAACACTTGAAAGGTCTGTCCATATTCCCCTTGATGGCATCCTTTGAACGGTCACCACTAAATATTGGCGGGGGAATAAAATAAGGCGGTGTGCATAAAATATAATATATAGTGGAAACTCATCAAAAATTGGTGCTTAAATAATTAAAAAGGAATTTTGAAACAACAATTGAAATAAATTGTAAGGTACACACAACCTGAGTGAACTTTAACTGGCATTAATATCAACAGACCTTCAACATTCAATACATCTTAATATCAACAGTCACCATTTAAATTTATGTACTTCCCATTATCGCCACTGTGCACAGAGCTGGTTATGACAATCGCCCCTCCACTGCTCATGCAACTTCCTCTTGTTTGCTTCAATCCTCTTGATGCAGGATTCTCGGCATGGGTGAAACGACGTACAGATGGTTCTTTAATAAACTTCTGTCTCACAAATAATGTTTATAACACTTCTTTAATGTCTGATTCAAATGGTGGGTTCCACGACCGTGGTACTTGATCGTCGGGAGTATGCAGCTGAGGGACTGCGTCAGCTTTCAGACAACACCACACACAAAGTTTGCCAAGGTAATCCCATTCCTGATGTCCAGGCGGAGCTTTAAGGAATCCTCAGAACCTTAGGCCCCCTACAAAACCTTTCACGTGACTCCATCAACCTCCTGACCCCACCGACACCCCGCACCCCTACCTTCTTCCTAAAATTCACAAACCCAATCATCCCAGCCGCCCCATTGTAGCTGGTTACCAAGCCCCCACATAACGTATCTCTGCCTACGTAGATCAACACCTTCAACCCATTACATGCAGTTTCCCATCCTTCATCAAAGACACCAACCACTTTCTCGAACGCCTGGAATCCTTACCCAATCTATTACCCCCGGAAACCATCCTTGTAACCATTGATGCCACTTCCTTATACACAAATATTCCGCACGTCCAGGGCCTCGCTGCAATGGAGCACTTCCTTTCACGCTGATCACCTGCCACCCCACCTAAAACCTCTTTCCTCATTACCTTAGCCAGCTTCATCCTGACCCGCAACTTCTTCACTTTTGATGGCCAGACATACCAACAATTAAAGGGAACAGCCATGGGTACCAGGATGGCCCCCTCGTACGCCAACCTATTCATGGGTCGCTTAGAGGAAGCCTTCTTGGTTACCCAGGCCTGCCAACCCAAAGTTTGGTACAGATTTATTGATGACATCTTCATGATCTGGACTCACAGTGAAGAAGAACTCCAGAATATCCTCTCCAACCTCAACTCCTTTGGTTCCATCAGATTCACCTGGTCCTACTCCAAATCCCATGCCACTTTCCTTGACGTTGACCTCCATCTGTCCAATTGCCAGCTTCACACGCCTGTCCACATCAAACCCACCAACAAGCAACAGTACCTCCATTATGACAGCTGCCACCCATTCCACATCAAACGGTCTCTTCCCTACAGCCTAGATCTTCGTGGCAAACGAATCTGCTCCAGTCCGGAATCCCTGAACCATTACACCAACAACCTGAAAACAGCTTTCACATCCCGCAACTACCCTCCCGACCTGGTACAGAAGCAAATAACCAGAACCACTTCCTCATCCCCTCAAACCCAGAACCTCCCAAAGAAGAACCACAAAAGTGCCCCACTTGTGACAGGATACTTTCCGGGACTGGATCAGATTCTGAATGTGGCTCTCCAGCAGGGATACAACTTCCTCAAATCCTGCCCTGAAATGAGATCCATCCTTCATGAAATCCTCCCCACTCCACCAAGAGTGTCTTTCCGCTGTCCACCTAACCTTCGTAACCTCTTAGTTCATCCCTATGAAATCCCCAAACCACCTTCCTTACCCTCTGGCTCCTACCCCTGTAACCGCCCCCGGTGTAAAACCTGTCCAATGCACCCTCCCACCACCACCTACTCCAGTCCTGTAACCCGGAAGGTGTACACGATCAAAGGCAGAGCCACGTGTGAAAGCACCCACGTGATTTACCAACTGACCTGCCTACAATGTGAAGCTTTCTATGTGGGAATGACCAGCAACAAACTGTCCATTCGCATGAATGGACACAGGCAGACAGTGTTTGTTGGTAATGAGGATCACCCTGTGGCTAAACATGCCTTGGTGCATGGCCAGCACATCTTGGCACAGTGTTACACCATCCGGGTTATCTGGATACTTCCCACTAACACCAACCTGTCAGAACTCCGGAGATGGGAACTTGCCTTTCAGTATATCCTCTCTTCTCGTTACCTGCCAGGCCTCAATCTCCGCTAATTTCAATTTGCCGCCGCTCATACCTCACCTGTCTTTGAATAACATCTTTGCCTCTGTACTTCTGCCTTGACTGACACCTCTGCCCAAACTCTTTGCCTTTACAAATGTCTGCTTGTGTCTGTGTATGCGCGGATGTGTGTGTGTGTGTGTGTGTGTGTGTGTGTGTGTGTGTGTGTGTGTGTGTATACCTGTCCCTTTTTTCCCCCCTAAGGTAAGTCTTTCCGCTCCCGGGATTGGAATGACTCCTTACCCTCTCCCTTAAAACCCACATCCTTTCGTCTTTCCCTCTTTCCTGACGAAGCAACCATTGGTTGCGAAAGCTAGAATTTTGTGTGTATGTATGTGTGTGTTTGTGTTTCTATCGACCAGCCAGTGCTTTCGTATGGTAAGTCACATCATCTGTGTTTTTAAATATATTTTTCCCACGTGGAATGTTTCCCTCTATTATATTCATATCTTATATATATCTGTGTGTGTGTGTGTGTGTGTGTGTGTGTTTGTGTGTGTGTGTAAAGAAAAGAATGAGGGAGAAAATAATAATAATAATAATAATAATAATATACATTATAGTGGGAAGCTTCATTCTCCTGTTTGTGGAGGAGGGACGTAGCTGAAAAGGAGGCTGATGCCAATGCCATTGCGAAATGGATCATAAGAACTGATGGATCCGTACACAGGCGAGCTGGAGGGGCAAGGCCCAGAAAGGAAGACTGCCGCTGACAACCCTGGAGAGTGCAGAGTGTAGACCACACCCATGATGAAGGGACAGAAGAACCTAGGGAGAGATGGCATTCCTAACATACTCACTTGCTCTGTTTGATTAAGTGATGGGCTTTGGCATGAAAACTTTTAAAACTAAGAAGACCAGCAGAGGACATATGCTGCTTAAGATGTTGCAAGATGCAGTGGCAATCACGGATAGAATTGGCAATGGCTGTGCTCCACCATGAAACTGGCAGGCACCAGGTGGTCTCGTCAAGCAGGGAACGGCAATGCCAGCTGTGCAAATTGTTTTATCAAACAGATCACTAACAATTTCATCAATACAACCTAACAAAGAAGGTACAAACACGACCTGGGAGGTATATAGAGGTCAATCAGCACAATGGAAAGCGCACTGGGGTAACCTCGTCATCAGATTGGAAGCGAGTTAGAGAATTAACGGGAAATGATCACTACTGCAGAGGTCATTGTGTGGCAACTAGTGTAAGGAAGGACAAACGGGAGAGTAAGTGAATGGAAGATCAGTGGCAGAGGTAGTGCCATAGGCAACACTAAAACGAGTAGCTGAACCACCGTCAAGAAGGCACAGTTAGTGGTCCGCAAGAATTATGTCAATGAGGAGACCCCAGCTACATGAAAAAGAACTGCACCAAAAACGGTGATTGGCATTAAATCCCCAAGGAGAAGGAGGGCAGTTACGGCAGTGGGTGTAGTTGGTGGCCTGACATGGGGGAGATAGAGTTTGCAAACTATGATCACAGAGTCCAGGATCTGGATGGCAACTGCTTCCAATCTGAAACGAAGTGGGAGAAATGTACTATCATCATCATCTGTATGGACAAACATGCAAATGCCACCAGAAGCCCTCAAAGGGCCAGCCAGGTTCCAACACAATGCATGGAACCCACAAAGGGTCAGTGAGTGTGCATCAGAAAAATGAGGTTCCGTAACAACACAAGCTGACAAGTAAAAAGAACTAACGGATTACAATTTCATTGAATAAGCACTCAACGGGGATCCAAATGGCAGGCAGAGAAACTGGAGTCATCACACCATCAAGTCACCAACAAGAATGGGGCGACATCTGCAAATAAGAGGTCATACTCAGGTTGTGATAAGGAGATGGCATCTTCAGGGCCACTGGAGGGGCCTGGTCTTGAAACTTATGTTTCTTCTCCTCTTCCGTTGGTCGAGAAGGGAAGAGCATGGAGAGAGAGCAGACATCTGCAAGATCTGGAGCGCGCGCACTGGTTTGGGTATGGGAACAACAATTGCTTCACGCCTGCATGTGGGAACATGACCTTCAGTCCAGATGCGATTATAGGCGTGAAGAAGAAAGCCTTTACCTGCAGGAGAAAGGTTGTTCAGCATCTGAATATGGATACCATTGGGCCCCGAAGCAGAGGATTGGGACCGGGCGAGTGCACTTTCGAGTTACCGCATGAAGGTGGCATTGTAACTTTCACGATTCAAAGACTGGAAAGAAGGTGGTCGTGCCTCCTCTGCTTGTTTTTGGGGGAGGAAGGCAGGGTGATAATGGGCAGCTCGAAACCTCCGCGAAAAAGCGGCCGAAGGCATTTGAGACATTCTCAGGATCCACAAGGACTTCATTCGCTACAGTCAGGCCAGAAATCGGGGAGTGGATCTTGGTGCCAGAGAGCCGGCGCAGGCCACCCCAGACAACTGAAGGAGTAAAACTGTTGAATGAGCTGGTGAAAGCCACCCAGCAAGCCTTTTTGCTTTCTTTGATAACACGACGACATTGTGCACGGGGTCATTTGTAACTGATACAGTTCGCCATCATAGGGTGGCGTTAGAAGGTGAGTAAAGCATGTCGCCGAGCACGAATAGCGTCCCTGCATGCTGTAGTCCACCAGGGGACTGGGACTCGACACGGAGAAGAGGAAGTACGAGGGATGGAATATTCAGCAGCAGTGAGAATAACGTCCGTGAGGTATGCGACCTGACTATCGCAGCTGGAGAAGTTTCGATCATGGAAGGTCGCCAGGGAGGTGAAAAGCCCCCAGACGGCTTTGGAAATGTTCCAGCTAGTGGAACGTGGAGAAGGGGTGTGATACAGGAGATGGATTGCACAGGGGAAATCGTCGCTCGAGTATGTGTCAGACAGAGCATACCAATCGAACTGACGTGCAAGTTGGATAGTGGATATTGAGAGGTCCAAGTGGGAATAGGTATGCGTTGCGCCCAAAAGGAAGGTAGGTGCACCAGTATTTAAGCAGACTAGATTGAGATGGTTGAGAAAGTCTGCCAAGAGGGAGCCTCTCATGCAGGATGCTGGAGAGCCCCAAAGGGGATGGTGGGCATTAAAGTCTCCAATCAACAAAAATGGTGCAGGAAGCTGAGCAATCAGTTGTATCATGTCTCCCCTAGTAAAGGCAGACGATGATGGAGTGTAAACCGTACAAATGGAAAATGCGAAAGTGGGGAGAGTAATTCGGACGGCAACTGCCTGCAGATCTATGTGCAATGTGATTGGATCGTAGTAGACATCGTCGCGAACCAGCAACATGACCCCTCCATGAGCCGGAATAGCTGCCACAGGGGGTAGATCAAAACGCATGGAGGTATAGTGTGCCAGGTCAATACGATCGCATGGGCGTAACTTCGTTTCTTGGAGACCTACGACAAGCGGGCAGTGCATTCGAAGGAGCCTTTTGGTTCCTCTCAGTTGGACCGAATGCCACAAATATTCCATTGAAGAAGTACCATTATGAAAATGAAAAGAAGAAGAAACAAGAAATGGACACCTCGATGGCCGCTGAGGGCCTGGCTTAAAGGGAGCACTGCTGCTGCAATCGATAGGTGGTGAGTCATGGTCCATCAACTCAACAGTTGCGTCTGCCACCTTCCCAAAAAGCTGGTTAGGAGGGGCAGTTTCCTCCACCGGTGAAAGGCCAGATGATCGGCAACCAGCGGTGCAGCCTGGCGAAACTGAAGATGGCCGGGGACGGCAACCGCTGGGTGGCGCAGGAGGAGGAGGAGGAGGAGGAGGAGGAGGAGGATATTAGTGTTTAACGTCCCGTCGACAACGAGGTCATTAGGGACGGAGCGCAAGCTCGGTGAGGGAAGGATGGGGAAGGAAATCGGCCGTGCCCTTTCAAAGGAACCATCCCGGCATTTGCCTGAAGCGATTTAGGGAAATCACGGAAAACCTAAATCAGGATGGCCGAAGACGGGATTGAACCGTCGTCCTCCCGAATGCGCAGGAGAAGAAACGCGCCTTGGCAGAGATGGAGAACTCTTTTTCTATAAGCCTTCTTTGAAGAATTACGTTTTGTCGAAAGAACAGTTGATGGTTGTGAAGTTTGTGTAGGCAAGAAATCTTCGCTTTGAAGGTCCGAGCATCTGATTTAGAGGTCCTCGTATTAGCAGTAGCAGATGATGATGTGTGAGTCTTAGGGTTGGTGGGAGGAAGAGGAGACGTTGATAGGGCGATCTTAGCACTGGCCGATCTGACGACCAAATCGCTAAATGTTAGATCGCATGTCTGTGTAGCTACCTCCCTTGTAGGCCGAGGAGAGGCGAGAATGGTACTGTATTTACCTGAAGGAAGCACAGTGGGCTTTCTGCTATTGAATAACTTGCGAGCAGCCGAGGTTGACACCTCTCTTTCACTCGAATTTCCTGTATACTTTTCTCATCTTTGTAGACGGGGCACTCGTGAGAGGAGGCAGCATGGTCACCCATGCAGTTGATGCAACGAGGGGACGGAGATGGACAGTCACCCTCATGGCTGTCCCTGCCACAGGTAACACATTTAGCCGCACTTGAACAAGACTGCCGTGTATGGTTAAACCGCTGACATTGGTAACACCTTGTAGGGCTGGGTACATACGGCCGAACAGAAATGATCTCATAACCCGCTTTAATCCGTGAAGGCAATTGCACATTGTCGAATGTCAGGAATATGGTTCGGGTCGGTATGAGGTCCTTGTCGACCCTTTTCACGACCCGGTGGAAGGCCGTCACTCCCTGAGCAGAGGGGAAAGACAGAATCTCCTCATCAGTTAGACCGTTGAGTGAGCTGGTATACACCACGCCACATGACGAACTCACAAGGTGCGGTGGGCCTCCACCCGTACAGGAAGTGTATATAAGAGAGTGGCTCGAAGTAATTTTTGGGCCTGGAAGGCGCTCTCTGTCTCCAACAAAAAGGTACCGTTGCACAACCAAGTATAAGATTTCACTGGTTCTGCAATCGCATCTACACCATTCTGAATGACGAAAGGATTGACTGTTGAGAAATCGTGACCGTCAGATCTTGTGACAACAAGAAACTTCGGTGCTGGTGGTAGAATTTTCGGAACAGGAGTTTCATCTAGCTTTCTTTTTTGGGCAGAAGAAGAAGAGAAATCCATTGTGGATGAATCCCCCACGATTTCCAGCCTCTCCGATGGCGTGCTCCTTCCTTGTGGGGGCCCTCTCAGAGGGCACTCCCACCATAGGAGATTGTTCACACCTCAGGTCACACATCCCGAGAAACGAACGGAGGGACCAATCGGCACGTTTGGAAGGTAACAGCTCAGGCAATCACCTGGCCTTTACCAGGGGGTACGTGTGTGCCTTACTTGTCTACCCAGGGTGGGGAATTAAGCGTTACCCTGTCACCGGCTACGCGTGGGCTGGCCTTCAGACACGCACAGGAAGGAAAGAAGAGAGGAAAGGGAGAGAGGGATAGAAGAAAGAATCTCAAACGCTGAAGCGGATAATAAGACACGGAAAAGAAGACAAGGAGAATAGGGCAAGGAGAATGAGGCAGAGAGAGAAGTAAGGGCATGAAAGCAAGGAGAAGAGTGAACGTAGGGAAAGACCAATAGAGGAAGGAGAGAAAAACAAAGGAAATAGGATCTTGGAGTTTTCAAACGTCCGTCTGCGGACGAAGGCTCGATACATTACTCCCAAGAAGAGACAGTGTGAAGAGGAGGTAAAGGAGGGGGAGGGTGGGGGGGAGGATTGGGGATGAGGAGGGATGGGGAAGGGGGGGGTAGGGTAGGGCAGCCCGGAAAGGAAGGAGAACTGCACTAGCTCGGGGCCCCGTACTCACCACGCACATATCCACAAAAGAGTTGTGGACCCCCTGGGAGGTAGTATTTATCTGCGATCGAATCCTCAACCACAGTAGACACAGATGAAAGATCTCAGCCGTAATACGTTTAGACTGTAGCACCATATATAAAACTTTTTCATTCAAGATCCAAATCGTTGACATATCATATAGGGAAGTAGGTTACTTAATCATTTGGCTCTATAGGAGCGAGCTATAACCACGTTCTGTTTATCTTCTTATTCTTCGAAACTCTCAGAATCAATTTTTCAGGTGTTTTTATAGATGTATTAGTACGATGTGGTACTAAACACTATTCCTAACTCATCTGACGAAATGTAAAACCTATAACACGATGTCAGTGTGAATGAGAATAAGATGACTTTAACACGGCATTTACGACAATCTGCAGAATACAGCCAAATACGCTATCGTTATTATGCATGCAGGCATGGAAACATGTGATCAGAGAAACTGTAAAAAATTTATGTTCATCAGCTGAGAATCATCGAAATGGATATACTGCACCTGATACTGTTACAGAGGAAGCAAGGGCGATGAAGGCAGGCGTGTCAGCTTAATGGAATGCGGCGTCATGTGTGATGGCAACGTAAATGCAATTTTCGGTACTTGGAAGAATAGTGCACCTGTGTCGTCTGCTAGCACCTGTGTCGTCTGCTAGCCGCTTTGTGTTTGTGGTGCAGTGTGCATGCGTGGATCTACGATCGCTTGCTTTTGATAGGCATGCGCGACACAAACCGACAAAAGCGCTTCAGTTCTCTAAACCCAAATGGTATTGCTACCAAAATGCATACTGAATAATGCAGGGACTCTAATTCAAGTACTAGACCGTTCAGTGCTCTTGAGTACCGAAATAATTGCCGCAATGGCAGAAAGATACAGAATACGCAGGCGGCAGTGAGAGGGGTCCCCAGAGGGAGCCCCCTTACCGCCAGGCACCAAAGGGGGACACTTCTCCGAAAGGGGAAGTGGAGTGGCATCTAGAAAGGAGGGTGTGGAACCTATGGGTATGGGGAGAAGAGGGGACCAGATGGGAGAAGGAGAAAGAAGGATGGAGAAAGAATACGACAGAGTCAAAGTTAAATGTCATCGACACAGGGTGAAGAAGGCCATATTTCTGATGAGCCTCAGTATAGGATAAACAATCAAGGTACCTATACTCCTATATCTTCTTCTCCTTATAAAACAGGCAATCTGGAGAGTGATAGTCATGACAATTAACACATAGGGGGCATGTGGTGTGGGTGTCCACATTCGCCACATAGAGGATCCTCCATACAGAGGGAAGACGTGCCAGAAACGCGAACACTGAAAACGCAGCATGAGTGGCAGGGCTTACAGGTTCCATCACACCAATACTGACCTCCCCTGGGAGCATATCCTCCTCAAATGTAAGAATACAGATGCCAGTATCAATGCGATTGGCCTTACAATACCTCTGAACTTGCAGAATATGATGAACATCCCACCGTTCCAGATTGGCCCAAGTTCCTTATTAGTTTGAATGATGAGGTCCCTATGAAAAATGGCTCCCTGAACCATATTCAAAACTGGTGAGGAGTAATGGACCCCAGGAGGTTGTCAAGATGGTTACAAGCACAGAGAGCTGCAGATTGGGTGTCAGAAGAAGTTTTGATCAACAGTAAACCCAACTGCATCTTACTGAAGGACTCCGCTTCGCCAAACTTGTCTTCGATATTGTCTGCAAAAAATAACAGCTTGTAGTGGTGAGTGTCCCCATGAGTCACAGGTATGGGGAAAGCTTTTCATCCCAAGCAGGCATGCCCGGCCCTTCTCCCAGCCACAGAAGGGAAGGCTGGGGGCCATAAGAAGTATCATTAAATGATCCATTACCACCGGAAGAGATGGTCATAGAAGAATGGCCAGCTTTTCGAAGCTTAATGCATTTCATACACAAAGCACCCATTCTGATACCACCCAATCCAATCAGGAGCTCACCCTGTGTGTGCCACCCAGCCACAGCAAGGACTGCCTGCCATGGTGGCTGTTGCTGAGAGTTCTGGTGCTCCATAATGACAAGCATCCACTCTAGGCATATACAGGAAGGCAACAGCTCAGGTATCAGAAGTGTGATGCCTGTGTCAACAGGGGGCTCAGCAAAATGGGCATATAACAGCCCACCACACAGACAGTCTGCAGGGGCTGGTGACCTAGCGGGGCAGAGGGGGTGGAGGTGAGAGGGGGCACTGGGTGGGGAAGGAGGAGAGGGAGAGGAATCCACACTGTAGATGCCAGGGGGGAATTGTTCTCCAAATGCCTCATACCCTGGACAAAATTTAGGAAATGGATGTCAAATGCCAAGGGGAATCAAAATGCCAAAAAAAGAAAGGTCAGAAAGAAAAGGCGAGAGCAACAAAAACCAGTAGGAATACAAGAAACCAGGTTGATAAGCTGACATAAGTAAGAACACTGTGTGAGGGTTAGGAGGGGCTGTTTTCTCACCTCCCACCTAACTGTCATAGTACTTAATAGTGGATCCTGATGCAGTTTGGAATTCCTGTGTGATGGTCTGGAGAGATGTCTGCTTATTACACGTTACGACCCTCTTCAACTGTCGGCAGTCTCTGTCAGTCAACAGACTCGGTCGGCCTGTACGCTTTTGTGCTGTACATGTCCCTTCACGTTTCCACTTTACTATCACATCGGAAACAGTGAACCTAGGGATGTTTAAGAGTGTGGAAATCTCGCGTACGGACATATGACACCCCATCACCTGACCATTTTCGAAGTCCACGAGTTCTTCGGAGCGCCCATTCTGCTCTCTCACAATGTCTAATGACTACTGAGGTTGCTGATATGGAGTACCTGGCAGTAGGTAGCAGCACAATGCACCTAATATGAAAAACGTATGTTTTTGGGGGTGTCCAGATACTTTTGATCACAGTGTATGAAGTCAGGTTTTAGACAGACAGACAGTGCTATTGTCACATTGAATGCTTCAAACATTAGTCATCCAAGTAACCTCTTACCAGAAACATTCACATATAGAGCATGCAGGCAATCATGGAAGGGTGGCACATCAGTCACATCCATGTGTGGATTTTCCCCTGTGCTGTGAGACCTCTGAAGACCTGCACCTACACGTTCAACAGAACACTTTCCTTAGGATTTATCACACTGCTAAAAGAGTGACACAATCTTCACATTTCTGCAAGGAGTGTCTCCAGCAACATGCCCGAGGTCAACTTCAATTTAGTAGTTGAGGTTACGGTCGAAAGTTTTTCTGGTGCCTCCAAAAGTCCCAACACAATCTTTTTTACCAATACTTTTCCCCGATGATCTAAACCACAGGTGACTGCACTCAGCCTTGTCTTTGGCTTCAAAATACTGGTGACTTCACATTCACTAACTGACAGTTATGTACTAGTTCAGACATTCCCCTCTCATGATTACTGCCTAGTAAAAAGACCTTTTTAACCCCTCTGCCTATTACAAGTCTAAATGTGCTTGCACTTTTTTGCCTGCCTCGCCTGAGTGTCCCTGAGTTCTTAGGGAGGCTGACCATTTGTCCATTCTACAGAGCAGTGACAACACCTGGAAACAGTACTGTCTTTAGAATCATGGAGGGATAGGTACAATTACTACAGCACTACCAATTGGCCACATTTCCATGCAAGATGATTGCTTCACAGTAGTCAATGTCAAAAAGGAATAGACTATCTTCACAATTTCAGTCCCTATCACTATTCTCTGATCGTTTTCACACTTGTCCATTGTGATCCCATTTATTAGTTTACGCAGTTTATTTAGTCTACACAGATTGTTTATCTATAACTGATAAAAGAATTGTTAATTACACAAATTTTGCAGTTTATTCAATAACAGAAACTGACATTTTGCTGAAGTAGTATGTGTGGGATATTTAAATGTTACTTAACTACCTGATGTTAAGTCAGTAACTTTTTTCAGCAACAGTTTATGTTTCTCGTCATGATTTACCCAGCATTGTAGCCACACAAGCACAAATAAAATGAACAAGTCCTTTAGTAAAATACAGTAAAGCAGTTATTTTAATCCTTTAAGCTGAAACTCAGATTTGGCTGAATTAATGTAAGACCGAATAAATGTTTTGTTTTCCCAAGGCCTGTTAATGTAGGCTTTGCTGAAATTGTGTGAAACTCTCTCTCAACCTGTTGGTCTAAGCGAACGAAGGCTGAGAAGAACGAGTTCAACCAGGCAAAGCAGTACAACTGGAAAAGATCACAATGCTAAAATTCTTAAAGATTCGGTTAGCAACACAGCTTTCACTACACAATGGCATATAGATGGGTGAAGTAATGCTAGAAATTGTGAAACAGAATACATCATCAAGATCAAGTAGTAAGGAAACCCAGTAACTTAAGGAATTTTGCATGTGCAGTGAATATTTTCTGCTAAATAAATCTTACTTTAAAGAAAAATGAGAGTTATATGAAGTTTCAAAAATTTTCTTATTGATAAGAAAGACAGGTTTGTATTAACTCCTTGAGAGTAACTTCCATGGTAACAGGAGTTGCAGAGGGCAAAAATTTTAAGTGAAGATAAAGATTGACACACATACAACAAGTAATTGAGGACACTAGGAGTAAAAGCTTCTCTGAAGGAAAGGAAATCACGATGGACCACATCAAAACAAATACTTATTTCATTGCTTTCAATGAAGTTTATTCTAAATTTTATTAATTCGGAATTTAAAATTTATCTTGCTGTTGATCACTGGCTCCTTTCAAAAATACCGGATACAACTATGAAAACTAAAATCAAGTTTTACCATATTTCATAAAATAAACAACACTGAAAGACAAATATCACATGGCGCTCTTTACAGTAAGATGGCCTAAACATAATTATTCACAAGTTCAATGTTAAAGAACGCAGAACACAACCTAGTAGATCCATGACACAAACAGCTTTTTCCTATGTCAAAACATAAAACTCACTGAGTACCTTTTAATTTTTTAAAAAAGGAGGAAAAGGTATTTTATTTAATCACCGCATCACATATTTTGCTTTCACAGAAAGATACACAAGTCTGAAATTGGTCATTTCATTGGCAGGAGCAACTACTGTTGCATTCCATTACATGAGGTAATACACTATATGGCGCTGTGTGAAACTGAAAGATTAACAAAACAAAAATCTTGACAGAATGAGAACAGAACAACTGCAATTTATGAAATTGCATGTTTGTGAGCAAATAATAGTACTAAGAAAGCACACAGTTACACAATAAATCCTTTGCATAAAAGACAACATCAGGACACACATCTGTACACTTTGTCACATTACAATAAAAGAAAAATGTACCAATATCACAGACACCCATTAAAATAAAAGTGCACCAATATTCTGAATGTTGCGAAAATTGTGTGGCTCGAATTATGTTTCTTCAAGCAGTTGGTACTAGAGTTCCAGCTGCTTCTCTGACTTACAAAAATAAAAATATTTCAGTAGAATGGCAGACACATTGTAATACACTCGACAAACTGAATTTATGAAGTGCAAATGAATCTTCTTTTTTTAACTTCTTGTATCTGTTGCAATACATCACTGTTTTTGAACATTAATAACCCTGTTTAACCCCACATTTATTAATGTAGAATCAATAGTTTCTCTTTAAAATTTAGAAGGTTCTGATAATTTCAGCTTACAGATCGAAAACTTCGGGATCATCTTACTGCCCAGATATACAGTATGGAGACTGTTGCATTCCTCTTCACAGACCTATAGTATATGACCTTCCATTTGGGTTATGCACTGGTCCAGGTGTTGGTTTTGTAACACACCATTCATACCACACACTTTTCTTGTTGGATAATCTCCAAAAATGGACTTCCAGTTGTTCACCAGCTCGGAGGTGCACCGGTTCCTGCATATTTATTTTGAAAAAAATAATTTTTTTTAGTCACTTCTTATATAGATCCACAATTATAACAACAAAAACTACATTATGCAATTACAGAAGCACAAGTAAAGATAACCTTCAATATTATAAATACACATAAAATGTCAACTTATTTCTTCATATTTAGGAATAGTTTCTTACACCATTCAATTGCAGAAGCCCAAAAAGTAGTAACTAAATTATGTCATATCCTTAACATTCTCCCTACTGTCCCTCGTAAAATAAAATTTCAGAGTGACATATGGACAAAACTGCAACTGTCAAAATTCCACATTTACAGCAACAAACATGACTTAGTTGAGTTCTTAGAACTTTCAGTGAACTGACTTATGGAATGGCAATGCGACAAAAAGTACTCCACAATTTCTTGCAAAACTTGAAATGATTAGTATGCTGCAAGAGCTTTTTCTGGGGTGACATAATTAATTCACAGCTATGCTGCCACAAAAGTAAGCCTTTATCACTGATCAACTATAAGTCACAGATTTCCATTCATTTATTTATTTATTTTGCTGCTTCAGGTTTCACATGAGTGGAGAGGTGTTGCAGAAACATAGTTAAATGGAGGAGGAGGAGAAAGAGGGAGAGGGGATGGGCTATATACTGATACAACAACTGAAAATGAGAAGCTATAAATCAATGGGAAGACTGTCATTTCAACACAATTACTGGGATGACAGACTTATTCCTTCACTTTGAGGTAAAAGAAATCTTAGCACTAAAACAGCGGAAGGGATCTACTCACATCTTTCATCTTTTATTTACACAATATAAAATCAGTTTTTAACATCTTTCCACCAAACTGCTTTACTCTTCCCTCATTTCTTCTTCTTTCGACAAAAGTGGGCAGCAATTTGCTTAATTCTCCTGGTTTCACAGAACTTTCATGAAGTATTGATGCAACAGCAGGAGGGATCAACTCCTTTTTACAATATTAATGTTCTCATAATTACAAATATATTCCATCACATTTTGTTTTCATCAGTCACTGCCTTGAATAATTATGTATGCACTGTTAGATAGGTTTCCCCTACAATGGGCATTGCAATGTAATTTATCAGCCAAATCCTTTTCCCACCAATAATACAAATTTTAAATTATGTCGTATTAACTTGGTCTTACTAGAGAACAGATATTGCATCTTCTGGAGAACTCAAGATACTGAATTAGAAACTGGCTGATTGGATTCAGCTGGTGATTGTCTGTGAGAGACAACTTATGAAGATAAGAGTTGTTACTGTCAGCAGATGATCTAATCTCAGTTCTTGTCACAAGCCTCAGGAGCAGCATTGCCAGGCATCCCATATATCCCAGGACATCTTGTATTTCTGGCATAATTTTAAATGTCCCGCCAGGACAGGCTCTGTCTCTTATTTCAACTGTGTTTGATTATTATTGTGAAATCTTTCACGGTACAGCTAAAAAGTACCTATTATCTATGCACGTACCAAATGAAGATACAACTAGCTTGGCTATCGGTCTATGATAGCATCGGGCAGGGCCGATCTTCACAGATTCCCACCCTCTCATGTGACGCTGCACGTTTCTGTTTGCCTTTATCCGTTTTTGTTTTACATTCTTCTATTTGTTTATTACTCATCTTTCTTTCTACAATTTTTGTTTAACATTTTTGTTCATTTGCTAACTCTTAAATGCTATGTCAATGCATATTAACAATAGTGGACAGATTTTTTAAAATTTCATTCTTGATTGTCATTCTATTCTTAAGTTCGTTCATTGTTTTGTGAAATCTGAACTGTTGAATGTGTTATGCTTGTGATTTATTTCTAAAACTATAGACACAATGAGTGATTTAAGTGACAGTGACACAGATAATTCTTCTAGAAGTGGTGGAATACCTGCTATGAAAGCCAATAGATTTACTAAGTACAATCCGATCTGGGAAAATAGGTATTCCCGGTTAAGGCAAGTACACGAAAACTCATACAACGCGTTTTGTTGCCTGTGCAATAAAGAATTCTCGTGTGCTGATGAAAAACAACAAGCACCTACTAAATCTCAAATACAACAGAGCATCAAGTACTTTGTCTAAATATGTGTCAAAGCTTGAACCATTTGCCTCAGAGACGAACAAAATTACTGGAGAACTTGCTTCTGTTTATCACATGGTAGAGAATTCTCTTAGTTACAATATTATGATTTGTTCACACAAATTATTACCTGTGTTTGTAATGATTCAAAAATCGCTCAATGTTTTAGCTGCTGAAGAACAAAAGCAGAGGTCACTGTATGCAGAGTACTGTTCAAAGAATCTGTTAAAAATATTTTAAAAACCATCCAAGGAAAAAATCTATACTAATCTACATCAACAAATGCAAGTAATTAAAAAAAAGAAAAATGATTCCAATTTGCTTACAATTCTATGATTATGATACTGGAGTGGTAAACACTCTACTGGAATTTGTAGACTGTAACAAAAAATGTGCATAATAAGTTTCTCAGTTTAATACAGACACACCAGAGAAGAATGGATTGTCTTTAAAAAGTTTTGGCACCCACCACTAATGTAAACTTCAGCAGAAACCATTCCATTTATACACTTCTTTTAGCTGAAAATGATAAAATTGTCAAAACTGGTTGGCCGTCCATATTCTCCACAATGCTACAAAATACAGTAGTGATAAACTGGAAGTGAATGTAGAAAGTTTGATACTGAAAATATGCAGACACATCAATAGATCTGTGAAACGAAGAGCAGACATTTAACTCCAATTTGCAATGAAAGAGATGCAATGGGAAGAAATAATAAAACATATTGCCATAAGAGTTTTATATCTTGGTCCTGCTGTCGAAAGACTGTTAAAAATATGGCCTGCACTAAAATCTCATTTTCTGGCATCCCGCAATGAATGTCCTCAGCTGTTAGAGAAGTTGATCGCATGAAAAGAAGACAACATAAAAACTTCAGTGTATTTGTCGTTTCTGCATAAGATTATGTTTTCAGTAGAAACAACAATGAAGAAGACGGAATCAGGTTCTCTCTCTGTAACTAAGAGGCATGCTGAAATGCACGGGATTTGCAAAAAGATTTAGCAAAGAGTAACAGCCAACTACTTCAGAAGTAAGACAAGAGAAATAACTGGTGAATTAAGCACTAACATTTTTCTACACTTCTACATCAATTTTGTAAGATATCTGTAACCACGATACGATTTATCAGACGACGACATCCTTTTGCAAGATGCTGTTTTTAAACTTAAAATCACCAATAATTTACAGCCATTTTCAAAAACCTGTGGAACTTTTAAGGGTCGATCAATGGAACACTGACTCCTTATACGAAGAATTTCAAATAATCAAAAGCAGCGTGAACTTGGCACAGTTGTTTGTGACAAAATAAGAGTGTGATTGAGAAATGGAAGAAAATCGTGGATCCCAAAAAGTTCACATCTTATCATTCATCTTTAGTATTCCTAGTTCCAATTGCTTCGTAGAAAGGGTTTTTCACACATGGCATTAAAATGGACTGATGCACAAAATAAATGTACCCTGAATTTGATAAAAAAATGGATTAGTGATTGTTTTCAACTACGATTATAAGTGTATTGGACTTTTTAAATATGTAAAATCAAGCAAACGTGCTTTAAAACTTACACATTCTTCATTAAAATAAATAATGGCCCATAAATTACAAAAATAATTCCGTTTCTCATTTGTTCTGGGCAAAAAAATGGAATCCCCCCTCAAACTGATCATTTGTCGCTTTCAGGGTATTAAAAACAAAAAAAAAAAATCTTCCACCTTTCTGCTTTCCCTTCTTTGCTTAGAACTGGGTTTCCATCTGAGCTCTTGATACTCATACAAGTCGTTCTCTTATCTCCAAAGGTCTCTTTAATTTTCCTGTAGGCAGTATCTATCTTACCCCTAGTGAGATAGGCCTCTACATCCTTACATTTGTCCTCTAGCCATCCCTGCTTAGCCATTTTGCACTTCCTGTCGATCTCATTTTTGAGACATTTGTATTCCTTTTTGCCTGCTTCATTTACTGCATTTTTATATTTTCTCCTTTCATCAATTAAATTCAATATTTCTTCTGTTACCCAAGGATTTCTACTAGCCCTCGTCTTTTTACCTACTTGATCCTCTGCTGCCTTCACTATTTCATGCCTCAAAGCTACCCATTCTTCTTCTACTGTATTTCTTTCCCCCATTCCTGTCAATTGTTCCCTTATGCTCCCCCTGAAACTCTGTACAACCTCTGGTTCTTTCAGTTTATCCAGGTCCCATCTCCTTAAATTCCCACCTTTTTGCAGTTTCTTCAGTTTTAATCTACTCATGGAGCATGAAATGTGATTCATGATTCTGATGCAGCATGTAACATGATTCATCTGAAAAGGCCACCTGTTGCCACTCAGTGGACGTTTTCCTAAAACTGGTTACGGTGAGATAAATGTACTAACCGACCTTTGATCACATGGAATGACCAAGTCCCAAGTTCAAGACCCAAAACCCAGAAATCAACTACCAAATCCACATATATAAACACTTAATGTAATTATTATTATGATGATGATGATGATTATGGATTTCTTAAAAACATAAGCAGTGATAATCAATTATTTGTACTTTATTTTTGAAATATATGTTAGAAAGACGATTTTGCACAAATAGATTTATATATTATAGCATTTTCATTGCTACATGTTGTTAGAGGTAACTCTTTGTCCTTGGGCAGTTCATAGTATGAGTTTGAAGTGAGAGTTTGGAGTACAAGTTGTGTGTGTTAACATGATTGTTGATTTTAATTTGTAGTGTAAAGTGAAATAACTGAAAATATATCAATTCAACAACAGAAACTCCACCCGTCTTCACATTTTTTAGCAAAATGAAGCCGAGCATCCTCAACACCAGTATATAAAGTTGCATTTCAAAATGGACTACGAGCCAAAAACTTTCAACAACGAAGAACAATAAAATATAAGTATTAGCAGAACTGTTCATTCAGATTATACCATTGCTACTTGTCTCCGGAGTGTGTCACTGCCTCAGCGTGCCAAGTGTTGTGAAAATGTGGATAATACACACCCAAATTTAAAAGTACTTCAAAATTAATATATTGACTTTTGGCTACAAGAGGGTGGCACCGTCCGGGATTTTCTGAAAGTGAAATATGAATACTGTGTTGGGCTATTTTTCTTGTTGCACATTAAAAGAACATATATTGAGAAAATTTTTTGTGAGCGATCAGCCAAATATGAAGCACATCAACAAAACAGGAGTTTGCAATCAAGAAAAAGAAGAAGAAGAAGAAAGATAGAAAATGAGGTCAACATTTAACAACAAAGTTAAGCACTGGAAATATTTTCTTTTAGTGGTAAAGTGTTTCATTGAATAATCATTAACAATGACAATCACTGAAAAAGAATCTGAAACAGTGTGGACTAATACAGACATGGGTGACTTACGTAGCACTGTGAGACAAGAACAAAAAATATTATTGATTAAGTAGTAGAACAGAAAAAATGACGGCAACAAATCATGTAAATTAGTAAAACAAGATGATAATAACGACAGATATACCAGGTTGGCATCGTCAATAAAAATGAGTAACGATAATAAGGATCAATTAATAAAAATGAATAATAATAAGCATCAGTTTGCAAAAATCAATAAGGAAATTGAAAATCATAAACAAGGAAGTAAGAACAAGTTGATAAAATTCAATCATTCAACAGCAGCATTATTTGATTGTATTGGTAAAAAGACAGCTCAAATAAATGATATCAATCAAAAAACTGATAGATTAGCTGTTCAAGTAGTGAGTCCAAAATGAAAGAAACTGAACTTAAATTCAATACTGAAGTCAAAAATGTAGAAAATGACATCACTGAAGATGGGAGTGCGGAATGCTTTTGAAAAAGTGAAGGAGGGAATAAGAACTGTTGACAAAAATGTAAATAGTCAAATTTCGGCTTTGGAAATATAGTGTTGACTGGCACTTGTTGAAAGCAGTTTCATTGAACAGGTGAAAACAGTAAATAATAAATTTGTTGAAAACGTAAAATTCAGTAACGACAAAACAACCACCCAAGAATGTAGTGTTTCTGTCCTGTGCAAAAAGTTTGAAGAACTGTCCAATGATTTAGTTAAAAGAAACCTTATAAACAATGCTAGCACCATGTTTTGCAACATTCCAGTGAAAAACTTTTCAGCTGAATGTAGTTTACATGTTGCAGATTTTCTGCAGAATTGCAGAGATAATTTTGTGTCTAATATGACTCATATGATGAAGATCAAGTTTGTTATAAAGTTTCTAGAAGGTGAAGCATTAAGTTGGTCTAATCAGTATACTATTGATGACACAACCTATGCACATTCTGAGAAAGAATTTTTAGATAGATTTTGGTTGAGACTGAACGAGCTGAATAACAAGTTAATTTCTCGATGGACCAAGTTCCAGGGAAGGGCGTATTACCTGGGAAGCTTTGGGAAAAATCAGATTAAAAAATTAGCTCATTTGAGCAAACCTCTTGATGAACTCACCCAGATTGATGCTTTAAAAAGGAGGTTTGCAGCTGAGCTGTAGAAACAAAATGTTTTCTACCATAAGTAAGTAACTATGTAGTTACTGTTTAACATGAACTTTTGTGCAAACAGTTGAAATCTGGTAACATTATTTTTGTTTATGCTGTGTTACTTCTCTACAGTTTGTAATTAGTCATGATTTGTACATTATTATCTTCTTTCATGGAAAGTAAATAGCTTTGCTTTACAGTGTTATTTATCAATGTTTAGAGAAAAGTTTTAGCTAAATAATAATTTGAAATGCAGAAGTACAAACCTCAGTCAGTTCCCGGGCAGTTATTCAGTTAATAACATAACTTTCTTTGCAGCATAATGACCTACCGTTGCTATCTCTCTCTGCAAAATGTCACAATACCAGTGTGCTAAGTGCTGTAAACATGTGACCAGTTGCACACATTTAAATGTACTTCAAAACTAACAAATCTACTTTGGGCTACAAGGGTGGTGACTGTCAGAACATCTAGTTGCTGTATGTGTGTGCAAATCCCAGCCTTCGTCACCAATGAACAGTAATCACCATGTGTGCATGGACCAGTGACCTGCTGCAGAGGCCATATGCAGCAACATTCGCTTAATGGTCATTGAGGAGACACTGTTGGTAGCTCCTTGACTCATCTGGGCAGTCAGTTACTCAACAGTTGCCTGTCTATTTGCCCACACACATCTCCACGCGATTCGTTCACCCTTGTCATCTAAGGCCCTTGGTGCACCTTTGTGCTAATTTAGGATATTACCATTTTACTACGCACAGACTTAGCAGTTTTGGAAATGTTTCCCTCCTTGGCCCGAAAGCCAATGATAATGCCGTTTTGGACATCAGATAAATCACTCCATTTCCGCATTACGACAACTGCACTGTTTTTTGCATCCTCCCTCAACATGTTTTATGTATTCTCCACTGCTCTGACAGGCATCTGCTATTTAAGTGGATGCTGTACATTGACATCGAAAATAGGCAGTGATCACATTAATGTGACAGGATGTGTATTATAAATGATGAACAGCTACTTCCAGCTAAGGTGCAGGATTACCCAGTTTATGCCGAACAAACTTGACCAACAGGCACGCAAATTGTGGGTGACTTCAGAAGTGGCAACCAAGAGCATTTACAATACCTTCCCACACCTTAATAATGAAAATGTTGAATCAGACAACCACCCATTGGTAGAGTGAGTCATCCTTGCCTTATGGAATGTGACAACACAAACTCCTTCACAGTCCTTCAGCTTGTCAAGAAACTTCAACAGAAGAAAAAAATGTTAGAGGGACAATGAACAAGATTTACTGAAATCTCTTCAACTGCATAAAAAAGAACAATTCTGAGTTACATTCCACCATAATCTTTAAAACTGGCAAGCCGGAGTACACCTCGACAGTGTACCATGGGAGGAAGAAAAAGCATGCCATTTTTCTCAGCACACAACATTCTGAAGTAGCAGTGGGCGAAGAAGAAAAGAAGAAAGCCAAAACTGGTACCTTTTGCAATAATACAAAGTTTCGCATGGATGTTGTAAAGCAAATATTTGTAAGTATTCTGCCGAGATGGCCAATGCATGTTCTTTACACTATACTAGACATGACAGCAATAAATGTGTAGATCATCTACAAACAAATAAACAAAAATAACCTGAGGGGAAGACGTTCATTCATCAACCGCTAAATGAACTCAAGCACAGGAAACAAAGAGCAAGACATCTAACTACACAAAGCAGCAACTGAAGTATCAGGCAAATCAAACAGTGAAAGAAGTGTCCAACTGTATGTATAAAGGAAACAATACATCGACATCTGAGGGGGAGAAAAAAGGTCGTCTGCCAAAAGTATATATGGAAAACACCAATGCCCACAGTTTAATTTCAATATTCTGAAACAAGGGAAATAAATGAAGAAATGTTATGAACTTTAGAAATAGGCCACATTTATGGGTAGACAAATGGAAACTGTGTAAATCTAACTTTAATGATGTTGTAAATATAATGTAATTGGACAATAATGTAATTAATCATGTTGTAGAATATTAATGCCTACTTCATCAGGGATCAAATGAACCCTTCCTGCTATTCTCGGGATGTCACTTTTTCCACTGTTTTTGTATTAAATATGCAGCAATTAGACTTACACACACAAAAAGCATTAACTTTTCAATTTTTAAACACTTACACGCAATGGGAAGAAAATTGGAAACCAGCTAAACATTCCTTTCGTGTGTGTTTCAGGGACAATGCTCAGTGTAATATTCTTGTAAAGAGTTGTATCAAAATATCCTGAGAAGCCATGAAGAATACTTCTTTGGTTAATGTCAAATGTGAGAGCTTTATACCTCGAATTGTCCATTACTTTACCTGAAACAAACTTTTTTTAAGTAACATTCTAACAACATAATAAAAGTCAGAAACTGAAAATTATGAGAACAAGCACAAATCACCAAAATTAGCTTTATTATTGAACACACCAACAAAATAAAACTAAATTACAAGCAACCAGTTATTGTTCGATGAATCAAAAAAACTGTATTACGAGGTTATGAGGGTAATTCCAAAGGTAAGGTCTCCAAAGCACTGGAGCCACAGGGAAACAGTTTGCGTGGCTGCGGACCAACCCCGTCCCCTCCAAACCCTACTGGAACTAACAAATAATCACTGGAGCTTTCAGTCTAGGCTTGGCAGCCAACTGTAATGGAGCTCGCGTTAGCCACTACTTTCTGGTGTGAAGTTTGCACAGTTATTCAGTTTTTAGGCGCAAAAGGTATTAAACCAATTGACAGTTGATGGAAGGGTATCGAGAGTTGTGCTTGGATGTCCAAAATGTCTGCAAGTTGTGTAGAGAGTTTGCAGGTGCTCGTACTGAAATTCAATACAAGGAAAGAAGCAGGAGACCACCAGTTCCCAAAGGGACAATCACAAACGTTGAAAAAAATGTACTTCAAGGTTGATGGGTCACTCTCAAGGACCTCTATAATGCTGTTCCTGAGGTTTCTCGAAGAACCCTTCAACAGTCTTTGACTGAAGTGTTGACATTTTGGAAGGTGTGCAAAAGATGGGTCCCAAGATTTCTGACATTAGACCACAAATGGCAGCATAGTGAAACATCCCGGCAATTTCTTCAACACTGTGCAGACAAAAAGGACAACTTCCTTGATTCAATAGTAATGGATGATGAAACCCGGGCTTTCCATTTCAAACCTGTGGGGGGGAAAAAAAAAAAAAAAAAAAAAAAAAAAAAAAAAAAAAAAAAAAAAACAAAAAAAAAAAAAAAAAAAACAAAACAAAAAAAAACCACCATGTGAGTGGCGGCATCCCGATTCACCCAAGCCATGGGGAAAAAAAAACACCATGTGAGTGGCGGCATCCGATTCACCCAAGCCATGGGGAAAAAAAACCACAGTTTGCGCTTAAGTGTCATGGCAACTTCATTTTGGGACCGAAAGGGGATATTGTTGGTCAACTTTATGGTTCCTGGGACAACAACAAATGCTGACAGGCATTGTCCAACATTAAAAAACTTCAGAGGGTGATTCAAAACCAAGTGGAGGAATGTTGAGCAAGGGCATAAGCCTTCTCCACAACAATGCTCCCCCCTTCACTGCCCGCAAACCTTGGCTCTTCTGTAACAGTTTAGATGGGACATAAACACCCACCCACCCTATAGCCTGGACTTGGCACACAGGTGACTACCACCTGTTTCCAACGCTAAAAAAACACTTGACTGGATAGCTCTTCAGTGATGACAAGATGAAAGGTGAGGTCCGACACTTCTTCAATAGCACGGCGGCTGGCTGGTATGACATGGGCATACAAAAACTGCTACAGCTTATACAAAAATGCATCAATCTAAATGGCAATTATGTACAAAAACAGAAAAATTTCAAGCTTCAAAATTATGTACAGTTTACTGTAAATAAAAGTTTCTTTATATCTAAAAAATTGGAGACCTTGCTTTTGGGATCACCCTCATAAATAAATACAATGCAGTATCCAAATTACTTCAAACTCTTAACCAGCTAATAATCTCAATAACAACTGTGCTAGTTGTTGATCAATTTAGTGATATATGTGGTAAACTATTAGCAATGGAGTTTATCAGTTTGACCTACAACCAATAACATTTTACACAGCTATCTGCTGCTAAGATTTTTTAATGAAAATATTGCATTAAATCTTTAACTAATTATAAAATATCGCATTAATTTTTAATGGACAACTGATACTTGTAATTAAAAATATTCATAGACTCACTTCTATTAGGATGATCAAATCTAAAAAGTGGTTGAGTTGCGGCAAGTTGATACTTATTCTGGAGGTGTACAACATATGGCATCTCGAAATGCTGCAAAGGATGTTTATCTTTCTCTTTGCACAATCGCACTTCACCATACAGTTTTGATGATTGAACAGGACATAAGTACGATGTATAGCTACATGGAATACTCACACCGTCAGCTGAAACAAAACAGAAAAACACGAGAGTGCAATAGGTAAAAACCAGGTGTTTTTTTAACTTCAAGTTTATACTTTTCAAATGTTTTTATTGTATAAAAAATGAAAAATACAAGTTCCAAATTTCCTGCCACCATTTACATATACATTTTCAATCATATCCACTTCTTAAGTCTTCCAAACATTTCATGATATCTCTCTCAAATTTATAATTTTCCTTACCTTTCAGGAATTTCTGTGCTCCATCCAGACACTCTGGTGATAGCTCATTATCACCAAATGAACCCAAAAGTTCAGAAACTAAAATGTCAGCCATTTCAGGAGCATCCCACTCCCTCATGTCACATGAAACTACTGTCACTTGGGAACCCCATAATTCTTCCTGCTGTGCCTGTAGCCTGGTACGGAATCTAGTATTAGTTGAAATATAACAAACAAATATTAAAACTTAAAATATAACAAGAACACTCACGTGACCACAGCATTTGGATTCTTCTCTACAGCATACACCCGTATCTTTCTGTCGGCCTTATGCGCCGCGTTGAGTGCTGCCCGAACTAAGGGACCTCTGCCAGCTCCAACAACCATTACAACCCTAAAAATTAAATAAATCGGAATTCAATAAGAGATGTATATAAACATGTACACAAAATACAATAACTTTCAACACATAACATTAAATACTTACTGAACCAAGGTAAGGGTTCTTTTATGTTCCATGATTTAAATCAGGAAACACTCATCAAGCAAATAAAATTAAAGGAAGAATGGAAGAAACGAGCAATGAAATCTTAAATTTGTGGAGCAGGATGTGGAGAGCTACAGCAGATATATTAATACTAACAAAGAGATAGAGGGGCTGGCCAGTACTTACCTCAGCTCAGTACAGCCGATAGATACACATAAAACAGAACCGAAAATTTACGTTCCTAGCTTTCGGAACAAATGTTCCTTCATCGGGGAGGAGAGAGGGGAAAGAAAGGGAAGAAGGGAAAGGAGATTCAGTTACTCACAACCCAGGTTATGAAGCAACAGGGAAAGGAAAATAGGGAGGGTAGCAAGGATGGAGGCATGGTTGTCAGAGGGAAGCCAAAGATATTCTACTGTAAGTACTGTGCCAGCTTCAAACCAAAGAGGATGCATACAGAAGTAAAGAGGTATATAGTATAAAGATAAACACAACTACGTAGGACGAAAAGATGCGTGAAAGAGAATAAGACTGAAGAGTAAATGGGAGTGAGGTTGTTTAACGTAGGTTCAGTCCAGGGGGATGGCGGGATGAAAGGATGTGTTGGAGTGCAAGTTCCCATCTCCGCAGTTCAGAGGGACTGGTGTTGGGTGGGAGAAGCCAAATGGCACATACGGTGTAGCAGGTCCCTAGAATTATGCTGGAGGGCATGCTCCGCTACTGGGTATTGGGCATCTCCTAGGCGGACAGTTCGTCTGTGTCCGTTAACATGCGCTCAGCCAGTTTAGTTGTTGTCCTGCCGATGTAAAAGGCTGTGCAGTGCAGGCACGTCAGTTGATAAATGACATGTGTAGTTTCACACGTGGCCCTGCCTTGAATTGTGTATGTTTTACCAGTAGCGGGGCTGGAGTAGGTGGTTGTGGGGGAATGCATGGGGCAGGTTTTGCAGCGGGGTCGGTTACAGGGGTAGGAACCGCTGGGTGGAGAAGGTAGTCTGGGAATATTGTAGGGTTTGACAAGGATGTTACGGAGGTTAGGGGGGCGACGAAAGGCAACTCTGGGTGGTGTGGGGAGAATTTTGTCAAGGGATGATCTCATTTCAGGGGTTGACTTGAGAAAGTCATATCCCTGGCGGAGTAATTTGTTGATGTTTTCGAGGCCAGGATAATATTGGGTGACAAGGGGGATGCTTCTGTGTGGTCTGGGGGTAGGAACATTGTTGTTGGACGGGGAGGAATGTATTGCTCGGGAAATCTGTTTGTGGACAAGGTCTGCAGGATAGTTGCGGGAGAGGAAAGCATTGGTCAGGTTATTGGTGTAATTGTTGAGGGATTCGTCACTGGAGCAGATACGTTTGCCACGAATACCTAGGCTGTAGGGAAGGGAGCATTTGATGTGGAAAGGATGGCAGCTATCAAAGTGAAGGTACTGTTGTTTGTTTGTGGGTTTGATATGGACAGAGGTGTGGATGTGAGCTTCAAAAAGATGAAGGTCAACATCCAGGAAAGTGGCTTGGGTTTTGGAGAAGGACCAGGTGAAATTCAGATTCAAAAAGGAGTTGAGGTTATGGAGGAAATTAAGGAGTGTTTCTTCACCATGAGTCCAGACCACAAAGATGTCATCTATAAACCTTTACCAGACCAGGGGAAGCAGCTGTTGGGTCTTCAGGAAAGCCTCCTCCATGCGGCCCATGAAGAGGTTGGCATAGGACGGAGCCATCCTGGTTCCCATGGCCGTTCCCCTGATTTGTTTGTAGGTCTGGCCTTCAAAAGTGAAGTAATTATGGGTGAGGATGAAGTTGGTAAGTGTGATAAGGAACGAGGTTTTTGGAAGATCTTCGGGTGGGCGTTGGGAGAGGTAGTGCTCAAGGGCAGAGAGACCATGGGTATGTCGGATGTTTGTGTAAAGCGATGTAGCATCTATGGTGACAAGAAAGGTTTCAGGTGGGAGAGGGGTGGGAATGGATTTGAGGCGTTCTAGGAAGTAGTTTGTGTCTTTGATGTAGGATGGGAGTCTGCGGGTGATAGGTTGGAGGTGCTGGTCTACCAGAGCTGAGATACGTTTGGTTGGGGCTTTGAACCCTGCTACAATGGGACGGCCAGGATGGTTCTCTTTGTGGATTTTGGGTAATAGGTAGAAGGTAGGGGTACGTGGCTCAGGTGGAGTGAGTAAGTCTATGGAAGCCATTGTGAGGCCTTGTGAGGGACCTTGGATTTTTAGGATTTTTTGCAGGTCAGTCTGGATGGAGGGAATGGGATCCTGGGTAACAGCTTTGTAGGTTGAGGTGTCGGAGAGTTGACGCAGTCCTTCTGCCACGTACTCCACACGGTCAAGTACGACAGTTGTGGAGCCTTTATCCGCCGGGAGGATGACAATAGAGCAGTCTATTTTCAGCTCCTTAATAGCATGGGATTCAGCTGGGGTGATGTTGGGGGTTGTCGGGATGTTCTTCAAGAAGGTAGGGATGTGAGGAATTCCTGAAATGTCTGCAAGGGATGGTTTTGGGGGAGGGGAGGAGGATCCCTTTGAGAAGGCAGTCGGAACTGTTCTAGACAGGGGTCAACACTGGGTCTAGTATTTGGGGGCTGTGTTTGGGTAGTGAAGTGATATTTCCAGTTGAGGTTCCGGGTGAATGAGAGGAGATCTTCAACCAGGGCAGTGTGGTTGAATTTAGGTGTGGGGCTAAAGGTTAAGCCTTTTGATAGAACAGATGTCTCTGGAGGAGAGAGGGATCTGGATGAGAGGTTTAGGACTGAATTGGGACTGGTGATATGTGGCATTTGACTGTGGTTATAGTTGAGATTTGGTCTGTGTGGGGTATGTGCTGGGATAGGGAGATTGAGTAGGGTGGCTAGGCTAGGTTTGTTGGCTATGAGGGGGGTTTGTTGAAGGTTCTGTTGTGGTTGGTGTTTGTGAGGGATAGGGAGAGGGACCCCACTTGTTAGGTGTTACACTAGCACTGTGGATGGTTTTTTCAGGTGGTGTGTGGCATGGAACTCAAGTTTGCAGCTGGCTTCTAGGATGATGTTCCTGAGTGTGTTCTCCAAGCAAGGGTTTGAGAGGTGGAGGACTTTGAAGAGAGATAGGAGCTGTTGGGAGTGGTGGTTACATGAAGTAGTGTAGAGATTCAGGACAAGTTGGGTAAGGGCTAAGGACTGAAGTTTCTGGAAGTCCAGGAGAGACTGGTGGAAGGAGGAATTGCACCCGGAGATGGGAACTTTTAAGGTAAGCCCTTTAGGGGTAATTCCAAAGGTTAAGCAGGACCGGAGGAAAAGTATGTGGGATTGCAGTTTGGCTACGGTGAATGCATGTTTCCGGAATGAATGTAAATAATGTGGTATGGGATTAGGGTACATAGTGGGGTGGGTAGGGAAATTAAATAACTAAAGTTGAAATAGTAATCATAAGAAGGAATAAAACGCGGAGGGAAGGACGAGAAAGAAAGAAATTGTATTGGTAACCCACAAACAAACAACAGTACCTTCACTGTGATAGCTGCCATCCTTTCCACATCAAACGCTCCCTTCCCTACAGCCTAGGTATTTGTGGCAAACGTATCTGCTCCAGTGACGAATCCCTCAACAATTACACCAATAACCTGACCAATGCTTTCCTCTCCCGCAACTATCCTGCAGACCTTGTCCACAAACAGATTTACCCGAGCAATACATTCCTCTCCATCCAACAACAATGTTCCTACCCCCAGACCACACAGAAGCATCCCCCTTGTCACCCAATATTATCCTGGCCTCGAAAACATCAACAAATTACTCCGCCAGGGATATGACTTTCTCAAGTCAACCCCTGAAATGAGATCATCCCTTGACAAAATTCTCCCCACACCACCCAGAGTTGCCTTTCGTCGCCCCCCTAACCTCCGTAACATCCTTGTTAAACCCTACAATATTCCCAGACTACCTTCTCCACCCAGCGGCTCCTACCCCTGTAACCGACCCCGCTGCAAAACCTGCCCCATGCATCCCCCCACAACCACCTATTCCAGCCCCGCTACTGGTAAAACATACACAATTCAAGGCAGAGCCACGTGTGAAACTACACGTCATTTATCAACTGACGTGCCTGCACTGCACAGCCTTTTACATCGGCAGGACAACAACTAAACTGGCTGAGCGCATGAACGGACACAGACGAACTGTCCGCCTAGGAGATGCCCAATACCCAGTAGCGGAGCATGCCCTCCAGCATAATTCTAGGGACCTAGGAACCTGCTACACCGTATGTGCCATTTGGCTTCTCCCACCCAACACCAGTCCCTCTGAACTGCGGAGATGGGAACTTGCACTCCAACACATCCTTTCATCCCGCCATCCCCCTGGACTGAACCTACGTTAAACAACCTCACTCCCATTTACTCTTCAGTCTTATTCTCTTTCACGCATCTTTTCATCCTACATAGTTGTGTTTATCTTTATACTATATACCTCTTTACTTCTGTATGCATCCTCTTTGGTTTGAAGCTGGCACAGTACTTACAGTAGAATATCTTTGGCTTCCCTCTGACAACCATGCCTCCATCCTTGCTACCCTCCCTGTTTTCCTTTCCCTGTTGCTTCATAACCTGGGTTGTGAGTAACTGAATCTCCTTTCCCTTCTTCCCTTTCTTTCCCCTCTCTCCTCCCCGATGAAGGAACATTTGTTCCGAAAGCTAGGAACGTAAATTTTCGGTTCTGTTTTATGTGTATCTATCGGCTGTACTGAGCTAAGTAGTGGCCAGCCCCTCTATCTCTTTGTTAGTATTTGTTTCACATCTCATATGAATTTTCCATTAATCATTTAGCAGATATATTAACATCTACTGACAAACCTGATTGCTACAATTTATTAGTACAGGGGATCACAGGTGGAATGGTCAATAATTAGGGATATGACTAAAACGATTTTTTGAAGCAAAAAAGTCTAATAAACATGGGCTCTAAAATGCATACTTTAAGGCAGGAGTATAGAACAATTAAGCTTATCTGAGCCATATTGCAAGAAGGCGAGTATGTCTGGACTGCACATAATATTCTCAATAACAACAATCGCTGAAATTCTTTATGAACACTTTATCTTCGATATTGTGAAACAAATATCTTCTACTGCAAGCTCTTTGTTTTCCATATCTTGAGATGAGTTAGTATAGACCAAAACAAGAAAAAAGTCTAGTAAAGACTGGCTCTTAAGTGCATACCGTAAGAGCTATGAACGCTTTTTCATCTTCACTACTATGAACAACAGAAGTAGTGCTCATAACTCTTACTATATGCATTTTAGAGCTCATCATCACTAGACTTTTTGCTTCAAATGATTGTTCCTGTCATACCCCTGAATATTGGCTGATCTCTGAAAATGTGAACTTGTTCTCATATTGTGACCCCCACCCCAACTGGTAGTATTTCATTATTTACTATATTACTTTCTCATTTATTATTTTTTCCTTTGTGTTACAGGGTGTATATGCGGACAAGGGGGAAAAATTCCCGGATTTCCTGGTTAAAAATGTACTTTCTCCTGGGTGAAAATACACTTTTTCCGTGGTAAGTGACAGTATACTTTCCCCCAGAACTTTAAAACTTATCAATCCTTTGAATAGTTATGGTTTTATACAGGGGCGTAGAATTTCCTGGCACTTAAGAAAAAGAGACTCGGGTGGGGGTGAACACGTTTTGGAAAGATCTTCGATGTGCAGCAACATCTACACTGCATGTTTTTGTATTACGAAAGTATAGATTCTAATTCCATCAGACACCGCATGTTACTTTCCGAAGCACTGAAACTGAGATTGCGATGCACTTTTGTAAGACAGTCATAGTTCATGTCACATGATCTCTCCAGCCGACAACAGCGGATATTCAGAGTATAGGACAAGTGATGTAGTCAGCCAACAGAAACATCACTGTTAAGTAGCGAGAAAAACACAAACAGGAAAAGTTAATGGTTTAAAGTAATACACACAGTGTCGCTACAAGAAAAGCAAAGCTTTCATATATAATATTGTCTCGAAGATTAATAAGCTACAAGAGAAGCTAAGCTTTCACATATAATGTTCATCTTTCTTGCGCGTGTTACACTTTAAGATACATCACACAAATGTGCCAGTAATTTTTTTTTTATATATATATATTTTTTTAATACTGGCAAATCTCTGATGTTCTGGGCTCAAAATTCTTCTAAATAGCTCGTCATGAAAGAGTTGATCTTTAAATGTGAGTCAAATGCTCCATGGTTTAAGAAATTCATCGTACATTCACATACATAGTTCATCTTGTGGAAAAGGAAAATTATTTTGAAAATAACGCTTTTCAAACCACTATTCGCAGTATTTTCCAGCAGTTGCCAGAGAGGGCCAGATAAGAGGCGTCACTACGCTTGCGCAGCTATGATAACGTAGGAAGCCCGCATGTTCGTACATGTGAAACATTAAAAGATCTTACATTATATCATAAAAGAATCAAGACATCAGAGGATACTCCAAGAGTGTTAGAATTAAAATTCATAATTTGCCTTAAAGTGCACATTCGTATGTCCAGATTCCCAATGAAGTACGCCTCGACCTGATATTAAGCTTTTCGGTGTGGTTTTCGGGATGTAAATTTTCTTGGAGTACCAGTACTGTAGAGATGGGTCAAGCTCGTTCATTCCCGTGAACTACTTCATTCATTTCACTCTTTGCCGTGAAGCGTTCAAATGAAGTAGTTCATTCATGAAGTACGGAAGGCTGGCGAAGTTGCCCAGTTCGTCGCTCAGCCGCGGCTACGCTCGCTTCGCCTCGCTCGTACAATAAAGCTTCGTAATACTTCATAATTTTACCAACAGATGGCCGAACTATGCAGTAACGTGAACGCAACGTTTTACGCTCTTACAGTGTCTGTGAGTTAAATAGAGCATGGTCGAACGGGACAAAGGAAAGATAAACAGAGAAACCTGTCACATATAAAGAAGGGATTACATTTAATCTTGCTCAACATTTTCTCATGAAGCGCCCAAAAAAGTCTTTATCCGCCAAGTGAAACCTTATTTGTTGTATTCATGGACTGAAAACTAGGGCTACCAACGAAATGCCGTCCAATTTTGTTCCTTTTAAAATTTAAACCAAAATAGAATGAGTATGTTTACCACTGTTACAAAGTCTATATACCTACGTTAAGTAATTATTCAGAAGTTTTCCTGTAGATTTTATTTTTGTTGAGAATAATAACCCTCCAAATTCAAAACGTAAACTGTCACATGTAGTCATTGGTACGATTTCAGGTAAAATTCCTCTTTATTTTCTTTGGAAAGCAGTTTTTGTGTCTGTTCACTCTTATACAATGGCTAGCAACTCGCGATCGCGTAAAAGTAGTGAAATTTGGGGTTTCTTCGCCGATTTAGGTGATGGGAAAGCAAAGTGCAATTATTGTTCTAAGTGTATTTCATATAAAGGAGGAAATACATTTAATCTAGCGCGTCATGTTCGAGTGCTGCATCCAACAGTGTCATTGTCAGTCAGACGCTTAGCGCCCCCTGCTCCTGCATCTTCCGATATTTCTTGGATAAAAAACCCGCACAATCCGGAACTAACATCAGCTAATGCCAGAAGCGAACAGCAGTTGGTGCCAGAAAATAACAGTACCACTTCAGTATCAGAAAGCAGACCTCCATATCACGGAACATTACCCATGTATTTTCCGAAACCTCTTTCTAACAAAAGAAATCAGGAGATAGATTTCGCACTTCTGCAGACTGTTGTAAAGGATTATTTGCCCTTCAACATAGCGGAAAGCAAACATTTCCAAAGTATTGTAGGCAAACTGAATGGTGCTTACAGAATGCCATCTCGGAAGACCATTTCCAATACGCTGCGGCTACAGCAACAGTACGCCATGGTGAAAGAAATTGTGAGAGCTAAAATTAATTCTGCGGAAGCGGTTGTGCTGACAATGGATGGGTGGACCTCAACTACAAATGAGAGTTATTTGTCGGTGACAGCACACTACGTTAAAGACCTGGAGCTGGCGTCTTCCCTCGTAGAGTGCTTTA
The DNA here is from genome assembly GCF_021461395.2 of Schistocerca americana. NCBI lineage: Eukaryota > Metazoa > Arthropoda > Insecta > Orthoptera > Acrididae > Schistocerca > Schistocerca americana. The sequence continues at coordinate 469,989,382 of NC_060122.1, read as the reverse complement.
AATATGACGAAAGGCACACGTCAGAAAAACTCTCAGAAGAACTGCTACGTGTCACAAGGGAATGGGGCATTCAAGAAAAAGTCGTCTGTGTTGTCAGCGACAATGCTGCCAACATTGTGGCAGCTATAAGACTCACAGCCTGGAAACACATCCCCTGCTTTGCGCACACACTCAATTTAATTGTTCAGAATGGGCTTCCGCATATTCAACCCATTCTGAATAAAGTAAAAAAAATTGTTGAATTTTTTAAAAGAAGTTCGCAGGCCTGCACGAAACTGAAAAAGATGCAGGAACAGTTAAAAGAGCCAGTTCTGACACTAAAACAGGACACTGTTACAAGATGGAATTCAACCTATGATATGCTGCGAAGAATAATCGAGGTTAAGAATTCCCTAATGACAGTTATCACTCTGAATTATCCAGATCTTCCAAATCTGACTGCAGAGGACATTGCAAGTGTAACATAAGCCTGTGACCTGTTGAAAGTTTTCAAAGACTGCACTGAGGAAATGTCAAGTGAAAATGTTGTCACTGCTTCTAAAGTTATACTACTTAGTCGCTCGTTGAAAAAATGGTGTTGCAGGTTTGTTAATAACACTGAAATTCATGTAGACGTGCAACAGATGGCCGAAAAGTTAGCTGAAGACCTAAAACGACGATTTAGAAATATAGAGGAAAAGTCCATTTTCGCGGAAGCAACTGCATCGGATCCCCGGTGCAAATTACATGGTTTTACTGATAAAAATTCAGCTGAGAAGGTGAAATTAAACCTGATCAGGCACTGTGAGAAATTTGTGACGAACACATCCACTGCTACTGCAACAATCTCAGTTCCAACCACTGGATCAACTTCCAGTCTCTGGCTCGAATTTGATGAAGTGTTTTCCAGGCTGCAGAGTAATCCACACCCGAGAGCTGCTGCAATAGTGGAAGTGGACAAATATTTACAAGAGCCCCTGCTACAGAGACAAGGCAATCCACTTCAGTGGTGGTCTGAACGGGTGTCAGTATACCCCTCGCTCTTTGAACTTGCAAAAATACGACTGTGTATTGTCGCAACCTCCACGCCGTGTGAAAGAGTGTTCTCGAAGGCAGGACACCTTATAACTGACAGAAGAAATCGCCTGACAGGGAAAAAAGTGGAACAAATTATGTTTTTAAACGGAAATCTCTGAAGATTCACCAAATCCGTTGATGTTTATTCATAAATATATATGTGTATTTTTTTTAAATTTAATTAGGACAATCCTCAAATTGACATTTAGTGTAATTATTTCAATAATGTGTACGAGATAAACATTCCTACATGAACGATTATCTTTCAAGCGCGGATTCCACGCATGCTTCAGTTCCAGACTCACAAGGTAAGCATTTTATTTTCATGTTGGCTGTGCGTGCTCACACAGCCAGCCTCTTCTTTTGTATTTTAATATTCATTTGTCTGCAAGCGCTGCCAACGGTAGCTTACCCGTAGACGCGAAGTATAACTCCACAAATAGTCGCTGGTAATGATGTCAGCACTGCAGGAAGCAGCTGACGCTACCTTCCCCTTGCCCCTCATCCCCTGTACCCCTCCTAAACCCTATCGTTCCCCAGAAACACCGCGCGATTCATCGACAGGCAGTAGAGGGAGGACTGAAGTGAAGGGAGAATGAGTGACGTAGCGCCGATGTACTGGGGGAGGGAGAGGGGAAGAGAGTGAGTGAACTAGAAAAAAGTGTGCTATCTGTGAAGAGTTTGAAGTACCAGTTCATTGAAATTGAGTGGTTAGTTCACACTTCACTGGAGTGAAGCGTTCATTTGAACGACTCATTCACGAGCTCCCCATCACTACAGTACTGAATTACCTCATGTTTGGTATAATGCCATACATGCTAGAAGATGACAACATAAACTTGAAATGCAGCGGACGGTTGAAACTAGCAAATAGTGTGGGATTAAATGCCTCGTTTCAAATAAATTGACTGCCTCAGCGGTAAATATTAATAAAAGGCAAATTTCTTTAGCAAACTGACAAATATAACTTCATTGTTCTGCAAGGCGATTAATGCTTGACTGTCAGATAGTTGGAAATAAAATTTAAAACTAATAACATATTTTAGCCTTCCGTAATTATGTGAATGTGTTTTAATTCACTCGATAGCTCCCAGCCACAGAAATCCGTCTTGGTTTCATTTAATGTGAGAGCAATAAATGAAGAGGAAAGAGCAAAATCACTACATGTACATACGGTTCACGTGGAGACCAGTAAAGACAAGAGACAAGCAAGACAGTAAACATTTCTTCAATCCTTAGGTCCTAGCGTTTTCTCTCTCTAATTTAGCTACAGCTTTACATGGTGTGCTTTCCTTTCTGCGAAAGAATCTATTACCTCATCAAAGTTCGTCCAATGTTTTGCTACGGTGAAAAATTGAAATGTCGTCTAATACCGGAAAAGCTGTTAATACAAATACAAGACTGGTGTGGTTTCTCGAACTGACTATGTCTATTTTGTGACAGTCTGCTAGATAAAACAAAATAGGCCTTTCTAATATTTCAGCAACTGTAACACACACCAAATAAGCAAGACTGTTTTGGCAATAATGGTCATTTTTATTTTTTATAACACAACAAAATACATTTCATTCATACGCTCCCGGTTCTCAAGTATGAGAGCGAAACGTAGTAGTACGAAATTTTTGTATAAATTTGGAATCGTCATATTCACTATTTGTGTGAAGTCCCCATTTCTCTGGGTAGCATGTGGCTGCTTGCTGCTACTGCTTACACAGCCAACAGCCACATTTTTGAAGCCAGAATCGGGAGAAGGTACTACTCATATGCGAATCAACTGCGCATGCGCATGAGGCCGCTTGTAACTGCTCAAATGAATCTAATATAAACAGTTGTGACGTCACGCTCATCGGAGGCAATCTATCGCTATGAAGCATTGCATAGTCTTCCTAAAGCCTTTGACACATTTTGCTAGTGGCAGACACTTGTGTGAGCACAGTTTTTTTATATAGCGCATTTCATTTGCAATTTAAGTTTTATTTTCGTTTTTTCTCTCATTCATGTTTTATTGCTGCAGTATTATTCTGCAGTAGCGGGATACAGTAATATCCTTTGTTAGAGTATCTGCTCTTACCAGTCACAATTCCAAAATTTAGCTAAAACAATGAAAAATTGCCGGGTTTTTCCCGGATCTCCGGTTGTCCCAGGTCGTATACGCCCTGCATTATTTAGCTTTCCACTGTTCCATGTTCTACCTCATTAAATGCACTTTTCCTTTCTCTTACTCTCAATCCAGCATTAGTTCTCACACTATTCTCCAATTACCTCTGAACTGAAGTTGGCATAGCCAAAGTATTATATTTGGAACCCCACTCTCTCTTACATGCTTCCCCTTTAATCTTTGTCTCATTTTAACCTCACATCTAGTGGGCAGTTCCTCTCAACCTGGGAGCTGAGTGCCCCACTCCTCCTTTCCAACAAGCTATCACTCTTTTCTGAGGATGAAACTAATAGTTTCGTAATATTTTAATACTTTCTTTTCCTACTTTTAGATGTGACTATCAACATGATATGGAATTCACCCACTGAAAGTAAATACCAGAGCAAGTCACTCAGCCTCCTTGTAATTTTACGGTTTTCCAAAGTGAATTTTCCTTTGACGTAATTTATCACTTTTCCGACATTATTTCTTAACAGCTATGTCTTGATTGTTGCTGTATTACCTTTTTTGTGCTTTTGCTCATTTTAATTTTTAATTCATATTGTATTCCCTTTTTCTTGAGCACAAGATTACTGAATCCGAAGACAGCATTTGGTTAATACTGAAATTAGGTCTTCACATTTTCACCACAACACAAAACCCTGTGCAAGCAGAACGTATCACTCATTTCCAGTGCAAAGAAAAGGGCACAGAGATGTGGCAACAGTCACTGTGGTGTAAAAGTAGTTGGTATTTATGGTGACACAGGTTCCGAGTTAAGGATATTATTTTTGTCAATATCAACATACAGTAAACATGTGACAGTTTCTACCACTCTGAGTGACTACGTCATTGTTATAGTCACCGTGTTTCATTTCCGTGACACATTTGTAGAGCAAGTATCATTACCGAATATATCAATGCTAATATATTTAGATGATTCCAGTTTCTATAGCATGAAATGCCTCAGCATTCCATTACTCCTGTGCCATTTCTGGTTTCATAGACATTCCATTTGAAGCCCAGAGTCCACATATCATGGTTACTCTGCAAGAGGGTCTTTCAGTTTACTCCCAAAACACCATGCCAATTCATGGAGCAATCAATTTTATACAGACCTCACTTCACGCAAATCTTGCAAGACCCCTCTAAAACACAATTTGCAGTTGTGTAAATGTCGAATTATGCAGTGCTGCTGACAACAGGGCATGTGAATCTGAAACCAAAAGCTTGTTCTAGACCAGTGTTTCCCTACCCACGGGGCGTGGCACACCTTTTGGCCAAGGCAACATGGCAATGAGCCATGAGCACTAGTCAAGAGTCAAAGACAAGACAAAACTATCAGGAACTTCAGGGGTTACACTCTTCAGTTGCCAAGGTCAGCAAGTACACAATGTAAGAAGAGTTGAAATGCTTGCCAGTTCTTTTTTACTTTGAAAATGACCAACATTGTGTGCCACTAGGCACCTGAAAGGCTACAAATGCACCTCTACAGCCTGCGCTACATGGCTGGCTCGTGGCCTTGGTTGGCTGTTCCAGGCATGAACACAAAATGTGCCACATCTGATAGTAATTTGTCAAGTGGGTAGTTTTTTAAGACACAACTGTACAAAAGAAAGACTTGCTTGAATTTTGCTCCTTCAATATCCTGCCACAAGAAGAAGGAAGAGCGATTGGCATTTTACGTCATACCCATGGTTACGATTATGAGCGACGGAGCCTTGCTTCTATTTCTTACTATTGGAGAAGGAGGAAGCAACCAACCCGAGATTTGCATGGAGCGACCTGGGTGATAGCAGAAAACTTGTATCTTGGTGGCGCGACCAGAGAATTGAACCCAGGTCTCTCAAATGCGAGTTGAGGGCGTTCGCCTGTACACTTCTTCACTCAGGCCCCATGGAGATATTGCTGAATTACTATTCACTGTGACACCAGACAAGCTTTTTGAGAATCTATCTATATCTATGTCTTCAAATGTACTCTTTTTGAAAAATAAGAACAAGAATAGATGGAATGTAGATAGTGGTTCAAATGGCTCTAAGCACTATGGGACTTAACATCTGAGGTCATCAGTCCCCTAGACTTAGAGCTACTTATTCCTCACTAAACTAAGAACATCACACATATCGATGCTCGAGGCAGGATTCGAACCTGCGACTGTAGCAGCAGCGCGGTTCCGGACTGAAGTGCCTAGAACCATACAGCCACAGCGGCCGGCTGTAGATAGTGATTTGAGGCTAAAATTAACCAGTTTTAATCCAGACACTGAATCACTTGTGGGTGACAAACAATGTCAAATTCCACCGAGTTCTTTTTAACACTGACCATTCGATTTTGAAATTTCATCTAAGTGGGACAGCTAAGTGAATATACAACAACATTTTCTTTATAAGAAAAACACAAATATTTCTGAAACCTATTCGTACAATACATTATACTAATTTGGTGTGTCCCTCGTAAGTGTGCATATGTTACTTTTATATTTCAGTACCAGAATTCTAAGCTTTTTTACGCATTCCAATATCCCTATTAATCTAACGTCAGGTTCTTTTATAGCACTGAATAAGCAAAAACTTTTGGTAGCAAATATATTGGGGCTTATGAAACAATAAGCTGATGAGCACTGAGCGAATTTAACATCCAATATCATGAAGTAAATGCAGCAAGTGGAATGCTAGAAACATGAACAAACATGACATATTTAAAAACAACTGTTGGATTTTATTTAAGCCATATTTGGTGTTGCAACCACAAGTTTAATCCAATTGTATATATTTCAGGGAAATTTATCAAGTTCAGCTATAAGTAATTTAAGCCCTTTATGACCAGTAGGACATATGGATTATACCAAAGCATCTCCTTTCCAGTGCTCACAGGAACTGTGCTGTGATGTGCAGTTGGGTTTACAAACTGTTGGTAGCCAACATCCCCACTGAATGGGGCCAGATGCCCAGATTTTCGATACACTGTTTCCTACTTATATACTGTTCAGCATATACATTCAGTCCTAAATTACCAATGAAGTGGTTGAATGGGTTTGGCTTTAAGTACACAAGTGTAGTGAAATTTGTTTTTTTGCCATTTATTTGATACTTGAAACTAAGTCTTTATGTTTCTATTAACTATTTTCTTTCCCCTCAATGAGAATACGTACTGAGGTCGTCAAAATGTGTGTGTGTTTTTTATTTAAATATTCTCCTATGAGTCAACAGTGAACAATATCATTGTGTTGTGTGGAACTGCTGATTATGGTGATCAATGTGACCAAGTGTCTTCATGCTTTGCTTTTTGAAGCCAACTTTCAGAGGGACAAAATATGAAATGCAACCTGGTGACAAGCATTCTTTTTTTTTAAAAAAAAAAAAAAAAAAAAAAAAAAAAAAAAAAAAAAAAAAAAAAACCACACAAATTAGCAGAGTTCCAGACTAGATGCCACTGCAGGTGGTACGTAAACACCTGCCAGTAAAGAGTACAAGAATACAATGTATACAATGCATTAAAGCAAGAGATAAAAACTAGTATCACACGCAGTTATAACTAAGAGCCATTATGTATCCATCCTTGCCCAGAAATGTTTCACAAGTCTTGACCTTTTAAAAATTAAATTACACTACCCTACTATTAAGGCTTAAACAGGGTCAACTCATTTTCCTCATAAAACAGTTTCCTAAATTTATTTAATCTCATGTCTAATGAGATATACATGTCACGCATAAAATAATGTTAAACTGTAAACATTGGTGGAAAATTACAGACTCTGCCTTACTCATTAAGCATCCAAGAAAATGTACCACATTGCAACAATGCGGGATGCAGAAATTTTTTCTTGAGAAGGTTAAGAAGTGTCTTTCTGAAGGCCAGGAATAGGTGGCATTTGTATTTCTTCTTTCTAAAGGAGAAAAAGAGGATAGTAAAGGGGTTTTCCTCTTGCAGCACTAACATCCTGATACACTTAGCTTTGCATAGCCATTTACACAACAGAATATATTGAAGGAATCGCAGATTTTTCCATTGTGATGACTTGCAATGTCTGACAAATGCAAGCACTTAGTATAGAAATCCTTTTGAAATAATGATGCAAATACATATCTTTCGGAGGTCATTATTACTATAGAACACGAGTGTTATTTGGTTTATAGTACTGACTACTTTCAGAGTACAAAATATTCTATTCTGCTTGAGCTGTATGCCAAAATAAAATAGCTTGCATATAAGTTGGGGAAAGGAATTTGCAGATGAAGAATAAAGTTGTATTGCAGTCTCATACAAGAGTGCATTCTGCCCACACGTAATCTGGAATTTTGACCATGACACCATCTTATCTTAAAACAACAAAACAATATGTACATACTGCACATTGGTATTCTTCTCCTCAAATGGTATTCTGTCCAACAGTACTGTATAGATTGCCCTTTGATATTCATTGTATTTGACAGGATCTTTTTCAAATACTTCATATGTTTGCGATTCCAGATTGTCCATCAAAGGCTGAAGAGGACACTGTAAGTAATCTTCATAGCCACGGGCATAAGCTGTCAAGGCATCTGTGTGCAACATCGTCTGTAAAAGTATAAAACAGTCTTAGAGAACAACTATGTAATAGATCAACACTAAAAATAAAGGTTTGGCACAATCAATGAATGTTCATACAAATGTTTCCAGTTGCTTAGCACAATCATGATTCATCTGATTCTCGTGTACACGCCTGTAACGCTACTTCTGTTGAAACAACATTGTAAACACTGCAGCTAACTCTACATACAGCTGGATATGCCTCATTAGCTACAAGACATGCCACTGATGGACCCTCAGCCTAAAAAAAGGCAACCACAGAAAATTACTCAATAGCACAGGGTGTCATCTTGCTCATACCCTCTAAAATATAGAATGTGGGAACTAAATCGTGGTTATGAGTTGCCCAGAACTACAAAATGAGGTACGCCAAAGTCAAACCCAAAGGCTGGTTTTTGCACCACAATGCTTTGCTAGGTGTGGTCCCAAACGAGGCATTGTGTCTTTGCTCTCCATCATTCATTGAACTTATCCAACCAGTAATGGAAGGGGAGTGTAGAGCTGAATGTTGATTCTGAACCATGCTGCAAATTTGCAGATTTTTTTCCCCCTCTCCCCATGTGTTCAAATTATTTGCCTGAGTTGAAAGCAGTGAGATAAATCCTAGCACCAACTGATGACTGAACCCCAGAACTCTGGATTTTTAATCTGACACATACCCAGTGAGAATAAGAGAAAATACATTCCCACTACACAGTAATATGGAAAACTGAGCTGATCTGAATTATATGGGATGCAAAAGCCGGACAAAAGGACAAAATCCTATGCAATTGCAGTGAACATATTTTCCAAGCTCAAACAAGTTAAACAACAAAACAAAAAAACCTATATCAATATTGGAGCATCATCAAACAGAAAATTCCACGAACAAGTGAGCAAACTGATGGAAAAATAACAGAACAGATGAATTATGAAAATTTTAGCAAAAAGAGAGTGAACCATTGAATGCTACAAATGTCCCTGCTGCTTTCTGTGGAGAGCGCAGCTTCGTTGTTGCCTCCATACTATGGCATGCACTGAGACACTGAGTTCCAACTGCTAGCTGTGAACACATTTTGCTACATGGTCTGGTTCCTCTGTGCTGAATATTCCTGGAGGACTTGGCATGATAATTTCGTCTGCCACTCAGGATTTCATGGCCCCGAATACAAAATACAGTTGACTCTTGACTATGTGGTCTAACGTGATGAGAAGTCAAGCTGGGTAACAAAAAAGCTGTATAGACCATAGTACTGCAATTAGCTCTTCCGACCCCAGCTGTGTCATGAGAAACTTTTTTTTATGTCAAGACCTGATTTTATTAACATTTTCTGACGTCTTACATATCATCCACTTTGGACTCCTTAATTAAAAACACAAAGGACCGCACAAATCAACAGTTTTAACAATGCACATAGTTTCAACGTTTGATACTCAACTGAAGAAGCAAAGAACATAGTGTTTCCAACAGAACTGCTCTCTACGTGTGTTCATGGTTGTTTGTGAGCACTGGTATAAAGAGGGCTTCAAGTATATTTTGTTGAGGAGGGTTCAGTAATTTATTGAATATTAAAAATACTGTATGTACCTTACACCTGCAATTCCAGATCTGCTACAAGTGCAAAAGATGCATAAAACATTTTGAACAGCTACACAGCACTATATCCAGCACCTGCTTGGTAAAGCTTTGAAAAAGTGCAGTACATACAATAAATTAACCTTTATTTTGCCAGTAAGAAGAATTATTATGATATTAACGAAGTACACAAATAGAAACAAGCCAGATAGTTGACGCACTACTGTAAAAGTTACTCTAATAATTTAAACTCCTCTAGAAATGAATCACTGCATGGACAAAAACACACGTGTCAATATTGTTGTATGACAAGGAATTACAACTGTCCTAGCATTTCGCGCAGGTGAGCAGCCAGCCAATAAAAGGCTTCTTATCCCATTTTACGAAAACTATTTGGTGAGTAAATTTGATTATTTCACATATAAAAGCATGATATCTTCACTTGATAAAGAACTGAATTACTTTTCATTATTAGTCTTAGTGCTCATAACGAAGTAAAGCATTGCATGATATTTTACAGAGTTTAAGTTCAGTGCATAGGCCTTGTGTACGGTATGTTTTATGTCATTGATTGCAGTGAATGAAATGTAACAAATATATCGAAATTATGTTTAAAACTAACAGCAGAATGATACATACCACCACTCTCAAGATATCGGTTCTTATATCCATGGGAGGGTTGCGCAAATTGCGCCCACCGATCTTTGCATATAAAATTAGAATCGTGTGGTTGTAACACCCATCGTATTTCATAAGTGGTTCAAGATACCAAAACAAGGCTTTTGCAAATTTTTTCAATGGAGAGATGTACATCTTTCAACAGCATTATCATATCCAGTCAAAAAAGAATATTGTGACATTGAACACACTAGTATTTACAATATCCTTTGTGGGGCTTTCAGCTGTAATCTAACTTATTTGTTGTTATGCCACAGGATGTAGTGGCTAAGCAACTAAATGTTTTAATTACTTCAGCTTCCATGAAGATCTTTCGTTTATTTACAACATTTAGAATATCAAGCACCAGGTGTAGCTGCCTCACACTGTACGTACGATTTCTTTCTCTCTACAACCACAACGGTATGACATTTTCTCAATCAAAAAATGGAGATGAAAGCGCCCGCCAGGGTGCCGAGCAGTTCTAAGCGCTACAGTCTGGTACCATGCGACCACTACGGTCACAGGTTCAAATCCTGCCTTGGGCATGAATGTTTGTGATGTCCTTAGGTTAGTTAGGTTTAAGTTGTTCTAAGTTCTAGGGGACTGATGACCTCAGAAGTTAAGTCCCATAGTGCTCAGAGCCATTTGAACCATTTGAAGATGAAAGCAACAACACAAATAAGATCACAGGAGCAAAAGCAAACAGGTTGAATGATGGAATGCTGCTGAGCAGCAGAAATGCCACTACTTGGGGTGCTCTACCCAGCCACTGGTGCATCAACACATCTGGGGCACACAAAGACCCGAGCAGCTGGCCATGGTAACAGGAACACAAAGGTAGCACAAAGTGGTGTGTGTATAAATGTCTAGAGCCCCTGACGGGAGGATCAAAGGCATGCCTAAACTTATCCAATGAACCCGGGGACAGCAGCAGTGGCGGCGGCAGGAGCACACATTAATATGTCCAGAGCAGTCAAAGAGTAAAGTATCTAAACCATGGGTTTCAATGGCAAAGATAGTGGAAATTAAGTACATTCCATTATTTTATGGACCTAATCATAATAAAAAGGTGGAATTCACTGTGAATGGCTACAGCTTTAGTTGGTTTTGCATGTATACTCCTAATTTCTAGGCCTTAACGTCCACATAAATACACAAGCATTTGGTCTCAGACTCTACAGACCAATGCCAATCAATTATACCACTGCCTCATATTCCCTCTGGCATTCCTTTCAATGTTTACAGACAATAATGTACTATCCCACTACTACTTATTACAATTATCACAAAATATGCCCCAAACACTGAAATTCTTCAACTAAAAAATGTACTATGTAAGGAACACCACAGCCCACATATTTTCAACAAAGAAAGACCTAAATAGTAGATGGTAGTGGAGTACAAAAAATTACTTATATTGACTGTAGTAAGTATCAGAATGGTCAACTGGGCAGAGATATATTAATGAAAACTGTTTAATGTGGTTGTAGCCGGAGGTTATAGAATCCTGACTCCACATTTGCTGAGTATGTATTGAGAGAAGATCATAAATACAGTAACAAATTCATACCTTCATTTGGCAACCAATCAGTGAAAACCAAGGCTGTTGGATCTGCTGGATATCAACAAACATCTAGCATACTGTCTTCATTTAATATTAAATGGTCAAATTCAGCTTTGTACTTCCACATTCTAAGCTTCACTTAACCCTAGCAATACCAGCACACTTCCAATAATCTTAATGTTTCAATTGTGTTAATACCACATGGGGGGGGGGAGGGAGTACTTAATGACCATCACAAAAAAGCTACATTAATTGTTGTTGACTTATTAACAACATACAGGGTGAGTCAAAAAGGACTTTACAACTTTGTAATTATATAGAAATTTATTGAGATAACTTACATAATCAGTATATGTGTCATTTTGTAGCAAACAACCTCAAGTTTCAGTATCCCATTCCGTCACCAGGAGCAGAAGCATAGTGCACAGTTAAAATGGCTACTTTCACTTGAATGTGTTTTGTGCCTTAGCAAACTGAAAGTGAACAGCCCTTTCTTCTTCATAGACGAAACTGTCACTGGCACAGTGTATCTGGACGTGCTTGAAAACTTTTTAATTCCACAGATCGATGAAGATGATCGAACTGGGATGGTTCACTACCAGCAAGATGGTGCACCACCTTATTTCCTCACAGAAGTTCAATGTTTCCTCGATAATTGTTTGCCTGGTCAGTGGCCTGGCCATGAAGAGCCAATAGCATGGCCACACTGCTCTCCAGACTTGAATCCATCGGATTTCTTTCCCTGCAGTTTCATTAAAGATAGTGTGTATGTTCCACCCCTACCATACAATTTAGCTGACATGAAAAATCAAATCTATGCTGTCATTGCACAAGTTATGCTCAATTTGCTGCAACGAGTGTGGGAAGAAATTTATCACCGGTGAGATGTTTGCCACATCAAAAATGGCAGTCACATCAAACTAAAATGACACTTGTCACTTTTATGTGAATCTTGAGGTTGTTAGCTGCTAAATGGCACATCTACTGATCCCGTAAGTTTTCTCAAAAAAATCTGTATCATTCCAAAGTTGTTAAGTTCTTTTTGGCTCACCCTGTACTTTCTAGAGATACTGGTATGCAACAAGAGCCCAGAATCTGGAAATACTGAATATGACATTCATTGTGAAAAGACATATCTGCTACAACAGGAAGGAAACTTTATGACCACCTCAATCAGACAAATTTTTGAATTAAGTCTAACAGAAAAAATTTAAAACAAGTATGGGATATAGTAAAAAACTTGTTAAAAAATAGAAATGTATTTCAAAATTTTAAAATATAAAGTACACAACTATGTTGAAATGTTTACAAAAGGTGGGTTACAGTAACACCCCCACCCCCACCCCAAATTGGTATTGCCATGGATAAGCCTTTAATTTAGCATTTCTTTGAACAGTGTCTTTCTCACTCTGTTAATCCATTTTGCCTCTATTTTTATTGTGATTGTCAATATATTCCAAACTGCTATCTTATTTCATCACGTGTATATCATCTCTACAATGAAGTCCAATATTTCATACACATTTATATGAAGTTAACCTAAAAAAATTTCAACTATGTTAGTATTGCCACAGGTAACATTTTGCATCAAGTGATTTGTAAGTGAAACTGATGAAATGTATGATGAGATAAAAGAAACTATTCAGCTAGTGAAGGGAGACGAAAATTTAATAGTCATGGGTGACTGGAATTCGAGAGTAGGAAAAGGGAGAGAAGGAAACATAGTAGGTGAATATGGATTGGGGGTAAGAAATGAAAGAGGAAGCCGTCACGTAGAATTTTGCACAGAGCATAACTTAATCATAGCTAACACTTGGTTCAAGAATCATAAAAGAAGGTTGTATACATGGAAGAATCCTGGAGATACTAGAAGGTATCAGATAGATTATATAATGGTAAGACAGAGATTTAGGAACCAGGTTTTAAATTGTAAGACATTTCCAGGGGCAGATGTGGACTCTGACCACAATCTATTGGTTATGAACTGTAGATTAAAACTAAAGAAACTGCAAAAAGGTGGGAATTTAAGGAGATGGGACCTGGATAAACTGAAAGAACCAGAGGTTGTAGAGGGTTTCAGGGAGAGCATTAGGGAACGATTGACAGGAATGGGGGAAAGAAATGCAGTAGAAGAAGAATGGGTAGCTTTGAGGCATGAAATAGTGAAGGCAGCAGAGGATCAAGTAGGTAAAAAGACGAGGGCTAGTAGAAATCCTTGGGTAACAGAAGAAATACTGAATTTAATTGATGAAAGGAAAAAAATAAAAATGCAGTAAATGAAACAGCCAAAAAGGAATACAAACATCTCAAAAATGAGATGGACAGGAAGTGCAAAATGGCTAAGCAGGCATGGCTAGAGGACAAATGTAAGGATGTAGAGGCTTATCTCACTAGGGTAAGAGAGATACTGCCTACAAGTATATTAAAGAGACCTTTGGAGAAAAGAGAACCACTTGTATGAATATCGAGAGCTCAGCTGGAAACCCAGTTATAAGCAAAGAAGGGAAAGCAGAAAGGTGGAAGGAGTATATAGACAGTCTATACAAGGGCGATGTACTTGAGGACAATATTATGGAAATGGAAGAGAATGCAGATGAAGATAAAATACGAGATATGGTACTGCGTGAAGAGTTTGACAGAGCACTGAAAGACCTGAGTCGAAACAAGGCCCCGGGAATAGACAACATTCCATTAGAACTACTGACGGCCTTCGGAGAGCCAGTCATGACAAAACTCTACCATCTGGTGAGCAAGATGTATGAGACAGGCGAAATACCCTCAGACTTCAAGAAGAATATAATAATTCCAATCCTAAAGAAAGCAGGTGTTGACGGATTTGAAAATTACCGAACTATCAGTTTAATAAACCATGGCTGCAAAATACTAACACAAACTCTTTACAGACGAATCGAAAAACTGGTAGAAGCCGACCTCAGGGAAGATCAGTTTGGATTCCGTAGAAAATACTGACCTTACGACTTATCTTAGAAGAAAGATTAAGGAAAGACCAACCTACATTTCTAGCATTTGTAGACTTAGAGAAAGCTTTTGACAATGTTGACTGGAGTACTCTCTTTCATATTCTAAAGGTGGCAGGGGTAAAATACAGGGAGCGAAAGGCTATTTACAATTTGTACAGAAACCAGATGGCAGTTATGAGAGTCGAGGGACATGAAAGGAAAGCAGTGGTTGGAAAGGGAGTGAGACAGGGTTGTAGCCTCTCCCCGATGTTATTCAATCTGTATATTGAGCAAGCAGTAAAGGAAACAAAAGAAAAATTCGGAGTTGGTATTAAAGTCCATGGAGAAGAAATAAAAACTTATGAGGTTCGCCGATGACATTGTAATTTGTCAGAGACAGCAAAGGACTTGGAAGAGCAGTTGAATGGAACGGACGGTGTCTTGAAAGGAGGGTATAAGATGAACATCAACAAAAGTAAAACGAGGATAATGGAAGGTAGTCGAATTAAATCGGGTGATGCTGAGGGAATTAGATTAGGAAATGAGACACTTAAAGTAGTAAAGGAGTTTTGCTATTTGAGGAGCAAAATAACTGATGATCGTCAAAGTAGAGACGATATAAAACAGACTGGCAATGGCAAGGAAAGCGCTTCTAAAGAAAAGAAATTTGTTAACATCAAGTATGTGTCAGGAAGTCTTTTCTGAAAGTATTTGTATGGAGTTAGCCATATATGGAAGTGAAACATGGATGATAAATAGTTTGGACAAGAAAAGAATAGAAGCTTTTGAGATGTGGTGCTAAAGAATGCTGAAGATTAGATGGGTGGATCACATAACTAATGAGGAGGTATTGAATAGAATTAGGGGGAAGAGGAGCTTGTGGCACAACTTGACTAGAAGAAGGGATCGGTTGGTAGGACATGTTCTGAGGCATCAAGGGACCACAAATTTAGGATTGGAGGGCAGTGTGGAGGATAAAAATCAAAGAGAGAGATCAAGAGACGAATACACTAAGCAGATTCAGAAGCATGTAGGTTGCAGTAAGTACTGGGAGATGATGAAGCTTGCACAGGGTAGAGTAGTGTGGAGAGCTGCATCAAACCAGTCTCAGGACTGGAGACGACGACAACAACAACAACAACAACAACAACAATTTGTAAGTAGGACATTTTAGAAGTTGCACTGCATGATTGCTGAGTAAATGTCTTTCACTTATTTTATGCTGATTGTTAACGTAATTAAAACTGCTATACAGGGTATTTCCTTAAGAGCATGCGAATATGTAACAGGACATAGAGAATGTTCCACTGAGCAATTTGAGGTAGGTCACCTGGGGTCGGAGAAGCCAGTTTAAGGAGATGTGGAAGTAAACTTGTCTACTGCTTTGTCTAGTATTACTGTTCCCCAGCTTATTCACAACTAACATGCATACAAATTTACACATATTGCGCTGTTATTTACATGTGCATTCTCCATTTTCTGCAAGGAAACAAGGAGGACGAGCTCGATTGCTAGAAAGTCATGATGCAGGTTTTGTTTACTTTACTTGCCCATAAGGTTGCTCTGTTGTATCGTATTTACATTTTCTCATGACAGAATGTGCTATGAATCAATGACAGACTTATTCATTACTCAGTGCTATTCAGAGATGTACAGTACAATACAATAGAGCAGTACTGGCACAGTTTCACAGAACTCACTGAGGTGCACCTTGTGTGTGGGGATGTACATTTCAATGATTTCGCTGCTGAAAGACTGTATAGGGAACGATTTCTAATAGACATCATCCGCCACAACAAGTGTTTATTTCTCTCGATCAATGAATGCAGAAGACTGGTTCACTGAAAAGAAGAAATGAGGGACCTGGCAACATGAGGACCAATCGCACACCCCATTTTGAAGAGGTGGTGCTGGAACGTGTTGCAGTGTGCCCCACTACAAGTACTCATCGTATTGCACATGCAATGGGCACTGAACATATTAGCATGTGGCAAGCACTCCATGAACAAGAATTACACCCATTTTATCCAGAAGTCCATGCAATGCTAATAACTGACTATGCACCGAGGGTTGCATTGTGTCACTGGTCGCTACAACAATGGATTGATCGACCAGATTTCTTCCAAATTGTGCTGTTAACTGACAAGGCCTCATTTGATCATGGCGGTATTTTGAACAGCAGGAATAGCCATGTGGGGGATGAGGAAAACCCCTGCGCTGTAGTAGAGCCACATCATCAAGCAAGTTTTGCTGTGAATATCTGGGCCGGCACTGTAGGCGACAATCTCATAGGGCCATATCTTCTACCCGGCCATCTGTCTGAATGTCCACCTGTACTTGAGGTTTGTGCAATAGTTCTATGTGAGCTGTTGGAGAATGTATTTTGGCTGTTCGTGAGAGGATGTGGATACAATGTCATGATGCACCACCTCACTTCAGTGCAGATGTCTGCAACCATCTCAATGCTGTATTTTCTGGCCGCTGGATTGGAAGAAGAGGTCCTATTCCATAACCCGTGAGGTTCCTGACCCGAATTCCCTTGTCCCTTGATACTTCCTATGGGGATATCTAAAGTCACTAGTGTGTGAGACCCCAGTGGATACAGAGATGAAATTAGTTGCCAGAATAGTAGCTGCCTGCGTCGGGATTTGAAATACACCGTGAATATTTGTCAGGGTGCTTGAGAATCTTGTTCACTAATGTCATGCTTTCATCGAGGCTGATGGCTGTCGTTTCAGCACATTTTGTAAGATACAGTGCAATTGGTATGTTTGTTGTGTCAATGATGGTATTTGCAGTTAACTGTAACTAATGTAAATAAAGTACACAATAATGTGATTTTTATTCTTATTATCTCTTTACGCTGGCTTCTCCGACCCCAGGTTCCCTACCTCAAACTGTTCAGTGGAGTGTTCTCTATGCCCTGTTAAATTTTTGCACATTCTTACAGACACACCTTGTATACTTCGTTGTTTTACCATATATATGTTATCTCTGCAGTTAGGAGCAATTCATCACACTTACACGGACAAATACAGTAGCTATTTTTCATTGTTCTTCAATGTTAAGTGTTAGTGTTTTATGGTACAGTACGTACCCTTTACATATATTTGCTTTGTAGCTTACATATTTTTGACTATCTTGCAATTGCAGCATCAAAGATATAAAGTTTAATATGCTTTCAAATCACACTCTATATCTGTAATATCCTTTTCCAAGTTATTCACCACTATTCTATCTCCTCTAATGATGATAGTTAATATCTGATGATAGACTTAAAGATTGAAAATCAGTCCACAAAATAAATTATACCACGAAACATCCACAGCTAGCTTCCCACTTATAAAAAAATGTTTCTCAGCTTCAATGACCACCCAAATTATTATATGAGAACTGCACATCATTTACTTCACCAAGGCAGTTTTAACACTTGAGCAGGCACGCCACTTTTCATAAAACGAACAAGCATGTGGCGTACTTTGTGCATATGTAAAGACTAGCTGTCTTTATGTAATCCAGGTAAATGTGTGAACAAAATCAAAGTTTAACCTTAGTTTAATTAAATGACGATAAAATAAACTTACATAATATGGGCTACAGCACTCTTTAATTGCAGTTGCATCAGATACCAGCCTACTGTCTAATCGATTACTAATTATGTAGTAGCCAACTGCCTCATTGTGGTATTGTACTGTCAGTTTCTAATCTGATTCACTTTCTTGCATGGATCGTGAATTTTTTTTCTCACCTAGTTCGCTTTTAGTTTTAGAAAACTGCTGCTCACTTGGACGTATGACAGCACAATTAATCTTTGTGTTAGCTGAAGCAATAATGAAGAAATACGTATGGGCTAGCAACTGTGAAGCAAAGATAGAGTGGTGCAAACGCAACTTAATCTATGGTTGGCACACTTCATACACGGGTGCACCCACTGAAGGCTTACACAACACACTGAGGCGTTAAACAGCACACTGAGGCTTACCTTTCTGAAATGTGGAAAGGATTATGGATAATTCCATAGGGAAATCTACTGATGAGAAGCACAGTTCAATATATAACAAAAGTGTCCAATCCATACAACAAGTACATACATTCCAAAAATTCTGATTTCTTCTCAGTGGTCTTTAATATATACATTGATCCTGTTGTTAAGAGACTAACCTGCCAAAAATGGTCCAAATATTGTTGGTAATATTTGCTGTAACCATGTCTAGTGGCTCCTCTTACAATAACTTGTACATCCAAATTTGCAAACTGCTTCACTAAATTCTGATGTGCACGTGATAGAACTGGATAACCTTTTTTGTTTGTTATGAACACAGTAGTAGGAAGTACAATACACTTAACAGGTTCACCAAGCCATCTAGTAATAACATCCTCTGGTGGAATATCTGCTGATATCTCCAGTGCCAGGCCGAGTTTCTTCTCAAAATTACTCACGCATCTTAACTTATTCCACCTGTCAAAGAAACATTTCTTAAGATAAGTGAACCACTACAAATTTAAAATGACAATTTTTCATTATTTTAATCAATAAGTACCGGGCAGCCAAAATAAAACTGACAAAAATTAAAAAAAATAAAAAACCAAACAGTCTTAACATTTTGCAATAGCCGTTAACAGTAGTGATAAAGATTTTTAAACACGTAATTACATGTTTTATGTAAGCACACTTACCCACAGTGTCTGCACATGGTGTCAAATGTATTTAATTTCCTAATTATTTTTTTAACTGTTTGGAATACACCGTCATGAAAAGTCAAAAATATTTCTTGGAACAGTTTCATTCTTGCTACCCTGCATAAATTAGTATTTAGAGACTTGTCTTAGGATTTGAGCTGTTAGTGATGTGTTTTACATCAAACATATGTATCTGATATGATTCAAACAATGGAAAATCCAGGATGGAATGTAACAATAAAATGAAAAGGATAGTTGCTACTCACCGTATAGTGGAGATGCTGAGTCGCAGACAGGCACAACAAAAATGTTGTCAGGGAGTTAGCTTTTGGTCAACAAGGCACAAGGCTTTTGTCAAAAACAGACAAAACACACACACACACACACACACACACACACACACACACACACGACCACAGTCTCTGACAGCTCACATGACAGTGGTCATGTGTGTTCAAGTTGTGTTTGCCAGTGCCAGGCATGTGCGACACCCCCCCCCCCCCCCCTTCTGACAAAGGCCTTGTTGGCCTAAAGCAAACTTTCCAACAGTCTTTTTGTTGTGTCTTTCTGCAACTCAGCATCTTCGCTATACAGTGAGTAGCAACTATCTTTTCATTACATTATCTGATATGACTGTCACTTTGACACTACTTCTGTTGTATTTTTGATTCTTCTAAATTTGCTCCATCTATTTTATTTAATTCCAACTAGAAATCAGACAGTTACGTCAAATCAAAAGATACATTTAAAATATGGCAGGTTTCTTGTTTGTCTGAATTACATCTGTTACATTGGATCTTCATTTATCTCCTCAGCATATCCCTCCAGGTGTTCCAACCTTGTATATCTTCTTCCTCTGTGTCAAGTCTTCTCATTGTTAATCGTACATTTTGGAGTCAGGTGGTCATAAGGTGTCCTCTTCTCTGAGTCTCCGATTCCCATTCCAGGATCATTTTCAGAATTCTGGCTTCCTCCATTCTTCTCACATGCCCATACCATTTTATTATCCTTCTATCCATCACGTCTTGTATTCTTTCTCTCATTTCCACTATTACTTAGTCATTTTTTACTTTCTGTTCTCTACAAATTCTAAATGATCTTCTCTAGAAGATTATTGAGGTACTGTATTACAAACAGTTGAGACACAAACTTACATTCTATGTATAGTGGAATTGGTAACATAGTAGATTGTTATTTAACACAGTTCATGGTTCGCTAGTTCAAATCTTGTTTGAGTCATTTTTCTTTTCCTCCCTCAATTAGAAATACCTACATCTCGTAATTGTAAAATTCATCATCATCTTTTATGAATAATGCATGTCTTCTTGTTTCTAATTACAAGTTGCACACAAAATTCCTGTTTTCATTTCAAATATAAATTCTTAATAATTAAGAATAATTGAGATTTTATGAAAGATTGTTATTAAAGGTTGCTTAAATTAAGCAACGTAACAGTTTAATTTTTGAAGGCAAAAATGAAAAACCAAATACTCTCTATTTGGACTATGTCCATTGTTTTATACCACAGATGTAGGTAACTGTCACAGAAACATGGAAAACAATAATTTTCACAGCATACAAATGCAGCATTTTTACATTTGCCGTTGCACAATTACAATATGAGGAACCAAGTTAAGTGATTTGGCCCAAGAAATTTCAAGACTGTTAAGCTGCCAGACATACTGGAACTAACACATGCAGCTTTTTCACATGTCATGCCAAACACTGACAACATATAGAACAGCACCTCATAAAAGAGAAGAAAATGCAGCACCACGGTGGCTTCCTGGATTCTGTTGTTGATCGACTTGTTGTCAATATAGCAGATGACAGTTCCAGAACTGAAATGTACTTCTCCAATTTGGATAAGGAAGGAGCTAACAGATTAGCTCATGACTGACTGTAATTAATACCTTTATTGTTTTCAGTATTCAACAAAATGGTGAAATCCCTGCAGTAAGCTTTTGTATCACACGTAACTCGCTCAGAAAAATTACCCTGTCTGTAGGTTAGGAATTTGCATCACCCCTGTTGGTAATTACGATACTATGTAAGGTGGGTACAAGATCATTTTATGCTTTCTGTCTGCTCACCTAAAAAGCATGCTGTAGTGCTGCCAGTTTTGTACAATATTATTTCATTATTTTTAAAAATTAAATGACCTTTGAAGCTATACTGTTTCTCTGCTCTTCTCTTTTTACATCTGAACTGCAACTGCTCACGTCATTGCAGGTGGCTGACCAGTGCTTCCAAGTTAAAGGCGCCAATAAAGCTGTTGTCTCCAATTGTTGCTCAGTGTTTGTACATGTAACACAGCACAAAACGTATCCTTATGATTGTCCTTGACTGTACTGGTCACAGCTTGGCTTCCTCTCCAAGTGAAACGAAATCCAATGAGATTCAAGCAAACACAGAAGAATACATGGTGTAATGTTTACATCAGGTTTACTCTTATGATGAACAGAATATAGTACCTAGCTTTATTGGGTTGTCAAGTATTCTGAAGTTCTGCGTAACTACAGGCCTTAACAAAAAACAAAGTAGTTCCAATTTTATTTCACATAATATGGCTTACTCTTCCCTTTAGGTAAAACTACTGAAACTGAAATTTCTTACCCAACGCCCAGTAAATCTACACACAAACATCGTGCTAAACTGTTATATTAAAAAACTGATTATTTGACGATATTACCAATCCCAAGTGTTGGCTTCTTCACATTCATTATTTTGTTCAAATTCTTCTGGATCAGATCTGCAATATGATGCTGCGACTGATGGACTCTCCATGGGTAAATGAACCCAAACCTACAAGAAAACTGATACTTGCACTGACAATATAAACTAAACTTATAAAAACTAGGTACATAATTACATGTGTTAATGTAACTAAGAATTTCATTTGTCCACTTGCATTTATATCAAACTTTAAAAATTGAATCAGATGATCTATAATGTAAAACTGTTAGAAACGATTGCAAAAAATTATATACTCAAGAAATAAACAGGAGAAGGAAATCAAGAATCTCACTCACTAACAAAAACATCAGCAGGCATTTGAATGAGTGATCTTTTATATATCAGAAATATCAACAGGGTGGCTACTCAAATTTTAAAACAAAATTCCCCGAGATTCCAAAGTATGGGGAGGAATATGATGGCATAAGAAGCTACTGAGAGAGCAGATGTCCTAAGAAGTTCCTGAGATAGCAGGAGGAGGGTGGGGGTGGGGGTTCGAGCATCTCAAAATGTCTTTTCTTCCTTTCGGTTGTACTTAAACTGCAGTTTTTAAACTTCAGTAACTTATACGGACTAATATTCAAACAATCACCACACTTTGAAATATTAACTATTTTAAAATTTATGATTCTTAAAAGCTCAATAAAATTAAATTTCAAAGTTACGTTAAAACGCAGAATTCCCCGAGATTCTACAAAATTCCTGAAATTGCCTGTGATCTTCCAGATTTTTCCAGGTAAAATGTAATTCCCTGAGAATTCCGGATTTCCCCGAAGAATTGCCAACCTGAGTAAATTAAAAGATGACAGCTTGGGAAAGGGTAACAGGCAGAAGAGGAGAATCTTAAATATGTAGTCAATTCAGTGGCAATCTTTTGCAAATGAGCTTCAATGATTTGGAAATAATAGCCAACCAGCTGTGAAAAACATGTTTATTAAACCTTGAGCATAGTTTCAACAGTTTTAAAACTGTCTTCTTCAGAATATACTGAACCTATTAACAAGTATTATGGCACTGTGTGTGGAACAGATATGGTATTGTTATATTAAACAAAATTATGGGAAATGTTTACAAATAATTTTAGTGAAGCATACTCGTGTAGAATCACATATTATCTATGTCTAATGTGGGAGTCGTTGACTGTCTAGTATATGTGCGTGTCATCCACTTAAGCACCATTTCAAATACGCGATTCGAAATTACTAGCTCTGTACTGTAGACCTTTGTCTTAAAACTTTAACACAGTGGCATTGGATCAAACAGAGTGTCAGTTTGCCACATAAAGAGCTAGTGACATGCTCTGACTGGCTGAAGAGGCACTAGTTTTAGGTTGCCTCTGGCAGGTAGCACTCCCGTCCATCCTCTATGCATTTAGCTGCAATGTGCAGCATTTGTCATTTCACAGGCATATGTAAAATGTTTTGTTAAGTTTAGTTAATATGTTAATTCTAGTAATGAATATGTACTTGTGAAATCACAACTCTGCTCACTGCAGCTCGGTGCATACAGGACATGCAAGAGTGTGACCCAAGACTAGTGCTCCTACTCTTCAGCCAGTCGGCGAATGTCACTGGCTATGTACATGACATACTGACACTCAGTAGGATCCGATGGCAAGGTTCATACATAAATGTTATATATGCACAAATATTTGAAGTGGTACACTACACACTGATGGATCCATTGTCAAATGCGTGATATTTAAAAAAGTTCTGAATTTTAAAAAGCTCTACGAATGAGAGCTAATACTTTCAAGTAATGTATCTGAAATGGCAATTAAGTGGATGACATGCCCATGTACAGACAGTCAACGACTCCCACACTGGATTTAGATAATATGTGATCCTACCCGTGTGTAATTCACTGAAATTATCTGTAAATATTTCCTGTGATTTTGTTTATTGTAATGATAACATGTCTGTTCTACACACTGGAGCTCATGCATGGACAATTGCTGAATTGCAGCCAGGTTCAAAATCTTTTCCAAATGAGTTATTAGTAGTGAGAAACAATGAAAAATTAATTCACAACAACAGCATTTACTGGAAACACCAAAGGGTTAAAAACTGCTCAGTCTAAGAGGGAAAAACTTCGCTTTCACTAAAAATATAATCTCCAAACACACTGGTACCGACAAAATTCCACACTAGAAACAACTTGTAACAAAGGCTCCAAAGCTTACCTCATGCAACAATACAAATTAAACAGCTAAGTTTTAGACAGTATTCAGAAGACCATTCCCTTCAAACTGAAGTGTTAATGATGCCACCCTGGGCATCCAAATCAGTTCTTAAGATTCTCTTTTAAACATCATCCACAGTTTGAAAATAGCAACTAATGAGAAGATGGGCATATGGATACTGGGTTACAAGATCCAAAAGCTTAGTTACTACTGACTACAAAGAGGCTGCCCAAAAAGAAAAGAACATTTGACCTCTAATATTGGCATTAATGCAGAACAATTACTGCAATTTCAGTTTACATGCCATGGAGTTAGCACTGTATGAACCATTTGTCAAGATAATTCATATGTCTGTCTGTGTTGTATACATGGAAGAGACATGGAGACACTGGATTGTTTCAGATTGATTATGTACTGGTAAGAGAAGATTTCAGAAACAGATTTTAAATTGTAAGACATTTCCATGGGCAGATGTGGACTCTGCCCACAATTTATTGGTTAGGAACTGTAGAAAAAAACTAAAGAAAAGACAGGAGTTTAAGGAGATGGGAGCTGTGTAAACAGAAAGAACCAGAGGTTGTAGCGAGCTTCAGACAGAGCATTAGGGATCTATTGACAAGAACAGGGGTATGGAATACAGTAGAAGAAGAATGGGTAGCTTTGAGATATTAAATAGTGAAGGCAGCAGTGGATAAAGTAGGTAAAAAGTTGAGGGCTTGTACAAATCCATGGGTAATGCAAGAGATATTGAATTTAATTGATGAAAGCAGGAAATATAAAAATGCAGTACATGAAGCACCCAAAAAGGAATACAAACGTCTAAAAAATGAGATTGACACGAAGTGCAAAGTGGCTAAGCGGGAATGGCTAGAAAACAAATTTAAGGACCTAGAAGCATGTCACACTAGAGGAAAGGTAGATACTGCCTGCAAGACAATTCAGGGTGTATAAGATGTGGGACAACCGGGAGATCCGGAAAAAACCCGGGAATTTTTTAGATTTCCGGAAATTTTTCGTTGTTTAAGTTTTCAGTTAAATTTTTGTAATTTTGACTGGTAAGAACAGATACTCTAACAAAGGATATTACTGTATCCTGCTACTGCAGAAAAAAACTGCAGCATTAAAACATGAACGAGAGAAAAAATGAAAATAAAACTTAAATTGCAAAGGAAATGCGCCATGTAAAATAACACAGTGCACATCCAAGTGTCTGCCAACAGTAAAATGTGTCAAAGGCTTTAGAAAGACAGCTAATTGCCTCCGATGAGCGTGACGTCACAATTGTTTACATTAGATTCATTTAAGCAGTTAGGAGCAGGCTCATGCACACACACAGTTGAGTCACGTATGAGAAATACCTTCTCCCACTTCTGGCCACAGAAATGTGGCTGTTGGCTGTGTAAGCAGCAGTAGCAGCAACCAGCCACATGGGGTACCCGGAAAAAATTTACTTGCACCCCCAAGCTGCCAGATTCACACGTGCGCAGCAGGCCGGAATCTAGTGTGTGTGTGTGTGTGTGTGTGTGTGTGTGTGTGTGTGTGTGTGTGGGTGGGGAGGGGGGGGGGGGGGGGGGGGTCTGCAAACCGGGGTATCGGAACCGGGTGGCAATTTCGGTGGCAGGGGACAAACCTATATTCTTGAGGGAAAAAACCTTGTTTCACAAAGCACCTAGCATCCAGCGCACGTTGTTCTATCGATTATTCATATGATTTTGAAATGCACCCCTGATGGTTTTTGGACATTTTTTAACACATCCTAAGTTGATTTCTGAATGAATTGTAAGTTGTTTTTGAATGTGTGCTTAGTGTACGAGATGTCTCTGCCAGGGGAATCCTCATCGCATCTAGAAATGAACTTTCCTCCAGACAGAACGGGACGGGGCTATATGAGCTGAGCGGAATAAATCCAAACCGGTGAATGGCAACTGCTGCTTGTTTATGTGGTTGATTTGGTTTGCAAATGTTCAGCGTTGTTATAATTACTAGCAAAATCTATAGATTCAGACTAATAGAGTGGAAATAAACGACTAACAGGAATAACAGATACGAAAGATAATACATAATTTTCTTGGTGTATCCAAGAAAGTGAAATTCTTACAGAAAAGTTTTGGCCAGATCGCTACAGTAGACAGGGCCAGTTGTAGTCCCCGGCTAGCAGCCGCTTAGGTTCCGTTCTGGGAATAGTGCGGAAAACGCATTGTACAAACACGTAATGACGCCTAACCGGAGAATACCCTCTGGATATCTAAACCGGTGATAGTGGAAGGATTAGTAAAGTTATTCGGAGAATGAGTTTTGGCAGTGGTAGGAATAGTTAACAGAATTAGAGATGACAAGATTGTTTGTTAGAATGAGGAAGGAGCAGAAACAGGGGCATCACACAAATTATGGAAAAATATGACAATTCCAAATTAATACAAAAATTTTGTTCTGCTACTTTTCGGTCTCGTGCATGAGAAACTGGAGCGTATGAATGAAATGTGGAACTATTTGGTAGAAGGCCAAATAGGTATTTCATATTGGTACTTCATGAATTATATTGTCGTGCTGCAAAAATTATCATTATTGCCAAAACAGTCTCGCTTATTTGGTGTGTGTTACAATTGCCGCAATATTGGAAAGTCCTATTTTGTTTTATCCAGCACACAACGGCAAAATAGATGTAATCAGATAGAGAAACCACACCAGTCTTGGGCATTTTTTGTATTAACAGCTTGTTCAGTATTAGACGATGACATTTTGATTTTTCATGTAGCAAAACGTTTGATGAACTTTGATGACGTAATAATTCTTTTGCAGAAAGGAAAGCATGCCATGCAAAGTTGCAGCAATATTAGAGAGAAAAATCACTAGGACCTAAGGATTGAAGAAATGTGTACTGTCTTGTTTGTCTCTTATCTTTACTGGTTTTAGGTATCCTGTATTTAATTTAATGTCACACAGAAGAGCAAGTTATTAGCTAACAGGCAATAACAAGTCCAAATTTTCTGAAGAGTTCTTGTTCTCCCAGTTACAAATAATCCCATCAAGTATTAATTGTGATTTTGTAATGTCTTTTTATTTTTTAGAGGGGCAGGATGTCGGAACGGCCGACTGGGAGCAGGAGAGGCACTACAGGACATTTTAATTTCCACTGTCCTGAAATAGTTAATGGCATCCATTGCAAAATATACACGTTTGAGTTCGCAGAGCGAAATACAGTGACATGCGGTATAAGAATGTTGTTTGAAGAGGCATGGCACTGCACTTCGGCCAAATAACATGTCTTACATTTCCTTGAAGATATACGTTTTAAGTGTCAGACTCTTCAGAAAGATGTGCGCAACAAAATAAACCTATCTTTGTTAAGCTGTTTTTTATTTATTTATTTATTTATTTATTTTTTTTTTTTTGACGTTGTGTTGCACAGAGCAGTCTGAGTGGGGGGTGGATAGTCTCTTCGAGACCCGTGTTTACATTTAGTGATTTTTCTGTTTCCTCTTGATTCACTGCTCTCAGGTCAAATGAAAACAAGATGAATTTCTGTGGCTGGGAGCAATCAAGTGAATTAAAATACATTCACATAATTACGGAAGGCTAAAGTATGTTACTAGTTTCAGATTTTATTTTATTTCCACCTTTCTGACAGTCAAGCATTAGTCGCCTTGCATAACAGAAAAGTTATTTTTGTCGGTTTGCTAAAGAAATTTGGCTTTCATTAAGCTTTCCTGCTGAGGCAATAAATTTATTTGAAACGAAGTGTTTAATTCCACACTATTGGCAGTTTCAACTGTTCGCTGCATTTGAAGTGCACGTTTTCATCTTCTGGCACACATTGCATTATGCCATAATAAAGAACCAAACATGCAATAATACAGTACTGGTACTAAGAAATTTTATGTCCCGAAAACCATACCGAAAAGCTTAACATCAGGTCGAGGCCTACGCCATTGGGAATCTGGACATATGAATGTGCACTGTAAGGCGAACTATGCATTTTAGTATAGTTCACAAAATTCCGACGCTCTTAGAGTATCCTCTGATGTCTTGTTTCTTCTATGACATAATGTAAGTAAGATCTTTTAATGTTTTACGCGTACGAACATCCGGGCCTCCTATGTCACCGTAGCTACGCAAGCGTGGTGACACCTCTTATCTGGCACTCTCTGGCAACTGCTGAAATGAATCTATTTCTAACAGGTCGCGGAAAAATGTTGCAAATTGTGGTTCAAAAAGGGCTATTTTCAAAGTAAATTTCCTTTTACACAAGATGAACTATGTGCGAGAATGTACGATGAATTTATTAAATCACAGAGCGTTTGCTCTCATTTAAAAATCAACTCTTTGATGGCGAGCCATTTAGAATAATTTCGAGCCCAGAAGATACGAGATTTACGTCGGTATTAAAAATTTTATTGGCATATTTGTGTGATGTATCTTAAAGTGTAACATGCGCTAAACAGATCAACATTATATGTGAAAGCTTAGCTTCTCTTATAACTTATTACTCTTCGACACAAATATTATATGCAAAAACTTTGCTTTTCTTGTAGCAACGCTATGTATAGTAACTTAAACCATTAACTTTTCCTGTTGGTGGAATTCGAATTTATACTTTCGTAATACGAAAATATGCAGGGCACATGTAGCTGCATATTAAAGATCTTTCCAAAACGTGTTTCCCCCCTGAGTTTCGTTTTGTAAAGTGCCGAGAAATAATACGCAGCTGTATAAAACCATATCAATTCAAAGGCTTGATAAGTTTTACAGTTCCTACGGAAAGTATACTGTCAATTAACACGTTAAAAGTGTATTTTCACCCAGGAGAAAATGTATTTTTAACCGGGAGATCTGGGAATATTTTTTGCTTGTCCCCGTATACACTCTGTAATTAAAGAGGCCTTTGGGGAAAAGAGGAGCAGCTGCATGAATATCAAGAGCTCATATGGAAAACCAGTCCTAAGCAAAGGAGGGAAAGCAGAAAGGTGGAAGGAGTATGTAGACCCTCTACACAAGGGAGATGCACTTGAGAGCATTATAGAAATGGAACACGACATAGATGAAAATGAGGCACGAGACATGATGTGTGTAGAATTCGACAGAGCACTGAAAGATCTAAGTTGAAACAAAGCCCAAGAGCTGACAACATTCCGTCAGAACTACTGCTATCCTTGGCTGAGGCAGCCATGACAAAACTCTTCCATCTGGTGAGCAAGATGTATGAGACAGGCGAAAAACCCACAGACTTCAAAAAGACTATAGTAATTCAAATGTCAAAGAAAGCAGACATTCACAAGTGTGAAAATTACGGAACTATCAGGTTAATAAGTCACGATTACCAGATATTAATACGAATTCTTCACAGAAGAATGGAAAAACTGGTAGAAGCCGACCTTGGGGAAGATCAGTTTGGATTCTGGAGAAACACAGGAACATGTGAGATAATACTGACCTACGACTTATCTTAGAAGATAGGATAAGGAAAGGACAACCTACATTTATAGCACTTTTAGACTTGGAGAAAGCTTTTGACAATGTTGTCTGGAATAAAATACAGAGTGTGATAGGTTATTTCCATTTCTTTCCAGGTTGCGGTAGTTACTCAGAGATAAAGAGGCTTGCACAGAATAGAGTAGCATGGAGAGCTGCATCAAACCAGTCTTCGGACTGAAAACACTAACAACAACAACATCTGTCAGACATCCTTAAAATGTGTAATAGAACTGAAATTTTTGCAATGACTGAGGATTAACTCCGTATTAGCAAAATTCATACAGAAATAACAGAAGTCTGACATGTTCTTCTGATGAAGAAAGCACATTAGAACTCATGTAATGTTTGGAAGGTGTCTGGTTATGAAAAATTCGTTAGGCTTAGTATTTGCTAAATATTTTGTATGTTGTTAATTCATTAGACACATGTTTACAACTCAAGCAGTACTGTTTCTCAGTGGAAAATCTGATACCCACGCTGTTAAACTTAATAAGCATAAAATCTTAACATATTACACACAGTTGACAAAACAAAGCTATTTGCACAGAAAGCAGGTTAAGTTCCACTTTGGACATTCACAGCGTGTACAGCTGTAGTGCCTCGAGAATTTCAGGCAGGTAGTCGCAGCACTCACCTCAGGAGTTGCACGCCCAGCATAAGGAGCAAACGCAACGTACTCCGTGACGGAGCTACGTCAGTCATTATTGAGAACATTTGAAAGTTGTTAAAAAAAAAAAAAGAAAAGACACTTACCTATTCGCTTACTTTCGTGAGGTTCGGATGGTGGACTTGCTAGAGCTTTCTGGATTGTATATGTTATAAAGTATGTTAGAGTATCTGTCGGACTGGTAATTGTTGGACTTACAGAAATGAATCATTTATATGGTGTCTTGTTTGTGGAAGTGAAAGTATAGTGAGATTGGTTTAACAGAATCCTGAGTGTACGGAGTTATTTTAAGAGTATAAAAAGTTCCTCCAAATAAGCATCTTATCTTCGAAGACGTAGTTGGGCAGACAATCGCAGCCGGCTACCATGAAAAGAAGATTGGCGAAACAACTCAACGTAAGCTCAATAATAACGTGGGAGTGAGAGTCTGGCACACCAGCATCACACTGCCCCCTCTAGTCGTCGGAAACTGTCAGAACGTGGCAACCAAAGTGATCAGGACTCGAAAAGGAGGAATATTTTAGAGTAAATTGAGACATGAAGAAGTTGGAGAGTTGCCATAGCAACCCTTAATAACAAGACTGAGAAATTAGTTCGTAGGATTTGATTAAGAAGATTTGGGTGTGGGAAGGAAGCAATCCTCACACACACATAGCAACCAGCCGCCGCTGATGCAGTAACCAGCTGACTTTGCTGGTTCCCGTTTTTAGAACTCTATGCCAGTGAGCTAAAGGCAAAAAATATATGCATGTAAAGTAGTGTGGTCATTATTCACACAGGTGATTTTTTTTAATGATCACAAGGTCAAAAAAGAATAAAAATATGGAGCAGGAACAACAACCTACAGAAACTTCTGAAGCAGGCATGGCCATAAGAATTAGTAGAGATATCCCAGATTGGACTAAATTAGCAAATTTAATAACTGCTCAAATTTCTTCTTTAAGTGAAAAATTAGATGCAGATTCAGCTTCTTTAAGACAAGAACTAAATGCTCAAAATGCTTTATTAAGGGAAAAAATAGAGGGACAAAGTGTAGCTGCAACTGCTCAAACTGACTCCTTGAGAAATGAAATAAGTACAACTATAAGTGAAAAATTAAAAACACAGAGTGATGCTTTAAATTCTAAATTTGAGGTGTTAAATGATAAAGTGGAAAATTTATGAGTAGATTTAAAGAATGAATTAAGTAATCCTTTGACTGTACAAATAAATCAAATGCTTACGGACTTTAACCAAAAGCAGGATTATCAATTTCAGCAACTGACCCAGAAATTAGAACTTGATATTGAAAACAAGTGTAACTATACAGAGTCTGAATTTAATAAAAAATTAGGAACATTTCAAAATGTATGTAATGTTACATTCGATGCAGCGAAACAAAGACTACACACCTTAAAAGGTAGCATCGAAAGACAGGATAAACTGGTCCCTATTGTCCAATCGCAAATTGCAGGAGTCAACACTCGAGTAGATAATGTGGAGAGAAATTTTAAGGAAAAGCTAGCAGCCTCAGACGCCATAAATATAAGCGGTTTGGAGGAACAGGTAGAGGGGCTGATCGAGCGAAAAGTTGCCGAGAGGGTAAACCTGGACAATGTTCCATCACATTTAGCTTCACAACTTGATGATACTAAAAAAAAAAAGGCATGGAAGATTTGTGGAAAGAGTTTAAACTTATCCAGAATAAGGTAGAGAAAGGGGTGGCTTCACACAGAATGTAGTGTTGACTAATGAGGTAGTGACAGATTTACAATGGGGCGCAAATTCTGGACTCTCCACACAATTTCCCAAATTTAAACCAGATGGAGACGTACACCCAACTCATTTCTTGAAACAATTTAATCAGGCCTTACTGAAAAATTGGGAAGACGCAAAAAAGATAGAATTCGCTCTAGGTTACCTTCTAGGAGAGGTTTCAGAATGGGGGACAGTGAATATAGAGGATTTCTCGTCTTGAGCAGACTTTCAGAAAAAGTTTAAGGAGAAATAATGGTCAACAAGTGCCCACGAGTAGTTAATATCTGACATATGGGACCCAAAGTATTACAACCATACAAGGGTTACGATGAGAAAATATTGTGACTGGCTTTTAACAAGAGCAAAATATTTAGATAAACCAATGGAGGAAGATGGATTGGTAAGGATTCTGATAAGGGGATTACCCACTTACACTAGGAAAGACATGTTATGTAGCAGGTGGAAAACGGTAGAAGAGTTATCTTCTTTTGTAGACGCACTTGATGCAATAAATAAGGGCCGAAATGAGAATGTGCATCAAAATGAGAATCAAAAATACAGAAGGAAAAATAATAACAGTAAGAATAGCAATTTCAAAAGACATGAGATGAATTTGGCTACAGTACACCGGGGTAATCAGAATAGGGGTAATGAAAATTATCAAAAAAGACATCCACCTTCGAATATAGGCCCAGTAACTACACAGGAGTTTGTATCTGGTAACAACAGAGTACAAAATGGAAACGTCATACCTAAGTTTGGTAACCAGCTGGTGATTACAAATAATGAGGAAAACGTCAGGTGATCTGGATCCAAAACCGGGGCCCAGGTCATGGAAATACATTACAAGGCCTATCTTATAATAAGTATGCTTCCTTTACACATAAAGCACCAACAAAAGAATGGTTGCTACTAGAAGAACCTGGCATAGCTACAGTTAATCCACAACCGATTATAGTTGGAAAGACAGAAGATTTTGAAGTCTATGTATTTACTGATTTTGGTAGTGAAGTTTCACTTATTTCTAGTGGATTCTTTAACACATTGAGAACTAAACATAACTTACCACTATTACCATTAACTGGAGTATACATAGTAGGTATAACTGGAACTAAAAGTAAGGTTGTCAAATGCGAAACCCAAGTAAATTGTAACATCGGTGATATTACGTTCCAGCAAACAATGCTGGTAGTAGAAATTATTAATACAGATGTGTAATTTGGCTTAGACTGGCTGTCAGAGTTTAACGTCATATTGAATTTTGAAGAGGGCTGTCTTTATTTTGGACTCAGTGATGATAAATATTGTGTTTATTAGAATATGAAATGGTATTTTCGGATAGTCCAAGTAGTATTAGTGACTATGTATGTATATTTAAGATCAAAGATGATACTCCGTTCTTTTGTAAACTGTACCCGATACCGGTGAGCTTAACAGAAGCAGTTAAGGAGGAGATAAATAAAATGGTAGTTAATAAAATAACAGAACACAGTACGAGTGTTATAAATAATCCCTTGGTAGTGGTGAAAAAAGCTACAGGAGATGTGTGTCTCGTACTGGATGTGCTCACCCTGAACAAACATATAGACCTATTAACATTGACAAATTATTACCCAAATTCGAAAAAGTGCAGTATTTTGGCTTGATGGACACACTACGTACGAAGTCAAGAGTTGAACGACCCTCGACTTTTGCATTTATTAGAAAAGGGAATACCCCGAGCTGGGACAAAGGTTTCAACCAATGCATCAGACTATGGTATCGCCGCAGAACTTTTCCAAGGCGAATGGGGTACAGAAAGTACAGACCATAGGCCAATAGCTTTTGCTAACAGGAGTCTCAACAAACATGAATTATACGGCAACAGAAAATGAATTATTGGCCACAGTATGGGGTATACAAAAATTCCAAACACTGATATGGGGGTCCGAAATATATGTCTCTACAGATCACCAAGCACTGTCATTTCTAATGAGTAGGTGATTACTACATAGTAGATTGATGCGGTGGATGTTGTTTCTTCAAGAATATGACATTAAGATCCAGTATGTAAAGGGTTCAGAGAATATTGTACCCGATGCTTTGTCTCAGCTACCAGTGGGCGTGAAAGAACTAAAGTGTACGGAAGGACCTGGCGTAATTTTTGCGATTAATTTTCTAACATTAGAATATCCATGTAACGAGGTGAAAGAGATGGCTCAGAAAATAATGGAGAAAATCCAACATGATCCTTATTTTACAGATATCTTTGCTATGTGTGTCAGAAAGCCGCTACCACCTAATCAAGAGGGAAGATGGAAGATTGTAGGACATAATCTGTTCTGGAAAGACAGTAAGACAACACAACATTGGCGTTTATGTATACCGAATTTAGTAGAAGACGAGTTAGTGTGGTACATTCACACGGGGTAGGGACATTTTGGTATAAAGAAATGTATTACACATATGAATAAGTTCTATTACTTTACTGAGACATAAAATAGCATCAGTCATTAAAACTTCTGGGATTTGTCAGAAGGTAAAAGAGGATAACACTCACATTAAATATAAAATTTATACAATTATTCCTAAAGTATTACACGCTCTAACAGCTGCAGATTTCTTTGGGCCAATTTCAAAAGGAAAGGGAGGAGTAGCTTACATTTTTGTCCTCATAGAATGTTGATCGAAGTATGTGATAGATTAAGAAAGCAAACACACCAACAGTGATACATTGTCTACAACAATACTTTCTCGAAATGGGCAAACCAAAATGATTTCTTTCTGACAATGGACCTCAATTTGCTAGTAACAACTTTAGAGAGTTTTTAGCATGGGAAGGGATTCATCAAATATTAATATCCAACTATAACCCATCTTCCAGCCCGTTTGAAAGAGTTGTGAAAGAAATTGGGAAACTATGCCGCACTTACTGCCATGAAAACCACACGTCATGGGCGACAAAAATTAAAGATTTTGAGCTTATTTTAAATGAATTAACACATTTATCAACTGGAAGTACGTATACCTCAATAATAATGTGGGAGTGGGAGTCTGGCACACCAGCATCACACTGCTCCCTCTAGTCGCCGGAAACTGCCAGACAGCCTTGTCACAAATTGTGGCAAAACTTATGCATCATTATTGTGCATGTTGGTCAGTAGTGACAACATATTATCATACCAGTGAGATGCATTAGAAATTAATAGCAATTAAACATTATACATGGAAGTATAGAATGTCGAAGGTGATCATGAAATATGTAGCAATTTGACTGGGAGCACTTCATGTGGTCTGAAGGTGGTGTTCCATCACTATGCAAGTAACTGAGAGTCAAAAGTGACTGGCAGTCACTCACTGAATCAGAGTTCGGTTCCGCCATCTGACCAATATTTTTTATGTCCCTGTCTGTAATGGTAGGTACCGCCGGTCTTTCTGTGGTAGTGCCTCGTCTTGATGAGTGCATATTATTTGTAGTGTTTTGAAAGAACTATTGTGGTATGAGCGGAAAAAAACAACAAAAAAACAAAACAAAAAAAAACTGTATCATGAAATTTTAAACAAGATTCATCCAAGTTATTTGCAGGGATTTCATTTTATAGAAGTGAGAGAATATTATTACATTGAGTAGTAAGTGGTTTTAGTTCCATTAGATTTCTAGCAAAATTTTATCTTTCATGTATCTCATACTTCATATGTAGGATAGAGTAACTAATTGAATGATTATTCAATTCTTTGGCAAAGATGATACTGGCAATGGTGTACTTTTTTCAAATTAGGTACTCAAATGTTAGCACCAGGCTCAATAGCAATTATTTCACAGATTGATTCAGGATCACTAACATTCACTACCAGTCTCAATTTCAAAAGGAAGCAGGTTCAAATTA
Organism: Schistocerca americana; assembly: GCF_021461395.2. Taxonomy (NCBI): domain Eukaryota; kingdom Metazoa; phylum Arthropoda; class Insecta; order Orthoptera; family Acrididae; genus Schistocerca; species Schistocerca americana. The sequence goes on along the minus strand of NC_060122.1, from coordinate 469,953,538 downwards.
AGTTTCTGAAGAACAAGTTTTGTCTGTATGCAAAGAAGTAGCTGACAGTGCGGGATAGATGCAGCAGAAAAAATCATTAAAATGAAACTGAGTAACGCAGAATTAGTGTTTGACAATGAGCTCTTGAATTTTCGTCTCCAAGTAAAATTACAAATACACCAGGTGGAAAAAAGTTTCAACAATTCAGTGCAATGGGCCTGAATAAGACGATTAAATTCTGTAAGACAATATTTATTAAAATCTGGTAAAAACTTTCTAAAGCCAAACTGCATAACTATTTTTTTCTTTAGAACAACTTGTTCCAAGAGGTCTTCAAAAATGAAGAAGACAGCAACGTCCGTCAAAACCAGTTGTTGTAAATAAAGACATATTTATTTTATCAAGTAAAACAGATTGCTGCTCCTGATTTCTCAGCATGAGAAAATTCAGTCTATTAAAATATGGATACAAAGGAAAAGTAATCTTTCAGTCTTCCATAGTCTGGCATAAATAAAATTGAAGACAATGCTTCATATGTGCAATCTGAAGACAACACTGAATGCATACTCCACAGTGGTCGTTTCTCTAAAGGTTAAAAGAGAAATTGGCTCAGTCCATAAAATGCTATCCTTGGGCTACCAAAGAATGTTAACTTGAAAGAGTTTTTTTGTATGCCCTGACCTTTTGCACAAAAAAGGCAGACAATGTTGGAGAGACAGTATGCAAGAGGATATTATTTTAGGGTTTATCTATTCTCATATGCGCCGATATGAAGTGTTTCCTCTGGCTGCCTCTTTATTAGGACACCACTTCTATTTTGATTCAACTTGTTTGTAACTTTTCTTTCAAATTTAAATGCACTGAGTGTTAAGTAACACAAATTCAATAGCTACCATGTAAAGTACAATGATTTCTGGAGATTTCCAATTAACAAACATTTAGATACATCAAATGTTGTAATATAAAGAGGAGTAATGTGAAATGGGGGAAAGTTTTGATATCAGGGATGAGGCTAGTACAAGGTCCACCCACCAACGCAGGATGGAGGTCAGCATCCAGAAATAGTCTCATCATCTTTATGACTCTCCCATGTATCCAACAGTAGATGTCACGGCTCCGGGCCAGTATCGGGTAGTGTAAGTTCACGTGATGCTTCACTTTTGTCCTCAAATTTTGAGTGGGATTTAAGTTCAACACTCAAACAGGCCAGCCGATCAGATTGAGAGCAGCCTTTTGCAAAAATCATTGCTGCACGATTAAAACTGTGTTAATCAGTGAGTGGTCCTGCTAGAACTGGATCACTCCAACTGGAGATCATGTCCTCACACTTGGCGCGATAGTATGTTTCATGATGTGCACATAGTGATTCATGGCGAGGTGACCATAAATTTGATTAAGTGTCCCTGCCTCATTTGATGACATCCATCTTTGAAATGATAATGTGATATACTCAATACACAGATGTTGCACCACATAGGTTGCAATGTGCTCTCCATAGCCTGTAAACTATCATGGTATCATAATTCCCTGAGCTAAATATGGACTCATCTGAAAAGATGACATGGCACCAATCACAGTCTACTTCTAATTCAGCAAAGACAAGCATGCAAAGTTTGTGATCATCAGAGGAGGACTCTGTATAAGCAGCATACAGTAAGCGGTTGCAAACGGTTTGCAAGCATCCAGCGAAATTACTCTCATTCTTGAGTTGGACAGTGTTTAAAAACAGACATTCCATACAGGTGCCAACTAACACATTGTCTTACTGCACCTTTTCTAAGCCCAACCTTTAACTACATATAAGCATAAAGTCACCAAGTTTAAAATCATAAATATAAGATTACAAATATTCCCAAGATAAAATCGACTGTGAAAGAAAGCATTCTCAACATGAAAACTAGTAAAAACATTACTTTAACTGGTGGTATAGATAAGCTAGACATGTACAATAAGCTGGAAAGATGACACCTACATGCAAATGCAATCCACTAGTATGAAGTTAGAAGCTGACAATTGCAAGAGTACACTAAACAACCAGACTGAAACAACTGTTCACTCAAACCAGCTAAGTGTCTCTCTGCTGTTGATGAGTATAGGTTTTTCCATCTGTATTTATGACTTCCAAAATATTCCAATCTATTTTTTTCTCGCGATATTTGTGTTTTGATTTCCCTCTTGTGGACAAGGACATTCACCCCTGTCAGTAATGTCGCATTTTCGTTACTCATCATTACTTTTCACGAATAGGTCTTCCTCTCATTTATAAATTATTCAATTGTCCCCACTAATCATCCCTATCATGTCTGAGGAGGCACACGTGGATAGCACTCAGGGCTGGAAAGAAAGCCAATCTGCACTCAATATGTCTGGCTGAGGGGAGGGAGTGCAAGAAGAGGGGCGGGGATTTCTCAGCCAAGATGTGGAGAAGGTCTTGCCTGCAGCTATCAAATGGGTACGGAGTAGTAAGCTGCAAGTTGTGGCTCATGTCAGCACCAATGACGTCTGTCACATGAGGACTGAGGCCATCCTTAGTTCATACTAGTAGGTGGCAGGAGTAGAAAAGACTGCTGTTCTTGTGCACAGAGTGCAAGCAGAGCTGGCAATTTGCAGAATTGTGTCCAGAGATGACTTGGTTCCTTTGGTTTGGAGCCAAGGGTCTCAGCCAAAAGCATCCTCAAATCTGTAATGGTCACAGCTGCAGATTTCTGGAGCTGCACTGGTTGGTTGGTTGGTTGTTGGAGATAAAGGGACCAAACTGCAAGGTCTCTTCATCTTATATGTACTGAACCAGGAGTACCCTCGGGAGGATGCAAAGGCAAATCTTGGGTAGCATGATTGCAAGCAAAATACAATAATACAGATAAAAATCAAGGAGAAGTAGAAGGGGTGTGAGAAGCAGGGAGGGGGGGGGGGGGGGTGTACAGGTGGGCAAGCCGCTCTGCTCAGTTGGAGCTTCCTGGAGCATGGTAGGTGACGGGAGAAGCACCCTCTGCATCCCACCAGCACCTCCTCACCATCCATTACCCCAAGAAAATGACAAAAGTTTATGAATGACGAAATGTTGAAAATGGCAAACATAAAAGAACAAGGGGAATAAGAAGGTGGGAAGGGTATGGGCCAGGCCCAACCAAGGACCTCCTCTGGGCCAGAGCAGGTGAGAGATGCCCCTCCAACTGCTCAGGCAGTCAATAAGGGCAAAGTGACCCATTTCACATGCTCAGGCAATCAATGAGGGCAAAGTGCCCCATTTAACAGAGAAGTATATACTACCTTTTCAAGCGAAACGTAAAACCAGGTCAGTCGTTTCGGCATCTTCTGCTACCACTAGCACTAATATGTCAAGAAGTTTTAAGATATCGTCACAAAGAAGAAGTTTTAAGATATCGTCACAAAGCAGCCAAATTTGGGCAGTCCAGTAGGCTGTGGGCCACCGTCAGATGGGCATAACATTGGCAGTAAGGTGGGTCCTCATATCTGAGAATGTGGCTGTGAGTCTGCCAAGTGTGGCCAATGCACAGCCAACAAAGGATTTCCTGCAAGAAGCACAGAGAGAAAACTGGCACATGGTCGTGGTCTCCTTTGCTCTCAGTTTGGAGAGTCCAAGGCGAACCATTCACAGTTCCAGACATCCAACAATTGATGGCATCAAGCTGACCGAAGGTCCAGTTCTGTGACTTCCATTTCCAAAATCAGAATCCCGGTAGCCAACTTTGCCAACCGGTTAGCATGTTCATTCCCTAATATACCAACATGTCCACAGGTCCAAACAGGTAGAGGTGCTCAGAAAGGAGATCCTATACAGTCGTGACTACTGGGTGACAAGGATAGAATTGATCTTCAACAGGAAGGCTGCTCAGGGAGTCGCCACAGATTAGAAATATCTTTCCGTTTCAAGAATGAGCATGCATGGCTAAGGGGTTGTCTGATGGCCACCAATTCAGCAGTGAAGCGAACACATCCATTCAGCAAGGAGTGTAGTTCACTGCACATTGCATGTGTGTATTCAAAACCGGATCGTCCACCGACTATTGAGCCATCAGCGTATACCACTTGCGAACCTGGAAATGCATCGAGGACAGCCAGGGATAGGTAGCGAAACATCATGGGGTCAAGTGAACTTTTTGGTCCAAAGGATAAATCAAGACAGATCCAAAGTAAGGGTACACACCATGGGGGCAAACATGATTGCTCCCTGACAAAGAGGTGACAGTGGGGAAGTTGGAGTTCTGGGCAGACACCGTAGTCTAACTGCAATTGTGGCCCCCATTCTGGGCCTCTATTGTGGGAAGTGGAACACCCTACTAGGAAAAAGGACATAGTAGTTTGGATGCTTAGGGGAGCTGTGGATATGTATAGCATAACTGAGTAGCTGTTGTCAGTGTCTGATCCGTAGGGGAGTGACCCTAGCCTCTGGAAGTAGGGTGTTCACAGCGTTAGTTCAAAAGGCTCCTGTTGCAAGTCGTACCCTGCACTGGTGTATCTGGTTCACTGATTGCAATATTGAGAGCATGTGGAACCACATATCAGGCTCCCACAATCAAGATGGGACAGGATCAGGGCTCAGTACGGCTGCAGAAGGGTAGTGCAGTCTGCATCCCAGTTGGTTTTATTGAGGCAGCAAGTGTATTAAGTTGTAGCCAGCAGCTTTGCTCAAGTTGGTGAAGATGAGGAATCCATGTCAGTGGGGCATCAAAGACAAGTCCCAAAAAGCGATAAGTCGCCATCACATCCAGTAATTGGTCATTGAGGTAAAGTTCTGGTTGTGGATCAACACTGCAATGGCGACAGGGCACAGATCTTGGTGGCAGGAAACAAAGCTGTGGGTGAGGATCCACGACTGCACCTTCTCAATGACAGCAGCCAGTGTTTAGCAATATCCACATTAGAGGAACAACAGTAAAGCAAAAACCATTGGCATACTAGGACGCTGATTCTGAAGACCCTACAATTGCTGCTGGACCCTTGATGGCCACTGAAAAGAGATGGACACTCAATACATAGCCCAGCAGGATCCCATTCTCTTGGATAAGGGGTACTGTGGGAAGCAACAACTTGAATGTGGAAAGTATGGTGTGACAAGAATTTCTGGACAAAAATTACAGTTAACATTGGTTAGACTAACTGGGTGATAGCTTTCCATCTTTAGGGATGCTTACCCAGTTTCTGTACTGGGATGATGATGCTCTCTTGCCACTGAGGTGGGAGCTCACTCTCACTCCAGATACAGTTGAAGATGGTAAGGAGATGATGTTGACAATCCACAGCTAGACGTTTTGAGCATTTGGTTGTGGATGCTGTCTGGTCCTAGGGCTGTGTCAGGGCAAATGGCTAGGACAATGAAGAATTCCTTCTCACTGATTGAAGCACTGTAGAGCTTCAGGTGGTGTATAGTGAAGGATAAGTGCAATCACTCACAATCCACTGTTTAAGGAAACGAAAAGCAGGTTGATGCAGAGGTTCGAGCATAATGCAGAGCAAAATGTTCACCTATGGTAGTTGGATCAGTGAAAACAGCATCATTCAAGGAAATACCAAGTACACCTGCAGAGAACTGGTATCCAAAGATGCATTTGATCTTTGCCCAAACCTGTGAAGGAGGTGTTTGTGGTCCAATGGTTGAAACCGTTCCCAATATTCTTGCTTCTGAGGACCTGGACACTGAGCCAGTTAAAGGCAAAGAAGTGCTCGAACCATGGATGCCGCTTATGGCATTGGAGAACCCGCCTACAATCTCTTATGGCCACAGCAATTTCCAGGGTCCACCAACTTACTACCTTCAAGCAGGGGGATCGCTAAGTCGGCTGCTGATTGAATGGATGCTGCTGCGTTTTGCACAGCCTTGTCAATGCCTGCATTTAGCAGGGAGCTCAGAATGACATTGGAAGTAAAAGCACCCAGTCGGCATCGTGGAGAGCCAGTCTAGACAGGTGCCCATGGGAGACAATTTGTCTGTTCATTCTGTTTTAGGATGCAAAAATAACTAGGTTCATATGCGTCCATATCAGAATTGTAGAACACCAAGAGAAAAAAAGGAGTTAAAACGACTGCTCGTTAAGCCCAAATTATGGAAGGAAAGGCAGCTAAAAACAAGGACTTTGAGATCGAATCATAACATACGCCGAACAGGAACAGAGGTCCTGAACTAAAAATTAAATGTCCTTCGCCATATTGCTAATATGGATAAAAAGTAAAACACGGTCAACAGCCCACCTGTCTGTGCTGCTGGAAACCAAGTTTCGTGAACAGCTATGCGGAAAGCAGGGGAGGGGCTTAAGAGATGTCTTAGCTCAGCCAGGTAGTGGAAAAAGCCACTACAATTCCACTGGAAAATTGTGCTGTCGGTATACTGTGAGGGTGTGAAGGGACCAAGGAGGCAGGTTATGTCACAGGGTCGCCTGCTACCACTGGTTGAGAAGGTATGGTACCAAGATACACAGGTTCTGACAAGCATCGTGTGGTGTGATCTGCAGCCTAAAGGGCCACCAGGATCCGTGCCGTGGCCACAAAAGCAAAATAAGTGGGGGCCACTAAAATTTCCTTCATGTTGGATGGCTTCTGTTTTGTCTTTGTTTCCTTTAGGGGTTTTGGATGATGGAGGACTTCCCAGAATTAGTTTCACGGACTGAAGCAGATCATGAAACTTTATGACCAACAGTCTGTGGCTCCTTCAGCCACTGGCTGGTATCCAGTTGCAGACTGGCAGAAACCAGTCCAGAGAGGAGTGTCCTGAGGGCCCCTTCCTAGCATGAGAAGCTGGACGAAGGTGATTCATCTCCGGCTGGGGAAGGTGGATTGGCAACCCCAGTGGGTTGGGAGAAGTAGCATGAGGAGAACCCTCAACTATCAGTGGGCAGGGGATTTACACACTCATACTTTTTCTTGGCCTCTTGGTATGTCAGTCTATCCAGAGTTTACACTCTTGCATTTTTTCTCTCTCTGAAAGACAGTGCAGTTTGGTGAGCACGAAGAATGGTGCTCTCTACAGTTGACTTAGTCGGGGGGAGGAGCCCAAGGAACATTCACGACGAATGATCATCCGCAATCCCTACAGATTTGGCTGGCACCGCAACACTAAGACATGGGCCGAAATTGAAGCACTGCATGGAAAAGGGGGGGGGGGGGGGGGGGGGGGAGAACATACGATTTCACATCACATCGTTATACCGTAAAGTTGAGCTTTTCAGGCAACAGGTCACAATCAAAGGCCAAGACGAAGGCCCCATTACGATCCCTATTGTCCTTTGGTCCCCTATGGATACAACGGACATAGTGTACACCCGGCTGCTCCAAGTTGGCATGTAGCTCATCACCAGACTCCAAGAGGAGATCACAATGAAAAACTATGCCTTGAACTATGTTCAGACTAATATGGGGAGTGTTACTCACTGAAATGTTACCCAGCTTGTCACAAGCAAGCAACAGCCATGACTAGGCAGACTGTTTCAATCAAAACTGACCCATTCTTCACTTTGGAGATGGCTGCAACTTCCCCAAACTTGTCCACTACAACCTCAGGGTGTATACGTGGACGAGGATAAAAAATTCCCGGATTTCTCGGTTAAAAATACACTTTCTACCGGGTGAAAACATACTTTTTTCCCTGTTAACTGACAGTATATTTTCTCTTGGAACTGTATAAGTCCTTTGAATGATTTTATACACGGGAGTAGAATTTCCTGGCACTTTATAAAACTAAACACAGGGAAAAAACGTGTTTTGGAAAGATCTTTGATGTGCAGCAACATATACGCTGCATATTTTCGTATTACGAAAGTATAAACTCGAACTCCACCAAACACCGCATGTTACTGTCCGGAGCATTGAAATCGAGATTGCGATGCGCTTTTGTAAGCCAGTCATAGCTCATGTCACGTGATCTCGCCAGCCGATGACAGCGGGTATTCAGAGCTTAGGACACGTGATGTAGTCAGCCAATAGCAACATCACTGTTAAGTAGAGCGAAAGGCACAAACAGAAAAAAGTTAATGGTTTAAATTAAAATACATAGTGTTGCTACACGAAACGCAAAACTTTCACTTACAATATTGGCCTGTAAGATTAATACGCTGCGAGAGAAGCTAAGCTTTCACATACAATGTTGGTCTTATACGCGCGTATTACAATTTAAGATATATCACACAAATGTGATCGTAAAATTCTTAATAACGACTTAAATGTCTGATCTTCTGGGCTCAAAATTCATCAAGGAGTTGATTTTTAAATGAGAGTCAAATGCTCTGTGATTTAAGAGATTCATCGTACATTATCGCACATAGCTCCGTTGTAACTGCCAGAATGGTACTTTGATGGTAACGCTTTTCGAACCACCATTCGGAATATTTTCCCGTAACCTGTTAGAAATAGGTTCGTTTCTGCAGTTGCCAGAGCACGCCAGATGACAGGCGTCACCGCGCTTGCGAAGCTACGATGTCACAGGGAGCCCGTATGTTCGTACGTGTAAAACATTTTCCTTGACGTTGACCTCCACCTGTCCAATGGCCAGCTTCACACGTCCGTCCACATCAAACCCACCAACAAGCAACAGTACCTCCATTATGACAGCTGCCACCCATTCCACATCAAACGGTCCCTTCCCTACAGCCTAGGTCTTCGTGGCAAACGAATCTGCTCCAGTCCGGAATCCCTGAACCATTACACCAACAACCTGAAAACAGCTTTCACATCCCGCAACTACCCTCCCAACCTGGTACAGAAGCAAATAACCAGAGCCACTTCCTCATCTCCTCAAACCCAGAACCTCGCACAGAAGAACCACAAAAGTGCCCCACTTGTGACAGGATACTTTCCGGGACTGGATCAGACTCTGAATGTGGCTCTCCAGCAGGGATACAACTTCCTCAAATCCTGCCCTGAAATGAGATCCATCCTTCATGAAATCCTCCCCACTCCACCAAGAGTGTCTTTCCGCCGCCCACCTAAGCTGCATAACCTCTTAGTTCATCTCTATGAAATCCCCAAACCACCTTCCCTACCCTCTGGCTCCTACCCTTGTAACCGCCCCCGATGTAAAACCTGTCCCATGCACCCTCCCACCACCACTTACTCCAGTCCTGTAACCCGGAAGGTGTACACGATCAAAGGCAGAGCCACGTGTGAAAGCACCCACGTGATTTACCAACTGACCTGCCTCCACTGTGAAGCTTTCTATGTGGGAATGACCAGCAACAAACTGTCCATTCGCATGAATGGACACAGGCAGACAGTGTTTGTTGGTAATGAGGATCACCCTGTGGCTAAACATGCCTTGGTGCATGGCCAGCACATCTTGGCACAGTGTTACACCGTCCGGGTTATCTGGATACTTCCCACTAACACCAACCTGTCAGAACTCCGGAGATGGGAACTTGCCCTTCAGGATATCCTCTCTTCTCGTTATCCGCCAGGCTTCAATCTCCGCTAATTTCAATTTGCCGCCGCTCATACCTCACCTGTCTTTCACAAACATCTTTGCCTCTTTACTTCCGCCTGACTGACATCTCTGTCCAAACTCTTTGCCTTTACAAATGTCTGCTTGTGTCTGTATATGTGCAGATGGATGTGTGTGTGTGTGTGTGTGTGTGTGTGTGTGTGTGTGTGTGTGTGTGTGTGTGTGCGCGCGCGCATACCTGTCCCTTTTTTCCCCCTAAGGTAAGTCTTTCCGCTCCCGGGATTGGAATGACTCCTTACCCTCTCCCTTAAAACCCATATCCTTTCGTCTTTCCCTCTCCTTTCCTCTTCTTTCCTGATGAGGCAACAGTTTGTTGCGAAAGCTTGAATTTTGTGTTTATGTTTGTGTCTGTTTGTGTGTCTATCGACCTGCCAGCACTTTCGTTCGTTAAGTCATATCATCTGTGTTTTTAGATATAAAACATTAAAATATTGTACATTATGTCATAGAAGAAACAAAACATCAGACGATACTCCAAGAGCATCGGAATTTCGAGAACCATACTAAAATGTCCACATTTAAAGTGCACATTTGTATGTCCATATTCCCAGTTAAGTAGGCCACGACCTGATATTAAGCTTTTCAATGTGGTTTTAGGGATGTAAATTTTCTTGCAGTACCAGTACTGTGTTATCTCACATTTGGTTCTTTATTATGGCATAATGCCATACATGCTAGAAGTTGAAAACGTGCACTTGAAATGCAGCAAACAGTGTGTGGAATTAAAAAGAAAATTTCTTTAGCAAACCGACAACAATAACTTCATTGTTCTGAAAGGCAATTAATGCTTGACTGTCAGAAAGGTGGAAATCAGAAATCTCTTTTGTTTTCATTTGACGTGAGAGCAGTAAACGAAGAGGAAACAGCAAAATCACTAAATGTAAACATGGGTCACGTGGAGACTACCCACTGCCCCACTGTAACTCAGACTGCTCTGCACATCAGCTCCGGATCTACGATATTTCCAAACCCTGCCACTCCCTCGAGTGTGAGATAGGACGTCAAAAAGTTTTAAAAAATCAAATTTTCAAAACTATGTTCATTTTGTAGCGCACATCTTTCTGAAGAGTCTGGTGCATAAAGCGTGTGTTCGAGGAAATGTAAGACATGTTATCTGGTCGTAAGTGTGCCGAAGGGCAGAGCCTCGCCTCCTCACACAACATTATTCTATCGTACGTCAGTGTACTTCGCTCTGTGGAATTGTATATTTTGTAATGGATGCCATCAAACCATATCCAGGACAGTGAAAATTAAAATGTCCTATGGTGCCTCTCCTGCTTACAATTGGCCGGTTTGAAATCTTGTCCCTCTTCAAAAAATTTGCACTCTTTATTCCCTATCAGCTAACAACTTGCTGCCCTGTGGACATAAAATTAAATATAGGATACATAAACCTAGTAAAGACACGAGACAAGCAAGACAATACACATTTCTTCAAACCTTAGCTCCAAGCATTTTCTCTCTCTAATCGTATCTTGCTACAGATTTACGTGGCGTGCTTTCCTTTCTGTGAAAGAATCTATTACCTCATCAAAGTTCGTGAAATATTTTGCTACATGATAAGTCGAAATGTCGTTGTCTAATACTGATAAGGCTGTTAATGCAAATAGGACCCAAGACTGGTGTGGTTTCCCGATCTGATTACGTCTATTTTGTCTCTCTCTGCTAGATAAAACGAAATAGGCCTTTCTAATACTGCAACAATTGTAATACACACCAAATAAACAAGACTGTTTTGGCACATAGGGTCTTTTTTGTAACGATAGAATATAATTCACAAAGTACCAATATCAAGTGCCTATTAGGCCTACTACAAGCAAAAAGCCTTACATTAGAAAGTAGTTTCACACTTCATTCATACGCTCCAGTTTCTCAAGTATGAGATCGAAAAGTAGTAGTACGAAATTTTTATACAAACTTGGAATCGTCATATTGTTCCATAATTTATATGATGTCCCCGTTTCTTCACCTTCCTCATTCTAACAAACAGTCTTGTTAGCACTAGTTTTGTAACTGTTCCTGCCAATGTCAAAGCTTATTCGCAGGTTAACTCCACTAACTCTGCCAGAATCCCACGATTATTCTCCGGTTAGGAGATGGTACATGTTCGTACAACGCGTATTCCGCGCTTCTTCCAGAATAGAATTTAAAGCGGCTGCTAGTCGGGGACTGTACAACTGGCCCTTACTAGTATAGCGATCTGCCCAAAAATTTCCTGTCAAAATTTTATTTTTTTATATACACCGAGAAGGTAATGATTAATCTTTCTTACCTGTTATTCGTTTATTTCCACTCCTGTAGTCTGAATCTATGGATTTAGCTAGTAATTATAACAACGCTCATCATTCGCAAACCCAATCAACCACACAATCAGACAGCGGTTGTCATTCATCCGTTAGGCCTTACTCGGCTCAGCTCGTATAGCCTCTTTTGTCTGTAGGAAACTTTGTTTCTGCATGCGACGAGGATTCCCCTGACAGACATCATGTACACTATGCACACATTCACAAATCAACTTACGATTGATTCAGAAATCAACTTAGAATGTGTTCAAAAATGTTCAAAAACTGACAGGGATGCGTATCAAAGTCATATGAATAATCGATAGACTAACGTGCACTGGATGCTAGTCGCTTTGTGAAACAAGGTTTTTTCCCTCAATAGTATGAATTTGCCCCCCACCCCCCTCCTAGAACTGGGCCTGCTGCGCATGCAAGAATCTAGCAGCTTGGGTGCTCCAGTAAAATTTTTCCCGGTAGCATCTAGCTACTTGCTGTGACTGCTTATTACACAGCAAACAGCCACATTTCTTTAGCCAGAAGCGGGAGAAGGTACTACTCAACTGCGCATGCGCATGATCCCGCTCGTAACTGCTGAAACGAATCTAATATAAACAGTTGCGAAGTCACGTTCATCGGAGGCAATGTGTTTTTGAACATTGCATTGTCTTCCTAAAGCCGTTCCTAAAGTCATGACTGGCACATACTCCACAGCAAACATGGGGACATATCAGCTCAGCCACACACTGTGCAATCCCCGCGAGGTCAGGGGGTGTACTACAATGCAGGTACTTGACAACTCCCTGCCCCCTCTCCCACAAAGGATGGCTACCATGCTGAGTTTCAAGTGCACTATCTTATGGAAAAGGAAGGGTGCTAACGTGGAAGGGTACAAAAGTGGAACAGACACCTCGTTGGCCAACCTACCCTGCACAATCAGCACTTCTGAAAAATTTGCAACAATAGTGGGATGTCAAACCCAAAAATGAGGACCATGTATTTATTAACGAAAAGATGTAGAGTGTGCCGGAAGCGAAATGGAAAACCAGGGCTCTAAATCATGTACCAGGGCAAGCAGAGCCCACATCAGAAAAGCCATCCGGTGGAACGGCAGAGGGGGAAGGAGTAGTCGAAGTATAGGCTTGCTACAGAGAAAGGGAAGTAGTGTTGCATAAACTGCGACCCCATGGCAGCCAAGCATATACTCACTAAGGAGTTGTGAGCCCTCTGAGGGCGTGGGACACCTGCCTTATCGTTGGTAGGACAACTGTAGTACCCACCTTGCTAGGTCAGGGGAGCACTGTACAAAGCAGCTGCTTCTGTAGCAGAGTATTTGTGGAGTGCACATGGGTGTTTTTTCCGCTAGGAAGTAGGTTGAGGTACTCAGATAAATACTTGCCAGTCGACAGGCAGATAGCATAATCAGGCCACATTTCAGTGTGAAGACACTGCAACTGTCAACATTTTATCATTAAATTGTCGAGTATTCATAACAAAGTTCCAAACTGGATGCCATAGGAGGGGGCAGGTTCATTGCAGAAAACAGAAGTATTGTTTTTTTTTTTTTTTTTTTTTTTTTGTTGAGGTCGAATCTGTGTGCAACTGAAATTACCTGAAAGAGACTTGCTAAAAACACACACACACACACACACACACACACACACACACACACACACACATTTGGCTATCAGGACAGCAATGTGTGAAGCCCTTAATGACTACCATAGCAGAATATTGTGAAATGGTCCTTCACAAAACCAAGAGATTCTGGGTGTACGTAAACACTGTCAGTGGCAGCAAAGTTAGTTTCCAGCCCTTAGCAAATGACACAGGAACTGAAATTGAGGGTAGCAAAGCAATAGCTGATATGCTGAACTCTGTTCTCAAATGTTCCTTTAAAAAATAAAACCCAGGAGAAATGTCCCAGTTTAATACTCATACCACTGAAAAGATAAGTGAAATAAGTATTAGTGTCAATGTTGTTGATAAACAGCTGAAATCGTTAAAATTGAACAAAGCTCCGAGGCCCGAGAGAATCCCTATCAGATTCTATACTGACACTGCGGCTGAGTTAGCCCTCTTCAAACTATTAACTATCATAGACCCCTCGATCAAAGACAGCTCAGAAAACAGTGCCAAGTAGTTGGAAGAAAGCATAGGTCACGCGCATCTACAAGAAGGGTTGTAGAAGTGCTCCACAAAACTACTTTATACAAATATCTATAATGAAGTACTCTCCGAAAGAAGCTGCATAAAAATCCAATCAGTTTTCAAAGTGATGCAAAGATTGGCAACTTGCTACAAAAGTTTATGAATGTAAAATTTTGCACTTCACAAAATGAAACACAAAATAGAATTCTATGACTACAATATCAATGAGTCACAGCTGGAGTCTACCAACTCATACAAATATGAGGGTTGGAACTTTAATAATGGCAACTATCTGTTTACAGCTCGTACAAAATAGATGTGTGTTTCAAAGTTTTACTGACCTTCAAAGTAGTCACCAGCATGGTACGTAACCCGTTGCCAGCAATGTGGAAGTCGTAGAATCAGGGTGTATACGTGGGCAAGGAAAAAAATTCCTGGATTTTTCCCGGATTTCCCAGTTAAAAATACACTTTCTCCCAGGTGAAAACACACTTTTTCGTGTCAAGTGACATCATATTTTCCCTGCGAAACTTATCAATCCTTTGAATGGTTTACATGGGCGTTTAATTTCCCGGCACTTTAGAAAAGGAAACTCAGGGAAAAAGACAAGTTTTGGAAATATCTTTGATGTGCAGTAACATCTACTCCGCGTATTTTCGTATTACGAAAGTATACATTGGAATTCCACCAAACACTGGATGTTACTTTCCGAATCATTGAAATCGAGATTGCGATGCGCTTCTGTAAGCCAGTCATAGCTCATGTCACGTGATATCGCCAGCCAATGACAGCGGATATTCAGAGCATAGGGCACATGATGTAGTTAGTCAACAGCAACATTACAGTATCACGAACACTCAAACAGGGAAAGTTAATAGTTTAAATTAGTATACATAGTGTTGCTACTAGCAAAGTAAAGCATTCACATATAATATTGGTCTCTAAGGTTAATAAGCTGCAAGAGAAGCAAAGCTTTTGCATATAATGTTAATCTTTTTTGCGCATGTTACACTTTAAGATATATCACACAAATGTGCCGATAAAATTTTCAATAGAGACATAAATGTCTGATCTTCATGGTTCGAAATTCTTCTAAACAGCTCGTCATCAAACAGTTGACTTTTAAATGAGAGTCAAACGCTCTGTGATTTAAGAAATTCAAGGTACATTCTCGCACATAGTTCAACTTACGTAAAAGGATACTTACTTTGAAAGTAACGCCTTTCATACCACTTTTCGCAATATTTTCCCACGACTTGTTAGATACAGGTTTGTTTCAGCAGTTGCCAGAGAGCGCAGATAACAGGGGACACCGCGTTTGCGCAGCTACCATGACGTAGGAAGTCCGTATGTACGTACGTGTAAAACATTGAAAGATAATACATTACGTCATATAGGAAACAAGACATTAGAGAATACCCTAAGAGCATCGGAATTTCATGAACCATGCTGAAATGTGCACATTTAAAATGCATAGCCTACTTAAAGTGCACATTCGTATATCTAGATTCCCAATGAAGTAGACCTCGACCTGATATTAAGTTTATCAGTGTGGTTTTCGGGATTTAAATTATCATGGCGCACTAGTACTGTATTACATCATGTTTGGTTCTTTATTATGGCATAATGCCATACGTGCTAGAAGATAAAACGTGCACTTTAAAAGCAGCGAACAGTTGAAATTAGCCAGTACTGTGGAATTAAATATTTCATTTCAAATACATTGACTGTCTCTGCGGAAAAGATTAATAAAAGTCAAATTTCTTTAGCAAACAGACAAAAATAACTTCACTGTCATAAAGGTGGGAATAAAATAAAATCTGAAACTAATAACATATTTTAGCTTTCCGTAATTATGTGAATATATTTTAATTCACATGATAGCTCCCGGCCACAGATATCCGTTTTGTTTTCATTTGATGTGAGAGCAAAAGAAGGAGTAACGCAAAATCACTAAGTGTAAACACGAGTCACGTGGGGACTACCCACCATAACTCAGACTACTCTGCGCATCAACCCCGCATCTACGACATTTGCTAACCAGGTCAATACTAAAAAAAAAAAAAAAAAAAAAAAAATATATATATATATATATCGAATTTTCAAAAATATGTTCATCTTGTAGCGCACATCTTTCTGAAAAGTCTGAAACATAAAACATGTGTGTTTGTGGAAATGTAAGACATGTTTTTTGGTCGTAAGTGTGCCAAATTGCAGTGCCACGTCTCTTCAGACAGCATTCTTCTATCGCACGTCACTGTATTTCGCTCTATGGTATTGAAACGTGCATATTTTGCAATAGATGCCATCAAACTATATTCAGGACAGTGGAAATTGAAATGTCCTGTGGTGCCTCTCCTGCTCCCAGTCAGACGGTTTGACAGCCTGTCCCTCTAAAAAAACGAAAATCTCGCAATTAATAGCAGATGGGATTATTTGTAATCGGGAGAACAAGAACTCTTCAGGAAATTTGCACTGTTTATTGCCTATTAGCTAACACCTTGCTGTTTTGTGTGACATAAAATTAAATATAGAATACATAAAACCAATAAAGACAAGAGGCAAGCAAGAAAGTACACATTTGTTCAATTCTTAGCTCCTAGCATTTTTTTCTCTCTAATCTTGCTACAGCTTTACATGGTGTGCTTTCCTTTACCTCATCAAAGTTCATCAAACGTTTTGCTAAGTGAAAAATCGAAATGTCGTTACCTAATAATGAAAAAGCTGTTAATACAAATAATATCCAAGATTGGTCTGGTTTCTCGATCTGATTACGTCTATTTTGTCACTGTCTGCTAGATAAAACAAAATAGGCATTTCTAATACTGCAGCAATTTTGTAACACACATCTAATAAACAAGACTGTTTTGGCACAAATGGTCATTTTTATAACATGACAGAATATAATTCACAAAATACAAAATCCCTATTAGGCCTACTACAAGCTTAAAGCTTTATGTTAAGAAATAGTTTCACATTTCATTCATACGCACCAGTGTCTCAAGCATAAGATCGAAAAGTAGTATTACGAAATTTTTATATAAATTTGGAATTGTCTTATTCTTCCATAATTTGTGTGATGTCTCCATTTCTTCTCCTTCCTCATTCTAACAAACAATCTTGTGATCACCACTTCTGTAGCTATTCCTGCCATTGTCAAAACTTGTTCGCCGATTAACTTCACTAACCCTGGCAGGTTTAGTTATCCCGCGATTATTCTCCGGTTAGGTGTTACATGTTCGTACAATATGTTTTCCGCGTTACTGCCATAATATAACTTAAGCGGCTGACAACTGGTCCTTACTAGTGTAGCGATCTGGCCAAAAATTTTCTGTCAACATTTCATTTTCTTGGATACACCGAGAAGATAATATGTAATCTTTCTCACCTGTTATTCCTGTTAGTCATTTATTTCTACTCTGGTAGTCTGAATCTATGGATTTTGCTAGTAATTATAACAACGCTATTCATTCACAAACCCAATCAACCACATAATCAGACAGCGATTGGCATTCATCCGTTCGGCTTTTACTCCGCTCAGCTCGTATAGCCCCGTCCCCTTTTGTCTGCGGAAATTTTATTTCTAGATGTGATGATGATTCTCCTGACAGAGACATCACATACACTACACGCATTCACATATCAATGTATGATTCAGCTTAAAATGTGTTCAAAAATGTTCAAAAACCAACAGGGATGCGTTTCAAAATCATATGAATAATCGATAGGCAAATGTGCGCTGGATGCTAGGTGCTTTGGGGAAAAAAGTTTTTTTCCTCAAGAATATGAATTTGGCACCCCCTTTTCCTGGTAGCATCTAGCTCCTTGCTGCGACTGCTTGCACAGCCACATTCCTGTAGCCAGAAGTGGGAGAATCTACTACTCAAACACGACTCAACTGCGCATGCGCATGAGCCCTCTCTTAACTGCTAAAATGAATCTAATGTAAACAGTTGTGACTTCACGCTAATCGGCGTTAATTTGTTGTTATGAAGCATTGCATAGTCTTCCTGAAGCCTTTGACACATTTTGCTTTGGCACACGCTTGCATGAGCACTGTGTGTCATGGTTGTATAAGGCGCATTTCCTTTGCAATTTAAGTTATTTTCCTTTTTTTCTCTTGTTTATGTTTTATTGTTGAAATGTTATTCTGCAGTAGCAGGATACAGTAATATCCTTCATTAGAGTATCGGTTCTTACCAGTGAAAATTACAAAAATTTTACAGAAAACTGAAACAATGAAAAATTCCCGGAATTCTAAAAAATTCGCAGGTTTTTCCCAGTTTTCTCCCGGATGAAAAAATTCCCGGGTTTTTCCCAGATCTCCCGGGTCGTATACACCCTGAGCAATGCCACTTGTGTTGACAGTTCGAGTGGCGCGGTCTATAGCCCGACGAATTTGCAGCAGTTCTAAAGCGAATGGCATGAAGTGTTTCCTTCAGTTTAGAAATTGAGTTGAACTCACAAGGGCTTAAGTCAGCGGAGTGCAGTAGGTGGTATAGCACTTAGCAGCCCCATCAGTCAAACAAATCATTAACAGCTTGCACTGTACGTGGCTGAGCACTGTCCTGCAAAATGATGGTCAGGTCCTGCAGAGAGTGTCATCACTTCCGTCTCTAAGCTGGTCATAGGTTGTGTTCCAAAAATGAACAGCATAGAGACAGAAGTGATGACACTTCCTGCATGACCTGACCATCATTTTACAGGACAATGCTCAAGCACGTACAGTGCAATCTGTTACTGATTTGTTTGGCTGATGGGACTGCTAAGTGCTGTACCACCTACTGCACTCCCCTGACTTAAGCCTTCGTAAGTTTAACTCTATTTATAAACTGAAGGAAACACTTCACGCCATTCATTCCAGAACTGCTAAAAATTCATTGGGCAATAGACCGCGCCGCTCGAACTGTCAACATAACTGGCAATGCTAAGAGTATCTTACAACTTCCACATCCCTAGCAACGGGTTATACACAATGCTGATGACTACTTTGAAGGTCAGTAAAACTTTGAAACACGTATCTATTTTGTCCCCCCCCCCCCCCCCCCCCCCCCATGAACCATGGACCTTGCCGTTGGTGCGGAGGCTTGCGTGCCTCAGCGATACAGATAGCCGTACCGTAGGTGCAACCACAACGGAGGGGTATCTGTTGAGAGGCCAGACAAACGTGTGGTTCCTGAAGAGGGGCAGCAGCCTTTTCAGTAGTTGCAAGGGCAACAGTCTGGATGATTGACTGATCTGGCCTTGTAACAATAACCAAAACGGAGTTGCTGTGCTGGTACTGCGAACGGCTGAAAGCAAGGGGAAACTACAGCCGTAATTTTTCCCGAGGGCATGCAGCTTTACTGTATGATTACATGATGATGGCGTCCTCTTGGGTAAAATATTCCGGAGGTAAAATAGTCCCCCATTCGGATCTCCGGGCGGGGACTACTCAAGAGGATGTTGTTATCAGGAGAAAGAAAACTGGCGTTCTACGGATCGGAGCGTGGAATGTCAGATCCCTTAATCGGGCAGGTAGGTTAGAAAATTTAAAAAGGGAAATGGATAGGTTGAAGTTAGATATAGTGGGAATTAGTGAAGTTCGGTGGCAGGAGGAACAAGACTTCTGGTCAGGTGACTACAGGGTTATAAACACAAAATCAAATAGGGGTAATGCAGGAGTAGGTTTAATAATGAATAGGAAAATAGGAATGCGGGTAAGCTACTATAAACAGCATAGTGAACGCATTATTGTGGCCAAGATAGATACGAAGCCCACGCCTACTACAGTAGTACAAGTTTATATGCCAACTAGCTCTGCAGATGACGAAGAAATTGAAGAAATGTATGATGAAATAAAAGAAATTATTCAGATTGTGAAGGGAGACGAAAATTTAATAGTCATGGGTGACTGGAATTCGAGTGTAGGAAAAGGAAGAGAAGGAAACATAGTAGGTGAATATGGATTGGGGGACAGAAATGAAAGAGGAAGCCGCCTGGTCGAATTTTGCACAGAGCACAACATAATCATAACTAACACTTGGTTTAAGAATCATGAAAGAAGGTTGTATACATGGAAGAACCCTGGCGATACTAAAAGGTATCAGATAGATTATATAATGGTAAGACAGAGATTTAGGAACCAGGTTTTAAATTGTAAGACATTTCCAGGGGCAGATGTGGACTCTGACCACAATCTATTGGTTATGACCTATAGATTAAAACTGAAGAAACTGCAAAAAGGTGGGAATTTAAGGAGATGGGACCTGGATAAACTAAAAGAACCAGAGGTTGTACAGAGATTCAGGGAGAGCATAAGGGAGCAATTGACAGGAATGGGGGAAATAAATACAGTAGAAGAAGAATGGGTAGCTTTGAGGGATGAAGTAGTGAAGGCAGCAGAGGATCAAGTAGGTAAAAAGACGAGAGCTAGTAGAAATCCTTGGGTAACAGAAGAAATATTGAATTTAATTGATGAAAGGAGAAAATATAAAAATGCAGTAAGTGAAACAGGCAAAAAGGAATACAAACGTCTCAAAAATGAGATCGACAGGAAGTGCAAAATGGCTAAGCAGGGATGGCTAGAGGACAAATGTAAGGATGTAGAGGCCTATCTCACTAGGGGTAAGATAGATACCGCCTACAGGAAAATTAAAGAGACCTTTGGAGATAAGAGAATGACTTGTATGAATATCAAGACCTCAGATGGAAACCCAGTTCTAAGCAAAGAAGGGAAAGCAGAAAGGTGGAAGGAGTATATAGAGGGTCTATACAAGGGCGATGTACTTGAGGACAATATTACGGAAATGGAAGAGGATGTAGATGAAGATGAAATGGGAGATATGATACTGCGTGAAGAGTTTGACAGAGCACTGAAAGACCTGAGTCGAAACAAGGCCCCCGGAGTAGACAATATTCCATTGGAACTACTGACAGCCGTGGGAGAGCCAGTCCTGACAAAACTCTACCATCTGGTGAGCAAGATGTATGAAACAGGCGAAATACCCTCAGACTTCAAGAAGAATATAATAATTCCAATCCCAAAGAAAGCAGGTGTTGACAGATGTGAAAATTACCGAACTATCAGCTTAATAAGTCACAGCTGCAAAATACTAACACGAATTCTTTACAGACGAATGGAAAAACTAGTAGAAGCCAACCTCGGGGAAGATCAGTTTGGATTCCGTAGAAACACTGGAACACGTGAGGCAATACTGACCTTACGACTTATCTTAGAAGAAAGATTAAGGAAAGGCAAACCTATGTTTCTAGCATTTGTAGACTTAGAGAAAGCTTTTGACAATGTTGACTGGAATACTCTCTTTCAAATTCTAAAGGTGTCAGGGGTAAAATACAGGGAGCGAAAGGCTATTTACAATTTGTACAGAAACCAGATGGCAGTTGTAAGAGTCGAGGGACATGAAAGGGAAGCAGTGGTTGGGAAGGGAGTAAGACAGGGTTGTAGCCTCTCCCCGATGTTGTTCAATCTGTATATTGAGCAAGCAGTAAAGGAAACAAAAGAAAAATTCGGAGTAGGTATTACAATTCATGGAGAAGAAATAAAAACTTTGAGGTTCGCCGATGACATTGTAATTCTGTCAGAGACAGCAAAGGACTTGGAAGAGCAGTTGAATGGAATGGACAGTGTCTTGAAAGGAGGATATAAGATGAACATCAACAAAAGCAAAACAAGGATAATGGAATGTAGTCGAATTAAGTCGGGTGATGCTGAGGGAATTAGATTAGGAAATGAGACACTTAAAGTAGTAAAGGAGTTTTGCTATTTGGGGAGCAAAATAACTGATGATGGTCGAAGTAGAGAGGATATAAAATGTAGGCTGGCAATGGCAAGGAAAGCGTTTCTGAAGAAGAGAAATTTGTTAACATCCAGTATAGATTTAAGTGTCAGGAAGTCATTTCTGAAAGTATTCGTATGGAGTGTAGCCATGTATGGAAGTGAAACATGGACGATAAATAGTTTGGACAAGAAGAGAATAGAAGCTTTCGAAATGTGGTGCTACAGAAGAATGCTGAAGATTAGATGGGTAGATCACATAACTAATGAGGAAGTATTGAATAGGATTGGGGAGAAGAGAAGTTTGTGGCACAACTTGACCAGAAGAAGGGATCGGTTGGTAGGACATGTTCTGAGGCATCAAGGGATCACCAATTTAGTATTGGAGGGCAGCGTGGAGGGTAAAAATCGTAGAGGGAGACCAAGAGATGAATACACTAAGCAGATTCAGAAGGATGTAGGTTGCAGTAGGTACTGGGAGATGAAAAAGCTTGCACAGGATAGAGTAGCATGGAGAGCTGCATCAAACCAGTCTCAGGACTGAAGACCACAACAACAACACATCTATTTTGTACGAGCTGTAAATAAAGAGTTGCCACTATTACAGCTCCAACCCTCATATCTTGGTGTAAAACACTTTTCAAGGATATAAATGGAAAAATCACATGGGCTCTGTTGTGAGCAAAGCAGGTGGTAGACCGGTTTACTGGTGGAATCTTGGGGAAGTGCAATCTGTCTACAAAGGATACAGCTTACAAATCACTCATGTGACACATTCTAGAATACTGCTTAAGTGTGTGGGACCCCCACCACATAGGACTATCAGGGGATATTGAAGAAAGGCGGCACAAATGGTCAATGGTTTGTTGGACCTGTGGAAGAGTGTTACTGAAATACTGACGAAACTGAATGGCACATGCAAACATAGATGTAAACTACCCAAAAAAATTTACTTGTAAAGTTTCAAGAAATGGCTTTAGATGATAACTCTAGGAATATTCTACAATCCCCTACAACCGCTCACATACGGATTGTGAGGGCAAGATTAGAATAATTACAGCAAGCACAGATGCATTCAAACTATCATTCTTCCTGCACGCGATATGTGAATGGAATGGGAAGAAACCATAGTATGTGATACAATAGGACATACCCTCTGCCATGCATTTCATGGTGGTTTGCCAAGCATAAATGTGGACGTATAACAGGTCTAGATGAAATCAAATTAACTGTTTGATGTTTTTACCAGCCACCCGATTCCGCTGCATCAGTTTTAGAGTTATGCCTATTGTCAGTAGCAAAGAAATATGCATATAATCCAATACTAGTTGAGGGTGACTTCAACCTATGGAGTCTAGACTGGGATAGCTACGGATTCATTGCAGGGGGCACGGACAAGCAGTCTTGTGAAGTCCTTCTGTACATGTTTTCTGCAAACTGTCTTTTGCAGCTAGTTCAAGAGGCCACACACAATGGAAATAGTTTAGGCCTTGTAAATACAAACAGGCCTGACCTTATTGATGGTGTCAGTACCGAGACGGGGATTAATGATCATGATATCGTAGTGACAATGGTTATTAAAGTTGATAAATAAATCAAGAAGGCCAGGAGAGTATTTTTGCTAGAAAGAGGAGATAAGCAGTTGTTGGACATCATTTGGATCCACTATGATGGACATAGAGTAATTATGGGCCAAGTTTAAACTGATTGCAAATCACACTCTGGATATGTTTGTGCCAAGTAAGTGGATTAAGGATAGAAAAGACCCTCTGTGGTTTAACAATAAAATTCAGAAAATGCTGAGGAAGCAAAGAGTGTTGCACTCTCCGTTTACCAGAGAACATGCAAATATTAGTACAGATTTGTGCAGCTGAAAAAATATTCATCTGCGACACTTACAATTACCATCGTCATACTTTAGTAAAAGGTCTTGCTGAGAACCTGAGAAAACTCGCAAGCAGGTCTAAGGCTTCTATCCAGTTACTTGTTGACCAGTGTGGCGTGGCAACAGGAGGCAGAAAAAGGAAATCTGAAGTTTTAAATTTCGTGTTCAAGAAATTGTTTACACAGGGGGATAGTAGAAGCACACTATTATTTGACCATCGCACAGACCCCAAATGGAAGACGTAGTAATAGGCATCCATGGCTCAGAGAAGCAACTGAAAGAGCTGAAAACAAATAATTGACCATGTCTTGATGGAATCGCAATTAAAAAGTTTTACAAAGAGCGCTCTAGCACATGGACTCCTTACTTAGCTCCCATTTATTGTGAACCTCTCACCAAGTACATACTCTCCAGTGACTGGAAAAAACTGCCAGTGATGTAAAAAGGATAAAAGAACACTTCTGAAAAATTTTAGACTAATGTTCAACATCAGCATGTTGCACAATTCTTGAGTGTATTCTCAGTCTGAATACAATCTATTTCCTTGCCACAGAAAAACTTCTGTCTACAAATCCATGTGATTTTAGAAAGTATCACTGGTGTGAAACTCAGCTAGCCCTTTTCTCACATGATGAAGGGCAACAGGCAGATTCCATATTTCTAGATTTCCAAACAGCGTTTTGACACAGCACACCACTGCAGTCTGTTAATGGAAGGTATGGAAGGAGGTTCCCAGATATTTAAATGGTTCTAAGACTTCTTAAGTAATAGAACCCACAGTCTTGTCCTCTATGGCTAGTGTTCACCAGGGACAAAGGTATTGTGATGAGTTCCCGGGGAAATGTGATGGAACTGCTACTTTCTCTATATATGTAAAGGATCTACCATACGAAAGCGCTGGCAGGTCGATAGAAACACAAACAGACACATACATACACACAATTCAAGCTTTCGCAACAAACTGTTGCCTCATCAGGAAAGAGGGAAGGAGAGGGAAAGACAAAAGGAAGTGGGTTTTAAGGGAGAGGGTAAGGAGTCATTCCAATCCCGGGAGCGGAAAGACTTACCTTAGGGGGAAAAAAGGACGGGTATACACTCGCACACACCCGTCCTTTTTTCCCCCTAAGGTAAGTCTTTCCGCTCCCGGGATTGGAATGACTCCTTACCCTCTCCCTTAAAACCCACTTCCTTTTGTCTTTCCCTCTCCTTCCCTCTTTCCTGATGAGGCAACAGTTTGTTGCGAAAGCTTGAATTGTGTGTATGTATGTGTCTGTTTGTGTTTCTATCGACCTGCCAGCGCTTTCGTATGGTAAGTCACATCATCTTTGTTTTTAAATATATTTTTCCCGCGTGGAATGTTTCCCTCTATTATATTGATATGTAAAGGATCTGATGGACAGGGTGAAAAGCAATCAGCAGCCGCTTACTGATGATATTGTGGTGTGTAGTAAAGTGTCATTGTCGAGTGACTGTAGAAAAATACAAGATGACTTTCACAAAATTTCTAGTTGGTGTGATGAATGGCAGCTAGCTCTAAATGTAGAAAAACGAATGAGTAAGTTAATGTAAATGAGTAGGAAAAACAATTCTGTAACGTTTGAATACAGCTTTAGTAGTCTGCTGCTTGACACAGTCACACTAATTTCATACCCATGTGTAATGTTGCAAAGGGATAAGAAATGAAATGAGCACATAGTAGGGAAGGTCAATGGTGACTCATTTATTGGGAGAATTTTAGGAAAAGGCAGCTCTTCTGTAAAGGTGACTGCATACAGAACACTAGTGCATCCCTTTCTTGAGTACTGTTCAAGTGTTCGGGATCCCCACCACATCAGATTAAAGGAAGACATCTGAGAAATTCAGAGGGAGGCTGCCAGGCTTTTTACCAGGAGGTTCAAACAACACACAAATATTATGGAGATGCTTTGGGAATTCCAATGGGAAAAAATCCCTGGAGGGAAACAACATCTTAGTCAAGAAACACTACTGACAAAATTAGAAGCTTACTGTAAAAAGACTCTACTGCCGCCAATGCACGTTCCATGTAAGGCAGATGTTACAAAAGAGCGACAAATGGTTGTTCATGTTGCTAGATTCCACCACGATTGTTATGTCTGGATTCAGTGAAACATGGGCACACTGCGTGGAAAATACTTACCTATGTTTTCATCGAATCATATGCAGTACAACAAATTACACTTTTCATTCAGAACATTACAAGCCACCAGATAATAGTGATTTGATGGACTTGTGCACATAAAAACAGCAGGAAACATTTCCACAAAGTCATATAGAATTATCAGGTGACGTATTTCAAGTACTTCACATGCAATGTGTTGGAAATTTGGCAAATTTTGAAATTTGGAGGCCTACAATATAAACTGGAATGAAACATACTCCTCCACAAACCACTATTCTATAACTCTTCCCCTCTGCCAGTAACAATTATATCGGTCAAAAATATAAAGACCAGTGAAGAAACCATCAGTTATGAATGAATGCCAGCTGGCAGTAATAATATTGACTTTGTCCATAGCTAACACTCCGCGTCACAATTACTTATGTGATCAGTTTTCCTTACTGTCTAAGCAAGCAGTTGAGAGCAATTTATCTGTATAGCAAGAACCTGTCATGTGCCTTTTGTACCAAATAGTAAGCTCTCCATGCAACCGAAGTATACTGATCTCTACATTACAATGATAGTTACAATGTTCTGCTTGACCAAAGAATGCTACGCTAAGGTGGGTTGGTAGGTGGGGGGAACAACTCTGGAAGTTGCACACACTTATATATCTCCCAAACATGAATGAAGTTTATAATAATACCCTGAGATGTAATTTATTTGCATTATAGATACTGAACTACAAAACTAATTTTACCTGGTAACAACATCCGGCCAGTAGCTTATTATTCAGCAGCCTTGACAAGTTGACATTGTTCGCACTTCTAAGTGTAAACATTATTGCTGGGAGGCCAAGATGAGCAGCATATGCCAATTCTTGTGCAAGTGTTTCCTCTGACTGTTTTCTATAAGTGCCGTCTGGACTATCAACATCTATGTATGGTGAGAGTTTGCCCACAATCATGTTGTTCCAATCTGCAAAAAACAAATTAGCTATATTGTATCAGTCTCACGAATCTGAATCAGAAAGCATAAAAGGAATAACATTATGTAAGTTACAAGATGTAACATACCTGAACTCGACAGAATTAGATCTGACCGAGTGAACGGCCCTGTTCGATCTTTACTTTTCCCATGAAGGAACTCTCTCTTAAACCTCGGATGAACTATTGGTAGACATGCAAAATCATATCTGAAACAATATTTACAATGTTAATCTGAGCACATTCCTCTAAGGAAGAAATGGGAGTCTGTAAAATGTTTCTGAATTCGTTACTGTTATGATAAGTCTACCTCAATAATGGTAAATGTGAAGTCAACATTTGCTTTCTATGGAATACGTGAAGGGTAGGTTTGCAAATATCATGAGAGTCATTTTGTGCCAGCAATTGATTTAGCTGTTCACATTACAGAAATGCTTTAACAATGATTAGAGAAGTTAAATGTAAGATTTAGTGAAATCCTCTAATATTCTGATGAAACAGCCTAACCGTACTTTAAAAGTAAAATTTCTTGTGAAAGGAAAAGGAATCTGTGGGGAAGAACAAGTAAAGATCCTCCAGTAGTTGCAATGAGAAACAAAAATAAATAATTACAAAATCTACAGCAAATGGACACTTCCCTTGACCTACATAGGTCAACGGGAGCTGACGATACCAAAACACCAATGCCTACAGCAAAAACTACGGAAATTGGAATCAAACATTTTCCTTGACCACAGATGACGGTACCAAAACACCTGTATCTACATACAAAAATTGGAATCAGTTATTTCCCTTGCCCTATATAGGTCAACTATAACTACTGACATGAAAAAAAAAAAAACACCTACAAAAAACAAAACCAAAATCACAAACACTCAGAAATTAAAAACTCAAAACATCCCTACGAAAATTAAAACACATTCAATACACAATAAATACACAAAACAATGCAACTCGAGAAAAATAGAGCAATAGACGACATCTACAAACCCAACCAACTCAAACTCTGCACCGTAATGATGTCACACACCCCAACACCCTTATATCATGGGCCAAAGCAGACGGGTGGAATCGGACGCTTCTGTTGACCCAGTAATTCTGGCAACAGACTTAAAGCTATACAGAATTTATCAAAACAAGAGACAGCACAAAAACCTAAGGAACAGGGTAACATCATTATTAATTTAAATGGAAGGGCAATAAATGATGATTAATAATGATTTCTTATGTGTAGTAGAAAACATATGGGCAAACAGTTCCAGAGAAAAATCAAAAAAACTGTGTTGAACAAGCAACATAATAGAAATTCAATCTTGTAGTTGTCACCCACTTCTTCTGAGTCTAAGAAAATTAAGATATTCTTCAAAATAGAAGCTCATCTGGATATGATGATGTTTCCCACAGAGTACTAAAGACTTTTGTCCCCAAGTAATAAGTACCGTCTTTGTTCCCACATAGTAAGCACAGCTTTTAAGTACCGTCTTTGTTCCCACATAGTAAGCACAGCTTTTCCAAAATATGTAATGCATCAGTAACTTCGGGCAGTTTTCCAAGATAGACTGAATTATGCCATTGTTAAACTCCTCTCCAGGAAAGATGACAGGAGAGATGTCAATAACTACTGCCTATTTCACTACTGTCATTATTTTCCAAAATTTCTAAAATAGTTGGGTCGAGGAATATTCAATCAAGTCACTGGCTTTGACCAGTGATGTTTAGTGTATATATGCAGCTTTGTTGTTAGTTAAGCCAATGAATGTGGAAGTGAAACATTTTTGTCCTGGTGACGCACCGATCTGTAGCTTAGCGAGGTCCAGGTCAGGTTGGAAGGTAACTGTTTGGTCGAGAGTAGGTGATGCCAACAAATGTTAAAGTAAAAAGCCTGGCTGTGGTTATACACTGATCTGCAGCTTTGTTCAACTTATAGATTAGGTTGGAAGGTAGCAGTTTGATTATGAGTCGGTGAAGCCAATGATGTGACACTAAAAATAATCTTGTTGTGATGACAGACTAACCAGTAGCTCAACCCACCTGAAAAAACAGCCACTTATTTCATGTTACAGTCATGTTATACAAATAGTATACCTCCTGATACTACTTGTATAAAAAACAATATTAGATAAAAGTCATGGACTTCGACCAGTGACGTAGGAAATATGTGACAAACAGTGCAAACATGGGGAATATAACATGAAATAAGTGGCTGTTTTTTCAGGTGGGTTAAGCTGCTGGTCAGGCTATCATCACAACACTTTTTTTTTCTCCGCGAATAGTTTCCCTCCTGAATTAGACCTGTGGTCTAGGGGTAGTGTCTTTGATTCATAGTCAAAACACCCTCAGTCCCAGGTTCGAATCCCACCGATGTTTACATTTTGATTAATAATCAGCATTGGTGGCCGAAGACTTCCGGCATAAAAAGTCACCCTCATTCTGCCAACGGTCTTGTCAAAGAGGGCGGAGGAGCAGACAGAGGTTCAGGGCACTCTCTTGTCCTAGGGGTGGAGAAACTGCCCCTAAAGGCAGAAGAATCAGCAATGATCAATGGCATGAGAATGCAGAAGGCTATGGAAACCACTGCATTAAAGACACGTAACATGTAGCCAAAGGACATGTGGCCTGTAATTGAAGAAATGTCATGATCTCTCCATTAGCAAAAGATTCCAGAATAGTCCCCTGTTCGGATCTCCGAGAGGAGACTGCCAAGGGGAGGTTACCAGAAGAAAAAGATTGAATAATCAATGGAATGATAACGTTCTACGAGGCGGGAGGTGGAATGTCAGAAGCTTGAATGTGGTAGGGAAACTGGAAAATCATCTAGATATAGTAGGGGTCAGTGAAGTGAAGTGGAGAGAAGACAAGGATTTCTGGTCAGATGAATAACGGGTAGTATCAACAGCAGCATAAAATGGTATAACAGAAGTAGGATTCGTTGTGAATAGGAAGGTAGGGCAGGGAGAGTGTTTCTGTGAACAGTTCAGTGACAGGGTCATTCCTACCAGAATCGACAGCAAACTAACATCAACAACGATAGTTCAGGTATACAAGCCTATGTCGCAAACTGAAGATGAAGAGATAGAGAAAGTATATGACGATATTGAAAGGGTAATACGGAATGCAGCTGTAGGGGAAGAAGTAGGAGAAAAGGTTACAAGAGAATACGGGCTTGGGACAAGGAATGAGAGATGAGAAAGACTAACTGAGTTCTGTAACAAGTTTCAGCTAGTAATAGCTAATAATACCCTGTTCAAGAATCACAGGAGGAGGTGGTATACTTGGAAAAGGCCACGTGATACGGGAAGATTACAGTTAGTTTACATCATGGTCAGACAGAGATTCCGAAATCAGATACTGATTGTAAGGCGTACCCAGGAGCAGATATAACTCAGATCACAATATAGTAGTGATGAAGAGTAAGCTGAATTTTAAGACATTAGTCAGGAAGAATCAATACGCAAAGAAGTGCAATATGGAAGTACACAGGAATGACGAGATATGCTTTAAGTTCTCTATGGCTACAGATACAGCAATAAGGAGTAGCTCAGTAGGCAGTACAGTTGAAGAGGAATGGACACCTCTGAAAAGAGCCATCACAGAAGTTAGGAAGGAAAACATAGGTACAAAGAAGGTAACTGCAAAGAAACCATTGGTAACAGAAGAAATCCTTCAAACGATCGATGAAAGGAGGAAGTACAAAAATGTTTCAGAAATCTCAGGAATACAGAAATACAAGTCGCTGATGAATGAAATAAGTAGGAAGTGCAGGGAAGCTAAGACAAAATGGCTGCAGGAAAAAGGTGAAAACATCAAAAAAGAAATGACTGTCGGAAGGACAGACTCCACGTAGGCCCTACAGAAAAGTCAAAACAACTTTTGATGACATTAAATGCAAGGATGGTAACATTAATAAGAGTGCAACAGGAATCCCATTGTTAAATAAAGAGGAGAGAGTGGATAAGTGGAAGGAATACACTGAAAGCTTCTACGAGGGGGAGATTTGTCTGAAGTGATACAAGAAGAAACAGGAGTCAGTTTACAAGAGATAGGGGATCCAGCATTAAAACCAGAATTTAAAAGAGCTTTGGAGGACTTAAGATCAAATAAGGCAGAAGGGATAGATAAGATTCCATCAGAATTTCTAAAATCATTGGGGGAAGTGGCAACAAAATGACTACTCATGTTCGTGTGTAAAGAATATAAGTCTGGTGACATACCATCTGACTGTCAGAATAGCATCATCCACACAATTCCAAAGACGGGAAGAGCTGACAAGTGCGAGAATTATTGCACAATCAGCTTAACAGCTCGTGCATCCAAGAATAATACACAAAAGAATGGAAAAGAAAACTGAAGTGCACTAGATGACGATCAGTTTGGCTTTAGGAAAAGCATAAGCACAAGAGAAGCAATTCTGATGTAGCAGTGAAAAAAAAAAAAAAATCAGGACACGTTCACAGGATTTGTTGACCCGGTAAAAGCATTCGACAATGTAAAATGATGCAAGATGTTCAAAATTCTGAAAAAAGTAGGGGTAAGCTATAGTGAAAGACAGGTCATGTACAACAGTCAAGAGGGAATAGTAAGAGTGGACGGCCAAGAATGAAGTGCTCATGTTAAAAAGGGTGTAAGACAAGGATGTTGCCTTTCTCCCCCATTGTTCAATCCGTACATCGAGGAAGCAATGATGGAAATGAAAGAAAAGTTCAAGAGTGGAATTAAAATTCAAGGTGAAAAGATATCAATGATATGATTCACTGATGATATTGTTATCCTGAGTGAAAGTGAAGAAGAATAACATGATCTACTGAATGGAATGAACAGTCTAATGAGTATACAGTATGGATTGACAGTAAATCTAAGAAAGATGAAGGTAATGAGAAGTAGTAGAAATGAGAACAGCGAAAAACTTAACATCAGGATTGATGGTCACGGAGGATTTTACCTAGGCAGTAAAATGACCAATGACGGACGGAGCAAGGAGGACATCAAAAGCACACAAGCCACGGCAAAAAAGAGATTCCTGGCCAAGAGAAGTCTACTAATATTAAATATCAGCTTTAATTTGAGGAAGAAATTTCTGAGAATGTACATTTGGAGTACAGCATTGTACGATAGTGAAACATCGACTGTGGGAAAACCGAACTTAAGAGAAGCAAAGCATTTGAGATGTGGTACTACCGACTAAGATTGAAAATTAGGTGGACTGGTTAGGTAAGGGATGAGGAAGTTCTATGCAAAATCAGAGAGGAAAGGAATATGTGGAAAACACTTATAAGGAGAAGGGACAGGATGATAGGACATGAGGGAATGACTTCCATGGTACTAGAGGGAACTGTAGAGGGCAAAAACTATAGAGGAAGACAAAGATTGGAACACATCCAGCAAGTAATTGAGGACACAGGTTGCAAGTGCTACTCTGGAGATGAAGAGGTCACAAGAGAGGAATTCGTGGCAGGCCGCATCAAACCAGTCAGAAGACTGATGACAGAAAAGAAATTCCTCCCGAGGAATTATAAAATCCTCAGTAAATCACAATTTGAATTTTAGGAGAGTTGCTATACCGAGAGTGCCATTTACACATTCGCTCACCCAATTTTAAAAGCAGTAACTAACAGTAGCACCAGCTGGTGTTTTCTGGGACCTACCTAAGGTATCTCACTGTGTGAAACTCAATATCACATTTAATAATTCAAACAATGTAAGCAGGGGAGATTCTTCTGAAAGGGGAGAAAATTTTTGGGGTTCCACAAGACTCAATCATAAGTTCACTATTGTTCCTTTTATATGTAAACAAACTTCTGTCCAACATACAACAGACAGAATTAATTCTTTCTATGGATGATACAAGTACTGTGTTCTGTCCAAAAATACATAAAGCAACAGAAGAAATGATAAATAATATTCATAAAGACTGTCTATTATTGAGAGGTTTTCTGCGAAGTCTCACTCTCAATTTCAAAAAGGTACAAAATATTCAGTTTCCACGTCTAGAGTTATAACTCCAGTGATAAATGGAGCACATAGTGGGGAAACAGTAACTAGAGTGGAAATGTCAAACATCTTTGGTGTCCATATTAACGGAAAATGTAAGCACATTTTGGAACTCTTAAAATAACTTAGTTCTGACAGATTTACACTTCTAATTCTTACAAATCTTTGGGAAAGAGAAATCACTAAGCCCACACAGTTAGTGTATTTCCATTCAACAGTGCCATATAGAATACTGTTCTGGGCTAACTCAACTTTAAGAAAGAAATTCTTCATTGCACAAAAATAGTGCTGTATGAGTAATATGTGGTGCTCAACCAAAATCATGTTTTAGACATCTGTTTAAGGAATTAGACAGTTTGAAGTTTGTTGTAAACAATCCACTGTACATCAAACGATATTATGTAGCTCGACCACAGTACCATAAGGAGGAAAATTACTTTAGTTTCTTCTCATTAAGACGTCTGTAGTACAAGAATGGGTGTCCAACACTGCCCAAAATTTGTCATCAGTTAACAAATGACATAAAATAGCTGACAAACAAATAAGTCAAATCTGAAAACAAACTGAAAAAGCTTCTCCTTCACACCCCCTATGTTGTAGAAAAATTCGTAATTTTGTAGCTCTGTAAAATGAGGTGGTTAGAAATTAATAACTTACAGCAGCAAAAAAATTTTTTCTAGCTCATCAGCATGTAGCCAGTTTCGATGGGAACTGATAATGTGAATGGAAACTGACTAGTTCCACATCATTGCGATTAATCTAATCAATGAATCACGTAACATGAAACTAACCAACGGTGTCCCTTTTCTGGGAAAGTAAAAAGGTATTTGATCGTGCTGTCCTACGATTGATTAGCAACTTCTTATAACCATTAGCGATTTTCCTATTTCCTTTCACATATTCTGTTTCTGAATGGACAGGTTACAATTAAATCACAAAGCAATCGAACGGATGAATGACAAAAAACAGATTACTACTGCTCGTGTAACAGACACATGCGTCCACGGTTACGAGAAACTGCGAACAATACCCCCTAACAATCTTTGAAAATGCTATTACTTACGCGTAATTTTGCTTTATTAACCAAGATTTCGAAAGGAAACGGCAAATTGTATCAGCAGATACGCTTTTAATCATACAGCGGCGAATAAGAACAGCTAATTTTTAGTGCTTGATAAACGACTGGAACCTACAATCAATGCAAAAATGTTATCAACATTCAACGTGAGAGCTTATGCCACCGGTTATCTTGCTCTGTAAACAATTGGTGTACTTTTGAAACATACAAACATAATTCTAGAAGAATATAAAATTCATACCATCATGTAATAAGTGTACCAGATCATCGTTAAAAACTACCGAGTGTTCAATAGAATACATACCCAGATTCGGAAGCGAGCTGAAGACTTGCCCTAATATCCGGAACACTGCAGAAGTCCAAACCACATGAGATTCGACGCGAGGTACTCATTTTTAAGATTAAAGGCTTTAGTACGGCACTGGAAATAGCAACCTTTTCTCAACGTAAACCTCTTAACTCTTAGTTATACGCTATCACCTTGTTACATGATATAAATACAAGGTGTCATCAATAAATATTTCCCTCATTAGGTCAACGCCACTACAACTAACTTGAACAATCCCTCCCTAAACATTCAGCCACAACGAGGTTAAAATCAGTCAAAGATGTTTCATGTCAAGGATCCTCAAGAAACATGTCTTCCAACAAAGCTTAGATGGAAGCCTTCGACAATGAACAAAATTACTTGCGACGTCCTTCACTGCACCCTTAGCAACATTAGCAACGGTCAATCAAATTAAATATAGAACTTAGAAAATTAATCTTGATTTATACAATCTGAAACGCAGTAAATTGCTTGAGAAAATGAATGATAACTGAAGATGTCGTAGTGTTGCTTCCTACTTTGGGAGAAATTTCGGAAAATCTATTCGTTGTAATACAATAGGAAAAATAATTCAAGGATCACCGTAAGTCCTAGGTTGTTTTATGAAGTCTTGAAACACGAACATTTATAAAAGCTCTTTGTTATCCGTTTTGAAACTTAACAATTCCTGTCCTATGAATACATCACACATGTATAAGGAAATTGGGCAAATTAAATGATTTATAATAATTTACAGAAAAACTATCAAAAGTGTGCGACGAATCGGAGTTGGAACTCGAGGTCTTTGCACTTCCTAGGGAAATGCTCTACCTATGTCAAAGGTCCCAGGTTCGAATATCAGTCCAGCACACAGCAAAGCTCTGCTGGGAAATTTCATATTGGCGCTCACACGGCTGTGGACAGAAAATACATTCTGGGTGCAAAACCTACTTTTTAAGCAATTAAAGAAATCCTGTGTGTTTCGCTGAGGAACTTGTTTTTATTGAAACCGCCGGTAACGGAAACATCCAATAAAAACACGGGTGCCATTGGAAGTTTCAAAGTGGATATTGATAAATTTAGTGGATTCCGCGATTTGCGTCAAATGGAAACAGCAATTCATTATGGTGATTCGTTCATAGGAACTCGAGTTCATTATTAAAAGTACGCGCTGGCGTGTGGTCTTGCCACAAAAACCTCCATATGAACAAAAGCACAGTCTAATATATACAGTCGCGACACTCTCGCTGATTTTTGTTATACACCCCGACAACAGCGCCCCAAGCGGTGGAGAAGCTACGCTGCTGAATACGGTATTCAGTAGATGTAAAGAGTATCGTTTATATTCATTTTTAACATGGTTTTTATGAAAGGCAGTGCACGCAGTGCAATCAATTGCAGTAATAATAGGAAGAAGACACCACATTTGTCATTCTTCAGGACACAAGTACAAAAGAACAAGCTCAATTTAAAAAGTATTGGTTCCAAGTACTTGATAAAAGATGCTCTTGATTTATTGATAAGTCAAATCATACACCACTGAATGGAAAACGTGGTGCGAGATGGAAAGATGAAACTAAATTATTTGCACTTAATTTGTTGTATTACAGTACTCAGGCATACAGTTTTTTATCACACTGTTTTAGCCTTCCATCAGTACATACCTTACAAAGGTATGTGGAAGATATACAATTAAATTGTGGGATAAATATAACATATTTCATCTTTTAAAGCAGAAAGTGCAGCAGTTACCAGAAACTGATATAATTGTTAATTTGTCTATGGATGAGATGTCAGTAATGGAAAATTTGATATATGATAGCTCTAGGGATTATGTTATTGGATTTGAAGACATGGGTTTCATAGGTACATCTGAGGTTGCCAATACTGCATTAGTTATAATGATTAAGGGCATCTTCTCAAATTTTAAACAGGCATTAGTATATTATTCCTCCAAAGGACCAGCACGAGCCACCCATGCCTTTTATTGAGATAACCTGATACCACAAAGAATAAGAAAATTGTATTTTTGGAAGCAGGCTTCCTGCAAAGCATAACGTAATGAAAAGTATTGGAATTTGCGCAGCTGAATAAGTATTAAGGAGAAAAAAAGAACATTTTACTGATAACTATATTTGAACACTCAAGAACAAAGAAATTTACAGTGAACACAACAGAATAATTAGCTCACACAAAGAGTGTTAGACAATGCCAAAGAGGTCTATTTTACACAGTGCACTTTGGGCCGTCACACACGAAATATACTGTTCACACAATTCCAACACCCCTCCTTGAACTTATATTTTGTGTGTTGCTTCCACAAGATAGACCAAATAGTCCCACAATCTTCTCAAACTTCTCCCTTTCCAAGGGTTTGGTCAGAAGGTCATCTAACATGTCTTCTGTGCGCAGATAGTCCACGGCAATGTTCTGTCGCTCTATGTGGTCCCGAATGAAATGGTGCCGTATATCAATATGCTTTGTCCTAGCACTAGTAACATCATTTTAGCTAGGTTTATCGCTCCCTTATTGTCACAGAAGATGGTTGTAGGTTCCTCAATTAAATTGGGTTCTATTTCACTTATTAATGTTCATAGCCATAATGCTTCCTGTGTGGTGTAAGATTGTGCCATATACTCGGCCTCTACGGTGCTCAATGCTACAGTTTTTTGCTTTTGACAGGACCATTGATGTGAGGCCCCCCATTAATTTAAAACAGCAGCCAGTGGTGGAGTATCTGCCCCCCAATTCACTCCCCCAGTCCGCATCGCTATATCCTTCTAGTTTTGCGTTACCATCTCTATGGTATTTTAACTCATAGTTTGAGGTTCCTCTTAGGTATCGAAATATCCTCTTTACTGCTTTCCAGTGCTTTTCCTTTGGGTCTCTGCAATATCTGCTCACTGCATTGGTGGCAAAAGCAATGTCGGGTCGAGACGTTTGAGACAAATATAACAGACTCCCTACTGCTTCTAAATAAGGAACATTCTTGTGACATTCCACATCAGTCTCATTTACACTTAACTTCACTCCTACTTCCATTAGAGTATTTATGGGTTTGCAATCACTCATGCCAAATTTCTTTAATATTTTTTCCGTGTATGATGTTTGACTTATGCTCAATTCTTGTCTTTCTTCATCCTTAGTAATCTGCATACCTAAATAACGTTTGACTTCTCCCAAATCCTGCACCTTAAACTTGGTTTGCAGCTGTTTCTTGAAAATTCTCATTTGGCCTTCACTTTCAGTCAGGATAAAGAAATCGTCCACCCATATCGCCATTATTATTATTTCTTCTTTTCTCCCTTTATAGTAAATGCTGGGATCTGCCTTGGATTGCTTCGTATTCATATTTATTAGAGTTTCATGTAGACATCAATTACAGCAACGTCCACTTTGTTTAAGTTCATAAATACTTTTTCTCAAACGCCAAATCTTTTTACTTTCTGATCTGGTTTTTATGGCTTCCCTTTGTGGAATGGCATATATCTCCTCCTCCAATTTCCCATTTAAATATGCCGTTTTAACATCCATATGATGAATTATTAAATTTCGTTTTACTGCCAAGGCTAAAAGATATCTCAATGATGCATACTTGACTACAGGTGAAAAAGTTTCTTCGTAATCTACCCCTTGTTTTTGTGAATATCCTTTTACCACAAGTCTTGCTTTGTATTTTGGTGATGAGCTTTCAGGGTTCTTCGAGTTGAATACCCATCTTGCCTGCAGTGGTTTCTTATCTCCTGGCATATCTACCCATTCAAAGGTTTCGTTCTGATATAAAGATTCTAATTCTCTCTTCATCGCTTCTTTCCATTCTTGAGAGTCTGGGCCACTCATTGCTTCTTCTGTTGTTCTTGGCTCATCATTAAAAGACTGTGCTGTATACATCTCAAAATCCAGATATTCCTTCGGTTTTGGTGCACGAGAAGAACGCCTCACATTGTTTTCTTCATTTTTTCCATCCTCTAACTCATTGTGTAACCTCCCTACCGTAATTTTAAAAGAAAGAAAATTGACAATACTTAATAGAAATGTGGGCCAAGTGTAACCTCCCCACAAAAATTTTAAAAGAAAATAACGATACTAATTAGAAATGCTGATGGACATGGCTCTATGCGTAACCTGCCCACAATCAAATGTACTGACAATGGCAACAAATGTGAAATTCGCAATCT
This sequence comes from Schistocerca americana, assembly GCF_021461395.2. Taxonomy (NCBI): domain Eukaryota; kingdom Metazoa; phylum Arthropoda; class Insecta; order Orthoptera; family Acrididae; genus Schistocerca; species Schistocerca americana. The sequence continues at coordinate 469,915,363 of NC_060122.1, read as the reverse complement.
GACTCAATTATAAATCCTTCAAAAAATTAAAGTCCATTCAGTGACAAGAAAATTCAATTAAACCGAAATATCGGTCTTTTTGGCCCTGTGTAAAAACAATCAGAATTAAAGTCTTACCTCAGAATAAATGGATGTCACATATCTGCTCTTGTTGTTGCGCACCACTTGGAGGAACTACATTGCAAATAATAATATTCTCCTTTTTTTTGTAATTCTAGTGAAATTTTTCTTCAAAAAGAAGTGGAATGAAATGGGAAGTGCAACGAGATCTTTAGTTCAAAAAAATTAAACTTTTGAGAAAATGCTTTTGAAATAAAAAATTATTATTGGGAGACTTGTTGGAGAATAATTACAATAAATAAAATTTTTCATTATCTAATGATTATATTAATTAACAGTATACCTTATTCCTCATCTTGACCATTGTTGCCGACCGCCTACATCACACAACCGCACTGGGCTGCTACTACTGACCGACCGCTCTGCATGACGACTACAGACTGAGTACTGCTCTCAACTAGACAGAGCTACAGACTCGCAACGACTGACTGACTGCTACTCTGCATAGCGACAACTAACTCGCAAAGACTACTACTGACTGAGAACCGCTCGCAACACTCGCGCGGTCAAGCGCATACTCTCTGGTCACAGATGCTACAATGCCTCGCCATCGCTGCTGCGTTACATACGTGTTTCATAACCCTCCACTCGGGGGGCAAAAATTTGGCAGCGATGGTGAGTCATTTGGACTTGCCAAGCGCGGCAAAATTTTTCTTTAATTAACAAAATCCTACAACTTACAGAATATTTAAATGTTGTGCACACGCACTAAGTACAAAATATATCAGACAAGGACAAAATGTGAATACTAAACATAGTAGCAAATCAGAAAAAAGTATATACAAACTTTTTGACAGATAAAGTGCACAGGCACTGAAAAAATTCTTTAGCATACGCAGAACAAATAAACAGACTGGCAAGAATAATTAGATGTAGTACATAAAGTAAATGTTGTGCACACGCACTAAGTACAAAATATATCAGACAAAGACAAAACATAGTAGCAAATCAGAAAAGTATATACAAATTATTTGGCAGATAACAAAGTGCACAGGCACTGAAAAAATTCTTTAGCATATTCAGAACAAATAAACAGACTGGCAAAAAATATTATGTTGACAAGTGTACATGCACTGAAAAATGTCTTTAGTATTTTCACAACAAATAAACATAATGGCAAACATCATGTCGACCAGTGACATAAGTGTACTCACACTGGAGTTTAGCGAATCGAAAAATGTATAACCTATGAACATAAATGATGTTACCAAAAAAAAATTTTTTCTTTATGTGACAAGAATCAGGATAGGAAAGGGAAGGATTGCATCATGGTTGTAGCACTTTAGATTGCACACAGCTGCTCTGAAAGTCCATATCTTTCCACAGTAGTACAACACCAAGTGACACAACTTGAAGTTCTTTTCCCATCAGAATTTATCAGTGTAGCCAAGACACTGAACTGTCGTAGTAATGTTCCATGTTTTCATTTTGGCAGTACATTAGGTACACCAAACAGTGGGACCATAATAATGTCTTCATCGCTGATGGTGGTGGACAGCATGTCGTGTCAACACCACACTCTTACAAGGCACACCAACGTAGAATTAGTGCAAAACCAAATATAGTGCTCCATGATCACTGGGATAAACAGGACAAATGGACATTGCAGTAATTCAGGGTAGTCAGCTTATGAGGTGAAGGACATCAAGTCACATAATATTGACAATTACAGTCTTCATTGATAGTTCGTGGCATTCATAGCCCAGTTATTGAACATTTCTGTACCAAGTATGTAGTATTACAGAAAAATGTTCATTAATTGTTTTACATAGAATCAGTAGCCTTCTTTTCCTGGTTACAAAATATTATGAAATAATCGCATTCTTTTCAGTTACAGAGTATAATTAAGAATCATTAACCTTCTCCTAATTACAGTTAATTAATCATTTGTCATTCCAATCTATTAAGAATCATTAGCCTTCTTCTAATTACAAAGCATTATTAAACAATCACATTTATTTCCAATTACAAAGTATGAACATTGAAAACAAGAGTTAATTAATGGCATAATTAATAACAATTTCGTTGATTGACATTAATTATTGGCATTCAGTGGCCATCAAGTATTGAATAGAATAAAACATAGTTCATCATTCAGTATTATTCAGATCATTACCAAGTCATTATTAAAAATCAGTTAATTACAGTCAAATCATTAGTAATCACAGGCATTACAATAAACAGTGGCAGTTATTAGCTAGTGACAAAGCATTATTTTGAATATAGTCTCATTAAGAGGTCATTACTCGAGTGACATGCTATTCAGAGTTGATCAGTATTATTCAGAATTATCATAAACTAGTGACATTATGTGGGACTGGTAATACATTTTTTTGGTAGCAATGCATTGCGTTGGGATCGATAATTAATTGCTGAGGCATAATACTTTTTGCTTTTGACCTATTGCTGCAAATGAGGATAGGTAACGTCATTCGTCATGAGTCAGCTGTAGCAAGATTATGTAACAAGGCAGTACATGTGATCACATTTATAAATGATAAACACAAATGGGTAAAAAATATAAAAATGCAAGTACTAGAACAGGTATAATAAGTAACAGGTTTAGTAAGTGTCATGAAAAACTTCTCCTGGAAAAAATACAAAAACGGATTATTGACCTGAAAGAAGAAACGCACACTATGCTGAAAAGTAGTGAACTTCGAATTAACAAGTAGTGAAATGTGTATAAAATGTGTTCCATAGCTGTCCTTTCCAAAACTTTCCATCATCCTACTATGCAATGTAACACCTGCTGTCAAAGCAAACTGCAACAAATACTTAAATAACTACATAACATAAATACATAACTTCAACATTATCCTCATCTGTAAAGAAAAAAACTTCATTATCCATATCATCATAACTTCACCATTATCATCACCTGTAAAGAAAAACCTCATTATTCATAATACCATATCCTTCATCATTATTCATCAGTATTCATTATCATCTGCAAAAAATCACTTCATTACTCATTACATAACTATTCCTTATCTCTAGCATATTTCATCACTAAAAATAAGATGTGTAGTTCTCTCTGACAGCCTGCATCAATCACCTTGTATTCTGAAAGAAAAAATTAGTTAAGACTGCTATTCTGTGATGAGTATAGTATAGTCTTGTTAATGCTTGTTAATCCTGATCCCTTTACTCTTCCTCATAAAGTTATTGCATCTCCTTTCGTTTATTCCGTAGGTGAAATTCCCATTTATGTTAAATTTATTTCTTAGAATCATCATTCCTTTCTGAAATTGATGAACAAGGATTAATGTCTTGCATTTAAATCCTATACCCACTAAATAATGACTGGTTTATGGTGACACAATTAACCATACAGCATAACATGACAGAAAACGTAATATGTCCAAGACATTGACAGTGTTCGGATGCGAAAAAATGTACACAGAATAATACAATGCAGTAGCAAAAAAAATGTGAAACAGTCACGATGTTGAGATGTCATAAGGCAAAAAAAAAAAAAAAAATGTCAAAGTCGACTGGTGTGTGTTATATCTTAACTATTTCATAGTGCATACAAACAAAACTGGAGTACAGTCATATACACAAAAATGGAAAATGTGCACGGTCTGATGTGTAACGACAAGAAAAGCGACCTGCTAACCTTACCTTGCCGGGCACTTGCCAAGAAAAAAAATACGATAATCATCAATAAGTAGTCACATAAATATAATTGCAGAAATAGTCGTAAATGTGTAAATTCATCTGGAAAAATATGCATGGTCTGATGTGTGACGACAAGAAAAGCGACCTGCTAACCTTACCTTGCCGGGCACTTGCCAAGAAAAAATACGATAATCATCAGTAATTAGTCAGGTGAATTAATTGCATTAGTAAATGGCATCATAGTGTGTTGAATCATACAGTGGTTTCACTCAATAAACGGTTTAATGTTTGAGATATGGTGATTGCCTTTCGATTTTCTGGTTCTCAAAGTTTCGACGTGTACAACATTGGGGTGAGGGATGCTGCGAATCCGATACGGACCTGCGTATAGAAGTTCAAATTTACTGCACTTACCTTTTAATTTGCTGGATAAATAGTGTGTACGTACTAATATCTTCTGTCCAACGTGAAAGTCGCGGCGTGTACAAACCTGTTCTTGCTGTCTTCTCCGGCGCTCTGCGGCACGTTTGATGTTGTTCAGCGCAATGTCAATTATTTCGTGGTGTCGTAGGCGACGATTTTTGGGGAATTCTATTAATTCTTTAATTAGTTCGGTGGTTCAACGTTTTTCAGTATAACAGTCGGAGATAGCATAGTGGATTCATTTGGAATGGAATTAATTACATCTTGGAATGAGAGTATGTGTGTATCCCAATCAATATGTCTTTTGTGGCAGTATATTCTGCACAGCTTACCAATTTCCTTCATTAATCTTTCACAAGGGTTCGAAGAAGCGTGGTACTTGGATATATAGATCGGAGAAATGTTTCTAGCTCGTAACATGCGTGTCCATACACTACTACGAAATTGAGATCCATTATCAGAAATTACTTTCATTACATGCCCTACATGAAATAGAAAATGTTTTACAAATGCTTTCGAAACAATTTTAGCAGTAGCTTTGCGTAACGGAGTGAAAGTAACAAATTTTGAAGTGAGCTCAACAGCGACAAAAATGTAGCAAAAACCTCTGTTAGTTCTCGGAATCGGACCAAAAATATCTACTGCGGCCATGTGTCTTAATTTCACAGGTATAATGGGATATAAAGGAGGAATATGTGAAGTGGTGTCTGATTTAGCTTTCTGGCAAATTTTACAAGACGCTAAAACTCGTCGTATACGTTTTTCCATGTTGGTAAAATAACAGTTCTGTCTCAGTATAAGAAAACATTTTCGTGCTCCGTAATGTGCGTAACTTAAATGAGTGTACCAAATTAGTTTGTTAACCAGTTCGTCAGGAATGCATAATAACCAAATGTTGCTGTCAGGATGAGAGCGGCGAAACAGAATGTCATTGCGTACAGTGTAGTGGTTCCTAATCGTAACATTTTTCCTATCTTGCCAAAGGTGTTTAATTTCTTTCCACACATTGTCCTTATTTTGTTCTTGTGCTATGTCCTGTAATGACGATGAAATAAAATTTTCAAATGCAAACTGCTGAATGTACATGACACTGAAATTTGCTTTGCAGAAGTTGGTTGCTACGTCTTGCTGATTGTTGCCGAGAGAACGCGATAGTGCGTCTGCTATAACATTTTGTGTGCCGGGAATATGAACAATCGTAAAATTAAATTCTTGTAAATATAGTTTCCATCTACTTAATCTGTCGTGAGTAAATTTAGCTGAAAGCAAAAATTGTATAGCTCTATGGTCTGTGTAAACGGTGGTATGTCTGCCATAAAGAAAGTGCCGAAATCTCGTAAAAGCCCATACAACACATAATGTTTCCAGTTCTGTGACGGAATAATTTCGTTCAGCAGGTGACAAAATGCGACTTGCAAATGCGATGTTTTTAATTACTGTAGAACCATCTTCTTCTATTTCCTGGAAAATGTGTACGCCTAAAGCGGTGTTAGAGCTGTCAGTGGCAATGGAAAAATTTCTGGTGAGATCTGGGTGCGATAAAAGTAGAGCATTCAATAAAGCATGCTTCAAATAACATTCTCGTGAGCAAAATTCTGCTTGTCAAAAGTAATGTTTGCGTTACTGTAGTATGCAATCTGTGCTGTATCTGGTTAAATTCTATCGTTCGTCCTGTTATTTACGGGAGGATGCTGTGGCATATCCACTATATGAACTGTTCTGTTATTTCTTACTGACGTGTTACGCTATGGATGACACCTATTGTCTGTTCCATTCATGATTATTTGTTGTTGCTGATGTTGTTGCTGCTCATAAGATCGACTGTTATTAAATGTACGCTGAAAATTGTGCTCATCATTCTTTTTACGTCTGTCCTAATAATCATTCCTATACGGTGTATTGCGATAGGAATTGAAATAGAGTGTTGTCTGTACGTAGTTATTTCTTTGCTGCCATGCGTTACTATTTGTCGGAGCTGAGACTATACATGCACGCGGCGAAACATTAAAGTTTGGTTGACCTTGTAGACTGCATTGTTGGTTACGTATGCTAAGCGGTTGACTTTCATGCTATTGTGGTGAAAAACATCTATTGTTACCAAAAAATGCGTTTGCTGTTAATTTTACTTTTACACATACTGATGATTACGATTTTATCTGTAATTAAAATTACGGCGGTAGTTGTCATTACGGGAGTGCCTACTGAAAATTGTCACATTCGGTAAAAGTTTGTCACATCGGATATTCATTACATGTTTCTTAATACTACAAAGAGCAATAGTTAAAGAGCAGTTTGGATAGATATAAAGGATAGTAGAAGAAAAGGCAGCAGTGCAGAAAACTAAAGATGAAACAGCACTACTACAGCTCGGGGCCCTATGCTCGCTACGGCACATATTCATTAAAGCGTAATGAATCCCCTGAGGTCATTTACGCACTGCAAATAAATTTTAGCTTTTGTGTTACAGGCAATAGCGGTAAAATTTCAAAGGCAAATTGTTGTATTCGTGCTAATTCAAATTTCTTCATTACAGGCAATGCTGTTGTAAATACAAAAATAAATTGTCGCATCTGGTTCAAAGCTAGTTTCTCCATTACCGATAATAGCGGTGAATGTACAAAGATAAATTGTCGTATACAGTGCAAATCGTGTATCTGTGTTCTGTCATTATTAAATTCTTTACATTTGCTTACAAATGCAAATTGCTCGAAATCTACGTTCTCGTCACTCAGTTTGATAACACGTTCAGGTTTGTGTGTGAATCTGTTCGTCTGTGTCATTTCGGATTTCAAGTTGCGTAGCTTTTCAGATTTTAAGTCGCGTGGCTTTTCGGATTTTAAGTCGCGTAGTCTCTGTAAATTATTCACATTATACACGCTGCGTGACTCTGATAAATGCTCGCAACGTGGCGGATTCTGTGACGTATTGGTGACTGAAATAATTGTTAATTCTGTTACTTTAATACTTTCGTCAATCTGGTTATTGTGTCGTTCACTTTTCTCGTCAACTTCCGTATTCGGAGTGTATGAAACTTCCACTGACTCTAAATTAACTTCGTCGCGAATCTGTACTTCGTTTTTAGGGCATTGTTCGGTGACTGCATTAATTTCGTGTATCTGTGTTGCGTTTGCTGAACATTGTTCAGTGACTGCATTAACTTCATCTTTATGTAATTCTGTTGTGCTTACATGTGTACTATTTAATTCTTGTGCAACAGTGCCAACTTTTTCATTACTGTTATTAGCACAAGTCTTAGTATTCACACGTAATTGTACTTCAGTGTCCTGACATTGTATGGTAACAGCTGTAATCTGTTCGCTAACTTGTTTGTTCTGTTCTTTACGGTCGTCTTGTTTTTCGTTTGTGAGATCGACACTTTTATCAATTGTTTCGCTAAGTTGTTTGTAATGGCTGTCGACACCCTCATCTACCTGCCTGCAATGGTTGTCAAAACCTCCATTAAGTTGTTTGAAGAAATTATTCATCATTTCCCTCCGCTGTTTGTACTGTTCCCTAAGTTGTTTGAAATTTTCATTCCGTTGTTTACTCTCTTCCCTAAGTTGTAGCAGTATTGCCATAATTGGATCCGAGCCAAAATTACCATTTCTATTATCTGTACTGTTCAATAGTGGATCTGGAATTGTTTCACTTTCTGTAACCATTTGGTCATTTTGAAATTTACAAAAAGGTTTGTCAGTCAAATGTATATTATCAGTCATTGTTTCGGAATTAAATACATCTGTCCTACTTTGTGTGATCTGTTCATTTTCATTAGACAGATTTGTCTGTACATTACTTGAGTTTTCCGAATCGGGTGTGTTAAGCTCTGCAGCGCTCATTACCATAGAGCATTCTGCGTCATCAATTGTCGTCAAGTTAACAGACGAGACAATTGAGTTCGTTTGTTCATCATTAAGGTGAAAGTCATCATTAGTGGTTGGAATGCACTGATTGTTAGTGAACGCAGGATTGTCATCATTACGTTGCGTATCACAATTACTATCGGTCACGTTGTTTAAGTCGGTAATTTCATTCACAATACTTCGCGATACACTATTCACAGTCTTTCGCGGCATTTTTACAATAGTCAAAATTTTTCACAAAGCAAATAAGCACAATGCAAAAGCAACACACAAATACAACAAAGCAGCAAATTGCCGTTGACCTGTAGAAAGAAAGTCACAATATTATTAAAAGCGTTGCGCTAAATCCTAATTATCTAAGCAAATAAGAGCAGATATCTGACTGTCGCTCAAAAGACTCTCAACGAAATACGATCCTGGACTGGGTGTCGCCAAGTGTAACCTCCCCACCGCAATTTTTAAAGAAAGAAAATTGACAATACTTAATAGAAATGTGGGCCAAGTGTAACCTCCCCACAAAAATTTTAAAAGAAAATAACGATACTAATTAGAAATGCTGATGGACATGGCTCTATGCGTAACCTGCCCACAATCAAATGTACTGACAATGGCAACAAATGTGAAATTCGCAATCTGACTCAATTATAAATCCTTCAAAAAATTAAAGTCCATTCAGTGACAAGAAAATTCAATTAAACCGAAATATCGGTCTTTTTGGCCCTGTGTAAAAACAATCAGAATTAAAGTCTTACCTCAGAATAAATGGATGTCACATATCTGCTCTTGTTGTTGCGCACCACTTGGAGGAACTACATTGCAAATAATAATATTCTCCTTTTTTTTGTAATTCTAGTGAAATTTTTCTTCAAAAAGAAGTGGAATGAAATGGGAAGTGCAACGAGATCTTTAGTTCAAAAAAATTAAACTTTTGAGAAAATGCTTTTGAAATAAAAAATTATTATTGGGAGACTTGTTGGAGAATAATTACAATAAATAAAATTTTTCATTATCTAATGATTATATTAATTAACAGTATACCTTATTCCTCATCTTGACCATTGTTGCCGACCGCCTACATCACACAACCGCACTGGGCTGCTACTACTGACCGACCGCTCTGCATGACGACTACAGACTGAGTACTGCTCTCAACTAGACAGAGCTACAGACTCGCAACGACTGACTGACTGCTACTCTGCATAGCGACAACTAACTCGCAAAGACTACTACTGACTGAGAACCGCTCGCAACACTCGCGCGGTCAAGCGCATACTCTCTGGTCACAGATGCTACAATGCCTCGCCATCGCTGCTGCGTTACATACGTGTTTCAATTGTCATCATAAATTGTATCCATTTGTCCTTGGCTGTCGTCTTCCTCTTCTTCACTTTCTATTTGCTCACACAAGGTTTCACCTTCTGAACTAGATGCAGTTGACTTAGTGGGTTTGCTCTCTTTTGAGTCCTTTCTATTTTCAAAGAATATTACATCTCTACTTGTGACAATCTTTTTAGTCAATGGATCCATTAATCGGTAGCCCTTTGAATTTTCACAATAGCCTACAAAAATATACTTTTTAGCTTTCGGATTCCATTTTCCTCTTAGCTGTTTTGGAATATGTGCCATTGCATCACACCCAAGAACCCTTATATTGCTTAGATCAGGTTTCTTTCCTATCCATATCTCATAAGGGGTTCTGTTCTTTAATGCTTTTTAGGTGATCTATTGTTCAAATATACAGCTGTTGACACTGCCTCTGCCCAAAAATCTTTGGATAATTCAGCGTCAGTCATCATGCTCCTTGCTTTCTCAACAATGGTCCTATCAGCCAGCTCAGCAACCCCATTTTGAGATGGGCTGTACCTTATGGTAGTTTGACACCTGATTCCCTTTTCTGCCAGAAGTTTCTTCAATTTCTGGTTAATATATTCTCTCCCATTATCAGACCTGATGATCTTGATCTTCTTTCCCGTCCACCTTCCAACCATATTGTAATATTCCTCAAAGATATCTCTCACTTGGTCTTTAGAACTAAGAAAATAAACATGAGTATATCGTGAGTAGTCATCAATAAATGTAAGAATGTAATTACTGCCACCTATGCATTCACACTCCATCGGGCCACATACATCTGTGTGGATTAACTGTAAGATTTCTGTGGATTTACTCTTACTAGTCTTGAAGGGTAACTTTGCTTGTTTTCCCTTTATACATGTCTCACAAGGATCCTTGGACACACTAAAATTCTGTATTCCCTTTACCATATCCTTTATTATAGACATACTCTTTCTATTTAGATGTCCAAGCCTCCGGTGCCATAAAAAACCTTCTGCTGAATGTACTGAATCACTAACCTTTTTATGTTTACTGTCAATGGTATCCAAATTAAAAATGCCCCTTTCGTTACTTGCTGTAGCTATAACTTCACAACTTTCACTGATTACTCTTGCACCCTGCATGTCAAAAGCGACTGTATTTCCTTTCTTGACAATTTCCCCTACAGACAGCAGGTTAGTTGCCACATTTTTCGCATAATGAACATTGTGTGCTGTAACCATATCTGATTCACCATTTACACTTATATGTAGAGCTAGTTTCCCAGCCGGGTGAGCTTGTTGCCATCAACAGTAGATATTCCCATATGAGTCTTATCCTTGATGTCATAAATAAGTGATTTATCTTTAACAATATGCACGGATGCACCTGAGTCTAAAATCCATTCCATATCACGATTACTCATCCCACCAAAAGAATAAAAACATGAGAGTGCCTTACCTTTGTTATTGGTCCTTCTCTGTGGGCTATCAGTAACATACCTCTTTTGCTGAGTGTCTGATCTTGGGCTTACTTTTTCTTTGCACTGAGACCCAATATGTCCCATCTTCTGACATTTATAGCACCTCACCGGTTTCCCCTTTTTGTTTTTTGAGTAGAGAGCAGACGCACCTTCCATCTCCAATGTACAACAGCTTGGAGCACTCTTTACGTCCTGCAGGATTTTCACCTTAACACTGTCGTCTGTGATTGGTATACCCGAGCTTTCAAGTCCCATAATAATAGGTGCACACCTTTCGGGCAGTCCTGCCAACAGCAATGTTCCTATCCATTCGTCAGCGATCTCGAATCTTATGTTTCTCAGTCGGTTCGACGTGGTTATTATTTTGTTATCGTATTCGTCTACACTCTTACATTTGTCCAGACGAGTGGTAATTAACTCGCGTAATAATCCTACTTTTCTTGTAAGACCACCATCCTCGAATGCACTTCGGAAATTGTCTCAGACTTCCTTCGCTGTAGCAGTTTTTTCAACGTGAACATAATTCACCGAATCAATCAGTAATATCAATTTTGATTTTGCTTTCCTATCCTTATTTGAATAATTCTGATCTATGGATTCCATTGTCCCATCTACCACGTCCCATAGGTCGTCTAAACGTAAATACGCTTCTACTGCGAACTTCCAGGTTGCATAGTTTTCGCGACCTATAAGTCTTTCAATCCGTGGAATTTGTGACGCACTCATTCTTAACGGTAACTTGCTTTTTATTGCCGCAAAGAACACCGAAAGATAATGCGGAAAAAAATTGCGATCGTCTTGTAAGGATAACTCGCACTTCACGTAAGTTGGAACTTTTCCAATACTTTCTCCCTACTATTATATTGATATACTTATTCTAAATGCAGCCTGGGCCCATAACCTATTGGAATTTGCGCAGCTGAATAAGTATTAAGGAGAAAAAAGGACATTTTACTAATAACAATATTTGCACATTTAATAACAAAAAAATTTACAGCGAACACAACAGAATAATTAGCGCACACAAAGAGTGTTAGACAATGCCAAAGAGGTCTATTTTACACAGTGCACTTTGCGCCATCACACACGAAATATATTGTTCACACAATTCCAACAAAAAGTGATGTGTCGCTTCATTTTTACACAAGGAAGAGCATCTATATTCTTCATATGTGGGATATACAGTGTGTATTCTCTTACTTTCAGTGGAATAAGTGCGACTGTATGCTACTTCTTAATTATTTCTTCAAGAATATGTTGCAGCTTATGTCACTTCATTCAATAGCTCGTGCTCTGTTTACTTATATTTCATGATCATTTATGTCTCTCACTGTTCTCCTCACACTTGTGACGCAAAAATATACTAACTATTTTGTAAATTGAGTACAAAACGAATTAAACACAAACATTATTTTTATGTGGCATCTGCCATTAGAGGAAGGCGAGCTTTCTGGCCGCTAGGGGCGCTAGTGTCACCTGAACTGTCAAATGGTAACAACTTCCACAGCAGTGAGTGTCGCGACTGTATATATTAGACTGTGGCAAAAGGATGCATATGTAGAGTGACAAAAGAATAACGCGAAATCAGCATGTCTGATAGTAGCAGCGCTAAGTAAAGCAGCCGATACTCAGTACTTCTACAGCAGCATGCAACAAATTACATGCAAGATCAAATTTGCAGAACATCATTTACATATAGTAAGTGAAACTTATCTTCAGGCCAAGCCCAACAAAACAGAAGATATAAATGCACAGAAGGTGAAGCTGCATGTGTTATTTGTAGTTATAAATGAAAAATGAGTGAAACCCAAAGGGAAAACTTAGTTTCAAAAAATTTAATTGGTGGAATTTTATCTGCAAATGCAAAGGACTATAATAATTTTTAATATTTCTCAGACATAATATCATCAGAAATTAGTGTCTGAAATTATATACTGGAAAACACTGTCCTATTGAGTTGTAAAGCAAAATTACAACAGAAACAACTGAATTTGTAGTTTCTAAAGTAGGAAGAAAATAAAATAAGTCAGGTGAACGTGTCATAAGAACATGAAAAGTAAAAGTGTATAACATGACATGCAAAATACAACAAAAAATGGTTCAAATGGCTCTGAGCACTATGGGACTTAACATCTGAGGTCATCAGTCCCCTAGAACTTAGAACTACTTAAACCTAACTAACCTAAGGACATCACACACATCCAAGCCTGAGCCAGGATTCGAACCTGCGACCGTAGCGGTTGCGCGGTTTCAGACTGAAGTGCCTAGAACCGCTCTGCCACTTCAGCAACCCAAAATACAACAAAAAGAAAAAAAACAAGCTATAGTTAAAAATGATACATTAAAGTAATGAACAGTTGTCATATGCTAATCTCGATTCTCCTTATCCATGCTGATGTCCAGTCTCCTAATCCACTCAAGGTTTGATGGTGTAGACACGAAAAAGTCGTTTGGATCACCCAAACAGTTTCTGAAGTTACACTCTACAACAATGTGTCAGATGGTCTGATTCAGTGCTACACAAGTACAGCTTGGGCTGTACTGCTTATCCCATTTGTCTACACACACATTCTGTGTCCTGTTCTGATGTAATTCACATTCTTCCACTCACGCCATGGGAGTTCAAAGCCCTTGAGTCTCTATAAAGCGCCATTAAGGTATCACGCTTTCGATGGAGCATAATAACGGACCTTCCACGCCATTTGTTGTCAGTAGTGAAATTACAATCAGCAACCTGTTGGTCCAGTTTTATGGGTCGATTTCTGAAAGAAAGTCTGTTTGTTGTCAGCACAGGAATATGTTCATAAACGAGAAATAGAAGGTTATTCATTATTTTTTAATACTTTTTCGATAGGGCTTCTTGTCTCCTTAACAGAGGAGGGGCTATGTGTATGAGTGTTGCAAAGCATTATAATGGCGTAGTCTTTCAGCAACCAGAAATGATCCTCATTTTGTGCTGAGCAGAGTACCTATATTGTTTAGGTGAGGGTTGCTCAGCCACGCCAGAGCACAATATTTAGCCATAGAAAACACAATACTGAGTGCATAAGTTTGAAGCATATCTGCTGATAGTCCCCAATTAGTAATGCAGAGTTTCTAGATATCGTTGGTTTGCACTTTTAATTTCTAAGAAGTTGTTTTCGAGATGCTTCCTGTAAGATAGCGTCCTCTCAAGAATCATTCCAAGATAATTTGTTTGATTCTAATAGGAAACAATGTATTGTTAATGTGGACTTCCATTTTATAGCCTGTTAATTTCGGTTTTAGGTTGGTTGGATATAACTGTCCACATGGTAAAATATTTGTTTAGTTTCTTGAGATCATTAGTTAAAGTGTTTCCAGCACTTCTGAAATGTTTGTGCTGAACCACAGCTGCTAGATCAACAGCAAATCTAAACTTTATTGCGCTGGTTTCAGGTATGTCAGAACTTTAAAAGTTGAAAAGCACAGGTGACAGTACTGACCCCCAAGGTGGACCATTATTTAGTTTCTTTTCTTTGCTTATGAGATCATCCTGGACAACTCATAAGTGCCTATCTGATAGCATGTTATTGAATAGTCGCAGTTTGGTTTGGCAGAGGATAACTCTGATTAACTTACATAAGAGACTTCTTTGCATGCTACACTGTAAGTGGCAGTCAACTCAACAAAGACCACAGATGTGTTCAGTTGTTTCTGAACTACAGCTTTGATGTGTGTAATCAGGCTGAGAAGCTGATCCATGCAGCTACTATTTGCCTTGAAATCTGTTTGTTCTACAAGGATGTTTTCCAGAATTCTTGTAACTATCCTGTTTAATAGAATTCTCTTCAAAAGTTTGTAGCAACAACTGAGAAGAAGTGCTGTTGGGCGATAACTTTCTACTTCATCCTAAGACTTCTTCAGTTTCAGGAAAACGATAACTTAAGTAATTCTGGAAGCTCCTGGTAGATTCCTGATTTTTAGGATCTATGTAAAAAATTTGATCAGCGCTACCCTAGTCCTCTTTCCACAGTGAGCTAGAAAGTAATTGTGTATCCCATCAAAAGCAGGTGTCTTGCCTTTCTTTATATCCTGGAGAGCTGTTTCTACTTCCTGCAGTGAGAAGTCCTGAGAGAACTGTGTATCAGGAGGTGTTACTTGGTGAATGTTACTAATACAGAAACTGTACATTTTGATACCCCATAGTGTCCCCATACTCTATGTGTGTGCTTATCAAATTGTCTATGTATTCTTCCGGGATGCATACACACCAGGTGTTGGATTGTGGATTGCGCCTGTAGAAAAGAACATGGTTTGACAGTGTTAATATTGTTTCAATGTACTATTGTCATCTGCCTGCAGTTTTTGTATAACTTGTCTTCATCTGTTGTCTTCCTTTTGTAGTTTGCTCATGTCTTTACACATCTTTCTGTAATATGGTTGGAATATGCTATCATGCATCAGAAAAACTCTAAAATCGGAAGTCTGTTCGATCAATTCAATGAACTCGCTCAAGCCTTGTGCCAAGCGCGATAATGAGTCGGCAATTACATTCTGTTCACCCTTGATATAAACTATCTCGAAATCAAATTCCTGGAGGAATAAACACCAACGTGCAATCCGTTTGTGCAACAATGTACATGTGAATAAAAACGATAATGCTTGATGGTCACAAAACAGTCGTGTATGCCTTCCCCAGAGATAGTATTGGAACTTGAGGAAAGCCCACACTACAGCTAATGCTTCAAGTTCAGTTGCCGAATTGGTTCTTTCACATTCCGTTAACGTTCTACTGGCAAAACTAATTATGTTTACTTTCTGTTCTTCATTATCATTTACTAAAGTGCGCGTCATTTATGTTGGCGGCCGAGTTTAGGTTCGTTCTGCGCATCTGACGTCACAAAACACAGTCAGCCAATGATCAGAGAACGAGGTTGCCAGATCTCGACTGCAGAGCAGAGCACGGACGAGTGTCTTCAGTTTTAGAAACGTTCAGTCATAAATAAAGTAATAGAGCAAAAGCAGTGTCTTGATAGCAGACATTCTTTTATAGAAAGTTTGGAAAAAGCATTCTTTATACCAATTGCTTCATATTCCATTAATTAATTAAACCAAACAAGCAATAAGACTCCTAATTCAGGCGATAGCAAGGAAAGGTGTTTGTATCAATCTCGCTAACCGTTTTTTCGAAATAAAGA
Source organism: Schistocerca americana (assembly GCF_021461395.2). Lineage (NCBI taxonomy): Eukaryota > Metazoa > Arthropoda > Insecta > Orthoptera > Acrididae > Schistocerca > Schistocerca americana. The sequence goes on along the minus strand of NC_060122.1, from coordinate 469,899,377 downwards.
ACAGCGGTAATTGTTTATTTCCTATTGTCCTTCGATGAAATGTGAGTAATTCATAGTCATACCAACAGTGTTTGTCAGTATTCTGCATCACTTGTTAGACTCTCATGGAGACACACCATTTGACGAGCTGCGGTAGTGTAATGGTTAAGATATTGGGTTATTAAGCGAAAGGTGAAGAGTTCAAACCTTATGCGGTGCTAATTATTTTCTTTATTGGAAAACAATATGGAAGGGTCTTACTTCACGAATTTTATTCGTTTGAATTCAATTTTTTGAAATTTCTAGTGCTTTGTCTCTTCATTAACGCTTTCGCTGCTGCAGACACGTGCTCCCCGCATTCCGCGCTGCACTGCTCGCCTGTGCAGACACATGGTGTTCCGACTGCTTTGACACACTTATCATTCGATTTAACAAAAACGATTTGGCCCAAAAATTTGATTTTTACACATCTTTTGGACTGATACCTTCCCCCCATAAATGACTTAATTTTGTTTCGATGTTCAACGCAGTTATTGTGCAGCATTAAATGTAGTAAACCATTGCACGAAATTTTGAAGAGTTTGCAGAGGTAAAAGTTCATAGCGTATACTTTCCGTATGGTAGATTTTAGTTGCCACAATGTTGAGAATGAAATGTGGACAAGATACCTAAATTTCATATAAAATTTACTGTGTAACAATATCTCATTTAATTTAAGTACCACATGGGTGTCGTATGTACTATTGAGAAATATTCCGTCTTTCGCGACTGTAATAAAAGTTTAATTTACACCGGGCGCGTTTGGCTTTATTTTAAAGCACTTCAATCAATCAAAAGGAAGTAGACAAAATACATTAAACAAAACTGTGGACTAACAAAAACATTAGGACTTGAATATACCGTCCATCAGTGAAGTGCTCTGAGCTATGTCAAATATAATTTTGTTATGGTTTACTATATAAAATGCTGCATAATAACTGCGTTGAACATCGAAACAAAATTAAGTCATTTATGGGGGGAAGGTACCAGTCAAGAAGGTGTGTAGAAATCTAATTTTTGGGCCAAATAGCTTTTGTTAAATCGAATGATAAGTGTGTCAAAGCAGTCGGAGAACCATGTGTCAGCACAGGCAAGCAGTGCAGTGACAAAATCGCGCACAGCGTGGAATGCGGGAAGCACGTCTCTGTAGCAGCGAAGGGGTTAACGCGGCTGTGGTGGCTTTACTTTACTTCATGAACTGCGCGCTCCCCACCCCCCCCACCCCCCCGCCCCTAAACGTAAGCTTGCGAACTATGCTGTACTATGGCGCTGTTTCTCGGCGCGTGCGTCGAGTGCAACTGGCAACGCAGCAATCTCCCGCGTCTGGGCGGGCATGCGCGAGCCGCCAAGATAAAAGAATTGTACTATAATTGGAACAGACAAGAACCTAATCCCTGACATGAGGCGTCCATGCTCAAACATAAGTTGTAGTTCATGTTAAGATACTTCAAAATGGGTGCGTTTATGAGTGCCTGTTTGATTTTTACGAAATCTTCCTCACATTTTTCTGTCCACAACCATGTGTGGTTTTTCCTTAAAAGGTTGAGTAGGGAATCACTATTCAGTAACTGTTTGGGCACGAATTTACGAAAAAATGACGTGACCCCCAGAAAAGCATTCAATTGTTTATGTGTTTGTGGTGAGGGGAAATATTTTATGGCATCAAGCTGTTTTGGATCTGGTTAAATTCCGCCTGGTGAAATAATGTGGCCTAAAAATTTTATTCGATCCTACATCTACATACATACTCCGCAATCCACCATACGGTGGGTGGCGGAGGGTACCTCATACGAAAACTAGCATCTTCTCTCCCTGTTCCACTCCCAAACAGAACGAGGGAAAAATAACTGCCTATATGCCTCTTCCGAATTCGGACTTCTTAAAATTTGCTGTGATGCCATATTCTCGGAACTTTTGGAACACCTTGTGTATCAATTCTACATGCTCTTGCCAGGTCTCCGTGGCTATCAAGAGATCGTCTACACACAACGCCACTTTGCTAATCAGTCCTGGACCCAATACTCTGTCTAAAGGTCTTCTTAGGCATTTGTGGGTTTTATTGTTGTTCTGGAGATGGTGTAGTTATCTACGCCGAACCCTGGGTTAACACTTAACATTAGGTGATTTTTTCGTTATCGAGGCGGGTTTTTAGTTTTTAATATATTAACCAACAATTGCTGACACGCTGCGATGTTGAAGGTTCTTGGATCTTTAATCAGTGAACAAAATTCTACCGATGTTATGCAAATTGTTTATTCCAATAAAACAATAAATCCATTTTACTTGGCAGAAAGTCGTTTTGGAGAAGACACTGTGTGAAATGGGATTTATCTGGAAGGGAACAGTAAGTAAAAGAAATATCCTGAAATTGATGTAATTGACTGGTGATACAAACACGTGATACAAGTAAGGCAACTAAGAGAATATTGGGCAAAAAGAGTTCTGGGTCATTTCGTTTCTGGAGGTTGCATACATTCAGGGGCAAGCATTGTATTATAATAATAAATAAAAAAGATGATACATAATTAAAATGAAAAATTAAAGGATAGTACAATTGCATTATTAGTAAATTTCTCCATGTACGAAATTGTGCTATTCTTAATTCACTTTACCTTGCTTTGCTTCTTTTTTTGTTTGTATTCATCACCATATATCTTTTAATTATATTAGTCGTCTTCTGAAGGATCTTATGCTTCTGTTAATCTTATGAAATAGGTGCATGGACTTCCTCTCCTACATTTCAATTGTAGATGCAGGCAGCCAACTCCAAGGACACCAGTGCTTCTCAAGATGAAGGAATTCCTCCCAAATTTGCTCCACTTCACTTCAACAAAAATACTTAATACTGTTATTAAGTCTTCTCTTATTCAGAATCACATATTAAGCATCCTTCTACATATGAGAGAGAGTGAAACAGAGTCATCTACAAAGAAAAGTGGATGATGTTTTTTTCTTCATTTGTCTGCACCTTACCACGCATTCATAATTAATGTCTTTGCCGACACTTATGGTTGGTTTTTGCTTGCGTTATTATCACTGTTTCATTCATCTTTTAAATAAATTTTAACTTTACCATATCCGTGGGTCTTTCACCACGCACTTACACAGTTGCCCCCACACCGTACGTTGACGTGATATGGAGCCATACAGTGTTTTTGCTTGTACATATATATATTTACATTTGCTGATAGGGGTCGATGCCTTTTATTTGTCGGCTTCTCTTTTATTTAACGGAATGAATATGTCAGCTTATCCTACGTATCTTAAAGTTCTGCAAGAAACTGAAAGATTATATACATAATATGATAGTTCATTATATATTTGAATTTAGCACACTGACTATAATGTTCAGTTTGCTTCGACCTCACTGCAGGGTTTTGCACCTAAGCATGAGCCGCTAATGGTCAATGATGCTACTGTCGCACTTGTATGCACTCGTTTTCTTAGTGTTAATTTCATATTGAGTGTCATACTTTCACTAGAGTATTACATATTAAAGAATTGCCATGGCGTTTGTCTTCATTCTGGGTGAAGTATGTGTGTGCTTATTGTTCAAAATCTGACACTGTGGTAGAAGATCTCCCTGGTATCATTATTATGCATCACACTCGAATTTTCAGTGGAGAGGACCCTGGCCAACAGCATCCATCGATGAGGAAAGTAAGGAAAGTACTGGCTTGAACAACTATAGTTCACATATTAACATGCCAGGCATTGAGAGACACAATACTCAGAGATTACTTCATTGCACACATATGTTAATGTCACCACACATCACTGTCCGCTTTGTTGAAAGACACATATAGCTGTCCAAAACATTGCATAAATTGCTTGTCTTTAAAGTTCACTTTTTAAACAGAGTTTGGTTTTCAATGAAAATTCATAGAAGTATTGAGTTACACCAATATATAACATGATAGCTTATATCTATGGCTGACATTCCATCCATCACTTATACTAGCAACATAAATTTCTTAAGTTTTAAAACATCATAAATATTTCATTAACTTTGTTCTGTTTGTTAATTTTAACGTACCTTCATTCACATCACATGCACAAATTAATTACATAACGCATTATTATGGTACAAGCATATGATACAGTTGTACTTCATTTTATAGATATGCTTTTATCACTTATGGGTGCTCATTTCTTCCTTAGGTAGAGGAGGGAGAAAAACATTCGGAATATGACAAAAACATTATGCATTGCTGGCCTAACTATGCTTGGCGAGGCCTCCTGTGTTTGGGAAGGAAGAAAGGTAATACTGATCTACTGGTTCAAGGATTTATGAGGAAATGTTACTCATACAACCACGGACTAGTTGCAAGGGAACTCTTATTTTATGGAAATGATATATACTGACTAATCATTCATGTACTATCATGTTGTTTCTGTGCTAGTGGTGCTTGCTTCAATTCATGTGCAGTTTAGTGTTAATTTGAAGGAGTTTCAACCATCATAGACTTATCTTTCTAGAATACCTGGAAATGTCATTATTTATGCTTTCATGTGATATGATTAAAATTAATTGGTTTTTGTAACATCACATGCTTAAATGTTTATGTGTACTCTGCAGCAAAAAGGTATTGGTAAATGTCACAGAGCTATACTGTGACGATGCATATTTTTATTTTTCATTGCCTTATGACCTTAGTATAAATATCCTTATAACTAAATTGTTTACTCGAAATGCAGCCCCCTTCTTCATTTGGTACTTGCTACGCTCAATGTTATTGTCTTCTTCTGCGCCGTGACGATGCACTGGTCGCTGAAAGAAAAAATAACTTAAAATTAATTGCATTACATCGCTCAGTGGCCACTAATACATTTGGTCAATACATCTGTCTGAGGATATCTCCATACTTTGTTTAAATTAATAGACATTCCTTTATTCTTTTACCCTTTATGATCATTTACCCTGCAAAGAGGATTATTTGGCTTTTCCTATGGTATTTTATCATTATTAGCTTACATGTCTCCCATATTTCTTCATAATGCTTCCATTTGCTTATGAATATGCTATATATAGCTTAGTGTTTAATTAAATCTCTGTGTTCATATATCAATAGGTTCCTTAGTTCTTAGGCAGTAGATGTAATTGCCTAGTAGCGCCATTTACTTTGTATTTAAGTTAGGTACTTGTACATATCGCCTTCCTATTTGGTCTGTCACCCATGCGCACTAGTCAGTGCCTCCTCTCCTACTACTGATGTCAGTGTGTATTGTTGAGCACGCACAGCTGAGCCACAAGCTAATTTTGTTTATACTTTTGCTTCATGTGAAGTGGTGCATTACTTCTCATTCCTGTTGTTTTCGTCATTGCATGTAAAAATGAAAAGAATTACTTATACCTATACACATTACTTAAACCTAAAATACACTCCAGAAGAAAAAAATTACACTTAGAGTTATATACATTATGTTCAATTATCTTGTGATAGAAGGAAAATGCAACCTTGCTTCATCTTTATATAAAAGCTTTTATATCTTTGTGAGGGTGGAGACCCTTGTCTCTCCCTGTTTTCTCATATACCAATCTGTATGTTCCAGGATAAGGTATTTTGGAAATTTGCCACTTTTTGTCACTTTAGGGTGCGTCCATAAGAGGACTCGTTGCCCTTCAAAAAATTATGTATCACGTTTCAGTATCTTATTATAAATTTTCTTTCTATAATAAGCCCCGTTTTCGTTTGTAATCATGGCTAGTTTGATTTTGTCTCGTAGTGTCATTTCTGTAGTGGGTACTTCTGGTATGGGTGACTCCCACGCATTCGTTTGTTTTGTACAGAACATCAATTCGTTAGGTGTGAAACTTGTTGAAGAATCTGGAAGGTTATTGACAATTTACATGAAAAGAGTTATGTATTCTACCCATCGGGTGTGTATGTGAGGTGTGTATATCGCAATAAACCAGTTAAATTCTTTAAAAACTCGTTCTACTGGGCTTGCTTCTGGGTGAAAAAAGCTTCCTAATACAAGTTTTATGCCCTGCGAGGTCATAAGTTGTTTCCACTTTTGTCCAACGAAATATGAAGCATTATCAGTTAGTAGTAACTTTGCTTTACCTATTCTTCTCAAACAGTCTTCCTCAATTCATTTTCTGATATTTGTGCCCATTGCATTTTTAATGACATATATTTTGATATGTTTTGAGACAATATAGTACAGTGCTACTACATATCTTACTCCTCCTTTACTTCTTGGATATGGACCAACTATGTCCAGGGATACTATATCTAGAGGTTTTTTTGTGAGTACTGGGTGTAGCTCAGCATATTTTGACACATTGCACTGTTTTGATTTTTGACATATTGCACACTTTCTTAATTTATGTAGGATTCGCCTTCTCAAATTTGCAAAATAACAAACTGCTGCAATTTTTGCAGTACATTTGCCTACTCCATAATGTCCCTATACTTCATGTGTGTGTCTTAAATATTCTTCAATATAAGTTTCAGTAATACACACACACACTATTGATCAGATTTTCCTATGAAACAAAACGCCCTTGTACTCCTGATACCATTTACTTACCTTTCCACCTTCATCGCGCTTAAGATTTTGCGTGACTTTACTCCATCTGCCAACTTATTGTTTTATAATTTTCATTTTGCTTATAAAACTTATGGTAGTCAGACTGTTGTGTTATACCTTTAGTAACGTTTTGGTTTATGCATCTTGCTCTGTTAATTCACTAAATTCCTCTAAACCTTGTGGTAGCCTAGACAAGGGATCTACAATAACATTCTGACTTCCTTTAATACAAATGACCTCAAAATTAAATTCTTGTAAATATAGACACCACCTAGCCAATCTGCGGTGAAATAGTTCACATGTTAAAAGAAATGACAGTGAATGATGGTCAGAGTAAGCTTTGGTATTCTCACTGCACAAAAAATATTCAAACTTTTTAAACGCCCATATTTCAGCTAAACTCTCCAATTCTAACACAGAGTAAGATCCTCCTGCTCCCGATAAATTTCGACTAGCAAAACTGATGACCTAGGTTACTTCTTTACCTTCTTCTTCTCGCATCTGGAACAAGCATGCCCCCAGCCCTGAGATGAGGCATCTTTGCATAGACAAAAATCCTTGGACACGTTAGGGTGGTGAAGAGTGTTTGCATTGACCAATGCCTACTTAATGTTATTAAAATCCTCCTGACACTTATCAAACCATAACCAAGCCCTATTTTTTCGTAACAAGTTGAGTAATGCATCACTGTTCATCAGTTGCTGTGGTACGTATGGCGAAATAAATTTAAAAAATTAAATTTATTGATTTTTTGAAAAGAGAAAAAATAATGGATGTGGAACTGTAATTTTAGAATTTTTGAAAGGCTTTTTTATGGACTGTATTGACCTGCTTGAATGCGGACAAATTCAGCGATGTGTAAATTTTTGCCTGTAATATAATTTACCATTCCGATTAATTACATTTTTGAATTCTACATCATTGTTGATTTATTCAGAGTTCTCACCTTAGACGTAGAATTCGTCCTACCACAATATTAATTCATTAGTCGCCATCGATGTTCTTCTCTTTGTAGACCGTGTGTATCTTCCTGAGCTGGGATCGGTTCACTTCACAGAGATGGTGGGAACCAAGGAATACAATGTTACGTTGGTTTAAATAATTCTTGTAAAACTTAGATACTTCTCACTATTTTTTATTCACAAGACAATAAGATTTGCTCTGCTTGTCGCACAAACAATAAATACTAACATGATGGCTTCCTTTCCGCACACACTAAAAATTACATCCATCCCCTACAACGTAACAATCGAAAGTGTCTCTTAGCTCCTTCTTGGAGTATGAAACAAAAGAGAATCCAATATGAACATTACAGAGAATATATTCTATAGCCCTCTCAATTTAATCTTTGGCGCAGCCTTTAAGGTATTGTATGTCTCTGCGTCAGAATGTGTCATTACAGCTGCCCCCTGCTATATACTGTCACTAGAAAATTTTATTTGGTTGACAGGATACAGTAGTCGACCTTGCAATTGATAGATTTGGGGGGACTTTTATTTACAAACTTCATTTTTACTGCCTCGTTTTCATCACACTGTGTATTCTTTGGTATTACTGAGTGTGTCAGGTTTTTGGCATACTTATGCTAATATTTACAAACCTTAATCCTAATACACAAACTTTTGATTTATACTGAGAAAACGACATCACGTAGTTAAGTTTGTACAATAAAATATACAATGAATACAACGTTATTTACAAATGTTTCCTTCCTCATCAGAGGTGAAAATTAAGTCCTTGTATTGCTTTCTGTATTTATTCTGGGGCGACGAGCTTTGTTCACTAGCCCCAGTGTTGAATATGGGCGGGCGATACGCGCGTCTGATTGTTTGGTCGTCCGTTAGCGGGTGACGTTGGTTGAATGCGCGCGCCAGTGCAGTGAATATACACCGACGTGCGGGTACCGCCTAAACTTCCGAACCTCACTATGCGTGTGCTTTTTGTAGTTCCTTCCAGTACTTAGACTGGATACGACGAGGTACATTGGAATATGTGCCCCGAAGACCACACCACAATATGTGCCAGGCGGAGGACGATCCCGTCGATGCAGCTCCAGGTAATAAGCGTACCATGTCAACCATGTTTGCCATTTTCTTTTCTTATTGTGACGCCATGGGTCGCTTGACGATACGAGCTTCGATTTTCGATGTCACTTGTTTAGGCTCGCTGACACTGGCAACGTAGCATTACTTTGCACGATTTTAATTTCTACACACACCACTTTATCCTGTAACTTAAGGTTTACCTTATGTTACGTATTCTTCATACGGAACGGCATGCATCAGCATGCAGAGAATACACCTGTAGCCGCTCCATTGAAGTTTGGGAAGGGAATTTTCTACCTTCTACTTAGGGTAATGGCACGACTACGTGTATGCTACGGTTTTTTACGTTTAAAAATCTGAAAATGCACGAACTAATCGTTTATATGCAGTATAACCCTAATATGTACAGTGTTTTGTGCTTAAGCACGTTCTGGTGTGCTTGTAAATCATTACCCCTAATAAAACTTCCTACATTAACATGGACATATAAACAGAAAATCTTGAAGTTCAGGGTGTATCTACTATTACTATGTACAGTGTTTCATAATAGTGGCACGCCCTTGAGTGCGTGTATCATCTTCAATTAAATTGCGCTTATAGGCATCTTGTGTTATCATGAGAAAAAAATACGAACATTTTAATGCAACGGTTCTCATGAAAATCTATGTGCACGAATAATCCGACTTTCATAGCTTCTGTGCAGCATAAAGTTCTGTATAATTTTTTTGGTTCATAATTCAGTTTATAGACGATTCCTTTGCTTACAGGTCGTCGATCACACTACTTACCTGTTTCTCGTATAGCGGCGATATTTTCATTCTTTGTGCCAGTAAATCGTGATATGTATGAAAGATATAATTTTGACATGATTTATCATTTCATGTTTCAAGCGTGTAAAGTAATTCATACCTTTCTTCTGCATACATGAGTGAAGCATCACTAATGTTGCACTGTGTATCAGGTTTTTCGTATTTTTTCGTAAACTCGTAGAGTCTTGCGGTTTTAATTAAGTTGCCTCTTGACGTTAGGTATGCATGCTTATACGAGGTTGTCTTAAAAGTTTAATTTTCCTTACACACTTCTATGTTGTTTGGGTTCCGTACATGTACAGAGCTTCTTTCGCCTTTCACATATTCATACATAAGTTTATACACACAAAAAATATCTACCACTATAATATACACTTTGCTGATGGGGCCCTTTTTCGGTACCCTGCACCATTCCCTCAATATTCCAAAATAATTCAGGGTGTGCTGAGCATCGTCCCCTCATACTAATAATACTTAAAACTAAATATTTCTTCTTACATACATAACTGTCTTACGGTCCATTAATGCGCAATCATTCCATATTTTCCTCCTTTACACTTTAGCCTGGTACATGCACCCTCGTGTATAGCTTATATATTCTACAAAGTTGTTTGCTGAGTGCTTTAGGTGTTTCCTAACGTTGATGTGAGTCTCTCTCTATAAAGCCTAGGTATTTGTTTTTAGGGCGATTCAGTTCATTACTCACGTTGCATAGATCTGTTTATTATTTTCCTATTTTAAAGCTTGTGTCATTCTCTTCCTTAGTCACAAAAATTCACGCGTATATCTTGTTGTCCATTCTGAAAATCGCTCGCTACTGTGTAATGTAAATGCAGGCGTTATCTCTTTGCTTTCCTCTTTGCTGCTAGCTTTTCCGTATATTTAATTGTGTGTTGTTCTCGTGTACATAGCCTTTCTTCCGGCTATATATCTGCATTATTTATTTTTTTCTATTGTGCTAGTTTCTTTCTCCTTCCGTACAAGCTATGATTTTACTCAATGTAATATAATATTACAATACCGTCCATGGCCAGTATATACTTGTATGTTCACTTTTATTACGTAGTACCAGCTTATAATTAAATTTTCTAAGCTACTATTTACAAGACTTGAGTACCCTTTCCTTTCTTGTTTTTGAATGACTTTCGTCACTGTGTCTTCTAGTAAGCGTGGTCTCAAAACTTTTAAACGTTCCGTGCATGTGCGCCTATGTACCGCGACTGGACTGTAGGCACGGGGAAAACTGCATTGTGGTGAACATTATTCGTGATAGCCGCCATCGTGTAATATAAGTCACGTGTCGTCTGGACTCGACCGCGCATGCGCCTTCGCGCTTTGTATACACTGCTGATCGGTCAGGGAAGGGGGTAGATCTCTCCCCGGCTCGCTGCCTAAAGCGCGGCCAATGCCCTCGTCTTGCCATGCAGCTATCGTGTGCTCATCAGCTGAGCATTGGATTGCAACTTCGACGCGTGGTTTGTTGCTCGTCTCAAGCGAACAAACTCTGACCTTTGCGCTAATTTGTCTTTGTTCCTCTCTCTTAAATAACCGAGTTAGACTACAAAAGTACCGTATGGTTTATTTTATAATGTTAAGACTCACAGTAACACATGTTTCATTAGGTGTGCTTAACTATGCGTTTTTAAGCTGGCATATGCCCCCAGTTGGTTGCTAGTTTCTATGTCCAATTGAAACTTCAGTTATGTTTTCTAGCTTAATGAATGTTTTTCACTAACTGACTGTCTTTTTCAATGTACTTCTTAAACTACAAACACCGGAGTTAGAGCATTTTTTTTTTCGTGTTCGCAAGTTTCTTAGGTTAATGACAACAATTTTACTATGTGATCGAAGGTTGTATAATTTCAATTTTGCTAAAATAACATATAACCTCTAATGAAAAAAATTCTTGATATCCTTGTGGGGGTATAACCCTTTCACCTTACCTGTTCGTATGTTACCTAACAGGTAACATCCTGGGTGAGGTTTGTCTATTATAATGAAAGGGCCATCATACAACAACTGCCACTTTTTGTTTAATGCCTTAAATTTAGAGTGTTTTGGGTGGGTATGTAATATTATTTCCTGTCCAATGTTATTCTGTAACCTTTCTTACCTTTTTTTTAACTGTTTTCTCCTTTTTTCTGCTTGTTCTTCCATCTGTAGTAATGCTTGACGTACCTTTTCGTCTAGTGTTATTTCCTTTGTGGCTAATTCAGGTAAAGGTTTAGCCCATTCGTCAAGTTCTGTGCCTTGAAACATTAACTCTGTAAGTGTAAAGCCTGTTGAAGTATGAATTAAGTTATTTACAATATGTTGAAATGGAACTATGTATTCTACCCATTTTGTATGTTTATTTGGTATATAAGTTCTTATAAACCCATTAAATTCTTTAAAATTCCTCTTAATCGGGCTCGATTCTGGGTGAAATTTGAATACCAATATATGTTTTATGTTTTGAGATTCGAGAAATGTTTTCCATTTATTACTAGTGAAGTTTGTTGCGTTATCAGTTAATATAATTTTCGGTTTTCCCACTAGTGGTATGTAGTCTTCCATCATGCATTTCATTATTGATCCTGACAGTACTGCTTTTATAGCATACAATTTTAAGTACTTTGTGAAGACATAATAAAATGTGATCAAATATCTAACTCCCCCCCCCTCCCTAGCTCATGGATATGGTCCTGCTGTGTCCACGGAAACTAGTTCTCTTGGTCTAGTTGGAATGATAGGGTATAATACGTCCAAACAAGATCTATTAAGATGTTTAACCTTCTGGCATATTGTACACTTTTTTATTATTTGTTCAATCCTGCGTATGAGATTCGGGAAGCAACAATACGTTGATATTTTTGCTGTACATTTTGATACCCCATAGTGTCCCCATACTCTATGTGTGTGTCTTATCAAATTGTCTGTGTGTTCTTCCAGGATGCACACACACCAGGTGTTGGATTGTGGATTGCGCCTGTAGAAAAGAACATCGTTTGACAGTGTGTAATATTGTTCAATGTACTATTGTCTTCCTTTTGTAGTTTGCTCATACGTTTACACGTCTCTCTGTAATATGGTTGAAATGTGCCATCATGCATCAGAAAAACTCTAAAATCGGAAGTCTGTTCGATCAATTCATTGAACTCGCTCAAGCCTTGTGCCAAGCGCGATAATGAGTCGGCAATTACATTCTGTTCACCCTTGATATAAACTATCTCGAAATCAAATTCCTGGAGGAATAAACACCAACGTGCAATCCGTTTGTGCAACAATTTACACGTGAGTAAAAACGATAATGCTTGATGGTCACAAAACACTCGTGTATGCCTTCCGCAGAGATAGTATTGGAACTTGCAGAAAGCCCACACTACAGCTAACGCTTCAAGTTCAGTTGCCGAATTCGTTCTTTCACATTCCGTTAACGTTCTACTGGCAAAACTAATTATGTTTACTTTCTGTACTCCATTATCATTTACTAATTGGAACAGACAAGAGCCTAATCCCTGACATGAGGCGTCCATGCTCAAATAAAAGTTGTAGTTCATGTTAGGATGCTTCAAAATGGGTGCGTTTATGAGTGCCTGTTTGATTTTTACGAAATCTTCCTCACATTTTTCTGTCCACAACCATGTGTGGTTCTTCCTTAAAAGGTTGAGTAGGGAATCACCATTCAGTAACTGTTTGGGCACGAATTTCCGAAAAAATGACGTGACCCCCAGAAAAGCTTTGTGGTGAGGGGAAATATTTTATGGCCTCAAGCTGTTTTGGATCTGGTAAAATTCCGCCTGGTGGAATAATGTGGCCTAAAATTTTTATTCGATCCTACATCTACATACATACTCCGCAATCCACCATACGGTGGGTGGCGGAGGGTACCTCATACGAAAACTAGCATCTTCTCTCCCTGTTCCATTCCCAAACAGAACGAGGGAAAAATGACTGCCTATGCCTCTTCCGAATTCGGACTTCTTAAAATTTTCTGTGACGTCATATTCTCGGAACTTTTGGAACACCTTGTGTACCAATTCTACATGCTCTTGCCACGTCTCCGTGGCTATTAAGAGATCGTCTGCATACAACATCACTTTGCTAAATAGTTCTGGACCCAATACTCTGTCTAAAGCCTCTATAAACACCCCAGCACTCACGTTGAGTCCAAATGGCAGTACTTGGAACTGATAACTTCTGCCAGCATGAATGAACGCAGTATATTTTCTGCAATCACTAAGTAGGGCTATTTGTCAATGCCAAAGCTTCATATCACAAATGTTAAATACTTCACTCCATGAAATTTAAGCAATTGCTCATCTACGTTTTCTGGCCTAGTGCGTATTGGTATTATGATCTTATTAATTTCCTGCGCATAAAGTACTAATCTGACTGACCCATCAGGTTTGCTTTGGCGCAGCCCTTAAGGTATTGTATGTCTCTGCGTCAGAATGTGTCATTACATACAGATTTCCGAAAAAGGGATGCTAGTCCTAAGTAAGCTTTTAGTTGATTTTTATTCCTTGGAGCTGGGCAATCGCATATGGCATCACGTTTTTTCGTATCAGGTAATATACCTTGTCTGACACAATGTGTCCTAAAAATCTGACTTGCTCCTTACCAAAACTAGACTTTTTTAAATCGGCTGTGACTCCGTAATCTGCAAATTGTTGAAGTACCTGTTCAATCAGCCTGATACATTCTAACCAAGTGGGTATGGCTCTTAGCATGTCGTTTACATAAACCGTGATTTTGCTAAGCAGTTCTGGTCTAAGATCATATCCATTGCAGATATAAACACGCCTGCACTGATGTTCAGTCCAAAAGGTAGTACACGGAATTTATAACTTCTGCTACCAGAAACAAATGCTGTATATTTTCGACTTTCTTCATGGAGCTTTATTTGGCAGTAGGACGCCTTTAGATCGAGGATACTGAAGTGTTTGGTGTTGTAAAACTTTAAAAGCTGTTCGTCCAAGTCGTCTGGTCTTATGTGTACAGGTCCTAAAGTCTTATTGATACTTCTAGCGTCGAGAACTAATCTTACAGATCCGTCAGGTTTACTTACTGGTAACATAGGGCTACAAAAGGGTGAAAATGAAGATTGTATAATTCCCCATTTAATCAAATGATTGATCTCTTCACTTACTGCCTCTCGTTTCGCCTGTGGAATAGGATATGACATTGCACAAAATGTTTCATGTGGAAAAACTTCAAATTTATATTCATAGTCTTTGATTACTCCAGGCTCCTTACTGAAAACATTTGCATACTTAAATAACAAGTTAGAAAGTTTTTGTCATTGCATATAATTTAATATATGTGATTCACTTAATTTCTGATCTGCTATTTCGTAACTAATATCAGTGTTTGCTTCTTGTTCAGGATCAAATCTGTTTGTGAAATATATAGTTGGAAAGGAATATTGTACTGTTACATTTGACTCTGGTTTGTTTTTGTTACTTTTATCAGATGTTTTGACTAAAGCAATAGAAAAAAATCTGAACCGTTATATAAAAGTGGCATTTACCATTACATATGTCAATCTGTGTTTTTTATGTTCGAAACGTCTCCATGTCAATAAGACAATTACCTCTAAGTTTGTCAATTGTAAGAAAATTGCACTTCACTGTAAAATGTTCAGTTTGTAATGGAATAAGTGCCTGACACTTCACCAACTTAGTCTTACTGCCTGTAGCAGTTTGCACCCTGCAATTTTGGACAGGAAATGTAGGAAATTTTCCTCTCTTCTTCAATTCACAGCAAAATGTGTTTGACATTAGGTTGGTAGCTAAACCTGTATCTGATATTAACTGTGTGTCAATATTAAATATTTTCACCTTAATGATTGCTTGTACTTGTTCCTCCTGGATATTATTTGTTGTATCTAAGTCATGCTGATACAGATCATTCTTGATGTCACCTTGTTTGTCAAATCTTAAGAAACATGTACACTCCTGGAAATTGAAATAAGAACACCGTGAATTCATTGTCCCAGGAAGGGGAAACTTTATTGACACATTCCTGGGGTCAGATACATCACATGATCACACTGACAGAACCACAGGCACATAGACACAGGCAACAGAGCATGCACAATGTCGGCACTAGTACAGTGTATATCCACCTTTCGCAGCAATGCAGGCTGCTATTCTCCCATGGAGACGATCGTAGAGATGCTGGATGTAGTCCTGTGGAACGGCTTGCCATGCCATTTCCACCAGGCGCCTCAGTTGGACCAGCGTTCGTGCTGGGCGTGCAGACCGCGTGAGACGACGCTTCATCCAGTCCCAAACATGCTCAATGGGGGACAGATCCGGAGATCTTGCTGGCCAGGGTAGTTGACTTACACCTTCTAGAGCACGTTGGGTGGCACGGGATACATGCGGACGTGCATTGTCCTGTTGGAACAGCAAGTTCCCTTGCCGGTCTAGGAATGGTAGAACGATGGGTTCGATGACGGTTTGGATGTACCGTGCACTATTCAGTGTCCCCTCGACGATCACCAGTGGTGTACGGCCAGTGTAGGAGATCGCTCCCCACACCATGATGCCGGGTGTTGGCCCTGTGTGCCTC
The DNA here is from genome assembly GCF_021461395.2 of Schistocerca americana. Lineage (NCBI taxonomy): Eukaryota > Metazoa > Arthropoda > Insecta > Orthoptera > Acrididae > Schistocerca > Schistocerca americana. Next base: position 469,883,410 of record NC_060122.1, on the reverse strand, counting down.
GGTCGTATGCAGTCCTGATTGTGGCGCTCACCTGCACGGCGCCAAACACGCATACGACCATCATTGGCACCAAGGCAGAAGCGACTCTCATCGCTGAAGACGACACGTCTCCATTCGTCCCTCCATTCACGCCTGTCGCGACACCACTGGAGGCGGGCTGCACGATGTTGGGGCGTGAGCGGAAGACGGCCTAACGGTGTGCGGGACCGTAGCCCAGCTTCATGGAGACGGTTGCGAATGGTCCTCGCCGATACCCCAGGAGCAACAGTGTCCCTAATTTGCTGGGAAGTGGCGGTGCGGTCCCCTACGGCACTGTGTAGGATCCTACGGTCTTGGCGTGCATTCGTGCGTCGCTGCGGTCCGGTCCCAGGTCGACGGGCACGTGCACCTTCCGCCGACCACTGGCGACAACATCGATGTACTGTGGAGACCTCACGCCCCACGTGTTGAGCAATTCGGCGGTACGTCCACCCGGCCTCCCGCATGCCCACTATACGCCCTCGCTCAAAGTCCGTCAACTGCACATACGGTTCACGTCCACGCTGTCGCGGCATGCTACCAGTGTTAAAGACTGCGATGGAGCTCCGTATGCCACGGCAAACAGGCTGACACTGACGGCGGCGGTGCACAAATGCTGCGCAGCTAGCGCCATTCGACGGCCAACACCGCGGTTCCTGGCGTGTCCGCTGTGCCGTGCATGTGATCATTGCTTGTACAGCCCTCTCGCAGTGTCCGGAGCAAGTATGGTGGGTCTGACACACCGGTGTCAATGTGTTCTTTTTTCCATTTCCAGGAGTGTATGTAGTTTTGCTTTGCCTCCACTCCCAGGAGGTCAATAGCCTGGGGCTTTACTACGACCGGTTGGGGTTTTCTGACGGCGTAGTGTGACTTAACTCATTACCTGGAGTAATTTCAGTTACTTGTACAGTGTGGGTTCTTCGCGAATTTGTGTTGTTGGCTTCTCGCGACATCATGTTGTTATTAGTAAAAACTGGTGTGCCGTTACTTTGCTGCCCAAAGGTTGGCTGCTGTACAGCGTGGCGTTGTTGCCACGTGTCGTCACTGTTACGGCTGACTGTTTCTGTTTATATTCGGGATATGGCATTGTGATGGTGGATTTAATTCGATCATGCGTTGAAATTACTCCTGTTGTTTTGAAAATTTCTTTTAAATCGTTTGTTGTTTCCGTTCCCGTTACCGTACTTGTTACCTCTGGGTATGTAACTTTGATGTTGTGTGTACCATCACTGCTGTGTGTTTAGATCGCGTTTCAGTGACTGATTTACATAACTATGTTGCTGTTGTGCCTGATTTTCTGTTGCTTTATTCGGCGCAGGTCTTTCATCATACATTAAAGCCTGTATTACACTATGCGCCAAATCGTAGACCTGTGTACCAGTACTACTAACGTGCATACCTGTAACTACAGACTGGTTCTCTTCCGACCTATTACACCATCCGCGTGGGATATATCTAGCGGGCACGCGCAGCAGCAGACGATACGCGCGAGCAGCAGACGATACGCACGAAAAAAAAATTGAACTATCTGTCTTGTAAAGTCGTTCGTTCTACCGTGCGCAACTCAAGCGTCACACGTTCAAATAAGTTCTGTGAGCTCAAGGTTCCTATTTAACAAGAAATTGTTTTTTACTGTTATTTATTAGGTAATTGTTTTTCTCTTCTGTAGGTTAGTACAGATCTGAATTACAGACTATATTACGACACTGACAGGTATATGTGTATCGAAATTTACATTTATAAAGGATATTGCACATGAAAGATCCACTTGTTTTTGGAGCTATTGCTCTGGCAGTGACAGTAACTCTTCGGATTAGGGCAGAACTGCGACGAAAACGGAAAGTCAGACGTTGTTGGATTCGACCCTAGCTGAAAAGAAGGGACGAAGGCAAGCGAATATATTCACTGTTAATGAAAGAACTGAGGTCCTAAGATCCGCAAGAATTTCGGAAGTTCATTAGGATGAACATGGCCTGTTTCGAGAACCAGATCTTTATGATACAAGATGGATTTAGTAAGTGTGACACAGTCATGAGGGAGGCTATCTCACATTTTCGAAAGTAAGAAATAAATCATATGTTTATACATTTTGTGATCATACCAGCCTAGATCACGGATAAAATACCAGTTAACACCCTGTTATGTTGCAGGCTGGTTGCAACTTTACATTTCCTGGCGAATGGGAAATCTTTTAAGATTCTGACTTTAAGCCACAGAATATTTACTTATTTATTTACTTAGCATGCTTGTAATTGTGGTTATAAAAATGATATAGGATTTGTCATACATTGCCTTACATAGAAAATAGGAAATGAAAAGATTTACAATTACATGTCCATAAATAAAATATTATTACATATAACATGAAACCATACACATAACAACGTTCATAATATGCAAAATCAGAATAATAAATGAATACAATTTAGTTTTCAATTAGCATTTTGGGTCATTATGACGAAGGAAATAAGCTACTGTATAATGAATGCTTGTGATTTAAGTATTCCTAGACACTATAAAAACTCTTGCTAATTAACATTTTCTTAAGTTCTATTTTGAATATGTGGAATTTTGGTATACTTTTAATTTCCTTTGGTAGTGCACTAAATAAACTTTTTGGTTGATAAAGAACACTTTTTTGATACATAGCTTTTGTGTGACTTTCTCTGTGAAAGTCGTTTTGTAGTTATGAACTTGACTGTTTCTGGTGTGCCTTCATAAAACATATACTTTCATAAATATAGATACATGGTAGATTCATGATTTGTAGTTCCTTGAAAACTTTTTTACATGATTCTCTATGTGTCATACCTCTGATTATCCTTATTGCCATCTTCTGGAGCACAAAAGAGTGTTTGGCCAAACTGGTATTCCCCCAAAATATGATACCATATCTTAGTGTGCTATATATGAGTGCAAAGTATGAACATAACACTGCATCAACACTACAGGAATTTTTTAGTATTCTAAGAACATAACAATTTTGAGTTAATTTTTTGTTTAACATTTCTGTGCGTTTCTCCCACATTAAATATTCATCTAGCCATAAACCTAAAAATTTAGTATGGGGAGTTTGCATTATCTTATACTGCCCAAGTTCAACAGTTAGGTCAGATTTTACTTTGTTTGTTACATGTCTGAAGTCCATCCAAACTGGTTTTTTTTGTTATTCACAATTAATTTGCTGTTTGTAAACAACATGTTTGCTTCTTTTGTGGCTACTGTGACTCTCTTCTGTAAGTCAGTTTCATAGTAGCTTTGTCAAAGAGACTGGTGTCATTGGCAAACAATACTGTATCTGATGTTGATATATGGCTTAGCATATTATTTATAAATATTAAGAACAGCAATGGCCCCAGTACAGAGCCCTGCAGCACGCTATATCTGACTCTTTGGTATGCTGATGAGTAAACTTTACCCACATGCTGTATCTCTACCTTCTGATACCTAATAGAAAGATAGGATTTGAACCCATAAAGTGCTAGTCCATGAACCCTGTAGTAATATGGTTTCCTGAGAAGTAAATTAGGGTCAATAACATCGAATGCCTTAGACAGATCCAAAAACATGCCACAGTTTAATTCATTTTTATCTACAGAATTTATGACCCATTTTAAAAAGTTATAAATTGCTGTGTCTGTTGACCAATTTTTCCTACAATCGTTTTGCCCATTAACTAGAATTTGATTTTTGTAAGAAAATGAGACAGTCTTCCATGCATTACTCTTACTTTTGAAATTCCAGGTAACAATGATATAGGCCGGTAATTGGTAACATCAGACTGGTCACCCTTCTTGTAAATAGTCTTGACAATCGATTTGTTTGGGATGACTCCTGTGCTAAATGACACATTAATTATGTCAGGAAGTGGGTTCAAATGGTTCAAATGGCTCTGAGCACTATGGGACTTAACAGCTGTGGTCATCAGTCCCCTAGAACTTAGAACTACTTAAACCTAACTAACCTAAGGACATCACACAAATCCATGCCCGAGGCAGGATTCGAACCTGCGACCGTAGCAGTCGCGCGGTTCCTGACTGCGCGCCTAGAACCGCGAGACCACCGTGGCCGGCTCAGCAAGTGGGGAATCTATGTATCTAGCACTGTCCTTTATGACTTTATCTGGAGTCCCATCACAGCCATATGCCAATTTATTTTTTAACTGATTTCACACATTTTGTCCATCCAATGCAGGAATAGCGTATAGAAACATGGTTTTATCATTCACTGGTTGTTGCAATCTGGAGCAGAAATCACATCTTTTTTGAATTAGTTTTGTTGCGATATTTGTGTAATATGTGTTGAAAATGTTGATATCTGTAGTGGATCCTCAACTGTTTTTCATTCACTTTTAATTACAAGAATGCTGTTTTTACTTTTTTGTTTACCTATGCTCCTATTTATTACCTCGCAGGTTGATTTTTTGTTAGTACCTTTCCTGATATATGAGTCATTATTTAATTTCTTACCCACTATTATAACTTTTTTATATGCTTTCCTGTAAGTTTTATGGTTTTAACGCAACAGTATTTTTTGCTGATTTGTTCAACTTTCACAGAGTGTCTGCAGATTTTTTTATTCCTTGTGTTACCCAGGTCTTTGTTTTGGTTTTAATTTTGACTCATTTAATAGGACATGTGATATCATAAGAATGGGAATAACTTGCTAGGAATGACTCGATTTTTTTATCTACATCACAGGTTGATTCTATGTCCCAAGTTATATTTTTTAACATGTGATTAAAAACCCTTATGCCGTCTTCACTTACAAATCTTTTCTCTCTGGATTTTTCATATACCATTGGATCCTTAATGGACATATGATATAATTTTAACATGACTGCCTTATGGTCCAAGAACCCCATATCTATTACTTCAGTGATATGCTCACACTTATTCTTATTGACAAATACTTGATCAATTATTGTTTCAGACACATTTAAACATCTAGTGTTTTCTGTTACTGTTGCTGTCATATTATAAGATATGAACAGATTTGTCAGTTGTTGTTGTTTACTGCAGTTAGTTTTAAAATTAACATTAAAATCTTCAAGAACAATTGTATTTGGTAATTGTTGTTTGAGCAGATTTAGCAGCATTTCAAGGTTATGGAGAAAAGAAGTAAAATTCCCTGATGGTGATCGTATATATGCACACAATAAATATTTTCAGTTTTTTAACTCACATACACAGTATTCAAAGTCTTTTTCTATACATTTTACATTACTGTATTTAATTTATTTTGCATCAAGACCTGTCCTAACATATATACATGTACCACCACCCTTACTATTAACTCTACAAGACATACTTATCATTTAAAATTCATGAATAGCACAACTCACCATTTCAAAAGTTGTTGTGGATGTATGCACTGCAATTTGCAGCACCTGAAAGGACCAGTACTTAAAGGTGTACTTGTGTTATTCGTCGAAGTTATGAATATACGGTATATAAGTGCTACTCAGAGTTTTTCAGTCCTCGTCTATCTCACTGGGAGAAACTGCACGAAATTCGTCGCCTATCACTGCCTGTTTCTCTTTTCTGGAATGCTGAAATAAACAAGAGACGCAATCAAAACAAACATGAACTTCTGTAACCTAAGGCATTACGATACAAATCGAAAATCACTGTGTGGCTTTATATGCATATTACTCAGAAAGAAACGATTGCCGACGTATCGCATTATAATACAGCGAGTCACACACAAACCTTTCCTCGCAGTATGCCTGAATTAAGACGCTTAACGCCTCTTCAATCTATTTCATTTCTAGAATACGAAGTAATCAATAGAAATAATGTTTTCACAAACAGCGGCACAAAAGAAAGTCTACTGCAAAAAAAAAATGTTTTTTCCATGCACTTATGAAATCCTCCTTACTGAAAAGAACGCGGAAAATGCCCAACACAATCTGAAATGAGCTACTAGCCACTAAGCAGTAAGCAAATAACAAGCAGAAAACATTGCGGTAGGCCCTTCTGCGCAAGCGCGCCTTATCACTGCCTAGTGCGCATGCGCGGATTGATGGCAGTTTAGAACTGCTCTCTATTCTGGCGCGCGGATAATGTGTCTGCTAATTTTTGTAGTTTCACCCATTCTACCACTAGATGGCTGTCGCGGTAGACCAGTACCGTTCACGGCGGATCGTCGTGTAATACCCGTTTAAGTCGATAGTATATAGCATTGACAGAAAATACACACATCAAAAAAAGTTTTGCATCACCCTGGTTCCAAGAACTCCTGAAGATAGTCGTTGACTATGGATATTGTATCACAGACCAGTCCCTCTGACTGTTCAGAGACGTCATTGAACTCGCCCAAAGATGTAAACTACCATGCATGAGTAGCGCCTATTAGACGGAGGGGGTGCGACATCCGATCAGTTCCAGTCATTCCACCAGGAAGGAGGAACACGGCTTGTGTTGTCTGTAGTTCACCCATGCCTGGACGGTCAATACCGCGGTTCCATCACATCTGCATTATTACTTTGTGCCAGGAAGGGCTCTCAACAAGGGAAATGTCCAGGCATCTCGGAGTGACCCAAAGCAATGTTGTTCGGACGTGGAGGAGGTTCAGAGAGGCAGGAACTATCGATAACATGCCTCCTCAGGCCACCTAAGGGCTACTACTGCAGTGCACGACGCTACCTATTGATTATGGCTCGGAGGAATCCTGACAGCAACGGCACCATGTTGAATAATGCTTTTCGTGCAGCCGCAGGACGTCGTATTATGAGTCAAACTGTGCGCAATAGGCTGCATAATGCGCAACTTCAATACCGACGTCCATCTTTGCACTCTATAAACTCTATAGAATAGAGGTCCATCTTTGCAACCACGACACCATGCAGCACAGTACAGATAGGCCCAACCACATGCCAATTGGACTGCTCAGGACTGACATCACATTCTCTTCAACCAGAACAATCGCCAGGGACGTGTTTGGAGGCAATCCGGTCAGGCTGAACTCCTTAGACACACTCACCAGCGAGTGCTGCAAGATGGAGGTTCCATGCTGTTTTGGGGTGGCATTGTGTGAGGAAGACGTATGCCGCTGGTGGTCTTGCAAGGTGCCATAACGGCTGTTCGATATGTGAATGCCATCCACCAACCAATAGTGCAACCATATTGGCAGCATATTAGCGAGGCATTCGTCTTTATGGATGACAATTCGCGCACCCATCGTGCACATCTTGTGAATGACTTTCTTCAGGATAACGACATCGCACGACTAGAGTGGCTAGCATGTTCTCCAGATATGAATCCTATTGAACATGCCTGGGATACATTTAAAAGGGCTGTTTATGGACGACGTAACCCACAAGCCACTCTGAGGGATCTACGCCGAATCGCCGTTGAGGAGTGGTACAATCTGGACCAACAGTGCCTTGATGAACTTGTGGATAGTATGTCACGACGAATAGCGGCGTGCATCAATGCAAGAGGACGTGCTACTGGGCAATATAGGTACCGGTGTGTACAGCAATCTGGACCAATACCCCTGAAGGTCTCGCTTTATGATGGTACAATATGCAATGTGTGGTTTTCATGAACAATAAAAAGGGTGGAAATGATGTTTATATTGATCTCTATTCCAATTTTCTGTACAGGTTCCGGAACACTCGGAACCGAGTTGATGCGAAGCTTTTTTTGATATGTGTATTTAGATTCGTGTTCTGGCATTGTGGCTAATTTTTCTCTAATGTGCGATGGTAAAAAATTTTAATTCGTCTGCCTGTGATATTGGGTTCGTCTTGTAGAGGGTCTTGTTCAGATATTTCTAAAAGTATCCTCATAGACTACCGTATTTGCCATTGAATGGTGCAGGTTTGAAAACCTCGCGTCTGAGTCTTTCTTGTACTGCCTCAGACCAGTATTTGTCGAAGAAAGCTCATTCAAATTGTATATAGGAGGGTTGGAACTTAAATAATTATTCACAATCGATACAAAAGTGTTACATGTTTGCACCTATTACTGTCCTTCAAAGTCGTCACCAGCGTTGTGTAGAACACGTCGCCAGCGATGTGAAAGGCGTAGTATACCTTTAGCAGAACCTGTTCTGTTGATGATGCGAATGGAGCGGTGGTTCTCGTGTACGACTGCGATGGTGTTATCCTAACGCATTACGGTTCCTCCACGGCAGACCGTCAATGCACAATATTACTGTTCGTTTTTGGCGCATCACCTGCGACGGCGACACTTTCTGCACAACCCACCCATCATTTTACACGACAATGTGAGGGCACATAAAGCGCAAGCAGTGGCTGCTCTGTTCAGTCGATGGGACTGGGAAGTACTGTACCATCCCCCATACTCCCTGGACTTAAGTTCTTGTGACTTTCATTTGATAGTGAATATGAAGGAACCGTTTCGTACCATTCGCTTCAGAACTGTTCCAGAGATTCAACAGGCAGTAGACACCTCCATTCGCACCATCAACAGAACAGGCTCTGCTAACGGTATACTATGCCCTCCACATCGCTGGCAACGGGTTCTACACAACGCTGGTGACTACTTTGAAGGACAGTAACAAGTGCAAACATGTAACTCTTTTGTATCAGTTGTGGATAAATAGTTGCCACTATTTAAGTTCCAACCCTCGTAAGTGCTGCAACGTTCGGCCACTTCAGTTCCCCATAAAAGAAAGTCACCTTGTTTATATCCCACGACAAATCTGATTTTCTGTACTTCCGTCCAGTTGCTTGGAAATACGTGGCGAAAAGCACTGATAAATATTACTGTGTTCATTGTTTTACCTTCGGTAGTGAACGAAGCCACTGTCAATGTCTCAGCAAACAATCGTCTGCAAAAATAATTAATAGACACGTGTCATTTTCGGTCGTATTTATGTTGTTATTGTAGTTACCTGTAATTCCGGTTGGTAATTACTCAGGTGTTGGAGTTGTGAATAAGTTTACATTTTGCACTCTACAACTGTCACTGGTACCTGCTGTAGGACTTGTAACAGACTGTGTATACATACCAAAGGGTTGCACTTTGTTCACTGTAGCCTGTGTATTATCTACATCCATATTTCGAGATCTGGTAATATCTTCTTCTAAAAGATTGCGGATCCTACCTTCCGCAGCTTGTAGGTTAATTTTTACTTTGTTCACTATGTCACTTCCTTCTTCTGAATAGCTTTTTCTACTTCATCTGTGTATAACTTACAATCGGTTACTAACTGCTCTGCAATCGTATTACTCTTATCCAACATACCTGCTTCAGCTTGACTAATGATATCATTTAGATCTTCATTGATCTTCTCTCTGTCCTTCTTACCACGTGCTAAGTCAACTTCTAATGTTACTAACATTAAAATAAGCTCTTCTACAGCTAGAGGTACACCTTCACAGTCTTCGTTTAGTTTGTTAATGACACTGGTTATCTTTTTTCTGTCGAACACAACTGGTTTTGTGTGGCTTCAATATTTGTGTTCGCATCTGTGATTGTCTTTATCTGTTGCCCTACTAGATCATGATGGTCGTTAAAAGAATCTACCTTCTGTTTTAGCTCTGTAACATTACTGTTAACTTCAGAAAGTACTTCATGCTTTACTTGTTTTTTCATATTATTCAGTTTTTCGTCGATGCAGTGTGATACTTTTTGGCTAAGTTATTGAACAACTGTGAGACTGTGTCTTGCAAATTCTTGAATACTTGTTTTTGTTCTTGTTTCATTGTATTTAGATGTTGTGTAACAGTGTTTTGTTGCTGTTTTACTGTGTTCATATCTGGTGCCAAACTATCAATTTTGGTATTTATATCTTGTTTCATATCAGTGAAATTGGTGTTCATGTTATCTAATTTGGTGTTTATGTTAGATAATAACTGCATAGCAGTGAGTCAGTTGTGCTACTGTGATTGCTGTCAACTGTATTTTCCAAGTTGATGTTTGTGTTGTGAATAAGTGGTATCTGTAATGTGTTGTCAAGATTCATAACTGTATTGCTCACCACTGCTTCATTCATGAGCAGTGTACCACTCTGGGAGATGTGTGACATTGTCTCATCAACTGTAAATATTATGTCGTCAAGGCTATTCTGTTGTGGAGCATTGCTATCATTTGTCACACCTTCGAAACTCATCTCTGACCTAATTAAACTTTCTGCGGTAGGCAGGCATGGCACCTGAACTTCAACTGTTCGACTGCGCAATTGTACGCCATCTTGGCTGATTGGGTTTTCGCTATTGCTATAAACAATGGACATATATTTTTCTGCCATGTTGTATGAATATGCAAATATAAAATTTCACAAAAGTGGTAAAGTTTCATATGCTAATTATTACACATAATAATTGTCATTTACAGGATGTCAAAGCTTGTTTTACATCTATTATGATATGCAAACTATTGTGTCGCAATTCTTTATATTTTAGTGACAATGCGTATCACACTGAAAAATTCCTGTAAATTTTCCACAATAAAATTCAAGGAGGGGAATAACGAGGAAAAGGCTTCTGTCTACATCAAAAGTGGCACTACGAAGTGTAGCCATGCAAGCAACTTGCATAGCCATCCTACCTTTGCTGTGCTGAATAAAAGAGCATAATATGGAAAATTTTACATAACATGGGTCCAATTCTTATTTCTTTCCAAAATTTTCTTCTCAGTCTTTTCCTTTTTGTTTTACTTGCTCCCCGTTGTGATTCATGTAGACAGAAAAGACAGACAATTAGTTTTTATGACTAATAACAATGTCATATAAATTTCTTACTATAATAATAGTTAACAAACCCTATTTACAACTGGTGCCCTGAAGTTCTGTCACGGTTGCCAGTTGTATTATAATAATAAATAAAAAATGATGATATGTAATTCAAATCGAAAAAATTAAAGGAAAGCACAATTGCATTATTAGTAAATGTTCTGTGTGAACTTTACCTTGTGTCGTGACTTTTTTTTGTGTGTGTTCATCACTGTATATTTTTTAATTATATTTGTCGTCTTCTGAAGGCTGTTCTGATAATCGTACAAAATAGGACCATGTACTTCCTCTCCTTCATTTCAATTGTAGATGCAGGAGCCGATTCCAATGACACCAGTGCCTCTCAAAATGAAGGAAAGCCTCCCAACTTGGCTCCACTTCACTTCAGTAAAAATACTTAATACTGTTATTAAGTCTTCTCTTATTTAGAATCACATGTAATACAAAACACTCACAGTACATCATACTTCAAGCAGTACATCTTAACCATCCTTCTACATATGATAGAGTGAAACAGAACCAAGTACAAAGAAAAGTGAATGATGTTTTTTTGTTCATTTGTCTGCACCTTACCACGCATTCATAATTAATGTCTTTGCCGTCGCTTACGGTTGGTTTTTGCTTCTGTCATTATCACTGTTTCATTCATTTTTTAAATAAATTTTAACTTTACCGTATCGGGAGGAGGGGTCTTTCACCATGTGCCTACACAGAATACATTCAGGGGCAAATTATCCCCCTCACCTTAACCTGGTGTTATGCTAATTGATTTATGATCCCCTGGGGTTTATGTATGACCTCCTGGGCATAATCAGCTTCCTACTTCTACTCCCCCATTAATCTGGGAAAAAGAGAGGGTTTCTTGTCACCACAACTAATTTTGAGCCTCTTTTCCCCGTCCTGCGAAATCCCCTAGCCTTCCTCTGACATCCCCCAATCCCGCACTCCCCTACTCCATCTGGGAATTGTCTGGAAAAAGACGCAGTCTATACTAGAGAGGAAGGATCTCATGACACGATACTCAAATCAATGTTAATGATATATTGTTCAATTCTGTTTCCACATTCTTTATGTAATCAGTTTGTAGCAGACAGGGTTCCTCCCCAACTTTCCTTGCTATAATAACTGTAAGCACTGAGGTATGGAATGAAGTGTGGTATGTCAACCACCATTTGGAGACGGATGTGCGTGTGTATGTCATCTGGACGCCGCCACAGAGGTGCTAATTATAGGTCAAGATACTAAATACCACCGACTGTGGAATGTAAGTCTTCGTAATTTGATATTCACTACCTGGAGAGCTACTTTAGCTCACTATCAAGTGGCTAGTTCCTGTTGTTGCAACACTTGCACCGCAAACACGTAGATCAACGTGACGTGTCTACCTGCCCGAGGGAACTCCTTTTGTTCTCATGGTCCCCCAAACAAAGCATCAGGTGGTGGCATTCCTTCTATCAGGAAATTCCAGACTCGTTTTCTGTTTCTGTCTCTCTCTCTAGTGGTTACTTCCTATTTGTGTGGACACATGCATGAACCAACATATCCAAACATGCAGGCAAAGGTTTTCATCCATCCTCAGAATATTGTTGTCCTATTTTCTAATGCTGGAGACAAAGGGAGAGCTGGCGAAATTGTGATTTCAAAAATGGCAGGAAACAGTCCATTTGCACTACCCTTTCAAATTAATTGTTTAACAATTTACAGAAGTGAAATAGATCGCTTAAAACACTCAACACCACTTCATGACGATTCTATTTTGTAATAAGAAATATTTTCAACGTTTGAGAATCAAAGGTAAATATTTGAAAATCAAGTAATTAAATTTCTGTCATCAATAGATTGTAGCACTAAATATATCTGAGGTCTTGTATTCACCAATGTTTGAGGACACAAGCACCTTCCTCCACCACAACATTTCCACCGTACACCACAACGGTTCCACCGTACACTAAACATATCTGGCGAAAAAGCCCTCCGATCACACACACTCATTATCACAAAGTATGTGCCCCCCACGGACTGCCTATGAGCCACAACCGTGCTGGCTGCAAGCACGTCTCCAGCCACTCCAGATGGTCAGGGGAGAGAGAGACCGTTCGCATGACTGCCATGCAGTCAGCTAATCGATTTACATTGGGGGTAATAATTGCCCAGTGCGAACAACTGCCATATTGAATCTTCTCAAACGATACACGCATCAGCTTCTGTCGCCACTCTACCAGCATACTGATTAGTTCGCTATTCAGCCATCCAGAAGGCTCTACTGCTGTGACTTGTCCCCGTAGCTGCCCACGAGAGCCAACAGGTCGGAACGTTCTTTGCACCCACCGATCACATGAAACTAAGCCGCAGCTTCCGGTTGCCCAAGATCCCACGAACGCACATGCTGCTGACTGCAAGACAAGGAGGTGTGGCTTGGACGTATAGTTCTAACTGCAATTCCACCCCTGACATGGACTCTCCCCAGGCTAAAAAATCCACTTTATCCAATTTGAAACAGGGATATTATACATACTTCTCGAACTTCTCATGTGAAGTTTTTTTTGAGGACAGAAGAAATTACGGAATACACACGTTCTCATATCGCTAAACTATCCTGCACAACAATAGTGAATGGGCTATATTTCCTCTAAGTGTTCTTTCATCGGTAAAAAGAATCTGCTCTTATAAGCTTAATATCTGTTATATCTTGCATCACAGGACTGAAATACTGTACTGATTTTTGGCTCATGACGGAGTGCTAAGAGTATGCTCTACCTCTGTCACAGAATGCTTCCTCACTTTCGAACTCTCTTAAAGTAGCCAAATGCCTTGTCACCTACGAAGTCTCTTAAGGCAGCGACGTAGAAGATTTGTAAGTATCAAGTTAATATTTTGCATCACTTTATATATTCGGTAATACTTCTCATTTTATTACGATGGCCATCCCTCCCAGTGTAGGACATTGAAATTTCGTTAAAAGATCTGGACGCAACGAAAAAAATGCCTGATTGCCACTCCAACTCACGAATCACATCTGCGGTATTCTCGCCCTGGCTTCCACCTGCTTGGTGCCACATCATTGACATCAAATTGATTGATTCTTGTTGTTGTGGTCTTCAGCCCTGAGACTGGTTTGATGCAGCTCTCCATGCTACTCTATCCTGTGCAAGCTGCTTCATCTCCCAGTACCTACTGCAACCTACATCCTTCTCAATCTGCTTAGTGTATTCATCTCTTGGTCTCCCTCTACGATTTTTACCCTCCACGCTGCCCTCCAATACTAAATTGGAGATCCCTTGATGCCTCAGAACATGTCCTACCAACCGATCCCTTCTCCTAGTCAAGTTGTGCCACAAACTCCTCTTCTCCCCAATCCTATTCAATACTTCCTCATTAGTTATGTGATCTACCCATCTAATCTTCAGCATTCTTCTGTAGCACCACATTTCGAAAGCTTCTATTCTCTTCTTGTCCAAACTATTTGTTGTCCATGTTTCACTTCTATACATGGCTACACTCCACACAAATACTTTCAGAAACGACTTCCTCGCACTTAAATCTACTCTCGATGTTAACAAATTTCTCTTCTTCAGAAACGCTTTCCTTGCCATTGCCAGTCTACATTTTATATCCTCTCTATTTCGACCACCATTAGTTATTTTGCTCCCCAAATAGCAAAACTCTTTTCCTACTGTAAGCGTCTCATTTCCTAATCTGATTCCGTCAGCATCACCCGACTTAATTCGACTACATTCCATTATCCTCGTTTTGCTTTTGTTGATGTTCATCTTATATCCTCCTTTCAAGACACTGTCCATTCCGTTCAACTGCTCTTCCAAGTCCTTTGCTGTCTCTGACAGAATTACAATGTCATCGGCGAACCTCAAAGTTTTTATTTCTTTTCTCCATGGATTTTAATACCTACTCCGAATTTTTCTTTTGTTTCCTTCACTGCTTGCTCAATATACAGATTGGATAACATCGGGGAGAGGCTACAACCCTGTCTCACTCCCTTCCCAACCACTGCTTCCCTTTCATGCCCCTCGACTCTTATAACTGCCATCTGGTTTCTGTACAAATTGTAAATAGCCTTTCGCTCCCTGTATTTTACCACTGCCACCTTCAGAATTTGAAAGAGAGTATTCCAGATAACATTGTCAAAAGCTTTCTCTAAATCTACAAATGCTAGAAACGTAGGTTTGCCTTTCCTTAATTTTTCTTCTAAGATAAGTCGTAAAGTCAGTATTGCCTCAAGTGTTCCAACATTTCTACGGAATCCAAACTGATCATCCCCGAGGTCGGCTTCTACCAGTTTTTCCATTTGTCTGTAAAGAATTCGAGTTAGTATTTTACAGCTGTGACTTATTAAACTGATAGTTCGGTGATTTTCACATCTGCCAACACCTGCTTTCTTTGGGATTTGAATTATTATGTTCTTCTTGAAGTCTGAGGGTATTTCGGCTGTCTTATACATCTTGCTCACCAGACAGTAGAGTTTTGTCATGACTGGCTCTCCCAAGGCTGCCAGTAGTTCTAATGGAATGTTGTCTACTCCCGGGGCCTTGTTTCGACTCAGGTCTTTCAGTGCTCTGTCAAACTCATGCAGTATCGTAACTCCCATTTCATCTTCATCTACATCCCATAAAATTGTCCTCAAGTACATCGCCCTTGTATAGACCCTCTGTATACTCCTTCCACCTTTCTGTTTTCCCTTCTTTGCGTGGAACTGGGTTTCCATCTGAGCTCTTAATATTCATACATGTGTCTTTCCTTTCTCCAAAGGTCTCTTTAATTTTCCTGTAGACAGTATCTATCTTACTCCTAGTGATGTAAGCCTCTACATCCTTACACTTGTCCTCTAGCCATGCCTGCTTAGCCATTTTGCACTTCCTGTCGATCTCAGTTTTGAGACGTTTGTATTCCTTTTTACCTGCTTCATTTACTGCATTTTTATATTTTCTCCTTTCATCAATTAAATTCAATATTTCTTCTGTTACCCAAGGATTTCTGCTAGCCCTCGTCTTTGTACCTACTTGATCCTCTGCTGGCTTCACTACTTCACCCCTCAAAGCTACCCATTCTTCTCCTACTGTATTTCTTTCCCCCATTCCTGTCAATCGTTACCTAATGCTCTCCCTGGAGCTCTCTACAACCTCTGGTTCTTTCAGTTTATCCAGGTCCCATCTCTTTAAATTCCCATCTTTTTTCAGTTTCTTCAGTTTTAATCTACAGTTCATAACCAATAGATTGTGGTCAGAGTGTACATCTGCCCCTGGAAATGTAAAACCTGGTTCCTAAATCTCTGTCTTACCATTATATAATCTATCTGAAACCTGTCAGTATCTCCAGGCTTCTTCCATGTATACAACATTCTTTTATGATTCTTGAACCAAGTGTTAACTATGATTAAGTTGTGCTCTGTGCAAAATTCTACTAGGCGGCTTCTTCTTTCATTTCTTACCCCCAATGATTAATTAATTAAATCGGCCATAGTGGTCCCTCTGCATGGTGAATGATTTTTTTTTCATACATTCGGATTACATTCAACAAGGTAACCTTTACAGACGCTTCTGTGATGCGTCTGGAGGCTCCCCAGAGGCTAAGAAGTCGATTCCTCCGATACCAACATGGCTGGTAACTGTCGGCAGATAGCTGATGACATCCAACACTAGTTCCGTTCTGTTTGTTGGTTGCCTTGTCATGCTCATGGAAGTAAGTCACTTATAATTCTGGTATACTGCTCCCAAAGTAATCCTGCTGAGGTTTTGCTCAGAGTCCTTAGCCAACTGGTTTTACAAAGGGGCAGATCGTTCCGAAATAGAGGACAGACTGCTGCTATGGATATGATTCATTTGTTTGTTTGTGAGATGTTTCATTCTCCGACTTTCTCCTACAAATGTGAGAATACTGTGTGACTCCAAGCCACACACACTGAGATCACAAATCGTAATAGAAACTTACCGAATTTGTAAAGTATTTGAACTGAGGTACGTCGTTTTGCACCTCCTCTATGCTGATGGCTATTTTCTACACTGAGAAATAGTATTTGTGTTGTGTGATGTAGGCAGTGTGACAGTGTTTGCGGTATTTTCACATGGATATAGCACTCACTTAGTAATGGTGGCGGTGGTTTAGCAATGATATAGAAATTGAGAACCATGCTGCAATGTCATTAGCTAATAGCATCATGAGATCAAAGTGATGAGTCGTTTTGTTTACGTGACAAGTCGTCGAGAGTGGTGGTTTGGAACTCGAGTAATTCTGTAAAATGCGTTGAAATTATGGAAAACCTTGTAAAGTTACGAAAATTGATTGAGAAACCGTAAAATTGATCAAATATGACCAAAATGTCGAAGAACTAGGGTACTTACATGCACACTTGGGTGTGTGAAAATCGTTACATCCCTCCATCGGTAGGATTGCTATCTGTGCTCTATGGGTTTAAGTCCTGCAGAATATCCACTTGTTCCACATGCCGTAATGCACTGTAAGTCATAAAAATGAAAGACCCTGCATCCAAAGATTTGGAGGTCAGGATGACCACCACCTAGGACACAGAAACAATGATCCCATACCTTGGTGCAACATGTACCACCAACATGAGGAATCAATGCTCTTGGTCTCTTTGAAAACAGAACACCAAGACATCTGCTATCCATCATTGTGGAAGACGAGATTAAATGTAGGGGTCATCACCTTCGGACAGCTGTTTGGAAGTGCTCCACAGTGGTGCAATCTCTTCAAGTTTGGAAATGTTGCGATGTCTTTCAGATATTTGTCAACAAGAAACACCACATCTGTTTTCTATTTCAACCATCCTGTGTGTTGTGGGAGCAGCTTACCCTACACTATGCAATGTCCAGCTTTCTGTGAGAGCCAATAGATCGAAATGTGTTAATGTCGGTTTAGCACCTGGCATAGACCTCACAGTCATGATGAAAAAATAAAATTTATGGATGTGTACAAAGCTGTAGTCATACACTGCTTTGTGTGTTACAGCAAAAAAACCTGCATCAAACTGCTTATGAAGCAACAACAGAAGAATGCTCTATTGTGGTTGATAGTCCGTGGTATATGGTCTTCCTCCAGTACAGGCTACAAAACTTAACACATATCTGTGGAAACGACTTCGATTACTGGCCGTCTGCTTCAATGGAGCAATTCATGTATATTTAATGGGATCACCATATATTCCCGATGTCAACACTCAGATGGTATTTGTTTTCGATATATGGGAAGAGAGAAATGCGGTAAAATCTTATCAAGTTCTGTACCAGGTGAGGTTAGCAAAGTTTTTATATTTCGTAGTTATACTCCATTGGATGTTATAAAAATACTGAGGAGGGAGAGAGAGAGAGAGAGAGAAATATTGTGCTGTCAATGAAGATTCTGACACTATTACACTGTCGCATTTCTAGTATAATAATCATAGGAATACAATAAAGGAGATTTGGACATTTACACGGGGATATTCATAAACAGTCATTTCATATTAATGAATTGTAGGTGCTATGCTTCTGAATCTCTTTATGGAGTCTGCGTACACTCTGCATGGTGCGACTTTCCTCTTGTACATTAGTGTGCTACTTTTCTCATTGTGAAAGCTCCCTACCTAATCAGTGAGGGGTGGAGCACTAGTCAGTCTTCTAAATAATGGAATAGCACTGTCAGAACGTGATAGGATTTCGAGAAAATTGACTGGGGTCTGTGGCTTGGTGGGGACTTCTCATACTCGTCGAAATCAAGTGGATTCAAATACTGAATATCGTATACTGGAAGATTCGTGAGACTGTGGCAGGTAAGTAATAATGCGATGAAAGGGGAGTTGAGAGGTGAGTTATACACCGCTTCTTCTAAATATTATGCTTAAACACATTAGAACCTCTTACATACATTTCGCTAAATGACTACTACGAGAAAATTAGGGTCTAATACGAAGATTTTTAGCGAGAGACAATTATCAACAGGAGTTCCAGCTTTTGTTTTCTTGATAAATAAGAGACATCGTCCCTCAATGAATTTTGTGTGCCTGTAAATGTATGGTGTACAACTTAATACGTAAACTAAATTTACATCTACATCTATGTGCATATCTCCCAAGTCATTGTATGCTGTGTGATGGAGGATATCCTGTACCACTACTAGTTATTTCCTTTCCTGCACTACTCGCAAGTGGAGGGAGGGAAAAGGACTGTCTATATGCCTCTGTATGGGCGTGAATTTCTTGTACGAGGGTTGCCCAGAAAGTAATACATCACATTTATTTTCTTCGACAATTCTTTATTGAACGTAATGAGAATAATATAAACGAAAGGATGGTGTGTCTATGCACCCCACTTTCCCGTGCAATCTCCATCCCATTCTACGGCCTTCCTCCAGCGTGAAACAAGAGCGTGTATGCCCTGTCGGTACGAATCCTCGTACTGGCGGCGCAGCCAGTGCTTCACTGTGTGAATCACCTCCTCAACGTCCTCAAAATGTCTTCCACGAATGGCATCCTAAAATGGCACAAACAAGTGGAAGTCCGAGGAGGCTAGGTCAGATGTGTCAGGTGTGACAGACATGGATGGTCTTCCCGACCACTGCAAATGCTGGAGCTCTGTCAAACTGCCTTTTGATGACCCCATCCTCCATGCCCAGCGACTAACTGTACCTCTGTCGACAGCAGATGCTCCATAGACTTTGCACAACCGTTTGTGAATATACCCCACAGTGCCTTTCTCTGCAGTGAGAAATTCAATGACGGCACGTTGCTTGTAACGTACATCACCTACAGACCCCATTTTGAAACTGTCGTGCAGCTATGCTGTCTGCCAGAAGTGACAGAACATGGCGTATGCTCATTCAGGAGACTTCAAATAATACACACGTAACATTTCGCATTCATAACATTGCTTTCGGTTGAGAAAAAAAAGCGGTGCATTACTTTCTGGGAAACTGTCATATTTTAACTTCATGGTCCTTACTTGACATGAATTGGCGACAGTATAATCCCCTGCAATCTGCTTCAAATGTCGGTTCTCAATAGTGTTCCTTGAATAGAACATTGCCTTCCCTCCAGGGATTCCCATTTGAGTTCTCAAAGCATCAAGTCACTAATTTGTTGGGAGCCAATAGCAATGTTTTTACACAGCTGTATTCTGAGGAAAACCCAGTTTGTACGCTGGCCAGTGGCGGCAGTAGAAACAGGGGCGGAGGTACCGTAGGGTGGACTAGAGAGTGAAACATCCTACTGCTTCTATAGACCGACTGGCAACAGCAGGATTAGTTTGGGAGCAGTATACCAGAATTCTAAGTGACTTACTTCCATGAGCATGGCAATCAAACAACAAACAGAACGTAATTAGTGTTGGATGTCATCATTTATTTGATGACAGTTACCAGCCATATTGGTATCGGAGGAATCGACTGTTTAGCTTGTGGGAAGCCTCCAGACACATCACAGAAGAAAAAAATCGCTCACCATGCAAAGGGACCACTATGAGCAATTTAATTAATTAGTAAATCAATTTTATGTCAATGATGTGGCACCAGGCAGGTGGAAGCCAGGGTGAGAGTACCACAGATGTGATTCGTGAGTTCGAGTGGCAATCAGGCATTTTTTCGTTGCGTCTAGATATTTAATGAAATTTCAATCTCCCACCTACACAGGGAGGGATGGCCATCGTAATAAAATCAGAAATATTACCGAATATATAAAGTGATACATAGTATTAACCTGATACTTACAAATCTCCTGCGCCGCTACCTTAAGAGACTTCATAGGTGACAAGGCATTTGGCTACTTTAAGAGAGTTCGAAAGTGAGGAAGCATCCTGTGACAGGTAGAGCATACTCTTAGCAGTCCACCATGAGCCAAAAATCAGTTCAGTATTTCAGACCTGTGATGCAAGATATAACAGATATTAAGCTTATAAGAGCAGATTCTTTTTACCCGATGAGAGAACACTTAGAGGAAATATAGCCCATTACCTACTGTTGTACAGGATAGTTTAGCGATATCAAAAAGTGTGTATGCCCTGATGTCTTCTGTCCTCGAAAATAACTTACATAAAAGGGAGGCATCTACATTTCACATGAGAAATTCGAGGAGTGGGTATAATATCCCCGTTTCAGAATGGGTAAACTGTATTTTTTTAAACTGAGGAGAGTCTTTGTCAGGAGTGGAATTGCAGTTAGAACTATACGTCCGAGCTGCACCTGCTTGTTCCGCCATGTGCGGCAGTCACTGACAGGGGTGGTCACGAGGTCTTGGCTGACGAGCCAGCCGTGGCTTAGTCTCATGTGACTGGCGGATACAAAGGACATTTCCAGCCGCAAAGACTTCCTGGTGGCAGCGACCTCTAAATGGCCAGTATGCTGATTGAGAAGTGGCAGAAGCGGATGTCTTTGTTGTGTGAGAAGATTTAATGTTGCAAGTGTTTGCAGTGGGCTGTTAGCCGCTCACTTACGCCAGTGGTTTTTCGAACCCCGAAATACTGCTGTAAATCTTATCTTTGGCACTGCTTTCAGCGCTTTCGGCGACGCGTTTATAGTCTCATCTGCGCTTATAAAATAAAACTTTTAGAATTCTTTATTTTTGGGAACAAAAAACGCCTCATGGAGCAAATATGGGGACTAGGACATTACTACAATACTTTTTTGGGGCGAAAATTCTCGAGCAGGGAACGAAATGAATGCAGGTGCATCAGTCTAGTGCAACCATGAATTCCTCTGCCACAGATCCAGCCTTTTTTTTTATTGCTTCACGCAAACCACGTTGAACTTGTAAGTAGTACTCCATATTGTTTGTTTCATCTTATAGCACGAAGGCTTTTCGTCAGGAGGCCGAGCAAGTTCAATAGCGTCAATGGGCAGTGCAGAGTGATACAGTGGTATTCGGTTGCATTGCTTTATCCACATAATTTACAGTACTATGCTGGGTGCAGCAAAGTGTCAGCGTGCCACCCGCAGGGCTGTCCCACAAGTCCAGCTGGCTCAGCAACTCCTGGTATGCTGACACTGCTGCTCCGTCATCAAAGCCGCTCAGCTGGAAGGCGGCTGCCCTCTGCCCGGATGCTGCTCATCGTTGCATCGTGTCTTGCGCCACATAGCTGCCTGCAATTCCAGAGACTGCTACAGTCCCTGGTCCTCGCCACCCTCTGCCCCGTTTGGCCCGCTCTGTCTCACCACGGGATGAAGGTGGTTGTACTGGTCACCCGTTGCCCTCGGGCCGCCACTGCTCCCAGGACAGGACTGGACTCGAGCCGGTGCCCTCCTGGGCGATGTGCCGCAAATTGCCGCTGGTGGTACTTGCCGGATGGCAACACTCGCTGCCGTCCCTGGCATTGCCGCAGCGCTGCCGCGCCTCCCACAGCGTATGCCTCGCCTGGACCCCGGTATGCCAGGGGGGAAGCAAACTTGGCCTGTCCTGGACCTGCTGCAGACCACTGTCACCGCCCTCCTTCAGGCAGACCGTGCAATCTCCATGTACCAGGCTGCCATTCCGTCCCACCCCGGTGTTGCATCCCCAGAGGCGGAATACAGCCCGAACAATTACATAGAAATAAAGTACAGGTTTCCATACACTCCTGGAAATTGAAATAAGAACACCGTGAATTCATTGTCCCAGGAAGGGGAAACTTTATTGACACATTCCTGGGGTCAGATACATCACATGATCACACTGACAGAACCACAGGCACATAGACACAGGCAACAGAGCATGCACAATGTCGGCACTAGTACAGTGTATATCCACCTTTCGCAGCAATGCAGGCTGCTATTCTCCCATGGAGACGATCGTAGAGATGCTGGATGTAGTCCTGTGGAACGGCTTGCCATGCCATTTCCACCTGGCGCCTCAGTTGGACCTGCGTTCGTGCTGGACGTGCAGACCGCGTGAGACGACGCTTCATCCAGTCCCAAACATGCTCAATGGGGGACAGATCCGGAGATCTTGCAGGCCAGGGTAGTTGACTTACACCTTCTAGAGCACTTTGGGTGGCACGGGATACATGCGGACGTGCATTGTCCTGTTGGAACAGCAAGTTCCCTTGCCGGTCTAGGAATGGTAGAACGATGGGTTCGATGACGGTTTGGATGTACCGTGCACTATTCAGTGTCCCCTCGACGATCACCAGTGGTGTACGGCCAGTGTAGGAGATCGCTCCCCACACCATGATGCCGGGTGTTGGCCCTGTGTGCCTCGGTCGTATGCAGTCCTGATTGTGGCGCTCACCTGCACGGCGCCAAACACGCATATGACCATCATTGGCACCAAGGCAGAAGCGACTCTCATCGCAGAAGACGACACGTCTCCATTCGTCCCTCCATTCACGCCTGTCGCGACACCACTGGAGGCGGGCTGCACGATGTTGGGGCGTGAGCGGAAGACGGCCTAACGGTGTGCGGGACCGTAGCCCAGCTTCATGGAGACGGTTGCGAATGGTCCTCGCCGATACCCCAGGAGCAACAGTGTCCCTAATTTGCTGGGAAGTGGTGGTGCGGTCCCCTACGGCACTGCGTAGGATCCTACGGTCTTGGCGTGCATCCGTGCGTCGCTGCGGTCCGGTCCCAGGTCGACGGGCACGTGCACCTTCCGCCGGCCACTGGCGACAACATCGATGTACTGTGGAGACCTCACGCCCCACGTGTTGAGCAATTCGGCGGTACGTCCACCCGGCCTCCCGCATGCCCACTATATGCCCTCGCTCAAAGTCCGTCAACTGCACATACGGTTCACGTCCACGCTGTCGCGGCATGCTACCAGTGTTAAAGACTGCGATGGAGCTCCGTATGCCACGGCAAACTGGCTGACACTGACGGCGGCGGTGCACAAATGCTGCGCAGCTAGCGCCATTCGACGGCCAACACCGCGGCTCCTGGTGTGTCCGCTGTGCCGTGCGTGTGATCATTGCTTGTACAGCCCTCTCGCAGTGTCCGGAGCAAGTATGGTGGGTCTGACACACCGGTGTCAATGTGTTCTTTTTTCCATTTCCAGGAGTGTAGAATATTTACAACATTACTGCCAGATCTACCCCTATGAGCGTAGACCAGCACAGGTCCGACTCAACTCTCGACTGACCTGGCACACACTTCAAGCTAAAAGTGCCTGACTATTTATATTGCTTTTTCTCTCGCTTCTGATGTAGTGTCAGAGAGAGACAGTAACTATAGAAGGGGTAAATTCCCATACGTCAGCCATTTACACATTGCCCTCCTGGCTCTGGCCTAGTGCCTCGCCGTATACATCGCAATAACTTAAAACAATGCTGCAGTTCCCTGCCTCGCTGTTGCTTCATTCCAAACACTTCGTGCATGCAATAACGCTGTCGCAGCTCCGTGCTCTGTTTACTCTGCCTGGCCTACTGGCTGCCGACTATTACCACACACTGCCAGAGGCCCCAGACTTCATCGCCCAACTATGCCTTCATCGAATTTTAAAAAAATTCCCCTTTCCTACGACTAAGACTAATACTAGCACAGTACACCTCTCTCCTTTCAACAAGATTCGTCCTGATTCGAAATATTGCAGACGTGGCTTGTGGCTGTGTAAACATACCTTGTTTTCAAAACTTACATTTTACACAATTAAACTAACGAGAACATCAAAACATTAACTCTAGACCTAAGCACTGTTTGCACTGGTTACCCATGCGTAGGCAACTGATGTGTTGGCACCTCCTCTACTGGTGCATATTTCCACACTCTCCACTAAGCTATAATCAAGAACAATAGAAAAACGGCACACCCTATGGCTGAAATGCTCACTGTCAGTATTCGGTCTGTGCGATGCTGTTGTAACGTTCGAAGGTGTTCCAATACTTTATTAACACTGATAGATCCTTCCTGTGCATGAATTAAGGGTTGCAACGTTTCCAAAAACTCTGGATTTAACGTGGAGCTTAAATATGTCAGATTCTGCATTGATAATATCTCTAGAACCCTCTCCCACTACAAGTCAGTACAACATTGTACGACATCCTCAAAAATTCCCAATAGTGCAATCTGCCCCTATCGAAGTCTCTGAATTAGTCTCCCCCATACAATGACAAAACTAAAACAACAAACTAGAAAAACGCAACTATTGCCTGACCCACCAAAACACAAAAAAATACGCAAATTATCCCTTGATAGAAAGACACAAAATGAAACATGCCATCCAATATTACACATATAATAATTTACTCCCTCCGTGACCGTGACACATACAGAACGTTATGTCTCCACTGTTGTCCCTCCGCCACGACCTTCTCCTTCCGTTTGCTTTGCCTAGCCTCTGCAATTGGGTCACTTCCTTGCAATTGAGGTAATCCATCCACCATTCCTTTAAAAGGCTTTACTCTACTTACGTGGATAACGGATGTTTCTGTTGGCAGCTGCACTTTAACATTTACTGGCGAAGTCATCTCCACGACCTGGTATGGTCTGTGGTACTTCGCCAAGAATTTTTTCGTCTTTCCCTTAGGTGTATATGGATTCGTGATCAGTGCCCATTGACCTACCCTATACTGTGGTAAATGTCCCAACCGCTTGTTCTGTTCTTCCTGCCTTTTCAACGCTTTCGTATTGGCCTTCTGTACCCTCTTCGAGACTTCCTGTATTGTCCATGCAAATTTCCTCACTGCGCCCCCTTTAGCTCCCGGTTTCAGACATAGAACGTCAAACGATGATGCCATCTTTCTTCCATAGACCACCTCGAACAGTGACATTCCGACCCCCGAATGTATTTTGGTGTTATAACTCGATACCACATACGGAAGGTAAACGTTCCAGTTATCATGGTTTCCATTCACATAATAACTTAGCATTTTTGAAATTGTCTTATGTACTTGCTCCATTCTCTCATTCGCCTGCAGATGAAATGGACTGCTGCGTAATGTTTTAATTCTCAATAACTGATACAACTGTGACACTAATTCGGACATGAAGTTTGTTCCCTTATCCGTAATTATGGTATCAGGCACCCCAAACTTCAATAACCAGTTACTGACTAAAGCTTGTGCTACAGTACTTGCCTGTTCGTCTGGTATTGCGAACATGGCTAGAAACCGTGAAAAGTGGTCAATTATAGTTAAAGCGTAATGATACCCTACCGGTGTTTTGTTATATGGCCGCAGACATCTAGCCCGATAAACTCGAAAGGTTTCGAAGCCTCTGGTAACCATTGCAATGGAATTTTTCCTCGCGTCACATCCGCTCGCTGCGCACACGGTACACAATTTGCTACATATTGTTCAACATCCCTTCTTCGAGCGTGCCACCAAAATCGCTCTGCTACTTGTCTTCCCATTGCTCGATGACCCCCATGCCCTGAAAGCGCATGAGAATGGGCCAGCTTTGACTTCCTCTCTTAAACTCTTTGGTACCACTACCCGTGGTCCGCACCTGGTAACTCTACACAACAAATTTCCCTCCACAATGAAATGATGATTGAACTCTAAAACCCTGGCACTCCTCATCCTGTGCTTGTGCCCTTTGCCATTCTGCGAAACTCTCACCCATTACTTCTAATACGTCTAACTTGCAACTTAATGCATCTGAATTCCCGTGTTTCTTCCCTGGCTTATGAATTACTTCAAAGTCAAACTCACTTAATTTTAGAGCCCACTGTGTGAACCGACTAGAAGGATTCTTGAGTCCCAGTAACCATCTCAACGCTGCATCATCTGTCACTACCTTAAACTTCCTACCATAAAGGTAACAACGAAAATACGTTAGGCTACTCCATATATAACAGCCAACATCTCCTTTTCCATTGTGGAATAATTTCACTCTGCCCTATTTGACTGTCTGGAAGCATATGCCTCGGGATGTTCCTAACCTTTACCATTTGCCCCAGGACGCACCCTACTGCGCCATTTGAAGCTTCACATGATAAGATGAAGGCTTCTTCAAAATTCGGAAACACCAACACCGGGCCGGCCGGAGTGGCCGAGCGGTTCTAGGCGCTACAGTCTGGAACCGCGCGACTGCTACGGTCGCAGGTTCGAATCCTGCCTCGGGCATGGATGTGTGTGGTGTCCTTAGGTTAGTTAGGTTTAAGTAGTTCTAAGTTCTAGGGGACTGATGACCTCAGAAGTTAAGTCCCATAGTGGTCAGAGTCATTTTTTGAACCAACACCGGACCAGAAACTAATCTCATTTTTAATTTATCGAAAGCTTCCTGACATTCCTCGTCCATTGAAATTCAACCCCCTTCTTTAAAAGCTTTGTTAATGGATCGGCTATTTTAGCTAAATCCTTTACAAATTTACAATAATATCAACATAACCCAATATACGATTTTAATTGGTTCGTTGTACGTGGTAAAGGAAAATTTTGAACTGCCTCTGTTAACCGAGGATCAGTTTGAACCCCTTGTTCACTGATTACATGACCTAAATATTTGACCTGCGTCTGCACAAAATTACATGTTTCTAAACTTAATGTTAACCTTGCCGACCGCAGTCTTCTAAGGACTCCTTTTAAACGCGATACATGTTCTGGTATATCCTTCGAACATACTATAATGTCATCTAGGTAAACCATACATGTTTTTGGTTCAAAAATGGTTCAAATGGCTCTGAGCACTATGCGACTTAACTTCTGAGGTCATCAGTCGCCTAGAACTTAGAACTAATTAAACCTAACTAACCGAAGGACACCACACACATCCATGCCCGAGGCAGGATTCGAACCTGCGACCGTAGCGGACGCTCGGTTCCAGACTGTAGCGCCCAGAACCGCACGGCCACTCTGGCCGGCCATGATTTTGGTTTCAATCCCCTTAAAATCCCATCTAATAATCGCTGAAAAGTTGCTGGTGCATTCTTCAACCCGAACGGCATACGTATGTACTGATAGTGTCCCCCAGGAACAGTAAAAGCTGTCTTTGCCCTATCCTCTGGCGCTACTTCCAACTGTTGATATCCACTCCGTAAATCCATCGTCGTAAAATACTTACATTGTCCCAGATTATCCAATGTGTCCGTGATATTCGGAATCGGATATGTGGCCGAAATGGTTTTCGCATCCAGAAACCTATAATCACGACAAAACCTAAATTTCCTTGTACCATCCACCGGCTTCTTAGGTACAAGAACTACATTGCTTGAATACGGACTATCGCTATGCTCTATGATTCCATCCAGTAGCTTTTGTTCTATGAACATCTCTAGTAGCGGTTGCATATGACGTGCTACCCTGTATGGTTTCCTAAATACTGGTGTATTATCTTCCGTTGGTATGTGATGCTTCGTAATCAGTGTTACCGGTAACCACCCTCCGTTCCAAATAAATCGCTAAATGTCAATAACAATTCCTCCAACGTGACCCTGTCCTCTCACTGCAAATGTTGTAATTTTTGCCCTCAATTGCGCTGCATCGACCTCTTGCTTATGGCTCGCCTGTAGCTCCTCCCTATCGAGGTCATCTTCATCAAAAAAAACCAACGTGGTCAATAACAACCCTTTCGACAAGCTAAAATCGGCTGTGCTGAAGTTATCTATACTTACAGGAACCTTACAATCTCCTTCCACATAACTTGCGTGAGCTAAACTCCTCCGCACAAAACAGTGCGCATTATCCAACACCCTATTACTCGAGAGTGGCTCCACCATGTACAACGTCTCCTTTGGTAAGTCCGTATTAATCGAAACCCAGACTACCTTCCCTGTACCTGCCGGTATGTTATCCTGCTGTCGACCTTCAATGAATCCGTTCGCAGTTTAGCTGGCATCACCTTCGCGTTAAGTGCGCCTTGCGACATTCGTCCATTTGCAAACGTTTCCCCCACGCAAAACATTGTTCCACTGTTTGTTGCCAAAGATCTATCTTCGCACGATGTTTGTCAAGGGAGTCCAGTCCGAGAATCACCGAACACCCCTCACCAACACATGGTAGCACCTCTACCTGCTCACTAAGCTTAGTTCCTGCGATCAATAAATTGAAGTACTGTCGTACCCAATGACTCCACTTTATTATCCCCCACCCAACGTAAACTATAACGTGGCGGCTCAAGCCTTCTCCTGCTAACCAGGTCTAGACTAATGACAGACACGTGTGCCCCCGTGTCAACCAGAAACCTCTGTTCCCTTCCGTTCACCAAGCCTAATAAGCAGCAGTCCGTCTGTGCACCTACAAGCGCATTACCTAATTTCACTGCGACCACCCTCCGGCAGTTGAAGCAGCCCCGTTCTCGTTTAACGGCTGCTGTCGCCGAGGTTCCCCCCCCCCCCCCCCCCCCCCCTACTTTTACGCCTACAGTTCACTGCCCGGCGACCCATTTTCCCACATGAGTAACACCGCAAATGACGCTGACACTGCCTCCTAATATGCCCTACCTGCCCACAACCTAAACACTTAATTTCCGTTGCCAGAACTTTATCCTTCACCCTTTCCTTCGCCGCATAATCTACCTCTTTTAAGTATGCGGTAATCCTTAGAGCCGCCACGAGATAATTGGATTTTCCATTCTCACCTGACTTGACATCTCCGGCGGTACTCCCCGCAAAACACATCTAACGCCCTGTTCTCAGTTTCTTGTAGCAGCACTCTATTCGTCTCCCCATTCTGCGACAGTTCGAACGTTTGTGCATTCAGCTTTCGAATCCTGTCTGAGAAAACTTCCACAGTCTCATTTTCCCTCATAACTAACGCACTTAATTTTTCACGAAAAAACCTGGTACTATTCTGTTTTTGGTACCTCTGGCATACCCAGCCTCAAGTTCTGAAAACTTCCCCACATTGTTCAACGTTTCATGGTACAATATGTACGGCTCGGCATCCTCTATCAAGCGTAACTTCGCCACCCTCAACATTACAACATCCGATCTCAGCCGTAGTGATAATGTTATTAAGGAATACCGACACATCCTCCGTTGCTTTACCTGAAGAGGGGTTAATCAATGCCACGACTGCTGGGTCAAACGGTCTATGACACTCCACGACCTGTAATTTATTTTCACCCGACGTCCCTTCCCCTACTCACAATGCCTCAAATCTCCCTGCTGATTCTTCATATTTTTCTTTGTCACTTATCGTCGCCTCTGACAATACCCGAATTTGCTCTGATAGAGTGGCTAAAGCTTTCGCTGTAGTCCCTGCCGCAGCCTCCGCTGCTTGCCGTGTTTCCACCATTCTTGCTTATAGCTCCACTGTTGCCATTAATTTCACTCTGCTACTCCTTAAACTTAGTTCTTGCGGCGAATCGTCGCCCATCTACATTCTAAACAACTGCGCGCCAAATGACCAAATCTCTTACAAATAAAACATTTCTTTGGCACCCACTTTGTAAACGGTAATCCGTGGCCTGACAGGTTACAAAAATTACATCGCTTAGGCGCTATGTTAACATGTCTCCCATTTCCCCTGAATCCAGATAAATCTGCAGGCCCCTCCGGCCTTACAAAAGACACCCTTAAAAAGTCCATCCTAATTAACAAAATAATGACACATAAACCATCAATCAAACGTCACTCACCCCTCCACATCGTGCTCGTGTGCAGGTGAACAGTCCTGCTTTCCTCCCTATACTGGTATGGACGAATACCTCCTGAACGACAAGACGTTGCAAGAAGTGCACGACCAGCCGTCACGAACGCAACCTAACACCTCAACTACCCCACTACACAGACACACCTCAACGCTACTTGCTCGACATGCGATGTGGGAGTGGAAATCCAGCGTTGTAACCGGCACCACTTCTGACTCCACTGTTGCGGGGTCGGAGGGTCGAACCCGAAACTCCATATGGCGGAACTGAAGCCGGGACCCACCGTATTTCGTGAGGAAGCCGAGGAAGTTCTAGAGCGTCAAGGGGCGGTAAATACAAACATGACACACATATCAGGCGAAGTAAAAACTTTGCACACAGAACTCAATAATCTGGATACGAAGTTCACACAGCAGATTTCGCAAATCTCCACGGAAGTGGACAGGAAAATTAACGAACAAGTACAGTCTTCAGTTCACGCTATGAGTGAGAAAGTAAAAGGCACAGTGGAAGAAAAATTTGGAACACACACACGCACGTATGGACAGGAGCTACCCGGAATCAGGGAAACTCTGGATAATTTACAGGTAATGAAGAAGAATGCGCAGGTTAACACAGATAATGTACAATCAGAAGTAGCGAAGCTGCATTCGTTCTGTGACGACTTACCATAAAATAAAGAAAAAATCACAGTGGAGATATGATTACTTAAGTTAGAACATAAAAGAATCAACTCATTGTGCAACTTTACGAAACAGTAAAGGATAATACAAAAGATGAAAACACAACGTATGCAGAAAAATGCGTACGCGAACAGCGTACTTATGTGGAAGTGGCAAAGGAAGGGATGGGGGACAAGAAAGAACAAATATGTGGTAGGACACACAGAAGGCGACACCCTTTTGTGGGCTACAGAGATGTCGGAACTCTGTGAGACATATGATCAATTTGAGAATGCATTTTTAGATAAATACTTGTCAATACCTATACAGGAGAGATTAAGGTATTTAACCCATTATCATATCATCCAGAAGTCGGGGGGCTAAGGAATTATTTTGAAACGTATGCGCAGTAGGATGGTCCTGCAAGACAAGAAAAGGAAACGCAAATATTCAGAATAAATAAAAGATTCCTTCTAATTTACATATTAGTATGTAAGATGGTGCCTGTCATGAAGTCCATATATAAAATTTAAATGTGAATTGTGTATTTACTTGTTAACTTTATTATTGTCAGTATCTGTGTCTATGTAAAATGAATGTACTATTTTTTATGTGTTGTTGTGAAGATAAAAATGTGCAGCAGGTCGGTCCTACAAGACAAGAAAAGAAAATGCAAATATTCAGAATAAATCCAAGATTACTTCTGATTTACATGTTAGTGTATAAGATGGTGCATGACACAGAGTCCATATATATGAAATTTGAATGTGACTTGTACATTTATTTGTCAACTTTATTATTGTCAATGCCTATGTAAAGTGTATGTACTATTGTCAGTTTTATGTACAATTTTATTCTTGAAGGAGAACCATTTGTGTATGTCTGTGAAGTGCAATGCGATGAACGAGTAAAATACTCGCATGTGTGTAGTGATACGAAAATAGTAAGGCTTGATAATAGTGAAAATAACGGCTGAGTCATGGTAAGAGTAAACGCTATAGTCTAGCAAAGTGCATACAGTGATGCGACAGAGAAAGCAGAGGAAATCCGTATAATCACTAACTGATGTGTGTGGACCGCCGAACTACAATGCACAACGGAAGATAATGCCGAGTCCTGCAGTGCGCCCTTACCTTCAATTTCACTGGCCGAAAACTTCGACCAGGTGCGAGATGGCGTATTCGTGTTCTTCGGTTGAGCGTTGGAGCTGAATCCGTCGTATACTGTCTCCGGACTGGAGGGCATACACAGCAACGACTTCATAAGCCTAGAGCGACATTACAATGGATGCGTGGGCAGTACTGGTGCTCACGTGGCGCTTGAGTCGCTGCGACGGGCGCGTTAAACAACGAGCTGTTGCTGGCAATAAGTACAGCGAACAATGAGATAGCGTGTGCCGAAAGAGCATCTTCTCAGAATTGCCAACGAACCCATGGCAAATGAGTAAAACAATTTTTAAAACATGGTGAAAGGACAGTTTAAGAAATTCGAATTTCTTTCCCTGTTCACACCATACAGCTTAACAAATGTAAGGATAAATAACAAACTAAGACGGTAGCACAACATGGACGTGCAATTAAGTAATATAAACATATGTGAATGTATTTACGTCTATGAATTTGAAATGGACAAAGAAATTAAGCTTTGTAGATAAACTTGTAGCCTAGTAGTATAAGGCAGTTAAAACACCATTGACGTGCACTCACTGAGGAAACTATGAGCCCCAATGTAAATAAGGCTACTACATACTGTCTCCCTAAATAAAGAGACTTATTTCTGACAGTATACAGTAGGGGGCATTTGTGATGTACCTTTTGTATTTCTCGTTCTTATGTCTTCGATTTCTTCAAAGGCAAAGAGAAAAGGTGAAGCGGTAGCCGAGTGTAGAGCCTGCGCCTACCGTCATGTATTTTTGATTTTCAAGTGTTTTAAAAAAATATGTTTTTCCTGTTCCTCGGTAAGAGGAGGGACTCGCTTTCTGCTAATGAACGAAGGTAGGCACACGCTAATTTAGAGCGTAATCAGTAGTAGCCATTTTAGGTTGAGAGAATAAGTAAAAAAGTCTGTATTTTTGAGGTGTGTAGAAGAAGTAATACATTCATATTTCACCAGTGAAAAATTGAGTTATTATTCCAAGTAGTACTGTAATATAGAAGAATTCAAGAAGCCCACCTGTGTACTTCGGAGCTAATACGAAGATCCAATTACAAAAGGAATGATGGACACGGTCAAGAGTTTATAGGTGGATACGGCGATCGGACGTAGTATTATTAATTGGTAAACATAAATCTACAACATTAGAAAGACTATATCGCCCATGCAGAACTAATATGAACCTATTTACAGGCATAGCCCAGCTTATAGTACTTGTCTGAGAGCTGAAAAATTAATCTCATTATTTCCATATATCTGAACATTTGTTATTATTATTATGTTTTTTTATTATATTATACCACCCCTCTGGCCTCCTCCACCTCACCTTTCTCTGCTCATCTCCTCCCCGCCCCTCTTTGTCCATCTCCTCTACTCAGCCATCCGTCGATTTCCTCCTCCCCCATCTGCCCAAATCTTCTCCTCGTCCCTCAGCATACACCTACTTCTCCTTCCTTCTCTGTCCATCTTTCCCTCCACCTTTCTTTTTATCGATCTTTTCCCACCCTCTCTGTCCATCCACATCTCCTTGATCTCTCCCTATACTTTCTCCACACCCATTCTCTTCATATCTCCTCCTCTCCTATTAATCTCCGCCTCCCTCCTGTCTCTTTGTCCAACTCCACCTGCCTCCATCTATCTCTCCATTTCCTCCTTCCCTTTATCCCTATCCATTTCCTACTGCTCCCTCTCGCTATCTTCCTGCTCCTGCTCCTCTTCCTTCTCCCCATATCTCCCGATTCCTCTCCTTCTGCCCTCTCTCCCTATTATAATAAAACTGTTTATGATGAGATAAATGTACTAACCGATCTTGGATCATATGCAATGACCGATTCCCAAATTGAGGAGACGAAACCCAGAAATCCACTACCATATAGTTATATGAAAATGTATGAACATCAACATATATAAGCACTTTACGTAATTACTATGATTATTATGGACTTCTTAAAACGATAAGTAATGATATAAATTATTTGTACTTTATTTTTGTAACATATGTTCCAAAGATGATTTTGGATGAATAGATCAATATATGATAGTATTTTCTTTGTTACATGGTGTTATAGGTAATTTCTTTCTTCTGGTACAGTACGATTTTGGAGTGCAGCTGGGTTCATGCACGTAACAAATGTGCTGCCACAGCTCGCAGCATACAGTAGTTCCAAGGCAGTTGCATGTGTGAACTCACAGTTTATAGTGGTGCAACTGAAGGGACACAACTTTTGTCATGGCACAAAAAGTTCAACTTGGCTGTACTTTGTTGTGCCACTTTCTTTCCACAACTGCTCCCTTGTGTCTTTATTATGAAACACGGGAATTCTGTGACAGTTATCGTGGAGTAAATGCTGCTGTACTCCATTCGATTTCAGGATGTTTTCATTTTATTACCGAAGAAAGTGAGAAAAATGGTCGGCAGGTGCACTTTCACAGCTTCTAGAACTACAAGAACAACAACCTATGTTTGATTTTCTGTCAGTGTGTGTGTGTGTGTGTGTGTGTGTGTGTGTGTGTGTGTGTGCCACGATGTTAAAAGATGTTTAGACGAACAAATAAAGCTGAAAATGTAACGAAAAAGAAGCAGTACGAGTAAGCAAACAGGCATCTTTTTCGGAGTTCCACCTTCATTTGCTATTGTTACAAATGAGTAGCCCAGTTGCAAAAGCAGCAAAGTCAGTTTTAGAAGATTGTTGAGAAAAGCCAAAAAACGTAGCCTTGCGGTCATAGCAATATTACAGCGGTGGTTGACGACTCAAAAAAAAAAAAAAAAAAAAAAAAAAAAAAAAAAAAAAAAAAAATGATCAAATCATAAGTGTATCTATAATCCTCCTACATTAACCCCTTATTAGTATTTTTATGTAAAAATTTGTACTTAGCCCGTTCAGCAACCTAATGGGCCAGTTAGCCGCTTCGGCAACCGCTTCAGCGGCCATGATAGAATGCAGTCGGTTGCAAAACCGCCCAAAAAATTAATTCCGGTGTTTCAATGTCGGTAAGAATGGCAGACTACAGTAGTATGTTAAAATAATGCGAAAGGAAGAAAATTAAACGATCACAATGCTGAAATTTGTCTCGAAATTTGGTAGAAAATCCGAAGAAATTCTGGTCGTATGTAAAGTACACAAGCGGCAAGACGCAGTCAATACCCTCGCTGCGCAGTGCCAATGGTGCTGTTACCGAGGACTGTGCCGCTAAAGCGGAGTTATTGAACTCAGTTTTCCGAAATTCCTTCACCAGGGAAGACGAATGGAATATTCCAGAATTTGAAACACGAGCAGCTGCTAACATGAGTTTCTTAGAAGTAGATACCTTAGGGGTTGCGAAGCAACTCAAATCGCTTGATACGGGCAAGTCTTCAGGTCCAGATTGTATACCGATTAGATTCCTTTCAGATTACGCTGATACAATAGCTCCCTACTTAGCAATCATATACAACCGCTCGCTCATCGATAGATCTGTACCTACAGATTGGAAAATTGTGCAGGTCGCACCAGTGTTTAAGAAGGGTAGCAGGAGTAATCCATCGAACTACAGACCTGTATCATTACGTCGGTTTGCAGTAGGGTTTTGGAGTATATACTGTATTCAAACATTATGAATCACCTCGAAGGGAACGACCTATTGATACGTAATCAGCATGGTTTCAGAAAACATCGTTCTTGTGCAACGCAGCTAGCTCTTTATTCGAACGAAGTAATAGCCGTTATGGACAGGGGATCTCAAGTTGATTCCGTATTTCTAGATTTCCGGAAAGCTTTTGACACCGTTCCTCACAAGCGACTTCTAATCAAGCTGCGGGCCTATGGGGTATCGTCTCAGTTGTGCAACTGGATTCGTGATTTCCTGTCTGGAAGGTCGCAGTTCGTAGTAATAGACGGCAAATCATCGAGTAAAACTTAAGTGATATCAGGTGTTCCCCAGGGAAGCGTCCTGGGACCTCTGCTGTTCCTGATCTATATAAATGACCTGTATGACAATCTGAGCAGTTCTCTTAGGTTGTTCGCAGATGATGCTGTAATTCCCCGTCTAGTAAGGTCATCCGAAGACCAGTATCAGTTGCAAAGTGATTTAGAAAAGATTGCTGTATGGTGTGGCAGGTGGCAGTTAACGCTAAATAACGAAAAGTGTGAGGTGATCCACATGAGTTCCAAAAGAAATTCGTTGGAATTGGATTACTCGATAAATAGTACAATTCTCAAGGCTGTCAATTCAACTAAGTACCTGGGTGTTAAAATTACAAACAACTTCAGTTGGGAAGACCACATAGATAATATTGTGGGGAAGGCGAGCCAAAGGTTGCGTTTCGTCGGCAGGACACTTAGAAGATGCAACAAGTCCACTAAAGAGACAGCTTCCACTACACTCGTTCGTCCTTTGTTAGAATATTGATGCGCGGTGTGGGATCCTTACCAGGTGGGATTGACAGAGGACACCGAAAGGGTGCAAAAAAGGGCAGCTCGTTTTGTATTATCACGTAATAGGGGAGAGAGTGTGGCAGATATGATATGCGAGTTGGGATGGAAGTCATTAAAGCAAATACGTTTTTCGTTGCGGCGGGATCTATTTACGAAATTTCAGTCACCAACTTTCTCTTCTGAATGCGAAAATATTTTGTTGAGCCCAACCTGCATAGGTAGGAATGATCATCAAAATAAAATTAGAGAAATCAGAGCTCGAACAGAAAGGTTTAGGTGTTCGTTTTTCCCACGAGCTGTTCGGGAGTGGAATGGTGGAGACATAGTATGATTGTGGTTCGATGAACCCTCTGCCAAGCACTTAAATGTGAATTGCAGAGTAATCATGTAGATGTAGATGTAGATGAAATACTATTTTATTTTCAATATTTAAAAAGACTGAAACCTTTACATAAAAAACTAAACATGAACTACTACAAGGTACAATATTAATATTACTTAGATTTCATCACTGAATGCAGTCTTAACACCTGTTATAAAAGTGAGAAATCTTTGGAAACAAATATTGGGAAAATGAAATATTGCAAAGAAACAATCACAGGGTAAATCGAAACAGAACTTTTAAGCTATGTTCGGGGAATCGTCGTCATCTAAGAGCTCAAAATCAAGTCCTTCATCCTCACTTTTTTGACATTTGTCTGTTTTCATGATCTTCTGCTGCTCAAAAACATCAGTTTAGAATTTTAACTTTTCCTCCTGGGGCCATGTCTCTCCCCAGTGTAGTTCTAAGAGCTGGTAACGTCCATAGTTTTTGCTTTTTTCGGTGGGACGCCTTTTGGAATCCCCTGACGAAGAGTTTCTTTCATGATATGTTTGCCTCTTTAAATAATAGGTTTCGGGTCTCCACTTTCAAAATTGAAGAATGCTTCTCCTTGCTGTCTTTGGTATAATTCTCTTCGATTTTTGAAACTGGAAGTGCCAGGATCCAGGAGCTTTGATGACGTCAGTGACGATCTACTTCCAGTCTCTCACTTTGCAGTTGTCCAACCCCAAATGCACCACTGTTGCGAATTTTTCCATTATGCCGACGTACACTGCAGGGTTTTCGATTACGCTCAATTTTGAAAATTTTGTCTCTATGTTTCCAAAAACTCTATCAGGGGTATAAAAGAATGACTGACGATCGGGAACCACACTTCAATGCTCTCTACGTGTACTGGAGCAGCGTACAGGAACTAGTGCATCAACATACCAGTCATTGTTGTATTCTTGTTTTGTCCACAGCATCCACCCAAAAAGAGGCATAGTTTGGTGACACCATGCAAATTGGTGTTAAGCCGTTGATGATGAAGAGGTGAAGTAATCTGATTCGACCCCTTTGCAAATTCGTTCTCCAGCCAAACCTACGAGGTCACATTGTCATTCGTCTGACTGCTCGTAGAGGAATCTCGGCAAACCGTGAAATTATTTAAGTACATCTGTCTGTAATAATAAGCCGCCTGATCTGGGACTTTAGGAAGGACTAAATTTTTCTGGCAGTCATAACTTAAAATTAGTTGACCTTCGATGTCTTCCTTCAGTCTTTCATAAAAAAATAGCACTCCAAACTTTGTGAGGTAAGCTGATGTTCCAATTTTTTTTCTTTTACATTGGCCAATTTTCCAATTGACAATGTAGCAGTTTTCCTCTAGAATGGTGACTTTTGATCGGCTTGAATTGTTCAGTGAGTCTGACAACTGCATTTTCCCTATATTCTTACAACTTCGTTCTTCTGTCACCTACTCTTCTTTCAGCGGTAACATGCTGTCG
Organism: Schistocerca americana; assembly: GCF_021461395.2. Classification (NCBI taxonomy): domain Eukaryota; kingdom Metazoa; phylum Arthropoda; class Insecta; order Orthoptera; family Acrididae; genus Schistocerca; species Schistocerca americana. The sequence goes on along the minus strand of NC_060122.1, from coordinate 469,845,210 downwards.
AATGTAGTTGCTCTGCCATTATCGGTTATTTTGTTCTTAAAATTTTTGATGGATCCGCTTTACGTCCTGCAATGTTAACAGTTTGGCATCTGTGGAAACCCTTTCGGTTAGTACCTACACATAAATGAAAAAAAAAATTTTAAACCAGCTGATAGTAGTTTTATGTCAATTCAATCAGAAGTTCCGCATTTCTGTTTCCAAATACGTTGAATTTACAAGAATGTGTTCCAGAAAAGGTTAGGTAATGTTGCTAGGTCATTAATTCCAAAAACATTATACCTGTAATAGCTGAATATTACTATAAGCAGTGGTCTCCCTTACCTCTTCCTTTACTCGACATTCCGTTTCCATTGCTGTACATTCCATCTTCTCTTCCTAGAAACAGAGTTTCTCGTGGCATCTTCACTCTCATCATTAACGCTAATCTCAGCTCTATTGTCGTCGGATTTGTCGAAATGTACTTCACTAGTAGAAATTTCCTCTTCATTATCCTTGTCGATTTCAACTGTGCTACAATAAAACTGCCTACAAAGTCGTTTTAACCCTGGGGTGGGAGCGTGGGGTACACCTGTCCCCCAGCGGTTTTACATTGGATTATTTCCGTTACGTTTAAAGTTCCCACGCTCAGCACCTTTCAAATCGGTGCATTGTTGAAGATCCGTTTACAGTTAACGTTAGTTGAAAAACTAAACACAGAGCAGCAGGACGCTGAAGTGATTTGAGGTACAATTGTCCACCACGCACCTATCTACGTAACAATTTCTTAAGGTAGGTGTTTTCCTTTTTTTAAACATTTTTCATACTAATTTCGTTGTAAGTACAACATTTAAAATTTTTATTAATCTGAATAAAATAACTATGTTAACTAAAGTGATTACTTACGCAGTCTTCAACATGTACTAAATTTACAGAAACTGATACTCATAAGTATGTTTTTATTTTAGTGATGTCAGATTCAAAGAGAAGAAGAGTGGATGTGTCGTCCGACCCTGAAGGGTGGATGAGGTGGCTCGAAGAAGATGCAGAGAGTGATATAAATGATGTAGACCTATTTGATTTTGAAGAATCTGATTCAAATGAAGATGGATCGACGAATGGAAAGCGATCATGATACTGGACAATCTGCAGATGAATACGATAATAAGAACTGTGAGTCTAGTATTTCCTATTATCTTGGGAAGAACAGTAAAACAAAATGGTCTAAGTCTTTTCCTAAAAGAAACGTGAGAACAAGGTCAGAGAATATAATAACTCGTCTACCTGGCCCCAAGATGCAAGCATCAGCAGTACTTTCAGAAAGTTATTAGATCTTTTCTTAGACAGTAGCGTTTACAAAATTATAGTTAACTGCACAAATATTTATGTAAGAAATTTGAAAAACAAATTTCAGAGACATAGAGATGCTAGTAGACTCACTGATGAGACTGAAATAAGAGCACTTTTCGGTATACTCTACCTGATAGGAACGCTAAGAAGTTCTTGAAAAAACACTGTATTACGGCGAGGTGCACGTGTTCTACTGAGCATAAATTCAACGGTTACACCACAATTCCAGAGAAGGTTCCAAAGGACGTTGCTACAAATGTGGAAGGCAGAAAGACAAGTCAACTAGAAAATGATGTCATAATTGTAAAAGGTGGACGTGTTCGCCTCATTTGCAAAGCGTATGCGTTAACTGTCTCTGAAATAAATTATTGAAATGCTTTTTTGGATATTTGTGTTTTATTTCAATCGCTATAAACATACAAACATAGAAAAAGCAACTAAAGAACATTTGATAATCATTGCAATGAGTAATTAAGAAAAACAAATGGGGGACAGGAGTCCCCCACACGCCTTAACCCTGTAATGATACAGCACGCGCCTACTGCAGGATTAAAATACACAGCGCAAAGAGTGTGCTGGTATGTATAACACAAATAGCCTAATACATGACCAAGAACCAAGATCTTGTCACCACCTCCATCTAGATAGAAAGAACAAGGCAAAGACACAAAGAAGTATATTTTATAATTGGATAAAACTGTGTAACAAATTACCACAGGAAATTAAAGAAATAAATTAGCCCCTCCCTTTCAGACAAAAGCTTAAAATCTTCTTAGTAAGTAAAAGTTGTTATACTGTAAAAGAATATTTACCATAGATATAGATTATTAGCAACATATGACATTATCACCAAAATATGATGTAATTATAAATGTGTGTGTGACTAGTTATAAAAACTACACAAAATATGAGAAATCTGTTTCATTGTAAATGTAAATGTGTGCTCATGTATTATAAACTGACAACATCCATACAATAAATATTGTTCCACGGATGAATAAATAAATAAATAAATAGGTCTTTTTATCAGATAGCAATGCATTTCTCGCACGTTCCTTCCTACAATGTAACAGCAGAAGGAAAATCATATGAGAACCTACCCAATACTGCCAACCCAAATATTTTTGTCACATGTGGCTAAAAATCGGAACCTTTAAAAAGTGTTACGTTTGACAAGACGATATGTTCGGTTCTGCAACAGTACCCTTTATTGGCAGCCACTATCCCGTTAATACTCTGCCTCTTTTGCAAGCGAATAGGATTTGGCCACTTTTGCAACCTAAAGCCCGGTCCACACGCAACGATCTGTCTGCGCAGATGTCTGCACATGCAAAAAATTGTTGCAAATGTGGTGTGTTCCATAGAGTAAATATCTCTGGAGTGATCATTCACATGCGCAGAACAGATTTTGTGATGTCAACATACATTGCTGGTCTGGTCACGTGTTTCGGGACGTCGTGTGTTTGTCCATATAGCGCCCTGTGTATTTAGGATGTCACTACATCCCTAGTACGGACGGATTCTTTTCGTACGTGTCGTCGATTATTTATATATGTTGCCCAGACATTTTAACAGAATCCATTTGATACCGGGAATAAACGACCTACGTAACTTTTAAGGGCAAATGATATTGCATTCTGCTTCTTTGCGGTAGGTGTCACAGTTGAGATGCACTCGATTTTTGGTAGTTTTCGGTATGATACAGCACTTTATAGTATTACAGAGCCTGACGTTCATTTTTGCAGTGATAGTCTTGCATAACGGCTTGACAGTACGCTAGTACTTTTGCTAGTGTCCGAAAAACACCGAATTTGCCGCACATTTGGGATTATATCCATGCTAATTCGTCCTTTTTTCTGCTATTTCTGCGTACTTATTTTCTCGTTTGTTCGACCTAAAACACAATTTTTCTTACTGGTGACACTTTGAAGTGTTTATTTAACGCATTTACGTACTTGCTCCCAGTTTATTAAATAAATAGTAGACTGAGTAAGAAGGGGGAGAAAAGACGTTCGGAGAATAAATGTACTGTAAAGCAAATACAGTTGGTCATGTAACAGTCAACCCATATAACACCAATAAGGGAAGTGGAAAGTGACACAAATGAAAGAGTTTGGGAACATGTTTACTAATATTTTACGCTTCTTAATCAAATGGCGAAGAAAATAAATTGAAGGCAAAATACACCAAAGAAGATGAATGTGTACTTTGATTAGCTACACTATTGTGTTTTTTATTTGATTTGTGCAGAAAATGTATTTAAGCTGAATGCAGAAATTGGTAGTAGGTGCTATGGAAAATTAAAAATAGTTGGCATAGCATCTATCTTCAGCCACATACGTCCAAATTTTTCTCTGTCTAAACATTCCTCTTCAAAGTGTTTTGAACATACTTTGGAATATTTTGTGGGGACAATATTACTACTCCTTATTTTCTGGAGCCACATCTTTACTCGTTGTTCATCCTTCGGGAAACCAAAATATAAATCACACATAATCATTCTCCATGTCCTAGACACATTTAACATGGCCTCCTACTGTAACTTTATAGTAAACAAAAAGGTTTGGACACACATATTATACGAAGACAATAACAGACTCCCACTCTATTGAATTTATCTTTCTCCCGTCTTTCAAATCCGTATACATAATCGGCAAGTCACAGATAAATGTATGGAGGATTGTATTTGCTGAAACAACTAACCATTCCCTTTCCTGTTCCACTAACAAATTTATGAGAGGAAGCGGTTGTTTGTAAGCTTTTGTACGAGTCGTAATATCTATTATATAGTCATAAAATCGTAGAAAAAAAGGTCTACAGAATCAAGACTTAATTATAATGCGTCTCGAAATTTTCAAACATAGTAGGGCCTACCCATGAAAAGTTACTATCCCTCCTTTCACATATTTTTCTTTGCATCCGTAGCAACAACAGTAATTCACCATCGCTATTACACTATCAACAAACGGTGAAATCACAACAAAACCTCTTGATATAAACTTCATACTCTGCGGAAGGCACACACGCACAGCGAAGTCCCGAAAACACGTGACAATCCTGGTTTAATGTTGACAACATGCGCATAACCCAATGCTCACTCCACAGACATTTACTCAATGGTGTGTTCACACAACACAAACCCCAATCTACTACTCGCCCGCCATCTGTCGGTGTAGAAAAGAAATATCAGTGGCAAGCGACTACGCTCCCCGTAAACATCAAAAATTTAATTTAGTTATTTTGAAATATAGAAATGGAGGAAGTTCTGTTGTGGTCTGTGTACGCAACTTGTGTTGCAAAAAACATTCAGACCAACCACAGGAAACAGAGAAAGCGGTCAAAATGGTGTCGACAGTGCCTGCTAAAGCGAAAGCAGCTTTCTCACGTACATTTACTGCGAGAGTTGCAGGGCGAACGGAGGATGCTAAGTTCACCGGACTTGGATACGATGTGACGTCATTATGACGTATACACGCTACATCGAAAACGATACAAACCGTATATCGACTATTCGACTTTTGTGAACTTTCGAGAGGTTGTGACAGGGTAGCACTGTGCTCTGCGCCATTCGTTTAAATGTGTTTTACGTTCCTTGCGTTTAAATCGTGTATTGTACTGTGTTTGTGTCCTGTGTGTTGTTTTTCGTTTGCTCGTCTCTAATTATGTGTTCAGCATTCGAGAGACTAATAAGAGAAAAGCTGAAAGAGTTCAACATCGATGACGACGGGCAATTGCGTGGTTATTGTGAATCTCAAGCAAAAATTGATGTACTTCTGACCCAGCTGAAGTGCGTCGGTTATTCGTACTCGGTGAGAAGAAGCACTCAGCAGCCAAAATCTTTAGATGCGTCAAGACACTAACCTTTGGTTAAGATTACACTGAGAAATCCACTTCCCCTCGTATTTCATCTCCGGTCGACGATTTTTCTTCAACAATGCCTCATATTTTTCTTTTTAAGTTCGAAATTCAATCATTCTACACACCAGTCATTACTGGACACTAAGGTACCTGTCTCTGCGGTCCCAGTGTAAAATTACTTGGAATTATGGTTGATAAAAGACTATCTTGGAATGGACATATAAATTACTTAGCTAACAAACTTGCACGCGTTCTCTTTCAGCTATATAAATTAAGGAAAAAAAGTCAGCAAGAGTATGCTGCTACACTCTAATATGTACTGACAAGACCAATGGTATGAAACCATACTAAAATATTGATAATAAATAAATATTATTTTCGGCGTAAGCGTTCAATACAACAATCACACAATCTAATCGGGTTGGGACATAAGAAGACTTCACTTTTTTACGAAACGTGTTGTCTGTGGTGTTTTCAAGGGCATGGTCAGGAATATCTCTATTAATGTCCAGCTCTTTTACTTTTATTTTGGCGAAATACATATACGCTGCCACACTGAGCTGTTATCAGAATCGCACGTGTCAAAACAAACCACTAGCTGACGACAGTTTAGAATCTCGAACGTTCGTAAAAGTCGATAGGTGTGTTAATCGACTAAAGCGTATATACGTCATAATGACGTCACATCACATCCAGGTTGGGAGAACTTAGCATCCTCCCAGGGCGAACCCGTTTTGTTTTACATTATCTCGTGTTCCATTTCCTGGCACATTGAAACTCCAATTTCATCTTTAATTGTACTCCTGCTTGGTCTTGGAGTTTCTTGATCACTAAGAAAGCCAAACAGATCAAAATACGATAACGTTGGCTGGTACACTTGAGCTACTCTTACACCAGATCTTCTAGATTTCTGAACTTTAGATAACTCTTTTCGGTAAACAGTTCACTGACAGACTTAATTTACTTGACTTGCCTTCATGAACTCATCCTTCAGGACAGCATAAATACCGTCACATGTGTTAGGTCCGTTCATGAGGAGAAATAGCCCTTCTCATACAAGTATTTTTTTCTCATAATATGAGGGGTTACAAGCTTTAAGAGATAATTATAAGTTTCGACATCCATCCGCAAATACACTCCTGGAAATTGAAATAAGAACACCGTGAATTCATCGTCCCAGGAAGGGGAAACTTTATTGACACATTCCTGGGGTCAGATACATCACATGATCACACTGACAAAACCACAGGCACATAGACACAGGCAACAGAGCATGCACAATGTCGGCACTAGTACAGTGTATATCCACCTTTCGCAGCAATGCAGGCTGCTATTCTCCCATGGAGACGATCGTAGAGATGCTGGATGTAGTCCTGTGGAATGGCTTGCCATGCCATTTCCACCTGGCGCCTCAGTTGGACCAGCGTTCATGCTGGACGTGCAGACCGCGTGAGACGACGCTTCATCCAGTCCCAAACATGTTCAATGGGGGACAGATCCGGAGATCTTGCTGGCCAGGGTAGTTGACTTACACCTTCTAGAGCACGTTGGGTGGCACGGGATACATGCGGACGTGCATTGTCCTGTTGGAACAGCAAGTTCCCTTGCCGGTCTAGGAATGGTAGAACGATGGGTTCGATGACGGTTTGGATGCACCGTGCACTATTCAGTGTCCCCTCGACGATCACCAGTGGTGTACGGCCAGTGTAGGAGATCGCTTCCCACACCATGATGCCGGGTGTTGGCCCTGTGTGCCTCGGTCGTATGCAGTCCTGACTGTGGCGCTCACCTGCACGGCGCCAAACACGCATACAACCATCATTGGCACCAAGGCAGAAGCGACTCTCATCTCTGAAGACGACACGTCTCCATTCGTCCCTCCATTCACGCCTGTCGCGACACCACTGGAGGCGGGCTGCACAATGTTGGGGCGTGAGCGGAAGACGGCCTAACGGTGTGCAGGACCATAGCCCAGCTTCATGGAGACGGTTGCGAATGGTCCTCGCCGATACCCCAGGAGCAACAGTGTCCCTAATTTGCTGGGAAGTGGCAGTGCGGTCCCCTACGGCACTGTGTAGGATCCTACGGTCTTGGTGTGCATCCGTGCATCGCTGCGGTCCGGTCCCAGGTCGACGGGCACGTGCACCTTCCGCCGACCACTGGCGACAACATCAATGTACTGTGGAGACCTCACGCCCCACGTGTTGAGCAATTCGGCGGTACGTCCACCCGGCCTCCCGCATGCCCACTATACGCCCTCGCTCAAAGTCTGTCAACTGCACATACGGTTCACGTCCACGCTGTCGCGGCATGCTACCAGTGTTAAAGACTGCGATGGAGCTCCGTATGCCATGGCAAACTGGCTGAAACTGACGGCGGCGGTGCACAAATGCTGCGCAGCTAGCGCCATTCGACGGCCAACACCGCGGTTCCTGGTGTGTCCGCTGTGCCGTGCGTGTGATCATTGCTTGTACAGCCCTCTCGCAGTGTCTGGAGCAAGTATGGTGGGTCTGACACACCGGTGTCAATGTGTTGTTTTTTCCATTTCCAGGAGTGTAATTTCCCCAGTTCGCAACGAATTTTTTTATTTTTTATTACCGTTTCTCTGTTTGCCGAGGCGTCAACTGCCCGCAATTTTTCAATTACAGCATTGTATGCTGCTGTCTTTTTGTCTCGGTCACTATATTCTGTACTTTTAATCTTCCACGAACATGGGTGGTTTCTATATATTTCAATGAATTCACTTACAAACTCTCGAGAACACTGACGAGTATCAGCCATTTTAATGCCCTGTGCACACAAATACAAACACTAGACTGAGCAAACAGCTGTTTCGCGCCAGATTTGCGGCGATCTCCTGTCCACACGCTCCAACTTGTCTGCGCAGATGTGGTTTGAACCCACAGATTTGAGAGGTTTCGTTCAAACCTCCAGCTCCAACTTCTAGGTTTGCACACACCTCAGATTGGTGCAAATCTTCTGTCCACACGCAACGATCTGTCTGCGCAGATGTGATGTGCGCAGACAGATCGTTGCGTGTGGGCGGGCCTTAAAACATAAGATCCGTTTTTGAAGCCTGATCGATACATTATTACATAGACCGGAAAATCTGTACAAAAAAGTGCCTCTAACTCAATTTACGATTTTTGGTCACATAGCCGCTTTTGCAACTGCGCTTCTCAAGTACAGTAAAAGTGGCATTAAATGGATTATGAAAGCATACTTTTCACATCACTTCCTTATCTTTTTGGTTATCCGAAATCCAGCAGCAAAAAACAAATTAATTAACGGGACCAAATGTGTCATATTACTAGAGCAAATATGCATTTAAGAACAGAAAAACGGTCCAAATTGCCTTCCTCATGCTATGTTATTCATGTAAGCAGTGTAAATTTTAATATTTAAAAACAGTTGTTGCTGGCACACAAGAGAAATAATGATCAAGAAGCAATCGTAAACGGTAGTCTGGTAATGTTTTGGGCTACTTAAAATGGTGACAGGCACTGCCCACTCTAGCTTCAAGACAACATATAGCACAACTCCGAAGTAGAATATCCCTTTTTTTTTACCTCCATGACTAACCCCTCTCTTGTTCTGAACAAGGTGGCGATGCCTGGGAAACTCCCTGCCCTTCCAATAATGAGAGGCTGGGAATTACTTGGAAATAGGTCTATCAAATTGATTGATTGGTCTGTATGTTAAAGTTTTTCCTTGCATACTATTGTTGAATACGAAGACTGGTAAATGCGGTGGGGAATTTCGGGATTCGATCCTGTAACTGTCCAGTTTCCAAACTTTACTCTACTCCCTTACAGATTTGTTTTCCTTGCACCCTGTTAGTGAATATTGCCGCAGGTAAGTCGTTTAGCAGGAAGTCCATAGCATTGGAGGTTACTGAGAATTTAAAATTTCAGCTCAGTTGTGTTATGTCCTTAAACAATTTGCAGGAGACGGTGGCTGGGATTTGGCTGGGGCGTGCTTGCAATACCACATCAGAAACAATAAATTTATCAATCAGGAATTTGATATTGTTGTTGGTTTTTAAATCATTATATAATCCCTAAGTTAGTTCCCTCAACTACACCAAGATGAAGAAGGAGGAGGAGGAAGAAGGGTCTATCATGTGATAGGATAACAATAAAACAACAAATATCCATCCATCCATCCACATCCATACTACACAAGCCACCTGACGGTGTGTGGCGGAGGGTACCTAGAGCACCTCTATTGGTTCTACCGTCTATTCCAGTCTCGTATTGTTCGTGGAAAGAAGGATTGTCGGTATCCCTCTGTGTGGGCTCTAATCTCTCTGATTTTATCCTCATCGTCTCTTCGCGAGATATACGTAGGAGGGAGCAATATACTGCTTGACTCCTCGGTGAAGGTATGATCTCGAAACTTCAACAAAAGCCCGTACCGAGCTACTGAGCATCTCTCCTGCAGAGTCTTCCACTGGAGTTTATCTATCATCTACGTAACGCTTTCGCGATTACTAAATGATCCTGTAATGAAGCGCGCTGCTCTCCGTTGGATCTTCTCTAACTCTTCCACCAACCCTATCTGGTATGGATCCCACACTGCTGAGCAGTATTCAAGTAGTGGGCAAGCAAGTGCACTGCAGCCTACTTCCTTTGTTTTCGGATTGCATTTCCTTAGGATTCTTCCAATGAATCTCAGTGTGGTATCTGCTTTACCAACGATCAACTTTATATGATCATTCCATTTTAAATCACTCCTAATGTGTACCCCCAGATAATTTATGGAATTAACTGCTTCCAGTTGCTGACCTGCTATATTGTAGCTAAATGATAAGGGATCTTTCTTACTATGTATTCGCATCACATTACACTTTTCTACATTGAGATTCAATTGCCATTTCCTGCACCATGCATCAATTCGCTGCAGATCCTCCTGCATTTCAGTACAATTTTCCATGGTTAAAACCTCTCGATATACCACAGCATCATCCGCAAAAAGCCTCAGTGAACTTCTGATGTTATCCACAAGGTCATTTATGTATATTGCGAATAGCAACAGTCCTACGACACTCCCCTGCGACACACATGAAATCACTTTTACTTCGGAAGACTTCTGTCCATTGAAAATAACATGCTGCGTTCTGTTATCTATGAACTCTTCAATCCAATCACACAATTGGTCTGATAGTCCATATGCTCTTACTTTGTTCATTAAACGACTGTGGGGAACTGTATCGAACGCCTTGCGGAAGTCAAGAAACACGGCATCTACCTGGGAACCCGTGTCTATGGCCCTCTGAGTCTTGTGGACGAATAGCGCGAGCTGGGTTTCACACAATCATCTTTTTCGAAACCCATGCTGATTCCTACAGAGTAGATTTCTAGTCTCCGGAAAAGTCATTATACTATAACATAATACTGCCACATCTCCGCTGCAAAACAGAGTTCACTGGAATATACTGAGAAGCAGTAAACACCACATACTTTAAACTATGTTCCATTCCATAGCAGTAGTTGTCACATTTAGAAGTCAGAGATCACTGGAACACTTGTACATCCTGTGTGCTCGCGTCACAATGTCCACACGCAGTGCACCAGGCCAGAGGTGGCTTAGCGTTAGTTGCCACAGTCGGCGCACATCTCATCGATTGTGCCAGGTCTGCAGCCAGGCTCAGCCTGCCGGAGAGGACTGTCAAAGTGTGCACGGTGTCCAGGATTACTGGACTGGCAGGACTTCGAATCTTATCAATACGTCCTGTACCAATACTTGTCAATGATCAATAGTGAATCTTCTCAAATATCCAAATAAAAATCGGAGAATACTCACAACACATGGATTGCGAAGGCTGCCCACCATATCCTGAGCATTAGTTCGCTGTTTACCCTCCCAGAGGGCAAGAAGGTGAGCTCAACTGCATGTATCGAAAACAAACACTGTCTCATTGTTGGCACATACCATACATGCTAATCTCGTTAAATGTACATGTATTGGTCCACTGAAGGAGGTGGCCAATGATCAAAGTTGCTTCCATGGAACTGTGTAAAGTTTTGTCCCCTGTACTGGAGGAAGACCATATCCCATAGACTATCAGTCACAATGGAGGGTTCTTGCATTGTTGTTTCATAAGCAGGTGATACTTTCTTTTCTTTTCTTTCCTTTTTTGTTGTTGTCAAACCGAGGCAGTGTATGACTACAGCTGTGTACACACCCATAATTTTTGTGTTTCTACCATGACTTTGCGGTCTGTGTCAGGTACTAAGCCTACATTAATACATTTTGATCCATTGGCTCACACAGAAAGCTGAACATTGCATTCTGCAAAGTAAGCTGCTCCCACAACACACAGAATGGCTGATATAAAAGACAGAGGCAGTGTTTCTGATTGACAAAAATGTGGAAGATATCTCAATATAGGGACACTGGAAGAGTTTGAGGCATTGTGGAGCGTTTCCAAACAGCTATCCAAAGGTGATGACCTCTACACATAATCTCATCTTCCTCAGTGACAAGGTAGCAGATTTCTGTTTTTGAAGAGACACAGAGCACTGATTCCTCATACCTCATACTGGTAGTGCATACTGCGCTGTTTCAGTATCCTAGGCAGTAGTCATCCTGACCCTCACATCTTTGGACACTGCGTTGTTCATTTTTATGACTTACAGTGCATAATCGTGTATGGAACAAAGGGATATTCTGCAGGATTTAAACACTTAGTATGCACCAACAGCTGTCAGCCCCACCGTAGAGGAATGGAATGATTTTATTCACCCAGGCGAGCGTGTAAGTACCCACATCCCTCCACATTTTCTGTCGTATTTTCATCCATTTTGCTTATTTTGCATGAAATTTTGTAATTGTACTAGGTTCTCCATAACTTTAACGCATTTTACTCAATTACCTGAGGTCCAAACCACCACTCTTGATGAGTTGTCACGTCACAAAATGCCTCATTGTGTCAATCTCATGATGCTATCAGCTAATAAGCTTGCTGCACGGTTCTCAATTTCTGTACCATTGCTAAACCACACCCTCCATTACTTTGCGAGGATCATGTACATTTGGACATACTATGAACCATTTTACACTGCCCACATTGCTGTTTTTTAGTGCAAGAAATAACCATCAGGAGAGAGGAGGTGTGAAAACTATGTTCCTTAGCTTAAACACTTTATAAATTCTATAAGATTTTATTATGATTTACCATCTATTTCTATGTGGATGGGAGTCACAAAGTATTCTCACATTCGTAGGATAAAGCCGAAGCTTCGAAGATCTCACCAACATCTTTGATGATTACCACCCCAACAAACGAATCATACCCATAGTCCTGTGAAGGAACAGAACAAGATGAGTTCCACATAATCAATACGCTTCGAAATTTTGCTTATGCAAAGAGTACAACTTGTGTTCAAAAAATGCACTGGCTGGCGCTAGTGATATAGACTGGTATCCTCACTCCATTACTGTAACTGCCGTTCTGTGAATACTGTTCCGTACCAGTCTCACTCACATCACCCATCCTGTTACACATGATCTCTCTGGATGCTAACATACTGAGGAGTTTAGCTCTCTTTATTGATGTATAATAGATATGAGTCTGATACATTTGAGAGTACTATGGTGATATAACAGACAATTAAGAAGAAGACGAAACATATGATTTGTGAATAATGGAGCTCCAGATGGAAGGAGTTTGAAACATGTTACGTAAATCACTTGTGCTGTCTGGGAAGAGAGAAATGATCGTAGAACATAAACACGCACTCTGAGGCCTCATGGTTTTGCACTTAAGCCTTCTTTAATGTTAAAGCAGTTTGATTCCCAATATATCAATTGTGTGGACTGAAAAAGCTGTTAATACTCCAATCCAGGAAATATATTTCCAACACAAGACATACATTCACCCTGCAAGGTTTCTATCCCACTCACTATAGTGAGAAACTTTAAGATGATGCTACCTTCTGTACCAAAGGGGAAAAAAACCATAGATTCTTTGTGATCCGTGTACCGTATTTACTCGAATCTAAGCCGCACCTGAAAAATGAGACTCGAAATCAAGGGAAAAAAAAATTCCCGAATCTAAGCCGCATCTGAAATTCGAGACTCGAAATTCAAGGGGAGAGAAAAGTTTTAGGCCGCACCTTCAAATCGAAACAAAGTTGGTCCATTGTAATATGAGACACAATTTAGGTCGAATGAAAGACGATACAGCTACAATAGTTTGGTTCAAGTCGGAAGCTTAGCAGTTAAGCTTTACCAGGTAGCCATTGCAATGCGTCAGGCGCTCCGTCCGTATTTATACGCGTACCCTTCCTTTTTCACGTGCTTCGTGTGGTTTGAATCGATTTCTTATTTTGCTTTGATCTGATAAGTGCCGTTTTTTTTGTTATAGGCGTTTACGTCACTCTAAGCTGTAAATGCATTACTGTACTGCGTCATGCATTGTTTGTCGCATTCTGTTAGTGCGTGTTTACGGCCTGTCGCCACCCGCGGCATGGCTTGCTTTAGTGCGCGCTACCGCCGCTTACAATTAAAAAGGAGAGGAATTGTCTCATTAGCGAAACAATGGCAAGTGACTGCTACTTGTTGTTACTTACACTGCTGCTTTCTTTGATAATGATCAACAAGAACCAAATAATAGACTGCGTTTGATAGAACATGTTCTGAGCGAGAGTTAGGCGAAAATTTTTCTCCGTTTGAAAATTTTTGCGGCCGCTTCTTTTGTATATCAAATTCTGCACAGAAATTAGTCATTTTAGATTTAAATATCTAGTCAGTTGCCGTGCTTCATTTATGACTGTATCACTATTAGGCATAAGAATAATACGAATATAAACATGACACGATACGTATATTCTTCCGCGTTTGCTGTTGTCTCACTCTAGTTTCGTAGTTTATTAGGCAGACAGGATTTAAATGAGATAGCAGCAAACACGAAAGAATACATGGCAAAATGTTTATATTCGTATTATTCTTATGGTGAAGAGGAAACTGCACGTGATTCACATTTCATCAGGTTCATTAGCAACAGTCTTGCCAGTCGGATTTTCGTAGTACATTGAAATGCTGCTACTTTCGAAGATGAACAGTACGGATTTTGTATTTACTTCGTTGGATAATGTATGAAAATGCAGTGGTCGAAACTTGGGGCGGCGAAAAAAAAGGCTCGTCTTCCACCTTTTTTTTTTTTTTTTAATTTATTACCTGACGCAGAGGTTTTGGCGCCAGTATTTATCTCTGTGCCTACAAAGCATGCCTGTGTAGCGCTACATATATTCGACGGCAGAAGTTAGTTGTGGCGGCACCTACCAACATTTTTCAGAACTTCCGCTTGCTTTGCACTCGATTCTAAGCCGCAGGCGGTTTTTTGGATTACAAAAACCGGAAAAAAAGTGCGGCTTGGATTCGAGTAAATACGGTACTACATAGTTTTCTGGAGGTATATAGCACCCATAGATCACATCCGATTACAGCTTGGAAATTAAGCTATTCTCATATCAGTCCTATAAAATGATCACCAGCAACAGAAAATGTGTGAAGGAATGCCATCTTAAGAGGAAATAGTCAAACACATAGCAGCAGTGTTTGACACTTGAAATTACATGCCATGCTGCTCCAGTTCCATCAGCACAGTGTCTTCCACACACAACATCTGTCAAGCAAATGTATACACAGGGATTGTAGCACCTCACAAACCCATCACTAAGTTAGAATCACTGCAGTTATGACACTGGAGACTCTGTCTACGTCCAAGATGTGGTAGGGGAATGGAGTACTCTGGATACACCTCCGTTCATCTAGAGGAGGATGCCAAAATAGCTTTTCCATTGGTTTGGTGAACGTGATTCATCACACATACATTGGAATCCCTCTGCTGATTGTGGGCCCGAGGGAACAACGAAAAAAAAAAGGTTAAATGTGTGATAAATGATCTACCACAACATCTCCCATCTCCATCTCTATAGAAAGCACCCTCAGTCTACTATTAAATCATACCTCATTACAGCCCCTCTCAGCCAATTACTCTGTCTACTTTCTGTCATCCTTCAATGCAGATCCATGTCAATTTTCTAGGAAAGCATCAAAGACAGCAGTCAACTTGTATGTATCCCTATTACCTCAATAGACATAAAGTAAAAAGCTGTTAAAACCCATGCAGAAATTGTTCTGTAAGGTACTTGTTAGCTGACACCACATGACAGTGATTGGTAGAGAGTACAGAGAAGTACATTGTAAATACTGTTTGCTAGAATTTAAAACACATAGACAGTCTCGCACAGGATCAAATATGTGATTCATTTTGTAGCCATATATTACAGCCTCTATGCTGGTAATACTATGCTCTTAGGCTAAGGACACTATATAAAAATCTATAAGGTGGTTACAAATAACTTTGGGGTAACACCTGGGCTTGTAATGTGACATGCATAAATTTATTACTCTACATTTGGTGGTCATCCACTTTAAACAATCTATTCCAACTGTCTTATTGGTGTCCATGAAAAACGACAGTTTCCCCGGTTCCCAGTTCTTCCATGACAATTTTTTCTCGTTTTCCTCTTGCTGTCACATACTCATTCACATGTAGAAAAATTTCCCTGCACCAAGCAGACATGTAAGTACTCCACATTCTCCATCAATTTATCCACCTTTTGGTATATTTTCCCTCAATTTATAAGTATTTTCCATCAATTTTAATAATTTTACCGATATTATATCACTTCTGCTCATGTTATCATAACATCATTCCTCACCACATATTCTAAAACTGCCTGTGAAAATAATACAGTTGTCAACTGTACTATTTTTCTGTATGTGTGTGCCTGTATCGGGTTCACATGGGAGGGGGAGGGGTGGAGGGAGGAGGAAAACCATATTCTGAACCTACCACCAGTGAAACTGCATTGAGACACTGCTCTGGACATATAGCGGGTGGATTCATCTTCAAACCCGATCCGGACCATAACATGGTGGATCTCCCCTCGACCCCTATCCCTGATGTAATGCATGTTGGATCCACCTCCAAACCTTATCCCATTCACAACACATGCTGGATCCATTTTTGTACTCTATCCTGGCTGTAATGCATGGTGGGCCCATCTGCGAACCCTATCGCCAGCCATAACGCATGGTGGATTCACCTTTGAACCCTATCCCAACCATAACATATGGTGGATCCACTCTCAACCCCTATCCCTGACATAATGCATGGTGATCCACCTACGAGCTCTATCCTGATCCTATCCCAAACCTACCCTGTGCCATGATGTGACATGATTGTCAGAGATCGAACAGACGAAATAAACAAACTCTATGAAAACACAGAAGGACTGAATATTTCACATTTGAGAAATCCGCATCAGACAATCATGAAAGTCGACAGATGGCTTCTGCCCTCTTTGATCAACATGGTATTGCTTTAATGCAGCATGTGTACTTCATAATAACATCACTTTCACACTTACCTGTGTGAAGTATGAACTGAGGATTAGGCTTTGTTCTTGAGAATAGTCAAAAATAACAAGTGATGTCAATGGCTGCATGAAAGCTGTTAAAACAAATGACATCCAGTTTTGATAGTGACTGACATTACAGCCAGATAATGATAACTTATAATTACAAAAATTGTGGCTCTATAACAGTTATGCTATTTCTTGCCTACCTGATGGTTGAGGGCAGAAATTTTCCTGGGGAGAAGGAGGCCAGGAGTCCAAAATTGTCATTTCGATATAAACCCCCAATTCTTTAAAGAACCTACTTCCACGTATAAAACAGTTTCAAAAGTCTTATTACTTTACAGATGAGTTATATTAAATATTTGACCTCAAGCATGTAAGTGAAAAGAAAAGGTTTAAAATTATGCTTAAAGTTTAATGGGTGACTTGAAGTGCTCTCATTGTAAAACACCAAATGATTATGGTCTGGGTAATTTGTGCTCCATTTTAAGCAAAGGCAAGTGTTTCCATATCTAAATGTCTATCACATCATGTCTCCTGAAGTATGTGTCATACAGTAATACAATTTTGCAAGTATCTTGAGTTGTATATGTGTATAGGTCCACTTCCCACAAAATGTGTTGTAGAAAGAGTTAGTAGTAAAGAAGCAATAAAGCAAATTTAATATGAAATAGCCCTAGAATAAAATTGTGATAAATTATATTTTTGTTAAGAAGTAGACAGCAAATACCATGTACCGGTCGATGCATGAAATGAAAATATGTCTTGATCCATACAATGTACTTTGTCAAAGGATAAATAAATAAATAAAAATGTCATGTCTGATGCTGAAGTTTTTGAGCACAAATGGCAAAAATGTAGTACTATAAGTGCTAGCTAGTTGGCTGACACTCGGCTCTGTGACTTTTGGGAATGACCTTAAAGGCATTTCTCATTTACAGTTATTCCCATTAGCCTCACAGCCAAGTATCAATGTAGTTTGTGCACATAGTAAGTTACTGTATACACTGTTTTCCTTGCATCATTTGGTGGGGCATCTCAGTGAGGAAAAGTTTTGTTGTTGTTGTTGTTGTTGTTGTTGTGGTCTTCAGTCCTGAGACTGGTTTGATGCAGCTCTCCATGCTACTCTATCCTGTGCAAGCTTCTTCATCTCCCAGTACCTACTGCAACCTACATCCTTCTGAATCTGCTTAGTGTATTCATCTCTTGGTCTCCCTCTATGATTTTTACCCTCCACGCTGCCCTCCAATGCTAAATTCGTGATCCCTTGATGCCTCAGAACATGTTCTACCAACCGATCCCTTCTTCTGGTCAAGTTGTGCCACAAACTTCTCTTCTCCCCAATCCTATTCAATACTTCCTCATTAGTTATGTGATCTACCCATCTAATCTTCAGCATTCTTCTGTAGCACCACATTTCGAAAGCTTCTATTCTCTTCTTGTCCAAACTATTTATCGTCCATGTTTCACTTCCATACATGGCTACACTCCATACAAATACTTGCAGAAAAGACTTCCTGACACTTAAATCTATACTCTATGTTAACAAATTTCTCTTCTTCAGAAACGCTTTCCTTGCCATTGCCAGTCTACATTTTATATCCTCTCTACTTCGACCATCATTAGTAATTTTGCTCCCCAAATAGCAAAACTCTTTTCCTACTGTAAGCGTCTCATTTCCTAATCTGATTCCGTCAGCATCACCCGACTTAATTCGACTACATTCCATTATCCTCGTTTTGCTTTTGTTGATGTTCATCTTATATCCTCCTTTCAAGACACTGTCCATTCCGTTCAACTGCTCTTCCAAGTCCTTTGCTGTCTCTGACAGAATTACAATGTCATCGGCGAACCTCAAAGTTTTTATTTCTTTTCTCCATGGATTTTAATACCTACTCCGAATTTTTCTTTTGTTTCCTTCACTGCTTGCTCAATATACAGATTGGATAACATCGGGGAGAGGCTACAACCCTGTCTCACTCCCTTCCCAACCACTGCTTCCCTTTCATGCCCCTCGACTCTTATAACTGCCATCTGGTTTCTGTACAAATTGTAAATAGCCTTTCGCTCCCTGTATTTTACCACTGCCACCTTCAGAATTTGAAAGAGAGTATTCCAGATAACATTGTCAAAAGCTTTCTCTAAATCTACAAATGCTAGAAACGTAGGTTTGCCTTTCCTTAATCTTTCTTCTAAGATACGTCGTAAGGTCAGTATTGCCTCACGTGTTCAAGTATTTCTACGGAATCCAAACTGATCTTCCCCGAGGTCGGCTTCTACTAGTTTTTCCATTCGTTTGTAAAGAATTTGTGTTAGTATTTTGCAGCTGTGGCTTATTAAACTGACTGTTCGGTAATTTTCACATCTGTCAACACCTGCTTTCTTTGGGATTGGAATTATTATATTCTTGTTGAAGTCTGAGGGTATTTCGCCTGTTTCATAAATCTTGCTCACCAGATGGTAGAGTTTTGTCAGGACTGGCTCTCCCAAGGCCGTCAGTAGTTCCTATGGAATGTTGTCTACTCCGGGGGCCTTGTTTCGACTCAGGTCTTTCAGTGCTCTGTCAGACTCTTCACGCAGTATCGTATCCCCCATTTCATCTTCATCTGCATCCTCTTCCATTTCCATAATATTGTCCTCAAGTACATCGCCCTTGTATAGACCCTCTATATACTCCTTCCACCTTTCTGCTTTCCCTTCTTTGCTTAGAACTGGGTTTCCATCTGAGCTCTTGATGTTCATACACGTGGTTCTCTTATCTCCAAAGGTCTCTTTAATTTTCCTGTAGGCAGTATCTATCTTACCCCTAGTGAGATAAGCCTCTACATCCTTACATTTATCCTCTAGCCATCCCTGCTTAGCCATTTTGCACTTCCTGTCGATCTCATTTTTGAGACATTTGTATTCCTTTTTGCCTGCTTCATTTACTGCAATTTAATATTTTCTCCTTTCATCAATTAAATTCAATATTTCTTCTGTTACCCAAGGATTTCTACTAGCCCTCGTCTTTTTACCTACTTGATCCTCTGCTGCCTTCACTACTTCATCCCTCAAAGCTACCCATTCTTCTTCTACTGCATTTCTTTCCCCCATTCCTGTCAATTGTTCCCTTATGCTCTCCCTGAAACTCTGTACAACCTCTGGTTCTTTCAGTTTATCCAGGTCCCATCTCCTTAACTTCCCACCTTTTTGCAGTTTCTTCAGTTTTAATCTACAGGTCATAACCAATAGATTGTGGTCAGAATCCACATCTGCCCCTGGAAATGTCTTACAATTTAAAACCTGGTTCCTAAGTCTCTGTCTTACAATTATATAATCTATCTGATACCTTTTAGTATCTCCAGGGTTCTTCCATGTATACAATCTTCTTCCATGATTCTTAAACCAAGTGTTAGCTATGATTAAGTTATGCTCTGTGCAAAATTCTAACAGACGGCTTCCTCTTTCATTTCTCTCCCCCAATCCATATTCACCCACTACGTTTCCTTCTCTCCCTTTTCCTACTCTCGAATTCCAGTCACCCATGACTATTAAATTTTCATCACCCTTCACTATCTGAATAATTTCTTTTATCTCATCATACATGTCTTCAATTTCTTCGTCATCTGCAGAGCTAGTTGGCATATAAACTTGTACTACTGTAGTAGGTGTGGGCTTCGTATCTATCTTGGCCACAATAATGCGTTCCCTATGCTGTTTGTAGTAGCTTACCCCCATTCCTATTGTCCTATACATTATTAAACCTACTCCTGCATTACCCCTATTTGATTTTGTGTTTATAACCCTGTATTCACCTGACCAGAAGTCTTGTTCCTCCTGGCACCAAACTTCACCGATTCCCACTATATCTAACTTTAACCTATCGATTTCCCCTTTTACATTTTCTAACCTACCTGCCCGATTAAGTGATCTGACATTCCACGCTCCGATCCGTAGAACGCCAGACTATTTTAGCTCCGGAATATTTTACTCCAGAGGACGCCATCATCATTTAATCATACAGTAAAGCTGTATGCCCTCGGGAAAAATTACGGCCATAGTTTCCCCTTGCTTTCAGCCGTTCGCAGTACCAGCACAGCAAGGCCGTTTTGGTTATTGTTACAAGGCCAGATCAGTCAATCATCCAGATTGTTGCCCTTGCAACTACTGAAAAGGCTGCTGCCCCTCTTCAGGAACCACACGTTTGTCTGGCCTCTCAACAGATACCCCTCCGTTGTGGTTGCACCTACGGTACGGCTATCTGTATCGCTGAGGCACGCAAGCCTCCCCACCACGGCAAGGTCCATGGTTCATGGGGGGAGGAAAAGTTTTGTAAAGGTTTGAAATTATGTAGGAAGTTTGTTGTAAGTTGCTGAGTGCTCTCATTCTCAAATACTGGACGAATAAAGTCCCAGTATTTGCACACTGTCAGTTATATTGACTCAAGACCAACATACAGCTTCTGACTGCAATACTTGTCTTATTGTGTTTAATGTCTCCTAAGATTATACCCCTTAATGAGTAGATTATGACAGCATTTTAAATTCAGTCAATAACTACACAAAATAAGGAAAACGTATTTTTTGTTGCCTCTGGAAACTGTTAGATAGGCAACCTGCAGCTAGTATCGAGTTCCACAATAGTCACTTTGTAACATGGATGATTATGGTCAGTATCGAGACATGCCATGCCATCAGAGCTAAATTCTATAGAAGCCATGAAAAACTTATATCCCAGAGAATTGATGGTTGTGCACTCAGATGGTTGTGCAGGAGGGGGTGGGGGGGAGGAGGGGGGGAGGGGGCAGTGACCCCTCTTGCAGATGCCCAGGCCTCTCTCCACCTCTGCTTCTAGACAAAGAAGGGTAGAGACTGGAGGCACAAACTTGAAAGTATAAAATAAAAAATGAAGATGCCAACCAATGTGATAATCTCTCCAGTCTATTCACTCTTTGGCAATTGTTTCAGTACATTCTTAATGTCAAAAAGTTTGCGATAGGTCAATGGTTTGCCTGTAATCATTCTTGGAAGACTAAGGTCGGTTCAATAAAATCTTTGAATGCTAAGCTGAAGTAAAAGTAATAATAATAATAACACCTTGTAGGTGATAATGTCCACAACTCTCAGAAAACAGATATTTATTCACACTATAATGAATTGCTAAATATGTATATGACACAGTAGTACTTAATGTTCAGAAAGGAAATGGATAGATGTGAGATATCAAGATAGCTGACTTTGGCAAGTAAGATCTGAGGCAGACAATCAGAGAATTCTACATGGTGCAGAAGCTTGTGCCCAGCTTCTGGAAGGTTCTGTTAGTTTTGTGAGAAAAGATGGGCTGGGGATATTAAAGCCAGTCACATTCAGATTAAGAAAAATTCAGAGCAGGCAATAAAGTTTGCAGATAATCTGAATAAAAAATTTGAACCACCCTCACCTACAGCTGTATCATGTGTTTTAGACCACTCACCAAATAGCACATGCATCGAGTCATTGACAGGCACACAAGGAAGATAACTTGCTAGCTTTCAGAATAAATCCTTTGTCAAGATAGAGTACCAGAGCTTTCCTACATATTTATATCATGTATTCAAGAGTTTGTGTTTTTTTTTTAAATTAGAAACCTCTTTATCAAAACTCTTTTAACAGCAGGAAATGGCTATTTAGTCACCTGTGTAATGGAGACAGTAGTGAACCTGCATTCTCCAGTCATGGATGGGATTATGTGGTTTGTGCACTCTGTTCCAACCATCAACATCCCATACACCGTTGTTTCAGGCTCTGACAGTGCACACATGGTCACTGTATGGCAGGAAGGGCTGTCACCACAGGAAGTTGCTTGAAAAATTAGTGCATGTCACGGTGGTATCATTTGAACATTCAACCACTATCACAATTCATACAACAGTAAGAGTCTGCTTTGTATAGGTCACAAGCAGTTCTAGGCGCTACAGTCTGGAACTGCGCGACCACTACGGTCGCAGGTTCGAATCCTGCCTCGGGCATAGATGTGTGTGATTTCCTTAGGTTAGTTAGGTTTAAGTAGTTCTAAGTTCTAGGGGACTGATAACCTCAGAAGTTAAGTCCCATAGTGCTGAGAGCTATTTGTATAGGTCACCTGTGGTCTACATTACCAGCTGATGACTGTTACATACAAATTATGACTCATAGGTATCATCAGGAGATGCATCAGAACTGTGCACTGTCTTCTTGGAGGCAACTGGGAGGACTATGTCAATCCAGACAGTTCACGACCACCTTCACACGATCAATTTTGCCTCTAGGTATCCATTATGAAGAACAGTACAAACTCCACAGCATGATGTGATGTGAAGAAAGTGCACAGGGAAACACCCAGAATGGAAACTGGATCAATGGCATTGTGTTCTCTCCACCTACAAATGCATGATAATTGACAAAGAGCATGATGGCGGCCAGGTAGCAACCGTTCTGAGGTATGCAATCTCATGGGTTCACCAGGGATGTGGGTTCCTCCTATTTTGGGCTAGTATTATTCACAGATGTCAGAGACGTTTCATCATGGATGAGGTTAATTAGAGGGCTGTACAATAGGAACGTATCTTCCAATATATTCTCCAGCTCCACAGCAACAAGATGATGATACACTCATCTTTCAAAATGATAGTGCATAAGTACATTGCACATACAGGGATTGGACAAAAATATAGAAACACTACGAGAAAGCAAGCTCGAACATAAAAGCAGATGTTAGCCAACACTGGAGGTTCTGCTGTTCTATTTGACCATTAATATCACCTCTCCAACGTCTTCAATATTTTGCAAGTGTCACTTGTGGTCAGAACAGTGTTTTGTGTAGTTGTGAGTGCATTATGTTGGAGCTAAGTGAATTCGAACATGAGCAAATTGTTGGCATTTGTATGCTGTGTGCTTCTGGAACAGTGCAATATGTCAGTTGACAAAAGAGGTATGTCCTGCATTTTGCATTGTCACTGTCACTTACCAAACACTCTGGCAAAATGAAACACATGTCCAAACAGTTTATATCAATAACACTTTCCTGCTATTATCTATGGCATGACAAAGTTTCACTATTATTTGTTTGGTTGGAAGTTTTACTAGTGAAAGATCATGGGCCACTTCAGTCTTTGTTTCATCCGTCTAAACATGTTCTGCCATAAGCAGCTCAGAAACTGCTACGTTAGGCTTTGTATTGTCACAGTATCAGTATGAAATATTGTACTGACCCACATCGAAGCATGCAGATACTGATGCCTTTTCTCATCTTCCTGTTGGTCCTGATTCTATGGTGCTACTGCCACATCTTGTTGTCAGATTGGTGTGCAGGATACTGAACTTTGATGGACTCTTCCACTGTGTTATAGGAAAATTGCACAGGGCACAGATGCAGGCGCTGCCTGAACCTTTTGTTGCACTACAGCCATGCTGCTTGGCCTCGTTCAGTGAAAAACATTCAGCATTCTTTTGTGCACCAATATTTTGCTCATTGGCATAGTCTCTCTGTCCAGTGTGATGTGTCTTTATTGCAAAATGACTTTGGACAATTGTGTGTGCTTATTCCTAAAGGGTCGCAAAAAGATATGTTGTGACTGCTCCACCAAGGACACTGGGGAATTGTATGCACAATGCATATTGACTTTGCTGGTCCATTATGGAACACTCGTTGGCTTATTGTTGTGGATTCTTCTTCTTCTTTTCCTTCAGCGTTTGTCCTGCGGCGTTGGCTACATGGGCCCATTGTCTCCATTTTGCTCTATCACAGGCTGTATCTGGGCGGACGTTCATGCATTTAAGGGGTTTATGAATCATATCAGCCCAGCGTTGCTTAGGTCATCTTTTGGGTCTTCTGCCGACAACTTCAAGTGTGTAACCTGCCTTGGCAATAGAGTCATCGCTGGCCCGTAAAACATGCCCAAACCGTCGAAGATGACTCTCACGCATCTTGTCTTGGATCAGTGCAACACCAAACTGTTTCCTAATGCTGTCATTGGAAATGTGATCTAACTTATTGTTTTGAACTATTTTAGTAAATATCTGTTTGCAGTGCCCATGAACTCGAATATGTCATGTAATACCATTAAGGGTTTCTCATCCACTTTTTTGCTTTCATAGTTTGCCTGAAGCATTGGTTACAAACAACAGACCTGTTTATGGCTCAGGACTTTGAACAGTTTTGTACAACCAATGGTATCACTCACCTTACCAGTGCTCAGTTTCATCCTCAGTCGAGCGGAAAAACTAAACAAACATTCATGCAAAAGATGAACAAACTATGCACCTCCCACACATGGGAAAAAGTGCTTCTGCTCTTCCTTCCAACTTACCTTCCCAGCCCCGCAATGGCCCACCACAAGCAGAGTTTCTACATTGCCGGCGCCACTGCACGCTGCTCCAGTTGCTGCATCCACCATAGCATATGGCACCTCCCATGCTCTGCAAGTATCGCTTTGCCCCCAATGATCTTTGAAATTTGGGCACTTGCATGTATTTAATTCAAGGTCCTTGTGGGTTGCTGTGCTGTCATCAGACCCGGATTCATGCTTTTCAAGTGCAATGTCCTTGGTGGAGCAATCACAACACATCTTTTTGTAACACTTTAAGAATAAGCACTCAACGCTTGTCCTGGTGCCCACCATGGACCTGGCACTGTCTTCATCATCCTCATCATCATCACCACCACTGCCCTCTCTGTTTTTCATTGGACCTGCTCGGGAAGAGGGTGGGTATCCAACCAACGTTCCCCTCAGAGTGCAGGATGGATGTTGTGGCGTGGCCAGAGACTTGACGTATCCCAGTTGCGGCTACCGTCTCCTCACTCCACCACCCAGCATCCTGCATTCCCCCCCCCCCCCCCCCCCCCCCCCCGCCCCAATATTGTAAGAAGTATCCCTACATGACAATGGTGTGGCATTCTGGGGGTGGGGAGGGGGGGCGTGTGTGTGTGTGTGTGTGTGTGTGTGTGTGTGTGTGTAGTCCTAAAGCTTTGACTGCACACTGATCAGTGCAACACCATGAGATGGCATCAAGGAGGTGATGACCCACATGCCAATGGATAGAGCAGGTAGTGCCACACCTCCAGGAAGACAGAGTTCAGGGCCCTGTGTCAATGCTGATTCAACGAGTCTTCCATCACTGGTTGGCCTCCAGTTCGGTTGCAGACTTCGAGAGCATCAGTGCTGAGTAACAGAAAGATGCTACTTAGCCTGTGTTCTGCATTTTTAATAAAGAGTAAATGTAATTGCATGGAGGAGGCACAGGAAGCAAATCAAGCCACTTTATAATGAGAAGTTAAGTTATATTCTTTCCTTTTTTGCAAATAAACCTTTCTATTAATTTGAAAATGTATGTACAGATCATTTTCGATTCCTGCCACTAGCCATCGCAACTTCTCTTTTTCCTTGTTTGTGTTAGTGCTGACTCCCACAGTAGCCAACACAACAGTTTCATGAGCAATTTGCCTGTTTGGTGGAACAGCACAGCACACTCTGATGGGCATCAAGTGCACAGGTTAATACATGAGCCAGCTAAAGCACCATCGCTCCCACGTGCAATTATATTGTGGTCAACTATGCAACTGGTATGTTGATAAACAATTTTTTTTTTCAACCACGAGTCTTTAAAACCAACAACTAGTATTACCTTACTTTGTTGTAAAGTCTATATCATAATACCGGAATCATTGCTATCTGAGTCTGTGTCAGAACTACTTATATGACTGCAAATTAGGCCACTTATAACCATCTTCACCTCCCTTCCTGAAGCTTTTCAGTGTGCCTCACACAGGCTGCCCAAACTGAGGGGGATACGTTTTCTATTGCTTTACACTTAAGCACCTGTTAGCGTGTAGGTTTTGTTCTTTTCTGCCACATAACCTTTTAACCTGTGTCTAAATTAATTCATTTGGAATGTATTGACAGTGGTACAAGAGGAAACACAAAATTATGTGACTACATTCATGTGCAAGAAAGTTAGATTCATACATACTGTCATGTGACTTGTTTAAGTCAAAGAGCTGCAGGAGTTTGTCACGAGCCTGGTTTATACAAAATATTTTTATTTTAATCCAGAGTACAATATCCGCTTTGTTTGTACTTGGAGTTGTCTCTTTAACAGCTGAATTTTAACTGGCAATGTCCACTACAATGATCATCTTTGGAGCAAGGTATGGCAATAACTGTTCAATGAACCATTTCTTGAAACTTTTTTTTTCTGAATCGTAGTTGCTGCTATTTTTCTTGTAACTAAATAAAACTTTTCTCTGAAGAACAAAACCAGACAAAGAGCCAGTATGCATGATTATTATCTGAAACTTTTTCCAATGGCAACATTAAAACCTCCAGTACCATCACTCATTTTCCAACTGGTTTTCCTGTAATGATTCTGATTTGCCATTTGTATACATTTCAAACATGGAGCAGCTGCAAACATTCTTGTCGAAGGCATCCATTGGTGTTATACATTTGTCCTGATACAAAACCAACTTCTCCTGGCATTTCTACAGCTCTGATACTTTCATTTACAATTGTCTGTGCTGTTCTACCTTCTTCTCTTATTTCCTGCATCTTTCTCAGGAATGTGACTCATGCTGCAGCCATGTCACTTCTTTCAATTAAACTCTTTCTTCCCTCATTACTTTTAACATATTTGAAACCAATGCTTTTTAAATTACTTTGCATTGACAGAGCGCTTGCTTTGAACATAATTTTTTTGTGCCATGTTTTTTGTGATACTGGATATTTGTCATCTATAACACATTTCAAACATAGAGTGCCCTCAAACAACCTCGTCAAAGCCATCCTTTGGTGTTATACGTATCTTCCGACATTAAACCAACTTTTCCTGGCATTTCTACAGCTCTGCTACTTTCAGTTACTATTGTCTGTGCAGTTTTCATTTGAAAATCTCATAAATACAATAAGAAAACCACATCATCTGATTGGGAAGCACTTCATGTTTACTGTTGCCACCTGACACATTTATTTGGAAATTTCTCTAACACATTTGTGGATACACATCTATACTTCTACAAGAAAAATAACATCAACATCTGAATAAATAATCCTGTTGCTCTGTGAATGAAACTGCATTGTTGCGAAGTGGCAACAGTTCAGCTTGCAGGAGAAATATTCTCACTGTCTAGTTGTAGCTTGTAGGTAGCCGCACGGAAAGAGAATGAATATTATTGGCTGCTAGCTGTTAATGGAGGGGCATGTGCAGAACAGCAGAAAATTGGGCTGCCATCCTTCATGATGCAGACTATAGAAGCACTGCAGAGGTGTTCGTGGATTTTAGACAATGTAGGATAGAAGTGGCAGAGAAGTGAAGTTGTGAACTGGTCGCAAGTGTGGTTATCCCCTTAGTCAGGACGATGTACATGTCCTTTTGTGATTGGTTCTCCTTGACCAACAGCATGGCTAGTGGAGGTGATAAGCATTATTTGAGAGGACAATGTGGAGTCCATCAAGCCAGGGACCATAGTATGGATGTGAGGCACGTGGTCACATGTAAAGGTATTAAAGGGAAGAGAGAGGACAATATTGTATTTATGCAGATGTACTTTAAGTTGAATTTTTCATATAATTGGAAGAATGATGGCTGGTAATGGGCTTGCTTGTATGAAAGGTAGAATTATAATTTCAACAAAGTGTGTGCAAATCATAGTGATTGATTTTTGAAAATAAATTCCAAAAGTTACATTAAACTTGACTTAAGCTGTCATTATTCAATATTTCACCTCCAACAGTGTTTCTTTGTATTGAGAAGTTGCCAAACTAGATGTAATCAATACCATTAGTTTTGTCAGTGATGACAAAGGAAGACTGCTCCAATACCTTTCTGTGAACATATTTAGGTTTTTTGATCGTTTGATATAGGGTAAGTCATCCATATTACTTCAGCTGACTCATTTTTATAGATTAATAGGTTTTTGTGATCTCACAGTTCGTTCAGTGCCTTTTGGTTTACAAATATGTCACCATTATTTCCATCAGTTGTATTGTTTCATGTGTAAACCACTGATACAGATATGCCGTCTGATCGGGAAAATTGGCCACATTACACATCCATATTTTATGCTTAGTATAACAACTGAAATTAAAACATTACAAATCGTTTTACACACAAAACTAATATCCATTATTCTGCTCTTCAGCAAGTATTTGCTAGAGCTTCAAGATGCTACGACAAAACATCCAGAAAACAGAGCGACGAACGTGGGACCCTGTTGTGATGCAAAAGGCAATTGAACCACTAAAAAAGGATAATGTGCCTTTTTCAGCAGCAGCAAAACAATTCAGTATTCCACATAATGTGCTAAACAGAAGAGTTCTAGGGAAAAATAGAAATGCAGTTGGCAGTAAAGAGATCATGGGCAGCTTAAGGACAGTTTTCAGTGAAGAACAAGAGCAAGAACCCTTGATTACATTTTTCAAATGGAATTTTTGAAATGCAAAACAAGTATTATGGAATTACAGTGAATGGCCTACAGTGACTGGCATTCCAGTTGGCAGAGCATAACAAAATACCACATTGTTTCAGCAGAGAGTCTGAAATGGCAGGCAAAGACTGGATGACATGCTTTAGACGACAGCATCCTAATATTAGTCTTAGGAATCTAGAATCAACCTCTGTGGCTAGAGCACAAGCATTTAAGAAGGTGAACATACACAAGTTTTGTAATATCCTTAGAACATGGCAAGATAAGTGATTTCATATTGCTCATCGTATTTATAATGTAGATGAAACTGATAGTTCAGTCCAAGACAACAGTAAAGGAAAACGACAAATCGGAGCCACTACTTCAGCTGATAGAGGTTTGCTGTCAACTTTTGTAGTGTGCATGTCTGCAGGAGGAAAATTCATTTCCCCTTTTGTAATCTTACCATGGCGAAGAGTGAAGGTTGAACTTAAAAATGAGGCTCTGCCAGAAACCAAATTTGCATGCCACTCTAGCAGGTGGATGCAGAGTGGAAACTTTTTTGAAATGGTTTGAAAATTTTTTGAAATGAACAAAACCATCTGTTCAAGATCCAGTTCTACTAATCTTAGATGGTCACACTATGCATACTAAGAACATAGGTTTCATGGATAATGTCATAGAAAATGATACAACCCTTGTGTCGTTGACCCCTCATTGTACCCACAAGATCCAGCCTTTGGGTGTGGCATTCATGTCCCCTTTGAAAACCTTCTGCACACAAGCTTGTGAAAAATTTCATCACAGTAATCCAGGAAGAACTATTACACAGTTTCAAATAAGTGCAATCTTGGGTGAAGCTTTTCTTCGTACGGCCATTCTAATGACAGCAATCAATAGCTTTAGAAAGGGTAGAATTTTTCCTCCGGACCCTAACATGTTTACCGATGGGAGCTACACTGCAGCTGAGGTTACTGATATTCCCTTGGACAGGGGCATTAATATTGTGCCTTGTTCAAATACTGGATCTTCTCATTGCGAAACTGCTGAGTCTTCTGCAAGTGCTGGTCTCTCTGGATGCCAAACTGTGCTGGTCCCTCTGGATGCCAAACTGCTGTCTTCTTCAATAAGCCTTCGTCACGAGAAGGTTCCTCTCAGCGTCCAACCACTGAAGTATCCAACTGGTGGGTTCCACAAAGCTCAAAGGATGTAAAACCTTTGCCCAAGACACAAAATGTGAATCAAAAACAAAATAGGAGCAAAAAAGGAAGGACTGTCATGATCACTTCAAGCCCTTATAAAAATGTGTTGGCTGTAGCTAAAAGAAAGTGTTTTCTAGGTCTAAAGAAAATGAAGACTGGATAAGATGTCAGAACTGTAAACGCTGGACACATCAGCTGTGCACTGGATGTGATGACAACTTCATGTGAGAATTTTATACATGACTTAACATTGTTTCTGAATGGATAAATTGTGTATGACTTAGACTGAAATAGTAACCTATAGTTTGCCATTGATTTCTCTATTATATCATTAGGTATAATTAATACTTCTCATTTGTTGACCATTTTGGGCCAACAATGTATTGCAACAAGTTTCTCCTTCATTTCCATTATTGTTCTCCTAATAATAATCAATAGTGAAATACAAACTATGAACCTACCTGTTTTTTAAATTAAACAGTGTATTTGGGAAGAATGCCAAATAACTTGCCACTTCACCTCATTAGGCAGGGAAAAGTGGCCACTATGTAAGGATTCAGAAAAACATTTACAGATCCCATTATAGATACTTTTACCTTAGCTATAAATATTTGAAGTGATGCCTTATAGTTGTAGATTCCAAATGTTTATGCCACAAGCTTCTGTTAATAGCCATGGTTTCATGAAAATTCAATTTCACTTAGAGTGGCTACTTTACCCCACTTTCCCCAATATATTAAGAATAATGACATTATGTACGGGCACACAGTCATGATTATTAAGAAAGGAATACAGTGTATGGATGTGAGCTGTACTGCTATTGAATAGTCTGACTGCCCGAAGATTATTAAATTGTGATGTAGTTTACTAGTAAAGAGCTACCATGCGGCTTATCATAACAGGAATTTGTCCTTTGAGGAAGAAATATTAAATAAACAATAGAAAGCAGGAGACATAAACTAAAATTCTGGTAAATAAAATTTGTGCCATGTTTTACAACAAAGCTTTAACAGATCAAACTGTACTAGACAAAAATGTGGCCATTCAAACAAAGTGAGCAGCCATACAACAGAATACATGCAACATTCATCTAATTAGGGAACAGAAACTAGTGCAGAGTCAAAGGGGAGCAATATGAATTTTCATAGCTAACAACTAGCCATGGCAGACAAAACATCACACTGAGTTACATTCTCAAATTTCAGAAAAAGTAAGTCTCTCGCTCTAATCAAAACACTTTGGCATAGTTGCATTTATCATTGCTGCAGTATGTGCAGAACTTTTGGAATGCGGAAGCAGTATTACAAGCAGTTGTCATTTATACTATCAGGACTGTGGATGTGTTAGTGCAATATTTTGTGTGTGAAGAAACTTGGTTTTGTTAGTGCTGAAACTTGTAACGATTGACAATATGGAGCAAGAAAGTGAAGTTGATAGTAACAAATGCAATCAGTTTTGTCAGTTAAAGAAAGACTTTAATGATAAATCAAAAATTCTAGTTTTGAATAACAGTAAATCGAGGGGTGAGACACTGGGCAGCACCTTTTTTTGGAGGATTTTATAGTGCCAGATCCACAGTTACAGAAAGAAACAACAGAAGCAAAGAAGAAAATGCTTTAGACAGGGGAATTACCATATGATGCCACAAAAGGGAGGCAAATGGAGCACAGAAATATTGTCAGAGGCTTCAAGGAAACAAACAGAGATAACAGAAAAAATTAGTAAGGAATTAAAACAAGCATTAAGAGATCAGTATGGTGTGACATCCACTGATAACACAAGCTGATAAATGTATAGTTATGGTTGAGCATATTACAGTAGAGAGAATTTACAGGTAGAAGTGCAATTTACAACCAAGACTATGGAGGAGATTAAATTAAAAGCACACATAAATTATATACAAAAATTAGTAAAAGTAATCCAATAAAAATTGCCGGAAACACATCGAGTAAACATCACCAGGATGGCTACAATAAGAACAAGGTTAAAAGAAAGCAAGACAAGGAGGATGTTGTAATTGAGATATGTAAAATGTACAAGAGGAAGGACATAAACAGACTAATGTGAGTCTAGTACTGGCATGCAGTTCACAGATGGAATTTATAAAGAGTATTCCATTCAACAAATTTATCCCAGAGGATCGTTTACACCCAGTCTTATTCATATGAAATTTCAAACGTATCATGCCAGATGCATTGCTGGAAGTGCAAAAGATGTTTAGTTGTCAAATTATTAGAAGTAGTCAGGTGAAGGGAGCGACTACAATAAAACAGAATGTCATAAAGAATTCGAGATAGCCTCCTTGCAAAGTACTGGTCACAAACCAGACAAGAAGGGATATTGAAAACAATTATTCAACAATTGCATAACAGAAGGGATAATGGGAATTTTGCAACATTCCTGGAAGGAACTAGAATGGAGACAGTATTTAGAAAATCCATTCGAGGAAAGCTTGGTCATAAATTAGGTTGTACATCACCTACCATACTATGTTTGAGGCAGATTGATAGGTATGATTATAGAACTGGAATAAGCAAGCAGAATATCAGCACAAATGGAGGAAGAAGGAATAACCATGAGAGCAGTTGGCATGGAGAGTGGTAAGAATATAGAGAAGCTCATCATCGCTTTAGATATAAAGACAGCTGGAACTGTGGGCAAGGGAGACGTGACAGCGGCCTAATAAAACAGCTGGGGACTACAGTGCAGAAGTTTTGGACAGGATGATTTTGTATGCCAAGAGGAGAAGACAAAACATGTACACTATGGTGTGAAAGCAATACAGGGAGAAATGGAAAGCAGGTAAACATTGATTAGTTTCAGCTCAGACCCGCCCTGAAGCTATTATCAAGGGGGAAACTGTGTCAGTCACAATTATAAAGACAGGAAAACCTGACAAAAAAATGAAATACAGTCAGAGAAGTAAATTTCAAAAATTAATAGTTAATGTGGATACTGCCATAAAGAAGACTGTGGATAGTAATGATAGAGTAAAGCAAATCGCTCAAGAGTGAGGATATTCACTAACAGAAATACAAATAATAACATAGGGAGGAGCAGGCTGAATTAATCGTCCACATAAAGGAGACGAAATACAGGTGGCAGTAATGGAATTAGGAACAGAAGATATATGCCAAGAAAAAGGAACAGGGACAACATCAATAGCAGATGGACCAAACACACAGATAAGTTCACTGAACGGAACAAGATGAAAGAATCTCCATGGATGCTGTAATATCTGAGAGTTATATTAGCAAAGAAATTAGTGATCCAAACATCAACAGACATAAAGTTCATTTTAACGGTATAGTGGATTACTCTATCACATAGTGTGACGACAGTACAAGAGTTGTAATTAAAGAAGAGACACCAGATGTGAACAAGATCAAAGCAGAAATTGTCACATCATCTGAGACATTACACAAAGATAGAGAAACACAAGATGAATCTTCAGCTTCCAAAATCAAATCAAGGATATGTATCACATTTAAAGAATAACTGCCATACTTTGAAATTTAATCTATATGCCATGAAATGGAAATATGGAATTGAAAAGAAAAAAAAGGGGGAATTATATTATGAAAGCAAATAGTTAACATTCAGCAATTCTACCAAATAAAGGGAATTGTAAGCTGCTGAGGTAGAAGTAGCATGGTTGAAAAGTGAAGGTGATCATATCTAAAAATCGACTGAGAACTGCAAGGAGACAGGAAGATGGGTGATGCTGCAAAATACACTATTTCTGAATACTCTCAGTTTGGAACAATATAGCAATACAAATATGAATGACAACTACACAAACAAAATTTCAAATTATGCACAAGGAATGCATGATGATAAAAGAAAAGGAAAAGATTTGCAACCATCAGAAGAACATTAAGTTTGTTGTACAGAAGAAGGAAAGACATAGTGTGTTTACAAGACTGAAAAGAAATGGAAGGAAGAAGAAACAGGAATACTGATTAACAGTTCCGTGACCATGATGGGGTGCTGCTTACAGCATAAAATTTTATGTGTGACACAAATATGAAGACAATGACTTGGAATGCTGAGTTACAAATCTTGACAACTTAGATATGCAGGAACTCTAGGTCGAAAAAAGAAACAGGATGGGACTTCTTGTGATCTATCACTGAAATAATACATAAATCCTCAGGTCCAAGACTAATGTGATGGAAGAGTACTGTGAGGAGGACAAAGATAAACAAATAGAAGTAGGATGTTGTTGTTTTGTACATGGCATGATTGTGTAAATGGTGAATGGAGGTCTGGGCACATGGCTGCCATATTAATCATGTGCTGGCTACAATGTAAACAGAGTGGTACAGACAACACAGAAAGAAAAGGAACAGCCATACATCGCAGCATCAAAGTCCCTACGGGGTATCAACAGTGGGAATCAAGGCAAAATCTTAGGCTGTGATTTTTACCCATTCTGGCCACAGAAAAAGATACATCAGTACCAAACTACGTGCTGCATACTAGGTCCTGCAAACAACAGGCCAGTTGCTATGAGCTCAACCTACATCCGCAGCAATGCGAGCTTGTTTTATAGGACCAGCCGTACCAGGAACACACAAATTTACATGATGGTGCCATTGTAATATGTGATGTGTGCACAACATAGTGATTCACCAGTGAAGATGATAAGAGGCAAGTGTGGAAAGAAAAATTTTGTGCTAAGCAGAGCATGGAAAAACATGAGTTTTTATTTTATCACTCGATGTTCATGATTTTCTTCATTGTATCATGTTTCTTCCACATATTTCGTTTCTTTTACAGAAGACTCCTTTACTGTTTTCATTTAGCTGTGTAACACCACACTGAAGTATACTATTTTAACTCATAACTAAATACCTATATTATTTCCAGGTTAGTTTATACTGAATTCCTTTCATCATATCTTCAACGTTGATATGAAAATTTACCGTGTTACAACTAAACGATTTTCCACCTGAGTAATTTGTTCATGTGAGTCACCATAACTTTGATTTTTTCATTTTTTTGTCTTAACGTAGATTGAGATATAAGTGATACTTTTCTTGGTGTGCATATATACAAAGAAAATTTGTTTCTTTTGTGTGTTTTACAGGTAACTGCCTTTTTTATTCTATTCTTGTCAGTGAGACTATGTTTTCATAAGATGGTCAAATGGTCTACATTCCTTATTTTACAGTTCCTTGCTATCTTTTTTGTTAAAAATGTTAACATATTTGTAAGGAAACAGAGATCTTGGTTTGTTGTATGCAAATGTTTGTGAACTTAAGATCAGGGAAAGAGCAATGTGGAATAAAGTGCAACATTATTTTACTTGTCACTTAATTGTGTGCATCAGATTATCTATTATCAGAAGTTTTAGCTGTTGGATGTCATTTTTGGTTCTGAGAGGTTATTTTTTTTATGTATATTGAGGATCTCATGATAATTTCAAAAACAAGTTAGTGTGGAGGGTGTAAGTGTACTGCTCACCTTAGTCAGAACCATGTACCCTTTCTTTTCCTTTGGTTCTTTTTGAACTGCAGCACAGGTAGTGCACACTAGAGCTGGGTGATCTGCTCCCGAACTGTTTCAAAGAGCTAAAATCTTCTATGTAATGAACAACTGGTGATTTGGAAAAAGGGTGGTCGCTCTTCAGGACCAAATTGTCTCTCCAGAGATGAAAGTGAATGGAATGAAGATTCTAGGGCAGGTTGGTACAACAGCATTCCACACAACATGCTGCATTAATCACTACGGCACAGGGGATTATAATAAGAACCAGTCCCAAGTTGCAGAAAAATACACTGTAGACAATGTGTTTGTTTGTGTTTATGTACCTTACTGTTGTGAGCAGCTTTTGTCTACCACAGAAAGAATAGAGAGCAAGAAACGTCAGTTTCCAGAATACTGCATTAATGCAGAAAACAATTTCTCATCTTTTATTTCCACTCTTGATTTGAAAAGACAGCTTGTAATGAATGTGCTGCAGCTCAGCCATTAGTGAGCAAGAAGGAACTTATTCACAAGACCTGCTTCCATGCTCTCTGCTCAGCTACTGCTCCTGATGGAGCATGGAGTGATTTGCAGGTGAACTAGCTCCTGCCACCCATCCACCACTTACCATTCATTGTTCGTCAGCCATTCACCATTGACTGTCTGTCAGCTGCTCACCATTCACTGCTTGCCAGACACTCACTGTTCACAACTCGCCAGCCCCTCACTGTTCACCACTCGCCGGTTTCCCACCATTCCACTACCACTCCCAACTCCAAATGGAATGGATTGCCGGGTGACTCAGGAGCCACCCCGCTCTTTGCAGTCTTGGCTCTGTAACTAATTCAGCTTGCTGAGCTCTTGGTTCCTTCACTGTTTGACCTGACTGCTTTCTGACAATGTTTTGTTATAATAACAATGGTATGTATTGTTAAATTTTACTACTTAAAAAGTGAATCTTGATAGCAAGTATTTAAATTTTTCCATGTAAGATTTTTTTTTTTTTTTTCTTTGGGATGTAAGTCAACCACACTGTCTTCACCTAGATTTTCAAGTGATGTATGGAATTGTTGTACTGAACTGAATAAATAAGTGGAATTGCCACTACTCCCAGCAGATAGTTTCTTGTTCTTCTGGCTCCTCATCATATCTGAAAAGACATCTGAAGTCCAAGCATTCAAAAGTACCTCTGGAATGGTGTGTGTCAGGAAGCCAATAAAAATACCAATCAACTGATGACATCTGAGAAATCATTCTCGCGAATAGTCCTCACCAATGCCTACTTCCACTTCAGATGAAGTTCTCCTCCCAGGAAGTCAAAGTTAGTCTCCATCTATATCCAGCCCACCACTGTCACTGGGTTCCTGCAAATGCTGATTTACTTTTTTTTATGCCCTTCTTCCAACTGAATTTCATTTGCAACAATCCGTAGGTAAATTTGCCAGTGTTATAAAGCAGATCATAATAAATAAAATTATGGCATTATAAACACAACATTTTAACAAATCATAAATACCCATTGCCAAATTTATAATTTACACGTTTGAAAAGCATTATCAAATTTT
The DNA here is from genome assembly GCF_021461395.2 of Schistocerca americana. NCBI lineage: Eukaryota > Metazoa > Arthropoda > Insecta > Orthoptera > Acrididae > Schistocerca > Schistocerca americana. The sequence goes on along the minus strand of NC_060122.1, from coordinate 469,807,956 downwards.
CTAATGCCCAGTTACTTAATAAAAATTACAGGCAAACAACTATAAATAATATTATTTTCTATGCATACACAACACATTTTATACATGAGAGGACTCAAAGTCATATCTTCTTGAGTGCTTCCAATCTAAAGAAAGACACACTGCAGAAAATATTTCAAATTGGGTAAATGTTGTTATCACCAACTGCAGAGAGATTAGTTAGAGTGATGAAGGCAACTACTGAGATAAAGAAACTGAGTGTAAAATCTGTAAGAACAGCTCTGGGATTATTCAACTAAAGGTAGTGCCAACTGCATCATACAACATTCAACTTATATGGAGACATGTCACATATTCAAATCTCAAAGGATATGAGGGAGTCAAGCTATCACACCTGAAAAGAATGCTATGCATTGTAAAATACACTCAAAACCGAATAACCCATATTTTGGCAGACACGACCTGCTTCACTGAAGACCTCATGGCAGCTCATAACCTTATATCGACCCCACAATACACTAGACTCCTGGAAGACAGACAGCAAAAACTAAGAAATGTGGAGCATGGACTCCACAACATCCCAACAATGACAAACAACAAATTTGAGGAAGCCAATTTCCAGCTGCACCTATTGCCCATGGAATACATTTCCAAACATGCCCAAACATGCTCAAGTACAGGATACCACAACCCCATCGACAGTTGCCAGTGCACTGCATGTGGAGCACCTTGCAACACAAACTGCATCATTAAGTGTAAAGAAAGAATTTTGTCATTATCTCACTATGCAAATAGTAACTTTAGTTAACTGATCAATACATTGCACAAACCGAGTTCAATAAAATCTTAATAAATATAGAGTTTAAAATCACTGCCATAATAATGGCCTACTCTTCAAACATGAAATCAAATGCCACACTTTTGAATCTGTCACAAGTTCCAAACTTTGCGCATTCTTTAAATCTCACTGTGCAACACACAATACAGAAGTCAGTGCAGAAAACTGTTGATGATGTCAAAAGAGCATTTATATTCTTCGAAAAAGTGCAGATTTGTTTTAAGAAAACTGTGGTAATACAAAAAAATTAAACAAAGAATAATCACCAACCTATTACTAACATAATGGGTGCAAATTCTTCAATTTAGGGAGGAGTTCAATGATACTATCAGTCACTTCAAAGGAAGCCACACTCCAGAACCTGTTGCTATTAGCAAGCTAGACAAATATTTATTTGAGGCATATTTGCCTACAAGTAGTCAACCCTTAAGCTTGTGGGAATCTGGATAACTTCTGTACCTAACAGTTCATCAATCGGTTACAAAAAAATTACGTATTCCAGCTACACTGGTAGCCCGTGAGAGCAGCTTTTTGAAAGGAGGACAGGCTTGCACTGAGAAATGTAACCAACTCACTTTGAGTAATGTTGGTCAAATTTTTGTTTATAAAGCTTAACATTGATTAGTTCCTTCCTCTTAGGCACATCAATTATCACATTGATTGTAAACATCAACAGTAAATAATTTCAAGAGGTAGAAAATTGATTTCAGTTATGTTGTAGTATTTATTTTGTTTTTAATAAAATTATGATAAAGTAAGAAGAATGAATTTTATTTTTATAATTTCTGAACTTGGTAAAAGTATTCAGAATTCCACTGCAATATTTTTAAGTTTTACTCAAGACAAAAAGTAGACCTTTCCAGAAATTTTAAAACTAGAAGGAACATAACAGAAAATTATTAATGGTCCTCCTCTGTTCTTTCGAATTAGGTTACAGTAAAGTGAAAATACAGCCACAGTGACCTTGAATTAAAAAGGCAAAGTTCTCAAGTGATTCTGATCCAATCTCTGAAAGAATGATTTTGCTCATCACTAAAGTGGGCAGTAGGCATTTTTTTAGAGAGCATGGTTGAGTGTGCCAAGCCAGGGAGCAGTAGTATGGATGTGAGGCACATAGGAGCATTAAAGCACATATAATGAAGTTAGTTATCTGAGGAGAGATTAGATGATATCATAAGTGATTTATGCAGAATATATCTAAAATTTGAATTTTTTACATAACTGGATGACTGATCACTGGTAATGGACTTACATGTATGAAAGGCAGAACTATAATTTAACATTGTGCCTAGGAATCACAGTAACAGAAATTTGAAAATAAATTCCAAAAGTGTTGTGAAAACGGATGTGAACTGTTATTCAGTATTTTCCCAGTGAGTAATTTTACATGCTAATAATAATAACGACTCCAACTTTCGTCATATTGGTTACGTCACAGTTCATTTACTAAAAAATGAATACGATCTACGGATGTGAGCTCTACTAATAATTAAACAGTCTAATTGCTGAAATTAATTAAACTGTGATAACAGTTTCTTAGTAGGGAGCTTACATAGTCTATGAGGCATTCTTGAATAGCCTAATTTGTAGAATACTGTCCATGCAAGGAAGACATAGGTTTGAGTCCCAGTCCATATCACATTACAATTACAGATGGTTCACTTCAGCAGAAGCTTCACTGAGGACTAAAGGATTTCATTTGTGGGTAATCTTCTTTAGCATAGAATCTATTGAAAGTAATATCAAAATGTATCACTGTATACAAAAATGTAAACATTATTTGATCACTTTTATTGTCTTTTCCAAGATGGCATAAAAACTTAACAAATACATAGTATACAATATTTTGGTGGGTTTGAAATGCAATGGAAGAAAAATGAAAGAAGCCTCATGCTCAATGCCCTTCGACATTATTACAGACAGAGCACTGGTTGGGACTGGACAAGAATGGGGAAGGAAATCAGTACATCCCGCCTTCCACCTTAATCATGTTAAGTATAACATAAGTCTAGAGGGCCAGAAGAGGATTTGAATCACAATCCCTCAAATCTAGCTTGATGTACAGAGAAATAGACGATGATTACAGCACCCAAAATCATATGTATCATGACAGTCTCCAGTAAAATGAAAATGTGCAAATACAGTTTTTGGAGTAGCTGGAAATATATTTTCATAAAATATTTTCATTACTACAAGATCATATGCTATCCAAAATTATTATTTATTTATTCTTACATTGTTCTTTATGAGTACCATAGCAAATGCTTGCTGTTGTTACATCCTATTAGCATTAGATTTATAGGTAATTTTTTTTAAGAAAGAAAGTTACTTAAAGATTTTGGTATACACAGTATTGTGAAAGAGGAAGGGAGGGAAGACAAGAGTGTAAAATTTTGGCAAGTGATATCGTAACAGTAAAATATTAAGATGAGTACAAAGCACAATAAAACGTTACAAGAAAAGGCTGATAACAGTTACGGGTAATGGACTAGGCATGAAAGTACACCAAAAGAGCACACCCATTTGGTTATAAAAAATAAGTATCTGTACACAAAAACACATTTCTGCATGTGTTGTTACTGTCTCCACATACATGACAGCATACAACGTTATGCTGTTTACCAGTGATAAATTCTCATAAATTCTATCAATAACTTAAAAGAATTTATTGGAAAGTATGGCACATTTTTTTTTTACAATGTAGACCTTAATCCAGTTACAGAGATAAAAAAAATACATTTTATATATGCTAAAAAAATAAAAAGGAACAATAGTTCATAAACTACTCTGTAAAACATGGTAACTTGTTCATGCACACTTTACAATCTGTCATTATGTACACATTTCATGAAATTCACAACTAGTACACTAAAACTGTATCACAAATGAAAACCCAGACATCAGGTTTCTTGTTACATAAAGCTATTAAAATGATACGGAGTATATTACTGTAATGTTCTTGCCAACATGCATACAGTTCCTCACTCAGGATATATTAGTATTTCTTCCAAAATAATCTAGGATATCACATTAAATTTCTTACTTTTTGTCAAAGTATTCACAGCTTTGTTGCATTTTGCATATCCTTCAAATTTTTCAAACAGCTATCTGCAGTGTCTGTAAACCTCTCCTAATGCATGGTTCATTTATTTACACTGTGAGTAAAATCAACATATTCTCAGTGCTTACATCGTGGTATGAGTTTTGACCTGTGAGCAAGGCAAGTATTGCACTATTCAGTACTTATCAAAAACATTAACAGTTTATGGAGACCCAATGTGATTACTTATGAAAATAAAAGATACTGCTTTCTCAATTACACACTTTACAAAGATAATATATGTGTTGGCATATTTAATATTATAGCAGTTTCTTTTTTTAAGTCAAGAATGCATTAGATAAATGATTCTTGATTTATAATGAGACATTATGTTAGAAAGTGTGAGCATTTCGACACACCCCACATCCCAAAGCAAATTCTTCACCAGTTGGTGGATGTTTCACGTGGAGTGGACACTCGTCTCCCTCAAGCTGTTTTGCCTTGGGACCTGCAACAATATAAAATAAGATTACTGCAACCAACAAACAAATGATTATTGTTCATCACACAAACTCCACACATAGTTGTAATTATCATACAAAAGAACACATGCGGATTGTAAACAAATGATTGATCAAGGCGGCTTAATACTGCAAGAAAACATGGAAGACTCACCAAAATTGACTGAGTGCAAGAAATGGTGTGTGTTATGAATTAATAAAAAGCATTAAGTTGAATTTGTTTCATATGCAGACCAGACTCATGTTAAAGAATGCTTTCACTGTATCATAACAATACTCAAAAAATGTATAACAATACTCACAAAATGTAGGCCTTATTTCAGATTAATTTGGTTAATGTAATACGCTAAAAAATAATCTTAAAATATTCCAACTGTCAGAACATGCACTGGTGTCTTTGTATAATTTTTTTTGGAATTATGAGATTCTCCTTTACAGAATTTTTTTTTAATTATTTGTGGAACATTTGGCTGGAGAAGAAGTAAATGATTTCAGTTCTGTACAAATAACTAATTGTCTTGTAAAAACAAGAATACATCAGGAAATCTGGGCATCTGGAGTGTTATGCAATATCAATGATATTCCAGCTTTTGGTACTTAGAAAAATGAACAGATGGCACACTTTCTTTTTCATACCAGTCCACTGGTGGTAGCATTTATCACAAAAAATTGCATTATAGTTTAGAAAAGGTTGCAAGTGTTTGTACATATTTTGAACAATCAGTTTCTTTTATTTTTAATACCACATGTGATTGTACTACACTTATACTGAGGGAGGTAGAGATGGAAAAATCCTTTAGAGGCTGTGCAGTTATTTGTACAACACAAAATATGGTCATCAGAGAAATTACTCTCAAAAGTATTTTTCCTCATTCCTCGTTCCAGTGCCACAATTTACTGTGTTTTCAGACTGACCTAATTATTTCTATATGCATTTTACCTTTGTTCCTTATCAAACAAGATAACCACATAATTTCAGGATAACTTAAGATGTCAAAATTTGATATAAAGAGAACTGTTCTGTACCATTGACATGCACTGACACGCTAGAGATTACTGTTAAATATTAAAAAAAAAAAACATCAGTTACAACCTGCAGGACATGATGGGAGTTCCAGACGGGGAATGTTGGTGACACGCTGAAAGTCGTCATGGCAAGCATTACAGAAATGAGTAGTTCCAAAGCAGAAGAAGACAGCTACTGAACAACAGTATCTGCACTTGTACTCAAGAAAATCTGTCCCATGTTTTGGGCACATCTGGGCACGAGATACATCACTGCAGGCCCCACAGACCAACTCTGTAGGGTCATACTCCTCTCCCACTTCTGCATCGCATCGTGCTTCTCCTCCATAATATGCCTATGACAGAAGAGCATAAGATAAGCTTTAATATGGATCTGATACAACTGTCAAATTTTGAAAAGGCATCAAAAACTTCTTTTCTAAAAAGCCAATGGTTATGAAATGTTGATATTTTTCCAGACACATATCATATTAATGGATATGACAAACCTTATTGCATTTGTAGCAAACATAATATGCATATCTATCCATTGCATAGCTAGCAGGATCATTATGAAATCGAGCTCCTGGACTGGTTATTGCTTCTGCCTTATGGAGTCCCTCATACTCTAATCTCATAAGAGCTTTTCTGCGAACATCTTCATACAGGTCCTTCACAGGCGCCAACAAATCAGCCAGGACTGAATGTTCTATGCTGGCCTAAATAACAAGCAAAACAAACAATGGAAAATCCAGGATGGAATAACAATAATATGAATCGGATAGATTGCTAATTACCACACAGAGGAGGCGTTGAGTAGCAGAAAGGCACATTTAAAAGTAGACTGTAGGTTATTACTGAGTTATTGGACTAAGTCCTTCATCAGAACTCTGCCTCAGTGCCTGGAGACAACAGTGGTCATGTGAGTAAGTTGTGCGCACGTGAATGTGAAAGAATGCACTTGTGCATGCCAATCATTTGACTTTCAAATGTGCTTGTTTGCTGCTCAATATCTCCTCTAAGTAATATGAAAATCAATGATATGAATATAATAGAGGGAAACATTCCATGTGGGAAAAATACATCTAAAAACAAAGATGATGTGACTTACCAAACGAAAGTGCTGGCAGCTTGATAGACACACAAACAAACACAAACATACACACAAAATTCAAGCTTTCGCAACCAATGGTTGCTTCATCAGGAAAGAGGGAAGGAGAGGGAAAGATGAAAGGATGTGGGTTTTAAGGGGGAGGGTAAGGAGTCATTCCAATCCCGGGAGCGGAAAGGCTTAACTTAGGGGGAAAAAAGGACAGGTATACACTCGCATACACACACATATCCATCCGCACATACACAGACACAAGCAGAGGAAAATCAGTTTTAAATAAACAAATAAAAGACATATCATTACTCATCCAGTAGGTTAACTGTAACAAATAAGAGTAGAATCAAATAGTTAAGTACATTATAAACGTAGGCTTCTGCGGCCATTGTAACATTCAATAAAATGTTTCTGGGTTTGTGACCGCATTGTCAATATATACAAAACTACTGATGTTTCTGTCCCTGTTGCAAGTGACCTTCTTCAGGGTGTTTTTGTTAATGTTGAATGAGAAAATTTTGTTTCTTAGATACCTGCAGATATAGCTGTTATCTAATTCTGATAGGCTGTTGGTCTGCAGGTATATAAGAAACAAATCTTTCTCATTGAGCAGTAAACAAAACACTCAGTAGAAGGTTGCTTGCAACAGGGACCGAAACGTCGGTAGTTTCATATATACTGACAATGCGGTCACAAACCCAGAAAAATTTTATTGAACGAGTTAAGTACATTGTTTGACCAACCCTGAATTCTGTACATCCTTGCCTTTTAATTTATTATGGAATCTCTGAGCTATATACTGCAGTTTCTGGACTTACTAACTTTAGGTGATGTGTGGTAAACTAAAAGCTTTGTGGGTTGATTGCCTCATCTATGTCAAAATTAAAATTTATGTTCACAGAATTATGCGAAAGAGATTTGTTGTAAACAAAGCTGAGAAGAAATGCATTAAACATATGCAAGAATAACTCTTCATATGTGAGAAAGAAAATAAAGATCTGACATTAAAAGAAAATGACCCCTGATTTTTGAGGACATACAACTGTAATCCTTCACTGCTGTTCTGCACTGAACAAACATAACCAGCTGAAGCCACTCAGCTTTCAACAACCTAAGGAAGGTGCCAAAGCAACTGAAGCAGAATTGATAATTGGAAGGAAAAAGGTCCAGATCCCTATCTGGTTCAAATGGTTCAAATGGCTCTGAGCACTATGGGACTCAACTGGTGAGGTCATTAGTCCCCTAGAACTGAGAACTAGTTAAACCTAACTAACCTAAGACCATCACAAACATCCATGCCCAAGGCAGGATTCGAACCTGCGACCGTAGCGGTCTTGCGGTTCCAGACTGCAACGCCTTTAACCGCACGGCCACTTCGGCCGGCCCCTATCTGGTCATCCTGATTAATTTTTCAGTTTCCTTACATAAGGCTGATGTCTAAAGGGTTTCCAGAACAAAGCTATAGCCCATACCAGGCAGATACAACCTTGTACTTCATCTGTAGTGAGCTTGTGAGTGGGCCATTAAATTCTGTCTTTATGTCTTTCTTCATCAATTTTAGCAATGCAACTGATAGAAACAAGAAAAGGAACAGAAAACAAACTGCTATACATTCAATCCAAAATGCAGGTTTTGTTCATCTGTCTTTCTCTCATTCTAGCTATGAGTTACAATATTCCTTTAACAGAGAGATTACTGGAAAATACTGACTGAGATGTAAGAAGAAATCAGAAGTGCAATTTTCAAAGAGAAAGCCTTGTGGTTTTCCTAATGTGTTTTGGATAAACTACATAAAATTTTAAGTACTTGAAAAGATTACCATAATTATAGCTGACCATTTATGTAGAATATATGTTCCTCAGTAGTGGACGTGATCCCCTACTAAACTAAGTGACATTAGACTACTAAGTGACATTAGACTACACTGATTGTTCTTATTCCAAATACTGATTCCATTTATAGACATGTATGTTTGAAAGAGAGATATACTACAGCTAGGGAGTGGAAAAATTCGCATTTTGTGATAAATGCGAAATAGATCCAAATTCTGTCTCGAAATGCAAAATTACTTAATACACGCTACTTCATAGGGAATTGTATCCAGATGAATTACTTTATCTGTAATAGTTTGAAATAACATACAAATATTAAAAATGTAACCAATTTTCAGTTACTGGTATTGTATATCATCTGGCGATACCAAATTTGGAAAGGTAATGTGCATAAGGATCTGTTCGCCAAGTAAAAAGTGTACGAACACAATAAAATATCAAAGCTCTCAATGATTTGGCGTCATGCCAACTGTGGATGGTTGAACAGTCTATTTAAGACACACACACTGTAATACAACATAGCACTCAGCCATGCAACTTAAAGCATTTTATAACAAAAAAATGTGTACATTTGTTTGTTAGCAAAAGCTCAAAAGGTGGAATAACATGTACACCTTTAACATGGCAAATTAGGTGGTGGTAGCTTTGAGCTGTGGTTGCATCGAATACCACAAGAGGATGGGCTTTGAATATACCTTAATACTCTTATACCCTGCTAACCTCAACGAGCAGGTGTAGCTGTCCCCAAATGTTTTGTGTTGGACATTGCTCATTGTTTTCTTTTCTTATTTTGAAGTAATTGCCAAGTAAAAATTGTACGAACACAATAAACTATCAAAGCTCTCAATGATTTGGCGCCATGCTAACTGTGGATGGTTGAAAAGTCCATTTAAGATACACACTATAATGCAACATAGTACTCAGCCATGCGACTTAAAGCATTTTATACCAAAAAAATGTGAACGTTTGTTTGTTAGCGAAAGCTCAAAAGATGGAATAATATGTACACCTTTAACATGGCAAATTAGGTGGTGGTCACTTTGAACTGTGGTTGCATCGAATACCAAAAAGGATGGGCTTTGAATATACCTTTAACAATACTCTTATACCCTGCTAACGTCAATGAGCAGCTGCGTGGTAGCTGTCCCCAAATGTTTTGTGTTGGACATTGCTTATTGTTTTCTTGTCTTATTTTGAAATAACTGAAGCAACTAATTGTGGTCCATCATGGATTTCAATTATGACTCTTCCAACACCATAAGAGACTGGTGGTCCCTGTGACAATGCGTCAGTCCAGCTACCTGCTATAGGCTGCTGCCCTGCGGAAGGGAGGCAAGGCTTGTTTCCCCACACTGCTCATTTCCCTCAGACAGTCAAAATTCAAATCTGTTGAATGCACACAGCCATCTGCCACTATAGCCTATACTGCCTTCACTCTGCACTATAGCAATTGGCAAACAGTATCTGGAACATTTTTGACTGCACCAAAATTCTCCCCCTAACATTAAAATAGAGTCAGAGTGCATTTGGTTCTACGTCTATGCTAAGTGCCTCGTCCGCTCTGCCTGTAGCGTTGTCAAGCAAGGGTTGCACTATTATGAATGCCCATGAATGGTCGAAATAAATAATCTGCAGATTTTGAAATCACTGAACTGGGTGGGAAAAGACAAATAATGTCCAGAAACATCTTAAACTGGAGACGCATTCAGTTCACTGGTGGGAAAATCCTGCTGCTTTTTAAGAAGACAGTCATTTTTGAAAGCTTAAATGCAGCCTAATGAAGAAAATGAATGCCATTTTCAGAGAAAAAGGTGCTGAAGTTTTTTCAAACGCAAACATTTCAGTCAAAAAAGTTACCAATGAGCACTTTTTTAAACAGTTTCAAAGAACTATGGCTTTGTTCGTCTTCTCTCATGTAGTCTGCAACCTTTTAAATTTGTGTGTCTAATTACTTACAAACAAAAAGATATATGCAAATTTCGTCAAAAATATACACAAATTTTGCAAAAGATAGATGCTAATTTTGGCAAAAAAAGATGCTACATTTTAGGGTCACTAACTACATCACATTTTATCAAGCAACAAATTCAGTGTGGAGCAGTATTGCGTATAGCCAGTTCTTTGAACAGGCTCTGCAGGTCATTCTTGAATTCAGGCTACCAGTGTTTCATTTTATTCACTTCTGGATGCAATACTGTATGATATAATGGAACGACACTACATAATTTTCCTTCTTCATCATATTTGTCAAAAAAACTGTTTTGAACATATCTTCCAGTATACCGAACTAGTGAAAGTTTGAATAGTAACTCTAAACAGTAAGTGATAAGAGAGCCTGCACTGTCATGATCCATATATTCACTCATTCATTATGTCCTGTAGTCCTACCAAGAAGGAGAATCTTCAGGACTATGGAACAAGTCATGATATACATTAACAAGAGATCAGCAATTATAAAAAACTCAATATGCACAATGTACTGACAATAAACTCTCAGTATGTTGCTTATCACTATTTGCCAGCTAAATTTAACTTTCTAAACTAGCTACTTTAAAAACAAGTACTTTGAAAAGCTAGTTAATTTGAAAAAGGTGCTGCTTCCTCAGCTGTTTTACATAAGTGCTGTTTATCTCCTACTGGTAGTTTAATATGTATGTTAATAGATTATAATTTTTTTGAAGAAAATAGTTACCTACTAATGTGTCAATAGGGACCTGTTTACAATACATTACTACTTGTAATGCACCTTTATACATTGCAACTTGTCATGTAACAAACAGAAATTTCATTTCTATCAGCCATAGAGTTGGCCATGGCCATGGTCTTTTGGTGGTTTAATACAGGGTGTCTCACATAAAACTGGTACACCTCATGTACTGGTTGCTTGTGAAGTGGCAATACTCTCCCGAAAGTTGGCTACACTTCATTTTATTGGAACATTGAGTGCAGCTGTTTGTTAGTGTGTCAGTTGTTGTGACTACCTCATATTGTTGAGTTGGTATTGAAATGGGGAGTTTGCAGTAGAACAGCAAACTGATCATGTGGAGTGTTACATAAAGACAGGCTCCATCAAGAAGGGTAAAAAAAAAGTTTCATGTGAGGCAAAGTGGTAGGAAACCCCATGACCAGAATTATTCAAGATCTGTATAAGAAATGGAGGATTGCCTGATCCATTCAGAATGTGCAGAAGAATAGGCAATCGACAGTGAGGACCCCTGAAACTGTAGGCAGAATTCGCATGCACATTATGAGAAGACTCTGAAAGTCAGTAAGGAGCCTATCACAGCAGGCAAGTGTATCTCACACACCATGTCATTGTGTACTAAAAGATATGAAATTAAAAGCCTGTCATGTGAGTGTGGTATAAGAGTTGTTATTAGAGAGAGTCATGGGGAAAAAAGAGTTCAATATTGTAACTGCTTGTTAACATCAATTGCTAATGATTACTTGGAGCCCTTACTTTACTTCATGTCAGATGAGTTTTGGTTTCATTTGTCAGGTTATATAAACTCCCAGAATTGCAGATACTGGTCGCAGGAGAACTCACATATTCTGAATGAAGAACCGCTCCACTCATAGAGATAGGAGTTTGCTGTGTTGTCCAGCATGTGAATTATTTGCCCCATATTTTTCAATTACACTTAGACTCTTTATATGCACAATTAACAGATGTAGAGAAGCTGTGTGCAGTATTCTAACGAGATGTAGCAATTGCTTACATATCCAACCAAAGTATGAACCACATCAATAACATGTACTTTGAGACAGACTTGTGGGCCTCTTGCCTCGAAGGCCCCAGACTTAACATTGTGTGATTTTTATTTATGGAGCACACTAAACAACTATAAAGGAAAGAAAATCAGCCTGGTGCCTAACAACAGCCTTGAACACGTAATACAGGTGTCATTTTGCAGCAAAAGTCAAAGAGAGCGATTGAAAGGGGCACCCACATTCTGCATAGTCTTGGGATTGCATTGGTTACTGACTTTGAGATTTTGAGTACAATTCTTCATTCCAGTGAAGTATGCAGTCAGTTGATTATTCATCTCTCACTTGGGAATAAATGGCTTGGCATATGTGGAAGTCTGTCAATGCATGATTTATAGGTTTAATTCTGATGGGTCAAAATCAATATTCGATAACTTACATGGAGATGGAATATTGCTAATGAATGTGACCCAGAGACATAGCCACATTCTGGTGTCTGGATCTTCTCTGATGGTGAGTGTTCAATAAAAATGAAGATAACTATGAATGTGAGAAAATGATCATGTGTCTTTTCTTTGCTACTCCGTTGGATATTTTGCCACAGTCATACTTGATGTCCGCACCTGGTAGCTGAGTGGTCAGTGTGACAGAGTGTCAGTCCTAAGGGCCTGGGTTCAATTGCTGGCTGGGTCAGAGATTTTCCCTGCTCAGGGACTGGGTGTTGTTGTAATCATCACCATTTCATCACCATCGATGCACAAGTCACCGAAGTGGCGTCAAATCGAAAGACTTGCACCTGGTGAACGGTCTACCCAACGGGAGGCCCTAGTCACATGAAATTTACCTTTTTTTTTTATACTTGATGAAGGTAGGACAGAAACTACAAACTGACATAGTGTAATGTGTCTTCCACAGCTTTGTGAAGGAATCCAAGTGAACGTGAATTGGATAAGCATTTTCTAAGGAATCCCAGCTCCAGGCATTAATGTTTCAGAGCCCAAATTTGACTCACATGCTGTCTTTCTTTTTTCAAATGAGGAAAACATCCCTGGGCATTGTTAGAGTTCTCAAAGGGATGAATTCCTTCTGAGCAATTTCTTAAAAAGGAGCAGTGGTGGAAGTCTGCATTAAATTGTTTCAGACCATGCTTTGGCATACACAACTTGAAGCAGAGAAAATGAGAGGTGAAGATTTTGGAAAAGTAAGAACTTGCATTACATCCTCAAAACATTTACCACGAACCCTAAGGCATGCACATTTTACAAAGTGAGTCCCACAACCATACATATTTTTTAACTTATAAGCACAACATAGGTTACATTAAATCAAGTGACACATTTGGCAAGGAAGCTGTTTTGTGACTAGAGTCAGGAAGAGGGCCATTATAAAAGTTCTCAGCAGACACAGGGGCGATGTGAATATGGCCAGCTACTAGGCTCTTTGCACACTATGACTCATTAGGTGTTGTCTGTGGTGCTGAATGTTTTGCCACTATCTGCGGTGTTAATGTAAACCAGGAGTGATCTCTCATCTGCTCATGTGACTGACTAGAACTCATGTCACAATCATACGCTAGCAGCTGGCTATGGTGAACAGGTGACTGTATGGAAAGTGAAGCAACACACAATGAACTTTGCTTGTTGGCTGGCTGTCATTCAATCTAATGTTATGGACTGCTGATGGCATGACACAGTGCTCCATGCTCTGCATGCTAAACAAGAACAACAACTGTTACTGACTATCCATGAATCAAAGTATGCTACCACTTTCTGAATACAATATGAGAACATGTGTTTCAAACTGAAGTCCTGCTATTGACCTTCATTATAGAAAATATAGATTAGTTCCAGCTGTAATTCAGTTTCTGTATTGCACACAATCAACATGTAAGGGATTTGAAAGCACGTTAAACATTTCTTCTTACTTCTAGAAGATCACAAAGTAAACCTCAACTGTGCAGAGAACATTATTTTATATGTCTTGATACTTTTCAAAATTCTGCTGTTTTTCCAGTGTGGGGCACTTAATGGTCTGTGAGGATTCTAAGATTCCTGGAAAACTGATGTTTGACCAAATCATAGCCACTGCACCATCTATGTTACAGATGGGAGAACCTTGAACCACACCCCCATATTGTCAGCATATTCTTGTACAAACAGAAGAACATCTGCCATCGAATATGTAACTCTTCTGAAATGACAATGCTGCTTTCAACTCCATGAATATAAATTTCCTAGCAAGAAGTGTCACACAAATTAGAAACTTCCAGGAAGATGATTTTCATTGTAATGTTACTTGCAACTTCTTGAAGTCTGTGTTCTATAAGTAAAAGACAAGACAAACTATAATAATCTTCACACTTCTCAGGATATATCTTGTCAGCTGCAAACACTATACATATTTTTACATTTCTGTTTTAGTGAAATTATGTGCTGTCTTAGTAATATGTCAACTTGCCTGAACTGATTCATCCTGACAGCAGAAATTATTGTTATAGTGAAAATATTGGTAAGAAATATTGACATTTTGCCCCCTTCATTCATTCCACAATTTCTAGTATCAATTGTATCAATTAATATTTCCAATCCCATTTAAATATGAAGTTTTTTAAAACTTAAACACGTTAAGTATCTTCAAAACCCATCAAACACGTAAATGCAAACGAAACTTGCATGGACATCTTCTAAAATGATATTTAGGTGTCTGACCTTTGCTCTGAAGTTAGCCTTTAACTCTCAAACACTGTGTGTATGGTTTCAAAACTTCCTGGCATGGCAAAGACTCTTACTCTGTCACCAGTTCCACAACAGCACTCTCTGTGCTGCGGAGCGAAAGCTTCGTTCTTGAAATAAGCCTAAGTCCGTGGCCAAGTCATTTCTCCACAATATCGTTTCTTCCAGGAATGCTAGTTTAGCAAGATATGCAAGAGAGCTACTGTGAAGTTTGAAAAGTAGGAGACAGATGCTAACAGAATTGAAGCTGAGAGAGCAGATTATGAGTCATGCTTGGATAGCTCATTTGATAAGATTCAAGTTACAGTCTGACACACAGTAATCTATTGGGAAGTATAATAATGTAGTTTATTATTAACAAAAACTAGGAAAGCCTTCACTTTTGTCTCAGCAGAGTGAGTGGCTTTGCTGGACACAAAACACCAGTCACAACTTTGCTGCTCTTCCAACAGTGACTTACTTTAGAAATGGTAGTCTTGTTTATTCAACAAGATAGTAAAGTGGCAACAAGGACTGTACTTTGTGTGCTTTAATACTGATTAACGGTTTCTCTATTTGTGGCATCAGCAGCTGAACACTCCAACAGCATCACAAGTGTCAGAAACAAAAATATAAAAAAATTGCATTAATGTGACAACTGATCCAGCAAAATAATAATTTTAAATAGAGGTGGGACACTTATTTATGGCACTTTCTCTCTGCTGTGAAGTACATGTGATTATCGACCCTCCTTGTGAAGGAGCTCTAATGTTGTCCTCAACTAACTATTTATATGCGATAGTCTAAAAACTAATACAACTCTATGGCCATAGTAGCATATCATTTGATGATATTTGTGACTTACTAACCAAACACTTGAAGCATAAAACTCACAAGACAACATATCAATCCTTTGTGGCCTGGACAATGGACTTTTCTTGCAAAGACTTTAAGGTGTTCTATGCAGACTCCCTCAATAAAGATGTGGTAGTTTCTTTAGGCCCAGACCACAAAGTACAGGCTAAGGTTCTGGGAGCTTCCAACCGTTGCCTCACCCATATGTAAAAATAATTCAGTCTTATAAAGTAGTGTTGTCAGCATATAAACCAATCAATGCGAACAAATAAATTGTTCAAATTTTGAAACAGTGTTTGTACTCACCAATCAACAGATGACAGTAGTTCATTTTTTGGTACAAACACACACTGTGGCAAAATTAGGCAAAAACGCATGGAAAGGCGGCTAGTAGGAATGTGGTTAGTAGAAATCCTCTCTAAATATCAGTAGGTACCTGAAGCATGTAACACACCATTTTTCTGGCTCAGCAGATGTGGCAACAGTTACATACAATGTAACATTGCCAATATACCACCTTCATAATAAACAAAGCAGTAATACATTGCACAAAAACATGTCTACAATGTTACAGCTGGCAAGGTGACTTGCATTACCTGAATTGAAACATAACATGAAAGGACACATGGACTGTCTTTGTCTGGGCAGCCAAGGAGCAATTTCAGTGTATGATGAGCCACTTCATAGCACCCTCCATGCATCCACAGCAATCAATGAAACTCACAGCAAGATAATGACCATGCAACAAATTAACACAATTGCTGCTCCAGGCACTACAGAGGCAATTGGTTACATATAGCAAACAAGTATCACTCAGTGACAAAACTGGTATCCCACCGCTGTCTGGGGTGCCTCCCGATACATCTCTGCTGGTATCTGGGGCTTAATTTGAAGTGGGAATCATCACTGAGGACACTTTCACTCCAGTCAATGAGATTCCAGAATAAAGACGTGTCTGGGGATGCCCCAGACAGTGGGTGTGTTTGTCAACTGCCATACGGTCTGACAAGCAGGAGTGATGGTCTAGGGTGCCATTTCTTTTCATAGCAGGACCCCTTTGGGTGTTGTTCACAGTATCCTTATAGCAAAGCAGTACATTGATGATGTTCTATGCCCCTTTTTGTTGCCCTTCATGGCTTTCATTTCAGCAAGATAATACCCACTTGCACAGGGCAAGAGTTTCTACTGGCTGTCTTCATGCTTTCCAACTCCTACCTTGACCAGCAAGGTCACCGGATTTCTTCCCAGCTGAGAATGTTTGGAATGTTATAGGCAGGGCCCTCCAGCCTTCTCTGGATTTTGATGATCTAATGCACCAATTGGACAGAATTTGGCATGATATCCTCCAGGAGGACATCTAACAACTCTTTCAGTCAATGCTACACTGGATAAGTGCTTGCATAAGGGCCAGATGTGGACCAACAAGTTATTGACTTGCTCAATTCATGAACCTCTTCTCTTGAATAAATCATCCAATTTTTCTGAAATTGTAATGATTTGTTCGTCTGTGCATGTCCATCACAATTACTGATTTCCATCCCATTTAGATAATTTCTTCATGGTGTGTCATTTCTTTTTTTTTCCGAGAGTGTATTATGAAATTATGATCCAGATAGAAACCCAACAAGAATTTATCAGTTCACTTAGTTGTACGAAGCTGTTTGTCATGTGCTATATTAGTTTACTGACTACAATCCTTCTCTGTTCTTTGGATTTGCTTTGGTTTCATTGTGTACTGGTTGTAATAAGCACATGACAACTCAAACCATAACTCAGGCTTTGTTTTAGCTCACAATCAGAATGATGAAGTGTCCTGCTTCTTTTATCAGGTGTCCAATTTCCATACTTATTCATAGTTTTGTTACATCCAGTGATGACTTCTGCTATGAACTACACTCTAGTCTATCCAGTAGGGCATAAAATTATAGCTTCTGGAAGCGAAGTTGCGTATCTTTAATAATGAGAATGGGTGGATGGGGGGTAGGGGGGGTGGTGTGTGTGTGTGTGTGTGTGTGTGTGTGTGTGTGTGTGTGTGTGTGTGTGTGTGAGAGAGAGAGAGAGAGAGAGAGAGAGAGAGAGAGAGAGAGAGAGAGAGAAGTGATGCAAAAGCTTTCAGCACGTTTCTGCAAAGTTTTGTCTTCAGTTTACTGCTGACTTTCAATCGCCATTTCCTTTTTCTTCATGCAACATTTTTCTCATGTTATGGGGAAAAATAAAACTGATTCTAAGCGCAGGAGTGACTACTGCAGTTCCTCAACCAGTTATTGCTTAATTCACTGCATTCATTTCCACTATCTGTTAAAAAATAATTATGAATACAACATACCTTACATATTGGACACTGTGAGAACGCAAATGTTATTCTAGGACCAGACCATCTCTTCATTAATACACAGCGGCAGCAGTGAAGGTGAAACACATGTCCACATTTCAGCTGAAAAAATCATTTTGTGATTTATTCTTTGTCACACCGTCATGTCACATAATGCTATTTATTTTATTTAGTATATGACTTACAGAATATAGTTTACAAGTACATACATTAAATTCGTGCAAGATATGATAAGATAATACGAAAGCGTAAAAGTCTGTAAGCCAAATGCTACATACAATAAATAATGAAGCCAAAAATGCGACACAGGTTTGAAGGATTTTTTAGGTGTAAGTTGAAAAACACTGTTGTTGTGAAGATAACTCGTAGACATGACCTGATTTTTATTGCACATGTTAACAAAGAGATCCATAAACCCAAAATTAAAATAAAACAACTAAGCTCCATTTACATAAAATACAATACAATATAGTAGTTATTAATAGACTACAGAAAAATGTGCACAGTGAGCATGTGAGTGCCTACATCGCCATGGCAAGAAATTTCTATCAGGAGATAAACAAAATTATAAATGAAATGCATGAACCCAATGGTCTTCTTTTAAAAGATAGGCTGTCTGTGCACAATTATGCATCTACCGTTTTAGATCAAATACCATTACAGGGGCTGGAAGGGTAAAAGCCACATTAAGAGGAAACTGCAGCAGACTAATTCACTGAGGTAACTCTACTGTTTTAAATCACACAGTGAAAATATTGATCATGCAGAACCCAGTGAAATCAAAATACCTTTGTATACCAATAACAATACTCTCATGTTTCATATAAATGTACAATCTCTTAGAGGGAAAGTCAATGAATTACAATACTGGTTTGATAAAATTAACTACAGTGTTTTGTGTATCAGTGAACAGAGGCTGAAAGACCCTGAAATAGACTTGAGTGTTCCCCCTGGATACTTGCTAGTTACTGTAGAAGAAGCATTTCACATGATGGGATCTCAATCTTCATTAAAAGCAACCTTGATTTACATTACCCCGCCAAATACCTTAGCAGAAAATGCCTTGAAGGCATATTGGAAGTAGGTAGCATAATAATGTGCACACAAAAAATTGTAATTGTTTCAGTTTATCAAACTCCAAGCTCATATGAGATAATATTTATAGAAAAAATAATATGTTAATATTGCAGTTGTCCAAATATAAACAATATACAATTGTAACTGTAGCTGATAACACAGGCACTGTACAAGAGTATGGAGAAAAATGTTATTCATATGGTTTAATTCTCTGAAATCGTCGGACTACTGCTGTCTCAATGAAAAGCCAGCTAGACTGATTGGATGCGCTAATAACACAATTAATAATGTACACAGAAACTCTCTTGACTATAATGTTATAGAACTGGAAGTATCATGTCATGGAGGGCTATATGCCTCTCAGTACTACAGAAAGACAAGTGACAATTAGATTTCTAAAAGAATCCAATGTAAAAATATGATAAAGCAGTTACAGAAAATGGACTGATCTCATTAATGGATATACAACTGCTAAATGCTTTTACTTTTTCCAGCCAGATATTAAGTGCATAATAGAAAACGTATGCCCTACTGTACCAACAAGATATCGCATTAATACAAGCAGCATCATACCAAGAGGTACACTTCCCAACATAACAAACTCAGGATACTACTAATCATTCTCAAAGATATATTTCACAAAAATGATAGGGACAAGGAAACTTACATAAACGTGAGAAAAGCAAAAAATACTAAGTGCAATGCAAATGATGAGTATATTTTAAATTTTAAAAATAAATGTGAAGCAGCTTGGAATGTCATTAAAACAGAAATTAATAATATCTACAAACAAAACAGTATTCCTATAGACTACTATAAGCTCAATGCATATTATGCAAATCAGCACCACCACTTCAATAAATTATCCTACCTTAGATACACAAGCCCTGCTCACTCATACAAATCAGCAAGTGATAAATCATTTGGGTCCTAACCGCTTTAAACAAGATTCACAAATCGATAAACAAAATAAGCAATTCCAAAACAAGACTATTTTGCACTCAGTAATCTCTTCACAAAGTGCACAACAAAAGAAACCAAAATGTCACTTCTCTCACTGCCAAAGACAGTGCTAGAGTAAGGAATTTTCCCAGAATTAAGCTCACAGTTACCTTGCCTGTGTATAAAAAAAATCAATAGAAATAACTACAGATCCATTTCAATAGCACCCAACATATCCAAGGTAATATCAAATTTATGCATAAACAGATACAAACTATTTTAAGGGCAACAAAATTTTAAATTAACAACAGGTCAGATTAAGGTCACCTGTCAACTGTAGAAGCAACTGAAGCTTTGATGAATAATGTTTATGAATGGTATGAAATAAGGCTGGAACACTTATTGACTTAAGCGAAGCGAAGTATTTGGCTCAGTTTCACATGGCAAAATCATCAAAACGTTAGAATATTAGGGCAGTGGAGATAAAACACTACGTTTATTCATATCTTATTTAAGCAAGAAGCTTATGTGTGCATATCATCAAAGATCAGAAATACTACCAATAAAGGCTCTGTTCTTAGGCCTTTCCTGTTTATTATCTACAGTAATGAACTTTGTAATTACATAACAAGTAACAACATACTATATGCTGATGATGTGACACTAAAAACACAGGTGAAAATTTACAAAGTGTACTAGTTAACAACAGAGAAATTATGCAAATGGTTAGTCACTTGTGCCTAGCATAAACCAGACAAAAAAACAGAAGAAATAATTTTCAATCTCAAGGAAACTAAAACCAAAAATAAAACTGTAATATTACTTGATATGTTCATAGAGCAATGATTCTCATCGGAAGAGCACACCAATTGTCTGTGTAGCAAACTAGCTCATGTACATGTTTTACTGTATAAATTAAGTAACAGTATGAGCAAAAAGCTGTTAATTTAACCATATTCTTCTTTGTTCTATTCCTATCTGCAATATGGGATATGGCTTTTGGGTAATTCCCCAGGAGCTAAATATATTTTCAGATGGCAGAAGAAGACAATCAAATGTTAATTAGGATTAGCACCCAGAGAGCCCTGCAGAAGCTGCTTTAAATGTCTTGGCATAATGACAGTACCTAACCTGTACTTACATAACTGTTTAATATATGCTACAGAAAATCTGCAAAAATTCAGCAGGAGACGTGATGTATATGTACACACTACCAGAAAAATATCAGTTGTTGGATTTGCCTTCCTCAAGACTGGCTACAGTCCATAATAGCTATAAATACCTGAGCATAAAATTTTTAAATCAGTTACCACACTCTGTTCATGCAGTAACACTAAATAAGTATAAGACCATGTTATAATCTTGCCTAAAATACAGTGAATTCTATTCAAAATATATTTTTTGTAAGTGATAAAGAAGGTATTTTAGTTCTTAAATAAGCTAGTTATAAAGCCCATTGTATGAAAAAATTCTGAGAGGTGAACAAAATATTCTATTCTCTCTTTTTTAATAAAAAATTAAAATTAAATAAGGACACCACTGTGCAACTTGTGACTGTTTTTCAAAAACTTGGTTTTACCAGTCACTCCCCCTGTAGGCAATGTTTGCTCTTGCTAAAAAAAATCATAACTGGATGTACAAATACTCCAGCCAATTAATTGCTGGAAGGTGTTGTATGTGCAAAGTCTTTCCAGGTACCTATGAATTTCCTTTTCGGGTAATCATACAAAATGTAGTCCAGTCTTCGTTCCAAAGTTCCAGGCACACTGGACTTCATTGGTCATTCACCATTTATGCGGTGTTGCGTTTGTCATGGCATCGCCAGTACTGATTTGGTCGAGGTAGCTACATATTTTTCTTGGTTCATTCACTTCCAAGTATTATATGGTTGCATCTATTTTACCTATCTTCTCATTATGACGGAAGGATGACTTTTGATTTTACCATTCTTCTCTTAGATCATCCTTCCTGGGGAAAATTGGCAATTGTTTACTGAGCCTCGTTCTCCAGGTTTTAGCTGGGTACACAGTGTGCGAAGTGTAGACATTCTCCAAGATGGTGCATCCTGGACGATACTTTGTTTATTCAAGGTGGCAACAAGGTTACACATGTGGCAGCCAAATCAAATGTGATCACGGCCATAAGAATCAGTATTAAGCAAAGTAAAAGACATAGTACTACATTTGGATGGACAAAAAATCTAATCCCCAAGCAGTGGCAAGAGAAAACACATGTGAGAGTTAAAGGAATGTGCAAGCTCTCAGAGCCAGTCGCTCAGTCTTTTGTCAGAGGGGTGAAGGATAAGAAAGAGGGATGAAGGAGAGGGACTGGCGAGGTTTAGGAAAATGGGGAGAGTTACCATAAAATTGCCCTGAACCCCGGGCCAAGAGAGACTTACTAGGCATGATGAGAAGAAAAGACTGATTGTTGCGGACTGCACCAGACATTATTTAAAAACTTGAGAGCTTAGAGGTGGAGTATGGGGTAATAAGCAAGTCAGAGATTACTGAAAAAATATCATGCAAGAGTTAATAAGAAAGTAAAGCTAAGCTGTGGTACACAGGTGGAGATTTGGGGGGGGGGGGGGGCGAAGAAAAATAAGACCGGTCAGAAAATAAAATAATAGAAAACTAAAAAGAAGTGAAGAAAGGAATAGTTATGAAAAGAAATGCTGAGACAGAAGAAATTAACGAAAAATAAGACCAGGTGGATGGCGAGAACCAAAGACATGTTGTAACACCAGTTCCCACCTGCAGAGTTCTGAGAAACTGATGTCAGGGGCAGTATCCAAAGGGCAAGTGTGGAGAAAGAGGCACCAGACGTCATGACTGTCATTTTGCAGAGCATGCTCTGTGTTGTTACCAGTACCTACCCTCTGACTATGCCCATTCATCATAACTGACAACTTGGTAGTAAGTCATACAAATGTAATAGGTAAACAGCGTTTACAAAACAGTTGGTACACAATGTGTCATTTCACAGATGGCTCTCCCTTTGATAGGATATCTTTTTCTACTTACAGGACCAGTGTAACTGATGGTAGGAGGGAGCATAGGGCAAATCTCATAGCAGGGACAGTCACAGGGGTAGGAGCCACAGGGTAGTGCCCAATCATCCTAACTGACAACTTGGCGGTAACTCACACGAATGTAAAAGGCCAAACAGTGTTTACACAACAGGTGGTACACAATGTGTCATTTCACACATGGCTGTCCCTTTGTAGCATATCTTTTTCTACTTACAGGACTGATGTAGGGGTTGGTAGGAGGGTGCATAGGGCAAATCTCATAGCAGTGACAGTTGCAGGGGTAGGAGTCATGTGGTAGTGAAATGGGAGCAGAAAGAGTGTAGGGTCTGACCAATATATTGCAGGCATTGGGGAAAGGGAGTGTCAATGAAAAGCTATCCTAGATGTGGTGGGCAAAATATCAGATAGAATGGACCTCATTTCAGAGCATGATTTTAGGAAGTCATAGCGTTGTCGAAGTAGCTGATTAATACATTCAACACCATCTTAGTACTGAGTGATATGAGATGTACTCACAAGTAGTTTCTTTGAGGGATCAGCAGTATCAGTATTGAATGTGACAACCTGGGAAATCTTCTTTTGAGCTAGGCTGGCAGGGTAATTACATCCAGTGAAGGCAGAAGTGAGCTACATAATGTGATGATAATGCATGTGTGGCAGAGGTAGCTTGATGAGACTGGTAACACTACTGTCTCCATATTGTAAAATACAAAGGAACAATGATTCAAAAAGCAAGTGAATTTTCCAACTATTGTTGTAATCTGTTGGGACATGGGCACAGCTGCTGATTTTGTATGTCTGCCTGCTGTTGGAAAGTAGGTACAGATGTTTACATATCATATGTACTTGGCTTAAGTTTGACAAAAGTTTGACTTCATTATTTCTTCTTCAAAACAGAAAAACTATATTTATGATACATTGTATGGGCTGCATAATGTGATGGTACTGCATGAGGTACAGACATGGTTTTGATTGATAAATTTGCATAAAAGAAGAGAAATGTTGCTAGATATATGAAAAAATGCCAAGTTGCACCATGGTCTACAATCAGCATTAAACTATAGGTCCCAGGTTATGTAAGTCAGCCTTAATGTCAGACGAAGGCAAGGGGTTACCTTCGTGAATAGGACAATGCTTTATAAATCACTGCGGTATTCAAATCATATTTTGGATTGATGACACTTTTACCTTTACCCTATAAAACTGATAACCAGTGATTCAAATTTATTCTAGAAGATAGACCAGAGCCCTAATCTATATGTATCTGTTAATATCAACATAATATCCAACTAAAGTATACTCCTACATATACAGACATAAATGTACACACACACCTGTACCGCTGGAGAACTGCAGTACCAGCATAGTATATTGAAAGTTGCTGCACAGAGGTGTGTGTGTGTGTGTGTGTGTGTGTGTGTGTGTGTGTGTGTGTGTGTGCGCTGATGTTTTTGTTTTGTTTGTGCACCTGATGATGACTCAGCAGCCCTTCTATTAAGCGAGTTGTTACCCTACGCTATTCTTTTCTTTTTTTTCTAATATTCTGCCAGTACTTTCCATTACCATAATACACTATTAATATCAACATTATACACAAATACAAAGGTAATATATAAACTAATGTTATATTATGACTGTTTGAAATTATACTGAAAGTCATAACTATGAAAGTATAATGGCAAGGACAAGGAATGATGCACTCCATTTCCTTAAAAACAATACATGCACAGTGGCAGTGAGATGTTTTATTTATCCAAACATTTATCTTTTTTTAATGCAACACAGTGAATAATAAGATTAAATATAAGTACTAAAAGAGCAAACCTGTATTGCTGGAGCACAAGAAAGGGCTTCTGTAAAGCATATCATACACATGTCATCAGCATCTTGCTTCAGTGTGGGATCAGATGAACAACCATGCAGGCAAGGAAGGCATTTAGTTTCTCCTTTAATGCCACCACACATATGACCACAGGCATGTATCTTGTTGCAAGCATTCCTGGCATGTTCCTTTTTAGGGAAAAGACAAAAAACTCATATATGTAAACAATAAGTTTACTTCTTTACATGCTAATAGTATGTACATTCAATTAATTGCATATGTAAAGCATCCATGTAGAATTTATTGGACAAAACGTCTTCTATGGTATATCTGCACTTACACTCCTGGAAATGGAAAAAAGAACACATTGACACCAGTGTGTCAGACCCACCATACTTGCTCCGGACACTGCGAGAGGGCTGTACAAGCAATGATCACACGCACGGCACAGCGGACACACCAGGAACCGCGGTGTTGGCCGTCGAATGGCGCTAGCTGCGCAGCATTTGTGCACCGCCGCCGTCAGTGTCAGCCAGTTTGCCGTGGCAAAAACGGAGCTCCATCGCAGTCTTTAACACTGGTAGCATGCCGTGACAGCGTGGACGTGAACCGTATGTGCAGTTGACGGACTTTGAGCGAGGGCGTATAGTGGGCATGCGGGAGGCCGGGTGGACATACCGCCGAATTGCTCAACACGTGGGGCATGAGGTCTCCACAGTACATCGATGTTGTCGCCAGTGGTCGGCGGAAGGTGTACGTGCCCGTTGACCTGGGACCAGACCGCAGCGACGCACGGATGCACGCCAAGACCGTAGGATCCTACGCAGTGCCGTAGGGGACCGCACCGCCACTTCCCAGCAAATTAGGGACACTGTTGCTCCTGGGGTATCGGCGAGGACCATTCGCAACCGTCTCCATGAAGCTGGGCTACGGTCCCCACACCGTTAGGCCGTCTTCCGCTCACGCCCCAACATTGTGCAGCCCGCCTCCAGTGGTGTCGCGACAGGCGTGAATGGAGGGACGAATGGAGACGTGTCGTCTTCAGAGATGAGAGTCGCTTCTGCCTTGGTGCCAATGATGGTCGTATGCGTGTTTGGCGCCGTGCAGGTGAGCGCCACAGTCAGGACTGCATACGACCGAGGCACACAGGGCCAACACCCGGCATCATGGTGTGGGGAGCGATCTCCTACACTGGCCGTACACCACTGGTGATCGTCGAGGGGACACTGAATAGTGCACGGTGCATCCAAACCGTCATCGAACCCATCGTTCTACCATTCCTAGACCGGCAAGGGAACTTGCTGTTCCAACAGGACAATGCACGTCCGCATGTATCCCGTGCCACCCAACGTGCTCTAGAAGGTGTAAGTCAACTACCCTGGCCAGCAAGATCTCCGGATCTGTCCCCCATTGAACATGTTTGGGACTGGATGAAGCGTCGTCTCACGCGGTCTGCACGTCCAGCACGAACGCTGGTCCAACTGAGGCGCCAGGTGGAAATGGCATGGCAAGCCATTCCACAGGACTACATCCAGCATCTCTACGATCGTCTCCATGGGAGAATAGCAGCCTGCATTGCTGCGAAAGGTGGATATACACTGTACTAGTGCCGACATTGTGCATGCTCTGTTGCCTGTGTCTATGTGCCTGTGGTTCTGTCAGTGTGATCATGTGATGTATCTGACCCCAGGAATGTGTCAATAAAGTTTTCCCTTCCTGGGACAATGAATTCACGGTGTTCTTATTTCAATTTCCAGGAGTGTATATCCTTCTGAGGTCCTGGGAAATAAAATTATCTTTAACAATCATGGACATTTTTGTTGAAGATGCCGATATTTGGCAGCAAAAATTGAGAATTTATTACTCTGAAACACCTGTATATTGCTGTCTGTGAAGTTATGGAAGCTCAAGTCCATTACCAGAATAATGATCAGTGCAAGACAATAGAAGTATGTGAAGTTATGAAATAAAATAATATCACAATGAATGAATTATAAATAAAATAATTAGTTTTAAGACTTTATGTGAAGATACTCTTCATTAAAGCAAAAATCACAATGACTTAAGTAATGTTGAGTTTTTAGGCAATAATTTTTTACTATTTATGATACAAATCAAGGGTGAACATTGCATTAGTATGCCAGTTTCCATGGAAGATTAGAAAGATGGAAATAACATGCATCAAATATTACAAAATAGATACTATACCAAATAAGAATGCATCACTGACCAGATACACACAGGGATGAAACAAGTGTGATATTTTCTTAAACATATTGGTTACCAAACACTGTATCATCATGATATTGCCTGATGTATGCAAACAGGTGTAAATGATGACCATGCCAGTCCAAGTTATGCTACTATAAAATTCTGTTGCATATAGCATGAATATGTCTGTAGTTACATACAGTTTGTCTATTACTTGGCATTCTCAAGTTTGATTCCTCAAAGAAATTATTAAATTATTATCTGAAGCCTAAATGGACCTTCAAATGGTGTGACGGTGACATTATGTACTGTGTCCTAGAGTGGAAAAGGTAGTGCATTTTGTGTGTGTGTGTGTGTGTGTGTGTGTGTGTGTGTGTGTGTGTGTGTGTGTGGACTGGCAAGAAAAAATGGGGGTGATACATGATTACAAGAACTCAGCAAGAGAGTTCTCTCAGTCTGTATCACCTCAATTCTCCAACTTCCTACTTACATGTGGTGCCCCTGTTAAGCCAAGCAACTCAGTGGAAGGTTGGGTAACCAACCCCAGCGGGAAACTGAGTTGATGAGCACACAGGATATAGAGGTCAGTCAGTGGAAGGCAACAGGAAACCACCAATGAAATTTTCCCATGAGAGCCCCATGGTTTTGCTCAATTCTAAATCATCTGGCACTCCAAGTCCCCCCACCAGAGAGGGAGAGGGGCAGGATTGAAAGAAGTGATTAGACCAATACCACAGTGCAAATTATTCCTGTGTATGCTAAGAAAGATTGCAGCATGGCATGTGGAGGGGCTGCTTAAGACAGGAAAACTGGCTATAGGAGAAAAGAAATGAGTTCAAATGACCTGAATATTCTTGGGCTTCGTGAGAATCACTGGAGAGAAAGTTGCCATTTCATGACCCAAGGAAGCAGCACCGTGTATTTTTCAGGGAGTAGTGACCAGTGTTGCAATAGTTGTTCCTAGAAATCTGAACAACTGTGATCTCAGTTATGAACCCATTAACGAGAGGGGCATCTCCATAAAATCAAATGCTTCCCCGTGTACACTCAACATCATCCAGATCTATGCTCCTACTGCTGCAACGTCAGATGAGGAACAGTGGAGGTCTATGAACAACTGGAACAACTCCATAACGTGATCCCTAACAAAGGACAGGCAATAATTCAAGGAGATTTTTATGCTAAAACTGGAGCTACTACCTAAGACGCACACTTAAAATCTGTGGTTGGACATTATGGTCTCGGTGAGAGGTACTTACCAGATTTCTGTATAACGACTATCTGTAACACTATGTTCCAACATCACCTAAGATGACTATACACTTCTTGCATATCACATGGTGATTGATTTAGAAGGCAGACTGACTTCATCCTAGGGTGAAGACATTGGGAAGCTTCTGGTATGGACTGTAAGACATTTCCTGAAGGCGACTGTGCAAATGATCATAATCTGCTGTCCATAAAAATGCGGATTAAGCTCAAATCTGCCAAAAAGAGTGGAGAAAGACAACTAAACTCACAAACAAGGAAGCTTTTAGAGAATTTGGTGAGCTTGTAAGATCAAAATTCTATAACATTAGTCTTGAAAAGGATGATGCACCTGCATCACAAACATGGAACCAACTGAAGGAGGTCATTTCCTTATCACTTCTGACACCAGAAATACAAAACACCCTCGGGAATCACAGTCCACATGACAATTAATTGAAGAGAGAAGCAGTCTGAAGAAGACCCAGGATTGAGACAGATATCAGAATCTGTGCAGAGAGATACAACGGAATTGCAGAAAGAATAGATCACACTTCATCATGGGATCTGTGATGAGATACAACAACATCACAATCACAGTCAAGTAGATGAATTAAATTCTCATAAGTGGGTGGCATATGATGAGAATGGCAACCCTATTGGAGACAAGGAAGAAACTGTTGCGAGGTGCAAACAGTACTGTGAAAAGCTGTGTTCTGGGACTAACAACAGTAGGGAAAGCGAAGCATTTGACCAACTTATACTGGAACCTACAATCTTAAGCAGCAAAATAGAGAATGCGATAAAACACCTGAAGAATTATAAATCTCTTGGTTTAGAGAATATATATTGTGAAATGCTCAAAGAAATGCAGCAGGAAGGTGTTATGTACTGCATTCAATGTGTACAAGAATAAGAGAAACTGGGGAATGGTCAGAAGACTGGTCGAAGTCCATCTCCATCCCACTACACAAGAAAGGGTCAATCAGGAATTACTCTGACTACCAAACCATTGCTCTCATAACCCATGCAAGCAAAATTTTGCACTACATCCTGAAAGAGCATTTGAAGCCATACATTCGGTGTTACATACCCACGGAACAAGCAGGTTTTGATACTCAACATACAACAAATATTTTTTGAATGATTTCTTGAAGCCTTCAGCTGCCATTCTCTTTATTTACTATATGATTGCACAATTTCGGACTTAGGTCATTTTCAAGTATGTAGAATGGCAGTTTCTCACATTGGATACATTAGTGACACTTGTGATTTCAATGTAGGAACAAGTCATATCTATCAATATACTAGGTGATTTTTTTTAGTAACAGGTTATGTCCTATACGTCATTGCTCCTATGGCATCATGTTATGCTCATACATTAGTTTGAGGTGTTCACACTATTTTAGGAGCATGCTACTTTTGAGAGAAGTTGTTGAAAGGCTCTTATATTTAACATACTTAACACCAGGAAGATTATAATTATTTTATAGAACACATGACAATAAGCGACAACAACCCATCCACATTTGCTGCACACTTAAAAGACACCAACACAAAATACCTAATACAGATGGATCATTTCAAATATTACGTAATTTACAGAAAGGAAAAGTCATGGATGTAATGGAAGAAATTGAAATCTACACACATCTAAAAGATCAGCCAGACAGAATTTTAAATGAGCAAGAAGACCTGTGAAATGGGAAATTCCTAGACAACTTTCTACCAGTTCCACAGAAAAGCGTTACAGAAGCATGGAATGTAAAATTATCACTACACTCATTAATAAATATGACTGTAATGTGAAACATCACACAACCATAAAGCAGTTTTTACTAGACTCTCATGGTTCTCAGTACTATTTCATTAGAATACTGTGATAAATGTGATATATCGAAGCTTTGTACCACTATTCAAAAATGACATGCTCCTACAATAAGAGAACAAATATTTACAAGTTATTTTAAAGAAATTACATACAGTCATATTTACACCAATGATGAACGATAATTAAATATAACAGAACAAAAGCATATGTAAGTTAAGTAGCAAATTTCTGTAAAACAATTATAATCTTGCTGGTGCTAAGTACACTCCTGGAAATTGAAATAAGAATACCGTGAATTCATTGTCCCAGGAAGGGGAAACTTTATTGACACATTCCTGGGGTCAGATACATCACATGATCACACTGACAGAACCACAGGCACATAGACACAGGCAACAGAGCATGCACAATGTCGGCACTAGTACAGTGTATATCCACCTTTCGCAGCAATGCAGGCTGCTATTCTCCCATGGAGACGATCGTAGAGATGCTGGATGTAGTCCTGTGGAATGGCTTGCCATGCCATTTCCACCTGGCGCCTCAGTTGGACCAGCGTTCGTGCTGGACGTGCAGACCGCGTGAGACGACGTTTCATCCAGTCCCAAACATGCTCAATGGGGGACAGATCCGGAGATCTTGCTGGCCAGGGTAGTTGACTTACACCTTCTAGAGCACGTTGGGTGGCACGGGATACATGCGGACGTGCATTGTCCTGTTGGAACAGCAAGTTTCCTTGCCGGTCTAGGAATGGTAGAACGATGGGTTCGATGACGGTTTGGATGTACCGTGCACTATTCAGTGTCCCCTCGACGATCACCAGTGGTGTACGGCCAGTGTAGGAGATCGCTCCCCACACCATGATGCCGGGTGTTGGCCCTGTGTGCCTCGGTCGTATGCAGTCCTTATGGTGGCGCTCACCTACACGGCGCCAAACACGCATACGACCATCATTGGCACCAAGGCAGAAGCGACTCTCATCGCTGAAGATGACACGTCTCCATTCGTCCCTCCATTCACGCCTGTCGCGACACCACTGGAGGCGGGCTGCACAATGTTGGGGCGTGAGCGGAAGACGACCTAACGGTGTGCGGGACCGTAGCCCAGCTTCATGGAGACGGTTGCGAATGGTCCTCGCCGATACCCCAGGAGCAACAGTGTCCCTAATTTGCTGGGAAGTGGCGGTGCGGTCCCCTACGGTACTGCGTAGGATCCTACGGTCTTGGCGTGCATCCGTGCGTCGCTGCGGTCCGGTCCCACGTCGACGGGCACGTGCACCTTCCGCCGACCACTGGCGACAACATCGATGTACTGTGGAGACCTCACGCCCCACGTGTTGAGCAATTCGGCTGTACGTCCACCCGGCCTCCCGCATGCCCACTATACGCCCTCGCTCAAAGTCCGTCAACTGCACATACGGTTCACGTCCAAGCTGTCGCGGCATGCTACCAGTGTTAAAGACTGCGATGGAGCTCCGTATGCCACGGCAAACTGGCTGACACTGACGGCGGCGGTGCAAAAATGGTTCAAATGGCTCTGAGCACTATGGGACTCAACTGCTGTGGTCATAAGTCCCCTAGAACTTAGAACTACTTAAACCTAACTAACCTAAGGACAGCACACAACACCCAGCCATCACGAGGCAGAGAAAATCCCTGACCCCGCCGGGAATCGAACCCGGGAACCCGGGCGTGGGAAGCGAGAACGCTACCGCACGACCACGAGATGCGGGCAGCGGCGGTGCACAAATGCTGCGCAGCTAGCGCCATTCGACGGCCAACACCGCGGTTCCTGGTGTGTCCGCTGTGCCGTGCGTGTGATCATTGCTTGTACAGCCCTCTCGCAGTGTCCGGAGCAAGTATGGTGGGTCTGACACACCGGTGTCAATGTGTTCTTTTTTCCATTTCCAGGAGTGTACATTATATATAAGAACATTGCAACAACTGCTCGAAAGTAGAGTGCTCCTAAAATAGTGTAAACACCTCAAACTAATTTATGAGCATAACATGATGTCATATGAGCAACGACATATATGACATAATCTGTTACTAAAAAATCACCCATAAAGTAAGTTGTAATGTGCCTATTATATCGATAGATATTACTTTTCCTACATCAAAATCACAAGTGTCACTAATGTATACAATGTATGAAACATCCGTTTTAGATACCTGAAAATGGCCAAAGGTAGAAATTGTACAATTGTACACTAAATAAAGAGAATGGCAGCTGAAGGTTTCAAGAAATCATTCAAAAAATTCATCGCAGCTGCAGACACTATCGCATTTTAAATTATACAACAAATAATAGAGAAATTGTGAAAGTTCTGTGTTCCTGTCTTCATTTCCATCCTTGACTATAGAGAAACCTTTGACTGTGTTGTCTGGGAAAAGTTGCTTGCAGAGTTTGGGGTCCCACAACATTTGACAGCACTGATCAGAAGTCTATATAGTAATCACCTTGAAGCTGTGATGACAAGTGCCTGTATGTCTGATTTCTTCAGTGTATCAAAAGGTGTCAGACAGGATTGTGTTCTACTTCCCGACTGAACAACATTTATACAGATCATGTCGTTAGGAATGCTCTTGATGGGTGGACTAAAGGCATGTTTGGCAGAACTATTAACAACCTCCAATTTGCTGATGACACCATGCTTTTAGCCAGCAGCAAAGATGCATCAATGCATTTCAGCTTTGGTGCTGGCAAAGGTTGCTGTGTATAAAATAGATTGAAAGAAGAATAAATGTATCCATTAACTGAGCAATTCAATATCTCCACATACCTTTCTTCTTGTGTCAACCAAAAAAATTATCTTTGGTCTCTTTGTGAGAAGAGATGGAGCAAACCTGGAGAAAATAATCACAGAATGGAAGATCAAGGGCAAGAGACCAAAAGAAAGAGCAGCAAACAAGTGGAGTGATCAGATCAAGAAGATCTTGGGTCTACCTCTTCAGCAGGTTCTAAGGGAGCGATGCAAACATTTGGTTCATGGGGTCACGACTCTCACCAATGAGCACAATGACTTGTAATGATGATTACAAACACCAAATTCCTAAGTGTTACAGGCCAAGAACTTTTTATTTTAATGTAAATATGTATGTTATGAAGCAGCTTCATTTAAATAGAAATAAAAGTTGAAGATGATAACACTGCCCACACAGAATCAAGGCAACAGGGACTAAACTTCGTAATTGAAGCTGCCTGAATGAGTAA
Source organism: Schistocerca americana (assembly GCF_021461395.2). Lineage (NCBI taxonomy): Eukaryota > Metazoa > Arthropoda > Insecta > Orthoptera > Acrididae > Schistocerca > Schistocerca americana. The sequence goes on along the minus strand of NC_060122.1, from coordinate 469,774,661 downwards.
ATTGATTTAAATGGAGATCTAAGATAAATGATACAAGGCCACCAGCTGTAGCTTCATCCACAAACTTGACTGTTAAAAGTCCATGGAATATACAGATACAAACAGAACAGAAAGTCCAAGAAGAAACAAAATGGCAACAGCAGGAATGTTGCAAATAATTTCCAAGCATTTCTTGTTAAGATTGGCCAGATGTATGTTTCAACATTGAAAGGCCGAGGAAATATACAACAGAAAATCACTGAAATAAATATAAGATGAAAGGAAAGAAACTTATGTTAATAATGTTCCGAGATGCAAAAAACATATACATCACATGAATATTGCTAATGATCCTGAATCATATCCAGTCCACTGTGATGTTGAACTATATAAGAATTCAATGAGCTGTTAATATACAATAATCTACTGACCAATAAATTTTATGTTTTTTATCATTTCATTCCAGCATCTGTTTTCCCTCTTGACTTATTAGTGAATAACCACTCGCTACTTTCCAACTAACTGCTTTACAGCATTTATCATTGCAATAATTGTTTTTGCTTGCCAGTCACCCACTTTCTCTAATATCTGATGAATAGCAATTACCATCACTATTTATTACTTTTTCTGTAAGAGCGCTTCAAATCTGAGTAGTTCAACTCTCACTCAGTTAGGAATTATGGTTTATATCTTATTCTTTGAAAATTCAGCACAGGTGCATGGAATAGTTGAGCTAAATGAATACAGATAACAAAAAATACTTGCAGACATTATTCATAGTAACACAGCACTTTATTCATGATGATACATCAAAAAATAGTTGACTGATCCTGGCAGTAACTGTATTGCCCTCCCCCCATATCCTCGCATCATCAGCAGGGCCAAACGTAATTGTATTGTCCCCCCTCCCTCCCACCTCCAACCGCCCATCTTCAGCCGTACCAAGTATTAAAACAAATATGGCTATCAGGAAGACCTTAGGTACAGATGCTGATGACTATTTTTCCACCTCCCATTTCAGTAATTGCATAAGTTGATGGACTGCTACAGCAGCATGCGGTTGCACATTGTTGTATGGCAATCGAGATACTAGTAACAAAATACTGTATGAGCTTCCGTATCCTCTCTGCAAAAAGTCTATCTGGCAAGCTATATCACTGTGAATCTCTGCACATCCTTATTTGATGTGAATGGTCATCTATCCAACAATTACTTCATCTCTTGAGAAAAGTGGAAGTCATTGGGGCCACAACCAGTCTATAGGGTGGCTTATCTGTCACCTCCTATTTCAGTTACTGAGTAAATTGTTGGGTTGGGTTGTAATAGCAGCATGTGGTTGCGCAATATTGTGTGGCAGAATGACACTTGATGAAAACGTGCTTCTTCACTTGTACTGAATGGATCTGCATAGAATCTGCAATGTCTGACAACATGCAACCACATTGTTTGTTTCATCCAGCAAGCATGAAATTTTGGTTCCCTCAGATGACAAGAATTCAGGACATAGTGGCAATCTAGCTCAACAGACAACTTAAACTTTTTTTAAATTTCCATTCCCACATGCAGCAGCTTTGGATTCCTTAACCCATGTTCCAAACTCTACAATGTGTCTACAAAATGGGAAACATCAACTGATTGCAGACTTCTTCAATAGCGATAACTGTTACAGGTTCCAGCGATCTGCTTAAGAGAGATAGTGGTATAAGTTTTATGAAGTAGATAAAGAAGTGACTAATAGATGACAAAACAATAATTACAGAAAATGGACTATGTAGCATGTGAAAACTAGAACAGATGACCAACACAAACTCTCCTGTGAAGAACACTCAGTTAGTCCCCCCCCACCACCTTCTCTCTCAAAATAATCAGTGACTACTTTAAACTTGTAATACTTAGTTTTGATAAATGGACAGTTTTGCAGAAAAATAACATTAAATATATTTCATTGAACAATTTGATTATGTAACCTGTTATTCTTTGTATATATAATGGTGCCCTCAAAAGCAAAGCACAATTAATCGCTCACTTTCCAAGAAAATTAATAGAAACATCATTTATTTCATAAAACACAGAGCTCTTCATATGGACCTCAACAGTTTCCAAATATATTATAACTTTTTTACTTGCATGTGTGGATGAACAGATGTTTTTGATGAAAGACAGCCATCCATAATTAATTTGAAATAAATTCACTGAATGTGAATAACTTGGCTTCAGCTGTGTTAAGTACTGACATGCTACCTATTGGCAACATTTGTGAAATTTGTGCTGGACTGAGAGTCAAAGCCGAATTTCTTGCTTATCGCAAGCAGTCATCTCAATAATTAGGCTGTCAATTAGTGCTTCCCACAACGACCTAAACTTCAATATGTCACACTGTCTACATCACTATACAATAGGCTCCAACATTCATCACTAAGTGCTTGCAGCTATACTCAGTATTCCTGCACCAGTGAGAATGAGACTATGAGGAATCAAGAATTATGATGTTATCATCTTCTGCCTGCCTTGGCATGCAAAATTTACTTGTATGTCTGGATGAACAAACATTACTGACAAAAGATGGCCAACCAAAATTATTTCAAAATAAATTTGCTGAATGTGAATAACTTGGATTCACCTGTGTTAGGTATAGATGTACTACCTATCAGTGATCAATATAGAAGACTATGGCACAGGGATGTAGACAATGTGACATCTGGAACTTTGGGTCATCAAGGAGGCATTCACAGATAGCCTAATGGTTAAGGCATCCACTCGCAATAAGCGGGAAGTCTGGGTTCAATTCCCAGTCTGGCACAAATTTCTATATGTCACCAGCACAGCTGAAGCCAAGTTATTCACATTCAATGAATTTATTTTGAAATAAGTATAACTGTTTGCAAATGCAAGAGACATTGCAAACCTTAGTACATCAGTTGAAGGATATTTTGATTTTTAATTTCCACTAGTGTACAATTAGATAGTGCATCACTAAGATCAGTTGTTCCAAAATATGGCCTACATAGTAGGCATATATGCAGTTTACGTACTGTAATTCACCATGTGTGTCAGTCGTTATGGTCCAGTGGATACGAAGGCTACATTTTTTTCAAGGGCTGATCAGTTGCAAAATGGAATCACCATTGAAAATTAAAAATGTTTCATTTGCGACATTTAGCTACACCTTCCAACTACTTCTCAACATAGTCACCTCTCTGACTTAGGCATCTGTGCTAGCATGATACCAACTTTTCAGCATTCCCATCATAGAAAGCACCTGCCTGTGCTATCAGCCAATTTTCTACACTGGTCTGCAGTTCATAGTCTGTGCCAAATGCTGTCCTAGCAGCATTTCACATGAACAAAGAGATGGAAATCAGAGGGAGTCAAGTGTTGGCGTTGTTACAGGTATCAAACACTTCTCATCAAAAATGGTCCAGGAGTGTCTCTGTTGAAGCTGCAAAGTGTGGCCAAGCATCATCACGAAGAAGGACGATGCCTGATGACAACATTTTGCTTTGCTTGCTCTGAATTGCTCTTCATAGACACTGAAGAGTCACACTATATGAGGCTGCAGTGGTCATCGCACCATGTTCCTTGAATTCCACCAAGGAAACTCCTTTTTGGTTCCAGAACACTGCAGCCATACACTTTATGATGGAGAATGTTCACTTGTACTTCTTTGCTTTATTTGGGGAATGAGAATGCACCCATCTGTCTGCAATGCTCTACTGTTTCTTCATTTTCAAAATGGACTAATGCATTGTTCCCCAAGACAATTCTGTTCAAAAAATATTCTTCATCATGGTAGCAATGCAGAAATGTTACACTTCAGAACCCATCTCACGCACAATCTATGGTACCGAAGCCTCTCACTCATGATGACACCAGAGAGCTGCATTGGGATTTATAGAAACAAATTACTCAATACCAACACTGAACTAATGATTTTCTCAAATAACCTGCTGAACAAGATCATCAGTTGACACTTGCTTCCTTCCCTAACTGCCTGCATCATGTTCATGTTGTATGTCCTGCTTCACAGTTCCTGCACCACTGCCACACTTTGCTGTCACTCACGAAAATTTTGCCATTTACATTACTCATTCCTCAATGAATTTTGGTACATTGCACCCCTCAGCATAAAGAAATTGAAAGACAGTACACATTTCATACTTGGCAGGAGGCTCTATTGTTCTAGGCTGCTCAACGTGCATTCAGAACTGACAAATGCAATGAGCCACAGTCGACAAGCATAGTACAGATAATGTGCAACACATGTACGCAAAGCTTCACTGGGATTTTAATTTCATGACCACCTGGACTTCATATTTCATACCATTGTGGTTGTAATTTCACAACTGATTGGACCTCAAGGGAGGGGGAGCCCTTGTATTTCATGTCAGATAGTAGGCAGAAGTTGGAATAGACAAAACAATGTACGAGCGACAACAAATTCAGCATGACTGGCCCCTACTGCATTATGAACAATGCAGGGAATCCAGGACTACCAGCAGAAAAGACACAGTCTGTAAGAGAAACTTTCTGCAGGAGCCGTAACAAATTGGCAGTATACACCAGCTATATATTGCATGTAAGACTGCCAATGGTATGGTTCATTCTTTGGAAATATCATGTTCTGAAAACATACTAAGTGCAGCTGTTGCAAGTGCTGAGCCTCAAGGGTGATACACAAGTGCTGAGCCCCAAGGATGAACAATTAATCTTTGATTTTCTACAGACCTCCATATACATATATATGAATATATCTTTGCATGAAGTTGATTTTTGTTGACAGACTCATCTTTCATGAGTCAGACATGGTGAAACATCATATCCGATAAACTGGAATGTAGGTTTATAAGGAAGCAAAATGTGCACGATTAGTAATACAGGCAAGAGCAGAAGAAAAGAAGCTTTTTAAATATGGTGTTACAGATGAATGCTGAAGATTACAATGACTATAGTCGAGACAGTGTAAGAAGATTCCTGACAGCTCGCAGCACTTGCCAGCTTTCAACTGCAGGTGATAACATTAGCTGTCTACAGAGCTGTGACAACAACAACGTGTTGCCATAGAGACATTTACAGAATTGCATTACGTTATTGGTTGACACAGCAGCATGAAGCTGCCATGCCCAGTCCACTGCAACTGTCAGGGATCAACTTGCACCTACTCAACTATAAATCAAGGGATTGATGAAGAGGTACAGCACTGAACAGGGGAGAGAAGAGCTTTGTTGCACAACTTGACAAAAAAAAGGGGTACATTGACAGGACACTTCCTGAGGCATTAAGAATATTTAATTTGGTAATGGATGGAAGTGTGAGAAATAACAACTACAGAGGAACACCACACAGCTTGAGGCTGTTGCCAAATGGCATCACTATGGAGGGCTGGGTGTTGGGATCCATGGGGCATCCAGCACATCCCACGTGTCCCTGACTGGTCCACTACTTTGACTGCCCCAGGAATTGCCCATACTGAAGTTGACCCTTCATCTGTGGTCGAGTGGAGGTCACTGCAAGATGTGGTGGGCAGTAAAAGACTTCGGAGGGCCTTCCCAGTTCATCTGACGAACAGGTGTTGGGCGTCATCTGTGGCTAATGAAGTCCCTGAGACAGATGCATTCACTTTCCCTGAAGCCTCACAGCTAACAAGGCCTGTGCATTCACAATGGGTGGGATTACTGGTAGTTGGGAGCTTCAACATTAGGTAAACAATGGGGCCACTTAGGGATATGGCAACCAAAGAGGGGGAGGAACCCAGTGTGAACTCTTTGTGCATACTGGGAGGAGTCAATCCAGGTGTGGAAACCCTGCTTCTGGGTGCCATGAAGAGCACAGGGGGCAGCCAACTACAGGTGGTGGCTCATGTTGATACTAATGGTATGTGTCACTTTGGATAGGAAAAGATGCTCTCTGGTTTCAGGTGCCTAGCTGAAATGGTAAAGCCTGCCCTGCCAGTCTTCCTCGTGAGAGGAAGGCGGAGCTCTCCATCTGTAGCATCATTGACAGAACTGAATGTAATCCTTTGATACAGAGCTTAGTGGAGGGTCTGAATCAGAGGCTCACACGGTTCTCTGACCATATAGGCAGCAGATTCCTCAACTTGTGCCATAGGGCAGTGGGTTTCCAGGTTCCACTTAATAGATCAGGAGTCCACTATGCACAGAAAGCAGCTAAGTGGGTAGTGGGGGCTGGTTTTTTTGTGTTAGACGGTCTATGGAAACAAAAGAATGGATGTCAGTCTAAAAGGATGCAGGACAAACACACAAAGGTAGACCTAGAAACAGTTGGTATTGTAGTCATAAATCGTTGTAGCTGTGCTGCAAAAGAAACTGAGCTCCAAACACTAATAAAACACACTGAAGCTCAAATCGTTACAGGTATGGAAAGCTCGCTAAAGTCAGAAACAAGCTCATCTGAAATTTTTACTAAAGACTTAACTGCGTTCAGAAAAACAGATTAAATACAGTTGACGGTGGAGTGTTTATTGCAATCAGAAATAATTTACCTTGTAGTGAAATTGAAGCAGATCCTTCATGCGAGTTAGTAGGGCATAGGTTAGACTTGACAACAGGAATAAATTAATAATTAGTTCCTTTTACCAACCTGCAACTCGTAATATACAGTTGCTGAACAGTTCAAAGAAAACTCGAGTCTCATTTCAAATAGGTATCCCACTCATACAATTACAGTTGGTGGTAACTTCAATCTACCCTCAATGTGTTGGCAAAAATGCATGTTTATAGTCAGTGGTAGGCACAAAACATATCTGAAATCATCCTGAATGCCTTCTCAGAAAATTATTTTGAACAATTAATTCAGGAGTACAATCAAAGTGTAAATGGTTGCAAAAACATATTTGATCTCTTTGCAACAAATAATCCTGAGCAAATAGGGAGCATCATGATGGATACAGGGTTTAGTGATTACAAGGTTGTTGTAGCGAGACTAAATACCACAACATTAAAACCCACAAAAAATAAATGCAATATACATCTATTTTTAAAAACAGATAAAAATTCATACGAGGTCTTCCTAAGAGACAATATCCACTCCTTCCAATTTGATTATGTAAGTGTAGACCAGATATGGTTTAAATTCAAAGAAATAGTATTGACAGCAATTGAGAGATATATACCAAATAAACTAATAAGAGAGGGTGCTGATCCATCATGGTACACAAAGAAGGTTGGAACACTGTTGCAAAAGCTTATGAAAAAAGCATGCCTAATTTCAAACAATGCAAAAGCCCCAAGACAGGTAAAGTTTTATAGAAGCTCAAAATGTGGTACAAACTTCAATGCGAGATGCTTTCAACAGTTTCCAGAATGAAATTCTTCCCAAAATCTGATAGAAAATCCAAAGAGATTCTGGTCATATCTGAAGTATGCCAGTGGAAAGACACAACCAATACCCTCACTGCATGATGACAATGATGATGTTATGGATAGCAGTGCCACTAAAGCTGAGTTACAAGTTTTCCAAAATTACTTTAAAAAAGAAGACAAAGTAAATATTCCTGAATTCGAATCAAGAACAACTGCCAACATGAGTAACTCACAAACAGATATATTTGATGTAGTGAAGCAGCATAAATCACTTAATAAAGGCAAGGCCTCCGATGCAGACTGTATACTAGCCAGGTTTCTTTTAGAGTATGTTGAAATAGCTCCATACTAAACAATCATATACAACCAAAGGCTAGTTGAAAGATCCATCCCTAAGGACTGTAAAGTTGCACACATCACACCAATATCCAAGAAAGAAACAGGAGTAATCCACTGAATTACAGACCCATATTGCTAATGATTTGCAGTAGGATTCTGGATCATATACTGTGTTTGAATATTATGGGTTATCTGGAAGAAAACAATTTACTGACAAACAGCTACAACAGACTCAGAAAAAAGCATTCTTGAGAAACTCAAGTAGCTCTTTATTCTCATGAAGTAATGAGTGCTATCGGCAGAGGATATCAAATTGATTCCACGCTTTTAGATTTCCAGAAGGCTTTTGACATTGTTCCTCATAAGGGACTTCTAATAAAATCACTTGCCTATGGAGCATCATCTCAGCTGCACAACAGGATTCATAATTTCCTGTCAGAAAAGCACAGTTCACTGTAATTGACAGAAAGTCATCAAGTAAAGTAGAAGTAATATCTGGTATTCCCCAAGGAAGTGTCATAGGCCCTCTGCTTTTCCTGATCTACATATATGATTTAGGAGACCATCTGAGCAGCCCTCTTAAGATTGTTTGCATATGATGGTTTTATAAAGCCATCAGGTGATCAAAACAAATTGCAAAATATTTAGACAAGATATCTGTATGGTGCAAAAAGTGGCAATTGAGTCTAAATAATGAAAAGTGTGAGATCATCCACTTGAATACTAAAAGGAATCTGTTAAATTTCAGTTACAGGATAAAACACACAAATCTACAGGCTATAAATCCAACTAAATACTTAGGGATTACAATTACAAATAACTTACACTGGAAAGATCACATAGATAATGTTGTGGAGAAAGCAAACCAAAGAATGTGATTTATTGGCAGAATGCTTAGAATATCCAACAGGTCTGCAAAAGAGGCTGCTCACACTATGCTTGTCCACCCCCTTCTGGAGTACTGCTATGCGGTGGGGGATCCACATCAGATAGGATTAATGGAGGACATGAAAAAAGTTCAAAGAAGGGAAGCTCATTTTGAATAATTGCAAAAAAGGGGATAGAGTGGCATGATTATGTTACACAAATTGGGGTGGCAATCATTAAAGTCAAGGCAATTTTTGTTGTGGCAGGATCTTTTCATGAAATTGTAATCACCAACTTTGTCCTCAGAGTGTGTAAATATCTCGTTGGTGCCCATCTACAGCGGGAGGAATGATCATCATAGTAAAATGAGACAAATCAGAGCTCGGATGGAAAAATTTGTGTGTCCATTTTCCCCGCACATTGTTCTAGAGTAGAATGGTGGAGAAATAGCTTGAAGGTGGTTTGATGAACCCTCTGACAGGTGCTAAATTGTGAATTGCAGAGTAATCATGTAGATGTAGATGAGGGCTTGATTACAGCAAGTGAGTTCAAATGGACGCAGGTTGTATTATTTCTACAGAAACAAAGACACTTGCACAGAATAGACCAGCATGTAGAGCTGCACCAGACCAGTCTCTGACAGATCACCACACCACAACAACACTCCAGGCACAGAAAATGTTCAAGTGAATATGAAATAAACCTGTGATTCTCCTAAAATACCGGGTGGTTATAACTGAGTTCCAAGTGCTGCAATGTGGACCGTATACATCGCAGAACAAGTTCACACATTATGTTCACTAATAAGTGCATTCAGGGAGAATGTTGGAAAAAATAATTGTTACACTTTCTGCCACCAGCTGAAAATACACGGTAAGCAGCCAGAATGTGAAATGTTTCCTGTTTTGATGTCAATAGGCTATTTGTCACTTGGTGACGTGTTGATTTCTTTTGTGAAGTGACTGTTAGCATAAAGGGTTAAGAAGATTGAAGTTTCCCATATGAAACGCAATGACAATCGAGAAGAAAGACCCATGAACTACTGGTAAAGTTGTTCTATCAGAACAGCAGCAACAGCAGTGCTGCAGTACAGGAATATCGCCAACAGAAATAGCTGTGAAGAGAACACATGTCAATAAATGGGCTACAGACCATGATCAAGAAATCTGAAGAAACAGGTGACTTACATGGTGCAGCAGGGAGAGAGATGTGGCTCATTCCCATGGCAGTTGATGAAATTGCTGTAGCTATAGCCGACCGTGCAGCACACGCCTCAAATTCTGCAGCTAGTGCTCCAACTGTGTCATGGGAATTGTCTTTCCCCACGTCAATAGTTCAAGAGATTTTGCAATGCATTTTATATTGGTATCACTACATGGTTCAGAATGGGCACCAAATGGAGCCATGCACCAAATGGAGCTGTGACTTTCGTGTTCATTTTTGGCACACATGAAAATGGATGACATGAGGCCAGGGAACAGTGTTTGGATGGACAGGGGACAGTCTTTAGATGGATTAAGCACATTTTACTCTGCATGGTGCCAAGATTGCACAGAACTGTCACATATGGGGTTCTACTCCACTATATGTTGTGCAGGAACATCCACTGCACTCGATTATGTGACTTTGTGGTGTGGTTTCTCAAGCTCCTTCATTCTCAGTCCGTTTTTCTTCTAGGAGATGACACCTCGCTGGCCTGTTAGGTGTACAGTGAGATGTGCACATTATGTGGACCTCCACATGTGATTCCAGCTTTGCATGAATGCAGTTGTGTGCACGTTATGTGGACCTCCACATGTGATTCCAGCTTTGCATGAATGCAGCTGTGTCCACATCACTTTTTTCATGCAAGATGGGGCAACAACACATGTCACTTGCCAGGTGAAAGATTTGCTTCGAGAAACGTTCAGCAATGACCACATGATTTCTATGCAATTTCATGATGTGTGGCCTTCCAGGACCCTGACCTTCCATTTAATTTATGGTTGTGGGGATGTCTGAAAGATTGTGTCCATCAGGGATATATCTGGACTCTTCCTGATCTGAAGGATAGCATACGACGACTTATTGCTCTGATTACACTGGATATGCTGTGAGTGACTGCCGACCATGCCACATTACAGATGCAGCATGTTGCCAAATCAGGAGACCATACAGAACACATGTTGTAACTTGTGACCATATCCTAATAAACATGCCAGATCCACCATTGTCATGTGTCTGATCATTCCTCCCCTTTTCCTGAACCCAGGAAGAAAGGGGAACAATTACTTTTTTCAGCATACTTCATGAGTGCACCAATTAATGCCCTGTGATGTATACATCCCCCACTGTAGCACTCAGACCTCCGCCTGTTTCTTTACAACCATCCAGTATATTGCTTACTTCTCTTTGCAGAGAGAATTGTTATTGCAATCTTGTATTTACACATTTGCTAAAATGTCTTAACAATGATGGCATAGTGGGGAAGACTTCATTTTGAAGCATGATTGTGCTTTATGTGAAGTTTCATTCAAATGTTCCTGGTCATCTTAAAGCAGGACTTCGACAACTTAGTTTGGATGTGCTTTCTGTCATGGAATAGTAATCTTAATTAACTCCATGTAATTATTTCTTATGGGATTACATAAATGATCATGTTTTGTGTCTTCCATTTGGAGCAGTTGCAGGAAAGAGTTGTAAATACAGTTGCTGATACTGACCGTGACACATCGGAGTGAGTATAGCAAGAATTAGACCTCTCAACTGCCATTTCTTGAATCACATAATAAAGTACATTTTAAAGTCTGTGAGATTGTCTATCAACTAATGTATTTCTTTTGTGGGCTCTCTTTGTTGTTCTCACATATATGTATTCTGAGATTCTTTAGGTAATTACAAGTAACTCTTGCCATTAGTAAGGTCTCTGAGGAAAAAAAGGTGACTTAGCTTGCAAATTCCCAAGGCTTTTATTTAATTTTTAATAGAGAAACTGAAAGCAAGGATCTCACCTGACAATCTTGATCTGCACAGATATTTCCAATTGCTAGTAGGCCTGAACTTCCAGTAGCCCCACAGAAACGACATACACCAGATGTTACACCTGCTGGCTTCGTACGTGTTCCTTCACGGAATTCTACCATAGCCTTTAGTGTGCAGGAGTCAGCCAATGCCATAACCCAGAACAGTTTAGTGCGTCCACATCCTTCATGGAGGTCCACCTTTATTGCTTCTTCTTCTTCCTTGCATACCTATTGAACATATTTTTACATTCGCTAACAGAATTGTAGGAGAGAGGTAAAATGTTACACTGCATTTTTCATCAATATGTTACATAAATACTGGAAGAAGTAAAAGCAACAACTTACCACATAGTTGACATCTTGATAGGCACATAAATAATACTGAAAATATCACTATCTTTCAGGTGTAACTCGCTTCAGAACTGACAGAATACACATACACCTGCACAGTTACATTATCTCGGATGACTAAATTGTGACAGCACTGCAGTCTGACTGGCATCATGGGCAGTGTTGCATGGAGTTGGTGAGTGGAAAATGAAAGTGGGGAGCAGGGAGGGGGGATGGGGAAGGGTAGTTGGCAGCTGGGAGGGACATGCGGATGATGCACAGGACAGGACTGTGCCACATGTGAGCTCATTCTGGCCACAGGTGGGTGGGTGGTGCGTAGTGTAGTGACGTGGAGGAGTTTACCAGGAGGAGGAGATGGAGCAGAGGAAGAGATGACTGCAGAGAGAAAGAGTGAAATAATCCTCTCATCTGTCCTCAGAGCTTCTGTGGCATCGTGCTGAATAAAACTCGCTGCTGTGGCCAGAATACACACACTCTCAGCACCAAGAGGCACACAATACAAGATAAATGAAGTGCTGTTTGACAGATTTAATCAAAATGTTTATCGGTGGACCCATATTAACTTTCTCCAGTGCAACACTATCCAATAACTCTAAATAAGGTTCAGCAACCTTGCTTTGACTGATGACAAAGGGTTAAACTTCACAGTACTCCAACGTTTAATTATTAATGTCCTATAACAATACAACTACTTTCAGAAAGATTCCAAGATCCAGCCACTGGAATGGAATATGTATACGGCTAAGAGTTCATACACCACCTCCAACTGTCTCATTAACAACTTCTGTCAAAAGTCTCCACACAACCAAACAGAAATACAGTTTACTGTCAATCGGTTAAAAGACATGGAACATCCAAATTTTTAAGGAAACAAATAGAACTTATTTGTTTCAATTACACGTCGCCAAGACCACTTTCTACAATGAACACTAACTTCAGCTAGCTGATGGCTCCACATTCTGATATGAGATGCCTTGTTCTATTGAGCACTTGCATGCTCTCTGAAAGGCAAGTGTCACCTAAAAAAGTGGAAAAGAATTAAACAGAATTCATCAGGGACACCTCTGTCCATACGGGAAGCTTCCTCTTCGAGACTTTACGGCCAGTCAAACAACACCTATGGACGTTAGCCACCTCCATCAAGACCTGTGCAAAAAATTCAAAGGGAGAAAAAGTGTTGTGACTCGCCGATCTTTCAAAGTGCCGCCGCGCAGTTACGCGTGTCCTCTACATGCGGCGCTGTCTGCCAGCCGTGCAGCAGCAGCACCACCTAAGCGGCTAGCGGCCGCTAGACTCGGACTCAGTTATGATTTGACTGTTAAAAGTGTACACACACGTCTTACTCTGTTTACTTGATCTGTGACTTTCATGTATTGCATCTTCCTTGAAATATATTTGTTCAACTTGAAGTTATAACAATTGGCGACGAGGATGGGATTTTTCTTTTCAAACGTTGACCCACATGTTTCCATGGCTACTTTAGAGCAACTATTGCAAGGTCTCATAGAACAGCAAACGCTTCTCACAAATGCGATTCGTGATTTTGTCATGGTATCAACTGCGGGGCATCTCTTGTCGTTGTCTCTACCTACTTTTCCACCTTACGACGATACGGTGGAAGACTGGTCTGATTATGAAAAACGTCTTCGACAGCACTTCTTGGCATTTCATGTCGCGGACAAACAAACATGTAAGTCTCTGTTCCTTTCATGGATTTCACCTCAAATGTATTGGTTGTTGTCGCAATTGGCTCCTTTGAAAGATTCTGCGTCTTTGTCCTTTGCTGAAATGTGCTCACTTCTGTCCGTCTATTTTCAAAAGCAAACGCATGTGGTAGCCTCTCGTGTTGCCTTTTATTGTTGTCAAAAACAACCGAATGAATCATATCATGCTTGGGCTGCTGAACTTCACGGCCTCAGTAGAAAGTGTCAATTTGTTACTGAAGTTCACAAAGAATCCTACGCTGATTCCATGGTATGGGATGCTATTATCCGATCGGCGCCCGACAAAGAAGTTAGGCAACGTGCCCTTCAGTTGGCAAATCCGACTCTAGATGAAGTCCTATCCATCGCTTAGTCTTTTGAAATTTCTCGCGCCGCTGGAGCGCAAATAGACGCATGGGGCGATGTCGGGGAAATACAACCTCTGTGCGATGTTGATGAAACGTGTGGGGTGTCCCCGCCAGCCATCGTGGCCACAGTATGCTCCCAAGCGCAGCCTCAGCCTAACCGTAAACAAACCTCTAAGAAACTGCAGCAAAAGCCATGGCAACTTCCTTAATGTCTGCGGTATTTTACGAAACATTCACGAGGAGATTGTCCACAACGTTGGGCCGTGTATCACAAATGGAAAAAAAAGGTCATGTGTCATCTGTTTGCAAATCCGACCGCATATATGATGACGCTGATTCTGTTTCTGTGTTGTCTGTCAATTGTACTTCTTCCCTTTCAGGGAAGTTATTCCTCACTGTCCAAATACTTGGTCGAGATGTTTGCATGCAGGTGGATACTGGTTCTGCTGCCACTATCATCAATTCTCAGATGTATCTTCAGTTGGGTTCTCCAATCCTGTCACCTGTCACTAGGCAATTAAGGACTTACAATAAACAGAAGATTTCTCTCTTGGGACAATTTGATGCTGAGGTATCTGACAAATCTGTCATTCGCACTGTTCCCATATTTGTGGTCGACCACAGTAACGTGGAGAATCTTTTTGGTTTCGATGCCTTTCACGTTTTTGGGTTCTCCATAGATGACTGTGTCAATATTGTCTCTGATGCTATCCCTTATGCTCAATTGGATTCCTTATCGATGACATTTTCGTCCCTTTTTTCTCCTGGGTTAGGCCATGCAAACGACTTTGAAGCTCATATCACGCTCAAACCCATTGCTCGGTCTAAGTTTTTTCGGGCTCAGCCCATTCCTGTGGCCCTTCGTGATCAGGTCAAACGGGAGCTGGATCGCCTCACTGCTTCAGGGGTCTTGCTTCCTGTCACTTCCAGTGAGTGGTCCTCTCCTGTCATTGTCTTGACCTGAAGAATTGTTCACTAAACTTGCTGGAGGCCAGTATTTTTCTAAACTTGACCTGTCAGAAGCTTATCATCAACTTCCTCTTGATGCTGCTTCCCACAGTTTATGGTCTTTAACACGCCTTTCGGCCTCTATCAATACCAACATTTACCATTTGGGGTTGCCAGCGCCCCTGTTCTCTTTCAGCGATTCTTGGAACAATTATTGCTCACTGTCCCTGGGTGTATAAATTACCAGGACGACATTGTTGTCACTGGCTCCACCACTGAAGAACATCTTCAAAATCTCCGCACACTTTTTCATGTATTACAGACTGCCGGTCTTAAGTGTAATCTTCAGAAATCAAAATTTTTCAGGCATCTATCATCACTTGGGGTTTCAACTCTCTCAGGATGGTATTCGTCCTCTTCGGCAAACTGTTGCTGCGATCGATGCTCTTCCTCGCCCTACATCTGTTAAGGAACTGCAGGCCTTCTTGGGGAAAATAGCATACTATTACAAGTTTTTGCCATCTGCTGCTTCGGTGGCTCAGCCATTGCATCGCCTGTTGCATAAAAACGTGCCTTTTCACTGGTCCGCGTCATGCAATGCGGCTTTCCAGAAATTGAAGACTGTGCTGAAACAGGCCCTGTGCCTGGCTACTTATCGACCTGGCCAACATCTTGTTCTTGCCATGGACGCCTCTCAATAAAGGGGTCGGTGCAGTCCTTGTGCACCATTTTTCTGACAGTTCTGAACAACCCATTACTTATGCCTCCAAAACGCTCATGGATGCCCAACAAAAGTATTCTCAAATTGAAAAAGAAGCTTTGGCCATTATTTATGCTCTTCATAAGTTTGGTGTTTTTCTCTATGGATCCAAATTTCATCTTGTTACTGATCACAAACCACTTGTTTCCTTGTTTCATCCATCAATTCACTTCCCAACAAGGCTGCACACCGCAGTTGTGGACGGGTTCCCCATCACTGGGGACCGGCTGGCGACTGCTACGGGTTCTGACCCTACCCTCTCCCGGGTTTTAAGCTGCATTCAGAAGGGTTGGCCAGATTGTCCATCCGCTAAGACTTCTGATCCGTTGCGGAACTAGTATGCTTTGCGTTACCGCCTCATGGCTAGGGATGGTGTTATCCTCCTTTCCACTGACAATGCTTCGCTACGTGTTGTGGTACCTGCATCTTTGCGTGCTTCGGTCTTGCGCCTCCTTCACCAAGGGCACTGGGGTGTCTCTCGCACAAAATCTCTGGCACACTGTCATGTGTACTGGCCCAGCATCGACTCTGAAATCGCACACATGATCACTGCCTGTGGCCCTTGTGCGTCACAGGCCGCTGCCCCGAAGTCATCTTTGTCACCGTGGCCTTCGCTTGAGAAGCCCTTCGCGGGTCCTTTTTTAGGTACTTATTGGCTTCTCATTATTGACGCCTACTCTAAATTTCCTTTCATTGTCTGTTGCATGTCGCCTACCATCGTGGCAACCACCAATGCTCTCGTTCGCATTTTCTCTTTGGAAGGCCTTCCCTCTATTCTTGTTACTGATGATGGTCCGCAATTTGCCTCTTCCGATTTTGCGGATTTTTGTGCCCGTCATGGCGTCATGCATGTCACGGCCCCTCCATTCCATCTACAGTCAAACAGTGAGGCTGAACGACAGGTCCGCACATTTAAGGCTCAGATGAGGAAACTCCTGACTTCTTCTGCTGATGATGCGTTTCTCTAATTTCTGGCTTCTTACCGTTTCACCCCCATGGGCGACCACAGCCCGGCTGAGTTCTTACATGGCCGACAGCCCCGCACTTACTTCATCTTCTGCGGCCTTCCACCTCATGGCCGCGGGTGCCTTCACTTGGCCGGTTCACCACCGACGACCTTGTATGGGTACAGGGATATGGCAGGTGGCCAAAATGGAGTCCTGGCCGCATCTTACGACACCGTGGCCAACGTCTGTATGAAATCCAGACAGACACAGGTGTTGCAGTGCGTCATTCGGACCACCTTTAGCCTCGTGTGCCGGCAACGCCTGTTCCGGATGCCACTACACCACCTTCAGCTCTACCTGACACTCGGGATACTGGAATCTCTCATTACTCACAACACAGTCCTCTCATCATCATATCGGTGCCAGCACGAGAACTGACACCACCAGGAGACGTGCCCATGCAGGAACCAGATGACCATCATCTGTCGGAGCAATTCTACTCGCCTCCTTCTCCTGCGGACACGGACACATCACCCATGTCTCCTGTTATAACAACCGGACTTGCCGTAACCGGCACATTAATGCACGGGACCCCAGCAGATTCGACTCCCACATCTCCTGTCGTCTCGACCCGTTATCATCGGGGACACTCCCGTCCATACGGGAAGCCTCCTCTTCGAGACACTACGGCCAGTCAAACAACACCTATGGACGTTAGCAATCTACAGGCCACCTCCATCAAGACCTGTGCAAAAAATTCAAAGGGGGGTAAAGTGTTGTGACTTGCCGATCTTTCAAAGTGCCGCCACGCAGTTATGCGGGTCCTCTACATGCGGCACTGTCTGCCAGCCATGCAGCAGCAATGCCACCTAAGCGGCCAGCCAGCCAGCGGCCGCTAGACTTGGACTCAGTTATGATTTGACTGTTAAAGTGTACACATGTCTTACTCTGTTTACTTGATCTGTGACTTTCATGTATTGCGTCTTCCTTGAAATATGTTTGTTCAACTTGAAGTTATTACACTATCTTTCCACATTTAAAAAGCAACTTTAATGGCCATGAAGAATCCCTAGCTTCTGACTTGAGTTAAACAGTTTAAAACACCAATTTCACCTCATAGGTCCCATGGCTTGCCACCTGCAGCATGGGACAGCATTCAGCTGACTCTTAATTTTGTGACTCTCCAAAACACTCCCCAAAATTAACTTAAAATTCAGGCCAATCAACCCTCATGGGAAACTGTAGCTCTTCAACTGCCCATTACCTGCAAACTAATAGCTTCTCCTGTAAGGCAATGCTTCCTGCAAGGACTTTCAAAACTTTCTTTCCAATAGATGTATGAAACACTAGTCTTCATGCAAAGTCACAGGCCTTTAAACCAATCACATAGGCTCTGGTCACAGTCCATTCAGGAGGATGGGAGGAAGAGTGTAACAAGCACCTCTACGATGAAGAAAAGCTCCTTGCCCCAGATACAAGCTCTGATGCAAACAATACCCACAGAACAGTCACACAGGCAAAACCAAGAAAATTTAGTTGAAAGGTGTGAGTGGAGGATGAGTGAAGTTAGGGTATAGCAGAGATTTAGGCCACGAGGATAATGGATGTCAAATCAAACACCTTTCAGCTGTCCAGTTTCCAAACTTATTTTATTTGGCTACCACTTTTGGTGATTTACTATGCCCCTTCGGGCCCATTCCACCTTTGTTCTGGTCAAAACAAGGGCTAGCATTCGGAAAGTGGTATATATAGTTTCCTGCTTGCTATAATGATCACTTCTATTATCATCTGGCAACTGTTTGGCAGATGATGGTTGAAGTGATTGCTATAAAAACTAAAACTAAACTCCTACCAAACAGGCCATGAAGGTCCAACAGTACCGAACAGCCACAGTGTCATCCTCAGCCCATAGGCATCACTGGATGTGGATATGGAGGGCATGTGGTCAGCACACCACTCTCCCAGCTGTATGTCAGTTTCTGAGACCGGAGCCGTTACTTCTCAATTAAGTAGCTCCTCAGATTGTCTCACAAGGGCTGAGTGCACCCCGCTTGCCAACAGCGCTCGGCAGACCAGATGGTCACCCACCCAAGTGCTAACCCAGCCCGACAGTGCTAAACTTCGGTGATCTGACGGGAACCAGTGTGACCACTGTGGCAAGGCTGTTGGCTAAGTGATTGCTATAGCAAGCAGAAATCTACAGATACCAGTATTTGAACGCTGGCCCCTGTTTTAACCAGAACTGAGATGGGATCTTCCTACACGTTGGTCAGGGGCCTGAAGATGGTGTAGTAAATCACAGAAACTAGTAGCCAAATAAAATAAGTTTGGAAACTAGATGGCTGAAAGGTGTTTGACTTGACATCCTGTATCAAACAGCCGAGTCCTGCAAACATTTCTGAAAAGGTGGACATACAGAGGAGGATAACAGGGTCGAAAGCTGTGTACCAAGGACAATTCCCCCTACATAATTCAGAAAAGCCACTATTGGGAGGGAAGTATCCAGAAGACAAAGATTATGAAGCAATGATTCAAACTGAGCAAGCTGTGCTCAGTGGTATATTCTGCCACTGTGTGATCAACAATGGTACTGGCCACAGTCTGGCAGGGGGCATTCATTTGGGTGGACAGCTGGTTGGGCGTCACATCCATATAAAATGCTGTGCAAAAGTTACTGCATAGCTGGTACACAATCAGATTGCTTTCAATGGGAGTCCTACCTCTGACAAGATATGATATGACTTTGATAAGGGTCACAATCCCTTGCCATAATGGTCGTACACCTGTGGTAGACCTATACGTGAGACCTGTCCAATGCACCCACCCAACACATCCCAGTCCAGTCCTGTCAGAGACTCATCCTATCCTAACGGAGGCAGGTCTACCTATGAAAACAAAAAATGCTTTATTTCAACGACTAATTCACAATCTATGAAGTCTGGATCTTACTAACAACACCAGCTTCTCTGAGTCATGTAGAAGGGAATTGCCCCTGCAACATCTTCTTCAATTCTGTAATCCTCATGGCCTCAATCTCTGCTAGCCCCAGGCCCACACCCATCTCTAATCCTATACCATGATCCTAACATCACTCTCCCTGTACTCACACCATGCCTTCTGAAGTACCCCTCTTCCTTTGCTCTGTATCCCTCTCCTAACCCACTCCTCCACTTCATTGTACACTACACAGGACTTTCCCTGGATGCACTCAGTATAAGCTCGCCAATGCCAAATTCTTATCACTGGTGCCCTTCCTGCTGCCTCTCCCAGCCATCAGCCACCCTTCCCAACTCCTCCTTCTCACTCCGCAGCTCTTCCCTTCTTCAGAGTGTATATGTGGGGGGGAAAATATATATATCCTGGTTAGAAATATATTTTTTCCAATGTGAAAATACATCTTTTTCCTAGGAGAAAATACACTTTTTCCGTGTTAAGTGACAATATACTTTCTCTTGGAGCTGTAAAAATTACAAATCCTCTGAATGATAAAGGTATTATATACCGGCACAGAACATCCTAGTGCTTAAGGCAAAAAACTACACATTTTGGAAAGATATTTGATGTGTGGCAACTTATACACAGTATACTTTCAGATCGCGAAAGTATAAATACAAATTCCAGCATGCTAACTTTCGAAGCATTGTAATTGAAATTGCGACACTATTTTGTTGGACAATCATGGGTCACATTATGTGATTCACCAGCCAATGACAGCAGATATTCAGAGCATATGACCTGTGATATTGTCAGCCAATAGCAACAGCATTGTTACATAATGCGAACACACAAACAGGAAAAGTTAATGGTTTAAATTAAATTACATTCAGGATAGCTACATGGTAAGCTGGGCTTTCATCTACAGCAGTGATCAGTCCCCTCCCCCAGATTTTACCTATAGTGGTGGTCGATTCCACCCCCCCCCCCCCCCCTTTTCGAGTGTGTGGTTGGTGGGCAGGATCGCAGGAGCACAGCTTAAACTGCAGTAGCTGACAAGCACAATTATAATTTCCACTACTGCGTACTGAACATTTTATGGACTGAAACTCCACTGCAGAGTGAAAATCTCATTCATTTTATGGACTACTTGGCTGAATAAGTGTCCTGCTGAGCACTTTGACTTTACCACAGAAAACTCAGTTATGTGCGAAATTGCTCAAGAATTCACTTCACAGTTTTTTTGAAGAATAATAATACTTTTTGCCATTGTTATTGCATAAATTGCAATCTATGAAAGAATTAAAATAAATATGAAAAACTAATATTGAAGCTTGGTCTATTTTACTGTATTACCCTTAAAATATATCAGACACAAATATGTCGGTAAGATTTAAACATGGCAAGTGTGATTGTCAAGATGGCGGCTAGTGTTAAAGTAAATCGTGTATCTCCGCAAAAAAAAGTAAAATTCGATGGAAAAAAGAAATCGTGTATGAGTTGTAAGGACGAGATATCAAAGCTAAATGAACATATAAAAAGTCTACAATTCATAATCGGTACTCTAAAACAGGATATAAAAGAACTTCAATCGGGAAAATACGGGAAGCAAGAAGACACGGCCTCCACAGGAAAATGGGAATCAGTGACCGAAGAAAACTCTATCCAGGAAGATAAATCTCAAAGAAGCAGTGTAACTTTAATACAAAAAAACAGTGTGCAAAAATCGAGTGTAGTACATCATGGAATACAGCCATCTGAAGAAAAACTGTTGCAAGGAACTGAAAGTAAACAAAAACGTGTGCAAACAAACAACTATAGCATGGTAGCGGAAAAGCATGAAAACAGATCAAACTTTCCTCGAAATCGCGAACTTCCAAACATACCGGTAGTGAAAAGTAAACTGTCAAATTCTCAAAGGAAGTTATTGACTGATTCTAATATCGTGTGCAAAAACAGATTCAGTGTGCTATCAGAAAAAACGAACAGACAAAGTGAAGCAGATATACAAACGAAAGTTTCGGAACCGTAAACAACAAACGAAAACAGTCAACATAAAAAACAAGATGCTCGCATTATTTATTTATTTTCTGATAGTCATGGAAAAGGACTGGCAAAGATCATGAACGAAAAACTAATAAATGAAAGTGTTATTGGATTTGTGAAGCCAGGTGCTCCACTGCGAGAAGTTACTCAGCATATTGACACACACAGTAACCATGGAAGTTGTAACTCTTGCATTATTTTAGCTGGCGCAAACGATGTCTACAAGAACGAAGCAAAATTCACTTTGCGATCTTTAAGGGAAACATTGGCAAAAGTTATGGACATGGAAGTTTTCGTAATAAGCATCCCTATGAGACATGATCTCATCAAAACATCGTGTGTGAATGCAGAAATCGAAGCAACTAACCGAAAGTTTGAGAAAATATGTAAGCTCTTCAGCAATGTGACATATATTAATGCAGACAGTCAAAAAAGAGAAGATTTCACTACCCATGGATTGCACAGAAACACGAAAGGGAAAGTAGCACTGTGCGATGCAATCATGGAACAATTAAACCGAAATCAGCCAGGCTTAGAGCAGCCTCCAATTGCAGCAGCAGCTGGAAAGAAAACTTCAATTGTAAAAGTGTTAAAAATGATATGTCATGTGCAGCTGTCAAACATAAGGTAGGCCAAAACAACCTAGTAAATAAGTCATCGTCGAAATTTATGCTCCTGCACCAAAATGTACAATCCTTATCAAATAAAGTTAGTGAGATAGAAATATTGTTATCAGATGAACTAAAAGAAGTGTCTGTTATATGTGTTAGTGAGCACTGGTTATCCGAAAATATGTTACATCACACAGGGATAGAGAGCTTTACCCTTTCATCTTTTTTTTTTGTAGGAAAACCTCCATGCATGGAGGAACATGCATATATGTTAGAGAGGACGTCAAACACAAAAATTTAAAGTTCACTAACCAGCTAGGGGAAGAGCAAAACTTCGAAATTTCTGCTACAGAACTGACAAATTTAAATATAATTGTTATTTGCATATATAGAAGCCCAGATGGAAACGTAACTACTTTCATTGAAAATCTTGAGAAGGCACTTAACAGTATAAAAATAGTTAGTAAAACAACCATCATATGTGGTGATTTTAATATAGATTTCAACAAGAATTCAAAAGACAGATTAAACCTTGAGGCCTTATTAAAAACCTACAACATACATACAACTATCAAATCCCCCACCAGAGTCACCAAATCGTCAAGCAGTGCTATAGATCAGATACTAATAAATACAGATAAATATTTATACAAATCTGGAAATATGAATACAGGTTTCAGTGATCATTATGCACAGTTTATTGAATTCCCAGTAGACACTGCAGGAAATACTGAACAACAAATGACAAAAAAAGGTAGAAATTTTAGCAAGCACAACCTAGAACACTTCAGGCACTTACTGAAAAAAGAAACATGGAATGATATAGACAACTATGAGGACACATGTAAAAAGTTTGACATGTTCAAGGAAATATTCTCCCATTATTTCAATATTTCTTTTCCAGTTAAAAACCAAACATTAAAAACTAAAAAAAGAAAAGTTACATGGCTGACGAAAGGCACTAAAATATCATGTTCTGAAAAGAGGAGACTTTATGAAATCTCAAAAACACAAAATGTTACAGAAGAATTTCTGGTGCATTTCAAGAATTATAAGAGAGTGCTTCACAAAGTCATAAAAAAATCTAAAAAAAACAACAAATTATCACCATATAAAAATGGCCAGGAACAAAATGAAAGCCATGTGGAAGATAGTCAGAGAACAAGTAGGAAACGAGACCTCCCAAAATGTAAATCTCCAGGTAATCCAAGATGGCAAAAAAATTACAAATCCAGAAGAAGTAGCCAATGCTTTTAATACATACTTTGCAAATATTAGTGAAAAATTACTATCTGACATAAAATCTTCAAATAAAAATCCTGCTACAACACCATCCAATCAAAATAGAAACTGCAACTCCCTATTTCTTACTCCAACCAACCCTAAGGAAATTATACTATCAATAAGAGAGTTAAAAACAAAATTTTCAACAGGTGTGGATGAGATTCCAGATTATGTCATTAAAAATGTGGGGGACCTCATTGCAATACCATTAGCCCACATTTTCAACAGTTCATTAACAAATGGAGTCTTTCGTTCCTGCGTAAAGACAGTGAAACTAAAACCACTGTTCAAAAAGGGTAAGAAAGAAGACATAGCCAATTATAGACCTATTGCCTTGCTATCTACATTTTGTAAAATACTAGAAAAAATTTTTCATAAGAGGTTGCTAGATTTTCTAGAAAAGTGCAAAATATTATCCACAACCCAACATGGCTTCCGGAAAGGCCGATCAACAGAAACAGCAATATATGAATTTCTGGGTGAAGTACTCGAAAAAATTGATAGTGGACAAAAAGTAACTGGCATATGCCTTGATCTGTCTAAGGCTTTTGACATCATAGGCCACACTCTATTGCTGCAGAAGCTTGAAAGAATTGGTATCAGAGGTGTGCCTAACAGCTGGCTTAGATCGTATCTTACTGACCGCAAGCAAGTAGTAGAAATACATTTTCACAAAGAAAATAAATCAACAAGACACTATTCTGATTATAAAGCAGTAAAATATGGAGTACCGCAGGGCTCGGTACTGGGCCCCATCCTATTTTTGATATATATAAATGACCTAACATCAGCCAACCAGTACCATAGCACTATCGAGTTTGCAGATGACACAAGCATATTAGTCAGCGGGAAGACTGCAGAGACACTACAGACAAGACTGTCTGAGGCATTAACAAATGTTGTAAACTGGTTCAACCAAAACAAACTAATAATAAATAAAAGCAAAAAAGTAGCATTAAATTTTCATAATATCAAGAGAAACATTGAAGAGGATATAAGAATTCAGATGTCAGATACGGATATTGCAAGTGTGCCTAATACAAAATTTCTGGGGGTCTGGCTACAGGATAATCTTAGATGGGAAACTCACATTGACAACATATTAAAGAAGCTAAGTACCATGTGTTATTTAATGAGAGTGCTAGAAAACTGCTGTCATAAGGACTGTCTAATGACAGTTTACTATTCTAATATACATTCTGTCCTAAAATATGGGATCACTTTTTGGGGTAACTCGCCATCCTGCCTAAAACTCTTCAGGATGCAAAAAAGAATAGTGAGAATCATGGCTGGAATAAAAAGGAACAAACCATGTAGACCATTATTTAAAAGGATGGGGATTCTTCCCCTTCCATGTATTTTCCTATTTGAAAGTGCAATGTTTATAAAGAAATATACAATAACAAATCCTAGTATCCTCCCCAAAAATGAAAATGTTCATCATCATAATACAAGACAGAAAACTGACTTTCATGTACTCCATACAAAAACCAGTTTGTGCCAAAAAGGAACATTACACCATGGAAAAATTATCTACAATAAATTGCCAAGAGAAATTAAAGTAATGACAGATGTAAAAAATTTTAAAGCAGCATTAAAAGAATATCTGTTGACACATTGCTTTTATAGTGTGGAAGAGTTCCTCCAAAATCCTCGAGAGTCTAAGTGATGATTATGCAAATACTGTAACCATTAATATTGGCCTATAAATACATTCAGATGTAATTCTCAAGTTTATAATGGGGTTCAAGTATAAGTTGTACAGCGACTTGCCCAGTATATGAAGTAAAATTCTGTGAATGTAATTCTCTAGTGTACATGTCAGTTCATAGTGTAGAAGAGTTCCTCAAAAATCCTTAGAGCTTAAGTGAGGATCATGCAAATACTTTAATCGTTAATATTGGCTTATACATGCATTCAGTTGTAAACTTCAAGTTTCTAATGTGGTTTAATTATAACTTACACATTGACTTGCCCAGTATATGAAGTGCTGTAAAATTTTGTGAACATAATTTTCTAGTTTCTAACGTGTTTTAATTGTAAGAGATACTTTGACCTGTCCAATATCTGATGTGCTGTACTGTACATGTAAGATTTACTGGACCAATAAATACAATACAATAAAATACAATACATAAATGGCTGGCCTTCTGGGCCTGAAATTTTTCTAAGTAGCTGGTCCTAAAGCGTAAAGTTTTGAAATGAGAGTAAAATGCTCCATGATTTAAGAAATGAATCGCACATGGTCACATGTAACATAATTCATCTTGTGCAAAAGGAAATGCATTTTGAAAGTAATGATCTCAAACAACGGATTGCAATACTTTTCCGAGACCTGTCATAAATGTAATCAGTTGTGATGTCACGTTCATCAAAAGTAGTTTGTTGTTACAAGTATTGCACAGTCTTCATCCTACAGCCTTTGACTCATTTTGCTGTTGGCAGACGCTTGTGTGTGCAGTTTGTTTTGCTGTAAATGGAGCATTTTCTTTGAAACTAAAATTTTATTTTGATATTATTGTTTCGTTTATGTTTTCTTGCTGCAATATTATTCTGTAGTAGTGGGAGGAAGGAAAATTCTTTGTTAGAGTATCTGTTCTTACCAGTCAAAATTACAAAAATTTAACTGGAAACTAAAGCATTGAAAAATTACTGGAATTCTAAAAAAAATCCCAGGTTTTCCTGGATTTTTCCCTTATGAAAAAATTCTCAGGTTTTTCCCAGATTTCCTGGTTGTCCCAGGCCATATACACCCTGTTCTTTTGTCCACTCCACCCGACACAACCACGGACACCATTGAGCTGCAGTGCCGGCACAATGTATCTAGCCCAGAGAATGTATGAGGCCTGTTCAAAAAATTCCAGAACATTCATAGTTTTGCGCCAATAGCGTGTTGGAGCAAAATACGGCTGGCATCCCTGCACACACCTGTGTTTAATGTGTAACTGCTGGAAGTTTCATTGTTGTATGTTTGTTAGTTATTGTTCAGTGTTGTATTGAGTAGAACGTTGTGTCGCATATTTTGCGAATTTTGAGATGGCAAGAGTTAGAAAAGGAATACATCTGCATTAAATTTTTTTTATGAAACTCAAGATCTTTACAGAGACACACCAAACGATGCAGGAAACCTACAGTAATGAGTGCTTAAACTGTACTCAGTGTTACAAATGGTTTGCACGGTTTAAAAATGGCCAGACGGAAGTTAAAAATGACCCTCATTCAGGGTGCCCTTCAACGTCTAACAACGATGCTCATGTTAGAACTGTCAATGAAATTGTGCATGCCAATTGAAGACTGACTGTCCACAAGGTTGCAAAAGAATGAAACATTTCAGTTGGATCATGTCATGAAATCCTGACACAGCATCTTGGAATGCATTGTGTTACCACCAAGTTCATCCCAGAAGACCAGAAAGACGTTTGCCTTACAACCTGTGCAGAGCTTTTAGATCACGCAAATGAGGATGAGATGTTCCTTAAGAGAACTGTAACAGGTGACGAGATGTGGGTCTGTGGTTATAATGTTGAGACCACGGTTCAATCTTCACAGTGTGTCAGGAAAGGTTCTCCAAGACCAAAAAAGCTCATTACGTCAACTCAAATTTCAAAGCAATGCTGATAGTTTTCGTTGACTTTGAAGGATTAGTCCATCTCGAATTCAATCAACGGTACTATCAGGACATGTTGCAATGCCTGTGAGAAAATGTGAGAAGGAAATGGCCTGAAAGGTGGCAAGACAATTCATGGCTATTGCATCACAATAACGCATCCCCACTTTCATCCCTGTTGGTGCATGGCTATTGCACAAAAAACAAAATCACTGGGCTGATTCATCCTCCATACTCTCCAGACCTGGCACCTGCAGACTTTTTTTTATTTTCAAAGTTGGAAACCCCACTCAAAGGGTGAAGATTGGCAACAATAGAAAAGATAAAAGAAAAATTGCAGACAGTGCTTCACGCGATCCAGCAAGGGGCATAACAAGGCTGCTTCTGGAAGTGGAAATGGTATTGGGAGCAGTGTAAAAATAGTGGAGGGGAGTATTTCAAAGGAGACCATGCACAATAAGTAAAAGGTAACTGTAGAAAAATTTTGTGGACAAAGTTCCAAAATTTTTTGAACAGACCTCACATACATGCAGGTGTATGTGTATCTTATTACCTCTGAAGAAGAATTCATCCAAAAACTAGTAATGTTCTCAGTATTGTTTATGTGTCTGTTGACATTTTAACTATATGATACAGTGTTACCATTACTCATTCTATTATTTACATTCAACCACAGACTTCTGATTTACCCATCCTTATGCTATGATATTTTTGTTTAAAAAAACTTCAAATC
The DNA here is from genome assembly GCF_021461395.2 of Schistocerca americana. Lineage (NCBI taxonomy): Eukaryota > Metazoa > Arthropoda > Insecta > Orthoptera > Acrididae > Schistocerca > Schistocerca americana. The sequence continues at coordinate 469,746,863 of NC_060122.1, read as the reverse complement.
AGTATAAAACACACCGTTTATGCAAAATCCTGATTTAAAAGATCCTGCTTTTTATTCTTAGGTTGCAATTATCAATTTCTCACATACAGATTCTGTGTGAATAAGGAAGAATGAAAAACTAAAGTTTCCTTTCTTTCTTTTTTCTTTTACTGAAATCTGGAACCAGCTAAATATATAGCAACAGTATTTTATGTGGCAATTTGTCTTAAATATATTTTGTCACAGCGTAAATGTTGGTTGCCTGGGACAGTATTCCTGAGCGTTTTAAATGCACTAACATATTAAATCATGTGACTGGAATGCAATGTCTTTAGAAGAATGATACATGGTTTATAGTTAGTATCTGTGCAAGATTCACATTTCTCACATACATCTTCTTAATTTTGGATAGACTAATTTGCATTATAAACTCTTGTACAATTTTGATGCTTAGTTTCCCTTGTTCAAGAAGGCAAGTGGTGCTTCAGTTCTAGTCTGCTGGTATTTTACTATCAATTTTCGGCTGTTGATTGCTTTTAAAATAAACTGCTGTCGATTGCTTTTAAAATAAAAGTACAGGATATGATTACACTGCAAGATTTTGGCACATAGAAACTCCATGACGATTTAATTCTGAAATGGCATGTGGGAAATCCACAGATATAAAGGTAATATACCACGCATCACGCATGACGAAAAGCCAGCAGTAAACATATATAAGGTCTATTAACAAAGGAACTGAGCTTTTGTTACCCACATTTTTATTCTACTTACATATGTTTAATCCCTGTCTCCTTCAAAATACTCACCTACTCTCTTCATTTAATTATTCAAGTAATATTCCCACTTCAATGTACAGTCCTGGAAAGCTTGTTTTGGAATGTTAATAGCCATGACAAAATCTCTTTAACATAATCAATTGTATCAAATATTCTCTTACTGTTCTCATAAGATGCATTACAAACAATTAAGGAATGTTTTCTACCAATATCTCAGCACATTCAGAAAGCATTAATAATCAAGAACCTTCATATCCTTTACATGAATTGTAGCAATCTTCACTAAACTCAAAAGAACTTAAAAATTGAGCACCATGCTGTTCATTTTGTACTGTTACACATTTGTAAACAAAATGTAGCAAATGAAACCAATTAGGGGAAACTTAATTTTCAATCCAGAAATTCACATAAAATTTAAAATTATGTTTACTATTCTGCCCTAGGAGTAAAATCATAATTTTAATGATAGACTAACCTGTAGTAAGAATGTTTTCAAAAATCCCCGTAAAATACATCTATTCAGCTAGATATTTGCTTACCTGTCTCTGGTGCAAACGAGTACGTCGATGCAAATGCAGGAATCGGTCACAATCAGCACACAGATTTCCACAAACGTTGCACTGTATTATTGCCCCAGTTTCCCCATCATCATGATTGCTGCATGTAGGCTGCAATGACAGAAATTATCTTTTATTTCATTTACAAATACATTCATGTGACGAAACACTTTTATCTGTTAAATTATTTAATTATTTTGTGTGAATCATATTATAGAGAACAGTCAAAATATACAACTATCAAATAAAGTAGTTATTGCAAACTGCTCTCATGTGATATATCAAAGGGCTGCTAAGCAGTAATAAGTGTTCACATTTCATTGTTACTGAAGGCTATTTTTTTTTTTTTTTTTTTTTTTTTTTTTTTTTTTTTCAATGAAAAGTTGGCTTATATCAAATGGAATTTTTTGCTTTAGGTATATTACAGCAACCACTATGCACAAAATTTTATAAAGAATATATTTATAATTAGGTACAATTACCTTATAAATTACTGTTTCTATGTAGCTCAAGTCATATGTGGTAATCATTTAGATAGAGTGTTACACTTACAAATTTACCTGGTAATTCAAAATGGAATTTATTATTTTCTATAGTTATTATCTACATTACTAAATGTCTAACCCAGTTAATGGTTCATTTTACACATTCTCAGGTGGAGGTTGTCTTCAACAGCTTACAGGGCACAAAAATATGTATTCCAGTATTTCATATAATTACTGACCAAATTTAAAAATTTAAAATGCTGTCACAACCAGCTCATTAAGAGACATAACCTTATGTTAAAGTTTCAACACTCTAAGACAAGTATTACAGTTACAAAATTTCCGTATGTTTTGAGGTAACTCATGGTGCACAAATTACCCAGACTACAATCATCCATTATTTGAGAATGAGAACGCTTAGTGACTTACAACAAATTTTTCACATAATTTCAAACCTTTATGAAACTTTTTCTCACTGATAAATCCCACAAAATGATGAAATGAAAAAAAGTTCATTGCTTACTTCATTTTTGCTGTTCTTGCAGAAGTACTTCATCATCAAGTATGACAGTTTAATTTATGATTTCTTTACTAGTAACTCTATTTGCAACAACAGTAACCATATACACCACTGAATGTGCCTGTAAAATTATATTATTGTGCAGCCCATAGTCCAGGAGATATCACTAACATTGAGATGTGAGAAAAATTAACTTTTGCTTAAAACTGACTGTAAATTATCGAGAGTATACTCATCCAGTGTCTGATAATGAAAGCACTTAGTGACTTCCAACAAGCTTCAAGGTAATTTCAAATCTTTCTAAACTTTTTCTGACTTACATGCATGATGTCAAATATTTAACTGATTAACGCTTGTAAAGTAATGAGGCAAAGAGATTATATATCAATAAAAAATAATAAAGATATACTCACCAAGCTGTGACAAGAGAAAACATACATAAAGGTTAAGGAAATGTGAAAGGACTGGTAAAGTTTATAAATCTTGTCAGTCTGTTTCCTTCATCCCTCTTCCTTCCCCTTCAATCCTTCTCTGAGAAGAAGGAGCCACTGGTTCTGAAAGTTTGCACATTTCCTTGACCTTTTTGTACACTTTCTCCTGCCCCCACTTCATGAGTAGATTTTTTTCTACCAATTATATTAGACAAGGGAGTTTGTTTCTTTAAAGAATTGGGGGAAGGTGGTTTATTGATTAAAAGAATGAACATTTAGCAAGATATGGACCTCAAACTGGTTATTAGTGTTAAGCAATAACATGTATTTATTTTTCTTATGTTTGCAACAGAAGGGAGATGGTCGCATTGATAAACTATATTGCAGAAATAAAACTGAAACAAAAATTTGGGACTTGACAAAAGTATCAGCCACTGAGTCGAATCTTGTTCTTAAACAGCAGAAATGATCTTCCATTGACTTTATAGAATGGTTAAGAAATTGTACTGTTTGCTAATGACACAAGCATACTAATCAGATCCAAAATCAACCTTAGTAGACACAGCTCAAATGACAGGTGAAGAGGCCTGCAACTGAGTCACAGCAAACAACTCTATAAAAGAACGATACGCAATTCCACACGAGTCAAGATGACCTGCTAGACCCAGAATTAGTCAATAATGGTCAATTACTAAATAAAACATTGTGTGTAAAATTATTTGAGGCCCAGCTATATAACATGTTAAATGAAGTCAACTAATAAATAAAACTAATCAAGGAGATCATTTCACCATGTTTGTATCTTTAATTGTATTGGGCTAAAGACCTAAAGACAAGGGTATTGGCGTATGTTGTACATTTTCTCTCAGTTTTGACTTAAGGAATGCTCCTAACATGAAAAACACAAGTGTGAAGTAAGAATATCATGAAAAGAAGATAACTGCAGTCTTTCGGAAGACTCTTTACGGATCTTAAAACTCTTATACTAACATCTCCGAACATTTACTCCTTAACAGTTTTTGTGGCTAAGAACATAAATCAGCTTCAGCTGAACTGCAGGCAGGTACAACAAAAAAGACTTTCACACCAAAAACTTTTGGCCAATGGTCTTCGTCAACAATAGACACACATACGCGCGCACCCACCCACCCACACACACACACACACACACACGCACACATGCACGCGAACACAACTCACACACACGACCGCAGTCGCAGGCAACCGTGTGGTTTCAGTTGCCTGAGACTGCAGTCGTGTGTGTGTGAGTTGCAATTTTGTGTGTGTGTGTGTGTGTGTGTGTGTGTGTGTGTGTGTGTGTGTGTGTGTGTGCGTGCGTGCATGTGTTTGTGTGTCTATTGTTGACAAAGGCCACTGGCCGAAAGCTTTAAGTGTGAAAGTCTTTTTGTTGTGCCTATTTGCGACTCAGCATCTATGCTATATTGTGAATGGCAACTTTCCTTCTCATAATATTGTTACATTCCATCCTGAATTTTTCATTGTTTGATTTCAGCTGAACTGTAATTTACACAACCATAATGCATGGCACATAACAAATTTTATGCAGACTTCGTCTCCATGACAAGGATTTAGTGTGTCCTCTGATGCAAAAGCCTTCAATAAATTCCCGTATGAAATAAAGCAAGAAACTGGGAATTCCTGCTAATGCAAAGAAAATTAAAGACAACATTTCAATCACTCCTTCTACAAATTACTTAATTATTTTGGTTCAAAGACGGAAAATTTCTATTTCATAGGTGCTTGGCAAGCAGCAGTGTTCATTGTAAAGCTGCATGCAAATATCAGTGCACTGTAAACAGCCCTGTCTTCTTACAGGCATTGGAAAACACCAGTATGAGATAGAAATAACCAATTTGTACAGGCTTCAAAACGATCTTTGGAAGTCTACAACAACAATAACAATATGAGATAAACAGCTGATAATTAATGTAACAGCAGAAGTGGCAGCTTTCTTCAAAGAAGCAGCTGTCCGCTAGTTAATTTACTAGGTAACATTTCATTTTCACATGCACAAATAGTTTTAAGCAGGATAATAACAGCTCGTTGGTAATACAATGTACAGATTAAGTTTCTAAGAGGCACTTCTCTTTTGTTAATATATACTTTGATTTGATGCACATCCCTGAAGGTCCTCCATATCAATGGGATCTATGGAAGATGTTGGCTGAATGAATAAATTTCAGAATAAGTCCCTGGTAGAGTTGTTTCACACTGACCAAGAAAATATTCCAATGAGGTAGATAAGAAGTGAAAATAAGCACAACATATATATTGTACTCATCATTTTTTATCTATCCAATTAAATAACTTTATCAATAATTGACTGTTTTTATTGTAACATACATACTGTGTAATTTCACACTTTCCTGGCATACATTCTCCTTCTGTGATTCTTGGGTGTACTGTCAGATCCACAATATTTTGGTGAACAACTGTTCCAATATTATCAGGTGGTGCTGATGGAACGAAGTGTCTGCTGCAGATTCGTGGTATTTGTACCTGCCAGTCCAGAGTTCACCTGCACTATGCCATGTTTGGGGGTTGGGGTGAGTGTTGGTGTGACAGTGAAGGGAGGTGCCTCAGTTGCCTTCCGACCTCTGCCCCTGTCACATCTCACCTCATGCCTTGCTCAGTTGGAATCCAGTATCCCCGTTGATTAAATTATCGGTCATACAAGTTTCAATTGCTTCTTTTATAATGTTTTCCCAAAATTTACTGGTGGCAGCCAGGATTTTTGATTGCTGGTAATTCATTTTATCTCGATTTTCAGTGCAGTGTTTGATTATTGCAGACTTGTTGGGCTCCAGTCAACAAGTATAATGCTCATGTTCTATACATCAATCTTCAATTGTACAGATTGTTTGTCCAATATAAGCTTTTCTGCATTCACACAGAACTTGGCACACATCCACTTTTTTGAGATTCAGGTTGTATTTCACTGCTCCTAATAAAGATTGTGTTTCATCTGGTGGAAGGAAAACAATTATTATGTGGTGTTTTCGCACAAGTATGCCAGTTTTTAAGGATACCTTGCCTGCAAAGCGCATGAAAGTTGTGTTCTTATCTTCTTCTTCTTCTTCTTCTGTGTTTTCATCTTCCATGTCACTCTTAGGGCTCTTGAGTAACAAATTAGTTGCTGTATCCATTCTCATGGAAGACAGATTCCTGGTGAAACAGCTCTGCCATCAGAACTTCTTCATCTCAGATGGAGTATGTCCAGTGTATCAGTGTTGAGCACTCTGTTCTTCTGCATAGGATGGTGGCAGCTGGAGGCATGGGGATATAGATCAGTACATGCTTGGCTTACAATTTATATAGTGTACGAAAGGGCTATTGGGCCTATGCTGAACTAGGACATCAAGAAAAGGAAGTTCACCATCTTCTTCTATTTCCACAGAAAATTGAATGTTTTCATGGATGAAATTCTGAAGTTCTAAGAAATCCTGTGTCCATGTGCCATATGGCAAAAGTGTCATCAGTGTACTGAAAGAAACAAACATGTTTTAGTTCAGCAGTTTCCAGTGCTCATCCTTGAAGTACTCTATGGACAGATTTGTTACAGCTGGCAAGAATGGGCTGGCTGTGGCTATGCTCGTAGTGTTGTCCATTATAACAAAATAAACAGTGTCAGAACATGTCTAAAAAGTTCTGACAGCTCAGGGCCAAACATCTCACTGATTAGTTTTATGGAGTCTCCAAGAGGGTCTTGAGTGAAAAGCAGGAGAACATCAAAGCTGAACATAATGCCGGACTCCTGCAGCCTTACCTCTTCAGCCAACGAATGAAATCTTCTGAAGTTCATATGTGACAAGTACCCTTACCGATGTGCTCGCCCAACAGATAGCCAGATGCTTTGTTGGGATATGTTGGTGTTCCAGTGTTGCTCACTATTGGTCATGTGCCTTCCTTGTGGGTCCCCGGCATGCCATACAATTTGGATGGTACAGCAATGCACTGGCGAAGTGATTTGGTGACATCACTGGTGAGTGCCCTATTTTTTAACAGGGCAGAGGTGCTTTGCTGCACTTTCTTAGTTCAATCTGCTGCTATTTTCTGGTATGCTGGATTATACCTCTAGCACTTTTCGCTCATAGTCCTTGCATTGGAAGGGAACTGTGGCACTGCTCTGATTGCCTGGGAGGACAAGAATTTGTTTGTTTTCTCAGAGTGTGAACATGCTGTCCTTTTTGTTTTGGAAATGTTCCATGGCAGAACCAAATTGGTGAGATTTCAGAAGGTTTTCTGATGATTTTCCTCTGTGGTATTGCTTGGTACTCGTCGAGTTGCCTGCTTCACAGTACACACAATCTCAGCAACTGGGAGATATGTAGATGTTGCCACGAAGCTCTTTCGTTTCTCCAATACCGACATCACTGTGTCATCCAGTGGTTTTCCTATGAGAGTGGTCACTGTGTGTTTGTTGGCTGCATCATCTACTGACTGCTTCACAAAAAAAATCGAGAAAACTTGGCGATATGACTCTCGATTTCTTGTATGCAAATACAACTGGATCTAGGTCACTTTGTCAACCCACTCCCATGAATCTGCAGAGAGTACAGAGGATATCTGCATATGAAGCGTTAAGAGATCTCTGGCATTAACATCATGCTGTTGTCGAGTGAAGGGGATCCCAGCCCTGACCATGGCCAGGCTAACTCTTTGTTAGAAGTGGTTAGCTGCAGGGGTGCTGATGAGATGTGCCACTTTGGTGAATGTATGTGTGGCACCTTCATCCTGACACCTTAGCAAAATGGTGAGGCAGCTTGGCAGCAGTCTTTTCTAGTTGCCAAGCTTATCAAGCTTTTTCATACTGCCCACTGAGATGGTTAGCAAGTGATTTGAGACTTTCACATTAACCAAGTGCACAAGTATGAAATGCAGACTATTTGTGTAAAAAAAAACATGTTAAATTCAGAAGAATGTAATTAGTGCTTTATTCAAAGTATGCTCCATCATTTGTTATACATTTTTCCAATCTTTTGGGCAATTTGTGAATACCACACCAGTAAAAATTTTCCCCTTTTGATGCGAACCATTCATTGAGCCATTTTTTTCACATATTCATACAAACCAAAGCATTGCTCAGCAATTGCGTGATCCATCAATGCAAACAAGTGGTAATCAGAGGTAGCCAAGTCTGGTGAGTAAGCTGCATGGGGTAGAACTTCCCAGTCAAGTGCTTCCAATGTGTCGCGAACCGGTTTTGCCATACGTGAAGGAGCATTGTCCCGCAGAAAAATGACAAGTACCGGATGGTTCAAATTGGTCAATAGTTGCTGGTAACATTTGGTATTAACCATTTCTCCAGGTTTTAGCAGCTCATAGTATACCATGCCCCTTTGATCCCACCAAACACAGAGCATCGTCTATCTGCGAAAGTGATTCGGTCTTGCGGTCAATGTGGATGGTGTGCCTAGATCCATCCATGATTTTTTGCATTTGGGATTCTCAAAATAAATCTACTTTTCATCCCCTGTAATTACACAAAGCAAAAATAACTTCCTTTTGTACTGAGCAAGCAAAACCTCACATTTTTTTTGTACATTTCCATTTGCCCATTTTTTAACTCATGTGGTACCCATCTACCAGTCTTCGGAATCTTTTCCATCTCTCGTAGCTGATTGGCAACAGCTTGTTGACTAATGTCCAATTGCTCAGCAAACTTTTTTTGTGTTTGTGAATCATCTTTCTTCAACAACGCTTCCAACTCCACAGCTTTGTATTTTTTGGCAGTTTTCCACATTTCTTGTTTGCAACATCAAAGTCATAATTTTCGAAATGCTGAAGTCGTTATTCACATGTATCTTGTGATAAAGCATGTTCAGCATGCTCACCATAAGCTTCCCAAAGTAACTGGTATAACTCAGCAGCAGTTTTCTTCAAATGCAAACAAAAAATTAATGCTGTCTACAAATGTCCATTGTTTGGCATAAATTTCGACGTATTGAACATAACAACACCACATTTTCCCAATTTATCACTCATACATGTCTGTCACTTGTTGATGACAGAACAAAACGGTGCAGTGTCAAATCTTTATAGTACAAACTGCATTAGTGCCACATATATTGCCTGAAATTTGTATTTCATACTTTTACATTTGATATATTGCTTCCATGGTACTCAAGGGCACTGCTGAATCCCCAAGAACGACTTGGAAGATGAAAGTACAGAAGAAAAAGATAAGACCACCACTTTCAGACTGTTTGCAGGCAATGCATTGCCAAAAACTGGCAGACTACTGTGAAAACACCAGATAACACCAGTTTTCCACTCACCAGCCAATACACAAGCTTTATAAGAAACAGTGAAAGATGATCTGGGTCTCAAAAAGGCAGGGAGTGTACTTTGTTCCATGTGAATTTCAACCCTTATATTGACAAACTTGAGTGCCATATCCACTTACTGCAGCCCAACAAGTCTGCAATAGCAGAATACTGCACTGAAAATGGATTAAGATAAATTAGCAGCAAATAAGACTCCTGGTTACCACTAATAAATTTTTGGATTGCATTTTAAGAGAGCCAATTGAAATGCATGTGAATGATAACCTAATCAACAGAAATACTGGCTTCCAAGTAAGCAAGGCACGGGAACTAATACTAAGCTCCAGCAATGCAAAACGAGACTCCCAGGTGCAAGATGTGGTAGGGATGACAGATGGAAAGCAATTGAGACTCTTCCCGCCACCATCACAGCCACACGCATCCCCGCCACCAGGCACAGCAGAGCGCCATAGACACCAGAACTCTGGACCAGCAGGTATAAAAACTGTGAGCCCATAGCAGACAGTTCATTCAATCAGTACCATCTGATCACGGCAGAACAGCTGTCTGCAGAAATATTGTGGACTTTCGACAAGTGTATCCAGCAGTACACCCAAGAATCTCGAAGCAGCATGAGATAATTATTTATGGCAAATTTAACAGTATTTCAGTTATCTTTTAAGTCTGATATCCAGCTGAACACAGAAGTTTTACAGTCAAGTTCCGTTTGTCTCTTTCAAATCATATAATGTAGGCTTTAGAACTACTGCAACTAAAATATTTGCTTTAAACCAATTATAAACCTAGTCAGGCTCTATCTTAATAGCAGTTGTTTTCAGTGAATTTTGGCCTAATATCAGAATGCTAATGTCCTCAGCTAAAGAATGTGTATCACCATTCATTTTTATGTACTGTGTGAATTCCTATCTAAATTAATGGGAAGGATTTGTTGATGTGTATCAGAGTGGTTGTTCATCCTCTTTTTATTCAGATTATGTGAATCATGGTTTTACATTTTTTACTGTTGAGTCAATTAATTTCAAGGTTTAACAAGTTCTCATGTTTTTGAGTAAACTATTTAAAGAATGTGCTGACCACAACAAGTGCGAGGTGCAGCTGATGTTTTAGAACCCCTGAAACAAATTGTATGGCAGGGTCTGGAAATGTTCATTCCATACTTGCTCGATTGGGCTGTCTGTCTCAGTGAACCAGGAGTCTGGGTGTCATGTGATCTGACCTTCGACAGTCTTCTCTTCCTTCTTCCTCTGTTCCTCCCACTTTAAGAGCCCCTGTGTGCCAGACTTGAAAAGCAAAGTAGGAGGCTGCAAATGTAGAACTGGACACAAACATTCTCTATGGGAAATTTCAGTTACCTCTTGTGGAAGGTTCACTCTCTTATTTTTAATTGTGCCATGATTAGGGCTACTAAACCTTATTAATATTTCAATGAGAATTTGTAAATGGCTTCATATTTTTCTAAAATGATCGTTAACAAATTATTTTGAGGTGTATAGCAGATTAGTATCAAATTGTCGTTGAGCTAGCTGTTATGGGAATGACAGACATCTGGCAGCAAAACTATCAGAACATACAAAAAAATTGAAGGAATTGTTAGTTCTATAATCTTTTTTCCAGCAAAATTGTCTTAACACTGCACACTGGACAACAGAAAGGCATAAAGTTTATTAACAATAGCATTGTAGTACAAAGTACATCAACAACAAGTGAAATCTTCTACAAGATTATTGTCTAAAATAGTGATGCTATGGTTTATTACTTCCCTAGTCTCTAACCTTACATTATCATCACGAACAGCAGAACTGGAAGTATGTAACCCCTCTCAGACAGAGTGCCCAAAGTGATTACATCTACAGCTTTGCTGCCAAAGGTATGCCATCAGCACTTTATATCAGTTCCAGATCACGAACTTTAGTCACAGTTTTCAATTAAATTATCCAGCTGCTTTGCGATTGACATATAAATGGACATACAAGGTGTGATCAAAGAATAATGGGACTTCTTCAATTTTGCGGGCTTTATAATCCTATTTTCTATTTTTTATTTTTATTTATTTATTTACTTTATCTTGTTGGTACACATGTTCCTGATGCATATTTGCATTTTCAGCTGTTCTGAATATTTACTTTATTCCAGAATGAAATTCTCACTCTGCAGTGCAGTGTGTGCCGATAGGGTAGCTCAATTGGTAGAGCATTTGCCCACAAAAGGCAAAGGTACCGAGTTCAAGTCTCGGTCCTGCACACAGTTTTACTCTGCCAGGAAGTTTCATATCAGCGCACACTCCACTGCAGAGTGAAAATTTTGTTCTGGAAACATTGTTCTGGAAACATCTCCTAAGGTGTGGCTATGCCATGTCTTCGCAATATTCTTTCTTCCAGGACTGCTAGTTCCGTAATGTTTGCAGAAGAGCTTCTGTCAAGTTTGGAAGGTAGGAGATGAGGTAGTGGCAGAAGTAAAGCTGTGAGGGGTGTGTTGTGAGTCATGCTTGGGTAGCTCAGTTGGTAGAGCACTTGCCCATGAAAGGCAAAGGTCCCAAGTTCGAGTCTCGGTCCAGCACACATATTTACTCTGCCAGGAAGTTTCATTTATTTTTTGGTTGACAGTCGAGAAGGGTCTAGCGTTTTCAAGTGCTTGGTGAATTTTTACTTTTGAAAAAGATGGATCAAAGAATTTGCATTAAATTTTACTTGCAAAAAGGAATGAAGTGCAACTCCGCATTCAAAATGTTGACTGTGGCCTTTGGTAAGTCTACTATGAGTAAGGAAAGGGTTTATGACTGGTACGAACATTTTAAAGAGGGCCAAGAGGGCGTTGAAGATAACAATTGCACGGAACACCCTACCACATGAATTACTAGTGACAATGTGGAAGAAGTAAGGAAAACGGTTCTGGGAAATTGCTGAATCACCTTCAGAGAGGTTGCTGATGATGTAAGTATATTCTTTGGCTTATGACAATGATATCCTTCGTTTCAATGACTGCTTCACAGACTGTGCCATATGGATCCTTTTTTTTTCTCTCCTTTTCTGCTACTCCTCCCCCCCCCCCCCCCCCTCCCCTCACCTCTCCCCTGACCTTCAACTAACCTGCAGCACTTCACTGTCCGCCACTCCCACCACACTATCCCTACCCCTCCCCACCCCAGCCACCTTCTTGCCTCCACCCAGTCGCCACTCCCATCAAGCACTGGTGCTGCTGCTTGCAGTGTGGTTTCTGTTGCCTGAGACTGCAGTCGTGTGTGTGAGTTGCATTTGCGTGTCTTTGTGTGTGTGTGTGTGTGTGTGTGTGTGTGTGTGTGTGTGTGTGTGTGTGTGCGTGTGTGTGTGTGCGCGCGCACGTGTGTGTGTGTGTGTGTGTGTGTGTGTGTGTGTGTGTGTGCGCACGCGGGTGTGTGTGTGCGCGTGCGTGTGTGTGCTCTATTGTTGACGAAGGCCTTAGTGGCCGAAAGCTTTAATTGTGCGAGTCTTTTTGCTGTGCCTATCTGTGACTCAGCATCTCCGCTATATGGTGAGTAGCAACTTTCTTTTCAGAATGTTGTCATTTGTTGCCACTGATCTGTTTGCTACTCCATCAGTGAATGAAATAAATTGCTGAATTGTTTATGCAGTACCAAAGAAGTGTGCATTCAAACAAAAAGTAATGCACAGTACATTGTGTACAGTGCTTCACTTCACACTGAAACTGATTGCCAAAGCAAAGTGAAGGAAAATATTTTACAAATTATCCCCAAATCAATGCTAATCTACATTTGAGGCACTTTATAGCAGATATGGGTTAGCTAAGATGTTGTACCCCTGGAGGCACCGGCATTATTATTATTTTTTGTCTGTCTTTTAACTGGTTCTAACTAAACAAACACTTGAATTTGCCATAATGCTGTATATACAACATTTATCATTAATTCATTAATTAGGTTGAAGCTTTGAATCCATGATTACATCAGTGCATTTGGTTTCACTGGAAACCATGTCAATGAAGAGTAACTGATAATTTAAATTATAACTTCAGTGTGTAACAGTGAAAATAGTTAGAGTTTATCAGCAGATTTGAGAGTATTGACATCACTTATTAGAAAATCCTCATTCCTCTTTTTACAATAATCTGTTTCAGTTTTCCAAAAACTAATTACCATGAAAGATAATTGTAATTAAAGTTCAGACATACTAAAAATTACTTTTGTCATTTGAGCCAGTAAGCCTCTTAGATTCTAGGATTTGGCTTTATAATATTGTTGCATAATTTTTTTGAACCAGATATTATCCTTCATTATTCAGTAAAGCCTTTAATTAAAGATTTGACTAAATTAACATAATTTCAAACTTTACTTGTAAATATGTAATTCACAGTGGAGTATACAAAACAGAATGGTTATCTTTTTTCATTTTGTTAATGAACAATATGTTAGTTAAAGCAAGTTACTGAAATCTATAGAGTGCATCTGCTCTAGTAAACAGTTTTACAGACTGTAATGACCGAGCAAGGTGGCACAGTGGTTAGCACACCGGACTTGCATTCAGGAGGATGACGGTTCAAGTCGTGTCCGGCCATCCTGGTTTAGGTTTTCCGTGATTTCCCTAAATTTCTTCAGGCAAATGCTGGGATGGTTTCTTTGAGAGAGCATGGCTGACTTCCTTCCCCATCCCTCCCTGATCCGATGGGGTCGATGACCTTGCTATTTGGTCCCCTCCCCCAAATCAATCAACCAACAAACTATAATGGAATCATCAAAATCACAAAATGTCATTATGCCAATCTATAAGTACTCTTCCTCACTCAAAAGTCTTCAATATGCCCCCAGCAATCACATAAGTAAGACCTACACATAACAAGTCTGCTGTTAGCACCCAACACAGTAAGGTCTATGCATAACATGTCCATATCAGTTTCACAATCAGTTAACATCCAGTGAGAATCCACATCCTGCTACCATCAAACTAACACTCCGACAGAAGTGCATCCACACTTATAATCATGATAACAATTTCATGTTATTTGCATCAATAAAGGTCAGTGACACACTTTATACAGTAATGTTTATTACAGCCTGCATGTGACTTGTATCTTATCAACTCTTCTATTATGAATAATGAGACAAAGGTGGCAGAAGATATTTAAGTGTGGTTTTATTTTGATGAACTGTGATTTGAGAGACAATTAGCCTCACTCTCACTACATACTGAACTTCTGTCACTGGTCTATTACTGTTACTGTATTGAGAGTGAATTCAGTTGAGTGTCAAGTAATGTTCTATACAAGTGAACTGAGTATAGACAATAAGGACAGACTGATAGACTGTGCAGATGAGCTAACACTGAGTGTTATAGTTGTTTATGGCATCGAGAATTAAGGATACCTTACTTGGTTGCTCAGTAACATTGTTTTGGATGAAAATGAACAGGGAAATTTGTACTCAATTTACCATTGGAATAATACATAAAGAACTATCAACTGATAGAGACTGGTCACCATGCCAATGTAAACATCTAATCTGAATAAATATGGAATCATAAAAAGTTTAACTGTATTCATCAGTAAACTGCATGACTATGAACAAAAGCAGTTCCATATTATGGAACTTCAACTCTGCGTGTGCCACTGAGGAACTTCAACCTACAACCAAGTTAGTAAACTTATAATATGTGACAACATAACTGCATCCTGTAGTTACTGGTCAAAGTGAGAGTAGATTAGGGGGAGTAACACAGCAATGCATCAAATAACACTCACATTTATATAGCATTTCCTCATTCAGTTCAGTTAAGAAATAGATATTCACTGTTAAACAATGGAAAGTCCAGGAAGCAATAACCACAATACGGAAAGGATTTATTGCTAATCACCACTCAGAGGAGGCACTGAGTCACCTTCTAACCCGTCAACACACATACTTAGTCCTTTTCCCTTCTCTGATGACTGTCGCCCCCCCCCCCCCCCCCCCCCCCCCTGCTCCCAAGCACAGCCTTCCCACACAGCAGCCTATACCCTATCCTGTTCTCACCACATCCCTGCATGCTCCCACAAGCAGCACTAGTACCATCCCCCACCCCTACCCGTTATTCCTCCCGCTCTCTGCCTCGCATCTCATCCATACCCCCACTATCTACACCATCTAGATTGATGCTCACCTCAGATGCTGTTGCCGTCAGTCTTTGGTGCCTGCAGATGACAGTGGCTATATGTGTGTGAGTTGTGATTGTTAGAATGTGTGTCTCTTTTCTAATTCTGATGAAGGACACAGTCCAAAAGTTGAACATTTCTACCATTCTGTTTCACTGTGCCTGTCTGTGACTCAACAGCTCCTCTATGTGGTCAGTAGCTATCTATCCTTTCCATATTGTAGATATTCTTTGTTCCTATATAAAGATTATTAATATGAACACAGTAACAAATAAAGTAAATTGAACAGAACTTGTCATCTTACTCTTGGTGGTGGAGGCTGCCCATCAGCTGTACCACTCCATTGTCCAGATGAAAGGCGTTCAACATGATCACTATCAAGCACACACAAAGAAGCAAGTGCCAACCACAGTGTAGGAGTATGTAGGCATTCAGTTGGGCCACGCTGATTCTCGTCCAGCTTTGTCAAATTCAGAATATTCTCTGCCACTGCACCTTTTGTCACATCAGCCCACACTTCTGACAACTTGCCCTTAAAGGTGAACCAAAGAGATTTATTTAACTTTATTTGAAATTTTTTAATTTATTAACATCTAAATTTACTTAAAAATAACAAATTTTTTTATAAGACTGCATCTGTTAAATTGTGTCCTAAATTGTGTTCATCAGTTACAACTGTCAGAATGGAACTTCTTTAACAATATGCACACTGTGTAAAACTGCAATTACTTTTTAGATAGGAATCTAATAGAATACATACAGCAGCCATGTCCTTCATTAGTTGAATGATGACTTCAGCCAGTTTTCTCGAAATACAACCTCTCAGCCACCAGCGATCACCAACAAAGTCTCGGGGATGTATTGATGTTGCAAGTGTTACAGTAGTCAAACCTTTTCCTCCAAGAGAATCTTTTCCTTTTACCTTAACTTGAACAGTCAGTGCTTTTGCTATACAGCTCAGGAACACATCCAGTATACCAATCCTGTAACATGTTTATTCTCACTTTACTTACAGTATAAAGATTAATATGTGCAAATAAAATTATTGCATTTATGTTTTACAACATTAAAAGTTATCCAAAGTCACTGTCGCTTTGAATTGACTTAAATTATTATAAGAAACTCACAAAGATAACTTCTGCCTACATTTGAGATTAAGAGCTTCCTGGATGAAATTTTTGATACTGTTGATTTGGACCGGGGTGCACTCAGCCTTGTGATGTCAATTGAGGAGCTACTCGACCGAATAGCAGTGGCTTCAGTCAAGAATACCATCATAACAACCGGGAGAGCAGTGTGCTGACCCCACGCCCCTCCTATCCACATCCTCCACTGAGGATGACACGGCGGTCAGATGGTCCCAGTAGGTCACTCAAGGCCTGAAGACGGAGTGCTATTGATTTGGACCAGTGAGATCGGGGAATGCCTTGTCAAAGTGATCAGTTTTGTTATGGCTACTTCATCATGTATTAAACAGCCATACCATGTCCTGGATTCCATGTTGAAACAGTTTTTGAACGTACTTAAGGTAATTCAAAACTTCAGTGTCCAGTGATGTACCAGATATTAAAATAAACAGCTACTGATGTACATCTAAGCAGTATGATTTCTATGGCACATGACATGAAAGAGGTTCAGTAATTGTCATTGTCTTTGATTTGGCCCTTTCCATGCTCAAATGTCACCTATGACTACCTTCTAGTAGCTTTTCTAGCATATTCTTTGCTATGTCTATGCTAAGATATGTCTGGTATTGATGTATTGACTTAAATTTTGCAAGGTCAAGGAATTATGTACACAATTTGTCTAAAAAGATCACAGTCACTTCTCTGTTCCTACTTCACAAAATGAACTGGTCTCAAAATAAATTGCACATAAAATCCCAATGATAAAAGAAACTATTAATGATGTTTATGATGACAACAATGATGCGGAGAAAGCATGGATAATTGAAGCTCTTACATACCTGTGAATGTCAAATGGTGGTTCGTTGTCTCCAGGACTTTTGCTTGCAACAGAAACAATACTGAAGTCAGCTGGAGGCAGCTTCCTTACTCCCATGATGTTGCCCAACACATCTGGCGACACTTCAGGTAGCATACGCCTCAGTAGTGAAGTGACCTATGGTGAAAGCAACAGAAGTGAGTAAACAAGAAATAATGTAACAAAAAATGTTTCTTTATACATCATCAGGAATTAGAAAAGTATACCAAATAACAAACAAACTGCCCTTATCAACAGATAGGGAATTCCTGTGGTCAGTTGTAGGATAAGAAGTGAAAAACAAATTGCAGAATTACATGTAAACAAACTACAAAGATATTAAAATTAAAATGAGATGGATTATATCTTAAACAAACTCTGCAATGAAAGAAAACTGGATATGTGGTAAACTTATTGTATAACTTCTGATTCAGATACAAAGCCAAGAAACATGTATTGGTCTTCTTACCGTACTGCTCTCTCTGCCTTTTAAATGACTGACGCAGAGTAGCTGCTCTTAATGGATCACAAACCATTGCCACTATGGGACACAAAATGAATGCATTTGGAAAGTTGAATCTTTAAGTTATAAAGACATGATGCAGACAAATAAGATGACCAAGTAAACAAATTTTTGGACTATTAGCAATAAGCTAGTGGTGTAATTTGAGCTTTCAAAATAATTCATGACTTCGCCAACGCTAAATGTACCAAAGAGCAAAGAAATACGTATAGGAAGACACTGGAAAGGATAAATCAAACAATGAAAAGTCCAGGCTGAAATAATAATAATATTAAGAAAAGGACAGACTGCTACTCACTGTGTAGCAGTGACATAGAGTTGCAGACAGGCACAATGAAAAGACAGCTACACATTTTAGATTTTGGCCAAAAGTCCTCCATCTGAAGTAGAAAAAACACCCACAAGCACAACTCTCTCTCACACACACAGATGACCTGTGAAGAAAGCAACAGAAATGAATAAACTCAGTGGCCAGAGACAGTGGTTATGTGTGTGTGTGTGTGTGTGTGTGTGTGTGTGTGTGTGTCCTTTCTACCTCAGAAGAAGACCTTTTTGTCGAAAGTTAAATCTACAACAGTTTCTTCGTTGTGCCTGTCTGCTAGTCAACATCTTCTTTATATGGTGAGCATCAATCTATTCTTTTCAAAATAATGGAATGGATGAACTGCTCAGTTCTTTACCCAGACAAAGATGTGAAGGAGTGAGAAAGGTGAGTCTGGGAAGTAAACAAAGTTTAGTCAACAGGAGCAAACGCAAACCATTCAAATTACAGAAACTTAATGACTTCTGCAAGAAAACAGAGCAGTTGACAGCTGTTCAGATAAATATAAGTGCATAGAAACACACTGTTTTTAATAAGGGAAGGAACAAGGTTGGATATAGCTTAGTCGACAATTTGTAAGATTGCTAACAACCCACTCATGCATCCTACAATTGAGTTGTAGACAGGATGTGGGACTTAGACCAAATAGGACCAACAGGATATGTTATACATATACAAAGACAGGCAGCAAAATTTTCACTTGGTTGTTTGACTCATAGGAGAACGTCGTAGAAATACTGAAAAACGTGAAAGGGCACACTCTTTGAAATACATGCTACTTATTCCACAGACCAAAATTTACAAAGTTTCAAGAAACGTTATTAAGTGAACAGTCTAGGGATATACTACAGCCCACTGTGTCTCAGTCCTATGAATAAAAGTTTAGTCTAGTTATAGCAAGCACCAAGACACTTAAACAGTCATTTTTCACATCCTCCATATACCTTGTAAGTGCTACGTATTTCTCAATGGTTTGCAGAGTCTTGTAATCCCCACTAGATGATCGATGGATAATGCCCTCCTACCGATACCTCTCACTACATTTACGTCCAGCAGGATTACTGCGAGTGGAAGAGAAAGCATCTCCTGCCAATAGGTCATGTGTGCCTGTCAGCTAACTGATTTAAGGTCAAGTGGCTGCAGGATCATTTTCACTTCTATTTGAAGGCAAATGTGTTCCTCTCCATTGACAGCTCAGCTCATCACCAACTGCAATCCCTGCCAGCTACTCTGGCTTTCCACTGATTTAATGACACACAAGAGGACTGGGACATTCACCAGAAGTGGTTACCACAACATTCTCAGGAAACTGACATTTGGTACACACAGTGGCAGCAGACATTTTTACTATCCACCTAACTCCAGTTATATTCTTTCATGCAGAAATTGGTCCCAGTGTCAGAAGGCTCAAAATGACCTCTTTCAGACATTTATGCTTTGTTGGCAGAACATTTTTCGATTTAAATGCATATGATTGCAGCCCAGTTAGAATTTTACCGACACAGGAAATCAGACTTAGAAAGGTACACTTCATGGTTCACAAATCTTTAAGGCTTGAATAGAAAATTTATATTCTTGAGGCCTGCTGTAAGATGAAAGTTTAATTACATACTTCGCAATTCATCTTAGTTTTGACAGATATTTACACACACATGCTCTAGGAAAGTCAGATCCCTCAGTGGCATAGCTCGTACCTTTTAAATTTCCCAAGTCACTAAGTAACCACTTTTCACTAATTTTTAAATGTCTATGATGATCATAGCAAGACCCAATGAAGTACAACAGCTTTCCTTCGAAGCTCTTGCTTCTTCACCTCTTCACCCATGCCAAGGCATCTGCTTCTGGCCCTGGGTGCTGATTTAGCGAGTGAGGGATTTTGTAGTCCTGCCGAATGTATCATTGGATGACATCATACTAGCAATACACATTATTACACCTACAACAGGCAAGGTCACAGTAAGTGGTGAGCAGATAGCACCTCCAGAAAGTGACTTCTGTCCAGTATGTAATGTATTCCTCTTCATGGTCGAATGAAGAACTGATGAAAACTCTGCAATAAATCAATTGTTCATGATACCATCATGTAATGATTGGGCCTGCTTGGGATCTGAGTATCATGATGTTTCAACTGTTGCTATAAAGTTCTATTTTGGTGGACAGTGATACCATTAAGCCAAGTGATTGATTTCAGCATCGCCTATGAGGGGTTTCCAGCACTGTGATTCCAGTGGTGTTAACTTCAATTGTTCTGATTGTAGAGCTGCAAAAATTAATTTACATAAAGTAACTCTTATGAACTATGCAGCATTTTGTTAGTGTTTCAGTGCATTCAACAAATTGTTAATAATTGCCCTTTGTGATCCCAATTGGGGACTTCAAAACACAGTATGTGTACAGCTGTAGATTTAGAAATCCAAACACCTCCTATCAATGAGTGACATAAAATTCTGAGAGGCCACTGAAAAAGTAACAAACAAGTTATTGTATCAAACATTTCTCTTTTAAAAAAATGTATAAAAAGAAAACAGGAAACAAAGAAACAAGAATGAGGTTAAGTAAATCATTGCCAGGAACCCACTCTCATTCATAGTTCATCTTTCAGATTTTATTTGTTACAAAAATAGTGGAACGTTAATACTTTAATCACTGTGAGCCTCTCCATACACCACAGTGTTAAACATTGGCTCCTCTCTGTCAATCTATGGTTTATGTATTTTCAGGAAGAAATATTTCAGAAAACTTCTGGTAAGCTAGTATCTCTTTTACATCATCTACTGAATGTGATACTGGGTAATCAGCTTCTCTTTTGACACTTTCCATTTATAATGCGATACCCATTATTCAGAGAAGCATTTTTTGTAATATTTCCAGAGTTAGTTTGCTTTAGTCTCATTATTCAGCTTTTGCAGACATTATTTTTAATAAATTTTAATTGATAAATGCTTGTTTTTTTCTCAACTTATTATTTATAGCCTTCAAACAGAGAGATGAAAGTGAAAAATGAAATATTTATGCACTGACTCACTTGGCGCTGAACACGTGCAGAACCTGTATGAAGCAGACTCAATAAGTCTCTTAGAAGACCGTACTGATGTGCCAGGTAGCTGCGGCCAACACTGCTACCACTCAGAGCCAGTACCATTGACAACATTTCAAAACAATAGGTATCAGCAGCTGGTTTTGTGCTTCCCTCTGTGTTGGTACTTGCACCTTCTTTACTGGCATTGCTGGAAGTACCAGCACTTGTCACTGTTGTTGTTATTGTTGTTGCTGCTGTTGTTGATGTTGTCATTGCAGCTGCTGCTCCAGTTGTTGCAGAACTTGCATGCTGCTGCTGGCCTGAGCAAAGTAGTGTCTCCCAGTCTTCACGAACTCGCACTGCTTCTTTACGAATAGCTTGAACTATATGCACGCATACCTGTAAACCATAAAATGAGGCAATTATACATATTTTACTGGAGATTGATGACTTTTCATTGCAATTATGAGTTAACATTTCTCACAGCAATCATAAAACCAACTGCACAGAAGAAAAGATTGATGTTTGATCAAGCAGAGAAACAAGTTGGCTTTAGGAATGGATTAGTACAATGGATTATCTTCAAGCTTTGCCTGAAATTACAGCCAGTGTGTATGAATTCATGTGAAAGCTTTTCACCCTCAGTTTCAACAAAATTGGTACTAGCGAAATCGGACACATAAGGCACTGATTCACCATATATATCGCTGCTGAATAATATATACGTAGTGACTGAGCTCCAGTTCTTTTGCCGTATAGTGCAGTGCAGTGTTGAGCTGTGTTGTGTGGGTGGCTATGTGAAGTATACGTATAAGCATTGTTACAGTGCAGATAGCAATCTGCTGTCCATGTCAGCTACTATAGCGATGATATCGCAATGAATTATTCTAAGGCATCAGAGAATTTTTGTGATTTTTATGTGTGTTCTAGTATTGTTCATTCCTTAGCAACAAGGAAGTTTTAGTTCAAATATAGTTTATCTGTACTATGATTATGTGTCGTCAAGCTTCTGTACTTGCTGTTTCTTTGTAAAGAGTTTAACTCTTTAGACAAAAGCAACAGAGAGACGGTTTGCTTACATAATGATAAGCCATTTCATGCACCTACAGGCTAGACGACAAATTGGACAACAAGGAATCTAGCAGTACGAGCATCATGGTGACCCCAACTTGAAACAACAGGAGGTTTGACTACCCCCGAGCTGGTATGATGAATTAATCGGTGGCAATTATCTTGTCAATTTCGTGACTGCCCCCATTCTGGCCACACAACCCAGCACTACGGTTTGTGCAAATGGAAGCCAGTTTCCTCTAAGTGTGTACTGTGGCAGACTCCCCTAAATTTGCTTTAGTCAATAGTCAGCTGGAGCAACATTATGCTGCTGAAGTGGAAGATTTGATCATTGCACCACTCTGAGTCAACATGTACGAAAAGCTAACATCAGAATTGTCACATCGGGTTTCCACATCACAATAGGAATGCCTCCAACAAGTGTTAACCCAAGAGGATATAGAGGAGCTAAACCCTTGCCATTATTTAAGGCATTTGCACAGCAAGTTGGGCACTGGAACAGTGCTGGGCACTTTGTGAAGCAACCACTTGCTGCCACAGATGAAAGCCATAAGACCGTCACAGATGGAGCTGCCTTTGGACTCAGTGGTTGACTTGACTGACAGGATAGCAGATGCTATAGTTCCTATTCTAACTGATGCATTGGTCACTATGTGTAATGAAGAGCTGACAGCGTCATGTTCTTGGCCCAACTGATGCACTGGCTGTGACGTGGCTCCGCCTAGTTCAACAACAATCACATGGGTGCATTATGATAATCTGGCAGCTAAGGTCGAGGCCCTCATCAAGCAAATAGATGAGTTGGTATCCCGGTACTGCAGCTACGGCGACACAAACCAGTACTGCAGAAGGTCTAGAAGTCGTTTCTCCACCACCTCATCAACATCCAAACAAGCAAACAATACCAGCACTAAGTCTGCATTAAGACAGTCGTTTTCCCCTCACACAATCCGCGAGTGGAACAGAGAGAGGGGGGGGATGACTTTGGCGCAAATTGTGCTCTCCGCCACACACTGCCTGGTGGCTAGTGGAGTATATATGTAGATGTAGATGTAGATCTGAGGGCCAGACACACAATTGCACATCACCATGCACATACCCAAATGCCAGCAGCAGTCAGATGTAGGTGCTGCCTCTGGTTGCCAAGTGTCATCTCAGCACCTTTTCATCAGTGACTGGAAGTCAGGCTGCAAATATTTAGGGAATACCAGGTCAAACTTGTGTATCCTCCTCCAGAGACTGCTATGTTGTTGTAGACCAGCAAACTTATTCCACTTGCCCTCTCCAAACAACTCTTCAATGTATGGAATTGGACCTGGGGCTGTGCTGAGTGTTCATATGGAATTTTATGATCACGGATGACACTGAGCCCATCACCAGGGCTGATCTGTTGGCATACTACCACCCCCTACTGGACATAGTGAATGCACAATTGTTGGATGGCTTACCCAGATTGGCAACTTCAGTTTTTTGTCACTGTGCAGTGGTGCACATAGCCAAAGTCGTGCAGATGGATGCTGGGGAGTACACATGCCTACTACAATGGTTGCTGACCTTGGAACAACCCCCTGGAGCACCAAAAGAGGCATGTCATGACACTGTACATCAAGACTACAGACAGCGCACCACTTTCGTGTTGACCATGACATCTGGTCCCAGATTGCTTAGCGATCGCAAAGGCAGAATTTAATGCCATGTAGAGAGAGGGGATTACACAGCCACCCACTGGTCCATGGTCCTCTCCCTTACATCTGGTGCCAAAGTAAAATGAAGCGTGACATCTGTGCGAGTATTACTGTGCCTTCAATGCATAGATGGTGCCAGATCGGTATACCGTTCCTCTACTGTAGGATTAGAGCTATGCATTATGTGGCATGACGATGTGTTAAGGTATGTACACAGGTACCTGCAGTGGAAGAAAAAATTCCAAAAACTGCCATCATCATCCCATTTGGATTGTTTGAGAGTCTGTATATGACATTTGATTTGCAAAATGCCACAAAAACATGGCAGCAGTTTATTGATGTGGTGCTATAGGGACTCCCCTTCAGTTTCACTTACTTAGATGACATCCTCATCTTCTTGTCAACTGTGAACCAGCATGAGCAACACTTGATACAAGTCTTGCAATGGCTAAATAAAAATGGCATGGTACTGCACACAACCAAGCATGTTTTTGGATAGCCACAGACTGATATTTTTAGGGCAACGAATTTTGTCCAAGGGCTCACTTCCTCAGCCTGAAAAGGTACAAGGCATTTTGCAGATCATGCTCTCACACGCCATTTGGACGTTACAATGTTTTCTCAGCATACTAAACTTCTACCACTGATGTCTGGCATACTCAGTGGCATTACAAGAACCTCTAGCCACAGCAGTCGCTGGCCCAAAAATCAAAAGGATTTCACCAACCCAGTGGACTGACACCGCGAGTTCAGCCCTATGAAGTGCTGAAGTGTAGCTTAGTGGATGCACTACTCCTCACTCATCCAGAATTGGAAGCACCTCTCACACTGGTGGTCAATGTTGAGTCAAACAGCAAATGGTGCCACTCTACAACAGTTCCATGAGGATGTGTGGCAACTTTTGGCTTTTTACTCCCATAAACTGTCCTCATCTCAGCAGAAGTGGAGCACTTACAATAAAATGTTTCTGCCCACAACTGGAAGCAATGGAGTTCATGATTTTTACAGACCACAATCCATTATATATGCATTCTGGCAGAACAACAAATTACAGCTCACCTTGCCAGCACAGCCAATTAATTTTCACAGTACAATTAATCACAAGATGTCAGACACATACAGGGGACTGACAATATATTGGCCAATTGCCTGTCTTGAGTCTAGCACTAAGGCTTTTGCCCGACTCATCGAGGCACAGAGATCTGACTGACACCTTCAAAACTACCTCAATGAGATGTCGACAGTTCTGAGTTGAGGTCAATCGATGTGCCTAGTACCAACATCATCAAAATATACTGTGGCCTCAAAGCCAAGTCCATTCTTGCTGGCAGCACCATGCATGCCTGCCTTTGACAACCTGCACAACTTAAGTTGTTCTGGCATCAGATCAGCTGTTCACCTGGTCTTCCTTTGCTTTGTGTGGCTAAGAATGCAAAAAGACTGCTGTGAATGAACTCGCACGTATGTCCAATGCCAACGCAGCAAGATCAACCATCACATACATGCACTGGATGGGAACTTTCCAATTACCAACATGTAATTTGCACATGTCCTTGTCAATGTTGTGGATCCACTGCCTTCTTCCAACAAACAACGATATATCCCTACCATGACTAATCGTTTTACATGGTGGCTGAAGCAACCCCATTGGATAACATATCCACCAAAATGGGCAGTGGTACGTCATTTCATGCGCTCGCAGGCAAGGCAATGATTCAGTCAATGACAAATCTAGCAGTATGACCACATGTACAAGAATGCTACAGTTTCTGTTAGACATCATCAGAACTGTACCAAATTGTAACAGGAGTCAAGCAAGCAGATTATACATCAAAATATTTATCAGTGCCACTAGAAGAAATTGCCAGTTCACTAAACTGTGAAAAAAGGAGGAGGATGATGTGTTAATAGAATATATGCAAATCACCTACATTTGGTAAATGATAATGTAATGACTGGCTCTAGTGCAGATAAACTTCAATGACACATGGCAAAATTTGATAGAGAACAAAATAATTTATAATACCTGCATTGAAAAGAATATGCATCAAATTAATAACAAAGTCATAGAACCAATAGATAGAGCACTTGAAGACAATGTCTGGGTGTACAGGAAAAGGAATAAGGGGAGTAAATATGACCTGAAGCATTTTCAGATTTTTGGTATAAATTAAACAGAGAATTAAAACTAAGCCTGTCAGTAGAAAGTTCCCATCAGTATATATTATCACTTTTGCTTTACAGAAGTGAGGCATGGACTTTTAATGGCAGAAAATTCTGAAACAGACAGATGCTCAGAGAGCATTGGAGAGATGCATGTCAGGAGTTATTGGGAAAGATAGAACACAGAGAGATGGATCAGACTAGAAACTGGAATGGAAAATATAATGCAGTTGAAATGGAGGTGGGCAGAGCAAACAGCCAGGTGAATGGATAGTTGACTAACCGAGAAAGTAATCTCGTGGATTCCAAAAGATAAGAAAAAACTGACGTAATGAAAGGTGTGCGGATGACATTAGGAAATGTGTACAAACAAAACAGAAGCGCATATCTGCTGACTAATAAATGAAGAAGTCGGGAGGAGGTCAATTACCAGTAGTGGAAGCCATATTGCTGATTATCATGGTCATGATGCTAATGGTTGCAAATTATCCAGGCAAAGTGTTTCAGTCTGCAGTGAAACATGCAACTTCTGTATACCTTTTATTTTAGATCTACAGCTCTTTCAACTACGCCACAAATCTATTGAAACACACAATTTCAAACAACCACCACATCTACTTAAGTCCCCCATCTGTGCTTGGAGAGATTTTGTAATTAATTTCAGTCTGTGTTTACATGTTCTTTATTGGTGTTGCCAATAAATAACATCAAATTAACTGCAGTGCCAGCACAATGTAGTCAGCTGGGGCAATGTACCCATACAGGTTTGTGTGTGTGGAGCGGGGTGCAGGGGATGGGGTGGAGTGGGGGTACGCCATAGCTCTGAAAAAGAATTCATCTGAAAGCTAGCAAGGTTCTCTATTATGTTTACGTACCTTACACAAGGTGGTCGTGAGTGTAAAAGTGTGTGATTCTAACTTGAAAAAAAGTTACAGTTGTGCGGTTAAAAAAAGGGTTTGTAAGAACTGTAACACTGAAATAACAATGCTAAACGAGCTAATTTCAAGCTTACGATTCATAGTCAATGCTTTAAGAAGTGATATTCACTCACTCAAGAAAGAAAATCAGAATCTGCGACTACAACCAGCACCAAGTGAAGTTATGCAAGTCAAAAGCAATAAATTGCCAGAGTGGATAAAAGTGTCACAAAAAGATAGTTTGTAAGAGAGAGAGAGAGAGAGAGAGAGAGAGAGAGAGAGAGAGAGAGAGAGAGAGAACAAAAGTTATGTTTTGCAAACAAGTGACTGTGATAACCACTCTCCAAATGATCATGAGATTGTAAAAATCAGTGTGCTGAAAGTGAATGGAGTTTTTGCAGCTGTTGTTAATAACAAACACGGATCACCAAGGAAAAAAAGAGGAGTGCTCTTTTACTAACCAGCAGTCATGGCAGAAATCTGTCCAGTATATTCTGAGAGAAAAATTGTGAGGTAGCAGTGACTAGTGCAGACAGCTAGGACAGCTTGTTGGTTGTCATGCCCACATGGAATGCAGCACAGTGGTTGCAGCTGAGTTTGTAGATAATGTGACTGGTTTCAAAGGTAAGCTTGCCTTTTATGGGATAGGTGATGTTTGTGAGTAGGTGGTGGTAGGAGGACGTATGGGTCACAAACATCACCTATCCCATCAAAGACAGGGCTACCTGTGAAACCAGTCATGTGATCTACAAGCTGAGCTGCAACCACTGCACTGCATTCTATGTGGGCATGACAACCAACGTCCGCATGAGTGGCCACTGGCAAACTGTGGCAGAGAAACAAGTGGATCACCCTGTTGCTGAGCATCCTGCCAAACATGACATCCTTCATTTCAATGACTGCTTCACAGCCTGTGCCATATGGATCCTTCCCCCCAACACCAGCTTTTCTGAAATCCACTGGTGGGAATTTCCTTGCAATATATCCTATGTTCCTGTAACTCTCCTGGCCTCAACCTTTGTTAGTCATTGTCCTCTCCCATCTAGACCATTCCCTGTTCCCATTCCAGCACTACACAGCCCTCATTCCACCATATCTCCGTTTGGGATCCTCACTACATTCTGACACTTGAAAAAATATACACCGCGAAGAAAAAAATTTACCGGACAAAAGCGCTGGCAGGTCGATAGACACACAAACAAACACAAACAAACACACAAAATTCAAGCTTTCGCAACAAACTGTTGCCTCATCAGGAAAGAGGGAAGGAGAGAGGAAGACGAAAGGAAGTGGGTTTTAAGGGAGAGGGTAAGGAGTCATTCCAATCCCGGGAGCGGAAAGACTTACCTTAGGGGGAAAAAAGGACAGGTACACACTCGCACACACGCACATATCCATCCACACATACAGACACAAGCAGACATATTTGTCTGTGTCTGTATGTGTGGATGGATATGTGCGTGTGTGCGAGTGTATACCTGTCCTTTTTTCCCCCTAAGGTAAGTCTTTCCGCTCCCGGGATTGGAATGACTCCTTACCCTCTCCCTTAAAACCCACTTCCTTTCGTCTTCCTCTCTCCTTCCCTCTTTCCTGATGAGGCAACAGTTTGTTGCGAAAGCTTGAATTTTGTGTGTTTGTTTGTGTGTCTATCGACCTGCCAGCGCTTTTGTTCGGTAAGTCACCTCATCTTTGTTTTTATATATAATTTTTCCCACGTGGAATGTTTCCTTCCATTATATATATATATATATATATATATATATATATATATATATATATATACAAAAACCTTTGCATACTTCAGAGTAATACATCCAGTTCAAAACTATTAACTATTAAAACAACTGAAGGAAAATATGTTTATAATTTGGAAAAATAGAGTTAAGAGGGTTCTCTGGCACATTAGTCAACTACGAAACTTGTTCAAAAGCATATAAGGAAGCCTTGAATATACACCTCAAAGAAACTGCACAACAAAAACAGTAAGATCAAAAATGGTTCAAATGGCTCTGAGCACTTTGGGACCTAACATCTGAGGTCATCAGTCCCCTAGAACTTAGAACTACTTAAACCTAACTAACCTAAGGACATCACACACATCCATGCCCAAGGCAGGATTCGAACCTGTGACCGTAGCGGTTGCGCAGTTCCAGACTGAAGTGTCTAGAACCGCTAGGGCACACCAGCCGGCAAAACAGTAAGATCAAAGAACACTAACAGACCAGTGTAGAACTGAGTAAATGAGAGATTTAGCTGAAAACCAGAGCCCAGAATTACTAGCAAACAACTGAAGATTGGAAGTGTGAATGTTTTAGATATTTACACAGTTAATACCACTTTTAATAATCATTTTATTATTTCGCATAACTTCTGATTGTGAAATTCTAGAACACCATACCAAGTTAAAAAAAAAAAAAAGTGTATATGCATGAAAAAGGTACAGCTTACAGCTGAGTAAAGACGACAACTCACTGAATAGTAGAGCTTGGGTTGCAACGCCAGCACAATGTGGTCAAGCAGGTAATGTAGTTACACGTGTGTGTTTGTATGGGTGTGTGTGTGTGTGTGTGTGTGTGTACTTTACAGTCCTGCAAAAGGTTTCATCCAAAGGTTAGGAAAGTTCTCAGTCTTGTTTACGTTCATTTTGATGGCTCAGCACCTCTACTTTATCTCTACTATTTGGTGAGTTGTTACCCTTACTCTTTAAATGATCTACATTCCACCACGACCCTCCATTACCACAGATACAATGCAGGCACTTGCCCATGTGTGTAACAAGTGATAGGAAGAAAGCAGAAGCTGACCCCCCGCCCCCCAAAAAAATAGGAAGAAAGAAACTGCACAAAACTAAACTAACTTCTTGTTCTGCCCAACAGACAGAAATATCAATTCAGTATCAGATTCAATAAAACAAGAAGATATAATGGATAATGGCTGGCAGAAAGTGCTCCCAGTCATTTTTCATAGAACATCAAAATTATTTCCACACCCGGTGTGAAACTAACAAAAGTTGCTCCTCCTAGGTCAGATTGGATACGTTCTTGCACCCACTCATTCCTCTTCTAATTCACCTGTTCAATGAAAATTTTAATGAAAGTGTGGATTAAAATTCACCATTTTTAAGCAACTGCAGAAAATGATAGTGTTGACAAAAAAAGAAAACTATTGGCAAGAAAACTACTGACCAATAGTCTAGTTCCAGTCTTAGGGAAAGTATATGAAATAAATGTTGCCCTGAGATAAAAACAGGAAAAAAGCATTGTGGAAGAAGAGTACGCAATTTCAGAAAATGTTACTCAGCATCATCTGCTGTATGTAGTCTAGTACGTATACAATTAGTGAAAACAAAGGAAGCATGGCAAATCTTTCGTGGATGTGATACAATTTCTCATGAATTGCCACTTAATTAAATGGAAATAAATCAGGGGAATAGCTAAAAGTTTCTTATAACCATACCTGCCAGACAGATATCAGACGACATATGAAGGCTAACATTGTTATGAAGTACACTACCATTAAAACTATTGTAAGCTGTCGTGTGTCTCAAGAATCTGTTGAGGCCTTAAATGTTTAATGAGTTGCTTGCACTTATCCTGACGAGAACGGCCCATACGAGTGCAAAAGCTGTAGATCACATAATAACTAAAAGAGAAAATACTGCCTCAGCAGATGCTATAAATGGTCATCCCTCAGACCATGGAGGCTGAATTTTAGTAATAGACTGCAATGTTGGAAATCAAAAAGTGAAAACGATGGGTACAAGAGAATACTGTCTGATACTAAAACTGATTTACTTAAACATAATGCATGGTTAGCAGTGTATCAGGCTAAAGAAGTAAATAGTAAGTGGGAAATTTTCATAATTATTTCAATAGGGCACTTAGCTAGCACAATTCCTTTAAGGTAAGCAAATCACACTAAAATAAGCAGTGTATTATATGAATAAAGATGTAAAATAAGGGAAAGGCAGTCACTCTCCTGTAGCAGACTGATGCACGGAGCACAGAAATATGAAACAGCAAACAGCGTTCACTGTAGCTTTCGAGCTCCTGCTCCTATATGAGGAAAAGTATTTTTGTTAGAAAAAGAGCAAAAGCTCAGAAGCTGGTGTGAATACTTTTTCCTGTTGTGTGTTTCTGTGCTCCATGCAACGGCCTGCTATAGATGAGTGGATGCCTTTCTCTTATTGTATACATTGCCCCATCCAGGAATTTCCATAAGTTATACAATGTCTTACACTAAATGTGTAACATTAGATTTAAAAAAGGGCAGATTGTGTAATGGTATTCTGCTGGCCTACAAGCAATGGATTGAGACAGACTGTCTAGAAATAAAATAAATAATATAGAAATAACTGTTAACAATAAACATGTAAGTGTTCCAAACATAGTAATCTTTGGAATGTTTATTTCACAGATGTGATAATGTAAAGTCCTAGTAGAACGTATATAATTTAGCAGCAAAAGAAAAACCTTACTGAATAGTGGAGGCATGGAGTCACTGAGAACCAAATAAGGAAAACTGAAAACTTGCTACCTTTCAAGGAAATCCTTTTTCAGGCTAGAGTACACACACACACATGTGGATGCACATGCACATCTCTACAGCCGAAGTATCCTTGCTGAATACACAATGCTGGGACTGCAATTTGCAGCATGATTAGTGTGAAGAGTTGTGTCAGATGAAGTGAGAGAGGGGAATGGAGACAAAGTGTGAGGGGGAAGGTTGGGGAACAGTGGCTTATGGCTTGGAGGAAGGCAGCAAATGCATGGGAGAGGAGTGCAGGAGATAGCTGGAGCAGGTGTATGGGATAGGGATGTGACATAGGCAGTAGCACCAGTTAAGGTCATGCAGCACACAATAAACAATGACAATGGCAGATGGGGTTGTACTGGGATGTGAAATATGGCATCCCGGCTAAGACACAAGTTGAAAATATGGTCACTATTTTTTATTTACTTAAATTTGCCATATTTCGTGACAGTACCTTTTCCGTTAGACGTTTGCAAGGCGATATTAGTCTTGGTTTCAGTTCTCTAAGTATGATTCCACAATGCATCTTTGTTGGCTGCAGAAAAGACGTGGTTCAACATGTTTGCCTCATTTTGGTGTTTCAAATACCATTTCTTCAAATGTAATTTATCTTATATAGTTAATACAAAAAAAATAGTAACATAATTCAAAATTATTTATGACGGCGACCTTCACATTCTTCTTCTGTCAACACACACCAAGGGTTAACTGCCGACTGACTATAGCCAAAGACGACTCTAACATCAAAGATATTTTACACAACACACAAGCTTCCACTTGTAATCAGTCTCTTTGCTATTCTTCGATACATTTACTAATAGTAATCAATATGCTTTCACTCTCAAAAACAGAAGTAAATTAACATATAATAAGGCAAATTATAATAAATTCTGACAAAAAATATAAGAAAACATTTACAATTCGGTATCGACAAATACGGTAAAAAAAATAACATCTCCCAGATCCATTACAGATGGAGTGACAGGACAGAGGAAGGAGAGACTGTATGGAAGAGAGTGGGGTGCAGGACGCAGGATGTGCTGAGTGGGTTAGCAGAGTTGATGCCATGAGAATAACATGTTGAAGGGACAACCCACATCTACATAGTTTAGTAAAGCTAATGTTGGGAGAAGGATACAGATGGCATGGATTGTGAATTAGCAATTGAAATTGAGCATCTGCGGCCAGTAGTGTGTGCCACCACTGGGTGCTCAAGTCTTTTCTTGCCCACAGTTTGGAGACAGACATCCATTCGTGTGGTGATCCCCACATACAACTCTGTGCACAAATTGCACCAGACTGCAATGTGACAAGCTTGCTTTCACAGGTGGCCTTGACTCTGATGCAATAGGATAAGCATGTGACGAGATTGGAGCAGGATGTCCTGGATTGGTGAATCAGACAAGTCTTGCACTTGGGGACACCTGGAATAGAGGAACGTCCTACGTGAAGTGGTATTCTGCTGCTACCCAGTCTACACATTATCCATTCCCAACACCTTCCCACAGGGGTCACATCCATATGGAAAACTCAGATGCAAGACCATCTGTACAAGTTTGTATCTCATTTTATACTAACATTGTAAACATACATATTACTGACCTGTCTCTGCAGATGGGTCAGTTTACTGCGGCTAAATAGTATTCCAACCATATGTTCCTTTAAGTCATTGTTTTCCTCCCCCTCCTTTCTCACTGCAACTTCTTCACCTAGTATGAGTTTTCCAAACACCTAACAAAAAGACAAAATAATATATACATCAATATGGATCAGATCCAGCACTTGCATTCAATATTCAAGGATAATCCTGAATAACAAAAGATTCATAAATAAATTCATTAATAAATTACAAGAAAAGGTTAACATAAATATTATTGTTTTAGTTATATATAAAAATTGATCTAAATAATAAATGAAAAGACCAAGTAATTACTTCAGTAAATTAATTTTGAAGGAGGAATTATTATAGCGATGAATGTAAATCACAGCAGCCAGTCAAAATGTTGTGATTTTTTTCTCTATATCACTATCATCATAATTCTAAACATTGTAGTATTCTCAAGCCACCTCGAATAAAATAAGAAATTAACAATGTAGGAAAAGATAGATTACTACTTACTGTACAGATGACACATCAAGTTGCAAATAGGCACAATTAAAAGACACTCACACGAAGCTTTTGGCCTCAACCTTCATCAGAAAAAGATAAACACATGCCATTCGTTCACACAAGCAAGCACACCTCATGCACACATGACCGCTAGTTCTGGCAGCTGAGGTCAGCCTTTCTAATGAAGGCTGTGGTCGAAAGATTTGTGCAAGTGTCTCTTGACTGCACCTGTCTGCAACTTGACAGGCCATCTTTATGGTAAGTAGAAATCTATATTTTCCTAGATTGTTGATTTTATTACCAGAGTTTCCATTGTTAAAAACTAAGCTATTATTTTGTAAGCATTAAATACAAGTGACAACAATATAAACAGGATAGACTGCTATTCACTACATAGAGGAGTTGTGTGGCTGACAGGTACATTGGGTGAGGGGGGAGACTGCTAGATATCACCAGCTTTCAGACTAATCCAATACTAGTCTGGTAGCTAACAATACCTAGTAGTCTTTTCACCAATGTGCCCATCCGGCACTCAACACTTCCTCTATGTGTTGCTTGGCAATCTATCCTTTCTATATTGTTATTACAACCCAGATTTTCCATTAAATAGAAGTGATTTGAAGATATTAATATTTTTTTGCACTTAAGATAACTTATTTAATTAACAATGAACATAATTGCAGCTTAACATGTTGCAATTATCACCACATTTAATTATTTTATTGTGTATAGAATTATTTATACCTGAACTCACAATAAATTACATATACTAGACAGTGGCTATCTGTATCTCAATTCTTTTACAGTATATTGCTTCAGCACAAACAACACTAGTCAACATGTTCTTTTGGTTCGGAATTCTTGAGATTTTCATGGACACTTGTCGAGGAATTTCTTACAGACTTCTGTCTCAGAACCTTAGGCAGATGTTTAATTACTGATGTTTCTGACTTTTGTCAACACACGTGGCTGGCATTGTCAAAGATTCATACTGAATTGCTGGTGCAATGGAGGGTGAATCTATGTTCTTTTTGTGTTTGTTTATGGTTTAGAGCTCTCATAGGAGGAGAATTACTGAAGATGAAGCACTTTTCCCAAAACTGACAAGCATTACACTTTACGCCTAACTCATGTACTGATCTGTTGTGCCATATTTCTTGATACTGCAGTCCGCCTGCTTAGCTGATTGTGCTTGCCTACCATTTAGCAGGCCTGGGCTCGATTCCTGGCCAGGATGAAGATTTTCTCTGCTCGTTGGTGTTGTGTTGTCCTTATCATCATTTCATCTTCATCATCGGTGCACAAGTTGCCCAATGTGCTCGTTGGTGTTGTGTTGTCATCATTTCATCTTCAGTGCACAAGTTGCCCAATGTGGCATTCACTGAAATGAGACTTGCACTTGGTGGCTGAAGTTCCCGAGATGGGGCCTCCTGGCCAACAATGCCACATGATCTCTCTCTCCCCCCCCCCCCCCCCCCCTTTATACTGAAAGTTTTTCATCTGCTACCACGCACCAAGAAAAGAATGATTCTTCCATTACACAATTTGAAAATCATATAAGAGCCTAAGGCCTTTTTGGTGAAATCACAGTATAGGTAACACACAAAAATATTTTGAGATGTTGGGGGAGGGGGAGATGGATGGGCCAACACTTAATAATTTCATGAAAATCATGGCATAGAAAAGAAGAAATATTTACATAGACTAAGGTAGACATACTGCCCTGGCAAACACAGTGATCCTCTGGTGAGTTTTTAAATTGTATATATCAGCTTGAGGTCACACAAATGGTATCACTATCAGCTTCAACTTATTACCAAGTCCTCATTAGACATTCATCACAGACAATTTACTCAGTGACAAATTCAACTCATTTGATGATGACTTAGTAATAACTTGAAACTTATGCAAACTGAGGCTTAAATATAAGTATAATAATAATAATAACAATAATAACCCGTGGAGACCCGGGAAAAGAATAGGCCTCCGGTATGTTCTGCCAGTCGTAAAACGCGACGAAAAGAACAAACCACTAATAGAGCTAACCCCCCTTTTAGTGTGATTAGTTGGTTCAGGACAGAACTAATGAAGCCTCGGACAAGTGCTGTCATGGTCGGGGACGACGCTTGAACCCTATGCCCGTCCACAATGGTAACGACACTGCTAGCCACACGGAAAATGATTCAAATCCAAATAGAGGTGTTTTGCAGGATATGCTTCCTGCAACCACTTTAGACGGAAAACAAAGACAGATGATGAGATGGTCAGATGAAGTTAACGGACACATCATGTTCTGTTATTACCAAGCAACAAACTTAGGAACCAACATAACTGGATACAGATCATAAGTATACACGACATTTATTACCAGATACCCAGAATTAAAATTTTTAACAGAACAACAACTAACTGATCAGATCCGTGTAACAATCAAAAATAACAGGATACCCCAGTCAGAATTAGAAAACATCAAACAACAAGTACAACAAATACTAGAACAAAATAATGTGCAATCAGAAGAAGAAGAAAATACAGTAATGGACTCAAACATCCCAGAGCAAACAAACAAAGAACAACACGCATCAATTAAACAATCGGAGGAAAACGAAATCTTAGGACAGCCACCAGAACAAGCACAAATAGAACACAAAGTGACACTCAGTTCAGCTGAAATATATAGAATACAAAGACACAAATACAGACATTAGACCATTCTTGCATAGACCACCAAATAACCCACAAGCCGAAACAACAATAACAACTATCAACACAATCATACACAACAAAATAAATGAAAATACAACTATGGAAGAGTTACAACTACTGATTTATATAGGAGCACTCACTACACTAAATATACACACTAGGCAGAGATCAGAACCAACCACCATACAGAAGAAACCCACAAAACCAGCATGGCAACACAAGCTACAGATCAGAATAGAAAAACTGAGAAAAGACATCAGACAGCAAACACAATTTATAAGAAATGAAATATCAGACAAAAACCCAAAAAGGTTAGATAAAATCTCACAACAAGGAGCGATAGAGCAATCAGATGAAAAGAAGCAGAAATTACAAGCATTGGCCAAACGAATTAGAAGATACAAAAAAAGTGAAAATAGAAGGAAACAAAACCAAACATTCAACACAAACCAAAAGAAATTTTACCAGACAATAGATAACACACACATTAAAATAGACAATCCACCAAACATAACTGACATGGAACACTTCTGGAGCAACATATGGTCAAACCCGGTACAACATAACAGGCATGCACGGTGGATACAAGCAGAAACAGACACATGCAAGATGATACCACAAATGCCTGAAGTGATAATTTTGCAACATGAAGTCACCCAAGCAATTAATTCTACTCACAATTGGAAAGCCCCTGGAAAAGATAAAATAGCAAATTTCTGGCTAAAGAAGTTCACCTCAACACATTCACATCTAACTAAATTATTAAAGTGTCTATCGACCTGCCAGCGCTTTTGTTCGGTAAGTCACCTCATCTTTGTTTTTATATATAATTTTTCCCACGTGGAATGTTTCCTTCCATTATATTAAATTATTTAACAGTTGCATTGCAGACCCATACACATTCCCTGATACACTTACACATGGAATAACTTATCTGAAACCTAAAGATCAAGCAGACACAGCAAACCCAGCAAAATATCACCCCATAACATGCCTACCAACAACATACAAAATATTGACTTCAGTCATTACACAGAAATTCATGACACATACAACACAGAACAAAATTATAAATGAAGACCAAAAAGGCTGCTGCAAAGGAGTACGAGGATGTAAAGAGCAACTGATAATAGATGCAGAGGTGACATATCAAGCTAAAACTAAACAAAGGTCGCTACATTATGCATACATTGATTACCAAAAAGCTTTTGATAGTGTACCCCACTCATGGTTACTACATATATTGGAAATATACAAAGTAGATCCTAAGCTGATACAATTCCTAAACATAGTAATGAAAAATTGGAAAACCACACTTAATATCCAAGCAAATTCAAATAATATCACATCACAGCCAATACAGATTAAGTGTGGAATATACCAAGGAGACTCATTAAGTCCTTTCTGGTTCTGCCTTGCTCTGAACCCATTATCCAACATGCTAAATAATACAAATTATGGATATAGTTATAATAGAGGGAAACATTCCACGTAGGAAATAAATATCTAAAAACAAAGATGATTTGACTTACCAAATGAAAGTGCTGGCAGGTCGACAGACACACAAACAACCACAAACATACACACAAAATTCAAGCTTTCGCAACAAACTGTTGCCTCATCAGGAAAGAGGGAAGGAGAGGGAAAGACGAAAGGAAGTGGGTTTTAAGGGAGAGGGTAAGGAGTCATTCCAATCCCGGGAGCGGAAAGACTTACCTTAGGGGGTAAAAAGGACGGGTATACACTCGCACACACACACACACACACACATATCCATCCACACATATACAGACACAAGCAGACATATTTAAAGACAAAGAGTTTGGGCAGAGATGTCAGTTGAGGTATGAGTGGCGGCAACTTGAAATTAGCGGAGATTGAGGCTTGGTGGATAACGGGAAGAGAGGATATATTGAAGAGCAAGTTCCCATCTCCGGAGTTCGGATAGGTTGGTGTTGGTGGGAAGTATCCAGATAACCCGGACGGTGTAACACTGTGCCAAGATGTGCTGGCCGTGCACCAAGGCATGTTTAGCCACAGGGTGATCCTCATTACCAACAAACACTGTCTGCCTGTGTCCATTCATGCGAATGGACAGTTTGTTGCTGGTCATTCCCACATAGAATGCGTCACAGTGTAGGCAGGTCAGTTGGTAGATCACGTGGGTGCTTTCACACGTAGCTCTGCCCTTGATCGTGTACACCTTCCGGGTTACAGGACTGGAGTAGGTGGTGGTGGGAGGGTGCATGGGACAGGTTTTACACCGGGGGCGGTTACAAGGGTAGGAGCCAGAGGGTAGGGAAGGTGGTTTGGGGATTTCATAGGGATGAACTAAGAGGTTACGAAGGTTAGGTGGACGGCGGAAAGACACTCTTGGTGGAGTGGGGAGGATTTCATGAAGGATGGATCTCATTTCTGGGCAGGATTTTAGGAAGTCGTATCCCTGCTGGAGAGCCACATTCAGAATCTGATCCAGTCCCGGAAAGTATCCTGTCACAAGTGGGGCACTTTTGTGGTTCTTCTGTGGGAGGTTCTGGGTTTGAGAGGATGAGGAAGTGGCTCTGGTTATTTGCTTCTGTACCAGGTCGGGAGGGTAGTTGCGGGATGCGAAAGCTGTTGTCAGGTTGTTGGTGTAATGCTTCATGGATTCCGGACTGGAGCAGATTCGTTTGCCACGAAGACCTAGGCTGTAGGGAAGGGACCGTTTGATGTGGAATGGGTGGCAGCTGTCGTAATGGAGGTACTGTTGCTTGTTGGTGGGTTTGATGTGGAGGGACGTGTGAAGCTGGACATTGGACAGGTGGAGGTCAACATCAAGGAAAGTGGCATGGGATTTGGAGTACGACCAGGTGAATCTGATGGAACCAAAGGAGTTGAGGTTGGAGAGGAAATTCTGGAGGATGGCCCCTTCGTACGCCAACCTATTCATGGGTCGCTTAGCAGAAGCCTTCTTGGTTACCCAGGCCTGCCAACCCAAAGTTTGGTACAGATTTATTGATGACATATTCATGATCTGGACTCACAGTGAAGAAGAACTCCAGAATTTCCTCTCCAACCTCAACTCCTTTGGTTCCATCAGATTCACCTGGTCGTACTCCAAATCCCATGCCACTTTCCTTGATTTGACCTCCACCTGTCCAATGTCCAGCTTCACACGTCCGTCCACATCAAACCCACCAACAAGCAACAGTACCTCCATTACGACAGCTGCCACCCATTCCACATCAAACGGTCCCTTCCCTACAGCCTAGGTCTTCGTGGCAAACGAATCTGCTCCAGTCCGGAATCCCTGAAGCATTACACCAACAACCTGACAACAGCTTCGCATCCCGCAACTACCCTCCCGACCTGGTACAGAAGCAAATAACCAGAGCCACTTCCTCATCCTCTCAAACCCAGAACCTCCCACAGAAGAACCACAAAAGTGCCCCACTTGTGACAGGATACTTTCCGGGACTGGATCAGATTCTGAATGTGGCTCTCCAGCAGGGATACGACTTCCTCAAATCCTGCCCTGAAATGAGATCCATCCTTCATGAAATCCTCCCCACGCCACCAAGAGTGTCTTTCCGCCGTCCACCTAACCTTCGTAACCTCTTAGTTCATCCCTATGAAATCCCCAAACCACCTTCCCTACCCTCTGGCTCCTACCCTTGTAACCGCCCCCGGTGTAAAACCTGTCCCATGCACCCTCCCACCACCACCTACTCCAGTCCTGTAACCCGGAAGGTGTACACGATCAAGGGCAGAGCTACGTGTGAAAGCACCCACGTGATCTACCAACTGACCTGCCTACACTGTGACGCATTCTATGTGGGAATGACCAGCAACAAACTGTCCATTCGCATGAATGGGCACAGGCAGACAGTGTTTGTTGGTAATGAGGATCACCCTGTGGCTAAACATGCCTTGGTGCACGGCCAGCACATCTTGGCACAGTGTTACACCGTCCGGGTTATCTGGATACTTCCCAGCAACACCAACCTATCCGAACTCCGGAGATGGGAACTTGCTCTTCAATATATCCTCTCTTCCCGTTATCCACCAGGCCTCAATCTCCGCTAATTTCAAGTTGCCGCCACTCATACCTCACCTGTCATTCAACAACATCTTTGCCTCTGCACTTCTGCCTCAACTGACATCTCTGCCCAAACTCTTTGTCTTTAAATATGTCTGCTTGTGTCTGTATATGTGTGGATGGATATGTGTGTGTGTGCGAGTGTATACCCGTCCTTTTTACCTCCTAAGGTAAGTCTTTCCGCTCCCGGGATTGGAATGACTCCTTACCCTCTCCCTTAAAACCCACTTCCTTTCGTCTTTCCCTCTCCTTCCCTCTTTCCTGATGAGGCAACAGTTTGTTGCGAAAGCTTGAATTTTGTGTGTATGTTTGTGGTTGTTTGTGTGTCTGTCGACCTGCCAGCACTTTCATTTGGTAAGTCAAATCATCTTTGTTTTTAGAAATTTATGGATACAATATTACTGGAAGATACCAACACAAAATCACACATTTGCTATACATGGATGATCTAAAACTACAGGCAGCAACAAATTAGCAACTCAACCAATTACTAAAGATAACAGAAGTATTCAGCAATGATATAAATATGGCTTTCGGAACATACAAATGTAAGAAAAATAGCATAGTCAAGGGAAAACACACTAAACAAGAAGATTACATATTGGATAACCACAGCGACTGCATAGAAGCGATGGAAAAAACAGATGCCTATAAATATCTAGGATACAGACAAAAAATAGGAATAGATAATACAAATATTAAAGAAGAACTAAAAGAAAAATATAGACAAAGACTAACAAAAATACTGAAAACAGAATTGACAGCAAGAAACAAGACAAAAGCTATAAATACTTACGCCATATCAATATTGACCTACTCATTTGGAGTAGTGAAATGGAGTAACACAGACCTAGAAGCACTCAATACACTTACAAGATCACAATGCCACAAATATAGAATACATCACATACATTCAGCAACAGAAAGATTCACATTAAGCAGAAAGGAAGGAGGAAGGGGATTTATCGACATAAAAAGCCTACATTATGGACAGGTAGACAATTTAAGAAAATTCTTTATAGAACGAGCAGAAACTAGCAAAATACACAAAGCAATCACTCATATAAATACATCGGCTACACCACTGCAATTTCATAACCACTTCTACAACCCTTTAGATCACATAACATCAACAGATACAAAGAAAGTAAATTGGAAAAAGAAAACACTGCATGGCAAGCACCCATATCATCTAACACAGCCACACGTCGATCAAGACGCATCCAACACATGGCTAAGAAAAGGCAATATATACAGTGAGATGGAAAGATTCATGATTGCAATACAGGATCAAACAATAAACACCAGATATTACAGCAAGCATATTATTAAAGATCCCAATACCACAACAGATAAATGCAGACTTTGCAAACAACAAATAGAAACAGTAGACCACATCACAAGCGGATGTACAATACTAGCAAATACAGAATACCCCAGAAGACATGACAATGTAGCAAAAATAATATATCAACAGCTTGCCTTACAGCATAAACTTATAAAACAACACGTTCTCACATACAAGTATGCACCACAAAATGTACTGGAGAATGATGAATACAAATTATACTGGAACAGAACCATTATAACAGATAAAACACCACCACATAACAAACCTGACATCGTACTCACCAATAAAAAGAAGAAATTAACACAACTAATCGAAATATCCATACCCAATACAACAAATATACAGAAGAAAACAGGAGAAAAAATTGAAAATACATCCAACTGGCTGAGGAAGTCAAGGACATGTGGCATCAGGATAAAGTTGACATTATACCAATTATACTATCAACTACAGGAGTCATACCACACAATATCCACCAGTACATCAACGCAATACAGCTACATCCAAACTTATATATACAACTACAGAAATCTGTAATTATTGATACATGTTCAATTACCCGAAAGTTCCTAAATGCAATGTAACATATACCGTTCAGTTAAAAGGAAGTTACACTTGATCAAGGTCCACGTCACTTTCTATTTTTACCCAGACATAACATCTGAGAAAGGAAAGAAACAATAATAATGTAAATAGCTGAATAGCACAGAGTCTTCTACATTTCTCGAGTAATGATCCAGCACAAAAGAAGACTCATTCAAACATTTCTCCAAATTAAATAGCTCGACAGTTTCTTAAAAATGATAAAACAGACAAATGGCGCAAAGAATCTAAGATTTGAAGGCAAGAACACTTAAAAATGAATGAACTCTCAACTCCATTTAGTGAAAAGGAGCTGCAAAATCAATGTAACAATGTAAGAACAACAAGGCAGCTGGCTTGAATGAAATACGAATAGAGCAGATAAAGAAATTCTGACAAGCAACAATGAATTGACTTATCGCATTCCACAACAACTGCTTATAATTGAACACCATTGAAAAATATAGAGGAAAACCGAGATAGCTGTTATCTTGAGACTGGGAAAAGAGCTTTCTGAGCCTTGGACCTATTGGCCTATTTCACTATTCTGCCATCTTTATAAAATGAAATGATTGTATGGCATTTATGGGCAGGGATATCCCCTTTAGAGTTTGGCCACCGCATTGCAAGTCTTTTTAGTTGATAC
Source organism: Schistocerca americana (assembly GCF_021461395.2). Lineage (NCBI taxonomy): Eukaryota > Metazoa > Arthropoda > Insecta > Orthoptera > Acrididae > Schistocerca > Schistocerca americana. The sequence goes on along the minus strand of NC_060122.1, from coordinate 469,703,998 downwards.
CACTACGGTGACTTGCGTGTCAATGAGGATGAAAATGATGATGAAAGACACACAACACCCAGTCCCCTGCCAGGAATCCAACCCAGGCCCCCATGCGCAGTTGACGGTAATGCTACCGCTGTGCTACGGAAGCGGAAGCTACCTTTATAAGATATCTGAAAGGATGTTTCTGAACTGTCTGTCACCAAAGATTGATAGATTCCTTATACCTTAACAGACTGGTTTCAGACCACATAGAAACTACACAGCATAAGTAACTCGACTAATGGAGCACATAGAAGATGGATCTGAAAACAGGAAGATCACTGGAATTGCATTTATCTACCTCACATCAGCTTACAATACAGTTCGACACCACATAATGCTTCATAAGGTCTGCACACTGATCCAGAACTATGGTTTCACTACAATAATTGCCACCTTACTGCACAATTGTTGAAGGAACCAGAGAAATAGCCTACTGCAAGGGAGTGAATTATCACTGGTGCTCTTCAACATTTACAGAAATGATTAGCCAAGAACTAATCCATGCACAAGTTTCATATGCCAATGGCATTGCTTTAATGGTAGAGACATGTATTTGCACTCAGGTGATTCATGTGAAACACCTTACTACATAATTATGGCCCACAATGGGGATCAACAGACCTTGAATGCAAAATGGTAGTTGCAGCTAGGCACATGGGACATTTCATTTTGGAAATAGTTAGGAAATTCAATGTTCCATGATCCACAGCATCAAGAACTTTGAAAAAGCAACACAGGTGCTGACAAGAACTCTGGGAACATGCCTGACAACTATAACAAGAACCAGCAGAAGCTGAACCCATAAAATACTGCACTCTGCTTTTCCCATCTATGAAATAAACTGGCAGGAAGAAAACTGAAAGTGATCTGGGAAGGCACTGAACTGAAACATTGTTTTAGAACCAATGTTATCTTACGCAGATCACTCACTTGCCAATAGCACTGCCTTAACACCAAACATGAGGCGTCAGCCCAAAACACCATCATCTGGAAACTTGTTGGTAGTAATTGTGGTGTCCAACCTTAAGTGATCTGTACTTTTGCAAAGCCACTCTGTTTCTCAGCTGGTGAGTAATACATGTGCCCAGTGTGGCACAAATCCATACATATGGAAGAAGTAGATCTGTCCTTAAAGAAACTGCAAGGCCAGTTACTGGATGGTTGAAACCAACTCTGTTGATAAACCGTACTGCTTAGCAGGCATTGCTCCTCCTGACATATGCAGGGAAGTAGACACCAAGGCACTGCACCCACGGCATGGACATATTCCATCAACACTAAAGTCTAGGAAGAGCTTTTTACAGTCACCATCTGCACTACATACATCAGCCAAGAAAGCCGAAGAAAAACTATGAGCCATGATAGGCAGAAAAACTATGGGCCATGATAGTAAGTCACCTCCAAGCAGAGGTAAAGCCAGCAGAATACTCACCAGCTGGATACAACTTAAGACTGGGCCATATGGAAATCACTGAACAGGTTACGAACGGATGCTGGCAAATCTAGGGAGAACTTAATGAAATGGACATATTTACAATGGCCAACACTGTGTGAATGCAAAGAAGTACAGACAACTGTGTCAGTCTTTACTTTGTCCTACTTCTTGCAACGAGGAGTTGATCAAACCACAAGAAAAATGTAGAGATTGCTCGTTTTTGGGCAAAGACTATTTGGTTTCAATTTTTCATGTTTTTATATGTATAAACTCATTCTATTTTATTTTCTGGAACTCTATATTTTTGTAGAATACTATGTGTATGCTTCTGTCTCAAGTAAATAAATAAATAAATAATAACAAAATAACAAATGAAACAGTGGCAAGACCAGAAATACTCTATGCAGCAATAAGTCTTAAACTGACGATGAAGGGAGAGCTTGAAAAATTAGAAAAATTGAAAGAAAAAGCCTAAAAAATATTCAGGCAATAAGCAGCATTGAATCAGAATACAAATTAAGATTTAACACAGAACTAAGTCTGAAAGTTGAAAAACTAATAGATGTAATAAAATAAGGAGATTAAAATTCTATGGACACATATGCAGCGTAAATAATGCCAGAACAACTAAACAAATCTTTGTCTTAATAGACAATTACAAACCCAAACTCACGTGGATGACAGAAGTAAGAACAGATATCGAAAATGTAGAAGTCAACTTGGACACAGTAAGAAACAGAACATTTATTAAAGAGCCAACAGAAAAGGGAGGCTTTCAGGACAGAAAAAAATCAAGAACAGAAGGAAAGTGGACAGAAGAAGAGAAGGAATGAGATTCTAGAAGAATGAAAGAAGTGTAGGCCCAAAGGAAACTACAGATAAAAACAAAGAAGCAGAAACAATGATGATTTATCATACCCTGCAAAAGGGTTATCTGAAATAAAAAATAAGAAATAAACAGACAGTCAAAAGCTGTCACAAATTTGGGGAAATATATCTTCTTTACCAAAAGGGACAGAAATATTTTGTGTTTTCTCAAAAGGAGATTTATAAAACTGGAACTCAGGAGTACTATATGTAGACTTTTATAACACTCATAGAAGTTCCAGTCTGTTATTCTTGCAGTATGATCTTCTCTTTTTATGTATTATTCTTATGTGGCTTTAAAAAGACCAATATTTCATATGTAGATGAACTCAATGAAAATGTCAAAATGAGCAAATACTTGCAATATACGAGGGTGATTTGAAAAGTTCTCAGAACGGACTACTAAAAGAGTACTTACAGCACTGAAACATTTTTAATTTTTAATGTAGTCTCCTTGTAAATTAATGCACTTGGTCCAACGATGTTCCAGTGCCCTGATCTCATCTCAAAAATGAGTTTCCTGCAGGCCTACAAAATAGTTGCCAACTCCATCTATCAATTCTTTGTTTGAAATGAATCTTCATCCACAAAGAAAAATTTTCAGTTTTGGGAAGAGGTGGAAGTCTGATGGAGCTATACCAGGTAAATAAGGTGGGTGTGGCAACAATTCATACCTTAGCTGGTGTAATTTTGCCATGGCGATGGCACATGTGCGCGGATGCACACCGTCTTGATGGAAGATGAGTTTCTTCCTTTCTAAACCTGGCCTTCCTTTGCATACCTTTTGTTGCAATTTGTTCAGGAGATTAGGATAGTATTCTCCAGTAATTGTTTGCCCAGAGGGGAGATAATCTACAAACAGAATCCCCTTTGCATCCCAGAACACTGATGCCATGACCTTTCCCACCGAAAGAATTGTCTTTGCTTTCTTTGGTGGTGGAGAATCGAAATATTTCCACTGCTTTGACTGTTGTTTTGTCTCTGGGGTGTAATAGTGCACCCAAGTTTCATCTTTGGTCACAAAATGGTGCAAAAAATCTTGTTCATTTCTCCTAAAATGGGCCAAACATTGTTCCGATATGTCCATTCTCACGCATTTTTGAGCTAGCGTCAAGAGCCGTGGCACCAATTTTGCAGATAATTTTTTCATTTCGGATTCTTCAGTTAAAATGTGATGTATCCTTTCAGATGACATCTGGTAAGCGTGAGCAATTTCACGCACTTTCAATCAGTGATCCTCCATGACCATGTTGTGCACTTTTGCAATGATTTCTGCAGAGATGACACATCTTGACCGACCACTACGCAGATCATCATCTAAGCTTTCCCGAACAAATTTAAATTCATTTGTCCACTTGTCAACAGTTGAATATGAAGGAGCAGAGTTCCCCAGGGTATTCCGGAAATTGGCATGAATGTCCTTTGCTTTCATACCTTTCTTTATAAAGTACTTAATCACTGCTCAAATTTCGATTTTTTCCATCTTCGCAAATCACTATGCAGGAACAACAACAGAGCCACATCACTGCCACAGCTCTCTTCCAAGAGCACTGATGTGGCATGTGTTTACAGGCAACAGTCCAATGAATACCACATGAACAACTTGCTGCGCTAGCACTGACCTCTTGTGATGATTCTGAGAACTTTTCAAACCACCCTTGTATTTGCTACCATTGACAGACCATGGATTTATTGATACATTTGGTGAACAAAGAGGCAGTTTTTGCAAATTGAGAAATTCTACACTAATTGTTGAGGCATCAAATATTGTTCATTACTTTTATTTTTGTTGCTGTTGTTAATTTGAGGATTATGTTGATCATAAAAACATGGCAGTGTGCTAGAAAAAGTAGTAATCACACTCCATGGAGACACTAGGTATAGTGTCTGATGGAAGTAATATGATGACAAAAGGCACAAAGATGTGTACAACTTTGGACTGATATTTACTTGTTTCATGCTGCTAACAATTGTAGGCATGTATACAGTGTCATTCACATTAGTATCGTATGGCTTTTCTACTTTGTCTTCACTGTGCTGAGTTCTGTTTCACATGTCATTAACTTTATGTGTCAGGTCTGCTTTCATGTTGTCTGCTGATAAAGTCAGGCTAGTTTGGCAGTGAGAGAAAGCTGCCAGTGCCAGTTGCTTTTGTTAAGGGACATCATATTTGAATTTTACAGTAAAAGTTACTTATTTGCACTATTGCAACTTCGGCAATGTGGTCATTATCAAGTGGTATACTGCAAAACTAATAATGCAAACCATCTATATAAACAGCACCAATATCTTGCCATGTATACAGCAGTTATATTATGAAAAATTGCCAAAAATAACCTTACTTACACTGTGCTTTAGCAAATGTAAAAAACTAAAAATCTTCCGATATGTGTACATGTCATCACTGTATCTGTGTGCTGGGTCTTTTAACTACAAGAATGTGTCTGTGTTAAATGAGAGCAACACCATGTACATTGTGAAAATGGCATAAATTATATCTACTGTTTCTGTCATTAACATCTTTAAAATGAGTCCAACCAAATTCCTACTCATGTACAGTGTGTACATAGGACTGAGGTAGAATGCGAGAAAACACATTCACAAGTACTCCCCCCCCTCCCTCATTAGAGATCATACATTCCAGAGTAAACATTTGTTATCAGAGAGTACCTTAATATCATTTCTAATTTCATTGAAAAAATTCGACATTCTACAATACAATACAGTCACATGATTAAAGAAATAAAAGTTACTTATTTGCACTATTGCAGTTTTGGCCATATCGCCATTACCAAATAGTAAGATTTCATTTACAAAGTTGTTAGATAACTGAGAACCCCAACCATGAGAAATAAATCAATGCCAGTTAAATACCAACAATCCATATACATTCAACTATTTCACATAAGTCAACACACTAGTGTCTTCCAGGAGTATGTAAACAATACAAGAGAGACTATGTTGAAGTGCATGGGTGCATTACTTAATATTAATAAGAAAACTGGCAATTTCACTGTAATTAAAAGCCTCTCTTGTATCAGTTGTTACAGTTATGTCATTTGTAACTCTTATTTGTTTTATATATGAATTTTCCATGAACTTAAATTTTTCTCTTTCAGTGCACTCCACAAAAATATGTATCAGATGTCTATGTTTCTTGACACAATCAGTGCACCAAGCACAATGTCACTTTACTAAATGTAAGGCCACTTTGCAAGATAAAAAACCAATAAACAAAATGCAGTGGAATATACTGTAATTAGGGTAAACAGTGGAGTAAGGCATGGAATCAACAATGTTTTATCTCAAAATGGAAATAGCAGTGACTGACATTACCAAAACATGACAATGATTAATATTTCTGAAACACTGAAACTGCCACATAACATAACTGGCAAGAAAGAAACGTGACTCAAGACCCCCATGAGAAGCATTCCACAAGTATGACACCAACATCACAGCGCAAAATCATAATTTTCCACTGAATGCAGCAGTGCTGATCTCTACTTTGATCTGATTTTGATGGATGAGAAAACAAGAAAAATAATTCTATTGATTTATGTGCTAACAATCAAACCCAATTTAAGTATTATCTTTCATCACTCACCTGAGATGTAATTAATCTAAATACTCGTAAGGTCTCAGCTTCACAGTTTCTTTGCTGGATTGTTGAGGCACTATGCTGTCGACTAATTTTGAGAGACTCTCCATCCACCTCACCTAAGACTCTTATTTGCCTTAGTCTTAATGAATTATCAGGCCCTTTCATTTCAAGCCTTATTACTGAGTGGCAACCATCTTAAAAAAAAACAGAGACATCACTTAGATGAAAATTCAATCACTGAAAATATGTTTAAAATAAGGTATTCAAGAAAACATTGTAACAGCATACTGATATATTTGTCCCACAAACAATATTGGTTTCCTGGTAAATTCTAAGGTTTTTTTTTTTTTTTTTTTTTTTTTTTTTTTTTTTTTTTTTTTTTTTTTTTTTTAATTAAAGTTGATATATGGAGATTGTAGTATACAGGGTGGAGCAAATAAAAAGACACCTGGACAAGTGGATACGATTGGACATGAATGTATGCTTATAACAACACCCTGTGACATGCACACCATGTGTACAGCCACCACATGATTGACACCGATTCAGAGTGTAGTGCTGGCGGGTGTCAGTGTGAGTGGAGCATTGCAAAGGGGACAATGGTACTCACAGTGGAATAATGGGTGTTTGTTTGGGAAATTATGGGACAACAAGTCATGGAAACTACCTGGTCAGTTGTTTCCTGAGAAGTTTAATGGTGTCAAAGTGCCAGCAAAGAGTGCCATGCAATGCTTAGTCCGAAAATGGCATCAGACAGGATCTATTTTGAACAAGCCAAGAAACTTTCCTGTGCCTGCATACCAGGAAACGTGGCTGCAGTTCACCAGAACATGCTTCAGAGTCCTACCAAATCACCTCAACACCTGCCGCTAGGGAATGGCATAGTGCATCGATCATGCAGACAAATACTCTGCCTGGATCTACACATACATCCCTACTAAGTGTCTGTTATTCAGGCATTAAAACTAGCAGATGCTATTCAGTGCCTCCAGTTTTGTGAGTGGTTGTTCACTGAAATAATGATGAATGGCTTGGATATGGATCTGTTCTTTACGCCTGATGGAGCCTGATTTCACCAGTGTTGTTATGTCGACTAACAGAATCAAAGGTTCTGGGCAGCGGAGAATCCGCATAACTTACCCAAAGCACCGTTGCATGGTCAGAAAGATGGGGTTTGGTGTGCAGCATCTGCAACTCACATTATTTGCCCCATCTTCTTTCATCAGATACTGACTTTGGTGTATTATATTGCCAACAGTTTGAAACCATTTGTGGCAGCATTAATGGAGGAGGAAAATACCTATAGTTACTTCCTATAGGATGGAACAATTGCCTATACAGCTGGCCGAATCTTGAATCACATCTACACAATCTTCATGCCTTGCAAATTTATTAGCGAGCTCAGTCTGGACGTGGCCCTAGCTGGCCATCCAGGTCATCTGACCTGTCAGTGGGTGAGCCCTCAGGTCTCAGGTGTATCGTAACAACCCTCACAGTCTTCAAGAACTGCAGCGGAACATTTTGGATGAGACTGCAGCAATTCCAGCAGTCCAGCTTTGATCTGCCTTCAGCAACTTGCTGACCAGGGACAAAAGTGCCAAGAGATGAATGGTGGTAACTTTCCACATCTGCTATAGTCATGTTAGTACTGTATTTTCTTTCCTCTGTCATGTTTCTTTGTACCCTGGAACTCTGTTCTCCAGGCCACTTTTATTTTCCCCACCATTACTAGTCGCCATGTCTGTAATGGGAAAACTGATATTAAATTAAAACTCAAATCACTCGGCTTTATTCATCATATAAGTACAGCTCTGACATGAAAATATCATAATAAACCATCTATACATTGCACCTCAAACCGATTGCAACAAACAAATAATCATTCATTTAATACAACAGGCAGTTAAAAATGAATAGGTTCTAGGAAAAAGAGCTATTTTTATGAAATATGGTGGTTAAACAGGACTGTTGATTCAACAGCTTAATTCACTGACGCATATCTTGATGTTAATTTGTGTAATACATTACCTGGCTCCTGCTCTTCTTAGTGAGATAATCATTTAATGTTAACCAATTATGGATAATATAATAAGTAATAGATAGTTAATTTCAAAATGTACAAAATCGAAAAATTTCTATGAATGCAAATGAGTTTATGAGTACACTGAAAGTGAATGGCAGACTAAATTCAAATAAGGATTCAACCTAGTAGTAATTTGTGCAGATTCCATTTTCATTCCATGACCTTCTTCATTACGGATTGCAGACCACCAGTAGATATCAAAAAATTAGATTCTGCTTTTATTTTTATACTGTCATTCATTCACACTACCTGTTGCAAAGATCTTATTATGCAAAACTTTCATTGGTGTTGAATATCCAGGGTATATACATCAACAGAGATAAGTAGTTATCAAAAATTGCATCTAAAAGATATATTAACAATTAACCATCATTAATGTTAATCTGATTTGCTCTGCTTGTTTGCAAAAAGGACATAAATGAATCTCTTATACATTTAGCACAGAGGCTTTTCTACAGAAATAACTTGCTGTTCATAAACAGTTCTATGAGTAAGATGAATTAGAACTTCTATAACTGTCAAAAGGTATCAGTTACCAATAAACAATTTGAATGTAGCCACATTTATTGCTAACAGGGGCTCTGCAGTTACCAAATTGAGACATTTACATAATTTATAAAAATGCATATTTCTGAATCAGCAGGTATTTATAATACCTTGCAGCATTTCTGCAGATAACATTTCAGAAAATGGGACATCAGAAAATACAACAATACTTCAAACCCTGACAAGAACGCATATTTTGATCTAGTATGGTCCCAATCGAAGTTTTAAGAAGCAGTATAATGTGAGGCAGCTGGGCTATACTGCACCCCAATACACATCACTCTTGGGTTGTGAAGATAAGATTAGAACAATTACAGCATGCAAAGAGGCATTTAAGCAGTCATTCTTCTACACTCCTCACACAAACAGAACAGGAAGAAACACAAATATATGGTACAATAGTTAGCTGCCTGCATAAACAGAGGTTTGCAGAGCATGAATATAAATTTAGATGTATTGCAAATAAACCAATTTTTATTTTAGTGATCAGTCATAAAAACCATTACAGAATAAACAAATCATGAAATGAGTTTAAGAATTCCAAGATCATTGCTGACACCTCTGCAGGACATTTATTTATATAAGTACTGTATTGATTTTAATTGAACAGTCTTACAAGAAGCACAAAGTATACTGAACTGAGCCCTTCCATCACTCGCAATGGGTTGTTAGTTATTAACATGACAATAAAATTTTGCATGTAATATTTTCTTTGGCATATCACTATTAATGTATATTTCTAATACCTGCCATAATACACAGACTACATTTCAAATGAATATTCATTCTCTTATCTGTGATGGAGTAAATATTAAAGATGTTGCTTGAACACCATTGAAAAATTAAACACATGTAAGGACAATAACTGCAGCAATTTTTCTAATGGAATAATACAACTGAAAATGATTCAGCAAATCATAAATTTTGTATAACTATCTTTTCACATATTTTCTTGGCCACTTATTTTAAGCTACTGAATATGCATTGGTGCCTGACAGAAATATAAATATTTCTGCTGTTTGCACTGAAATTTAAAGTGTCCCCAAATTTAGTAATGCTCTGCAACTATGCTCTAAATTTGAAATGTTTCAGTTCAGTATTATGCTATGAAAAGTAACCTATACTTACCAAGTACAGGACAACTAACCCATCCTGTTGAACGATTTTCAACTTCCACTTGGCGTAATTTATAGAGTTCATCCATATTAGGTCCTGATTGGAATGTGACGCATGACACTTTATTCTGTAAATGAAAAAAAAATATATATATACTACAGAGTAAATCTATGTAAAGACTGGAATCTATATCTGAATTTGGTAAGCACTCTTGCCAGAATATTCAGTAATTTTTTATGTCATAACCAATACTGCTTCTTACTTATCCTCCAGCTTCATCATCAATAGCTTTACCACAAAATGAAACATTATGTCTTATGGTTTCATGCTAACTTCACCACTATATCCTATAGAAGACTCTACCAGTGAGTAATGTAATGATAATGAGGACTTAACTAAAATCAGACTGACAGCTGATAAATTAGGAATAAATACACTACCTCTCTGATAAGACATATGATAAGCCAGTGGAAAATGTGTTGCTATGCTCACTCACTGCTTCATAAATACAAAATATGCAATGGAGTCTATCCTATTGCAGAAAGCTTACCATATCATGTAAAAACCATCCATCAATAGAGAAATTGAAAATGCTCGGTGGACAAAGTAGTTCCCTCACACCACACACACAACACACACACACACACACACACACACCGCTGTGTGGCTACAATTGCCTGAGACTGCAGTCGTGTGTGTGAGTTGAATTTGTGTTGTGTGTGTGGTGTGTGTGTGTGTGGGGGGGGGGGGGGGGGGGGGGGGGGGAGGTGGGAGTGTGTCTCATCTGTTTTTGACGAAGGCCTTACAGGCCAAAAGCTTTACTTGTGACAGTCTTTTTGTTGTGCCTATCCACAGAAAGGTGTAACGAGTATTTAGAGGGTCTTCAGGACAATATTAAGGAAATGGAAGAGGATGTAGATGAAGATGAAATGGGAGATATGATACTGCGTAAAGAGTTTGACAGAGCACTGAAAGACCTAAGTCGAAACAAGGCCCCACGAGTAGACAACATTCCATTAGGACTGCTGATAGCCCTGGCAAAAACTCTATCATCTTGTGAGCAAGATGTGTGAGACCAAGCGAAATACCCTCAGACTTCAAGAAGAATATAATAATTCCAATCCCAAAGAAAGCAGGTGTTGACAGATGTGAAAATTACCGAATTCTTAACAGATGAATGGAAAAACTGGTACAAGCTGACCTCGGGGAAGATCAGGGCCTTGTTTCGACCTAGGTCTTTCAGTGCTCTGTCAAACTCTTCACGCAGTATCATATCTCCCATTTCATCTTGGATTCCGTAGAAATGTTGGAACATGTGAGGCAATACTGACACTACGACTTATCTTAGAAGATAAATTAAGGAAAGGCAAACCTACGTTTCTAGCATTTGTAGACTTAGAGAAAAGCTTTTGAAACTGTTGACTGGAATACTCTCTTTCAAATTCTGAAGGTGGCAGGGGTAAAACACAGGGAGTGAAAAGCTACTTACAATTTGTACAGAAACCAGACGGCAGTTATAAGAGTCGAGGGACATGAAAGGGAAGTAGTGGTTGGGAAGGGAGTGAGACAGGGTTGTAGCCTCTCTGCGATGTTATTCAGTCTGTACATTGAGCAAGCAGTAAAGGAAACAAAAGAAAAATTTGGAGTAGGAATTAAAATCCATGGAGAAGAAATAAAAACTTTGAGGTTCGTAGATGACATTGTAATTATGTCAGAGACAGAAAAGGACCTGGATGGGGAGCAACTGAATGGAATGGATAGTGTATTGAAAGGAGGATATAAGACGAACATCAACAAAAGTAAAACGAGGATAATGGAATGTAGTCGAATTAAGTCGGGTGATGCTGAGGGAATTAGATTAGGAAATGAGACACTTAAATTAGTAAAGGAGTTTTGCTATTTGGGTAGCAGAATAACTGATGATGGTCAAAGTAGAGAAGATATAAAATGTAGACTGGCAATGGCAAGGAAAGCATTTCTGAAGAAGAGAAATTTGTTAACATCGAGTATAGATTTAAGTGTCAGGAGGTCGTTTATGTAATTATTTGTATGGAGTGTAGGCATGTATGAAAATGAAACGTGGGCGATAAATAGTTTAGACAAGAAGAGAATACAAGCTTTCGAAATGTGGTGCTACAGAAGAATGCTGAAGATTAGATGGGTAGATCACATAACTAATGAGGAGGTATTGAATAAAATTGGGGAGAAGAAAAATTTGTGGCACAACTTGACTAGACGAAGAGATCGCTTTGTAGGACAATCACTGTTGACAAACCAGTATAAGAGCAGAAATATTTGGAGCTGAGAAGAAATTCTGAGTCTAATAAGAAAGCAGAAGCCCAAAACAAGATAAACAAATAGTTAATTTAGTGAAAAATTGAACACAAAAATTTAGAAAAGCTGATGGCTGAGATTGCATACAAATGAAATCAATAGCTGTAATAACTGATCTATCTGATGGTGAAATGACAACCTTAAAACATATCCACAGAAAAATAGCAAATTTTCACACTCATTTAAAAAAACCAGAGCAATATATGTTGAATCAATTGGTTTGTAGAGAAATAGTTTACAACAGGAACAATGGGAAGAAGTTTACTAGACAGACACAGTGAATGAGCCATTTTATTTGTTCTTAAGCATATTTCTCGCACACCTTGAAGTGTGCTTCTACAAAAGTAAATGGAAAGGAAAGAGTTGTTAACTGGACTTAAGTCAACATGTGTCAAACAGAGTGATCTGTATACAGAACAAGGGCTAGTACAAACCAATCAGTGACATTATGTTACAAGAAAACTCTAAAATCTAAATGCGTGATCAGGAAGACCAAACGCATGCAGTGTGTAAGAAAATTAGCAGATCAAACAATAAAATAAAACCCATATGGAATACCATAAAAAGTGATACAAAAAGGAACTAAAATCAGAACCAACAAGGATGTCACAGTTCTCTTGGTAATGGAACAGACCCCTCTCTGGGGGACACCACCTTGACGAAGCACTGTCCGTGTGGATGGAGGGGCTTGCGTACCTACGGGAAGCTGAGGGCTACGCCAAAGGTAGAGGACCCAATGCTGAAAAGGCCTCAGCCGATGGATCAGACTAAGGCCGATGGATCAGACTAAGAGTGCCCCACAACGTCCCATCTTCCCTGTCCACTCCTAGTCCTATCCTGTTCTCTATTCCCTGACCCAACCCAAGGTGTGATGCGATCTGTGCTGAGGGGTGCGTGGCACATGGGAAGATGTGTTGCAAACATGGCCTCAGGGATACTGGGCAACCTCCATGAGTAATTAGCCTTACACCGCGCGGGGTATTCGTGGTGTGTGTCATGGATCTGGGAGATGTGTTATTTTCTATCGGATTTGTCGATACCAAATCTAATGAGGAAGGTTGTAAATGTTTTCTTATATTTTTGTCAGAATATTTTTCTTTTGTGAATTGTAATTTGCCTTATTTTATGCTAATTTGCTTATATGTTTGAGAGTGACAGCATATTGACTAATATTAGTAGATGTGACAAAGAATATCAAAGAGACTGGTTACAAGTGGAAGCTTGTGTGTTGTGTGAAAAGTCTTTGACGCTGGTGTCGTCTTTGACCGTAGTCGGTCAGCAGTGAACTCTCGGTGTGTGTGACGCTGGAACAATGTGCAGGGCGCTGTTATAATAATCTGCAAGTGAACAGGAAAAATCAATTACGTTACTACTTTTTTATATAAACATAAAGAAGGAACCACATTCGAAGAAATGGTATTTGAAGCACCAGAAATGATTCAAACGCATTGAACCAGGTCATTTCTGCAGCCGACGAAACAGCATTGTGGAATCATACTTTCACTAGACGACTGAAGCCAACACAAAAAAGTCAAATATCATCTTATAAACATTTCACGGAAAAGTGAGTACTATCACGAAATATGCTACATTCAAGTATATAAAAATAGTGAGCATATTTCATGTGGACCTTCTAGATCCCCAAATCTCATGGGACCAACATGGACACGACTACAGAAAAAGAAACTGACAGGCAACTTGAGACCTCAGATACCCAAACATCGGGGACTGAACCGATGGAAGGTATTTCCACTACTGAATCAGGGTCTAGACCTGAGCCAGAAGTGGGAACTGTAACCGAGAAGCTAGACCAGATTAAGATCAAAGGCTTGTCTGGGGCCCAAAGGAGGAAGCTAATCAGGGAACAGAGGGAAAAGGAAGGGAAAGAATGGCTTCCTAAACACAAGTGGAGGGAAATAAAGGGACTAGAACCCAAGACCCCCAGGAAAAACTGTATAAGGTTGAAGAGGACACGCAGACCCCCACAATGTCAAAGACAGGTAGTAAGCAGATAAGGGAGGAATCAAAGACTCCCTCCTCCCTGGATAAGCAAGTCCAGAAAAAACCGAGGCAAGAAATAGGGAAACAGACCTATAGTACTGCAGTCTCGGTTTTTAGGATGGCAGTTATCCAGGACTGTGGTGCACTCATTTTTGTTTGTGAGGGGAAGCGCACAGTAGAATGGCTCAAGGACAAGGTGCCCATGATATCCATGTGGGAAGAGACGAAGGTGCTGGTCAAGACGGCAGAGGAGCTTCTTAAGACTTCAAAGATACCATTATGGGTACCCCACATCCTTAAGGAAGTCTCTCCCAAGACTCTGTTCAGGATAAAAGGGGCCCAGAACCCAAAAGTCCTGACAGAAGACTGGAGAGTGATTAACCAGAAGGTTGCTCCGGAAGGATAAACCCTGGTGGTGGAGGTTGGTGAAAAGTCCCTGAAAGCGATGCGGGAGCAGGACCTGAAACTGTTTTTAGGGTTCTCGCAGGTCACCGTCAGGGTTCTCAAAGACCTCAAAGATGGCAGCAAGACTGAGCCTGGAGGTGCTGCAGATTAATCTGCAGCACAGTAAAGGGGCCTCTGCTGCCTGAGGAGACAAGAAGTGGACATGGCCCTGATACAAGAACCTTATTTATACAAAGGGGGTGTATCGGGCCTTGGAGGCACTGGAGCTAAGCTGATCTATGCTAGGAATCTAAGAAACTCCAGAACATGCATCTATGTTAGAAATGGCATTTCTTTCATACCAATGATGGATTTCTGCTCTAGGGACTTAGTGACCATCAAAATGCAGCAACGTGAGGAAGGTATCACAAGGGAAATTATTTTGTCCTCAGCATACCTTCCTTACGAAGACAGTTCTCCCCATCCCTTGGAGGTGAGGAGACTGGTAGAGACTTGTCATCGGCAAGGTGACCAACTGCTGGTGGGGTGTGATGCCAATGCCCACAACCTAGTGTGGCGCAGCAAGGACACCAACAGTAGAGGTGAGTACCTTCTTGAATTCCTCTTAGCTAACAACTTAGAGGTCCTGAATAGGGGCAATGAACCTACATTCAGGAATAGCAGAAGGGAAGAAGTAATTCACATAACATTTGGATCCATGACGATGGGTAGCTATATCAAACAATGGCATATGGTGTTGGAGCCATCCTCATCGGACCACATGTATTCAAGGTTGAAATGGGAATCAGACAGACCATGACTTATAGAAATTCCAGGAAAACAGACTGGGAGATATACAGGAGGGACCTTGACTTAGGCTTATCGGAAATTAAAACCATGATAAGGAAGCCAGTAGAATTTGAGGAAGTAGCAGAGGCTGTTTACCTCTGCCAGACTGACCTCATATCAGGACAACTGCACAATCACCAGGAAGTGCACAAATAGGAGTGTCCCATGGTGGAATAACATATTGGAAATGCAAAGAAAACAGGTAGGGAGACTGTTTAATAGTGCAAGACGTAAAGGACAATGAGCTAAATATCGTGAGGCCCTTGTCAGTTACAATCTTGCAATAAGACAAGCAAAGGAGGCATCCTGGAAGGCATTCTGCGAGGAAGTGGAAGGCACAGCTGCACAAGCCAGACTTCACAAGATTCTCACTAGCGTACCAACTAATCCAGGAGGTACGTTGAGGAAGGAGGATGGGGAATATACAAAGACAGCACATGGGACACTGGAATTTCTTCTCAAAACTCACTTTCCTAAGTATGCTCTGCCAGATAACACAGACCAGTATGTGACCCAAGAGAGACAACAGTTCTTAGGTACTTGAAGGGAGGACTGGGAATCGGCCATGGAGTGTGTGAACCAATGGGCAGTGGGAACATTCCAACCATTCAAGTCACCTGGCCCAGATGGAATTTTTCCAGCTCTCCTGCAACAGGCAGGAGGAAAGCTTATAAGAGTCCTATGCAGGCTATTCAGGGTTAGCTTAGCAGTAGGAATCTTTTTTTTTTTGTTGAGGGCAGTGAAGGTAGTCTTCATGCCAAAGCCAGGGAGAATTGATCATACCACGGCCAAGGATATGAGACCAATCAGTCTGTTCTCCTTCATTCTCAAAACATTGGAAAAACTCGTTAATGTATACATCAGGGAGAGGAGGCTAAGTAGGGTACCTCTACACCTGAACCAACATGCGCACCAACCAGGTAAATCATGTGAGACAGCTCTCCACCAACTCATCGGGAAGGTGGAAGAAGCACTTCAATTCCAAGAAATAGCACTCTGCATCTTCCTGGATATCGAGGGGGCCTTTAGTAACACGACCTTTGATTCCATGCTAAGGGCATTAGAGGTGCATGACCAGGGGACCACTATATGTATGTGGACCCGAGCCAAGCTTAGTGGAAGGAAGGTAGAGGCTACCATGATGAACGAAAATATGGTAATTAAGACCACTAGAGGCTGCCCACAAGGAGGAGTTTTGTCTCCTATATTGTGGAATCTAGTGGTGAACAAACTCATTGAGGAACTAAATTCCAGACAATGCTTCTGCCAAGGATACACAGATGATCTTGTCATAGTAATACTTGGCAAATTCACTGACACAGTCAGGAATATGGCACAAGGAGGGTTCGACATTGTGCAAAAATGGTGCATTAAATAGAATCTGAGAGTTAATCCTAAGAAGACTGTTGTGGTGCCATTTACAAAGAGACATTTTCAGCATGCAAGTTGGAATCTAAAGCTCTTTGATAAAACTCTACCAGTGAAGGGGACAGTGAAATATCTAGAGGTAACCTTGGATGAGAAGCTAACTTGGACCCCTCATATTAAGAGTATCTGCTCCAAGGCAAAAAGCACTTTAGTAAGTACTAGGAGGGCTTGTGGCAAAAACTGGGGCCTAAGCCCCAGGGGTATGCACTGTATTTACACCACAGTGGTTAGACCTAGCATTTCCTATGGGGCCGTAGTGTGGTGGAAGAAGGTAGAACAGCGGGTTGCTGCTAAAGAGCTTGCTTAAGGTGCAGAGATTGGCCTGCTTAGCCGTAACGGGCGGAATTAGCAGCACACCAACAGCTGGAATGGAAGCCGTGTTGGATGTGCCTCCACTTCACCTTTAGGTTAAGATGGAGGCAGCAGATGGGGCATACAGACTTAAAACTGGCCAAAACTGGGTCTCATTTGGATATCCAGAATCACACACTAACATAGTGAGTAAATATAGGTATGGCTGGGGAAATGCCCGCCGACTATATAATAACTTCCAACTGCTTCGACAAGCCTTACAACATAATAATTGGAAGTAGGAAGCAGTGGGCAAAAACAGTTCGACACCGTGTGGGGGACATTGTTTGGTTCACTGATGGGTCGAAAATAGATCAAGGCATAGGGGCAGGGTTGTACAGGGTTCAGCCAAGACTGGAGAGCAGCATCTCTCTAAGGAAACTGGCCTCTGTATTCCAAGCCGAAATTACTGCAAATAAGGGCATGTGTGGAGGAGAATATGAGTAGGTACTACAATGACCGCAGCTTCTACATCTATTCAGACAACCAGGCAGCCCTGAAATCATTGGTAGCTCCTGCAACAAGATCTAAAATTGTTGCAGATTGCCACAGGGCTCTGGTGGAGCTAGGGAGAAGCAATAGGGTGTACCTACTGTGGGTCCCTGGCCACTCAGGGATCTGTGGCAATGAACAAGCCGACAGATTGGCTAGGATGGGGGCAACAACTCCATTTATTGGACCGGAACCTGTCTTGGCAATCACCAAGGCTATGATCAAATTAGAACTACGGAACTGGCTTAGGAAACAACATGTAGGATATTGGACCAAGGCCCATAAACAAAAACATGGTATGGTAATGATGCCCAAATCAAGTTTAAAAGAAGCTCTGTAATCCTGGGATTGAACAGGAAAGAGATCAAACTCATGACTGGACTGATGACCGGTCATGGGAACTTCAAAAAACACCTACACACAATGGGTATAATGGAAGAGGACCCTAAATGTAAGATCTGTGATGAGGGTGAAGAAACTGCACCACACCTAATCTTTGAATGCATGGCATTGGAGAGTAAAAGATACAGAATATTTGGGACAACTAGACCTGAAGAAATTGTGTCTAACAAAAAACTGGTAGAGGGACTCCTTGCACTATTTCAGGGCACTGGTTGGCTTTACTAGATATACAGGGAGCGATACCGCACAATAAACCTAGTTTCGGTGCAGGCAGTGGCGGGTCAGACCTAAGCTGTTTTAGCTCTCCTGTTAAAATCAATCAATCAATCAATCAATGGAACAGACTAAAACAATCAAAAAACTACCTCTTTTGAATTCAATGAATATTTCCCCATTGTTGTTGAAAAACCATGGAGCCACTACAAAGAGTCCATCACAGAAGCCATAGTACTGCTTCATCACATGCAAACTACACAAAACAAAGCACTTCATTTCAAAAGCACAACACCTAAATCAAATGAAAAAAAACATAAATTTACACAAAGGTATTCAATCCTCTGGATATGATGGTGTTTCAAATAAGATTTGTAAACCATGTGCAGGGTTAAACCATCACATTTTGTGCTATCTGTGTAAACAATCAATGAAAACTTCCCCATAGATTAAACATGTGGTAGTGATATCAATCCATAAAAGTGGTGAGAGGTATGTAATATTCAACTATTGAACCATCATTCTGCTCCAAGTATTCTCAAAGATGTCTGAAAGAATAGTGTATGAGAGGATCTACAGCAATATAACACGAAATAGCTTACTGACACTTTCACATTTTGTCTTTCATGAGGGGATTTCCACAGAGGGAAACACTATTTGAACTAAATTTTATAAGATATCCAGTAGGGATATTCTGTGAGTCTGCAAAAGCATTTCAGTGTGCAAAGCACAACACATCATTTAAAAAGCTTCAACACTATGGCATCCTACGCAAACTGCAGCTTTGGCTAGAATCTTAGTTATACAAAAGGAAGATAAAAATGTGTAGTCTTATTTTATTTTTGTTTTTAAGAAACCACATAAATTTATGACAGCAGACTGTGGGATGTAATACTATGTGCAGCCAATTGTACTTAGAAGCTCTATATTACACTCAAACTTCACAAGTAATACTGACTGTAATCTTTGACTTGACTTGCACTGTATTACTAGTACACTCATTGTATAACATCCAATCAACAGAGCAAATAAAATAAATAATAATATTAATAATAATAATAATAATAACGAAGTACACAAAACAGGGAAGAAAGAAAGGAAATAAAGCAGATAAAGAGGACAATATATTGTTACTGACAATGAAAAGACTACAAGAAGACAAAATTATGTTTTGCAAAAATCAGGAGTAAACATAGTATCTGGAGTGGATATGGAAAACCAAACCATCAGAAAAAAAACATATTCCAAAGCTGTATGCTGACAAGAACTGTCCAGCAACATCACAGACTGAAGCTGAAAATGTATATCAGGAATCTTAAGCAAGAATGAAAACTTTTAATAAAACAGTGAAAATCTCTATAATTTAATATATTTAATGATTTATGAAAGGATGAAAAATATATTACAGTATATTGATCTGAATATTGTAATGAAAAATCTTTGGAAGAATATAAATAATTTACTGAGTCAAGATGACAACTCACTGAACAGTAGAAGTGTTGACTTGTCGACAGGCACATAAAAAAGATGGAGAACTTTACTAGCTTTCAGAAGAATCTGTCTTCAGATTTAAAGTATACATAAATGCATGTATGTATGTATGTATGTA
Organism: Schistocerca americana; assembly: GCF_021461395.2. Classification (NCBI taxonomy): domain Eukaryota; kingdom Metazoa; phylum Arthropoda; class Insecta; order Orthoptera; family Acrididae; genus Schistocerca; species Schistocerca americana. Next base: position 469,684,257 of record NC_060122.1, on the reverse strand, counting down.
TAGCATTTGCAAAATACATCTGCTCCTTAGCTAAAAGCAGCATAATACTTTTAAATTAAATTAAAACACATACACTGTATCAGAAAGCTGAGCAGTTTTATTTATCTTTTTTATTCTGAATTTGTTATTTTCTAGATATTCCTCAATCATTCCAGTTTTTGTTGTTTCAGAAAGCTGAATCCAGAAATAACTATCAATAACATGCTCAATAAGATAAAAGATTAGTAACAATTTCTTCTTTTAAATGGTTTCATGCTTTCAGCAGTTATACTTACAGCTAAATCACGGCAGTTATCTATGTGAATATATATCATTCTGGGATATGTATGCTGTGCACAGATAACTGTTATAGTCTTTGTTTTGTTCCTGAAAAGAAAACATGGCAATGAATAAATGGTAAGATTTTATTTACATTTCAGATCTCCTTTATAAAAATACATACATATATGTTCCTGTTATACATCTTTTGGAAAGGGAACTCAAAAACATCCACATACTTTAAGTAATTACTTCAAAGAACTGCTCATTGGGACAAGTAATTATAACGAGTTTCTTGTTTACTGAACTTTTAAAATCTCTCATGTTAAGGAAAGTGTTGTATTTCTGCCCCTTAGTTTGGGTCTGATGTGCCAATAACACTAAATATAGTTGTCTTCCAGTTTCGGGGAAGGGGAGCGATTAATAAAATAATGAAAGCACCTGTATAGGATTGTTACCTATTTCTACTTGGGGCCATTATTAGTAGTATTTCTTGCTACTTTAGCTATTCTATGCTTAATTACGTACTAATTAGTGACCTGACCTGGCTTCACACTTAATAACATTAAGTATCTTTGGGCAGACAACTTGACTGGTGTAGCATACTTTGTTTCAGGGCCATGAACAAAATTCAGAGAACAATGTTACAGCATTAGAGAAGGAGTTGCTACTCACCATATAGTGGAGATGCTGAGTTGCAGATAGGCACAATAAAAAGATTCTCACAATTATAGCTTTTGGCCAGTAAGGCCTTTGTCAACAATAGACACACACACACACACACACACACACACACACACACACACACACACACACTCATACAAATGCAACTAGCACACACGACTCAGTCCCAGGCAACTGAAACCACCTGCCAACGTTAAGTAGATGAATATCATCACTTTCGTATAACTTACACAATGCTTTCTGAGGCAGGAATGCTATGTTACCAGTATAGAATCAGTGTTTGAAGTGGCATCTCATGGCAATGAGGGGAGCACATTGTAATATGTGTACAACCAATGTTAATACTGTATGCCAGCCATGGGTGTGTGTGTGTGTGTGTCTGTGTGTGTGTGTGTGTGTGACACACACACACACACACACACACACACACACACACACACACACACAAAGAGGAAAAACATGCACGAATTACAGGATTCACCGTGTGGAGCTTAGTACACATTCTGATGCATTGCTGAAACACATTGTCACAATTCTTCGTTGTGGCCTCTTTATCACAGACTTTTTCACTGTGCCATGCAGAGAATCATGTACTCATCTAGGTTTGATTCAAGGAAAGTGGAAAGCTGGAAGTTCAGGCCTCTACTGTTCAGGCCTCTACCGTGCCGCACTTTATGTAAATGAGGCAAAGTTCCTGAAATACTTTATGGAAAATGCTTTACTTGAAGCATAAAAAATAAAACATCACATTCTTTGGATTCACATGTTCTTTTGATGTGCAACTGTTCTCAAATTGTTGACAGGGAACTATTGGTTACGAATACTTGATTATTTCAAATTGTAACTCTCCCGTCATCTGATGAGGTGGATATCTGTTTTGTTATTGGTAATATTTATTACAACCTTTCAAAGATTAGTAATTCACTGTCCATTGTTTGAAGAATTTGTAGTGAATTAAGAATGTGAACTGCAACTGGTAATCTGAGGAAAGCAGAACTTGGCAACCTGAAGCTGCTGTCATGTAGAAATATTTCAGAATTTCATGTATTCATCCACAATAAACTTCCAACTCCCATTCAAGACGATTATGCTCATGTCTTTATGATCTTTGAAAGACCTAAATCTCTTTTCCCCAGCAGAAATTTGTTTACCAGTCTTCTGTATAATTTGAAAGTGACCAAACAAATAACATCTTCCAACCCATCATGCAGAAAATTGTGTTCATATCTCTCTTTGACTCCAAGAAAGCAGAAAGCTGAAAGTTGAGCAATTTGCTGTGCTGCTGCAAAACTTACTTAAATGACATATTTTACTGTATGCATACGTAATTCAAAACGACAGGTTTTGGACTCATGTCCCCCCCTCCCCCCCCCCCCCCCCCCTTTCCCTCCAATGCAGTTGTTACGAAATGACTGCAATCAACTGGATGTCACATGGGCAACTTGCATGTCCCTAATTAGTTACCCAACAAGGGAAAGGAGAGCTACAGCATAGCATGGAATTGTTGTTGTGGTCTTCAGTCCTGAGACTGGTTTGATGCAGCTCTCCATGCTACTCTATCCTGTGCAAGCTTTTTCATCTCCCAGTACCTATTGCAACCTACATCCTTCTGAATCTGCTTAGTGTATTCATCTCTTGGTCTCCCTCTACGATTTTTACCCTCCACGCTGCCCTCCAATACTAAATTGGTGATCCCTTGATGCCTCAGAACATGTCCTACCAACCGATCCCTTCTTCTGGTCAAGTTGTGCCACAAACTTCTCTTCTCCCCAATCCTATTCAATACTTCCTCATTAGTTATGTGATCTACCCATCTAATCTTCAGCATTCTTCTGTAGCACCACATTTCGAAAGCTTCTATTCTCTTCTTGTCCAAACTATTTATCGTCCATGTTTCACTTCCATACATGGCTACACTCCATACAAATACTTTCAGAAATGACTTCCTGACACTTAAATCAATACTGGATGTTAACAAATTTCTCTTCTTCAGAAACGCTTTCCTTGCCATTGCCAGCCTACATTTTATATCCTCTCTACTTCGACCATCATCAGTTATTTTGCTCCCCAAATAGCAAAACTCCTTTACTACTTTAAGTGCCTCATTTCCTAATCTAATTCCCTCAGCATCACCCGACTTAATTAGACTACATTCCATTATCCTTGTTTTGCTTTTGTTGATGTTCATCTTATATCCTCCTTTCAAGACACTGTCCATTCCATTCAACTGCTCTTCCAAGTCCTTTGCTGTCTCTGACAGAATTACAATGTCATCGGCGAACCTCAAAGTTTTTATTTCTTCTCCATGAATTTTAATACCTACCCCGAATTTTTCTTTTGTTTCCTTTACTGCTTGCTCAATATACAGATTGAACAACATCGGGGAGAGGCTACAACCCTGTCTTACTCCCTTCCCAACCACTGCTTCCCTTTCATGTCCCTCGACTCTTATAACTGCCATCTGGTTTCTGTACAAATTGTAAATAGCCTTTCGCTCCCTGTATTTTACCCCTGCCACCTTCAGAATTTGAAAGAGAGTATTCCAGTCAACATTGTCAAAAGCTTTCTCTAAGTCTACAAATGCTAGAAACGTAGGTTTGCCTTTCCTTAATCTTTCTTCTAAGATAAGTCGTAAGGTCAGTATTGCCTCACGTGTTCCAGTGTTTCTACGGAATCCAAACTGATCTTCCCCGAGGTTGGCTTCTACTAGTTTTTCCATTCGTCTGTAAAGAATTTGTGTTAGTATTTTGCAGCTGTGGCTTATTAAACTGATTGTTCGGTAATTTTCACATCTGTCAACACCTGCTTTCTTTGGGATTGGAATTATTATATTCTTCTTGAAGTCTGAGGGTATTTCGCCTGTTTCATACATCTTGCTCACCAGATGGTAGAGTTTTGTCAGGACTGGCTCTCCCACGGCCGTCAGTAGTTCCAATGGAATATTGTCTACTCCGGGGGCCTTGTTTCGACTCAGGTCTTTCAGTGCTCTGTCAAACTCTTCACGCAGTATCGTATCTCCCATTTCATCTTCATCTACATCCTCTTCCATTTCCATAATATTGTCCTCAAGTACATCGCCCTTGTATAGACCCTCTATATACTCCTTCCACCTTTCTGCTTTCCCTTCTTTGCTTAGAACTGGGTTTCCATCTGAGCTCTTGATATTCATACAAGTCGTTCTCTTATCTCCAAAGGTCTCTTTAATTTTCCTGTAGGCGGTATCTATCTTACCCCTAGTGAGATAGGCCTCTACATCCTTACATTTGTCCTCTAGCCATCCCTGTTTAGCCATTTTGCACTTCCTGTCGATCTCGTTTTTGAGACGTTTGTATTCCTTTTTGCCTGTTTCACTTACCGCATTTTTATATTTTCTCCTTTCATCAATTAAATTCAATATTTCTTCTGTTACCCAAGGATTTCTACTAGCCCTCGTCTTTTTACCTACTTGATCCTCTGCTGCCTTCACTACTTCATCCCTCAAAGCTACCCATTCTTCTTCTACTGTATTTATTTCCCCTATTCCTGTCAATTGCTCCCTTATGCTCTCCCTGAATCTCTGTACAACCTCTGGTTCTTTCAGTTTATCCAGGTCCCATCTCCTTAAATTCCCACCTTTTTGCAGTTTCTTCAGTTTTAATCTACAGGTCATAACCAATAGATTGTGGTCAGAGTCCACATCTGCCCCTGGAAATGTCTTACAATTTAAAACCTGGTTCCTAAATTTCTGTCTTACCATTATATAATCTATCTGATACCTTTTAGTATCTCCAGGGTTCTTCCATGTATACAATCTTCTTTCATGATTCTTAAACCAAGTGTTAGTTATGATTATGTTGTGCTCTGTGCAAAATTCTACCAGGCGGCTTCCTCTTTCATTTCTGTCCCCCAATCCATATTCACCTACTATGTTTCCTTCTCTCCCTTTTCCTACACTCGAATTCCAGTCACCCATGACTATTAAATTTTCGTCTCCCTTCACAATCTGAATAATTTCTTTTATTTCATCATACATTTCTTCAATTTCTTCGTCATCTGCAGAGCTAGTTGGCATATAAACTTGTACTACTGTAGTAGGTGTGGGCTTCGTATCTATCTTGGCCACAATAATGCGTTCACTATGCTGTTTGTAGTAGCTTACCCGCATTCCTATTTTCCTATTCATTATTAAACCTACTCCTGCATTACCCCTATTTGATTTTGTGTTTATAACCCTGTAGTCACCTGACCAGAAGTCTTGTTCCTCCTGCCACCGAACTTCACTAATTCCCACTATATCTAACTTCAACCTATCCATTTCCCTTTTTAAATTTTCTAACCTACCTGCCCGATTAAGGGATCTGACATTCCACGCTCCGATCCGCAGAACGCCAGTTTTCTTTCTCCTGATAACGACATCCTCTTGAGTAGTCCCCGCCCGGAGATCCAAATGGGGGACTATTTTACCTCCGGAATATTTTACCCAAGAGGACGCCATCATCATGTAATCATACAGTAAAGCTGCATGCCCTCGGGAAAAATTACGGCTGTAGTTTCCCCTTGCTTTCAGCCGTTCGCAGTACCAGCACAGCAAGGCCGTTTTGGTTATTGTTACAAGGCCAGATCAGTCAATCATCCAGACTGTTGCCCTTGCAACTACTGAAAAGGCTGCTGCCCCTCTTCAGGAACCACACGTTTGTCTGGCCTCTCAACAGATACCCCTCCGTTGTGGTTGCACCTACGGTACGGCTATCTGTATCGCTGAGGCACGCAAGCCTCCCCACCATCGGCAAGGTCCATGGTTCATGGAATATGAGCAACATTTCGTTTCTGGCGAATCTCCACATCATTGAGAGGTGAATACTAGGTTAAAAGGCAGAGTGAAAAAAAGTGATCCAGGCAGCATTCCATCCATGAACCTATTGGTTTCTTGCTGAATGCTCTACCACTAGACCATCACACCATATGCAAATTTGGTGATGCTTTCTGCTGTCTTGAGCCACTGCTGCTCTCTCAAGTTATCATTGCTGTTCCCTAGGTGGCAGTGGCATCATTTTCACATCTTAACTTTAATTCATCACAATTCAGACAATTTGTATGACATCTTTATAAATTCAATACAAAATCCTTCCTCACAAATCAGTGTATCCGTTAGTGAAAACTACATCAAAATCCTTACAGTAATTCCTTAGATTAGCCTGCACATACAGACAGACAAGAGGAGTTGTGACTTGATATATATATATATATATATATATATATATATACTTATTTATTTATTTTATTACAGACTATCCAGTTCTAAGTAATAAAATTTTGTTTTTTCATTACCTGGAAATGATACTAGTCTCAAAACATAATAAATGGCAAAGGATTTTAGTTTTGGGTGAAAAAAATTTGCTTCTCCTTTCAGCACATAATTTTTAAAGCCTGGGGACAAATGAATAATCAGAGGTGCCAACAACTGTCTGATTAATGTTGGCACATCTTTTTAGTAAAGAAAAATATTTACTGTGGGTTGCAGAAAATGTAGAAAGCTACAGACAAGTTTTCATACTGTCTTCTGTTTCTGATATAATAGGAATAATAGTGAAAAACAGACTAATAAATTACCTAAATAAATATAATCTTTACTATGAACAATTCAGTTCCAAGCCTGGAAGAGGTACATAGCCTGCAGTAACATAGTTTACAAATGTTCTTGCAGCACTACATAAAGATGATCACATAACTGACATTTTATTGGTTCTGTCAAAGGCTTTTGGCATTGTTGAGCACAGAATTTTATTACATAAATCAGAGGTACTAGGAATAAGAGCTGTGGTAAATAAGTAGATTGAGTCTGACCTGGAAAATACGGTGTAACAAGTTGAAATTTCACATACGTCAAGACAATTACTTGTGAAACATTTACCAGACCTCAAATATATTAATAAAGGCATCTTTAAGGGGAATGTATTAGGTCAAATCTCTTTCTGAATCTATATTAATGAATTCCTATAGAGACGACAAAAAACAGCCAACAACACTCTCAAAAATGTCCACAAGTTGTCATTAGACAGTGAAGTAACACTAAATGTAAGGAAGACAAGCTATATGAGTTTCTGATTGAAGAAAAAAGACAACAGTTCTAGATTAAAAGCCAACATTTCTGTATCAGAATGAGACTGTATACTTGGAGATGGATGTAGACTGCCAGTTGGAATGGACAGAACATGAGAAGTTTCGACAAAGAAAATATTCCCAGCATGCTGCACCATTTGAATCGTAGCATCATTTCATACCTCAAAGTGACCTATTTTGTATAGCCTACATACATTCAGTCCTCAGTTATGGGATAATGTTTTGGGGAATAAGTGCTGGGAATATCCAGGTTGTCCTCAAGGTACAGTAAAGGGCTGTACAAATAATAACATGTAGCAACAGTAAGGCTCATTTTGTTGAATATAAAATGCTAAAAATTCTAACTGTCTCATGTGAGTATATTTTTCAGAATATCAAAATTATAAAAAGGACTGATTACCACTCACCACATAGAGAAGACATTGATTGATAGATGGGCACATTGAAAATTATACTATGTGCCTGTCTGCCCACCAATGCCTCCTCTAAGTGGTAAGTGGCAATCTATCCTTTTCATATTGTTCTTTGCAAATGTAATGCCACAAACCGGTCATACATGAGTGTGGAATCAGATCAAGTCACTATGTACATCAAAACAGGAAAAAGTCTTAAACACAATATAATGTGTTACATCATTGGCTAAAACTGTACAACAGTCTGCCAGAGCAAATTAAAGACCGAAATGATCCTAGCAGCTTCAGCCAAAGGCTTAAAAGTATTTATTAAATAACAGTTATAACACTGTAAATGAATATTTAAAATATCTGTAGATTGCCATTTAATATCCTTGAACATGTAACATCCATGAAGATTTAATATGTAACAATAATTAGGATTAATTACAAGAACTTTATGCTGTAAAAAAATTGTGTGTGTTGCAGCAATAAGAACCATTGCATCAACTTCTGATGACATCCACGTAATGTACATTGTACCATGGATGAATAAATAAAGAAAATTGTCTGGTGGTTAAATGGATGCTTTCAGTATCTCCCAGCATCATGACTGCATTGTCTTTCCATGTTATATGACACACGATAAATGGTATTATTGTATAAAAATGAAACTTCATATTTATTTACTGCTCCTGCTGTGCAAATATTTTTAGGAATACAATTAACTTTTAATTACCAAGATATAATAACCATCTGACAACAAACTGTCCACACTGTATTCAAAATTTGTCACAGAGTTTCACTGTCTTACTTCAAGAAAAATGACCCTCACAATACTTATAACCACTCACATGCAACTGAAAATAATGGACACAGTAACCATGATATCATTTTCAAATGTACATCAACTTCATCATCTTGTGATGAATCAAATAATATGTTGCACTCAGATCTCTGCCACTGCAAGAAGATAACATACAAAGGTATAATGTGAATTAAATGTAAAACTATGAATCATATAATTGTGTAAATGAGGATCCAAAATTTAAGATATGGTTCTGCACAAACTGTAGCAAAGATGATGTTAAAAAACTTACTGGGAAGGACTGTAAAGACCGGATTATTGCTGATTTATTAGAGGACATACATGGTATAGGAACTAGGCCTAAGCACAATGAGAAACTCAGACAGGAGAGTACTGCAAATGTTAGAATAAGGAAACGTTCTCATAAAAGTATAACTAAAAATAATGTAAGTATATTTCATCAAAATATTGGGAGTTAAGAAGATTTAGAAGCTGAGGATGAAATAGATATACTATGCCTGTCTGAGCATCACATTGTTACTGATATGGATAAGGTAAATGTAAGTGGATATAAGCTCTCTGCACATGTAATGAGAGAAAATATGGAGAAAGGAGGAGTTGCCATATATGTCAAAAGTTATCATTGTGCAAAAAGCATAGAAACAAAAAAGTTTTGTGTAGAGAAACATATAGAAGCATGTGCCTGTGAGCTTAGATTAAATAAAGGCACATTTATAATTGTAACTGTATATAGGTCCCCATCAGGAAATTTTCATCTATTTCTGAAAAATTTGGACTCCTTGTTGTGCTATCTGTCAGACAGAGGGAAGCAAATTATTATTTGTGGGGACTTCAATGTAGATTCTCTGAAAGAGGGTAATAGGAAAAATGACCTTGAAGTATTACTCGGTTCTTTCAATTTGACACCCGTTATTGATTTTCCTACTCGGGTGGTAAAGGATAGCAGCTCACTGATAGATAACTTCTTTATAGACCAAGATAAGTTTAACCACATAAATGCTCAGCCTGTTGAGAATGGTCTTTCTGATCATGGTGCACAGCTAGTTACAATATATGACATAGCTCCATTCAGCAATACTAAACAGTCCTCCAAAGTAGTACGTTCAGTCAACGATTTAACAATTGCAAATTTCAGGGAAAGCCTACAGCAGTTAGACTGGGATGAGGTGTACCGTGAACCTGATGCCAATTTAAAATATAATTTATTTCATGACATTTTTGTAAATGCATTTGAAAACTGCTTCCCCAAGAAAATAGTTAAATGTACTCGTAAGAAACCTTGTAACAAACCATGGCTTACTAAGGGTATAAAAATATCTTGTAAACGGAAAAGGGCAATGTATCTGGCAGCAAGAAAGAGTAGTGACCTAGAAACTATCAAACATTATAAAAATCCAGAAGTATGTGTATCATGTCTGAAATCAGCAACTCTGATAATAAAATTAAAACAATTTGGAATATTATTAAAAGAGAAACAGGTCAACCAAGAGCACAGTAAGACAGTATTACCATCAAAATGAATGAAAACTTTACGAACAAAAAGTCAGAAGTCGAAAATGTTTTTAATAATCATTTTCTAAATGTTGTGGATATAGTAGGATCCAGGTGTTCATTAGAAGATGCTAGGCTGTTAATGGAAGAGGCCATACCTATGCAATTTGATACAATTGAAATCTCACCCACTTCTCCCTCTGAAATTAGGAAAATAATAAACTTGCTTAAAAGCAAAAACTCACATGGAATTGATGGCATTTCCAGCAAAATACTAAAAGCTTGTTCTCAACAGATAAGTAAGATTCTCATCCACCTGTGTAATAGCTCTCTGGAACAGGGCATTTTCCCTGATAGACTGAAATATGCTATTGTTATACCTTTGCATAAAAAGGGGGATAGATCTGATGTCAACAATTACCGTCCAACCTCCCTTCTAACAGCTTTATCCAAAATTTTTGAGAAAGTAATGTATTCAAAAGTAGCTTCATATATCTGTAAAAATGAAGTACTAACAAAATGTCAGTTTGGTTTCCAGAAAGGTTTTTCAACAGAAAATGCCATATATGCTTTCACCAATCAAATTTTGAATGATCTGAATAACTGAACACCACCCATTGGGATTTTTTGTGATCTCTCAAAGGCTTTTGATTGTGTAAATCATGAAATTCTGCTAGACAAGCTCAAGTATTGTGGCATGAGTGGGACAGTGCACAAATGGTTTAATTCATACCTAACTGGAAGAGTGTAAAAAGTTGAAATAAGCAGTTCTCATAATATGCAAAGATCAGCACATTCCTCAAACCGGGGAACTATCAAGAATGGGGTTCCACAAGGGTCAGTCCTGGGTCCTTTGTTGTTCTTAATATATATTAATGACATGCCATTCTATATTCATGAAGAGGCAAAGTTAGTTCTCTTTGCTGATGATACAAGTATAGTAATCACACCTGACAAACAAGAATTAACTGATGAAATTGTCAATACTGTCTTTCAGAAAATTACTAAGTGGTTCCTTGTAAACGGACTCTCACTGAATTTTGATAAGACACAGTACATACAGTTCTGTACGGTGAATGGTATGACGCCATTAATAAATATAGACCTTAATCAGAAGCATATTGCTAATGTAGAATATTCCAAATTTTTAGGTGTGTCCATTGATGAGAGATTAAATTGGAAGAAACACATTGATGATCTGCTGAAACGTTTGAGTTCAGCTACTTATGCAATAAGGGTCATTGCAAATTTTGGTGATAAACATCTTAGTAAATTAGTTTACTACGCCTATTTTCACTCATTGCTTTCATATGGCATCATATTTTGGGGTAATTCATCACTGAGGAATAAAGTATTTATTGCACAAAAGCATGTAATCAGAATAATAGCTGGAGTCCACCCAAGATCATCCTGCAGACATTTATTTAAGGATCTAGGGATATTCACAGTAGCTTCTCAGTATATTTACTCTCTTATGAAATTTGTTATTAACAACCAAACCCAATTCAAAAGTAATAGCAGTGTGCATAACTACAATACTAGGAGAAAGGATGATCTTCACTATTCAAGATTAAATCTAACTTTGGCACAGAAAGGGGTGAATTATACTGGCACTAAAGTCTTTGGTCACTTTCCAAGTAGTATCAAAAGTCTGACAGATAACCACCGAGTATTTAAGAAGAAATTAAAAGAATTTCTGAATGACAACTCCTTCTACTCCATAGAGGAATTTTTAGATATAAATTAAGAAAAAAAAAGAAAAAAAAATATTTAAAAAATAAAAAATTAAAGAATTTAAAAAATTAAATAAAAAAACACAAAAAATAAATAAGTTGTTATATTAACTTAAGTATGTTGTTAAATTAACTTAATTATGTCATGTATTGGAAAATTTGACTCGTTCCACATCATTACGAAATATCGTATTCATGATCCATGGAACTAGTATTAATCTAATCTAATCTAATCTAAAAAATTAGTGTCATTTTCAAGCTACAGAACATACAATGAACTACATGGTGAACATGCTGCCACCAACAGATCAAATCTGGTGTCTGAAGTAGGTTCAAAGTGTTCAGAAATCATGAATAACGGGGGGGGGGGGGGGGGGGGGGGGGGGGGGGGGAAAGTAAACTTTGTGCAAATAATGTGGACAAAATAATGAAGTTTAATTAATGCATTTCTAACCTTCAATTAGTTGGTTGGTTGGTTGGTTTGTGGGATTAAAGGGACCAGACAGCTACGGTCATCGGTCCCTTCATTTAGTTATCAGTGTGTTGTGTAGTAATATGGAAAAACTTGGAAAAGAAATAAGTAAACAAGAGTCTTAAATTCTTCTTCTCAAAATAAACCAACTCTCACTAGTGACTGCCATGAAGTATTATACAAAAATAGATCTTCAAATGCAAGAATAGTGCCACAGTGTGTGAACAACAATCAATTTGGGTCCAAAAATCAATTTAAAGTTTTCTTCACAATTGAAGTAAATGAACTGGAAAACAAAAGCAAACCTTTAAATCAATCATGTCTACAGAAAAATGAAATAAGGTCTATAATAAGCAGCAATAAATGCAAAATATTGGTAAAAAAACTGTGCAAACCAATCAGTACGTGTTATAATGGATCAAATGTAAAAAATACTGTTAATACAAACACACAAACAGAAATAAACAAATACAATATTCTGTTTTTAATGGGCAAACATAGTAAAACCTTTGCAAGAATTTTTGACGACTATGAAATTGTCATGCAATATGCATTTTAAAACCAAGTTCAAACACAAGAAATATTATAAATATTAATTAAGCAAAAATGACTATATTGAGGATATGGTGTGTATAGAAGGTGCAAATGATGAGGCAACAAATGATGCACATAACTGTCTCTCATATCTAAAAAGATTTCTAGGATATTCAATAAAATCTTCTTGGTTTACAAGCCACATCATTTCAAATAAAACACTTGAGCTTTCAATAGTCATCTACACCATCATCATTAGGGGTTGGAATCACCGACTGCCAGGGTTAGTAAGGTGTACTGCTTATACAGATGTAATGGCAGCTCTTCGGAACCTTCCAGAGAAGGCCAGAGTGGCATATGCATGGAAGACAAGTTTGGCAGCTCCTAGCGGTTCTGTCCCACCACAACACCAGTGACATCACATGGTGCGAACTGCAGTCATCACGTTTGAAACTACCACTCCTGTATCCCTACAAGCATCAAGCCTATGCTTTTGGTTTCACTCACTGTCCAAGTCCAAAGCCCACCGCCATGCCCTACTAAGTGTGTACCCCTGGCCTCTCTAAAAATTATTGGTGTTTATTCTAGTTTTGGTTGCTTCTTTGACAACATGTATGATGCTGTCTGAGCCAAAACTCTTATTTCTTCAAATTGTATTATGTCCATTGTCTGGTCAACTTCTCAAGTTCCCTTTGTTTGGTATGATGTGAGTGCTCTACATAACGCCCAGCAATAAATCGAATGGTCTGACGCACATAAATACTACCACATTCACAGGGGACGTCACACATACCAGGAACTCGAAGACTTATGTTGTTTTTAACAGGACGTAACACATCTCTTGACTCGGAGGCGGGCTGGAACACCGGTCTCAATCCATGGCTCTTCAGCACATGTCCTAACTCACTAGTAGTTACTCCACAGTATAGAAGGAATGTAGGTGGCTTGGCCTTTTCCACCAATTCAAGAGGTGTATGTCATCAGTGGCACTTGAAAGTTCTAGCAAATTCTACTTTGTTATAACCATTTTATTTGAACATGCGCTTCAAGCGATCAAATGGTGGGATGGAGCAGGGGGAGGGATAGGAGAGTATTGGGGGGAGGGGGAGGGGGGGAGGGGGGGGGGGAGTGCTCTCAGGTGGAGTGCATAGAGACTAGACTGTGTCAGGACAAGGCTGCCAGGGGCAACAACAATAGGCTACGGAAGACAGAAGGGGGAGGGGATGAGGAGCAGAAAAGGAGCTGGGCAAAGAAGGGGAAAAAGACCGGTGGGTGCATTGGTAGAGAGTGGCATACAATGAGGGTGAAGAGACATGAATTGGGAGGAGGTGTGGGCCGGTGTGGGCCACAGGGTGCAGAAACTGTCAGGTGGAGGGAGTGGGGAGAGTAGGTTACCATAGTTTGAGGGCAGGACAATTACAGGAATGGAGAAAGTATTGTAAGGATAACACCCATCTGCATAGCTTATAAAAGCTGGTCACGGAGAAGAGGAATCAGATGTTATGGAATTACCCCAGCATCAACCCAATCCCTCCACCTAACAGTTTCTGCCCCCTCCCCTCCACCTGCCCCTGCCCTACACCTCTTCCCACTTCATGTCCCCTCACCCTCATTGTGCCAACACTCACCAGTCCTTTTTCCCTTCTCTGTCTGTTTTCTTTTCCACTCCCCATTTCACCTCCCCCTCTCCCCCCCCCCCCCACCACCACCCACACCAACAGCATTTCAACACTGCACCTGGCAGCCTTTTCCTACCATAATCTAGTGCCTAAACACTTCCCCACCCCGATGTGGATTGCTGCTTTTGGTCAACATTCACAGCAGTCATGTATGCGTGAGGTGTGCTTGCTTGTGTGAATGTGTATGTGTTTTCTTTTCTACAGAGGGCTTTGGCCTAAAAACAAATGTGTAACTGTCCTTTTGTTGCACCTGTCTGCAGCTCAACATGTCATCTTCATGGTGAGCAGCAATCTATTCTTTTCATAATATTATTGCAAGCCTAGATATCAATCAAAGCATAATCCTTTGCTTAATAAATAAATAGATTTTTGGTGTTGGTCGGTTGGTTTGTTTGTTTGTTTGGGGGAGGGAACCAAACAGCAAGGTCATCAGTCCCATTGGATTATCGAAGGATGCAGAAGGAAGTCAGCTGTGCCCTTTCAAAGGAACCATTCTGGCATTTGCCTGAACCGATTTAGTGAAATCAAGGAAAACCTAAATCAGGATGGCCAGATGCGGGTTTGAACCGTCATCCACCCGAATGTGAGTCCAGTGTGCTAACCACTGTGCCCCCTCGCTCGGTTGCAACATAAAACTCATTGATTCATTCATTCATCCACACATCTTGTTTGGTAAACCCCACACTATTCAAAGACTATTGTGTTTAGAATTAAGCAAGATTTAGGGAAGAGTAATACGGGAAGAAAGATGACTGAAAGAAGCTGGAAGAATTATATGTGAAAATTCCACCTGGTAACGTAAAAGGTATGTTTGCATAAACAGAGTGGACAATGTGTACTAAGGTCTCTAACTAAAGCTTCCCTTCCTCCAACCACCCACCAACCCAAAAAAGAGGCAAATAAGACTAATTTATGAGAAGAAGAAATGAGGAACTGCAGCTGGATGGCCAATGCAAAACTTCAGAGAAAGAAAGCTAGAAAATCATAGAGCGGTGAGTGGAAAAAAGAGATAAATGTTTTGAGGGCAGAGTAACAGGCGTAGAGGAAAAGGGGGGGGCAAAAGAAAGGTGACTGACCTGGTAAATATAAGTTTTCTATAACTTATTTGACTGATGTTTCATTTTAAAAATGATTATTTTTTAACAAAATCTAGTTTTGAATACCTCTTCAATACAGTAATACCTCCTACAAGCTATATTACAGTATGCTATTCTACATTTGTTTGCTTGTTTACAAAAAAGCAATAAAAGAAAAGTTTTGCTGTTTGTTCTCTGTTGCTGTTATTAAAGAAGATACCTGGGATATCTTTTGTGACTCACCTGTCTTCATCACCTGATTCCCAAAATGTTTCAGTTGAACTATCTGTCAAGCTTCCAACCATTGCTTGTCGACTTGATGCTTTGATTTCTATATTAGGAGTCAAGTCCTTCAATGTTTCAACACAGCTGGTAATCTGAAATCATGATAGAAGATTGTGAGCAGAAAAGAGGCAATACTGCTCTCCTCTGAAAAACGGAGATGAATGTCATGGCCACAATATGAAATCAAAACAGGATTTGCACAGAAACTAAACAGACTTCCGCCATTCACAGAAATGTATAAATTAGTCAAGTATGAAAGTTTTCAATGCTCTACCAAAATACACAAAAAAATCTAGATGTTGACACACAAATTCAAGAGAAAATGTAAAGAATATCTATTGTAAAAATAGTTTTAATCAATTAGAGATCTTCTTAACATAAATGTGCATGTGGATATATAGTTTTATTTGTACAACTTACACTCACTCCTTCCATATCCCACCAACTCCACTGCTATTGGAATCAACAGCACTCATGATAAAATAAACAGATACAAATTGTGATAACTTATGATGTAAATATGATTCTGGAAAGTTCTGGTTGAATTTAAATACTGTAGGAGTCAAGGTAACACCTCACTGAACAGTAGAGGCACTGAGTCATCAAAAGGCACGTAAACGAGACTGAAAACTTTGCGAGCTTTCTGGCAAACCCTTTTTCGAATTAGAATATGTGTGCACAAACCTGTACAGTTACACTGTAGTGGCTGAATACACTCCGCTGTGACTGCAGTCCTGCAGCTTGTCTGGGGTGAGGTGTTGAGTCAGGTGGAGTGGGTGATGGGAAGAAGGAGCTGGGGAGAGGGAGATACTGGAGGAAGGGTGACTAATGCCTGGGAGGAAGGCAGCACATGAACGGGATAGCAATGTGACATGGACACTGGCACCAGTGTGTTCACACAACGAACAATGACTGTGACATGTGGGAGAGTCATCCTCCTGTAAGACTCAGGTGCGAGACCTACTCGATACAGCCACCCAGTGCATACTGCTGCCGTCAGCCACAGGCTTGTCCTATCCCATCATAGGAACATAGGGAGGACAACCTGGGAAAGCAGTTATGTCTGGTAAAACTATGTGGGCATGACCATCAATCAGCTGTACCCGCGAAGGAATGACCACCAACAAATTTTGGCCAAGAGCACAGTTGACCACACAAATGTGGAACACACAACTGGGTGTGAGATGCTTGATTTCAATGACTGCTTCACAAAGCTGCATGTCTAAACTACTACAGCTGGTGCCCTTGTTGCACTCCTATCCTGAGCACCTGCTGCCTCTCTCTCCCACATGCATGTCCTGTGCTCCTGCTACTATCTCTTAGCCGCCAGTCACCCTCCTCCAACCCTCCTTCCCGCTCCCACCTTCTTTCTCCCCTTATCCACTCCATCTGACATACTCCCGAGTTGAGCTGCAGAACTGCAGTTCCAAGACATTGTATTCAGCTGGTACACTGTAGCCATACAGGTATGTGTGTATGAATATTTTTTTTCATGTATGTTTACTCTATCTCAAAACAAATTATTCTCAAAGCTAGCAAAGCTTTCAGTTTTGTTTATGTGCCTTTCAACGACTCAGCACCTCTCCTGTCTAGTGAATTGTTACCTTACTCTAAATTATTTTCAACTTATGATCTACAGTCAGTGAGGAAAAGGAATGAGAGTACCATCTGAAAGAGCTGATCATAATGCAACCACACCCATAAGTTAAGGAAACTTTGAGATTCATGAAAATCTGGTACATCATGGTAACACTGTAGAGACTAAACTGTAATAGGACAGTACAGATACGTGTGATGCACGCAGTACATCAGTACAAGACCATTAGTGTTCCTGCAACATCCTGTGATCATGAATACAGTACTATGTCCTACATGTTTTGAGTGTGTAGCACATCTTATCCCAGTTCTAGGGAAGCAGAATGGCAAGACAAACAAACAGAGATGACATTACAGATGGCCAGATCATTTGCAGATTAGATATTGTCAACAGTCAGTAAAAAAGAGGTAGGGTGTTAAATGTTACCTGTAATGTTATTTCACAGCTGTGAAGATAATTTCAAGTGGAGAGAAGACATTATATTGCTGTACGGGCAAGGTCCATTATATGCTGTCAGACTGCATACTGTCAACTTTAAGAGCCTTTACCGTACACATTTCCTTCACACAAAGGCACTATGTTGCTTTGTAACTGCAAGTGGGCCCATAAACAGTGGGACACAGTCCTGTTCTCAGGTAAGTTTCTCTGTTACTCTGGTTTGACACTGGGAGATTTGCAAACTTACCATATTATGGAAAACGACTGATATGGCAGTACTGACCAAGGTGGCACTTGGTTAGCATACTACTTGCATTCACAAGAACAATGGTTTTCTGTGAATTCCCTAAACTACTTGAGGCAGATTCTAGGATGGTTGTATTGAAAGGGCATGACTAATTCCCTTCACATTTTCCCTAATCTGAGATTGTCCCCCAATCTCTAATGACCTCATTGTCAGTGAGACATTAGACTCTAATTATCCTTCCTCTTATTGCTTTTAGGTGTGCCAGTGCCGGTGTTCTTATCTGGGACGGCTTCATGTTATGATCACATCAGCTACTGAGTTTTCTAGGGGCACTGGAATGGTTACTGTCTACATGAATGGCAATTTGCCGTGGCGTGTACATATTTTTGGGGTGCATGGTTTCCACCTGATGGATGACAATGACTGACCATATATGGTTGGCCTAGTTGCTAAGCACAAGCAACAACTGGATATCTGTTATTTATCTACTTATTTTTTAAAGGTTGGCCACAGTCAATGTACGTGGTTGGTGGCTGGATGTTGTCTACGGTGTCATTTCACAGCTGTGAAGAAAATTTCAGTGTGAGGAAACATTTGATGGCAGTGTGAGCAAGATCACCATATACTATGGCCCAGTGATGAGATTGTTACTAAATACAAAAACCACAACAATTGCTGACTTCTAAACGACATCTGTTCAGCAATGGGAGGCATTACTGTAAGCCATGTTAGGTGGCCTGATCCACAGAGTACAGAACATCTGTACATACCTTATTGGTATAAGAGGTAATCACATTGTGTATCACATCGCAGGAGTAAATCACACATGACAGAAGCGACCCATCGCCAAATCCTGTCATGAAGCCACACATCATAACACTGCCAAGGCACCTTTTAGTGTACACATTGCTTCACGTTGTGTTGTTTCATGTATTTTGAAAATACCTTAAGTTATGTATGTGCATATATGACAGAAGTTTGCTTCATTCATTTGTCTCTGTACAGTTCCTAACAACTGATACCTGTGAATATGTTGACTGGTGACTCTCATGCATGCTCATACTCAGTTCATCTTGTTCTTCTTCTGAACGGGAAAGAATTTTGCTGATATTGCTGAACACATGGCTCCTGTAATAAACAGAGGTAAATATTTCTACAGTGAAACAGTTGGGCAGGCACAAGAATCAGTTGAACACTGGGCATAGTGTTTATAAATAATGTATAACGCAAAATTGTTCTTTTTAAATTTATCCTGATGTAAACAATGCAGCAATTCATGGAAAGGTAAGACAAATATTGGAAAAATCAAATTAGAGCACAAGATTTCAATCTTAAGTTTCAAAGTACCTAAAATCTGCTTTACACAGATGTCAAATACTATAATCATTCGTTCCACAAATCTGATAGATAATAACATGGCAACAAATGACAAAGAAAGGCAGTGATTCAAATTTCAGTCTTAAAGTAAACATTAAACATATTCATGCACTTCCTTATTAGTGATTTCTTTCCACAATATTAACACAACAATAATTATTGTTATGACAGTAATGAAGAAAGAAACTAATCATTTCCTAGATTGAGAGCTATCCCATTACTCTGTCAAGAGTGATCCAATACATTAGCAGAAAATATCAATCACCTTGGTCCAGCTACAAAAATGTAACACTACTGTAATAAGTCCAGGCCCAGGTACTTGATTCTACACCATTTAATCTGGCCACCTTAACAGCAGCAACCCTAATAATAGTTGGAGTCAGCTACCCAGTGAGCTGTAAGGGGCAACCCCCACCCCAAAATGGTTGTATGGGAGATTAACAATATTCCCCTGTAAAAAGCAATTGTTGCGAATGCTAATAATGAATAAGCCAGAGAGACATTCTGATGACAACCCAGCAAACAAAAAAAGGATAAGAGATATGTATATAGAAACTTGGAACGTGCAGAGCCTATGCCAAGCTGGAACCCTCAATCAGCTGCTAAAACAGGTAAACAACTATGGTATAAAAATATAAGCTCTCCATAAAATTAGGTGGAAGGGAAGTGACATAATCGACTTGGGAAATTTCACTATCTTTTGTATTGGTGGGAGGATGTATACCTTCGGAACAGGTTTTGTGGTTGCTAAAGAACTGAAACATGTGGTGCTTAGAATCAATCAATGAATGGATGTCCATGTTAAGATTAAGGGAGAAATTTTTCACCACAACAATGATAATGTACATGCACCCACAGAGGAGGCAGATGAACAACAAAAGGATGATTTTATTGCAAGGTAGAGCAGTTGTAGGATCAGGCTCCCAAACATGATGTTAAGATATTAATAGGAGACTTGAATGAAAAAAAAAAAAAAAAAAAAAAAAAAAATAGGAAAAGAAAAGGCCTATCAGAAAAATATAGAGAGGCATAGCCTTCACAAAATATCAAATGACAATGGACTTAGGGTTGTAGATTTTGCTACAAGCAAAAACATGGCTGTCAGTAGTCATGTTTCCCACACAAAAAGATACTCAAAGGAACATGCATGTTGGCAGATGGACAAACTAGAAATCAGATAGACTATATATTGATTGATTGGAGGCACACAATGGACATAATCACTGTTAGTAGCCAATGTGGAGCTGAATGCAATTCAGACCATCATCTAGTGGGAATTTATAGGCAGAGAATCTGAAATTATTTCAGAAAAGAACTATTTCAGAAAAGAACTAGAGCAAATCTGAATGAATATAATGAGAAGAGGGTTTGCAGACAGAAGAAAAGAGCACTAGATAAGAAAAAAATTGGAAGAAATTGAACAGCTAGGAGAAGTAAATACTGGAAATGCACAAAAATATTAAAGAAAAGTAGGCTGGGTTTCAAGCAAAAACAAATATGTGCAGTAGTGAAGAATGGGATGACAGATGGACAGAATACTTCCAAGACCTACTGAACCCAGAAGCAGAGGTACGAGAAGAACTAGTGGAAATAACTTACTATGGACCAGAGGTCTTAACACCAGAACCCACACAGGAGGAAGTGATACAAGCCATTAAGATCTTAAAAAACAATAAGACACCTGGAGAAGATTAGATCTAAGTGGAACTCCTCAAATATAGTGGGGAAACACTTGTGAAAGGAATTCATAAAGTAATAATGGGAATCTGGCAGGAGGTGAGCATGCCAATGGAGTGGAAAATGGCTATACAATGTCCCATACACAAAAAAGGAGATAAATTACATTGACTCAACTATCGAGGAATCCCCCTGCTACATACTACATGTAGAATGTTCTCCAATATTCTAACTAGGAGGCTTACTCCCTCTGTGGAAGAGAAAACTGATGACTATCACAGTGGCTTTAGAAGAACAAATATTCACAATGCACAAACTACTTGAAAAATGTTATGAACTTCAAATACACATACAACAGCTTTATATCAATTTTAAGCAAGCCTATGCTAGTATCTCAAGAGTGGCATTGCAGAATGTAATGGAAAAGACTGGAGTATCTAAGAAGCTCATTAAGGTTACTATGATAACCCTCGGTGAAACCTGCTATAAAGTAAAACTATAGGGTGAAATCTCCAGAGAAGTGGAAGTGCAGAAGGGACTGAGACATGGTAACGACACTTCCTCACTGCTATTCAGCTTCTGCCTAGAAAAAGTCATAAGTCAGACAGAGTTAAACATAGGAGGAACCATCTTGTAATCAATAACTGCAGTATCTAGCCTTCAAAGACGATGTGGCATTATTCACACGAAACACTGCTGTGTCGGCCAATGCCTATCAACAACTAAGAAGAGGTACAAGGAAACTTGGCCTGATAGTCAATGTTGAAAAGACCAAATATACTGCTATGACTGACCTATGAAACCTACCAAATCTCAGAATAGCTGACAATGAGTTTGAAAGGGAGAGAGACTTTAAATACTTTGGATCGACTTTACAGAGACAAATGACATCAGCAGCAAGGTGAAAGCTAGAATAGCAGCAGGCAACAAATGCTACTTTGCCACAGTAACCATGCTTAGGAGCTTGCTTCTATCACAGAAATCTAAAATCCTCATTTACAAAACAATTATAAGACCAGTTGTTGTGTATGGAACCAAGATGTGAACCATGACTGCAAATGATGAAAAGGATCTTTAGCACTTGCGAGAGAAAGGTTCTGCATAAGACATATGGCCCAATATATGATCAAAAAGGTTGGCACATCCGTACGAATGCAGAATCAGAACAACTTGCTGAAGAAATTAAGATTGTCACCACCATCAAAAGGCTGTGGTAGACAGGACACAGGGTCAGAATGGAGGAAGACAGAACATATTTTTGCTGACAATGCTGGAGATAGACAATAGAAAGTATGTCCCAGAAAGAGATGGATGGATGGAATTGAAGAAGACATGAAAAAGCTGGGTGTCAGAGGATGGAGATGGAAAACCATGGACCAGATAGAATGGCAGGATATTGTGATGCAGGCCAAAGCCCTTCAAGGGCTTTAGAGCTGAGGAGTAAGTAAGTAAGTAAATAAGTAAGTAAGAACTGCTTGTGGAGGGTGTAGTGTTGGGTGTGGTGGGTAGAGAGAGGCAGGGAGATGGACAAGGGTTGAGTGGCTAGCAGTTAGAAAAAAGGCGGCCAGTTTACAGCTAGGAATGTGGGAGGGAGGGTGACATGTATATGGGTTGGCAATACTGTAGCAGCTTTAGGAAGCAGCTCACACTGAAGGCAATGTGTGGATGTGAATTGGGTAGATGACAGGATGGAGAAAGGAAGGGGAAACTGCTGAGTGGAGAGTGTGGCGACAGTGGGTGAATCCCAAGTAACCCACTGTCCCCGCATCCTTCACCCAACTGCTTCCCCTGCCTCCTTCCTGTTATCCTCACACTATTCACATTCCCACATTGCCTTCAGCATGTGACACTTCCCAACGGCTGCTACAGTCGTACCAACCCTGCATCTCATTCTTATCTGCCAAACTGGCCAGTTCCCTCCAAGCTGCTAACCACCCACCACAAGTCTCTCTCCCTGCCTCCCGCTTCCCTCTCCCTTTATCCACCGCACCTGGCACTACCCCCACCATGACCAGTTCACATGCCGCTGAACATTTGTGGCACTGTTACTTTATTCAGCACCATGTAAGGGCACGGGCGTGTGTATGCGTGTGTGTGTGTGTGTGTGTGTGTGTGTGTGTGTGTGTGTGTGTGTGTTCGTGTATTTGACACTAGCTCATAAAAGGATAACTGTGAAAGTTAGCAAGTTTTATTTCTTTTGTGTGTGCCTATTGACAACTCTATGCTTCTGCTTTCCAGTGAGTGGTCTTATTCAATCCTGAAGTAATTAATATCTTTTTTCCACTATCAAATACCTAGTTGGAGAGTATCATTATATGGTTTTCAAACTATAACAGGATGTAACTATTATCTATCTCCTACCCTATTTTTTATTATGGTGTGTAAATTTAGACTCAGATGTTGCTTTTATATCAACTGTGTGTATATTTTTTAATTTAAAGTTTTATTATCATTGATAGTGTCAGAAAGGAAAGTAAATGTTGAAATACCTGTGCAAAAACATGTGGTCCGCTGGAGTAAAGCGCAGTCCCCAGCATCGCACAGCCATCTGTTGTAATGCTGAACCCATCGGCAACAGCAGCATGAGATCTGCGATTGTTTGCAGGAGTGTATGAAAAGTAGATGGCAAAGGATGGACAGCTTCACCTGCAATGCTGATGTCACTCAAAGGATGCTCGCACACTCCCCGGAGGTCCTGTACAAAGGGCAAAAACACATTAATTCTGCAACTATCTGCATTTATAATGTCTGATTTTATTATTTTCTGAATCAAAGGAGCAGGAACTAAGTTGATCAAAGCAATACCGTTTCATCTCTCTTATCAAGACGAATGGCCTCATCCTCCATATCAATCTCCATGTCTGTTGGAACTGGTGTCAGGGCTGCTACAAACCACCAGAGCAGATCGTGCAAACTTGTGGGTTGAGTTACAGTCCGTAGTAACCAGTTGAGTGCCTGTAACAAAGGCAATTGCACACAATGTAATATACAATGTAATCAACACATTGCTTATAGTGGATTATTTCATATACACAGGGTAAGTGGTATATTTACAGGAAGGGATGTGATATCAG
Organism: Schistocerca americana; assembly: GCF_021461395.2. Lineage (NCBI taxonomy): Eukaryota > Metazoa > Arthropoda > Insecta > Orthoptera > Acrididae > Schistocerca > Schistocerca americana. The sequence goes on along the minus strand of NC_060122.1, from coordinate 469,660,315 downwards.
ACTACTCTTCTTCAGATACATATGAGATGCAAAACAGCACAGAGCCAAAGTATGGCCATGTCTGATGATCCATGACAGTCTTTTCTGTGTCATACAATAGTAAGCTTGCACATAAAGTTACATCAAAAGTTGTTGCTGCTTCTCAGACATTGCATCAGATGGGGTCAAAAACTCGCCATCTTTAAGCAGTCTTCATACAGAGCAGATTTTCTGATAAAGTATCATCTTGTGTATGTTCCACAGGCAGTGTGAAACTGTTTAGATTATTAAATGTGCCTATTTACTAACATATATGTGAAATGTGGGTTCAGCTGAGAACATAAATTAGAAGTTGTGTCTTTGTCAGTTTGGTGCGGAATGTCACGTATAAACTGGGGTAGCATGTTCAATTCTCTGGCATCATTTACTTTTGAATATGTAAACATGAATTCTTTCACGATACTTTACAAACATTGTGGCCTCTGTAGTACTATCTGAGAAGTTCAACACCTGGACTTTCATGGGCTTTGGATGAATGCTATACATACATTCTCTAATTGTCTGTCAGAGACACATTTGTACTACCTCCTTCTCCTTTTCAGAACACTACCAAGGGTCAGAAATTGTCTGTCCAGTGTCATTGTCATTCCTTTTTATTTCAACAGATTACTCCCATTTATTGACAGAATGATTATTTTTCAAGTTGGCTTCAATTTTTCACAGAACAACAACAATATTCATTAGAGGGACAACAAAATAACCTTAATGAAAACCTAAAGTACGTAGGTTGCTGGGGAGTACTCATATACAAAAAAGTGAGATTTTTAAAAACACACGGTACATTTAATCATAGAAATTACAAGTGGTATTCAATAAGTAATGCAACATATTTTTAACCAGTTTGGCTTTATTCAGGATTCAAATACACCACAGTATTCTCCACTTTTTTGGCTACAAAACCCTATTTTCCATCGTAATCTCGGTGCAATGCGACAGCTTTATGCCATCCTACTGGGAGGGCCTGTATGCCCTCATGGTACCATACTACTGGTCGAGAGCAGAGCCAATGTCTTTCTGCATCAATAAGCTCCCCATGACCGGTGTACTGCTTCCTGTAGATTGCATCCTTCATCCTTCACTGGGCCAAATGGACGGATGTCGGAAGGTACAAGATCCGGGCTGTACAGTGGATGATGAAGAAAAGTCCAATGAAGTTTTGTGAGCTTCTCTCAGGTGCACAGACCTTGCATTATCATGGAGAATGAGTTCATTTTCAGTTTTGTGGTGACAAACAAACTGAAGTTGTTTCTTCAATTCCCGAGAGTAGCACAACACACTTCAGAGTTGATCGTTGCACCACATGGGAGGAAATCGAAAAGAATAATCTCTTCAGGGTCCTAGAAAACCATCACCATCGACTTTACCAGTTGAGGCTGGGACTTTGAACTTTTTCCTCAGAAGATTACCATTTTGCTTTCAGTTCAAAGTAATGGACCCATGTTTCATCGTCTGTGACGATGTTCCACAAAAATTGTTTCCATCAGCCTTGTAATGCACACGCAGCTCTGCACAGATGGTCCTTTGTTGCTATTTGTGGTCTTACGTTAGGTGGTGAGGAACCCAGTGAGCAATTACCTTTGAGTGCCCCAACTGGTGGATGAGTGTGTCAGCACTGTCAATGGAGACATCCAGTTGAGTAGCAAAGTGTTTGATTGGGATCTGCCAATCATCAGCACTTTCCAACATTGCATGAGTCACAATTGTGTGTAGCCAGCTGACACACAGGAGATTGGACAGGTTCGTATAACCTTGTTGCGATGATGACAGGTGCGTTGCCCAACGATTCACCGTGCTTTGTTCACTGTCAGGTCTCCATAGACATTTTACAACCACATTTGAATATCTGTAATGCTCTGGATCTCTGCCAAAAGAAACTCAATGACAGCTCTCTGCCTGGAATGCACTACTATTACAGATCCCATTTTGAAGGCTATGTATAGCACTGCTACCTACCGGAACTTCATGAAACTGTAGGGACTGAAATGGAAATATTCTGTGACATCAAACAACAAATTCCGCACTTTCTCAACTGAAATTGGCTGGAAAAAAAAATGTATTTCATTACTTATTGAACACCCCTTGTGCAAGTGACTTCTCTCATATCTCTGCTTACCCAAACGTTACAACTGTTTCTAAAAACACAGTCCTATAATGCCTTTTTCTCCATTTAAATTCTTTCTTTTTCTTATTTTAATCACTGATAAACAGATATGGTCATTTAGATTTTTACACCTACTGACTGTAATGTAAGTTGCAAATTACTTTTCAAGTAAGAAGACAAGAAGATCAAATTCAAGCTGTAATTGGCAGGTATATCAAATAATGCATATACTGCATGTGGCTTGGTAGCTCAGCCAGTATCAAAAGCCTGCGGTTCAATCCCAGTCCCAGAATATTTTCTATGAAAATAATCGATTTTCAATTTTTGAAAATATAACGTCAATGGATAGATAAAAAATCTACTCACCAACTGGTGGCAGGAGAACACACATATATGAAGGTTAAGGAAACTTGCAAGCTTTCGGTATCTGTGGCTCCTTCTTCTGGCACAAGGTTTGAAAAACAAGTTAGAGGGATGAAGAAAATGGACTGGCAATGGTTAGGAAACTGGGAGAGTTTGGTAAAGTCATCCAGAACCCCAGATCATGGGAGATTTACCGGACAGCATGAGAAAGAAAGACTGATTGCCGAGGTCTGCATTGCATGAGATTTGAAAAACTGAGCACTTCAAGGTGGAAGATAGGATAATGAGCAAAACACAGATTACTAACAAGGCATTGTGCAATAGTTAATAAAAGTGGAAAGCTAAGTACACAGTACGTGGTAGAAGTGGAGAGGAAGAGAAAAATAGACAGGTCAGAAAATAGAATATATAGAAGAGTAAAAGGGCGTGAAGAAACAAATAATTACTGAGAAGAAATGCTGAGACTGAAAAATTAACATCAGTTAAGATCAAGTGGTTGGTGAGAACACCAGTTTCCACCTGCATAATTCTAAGAGACCGGTGTTGGATGAAAATCCGAATGGCACATGCAGTGAAACAGACACTGAGGTCAGGACTGTCATGTTGTAGAGCACGCTCTGCAACAGGATGTTGTATGTTGCCAGAGAACACCCCCTGTCTGTGTCCGTTCATCATGACTGATAACTTAGTGGTAGTCACATCAATGTTGAGGGCAGAACAGTCTCCACATAACAGCTGGTATATGACAAGTGTCATTTCACAGGTGGCTCTCCCTCTGATAATGTATGTATGTTTTGCCAGTCACTGGGCTGGTAGAGGTAGTGTTGGGAAGATGCATAGGGTAAGTCTTACATTGGAGAGGGGGTGGAGGTGGAGAGAATCAAAATGAACCTCATTTCAGGAAATGATTTTAGAAATCCATAGCATTGTCGAAGTAGTTAATTAATACGCTACTGGCCATTAAAATTGCTACACCAAGAAGAAATGCAGTTGATAAACGGATATTCATTGGACAAATATATTATACTAGAACTGAATGGTGATTACATTTTCACGCAATTTGGGTGCATAGATCCTGAGAAATCAGTACCCAGAACAACCATCTCTGCTGGACGTAATAATGGCCTTGATACACCTGGGCACTGAGTCAAACAGAGCTTGGATGGCGTGTACAGGTACAGCTGCCCATGCAGCTTCAGCATGATACCACAGTTCATCAAGAGTAGTGACTGGCGTATTGTGATGAGCCAGTTGCTCAGCCACCATTGACCAGACGTTTTCAATTGGTGAGAGATCTGGAGAATGTGCTGGCCAGGGCAGCAGTCGAACATTTTCTGTATCCAGAAAGGCCCGTACAGGACCTGCAACATGGGGTCACGCATTATCCTGCTGAAACGTAGGGTTTTGCAGGGATAGAATGAAGGGTAGAGCCACAGGTCGTAACCATCACGCCGGGTTATACGCCAGTATGGCGATGACGAATACACGCTTCCAATGTGCGTTCACCGCGATGTCGCCAAACACGGATGCGAGCATCATGATGTTGTAAACAGAACCTGGATCCATCCAAAAAAATGACGTTTTGCCATTAGTGCACCCAGGTTCTTCGTTGAGTACACCATCGCAGCCGCTCCAGTCTGTGATGCAGCATCAAGGGTAACCGCAGCTGTGGTCTCCAAGCTGAAAGTCCATGCTGCTGCAAACGTCATCGAACTGTTCATGCAGATGGTTGTTGTCTTGCAAACGTCCCCATCTGTTGACTCAGGGGTCGAGACGTGGCTGCACGATCCGTTACAGCCATGCGGATAAGATGCCTGTCATCTCGACTGCTAGTGATACGAGGCCGCTGGGATCCAGCACGGCGTTCTGTATTACCCTCCTGAACCCACCGATTCCATATTCTGCTAACAGTAATTGGATCTTGACCATCGTGAGCAGCAATGTCGCGAAACGATAAACTGCAATCGCGATAGGCTACAATCCGACCTTTATCAAAGTCGGAAACGTGATGGTACGCATTTCACCTCCTTACACGAGACATCACAACAACGTTTCACCAGGCAACGCCGGTCAACTGCTGTTTGTGTATGAGAAATCAGTTGGAAACTTTCCTCACGTCAGCATGTTGTAGGTGTCGCCACCGGCGCGAGCCTTGTGTATGAGAAATCAGTTGGAAACTTTCCTCACGTCAGCACGTTGTAGGTGTCGCCACCGGCGCGAGCCTTGTGTGAATGCTCTGCAAAGCTAATCATTTGCATATCACAGCATCTTCTTCCTGTTGGTTAAATTTCACGTCTGTAGCACGTCATCTTCGTGGTGTAGCAATTTTAATGGCCAGTAGTGTACGTTCAAGAACAGGGTAATACCAAGTAACAAGATGTGTGTTCCCAAGTTGGTTTTTGGAAGGATCAGCTGTACCAGGATTGGATGAGATCATCCCAGGAAAACTGCTTTTGAGCTAGGCTAGTGGGGTAATTATATCCAGTAAAGGCTGATGTGAGAATGGTGGTGCATTTCTGTAATGAGTCTGCATGTGAACAAATACATCTGCCTCAATGCCAAGACAGTAAGGGAGGGAAAGTTAAAAATGTAAGTGTGTTGTTCGTTAGTACGTTTAATGTGAACAGAAGTATGTAGATGACATTCAGTGTGGATGAGGTCAGCGAAAATGAAAGTGGCATGGGATTTGGTATAGGCCCATGTAAACTTTGATTGGGAGGGTGAATTTAGAGATTCTAACAATTTTACCAGCTGTCTGACACCTCTATGTACAACATCTGCCATTAAGATCCCATCTCTCTGATACAAACTGACCTACAGTCCCTCCTTAAAAGCCTTGGCCCCTCCCAATGACAAACACCTCAATCTGCAGAACTTTTTACTCCACTCAAACCATGCACCCCAACCTGTTACCTTCTTCCTAAGATCCACAATCCCAACCAAATAGGCCATAGTTGTTGGCTTCGAAGCACCCACTGAATGTATATCTGCCTTAGTTGATCAATACCGGTAATCTGTAGAACAAAGACTTCCCTCCTATATTAAAGATACCAATCTGTGCCTGTCCTACTCCCATTACAAACCTTACTAAAGTAAGGCGGCCGAGTTTAGGTTCGTTCTGCGCATCTGACGTCACAAAACACAGTCAGCCAATGAACAGAGAACGACGTTGCCAGAGCTCGACTGCAGTATAGAGCACGGAAGAGTGTCTTCAGTTTTAGAAACGTTCAGTCATAAACAAAGTAATTGAACGAAAGCAGTGTCTTGATAGCAGACTTTCTTTTATAGAAAGTTTGGAAAAAGCATTCTTTATACCAATTGCTTCATATTCTATTAATTAATTAAACCAAACAAGCAATAAGCCTCCTAATTCAGGCGATAGCGGAAAGGTATTTGTATTATTCTCACTAACCACTTTTTCGCAATAAAGAACAGCGGTAATTGTTTATTTCCTATTGTACTTCGACGAAACGTGAGTAATTCATAGTCATACCAACAGTGTTTGTCGGTATTTTGCGTCATATTTTAAAGTCCTCTGGGAGATATATTGATCGACGAGCTGCGATAGCGTAATGGGTAAAGTGTATGACTGCTAAGCAGAAGGTTTTGAGTTCAAACCTTCTATGGTGCTTAATATCTTCTTTATTTAAAAACAATATCAAAGTGTATTACTTCATGAGCTTTATTCGTTTGAATGTAATTTTTTGAAATTTCTAGTGGCAACTAAAATCGACCATGCGGAAAGTATACCTATGGGCTTTTACTTCTGCAAACTCTTCAAAATTTCGTGCACTGGTTTACTACATCTAATGCTGCACAATAACTGCGTTGAACTTCGAAACAAAATTAAGTCATTTATGGGGGGAAGGTATCAGTCAAGAAGATGTGTAAAAATAAAATTTTTTGTCAAATAGTTTTGTGAAATCGAATGATAAAGTGTGTCAAAGCAGTCGAAACACCATGTGTCTGCACAGGCGAGCAGTGCAATGATGACAAAATCGCGCACATGGCGGAATGCGAGGAGCACGTCTCTGTAGCAGCGAAAGGGTTAATGCGGCCCTGGTGGCTTTATTTCATAAACTGCGCACTCCCCCCTAAACGTAAGTTTGCTAACTATATACTATGGCGCTGCTTCTCTTGGCGCGTACAACTGGCAACGGAGCAATCTCCCGCGTCTGGGCGGACATGCGTGAACCGCCAAGATAAAAGAATTGAACTATAGTCACCACCGATGGCACCTCTGTCTATAACAACCAGTGCCCACCTGATTCCAAGCCTATGATGTCCTTCCTGCTCACCTTAATCAACTTTATACTTATGAACAACTACTTCAACTTTGACGTATAAACGAATCATCAGCATGGCTGTGGGAACCAGGATGGCTCCTTCCTATGCAGACTTTTTCATGGGTCAGTTGGAGGGGGCTTTGTTAGAATATCTAATCCTTCAGCTCTAGGTTTGGTTTAAATACACTGATGAAACCTTTGCTTTACGGACTCAGATGAGGCTGACCTATTAACAATTTTGGAACCTCTAAATATATTACCGCCATTAAATTTCACATGTTCCTAATCTGAATCACATGTATTTTCCTTTATGTTGATCTCATCCTCATTGAGGGTCAGCTACACACTCCTGTTCACATTAAACCTACCAACAAACAGCAGCACTAACATTTTGACAGTTGCAATCCTTCCCATGTCAAATGTTCCTTCCCATACAGCCTTGACCTGAGATAAACAAATTTGTTCACATGCAGACTACTTACAGAATACACTACCATTCTCACATCAGCCTTCACTGGACACAACTATCCCACCAGCCTAGTTCAAAAGTAGATTGTCCAGGTCATTACACCTACTCTTGGAATGACTGATGCCCCCAAAACCAACTTAGGAATACACCTCTTGCACACAGTATTATCCTTGTCTTGAATTAATTAATCAGCTACTTTGACAAGGCTATAACTTAATCATCCCCTGAATGAGGTTCATTCTACCCAACATCCGACATTTCGTCCACAGCGTCTAGAATAGCTTTTCGTCACTCCCCCCTCACCAATTCTCTGCAATATCCTGGTTAGGCCTTATGCTCCTTCTGCACCCATTTCCCTAACCTATGGCTCCTACTCCAGTGATTTACCCACTTTAAGACTTGCCCTATGCTTCCTCCTGCCCCCACCTATATCAGGTCTGTAACTGGCAAAACACGCATTATTGAAGGGAGAGCCACCTTTGAAATGACATGTAATGTACCACCTGTTAAGCAAACACTTTTTGGTCTTTTACACTGGTATGACTGCCATCAGGTTATTAGCCAGGATGAACTGACACAGGCAGAAGGTGTACATTGGCAACAGACAATATCCTGTTGCAGAGCATGTTCTACAACATGACCTTTGTGCCTATTTCACCATAGGTGACATCTGGATTTTTTCGCCCAGACATGACCTTCTAAGAACTCTGCAGGGGGGAACTGGCATTACAACATGTCCTTCATTCTCACTACCCACCTGGCCTTAGTTTACACTAATTTCTTCAGTCTCTGTATTTCTTCTCAGCAGCCTTCTTCACTCTCTTTTAGTTTTCTATATATATTTATTTTCTGACCTGTCTATTTTTCCCTGCCAACACTTCCCCCCCTACACCTGACATACTATGCACTTAACTTTCTCCTCTTATTTACTACTGACCGATGTTTTGTTAGCAATCTCTGTCATGCTTATTACTGTATCTCTAACCTCTTAGCTCTCAAATTTTCACATCTCATGTGGTGCATTCCCCAGCAATCAGTCTTTTGTTCTCATCCTGTCTATGTCTCCCCTGACCCAGGTTCTGGGCAGCTGTTCCAAACTCTCCCCATTTCCTCAACATTGCTAGTCCATTTTCTTCATCCCTCTTCCTTCCCCTTTAACCCTTCTGCCAGAAGACGGAGCCATTGGCTCCAAAAGCTTGCAAATTTTCTTAATTTTGATATGTGTGTGTTCTGCTGCTACTGCTAAATAGCTAGGATATTTTCAGTCACTTCTTTCATCTCTGAAAATGATTTGATAACATAAAAACTGCCAGGCTGCAGTGTGGTTTGGAGCCCAAATTAGAATGTATGTCCCGTTTAACTGGCTCGATAAAGCAGTTCAAAGGTCAGAGGAAGGCGAGGGGGATACCATCTGTCATAGGATCATGCCTACTGAAACACTGTGATGTTAAAACCAAATGTCAAAGGCAGTTTGTGTCGTGTTGTATTAAATATTACACCTTTGAACCCAACTGTTGAGAAAAGGCACATTTATGGAAAAAATAAATATAATTTCACTGGATATGGTCTTTCTAGCTTTACTTGCCTGCATTGCATAGACTCTGCAAGTAGCTTTACGTAAAGCTTGCCTCATTGCAAGCTGCATATAATCGAGATTATGCTGCTGAAACAGGAACATCATGATTGGACGGTTCAGAAGATCAAGGCTACCTTTTGCTTGTTCTGTTTTGGTCAGTGACACAATTGCTGACTGATCTATACTAGGAACTAACTTTTGTAGTGCTGCCGAGGGATAACATAATAATGAGGAACCACCATCTGAAAGCAACAACCACAAATATGTGAGTATAAACATTATGCAAAGTAAATGTATGATATTCATTAATCAAGATTAAAAATTAGCATTAGATAACTGAAATAACTTGCCACTTTATTTTTCAGATGAGTAATGAAATGTTAACACTTAATTTTATTTTCATACAAAAATACTTGGTGAGGTTTTTTTTCCATGAGGCTCTGAGAAAGCATGTCAGGAATAGTATTCATAATTAAAAATGTAAGAGGTGATATAAATATGTTCTGAAACATTGAAAACTCACCACTAATCATTTCACCACTACTGTTGTTACGTTTCCGCATCATAATTATGCGACCATCTCCTTCTCGTCTACTCCACGGTGCTCCATTTGTACCCATAGATATAGAGCGATGGAATGTTCGATTTCTGCTACTTTCACTCTCATTGTCACTAAGAGGACCTTCTGAAACAGGCTGTCATTCATACAGGAATTATTATGACAGATAATCAATTCAAAAAAATAAATAAGAGAGGTTGTATTAAAGCTACAATCATGAGTAAAGATAGCTGAAAAAATTATAGGAACCCATAAAGGGATGTTTATTCTTATAATATTGATCAGAAGCATGGAAACAACAATTTTAACCATTCTCAAATCAAATTCATGTGCAAGACATAATTTCCTTCACTCTATTTCAATACTTCTATATTTTACATCTATATTATCAAGCCCACAGATGGGCTTTTGATCCCCGAACCTGATGCAAGTACTTTGATGATCAGTAACGCGTCAATGCTGTTTGGAAGCCTTTGCTTTTGCTTTCCCACGTTTGTTCAGCTATATCTGGAATACTGGGTAAATCCACATTTGTGAAAACACTAAAGAAAACAGCCACAAAGAAGAGAATCATTTCATTGTAATATTGCGCTAATAGTCCTTACTTACACGTATGAAATATACAACCAACTCTATGTATTATATTTCAGAGCTTTCCCTCCCCCTCTTTTCCTTACTTGCCAGTGAACAAGTTGTCTAGCGAGGGTCCTCTTTTGTTTAACACCGCAAACATTTTGTCATTTCTATTCTGAATGTTTGATAAACTAAGAAGTTAGCAACAACTGATACAGATCTTTGTCTCCCATGAAATTGATGACAGATACATTCATCTCACCCTGGGGTCTGAGAAACCAACCACTCTTTTCCAGCCTTCCTCAACCTATCTATCTTTTCTACTTGCAGAAGGAACTAATAATTCCAAAATCCAGACATAGATTCAGGGATGCTGTAGATGTAGGTATATTATACATAATAATTCTCTACATGTTGCTAATTATTTAGCAGTGGGTTGATATTTTAGATGGTTATTAATAAACACCTTCTGAAACAGAAGCAAATGGAGTAAGGCTGACAAACAAAGCCTGAGTGTGGCTCGGGCCACAGTGCCGAGCTCAATGACCCATGCCTGAGTGTACCTCAGGCCACAATGTTTCATGTCGTGCAAGCCTCCTGTTGGTCGAAAATGACTCATTTCATGTGAGAACATCTGGCTGGCTGTCCCTGCTCTCTGTTGTCAGGTTCTAGAATTACTTGGAAAGAAGCAGTAGCCAACTTTAGTGCTGCCATCGCACCTGACTGAGCCCTTGGGTGCTTACATTGTCATCTTATTCGCATGTGGTTTCATTCGGTTTTATCGCTATCTGTGATCCCACTACAAACATGTTATGTTCTCTGAGTAATCAAGAAATTTTAGAGGCACTGGAAGACGAATTGATTGATTCTGGAGAAATATGTGAGTGGGAACAGTCCGAAGAAGATTCAAATTGAGGTAAGCTACAGAGTGATATAATTTGTCATCTCTAGTACTGTTGCTTCAGTTACTGGCACTGCAATTATGAATGAGTTACATTTTATTTGTCTTCATTTCATCTTTTTTTTTTTTTGCAGGTGAATCTGATGACGAATATGCTGCTGTTCAAATAACTTCCAAGTGACAATGTTCTTCTGCTGTAACACTGCCTTCTGCACCACCACAGAAAAGGTCTTCACAAACAAAGTCAACAGATACTGGTTTAGGTTGTAGATTCAAGGACCTACAGCATCCTTTGCCACAGTTCTCTGACATAACTGGAGTAAGAGCTGCAGCTGATGAAAGATCCACTCCACTTGATGTGTTTTCTATTTTCTTTCCAAATTCTATGATGAAACATATAAAATCAGAAACGAACAGGTATGCAAATTGTGTTTATGATAAACTGAAGGCAGGCTCCAAACTAAAGCCACACAGTGTTTGGCATTCATGGGTTGGAGTGAAGCTCCATGAAATGTATTTGTTTTTTGCCATAATTATTCATATGTGCCTTGTGAAGAAATCAAAATTGGCAGACTACTGGTCTGTATATAGTTTCATTTAAAGCCCTTTCCCAGGATCTATAATGAGCAGAAATGGGTTCAAGGCCATACTTTCAAATTTACATTTGAATGAAAACTCTACGAGGTGGAATCCAACATTTTCAGGACTGCTGCTGCCATCTGGAAAGTAGGAGTGGTAGATCTTTGCACCGCTAGGTGGCAAGAGCTGCATATCTGATGAGTCAGTGTGTGCAGTAGCATTCAGCTGGGAGGACGTTTTGCATGTCCAGAGTGATTTCCATAATACTCGGTGTTTTGTGTGTGGCAATTTTACTATGAATCCATGAACAGAACACCGCGTATGTATCAAATTCTGTGCGAGTCTTGGGAAAAGTGCTACGGAGACCCTTGCAATGATTCACCAAGTGTTTGGGGACAGAGAATGAGCTGTAAGCGTGTGTTTGAGTGGCATGCTCAGTTCAGGGTCAGCCATGAAGACATCAAAGGTGATGCTGACACTGGAAAGCCCGTTAGCTGCACAACACCAGACATTGTTGCCAAACTTCAACAATTGGTTCGTGCAGATTGACGTCGAACCATTCAAGACTTTGGGGATGAAGTGGGTATTGGTTATGGGACATATCAACGAATGCTGACTGATGAATTTGGCATGCATCGTGTCACTGCAAAAGTTTTGCCCAGGATCTTGACTGCCGATCAGAAGGCACAGCATGTTGAAGTGTGCACGGACCTTCGTCAGATCGCGTCTGATGATCCAACCTTCTTGTCACGGGTTATCAAAGGCAGCGAGAGCTGGATTTACGGTTATGACCCAGAGACGAAGCAACAATCATCCCAGTGGAAGTGCCCGGGCTTTCCAAGACCCAAAAAAGCGAGACAGGTGAAGAGCATGATCATCGTTTTCTTTGATACCAAGGGAATTGTGCACAAAGAATTCATCCCACCCAACCAAACAGTGAATTCCGCATACTACTGTGATGTTTTGCAATGGCTCCATGAAAATGTGCGGCGACGAGGGCCCAAACTTTGGTGTCAAGGGAACTGGCTGCTGCATCACGAGAACACACCCTGTCACACATACTTACTCACCAGGACCTTTTTGGCAAAAAACCACAAGGAGTTGTACCGCACCCACCATACTCGCCAGATCTGGCACCTTGCAACTTCGCGCTATTCCCAAAACTGAAACTCAAGTTGAAAGGCCGTTGGTTCGACACCCTAGAGAGGATTCAAGAAGCATTGCTGGCGGTGATCAACACCCTCAAAGAACAGGACTTCCAGAAAACGTTTGACTAGTGGCAGAAGCGCTGGGACCGGTGTGTACGTGTGGATAAGAACTACATCGAGATTGTGCTGACCATTAGGCCAAAGGTAAGGTTTTCAACAGTTAGCAGCACCAGTACCAAAAATTTTGGATAGCACCTTGTACCTACATTGCCAGAGGTCAACCACAGCATGATGCCATGCATAAAATCAGACCTTTTCTCAATCATGTATGAAATCATTTTATCTCTACAAAAACCTCACCATTGATGAAGACATGTGGAAAAAATAAACCAGACAAGTATGGAATAAAAATGTTTATTGCTTGTGATTCAAAGACTGGTTACATTCTGGGATTTGAAGTACACACCGGTAAAAGATCAAAAGACAAATCCATAACATCACTCTTTCTGAGGTTGCTTGCTGATTGTTTGAGTAAAGGTCACACTGTTAATATGGACAGATTTTGCAGTTCGCCAGGAGTTTTTGATTTTTTTATGGCAGGATAAAACGAAAGCTGTAGGCACATGTATGGCTAATCAAAAGGAACTGCCAAAAGAAAATGTTGTTTTGAAGAAACTCAGAAGAAATCAGTCAGTGTCAATGTGGAGAAACCTCCTGCTTTGTTTGAAGTGGAAGGACATGAGGGATATATTATGCCTTTCCTCTAAACAAAAAATGAAAACCTCTAACATTCCTGTTTGTATGAGGGATGGTGTCAAGATCAAGTCCAGACTGGATGCTATTTTTGATTATAAACTGAGCAAAACAGGGGTTGACAGAAGTGATCAGGTGATCTCCTACTATCCTTTCAAAACGAAACAAATGAAGCAGTGGAAAAAACTATTTTTTCACATGTTCATAATGGCTGCAACAAACCCTTTTGTTCTGAATCCTAAGACTAGAAACCATAACGAGAAGAAAAACTGTAATTTTTCCACCTTTGTGTGCCACATTGGTGAAGGACTCTTCCAGAAAGGCTCAACTGTGGCTCAAGAAACTATCCCAGTGGAACCATCAGCAATAGGCTTGTAGAATGACACTTCCCTGAGAAAATTCCTGCAACCGAGAAGAAGCAACAACCAACAAGGGTGTGCAAGGTTTGTGCTAAAACAATCTACTGGCAGAGCAGGAAGGAAACAAGATGGTATTTCTCTGATTGTAACACACCTCTCTGCATGCCAGAATGCTTCAGACGTTACCACAGAGAAAGGTAGCCAATGGCACAAAAAGATCGCCAGCAACACGAAATCGACGGAAATGGATGGTACTGGTGGGTGTGGAAGTTTGTTAGACAAGGATTGTTGGCAGTGATTGTTGGCTGGAAAATAATTAAGACTATGGAATGTTAAATAAATAAATCAATCAATAAATAAAGAGAAGTGGGCTATAAATGGAAGAAGATAATAATTGGAGGGAGGGAAATGAAACTAGCACAGTTTCTTTCTCTGCCACAAGCAAATTTTTTGGGACATTTTTGCGCCACTATTTTAACTTTATTTATTTAATTTCCCTAACCACCAGTTACCCACTATGCACCCTAACCCTATACCACATTATCTACACTGATTCCAGAAACATGCATTCACCGTAGCTGAACTGCAATCCCACATACCTTTCCTCCGGTCCTGCTTAAACTTTGGAATTACCCCTAAAGGACTTACCTTAAAAATTCCCATCTCTGGGTGCAATCCCTCCTTCCACCAGTCTCTCCTGGACTTCCAGAACCTTCAATCCTTAGCCCTTACCCAACTTGTCCTGAATCTCTACAATACTTCATGTAACCACCACTCCCAAACAGCTCATATCTCTCTTCAAAGTCCTCCACCTCTCAAACCCCTGCTTGGAGAACACACTCAGGAACATCATCCTAGAAGCCAGCTGTAAACTTGAGTTCCATGCCACATACCACCTGAAAAAACCATCCACAGTGCTAGTGTAACACCTAACAAGTGGGGTCCCTCTCCCTATCCCTCACAAACACCAACCACAACAGCACCTTCAACAAACCCCCCCTCATAGCCAACAAACCTGGCCTAGCCACCCTACTCAATCTCCAAATCCCAGCACATACCCCACACAGACCAAATCTCAACTATAACCACAGTCAAATGCCAAATATCATCAGTCCACATCAGTTCTAAACCTCTCATCCAGATCCCACTCTCCTCCAGAGACATCTGTTCTATCAAAAGGCTTAACCTTTAGCCCCACGCCTAAATTCAACCACACTGCCCTGGTTAAAGATCTCCTCTCATTCACCCAGAACCTCAACTGGAAATATCACTTCACCACCCAAACGCAGCCCCCAAATACTAGACACAGTGTTGAACCCTGTCTAGAACAGTTCCAACTGCCTTCTCAAAGGGATCCTCCTCCCCTCCCCCAAAACCATCCCTTGCAGACATTTCAGGAATTCCTCACATCCGGAGTTGCCTCCCAGTCCTTCTTGAAGAACATCCCGATAACCCCCAACATCACCCCAGCTGAATCCCAGGCCATTAAGGAGCTGAAAACAGACCGCTCTATTGTCGTCCTCCCAGCAGATAAAGGCTCCACAACTGTGGTACTTGACTCTGTGGAGTATGTGGCAGAAGGACTGCGTCAACTCTCCGATACCTCAACCTACAAAGCTGTTATCCACGATCCCATTCCTTCCATCCAGACTGAGCTGCAGAAAGGTCCCTCACAAGGCCTCACAATGGCTTCCATAGACCTACTCACTCCACCTGAGCCACATACCACTACCTTCTATCTATTACTCAAAATCCACACAGAGAACCATCCTGACCATCCCATTGTAGCAGGCTTCAAAGCCCCAACAGAACGTATCTCAGCTCTGGCAGACCAACGCCTCCAACCTATCACCCACAGACTCCCATCCTACATCAAAGACACAAACCACTTCCTAGAACGCCTCAAATCCTTTTCCACTCCCCTCCCACCTGAAACCTTTCTTGTCACCATAGATGCCACATCCCTTTACACAAACATCCCACATACCCATGGTCTCTCTGCCCTTGAACAGTACCTCTCCAAACGCCCACCCGAAGATCTTCCAAAAACCTTGTTCCTTATCACACTTACCACCTTCGTCCTCACCCATAATTACTTCACTTTTGAAGGCCAGACCTACAAACAAATCAGGGGAACGGCCATGGGAACCAGGATGGCTCCGTCCTATGCCAACCTCTTCATGGGCAGCATGGAAGAGGCTTTCCTGAAGACCCAACAGCTGCTTCCCCTGCCCTGGTATAGGTTTATAGACGACATCTTCGTGGTCTAGACTCATGGTGAAGAAAGACTCCTTAATTTCCTCCATAACCTCAACTACTTTTCGAATTTGAATTTCACCTGGTCCTTCTCCAAAACCCAAGCCACCTACCTGGATGTTGACCTTCATCTTGTTGAAGCTCATATCCACATCAAACCCACAAACAAACAACAGTACCTTCACTTTGATAGCTGCCATCCATTCCACATCAAACGCTACCTTCCCTACAGCCTAGGTATTTGTGGCAAACATATCTGCTCCAGTGACGAATCCCTCAACAATTACACCAATAACCTTACCAGTGCTTTCCTCTCCCGCAACTATCCTGCAGACCTTGTCCACAAACAGATCTCCCAAGCAATGCATTCCTCCCCATCCAACAACAATGTTCCTACCCCCAGATCACACAGAAGCATCCCCCCCGTCACCGAATATTTTCCTGGCCTCGAATACATCAACAAATTACTCCGGCAAGGATATGACTTTCTCAAGTCGAGCCCTGAAATGAGATCATCCCTTGACAATATTCTCCCCACACCACCCAGAGTTGCCTTTCGTCGCCCCCCCCCCCCCCCCCAACCTCCGTAACATCCTTGTCAAACCCTACAATATTCCCAGGCCACCTTCTCTACCCAGCGGTTCCTACCCCTGTAACCGACCCCGCTGCAAAATCTGCCCCATGCATCCCCCCACATCCACCTACTCCAGACTCACTACTGGTAAAACATACGCAATTCAAGGCAAGGCCAAATGTGAAACAACACGTCATTTATCAGCTGACATGCCTGCACTGCACAGCCTTTTACATTGGTATGACGACAACTAAACTGGATGAGCGCATGAAAGGGCACAGACAAACTGACCGTCTAGGAGATGTCCAATACCCAGTAGCGGAGCATGCCCTCCAGCATAATTCTAGGGACCTAGGAACCTGCTACATCGTGCATGCCATTTGGCTTCTCCCACCCAACACCAGTCCCTCGTAACTGCGGAGATGGGAACTTGCACTCCAACACAGCCTTTCATCCCACCATCCCCCTGGACTGAACCTATGTTAACCAACCTCACTCCCATTTACTCTTCAGTCTTCTCCTCTTCCCCTTTCCTCTTTAGCCATTCACACATCTTTTCATCCTACATAGTTGTGTTTGTCTTTATACTATATACCTCTTTACTTCTGTATGCATCCTCTTTGGTTTGAAGCTGGCACAGTACTTACAGTAGAATATCTTTGGCTTCCCTCTGACACCCATGCCTCCATCTTTGCTACCCTCCTTGTTTACCTTTCCCCTGTTGTTTCATAACCTGGGTTGTGAGTAACTGAATCCACTTTCCCTTCTTTCCCTTTTTTCCCCCTCTCTCCTCCCTGACGAAGGAACAAAGTTCTGAAACTAGGATACGTAAATTTTCAGTTCTGTTTTGTGTATCTATTGGCTGTACTGAGCTGGGGTAAGTACTGGCCAGCCCCTCTATCTCTTTGTTAGTATTTGTTTCACAAAATACAGTTATGTGTGAATGTGCTGAAACCCACCGGTTGCACTTTTCTTTTTTGAGTGAAAGTGATACTTTCTGTACCATCATTGCACAGCTTGTAATGTATCAGAGAACTGCAATAGAGGTCACAAGTAAACCTTGAAGCTTGGTCTTTTTTAATATGTATTGCCCTTTAAGACACATCAAGCACAGATGTGCCAGTAATAATTTAAAGAATGGCATAAATAACTGGTTTTCTGGGCCCAAAATTTTCCTACGTGGCTGGACCTCAAGGAGTTACAAACACAGTTGATTCCTGAACTTCAAAATTTTCAAAAAACAGGAAAGTTTCAAGAAAGATACAGAACACTTGCACATACCCTGCCAGAAAGGAAGCCATTTGTGGCACCACTGAAACCCGTCACTGCCCCATTTTGTCTTCTAAGAGATTCTTCGAGAAAAGACACAGGTGTGTCATCTTGTGGCTGATGAGATGGGTGAATGCCCAGAGCCTGTAAACACTGGAATGGCCCTGCTGGAGGAAAGGGCCCTGATGACTCAGGAGGACTGTAGTTCTCAGCAACTGAGGGCATTCCTGTAATAATAAAGTGGTGAATCATTCACAGGAACAATATATATATATATATATATATATATATATATATATATATATATATATATATATAGGGAAACATTCCACGCGGGAAAAATATATTTAAAAACAAAGATGATGTGACTTACCATACAAAAGCGCTGGCAGGTCGATAGAAACACAAACAGACACATACATACACACAAAATTCAAGCTTTCGCAACAAACTGTTGCCTCATCGGGAAAGAGGGAAGGAGAGGGAAAGACGAAAGGAAGTGGATTTTAAGGGATAGGGTAAGGAGTCATTCCAATCCCGGGAGCGGAAAGACTTACCTTAGGGGGAAAAAAGGACGGGTATACACTCGCGCACACACACACATATCCATCCGCACATATACAGACACAAGCAGACATATTTAAAGACAAAGAGTTTGGGCAGAGATGTCAGTCATGGCAGAAGTGCAGCGGCAAAGATGATGTTGAATGACAGGTGAGGTATGAGGGACGGTAACTTCAAATTAGCGGAGGTTGAGGCCTGGTGGGTAAGGGGAAGAGAGAATATACTGAAGGTCAAGTTCCCATCTCTGGAGTTCTGACAGGTTGGTGTTAGTGGGAAGTATCCAGATAACCCGGACGGTGTAACACTGTGCCAAGATGTGCTGGCCGTGCACCAAGGCATGTTTAGCCACAGGGTGATCCTCATTACCAACAAACACTGTCTGCCTGTGTCCATTCATGCGAATGGACAGTTTGTTGCTGGTCATTCCCACATAGAATGCATCACAGTGTAGGCTGGTCAGTTGGTAAATCACGTGGGTGCTTTCACATGTGGCTCTGCCTTTGATCGTGTACACCTTCCGGGTTACAGGACTGGAGTAGGTGGTGGTGGGAGGGTGCTGGGACAGGTTTTACACCGGGGGCGGTTACAAGGATAGGAGCCACAGGGTAGGGAAGGTGGTTTGGGGATTTCATAGGGATGAACTAACAGGTTACGAAGGTTAGGTGGATGGCGGAAAGACACTCTTGGTGGAGTGGGGAGGATTTCATGAAGGATGGATCACATTTCAGGGCAGGATTTGAGGAAGTCGTATCCCTGCTGGAGAGCAACATTCAGAGTCTGGTCCAGTCCCGGAAAGTATCCTGTCACAAGTGGGGCACTTTTGTGGTTCTCCTGTGGGGGATTCTGGGTTTGAGGGGATGAGGAAGTGGCTCTGGTTATTTGCGTCTGTACCGGGTCGGGAGGGTAGTTGTGGTATGCGAAAGCTGTTTTCAGGTTGTTGGTGTAATGGTTCAGGCATTCCGGACTGGAGCAGATTCATTTGCCATGAAGACCTAGGCTGTAGGGAAGGGACCGTTTGATGTGGAATGGGTGGCAGCTGTCATAATGGAGGTACTGTTGCTTGTTGGTGGGTTTGATGTGGACGGACGTGTGAAACTGGCCATTGGACAGGTGGAGGTCAACATCAAGGAAAGTGGCATGGGATTTGGAGTAGGACCAGGTGAGTCCAGATCATGAAGATGTCATCAATAAATCTGTACCAAACTTTGGGTTGGCAGGCCTGGGTAACCAAGAAGGCTTCCTCTAAGCGACCCATGAATAGGTTGGCGTACGAGGGGGCCATCCTGGTACCCATGGCTGTTCCCTTTAATTGTTCGTATGTCTGGCCTTCGAAAGTGAAGAAGTTGTGGGTCAGGATGAAGCTGGCTAAGGTGATGAGGAAAGAGGTTTTAGGTAGGGTGGCAGGTGATCGGCGTGAAAGGAAATGCTCCATCGCAGCGAGGCCCTGGACGTGCGGAATATTTGTGTATAAGGAAGTGGCATCAATGGTTACAAGGATGGTTTCCGGGGGTAACACATTGGGTAAGGATTCCAGGCGTTCGAGAAAGTGGTTGGTGTCTTTGATGAAGGATGGGAGACTGCATGTAATGGGTTGAAGGTGTTGATATACGCAGGCATAGATACGTTCTGTGAGGGCTTGGTAACCAGCTACAATGGGGCGGCCGGGATGGTTGGGTTTGTGGATTTTAGGAAGAAGGTAGAGGGTAGGGGTGCGGGGTGTCGGTGGGGTCAGGAGGTTGATGGAGTCAGGTGAAAGGTTTTGCAGGGGGCCTAAGGTTCTGAGGATTCCTTGATGCTCCGCCTGGACATTGGGAATGGGGTTACCTTGGCAAACTTTGTATGTGGTGTTGTCTGAAAGCTGACGCAGTCCCTCAGCCACATACTCCCGACGATCAAGTACCATGGTCGTGGAACCCTTGTCTGCCGGAAGAATGACGATGGATCAGTCAGCCTTCAGATCACGGATAGCCTGGGCTTCAGCAGTGGTGATGTTGGGAGTAGGATTAAGGTTTTCTAAGAAGGATTGAGATGCAAGGCTGGAAGTCAGAAATTCCTGGAAGATTTGGAGGGGGTGATTTTGAGGAAGAGGAGGTGGGTCCCACTGCGACGGAGGACGGAACTGTTCCAGGCAGGGTTCAATTTGGATGGTGTCTTGGGGAGTTGGATCATTAGGAGTAGGATTAGGATCATTTTTCTTCGTGGCAAAGCGATATTTCCAGCAGAGAGTAAGAGTGTAGGACAGTAAATCTTTGACGAGGGCTGTTTGGTTGAATCTGGGAGTGGGGCTGAAGGTGAGGCCTTTGGATAGCACAGAGGTTTCGGATTGGGAGAGAGGTTTGGAGGAAAGGTTAACTACTGAATGAGGGTGTTGTGGTTCCAGATTGTGTTGATTGGAATTTTGAGGTTTTGGAGGGAGTGGAGCTGGAAGTGGGAGATTGAGTAGATGGGAGAGACTGGGTTTGTGTGCATTGAGAGGAGGTTGAGGTTTGCTGGAAAGGTTGTGAAGGGTGAGTGAGTTGCCTTTCCGGAGGTGGGAAACCAGGAGATTGGATAGTTTTTTGAGGTGGAGGGTGTCATGCTGTTCTAATTTACGGTTGGCCTGTAGGAGGATGCTCTGAACAGCCGGTGTGGATGTGAGAGAGGAAAGATTAAGGACTTTTATTAAGGATAGGAGTTGACGGGTGTGTTCACTGGCTGAGTTGATGTGTAGGTGAAGGATTAGGTGGGTGAGGGCAATGGATTGTTCAGTTTGGAACTAGTATAGGGACTGATGGAAAGAAGGGTTGCAGCCAGAGATGGGAACTTTAAGTGTGAGGTCTTTGGGGGTAATGCCAAATGTCAGACAAGCCTGAGAAAATACACTCCTGGAAATTGAAATAAGAACACCGTGAATTCATTGTCCCAGGAAGGGGAAACTTTATTGACACATTCCTGGGGTCAGATACATCACATGATCACACTGACAGAACCACAGGCACATAGACACAGGCAACAGAGCATGCACAATGTCGGCACTAGTACAGTGTATATCCACCTTTCGCAGCAATGCAGGCTGCTATTCTCCCATGGAGGCGATCGTAGAGATGCTGGATGTAGTCCTGTGGAACGGCTTGCCATGCCATTTCCACCTGGCGCCTCAGTTGGACCAGCGTTCGTGCTGGACGTGCAGACCGCGTGAGACGACGCTTCATCCAGTCCCAAACATGCTCAATGGGGGACAGATCCGGAGATCTTGCTGGCCAGGGTAGTTGACTTACACCTTCTAGAGCACGTTGGGTGGCACGGGATACATGCGGACGTGCATTGTCCTGTTGGAACAGCAAGTTCCCTTGCCGGTCTAGGAATGGTAGAATGATGGGTTCGATGACGGTTTGGATGTACCGTGCACTATTCAGTGTCCCCTCGACGATCACCAGTGGTGTACGGCCAGTGTAGGAGATCGCTCCCCACACCATGATGCCGGGTGTTGGCCCTGTGTGCCTCGGTCGTATGCAGTCCTGATTGTGGCGCTCACCTGCACGGCGCCAAACACGCATACGACCATCATTGGCACCAAGGCAGAAGCGACTCTCATCGCTGAAGACGACACGTCTCCATTCGTCCCTCCATTCACGCCTGTCGCGACACCACTGGAGGCGGGCTGCACGATGTTGGGGCGTGGGCGGAAGACGGCCTAACGGTGTGCGGGACCGTAGCCCAGCTTCATGGAGACGGTTGCGAATGGTCCTCGCCGATACCCCAGGAGCAACAGTGTCCCTAATTTGCTGGGAAGTGGCGGTGCGGTCCCCTACGGCACTGCGTAGGATCCTACGGTCTTGGCGTGCATCCGTGCGTCGCTGCGGTCCGGTCCCAGGTCGACGGGCACGTGCACCTTCCGGCGACCACTGGCGACAACATCGATGTACTGTGGAGACCTCACGCCCCACGTGTTGAGCAATTCGGCGGTACGTCCACCCGGCCTCCCACATGCCCACTATACGCCCTCGCTCAAAGTCTGTCAACTGCACATACGGTTCACGTCTACGCTGTCGCGGCATGCTACCAGTGTTAAAGACTGCGATGGAGCTCCGTATGCCACGGCAAACTGCCTGACACTGACGGCGGCGGTGCACAAATGCTGCGCAGCTAGCGCCATTCGACGGCCAACACCGGGGTTCCTGGTGTGTCCGCTGTGCCGTGCGTGTGATCATTGCTTGTACAGCCCTCTCGCAGTGTCCGGAGCAAGTATGGTGGGTCTGACACACCGGTGTCAATGTGTTCTTTTTTCCATTTCCAGGAGTGTAGAATATGGGAGCGTAATGTGGCTAGGGCGAAGGCATGTTTGGGGAGGGAATGTAAATAAAACTTAATGGGGTCGTTGTGGGGGTGTTGTGAGGGTGACATGGTATTAGAAGGTGGAAAGTGTAACATGAGGCTGAAATGAAAATGAAAATAAAAATATATGGGGAGGGTAAAGGTGGACTGGAAAGTAACTGGAGATCTGGTGTGAAAAAAGGCGAAAAGGTGTTGGTTACAGCTGGGCTATGTTGGACTGCACCCTCCCACCACCACCTACTCCAGTCCTGTAACCCGGAAGCGATCAAAGGCAGAGCCACATGTGAAAGCGCCCACGTAATTTTCCAACTGACCTGCCTACACTGTGATGCATTCTATGTGGGAATGACCAGCAACAAACTGTCCATTCGCATGAATGGACACAGGCAGACAGTGTTTGTTGGTAATGAGGATCACCCTGTGGCTAAACATGCCTTGGTGCACGGCCAGCACATCTTGGCACAGTGTTACACCGTCCGGGTTATCTGGATACTTCCCACTAACACCAACCTGTCAGAACTCCAGAGATGGGAACTTGACCTTCAGTATATTCTCTCTTCCCCTTACCCACCAGGCCTCAACCTCCGCTAATTTGAAGTTACCGTCCCTCATACCTCACCTGTCATTCAACATCATCTTTGCCGCTGCACTTCTGCCATGACTGACATCTCTGCCCAAACTCTTTGTCTTTAAATATGTCTGCTTGTGTCTGTATATGTGTGTGTGTGCGCGAGTGTATACCCGTCCTTTTTTCCCCCTAAGGTAAGTCTTTCCGCTCCCGGGATTGGAATGACTCCTTACCCTATCCCTTAAAATCCACTTCCTTTCGTCTTTCCCCTCCTTTCCTCTTTCCTGATGAGGCAACAGTTTGTTGCGAAAGCTTGAATTTTGTGTGTATGTTTGTGTTCGTTTGTGTGTCTGTCGACCTGCCAGCACTTTCATTTGGTAAGTCACATCATCTTTGTTTTTAGATATATTTTTCCTATGTGGAATGTTTCCCTCTATTATATATATATATATATAAAGTACTATTAGTATGATAATGGTGCCACTATCCTATTTTGGGTCACTGGTACTGAGTGTTTTCTTCACAAATACTAAAATAGAGAGTTACTATACATTTATAAAAGCTATCTACTTTTACTGCATAAAGTCTGTCTTAGTATAAACTGCAGTCAATATGCATCCTAACAACCCAGATGAAACTCATCATACAACAGTATATGATAAAATTTAAATAAACAGTCCTTTGTTATAGGAAAAGTAATGCAAATATATTCCTCCAAAGTTGATACCAAGAAACAATCATATCACTGTATTTCCCCTTGGGAACAACCACTGCAAAAATCAGTGTCAAAATTCTCTGTTTCCATAATGTTATGTTGGAGAGAGGGAATTTCAAGTCTCACTTCATTATGCAATTTCAATAGGCTTAAATTTCGCAACAGAATAATCAGGAAACCATTTTTCAAACTGATTTTGTGTGATAGAAAGCTAAGTGCACTAAATTCTGCCACTGGTGTAAACTTCTGAAAATACACCTGTCAGTGAATTGAAAACATTAATGTCGTCTAATGGTTCTTTGGTGTACTTTGAAACTAACAGCATCATCTATCAGTTCACTTGCATATTATACCCTGAGGATCATGTTGTTGTGGTAAACATCTGAAATACTATGCTGGGTAGATGATTTTAGATAAAAATTTCATTTATGATATCTTTTCTTACATGTTCCAATTCTGATTAAATAAAACCTGTATGTTGCCCCAACATATGCTCAAGTTACCTATGAAAACCCTACAAAAATTCATCTAGTAGGTATGGAGATCAGCATGTTGAAACAGATAGATATGGCAGTTTTAGATAAAACTTTAAATTACAATACCTTTTTTTCCCCATGATCAGATTTTGATGAAATAAAGCCTATATGCTACCCCAAGCTATGCTCAAGTTACATGTGAAAACTCCATTAAAATTTGCCTAGTGGTTTTGGAAATTAGCATATTTAAACATACAGACTTGACAGTTTCACAGTTTTGTTAATAGGATACATAATATCTTGTTGAACAGCTTATCTATCTAGAATTTTAGGTCCTATATACATCTGTCTTCGAAAAGCTAAATGGATATCCTGAGATCATGGCTGCCACAGGTTGCACCTACCACTGCAAGACACAACAAAAAAGTGAACACATGGATAGTTACACAACAAATCTAACTCACAATCCAGTGGAGCACCATCACTTTCAAAGATTCTAAATTCCAGTGACAACTAACATGATGCTCTACTATGCCTGGCTATGATATTGTGCTCTCTTTGGTTATTTATTGAACGGTCTACTTATCTACTGACTGGACACTGGTAAGACTACAGACTTTCTTGGTGGATATTTAGGGTGGTTTTCTATCATGTTTATATGGTCATAACCCCACAGCATGGGCTGGTTTTGTGTCTTGTGAAGAACAGTGCAATAAATAACTTCTGATTAAAGAAACACCAGGAGTTACTCAACCCAAAGAGGCAAAGTCTACAAAGAAATTGTTATTATCTGCGAAGTGAGTGCAAGAACTGCAGCACTTTTAAAAAGGTCTTTGCATAATGTGCGTTTACCTACCCTTTCTGCTTGTTTCCCCTGAATAAATACTTTATGTACTTTGGCTGCACTGGATGGCAAAAATGTGTAAAATAAGGCAATACTCAATGAGTTAACACAACGAGAGCTATTTCTAAGAGCAAAACATCCTGAAATCAACTTCTTGATTAGTTTACCTATTAGGTGACACAATTTCAACGTTCTATTCAGTTAGATCTCCACAGTGTTTCACATAGTCTACTGCTGGTGCTAGCAGGTCAGTTTTGCTTCTCTGAAACTGTGGAATTTGGATGAAATTCAGACTTGAACAGTTTGCTGTGAACCAGTTGTAGGTCTGTTAAGCTGTGTCTGGTAAGGCTGAGTTCATATCCTTGATTAGTATGCTTGCGCCATCAACAACCATTAAAGTTTTCAAATCGTACTTTAGTATTATTTTATGTAGGATAAGAATAAGAGTCAATCCAGTATTGATCCCTGTAGGGCCCCACATGTTCTGTTCCCCCATCCTGAGGTTAGTTTATTGTCTGTGACTCAGTCTGTAAATGTGTCCTTATGAAGGTGAAAATGGCCTCATATTCACGAACCCATCTGAGTTATTCCAGTGCTAGACAGTCATGTAAACTCTTTCCTAAAATACTAAAAGTGCTACCACTACTATGCATATATATTATGGATACAGTAAAGTATATTAAAAAGTGTAGTTGGCACTGATAGTAGAATGAGACAAAATTGTGACACATACAATCACAATACAAGGTTAAAAATAAACTTACACGTAATCCCAGGCAATAGAAGTTGGAGTCAGAAAGGAAAATGTTATATGGGAATAAAACCATGTTGCTACACAAATTAAAATGGATCTTAGGTATAAATCTGTTTGGAAGATCTGTTAGAGAATGCCTATATTATCACTGCTTCTGCTCGATAAGTGAATACATGAAATTTCAAAATAAGTAATTTCAAACAATGGAAACTACAGATTGGAATATCAACAATGTGGGAGAAGATAGATTGTTACTTACTGTAAAGATGATACTTTAAGTTGCAGACAGGTACAATTAAAAGAAAGTTACACATAAGATTTCGGCCACAGCCTTCAAGAAAAAACACACCATTCATTCATACAAATAAACACACCTCACACGTGCACATGACCACCAACTCTGGCAGCTTAGTCCAGGATTCTGGTCCGAGCTGCTGGAGCCGGTAGTGCTGTTTGTATGAGGTGCACTTGCTTGTGTGAATGAATGGTGTGTGTTTCTTGTTCTATTTCTCATGAAGGCTGTGGCTGAAAGCTTATGTGTAAGTGTCTAGAAATTGTGCCTGGCTGCAACTTAACATGTCATCTTTATGGGAAGTAGCAATCTGTCTTGTCCTACAATGTTAATAAATACGATATTTTTTGTGTAAAAATTTGATCCAAGTCAAGTCAAATATGATCCGAGACATTGTAATGTGAATGATCAGACATGCTAAATAAGGTAAAACTTAATCCATGCAAGTGAATACCATTAATGCCATAACACAATACAGGAGAGTATCAAAAAGAATCCTCCAATTTTTTAAAAAATCATAACTATTTTGCTATCTGAGATTTATGAATGAGCAATGTACTGTCGGAAAGAGGAATCTCTTGAGTTTCCATGGTTACCACTAGGTAGCAGCAGTGTGGGCTCACTTCAGTTCTAGTGAAAATGGTGTCGGGACAACAGAAAATGTTTCGTGTTCTACATTTTGTGCAGTGTGGGTAATTAATAACTGCTCCGAATGACTTTCATATTTGGTCTGGTATGGATCCTCCTACACGCAGAGCGTTAGATGATGGCATGAACAATTCTGAGAAACAGGCTGTTTGTGTAAACGTAAATTGTCGCACCGTCCCCAAGTGTCGGACACCGACATCCAATGCATCCACCACAGTTTCATAAGAAGACCACAGAAATCTGTTTGCCGTGCAGCTTGACAGCTCAACATGCCCTCGATGTCTGTCTTGAGTGTGTTGCATTGACGTTTACACATGAAACTATGCTAAATTCAGCTACTGCAAGCTCTTTGTGAAGGTGACAAACACTAATGTGTAGAGTTCTGTAATTTCGTTCTTGGCAAGATGGAGGATAACAGTTTTCTGCCACGCTTAGTGTTTATGATTGATAACTTTTTTCCTCACAGTTGGACAGTGATTCAAATGGCTTCATTTACCAACAGGATGGGGCACACCCACACTGACATCTGGAAGTGCGGGAACTTTTAAATCAAAGGATTACTGAACAACAGATTGGCCACACTGGACCAAGTGATACAGCCTTACATTACAGGCCTCCAAGGTCACCAGACCTGACTTGTGTGATTATTTCTTGTGGGGGTTTATAAAAGACTCTGTTTATGTGTCTCTGCTACCAACAACAATGAGTGAACTGAGACTTCGCATAACAGTAGCTGTGGAAGCTGTAACTCAAAACATGGTCACTGCAGTGTGGAAACAATTTGAATACCGCATTCACATATGCAGTGCTTTTCAAGGGGTATATATTTAACATCTATGAAGAGGTATTAAAAAGAAACTTTTTGAGTTTCCCGTTCATCGAAAAACAAAATTCATTGCATACATTTATTAGTTTCAGAAATTTAGATGTGCCAAATTGGATGATTGTTTTTGATACACCCTATACTTTCTCCAAGTAGAATTTTGTGATCCATACAATCCAAGGCTTTGGCAGGATCACAAAATATACCAGTAGGATAATTTTCCTTCACAGTTCTGCCAGAACTTCCTTTATGAGAGCTTTTATTTCCTTTACAGCATGGAATTATTTATCAAAAGCAAACTGAGAAGCATTTAACAAGCTCTGCTCAGATAAATAAGTCAGTATTCAAATACAGGACACTTTCTCAAAAAGTTTTCAAATAACTGGAAGAAGTGTAATGGGTGTGTAGTTAGAGGTAATTTGCTCACATCCAGGTTTATAGGAAGTGGTATTACAATATATCTGAGTCTGTGAGAAAATATGTCCTTATCCATTTATAGATTACAAAAATATCTTAAGAATTGCCCATCACTTCACTGGTCTTGTTTTGGGCTACTGGGTGTTCATCTGTATTGATACTGTTGTCCTTATCCTTGTACCAAGAAATAAATGTCCTTGGAATGGAAAAAGAATTACTGAAAATGAAAAAATGAAAAGATACCCATAAAGTACAAATCAAGTTCATTTAAAGTCACACCAAATGAAGTGCAAAATTACATATGAGCAGACAAATAACACTGATGCAGTATAATCATTAACAGAAAACTAAAATAACAAGTAAATATATAAGATTGGCAAGCAGCTAAAAATCAGAACACGTGAACATTTTTTAACAAATAAAAACCCAACAATTTGACATTTAAATCAATTTTGACAGCACTTAAATGTTTTAAATTTCTGTCCTATTTTATCATATAACTCAACATTTTGCTTAATTATAGATTTCTATGTCTGCTGCAATATTAAGGTAATTTAGGGAACAGTTCATAATGCTTCCCCCATCCCAACACATTTTTCATAACTGACACACACACATTATTTCACATTCAGATTTGTTGGCTTTAAAATTTTGCAACCAAATTCCAAGTAAACTACAATCTGGCAGTCATTTCAACCAAGATTTCAAGGGGAGACATTACCACACTCTAACCACAACTTCATAGTACAGGTTTTAAAAGTACATTTACATCTACATACAAACTCCACAAGCCACAGTATAACGAATAGCAAAGAGTATCTTGCACCACTAATACTCATTCCCTTTCCTCTCCCACTCACAAATGGAGCTAGGGAAAAACGAATATCTATATACCTCTACGCAAGCCCTAAATTCTCTTATGCTGCCTTAGCAGTCATTATGCAATATGTACACTGGTGGCAGTAGAATTTCTCTGCAGCCAGCTGCTGCAAATGCTAGTTCAATAATTTTTTGTGAAAACAATGTTGTCTTCACTATAGGGATTTCCATTTGAGTTGCCAGAGCATGCAATTGCTAGTTCAATAGTGTTCTGTGAAAACAATGTCGTCTTCACTATAGGGATTTCCATTTGAGTTGCCAGAGCATTTCTGTAACACTGAAACATTGATCGAATCTACCAATAACAAATCTAGCAGCAAACCCCTGAATTGCTTTGGAGCTATCGTTTAATTCGATTGGTGGGGATCCTAAAAACTAAAGCAGTATTCAAGAATTGGGCACACAAGTGTTCAACATGCTGCCTCTTTCATAGATGAGCTATACTTTTCTAGCAATATTATTAAAAGGAAAATTGCTACTCAGCATATAGCGGAGAGGCTGAGTAATATTGTTATATTCCATCCTGGATTTTCCACTACACTTTTCTAGAATTTTCTCAATAACAGAAGTAGACCATTCACTTTCCCTGCTACGTTCCTTACACGGGCATTCCATTTCATATTGTTTTGCAATGTTATGCCTAGATATTCAAGTACCATGGCTGAGTCAATCAGCACATCACTAACACTGCATTTGAACTCTACAGGATTGTTTTTCCTATTCACCTGAATTAACTTAAATTTTTTATGTTTAAAGCAAGCTGCCATTCCCTACACCAAATAAAAATCCTGTCTAAGTCATCCTGTATCCTCCTACGATCACTCAACGACAACACTTTCCAGTACACTAGCATCATCAGCATCCACAGACTGCTTCTGATAGTAGTCAGAGTTTTCAAGTACAGAGAGGAGAAGAGCAGTCCCATTCTACTGTTGAAGTCTTCAAGCCAGCCACCTATCTAAGAGCCTATTCCATATGCTCGGATATTTGTTAGCAGTCACAATGGGCACTGTATCATATGCATTCTGGAAATTTAAGAATACGAAATCTCCCTGTTGCCCTTTATTCAAGGTTTACAAGATATTGTGTGAGAAAAGGACAAACTGAGTTTTGCATGAGCGACGCTTTCCAAATCCATACTGATTTGTGGACAGAAGTTTTACAGTCTCAGAATTCAGAATATGCTTGAGAATTCTGTAGCAAACTGACTTTCAGGACACCGGTATGCAGTTTGTAAGCCCATTCCTTCACCCTTCTTACATAAAGGAGACACCCACACTTTTTTCCAGTCACTTGAGACTTGGAACCAGGTGAGAGATTTTGCAATCAAAGTAAGGTGCCAGTGCTGAAGAGTAATCTCTATAAAACCAAACTGGGATTCCATGCAAGCTAATGACTGGTGTTTTTCAACTTTTCCCATTGCTTCTCAATGCCACGGCTTTTGACATCAGACTAGTCAAATAAATGACTGAAGAGAAGCCTTTGATCCACTTAGTGATTCTATGTAGGATCAGATTTTTCTTGGGTTCTCAACAAGATCTTTCACTAACTTACGGCAGAAAAATTTGTTATATGCTTCATGCATCGATTTTTTTACAGGCACACAGGCGTCGATTTTTTTACAGGCATATAGGCGTCTACAAACTTTTGCCTATCAACATTTCTGCATTCTTTTTGAACCAAAGTACAACAATATCTGTTTCCTCAACTTTTTCAATTTTTGTTGTTCAACTGCAGCGAGTCTTTTTCATTTTTAATCATCACAAACTTTTCAAGAGCATCATTTACAACTTTCCCCACAACATTAAACTTTAAACTTTCCCCATAATTCCTCTATGTCCAGCATACTGAAACTAAAAACGTCCACTCAGGATGCTAACAAGAGCTTAACTGCTCTTTCCGGAATAAAAAACTCTTCTAGTCATCTTGATGGATTTACAAAATTTAGGAACCATGATTATTATAATGACATAATGATCGCTAATTCCCATCTCTACACAGACATTCTGAAGAGGTCAGGCCTGTTTGTAGCTATGAGGTCTTCAATATTTCCACTGTGTGTGTGTGTTGTTGAACTAGTTGCTCAAGACCGTTTATCTATACCACCTACAATGACTCCACAGCTGTCCCACTCTATACTAAGTAAAATCTTTCTATAGCCAAGATTGCATAAATGCTTCCTTATTTTCGACAACTGGTATCAACAGACTTTGCTGTCATCTTCAAGACTTCAAAATTTACTGTTACAAACTGTGTCCATTGTGAGCTGCAATCACATGGCAAGTTGGCATATTAATGGATAACATATAGCACATTATGCAAAGGTTTGTTAGAAATAAAACATATGGCCATTTCTATATATGTAGCATTTACAGATGATTGTGTTAAATCTTAAAAACACAATATACAGTAAAATGTACAATAGAACATCTGTTTACTTTATCTTGACGTGTTCCATTCATTGATGATCCACCTTAGATAGTGTATATACCATATACACCATCTAAGGTGGATCACCAATGAATGGAACATGTCAAGCTAATGTAAACGGATGTGCTACTGTACATTTTACTGTAAACTGTGACTGTTAAGACTTAACAATCATCTGCGAACACTACATACAATGATGGGCCAAAACGTTTTGACTATTGCCCATCGTGAGACAAGGGTGGATTAAAAGGAGGGGGGAGGGGGGGCGTTAAGAAGGAGGGATTCTAAATTCAGTTTATTTGCTTTTAATTTGCTTATCAACTCTGTGTTAATGAATGGCTTATGAGCTTGTTGCTGTGTGTTAACAATTATATAAAAGAAGCTACTCAGAAAAAGGTTGTGAATGCTGCACATTTCAAGAAATTTAAAACTTTTTATGTCTAAAATACAACACATTTTTGCAATTACTTGATATTTTAAAGAATCAAAAGAGCTTAAAACTGTGTGTTTTGAAGGATTTTTTTCCCTTAACTTTTGAAGAGTGGACCTGTAGATCATCTTTCACCTCCAGGCAACCGCCCCCATCCACAAAACTTCATTAATCTGCCCTTGCCATGAGACTGAAATCCTTCTCATACTGTGGCAGTTGTGTGATACGGTAAGGAAAGAACACAAGCGGAACAGAGATATGTGAGTAGTCATTATAGTGAAGATACTGACTGAAAATTCAGAAATACGCTTTTGTAAGTGATTTTGACAAAAGTCAGATTGTTATGGTCCTAAGCCTGGGAACCAGAACCTCTGAAATGGTGAAAGTGGTCAGCTGTTCACATACTACTGTCTTAAGCATCTGAAGAAGCTGACTGAAGGATGATGAAATAACAAATAGTCCATATGGTATTGGACCTCCATGTCTCATCACGAAGTGTGGAGACTGGAGGATTGCCATTGTGTAAAGTAGGATAGGCAGCGATATGTGGCATATCCGATGACAGAATACAATGCTGGTGCAGGCAAATGTCTCTCAGAGCGCAGCGTTCGAAGGCCACTGTCGAACATGGAGCTCCACAGCACACGACCGATACTCATTCCGGTGTTGACCCAACATCATCATCAATTATGACTGCAGTGCATGGGGCTTTCACTGTGGATCAGTATACATGGGTTGCCTGGTCAAACAAATCACATTTCTTGTTACACCAGTTTGATGGTTTTGTTCTTACACGCTGTTACCGGGGCAGATTGCTGCCTGAAACATGCACTGCGCCACAGATGCATGGTGTTGAAAGCAGAATTATGCAATGGGGTATGTTGAGTTGGGCTTCCATGGAACCTGTGGTAGTAATGGTAGTAACTGAAGGCATCATGACAGCTGTGGACTACATGAACATTATTGAGGACCAACTGCATCAGTTTATGCTTGATGTGTTCCCCTATGACAATGACATCTTCCAACAGGATAATGTCCATGTCACAAGTCAGAATCATGCTGCAGCAGTTTGATGAGCACGGTAGTGAACTCACACTGATGTCTTTGCCAGCAAGTGCCCCTGATCTGTACCTATTGGAAGACATATCGGGCATCAGCTGTGTACATACAAACCACCGGCCCATAATTTACAGTAACTGCCTGATCTGAACACTGACATATGGTGTCGCATGCCTCTGGAAACCAACCAAGGACTTGTTGTATCCATGTCAAGCAAAACTGCTATTGTGGTCTGCTTGAAAAGTAGATCTACATTCTATTAAGCATAATGTTTTGGCTCACCATTGTATATGATTGTTCAAATGGTTCAAATGGCTCTGAGCACTATGGGACTTAACATCTGAGGTCATCAGTCCCCTAGAATTTAGAGCTACTTAAACCTAACTAACCTAAGGACATCACACACATCCATGCCCGAGGCAGGATTCGAACCTGTGACCGTAGCGGTCAAGCGGTTCCAGACTGAAATGCCTAGAACCGCTCGGCCACACGGCCGGCTATATGATTGTAAACCTTTGCATAATGTGCTACATTTTATCCACTAATATGACAACTTGGCACGTGGTTCCAACTCACAATGAACACATTTTGTAATAATAATTTCTGAAGGCAAGAAAATGACAGCAAAGTCTGTTGATACCCGTTGTCGAAAATAAAGACATATATATGTGACCTTGGCTATAGAAAGCTTTATACCAAGTAAAGCAGATTGTTCCTCTAATTTCTCACCATGAGAAAATTCAAATTTATACTCAGTAAGCTAAAGTCACCTCCAATTAATATTGCATTATCAGGGTACTTCCTTAGTGCTGCATATTGAGCATAAGGTTTCTTTGAATGATCCCAGAACTGTTATGGCAGAATTGGGTGACTGCTAGAAACATCTAATAATTAACTTGAGTTCAAATGCACCAGTTATTTGCATCAAATTTTGCAGTCAAGACTCAATTTTGACCTCAGTAGACATAATATTTTTGTTATTTGCAATGTGCATCCCACCTCCTGTTGTGTCCAACCTGTCTTTTTGAGTTACATTCCACACTTCATTAAACATTTTGGAGCTTTCTACTTCAGGTTTCATCCAGCTCTTTGTTCCGAATATAATCTGTGAGTGATAGCTTCCCTGGAGTGCAGTAAATTTGCAGATTTTGAAACAAATGCTTTGGCAATTTACTGTTTAAGTTTTCACATTCGAAGTGCCTTACTTTGTATGTGATATGATTTCACTCTCTGCATGACTTGTGTTCTATCATTAGAGGACCTCAAACTATAACCTAGCCTATTTAAAATAATAATAATAATAATAATAATAACAACAATTTATGCACTCCACTAGTACTCTGTTATCCAAGTAGCTACTTTCTTATGTAGTGCACCCCAACATACCAAGGAGAATCCTACAATACTCCTCCCTATAACATAGGACCACAAGTCTGCTGGTGGGTATTATATTGCAAATTACATGCCTTCCTTGGATCCTGCAAGCTAAGTCAGCAGTCTTCAGCAATTCCACCAGCTATCTGTATGAATTAAGGAATTCATCAGAACCTAAGTGACAGGCATCATTTATTCCAGTATGAGCCACAACATGCAGACAATGCATCCTTGATAGCCACCACAGATGGAGTCTCCTCCATATTTTGGATGAGGCCCCATCAGCAGACTTCATTCAAGTCCTGGATACTGTTTGCCTAATGGGATCTACAATGTACTTAACATTGGAACTCCCAATAGCAAACAAACCACCCCTTCCCTACTGTGCGCTTGGTCAGACCCTGCTGAAAGAGTGACCTCTTATCTACTAACAGGGTGAATGAGTGAGGGCACATGGCCGGTCACCACATTCATTCTCCAACTTGAGCAACATGGGGCATAGTCCATACCAGTTCAGGGAGGCTGGGAAAGAAACCTTACCTTCATAGTCTCGTATGTTAAAATTAAGGACCAAGTAAGGAACACGTATTTTTTTGTGTTTTGTCCAAAAAAATTTCTGAGATACAGCGCTTCAAAGATGACACTGCGCATACCATTTTGAAGATGCGAATTTTGGAAAAAAATTTAAAATGCTCTATCTCTGGAACAGTTCTAGATATTTTGTTGGAGTTTTTTTATTTGAAAGATAACTGCTTTATGATGACAAAGAAATCCTCCATTTGGACTTATCTGTCAAAGTTCTTTTTCTATAGCATTCTGAACTTATTTTATAATTTACGGAAAAAATTTTTTTTCAAAAATGTCAATCCATAAAATTTTGATTTTTTCTGTTGATTAGTACCATATAGTTCTACATTCCCTGAAAGGAGAGCTTCCACTTTTACGATGAACAGGTTTTACAAACAACTGAAATTTTTGTCATACATAAAACCTGTTTTATTACCACATTATCACATAACAGGCTCATAAAAATCAAAACCTAGCCTTATTTAACATAATTTTAGTTTTGAAAGATGAGTAAGAGACTCACTTTTTCAAGCATTTTAAATGGTTCCAAATGTATGTGGAAGGCCATAGACTTAAATGTTTCAATTTACACAACTTCTGTGAACTCTGTTTTGTACTGAAATTAGCCAGTCAATGAACTAAAAATGTGTTCCACTGCTTCAGTATCTTCCTTTGATATAGAGTGATGCCTTCCTGTTGAACCAATAGGAACTGGAGCACTTCAAAACATTGTGAACAAGAAGTGAGCACTGATGGCATTGTTGCTGTCCTTCAACTGGAAATCTATATCCAGCAGCTGGTCCATATGTCAGCATAAAGTTCACTACAATTTAATTTCACTCATAACTGGTGTCTATAATCTCTACAATCCTCCAGTCACAGTCATACACACATGCCACAACATCCTCCTTCTCAGGTTGTGAATCTGAATATTATCCTGCTGTTTCTGAGGTGTTGGCTGAAGAACAAAATTTCTTCTTTCTTGCTCTGAAAGTATGAGCAATATGAGTTCGCCCATCACTTTGAGTCCAAAAATGTATTTTGTGAAGTCCTTTCACAGGAGTAATTTTTTTGGACCATTCTTCTTTTTTCTGCTCATGGAATTCTTCGATTTCCTCTTTGGACAAAAGAATGAGGGCTGTGGATGTGTAAGATTTCACGACTCTCGTAAAATCCTCAGCATTCTGAATCACAGCTGTATTTGGCCTGGAAAGCTTATGTTTTGTAGCAAGGTGCTTCATTAGGCTTCCTAAACCATCACAAGCACCTTCCCATAACCAGGTAACGATTTTTAAAATGACTAGGAACACCATCAGAAATAATCGTGATCTTTCCTGCCCGTCTTCAGTTGAAGAATTTTGTGCATTGCTAGCAAATCATGTGCATCACTTATAACTGCAACACTTGTAGTCTTGTTTAGAAAATATGACACTCCTGTGAAAATTGAAACCTGGTCATTACTCCAATGATACCTTTGAACTTCTTGTGGGAGAATTACAGACCAGTTCTCAGCGAAATCACAGTGAAGCACTAAACATAGTTCCTCAGCCTGTACACACCCTTTCACTTCTGCAATGTATTGTTGTTGCAATTTCTTCAGATGCTGGTGGGTTACTGCTGTCACTGACCATTTACCAAGTTCGTCAATGAAACTTTCCCATATGTAATTCCTGCAGAGTTATCTGCTACGTCTTCCAGGCCCTTTCACTTCTGCAATGTATTGTTGTTGCTGTCACTGACCATTTACCAAGTTCGTCAATGAAACTTTCCCATATGTAATTCTGCAGAGTTATCTGCTACGTCTTCCAGGCCATGTGTCTGTAAAGACAGTCCTCCCTTTCCAGGACAGACACCACTTTCTTGAAATAAACAAGTATCTCGCTTTACGTTACAGACTACTAATGACTTCACATGCCCAACCAAGGTGTCATATGTCATGTGCTCCAGTAAGTTCTTCAAATTTACCACACAAAGGTCAAAATTCGCATAAACAGATTCTCTAGGTGGGTGTCAAACCACCCTCTTAGGTCATATAGCATAAAAACTTTGATCTTCCAATATGTTAAGTTGTATAGTTGCTCTTATAAATTGCAAAAGTTTCTTTAATACTGCGAGTCATGTACCTCTTCACTTTCACTACTTTTTGACCTTCAACTGTTACAGTTATAGTGTCTTTTTTGTTGGCACTCTGACGAAAACAGTCCCATTTATCTTCCAGACAAAATGACTGCACTATTTGAACCTCTACAGGATGACTATAATAGGGATCTGGTCTTCCAAAGACTCCTTTTACAAACTCCGCATTTCTTGATTTGTACCACGTACTTTGATAATGATGGAATGTGGTTCAAAATCGTTTTCTTTGAAAATGTCTCTAGAATAATAGTTAAAACTTGCATCTTTTCACTATAGGATGCATAATATTCAATACCTGAATTGGTATTTGTGAAAAATTTGTGGCAAGAGGTACAAGAGTGCTTTGGTTAATTTTCTTCTGAAGATGGAATTTCTACTTTGAAGAGTGTGGTCAGTTTTTCTGTAGTGTATTTCTCTGCACTTTCTTGAAGCATAGAGCTTATGACTCAACTTCACTGACCACTGTTTCTTAACAGGGCTAACATCTACCTCTGAAGTTGATTGATTCAGGGTATTTAATTCTTCCTCTATTGATGCAAAATCTGCATTGTTTTATTTCTAACAAACCTTTGCACCATGGGAGGCTTCACCTTGTTCAGGTACTATCATTGTCATTATTCTGTCGAAACACTTAAAACACAAAAAGTCGTCACTGGACACATCTTCACTTTGAAACAGAGTCCTCAAATGAGAACACTTATTCCCAACTTGAACAGCCTGGTTTTTTTATATATAAATAGTCAGCACACTTCACTCTTCTGTGGCCCCAGTTAGAAGACATTTCAAACAGTTCTTTTCACAAAACACACTGCAGCTGTGTCAACTAGAAAATTTCTCACGAAAACACAGAACTCACTGGATGGTCTCAGATTTCTTAGAAGTCTCAGTAAACAAATTAGCACTGGACAATTAAAATGCAGAAACCTGCAACGAACAACCATGACAAAGAAACTGACAAGAAACTACAATAATGTGTAAGAAATATCTGTAACAATGAAAGTGAAAAGACAACAGAAATAAACATTGTAACAAAGAAATTAGTGAGAAACAACTTCAGTGAGACATACATTACCCTTGAAAGTTAAAAAAATGATTTTTAAAATAAAACCTGCCCAACTTAAAAAAACTCTCCTTTACAGAGAATTTAGTACTACATGGTACTAATCAACAGAAAAAATCTAACTTTTCTATATTGGCATTTTTTGGAAAAAAAAAAAAATCAGGAAATTTTTAAAAAAATTCAAAAGGTGACAGTAAAAGAACTTTGACAGTTTTCTTACTTACTCGTGAAGTTTAACATATGCTAACTAAATTCAATAACATCCGAGATTATGAAGGTAACTCCCTCCCTAAAGTGATACAGATTATGCCATCAACAGTTCACAAACTGTCATTCGCCCTGAGGTTAGTGCAGTCACCCAACATTAGTTACACAGGAAGTTTCCCCAACACCAGAGCCCATGGGCAAAACAAGTGACACATGAGGTATCTCAGGTGACGTTCAAGTTAACTGCCTCTAAAGTCCAAGCCAGCAGCCTCCAGTCAGTTGACCACATCCAACAGTCACTATCTTTCTTCTTTTTAATTAGATCCAACCACAATTCAGCATTTATCTGTCAAGAATCCTTTGAAAAACCTTATGTTAAAACTTTGTTTCAGAAGTCAGTACTCGACTAATGTTTCATATAAACTGCTGAACTGTAGTACTGGGCTACATCTACTGCCTACCTGCACCCACAATTGATGGTCGACGCTGCTGCAGGCCTGTACCTCCTGCGCTGGCTAGCTCCAGCAGAAACATTGCATTATTTTTCATTATAACATGAGTCTCCTGCATTGAACCACCACTACTGCCTGCAGGAGATGTCAGTCTTGAGGGAGCTGATGTTGATGGTACAGGCTTCCTTCGGCCCAAACAGCCCTTCTTGCTGCTTGATCTTTAATGAAGTATGAAGTAAGAAGTAAGTTTAATTTGACTTCATAATGTACTTCAGATATACCAGAACTATACAGCATTTGTCAATCAAAATTTTTTTTATCACATTGAGTAAAGAATGGATTATAAAAAAATTAAAAGGATATGACTAGTCTACAAACATACAGGTTATATGAGTATATGGTACACTGGAAATATTATATATATCTAAAACATAAAAGCCGGAAACATGATAGGAAAACAAAGATTACAAACTAATATACTAAAACAAGGTTCTGACAATAAAGTATCCAACAACTGACTTCTCTCACAGTTAAGTTCCTATTCAAAAATAAAAGCAGCTCTAGTTGTAAAGAGAGGCATAGGTTTCTGCAATAAATATTCACCTTCTGTGCAGGTTGTTGGCAGTGTTCTCTTAGGACTTAAGAGTGTTATGTCCTTGTGGTGCGCACACGTTATGTGCCCTTGTCAGGAGGTGTGCCAATTGCATGGAGTGAAGAAATGTGAAAGCTTGGGAACAGTTGAAATAGGTGTCACAGTATTCTACACCTGCTGTTAGGTTTTCGTAATTCAAATGGTGACCTTTGTGTAGATGTATAAGAGAGTTAAGAGAGTGCTAGTTTTGCAAATGCAGGAGGCAAACATCCTCTAAGGTACTACCGCTACAAAAAACATTCATCAGATTTCCAAAATCAATAATTCCTTGCCAAGATAACAAATTTAATCTTATGTTAATTATTATTTAAATTTTATATTGGGGTTTATATACTTTGTTAGACGAATGACAGTTGGATGATTGTTAGCGGGCAGTAGAAATCTTTTACTAAAGTTTCTATATACAATAACTCATATTAGTTTATGATTAGTGAATGCTAGTGAAGTTTTTCTATGGATAGCTAGCTGAACTACAAATTAAGCAGATGGACCAGACTACAGTAATAGTCACTGATGTTGTAGCTTTATCGCTACATCAGGTGGCCATTCCACACGGAAATGAGGAGGGATAGGTTATCAGTTTACTGTTTGGGTGACTGACAATAACCATTACACTCTGACACTGTGGTGATACACCCTCCCACAGAAGGAGGCCTTTTGAGTGGTCTTTTTCCTTTCATATTTCCCCTGAGGGGTACCACCCTATTTGTCCACCTTCATATGTTCCACTTTCTGAACCTGTTATTACTTTCCATTAAGACTTCTTCTGCTTCTTCTTCTTCACATCATGGAGTAAGTTTATGGCCAGTTCCAACTTCACGGAAACCCTCTGTTCCTCAGCTGACAAAGATCTCTCTTTCCTATAGGTTTATAGTTAATTACTTGTTTAACTAAACTGTCTTCCCCAATTCTGTAGATGTTCTTTCATTTATACAGTTCTCCTGTTATTATTATTATTATTTTTTTTTGTTTTTTTTTGTATTTGATATCTGAGGGTACGCCCTTTAACTTAACTTAAAAATTTCCTTTCACCCAACTGTATTCTTCATTTCTCTTTCTCAATTAATGTCCAGGATTTGCTTCTTTATATGTACTCTTCATTTCTCTTTCACAGTTAATGTCCAGGATTTGCTTCTATATATCAGCATAAGGATAGACATTAATCTGTAAAATTTGCATTCAACCTCATCTTGTCACCAGTGATCTGTGTATTGTGCCTCATATCATTTCAAACTTGTTTAATTTATTAATGATGTCATTTTCATATTCATGGTTAATATCACAGACTAACAGCTGAAAATGTGATATATGTTCTATCGATTGTTCATCTAGTGCTATTTTGAAACATACTGGAAATTTCTCTTTGAAAGTTGTTACTTTATTTACCGAAATTTGTAGATGATAGTTCTTACATATTTAAGTGCTGTATTGCAATTTTTCCTTGTAAGACAAATTTAGTAGGCTTATTCCTCTATAGTTCTCATAGACATTTCATTCTCCTTTTTTGTAGACCGGCATCACCTCTCCTGACTTCTGTGATTCACGTATCACCAAGCATTTATTTAAGAGATGTAAGAGCCTTAGCTGTTAACTTTAATGCTGCATGTTTAAGCAGCTCTATATTGATACCATCAGACATGGTAGCTTTCCTGTTATACATTCCCCTGTTCTAACCTTTGTGGACAACCCTTGCTGTCATTTGATACTGTTCCTGCATTTCCTATCTTGTGGTTTATACACTGGCCTAACGTTTCTGATGTTCCTGCCTCTCATTGAGTATTTCTTCACTAAAGATTAAGGCCCATTTGTGACAGTCCACCATTGCATACACCAGCTCACCGAGTATGTCTGCTAGTGTATGTAAGATGCCTAGCACAACCCGCTCTGGTGCCCGGGGGGATGTTCCTGGCTCTCATTGAGTATTTTTTCACTAAAGATTTAGACCCATTTGTGACAGTCCACCATTGTGTACACCAGCTCACCGAGTTTGTCTGCTAGTGTATGTAAGATGCCTTGCACAATCCGCTCCGGTGCCCGACTGAAGCGTGGAATTCTCATTTCTTAGCACATGTCTGCAGTTTCCTCTCAGATGGTTGCAGTTATTTTCACACTGTGCTGCCATCATGTGCTGCAGCCCTGTTTCTCCTCCTGAGGCCACAATGGCACGAGTGGCAGTCTGCGGCAGGAGGAGCACTAAGCCTCACACTCACTCAGCAGCAGCGCACCCCCACCATTGCTATCAGCTGGCATCTGCTTCTGCTGCATGCTGTGGTCCTTATGGTCAGCTGTTGCTGTGCTGCCGTTTCCCTCACAATGTTTTTGCTGCTTACTGATGGCCATCTTCTTAATGCTAGTTGTCAGCTGGTCCTAGTAGATCTCCATGAATGATTTGCACCCCTTCCAGCTGGCTATACGCTTGCTGTTGTAGTTCAAGCACTGTGGCAGCACCATCTTTCCCTGTTTGCAATCACGTCAAGAGTGGAGTCCTGCACATTTGTCGCCTTAGAAGCCCAGTTTTCCTGATTCAGTGATGATGGCTGTGCTGTCCACCCTTTGATGACAGCTTTCTTCATCCCTCTCCATTTTGGTTTGGCCCATGGTTTCTAGCTGACAACATGAGTGGCTACAATTTTCTTGGCTGTCTTTCCGTCATCTCTATCTAGGAAAGAGATCATCAGCATTCTCCCACAAATGCTGGTGCGACCCTTGCACCCGTATCTGGAATTCTGGCCAGTCTCTTCCTTCATTGCACTCCACTGCGCATTTCTGATGTCACGGATAACGAGGTCAGAGGTATGTTGGTCTTCTGATCATGTCTGTTTGGGAAATGGGTGGCATCTCATCACCTTTTTTCCAGCAATTCACTCCTGTTTCCTCTGCATCATCTGCCGCTGCTTCTCAGTTGCTGTGGGCCATGATCTGTGTGACAGAATTGCTGCTGACTGTTATGGTTCCTGTTTCTCTGATTTTTCTTCTTATTCCAAGTGCTCTTGGGCATAATCTTGAAATTTTTATTGCTTCCTCCTGAGATTAAGACTCTCTTCACTGCCTTCCTCTTGTCTGCTTGGCACTGGGTTCCTCATTCACTGGTCTCACTTGTTTTTCACCCATTTCAGGACTTCCTGTATCTCATCTATTGTGATGTCACCTCCTTTACATAAAGTTGGTTCCTTTCATCCTCTGAAATTATTATTTCTACTTCCCTGTCATTTTCTTTGGTCCATAGTTCTTCTACCCCCACTCTCCCATTTTGAAGGATACTTAACGAATTTTGTATAAAGTAATAATAGTTTCCTGTAAAGGAAATTTCACTTTGAAAGTAGTCCATATCTTTGAGAGAAAGTATGGATGATGCTAGGAAGAAAATTGAGACAGTCACTGGCTGTTTGGGTCTTTGCAAAGCACAAAAATTCATTTACACCTGCAAAATAATGGACAAACACAGTTATGGGTAATCACAGTACAAGCAACAGTTTATTGGCTCTCACTATACATACAATTCATCCCCCCCCCCCTTCTCACTTTTACACTGGTTTCAAGAGACCTACATCTTTGTGAGATTATTTCTGAAATTATTGAAGTTATTTTAAATCTGTTTTCACAACTATGACAAAATGTGTAATTTTGTCATAAAATATGTTTCATATTATTAAAATGAAGCATCG
The DNA here is from genome assembly GCF_021461395.2 of Schistocerca americana. Lineage (NCBI taxonomy): Eukaryota > Metazoa > Arthropoda > Insecta > Orthoptera > Acrididae > Schistocerca > Schistocerca americana. The sequence goes on along the minus strand of NC_060122.1, from coordinate 469,617,184 downwards.
TCAGTGGTCTGTAATGCACATATTTAGAATCTAGCTTATTTTCTGCATCTAAAAACCATTTGTTACAAACAATGTTGGTGTTACTTGCACTATATTATGCCTGACTTTCGCTCATATCAGGAAACACTGCCCACTTGAATGTTTTTGAAGTATTCCCATGTTTGGCACTGTTGTTAATGTTCATAACGCTTTAGTCCATAGTTGGAATGTGGTCTATAAATGTTTCAATTATCTCTTTGTATGGCCTAGTTTTTTGCATTCTTGTTTGTGTAATGTTCATCTGTGAGTTTTCACAAACAATGTATTTTACAGTACAGTTTTATAATATTTTCACTGTGATCATTGGTCCACCCTTTAGTCATACTTGTAGCAACGAAAACTTTGGCACCTAAAACCACTCATTCATCAACGGCAAATTTGGACTCTCTTTGCATGTTTTCATTTGCCAAAATCTCGTTTTGATATCTCAAACCATTTGTGAGATATGATGAGTGTTATGAGTATTTCATTTTAGCTTTATCCCTAGCACACAAGATTGCAAATGAGCGCACAACATAATGTCAATTTTCTCTAGGTTGGTAATAGACAGAGATCTCCCCACAAGGCTAAAGAAAAATTCAATATGTTTGCCAAATTTCATAATACTGACATCTATTTTTCATTGAAAACATTTTAATTTCAGGCAGTGTGTTGCATATACACTCCTGGAAATGGAAAAAAGAACACATTGACACCGGTGTGTCAGACCCACCATACTTGCTCCGGACACTGCGAGAGGGCTGTACAAGCAATGATCACACGCACGGCACAGCGGACACACCAGGAACCGCGGTGTTGGCCGTCGAATGGCGCTAGCTGCGCAGCATTTGTGCACCGCCGCCGTCAGTGTCAGCCAGTTTGCTGTGGCATACGGAGCTCCATCGCAGTCTTTAACACTGGTAGCATGCCACGACAGCGTGGACGTGAACCGTATGTGCAGTTGACGGACTTTGAGCGAGGGCGTATAGTGGGCATGCGGGAGGCCGGGTGGACGTACCGCCGAATTGCTCAACACGTGGGGCGTGAGGTCTCCACAGTACATCGATGTTGTCGCCAGTGGTCGGCGGAAGGTGCATGTGCCCGTCGACCTGGGACCGGACCGCAGCGACGCACGGATGCACGCCAAGACCGTAGGATCCTACGCAGTGCCGTAGGGGACCGCACCGCCACTTCCCAGCAAATTAGGGACACTGTTGCTCCTGGGGTATCGGCGAGGACCATTCGCAACCGTCTCCATGAAGCTGGGCTACGGTCCCGCACACCGTTAGGCCGTCTTCCGCTCACGCCCCAACATCGTGCAGCCCGCCTCCAGTGGTGTCGCGACAGGCGTGAATGGAGGGACGAATGGAGACGTGTCGTCTTCAGCGATGAGAGTCGCCTCTGCCTTGGTGCCAATGATGGTCGTATGCATGTTTGGCGCCGTGCAGGTGAGCGCCACAATCAGGACTGCATACGACCGAGGCACACAGGACCAACACCCGGCATCATGGTGTGGGGAGCGATCTCCTACACTGGCCGTACACCACTGGTGATAGTCGAGGGGACACTGAATAGTGCACGGTACATCCAAACCGTCATCGAACCCATCGTTCTACCATTCCTAGACCGGCAAGGGAACTTGCTGTTCCAACAGGACAATGCACGTCCGCATGTATCCCGTGCCACCCAACGTGCTCTAGAAGGTGTAAGTCAACTACCCTGGCCAGCAAGATCTCCGGATCTGTCCCCCATTGAGCATGTTTGGGACTGGATGAAGCGTCGTCTCACGCGGTCTGCACGTCCAGCACGAACGCTGGTCCAACTGAGGCGCCAGGTGGAAATGGCATGGCAAGCCGTTCCACAGGACTACATCCAGCATCTCTACGATCGTCTCCATGGGAGAATAGCAGCCTGCATTGCTGCGAAAGGTGGATATACACTGTACTAGTGCCGACATTGTGCATGCTCTGTTGCCTATGTATATGTGCCTGTGGTTCTGTCAGTGTGATCATGTGATGTATCTGACCCCAGGAATGTGTCAATAAAGTTTCCCCTTCCTGGGACAATGAATTCACGGTGTTCTTATTTCAATTTCCAGGAGTGTATGTGGAAGATAACATACTATGACCATTAGCGAAATGATAGGCACTTCATCATGAAACTGGCATATATAGCTACAACTGTTGTAAAACCTAATTTTTTTTAACAATTAGTTTCTCTAAAATGTTGTGTGAACTACTGACAGGTAGCCAACATGAGCACACCTTTCTGTTGGAGCAGCGTGTCACCACCAGCTTACTGAAAACTCATGGACTCCGCTGAATGACGCCCATCAAAGAAATCTGCCCATATTTGTACCTGTTGAGAGACCATCAGCACTTCCTAGAACTGCAGGTAATGGTCTACAGGTTGTACCTCCACTAACATACAGATTGGCACTGCAAGTCTTCACGAATCCGCTGGAAATATCCATAGCCTGTCACCAACATCCGCTCACATATGGCCAGCTAATGGTTCGGGGCACTATTATTTGGTCTCCTCCTGATAAAGAGGTCTGCCAATGGGCACTGCAGTTAGAAGAAGTAGTTAAGATAGCACAAACAATTGAAGTTGTCTGTGCCACAGGCCATCAATTAGATTTCTGGGCTGATGTGGCTGCTGTCAACTTATATGATAGTAGGCACACACATTGCAGTATACCTTCAGAGGAAGAACTCACGGTAACACAGCATGTCCAACCACCACACGACACACACACACACACACACACACACACACACACACACACACACACACACACACATGGATGGCCATGGTGGACAAACTTCCACGAGTCCTTCCTGTCTCACTTCTTTTATTCAACATGACTGGCCAGCCTGCCCTCAGTGTTGGGCTTCTTGGCATCACTATCAAAAACGAAAGGACGCATGGGAATGATATGCAACTCTCAGTCAGCTACAGCTGTGACTTGAAACGCTCAAGCTATGAACATTCACATTGTTAGCCAAATGTGTGGCAATTTTGCAACTGTTTCTAGGAAACTGTTCATCAATGTGGGTATCAGTGGGCTCCTTTGACTGTATGTGGATAGAGGTACAGTGGTATCGCTTACAAACTTCAACACTTACCCGTGCCTCAAATTCCCTCTGCTCTAATCCACTTTGTGCTGTCTTGTCAGTTATATCTGGCAACAAATTGCTATTCTTGGACAGTTTATGACAGAGACAAATACAAGGGGGTGGCAGGCTCACTGACATTCCTTGTGGTGGACAGTGCCTTTACAGAAAATTTGTTTGGCTTGGATGCTTTCACAGCGTTCGGATTCACACGGTCAAAAATTCGGTACATTTAGAGACTGACCTCATGCCGTATCAAGAACTGGATGACCTGTGCAAAGAATATTCTGTCCTTTTTTCATGTGGGCTAGGCAAGGCCACAGATTATGTGGTGCATATCACCCAAACCCACTGCATGATCTCGTTCTTTTTCATGCCCGGCAAGTGCGGCAAGTAAAAGAAGAGCTAGATAGGCTGACAGGACTGGGTGTCGTGGAACTCATACTGCCCAGCCACAGGGATATGCCAGTAGTGATTGTTAAGAAACTGATGGGCAAGCTCCACCTTTGTTGTGATTTGAAGGTGGTCAATATGTATCCCATTGTCTGCCCAGAAGAACTCATGATAAAACTGGCATGGGGACAGTATTTTTCGAATCTGAATTTGTCAGAAGCGCAGTGACAGCTGCCATCTGACGAAGAGTCACGTCAGCTTCTTGTCACCAATACGCCCTATGGCCTCTACCATAATAGCCGCGCTGTTTTTCGAGTTGCTAGCGTTCTGGCTCTTTTTCGGCATTATTTGGAGCAACTCACACAATGAATCCCTTATTGTATCAACCACTTAGATGACAGTCATCACAGCTCCACCGACTGAGGACCATCTTCACAATCCTCGTCTTCTGTTTCAGACCTTGCAGGTCACGGATCTGAAGTTAAACTTGAATAAGTCTTATGTCTTCCCACCCTCCATCGGATGCCCGGGTATGTCATCTCTTGAGGGGGATTCAGCCAACAACCATTTTGCAGATATTGAAGCCCTCATTTGTCATACTAATATAAATGATCTCCAGGAATTTTTAGGCAAAGCCCTCTTTACCCCAACTTCTTGCTGCAGGCAGCTATAGTAGCATACCCTCTCAATCAATGCTCAAAAATGGTGGAATGTGTGTCTCGATGCCTGCATGCAAACAAACATTCTGAAAATTGAAAGTTGATCTGTGTTCCAACCCATGACTGGCCACAGGCCAGCTGGGTCACAAGCTTGTTGTGCCTATTGATGGATCACAGTACAGTGTGGGAGCTACGCTGTCTCATCATAATACGGATTGTTTAGAACAATCCATTCCTATTACCTCGAAGAGACTCAACTCAGCACAGAAAAATTACTCACAAATCGATAACGAGGCCCCCATAATTATTTTTGAAAACAAGAAGCTTATGCGTTTCTCTATGATGTCAAGTTTCACCTGGTTACAGACCATAAACCTCTAGCCCCCCTCTACTGGACAAGATAGTAAACAGCCTCCAATGATGGGCTGTGTTCCTCAGTCGTTATCATCTACAAGATCAACCTTCACCCAGCAGCTCAGCATGTGAATGCCACTGTCCTCTCCCACCTTCCTACGGGTCCTAATGATGAATCTCAATAGACAGTGAATGGTTTCCCTATTACCAGCTCTCACATCGCCCACATGATCTGCACAGATCCTGTCCTTTTGTCACACATGGCAGTATATTCAGCATGGGTGACCAGATTGGTCACTGGCTCATGATCAGATCCCATTCATGATTATTGTGTGCTTTGCCACAGATAGCCTACTGACTATGGTGTTATTATATTGTCTGGGACACTCTTTGCCTCCTGTACCATGGTCACTGGTGAATCACAAACAAAGATGCTGGCCTGCTGAGATGTCTATTGTCCAGGGATTGATTGTGAGATTGAACATTTAACTGCTGCATATTCTAAGTGTGCTGTTCATAAGGTCACCCTGAGGCAGTGTTACTCTCCCAGACTGGAACTTTCACAGCCATGGGAGCAAATCTACCTCAATTTTGTGGGACACTTTCTGTACGCTGACTGGTTGGTGATCATAGATGACTACTCTCAGTTTCCAAATATAAAAAAAAACTGCCACATATGATGGTGGAATTGATGGTATGGGGCCCCACCTGGATCTTCTCCATTGAAGGCCTTCCCCACACCCTAGTGACAGACAGACAGACAATGGCCCACAGTTTATCTCACAGACTTTTCAAGATTTTTGTGTGCAACATGGTATCCACAAGGTTCAGCCCCCCACCACCCTGGGGTCCACCCTCAGTCAAATGTTCAAATGTGCATGAAATCTTATGGGACTTAACTGCTAAAGCCATCAGTCCCTAAGCTTACACACTACTTAGCCTAAATTATCCTAAGGACAAATACACACACCCATGCCCGAGGGAGGACTCGAACCTCCGCCGGGACCAGCCATACAGTCCATGACTGCAGCGCCTTAGACCGCTTGGCTAATCCCACGTGGCCCACCCTCAGTCGAATGGGGAGGTAGAGCACCTCATCCAGTCTTTTGGGACGCAAATGAAAAAGTACATAGGGGAGGCCTTGCCTGAAGATGCACCCACCCATTTTCTCAGTTACAAGTCTACACCATTTGGTGAGAAGAGCCCAGCTGAATTGCTCCACAGGCACCCGATCTGCACTGTCCTCAACCTCCTACAGCCTGCCCTGCATTCTCCTCAAGCATCTCCGTCTCTGTGATACATGCTGGGGCCCCTATCTGGGCTCACACTTTTGTTGCCACAGGCACTGGTTCCTGGTGGTTGTCCACGGCCAGCGGGGTCAGTGAATCTTCAGACTGCAGATGCCGAACAGGCTGAAGGCTCACCACCAAAATGAACTCCACCCATGTGGGGCAAAATAGCCTCCACAGCCCCCACACACAACTTCCAAAAGCCTCCACAGCCCCCACACACAACTTCCAAGTCCTCCTCCTCCCAAAATCCAGGTACTCTCATTCTCCGCCTCCATTTGAGCCCTTTTCTCTGTTTTTGCCTCCCCCTCGTACACCAAGTCCAATCTTGTCAATTTTACCTTCCTCCGATGTCTGTTCTAGTCCACCGAGTGAGCATCAGGGGCAGGGTGAAGTCAAGCTACAGCAGCACCTGGTGGCATCAAATCCTGAACCCATCCTATGAGACCCTGGATGCCTCCATCGGTCCCATTTTGCCACCTGTGCCCCCTGACATCTCACCTCCGGGCATCACCCTATGATGGAACCATCACTGTCAGGGCAATTTCCAGCCCTACTATCCAGTGCCATCCAACAGGGGGCTTCTGGCTTCTCCATAGATGCACCCGATGGTGCTGCAGAAATCATGAATGTCACTTTCCAGGCTGTTGCATGCTGCCTCACACCGGCAGGGACAGATACCAGAGGTTCACAATCTTCACTAACTCCCCGTTAAGGGAACAGGACTACGGTAACCCTATGTTACCATATCTACCACACTGGTGCCGTGATGGCCAGGATCATAAAAAGATGTAGGGTGCTGGTTTATCTTATTGCAGTTCTACTTTCCTGTGCTACTGCCTGGTGGCAGAGGTCCATCCGCCAGGCAGTGGCATTATCAAACAGTGATGGTAGCATCACAGTGAGGTCAGCACGCACTGCCCATGGGCACAGCCACTTCGCAACCAGACTAGCAACATTCTTATTATAATCCCGGAGTGCAGGGTGCTCTTCCTCATTGTGCTAGTGTGCTCACTTGACTCTGCTCTCGGTATGCTTGTTACTTGTTTCGACTCTGCCTAGCTATGTTCTCAGACTTTGTATGAGCCTTATGATCGGTGCAATCATTAAAGTGATTTGGTTACTCCACTCATACTGATTTGTGTGTGTTACTACAATATACCTCTTGGGTTACTTACCTGTCATTGATAATGACCAGTCAATGACTCTACTTGTATCAGTCTACAGATGGTATGAATGATTAGAAGAGCATAGCCTCTCTGAGGTCTTAAAGTAATATTGAAACAGAAACTAGAATCCCACAATACAAAAGCTCATGCTACAAGGAAGGGAAGGAAATGGCACTGTAATGATAATAGTAATATCTGTCGCAGTGATTTCAAGATAGCTATGATAGCTGACCAAAGATGGCTTTACAGAAAAGTCCTTTGAACACTAAAACACAAAAAATTTCCTTGTATTGGATGAATTTCAACTTAACAAAAAGCAACACATTATTACAAAAAGAAGTATGCATCAAAACGTACTGATAGTAGCTACTAATGGGTTTGACACTATTATAAAAACTAATTATAATTTAAATGGACAGTGTTACATACATAGATAAGCCTAACCTTATGACCACTGCCCACCTTGATGTTCGATGTACCTTGTGGTGTTGCGAACATGTGATGAGTTAACAAAAGTATTAAAAGGAGCAGACATACACAGGGGATCACCCTAGCGAAGATATGGGCTGCAAATGGGGAAATCTATTGAGATAAGCGACTTTGGCAAAGGGCAGATTATGATTATGCCTGTGAACTAATATGTCAAAAACAGAGAAGCTGGTCGAATGTTCACACGCTACCATCGTGAGCATCTACAGAAAGAGGTACAAGGACATAGATACTACCACTATGCGCTAAAAGGTTGGACTCCCACGGCTCTTCAGAGATGGTGGTTCAGAGGCTTGTCTGCTCTGTAAAGTATGACAGATAGTGATCTGTGGCATCTCTGCTGAAAGAGCACAATGATGGTGCATGCACAAGTGTTTCAGAGCACATTGTTGAACATGGAGCTCTGCAGGACACCATCCCTACGTGTTCATATGTTAACTCAATGACGTCATCAATTACGACTGCAGTGGCATGGGACCATTGAGATTTGACGGTTTATCAATGGAAGCATATTGGCTCTTCAAGCAAATCACATCTTTCCTACACTAAGTAGATGGTTGTCTCCACAAATGCCATCATCGAGGTGAATGATGGCTTGAAGTGTGCAGCGCGCTACAATTGCAGGTTGGTGGGAACAGTATTATGCTAGGGGGGACATTCTCCTGACTGGCATGGGACCTGTACTAGTAATTGAAGACACACTGACAACTGCGAACAACCTGCATTCCTTAATGCTTGATGTCTTCTCTGATGACATTATCATCTTACAGCAGGATAGCTATCCAAAATGTCCATGTCTTGGAGTCAGAACTATGCTACAATGGTATGAGAAGCATTGTAGAGAACTCACTTTGGTGTCTAGCCAACAAAATTTGTCTACTGTAAATCCTATGAAACTTATCTTGGGAGCCATCACCGTTTACTCATATCAGCAGTCCGTTATTTACACAAATTACATGACCTGTGCATAGAGATCTAATACCACATACCTTCACAAACCTACGAACAAACTGTCAGATCCCTGATATGCAGAATCAGTGATGTATTTCATTCCAAAGAGGGATAAACAAGCTATTAAGCAGGTGATCATAATGTTCTGGCTTATCAGCATAAAAGGAAAGTTATGTGTGTAATTGAAGATGTTATGTTAAGACAAACTCATGTTTACTCATTTATATGGGGGCAGCGTGTGAATGGGCACAGAATTATGCCACAGCTAAACTTTGGAATTATGTCTATGAGTATTAAATGTGTAAAGGCTACTGCACATGGACCTTATGATGATGATGATCATCATCATCATCATCATCATCATCATAAGGTCCATGTGCAGTAGCCTTTACACATTTATATAAACGTACAATCATGAGTTCAGGAACAAATACACGTAAAAAAGATTAAGAGTAAACATGTTTCCATTTTCCAGAATGAAATATTCACTCTGCAGCAGAGTTTGTGCTGATATGAAGCTTCGCGGGAGATTAAAACTGTGTGCCAGACTGGAACTCGAACCTCGATCATTGCCTTTCATGAACAAGTGCTTAGCCAATAGACCTACCTGGGCATGACTCACAACATATCCTCACAGCTTTACTTCTACCAGTACATCATTTTCACCTTTCAAATTTATGCTTATGCATGACTAGCACTCCTAGAAGGAAGGATATTATGGAAACTTGGCATAGCTAAAGTCTGGGGAATTATTTCCAGAATGAAATTTTCACTCTTCAGTCTAGTTTGCACTTACAAGGAACTTCCTGGCAGATTAAAATGATGTGCTGCAGATGCATGGATAGCTCATCTGGTAAAGCACTTGTTTGTGAACAGCAAAGGTCCCGGGTTTGAGTCCCAGTCTGGCACACAGTTTTAATCTGCCATGAAGTTTAATATTAGTGCATACTTCATTGCAGGATGAAAATTTCATTCTGTAAACACAATTGCAGGCTTTGACTAAGCCATGTCTCTCCAATATCCTTTCTTGCAGGAGTGCTTGTCAAGTAAGTTAGGCATGAATACTTCTGTGAAGTTTGGAAGGTGGGAAATGAGGTACTGGCAGAAGGACAAGTGTGAGGATAGATGCTCAGGCAGTTGGATAGGTGCTCAGGTAGTTCACTTCATAGAGCACTTGGCCATAAAAGGCAAAGGCCAGGTTCGAGCTCAGTCTGGCAAACAGTTTCAATTTTTCTGGAATTACATGTTTCTTTATTTTATTATGTGTATGATAATTATTGCATTTTGATGCTTGTTGTGTTTTGGATATTTCTGTTCTAACTGAGGTGCTCCTCGGCATCAGATGGTGAGGGACGTATGCTAATGGATGTCATGCCTTCAAATGCACACATAGATGTACATTCATAGTCTCTTTGGTCAATGTAATATCTTTGTAAATGTCAAGCTGTCAAACGAACTAAACAGCACACATGAAACAACATGAATAGAAGACACATATTTAAATACACAGTCATTTCAATACATGTGTCTTAATTTTCCATTGCAAGTAAATATATTTCTGTTAAGTTTATACTCATATCATTACATTTTTATTTGTGGAGGTAATGTAATATTTTCTATTTGTACAGATTCACAAAATCACATGAGAATGGCTTAGAAGACTGAAAGTAGTTGTGAACTAATAAAATTATTGCAGTAAAAGTGGAAACTGCCACCTTCTTTTAATAAATCCATTGTTGTGGTGCCCACTATGAAGAAAATAGAATGTAAGAGTTCAGTTTCTAATTGCCTGTCATAGGACTCACATTTGGAGATATTGTAGTTACTGTCCTGCTATTATATAGTATGATGTTTTATCTAAAGAAAGGTTGTATAACACTTGCACTTTGGGGTTTTAATCAATATAATTATCCACTGAAAAAGCTATTTCAGTTTGGTATATTTTACTATCTTGCTGCTGAATATATGAGGATGTTGCTGATGAGGGAATCTGGAGATGGATCCAAATTTGAAGTAAGAGAAAGCTATAAGTAATCCTTGAAGCACTAATAAAATGAAGAAGACTTTAATGTCAAATCATTATCAAATGATATCTTTCAAAGATCAATTCAGGTATCCCTCAACACAAGAAGTGTAGCCTTCAGTGAGCACTATTTTCTACAACATAATTCACAACCTGGCTGCAAATTTATTTCTGAAGAGAAAACTCATAAATGGCTATGATGGATCAACACTATATTAGGCTCAGTTTTGTGGAGGGTGTCCACAGCAAATCAAACTGATATTCTAGGTATTTCTGATCACTTGGTCTGTTCAGTAGGCTCATCAAGATTATTACAAAAGAATTCAGAGAACATACTAAATCATATAAATGATACTTTGCCTCACTATCAGTAGCAAACAAAATATAATGTTTTCTCAATAGACAATTCAATCTGCACTGAATACTGAAGAATGAGAATTTCAGTCTGCAGCAGGGTGTGCACTGATATGAAACTTCCTGGCAGATTAAAATTGTGTGCCAGACCGAGAATTGAACTCGGGACCTTTGCCTTTCATGGACAAGTGCTCTACCATCTGAGCTACCCAAGCACAACTCACGCCCCATCCTCACAGCTTTACTTCTGCCATTCAACCGAATATTGTAATAATATATGCATATATAAATATTTTTCAGAGGAAATTGTTGCTGTTATGGACAAATAGAATAATCATTCTTAATACATGGCAAATCTGTTGTACTCACCTATCCTTACTTTGTTTTCTAGACCGAAGATATTTGTCACGACAAGTATCACACACAAGATACCATGAGCTACCACCAACTCCACCATCACCACAGTTTCCAGCCCATCCCATGCAGAAGTTGCCACCACTGTTGTAGCCCATTCCTCCAGCAGGACCACCACAGCCTGGGTGAGCCTGGCGCATGTGGTATGTGACTGGGTGTGGGTATGTGTTTCCACACAACTCACAAATAGTTTCACGTTCCACTGATGGCCCAGCACCAACTGCAGCCTAAAGAACAAAAGCTAATTAGTTAATACAGTCATTACTGGATAAAATAAGAGGAACTGCTTCACTTGCAAGAGCAGGCTTGCTACGGAGGGAATTATCATTGCCATGAAATAGGAGAATGAAGACCAGCCAAATTATGACTTATAGGTGTTTATCATGATTAAGAATGTTACCTATGTTGGCAACTGGACAGTAAGTATATCACTATGAAACAAATTCTACAATTTCCATGTATTTAATTATGTGATAAATGTGTGGCTGACAGGATGGGAACCATGGTAAAATGAAAACTGTTAATGTAAAAGTAAGTAAACAGGCAAAAGTAAACAATATTGTTTGAAACAGATTGCTTTCAGGTCTAGATGGATTTTGAATTCAATGTCATTACAAATTCTTCTGATTTTATATCAACATGACCAACATCAAATTGTTAATCATGATGAATGATCACAAACAGACAGTCATATGCAGACAGGAGTGATTTAACCACAGTTGAGCAGACCTTCCTTTAAAGTATGGAGACTTTCGTTGTTCTATACTGAGGCTGTAATTTATGCTAACCACATTACTACACCTAGAAGTCATTTGTTCGAAGAGGAAGGCTGTCCTGTCAATGAGAAGAGAATTAGAAACAGAGCATAAGGCAGGACTAGACTGTGGCCATTTTGAGGGACTATCGTGGTATTCACCTTGATGAATTTAGTAACTATGAAAACCCTAAATCTGGAAGTGTATTTGAACTCCTCTCCTCCCAAATGCAAATCTGATGCCTTAGATCTATGGATCAGGATCAGGCTTCTGCTACCCATACATAAACAAATGCCATGCCATTGGACAGTGCTTAGAAACAATGATTCAACTGGTAGCATTCAGGAACTATGCTTATCAAATGCACATGATCTTGCTTTCTCTTTCAAAACTTAAACATTAGGGATAATTATGTATAGTTCATATATTGTGTGGAAGTTTTATGACACTTAGTAATTTTTGTTATAAAAATAGCATTTTCACCATTATCAAATGAGGAAAAAATTAGTATTTTTCATTTATTAATACCTATGACATTAGTAATGTGTGATAATTAATGACATTTCAAACAGAAAACAGGGCAAAGTATTTAGAAGACAATGGTGTGGAACCCGTACAATAAAGCTGCTGTACGAACACAAGTACAATGAGAGCATGAACAGAATTCTGTAATTTTATACACTATAAATAACATGTCATACATCTACATCTACATCTACATCTATACTCCGCGAGCCACCTTACGGTGTGTGGCGGAGGGTACTTATTGTACCACTATCTGATCCCCCCTTCCCTGTTCCATTCACGAATTGTGCGTGGGAAGAACGACTGCTTGTAAGTCTCCGTATTTGCTCTAATTTCTCGGATCTTTTCGTTGTGATCATTACGCGAGATATATGTGGGCGGTAGTAATATGTTGCCCATCTCTTCCCGGAATGTGCTCTCTCGTAATTTCGATAATAAACCTCTCTGTATTGCGTAACGCCTTTCTTGAAGTGTCCGCCACTGGAGCTTGTTCAGCATCTCCGTAACGCTCTCGCGCTGACTAAATGTCCCCATGACGAATCGCGCTGCTTTTCGCTGGATCATGTCTATCTCTTCTATTAATCCAACCTGGTAAGGGTCCCATACTGATGAGCAATACTCAAGAATCGGACGAACAAGCGTTTTGTAAGCTACTTCTTTCGTCGATGAGTCACATTTTCTTAGAATTCTTCCTATGAATCTCAACCTGGCGCCTGCTTTTCCCACTATTTGTTTTATGTGATCATTCCACTTCAGATCGCTCCGGATAGTAACTCCTAAGTATTTTACGGTCGTTACCGCTTTCAATGATTTACCACCTATGGCATAATCGTACTGGAATGGATTTCTGCCCCTATGTATGCGCATTATATTACATTTATCTACGTTTAGGGAAAGCTGCCAGCTGTCGCACCATGCATTAATCCTCTGCAGGTCCTCCTGGAGTACGTACGAGTCTTCTGATGTTGCTACTTTCTTGTAGACAACCGTGTCATCTGCAAATAGCCTCACGGAGCTACCGATGTTGTCAACTAAGTCATTTATGTATATTGTAAACAATAAAGGTCCTATCACGCTTCCCTGCGGTACTCCCGAAATTACCTCTACATCTGCAGATTTTGAACCGTTAAGAATGACATGTTGTGTTCTTTCTTCTAGGAAATCCTGAATCCAATCACAAACCTGGTCCGATATTCCGTAAGCTCGTATTTTTTTCACTAAACGTAAGTGCGGAACCGTATCAAATGCCTTCCTGAAGTCCAGGAATACGGCATCAATCTGCTCGCCAGTGTCTACGGCACTGTGAATTTCTTGGGCAAATAGGGCGAGCTGAGTTTCACATGATCTCTGTTTGCGGAATCCATGTTGGTTATGATGAAGGAGATTTGTATTATCTAAGAACGTCATAATACGAGAACACAAAACATGTTCCATTATTCTACAACAGATTGACGTAAGCGAAATAGGCCTATAATTATTCGCATCTGATTTATGACCCTTCTTGAAAATGGGAACGACCTGCGCTTTCTTCCAGTCGCTAGGTACTTTACGTTCTTCCAGCGATGTATAATCCATATATGATTAACACTACTTTCTTTATCAGATTTTTGGAGCTGACAATCATTTACTGTACATGAGATTACATGGATATACAGAATAATAGCAAGCATGTATGTAATATTATTGAGTTTACTGATCAGCATTTAGCTTTTTAGTAGTAATTTGCTACAGTTAGCTTCTAATCTAAATATCAATTTTAATTTTAGAATAACTGCTAACTTCTCCTTATTGTTATGACTAAAAGGACCTACTCATTTAGTATCTAACGTCATTTCCTCTTATGACACTTCAGATGATTACTGAACATAATATTTGTAAATTATCACCATCCATTTCGTCTCAAACCTTTTGGGTCAAATTGAAACAGGGGATAGTGGTTCCACAACCGATACCTGAGATAGGGAACCAATGGTCAAAAATGCATATTTATTACATTATGGAGACAGTATACACCGTATAACAACAACATAGCTCAGAGTAAATGTTCAATGTGATGACTGCCAGTCTTAATGCATGCATGGCAACACATGAAGTTCTTATGCATTCTCTCAAAGATCTCTGGTATCTGTTGCACTAAGCAACAGGCAGCTTGGATCCTAGAAGGGTTTTCATACACTGTCTTTACATAGAAATAAACTTCTCCCAACTAGGATTATGCCTGTTGGGAAACCATTCTCTGTAAATCTGTGCTGCTTTACAGGCACTGCCACATTGTAAATTAAAGGCATGTCTGCCAACTCTTGTGATGAGTAACGTTCCATTTATGGTTATGCTTCATGCACTGTTCACAATAACACACCTCACCATGGACACATCATAAGCTGTCAGACACAATGGACAACTGACACCAGGAATAGCAGTCCGTGTGTAGCACAGGTTAACACACCAGTGTGATGCATGTGGTCATCACATGACACACATGCAATGAGCAAGTTGTGGGTACAGTCTGTCTGTTTGGTAGCCAGGGATGTTTGCTGTTTATCATCCATTACCTGTTTCAGTGTACAAAGACACAGAGGATATTTGCGAGAGTGTGGCAGAACTGCATGCACCATTGTAATACGTGCAATGAGACTGGCAGTTGTTGCTTTGAACAATTAACTACGAGCTATGTTGCTGTTGTGCAGTGTATGCTGTGTATTGTCATAACACAATAAATATGCATTTCTGATCATTGGTCGAAAACACAATAAATATGCATTTCTGACCACTGGTCCCCTATCTCAAAATAATCGGTTGTGGACTATCATCTGTTTCAATTTGACCCAGAAGTTTTTAAATGCCCTGCATATAAAAGTACACTGCATTAAGGACCTCATAATCCAAAGACATACATAATCAAATACTAATTATACACAAATGTTCAGGGTACTTACATCCCCAAGAATATTCAGTCTTGAAGATAATGCATTCTTCTTGCGTCCTGCTTTCCTTTCAGTATCAGATCGACCTTCCCTACTGCTATGAGTAGGCCTGTTTGACAGTGCAGAACCTGATGTACAGATCTGTCGTTTCACTGGTCGTATAGGAATTGATGGACTAGGGAGCATAAGCTGCTGTTGGAATGCAGGTAGGCAACTGGCACTCAATTCTTCCCACAGAAATACCAGTGATTTAAGAGCTGGAGGTAAGACAGCAACTGTGTGAAAAGTGGTTTCTGGCAGAGCTGAAAGTTTTGAACCTTCACCTCCAGTAGCCGAGGTTGGTACAGTACTGGTCTCCTCCTTTATAGCGTTTTCTCCTTGTAGCAGTGGTTCCGACGGCTGTTGTTGTTGCTGCTGCTGCTGCTGCTGCTGCAGCTGAAGTTGCTTTTTGGCTCTGTTCCTATTTGCATTAGCATTGGCAGCAGAACGTGTTAGAGTTTCAAGAGTGGATGGTTGTATTTGTAAATATGTCCCTGCTGTGCTAACTTCAACAGAGTGCCTTTGGCGTGCTCGTTGCTCTTTCGTGAGCTCTGACTTAGGTCTGCCATCTGATCCTGGCCCACCAGCACCTCCTCCTCCACCATTTCCAACAGGCTGCCGTGTTACTACTAAGGCACCTTGCTTAGGCAGACTTGGATGAAATTTCAGGAAAGAAGCGCAAGCCATAGCATCATGTACAATGCCTTCATGCCACAGGAAAGCTGCAAAAATTGCACGCATTGCCTCAGCCACTGATGGGCTCACAGCTTCCTTCACTGGCTCTTTGCTGGTCAGTGTCAAGCTTGCTCGATGATGATCACGATTAACAGCACCCAGAGGAACCTGAGGAGCAGAAAAGTAGTTATTTGTCTTGTATTTATAATAATTAACTTCATGAGTTTAGGTGCCTGTACTTAAAACAATAATCATCTTTTTAATCTGCAAATAATTTGCACCATGAGACTTATCTGTGTCATTAGAACTGAAAAGCAGTTCTGTTAGAATAAAGAGAATACCAAATAGTATGTTGTACTGAATTTATTGCATTCCAGCATACCTACAGTATCTTCTATTTTACTTATTACTGCCTCTCTAACTGACTGATTTCATTAACCATCTAAGAAATTTTTTTCCAAATTATGTTACAAAAAATATTTTTTTATTAATGAAAAATACCCTATAATGAATGACATTACATACAGACATATAAAGACAGCCCTTAAAGTGAGTTACAAAATTTTGAAAATCACCAACAATACTCATACACTCAACTTTGACTAAAATATCTTGAAACTTGATGTCATTTTTTAGTTTCTGTGTAGCTTTGTAGTCTAACCATTTACTTCACAAAGCTTTCCTGTGGACATAAATCTAGACTGCTTTTAAAGTTCAAAGTAATGGGTTACAAATTCTGAAGATCACCAATAATAAAATCCAAGTATACTTGTACACAGGACTTCGACTAAAATATCCTGAAGCCAGAAAACATCTTTTAGTTTCTGTGTAACTATGAAGTCCAGCCACATATTTCACAATGGTTCCCTGTGAACATAAACCTTGGAGGAGCTGGCTGGAGCACAGGGGATGTATTTATCTCCTACCTCTGGTGAGCACTTTTCACTCAACTGACAAAGTGCAACACTTTCAGTCTCTAATGAAGCGACATCAAATTCTTCATTTTATGAGCTGCTAAATTCAACATCAGACTCAGGATCACTATAATAATTCTATTCTGAAAGCACTTCTTAAACAACAATAGATGAGAGAGTCTGAAAGCATGTATTTTGTTATCGAGAATCCAAAGCTGCACATAGTAAAGAAGAAATCTGGTAGTGACCACCTCAAGCAAAACATGACAGCCAGGCTGTAAATGTAGTGCAAGGTGCTCTCTACTCAGGGTTTTATGTTAAAGGGTTAATGTTTATTCTTTGAGTAAGCCATTGTTTCTCTCTGAGTGGAGTGAGGAGACTGTATTTGCTCTTACAATGAAAGCTTTCATAAGCGGTTGTCTTAACTGCTGGTAAATCTTCCATGGTCATGGCCCATAAAACTTTTCTGTTTGTGATGTATCATTCAGAGCTGAGTTGAACATCTTCATATGTGCTACTGGTTCCACTAGCAAGACTAAGCAGAACCAGGAGTACTTCTGAAGATGTCTATCACAAAACTGGATGAAATGCTATAAGCAAGAAGTTTTATGTGTCATGCCCACACAACCCAGAACATTCAGCAGCAACTAAATACCTTTGGTGTTTGTTTTCATGAACATTAGATGACAAGTCAGAAAACAGATAAACAGGTAAAATTCAGTGACTTATTAATTTATTTCAAGAGTGTAGCTAAAAAAATAATGCTAAAAGGATCAATAACAATTGCCAACTACCTACACAAACATCTTTGAAGAAACATAATATCTGCACTGTCTGCACCAACAAAACATCCAAGACAGACTATAATATTTACATGAGGACATGTCACTACTCATCAGATAGAAGAAGCTCTGAACAAGAAACAGACATGTAGGAGGAACAACAAATTACTAAGCTTTTGTACAAAGTCCTTCTTCAAAGCTAAAACACACACACACACACACACACACACACACACACACACACACGCACACACACAGAGGCATATGTGCACACACTGCATTGAGTGTGAGTCGATTTTGTGTGTGTGTATGTATGGGGGGGGGGGGGGGGGGGGGCATTTGTGTTTGCTTTGAAAAATGACTTTTAAAAAGCTGCCACTGACCTTTCAATGTGTATGTCTATTACCCAGTTCTGCTCCTCTTTGGTCAATACTGACCTATTCTCACACAAATATCAGAAGATTTTTTGCACTATTATTGCACAAACTAAGACACACAGCTCAACTACTAGGTAGCTTCGCAGTTTCAATGAACTCCAGTTAGACATGTCACTAAAACGGAAGAGCCCTTCTCTGTTTTGCTCCAAAACTTAAGGGGATAATTACTTACTATCCTCACTGGGTTTCCGTCATTTTTAAAGATCCCCCCCCTATATATATTTTTTCTTAGGTTGGAGTAGTGGAGATCCATGTGAATCATAATATCTTCTACAAAAAAGTGAAATTTATGTTTCAAATGTATACAAAAGGCAGCATGAAATCTAAATAGGTCTTCCCAGAGGTCAGCTACATCTACATCTACATTGATACTCCGCAAGCCACCCAACGGTGTGTGGCGGAGGGCACTTTATGTGCCACTGTCATTACCTCCCTTTCCTGTTCCAGTCGCGTATGGTTCGCGGGAAGAACGACTGTCTGAAAGCCTCCGTGCGCGCTCTAATCTCTCTAATTTTACATTCGTGATCTCCTCGGGAGGTATAAGTAGGGGGAAGCAATATATTCGATACCTCATCCAGAAACGCACCCTCTCGAAACCTGGACAGCAAGCTACACCGCGATGCAGAGTGCCTCTCTTGCAGATTCTGCCACTTGAGTTTATTAAACATCTCCGTAACGCTATCACGGTTACCAAATAACCCTGTGACGAAACGCGCCGCTCTTCTTTGGATCTTCTCTATCTCCTCCGTCAGACCGATCTGGTACGGATCCCACACTGATGAGCAATACTCAAGTATAGGTTGAACGAGTGTTTTGTAAGCCACCTCCTTTGTTGATGGACTACATTTTCAAAGCACTCTCCCAATGAATCTCAACCTGGTACCCGCCTTACCAACAATTAATTTTATATGATCATTCCACTTCAAATTGCTCCGCACGCATACTCCCAGATATTTTACAGAAGTAACTGCTACCAGTGTTTGTTCCGCTATCATATAATCATACAATAAAGGATCCTTCTTTCTATGTATTCGCAATACATTACATTTGTCTATGTTAAGGGTCATTTGCCACACCCTGCACCAAGTGCCTATCCGCTGCAGATCTTCCTGCATTTCGCTACAATTTTCTAATGCTGGAACTTCTCTGTATACTACAGCATCATCCGCGAAAATCCGCATGGAACTTCCAACACTATCTACTAAGTCATTTATATATATTGTGAAAAGCAATGGTCCCATAACACTCCCCTGTGGCACGCCAGAGGTTACTTTAACGTCTGTAGACGTCTCTCCATTGATAACAACATGCTGTGTTCTGTTTGCTAAAAACTCTTCAATCCAGCCACACAGCTGGTCTGATATTCCGTAGGCTCTTACTTTGTTTATCAGGCGACAGTGCGGAACTGTATCGAACGCCTTCCGGAAGTCAAGAAAAATAGCATCTACCTGGGAGCCTGTATCTAATATTTTCTGGGTCTCATGAACAAATAAGGCAAGTTGGGTCTCACACGATCGCTGTTTCCGGAATCCATGTTGATTCCTACATAGTAGATTCTGGGTTTCCAGAAATGACATAATACGCGAGCAAAAAACATGTTCTAAAATTCTACAAGAGATCGACGTAAGAGATATAGGTCTATAGTTTTGCGCATCTGCTCGACGACCCTTCTTGAAGACTGGGACTATCTGTGCTCTTTTCCAATCATTTGGAACCCTCCGTTCCTCTAGAGACTTGCGTACACGGCTGTTAGAAGGGGGGCAAGTTCTTTTGCGTACTCTTCTTTGGAATTTGGATTATTACATTCTTATAGAAGTCTGAGGGTATTTTGCCAATCTCTTATATATTGCATACCAGGGATAATAGCTTTGTCATGGCTAGTTCTCTCAAAAGATTTCAATAATTGTGAGGGAACATTTTCTACTCCAGGTCTCTTCTTTTGACTTAAGACTTTCACTACTCTATCAAATTCTTCTTACAGTATCACATCTTCCAGCTCCTCTTCATCTAATTATTCTTACCTTTCCCTAACATTGTCCTCAAGTTTCTTTCCTTAACATAGCCCTTTCACATATTCCACTTGTCAGTCTTCTCCTCAATTGCTTCATTCTGGCTTGCCACCAAAGCTATTGATCTTCAAACAATAGCTTTCCCCTCCTCCAAAGATTCCTTTAATTTTCCTATAGGTGGGATCTATATTTTCACAGTTATGCAAGCTTCTGTAGCTTTGCATTTCTCCTCTAGCCATGCCTCCTGTGCTATTTTGAACTACCTGTCATTCTAATTTTTTTATAGTCCATTTTGCCTGCCTCATTTGCTACATCTTTCTATTTTCTCCTTTTGGAAATTAAGTTCAATACCTGTTGTGTTACCCACGACTCATACTGGTCCTTGTGTTTAGGCCAAGTTGTTCCTCTGCTGCCAATACTGTTTCTTCTTTCAAAGTCATCTTCTGCTGCATTACTTTCCTCTGTTTCAGTCAAATGTTGCCAAAAGCTCCATTTGAAACCCTCAGCAACCGCCAGCAACCACTGGTTCTCTCAATCTGTTCAGGCCCCTTCTCCTTAATTTCCTACCTTTCTGCAACGTCTTCTGGTTTAATCTGCAGTTCATAATGAACACATTATGGTCACAGACCACATCTGCTTCTGGAAATGTTTTGCAGTTTAAAATCTGGTTTATAAAGCTCTGTCTTGCCATTATATAATCAATATAAATCTTCTGGAGTCTCCAGGTCTCTTCCATGTGCACAACCTTCTTTCACTATTCTTAAACCAAGTGTTAGCCATGATTAAATTGTAATTCTACCAGTTGGCTGTCCCTTCCATGCCTTTGGTACAGTCCCTCTTCTCCTATTATTTTTACTACTCTTCCTCTTCTTACTTCCAAATTCCAATCCCCCACCATTGTTACATTTTTGTTCTTCTTAACGTATTGAATAATTTCTTTTGTCTCAGCATACTTTTTATTATTTTTCAATTTCCCCATAACATATGAAGCTAGTATATTATGTAGGTTCGTGGCTTTATGTCTACCTTGGTTACAGTAATGCTTTCACTATACTGTTCATGGTAGTTCATCTGCACATCTAGTTTCTTATTTGTTATTAGTCCTACTCGTACATTACTTCTATTTGATTTTGTGTTGAAAACACTGGACTCATTTGATATGTCACCTCCACTGGATGCAGAAAATTGACAGCATGATACATCACTAAACTAATTAGTAATTTGTTCCCCAAGCTACTGTAGTACTAATTTTATTTCAATACATAAAAAGGGCAACAGATCCTTTATATGAGTGTGCGACAGACTTCTGAACACTTGGGACTTCTTTTTTAATTGGGTCCTTCTTTTACGATGAATTGAAATTAATGTGTTAAAGATTTTGTAAATATTAAAGCTTTGAAGTAAATATTCGTAAATATTTTTTATTAAAAATTGAATAACTAATTATAAGTTTTAGTAATAAATGTGTGACAATAAATGCAGCTTCTATGTATGTTTCTGTTTAAATCCTAAAACAAAATTAATATCCCAAATTTTTTTTTAATACTGGGGCTGGATTAGCTTGTAAGTAATTTCAACGTCAGGTGGCGGTGCAGTAGGTGGAGATCAAGGTTTTATAGGTACAATATTCCTTGGCTAAGTACTATGACCTGATTGTTAAACTTTTTTAATTTTAAAAATTTAAAACAATATTTAAATTTCAGCATTTTTATACAAGTGGGAGGAGAGGCAAATGATGGGGAGGTGCTTTATCAGCAAGTTTTGTGTTAGATTAATATTATACGACATTCATGAAAGATTTCATTTTGTAATTTGTATTTGTTTTAAAAATGTGTGAATAAAATTACATTATTTTTAGGCTATCAGCAGATTTCATTCATCTTCCTATCTAATAAGATTGCAATAAGTAACTAATCATCCAATGTCAGATAATTAGCTAGTATCTCATCAAAAAGCTGACTTATAAAATGTCAAGATGTGGTTTCCACTACAGAAGTTATTCATGTTTTTCAACACCCTCCATAACAAACCAGTACAGGCCATGTGGTTAAATTACACTAAAATTATCTCATGCACAGCTGCATAAGCAATTATCTCATGATTTTATAATGATTTGCAACTTGTAGGCAGGTCCAATTAATGAGTTAAAATGCCAGGAAAGGCAGAACGAATAAAAGTAAACATCTGTAATTACAATGGAAACTCGAGGATGGAATGTAACAAAAGTAACCACTCACCATATAGTGGAGATTCTGAGTTGCAGATAAGCACAACAAAAAGATTCTCACATTAAAGCTTTCAGCCATTAAGGCCTTCGTCAACATTAGACACACACACACACACACACACACACACACACACACACACACACACACACTTTGACACTAGCTCCTCCTGCTCACTCTTGGTCTATTATTTTATTGCTTTGCCTGTTTATCCCAGCTAAACTGCATGGAACAGAATTAGACCATTTAGTCTGTGTGATTTCCAGTGTAAATCTTACACATTAAAACACAAACCATGTTGAAGTTGGTTCAAATTCAATCATCATAATAGTATGAGGTAAGGAAAAGGGGGCAGGGAGTGGAAAGGGGAGTGAAGATTAAATACAAAAATTTAAAAAGGGAAACTTATTCAAAATATGTTGATTAATTTTCCAATTACTATGATAGAAACTGATGTTATGTTGACCTCTTTTTCAAAAACATTTGCATTTCAAAATAATATATACTGACATAACATATAAGTAGTGCAGAACATTTACATTCCCAGGTCTCAAGTATTGCTCTATAGTTAGTAAGGTCTCACATTTGCTCTATTGTTAGTAGGTTTCATTTCTTAGTTTTTAATTGCCTGATATTAAACATTCATAGAATTTACATGATATTTCATACTTTAATTTTATCCCTTGTGTGTATGATTTATAGTTGCCTCACTTTTATTTCATTTGTATCAGATCTCAAGCCACAACATTTTAGTAAATTCTACCTGTGATGGAGCGGGTGACATTGCACGTTTACTACTCCGGCTCTTGCTGCTAACAGAATTGCGGTCTTTGCGTGAAAGTTTGGGAGAAAGGCGTTCCTCCTTTGAAGAACGACCACTGGCACCAATGGTAAAGTGGCTTTTGATGCTACTAGGTGCACTGCCACTTCCACTGCCACTATCTGGACTTGTTTGAGTGCCTGTCTGGGTCATGGCCCTAGGGTTTGGTGTGGAACACAGAGAATCCTGAAACAATAACATTTTTTAGCTTTAATAAGTACAGATTTGAAAATAAGGTTATTATAGTTTTTTTCACCAATTTTGGGCTAACACTAATTGATAGTGGTTAATACAATATATTTAATTCAATATATATTAAAAGTAAAACTTCTCTATTCATTCATCTCAGTATAGGCATTAGTACAATGTTTAAACTAAGTCCTAATGAGAGGTCAACTGAAGCACCACTATTCAGCCATAGGTCCTTAAAGTCTGATGCTTTATCAAATGGTTATTACATTTTAATAACCACAGAATAAAAAATTCTTGAGGAAAGTAAATATTTTTGTGTGCTTTACAGCAGTACAATTACTACTTTAATCTGAGATTACTTTAGGGTCTAAATTTTGTGTTCATTGATACTGTCTTACCAATATTAAAGAACTCACTTATATGCCTAAACTCAGATAAGGTATCAGAAGGACATATGATGATGATGATGATAAAATAAATGGCAGCATTATTGGTGCATGCAGTTTGAGTGTTACTTCAGTGATAATATTGCTATTACTGTAGAATTGCTTCAAGGTTATATCCCTTTAATCGAACACCATTTTCAAATATACAAGGAACTAGGCTTTTGAGAATATCATATTTTTCAAACACTGTAATTCAGCAAACAGAATCACACAGTAGAAGATTCATATTGACAGAGTTACTTAACACTCTACAGTATGTTTAAAAAGGAAAGTGAGAATGAAAGGCCAGAGATGATAAAAACAATGCATGTTAAAACAGAGAATTATTTACTACCAAAGTTACTCTAAAAAGTAATAGGAATATTATATTTTTTTAGCTTACACAGTTCATCGTTCACCAATGAGGGTAAAATCTGTTTGTAAGCCTTGATGGCACTGGCGATGTAGTCTGCTGCGGAGCTCAGGTGGGTAAAGCAAGGAGGGACAAGAGAGAAACTGCGTGCTTAAAATTCATGTATTAATAACTGTAGGCGAATTCGAAAAAGTTTAACGCGAAATGGGCAAGAAGGAATAAAGTAGTTGTTTTGACAAGCAACTACTGTTCTGGTTTGTGCAGTGTTAGGAAAAATAATTGTGACAAGAAAATATAATAATATGTGATAATAATAGTTGTGTAAAGAACTGTGTATTGCATTTGGCTACAGTATTTGAACAATACAAAAAAAAATATTTGTAAGCGAATTATGGTCAGGTATATAGGGATACTAATTTGACTAGAGTAGTGTATCACGTGAAAAAACTCAAAGAGTAGAGCATGCAAGGCAGAGATTGTGGCCTTTTGCTGGTGATAGCAATGCTAATAAGGTGGGATAAACGGCCTGGAGACCACATGTATTTGAATTCTGAGATAGGAAAGTTATTCAGAAGTTAGTTTTCAGTGTATCATTTTGAGAGCTGAGAACTTAAACTGTGAACACAGTGCAGTGATTCGAGAATTTCTGTGTTAATTCTAGAACCACTCAGCCTTCTACTGTCTCGAACACACGATATTCTGGATATAAGTGTGGGATGGTAGAATCCTACCTACTGCACATCACATGTTTGTGTGTGCAGGTTTAACATCAGTTACAGGAAGAAAGTAGACACGGCGGTTGGACAACACCGACAAGTACTTGTCGGGCAATTCACAGATATTTTAGTGAGTGTGTACGAAAGAACCATGGAATTTATATGCAGCTCTGTGCTTATTGTGTCATTCACTATTGTTACTAAAACAAGAACAGTTGAAAAAGTACTCCTGTAGACTCTTGATGCAACCTTGGTAGAGGCAAGATTCATTTTATGATTCATGTTAAGAAAGGTCACAGTATCCAAGCCAACTTTCTTTTAACTGTAACTCAATTTGTTTCTAACGTCCAGCTATATGAGAGACTTGCAGGAAGTTACATATTCACGTGGAAAGTGAAATGTTTATTGTGTATGGAGGTCAAATACATCATTAGCTGACAAAAAGTGAAGTTTGTATGTCTACTTATTTCACAAGTAGAAAGAGTCTAAATATACCTGTACCTAGCATTATTCGATGGAGGGTTTCCAGAAGCCGGCTATTCAGTAAAGAAGAGTGACTGCAAATTCCAAGTAAGTCATCTTGTGAAGAAGTGGTAGGTGGTTTGGGGGAATAAGCCGATAGAACCCAGATCCACACTCACACTTTTTAAGTTGTCGGAATGTTATAACAGAGCAACTTAAAATGACTGTGATACAATAAACTGTTTCTTTGCCTGCAACTGCACTGGTAGAACTACTTCAGACTCCATCTACCGATATACCATTGTGTGTAGACTTTGTAGAATCATCAATCATAGCAAAGTAATCTTTTATGAATGAAGCACACTATAATTGAGTGAGTGCAGCACATACATTAATACCATGACAGATCATAGCTTTAATTCCCTATTTCATTACTAACTAATGTCTTTGATATCAGTATTTTACTGACTGACCTCTTGGGCCACCTTAATAATCATTATTCCCTTATGCAAGGACATAATGCAATGGTTTGCAACAAAACCTCTGAGCAGACAAGCCATTTAACAAGTTGTGCACTCGGCTCCTGCTGACTGGTAGCAGCAGAACTACTGCTAGCCAAAAGCCAAAGTTTATTCTCTCATGTTCACTGTGGGGCCTTAAGGGCAGTTTTTCCACTGTGGCACTACAACTGTACCTATTCTGAAGTGATGAATCAGCAGGGCAATGAAGAAAGAACTTTTAATGAAAATGACTTATTCTTGTGATTTTTAATGAGCTAAAGCCTAATGACAGCAAAAAAGGAATAAGATCTACTATTTATTACAATTATCACTCACCATTTAAAAATGCATTTTCAATAATTTTCAGTGTAATACACTTCACATATCATTCCAATTAATGAACTGTCATGTGAACACAATAACAGAGGAGGGACTAACATTGCTGCTAAATAAAGTGGCCCATGGTCACGGAACTGTGCATTTAGGTGTCTGCGATTGTGTGTCTGAATGCTTGTACTATTAGTAGAAAAAGAGCAAAAGCTCGAAAGCTAGTGTGAATCCTGTTTTCTGTTACATATTTCTATGCTGCACACATCAGTTCACTATAGATGACTGGTTGTCTTTCCCTTACTTACTATGAAATTTCTGAACAATTCTTTGTACTCTTCTGTCTAACTACAAAACAAGTTCTGAAATTTAGAGCTCAATGCTGTAGATTAGATGGGTAGAGGGGATAACTAGAAAAGAGGTGCTGAATCGAACTGGGGTAGGGGAGAAACAAATTTAGGACACAACTTAACTAAGGGAGTGACCAGTTGACAGGACACATCTGAGGCATCAAGGAATCATCAACTTGGTAATAGATGGATGTGGGGGGTAAAAGCTACAGAGGGAGACCAAGACTTGACTGTAGTGGGCAGGTTTACATGGATGTAGGTTTCAGTATTATAAAAAGGATAGTTGCTACTTACCATACAGCGGAGATGCTGAGTCGCAGATTAAAAAAATAAATAAATAAACAAAAAAATTAAAAAATATATTAAAAAGAATTTAAAAAAAATTGTCTGAAAGTGAGCTTTCGGCCGACAAGGCCTTTGTTAGAAACTGCTGTGGGAACATGCAGGGATGAGATGGAGAGTAGGGCAGCTAGATGCAATCAGTAGGTTAGACGGAGGGTGGGGGAGAGAGGGAAGGTAGCAGAAAAGAAGAGAAGTACAAAGACTGGGTGTGTTGGTGGGATAGAGGGTTGTGTAGTGCTGAAATGGGAACAGAGAAGGGGCTAGATGGGTAAGGACAATGGCTAACGAAGATTGAGGCTAGGACGGTTGGGTGAACGTAGGGTATGTTTCAGGGAGAGTCCCCAAATGTACAGTTCAGAAATCCTGGTGTTGGTGGGAAGGATCCAGATGGCACGGGGCGCGAAGCAGTCATTTAAATGAAGGATGTCTTGTTGGATGGTGTGCTCAGCAACACAGTGGTCCAGTTGTTTCTTGCCCACAGTTTGCCACTGCCCATTCATACTGACAGACAGCTGGTTGGTTGTCATGCCTACATAGAATGCAGCACAGTGGTTGCGGCTCAGCTTGTAGGTCACTTGAGTTGTTTCACAGGTAGCCCTGCTTTTGATGGGATAGGCAATGTTTGTGACCAGACTGGAGTAGGTGGTGCTGGGAGGATGTATGGGACAGGTCTTGCCTCTAGGTATATTACAGGGATATGAGTTATGAGGCAAAGGGTTGGGAGCAGGGATAGTGCAGGGATAGACGAGGATATTGCGTAGGTTTGGTAAGTGGTGGAATATCACTGTGGGAAGGGTTGGAAGGATAGTGGGTAGGACATTTCGCACAACAAGAGGTAGCCAAAATCCTGGCAGAGAATGTAATTCAATTGCTCCAGTCCTGAGTGGTACTGAGTCACTGAGGATAAGTATACTACTGACCTGCTTATTTATAATACTGTTGTGCTAATCTGCGATCAGCATCTGCCATATGGTAGCAACTGTCCTTTTCATTATATTATTAAATTCCAAACTGGATTTTTCATTGGATGTTTCAATAGTTATGCAGAGTTAAAGAGGCTGGCAGAGGATAGAACAGTGTACAGTGTGACATGAAACCAATCTTCAGACTGAAGAATACAATAACAAGAACAAAACATCACTGTCTCAAAATTATTAATCTCTGGTCTGTTATAATCTTCTTCTAATTTTAGATGCAGTTCTCAGGTCAGTCATTTGCCTTTGTTTCTTTGACATGCATTTTTACAACAGTTATTAGCTTTGTGGTGTCTGAATTACATACAACTTGAACATTATTTGTTATTCTCGAACATAATTTATTATACTCTGTTCACAGCTTGCATCTCAGTCTTGAACCACACTTATCTGAAACTTACACCTCTCTTTAATTCCTTTTTCACTGTGTTGTGGTGTTTTCTTCCTTTCTTTTTCATTTGCAATAAATATAAAATGTTTCTACATAGAGTCACACACAATATTATCACAAGACTCTTACAAGAAATATCTATTTATTCATCCAACTTCCCCCCGAAAATTATTTATTCTAACCCAAGTCCATTAAGAGTTAGAAACAGTAATAAAAACATGGTACTGTATTCTGTATCTATTATTATTCCTGAAAAAATATCCAGATGAGCTTAAATAATCTGTCGTTTGGAAAAATCTGCCCTATCATTCAATATAATATTTTATGCAATACAAAGAAAACTGTGAGTACTAAAACTACAGCTGCTCAAGATGATTCATTCAGCAAGTTTTACCAAAGGAATGACAATGGTAAAAATAGAGTACAATTTATTATATTGGCAAACAGAGGATAAGTATACTACTGACCTGCTCATTTCTTCTTGGTGTACCAGGTGTGCTGTTTGGGCTGCCTTCAGAGCGTGTGTGTAAAGAGCTGCCTGATGGACTCGGTGAGAGATCACGGGTTCCTGTGCCTGTTCCAGTGCCTGCAGTTGTTGTAGCTCCACTTGGTGATTGTGACAGGTCTCTTGTGAGACTGCTAACCAGAGCACTTGTGTCACTCTGTGTTGAGCCTCGACGATGTGATTGGGACTCTGCTGTGATCCCTGATGCTGTACCAATACAACATATAATAATTAATAAGTACTGTAGGTATCTGTCAAGAATTTATATCAGCCTCTGATCATTTATATTTACATATGTTTCACCGCAGGTACATAATAATGAATAACGTTGAAGGCAAGTCAGTGAGTTAAGCTAAAACCTAAAACACAGTCAATGAGTTAAGCTACAACCAAAAACACAGTCAATGAGTTAAGACACAACCTAAAACACTCAAGTCATTATAATGAATACCATATAACTTTTTAATATTATGAGTTGTCTGGAAAACAACTATACAGTTCTATTTTCAAAGTTTCATGTGAAATGCACCATACAGGAAGAAGTAATATATCAAAGATTCTGAAGACATTCACTCTGTATGAACATCCTGTACTTCCTAGCCTGCACCTGTTCAGTTCAAACTGCAAAAAAATATTGGTCAGTGACTATGGTTTATCTGTAACCTTTGCACATGAAATACTAATATAACCTGCATTAAAGGAAATTTCAGACTGGAACAAAATTTGTATATGAGGATATATTACTGCTAACTCTGTAGACCTTCTTTATTCATACATTCTTTCATTCATTCACTGGGTTTCATAGACACCAGTAAGAAGGAGAACCTTTAAGACTGTAGAACAAGTCAAGGTAGACTGATGCATTAATAATAGACAAGCATACCACACAAACTTAATCTGTACACTGTATTAATAATAACCTATCACCACACAGCTTAATATTATTCGCACTTATACCATACACATTTAACCAAGTAATTAGCGTGAATAAAGCAGTTGCTACCTCAGTTGTGTTAAGTAGCTGCTGTTTCACCTTAATATTTACTCAATAACATTAGTGTTTTTCAAAGAAAATAATTACCAACATCTGTAAATACATAATCCTGTGTACAACACATTACTACTTGTCATGCAGCTTTACAATGAGGACAGTTACTTGCTGCAAAGTTCACATAACTTTTCAATATTTGAATTGGTTAGGACTTCCAACCTCTTATTTCATGTTAGATACAGTTCGTTGAATACCTTCACGGCAGTGTATAAACAGTGTTAAAAAAAGTGCTCCATATTTTGAGAGGTGGTAGTATGGACCAAAATAACACAGAAGTATCCATTCGAATGGGCTCTAAGATCACTAGTTCATCTTCACTACTGTGAAAACATGCCTCTTCCACTGAAGTTCGTTGCTAAACTGCAGTGTAAAAGCATTTCACTGGTTCCATTATAACTAATTTCTGCACTGCGCTTACCCAGAACTATGAATATGGTTTACAATAAGAACAGTAACAGATGTTTATTATAGGCTGTATCACGGACAATAGTAGTGGAATCTGTCATCATTTACTTACTGCATTCTGTAGGTCACTTGTGATAGCAAAGAGCTTGCAGTAGAAGAGATGTATCTTCCGAGTAGCGAAGATGAACAAGTGATCATAGCTCTTGATGTAGGTATATAATTACTGGACATTTGTATCTTGTTTTGATCAATGCTACTAACCCTTAAAACATGGAATATTTTTAACACTCTGAGAGTGTATACAAAACAAGGAGGCAAGTCACCATAAAAATTATTTTTGTATGTGGGGTCACAGTACAGCTTAAACTGATTTTCTTTGTCAGCAACAAAAACCATTAAGGAGTAAATGTACTGGAAGAGAGTGCTAGAACTCAAAAATCTGTCACAGCTAACAAAACACTCATGACAATGGTAATTTTCCATCTTTTCTAGATGCCTGTTAAATACTCAGTCCCTTCTATAAGTGGTGAGTAGTGATCTATTCTCATGTACATAGGTACATATGTGTAATAGCTGTCCTATATATTATTTAGCATACTGATTGCTATGCATGGAAAAAAATGGGAATTTTGCCCATAATAAAACAGAATAACTTAAGATATGTATCAGTGATGATGTAATCTCATAATTTCAAAGCAATAATTATTTTTAGTTACAATTCAAAAATTAAAAATATCCTGCAAAAAATTCAACAGAACAATAAGTGAACAAAAGTACAAACAAATAGTAGAACAATGTATGGGTTCTTCTTTCAGCAGTTAAAAATGAAAAATGGATGAATTCTCGGACTGATTCAAATATTTCATTAGAAGATGGTTATATAAGAACCAGAAAAGACTGAGAATGATGGTTTCATGGCCTTTTACAAACATCTTTGAGAAATAATAATATTTTTTTTTTATAAAATACATAAAGTAGTTCCATTTAGCAACCTAAATGCAAGCATTGAAAATGCCTTGCTCTTAATGCAGTAATTTTTAGCTGCCATGGATGGGTATGGGTTTTTGTTGGTTGTTCACGTGACGGCATTGACTTGTAAAAAGAGATATTATTTCTATGGTGTGACTGTGCACCATCAACTACAGGTGGGGAGCTGCCTTTAATCATTTTACTTTACTGCTTTCATCCTAAAATTTCTGATTTAGGTATTTATGCGCATGCATGCTGACGCCAGAAGATTTGCGCACATAAAGTAAAATGACTGACTGTTTTCTAAATTTAATTTATCTTATTGAGTTTGTAATGTCCTTTCAGGAGGATATTCATTAATTCTCACTTTTCTCAACTACCACCCATTCCACCCTTCCCTAATACTGTCTACTGGTCTCCTCCCCCCCCCCCCTCCAGTCTCTCTCCCTCTCTCTCTCTCTCTCTCTTGCAAGTGTTAACAGTAATCTATCATACCTAATCTATCAACCTGTTAGGCTCTGATTTCACCTTACATTATGATGCTTAAGTAAATGAGAATCTGACATGAAAAATTCTGACTACTTCTTTTGGGAAACCACATGCAGGGAATTATCAAAATCTCATTTCATATTCTGTAGCTCAGTGTCATTCACTAACTTAGTGATACAAAACCACTGTGAAAGGGAAAACACACCATCCATTCAAGAAGGATCGAGACTGACTTTATTCCTGACATATAAGTGACCTCAGTGCAGTAACTACAGTAGCAGCTTGAACTAACAACTGTAAACAACAGATGTGCATTCAACCAATAAGTTGTGAGTAGGCAGCATTAAGTATGGACAGGTGGTCGTTGATATGTCACAAATCACAATGGAGAAATATCTCTAAATCAATGCTTTGACAATATAACCGACATCAAGCCAACACAATGCATGAGTTAAATGACATCCCTAAGAAGGACTTTCTGACAGTTTTACATGGATGTATGAGCAATCTCTGTGTTGTACTGAAATAGGAGGTTACTCTATAGAGCACCTGATGCATTAAAACCATCATCTTAGCTTTTCTCTAATTTTTATTATGCCAAGATTACACAAACAACACTCACACACTATACAAGTACATGTTTCTGCTTGTCAGTTTCACTTAAGTTTAGTTGTAAGTGGAGACTCCATTAAAGTACAGAGGGCAAATATAGGCTTCTCCATACTGTATTCCGACTTTTACCTAGAGAACACACTATTCTCTCTCTTTCATTTCTTTGAATAACCTTACATCACATATTTTCTAGGAAACACCATTAAGAAATAAAATATTAAGTTGGAATGTGACTTCACTATTCAGAAAAATATATTGGTTTACACTCTGGATGTGCTTGTATAAAACTCGCTTTCTGTTTTCATCTTTCCCATCATTACCTAATGTCATTTTGTTTATGTGGTGATGCATCAGTTCGCTGTACAGGGAGAGTTACTATTCTTATCCTTCATCTGTTAACATTCACTTCGCTTATTCTTCACTAGTTGTTTCTTTCTTTAAACTGCTGCATCTAATTATTAAAGTTTCCAAATATGGCCTATTAAATTTTTAATAACATAACTGCTAACAGTTCTGCTTTGCTTCAATTAATTTATCGTTCCCCCTCCAAATTCTGTAACTTTCCTATCTTATTTCCTTGCTTTCAGTTCCTCTTTAACACACGTGTGCAGGTTCTCTGGACACTGTACTTCTCTACTGACTATTGTTAATATTCTTATGACTCTCCAATCATCTGATGACTAGTATCAAAAGCTATATCTTTCCTATTTCAGTTTGCACTCCCTGCCCCCTCCCCCCCCCCCCCCCCATCCCCCCTCCACCCCATTCCCAAATTATCTCAAGGTACTGCATTAATTAGAAACCTGATCGGTTTATATTATATTTTTTAATCTGATTTTGTAAGTGTTTTAAAATTACATAAACTCTATATAAAATTTGAAAACAAAAGCTACAGACAATATTGTGAGTCTGTCTGTTACAAAATATGAATCACATCAACTACACAATGTGGTAAGTAAGAAATAAAACTAATGTTCTTCCAGAAACACTTTCAAGAAATGCACCAAATGTAGTTACCATTTAACCCACTAGATTGTGCTGAACATACAGATGCTTCAATTGTGTCAATGACTCAGCCAGTGCGTGAACAGCTGCCATGAAAGTAACACTGTTCAAGTGGTAGAAGTCAAACATATCAACATGGATTAAAAAGCTGAGATAAAATTTTATTGTAAATTAGGAATGGAACAAAATCCTTTGAAGACAGACCATATATCAGACATCCTGCATCTGCTTGAGTAGATGAAAAAGTTGAAAAAGCCAAGAAATTCCTGCCGATTATAGGTGAATTACCACCAGAATGCTTCCTGTGAAACTTGGTGATGGTAAGGAAACAGCAAGTTCGATTTTAGAAAAGATTGCACAGGACAAAGATTTGCTCCTGATTTGTGCCAGATTTGTTGACAGAAGAGCACCAACTCCAAAGCCGTAGACAATGATGATCCTAATCTTTTCAAATGAACTGTAAATGGAGATGAAACTTGGTGTTTCCAGTTTCACCAAGAGAGAAAACGTCAGAGTATGGAATGGCATGTAACAGTCACCGTCACAAAGGCAGAGGAAACTAAGTTTGCAGAAATTACACATCAAGACAATGGTAAGTGTTTTGTTTTTATGCTTCTAGAGTCATCCATTGTGAATTTCTCCCTTATGGTACGACAGTGACTGGATAATGACAGGACAGGATGCATCTGTTCCACAGAAAAGAATTGGATTCTCCTGCATGACAATTCACTGGTTACCCATGAAACAGTTTTTAGCATCAAAATAGACCTGTATGCAGGAACACTAAACCTGTTCACCTGATGTGACACCCGAAGACATTTTTCTATATCCAAAAATTAAATGTGCTTTAAAAGGGAAACATTTCATGAACACTGAGAACATACAGAGTGCTGTGGCCAACAGACAGAAGGAGGTACACAAAGAGCTTCCATCATTCTTTCAACAACTTGTGCAATTGATGTAAATGTTGTGTGGAAGTGTAAGGGAATCCTTGTAACTGCCAAATAATATCACATTTATTTGTATCACACAAAATGTAGATAAGCAAACAAGCAAATTTGGAAAAATAGGGCTCTGATACAGTTTGACAGAAAATAAACAGAAAGCTATGGGAACACTACAGTGACAGCAGGGGAATTACTAAACAGCACAACAGATTATGGAGTAAAACAAAACAGAATAAAAGAGATAAGCAAAGCACGATATCAGTAAAATGGAGTGAAGTAAGTTATAACTATGGATGGCAGCAACCAAACGTGTTAGAGAGCAATGCTCTGTAACAGGGAACTGTGAATTATCTCTATGTGCAAATGCTTGCAAACATATTGAATACGTTACAGTTATTGACCAGCTGGTCAATTTAAAATGCTTAACTGTGAATACTTTACAGTTATCGGCCAGCAGGTCAATTTCAAATGCTTAACTGTACTTACCTGAAAGTAGAACAGAAGTGTCTCTCTTCTAAATTATTGATGTTACAAATAATGATCAGGAGCAAGTAGCAATGATACTGTTTGGAGGACAACATGGGTTGTCAACAAGCACTCACATAGAAGGTGAAGCAAAATTCACGCACTCGGGCTTTGCAGTGTGACTCCTCATAAGCCAGTGATAAAAAAAATCTCTCTCACAAAATTTCAACTGGCGAGTACATCTGGCAGAAAAAGGATGTTAAATAGTGGCAATCTTGCAACACTGAAGCCACATGTATGGTAACTACCTCTGTCAGCACATATTAGTTGTGCTGTACATTTGGTGCAGTGGATAGAGTTTTGAGTTACCATGCAGGAGGTGGGGGTTGCCGTGCATTTTTTTTATTTGCTAATTTCGTTCTGACATTTCATACTGTAATATACACTGCTTCTTAGGTGCCATATGTCCCCTATTTACAACATTCTGTAATGCTGAACATAACAAATACATGGTTAGACAAATAAGAA
This sequence comes from Schistocerca americana, assembly GCF_021461395.2. Classification (NCBI taxonomy): domain Eukaryota; kingdom Metazoa; phylum Arthropoda; class Insecta; order Orthoptera; family Acrididae; genus Schistocerca; species Schistocerca americana. Next base: position 469,581,822 of record NC_060122.1, on the reverse strand, counting down.
ATAGACAGTCGAAACAAATGACCCATCATAGGACAGAATAACTATAAAAACAATATCAATTTCGAGATGCTAAACATGACAGCGTACTACAGTAACACAACATCTACTTGTCATTTACACTACATGTAATATGAGCACTCACATGTTGCACATTAGCAACCAGTGAAAATAATAACATCCATATTAATGACTGCATGACCTTCACAACAGAATATGTTGTCCTCAGATTAACAGATACTTAAAATGACCTCCCTGCATGTTCAAATACTGAGCAACCCGCTGGATCATACAGCTCTGGACCCTTCGCAGCAAAGCTGCTTCCACACTAACAAGAACAGCATGAACATGTGCTACCAATTATTCCACATTCTTCGGCAGAGTAGAGTACACGTGCTCCTTCAGGTGTCCATACAACTGGACCTCCACGTCTGAGCCATTTCCCTAGAAATGTTCTGTCCAAATACTGTCGCACATTAATTCCAGAGTATGGAGGTGCACATTCATGTTGGAACCACATCCTCAGCCGAACATGTAGTGGAACATCTTCCAGTGTATCAGGCAGATGGAAATATCGCATGTCTAGGGCTCCCCGTTGGGGAGACCGTTCGACTGGTGCAAGTCTTTCGAGTTGACGCCACTTTGGCAACTTGCATGTCGATGGGGATGAAATGATGATGATAAGGACAACACAACACCCAGTCCCTGAGCGGAGAAAATCTCCGACCCAGCCGGGAATTGAACCCGGGCCGTTAGGCATGACATTCCATTGTGCTGACCACTCAGCTACCACGGGCGGACATCAGGCAGATAGTTTGAGAGGAACACATGATACCTTCATGCAGTCAAGCAATCAGGCAATATGTAGAGGCCCAACATGTCGCCCAATATTCAGGCCCAGACGCTGATACCAAAGCGAACTTGATGTCCACGGTCGCGTAAGACGTGCGAGTTAATGTCACACCAATAGTGGGCATTGTGCATATTGAAGACACCCTCACAGGTGAATGCTGCTTCATCTGACCATATTACGGTGTTCACGAAATCATCATTGGCTTCCTGTTGTTGTTGGAACCATTCACAGAATTGCATCCGCTGATGGCAATGTGCAGGATGTAGTTCATGTTCGTGCAGCACATTAACAACCGTGTGCTGCGAGACACACAACTGCCTCGCCACGCTATGTGTACTTCACTGAGGTTCTTGGTGTATGACCTCCAGAATAACTTCCTCAGTAGCTGGAGTATGGCAAGTGCGTGGACGACCTCTGTCACATGATGCTGGAAGAAGAGAACCTGATACCCAAAGGCGCAGCTCCAGATGACGTAACACATTTTTATGCGGATGGCATCAATGAGGGTATCTAGCTGCATATTCATGAGTGGCAACACCAGCCCAGCGTATCCTGTATGTCTGCCACACTGGTTTAGTGGTTTACAATGAGAAAATTCTAAATGTGCACACATGTCCATTGGAGTCTGTCACGGGCACACTGTAGCCTGATAAACAAAGTAAGCGCCTATGGAGTATCAGACCAGCTATGTGGCTGGATTGAAGAGTTTTAAGCAAACAGAACACAGCATGTTGTCCTCAATGAAGAGACGTCTACAGACGTTAGAGTAACCTCTGGCATGCCACAGGGGAGTGTTATGGGGCCATTGCTTTTCACAATATATATAAATGACCTAGTAGATAGTGTTGGAAGTTCCATGCGGCTTTTTGCAGATGATGCTGGAGTATACAGAGAAGTTGCAGCGTTAGAAAATTGCAGCGAAATGCAGGAAGATCTGCAGTGGATAGGCACTTGGTGCAGGGAGTGGCAACTGACCCTTAACATAGACAAATGTAATGTATTGCGAATACATAGAAAGAAGGATCCTTTATTGTGTGATTATATGATAGCGGAACAAACACTGGTAGCAGTTACTTCTGTAAAACATCTGGCAGTATGAGTATGGAACGATTTGAAGTGGAATGATCATATAAAATTACTTGTTGGTAAGGCAGGCACCAGGTTGAGATTCATTGGGGGAGTCCTTAGAAAATGTAGTCCATCAACAAAGGAAGTGGCTTACGAAACACTCGTTCAACTTATACTTGAGTATTGCTCATCAGTGTGGGATCCGTACCAGATCGGGTTGACGGAGGAGATAGAGAAGATCCAAAGAAGAGAGGCGCGTTTCGTCACAGGGTAATTTAGTAAGCGTGATAGCATTACGGAGATGTTTAGCAAACTCAAGTGGCAGACTCTGCAAGTGCAAGAGAGGCGCTCTGCATCATGGTGTAGCTTGCTGTCCAGGTTTCGAGAGGGTGCGTATCTGGATGAGGTATCGAATATATTGCTTCCCCTTACTTATACCTCCCGAGGAGATCACAAATGTAAAATTAGATAGATTCGAGCACGCACGGAGGCTTTCCGGCAGTCATTCTTCCCGCGAACCATATGCGACTGGAACAGGAAAGGGAGGTAATGACAGTGGCATGTAAAGTGCCCTCCGCCACACACCGTTAGGTGGCTTGCGGAGTATAAATGTAGATGTAGGTGTAGATGTACTCTGATCACAACTAGTCCATGTCTGATGGACAGTGCTTATGGTATAAACACGTCACACTGTTCCACCTAATTCATATTATCCCTCTGACAGATATTGTACTGCATGATTCATCCCAACACCACTAATTGTGAAATGTTTAGTTTTGAATCACACTTTTTCCCTAACAGTAATAGATGTGGTGTTTCCACAATCTCATTGACAGAATAATAATAATAATAATAATAATAATAATAATGCCTTGAGATATGTATTAAACAGCATGCGGTTACCAGACTCAATGTAGAAAGACATAATTAGTTGGACCTTGGTGATAACACATACAAGTAGTACCTAAGCTTGGACGAAGCACATTGCTAGTCTACTGGTAACGTATGGCCCTGATGAAATGTAATGGACCTGAACGAGGCAAGAATAATAGTTGGTACTAATCTATGGGACCATTGGAGTAGCGAGCAAGGAAAACAGGCTTTGCATCTAGTAGATGAAGCGGAGTGAATAAATTCACGCCTACGATGTGAAAAGGGCTTCTTTCAAAGCTGACCGATCTCCCATTTCTACGACTGTAGTATGTAAGTGCAATCACTGTTGATGATTAAGATGACAGATGCCTCACCACCTGGACTACTTTTACCAAATAAAAAACATATGCCTCAACCCAAGATCGAACCATCGACCTCCTGCACACTGCTCTAGCCACAGCACCAACTGTACAACCTGACTAATATGTGCTGACAGAGGTAGTTACCATACATGTGGTTACAGTGTTGCCAGATTGCCACTCTTTAACATCCTTTTCTGCTGGATGTACTCGCCAGATGAAATTTTATGACGGACATTTTTTTATCACTGGCATGTGGGGAGTCGTGCTGCAAAGCCCAATGCTTGAATTTTGCTTCAGCATGTTACAGAAAGTGTAATTATTTTAAACTATACAACTCTGAACTAGCCAATAATAAAAATATTATATGCAACTCTGATGGACACCTTAATTAATAAATTACAGATGTTAAATACTTGAAAAATTCTTGAGACATGGCTGTGTGATTGTATACTTCACTATGATCAGTTACAGTCATCACCATAGTGAATATGAGTCACACATCGTATATACATAAAACTATTTTTAAGCTACAAAACCATAACAACATAAATAGCACTGTGTATCTGGAAAATGAACCAAATGAACAAAAAAGTCACATGTAGTACACAGAATATAAAGTCAAATGGTTTCATCGTGAGAGGTATAACTGAAATATAGTTTGTTATGGTTTTTTACCTTCAAAACTGTTTTGATGTACATTTAATATTCACTTGGTGATGGTCTAAGATCAAAACCAATCATTACAAAAATATTAATCCACAGGAAGTTTCAAATCAGTGCACAAATTGCTGCCGAGTGAAGACTCATTCGGAAAGCAATTCCCCGAGCCTGTGGGTAAGCCATTTTTCCACAAAATCCTTTCTTCTGGGAGTGCTAGTCCTGGAAGTTTCAGAGGAGAACTTCTGTGAAGTTTGGAAGGTAGGAGATGAAGTACTGGCAGCAGAAGTAAAGCTGTGAGGGTAGATGAGAAGTCACATTTGGATAGCTCCGTCACCGGTGCATTTACCTATGAAAGGCAACAGTACCCAGGTTCAAGTCCCGGTCTGGAACACAGTTTTAATGTGAAGTGAAGTTTCAAATCAGTGCACATTGTGCTGCAGAGTGAAACTTCACGCTGGAAATGGTAGCATGTTTGTTCCTAGGTCCATCACAAGCATCTGATGCAATTTCTCTTGAACTGCTACTTAATAAACTGAAAACTTGTGGTATCAGAAGAATAGTTAAGTCTCTTACAATCATACTTACAAGTCAGACAACAGGTCACAATTATTGAACACAGAGAGGTTTGAATACTTAATAAGTATATCTCATGGTCCTACAGAGGCCTTAATGGAAAAAGTACAACTCTAGTTCTACAGTAAAGTGTGATGTGCCGCAAGGGTCAGTTCTGGGATTCTTATTGTTCATATTTTTGCAGAATAGCAAATTATTCACTATACAGATGATAAAAAAATTGTTGTTAGTTTCTTGGTCAGAGAAGCAATTAGTTTGTAAGTAAGTGTTGTTACCTGGGAACCCAATGAGAATAATTTGGCACTGAATTTTTCTAGTATCTGAAGTGATATGAGGAATTACTGTATTCAAAACTAATCATTCAAGCTTAAAACTCAGTAAAACAAGTGTAATGTCCTTTCAATTACACCACCAACCTGACAAGAGTGCAACGGAATGTTGTGTCAAATGACCATATTCAGATAAAATTGGATGATATAACTGCATTATTTTGTGTAATATTCGGCAGGCATCTGCCTTGCGGACATCACAGTTTAAGCACTGAAGATAATGTCACAAGTTCTGAATTATGACCGAATGGTGTATTTAGCCTTAGTGCATCAGTATCTTACATATGGAATGGGGTGTGCTGCATCCAAGCATATAAATAAAGTAGTCATCCTTCAAAAAATGCAGTTATGATTCTATGCTATGTCACTTAAAATGACTCATGTAAAGGAATGTTCAAGAGTAAGAAATTCTTCCAACTGCCATCATTAATCTTGAGATACAAGCAGTACAACATTTCAAATGAATTTATAACAGGAGAGATTGTGATTATCACCTGGCAAGGCATAACACAAAGACAACAGCCCGTTTCACACAGGGATCACATTATTTGTAACAAATTTATGAAATGTATATTAAGTTTAAAGGGTAGCTGTTTTGAAGGGGCAACTCACTACATATTTCTATAGTAGTACGGTAGAGAAATAAACTGTCTTCATTTGAACCATATTATATACAAGCAATGGAGGTATGTTTGTAATTGATCTCAGAAAGTTATGACTTGAAAAATGAGCCCACAGTCTCTTAATTTACACCATATTATGTACAAGCAAGGGAGATATATTTATAATTGATCCCAGAAAGTTATGACATGAGTTATAAAATGAGCCCACATCTAAAATAAATCTTGTATTTATCTGGAGAATATATAAATCAATAAAAAAATAAATTTTGAAAACCTGTATCAAATTTGTTTGAATATTAATTGCCAGTAATGCAAAGATATTTTTCACCAATTCAATAATTACTTTAAGAGATAACAATATAAGGAATACAAATTGCCTTTATTTAATGCCAAATCTGTCAGTTGTTGATTAAAAAGAATTGTCCCAGACAAAACATGTTCTTCAATGCTAATTACAGTACTCTACGTTCCTTTTTCTATCAGACATTTGTTAAAAGCAGCTCCATCTGATTCAAGTGGTCATTAATAGTAAATTAATGATTACAGATGAAGGAAATGTTGCAGTTACAAAAATGCCAAACAAACACTGCATATAATTATTCATTCTTTATTTATAATTTCATAAAGTCTCTTAAAGTGGATTCTCATGCAGCATAATGGAGTACAGTTAGGTAGTATTCTTTGAATAATATACATGTTTTAGACATTAACTTCATGCCACATGCATGTGCAAACAAGGTTTCTTCTTTTTTCTTAAAAAAAAAAAAAAAAAAAAAAAAAAAAAAAAAAAAAAAAAAAAAGGAAATGTTATAATGCTACATGCTGGTAAGTATGATATAACTGAAAGAAATCATTGCAACAATCAGAGCACATGCAAGCCAAGCACTTTTTGCAGTCAAAATGTAGTTTGGCCTGAAGTAAACTAGTATTAGTAGTAAAAAGTGAATGATTAAATGGATATTTGCTTCAATTACTAAATATGAGAAATTAATTTGTTCAGTGTTAGTAAAGTGATTTGTTTGCATGATGTCCACTTCTACATATACAAAGCTAGTATTCTTTGTTTTAGATTTAATATCTATCTTGCAAATAATATAATTGTAATGAGCAATTAATTTCTCTCTCTGCAGCCTGTGATTTTTATGAATTCTGGTGATACGTAATCACTGCTGCATAGATAGAAGTTAATTCACAACATCAGTGTCTCTAATAAAATAACTGGACACAGCAAGCTACTTGCAAAATCAAGTAAGAGTTTATATTGTTTACATTGTTAGCACACTAACATGACAACCACTCAGAACACAAAAAAATTGGAAAAAGTGATGACAAACATAATGAATATGTCACAGAATCACAGCCATCCAGGCCAGGCAATCCTGTGCCATGATTTGCACAGTCTGATAGCTCATACAAGAACACTGATAGGAAGTACGTCAATCAATCGCAATGATCAGGACATACTTCAAGATATTTTAGCTGCACTTTAAAGCACTCTTTAGTGCACTGTCATTAGCATGGTTAGGATTAGGATTATCCATCTTTTTCCTTCAACCGTGTCCATAATCCCTGCTTTCTCTTTATTTCTTTTACTATGGCCTCTGCTTCCTTTCCAGCCTTCTCAAAACTATTCCCCCTCTTCTCTAAGAAAGGAATTAATAGTTCTGAAAGCTAGGACAGCATTATCGATTTAAAATTTAGATGTGTCCATCGGCAGTACTAACCATTTCATCTCCTGAAGGCAAGTATTGACCAGCAATTCTGTCTCATAATTAATTTCTTAGATTTCTCAATTGAATTTTCCTTTGATACAAAGGATTCATTCTGAATCAGTTACGTTCAGTTACTTTTACTCTTTGTATGAGTGCTAGTTTTGAAAACAAATGAATCAACCTCGTGACATATTTTGCATATTTCCACTCAATAATGTTTTATAGAATACTTTTCAGGGGTAAATCATCACTTATAAAGAAAGTATTGATTTCACGGAAGCCAACAGTAAGAATAATACATGGTGTTCACCTGCCATCATCATATGAGCACCTCATGAAGGAGTTAGGTATTTTAACTGTACCATCAGAATACATACATTTGCTAATGATATTCATCATAAATAATTTGTCACAGTTTGATAAGAATAGTGATGTCTGTACCTACAACAATGGGTGAAAAATGACCTTTATTACCCATTATCAAAACTGTCAGAGGCTCAGAAAAATAAAATGTCTGACAGGTAGCAAAGCAAGTTTTAGATCTAACCTAAAATCATTTCTCTTTGTTTTTAAGCATAATTTCATGAGTGGGACTAAAATATAGTTCATTCATTATTGTTAACACCAATATAATGATATGTGAAACATGTAACTAACTACAACCTCAAATAAATCAAAATGACTTACTGGTGCCAAAAGTAAAGATGAATGGGCACACACTGGACGTGCCTCCGTGAGTGAAGTTCCTAGCCATCTAAATAGATAATAAATGAGGTGCTTAATAAATTACAACGCAGAACTGCAGGCCATTACTTAACTTCAAAAGACAAAATGTGTAGTACTGTTGACAAGACACAACTATAAAAGTAAAATGGACACACTACCTACCTTTGGGTACTAATAGTTAATTCACTATGGAGAACAGTTGGAGAGGTTGGGGGACATTAAAAAAGAAAAGCAGGCCAGCCAGATCCCAGGATGATAGGGGCCAACCTGTAGTGAAGACGAGGGTAGAACAAATAAGATGACATCAGTAAGTGGATAAAAGCTGAATTCTGGCTTCTTTTCACTTAGAAAGCTCCCAAATTCTGTTGAACTGATGACGGGATTGTTGGCATACTCTGTGTTTATTTATTTATTTACTGTTCAGCTAATTCAACCTTTACAAGGTGTAGTCTCTCTAATCTTAAGGTAAAGAACGCTATTACAGTAGCTTCTTCCATGCTTTTCTGTCCCCTGCTGTACTCTGCCAATTAAAGTGCGATACTGGCCACCGTCTGTTGACTTCATTTTAAAATACATGAAGCACTAGTCACTGCTGGGCTTCCCACAACAGCCACTGCCAATAATATGTGAGGAAACCCCCACTCCGAGGTCCAGTGGTGAATGTATTTAAGTTATGAAAATAGCTTCTCTCACAGTTCCTTGTGACTTGTACTTGGTATTCTGTGTTCTCATGCAACCGTTGGCCCAAGGTTTAATGGACTTTATAATTATCATCTATAATGTGAAGCCTGTATGGATAATTCAGAACGTGTGTATCTGTCTTAACAAGAAGCTTGTACAGTCAACTGCTACCAGAAAGGTATATTCATTCTGTTCTTAATGTTGTCAATACTTAGAATAAAAGATGCTTGTTTGTGTTTCTATTAACAGTGCAGGTCAATGCTCCCGTACACCATTTAAGATCCCACACGTGCATAAGACAAAATATAACAGAAACTTTCTTCAATTCTTTCTTATGATAGTCAGGTGGTCAGCCTTGTGATCTTCATCTTTCTCTGGGACTCCAGTCTAGTACTACCTGTGTCTATCTTCTGTCATTTCTTCAAGTGATATGTCCTCCCCATTTCCATTTTAGAACCTTTACTCTTTCCACAAGATCTTGACCTCCTCTTGTTGCTTTTATGCCTTCCCTTCTTTTCTGATCTTTCTTAGTGAGACCCAGAAGTGACCTTCCCATAACTCTCTGAGCTGTTTGTAGTTTTCTTTAGAAAAACTCACGGAAAACCCAGGTTTTACAGCCATGTGTTCTATTTTTGCTAAATGCTGTCCTATGGTATAATCTCCTGGGATAATACATAGGAGGTCAAGAATATTTTGTCTACAGAAGCTCCCAGTAAGAATATTATTTATTAAAAGTTTAATAGCTGAACATCTTGGAGAAGCTCCTTCAGGGACATCGGAACTTTTACACTCATCTTATCCCCAACTCATATTTGTGGTTAAGTATAAGAGCGAATTAGGATGAACTGTGCAATTCACAAGCACAACACTAAATGTAAAAATAATTTCATGTTTACTGCACATTCCTATCTCAAGTTCAATGATGAGTTTAACATTCTATTGCAAAAGTCTATGTCACATTACCAACAGACATCAGGTGTGAAATTGTAAATTCCCACATATCCAAAAACAAAGTAAAAGAATATCTCATTACTGCTGTACAATTTATTACAATATTTGCTTTCAAGGATGTAAATTCCACATAACTCTAATGTTCACATTAAAGAAATCCAGACGTTACCTGTGTATACACAGTTGACAGTAGTCTGTGTCAAGTTGCATAAATGCTTAGTTTGAAGTGTGAGAGGAAACAGGAGATAAGTAGTAGAGAAGGACCAGCATGGAAAAACAACGTATATTGACTTCCCTAATAAATATGCAACTCAAGCACAGGTGGTATGCATACAGTAATCACAGAACTATTCTCAGCAGTCCTAGAGAACATTCCCAGCCTTAAATTGAGAAAACAAAGATGGGATGCATGTTAATGGAGCATATATGATCCACTTTCACTTTCTGTTTTGCTGTTGGCGTTGTACTGTTTGTCACAAGTTCAGAAAACTTAAACAATGAGTGGAAAAAATTAACAGAGTAATTTTGTATTTCTATCTGAAAAAGAGCTGTAATAATACTAAAATAATGTACAGTCTTAGACATACAAACTGACTGCCGGCTGGCCGCCACAGAGATTAAGTCCAAGTCGTTCACTTAAGGTGGCCAATAAAACTGACCGCCCTTGACAACGCTAACTCTGGCCATCTCCAGAATCTAGCAACACTGTAAGATGCAGAAGTGTCAGGAGGAAGTATTATCTACTTCCGGGATGTTGTTGTGTTGTGTGAGCCCATGGTCTAGCGGTAATCGTTGTGCATTCTAAGCTTATAGTTGTGTGTTCCTGGTCAACCACGTCTTGTCCTTATTTTTTTTTTTTTTTTAATACCAGCCCTCGTCTAAAGTTATGGGTCTGATAGAACATCGAAGATAATTTACTTCATACTCCACCCACCAGTAATAACAAATACTTCAAGAAACAATTCTGCAGGACAGCTCGTGGCTGTGTCGCAATCAGAGCAGCTTGTGCTCAAGCTTTTCCTTGTGCTGCAGTGGCTACTGGGCACCAGCCAGAGATCACTTGTCACCTGAAATCAGGAGCCATTATCTTGCAGTTAAGCATTGGATTTTGCATACTTGAAAATCATGAACAACGGTTAAGCATTGTAAAATGGGTCGCAAGTGGAAAAAGGTGTAACATCTGGAACACAATGTTTACTTTTGGTATAACAGAGAGGTGAATGCAGAGGAGGCAGCTCGAAAGATTTGAACTGTGTGTGGAGCGAGTGCTTTTGGGGGAAATACGCCAGAAAAAGATATTCCTGTTTTGACAGAAATCGTTCTGGCATGAATGGTTTTCCACATTAAGGAAGTCTTGACTACTGATATATGTTATGGATTACCATTTAACCATCATGCGACATTTGCATTCAACAGGCGAGGTTCAGAAGTCTGGTGTAGGAGTACTGCATGCTCTAATTCCAAACAACAAAAATCAACAGAGTGAGTATTATTGCTGTTTTGCTTCAACGTCATCAAGTCGCTCATTGAGCATTCCTATGCAATACTGTTCCTGCTGACAAGTTATGATGCCTTTATTGTTAACTTCCTAAAAATAAATTAAATGCTGAGCCCTACCAAAAGATGTAAACTAGAGCAAAGAGTAGTGTGAACACAATATTTTCCATCTGATGGCTCCAAAAATGTGTTCCATCACAGCTGAGATTTGTTACCAACAATTGAGACACCTTTCGGTGCAGTGTCAGAAAATCGACCAAAAAAAACTACATCACGTGTGCTACTACATGATAACGCACTCTATTGATTTGAGAAACAAAATTATCCAGGAGATTGATAGGGAAGTCATCTCTCATGCACTTGTATTGAAAGAGAAGTCATGTCTCAGGCACTTGTCCCTCTGATCGTATACTCTTAAAATTTTACCTTTCCCACTCTTGATCCATCAACCATCAAGGTAATTCATTTCTAGATGAAAATGCCCTTCAAATTACACTGGTTTAATGACATTGTTAGAACTAGTAGGTTTCTACAGGTGTAGAATTTGTAAACACCTTAGCATTGTCAGATAGTTTTAGATATTGTGAAAAAATACACTGTTGCTAATTAATTTCTCTTTGATGATTACTGTTGTGTCCAATAAACTAACTGAAAATGCAATTAAAATATTCACTGTACGAAAGCAAATTAAATTCAACTCACTACAGAAAATCATGATGGCAGTCTGTCTTAATAAAGCATTAAATATCTGTAAGATGACTGGGTGTATTTTAACACAAATTAGTAGGATATTACCGACTTTTGACTTCGAAAAAGGTCTGTATTTACTTCATGTTCTGTATCATACTCAAGTATTACGAAAATGTCACAGTTCATAGATAGAGTTATGTATTCACAACAAAAAGAAAAGTGGTATTACAAATTTTGGAGTACCATAAGGTGCTCACCCTAATACTAATGGGTACCGAAAGTAGCAAGACGAATCTTGCTCGAGCACTGTCTTATGATTCCCTTATTCCATATCTATCTGCCTGCTTGTAGCTCTGCTACAAAAGAATTAAAAATCTGGCTTTCAGCGAGCCTCGAAAGGCGAATGAAAGCAGGTTGCTCCTGGTAGGCAAGCATAATACCTCACAGCCAGCGAAGAGGTGCAGCTTGGGTGTCTTACTTATTGGCCCAGTAGCTGCTATGACAGATAAATCATAACATAACAGACAAGAGCAGTTGCATTTCTCATGTGGAATGACTTTTGTGGACTCAAAGGCATTAACTGATAACCTTATATCACATCTCAAGAGAAAATCACTCATATTATTCAATTTAAATGACATGATAATATCAAGCGAATTTAGCAGGATAGTTCTGTGCCATCAGGAAAGTAACTCGTTGGTCACAAAATGGCCAAACATATTCTGCGTTGTTGCCAAGTTTCAGTTATACTACCAGGAAGGATACCAGCTGATGTGTTCTGTGAGTGACCTCAGAAGTGGCTATAGCTTTGTGTCAAAGTTGTGAATGCCAAGGGCCAGAATATCCTCATTATATGTCAGTGAGTCTTACTCACATTTGTGTAACTAATTTTAGGGGCTAGAGTGTAATTACCTGTAATACATCAATGCACTGAGTGCAAATGAAATGTCATACATAAACAACTGTGACAGTTATTTGTGTTTTACTGTATCAGTCGGACCGAAACCTTGAAAGCATATTCACCACACGCAATTCACAATTTTGGAGCTTCTCCAGTGGTTGATTTGGCAATGTATCTTTGCTATACAATATTGTTGGAATCACTGTCACTGGCACACCCACGAGAAGAAAGGCCATGACCTAGCTTCTTGTTGTCAGCTTTTCTGATGCATATTCTTTCGTTGCTTGAAACATGTAGAATTAAGGTGAATTCGAATATTCCATATGGCGAAAATCTATGTTTCTTTTCTTTCACCTCTAACATTCAAAAAATAGTTACGGTAAGCGGCAGAAAAGCGCCTGTGAACCAACAATTAATAACACAGTCATAATCCATCTTTCATTTGATAATTGTGAACAACTGTCCTACACTCATACTCTCTGCTGGAAATATCACTTTGCCATGAAGAAAAATAATCCTAATCTTACTCCTAATGATCCAACTCCCCAAGACACTATCCAAATTGAACCCTGCATGGAACAGTTCCGTCTTCCGTCACAGCGGGACCCACATCCTCTTCCTCAAAATCACCCTCTCCAAACCTTCCAGGAATTTCTCACTTCCAGCCTTGCCTCTCAATCCTTCTTGAAAAACCTTAATCCTACAACCAACATCACCGCTGCTGAAGCCCAGGTTATCCGTGATCTGAAGGCTGACCGATCCATCGTCATTCTTCCGGCGGACAAGGGTTCCATGACCGTGGTACTTGATCGTCGGGAGTATGTGGCAGAGGGACTGCGTCAGCTTTCAGACAACACTACATACAAAGTTTGCCAAGGTAATCCCATTCCTGATGTCCAAGCGGAGCTTTAAGGAATCCTCAGAACCTTAGGCCCCCTACAAAACCTTTCACCTGACTCCATCAACCTCCTGACCCCACCGACACCCCGCACCCCTACCTTCTACCTACTTCCTACAATTCACAAACCCAATCATCCCAGCCGCCCCATTGTAGCTGGTTACCAAGCCCCCACAGAACGTATCTCTGACTACATAGATCAACACCTTCAACCCATTACATGCAGTCTCCCATCCTTCATCAAAGACACCAACCACTTTCTCGAACGCCTGGAATCCTTATCCAATCTGTTATCCCCGGAAACCATCCTTGTAACCATTGATGCCACTTCCTTACACACAAATATTCCGCACGTCCAGGGCCGCGCTGCGATGGAGCACTTCGTTTCACGCCGATCACCTGCCACCCTACCTAAAACCTCTTTCCTCATTACCTTAGCCAGCTTCATCCTGACTCACAACTTCTTCACTTTCGAAGGCCAGACATACCAACAATTAAAGGGAACAGCCATGGGTACCAGGATGTCCCCCTCGTACGCCAACCTATTTATGGGTCGCTTAGAGGAAGCCTTCTTGGTTACCCAGGCCTGCCAACCCAAAGTTTGGCACAGATTTATTGATGACATCTTCATGATCTGGACTCACAGTGAAGAAGAACTCCAGAATTTCCTCTCCAACCTCAACTCCTTTGGTTCCATCAGATTCACCTGGTCGTACTCCAAATCCCATGCCACTTTCCTTGATGTTGACCTCCATCTGTCCAATGGCCAGGTTCACACATCCGTCCACATCAAACCCACCAACAAGCAACAGTACCTCCATTATGACAGCTGCCACCCATTCCATATCAAACGGTCCCTTCCCTACAGCCTAGGTATTCGTGGCAAACGAATCTGCTACAGTCCTGAATCCCTGAACCATTACACCAACAACCTGAAAACAGCTTTCGCATCCCGCAACTACCCTCCCGACCTGGTACAGAAGCACATTATCAGAGCCACTTCCTCATCCCCTCAAACCCAGAACCTCCCACAGAAGAACCCCAAAAGTGCCTCACTTTTGACAGGATACTTTCTGGGACTGGATCAGACTCTGAATGTGGCTCTACAGCAGGGATACGACTTACTCAAATCCTGCCCTGAAATGAGATCCATCCTCCACGAAATCCTCCCCACTCTACCAAGAGTGTCTTTCCGCCGTCCACCTAACCTTCGTAACCTCTTGGTTCATCCCTATGAAATCCTCAAACCACCTTCTCTACCCTCTGGCTCCTATCCTTGTAACCGCCCCCAGGTTAAAACCTGTCCCATGCACCCTCCCACCACCACCTACTCCAGTCCTGTAACCCGGAAGGTGTACACGATCAAAGGCAGAGCCACGTGTGAAAGCACCCACGTGATTTACCAACTGACCTGCCTCCACTGTGAAGCCTTCTATGTGGGAATGACCAGCAACAAACTGTCCATTCGCATGAAAGGACACAGGCAGACAGTGTTTGCTGGTAATGAGGATCACCCTGTGGCTAAACATACCTTGGTGCATGGCCAGCACATCTTGGCACAGTGTTACACCGTCCGGGTTATCTGCATACTTCCCACTGACACCAACCTATCAGAACTCCAGAGATGGGAACTTGCCCTTCAATATATCCTCTCTTCCCGTTACCCACTAGGCCTCAACCTCCGCTAATTTCAAGTTGCCGCCGCTCATACCTCACCTGTCATTCAACATCATCTTTGCCTCTGTACTTCCGCCCTCGACTGACATCTCTGCCCAAACTCTTTGCCTTTACATATGTCTTCTTGTGTCTGTATATGTGGGGATGGATATGTGTGTGTGTGTGTGTGTGTGTGTGTGTGTGTGTGTGTGTGCGCGCGAGTGTATACCTGTCCCTTTTTCCCCCTAAGGTAAGTCTTTCTGCCCCCGGGATTGGAATGACTCCTTTTCCTCTCCCTTAAAACCCACATCCTTTTGTCTTTCCCTCTCCTTCCCTCTTTCCTGATGAAGCAACCATGGGTTGTGAAAACTTGAAATTTGTGTGTGTGTTTGTGTTTGTTAGTGTCTCTATCAACATACCAACGCTTTCGTTTAGTAAGTTACAGCACCTTTGTTTTTAGATATATTTTTCCCATGTGGAATGTGTCCCTCTATTTTATATATGTCTCATGTCACAGCCAGCTAACTGGGACAAGCAGCAATCTTGGTTATGGTGGGTGATGGGGAGACAGAAATGGTGTAAAACAGGGTACGGGGGAAATGGATCTGGACAAAGTTGTGAGAGATCATGCTGAGCTGAAAATGTAGGTGCTGGCAGGGGCAGATTATGGGATTGATAATAGTAATGCTGAAAGAAAAAGCTGTGAGCATTATTTTTTATTATCACCTGCACTTTTTCCTAATCTTTATTTGTTGTACTCTGCCTCTCTCCAGTGATGATGGAGAATAGTCTTAAAACCAGAGACTCAACCATATTGTCAAGTTGTTATATTTTTAGGTAGGTTCATTTGTTCCTGATTCAGCAATGGTGTGGAAATGATGATAATATTAGGAAATATTTCTCATTCCTCTTGTGAATATCTTAGAGAAATAGGAATATGAATAGATACAAACAGACATGTCACATTTCAAGTTCTGTATAAGAATGCAATAGCACAGCGGCTTACGTGGTGCTTGGAACATTCTGCCACTCATTTTTTGGAGACTGGTATAGCTATCTCTCTGTGGCTCGCGAAGAAAAGCTCACTAATTTAAAACACTCGAAGATTCTGTGAAGGGCACTGTTGCTTGCAATCTTGTGCCATTCATTGGTTGGTGATTTGTAAAGCATAACTCAGTACAGATGCACAGAGCAAGTGTCGTAAAACAGTGTTTTACTTCACAGAAATCTAGAGGGAATATTGTGCTCTTTGTTTCTTCTAACATCTGTACCAGATGTACCAGATGACACAGCAAATTTTAGTGGAAACTATTACTTAACATGAACCACATTCTGTTGTATTTCTTTTCTAAACGGAGTGTGGAGAAAGATCAATATATGATGCAATAAAAAATACCCTCTACCACACTGTTTCCAATGGTTTTCAGGTTTTAGATGAGAACATGGAAGACTGTTAGTTCATCAAATACCTTAACACCTGCTGGAAAATCAGTTTTTGCATCTCATCAGGTGCAACACTGCTCAACACAGAATATATATTCAGACTTCAACAACTGTCACAATTCCCTGATATTGGGAAACAACTGTACATTTTCAGCTACAGAATAAGCTACTGAATTTCATCAGTCATGACAATGGTTACTAAATATTGACTGGGATATGCAATATCAGGACTCTGGTACAATGAAGAATTACAGAATTCACACTCTCTACCCACATTACACAGCATGTTCCAGTTCCATTGGACTGCTTGTGTGAAATTCCAAATTGCAATGCTATCTTGTGGCAAGTTGTAGGGTTACGATCCTTGACGTTTGAACAACAGCCGTGTAGAAGATTAAAGGACTATCATCACTGCAGCACTTGCCCTGGCCGTGAATGTAACAGTACATGTCTGACTCTCATTGAAAAATGGTGGTGGAGCACCCAGTCAACATCAGGTTTTGTGTTAACTTTTGTGTGTGTGAGCAACAATTTGTCAAATTCGCCCTGAATACTGAGAGACAGGTTCCTGGTCACTCCTCCACAACAACTCCCCAGCCCACAAAGTGAAGACTGTGCAATAGTTTTTGGCAAGCAAACAGATCACAGCCCTGGATCACCCACTGTATTCGCTGTATTTAGTTCCAGCCAACTTCTGGTTGTTCCCTCAATTGAAGTTGGTAATGAAAGCACGCTGTTTGATGCAACTAAGAACGCCCAAGGAAATTGTACTTCAGTACTACGAGGGGCACTTGTAAAGTCAGCGCAAAAATAAAAACTACTTGCATGTTTGGGGTAAACCTTTTTTATTTTTCGAGATAAGTCTCCTTTTAGACTAATACACTTCTTCCAATGCTGTTCTAATTTGTTGATCCCTTCTGAATAATAGGAATTTTTCCAAGTCTGCAAAATAGCAATTAGTTGCTGCAATCACCTCCTCGTTTGACTACAATCTTTGTCCCACCAGCCATTTCTTCAAATTGGGGAACAAATAGTAGTCTGAGGGAGCCAAGTCTGGAGAATGGGGGGTGGGGTGGGGGTGGGGGGTGGGGGGTGGGGGGTGAAACGAGTTGGAATCCTATTTCCATTAATTTTGCGACCACAACTGCTGAGGTGTGTGCTGGTGCACTGTCGTGATCGTAAAGGACTTTTTTGCGGTCCAGTCACCGGCATTTTTCTTGCCACTTGGTTTTCAAACAGTCCAGTAACAATGAATAATATGCACCTCTAATAGTTTTACCCTTTTCCAGATAGTTGATGAGGATTGCCCCTTGTGAATCCAAAAAGACAGTTGCCATAACCTTTCTGGTCGAAGGAATGGTCTTCGCCTTTTTAGGTACAGCTTCTCCCTTGGTAACCCATTCTTTAGATTGTTGTTTGGTCTTAGTAGTATAGTAATGTATCCTTGTTTCATCCACAGTGACAAAACAATGCTTAAAGTCCTGCAGATTCTTCCTGAACAGCTGCAAACCATCCTTGCAACACTTCACACGATTCCGTTTTTGGTCAAGTGTGAGCAATCGCAGAACCCATCTTGTGGATAGCTTTCTCATGTCCAAATCTTTATGCATCATATTATGTACCCATTCATTCGAGATGCCCACAGCACTAGCAATTTCACACACCTTAACTCGTCTGTCATCCATCACCATATGGTGGATTTTATCGATGATTTCTGGAGACGTAACCTTCACAGGGCGTCCAGAACGTTCAGCATCACTTGTGCCCATATGGCCACTCCAACAAATTTGAAACCACTTTTAACCTGTTCTAATCGAAGATGCAGAGTCACCATAATGTTTATCAGTCTTCTCTTTAGTCTTCTGTGTCATTTTGCCTTTCATAAAGTAATGTTTAATCACCACACGAAATTCTTCTTTGTCCATTTTTTGACAATCACTTCACTTTCTTGATTCACTCGAATGCCAGACACCAATATGACTGAAACATTGTGTGTGTTCTTTCCAAAGATGCTACTTACTAAACATGACCTCGATACGCACCGGTGGTACCATCTCTCGGACTTTGCATGGACTTTTCAAACGCCCCTCGTACATGTGATTCCAGAAAAGGACCACACTGACTGTTTCAAGACATTTTTGAAATGATTTCATCTGCGTACTGATTCAGGGGGAAACTATTTTGAACAAAGACAGTGATTTTGTGAACTAATATATGACCTTTATTTTTCACAGCCGTAGGCCTAACAGAACTGGAACACACTGTGTACAGTTCTAAATGTACATAATTAGGAATAGGATGGCCTATCCCATGGTACAGGAGCTATTAATTTAGATGTCTATAAAGGACATTATGAGCCAAACTACATCATTCCCTCCAAGCCTTATAACAAACACGAGCACATGTGCTGCCACTAAAATATTGTTGACAGATAATGGCTACTATTCTGTTGAGATCCTGGCATTAAACCAATCAGTCAGTCCTGAGGGGAAACTGCAATGCAAACATATATTACATATAAACTGCCACAAAAAAGTACACCTTTTCAGAGGTTTCCTGTTCACTCAAGATTTATTATTGTAACAGTGTATATGGAGTACATGAAATGAGTATATTTACAAATCAACAGCAAAAGTGGATCCGAGGTATCAGGTACCCATGATGAAATACCCAGCACAGGTGGAAATGCACGCTCTGACTCTGGCATCAAGTCGATCATACAAATAGTGAATACTGTCATGGGATATGTTATGCCATGTCTGTCCGACATGTTCGCATAGTTGTGTAAGAGTTGTTGGTTGATGAGTCACACAAGTCACTTCTTGTCCCATCACATCACACACATGCTTGATTGGAGACATGCCTGAAGATTGTCCTGGCCAGGGAAGCTGCTGCACGTTTTGTAGAGCACACTGAGTTTTATGGGCAGCGTATGGGAGATCAGTACCCCGTTGGAATGATACATCACCTTCCTGTTGTAAGAAGAGCAAAAGAATGGGTCTAACAACATTCTGCACAAACCTAGCACTGGTTATTGTTCCCTTGAGAAACACCAAAGGTGAGTGAAAGTTGTGGCTTATCGCACCCAGACCACAAGGCCTAGAGTGGGGCCAGAGTATCTTGGATGAATGAACTCTACAAGACAGCATTCACCAGGTCTCTGTCGTAGATGCACTTGCATGCAGGCAGAATCTACTTTCATTGCTGATGATCCATTTTCCAAGTGATCCTCTGATGACACCAATTGAGCTGTGCATGATGATGCTATGGCATGAGTAGAAGATGGCCTAGGGGTGTGCATGCTCATACATCCACTGCTAATCAGTTCAGAACAGTTTGTGATGACACATATGGGTTCACACGCCTCTTATCCATGCTATGGAAACTGCATGATCTGCCACTGCTACCCCTACAATATGATTTTGCTTGCGGATGTCTGTGCTGCATGGATGTTCATAACCTTGTCTACAGATGTGAGAGTGTTCACGTGACTACTAATACCAGCAATGTTGCATAACTGCCACAGGACATACAACTCGTATGACAATTCTCTGTAAGGACCATCCCAGCACTTGGAAGGCCACAATTTGACTCCTTTCAAACACACTCAATTGGCTGTCGGAAGGACAAGTGCATCTCTGTGGCATGGTTGCTTGCTTGCTTCACACATCTGCTCACACTAACCTTTCTGGCTGCAAGCATTCCCTATTGAAGGGTACACACAGGTGGCACTCTGGTAACTATGCCACTATGCTATCTGTTGGCGGACAATGTTGAAACCATTATCAGGACATTTACTATCCCCATGTAATATATGCCATTATCGGACCAAAATCAATGCCGTCTTTTCAGGTGTACTCTCCCCACCAGTGCATTTATCATGTTAAGAGTGCAGTAAGGGTTCTAATTAATGTGGCATGCAGAAATACTATAAAAGTTTTCTTGATGCTGTCATAATTACCACAGAAACACTTAGCTCCAGTGGCATTATTTCAGATACAGTGATTTAATACAGTTTAGTTACAGAAAATTTATGGATTTGCACAAAGTTCTTATTATATCTAATTATTCTGATACATTTTGTTGCCACTGAACATAACTGAGCCTCAAATTAAAGATTATAGATCATTTTGTAGTTGTGGCAGAAGCAGCTAATTTTCTTGGATACAGTACCCAATGGTAAAACTCCATTGAAAACTTATTTATATCATCACTCAGTGAGACCACAACCCTTTCAACCAACAGAACATGAAGTACATGTGCATGTATGCAATTATTTTGATACTGCAAGCGGTAAAAAGAGACCCAGCTTACCCAGTGAAGAGATGCCCATGCTACGAGGAGAGCCACATGGCTGGGGACTGCTGCTTGAACTTTCGTGTGGTAACAGTCTTCCACCTGCTGGACAAGTGAACAGCAATAATACTTGCCCCATCTAACTGATTCATTGTCTTCTCATTCAATCCACTAACCCCCAAGTAACAGCTAGTTCAAAATGTATCTTAGTTACCCATACACACTACACAAAACTGTTCATGATTTCATGAATGAGAAAGCACACAGCTTTGGTAATTATATGTTTCAGTTTGAGTATATAGATCTTTTGGAAGGAAAACAACATTTTCATATTTATTTTTCATGCAAGCAACACAATTCACAGAGCACTGAAGCCTCTGATTCTGAGATAAATTTGAAAAAAATACTAATCTGTATGTGATATAATGGTGGCATGTTGTGGTAACAGCATGTGAAGTGCATTTCTTGTGGCTAAAGACTTCCATAAGAAAGAAGGCATAAAACTTAGTTATGCATTTTTATAAGTAGATGTAAGTGAGAAATTAATTTTATAATACTAAACTGCACAACTTACACAGTTTTTTAAATGGAAAACAGGGTAGTGCACAAGTAAACAAAAAGAAGAAGCCATGAACCATATTCAGAAATAGGAACATATTCAATGATCTCTTGAAGTGTGTAGCCTAAGACAGAATGTTACGTCTACAAAATGCATTATTTTAAAAGTAATTAAGTAAAGCATATATTTGTAATTTTTGTGCATGTTTCATTACAGTCATTATTTTTGTTGCAGAAAAGTGATATATCTGACAAGAAACAATTACTGGGGAAAAAGCACAGATTTGTAATAATACAAATATCAAAGAGCATAGACAGGGGGCTACATTAAATTCAAGTGAAACTAGAGCTGCATTTTGTGTACTATTTCATGTACTTATAAGGTTTCTGAATCTGAAGCTAAGTATCACAGTTAGCACTGATAAACTCAAAAAATATTCTGTACAGTGGAATGAAATGAAATCAACTTCAAAATTAAATATTTCTATTGCCAAATTTAAATAATGATGCTAATAGGTGAAATCAACACACAAAATTAAGCAAGCATTCTTAATTTACTGATAACATTACTCGAAACAATGTGGCAGACATACTGCTATTACTCTCAGCACAAGCAAGAAAGTTGCCATAGAAACAAAGTTTAGCTAAAGAGACAGACTGTGCAGATGAAACATATGAATGGCACAATACCTGCTAAGACTGTACCACTGCCAGATGGCACGGTAACAGAGCGAGTGCCGACGCAAGATTGTCTGCTCAGCAACGCTACGTGGGCAAGTGGTAACAAGGAAGGTTATTCTTTAGAATAATGCTTGTAGTATCTGGATAACTGCCAATAAGTTAACTATTTACTACAAGCTGATAAAGAGTACTATTTGTCTAATTCATTTACTTTATTAGCAATACAAAAAAAAAAAAAAAAAAAAAAAAAAAAAAAAATGAAATAAAGGTATTCCATGTATGAAAATGGCATTTATACAGCCTACTAGTATGGAACATAAAACATTAATGGTGCCTTATCAAAGCCATAAGATGCTGTATGATTCTTTTTAAAATTATGGAAACAAATAAAGTCTCTGTATGATGACAAAGAAGAGTTTTTTTAATTACAAATAATTTTGGGTCTTTTTTCATTCAGGTCCTTTTATTTTCTCTCTCTCATTGCACTGTCATTAAAGAAGATTATAATTCAGTATTTGTGTATGTGTTATTCCTACTGACATCACTTTTTGTTGAAAAGTATTCTAAATAAAGTAAGTCTGGATAAACTGCGAGTGACAAGATGTTATTTTAAGTCATTTACAATTTGGCAAAGAGGCCTAACTGGCAAATTGTCCCTTGAAATGTCCATATTAAAGATGGGGAAAAATTTATATAATATTTCATATCAGTCAAGAAACACAGCAAAGAGTTACAAGAAAAACACACAGGGAAATCACACCTTTTGTGCCACAGTTCCATAAAAAAAAAAAAAAAAAAAAAAAAAAAAAAAAAAAAAAAAAAAAAAAAAAAAAAAAAAAAAAAGAAGAAGAAGAAGAAGAAGAAGAAGAAGAAGAAGAAGAAGAAGAAGAAGAAGAAGAAAGGGAAAAATAAAAGAGATAAAGGGGACTGGTTCACTGACAATTACATAGTTATGATAGTGTGGCTGTAAATGGAATATCATATTATTGTGTGTGTGCATGTGTGCATGTATATGTTTTCCTTCTTTCCTCGCTAACAGTTTGCCTCCAACAGCCTTTCTTATGCTTATATTCTGTCTTTGTGGCAGTCACACAATTTTATACAGTATATGGTGTTTGGATATGATGAACAATAACCAGTTAATGAAATACACTGTTCATAAACTCTACTCAACAAATTATCTCATCTCTTAATAGACAATCTGTAGGCTCTTGCTGCTTATATTCTGACTTATGACAATGATAATCACAGTATCTGTCCGCAGTACATTCCTTACCCATTTGGAATAAGAGCTAAGAGCTGGAATAAGAGCTTTGGCATGCTATCAGATAAATTCACATGCAAATAATCACTGCAGTACCCTATTAAAATAAATTTCACAACAAAATTACTTTCTAAAATTTCAAATAGATGAACAGAATGGCTACATTTGGTAAAAATTAGGGCCAAGTTTTAGTTGCCAACAACATATGAAAAGGCGAAGCCTAATTTTAAACCGTTCCACTATCCAAAGGTCTCATATGAACAGGTAAGAGTTTACAAGTTCAGGCAGGGGAGTGCTCATGCCCACTGATAATAGGAAGTAGGATGGAAACATGTAACTACAGCAGTAACTAGAAGGTAACATTTAAAAAAACTGTAACTGTTTGATGAAGTTAGAGGTATACAATTGGACTGGCCACTGGAGGGAAAAACAGCCTACTGGAAGAAAAAATTAAGTTGAAAACCCAGAAGTTAGGTAGAATGCATTGGTGGATGGGAGAGATATGTAAATAAAGAGCAATCTAGTAGCCCAGTAGAGCTGAATTTACTTCCAAGGCACAAACTTAAGTAAATGCCAGTAGGCCTGTTAGAGATCTATTTGCTAAGAAGACTGGATGCAAAAGACAGTGATGTTTCAAAAGTCTTGTCAAAAAATGACAATGGGATACACATGCGTGACCCTAATCTCCATTGGGTTATTTATCCAGAAAAATGACATAATGTTTGGTCAATAGGACAACCTTGCCTTCAACTGCAACATGTGTACTTTGCTTATGATGGGCTAACTAAAATATGGAAAAGAAAAATCTGGTACTTTATGGGTAAGGCTGATGATGTGGATGACACACTTCCTCAGAAAAGAATAGAAAAGTGTCAAGTTGCAATGGAAATAAAAGTAAATCAAGAGACAAACATCTGAGAGTCTAAAATAATGCAAAATTTAAATCAACAAATAAGATGCAGAACCCAGGAACTCAATTTTACATAGCAAAACAAGTAGCAGCCATCACATAAGAACTCATCAGAGAGCAAATGTTGGCTGTAAGCAAAGACAAGCAGTACTAGTTAAGGGAGTGAAACAGAACGTGAAACTGATACAAAAACAGTGATGGAGGTGATGACAGGAAAATACTAACAGTGACTAATTACAAATAAATAAGACTGTGAAAAAGCATCTACATATGACAATCCACTGTAGGCCGGAGAGGCCATTATCATTTGTGTTCTTTCTCCCCATACATATTGTCTTTACAAGTGCTGTTATTTAGTATACAAAAAGAAAAAAATTACAAATCTGAGTTAGTAATTTCTACCCATCACCTTTTTTTACATTACAGTAATAGAAATTCTTCTGCAGAATAGAAGGAGTAGTCAAGGAGAAACTTTCTCATTTTGTTACCAAATTTTACTTTGCTGTCTGTCAGGATTTTTTTATAACTGCATAAGTTAATAAAGATTTTTGTTGCAGCATTGTGCACCCCGTTTTGTGCTAGAGACAACCTTAATGTGGAATAATGTATACTATTTTTCCTTCTGTTATAGTAATTATGTACCTCATTCTTTCTTTTGAGCTGTAGTGGATTATTTACAACAATGGTTTTTTACATGGCTCTTTAGTGTTCTTTCTGATTAGCTGATTACTCCACGACATTACTGAACGAAAATATGCGAAATATGTCAACTTACTGATTTTTCTCCCTCCAAGATTTGCAATGATTCTAAATGCAAATGTAGCTGAACTAAGTTGTTTTAGGAGTTCCAAAATGTGTTTTTTCCAGTTTAAATTCTCATCAATATGAACCCCCTAAGAATTTTGACGTTTCCACCCTATTTGTTATTTCTTCACCATGTTACACTTATCACTGATCCCTTATCATTGGCGTAGTACCTCTAGATGCGCAGCACTGAGTATGCTGTGTCTTTTTCAAATTGAGTATGAGACCATTTGCAGAAAATCAGTCAATGATACTTTTAAGAACCTTTTTTACCATTTCTTCTGTTTCTGCACGCAAGCTTGGATTGACTATGATATAAGTGTTGACTGCAGAAGGAACTAATTCCGTTCATTGTATACCAGGCAGAATATCATTTACATACATGAGGAACAGCAGTGGACCAACGATTTAATCTTGCGGAGCCCCATAAGTGATTTCTCTCCAGACAAAATTATGTTCCCGGACTACATTGCTTGAATTACTAAGTGCAGCTTTCTGCATTCCTTTGGTTAGGTATGACATTATCCATTGGTTGGCTACACCACCAATCCCATCAAATGTCCATATATCTAGGAGAATACTGTGATTCACACAATCAAATGCCTTAGAGAGGTAGCAGAAAATACAAACCAGTGCTATTTTGTTATTTAACACTTGTATAATCTGGTGAGTGAATGTTTAAGTAGCAGTACAGCAACCATCCTGAAACCCGACTGTGATTTGCTAAGGATACACTACCACCGATAAGATGAGATACTATTCTAGAATACATCATCTTTTCAAAAATTTTGGAGAATCATATCATCAGTGAGACATGTCTCTTTTATCACCTTTCTTAAAGAGGGGTTTACCGTATTTACTCGAATCTAAGCCGCACTCGAATCTAAGCCACACTCGAATCTAAGCCGCACCTGAAAAATGAGACTCGAAATAAAGGAAAAAAAATTTTCCCGAATCTAAGCTGCACCTGAAATTTGAGACTCGAAATTCAAGGGGAGAGAAAAGTTTTAGGCCGCACCTCCAAATCGAAACAAAGTTGGTCCATTGTAATATGAGACACAATTTAGGTCGAATGAAAGACGATACAGCTACAGTAGTTTGGTTCGAGTCATAATCTTAGCAGTTAAGCTTTACCAGGAAGCCATTGCTATGCGTCAGGCGCTCCATCCGTATTTATACGGATACCCTTCCTTTTTCACGTGCTTTGTCTGGTTTGAATCGAAGGCTTATTTTGCTTTGATCTGATAAGTGCCATTTTCTTTGTTATAGGTGTTTACGTCACTCTAAGCTGAAAATGCATTACTGTACTGCGTCATGCATTGTTTGTCGCATTCTGATAGTGCGTGTTTACGGCGTGTTGCCGCTCTCCTGCGAAACTTGCAGGAGAGCTTCTGTAAAGTTTGGAAGGTAGGAGACAAGATACTGGCAGAAGTAAAGCTGTGAGTACCGGCCGTGAGTCGTGCTTCGGTAGCTCAGATGGTAGAGCACTCGTCCGCGAAAGGCAAAGGTCCCGAGTTCGAGTCTCGGTAGGGCACACAGTTTTAATCTGCCAGGAAGTTTCATATCAGCGCACACACCGCTGCAGAGTGAAAATCTCATTCTGGAGCACATATAGAATAATTACACAAAACTGCTAATTTCTTTTTAATGCTGTATTTTATGGACTATTTTTTTCTAAAGAAATATCCATAATTTAATTTTAAAAAACCAAGAATTGAAATTTTTAGTGAACAAATAGATGTTAAACCCCTCATTGTCTGCTTTTAAAGAAACATTTTACTTTTCCAAAAATTTTCTATTTAAAGTTATTAATGTTCCAAAAAGTTTGAATCTTAAACATTATTTCCAAAATCCAGTAAGACAATTTTGTAGGCTAGATTTTTCTGGTGCCAGAAATAGTTTGTTAACTATTCAATTTGGAAAAATTTTAGCAACTTTTGGTGGGCTTTGGGAATCCTTGTGGAAGTAGAAATCATTTCCATAAAAACCATAAAACAGTAATATATTCCTGGTTATGCAGCTCATAGTTAAACAGACTACCAATTTTGCCAACTTTAATCATCAGCAACCAATAGCTACATTGTTAATGTCATGTAAAATCTAAATTCCGTCTCTCTGCCGCCATCAGTCAAACTGTACAGTTACTTTGTGCAATCAGTCAGTTTAATAACATAATGTAATCAGTCATTTATATGTCACTAATAGTTAACTGATTCATCACCAACCACCAAAACATTAAATATTGTCTTATCTAAAAAGTGTGAATCTATGTATTAAGTTGCCACTAGTAGACTATGTCTACTAATGTTAACTGCCTACTTGTTTTACATGTTGGCACCATCAATTGTGATTAAGTCAATTTGTTTTACTTGTTGGCACCATCAATTGTGATTAAGTCAATCATCAAACAATGACTTTGGTTATAAATAAACAAGAAGAAATTGAAAATTAATTATTGCAGTATGGTATGCATTACTTTCATGTGCTATTGTGCTACATCACACCATGAATACCACACAAAAATTACAGCTGGAATGTGAGCCAGAAATCACACTATAATTACATTGTTTCTCTTTGGTTGTGTGTTAGAATGCAAATAAAATGGATGAAAACATGTTTTTAGTGCTCTCTCTGTGACAACTAGAAACCAGTGACAAGTACTGAAATGATGCTCAGACACACTACAATAAACTCAGACAAGGGTCACAGCTGTCTG
Source organism: Schistocerca americana (assembly GCF_021461395.2). NCBI lineage: Eukaryota > Metazoa > Arthropoda > Insecta > Orthoptera > Acrididae > Schistocerca > Schistocerca americana. The sequence goes on along the minus strand of NC_060122.1, from coordinate 469,554,100 downwards.
TTTTCAACTGTACATGCTCTTATGTGATGTCGTCCATGCTGGCACTACAAGTGTTACATTACTCACAGCACCAAGTCAGTATTGGCCTGTGAAAGTGCATGTACAGTATTGTGCAAGCAACATGGTTAATTCAGTAGATAATCTGTAAATAGGCCCTTTCCCAGTAGATCTTTAGAGGAGAAAGTGAGAGTTAAAGAGTCAGGTAGACCAGCTCCAAATTTAAATCTAATAAGGGGAAGATGTGGGATGAGACTCACTAGTCTGGTCAAACTATGCGAGTACAAGCACGTAAATTCCTCTTTCAAGTCCCTAGAACATTTCACCTGGAAAAGATAAAGTGCTCACTATAGATATATATGAATAGAGTATGAGGGATTTTGAGCAACACTTGATGTATCAATGGTGTGGCACAGTGGTCAAACGCATCAACTGGCAATTTGTCTGTTCGGGTTCAATTCTCGCTGCTACCGACCCCCGCCTCCCGTCTCTGCTGCAATGTTTAACTATTAATTACAAAATTTAAATATTGTAATAACAGTTGTTCGCCTTGAAGGGTGACATCCAATGACACTACACTCGACCCTCCTGCTCCACCCCCACAGGGTGGGAGGAGGATACACTTTGAAATCTTCAACAAGACCCCCCCCCCCCCCCCCCCCGACAATTTTTATTGCAGATTCAGATTCCGTGGGAAAAAATACGTAATTTTTGTATGGAACAATTTTATCACTGTGTGATAGAAGGCACTGCAATTGACGGAAATCAAAATGGGTCACAATCCACTGAAACTTGATAGTATCTCAGGAAAATACCCAACAGATTGGGATCACAGGAGTGTAGAAGGGTGGTATTCTTACATTCTGTAATGTGATACCATTGTTTTATAGCAAACCAAAGACTACAAGACATTAAGGTGTCATTTTTATTAGTGTAACTATCTTCACAGGTCGTGTCAAAGTGGAAAGTAGTTGGAACAGGTGATTGGTTTGTTTATCAATGCAGTATAAACTACATTTAGTGTTACCCAGGAACAATGACATGGACATACTAGTATTTTATTCCCTTTGGGCTGAGTACTTGTTTTGGGTGAGTCCTATTGCATCTCACCATCAGGGTGCTTGTATTAGGTGAGTACCCTTACTTCCTACCACTGAGGTGCTTCTGAGGTGAGCCCTTTTGCCTCTCCCCTTCAGGATGCTCATCTTAGGTACATACCTTTGTTTCTCACAACTATCCGTGCTTTACTGAAGCACATATTCTAAGAAGTGCCCATTTGCTGCAATACACACTGCAACCCTACTTCTGAAAGACAATCCTATGTCTCTCAAGTATCTCTTCAGTAATGTTTGCACATTCAACAATAGGTCACTGCTACATATTTGCACATGTTGTTGATATGTCCATGTAACATTTCTCTTTTGAAGTTTCAAACAGAAAAAATTGGGAGGCATAAAATCGGGTGAATGCGCATGCCACTTGTGAGCACTTCTTCATCCAATCCACTGACCAGCACAGTGCCGATTCTGAACTTCATGAGATATCCATAAATACTGCATCTGACAGCCATCGTTTTGAAACCACATATTCATTCTTGTTTGAAGCTGGGCATCTTTTAGTAGGATTGGCAAAATATTATCTAAAAAGTCACCATACATTCAGCCACTCATATTATCATCTATGAAGTAGACACCAGTTATGTAGGTACCTGACACACCACAAGAAACATTGAACCTCCAGGGGCATTGAAGCTTTACTTGCCTTAACCAATGGTGATTCTCCACTGCCCAGTAATGCACATTATGCCAATTCATGTGATCATGATTCACAAATGTTGCTTCATCAGAGAAAAGCACCTGTGAATAAAAATCATCATTGGCTGCTAGTTGTTGTTGTTTGCAATCGCAAAAGTTCATGTGCCTTGAAAGTCACCCCCCATGTAGTGTTTGATGCAATGACAGGTGATATGGATGGTATTTGTGTTTATCCAGCATGCGTGGAACACTTTGTTGCAAAATTCCTGCACCTTGTGTGATTTGATGTGAACTAATGTGAGGATACACAGGATCGGTTAAGATTCATTGCATGGGTTGAACACTTTCAATTGCACTCAAGAGTAGGATAACACTGCGAAACATTGTTGGAGAAGGAACATTCCTCTCAGGGATCAGGTTCACATGCCATCGATGACATTCTCCTATGTGCCTATTTGATAGAAAAGTACAAAGCAATTATATCTACCCGCTCCGCAAACAACAACATTGTTGCACACATAGGATGAGATGTCTGTGGTTGACGCAAAGTACAAAGTAATGATATCTACCTTCTCTATAATCGACAACATCGTTACACACATACGATGAGATGTTTGTGGTTCAAATGTCTGCAGTAAAGTGAACCGTGACTGCTTCCCACTATCATTTCCTTGTCCATCACTTGCAGTACACCACAGTCACGTAAGGCACAACAGAAATACATCATTGAACCTAGAGGTGTTGTTGCCCCTACAGTGAGAGTCTGAGCATGGAGACTGCAATGTATTGCAGACAATGGTTACCATATCGAACATTCCCCTATCACTTTTCAATGGTCTGTAACCTATTTTGATCTGTGTCAATTACAGCATCACCCATCAAGCAACAATAAAATGGTTCCATACAAAAGTTAGATTTTTTTCTGGAGAATACATATCCGAAAGAAAAATTTGGGGTCCTATTGACGACTTCAAAGTTGATCCCTTGGGGTTGGGGTAAGGGGATCGAGTTTAGTGTCATGGGTGGGTAAGGGGATCGAGTTTAGTGTCATGGATGTACCCTTTCAAGATGATCAACTTTGATTACAACCATTTTTCATCTGGGTTGTATTTCCACAAACAGTTTTAACTCCCCCACCCTGCACATTTAATTTAGTGGCCCCACCCTGCACATTTAATTTAGTGACGATTACTACCATTTTAAATCTAAAGGCTACAGACGGTGGTAAAAAAAAGTGAGTATCCAATGAAATTTAGTATGGAAGTGTCCTATTTTGCTTTCCATGTTTGTTATTCGGGAACAGTGATACGTGGGGTACAGAAGAAGTGAAAGATCTAGGACATATTAATGCATTAATAAAAAAAACATAAACAAAATCATAAACATATAAAGAAACTATGTAATCTTCGTGCATTATGTAAAGCTAATGTTGCAACAATATTAAGGTGCACCTATCATGATCACATTATGAAATACAATCTGTTTATTTTTGTACACCTTTAGTAAATTCTGCACGAACCACCACAGATTACTTGCCATGTGTTCGTAAGATACTTTCGTGACAGCAAGACCTTCTACACATGAGTGCCAGAGCAGTTATCAAATACAGAATACCAGATGAGCAACCTCACAGACACTCTACAATATCCGTTGTGGGGCATTGACAAAAAGATGATTAAAGGTCATGATTTTGTGTTAGATGAAGAAGTTCACTGACATTATCACACAGAACTTAGCAAACTGTTATAATTTTATTTTCTGTTCAGTCAAGACAGTTAAATCCTAAGCCTTTCCTTATCAAAAGCTCTTGCCTTATCACTCAGGCTAACTGAGTCTGTCTGAAGGAGTAATCCCAACATTATTAAATGTATTTCTTCCTATTTTCTGAACACTGTGTTGTGGCAATGAATGTTTGAGATGGACCCCCAAATGTGCTCAGACAGCTTAATTTGTAGGGTGACTGCTCACAATAACTTGAAGATATGAAGTCAAATATTAATGTGGCACATATTTTCAACATAATCACTACATTTCAATTGCAGCAGTGAAACACATATCATTACTGATGTAAACTGATTTCATTGATTTATTTGGCAAGTGATACTCTTTAGTTTACTGGTAATGGGACAAGAGATATCAAGATATCAATCCTACAGGTGCAAAAGTTTGAAAACAGTTCATATATTTCCATACACATGTTGTAATTCTATATTGTAGAGGAATGCTTATCTACTCATATAAAATGTTATCTGGTTCATTTTCATACATATCCTTAGAAAAACAATATACACTATATGCTATTGCTAGGCACATTGCTGTTGTTTGGTGTCGTCATAATGCTGTCTTCAGTAGTCAACACAGAGTATTCAAGGTAAGAGTAACATTATGTTTTTGACGCTGTCAACATGGGTGAATATTGTTAAACAAGTTTCTTGTCAGGGGTCAATAAAAGTTCCTCACTTTGTGGCTGAAATATGCTTTTCATAAATGAGTATACACTGTGCCGAACATTCTAGCTAAGTTAAAACTACGTGCTGCTGCACAGCACTGAAGCATATAGTTATGTTTACAAACAATGCACAATTGAAAAAGCACTGCAATGAAAGGCAGGGACTCTCCTTTAAGTCCTGACTAACCCTTTGCTACTAGCATCGGTTGGCTCCCAGTGAAGAATTAAGTAAGCATAATCCAGTCTTGTGTTTAATTCCCGTACTAATCCATACCACTGAAAGAATGAAGTTCACATTTCCATACGGTTATAGACTGCCTCCATTGCAAGATCATCATGAAGGAACAGGATACAATTCACACAAACAGCTGGAAGCTGCCTTGGCCACTGTTAACCAGCTTCATATGGCTGCTGTGAATTGTGCAGGTGATGGAAAGCAGGATGGGCTCCCACTGCGAAGCTACCACAGAACTTACCAGCCACTCTTTTTGTAGACGTGCTCTGCAGAATGCTGGTCTGAAACTGAGCAGTCATTTGATGTTGGCTGACAGGGTGTGCCCAGATCCGTAGCTGTTCGCAATAAAAGTTTTATGTCACTAATGGCTGAAAGCCTAGACCCATACCTCTAATGAAGAAATCTGAAGATCTCCCTCCTACTGATAATGAGACAGAGCTAGAAGGTTTTGCCTCTCCTGCTGATGCACCAGCCATAAAGAGGAAAGAAGCTGTTAGAGGGAGGCAGTTCCAGGATTAAGTGTATAATGGCCTCTCTTAGGAAAACAGTATCAACCAAATGCACACTCAGTGTGTATCTTGAGAGAAACTGTCTGCTGGTTGGAAGAGGCTATACTGTGGGTAACAGAGAGTGTAGGTTGCAGTCAGCTGCAGATCATCACTCACATCGGAATCACTGACACACGATGCCTGGGTTCTGAGACATTCTCAGTTCTGTCTGGACAGTGACGGATCTGGTGAATACAGTTAGCCTTGCTAATGCACAGTTGTTGATTGACAACATCATTCTGAGAACTGATTGAGATCCTCTGGTCTGGAGCCAAGTGGAATCGTTATGTCACAGGTTCTATAGTGAGTTTGAGTGTAAGTTCGTCAATGTATGCTACACAGTGGAGACGTATAAAGTTGCCCTGGATAGGTCAGGTTTGCACAACACAATGGAAATGGGTACATGGTTGTCAGAGTATGTATTAGATTACCACAAAAGAAAAACTAGCACCACATAAACCAACTATTTCAACAGATAGATAGCAAATTCAGAAGGATATATACTCAAAATATTAGTTGTTAAATGCCTGAGTATGCACAGTGCCATCTTGCAACTCACTTCTCTAGCAGAAATCAGTCACCTTCACATTATTCTAGGAGCTGAAAGTTGCTTGAAACCCAAAGTAGAGACTAATGAAATTTTGGACAACACATGGACCGTATACTGGAAAGATTGATTACATTCTCAAGCTAGAGGAACACCAATAGCAACAAGCATAAGCACATATAGTAAAGTCCAAAATGAACAGGATTGAAAACTAATATGGACAACAGTAATCGACGGCTGCTGTGGCCGAGCGGTTCTAGGCGCTACGGTCTGGAACCGCGAGACTGCTACGGTCGCAGGTTCAAATCCTGCCTCGGGCATGGATGTGTGTGATGTCCTTAGGTTAGTTAGGTTTAAGTAGTTCTAAGTTCTAGGGGACTGATGACCTCAGAAGTTAAGTCCCATAGTGCTCAGAGCCATTTGAACCATTTTTTTTTGACGACAGTAATCACATTCAAAAGTAGCCTAAACTTGATAGCTGGAAAATACAGTGAGCATACAGTAGTAGTATGTGGTAACCATAAACTAGTCAGTATTGACTGGGAAAACTATACATAAACGTATGTGCAATTTTCCCGTCAGTACTGTAAGGACAGACAGACTTCTGATGCAGATGTCTCAACAACACTGAATTTTCTAAGGGTGAAGAGAAACTTCACTGCAGCAGGTGAAGAGAAACTTCATTTCAGCAGCATGGCATTCTGGGGCCACTCAACACTTAGGCAAAAGGTATTCACTGCTCAAAAGAAAGTAGTTAGAATAATGTGTGGGGTTCATGGTCACACATGTTATAGGCATCTGTTTAAAAGGTTAGGAATTCTTACAACTGCTTCACAGTACATTTACTCAGTAATGAATTTTTTTCTCAACAACATGGACCAGTTTAAAATCAACAGCGACATTTATGATTACAATACCAGAAAAAAGAAAGACCTACACTATCCTTTACTTTACCTATCTTTGGCACAGAAAGGGGTAAAATATGTTGCTATAAAACTTTTTGATAAATTACCACATGAAATAAAATGTATCTGACAGACAGCAGTAATAGTTTCAAAAACAAATTGAAATCATACCTCCTTGACAACTCCTTCTATATCATAGATGAATTCTTGAATATGAGTAAATAAATCTGGAGATATAATATATGCATTTTGTGCCATTTAAGGGAATGGGATAGATAATAGAAATATTTAGGTATAACACTATAATGTAAACAGAAAAAGAAACTTGTTTCCTGTGCGCATTTCTTGTGCATTTGACATGTTCCACATCCTAACGGTTTTTCCGTGCTATTGATCAATGGAACATGTAACTAACTAAGATCAGATGCCGATGAACAGGTAGATTTTGTCTTCCTAAATTCCTGAAAGGCATTCAACACTGTTCATCACAGTTGTCTTCTAATCAATATCTGTTCAAATTGCATATCTTTGCAAATACACCCAAAGAAAAAAAAGGACACAGCACAAAGGAATTACCTGAATGGGATAGAAATTGGTACATGTGATGCACATGTACACTGTAAGATAAAAAAATGACACCACAAAGGAAACATCTGAATGGGATAGAAATTGTTAGATGTGGTGTACATGTACAAACAAATGATTACAATTTCAGAAAAACTGGGTGGTTTATTCAAGAGAAGAAGCTTCACAGACTGAGCAAGTCAGTTACACATTGGTCTAACTGTGACCGTTATGCAAGCCGTTATTAAGCTAGACACTGACATACAGTTGTTGGATGTCCTTCTGAGGATATCGTGCCAAATTCTGTCCAATTGGCACGTTAGATATTCAAAATCCCAAGCTGAGTGGAGGGCCTTGCCCGTGATGCTCCAGAAATTCTCAACTGGGGAGGGATCTGGTGCTCTTGCTGGCTAAGGTAGGGTGGCATGAAGACAAGCAGTAGAAATTCTCTCCATGTGCAGGCAGGTATCATCTTGTCCAGGATGGCTCGCCATGCAGAGCAACATAATGGGGCACAGAATATCATCGATGTACCACAGCGCTGTAAGAGTGCAGTACAGGGGACAAATATGGGGCCTTCTATGCAATTACATGGCACCTCAGAGGGCGACTCCCTGCATGGTTGGCAACAGTAAGGTTGGTCTCCCACTGCTGTCCTAGGCATCTCCTGATACATATTCGCTGGTCATTAGAGTTCAGTTCGAAGTCAGACTCATTGCTGAATACAATTCTACTCCAGTCAATGAAATCTACTCCAGTCAATGAAATTACAGGCTGAAAAGATGTCTGGAGACATCCCTGACAGCAGTGGGATACCAATGTCCACCATGTTGCCCAACAACCCAGAGTAATGGTCTGGGGAACCATTTCCTTTCATAGCAGGACCCCTCCGGTTGTCATCCATTGCACCCTTACAGCACAGTGGTACATCGCCAATATTCTACGTCCTGTTTTGTTGCTCTTCATGGCAACCCATCTGAGGCCTGCATTTCAGCAAGATAATGCCTGCCCAGGCATGGTGAGAGTTTCTACTGCTTATTTTCATGGTCATTAAGCCCTGCAATGGCCAGCAAGGTTGCAGGATTTCTCCCCAATTGAGAACATTCTGAGCATTATGAACAGGGCCCTCCAACCAGCTCAAGATTTTGATCACCTAACATGCCAATCAGACAGAATTTGGCACATTATCCCTCAGGAGGACATCCAATAACTCTGTAAATCAATGCCTAGCTGAATAATTGCTTGTATAAGGGTCAAAGGTGGATCAACACATTACTGACTTGCTCATTTTGGACAAAGAGTGTCAATGTTTTTGTGGAAGGTAACAACAGGGGTAATGCAGGAGTAGGTTTAATAATGAATAAAAAAATAGGAGTGCGGGTAAGCTACTACAAACAGCATAGTGAACGCATTATTGTGGCCAAGATAGACACGAAGCCCATGCCTACTACAGTAGTACAAGTTTATTTGCCAACTGGGTGTGCAGATGATGAAGAAATTGATGAAATGTATGATGAGGTAAAAGAAATTATTCAGGTAGTGAAGGGAGATGAAAATTTAATAGTCATGGGTGACTGGAATTCGAGAGTAGGAAAAGGGAGAGAAGGAAACACAGTGGGTGCATATGGATTGGGGGAGAGAAATGAAAGAGGAAGCCGTATGAAAAGAAGGTTGTATACATGGAAGAATCCTGGAGACACTAGAAGGTATCAGACAGATTATATAATGGTAAGACAGAGATTTAGGAACCAGGTTTTAAACTGTAAGACATTTCCAGTGGCAGATGTGGACTCTGACCACAATCTATTGGTTATCAACTGTAGATTAAAAGTGAAGAAACTGCAAAAAGGTGGGAATTTAATGAGATGGGACCTGGATAAACTGACTAAACCAGAGGTTGTACAGAGTTTCAGGAAGAGCATAAGGGAACAATTGACAGGAATGGGGGAAAGAAGTACAGTAGAAGAAGAATGGGTCACTCTGAGGGATGAAATAGTGAAAGCAGAAGACGATCAAGTAGGTAAAAAGACAAGGACTAGTAGAAATCCTTGGGTAACAGAAGAAATATTGAATTTAATTGATGAAAGGAGAAAATATAAAAACGCAGTAAATGAAGCAGGCAAAAAGGAAAACAAATGTCTCAAAAATGAGACTGACAGGAAGTGCAAAATGGCTAAGCAGGGATGGCTAGAAGACAAATGTAAGGATGTAGGGGCTTATCTCACTAGGGGTAAGATAGATACTGCTTACAGGAAAATTAAAGAGACCTTTGGAGAAAAGAGAGCCACATGTATGAATATCAAGAGCTCTGATGGAAACCCTGTTCTAAGCAAAGAAGGGAAAGCAGAAAGGTGGAAGGAGTATATAGAGGATCTATACAAGGGTGATGTACTTGAGGGCAATATTATGGAAATTGAAGAGGATGTAGATGAAGATGAAATGGGAGATGCGATACTGCGTGAAGAGTCTGACAGAGCACTGTAAGACCTGAGTCGAAACAAGGCCCCGGGAGTAGACAACATTCCATTAGAACTACTGACGGCCTTGGGAGAGCCAGTCCTGACAAAACTCTACCATCTGGTGAGCAAGATGTATGAGACAGGTGAAATACCCTCAGACTTCAAGAAGAATATAATAATTCCAATCCCAAAGAAAGCAGGTGTTGACAGATGTGAAAATTACTGAACTATCAGTTTAATACGTCACTGCTGCAAAATACTAACGTGAATTCTTTACAGACGAATGGAAAAACTGGTAGAAGCCGACCTCGGGGAAGATCAGTTTGGATTCCGCAGAAATGTTGGAATACGTGAGGCAATACTAGCCCTATGACTTATCTTAGAAAATAGATTAAGGAAAGGCAAACCTACGTTTCTAGCATTTGTAGACTTAGAGAAAGCTTTCGACAATGTTTACTGGAATACTCTCTTTCAAATTCTAAAGATGGCAGGGGTAAAATACAGGGAGCGAAAGGCTATTTACAATTTGTACAGAAACCAGATGGCAGTTATAAGAGTCGAGGGGCAGTTGTAAGAGTCTAGGGGCATGAAAGGGAAGCAGCTTTTGGGAAGGGAGTGAGACAGGGTTGTAGCCTGTCCCCGATGTTATTCAATCTGTATATTGAGCAAGCAGTAAAGGAAAAAAAAGAAAAATTCGGAGTAGGTATTAAAATCCATGGAGAAGAAATACAAATGTTGAGGTTCGCCGATGACATTGTAATTCTGTCAGAGACAGCAAAGGACTTGGAAGAGCAGTTCAACGGAATGGACAGTGTCTTGAAAGGGGGATATAAGATGAACATCAACAAAAGCAAAACGAGGATAATGGAATGTAGTCAAATTAAGTCGGGTGATGCTGAGGGAATTAGATTAGGAGGTGAGACGCTTAAAGTAGTAAAGGAGTTTTGCTATTTGGGGAGCAAAATAACTGATGATGGTCGAAGTACAGAGGATATAAAATGTAGACTGGCAGTGGGAAGGAAAGCATTTCTGAAGAAGAGAAATTTGTTAACATCGAGTATAGATTTAAGTGTCAGGAAGTCGTTTCTGAAAGTATTTGTATGGAGTGTAGCCATGTATGGAAGTGAAACATGGACGATAAACAGTTTGGACAGGAAGAGAATAGAAGCTTTTGAAATGTGTTGCTACAGAAGAATGCTGAAGATTAGATGGGTACATCACGTAACTAATGACGAGGTATTGAATAGAATTGGGGAGAAGAGGAGTTTGTGGCTCAACTTGACAAGAAGAAGGGATCGGTTGGTAGGACATGTTCTGAGGCATCAAAGGATCACAAATTTAGCATTGAATGGCAGTGTAGAGGGTAAAAATCGTAGAGGGAGACCAAGAGATGAATACACTAAGCAGATTCAGAAGGATGTAGGTTGCAGTAGGTACTGGGAGATGAAGAAGCTTGCACAGGATAGAGTAGCATGGAGAGCTGCATCAAACCAGTCTCAGGACTGAAGACAACAACAACAACAACAACGACAGGGATGTAGAGCCATGCTGACTCCAATGACATGGCCAGCTACGCTAGGTTTGTCAGTTGAGGATCCATGGTATGTACAGCCCCATCAAGGTAGTCCCATGGATTCTCGATTGGGTTAAAATCTGGGGAGTTAGGTGGCCATCGGAGTACGGTAAATGTACCTTGGTGCTCTTTGAGCCATGCATGTACACTGCAAGCTGTGTGACATGTTGTGTTCCTGCTGGTAGCTACCTTCATGCCAAGGAAAAACAAACTGCATGTAGGGGTGGACATGGCCCCAAGGATAGATGCATACTTGTATTGATTCGTTGTGCCTTGCAGAATGATGAGATCACCCAGGGAATGTCACAAAAACATTCCCCAGAACATAATGGGCCCTCCTCCAGCCTGGACCCTTCCAATTATTGTTGCAGGCTGTTTGCTTTCATGCCATATATGCCAATGGCCATTCGTCCAAAAGAGCATCAAACTTGATTTATCTGAAAAGGCCTCTTGTTGCCACTCAGGGGTATCCACCTGCAGTACTGGCATGCAAATTCCAGCCTTCATCACTAATGAACAGCAGTCAGCATGAGTACGTGAACCAAGCACCAGCTGCAAAATGTTCACTAAACAATCATTGAGGAGACACTGTTGGTAGCACCTTGGTTCATCTGGGCCGTCAGTCACTCAACAGTTGCATGTCTATTCACCTGTACAAATCTTCACAGTCATTGTTCACCCCTGTCATCTGTGCCTCATGGTGCACCACAGTTGCTTCGGCACTGGTTTTCGACAAAGCGGCACACATACAGTCTACAGACTTAGCCATTTTGGAAATTCTTCTGCCCTTGGTCCGAAAGCCAATAATCATGCCCTTTTGGACATCAGATAAATTGCTCCGTTCCTGCATTATGACAATGGCTGCACTCTTTTCAATGTCCCCCGATGACCCTACATACCCTCCACTGCTAGAGCTGACACCTACCACTTGTGGGTGGTATTGCACACTGATGTCAAACATTACTACGACTGGACTGTGTATTAAGAGCATTTATTTAAAATACATTTCATGTTGATGATCTGGACTCATGCTAATGCTTAACCCTTAGTTTCTGTTTGACTTCACTGCTCATCTAAGACAGTACTGCCAAGATTTTTCATTCACTCCAAAATTATCCTCAAAGTTTTGTTTTATTTTCACCTGTCTGCTATGTAGCACTGACAATTTCTTTTGAGAAATAACAGTTAGTACCTTAGCTCCTCTCACCTTTAAATTTATCGTGTTAACCACTAAGACACAATTATATCTATTTTCTCATAATGAAACTATCTCCAATTCAAGATATCTGTCATTTAGCAGACACTTCTCCACTGAAAATAAAAACAGGAAAAATATTGCAGACATATGTTCACTTGTCAGAGGAGACACAGTTGGGAGATAACGCAATTGAAATGGAAAAAGAATAGCATCATTACTACAGAAACCACTTTCTAGAGGCCATATTTGATTCACGACTGAACTGAAGCCCTCATATTAAGACAATTATTGGTGCATACAAAAAAAAAAAAAAAAAAAAGGAATTCTGGTGGGAAGTTCGCGACATTATTCTTCCCACTTTATACTGTGTTCTGATGCCTTCATATTATCATGGATGCATGTCTCTAAAAAGTATTGCACACAACTAGTCTGACTACCATACAAAAGTCTTCAAATCCGCCTTGTAGCTATACCACCCTTTCCACACTCCATTTAAAAAATATCCTTATTCTGAAAAAAAATTGCATTACACCTACATAAAACTATGCTAAGCAACCATTTTATTCTCCAAAGAACAACAGATATTAACCATCTATTGGTGCAAAATGGTGAAATGCTCTTACAAACTGGGAGTTCTGGAGGTACAACCAGAAGATAACCTCTTGACTAAAAACATTACAATGTTGGGATATTTGAAAAATTGAATATATCACAGTGAGTTATTTCCAATGTTCCATTATGATTAATGACTGAATCTGTTAAAATATTCCAGTAGTAAAAAATATGTTGATGGCCCTACCAAAACTAGAGTGTACGAGTAATTCTCAGACCTTGGAGAAAAGTGGGCAGGTTATATTCAAACCTACACTGACAGTTCAAAAATCAGTACAAGAAATCACACTAGATATGCTTTCTTCTGTCTACAAAAGGTGAAGAAAGTTATCTTCATTTGCCCAAGATGCTTAATAGAAATGAATTTATATTGCAAACATAGGAATGATGTCAGTGGTGGAGGTGTGCTTATAGCTTTAAATAATACAACAATATCCAATGAGGTTAGAGGGTAAGGGAAGTGGTAAATGTGGATCGCATATGGTAATCTTGTGTTTTTAATAGACCCCCCTAGATCTAGTGCCAGAACATTTCAAAGAAAATTGTGCAACAGAGGAAAGGTGACTGGAACATACACATGTGAAAGAGGGGCCAAGAGGCGGCACTGCCCCCTCCTAGAATCTGTGATAGACTATTCATGAATTTCAAAATTCTGGCGTATTTGTACACAGGCTGTCTCTGGTTCTACATCCCTGGGTGCAACAGCTAACACAGTGTCTTTAGTAAACACTATGTGGTTTGACTGTCAGGTGGTTCATAGGAAATCATACATTTTTCTTGTTGTGGTGTTAGTCTTGGTGCTGTTCTGGGGTCAAGATGGGATGTATATATTTACAGAACATTACCAAAATAGAGTACCCAATCTTTTCTCTGCCAATTCCTTGTACAGCCCTTAATTAGCTACTTTGGGCCCAAATACAGAAACAACACAAATTCCTGCATTCAAAGAGACAAAAAACAGGAAATATCAAGATCAGAAAGGTGTTTGGGCCTCTTTGAAAACTGTATGGGTGCAACCTGGCATGACATACAGCCATTGAGTTATGAGTTCTGTAGTCTATTTGCCATGTCTGTACAGTAATGTGCCAGTGCAGGGAGATGAAGACTATTTCAATTGAGTCCTAGGCCATTAAGAGCTGGTACTACCAATCAATTTTACAGTTGTTTTCAAAAGGTTTCCTACATCCATATTCGTATGAATAATATAAATAATATAAAAGATGAGTCTACCTCCAAAAAATATTTACTGGATAATTATTACATGCTTAAGGTACCATAAGCTTTGTGTACTTCCTGTCAAAGTTATTTCTTGGGGCAGTGCACGTTCTCAGATGATCAGTTGTGTCACAAATGGAACTTTTTCAATCTCACCCCCTCATGAGATACCTATACGACTTTACAGAAAAGTACAGAATAACCTCACTTTTACGTTCCCGGAATTAAAGTTTTCTCACGGTTTATGACTTTTTTTATCAGTCCCATCAAATTTCCTATGCCCACAATGTTAATTTGCACCTGATTCTGCATCAACATATTTATAATTTTCCCATGATTTACGCATTACGTAAAAATGTTTGTGGAAAAAAATGATGCTGGCATGATGTTGGCCATCCAGTAGTGTTTACAAATATTATGTGGCTAAGTTTTTTGACACCAGGGCACTCTAATCAGCGGATTTGAAGTGGTTAACATGTAAAAGTTGGAACAATTCGTGACATATCTCCTGCCGCTGCCAAGCTCTACTTGGCATGGTGGCTGATGTGAGTAACCAGGTTCATTCGAATGAAGATATCATGACCAATCAAATCATTTCCAAACTGTCTCCACTGCACAAACACAGTTTTGTAATTGTTGTGATCATCATGACACCATTGTCGAACTATATTTAGCATGTTTCGGCATATGGCCACTTGGAGCGCTATTTGACAGTCATTCACTTTGTGTTGCTCAAATGTTTTTTAGTGCTGGTTATGTGTTTTATCCATACCAAGCAAAACCTGTTTTGAGAATTTATTCTCATTGTCAAGTGCAGTATTTATGAAAGTATTTTTTGTGATGTTACACAAACAATGTGAGTGATAGTTTGTGTATGTGTTTGGGTGTGTGTGTGTGTGGTTTTATACATAACTAATGAGTGATAACCTCAAAAGGACAACTACAGTGCAAGTGACAGAATAACACATATTCAAACACCATACTAAATACTTATTTACATATTTGCAGTTGACAATGAGAAAAAATTCTCAAAACGGGTCGTGCTAAGTGTGAAAAAATATGTAACTAGTGCAGTATTTCATGATTTAAATAATGAATGATACCTGCAGACTTTGAAAAGGATTGATTAAGACATATGAAATTGAGTCAAATGTTCCTACTTCCCAGACTGTTATCAATTCCAGGTACATCAGTGATTTTTATTAGATAATAAACCTTCATCAGATAACAAACAAAGTCTCTGACTAGTCTTTTGATGCCTGTTACGTGCATATATTATACATAAAGCGCAAGGGCATATGTACACGTAACTTTTACGGCTTAAAATGTTATTTCCCACATTTTACATGTTAATGCGTTTTACACCATTTTTTCGATGTCCCTTGAAAAGTGTAAAAGTGAGGTTTCACTGTAGATAAAAAAAACTTGCTCCTCTTCTAGCAGCATTTTGTCAAATTGTCAAATGCTACTGGAGAAATGAAATGTTCCAAGAGACTGGAAAAACACACAGATCATTTCTGCAATAGGGGTAGTCAAACAGATGTAAAATTTTGGAACATGTTTTAGACCCACATATTGCGAGAACTACTTGAACATGGATTCCACAAATAACAATCGCGTGAAAACCCAGCTTACTATGTTCATCCATATTTACCGGAAGGCACTCTGGTTCTACATACCCATGTACAACAGCTAATACATAGACTTTAGTAAACACTACGTGGTTTGACTGTCAGGTGGTTCATAGGAAATCATACATTTTTCTTGTTGTGGTGTTAGTTTTGGTGCTGTTCTAGAGTCAACTGTACAATATGAAGTAGAACATTTCAAAAGAGCCACGAAGGATATCCGAGGCAGCACTACTGATAAAATTTCCATGTGCAGAGAGCTGCTGCATCCTGTGAAGAGACAGGGAC
This sequence comes from Schistocerca americana, assembly GCF_021461395.2. Classification (NCBI taxonomy): domain Eukaryota; kingdom Metazoa; phylum Arthropoda; class Insecta; order Orthoptera; family Acrididae; genus Schistocerca; species Schistocerca americana. Next base: position 469,538,128 of record NC_060122.1, on the reverse strand, counting down.
AGGAAAGAAAGTTCTAAAGCTGTAGCTGCAAAAGAAGTATTATCGCTCAGGCTGCAGAATGCTTTAACTTCACAGGACATCTCATCATTTTAAATTTGTTTAAATAAGAAAAGTTTGTTTCATATGAGAGTAAATTTCCATACAGCACTCAGATTGATGCCATTTTCCCTGGCTTCAGCCTAATGAACAAAACATAAGCATATAGAGCAGAGGTGGTTCCTCCTGTGGCACAACAGAGCAATGAACCCCATTTAATACTACTTTGTGATGCTCAAAGAGCATAACATGAATTTTTATATATCATGACAAAGCTGTTAGTGGACTAATCAAACTGAAGACCGAAATTGGTAATGTGAATATTATACTTAGTAAGCAGTCTTGATGTTATAAATTATTATTTAAACCCATAGAAATATCAATGAGAAATATTAATGTATGAGAAAATTTAACAGTGCATAAAGATTTAAAACTTAAAATTCACCCATTCTTCTGCCTCTGTGACACAATTATTTAGTTATATGTATGAACTGCCCCATCGATGTCAACAGTCATCCTTGACACTGGAAGTCAGTTCTTACACGCTCAGTTCAATTCGTGTACAAAATTCAGTTCTGCACCCCCAATGATTACATTCCAGCCGCTGGTTTCACAGTGAGGTGTGGAGGAGGGACTGGGGCAGGCACTTTCTCTATTCTGAGCACTGGAGCAAAACTCTGGCATATATCTGCCATAGCATTTGTTTCCCCACTCTTGCCAGAGTGTGGTTTCCTCTTCATCCACAATCATTTTGCCAACACAACAAATAAATATCAGATTTCAAAACTAATTCATACCTGCACTATTCCCTAACTTATAATATCTGTTATTTTCTTACTGCCTACAGACAATTATATTTCTGAAACTGAAATAACAAGACTCTAGTCAGCAACAACAGGTAGGAGTTTTCCCTTATTTGTTGCAGTTAAATTACAAATAATGACACCAGCTTATTATGTTTGTCACGTGGGAGGATGCAGTTGTGAGTTTGAAGATGTGAGTTCTCAGATGTGCAGTGTCTGTGTGTCAAGGCAATATGTGTGATAATTCAGTGCAGAGGTTTACAGAAACAAATGTCTCTTCCTTGAAGATAAGCCCTGTATCAAGGATCTAGAGAAGAAATCAAGTTAGTCAAGAAAATGAAATATAAAAATAAAGATATTGGACAAATTTTCAGACCAGCATTTAAAAGAACATGTCATCATAATATCACAAACAAACTATACTGTTTCCATGTTTGTTGCATTCTAGAATAGTGCCCACCCAAGCAACATTAATATCCTCAGGAAATTACAGTTTGTATTCAAGAAGAGCTACTCACCTTGGAATGCCATTTATACATTCACCTACAAAATCACACAAATTTATATTATATTGCATATACATTATAAATTTGGGAAATGATGTCAGTAGGGAAAAGGATCGATAGTTATTGACATCTCTCCTATCACCGTTCTTCTTGTCCGTAAGTTGAAACTGATTGTAGGCCAAGCAATGAGTCAGGAAACACACATTATAATTTTTCCACTGACCTTAGAGCAAACCCTAGTTCTTCACATTGAACAGTGCTGCTAACTGACACAATGAACAGGAAAGTCCCTCTCACGCCCAACACAAATGAAATTTTAAATAAAAATCTATGCAAGTAGCAAACAAAAACAGAGAGTAACTTGTAGAATGCCTGGAGCAAATTGAGCCTACGTCTTGACAAACTGCTACAATTACTCAAGCAAGAGGGCTCTGTCTGAAATTAGAGCACCCAGCACTTCAATTTCAGTCAATTTTAATCACATTATGCCACATGCTGAGGCAGTGTACAGTCAATTGCAAAAATGAGTAGTTGAATTTCCAACTGTACAACAAAGTATATCTGAGGCAGCATTACTGATAAAATTTCCATGTGCATAGAGCTACTGCATCTTGTGAAGAGACAGGGACAGGGAACAAAGTTCTAAAACTGTAGCTGCAAAAGAAGTATTATCACTCTGATGCTTTAACTTCACAGGAAATCTCTCATCATTGCAAATTTGTTTGACTAGGAAACGTTTGTTTCATATGAGAGTAAATTTTCATACAGATTGCTGCAAAGGTCTTGTGAAACATATCCCTTCTTTGAATGCAATAATCTGAAAATGGAGATTCAAATATCAAACATGAGGAATGAACTTAGAACTCTCATAGGTACTGTTCCATTTCTGCAATTCCTGCTCAAATACCTAATTTGCAGGAGTCTTCCAGTGAAAAATCGGAACTCCTGAAAGTGATGTCAACAAACCAATGACACTAGCTGTTGCAAAGAAATGTTTCTCTACCATGAAGAGAACAAAAACTTTTCTGTGAAATAATATAATCCAAGAACACTAGCAGTACTCTCCACGGAGAAAGACTTTTACTTGTTAATAAGCAGCAAGGCAGACTTCAGGTAATGTCTTGTTGAAAGGTTCACTGCTCTTAAACATTCATTGTCAGGTAAGAATAGCAATAACATAAGGAAAAGGTACACTTCAACTCACCGTAAAGATGACACATTGAGTTGCAGACAGGCACAACAAAAGGACACTTACACATTAGCTTTCAGCCAAAGCCTTCTTCAGAAAAGGAGGGAAACACATATTCATTCGCACAAGCAAGTACTCCTCATGCACACATGACCGACATCTCTGGCAACTCAAGTTTACATGTAAGTGTCTTTTTGTTGTGCCTGTCCACAACTCCATGTCTCATCTTATGGTTAGTAGCAGTATATCTTTTCCTTGAATTGTTGATATTCCAACCTGGAGTTTCCATTGTAAGGCAAGTGTATTTCTATATAGAATTTATTATGTTTTCAGAATGAGATTTTCACTCTGCAGCAGTGTGTGCATTGATATGAAACTTCCTGGCAGATTAAAACTGTGTGCCGCACCAAGACTCAAACTTGGGATCTTTGGCAAGTGCTGTACCTTCTGAGCTACCCAAGCACAACTCATGCCCTCTGCCAGTTTCATTTATTATGTTATTCATTTTTAGCCATTATGTCAGCTTTTTGGAAATTTGTAATCATACTCCAACTGAACACTTAGAAAAAATTCCATGAACTGCTACTGGTACAAAGTATCAGATCAACTTTATGACTGGACTGAAATGTTCCTAGCATAAAAGTTCCTAGCATATAAAACACAGCACGTCATTCTCAATGGATAGAAATCTTCTGACTTAGGCCATACCCCAAGAGTGTATTATAGGGCCATTATTGTTCACAATACATATAAATGACCTGCAGAATAACATCAGAAGCTCCATGGGGTGTTGGTAGATGTATACGGAGAAATTGCGGCACAAAGCAACTCTAGAGAAATGCCAAGAAAACCTGCAGACAATTGACATCTGGTGCTGTGATTGGCAATTGACAGTCAACACTAACAAATGTAATTTGCTCACAAATAGGTGCACAGGCCAGTTGATAAAATAATTATGATATAGTCCCTAGAAAGAGGCACATCTATTAAATATGTGAGTATGCACGCTCAGCCATTTAAAGTGGAATGATAGCATAAATATGGAGTAGGGAAGGCAGATGCTAGACAAAAATTTCTTGGCATAATCCTCAAGAAGTGGAGTCTACCCTTGAAGGAGATGGCTAGCACAACCCTTGTTCAGCTGATACTTCAGAATTGTTCCTGAGTCTAGATTCAGAGAAGAGCAGCATATTTTGTCACAGGTTTGTTTAGTAAGTGGGAAAGTATCACAGAAATGCTCATCCAACTGCTGTTGAAGATGCTACAAGAGAGACACTGTGCATAATGTTATAATTAACTGTGAAAATAGTGAGAGTATGCATTTCTAGATAAGTTTACCAATATATTGCTTTCAGCTACATACGAGGTGTGTTCAAAAAGTAAGGTGACTCTACATTTTTATGAAAAAATATTTATCTATTCATCAATATTCACACTGTCCTCAAAGTAATACCCCTCAGATACAATACACCTGTGCCAATGCTTCTTTCAATCCTCGAAGCACTTCTCATAAACACTTTTTGATACGGCCTTGAGTACTTCCAGTGATGCAATTATTATTTCCTCAGTTGCTGAAAATCTTCATCTTTTCATAGATCTCTTGTTTTGGGAACAGGAAAAAGTTGCTGGGGGCCAAATCCAGTGAATATGGTGGCTGAGGCATGAGTGTCTTTTTTTTTTTTTTTTTTGGGCCAAAAAATCCCTCACAAGCAATGATGAATGAGCAGGTGCATTGTCGTTTGACATTTGGTCGACTTTGCTGTCCTTTTTTCAGTCTTGGCTCTTCAGGATGCTTCCATTGGGACAACTGGGCTTTGGTTTCGACATCATAACCATAAATCCATGTTTCGTCACCAGTTATGACCCTTTTGAGCAAATCTGGATCATCACTGACATCATCCAAGAGCTCCTAAGCGTTGTTTATGTGATAATAACGTGTCATGCTCAAAACATCCAAAAAACTTGCATGACATGAGCCGACCGATATGTCAACATCCTTAGCAACTTCTCTTATGGTAATTTGATGATTTTCCAAAAAATTTTCTTCACAGCTTCGACGTTATCATCTGTTGTTGATGCGCTGGGGCATCCAGAGCGAGGTACGTCATTCGTATCTTCTCATACATCTTGGAAGAGCTTGTACCACTTGTACTTGTACTTGTTTTTACTAACAGCAGACTCAACATATGCCACTGTCAACATTTCAAGTATTTTAGAGCACTTGATTCCATTTTTCACACAAAATTTGATGCAAATTCTTTGCTCCATTTTTTACAATAATCAAAAATCGCCAAGCGCACTAAAACACACCTAACCTTTCTATCTGTCAAGAACAAAGTATGCTGTACACTTGAAATTGTGAACATATGTTCAGGACATGTGTACCAACATAACAAAAAAAAAAGTTCGATAAGCGAATATATGTTGCCCGTGCAATCTTACGTTTTGAGCAACCCTCATATACCTCTGAGTAGACCATCAAGGTAAAATTATAGAAATCTGAGCTCATACAGAGGCTAACCAAAAGTCATTCTCCACGTTCATCATTTACGACTACAACAGTAAATGGAGAAAGTGACAGTGGTACATGAAATATCCTTCAACACAGTATAGGTAGAAATAGAAAATAATAATTGACTCGCAAATAGTTTTGAAACCAATATGTTAAAGAAACTGTTTCTACATTGAGTTTAAAGGGAAATTAGCAGCAGGAGACAGTTAACACCAACTAAAAGGGAAATTAGCAGCAGGAGAAAGTTAACACCAAGATAGCACCACCGATTGTACTTACACATCAATGACAAGCCTATGCTTAGCAACACAAATATCTACAAGGGAAGAACAAATCACATACTTTATATACTGTACTCTTATGCACTATTTGTCCCAAGTATGGTATTCAATACATATAGCGAACTCACGTCACAAGTGTATCTTTTACAATATCAGAGATAGCAAGATATCTCTAACATGAGGCTCTTTGCACCGACCAACAGTTCCGTATTTTCTCTGTGACAGTGGTGTCCAATATAACTAAGATTTGTGATGTTTAGTGTTTGACAGTTATAACATGTACACAAGACAACCTGTGTAGAGAGACAGGTGGTGGATCCTACCGTGAGCATACAGACATGATTATAATTAGAAACCAAATATCCATGGATATTCTATGACTTCTAGCTTCACATAATTAACATTATAAATATTTCATATCTGACACACCCATTATTTGATATCCACCCACACACACAACAGTAAGTAACTTTATTTTTCTATTGTAATGCATACAGACATTGCTATGTATGCACTTATTCATTTGTCCTCTCTATCAGATGTCACCAATAATAGGCCAAACACCCCAAAAATGATCTGGCAATTAAATATTTTTACCTTCAGCCCATGGTGTACAGCAAGATGTCTTCCAACTAGTATACAGATCTGCACTGTCATGGTAAACTTTTTATGTATCAACAAGCTTCTGTGCATCACTGGAGTAGACAGTTTGCCAGTTGCTGCTCAGGCTCACTGACTGGTCAGCCAGTTCTCACTTAAGAGTCTTTAGGAGACAACAACAATGACTGTGTTTTTGTGCATGTGTGTGTGTGTGTGTGTGTGTGTGTGTGTGTGAGAGAGAGAGAGAGAGAGAGAGAGAGAGAGAGAGAGAGAGAGAGGGGGGGGGGGGGAGGGAGTGGGGGGGGGGGGGGGGGGGAGAGAGAGAGAGAGAGAGAGAGAGAGAGAGAAAGAGAGAGAGAGAGAGTACACATTCTCAACTTTCTCAAGACGGGCATTCTCTGAAAGTTAAGCAAAACATATTTTTTAATTTGCTTTTATCTGTATCCTGTGGTTATTTTAAGTTTACCTCCCATCTTTTAGTTATGTATCTGTGCTGGACTGTTATTCTAATAATGAACTTATCAACTACCAGTTCACAGTGAGCTGCTATTGGTGACATAATGTCAAAAAGCCTTCACAGCACCTCTATAGAAAATTTTTTGCATAATGAACAGGCCTATGAAGCAGTATCCAAAATTTCCAAGTCTGCCTTTGCAGCCATTGCCTTTTCATCAAAGACACAATTTTCATCAATTAGCCATGATTACACTCTTAGAAAGACAGTAGAAATACAGTAGAAGAAGAATGGGTAGCTTTGAGGGATGAAGTAGTGAAGGCAGCAGACGATCAAGTAGGTAAAAAGACAAGAGCTAGTAGAAATCCTTGGGTAACAGAAGAAATATTGAATTTAACTGATGAAAGGAGGAAATATAAAAATGCAGTAAATGAAGCAGGCAAAAAGGAATACAAATGTCTCAAAAATTAGATTGACAGGAAGTGCAAAATGGCTAAGCAGGGATGGCTAGAAGACAAATGGAAGGATGTAGAGGCTTATCTCACTAGGGGTAAGATAGATACGGCCTACAGGAAAATTAAAGAGACCTTTGGAGAAAAGAGAACCACTTGTATGAATATCAAAAGCTCAGATGGAAACCCTGTTCTAAGCAAAGAAGGGAAAGCAGAAAGGTGGAAGGAGTATACAGAGGGTCTATACAAGTGCGATGTACTTGAGGACAATATTATGGAAATGGAAGAGGATGTAGATATGATACTGCGTGAAGAGTTTGACAGAGCACTGAAAGATCTGAGTCGAAACAAGGCCCCAGGAGTAGACAACATTCCATTAGAACTACTGACGGCCTTGGGAGAGCCAGTCCTGACGAAACTCTACCATCTGGTGAGCAAGATGTATGAGACAGGCGAAATACCTTCAGACTTCAAGAAGAATATAATAATTCCAATCCCAAAGAAAGTAGGTGTTGACAGATGTGAAAATTACCGAACAATCAGTTTAATAAGCCACAGCTGCAAAATACTAACACAAATTCTTTATAGACGAATGGAAAAACTAGTAGAAGCCGACCTCGGGGAAGATCAGTTTGGATCCCGTAGAAATATTGGAACACGTGAGGCAATACTGACCCTACGACTTATCTTAGAAGCTAGATTAAGGAAATGCAAACCTACATTTCTAGCATTTGTAGACTTAGAGAAAGCGTTTGACAATGTTGACTGGAATATTCTCTTTCAAATTCTGAAAGTGGCAGGGGTAAAATACAGGGAGCGAAAGGCTATTTACAATTTGTACAGAAACCAGATGGCAGTTATAAGAGTCGAGCGGCATGAAAGGGAAGCAATGGTTGGAAGGGAGTGAGACAGGGTTGTAGCCTATCCCCAATGTTATTTAATCTTTATATTGAGCAAGCTGTGAAAGAAACTAAAGAAAAATTTGGTGTAGGTATTAAAATCCATGGAGAAGTAATAAAAACTTTGAGGTTTGCCGATGACATTGTAATTCTGTCAGAGACAGCAAAGGACTTGGAAGAGCAGTTGAACGGAATGGATAGTGTCTTGAAAGGAGGATATAAGATGAACATCAACAGAAGCAAAACGAGAATAATGGAATGTAGTCGAATTAAGTCGGGTGATGCTGAGGGAATTAGATTAGGAAATGAGACACTTAAAGCAGTAAAAGAGTTTTGCTATTTGGGGAGCAAAATAACTGACGATGGTCGAAGTAGAGAGGAAAGCGTTTCTGAAGAAGAGAAATTTGTTAACATCGAATATAGATTTAAGTGTCAGGAAGTCATTTCTGAAAGTATTTGTATGGAGTGTGGCCATGTATGGAAGTGAAACATGGACGATAACTAGTTTGGACAAGAAGAGAATAGAAGCTTTCTAAATGTGGTGCTACAGAAGAATGCTGAAGATTAGATGGGTAGGTCACATAACTAATGAGGAGGTATTGAATAGAATTGGGGAGAAGAGGAGCTTGTGGCACAACTTAACTAGAAGATGGGATCGGTTGGTAGGACATGTCCTGAGGCATCAAGGGATCACGAAATTAGTATTGGAGGGCAGCGTGGAGGGTAAAAATCATAGAGGGAGACCAAGAGATGAATACACTAAGCAGATTCAAAAGGATGTAGGTTGCAGTAGGTACTGGGAGATGAAGAAGCTTACACAGGACAGAGTAGCATGGAGAGCTGCATCAAACCAGTCTCAGGACTGACGACCACAACAACAATAACAACACTCTTAGCAACCCCATTTATATGTAAGCATAGGTGTAAAAACCTCTCACATTTCTTTAAATGCATCCTGGAAGCAGTACCAAAATATATTTAGATCATCTCAGTTGTTGACACTTGTGAGAAACTTCATCACACCACCTCAGAAAACCCGTTATTCTTGTCCAATGCTACCAATCCCTACAGTCTTCCAATTTGAGCTATGGTTGGTGTAAGACGCAAAAACAAGCAAGCCAAAGCAGTCAAGTACATTGGTGTTACTCATTTTTCAATAAAGTGTTTTATAAGGATAGAGAAGTGTCAGATACTATATTGATCTCATATAACAATAAAATCAAGTAGTATCAGAGTTTGATGTGATATCTACACAAACTTATTCACATATCAAAAAAATTCAGAATAATGAAAGGAGCAGAGAAGATAGTTTTACTTTATTCATCTTCCACTGTTTAATTGTTTTGAGATGATAGGAGTATTCTTCTGAAAGTACGCTACTCTTTGTTGGTATTGACGACAATAGGCAAAAACAATGGATTTCCTTTAATCTTTATTCATTTGCCACTGATCATTTTACATGAAACAGACTTCATCATAAATAAATAACAGTAGTGTAGTCAAATTACATGGTGCACCTACAGTCTTAAATACTAAAATTAACACTGTTCATACAAAGTGTAAGAGTGCAGCTATAGTTGTAAATATTAAAATCAACATTGGCCATATCAGAGAATTCTTTTATAATGTAATGAAGGTTTTTTGTTAGCTAGAAATAGCATTTTATTTTGAAATTTTTAAATGGTAAGAATCAAGCGGGGAGAAGAAACTAGTTCAAGATTTTGTAGATATTCATTTTCTGGGAGTTTCCTGTTATTGCTAGCCTGTGCCTTTCAAAGTCAATATTTTCCTTATTTCTAGTGTCATGTTTGTGAATTATTTCCCTGTCAACACCTTCTTTAACGTTGTTCCTGATGAAGATAGACACACACACACACACACACACACACACACACACACAGATTCACTACTGTTAGTATCCTAAACCTGGTAAAAAGAGGATGACATGCTATGTAGAACCAGTCAGGAATGTTACACGAACAATTTTTTCCCCACATTTACTTTCTATATTCTTAGACAATCCTAATATGAGCTTCTGTCTGAATTACAAACAAGTTTATTGGCTGCAAACCAATTTAATGCAAAGTCAAGAGAGTCTTGCAAAATCTTATCAAGAGTTGGGATCTCGTGATGTGAAGTAAGTGAAGTTGTGTCATCAGCATAAGAGATTACAGTTGTGACACACAACTGGGCAGGTCACTGAAAGCAGTAATGAAGAACAAGGAGCCAAGGACAGAACCCTGCGGAACACCTGTGCCAGTTTTTACAAGGAAGAATGTCAATTTCTAATTGAGACAAACTGTCTTCTGTTGCTAAGTAGGAGGAAATTACTGCTAATGTAGATTTGTATACACCATAATACTGTTAGTAATATGTTAAAAGGAATGCAGTCAAAACTCTTTCCTTACATTGCATAATGACACCAGCTTCTTTTTTTGAAAGCTGTTAAAAAGTCTGACCAAAAATTTCCAGAACAGCTGCAGTGGTATTTTGACCTGGCCAAAATCAATGCTGAATGTTGCAAAGGTCATGCTTTTCAAAATAATTGGTTAGTTGAATGTACATGGTGATTCAAATATTTTGAGAGTACTGGCACAGCAGAAACTGGGCAGTAGTTCTGTAGGAGCTGTTTTTTCAGAAACATTTTACAGACCTCACTGAGCATGATTTCAGCTAGGCCATACAGACACAGTGGAACCAAGTAGATCCCTTGCAGATGTGTCTGTGGCTACAATTCTGTCTCCAAGTTCTCTAAATGTGACACAGTAGTCACTCAATTATCCTAGACTGAGCAGAGTTTGATATACCTGGTTACAAGAATTATCTTGTCTTATAACTTCCCATGCTGCCTTACAATTATATGGAACACCTTTATGTACCTTTCATATGCTGCTTTTTTTGCTTTTATGAGCTTAGCTTTGTAATACTTTTTATTTCAAAGGTAAGCATAGTAAATCATATCTCTCTGTTCAGTCCCTTTATTATCCTCATTGTTATATATTCAATACAAAATAAGCATGTTTTCTCTAATTTGTGTTAACTCTTTGTACCAGTTCGCTTACTTTTATTAATCAGGAAGAAAAGTACCAAAAAAGTTATCAAAACCACTTTCAACTCCAGTTTTTCCTGTTTGGCACTGATATACTGAGTCTGAATTTGCATTCTTTAGTTTGCCAATAAATGACATAATGTGCTTGTCCCTCTGACCTCTCACCCATGCTACAATATATTCATGGGAATACTCTTGTTGCTTATAATAAAGTAAATTAACAATAATATAATGTGGTGTAATAAAGCTTCTTGTGGGTGTCAAAATGCTACTACTTTCATTTATTTGTTTTCATCAGATGTTATATAAAAACTACTTCTATTCAGCTGTCAAGAAGTTCAGCAAAAATATTGAAGTCCCTTGGTCTACAGATAATACAGTAGTGATAATTCCAAGATAGGTATTATCACCAAATGGGAACTGTGAAACTATATAATGTGAACTACGAAACTATATGGTGGGTCCTATTATTCTTACTGTATGTATTCTTAAAAGAAGTTTTATTTTCTTTGTCGATTCTGCTGCTAAGAAACAAAGACATTGGTTGCACCTCCATCATTGCTGTTCCTTCCTAAGATTCACAGCACGTGTGTGGTTTCAACTCTTGTTCATTTATTTTTCATAATTTTGAATATCTGCTACTCTGGAAGCACCACGGGATATTACATTGCGCTACTGAAAGTGATGCTCATATCGCAGCACTGTTAGAAAAATTGGATACTACCTTGCGTATGAAGTCAGCTGCATATAAGAAAGCACAACAAAACTGAAAAGAGCTGAATGATGGCACACCAACATTTCTTGAAAAACTTATCAAGCATTATGACGCAGGACATAGTAAACATCTAAGTAGAACCACAACTACACATTTCTCCAAATATTTTACCTGGAATTGGAACGGGGCTCGAGCTGCGGCTTAGGCGTGGTGACACAGTTCCTGGTGCACTGGCCTTCGGACTTGAACTGCGTGAGGTTCTGCGTGGAGTGCCAGGGGGTGTAACACCATTTCCATTAGCACGACTCTCACCAATTGCCTTCACTAGGTCTTTCACTGATACTCCAGCTAATTCAGGTGGCAAGTCTCTATTGATACATAAATATTGTTCCTTTATAGATATTCTATCTGTAAAACACACACACACACGCACACACACACACACACACACACACACACACACACACCACATGTACTAGAAAAACATCTTCATGTATAAGACTTCTTCACAAACATGTCAAAATGTGCAGCATCAATCAAATTAATTAAAACATGTAGGAACGTTTCTTTTGTATCTGAACATCACCTAGTGGTTTGCATTCATTACTTACTTTAACTGAATTCCTTCTGGTTTGTTTAATAAAGCATAAATGGCCAATTTTGAAAAAAATCATACATATGCACTGTACACAAATATAACTGCAATAAAAAATGTTTAGAATTTGAGGGAATCATGTCTCTATAAGTTTATCTGCATAAAAATAAACACTTGTGACAGATATTTACTACATCTATATCCATACTCTGCAAACCATTTCCAAGTGTATGGCACAGTGTACTCACTCCCCTTTGCACTGTGTATTAAGACTTCTTCCTATTCTATTCACGCATGAAGAATGAGGAAAAGTAACTGCTTAATTTGCCTTTGTGTGAGCTGTAATTAGCCTAATTTTGTCTTCATGGATGCTACAAGAAAGATACACAGGCTTCTTAAGACAGCATTTTGTGTTTTATACTGTTCAAATAAAAATAAATAAATAATAACTTATTAAGATTTATAAATAATTAAATATAAATGTAAATAATTGTAATATTTATAGATAATAATAATTATAAATAACATTTATAAATTATTTTATTTTTGTGTCACCTTGTAAATAAAGAGAACAAAGAGAAAACTAATGGTGGCTTTCTCCACACAGAGCATGTGACTGAGTGAGCTGGTGTAAGTGTTTTAGTCAATGGACTCATGTTCAGGAGAGAAATGGTTCAAAGCATCCATCCATCCAGATTTAGGTTTTCCATGATTTCTCTAAATGACTTAAAGGTGAATGGCAAGCTGGTTCCTTTGAAAGCGCACAAAAAATTTCCTTCTCTACCCTGAATAAATTAAGCAAATACTGTGTAAATCATAGGGAGAGATGTGGTTGCAAAAGCTAGGGGTAGTCTTATCAACATTTATGAGTTCTTATTTGCAGGACATTAGCACATATATACTTGAGAGAAGAGGAGAGGGGTGGAGAGGCATTCTGAACATTGAACCCAGCCTAAGAGGGATTCATATCAGCAAACATGTGAGTAAGTGTAAGAGGTCAAAGTTTTAGGAGGGATAGAGTGGTGAGAAGTAAGACACAAGTAGTATGAATAGACATCATCTACAGGCATTCTAGGAGTTTGTCACTGCCAGTATTATGCCCCAAACTTTTCTAAAAAATACATACACATATCAGATCTACTCCAACTTAATATACTGCCAACCATGATCTAAAGACAGACCACTCTATCATCATCCTCCTTCACTGCACTGATAGTTAACCATGAGGAGTGTGCAGCAGAGGAGCTGCGTCTACTATTTGATACTTTGAGGTACAAAACTGTTTCTCATGACATCACACATCCCTTTCAGATAACTGCAGAAATTTATAAAAATCCTAGGCGCCTCTCAAGATTTTGTAACTACCTCAGTAGAATTGCTGACACCATCTGATCTTCACAGTCACAGAAAAGCACAACAAAAAGACTGTCGGAAAATTAGCTTTCGACCAACAAGGCCTTGGTCAAAAGTAGACAAAATACACATACGCACACTCATGCAAACACAACTCACAGTCAGGCTCCAGCTGCCACAGACTGTGGTCATGTGTGCGCGAGTTGTGTTTGCGTGCATGTGTGTATGTTGTCTACTTTTGACAAAGGCCTTGTTGGCCAAAAGCTAACTCATTTTGTTCTGCCTTTTTGAGACTCAGCATCTCCGCTTTATGATGAGTAGCAACCATCCTTTTCATTACATTGTTACATTCCATCCTGGCTTTTCCATTGTTTGGCAAAGATAACAATCCTAGCCATTTCATTTTGGTAGGCCAAAACCCCAAATCTACCATCCAGAGCCTTCTGTCCTGGATAAAACATACTATTTCCTAGTGTATCTCCAATCCATTCCCAGTTATTCCAATGTAAAAATCTTCACCTTTGAGAGTCAGACTTACAAACAAATTTGAGGTATAACCACTGAAACATACGTGGTCTTGTCGTGAATCAAATATTTTTCCTGGACTGCATGGAAGTTGCATTCCTCACACTGCAAAACCATGACCCCTGGCTTTGAAAAAGTTTACTGTTACAGCTTTGTGATCAGTACTCAAGATAAAGAAGAAGTACCTCACTTCCTCGAACAATTCAATGCTATTTCTCAACTGAAATTAATCTGAACCTCTTCCAAATCCCTATACATCTTCCTGGATGTTGACCTCCATCTCATTCAAGGACATCCATACTTGGGAGCAAGGGGAAGGGCTGTGTCCCCCACTCCCCAGCTCTCAGTGAAAGGAAAAACAGTTCAGACAGGCATTTTTCCATCAAAAGAAAATGATTTAAAAGTCTGTATTATGCAGCTTTTTAACAGAGTAGAAACTGGAACTTTTTTATGGATACTTACAAGTTGCCATTCATCATCCAAAATATTAAAAATACTTCATTCCCCCCAATTTGGTGCCCAGTACAAACCATCGTATTGATACCCTTTATCTCACTGACTCCCACTTTTAAATTTGAGTCAACATCAAACCAGTTAACAAGCAACAATATCTCCTTTGACACCTGCCACCCCTTTGATGTTGACTGTTCCCTTCCCTACAGCCTATATATATATATATAGGCTGGTATATATATATATATACCAAATGAAAGTGCTGGCAGGTCGACAGACACACAAACAAACACAAACATACACGCAAAATTCAAGCTTTCGCAACAAACTGTTGCCTCATCAGGAAAGAGGGAAGGAGAGGGAAAGACGAAAGGATGTGGGTTTTAAGGGAGAGGGTAAGGAGTCATTCCAATCCCGGGAGTAGAAAGACTTACCTTAGGGGGGAAAAAATGAAAAAAGGACGGGTATACACTCGCACACCCACACATATCCATCCACACATATACAGACACAAGCAGACATATTTAAAGCTTGAATTTTGTGTGTATGTTTGTGTTCGTTTGTGTGTCTGTCGACCTGCCAGCACTTTCATTTGGTAAGTCACATCATCTGGGAAACATTCCACGTGGGAAAAATATATCTAAAAACAAAGATGATGTGACTTACCGAACGAAAGCGCTGGCAGGTCGATAGACACACAAACAAACACAAACACACACACAAAATTCAAGCTTTCGCAACAAACTGTTGCCTCATCAGGAAAGAGGGAAGGAGAGGGAAAGACGAAAGGATGTGGGTTTTAAGGGAGAGGGTAAGGAGTCATTCCAATCCCGGGAGCGGAAAGACTTAACTTAGGGGGAAAAAAGGACGGGTATTCATCAATCAAAAAATAAGGGGTCATCTTATATTCACAGAGTAAACTATTGCTTATGAGGTCAACACTTTTATATTGTTCAATCAAGGGTCATGTTACATTTACAGTTGAAGCTTTGGCTACTGAGGTTTCATGCAAATTTATTTTGAACAATTCCAAAGGACAGGGCATATCTAAAACACTTGCATTTCAATAGGTCTGAGATTTCCTGATATGATGAAGCGCCAATACATTATCAACCTTGCACAGACAATCACATGACATTGCAAGGGATACATAAGAAACTATGAACTACCCACTACAACAGTCTAATGCTCTACTTGAAAATTGACAATTTAGTGAAGTATAGGATGAAACAACATTAAATTCTATCAACTTACAAAATTTTGTTGTATTTGAAGAGGTTTGCACTAAAAGTTCTCACTGATTTATTGATACCATATACATACATTTATGCTCCTTTTTAAATGAGGTAACATTTGAAGGTGAAAAACTTGTCCTTCAAAACCATTACTTGATTCTGAATGCAATTCAGTATTTTGTTTTGTATTGAGAAACTACTGATTTAACAAGTGTCTTGCAAATGAGAAGTTCAGTCACTGTCCATGCAACAAAATACCAGAGAAAATCACTACCGGCTCTTAATCAGCTTTGGAACAAGACGATGACATTCAGATGAAACAAGAAGGAAAATGTATCCTGAAATGTCTAACAAACAAAGTAAATCATATTAAACTAATTATCATTGTTGTCCTAGAATAAATTTCAGTAGAAAGACCCGTTGCGGAGAACAGATGTCTCTAGATCGTGGGACAAGCAAAAGTTTGAGAATTAGACTGAATAGTGTTTGCAATATTTTTATTTATCTGTTAGCTGCTGTTGTTACATATGATCTTGCCTGAATACATTTGCACTGGGAATTGATTTGATTTTAAAATTGGACAACTACTCAACAACAGCATACATTCCTGCAGAATACACTAAAAGTCTAGATGGGGGCCAATGGTGTATTTACTTGTTTCATACAGCAATTTGTCAAGCTCAGTGTGAGGCACGGCAGGAATGATTCAGTGTGTGTCAGCTGCTGGTCTACACAGCCAATGAGAGTGGTGGGCAGATGATATGTTTGGAAGCAAGAGACATTGTAACATTCTCATGTCAGTACAGAACTAAAATCTGCTAAGTGTTCAGAAAGAAACAACTGTGTTCTTGGATCCCACAGTAACCACAACCTCAGAATCTCAACATATTCAGAAGAAACAGCCAGACAACAAAGATGGGATCTTGTCCACAACCCGACAAATTCCACTGATGAGTTCTTAGATTTTATTGGGAAATTTGATCAGACATTGAAATTCAAGTCACATAATTGGAACAGTAGACAAGGGAAATGGGTACCATGATGGGAACAATAGTAATAACCACAATAATTACAATGATCATAACAGAAATAATTATCACAGTAATACGAATTTTCAAAGAAAAGTGGAAACAGGAATTCTCACAATGGAAATCAAAACTGGGAGCAAAGATCTGAGGGGCAGGAAACTCACGAAATGCAACACTAGAACATGGAGTCAGAAAATTAGAGATCGCAGCAGCCCAGGTCCAGAGGTGGCAAAATAAACTGGTGCTGAAAAGGACACATTATTTTAAAAATTCTGTGGGTGTCAAAAATTCAACAAAAAGTGACAAATGCTGGAGATGGAGGTTATAAGAAGTAAAAATAAAATGGGAAATAATTTTAAGCAGCACAACCATAAAGAGGGGGCAAGAAATATGGTATAATGTGTTGAGATATTCGATAAAGGGATATAGGGCTGGAAAATTTATTTTGTGAAAGAGAACTGAATGATGGAATGAATGTATGTTTGGTGGAAAATTCTGTGATTAGAAGAGAGGCAGAGGTAGATTTGTAGTGGGTGGAGATGGAATGTATGGGGAATTCCAATGAGACACCAGTCAGTAGCAAAAATTATAGTAATGAAGGTGAAAGTAATGCAGATGATTTTGTATCAGAGAAAATAAATGAAGCTATCTGTGAAGGCAGGGAAGCTGTAGTCTTGTTAGCTAGAGATGAAGTTTGTGGTGTATCAATGGAAGTATCAAGTATCAGAAGGTATTTGTGAAGGCAGTGTAGCGATAGTCTCAGCAGCTGGTGATGAATTTTATTATGTATCAGCGAATGTGGGTGATTTATTGTTTAAGGGAGGTAAAGATGATGTTTTAAATGTTGAAATTGCAAAGATTGAAGCTATTGATTTAGATGTATTGGAGGAAGGAATTTTTGCAATTTTTTCTGTTGATGGAAGTGAAATTATGGCTCTTCATAAAAACACTACTGAGTGGATGTTGAAGGATGAATGTAAAAATGTGTTAGACGATATTTTAAGGCATAAAGTAGCAGAGGTGTATGATAGGGGAGAAAATCTGAAGGAAAAGAGTTAGTTCCGAGTTTGGCAGACTTCATTGAGTTCTAACGTGGAGTGATGCAATAGCAGTTGGCAGATGTTTATGGAGTTAATTGTGACGGTGATTCAACAGAAATAAATAAGGATCTGTTTAAGAGAGACGAAATTTTAAACTGTTTGGTTAACTGGAAGAATGTTGTAGCTACTGATATCATTACTTCAGAGGAGATGAACAGTACATTTGATGCTTACAAGGATTGTGAAATTGCCGGCCGGTGTGGCTGAGCGGTTCTAGGGGCTTCAGTCTGGAACCGCACGACCACTACGGTCACAGGTTTGAATCCTGCCTCGGGCATCGATGTGTGTGATGTCCTTAGGTTAGTTAGGTTTAGGTAGTTCTAAGTTCTAAGGGACTGATGACCTCAGATGTTAAGTCCCATACTGCTCAGAGCCATTTGAACCATTTTTGATTATGAAATCAGGTTTTGAAGGTGATTTAAATCCTATAGATGAGTTGGAGGTAGGTCAGGAGAATCTAGGAATGGATAACGAAACTGAGGGTTGTTCCGAAATTATAACATGTACCATAAACATGGAAGAAAAAGGAAGAGACACTGACAATTATATTTTGAAGGAACAGTGTTTAGAGAAGGGTGAAATTAAAAATGTGCGGTATATAAGTGAACTGATCAATATTAATGATGAAAGAAAGTGTGCATATCTTGAAACCAAAAGCGGTGTTCCAGTGGTTGTCACAACTTTAGTGTTTAAATGTAAGAGTCTGTTGGTGAATGAGGAAAGAGGCTCGAATTTGAGCAGGTGTAAAAGCAATTTAAAAAATGAGATTCAAAAGATACTCTCACTGCCAAGATAAATGTTCGACAAGGTAACAGTGGCAGAGTTGCACCTTGTGAATGAAGACCGTGGTGTGTACCAATATACCGTATTTACTCAAATCTAAGCTGCACATTTTTTCCGGTTTTTGTAATCCAAAAAACCGCCTGCGGCTTAGAATTGAGTGCAAAGTAAGCGGAAGTTCTGAAAAATGTTGGTAGGTGCCACCACAACTAACTTCTGCCATCAAATATATGTAGCGCTACACAGGCAAGCTTTGCAGGCACAAAGATAAATACTGGCACCAAAATGCTGCGTCAGTAAATACATTTTAAAAAAAGGTGGAAGACAAGCTTTTTTTCTATGCCCCGGTTTTCGACCACTATTTTCATACGTTATCCAACGAAGTAAATACAAATTCCGTATTGTTCATCTTCGAATGTAGCAGCATTTCAATGTACTATGAAAATCCGACTGGCAAGACTGTTTGGGACGTTTGTCAATATGGCCAACTCTACATTCTGAACTTTTTCCTGCCTGTGAGAAGAGATGGTTGCTAATAGGAACTTTTATGAATTGTGAATCACATGCAGTATTCTCTTCACCATCAGATTAATATGAAAATAAACATTTTGCCATGTATTGTTTTGTGTTTGCTGCTATCTCATTTAAATCCTGTCTGCCTAATAAACTACGAAACTAGAGTGAGACAACAGCAAACGCGGAGGAATATACATATCGTGTCATGTTTATATTCGTATTATTCTTATGCCTAATAGTGATACAGTCAGAAATGAAGCACAGCAATTGACTAGAGTTTTAAATCTAAGATGACTCTAATTTCTGTGTAAAATTTAATGTACTAAAGAGGCATCTGCAAACATTTTCAAACGGAGATAAATTTTCACGAAACTCTCGTTCAGAACATCTTCTATCATACACAGTCTATCATTTGGTTCTTGATCGTTATCAAAGAAAGCAGCAGTGTGGACAACAACAAATAGCAGTCTCTTGCCATTGTTTCGCTAATGAGACGATTTTTTTTTAAGCCGTGCCGCGAGCGGTGACAGGCCGTAAACACTCATTATCAGAATGCGACAAACAGTGCATGACACAGTACAGTAATGATTTCTAGCTTAGAGTGACGTAAACACCTATGACAAAGAGAACGGCACATATCAGTTCAAAGAAAAATAAGCAATCGATTCAAACCAGACGAAGCACATGAAAAAGGAAGGGTACCCGTATAAATATGGATGGAGCGCCTGACGCATAGCAATGGCTACCTGGTAATGCTTAACTGCTAAGCTCACGACTCGAACGAAACTACTGTAGCTGTATCGTCATTCATTCGACCTAAATTGTGTCTTATATTACAATGGACCAACTTTGTTTGGATTTGGAGGTGCGGCCTAAAACTTTTCTCTCCCCTTGAATTTCGAGTCTCAAATTTCAGGTGCGGCTTAGATTCGGGAAATTTTTTTTTCCTAGATTTCGAGTCTCATTTTTCAGGTGCGGCTTAGATTCGAGTGCGGCTTAGATTCGAGTAAATACGGCAGTTTAAATGTGTTACTTGTAGTATTTTGGATGGGGGATATTACATAAGTTAATTATATAATTTATGTCATTTTGCAAGGGTGTTGAATAGATTTATGTATGTAGAATTATGGGGATGAGTTGTAATGTATTTATGAGAACAAAATCTGGGGATAAATTGTATTTTAGTGCAAATACGAGTGAAGAATTGGCAATTTCTGGAAAGGGTAATATTAGTTCTAAAGTTTCTAATTAGATGTGGAAAAATTGTAGAGAAGTGATAAAATGTTAGTTGAATTGTGATGTCGAAGAAATTTCATAGAGTCAAAGGCATGTTTTTTAGTGGGAACATGGACAGAGAGCTTGAAATGTCAAGCTAAATCACGTGTTTCGCCTATGTTATGAATCAGTTTTTGCTTGCTATCCTGTTTGTGAGCATACTGATTGCACTGGAGAGGGCTTTCAGTGCCTGATCCATGGGGATTTGGAAAGTCATATGATTACTGATAACTACACCAAATTCATATTTTGACAGCTATTATCCGTCACAACTGCAGACTGAAACATGCTTTAGTGCAGCACATAACCAAAGCTGTCATGAATTTCTGCAGAGCCAGCTGGACTGCGAACAATCTAACCTTTGATGGCAGAACACCAGTTGTGTGCTGTGTCTGTGACAGTGAAGAAATTCTCAAAGCAAAATGTGATTTCGAAGGAGCAAAAACCAATTTGTCTCAAAAGCCTCCTTAAACATATGAGGGGGGATCAAATGTAAATGGGATTTTTGTTCCTGAGCATGAACAGTTAGTAGGACTGGCCCCACACTTCTGCTATGCTTAGGCAGGACTGTTAGAAGTGAGGAGAGTGTGCTGTTAGATATTTCCCACTGTTTCATCAGTAACTCTCATGATGTCTGTGCAACAGGTGCACCCCTCCACTGCTCAATGCATAATTATCAAGTTTATTACTCGTGAAGGAGTTACAGAGGAGGAAATTTGCCAAAGATTGACTGCACAATTCGGTGATAAAACATTATCAGGACATGTGTGTTTGTCTGGCATGAAAAGTTCAAGGAAGGACAAGAACAAGTGGAAAACCAGCAACACGATCGTCGTCCTCGGACCACCATTACAAACAAAAACATTCATGTGGTTAAAGACATCATTGATGACGATTGATGGGCGAGAATATCAGAAATTGCACAAGAAGTCGGAATCAGTTGTGGGAGCTGTCAAGCAATCATCACAAATGACCCTAAAGTTCCGTAAAGTGTGTTCCAGATGCATCCATAAACTTCTGACCGAAAATCTGAAGTTGAGACATTTGGAGGTCTGTCAGAGCCTTACAGCAAGGTTTGTGGAAGAAGAGTCGGATTGTCACCAGCGACAAAAGATGGGTTCACCACTACACTCCAGAATCTAAACAAGCCAGTAAGGAGAGGCAGAGGAAAGGGGAGGCAGCACCAGTGAAAGCCAAGACTAGACTGTCAGCTGGCAAGGTTCTTTCAACCATTTTTTTTTAGCAGCGAGGCATTTTGCTGATTGATTTTTTGCGTAAGTGATCCACAATCAAGCTGCTTACTACTGCAAACTCTTGAACAAGGCAAGAGCTGCATATCGCCGCAACAGATGAGACCAATTGATTCGACAGATCGTCCTCCTCCACGACAATGCACGACCGCATACTGCAGCTCTAACTGTCTACAAGCTGCAGGAAATACACTGGACTACACTTGATCATCCTCCTTACAGCCCAGACTTATTGCTCTGTGATTTCCATTTATTCGGATCACTTACAGAAGCTCTAGGAGGCCAACTATTTGAAGATGATGGGAGTGTGAAAGACTTGGCGCACAACTGGCTGGTGACACAACCCAGTTCTTTTTATGATGAGGGCATCAAAACACTGTCCATACACTGGGACAAATGCATTTCCAAAGCAGGAGACTATGTGGAAAAATAAATTATAATTGCCTTTAGTTTTTCAATAAATAAATTTAAAAAAAATTAAATCCCTTTTTTATTTGATCCGCCCTTGTATATGATTTATGTATACAGGGGCATTTAATTAATTTGCTGTAATTTTTATAATTTGTGTTAGATTTCTTAAATGGATACTTATAACATGTTATCCTAGGAGGCATGTGCTATTTCATACACCTCAAAGGTACTTAAGCTATTGTTCTGACAAGCAAGTAGGGTATTCTTTTTATTAAGGTATATATATTTATTTATTATGTTATGTAAGTACCGTATTTACTCGAATCTAAGCCGCACTCGAATCTAAGCCGCACCTGAAAAATGAGACTCGAAATCAAGGAAAAAAAAATTTCCCGAATCTAAGCAGCACCTGAAATTTGAGACTCGAAATTCAAGGGGAGGGAAAAGTTTCAAGCCGCAGCTCCAAATCGAAACAAAGTTGGTCCATTGTAATATAAGACACAATTTAGGTCGAATGAATGACGATACAGCTACAGTAGTTTGGTTCGAGTCGTAAGCTTAGCAGTTAAGCTTTACCAGGTAGCCATTGCTATGCGCCAGGCGCTCCATCCGTATTTATATGGGTACCCTTCCTTTTGCACGTGCTTTGTCTGGTTTAAATCGTTTGCTTATTTTGCTTTGATCTGATAAGTGTCGTTTTCTTTGTTATAGGTGTTTACGTCACTCTAAGCTGAAAATGCATTACTGAACTGTGTCATGCTTGTTTGTCGCATTCTGATAGTGCGTGTTTATGGCCTGTTGCCGCTCGCGGCATGGCTTGGTTTCGTGCGCGCAACCGCCGCTTACAAAAAAAGAGGAATCGTCTCATTAGTGAAACAATGGCAAGAGACTGCTATTTTTTGTTACTTACACCACTGCTTTCTTTGATAATGATAAGCAAGAACCAAATAATAGACTGCGTATGATAGAACATGTTCTGAACGAGAGTGTAGCGAAAATTTTTCTCCGTTTGAAAATCTTGGCTGGCGTCTCTTTAGTACATTACATTCTGCACAGAAATTAAAGTCATCTTAGATTTAAAAATCTAGTCAGTTGCCGTGCTTCATTTCTGACTGTATCACTATTAGGCATTTTAGGCATAAGAATAATACGAATATAAACATGACACGATACGTATACTCTTCCGTGTTTACTGTTGTCTCACTCTAGTTTCGTAGTTTATTAGGCAGACAGGATTTAAATTAGATAGCAGCAAACACGAAAGAATACATGGCAAAATGTTTATATTCGTATTATTCTTATGGTGAAGAGAATACTGCATGTGATTCACAATTCATCAAGTTCCTATTAGCAACCATCTCTTCTCACAGGTAGGAAAAAATTCAGAACGTGGAGTTGGCCATATTGACAAACATCCCAAACAGTCTTGCCAGTCGGATTTTCGTAGTACATTGAAATGCTGCTACATTCGAAGATGAACAATACGGAATTTGAATTTACTTTGTTGGATAATGTATGAAAATGCAGTGGTCAAAACTCGAGGCGGAGAAGAAAAGCTCGTCTTCCACCCTTTTTCTTTAATGACGCAGAGGTTTTGGCGCCAGTATTTATCTTTGTGCCTACAAAGCATACCTACGTATATTCAATGGCAGAAGTTAGTTGTGGCGGCGCATTTCAACATTTTTCAGAACTTCCGCTTGCTTTGCACTCGATTCTAAGCCGCAGGCGGTTTTTTGGATTACAAAAACCGGGAAAAAAGTGCGGCTTAGATTCGAGTAAATACGGTATGTTAAATTTGGTGCGACTTAATGTGCCAAGTTAGGAAGCTAATGTGCCACATTAAGTGGAGGTGTGTAATGTTACGCATATGCAAGCGGGAAATTTAGCTACCTAGAATTGGTAGGAGGTAAGGCATACACTTGCGAGGGCCTGCGGCTTAGAGCCCAGTGTGGCTGCCTCAGCCAAAACACTGCCGCTTGACAAGATCCAACAACATCTACAGGCTAGCCAGGTACAAAGACAAGCAGCATTGCTGGAACCATTTCTGTGATAATTTACAATCAAAAATAATGCAAATCTGGATACTCTGGTGATACCAGAAAAAAGGGGCGCATCCAACAAAACACAATTTAAATATGCATAAAACAACAAAAGTTAACAATTTACAGTGACTAAATGTTTTCACATTAAACCTCTGAATTAACAACTTTTAAATGCTTCAGGCGATTTCAACATACGATATCTCAGATGACAGTATTGCACTATATCTATCATCATTGAAAGCTACATAAATATATCTACTTAATTTCTTGATTTATTGTACTTTTTTTATCTTTTCATTATGCAAATGTTTGTCAGATCATTGTATCCTCAACAATTACGCGTCAAATGAATATTCTATGAATATCTCATATTTTGTCATACTTCTGTATTTATTTAATGAACAGTTTACTATTTTTACGTAATTTTATTTAAATATTATTTTACAACTGTTAATACAAAATAATGATAATTTAAGGGGGAGGGGGTCAATCGCATGTGGTAGCTGATACCACCTTTGAAGAAGAGTGCCAAAACACACATCTGATAAAAGCAGGCCTAAATGATTGTTTAAACAATATTAACGACAATCTATTGTTATTTATCATGAGCACACTTGTGCAAGAACACTGGCTTATTTATTTATGTTTAATGTAAATGATTTGAGTGTGACTGAATGTTTATAATATTTCATTATTTAAATATTGTTGCAATATATTAGTTTACTCTGAGAAGTGGCCATTGTGAGTCAAATCATGTCTGCAGAGCTTAAGAATGATGTATTTTGGTGCAGATGGCTTTCAACCAATTGAAAAGCAGACAATGGTGAAACACTATGGGAGTCAAGTAGAGACTCAGGCTTTCTAAGCGAAGAGCTCAAGGGAGTGATGCTGGATGCTTTATGTCGAGGGCTTGATGAAGGCAGGCCTGCCTATGATGAAGTGCATGATTCAGTCATATAGGTAATTGAATCTGGGTGGTGAACAGTGGCTACCAAATTTTAACTACTGAAGGGACTTAATATTCAAGAGGTCTGAATGTGCTCCAGAGTAGGACTCTAACTTTTCACTTATATTATGAAACTGTGAATAGACACAGTAAGAGTTACTATTCTTAGTATCACGGGTGTTAATTTGTAAATCATCATGTTGTACACTGAACTGTTTTGATCTGGCCAATATTTCACCTATCTTTGATGACAACTTAGTTTGGGGATTTTGTAACCATTCTTGCAATGCTCTCAACATAACTTTACTGCATTTGAAAAGGGTATCTTCTGTCTGTATTTTAAATGAATACTGTAGGACCACTTCCCATTTATTTGAGATGTCCTTTCTTGAATAATCATACTTCACCATAATTCCCAGTCGTCTGTATAAATTACTGACATTAGAATAAAACCATTGTTATTAAATTATGTATTTAACTTTTATATTCTGTGTTTTATTAATTCACAGTTCTAGCCAATGCATAGACTATTTGATTGCAGGATCACAGCTACAGTTTACTATTTGTCACAAATTAACTGTGGGGCATGAAAGCAGATGTGCATAGCTTGACCCTATGACGTCGAACTATTCCTTTTAAATAGAGCTGTGCATAGCTCAAGTACCTAAAGTATGAGTAATCAGAGGTAAAAATGCAACTTGTCTGCTCATACGGAATGCTGTTTGGAAGTTGTGGTTCACTAGCAGTAACTGATAGGTACGATCGTACACAGACGACGGGCTCAGTAAACAAAAAAAGTAAGTGAACTTAAAAATTAATTTAAACAATTTCTTCTTATTTATTTTATATCTCCTTATATTACCAAAATGTAAAAATTCAATAAATAGCATAAATTTAGAGTAGGTGTAATGTTAACATTTTAGACAGATCCTTTACATCCATAAAAGTTTGTAACATTGATTAGTCAGAATACGAAGGTGGTTCCAAAAGTTCTCAGAATCGCCACAAGAGGTCAGCACTAGCACAACGAGTAGTTCACATGATATTCATTGAACGGTTGCCTGTAAACACATGCCACGTCAGTGCTCTTGAATAGAGCTGCGGCAGTGACATGGCTCTGTTATTCCCGCTTAGTGATTTGCGAAGGTGGAAAAAATCGAGATTCGAGCAGTGATTAAATATTTTGTAAAGAAAGGTATGAAAGCAAAGAACATTCATTCCAATTTCCAGAATGCACTGGGGGACTCTACACCTTCATATCCAACTGTTGTCAAGCGGCCAAATAAATTTAAATTTGGTTGGGAGAGCTTAGATGATGATCCATGCATCTCTTCCCAAAACCGAAAATTTTTCTTGGCGGACAAAGATTCACTTCAAATAAAGAATTGATAGCCGAATTTGACAACTATTTTGCAGTCCTGGAGGAAACTCATTTTCAAGATGGGATCAAGGCACTGGAACATTGTTGGACCAAGTGCATTAATCTACAAGGAGACTACATCGAAAAACAAAAAAAGTTTCAGTGATGTAAGTACTTTTTTTATATTCCATTCTGAGAAGTTTTCAAACCACACTCGTATGATAAAAAATAAAATTTTCTCCAGAAGCCTCTTAAAAAAAATGAGTGAGGGGGGAGGGGGGGAGAATCATCTCATTTGTATTCAGGGTCTTCTTTTCTATATAGGGATGACCACCTAAACCTGCAAGATCATATGAACATACACAGATGAACTGTGTCTCTGGTAAGCATATTCTACAAATGACTCAAGAGACCTGAAATTTACTATACCACAAAAGCCATTTAGATTTTCTAACATAGCACAGTTTCCTTGAACTTGTTTTCTAACATTACCTCTCATTCTGCCACCCTTCTGCACTCTTCTTCACTACAGGCCTCTAGCTTTTTTACTTTTTTCTTCTCCTTTGTATAATTCTTGGCCCACTCTAATAATTCACCCCCACCCCCCAAAAACACCCCTCCCCTACCGCCAATTATTTCTTCTTTTCTCCCCTAAAGAAAGAACTCGTGGGTCTCGAACTATGATTGCACGTATCTATTTTAATGTCTTTCTATTGTGTTTTCTTGTATCTGCACCTCCGAAATCAAAGTGTGGTTAGCCCTTTATCTCTTGGTGAATTGTTACAATTTTATGAATGCAATTTTCCTTCATGGAATGCAGGCTTTCATGGCCAGCATTTCCATTATTGCTGGTATTTGTTTTCTGGGCATTAGGCCATGGTCCATAGCACAGTTCCCTGCCTTACAGTCCTTTTCCAATTATGAATGCACCATCAGAGGCTTCAATGACTCAGAAAGCAGTTACAGTCTCAAACAAACTCACCAAACACCGCATATCTTAAGATAAGTCTACATCAAACAATTAGACCTTCTCAAGCTTGCTGTGTTTTTTTGGGACTGTGTAACTGCTTTCTGAATCACTGAAGCCTCCAATGACATCCCTAGCACTGGAAGATGATGTTAGGCAGAGAATTATGCTTTGGAGCCTGGCCTAATGTCTGTAAAACAAATATCACCAATAATACAATTTTCCCTTAAACACTGTACATATCAAGGTAAGTCTATGTCTAAAAATTACACCTTCTCAAGTGGTGGCAAAGTCTTATCAGTCAACAGCATTTGAAATTTTAAAGGTTATTTTTATTTTCAACAAACCTTCCTGGCGAGCCTCGTTTCTCTGATGTATGACGACCCTCCTCACCCTTCAGCCACTTCTGCAAAGCAGCAAACTTACTACTCTCTTTGTCCTTCTCTTTTTCCTTCTCCTTTTCTTTCTCATGCTCTCTAGTGAGGTCATTTGAAGACTGTAGTGCTGTGACTGAACTAGTAGCCTTTGCTTCGAGTCTATCTTGCACTACCAGTTGTCCTTCTACCACTGCAGGTTTCACTGGCTGGACCACAGTCATCACTGCCAAAGACAGAAAACCATCGAAGTACATTACCAACAAATTTATTTCACTGTAAATTTACAAAGTTGATGGCTGCCTAGAGATAGCAAATGAAAACATCACCTATTCCAAAACACCATTAACTTGCTACCTGGCATAAAATATCTAAATATAAAGAAGATAAAAAATCTACTCACCAAGTGGCAGCAGAATACACACACATAAAAGACTGTTGTGATTGGCAATCTTTCAGAGCCAATGGCCACTGGCTTCGAAATCTTGCCAATCACAACAGTCTTTTATGTTTGTGTGTTCTGCCACCGCTTGGTGTGTGATTTTTTTTATCTATCCAATTAAATAATTTTATCAATAATTGATTGTTTTCATTGTTATAAATACAAAGAAGGACATTCAACTTTTGCTCAATGAATCATCACCTTTGGTATCTAAATAAGATGTAGAGCCAAAGACAAATGGATTTGTGCTGCTTGCTGATGATCCAGGAGCAGATGAATCCTTGCTTGATGGTAATGGTGAGGCAAAGTTGAATCCTGCTCCCTCTGAGCTACTAAAGAGTGAAGAACTAGTGTTTTGTGAAAAATCAAATCCTCGCTTCGGAGAAGAAAATATATTTTCTGTGGTATGTGACTGCATTTCCATTTGTTCTGTAACAGAAATCAATTCCTGTATTATATAAGCATTGAAGATCACAGTCTACATCACTTTCCTTAGAATTATTAACACAAAGATGAAAATATTTACTGATTTCTGTTATAACTTGAGCCATTAGTGGTGCAACTAAAAAGTACCCAAACTGCTAATTGCCAAGGGATTAGTGCCAGTCCTTAATTTTGAGATCTTAGCAGTTTCTCTAATGGGTTTATATGACTGTATTTAGACAGTCTATATACATATATTAAACAGATGTAAAATATCCTACATATACACTGATCAGCCAGAACCTTATGAACAATGACCTATGTTTGATATAAATCCATCCAAGTGACAGCAGCGTCACCTGGCAAGAAATGACTGCCAATCAGACACATGCACAATGCATGTAGTATCAGTGAGTGTGCTGTCCTTGTGTAGAATGGGAAGTTTGACTAAGGGGAGATTATGATGGCCCAGAGGCTCGGCATGAGCATTTTGGAAACTGTCCAACTTGTCGGGTGTTTGAGGAGTGCTGTCACATGGTGAAACCATGTACAGACATTGTGGGATTGGGTGGCCACCTCTCATTATAGATACCTTACGTTGTAGACTGGGCAGACTGATAAAACAGGACAGTTGGTGAACTATGGCAGAACTAACATCTGACTTTAATGCTGGGCAGAGTACAAGTGTGTCTGAACACAAAGTGCACTGAACACTCTTAATGTTGGGACTCTGTAGCCAACAACCCATGCATGCGTCAATGTCAACACCACGACATTGGCAACTATGACTTAAATGGGCACGTGACCATTGGCAATGGATGTTGGTGCAGTGGCAGAGTGTTACATGGTCCGATACATCCTGATACCTTCTTCACCAATCATTGAAGCCTCCAATGACATCTCCAGCATTGGAAGATGATGTTAGGCAGAAAATTATGCTTTGGAGACTGGCCTAATGTCCATAAAACAAATATCACCAATAGTATAATTTCGTCGTCTTCCAGAGGAACAGCTCCTTGACAACCGTACTTCAGGGCAGAGACAAGCTGGCAGCAGCTCCATTATGTTCTGGAGAACATTCATGGTATCCATGGGTTCAGTGAAGCTCATGTAAGGCACATGATAGCCAAGGAGTATCATATAAAGGTTGCAGACCACATACACCCCTTCACAACAATCATGTTTCCCGATGGCAGTGGCATTTTTCAACAAGATAATGTATCACGTCACAAGGCCAAGAGTGTGATGGAGTGGTTCAAGGAACACAGTGACGAGTTCCAATTGATGTGCTGACCCTCCCAACATGCCAGATCTGAACCTGATCAAACACGTCTGGGATATGATTGAATGTGGCATCAGAGCTCATCGCCACCTCCCTGTAATTTATGGAAATTAGGTGACTTGTATGTGCAAATGTAGTGTTAACTACCAGCAGTGACTTACTGAGGCCTCAGTGCTTCCATGCCATGATGCATCATTGCTGTTATCTGTGCCAGAGGTGGACGTACCAGCTATTAGGTAGGTGGTGATAATGTTCTGGCTCATTGGTGTTTAGAAGGACCTGACATTTAACAAGTATTCTCTATCTACATCTACATCTACAGCTACACTCTGCAAACCACCATGAAACGCACAGCAGAGGATACATCCCATTGCAACTGTTATTTGGGTTTTTTTCCCATTCCATTCACATATGCAATGCAGGAAGAATAATTGTTTGAATGCCTCTGTGAATGCTCTAACTATTCTAATCTTATCCCAACAATCCCTATGGATGCAATGAGTAGCAGGTTGTAGTACATTTCTAGAGTCATCATTGAAAGAAGTTTCTTGTAACTTAGTATACTTTCTCGGGATAGTTTACGTCTATCTTCGAGAGTCTGCCAGTTCAGTTATTCAGTATCTCTGTGACACTCTCTCATGGATCAAACAAATATGTGACTATTTGCACTGCCCTTCTCTCTATATGTTCAATATCCACTAAAGTCCTATTTGGTATGGGACCCACACACTTGAGCAATATTCTAGAACCGGTCACATGAGTGATTTGTAAGCGATCTCCTTTGTAGACTGATTGCACCTCACCAATATTCTACTAATAAACTGAAGTCTACCGCCTGCTTTACCCATGACTGAGCCTATGTGATCATTCCAACAAAGTGTTACACTCAGGTATTTGTATGAGTTGGCCGATTCCAGCAGCGACTCATTGATATTACAGCATACTACATTTTTCCATTTTCTGAAGTACACAATTTTACATTTATGTACATTTAAAGTAAGCTGACAATCTTTGCACCTCTCTGACATCTTATCAAGATCTGACCAAATATTTATGCAGCTTCTTTCAGACAGTACTTCATTACAGATAACTGCATCATCCTCAAAAAGCCTGAGGTTACTATCAATATTGTCTACAAAGTCATTAATATACAACATGAACAGCAAATATCCCAACATACTTCCCTGGGACACATCCAAAGTTACTTCTACATCTGACATCCAAGACAACATGTTGCATCCTGCCAGTTTCGAATTTCACTAGACATACCATATGATCATAATTTTGACAATAAGCATAAGTGTGGTACTGAGCCAAATACTTTTCAGAAATCAAGAAATACTGCATCTAACTGCCTACCTCGATCCAAAACTTTCAGAACATCATGTGAGAAAAGTGCGAGTTGGGTTTAACATGACTGATGTTTTGGAATCCATGCTGGTTGGCATGGAGGAGGTCATTCTGTTCGAGATACCTCATTATGTTTGAGCTCAGAAAATGTTCTAAGCTCCTACAACAAATCAATGTCAAGGATACTGGATGGTAGTTTTGTGGATCACTTCTATTACCTTCCTTGTAGATGGCTGTGATCTGTGCTTTTTTCCAAGGATTGGGCATGGTTTTTTGTTCAAGTGATCTCATTAGAAAATGGTCAAACTCAGCCACAAATTCAGTATGGAATCTGACAAGGGATTCCATTGGGCCCTGGAAATTTATTCAATTTTAACAATTTCAGTTGTTTCTCAACACCACTGATGCTAATACTTATTTCACTCATCTTTTCAGTGGTACAAGGATTAAATTGGGGCAATTCTCCTGGGTCTTCCTTTGTAAAGAAGCATTTGAAAATGGAGTTAAGCGTTTCAACTATTGCTTTGCTACCCTCAATTTCAGTTCCTGTCTCATTCGCTAGGGACTAGACATTATATCTGGTGCCACAAACAGCCTTTACGTACAATCAGAATTTCTTTGGATTTTGTGAAAGATCATTTGACTATATTCTGAAATGGCAGCCACTGATGGGTTTATGCATTATTCTCTTGACAGCTAAATTCATTTCATTCAGCATCTCTCTATCTATAGCCATATGATTTGCTTTACACCTGTTATGCAGTAATCTCTGTTACTTTAGAAATTTCTTTATAGTGACTGTATACCACAGAGGGTCCCTCCTATTATGAAATGTTCTACTAGGTACATGGTTCAAGCACTTGGTCAACTACTCTTTTACACTTGAGCCATAGTTCCTCTACATGCTCCTGCCCTGTGCTGAAAGTTTGAAGTTCCTCACTGAGATATGACACTACTGATTTTTTATACAGTTTACTGACCGTATATATCTTTCTACTTGTTTCAGTTGTCCTTTGTGATTCAGTAATCATTGCTGCCACAACCACCTCATAGCAACTAATACTAGTTTACATGCAGCCATCCTCAAAGAGATCAGGTCTACTTGCTGCCACTAGATCCAATATATTTCCACCATGAGTGGGGTTCTAAAGCATATGTTCTAGGTAGTTTTAAGAGAGGGCATTTAGTAATGTTTCACAGGATATCTTGTCATGCCCACCACTAACAAAATTGTAATTTTCCCAATTGATTGTTGTAGGACTAAACTCTCCACCGATGATTACAATACGATTGGGGAACATATGTATAAGTGAACTGAGGTTTTCTCTTAAGTTTTCGATTACATCAGGAGATGAGTCTGGTGGGCGATAGAAGGATCCAATTATGGTACAATGCCAGAAAGTTGCAGCTTAGCTTATCAAATTCTCTGGTTCAGTCCTTCCACTTGAACCGAAGGGCCATTTGTCAGTTCTGGGGACAATGCTGTAAACCGTGAGCTATCACAGTTTTATGAGATACATGGCAGCATAAAAATATTCTTGCTTTTGATGTGACAATGGAGCTGCATCATTTAGTTTCCAGAACATTAAACATCCTACAAAAATATTAAAAGATATGTACAGAACTGCAAGTTGTGGAACTGAGCCAGTGAACTGTGAAGACCTTAAGTTCCACAACTTGCGGTTCTGTACATATCTTTTAATATTTTTGTAGGATGTTTAATGTTCTGAGCCAGTGAACTGTGAAGACCTTAAGTTCCACAACTTGCGGTTCTGTACATATCTTTTAATATTTTTGTAGGATGTTTAATGTTCTGGAAACTAAATGATGCAGCTCCAGTGTCACATCAAAAGCAAGAATATTTTTATGCTGCCATGTATCTCATAAAACTGTGATAGCTCACGGTTTGCAGCATTGTCCCCAGAACTTACAATGGCCCTTTGGTTCAAGTGGAAGGGCTGAACCAGAGAATTTGATAAGCCAAGCTGCAACTTTCTGGCATTGTGCCATAATTGGATCCTTCTATCTATTGTCAAGAACAGCATGGAATCTTCCATTTCTTCTGCAGTTAGATAGTGCTTGACATCCATTCTAAAATTTAAAATTTTCCTCCACCTTTGCCTAATATCAATGGAAAGTAACACATACAAGGTGACAATTATTGAACTATATGAAATAAAATTGTCATTAACTTCTGAACAGTTTGCATTAGGGCGTTCAAACTGCATGGTTGGCCACAGGGCATGATGGGAATTAGTATGCACAGATGAGGCTTTTTTTTAGTAATGAAGCACACTTTGATTTGGATGGGTTCATCAATAAGGAAAACTGGCACATTTGGGGGACTGAGAATCCACCTTTCACGATCAAGAAGCCCCTTCGCACTCAACAGGTCACTGTGGTGTGCTATGTTCAGTCACAGAATGATTTGTGTGATATTCCTTGATGGCACAGTGACTATCAAATGGTACATGAAGGTTTTGAAAGATTATTTCATTCTCATTATCCAAAGGACCCTGATTTTGACAAAATGTGGTTGATGCAAGATGGAGATCAACCCCATTGAAGCAGGAGAGTGCTTGATGTCCTGGAGCAGCACTTTGGGGACTGCATTCTGGCTCTGGAATACCCAGAGGTCACTGGCATGGGGCTTGATTGGCCACCATATTTTCCAGACCTGAACACATGCAACTCCATTTTGTGGGGTTATATTAAAGACAAGGTGTACAGCAATAACCCCAAAACCATTTCTGAGCTGAAAACAGCCATTCAGGAGGTCATCAACAACATCCATGTTTTGACACTTCAACTGTTCATGCAGAATTTTGCTATTCGTCTGCGCCACATCATCGACAATGTTGGCAGGCATATTGAACATGTCATAACCTTATCTGAATATCTGCAGTGATGTTTACACGTTGAATAAAGAGTGTGCTTGCCCTAATTTGTAACTAATTTGCATTTTTTCACATAGTTCAATAATTGTCACCCTGTAAGCAACATGTACTCAATTTATCACAGGCAATAATATTTCCTTTATCGATAATTATAAGCAGAGGGTGAATTTTCCTAATCTGAAATGTGGTTGGCTTTCAATAGGTTTCTAGTGAAGGTTTCATTACAAGTTTCTGAGCTAGCTTATGCAACAAAGGGTTTCGCCATGACATCAGTGAAAACTTCCCTGCATGTTATGATGTGCATAACTGCAGTTAGACCTAAAGTCAGCACTAAGTAGGGAAGTACAATTAGAGGAGGATGGTGCAAAACCAATAAGAAAGTTTGAACTGAGGCAAAAGTCAATCAGTTCACTGGCTGGAAGGATATATGTTGCATAATTCCCAATAGCTGTTCCAGAATTGAGTCTGCTTCTGTATCTATGAAACCAGCACGTCTGAGTATATGCAGTAGACCCAGGTTCAGTCTCAGCATTGCCAGGGATTTTTTTCTTGGTCAGAGATCTGGAACAGAATGCACTCAACCTCATAAGGCCAGTTAAGGAGTTGTCTGAATGAGAAGCAGACACTCCAGGCTCTGTAGAGTTGATATTGGCAGGAAGAGCAGATTGCTGACCCATGGCCCTCCATATCACATCTGAATGACATCACTGGCAGAGAATGAAATGGTGGCAACAAGTGGATCTCTGGGCCTGATTACAGATTTACTTGGTTCAGAAAATAATACACTGAGTAAGGTTTGTGGGACTCCATGGAGTGAAGTTGTTTGGGTTTGGAATCGTATGGGGTGTAAACTGATGATCACAGTTTTGTTGGTAGATTTTATTTTCTTAAAATGACTGTTGTAATCCACATAAATTACAAAGTACGGATATAAATGAGTACAGAGGAAATAAAGATGCAGTTACAATTTCTCTTATGTGTGATTAATGTGAATGGAGCCAATGAAGAAACTTGTTTGTGTCTCAACCTTGCTGTGGGGCACTTTTTGATAACAACCATGTTAGCTCATAGAGCTTAGTGGTAACTGGAAACTGCTTTGGTCAAAGGAATAAACTTGATTAGTACTGAGTAATAATCTGCATTGTTCCTGCAGAGTTTCAAGGAAGGGAATGAATTCACTAACTGATCAACTGGAGACAGCAAATGGTCTATAACTGAGTCCAGGGACTGGATCAGAGGTTTGCACTGTACAATCAGACTGCATTGGGGCTCAAATCAGCAGTTCAAAATGATTTAATGTACATAGTAAATGAAGAGGAGGATACAAATGTACTAATAATTTTTTTTCCTTTGCTAACTATGAAGTAATTACAGCATGTAAGAGTACCATGTGTATTGCACTTTATCTGGACTAGGTCAATAGCAATGCACAGGAAAGGAATATTCCAATTTTTACTCTTTAATATTCCTTAATAGGATGTCTGGATGCACTGTGACAGTCATAATATCTTATACTTTTGCATTACATCTAATATCTGCTCACTGGGGCTGCACCACAGGGATAATGTAGCCACATGTGCACATTTGTTAGCCCATTAGGTTCAAGAAAGAACATTGCCTGAAAGCTTAGCTTGATTTCAATCTTGTTCATCTGCCTGCTATTTACTCAACGCTTCAGATCTATGGCAAAAGCTTACCTTTACCCCTTCCATGCACATATTTCCATAATAATAACCAAAACTGAATTTTTTAAAAAGGTAACATTGATTTTTTAAAAAGGTGACATTCCTGTTATGTCATCTGATCTTCATTTAACCACACATAAGAGTAGAAAATCATGATGGATACAATTAATGAAATTTATCATATTAAAATATTTGTGGTCCGTGAAACCGAAGATTTTCAGTTACCCAGTATATACCAATGGTATATTCTTTGGAATGGAGTCCTTCGTGAGATTACTTTTGCAAAGCAATGGGTAAATTATGTTTCACACTAGTTTTTAACTTTGCCCAAAATGTTTCACTTACCACTTTCTACTTGACCTTCCTTTTTCAGATAAATTACATCAGTTCTGCTGAGTGCCAGAGACCAAGCCTCACCATCTGTATTGAAACAGAATTTTCTCATAGTTTCCTTGTCCAGCTGCACCCACGTCCCCTCAGCATTTACAACCTGAAAATAAATGGGTAAATCACAATAAATTTATACAACAAAAAAAATAATTGTACCGTAATGACCTATTCCTCAAAATCTGACCAAAAAGAAATAGTGTGCAGCTCATGTGTGTGGCACTACAAACATAGATATTTTTACACATCACAGAACTTCAATTGCAGTGCTCATTCGTTAGTGTGAAATCAATAAATGTATATAAGGAAGCAATGTAACCATCTTCAATTGTTGACAGTTCATTTGGATAGTATCTATCATTGTACTCACAGTAAAGCTACTTTACCTGACAGGACAGGCACAATTTAATGCAACACACTGTGCCATTTCCTTGTACAAAAAACGATCCCTCAGTCAAAGAAAATATCAAGATAGTGATGACTTGGAAGTGCAAAGAATGCTGCCTCGCAAATACGGTAAAAATTCAAATATTAAAAACTGTCAACATGTAGGTATTGAAATAAGTATTCAAAATTCAGATCTACACAAGTATGCAATAATAAAACATGTAATAGCAATGAAACAAATTGCTCTAAAAGTAATATTCAGCTACAAAAAGCTAGCAAACAAACATTCCAGTACTGCAAAATATATTGATAAAAATGTGCAGAATAATCAAAAATATTTGCAAATCTGTCACAACCTGATAAAGCCATCAATTAATTGCAGAACAAAGATATCAGTAAGACAACAAAAAATGTCCTGATTCCTCGCAGCAGTCACGGTATGGGAAAGTCAGAGCTGATATGAGGCTCCCTAGGTAAGGAGTATCAATCCACTGTTGTTTTTACACCAAAAGCTGGACTCAGTGATTTTACATGTGATATAGGCTTCTTGGTAAAAAACCTTTAACAGGGTCATATAATAATAATAGGGGCCATTAAAAATAGTTTAGATTACCACCACAGTTACTTAGTCAAGGAAGACATCATAATTACTGCTGAAAAGACATCAGACACTAATGTGAAAATCGTGCCATTCTTTGAACATGTTTCGATCAGTCCTGGGTGAATCATCACGTACAATTCTTCCTTAATGTCAATGATTTACTAGGCACGGAAAGATTATGAGGAAACCATGCCTCTCTTAATGAGTGGATACTGAGCTTCAAAGCTCACTGCACCGAGTAGGTCATTTGCTGCTTGTGCTGCTCATTACATGCATCAGGACAGCACCTGTGAGTCCCAGTAATACAAAGTGAAACACCCAGACGACATGGTAGGATGTCAGCTTCGTACATGTACAGGTCATCAGTGAGTTTTGTTACCAGGCATGGTAAACGTGTTTGATGGTGAGCAATCACAGTGAAGGACATGGATACTGTTGTAACTTCAAGTTGAACAAATATAATTCAAGGAAGACGCAATACATGAAAGTCACAGATCAAGTAAACAGAGTAAGACATGTGTACACTTTAACAGTCAAATCATAACTGAGTCCGAGTCTAGCGGCCGCTGGCTGGCTGGCCGCTTAGGTGGCGCTGCTGCTGCATGGCTGGCAGACAGCGCCTCATGTAGAGGACACGTGTAACTGCGCGGCGGCAATTTGAAAGATCGGCGAATCACAACACTTTTCCCCCCTTTGAAGTTTTTCCACAGGTCTTGATGGAGGTGGGCTGTAGATTGCTAACGTCCATAGGTGTTGTTTGACTGGCCGTAAAGTCTTGAGGAGGAGGCTTCCCGTACAGACGGAAGTGTCCCCGATGATAACGGATCGAGATGACAGGAGACGTGGGGGTCGAATCTGCTGAGGCCCCGTGCACCAATCTGCCCGTTGCGGCAAGTCCAGTTGTTATAACAGGAGACATGGCCGATGTGTCCGCGTCCGTAGGAGAAGGAGGCGAGTAGAGTTGCTCCGACAGATGATAGTCATCTGGATCCTGCATGGGTACGTCTCCTGGTGGCGTCAGTTCTCGTGCTGGCACTGATATGATGGTGAGAGGACTGCGCTGTGAGTAATGAGAGATTCCAGTATCCCGAGCATCAGGTAGAGCCGAAGGTGGTGTAGCGGCATCCGAAATAGGCATTGCCGGCACACGAGGCCGAAGCTGGTCCAAATGACGCACTGCAACACCCGTGTCCGTCTGTATTTCATACAGGTGTCGGCCATGGTGACGTAAGATGCAGCTAGGACTCCATTTTGGCTGCCTGCCATATCCCCGTACCCATACAAGGTCGTCGGCGGTGAACTGGCCAAGCGAAGGCACCCGTGGCCGTGAGGTGGAAGGCCGCAGAAGTTGAAGTAGAGTGCGGGGCTGTCGGCCATGTAAGAGCTCTGCCGGGCTGTGGTCGTCCATGGGGGTGAAACGGTAAGAAGCCAGAAATTGGAGAAGCGCATCATCAGCAGCAGAAGAAGTCAGGAGTTTCTTCATCTGAGCCTTAAATGTGCGGACCAGTCGTTCAGCCTCACCGTTTGACTGTGGGTGAAACGGAGGGGCCGTGACATGCGTGACGCCGTGACGGGCACAAAAATCCGCAAAATTGGAAGAGGCAAATTGCGGACCATTATTAGTAACAAGAGTAGAGGGAAGGCCTTCCAAAGAGAAAATGCGAGCTAGAGCATTGGTGGTTGCCGCGGTGGTAGGCAACGTGCAACGGACAATGAAAGGAAAGTTAGAGTAGGCGTCAATAACGAGAAGCCAATAAGTACCTAAAAAAGGTCCCGCGAAGTCAGCATGAATACACTCCCAGGGTTTCTCAGACGAAGGCCACGGTGACAAAGATGACTTCGGGGCGGCGGCCTGTGACGCACAAGGGCCGCAGGCAGCAACCATGTGTGCGATTTCAGAGTCGATGCCGGGCCAGTACACATGACGGCGCGCCAGAGATTTTGTGCGAGAGACACCCCAGTGCCCTTGGTGAAGGAGGCACAAGACCGAAGCACATAAAGACGCAGGTACCACAACACGCGGTGAAGCATTTTTGGTGGAAACAAGGATAACACCATCCCTAGCCGTGACGCGGTACTGCAAAACGTATTAGTTCCGCAACGGATCAGAAGTCTTAGCGGACGGACGATTTGGTCAACCCCTCTGAATACAGCGTTAAACCCGGGAGAGGGTAAGGTCAGAACCCGTAGCAGCTGCCAGCCGGTCCCCGGTGATGGGGAACCCGTCCGCAACCCACTGCTCAGCGACATCCAGGTGGAAACACAAAAGTTTGTCCCTATCAACTGCCAGATCAGGACCCATGGGAAGGCGAGACAGTGCATCAGCATTCGCATGTTGAGCCGTTGGCCGGAAATGAATCTCATAATTGAAACGAGACAAGTAAAGAGCCCAACGCTGGAGGCAGTGTGCAGCCTAGTCGGGAAGTGACGTTGATGGATGAAACAAGGAAACAAGTGGTTTGTGATCGGTAACAAGATGAAATTTGGATCCTTAGAGAAAAACACCAAACTTATGAAGAGCATAAACAATGGCCAAAGCTTCTTTTTCAATTTGAGAATACTTTTGTTGGGCATCCGTCAGCATTTTGGAGGCATAAGCAATGGGTTGTTCAGAATCGTCAGAAAAACGGTGCGCAAGGACTGCACTGACCCTGTATTGCGAGGCGTCTGTGGCAAGAACAAGATGTTGGCCAGGTCGATAAGTAGCCAGGCACGGGGCCTGTTTCAGCATAGTCTTCAGTTTCTGGAAAGGCGCATCGTATGACGCAGACCAGTGAAAAGGCACGTTTTTATGCAACAGGCGATGCAACGGCTGAGCCACCGAAGCAGCAGACGGTAAAAACTTGTGATAGTATGCTATTTTCCCCAAGAAGGCCTGCAGTTCCTTAAGAGATGTAGGATGAGGAAGGGCGTCGATCGCAGCGACAGTTTGCTGAAGCGGACGAATCGAATACCATCCCGAGAGAGTTGAAACCCCAAATACGTGATGGATACCTGAATAAATTTTGATTTCCGAAGATTACACTTAAGACCGGCAGTCTGTAACACATGAAAATGTGTGCGGAGATTTTGAAGATGCTCGTCAGTGGTGGAGCCAGTGACAACAATGTCATACTGATAATTTATACACCCAGGGACAGTGAGCAATAATTGTTCCAAGAATCGCTGAAAGAGAGCAGGGGCACTGGCAACCCCAAATGGCAATAGTTGGTATTGATTAAGGCCGAAAGGTGTATTAAGGACCAGAAACTGCCGGGAAGTAGTGTCGAGAGGAAGTTGATGATAAGCTTCTGACAGGTCAAATTAAGAAAAATACTGACCTCCAACAAGTTTAGTGAACAATTCTTCAGGTCGAGGCATAGGGTAAGTGTCGATAAGGCATTGAGCATTTACAGTGGCTTTGAAATCGCCACAGAGACGAATATCACCATTTGGCTTAGCAATGACAATGACAGGAGAGGATCACTCACTGGAAGTGACAGGAAGTAAGACCCCTGCAGCAGTGAGATGATCCAGCTCCCATTTAACCTGATCACGAAGGGTCACAGGAATGGGCCGAGCCCGAAAAAACTTAGGCCGAGCAGTGGGTTTGAGCGTGATATGAGCTTCAAAGTCGTTTGCACAGTCTAACGAGAAAAAAGGGACGAAAATGTCATCGACAAGGAATCCAATTGAGCATAAGGAATAGCATCAGAGACGATATTGACAGAGTAATCTATGGAGAACCCAAAAACGCGAAAGGCATCGAAACCAAAAAGATTCTCCGCGTTACTATGGTCGACCACAAATATGGGAACAGTGCGAATGACAGATTTGGAAGATACCTCAGCATCAAACTGTCCCAAGAGAGAAATCTTCTGTTTAATGTAAGTCCATAATTGCCTAGTGACAGGTGACAGGATTGGAGAACCCAACTGAAGATACGTCTAAGAATTGATGATAGTGGCAGCAGAACCAGTATCCACCTGCATGCGAACATCTCGACCAAGTATTTGGACAGTGAGGAATAACTTCCTTGAAAGGGAACAAGTACAATTGACAGACAACACAGAATCAGAATCAGCGTCATGTTCATGAACATCATGTATGCAGTCAGATTTGCAAACGGATGACACATGACCCTTTTTTTTGCATTTGTGACACACGGCCCAACGTTGTGGACAATCTTCTTGTGAATGTTTCGTAAAACACCGCAGACATGAAGGAAGTTGCCGTGGGTTTTGCTGCAGTTTCTTAGAGGTTTGTTTACGGTTAGGCCGAGGCTGCACTTGAGAGCGTACTGCGGCCACATCGGCCGGCGGGGACAAGCCACACGCTTCGTCAACATCGCACAGAGGTTGTATTTCCCGACGTCGCCCCATGCCTCTATTTGCCCTCCAGCAGCGCGAGAAATTTCAAAAGACTGAGCGATGGATAGGACTTCATCTAGAGTCAGATTTGCCAACTGAACGGCACGTTGCCTAACTTCTTTGTCGGGCGCCGATCGGATAATAGCATCCCATACCATGGAATCAGCGTAGGATTCTTTGTGAACTTCAGTAAAAAATTGACACTTTCTACAGAGGCCGTGAAGTTCAGCAGCCCAAGCGCGATAGGATAGATTCGGTTGTTTTTGACAACGATAAAAGGCAACACGAGAGGCTACCACATGCGTTTGCTTTTGAAAATAGACGGACAGAAGCGAGCATATTTGAGCAAAGGACAAAAATGCAGGATCTGTCAAAGGAGTCAATTGCAACAACAACCAATACATTTGAGGTGAAATCCATGAAAGGAACAGAGACTTACGTGTTTGTTCGTCCGCGACATGAAATGCCAAGAAGTGCTGTTGAAGACATTTTTCGTAATCAGACCAGTCTTCCGCTGTCTCATCGTAAGGAAGAAAAGGAGGTAGAGACAACTCCGAGAGACGCCCCGCATTTGATGCCGCGACGAAATCACAAATCACATTTGTGAGAAGCGTTTGCTGTTCTATGAGCTCTTGCAACAGTTGCTCTAAAGTAGCCATGGAAACATGTGGGTCAACAATGGAAAAGAAATATCACTACCTCGTCGCCAACTGTTGCAACTTCAAGTTGAACAAATATATTTCAAGGAAGACGCCATACATGAAAGTCACTGATCAAGTAAACAGAGTAAGACATGTGTACACTTTAACAGTCAAATCATAACTGAGTCCGAGTCTAGCGGCCGCTGGCTGGCTGGCCGCTTAGGTGGCGCTGCTGCTGGATGGCTGGCAGTCAGCGCCGGATGTAGAGGACGCGCGTA
The DNA here is from genome assembly GCF_021461395.2 of Schistocerca americana. Taxonomy (NCBI): domain Eukaryota; kingdom Metazoa; phylum Arthropoda; class Insecta; order Orthoptera; family Acrididae; genus Schistocerca; species Schistocerca americana. The sequence goes on along the minus strand of NC_060122.1, from coordinate 469,495,700 downwards.
ACTGCGCAGCGGCACTTTGAAAAATCGGCGAGTCACAACAGATACACAGCATATTCGTGAGAGACAGAGTTATCAAGTCCTGGCAGAGTGAGAAAGGGGCCTCACTGCGGGTCTCAACTTGGACGGCTGGTCAAATCATGCAATATGCACATATGTGGGCGTTTGTATGTTGCAGTGGCCCAGAGTTGGACTGCATGGGAATGTGTGTGGAGACATACTTGTTGTTAAGCTCAAATGTCATCCTCCTCCTCCTTTAGGCAAACTCTATCCCTCCTTGTCCTACTATGATTGCATCTTCTGTCAGTTCAACCTCTTATCTCTACACTATTACCAACTCCATTTTTCCTTTTCTGTCCTCTCACTTAGTATCTTTGAAATTCAAGGTAGCCCATTTTTTTCTTCCTCTTACAGATTTATTTACTTTTACTATTTTCCTTCATCATCTAATATCTTTGATTTATTGCTCGTGCATTACTCTCTAACCTATAGTCTCTGACTACACAATTTCACAGATACTATTTACATCCTCACTGGCTTCCTTCCTCCTAGCACCTCTTGGGTCTCTTTTAGCAAGGATTCTAAATGAAGAGCACTTCTTTTGCTTTCTAGCCATGAAATGGGAACCTTATGTTTCTGAAAACTATACACCGTTTAGTCTTTTGTTTGAATATTACCGTCAGTTACCCTGGGAGCTGAAGGAATTTGCTAGTTAATGCCTATGTGAAACACAAAGATGGCACCCACTTGAACAGAAAAAGGAAACCAGAGAAAACTTTCAGCTTGGCAAGACAGATATAAATCATACTTCTGCCTGATGTAAGTTCATGACACTAGATATTTTGTTTTATGTTTAGATATCTACTACTCAATGACAACTTTCGAGCACATAAACAATATAAAGACTTTCCATATGAAGTTGAATGTCAACTCTGGCAAAGACCCCAAGACATTTTACTAATTAAGCTGAGATTTCTCCATTAAAGAATTCAGAAATATCACAATTGTGTTTGTTTTATATCACAATTGTATTTGTTTTGGGATTACAATCTTGTTGAATTTTTTAAATGACATCATGTTCAAAACTGACTGATTTATTTATTACAATTTCCATAACTGTGATTTCAACCTTAGGAGATTATCTAATGGTAAGCTGCAATCAATACATGCACTAAAGTAAGACACCCTACAGACAAAAAGCACATCTGCTTCACATTACGTCCATGACTAATCTGGACTGAGAATTAACAAAAATTATTCATGTACTAAAACAGCTGTCGCCAACATTATCAAAATGATTAAAATGGATGTGAGCCTATATGATTCAAGTCAGCATTTGTCTTTTTTTCAGTATTCTCATTTCAGTTGCCCATGAAAGGATGGACTGGCAGAGGATGAAACTGCTCTTCAATCAAAAGTTACTTAAATTGAAAAGATGTTTTAAAATACATAAAAATAGATGACAAAAAATGATCATTATTTTAAAAGACACACATTGATGGACAATATTTATGAGTTTACATAAAAAGCACAACAGTAAACAAAGTTTTTTTAATTTTTTTTTTTTTTTAACATTAGTGGGCAATATTTACAAAGGGCATTCAAAAAGTTTTGCACAGTCATCTCTAATTGTTTTATTTTTAGCAGGAGGAGAATGAAATTTTTGCTCTCATCCAATCACTCCTTCCTTCCTCTCTCTCTCTCTTTCTCTTCCTCTCCCACTGCCTGCAGCCTTTCATCCCTATCTCCAAATGCCATCCAAATTTGTTACTTACATACAATTTTACCACTGTAGCCAACATAATTACTGTACTTAAAAGTTTGCAACATGTCATCTGATTATGTAAACGAGTATGAAATTTAAGCTATATAAACTTGACAGAATCGGATTTATAAACCACCTGAAATATTTATTCGAACACATGTATTCAACACCTCAAAACACAGATCTCCAAAATCCTTTAAAATTCATTCTGTAACAATGTTGTTATGGCGTATATTCTTTGTACTTTGTGATAATGTTTCTCTTTTGTTATGTGATCCTTGGACTTAATAATTTTCACATGCTATCTCTGTTTACAAAATACGACATAGGCCTATACATGTGATGGTTTTGACAGTGAAAGGAAACTGTGACCACTGGAGGTTTTCTATTTTACTTATTTTATTTTTAGTGTTAGATATAACTTTAATTTTTTGTCAAAAGAACATGTTCTGATAAAGTGTTTTGTTTCTCCACTAGACAGTGCCATAACTTCCTCTAAAAATCCTAACACAACACACATGTGTCATACTAACAAATATAAATCCACTTGATGAAGGAAGTTTAAACCTTTGAAACGTATCATGGAGATAAAAAACAGTGGCTGGTAACAGTAAACTTGTTGTTTCATTCGATGTCAATAACAGCCACTGAAAAGCCTAACCTAAAATGTTCACATTTAAACTACACTGAAGATAGCAGAGCAATAATTCAGCTTGCAGGCACCAAAGTAAACACCAGGTGAAAGTTGAGACTGTAGTGTCACAAAACTCATGACTGTAACTCACAATACTATGCACATACATTTTAATAAATGATAAGAGTCACAAAGGATAAAAAATATAAAATCTACATTTTCCACCAACTTACATGATTGATAACGGTGACTTGGTTCCCAAGAACAAGCATGCCTACTGGAGGTGCTTTCAAGCTTGGCCGTGCTCGAACATTATGACCTGAAGCTCCACATTTTACCACTTGGTATTCTCCTGGGCCACAAGATGATGACTTGACAGCTCTGAAAATTGAAAAGTGTGTCACAGATTTTCTTTGACAGAACTGCTTTTGAAGCAGAATGAAATGGTGATTTTTCTCTATAATATTAGTTATGACAGGTTTCTCTCCATCTATCATGATTTTTAGTCTCTGAAATACTTTTCAATAACAAAAACCAATTTGATATTACTCTAGACAATAACAAATTGCAGCATATAAAAAATCCCCACCTATTAAATTTCTTTAAATTCTGTAATTAATCTGAATCTCAGAAGACTGTCATGCAGCTACTGTTACAAACAAACAAGGACTAAACATAAGTTATTTTTTTACTTATTAGTTTAAATTAATTCCTGTATTGATACACATATTGCGAAGAAGAAGTTCAACATAAAATGAATCTTCATGTTTTTAAAACAAATTACAACACATATCCTAAAATCTTTTGTAGTAGCAGATGGTTCAATGCTTGCTATTCATTTACAATTTGCTCACACAAATGCACAATTGAGTAACACATTTTCATGTGTGAGGTATTGTGAGATTGAGTAGAACCAGTTTTGCAGCAAGTAGGATAACACCCCAGGTATTCTTTTAATGTTAGGAAAGTGTGGATATTTTAGCTCTTTAAAAAAAAGTTTGTGTTGTTGCTTGCTGCTTCCATTTTTCATTGGTTTTATAATTTTCTTTTTTTTTTCTTAAGTTGTTATACTCTGAGGAGAATTTCAACAAAAATTGTTCACAAGCATAATATGTAGCAGTTTGAATTCTAATACTGCTGCATATGATTTTTGGTAGTTACAGACTTTATGACAGTCTGCATTTAGAAATGTGATACAGAAGGTCATTTGAGATATTCTTGAATATGAATACCAACGAATTTGGGGACATTTTCAAACATTTAATAATCACATCAATCACTAATTGTGGTTTTCATACAAAAGTGTGTATCTATGAGTATTTACAATGATAAGACTAAAAACTAAATTGGTTACGACACATTGTCAGGAAAAGTGTCTGCATCACCCAGTATGACTTATCCCTGTGGTGCATGAATTTCACTGCAGTGGACAACTTATAATGGTCAATTATATAGCATTTTCAATCAGTCATGAGGCTGCAAATGCATGCAGGACAACACCAGTAGGAAGTGCCGACTGCAGTGAACTGTGTGCATTTGCAGCTTCAGGGCTGATTGAAAATGCCAAAGAAGCGACCATTAACAGCTGTCCACTGTAGTGGACACTATGTGCCACAGCGTTAAGAATATTGCACAGAAAACTACAGACAGTGACAAAGTCATAAACAAGAGCTCAACACATATCTAACTGTTCCAAATAGAGTGCTTCTTTCACTGCAAAGATGCACACAAATGTAAAATAATCAGGCACAGTAAAATAATAGCAAACTGGAGAGTTATTATAACTTGAGATAGTTGCAAATTTAAAACATACTAGAAGAACAAATAAAACTTTAGGAAAGTTTATAATAGATACCACACAAAGAAAAACTAGGAAAATAAAAACATTTACATTTCCTTTGGTGCAGCATCTGGCAACTTCCTCATTATTGTTTCTTTAAAAACTTGGTCAAGAATGGATTTAGGCTCCTCAACAGGGAGAAGTAATGTCTTCCCTAGGTGCTGGTTGTACTGAAGGCACCATGCCTCACCATGCCCATGGCTACAGTACTGCTGGACTGTATCTTGACTTAGGCGAAGCCATACACCATCATCATTATGGATCTAAATAAAAAGGTGCAACATAATTTAATTAGTTTTCCATGTGAAAAATTACATTGTCATCATTAAAGTCTACATCGGCACCATAATTCACATTTCCTTCTTTTAATGCAGTAGAAAGAATCTACTTAAACAACTGATAAGAATATTTAGAAATGAACACAATAAATGAATGAAAGGATGAGAATGTTTCATTTTCAGGATGTATTCTATAGCAACCATGTAGGTGTTTGCACGAGCAATGTTTCTGTAATGTTCTGACAAGAGTACAAGAATTTAACTTCAATTGAAATGTTGGAATGTTCAGGTTTTACAACTGTAGTGCAGATTATTAAAATATCATGCTAACACTAAAAAGCAAAAGACCAATCCAGATGTTATACAGGCCATTTATCAGAACATAATGTATGATATAAGATATTAATAGAGTAAATTTTGACTGGTTTTGGTAAATAATCTGTTGTCTTCGTAATAAAATACAAGGGCGTAAAAGTAATGCCTCCAAATTTTTCATTCTGTTCTCAATATCGGTTCAGGTATTACCTGTCGTACATATTACTTGGTCGACTTTCCCATTTTGCTGATGCCAATGGGAACCCACTTTCACTAGGCAGCTCTGAATTGTAGCACGTAACTTACGGAGGGGGGTATAACGCAACTATATCAGTGTGTAAGAAGCAGCATGATGTAATCAAGTTTCTAATCGTCCACATATAGAGCACCCTCTCCAGCACAAGACCGCCAGACCACACACGAGTGCTGTGACATCTGCAACAATCTAGCACGTTGAGTTCACTGTCATCGGTCATCCTCCATACAGTCCTGAAATGACCCCATTCAATGATCATCTGTTCGCAAAACTTAAAGAATTTGATGGTGATGAAGTGGAGCAAGTAGAGGTGAGGTTGTGGCTCCATCAACAAAGTCAAATATTCTACACTGGCTCTCTCAACAAACTTGTCTCTCACTGGGAGAAATGTATTTGTTGCCAAGGTGACTATGTTTGCCAAGGAGACTATGTTGAGAAATAAATATGTAGACACAAAGAAGAAAGAAGCAGGAAGTTCATAAAGCTTGTTTTATTTAAAAAGCTGTAAGAGTTTTCACATTAAAAATCTGGAGGCATTATTTTTCAGCACTCCCTTGTAGTTCCTAACTCATTACAGTTTAAGTTTAATGATCTTCTGACAGATCTCATTAGACATTCACCATTACCTTGGGTGAACTAAGAGGGTTGACAATTGGTCATGATCTTACAAAGCTTTTTCTTTAATAGAATAAAAGGAAATAAGCAAAAGTACAAAAATTTAGATGGATAGCACATGAAGCCATAATCACTGAGTCTGCTAAGTTAAGACAGCATAATAATTACAAAAGAGAGGAAGGATTCTAATGACAATAACGATAGATGAACTGAACATTGCTAGGGCAGAGCAGTACTGATAAACAAGACTAAACACAGCTGTTAATAATACACAGTTGGGCATGATGGTCTAGTGCTAGCCTTTAAACTAGCTTTCACCTCTCAATAAGGTGAAGATTCATCAGGAATGACATGTGATGTAGATTCCATGTTAAACTGTAGATCCCTTTTCCCAGGTAGGATTACTGGGCTGGGTTAGGGACATGCAAGTCACTGCAGTGGCATACACTTCTAAGAGCTGCACCAAGAACTTCAGCCACACAAAATTATTACTGTTATAATAATACACAAAAAAGTATAAAAGCACCGACATGTTCAGTAAACATAGAGACAATCCAAGATGTACTGTCTCTTCCATGGTGTAGTGGTGTGAGAGATGAAACAGAAAGAGAGGTAAATAAGAGGCTTTTTTAAATTACATATGATAAAGAATAGCTAACTGACAAGAAGAAAAATAAATGGAATGAAAGTGAATGAGTGAAATGATAAATGATAGGAAAAAAGTGTGTAAAATGAGGGCACCAACAGGTGGAGACTCTGGGCACTGAGGCAGAGGTGAGGCACAGTTTCTGCAGAAGGTTAAATGTTTATTGACAAGTAAACCAGTTTGTACAGCCTAACTCAAGGTCTGTTAGGATCCACATACATGTAAAAGAAGAATGACGGCTCAAAAACAGAGGTTGAACCTTAAAGTCCCATCATCACAAGGTCATTGGAAAAGATGTGCTAGCTGACTTGGAGAAGGATAGGGAATGAAACTGAATCTGGCCTTGTTTAAGGAAATGTCCCATCATCTGTCAGAAATGATTTAGTAGATACATGGAAAAAAGGTAATGGGTTGGCACAAAGGTGATTCAAAACACAACTCTCCTAAATAAGAGCCTAGAAAGCAGAATAAAATTGCTAAAATTTTAGTTCTTGATACCAACCTACAGAGTTCTGCTTCTGCTGTCTAGAGTCAAGAGGATAAGTGAGCACAATAAAAGAGGGAGCTTATGCACGGCAAGGCCTTAATACAGGTGGAGCACTAGGTCAGATAGAAAAGAATAAGAAAGAAAATAGGGTGCTACTGTTTGTTCCAAGGAACCATCACACCATTTACTGGAAGCAATTCAGAAAAATTATAGAAATTTAATCTGTAAATTTGCTGATGACAGATTTTATTATCTCTCTTTCCAAACATAAATCCAGTGCTTGAGTGATAGGAAGTGGGTCTTACAGCATATTTCTTCTCAACAGCAGTCTCACAGCTACAGAGCTAAGGGTAGCAGACAAGTCCTGAGAGTATGTGACAGTCTTTTTCTATCCAAATAATGAAACCTGCTTTCATATACTCATTAGGCTGTTACAGTATCTACACTATGAATGATAGAGAAAATATAGATCTGTATGAGGCACAAAATCAGCATTCACAGTTCCGAATTCTATGCAGTTACCAAACAAATATACCTCACCATTCAATTTGTTTATTCTGCTAATGTCTTAAATAAACTAACGTGGACATGATATAATAACATTGGACTACTATCTGCCACCTTGTTTCATGCATCTAATAATGGAAAGTCCAGGATGTAATGAACACAACATTATGAAAAGGACAGATTGCTACCCACCATACAGAGGAAAATCGGGGTCGCAGGTACGCTCAACTAAAAGACTGCTATTCAGTCCAAACATCTTCTTACGAAACAGAAAATACAGACATACATTCACACAAGCACAACTCATGCACACAAGACCACTGCCTCCGGCTGTTGTGGCCAAAGACAATAGGCATGCAATGTTATTACAAGGTATATAACTTTGTTTCTGCTGTTTGCTGATAGGTGGCGGCAATGGTAAGTAGCTGTCAAAAGAAACAGATCGCAGACGTCAGGCAGTTAGCTTGGACCTCAGTTAACATAACCTCATTCAAACATTAGTCAATTGGTGTCTGCATCATAAAATTGTTCTTGATTGAAAATGTCAGTTTACGAGCCTAATTCTCCTCATTTGCAGGAGATGCTATTGTTTTGTTTCAATATGAAGAAACTAGCGGCTGAGTTTCATCAAATGCTCTCACGTACATATGGTAAGGTGCTAATAGTGAAAGTATATGTCGTGAGTGGTTTCAAAGCTTCAAAAACGGTGATTTTAACATCATAGACCGGCATAGTAGTGGAAGAGAGAATGTTTTCAAAGATGCAGAATTGGAGACATTGCTGATTGAAGACTCGCGTCAAACTCAAGAAGAATTGGCATGATTAGTGGGAGTGACACAGTAAGCCATTTCAAAATGTCTCAAGGCTATGGGCATGATTCAGAAAGAAGGTACTTGGGTCCCGTGTGAGTTGACACCAAGAGACATTGAACGGCGTTTGTGTGTTTGTGAACAGTTGCTTCAGAGGTGAAAACGGGAGGGATTTCCACATCACATTGTGACTGGGGGCAAAAAATGGGTTCATTACGATAACCCTAAATGCAAAAAATCATGGGGATATTCCGGCCACACTTCTATGTCGACGACCAAACCAAATATTCACAGCTTAAAGAGCATGCTCTGCATATGGTGGGACCAGCTCGGCGTTAAGTACTATGAGGTGTTAAAACCAAGTGAAACAATCACAGATGTTCATTATCGAACACAATTAATGCGTTTGAGCAGAGCATTAAAAGACAAACGACCACACTACAGCGAGAGGCATGATAAATTGATTTTGCAGCACGACAACGCTCGACCCCACATTTCAAAAAAGGTCAAAACATACTTGGAAACGTTGAAATGGGAAGTCCTACCCCACCCAACGTATTCTCTAAACATTGCTCCCTCTGACTATCACCTGTTTAGATCAATGGCACATGGCCTGGCTGACCAACACTTCCAATCTCATGAAGAAGTCACAAATTGGATCAATTCATGGATTGCTTCAAAAGATGAACAATTTTTTCGATGCGGGATTCGTACACTGACCAAAAGATGGAAGAAATTAATGGCCAACGATGGAAAATACGTTGAATGATACATGTGTAACCAATTTGTTCCATTAAAGCCTCAAATGTTGGGGAAAAAACAGTGGAAGCAAAGTTGTACACCTTGTAACATACATCCGCGACATATGTTGCAGAACTGTGTAACTAATACTACGCCTTTAATGCTCTCATTTTACAAACTTATGGCCCTTACTGTTGCCTTTTTAACCCATACTATTATTTATGTACACAACCTTCACAATACAAAATATATGTCTTCTTCTATAAGTAGATATCCGATACTAAAACCTAGTTCATATTCCTCACCATCATGATCAACTTAATACTGTACTCAGACTCGCGCGCGCGTGTGTGTGTGTGTGTGTGTGTGTGTGTGTGTGTGTGTGAGAGAGAGAGAGAGAGAGAGAGAGAGAGAGAGAGAGAGGGAGCACTCCTGTTACAATGCCTGTTACAATGGCATATGGAATGGTTTTGTGACTGACAGGAATGTTGTTAGGTATTTTACTGGCCACAAAATAATAGTCAAAAATAGGATGGACAAGATAGAATTGAATGTGGCCAGACTGCAAGTGCCAAATGCATGGAATATTCCATACATGATGCAGTGCAGCCACTGGGCTTTCAATAGACCACTATACCAAGAATGTATCATGAGTATCTTGAGACAGGGAAAGGTGTCACAACCACAGTTAACTACCATCAGCAACAGTGTACTGATGACAGGGGTTGCCCTCATTGATTGAAGATTGTACAAAGAACAGAGAACAAAGCAGCAAATTCTGTGCTGAACAACAAAAACAAGTCAGCAGATACGATCCAGAACCACATTCTCACTTCAGTGACTTGCATGTCCCTAACCCAGCCCAGTAATCCTAACTGGAAAAAGCGATCTACAGTTTAACGTGGAATCTAGATCACATCGTTCCAGGTGAATCTTCACATCATTGAGAGGTGAAGGCTAGTTTAAAGGCAGATGTACAGAAGTCATCTCATATACAGTACCTCTGTTTACCACACATTACAGAGCACAGAAATTAGCAAAGGCACAGGAAAACAAGTGTTGGACTTTTGAAACTTGGAAGTAAATCACCCCAACTGATGAGTTCCAGTATATGTCAGCACATGCTGATGACAGGTTATAAGCATTAAAAACCTTATGAGGCAATGATTCCTGCTTTGCAGCAGAGCACTGTTCAGGCACAAAAGGGATACTTACACAGGTTAAGTCATCTAGCATTATCCCTTGCCAACAAGTAATACATGACCCTCTTGTTCAATTATGTGCACTCATTTGTTTGCTACTATCATCCTACGGGCAATGTATGTGCCTCACACATGGATATTCCCAATATCCATGAGTCGTGTGCAATGGTTAAGCCATCATGGATCATGATAAGTTTCTCAATGCTTTCGGTTTCTCATGGAGACCACAACATTCGCTGTTACCACTGTCAGCAGGGTGAAAGAGGATGCTAACAACAATAGGTAGGTGTGTCTAATTCGATTGGCCGTGAGTCTAAATTACTTCATTTTTTGAGAATCTTGCCTACAGGGTTATCTAAGACAGAGCCATGGGAAGTGTGTTGGCAAAATAGCACTATATATCCCTTAAATCTTATTTATCTCTTCTCATACCTTGCTTGTTTTGATCCTTTAGATTGAATATTGAAATTTTACTTTCCATTTGTACATTACTGTTTTAACAGTCGGTATTCATGATGCAATACCTGCTCTTGAGCAGCATTTTCACTTCATAACTATCACTATCAATAATTTTCAGCTGCTACACACAAAAACAAATTTAGAAGGGCACAAAAAATGGTTCAAATGGCTCTGAGCACTATGGGACTTAACTGCTGAGGTCATTAGTCCCCTAGAACTTAGAACTACTTAAGCCTAACTAACTTAAGGACATCACACACATCAATGCCCAAGGCAGGATTCGAACCTGCGACCATAGCGGTCGCACGGTTCCAGACTGTAGCACCTAGAACCGCTCGGCCACTCTGGCCGGCGGATTGACACAGTGTACACTGCTATTGAAATGACTATAATAATTGGCCTCATGAAAGCGTTGAATAGTAATTCTAAGGGTGTCAAGCACCAACCAGGAGTAAGTGAAACTAAAGTAGTAAGTTACTGAGAGAGACGGAAATCAGCAATTTCCAGTTGACAATACTGAACTAAAAGAGTAAATTACTCCAGGAGTAAATTTTTCATTTACTTCCAAAGTAAATTTATTAACTTCATTACTGGAGGAGAGCACCATGAAAGAGTACACTACTCCATTAGTAACTTAAGGAGGAAATAAGGCCAAAATTTACTCCTAGACAGTAGTAGGAGTAAAGTAAGAGAGTAAGGTGCGATCTTTGAGTTCTGTGTTTTGTGTCAAATTCTATGGATTACCTGGACCACGAAGAAAATATGGAGACGGAGGAAGAGGTGAACATCCTAAGAATGAGGGTTGTAACAGATGGAAGAGACCCATTTGTGATGTATAGCGACAGTGATTTTAAAGAGTGGTTTGGGTTTTGTAAGGAATCTTTTGAGTTGCTGCTTGGTATGCTGGAGCTGTTACTGCAGCATAATTCTGACAGGAACTGTGCTTTGTCTCCTAGGCTGCAACTTCTTTGTGAACCGTCTTTCACACAGGTACTTATCAAATCATAACAGGATCGTACTACTACTGCTGGAAGAGCTTTTAACAGTGTGTCAAACAGTTTAATTGCCCTAAAGCCACTGTATGTGTCCATGCCACAGAGCCAAGAAAATATATCAAAGAACAAAAGGGAATTCTATCAAACTGGTGGATTCCCAAATGTCATAGGGGCCACAGATTGTGTACATATACTCATACTTTGTCCTTCTGGAGCACAAGCAGAACTATACAGAAATCACAAGAATTTCTTTTCCATCAATACACAAATCATCTGTGATGCCAATATGAAGATTTAGAACATGGTAAGCCATTGGCCAGGTTCCACGCATGGTATATTTATTTGGGACAATAGTAGAGTTGCTGCAGAATTTGAAAATGGACAATATAATGGGTTGCTTGTTGGAGATAGTGGATATGCTCTCTCCAAACACCTTATGACGCCTGTGTTCCGAGCACACACAGGAGCCAAGCGGCACTACAATTGAGCCCATATTGCTACCAGATGTGTGATAGAGAGAGCGTTCAGCGTTTGGAAGAAACATTTCCAAATTCTCACTAAAACAATGCGAATTAAACCAAACAAGTTTGGGAATGTTACTGTGAGTGCTACAGTTCTACACAACTCTGAAATAGAAATTAGAGATGTGTTTCACCCTGATGCCATGGATGTGAATGACATTGAACAATATGCATTTCAGCCAGAAGCAGATGCTGCAGACCAGGCTGTCAGAAGATCTATTATATTTAATTACTTTAATTAAAATTATACCTAATTTGCTAGAAAATTAGAAGTTAGTGTAAAGACTTTTTCTTCTTAAATGAATAAATAAGCAATCAGATTTTATTTATTTATTTATTTATTTTTTACTACTGCAGTGAAAACTGACTCATTTTATTTATGTGTAATTAGTTATGTTCTTTTTTTCTTTCTTTCTTTCTTATTTTTTTGCTAGGGCATTAACATTCTCATTTTATTTCATAATTAAGTGCACACAGCCATACAATGTTTCAATTACTTGTAAAAAACAAATTAAAATAAAAAAAGACCTCTTTTATAATATTGCAAATTAAGATAAACATTACAATGTGGTATTAACAAAAATTAGTACCAATGCTAAAATAATAAACACAAATATTATGCCATACAAGAAACAAGAACATATTAATCATTTGAAAAAATAGCTAGAAATAAAAGATGTTTTATATATATTTGTTTTTTCTTATTCATTCAGAAAACCCAAATTTCTCGAGCACATTGGCTGAAGAGCTGGAACCTGGAGTTTGCTCCATTTATGTTCTTGAACTTATTCGTAATTTCCATTTTAAGGTCATGCTCTTATTCCCTGACTTCTCTTTGTCTTTTGATTAATAACATTTTTGCATTGTATTTCTCTTGTATTAAACGCATTTTTAAGGATTGGAGATCATCTGCTTTTTTCAACAGTTCTCAGTTCTTCACTACACCACATGTTCTCACCTTCTTTTTCTGGGCGCATCTTCTGATAAGCTCCCACCAGAGAATGCAGGCCGAGGTGCATGACTATAGGATAAAGTTCCATCTTCAGCAGTTTCATCGCTACCTTCAGAGCACTTACCATCATCGAAGTTGCTTGAAAGTATCACATTATCTTCAGATGTGTCATTGTCGTTAACTCCAGCTACACCCCAAAAACTTGTTGGACCATATCAACAACCATTTGGCTTATATCATAGATCTTCGTCTCAACTACTCCACTGCCAGTTTGAAATTGTTCTTGATTATATGTAGCTTTCATTTTAAGTTACTTTAAGCTGCTCATTTGAATTTTGTGTAAGTTTCTGTATTGTATTCCCAAGAATCCTTTTTCTTTTTAGCATGTTGACACAGTGCTTATCAGATTCAATAGTAGTTATGTACTTTTTCATTATTTCAACAAAACGTTCTCTTTCATTTTCTGGTACGTTTTTTGAATGTTTCTTGGCTACCTCCATGATGTTACTAGCTACTATCTCAAATTGTTGCTTAAATTAATACCTGTTGCCAACCAACAATGGATGTTGGTAGCTGTAGATGGCAGGGTTAACAATGAATTCATCCATGAATAGGATGTTTCTTTTTCATAATACACAGATCTTATCATTAATTAGTACAACAGCAAGTAGATTTTCCGATTTTAATAATTCAATTTAATAATCCTTTCTAGCTTCTAAAATTATAGCAATGAAAATAAATTACGCAAAATGTGATGCAATAATGTCTGCCGACAATCAATATTTTCCAAGAGGAAACGTAATGCACGTGCCAGCAGTGTGCAGAAATGACTTACTTCTTTAGTAAAAAGGCGTTACTACTTTAGTTAAACTAAAAAAGTAAATAGAAATTGAGCTCTCCAACAGTTACTAAAAGAGTATATTACTACAGAAGTAATTTACTAAAGAAGTCCAGACTAAAGGAGTAAGAGTTACGACAAGAGTAATTTATACTAGTTTGGTGCTTGCCACCCTAATTTGAAATCCATTACCTCATCCACAAAAGCAATAGTTCCATTTACGTGTACCACACCAATTTGCTCACTCTGTAGAGAAGGATGAGCACGGATTCGCAGCCCAGCACTATTTTTAGCAACAAATTTCCTGAGTCGGCTGGGCTGATGTGGTGCCTTTTTCACTACACTCTGTGTTGGTGGTGTCATGCCCTGAGGTGGTTCCTTGACTTCAACTTTATATGCCTGCAGCAATAAAAAAAAGTAAATGTAAATACAGTTATCAGAGATATTAGCATTACCTATATAAAATCAGAGATCTATTTTTTTTTTCAGTTTAGCCTGACATCTTTTAAATTTAAAATTTTTACACACTGATCTGAGGACGGACCTTTTGCTTTAATTCTATAATTGATTTGATGTCATTGTACCATTTTTTTATTTAAAAACCAGTGGAGAATTTTTATAAGTTGGAATATCAGTGTTAATGGTGTCTACAAATTACAATCAAGATACCCTATATCCAGGGCCAGTTTAATAAGACCCAAGTGACAAAAGCTGCTGCTTGGGGTGCAAAACTGAGAGGAGGTACCACAACTGTAAGATTTTTATACAAGACGAATCACAATTACTAGCAGCTGCTTGGGACACCATGTGGAGAGGGGCACTAGGAGCATGCAAGTGCAAAATTTGTAAACAGTACATATGAGTAGTGAACTCTGACAGAGGTGAAAGTATACGGGGAAGGGGAATGGGGGGTCAGAGCAGCGGGGGGAATGTTCCTGAACCGGCCCTCTCTATATTCATTGTGGATCAAAAAGTGTGTGTATGTGTGTGTGTGTGTGTGTGTGTGTGTGTGTGTGTGTGTCACGCGTGCACACACGCTCGCACATGCATGTTGTGCTTGAACATCAAAACAATTTCTATCTCTTGTGAAGGGAAGTTGCAACAACCATCAACATTAAGTAAAACATTGATTCTTAGAGAAGAAACAGAGACAAAGAGAAAACAATAAATTCAACTCATAAAGAGAGTTTTCAAATGTCTGGCAATTCTATTGATGCCCCTACTGAATGAGAGCTGCAATAACAACTGAAGATGTGTATCATCAAGAAGTCAGGCCTGCACCAACCACAATGTGACCACCATTCCTTCAGCCAGCTATGTATGGAGCGGTCTGCTTCTCTCACCAATATCAGTATATAACACCAGCACAAGCAGCCATCAGTTCCCTCTCTTCACAACTGCAGAATACTTCAGATAGTTGCTGGCCTGCTTGACTTGTTGTCAACCTAAACGCAGCACATACTCTGTCTGAAATCTTCTAATGACTATTCTTATACAACATTTTCTTTTATTTTTGATCTGCAGCATGCATGAGGTCAAAGAATGACATATTTTATTTCTGATACAGGTTTCTACTGCACTATTGACTCATTTACTCATAGTGAGTTTGGATTTTGATTTTCTGCCTAGATTCTCTTCAGTATCTAGTTAGCTGGGATCAGACTGCTCATATCAACAGGATTGTGACTTGTGGATGTGTTCCAGCTACAGATTGTACCAATGTTTGTGAAACAATAAATGTCAGCAATACCAAAATAAAAATATTCAACTTCAAGAGCCTGAGCAGTTTTTTTTCATAAAGAAATGTAAAATCAAGTTTTCTGGTATCCAGTGTTAAAATTTTGTGACTGTTTATAAACTACACAGCATGACCAATTGCGCAAGTTCTATAACAGGAAATGAAAGCTTTTTGAATTATTCAATCACAGTTTCAAGGCTAACTTCATTTTGATTCTGTTGCTATTCAGATATACTCTGAACAGAACTACATCAAAGAATGAATTGTAGAAGTAATATTTTTCAAATCAAATTGTGAGACCCTAACTGGAGAAGTTGCAGCTCCCAATATTAAAACTGCTCGCTCTCTGCCCGTTTCCAAGCAGCAGCTTAGAGAGCACCTTCCTGTGTGGTACTACATAGGAGAGTGCATTTTTTTTCTGTATGTACTTTCAATTTGCTGTGGGCCCCATGTGAACTGGCACTGGAAATATGTCATCAATGTGGGAACACAAAGCGTACAACCAGTCCCCTTACAAAATGTACAAAAATTAATTGCTGCGTGCCACATTAATTTTGAATTCCAATGTTTGACAGGCCAGCAGAAACACATGAAAGTGCTGTTATTAAATAATAATGTTTATACACACAGGTAGTCATTTGCATCTACAGCTACATGTATATTCTGTAAACCACTGTGAAATGCAGGCAGAGGGTACTTCCCATTTATCAGTTATTAGGGTTGTTCATAGTCCATTCACATGTGAAATGTGGAAAAATGATTGCTTAATGCCTCTGGGTGAGCTGTAATTATTCTAATCTTGTCTTCTTGATCTCCCTAGTAGCTACATGTAGAGGGTGTAGTATATTCCTACATCCCTCACTTAAAGTTAGTTCTTGCAACTTTGTAAGTAGATTTTCATGGGATAATTTGTGTCTACCGGTATCTTCAAGCATCTGCAAGTACAGTTTCTTCAGCACCTCCGTGATGATCTCCCATGGGTCAAATAAACCTGTGACCATTTGTGCTGTCTTTTCTGTATATGTTCAGTATCCCCTGTTACTTCTATTTAATAAGTTTATCGCACACTTGGAGCAATATCCTAAATGGGTCACACAAGTGTTTTATAAGCAATCTCCTTTGTAGTCTGATTGCATTTCCCTAATATTCTACCAATGAACCAAAGACTGCCATCTGTTTTACTTGTGTATGAGTCAATGTCACTGCTCTATTTCATAGTCCTGTAAACTGCTACATCCAGATATTTTTATGAGGTAACTGAGTCCATTTATAACTCACTGATAGAGCACTAGATTTTTTTCATTTTATGAAGTGCACAGTTTTACATTTCTGAGCATTTAAAGCAAGTTACCAATTCTTCCAATACTTTGAAATGTTGCCAAGATGTAACTGAATATATTTGCAGCTTTCGTCAGGCAGAACTTCATTAAGACAACTGCATCTCAATGGCACTGACACTAATATCTCTATCACTCGACTTATGCAGTGGTGCTAGAATTATATTGCAACCATACTCATGGATTTTCTTTTGTAAAGGAACATCTGAAAATGAGAGTTTAGCATTTCTCTTTTTTCTTTTGTTACTTTGATTTCAGTTCCTGTATCATCTGTGAGCACCAGGACACTAACTTTGGTGTCACTAATAGCCTTTACATATGACCAGAATTTCTTTCAGTTTTGTGAGAGTTGTTCTGATAATATTATACTACTGTAGTCATTAAAGTCATTCTGCTTGACAGCCAAATGTGTGCCATTCAGTGTATCTATCTTTAACGCTATGTTTTGTTTTACACCTATTACGCAGTAGTCTCTTTTTCTTTAGAAGTTTCTTGAGAGTCATTTTATATCATGGAGGATCCCTCCCACTATTAACTATTCTACTACATACATATATCTAAAAACACAAGATGATGTGACTTACCGAACGAAAGTGCTGGCAGGTCGATAGACACACAAACAAACACATGAAATTCAAACTTTCGCAACAAACTGTTGCCTCATCAGGAAAGAGGGAAGGAGAGGGAAAGATGAAAGGATGTGGGTTTTAAGGGAGAGGGTAAGGAGTCATTCCAATCCCGAGAGCGGAAAGACTTACCTTGAGGAGAAAAAAGGGGTATACACTCGCACACACACATATATCCATCCGCACATACGGATGGATATATAGATATGTGTGTGTGTGTGCGCGCGAGTGTATACCCCTTTTTTCCCCCTAAGGTAAGTCTTTCCGCTCCTGGGATTGGAATGACTCCTTACCCTCTCCCTTAAAACCCACATCCTTTCGTCTTTCTCTCTCCTTCCCTCTTTCCTGATGAGGCAACAGTTTGTTGCGAAAGCTTGAATTTCATGTGTATGTTTGTGTTTGTTTGTGTGTCTATCGACCTGCCAGCACTTTTGTTCGGTAAGTCACATCATCTGTGTTTTCAGATATATTTTTCCCACGTGGAATGTTTCCCTCTATTATATTCCTACTACATACATATCTATACGGAGTATGGTCAACTATTCTTATAAACCTGTTTCTGTTTAGAGTTAAATCTAGTTTGCTAAACTATAAACCTTACTACTTGTTTTAGTTGCTCTTTGTACTGTGGTAGTCACTGTTGCTACAACTGCCTCATGGCCACAGATACCAGTTACAACATGGGCGTCCACAAAGGGGTCACTTCTATTTGTTACAATTTGATCCAATATACTTCCACCATGAGTTGTCTTCTGAACTATCTGTTCTAGGTAGCTTTCTGAGAAGGTATTAATACTGTTTCGAAGGGTGTTTCGTCATACCCACCACATACAAAAGTGTGAGTATCCCAGTAATTGTTGTACAATTTAAGTTTAGTCTGATGATGACAGTAGAATTTGGGTGTATACATGCTAGTGAACTGAGGTTTTCTTTTAAGCCTTGCAGGTACATCTAGGAATGAGTCTGGTGTCTGATTGTGCAATTCAATTATAATTTTATGCCTACCGCTCATTGCCCAAACAATCTCGCATGCAGCTTCCAATTCCATCTCGATGAATTTGAGTTTCCACCACCTCCACTTCCAATTAGCTTACCCTTTCAAAATACTTGTATGCTTAAATTTCCCACAAAAGTCTCACTGATATCAGTACTGGGTTCTAGACAGCTTTCTGGCCTAGCATTATGTGAGGTCCAGCACTTTTTAGGGGCATTTCAAACTCTGGCAGCTCACTGAAAATGCTTCTGTAGTTGATCACTAGGATCTTAATACTCTCAACTGTGGAACGTATTTCTTGCAATCTTCCATGGAGACTTTGGTGTCTCCTACAATTATTAAATTTTTATATTATAAAAACAGTTCAGATTGCATACAACAATTTTCATTTTAATAAAGTTGACTGGTTTTGATTTGTGTTTGATCATCCTCAGACCGTCACTCCACACTGACTGCTGGAGATGGTGCCATTGAGCATGAACCACTGTAGGATGGCATGAAGAACAACTGCTGCTTTTTGCAACCGCTGTTATTTTCAAGAATTATGTTTCAAAAAATTTTATCTCCTACAACTACAATTATCTGGATTGAATGAAGACTCACCCAGCCTAAAAAATCTTTGATTGTGGCCCAAACACCGCCAA
This sequence comes from Schistocerca americana, assembly GCF_021461395.2. NCBI lineage: Eukaryota > Metazoa > Arthropoda > Insecta > Orthoptera > Acrididae > Schistocerca > Schistocerca americana. Next base: position 469,476,504 of record NC_060122.1, on the reverse strand, counting down.
GGTAGCATCCTCTGATGTGTAGCGCACACCCAAGCCATTTAGAGGGCACTTCCAGTCCTTACCCCTATGATGCAAGTCTCAGAATCACAGCCTAGCACTTCACAGAACCTTCCATGTATTTGTTTCAAGCCTTCTACTCAACTCAGAACCAGAGGGCTACAAATAGTACTGTGGACAATGCAGCAGATTGTGAGCTATGTTAAAACTACATGAGTAAGTTGGGTCTTCTCAGCCTTCTCTGCCAATTGCTAGAATGATCCAAGTACAATATCAGAGCCCAGGAGACAGGCGCTGTTTGTTCCAATGTGTGCCACAATACTCAGTTAACTGCACCCTGTCCCCTTCAATGGTTCCCGGAACAGCCTCTCTAACAAGGCCTCCAGGCTTACATGCTGAGTGATCACTGTGATCCTTCCCGACCCTTGTTGCCACTTCCAGAAAAGGCCCTTTAATTGTCATATATTTCACTTGCCAAGAATCAGTCAGTGGAAGGTGGTACCTCAAACTTGTTGGTTAGGGTAATGGGAGTAATACCTCAAGTTCTCACTGGTTCTTACCTCTATGATACAGGACATGTCACTCACACTCAAGTGGATGAATGGTAATATACCCTCTATGTCCTGTAGCAGAGACAGTATCAACAGGAGAGGATAGTACTTGAAGTATCTATGGCCCATGTTTCTCAGTTGCTCACACAACACACCAATTTCCAGCAGTTTTCACTAGGTTGACAGTTGACAGGGCAATTTCTTGCTGCTTACAAACAGCAATTAACTCATCCTGTGCCTGACAGCAGCATTCACAGTGGGACTCTAGTGTGACTATACTCTGGTTAAAATTACTTTGTGACTGATATTTCAGGAAGTTGAGTGGTAGGGGTGGGGTCTCAGTTGATCACAGCTGTTTCTTGGGCTCCACACACTTACTGTGCTGCCTGTTCTACTAGCACAAGCCTTACCAGGCGATGCAGATGTGCCCGCATGGTTTGGGAGGGGTCCAGGTGGGGCAGACAGCAAGCACTGGACGGGAGAGAAAGAACTGCTATACATGTAGAGATTTTTGAGTTTATCAGCATCTTATGACAGTCAATCACCAGCTGCTATCAGCCAGAGTCTACAACATGACCACAGGTTTCAGTTTAACTAGACTTGTTCCACTCTTTTGCAGAATTGCAGGTTCATCATTGACTTCCAAGAACAACGAAGCTGTTGGCGATTACAGAAAAATAACCTCCCACAGGGAAGTGTGCTGGCTCCAGCTCTGTTCAATATATACATAAATGACCAATGCATAGCACCCAGCAGCAGGAGCTTATTGTATGCCAATGACCTTGCTCTAGCCACACAGAGCAAAGATTTTGAATCACTAGAGGACATCCTCACAAATGCCTTTCACAAATGCCTTCAAACATCTTTCCAGATACTACAACACAAACCATCTCAAACCAAATCTCTCAAAGACACAAGTGAGTGCTTTTCATTTGAGAAACTGGGAACCTAGTTGCAAATTAAAAATAGTGTGGTCAGGTGTTAAATTAGAACACTGTCAGACTTCAAAATATCTTGGAATGACACTTGCTAGATCTCTTGCTTCTAGAAGCACTGCATGAACTGAAGGTCAAAAGTTTCCACCAGCAACAATCTCCTACAGAAACTGGTTGCACCACAGTGGGTATAGTCAACCTGAAACAATATAAACTTCTGCGACGACACTGTGCTATTCTATCACAGTGTATGCACGTCATGTTTGGTATGATTCAACATATGCTTAACAGGTGGACATAGCTCTCAATGACACATACAGAAACTAACAGGTTGTTTGAAATCCACTCCAGTTGAATAGTTTTACCACCTCACAGGAATAGCACCACTACCTGTTTGAAGAGAAATAACTGTGAATGAGGAAAGAAAGACAGTGGAACATGAGAGAACCCATCCTCTGTATGGGTATGAACCACACCCACAATGAATGCAGTCAAAAATATATGAAATAATGGAAAGGTAAAAAAATTGGAAAAATAGATGGATGGTTTTAAGTTACATTTAAACTGCAGAAAATGTTTCTCCAGAGAACGGAGGCCTGGGACGAAAGATTCATGACGTATTATATACAAAATTACTGTTTTAAACTTCATATATTGAGTATGAGGAAATAATCACAGAAGAATCATATTAAATACAGAGTTATGAACTTCTAAGTGCAGTATCATTCTACTGAGCTTCTCAGTGTATATTTACAAAAGAATTATACTTCCACAACTGTCCACCCACTTAGAAATATTCTCCCAGCAGATAGAGAGGAGTGAAACATATTGTTTTCAATGTTTGTCCCTGTAGCACAAAATCGTTACAGGCCATATATGGGTTTCTACTGAAATCATCTACTTGGCACACTGTAGGTGTCATAATCCTTTGTAAACAAAATTTAGAAATGCTCTATATATCTTTGCTGCATGGATCTAAAATACACTAATATCTAGGTCATAAAGAACCAGAAATAATTTAAACATAGTCATCAAACAATAGAAATCTTAGATTTATTTCATTACTGTCTAGGTAGCTGCAACTGACAAATGTCTGAATTGTCTTTGTGAGTCTATGATGATTATTAAATAACAATACTTAACTGAAAGTTGGATATTTGAACCATTTAAACTCAGTAGCATGTATCTAAACACTAATGAGTGGAGGGGTTTGTACATAATGTGCTCCTTACCTCCTCCATATCATAACCATCAATGGTTACAAGGACTGAGTACCAACCAACACTTCCTGGAGTCCAAGTAGCACTATATGTACCATCACCATTTGGCCGTACCAGCATATTCTCACTTGAACGTTTTACTGCAGGTGATGTGTACCGCAGTTCTTCAAATGAGTAATTTTCATATGCCTGTACAGAGAGCATACACAAAGTAGAATGAAACATACATAAAGACAGGTATTTCATTTGTTAATGTGTCTACTACACTCACACCAAACACAAGACATTGAAAGTACCTTCATCAGACTGATGGCATAGTAGCACATCTTATCTTTCACTGTCACCTCATAGGGTACATCAAGGGTTGGATGTGCATGACCACCAAACGTTAGTGCATCAGGTTGACTTATTCGACGCATTTTGCGTCCCTGGTCACTGCTTCCTAGTTCTTTTTTGTCAATAGGAACTGCTTTCACCTCAACCTACAGAGAAATGTATTGAGATAAATGTAAATAACAATACCAATATGTTAACAAGTTTCTTACAACACAGCAAATATTGTCACACAGAGCACATGCAATGGCTCAACAACAGATTTCTTTCTATGAACAGTTCCTAGGGTAAATGATTTCACCTGGCAGCTATATACACGGCAGCTATATACACAGATATATATGGTGATATATAAGTTGACAGATATATAAGTGGACTGTGACAGGATACTCAAGCTATGCAGAATATTTCTGACTAATTCTGAAAAAACTGTCCCATCTGCACTTCATCAGCACATGCTTTATTCATTCATATTCAACCAGAATATATTCAATTTCATATTCATTTCACTTATAAAATGCCTCAAATAAAGTAAAGTTGAATAAAATGCTTGAAAGGCTTAAGAGACTGGAGATAAGTACAATGAGAGGTAGTAAATCACAGCAACTATAAAATTCAAATGCAATAATAAAAATTAAGAACCAGTATGACTAGTTCACACTAAAAATGTGTAATGCAAATTGGAGTTGATCATCAATGTTTTTGTGTATGCAGAAGAAGCAACAGAAGAACAAGAAGAAAATCTGGGACTATCAAAAGAGCAAAGTATGCACATACTAATACTAACATTAGCACGTAAGTCCTTCTGGTGGAAAATAAAGAGGACTTATAATAAATGTTAAATGAAATGAATAGGTAGTTGAGAACACAATTCAAGTTAAGGATGAAGAACAAAATAAAGATGAAACCACGAGGATTAACAGAAGAGAGAATACCAGCATTCTAGACACAGGACTGGATGAAAACACAGAGGAAGAATTTTCTGTTTGCAGAACAAGATTACATGGGCAATGTTGAAGACAAGGAAGATGATCACTTGGAATGTGGTGCAGTGGAAGACTGTTACAAATTAAGCGGAAAGATAAAACAGGGAAAACAGAGTGGAAATAAATGGCTGGGAAACTCTTACCAAGAGAAGGGAGATTTGGAAAAGTAGTTAATACAGTAAACAAACTTCTTAATGTGTCTGACAGTATATTTAGGATATTGGCTGCTATAGATGTGGAGCAAGGTAGAAAGAAATAAACAGTATTGTCAAATTATCCTAAACACACACAATTAAAATGGGTTGATGGATAGTGGATAGCTATAGCTGGCATGTCAAATGTGTGACTGCAAAAAATATGAATTACAGAAATGGAAAATTTACGATGGAATAACAACAATATGGAAAGGGTGCTTCTCATTACAAAGAGGAGGTGTTGAATCACAGACAAATGCTAAGCCCTTCTTCAGAAGTAGAAAAAACACACACACACACGCACGCACGCACGCACACACACACACACACACACACACACACACACACACATTCAGAAGTAGAAAAAAAACACACACACACACACGCACACACACACACACACACACACACACACACACACACACACACACACACATGAACACTGTCGTTTCTGGACACTAAGTAAGAATTCAGCAATTTAAAGAACTGCAACAAATTTCTGCTGAAACTGTTACAATATTATGTACATACCCTAAGATTTGGAACATGTACTAAATCCCCGTATTGGTCACGGGTCAGTACAGTAACAATTGCTGGCCAGCCACAACGCATGTCATCCCGACTATACAGAACCTCACACCGTGCTGGATCTACATATGATTCCGGCTGCAGCCAACGTGACAGGCGACCACCACTTGAACCAGGGGTGCACTGTACTAAGTCCTTCAGAAAGAGTCGTTCATTGGAGTGGCAGCTGAAACATGGTAGAATACGGTTTAATTAAAAAAGCAACAAAAGACAGAAATTTTATATCGCAAATTATTACATTAATCCATCACCTGGTGAAATTATTTTAAATAAGCGAAAAAGCCAGGAAACTGACAGACTTAAAAACATCTCAACTATTCAATGAGCAGTCTGTTATTATTTTTTCTTTTCACTTGTAAACATACAACTATTCCATCATCTTGGCTAGATAAATAGAACTATCATGCACAGCAGTTCCTAAAATTGTAGCCTCTAACACAGCAGATCTCTGATCAGCAAGACAACACAAATAACACCTAAACAGACAAATCAACTGCAATGCAGAGTACTGTCTAGTTGCTTCAGTGCACATGTATCAAAATGTACAGACATGAGTAGTGATCATGTAAATATCATGTGGATAATATAGTCATTCCAAAATATTATCTGTGCTTTATATCTTTTCTTTCTGGATAATTCTCGCATTTTTAACAGTGAAAATTCATTTCTTAAATACAGACCAATGTATCAAAAAAAGTTTTAATGCTGTGACATTATTATTGTAATATTATTTTTTTTCATGGCAATGAGATTGAGAATTTCTCTCTTTGTTGCCATTCTCACTCTTTTTCGAACTGGAAGTCACAATCATCGTAACAATTAACAACCACCAGCCATCGAAATTTGTTACATTATATCTACAGCTCCACTCTGAAAACCACTGTGAAGCGCATAGTAGACAGAACAACCCATTCTATGAGTTATCAGGGTGTTTCCCATTTCACTCACATGTGGAGTGTGGGAGGAATGAATATTTAAATGCCTCTTCACATGCTGTAATTAATCTAATCCTATCCTCACAATTCCTATGGTAGTAATATCCAGGAGGATTTAGTAATTTCCTACGTCGCCATTTAAAGCCAGTTCTAAGAGCTTCATATGTAGGCTTTCTTGGGATAGTTTACGTCTATCTTTAAGAGTCTCCCAGTTCAATTTCTTCGGCATCTCTAAGACAGACTCCCATGGGTCAAAGAAATCTGTCACCATTTGTGCTGCACTTCTGTGTCTACATTAATATTTCCTGTTAGTCCTATTTGGTATGGATCTTATAAACTTGAGCAGTATTCTAGGATGGCTGTACAAGTGATCTGTAAGTAATCTCCTTAGCAGACTGAGCATCAGTCTTCTGACTGGTTTGATGCAGCCTGCCATGAATTCCTCTCCTGTGCCACCTTCTTCATATCAGAGTAGCACTTGTATTCTATGTCCTCAATTATTTATTATTTGCTGGTTGAATTCCAATCTCTGTCTTCCTCTACAATTTTTGTCCTCTACAGCTCCCTCTAGTACCATGCAAGTCATTCCCCGATGTCTTAACAGATGTCCTATCATCATGTCCCTTCTCCTTGTCAGTGCTTTCCACGTATTCCCTTCCTCTCCGATTCTGCGCAGAACCTCATTCCTTACCTTATCAGTCCACCTAATTTTCAACATTCATCTGTAGGACCATATCTCAAATGCTTTGATTCTCTTGTCTTCCAGTTTTCCCACAGCCCATGTTCCACTACTATACAATGCTGTGGTCCAAATGTACATTTTTAGACATTTCTTCCTCAAATTAAGATTTATATTTGATACCTGTTGACTTCTCTTAGCCAGGAATGCAGTGTTACAGCCAGGTAATTGTACAATCTGAACAATTACAACTGTGACTCATTGATATTATAGTCAATACACACTACATTTTTTCGTTTTGCAAAGTGTGCAGTTTTCTGAATTTTTAAAGCAAGTTGACAGATTTTGCACCATTCTGAAATCCTACCTAGATCTGACTAAATATTTGCGCTGATTTTTCCAGACAGTACTTCACTATAGATAACAGCATCATCTGTGAAGACTCTGAGATTATTACTGATATTTAAATACACTATTAATATTTAAAACAATAATCATTACTGACAACAAACTAGACTGTCCCATTGTCTCTCTCGGTAAAAACATTAATTTGTATGTTTTATTGATTATAACCAAACCACCCCAAAAATGTTTTGACATGAATGTTAGAAAAATCCATTACCATTAAAAAACATATAAATTTTTTGGAACCCAAGTGAAACACATTTTCTGTATAAGAACCAGTGTATAACATGCATCATAACAAAATGGAATGAAACGGATGATATCAAGCATTAGGTGTACGAGTTTTTGCTTATATTCTTTCTCAGATGGTTAATTTTTTTTTTACTCTTATTAACATGATAATATCCTTAACATCTGTTTGCTCCAAAATTCATGAACACCTTCTCAGTTCAAATGTAATAAATTCCTTGAGAGGAAAAACTTCAGTCTGCAAATCATTATGCTTTTAGAAAGCATTGCTCATGTGAAACTCAGCTTGTCCTTTTTTCACATAATACCCCATGAACTATGAATGAAGGGTAACAGGCAGATTCCATATTCCTAGATTTCCAAAAAGCTTTTGACATGGTATCCCACTGCACACTGTTAAAGAAGATATCAGAGTATGGAACAGGTTCACAGATATGTGTGTGGCTTGAAGACCTTTTAGTAACGGACTCAGTACATTGTCCTTGATGGCAAGCATTCATCAGATCCAAGGGTATCTACAGGAGTGCCACAGAGAAGTGTGATACGGCTGCTATTATTTTCTAAATACATGAAAGATCTGGCAGACAATGTAAGCAGCAATCTACAGCTGTTTGTTGATGATGCTGTGGTTTATGGGAATGGGTCATCATTGAGTGACTGTAGGAGGATACAAGGTGAATTACACAAAATTTCTAGTTGGTGTAATGAATGGCAGCTAGCTCTAAATGTAGAAAAATGTAAGTTACTGTAAATGAGTAGGAAAAACAATCCCATGATGTTTGAATACAACATTAGCAGTGTGCCACTTCACACAGTCACATCGATTAAAAATATCTAGGTGTAACACTGCAAAAGGATATGAAGTGGAATGAGCATGTAAGGATGGTAGTAGGGAAGGTGACTGGTTGACTTCAGTTTATTGGGAGCATCCTATAAAAATATGGTTCATCTGTGTAGGTGAAGAACCCTAGAGTGACCCATTCTTGAGTACTGCTTGAGTGTTTAGGATTAAAGGCAAATCAGAGGCAGGTTGCTAGATTTGCTACCCATACTATGCAGATGCTTCAGGAACTGAAATGTGAATCCCTGGAGGTAAGGTGGTGTTTTTCAAGAAACATTATTAAGAAACTTTTGAGACCCGGCATGCAAACCTGGTTGCAGAACGATTCTACTGCCACCAACATATTTTAGAGTTAGGATCACAGAGAAATGATAAGAGAAATTAGGGCTTGTACAGAGGCATCTTTCCCTTGCTTTTTTTTGAGTGGAACAGGAAGGAAAATGACTAATGGAAAATGACGCACTGTACTGTGGCTTGCAGACTATGTATGTAGATGTAGATGAGCGTGAGCTAGTCATTCTAATCTCCCCCACCTCTTAAAACTTATTTTTTAATTCTTCGCCGGGGCTCTACCTGAAAAAGTAGCTCCAAAATAGCACATATATTAGAGGATCATCCCTTAAAGTGTTCATGGAGCCAACATTCATAAGCAACACGCTGGCATCAAGAAGACAGCACTATAACACTTATTAGTTGTTAAATATATAAATTTACATTACCTCTGTCTGTCAATCTTTGTGCATACTTTCAGTGGAGACTTTTATGTTCATATGTTCTTAATTATTCATGCACAATATTGTCTTCATTAATTTGAAAGATAAATTAGATCTTCCTAACTTTGAGGCTTTTTGAAATGAATGAAAATATAATTTAGCAACAATTAGGACATGTTGTTGTTGTGGTCTTCAGTCCTGAGACTGGTTTGATGCAGCTCTCCATGCCACTCTATCCTGTGCAAGCTTCTTCATCTCCCAGTACCTACTGCAACCTACATCCTTCTGAATCTGCTTAGTGTATTGATCTCTTGGTCTCCCTCTATGATTTTTACCCTCCACGCTGCCCTCCAATGCTAAATTTGTGATCCCTTGATGCCTCAAAACATATCCTACCAACCGATCCCTTCTTCTAGTCAAGTTGTGCCACAAACTTCTCTTCTCCCCAATCCTATTCAATACCTCCTCATTAGTTACGTGATCTACCCACCTTATCTTCAGCATTCTTCTGTAGCACCACATTTCAAAAGCTTCTATTCAATTCTTGCCCAAACTGGTTATCGTCCATGTTTCACTTCCATACATGGCTACACTCCATACAAATACTTTCAGAAACGACTTCCTGACACTTAAATCTATACTCGATGTTAACAAATTTCTCTTCTTCAGAAACGATTTCCTTGCCATTGCCAGTCTACATTTTATATCCTCTCTACTTCGACCATCATCAGTTATTTTACTCCCTAAATAGCAAAACTCCTTTACTACTTTAAGTGTCTCATCTCCCAATCTAATCCACTCAGCATCACCAGATTTAATTTGACTACATTCCATTATTCTCGTTTTGCTTTTGTTGATGTTCATCTTATATCCTCCTTTCAAGCCACTGTCCATTCCGTTCAACTGCTCTTCCAAGTCCTTTGCTGTCTCTGACAGAATTACAATGTCATCGGCGAACCTCAAAGTTTTTACTTCTTCTCCATGAATTTTAATACCTACTCCGAATTTTTCTTTTGTTTCCTTTACTGCTTGCTCAATATACAGATTGAATAACATCGAGGAGAGGCTACAACCCTGTCTCACTCCCTTCCCAACCACTGCTTCCCTTTCATGCCCCTTGAGTCTTATAACTGCCATCTGGTTTCTGTACAAATTGTAAATAGCCATTCGCTCCCTGTATTTTACCCCTGTCACCTTCAGAATTTGAAAGAGAGTATTCCAGTTAATGTTGTCAAAAGCTTTCTCTAAGTCTACAAATGCTAGAAACGTAGGTTTGCCTTTTCTTAATCTTTCTTCTAAGATAAGTCGTAAGGTTAGTATTGCCTCACGTGTTCCAACATTTCTACGGAATCCAAACTGATCTTCCCCGAGGTCCGCTTCTACCAGTTTTTCCATTCGTCTGTAAAGAATTCGCGTTAGTACTTTGCAGCAGTGACGTATTAAACTGATAGTTCGGTAATGTTCACATCTGTCAACACCTACTTTCTTTGGGATTGGAATTATTATATACTTCTTGAAGTCTGTGGGTATTTCGCCTGTCTCATACATCTTGCTCACCAGATGGTAAAGTTTTGTCATGACTGGCTCTCCCAAGGCCATCAGTAGTTCTAATGGAATGTTGTCTACTCCCGGGGCCTTGTTTCGACTCAGGTCTTTCAGTGCTCTGTCAAACTCTTCACGCAGTATCTTATCTCCCATTTCATCTTCATCTACATCCTCTTCCATTTCCATAATATTGTCCTCAAGTACATCGCCCTTGTATAAACCCTCTATATACTCCTTCCACCTTTCTGCCTTCCCTTCTTTGCTTAGAACTGGTTTGCCATCTGAGCTCTCGATATTCATACAAGTGGTTCTCTTCTCTCCAAAGGTCTCTTTAAGTTTCCTGTAGGCAGTATCTATCTTTCCCCTAGTGAGATAAGCCTCTACATCCTTACATTTGTCCTCTAGCCATCCCTGCTTAGCCATTTTGCACTTCCTGTCGATCTCATTTTTGAGACGTTTGTATTCCTTTTTGCCTGCTTCATTTACTGCATTTTTATATTTTCTCCTTTCGTCAATTAAATTCAATATTTCTTCTGTTACCCAAGGATTTCTATTAGCCCTCGTCTTTTTACCTACTTGATCCTCTGCTGCTTTCACTACTTCATCCCTCAAAGCTACCCATTCTTCTTCTACTGTATTTCTTTCCCCCATTCCTGTCAATTGTTCCCTTATGCTCTCCCTGAAACTCTCTACAACCTCTGGTTCTTTCAGTTTATCCAGGTCCCATCTCCTTAAATTCCCGCCTTTTTGCAGTTTCAATCTGCAGTTCATAACCAATAGATTGTGGTCAGAATCCACATCTGCCCCTGGAAATGTCTTACAATTTAAAACCTGGTTCCTAAATCTCTGTCTTACCATTATGTAATCTATCTGATACCTTTTAGTATCTCCAGGATTCTTCCAGGTATACAACCTTCTTTCATGATTCTTGAACCAAGTGTTAGCTATGATTAAGTTATGCTCTGTGCAAATTCTACAAGGCGGCTTCCTCTTTCATTTCTTCCCCCCAATCCATATTCACCTACTATGTTCCCTTCTCTCCCTTTTCCTACTGACGAATTCCAGTCACCCATGACTATTAAATTTTCGTATCCCTTCACTACCTGAATAATTTCTTTTATCTCGTCATACATTTCATCAATTTCTTCATCATCTGCCGAGCTAGTTGGCATATAAACTTGTACTACTGTAGTAGGCATGGGCTTTGTGTCTATCTCGGCCACAGTAATGCGTTCACTATGCTGTTTGTAGTAGCTAACCCGCACTCCTATTTTTTTATTCATTATTAAACCTACTCCTGCATTACCCCTATTTGATTTTGTATTTATAACCCTGTAATCACCTGACCAAAAGTGTTGTTCCTCCTGCCACCGAACTTCACTAATTCCCACTATATCTAACTTTAACCTATCCATTTCCCTTTTTAAATTTTCTAACCTACCTGCCCGATTAAGGGATCTGACATTCCACGCTCCGATCCGTAGAATGCCAATTTTCTTTCTCCTGATAACGACGTCCTCTTGAGTAGTCCCCGCCCGGAGATCTGAATGGGGGACTATTTTACCTCCGGAATATTTTACCGAAGAGGACGCCATCATCATTTAATCATACAGTAAAGCTGCATGTCCTCGGGAAAAATTACGGCTGTAGTTTCCCCTTGGTTTCAGCCGTTCGCAGTACCAGCACAGCAAGGCCATTTTGGTTAATGTTGCAAGGCCAGATCAGTCAATTATCCAGACTGTTGCCCCTGCAACTACTGAAAAGGCTGCTGCCCCTCTTCAGGAACCACATGTTTGTCTGGCCTCTCAACAGGTACCCCTCCGTTGTGGTTGCACCTACGGTACGGCCATCTGTACCGCTGAGGCACGCAAGCCTCCCCACCAACGGCAACGTCCATGGTTCATGGGGGGAGGAATTAGGACATGTCTGATCAAAAAGCTTATAGAAACTGGTGCAGCTTTGCAATACTAAAAATTATTTTTTTATTTAAACTGTAATGAACTATTTATATACTAACTTTGTTGATCTTATAGATATAAATAGTGACACCTGATAATTTGTGCGTAAGAAAGGAGTCTGATTTGAGATCTGGATTTGATTTGCAGGCAAGTTTAGCCAGTTTCCTGGTAAGCCAACTGTTTGTGCAAAGGTTTGAGTCCTGGCACTGGCAGAAATTTTCTGGTATTGCTGAAGATAGTTATCATTTTAGCCAAAAGTAAAAAAAGAATTCTGACTATTTTATAAAGATATATTTTAGAAAAATCTAGTTTCAGTAATGTAATTAAATAGTGACTTCCCATCTCATAATTCTTCACTAGCCAATTCTATTGCATATGCATTAGTTGTGCATATTTACTCTATTTACTCAAGTGATGGTAGTTAAATGTATCTCAAGCACATAGTAGTGGTAGGTTTTTCAAACAGGAGTCTACATGATGTACAAGGATGTGCACTACCAGAGAGAGTAAGATTCTAAAACTTTCATTGTTTAAGGAAATGTGTCTTGCCCCATGCAATAAAATTGAAAGGAACTTTCTTATCTCAAAAGGTTAATGGTTATGAATTTTAATAGTTTGTACAGACATCTCTTTTCTTATTCACATTTAATTAAAGTGAATGTTTGTCATTTTATTAATGTTGGCTTCCAAAACTAAAGTTGAACAAAATGTGTTTTAAAAGCAGCATTTCTTGGATTGATTGGTTAAAGTGTAACTCAGATACAGAGAACAAAACAGAATGTGGGGAAAAAACACCACAGTGATTGCTAAAATTACAGTACTTTCCATCCAACTATGCAATGTTACACCTCCAAGTTAGAAGAACCACAGCAGTCAGTCCTAGAATTCTGTAACGAATAAAAGGGCTGTCTGTACCCCAGGGAGAGACCATGTGACAGCCCAAAGTGACACCCCCCCCCCCCCCTTCCTGCCATGACCTTGTGGATGCCTATGGGCACGCAACTGAATACTTACACAATGTTTCAGTGCAACGAGCAGTTTGTGTCTAACATCACTCATGACTGACTAAGAGAATCAAAACATAATGTGAAACAAAGAGAAGGCTTTATGTCTCACTCAGAAATTCTGACACAACTCAGGATAGGGAGCACTACAAAGTATACTGTAACATTGTGAAGAGTGTCATTACGAAATCCTAGAGCATGTTTATTAGATCTGTAATTAACAAATCAAATAATAAAATAAAAACTATCTGGAAATGGTCAAAAGGGAGACAGGAAAAATTACAGAAGATACAGACAGTATCGAAGTATGTCATAATGGAAGCATGGTAGATAAAGGTGATATGATTGCCAATACCTTCAACAACCATTTTTTGACAGTATCAGATCAAATTGGTTGTCAAGGGTCTAGAGTTGAAGCCATGAGTCTTCTACAACAAGCAGTGCAGAACAAAATTAGTCACATGCATGTACCCTATATTACAGCCAAAGAGATTGAGAAGGTAATAAGGCAAATGAAAAATAAAAATTCCACTGCTGCGGATAATATATCTATCAAAGTACTGAAGCACTACTGCAAATTTACTCAAGAAGTTTTCTGTCACATATCAAATGTATCCATAAATCAGGGTACTGTCCCTAATAGACTCAAATATGCAATTGTAAAACCACAGTTCAAAAAAATGTGATAAAGCTGATGTTTCCAACCGATGGCCAATTTCATTCTTAACGAGTCTCTCTAAAATCCTAGAGAAACTAATGTTCAAGAGGATCATGGCTCATCTTAATAAAAATAAAATCTCTAATAAAAATCAGTTTGGATTCCAAAAGAGTACTTCAACTGAACACACCATTTTCTCATTTCTCAATCAACTCCTTGAATCTATAAACAATAAAATGTCACCAGTTGGAATCTTCTGTGATTTTCCTAAAGCATCTGACTGTGTAGCTCACAAAATTCTACCTACAAAGGCTGAGTACTATCAATTAAATAGTAAAGTAAGGATGTGGCCCGAGTCATATCTAGATAACAGATAGTAGTATTGAACAATTCTGCAGTGGCACCTGCCTGCTCTGACTGCGACACGGTAAGATGTGGAATGCCACAGGACTTGGTGCTTGGTCCATTTCTTGTTCCTCATCTTTATCAATGATCTGTCATGCTGTATGACACAAAAAGCACATTTCACCCTGTTTGCTGATGATGCAACCATTATGACTGATAAAACACCCAACTGCAGTCTAGAGAACACTGCAACTGCCGTTTTCAAAGAAGCTCTAGAATGGTTCACTTCAAATAGTCTGTCACTCAATGTTATTCATGACTCAACTGAAAATATTGAAATAAAATGTGGTGACAAAAAATATTGAGAGTTGAGTCTTCCAAATTCCTGGGATTACATATAAATAACAACCTAAACTCGTCAGTTCACATCAATGACCTATGTAAAAAACTGAATACAGAAGCATTTTCCATTTACTTAATTTCATCCGTTTGTGACGTGGAAATAATTAAAGTTACATACCTATGATATTTCCATTCACTTATGACATATGGCATCGTATTTTAGGGTAACCACTCATGAGCAAACAATGTCTTTATTGCACAGAAAAGAGTCAACATGGATAGAGTACACCCCAGATGCTCTTGCAGAAACTTATTCAAACGGCTTGGAATCCTCACCATGCCATCTCAGTACTTTTTTTTTTTTAATACGTGCTTTGTGAACAGTAATCATACAATTTACAAAGCAAACAGTGAATATGATGATCACGATACAAGACTTAACATGATCTTCACAAGGATATAAAAAATCTCAGCATGGTACAGAAAGAAGTACATTATTCAAGAACAAAAGTATAAAATAAATTTCCATTTCATGTTAAACCAATCACTGGGGAGAAGACTAAATTCAAAAAATAGTTGAAACTTCTATCTTATGAATCGTTCTTTTTATTCTTTAGAGGTATTTTTTGATAGTGTGTAACAATTAGTGCCATGTGTTTAATTTTAAGCATTCCTACACGAACAGGTAGCACTGGCAAATCAATTGATGACAGAATGCTTTTTATATCTATTAGAATGTAAAACTTATAATTTGTTTGTGTAATCATTACTACTACCATAATCTGTGTCGTTTAAATACTTGAACCTCGTGGTATCTGTTTACATACGATTTCGTTTGTAAGTATCATTACAATTTAGATATGGTTATTACTGTAATCATCTGACATGTTCTACAGCGATAAACTCGCATCAAGGTTCGATGGAAAATACATAAATCAATCAAATTATTCCATACGACATTAACGAAGTGCAAGTATGTACCTTAAGCAAACTTTCTTGTTGTAGTATACCTCAACGCGACAACTTCGCAACGTGGAAAACTTAGCAGATTTTTGAGGACGATTACTTCTGACACATCGCTTAGTTCCTGAACTAACCAATAAAGGGCCCGCTGCTTGCATCACGTGCATGAGTCGTTCAACAATTGCCATTTTGCGCGCGTAGAAGATTGTTACATCTTTGCAGATCTTTATCGGTGTTTATATGTTCAATGTGAAGAAATATTTTTTGGTAGTGTTCAAAAATGTCCCGTCCTGGTCAATCGCTCACATCTGTCAAAAAACCACTCTTTTTGCTTAATAGTGTGTCTAATTGTCTTTCATAACCAGTTTTACCTGTATAGATTTAGATTACTTTATCACTTGGTAGTTTTGTACGGAAAGCTTGGTAGAAACGAGACAGCTCTTCCAAATTAGAATATCGTAATTTTCTCAATTTTTTTCCGTACCTCGTACTTTTTATATGCCAAGGCGCAATAGGACCAAGATGGAAAGCTGAATGTATTAAACTTTCTGTCTTTGCTGAGGAGTGAGAAACCAGCTGAGAGGTTTTATATTCTGCTCAGAAACATTGAAAACGGTGTATTTCCATTAAATGACACTAGGGCGTCAGACTACATTGAGCAATAATAATAAAGAAGTGAGTCTCAAGAAGTTCCTTTTGCTTCTGTGGAGACGTAGAAAAAAAAAGCTGTTACACCTCGAATAAATACGATGAACCTATACTTAGTGTGGAAGATACACATACAATTGACTCTCCTAACAATGAAATGTGCGGAAAATTGGCTTCTTCTGATAAAAATTTCAGTATTTTCTTCGATGGCTGAAGTGTGTGAAATCAAAAAGATATTCTAATGTTTTGAATATTTACATGTGCGGATCTTTTCAGTAAAGGGTTTCTATGGTTTCAATAATCTTTCCTTCCTTTTCTGTGATTTTAGCTTGCATTAACACAGATGGAAAGGTTGTCCAGTTTCTGGAGGTAACTTTTGTCATTGATGGTTGCAATTTTTCTAAGTTGCCGTATAAATGTTGTCTTAAGTTGTCACGTTTCCACAGATCGTGAACTAGAGATACGGAGTAATTTTTTGAAGTCTTTTTATGGACAACAGTTAGTACAGTAAATGAAAAATCAAAACAGGCAAACTTGTACCTGTTCGCACTATATTACTTGCGTGTACACTGTCTAAAATTAACACAGTAAAAGTGGTGTGGTGCCCGGAAAGAAACCATTCGGCTTTTTTCGAACACTGCTGACTTGCCATTGTTTACGCCAGCCCTTCCCCCCCAAGCACACAAACACACACACACACACACACACACACACACACTTTGCCACCGACACACAGTGTATTCCTTTGAGTAGAGTACTGTGACGATGAACTTCAGCACAGACGGTGGTGCGCCAATAGCCAGCAAATTGCCTTTTACACGCCAGAGTGCATTAAACAGCGTCATACCGGACAGATGACATGAGGGTATCATGAACAATTCCAGCTGTTCCAAAACTGGATGCTCTTCAACAACGCCTGCGGCAAGTTATCAGACGCACACCAAGAGCAGCATTCCAACAAGACAACGCTCGTACACATGTACTAAAGGTCCGAGACGTCTCCTCCGCTCTACAGCTATCAAATGTTCTTCCGTCTGACATGTCTCCTGAACACGCCGTAATTCCTATGATCAGCGACTCGTTCGTCTTGTAGAGAATACAGTTGCATTTTGAACTTATTGTTAGTTATTTAGTCACTCTAGCCTAAACACACCTGTCTAATCTAACGATTTCATGGTATCTCAGGATTGTCCCTGAGATGTCTCGTAGCGTTATGTTGACAAAATGCTTCCAGCATCTGGACAGCTACTTCTGGAACTCCAATACGAGCTGTTTACCAAAACTAAATGGGAACTTTTGTTCGTTAAAAATGGAACTTTGTGTAAGCGGTAGAAGAACGACTTGCCCGAAAGGCAAAGCCCAGAGGAAGTCCTTGGCTAACACACGAGATATCAAATACGAGTACAACCGATAAACAAAAGTACAGCAAATGAAGGATGCGAAACGAAATAATGATGTCAACCCAACATGAGATTGAGAGAGCTGCAGAATGACAATGAAGGAATGGGTAGAAAAGAAATGCAAAACTATAGAAACGTACATGACTAAAGAGAATATAAATGCAGCATATAAAAACGCCAAGAAAATACTTGGTGAAAAGAGAAGCAGATTTATGAACATCAAGAGGTCAAAGGCAAGCCAGTACTAAGCAAAGAAGGGCAAGCTGAAAGTTATATACAGAACAACTATACAAAGGAATGAAATTACATTTATAGCATTTGTAGACAAAAAAACTCAACAATGTTAACTGAAATCTACTCTGCGAAACTCTGAACTCAACAGGGATAAAATACACAGAACAAGTGAAGGGAGTGAGACAGGGTTGCAGCCTATGCCTTGTGTTACTGAGTCTGTACATCCGACGAGCAGTAAAGGAAACAATGGAAAATCTGGATAGGAAATCGAAGTTCATTAACACTGCAGTTCTGTTAAAGACGGCAAAAGACTTGGAAGATCAACTGAAGCAACTGGTTAGCGTCTTGCAAAGAGATTATAAGATAAATATCAACAAAAGCAAAACTAGAGTACCAACTGTAGCTGAATTACATCGTGTGATACTGTAGGAATTAGATTAGGAAATGACACATTAAAGGTCGTAAACGATTTTTGTTGTTTGGGCAGCAAAATAACAGACGATGACAGAAGGCAGAAAACGAAGGGTGGGAATAGCAATAAAATCTTTCCTGAAAATGACAAACACATTGACATAAAATGGTCGAATACAGATATAAGCGTTAGTTAGCCTGTCCTGAACCTGCTTGTGTGGCGTGTAGAGCCGGCCGCGGTGGTCTCGCGGTTCTAGGCGCTCAGTCCGGAACCGCGCAACTGCTACGGTCGCAGGTTCGAATCCTGCCTCGGCATGGACGTGTGTGATGTCCTTAGATTAATTAGGTTTAAGTAGTTCTAAGTTCTAGGGGGCTAATGACCACAGATGTTAAGTCCCATAGTGCTCAGAGCCATTTGAACCATTTTTTGTGGCATGTAGTCTCATATTAAAGCAAAATGCAGTCTTTAAACAGTGGAAATAATAAAACCTTCTGGAATGTGGTGCTACAGAAGAATGGTGGTGATTTGATGACTAGATCGGATAACGAATGAAGATGCACAGATTCGAAAAGAAAAGAAATCTGTGGCACAACTTGAATAAACGAAATGATCGGTTGATGGGAACATCCTTAAGCATAAAAAATAGGCCGTTTGGTAACAGAGGGAAGTGAGTGAGTGTGTGTGTGTTTGTTTGTGTGTGTGTGTGTGTGTGTGTGTGTGTGTGTGTGTATCAAAACTGAAAAGGAAGGCCAAGGTTTAACTACTACAGCAGCAGGTTCAAATGGATGTAGGTTGTAGTAATTACACACTGCTTAGAGTAAAGTGAAGAGCAGTATCAAATCAGTCTTCACACTAAAAATCACAACACAACTCTCCAAGAATGCACATGCATTACCTTGTTTTATTTGCTGTGAAAAAAAGAAGGAAGGTTAAGGTTTAGGGCCCCGTCAAAGACAAGGTAATTTAAAATGAATACTTACAACACGATAAGAAATGATAATGCTCTTACATAAGAAGTATTATTTGTACTGTACAAGCGAACACTTTCATAAAGTTCAGAATAGTTTTAATTTAATTTCTCACTTTGAGTACAACGTTTTTTTTTTTTTTTTTTCTCTTCATCTGGTAAGTGGCAGGGTTCGCCGACTACGGGGAAGTCGCTAAACAAAACTTCGCAGTTATTTATTTATCTTTTGCTGTTGCGTTGGCGCAACCCTAATGCATTAAAGATGTATCCATCGTATGTCTGTGAACTGTCTAGAATTCATTCTTTACAAGATTATGGAAAATCACCCGAAAACCAGCTCGAAGCTGCCGTGTGGAACACGTGCGGATTCGAACAACGTCTGGCATACCGGATACGAGTGTCAGGACATCGTCGACGACAATCGGTTTCAAACCCGACTGCACTTGTTGTTGACAAAGAATGCAAGTGTTGTTCTCGCAAACAAAGTTGACACTCCGCGCGGTGGCTGATGGGAGCGACTGTAAATAGGAAATGCCTTTACGGTCGCTCCCATCAGATACCGCGCCGAGTGTCTACTTTGTTTGCGCGTGTAGTATCTACATCTACATGATTACTCTGCAATTCACATTTAAGTGCTTGGCAGAGGGTTCATCGAACCACAATCATACTATCTCTCTACCATTCCACTCCAGAACAGCGCGCGGGAAAAACGGACACCTAAACCTTTCTGTTCGAGCTCTGATTTCTCTTATTTTATTTTGATGATCATTCCCACCTATGTAGGTTGGGCTCAACAAAATATTTTCGCATTCGGAAGAGAAAGCTGGTGACTGAAATTTCGTAAATAGATCTCGCCGCGATGAAAAACGTCTTTGCTTTAATGACTTCCATCCCAACTCGCGTATCATATCTGCCACACTCTTTCCCCTATTATGTGATAATACTAAACGAGCTGCTCTTTTTTGCACCCTTTCGATGTCCTCCGTCAATCCCATCTGGTAAGGATCCCACAGCGCGCAGCAATATTCTAACAGAGGACAAATGAGTTTAGTGTAAGCTGTCTCTTTAGTGGACTTGTTGCATCTTCTAAGTGTCCTGCCAATGAAACGCAACCTTTGGCTCGTCTTCCCCACAATATTATCTATGTGGTCTTTCCAACTGAAGTTGTTCATAATTTTAACACCCAGGTACTTAGTTGAATTGACAGCCTTGAGAATTGTACTACTTACCGAGTAATCGAATTGAAACAGATTTCTTTTGGAACTCATGTGGATCACCTCACACTTTTCGTTATTTAGCGTCAACTGCCGCCTGCCACACCATACAGCAATCTTTTCTAAATCGCTTTACAACTGATACTGGTCTTCGGATGACCTTACTAGATGGTTAATTACAGCATCATCTGCGAACAACCTAAGAGAACTGCTCAGATTGTCACACAGGTCATTTATATAGATCAGTAACAGCAGAGGTCCCAGGACGTTTCCCTTGGGAACACCTGATATCACTTCAATTTTACTCGATGATTTGCCGTCTATTACTACGAACTGCGACCTTCCTGACAGGAAATCACGAATCCAGTCGCACAACTGAGACGATACCCCATAGGCCCGCAGCTTGATTAGAAGTCGCTTGTGAGGAACGGTGTCAAAAGCTTTCCAGAAATCTAGAAATACGGAATGAACTTATGATCCTCTGTCGATAGCGGCAATTACTTCATGCGAATAGAGCTAGCTGCGTTGCACAAGAACGATGTTCTCTGAAACCATGCTGATTACGTATCAATAGATCATTCCATTCGAGGTGATTCATAATGTTTGAATACAGTATATGATCCAAAACCCTACTGCAAACCGACGTCAATGACATAGGTCTGTAGTTCGATGAATTACTCCTACTACCCTTCTTAAACACTGGTGCGACCTGCGCAATTTTCCAATCTGTAGGTACAGATCTATCTGTGAGCGAGTGGTTGTATATGATTGCTAAGTAGGGAGCTATTGTATCAGCGTAATATGAAAGGAATCTAATCAGTATACAATCTGGACCTGAAGACTTGCCCGTATCAAGCGATTTCAGTTGCTTCGCAACCCCTAAGGTATCTACTTCTAAGAAACTCATGCTAGCAGCTGTTCGTGTTTCAAATTCTGGAATATCCCATTCGTCTTCCCTGGTGAAGGAATTTTGGAAAACTGCGTTCAATAACTCCGCTTTAGCGGCACAGTCGTCGGTAACAGTACCATCGGCACTGCGCAGTAAAGGTATTGACTGCGTATTGCCGCTTGTGTACTTTACATACGACCAGAATTTCTTCGGATTTTCTACCGAATTTCGAGACAATGTTTCGCTGTGGAACCTATTAAAGGCATCTCGCATTGAAGTCCGTGCCAAATTTCACGCGTCTGTAAATTTTAGCCAATCTTCGGGATTTCACGTTCTTCTGAACTTCGAATGCTTTTTCCGTTGCCTCTGCAACAGCGTATTTCAACCAGTTTCCGAGCAAACGTGGCTAAGGGCGCTGCACGCAATGTTCATATGAAGTCGGGTAATTCGCAAACGGCCATTGGTCACAGCGGCACGCAAAGCTGCACGTCTTCAATGAGCCAATATAGAAGCTGGAGGCATGTAGTGTAGTCCAACGAGTCGTGATTTTGTCTCTTTTCAAATGATACAAAGCACTAAATGGCCCACAGTCCAGTGAGGCGTTTAGCCAGCAGTGTGTGGAAGGAGTAGTTCAGAGCAAGGGTGCTTTGGGGTGTTTTTCGTACCATGAGTTGGGCCCACTCATTCAAGTTGTCGTGAACATCAACCAGAACGTCATCTAGGAAAATGGGGTTTACTATCTGTAATCCGCGTCGTACTTGCACGATATTGCGATCGTGTAACTCGCAGTCTTTATTAGGTGCTCCTACTTGCACGATATTTCGACTGCTTGGACTTATTAAACTGATAGTTCGGTAATTTTCACATCTGTCAACACCTGCTTTCTTTGGGAATTCCAATCCCAGAGAAAGCAGGTGTTGACAGATGTGAAAATTACCGAGCTATCAGTTTAATAAGTCACTGCTGCAAAATACTAACGCGAATTCTTTACAGACGAATGGAAAAACTGGTAGGAGCTGACCTCGGGGAAGATCAGTTTGGATTCCGTAGAAATGTTGGAACACGTGAGGCAATACTGACCCTACGACTTATCTTAGAAGAAAGATTAAGGAAAGGCAAACCTACGTTTCTAGCATTTGTATACTTAGTGAAAGCTTTTGACAATGTTGACTGGAATACTCTCTTTCAAATTCTGAAGGTGGCAGGGGTAAAATACAGGGAGCGAAAGGCTATTTACAATTTGTACAGAAACCAGATGGCAGTTATAAGAGTCGAGGGACATGAAAGGGAAGCAGTGGTTGGAAAGGGAGTGACACAGGGTTGCAGCCTCTCCCCGATGCTATTCAATCTGTATATTGAGCAAGCAGTAAAGGAAACAAAAGAAAACTTTGGAGTAGGTATTAAAATCCACGGAGAAGAAATAAAAACTTTGAGGTTTGCCGATGACATTGTAATTCTGTCACAGACAGCAAAGGACTTGGAAGAGCAGTTGAACGGAATGGACAGTGTCTTGAAAGGGGGGTATAAGATGAACATCAACAAAAGCTAAACGAGGATAATGGAATGTAATCGAATTAAATCGGGTGATGCTGAGGGAATTAGATTAGGAAATGAGACACTTAAAGTAGTAAAGGAGTTTTGCTATTTGCGGAGCAAAATAACTGATGATGGTCGAAGTAGAGAAGATATAAAATGTAGACTGGCAATGACAAGGAAAGCGTTTCTGAAGAAGAGAAATTTGTTAACATCGAGTATTGATTTAAGTGTCAGGAAGTCGTTTCTGAAAGTATTTGTATGGAGTGTAGCCATGTATGGAAGTGAAACATGGACGATAAATAGTTTGGACAAGAAGAGAATAGAAGCTTTCTAAATGTGGTGCTACAGAAGAATGCTGAAGATTAGATGGGTAGATCACGGAACTAATGAGGAGGTATTGAATAGAATTGGGGAGAAGAGGAGTTTGTGGCACAACTTGACTAGAAGAAGGGATCGGTTGGTAGGACATGTTTTGAGGCATCAAGGGATCACCAATTTGGTACTGGAGGGCAGCGTGGAGGGTAAAAATCGTAGAGAGAGACCAAGAGATGAAAACACCAAGCAGATTCAGAAGGATGTAGGCTGCAGTAGGTACTGGGAGATGAAGAATCTTGCACAGTATAAAGTAGCACGGAGAGCTGCATCAATCCAGTCTCAGGACTGAAGACCACAACAACAACAACAACTCGTAATCTTCATCATGTGCTTCCTTAGACTCAAGAAGCACATGATGAAGATCGGGGGATTAAGCGATCGAAATATCGTGCAAGTACGATGCGGATTACTGCCATAAAACCCGATTTTGCAAGACGACATCGGCTTGCCGGGAAAGCCTAAAGACCTAGACGGTGCCGGCCCGTGTGGCCAAGCGGTTCTAGGCGCGTCAGTCTGGAACCGCGTGACCGCTACGGTCGCAGGTTCGAATCCTGCCTCGGGCATGGATGTATGTGGTGTCCTTAGGTTAGTTAGGTTTAAGTAGTTCTAAGTTCTAGGGGACTGATGACCACAGATGTTAAGTCCCAACGTGCTCAGAGCCATTTGAACCATTTGAACCTAGACGGTAAGAAAGAGTTACTTTTCTTCTTCATCTTTGTGACGGATATCCTGTAGATACCTCCCCCCCCCCCCTGTCCGCAGCTCGTGGTCGTGCTGTAGCGTTCTCGCTTCCCACGCCCAGGTTCCCGGGTTCGATTCCCGGCGGGGTCAGGGATTTTCTCTGCCTCGTGATGACTGGGTGTTGTGTGCTGTCCTTAGGTTAGTTAGGTTTAAGTAGTTCTAAGTTTTAGGGGACTGATGACCATAGATGTTAAGTCCCATAGTGCTCAGAGCCATTTGAACCATTCTTTTTAGATACCCCCCACGCGTGGTCTGATGAACACACAGCCACACTATGGTACAGCGAAATACCCGCTAAATAGCTCGCTCTTAATCGAAATGTCTGGCACTATTTGTGACAGCCGGTGAAATGTACCAATCAACGTCCGTACATTTTGGTAGCTCTATGGTATTCTAACCATGAATGGGTGTCCTCGCCGATCTGAGACTGGGGGCGGTGTTATAAGGTATTAGCCTGTTTTATCCGGTGACCTTACAAAGCTGATGAAAACAACAGGCTTGCTCTGCTTCAGTTTAAACTACACGTGCTGCACTCGAAATACTATCTGGAAACATTACGTGTAGGGCAGAGACACGAATGTGAAAGAGAATGTTCAAGCAGCATACAGAAAGCTGTTAAAAGGGAACAAAGAGAACTACCTTATAAGTAAGGTAAACAATATTCCTGAGAATGCTGCTGTAAGTTCTTCATTCTTATCGCAGAATGCTGGCCCGACCAACAAGTCACAGAGATGTACGAATCGGTGGTGCAACTAATTTTGTTCTCCGTAGATCTGTAGTTTGAAACGGGGCGATTTGAAATATTTGATGTGGTACCACTGGTCCTAATAAACATCTCATCCTTCATTCTTCACCCTCCACCTTAGATCCTTTTCCTATACCTTTTTATAATATGTAAATTACTAACTGGTATATGTATATGTGCCAACAGCCTTGTCGCAGTGATAACACCGGTTCCCGTCAGATCACCAAAGCTAAGCGCTGTAGGGCTTGGCTAGCACTTGGATGGGTGATCGTCGAGGTCAGTCGAGCGCTGTTGGCAAGAGGGGTGCACTCAGTCATTGTGAGGTTAATTGACGACGTACTTGACTGAAACGACTGGGAAAGTGGTAAGGTGACCACATGCCCCTCCATATCCACACCCAGTGACGCCTATAGGCTAAGGATGACACGGCGGTCGAACTATACCGTTTGGCCTTCTGCCGCCAGTTCGACCGGAGATATGTATATACAGACTCAAACTATGCTGAATAAGATACTCCATATGAAAACACTGAAGGAATAGATTTGAACCTAAAGTAATATTCTTAATATATGTTTTATTCGCAAAGCTAAGCTTAGTCTGTTATTTTATTTTAGCTCAAGGTTTCATGGTAACTCTGTACTGTTATAACTATTGCTGGGTGTATGAAAAATATTGCCTAAACTGAAAATACATAAACAAAAAATTCCTTTTCCTATAAGAA
This sequence comes from Schistocerca americana, assembly GCF_021461395.2. Lineage (NCBI taxonomy): Eukaryota > Metazoa > Arthropoda > Insecta > Orthoptera > Acrididae > Schistocerca > Schistocerca americana. The sequence continues at coordinate 469,451,181 of NC_060122.1, read as the reverse complement.
TAGTTGATTTTGATGTGTACAAGGAATAAGGAAGGAAGCCTGAAATTTTGCGTATCATCGACGGCGGTGTCATCAGAGGCGGAGGACAAGTTCTGATTATGACAGGATGGCGGAGGAGATCGACCGTGCCCTTGTCACGCGAACGATCTCGGCATTTGTCTTAAGCGATTTTAGGGGAATCACAGAAAACATAAACCTCTATTGCCGGACGGGGACTTGAACCGTCGCCCTCCACAATTCGAAAGCGAATCCAGTGTGCTAACCTTTGCATCGCCTTGCTTGATAAGTGGACAAAGCCGTCAAGATGTATCGTTCAGTAAAAGTAATACGCGCTTATCTGAAGACACCTTCCTGCTCGCTGCCGAGCGTCTCGTCAATTTCGCCAGTTGAGGTAGAACCATTCTAAACATGAAAGCTGATATGAACACCGCAGTGCTTTACTAGGGATGAACCACTCTCTGGCCGGTGAACTGATTTACCCGTCTACAGAGCGACATACAGTTTACTCGATTCTGAACCGAATGCAGCTTGAATTATATACATTTAGATATCGTTGCCATAAGTGAAAGATGCGGTCAGTGGCAGAAAAATGTCGTTGAACCGACTGAGGATTGAACTCCGAACTTTTGTATTTTATGTCTCATGCCAGTTTCGACAGTGAACCACAATTAAGAACGAGATATCGAACGCTTACTGAAAGGTCAGGGTGGAGGAACGGATACTTCGCAGGTTTTAACCCAATGCGCTATCGGGCACTATAAAAATACTGTTCGGGATGTATCAAAAACAGTCATCAGATTTTGCACGTATATATTTCTGAAACTAATAAATATAGAAATAAATTTTGTTTTTTGATGAACGGGAAATTCAAAAAAAATTTTTCCTACATTTTCATAGGTGTTCAATATGCCTCCCTTGAGATGGCCTATGTCACTGCCGTATTCAAATTGTTCCCACACTGCAGCGAGTATGTCTTGAGTTACATCTTCCACAGCTGCTGTTATGCGATATCTCAGTTCATTCATTGTTGTTGGTAACGGAGGCACATAAACAGAGTCTTTTATAAACCCCCACAAGAAATAATCACATACAATCAGGTCCCGTGACCATGGAGGCCAGTAATGTAAGGCTGAATCACTTGGTCCAGGGCGACAGATCCATCGTTCACTAATCGTTTGATTTAAAAATTTCCGCACTTCCATATGACAGTGTGGCGGTGTCCCACGCTATTGGTAAATAAAGTCGTTCGTCCGCAGCTCGTGGTCGTGCGGTAGCGTTCTCGCTTCCCGCGCCCGGTTCCCGGGTTCGATTCCCGGCGGGGTCACGGATTTTCCCTGCCTCGTGATGACTGGGTGTTGTGTGATGTCCTTAGGTTAGTTAGGTTTAAGTAGTTCTAAGTCCTAGGGGACTGATGACCATAGATGTTAAGTCCCATAGTGCTCAGAGCCATTTGAACCAAATGAAGTCGTTCGAATCAGCCTCCCACTGTGGGAAAAGAAGGTTCTCAAGCATATTGAGATATGTGCTTCCTGTAACAATACTCTCGGCAAAGAAAAATAGACCATACACAAAACACATTAAATTTTGGAGAGTCCCTCTCACGTTGTACAACTTCATATGGTTGTTACGTATCCAATATTCTCACATTATACGGTTCACCTTTCCATTTAACTGAAATGTTGCCTCGTCAGTAAACACTAAGTGTGGAAGAAAACTGTCATCCTCCAGCCTGCCAAGAACGAAATTACAGACTACATTCGTTATTGTTTGTCACCTTCACGAAGAGCTTGCAGTAGTTGAATTTTGTATGGTTTCATGCGTAAACGTCGACGCAACACACGCCAGACGGACATCGGGGGCATGATGAGCTGCACGGCGAACGGATTTCTGCGGACTCCTTGTGAAACTGTGGCGGATGCTTTCAACGTCTGCGGCAGACACCCGGGGACGGCCTGGTGATTTGCCTTTACACAAACAATCTGTTTCTCGCAATTGCTCCTGCCATCGTCTGATGCTCTCTACTGTGGGAGGTTCCACATCTTACATTACTGACCCGCACTGCGCGAAACGTAGAACACAAAAAATTTTCTGTTGTCCCGACACCATTTTTGCTAGAACTGAAGTGAGCGTACACTGCTGCTACCAAACGAGATCCATGTAAAATTCGAGAGTTTGCTCTTTCCGACAGCACGTTTTCACGCATATATCTCAAATTACCTAATAGTTTCGATTTTTTTGAAATCGGACGATTCTTTTAGATACACCCTGTATTTAAACCAGAATGGCAGAATCGGTACTCGAATCACAGTACTTCGACTGTCATTTCAGCCACGCCATCCAGCTCGAAGTGTAATGAAATCTGCATTGTTACGTACATTAACAGAAAAACAAGAAGTAGTTGGAGCAACATTAAAATGCAAAAGGGCTAAAACGGTAGACATGAACATATGTATACAAGTTGGCTAAAAAAGAGAGTCTGTTTTGATATAGAAAAGCAAGAAGTTCATTTTTACAAAATACACAATCAAAATATATAAACATGTTCATCTGACCTTCCCATTTCATGTATGAAAATGTGAGGCATATGACCTCCTCTACTGCGCTGACCTGCAAGAACTCTACCCATGAAATTCACTATGACTGCACGATAAGTTTCACATCCATTTCGCTGACAACTTATCGAATCTCCTCCTCTAAGTCATGCATTTTACGCGGTTAATTAGCATACACCGTTCACTTAACATTACCCCAAAGAAAAAAGTCACAAGGAAGTAAGTCACATGACCTTGGACTGTCATCTCTTCAGCTGCTGCGTCAACTGAATTTTATATGGATGGTAATGGAGATCATACCGGAGAACTCTCCGTACTGAAGAACAGCTTAACCCAATTGATGGGAAAGTTGATGAATTTCTTTCAAAACCGGCGCTCTTTTTGAACCACCTTCTATGTTCTTGTTCAGGCGCGGTTCCAGAAAGGAAGAGGGGTGTTCGTTTAGCAGCAGTTTAACGTGACCATGAAATGGAATCTTTTCAGCGGAGTATATAGTACGTAATAGTGCACTGATATTCAGTTTACACATTCGTGTCAAGTTCAGGCGCGGTCCTGAAGCACGCTGCAGTCTACACAGATCGACTTGGCGCGTTAGTCCGTATGAGTGGAACGTCTGCGCAGTGGTATTCTTTGGACTGTGACGGACGTCGCGGCGCGGCGCTCAGTGTTGGTAGGAACAGATGGCAGTGCGTGCTGCGCCTCGGCCAGAGATGGGCGTAGCGAGTGGCGGGAGTGCGTCATGCTCGGCGTGACGTTGGAGCCGCGGCACGATGGCAGCCACCACTGCTGCCGCCCTTGCGTGCCTGCTGTTTTTGATGATCGGCAGCGCGCGCCTGCAGGACGCCGAAACACCGCTATGCCAGCGACCGGGCTGCAACTGCGTCCAAAACACCGCGAGCTGCGAGTTCGCTCCTGATCAGGCAAGTCGGCAGGCAGTCCGACAAATATCCTCCTAGCAAGTGCGTACTACTGGTCCATCGCAACAACGATTGTGCGACGATACAAAAGTATTACGCTAAGTGAAGTGAACGTGTATGCTCCAGGACGCTAATGTTGTTTTGGAGATATCATTTCAACAAGTGGGTTGTGTAACAATGTCGCTTCGATGGGAGCAGGTTAGAAGAATTCTTCCTCCCACGTCAGCGATTTATCCTCAACTCCTGTTAGTGGGTAGCAAATATTGCTTGGAAAATATACCTAAGGACTCTGAATAGATCACCTTCCATATTTTTATCAGCGCATACCGTTCAAAATAGCCCTAGCATGAATTTATAGTACCAATATTTTAAACAATATCTTCGGTACAACTGTTTTTACAAGATTCGTTATCCTATGAATGCTAGTATTCCTTTACAAATGTGAGAATATGTAGTGTGACAAACATTGAGTCAATTCCGAAGCATATAATCTCGAGACATAAAAAGAAACATATCTATAATCTGCGTATCTTGAAGAACGTGTTTTTCTTTTCAGGCGTTACGGTTGAAACAAAAGAGGAACAGGTGTCAGATATAACGTTCATGAACGCATGCATATTCGTGCTTGCTGGACTTGGAAAACCTCAGATTCTCATCTGTCTAAAATTATTCTGAAAATTGCCAAAGTATAAGAGACGATAAAATGCTTGGTCAGCTTAAACAGCTGATCTGCAACGTGGGTGAGATTTATGTGATCATCGAAAGGAAGGAGAATGATCGTTTCAAAGTCTCAGCTGTTGTACTTGATAAGCCGGATAACAAGTGCGTCAACAGGACGAAAGTTTTTTATGCAAGCGTCACAGTAGGTGGTTAATTCTTTAACAATGGACTAAAGCTTCAGCCATTTTGGTAGAAGGGAACGTCTAGGCGGAGATTTAAGATTCTATACCCAGCATGAGAGAACCTCGTTAATAATATTCTGAGAGTAGTGGGAGAAACACTGTTTCTACAGATTTAATTTTTGTAAACATATTTGCCCGTGGCTTCCTAGTGACATTGTCCAAGGTGTTACTTCATCTCCGTGTAAATTCGTCATTTCGTGGCATTCAGGAACAAAAAGTGGGGTAATTTCCATGTTTTTTCCATGAGGCTACGCTTCTGTCCGCTTCCTTCAGTAAGGTTGACATTTTGCTGTCAGCTGCGAAAGCCAACTCGGCTCAGGTTTAGAATAAGAATCACGGCTACCGAAGAGAGGGGCATGGCTTCACACGAGACACATCATGCACTCATTTTAACGTGCGCTGAGGTAACTCTCCGGGACGGACGCCAGCTTTATTTCTGTGAGATGCAGGTGCACTTCACTCACAAACAGCTGCAGGGGCACGGATGCTGGCCTCAGTCCCAGGTAAAAGCCATTACTTGCAATCTCAAAGGAATGAACGCAGCTGGAGAAAAAAGGACACTTTCAACAACCTGTCACAAATGACGCCTGTCGCATCAAAGTCCTCTCAGTCGCAAGATCGCAGTGCTATTTCGGTGATTAAACTTGCACAGGGGTTACGGTGCGAGACGGCGTTCCACGAAAGAGCAGTATTCAAACTTCTGCCCACCCATCATGCTTTACGGTTCCTCATATCGCTACAGGTGAATGCTGCAATTATTTTTCTCCGCATGTTGTAGTATTTCTACACGCGCTGAAATTCCCAAAAAAGATGTTGTGTATTACTCATTTCGGGCATTTTTATTTCAATCTGAAACAGAAGTATTAAACATTTTAATTCATAAATATAGAAAACTGATCATCGGACAGACTCGAACGAAGTGGTGCGGTGGTCAGCTTTCCGAGCTCGCATTCCAGTGTAATGGAGTTCAAATGTCCGTCTTACTATGCTGATTCGTTTCCCTTGGTTACCCTAATATACTGTATGGTACTTTTGTAAAGAATATTGTCTATTTCCTTCCCTGCCCTTCCCCCATCCGAATTTCAGCTCTGACGCTAGTGATCATAGGAGACCGTGACTTTGTCTCTTACACTGTAACCGTCACCTACACCGTAACCGTCAACCAATGTCGCAACACCTCCTCGTTAGCTCAAAATTTCAGGTCCAGCTACATCTGTGATCTCGAATCACTGTAAAGTGCATGGCAGTACGTAGTGTATTTCTTATTTTGTGCCATGTAGTAATTCTTTCCATTCCTTTTACAGATGGGGCGCGAAAAAAGTAACTTCTTGTATGCCTCTGCGCATGCCATTGTTGGTCTATGTTTTATATTTAGTATCTCTACGTGTAAGCCATCATTCGTAACGTATTTCAGCTGTCTCACGCACCTTGATAAGTTACCAAAAAGTAGTGAGACAGAGGAAACCAGATCTTTTTTCTATTGCTCTCCACTTCCTTGTCTGCCATTTGGCAGAAAGCTCACAAAGATGATGTCGACCGACCCCCATTAAATTTCCCGTGTTTTCTAACAGAATTTAGGACCGCGTTTATCGAAGCTTAGTGAATCAATGGGGACTCTTCTTTATCATGTTTCAAGCGAGCAACTGACATTCCATTCTGTCGTCCGAATAAATGTTGATCTGTTAATTAAATTTCTTTGCTTTTCTTGTTAGTGCAGAAGTGAAAGCAACGTAGTGGTGTGTACGCACATAGTGTGGAAATTCAGACAGTTTTAGTACAACAGATGAGTCTCTTCACCCAGTCCTGAAACTCGTTCACCGCGAAACACCTTTACTCCTGCCTACACCCTGCCGGCTGTAACATCCGGCCTTTTAACACGAGTGAACACCCGGTATCAGCTGACAGCCTGTCAACGCACGGCAAAGCGCCTCTGTGCGGGCGGAAGCTGTTAGTAAGCAGTTATCGGAAGACGTAACAGCTTGATAGCATCTCCGCCCCCCCCCCCCCCCCCCTCACAGACAAACACACACACTTCCTGTGAAATAACAATCGAATGTCTTCAGGTACAATTTATTTACCGACAAAAAGCCGCTTCATTTTCATGCATCTTTTTAATATACAATACAAATCGAATGCACAGTCAATGCTGAGATCTTTTTATAATTATGAGTCCATACTGAGACACACACACACACACACACTTCCTGCGAAATAATGACTCAATGTCTTTAGGTACAATTTATTTATCGACGAAAAGCTACTTCGTTTTTCATGCATCTTTTTAACACACAATACGAATAGAATGCAGAGTCCATCCTGAGATCTTTTTACAGTTATGCAATTTCTGTATTATGACAGTGTATTTCACAATGATCACATGTGGTAATATCTATATAGTTCCAGATTTTTAAATAGTCACAGACTAAGGACGAGTCCGCAAGAGAGCCGACTTATTTCCCCGCATGAGTAAACTATGTGGTTTCGAGGGCTATTCGGAAAGTAAGTTCAGATCGGTCGCGAAATGGAAACCACTGTGAAAATAAAAAAAGTTTTTTTTTTTTGAACATTTAGCTACACTTTCCAGCTACTTCTCTACATAGTCGTCGGTCCCGGTCAGACATATATCGTAGCGTTGTACCAACTTTCCAATACCCTCGTCATAGAAAGTAGCCTGTGCTTTCCGTTAATTCTCTACGCCGGTCTACATCTCGTTGTCTGTGTTGTTTTTATAGCCAGGGGTTCATATAAACGGAAATGTAACACAGAGGGAGTCAATTATGGGGTGTATCGTGGCTGATCAAGCACTCTGGGAGTATCTTCATTGCCACTGAAGAGTGCGGCCGAGAATTGTCAAGAAGAAGGAAACGCATGGCAGTTATGTAGGTTGCATGACACAGGCGAAATCTTTCAGCAGGCCGACATACGTGGCGGGAGACACCATTTTCTAGGTATCTTTATATGCTCATTGTGCGCTCAGAACTGAAAAGAGCGACGTAATGGGAGCGACAGGCATACTATAGACACTGCCCCAACACATTTGTGCGAAGCTTTATTGGATTTTCACTGTGGTTTCCATTTCGTGCCCGAGCCGGACATTACTTTCCAAATAGCCCTCGTAAAATGTACGACAGAAACAAAGCTTGGGATTCCAGACTTTCCAGAAAGTTTGTAGAGTGTACTTCACCCTTGAAGCCTTTGTACACATACGAACTGTTGCGGTCTTAGGAAGTTTGACTTACGAAAACAAAATTTTCATGCAGTTTTGAGAGACAGCACATGAAATGGAATATTTTTGGTATAAATCTTTTCCGATAACGTTAAAAATCGCCTTGTACATTCGCAATAGAGTCTACCACAAATTCAATTGCTGTCCCAGGGCATTTAGATTTATAAAGATGTTGGCGTCCTAGTTATATCGGGATAGTACAACGTATATAAAGTTATATGGTAGTTCCTGATTTATGCTGACCGCCAAACAGACGAAAGTACGTAATGTTTCAATTATTATCAGCATGGAGCAAGTGAATTGCAAAATACTATAAAATTATTTTAGTCGCGAACAATGTTACGGTGTTAAGAGACGTAGTATCCTTAAAAAATAAAAGTTCATCGGCTTCGCATCGGAATGTGCGCCCTCCTTATGAAATGGGCAGAGAATACAGTTCACCAGATACCGTCTACGAGTGGACAAGATACCTTCAGTGTAATCACAGAAGCAGCTGTCCGCTCCCCTTTCAAACGTTCTCACACGCCGACTTTAAAACTTTTAGGACGACGTAAAGAATCAATAAATGGGTTATATCTGCGGTATCTAACTAATACTGATGGACAGACGGCCGACATTGCGGAATAAAGTTCCCTTCCCGACAGTACTTACCGCCGTCGTCTGAATGTGCTTGTGATTATACACCGACAAGGCAGGTTGTTCTAGTTATGACTTGTGGTGCGATTAGCAGGTGTTCCTGGAAGATATGCTGGTACATAACGCGACAATCATTGCACAAAGTCGCGCTTGTTTCTCGTATTTAAAGTTTCACTGTACCTTATCTGCCTCGGATTGGGTGAAGCTTTTCTCATGCCGGAGACAGAGGTACATCAGTACCATGTCTCTATCAAAACACTGATATAGTCGTTGAAAAACCAATTTCGCGTACGTGACTTTTCCGGATTTAGGCCACTTGACGTACCTGACTCAGCGCAACTGCTCTTACCGCGGGAATGACGAATTTTCAAATCCTCTCAATGAAAATGAAGGTGATAGAATACCGCGCGAGCCAAACTAGGCAAAGAAACGTTTAATTTCCGCGCAACTGCAGTGCCAGAAGGCAGTGCGAAATGGAGGAGAGGATACTGAAGAGGACTCTCAATTGGTGCAGTGGCTGACAGCTGTCAAATCATTCTAAAAAAAAAAAAAAAAACAAAAAAAAAAATTTCCACTTTCATCCGCCCTACTTTAAAATGGAAACCGATTTTTCTGTCAATGAAGAGGTGGTCATGTGAAAAGCTGTTGATTTCCATCCACGTGACTCTCGTACTTATTTCCAACACAGAGAGAAACGTAACAAGCCATTTAAATATGCTATGGCTGCACGTTCTTTCGCAATTACGCCGCAAATCGACACAATATTGTTTCTTCAACGACTATATGCGTACCAAATACTCATTTTTAAAAACTAGTAAACAGTCGGGATATCTGGAACATAAGAATCAAACGGTTTCAAATCGAGCGCCGAAAAGACCGATTCACACATGCGTAATTGGACGAAAGATTTTTTTTTTTTTTACATTTATTCCAGTTGCAGACCACAATAAGTGTAGGATGCTTTCGTTTATAACTAGAATTAATATAAAAAGAAGGCCTTCCTGCGTCCTGTGTTTTTTTCCGATCATTTCGCATTCGTAATACGTAGGGACTTCGGAAAGTAAGTCACACATGTTATGCTATGCTAAGTCCATTGTGCAGCAACAGTGGCACACAGTCAAAGGTGAGCACATGTTCAGTTTTTTTGGCTCAGCAACTCGTATTGAACGACACAAGACTCGAAATATTTCAACATTTTCTTTTATCTTGTTGACCAATAAATGAAAATCATCGACTGTGATTTCCCATTCAGCAATAAGATTTACGGAGTGCACAAAACAAGGCAAATGCTTGGTTTTCGCTACTAACTTTGCTACATTTGCTTCCATGTTGGCATTATTATCAACAACAGCTGTCATGCGGACAAAACTTTGGGTAAAGAATAAAAATATGATAAACCATTACTAGGATCACTCGATGCTACACCTCGTATAAAGTACTGATCTATCCATCGAAATCTATACGCGGCAAACCACTGTGACGTGCACGGCAGAGTGTACGCCCCAATGTACCAGTTATTAGTCATTTTTTTGCTTTTCATTCACGTTTGGAGCATAGGAAGAAAGATTGTTTAAATGCCCCTGTGTAATTAATCTAGTCTTGGTCCCACAACCCGTACGGGAGCGACATGTAAGGGAGTTGTAGTAAATTCCTAGAGCCATAATTTAAGACCGGTTCTTGAAACTTTGTGAGTAGGCTTGCTCGGTATAGTTAACGTCTATAAGTCTACGTATATGAGCTTTAATTACTTCCGTACGAGTGTCCAGTTATTTGCTGAACTGGTGTGGAGGACAAGTCCAGTCAGAAGCGGAAACCCGGTGATGAGATTGCGCCACCTCGTCCCCTAGTAGACCAGTGGGAGTGTCGTCGCAGTGACTGGCAGCTGCGGCAAGCTGAGGCGTCGCGTTTTGTGAAGCCCTGGCGCGTGGGAAGCTGCCGTCAGGCGCAGCAGAGCGACTGGCGCCCACTGCGGCAGGAAACCCTACTTACAACGACGTCCCAGGAGCTTAGGCGGGCTCCCCAGAGCTCCGCACGGCATTAGCAACGGCAGCTTCTCACAAAGTAATTAGTCATCGCTTTTCCCCGATCGCACTCCACTTGTTTCCAGTGTCTGAAATTATAAAAATTAAGAGTTACACACTCTCGATCCCTGAGGGTAATCAGATACATCAACCAGTCCTTCTTGAATGTCCGTTGTTACTTCACTTGCACTGGAAAGCATTTCTCGCTGTGAAGCGGAGTGTGCAATGTCTGTGTGAGATTTGAAAGTATCAGATCGGGACTCGAACCTGCACATCTTTTTGACTGAATGAATCATTACTCAGCTCATAACTCCACACTAGTCTTCTTCTTTCGTGCCTTATTTCTCATATGTCTTGAGATCGGCCCTCCTGGTATTGTTATGCCATTCATAGTTTCCAGGCCGTTCTTTAGGGTCCTAATCCATGTATTTTGTGGGCATCCGGGGCCTCTCTTTGGTATTTGTAGGTTGAGTACTGGTTTTCTCATGTGGTTAGGTTCACGGCGCATGACCTGTCCGTACCAGCATAGACGATTCTCCTGAAGCTTTTCCGATATGTTTTCTAACTTAAATGAATCTCGTATGTAGTCGTTTCTTACTTTAACTTTTAGGGTCACTCCTTCAGTCTGTTCAAATGGTTCAAATGACTCTAAGCACTATGGAACTTAACATCTGAGGTCATCAGTCCCGTAGACTTAGAACTACTTAAACCTAACCTAAGGACATCACACACATCCATGCCCGAGGCAGGATTCGAGCCTGCGACCGTAGCAGCAGCGCGGTTTCGGACTGAGGCGCCTAGAACCACTCGGCCACAGTGGCGGGCTCCTTGTCTCTGTAATCTGGAGTTTCATTTCCTCTGATTTGCGCATGGCCCAACATTCTGATCCATACATTACAGCTGGCCTGATCGCTTGTTTACATGTATTCCCTTTGACTTCGACAGGCAGTTTCGCATCGCAGAAGACTCCTTTAGTGACTTCTATTTCAACAGGCCTGTTTTTATACGGTTTTCAGTATCTTTACCCATGGAGGTTATCACTGATCCAAGGTACTCCATACTCCAGAGGAACTGAAATGCCATCGATTCTAACCTTTCTGAGGTGGAGTTTTCGAATACCACATCGAAAAACATTACCCGTTTCACGCTGCGAGTCGGCCCATGACAGCAGCACTCGAGAGAGAGAATAACAGTTGTTCGTTGCTCTCGTAAAACTTCTGAAGTGTATGTGCTTGTTTACTGCCGCTTCTTCCTACGGGAAACTACCGTACGGCATCATAAGTAAGCGTATATTCCGGTAGTTTTTCTAGCAGCCTTGGTCAGTTAAGATCGCAACCGCATTATCTCTACGTTACATGCGTTGGATATCTTTCGGGCGTTATTCCATTTCAATCCCTTTGTTTGCGTATGTGATCAATGTCTTACTAGATACCCCTAGAAACCGGAAGCGATGAGCCGTCTAGAAACTGAGCAAGGATATATAAAGACCCACATAACCTATGGAACATTTTTGTTCTGCATAGTTACCCTCCTCTCTCTTATTTAAAAAAAACTATTTCCAGTAAAATTGAAATTGTCAGTGTTTAATTCAGGTTTATTGTTGGTTTGTAATACGAAAGACAGGAATTTTGTAGTAAAAATTTAAAAAATTCAGGTTTATAATATACTGCTATAAAACTCAATTTCCTACAAACATGGCTTCAGTACTTCGTCAAGCTCATTTATGTTTGTACATGGCCGGCCGAAGTGGCCGTGCGTTTCTAGGCGCTGCAGTCTGGAGCCGCGGGACCGCTACGGGCGCAGGTTCGAATCCTGCCTCGGGCATGGATGTGTGTGTTGTCCTTAGGTTAGTCCCATAGTGCTCAGAGCCATTTGAACCATTTTTTGTTTGTACATGTAAACTCCACTTGCGTCAAAAGTAATTGTTTTGGTTACATAAAAGCGCAGAAGTTTCGCTGTCAACTAATTTTTATTGCTTATAATGTACAATTCATATTTTGTAAGCATATAAAATACACGATAGACTAGCCCTGAATGACGTGCGGTTCTAATTATGTGGAAAACAAACAAAAAAGAGAGAGACACCGTCGGTTACCAGTTCCTCTGACGGGCACATTTATGTTACTTTTACTACCAATCCGATCAATATTTTCAATTTACTACGTAATTTACGTAGTGTACCAAAACTACCGAAACGTAGTTTTGGTAGAAGCGCACCTCTAGGCAACGGCGTTCACTTGCCATACAAAAGGAACATTTCATTGAAAGATATATTTAAGAAATAATGGAAAATGTGTACTTTGTACTTGCATTAACATAATCCTACATAATTTCGATAAAAGTTGTTCCATTAATTTCCAAAAATGAATATGGAAATATGAGGATAAAATACAAGTATTATGATAATTAGTTCCGATGAAAATAATCAAGTTGTTTGACTCTAGAGTTAAATTCTATTAAATACTTTAACATCTGTTGCAACAGAAAACGTACGCCTACTTTTCCCACACATAACTGTAGCAAGTGAGAACCGGATACGTTAAGATTAGAGTCGACTGCGTGGCCGAAGCGAAAGGCGGCCACTGCGGCCTGCTAGGCTGTACTTATAAAATATATCAGTTCTCGAGAACAGAGTATCCGATTCCCGAAATTTTTATTCTGTACGTCATTACTTTATACTGCTAGTACCTTCTCCCCTACTCACCAAACCCTTCGAAATTTCTCGTCCATATTTCAACGTGCTAGCATCCCTGGGGAAAACGGGATTCATGGAGAATGGCTTAGCCTGAATCTTTCGTTTGCGCTGTCTCTTCTAGACTGCATCCTTCGCTCTACAGCGGACACGCGGTGCTGTTTGTCTGTTAGGAAGTTTCACAGTAGCGAGCGAGCGGTCTGCAGCAGATATTCATCTGCTTCATAGAATTAAAAACTCGGTGACCTACGGGGCTTCTAAAACGACCCTGCGTCTTACGAGTATTGCTCGATGTCGGTACTAAACCTCAGTCTACCAGTATCTTTATTCAGACAGGCTTCCTGCGCAGTAACCGAGATGAACAACAACTTTACTGAACCTCACTGGCCATTGAAATCATGTGCCACTACCGACGACTGAAAGCTAAAATATATACTGGTTTTACCAAATCGCGTGAGGTAAATGCTGGGATGCTTGTTTCCTTGTCTAGTCGAGTTCTCGCTTTGTATGTAATAACCTCGAGAAGATAAAGTTTGCAGCCTTCCTCTCTCTGTCTGTGCCAATATGTGTAACGCCGTGCCTTCCTCGTCTCGGCTCGCATCCTTCCTGCTTCTGTGCCTCATCGCCACAGACAGCCGCTGCCTTCTGCTTCATGTAAGCACGAAAGCTCCAAGGACGCCGCAGACCTCCCCATTCTTTTTTCCTTTCCCTTTTTGCCCCCTTTCCCCCTCTGCGCCCGCCTCTCCGGCGCAACGTCAGCGGTTATGTTCTTTATTTGGTTGTTGTCAGTTCGAAGGAAGCGCCTAGTTCGAAGAACTGGATGGCGGTACAAGATGTAAGATCGCCGCCCGACCCTTACTTCACTCTGTTCTGTTTCTTAGGATACTCTACTTGTGAGCAAATAGTCCTGGGTCAGATTCCACTTTGGTCAGTATGTCTTCATGGAAAGAGGTACGCTAGAATTGTTTTGTTCGCCTCGGGCAATGACTGATTTACGAGAACCATAATAAGCCGCACGATGCTCCAGATTGCACGTTAAATTGTAGATACCCCTAAGTCTATTTATAGCTGGAAAGAACGCACATACTTACACTAGGGCGAAGCCGAGAAAAGCACTGTGGGTGTTCAAAGTTCATATGAATCTTCAGACTGATAACACTCGTTATTTACATCGGAAATCAATTGCGCTGTCTTCCAGAATAGCGATAGACTGATTGTCCAGAATAACACATGTCGTTCCTTTGCTGTTTCCTATAGTCTGCTACTACAAGAAATGGTATACGTCGTAGCGTCACCGTCTGCTGTTGGTTTCAAATAGGAGTTCCACCCTGATGGTACGTTAACACAACTTTGTTGGGTAGTCTATTATTTTAGAAAATTCAGCGAAAGTTTCAATGAAAAGAAAAAAACTGTCGTCAAGATTGTTCTGAACAGCACACTGCTTTAGTAGCCATAGTCTGGTTAGAGGTGGTATGCCGTTACATTGCTCCGACCTTGGATCTGACTTATTCAGTGAGTTACATGGGGAGCGAGAGTTTAGCGTGGACTACGAGCCACGGTACAAGTCGGCATTTTTTAACAAACAATGCCAGAGGTGACAGAAGTGAAAAGTCACAGGTAAAAATCGTAGAACTGACCGCAATATTATGTTGACATATAATTTTTCACTTTTTTATACAAATGAGAGGGAGAATCACAGACATGCCCTCAGGTTCCTAGGTCCCTATCACCATTCCTGACACGTTAAAATGAGTTTGGAATAGAGACAGTAAATAACACGTCCCAAATCGCTTGAGGGGTTTCGATTTTGGTTGTAAAGTTCACGAGGACTATCCCCTCAAGTTTCTTTATCTGTGTATTCTCTTGCCCTGATCTCTGACGCAAATGGGTGAAAATATGATTACAGGAACCACTTTCGGACTCAAACGACGCCTACTGAACTGGCACTTGGTCGTACAATTACACTATTTTGTGTGCCTGTCCCTCTGCCAAGCCGGCCGGTGTGGCCGTGCGGTTCTAGGCGCTTCAGTCTGGAACTGCGTGACCGCTACATTCGCAGGTTCGAATCCTGCCTCGGGCATGGATGTGTGTGTTGTCCTTAGGGTAGTTAAGTTTAAGTAGTTCTAAGTTCTAGAGGGCTTATGACCACAGATGTTAAGTCCCATTGTGCTCAGAGCCACTCAAAAAGGGAAGAAAACGGTAACTGAAAATAGCGAGTACGGTTCCCGCAGCAAGCATCTGTGTGTCTCTTATAACTTGTTGTCATCTATGGTCTTGCAGCTGCGATATTAAGATAAACAAGCTTTGATGGAAGCGTAATTGTTTGTTTTCACCTTAAACATCGGAACGTTGCCAAATGTCACGGTTTTCTCGGTTTTATTTGTGGCTTCAGTCTGGTATCGCATAGCGCAAGTTCATTTCGCGCCGGACAAATCTGGTCGCACGCCCACAGCAAGACGACATTGAGGTAAAGCGAACCGGGCGCCACGCTCTCTTGCGATTTCCTGGCAAAACACCACGTGTTGAGGCACAGCCGATAAAATCAAACTAATGAAAGTAAACTGCCTTTAAATTACTTTAATAAAATAGTCGCATGTGCACCTGAACATAAGTGTCGTTTAAATGGTGTATGAGAACTGTGATTGTTGAACTTAGTGTGGCAGGGATGTACACAATTTCTACGAAACTAATTAGCCTTACAATCGACTGTAATAGACCTTCAACCAAAATTATGACTCGCCTTTCAGATGGTTGAACAGAAACGTCGTTTTAAATGTGTAAGTAACCTTGCACAAACTTTCTACATGGTGATTCTGGACGTTTAGATTCGATCTAGTTTTCTCGGTGTTCCCTGATCTCTAAGTTGCTCTCCCATCAGTCAGAAGAGCCCTTTATGATTCGTGCCCGCTAATTTGTATGCGTTCGATGTTCTATGTTAACCCTACCATGGCTCACATACGCTTGAGCAGTATTGAAGTATGTGACGTAAAAGTGTTTTGGATGCAATCTCCTGTTTCGATTGTATCCAACCAATAAATGAAGCCCTGTCTTTTGCTTTACGTGCAACGCAGATTATGTGGTCCTTCATCTCAGGTATTGGTGGAAACAGATAACAAATACATTTCATACCCACTCGTCGAGATAATCCTAGGATTTTAATGTGCCACTTCTTTCATCCTTGGCAGTATTTGCTCGATGCTGAGGTACACCGTGGTACAGGTCCACGATAAATTGTTGGTCCCTCTATAACTGCACGGATAAGTCAGTTCAATGGTCGTACGAAGGCAACGGCATACGAATTCGACCACAAATAGTACCGTGCTTGGTGAAGCAGTGTGGTGTTCAGACCAGGCTTCGTATTGACGACAGCTTTACCTTTTACGCCAGCATAACGCAAACTCTGTACGCCACCACAATAGTGCTTGCCGAATATAACACGAGGCGCTGTGTCGGAAGTGACGGATAGTGGCATCGGTACTGCGCAACCGGGGCAGCCACAAACCAACCACCTGTGTTTGCCCAGCTGTGCCTGGGCGCCCGCAGTCCGCTTTTTGCCGTTTCGCCTTACTTCCCAGCAGGCGAGGGAGCTTGCGTCAACCTCTGCCGCCTTCTCAGGCTCGTTCTCACAACTGTGACTCACGGGCTGACTTGTTCAACAAATTATCTAAGCGCGCGCCGGAAGAGGTTCGCCGGCGCCCGTCGCACTGTTGCTACTGTCTATCGCCTGCTCAGCTTTACCAGCGCCGTGATACGTCAGAGCTGATCTTCCCTCCCGATCTGACATCCGGCGGAGTTCCAACAGTTCAGAAGCCGCCAGTTACAACCCTGCCATCGGACACATTTGCTACATATGTCGAGAAAGTCGTCCCCTTCCAGGTATTCAAATTTGGAATTACTTCTGCCCCACTCGTAGCTCGCTGGGATTTAGCTGAATAAAAATTGTTCTCTACAGAGAACCGGATCTCAGATCACCGTAACTGTTCAGCCAATAAGTGAAAGGAAAAAATGCCGTAGACTCATTGTTTGTACTTCTCGAATTTAGTGCTCTAGTAGTGAGAGAAAAACATAGCTTTTTTTATTCGCCTCCGGCTTTCTAGTTCCACAGCGTCAACATTGAAAATTGAAAAACCGAAAAATGTTCTGGAGACAAAGCTGATCTTTGTATCCAATAGTCATGAGTGTTCGTAGGACTACCTGAAATATAATGGGCAGTCAAATGGAAACGAGACAGGTGGAAAAGAGTAGGTAAATTGATAATTATTTCAAAAGTAATCACCATAATTTTAAATACATTTATCCCATTGTGAGACGAGATTGTCAATGTCTTCATGGCAAAATGTTTGTGGTTGCCTATGGTATCATGCATCTCTTCATCCGTAGCAAATCGACAGCCATGAATGTCTTTCTTCAGGGCTCCAAAAATGTGGAACTCGGTTGGGAAGAGATTGGGACTGTATGGATGTTGTGTAAGGGCTTCCGAGCGAAACTTCTGCAGACTTCTGCGCTGCAGTCATGGACTGTGCGGCTGGTCCCGGCGGAGGTTCGAGTCCTCCCTCGTGCATGGGTGTGTGTGTTTGTCCTTAGGATAATTTAGGTTAAGTAGTGTGTAAGCTTAGGGACTGATGACCTTGGCAGTTGAGTCCCATAAGATTTCACACACATTTGAACATTTTTTTACCGCCTTCTTGAAATAAACTAGGCAATATGTTGGCGGGCCCACATCCTCTATACAGTCCCGACCTCTCCCCAGGCGATTTCCCCTTTTTTGGAGCCCTGAAGAAAGACATCAGTCGATGTGCTTGGGACGAAGATGTGCACGGCTGGGTACACTCATGGATACGTAGGAAACCGCAAACTTTTTTCCACTTAGGTTTTGACTGTCTTGTCCCACCGCTGGGCAACTGTATTAACAGATATGGCCATTACCTGTGAAATAATAAAAAGTTTAGTTTTTTTTTCCACCCGTCTCGTTTTCACTTGACTGCCCCTGATATAAAGATAAGGTTCCGCTTTTGCGTAATGCGTTAAAGGCCGTATTTCTGCCGTCATTATGACTGGCGAACCATTGTACAGCGCAGTATTTGTTTCATTTATTATGGATCTTGCTTGAATTTAAAAAAGGGATGGGGAAAGTTGGTGTCAGCACATAGCGTGGAGTTTTAAGGAAAGCCAGCATGGCTTAACGTCCCTGTATGACGGATCATGTTGTGTTAGTTAAAGAGCCAACACCGTGTTACGAGTGGAGGCCGAAATGCACGCGTTTTAGCTCACGCAGGCTGGCGTGAGGAGGGAAGAAGTATACTGACGTGAGATCTGGAACATGACAAGGAATTGGAATTCAGAAAGCGGACGTAATTAGTTTGATACTTAACTTTAATCCATTAATGATGAACGTCGCTCTTGACGGTACATGCTTCACAATATTATCTGTTCAAAATAGTAACTGATTATGGCGCCTTGATGGGTCGTAGCAAATGACGTAGCTGAAGGCTATGCTAAACTGTCGTGTCGGCAAATGAGAGCGTCTGTAGACAGTGAACCATCGTTAGCAAAGTCGGCTGTACAACTGGGGCGAGTGCTAGGGAGTCTCTCTAGACTAGAACTGCCGTGTGGCGGTGCTCGGTCTGCAATCACTGATAGTGGTGACACGCGGGTCCGACGTATACTAACGGACCGCGGCCGATTTAAAGGCTACCACCCAGCAAGTGTGGTGTCTGGCGGTGACACCACAGATCACAACCGAGTTGCGAAGCTGCTACCTCTGGCGCAGAAGGTGGCGCCCTCTGAATACGTTACTTTTCCGTAGTTGTGTTTGACGCACTCTAGACTGAAGCAGTGAACATACGCTCTGTAGTATCAGCGTCATCCGTAGTGAAAAGGCTAGGGTTCGGCAGCAGATGAGAAACAACTCGGTATCCGCTGCTAGGACAGTCCTGCCAGGAAGCCGCAGACAGACGTGTCGGTGCGGCGCGGCGCGGCGCGCACAGCTGGTGGCCGGCCGCTCAGACGGACCGGCAGACGCGGCCCGCTCTCGTCTGCTGGCACAGGCCCCGGCGCCAGCCGCGCGCCGTGCCAAGAGGCGGCGCCTCGCCCTGCCTTCGCGTCGCTACTCCAGACGGCACCTGTCTCCCACGTATCGCCTCCACTCGCCATCCTGCCCGTCGCTGCTCAGCATGAGGATCGACGTACGTCGAGTTCCCAGTTACTAAGCCTTCGCATAAAACGTGTTAACTGCCTATCGAGGCTAAACAGCAGTGTTCGCCGCCCCTCCTCCTCCGCCCCCAATGGCAGCTAACTCTAAATATAGGTAAATGTAAATTAATACAGATGAATAGGAAAAAGAATCCCGTAATGTTTGAACGCTCCATTAATAGTGTAGCGCTTGACACAGTCACGTCGATTAAATATTTGGGCGTAACATTGCAGAGCGATATGAAGTGGGACAAGCATGTAATGCGAGTTGTGGGGAAAGCGGATAGTCGTCTTCGGTTCATTGGTAGAATTTTGGGAAGATGTGGTTCATCTGTAAAGGAGAAAACACTAATACGACCTATTCTTGAGTACTGCTCAAACGTTTGGGATCCCTAATCAGGTCGGATTGAGGGAAGGCATAGAAGCAATTCAGAGGCGAGCTGCTAGATTTGTTACTGGTAGGTTTGATCATCACGCGAGTGTTACGGAAATGCTTCAGGAACTCGGGTAGGAGTCTCTGGAGGAAAGGAGGCGTTCTTTTCGTGAATCGCCAACTTATATTTCGCGGAAACATCACAAAGATAAGATAACAGAGATTAGGGCTCGTACAGAAGCATATAGACAGTCATTTTTCCCTCGTTCTGTTTGAGAGTGGAACAGGGAGAGAGGATGCTAGTTGTGGAAAGAGGTACCCTCCACCACGCACCGTATGGTGGATTGCGGAGTATGTATGTAGATGTAGAGTGCTTAACCTGGGAAGATTTCATCTAAATGTAGACCTGTGCTCCGCAAGTTATAATATGGTGTGTGGCAGTAGCAGACGGGCCAACTTTCAAAAGTGAAAAATCAGGAGAATTTTGGCGCTGTACTATTGTGAATTACAACACGTCCCTGACAAAGTTGCAATAATTCAGTACCTGTACCTGGCACACCCGTATTGTTTCTCAATTTCAGAATCGGGAAACATTTTGCGAAGCAAAGGCCCAGCGCGGTCGGCACAGTTTATAGTCAAGTTATGCTCTACAATAAATGAGGTAAATAAAGCCTCGGCATTCGCCACAGAATCTACATTCTGGGGTTTACACGAGAAGTTAAGTTTCTGGTTCCTTTCTACACAATGGACACTCTCCTTGTGTTTTTTAGTTTGCACATGTTTAAGAATGCCGCATTTCCCGCCATGACCCACTGAAAAGTGACAACGGAAAATTGTACTGAAATGCAGGAGGATCTACAGCGAATTGACGCATGGTGCTGGGAATGGCAATTAAATCTCAATGTAGACAAGTGTAATGTGCTGCGAATACATAGAAAGAAAGATCCCTTATCATTTAGCTACAATACAGCAGGTCAGCAACTGGAAGCAGTTAATTCCATAAATTATTTGGGAGTAGGCATTAGCAGTGATTTAAAATGGCATGATCATATAAAGTTGTCGTCGGTAAAGCAGATGCCAGACTGAGATTCATTGGAAGAATCCTACGGAAATGCAATCCGAAAACAAAGGAAGTATGTTACAGTAGGCTTGTTCGCCCACTGCTTGAATACTGCTCACCAGAGTGCGATCCGTACCAGATAGGGTTGATAGAAGAGATAGAGAAGATCCAACGGAGAGCAGCGCTCTTCGTTAGAGGATCATTTAGTAATCGCGAAAGCGTTACGGAGATGACAGATAAACTCCAGTGGAAGACTCTGCAGGAGAGACACTCAGTAGCTCGGTACTGGCTTTTGTTGAAGTTTCGAGAACATACCTTCACTGAGAAGTCAAGCAGTATATTGCTCCCTCCTACGTATATCTCGCGAAGAGACCATGAGGATAAAATCAGAGAGATTAGAGCCCACACAGAGGCATACAGACAATGCTTTTTTCCACGAACAATACGAGACTGGAATAGAAGGGAGAACCGATAGAGGTACACAAGGTACCCTCCGCCACACACCGTCAGGTGGCTTGCGGAGTATGTATCTAGATGTATGTAGATGTAGATCTACATACACTACAAAATGCGTAAGTTTGTCCCTTCCTCGATTCACTTAAACATGGAAACGCTTCCTTATATACGTTTCTGAACACTGCATCGTATTTCTTCGCCATCCTGCACAAAAAATAATCAACACCTCCATGATACGCAGCCAACAACTACTACAGAGTATACAAATCACGCAGCAGAACCGAGAACACAATGGTCCTACGTTCTAGACAATGGTCATGTAGCAATGATGCCAACCCTTTATTGCACTTCAAATTCCCCTAAATAATTTGTCACACTATCGGGTAAGCGAGCGGGGGGTGTGGCGGTAAAAGGGAGTCAACAATGAAATTGCCGAGTGGAGAGGTGGGGAGGAGAGGGTAGTAACCCTAAATATTTTTCCCCCCTGAAACATTTATCCTTCTGATTTCCCCCAGGCAGCTTAATTCCCCTAAATTTAGGAGGAAATCCCCCAACTTGGCAACACTTCCTTTTCTTGGAACGACTATCGACTACTCCTTGTCCACAATAAATTTACGATTGCACGATGCTACCAGAAGTGGAGGAAATTGGCACTGGTTGAAAGATATTCATTTGTCTCCGAACGCTGCCAACGATAAGTTCCTTACTTCCTTGTAGATACGAAGCGCGAACTACGCCTACTGCCGCTCCCGACAGCCACCGCACGAATCTTCCAAGTTAACATAGACAAGTAGCAGCCATAAACTGTCATCCACCAATATATCGAAGGGGCAGGATTTTCATATAGTAAGGAAAGTTCTGAAACAGCTCTGAAAATCGGGAGATCGGTCTTCATGGTCGGGAGATCGGGAGGAAGAAGGAAAAATCGGGAGTCTCCTGCTTAAATCAGGAGAGTTGGCATGTCTGCAGTAGGTATGTAGTGCGCCAGTGTAATAGTGTCGCGGTCATTACGAGAGATGTAAATTGTAGGAAGTTGGTTTGTAGGCCTGTATTTGAGCGTGCCCGTTCGGAATTGCGATGCACATAATCTTTTAACGTGCCCCACTTCACTGAACATTTGAGACATGCATACGTTGACGATACACCGTCCGAACAGGTCTCGAAAGGCCCAGCTGTACCGACCGACCGCCCGTGTCATTCTCAGCCGATAGGCGTCAATGGATATGGATATGGAGGAGCTTGTGGTCAGCACACCGCTCGCTGGTTTTCGTGAACAGGGTCACTACTTCTCAGTCAAGTAGCTCCTCAATTGGCCTCACAAGGGCTGAGTGCGCGCCGCTTGCCAACAGCGGTCGGCAGACCCTGACAGTCGCCCATTCAAGCCTGACTGCGCTAAATTTCGGTGATCTGGCGGGAACCGGTGTTACCACTGCGACAAGGTTGTTGGCACAGACTATACGATCATAAACGAATCGCTCAGCTCATCTAAGCAGTTTCTCTCCGTCTCTGTCGTTAGTCCAGTTTCTTAAGGGTCGCACCAGACGGCGCACAATAGGACACACGACCTTATCACCAAAGTGTTTCGTAACAGACCTCTTCCGTAAATGAATCAGACATCCTTAGGATTGTTCCCACAAGACAGACTGGCATCCGTCCTCCCTCACCTTAAACCGCTCTGGACAGGAACGTGAAGGTGGCGACTGCTTCAATGAGAATTTCCGGCGGTAGGCTAGGTATGAGACGTGGCCTGATTGGTTAGCCGTGTAACGTAAACCCATTCAGCTTCATTCTTCCCTCCTTCGACGCGCTAGGTAAGACACAGGACTCGCGTTGAGCAGGAGAGAGGTTCAAAACCCCACCAATCTTTACATGTTCAGATTTTCCATAGTTTCCACAAATCGATTAAGGAGAATGCCTGTTTGATTCCTCTCAAAATGCAAAAGTACGCGGCGATTTCTTTATTTGTCTGAGTTTTTCTCCGTGTCTGATGAATCGTTGTCGCCAAGATGTTAAAACCCAACCATCTTTCTTTCCTCTTCCGACATTTCTACTCGAGAAAACATACGGAGTGCACAAATTATCCATGTTAATAACGAAATTGGCGAGCCTTTGACTCCCCAGTAATCTGTATTTTGCCAGTAGTTCACACTACAAGCGATGCAGCAAACTGTTAGGTAGCGCAAGCTAGAAAAAATAAAGGAAAGTCTGGCGAGCCCTCGATCGATGCAAACCTACCGCAGTGTTTGCCTAAATAGTGGTAGTAACTAGTAGATGGGTTTTGCCATTATGACCTCGGAGCTATTAAGAAGTGTAGAGTGTAAATGTCTAACCTGTGTGTAGATATGAAGAATGTTGTTGCTGTGTCGCGCTCTGCTGTAATGGAGGAATGCAAACATGAAGTAGAGGTCAAATAGGCGGCGCCAACATATAACCAGTATTTCCAAAATAGCACGAAGACAGCGTCGCTAAACACAACCATCCCGGCCAACTTAATTTAATCAACTGCGCCAAAGGTGCCACTCCACGAGTCACTGCGAAATTTGCAATCTGACTCACGAAGCTGTCGGGCTGTGGTTCGTCAGCTCCTGCATCTGCATCCCAAAATGTCTTTTTCAGGAAAATTTCACATACTGTCAATTGGAGAAAGCCTACTACAATTGAATGTTAACGTTATTTTTTAACGCAGCATAGTATTCTTTCTTACACTGACCACCCGTTTCTTTTGTTAATGAACATCCTGAGATCCACCTGAGATCCATCGTGGTGGTTGAGCAACCGGTCGGTCTCATGTGCCCCTGTAAGTCACTAATGTGCATGTCTATGAGTACATAAAAAAGATTGGTTGCTCTGGAATTTCGATGAATTTAAATACGTTCAGTGAAGAACGGAACAGATGGCGAATGTGTATTTAAAGAAAAAATTTAAAAAGACTGTGAAGGTGTCGAATGGTGACCTCCGTATCAACATCTCCGTAACAACTAGCATTAGTGGTTCGACTATGGCGGTGAGTGTGTTTATGCGTAGCTCCAAGAATTAAATCGCTCTGTGCAGAGGTTAACCTAGCTATCTACTAACTCACAGAATTCGGTTTAGTTGTAGGACTCTCCGGGAATAATGTTTCAGTAGGATTTCGGTAGCCGAAGTACTGCGATCTTTCTTTCTCAGACCAAGCCGTGCCACCACGAATTTAAAATAGTCGAGTGCTTAAACGTACCAGGCCGAATGCCTCGCATTGCTTTCGGTGTTGCACAGTAGAAGAGATACCATTCTTTTCGCAGAATTGCGCCCCCCCCCCCCTTCTCTCTCTATCTCTCTGTCTCTCTCTCCCTCTCTTACACGCGCACACACACACACACACACACACACACACACACACATACAGACACACACTGACCCACCCACACATTTTTTATGACTCAGTTTGACGGACACGTTTCTCTGCGCAGAATTCATCCCTTATGTCTTTACAGCAATGATTATAGCAGCAGTCGAGCACCAAAACGAAGTATTAGCAATAACGTCATAGTTTACTCATATATTTTACCTCGTTGACGGGGCTTTAAACCCTAATCTTCCTCCCTTCGGCTACAGAGGTCAATAGAAAAAAGGAGTATGACAGAGTAATTCAGGCAGAATGAGTATTCTCTTAAAGGCGTGAAGGCCGGCATATTCGAACAAGAACACTGCACTGGATCCTCTACAAGCGGGAATAAGCAACCGAAGTCGTGCTTTCGGCGGTCTCTGCCACTCACCGCGGCTCCCCTCGCGATGGGCCGATGAGTTGGTTAAGAAGGCAGGAGATAGGAGACAATCCCACAGCAGGGGAGGGTCAATATTGTGTGTGTGTGTGTGTGTGTGTGTGTGTGTGTGTGTGTGTGTTCGCGTCATTCAGCGGCGAGGGGGCGGCGAGACCCGCGGCGTTGCCAGCCGGCCTGCCGGCCGCCGTCTAGGCTGACAACCTGTAACGACCGCTCCCACAGGAAACGGGACTACTGTGCTCACAAAACACCGCCGCCATGGTCGCTCAAGTGTGTCGCGCCCCTAAACCTAACCGCTAATTACTTTTATGGCACGCCGATGACGAGTGACGCCGTGAACAGAGAAACGGGATGCGCCGTGTCAGGAGGGCAACTTATCGTCCCAGCCTGAGCGAATGAAATCGTGACAAAACTGGCACAAACAGAAATCAGTTTCCTGAACACCGAGGGAACACTCATCGCTTACGAATTACAAAGCACTTCTTCTGAAATTCTTTGTTCTTTGGAAGGGTGTTGTACCGCATTGCTATATGATCCTGACGTAATTTAGCTTTTTAAACGCCTGTATAGCTTTATCCAGCCGCCTGAAGTTCGTGTTTAGACATACTCAGATTATTTAACCATGTTATGGAGAATCTGTCTTGTGGAGTAGGTTGCATTTTTTTCACACTGATTTCACACAGAATTCTCCTACAAGACTTGACATTTTTTTAGCCCGATTTCTAAGGAATATTCTAATTTTCAACCAGAAATTGGAAATATTAAGCTTCCTCCTGCTGCTTTGCTTCGTTTTTATCGCTTTGGATCTAGATACGTACACAGGGCGAACATTAATAAAACCGAAAGACAGCAGGCACGGATTCCTGAGTGGAATTGGAGTAAAAAATGATGTTCATAGGACATTATTCCCTCCATTTCCAATCAGGAATCCGTCCCTGTAGTTGGTCGGTTTTATTAATGTTCACCCTGTATACTCTGCAAGCCGCTACACAGTGCACAGCGGAGGGTGCATCGTGCCAATATTATCGATTCAGCGTATTTAGCGGAGGAAAATTACAGTCTCTTTGCCTCAATACGTGCCCTAATCTGTCTTATTCTCGGAATCCCTAAGCGAGATACAGGGCAGTAGCACAATGGTAGCACAGTTTTCTTCGAATACAGATTCTCTAAATTTACCCAACAGCGTTTCGCGAGAACTACGTCATTTCATTCCCATGGTCCCTTTTAAATTCCCCAAGCATTTGTAAAAAAATGGTTCAAATGGCTCTAAGCACTATGGGACATAACATCTGAGGTCATCAGTCCCCTAGACTTAGAACTAATTAAACCTAACTAACCTAAGGACATCACACACATCCATGTCCGAGGGAGGATTCGAACCCGCGACCGTAGCGGTCGCTCGGTTCCAGACTGTAGCGCCTAGAACCGCATGGCCACTCCGGTCGGCAAGCATTTGTATTACACAATCATATAGCCTACATCGACCTTTTATGATCTACTGCAAACTTCGTACTAATAACTTCGATAGTAGAATGAACCACAGAAATTCTTAAAATTTCGTTTCGTACTATCCTCCATCAACTGTGGTGTAACCAAAGTATTACTGTTAGGCACCCACTTAACTGCTCGCCATGCCCTGAGTTCTCATTCGGATAATAAATTGAAAACTCTTTGTAGGACCTCGTTAATTTTTCAAATGGTTCTCATGCGAGCTCGAATCTGTTTCTCTACAGCTAAAATAAATCATCTGCGATATCATCTGCGAATCCACCATGGCCAGAAAATTTGTAGCAGATCTATGACTGGATATGATTATAAGCATTTAACATGGGTGGAAACTTCAAGCCTGCTGCAAATCGCCCACTTTCGGAGGTGGAGAAAGTTGTCTGAAAACAGGCGGAACATCATAGACAGGACAGATACATTGTGAAAGTAGTAACACATTTAGTTTTTATTTTTAAAGGAAGTTTAAAAAGAGCTATTTATCAATCTTGTTACTCGGTGGGTATTGGCGTTTGAAACTGCTTCTGTGACCAGCAGTTAGAACACAACATAAGTATAATAGGATAACTGCGAGACACGAAAATGTTCAACGGCAAGTGAATCTACTTGTAATGACTGAAAATTTCGGGAGTGTTTTCTTGGAGAATTGTTAGTGGATCGTGATTGTGGAGCCAACTGCAGAATTCGAATGTATATTGAAAGTTGTAAACATGATATTTCTTACCTCCGTTCAAGGAAAAAACTATATTAAAAGAACGTGGAGTTTAGAGATGAAAGTTTTATCAAAAGTTACGAGAGACGGTAACCCAGGCAGAATGTGATAGTTAATATTTAATTACAGCGGTTTGTGGACAACGAAACAGAGGGAAGGGCGCGTAGGGCAAACGAGCAGAATGTAGAGGGTAGATGTCACTGATCTTATGACATACAGAGCAGACAGCAATTCAAGATCCAGTAGTAGTAACTCGTTTTTGTGTAGCGGTGTGAAGATGCAGCGGGTCGCTCAGATTCTGGGAAATGGATGCCCTGTCCTTGGTCGAGGGCACGGAAAGAATACCGTGTGAGGCTTAAGCGAGGACAGCTTGAGTGGGACACGAAGCAGAGTGGAGCGCGTGCTGCAAGCTGCTGTTGACGGCGCGCCCTCCGGGCTGGGGAGCGTCCTCTGGAGCAGCGGCAGTGGCGCGTGTAGAGACGACACTAGACGGCCTATCAGGTTACCGGATGCTTGTTTTCAGGTCGCGCGTTCTTAGTCCACACTGCTTGTTGCGTAACAGTGACACGGCCCAGGGACATTACTCGTCGGCTCACATAGCTTTCCTTCGAGAAGTGTTTCAAATTCTCTTAGTCTTTGCCACTCTGGAAACGATAACCCGTATTGTGACTTCATCGAAGCATGTGTCATTTACTGCATGAGGAGTGAATCTGTCTAGGTAGGTCTGTCTCGTCGAGGTACCACGTTGTGGTGACGATATTTTCTTTTTTCGTAGCCCTCAAAGAAAGCAGTTGTCACATCTGTTCAGCGTATTTCTTTCGCGTAAAAGGTGTACTGGTTTGTCTCTGTGGAGAAAAGGATAATGTGTAAAACACTTCCACTGCTACCGTTCTTCGTCGGCCCTCTTAGCAATAATAAGGGCGATAGTAAATGCAGGATAATTCCAGAGTAAACGGCATGAGTACATCAGGTGTGTATCGAGCGCAGTTTAGCCACGCCGGGTTGTAATGAATGTTGTCAGACTATCTGTTTATCAGAGAATTCTTATTATAATCTGCACACGTGATTACGAAATAAAAAACTGTGTAAATGTCGCCATGTAAGGGCAGGCTTAGTGTAGCTTGGAAGCTCACTTAAGGGAAAATAAATATTTCAAAAGAATGAATAGTGACTCTTTGTTATGCAACAATCGTATGTTTATACCACAGCAGTGGTGCTCAACGACGCTCAGAATGGATACGATGAAATCGAGGCCATAGTTCCTCTTCAGACGAATGTCTATCCTCACTTTTCATCCAAGTATCTATAAAGGCGAATACTGTATCCTTCTCGTAATAGCGTTCACTGCCAGAAATTCATATTTTCTTAATCTCAAAAATGCCTTTTCTAAATAAGCAATTTTTATCATCAGCAAAAGACGCAACATAACCTACAGTGCCCTTCGTCTGCTGCTGTGACGTCTGTACAACTCTTTGCCAACACCAGTTATGTAAATAAGCAATTCTCCACCTGAACACGATGACGTGAACCACCGAAGCGCGTAGTGAGAAAATAAACAAGTGACTGACGTAGAAAATGTTTTATTTGCATTGTGCCAGTATCCTCCAAATGGATCTAACGACGCTCTCGAAATTCAAAACAAATTCATTTTAAAAACAGGTAATAGCAAGAAGAACTACCTCGTCATTCCCATTATTATTGTTGTAGGCCTACATCACGTTTTTGGTAAACGAATAACAGATTGGTGATAATGTTGATTTCATCACAGACGGCGTCAAAATTATTAATCCATTTTAATGGTATTAGAGCACTGTGGCTATGAATGACATTATTAATATGAAGTACAGCAACCAGCCAGCTATTTTTAACTTGACAGCAAGATGTGTTCCGGGCTTTCGCTCAGCTTCAAACCTCGTAAGACAGTTGAATATTACTCTGTATGCCGATTGCTATTTTGATGCTGCACTTATCCTGAAAAATAATAGTTTCTTTAGCTAACATGTTTTTAAAGGCGCATGTTAACATCTGACTTATATTTAAAGTGCACCGCCATTCATTTGTGTTCGGGAGTTCCTTGTTAGGACATTAAACATTAAGTTTAGAATAGTCTGTGGAATTTTTCTGTTGGTCTGTTGAATTTTCTTTTTATCGGCTGTCTCGAGTCAGTTACATTTCAATAGAAATTGCTCCAAACTAATAAAGAAAAATAATTTACATCATGCAGATTTTGTCGATGTTGAATAACTTATTCTGAAGTGCGTGTGTTATTTCTCTGTTTCGGTCTACTTTCGAAAGTTGTCTTCTAATTTTGGTGTCAACTGGTAATTCCTATCTTAGGTGGTGAAGGGGTTAGCATTTCTCTCTGTGTTACGTTCTGTCTTCACCACACACTCCTTGCAAGACATTAGAAGTCACAAAATAAATAGAATTCGACGTAGGGCCTTGATGTTACGGGTGGAACTGCTATGGGAGACTGCAGGTGAGCGGCAGAGCACTTCTCAGAAGGGAAATGTCTTCCCTGTCACGACTTGCTCCTCATGTCATCCGTGCCTGAGGCGTGCAGGGTGCTTGCTTCCTCACTGCAGTCCATAATATTGAGTACGGCAGGGCTCGGCGCTGCCACATGTAGCTGGAGGGGGCTGTCGCTGTGTTTCTCTGCTTCGCCTTTTTTTACCGTCCAAGGTTCCCGGCCGTAGCTTTCCTTGTAAGGCAAGCGGGTATGCGCGCCCGCCTTAATACTGCGACGAAGCGGCTTACTCAGCCCGCCGCCGCCGCAAACAGCAACACAAAACGTGGCGTATTTTGCCCAAGGCTTATTTTACTCACACAGGACGATAGTCGACCAAAAGATACATACTTGGGTAAACACATTTTTTCATTATGTTGGAAGGGCGATAGATAAGTGCATGCAACGTAGCTAAAGGCGGCTGCGTGCAGCCATTTAGCGAAATACTGTAGGTCATTATTTTATCGAAATAGAGAAATATTTCGTAAGTGACTGGTTCAGCCCTCTGATATGATTTTTAATGTAATACACAGTCACGGGTTGTTAAATAAGTAGAATAGCACATTTGAAACTTCTTGGCAGATTATAACTATAACCAACTTTTGTTCGATAGGGAACCGTTATGCACAGCGACCGTAAATTAATTTAAGGGAGGAGAGGATCATAGCAATCAGTCGTAATCCCACTGTTTTTTATTATCATCTTCAGAGTATTTGAGTGACTAAAGTGCATTTGAGTGAGTTACCATTCAACAAACTAGCAGCGGTACATGTCATCATATGACTTTATTATTCGAATGCAATGAAGATGACTATTTATAGTCTACATCTGGATAGGCAAGAACAATAAAAAAACCAATGGGACTGCGACTGATGGCTGTATTCCTATCCTTTCTTAGATTAAAGCTATGTGCCGGATTGCCTTTCTACTTTTGTTTTTCTTCTTTCTTTTGGATCTGTTTCTTCGTCGATGGTTCTGAGCTGGTGTCATATGACATCTTTCGCATTTCATCGTTTTTTTTTTAATTTAATCACAGTGGGTGGTCAGTCCCCTGACCAAACACTCTGATCTACGGTGCCGGCGACTGCGCTATCCAAGCTTTCACAGCTTTACTCCGTCACTATCTCATCTTCTACTTTCCAGAAAGTCCCGAAAGGTAGGCAGCAGGACTACATCGAAGTCTGGAACATAGAGCATGAGGTACTGGCGGATGAAAGCTGTGAAGTCGGGTCGTTATTAGCACTTGGTTAGCTCACTGGGCGCTACACTTACCCGCGAAAGACAAAGCTCACACGTTCCAGACCCGGTCCACCATACAGTTTTAATCTGCCAGCAAGCTTCAAATCAGGACATACTCCTCATAAGAGTAAAATTTCGTCCAGGAAACATCATAATAGCTTAATTTGCAAGGAATATTAGTATTTAAAGGCGCCGTCGATAGCGAAGTCATTCGAGACTGAGCAAACGCTCGGCTTGGAACAAGTGAACGGACCAAATTGGCCTTGGCTTTCCAAAGAAACCATCCCAGCATTTGTCCTAACCAATTTAGGGAAACTACTGAAAGCATAAATCTGGATGGTGTGTTGGCTATCTGTATTCCGTTCCTCCGGGATGAGTATAGTGTCTGACTGTTGTGAAGTGGGGGCGTCAACTTTGACGAAAATCTCGCTGCCGTTGAAAAAGACAGGTGTCCTGGTAGGACGTATGTGTAGGTGTACACACACACACACACACACACACACACACACACACACACACACAATGAAAGTAATACACAACAGGGAATAATAAAATATATTACTCAAATTTGGTAACGCTGATTACATCAGTTGTAGAATGCAAGTTTAGCCCATCTGTCCTGCACTGAGTAAGTGCCATTAGGACAAACTAAATCATGTTCTCTGAACTAAAGACAGAAGAAAACTAATCTCTAGGCAGGCGGTCTCTGTTGTATTCACTGTTCTGTTTCTACTGAAGACTGACCACTGTCCATCTATCGACTGCAGGAACGCCCTAGCACGACTCGGACTGACTTACAACTTGCAACTGACAGTTTCTCGGGCGTGGTATTAAAGCGCTCGTCTCTCTTCCTGGTGGTACTGCTGCTCCAGGGGGCGTGATTCTAGCGGACAGCGTGATTGGTTTACGCGCAGCGATGTTCCATCTGTGGACGGGCATCCACGGAACTTCTGCTACCGACTGTCGCAAACTCTTCTTGTGTGGCATCTCAGCACACCATACTCAACACTGCGATACGTCGCTTCGTTCTGAGCGCTGGAAACGTTGTGCGTACCAGTGTTTCGGAGTGCAGGAATGTTATTTACATTCATGGTCAGCCGAAAACAGTCGCCTTGCATTAGCGTCTCCAACAGCCTCTACATTCCACCCATAAATGATACCATCAGTTTCGTCTTTTTCATGACATATCTCATCACTCTAAAAAAGTTCAATGCACTGAACATTAAAACGACCTCCACTGGGATGTTGTTCAACTCGCGCGCCAAATACTTCTTCGGTCTTGGCAAATTATCGAAGACCCAATCTCGTTACCCGTGATGACTTTTTCCAGAAAATAATTGCCCGTGTTTTAAATGAAGTTGCGACGGGAGGCCACGCATCGGCTATTTTTGTTCAGGAGTCAAGGTGTGCGGGACAAACTTTGCACATACCTTTCTCTTATTCAAAATATTCTGGAGAATGTCTTAAACACTTGGTTTAGAGATGTTGCTCCATCACGATTTTTGACACAACTTCGACACACAACGGCCGCACATCCACTCCTTCCTGCTCACAACTGACTGGTGGAATGCACCTCTGTTGTTTACAGTCGTTAATTCAGTCACCGTAGTTCCTGTGCTGAAGACGCTTTACATGCCAGGGATAAAATCAGCCTCGGAACTTTTTGGATGGACGGTGTAACTCGTCGCATATATACGTTTTTCCTTAGTAACTCGCGAAGGAGAGGAAAAATTCCTGCCCTTTTTCAAATTTTTTGCCTATTATCTTCTCTCTAATTTTAGTATTACAGTTCATATAATGCTTACTAAACAAAATTACTGCTTATAATATCAGCTGCAGAAAGTGTCGCGAAGTGGACATAATAGTTCTGACACAACAAAAACTGTCCCACTTTTCTTTTTTCGTTTCCAATATTCAAAATAAAGTTTGACTATTACACACCGAATCCTAGCTTCATCGTTGGTATCACCAAAGAATTTACTAGCACGGGGAGTAGAATGCGGCTCACACCTCTTCGTGAGGTTAAATCAGCTACTTAGATGAGTAGCGACTGTTCAAGCAAACGTCAATAGCGGGCAGAGCGACCTACTGATAAGGAACTCCAATGACGTATTAGATGACGCAGTGGTCGGTGAACACGTCGCCCGCTATTAAATTTCAGTTAGCTAAACTGGAAACTAATAAAGCAGATTAAACTACATAGTGAGTAAAAATATGAAATGGCAATACGCAAATCTACATTGTGCACTGGTTAAAATATTCTAAAGTACAATTACTATTGTACGTATTTTAAGACGTGTTCATTAAAATTGAGCATACATTGTAAAAGGGTAAAAGAGAGGTGGCTGCATTTGTTCCAAACACATAACTAAACTCGTTTTGTGTTTCGTGATACGTTCTTGCAACTGGGCTCTGTAAGTGCCTATTTTAAATAACATGCTTGTGTGAAGACACTTCTTCTGTCGCTTTTAAACAGTTCCCTTTTTATGTAAATTAAAAGGGGATCACTGCTGTTAGAAGCTATATAAATGTAGTTCTCTTGTTCATACAGTCTCTAAAGTCTACGCCATTAATTACACGGCAACCAAGCCGGTCATGGAAGATACACTTTCTTTTTTTGCTGTTGGACCGTTTCAGCGTATTTAAGTGGCAGACAAGAAGGGGAAACGACTGTGTAGGAAACTCACCGATTCGCTTAAAAATAGTAGAGGGAGGTGGGGTGGAGGTGGAAGGTGGGGGTGGAGGGGGACTGTGCGTCCCAGGTGGGACGTAAAGACAAGGAATCGCGCGATCTCTCTTCGCGGAGGCCTCAGCTCAAAATAGCGAAACTGCTCACTGGCTCAGCACGTCCGGAGTCGCGGCAGAGATTTACAGAGGAAGCAGCAGCTACCTGTGCCCGGGCTGGTGCTTCATGCTCACGAACTATGCTTTCATCTGCACTGAGTTATAACACTTCTGAAATAAACACAACCACAATTGCCTAGCTTGTTTTGTTAGACACAGCGAGGTA
Source organism: Schistocerca americana (assembly GCF_021461395.2). NCBI lineage: Eukaryota > Metazoa > Arthropoda > Insecta > Orthoptera > Acrididae > Schistocerca > Schistocerca americana. The sequence goes on along the minus strand of NC_060122.1, from coordinate 469,417,426 downwards.
GATCTGTCAGTGAGTGTCGTGAGGGCGAAGCCAGAGTGAGAAATAAAACACGGCCTAAAATTTACGTAGACTAGACAGTTCTGGCGTTGTTTTCGTGTTTTGCAGTAAGATATGAACGAAGGGTCTGCCCGCGACGGCCAACACGTGAACGAAATATGTTACGCTGTTAGACGGTACGGTCGGTGCCGTAAATGAACATTTCACAGCGAGCAATAGAAATCTGGAGAAATGTCGCTCCAATGCGCTATCTGTTGCTAATATTCTACTTTTTTTTATATTAGTATCCACTCTTTGCGAAGTGGCGACAAGTCATTAGCAAGGCTGAAGTACAGATATCGATATTATTTTGGCTAAGACTTTCCCTTCATTGTTGTTTTTTAGAAACAGAAAATACCGTAGTTATTATAGAAAAAATATTGACAAACAGGCAAGTCCACTGAGTTGTCCCATAACACACACGGTGTTCGGAAATTCCCGTTACAAACTTCTAACACTTGTAGAGGGAGTGGCCACATAATATTTTGAATACGAATCCATGACCAGAAACGTACAGTTTGCGTTCTACGACGGTTTCAGTTCAGATGCCTATCTCATCCACTTCTGCTTGAGGCACTGAATTTGACATGATAATGAAACATCCATTTATCGCTGAAGCACATTTGTAAAACATTCCACTGAATATCTTGGCTAAAACATACGATTTTTTTTCATTAACGTCTCCCCTCTGGATCGAAGAAAGCTGTGACCATTCGCGCTGCCATTCTTTGTGTACGTTCAGCACCTCCTGTTAGTCCTGTTTGGTACGGGTCCGACACACTACAGCAATAATCTACTCGTAGGATAAGTGTTATGTGTAGTTTTTATGCAATCTCGTTTCCCAGTATCCTACTAATTAACTGAAGTCTGTCAGCTGTTTTATCTGCGACTGAGCCTACGTAATCATCCCACTTCATATCCATAGAAATTATTACATTTAGCATTTCAATGTTATTTTATCCGTGTTGGACCTCGTGAACTTCGCGGCTGTTAATGATAGTTGGTGAATGACTCAACCAGCCACATGCACTTTTAAAATGTTTTATTTTTGAGCCATAAGCGGTTTCGGGGCTTCCATGCCAATCTTCAGATGGCTGATATTTTCAGTTACATACATGTTTTGCTCAACACCATGTCATCTGCTCCTACATTAAACAAGAATATTTGATCATATAGAACTACTTTACAATTTATTTCATTAATAAAAACATGCTACAGTGCTTGGATTTATTTACATATAACGTAAAATAGTACTATTCACTCACTTTAGTTCCAGAACAAGGCGGTTCGTTCTGTTGTAGACCACGTAGTTTTCCAGATCGATGTATATGTTGCTGAGTTGCAACCGCAATATACTCGTGTAATATAGCTAAATAAATGCAAACTTTTTAGCGTCTTTTTATTAAGGAATGAGTTATAAAGTGGCAGTATATGTTCAAATAATCTTGTGCAGTGTCGGAGTAGACGGTATGCTGTTGATCAAAACATCTATGTAACCGAAAATATTAGCCATCTAAAGATGGCCAAGGTAGCCCCGAAACCGGTTATGGCACTAAAATAAAACCTTTTAAAAAGTATTTGTGGCTGACTGGGTCATTCACCAACTATTCAAGTACATATTTGTACGAGTCTGCTGAATGCAATTGTGTCCCAGTGGTAGTCAATGCTTACTACCGCTTTCACCTCTGTGTATGTGAAGTGCCAAGTTGCGCCGAGGTTCGCATCTCTCCTCCTTTCTCTCCAACTGGCTTGGTAAGTGATGCTGCAGGTACTGTGGTGCTGAAATGAACTTTTTTATTATTGACATATATATCGTCAACGAGACTTGTGCTGAGACGTACAACAGACATGGGATCAGGTCGGCACTGCTCAGAGGGTCGCGGAATGAGAGAGGGCAGAATACTGTAAACAGAGCAGGTTCGCCGTCCAGGCGTGCGGAGACCTTGAAGCTGGGAGCGGCGGGTAATGGCCGCGAAAGCCGGCGGCCGCCGACGCCACCTGAGAACACCGGCCGGGAACGGGCCCGAGCCGTTTCGCGTTTCAGCGGCGTCACATTCCAGCCGGCTCCCAGCGGGGGCGCAGGGCGTCGAACTAAACTCCCCACCTTCCAAAGCACTGAACTCGCGAAGAACACACCAACTATGCAAAATCGTTTCCCATTACTAGCGGTAGTCAGAGTTTTAATTAATACCGCAAAATATAATCATTTATTTGTTTTGAAAATATAATGAAAAGGCGGCTGCCGGAGAGTGTGGTTATGTGTGCGTGAGTTGCGTTTGAATGTGTGTGTGTGTGGGGGGGGGGGGGGTTGTCTAATTCGGATGAAGGTCTTTCTCGCCGAAAGCTTACTTGTTTAACCGTCTCTTTGTTGTGCCTATCTCCGACTCAACATCTTTGCTACATGACGAGCACCAATCTATCGTTTTCATAATATTGTCATTATTCCATCCTAGATTTTCCATTGTTGCATTTACTTGTTTTCTTTGTTTGGAGGTACACGTACGTGTGCTACAGTAATGTGCCGCGGTGATTTCAGTGAGTACCAGAACAGGCTACGTGAACCTGCAAAACAAACAAAATTTCGTAACTTTGTTTTCGAGGTGATAAATGACAATCACTCGTATAACCGATGCGCAGTATCCTGCAGCTTAATAAACATTTACATCTACATATATAATCGGCAAGCTATCGGATGGTGCGTGGCGGTTGGTACCCTGTACCACTACTCGTAAATAGAGCGAATTTCTCGAATCTTATCATTGTGGTCCTTGCGCACGACGTATGTTGGCGGGAGCAGAATCGTTCGACAGTCAGCTTCAAATGCCGGGTCTCTAAATTTTCTCATTAGTGTTTCCCCACAAGAACGCCGACTTCCCTCCACGCTTTGCCATTCGAGTTCCCGAAGCTTCTTCGTAACACTTATGTATTGTTCGAATCTACCCGGTAACAAATCTAGCAGCCCTCCTCTGAATTGCTGAGATCTTCTTCAAACCGACCGGGAACGAATCCCAAACATTCGAGCAGTACTCAGGAATAGATCGAACCAACGTCCTATATGCTGTCTCCTTTACAGATGGATCACTGTTTCCTAAAATTCTCCCAATAAACCTAAGTCGACCATTTGCCTTCCCTATCACAGTTTTCACATGCTCGTTCCACTTCATATCGCTTTGCAACGTTACGCCCAGATATTTAAAGAACTTTATTGTGTCAAGCTGGACACTAATAATAGGACGTAGTCGATATCACTGAGCTCTCGTGATCAATCCATTTGTTGTTACTACATCTCCACAGACAACACAATACTCTGCACCTCCTATTACACTGGCGGGTCCGCCGCTCGCGAGAGATGGTGGTCAGTTCCTCATTACATTAGAAACTTTTGATCAGATAGTGTATCTCGTCTCCGTCGAAGGAAGGACATCTTTTTGACTCCTTGGTCACAAGGTACGGGGCGCTCTTGCACCTGGATAGAGCGGTACCAATCATGATCTTTTTGCGTAAAGATTCAGCGACTTGCATGCGGTGACTTAAGGAATCCACTGAATGTCAAAGAACAGTTGCATAGAAGAACCTTTTCCCTCCTGAGTCCAGTGTCTCAACCAACGCATCGCGTAGCTCGATAATTCCGTTGAGACGAGTGCATGCTGTTTTTCCGTGTAGATAGTTCTTAGATACGCTCAAATGGACGTACACTGCAATAGAGTGCATTGCTGCTAACAGTGGCAGTATTCTTGGCCGCTAACAGTGGCAGTATTCTTGGCCATATGAAGTTGCAGTGGCGACGTTTAGCACCAATACTGTAACAATTGTTGTAGAGACTAAAGTATTTGGACCGACACAATGACTTTTTCGCTTCACTGCATAGGCTTAGAAGAGGAAACACACATAGAGAGCTTTGTTCCGTGAATGTTTGGAAGAAACGCTAAAAATTTTAATAATTTACATGCAGGTAACAGCAGAATTTTACCAACACGGTGAACAAGAGGAACGAACTGGGACAGAATTATGGGTTCTAGAGGTGAACTTGTACGTTACTAAAGTGCGGTCAGTGGCCATGCGTTGATAACCCGTTCCCAAGGTCCCTCTGGATAACCTCCGCAGACCCTTCGTCACGACAGACAGACCCGCCAAACTCTGCCCTTGCTAGTGGTGAAGACAACTCCGAGGATACCAGGCAAGTTGGCAAGGATGGAGAGGCAGCAGGAATGAAGAAACGGGAGCCATAAGGCAGGCAGAGCCGACTTGTCGAGTACTAAGTAACACTTCATGCGCGGAGCGCCGCTTTTTAATCTCTTTCGCTATTTTGCCGCTCTGCTAACACGAGGAATAAATTGAGTTTTTGCCAGTCCACTACGTTTTTCGACATGAGTCGCTCCGCATCCAAATACTTTACAAACAGAACTGTTTCTTACTGATTTGCATAAACACTGTGATTTAGTTTCGTTGGAGACACGAAAAGTTCGCTAAGGACTTCGGATGACCAGAGAAAAAACAAACGCCCCGCAGAGTCATCAGCATTCTTGTTTTTCTCGCGTGTTCCTAACAAAAGGCTGCAGGAAATTCCATCTCACGAGCCTTCCAGGACGAGAAATTGGTTCACCTCGGAGCTACCAAGGAGAAATCAATAACACGAATCTCTTTACTACAAGCTATATAAGTAACTTTCTCTTTTCTAAGGTGCTGAATTGAAAACGTTGACACAGACAGCGATAGATAAATGGTATTAATTTGTTAGCTTCTTTCCTGTAAACTACATGCGCAATGTTGTAAATGTGAACTGCAAATAATCTCATTTACAATTTAAAATTTGCAAACTTCGTAGTAATATTATCACGATATTGTGCTGCTGTTGCCGTTTCTGTTAACTTACGCTTTCGTGCAGATCTTCGCAACACGGAACTATATTTGCCACACAAAATAAGGCTTAGAATTTGTCCGTCTTTCTGTAGTCCTTGTTTTCACAAACTGCTTTGCTCCTTCCAATCAATACAAAATAGTTCTTTCGAGAGTAATGTTTTGTTAAAGCATCCCATCAGTGTCCGCATTTTAAACTGTTGTAGACTAACGCATTTCAAAATTAATTCGACCACTTTAGAAAAATTGTTTCCTGTGACTTAAAACTATAATTATGTGGTAATACGATCATGGAAATCGCACACAAGCAATATTCGGTTGTTCTTTTATTTCCGTAAGATGCATTTCCATTTTCTTATGTCAGAGCATTCAGTGATCTTTCATTGAAAACTTTTACAATTATGAATTGCATTAAAAATTGCAATGTGAGCATGAACTTAATTTGGTTTTTGTTCGTGAGTCCGTCTCAGCGGTGTTTCTTTGTGCACGTTTCACATGTTTTTATCTGCAGTTTTTCTACATTAACAGCAAACACCTTTCAGGGGGCACATTCGGTCCTTTTCATTGCACGTCCTCTGCGATTTGCAATGTTACCTAAGTGTGCATTGTCTCATCTGTGCAATTTGTAAGTATTTGTGCAACAAGAGAGATTACTGTACTTCGGAGAGCTCGGAAGACAGTGGACGGATTGCGAATATTTGAAATAGCATCTGTTCTGAAATTTCACACTTCTGCTGTGTCCTTTTACAGTCTGAATGGTCTAAAGCAATACATGGCTGGCATTTTACATCACTTCGTTCGCCTTGCTTCCATCGTCACCGATAGAAACAGTAATTGCTAAACTTTACTTGGCATACAAGAACATGATTTAGCCGTTGATTTATTATCCACGCGTCGTTTACTGTCAAATGAATTATCGGGACCTATGAATGAGAAGATTGTATGATTGGACCGATAAAGCAGATGTACATAAATACAGAGTTGATATGTGGAGCAAAGAGCACACAAAAAGAACAGAACGCATGACTGTTTCACCGAGGACTAGTCTGAGCTGGACACATGTTATAATGATCATAGTAAGATCCTAGTGAAATCAGTCCTTTATGTGATCACAACACTGTTACTACAAAGCCCACCTAGGAAATGAATGCAGATTAATTCAACCAACTGAAAGAGTGTATGTAAATCATGTTACTAATTAGTCATTTGTCTTTGTAGTTTGTCATTATTCAAACTGAACGCCGCATAAACGAACTTTCATACTGTATTTGCAGTGATTTGTAACTGTTCTAATTGCTACAATATTTGCAGTGACACCGAGGGAAAATGTGAAACAGAAGGTTGCTCATCGTTGTTGAGAAACTAATCACATGTGTGTCAGAGAGATGAGTTCATAATTATAGTATATGTGCTACTATATTCTCTTTAAGAGAATATTAGTTAAATTGACTGATGACTAAGAAAGTAATAGTCAGTAGTAACAGCAAATAATGCTTTCGTGGCATGATCGTGTCGGCAGAATCGATGCTTCCACTAACACCGGAGGCGTGCGCCACAGTATAGGCTGCTGAGCCTGTGGATCCTTACGTAACGCACTCTGGGCAGACGTTCTCCCCTGTACAGCTGTAAACACGAGAGTGGTGTGGCGTTTGAACCAGACTACAGCTGTGGGGAAAGCGTTGCCAGACCACGCAACGTCTGTGTGATACTCTGTGTAACAGGCTGGCTCGCAAAAGACACGTCAAGCCCATTTTCTCGGGTGTTTCGACAAATAACGTATTGGTGTATCAGTTTGTAGCGTTTTTCCGTAATTTGATACACGTAACACTGACTTTAGTCATAAATAATATATTCTCCTTCATTATTTAGAACAGTATGCCAATGCTGGGGTAGGTTTTCGATTCTGCGACTGTAGAAATCACGTGGTTTTGAGGCGAAGAACTCGTGGAGCCGTGTTCGCAGCGCATTTTCATATGGGAAGGATGCTCCTTGAAGGTTGTTCGATGTAGAGCGCAGAAGGCGAAAATCTCACGGCGCAGGATCAGTTGTTGACAATAAATGTCAGCAGTGATGGCCGTCGCTGTTCAACCAGATATTTTGTGAAGGTCCATGTATGGGGAGCTGCTGCATTCCTTTCTTTTCCTTGTTGTTGTTGTTGTTGTTGTTGTGGTCTTCAGCCCTGAGACTGGTTTGACGCAGCTCTCCATGCTACTCTATTCTGTGCAAGCTCCTTCATCTCCCAGTACCTACTGCAACCTACATCCTTCTGAATCTGCTTAGTGTATTCATCTCTTAGTCTCCCTCTACGATTTTTATCTTCCACACTACCCTCCAATGCTAAATTTGTGATCCCTTGATGCCTCAGGACATGTCCTACCAACCGATCCCTTCTTCTGGTCAAGTTGTGCCACAAACTTCTCTTCTCCCCAATCCTATTCAATACCTCCTCATTAGTTACGTGATCTACCCACCTAATCTTCAACATTCTTCTGTAGCACCACATTTCAAAAGCTTCTATTCTATTCTTGGCCAAACTATTTATTGTCCATGTTTCACTTCCATACATGGCTACACTCCATACAAATACTTTCAGGAACGACTTCCTGACATTTAAATCTATACTCGATGTTAACAAATATCTCTTCTTCAGAAACGCTTTCCTTGCCATTGCCAGTCTACATTTTATATCCTCTCTACTTCGGCCATCATCAGTTATTTTGCTCCCCAAATAGCAAAACTCCTTTACTACTTTAAGTGTCTCATTTCCTAATCTAATTCCCTCAGCATCACCCGACTTAATTCGACTACGTTCCATTATCCTCGTTTTGCTTTTGTTGATGTTCATCTTATGCCCTCCTTTCAAGACACTGTCCATTCCGTTCAACTGCTCTTCCAAGTCCTTTGCTGTCTCTGACAGAATTACAATGTCATGGGCGAACCTAAAAGTTTTTATTTCTTCTCCCTGGATGTTAATACCTGCTCCAATTTTTTCTTTTGTTTCCTTTACTGCTTGCTCAATATACAGATTGAATAACATCGGGGAGAGACTACAACCCTGTCTCACTCCCTTCCCAACCACTGCTTCCCTTCCGTGCCCCTCGACTCTTATAACTGCCATCTGGTTTCTGTACAAATTATAAATAGCCTTTCGCTCCCTGTATTTTACCCCTGCCACCTTCAGAATGTGAAAGAGAGTATTCCAGTCAACATTGTCAAAAGCTTTCTCTAAGTCTACAAATGCTACAAACGTAGATTTGCCTTTCCTTAATCTTTCTTCTAAGATAAGTCGTAAGGTCAGTATTGCCTCACGTGTTCCAACATTTCTACGGAATCCAAACTGATCTTCCCCGAGGTCGGCTTCTACCAGTTTTTCCATTCGTCTGTAAATAATTCGCGTTAGTGAAACTTCCTGGCAGATGAAAACTGTGTGCCCGACCGAGACTCGAACTCGGGACCTTTGGCTTTCGCGGGCAAGTGCTCTACCATCTGAGCTACCGAAGCACGACTCACGCCCGGTACTCACAGCTTTACTTCTGCCAGTATCTCGTCTCCTACCTTCCATACTTTACAGAAGCTCTCCTGCGAACCTTGCAGAACTAGCACTCCTGAAAGAAAGGATATAGCGGAGACATGGCTTAGCCACAGCCTGGGGGATGTTTCCAGAATGAGATTTTCACTCTGCAGCGGAGTGTGCGCTGATATGAAACTTCTGTAAAGTTTGGAAGGTAGGAGACGAGATACTGGCAGAAGTGCTGTGAGTACCGGGCGTGAGTTGTGCTTCGGTAGCTCAGATGGTAGAGCACTTGCCCGCGAAAGGCAAAGGTCCCGAGTTCGAGTCTCGGTGGGGCACACAGTTTTAATCTGCCAGGAAGTTTCATATCAGCGCACACTCCGCTGCAGAGTGTACATCTCATTCTGGAATTCGCGTTAGTATTTTGCAGCTGTGACTTATTAAACTGATAGTTCGGTAATTTTCACATCTGTCAACACCTGCTTACTTTGGGATTGGAATTATTATATTCTTCTTGAAGTCTGAGGGTATTTCGCCTGTCTCGTACATCGTGCTCACCAGATGGTAGAGTTTTGTGAGGACTGGCTCTCCCAAGGCCATCAGTAGTTCCAATGGAATGTTGTCTACCCCCAGGGCCTTGTTTCGACTCAAGTCTTTCAGTGCTCTATAAAACTCTTCACGCAGTATCGTATCTCCCATTTCATCTTCATCTACATCCTCTTCCATTTCCATAATATTGTCCTCAAGTACATCGCCCTTGTATAGACCCTCTATATACTCCTTCCACCTTTCTGCTTTCCCTTCTTCGCTTAGAACTGGGTTTCCATCTGAGCTCTTGATGTTCATACACGTGGTTCTCTTATCTCCAAAGGTCTCTTTAATTTTCCTGTAGGCAGTATCTATCTTACCCCTAGTGAGATAAGCCTCTACATCCTTACATTTATCCTCTAGCCATCCCTGCTTAGCCATTTTGCACTTCCTGTCGATCTCATTTTTGAGACATTTGTATTCCTTTTTGCCTGCTTCATTTACTGCATTTTTATATTTTCTCCTTTCATCAATTAAATTCAATATTTCTACTGTTACCCAAGGATTTCTACTAGCCCTCGTCTTTTTACCTACTTGATTCTCTGCTGCCTTCACTACTTCATCCCTCAGAGCTACCCACTCTTCTTCTATTGTATTTCTCTCCCCCATTCCTGTCAATTGTTCCCTTATGCTCTCCCTGAAACTCTGTACAACCTCTAGTTTAGTCAGTTTATCCAGGTCCCACCTCCCTAAATTCCCACCTTTTAGCAAGTTCTTCAGTTTTAATCTACAGTTCATAACCAATAGATTGTGGTCAGAGTCCACATCTGGGCCTAGAAATGTCCTACAATTTAAAAGCTGGTTCTTAAATCTCTGTCTTACCATTATATAATCTATCTGATACATTTTAGTATCTCCAGGATTCTTCCATGTATACAACCTTCTTTTATGATTCCTGAACCAAGTGTTAGCTATGATTAAGTTATGCTCTGTGCAAAATTCTAACAGACGGCTTCCTCTTTCATTTCTTAGCCCCAATCCATATTCACCTACTATGTTTCCTTCTCTCCCTTTTCCTACTGTCGAATTCCAGTCACCCATGACTATTAAATTTTCGTCTCCCTTCACTACCTAAATAATTTCTTTTATCTCATCATACATTTCTTCAATTTCTTCGTCATCTGCAGAGCTAGTTGGCATATAAACTTGTACTACTGTAGTAGGCATTGGCTTCGTGTCAATCTTGGCCACAATAATACGTTCACTATGCTGTTTGTAGCAGCTTACCCGCACTCCTATTTTTTTATTCATTATTAAACCTACTCCTGCATTACCCCTATTTGATTTTGTATTTATAACCCTGTATTCACCTGACCAGAAGTCTTGTTCCTCCTGCCACTGAACTTCACTAATTCCCACTATATCTAACTTTAACCTATCCATTTCCCTTTTTAAATTTTCTAACCTACCTGCCCGATTAAGGGATCTGACATTCCACGCTCCGATCCGTAGAATGCCAGTTTTCTTTCTCCTGATAACGACGTCCTCTTGAGTAGTCCCCGCCCGGAGATCCGAATGGGGGACTATTTTACCTCCGGAATATTTTACCCAAGAGGACGCCATCATCATTTAACCATACAGTAAAGCTGCATGCCCTCGGGAAAAAATTACGGCTGTAGTTTCCCCTTGCTTTCAGCCATTCGCAGTACCACAAACAGCAAGACCGTTTTGGTTAGTGTTACAAGGCCAGATCAGTCAATCATCCAGACTGTTGCCCCTGCAACTACTGAAAAGGCTGCTGCCCCTCTTCAGGAACCACACGTTTGTCTGGCCTCCCAACAGATACCCCTCCGTTGTGGTTGCACCTACGGTACGGCTATCTGTATCGCTGAGGCACGCCAGCCTCCCCACCAACGCCAAGGTCCATGATTCATGGGGGGAGGTTCTTTTCCTTATGTTAGCATAAAGACACGATTTCTCGTCAACAGATACAAGATAGGAGTGGTCAGTGTTGTTCACGGGGTCTTCATCAAATCCCAAAGGTCTTCCTGAACGTGGAGGGTCACTGAAGTGAAAACGATGCTCCTTAAAACGAGGAAACCATTTTTTTGCCGTGCTATCACCAGTGACTTTATCCCAACACTCGGCGCAAACATTTCTGGCAGCCTCCACTGTTGTCATACCTATACTGAACTTAAACCGAAAAATATGTCGGAAATGTTCCGATTTATCCACCTGGCACTCCATTTTCTAGCACCCACAGCTCCACTTGTTATCTCCAAATGACAATATGTAAACTCAAAACAGCAACAGTGAACTACAAATGAAAAATGAGAATCAACAAATAACGCCAAAGCAAAAGGAGTACCAACAGGCAAACAAAAACGCTACAAACTTATGCACGAATCTAATATTTGCAATTTTGTTTTAGCAATGTGCAGCTGAAGTCAGCTCAAAAAACACCGCTTATCACGTCTTTCTTGCGACGCCCTGTGGCATCGTAAAGTGTTGGTTTGTTTCTCAGTTATCTTTAAAGTGGAATTTTACGTGCCGATTCGATAAAGTGGCCCCATATTAGTCTAGTGTGATGTTCCTTTTGTTGTTGTTGAAGTGGTCTTCAGTCCAGAGACTGGTTTGATGAAACTCTCCATGCTACTCTTTACTGTGCAAGCTTCTCATCTCCCAGTACCTACTGCAACCTACATCCTTCTGAATCTGCTTAGTGTATTCATCCCTTGGTCTCCCTCTACGATTTTTACCCTCCACGCTGTCCTCCAATACTAAATTGGTTATCCCTTGATGCCTCAGATCATGTCCTACCAACCGATCCCTTCTTGTTGTCAAGTTGTGCCACAAACTCCTCCCCAATTCTATTCAATACCTCCTCATTAGTTAAGTGATCTACCCATCTAATCTTCAGCATTCTTCTGTAGCACCACATTTAGAAAGCTTCTATTCTCTTCTTGTCTAAACTATTTATTGTCCATGTTTCACTTCCATACATGGCTGCACTCTCCATACAAATACTTTCAGAAACGACTTCCTGGCACTTAAATCTACACTCGATGTCAACAAATTTCTCTTCTTCAAAAACGCTTTCCTTGCCATTGCCAGTCTACATTTTATATGCTCTCTACTTCGACCATCATAAGTTATTTTGCTCCCCAAATAGCAAAATTCATTTACTGCTTTAAGTGTCTCATTTCCTAATCTAATTACCTCAGCATCACCCGACTTAATTCGACTACATTCCATTATCCTCGTTTTTCTTTTGTTGATGCTCATCTTATATCCTCTTTTCAAGACACTGTCCATTCCGTTCAACTGCTCTTGCAAGTCCTTTGCTGTCTCTGACAGAATTACAATGTCATCGGCGAACCTCAAAGCTTTTATTTCTTCTCCGTGGATTTTAATACCTACTCCGAATTTTTCTTTTGTTTCCTTCACTACTTGCTCAATATACAGATTGAATAACATCGGGGACAGGCTACAACCCTGTCTCACTCCCTTCCCAACCACTGCTTCCCTTTGATGTCCCTCGACTCTTATAACTCTCATCTGGTTTCTGTACAAATTGTAAATAGCCTTTCGTTCCCTGTATTTTACCCCTGCCACGTTCAGAATTTGAAAGAGAGTGTTCCAGTCAACATTGTCAAAAGCTTTCTCTAAGTCTACAAATGCGAGAAACGTAGGTTTGCCTTTCCTTAATCTTTCTTCTAAGACAAGTCGTAGGTTCAGTATTGCCTCACGTGTTCCAATATTTCTACGGAATCCAAGCTAATCTTCCGCCAGGTCGGCTTCTACCAGTTTTTCCATTCGCCTGTAAAGAATTGGCGTTAGTGTTTTGCAGCAGTGACTTATTAAACTGATAGTTCGGTAAGTTTCACATCTGTCGACACCTGCTTTCTTTGGAATTGGAATTATTATATTCTTCTTGAAGTCTGAGGGTATTTCGCCTGTCTCATACATCTTGCTCACCAGATGGTAGAGTTTTGTCAGGACTGGCTCTCCCAAGGCTGTCAGTAGTTCTAATGGAATGTTGTGTACTCCCGGGGCTTTGTTTCGACTTAGCTCTTTTAGTGCTCTGTCAAACTCTTCACGCAGTATCACATCTCTTATTTCATCTTCATCTACATTCTCTTCCATTTCTATGTTATCGTCGTCAGGAACATCGCCCTTGTATAGACGTTCTATATACTACTTCCTCCTTTCTGCTTTCCCTTCTTTGCTTAGAACTGGGTTTCCATTTGAGCTCTTGATATTCATGCAAGTGGGGCTCTTTTCTCCAAAGGTCTCTTTAATTTTCCTGTAGGCAGTATCTATCTTACCCCTCATGAGATAAGCCTCTACATCCTTACATTTGTCCTCTAGCCATCCCTGCTTAGCCATTTTGCACTTCCTGTCGATCTCATTTTTGAGACGTTTGTATTCCTTTTTGCCTGCTGCATTTACTGCATTTTTATATTTTCTCATTTCATCAATTAAATTCAATATCTCTTCTGTTGTCCAAGGATTTCTATTAGCCCTCGTTTTTTTAACCTACTTGATCCTCTGCTACCTTCACTATTTCATCTCTCAAAGCTACCCATTCTTCTTCTACTGTATTTCATTCCCACATTCTGGTTCGTTTTAGCGATACTTATTAACAGGGAGAGTAAAACCCGAAGAATAAGCAGTAGACCAGCAACGACTGAGAAGTGCTGTCCCCGCGCTGTTAGCCTTCTGACATCTCTTGAATCTCGGGGCGTCGCGAGGCTCGGGCGTGCCGTGCAGTGAGGTGCACAGTGCTGAGGCGCCGGGCTGGTGCGAGCCTGCACCGGGGCCGGCCTGACCGCTGCTTTTTGTGCGCGCGGCCTTTTCCGGTCGGCCGGCGACGCCTCCTGAGAAAGCCGAGCACGCACGCTGCTGACGGCGCGGTCGGCAGACGTGCCACACACAGCCCAGCCAGCCGCCGGCGCCGACAATAACCGGCGAGGCAGCGCAGCGAGCGAGGTCGCGCGCCGGCCGCCACCACACAGTGGACGGGTGAAAGGGTTCCGGGCAACCACGTATGCCCCTGTATTCTAAGGTCGCTGTCTTGTTAGCTTGGCGGCGCTACTTCCTACTACGTGGCGCATTTTTAAATTAAATACTGTTTTGAAATACTGAAATGTTTCCGCTACCTTGGGAAGCATTCCAGTTACTATCGATGTTAAAGATTGCATCGAATAGTAACATCGGCACTTACAGAATTAAGCACATGTTTCTTTGTTGCTGGTTAAGGAATGCTTAAACTAAATTTCTTTGAATGTACGTTGCTGCAGCTGGTCTTCCTATATGTAAATGTTGCAATAATAATCTGCAGAATTTTGAGTCATCGTCGTTTATTCACGAAACATACAAAACATTTTCGAAGTCCAATCGTTCCACAACACCAGCGACGTGCATTCAACTGCCATTCTAACTGCCCTCCAAAACCAATCTCCTACAAAGAACGCCGGCCGAAGCGGCCGAGCGGTTCTAGGCGCTATAGTCGGGTGCCGCGCGACCGCTGCGGTCGCAGGTTCAAATTCTGCCTCGGGCCTGGATGTGTGTGATGTCCTTAGGTTAATTAGGTTTAAATAGTTCTAAGTTCTAGGGGACTGATGACCTCAGAAGTTAAGTCCCATAGTGCTCAGAGCCATTTGAACCATTTTCCTCCAAAGAACAAACAATTGACAAAACATTACCATCTTTGGAAATGGGAGATTAATGATCTAACCACTAAAATTAATATCGATAATTCTGCCACACTGGAAAATGCATAATAAGATTTGATTAACAACTAAAGTAGACATTAAGATCTGCACATAGTAAAATGCGTAATTAAGATCTGCACATAATTTGCATAAAAACAAAATTAGACACTAAGATCTGCACATAGTAATGGGAAGGTCGTTCCATTTCAATACGACTGTTGGAGCTTTGCGGTCTCCGTTCTGTGCATGCTCGCAGCGTACATTCAACTGCTCACTCACCAAAAACACTATTGCGATAGCTTTCGCTTACACGACCTTGTATTTATGCGTGTTTAACGCTAGAGCACTTAAAGGGGGCCAAACGTTACGTAGCAACTAAGCCTTGGAAAATTTATTACTACAAATATTATTCAAAGGAAACTATAAAAATGGTTCAAATGCCTCTGAGCACTATTGGACTTAACATCTGTCACCAGTTCCCTAGAACTTAGAACTACTTAAACCTAACTAACCTAAGGACGTCACACACATCCATGTCCGAGGCAGGACTCGAACCCGCGACTGTAGCAGTCGTGCGGTTCCGGAATGAAGCGCCTAGAACTGCTCGGCTACCGAGGCCGGCAAGGAAACTATAGTTTATAGGTTAAGCGCTAGTTACTTACATACATTATTTCAGTTATATGTTAAAAATAAATACAAAATGTGCTGTTTTATGTCCCATAACGACAATTTTACTGCTCAAAATGTTATTGGGAAAGAAGTCATAATTTATGTCATCCACTAGCTACAAATTATTGCAACTTCAAGAATATTTTACAAGCAAAATGAGTTCTGCTTTAGTGACTGTTATTACAGTCTAAGCAAGACCTAGCTCCATGTTCTGCAGAAATTACGCTATAGAGCAGTGTTTAAAAAATGTGTCATTCTTCGTCTGCTCTAAGGACAAAATAAGCACACTTTTCTCTCTTGAGGTTGTTGCAGGTCCCGCTGTGTCTTTGATGTCACGGCCTAAGTCCACTAACGTTGTCCACTCCGTTTTTGCTTTTTTGGCGAGTGCGGTGTGAAAGTCACTCACTGTAAGGTACGGGTAATTCTCTGGGAAGCAGGTGCTGCACCTTATATGCCCCAATCCAACATAATCCGTTATCGACTGTAGATGAATCAGCTGATGCAACTCCTTGGATCTCTTCAGAATCTTAGTATATCATGTGCCAAGATATTCACAGTTTTTCTTCGTGTTGCCCTCACAAAACAGTGTCGGCGGGGCACTCTGGGGCGTAAACAGTTGGAATACCAGCGGAAAAGTAATGTTTGAAATTGCAGAGTGTCAGTTTTACGTAAGTGAAGTGTGAAATTTATGACATTATTTTACTTTGTCTGCTTATTTTCAAAGTTATCGCGATTTCATTGCGACTATAGAGCAAATAAAACATCCGCGGCGGTTGTAAATAGCATGACATGCGAGGGACACACCTGTCACTATAGAATCCACTTGGCTGTACACTGACAACAGCTTAATTTTGCGCTGCGGATGAGGCTGTTCCATTAAGCTAGTTGCTCTCTGATTCCCGGATCGCAGAGGCACATGCCTGGGCTCCCAGACGGGAAAGCTAAGGAGAGGGACGAGTGAAGGCGGGCAAACTGCGCCGGCCTGTCGTCGCCCCCTGCTGCTCTGCGCCCACTTGTTTGAAGCGGCGTAAACACAGGTGACAGACGGCCTAACTACCGGGGACCGCGCCGACTACTGCGCCCGTCTCTAGCACTTCTTCCCACTCTCGTTCCCGCAACGTTGGGCAACACTGAATCCACCCCCCAAATACTCACCGTCACAGACAGCGCACCACCTTCTCGTAAAAGTAATAATAGTAATTAATTATTATTATTATATAAGTTGCCAGAATTTCCTAAATTCTCGAAAATAAACTAAATGCCAAAAAAACCTTCAGCGCCATTAATATATCTGCAGTTCCAGTGCCAATTTAGACTTTTGGCTTCATTAGCTGAACAAAAGAGACTAGTAGAAACACAGCGGAAAACAGGGGTAATTTTCACCAAGTATGGCATCCATCATCCTAAATGAGATGTTGAAAGAGTTATTATCCAACGTGAGAAAGGAGGCAGGGGACTGAACGGATATCGAGCAGTTTCCACGAAAAGCGACTTTGGAATCCCAACGGATATCGAACAGTTTCCACGAAAAGCGACTTTGGAATCCGAAACAGTAATTTTGCAACAGGAACTCATCGCCCGACAAAGCAATAGTAGCTGCAGACATTAATTACTTACTCTACCAGAAACACCCAGATAAGTCTCATGATCTAGACAGCAATAATCGTTAAGACGATATAAAAGAGTGCACGCGAAACAAACGAATGACCTCAGCCAGGATCATGTTGATTTGCAAGCAGTGAGCAACTGGTTGATGCACGCAGAATGGCATGCAGGAACTGAGGTACTTCTGACAGCGATACAAGATCAGATCATAGGGGTGAGGAATCACTAGAAGCAGGTCCTAAAGGAGGGAGGAACAGATGGCATCTGCACCCAGCGTGGGTATTAGGAAGAGGCCATATAACACATTACGTCTGGACGTAAAACCCAGATTTCTTTTTTCTATCGTTTCTCTACGGGTTCGACATGTTACTGGGCTATGGCAAAGTTGGTGACCGGATGCCCTTCCTGACGCCAACTCTCCCCCGGGGCGGAATTCGCATACAATACTCCATCTGACTGTGTCCAAAGTAAAATCTACGTTACAGCGAGAGAAAGTTTTCTAAATGTTTGCGTAGTATGTAACTGTGGCGGAATGGGAGTACCAGCCCGGTATTTACCTAGATGGGTGCGAAAAACAGCCTAAAAACCATATCCAGGATGGCCGGCTCACCAGCCCACGTCGTTAATCCGCGAGACGGACTTGATCACGGATGGGCTCCAAACCCTGAATCCTGGAAGCGGCGGATTAACGCGCTCGCCTGTTGGACGTAAAATTTTGATATTCACCGAATATTTGTAAAGGCATGATGAAGCAGCCAGAATAATCCTCCAGAAGTAGGGACAGCTGTATCAATGAGAGAGTTTCCTCCATAGTACACCTAAGATCTTCTCACTGCCGCAGAAAACTAAATACTGATTTTGTTTGGAATCGCAGTATAATAACCCATAAAACAATTCGTTGTCATCGACCTGACGTAAGTCATTAATGAAGCCGAGCGATTCACCTTCCCCATACGCATTACTGTACCCAACAACCTTAGTTTCCTAGCCGCATGCAATGAACCTACACGTTTTTTGTGTTCTTCCAACTATCTGTATTACTAACTGACCAATCCGATGCTCGGTCCCAGTTCCATGTTGCTTATCTACCAGTCTCTACGGGCAATAAAAATTTGATTTTAAGGTATTTCATTAGTTACTGACCGAATTTAAAAATTGAAAATGTTATCATAATCTCCTTATTCAGAGGTATAATCTTACGTTAACGGTTTGACAAAATAAGACAAGTATTAATGTTAGAAACCGTGTGTATGTCTTGAGGCGGCCTAACGCACAGCGTGCAAATTACACAGGCTACATTCATCCAGTATCTGAGAATTACAGCACTTTTAGACCTACAACAAACTTTATACATAATTTCAAACCTTTTCGAAACTTTTTCATTGCTCTCTGGGTGAATAATCCGACATTATAAAAGAAACGTAATTAGGTTCAAAATGGTTCAAATGGCTCTGAGCACTATGGGACTTAACATCTGAGGTCATCAGTCCCCTAGAACTTAGAACTACTTAAACCTAACTAACCTAAGGACATCACACACATCCCTGCCCGAGGCAGGATTCGAACCTGCGACTGTAGTGGTCGCGCGGTTCCAGACTGAAGCGCCTACAGCCGCTTGGCCACTGCGGCCGGCCAACATAATTAGGCTTTTACTACTTCAACCAGTAAAGGTTTCACATGCTTGACATCAAACATTTAAGACATTAACTCATTTTAATCGGGCATTTGAAGCTGTGTTACACATGAGAATTCGTTTATTTAAAGAATCGGGCGTGGGGGTGTTATTGGTTTCTATTCTGCAAGTGAATGTGAAGTGTATAGGGGAAGGGTGCACCAGTACCGGTATAGTTCTTGACCTATCCTCGGACTTATGTTCCATTCGGATTTGAATCTTGGGAATAAAAACTGCAATCATCCGTATACGTTGGAATTTTTCATTTTCCGTTGAGGCAATCGCATGAGATAAAAATGTTGTATCTCCGGGAATTACTACAGGCCTGTCAGTGATTGACAACGCCTTCTCAAATGTCTGCCACTGCAGTCGGCTGAGCATCTCAGGTGTGCCCCCACACTGACTAAACAAATAATTATTCGATTTAAGTAATAAGTTTTTTCATGTATATTGTCAAGTATGTCCTTCCATTTTTATGTGCTCTTCGAGTTTACATTAGTGCTGTGTATGATGTTCTCCTTCTTTCCCTGCAGTCGTATATTTGTGGTTTTAATGTTTAGTACCTCTGTTACGCAGAAACTCATACACACGCCACAAACACTAGTCACACTTTTTACGTTAAATCATAACATAGGACATCTTTGTACTAGTACAAGATGCACGTTACATCGTGAAATGTTATAATTTAACGTAAATAATATGAATGCTGTATTGCGTGAGTATGAATTTCTGTGCAATGGAGGTACAAAACCTTAAAACAATAAAGATGGCGTTACATCCAGTAATAACGTAATCTTCCATATCTGTTGAAGATGGGAATATATAGCTAAAACGGGTCCTGGTACACATGCAAATCTTGGCCGCAGTACTTTATTACTTGATCCTTTAACACGCTGGTAGGCGTTCGAAAAATATCGTTCATTAGGGACGAAGTCAAGTTACAAACAAACAAAAAAACCTAAATAACTGATGCAATGCACGTATCATGTGCGTCTTCAGAAGGGTATATCGTCTTGACATGACCGACCGATGATTTCATTGACGATTTTTATTGATAAGCGCAGTGTAAACAAGAATAACTGGTGAGCACGCTGTGAACGCTAATCCAAGTGCGTTAGCTAAAGCCCACGGGTTGTCGCCGTCCACGAATTAACAGGGAAGTGTGCAATCGGCCGGCCAGCTGGAGCAGCCGTGTGTAGATTTTGGTGGTTGTCGGAGCGGCAGCTGTAATCAGCGCGGGCGGCGTGCGGCCTGGAGGCGGCGTAAAAAGACCGTCGCGTGCGCGTGGGAGCCGCGCTGTGCCTGCCGTGACCTCAGCGCGCTTCCGCCGCTGCCCCACCGCCCGTCTCGCGTTTCACTCCATTCTCCCTGTTGCGTGCTGCCACTGACCCAAATTTATTCCGCTTGCTCCCTACAAATTTAGCTACGAAACCACGAAGAGATAACATATTAGGAATACAACGGGAAATATGTGTGTTTGGGTGTGTGAAACCATTTAGATTTTTGCATGTACAATTACACTGTTTTCAGCTAACGTTTGGAGGGTAAATTAGCATGAAAACTCACGGTCTCGTAATGGAAAGAAATTACTACTATCTGTAATACCAGTTAGTTGCCTCTGGACTAATCCACATAATTGGGCTTCCAGTCTGATCAGTAGCAGAAAACATTGTAGCCACGTAAAGGCACCCATTCAAAGGCTGACCGAATCTGTTACTTTCACGCGATTTGTGTGTGCGTGGATAGAACCAGCAACAGGTACTAATATAAAACATATTTCAAAATTATCCTAAATCAGGATCAGTGACTCTATTCAGGACAGAAACGAGAGCCAGAGGCTACAAACTGAAGACGTTTGTGTGCTACTTGCATAAGGCGAATGGTCTATTGACGCAGTTATTGCCAACTGCACACGCTTCTGAGGTGAATGCCCAACGCGGTGATGTCTGGTGGATAATTCATGCTACAGTGAAACACCAGACCATCCAAGTACTCGCAGTGCCAGCTCAGCTAAATATTTCAGCGCATCCTGCTTTGTATGGGGCTCGTAAGTAGGCAGACGGTGTATACACTCGTAGTAACGACGATTTATCTATAGAAAAAATAAAACTGGACTTAGTTCAAAATGCCTCTGAGCACTATGCGACTTCACTTCTGAGGTCATCAGTCGCCTAGAACTTAGAACTAAATAAACCTAACTAACCTAAGGACATCACACACATCCATGCCCGAGGCAGGATTCGAACCTGCGACCGTAGCGGTCGCTCGGTTCCAGACTGTAGCGCCTAGAACCGCACAGACACTCCGGCCGGCAAACTGGCCTTAGTGCGCAGACTCGGTTGAACACCATAGATTCCATCTTATTGTAACTAGAATGCCGTTTTGTGTTCTTTTGAAAGCATTTAGCCATGACCTGCAGTTTAAGTTCGAGTCACGGAACAACTCGACATTTTTTACACATGTTAGTGGTTGCCAGACTTGGGAGGAACTGTACTAGATATACAAAAAATTCTAGTACAGGATGGGGATTCAACCCCGATCTTTAGGATCCGTAATGTGACACTTATCCACTTAGCCAATTGTGGAGGCTTAAATGTCACATGATAGAAGATGCTAAAATGAGTTTCGTGTAAATCTGAAGGCTTTCGTGACCATTGTCATTGCCGGCCGCCGGTGACCGAGCGGTTCTAGGCGCTTCAGTCTGGAACCGCGCGACCGCTATGGTCGCAGGTTCGAATCCTGCCTCGGGCATGGATGTGTGTGATGTCCTTCAGTTAGGTTTAAGTAGTTCTAAGTTCTAGGGGACTGATGACCTGAGATGTTAAGTCTCATAGTGTTCAGAGCCATCTGAACCATTGTCATTAATGGTAGTATCTTCCGAATCCTTAGGCCACGTCACATCTCTGTTCAAGCTTCTTCAGTGCTTGACATTTCGATCCTTTTGCAAGGATCTTCTTCGGGATTCCACTGGTGTCCCTGGATGGCTGAACATCAGGCATGGCACAAGTTTAATCCTGAAGAAGATCGCAGCACGAGGTATCAAAACGCCGAGCGCTGAATAAACAACAACGGAAGCTCATTAACAGAAGTGAAAAGTAACGACTGCCATTCACACAGGATCTGCTACAATACACCCCATTGACAGAACTGAGGTCTGAATTCAAACTCACTTGTACCCAGTGCTTGAATACATTGTTTATTAAATTTGGTGCCCCACCAATGCTGTATTTAATGTTCACTTTGTAGTGTTCCTTTCACAGTCAAGTTGCGGGTGTTCATTAATTAATGTTTCCCTGCACGATCCGGTAAAATCTGTCTCAAATTCTACTGTGCCTACAAATATATGTCCAAACTTGTAAGTTTCCAACACGGCCATTTCTGTAATTTAGGATCGTGTCAACATGCTGCTTGTATCACACATTGAACCGATGTTTTTGAGTACTCTGGTTGGTATCCATCTACAAAAAACCGTCTTGAGCTGTAAACAGTATTAAACTCCACCGTAGAAACTTCGGGGGCGATTGTGTATACCATCACCAGAGTCAGTGTGGCAGGCATTTGTTATGAAACGTAAGGCACTCACAGACACGTGCCTCACACTTGCTGCTGATTCAAGACACCGTGCTGATTTAAATATGTATTATCGACCATTAGTTCATTACCTCTGCCACCGTCTGTATAATTTCGGTTTGACACACCCGGTGCACCGAATGACTTGGAAGCGTTCGTTATATCTATGGTCACTGCTGGCGTCTGCAGCTGCGCTTGACTACTCGCGTATGACGTGGCTGGGGTGGAGAGGCGGTCGGAGCCACGGCGCCGGCTACCCCAGCGGCAGAAACCGGTCGCAGGTGTGCGGGCCTTTGTGTCGCAGGCCGCAGGTTGCGGCTCCTGTGGAAACCTCTCGCAGCTTCCATCCAGCCAGTCCTCTGTGTGTTCCTACGGCACAGGCCACAGCGGGGTGGGAGGCAAACCTATCGCAGTCATAGCTCCACCAGCTTCCCACTTGCTTGCTAAACACGGTACATATTAACACTGTAGTAGTTTATCGGTAATATTGCTATAAGCTACGTATCGTATCGAAGTACGAATCAGAGCAAACATAATGGTTTCTCCCATATCCGTTCATTTAAAATATGTTTAAAATTCTGAGTTACAACCGTAGCAAACCATTAGCACAAATATTGAAAAATTAAAAAAAAAAAGAAATACTAGAGTACTGACTCTATAATTGTAAGATATGTCGTACAGTACGACAACATACTTAAAGTAGAAAGTGTTTTAATTTTTTGGGGCTACTGATGTAACATTATCCTAATTGGAAAACTCCCACTCTAAAAAAATCACGAAACTTCTCGGGTCACCAACATTTACCGTACCCATGATCTTAAATAACGAAAAGTGTGAGGTCATCCACATGAGTGCTAAAAAGAACGCGTTAAACTTCGGTTACACGATAAATCAGTCTAATCTAAAGTCCGTAAATTCAACTAAATACCTAGGAATTACAATTACGAACAATTTAAATTGGAAGGAACACATAGAAAATGTTGTGGGGAAGGCTAACCAAAGACTGCATTTCATTGGCAGGACACTTAGAAAATACAACAGGCCTACTAAGGAGACTGCCTACACTATGCTTGTCCGTCCTCTTTTAGAATACTGTTGCGCGGTGTGAGATCATTACCAGATAGGACTGACTGAGTGCATCGAAAAAGTTCAAAGAAAGGCAGCACGTTTTGTATTATCGCGAAATATGGGAGAGAGTGTCACAGAAATGATACAGGATTTGGGATGGACATCATTAAGAGGAAGGCGTTTTCCGTTGCGACGGAATCTTCTCACGAAATTCCAATCACCAACTTCCTCCTCCGAATGCGAAAATATTTTGTTGGCACCGACTTACATACGGAGGAACGATCGCAAAGATAAAATAAAGGAAATCAGAGCTCGTACGGAAAGATATAGGTGTTCATTCTTTCCGCGCGCCATACGCGATTGCAATAATAGAGAATTATGAAGGTGGTTCGATGAACCCTCTGCCAGGCACTTAAATGTGGTTTGCAGAGTATCCATGTAGATGTAGATGTAGATGTAGTGCTACCATTAGTTTTAAAGAGAAGAAACTAGGTTATTCCAGGGATTTCCATTAAATAAACGTATTTATTTTCCGGAAACACAACTTCCAATGATAGCACTTCAGAAAACTGAAGCGTGTTGAATTATAAATTTTCATATTACTCCCTGTATTGTAAGCACTATGTAAACAAAAGGGTCTAACGAAATTTCCCGGGAAAATAACCTAATAAGACAATAGTGGAAGACTCACTCTGTTACACACTGACCTGCGTAAAAATCGCATAATGCTTATGAACTGAATGGCACGCAAGACAACTTTATTGAACGCAGGCGAATGCTGTAAAACACCGCATGTGTGTGCTGCTAACACAATCCAAGATGGAAAGTACAAAGTACTCAGTCAGGTTCTGAAGAGGTGACGATAGAAACGTGTAGTGGATGGATAGTTAATCGTCACAGTATCGCAGAATTTAGTTTTATTTGTGCTTTATTAACCAGTAGCTGAGCTCTCTCAGTACTCTGTAACAGGTAAATTACACTTACGAGCGTAATTTTCGCAATTTATTTCGGACTGTGACTAACCAATCATTGAGGAAATGAACTGTTACATTGATCAGTGTTACTGCACCATGAAACGCGTGTTTCCATTGCAGCAGTAGCTCACATCATCTCTTGTTGTCCTCTGTAATCTTGAGACATGTGGCACTCGAAGCATAGTGCACAAGTCTCCAATACTCGGTGACTGGTCTACCGTGGAATTTAAGTTAACTCCCAGTATAGCTAGTAATATAGGTATGGTTTTATTTCAAAGATTTTTGGGCATGAGGAGTGTCACTGATCTCGAAGAACGTCGAGGCTACCGCAGGATGACCCAGTCTCCCCAACTACTTTCGATGTGTAACATATTTTATTACTAGCAGCGGCCGAAAACAATCTAATCTGATTGAAAGGGAGTCAGTTACAAAAGCTTTCACCACAGCTAGCGAGGTAGGAGTTCTGAGAACTGCGCCAGCCGCTAACCGTTACTGCAGCAGGTTCCTCGTTGCTGCTGCGGCGGCGGCATCAGCAGCAGTCGTCGTAGAACCGCTACGTTGCACTACTTCTTGCTGCCCGTAGCAGCGACGCGGAAGAAATGTCCACCAATCGTTTCCAGCAAAGACCACGATTTATCCCAATTACTTTCTTTAGCTACCTACGACGTTAACATGTACACTGCGATGAAACGGAAACAATAGGGCCACTGGCTTCCTCGTACGTGCTGCGGTCGACCGCTCTCAACCAATAACGAAACAGGACGTCTAACAAAATTTAAACAGTTTTGTCACAAACGAATGAAGTAGAAGTTCAACCATTGTTGACTGTTATTTGATACAGTACACAAGAAGTAAAATAATGTTATATTTTGGACATGAACAGGATCAACAGCTGTGAAAATAAGATCGTGTGTCTGCACTACACAGCGACAATCTTCAGAATATTTAGAACAATAATTAACTCACTGCTGTTGAAGATTATTTTATATAAGACTGAAACAAATATCATAGATGTATATTACTGAAGTACGCAAAACGTATGTTAGTTGTTTGAAAATATATACAATTAACACGCTGAACTCCGCGTCTCATTTTGATAATCGGTCACCCACACATCGAGATATCTTTATATTTCTCGCACGTGTACGAATTAAACACAGCTTGCATGGTTTTATAACAACTTCTGTATGCTCTACCCATGACAATCACAAATAATAATTTTAAAATAAACATATGTGCAAATACAAACATAAGATACCACAAATCGGCGCAACTTTAATATTCGGCCATCTCGCAATGAACAAACCAACATCTCGATTCGTAGAAATAAAAATGCTTGTTAATATCTTTTTTTTTTTCTTGTAGTCAGTTTTTCGAGTTACTCGTAATTATCTTGGCGACTTCGAGTTGGGCACTAACCCATTCTTCTTTAGGCCTCCTCTTTGGTTCCTAGCTTCTGCTCAGGATTTGGCATAAATCCGCAGTAACGTTGTAAGTAGGATTGTGAGAGTATGGAAATATACGCAATTAAAAAAACACCGACAGGTAAAGTTCGTGCGCCTTATTTTGCTGGTCGCTGTCATAAATCTTAAACGCTTTTTCCAACCGTTTTGTGCACACTCACTTTTAAAATGATATGGGAGCCAAGGTTGCCCCTTTATCCCCCTGCCCCCATCCCACACCTAGCTCCGCCCACGTCCGTGCTTTACACTGATATACTAGAGGTTTCCCTCCTGCAATTCGTCATTGTCGTTCTTGCGTCTCCGACGCGCCACACCATTTGATTTAATACAATGAATTTACCTTCGTTCGCAAATAAATCAACTTGGCACCATTCAGTGCCTTTACTACAGTGCCTTTACTACCGTAGCTCTTCGGTAAGCCCAGCCTATTTTTTTCGTTGTTTTCGCTAATACAGTTATTTTATGCCAGATGCACTTTGTAGACTTGAACTACGCAGAAATTAATGGAACGACGGTCTTCTCAGTCCAGTCCACCGAGCTAGATGAGGATGCTTAGTGCTCTTGACTCGTATTCGGGATGGCCGCAGTTGAAATCACCGTGCAGTTGAAATCACCGTGCGTCGTCCTTGGTTCGTCTTAAACGTGTGGTTCGTATGAAATGGGCGCAGCCGACTTTCAATTGTCTGATGACCTGCTTTGCCTGACGCCGCATGGAACGTCACACGCTGCTAGGACATAGTGCAGAAGCTTAAAAATACCAAGTTGTAAACACATGTGGCCTACAAATGTTCAGTTTTCGTAATTCGGCCTGCGGCTGCTAAAAGGTCCCCGACTCATGTCCTCTACCATTGGTTCCCAACCTTTCCGAAACCATTACCCGTGACTACAATCAAATATTAGCTAGTGTCCCTCTTCCCACCACCATCATGAACGTTAGCGCCTGACTAAACTTTAGAATGAAAAAATTTTTTTTGATCAGTTTCAGTTTTAAAATGACGAAAGATAAATGATATTAGTTTGTGTAGGTGTTTTAATGAGTCAGTGAGAGACTTGTTTCTAGCAACCTTTTTATACAATGATAAAGGAATTCACAGAACGTGTCGAGTGTTACTCAGAGAAGAAAGTTAGCCATCCACCTTGAGGTAGACACCAGTTACAAAACGTGCCTGCTGTGCTCCACTCCTCTCTCTAGATGACTTGCTTCAATTGTATCGTGCATCCCCATATAAAATAAACCAAATTGAAATGTGTGTATTATACTTGAGGCTTACTGTGGGTAAATCACTTTATTGGTGGAGTCGTTGCTTCTGAATTAGCAGAAATTGCAAGACATGAGGCTGTGAATGGTTGTGTCGACCACTGCCACTAATAATGTGTTGGCCCTACAGAAGTGAAGTAGCCATTACATAGTTACTGTTGTCTAATGCTGCCATTTAGTTTATTGTTGCGATGTGAATAACGAAGCAATTTCTGGTGTATTGTGAGAATTTCTACAACACTGAGAAGGCATTTTCATGAGATATTTATGCATATGTGGCGTACATGTATCAGTTTTACTGTCACAGATGCGTGATACAAAGTGGAAAGTGTGTTGTTGTTGTTGTTGTTTTGGTATTCAGTCCAGAGACTGGTTTGCTGCAGCTCTCCATGCTACTCTATCCTGTGCAAGCTTCTTCATCTCCCAGTACTTACTGCAACCTACATCCTTCTGAATCTGTTTAGTGTATTCATCTCTTGGTCTCCCTCTGTAGTGGGTGGATTATGTGAGAAAGATGTTGTTGAGGCTTGCTAGTGAGCGATCCAGCTTTCATGGAGGGCGTAGGCGGCAGGGGTCTCGAGGATATTTTCATTACATCTTCATAAAATTCTGATGTACAGTATTTGGTACGTAATTATTATTACACATGTATGCATTAAAATGCTGTAATTCTGCTTTATAAATTTTAGGAGGTAAACTCACTTCCCTACTTCACAAATCAGCATTAGAGTGGAACTGGTGGACGGTTACAAAATTTTACTGCTAAAAGAGATCAAAAATGTACCGTAGGTAAGACGGTTGTTATCCCTGCATTAGGGAGGTAATTAGGGCCAGGTTGAGAAGCACTGTCCTGGACGCTAGTTGACTGTTGGTGCACAGGCTGTGAGTAGAAGTGAATGTGTGTGGGTGCGGCAGGTGGTGCAGCTGGGCGCGGGCGCGCTGCCGGCGGGCTCCTCGGTGTCGGTGGTGTCGGTGTCGGGGCCGCGCGAGCTGCACGTGCTGGCGGGGGCGCTGTCCGGCGTGCGGCTGCTGCAGCGCCTGCGCCTGCGCAGCATCGGCAAGGTCGTGCTGCGCAAGGCCGCCCTGCACGCGTACGCCGAGCCGCACGCCATCCTCGAGGTGAGCACTCACCAGCCTCACACTGCTCCTACCAAATTCTCAACGTAGCTCAGAATACTAACTATCTTTATCCGCGAAACCATCTCCCCTACCATCTTCTTGGCAGACACTGGATGATTTCAAAATGAAATTTTCGCTCTGTAAAGAAGTGTGCACTGAATTGGAAACTCCCTGGCAGATTAAAACTGTGTGCTGGACGAGACTCGACCTCCGGACCTCTGCCTTTGTCGGACAAGTGCTCTACAACTGAGGAACCGGAGCACGACACAGAGCTTTATTTCCGCCAGTACCTCATCTCCCACCTACCAATCCTCACAGAAGCTCTCCTGCGAAACTTTCAAGACTACAGTCATCTTCCAGGAGTGCTAGACGAGATTCCTCTTCCATGAATGCTGGTCTTGCAAGTTTCATAGGAGAGCTTCTGTGAAATTTGGTAGGTACGAGACGAGGCACTCGCGGGAGTAAAGCTGGGTCGTGAGTCGTGTTTGGGTAGCTGATTTGGAAGAGCGCTTGCCCGTTAAAGCCACCGATCCCGAGTTCGACTTTCGGTCCGGCACACGATTTTAATCTGCCAGCAAGTTTCACTGGATGACGTGTGTAGCTCGCAATAACGCTATTGTGTGGTGTAGTGTGTTGCTGTTGGAAGAAATGTTAACATAAATGAAGTTTCATGATCTATATAAATGACCTGGGTGACAATCTGAGCAGTTCTCTTAGGTTGTTCGCAGATGATGCTGTAATTAACCATCTAGTAAGGTCATCCGAAGACCAGTATCAGTTGCAAAGCGATTTAGAAAAGATTTCTATACGGTGTGGCAGGTGGCAGTTGACGCTAAATAACGAAAAGTGTGAGGTGGGGCCACATGAGTTCCAAAAGAGATCAGTTGGAATTCGATTACTCGATAAATAGTACAATTCTTAAGGCTGTCAATTCAACTAAGTACCTGGGTGTTAAAATTACGAACAGCTTCAGTTGGAAAGACCACATAGATAATATTGTGCGTAAGGCGAGCCAAAGGTTGCGTTTCATTGGCAGGACACTTAGAAGATGCAACAAGTCCTCTAAAGAGACAGCTTACACTACACTCGTTCGTCCTCTGTTAGAATATTGCTGCACGGTGTGGGATCCTTACCAGGTGGATTGACGGAGGACATCGAAAGGGTGCAAAAAAGGGCAACTCGTTTTGTATTATCACGTAATAGGGGAGAGAGTGTGGCAGATATGATACGCGAGTTGGAATGGAAGTCATTAAAAGAAAGACGTTTTTCGTCGCCGCGAGATCTATTTACGAAATGTCAGTCACCAACTTTCTCTTCCGAATGCGAAAATATTTTGTTGAGCCCAACCCACATAGGTAGCAATGATCATCAAAATAAAATAAGAGAAATCAGAGCTCGACCTGAAAGGTTTAGGTGTTGGTTTCTCCCGCTCGCTGTTCGGGAGTGGAATGGTAGATAGTATGATTGTGGTTCGATGAACCCTCTGCCAAGCACTTAAATGTGAATTGCAGAGTAATCATGTAGATGTAGATGTAGGCGCTCCGTCACGATTTCCTCTGCTGTGCCAACCTCTAGAGCCTCAGAGAAGCACTTCAGACCAAAATTCCCAATTATCAGAGGTAGTCGGAAGTTTCATTTATAACATCTGTATTTGCAGGTAAATGTATGCAGTCGTGGTGTACGCTGAACTCCACACACCGCTAAAGATGCCAATACAACTGATTGATACAGTGGAGTATCGTGCAGTAATCCGCAACAGAGGAAGTGGCGCAGCGGTGCCAGGCCAATTCAGACGGCTAAAGAAACAAAAAATTAATTGCGTAATTTTGTACCCTTGTTTTCGAGTTTATGTTGTAAACTCGGACTACCCTCCAGTATTGGTTATACTCCGTTTTCTCTTTCGCCCTACAATTTTGCCTTCCACGGCTCCCTCTAGTACCGTGCGAGTATTACACTGATGTCTTAACAGATCGCCTATTATCCAGTCTCGTCTACTAGATAACGTTTCTCACATATTCCGTTCCTCGTGGATTCTGTGTACGACCACCTCATTTATCAATCCACTATACTTCTGGAACACCACATAACGTTCCGATTCTGCTCCTTCTGGGGCGTTGTATCTCGAATAATAAATAACTCGGCGATTGACAATTGGCAGTGGTCGGCGTCTGTGTTGCCAGCTGATAATCGACACGCCACGCCTTCGTGCCACTAATAGTTGATTTCGCACTGCAAACGAATCTTAAAGCGTTGTTGCATATTATGACGGGAAGGGAAGTTGTGGTCGTATCAGTAAATAAAGCTGCTGCCGTAATTCCACGTAGCTATAGTCGGATTTACAGTAGCTGGCATTTTACAGCTAGCTTGCTGGACCGCTGCCAACACCAATACACAAACGGCAGCCTAGCGTCGTGGCCGTCGTGGCTCCCACTGTCTCGACGCTTCTGCTGCGCTAAGCTTCGCGAGAGGCGCTCCAGAAGGAACGAGATTGGTGTATCGTTTGGTTTGACGTGCCTTACGATGCGCAGTGAAAGTAGTCGAAAGAGTGGCACTGGCGACACACTACAGAAATCGTACCGAATGTGATTTTTGTAAGAGGTAGAGACTTTTTGAACTTCACATTTATGACGAGTCAAATAACGAAAAAAAATGCAAAAACTACCGTTGTCCGAACCTTATACATATCAATCACAATACGATACAACAGTCTGAAAACATCTGTTACCGAGCGAGATACTTTGGTAATCGACGAAAAATAAAAAGTATTTCAATGACTTAAGTAGTTTTGGAGATATGAAGTAATAAGTATGAACTGTTTTCGGGCCGAGGACATTTAACCCTTTTAAAAAGAAAATGGCTTGAATTAAAATTAAGAGGAGCATAAAGATCTAGACTACACTTGAATTTATTTTTTACGTGATTTGTGTGGGGGATAGACATTAAACTGATTTTCTATCGCCGGGTAGAGCTGCAGCACCTGCCTGCAGACAATGCTTCTGGCAACTGGTAATTCTTAGTAACGTTTAAACACTCTCGAAGTAACATAGATGATGCTCAGACGAGTAATTTGATACAAGACACATCAGGTCTCAAATGCCAGGAAACACCCCAAAAATAGATGACAAATGTTGAAGATGTGTCGTCGCCAGGTGACGAACGTCGCCGCACGGGCAGCGGATGGGCTGGGACGTGATTGAGCGATGCAATAATACTTGCATTCGAGCAAACTGTGCAAATTTCGATCATCTTTCGTAAATCTGATCTGCTGTATTCGTAGAAGTTACATAATTATTGTCCTCACTGTAACCAAGACAACCCTGTTCTTATTTTGTGTTTCTTTCTTATTGTCCTTTTTTTGTGTACAGACGTGATTTAGTGTTCATTTACCGGTAGGGACGCAATTCGGAAGCTCACATTCATTTACTTGTGACGCAATAACGTAGGTTTTTGTTGTACTGTACTGTGCAATAAACCAGCAGAGACCGAGAGACCGGTAAATAATAAATCTTATGCCACTGTAATCACATAATTGTACACGCAATGAAAAACAAAATACTGTTTGCGAGAGGCAAGACTCGATCCCTGAGCCCCACGCGCTAAAGTCCCGGAGCCTCACCGACGTGAATACTGGGTTGGGTGGGATGATCAGCTGCGACAGAGCGAAGGCCTCATCCGCTGCATGTGCGACGGGGTACGTCATGTAGTGACGTCAGACATGTCATCCACCTTTTGGATATTTTCCGACATTTGCGACCCCATGTGTCGTAATAAATCACGTGCCTCGGCGTCATCTGCGTCGATTCGGGGGTTTGTAAACGATAATAAGAATCAGCCAGTAGAAAGCGGAACGAACTGGCCACTGCCGGCCGAAGTGGCCGTGCGGTTAAAGACGCTGCAGTCTGGAACCGCGAGACCGCTACGGTCGCAGGTTCGAATCCTGCCTCGGGCATGGATGTTTGTGATGTCCTTAGGTTAGTTAGGTTTAACTTGTTCTAAGCTCTAGGGGACTAAATGACCTGAGCAGTTGAGTCCCATAGTGCTCAGAGCCATTTGAACCATTTTGAACTGGCCACTGGGTGACTGCCGCTGCTCGACGTATGTTGGTTGTTTGTAATGACAGTGTGTGTGGGTGCGCAGGTGAGCGACTGCGGGGTGCTGGTGGTGGAGTCGAAGGCGTGCCAGGGCCTGCGCGGCGCGCTCATCGCGCTGGTGGCGCGCTGCGGCCACGTGCTGCTGCAGGCCGGTGTGTTCGCGCGCCTGCTCGCCCTCGCCGTCGCGCACGTCCCGCACCTGCAGATGCAGTCCAACGCGCTCGCGCTCGACATCAGCGCCGGACAGGCCACCGTGGTAA
Organism: Schistocerca americana; assembly: GCF_021461395.2. NCBI lineage: Eukaryota > Metazoa > Arthropoda > Insecta > Orthoptera > Acrididae > Schistocerca > Schistocerca americana. The sequence continues at coordinate 469,385,028 of NC_060122.1, read as the reverse complement.
GTCGCACCATCACTACGTCTACGTACAACCAGGAACTAACTTTTTGATTTTCGTCATCTCTGATATTTTATGGGTACTGAAGTCCATGTCTCGTTGACTATCACTGTGCGGTATGAAGTTTGTACGGTTCCAGTTACCTGAAAGTCATGGAACCTAATGTTCCGCCGTCGTGCCAGTCACTTGAATTCAGTCGCACGTTCCAATTTTGAGAAAATTGCTTGATCACTAACGTGTCGTCTAATGTGACAGACGCAAGTAGCTATGCCAAGTGTGCTCAGTAACTTGAGCGTGGGCTGCTGCTCTGGTTACCTGCAACCGTCTCTCTTTACCAGTGGAAATGTTCCCACTCAACTCTTGTAATAAGTTAATTTTGTAACACATTAATTTTTTTTGGAGGGGGGGGATTATAATTGTTATAATTGCACACGGTTTTTAGTTTGTGCCAACTGCCTTGCCGCAGTGGTGACACTGGCTCCCGTCGGATCAACGAAGTTAAGCGCTGTCGGGCTTGGCTAGCACTTAGAAGGGCGACCGTCCGAGTCTGTGGAGCGCTGTTGACAAGTGGGGTGCACTCAGTACTTGTGACGCAACTGAAGTCCTACTCGACTGAGAAGCAGCGGATCCGACTGGCAACGGGCGGAAGAATGGTGTGCTGATCACATGCCCCCCCCCTCCCCTCCTGTCCGCCCCCGATAGCTGCGTGGTCAGCGCGACAGACTGTCAATCCTAAGGGCCCGGGTTCGATTCCCGACTGCGTCGGAGATTCTCTCCGCTCAGGGACTGGGTGTTGTGTTGTCCTAATCATCATCATTTCATCCCCATCGTCGCGCAAGTCGCCGAAGTGGCGTCAAATCGAAAGACTTGCGCCAGGCGAGCGGTCTCCTCGACGGGAGGCCCTCGTCACACGACATTATTATTATTATGCCCCTCCTCCCCATATCCTCATCCAGTGACACCTATAGGCTGAGAATGACACGGCGATCGGTCGGTACCGTAGGGCCTTCTGATGCCTGTCCGGACGGAGAGAGAGAGATTTTATTTTGTAATTATATTTACCTTCTTGAGCACTTCGGTACTATTTTTGTATCACGCTACTTCTCCATTGTAATTGTCACTTACGTTGCTTCTCAATTGTAATTGCCACTTACGATCATTTGTAGCCTCTAGACGGTGGGTCAGTGCATACTGGAATGAATAAATAATCAAAGAGACATTGTTCAAACTACATATCGTTCTGGAGCAGTTTCTCTAACCGAGTTCTTTCATACATGGGCGTGCACTCTTCATTTCTAAAACACCATTAGCGGAAATGGTGACTGTATAGGCCATGAAAGCCTTCATCGACATTGAATGGTAAATACGGCAGAACATGATGTTCTATATTTCCTGCTATTGCTTTCAATAAGCTTAAACATTCTGCTGGCGCCGAGTCACTCAAACTAGTCAGCCGTAGAAACTTAAACGGAGACAGTAATAGATGTGGATGTTTACTGATCCATAACATAACATTTAAAGTGTAACTTGTAATTCAGAAATTGACAATGTGAATTAAGGTGAGCTATTGGGCAATTTCACTAACATAAACATTTTCCGCTGCAGACAACGTCTCTCCGTCATCGTCTGATAAAGTTTCAATCGGTCAAAATAACATCACATTAAATGACGCAGCTGACTACCGTTATTCCCGACGTTGCCTTCGAGCTGCACTTCACCTGTCGTCGATTTCCTAATACTTATCAATAATACTTCGAGTAATAGTCGCCTATTTTCTAAAACTCGTTTAAAACCTGGATTTCAGTTCTCCAAGGTTTCCTGATACTACTCTCGGCATACATCTCCAATTACTGCTTTATCATGTTTCTCTGCGGAGATATGAACCTGCACGCCTTTCTCTTTTTGCAGCATTTCGAAGTGTTTGTAATACAGCTAGCGTCGTAGTTGGTTGTCCAACTGCGATTAGTCAGACGTCTCGGAAGGGAGGTTTATGAGGGGGACGGGTGGGTCGTGCTCATGCCGCCGCTGTCTGCCTGACTCTCTCTTTCGAACTTCTGACTAGAAACGCGAGAGAGGAAGCAGGGGAGAGAACAAAGGCGGTTCTGTTGTTCAGAAAAGTCCGTCACCACTCAGCCCAGATTAGGTGGAATGTTCTGGCTGCGGAGCACAGTGCACGCGGCTCACGCCTCAAGTGCCAGTGGGGCGGCTGGGAGCAGGGCGAAGGAAGGGCGAAGCAGGCAGAAACGTCAGGTCTGCTGTCCAGTGTTGCGGAGGGCGGCCACTGGTCACTTCTCATTAGTGCAGAATTTTGCTTCTAGAGACATATTATACACAACGCAGTACTGGCTGTATTTATGAAGATGCATCTTAAGCTTCCCGAATTAAAGTGAAACGTCGGTTCCGTCGTCCTCCGTGACGTTTCTTTGCGTCATTTCTCACGGCCCCCGCGGGCCGGAATTCACGTGGCGCGCGAGCCGTGTTAGACTGATATTTGGAAAAGAATCGTTTATCGGGAAATCGAGATTAATTCACGGCAGTATTGCATTCGTAAAACAGTCTTAATAAGAGTCGGAAACCTCACTTCAAAGTTAATGCGGACATTACGCCAACCACAGTGAAGCGGCTCTAAAATATTCCGACCTGTGGAATGAAAAATATAGTGTCACCAGTTAGTGCTCCGTCTGTAACCGGTTACTTGCATCTTCCGCAGACAAAAATGAGCCTCCTTGGTTCGAAGATTTCGCGCACCATAGTCGCACAGAAAGTTCTTGATAATCACGCATTGTAATTATATGGGGATTGTACACAGTAACATTAATTTTTTTCGAAAAAGGCAAACAAGTAAGCAAAAATCTCATTAAAATTGTGTTTGAGAAGGCTGCAGGAACGGCTAGCTATTTTAATCACTCAACAAAGAGTGCTATAAGCACTATTTCGGAAAGACGAGGAAGAAAATTTATTTTTAGATAATATTGCCAAAAAGGCTGTCAGGGTGTCTGACAGTTTCCACGTGGCACGTGTTCAATATTGTACATCATCATTATCGTGATACTTCTGCTACGATAAATTTTTACCCACTTTTTTTATGAGATTTCCTTCTGCCAGTGTGTGCTCTGGTCAGACCTGTTTTGCTTCGATTGATCCTTTATGAGCCTAACTTCTCCGGCGCTCTAGTGAGAAACTGTCGACTTCGAACGTCTACATTTGTCGAATTAATGCTGGCACTGACATCTCGTTAATATAGTCATCTGGAGACTCTCTAGCTGCATCTTACAAGCCATGCTAGATATGCGTATTGTTTCGAGCTGCACCACGCCTATGGCACGGTGGCAGTGCACATCTGCGCTCCGACCACTACAGTGGTCCCCTGCCCTTCCCTGCCGTGCCGACGGCGCAGCTAAGGGCCACTCTACCACTCGGCAGATAATCGGTGTCCCCTGCTGTACCCTGTGCTCGCCCTCCTGCAGGTGAACCTGACGCACGTGCTGATGCCGGAGCTGGCGAAGCACACGTTCCCGTCGCCGGCGGTGGAGGTGCGGCTGCAGGACTGCGAGGTGGTGTCGGTGCGCGAGGAGGCGTTCAGCGCGCTGTCGCTGGGCAAGCTCTCGGTGGTGAACTCGTCGCTGCACGACGTGGCCGCCTCCGCCTTCTCGGACCGCACGCTCATCGACCAGCTGCTGTTCAGCGGCTCCCGCATCCACCGGCTGCGCCGCGGCGCCCTGCTCGCCGGCGTCACCAACCTCACCATCGAGCGCTCCAGGTACAACCCGACACTCACACTGACCCTCGGCAACCTGTAGCTCAACTTCGAGCGTTCATCCCTATCAAAATAACTCTGTGTGGCAAGTTCTTGCACGCAGTGGCTCCTTCAGCAGTCTCCAAGCAGCAACAGCGTGCTTTCCAAATATTTCCCTCTTACATTACACCCGAGGGCTGTTATCACTCTGTACTGAATAGAAGCATACTGACTCAGGTTGGTATTCTAGGATATGACCAGCCCTCGAGATGCAATGGTTGACACAACCCCTTACGCTGATTTAAGTATATATCTACGCCGCTGTATTTTACATGTATGTGATTAAAAATTACTACTAAATACTGGAAATGATGTCATCGCACTTCCCAAAGAAACTGTTGTCCTATCCTTCTTTCGCATGAGGCATGTCAAGCTCACACATGAATTTCTGAGAACACCAGCACAGGAGTCACTGTAGATCAGTTATGACTGTTGAACATCATATTGTCGAGTGCACAGACTCAAAAGATCTACGGGGGTGATCCTATTTCCGCAACTAAATCATTAAATTAACCACAAAAGATTAGCTAGTACGACAAGATCCACTTTCCTCGTCAGAAAATTGAATTTAGTGATACCACTTTCGTAATCTCTTATTTATTCATTGTACTTTTTATTCAACCCCTCTGTTACTTTATAATTTTCACCTCTCAAGAATTTGTTACACAGGTAGAGGAGCACAGCATGATGCCACAGAATGCTCTCCCTCCGAATGCCACAAAAAAACTAGTTATCACATCTCACTGAATTTCTTTTTCTTGGGGGGGGGGGGGGGGAGCTAATTTTTCGCTTTCCCCTTATGCAAATGCTTTCTTGCTGTTTCCATGGGAGAGGTCTTTCATCTGTCAAAGTTTGTTCCATTGGTCGTTTTGACGCGCCTTCTCATAGTGACATGCCAAACCTTAAATGACTGTTATCTCCTTTTTGCTTTGTTTTTGGGAATCTCGGTCGATCACACTAATCCCTATTCATCCATGCTGATGTTCGCGATCAATTACAGTTTTGATGAGCAATGCCTATAGAGTTCAATTAATATGACCAAACACTATGTGTATGTTGTGAGTCAGTGAGTACTGTGCTGTTTGCTCGCAGGATAGATGAAGTGGAGAGCGGCGCGGTGAACAACACGGTGGCTGTGGTGACGCTGCAGCACAACCACGTAGCTCTGGTGCGGCAGCAGGGCTTCGTGCTGCGCAAGTGGAACCGCCTCAGGGTCGTCAATAACACCTTCGAGCAGCTCGAAGAAGACTCCATCTGGGCTCCCTACCAGACAGTCGCCGGTAAGCAGCCAACATTACGCATTATCCCTCCCGTAAGCGCCATGTTTTCTTTCACTTTCAGCGAAAATTGTGTGTAGGCAGCGTTACAGCGAGCCGGATTTATTTTTGTTTTTTACTGGAGAAGACGCCGTTAAAGTTATTCATTTGGTGCATATCCATTGATTTCAAGCTTTAGCAGTACTGCACAGCAACCGACAGTAGTTATACAATGTTTACCATTTCCAGAAATTAAACTACCGGTAACGTGGATTGTACCACCCCCGACAGCCAATGTTCTGAGGACGAATAAAAAATTTATCACATAACAACATCACCATTCCCAGGTAGTGAATTATGATGTTGTTGTCTGCAGGAAAGTACTGCCACTGGCTGGTCATGTGGAAATCCGAAACTACATAGATGGTATTTCGCTCGATGTATGGAATAGAACCTCTCTTCTGATATAAATAAATGCAGGACAAGAACCATAACAAAGGGAGAGATCTCGGCTGTAACCGATTACAAGATCTGCGATGAGTCGCAAATTGGATGGTCATCAAACTCAGTATATGAGAAGGTGAAAGGAACGTCCTGGGCTAGAGGTTTCTGGGAGTTTACAATGCATCTGTAAAGGAAACCGCTCGAAAGACGCTAGTAAGATCAATTCTGCAGTACCGATCAGCTTTCTAGAGTCTTCCTGATGTAGGTATGACTATAGACAGCATAGGAACTCAGAGACACAATGTTAGGTATTGCAACAGGTTAGTAGGGCCCTTACGAAAGTGCACCAGGTGTGCTCGATGAATTTTGTTTGAGTAAGTTTGGAAAATTCGAAGGAAACTCTGTAACAGTTCCGATGCCACAATCATATATGACATGTAGGAATGATGAGAATAACTTTGGGGTGGGACACATATCGAGGTTTAGAAACAAACACTCCATACTCAGAGTCAATGGGGCGACAGACTGAATGGAGTGAACAGGGCGACAGAGTGAACGGAGTGATGGAGTGAACAGGGCAACACAGTGAACAGAGCAACATTGTGAACAGGGCGACAGAGTGAACAGTGTGGACGATACAACGGCGTGCATGGGACGACAAAGTGAACAGTGAAATAGTGAACGGGGCAATGGAGTGAAAGGGGCGACGGAGCGAACAGGGCTACGGAGTGAAGAGGGCGATGCAGTGAACGGGTTGACGCAGTGAATAGGGCGACAGTGTGGATGGGGCGACAGTGAGGTGATGGAGTGAGCAGAGTGACAGAGTGAAACAGTGAACGGGGCGGCGGAGTGAACGGGGCGACGGAGTGAACGGGGCGACGGAGTGAACTGGGCGACACAATGAACAGGGCGACTGGGACGATGAGTGAATGGAGCAAAAGAGTGAATGGGGCAACGGAGCGAATGGGGTGGCAGTGCGAACAGGGCGACAGAGTGAATGAGGCGACAGAGCAAAGGAGGCGACTGTGTGTATAGGGCCACTGTATCCTCTACCATGCATGGTACAGAGGATTTTGCAGTAAATAGACCGAGGTATAATAAGAGAGAGAATATAAACCGTTACTTTACCTTAGTTAGTGTGCTCACGGAATAGGACAGAAAGTCGCTAATGCTGATACGAAGCAGTATCCAGTACAAACTATGCAGTGGCTCGCAGACTATACTCGTAGATTTAGGTGGGGGGATGCCACGATAGCAAACTGTGGGCGTGCCGTGCATGTGGCTTTATGTGTGTACGGCAGGTGCACCAGTGTCGGAGCTGCGTTTCTCGGAGAACCGGCTGGGCGTGGTGTCGGCGGGCGGCCTGCGGTGGCTGGGGGCGGCGGCGGCCGGCGTGGGCTCCAAGACGGCGGCGGGCAACGTGCTGGAGGGCACGCCGTGCCGCTGCGACCTGCTGGGCGAGGAGGCGGCGGCGTGGGCGGCGGACGCGCTGCTGTGCCGGCCGGCGGCGCCGCTGCTGGCGCGCTGCCTGCGCCCCAGTGCGCTGCCGGGGGCGGCGCCGCAGCCCGCGCTCTCGCTCGCCAACTTCACGGCCGCCGTCTGCGGGGGCGGCGACGTGCTCGTCTGCCAGGACGCGCCCGCCGTGCTCGCCAACGCCGACGGCGAGGTCAGTACCGCCCTTTCATTTCCGAAGCCGAGGCACGGTCTCAGTCGAAATTATCCGGTATCACCTACTTTGCCTACATTATGTGCGCGAAACATTCGTAAGAATAATCAACACCTATAGATTTCTTTCTTTCATTATCTCACTAAAGAGATTTGCTTCTGCCCACTTGTCATTTAACCTTACGTCCTCCTCCGGTAGCTGAGTGGTCAGCGCGACAGAATGTCAATCCTAAGGGCACGGGTTCCATTCCAGGCTGGGTTGGATATTTTCTCCGCTCAGGGACTGACTGTTGTGTTGTCCTAATCTTAATCATTTCTTCCCCATCCACGCGCAAGTCGCGGAGCCGAAGTGGCGTCAAATCGAAAGATTTGCACCCGGCGAACGGTCTGCCCGACGGGAGGCCCTGGTCACAAGACATTTACATTTATTTTATGTGATCTAACCACTTCCTCGGTTATCAGAATCACGCTTGTCCCTGGAACTAGGTGGGTGGGAACTGGTGACACCTGACACCACGTTCGGTCCGTGATGACGTAATGTGGCGTGTGACGTCATACGCTCTCAAAGAGAAATAAAGCAGAACACTGACGATATTCATTTCGCCTTCAAGTTATTTTTTCGAATACCTAACCAGTGTTAATAAAAAATCTTAATTGTTGCGAGGTACTGACCTGTAGCGTCGCCTAGGGATTAGGTTAGGTTCAAAGGTAACTGAGATATGTTTTAGCGATAGCAACGAATGTCACGTTATGGCAGCTATAATTCCTGTTGTGGCGCTTATTTTATGGACATTGTATCTCAATGGAAGTATTATGTCCGGTTTTTCGATGACGTCAAAGGTCAATGCAGACACGTGATATCATATGGTTCAATATTTTGAGCTTACGGAATTTCATTATTTGCGCACTCAAAACCATTTTATGTGAACGCTCAACATATCCAAACATTTTACCGCTCTGTGGGGTACAATGCAGTGTGAGCACATTTCTGTGTAATACTATCAAGTGCTTACACGTACTACGTGTATGACTGTGATGAATCTTTGTGCGGCGTGGTAATGCCGATAATTCTGGAAGGATGGAAAGGAAAAGATTGTAAATTCAGAACTGGTACATGATCTAATCCTTTCACTTTACATCTTCCAATATCTTATATCAATTTACAATTCTGGAAACGAATTGGAGTGTAGGTATCGTTCTCCCCTGCACCTCCCGAAATTTTCCTCATTTAGGTGCGTTGCGAGATTTGTCACCCTCGCATATTGGAAGAGGTTGTGCAAGCGCAGGCAGAGAGTTCATTTTTCGTACGAGTATAAGAAGAAAAGGTGTGGAAAACATGATTTTCGGTTTCTACAGGTTTGTGGTTTACTAATGGATCAGTAACTCCCTGATTGTTTAAAGAATCCAACTCCCATGTATACAAGAGCTTCAACCTTCTGATTTCTTTTTAAATGAGTTAATGTGCTGAATATTTGACGTTAAGCATGTAACTATGTACAAAGTTTCTTGGAAGTTGCCAAGTGCTGTCGTTCTTAAATACTGCATTTTGGCACCATGACTTAGGCTACCTCAAGATATATACACAATTTGTAACTTTAATACTTGTGTTACTGTGATAAATCTTTGACATAGGGTTACACCTGTTACCGAGTAGATTATGACAGGATTTTAAATTTTTAGATTCGATCAGTAATTATACGAAATACTGAAAGTCAATCTTTTGTTGCCGGTTGAAGCCGTAGATTGGTAAACTGTAACTCACGTCTCGGATCATGAAACTGATTAGCCGTTTAGCAATACAATAAGAGATCTCCTGGAGGATCTAGACGACTCTTGTCTCATGGAACAATAGTCCACATTTTCCAGCCATACACGAGGATACTGTAGAGAAGGCTCTTAATAAATCTGTTCATGTAAGCAGCACGTTTTTGTTGTGGAGTTCTGGTCGTTATGTCAGCTGAGCTTTTGCCGACAGTGAGTGAGTGAGTGAGTGGTTGTGGGGTGCCCGCAGGAGTCGGGTCGGCGCAGCACGCTGGTGCTGGCGCTGGTGCTGGGGGCGGCGGCGGCGGGGGCGGCGGCGGTGTGCGGTGGCGCGTGGCTGCGGCGCAAGCGGCGGCGGCTGCCCGCCTGCCTGGCCGCGCTGCTGTCTCGCCGCCTCGACTCCGGCGCGGGGGCGGCGGGGGCGGGCGCGCGCCAGGCTGGCGACGGCTCGCCGGGCCACGAGTACGCCGAGCTGCAGCCGCAGGCGGCCGGCACGGGCCCGGGGCCGCCGGGGGCGGGGGCGGACGACGACGCGTTGCTGCCGGCCGAGGACAAGTGGACGCAGACGCTGCCCGAGGAGCTGACGCAGGAGCTGCTGCAGACGCTGCGCGACAAGCTCGACGACCCCGACAACTACAGCGAGGCGCGCGACATGATCGAGCACCTCTACGACCTCATCAAGGTGGAGGAGAGCGGCGCCGAAGAGCGCGAGACGTGAGTTCACACACTACTATCATTCCTTACCACTACGGTATTACGCCATCTGCCCGATTTTCGCCCCCACGCACTTAACTGGATTTTAGTGTACGTCCGTGTTCACGTTATGCACAGTGTCAGGGAATACAACAAACAGTATGCTTCGATAAGGACCTTGTTAGTATACGCTGAAAAGAAAACGACGTTACTGTTTTTAAATGGCATTTTACCTAGTTAACCAGTAATAAAATTAGCTTATGTGACGTATTCTGTAGATGAGATTGAACTATAAATAGGTTATGAACAGACCACATGCCTGCCAATGAATAACTCCTCTCGGTTACTACTGTGCACTTGAAGACATTGCACATTTTTAGTGAAGCTGGGTATAACAGACAAAGGACGTAACTCAAAAATTATTCGTCGCTTTTCACTCTGGTCGGCTCTAATTCATTTCAACTCTTAGCCGTGCAATTGTCGCTCTCGTTGTTGTCGTTATCTCACTGCGAAGACTGGTTTGATGCAGCTCTCCCTGCTTCTCTTTCTTCTCAAGTCTCTTCATCTCCAAGTAACTACTTTCAACTTATGTCCTTCTGAATGTGCTTACTGTATTCATCTCTGTCTCCCTCTACGATTTTTAGCCCCCCACCCCCCCCCCTTCCCCAGAGACACTCACTTCCCTTCAGTGATAAGCTCGTTGATGCAGCGGTTCTAGGCGCTTCAGTCCTGAACCGCACTGCTGCTACGGTCGCAGTTTCGAGTCTTGCCTCAGGCATAGATGCGTGTGGTGTCCTTAGGTTAGTTAGGTTTAAGTAGTTCTAAGTCTAGGGGACTCATGACCTCAGATGTTAAGACCCATAGTGCTTAGAGCCATCTGAACCATATGATCCCTTGATGTTTCAGAATGTGCCCATTCAACTGATCCCTTAACACTTAAGTCGGTATTTGATGTAAACAAATGTCTCTTCTTCAAAAACGCTTTCCTTGCCATTGCCACTCTACATTTTATATCCTCTCTACTTCGACCATCATCAGTTATTTTGCTCCCCAAATAGCAAAACTCATCAACTGCTTTCTGTGTCTCATTTCATAATCTAATTTCCACAGCATCAGCTGATTTAATTCGACTACATTCCATTATCCTCGTTTTGCTTTTGTTGATGTTCATCTTATATCCTCTTTTCAAGACACTTTCCATGCCGTTCAACTGCTCTCCCAAGTCCTTTGCTGCCTTAATTATGTTTTTTAATACGGTTTTCGTTGCTTTACTTTAAGTGAGCCTTCGCCTAGTTTTAGTTTTCCCCAGTTTGCCTAGTTTGCGTTTCTTCCAATTCCCTAGGTTTTTTCCCTAGTTTGCGTTTCTTCCAATTCCCTAGGTTTTTTCCGTTTGTCTAGTTTCTGTTTTTTTTCGATTTCTTTTGTCTGTTTGCGGTTTGATTTCAGGTTTTCGCGTTTGCCCACTGTCTTTTTTTCAGTTTGCCGGTTCTTTCACTTTACTCTGTCTCCACAGTTTTGCGATTTTTTCTTTTCAGTTTTTTTGTTTTCCCTCGTTTGCGTTTTTTCCCGTTTGCCTAGGTTGCAATTTTTTCAGTTTTTTTCCCTTTGCCTAGTTTCCGATATTTACGGTTGCGTACTTAGCGTTTTTCATTTTCTTGCATTCGCTTAGCTTGCCTTTTTTTTTAGTTTTTTTCTTTCGCCTCGTCTGCGTTTTCGCAGTTTTTTTCCTCTTTTGCCTAGTTTCCGTTTTTTTTCCAATTTTATCCGTTTGCCTAGTCTGCAGTTTTGTCAGTTTTTTCATGTTCGCCGATTGTATGCTTTTCAGTATCATCCGTTTGCGTAGTTTGCGGTTTTTTCGTTCATGTTTCTTCCGTTTGCTTAGTTGGCGATTTTATCAGTTTTTTCACGTTCTCCGACTGTATGGTTTTTCAGTTTCATCTGTTTGCGTGGTTTGCTTTTTTTTCTTTCAAGTTTCTTCCGTTTGCGTATTGGCAGTTTCATGAGTTTTTTGAGTTTGCCTTTATATTGTGTCATTAGGTTCCTCGTGACGTCGCATTCGGGAGGAAGACGGTTCAATCCCGCGTCCGGCCATCCTGATTTAGGTTTTCCGTGATTTCCCTAAATGACTCCGGGCAAATGCCGGGATGGTTCCTCTGAAAGGGCACGGCCTACTTCCTTCCCCATCCTTCCGTAATCCGATGAGACCGATGACCTCGCTGTCTGGTCTTCTTCCCCAAACAACCCAACCCTTGTGACGTAGTTAATTATGGAGAGGGGGGGGGGGGGGGAACTGTTGTTGGTGTTGTCTCGTGTTTGGAAGCGTGGAGTGAGGCTGTGCCGGCGCGGTGTTGCAGGGGCGAGGTGATCCGGCGGTCGGCGCGCGGCGCGACGCGCAGCACGGGCACGCGGGCGCCGTCGCCGCCGGTGGGCGCGGCGGTGCGCGTGTGCGGCGAGTACCTGGAGCCGCGCGACCGCTCCCCGGACCAGCACCTGTACGCCGAGCTGCCGCCCGCCGCGGGCGCGCCCGCCGCCGCCGCGCTCTGCGAGTACGCCGAGCCGCGCGACAGCCACCGCCACGCCGCCCACCACGTCTACTGCGAGCTGCCCGCCAACATGGCAGACCGACCGCTGCCCTCCACGCCCTCCACCCGCTGACACCGTCCGGCGCTGTAACCACTCCGCCTCGCCGAGACAATTCGTCGTCCGGTCGTCCTCGACCACCGCGACTGCCCGGACACTACAATAGCGTCCGCAATCGTCGCTCCAGTAGAGCGCGACCACATCCTTCACTGGGGGCAATAATTTCACACACGGGCGGAGCCAGAACCGCGCCCTCGGCGGTGACGTCACCGTCGTACTCGGCGCATCCCTCAGCGCCGTTCGTCGACGCCCGGAACGGCGCTGCGATTGCGGAAGTGTCCGAGAGTGGAGCGACCACTTGTTGTTGCCGTCTTTCCAGTACCTCTATCCGACACTCGTCTTCCACAGCAGGGCAGCGGGACTGCGTGCACCGTTTACTGTGATCGTCCGTCGTCCAGTGGAGTGACGCTGGGAGTGTCGCGTAGTGTTCCTATGTGTACGAAGACTTCTTTTTGTGGCAGCCTGTTGCGCCGCACGTCCTTTGCATTAAGACTGTGAGGCGGCGCACGAAGCGCCGCCGTCCTTTAGCTGACTGTGATATGTTTTTAAGTGTCACCACTACCCGTGTTCGCGGACATCTGTTATCGCTCGTGTACCGCCTAATGCAGTGCCTGTGTTTTCAGAGCTGTGCTTCCTATGTCGAGGAGCACGTACGATCGTTTCTTTCCATTGTGATTCTAAAAGCGAAAGAAGATAATCGTGCGGCTACAACTGGCGGAGAACGAAATCGTCCGAAGTGGTACAGAAGTTGCTCTATGTGAAGTTATTCTCGTCAACATTTCCTTCGTTTTGTTTAAAATGTTTAAAAGAAATATCGGTGTAAATTATTTTCTCACTATAGCACAGAAAGTGTTTACTTCGAAATTTTGTTGTCCGTCGCAACCTAGCCATTTTCTGTTGGGGAATGTGTGTTGTATGTCGGAGGTTGTAAGAGTTTTCTTATTCAGAGTTATCAATGTCTTTCACGAATAACGAGGTTATTTCAGTTCGCAGTGTCACGTGTGTATCAAAGTAAATTACCGAGCGTCCTGTCCTCTGATGCGTAGGTGTGGTTCTGACTGATGTGCAGCAAACAACGAACAATGCATTGCATAATGTCTTGCATTTCCGTTTGTATATAAATAAATTCATATATATATATATATATAAATATAACATGCCATTCTTGCAGCAATAAAACATTTTTATGTGTAAAAATTACATGTTCACTTTCTCTGAAACGTCACTAAACTGGGTTATATTCAGGTAGCACCTTTCCATCTGGTTGTTTCGTCGTTGTCAAGTATAACAGCGGCACACGCTATTCTGCTTCCTGTATCTTTGGTATATCAGTGTCTCCTGTAGCCGAAGGAAAGACTTGCCCGTTGCATCTTTCACTCGAGTCATCTGGCTACGCACTTGGCACACCGCTATACGAGTCGTGAGGCACGAGGTGATGAGACGCCTATTGCTTTAATGAAGCAACTCCTTAACTCGGTCGACTAGCGACCTTAACGAGCTTTAATTACGTAAGGAGAACGTAATTGCAAGAAGAGCGAGTGCTATTTGGTGGCCTCATCCTAGCCGCCACAAAATGACATTTGCGGTGGAAGGAACGGAAGCAGCCTAGTCTACACTTCTTTTCACCAAAGACGAAACATATAATCAGGCCTGTCTCCAATTAAATTGCTCTTCTTGGCATTAAAAACTTAACTCTCCTTCCCGTGTTGATCCACGTATTATCTGCCCCAAATAAATGTGATATGAAAATACCTTACTCTCCGCCATATTTTGCCGTGTATCTAAAAAGAAAACTATTTTACAGACATATGCGGTTTATTTATTTCATTGTTTCCGATTCTGAAATAATTACGATATTATTAAAATGTTTACACTCAACTACTTTGTGAGTGTCCTGCTTCAGTTTCCACCAGTGGCTTGCTACAAGCAGTCGTGTAACATTGAACAAGTTGAAAGGTGCACACGAAACAGATCTCTAACTTGAAAAGACTTATTTCATAGTATATTGTTACAATCAAATTTTTTTGAAAAACTCTTTAACGATAAATCTTTGCCTCATTATGATCTACCGAATAGATTTTTAGATAATCAGACTCAGTGTAACTAATCAGTTTACTATTCGCACGCTCCATTACTTAACTTCATTGTTACGGCCTCTTACGCTGAAACACATGTCTACACAAGCAACATTTTAGATGTCAACCATTTCGTACTTTCTCTACATCGCTAATCTGAACTTACCGGGAGCTAAGGTTTATCGCAATGTATGCTTTTTTCTGTTCTGCTCGCTTAATTGCCTGCGCCCTTGCGTTGCTGGACACAAGTGTACACAATCATATTCACTACATGCAGGAAGAAGTTTAAAACAAGTAATGGCGCGACACTGGCTATCGCGTGCTAACAGTAACTGTTGGATTGGCCAGAGATGAGTGGAGATGAATAGTTGGGTGCTTAGACGGAAAGCTGAAATTGTTAGAAGCACACGTGATCTGACTGACACTAGGTGTTTACTTAACTTGATTCATCAGGTCCGAGAGAGTCCCTTGAACAGACTAGTCGTCATAAATGAACACATATTGGGGTCTGTCTAGTGTGGCACTGATACTGTACGACACCACAGTGACAATGAGTCAATGCTATACTTAACAGTATGACGAAGTCAACATGGAATAAGTAGGCAATCATAAAACTGCTTTCTAACAGTGTTATCAGTATTAATGGTCGCTATGACACTCATTTAGCCAATATTAAAGGAATGTAGTGTATTAGTCGATCAGTGGCAATTTACCCAACCACAAACAATTTGTTGGTAGATTTCTCCCGATCCTAAGATATTTTCGCCTGTAGCAATGCTTTGCACAAGCTTAAAATTCCAAGCTGCTCTCTGATTCGGATTCTTAGTGAAGTTGCAGCCTCCCCCTCTAGTTGGCACTGTAGATGGGTTTGCAGGGAGCAGAAAGATTAAACTATAGAAGCTTATCCAGGAACACTAGCGTCTTGACACGCGGTCGTTCATAAAATAACTCGCTCCTGATACTTAGGCCCTCTTGTCCAAGCGTGAATATAACACCTGACTTTCTCGTTGGCGTAAATCTACTGAATAATTTGGTATAGTATCTTTTGATAGGATCTTCCGTTTTCACCGGGGGTCATGGAGGAGCATCTGAAGCTGAAGAATATCAGTAACAAGCCCTAAACAGAATTTTTGTTTTGTAAAGGAAACCATGGTCTCTAGTTGGCTGTAACATTCTTTTTAACTGTGCGGCTTACTATCGACCACGTTTTCATTTACAAAATTTTTAGAGGCTGTGGCTCCACACAAAAGCATAATTAGAATTTTCGTAAATGCAGTGAGTGAAATTCACGAAATAAAAAGGAATTGCATCAGGGAATAACATACAGTGAAAAGTCTTTGAATCCGATTAGGACACAAAAAAAGAAGACAGCTTCCGCCTGTGCTTTGTTCTCGAATGCTGCCGTGTCTTTTTCGGGCAGCGAACGCTGTGAAACCCCGTGACTACAACCTTATCCAGGATGCTCCTTAGAAGGAGCGCTGTGTCCAGAAGAAAAGAGCCGCACGAGCCATGCCTCTCTTTGGCGAAAAGGTGTCGGCCGAATATGGCTGAAACCTTACGGCAGGGACAATTTTGACTGAAGTACTTGTAGACCAAAGTTTTGCAGAGCATGCAGGCCTTCAACATGAACAGGCGACAAAGTTGATTGCAAAAACATGTCATAAGCTTCATTATTTGAAATTTATGGGGTCGTATAACAAGCTGGGTGACCTGGTTCACAGATGGTGGGGAAAGCAATGACACACTATCTCCAACAGATTACTAAAATGCTGCACTGTTCACTACCCACTGTTTTCATGGCTGCCTTACTCTACCGTTACAGCTATACGTGTGTTTCGTAAGCCAGTTCTTTACCGTCCATTCACTAATGGTGCACTAAATCGCGAGACGTTTGTAGGGTTGCTTCGCTCTCCTATAAATTTTAACAGTAAACTTCCGTGTGGTGTACAACGCTTCTAGTAGCGTCTGCCATTGCGTTTGGCTGGAGGTTTCCTCGCCGCTTTCGCGCTTACTATTTACTTGATTTGTTTATCGTATGGCACTACATATACAAAGATTACGAAACTATTATATGTCAAAATTTAAACATAGCTCTCCAGCATAAAATAACACAAATGACAACAGCTATATACGAATATCAGGGTCTTTTATGTATTTTATCACATTACTCGGCGCTGTCAGGAAATCCTCGAAATCCTTGTAGGCACGAGAGGGACATGTTGATAAAAGATGAGCAACTAACTGTCTGTCGTTCCCATGGTGATGAAGATGCTGTTCAGGGTAGTCCAAATTGTCCGAGGACGGTCGAATCCAGGGGGTTTCTTCTAGGTGCAAAGAAGTTTCAGGCATTGTGGAGGACATTTTTGTTGGCAGCAGCGTTTCCATTCATCGATGGTATTGAATTCAGTTTCCATAAGGGTCCTGGCTGTGATGAGAGTGGGGTGTGTGAATCTTAGTTTTCTTTCGCCCCGAAGGGAATACACCGTTCCATATTTGAAGGTCGGTGTTATCAGCAATCTTCTGGTATTCACGCAATAGCGCGCTCTTCCGTTTGATATCAGGAGGTGGACTGTGGATCACGATAGGTAACCAGTATGTGGGAGTACATCGTATTGACCCATTAACAGTGCACATGGCCTCGTTAAGTGGTAAGTCTATCCTATCTACGTGTGGACTATTAAACCAGAGAGGCGTACAGTACCCTGTGCTGAGTATGCCAATGCGAGTACTGATGGCCGATGAGTGCCTGCAGACGATCCCCGACGTTTGCCACAGAGATTATGGAAGACGTTATTTCCGCTTTTGAGCTTAGCAGATATTTGTGTCAGTTGCTCCTTAAATGGAAGTGTCCTATCTAGAGTGGGACCGAGGCATTTTGGATGCATGTTATGATGAAGTTTGTCTCCCTCGAAACCGACATCGAATACTCTGGGCGTCAATATATTGGACAGATGAAATCTTCTGTTTTATTTGAGTTTGGTTGTACACTCCATTTACGGAATTATTGGTTTCATATGTTTACATTAGAAGTTAGGATTTTTTCAGTTGTTTTCAAAGGTTCTGTTTTGGGTAGCTATGGCCCAATCGTTCACATAGCCAAATTTTCTGGACAGTGTTGGATATATTAAACAAGACATGGGCAAGGACGGATCCCTGAGGTAAGCCACTATTCATAACTTTTGGACAGCTAATATTTTTCCTGTAGTTACTACAGATGTCCTGCCAGCTAGCATGTTGTCAATTACTTTGCGTGGGACAAGTTCTAACAATTTATATAAAGTAGTCCATGCCTCCAAACCGTGTTATATGCTGCACTTAGATAAACGAAAGCAATAGATGTTTTCTGCTTCACTTAGTATCCTGCTTCAATAAATGAGCTTAAAGATAAGACTTGACATGTGCAGCTCAGTCCTGGTCGGAATCCAGCTTGCTCAATAGGAAGGTTCTGAGAGATGACTGGACTAATCCGATTGTATAGAATTCTTTCGAGGAAATTATAAACAGTGTGATTGGGCGATAGTTCTTAGGCTGGTCTGATGCCGTGCCGGGATTTAGTATTGCTATGATTTTTGATTGTTTCATTTTATGCGGGACTGAATCCGATATCATTAGGCCAGAGAAGGCATCCGCCAGTCATTTTGTAGTTCCCACGACCCGAAGAAGAAATTTTGGGTGGATTCCATCATTTCCCAGTTCCTTTCCAGGTTTTAGAATTCTAAGGGCAGCAGAAATTTCAAATACAGATAAAGTTCTTGAGAACTCAGATTATTCATTAGTGTTCTTTTTGAGCAATGTAAGTTTGCGTCTGATGTATCTTGTGTGAGTTTTATCCCTTGATGCTCTTGATGTGGACAGTAAATGTGACGCAATCCGATTAGCTGATATATGGGTGATGTCCCTTACTTAGTTCCCATCCAACTATCTTAGTAATGACCGTGATTCTGTACTTGATGTGTGGTAACTGAGTGACTCGACAGTTTCTATCCACCTAGTATGTCTCGCTGTATCGAGATCATGAAATAGATTATCCGCTATTTCCGGGTCCCCGCTTTTTAGAAATTCATCGTATTGATTGTTATTGGTTTCATTACAACCTGGAATATACTGCTTCCGGTACCCCTGGGGATTGTCTTCTTTGCTAAGCTTATCGTAACACCATCAGGCCTCTCATTGTCTTTTTTCTTTTGGGGGAATTCAACCAAGACATTCGCCCAGATTTTAAGTAAATACATCCCAATTTGCTTTTCGAAAGTTCAATCTTGGTCAATGAAGAATGACACGTGTGGGATATTTGTCCCTATTGGACGGTGTTGGCTGTGTCGGAAGTCTTGTAATACGAACCGCGAACTTTGGAGAGGTAATTTATTTTCATTAGCTGTTACAAAGCATAGATCTGGATTGTACTCCTATCTGCAAGCTGTTGATACAAATGTTCCTTTATCCGTTACAACAACATCGATGTCATATTTTGATAAAATCTTCTGTGAGAATTAGCATTTTGATTTTTTTATGCCTAAAATATTGATTTGACAGATCTTGACCACAGGTCCAAAGTTTATATTTGGACGGTCCTGAGACGAACTGGGTCCCTGTCTTTGACAAACTCATTTTTGCCAGGAGATATTTGAGATTGTATGGCTGCCTCTGCTTCTTGGTTTTAGATATTTGCTTACCATAGGAACCCTAGACTAAACGTGCTGTTCACCTTTAGATCTTCGCTAACTCTAACTGGATAAGGGTCCCCAAATAGAAGTAAAATTCAAAAGTCAATCGAATGTGTGTTTTGTAAGCTACCTCGTTCGTTGGTAAATCACACGTCCTTACAATTATCCCAGTGGGTCTGTCAGGTGTATCCCTTGTGTAGAATCAGTTTAATGTGGGTGTTCACTCTAAAGCGCTCAGGAGGCATACTCTTTAAGTTTTTGACAACTGAGACTCAAACCAGCGCCTAAGCGCCAATCGTCGTAATTGAACGACACGCTATATTTGTTAAAGGTGAGGGTCAGCTGCCAGTCCCTGCACCAAGCGTCGTTTCTCAGGTCATTTTCCTGCATATCGCTACAATTCTCTGCCATTAGAACTTTCCAAAATAAAACTTCCTTGGCGAATGCCATGAGCTAATTTCACATCAGGCTGTTCCTTCCGGAAAGAATGTGACGCTGGACCTATCACGAGAACAACGAAATTTCATTAATGATGTAGATGTTCGTCACTGTTTAAAATTACTTCTGAAATGATTAATTGTACAGCACAGTCAAATAAAATTTCAAATGTAAATTGTCGGTCTCCAGATATTACGGGCCATCATTTTTCTTTTTTTTTTTATTTATACCTCAAGTTCCATAGGGCCAAATTGAGGAGCAAATCTCCAAGGTCATGGAACGTGTCAGTACATGAAATTACAAAGTAAAAGTAATAACAGATAAAAATAAAATGTTCATGAACCTAAAAAATCGAAACATAAATGTAAGTAAACGCAATTAACAGTGCAACAAGAATCAGCTTAATTTTTCAAGGAACTCATCGGCAGAATAGGAGTGACCCACGAGGAAATTCTTCAGTTTCGATTTGAAAGCGCGTGGATTACTGCTAAGATTTTTGAATTCTTGTAGTAACTTATTTAAAACGGATGAAGTAGTATACTGCACGCCTTTCTGCGCATGATTAAAGAAGTCCGATCCAAATGCTGGTTTGATTAACTGAATGAAAGCGGCTTATTCTTGGGAATAAGCTGATATTGTTAACAAGAAATGACAGTAAAGAATATATATATTGAGAGGCCAATGTCAAAATACCCGGACTAGTGAACAGGGGTCGACAAGAGGTTCGCGAATTTACACCACTTATTGCGCGAACCGCCCGTTTATGAGCCAAAAATATCCTTTTAGAATGGGAAGAGTTACCCCAAAATATAATAACACACGACATAAGCGAATGAAAATTAGCAACGTAGACTAATTTTCGTGTCGAACTTACTTCAGATACCGTTCGAATAGTAAAAATGGCAGCATTAAATCTCTGAACAAGATCCTGAACGTGGGCTTTCCACGACAGTTTACTACCTAACTGAACACCTAGAAATCTGAACTGTTCAGTTTTACTAATCATATGCCCATTCTGTGAAATTAAAACGTCAGGTTTTGTTGAATTGTGTGTTAGAAACTGTAAAAACTTAGTCTTACGGTGATTTTGTGTTAGTTTATTTTCTACAATCCATGAACTTATGTCGTGAACTGCACAATTTGAAACCGAGCCAATGTTGCACACAACATTCTTTACTACCAAGCTAGTGTCATCAGCAAACAGAAATATTTTAGAGTTACCCGTAATACTAGAGGGTATATCATTTATACAAATAATGAACGGGAGTGGCCCCAACACTGATCCCAGGGGCACCCCCCATTTGACTGTACCCCACTCAGACCCCACATCGCAGCCATTCTCAACCTTTTGCTGTCTGTTGCTAAAGTAAGAGGTGAAACAGTTGTGAGCTACTCCCTGTATTCCGTAATAGTCCAAGTTGTGGAGCAATATTTTGTGATCAGCACAATCAAACGCCTTAGTTAAACCAAAAAATACGCCTAGCATTCGAAACCTTTTCTTTAACCCATCCAGTACCTCACAGAGAAAAGAGAATATAGCACTTTCAGTTGTTAAACGACTTCTAAAGCCGAACTGTACATTTGATAGCAAATTGTGTGATATAAAATGATCAATTATCCTTACCGACACAGCCTTTTCAATAACTTTAGCAAACACTGATGGAATGGAAACAGTTCTAAAATTGTCTACATTATCCCTTTTTCCACTTTTATAAAGCGGCTTTACTACTGTGTATTTTAATCGTTCAGGAAACTGACCACTCCTAAAGGAAAAATTACAAATATGGCTAAATATAGGGCTAACATGTGCACGAATCCTGCCTTGGGCATGGATGTGTGTGATGTCCTTAGGTTAGATAGGTTTAAGTAGTTCTAAGTCTAGGGGACTGATGACCTCAGATGTTAAGTCCCATAGTGTTCAGAGCCATCTGAACCATAACCATGAGAGTCCTTAGTCTTCAGTGATTTAATTATTGACTCAATCTTCCCCTTGTCAGTATCATAGAGGAGTATTTCACACATCAATCTCGGAAAGCCATTTGCCAAGAAAGTTATACGATTCCCTGTAGACACTAAATTTTTCTGATTTGATCCATTATAAATGGTTTTTGAAAGCCTACGACTGTAGAAACAATACGTTTGTTTATTAATAAATAAATCTTCTGCTGCCAGTCACGATTTTTCTTTATTTTACTTTTCGCACGAAGCGTTTCGAGAAATAATTTCCATTTTCAAGTGCGTTTTTTGTGTGTATTAAGCCATTTCTTTTGATGTTGTCAGTGTGTGTGAGTCTGCTTCATTTCGTTGACTTTAACTGCAATATATATGAAACACGCGAATTTTTAGTTGGGTATTTCTTTTTGTGAAGTTAGTGGCGAAATTTAGAAGAATTTGTACTTACAGTTTTCTAATGGTCGATTTGTGCAGAGTCTCACACACACTAAACATCTCACACAACTTGTTGTACACTTTACACATCGAAAACATCTTATGTAAACAAAACAGTTACAAAGATCTTCTTACAGGTAGTCCACAGAGATAACATTATAAGTCTTCCACAGATTATACGTTTTTGTACAGAGGTTATTTATCTTCACAATTTGGCTCATAAATTACTTATATTTATTTTATAATTGTGCTTATTTCTCTGTTTTACTATTTTTATTTAAGTATATTATCGAAACCTCCGAAGAAATTCAGTGATTCACTTTCAAGTTTTTCATTTAATATTTTATCTTCACATTTTCTGTAATGTGGATATATCTCCAGTCCTTCAAGTATATCCGTTTTGTGTCCTTTATTTAGTCGGTGGAGTACTTTGACATTTTGCTCTATTTTTCCAAATGGGTGTCCTGTATTATGTATGCATGTTGCTATTACCGTACTTCGTTGGATGACGTACGCAAACGACACGCATGTTATCTGCCAGAGATATAGGTGTGTATTCATGGAAATTTTTTGTTCGTTGACAAAATTGAAATATTTCGTCACTTATTTCGAAACTTCATACATTTTGTCAGCGGATTCTTTGGAACAGAGTATATTTGGAAGTTTCTCTGAAAATAAATGTGAAAAAAGACACACATTTAGCGTTTTATGCCTTCTTAGTGCCTACAGGTCAATGTCGAAAAACAGTTTTAATAACTATTTGTTTAAGTAAACAAAATATCTCCATATAATATGTTTCATCTCACTTTGGTAAGTTTTGACAATCATTGTAAGTACTGGTTTCTACGATGAGTGTTCAGGGAGCTCCTCTTTTGCATGCATATTGTATTTTCGCACTTCTAGAATCATATCATACTATTTGTCCTTCCTCGTCTCCACTTTCTATGAGGGTAGGTGCGACAACTTCTGCAAACATGATCCAATTCAGAGGTCCAATATCTCATGGCAGCGCGCACGGTGGTGTTTTCTCAGCGAAAAGGAAACCCAAGTAGACTATGGCAAAAGAGCGGAAACAAAGGAGTCGCTTTCTAGGCTGTATGCGCAGTACTGCTCGACGAAGCGTACTAAAATAATCTACCATATATAGAACTTTTTAGTCCTATTGCATCAGATAGTGTCGATTTCAACGCAATATCTTTAAAAGAAGCAAATGTATGGAAGAAAAATAAAGTACATGAAATCTCAGGTCAATTCAGTCGTTGTGAAATTTGTTAAAGTACGTGCAGAACAGTCTTTTTTTTATGAGGACCTGGAGTCGACGAGGCGCAAAAATCACGGGAAACCCTGCTGGGTCATGAAGACTCTAATAATCATCTAATTAAACTGCAAACAAAATATTTGGATTCGGATCCTTTACAAGTTTCATCACTGACAAGCTTCCGCGACAGTTTTCTCTTTGTCTCAACTTTTGGATGCATTAATACTAATATTTATTGAAAAAGTATATGATAGCGGTCAAAAAATATTCCTAGTATATGAGAACCCAGTTTAATTATAAAATATTTAATATCAGGCAGTTTCTCTAAGAAATAAATAAGGGTCACTGTGACAGTTTGTGTGAGAATGTCAGATGTGTACACCACTAGGGTTAAGGTGTGTAGTACAGTCATTGCCGAGAATCTGTGGTACACTGTGCGCGTTACCTGGTCGTGGTGTCTCTCTACCAGACAGCTTCTGCAGCGGCCGCCAGCTGTTACTTAAGAGGGAGCAGCGAGTCAACGAACCTCAGATTCCCTCGACATGGCAGGCCCCTGTTAACCGCAGCAAGAGGCTCTATCTAATTAGACGCTTTACGGGTCAGAGGGCTGGCTGGCTGGCATGCCCCGTGGAGACAGAGAGCGCTGCTGACCCGCCAGTCCAGACAGTGTGCAGCTCGTAGCCCAGTGGCCAGCTAGTCTGCGACTTCAGCCAGCTTACTGACTACCACACCAACGTGCCAATACAAGGTTCTTGTTTGCACGAAGATATACAACTCAGTTTCTGTTGTTGCGTAAGTTAGGGAGAAACTAGGCATAGCCGTCGGAAATATAAAGCAAGAGGCGTAGTTCAGTACACTGTAATGACGGTAATGTGTACGGTACTAATGATGCTACGATACGCTCATATCACTTTTGCACAGAAGGCAAGTGCATATTTGAGGGTAGAACGTCAAATGGTGCTGTGAGAGACGTCAGTTGTGGTAGCCAAAATCGGATGATGTCTATGTTTCGCGCAGCAAAAGGGGAAACCTAGCAACACCGTTGCCAGTTCTCAACTGCGTATTTCGATGTACGGACTACGCTGAAGTAACAACACTAATCGGATAGCGATATGCGCATATACAGTGGCGGTCGTATCGCGTACGCAAGGTATAAAAGGGCAGTGCATTTGCGGAGGTGTCATTTATCTGCTGGTGGAGTGAAAAAACCGGCGGCAAGAGAAGACTAACATACACAGAGTGACAAGACGAAGCCAAAACGAGGCGAAAACACATACAACATAATCATCGAAGCAGGAACAGCAGGCCCTGTTTAAACTACATCAACCTTGCTTGGAATGCACGTGTGTCGCGTCTGTCTGTCTGGAGCTGTCATTTGTACTCAAGTGATTCATCTGATAGGATTTCTGATTATGGCTACACGACGGGAATTAACAGACTCTGAGCGCGGAAAGGTAGACGCATGGAACATACCATTTCAGATATCGTTAGTGAATTCAATATTCCGAGATCCACAGTGTCAAGAGTGTGTCGAGGATACATAATTTCAGGCATTACCCCTCACCACGTACAACGCAGTGGGCAACGGCCTTCATTTAACGACCGAGAACAACGGTGTTTGTGAAGGGTTGTCAGTGCTAACAGACAAGCAACACTGCGTGAAATAACCGCGGAAATCAATATGGGACATACGACGAACTTATCCGTTAGGACAGTGAGGCGAGATTAAGCGTTAATGGCTTATGGCAGCAGACGACCGACTCGAGTGCCTTTGCTAACAGTACGAGATCGCCTTCAGCGCCTCTCCTGGGCTAGTAATCACATCAGTTGGTCCCTAGACGATTGGAAAACCGTGGCCTGGTCAGATGAGTCCCGATTTCAGTTGGTAAGAGTCGATAGTACGGCTCGATTGTGGCGCAAACCCCACGAAGCAACAGACCTTAGTTGTCAACAAGGCACTGTGGAAGGTGGTGGTGGCTCCATAATGGTGTGGGCTGTGTTTACATGGAGGACAGGGTCCGTTGGTCCAATTGAACCGATCACTGACTCGAAACGGTTATGTTCGGCTACTTGGAAACCATTTGCAATCAGTCATGGTTTTCATGTTCCCAAATAACTACGGAATTTTTGTGGATGACCATACGCCATGTCACCAGGCCACAATTGTTCGCAATTGGTCCGAAAAACATGCTGGAGAATTCGAGCGAATGACTTGAACACCCAGATCGCCCGACAAGAATCCCACCGAACATTTATGAGGCATAATCGAGAGATCAGTTCGTATACAAAATCCTGCAACGGGAACACTTTCACATTTACGGACAGATATAGACGCAGCGTGGCTCAATATTTTTGTAGAGAACTTCCAATGACTTATTGAGTCTATGCCACGTCGAGCTGCTGTACTATGCTGGGCAAAAGGAGGTCCAATACTTGTCACCTCAGCTTATAATTATAACTGACGTATTGCGACGATCACGGGTAGATTAGCGAAAAGTCAGTCAGACAGAAATGATCGGGTTATTGAATGTGCTTTCTCCTGTTGTTCGAAGACGTGGTCACAAGTACCACAGGTATAAAGTTCACACCAGAATGGTCGAGATTTGTGACAAGCGACGAAGAATTTTGCGGAAGACGAAGGAAGTAACGGACCACACGGATGGCTCCTTATACCTTAGCAACAAGTACGAGGTGCTACCTAGTATTGATAATACTTTTGAGTCAGCGCGGGATACCCCTCCTGTTTGGCCAGTTGGGCCAGCGTCCTGTATTCTTGCCCATCTCGAGCAAGTGCAGAGAGCGGGTATGCTATGTCATTAGGAGCTCCAGCGTTAACCGTGTAATGGAGGCTCTCAGGGAAATGGCATGCAGGGCAGGAAAGAATACCAGTGTGCGCTAGGTATGTTTTTCTGGGGGTTCTCGTCCGTGACATGGAGGAGGCCATGCCCTGCAAATAGCGGCACATGTCAGCATCAATGACGCCAACTGTTTAGGTTCTGAGGTCATCATCGGCACCTTTAGGTAGATGGTTGACTTCGTGAAGGCAACAAGCATCGCACATGGTGTGCACGCTGAGCTGACTATGTGTAGCGTCGTACCCAGGGTCGATCACGGTCCTCTGGTTCTGAGCGGAGCACAACGTCTAAACCAGAGGTTCAGTCGACTCTGCGATGGTATCGGATGCGAATTTCTCGACGTCCGCTATCGGGTGCAGAATTGTAGAGTCTCCATTAACAGGACAGGCGTGCACTTTTTTAAGTGAGAGAAACCCTCTCGGGCCCAGGGACAAATTGCCCGCAAGAATCCAAGTTAATCATCCAGAATGTTCCCAGATAACGCTCGTCCTCGCGGATAGGATATAGAAACGGTTAATATGATATTAGTAAATTGCAGGGTCATCCAAGGGAAGGTCCCAGAATTAGTATCGCTTATTGAAGATGTAATGCCAAGATAGTATTAGGAACAGAAAGTTGGTTGAAACAGGAAGTGAATATCAACGAAATCCTAGGTTCTGATTGGTGTATAATATCGTAAGGAGAGGTTAGTGACCTATGGTGATGGCGGTGACGGCGTATTTGTTGCAGCAAAGAACGATTATATCTAGCTCGGTTATCACGGATTCCCAATGTTAATTAATCTAGGATAAGTTAAGCATCAGACGTCTGTCAAAAATAGTGATCAGGAGATGTTACAGACGCCTGGGTCAAGAGTTGTTGTGGGAGGACGCTTCAGAGAGAACTTGCAGAATATCGTTAGTAATTTTCCTGATTAAACTGTTGTAAAGGGAGGGTGGGGGGGGGGGGGGGCACAGTGATTCGTTTGACATTATCCTGAATGTCTTGTCCGAAAATTATTTCGAACAGGTACAGAATCAACTCGTGAAAGTAACGCTTTAGAGCTGCTAGCAACAAACAGATCTGAACTTAACGAATCAATTAACGCAGAGGAAGGTATCAGTGATAATACGACTGTGATAGCAAGTAGAGACAACAGGATTTACAAGGAATGTCAAGAAACGTAGGAAGATAGTTTTGTGTAGCAAGGGTGACACGATACAAAATGGCTCTGAGCACTATGCTACTTAACTTCTGAGGTCATCAGTCGCCTAGAACTTAGAACTAATTAAACCTAACTAACCTAAGGACATCACACACATCCATGCCCGAGGCAGGATTCGAACCTGCGACCGTAGCGGTCGCTCGGTTCCAGACTGTAGCGCCCAGAACCGCACGGCCACTCCGGCCGGCTGACACGATACAAACTGCAGAGTATCTCAGTAGTCAACATCAAATATTCAGTGATGAGAACGAAGATTTGGAGCACAAATGGAAAAAAAAATCAAAAGAATCTTTCAATATGCCTTAGACACGTATGTTCCGAGCAAGGTATAAGGGATGGGAAAGACCCACCCCGGTTTAATAGCCGTGATAGAAAGCTGCTACATAAACAAAGAGAACTGCATCACAGACTCAAACGAAGCAAAAACTAGCTGACAAACACACGAACGAAGTGAAAATGAGCGAACGCAGAGCAATGACAGAAGCGTTCAATGGCTTTGAAAGTAAAATTTTGTCAGTCGACCTGAGTAAAAACCCTAAGAGATTTTGGTCTCATGTAAAATCAGTAAGCGGTTCGAAATTCCCCATTCACTCGGTGGCCATACCAGCACCGAAACGGAAAATAACAGAGAGAAGGCCGAAATACTGAATTCGGCTTTCCGAAACTGTTTTACCGCGAAATACATAGCACGGTCCATCGTTTCAATCATCATACTAACTTCGAAATGACAGACATGGAGATAGCCGATCGTGGAGTAAAAATGCAACTACAATCGCTTAATGGTGGAAAGACATAAGATTTTACAAAGATTATGCGAAACAACTAGCTCCCCTTCTAGCAGCAGTTTGTGGTAGTTCGCTGGAGCAGCGAAGGGTACCTAGCGACTGGAAAAAGCGCAGATTACTCCCATTATCAACATGGATTCCGCAAACTCAGCTCATTCTGCTCCTCCATGAGATGCATAGAGTTCCTCGGTTCTCAGACTAACGCTGTATTCTTTGATTTCAGCAAGGCATTTGACATCGTTCCGCACTGCCGTTTACTGAAATACGAGTTTACCGAGTGTCTGACCAGATTTGCGACTGGATTCAAGACTTCCTTGTAGGCAGAACTCGATACGTCTCTTCTAACGGAACAAAATCGTCAGATGTAAAGCTAATTTCCAGAGTACCCCAAGGAAGTGTGGTAGGACCGTTACCGTTGAAACACGTATGTAACATAGCAGCGATGGCGAGGCATTGTAGCATCTGTGACCAGAGAGTATGCGCTTGACCGCGCGAGTGTTGCGAGCGGTTCTCAGTCAGTAGCAGTTAGTAGTCGTTGCGAGTCAGTAGCAGTCAGTCTGTCGTTGCGAGTCTGTAGCTCTGTCTAGTTGAGAGCAGTACTCAGTCTGTAGTCGTCATGCAGAGCGGTCGGTCAGTAGTAGCAGCCCAGTGCGGTTGTATGATGTAGGCGGTCGGCAACACTGGTCAAGATGAGGAATAAGGTATACTGTTAATTAATATAATCATTAGATAATGAAAAATTTTTTTTATTGTAATTATTCTCCAACAAGTCTCCCAATAATAATTTTTTTATTTCAAAAGCATTTTCTCAAAAATTTAATTTTTTATTGAACTCAAGATTTCGTTGCACTTCCCATTTCATTCCACTTCTTTTGAAGAAAAATTCCACTAAAATCACAAAAAAAGAGAATATTATTATTTGCAATGCAGCTCCTCCAAGCGGTGCGCAACAACAAGAGCAGATATGTGACATCCATTTATTCTGAGGTAAGACTTTAATTCTGATTGTTTTTCACAGGGCCAAAGACCGATATTTCGGTTTAATTGAATTTTCTTGTCACTGAATGGACTTTAATTTTTTGAAGGATTTATATTTGAGTCAGATTGCGAGTTTCACGTTTTGGTTGCCATTGTCAACACATTTTTGTGGGCGAGGTTACACTTGGCTCCCATTTGTATTAAGTATTGTCATCTTTTTTCTTTTAAATTACGGTGGGGAGGTTACACTTGGCGACCCTGCCAGGATCGTATTTCGTTGAGAGTCTTTTGAACAACAGTCAGATATCTGCTCTTGTTTGCTTAGATATAATTAGGATTTAGCGCAACGCTTTTAATAATATTGTGACTTTCTCTCTACAGGTCAACGGCAATTTGTTGCTTTGTTGTATTTGTGTGTTGCTTTTGCATTGTGTTGATTTGTTTTGTGAAAAATTTTGACTATTGTAAAAATGCCGCGAAAGACTGTGAATAGTGTATCGCGAAGTATTGTGAATGAAATTACCGACTTAAACAGCGTGACCGATAGTAATTATGACACGCAGTGTGATGATGACAATCCTGCGTCCACTAACAATCAGTGCATTATAACCACTAGTGATGACTTTTATATTAATGATGAACAAGCGAACTCAATTGTCTCGTCTGTTAATTTGACGACAATTGATGACGCGGGACGCTCTATTGTAATGAGCGCTGCCCAGCTTAACACACCCGATTTGGAAAATTCAAGTAACATACAAACAAATTTTTCGAATGAAAATGGTCAGTGTAGTGAAAGTACGACGGATTTATTTAATTCCGAAATAACGTCTGACAATGTACATCCGACTGACAAACCTTTTTGTAAATCTCAGAATAACCAAATGGTTACAGTAAGCGAGAGAGTTCCAGATCCACCACTAAACAGCACAGAGAGTATAAACGCTAACTTTGGCTTTGAACAAATTATGGTAAGATTGCTACAACAACAGAGTGAAAATTTCAAACAGTTTAATGAAAGATTTAATAAAATCGATGAAAATTTCAAACAACAGAACGAAAAACTTGACAATAATGACAAAAAACAAGACAAACTTAGTGAACAAATTAGAGACGTTGCCGCGCAGTGCCATGACACTAAGGAACAGTTGCGCGTGGAAATTGAGGCTTGTTCACAAAAAAATAGCGAAGAAATAAAGTCTGTTGCACAAGAATTAAGGGAAATGCAAACAGCCGCAACAGAAACACTCAGAGACGAAATTAGCGGAGTCGCTAAACAATGCTCTGAAAAAGCTACACAATTACGGGACGAGTTTAAAGCAATGACGGTAGAACTTTCGCGCTCAGTGGACGCAAAGATAGACGCGAAATTCAAACAGCAGAACACTCAGATTAACGAGCGCTTTAATCAGCACATACAGAACAGTGATACGCGTTTCCGCAGATTTATTCAGGATCAAAACAAAGTAAAACGACAAGTCATGGAAACAATCACTGCACAAAGACAAGAGGACAAACGTAAAATATTCGCGAAAGCGAAGACGTATGTAGACAATAATATTACTACAGTGTCCGACAAAATTAATACCATAGAACAATTGAACGCGGAATTACGGGATGAAATTTCTGACCTTAAATCAAAAACAGATACACACACAGTAAATATTCAAACAGTGACAGATAGATTCGAACAATTAGATCTAACACAGGATTGTGATGTTATCAAAGGTGATGTTAAAAAACTGAGCGAAACTACGCGCAAGTTGCAAAAACAGATTAATGCGTCTGATTCTAAAACCGATGATCAGGTTAAAATACTGACTGAAAAATGTGATGAATTGGCCAGTCGTATTGATGCTATCGAAAATACTAATGACAATAAATCAGACGATACTGCACCGGTTTCTTTTATCCAAACACCTGAATTTCAAAATTTACAGCAGACAATTAATGAAATCGATTCATCTAACAACACGTTACGTCGGAAGTTATCAAATTTACAACAAGAAGTAACAGAAATGAAAAACATTTCAGTTAATAACATATCACAACAGACGCCACTTTATGAACATGTGTCAGACTCACGCAGCGTGTATAATGTGAGCAATTTACAGGAACTACGCGACTTAAAATCCGAAAAGCCACGCGACTTAAAATCTGAAAAGCTACGTAACTTGAAGTACGAAACGACACAGACAAACAGATTCACACACAAACCCGAACGTGTTCTCAAATTCAGTGACGAGAGCGTTGATAATAAGCAAGTTGTATTTGTAAGAAAATGTAAAGAATTTAATAATGACAGAACACAGGTACACGCTTTGAGCTATATACGACAATTTGTTTTTGTACTTTCACCGCTATTATCTGTAATGGAGAAACTAGCTTTGAATCTGAGGCGACAATTTGCTATTGTATTTTCATCAGCATTATCTATTATGCAGAAATTTGAATTAACATGGTTACAACAATTTGGTTTTGGAATTTTACGGCCATTGCCTGCAACGCTAAAGCTAAAATTTATTTGCAGTGCGTAATTGACCTCAGGGGATTCATTACGCTTTAATGAATATGTGCCGTAGCGAGCATAGGGCCCCGAGCTGTAGTAGTGCTGTTTCATCTTTAGTTTTCTGCACTGCTGCCTTCTCTTCTACTATCCTTTATATCTATCAAAACTGCTCTTTAACTATTGCTCTATCTAGTATTAAGAAATATGTAATGAATACCCGATGTGACAAACTTTTACCGAATGTGACAATTTTCATTAGGCACTCCAGAATCACAAGAACTTAAATAACAGATAAAAATCGTAATCATCAGTATGTGTAAAATTATCAGCAATAGGAACCATATTTTTGTAACAATAGATGTTTTTCACCACAACAGCATGAAAGTAAGCCGCTTAGCATACCTAACCAACAATGCAGTCTACAAGGTCAACCAAACTTTAATGTTTCGCCGCGTGCACGTATAGTCCCAGCTCCAACAAATAGTAACGCATGGCAGCAAAGAAATAACTACGTACAGACAACACACTATTTCAACTCGCATAGCAATACGCCGTATAGAAATTACTATCATGACAGACGTAAAAAAATGATGAGCACAATTTTCAGCGTACATTTAATAACAGTCGATATTATGAGCAGCAAGAACATTAGCAACAACATATTATCACGAATGAAACAGACAATAGGTGTCATCGATAGCGTAATACGTCAGTAAGAAATAACAGAGCAGTTCAAATAGTCGAAATGCCACAGCATCCTCCCGTAAATAATAGTACGTACGACAGAATTTCACCAGACACAGTACAGGTTTTATATTACAGTAACGCAAACATTACTTTTGACACGCAGAATTTTGCTCACGAGAATGTTATTTGAAAAATGCTCTGTTGAATGCTCCACTATTATCGCACCCAGATCTTACTAGAAATTTTTCCATTGCTACCGACAGTTCCAACACCGCTTTAGGCGTACACATTTTCCAGGAAATTGAAGAAGATGGTTCTACAGTAATTAAAAACATCGCATTTGCAAGCCGCATTTTGTCACCCGCTGAACGAAATTATTCTGTTACAGAACTTGAAACATTATGTGGTATGGGCTTTCACGAGATTTAGGCACTTTCTTTATGGCAGACATACCACTGTTTACACTGACCACAGAGCGATACAATTTTTACTTTCGGCCAAATTCACTCACGATAGATTAAGTAGATGGAAACTGTATTTACAGGAATTTAATTTTACGATTGTTCACATTCCCGGCACGCAAAATGTTATAGCAGACGCACTATCGCGTTCTCTCGGCAACAATCAGCAAGACGTAGCAACCAACTTTTGCAAAACAAATTTCAGTGTCATGTACATTCAGCAAGTTGCATTTGAAAATTTTATTTCATCGTCATTACAGGACATAGCACAAGAACAAAATAAAGACAATGTGTGGAAAGAAATTAAACACCTTTGGCAAGATAAGAATAATGTTACGATTAGAAACCATTACACTGTGCGCAATGACATTCTGTTTCGCCGCTCTCATCCTGACAGCAACAATTGGTTATTATGCATACCTGACGAACTGGTCAACAAACTAATTTGGTACACTCATTTAAGTTACGCACATTACGGAGCAAGAAAATGTTTTCTTATACTGAGACAGAACTGTTATTTTACCAACATGGAGAAACGTATACGACGAGTTTTAGCGTCTTGTAAAATTTGCCAGAAAGCTAAATCAGACACCACTTCACATATTCCTCCTTTATATCCCATTATACCTGTGAAATTAAGACACATGGCCGCTGTAGATATTTTTGGTCCGATTCCGAGAACTAACAGAGGTTTTTGCTACATCTTTGTCGCTGTTGAGCTCACTTCAAAATTTGTTACTTTCACTCCGTTACGCAAAGCTACTGCTAAAACTGTTTCGAATGCATTTATAAAACATTTTCTATCTCATGTAGGGCATGTAATGAAAGTAATTTCCGACAATGGATCACAATTTCGTAGTAGCGTATGGACACGCATGTTACGAGCCAGAAACATTTCTCCGATCTATATATCCAAGTATCACGCTTCTTCGAACCCCTGTGAAAGATTAATGAAGGAAATTGGTAAACTGTGCCGAATATACTGCCACAAAAGACATATTGATTGGGATACACACATACTCTCATTCCAAGATGTAATTAATTCCATTCCAAATGAATCCACTATGCTATCTCCGTCTGTTATACTGAAAAACGTTGAACCACCGAACAAAATTAAAGAATTAATAGAATTTCCCAAAAGTCGTCGCCTACGACACCACGAAATAATTGACATTGCGCTGAACAACATCAAACGTGCCGCAGAGCGCCGGAGAAGACAGCAAAAACAGGTTTGTACAGGCCGCGTCTTCCACGTTGGACAGAAGATACTAGTACGTACACACTATTTATCCAGCAAATTAAAAGGTAAGTGCAGTAAATTTGAACTTCTATACGCAGGTCCATATCGGATTCGCAGCATCCCTCACCCCAATGTTGTACATGTCGAAACTTTGAGAACCAGAAAATCGAAAGGCAATCACCATATCTCAAACATTAAACCGTTTATTGAGTGAAACCACTGTATGATTCAACACACTATGATGCCATTTACTAATGCAATTAATTCACCTGACTAATTACTGATGATTATCGTATTTTTTCTTGGCAAGTGCCCGGCAAGGTAAGGTTAGCAGGTCGCTTTTCTTGTCGTTACACATCAGACCGTGCACATTTTCTACTTTTTTGTGTATATGATTGTACTCCAGTTTTGTTTGTATGCACTATGAAATAGTTAAGATATAACACACACCAGTCGACTTTGACATTTTTTTTTTTTTGCCTTATGACATCTCAACATCGTGACTGTTTCACATTTTTTTTGCTACTGCATTGTATTATTCTGTGTACATTTTTGCATCTGAACACTGTCAACGTCTTTAACATGTTACGTTTTCTGTCATGTTATGCTGTAGGGTTACTTATGTTACCATAAACCAGTCATTATCTAGGGGGTATATGATTTGACTGCAGGACATTAATCTTTGTTCATCAATTTCAGAAAGGAGTGATGATTCTAAGAAATAAATTTAACATAAATGGGAATTTCACCTACGGAATAAACGAAAGGAGATGCAATAACTTTATGAGGAAGAGTAAATGGATCAGGATTAACAAACATTAACAAGAATATACTATACTCATCACAGAATAGTAGTCTTAACTAATTTTTTCTTTCAGAATACAAGGTGATTGATGCAGGCTGTCAGAGAGAACTACACATCTTAGTTTTAGTGATGAAATATGCTAGAGATAAGGAATAGTTATGTAATGAGTAACGAAGTGATTTTTTGCAGATGATAATGAATACTGATGAATAATGATGAAGGATATGATGTTATGAATAATGAAGTTTTTCTTTACAGGTGATGATAATGGTGAAGTTATGATGATATGGATAATGAAGTTTTTTCTTTACAGATGAGGATAGTGTTGAAGTTATGTATTTATGCTACGTAGTTATTTAAGTATTTGTTGCAGTTTGCTTTGACAGCAGGTGTTATATTGCATAGTAGGATGACGGAAAGTTTTGGAAAGGACAGCTATGGAACATATTTTATACACATTTCACTACCTGTTAATTCGAAGTTCACTACTTTTCAGCATAGTGTGCGTTTCTTCTTTCAGGTCAATAATCCGTTTTTGTATTTTTTCCAGGAGAAGTTTTTCATGACACTTACTAAACCTGTTACTTATTATACCTGTTCTAGTACTTGCATTTTTATATTTTTTACCCATTTGTGTCTATCGTTTATAAATGTGATCACATGTACTGCCTTGTTACATAATCTTGCTACAGCTGACTCATGACGAATGACGTTACCTATCCTCATTTGCTGCAATAGGTCAAAAGCAAATAGTGTTATGTTTCAGCAATTAATTATCGATCCCAACGCAATGCATTGCTACCAAAAAAATGTATTACCAGTCCCACATAATGTCACTAGTTTATGATAATTCTGAATAATACTGATCAACTCTGAATAGCATGTCACTTGAGTAATGACCTCTTAATGAGACTATATTCAAAATAATGCTTTGTCACTAGCTAATAACTGCCACTGTTTGTTGTAATGATACTACTTATAATGCTTGTGATTACTAATGATTTGACTGTAATTAACTGATTTTAATAATGCCTTTGTAATGATCTGAATACTACTGAATGAGGAACACTGTTTATTGTAATGAGTACTTGTAATGCCCATGATTATTAATGCTATGACTGTAATTAACTGATTTTTAATAATGACTTCGTAATAATCTGAATAATACTGAATGATGATTTTATTCAATACTTGCTGGCCACTGAGTGCCAATAATTAATGTCACTCCACGAATTGTTATTAATTATGCCATTGATTAACTCTTGTTTCCAATGTTGATACTTTGTAATTTGAAATGAATGTGACTGTTTAATAATGCTTTGTAATTAGGAGAAGGCTAATAATTCTTAATATATTGGAATTTCAAATGATTAATTAACGATGCCATACTTTGTTGTTGGAAATGAATGTGACTGTTTCATAATGCTTTGTAATTAGGAAAAGACTAATGATTCTTAATAGATTGGAATGACACATAATTAATTAACTATGGTACTGTTTTATAATGCTTTGTAATTAATTAAGGCTAATAATTCTTACTATATTGAAATGACAAATGATCAATTAATTAACTGTAATTAGACAAATGATTAATTAACGACAAATGATTAATTAACTGTAATTAGGCAAAGGCTAATGATTATTGGAATGACAAATGATTAATTAACTGTAATTAGGAGAAGGTTAATGATTCTTGATTATACTCTGTAACTGAAAAGAATGCGATTATTTCATAATGCTTTGTAACCAGGAAAAGAAGGCTACTGATTCTATGTACAACAATTAATGAACATTTTTCTGTAATACTACATACTTGGTACAGAAATGTTCAATAACTGGGCTATGAATGCCACAAACTACTAATTAAGTCTGTAATTGTCAATATTATGTGACATAATGTCCTTCTCCTCATAAGCTAACTACCCTGAATTACTGCAATGTCCATTTGTCCTGTTTATCCTAGTGATCATGGAGCACTATCTTTGGTTTTGCACTAATTCTACGTTGGTGTGCCTTGTAAGAGTGTGGTGTTGACACGACATGCTGTCCACCACCGTGAGCAATGAAGACGTTATTATGGTCCCACTGTTTGGTGTACCTAATGTACTGCCAAAATGAAAACATGGAACATTACTACGACAGTTCAGTGTCTTTGCTACACTGATAAATTCTGATGGGAAAAGATCTTCCAGTTGTGTCACTTGGTGTTGTACTTCTGTGGAAAGATATGGACTTTCAGAGCAGCTGTGTGCAATCTAAAGTGCTACAACCATGATGCAATCCTTCCCTTTCCTATCCTGATTCTTGTCACATAAAGAAAAAATTTTTTGGTAACATCATTTATGTTCATAGGTTATACATTTTTCGATTCGCTGAACTCCAATGCGAGTACACTTATGTCACTTGTCAACATAATATTTTTTGCCAGTCTGTTTATTTGTTCTGAATATGCTAAAGAATTTTTTCAGTGCCTGTGCACTTTATCTGTCAAATAATTTGTATATACTTTTCTGATTTGCTACTATGTTTTGTACTCACATTTTGTCTTTGTCTGATATATTTTGTACTTAGTGCGTGTGCACAACATATACTTTATGTACTACATCTAATTATTCTTGCCAGTCTGTTTATTTGTTCTGAATATGCTAAAGAATTTTTTCAGTGCCTGTGCACTTTATCTGTCAAATAATTTGTATATACTTTTCTGATTTGCTACTATGTTTTGTACTCACATTTTGTCTTTGTCTGATATATTTTGTACTTAGTGCGTGTGCACAACATTTAAATACTCTGTAAGTTGTAGAATTTTGTTAATTAAAGAAAAATTTTGCCGCGCTTGGCAAGTCCAAATGACTCACCATCGCTGCCAAATTTTTGCCCCCCCAGTGGAGGGTTATGAAACACGTATGTAACATAGCAGCGATGGCGAGGCATTGTAGCATCTGTGACCAGAGAGTATGCGCTTGACCGCGCGAGTGTTGCGAGCGGTTCTCAGTCAGTAGCAGTTAGTAGTCGTTGCGAGTCAGTAGCAGTCAGTCTGTCGTTGCGAGTCTGTAGCTCTGTCTAGTTGAGAGCAGTACTCAGTCTGTAGTCGTCATGCAGAGCGGTCGGTCAGTAGTAGCAGCCCAGTGCGGTTGTATGATGTAGGCGGTCGGCAACACTGGTCAAGATGAGGAATAAGGTATACTGTTAATTAATATAATCATTAGATAATGAAAAATTTTTTTTATTGTAATTATTCTCCAACAAGTCTCCCAATAATAATTTTTTTATTTCAAAAGCATTTTCTCAAAAATTTGATTTTTTATTGAACTCAAGATTTCGTTGCACTTCCCATTTCATTCCACTTCTTTTGAAGAAAAATTCCACTAAAATCACAAAAAAAGAGAATATTATTATTTGCAATGCAGCTCCTCCAAGCGGTGCGCAACAACAAGAGCAGATATGTGACATCCATTTATTCTGAGGTAAGACTTTAATTCTGATTGTTTTTCACAGGGCCAAAGACCGATATTTCGGTTTAATTGAATTTTCTTGTCACTGAATGGACTTTAATTTTTTGAAGGATTTATATTTGAGTCAGATTGCGAGTTTCACGTTTTGGTTGCCATTGTCAACACATTTTTGTGGGCGAGGTTACACTTGGCTCCCATTTGTATTAAGTATTGTCATCTTTTTTCTTTTAAATTACGGTGGGGAGGTTACACCGTTTATAACGTAGAACTGTAGATAAATGATCTACGTAGTACAAAGCGTTGGAAGCTCTTTAAGATAGTTCGCAGATGATATGGCTGTCTATAACAAAGTAGCATCGCCATTGCCAGAAGACAGTGTCGATTTGCAGAATGACCTGCAGAGCATTGATGAATGGTTCAGGCTTTGGAAGTTGTTCCTGTACGCATATGAATCTAACGTATTGCGCATATGTAGCAATAATCTTAAGGAACAGTTAGTCATATAACAAGTAAGTGGCATACAAGGTGTTTGTTCGATTGATTCTTGAGCCATGTTTATCAAAATGGGTTTATTACCAGGTGGGACTGATAGAAGAGTGAGAGATCCGCGGTCGTTTAGTCGGCGCCACGGCGTTACGAAGATGCTCGCCCACCATTGACCAGACGTTTTCAATTGGTGAGAGATCTGGACAATGTGCTGGCCAGGGCAGCTGTCGGACATTTTCTGTATCCAGAAAGGCCCGTGCAGGACCTGCAACATGTGGTCGTGCATTATCCTCGACCGAGACGTGTAACCAATGGCACCCCATACCATCACGCCGGGTGATACGCCAGTATGGCGATGTCGAATACACGCTTCCAATGTGTGTTCACCGCGATGTCGCCAAACACGGATGCGACCATCATGATGCTGTAAACAGAACCTGGATTCATCCGAAAAAATGACGTTTTGCCATTCGTGCATCCAGGTTCGTCGTTGAGTACACCATCGCAGGTGCTCCTGTCTTTGGTGCAGCGTCAAGGGTAACCGCAGCCATGGTCTCCGAGCTGATAGTCCATGCTACTGTAAACGTCGTAGAACTGTTCGTGCAGATGGTTGTTGTCTTTCAAACGTCCCCATCTGTTGACTCAGGGATCGAGACGTGGCTGCACGATCTGTTACAGCCATGCGGATAAGATTCCTGTCATCTCGACTGCTAGTGATACGAGGCCGTTGGGACCCAGCACGGCGTTCCGTATTACCCTCCTGAACCCACCGATTCCATATTCTGCTAAGAGTCATTGGATCTCGACCAACGCGAGCAGCAATGTCGCGATACGATAAACCTCAATCGCGATAGGCTACAATCCGACCTTTATCAAAGTCGGAAACGTGATGGTACGCATTTCTCCTCCTTACACGAGGCATCACAACAACGTGTCACCAGGCAACGCCGGTCAACTGCTGTATGTGTATGAGAAATCGGTTGGAAACTTTCCTTATGTCAGCAAGTTTTATATGTTGCCACCGGCGCCAACCTTGTGTGAATCCCCTGAAAAGCTGATTATTTGCATATCGCAGCATCTTCTTCCTGTCGGTTAAATTTCGCGTCTGTAGCACGTCATCTTCGTGGTGTAGCAATTTTAATGGCCAGTAATGTACTTCCCGCCACACTTATCTGACGAAGTGATGGAATGGCTCATGAATTAGAGGTAACACGGAAGTAAACCGAAAATCATTCTTCCCAAGTGCCATTCGCGAGTGAAACAGAGTAAACAGATAGGGGGGGGATTAGTTGGTGGTACCAAAGGCCCCTCCACCACACAGTTAGGTGGCTAGGAAGTACGGTGCAGATGTAGATGTTATGCACTCAGGAACTTGAGTACCACCTCGTCCGCACTATGGCCTAACATTACTGAAAGTAACAGAAAGGTAGTATCATCGAGCACTGCGCACAGAAAGCTTCAGGAAGTTTTTTTCATAGATGAGTTTGCAAAGTGACGGCAACATTATTTGTGCTAGTGAGAACTCATCGTCCATCAAAATCCCATAAAAACTGCCTTCCGACGACGAAGGATGGCTGTATAAGATGGTATAACGTATGATACACACGTAGGAGCCCATGAGATTCGAAAAGGATCTGTGACTTGTAGTCTGTATAGATAACATTCTCGATATCTGTGTCTGTTCTTGAAAAAGCTGCCCTAAACACCAAGGTGGGTCTGAACGGCACAGTCCTCTATTAGGCACGGTCCCACTGGACAAGGGCAGTGTACAGACTGAATAGCATCGGGGATATGCTACAATCCTGTCTCACTTCCTTCTCAACTGCTCCTTTCCTTCCATGGTAATGCGACTCCTTAACGAAACATGCAGCTTTTCTTTGGAGACACTCAATCTCTTTTACTAAAACAATATCTTAAGGATCCCACACTGTCATGTCCTTCGATTCTCATAACTGCATCTTAGTTTCTGAACAAGATACAGACAAACTTTCGCGTCGTTTAGTTTACGCCTGCTCCCATTAGAATTTCAAAGAGTGTATTCCAGTTAACATTGTCAAAAGCAAACTCTACGTTTATAAACGCTATAAATATAGGTTTTCCTTATTTCGAACTATATTCTACAATACATCTTAGGGTCAGCATTACCTCGCATGCACCAGTATTTCTCCGAAACGCAGGCTGATCACCCGTGAAGTTAGATTCTACCACTCTTTCCATCCTATTAGTAATGTGTGGTAGTACACTCCTGGAAATTGAAATAAGAACACCGTGAATTCATTGTCCCAGGAAGGGGAAACTTTATTGACACATTCCTGGGGTCAGATACATCACATGATCACACTGACAGAACCACAGGCACATAGACACAGGCAACAGAGCATGCACAATGTCGGCACTAGTACAGTGTATATCCACCTTTCGCAGCAATGCAGGCTGCTATTCTCCCATGGAGACGATCGTAGAGATGCTGGATGTAGTCCTGTGGAACGGCTTGCCATGCCATTTCCACCTGGCGCCTCAGTTGGACCAGCGTTCGTGCTGGACGTGCAGACCGCGTGAGACGACGCTTCATCCAGTCCCAAACATGCTCAATGGGGGACAGATCCGGAGATCTTGCTGGCCAGGGTAGTTGACTTACACCTTCTAGAGCACCTTGGGTGGCACGGGATACATGCGGACGTGCATTGTCCTGTTGGAACAGCAAGTTCCCTTGCAGGTCTAGGAATGGTATAACGATGGGTTCGATGACGGTTTGGATGTACCGTGCACTATTCAGTGTCCCCTCGACGATCACCAGTGGTGTACGGCCAGTGTAGGAGATCGCTCCCCACACCATGATGCCGGGTGTTGGCCCTGTGTGCCTCGGACATATGCAGTCCCGATTGTGGCGCTCACCTGCACGGCGCCAAACACGCATACGACCATCATTGGCACCAAGGCAGAAGCGACTCTCATCGCTGAAGACGACACGTCTCCATTCGTCCCTCCATTCACGCCTGTCGCGACACCACTGGAGGCGGGCTGCACGATGTTGGGGCGTGAGCGGAAGACGGCCTAACGGTGTGCGGGACCGTAGCCCAGCTTCATGGAGACGGTTGCGAATGGTCCTCGCCGATACCCCAGGAGCAACAGTGTCCCTAATTTGCTGGGAAGTGGCGGTGCGGTCCCCTACGGCACTGCGTAGGATCCTAAGGTCTTGGCGTGCATCCGTGCGTCGCTGCGGTCCGGTCCCAGGTCGACGGGCACGTGCACCTTCCGCCGACCACTGGCGACAACATCGATGTACTGTGGAGACCTCACGCCCCACGTGTTGAGCAATTCGGCGGTACGTCCACCCGGCCTCCCGCATGCCCACTATACGCCCTCGCTCAAAGTCCGTCAACTGCACATACGGTTCACGTCCGTATACCACGGCAAACTGGCTGACACTGACGGCGGCGGTGCACAAATGCTGCGCAGCTAGCGCCATTCGACGGCCAACACCGCGGTTCCTGGTGTGTCCGCTGTGCCGTGCGTGTGATCATTGCTTGTACAGCCATCTCGCAGTGTCCGGAGCAAGTATGGTGGGTCTGACACACCGGTGTCAATGAGTTCTTTTTTCCATTTCCAGGAGTGTATTTTGCATTCATGACTTATTAAGGTAATGATTCGATAATATATCTGTGAGCATCTGCCGTCTTTGTTATTGGATTATTAAACTCTTCCTTAAGTACGCAGGTATCCTGCTTATATCATATAACGAGTAATTTGCTTATCAGGTGTAACACTTTTTTCATGGTTGGTTCTTCCAAGAATCTTTATAATTCTGAGGGGATTTCATCTGCTCTAGGTGCCTTATTCCGTTTCATGTGTTTCAGTGTTGTGTCAAATTCTTCTCGTAATACCAAGTCTCGCATCACATTGAAAGGTGGCTGCACTGTGCCACTGCGCCAGAGATTGCGCCAAAGAGTACTATTAAGCCGCCTC
Organism: Schistocerca americana; assembly: GCF_021461395.2. Taxonomy (NCBI): domain Eukaryota; kingdom Metazoa; phylum Arthropoda; class Insecta; order Orthoptera; family Acrididae; genus Schistocerca; species Schistocerca americana. The sequence continues at coordinate 469,342,525 of NC_060122.1, read as the reverse complement.
CACAGTGGTTGTCGAGAGATCGTAAGTCAGTGTGTGTTAAGAACTCATAGCAGTCAGTGTGGTTGTCGAGAGTTCATAGCAGTTAGTGCTAGCAGAGAGCTCGTAGAGGACAGTGTGTGTTAAGAGTTCGTGCCGAGATGTGCTAGTGGGCACTGCTTGTCGTGAAGTCGGAGTAAGATGTTGTCGTAAAGAGTGTTGTTCCATGTTGTATGCAGTTATTTGATGGGAGAGATAGCAGATGTATTGTAATGAGTGCATTTCGTCAATATATATGAAGGTAAAAAAAACTACAATGTTCTTTTACTAATTGTGTGTCTGAAATAATGCGTCACTACAGGTTCAGTCAACAAAGCATGTGGCTTGTGTTCTTGTATTAGAGTGAATTCTGGTTTCTTGCGTAATTAAAGTTTTCTAATTTTCTTTTGTCACGTCAGCATAGTTGGCATTTAAAAATTCTTGTCTTGTTGGAAAAGAACCGTGCCAGATGTGGACGTTGAGTCACACTCCCACATACAGAACAGTTACTCTTGTGCTTATTGGTTCTGTTGGTTTTTTAGTTGCTGGGGACTTAATTAATTAACTGTGTTTACGAAAATTTTCTTACATTGTTCTTTGCAGTCAGATTGCGTAATAATTCTAGTCAGGGCCAACCGATTACGAGACTTACGTAATCGGACAGACAGCTACAAAAAAAAAATATTTTCAATCAATAATTTAATTAAATAAGCCCCAATGCACGTGGCGACCGCTGCTTCGGATCGTCCCTTGGATTCTTTTGATTGTAAAAATAGTAGATGGTAGTACTGTTGTAGTAATTTGTAGTTAGTAATTGTAGTCTATTTTGCATGTGTAGATTTGGTAATTGTCATTCTTCTAATGGTATTTTTTTCTCAGAATTGAATTTGTTGTCTTGTCAACGGGTTTGACAAATTAGTGCAATTATTTCAATTGTTCGATTGATCGTGTCTGAAGGAAACATCTAGTGTGAATAGTATTGTTGGAGATAAGGAGTCATTGTGTGTGATTTTCGAACAGTGACGAATTTTTTTTTTTGTGTTTTGCAAATGATTACGCGATCGATGAAAAAGGCAAAAATGATGAATAGTGAGTATAACGAAATTGTTGACATGGCGAACTCGCCAACAGAGGAAAACAGTATGGTGGATAATGGAGTTGAAAACAATGTAATAAGTCGGGAAAATAGTCCGGAACCATTTCTAAATTTTTCTCAATCAGAAAATTCACAGAATACGAGATTAATGACAGAAGATTCTGGAATAGTATCGAACGCAGATAGCCTTATGGCTATGCAGAAGGAAGTTAGTTTTGCGGGAAATGTTAGGGGCGAAAGGAATTTCGAACAAGTTAATATGGAGCAGTTGATGAGTGTAATATTAAATTTTCAATCTGAATTAAAGACAGAGATAGGAACAATTAAAACTGGTATGGGAACAATGGAAACACGGATGGGAACAATGGAAAAACGATTAGACTCACTGGGATCACAAATGGGAACAATGGAAACACGGTTTGGATCTGAATTAAAAACAGAGATGGGAACTTTGGAAACACGGTTAGATTCAAGAATAGGGACATGTTTCAAAAATATGAAAGATGAATTAAAGAAAGAAATCAGAGAGGAAGTACAACCGATTCTGAATTCTCACAATAATAGATTAATTGCAGTAGAAATCAGACAAAGGGAACAGGATAGAGAGCAGGAAGAAAGAGATCGCGTGATAGTACAGAATTTTTCAGAGTTAAATTTACAACGTGCAAAGGACAAGGAAGAAATATTTTAGAGAATCGAAGGATCCGTACCAAATGACAGATTAAATAACCTAACACAACAATATGAACAGCTAGCTACCAAATGTGACAATACTGAAACCCGAGTCGCGACACTTACGGAAGACGTAAATAAACAGAAAGAACAATTAGGTGACTTATCGGAAAGAGTTGAGGAAATTTCAGATAAACTGACAAATCTTAGTTTACATGGGGACAGAGATTCGGATGATACAGTTCCATTACCATTTGCAGAAACCGAAGAGTATCAGAACATAAATAAGCATGTTGAAAATCAGGGAAAATTTAATGAACGCGTGAAAAGGGAATTTGAGGCATTACGAAAGCAAGTCAAGCAGATCGAAGGGGAAATTGTAGGAAAAGATAGCAGAAGAAATTTGGAATCACAGGTAGCAGAGGGGTTTGAAGAAAATAATTTATTTCATTTACGAGAAGCAACAAGAGAGCGCCAGGCGCGTGAACTTTACAATAATCGACATTCGGACTGGGACAGACGCGGTAGGTCTTTGTCGCCACGAGGCGAAAACTTTGACTATAAACACTTTTTGACTGTTCGGAAATTTAAGATCTTCCGCAACTCTAAGAATGACATACATCCATGTGCATGGTTAGATCAATTTATGTACGCACTTCCACCAAATTGGCCACTAAGTGACAAACTGGAATTTATGTGTGGATACTTAGAAAACGAACCGGCGACGCGGATGCGTGCACTCATTAGAGATTGTAATAATCTAAATGATTTTTATCATGCATTTCTATCGGCATATTGGTCCGAAAACACACAAGACAGAGTCAAACATAGTCTGATTATGCAGCGTAATTTTAAACAGTCTGAGTTCCGCACGCCGGCAGAGTACTTTGAAGACATGATTCGAAAGAATCAGTTCCTGTCCAACCCTTATAGCCCGACTGAATTAATTCGCATTTGTTTAACTAAGTTGCCACAATCCATAAGACAAATTGCTTTGGCCGGAAGATGTAAAGATGACATTGAGACTTTTAAGACTTTGTTGCAAGAACTGGAGTATGACAACGACGACGGGACTTCTTGTAACTTTTTCAGTAACAGTATTTATAATGGACTTTCAGAGAAAAGAGATAGTGATCGGAACGGGCGTTATGTGGGTAATTTTGAGAATGACAGACGTAACAGACACGACAATAGATACCAGCCCTATGACAATAATAGACGTTCTAACAGAAATTACACAGAGAATTACAATAACGGTAATTCGTATCGGAATGATCAATCATACGGAAACAGTAATCGGTGTTATCAAGACAGAAATTATTCAAACAGTAATAGAAATTCTTACTACAGAAATAATCAGGGTAGTAGATACAACAATAATTTCAGAAATGACAGTCGAAATTACACAAGAAGTAGTTATGCAGACAGACAGGAAAATAGAAATTTTAATAACAGACACAACCCAGAATTTGCATCTAACAGACAGGAGGGACCTAATTGGCATCCTCCACGTGACAGAACTTCTGAGAGACAAGTGCAAATCGTTGAAATTGATCCGCGAAATGACGCGAATACTCAAAGACGTGACGCAAACAATCGACAATGACTTGCAGCTTCGGCTTCTGGCAGCAATATAGACGGCTCAGAAGGTAATGACACTACGACTTTACACTACGTACGCCTGGAAGACATGAGAGACATTTTATTAGACGAAAAGGAAAATAATGTAGACGCATTTTTACATCCTGTTATTGAAGTATGTGTGGGTAAGAATAAGTTCACTGCAGTATTAGATTCTGGGAGCCCATTGAATGTCATTAGTGAATCAGTTTTTCGTATATGTGTAAGAACTATTGCTTGTCCTGTGTTACCTATTTCTAAAACTACAATTCGAGGTGCGATTTCTGGAAAAAGTGTGGAGGTCAAACAACAGACCAATTTAAATTTCATTTGTCAAGGATACGAATTTTCTGCTAATTTTATTATTGTTCCATTACTCAGTACACAAATTATATTAGGTATGGAGTTTCTTAACGCACATAAGGCAATTTTGAACTTTAAAGAAGGAAGTGTAAATTTGACTGTTGCCGGAATGCCGAAATGTTTAAAATTTTTCGAGTGTTTAACAAGATCTGAGTCAGATACAAAATGTTTAAGGTTTCTTACTTCTGATGTTTTCGTTGAGCATTATGACGACAATGTGTTTATTCATGATAATGACAATAGATACAGAGACGCGATGGATGATATAATTAATAGCGAAGAATTAATTAATGAAAAGGTTAAGAAAGCTGAAGTGCCAGATGACGTTGCAAGAGAAGAGCTGCACCGCATTTTGACTTCACATACTACAGTGTTTAGTCATCACACAGGAACTATACAAGGCTTACAATATTTATTTAAAGTAAAAGAACACACACCATTTCGCGGGAAAACGTACGCTATTCCTTTGGCTTACAGAGACAAGGTTAAGAATGAACTTCAGTACATGTTAGATCAGGGCATTATTGAGCCTGCAGTCAGTCCTTATACTAGCCCATTACACGTTGTTCTTAAAAAGGATGGATCAATTCGTCTGGTTCTGGATTCCAGACAGATAAATAATATCATTATTCCTGAAACTGACCGCCCACAAAATTTAGATGAACTTCTTCAACATTTCCATGGAATTAAAGTTTTGTCCACGATTGACATGCGCGCAAGTTTTTGGCAAATAGAACTCCACCCTGATTGTAGAAAATATACTGCCTTTTTAGCCTTTGGTAACTGTTACCAATTTCGGAAATTACCGTTTGGACTTACTGTATCTTCAGCAGCATTCATTCGTAGTTTAAATGAAATTTTACCTGTTTATCTTCGTGACAACATTACTTCTTATGTTGACGACATTCTTATTGCTAAACGTTCTTGGAGTGAGCACAACAAAATTTTGGATTCATTATTACGTATTTTTGCACGAGTTGGCATGACAGTGAACTTGGAAAAATCTGAATTTGGTCGTTCTCAGGTGAAATTTCTCGGTCACATTATTTCTACAGAAGGTATTCTTCCTGATCCAGAAAAATTAGACGCTATTCGTAATTATGCTGTTCCTAGCACAAAACGTGACGTTCGTAGTTTCCTTGGTGTCTGTAATTTTCTTCGACGCTTTGTTAAATTGGACGATTTGGCCACACCTCGTTTATGTGAACTATCTGGAAAGAAATCTAATTGGTGTTGGGATGAGGAAGCTCAGTCAGAATTTGAACAGCTTCGTGATGCTTTAGTTGCTGCTCCACTTCTTTCACATCCGGATTTATCTAAAGAATTTTGTTTGGCAACGGACTCATCATACAAAGGCCTAGGTGCACATTTATTTCAAGAAATAGAAGAAAACGGCGTTGTAGTACAGAAGACTATTGCATTTGGAAGTCGTGTTCTCTCTAAATCAGAAAAGAATTATTCGATTACGGAACTTGAAGCTTTGGCTGTTGTTTGGGCTTTCACAAAATTTCGCACATTTTTGTTTGGCAGACATACTAAGGTTTATACCGATCATCGAGCTCTGGAATTTCTTATGTCAACAAAATTAACTCACGGCAGATTGTCACGATGGGCGTTGTACCTACAGGAATTTGCCTTTAGTATTGTTTACATACAGGGTTCTTCTAATATTGTTGCCGATGCTTTATCACGTGCACCTATGGGTTTGAAACAAAGTGCTGAAGAGGACTGCAAGGAAAACAATTATTGTTTGATGTATATTCAAGGTGTTGCTTTTGAGAACTTTATTTCGTCTTCGCTCCAGGACATCGCTAAGGAGCAAAATAAGGATCCAATCTGGAAGGACATTAAGGAGAAGTGGAGGAGAAAGGAAAGCGTAGCGATTAGACAGCATTATTTAGTTCGCAATGACATTCTTTTTAAACGAAAATCGGTCGACAACTCCGTTTGGTTAGTTTGTATTCCTGATGAGTGGGTCAATAAATTGATTTGGTATACGCATTTCAGTTATGCACACTTTGGTCCCCGAAAATGCTTTCATAAATTACGAGAAAATTGTTACTTCAGTAATATGGAAAAACGTATTCGATCTGTTCTTGCCAAATGTAAATTATGTCAAATGGCTAAGCCTCCAACGATTTCTCACAGAGCACCGTTGTTTCCCATCATTCCAGCGAAATTAAAGGAGATGGCTGCAGTCGATTTGTTCGGTCCAGTGGTTCGTTCTACTAATGGTTTTGCGTACATTTTCGTAGCAGTGGAACTGACATCAAAATATGTGTGTTTTACACCTTTACGCAAAGCAACAGCTCGTTCAGTATCTAACGCTTTTATCAAACATTTTCTTAAAGAAGTTGGTCATGTTGATAAGGTTATATCAGATAATGGATCACAGTTTCGTTCTAAAATTTGGCTTCGTACTCTACAGCGTCGTAAAATTAAACCAATTTTCATTTCACTTTTTCACCCTCAATCTAACGCTTCAGAGAGATGGATGAAGGAAATCAATAAATTGTGTCGACTTTATTGTCATCAGAATCACAGAACTTGGGATCAGTATCTTCATATTTTTCAAAACATTCTGAATGAACTCTCTAATGATTCAACTTCTTTACCGCCTATACTGACATTAAAAAATAAAGCACCGACAAATCGTATATCTGAAATCATTCCTTTTCCGCCTTCACGGAAACTGCGGCATTCTGAAGTTGTCAACCTGGCTCTACGAAATATTGCATCTGCGGCAGCTAGAAGAGAGAAATCAGCTAAACGTCCTGGTCGTTTAAAAACTTTTTCAGTTGGTCAGAAGGTGCTAATTAATTCCCACCGTTTATCGCACAAAGGAAAAGGCTTGTGTCGCAATTTTTTTCTGCTTTATAACGGTCCATATAGAATTCGCAAAATTATACATGATAACACTGTTGAAGTAGAAACTCTTAAATCTCGACGCTCTAAAGGAATACATCACATATCAAACGTTAAAATTTTTGTGGAATGACATACTTTGGAGAACTAACAGCTACATGTAAACATGCGGAGAGTACAAGGATACCGCGCTGTGTTTTGGCGGCGGCACATACTCAAAGCAACAGTCAAGTCTGCGCGCCGCACAAGGCAGTCGTTGACCGCGAACAATTGCTTCCTACGTCACGCGTCTACAGCTGATCGAGCGCTCAGTGCGAATGCACTGACAGCCGTAAACAAATACACAGTCTAATTTCTCCGACCAAATTCTGTATAAAGCTATAAGGACTTGTTAAATTGTGTTATTAACATTCAGTATTTTGCAGGATACGGTTGTATAAAGTATTTAAGACCTTCAGGTAAATTCTGTGCGTGTCCGACGTTAAGACGACCTGCTATCGAGAAAATTTCAGGAAGAATGTAATTTCGAAGAAGAAACTAATAAACTAAAAAGGTAACTATTAATGGAGTTTATTTTTCAGGTAACATATTTCCACTTAGGTACGTACTTTAGACGTAATTTGCTGCTCGCGATTACGTGATGTGCTACTTTCATGTTCTATGAATTTACGTGTGAAGCGACGTGCTTGCGTACGTTAACTGATTTTGACAATGATTATTAATGAACTGGGTTGTGACTTGTATATATGATGCATCGCTTGGCTGCACTGCTATTTCACTGATGTCATATTTTTGTATTATGTGCCTGCTGTGCTTATTTATTTAAATTATAATTGTCATCTGATTAATTGTGCTGACTGTGATTATGTATGTAGGTTATAGTTTGTGATTTATCTGCTTGCGCCTTCATGTTTACTTATTAAGATGACATGTGAACATTTATTTGCTTATGCTGATATGATGCTAATAACCTGTTTGCTGCTATGCGTATGTATTGCATATTTATACATGTCTGTTTGTTGTCATAACTACTCTTTAATTTGGTGTATAGCAATGCTGATGTACAGTGTATAAACATAGAGTTTAGGTCACACTACTGTATTAATTATAGATTGTCGCTTGGCAAAGCCTCGTTGTAAGAATTGTGCTGCATCCACTTGCTGACATTCTGTTCTCTACTGGTATATTTACTCGCTATTGCTTGTTTTGCTTACGCTCAGTGCCTTAAAAATAAGATAGGAAAATGAACTGCTATAATTCGACGAACGACATTGGTACAAAAAACTTCATAGAAGTCACATGAGCTGAGGTTTTATGGAAGCTGTATAAATTTATGCTAATAGGAAGGAAGCTAACGACATGACATACCAATACTAGGTTTAGACCATTAACAGTTATTACACTGCATTTTTCGTGAGCAATTGAAATAGGAAGTGACACTTGACACAAAAATACTCCACATGTTTGCTTCTGTTTGCCATAATTCTTGAAGTGGTGTACACACTGTGAAACATTATGATCATTCACACTCCGTAATCGTACTTAATTACTGAGAGTTATTCGAACTAAGTCTGTTAGAGGTCAGGTATGCATTTCTTTTATTTAATGATGGACAAGGAACCAAAATGTATCTTATAATTTATAATGAGTAGAAGATTGGGTCAGATGGATTACACAGAGGTTGTGTGTGGACACTGTGTCTTCGGATTGTATGGGATGCTGAATTGAAGTTGCATTAGGATTTTATCTGTACTTGTTCGAGGAGACTGACTAGAGGAAAGAGTTGTTATGGAAGTGAAATGATATTGGTGCTGAGGTTTATATTTATCGACGTATTATTATAGGTATTGAGAGTATATGAAGTTGATGATTATTGGAGTTTTTGTGGACAAGAGGTAAGGTAAATGATATTGATGATAAGAGTTATATGTATCGACGTATTGAAGAAGTATTAGTGACGTATTGAGATTAAGTTGATGATTATTGGAGTTTTGGTGTATAAGAGGTAAAGTAAGTGAGGAGCATATTTTTTTTGTTGGTCTTATGGAACAAGGAGGATGAAGATAGCAGACTAGAACACTAAAATAGAAGGAAGATAGTCTATACACACACTTTGTTAAATAACTAAGCAGTATATACTTTTTTTTTGGAGAGAGGAAGTAATTGCATATCTTGGCTCACTGACAGTTGTTCAACAACAGTACATTTGATCTGGCTTGGCAAACATTGGTCTTGACATGATGACTATGACGTTGACTAACTATTATTGACTGTTATACATTGCTGCCAGTACTACTTGATACACATGATGAACATCAGATTTTGACAGAATTGCATTTACACAGTTAACACTATTCAGTTACACAGCAGTACTTAATGTGGATGAAAGATGAGTGAGTGTGTTTTGTGTGTTTTCCTTTACTAATCCTACCCACCTATCTCCTAAATATTATTTTATTTGTTTGTAGTGGCTTGCACTGACACCCATGAATATTATAGGTTTACTGGTATTTGTGTATTGTAATAGTTAATAGGACAATTATCTGACATCATTTGTGTGTTTGTTATGATTTGTATGTTACTGTAAAAGCATTTGTATGTGCATTCAAACTATTGTTCATGCCTGGACTGTCTGATTAGTGAAGATAAATATTCTGAACTGTTACCTGCACTTTTCAACATGATGTGTGACATTTGGTCGTGTTTAATTTCTGCTGAAGAACTGTGTGATCAGTGATTCTAAAAAATTATGGACTGTTATTTGTACCTTTTCTACATGATTGGTGCCACTAGGACATGTTTAATTTCTGCTCATAAACTCTGATAAACAGTGTGATCAGTGCTAGTGAATTTTTTTGGAACTGCTTCTGCTGAGAGATGTGACTTTTTGCTGTCTGCACCTACTCAATATTGCTGGGTGCCACTGATGGACTGCTTCTACTGAAAAGATGTCCCCTGTTGCTGTGTGTACCTCTTGAACTTTACTGGGTGCCACAGATGGAACTGCTTCTACTGAAATAATGTCACTTGTTGCTGTCTGCACCTGCTCAACATTGCTGGGTGCAACTGATGGACTGCTTCTACTGAAATAATGTCACTTGTTGCTGTCTGCACCTACTCAACATTGCTGGGTGCAACTGATGGACTACTCCTACTGAAATGATATCACTTGTTGGTGTCTGCACCTGCTCTCAACATTGCTGGGTGCAACTGAAGGACTGCTTCTACTGAAATGATGTCACTTGTTGGTGTCTGCACCTGCTCAACATTGCTGGGTGCAACTGATGAACTGTTTCTACTGAAATGAAGTCACTTGTTGCTGTTTGCACCTGCTCAACATTGCTGGGTGCAACTGATGAACTGTTTTTACTGAAATGAAGTCACTTGTTGCTGTCTGCACCTACTCAACATTGCTGGGTGCCTCTGATGGACTGCTTCTACTGAACTAATGTGACTTGTTGCTGTGTGTACCTCTTGAACTTTACTGGGTGCCACAGATGGAACTGCTTCTACTGAAATAATGTCACTTGTTGCTGGGTGTACCCGCTAAACTTTGCTGGGTGCAACTGATGGACTGCTTCTACTGAAATGATGTTACTTATGAACTGTTTCTACTGAAATGAAGTCACTGGTTGCTGTCTGCACCAACTCAACATTGCTGGGTGCCACTGATGAACTGCTTCTACTGAACTGAAGTCACTTTTTGCTGTCTGCACCTGCTCAACATTACTAGGTGCAACTGGTGGAACTGCTTCTACTGAACTGAAGTCACTTGTTGCTGTCTGCACCTGCTCTCAACATTGCTGGGTGCAACTGATGAACTGTTTCTACTGAAATGAAGTCACTTGTTGCTGTCTGCACCTACTCAACATTGCTGGGTACCTCTGATGGACTGGTTCTACTGAACTAATGTGACTTGTTGCTGGGTGTACCTGCTAAACTCTACTGGGTGCAACTGATGAACTGCTTCTACTAAAAAGATGTCACCTGTTAGTGTCTTTTTTTTTTGTGTATAAACTAATCATTGAAAGCATTTTATGTGAACATTTGTATAAACTGATTTTTTGTATTGAGTGAACTCTTATGTAAAGTCACATGTATGAAAAGAAGTTGTATTGCTTACTGTATTTCATATATTAGGTTAGTAAAAGGTCAGTGCAAAGCCAAAATTTTTAACTAATTATGTGATATTTAGGTATTAATATTATCTTTTATTTTTGTCTGTATTTTTGTGGACGAATTTGGTGGCATTTTCACCACCAATGCTGGCAAAAATACCATCAAATTCTGGCCTGTGGAGGAGGGGCATATGAAAGGTGGCTGCACTGTGCCACTGCGCCAGAGATTGCGCCAAAGAGTACTATTAAGCCGCCTCCACAGTGGTTGTCGAGAGATCGTAAGTCAGTGTGTGTTAAGAACTCATAGCAGTCAGTGTGGTTGTCGAGAGTTCATAGCAGTTAGTGCTAGCAGAGAGCTCGTAGAGGACAGTGTGTGTTAAGAGTTCGTGCCGAGATGTGCTAGTGGGCACTGCTTGTCGTGAAGTCGGAGTAAGATGTTGTCGTAAAGAGTGTTGTTCCATGTTGTATGCAGTTATTTGATGGGAGAGATAGCAGATGTATTGTAATGAGTGCATTTCGTCAATATATATGAAGGTAAAAAAAACTACAATGTTCTTTTACTAATTGTGTGTCTGAAATAATGCGTCACTACAGGTTCAGTCAACAAAGCATGTGGCTTGTGTTCTTGTATTAGAGTGAATTCTGGTTTCTTGCGTAATTAAAGTTTTCTAATTTTCTTTTGTCACGTCAGCATAGTTGGCATTTAAAAATTCTTGTCTTGTTGGAAAAGAACCGTGCCAGATGTGGACGTTGAGTCACACTCCCACATACAGAACAGTTACTCTTGTGCTTATTGGTTCTGTTGGTTTTTTAGTTGCTGGGGACTTAATTAATTAACTGTGTTTACGAAAATTTTCTTACATTGTTCTTTGCAGTCAGATTGCGTAATAATTCTAGTCAGGGCCAACCGTTTACGAGACACTGCGTAATCGGACAGACATACTAAAACTAAAAACATTTTCAATTAATAATTAAATAAGCCCCCATGCAACATCTAATTCTTATTCCGCTTCTAAAATATTGTCTTCAAGTTCATTCTTTTATAGCCCTTCTGTATGTTCCTTCCACCTTTCAGAAATCCGTTCATTAATTAGAACTGGCTAACCAACTGAGTTCTTGATACTCATACAGGTGCTTCTCTTTTCCCCAAAGATTTCTTTAATTATGATATACGTGCCATCTATCTGTCTCATAACCATGCACGCTGTTATAGTTTTGCATTTCTCCAGAGGTATTCTTGCATTGCCATTTTGCACTTTCAGTCACTCATTTTTAAACATTTGTATTGCCTTCTGCCCAATTACGTTCTGTAGTTTTATATTTTCTCCTTTCGTCAATGAAATCCAATATCTCTTAAATTACCCAAGGATTTCTGGGCTTTGTCTCTCTCCCTCTTTATCCTCTGCTGCCTTCATTGTTCCATATATCTGAGGTACCCATTCATCTTCTATTGTATTCTTTTCCACCATCTCGATTAGTTTTCGGCTAACGGTGACTTTGAAATTCTTAACAATCTCTAGTTTCTTCTTATTACCTTAATTTCCTACTTTTCTCCCATTTGTTCTTTGTTAATGTTCAGTATATTTTTATTGTCTTTTTGGATTCTAGTTTGAAGGTAATTACAATATTTTAATCACCATAGTACTCTGCTTCTCCTTGGTTTCATGTTGACAGGTTTTTAGTTAAAGCTGTCATGTACACCTTCCTTTACTTGAATTGTGAAGATGAAACGAAGAAAAAAGTCCTCTTGTATTCTATATACCTAGGAGATAGTGGTGCCACAAATAATTAGGAACATAATTAAGAGCAAGGAAGAAAATTGTTTAATAGGTAATAATGTGATAAAAATGAAAATCTCAAAACATCCTTTAAGAAGTGGTAAAAACTGAACTACTCCGGTCACATTAAAGGAACGGCTAAGGAAATTCTGCAATACATAAAAATCATGAAGATCCAAATTAACTACCTGAAAGAGATAAAGGAGAAAGTAGCAGAAATGAGGGTCCCATCAAAGGTAATAAGCAATAAAATACACTATAGCACAACCATGAATGAAACAGAGAGATTCAAAGCTCGAACGCCGGCCGGTGTGGCTGTACGGTTAAAGGCGCTTCAGTCTGGAACCGCGTGACCGATACGGTCGCAGGTTCGAATCCTGCCTCGGGCATGGATGTGTGTGATGTCCTTAGGTTAGTTAGGTTTAATTAGTTCTAAGTTCTAGGCGACTGATGACCTCAGAAGTTAAGTCGCATAGTGCTCAGAGCCATTTGAACCATTTTTTTTTCAAAGCTCGAACATGCACGAAGAAGACAGGAACTATATCGTAGCAGCAATACGAGGAATTCCACTCAGTAACAAGAGAATGTATAAATAGTGGGCTAAATGTAAAAACAAACACAGTAAGTGATAAGACGACTTTTCATTATCAAGTCCGACTGCCTTTAAACGTTGCGACTGGGTCAACAACCATAAGAGGTAGCCATTTCACAGATATTGTACTAATAATAAATATATGAGGGTATTTGAAAACATATTTTTTGAATATTTACCCTGATTTTTAAAAATATTTATTCTTCCCTTTTGACTTGAGACTACAAAAACACGGCTTTCGAAGTTTCTTCCAGCGCTCCTCGCACTAATTATCTGAGTACGTCCGTTAGCGTACGAAGTCTGTTTTAGACAGCAAATGTGTCGACGCAGGTCGTGTAAGAGGCACGGGTATCGTGCTGTACAGGAAGCTGCCTTGCATCTGGCTGCTGCAACGGGCTTGATAAAGGATCAAACACGCATGTACTGCGAGATCTGAAGGCACGCTAAGCCTTGCAACCGTCTTATAATTCCAGTTAATCGGCACAGAGCATCACATATAGCGTCATCTCACATATCGGAGAAAGCAGGATGTTTACACAAATGACACTGATGCTAAACAATGAGTGTTAAATGTGGTGACATCGAAATTGCGCACAGACTTGACGGCACAACCAGGTAAAGAGAAGTGTGAGCCTGAACGGAGCACGGTGAGTTTTGAAATTACTTGGTAAGATAGGTTTCATTTGTTTTTGTTGCTTATTATCTTGCCCACTAAACCAACTAACCTTGAAGGAACTGGTCATTGCATTGAGTAGGAATATATGAAATAATGCCAGATTGGTACTTAACCGATACTGGGTTGAGGCCATTTGCATTACCGTATGCGATAGCCATACTTAGATGGCGGGTGTAAGCACACTATCAACGAGTATCGCCGTCTAAGAAGAAGTGGACAAACGAAACAATTAGTCGATGTGACCGTGAATCATCGCTGAGGAGTTGTAACACAAACTCTTCGGCGCATCATTTTGGAAACACAGTAAGGAATTATATAAAGAACAGGCACATACAAGGTGCATTGCTTCCCATTTCTGTGGTTTTATGGAAATTTAAGAATTGTATTCACTGACGTATAAAGACGTTCCGTGCTAGATCTGAATTTTTTACCCTCTTAGACACTATTTCATTTGTCAAAATCTTGTGTTTAAAAATTATCATGTTGCAAGACGAGGAATATTGAGAAACGTTCGAGTGGACAGATGGCAAACTCTCAATTGTGTATTAGTACTCTGTGTATGTGTGTATGTGTGTGTGTGTGTGTGTGTGTGTGTGTGTGTGTGTGAGAGTGAGAGAGAGAGAGAGAGAGAGAGAGTACATTAGACGTGTAACGACACCCCCCCTCCCCCCTGACATCATTTGCCATGGGCTGTGTCAACATGTTTACCCCTATGGCTAACATGTTATCGTCTAAAGGAAATATTCAGCTCGTTATGATAACTTTGCTGTCGAAGATTCTCGTGATAATCATTTGCTTTGGGAACAAAGAGCTATAGCTTGGTCAGAAAATACACGTCTACGTAGTTTCATCTAGTTCGGCATAGTAGATCGCCCAACATATAACAGCACGCCTAAAAACATCTTATGTTCTGCAAATCTCTGTAAATTCCCTGGCTTTCAGTGTATCACTGTGTCATACAGCGTTGTTATGCTGATCCATTATCGATGTTCTAGGACTTGTGACCGTGTATAGAATATAAACACAGAAAACTGCAAAGTCACTTTTTTTTAAAAAAAATATTCGTTTAATCCGTTAACTAGCACACTATTAATAGTATAGTACGTGGAGAGCATTGTATAGAAGAAGGACAGGGATCGAAAAATGTAAAGTATACAACTTTAAGTGGGACTACTCTGAAGATGACCAGTGTGAATGCGGTGAAAAACAGGCGATTGAACATCTGCCCATGTACAATTGAAATGATATAATTTCAGAGACTTTACTGGTCTCATGTGGATATGATTTTATGTACATCGACTGAAGCGGCGAGGGAAAATTTGTGCCAAGGCTGGGAATCGAACTCTGGTCTTCCGGTGAGGCACCACTCCAGAACATGGAGAGCCTCGGCAATTAGGTGTGTAAGAGGGAATTTAAAGCAGACTGGGACGCCAGTGAGAATATGTATCGAGGAGAGAGGTGTGCCAGGGTAATCCGCGCAGTTGTGTCAACTGTTGGGCCAAGGTAGCTTAGTGGCTAACGCACCTGCCTAGTAAGCAGAAGACCTGGATTCGATCCCCAGTCTTGTTACAAATTTCCACTCACCGCATCTGTCTATATACATAAAATCTGTTCACATGCCCAACGATGACGTTTTCCTGAACAGCGGAAGGTCAATTTTTATGCAATGACAAGGCTATTGAAGCTGCAGAGTAGTGGAAGAAGAGAGTTGGACTCGAAAAGTAAACGGTATTAACTAGTTTTTGAACCATTTCAGGCTAATTTTCAAAAGGTACACATGAAGCTTACCTGTTTATACCTATAGTGCGATGCTAGATACTGGCTCTGTGTCAAGATGGCAAGACAAAACGACTTTAGTGTACTGCTGTGAGTAATGGGTGTACAGCGAGTTGCACTGAAAAATGAACTCACTCCAACAGTGTGGGTGGCTCTGTAGTCGGCATCCAGCTGGCACCTTACACTGTGACTACCAAATGGCCTCCATGTTAGTGGGATGAAAAAAATTTAAAAAGTGACTGGTTGCTGTTTTATGTATTTTTACTAAAAACGGAGCTACGATTCATTTCAACACTGATGCATTTCCAGGTCGCTCATATGTCACGTTATGATTTCTGAATAATAATTATCCTCTGTGCCTCAAGGAGAACTAGGTAAGTGAATATTCCTGGATTACTAGTGGGAAACCGGTTCTTCAACTTGAGTAAATACATTGACAGGTACACGAAGAATCAGAATTCAATTTGTGATACTACCAAAGATTTTCCTTTGGTGGAAGTACTGGAACGAAGTACGTTCGGTTTCGTGAAGGCAAATGAGGAGGTACATGTTAGAGAATTAACGGTCCTGTTTTCGAAAGCAGACGATAACTGCCGGGACACCTGAGCGCTAAACACATACTCGCCCATTTACCAATGACTTCACCGCGTTGTACACGGGACGTTAAACGATAACCTTCCTTCCTTCTTCCATTGTTTTACAGCATTTACATGAAATGAAGTGTTCTACAGAGGGTCATCGATTTAACATGCTCCTGTGGATCTTTCATACCGATACCACAAAATCTTTCCCACAAATTCAGTAGTCTATGAAGATTTAATAGACTGCAAGTGCCAGAACTAAATAACTGTCTTCGTCTACAGTCCCTATAATTAACAAAAATAGTTTTTAATTTCAAAGATTTGCTACCACTCACAATTATTGTAACACTATGTATTTTCGTGCTATGTATTTCGATCTATGAACTCACCATCAAGCCCTGCCACAACATAGTTTATTTGATATTGTAGTAACGTTTATACAATTTTTATCTATGTTCCGGATACCGACATTAAACACAACTCCAACATTTCGCATAATACGGACTTCTCGTGCATACGTTACGTCTTTGTGGAACTCAGAGAGTCATGAATACTTCCACCTGAGGAACACTGATGGACAATAACTGAGTGTCTGCAAGCCATACTTGTTCTCATCGACGATTTTGTGCACAAACGTAATAGCCCAAAAAATGGAAGGTTCGTGATGCGTTGCGAAAAAGTGACGTAGTTTTGTTCTAATTTTATACCAGCAATGTACTGCACTAAAGATATAACTTTGGCGTTGCAAAGGCTGCAGTGGCGATAATATGAAGTGTACAACACTGCGTTCCATTGCCTCGTCCGCCTGCTTAGCTGGGTGGTAACGTGATCGCCTCCCATGCAAGTGGGCCCGGGTTCGATTCCAGGCCAGCTTGGAGATTTTTCTCCGCTCGTGGACTGGGTGTTGTGTTGTCCTCATCATCATTTCATCCTCATCACCGGCGTGCAAGTCGGACAATGTGACGTCCAATGAAATAAGACTTGCACTTGGCGGCCGAACTTCCCCGAATAGGGGCCTCCCGCCCAAGATGCCATACGCTCATTTCCATTTTTCCATTTCCATTGCCTCGTATGTCCGGTTGAACACTAATATCCATCAGTGACAAACTGCACACCGAAACCTGATTTCTTAACGGTAGAAGCTTCAGCCCGTAAAGGTCAGGCAAATACGATCACAAGGGTGTAGAAAAACAAATCGCTTACCGTGTTTGAAATGATGTCGTTATACGCAGGAGGTGACAACAATGATCTCTCTCCATCTAGGTTGGAACCACATCCATGCACGAGCCTAGATTCGAACTCGGACCCTTCGCTTTACGAGGCAGCGACCTTACCATCATGCCATGACGACGGACTTCCACAACTGGTAAAGTGCTATTTAAAAATTATCCTTTATGATGTTACAATTTCGTATCCAGCAGTGTAAATTGTCGCGTATAATTGGTATCTCCCAATGACTGTCTGCTGATTCTGACTTATCAGCTCGTTTGGGAGGATTGAGCCTATTACACTAGTACTATCATTGTGCATATTGCCCTTAAATAAGTCACTATACAGTTAATAAAACTTGAAGCGCATTCGGAGCATTCGGTGTCACGACTGGCCAGACTACTGTTACGGAAGCATTTCCCTATTGTTTTATAAATAGATTTCAGACTGCAGCTAGTTTCATCTGTGATTGCATGTATTTAATCCTTCCATTTTATTTCGCATGCATTATTATTCACAATCAATATTCGATTACTTTCGGTTCTGGCACGCTAACCCTGACGCAAAAGACTATTGCAATCTTGTGTTTATTAAGGTGCATAGTTTTATTGTGCTTCTTTCAACTCTTAGGGTACTCTTAGCATACTGAAAGTTTTAGACGTCTCTGCCCCAGTTTTTTTCCACACGGTTTGGTATTACGTTTAGATGGCTTCTACTTCTGGTTAGAAATGATATTCAACATTGATTTTTTTTCGCGAAGGAGCGACTGATGACCTCGTAGCTTGATCCCATAATTCCCGTACAGCCAGTTAACCAAACAATCAATGTTTAACAAGGAAAATCGCCATAACGCCGGGAAATTTGAGAAGTTATTTTATTTTACTTTCACAGCCAGTTTCGGCAATTCATTTTGTATACCATCTGCACTTCATGTATAGATTCCCAAACGTATTGATATTGACATATTGGAGCCATCAGTTTCTGGATGTCGTGAATTAGTATTTCAAGTGTTCCTTCGAGGACTTGACAACAACTTAATCAGTTGTTGTGAAGTCTTCTTAAGTAAGCACCTGAAATATGCATTTACGACATCCAGAAACTGATGGGTCCAGTATGCCAATATCGATGCGTTTGAGTGTCTGTCATGAGGTGCATATAGGGCCTGAAGATGGCATATTGAATTGCCGGAACTGGTTGTCAAAATGAAATAAAACAACATCTCAAATTGCACGGCTGTTTGGCGATTTCCCTTGTTAAATATTTGACCAGCTGTTGGCGGATCGACAGAGAAACAACCAATGTTTCTGTAAGTAGAGTAAGGTGCAAGTCCTGCGCCAGACTGAAATCTTACGCCGCCCGTTGTGGCCGAGCGGTTCTAGGCGCTTCAGTTCAGAACGGCGCTGCTGCTACGGTCGCAGGTTCGAATCCTGCCTCGGGAATGGATGTGTGTGATGTTCTTAGGTTAGTTAGGTTTAAGTAGTTCTATGTCTAGGGGACTGATGACCTCAGATGTTAAGTGCCATAGTTATCTCAGCCATTTGAACCATTTGAAATCTTACGCGAGGCGAGCGTAAAAATTCATACAACTGTCTTCTGATAACCAACATTCTTGTACACTGGTGCTACTAATCTTCCGTGAGATCGTCCGATATTACATTTACGGCTACTGGTGACTGCTGTACAGAATAAAGTGTTACTTTCTTATCTCTGAGAAATTCTTCGTCCAATCACAAACTCGGCCAAATAGCTTCGCCCAAACCACAAACGCGGCCATACAGACAATAAGAACGTATTTACTTCAGGAATTGTCATAGTGGTAGTGACTGAATGTTTTTGAAAAGAACACGGAGATCCTCAGAGCTTTCTCTGACTGCGGACAAAGGTCGGCTTGTCTTCCCAACTGGACCGGTCTTCCACCCCTCCCTTCTCCACACAGAATTTCCTTAGAAGGCTCTCGATTAGCATACTGAGGCTTCAAGGTTAGCCATTAAATAAACAGCCTTCCTTAAGAGGGCAGCAGCGAATCCAGTCTTCTCGAAGCAGATTGTCGATGCAGCTTCGCATCAGCGCCTACATCTTAAATGCCGATCGGTTGTTACACCACAGTCATAGAACAGACTGCTGTATTGCGAAAGCACGTGGGGAGCTACCGACGGTGCGCTGGCCACGTTTAACCGTATACCCACTATAGACGATCGGCGATCAGTCACTGCAGTTCAGAACATAGAAGTTCCAGCGGCGCGCCCCAGTAGGCTATTAGCTGAACAGTACCTCGTCATCGCCAGCTCACGACATTCTGCGGTATCAGATTTTTTTTTTCTTTTTACCAAATCGATTTCTGCTTATATTTGACGAAAACCGAGTGTGGCATGCCCACTTAGACAAATATGTACATCGTAGTTCAACGACGCGGTGCTGTGACACACTGTAGCATAGAAGCATACTTGCACTTAGATTTTATACGATTGTTTGTATTCATATTTAGATAATATGGAAGTCTTCCACGTTGTAGCAAGCATCGTACTAAAATACTTCTCGCGCCAATTCGGCTAACACTGAAGAAATCTCTCTCTTTCTCTCTCTCTCTCTCTCTCTCTCTCTCTCTCACACACACACACACACACACACTTACAGAGACAGAGATCGCCGTTACATTTACTGGTTAGTCAAGTCACAACGACTGAAACGCACCCAGTGCGCATAACTGACTATGAAAACTAAGTGTAATTCATAACGAATAACCAGAGCAAAAATTGATTTATTGACGGGAAAACATGACGCCACGCACCTCATGGCAGAAGAAGACGACAGATGACGCGTCACATGCGATATTACCAATGGCCACAAAAATTTGCATAATTAGGATGACGTGGCGTTCCACTTAACGGGAAGTAATGACTAGCATGTGCCCTATCTTTCATTCATTCCCGACCATAGAGTGTGACGGAGCTGTTTGATGCCCGCCACATTGTAAATGTCGATACTCTCCAGTCAAACATCAGTGAACTTGGCGCGAGGCAAGCAGATTTCCAATTGAGTACATTTGAGAGACGATTTCTAGCTTCGCAAAGAAAGGAAACCCACGAAAACCGTCGTCTTGTACCTCCCGTAGTGATGGGAGATTGTGGGGAAATTAGTCGCTAAAAATTAAGGAAGGAAAGTAAATTTTTATTACCCTTTTTAAATATTTTATCTTTATTCACCCAACTGTATTCATTATTTTCCAGTTCACATGCTGTCGATTTCAAAGCCCAAAAGCACCGTCTTTTGATACAAATATGCGGCAATCAATATACACTCATGCTCATAAATTAAGGATAACTGCTGAATGTGGTGCCACACAACGTGGCACTACACAAAACAGGCGCCAATAGCATAGGCACATAAGGAACACACACGACACAGATCTGTAAGTCCACGGTATTGGTGATAAGTTGAGAAAACCGTCCCGAAACACATGTGCTAGAAAACGCCACTGTTTCCTGCGCATGTACCCCGACATCAATATGGGATATGGTCACCATGCACACGTACACAGGCCGCACAATGGGTTGGCATACTCTGGATCAGGTCGTCGAGCAGCTGCTGGGGTATAGCCTCCCATTCTTGCACCAGTGCCTGTCGAAGCTCCTGAAGTGTCGCAGTGGTTTGAAGACGTGCAGCGATACGTTGACCGAGAGTATCCCAGACGTGCTCGATGGGGTTTAGGTCTAGTAGAGAACAGGCAGGCCACTCCATTCGCCTGGTAACTTCTGTTTCAAGGTACTCCTCCACGATGGCAGCTTAGTGGGGACGTACGTAATCATCCATCAGGAAGAAGGTGGGGACCCACTACACCGCTGAAAATGCGGGCATACTGGTGCAAAATGACGTCCCGATACACCTCACCTGTTACAGTTCCTATGTCAAAGACATGCAGGGGTGTACGTGAGACCAATCATACAATCCCACCATCAAACCACGACCTCCATACAGGTCCTTTCAAGGACATTAAGCGGTTGGTATCTGGTTCCTGCTTCACGCCAGATGAAAACCCGGCGACAATCACTGTTCATACTACACCTGGACTCGTCCATGAACATAACCAAGGACCACTCCGTCAATGACCATGTACTGTGTTCTTGACACCAGGCTTTACGGGCTCTCCTGT
Source organism: Schistocerca americana (assembly GCF_021461395.2). Lineage (NCBI taxonomy): Eukaryota > Metazoa > Arthropoda > Insecta > Orthoptera > Acrididae > Schistocerca > Schistocerca americana. The sequence continues at coordinate 469,321,014 of NC_060122.1, read as the reverse complement.
GACCAGGGGTCAGTGGAATGCACCTTGCAGGTCTCCGGGCGAATAAACCATGTCTGTTCAGTCGTCTGTAGACTGTGTGTCTCTAGACAACTGTTCAGTGGCTGCGGTAAGGTCCCGAGCGAGGTTACCTGCAGTACTCCGTGGCCGTCTGCAGGCACTGATGGTGAGACGTCGGTCTTCTTGTGGTGTTGTGCACTGCGGACGCCCCGTACTGTAGCGCCTGGACACGTTTCCTGTCTGCTGGAATCATTGCCATAATCTTGAGATCACACTTTGTGGCACACGGAGGGCCGGTGCTACGACCTGCTGCGTTTGACCAGCCTACAGTAGCCCTAGTATTCTACCCCTCATAACGTCACCAATATGTGCTCTTCGAACCATTTTCAACACATAGTCACCGTTAGCACGTCTGAAAACTTCTGCACACTTACTCGCTGCACCGTACTCTGACGTGCACCAACACAACTCTGCGTATGTGGACTGCTGCCGGCACCACCATGCGACAACCGCAGGTCAAATGCATCGCATGGTCATACCCCGAGGTGATTTAAACCCGCACACTGCCCACCAGAGCGTTGTTTCACCGTGTATCATCATTATCCTTAATTTATGAGCATGAATGTACATCTGCAGCACACATCATCTGATCCAGAGCATGAGAAAGGTGCTGAGTCACTCATTCACTTGGAGGATGATTCGTGTCTATTAATTGCTGAATAGCTGAGCACTTTCCTCGTGCTGTATCCGATAATACACACTGATAAGCCAAAACATTATGACTACCAGACACGTAAATGTTAATTTCACTGTGGACATGTGAGTGCAGGCGTAGATAAATTTCCCAAAACCCATAGTGGGTACCAGACAATCAGAGCTATCTTTAATTTATTTCTAGTGCAATAAAATAGTATAGCCTAGCGCACTCAGAGTACCTGTGTGTGTGTGTGTGTGTGTGTGTGTGTGTGTCACCGACTTGCTCGATACGTGCCGTGTACCCGTCGCGAGAGGTCTGCGGAAATTTTCATATCATACATAAGGTTCGTCTTATTGGTCTTGGGCGAATTCATGTTGGCTGCTATGGTGAGCCTCTTTTTCTGTGGATTACTAAAGGAGAAGGTCTTCTTTTATGGGAGAAACTTGTCGTCTTTGTGTGACTGAGACGCAAGTCCCACACGTCGCACCAAACTTGAGCAGCAGATCCACATATGACGTACCTGCAGGAACAGCAGAGTGCTGAGGCCCAGCAGAATAGACTCATTACATAGTGACCTGTCGACTGCCCAGCTTTCCTGGGTACAGTGTGTGGCAAACACAGCGACACAAATATTTAGGACTTACTCCACTTCCATCACGCCTCTCAGTACTCTTCGCGTTCGTGCAGGAGGAGAGAATGGGTGCGCGTGTCTCGGGACAAAACTGGCGCGTGCAGCTGCCCGCGCACCGGTTAAAAGAATCGAGGGAAGGGGGAGGAACGGAACCTTTTGTTTCCACAGCAAGCAGCTGGACGCCTTTCCCGAGCGACAAACGTGACGACAGCTGCCTTCACCGGGCAATGCTAGGCCGTTCACGTGGAACCAATTGTGATCAGTTCAATAAACGTGAAACCACTTGTGAGGTCGCTGATCGCACAACTCCAGTACTGACTGTTGAAACACGTATGTAACATAGCAGCGATGGCGAGGCATTGTAGCATCTGTGACCAGAGAGTATGCGCTTGACCGCGCGAGTGTTGCGAGCGGTTCTCAGTCAGTAGCAGTCAGTCAGTCGTTGCGAGTCTGTAGCTCTGTCTAGTTGAGAGCAGTACTCAGTCTGTAGTCGTCATGCAGAGCGGTCGGTCAGTAGTAGCAGCCCAGTGCGGTTGTGTGATGTAGGCGGTCGGCAACACTGGTCAAGATGAGGAATAAGGTATACTGTTAATTAATATAATCATTAGATAATGAAAAATTTTATTTATTGTAATTATTCTCCAACAAGTCTCCCAATAATAATTTTTTTATTTCAAAAGCATTTTTTCAAAAATTTAATTTTTTATTGAACTAAAGATCTCGTTGCACTTCCCATTTCATTCCACTTCTTTTGAAGAAAAATTTCAATAGAATTACAAAAAAAAAGGAGAATATTATTATTTGCAATGCAGTTCCTCCAAGTGGTGCGCAACAACAAGAGCAGATATGTGACATCGATTTATTCTGAGGTAAGACTTTAATTCTGATTGTTTTTACACAGGGCCAAAGACCGATATTTCGGTTTAATTGAATTTTCTTGTCACTGAATGGACTTTAATTTTTTGAAGGATTTATAATTGAGTCAGATTGCGAATTTCACATTTGTTGCCATTGTCAGTACATTTGATTGTGGGCAGGTTACTCATAGAGCCATGTCCATCAGCATTTCTAATTAGTATCGTCCTTTTCTTTTAAAATTTTTGTGGGGAGGTTACACTTGGCTCCCATTTCTATTAAGTATTGCTATATTTTCTTTAAAAATTGCGGTGGGGAGGTTACACTGTGTGTAAAGCTGAAGGTACCTTAGAACGGAATTCTCGAAAACTGATGGCACTTCGGAAGCTATATGGAAGACGGAGATGACTGATTCTAGCGTCGCAGTAATTACTTCTCAAGCGCAGTCAGGGGTTTGCATCTCGTTAATGCTGCAGTTTCCCACACTATCGAACAAAACGTTCCGAGACTGATTTTCTTCCTGGCGTATAAGCGATATCGGACCGGTAACTAACAAATGTAAATAACAGATCTGCATTTCGCCAGTCAGTTGTGAGCAGGCAGTGTTAAGTATTGGACGTGCGTGCGTAGTGTGTCAACGTTGTTGTGTCACAGATAGCAATGGAGCAACGAACAAAGCGTTCAAAAGACTTTCTCCAGACTGTTTTGAAGAAAAGTGTGTGCCAGTTTTATCCCGCATACTTTGCCTCCCGAACAAAAACAATGACGTATGGACAACAGCCGCGCCATGACTGAAAAGAAATACGCGGGCAGTTCTTTTCCGGAAAAAATAGTCACGGGGGGGGGGGGGGGGGGGGGGGGAGGAGGGGGGTGGTGGCAAGGATGTGTATCTGACAGTTCGCCGAGTCCGAAGACGGTGCTAGTGTGACCAATAAGTTGGACAACATCCCTAAGAAGGAGTTTTCGGACGGTTTCAGTTGACTGTATGAAGATTCTGTGCGTGGTACTCCTCAAGCGGGAGGGTGGGTGAGGGGGGGGGGGGGGTGCGGGAGGGGGAGACACTACGAGATGTGTGAGAAAATCAATGAGATTGGCAACACTGCGAACGATCTGACAACGCTGTGTTGTTCTACTTGTGTACACCGGTGTGTTCATCACTTCCAGTTGCTCAGTTCGAGTTTCAGCTCCGTGCAGCCATCACATGATTGAGAGCCCCAACAGAGGAGCTGTGTTTTGTTTCCGAAAATGAAACTGCGGAATTTAGAGCAACTTTGTGACATCAAGTTCTGTGTTAAACACGGGGAATCCGCGAGTGTGACCTTTGAAATGTTGAAACAGGCCTACAGGTAACATTACTTATCAACAGCGCAATTTTTTCGCTGGTGGAAGTAATTTTTGGGAGGCCGACAACACGTTGAAGATGAACCTCGCTTAAATTCAAAAACGTCGAGCGTGTGGGTCCTCTTGTGAGATCAGACCGACGTTACGAAGTTGTACACAAAAGACAAATTCTTTCGGAACCTCGAACGGTTCATGATATAAGTGTCCTCATTACGAGGAACACACCGTACGAGGAGGTGAGCAGGTTTAGGTGCAATGCAGCACAATACAGATTGTTTATAAATAAATATCGGGATTTTAAAGCTTTATAACATTTATTATATTAAACTTACAGTTATAAATGATATGTCAAATGAAAGAGCAACACAAACAGTTTTACCAAGAACCTTATAAATGTTCAATGTGAGCACCATTTGTCACACGGCACACATCAAGTCTATAGCCGAGTTCTTCCCAAACGTTGATAAGTGTGTCTTCAGTGATTGTAGCAACAGCTGCTTCAATCCGGTTTCCTAATTCAGGGAGGTCTGCTGGTAGCGGAGGCACGTACACACGATCCTTGATGAAGCCCCAAAGGAAAAAATCGCATGGCGTTAGGTCGGGTGAACGTGGAGGCCATGCAAAGCAAGCCCTTTCATTGGGCCCCTTGCGGCCTATCCAGCGCTTGGGTACAGTGAAGTTCAACCAATTGCGTACATCGCTATGCCAATGATGTGGCACTGGTGCCAAAGACAACTGTTTGAGTTGCTCTTTCATTTGACATATCATTTATAACTGTAAGTTTAATGTAATAAATATTATAAACCGTTAAAACCTCGATATTCATTTATAAACACCCTGTATGAAGACGAGCAACCGATGAAGAGTCTTGTTATTATTGTTGAAATTCGAGACAGGTAACATGATGTACGACAAGAGGCCTAGAAGAACGTATAGCAAGACGATCACTGCCTTTCTGTAGCGCAAGCGACGAGGCATGGTTACTTCAGTTTGAGACAATTAGCCATTACCGAAGATAAAAACCATATTACCATTTCTTGTGAATGACCTAACATCGGTTTTGGGGTTTACTGTGGCTATCTATATGTACACAAGTTCTAGTACAGCGTTTAGGACTCTCAGTGAAGCTGTCTGTCTCGCTAAGCCTTCAACGATGGCTGCAATTTTACGACCATCTTCCACAGTTAAAATAACAACCACGCGAGCACTTGAACCATACAAAAGGTGTCAGGTTTCAGGGCTAGAAAATGGGGGAAAAATGCTGATCGAAGCATCGATACCGACAGGTCCCTGTACCTCGTCGGCTGGAAACGAATATTACGGAAGCAGTTACTCAGTTCTTCATGTGCTGCCCCTATGGTACTCGAACGAAAGTACGAGGGCAGTTCAATAAGTAATGCAACACATTTTTTTTCTCGGCCAATTTTGGTTGAAAAAACCAGAAATTTCTTCTGGAATATTTTCAAACATTCCCGCTTCGTCTCGTATAGTTTCATTGACTTCCGACAGGTGGCAGCGCTGTACGGAGCTGTTAAAATGGCGTCTGTAACGGATGTGCGTTGCAAACAACGGGCAGTGATCGAGTTTCTTTTGGCGGAAAACCAGGGCATCTCAGATATTCATAGGCGCTTGCAGAATGTCTACGGTGATCTGGCAGTGGACAAAAGCACGGTGAGTCATTGGGCAAAGCGTGTGTCATCATCGCCGCAAGGTCAAGCAAGACTGTCTGATCTCCCGCGTGCGGGCCGGCCGTGCACAGCTGTGACTCCTGCAATGGCGGAGCGTGCGAACACACTCGTTCGAGATGATCGACGGATCACCATCAAACAACTCAGTGCTCAACTTGACATCTCTGTTGGTAGTGCTGTCACAATTGTTTACCAGTTGGGATATTCAAAGGTTTGTTCCCGCTGGGTCCCTCGTTGTCTAACCGAACACCATAAAGAGCAAAGGAAAACCATCTGTGCGGAATTGCTTGCTCTCATGTGGCTGAGGGTGACAATTTATTGTCAAAGATTGTTACAGGCGATGAAACATGGGTACATCTCTTCGAACCTGAAACAAAACGGCAATCAATGGAGTGGCGCCACACCCACTCCCCTACCAAGAAAAAGTTTAAAGCCATACCCTCAGCCGGTAAAGTCATGGTTACAGTCTTCTGGGACGCTGAAGGGGTTATTCTGTTCGATGTCCTCCCCCATGGTCAAACGATCAACTCTGAAGTGTATTGTGCTACTCTTCAGAAATTGAAGAAACGACTTCAGCGTGTTCGTAGGCACAAAAATCTGAACGAACTTCTCCTTCTTCATGACAACGCAAGACCTCACACAAGTCTTCGCACCCGAGAGGAGCTCACAAAACTTCAGTGGACTGTTCTTCCTCATGCACCTTACAGCCCCGATCTCGCACCGTAGGTTTTCCATATGTTTGGCCCAATGAAGGACCCAATCCGTGGGACGCACTACGCGGATGATGAAGAAGTTATTGATGCAGTACGACGTTGGCTCCGACATCGACCAGTGGAATGGTACCGTGCAGGCATACAGGCCCTCATTTCAAGGTGGCGTAAGGCCGTAGCATTGAATGGAGATTACGTTGAAAAATAGTGTTGTGTAGCTAAAAGATTGGGGAATAACCTGGTGTATTTCAATGCTGAATAAAACAACCCCTGTTTCAGAAAAAAATTGTGTTGCATTACTTATTGAACTGCCCTCGTAGAATAAATTCGATGAAGCTGCTACTTGATGATTAGGTACAGCTGTGAGCCTGATGCAAACGCATGAACTTTGGAGGCTTGTTTTGTACGTAAATCAGAACAGGCATCAATTTTTGGCGGACTGTCCAATACCACACAAGCCACAAGAGTTCCGAAGCAAACTGCCTTTCTTTCAAGTGGGTGTTTCGCTACAGAGACGTGTCCTTGCGACCCAACGACAACGTCACTTACGGCAGCAATAGAGTCGGGAGCATCATGATTAGCCTAGGGCAGAAATGAAAGCTGTCCGTCCGACAGCTCAAGCACCACCACGCTACCCCAGGATATGACTGCTAGACAGTAATCTACGGGATTTGCGTGACTTACACGCCAGCACCTCGAGGCCGCCACCTACCTTCGGTCACGTAGACTTGTAAGATAAATGTCACGACACACTGCACCCGTTTAACGTGCCGCAAGTGGACTGAGGCGGATTAGGGATCTTACATAGAAGAAAGCTGCGAGCATGTCGCTAAAACCAATATTGTAGGTTACTGTTGTTCACAGAGAGCTAACGTCTAACAGGTAAAAAGACAGTCGCAGATACGTCTTTGCTGCACGGCAAGTAAGTACATAATGCTATTTTCGTCGCTGCAGCTGTCCATAATACGCTAGCTTCGCACGCACTCAAGCTACGCGCGAGGCCGTGGCCGCATTGCTGCCAGGATTTATTTCATAACAGTGAGCTGTGCAGTTGTTTCGACGAAGTACTCCGGTCACGTCTGCCTTATTTTTTCAACTTTTGCCAGTGACCTAATGACTCGATTCTTTAGTGGGTGTTCTACTGACCTAGTTAACGTTGTTCCATATTGAAGGCGCACAGTTTAGTAACTGTTCCTACAGCCATTGAATAAAATAATAGTAGTATGTTCTATCAGCTGGAAGGATATCAGGGGAAAAGTAATTCCTTTCACTCTGGCAGCAAAATTTTAATACGGTCGTTGAATTACTGCAGCGTTCCGAACTAAAATTGACGGCTTCAGTTAACTACACTTCTTTCATTGCCGTGTTGACACAAACACAGAGAGAATAAAGAAGAGGGATGAAGTTGAACCGAAACAGAAAAGAAAGACCTCCTCAAGCTATCAACTAAAAGAAACGTTAGTCTGAAGAGACACATATTAACAAAGTAAACAGTTAGTGGTCTATCCTAAAGAGACAGTATAATTTGTTAGTGATTTCACAATGTGGAAGACAAACTGTAAGAGTGAGGAAGGAATTTCGGCCGGTCGGAGTGGCCGAGCGGTTAAAGGCGCTACAGTCTGGAACCGCACGACCGCTACGGTCGCAGGTTCGAATCCTGCCTCGGGCATGGATGTGTGTGATGTCCTTAGGTTAGTTAGGTTTAAGTAGTTCTAAGTTCTAGGGGACTTATGACCACAGCAGTTGAGTCCCATAGTGCTCAGAGCCATTTGAACCATTTTTTAAGGAATTTCGACTATATAAACAAACACATGTTGATCACAAAATGAAAAGTACAAGTGATGTGTTGTGACAAATTTGGGTGAAAAAAACGCCGGAAATCGGCCAACTGGACCATGGGGACCGAATGAACATATCTCCAGGACCACACATATGGACTAAAAATACTGGAAATCGTAAGCAACAGCAAACGATATTTTAACCTCCCGAAATTTGTGCTACAAAAGTTGTTTTTAATCTGAAAAACAAGGGAAAATATGACAAATATAACAACACTGAAGAGCCAAAGAAACTGGTAGACTTGCCTCATATCGTGCAAGGCCCCGCGAGCACGCACAAGTGCCGCAACACGACCTGGCCTGGGCTCGACTAATGTCTGAAGTGGTGCGCAAGGAACTGACACCGTGAATCCTGCACGGCTGTCCACAAATCCGTAAGTGTTCGAGGGGGTGGAGATCTTTTCTGAACAGCACGTTGCGTAAAGGATTGTGTCGTGCAGTCATCAAGGCTACATGAGTGGGCCTCCGGCTCCGAAAGCCCGTATCGACGATGTTTCGTTTAACGGTTCGCACTCTGACACTTGTTGATGGCCCAGCATTGAAATCTGCAGCAATTTGCGGAAGGGTTGCACTTATGTCACGTTGAACTATTCTCTTCAGTCGTCATTGATCCCGGTCTTGCAGGATCTTTTTCCGGCTGCAGTGATGTCGAAGAGTTGATCTTTTGCTGGATTCCTGATATTCGTGAAATGGTCGTACGGGAAAATCCTCACTTCATCGCTATCTCTAAGATGCTGTGTCCCATCGCTCGTGCGCCGACTATAACACCACGCTCAAACTCACTTAAATCTTGGTAACCTGCCACAGTAGCAGCAGTGGCCGATCTAACAACTGCGGCAGACACTTCTCGTCTTATATAGGCGTTGCCGACCGCAGCGTCGCATTATGCCTGATTACGTATCTCTTTATATGAATACGCATGCCTACACCAGTTTGTTTGGCTCTTCAGTTTAGTAACATACTGTAACTACTACATAATACATTTATTATGTGTATAAAAATAAACATGTATTTTCGGCCACTTAAGATGCTTCATAAATAAAAGAAGCGAAACGCATATTGCAAAAAACAAACTGCCTTTCATTTAGTTGCACAGACGGAACATACCTTCATGAGTTTTGAGGCAACTTAGGAACGATATAAAACGAAAAAATGAAGAAGTTAATCGTTTGTAGAAGGAAGCCAAGCTGAAGTTCACCGACGAGAATTCTCTTAGTGATTACATAAATCAAGAGATTGAAAATCTGCGAAATCATACAGTTCAAAGGTAGGTAGAAACAATGTTGTCTTTGATCTGCCAAGTAAGGAACGGTTAGTGACGTTTAATGTGTCTAACATACCAATAAATGGTCAGTTTCTTAGGGACCCGTCAAAACGCTTAATACTAGTTTCGTGGAGCATTTTTGTCTGTCTGAATATTACTCAGGGTTGACATGTTTAAAATAAGGTGTTTGTAATCATGTGTTAAGAACATTGACTAATGCACTTTATAAATAAATCTTGGTTCTATTACACTGTTTTGATCAGTATTTAAGACAAATAAAAAATGTCATTTTTACGAGGGGCGTTTGAAAAGTCCGTGCATTCAGCCATATTGGTCTATTTCTTTGTGTTTGGCATTCGTGTGAATCAAGGAAGTCGAGTGATTGTCAAAAAATGGACGAAAAAGAATTTCGTGTGGTGATTAAACATTACTTCATGAAAGGCAAAACGCCTCATGAAACTAAAGAGAAGCTTGATAAACATTACGGTGCCTCTGCACCTTCGATTAGAACAGTTTAAAAGTGGTTTCAAAATTTTCGGAGTGGCCATATGGGCACAAGTGATACTGGACGTTCTGCAGGCCCTGCAGAGGTTACAACTCCAGAAATCATTGATAAAAATCCATGATATGGTGATGGATGACAGAAGAGTTAAGGTGCGTAAGATTGGTAGTGCTGTGGGCATCTCGAATGAACGGGTTGCATAAACATTTGGACATGAAAAGCTATCCCCAAGATGGGTCCCACGATTGCTCACGCCTGACCAAAAACAGAATCGTGCGAAGTGTTGCAAGGATGGTTTCAGCTGTTCAGGAAGAATCCGCAGGACTTTAAGCGTCGTTCCGTTACTGTGGATGAAACATGGATACATTACTATACTCCTGAGAGCAAACAACAATCTAAACAATGGGTTAACAAGGGAGAATTTGCAACAAAAAAGGTGAAGACCATTTCTTCGGCCAGAGAGGTTATGGCGACTGTCATTTAGAATTCGCAAGGGATAATCCTCATCGACTATCTGGAAAAGGGTAAAACTATTACAGGTTCATATCATTCATCGTTATTGGACCTTTTGAAAATCGAGCTGCAAGAAAAACGCCGGCGATTGGACCGCAAGGAAGTCCTTTTCCATCACGACAATGCACCAGAAGTTGTGGTCGCAAAATTAATGGAAATAGGATTCCAACTCGTTCCACGTCCCCCTATTCTACAGACTTGCCTCCCTCTGACTACTATTTGTTCCTCAATTTGAAGAAATGGCTGGCGGGACAGAGATTTTATTCGAACGAGGAGGTGATTGCAGCAACTAATAGCTATTTTGCAGACTTGGACAATTCCTATTATTCGTAAGGGATCAACAAATTAGAACAGCGTTGAATGAAGCGTATAAGTCTAAAAGGAGACTAAGTCGAAAAATAAAAAAGGTTTACCCCAGACACGTAAGTAGTTTTTATTTTTGCACCGACTTTTCAAACGCCCCTCGTACGTATTTTTACCCAACTTCACGGAAAACCTCATGTGAGGGGAAGGGGCAGGGGTATGGGGTGTCTCACTACATCTCGGTAAATCTCGCCAAGAGGGGAGGGGGGCATCCAAATTTTGAAGAAAACCTCTCACATAATTAACGGAGGTCCCATTTCCTTCAGACAAAACAAATTTTTGAAGCCGTGTAATGATCAACAGGAACATTCGTACCTTGACAATAATATTCTATCTATAATTAATCTACACTAATAAGAATCTTGCATCCGTTGCTTAATGTAAGCTCACTGTACATCAAATTAGTTACCCTAGTGCACACGCACAGACGAAACGTTAAACGTTTACGCATGGTGCAGGGGTCGCGTCACTGGTACAACGCCGTGAGCATAAGGCAATACAGAACAATGAGACCTTTATGTTTCAATTGGCATTGCACGCAGACATGGGTAAATGTAAGGACGTGACAGAGTGGCACAAAGAGGTAATAGTGTTTGGCCGTGCCCATTGCCTTACGACGTGTCAAGCTGCCGTTCAACGTGTCTAAAAGCAGTGGTGTAACACACGTGGCCGTGAAACACGACTGCAGAATTGAATGCGGAAAAAGATCCTGGCTGACAGAGACCAGAGACACGTTTTATGGCTTATAAATCTAAATCGCTTCCAAACCCGACAGGAATTGCTGCAGACGGTGACTGAAGATCCATCCCAACCTCATAGCGGGAGAACGGTGCGACGACACTGCAAGCAATGAACATTTGCAGTCGGTCACTCGCAAGAGACCATTGCTTACACAGGCACATAAAGACGACGACAACAGCAAAGTTCATCGGTTGGGAAGAATATGTGACTGGTTGCCTAGACACTGTCCCACGCTGTTACAGCTCGATGGTCTGCAAAATCACCCGACTTGAACCACACAGAAAATCTGTGCGACATGTTGGAAAAGAGGGTAAAATACCGACATCAGCATCTGCAGAATTTGGTGGAAATCAGCGATCAAATCTTGAGCGAGTGTCTTAAACTGGATGCGACGTCCCCGAACAAGCTTGTGAACTCACTTCCTAATAGAATACAGGCGGCTGTCAAGTCAAACGGATGGAATTATACGTATTAAGTGATGCTTGCAACGCTTTCTCTAGGGCTGACTAATTTTTGTCCGGTGAGCTTATATGGAAGCTACCCGGTACAGGTACTTCTTCCCCTTTCTTAGCATTCCGTTTATGGAATATCCGCAGGAAGAAACGGAAGCAGCGTACTCCTGTACATGTCCTAATCCTCCCATGCTTATCAGGGAAGTCTGTACGTATCTAAACACAACTGGAAATACTAAGTCCTTACAATCTTTTGAGAAGATACATCCCGGTGATAGTGATCTGTAGTAAGATTCACTCTGTTTCGTGCGGCCATATTAGAAGCTGTTTCAATAAATAATCAACGAAATTGACACGAAAACTGCCTATAACGTGCCACACTGGATTCCTTACTTGCTGGGAGTCACATACACGATAGCTTTCTTGCAGATTTTCTACTAAAATTAATCTCTGTTATACTCTCGTACGGGCGAAGTAAATCTATCACAGACTATGCGCCTTTTCTTTGAAGTTCTTCTACTCGATCTGCCAATTACGTGGGTCCTTGTCAGATGAGCACTACTCGAGGATGATCTTCACAAGGGTTTCGTAAGTTATTTCCCGGAACCAGTCTAATAAATACAATGAAATTTATTAGCGGTACATCGGAATAATTATTCGATTTATGAATGCACGTAGGAAGCTGAGTGGTTCTCCGGAATAAATTACAAATAATCTCCGCCAGAACAAAATATTGTTGTACCCTCTTGTGTGTTCTCCTCACAGACATGAAGAACGACAGCTGTTCCCTGAGTATACGTTACCTTACGTACAATGTCGAGCCACATCATTATAACCACAGCGAACAATGCGGCGCAGTAATTATGACACCCAACTCGCATTTGGGAAGAGAGGGGTTAAGTCACTCTCCGTCCATCCGTATTTACGTTTTCTATGGCTTCCCTTTCTCGCTTAAGTCTACTACCAGACTGGTTCTTTTGAAAAAAGACCGATATCTTTTTCAGCGTTGTCTAATTCGAGCTTGTGATCTGTCTCTAATGAATTCACTGTAAACAAGACGCTAAAATGTAATCTTATCTCTGCTACGACCACTTCTAGTTACCATATTAACTTCCGTTTCCAATAGCTACATTAAGTAGCAGCAGGGAAGATAAAAAATGAGCTATGATAAAAATTTATCAAAGAATAGAAGATGAAACAGTAGAATGTGTGGTAGTGGAGAAGATTTGCAGCGATTTGTTGGGTAGCTCTGCGTATTTAATAACTTAAGATGCTAACAACAATTTCTTTGAGACTTTCCCAACAAGATCAGCTGGCCATCATTTGTGGACGTTACAGCAGTGTGAACAGCAGCAATGCTAATTTGAAAAAAACGAAGCTGCTGATATGTCTATCTGAGTGTGCTGCCAGCACACTCAATTGTCGAGAACGTGTTAGATGAGTATCCATGATACGGACATGAAAGAAACATTCTATGTTGGTCCGGGGCCATTGCTGAATAAATATTTGACTTTTTAAACTCGCCCTCGGCTAGAACATATTGCACGGACAATTGCAAAGAAAATAAATGAACAGTGCCCGGCAGAAGATGCAATTACAGCTGCTAAGTTTGTAAGAGAAACATTGTGAGATGACACAATGCATGTAAGAAGTCACAGGCAAGTGAATCAACTGTACTAATTATATATGATGTGTATTTTTGTATTGTTAAAGTATGCAAAAATTTGGTTCTACGTAGCTGATGTACGCCGGGACCGCCGTCTTGTGGAGGACGTTATGTTTTCCGGCCACGCAGAGTGCTGCACCCTACAGAATAAGCAGCGAGGGCAATCTGACGATAAGAAACAGCCATCGACGGCGCAGACAAATTATTAACCAATTGCTGAAAGAAGAAACAACGGTGTTCAGCTGTTCCTTTTAATGGTTCACGACGGATTTAACATGATCTTAACGGACAGCATCAGTTAGACTGAGAAATGATTCAAATGACTCTGAGCACTATGGGACTTAACTTCTAAGGTCATCAGTCCCATAGAACTTAGAACTACTTAAACCTAACTAACCTAAGGACATCACACACACCCATGCCTGAGGCAGGATTCGAACCTGCGACCGTAGCGGTCGCGCGGTGCCAGACTGAAGCGCCTAGAACCGCTCGGCCACCCTGGCCGGTGACTGAGAAATGGGTTAGAGGTTGTACCAGTCTGGATAACTGGCCGAGGCAGCTGTTTGCTCCGTGGATAGTCGGATGTAAGATTACGAGTTGGTAAGACAGCTGTCTGGTTTGACTTTGCGTTAGTTTCATGTGAAAGTTCCACAAGATTTGCTGGATAAAGTTATCAAAAAATGGTTCAAATGGCTCTGAGCACCATGGGACTTAACATCTGAGGTTATTACTCCCCTAGAACTTAGAACTACTTAAACGTAACTAACCTAAGGACATCACACACATACATGCCCGAGGCAGGTTTCGAACCTGCGACCGTAGCAGTCGCGCGGTTCCAAACTAAACCGCCTAGGACCGCTCGACCACAACGGCCGGCTCCATAATTAGATTAAATGTTGAAAATCAAATTTTTGTTCCATTTGGAAGCCGTTAGATAGGAGACCTGGGACTGGAGGCGTGCACCGGTTATTACAGCCAATATAATGTGGTGTAATTAAATATAGGAGACGCTGTGTCGGCTGATGGGGAGTAGTGAAGCGGCAGGGCCGGACGCAGGCGGCCACGTGGGGCGGTGACTGGCCGTGACAACAGACACGGGGTTGGGGTGAGTCACGCGGGCCGGGCGGCCGCCGACTCCCGCCGCTCAAACGACGCCGCCGCCGCTGCCAGAACTCTGCTCCGGTTCTGCTGGCTGGCAGCCACCGCTTTTGTTTGCTTCCCCACGCCTGTCTCACAGGCCAGGGAACGTGCGCCGTCGCGTCTACCTCCGCCCTCGTGAAAACGAGAACCCCACCGTCGGGCGAACAAGAAAAACGGTGCGAAATGGCGTTCGAGAGGAGAAAAGCGCCGTTCCTAGTTTAGCAAGCGGTTTCGACGTTGTTACTATTTGATGAAGTTCCACACTTGTTAAATCGTTGGAATCCTGTTCGAAGGCTCTTCGCAACACCGCAGAAATATTACCGGGTGATCAAAAAGTCAGTATAAATTTTAAAACTGAATAAACCACGGGATAATGTAGGTAGAGAGGTAAAAATTGTCACACATGCTTCGAATGACATGGGGTTTTATTAGAACCAAAAAGAAAAACAAAGTTCACAAAATGTCCGACAGATGGCGCTGGACAGCAAAACGTCAGTCACTGCGCATGACAATCGTGTATAAAAGGAGCTGTAATGAGAGAGAGAATCAGATGCGCCAGCAGTCGCAGCATGTTGACGTTACCTGAAAAGGCGCTTTTAGTGAAGCTGTATTATCAGAATGGGGAATGTGCTAGTTCAGCGTTACGATCCTATCGCCATAGGAAGGGGATTCGAACGGGTAAAGGTGGGTTGACAAATGTAGCTGTGGCGAGAATGATTTCGAAGTTCGAAGCCACGGGTTGTTTAGACGATAGACCTCGTAGTGGCCGACAGAGCACAAGGCGTGATGCTGCTGAGACAGTTCAGGAAGAAATGGAGACTGTAGCGGGTTCGTCTATGCACGGGGAAGTCAGCGCTCGTGCAGTCGCACGTCGCACCGGCATTCCATACACTACTGTTTGGTTGGCCATACACTACTGTTTGGTTGGCACTGAGGCGTACCCTCTATCAGTACAACATCCATCGGCATCATGAACTGTTACCTGGAGATTTAGTGAAGCGGAGGGCATTTGCGGTGTGGGCGTTTCAAATGATAGCGGAAGATGACGATTGGTTGAGTAACGTGAGAGTCTGTCAACGCCCACAACTGCAGAATGGCTCTGAGCACTATGGGACCCAACTTCTGAGGTCATTAGTCCCCTAGAACTTAGAACTAGTTAAACCTAACTAACCTAAGCACATCACACACATCCATGCCCGAGGCATGATTCGAACCTGCGACCGTAGCGGTCTCGCGGTTCCAGACTGCAGCGCCTAGAACCGCATGGCAACTTCGGCCGGCCACAACTGCAGAATTTGGGCTACCGAAAATCTTAGAACTGTCGTGGAAACTCCATTGCACGACGAGAAAGTCACGGTATAGGTTGGATTTACCACATCTACCGTTATCGGGCCTTTTTTCTTCGAGGAAATCCGTGATTCTGGTTTTGTAACTGCTATCGTGACGGGTGAGAGGTACGCCGATATGTTACAGAATCGCATCATCCCCAGCCTGGCTGATAAACACCTGCTGGAACGTACGATTTTTATGCAGGATGGCGCTCCACCCCATATTGCTAGACGCGTGAAAGATCTCTTGCGCGCGTCGTTTGGTGATGATCGTGTGCTCAGCCGCCACTTTCGTCATGCTTGGCCTCCCAGGTCCCCAGACCTCAGTCCGTGCGATTATTGGCTTTGGGGTTACCTGAAGTCGCAAGTGTATCGTGATCGACCGACATCTCTAGGGATGCTGAAAGACAACATCCGACGCCAATGCCTCACCAAAACTCCGGACATGCTTTACAGTACTGTTCACAACATTATTCCTCGACTACAGCTATTGTTGAGGAATGATCGTGGACATATTGAGCATTTCCTGTAAAGAACATCATCTTTGCTTCTTTGTTATGCTAATTATTGCTATTCTGATCAGATGAAGCGCCATCCGTCGGACATTTTTTGAACTTTTGTATTTTTTTGGTTCTAATAAAACCCTATGTCATTCCAAACATGTGTGTCAATTTGTGCCTCTCTATCTACATTATTCCGTGATTTATTCAGTTTTCAAATTTATACTGACTTTTTGATCACCCAGTATATTGAACCGGACAAGTGCGAGCTGGGATACCTCCTAATACTGTGTTGGGTCTTCTTTTGCCAGGCGTAGTGCAGCAACTCGACGTGGCACGGAATCAACAAGTCGTTGGAAGTCTCCTGCAGAAATGTTGTGCCCTGCTGCCCATATAGCGGTCCATAATTGGGAAAATGTTGCCAGTTCAGGACTCTACGTCCCATAAATGTTCGATGCGATTCATGACGGGTGATGTGTGTGGCCAAATCGTTCGCTCGAATTGTCCAGAATGTTCTTCAAACCAATAGCGAACGATTATGGCCGAGTGATATGGCGCATTGTCATCCATAAAAATTCCATCGTTGTTTCGGAACTTGAAGGCAATGAATGGCTTCAAATCGTCTCCAGTCAATGATCGGCCCTGTAGGACGACAAGATGTAGTCCATTTGATGTAAACACACCACCAGCTTACACAGTGACCTGTTGACAACTGGGATCCATGGCTTCGATCTCTACCATCAGCTCTTACCAACTGAAATCGGGACTCGTCTGACCACCCCCTGTTTTTCCAGTTGTCTAGGGTCCAACCGATATGGTCACGCAGGAGAGGCGCTGCAGGCGATGTCGTTCTGTTTGCAAAGGCACTCGCGTCGGTAGTCTGCTGCCATTACCCATTAACATCAAATTTCGCCGCAATGTCCTAACGGATAAGTTCGTCGTACGTCCTACATTTGTTTCTCCGGTAATTTCACACAGTGTTGCTTGTCTGTTAGCACTGACAACTCTCAGCAAACATTGTTGCTCTCTGTCGTTAAGTGAAGGCCTTCGGCCCCAGCATTGTCCGTGGTGAAAGGTAATGCCTGATATTCGGTATTCTCTGCACACTCTTGACGCTGTGGATATTGGAATATTGAATTTTCTAACAATTTCTGAAATGCAATATCCCATGCGTCTAGTTGCAACTACCACTCCACGTTCAAAGTCTGTTAATTCCCATCGTGCGTCCGTAATCAGGTCGGAAACTTTTTCACATGAATCACACGAGTACAAATGACAGTTCCGCCAATGCACCGCCCTTTTATACCTTGTGAACGCGATACAATCTGTATATCTCAATATCGATATCCCATGACTTTGTCACCTCGATGTATACCCACTGTTCAGCTGTCGATTTTGGTGACTGATTTTGGGAATGTCAAAATATGTGACATAAATAGCCGTATCTTTTGATTGGGTTTACTTTGAAGCTTAAATTGTTTGCACCGCGTAGAGACTGAACACAGCATTTGAGAAAAATTTCAACTTCATATCTCTAATCGTTTCTGAGAAAAAAGCGTCTCAACGGGCGGACACACAGAGGGACAACAAAGGGATCCTATAAGGGTTCCGCGTTCACCGACAGAGGTACGGAACATTAAGAAACCAGGTCGGTGTCATAATTCGGCAGCTATAAATGTTGAAAACTACTTACGTACTTCTACGTGTATTCGCGTTGTCCGCTATAGCTAAGCGAAAGCTACATCTCCATTCATGTACTCTTTCTGGACATATTTTCGGTGGCTCGTTTTATCTGTCTTACCCTGCAAGTGTAGGTGCAGATAATCAGGACGACTGGCAAAAAAGGCATTTTTCTTTCTACTCTTCCACTATCTTACCTTATTTTTTCGTCCAGTTATATCCTAGCAAAACATCAGAGTTAACAATGATCTGATGTTTTTTTTTTTTTACTTACAACGCTGTTCCGCGCAAAATGAAGCTCTTCTTCTATACATGATTAGAAACGTCTGTACTACCCTAATGGCAATACGTGTCACAGTACTGTGTGTTACGCATTTCATTCACTGCTTCCAGTTAAAATGTAATGTCGTGTAACTATACCGTTCGCCGGGTGCAAGTCTTTCGATATGACGCCACTTCGGCGACTTGCGCGTCGATGGGGATGAAATGATGATGATTAGGACAACACAGCAACCACTCCCTGAGCGGAGAAAATCCCCGACTCAGCCGGGAATCGAACCCGGACCCTTAGGATTGGCGTTGTGTCGCGGTAACCACTCAGCTTCCAGTTAATTGTAGTAGGCAAAGTTTGATGGACCATAGCGGCTCTGAACAGCCGATTTCTCATGTGATTTGGAGAAATTAATTTGGTCAAATAACGGTTATGGCAACAGTAAACGGCAATCACCAATAAAAAGAAAATAAATTGCAATTTAGACTGTTACTTTTCAAACTTAGACAAAGTACAAAATCACTGAAGTTCCAACATGTTGCTACAAGTTCATTCCTCTCAAGAAGATTTGTCGTATGAAGTCTTATCAAATATCACAGAAGTCGGTATTTAATTCTAAGCAGACATTAGTAACCACTATTTCTCACGGAAAGTTCGAATCTGGTAGCAAATTAAGCAAGTAAACTAGAGCGGTCGTCAACCCGAAGATAGGTTCCAAAACCACCTGCAAGTTCTATGTCTTCAAACGATGTGAGAGCCTGCTTGTTCAGACACTAAATGTGAAGGGAAGTTGTAACTTTAACATGGATCTGAAGCACGGAGCAATCTGCTATTCTTTCCCTTCTCTGTCGTTACAAAAATCGATCCCATTAAGTTGAAGGATTTACCGTCTCGTTAACATGGAAGCCATTAGAGATGGAACTTTAACCCTGAATGGGCAAATTCGCAAGGGAAAGCAGACGCGACCTTCTTGAAATGCCGATCCTTGCAGTCACGTGGAAACCGGGTAAAATCAAAGTTAGAATCAACTGATAGGGATTTTAACGTTGCTCGTTTCATGTTGGGAGTCCTAAGCCTATATTACTGTACAACCTAATTCCATACCGTTGTGTTAAGAGAGTTTCGCACCACTCCCTCCCCCACTAAAAGTCACCAGCTGCTATTCGTAGTAGTCTAAAGTAGTTTTGTCCTTATTAGAAGGTAAACTTCACCCTCCTCACTAGAACTTATAAAGCATATGTCAACGCACAGATGGCTAAGCATCTGATGAAAATCCTTGTCTCCTCTCTTCCTGGGCCGCAATAAGCATCTGGCAATAATAATTCTGTCTTCAGTTTCTGGGCAGGTGTACTATATTCTGCTCGCATTCTCGGCACGGACCCTCGGCAGAAAGGGTGCCTGATCCAGCGATTCTATTTCTGACACTTCCTGCACAAACAAACGCCCGATGGTCGGAGCCGCCACCTTTGTGTCACAGCGGCCATTACTCTGATCCCTCTTTCCCCTCGCATTCGATCATTCCTGTCTCCACGTTATTCTAGGTAAATGTAGCGTCACCAGCTGTCAAGTAAAGTCAACAACACGCAGCAGAAACTGAGTACGGGTATTTCAATTTCTTCTCTCCCCTCTCCAGATGAAGAAGCGCCTTTTAGAATCTCTTCAGAAACTATAAAACAAGTGATATGATGAGAGCCTACCTACAGCGGAGGGGCTGATAGTTGGAATGGACAATGCTGTTGGCCGTTATTATCCAACTGCAAATCGTCACCATACTCGAGCCCGCTTGCACTGTGCCATAATCAATACCGCTAGACGTATCAGTCACGTTATTCTCCCTGTATCTGGTGGCTCGAATCTGGTGCTGGATGAAATTTTCACTGCCTGTATTTGGCCGGCAAGAGGAGAGCTGGTGGCGTGAAGTTTCTGATCACCAGTTTTTGCGCAGTGGGATGGATTAAATTAGAAACCTCGCCGCAGTGTCTCATGAAATGAGGACATATGACACTGTTGATGGTTTCCAAGGGCTTTTTCGTGCATTTATGTCGATATTTATATTTTCGTAGGTTAACACAAATTCCAAGCTGTGTATACATGACCTCTCTACGTCTCTTCCGTGTCGCTCTAGATCAGTGACAAACTGTATCTACTCTAAACCGTTCGTTGTTGTGGGTACGGATTTTCGAACGCTTACTCAACATCCGCGATTGCGAAAAACCAGAAGAGTGGCTTGCGTCTTTCTAGTACGAGACACACAAAATTTAAATTATGATTATTTTCAAAATATGCGCCTCTCTCTAAAAATATAAATCTTGTTGGCACCTCTGAGTTGGAGCGGTAAAAGACCTCCTTGTATCTCTACAGATACGCATAAACACTGTTCGAACCTTACGCACCGAAGTGCAGCGAATCTGCCATTAACACCGCAATCTCGTACCTTCGCAGATAGCGTGGAAATACAAAAGGATGATTCTCGTACATCGAAGAAGTGTGGGAATAATAAAGACGTCGGAGCTCGACAGGACAGCCCGAAACAACGACCAAGACAAAAATCGACATAAAATAACAAAGTCAGTCCAGCATGCAATAAAACTCAGCGGAACCAACAGCTTAATATACTGCAGCCGTGACTAGCGCCGTGCCTAAATAACGGGAGACTCCGCTCATCTCGCACCATGAGCATTTCGGCATACAGGGATCTCGGCGGGCATAGCGCAAACCGCTGTCGGCACAAATCGCAACGGTGTAGTTGCTTCGGCTGTCAGTGTCTTCATTTCCACGTAGCTGACAGCAACTATTTGCATCGCTAAATCCCAGTACTTCATCACTCAATACATTGTTTAATTATAAGTGACGTATCACGTACTTTGTGTTTTTTGCAACATTCCAATACTTCTTAGCGGAAATATTGCAACGACATTTATTTCTGTTTTTCGTAAAACATTGTGAAATATTCTATCTTTGTTTTCGTACATGCATAGTGCGATTAGAATTAGTGGCACCAGAGCCCTTTTTTATGTTCAGTAATGGATGTAAAAGTCGGAATGGTTGTTAGCACGATCATTTTTAATAAGTCAGTATACACAGTGTGTCCCAGTTCCGTTATGACTGTGGCTAAGAAAAATAAGTCACGGATTATGTTCACAAAATCACTGTATTGATTCAAAATAGTCTCCCCCTGAATCAAAACACAGATGAGGTCGTTTTAAAGCTGTTTAGAAACAGTCACTGTAGAGCATTTTTGGAGTTGCATCTAGTACTGCAGTACAATTTTTTTTTTGATGTCTTTCACTGCGTCATAACTGTGTTCTTTCGTTGCCAACTTCAATTTGGGGAACAAGCAGAAGTCGGCTGAGGCCAAACCCGGCGAATACGATTGGTGATGCAGGACTGTGATCCATTACCTGGCCTAAAACTCGTGCACAGTCGTTGCTTTGCGGACAGTGATGTCGTCATGGAGGAGCAACCAGTAATCTGTCTCTCGGTGTTCGGATCGAATTCGACAAATTCTCGCCAACGAAGGCTGGGTGACTCGAAAAACTTGATGTCGCCTCACTGCTTCACTGCCATTTTTCGCCTAATATCAGACACGCACTGTTACAATCGCAGCCAGGATGATTACTTTCTACGAAGTAGTTTTTGAAACTTCAAGGATCGTAACGCCGCAACTCGCCATGAGGTAGCATTACAGTTTAGATTTCACACAAGCAGTCACAAGCAGGAACTGAGACACACTGTGTAAAATTCTAAAACCACAATATTCAATGTTGGTAACGAAATATGTTTCGCACCGAAAGCTACACTGTCCCAGGCGCACATAAAACTCGTACAGCCGAATCAGCCCAATATTCCGTTATATGATTGCGACTTCGACCATTAACGCCAAGTGGCAGGAGCAGTGCCCTAACGCTTCTAACTCACTGTGCCACCAGTGAGCCACTCGATAAATTCTCAGCGCGTTAGAGAAGCCAACAACTCTTCCGATTCTTGCCTAGGATCAGGAAGGAAGCAGTCGGAAATATATAGTAGGGAAAACTAAGTGCAGAAGTGTGAATTGTTGGCAGCTGAGAACCCACACTGGCTGAGGCAGGTTGAGCATTAGAGGCAGTGGAGTGTTAACGTTGGGTGCGGGGTTATTGGAGGCTATGTAACTGGTCCCTACATCGTGGAAGAAACGTTAACGGGTTAAACAAACCCACAATTTCTTATCGAAATGCCACCGACTCTTATTGAGGAATTCCCACTTGAAATACGGCACATGAACGTGGTTCCAGCACGATGGGTGCCCGGCTCGCAACTCACGTAGCTCGAAAAAAATGGTTCAAATGGCTCTGAGCACTATGGGACTCAACTGCTGTGGTCATAAGTCCCCTAGAACTTAGAACTACTTAAATCTAACTAAACTAAGGACAGCACACAACACCCAGCCATCACGAGGCAGAGAAAATCCCTGACCCCGCCGGGAATCGAACCCGGGAACCCGGGCGTGGGAAGCGAGAACGCTACCGCACGACCACGAGATGCGGGCTCACGTAGCTCGTTCCTGGTCGTTGGATAGGGCTGGCCTCCACATTAGCCTGATCTGACGTCGCTGGACTTTTTTTTCTGTGACTAATTCGAAGTCTGTGCACAGGGTCCGACGACCCAAGAGGATTTAAAACAGTGTATCTTTGCAGAATGTCCAATGATATCAAAGAAATGTCATCGGACTGTCCAGAAGTCCTTTCACAAGCGACAAGAAACGTGTTTTGCAGAAGACGGTGGGCATTTGGAACACATGATGACATAAACGGAAATTTAAGGAAGTTTTTGGGACCCCGTTCCTTTCTGGTTTCCTTTTTGTTTTTGTTGCTGATGTAATTTTGCAGTGTAAGTGTATATTATGCCATTAAACTCACGACGGAAATTTATTAAATAACATCTTTATACTTTCATTCCTTGTTTTACCAATCCATTCAATTTCCGCCGTGAATGTTCCATTCCAGGCTATGGCAGAAAGAAGAGAAGAACTGTTACGGAAGTTCGCTGGTGAATCATCTTTTAGACGCCACTTCTTTTGCCTCCCAGTTGGTGTGTCAGCACAGCCACATGTAGTCGAGCCTGACAATTCCGTTTTAAATTAAGAGAGCATCATCAGCCTGAAGCGACATTCCATATAACAACTCGAACTTCCGCATATTAGAGCAACTGGTTTCATGTTCGAAAAGATAAATCCTAAGTTATAAATATTGTAATTTTACCGAAACTAGTAATCTGATTTGGAAGAATGAAACGTCGTTGCATCTATCTCTGTTAGAACTACAATACCATCAACAGAAAGTACAGAAGTTTCGTTTTAAAAGTCAAGTTGATACCGATATAGCTGTAATTAATAGGTATATATTCACTAAGTGACTGTAAGTTATTTAGTAAGGACTTTTCACAATTCATTTACATGAAAACAGGATTACGATACCTCAAACGGTGGGGTGAACAGCTTAGATGACTAACTCTATATACAGAGGCTGTCATTAATATTCGGATAGGTACGTTTTTGACAATTTTCGACGTCAACTGAGTGTCTACGTATGAAACATATGGAAAAATATTCCGGATCAGTAGAGAGATAGCTAGCTAATAACAAAGAGTCATTGAATCGCTATAATATCTTAATTAAAATATTTTTGAAAAAATTAATTTGGTAGAGTCAAAGAGGAATGAATCCTTAATATTCGGCCTTGTAAGAACATGACATCAGTTAACTGCTGATGAATCTTCCGGGTTTTACGGTCGTGGTCTATGACACACTTTCGTTCCTGGTGTTTCGTCAAGAGTTGTGCTGGATATCTTCAAAGCTGCTCCTGATTTTGCTGGGTGTTGCCGAGGTCGAGTGGAACCAGGAGCACCTCTGAAGATGCCCGGTGGACGAAACGCCAGGAACGAAAGAGTTTCATGGACTACGACCGCGCCGGCCGAGGTGGCCGAGCGGTTCTAAGCGCTACAGTCTGGAACCGCGCGACTGCTGCTGTCGCAGGTTCGAATCCTGCCTCGGGCATGGCTGTGTGTGATGTCCTTAGGTTAGTTAGGTTTAAGTAGTTCTAAGTTCTAGGGGACTGATGACCTCAGAAGTTAAGTCCCATAGTGCTCAGAGCCATTTGAACCATTTTTGACTACGACCGTACAATCCGAAAGATCCTCAGCAGCTGAGACATCCAGTTCTGCAAGCCTTCATTGAACGACGACATGAGTTCGCTTGTGTAAATGTGAGTTGGGCGTGGTATGTTACGACTCGTCTTTTCCTGTCCACTAGCTGTTACGTCTTGACGCGTGATCTACAATGTGGAAGTGGAACGCAAGTGTACAAACAAGTTGTTCGAACAGCGATTCTTCTCATTTTTCAGCATGCCAAGGGCTGCAGTCAGAGAGTTGTTGCAGTTTAGTTTTATATACCTAGAAGAACAGTTGAGGATATTGTAAGACAATTAGAGAAAGAGGATCGCACAGAATCTGTCACTCAAAAAGGGTAGTTGAGGAAGCTAACAGAAGTACGAGGACAATTACTAATCAGAAAGATTAATCCTCGATTAAGAACACCTGCAGTTACAAATTGGCTACTACACGAATGTGGTAAGACAGTATGTGAATGTGATTCTTCAATTTGTCCACGCGTACTTTATGACGAAATAAGTCTCGGGTGAACAGCCTGGTATGAGTGTGCATAGGACACAAAACTTCGGCAATCGACCACGTTGCCATCATCAGGTGCGCTGATTTTGTGTCCTATGCACACTCATACGAGGCTGTTCACCCGAGACTTATTTCGTCAGTATGTGAATGAACAGAGTGGAGAAATAAGAGAAAAAATAGAGTACAACGAAAGAGTGGCAAGAAAATAGATAAACCGACGCAAAAGGTTCAAGTCCTCAAGCGTCCTCTGACCAAAGTGTCAGAATGATGGAATTACATTTGCCTATGACAGCAAATTAAACTTTTTTTTCAATAGACATAAAAACCGTGGTGTGTCGAAAACCAAATGACGAGCTTCAGGCTAAACGTTTCCAAGCTACTGTGAAACGCAGCGGGGGCGAATGTTTTGGTATGAGGCAGTATTTCGTCATCTGATGTGGGAGAGATTGCTGTCATTGATAGTATGTTAACAAGCGAGGATATCTCCTACATCTGAGGAAAAATTTATACACGATTGTCGAGAAGTTGAGGATTTGATCTACATTCAAATTTTTCCAAGATAATGACACAAAGCACACGCCGTTCCTTTGTAAGTTACATACACTGTCCAGTCACAATAACGTGACCACCTGTAAAATGCCTGAATATTGTTCCCAAGAACAGATGCATACTTATATTGATCCACTGTGCTTCCCAGAATAACCAGATGACTCAGGGAATGCCACGAACACATTTCCCAGACCGTAACGCTCCCTTCTCCGGTCTGGACCCTTCCGACGATTGTTGCAGGGTGTTTACATTCAGACGTTTCACGCCACACACGCCAACGGTCGACTGTCCGATGCAGCACAAGACGTGATTTATCCGAAAAGGCCACTTGTCGCCACTTAGTGGACGTCCAGTTGCGCCACTGACGTGCAAATTCCAGTCTTCGTTTCCGATGAAGAGCAGTCTGCATGGGTGGATGAACCCCGGCACCTCCTGCCCATACGCAGCAACGTTCGCTGAACGGTCGTTGAAGAAACACTATTACACTATTAGTGGCCCCCTGGTACATCTGAGCGGTCAGTTGCTCAACAGTGGCACATCTATTGTCCCGTTCACATTTCCGCAGCTGTCGTTTACCCGTGTAATCTACGAGGGTCACTCCAAAAGAAATGCACACTATTTTTTTTTTAAATCCATCTTTTATTCTATATGTTTGAAAGTTTTACAGTGTGTAGATACATCCTTTAGGAACAATATTTTCATTTCTCCACATAATTTCCATCCCTCTCAACTGCCTTACGCCATTTTGGAACCAGCGCCTGTATACCCGCACGATAAAATTCTGGACCAACCTGTTGGAGCCACTGTTTGGCAGCGTGCACAAGGGAGTCATCATCTTCAAACCTTGTTCCACGAAGAGAGTCTGCCGGCCGAAGTGGCCGTGCGGTTAAAGGCGCTGCAGTCTGGAACCGCAAGACCGCTACGGTCGCAGGTTAGAATCCTGCCTCGGGCATGGATGTTTGTGATGTCCTTAGGTTAGTTAGGTTTAACTAGTTCTAAGTTCTAGGGGACTAATGACCTCAGCAGTTGAGTCCCATAGTGCTCAGAGCCATTTGAGCCATTTGAAGAGAGTCTTTCAGTTTCCCAAAGAGATGATAGTCACATGGAGCCAGGTCAGGACTGTAAGGCGGTGTTTCAGTTTTGTCCATCCGAGATTTGTGATCGCTTCCATGATTTTTTGACTGACACTTTCAGTATTGTGCAAACACTTCCTTCCCCCAACCCACCGTAGCGCGACAATTCGTTCACTGTGATGCGTCTGTCAGCAGTCACCAATTCGTTAACTCTCTGCACATTGTCTGGAATGTGTGCAGTACGAAGCCTGCCGCTGCGAGGACAATCCTCAAAATTGCCGTGCCTGCTTTCATCACGTAACCTATTGCACACCGACTAACCCTACTGCAATCGACAGCAGCATCTCCATACGCCTTTTTCAACCTCTTGTGGATGTTTCCCGCTGTCTCGTTTTCACAGCACAGGAATTCTATGGTAGCACGTTGCTTCTGACGAACGTGAAGTGCAGCAGCCATCTTGAAGACATGCTGTCACGGCGCCACTCACGGGAACAGGTTGAACTAAGTTTAAACAAGCGGGAAGGATGTATCTACACCCTGTAAAACTTTCACACATGCAGAATGAAAACTGTATTTTTACAAAAATAGTGTGCATTTCTTTTGGAGTGACCCTCGTATATGGCCCGTGGTGCACCGCAGTTGCCTCGGCACCGTTTTTTGGTAGCCTCGCGCGCTATACTTAAACCACGGCGGCACACGAACAGTTTGCAAACATGGCCGTTTCGGAAATATTTCCACCCTGCACTGAAAGTCAAAGATCATGCCCTTTTGGGCGTCTGATAAATCGCTCAGTTTCTCCATTAGGACAACATAAATCGCTCCGTTTCTGCATTACGACAACGGCGGCACTGTTTATCGCGTTCCCCCGACAAGCTTTTATACCCTGCACTGCTAGTGTTACCAACGTAAGTCCATGAGTGGTCATTGCATATCCATGTCGAACATAGGCGGTAGTCACATAAATGTGACTGGAACGTATACATGTGACATTAAAAAACTAAATTACTAAAACCAGAGGTATGGCCGAATGTTGATGACAGTCTCTGAACGTAAGATCCCCTACTCTAGTCCACCTAATATGATTTAAGGAATAAGGAACACACACGTCTTTAATATTATTCCAGCAGCAAGCTCTCGCCTCATATTTACAGGGTGGCGCACGAAATGTGTTACCAATTGTTTCTTTCACAATTCACGACACACATTAGATATCCCGCTGGGATCTCTACAGCAGTACCAGCAGAGAGTGGAAAAAACAAATGAGTTACGAAATGACGTGTAATTCACGATACTGCCGCTAGGAGACTAGTAAGCAACAGTGGCTGACAATGGAAGACTGACGACACAGCAACGATCGGCAATTGTGTTTCTTTTTCATGAAACGAAAAGAGTTGTTGTGACTCAGAAGCGTTTTCGACGACAGTTAGCGCACGATGGGTCCCTTGCAAGAAGACCATCCACAGGTTGTACGATGAATTTGCACAGGAAGGAACAGTACTGGAAGCGAAGTGACCTCGGCCTAAGCCTGTTTGTTCGCCGGAGAATATTGAAGCGGTACGAATTGCTGTACAGAAAAGTCCCGGGAAATCGTGTAGAAAGGCAGCAGTGCAACTGGGAATATCCATACGCTCCGTTCAACGCATTCTTAAAAGTGACCTCCATATGTACCCATACAAGATGACCTATGCACAGAATCTCACTGAAGAACACAAGCAGCAGAGTCTACTGTTTGCTCAGTAGGCGGAGGATAGGGAAGAAACTCCCAACAACGTTTGGTTTTCAGACGAGGCGCATTTTCATTTAGACGGTGCGGTTAACAAACAAAATGTACACTTTTGGGCCACTGAAAACCCACAAGTGCTTCGTGAACGACAACATTATGCTCCGAGGATTACAGCGTGGGCAGCAATTTCCAGTCAAGGACTTATTGAACCCTTTTTCCTTGAAGAAACTGTGAACAGCGAGCGTTATTTGAGCATGCTTCGCAATAGCTTCATTCCACAGCTCCTTGCTACTGCCTTGCCCTTCGACACGCATTGGTTCGTGCAAAATGGAGCAAGGCCACATACTGCAAACACTGTGTTGGAGCTTTTACACGAGCATTTCGACATGCGGATCATTTCACTCAGGTTTCCAGGTCGCTTCAATGACGGACAAATTTGGCCCCCAAATAGTCCAGACCTCAATCCGTGTGACTTTTTTCTTTGGGGGTACCTACAGGAAAATTTTTTCCCGAAACTTCCATGTGATTTATGGAGCTCAGAAGACTTATTCTTCAAGCTTGCAGTGAAATTACGGAAGACATATGCCGTAGGGTAATCACTAACTTCAGTGTTCGTTTGAAGAAAGTTAGGAAACGAAATGGTGGACATATTGAGCATGTGGTGAGTTAGAACAAATCTCCATGGACGGCTCTTGATTGTAGTATATGATCCTTTCAGATTGTATTGACAATAAAGTTTATATTCAAAAACAAAATGGTAACACATTTCGTGCGCCACCCTGTAGATCAAGTGATGCTTCTAACACATACAGTGCGAATTTTTGCATATTGGTGTCAATGGACGGCAACAGGAGAGCTCTATGTGACTTAGCTGCCGTAACAAGTGGTCGTGAATGTAGGCAGCAGATGCCGCTGCCAGCCACAGGCGATTGGCATTCTGGACAGCGACCACATCTGGCAAACACTATGCCGAGGCACGTCAGCTGGAACAAGTGCCAGCGCGGAGGCTGCCGCTTCGCTGTGTCCAACGCATCACACATGCGGACAAGCTATGCGTTCCTACGCCACTGGCTTCAAATCCACTTCTATCTCCTACCTACACATCTACATCTATACGCCGTAAGCGACCTTCTGGTGTATACCAATCACTTCCCCGTTCCACCACTTCCTGTTCAGCTCGCGACTCGTACGCGGGAGTTGTTGGTACGACTCCGAATGTGCACGAATTTGTCTGATTTTTAGCTTCTCGAACTTTTCGCCAGATACAAAGTGTTACCCAAAATTTCCGAGGATACCGCAGTAAAATTGAGAAAGCTTACCTTACGTTTTAATTTCCGCTGTCACTTTCGAAGTCATTCCCATGCGCTTGTGTGTGCAACGCTTTCAGCGATTCTCCCGTTCTTCGAAGCAGTGATGAAAGTCTTCCAGCTAAATCGAATTAAAAATTAGTTGCGAGGAGCTCGATTCTCGTCTACCGAGTTAAAACGGCGCCCTATATATCTGTTTCATTTTAAGGAAGATGAAGACATCGCAAAGGACTAGATCAGGCGTGTAGGGTAGATGGCCGGCGTTTGTCATGTTGTCTGCTCTCCAAGAATTCCCTCACAATGAGCGAGATTTGTTGAGCTGGACTGTCATGATGCACCAACCAGTCTTTGTTGTCCCATCTCTCAGGCAGTTTGCGTCCAATACCTTTCCTCAGTTTCCTCAAAACAGTACAGTAGAACTTCCCTGTGGCTGTCTGAGCACATGGAGGAAATTCGTTATAGATAACTGCATGAGGGTAAAAACAATGCTTGCTCTAACTACTGCTTATAGCAGAAGACGGTGAGGATGATTTAACTAATTATCAATGGAATACAGAAACTTAGGATTGAAGATTAATTATCATAAAACAGAATACCTTACTAATGATCCAGATGGCTTATACATAGAGGGTAAGAAACTTAAGAAGGTCAATACTATCTGTTATTTGGGATCCATTTTAGAGATGGAGGGAAAATCAGAGGTAGAAATTGATTAAAGAATTAGCAGTGGAAGGAAGGTCATTGGGATGCTCACAACCTTATAGAGCAGAAATGTAACAAGGCGAATCAAACAAAATAGTATATAAATCGATACTAGAAAGCATAGTTACGTATGGAGTGGAGACTTGGACTACTAATCTAAAACATAAAAGAAAGTGCAAGCAGTATAAATGGACTTCTGGAAAGTAAGAAACGACGAAATAATAAAGAGAATGGAAGTAAGAGAAAGAATACATGACGTGATGAACAGAAGGAAGTTACAATGTCACGGGCAATTAAGAATAATGGAAGAAGACAGAATTCCGAAAATGATACTGAAATGGGGACTGGAGAGAAAGAAGAGAAGAGGACGCGCTATGACCATCTGTCTCCAAAATTTTCGACAAACATTGAGAAGAGATACAAGATCGAAATACCTGGAGGGACATCGTGAGGAGATAAATTAGCATCTTATTTAACAGATGTGATAATTTCCGGGTATTTGTTATGCTGGAGAAAAACCTTTGTATAGAGGAAAATCTCGATAAATAAAATAAAAATAAAAATGTTTGTACTGATTGACATTTCTGCGAACTCGGCGCGCTTTTTCGGGCCGCGGAGAGGGTGGTGTCTTTCACTGCGAAAATTTCTGTATTGTTTCAGGGTAATAGCCGTACATCCATGATTTACCTGCAGTTATGACCCTGGACAGGAAATCTGTATCATTTCGAACTGTTGTTTGCGGTTCAGGGCACACCTGACCCAGATGTTCCCACTGGTTGCCGTTCAAAAGACGCGAAACGAACTTCGCTGCGATTCGTCTCATGTTCAATTAATCAGCTAGAACGCGTTGACACGTGCTGTGTGAAATTCCAACGATTCCACAACAACGTGGATCTGGATGACCAGGCCCACTCTCACGATCGTTTCCAGAGTTGTGTATGAATATGGCCAATGTAAGTGTTTGTCACCCTCCACAGACTTCCAGCCACCTTAAATCGCTTAAGGTACTCAAATATCTTTGTTTGGCTGAAAGCTTGCTCACCAAAACCCTTCCTTTGCATGCGGTGGCTTCCGGCTACAGTTTTGCCGAGTTTAAAACAAAACTCAATTCAGAACCTATCTTTCTTTACATTAGTCATTGTAAATTTTGCAGCCATCGTAAAACATACTGCGTTACACAGATAAGGGAAAGGCTAGGCGAATGAGTAAAAATGAAGGGTCCTAGGGTTCCAGTCACAAGTGAACTACTTCGCAAAGACGAATGAGTTTGCCCATCTCTACCAACATTCGCGCGGAAGCGCACCCCCTCGCGACCCTATGACAAGATAGTAGTGCCCACTGTCGTGTCGCACTTTATCTGCTCAAAGCAACAATCGAAATAAAACATGGATTGGATAATTTACTGTGATGAAAGCCCACCCTCATAAGTTCAAAAATGATACGTTACAATTTTTAACGGAAATTGGAAATTTGTGGTAAGTTCTATGGGACCAAAATGCTGAGGTCATCGGTCCCTAAACTTACACAATACTTAATCTAACTTAAACTAACTTACGCTAAGGACAACACACACACACCCAAGCCCTAGAGAGGACTCGAACCTCCGACGGGGGGAAGCGGCGCGAACCGCGATAAGGCGCCTCAGACCGCACGGCTACCCCATGCGGCACAATTTTTAAGCTTTATAAAATTGAGGCTATTCGCAACTACGGCCACCAAAAATTTATACTTAAATTTATGCATGTTATTTGAAACTGTCTGAGTTCTGTGACTGTATTATAAATTTATGAAATAATTTTTATTGTTTCTGTCACTTTTTACTAATATTTATTAGCATGACGCGAATAGGCAACAAGCTGCCATTATCAGGTGCGGAAGAGCAGAAGCCAGACTGAGATTTCGTAGCAAGAATCTTAAGGAAATGTATCTCATCCGCGAAAGAAGTAGCTAAAAAGCTGCTTGTTCGACAGATTCTTGAGGAGTGTTTATCAGATTAGGACCATTAACATGTAGGAGTAATGGAAGAGATAGAGAAGATGCAACGAAGATAGGGAATGTTTATGGTTCAAATGGCTCTGAGCACCATGGGACTCAACTGCTGTGGTCATAAGTCCCCTAGAACTTAGAACTACTTAAACCTAACTAACCTAAGGACAGCACACAACACCCAGCCATCACGAGGCAGAGAAAATCCCTGACCCCGCCGGGAATCGAACCCGGGAACCCGGGCGTGGGAAGCGAGAACGCTACCGCACGACCACGAGATGCGGGCGGGAATGTTTAGTCGGCGCGAGAGCGTTACAGAGAAGCTCAACAACCTCCAGTGGTACACAGTACAAGAGAGGCGTTGTGGCTCACGGAGAGGTTTATTATTGAAATTTCGAGAGAATATTTTCCGAGAAGAGGGATCAGTTAGTGGTGCCACAAGAATCCTCCGCCACATATCGTCAGAGGCCTTGTGGAGTACTGATGTAGCCGGCCAGTGTGGCCGAGCGGTTCTAGGCGCTTCAGTCTGGAACCGCGTGACCGCTACGGTCGCAGGTTCGAATCCTGCCTCGAGCATGCATGTGTGTGATGTCCTTAGGTTAGTTAGGTTTAATTAGTTCTAAGTGTAGGAGACTGATGCCCTCAGTTGTTAAGTCCCATAGTGCTCAGAGCCATTTGAACCATTTTTGAGTACTGATGTAGATGTAGATTACAGTTACATGTACATCAGTCAATATAACTGCTCGTCTTGTATTATTATTATTTAAATACACACCTTAAAGTGTTTCAGCCACAGCCATCATCAGAATCAATCAGATAAACAGAACAAATGAAAAGTAATATTTCTGCCACGATTATAAATTAATACATTGTACAACATACTGTTATGTTTTCGTTTCGTTCTATACAACGTAATTCTCAAAGAAATATTACTTCTTATTTGTTCTGTTTATCTGACAGTTTCTGATTATCACTGTGGCCGAAACGCGTCGAGGTTTACATTCAAAAAAATTAAAATATAAACTGCGTTGATGACGGACAATTATACTGACTAGTGATAATAATCATTGACTCGTGTACTACTTTTATGTCATCTAAAGACAAAATACGTACATTACATTAATTTGATGTATGATGAGCAAATAATGCTCATTGTACATCAGATTATAGATAAGCTAGAAGCAAATAATGTTCGTAATACTTCAGATTAATGTAATGCACAATCAGCGGTATTGGACCTTATCATGGCAGTTTGTTTCTAAAACGTTACGTGCTAATAAATATTAGTAAAAAGTGGATGAAGCAGTATAAATTATTTCATAAACTACGACACATTGTTTACAAACGCTCAAGTCAAAATTAAGATTTGATTTCATTTAGAATTTTTTTTTTGCTCGAATTCACACGGCGTGATCGTTAATCAGTTAAGAGAATTTATACTAACCGCTCGCAGCCCGTTGCCAGGGAGCTAGGTGTGGCGCCCAGATCTAGAGAGATGGGGCGGCAGCTGCGGCAGGGAAGGGGTGTCCGGTCGGCCAGGCGGGTGCAGACGGCGGTGGCGGCGGCGGCAGCTGCGTTTCATTGAGGCGACCGCCGGCCGCCGGCCGGTGGGCCACGGAAATAGCCGCCTCGCCTCGCCTCGCCTCGCCTCGCCGCGGTATTTTTGGTGGCGCTGGCCGCGGGACTCGCCGTTTCACGTGGACCGCACCAGACACGCGCCCGCCCTCCACGCGCGGGCCTTGTCATTGTCCTGCCGCCGATGCAGGGTCTGCCCGGAGGCTACTCACCCACCGACGAAGACAATCAAACATACTCTACTTCGACTCAGCGGCCTCCCAGTTCCCATACCGTCGGGAACCACTCCAACAGATCCCCGGACAATTGATGCCCTCACGAAAAATGACTAAAATTTTTTAATCGACTTGCAACTTCCAATCCATCAAGTCTCACCTACCACTCAGAAGAAACAGCCTCAAATCTAGATGACCATCCAACCACATCAGAGAAAAAATGTGTTGCTCTCAGAAGACATGAAGCTACTTCTATCTTGTAACACCCCAACTTGCCACGATAGTGGTCTACAGGGTGGTCCATTGATCGTGACCGGGCCAAATATCTCACGAAATAAGCGTCAAACGAAAAAACTACAAAGAAGGAAACTCGTCTAGCTTGAAGGGGGAAACCAGATGGCGCTATGGTTGGCCCGCTAGATGGCGCTGCCGTAGGTCAAACGGATATCAACTGCGTTATTTAAATAGGAACCCCCATTTTTTATTACATATTCGTGTAGTACGTAAAGAAATATGAATGTTTTAGTTGGGCCACTTTTTTCGCTTTGTGATAGATGGCGCTGTAATAGTCACAAACATATGACTCACAATTTTAGACGAACAGTTGGTAACAGGTAGGTTTTTTAAATTAAAATATAGAACGTAGGTACGGTTGTTGTTGTTGTTGGTATGTTTAAGGGGGACTAAACAGCGGAACGTAGGTACGTTTGAACATTTTATTTCGGTTGTTCCAATGTGATACATGTACCTTTGTGAACTTATCATTTCTGAGAACGCATGCTGTTACAGCGTCATTACCTATAAATACCACATTAATGCAATAAATGCTCAAAATGATGTCCGTCAACCTCAATGCATTTGGCAATACGTGTAACGACATTCCTCTCAACAGCGAGTAGTTCGCCTTCCGTAATGTTCGCACATACATTGACAATGCGCTGACGCATGTTGTCGGTGGATCACGATATCAAATATCCTTCAGCTTTCCCCACACAAAGAAATCCGGGGACGTCAGATCCGGTGAACGTGCAGGCCATGGTATGGTGCTTTGACGACCAATCCACTTGTCATGAAATATGCTATTCAATACCGCTTCAAGTGCACGCGAGCTATGTGCCGGACATCCATCATGTTGGAAGTACATCGCCATTCTGTCATGCAGTGAAACATCTTGTAGTAACATCGATAGAACATCACGTAGGAAATCGGCATACATTGCACAATTTAGATTGCCATCAATAAAATGGGGGCCAATTATCCAACCTCCCATAATGCCGTACCATACATTAGCCCGCCAAGGTCGATGATGTTCCACTTGACGCAGCCATCGTGGATTTTCCGTTGCCGAGTAGTGCATATTATGCCGGTTTACGTTACCGCTGTTGGTGAATGACGCTTCGTCGCTAAATAGAACGCGTGCAAAAAATCTGTCTTCGTCCCGTAATTTCTCTTGTGCTCAGTGGCAGAACTGTGCACGACGTTCAAAGTCGTCGCCATGCAATTCCTGGTGCATAGAAACATGGTACGGGTGCAATCGATGACTCAACACCGACGTTTTTGAGATTCCCGATTCTCGCGCAATTTGTCTGCTACTGATGTGCGGATTAGCCGCGACAGCAGCTAAAACACCTACTTCGGCATCATCATTTGTTGCAGGTCGTGGTTGACGTTTCACACGTGGCTGAACACTCATGTTTCCGTAAATTATGTAACTATGCGGCGAAAGGTCCGGACACTTGGATGATGTCGTCCAGGACACCGAGCAGCATACATAGCACACGCCCGTTGGACACTTTGATCACAATAGCCATACGTCAACACGATATCGACCTTTTCCGCAATTGGTAAACGGTCAATTCTAACACGGGTAATGTATCACGAAGAAAATACCGTTCGCACTGGCGGAATGTTAGGTGATACCACGTACTTACACGGTTGTGACTATTACAGTGCCATCTGTCACAAAGCGGAAAAAGTGGTCCAACTAAAACTCTCATATTTCTTTACGTACTACACATGTAATAAAAATGGTGGTTCCTATTTTTAAAAAAACGCACTGAATAGCGCAGGTGGAGGAGCTCATGGAATGAGAGGATATGCACCGAATGCACTGGCCTGCCCATTCTACTGATTTGAATCTCACCGAGCACGCGTTGATGCGTTGGGGAGAGGTATTGTAGCACATCCATATACACCAACGACCATCCAACAGCTGTCAACGGCAGTAGTGAAGGAATGGAATGTCCTCTTACGAGGAACTTCTTACCATCTTTCTGGCCAGCGTTGGAGCACGTTGCAGAGCAAGCACTGTCATCCGTGGTAATCACACATACTACAAAGAACCGTTTCTCCGACTTTTTTACGGTACAGGGCCCATCATGACACGCGGTGACTCCAGTATAGTTACTGACTTTGAATAAATGTGTCATTTCTGTTCGTCTCATTACGTATATCTTTCAGTTACCTTCCGTACTATACTGTATCAGTTCTTTCGATGTATGGTGCAAGTTACATTGTGCTATATTACTCGGCAAGTCACAGATCATCTTGTTATTCCATTCACACCGCCAGCTCCCAGAGAAATCGGACTTTTTCTTTGTGCCATCTATAATTGCTTCACACACTCAAAGACAAAGACTGGACGTGATGAAAGCTCAAAAAGTAGTAAGACTCCTTCACACAGTGAAGATAAAATTCTGTTCTGGTACAGTTCAAAAGAACAATTTCGAATATTTACTGAAAATTGCGAAAAAATATAATATAAAATAAAAATATTGGCACTCGATATTGCCATTTCGATATCGAAATATCGGTAAAGGAAGTCCCGCCGATATATGTGATGTCAGTCATACGACCACACCGCCACCTGAGAGATCGATCCGCCGGATGCGATTCTCTCGATAAACGGAACAGAAGAACGCCTCTGTTAGCCAGAGAGTACACAGCCAGTCGCAGTACTTATGCTCGCCGCGAGGCTACTTCAGGTGCAGCAGGAGAGTAGCGCAGTTGTGCCAGTCTACGGTTCGTAGCCGCGCTCAGTGGTCAGCCAGCGCCGATGTTAATCATCGTCTGCAGCTCAGTCATTGCTGCCATCAATTCTTTATAGCTCCGTTCCAAGTTAGTCTTCAAATTCACCGGATTCGACATTCAGGATTACGAGAGATTAATTCGTCGCTGCAACATTTGTGACTTGTAAATTATATCATTCTACAGACGCTTAGTCTAGCCGCGTCTTCTATAATTGTCAACCAACTGATCACGGACTATAGCAAAGTTAAGTAATAAATACTTTCTTATTTTGTACTCCTACTAATTAATTGTGTTTTCCTGTTATAGCTACCAAGCAGTCTTGGCATAGTAGAACCCACGTTTCCACCTCCTTGGCTACCTCATATTTGTTACCTCATGTTGATGGACTCGATTATGGTGAAAGATCGTAAGCCATCAAAATATATCGATATTTGTGGAAAATATAGATATATCGATATTCTATCATCAAGCCTAAATGTTGCCGATACTACCGTCATTTATGTAGTTTACCAAAAATACCGAATCGTAGTCCTGGTTGAGCGCAACTCTACCATACAACACGTTCCTATAGAAGTTGCTTCTTATCGGTGCGACACTTGTGTTTCCACTGGGGTGATACGATATGCGGTATGATACGTGATGCAACTCGCCAAACGACAAGCAATAAGACGACACGAATCTCGTATCTGTTTCAGTTGCCTTCATGAGCTCTTCTGAAGTTGACGTCATTGCGGCATAGCATTACTTAAAGCTCAAAAAATTGGAAAAGAAAAGTAAGTACAACTGCTGTAAATATTAAACACAGTTCAACTGTGGTTTCTCGTGATATCTTCGGATATTAACACAAATTTCATGAAGTCTACAGAATTAGTCCACGTAGTTTCTGCAATTGGAAGGACGTCCAGTCGACATCGAGATCATTAGTGACGCAGCACAAACTCGAATTGAGTCAAGGATGGGCGAGGAAATCGGCCGTGCCCTTTGAAAGGAACCATCCCCGCAATTGCCTGGAGCTATGTAGGGAAATCACGGAAAACCTAAATCTGAATGGTCGGACGCGGATTTGATCCGTCGTCCTCCCGAAAGCGAGTCCAGTGCGCTAACCACTGCGCCACCTCGCTCGGTCCTACAACTGGAGCAACTCGTCGTATCAGCTCTGACAAAGCAGGACACAAATTTTCGACTTGCTGCTTCTCCTGCTGAGGAGCACATTACAATAAGGTACGTCGGTGCAAGTGTTTGAGTGATGTTAAAAATGTCACTACATAAATATTATCTTTCGTAAAACCGCCTAGCATTGTAGTTTACTCACTGGTGTGTGCCTATATATATATATATATATATATATATATATATATATATATATATATATATATATATATATATATATACTCCCGGAAATTGAAATAAGAACACCGTGAATTCATTGTCCCAGGAAGGGGAAACTTTATTGACACATTCCTGGGGTCAGATACATCACATGATCACACTGACAGAACCACAGGCACATAGACACAGGCAACAGAGCATGCACAATGTCGGCACTAGTACAGTGTATATCCACCTTTCGCAGCAATGCAGGCTGCTATTCTCCCATGGAGACGATCGTAGAGATGCTGGATGTAGTCCTGTGGAACGGCTTGCCATGCCATTTCCACCTGGCGCCTCAGTTGGACCAGCGTTCGTGCTGGACGTGCAGACCGCGTGAGACGACGCTTCATCCAGTCCCAAACATGCTCAATGGGGGACAGATCCGGAGATCTTGCTGGCCAGGGTAGTTGACTTACACCTTCTAGAGCACGTTGGGTGGCACGGGATACATGCGGACGTGCATTGTCCTGTTGGAACAGCAAGTTCCCTTGCCGGTCTAGGAATGGTAGAACGATGGGTTCGATGACGGTTTGGATGTACCGTGCACTATTCAGTGTCCCCTCGACGATCACCAGTGGTGTACGGCCAGTGTAGGAGATCGCTCCCCACACCATGATGCCGGGTGTTGGCCCTGTGTGCCTCGGTCGTATGCAGTCCTGATTGTGGCGCTCACCTGCACGGCGCCAAACATGCATACGACCATCATTGGCACCAAGGCAGAAGCGACTCTCATCGCTGAAGACGACACGTCTCCATTCGTCCCTCCATTCACGCCTGTCGCGACACCACTGGAGGCGGGCTGCACGATGTTGGGGCGTGAGCGGAAGACGGCGTAACGGTGTGCGGGACCGTAGCCCAGCTTCATGGAGA
The DNA here is from genome assembly GCF_021461395.2 of Schistocerca americana. Taxonomy (NCBI): domain Eukaryota; kingdom Metazoa; phylum Arthropoda; class Insecta; order Orthoptera; family Acrididae; genus Schistocerca; species Schistocerca americana. The sequence continues at coordinate 469,281,773 of NC_060122.1, read as the reverse complement.
CAGTTGCGAATGGTCCTCGCCGATACCCCAGGAGCAACAGTGTCCCTAATTTGCTGGGAAGTGGCGGTGCGGTCCCCTACGGCACTGCGTAGGATCCTACGGTCTTGGCGTGCATCCGTGCGTCGCTGCGGTCCGGTCCCAGGTCGACGGGCACGTGCACCTTCCGCCGACCACTGGCGACAACATCGATGTACTGTGGAGACCTCACGCCACACGTGTTGAGCAATTCGGCGGTACGTCCACCCGGCCTCCCGCATGCCCACTATAACGCCCTCGCTCAAAGTCCGTCAACTGCACATACGGTTCACGTCCACGCTGTCGCGGCATGCTACCAGTGTTAAAGACTGCGATGGAGCTCCGTATGCCACGGCAAACTGGCTGACACTGACGGCGGCGGTGCACAAATGCTGCGCAGCTAGCGCCATTCGACGGCCAACACCGCGGTTCCTGGTGTGTCCGCTGTGCCGTGCGTGTGATCATTGCTTGTACAGCCCTCTCGCAGTGTCCGGAGCAAGTATGGTGGGTCTGACACACCGGTGTCAATGTGTTCTTTTTTCCATTTCCAGGAGTGTATATATATATATATATATATATATATATATATATATATATATATATATACCCTGTGTATGTGTGTACACGACGTTCACGATGTGTAAGGGGCAGTCAAAGGAAAACGAGACAGCTGGAAAGATAGTAAGTAAACTTTTTATTATTTCAAAAGTAATCTCCATAAATGTTAATATCCTTATCCCGTTGTGAGACAAGGTTGTCACTGACTTCATGGAAAAATGGTTGCGGTTTCCTACGGAACCATGACTGTACTCAGATATGGAATGAGCTTTATCCTGCTGATGCTGATGATGTTTGGACACGATAGTGAGGTTCAACTTTTGTAAAGTGTACACGTGCCACTGTGCGTTAAGTTTGGTGCAGTTTTCCATAAAATCAACGAGCAGCGGGCGCTTGCAGTCAAAGAGAAAGGCCATCTTGACTCTCCACGAGTTGGCGTACCTACTGTTTCGACTGAGCTGCAGAAGTTTCGCTGGGAACGGCTGAGACATCCTCCGTACAGTCCCGACTCTCCCACGCTATATCCATATTTTTGGACTCCTGAACAAAGACAATCGTGGCAGTCGATTTCTTTCGGATGAAGAGGTGCACGCCTAGGTATAAACATGTTTTTGTAGGCAGCCACAAGTATTTTTCCAAGAAGACACTGACCGTCTTGCCTCACAGTGGGATAAATGTGTTAACATTTATGGCAATTACTTTTGAAACAATAAACAGGTAACTTACTTTTTTCCCATCCGTTTCGTTTACATTTGACGGCCCGCTATGGAATGCAGCGATTGTCCTGAAACGAAGATGGTAGCTGACAAGTAACAGACAGCTGACAAGCGTCAGACCGGAAGTCGAACCTGCGACATTTGCCCTTTGCGGACAAGTGCTCTACCGTCTCCTTCCTCATCTCTCTTTATCGTCCTTCATGTCGCGCACCGAACATTGCCTTCTCGGCCTGGCTTTACGCGAATGCAATGTGACATGATGTCTCTCCTTGCCTGTTTAAAATCTCGTGCAAATAAAAGGTAGTCTTTCTTTTAATAAAGTGATTTTTTTTAATTTTTGTTTTTTTAGTAATTTTTTCTTATTTGTTTCTCTCGTTATATTTCTTTAATTGAAAATGAATTATTTAATTACTCACACAATGGACTATTTTCTTGGTTTCTGCTTCACCGTTATATCAAATACATAAGTTTAAAAATAATTATAACTAAACCGAAGCTTATTTCTCTAAGCTATCTCGTGACACAATAATGGTAGGAGCAACCGCCCTCATCGCATTATGAGTGATTTGTGAATTTGGCTTATGTTATATAAAGAATATGATATCGATCAAAATTAAAGGGAACAGGAAAAGAGACAAAAAACTAGCACGTTCATAGTTCACTTTCTCCTTGACGTCTTCTCAAAATGGCTCTGAGCACTATGGGACTTAACATCTGTCATCAGTCCCCGAGAACTTAGAACTACTTAAACCTAACTAACCTAAGGACATCGCACACATCCATGCCCGAGACAGGATTCGAACCTGCGACCGTAGCAGTCGCGCAGTTCCAGACTGAAGCGCCTAGAATCGCTCGGTCACACCGGCCGGCTTGACGTCTTCTATATGTCTACTGTAAGATACGCAAGAGTTGGAAGATTATTATACTGATGTTAAGACACAAAATAGTTATCCTAACACAAACGCCGTCACAAGACCGCTCAGAGAGGGCTGCTTGCGATAAAGCTTTACGTTAATCTGTGTGTGTGTGTGTGTGTGTGTGTGTGTGTGTGTGTGTAGCTAGGACATGTACAAAGGGAATGGTTTTGGAACGGTTTCCTGTAATTTCTTTGCGAAATAGCGGTGTACTGTAGATATTCCTGCATTGTTGGCGTGTTATCAGTGAGGACGAAAAATAGATATCGTACTGTTATTTATTTTTTGCTTCTGGGTAGGTATTCCAGGCTGGTTGTACTACATCTTTGAAATGTATTGCGTTACCCGTACCGCTGTTGATAATGGTCAGTTTTTTCCTCGGTCATTTCCAGATGTATGTTTTCTCAAAGTATATTAGTCTGTGATCCATGGTATCTGTCAGATGACAATATTCACAGTACGGTGAGGGACTGAATTTATCTTATGTAATTTCTCCTCTGTCGGTATTGTTTCATTTAAAACCACACCATACCAAATGGGATTTAAGGGTGCTGTTGTTAATATTTCTTCACAACTGCTTTAATTTAGTGTTCTCATACTTGAACTCGTTCGGGTTACTTGTATGTGTGTCTTTTCCGTTTGCGCTATCCAAGCACAACTCACGACCAGCCATCACAGGTTTACTTCTGTCATGCCCGGTCCGGCGCACAGTTTTAATCTGTCAGGAAGTTTCACATTAGCGGACGCTCCGCTGAAGAGCGACAATTCATTCTGGAAGCAGCGTTAGCCAAAGACAGATTTGGATGAAGCGTGTCGCAGGTATCCATCCACCGTGACAAGCCAGTGGGTTGCCTCGTGGGCATCGCGTGCGGTTTTGCGGGCGTAAGTGGGAGAGTCATTTATGGATGTCAGCAAGTGGCGAGATATGACGTGCCCGCGGGCGAGGTCCCGTGCTGCGCTGCTGATGAGTCAGGGGCGATAAGGCAGGGCCGGCTGCGGCTGCGCAGGGCGCCCCGATAGCTGCCTGCCCCTGCGGAACAAAGGACTGCGGCCGCTCGTTGGGGACCTTCCTTTCACCTGGAAACACCTCTGCCGTCTGTCCAATGCGTCTCTGTGAGCCTCCATCAAGCAGTCTGGCTCTTCCTTCTATTTTATGCCGATCGGCACTACAGGAAAACATCTAGATTTACACGAAATATGGTCTTCTTACTGTCTGTTCCCGTATCGCACGCTGTACAAAGTCTAACAAGGAAAACTTCTTATGGATGATCCTCCCCAATTTTCTTCATACTTACAGGAGCTGGAAATCAGTGCCGGGTAGTCATAAATTTCATAAACCGGTACGAAGAAATTTTTACACAAACTTGAAAAATATGACATTGAATATTCTGGGGCACTGTTAAGTATAAAAGAATTTGTGCATTTTAACAGAGCCGCCGTTAGCCCATGACAAATCATTCGTATTTTAACATAAATATCATATGTTCTCTCTCTTGTAATGTACATCAAAATCATATTATGGGGAAAAGACTTTTACTCTGTGGCAGTTGTTGAAATTATTTCGTTTATTTTCTCTAATTTGTGTCTAAGGTCAGTTATATCAATGTATCAACATAGTTCGAAGAAAATGTTCTGCAAGAAGAAGTTACAAGATGCAGTCACATTAATGTGAACACCTGTCAAATGTGAAAGTAACCACCTTTTGCAGCGCGGATCGCTGAGAGACTGTAGGGAGAGAACCAAGCATGTGGAGCCACGCCGACTCCAGTGCCGTGGCCAGTTGCGCTAGGCATCTCGGTTGAGCATCCATGGCGCGAACAGTCAGATCGAGGTGTTCCCACAGATTCTCGACTAGGTTTAACTCCGCACAGTTCAGTGGCAACATGAGTACCGCGCTCTTCGGAACACACACGTACTCTGCCAGCTGTGTGACACGTTGCATTGTCCTGCTGGTAGATGCCATCGTGCCGAGGAAAAGCAAACCACAGATACGGGCGGACATGCTCACCAAGGATAGACGCATTCTTGTTTTGATTAATCTACATCTACATACATACTCCGCAATCCACCATATGGTGCGTGGCGGAGGGTACCTCGTACGACAACTAGCATCTTCTCTCCCTGTTCCACTCCCAAACAGAACGAGGGAAAAATGACTGCCTATATGCCTCTGTACGAGCCCTAATCTCTCTTATCTTATCTTTGTGGTCTTTCCGCGAAATGTAAAATTGTACTGCAGTCAGCCTCAAAAGGTGGTTCTCTAAATTTCCTCAGTAGCGATTCACGAAAAGAACGCCTCCTTTCCTCTAGAGCTCCCACCCGAGTTACTGAAGCATTTCTGTAACACTCGCGTGATGATCAAACCTACCAGTAACAATTCATTGTGCGTTGCAGAATGACGACATCACCCAGGGAATGCCACGGAAACATTCCCCAGACCATAATGATCCCCCGTCCGGCTGGACCCTTCCGACGATTGTTGCAGGGTATTTGCTTTCCAACGGTCATCTGACCAACGGAGCATAAAACGTGATTCACCTGAAAAGGCCATCTGTCGCCACTCATTGGAAGACCAGTTGTGGTATTGGCCTGCAAATTCCAGCCTTCGTCGCCGATAAACAGAATTCAACATGCTGCATGAACCAGGCGCCTGCTACGGAGACCCAACACAGCAACGTTCTGCTGGTAGTCCTTTGGTTCATCTGGGAACTCAGTAGCTCAGCAGTTGCACGTCTGTACGCTCGTGGTCTAGGGGTATAGGGGTAGCGTCTTTGATTCATCAAAACGTCTTCGGTCCCGAGTTAAATTTTGATTAAAATTCAGCATTGGTGGCCGAAGACTTCCAGCATAAGAAGTCACCCTAATTCTGCCAAAGGTCTTCTCAATGACGGCGGAGGAGCAGACAGAGGTTTCGAGCACTCTCTTGTCCTCTGGTTCATCTGGGAGCTCAGTAGCTCAGCAGTTGCACGTCTGTACGCTCGTGGTCTAGGGGTATAGGGGTAGCGTCTTTGATTCATCAAAACGCCTTCGGTCCCGAGTTAAATTTTGATTAAAATTCAGCATTGGCGGCCGAAGACTTCCAGCATAAGAAGTCACCCTCATTCCGCCAAAGGTCTTCTCAAAGACGGCGGAGGAGCAGACAGAGGTTTCGAGCACTCTCTTGTCCTAGGGCAAACTGCTCCTAAAGACGGAAGAATCAGCAATGATCAATGGCATGAGGATGCAGAAAGCATTGGAAACCACTGCATTGAAGACACTTAAGGTGTATCAACAGGACATGTGGCCTGTAACTGAAGAAGAGTCGTGGTGATCTCTCAATTGGCACAAGGTTCCGGAATAATCCCCCATCCGGATCTCCGGGAGGGGACTGCCAAGGCGGAGGTTACCATGGGAAAAAGACTGAATAATCAACGGAAGGATAACGTTCTACGAGTCGGGGCGTGGAATGTAAGAAGCTTGAACGTGGTAGGGAAACTAGAAAATCTGAAAAGGGAAATGCAAGGCTCAATCTGGATATTGTAGGGGTCAGTAAAGTGAAGTGGAAAGAAGACAAGGATTTCTGATCAGTTGAGTATAGCGTAATACCAACAGCAGCAGAAAATGGTATAACGGAAGTAGGATTCGTTATGAATAGGAAGGTAGGGTAGAGAGTGTGTTACTGTGAACAGTTCAGTGACAGAGTTGTTCTTATCAGAATCGACACCAAACCAAAACCGACAACGATAGTTCAGGTTACATGCCGACGTCACAAGCTGAAGATGAAGAGATAGAGAAAGTGTATGAGGATATTGAAAGGGTAAGAAGTATGTAAAGGGGGATGAAAATCTAATAGTCATGGGGGACACGAATGCAGTTGTAAGGGAAGGAGTAGAAGAAAAGGTTATAGAAGAATATGGGCTTGGGACAAGGAATGGGAGAGGAGAAAGACTAATTGAGTTCTGTAACAAGTTTCAGCTAGTAATAGCGAATACTCTGTTCAAGAATCACAAGAGGAGGAGGTATACTTGGAAAAGCCCAGGTGATAAGGGAAGATTTCAGTTAGATTACATCATGGTCAGACAGAGATTTCGAAATCAGATACTGGATTGTAAGGTGTACCTAGGAGCAGATACAGACTCAAATCAAGTATAGTAGTGATGAAGAGTAGGCTGAGGTTTAAGACATTAGTGAGGAAGAATCAATACGCAAAGAAGTGGGATACGGAAGTACTAAGGAATGACGAGATACGGTTGAAGTTCTCTAAGGTTACAGATACAGCAATAAGGAATAGCTCAGTAGGCAGCACACCGGAAGAGGAATGGACATCACAGAAGTTGGGAGGGGAAATATAGATACAAAGAATGTAACTGCGAAGAAACCATGGGTAACGGGAGAAATACGTCAACTGATCGATGAAAGGAGGAAGTATAAAAACGTTCCGGGAGACTGAGGACTACAGAAATATAAGTCGCTGAGGAATGATGGTTCAAATGGCTCTGAGCACTATGCGACTTAACTCCTGAGGTCATCGGACGCCTAGAACTAATTAAACCTAACTAACCTAAGGACATCACACACATCCATGCCCGAGGCAAGATTCGAACCTGCGACTGTAGCGGTCGCTCGTCTCCAGACTGTAGCGCCTAGAACCGCACGGCCACTCCGGCCGGCGCTGAGGAATGAAATAAATAGGAAGTGCAGGGAAGCTAAGACGAAATGGCTGCAGGAAAAATGTGATGACATCGAAAAAGATATGATTGTCGGAAGGGCAGACTCAGCATACAGGAAAGTCAAAACAACCTTTGGTGACATTAAAAGCAATGGTGGTAACATTAAGAGTGCAACGGGAATTCCACTGTTAAATGCAGAGGAGAGAGCAGATAGGTGGAAAGAATACATTGAAAGCCTCTATGAAGGTGAAAATTTGTCTGATGTGATAGAAGAAGAAACAGGAGTCGATTTAGAAGAGATAGGGGATCCACTATTAGAATCAGAATTTAAAAGAGCATTAGAGGTCTTAAGATCAAAAAAGGCAGAAGGGATAGATAACATTCCATCAGAATTTCTAAAATCATTGCGGAAGTGGCAACAAAACGACTATTCACGTTGGTGTGTAGCATGTATGAGACATACCATCTGACTTTCGGAAAAGCATCATCCACACAATTCCGAAGACGACAAGAGCTGACAAGTGCAAGAATTATCGCACAATCCGCTTAACAGCGCATGCATCCAAGTTGCTCACAAGAATAATATACAGAAGAATGGAAAAGGAAATTGAGGATGCACTAGATGACGATCAGTTTGGCTTTAGGAAAGGCAAAGGCATGAAAGAGGCAATTCTGACCTTGCGGTTAACAATGAAAGCAGGTCTAAAGAATAATCAGGACACGTTCATAGGATTTTTTGACCTGGAAAAAACGTTCGACAATGTAAAATGGTGCAAGATGTTCGAAATTCTGAAAAAAAGTAGGAGTAAGCTATAGGGAGAGACGGGTCATATACAATATGTGCAACAGCCAAGAGGGAATAATAAGAGTGGATGACCAAAAACTAAGGGCTCATATTAAAAAGGGTGTAAGACAAGGATGTAGCCTTTCGATCCTACTGTTCAATCTGTATGTCGAGGAGGCAATGATGGAAATAAAAGAAAGGTTCAGGAGTGGAATTAAAATTCAAGGTGAAAGGATATCAATGATACGATTCGCTGATGACACTGCTGTCTTGAGTGAAAGTGAAGAAGAATTACATGATCTTCTGAACGGAACGAACAGTCTAATGAGTACAGAGTATGGACTGAGAGTAAATCGGAGAAAAACGAAGGTAATGTGAAGTAGTAGAGATAAGAACAGCGAGAAACTTAACTTCAGGATTGATGGTCACGAAGTAGATGAAGTTAAGGAATTCTGCTACCTAGGCAATAAAATAACCAATGATGGACGGAGCAAGGAGGACATCATAAGCAGACTAGCAATGGCAAAGAGGGCATTCCTGGGCAAGAGAAGTCTACTAGTATCAAATACCGGTCTCAATTTTGAGGAAGAAATTTCTGAGAATGTACGCCTGGAGTATGGCATCGTACGTTAGTGAAACATGGACTTTGGAAAACCAGAACAGAAGAGAATCGAAGCATTTGAGATATGGTGCTACAGACGAATGTTAAAAATTAGGTGGACTGATAAGGTAAGGAATGAGGAAGTTCTGCGCAGAATCGGAGAGGAAAGGAACATGTGGAAAACATAAAGAGAAGGGACAGGATGATAGGACATCTGTTAAGACATGAGGGAATGACTTCCATGGTACTAGAGGGAGCTGTAGAGGGCAAAAACTGTAGAGGAAGACAGAGATCGGAATACATCCAGCAAATAATTGAGGACGTAGGTTGCAGGTGCTACTCTGAGATGCAGAGGTTAGCACAGGAGAGGAATTCGTGGCGGGCCGCATCAAACTAGTCAGAGGACTAATGAAAAAACGCCCGTATACACCTCCGCAGCCGTTGTTCACCCTTGACATCTACCTCGGTGGCGGTTTTGGATAGCGCTATTTTGCCACCGTGCACGGTATTCTTTAAACAAGGCGGCACGCAAACTGTTTACAGACTCAGCCGTTTCGGAAATGTTTCCACCCTTGGCCCGATAGTCAATGATCATGCCCTTGGACGTCAGGTAGAACGTTCCGTTTCCGCATTACCACAACGACTGCATTGTTGAATTTGAAGCCATTTTGGCTATTTTTCGACCGTGACTGTCTCAAGAAATATGTAAAGGTTTTTTTAAGCTACCGCTACCAGTCGCAAACTGCTTTGTGACTGGTAGCGGTAATTTAAAAAGAATGCATTGTTTTCGCGTTCCATATACCAACCACTGTTAGTGCTGCCACCTGCCGCCTGTGAGTGGTTACTACACGTTGACATCGAAGACAGGAGGTGGTCACGTTAATGTGAATGGACCATGTAGAATCAGTTTATGTTGTTTCAAACACATTATTATATTTTTGTGGATACAAATTGTCCTCTTTTACTGTCCCCTTTCTCAATTTTTTTTTTAATTCCTTGCTTAATAAATAATTAGGAGGTTGTATTGATAGTGGTTATCCTATGCATCAACGTTTGTAAAACGTTGTAATTCACAGTATTTCATCACAATAAAAAAGGAAAATGTATAACATACGCATCATATAATCGCGAAGTTGACGGTTCGATTCTCGGTAGCAGTAATTTTTTTTCCTTTTATTTGAATTTTATATATATTTTCAAATGAAAATGTTAATTAATAAATATAGGATGATACTTTTGCTATAGAAATAACATTTTCATTTCCAGTCACATGAAAATAAAATTTGATATAGAAAGACGAAATGTCTTATCGATAAATTACCAAACTGTATGTACCTAAAATATTGTTGAGTTTCTATAAATAGTAATGTATTTTATTTTCTGTTTTATGTTTCACAATATGGTACCGATTTTAATTTAATATGAATACTCTCCTCTTTATGTGACCAGTAACAAAAAATGAAAAGAAGTTATTATTATTAAAAATTATGATTCTGTCTTCAAAGGCCATTATTGAGAGTAAGGGAATTGGGTTGTGCTGGTTTAAGAAACTGATGTTCGAGCCCTGACCTCCAAAGTACATAGCAAATCGAAGAGGGCCAGTCCGCGACTGAACACGCACAAATAACAGAACAAAGGAACCCTCTAACTTGCTAACTATAGACATTGCTGATAATTGATTTATAGGCATAAGGCCGTGGTCCAAGACGTAATTCTCTGACAAAGACTTATGCCTTGAGCCACGGCCTTGTGCCCCTAAATCAAATATCAGCAATATCGTGAATACCGGCTGTCAATGCTTGCACTATACGATTAACTACAGACACTTAATTTACGTTCGTGATTCGCCAATAAGGACTTGCAGCACATTGCATCTCACACACGATGGCGAAGTGTAAATAGTGCATACACGACCCCAAATGGACGCACTACGAACTAAGCGATGTGGAATAATGAGAGAGAGAGAGAGAGAGAGAGAGAGAGAGAGAGAGAGAGAGAGAGAGAGGGGGGGGGGGTGAAGAGAGAGAGACCACTGCGCTAATCACATCACATTATTTATGGGTAATTTGTCCATTAATTATGCAGCCATTCACTTGTTTGCTGGTGCCGTCAGCACCTACTGTATGGAAGAGAAGACGAGGAAAAAATGAAGTAAGTTGTAGAATGGTGCCCGATTATTCAAATTCGTCAACCTGAGTACGCCAGCTGTATTCTGTTTATAAGCGTTTCACAAGTCCACAAGCAGGTTTCCGGTACGCTGTACATTTCTGAAGTGATAGCGGTATTTACGCACGCCGGGTATCTGAGAACTGGGCATTCTCCGGCGGATAACAGTACAGCCTATTTGTGTCCCACGTATGTGTGTCAGTATGACCGCTCTCGTTTCTACAGGTGATCGCGCATCCGCTTCCCCATGAAATGTACGAACCAGGCCCAAACAGTCTGTACAACGTCTTCCATATCATTAGAGAAATATCAATACATTTACTTCTCGACATAAAATGCATACCTGAATATATTTCTTAGTAAATTCTGGTGAAATGTATGCGTTATTTGCAATGGTGGTTTCAACGAGTATCCTTGTCGTAGACCACGCCCAGATAGAAATGTTCGAGGCTAAGCATCAAAGAAAACAAACACGTTACCTGTAATGTATTTAGCAGTAATAAGAACTTGGTAACTGCTTAATTTTGATTTATTTGCTGTCCTTTGGTGGCTTCCCGGAGCCGAATGTGCCGTCATAGTTATGCACCTGGCAGACAGACGGCCGGGCCCTGTTAGAACATTGATCTATTGAAGATGTCACTGGCGATGGACGTATCAACGGCCTATGAGAAATTGTTAAAGAAGAATAATATTTTTTTCTGTAACATATTTAAATACAAACAAGTATATCAGTAACTGTCAGACGTAAATTATGAGAGTATGTACTGAATACTTAATAAGTCATTCACTTTTAATGACCCATCGGCAACGAGGTTATTAAAGCTGGAGCACAAGCTCGGATTAGGGAAGGAAACTGACCCTTTCCTCTTCAAAAAGGAACCATCCCGACGTTTGCATTAAATGATGTAGAGAAACCATGGAAAAACTAAATCTGGATGGCCGGACGTGGATTTCGATCGCCACCTCGCTCGGCAGATTCAGTTAGGAGATTTATTTATACAGATCTATATTACTTATAATTCGACAAAATGTGTAATATATGATGATGTACAATTGCGTCTGAATGTATCAAACAACAGAAGTAGTTCTCAAGCTGACTACACGAATCATAATACTATTCAGAGTGATATTTGAAATTATTTTTTGGGTCGTCATAATTCACCGTCGGCAACGATCATATGTCACAGCAGTTTCTAGGAGGACGACGTAAATAAGGGGTCTTGGCCGTTACTGAAAAGAGAATACCGTCGTGCAACAATTAAAGACGTTCATCGAGCCATACTAATTTCGTTGCATACATCAGTATGTGAAGAATTTTGCTCTGGGATAAACAACTCTGTTAACATTTCAGTAAAACGAGGATGTGTAGCAGAACGAAGAGCTGAAATTTTTTTGATGTCTATTCTTAGAGCACAGTCGCCGCAAAAATGCGTACCATTATAAGATGTTAAGTAGCCCTGTTGCGCAATCCACGCGGAAAAGGTGTTATGGAAACCTCCTATTGTAGTCACAGAAATATGGCAACTAAAATCATATCATCATAGAAAATCTACAGGCCGAGATTTAGGAAAATAATCATCTCCGATACTCATTTGGATATTAAGAAACGCTGCTGACAGAGAATTAAGCCCAGGAATGGTACAGGGTGCGGCGCGGGAACTTCCTAATTTGAAACGCGCGGCACACAGCGGCTGTTACTCATTGTTGCGTGGTTTCAGTACAGTCAAAAGTGCGAGACTTAACTTGTTTTTAAAGGTTAGTTTAGTAGCGATCATGCAGTGGGCAAGAGAGGAGCGCGCGTTCGCCGTTGCGGCCTACTTTTCGAATGGACTTTCGGTCATCAGAACTCAACGTGTATTCAGGAAACAGTCCAACATCGCTCCTGCGGGTGGTGTTACTGATGGGAAATCAATTGTTCTGTGGGTAGACACCTTTATGGATACTGGAAGTGTGCAGAAAAAGAAACCAGGGCCTTCAGAACGCCTGAAAACATCGAGAGGGTAAGGATGTCGATTTTGAATTCCCCCAAGCGATCTGCACGCAAACATGCAGCTGCCCTTGCAATTTCTGAAAGCACGGTGAGAAGTATTCTTCATCAAGAGTTGAAATTTCATCCGTATAAACTTAGCGGTGCACACACTTCATCCACATGATTTTGTTTCACGAGAAAATGCGTGTGAAGCCTTGATCGATAAGCTGCCTCATGAAGCCTTAGTGTTCTACAGCGCGAAGTACATTTTCATTTGTCTGCCTGCTTCTTTTTTTTTTTTTCTTTATTACAATTTCATGCCCCTGCCCCATAAGGGCAGGGGAGGGCTGGCAACAGCACAGTCCACCGCTCTTCAGCCAAATAGCTTTATAAAAATACATGAAAAAGGGAACTCTTACATAAAAAGGGAGATAAAAGGGGGACATAAAACACACAGTAAGTGGAGATGATGGGAGTTAAAATATACACTAATACAGGAACATACACTGGGGGACAGTTAATAGTCGACATAAAGTTAAAAGAACCCAGCTGACAATTCGTTGCGCACTTAAAATACACGAGTCAAACAAGTTAAAAGTCGGCCACAGTAAAAAAAAATCACACAGAGTGAGCCAATTAAGAAAAAAATACACATTGGAAACGAAAGTGCATTCATGAAGAATAAAAACCGCTGGTAGGGACCTGCTGAGGGACTGGAGGCCGGAGAGGAGGGAAAAAGGGGGGAGGGTGGTGCAATGGAGGAGCTGGGGGGGGGGGGGGGGAGGAAGAGGAAACAAGGGGGCAGGAGGCGCACCAAGAATCAGGCCCTGCTCCTTAGGGCTCTCCCCTCCCCCTTCCCTTCCCCAGAGCGGTTTTCCCCCTCCTGCACCCCCTCTCTCCTGTGCCCCCTTCTGTGTCTCTGCACTCCCTCCTGCCTTGTCTTCCCTTCCCTTCATTTCCCATGTTGACTGCATCTTCTCTTTTGTGTTAGCAGAAGAGCCAACACCTTGTCACGAGTGGAGGCTGAAATGCACGCGTTTTAGCTCACGCAGACTGGCGTGAGGAGGGGAGAACCATACTGACGTGAGGTCTGAAACATAGGGCAGAGGAGCTGTGGGACGGAATAGAAGGTGGCACAGGTGATGGTGAGGGAGGGAAAAAAGATGCTGAGGGGAAGCTGTTCAGTCGGGTCATTGAGGAGGGGTTGAGGCCAGACAGGGAGATGTTGCCTGGCTGCGTGAACAAACAAAGTATGCGGTATAGGAGTGGCACGAACCCCCGATAACTTCATGAGCGGCCCCTGCATAAAGAACGTGTGACTGTTTGGTGTGTACTATCTAAAGTTAGCATTACTGGACCACGATTTTTCGAAGAGAATGATAAGGCTCTGACGGTCACTTCTGAGCGTTATGTTCAGATGACTGAACATTATTTTTCTTCCAGAAATTGAAGAAATGGATGTGGGTGATGTCTGGTTCCCACAAGATGGCGCCACAGCTCACACGGCACGAACATCGACGACTATTTTGCGCGAACACTTCCCTACTCGACTCATCTCTTTGAGGGGCGATCTCCAGTGGCCAGCACGCTCGCCATATTTAACGCCATGCGACTCCTTCTTCTGGGGCTATCTCAAATCCTTGGTGTATACCAATCGTCTGCAGAACGGCTGAGCTACGGAACAATATTCGTGCTACTATTAACAACATCGACAGAGATATCTTGGAAAAAGTGGACTGAAACTTCTGATTTCGACTCTCCAAATGCATGGAGCGTTCTGCTGCCACCTTCAAGATATCATTTTCAACACTTAATGGAACAAAACTTTAGATGTTACTCTTTGTAAAGAAAAAAGAATTAAATTGATGTATCTAATACTTTCTGATTTATGATTTTTTAAAATAAGGAAGTTCCCACGCCGCACCTTGTTTATGCATACGGCGACAAATTTCTACTTCACAAATGTACACTGATGTAGGCTTATAACAAGCTTTACTTCGATACGATATTGGAGTGCCTGTACTGTTAAGAAGCACGGTGCGATGTTCCTTCGGACATGAAAGCGGACAGCGAAACAAGATCACCATTTGAATGTGGATTTGATCCAAAAACATCAGCACGAGTACCTTTCTCTCTTCGTTTCATTTTAATTGCTGAATCTTGCTAATCTTTGGCGCAGAAATTGCATTAATTTTACCAATCTTAATAATTATAAAAATATCAGATATTATAATTTGAACAGTATCAACAATATTCTCATTTTAGTTCTTCTAGGAGGACTATATCATCTTATCAACACAGGCACTGCAATGCTGCATTTATCCATGGTTACCAGGCAGCAACTTTACATTAAAATGTCTTCCCCTGTACGGGAATACATAACTTGTGTACAAGTATAGGTTGTGACGCAGGGACAACGACATATGGAAGTTTGGGTCTGGCTGTGAATCGTGCACGGATAGCCCAAGCGGTTAAGGCGAGCGCTCGCGTAAAGCGGAGAATACGAGTTCGAGTCTCGGTTCAGTGAAAATTTTCACTGTCGTCACTCCCTTATACAGCCATTACATTTCGTATACACGTTTTACTTCCTTGTGCCGTTATACTCACGTAGATAGTTTAGCTCTTTCAAGTCGCAGAGACCAATTTCTGTAGTAAACAGTGATCTATGGGACAAGGAGAGTAGTTAGACTCAGGTTTATTATACCAGGGACACTAATTCAGCTAAGGAGGCTGAAATATACGCAACTGTTCAAGACTCAGCCTTATTAGTAAATTTTTTCACGTAAGATACACGATAATTTAGTTCGACCAAGCTGGGTGTGTGCTTGACTTATCTACTACTGAAATCACAAACAGTTCACACCTGGGTTCTACATCCTTCTACCATCATTCCCACCAATAAATCTCTTAATCATTCCATACAAATTTATGCAGTATCCTGGATTTCTTCCCTTACTAAATTTTGCAAATCGCTTGAAATCCTACAAAGACGTATCCTTCGTCTCGGCTACCGCTTGCACATGTGTTCCTTAATGCGCAAATTTTGGCCTTCCGAGTGGCGGGATCGTCCTTTCGGAGAATTGCCACACAAATTGGACGAGATGCGTCAGTTGTGCAACGATGGCACTATGAATGGTCACCTGAACATACTCACAACCACAGACGAGGTTCTGGACGCCCACGCAGCACAGACGCCCGCCAAGACTGTCACATAGTAAGGGCACCGGTGACAGATCGTATAGTTACCATAGCACAGGTAAGAGGGCTTGTTAGCCCACAGATATCAATATGAACTGTTGCGAACCGGTTGTTAGCAGTGGGACTAAGGGCACGCACACCTCTAGCCCGTTTTCCACTCAAGTCACAGCATGGACGCGTACAGCTCGACTGGTGCCTGCAGAGGATCGCTTGGAAGATGGAATGGCGCGATGAAAACAGATGCTGCCTGCACGCAAATGATGGTCGTTTGCGCGTACGACGTTGACCTCGTGAGCGCGGTCTCGTAGGGCGCGTTCGTCCAAGACACACAGGCCGCATCCGACGCCTTTTGGTCTGGGGTGCCATAAGCTACAACTCTCGTGCACCTTTGGCTCTTCTGGAGAGAACGCTAACCACTGCTCGGTATGCGCAGGAAGTCGTTGTCCCGTTCTTTTGCTGCTCTTGCAACAGGAAGGCGATGTGTTGTTCCAATAATACACTCCTGGAAATGGAAAAAAGAACACATTGACACCGGTGTGTCAGACCCACCATACTTGCTCCGGACACTGCGAGAGGGCTGTACAAGCAATTATCACACGCACGGCACAGCGGACACACCAGGAACCGCGGTGTTGGCCGTCGAATGGCGCTAGCTGCGCAGCATTTGTGCACCGCTGCCGTCAGTGTCAGCCAGTTTGCCGTGGCATACGGAGCTCCATCGCAGTCTTTAACACTGGTAGCATGCCGCGATAGCGTGGACGTGAACCGTATGTGCAGTTGACGGACTTTGAGCGAGGGCGTATAGTGGGCATGCGGGAGGCCGGGTGGACGTACCGCCGAATTGCTCAACACGTGGGGCGTGAGGTCTCCACAGTACATCGATGTTGTCGCCAGTGGTCGGCGGAAGGTGCACGTGCCCGTCGACCTGGGACCGGACCGCAGCGACGCACGGATGCACGCCAAGACCGTAGGATCCTACGCAGTGCCGTAGGGGACCGCACCGCCACTTCCCAGCAAATTAGGGACACTGTTGCTCCTGGGGTATCGGCGAGGACCATTCGCAACCGTCTCCATGAAGCTGGGCTACGGTCCCGCACACCGTTAGGCCGTCTTCCGCTCACGCCCCAACATCGTGCAGCCCGCCTCCAGTGGTGTCGCGACAGGCGTGAATGGAGGGACGAATGGAGACGTGTCGTCTTCAGCGATGAGAGTCGCTTCTGCCTTGGTGCCAATGATGGTCGTATGCGTGTTTGGCGCCGTGCAGGTGAGCGCCACAATCAGGACTGCATACGACCGAGGCACACAGGGCCAACACCCGGCATCATGGTGTGGGGAGCGATCTCCTACACTGGCCGTACACCACTGGTGATCGTCGAGGGGACACTGAATAGTGCACGGCACATCCAAACCGTCATCGAACACATCTTTCTACCATTCCTAGACCGGCAAGGGAACTTGCTGTTCCAACAGGACAATACACGTCCGCATGTATCCCGTGCCACCCAACGTGCTCTAGAAGGTGTAAGTCAACTACCCTGGCCAGCAAGATCTCCGGACCTGTCCCCCATTGAGCATGTTTAGGACTGGATGAAGCGTCGTCTCACGCGGTCTGCACGTCCAGCACGAACGCTGGTCCAACTGAGGCGCCAGGTGGAAATGGCATGGCAAGCCGTTTCACAGGACTACATCCAGCATCTCTACGATCGTCTCCATGGGAGAATAGCAGCCTGCATTGCTGCGAAAGGTGGATATACACTGTACTAGTGCCGACATTGTGCATGCTCTGTTGCCTGTGTCTATGTGCCTGTGGTTCTGTCAGTGTGATCATGTGATGTATCTGACCCCAGGAATGTGTCAATAAAGTTTCCCCTTCCTGGAACAATGAATTCACGGTGTTCTTATTTCAATTTCCAGGAGTGTATAATGCTCGCCCACACACTGGTCGGGAAACTCAACGTTCTCTGCTAGACGTGCAGCAACTTCCCTGGCCAGCTCGATCTCCGGACTTGTATCTAATAGAGCAGGTATGTGATGTGATGGAACGAGAAGTGACTCATCAACCAACAACTCCCACAGAACTAAGCGAACAGGTCGAGCAGGCGTGGCACGTTTCCCAGGACAGTATTTGCTGTATTCGCCATCTATACGGTTGATTGGATGTCACAGTCAACGCCTGGATTGCCGCCCTTGGAGGATACACCACGTGCTAATATGGGTGTTCAGCATAGATACCTCAAAACCGCTTGTGCTGTAGGTCTGTAAATGTGCCCCGTGGAGTGGCCTCGCGGTTAGAGGCGCCATGTCACGGATTGCGCGGCTCCTCTCGCCGGAGGTTCGTGGTGGTGGTGGTTAGTGTTTAACGTCCCGTCGACAACGAGGTCATTAGAGACGGAGCGCCAGCTCGGGTGAGGGAAGGATTGGGAAGGAAATCGGCCGTGCCGTTTCAAAGGAACCATCCCGGAATTTGCCTGAAACGATTTAGGGAAATCACGGAAAACCTAAATCAGGATGGCCGGAGACGGGATTGAACTGTCGTCCTCCCGAATGCGAGTCCAGTGTGCTAACCACTGCACCACCTCGCTCGGTCGGAGGTTCGAGTCCTCCATCGGGCATAGGTGTGTGTGTTGTTCTTATCATAAGTTAGTTTAAGTAGTGTGTAAGTCTAGGGACCGATGACCTCAGCAGTTTGGTCCCTTAGGAATTCACACACATCTGAATATTTGTAAATGTAATCATTTCATGTGCTCCATATACACTTTTGCAACAACAATCTTGAGTGAACTGGAAACCTCTAAAAGGGTGTACAATTTTTTTCCGGTAGTGTATTTTTACCGTCGACAGAATCATCCGTCAATTTTGAAACCTTACCAGATTGATTTAAAGTATAGTTTTAAATTGTCAGTTACTATGAACTACGTACACTTGACGTTGAAGAGCTATTTTATTAGCCTCCACACCAAACAATCTCCCCTAACCGGAATCGGAAAAACAATAAAGAAAAAAAAAATACCAAAAATTTTCCAGGCCGAATTAATTGCTTTCTGGGAAAGTACGAGGGTAATCCTAAAAGTAAGGTCTCTTATTATTTCATAGGTACATAGACCTGTTTATTTCTACAATGGTTTACATCAGTTTACAGCTTGAACATTTAGCTATTTTTCGAGATAATCACCATTTCTGTCGATGCATTTTTGTAGACGCTGTGGCAGTTTTTGCATGCCCATGTCATATCAGCTCGCCGCCATGGTGCTCAGAAAGTTATGAACCTCTTCTTTCACCTCTTCGTCGGAGCTGAATCGCTGGGACCACGATTAACGCTGACAGGTACTGTGAAACACTGAAAAAACTCAGACGGGCAGTTCAGAACCGGAGAAGAGGAATGTTGAGCAAGGACGTACACATTCTCCATTACAACGCTCGCCCACATATCGCTCGGGAAACCGTTGCTCTCCTGCAACAGTTTCAGTGGAACATAATCACCCACCCACACTGTAGTCCTGACTTGGCATCCAGTGACTATCACCTGTTCCCTAAGTTAAAAGAACATTTGGCCGGAAAGCGATTCAGCTCCGACGACGAGGTGAAAGAAGAGGTTCATAACTTTCTGAACAGCATGGCGGCGAGCTGGTATGATATGGGCATACAAAAACTGCCACGGCGTCTACAAAAATGCATCGACAGAAATGGTGATTATGTCGAAAAATAGCTAAATGTTCAAGCTGTAAACTGATGTAAACTATTGTAGAAATAAACAGGTCCAGGTACTTATAAAAAATAGGAGACCTTACTTTTGGGATTACCCTAGTAATACAACAGAATAAGGAATAAACATGTTGCAAACAGACTGCAGGTTGAGAAGTTCCAAAAATACACAGTAGTCCTTCGCAAGTACATGCTTCGCATGGGCGGATTGTAGTACTCGCTACCGAACATCGAACTGCATGAGAGTTATTTATGTGCGGGAAGCAGACGGGACAGGCTGGCCTCACAGACGGCAGTGCGGAGGCGCGGAAGCGGCGGGTGGCAGTGAATCAGCGGCGACTGAGCACCACGTCACTGCCCGTGGGCGCTGCTCGTCTGCGGCCCAGGAAAACACTCCGCTAGGAGGCCGGCCTGCAGTCAAAACAAACAGCTCGCACTGTGCCGTGGACCGCTGCAGCACATTACATTCGTGAACTCTGCAACACCGAGAAAACCACCGGTCACCGAAACCAGCTCAATGAAACAAGTTATGTGCATAACTGTAAACGATCTCTGAACTGGAGAATTCTGTAATCTGTGAAATCCACACGTGCTGCTATCAGTGCCTCTAAAATGGTGGTATTGGTATGTTTGTCAGCAATCTCCCTTCGTGTGGTCTGTATGCGTGTGCACTTCTACAACTAAATCTACATATTTACATCATAAGCCTAAGGCGCTGCAGTCATGGACTGTGCGGCTCGTCCTAGCGGAGGTTCGAGTCCTCCCTCGGGCATGGGTGTGTGTGTGTGTTTGTCATTAGGATAATTAAGGTTAAGTAGTGTGTAAGCTTAGGGACTGGTGACTTTAGCAGTTAAGTCCCATAAGATTTCACACACACACACACACACACACACACACACACACACACACACATCACAAGCCACCTTATGGTGGATGGCGAAGGGTCCTGCTGTCATCATTACTATTTTCCCCTTAGCCTTTTCATTTCCGAAAGATGCGCGTAGTAGAACGACTGAAAACGTCCGACGAAGAAACACAGTAGATAAACCCCGCAGCTATAATTTCTCATTGATTGAACATAAATGCACATGATAGCCTAGACAATAAGTTGCGCTGCTGTATTTCACCACGGACGGCACCTGTGCAATGTCCTCATTATGTTGTAAGAGTCAGTCGTGGTCAGAAGAGTGTTCTGTACAGTTTTGGCCGCATTATGTCGTAGCTAAGACCATTGGAGAGCATTGGAACGTGGGCAAATTGTTAGTGTTCGGACGGTGGGTGCTGCAGTAACCAAGGGCGTCGAAGGGTTCAAATGGCTCTGAGCACTATGGGACTTAACTTCTGAGGTCATCAGTCCCCTAGAACTTAGAACAATTTAAACCTAACTAACCTAACGACATCACACACATCCATGCCCGAGGCAGGATTCGAACCTGCGACCGTAGCGGTAGCGCGGTTCCAGACTGTAGCGCCAAGAACCGCTCGACCACCCCGGCCAGCGCGTCGAAGGGTTTAGTGTTTCGAGAGGCACTGCATCGAAGATTTATACTGCACACATGAACAGCAAACAACATCGTCCACTTAGTCACGGCCCAGACGAAAGTGTTCAGTTTGTTGACCATCTCCGTAACGCTCTCCCGGTTACTAAACGCGTGATGTAACGAGCCACTATTGGTTGAATCTTCTTCATCTCTACCATTAATCAAACGTGATTAGGTCCCAGAATGACAAGCATTATTTAAGAAAGTCTCGACCGAGTATTTTGAAAGCTATTTCTTTTGTGCATGAATTATATTTTCTGAAGGTTCTTCTAATAATTTTAGGCCTGAAACCTACATTTTTAGCAACTATTTTTATGTGGTCATCCCACTTTTTGTCATTCCGAACGATTCTCCTGTGTATTTTATGGTTGTTAGTTTCTAGTAGTTTATCGCCAATAGTATGATTGAAAAGTTCTGGACGTCTTCGCATATTTATGCGGAATATTTTAGGTGTATTTACTTTTAGTATTAACCAGCAGTCCCAGCACCAAGCGTGGATCCCCGGTAGATCTTCCAGCATTTCGCTACAGTCTTCTGCCGTTGTCACCTTCCCACAGACAACACAACCGTTCTTGAACAGCCCCGCGGAACCTCTGACAATGTACGCTAGATCGTTTATGTAATAATATCGAGAACAGTAACAGACCTCTAATACTATCTTGGCTGCTTCCAAAATTACTTTTACACCTTTCGATTTCACCCTGCTAAGGGCGACTTGTTGACTTACGTGGATCAGGACGTCTTGAATACAGTCACAGATCTAGTCTGATACTCAGAAAATTCGTACGAGGGGCATTCAATAAATAATGCCACTCTTTTTATCTCGGATATTCGAGGTTGAAAAACTGCAGAATTCGTTGTGGCGCTTCAGCCTCTGTAGTTTCATGAATTTCCGATAGGTGGCGGCGCTATACGTAGCCTTCAAAATGGCATCTGTAACGGGGCTGGGTTGCAAGCAGATAGCTTTCACTGAGTTTCTTTGTGCGCAGCATCGCAGAAATTCACAGGCGCTCGCAGAATGTCTACGGATACCTGGCAGTGAACAAAAGCATGGCGAGTCGTTGGGCGAGGCGTCTGTCATCATCGCAACAAGGTGGCGCAACGCTCTCCGATATCCGGCCTGCCGGTCGGCCCCACACAGCTGTGACTCCTGCAATGTTTGAATGTGCGGAAACTCTCAATCGAGTTGATCAGCGGATCACAATTAAACACCTCGCTGCTCAACTGGACATCTCTGTTGGTAGTGCTGACACACTCGTTCACCAGTTGGGGTACTCGAAGGTGTCTGATCACTGGATTCCTCGTCGCCTAACAGAAGACCACAGAGAGCAACCTTCCGATTCCCATCTGTTTGGCCCAATGAATGTTGCACTCCGCGGGAAGCAATACGTGGATGATGGGGTTATTGATGCAGCAACACGTTGGCTTCGATGTCGACCAGTAGAGTGGTACCACGCGGGCATACGGGCCCTCCCAGTAAGCGGTGTAAAGCCGTTGCCTTGAACGAAGAGTAACGTAAGTTGAACAACAGAAGATTGTAGCCCAAAGAGTAGCGAATAGTATGGTGCATTGGTATCCTGAATAAAACCAGCCTGATTTCGAAAACAAGTGTTGCATTACTTACTGAACGTCTCTAGTATTTTGTTCTCCTAGTCTTCTAGGTTACTGGTAATATCCCATTCCCACTCCTACACCAAAACCGAGGGACCTCCAGGACGGTAGACCTGTTCAGGGAAGCGGTGAGACGAGGAAGTGTCTGAGTAGCGACGGACACAGTATAACACGAGCGTACGAATATAACACAGTGACGTAAGGTGGGGGCGTAAATTTTACAGTCAGGCTGTGCTCCTGTGCTGACGCCAGCTGCTGGCATCGCACGTGCCGCCTGCCGCGGCAGATGCCGTCGGCCGAGACAGCCGCTCCGTGGCGGGCGGCACATATTTCTGCAGCACGCTGTTTGTCCAGCGAACCACGGCCATAAACACATGAAGGCTGTCTCGGGAAGAGCGCGCAATATTCTGGGAGCTTATGCGCAGCGCTTGCAAATTATTTGAGGATTTGATAAGACTATATTTTCAACAACGTTGACCGTACTTACGAGGTATGTGAGACTGAGACTGATTTTTTTTATTTATCAAAGTTTTTATTTTTTTCAAACAACATCATTTCCCCCTTCGAAGCAGTTCCCTTCGGCCGCTACAGAGCCTACTACGGCGGAGTTCAAAATGGTTCAAATGGCTCTGAGCACTATGGGACTTAACTTCTGAGGTCATCAGTCCCCTAGAAAGTAGAACTACTTAAACCTAACTAACCTAAGGACATCACACGCATCCATGTCCGAGGCAGGATTCGAACCCGCAATCGTAGCGGTCGCTTGGTTCCAGACTGTAGCGCCTAGAACCGCTCGGTCACTCCGGCCGGCCCGGCGGAGTTGTTCCCAGTCTTGGCAGCAGCGCTGAAAGGCTTCACTTGGTAAGGCCTGTAACATATCAGTCAGATTCTTTTGAATGTTCTCCAGAGCCCAAAATGACGTCCTTTTAAGATATTTTTCAGTTTAGTGAAAAGAAAAAACTAGCATGGACTCAGATATGGTGAAATTAAAACAGCAAGAATGCCTTCTGAGGTCAAAAATTCCTTGATGGAAATGACCATCTGACATGACCGTCGTCACGATGTCAGCAATGTCCGGTCTCATTCGATTCACCCGTTTCCTCAGCCTTTCAAGGGCATCTTTGTAAAACACTTGGTTGACAGTTTGTCCTGGAGAGAACAATCCCATAAGAGCACGCATATGTTCGACGTTTTCGCCGGTTTTTGCAGCTGAAGGTATTCCCGAGCGAGGTTCATTTTCAAGGCGTTCTCGGCCTTCCAAAAGTGAATTGTGCCAGCGAAAAGCTTGTGCTCTTCATAAAGAATGTTCCTCATAGGCCTGTTTCAGATTTTCAAAGGTCACAGTGACGGATTCCCCAAGTTTAATACAAAACTTGATGATATAATGTTTTCTAAATTCGTCTATTCCATTTTTGCAATACACAAAAAAAACACAACTTCACTGATGGCGCTCTCAGAAATCACGTCATGGCAGTACGGAGCTAAAACTCGGACTGAGCATCTGGAAGGGATGGACACACCGGTCTATTACAAGTGGAACAACACAGCGTTACCAGATCGCTTGCAATGTTCTCTGCCTCATTACTTTGCTCACACAGATCGTATATGATTTTATTTTCGTCTCGCACATGGAGTTTAGAGGATTTCAAAACAATACTAGACGAACTATATGAGAACTGTAAGTGTAATATGACACAGATCAATAGGTAGCTCCATTCTCGCCGAGTTCTTTCGAGCATGTCTGGTGTCGACATTCTTGATAAATACTGGCAAGTAGTGGGACGTGTATTTCATCCTTAACGGAACGACGGTGTGAAATAGAGCGAACAGAGTGGGTGTGTGTATTCCTATGTGGTTAAAACATTCAAAATTTGAGAGATTATCGAGATCCGCGAGGAAAACATTGTGCCATGAGGACAGTGTGCAAACTCAACTGTGGTGGGATAATGCAAAAACATGTAATACAACTCCATGCCAGCACGAGACCGTTATTGCATCTGCATAGGTCTCTGTGGCTGGAAGTCTTCGATGCGGTGGTTCTGACTTCACGTTTGGCACACTGTTCCGAGTCGCAGCGAAGCAGGATGTCAAGGTGAACGTATTATGATGATATTGTGCGTGCCCGGATCATTGGCACATTTAAGAGTAACCACCGTCAGGGACGGCAGTTAAATGCCATTGAAGCCTCAGTTCATGGATGTGGAGAACATTGCAGGGCGGAGGAAGGAGTCAACAATAGGGTCGAATACATGCTACAACCCTTTTTGCCTTAAGCGCCTCTGACGTCCGACCCCTATTGAAGACTGTGCCGTAGTGTTTGTTTCACACATCTGCGTCAGGTTTTGGATCGTCCACTTCGGAAGGCTGCACTGCATGCTCGATGACCCACCACATTCATTCCTCCTATAAGAAGGCATAGCGTGGATCGACAAATGTGGTTTTGCCGATCTAAGGCAAAGGTGAGAAAAGCTGGGTCACGTTGCCCTGATTCGACACCGCCCTGGGGCCAAGACACAGCTCTGACAATATAATATAGTGTGTGCTACATGAAACTTGCGCGGGAAGTGTTTGATGCACCTTCAGATAGGCAACCTAGCTTATTTCTCCCCTACAGCTGAGTCAGCGTTAAGTCGATCCCTGACTACTGCAGTGGGCTGGGCGCGGCAGGTTCACGTTTCTATGGCAACCCCTCAGTGTTGTCAGAGTTCTAGGGACGGCTACTGTTACCGCCTGCAGGCTTCGTAACTGAGCGTTGCGAGCTGTGAAGGGTCTTCTTAGACCTTCTCGATTGTAGGTGCATATTATATAAGTTGGGCTGCCTATCTGAAGGCGCATGAAATATTTTCAGCTCCAGCTTTATGTGGTACACGCTGCATAAAGGAGTTGAAACAGCGGCTACTATCATATGACGAGCAATTACACAATCACCAGTGTTTCGTAGGTGACTGTGCAGCTGCGGCTTACAGTGATAGCCCTACGCCTTCTCCGATTAGCATATGGACCTGGGGTCCATCTGAGGGGATAATGTCCGATGGCATACGGCTGACCTTCTGAACAAGTACCTGCAAGTTGAGGACATTGCACGTCTGTAGTCGCTAGCTCTCTTCACAGACTTAGGGCATGAGAACCACGGGAATATAGCCCTAACTGCGCTGCCGTGGAACACTGCTAACACAATCGACGGAGGGCGTTCGTGCAGACATTGTGAAGCCGATATTTCCATACTAGAATACCTACGTCTACATACATACACCGCGAGCCATCAAACGATACAGTGCGGAGTGTACCTTGTACAACGACTAGTTATTCCCTTTCTTGTTCTACTCACAAATGGCGCGAAGGAAAAACGATTGTCTATACGCTTCTGTAAGAGCCGCAATTTCTCTTGTCTTCACGGTCCTTATGCGGGATGCACATTGGTGGCAGCAGAATCGTACTACAGCCAGCTTCAAATGCCTATCCTCTAAACTTTCTCAATAGTGTTACGCCGAAGAACGCCTCCTTCCCCTCTAGTGATTCACATTTGAGGTCACGGAGCGTTTCCGTAACACTCGCGTGTTGATCGAATCGACCGGTAACAAATCTAGCAGTGCGCCTCTCAATTGCTTCGACGTCTTCCTTTAATCCGATCCAGTGGTGATCTCAAACTCCTGGGCAGTAGTCGAGAATGAGCCACACACGTGTTCCATACCCAGTCTACTTTATAATTGAACCAAACTTTCCTAGAATTCTACCAAGAAAACTAAGTCGATCATTCGCCTTCCCTACAACCGACCTTATGAGCTCATTTTGTTTTATGTCGCACTGCAACGCTACGCCTAGACATTCAATCGCCTATGTCAAGCAGCACACCGCTAATATTGTATCCGAACATTACAAGATTGTTTCTCTTGCTCATTTTAATTAAGTTAAATTTTTCCACATTTTGATGACGCTGTCATTCACAACACCAAATAGAAAATCTCTTCATCGAGCATCCTCCTATAGTGACCCAACGACGAAAACTTATCCGTACACTACAGCGTCGTTAGGAACAGTTGCAGATTGCTGTTCATCCTATCTATCAGATCGTTTATGTGTACAGAGGTCAAGAGCGGTCCTAAAACTGTTTCCTGCTGGGACTTTGTATTTTAATTACGTTATATCTTATACGTACTGCAGACACTTAGGAATGGAATTACGTAGTAGTGAACAATGTAAGAGCAAAGAGTGGTTTAAGCCTAACAATTACAGCCAGGGTGGCAAATTGATATTGTTCAAGAAATCCATGAAAGCGCTACCCGTTGTCCTACAGAGCCCGTAACGAAAGAAAAAGCAGTACCTCTAAATTTAAACAGTGAAAAGGTGGCTTCCTTTGACGAAACACAAAACTGTATTCACGGCTGAATGCTTCGGATAGGTCCTTAATAGAAGAAAACTGCACTAACATTGTCCACCTCAGATTTACGCTTATTCATTCAAGCAAAAAGTGGACAAACAGAGAAAGCTGCCACATTATTTTAGTGACATTAGTAACTCAGCGAGCGAGGAACCCGAAGTTTTGTGGAAAATCTTTTAATCGGGATTCCGGCTTGCGCCATCCTGCAGGAGTCGCAGACAAGCCTATGCAGCATGTCGCAAGCGCCGACGGGATGCCTGTTGGCTGCTGCGCTGAAGGGCCCCCCGCGGCAAAACGAGCCGTCCCTTAAGCCTCCGAGTCGAGGACGCCTCGCCCCATCAACCCCTGGCGATGGCCTTCAGTCTGCCGCGGCACCAAAGCACGCGGAAAACTCGAAACGCCCGTCCCTCGCTACGGATCATGTCAATAGCCGCGCCACAGTACGGGAAACACCGGCGGTACCGAAGGTGACGCAGCATTTCCTGGGCAGATCGCTTCGGCAAAAGTCGTTGGAAGCTAGAGATCATCATCCCATCGATATCGACGACTCCGCAGGCAAAGCATTCGTTAAGTTAACCAAGGGTGGAGAAAGAAACGACCCATCCCTGCATCGGCCTGAATCTGTTTAGGGAAAACACAGAAAAGACGTATGACATAGCCAGACGAAGATGGGATGTATTTGCCGGCCGGAGTGGCCGTGCGGTTCTAGGCGCTACAGTCTGGAACCGAGCGACCGCTACGGTCGCAGGTTCGAATCCTGCCTCGGGTATGGATGTGTGTGATGTCCTTAGGTTAGTTAGGTTTAATTAGTTCTAAGTTGTAGGCGACTGATGACCTCAGGAGTTAAGTCGCATAGTGCTCAGAGGCATTTGAACCATTTTTTTTTTTTTTGGGATGTGTTTCGCAGTGCGAATTGTAATGACACACTTCCCCCGGCTTTGAAATAACAAGATTCCGTTTAGTTACGTGATATTCATTATCTTTAGTTTCGTTGGTGTATTCTTTCTTTTATGCAATCGATTAGGGAGCTTATATCAGCCGAAAAATGGTTCAAACGACTCTAAGCACTATGGGACCTAACATCTGAGGTCATCAGTCCCCTAGACTTAGAACTACTTAAACCTAGCTAACCTAAGGACATCACACACATCCATTCCCGAGGCAGGATTCGAACCTGCGACCGCAGCAGCAGCGCGGATCCGGACTGAAGCACCTAGAACCGCTTGGCCACAGCGGCCGGCTATGTCAGCCGAGAAGTATGCCGCCAAATTCACATTTAAATGTCACGTTAAGGGGAAGAAGCAGACAGTGGAATACATGTTTTCCATTGGCACTGTGTACAGGCGTAATTAAATTATGAGCGCCACCATTGCCAAAACGAATGCTAAAATACAATTATATCGTTAAATTTAAATCATTGGTATTACAAGAGCGAAAGAGATTAAATAAAAGCAGCCAACTAATCTACAGCTCCCTCCATGTCTAAATTGGTATGTATTTGTATTAGCGAGAGGGAGGGAAAGTAATATGAATGAATCTAGTTAAAATATATCGTTTCAGAGACTTGTGGGAATTGGCTTCCGCGCTGTTGAATAATCTGATCAGCATTTTAATTTCGTGAATGATTCGAAATATATTGGGTACGGTGCGAGTGAAAGCCACAGTTTGGATGAAATTTCTTGTGCCTGAACCTGTGTCATGTGTTCAATGGATACTAGAGTAGGCAAAATGTTCTTAAGTATCAATACACAGTTTTTTCTGTAAATCCTCTGAGTGATTTCGATTCTAACGACGTGGCGGGTATAAATCGTCAATTATACAGTACATAACAATGAATTTCGTGTATTAGAAACAAGCAGTTGGGTTTCAATTAGGAAACTTTTATTACTTACATTTGTTCTACGTGAGATCTTTCACTGTTGACCTACACACAAGTTTTGTCAACAAAATTATTTAATTCTTACACAAAGCGATGAGACACTAACGGAACTCAAACTTTGCCAAGAAAATCTTTTTGTCCTTATAAGGAGCAGCATTGTACTGACGGTATATCTTTAACAGGATAGCGCGTGACAAGCTCAGTAATTCCTACACAACCTCGGAAATAGAGTGTCCCAAGCTTCCAGAAAATAAGATTCAGCCGCCATGAAAGGTACTAAAATCACATGTCATTCCATTCTTCCCATAATTCTAACGCCGACGACAAGTAGAAGGCCCAATGACATTGCACTCATCGGACATGCCGAATTATCAAACTTTTCTCTCTCTCTCTCTCTCTCTTCCCCCCCCCCCCCCCCACCTCCCTCAACAAAGCAGCTATGTCTGTTTCAGCTGATCAAAAGAGTACATCTGGACGGGCATTTTAGTAGACTCAGTAAGTTCGATGTGTTTGTACGGACATTTGAATGCTGAACCATGTGTGCTTGCAGTTGATTGCTGCAACAAACCCTCAGATTCAGAGTAAAACAATAGCAGGTTTAGTATTTGACAACCTGTAACATATGTGCCAGTCCTGTGCACATGTGTGCCAGTCCTGTGGCTATCGTGTACGTTGGAGCCGGTTTCCCGCGTTTAGGGAACGAAGGCTTTCTCCAGCCTGGAGACGATGCGTTGGTCTGTCCCTAATCGCACTAAATAAGTTGTGGTGTAGGTACACGAAGAGGGTTCAGAGCGAGCGATTCTTCCTAGCATGGTAACTGGAGGTGGTGTTCAATGAATGGAGCAGACTCGGCGAGGTTCAAGTGAAGATAACAAAATCCATTTATTTCTCCGGAAATTTGAGGGCCGATGGCGGTCCTCTCGTTTGAAGTCGAGTTGAAGGTCTAACTCAGAGGCTGTTATCGTCACGGATGCGAATTTCTCCGACTTCCACTATCGGGTGGAAAATTGTAGAGACTCCCTTAATAGGTCAGCAGCTTTCTACACAAAGTAAGCGGCTACTTGGTTAGAAGAGTACATGTGGCGTGCACATGGGTCTCTTTTTCTTTACGTTAGATTAATCCTCCCAAGAAGCAGAGGTGAAATGCCTGCCAATACTGATCAGCTACATTAGACCCAGAGGAGAACTTTCGGACTTGCAGATTGTAAAAGTAAAATGTTATGTGTCATTAGTAAATTGCAACTGAATCCACGGCAAGGTCCCAGAATTATTCACTTTTATCAAACATAAATATATCCACATAGAATTAGGAGCAGGGAGTTGGCTGAAAGCGTTAATAAACAGAAGCGAAGTACAAAATTCACATTGGAATATATACGGCAAAGAAAGCTAGGAGCCACTGTTGCCGACATATTTGTTGCAGTGAAGAACTCTACAGAATTCTAGTGGGGTTATTATAGATTATGAATGTCAAATAGTCTGTGCAAAGGTAAGCAGCAAAGGTGGGCCAAACATGGTAACGGGATGCTTTTATAGACCACCTCGGTCAGTAGCTGCAGCGGCAGAACACTTCAGGGACACGTGCAGAATACGAGGAGCAAGTTTCCTGATCAATAGTATTCGGACATTCCTACGAAATGCAGAATTTCCCATTAGATGTCTCGAGAGGAGGACTCGTCATTATGAAAGGAGGCGGGGGGGATTGTGTCAGTAGAGAAGCTGTAACAGCGAAACGGGTCGGTGGGCAGAGCTTAGTGACTTCTCACGTTGACCAGTCATTGGATGTCATCTGACTAACGAATCCATAACAGACATATTATCCCTTCTAAAGGTGGCGAAGTCGAATGTTGGTGATGTGACTGGGAATTGGAAATGCGAAGGAACAACCACAACTAAACCAAGACCAGGCAGATCTCACGTACTGACTGACAGATACTGTCGAGCACTGCAGAGAATGTAAAAAATCGCATGAAATCAGCTGATGTAGACCCTCATGAGTTTCAAGGTGCGGCTAACAGTCCAGCTAGCACAATGACTGTAGGTAAGGAGTTAAAAAGAACGGGGTACAATGGTAGAGGAGCTTCTCACACGCCACATATTTCTGTAGTAATGATAGGCAACGCTTGAAATGATGTAAAGAGCGACGCCACAGAGCAGTGGGAACGACTAATATCCGTTAGTTTGACGTTGGTGTGACCCACAGTGACTGATTGGCCCGACCGCCTCACATAATTACCTGTACACTGATCAGCCATATTATGACCACCTACCCACTAACCAGTATGTTCACCTTTGGAACGGATAACAGCGACGACGCGTCGTGACATGGAAACAATGAGACCTTGGTAGGTCGCTGGAGGCAGTTGGCACCACAACTGCACACACAAGTCTCCTAATTCCCGTAAATTCCGGGGAGGGGAGTATGAGCTCTGACGTCATATTCAATCACATCCCAAATGTGTTCGAGCGAGTTCTGATCTGGCGTGTTGGGGGGACAGCACGTCAACTGAAACTCGTCACTGTGTTCCTCGAACCGCTCCATCACATTCCTGGCCTTGTGACATGACGCATTAGCTTGTAGCAAAATGCCACTGCCGTCGGAAAGCCTGATCGTCACGAAGGAGCGTACTTGGTCTGCAATCAGTGTACCACACTCCTTGTCCATCATATGGTGCGCACGAGCGCCACTGGAACCATGGATGCCCACGTGAATGTTCCCCAGATGATAATGGAGCCACTGCCAACCAGTCTTCCGTCCCACAGTACAGGTCTCAATGAGCTGTTCCACTGGAAGACGACGAATTCGCGCCCTCCCATCGGCATGATGAGAAAGGTATCGGGATTCATCAGACCATACGACACCCTGCCATTGCCCCAACGTCCAGCGCCGATGATCACGTGCCCATTTCAGTGGTAGTTGCCGACGTCGTGGTGTTAACTTTGGCACATGCATGGCTCGTCGGCTGCGGACGCCCATCGTTATGAGTGTATCGTGCAGTCTGTGTTGAGGCACACTTGTACTCTGCCCAGAATTAAAGTCTGATGTTAGTTCCGCCGCACTTCACCGCCTGTTATGTTTTCAAAAAATGGTTCAAATGGCTATAAGCACTATGGGACTTAACATCTGAGGTCATCAGTCCCCTAGACTTAGAACTACTTAAACGTAACTAGCCTAAGAACATCACACACATCCATGCCCGAGGCGGGATTCGAACCTGCGACCGTACCAGCAACGCGGTTTCGGACTGAAGCGCCTAGAGCCGCTCGGTCACAGCGGCCGGCCTGTCCTGTTTTACCAGTCCGCCCAGCCTAGACGTCCAACATCTGCAATGGGGGATGGCCGCCGATCCCCACGACGTCTGGACGTGATTTCACCTTGTTTCACCACGTGTTGAAGACACTGACCATAGCTCTCCTCAAACACCAGACAAGTCGCGCAGTTTCCGAAATGCTCGTGCCGAGCCATCGGGCCTTCAGAATCTGCCCTCGGTCAAGCACAGATAGATCGCATGCCTTACCCCTTCAACGCCACACACTGTCAGCACGCTCACTGATAATCATGCACTGTGCAGTTGTCTGACTAGCACTCATTCCCCGCTGCTATGACCTAGACGAGTTTATATCAATAGAAGGACGGTGATCATAATGTTCTGGCTGATTAGTGTGCCTTATAAAGTACGTTCCGATCAAGGTTGTGAGGAATGAAAAAGACCAACCGTGGTTCAGTAGCCGTGTTAGGAAGGGGCTGAAAAAGCAAAGAGAGCCACATCCCCGATTCAAGCGAAGTCAAACCCCGGAAGTCAAACCCCGGTAGACAAACAGAGGCTGAATGAACGCAAAATGATCGTTAGGAGAGCGATACGCGAAGAATTCAGTGAATTTCAAAGTAAAACTTTTCCAAATAATCTAGCGTCAGGTTTGGTGCCGACTTGTGATAGGAGCTGCGATCTGGCGTCGATTACACCCTGTCCGAGGAACTACGATGAGGATTCGCGAACCTCATACAAGAGCTCATTGATATTCGCTCAGCTCACCGTAACCTTGCTCTGTGTTTAAGACTTAAAGGTCTGCTATGGGCTATGAGAGCGAGTGTGTGCTCTGTTTTCCCACTCTAAGAGTTTGATGTCATTTTGAATGACACTGATTTGACTGTGAGTTTCTGTGTAAAATGCAGTTGTGTACAGAGTGCCATTCGTTGGGGTCGTCTTGTGGGACTCGCGCGACGTAATTTATGCTGTACCTAATTGCAAAAATGTTCAAATGTGTGTGGATTCCTAAGGAACCAAACTGCTGAGGTCATCGGTCTCTAGACTTACCACTACTTAAACTTACTTACGCTAAGAACAACACGCACACCCATGCCTGAGCGAGGACTCGAACCTCCGGCGGGACTGGCAGCGCAATCTGTGCCATACCGCCTCAAACCGCGCGGCCACTCCGCGCGGCACTTAATTGCATTTCCACGTCTGTTATAGTATTCTGTGTGATTTGGCCATCTCCTGAAACTACCTTGTACAGTGTACTGAACATCTGGCAGGTGTGGCCGTGCTAGCTGACTAAAAGTTTGCGTGCCATGTATGCGTACCGCTGGGTAATTGGATGAAAAGCTCATATGCTTTTACGTGAGGTTGTTCCGTATTATTGTCTGTTTTTCCTTGGTTATTTACGGCCATGTTCTTGAAGAAATGTAGACTTTTACTTTTTTATGGACTCCATTGACTAATTACGGACTTTCTTGTTGAAGAGAGTGTAAAAGGTTTATATTTAATGGTATGTAATGATATATATAAAAATGGGCCGGCCAGTGTGGCCGAGCGGTTCTAGGCGCTTTAGTCTGGAACCGCGCGACCGCTACGGTCGCAGGTTCGAATCCTGCCTCGGGCATGGATGTGTGTGATGTCCTTCGGTTAGTTAGGTTTAAGTAGTTCTAAGTTCTAGGGGACTGATGACCCCAGATGTTGAGTCCCATAGTGCTCAGAGCCATTTGAACCATTTGAACAATAATGATATTTACTGGTATGTAATAGTCACTGTCCTTCCATGTGTTATCACGACCGTATGCTCTGGAAGTAAATGACTGATATAGCCTTTATTTTGTCCCACCCGTTACTGTTTAAATGATACACCGGTTTTAATTCCCTCAAATTGTTATGTGTCGGGCTTCGGCTGGTCAGAGCCGTTTTACGTAAGAAGTTTAATTTGCTCAGCTGTTGGCCAGTAACGGCGGCTTGATTAATACTATCTTATATTTAGTTCTTAATATTTAATCTTCTTCTTCTACTGGTCAGTTACGGCTGTCCATGCTTAATGAAAATTTAAATATTCATATACTAACTGCCAGTTACTCAAGGGTGTTCTTTCAGCACGTTACGCTTTGTTTGATTTGCTTAGCTATTGGTCAGTAACATCCTCTTGCTTAGTACTGTTATATTTCCTATTAAATATTTAAATCAACTGTTTTACTGGCCAGTCACGGCTATTCTTGCTTAATGAAGATTTGCATAGTCATAGACTGATATCGCCATTTAGTCAGTGCTATTCCGTCAGTAAAATTACGCCTTGCATTCTGTTAAAATTATTGGCCTCTTTAACATTTTGGATCACGGTCATTTTCTGAAGAAATCGGCGTTATTAACGGTTCCGGCCTTAGCTCTCATTAGATTGAGTGAAATTTTGGTATTCTGCAACAAACTAAATTTGCTCAACTGGTTTTGAGTAGGCCGCGCCTACCTTTGCCTGTTAATGAGTACTTAAAATTTACCTTGTTCATTTTACTGTTGGTCAGCTATGGACGTTTAGGATAAATAAAAAATTTAACGAAAATGATTTGGAATGCCTATTTGGAGATGTAATTGAGACTGCTCTCTCCAATTAGTGGACTTAAAGCCTTTTTAAGAAAAGACTAATTGTTCTGAATTTTCCTGAAACAAGAAATTTAATGGAAGTACAGATTTAATTGAAACTCTTTGTACTTCCTAACACATGAGGTTTAATTGTAACTGTTTTCTGGGATTAATAGTTTTTTTTTGTTTTACTTTTAGGCAGGAAAGGTTTTTAATTACGCGTGTCTTTTACTGTATTACTCAAGTAATAATGTGTGTACTGTTTGCTTTGAAGTAAAATAAATTTTGAGAACAACTCAATGGCTTAACACTCAGGGACTACTGTGTCCAATCAGAGCAGCTCTAAGGTTAAGTGACACCCATTTCCTCCCCCTCCTCGGTGCGCGCGTTGATGTGATTATATTACAGGAAAAAAACCACTGGAAACAGTAACTACGGTATAATACTTAGAATAACCGTCCGAAGCGGCCTAAAGCGAAGTGACCACATAAAACAAACCAGTAGGGAAAGCAAATACAAGTTTGAGACTCCTTGAGAGAATCTTAAGAAAATGTAATTCATCCGCGAAAGAAGTGGCTTTCAAAACACTCGTTCGACCGATCCGTGAACGCAGTTCTTCAGTCTGGGGCACTTACCAAGTAGGATTAATAGAAGAGGTTAGAAGATCTAAGGAAGAGCGCGCGTTTCGTCACGGGAGCGTTTGGTCTGCGGGAGAGAGCTGCGGAGATGCTCAACAAACTGCAGTGGCAGACGAGTGAGACGTTTTGTACCACGGAGAGCTGTACAGTTGAAACTAACGGAGCTTACGCGGCAAGAGGAGCCAGACAACATATTACTTCTTCCCACACATGTCGCGAAATTATCACAACGAGAAACTTAGACAAATTAGATGGCGTACGGAGCTTGGGCGAAAATCATTTTTCCCATGTGCCTTCCGTAAATGGAAGAAGAATAACGGAGGTAAAGTTGGTAATAAAAGTTATCCTGCGCCATACGACGTAAGGTGACTTGCGGAGTATAGATGTAGATATAATAATAATAATGGCGTGTGACGAGGGCCTCCCGTCGGGCAGACCGCTCGCCTGATGCAAGTCTTTCGATTTGACGCCACTTCGGCCGACTTGCGCGTCGATGGGGATTAAATGATGATGAGTAGGACAACACAACACCCAGTCCCTGAGCGGAGAAAATCTCCGACCCAGCCGGGAATCGAACCCGGGCCGTTAGGAATGAAAGTCTGTCGCGCTGACCACTCAGCTACCGGAGCCGGACATAGATATAGATGAGTGTAGTGTTTTGCGTGACTTCTTGCATATTGACTTTAAATTATATTTCTGACTTGTTCGCGGTGTCCGTTTCCCGGTCCAGTGGTCGGATCTCGGAATCTTTCTGAAGGTAATTCGATTGCCACAAGGCTTTAATTATGGACTTCGAAGTAGTGAGAAGTTCAACGGTGTATCGGGGCTCAAAACCTTAATTATACCGCTTTTATAGTGTAGCAGTGAATAAGATGAATCCAGGTCACCAATAAGCGTTTCCGAGTAATCTGCGGAGCAACATGTCCCGTAATTGATCTTCTTAAGAGTGTGTGGATTCTGGCTGCGACCGCTATTGCGGCGTTATTTTTTTTTTTTTTATTTATTTAATCTGATCTGATTAGGGTCTAATCAGACCCTCTCTTACATGGACCAGGATTCCACACGTACAGTACCTTTTCACGACATCGTTGCCTAAGAAATAAAACTTCAATATAAGTAGTACTAAATGTATCTATAATGACGATATGAGTAATTACTACGGGTGTTTTAGCCATGTTATTCAGACAAGAGTGTTCAGGTCGAAAAGAGATAAGAGGGACAGCGTATGTATTAAGACAGTAGAGAAGGCAGAGTATGAAAATCTCTGCACTTAGCCAGGAAAGATGTGCGTAAGACGAAATATGATCAAGGAGTCGAACATCACATATATATCGAACACAGGCTTTCTAGGCACCGTGAGCTTTACTGAGAACGATCTTGTAGGATGAGATCGTTGTTACCAATAATTGGAATTATAAATTGAAGAGCTACATAAATTGGCTTCAGTCCAAATGTTGTGCAACGGTAGATAATTAAAATTTGACACCGAAACACGAAATAACGTTTCTTTTTTTTTCGTATACTGCTGGAAAATTATACTGGAATCATACGAGAATAGAATCCTGAACTTTCGTAATTGTGGTCTGAAATCCACGTAACCGTCGTCATACCAACAATAATAGTAACAACAATGAGAAATATTTATCTCAAAACGTTTTCGTGCTGCAGTGCAGTGACACATTCAGGACGAGCAGTGGAGAAGCTAAAAGGAAACCCAGCAGCGACACGCAGGACGCACTTTGGTGGGGCAGATGGGTCCGGGAGATTGGCTTGGCCCGAGTGCCAGCCACGTTGTAAGCCTGTCGGCAGCGGCATGACTTATGGTCGGTCGCCCGCTGCTCTGTGACGCTGGACACAGCGTCAGCCACGAGAGAATACTGAACACCGAGCCACGCCTGCCGGTTTACGGCCTCTCTGCGCGACATCAGTGTCACAGCCGAACACGGCTGCATACACAACTGTACGTAATCTGCTCATCAGTATTTGGTGCCCTCGAAAAGTCCACAAGTAGCTTCACGTGACAGCATCCAGCACCCACAGTGAGCACACCTAAACTAGTAAGGCGATGTAACTGTAACGCAGTTGCTTTATAAAACCATACGACTAACGCGGAAGACTTTTGAACGACAGTACTTCATTGTTCAAAGCTCCCTGACTTTCGGGCATACAAAACTATTGACACACTAGAAAGTGGATAATGTTTACCGGCCGGCCGTTGTGGCCCAGCGGTTCTAGGCGCTTCAGTCTGGAACCGCGCGACCGCTACGGTAGCAGGTTCATCTACATCTACATATACATCTACATTTATACTCCGCAAGCCACCCAATGATGTGTGCCACTGTCATTACCTCCCTTTGCTGTTCCAGTCGCGTATGATTCGCGGGAAGAACGACTGCCGGAAAGCCTCCGTGCGTGCTCGAATCTCTCTCATTTTACATTCGTGATCTCCTCGGGAGGTATAGGCAGGGGGAAGCAATATATTCGATACCTCATCCAGAAACGCACCCTCTCGAAACCTGGACAGCAAGCTACACCGCGATGCAGAGCGCCTCTCTTGCAGTCTGCCACTTGAGTTTGCTAAACGTCTCCGTAACGCTATCACGCTTACCAAATAATCCTGTGACGAAACGCGCCACTCTTCTTTGGATCTTCTCTATCGCCTCTGTCAACCCGACCTGGTACGGATCCCACACTGATGAGCAATACTCAAGTATAGGTCGAACGAGTGTTTTGTAAGCCACCTCCTTTGTTGATGGACTACATTTCACCCGCCTTACCAACAATTAATTTTATATGATCATTCCACTTCAAATCGTTCCGCACGCATACTCCCAAATATTTTACAGGAGTAACTGCTACCAGTGTTTGTTCCGCTCTCATATAATCATACAATAAAGGATCCTTCTTTCTATGTATTCGCAATACATTACATTTGTCTATGTTAAGAGTCAGTTGCCACTCCCTGCACCAAGTGCCTATCCGGTGCAGATCTTCCTGCATTTCGCTGCAATTTTCTAATGCTGCAACTTCTCTGTATACTACAGCATCATCCGCGAAAAGCCGCATGGAACTTCCGACACTATCTGCTAGGTCATTTATATATATCGTGAAAAGCAGTGGTCCCATAACACTCCCCTGTGGCACGCCAGAGGTTACTTTTAATGTCTGTAGACGTCTCTCCATTGAGAACAATATGCTGTGTTCTGTTTGCTAAAAACTCTTCAATCCAACCACACAGCTGGTCTGATATTCCGTAGGCTCTTACTTTGTTTATCAGGCGACAGTGCGGAAATGTATCGAACGCCTTTCGGAAGTCAAGGAAAATGGCATCTGCCTGGGAACCTGTATCTAATATTTTCTGGGTCTCACGAACAAATAAAGCGAGTTGGGACTCACACGATCGCTGTTTCCGGAATCCATGTTGATTCCTACAGAGCAGATTCTGGGTTTCCAGAAATGACATGATACGTGGACAAAAAACATGTTCTAAAATTCTACAGCAGATCGATGTCAGAGATATAGGTCTATAGTTTTGCGTATCTGCTTGACGACCCTTCTTGAAGACTGGGACTACCTGTGCTCTTTACCAATTATTTGGAACCATCCGTTCCTCTAGAGACTTGCGGTACACGGCTGTTAGAAGGGGGGCAAGTTCTTTCGCGTACTCTGTGTAGAATCGAACTGGTATCCCGTCAGGTCCAGTGGACTTTCCTCTGTTCAGTAATTTCAGTTGCTTTTATATTCCTTGGACACTTATTTCGACGTCAGCCATTTTTTCGTTTGTGCGAGGATTTAGAGAAGGAACTGCAGTGCGGTCTTCCTCTGTGAAACAGCTTTGGAAAAAGGTGTTTAGTATTTCAGCTTTACGCTTGTCATCCTCTGTTTCAAAGCCATCATCATCCCAGAGTGTCTGGATATGCTCTTTCGAGCCACTTACTGATTTAATCTAACACCAGAACTTCCTAGGATTTTCTGTCAAGTCGGTACATAGAATTTTACTTTCGAATTCACTGAACGCTTCACGCATAGCCCTCCTTACGCTAACTTTGACATCGTTTAGCTTCTGTTTGTCTGAGAGCTTTTGGCTGCGTTTAAACTTGCAGTGAAGCTCTCTTTGCTTTCGCAGTAGTTTCCTAACTTTGTTGTTGAACCACGGTGGGTTTTTCCCGTCCCTCACAGTTTTACTCAGCACGTACCTGTCTAAAACGCATTTTACGATTGCCTTGAACTTTTTCCATAAACACTCAACATTGTCGGTGTCGTTTTGATCTGTCTGGTAGTCTGAAATCTGCCTTCTATTACTCTTGCTAAACAGATAAACCTTCCTCCCTTTTTTTATATTCCTATTTACTTCCATGTTCAGGGATGCTGCAACGGCCTTATGATCACTGATTCCCTGTTCTGCGCTTACAGAGTCGAAAAGTTCACGTCTGTTTGTTATCAATAGGTCCAAGATGTTATCTCCACGAGTCTGTTTTCTGTTTACTTCCTCGAGGTAATTTTCGGATAGTGCACTCAGTATAATGTCACTCGATGCTCTGTCCCTACCACCCGTCCTAAACATCTCAGTGTCCCAGTCTATATCTGGTAATTTGAAATCTCCACCTAAGACTATAACATGCTGGGGAAATTAATGTGAAATGTATTCCAGATTTTCTCTCAGTTGTTCTGCCACTAATGCTGCTGAGTCGGGAGGTCGGTAAAAGGGGCCAATTATTAACCTAGCTTGGTTGTTGAGTGTAACCTCACCCATAATAATTCACAGGAACTATCCACTTCTACTTCACTACAGGATAAACTACTACTAACAGCGACAAACATGCCACCACCGGTTGCATGCAATCTATCCTTTCTAAACACCGTCTGTGCATTTGTAAAAATTTCGGCAGAATTTATCTCTGGCTTCAGCCAGCTTTCCGTACCTATAACGATTTCAGCTTCGGTGCTATCTATCAGCGCTTGAAGTTCCGGTACTTTACCAATGCAGCTTCGACAGTTTACAATTACAATATCGATTGCTGCTTGGTCCCCGCATGTCCTG
Organism: Schistocerca americana; assembly: GCF_021461395.2. Classification (NCBI taxonomy): domain Eukaryota; kingdom Metazoa; phylum Arthropoda; class Insecta; order Orthoptera; family Acrididae; genus Schistocerca; species Schistocerca americana. The sequence continues at coordinate 469,241,570 of NC_060122.1, read as the reverse complement.
ACTTGCCCCGCACCCTTTGAGCCTGGTGCCCTTTCTGTACTTGTCCGAGGCCATCTAACCTAAAAAACCGCTCAGTCCACGCCACACAACCCCTGCTACCTGTGTAGCCGCCTGCTGTGTGTAGTGGACTCTTGACCTATCCAGCGGAACCCGAAACCCCACCACCCTATGGCGCAAGTCGAGGAATCTGCAGCCCACACGGTCGCAGAACTGTCTCAGCCTCTGATTTAGACCCTCCACTCGGCTCTGTACTAAAGGTCCGCAGTCAGTCCTGTCGACGATGCTGCAGATGGTGAGCTCTGCTTTCATCCCGCTAGCGAGACTGGCAGTCTTCACCAAATCAGATAGCCGCCGGAAGCCAGAGAGGATTTCCTCCGATCCATAGCGACACACATCATTGGTGCCGACATGAGCGACGAATCTTGTCTCGGGCATGGATGTGTGTGTTGTCCTTAGGTTAGTTAGGTTTAAGTAGTTCTAAGTACTAGGGGACTGATGACCTCAGATGTTAAGTCCCATAGTGCTCAGAGCCATTTGAACCATTTTTTAAAATAATGTTTACACACTTACTTTCCTTCCTGTCTTTACTGGGATAATGTAGAGAAAGGACACTATAAACCTCTTATCTATTGATTTCTTTTTGTCTAACGAGAACTTGTGGTACAGATGGTGGTAATTACAGTGCTAGTGATCGTTACAGCCGGCAGCTGTGGCCGAGCGGTTCTAGGCGCTTCAGCCCGGAATCGCGCTGGTGCTACGGTCGCAGGTTCGAATCCTGCCTCGGACATGGCTGTGTATGATGTCCTGTTAGATTTAAGTAGTTCTAAGTCTAGGGGACTGATGACCTCAGATGTTAAGTCGCATAATGCTTAGAGCCACTTGAACCATTTTTGAAAAAAAAACTTACCCTAACCCTTACGTTAGTTTCACCACCGCCATACTTTACCAGACACACACCATATTGGAAGTAATATGCCCTTGCCTTTCTTCGACTTCTGAACTGACTCAATCGGTCAATTAGTGGGAAGACCTATAATTTATGTATGAACGACAGAAAAATTCTGTGATTGGGGATCAAACTCCAGACCTCTGTATTTGTAGTCTGACGCTGACGTAGTGAAACACTGAGTGCCGCAATACGTGTTAAATACTACAGTAACAGAAAACCAACAAAATTTATGTCTAAAAGATAAGTTGTACATGAGTGATATTGACAACAGCTTGAGCAACCTACGGAAATACACACACCAAAAAAAGTTTTTCATGACCTCGGTTCCGAGAATTCCAGAACCTGTACAGAAAATTGGCATAGAGATCAACATAAACATCATTTCCGCCCTTTTTATTGCTCATGAAAACCACACATTGCATGTTGTACCACGATACAGCGAGACCTTCAGAGGTGGTGGTCCAGAGTGCTGCACACACTGGTACCTCTAATACCCAGTAGCACGTCCTCTTGTATTGATGTATGCCCGTATTCGTCGTGGCATACTATCCACAAGTTCGTTAAGACACTGTTGGTCGAAATTGTCCCACTCCTAACGGCAAATCGGCGTTGATCGCTCACAGTGATTGGTGGGTCACAACATCTTTAAACAACATTTTTCAGTCTATCTCAGGCATGTTCGATAGGGTTCATGTCTGGAGAACATGCTGGCCATTCTAGTCGAGCGATGTCGTTATCCTGAAGGAAGTCATTCACAAGATATGCACGATGGGGGCGCGAATTGTCGTCCATGAAGACGAATGCCTCGCCAATACGCTGCCGATAAGGTTGCAATATCGGTCGGAGAATGGCATTCACGTATCGTACAGCTATTACGGCGCCTTCCATGACCACCAGCTGCGTACGTCGGCGCCACATAACGCCATCCCAAAACATCAGGGAACCTCCACTTTGCTGCACTCGCTGGACAGTGTGTCTAAGGCGTTCAGCCTGACCAGGTTGTCTCCAAACGCGTCTCCGACGATTGTCTGGTTGAAGGCATGTGCGACACTCATCGGTGAAGAGAACGTGATGCCAATCCTCAGCGGTCCATTCGGCATGTTGTTGGGTCCATCTGTACCGCGCTGTATGGTGTCGTGGTTGCAAAAATGGACCTCGCCATGGACGTCGGGAGTGAAGTTGCGCATCATGCAGCCTGTTGCGCACAGTTTGAGTCGTAACACGACGTCCTGGGACTGCACGAAAAGCATTATTCAACATGGTGGCGTTGCTGTCAGGGTTCCTTCGATCCATAATTCGTAGGTAGCGCTCATCCATTGCAGTAGTAGCCCTTGGGCGGCCTGAGCGAGGAATGTCATCGACAGTTCCTGTCTCTCTGTATCTCCTCCATGTCCGAACTACATCGCTTTGGTTCACTTCGAGACGCCTGGACACTTCCCTTGTTGAGAGCCCTTCCTGGCACAAAGTAACAATGCGGACGAGATCGAACCGCGGTATTGACCATCTAGGCATGGTCGAACTACAGACAACACGAGCCGTGTACCTCCTTCCTGGTGGAATGACTGAAACTGATCAGCTGTCGGACCCCCTCCGTCTAATAGGCACTGCTCGAGCATGGTTGTTTACATCTTTGGACGGGTTTAGTGACATCTGTGAACAGTCTGAGATATAATATCCCAGTCAACGTCTATCTTCAGGAGTTCTGGGAACCGTAGTGATGCAAAACGTTTTTTTGGTGTGTGTACATAAGGAGATACATTACGCGTCCATCCGTCAGTAGAGGTTCAGATGCAATTCGTATATTCTGACATTAAAAGAACGATCGTCAGTATTACGTGCGAATTACTTCCCACCGATTGATTTAACCAATTGGAAATAAAGTATTGCGCTGATTGGACTTGAAACGTACAACAGCATTCCGAATATCGCAGTGGCTAACGACAAACTGAATCTGGATATTAGTGGTGAAAAAGAAATTGTGGAAATAGAGCCTGGGGCGTACGACATTGACGATTTATCCGAAGATTTGAAACGGTCTGGAAAAGGAATTGCGCTACGTGCAACCACCAATACACTTAAATTACAATAGACATGCTGATTAAGGTTTGGGAAGAACTCGTCTATTGATTCCATATGTGACGAATGGTGCTCACATTGAACAGTTATAAGAAAAACTGTTTTTGTTGCTCTTTTATTTGGTGTATTATTTATAATTAAAAGTTAAATGTAATAAATGCTATAAAGCCTTAAAGACCGTAAGTTCATTTAGAAACACCCTGTATAATATGGTTGTGAATTTAACTGAATATACTGGAGTGCCCTTCAGATAATAACATTTTTAAGGACGTATAAAACTAAACTCCTCCCGAACAGGCCAAGAAGGACCATTGGTACCGACCGGCCGCCGTGTCATCCTCTCATTGGCGGCACTGGATACAGATATGAATGGGCATGAGGTCAGCACACCGCTCTCCCGGCCGTATGTCTGTTTACGAGACCGGAGCCGCTACTTCTCAATCAAGTAGCTCCTCAGTTTGCCTCACGAGGGCTGAGTGCACCGCTCTTGCAAACAGCGCTCGGCAGACCGGATGGTCACCCATCCTAGTGCTAGCCCAGCCCGACCGCGCTTAACTTCGGTGATCTGACGGGAACCGGTGTTACTACCGCGGCAAGGCCGTTGGCTTTTACGATGTATAGATTCTTGTAATTTCTTTTGCACACTTGTATCCTATTAGAAAATATCCTTGAACGAAAGAGACACTAGCTGCAGGTATATTGTTTTGTTTTCTTCAGTCCGAAGATTGGTTTGATGCAGCCATCTACTCTATCCCGTGCAAGTCTCCCAATCTCCGCTTAACTACTGCAGCATGTAAGCATCTGAACCGACTTACTGTAGTCAAGTTTTGGTCTCCTTCTACAATTTCTATCCTCAATACGTTCCTCCATTACCAAACTGGCTATTCCCTGATGCCTCAGGATGTGCCCAGCCAATTGATCCGTTCTTTTGTCAAGTTATGCGCTACAATTCTTTTTTCTTCAGTTCCATTCAATACTTCATCAGTTATCCAACCTATCTATGTAATCTTCAGCTTCTTCCGTATCTACCTAACCTAACATAAGAAACATAGAAACTGAAAACAACTTTGATGTGACCCATAACGGATATGAGGTGGTGGCTGTAACAGTGTTAATATGTCGACCCAGACACTGTAAAAAAATCACTAAATTTACGAGTTACGAAGGTGAAGCTTTCATCATCAGAACTGCTGTACAAGTACTTCTAAAACAGACGAGTATGAAACATAATCAAGAACAATGAAAATAAAATAATGTGGCTATTTCCCTTACAGCTATGTCTTCTTAGGACATACAGCCAGGTCATCGTGCACTGACATACGTTTTACATGCCTTCTTAAAATTAAAATTAGCCGTAGTTTTTAACCTTTTCGCGTAAGATTCCATTACTTAAAAATAAAAGGCAGAGTACTGCAATAGTGGTTTAAAAGGGGCAGAGGGACGTAGATTCTGCACCAGCAGTAGTCAATCTGAGTCTACCTCGCTCTAGTGAGCGTTCCAGCTATCATGGTGAGCGGTATGCGGTTAAAGATATTTTCATTAGGTTTTCATAAAACTTTGACAAAGTATTTGGTAAACGATTATTATTATATGCTTAAATTTGCCGCATCTCTGCTTTATAAATTTTATAACACGAAGTTACTTTCTTACTCTGAGTCACCATAACTTTGAGACTGGTGAGTGGTTAGAAAATTTTGCTAGTAACAGAGATACAAAAATAGGTGGTAAGTGAAAAAGGTTGACTACCCCTATACTGTATGTGTTGTACACGTGTATCGAGAGTAGATTACTTAAAAAAAAACTTTCCATGGTGCATTAAAGCTGAAGGCAGGCAATGAAAACAGTTTGAAAATAATGTCCACAGAGAGTGCAAATAACTAATATGAAGAATGGCGACCCTTATTTACACGAGTGCATTGAAATAATGCTATACAATAATGTAATACACTAATGCAGTATTTGAAGATAACATATAGTGTCCTCTGCACATTGAGCAGCCACATTTTAGTACGTTATCGCTTGGGGGACATTGTCAAATACGTAGCGTTTAGCGGCGATAAGAGAAGGAAACATTACTGTCTTCTTAACTAGGTGGTCTACTACCCATTCATTACGTCCTGGGTACGTAAGTATTGATTAGACTCTTTCTGTAAGAGAACCAAATTGTGATGGGTCGAAGCAGATGAGAACCACAGTTTCTTCATTTATTACGTTGTTCCGAATTTCAAGAATTGCTTAGATTTCTAGCGACGATTCTGCCACACAGTAGCACTCTATTACAGTGTCTTATTTGTAAGAAATATGATGTTTTAAATGTAATGGACTATTGTAAAACCGGAAATGGTTCTTGGAAGAGCACTCGAAACGTTTCTTTCGCTGTTGTTACGGACTAGCTACTCTGGTGGATATTAGAAGATACAAGCATTCGGTTTGAAGAATTATACATTAGTATCAAAACTAACGCCAGTATGAAACTTTGAGATCGTTTCCCGATATTCGTATACTCCTTTTATAACTATTTCACAATTGACGGCAATGTTTATCACCATGGTCTGTTTCATGGAGTAGAACCTCTTGACTGTCCCGATTAATCACTCCAACTCTATCTACAAAAGTCTAGCACGTCTTTCACAGGTTGCATAACGAATAGCTAATTTTGATAGTCGATTGTACCTATTTTTGATACATATTACCCCATCCTTTCTGGTACTCATCAATTTTTTGTCTTATCGAATAAATGCCTAACTCTAATGTGGATAGCATTTATGTCAGGGTATCACGCCCGCGCATGCAACATTTTCGTTATTCCAGAACGTTCATCGCAGTCGTTCTATGCGGCTGACTCATGAATCCTTTGAGCTCCAGTGGCTTCTCCCACAACCCACCGTTTTATTCATTTTATTTTGAAGTATCAGTGCCTTTAGCTGATTTAGGGCTTGAAACATCTTTGGTCACATACTAAAGTCACTGGTACTTCAAAACAAAATGAATAAAACTGTGGGTTGTGGGAGAAACCCCTGGGGCACAAATGATTAACAGCTCTGCTCGTGCAGGTTGCAACTCGTGGACTGGAACGAATTCGTTTCTTCCGCACCGGTTAACAGGAGCAGACTGCAGCGTGCAGAGTCATTCCATTGCGCAAGCATTAGTACCTTTGCAGCGTGAAACGAACCACGTATTTCGCTAGTTTCAGTCTACCCCACGCCCTACGTAGAACCTATTAATTAATAGCTTTTTGGAACCTATTACCTGACTGGAACTAGAATGTTGTAATCTATTACTTGTAATTAATACTCTCTAAGAAAAGAAAAATGGACGTACCACAAAGGAATTATCCGAATGGCACAGAAATCGAAAGGACATACATGTACAGACAAACAAACGATCTCATTTTCAGATAAATTGGGTAATTTATTCAAGAGAAAGAGCTTCACAAATTGAGCAAGTCAATAACGCGTTGGTCCACCTCTGGTTCTTATGCAACCAATTATTCGGCTTGATATTGATCGACAGAGTTGTTCAATGGCCTCCTGAGGGACATCGTACCAAATTCTGTCCAAATGGCGCGTCAGATCGTCAAAATTCCGAGATAATTGGAAGACCTTTCCCATAATGCTCCAAACTTTCTCAATTGGGGACCGATTCAGCGACCTTGCTGGCCTAGGTATGGTCTGGTAAGCACGAAGACAAGCAGTAGAACTCTCGCCATGTGCGGGCGGGCATTATCTTCCTGAAATGTAAGCTCAGGATAGGTCGCCATGAAGATCAACAAAACGAGGCATAGAACATCGTCGACATACCTCTGTGCTGCAAGGGTACCGCGGATGACAACAAAAGAGGTCTTGCTATGAAAAGAAATGGCACCCCGACCATCACTCTCGGCTGTCGGTCTGTATGGTGGGCGGCAGTGACGTTGGTATCCCACAGCTGCCCGGGACGTATCCAGACACGTCTTCGCTGGTCGTCGGGGGCTCAGTTCGAAACGAGATTCGTCACTGAAGACGATTCTACTGCAGTCAACGAGACTCCAGGCCGAAGACTTGTCTGGAGAGACCTGGACAGCTGTGGGATAGCAAACTGGCTGTTGCCCGGATCTCTCCCCAACTTAGAACTTTGGAGCATTATGGGCAAGCCCTCAAATTATCTCGGGGTTTTGACGATCTAACACTCCAGTTGGACATAATTTGGAACGATATCCCTCAAAGTCATCCAACAACTCTATCAATGATTGCTAAGCCGAATAACTGCTTGTGTAAGAAGCAGAGGTGGACCAACACTTTACCGACTTGCTAAATTTGTGACGCTCTCTCTCTTGAATAAATCATCGTTTTTTCTGAAATTGTCATCATTTGTTTGTCTGCACATGCACATCACATCCACCGATTTCCGTCCCATTCGGATAATTCTTTCGTGGTGCTTTTTTTCTTTTTCCTTTTCTTTAGTTTTGCCCATCCCCAGCCATTTGACAGCACGCCACTCAGCTTTCGTGCCATATACATAAACAAGGATATAAAAGAGAAAAACAAATATACACAAAACAGTTCTTGTGAACTATGGGGAATTGCCTCACGGGACATCCCTTTCAGGTTTAAGTTATGGTGACGTGGGAATACGAATAGCTTCCAGCTAATGAAAGCCTAGTCCACCAAAAGAGTATGACTTAAGGATATGTTAGAAAATTGAATTCATTTGGACGCCGAACGGTACAGCAGGTGTTGAGCCGCAATAAGTGAGACGTGGCTGAGAAACGCGACGAGTGCGCGGTTTCCGTTTAGCCACAGGGACGGCACCATGGGAGCCAGCAGTGGGCGCGCAGCCACTTGGGCGAAGGTCGGTGCTCGGGTCAAGTGGCGGCTTGCATTGAAAGCTATTATAACTTGGTGATAGAGGCCACTCCAAGGCTTACTACCGCACCGGCAGCCCCCGCGTCTCGCGTGCCGCCCTGATTCACGGCTTACTCGCAGGCTCCACGTAGGATAGGTTCTCAGGGACGCTCACAGATTACACTGTATACTACTGTCTACGTGTCGGTAGAATCTTCGCACGCTGTGAACAGCGAACATGGTTTGCGGCAACCAGTTTCCACGTTCAACAGTTATGGCTGACATCTGTTAATTTGTTTCACATTCGAATTGCGGCGCAAAGAATATTTATTCGTTAGCTTTCTAGCTAGTGCTGCACTACAAACCTATTATTTTTAGTGTATTTCTCGTTTTTTATCACAGTTTCCACATTTGGAGTTGTACTAAGTGTTTTTCGACGCAGGTGTTGTCGGCTTCTATTTTGTTCTTCTAAGTAGTACGTGTCATTTTTAACCGTCGGGCGATGATTTTCTATCTTACTTCTGCGGGAGTATTTAGACAGCTTTTATGTGACAGGGCGCTGTGCCCTGACGTTTCCATCAATGCGCAGTTAATCCATTATGCTGTTCATTTTTGGAACATCCTACGACCAGTTTAGAGACAGAAGTGATGATACTTTCTACAGGACCTGACCATCATTTTGCAGGACAATGCTCAAGCACGTACAGTGCAAGCTGTCACTGATTTGTTTGACTGATGGGGCTGCTAAGTGCTATACCACCTACTGCATTTCCCTGACTTAAGCTCTCGTGAGTTCAACTCTATTTCTAAACTGAAGGAAACACTTCACGGTATTCGCTTCAGAGCTGCTACAAATTCGTCGGGTAACAGACTGCGCCGCTAGAGTATCCTACGACTTCCACATCGCTGACAACGGGTTATAAACAATGCTGGTGACTGCTTTGAAGGCCAGTAATACTTTGAAACACGTATCTATTTTGCAGGAGCTGTAGATAAATAGTTACCACTATTAAAGTTCCAACCCTCGTAGATGTGGATTCATTTAGTAAGAAAGTCTTTTTAAAAACTGGTACAAACACAGGACAATCCATTCGCAAAATATAATCCGCTATAGAGTGAAATAATTAGAAGTGTACAGCTGAATCATACTCGCCGACAAAAGCACCAACAGTAATGTTATCATGTCGTATACAAGAGGCGAAGACTTTTAAAATCAGCTGATCATTTAATTATTTTATTCATTTCATACTAGTTACCAAAGCCACGAATATTAACTGAATTAAATCATTTTCAGCTTCAGGATAGTTATTTTATTCGTGCTGTTAGTATGGTCAGTTTCAACCATTAGGTCGCTTTGAGTTATACTTTCAAACAAAGCAATTCATACGGGATGAAACGGAAAACTGTGTGACATGCAGTCAAACATGTTGCATCGGAACTCTGAAGCTATTACAGCGACAAGGCAGAAACGATACCGACTTGTTTAAAATTACTGAAATTTTAACAGTAAAAAGAAAAGAACTGTAATGAAAATTCAACAGTTTTCCCATTGCTATGCAAAAAGGGTGTGAGTCACGGAAACTCGCTACCTGTTGCTGAATATTATCCTATGAAACATTTTATAGCTTGCATCGTGGAACATATTATTTGCTTGATAGGTACGATCGATTCAACAGCAGAGGTAAACGTTTAAGAGCCAAAGGCCCGCCGGTCAGTTACTAGGCTAACGGTCTTCATTCTAATATGAGGGGTAAGATATGGGACTATGTGAGATCATATTGTTGCACGTTATGGTCCTATACGCTGATACACAATGAACAGATGAAAGGCACTAAATTGTGAAGCATAAAAATACGATGGGGTTACCCTATACAATGTAATCTTAGTATATGAAGACTACAGGCTCCAATGGCGTAACATTTTACGCATGTTAGTTGCGCTGAGGTTGTACCGCTTGAAATACTTCTCATTGAATACCGTTGGGACTGGTGATCCAGTCACCACCGAAGAATATCTCAATGTTCGATACACTTGTAATTTCAATAATTTACCACGAATAAGCGAAGACACGAAGAATGAAAAAGGCACCAGAACTCACCCGAAATTTGTAATGGAATCTAAAGATTTAGGGAGACAAAAACCTAAAATGTAAATAAGTGTTGACCTATATCTTTCCGAGGTTTTGCACGTGACGAAAAAGATAGTGAATATCTTCGAAAGCTCGACTTTTAATTGGAACACGACGTGGCTTGCACATAGGAAAATGTTAGATGTAGAAGCCACTGCGGAAAACTCCGAGGCCATACAACGAATACGCTCAATATTAATGCGTCAAGGAACAAATGCGTATATGTTATGTTCATATTCACGGCGCTTTTCCTCATGAAAACTTAGCAGCGACTCATGTTAATTGAATGGCAAACAGAATTTCGCGATGAAATTAACCATCTATTAGTTTCTTACTATTCGCGTACTTTCCAAAGTGCGTGATATACACAATGAGTTTGCCTTCCATCAGCAGAACTCGAACGAACATCAAATTTTTCGTAACTCTTCTGCTGTCAACTGAGTTTATAAACAATAAAAGTATAGTCGTTGTTCAGTTGCTAGTAGAACAAGCGACAGCATTTGAAAAAGAAAGGGTACTCATTACATGGTGACAAAGAAAAACTCACACAGTGTCGAAGAATCAAATTAATGCTACACGCTTGCTTAAAGCAATTTTCCGTTGTGGTACTACGGTCGTTAACATGTGAAACCTTGCTGTCCTGCTTCACTCTCCAACAATAATGCTGTTGGTGTAATTGTCTACTAACTTAGCTTATCTAAATCCTAGCTGCCTCAGCCCGACTATCAGGGTAGTATGTGAACTTCAATTTTCACACACACGTGTTAAACAAGCTCTATAATCATTGCTCATGGATTCAGAGCCTGAGAACGGACGCAATTATGGGTAACACGTTAGTTCGCCTCATTGGTGATGCAGGCAAAAGTTCTTCTCTTGGAAGACCACTCTTTCAATGAATACCAGTAAGTAGATACGGAACATAATCGTATTTAAGAAGAGACTTACCTATTCTCCGAACAGTACTCAGTGTCGCTTACCTGCAACAGAAACAATAGACGTCTTTAATAATTTGTAACAGCCAAAATTTATAGTCGTTTGACATAATGTCGGCAGTTGTGTGATGAATGTCTTCAAGTAGAAATATTTCAGTGCATTTTATTATGGTGCCAGACTGCACTGCCGCCTACGTGAAATCATAAGAAACAAAAATTAACAGTAAGTTCGTAATAGAAAGTCTGTTCCTCCAACTCAAATGCTCTTGCAACTTCGATTTACGCAATTTTGGAAACACATTTGGAAGCTTTAAATTAGAACAGGCCAAAGCATAAAAACTACAAATTAAACATAACGAGAAAGGTATATACAGTAAATATTTTGCACTCTACGAACTCAAAGCGTAAGTAACTCGTAAACAAAATCATATGGTTCAAATGGCTCAAAGCACTATGGGACTTAACATGAGTCATCAGTCCCTAGACTTAGAACTACTTAAACCTAATTAACCTAAGGACATCACACACAGCCATGCCTGAGGCAGGATTCGAACCTGAGACTGTAGCAGCAGCGCGGTTCCGGATTGAAGCGCCTAGAACCGCTCGGTCACGGCGGCCGGCTAATTCGTAAACAGGAATGTAAAGTATAGTTCTGTATACGTCAAGAATTTTAGAAAAACAAGGAAAGAAAGCGTAACATTAAGGTGCCGAGTGCCTTGATGGTGCCAAGTTACGGTTTGCATAAGTACACATGAAACGCGGATAACAAAGAAACACGACAGCACCAATCAATATTGGTGCCTCAAGACATCAAAAATAAATGGATAACTAAGAATCTAACGAATTCTTGCTCCGGCATAGATTTCCTTAAAGGGATGCCTGGGTCGACTTTTGAAGCTAATTTATGTGCAGTGTTTCTCCTTTCCTCAGAATAAGATTTTCATGTAACAAAGACACATTGGGTTTTTCGGCATATGTTCTTCGATACTTAGGTAGAATGATGGCACTCAGGTGTAATTTTTGTATCAAAACCACAAAGCCTTTTGTACTACCGTAGTATCGTGGTTTACACTTCCGTCTTCACGCCAGCTATTTGGGGATGTCAATATTTGTGCAGAATACATGACTGACCTTTTTTTTCACGTTAAGGATACCTATATTCTCCACAGGAATAAGTGAAGAGTTTGCACATTCTGGAACCGTGCATCAATTTATGCGGCTCACATGATATGAATGATTTAAGGCCTTGTTTTCTTTCCTCAAGTAAAAAAATTGCGTCAACAGAAAAAAATAACCTCTGGCCTGATCTCCTAGATAAGTTGCCAACAAGAAAGGATGACGACGTTCATTCATGTAATCCTTATTTTGTTCCATACAGTTATCACTACAATAATCGGTTAATTTTTGAAATTTTGCTGTATTTCACTCGACAGAAGACCAAACCGCTGCACCATTTTTCTCTTACTTTCTCATATAGGACACACATTTGTGACTGAAGATTATCACTCACGAAAATACTGGGAGAATAAGTGTCCGCCATAGAACATTTCACAAAACTAAAATTCAAGTCAGTTGCCATAATTGCACCGAACAGGGCCTGTGAAATGTCTGCGAAATGAGACCAATCTTATTCTACACGCTAAGCGTCGTTCTAAGTCCCTCTTACTGACTCTGTTGGAGGGAACTGGTCTAGAAACGACCTCTGCGTCGTATTGCTAGAGTGGTCTGCGCTGTCAGTGGTTGGTTACAGTGAAAAGTATAAGAAGGATGGAGACTACAGGAGTACTTGTTAAAGATTCCGAAGAGTGGGACTACGGACACGGCGGGTGCTGACAGTCCAATATTTATTTCCCCTTACTTGGAACAGTAATGCATAGCAGGTTACAGTCCCATAAAAGGAGCGAACGTTATACAGCGTTAGAGAAGGAGCATACGTCCATATTGGAAAAGAATGTGGAACGTAACTGTTTGGGTTCTTTTCAAATGAATCATTACAGCATTTGCCTTAAGCGATGTAGGAAAACAACGGAAAACCTAAATCAGGATCTCTGAACGGGGATCTGAGTCCAGGTCCTTCCTAATGCCTGTGTCTTAACCACTGAGTCGGCTATGATAGTGTACGATGTCTTAATGTACTACGAATATTCATTTACTCCGTGCATCATTCCTCCAGATGACTATCCGTGAACATCTCTGCCGATCAATCTTTTCTTTTTATTCAATTTTTTGTTTTTTTGCTTTTTTTCTCCCAAGGGCGTACAAACGGATCATGGCTTTCTCCTGAAGCTAACCTAGCCGATAGTCTCGTACTTTTCAGCCATTCCAAGTTGGTATGGAAAAGAGAGGAAGATCTGATGTCGATGACGTGGTCATTAGAGGCTGGGCACAAGCTCGTACTGGGTGTACGATGGGGAATGTAACTCTTTCCCAGTGAACCACCTGGTATTTTCCTTTAGTGGTTTAGGGAAACCACAAAAATTACATCTGGATGACTTGACGGGAATTTCAACCAACGTAATCTCGCGTGGGAGTCCTGTATCTTAGGACTGCTGGGCGTGAACACAACAATCCTTTACTAGACACGATCATGCTGGCCTTCCTCCGGCTAGAGATCAAGATAATACAGGTAGCTGCAGGGGGCAACCAAACCACACTCCTTAGGCATGTGGTTTTGAAAAGGAGTGGGCAGAGACTGCTCGACTTGGGGTGACTTCGTATTCGTTTATGATCTTCTTGAATGGGCCCTGTGCACCTTCTGACTGCCGCACAAACTTCAGTAGAGCGGCAGTGTATGCTCTGGCTCAAATTGCTGACACAGCCCCCGTCAGTATTACTTTTTTCTGGTGTCATATTACAGCTGTGCATGTCATATTGGTGGTCACTGGTGACGTGTGGCAAGATCGACATGTAGCAATATCGACACGTAGCAGATCGATATAAACCCGTCCAGAAGATAGCACAGTCATCTGGCTAGTCAGACATACGCACGGTGCCTGTAGTGTCAGTAAGCGTGCTGTCCGTGTGTAAAATGGGGGAAGGCGCGCCATCTATCTGAACTTGACCGATTGCAGATTCTGACGGACCGGAGGCTCGGCACGAGCGTTTCGGAAACTGCACAACTTGTCGGGTGTTCGAGGAGAGCTGTGGCGTCTTCAACATGTGGCAAAACCAAGGTGAAACTACGTCCAGACGTCGTCGGATTGGGTGGCCACCCCTAATTACAAATGGTGGTCGTCGCAAGCTAGGCAGACCGTTAAAGCATGACAGGCGGCGAACTGTGGCGGAGCCAAAATCGGACTTTAATGCTGGGCAGAATACAAGTGGTTCTGAACTCAGAGTGCACCGAACACTCCTAACGAGGGCCTCCTCTGCCGACGACCCATACATGTGCCAATGTTAATACCACGACATCGGCAACTAAGACTGAAATGGGCACTTGATCATCGGCATTGGACGTTGGCGCAGTGACGGCGGAGCTTTGCGTTGTCTGATAAATCACGATACCTTCTGCATCATGCCGATGGGAGGGCGAGAATCCGTCGTTTTCAGTGAAACAGCTTAATGTTATGGCTGATCATAGCCCTATCACACTTACTTAGGGTACCCCTGATATTACCCGCACGTACGTCAATTTTGTTCTGTTAAGTGCGACGTGTCCAACTATTTTTGCAAGGAAGTTGTAAAGCTAATCACTAATCTGATTCTGTCACAGCCTCCTCCTCTGAAATGAAAACTGCAGTCACCACACTAGTAACCTGCCAAAGATGAATATGATTTTAATAATAGTAGTACTGCTAATAAACTGTTTAATTAAATGAAATAATAAAATGTTTTAATACAATAATAATAATAGCCTGCTTCCATCTGTGCTTAGTACGTCGCGTTAACATGATTTCCAAGAAAGTGCAATTCAGACAAATGCAGCATTTGAAAAGATTTTGAAATTAGGGCATTGAATGTGTCGAGACTGATTTAAGTGCTATAATAGTAACAAACTCTCATGACTTTGCAGACAACCTTCTAGATAAGACAACCACAGCTATGAGTAGTCATCTTGGATAGTAATAAACCGTTTCAGCTCTATTTAGTTTCTTTCGTGGCACTAAAAGCCATATCTTCAAGTGAACATCTGCACAAAAATAAATCCAGAAGGAATAACAAACCTGAGATGTACACTGGTATGGTAAATTATTCTAATTTTTCAAACTTTTTAAAAAATATTAAAAACTTTTACATGAGAGTATCAGAATGTCAGTACTCACATAACTGAAACACTAGAGCGGAAAAGCTCGAAACCTTTTTACCCAACATTCGTCGTCCGTCTGAACAAAACAATGGTTTGTTTAGCACCCATCCACTACATTGGAATCCGGCTGTTTTATTCCATGGCATACCGCCTTTTAGCGATGTTTTGTTCTGATGGACAACGAATGTTGGGTAAAAAGGTTCCGAGCTTTTCCGCTCTAATGTTTCAGTTATGAGTACTAACATTTTGATATTCTCACGGAAAAGTTCTTAATACCTTCAAAAAAATTTAAAGTCTTAAAAAAAATTGACCATACCAGTGTACATCTTAGGTTTGTTATTCCTTCTGGATTTATTGCTTTACGGATGTTCACCTGAAGATGTGGCTTTCGGTGCCACGGAACCGGTAGTGATCCAATAATAAAGGCCTAAATGCAGCTGAAGCGGTTTCTTAATACCCAAGATGACATCTCAACACTTTGGCAATGCGATATTTTACAAAATATAAAATTGTGATGTCCTCTGAGCATTATCAGTATTTTCACTGAACAGCTAAGGTTGTGGCGACACCTTTGAAGACACTGGCTACGCAAGGGTGTAGATCAATGGAGTGTTGTTTCCTGCAGTCGTTTCTGCCAACGATCTGCCTACGTTCTTCTTAGCGAAGAGGGGTTCCTTTTCTGTCTTGCTTTACTCATCTTCCTGTGGTTTGCCGGTTATCCAGTGGACTCTTTTTCTGA
Organism: Schistocerca americana; assembly: GCF_021461395.2. Taxonomy (NCBI): domain Eukaryota; kingdom Metazoa; phylum Arthropoda; class Insecta; order Orthoptera; family Acrididae; genus Schistocerca; species Schistocerca americana. Next base: position 469,225,677 of record NC_060122.1, on the reverse strand, counting down.
TGGTATTTGTCTAGAGTAAAGCCTTGTACGGAAGTCATACGTGGACTTAAGGCTGTTCATACAAGAGAATAGCAGGTTCTGAAATAACGTGCTATAAAAGTATGCTTAACATTAGATGGGTAGATCAAGTAACTAGTGAACAAGTAGTGGATAGAATTGGGGAAAAAGAAATTTGTCGTGTAACTTGAGTAAATAAAGGTATCGGTTGAAAGGGCAAATTCTGAGACATTAAGGAATGACATATTATAAGAAAGAGGGAGGAGCGAAAACTTGTACAGGGAGAACAAAAGACGAATACAGAAAGCAGGTTGAAATGGCTGTAGGTTACAGCAGTTATTCGGAGATGAAGAGCCTTGTGTAGAATAGAGTAGCCTGGAGAGCTGCATCAGCACAACCAGTGGACTCACGGATAGTGTCAGATTTGATGTTGGCAGCAGATACGGTCATCCTGTGAATGTGCGCTGTTTCCTGGCTGATATGTTTTGTGCAGACACACCAAGCCCATGAAACTGTATGTACCTGTGTTAAACGTAGCTTTTAGCTTCTGAAATTCTTTGTCGTTTTCGAGACTATTACTTTTCGTGCTTCTTTACTCTCTGAAAGCTAGCTGGGCAATTCGAAAATTAGTGTACGTAAAAATGTTAATTTTTGCCAAGATGTTTTTTTTAGGGGGGGGGGGGGAGGGATATCGTGGCTCCCATGAACCCCTCCTCTGATGCGCGTACGACGGTGAAGAGGGAGAGAGCAAAGTAAACGACCGCGTGGTGGCGGGGGCGCCGGCGGCTTTCGCCCCTCTGGCGCCTGGCGCCAGTCCTGTGCTAGTCCCGCTGGCGTACCTCGGAGGCGCTGGCGCGGACCCGCCAGCCCCGCCCACCCTAAATGTCGGCCGCCTACGCGCCCTCGTCGCATCGCGTCATTTCAGATTAACAGCAGCGCTTCGCAGCCCTAACCGCTCTTGGCTTGAATGTCAGCCCTCTTCGCAGATTCGCAGCCTCATCCTCAACTTTTCTTTTTTTCACTTTTCTCTATGTATCACAGCCTACCTATTTTTACACCCTTTCATGTTTATTCAGTAGTCTACAATATGAGATACACGAACTTAGAGATGTAGGTGTGGCACGGGCAAATAGAGAATAGTAAGTCAATAAAATGCTCCAGCGACCATGTTTGACGAAAGCTAGTCATAAAGTCATACCTCGAAAAAATAAAGTCTCGCAATCAATTTATATGGTTCCGTACCAGAATTGGTAAAAATGGGACCTTTATAGGATCACTTTGTTGTCTGTCTGTCTGTTAGACTGTTAAGAACCCTTCTTCTCTGGAAGTGGTGGACTATCAAGTTCAAACTTATGTCACATACTAAGGTCTACGGCCCTTTGCGGTGTAAACCATTTAAGCTTATAAGTCACTGCAGTCTAAAGATACGGCCATTTATATCACTAACTCGCTCGTCAAAAACTATAGGATACTTCCCGTTGACCCAGAATCACGAAATTTGGCAGGAAGCAAGGTTTAGTACAAGTATGGGGAAAACAACCAAAAATTTTTAATTATGTCACACGAAGAAAAACATTTTTTGTCATTTTGTCACGTGACTGTCTGTCCGTATATTATTACCCCTTTTTCTCAGGCCGAGTAGATGTATCGAGTTGAAATTTGTCTCATACTAAGATCTGTGGTCCCTTTGGAGTGCAAAACATTTAAGCCTCTACAGCAACGCAGTCAAAACACACGGCTATTTATGTCACATATTTTCATATCTTGCCAGCACCGATATCAATAACAGGCAAAAGTCGTCGAAACTGTCGATTCATGGGACAGCTGAACCATCTATATACACAATTAAGTTTGTATTGAACCCTCGGTGCGCAAGTCCTACTCACACTTATCCGTGTTTCGCCTTTTGTTTCTTTTTCTCTTTTATTTGTCTGCAGGCTTGGTATACATCGAAATCCCCACGCCACAATACCGTAAATTACCACTGAAGACACCACAATAAAACTGCGGAGCTCATCAATAAAGGCAAGTATCATGCGGTAATTCTCCTTCTACATTTTAAGGTCAACAACGTCGTAACAGTTACTGATCTAGTGATTAGCACGTGCCTAGGAACCGGAAGGTGGCGGGATCGAATACCGGTCGAACCACGGATTTTTCATTCTGCTTATCAACCTAGCATGTACCTGCCAATGATATGGTAACTGTCAGAAACGACATGTGGTTTGGATTCTACGTTAAATTATAGGTCCACTTTGCCTGGATGGATACCTATGGTAGGTTAGGAACATGGAAGTCCTCAAACTGGAAGGTTCGGACCAGGTCACTGAGCCACAGGAAATTACTGTCTCTCGTGCTGAGATGGTAGAACTGTACGGCAAGAATCCACTATCATACGACATACTGGTTAGATGGCGCAAACGATTCCAATGTGGTCAAAAAGAAGCCCCAATGACAAAGAAAGTGGTGCTATTTCTCTCTGTGAAGAGCCGGGAATCGCAAGTGAAATGCGAGACCGCTGCGGTCCAAGACGGGCGTATCACAATCGAGGCGATATTGGAAAAAGGAAAATCAGTCATAGGTCGGTTTTCAACATCATGGACGACACGAGAAATGACGTCGCTTCCTGGGTTCCACGCTTGCTCACACCCATTCTAAATGCTCGCCGAACCGAGACAGCAGCGGGAAGGCTGCAGCCGCCTCAGGCCGATTCGTATGACTTCTGTAGCTGTCGAATCATCGCGGACGAGAGCTATGTCCACCATTAAGTCCCCGAGGTGAAGAAGCAAAGGAAGCAGTGGAAAAAACTGGATTCATCATCCCTGAATATGGCGTGGACAGATTCATTATAGTTCAAGATGCTGCTGAGTGTTTTTGGCAAACCGCCACAGGAACACACTATCGAAATCTCCTGACTCCTGCACAGGGCACAGCCACACATAACGCTTCTTTAGGCTACCACGGACTGCTTCATCCCCCGTAACGACGAGGCGATTTTCCAGTTGGAATGTTTCATAAATATCCTAAACGCGGACTTCTACAACCGAAGTCTCCACCAAGTCATGCATTCCCTGGAAACATGAGCCGCGCTGAAGGGAGAACTTATAGAGAAAGCCGAAATCATCACCAAATTTCATGGTCGCAGCTTCATTTTCTCGAGGAAACGATTAAAACATCATACGAGACATCCTGAGACATCAAGGAATAGTCAGTTTGGAAACACGAGGGACGTTTGGAGGTAGTAAAAATTGTAGGAGAGCAATGGTCCTACTGCACGTAAGCTGCAGTAGTTACGCAGAAACGAAGAGACTTGCACAGGTCAGGATACCATGGAGCGTCGCATCAAAACATCCTTCCGGCTGAGACCACAAGATAACAACGCTAAAAGCAGTTATGTCAGAAATTGAGTCCGCCTTGATGCAAAACACCTTGTTTGTCGTTTATTTCTTTATTATCCCAAACTAATTTCGGCGACAAATATCACCAGCATCAGTGGAGGTTTTTAATTTAAAACATGCAGAAAATGGCATGGTAGTACAAACACAGTAAAACATTATTACATTTTTACAATTCGTCTTTTGAAATATAGTTTTCTATTGATACTTTCATACTACCTTATTTATTGTATGTTATAGCACATATGAAGCAATTTTTAGCGCTGTTTGCAACATATTTTCTGTGCTCTTTTTTTCTGTTCTTTTTACTTAGCGAACATCATGTAATCAGCAACCATGTGAGCGGCTGTTAGTAAACAAATACTAAAAGATGAACTTCGTATGTCAGCAGTGTATACTTGGGGTTGTGGTAGTGTTGTGGAAACCAGTTATTTGGTGTGTACTGAGCTATTGCTTAGTTATTCGTGCACTCACGTTCGTTGGATGGTATCTGGCTGTTTTTATACACAGAAAAATAAAAAATTTTTGCACTTTGTTTCTGATACAGAATATTACGCCATCTATGCAAAATACGGACCAAATGGAAGAGTTCCAAGATAATATTAACGCTAAAAGCCTACATTCGCTTTAACTTTTTCATTCAGTTGAAAGGCAGAGGGGAAGATCAGGGTTTAGCAACTCGTGAACGACAAATTAGCTAGAAATCGATACTCACTTAAATGTTAATACTTTTGTATAAGAATTACTTCCTGGACTACACAAGCAAACGCTTTCGAAACGCTAAGATTAATACAACTTTTTTAATTCTGAGTATCAAACTTTTTTCTGTCCGCATTTTATCTGTGTCAGCGTTCGGTAATCACGGGAGATTACTCATCCTCAATTTCGCAATAATTCTGTTTATTTAGTTCTCTTCACCCAGTACCCTGCCTGTCACAACATCCCTAACGGAGGACACTTGTACTTAGTATACACGATCCAGGCCCGTTAATGCTGCACCTCCTACGTTCGATGACAACGTGCAGTGAACACTCGTATTCAGCATGTGGCAGCACTAGCAGCGGACAGTATATAAAGCGTGTCGGGGAGACGGGAAAAACCGTGCAGTCGTTGCCGAATGCGGATACGTCGCGATTTATCCGACGTCCAAAAGGGCACCATCATTGGCTTTCGGGCCAGGAGTAGAAACATATCCGAAACTGTTAAGTTTGTAAACTGTTCGCGTGCCACCGTGGTTAAAGTATACTGTGCGTGGCGAAATGGCGCTAATCCAAAACCGGCGCCAAGGCGACTGTCGACCACTACATGTCGAGGATGACAGGGGATGAACGACGACTGCAGAAATCTATACGGCCGAGTAGGCGCGCATTGTTGAGCAACTGACGACCGAAATGAATTAAGGGGTTACCAATAGTTTCTCCTCAACAACCGTGTAGCGAACGTTGCTGCATATGGGCCTAAGCAGCAGGTGCCTGGATCTTGCACCTTTGGTGACTGCTGTTCATTGGCGACGAAGGGTGGAGGTTGGACGCCAGTACGGCAACTGGACGGCCAGGGAGTGGCGACGGGTGGCCTGTCACATGAACCACGGCTCACGGTCCATCGGACAAACGGCCGTTGGCGTGTACGGCGTGAAACGTCTGAAGGGAACACCCTACAACTAAATGGTTCAAATGGCTCTGAGCACTATGGGACTTAACATCTGAGGTCATCAGTCCCCTAGAACTTAGAACTACTTAAATCTAACAGGACATCACACACAGCCATGTCCGAGGCGGGATTCGAACCTGCGACCGTAGCACCAGCGTGATTCCGGGCTGAAGCGCCTAGAACCGCTCGGCCACAGCTGCCGGCTGTAACGATCACTAGCACTACTTAAACCTAACTAACCTAAGCACATTGCAGACATCCATGCCCGAGGCAGGATTCGAACCTGCGATCGTAGCGGTCGCGCGGTTCCAGACTGAAGCGCCTTGAACCGGTCGGCAACCACGGCCTGCCCCTACAACTAGGAGGGGAGCGTTATAGTATGGGGAATGTTTCCATGGCATTCCTTGGGTAATCTCGTCGTTCTGAAAGGCACGTGGGATCAACGGAAGTATGCATCTATGCTTGGGGACCATGTCCATCTTTACATGCAGTTTGTTTTTCCTCGTCACAATGACATCTACCAGCAGGACAACGCAGCGTTTCACAAAGCTCGAAGTGTACATGCGTGATTCGAAGAGCACCAGGATGAGTTCACCGAACTGCCCTGGCCAACAGACGCCCCGGAGTCAAACCCGACCGGACTGTTCGCGTCATGGATCCTCAACTGAGAAACCTAGCGCAGCTGGCCACGATACTGGTGTGTGTGTGTGTGTGTGTGTGTGTGTGTGTGTGTGTGTGTGTTTCATGTAGGCACTGTTCTGTGTTTCTGAGGCAGAAGTGAGGAACGAACCTCGAATTCGCTTACACGTAAGCGGGGAATCACCTGACACGCTACTGTATCTGGCCAGTGCACCAGACCGAGTTCATTAACACGGCGCGCAGATTCGATCCGTGTCTGGCTCACTTCGTTTCGCAAGCTGGCGCGCCGCGAACAGCTCTCTTCAAGACATTATCGAGTGAAGATAACAGAAAGGTTGTACAGTGAGAAACCGCAAGAGCTCTAGAATGGAAGCGTTCGCATGTTTACAGCGGGCGCGTGTTTCTTATTTACGGCCCGTCGACGGCGATCAAGGCGTCGGCGTCGGCGTCGGCGCCGGCGGGACAGGCAAACAGAGGTGGACTTCCGCGGCCGGAGATCGCGGGCGGGCGCGCCTGAATGAGCGCTGTCCAAACGTTTACAGATCAAACGGCACGCTTTATTTCGCGCCGCGCCACGCTGTGCCGACAGCCTGGCGGGCAACACATGTGCCGGGCCGGACGCTGTCCCGCTGTACCGCCAGTCTTCAACCCTCGCCGTTACTCCAACACACGGCTGTACTTTGTTCATCGTATGTTCGATGCCAATGTAAACACCGGCCCGCTCTGCTACCTCAGCAATTAATTGAAAAAAAAAAATATAAATATAAATAAAAAGAAGGATCAAATGGCTCTGAGCACTATGGGACTTAACTTCTGAGGTCATCAGTCCCCTAGAACTTAGAACTACTTAAACCTAACTAACCTAAGAACATCACACACATCCATGCCCGAGGCAGCATTCGAACCTGCGAGCGTAGCGGTCGCGTGGTTCCAGACTGTAGCGCCTAGAACCACTCGGCCACCTCGGCCGGCAATTAATTGTCGAGCAGAGTGCAGCTACACCAGATGATGTAGCAAAAAAGGAAGTAAGATCATTACTGACGAAGCACAAGGTCGGATTGTGTCAAAGATGGGGAAGTGTTGTGTACATAGTTCCGTGTAGCCAGCGCGTACACAACTTTTCCACTAGAGCGCGCCCCGCTAAGCACAACAGCGCAGGCGCAGCGCTCGTCGTCTCCGCATTACGAGATGGCGCTGCCTTAGAGACGGACCAAATTCTGCTTCTGCCGATCCGCATGTTAATATGTAACGCAGCCAATGAGATTGCTGCTAACGTAGAACCTTTTCTCCTCGCGGATCACACTCGCGCAGTGATACCTGAATGCGCGAGGTATTATAACAAGTGTACAGACCTCAGATTAGTCAGTCCGAATTTGTCTGCATCAGTCTGTACCAGTCTACATTAGTCTGTACCAGTCTATAGTCAAGTTTCAGTCTGCGCCTAATAAGATTACCATATTCCTGTACATAGCCATGAAGATAAATGAATAGACACTTTGTCGAGTATCAGAGATATGTGAAAATAAGATTAACGTACCAAGACCATAGGAACTTCAGATTGTCAATTGTAAACAGCATCCAGAATCAAGTTACGAAATGTCTATGCTTTTTATTATTTTAATAAATGTGTGTGAAAATTAATCAAGTTCTGTTTAAAGTTGGTCACCGTCAATCTGCTATTCTAAGCGTGCAAGTGGCATTTCTATCATCTGACCTAACGGCAGAAGATAAATACGCCACAATAAGACCATGAGACATATTGCTGACATTTGCCTACTTCGTTACAGCGACTAGTCAAATAATCTGATGGTGTGTGTACGGAAGGTCTTACAGTACGCACACCACAGGAAGAAAATCGGGCGTGCCCTTTCAAAGGAAGCATTCCGGCATTTGCCTGGAGCGATTTAGAAAAATCATGGAAAACTTAAATCTGCATGGCCGGACGTGGGTTTGAACCGTCGTTCACCTGAATGCGAATTCATTGTGCTAATCACTTCGTCACCTCGCTCGCTAGATGATGTGATGATGTAGCGCCGCCGGAGGCTCTACTTACTTTCTTTACATTTAAGTCATCAGTCTTCTGACTGGTTTAATGCGGCCCGCCACGAATTCCTCTCCTGTCCCAACCTCTTCATCTCAGAATGACATTTGCAATCTACGTCCTCAATTATTTGTTGGATGTATTTCACTCTCTGCCTTCCTCTACAGTTTTAGCCCTCTACAGCTCCCTCTAGTACCATGGAAGTCATTCCTTGATGTCTTCACGGTTGAACTATCATCCTGTCTCTTCTCCTTGTCAGTGTTTTCCACATATTTCTCGCCTCTTCAACTCTGCACAGAACCTCCTCATTCCCTACCTTATTAGTCCACCTAATTTCCAACATTCGTCTGTAGCACCGCATCTTAAATTCTTCGATTATCTTCTGTTCTAGTTTTCCCACAGTTCATGTTTCACTACCATACAATGCTGTGCTCCAAACGTACATTCTCAGAAATTTCTTCCTTAAATTAAAGCCTATGTTTGATACTAATAGCCTTCTCTTCGCCAGGAATGCCCTTTTTGCCAGTGATAGTCTGCTTTTCACGTCCTCCTTTCTCTGTCCTTCATTGGTTATTTTGCTGCCTTGGTAATAGAATTCCTTAACTTTACCTACTTCGTGACCACTAATCCTGATGTTAAGTTTCTCACTGATCTCACTTCTGCTACTTCTCATTACTTTCGTCTTTCTTCGATTTACTCTCAGTCCATATTCTGTACTCATCAGACTGTCTATTCCATTCAGAAGATCATGTAATTCGTCTTCGACTGATGATAGCAATGTCATCAGCGAATCTTATCATTGATATCCTTTCACTTTGAATTTTAATTCCATTCCTGAATCCTTCTTTTAGTTCCATCATTGCTTCTTCGATATACACAGTGAACCGTAGGACCAAAAGGCTACATCCTTGTCTTACACCCTTTTTAATACGAGCACTTCGTTCTTGGTCGTCCACTCTCATTATTCCCTCTTGTCTGTTGTACATATTGTATATGACCCGTCTCTCCCTATAGCTTATCCCCACTTTTTTCAGAATTTCGAACATCTTGCACCATTATACATTGTCGAACGCTTTTTCCATGTCGTATGAACGTGCCTTGATTTTTCTTTAGACTTGCTTCCATTATTAACCGCAACGTCAGAATTGCCTCTCTCATGGTTTCTTCGCCTTTCCTAAAGCCAAACTGATCGTCATCTAGCGCATCCTCAATTTTCTTTTCCACTCTTCTGTATATTATTCTTGCCAGGAACTTGGATGCATGAGCTGTTAAGCTGATTGTGCGATAATTCTCGCACTTGTCAGCTCTTGCAGTCTTCGGAATTGTGTGGATGATATTTTTCCAAAGGTCAGATGGTATGTCACCAGACTCATACATTCTACACACCAACGTGAGTAGTCGTTATGTTGCCACTTCCCCCAACCATTTTAGAAATTTTGATGGACTGTTATCTATCCCTTCTGTCTTATTTGATCTTACGTCCTCCAAGGCTCTCTTAAATTCTGATTCTAATACTGGGACGCCTATGTCTTCTAAATCGACTCCTGTTTCTTCTTCTATCACAACAGACGAATCTTCCCCCTCGTAATGTACTCTTTCCACCTATCCGCTCTCTCCACTGAATTTAGCAATGGGGTTCCCGTTGTATTCTTAACGTTACCTCCCTTGGTTTTAATTTCACCGAAGATTCTTTTGACTTTCCTATAAGCTGAGTCAGTCCTTGCGATAATCATTTCTTTTTAGACTTCTTTACAACCATTTCGTTTTACCTTCCTAGCACTTCCTACTTATTTCATTCCTCAGCGATTTGTATTTCTGTATTCCTGGATTTCCCTGAAAATTTTTTACTTTCTCCTTTCATCGATCAACTGATTATTTCATCCGTTACCCATGGTTTCTTCGCAGTTACCTTTTTTGTACTTATATTTTTTGTTTCCAACTTCTGCGATTGCCCGTTTTAGAGTTGTCCATTGCTCTTCAAATGTGCTGCCCTTGAGCTATTCCTTATTGTTGTATATATAGCCTTAGAGGACTTAAGCCTATCTCGTCATTCCTTAGTACTTCTGTATTCTTCGCGTATTGATTCTTCATATCTAATCCCTTAAACTTCAGCCTACTCTTCATCACTACTACATTGTGACCTGCGCCTTACAATCCAGAGTGTGGTTTCGGAATCTCTGTCTGACCATGATGTAATTTAACTGAAATCTTCCCGTATCACCTGGACTTTTCCATGTATACCTCCTCCTCTTGCGATTCTTGAACAGAGTATTCGACATAAAGTTAAAAGAACAAAACGCACTTAAAATACACTCGATTCAAACACAGTATAAAAATCACACAGAGCGAGACACTTAAATTTAAAAAAAAAAAAAAAACCACTAAAACGACGGAGAACTCGTGAAGAATAAAAACCGCTGGTAGGGACCTGCCGAGGGACTGGAGGCCGGAGAGAGGGGAAAAAGAGGAGAGGAAGGTGTGGTGGTGGGGGGGGGGGGGCTAGGGCGGAGGCAGGAAGAGGAAAAATGGTGGCAGGAGGCGCAACCCAGTTTACCCCAACAACATGGTTTATACGAGGCGTGTTTTTGAAGTAAGTACCGTTTTGAAAATAAAAAATACGTGCTAAGATATCTCAATAATTTTATTTCTACATGAAAGCCTGTACCTTAATCTACTTTTCTACATAATTTCCGTCAATACTGAGGCACTTGTCATAACGTTGTACCAGTTTTTTGAATACCCTCCTCATAGAAGTCTGCCGCCTGACTTGTTAACCGCTGCATCAGCACTGTTTTGACTTCGTCATTGTCTTGAAGACGCTGACCGCCCAAGTGTTTCTTCAAGTGCAGGAACAGATGGTAGTCACTGGGCGCAAGATCGGGGCTGTACGGAGGATGATCTAGAGTTTCCCATCGAAAAGATGTGATGAGATCTTTGGTCTGAATCGCCACATGCGGACGGGCATTGTCTTGCAGCAAGACGACGCCCTTGCTCACCTTGCCACGCCTTTTTTTGTTTTGAATTGAACGGCGCAGATTGTGCAATGTCTTACACTAAGCTGCTGCATTGACTGTCTCATTAGAAGGCAGAAATTCCACAAGCAATAATCCTTCAAGACGATGACCAAGTCAAAACAGTGGTGATGCAGTGGTTAACAAGTCAGGCGGCAGACTTCTATGAGGAGGGTATTCAAAAACTGGCACAACGCTATGACAAGTGCCTCAATATTGACGGAAATTATGTAGAAAAGTAGGTAAAGGTACAGGCTTTCATGTAAAAATAAAATTATTGAGATATCTTAGCACGTCTTTTTTTAATTTCAAAACGGTAATTACTTAAAAAACACGCCTCGTATAAAACTATAGTTCCACCCTCGCGCTTTGCTTAAGACAAATAATACTTATATAATCGTCAGTTTTAATATGCAGAGATAGGCATAACAACAAAAATTTGTATTTTAACATAACAGGAAATTGCTTAGTTCTTAGGAAATAGAGGTCGAATATTAGAAGAAACAGATACAGTTGCTTCACTGACAAGTACCCATTCCTGCGTTGTGTATGCTTATTTTTGAGCGTCAGATGGCAGCATCGATCAGATAATACTAGCTCTCACAGTTAAAGACATATTGACGTGCATCGTTTTACCTGCTGCGCCAAATTTTTCCACTCTCCCCTACACACTGATACACCTCAGAGAGTTACCTGACTGATTTTCAGATTACACGACCTCCAAGGTACTCCCAATTGAGACCTTGTGGTAATTAACTCTGAGAAGCAGAATGATTGGGTTTTGACTCAGACGTGGATGCTCTCATTTGTTATCACCTCCTCAATAATAGTGCGTCTTTGGCAGGACTTCTCAGATTGTTATTTTTCCCTTAATGCTACTGGGAGAATATCTGACTTCACAGTAAGTCTCTAGCTTTTAACTTGAAGCTTCCTTATAAGGAATTTTGTACCTACCTATCATCGAGAATTGCGAGCAAGTGGTAAGAACAATGGAGCACGTAAAAATTCGTTCGGAGAAATCACTACGCAAAGGTGCAGCCCACTATCCCAACCAAGACCTGGTTTATGGATAGTAATTTGTAAAAACGAACCACCACCACAATTTCGACAAGGAATTTTCCGTCTCACTTGTATCATGCTGTTTTGTGACTGTGACAACGAGTCTGTTAGAGATCTAAACCATCTGTTGTTCCCCTGCAGCAAGTATGAAGTTATCAGGCAGATATTTTTGCAGCAATTAAATTAATTACATGTCCGTTGCTACAGAATATTATTTCGCTTCTCGATGAGAACAGCAAGAATAGCGAGCAGGTTGTAACAGTAACTGAATTCATATCGAAAAGCTATTTTATTATTTGAATTTGACTGCAAATAATTTACAGCTGTAACACCTTGTGGGATGATATTCGTACTGTTTTAATATGTGTTTCATTTGATCTGTGTTTTAACGTATGTGCCTCCTGAGCATTCGAGCTGGGTCACTGAAAGGCTTTTTTCCCGAAGACGTGAACCGAAAAATTGAATAACTCATTTTAAACACAAGAACAGTAACTGTACTGTGCAGCTGTCAATAACTACACCGGAAAAACAATGAAAGGGTCAGTTTTTTTTTAAACCACATATTCCGCCCAACGCTCCCGTGGAAGTGTCACACGTTGGGTAGGTTGTCTCGGAACCCCTTTCTCTCACCCACATCCATTCCTTCTACTAACGTCTCTCGATGGAGGCCACTGCTCACAAGGGAAACTCCCCATCGCACTCCCCTAAGATGTGGTGATAAGAGGGTCCGTCAAACACCAAAAACAGATCTAGCATGAAAACTAGAAGAAGGAGCACTGAACTCTGAAAAAGCAAAATAGAAACAGTGAACGGTCCAGGCTTAACAAGTGCAATATTGGGCGAAGAAAGGCGGCAGAGTTGTGGTCAAGCGCTCACGGTGTTGAACTGCAAAGCGAGCGAGCCGTGTTCAAAGTTCCCTCGTGCCATTTTTTTTATTTATTTTCGCTGTTCGCTGTATTCAAGTCTGTGTCTTGATGTACCGTCCCTTTGCAATAGCGAGGTGTAAGGAAGCGACCTATAATGAAAGTTGATTCTACACAACTACTCTATTAGTAAACGAAAGTTAGTGACTTTCGAATGGGAACCGCAAACCTTTGATGAAAAGGCGACAATTAAATCAAATCCTCCACCGGAAAACACGTATGGTGTGTCATACACGGCATTAGTGACAGAACGTGTGACATATGATAGAACGTAATTTGTACAGCTAGTGAGTGAGTGAATGATATATGCCTCCTTGTCCGATTTAGGTGTTCGTATGAATGTGAATGTGATCACTCCCAATAAAATGGTAAAAACATAATTTGCCTCATAAGCTGCAACAGATGAAAGCAACAGTTTCATATTCATGCAATACTCTGTGCTCTGTCAAAACACGCATTTGAAGTTACGTTCCGTTCTGGAAGTTTTGAATTCCTTCGTTGTAACATAGTTCACATCGGTTTATTTGTTTTCATATCTGTGAGACGTCTATGTGGTACCTCGCCTGCTCTCACTATTCTTCACATTTACTTGCGACGGTAATGTATTCTTACAACGTGACTTATATTCTATAACCAATGTATGGTATGACAATTGCCAAGACTACAGAAAGAGAACAAACATCTCAATGACCGGGCGGATAGTTTATAAACTTGTGAAAAAATAAATAATAAATAGCAGGTAGTGGTTTAGAAACGGCTGGCCCGCTTCACACTCCAATACCGTGAACACTTAACCACAAAGCTATGGTTCTTACGTTCTATTCAATGCTGAGCTTGCACCGTTCCCTGTTTCTATTTTGCTTTTTTTTCATACTTCAGTACAACTTCTTCGTAGTTTCGTGCGCCGGCCGGGGTGGCCGAGCGGTTCTAGGCGCTACAGTCTGGAACCGCGCGACCGCTACGGTTGCAGGTTCGAATCCTGCCACGGGCATGGATGTCTGCAATGTCCTTAGATTAGTTAGGTTTAAGTAGTTCTAAGTTCTAGGGGACTGATGACCTCAGAAGTTAAGTCCCATAGTGCTCAGAGCCGTTTGTTTTCGTGCTTCATCTGTGTTCAGCTTTTGACTGGGGTGTGATGGGAAGGTTCCCTTGTCAAAATGGACGCGAAAAGGTTTCGGGAGGTGGCTATAAACGGCGTTATTAAAACCACTCCTTTCCTTGGGGCGTTCATTTACAAACATTTTGCAGTCAAAAACGACAGTTCGCTGTGCGATGTACAACAGTATGACATCTTGGCAACCCTTGACTTTTGGTCTGTTATACAGGGTAGAACCACTAGGAACTGTCCAAATCCATTCGACGAAATTTGAACATGATCTGAAGCAGTAAAGGGTGTTTATGTTTTTTTCAGCTCTCCTGTTTCGCGCCCGCGTCTGGCGTGATCAGAGAGGGTGCGACATTGACAAGTCCACCAGTAAAATGTCAAACGGTTCCTCTAAGATCCCCCCCCCCCTCCCCCCAGTTCGGCAACATCTTTACTGCCACCTGTGCACTGTTCTTCATTTGTGTGGCAATAGTGTCCGTAGTTGCTTAATAATTCTTGAGGGTATTTTTGTTCTGTCGTTGCAACTACAAAAATGCGTGATTTTTTTCACCAGACGCGTTTCGCTTTATTGAACTAAAGCATCATCAGTGGTCTGTAATTAAGTTATTTACATGTTGAATTCCTTTTAGATCGAAAACCAGTTCGTTAAGAATGAGTCGATTTGTACTTGTGATTTTCGGTTGATTTCTCGCTTACATCGAGAAATGCCGTCTGCTAGCACATCTTTGTGTTTCTGCGTTAGACACTGATAATTTTGGTCTAATTTTTAGTTTTTCTGCATCAATAAGCATTTTTTGTATTTTTCACAACACACTTTTATGCACACCACTGTATTCTGTTTGTTTTTGTACTTCTAAGTATGTGTTGTGGTTTGTGCTTTTTGAAGAGCACTTTAAAAATGTACCTGTATAGAGACAAACCCTGACCGATTTCTGCACAGGCCACCCCTTCCGTACCCTCAGATTCTGCATGCCCGCAAGCAGGTGCTAGAGCAGCGGTATAGCGCCACTCAACTGAAGGTTGTCGAAGAATTGGCCTGCATGCAGGCGTCCAGGATTTGTACAGGTACATTTTTAAAGTGCTCAACAAAGATGCAGTGTTAGTACCAAGGGTGTTGCCATACTGGTGGGGGATTCTTAAAGAGACCCTTTGTCGTTTTATTTATGTACGTTTCAGTGCCGTATTACCCCGTGATCACGCCACAGGAGGGCGCGAACGGGAGGCCTGAAAAATCCGTAAACACCTTTTCCTTCTTCGTAACATTTTCCAAATTCGTCGAATGGTTTTGATCACTCCCTAGTGGTTCCATCCTGTATACCAGAGCAAAAATTGTGGTCGAGCTATACTCCAAAGGGGTCACATCATGTTCAATGGGGATGCAGTCCTGTGATGGCCTTAGAGAGGGGATGTCTGCAGTGCCAATGGTTCCCAAGAACGTCATTCCACTGCACGTCGCACTGCAAACTGTTGTTTTCGACAGCGAAATGTGTGTAAATGAACGCCCCA
The DNA here is from genome assembly GCF_021461395.2 of Schistocerca americana. Classification (NCBI taxonomy): domain Eukaryota; kingdom Metazoa; phylum Arthropoda; class Insecta; order Orthoptera; family Acrididae; genus Schistocerca; species Schistocerca americana. The sequence goes on along the minus strand of NC_060122.1, from coordinate 469,210,351 downwards.
AGAGAGAAGCCCTTTAACCCACTTCCTGAGGTCTTTTCGTGTCCATTCTGAGCGGCGATGTGTCTTAAATGTTTTCCTCGGCCGCCCATAAGAAAACAGCGGGATTTCAATGCTGGGCGTAGCGGTTCTGACCTCTATCGTAGAAGCGACAAGGGAAGGGGTGGAATGTGGGTAAGGGGGTGGAGGGTGGAAGGGGAGGTGACGACCTTCCCATTTTGAGACACGTCCACGATACGTTGGGCAGAATGATGTGCGAAATTTTTTTGGCGCCAGCGTGACATCACTAACCCACCTTGTCTCACACGAACTTCTGAGCTCTGGCTTTTTTTTTCCGCAAATGTCCACATCTTGCTATTGGAAGCGTCGCCGAGCCCGAGACGGATGGCGCTACGCTTTTGCACCATTACAGAGGAACTGTAGGCACCTTTGAGACAAATTTCAGTCTTGTGCGTCGCAGTGGTGGAAAATGGCGTGGTTTCAAACAAGTGACCCTTTAATGCTGGGTAACTAAAAGTGGAACAAATGTCAATAAAACAAAAAAGGTAGCCTAGCGCTCTCAGACCATAACATTTAGGCCACGTTGTGAATGTCCCTGACAATCCACTTACACGAATTACGGAAGAGCAGCTAATCAGTTACGGGTAGGGCTGCTCCTTCTTTGTGGATGCATGACACCTCACTTTGAGTCAAGATCAAGTTCCAAGGCGGGACCGTCTATTGCGTCAGACTTGAATGACCGTGAAATCGCTACCCCAAACAAAATCGAACTTGGCTATTACTCCCTCGAACATATTTCACGCTCAGAAAAGATATTTCACAATAATCGAAAGAAAATCTCTGGATACAGAACATGTGTACTAATGCACCAATTGTGTACGACATAAATGACTGCAGAGGGGTCAGACATCACTTCAAAACCTCAGTTCCTCACTGAAATATTTTACGTTTTGGTACTGAAATAAGAATATTGCAAAAGCAGCACTCAAAAAAGTAAGAGGAGTAGTCGCTGGCACTCTATGTTAAACTAAATTTTAGCTTCTTCTGAGTGGGCACCACAGTTTCAATAAATTTGAAGAATAGCATCTTTCTAGCAGGCGGTGTGTCAAATAGCACTTTTTAAGCACTCCTAGTTTAGAGCGTTGCTCATTTTGAAATGGATACGTCTTCCTCGTCGAACAGAATTCCCATGCCGTGCATACCTGTACACAACAAGGTCGTCACAGTGCACGATCTCGCAATGTTTAGCCACATATCATACATACAAATTGGTGTCTACAATCCCTCCACAAGTGTACAAATGCGAAACGCTTGAAACTAGTAGCGCTTAATAAAGAGCTAATTAAGGGGTATTCAAACTGATATTGATCTTTACTTCGTGCGGGACCACAGTCACGTAGAACCTTTTTGAAAGAAATTTTAGCCATTTGAAGATTAATTGTTCATTTATTTTACACAAGTATGATTTCGGTTTCATAGCAACTTTCAAGTGCGTGTTGAAATGTTAAAACATGTCTGATCTGTCTGTGACCTACCATCGTGGAAAAAACGTTTTTGGTTTTATGGACCATTTGTCGTATTACACTACTGGCCATTAAAATTGCTACACCACGAATATGACGTGCTACAGACGCAAAATTTAACCCACAGGAAGAAGATGCTGTGATATGCAAATGATTAGCTTTTCAGAGCATTCACACAAGGTTGGCGCCGGCGGCGACACCTACAATGTGCTGACATGAGGAAAGTTTCCAACCGATTACTCATACACAAGCAGCAGTTGACCGGCGTTGCCTGGTGAAACGTTGTTGTGATGCCTCGTGTAAGGAGGAGAAATGCGTACCATCACGTTTCCGACTTTGATAAAGGTCGGATTGTAGCCTATCGCGATTGCGGTTTATCGTATCGCGACATTGCTGCTCGAGTTGGTCGAGATCCAATGACTGTTAGCAGAATATGGAATTGGTGGGCTCAGGAGGCTAATACGGAACGCCGTGCTGGATCCCAACGGCCTCGTATCACTAGCAGTCGAGATGACAGGCATCTTATCTGCATGGCTGTAACGGATCGTGCAGCCACGTCTCGATCCCTGAGTCAACAGATCGGGGACGTTTGCAAGACAACAACCATCTGCACGAACAGTTCGACGACGTTTGCAGCAGCATGGAGTATCAGGTCGGAGACCATGGCTGCGGTTACCCTTGACGCTGCATCACAGACAGGAGCGCCTGCGATGGTGTACTCGACGACGAACCTGGGTGCACGAATGGCAAAACGTCATTTTTTCGGATGAATCCAGGTTCTGTTCACAGCATCATGATGGTCGCATCCTGTTTGGCGACATCGCGGCGAACGCACATTGGAAGCGTGTGTTCGTCATCGCCATACTGGCGTATCACGAGGCGTGATGGTATGGGGTGCCATTGGTTACACGTGTAGGTCACCTCTTGTTCGCATTGACGGCACTTTGAACAGTGGACGTTACATTTCAGAAGTGTTACGACCCGTGGCTCTACCCTTCATTCGATCCCTGCGAAACTCTACATTTCAGCAGGATAATGGACGACCGCATGTTGCAGGTCCTGTACGGGCCTTTCTGGATACAGAAAATGTTCGGCTGCTGCCCTGGCCAGCACATTCTCCAGATCTCTCACAAATTGAAAACGTCTGGTCAATGATGGCCGAGCAACTGGCTCGTCACAATACGCGAGTCACTACTCTTGATGAACTGTGGTATCGTGTTGAAGCTGCATGGGCAGCTGTACCTGTACACGCCGTCCAAGCTCTGTTTGACCCAATGCTCAGGCGTATCAAGGCCGTTATTACGGCCGGAGGTGGTTGTTCTGGGTACTGATTTCTCAGGATCTATGCACCCAAACTGCGTGAAAATGTAATCACATGTCAGTTCTAGTATAATATATTTGTCCAATGAATACCCGTTTATCGTCTGCATTTCTTCTTGGTGCAGCAATTTTAATGGCCAGTAGTGTACATGATGAGAGAACATATCGTAGATACGTAATATGGCTGACATTGTGCGTAGTAAAAAAAACCATTAACATACAGGGTATGGTGTATTTAACAGCCAGAAATATATTTGTTCAACGATGACACGTCACAGTGTTTTAACATAACGACATGGTTCAAATGGCTCTGAGCACTATGGGACTTAATATCTGAGATCATCAGTTCCCTAGAACTTAGAACTACTTAAACCTAGCTAACCTAAGGACATCACACACAGCCATGCCCGAGGCAGGATTCGAACCTGCGACCGTAGCGGTCGCCCGGTTCCAGACTGAAGCGCCTAGAACCGCACGGCCACACCGGCCGGCATTGCAACATGCACTTGACAAAGGCTATAAAGCCGAAATCATGATTCTGTTCAATAAATACACAATTAACAGTCAAATGGCGGAAACTTCTCTCAAAGAAAATTGAAACTGAATTTCATAGTAATCATCATCACTGTCATGTAACAGAATGGAGCGATGGAAGCGAGGTCTGGATCCCGATCCTCGATCTGCCTGACAGCGGCGCCTGTGTGGGACACTAGGAGGAAGCAGGAGGCGGATGTCGCAGAGGAAGGGGCGGCGAGGGAGGGGCCGTCAATGGTGTGTGAGTGGCGCGTGGCGCTGGAGCGGCGGCGGCGGCGGCGGCTGCCGAGCACGCGGTATTAAGAATAGCCGCGTGGAATGAGCGGGCACGCTGCCACCGCCACCGCCTCCAGCGACAGTCGACGCGCCGCGTGGAATGGACACCGCCTTCCGGAGGCCAACCTCGTAAACAACACAAAGACCCGCGTTCCCGTTCCTTTCGCGTCCACTGCACGACTGCAACGCGAAAGCCATAACGCTACGTCTCCGCAGGTGACAGGTACATACTGGCCCCAACTGCGACCAGGAAACCACTGAAATGGACTGGCTCGCGAACACAAGGGGAAATCTTGAAAATTTTTTTTACGTTTCTGAATAGCGTAGCTCACAGAATAAGAGTTCTAAGCCTATGTATTTCTTACCATCTTTTAACGTATCTTTTGGGAACAATTGGGGTTATGAACCACGGCTTTTGATCTCATCCTTTTTTTATTGCATTTTGTGTTACAAGCGAAATAAAGCATGTTAATTATTTATGTACAGCATGGGTACACACATTTCGAAATAAAAACCAGTTATACGCTTGATTTTCTTTCTGGGAGTTTTTTACATTATTTTGGTTAAAGTAAGTTTTTAAAAAGATGTTCTGCCATAAAAAAATATGGTTCAAAAATTTCATATTTTTTGATAATTTCAGTAAGTAATTCACAATTATTCTTTAAAAGTTAATGTCGCACCGCCTACGTTCGATGTCAACGTGCAGTGAACACTCGAGGTCAGCAGGGTGGCAGCACTAACAGCGGAGAGTATATAATGCGTGTAGGGGAGAAGTGAAAAGCAGTGATAGAATCTCTATGTGCTTCACAGATCGTCACAAGTCCTACGGTAGGAACCAGTATCATAGTAGACTGCTTGTGCCACCTTGAACGTTCCCATTTGCAGGTTATTCTGGTTTTGTGCTAATTAAAACGATTCTGTGTGTAACCAGTTACAAGAGGCTTGTCAATAGCAACTTCTGCACAATAACTTTTGTCTGTGCAGTTCCCATCGGACTGGTATTCTTCTGCAGAATTGGACTAAGTTTAATAATTATTACCGTAGCAGTGATGTTCTCAGTTAAAGGTAACAATCTTCATTAATACACTCCCGTTCGTATCAATAAATTTAGTTGACCTATGACTTTTTTATTTAGCCGAGTTTTAACCATAACGTGTATTTGCTATGACGATACAATGTACACTAGTGCACCACCTATGTGCGCGGAGATAATTTGGTTGAAATGGCTCTGAGCACTATGGGACTCAACTGCTGAGGTCATTAGTCCCCTAGAACTTAGAACTAGTTAAACCTTACTAACCTAAGGACATCACAAACATCCATGCCCGAGGCAGGATTCGAACCTGCGACCGTAGCGGTCTTGCGGTTCCAGACTGCAGCGCCTTTAACCGCACGGCCACTTCGACCGGCTGAGATAATTTGGCCTCGTTGGAAGTAAGTAAGGTTTTTCAGTACATTACGTCATTGTAACACCACAACGATCACAGGCGCGCGATCGGTTCCTGAGATGTATTGCAAGTCACTATGCTACAGATAAGTACGAAAATAATCTGCTGAAACGAGACGCTATTTGTCCAACTTGTGAGTATCTGTGGACTGTCATAACACAGAAAACCTATGTGAAATTTAAGTCGTAGTTGCATGCTCGCAATAGAACTGGAGGTTTGTCGAATGTCTGCCTATCATATGACATTTTTATCGTTCCAGCTATCCAATACGCTATAAAATCCCCTGTATGAGGCCACAAATGAAATACACGCAAGCAATTCTAGCTCCAACCGACTGCTTTCTCGTGAACACACGGGATTTATGGTATATCACTGAGATGAGAATGGTGAGTTACAGCGGGAAATAATAATCCAGCAGAAAGTCTTTCTTACTGTATACACCACTCTGGTGACAAGTTGATGCGCATGCTGTGAACTGCTGAGATCGTTATAGGATCGTAACGTCAGGAAAATAGAATCTAGCAATAACAGCGATGTCTTTTTATGTCTGACTCCTGAATCCTTTTTAGTTCCTCAGTGGCAAATCCAAGCAGTACGGAAACATGTCAGGCAGAAGGAAACTGCGGCCAGATTACGGTGCCAGAATGCCGAAATGTCAGAGTGAACGTCGTCTCCGCTGGAGTCAGCGCACGACATCGATAGTAACGAGGTTCTGTGACCTAGTTCCTGCCGACTAGACAGCAAAGTAATAACGATACCCAAGGAACGCTGTCGCTACAGCCCACGTTTTCCTGGCGCTGGAGTCCGCCAATCCGCAACCTTTAGCTTAGCGTACCGTAAAAATTACAAATTAATATTATGCGCTCACAACCGGCACCATCTCCATAACTGAGTGATCTGCGCGTCACACTGCTGCGCCGAACATTTGACGCGGTTCCCGGTACTAAAGTCCGTTCCGTCAGAGAATATCCGTGACAGAGTGGGCTTCACGCGGCTGCTTCACGCATCTACCACGACAAATCACGGAACGTGATCTTGCGTATTTTTCTGTGCCAGCGCTTCAGTGTTGCCGTACTTGTAGGCGACAACACATTTTAGTCAGTACAGACAGCTGCCTTTTGCACATCGCAGTTAAAGAGTGACGGTGGCGCTGCCAACTTTCAGAAATATTTTCTCGCCTAAATGAGGACAGTGGATTTTTTCCCGTGGTATGGGGACTGGTATGGGCACGGAGTGAGGGGGAAATCCTAGGTTTTTTTTGTTTACAAATAGACATTCCACAGATACACATTGTTTTTATTTTACTTATTTTTGGATGTGATCAATGGTGATGCCGGATTGTAGCCTGACGGCTTGGCTGATGGGAGCAAAGATTGCTTGAGAATGACGCTACGAACCCAAAACTAGTAGCAAACAATGAAGGAAACATAAATAAAATAAAAACGTAGTGTACCTGTGACGCGTCTATTGTTATAACAAGTACTTTAGCAGATACGGACCCGCCAGTAAAATTTTCTTTCAATAGGAACGACGAAGATTATGAAGAGAAATGAGGAGTGTCATGAACGAGAAGTAGCGGCACGTTGGAACAGCCGACATTAAATTCCGGGAAAGCTATTAGCTAACTACAGGCCACAGTCAGAATGACATCACAGCAGTAGGCAATGCGGAGAAAATAAAGTAAGTTAGCAGCCACAGTCCACATCCATATAATCTGAGTGTATACTACAAATAACCACAAGGCCTGCTGAGGGCGGAATTACTGTAGCCTGATTAAAATTACTTGATAGATGACGTCTGTCACCTGCCGCTACAGTGTTGCCACACCGACTGACAGATACCGCTCCCTTATAGGTGACATAGAAACACGGCGGGTCACTTCACAAATGCCGTTAATGTGTAACACGGGATGTTAGGAGCGGCCGTCGCGAGGTATCGCAGAAATGCGAGATGCTGTGTTGACAGCTGATTTTAAGTGACCAACGACTGAACTGCGGCAGTCGACGCGTACTGTAGCCTTGAATTTAAAGTCGTGTCATTACCTAACCACAACCTTGTGATGTGCAACTTACCCGAACAAACGACGGAAAACATTCTGCGGCAGAACTAAAATCACGATCACTCCGTTCACGGCGGATAAAGCTAACCTCTACGAGAAAACTCAAGACAGAAAAATTTCAGTTTTAGTGCCAAAAACCGAACTGCAATTTCTCGCTTCATTCAGTGGTTACCTGAAACTATCCTTACACTGGCTACATGAACTGCTGCTTTACCAACCGATGATCTGTACTGTTTGGCACTTGGTTGTCGATTATAGACGATACTGGCAGATTCCAAATGAAAATAGAATGATAAGAAGAGAAAAAAGGCAAATAAAAATGTCAATGCGATAGTGAAAATGACGCGGCAAAGTCTTAGAAATAAAAGAAATTACATTTAAATCAATCAACAGAATATAAATAAAAATGAAAGTCTTTTGATTAGATTTAGAAATTAAAAAAATCGCTTTTCTTCACTAGTTTCGAACCTACAAACGCCTACACAACTTACTGCACTAACCACTACGCTACGACACTACCATGCTTGAAGTTCTCACATTTATGACGCATATTCCAGCAGCAAAATTCAAAAATTGGACTTTACGTAACGTCGTGCGAAGCTCTATGATTAAAATAACTGTATACATGACGCTGAGCCGAGTCTTGTGCTGAAGGATTTAGTTGTGTTTGGTTATTGCTGTGTATGAAACTTGTATACATCGTTCGCGTCGTTGTGTGTGTGTGTGTGTGTTGTTTTATGGTTATCATGTGTGATGAAACACAAGGGTTCGGGATCCAAACGTAACAAGAAAGAAAGCCAGACAAGGCGAGCTGAGCTCTTGTCGTGACAGTTTGCCAACGGCGAACTGTTCGGGCGTGACGTTGAGCGCTGTGATTGTAGAAAATCATCTCCACCCCTTGAAGTGTCCTCTACCAAGCAATTTTAATTTTACTATAGTCCGATATCTTACAGTTTATCCAATGAGAGGATAAGGACCCATGATTGACAACGTTTCAGTGTTTGAGTACCTAACGTACAGAAACAATTGCTTTTATATTAGAGAGGAAACACAGACTAGAGGAGCAGGACTCGTAAAACGCAGACTGACGATAACATATCACAAAAACAAATTAATGCAGGTTGATCCTTTCTTTCAGGAGTGCTAGTTCTTCAAGTTTCGCAGGAGAGCTTGTGTGAAGTTTGGAAGGTGGGAGATGAGGTACCGGCAGAAGTGAAGCTGTGAGGAAGAACAGTGGGTTGTGCTTGGATGGCTCAGATGGTAGAGCACTTGCCCGAGAAAGGCAAAGGTCCCGAATTCGAATCTCGGTCCGGTACACAGTTTTAAGCTGCCAGGGAGTTTCAATACAGGTTGATTCTTGCAGAGGGGATAACAGATACCAGCCACTTTTTGTAATGCTATTTATTTCACTTTTTATTCCCCAAAATGGCGAAAATGCCTGAGGGGTGGTGGTGCTCTACAACCGCAAGATGATGTTAGAAACTCTCTTATGAGGCACAATTACAGTTAAATAGACAGTTTCTCACATCGTGTTTTGATTTCAAGGCACCCCCCCCCCCCTTCCCCCCGAAGGAATCTTAAAAGAATGGTTCAAATGGTTCTGACCACTATGGGACTTAACTTCTAAGGTCATCAGTCCCCTAGAACTTAGAACTACTTAACCTTACTAACCTACGGACATTACACACACCCATGCCCGAGGCAGGATTCGAACCTGCGACCATAGCGATCGCGCGGTTCCAGACTGTAGCGCCTAGAACCACTCGGCCACCCCGGCTGGCCTTTTTTTTTTTTTTTTTTTTTTTTTTTTTACGAATAAGTTTTATATAGCGTAACGTGTTTAAGTTATGGTTATACCACACCACGTTATGTTCCATTGTTATTTGTGTTTCTGGAACTATGTTACATTACCACATTTGCCGTGAACGCCTGTCTTAAAAATAATCAATAGGATAGAAATAACACCGCCCTTGTAGCGCTGTGTCATCCTTGAGGGTAAGAGAGTCTACGACTGTTATCACTGACACGAGTAATACGTAAATAACACATATCTTCGTATAAGTTTGATTTAATCAGAGACAAAAAACAGTGGCCTTAGTTCCCCGTTTCCCGCACCTAAACTAAGTTTATTGTGCAGTTTCTCTCCGAGTCATGCTAGTGCAGCAAACCAGTAACCTTAAAGAGTAGTAGGACACCCTTTACCAGGTCTTTGTTAGAAACAATCTCTTCACGAATTTCCTACCAAAGCATTTTGTTTCTTTTGGTCTCCAGTGCTTCGCATTTGAAGATTAAATGCGAAGCGGTTTCATCCCGTACTTTACATCTGCACTTACGGGCTTCATTCTCTATATCCATCGTGTGTATGTGTTTCCTAAGTTCCCACGGCTAGTCATTAGACCTACCTTGCGTTTAATCTTTCTCCTGTTCAACTCAAGATTGCAGAACTTCGCTTGAAACACGCTTTCGGCATAATTAGCTTGCCAAGTATTTTTCATTTTTTTTTAAATTTTGTATTATATTCTAAGTGCTGCCTCCTGATCTATCTACGTAGTTTAGATTTTACCATTCTCTGACAGTTAACAAAGGTTGCGGTCCAAAAAATGCCCTCGTCGCCCTTGAGCTGGGCACTCTATCAGCTTGTTCGTTACCAATAATATCTGGATGACCAGGGACCCGCCGCAGGTCTATTCTATTGCTTTCCCCTATCCTCACCGAAGATTTATGGCATTCTGCGACGATATTTGATCTCGATGTATGGGCTGGTAGTGATTTTAGAGGTGCTTGGCCATCTGAATGAATGTAGATGCTACCATCCTTCCAGCATCCACGGAGATTTTCCTCCGCGGACGAATATCTCCGGCTGGAATAACGTAGCCAGGTGCCCCAGACGGATTGCGCTTTCTAGTATAACCTATATACCCCGACAGACGTATCATTCTGCTCATGTCATTGACAATAGCCGTTGATTCTGTCATCATCGAGGGCGACACAGCCCTACAAGGGCGTTGTTATTTATAACCTATTTGTATGCCGTAATGTGAGATCGAATCTTACGCTTGATAATGGCACACTGCGGAAATGGCCGTCATTTAAAGAATTACAGAGACTGGAGGCCCACACTGCAAAAAGTTAATATTCACATTTATTCAATATAAAATTGTTTTTATGGCTGAAGGCGGGATTTATACAGACATTATTCTAAGGCGGGAAACTAATGATTAGATGGCATTGTGGAAGTCAGGGTGATTCAATAAGTATCTGTAATTGTTCGCGGTTATGTAACCAACAGTCGAGTCCGGAATTATTTTGCGATTTAACTACTTATGGTCGTAAATACGAACTTTTTTTACAGCGATCCGGTCTGCCGCACTGTTATCTGGTGCCGACGCGACGCTGGGGGGGAAAGGCGGCCAGGACAGGGGCGGGCGGATACAGCTGGCTGCCTGCGCACTCAGAAGTAGGACGGGCAGAGATGCTGTCCGATAAATTCCTTTGGGCCGCTTTGTCTGTTTTTTGCTCGGCCCAAGATACCCGACTGCAGACGCGATAGGCCGACTGGCCTACCACCAAGGGGATTCTCCGCATTCCGCCGGCAAAGCGACGGCCTGCATTATGCCGCCCGACGCATGTGCTTCGAGATGCAGCGCTCTAGCCTTTACTGCAAGCCAGCACGCTCCACTTCCAGGGACGGATGCTAATGCTAGGCACAATTTCACGAGAATCGCAAAGAGCCACCATGGCAAGTGTTACTGCACGAGCATCTGTTACTGTGCGGAAGTCAGTCATAATGCGTGAACGTCCAGTCAATTAAACAACTTTAAGTTTTTCCATTATAGCTCCAGGCGAATTTGGTAGTTACGTAATTGCTGGAATATTTTACGTTGGCCAGAGAACATTTAAGCACACTGGAAAAAAAGTATTCACCTCCTATGTAACACGGCGTCTAGCTGTGATAGTGGCCTCAGTTAGGCCAGGAAGAGAGTCCACAAGTTTCTTCAGATACTCCATAGACAACAGATGCCACTTACTGATGACAGGACTCCACAGAACTAGCAAATTTCGAGGATGTTGATAGCTACTGTCACCTTCTGTTCCAAACAGTCATACATTTTCTAAGTGATTAAGATCCATTGAGATGTAGTGAGATGCCTTAATCCGTCGCCACATGGACCGTGATCTCGAACGGCAACGTTGAGCGTGCAGAATTCAACGTGCTGATGAACGCTCACAAACGATGCGGCTTGTGCATACGGTACGCTTAATCTTAACGTGGCATACGTGATCGTAGCGCTCCAGCGGCATCTGTCGGCTATCTCTCACTCTCAAATCACACTGGTAACGAAATAGACGGGCATATAATTCCTATGTTATCTCTATTAAAACGCTAGTCATGTTGTTCTGTCTATGATATACGTTAATAAAACGTCAATATCCATGAACATGTTACAAGGAAAAAAGGAAAGTATTTTGTCCGGTCAATATGGACATCGGATTATAAAAGTTCCGTTGCAAATAGTGCAATGTTAATTTACAATAGTTCTCCACGTAAGTTGAAAATTATTTCATCATTCTAATTTTCAGTGAAACCCTAAGGTTATCAATCACTCGTCCTATTCAGCAGCAAAATCTTTACAACATGTGAAATAGACTTGAAACAAGAAAGTGCAAAATATCTTACTGCGAGTAGTACAAGCTGTCTTGCAGATAAAACGAATCGAACAAACCAATTCCTCACAAAGAGCGCAATGATATTTACGTAACATCGAATATTATAGAATATACTTCTATCAAACCAATAAGAATGTATCAGACACTAATAGAAAACGCGAAAGATAGTAAAAAGCAAATATGGATCCATTGAGACGCTACCCACAATACAAAAGCTGTTACTCTATGACTTATACTCACGCTCTTCCGACCATGGACGATATGCGTCTTACCATCTTATGAAAGCTTTAATCGTATATATGTTATTAACTTACATTTAATTATAACAAATTGTTCCAAGAACAACGCGGTTTTGATGGATTTTCAATGTGCCGTTGCCTAGAAACGACATACTTTCACGGCGGCCGAACTTCTCCGGATGCGGCCTCACAGCCATCAATACCACACGATCATTTCAATTTTACTCAAGTACACTAATTCTTTAACCGCCAATACATCGTTTCCCATCGTTTTATTGCAAAAAATGCAACAAATCAAACAATTAACGACGGGTTTTTGCAGGATCCTCAATTTGCTGGTGCTTAGAAACCAAATGTATACATATGGGCTTCAACTAAAAGCCAATATGGCGTCTTGTGACACTGTACTGAAGAGAAATGGCATCATGCGACGTAGTTGGCGTACTTCTATCTCATTGGTCTACGCCAAACGCACGTACAGAATACCTGACACAATAGATATTGCTCTTCAAGTTTGGGAAGACCCCTCCCCCCCCCCCCCCCAAAAGTAATTTCTCCATGCTATGACATCAGAAACTCATCACGCTCAACGTTGACGTTTGAATACACGGTCCGTCTGGTCACAGCTTTGGTGTTCGTCAAACCTGGAACTTGAATGTGACCACGGCTGTTATCTTCTTCGAAGACAGGAGTATCCACTGCATACTCATCATGGCGATACACTCTGAAGCGCCAAAGAAACTGGCACAGGCATACGTATTCAAATACAGAGATATGTAAACAGGCAGGACACTGCGCTGAGGTCGGCAACGGCTATATAAAACAACAAGTGTCTGGCGCAGTGGTTAGATCGGTTATTGCTGCTAGAACGGGAGGTTATCAAAATTTAAGTGAGTTTAACGTGGTGTTATAGTCGGCGCAAGAGCGATGGGACACAGCATCCCCCAGACAGTGCTGAAGTGCGGATTTTTCCGTACGGCCATTTCACAAGTGTACCGTGAATATCAGGAATCCGGCCAAACGTCAAAGCTCCGACATCGCTGAGGCCAGAAAAAGATCCTGCAAGAGCGGGACCAACGACGACAGAAGAGAATTATCCAACGTGACAGAAGTGCAACCCTTTCGCAAATTGCTGCAGATTTCAATGCTGGACCATCAACAAGTGTCAGCGTGCGTCATCGATATGGGCTTTCGGAACCGAAAGTCCACTCGTGTACCCTTGATGGCAGCACGAAACAAAGCTTTACGTCTCACCTGGCCTGTCAACACCGACATTGCACTGTTGATGATTGGAAAAATGTTGCCTGGTCGGACGAGTCTCGTTTCAAATGGTATCTAGCGGATGGGCGTGTACGGGTGTGGAGACAACCTCATGAATTCATGGACGCTGGATGTCAGCAGGGGACTGTTCAAGTTGGTGGAGGCTCTTAAATGGTGTGGGGCGTGTGCAATTGGAGTGATATGGGACCCCTGATACGTATAGATACGATTTTGACAGTGACACGTACGTAAGAATCCCTTTTGTCACCTGCATCCATTCATATCTATTGCGCATTCCGACGGAATTGGGCAATTCCAGCAGGACAATGTAACACGTCGCACGTCCAGAATTGTACAGAGTGGCTCCAGGAACAATCTTCTGAGTTTAAACACTTCCGCTGGCCAGCAAACTGAACATTATTGAGCATATCTGGGATGCCTTGCAACGTACTGTTCAAAAGAGATCTCCATCTCCTCGTACTCTTACGAATTTATGGAAAACCCTGCAGGATCCATGGTGGCAGTTCCCTTCAGCACTACTTGAGACATTAGTCGAGTCCACGCCACGTCATGTTGAGGCAATTCTGCGTGCTCGCGGGGGCCCTATACGATATTAGGGTGGTGTACCAGTTTTTTTGACTCTTCAGTTTATAAGAAGCGTCAGCTGAAGGTGGGCGCTTGGGCATTAGCAGTAGTTTTGGGGACAGTCTTGAAACGCTACCGAAGAGAGTAGCAAGCAGACGGTTTGACAGCTACAGAAGAGCGTATGTGAAAAGATGAGAGGAAACACATGCCAACTAAAAACGCGCAAAACTATCCCTCTCGTGATGCCTTAAAGTGGAAAAAAGCGATTTAGGAGATAATCTGAGCAGCCCTCTTAGATTGTTTGCAGATGTTACTGTCATTAATGATCTAGTAAAATCATCAGAATATCAAAACGAATTGCAAAATGACTTAGACACGATATCTGAATGGTGCGAAAAGTGGCAATTGTCTCCTAATAAGGAAAAGTGTGAGGTCATCCACCTATATATAAAAAGAAATTCTTTAAATTTCGATTACACGATCAAGAACACAAATTTAAAGGTTGTCAATTCGACTAAATATCTAGGAATTGCAATTACGAACAACTTAAGTTGGGGAAGGCAAACCAAAGACTACGGTTTATAGGCAGCACACTTAGAAGATAAGACCAGTCTACTAAACAGACTGCCTACACTACGCTTGTTCGTCCGCTGTGTTGGAAAGACAGGTCGGCGGATTCGACGGTGTCGGTTCGACATGAAGAGAACTGATTAGCCCGACGCACAAGTGTCAAATGTTTGTTAACTTTTAATATCATGAGGATCCTTGTATACTTAAAATAAAGACAAAACTTGTTTCTCTAAACACCTCATTTGAAATGTGACTTATCACTCTGTGTCGTTGAGCTAAAATTCAGTATTCCACTTAGAACACAGTTACCTGTAACGATGGATGAAGTGGAGAGGATATGTAAAATGTAGACAGACAATGGCAAGAAAACGTTCATGAGGAAGAGAAATTTGGTAATATCGAAAACAGATTTAAGTGCTAGGAAGTCTTTTCTGAAGACATTCGTCTGTAATGTAGCCATGAATGGAAGTGAAATATGTACGATAAGTAATTTAGACAAGAAGAGAATAGAAGATTTCGAAATGTTGTGTTAGAGAAGAATGCTGAAGATTAGGTGGGTAGACCAGGTGCCTAAGGAGGAGGTCTTGAATACAGCTGAGGAGACAAGAAATTTATAGCACAACTTGACTAAAAGAAGGAATTGGTTGATAGGACACATTCTGAGACATAAAGGGATCACTAAATCACTAATTTAGTTTTGGAAGGAAGAGCGGGGGGGGGGGGGGGGGGGGATAAAAATCGTAGAGGGTAACCAAGAGATTAGTACAGTAACCAGTTTCAGAAGTATGTAGGTTGCGTAGTTATTCGGAGATGAAGAGGCTTGCACGGTATTGAGTAACATGGAAGCTGCATCAAACCATTCTTCGAACTGAAGGGAAAAAAAAAAAAAAAAAAAAAAAAACCACCAGTGAGATAAATGTCTCCACGCAATATAGAGTTGTATGATCTTTACGACTATCTTCCGAATTTTACAAAAACAGTGTTTACATTACGCAATACTCGTACTTTTCTCGCTGGTGTATATTTTCAGGAGCATGTACACTCAGTCACAGTTGCATACGAGGTGCAATTATTTAATCCACTATTCGTCCACATGTTTTTGCTATGGAAGTATACGATTATATCTTAGGAAATATAATTTACTGTTCCACTTATTTGTACATTCCTACTTCTCTCCTGATTAAGAAATTTTTCTACATTTAGTTGCATTGTTTCCCTCTAAGCCAAAGCATGCAGTCAGCTCTTAAACGATACAGTATTTAAACGAAAACGTGACCAAGACAGAAGGCAACGATCTAGAACATTCTACAAAAGTCTCGTGTGTTATTTCTACACACACAGACACAAGGAGTATTCCATCAGAGGAAGAACGGAGAGATAGTAAAAACTGAAGGCCTCTTTCTGCGTTCTGTAGAGACGAGGCATAAAAACTCAGCTGAGTTGGTACGACCGTATGGTGTTTTTACCACTTCACTCCTGATTGTTTGTACCTCGATCGGAAACCATTGTCTAAGATTCCATCTCTTAGTACTTCAGATGAAAGTCACGTTAGGATTTCAGTATTGTTGATTTCTTTTGCTAAACAGCACGCAGTCAGTCATCTAACACACTAGCTTATTATGAGGAGATGTTTATGCTTCCTCGCGTCCTACGAGCTTCTTCAGAGTGTCGATTTCATGAATAATCTGAGGCCTTACATACTCCCTCATTCACTGTTTGAGTTAGTTTTGTTGAAGACTGAAAGGAGATCAGTCAGATTTCAGGAAAAGTAAAAGAAAAGAAGAGCACTTCTGATCTCGTTGCTTGTAATGGAGGGGAAAATAAAATAGGTCCAGCGATACCTTCTTGGCTTCTATGACTTCAAAATCCTGCTAAGAAAAGATACGTATTGCACAACATTCATGAAAACCTGGTGGGTACAACAAAAGTTTAAAGTGGAGATACAAGATCATGTCAAGAAGGATGTAAGAAAGGAAAGTACCCTATCGCCATTGTTTTAGACTTGTTTGTTGAGTAAGTTGAGAAGTAAATGAAGCAAAAATACGACACGGCTATATAATTACAAGAACAACAGGTAAGATACCAACGCTAAGTCTCGTGTAATACACTGCACATTCGACAAAAGTAGGAAAGACTTATTAGATACACAAAAAAGAAATAGAAAGTTTATTTAGCAGAGAATTCAACTTGAAAATAAGCAATATAAATAAGAGGTTATGGGTGATGTAAAGGAGAGTAGCGACATCAGAACTGAGTACAACACAGTGGGTATAAATATCGTGTGACAGTGTATTCTGTGAAGTCTCTGCACTCGAAGAAGCGACTTTTGGTAGTAGCAAATCGAAATATTTTGACCACATCTGATTGCTTTCCAGCTGCTATCGACTTTAGGTAGCAGACGATTCAGAGTTTAACGAACGTAAAAGTCAGCCAATAAGTTAATTTCAAACAAAGTTACACATAATAGATCAGCGATATTAAATCCACGTGTTGTATCTATTTCTATAAATGTAAACGCACTGAACACAGCGCTGTTTGCTAATTAATGTTGGCAGTGATCGGAAGAGAGCCAATACTGGTTGATAAATTATTATCGGCTCACCTACATCCGTCAGCCATTTCGCCGAGAGTCTTCTTAGGTTGCCCGTATGGTAGGACTCAAGCCGCCAAAAATGAGACAGCTCTCTTCGTTCGGCTCCTTTGGAGACATTGGAAATAAAATGGTAAAAAAAATGAAAGCAATATTTATTTGCGCTTTGCTTGTCATCTACGGAAATCGAGTACACCAAACTCCAAGGATTGCGATAGACATATTCTTCGTTACTAATGCGGATGCCAAGATCTCTTGACTTGTCGATGAACGTTTCCAGCTAAAAGCACACCATGAATAACTATGACGCATTCTCGTTTCTGTACCGCGAAGTTCAACCGTCTACTACTGTGGACTAAGGAACATTAAGAACTGGCACGAGAATACACCGTGACAATTTCACGTATTTGCGGCCAGCTTCCTTTGTTTTCCTCTTGCGTGCACTTCCCACCACATAACAACTGGAGTCAGGCCTCTAGCGACGAGCACTATACTCGGCACATGCTTGCCAGCGTCTTAATTTTAGCTTTAGAGCCTGGTATTCTGTTCATTCCGATCTGTTTACTAGAGACAGCAATCGTAAATGTAGCCGCAGCCGAGCTGTGCCCTAAACTGTGTTTCCAGGGGACACAGACGACAGCGACAGTAATGGGTGTCCCCAGACTCATGTCATACCCACTGTTTACTTGCCCTCGTGGGGGAGGCCTCTGCCTCATCAAACACCGCACACTGATTCAGCATTTATTTATGCAGTTATTGCTTCAACGTCATAACATCGGCAACTTATAAAATAATCACACACTGGCACAACAACAGAATAAACCAAACACACAGTCCACACGACCCACGTCACAAAATTACATGCAAACAGGCGCGTAAACACAAGAAACAAATAACACGATAGATGAGATTCACAAAAAGGGTACTGTACAAAAAAAAACAACAAAAAAACGGTATGATAAATGTTGTACGCAACAGAAACGATACTAAAAGAGAAAACGGATCACAGGGCTATCTCTGCCCAACTACATGGAGAAACAAACAAGGAAATGTGAAAAGACGATCAATAAAATATGTTAAAATTTGGGGGCAAAGAGCCAGGAGTTACGAACTGAACAATTCTTTATTATCGTCATCGTAAGAAATACCTACGCAAGACAAAATCGACAAAGATGTTTGTAGTTATTATTAATTTATATACGTGTAACGTGACCTCCATCTGTAGTAATAATATGTATAAAGGGTGTTTCAAAAAGAATAATCAGATTTTAAAAAATCGTAATTGTTTTGTTATTTGAGATATGTGCGTGAACAACGTACAGTTAGAAAGAACAACTCTAGAGTTTTACGTGGCTCCCGCTAGGTAGCAGCAGTGTGAGCCCACTTCAGTTCTAGTAAAAATGGTGTTGGGACAGCAGAAAGCGTTTTGTGTTCTACGTTTTGCACAGTGCCGGTCAGTAATAACTGTTCAGCCTGACTTTCGTACTAAGTATGGTGTGGATCCTCCTACAGCACAGAGCATTAGAAGATGGCCTGAACAATTCCGAAAAACATGTTGTTTGTGTAAAGGGCACCACGCAGCTCGACAGCTCAACATGCCCCCGATGTCCGTCTGGCGTGTGTTTTGTCGACGCTTATACATGAAATCACAAAAAATTCAGCTACTGCAAGCTCTTTGTGAAGGTGACAAACAACAACCCGTGGAGTCTGTAATTTCGTTCTTGGCAGGATGGAGGAGGACAGTTTTCTTCCACGCTTAGTGTTTAGTGACAAGGCAACATTCTATTTAAATTGAAAGGTGAACCGTCGTAATGTGAGACTATGGGATACGGAACAACCACATGAAGTTGTACAACATGAAAGGGACTCTCCAAAATTGAATGTGTTTTGTGCTGTTTCACGGGAAAAGGTATAGGAAGCTGAATAAGGACCCAACTAACAACGTTCTCAGAACTGTGTCGCGGTTAATAAAAAAGTCCTCCATTGAAGAGAGTGTACAGAAAGGTCTCTGCAGTTCGGTTGCGCTACCACCGAGGCTTTATGGATTGCCCAAAATTCATAAAGAAAATGTGCCGTTAAGACCGATACTAAGTGCCATTGGTTCGCCCACCTACTCGTTAGCCAAGTTTTTGACTACGCTGTTAAAACCACATGTGGGCCGTTTGGACTCGTATATAAAGAATTCGACACATTTCATCAGCAGATTGAATGGCATAGTGGTCCAGCCGGAGGACATATTGGTCAGCTTCGATGTGGTATCGCTGTTTACCATGGTTCCACTTAATGATGTATTGGAACAGCTGGATCGAATTTTTCCTGCCGATATTTTAGAGCTGTTTAAGTGTTGTTTGACGACCACATACTCCAAGTGGAATGAACAGTTTTATGAGCAAACGGATGGCGTGGCTATGGGAAGCCCCCTAAGTCCCGTAATTGCAAACTTCTTTATGGAGAAATTCGAAGAACAGGCCTTAGGTACTGCCAGCAAGAAACCAAATGTATGGTTCCGATACGTGGATGACACGTTTGTGTTGTGGAGACATGGTAGGGAGGAACTAAGCCGGTTCCACGAACATCTGAACAGTATAAACTCAAGAATTCAGTTTACTATGGAGGAGGAGGTAGACGGCAAACTACATTTCCTCGATGTGCTTGTGTTTAGAAACGAAAATGGTAGTTTGGGCCACTCAGTGTACCGCAAACCCACGCACACGGACCGTTATTTGCACCGGGATTCGAACCACCACCCACAACAGAAGCGGGGTGTTATCAAGACGTTAGCGGACAGAGCTAGAAATATTTGTGAACCTGAGTTGCTCGACGCTGAGATGGAACATCTCCACAATGCACTAACGAAGAACGGATATTCGTCCGCCGAAATAAAACGTGCGTTGAGGCAGCCACGCAGAAATCATACTGACGTACGGGCTACTGCAAAATCTAAGGTTTTCCTGCCGTTTGTTAAAAATGTAACGGAAAGAATAGGGAGGATCTCGACGATGCGGAATACTACCGTAATTTACAAGCCCACCAGGAAGATACAGGAATACCTTAGGCCTGCCAAGGACGCTCGCAAACCATTGGAAAAATCTGGAGTGTATAGGATCCCATGCAGCTGTGGTGATGTTTATGTGGGTACCACCAAAAGAACTGTTTCTAAACGTTTGGAAGAGCACAAGGGAAATTGTAGAAGAGGAGAAACGGAACGATCAGCGGTTGCGGAGCATGCTTTCCAGCCAGGGAACCACAATATTCGTTTCGAGGAGACGCAAGTACTAGCGGCCACGAGCGGATACTACGAAAGGCTCTACAGGGAGGCAATCGAAATCGCTAAACACCCAAATAATTTCAACCGAAAGGAGGAGGGCGTCAAATTAAACGGTATATGGATGCCGGTGTTAAAGAAGATGTGTACCACTCGTCCACTACTGGGTGATGGCAACGGCGATCGACGGCGACGGGCAGCGGCCAATTGCACTGACGTTTTCAAAACACGTGACGTCACGCCGCGGCGCGGGAGCGCGCGGACACGAAATTTAGCGGCAGTCAGTAGCGAGCCAGTGTGTGTGTTGGATCTTCCACCAAGCTACGGACCCCCTTGAAGATGTCTCCCGCAGTCGGAGACGAAACGTTGGGAATCACCTCAGAATTCATCAACCGACCACGGCATAACAGCCCGGATAATTATAATGGACATGATATTTCCGGCCGTGAAAGTTTACATTTTAGTAAAAGGTATATGGTTCATTTTTCTTTGCCAAGAACGCTGTTACAGGAAGTACTCATCTCTATATGCTTGAGAACTTGCATTTTACACAGTTTGATTCTAACGACTTCATTTACCAACAGAATGGGGCACCGCCACACTGGCATCTGGAAATGCGGGCATTTTTAAATCAAAGGATTAAGGATTACTGAACGATGGATCGGCCGCACTGGACGAAATGACTTACATTACTGGCCTCCAAGGTCACCGGACCTGACTCTATGTGATTATTTCTTGTGGGGGTTTATAAAAGACTGTTTATGTACCTCCGTTATCAACAACAATGAATGAACTGAGACATCGCATACCAATTGCTGTGAAATCTGTAACTCAAGACATGCTCGCCGCAGTGTGGGAACAGTTTGGATACCGCATTGACATATATGCTGTGCCAAATCGTATGATTCTTTTTGATACACCCTGTATATGGTAAATTTCAAATCGCTCTGTAATTAGGATTCCACAATTAACTTTAGATGACCTGTAACTATATGGGCGAGATTTTCCCTGGGTGTGAATGTCGTAACACAGTAAACAGGCGAAAGCAGTCATCGGGTCCTTTTCTATACAGCACGTTTCAACGTGAACAGTTAGAAACCGTATCTGGTAATATAAATGTAAACTGTAGTAAAGCATCTTTCTTTTTTATTTATTTCTCAACTAGAAAATACATACCGAATTACATCGTAAAGGCTTCAGTATTTTAACACAGAACTTCTTAAGCAATGAGGAGAAGCTGTTTCGAAATTTACGTTAGCAATCATTACTTTTAAGACAAATGACCGAGTTTGACGTTTAACTTTTCATTTGTGTATTCACAGAAGAATCACGCTTTACTCATTTCTGAGAGGAACGTTAAAACAAGCAGACATAGCCCGAAATTTTTTTTATTCGATAAAAATAAATTTTCTATTACCCGAATCTTGGCACCCAACGAGGCGGCAATGGTCTCGTATTCTCGAGGAACTGAGCCTAAATCCTTGTCCGCCACCCAGACATAGATTCCACATGGTCTCAAGTTAGGAGGTTACGATGATTCCTTAGAAAAAGATTACTTCGGATTTGTATCGTCTTTGTACAATGCGTACTACAATGATTGGCAGCTGACCACCAATATACATAAACGTAACGCACTGCGCATAAGCATACGTGAAGACCCGACGTCGTTGGATTACGCGGTAGGAGATCAGTTATAAGAATCAGTCACTATCCAGAAGTATCTAAGGCCGCTCACCAGCGATGCGTGACAAGCGACGTGACACGTGGCGTGGCAGATACATGGGAGTGGCGTGGCATGCGTGTGACTCGACGACAATAAAAGTGATTCAGCGTTAATAACGTGGCATCACATCTTCTTCCGACCGTGAACTTGTTATGGCATTAGTCAACATAATTAACGCTAATCAACGAAAGTCTAAAAGACGTTCTGGGTACATGCTTACTGGCATACGAATGTGAACGAGCGTTGTGTTTTTAAAGTGTTTACAGAGTAAAATATGCATCAGACTTCCTTTTGATTTTTCCCGAGAACGCAGTACCATTCGAAGAATTGTGGCTAAAATGTCAGTCACATTGGGAACATCTGCAGCCTGAACATTTACCAACATCGACTCAAAAAATCTGGAAAAAAATTGCTAATCATTATTGGTAACAACGCAACCTACAGAACTGAACTGGTAGCTCCTCCTAAATATATATCACATTTTCAAACAACAGAAGATTTCCTTTCTCAGGCTTTTCGCTGTTTGATATGCAGGTGCACTTTTTTTTATCTTTTCACGTTGGGGAGTAAGGAGACGACAGTGATGAGAGAGTTATTTGGTGAAACACTGTTTGGAGGCGAGCTCTCCCTCCCGGTGCCATTTTCTTATTATTTTGCTGCAGATGAAGCTTCTCCTTTCACAAAAGACATAATGAACATATCCTCAAAATGTTCAAATGTGTGTGAATTCCTAAGGGACCAAACTGTTTAAACTAACGTATGCTAAGAACAACACTCACACCCATGCCCGACGGAGGACTCGAAACTGAGGCGGGAGAGGCCGCGTAATCCGTGACAGAACATACCGCCTATGTTCACTATGCACATTAGATTATAGATTATTTAAGGTACAGAAATCTGTATAATGTTCTTTTGTAATGTTAGTATCCTAAGTTCGAGATGTTGCGTCCTTCAATAAATTGTGACGTGAATAAAATCAAAGTGATACTTGCAGCTATTCGTATGTTATCCAAATTTATACAGTTTAATGATGGTGCATATTTTAAGTCATCTCCGCAGCAAAATGTAGTCCATCCTAACGAGAATTCACATCAAAAATCTGAAAAATCAACAGAGACCTACAAACAATGCTCGGTAGTTTCCTTCTTACCTCAAGTGGAGAATTTGTTTGGCAACACGAAATGTGTGTTTCATTCATAGTCACTGATGTTCCTGGAAAGCTTACGATTGTGTCATTCAGGATTTAAGTAATGAAAGAAAACAGTATTTTTGTCTGTCAACTTAAAGCTACTGACCCTCCTTCAATGCGTTTATTCTCATTATCAGGTGTAAGTATTTACTCTGTTGTTTAATGTGATGTTTGAGTGTGTGGTGTTCTGCTTTTCGGCACAATCAAGGATGCTTAGTACCTGTAAGTCGACAAGACAAAACATGCTACAATATTTTCTAACATTAGCACGTAAAAATCACTGCTCGATTTTCCGATTGCAGAAAAACCACAAAAAGACGACCGCAGTGTAAGAGGGGAAGAACAACAGACACGTAAACATTACATAAAATACCAAAATACACTTGACAATAGAATTAGTTATCGAAACGCATCGTGCTGTATGTGAAAAAAGTGTAACTGGTGCACTGTTTCATTACTTAAATCATGAAAGTATGAATGTTGCTACATACCGAAAGGATCTACTACCACATCACAGCCATTAAATGAGTTAAAAGACTGGCTTACACACTTTACATATAACCATATTACGTACCTCTATTTAGCGCTCTATCTTTTTTTTCCCTTCCTCTTCTAAATTAAAAGAATTTCAATTATTGTATCTGTCCATGATATTTCACTGGCACCCCTCTCTAACTCATTGTCTCGGGCTTTCCAGTTGCTGTGTATAGCACTGTTGAGGTCGTAAATGCAAGGGCCTTTCTCCACAAGACCAGCAAAATGAATGCCGAATTGTTCAGTTTCGTCTCACACTTTCCTTGGCACGGAGTGTAATATTAGTAATTTTCGCCTCACAAACATTAATATACCCTCAATAGTAAACGGCTGATGGTCTAAAGTTATCGAACAATTGTAAAGTAAAAGAAATGAACCATCGCATAGCAGCGACAGAATCTATCCCTTCTTTGCCTGTAAATCTCTATGTACATGTATCGATTGTTGTTGTTGTTGTTGTTGTGGTCTTCAGTCCTGAGACTGGTTTGATGCAGCTCTCCATGCTACTCTATCCTGTGCAAGCTCCTTCATCTCCCAGTACCTACTGCAACCTACATCCTTCTGAATCTGCTTAGTGTATTGATCTCTTGGTCTCCCTCTACGATTTTTACCCTCCACGCTGCCCTCCAATGCTAAATTTGTCATCCCTTGATGCCTCAGAACATGTCCTACCAACCGATCCCTTCTTCTAGTCAAGTTGTACCACAAACTTCTCTTCTCCCCAATTCTATTCAATACCTCCTCATTAGTTATGTGATCTACCCATCTAATCTTCAGCATTCTTCTGTAGCATCACATTTCGAAAGCTTCTATTCTCTTCTTGTCTAAAATATTTATCGTGCATATTTCACTTCCATACATGGCTGCACTCCATACAAATACTTTCAGAAACGACTTCCTGACAGTTAAATCTATACTCGATGTTAACAAATTTCTCTTCTTCAGAAAAGCTTTCCTTGCGATTGCCAGTCTACATTTTATATCCTCTCTACTTCGTCCATCGTCAGTTATTTTGCTCCCCAAATAGCAAAACTCCTTTACTACTTTAAGTGTCTCATTTCCTAATCTAATTCCCTCAGCATCACCCGACTTAATTCGACTACATTCCATTATCCTCGTTTTGCTTTTGTTGATGTTCATCTTATATCCTCCATTCAACACACTGTCCATTCCGTTCAACTGCTCTTCCAAGTTCTTTGCTGTCTCTGACAGAATTACAATGTCATCGTCGAACCTCAAAGTTTTTATTTCTTCTCCATGGTTTTTAATACCTACTCCGAATTTTTCTTTTGTTTCCTTTACTGCTTGCTCAATATACAGATTGAATAACATCGGGGACAGGCTACAACCCTGTCTCACTCCCTTCCCAAACGCTGCTTCCCTTTCATGCCCCTAGACTCTTATAACTGCCCCTCGACTCTTATAACTGCCATCTGGCCTTTCGCTCCCTGTATTTTACCCCTGCCATCTTTAGAATTTGAAAGAGAGTATTCCAGTCAACATTGTAAAAAGCTTTCTCTAAGTCTACAAATGCTAGAAACGTAGGTTTGCCTTTCCTTAATCTATATTCTAAGATAAGTCATAGGGTCAGTATTGCCTCACGTATTCCAACATTTCTGCGGAATCCAAACTGATCTTCCCCGAGGTTGGCTTCTACCAGTTTTTCCATTCGTCTGTAAAGAATTCGCGTTAGTATTTTGCAGCTATGACTTATCAAACTGATAGTTCGGTAATTTTCACATCTGTCAACACCTGCTTTCTTTGGGATTGGCATTGTTATATTCTTCTTGAAGTCTGAGGGTATTTCGCCTGTCTTATACATCTTGCTCACCAGATGGTAGAATTCTGTCAGGACTGGCTCTCCCAAGGCCGTCAGTAGTTCAAATGGAATGTTGTCTACTCCCGAGGCCTTGTTTCGACTCAGGTCTTTCAGTGCTCTGTCAAACTCTTCACGCAGTATCGTATCTCCCATTTCATCTTCATCTACATCGTCTTCCATTTCCACAATATTGTCCTCAAGTACATCGCCCTTGTATAGACACTCTATATACTCCTCCCACCTTTCTGCTTTCCCTTCTTTGCTTAGAACTGGGTTTCCATCTGAGCTCTTGATATTCATACAAGTGGCTCTCTTTTCTCCAAAGGTCTCTTTAATTTTCCTGTAGGCAGTATCTATCTTACCCCTATTGAGATAAGCATCTACATCCTTACATTTGTCCTCTAGCCATGCCTACTTAGCCATTTTGCACTTCCTGTCGATCTCATTTTTGGGACGTTTGTATTCCTTTTTGCCTGCATCATTTACTGCATTTTTATATTTTCTCCTTTCATCAATTAAATTCAATATTTCTTCTGTTACCCAAGGATTTCTACTAGCCCTCGTCTTTTTACCTACTTGATCCTCTGCTGCCTTCACTACTTCATCCCTCAGATCTACCCATTCTTCTTCTACTGTATTTCTTTCCTCAATTCCTGACAATTCTTCCCTTATGCTCTCCCTGAAACTCTCTACAGCCTCTCGTTCTTTCAGTTTATCCAGGTCCCATCTCCTTAAATTCCCACCTTTTTGCAGTTTCTTCAGTTTCAATCTGCAGTTCATAACCAAGAGATTGTGGTCAGAATCCATATCTGCCCCTGGAAATGTATTACAATTTAAAACCTGGTTCCTAAATCTCTGTCTTACCATTATATAATCTATCTAATACCTTTTAGTATCTCCAGGATTCTTCCACGTATACAACCTTCTTTTATGAGTCTTGAACCAAGTGTTAGCTATGTATCGATTAATGACATAAAAAAGAATTCTGTTGTTTCATGACAAATGAGGCATTAGGCGCCTCACCTTTTACTGTTTGTATTCCATGAAAGGCGGACGCGGACGTGCTGCGTTCCGCATCGGTATTTTATATTTTATGTGTAAATATTCAATAAACATGCTAATTGTTATTTTTACAATCAGAAAACATGTAGTTTCTTGTAATTGATTACGAACAGACAGTATCAAGAGGACATTTTGACTGTTATGTATAAAGTATTTAACCACAATGGTCATCTATTGTAATTTAATATGAAAAGGTACGTAGCATTAAAAAAACGTGTGTTAAAGCTAAGTGTGCTTATTTTAGTAAATTAACCTTGATGATTTCCATCTCCTGATTTACTTGAATGATAATTATTTTGTGTTAGTTCATCACCAGAAATTACGATCACGCTGATGGGTCGAACGCAACATGAGGCAGAAGGAACATTATCGTTTTCCTATTATTTCTGAATCCATTTTTTTTAATTGTGTAGTGTTGCATTTCTTTTAAAGTCTATAAATCTTCTGGTCCCTCACTGTTGTTCCGGGTATGACTACATCGCGACTATAAAAATGCACAGAAATGATAATGTTTCTTCCGAACGATCTCAAATAAATCAATCTGCTGCTCTTATTCAGGTATTTCATGCTCAACGTATGTTATTATAATAGTGTAATCAACACCTGATTCTGTTGCCAAGAAGCCCACCGAAATATTCACTTTTTCGACGTTTAAAAAAAAAATAATATAAAATAACAATTGTTTTTCTTTTCACCCCTCAAGAGCAACGCTACAGGAGACAATCGCACAATCAAAGCTGTCACAGACGTGGCGCGCGGCAAAGTGCAGCACGGCGCATCCCAATCTGGCAGCGACAAGGCATGTCATACGACTCAGTGCCGCGTCCATCTGACGGGCGCTGCTCCAGACGCCACTTGCCACGTCAATCCTGTGCGAGCCCTGCCTAAAGAGTGCCTGCTCGCACCAAATTGGATGGAACGACGACATGAAATATAGCTGTGAACAAGGTAGATTAGAGACTGCACCAAGGAAGATTAGCGTTTAATGTGTTGTTAACGACCAAGCAAAAACTCAGATTATGGAAGCAATTTTCACTGGAACGATTCCAACATTTGCTTGAGACGATTTAAGAAAACAAAGGAAGTTCTAAATCTGAGATGCTGGACGGAGATTTGTACAAACCAGACTGAGATTTGTCAGAGCAGTCCTAAGCAAATGGAATTCAACAAGGAAGGAGAGACCACTAACAAAAAAATTCTCAGTCAACTCCAAGAGGAGACGTTACAAGAAAGGCCTTTGGATCGTACTCTGAGGAATAAAAAAATAATTTACACTGGCTGACAAAAAGTGAAGCACCCAGAAAGAGGTGAAAAACGAAATGAAATTTCACAGGTCGAGAAGGTATGTGCTGTTATTTCACTGATAACAAAATCGAGTCAAATTCACGAAGAATTTGGCAATATGAGTTCATGTATCAGTATGACGTTGCACTACCTCTAGACTGGATACATGGACTGATTCGGTAGAGAAGCGTGTCACAAGGCCGTTTACCTTTTCTCCTGAGGCAAGCTGCCCCACAACTGCTGTACAAGGGGCGATCAAAAACTTTCCGTTTGCGGACGTTGATGCAGCGTATATGCAACCCAGCGCGACACAGATGCGGGTACATGATGAGCACTATGTAGGCAAGGGCTTAGTGTGACCTTCGAACAGAAAAGTTTTGATTGCCCCTGATCATTGGGCCTTGATATCCCGGTCATTCGCATTGGATTGGAGCTGCCGCCCTGGTCCGATAAATCTTCTATCGCGAACAGATTTTGAGATCTTGCTGGCCATGATCACACAGACAGCTCATAAAGACACGTGCCTTGTGTGCAGGACCATTCTCCTGCTGGTAAATGGCACCATGGTACTCCGCATGACAGGTAACTTACGAGGACGGAGGACGTCCACGACGTACCGTTGTGCTGTCACAGCTTTCTCAACCACTACCAGACGAGATCTGGAGTAATACCCGACGCTTCTCAAACCGTGGCGCCTGGAGTAACACCGCTGTATTTCTCCAAAACATTGGAAGAATAGGACCTCTCCCCATGTCGCCGCCATACTCACCGACGATGACCGCCCGGGGTAGTGCAGAACCACGATTCATCGTTGAACATAATGCAACAACATTAATAGCAGTCCCGTCACGGCATCTCTCTAAATGCAGGTGTTAACGGCGATGTACACAGGGGACAGCGATTCCTTCGTCCGGCTGCTGCGAGGCTCCGATCAATGCTGCAGATGACGCAGATTGTTGCACGGAGTCCATTAGTCGTTCTCGAACGGCAGGCACAGATGTGAAGGTGTTACGATGTGCCTGGTTCACAATACGGGGATTCTCCCTTGTGATGGTAAGATATTGTCGACAGGCACCTTGACGACTAGCATGCTTGTGCTCACGTTCCTTCGCAGTCCGATACTGTGCCACTGCCACATCCGAATGCCCCACAAATCTGGATACAGCACAATTCGAGCAGATGGCACAATGAGGACCCCTTCTCACTCTGTCAGGTCCTGATAACGCTGTCCCGCACGTATACTAGGCATCTCCGTTCCTTCACAGTGATTAGTCAACATCTAACGCTGTTCACGCCCCTTATACACCCTACCAGGTCTGATATCAACACTAAACACGAACAACACTAGGGCACTCTGGTGACTTTTCAGCTGGTTAGAGACAATTGCAATTTTAATCATTTACATACCCGCCGATGGTGTGTGCGTGTACGAAGTTACAGTGACATCCGACCATGTCTTCTGGGTGCTTTACTCTTATTGTCAGGCAGTGTACATCTCGCGTAACGACCATGGCAGCAAAATCACAGAATTTTGGGGCTATTTACACTACTGACCATTAAAATTGCTACACCAAGAAGAAATGCAGATGATAAACGGGTATTCATTGGACAAATATATTATACTAGAACTAACATGTGATTACATTTTCACGCAATTTGGGTGCACAGATCCTGAGAAATCAGTACGCATAACAACCGCCTCTTCATACGCCTGGGAATTGAGTCAAACAGAGCTTGGATAGCGTGCCCATGCAGCTTCAACACGATACCACAGTTCATCAGGAGTAGTGACTGGCGTATTGTGATCAACCAGTTGCTCGGCCACCATTGACCAGATGTTTTCAATTGGTGAGAGATCTGGAGCATGTGCTGGCCAAGGCAGCAGTCGAACATTTTCTGTGTCCAGAAAGGCCCGCACAGGACCTGCAACATGCGGTCGTGCATTATCCGGCTGAAATGTAGGGTTTCGCAGGGATCGAATGAAGGGTAGAGCCGCGGGTCGTAACACATCTGTAATGTAACGTCCACTGTTCAAAGTGCCGTCAATGCGAACAAGAGGTGACCGAGACGTATAACCAATGGCACCCCATGCCATCACTCCGGGTGATACGACAGTATGGCGATGACGAATACGCGCTTCCAATGTGCGTTCGCTGCGATGTCGCCAAACACGGATGCGACCATCATGATGCTATAAACAGAACCTGGATTCATCCGAAAAAATGACGTTTTGCCATTCGTGCACCCAGGTTCGTCGTTGAGTACACCATCGCAGGCGCTCCTGCCTGTGATGCAGCGTCAAGGGTAGCCGCAGCCATGGTCTCTGAGCTGATAGTCCATGCTGCTGCAAACGTCGTCGAACTGTTCGTGCAGATGGTTGTTGTCTTGCAAACGTCCCCATCTGTTGACTCAGGGATCGAGACGTGGCTGCACGATCCGTTACAGCCATGCGGATAAGATGCCTATCATCTCGACTACTAGTGATACGAGGCCGTTGGGATCCAGCACGGCGTTCCGTATTACCCTCCTGAACCCACCGATTCCATATTCTGCTAACAGTCATTGGATCTCGACCAACGCGAGCAGCAGTGTCACGATACGATAAACCGCAATGGCGATAGGTTACAATCCGACCTTTATCAAAGTCGGAAAGGTGATGGTACGCTTTTCTCCTCCTTACACGAGGCATCACAACAACGTTTCACCAGGCAACACCGGTCAACTGCTGTTTGTGTATGAGTAATCGGTTGGAAACCTTCCTCATGTCAGCACATTGTAGGTGTCACCACCGGCCTCAACCTTGTGTGAATGCTCTGAAAAGCTAATCATTTGCATATCACAGCATCTTCTTCCTGTCGGTTAAATTTCGCGTCTGCAGCACGTCATCTTCGTGGTGTAGCAATTTTAATGGCCAGTAGCGTAGAAGCTAAAGACATTTTTCTCGTGCACTGTTCGTGAATGGAACTAGAAGGAACAAAAACGTTCATTTATACTGTATATGCAACGTTACATATCGTACAGTTGACAGTGGATTGCGGAGAACGGCTGTAGACGTAGAAGCGACTCTAAACCACAATCCTCTCTCCGTGCTCCTCCTCGAGTCCAGGTTGCCCAACGTGACCTCTCTGGCGGGGTAACTTCTCACACGGTTCTGCCAAGATGATGCCACCTAATGTAAGACAGATTGTCATCAGACTGAGTGTGCTAATGGCAACTGCTATGACTGCGACAGGAAAGGGTCGTTGCAGCTGGAGCCAGTGCTCTTATAAACTACCGACTGGTCTGATGCTGACTGTCTCCGTGAGAATGTGGCAGCACAGCTGAGCACTTCCAGAAACCAGGAGCAGCTTTAGTGCCACGGGCGTCGTCCAGAAATATTACGGAAAGGCAGCGGCTCACCGGTGGAATGCTGAGGGCGGCCGCCTTCCTTGATTTGTTCCGTCCGGAACGCTTGCTGCATTAAGCCTCCAGGAATCTAGCAGCAGCAGGTGTCTGAGCTTGCACAGTGTGACGCTGCTCTCCCAACAGCACATACCAGCTTCTCGTCTCAAAGGTGTCAGGTTTTTTTTTTTTTTTTTTTTTTTTTTTTTTTTTTTTTTTTTTTTAAATAGTGTGTGGTGTGGACTGAAGAGATCATCCTTGATGACTTATTCTTCTATGATGGGATGTATGGATAAAAGGAAAACACTTTATTTATTACACATTCAGTTAGGCTTGGGCACGCAATGGGTCCTTTAGCCTGCTGTCTTTGGTGACGTCTATCTCCTGTGGAGGGTGAAATGTGTCAGGGCTGTTATGTGTGACTGCTTCCTCGTGTTATGAGGGGGTTGAAACGCTATTGACTTCGGTACTCTATACTTGTGCCATCTTGCAGGGTTTACCGATCCTACCGATTCTAATTGTCAAACTTCGTCCCTAAGGGCATCGATCTTGTCAAAAACTCGTAGGGCCTTGTCATGGACCTTCTCTTGTATAGTGGTCTCGTGGAGTACGGTGCGGATGTCGACGTTTCTTGTCCGCCATGGAGCTCCTGTGATCCATCGATAGCAAATGTTTTGCAGCGCTTGGAGTTTGTTGTAGTTGGAGACGCACGTAGTTCCCCACGAGGTGGAGCCATACAACATTGTGGGTTCCACCGTTGCCTTATACAATTAGAGTTTAGTCTTAGGGTTGAGATCCTTACTCTTCAGGAACGGAATCAATGACCTGGCCATCTTCTGGGCTGCCGTCTTCTTGTCGTCAATACGCTGCGTAAAGAGTAATTTGTTGTCGAGGTAGACACCGAGATACTTCACTCCAGGCGACCATGGGATAAATTGGTCAGTTATTTGGAGTCTGTCGTTCAGAACTGGTTTCCTCCGTGTGAATAGAACGGCTGCCGTCTTCGTCGGGTTGATGGTTATCTTATTTTGCAGCGCCCAG
Organism: Schistocerca americana; assembly: GCF_021461395.2. Classification (NCBI taxonomy): domain Eukaryota; kingdom Metazoa; phylum Arthropoda; class Insecta; order Orthoptera; family Acrididae; genus Schistocerca; species Schistocerca americana. The sequence continues at coordinate 469,177,984 of NC_060122.1, read as the reverse complement.
CGTTCCATTACAGCAAGTTGCCGTTGCATCCTAGCGATTAGCTGGTCCAAGTGTCGTCCAGTTGCCAGAAAGGCCGTATCGTCCGCATAAAAACTCGCCGTAACAAGGGGGACTGTTGGGATGTCATTTATATATAAGTTGAAAAGCAGAGGCGAAATGACAGAGCCCTGCGGAATTCCTGCGGAGATCAGTTTCATTTCGGAGTTTTTGTCGTCGACTCGGACATACAGTTTCCTGTCCTGCAGAAAGCTGTCTATGAGTCTAATGTAACAATCCGCAATAGGGGTAGTGCGATGCATTTTGACGATAAGGTTGGGCCGCCACACCCTATCGTAAGCTTTTTCGATGTCAAGGAAGACACCAATCGTGAAGTGCTGCTTGTTGTATCCGTCTTGTATCCGTTCGGTGATCCGTAGAAGTTGAAGTTCGGCAGATAACTTGTCCTTGAAACCGAACATCATGCGCTGTAAGCGTGTCATGGAGCCTCTTCAACAGCACTCTCTCGAGCACCTTGCCAAGGGTCGGCAAGAGGCTAATTGGCCGGTAACTGTTGGGTTCTGCTGGGTCTTTACCTGGCTTGGGTATTGGAACTACTCGAGCCGTCTTCCATGCCGTAGGAAAATATCCCTGCAGAAGACAGCTGTTGAGAATTCGGGTAAGGAGCACAGTTGGCTTCCTGGGCAACTGTTTCAAATCGGTGTTGCTTATGGAGTCGTTGCCCGGCGCATTATTCCGAGTCTTCCGGATAATTTTACGGATCTCTGCTGGTGTGGTGAGTTGTGGGCGGCTCTGCACAGTCGCAGTACGAAAAGCACTCCATTCTGCTGTAACGACGGCTTCCTGTTCTTGCAGGCGGACGTCGTTCACGGGGGCCGCTGGTGTAGATATCTGTTCTTGGTAAGTCGTAGCATACAGCTCCGCCTGGGCGAGTTCGTCAAAGAGGAGGCCATCTGGTCCTCTGATGGCTCGTTTAGGTGGCCGCTGATGTCGTATGTTCTTGACGACCTGCCATTCGTTCTTGGTTCGAAGTAAGAACTCATCCATCTTATCTTCCCAGACCTGCTGTTGCCACACGGCTACTCTCCTGTGCAGTTCTCGTGTTAAGACGTGTGTTTCTCGTCGATCGATCGGGTTTCTATAGCGGAGCCAACGTCGCCTGCTCCTGTTTCTCTGTGTCTTCAGTTCTTGGAGTAGAGGCGGGAACTCGTCGAAAGCTACTACAGGGTAGACCGTGTGAGTAGTTGCCCTCCGTTTGGCTACCTTTATCTTCTGCGTCGAAGTTTGTACCGCGATGTCGATGGCTTCCGGTGTTGAAACGTCCAGCGTCGGGCAGATATTGTTGTCAAGATATGTCCGAAATTGACCCCAGTTCAGAGTTTGTGAGGTTGGGGGCGGAAGGTTGGCCGTTGCGTTTTCCGCTATGCTGATAACAGGTCGGTGGTCAGACGAAAGATCGTCGCCGGTGCGGAGCTGGAGGTTCGTCTCGATATTTTTGATGATAGCAATATCTAGGACGTCTGCTTCTTGCCGATCGACGTAAGGAATCCGTGTGGGCTCTCGTGGGCCATGGAATGTGATGCCCAGTTCTTCTTCCATGGCAATCAAAGTTCGTCCACGAGGGTTCATACGCCGGGAATTCCACGCGACGTGCTTGCTGTTAAGGTCACCTCCTAGGAAGATTTTGTCAAAATTGGTGAAGATACTCCTTAGGTCGTCTGGCACCAGGTTTTTACCGGGGCTGTTGTACGCCGCAATGAAAGTGATGGTGCCTGCCGCCGATCGAACCGTTACTGCTGTTGCCTCCAGATGTTGGAGGTGTGGTAGCGTTTCATGATGGTGCCGCAGTTCCCTTTTAAGCAGAACTGCGGTCCCTCCACCTCGTTGGCCTTGTCTGTCCGTTCTATAGACGTACATGTTACGAAATCTGAGCTCAGTGGTTGGACGAAGGTGCGTCTCCGAGACAAGTGCTATGTCGATTTTGTGACGTTGTAAAAATTCAGTGAATTCTGTTTTCTTGTGTTTCATTCCGTTGGCGTTCCATATACAGATTTTCAGGTTTCTCGTGGTCCCAGGGCGATCCATCTTAAGGTGTTCCAAAGGCCTTCAATACACTTTCGATTGAAGAAAGTACCCCACTAGTTGTTGCTGCACGGCGGTGAGAAGTTTGGCTACATCAGAGAGAGCTGGAGCTATAGAGTCCATCAAATGGGCTGGTGAGACGTAGGTTTCCGGTTCCGGTCGGCGTGGTGATGCTGCGTGGGCGTATGAATAATGCTGGCAGTGCTGTCGAGATGGAAGTGCTTCAGGAGGAGGCTGTGTTACTGGCTGCCGTGTCGCCGCCGGCTGTTCTTGTGGCGTCTGCTGACGGTGGGGCGGAGGGTGTGGCGTCAGGTTGGAGTTCCGTATTACACGAGCCCTCCGTTGAGAGGGCTGCGGGGAAGACCGTTGTGTGTATTTCCTGAGAAGTTCCTGGTATTTCTGGCAACCACGCCATGTGGCAGGATGGTCCTTTTCACAGTTAGCACATTTCGGCGGAGCCCCTCGGGGATGAGTACATGCTGAAGATCGGTGTTGCCCTCCACATCGAACGCAGCGAGCAGGCAAGCTGCAATAATTAGCCGCATGTTCGAATCGCTGGCAGTGGCGAAATTGAACAGGTCCTTCTTGTCTGTTGTAGGTTTCAATAACGACTTTAGTATATAGAAGGTATTTGATGTCGTAAATCTTGTAGTTTTCCTTTTGGGCTGGCAACGTGACACAGTAAGCATCTTGAGGTCGTAATTCCTTCGTGTGGTCGTCTCGATTTTTAAACTGGTGGACGTTGATGACAGCGAAACCCTTCACTATCAGAGCGGCTTTCAGTTCTTCCTCCGTAACTTCGGCAGGTAGACGTTTGACAACCACTTTGAGGTGCTTGTCCTCTGCGGCCCGATGTGTAAAAAAGTGGATGTCATTCGACACAAAGAAATTGATGGCCCGCCGTTGATCTTCATAGGAGTCAAAGTGATATTTGATCCTGTCTCGTTGGTAGATGGCCTTAAGATTGCCGTCAATATTCACTTTCAGCGCCTTGTTGAGTTCCATGTAGTTCTTGGTATGGTAAATAGTAACGGGCGGGACTTTGCGTAGTAAGTTCCGGCCAGAGCCATCTGTCCCCTCTTTACCTGCTTCGAGATTGACATCACTCGTGTGGTCCATACGTTCTGGAGCATCCGTAGTATCTTCCGTCGCAATAGCCGCATAACGGTTGGAAGTTTTCAGTTCTTCTGGACGTTGTCGCTTCCGAGAGTCGTTCTGCTTAGGAGAAGCGTTGAGTCGTTTTCTTTGGCGAACTAGTGTAAAATCGCCCTCTCCGTCGGTGGGCTGCATGGTCCAAAATTCTTCAGAGGAGACTCCCGCCATTTCGTCGTCGTCTTCTGGGGGAGAAAATTGTTCCACGTCGTCTACTTGTTCTTCAGGCTGTGAAGGAGGAACTGTACTAGTGCGGTTGTCGTATACTTCCTGACTTTGCAGAATCATGTGTTGTATTTCACGTCTTAGTTCCCGTTGTTGCCGATCGTTCTGTGTTAGCTGATGTCGCTCGTCATAGGGGTTTCACGTATGTCGTCCTCCGCTCTGCATTCGCATAGCGCTCGTCGTGGTCCTGTCCTCGTTATGTTGCCGGTCAGAATCCGTTGTCGTTGCAGGAGTCGTCGCCGTTGTATCCGTCCTGTGGGGAGCGGCCACCGGGACGGCCGGCGGGGCAGGCCCCACCGACCGGCCAGCGGCCGGCCCCGGCGCGACCGAGCCCGCTGGTTCCGTTGTCCGCACTCATCGGCATCGCGCGCTTAACTGGGGTGTCAGGTGTAGACGTATGAAACTTTTGAAACCGGAATTTCTCTATAGATGGTGCTAGCCGTCAGAGTAGAACCCGTGAGACCGCTTCTGCAGCGCCATCTGCTTCCTGCAACGGTTGACGACTGATGTCAACACATAGTAACCCAATTTCCATACATCAGTATCTGTTTCAAAAGCGTAAACATGTCGAGTTTTGTGCCTACGAACTACGATTTGCAGACAGTACTCGCTTTCTGTTATCATTTGAAGAAAATTGCTGCAGAGTCGCATCGAATGCATTTCGAGGCTTTCGGCGAACTTGTTCTTGGGGAAACACAGTGTTTCGAGTGGTTCAAAAAAATTCGAAAGAGGTGATTTTGACGTGAAAAATGAAGAGCGCGGGAAACCACCGAGAAAGTTTGAAGACAATGAATTGCAGGCCTTACTGGATGAAGATGATACTCAAACTCAATACGAACTCGCGGAACAACTGAATGTGACGCAGAAAGCCGTTCCTCTTCGGTTGATAGCTATGGGAATGGTGTACAAAGTGGGAAAATGGGTTCCGCAGGAACTCAATGAAAAAGAGCAAGCAAATCGAAAGACCACTTGTGAAATGGTGATCGCCAGATACAAAAGAAAGTCGTTTCTGCATCGAATACTAACAGGTGATGAAAAATGGATACATTTTGACAATCCTAAGCATCGTAAATCGTGGGTGAATCCAGGCAAACCATCGACAGCCACTGCAAGACCAAATCACTTTGGAAAGAAGACACTGCTCTGTGATTGGGGTGTCGTCTATTATGAGCTGCTAAAAGCTGATGAAACCGTTAATACTGATCGCTAACAACAGAAAATGATCCACTTAAATCCAGCATTACGTGGAAACGACCGGAATATGGAGAAAGGGGACAGAAAGTCATGTTGCTCCGCGACAACGCCCCATCACACACAGCAAACCGGGTCAGGGAAACGATCGAGGCGTTCAGTTGGAAATACTAAGGCATGCGGCTCATTCTCCAGACTTGGCTCCGTCCGATTATCATCTATTTGTATCACTCGGGCACGCTCTCGCTGAACAACGTTTCAGTTCGTATGAAAATGTACGAAAACGGCTCACTGAGTGGTTCGCTTCAAAAGAAGAACTTTTCTTTTTATTTTTTTTTGCGTGGCATACATAGTCTGCCAGTGAGATTGGAGAAATGTATAAATAGCAATGGAGATTATTTTGAATAAAATATTGTTTATCAGTTTCGAACAACAGACGTGTAATTATTGCAACCAAATTCCCGTTTCACACTTCTACACCTGGTTCGTAGGAACACAAATGAACTTAATTTGTCTGCACGACCATGGATGTCTGAGTCTGAGAACTGTGCGTTTGAATATTTATCTTCTTCTTCTACTACTTCTACTTCTTCTCCTTTGCCTTTTGCCGTTTGTTCTACGGGGTCGCCATTGCTACAGGGACTGAGACAGGTTTAGTGATAGTTGGAGGCCAGACGCCCTTCCTGACGCCACCACTCTCTGCGGGACGGAATCTTCTGTACTCCTTATGTCTCCGTCTAGAACAAATCTATGTGCAAGTACGAGAACGTCTTCTAAATGTTTGTGTAGCGAGTATCTGAGTCGGGACGTGGGTGAGCGCTCGGTATGTATCTACTTGGCTGTGGAAAACCGTCTAAAAACACATCTAGACTGGGTGGCTAACCAGTCCTCGTCGCCAATCCGTAAGGCGGATTCGATCCGCGGCAGGCTCGGGAGCGGCGTGTTAAGAGGTCTGCTGCCTCGCGAGTCAAGCACGAATTAGATTAATATGATAGAAATTTCAGAATGATATTTTCACTCTACATTGGAGGTACTGACGGAAGTGAAGCTGTGAGGACGGGAGGTGACTCGTGCTTGGGTAGCTCAGTTGCTCACAGAGTTAGGCACCTCTCTGTAATAAAAAAAACTGAGTTAATGGATCAACGATGAACTTGAACAAGCGTCATGGGACGTCCGATCCAAAGAAATTCAACGGCCAATAACGAACAAAATGAGATAAAAAAAAGTTGGTAGAGCATTTGCCGGCGAAATGCGAAGGTCCCGAGTTCGAATCTTGGTTCGGCACACAGTTTTAATCTGCCAGGAAGTTTCGTGGTAAGAGACTTGCTTGCAAAGTTTGAAGAGGGAACTGATGCAATCCTCGTGGAATAATAAAGACGTTAATGTGACTATGCTTGATCCTCTACTTCCCATTGTGAGGAACCCAATGGATTGCAAAGGATGATACACAGCTGTCCGCTCGCAGATTCAGATCCGTAAGTGTCGGCTTGCGAAAGACACCATGTCCCAGGGTGCCGCCATTTTTATGGTGGACCTAGACATGAAGTAAGATGTCGGGAGAACATGAAGATTCACAACAGAGCTATACCTTGGGTAAAATAGCGTGACAGGGATCAGAAACGCATTCTCGTCGTGAGCGCTTGGGCGATTCCATCCCATTTTTCCGAGCCGCTTCAGCACACAAAGCCACCAACCTGCAGACTTAATTGTTCCTGTTAGTACACAGCATGGCACCACAATTTTCGCGCACCATATGTGCAGTGAAAGTAGTTGTTAATCAGGAACATGTGTCTATATGCAATATCATTAAATTTTTGTCAGAAGAAGCCAAACTGGAAACAAAATCTTATTTAGTACGTTGGTTAAGAGAGCTGCAGAAATCACTAGTTACTCAAGCCACTCAGTAAAGAGAATAAGGCGTAGCTACAAGTACTTCCCCAAAGCATCACTACGTTGGAAAGACATGGGAAAAGACGGAAATTTTATTTTTACATAATACCGCCGAACAGTATGCGAAGGAACTGACACATAATTTCCATGTGGCACATGTTCTTTATTACACATTTTCAACATCGTAATAAGCGATATACTGAACTACGATGTTATATTGTTTTAGTCCTTCTTTGTTTTATGAGATTTTCTTTTGGCAGCACGTGATCAGACTTTGTTTGTCTTTTGGTTGGTACTGTGTCTATGCACCTATTTATTTTTCGGTACTCTAATGAGAAACTAACGCCCATATTTGTCGAGGTATTAATCGTACCGACGTGATGAGTAAATAAAATCGCTTTTAGATTCGCCAGCTGTAGTTTACAAACTATGCGAGATATGCGTTTGTGCACAGGTTTCAACTGTCTAACTGCTACCGCTCGGCCGCCCAGAGTGGCGAGCGGTCCTAGACGCTTCAGTTTGGAACCGAGCGACCGCTACGGTCGCAGGTTAGAATCCTGCCCCGGGCATGGATGTGTGTGATGTATTTAGGTTAGTTAGGTTTAAGTACTTCTAAGTTCTAGGAGACTGATGACCTCAGAAGTTAAGTCCCATAGTGCTCAGAGCCGTTTGAGCTGCCGCGCGGTAGTTCGTCCACAACGCATCCTACCCCACAGCCTCACAGCCACTGTCCCCTCTTCCACCACACTACCCAGGCAACTTGTTTTGTACACGCTCTACTGTCATTTGTGAAATCACTTGGTAATAATCCTCTATTCCAAACATGAATGCCAAAAGACAAGAAAAAAGAACTGTTCTGCCCTAGGAGACACAGTTGCCATGTGTGGAAATCTCATTGTACTACACATGGTGTCCCACGTGGTATGATCAGTACTCAGGAATATGACAGGAAAGATAATTCGAAGTAAAAACTTTTGACAAACAGTGGATCGAAAATACATGCTTAAAAGGCAATGTGCACCTCATCTTTGATACTCAGTGCAAGTTCTTTGCTTTCCATATTTTGCGACGTGATAGTGGGGATAAAAACAAGAAAAAAATTTCAGTAAATATGGGTTCTAAAATACATATTCTAAGAGCTATGAGCACTTGCTCATCTTCGCTACTGCGAAACACATCTCTTATACTGAACAAGTGCTCATACCTCATAAGGGATGTGCTTTGAAGCCCATGTTTACTAGTCTGTTTCGCTTCGAATACTCGTTTCTGAATATTTACCATTCCTCCTGTGACAACCTGAACATTAAACGGGTAACTGTTTTGTGGTTTCTAGCAGAAACAATGTAGCTTGGTAAACGACAGCGTGGTCTTTTTCAACGGGCAACTTCTCGCACACTGTTAAGAGTCTGCGCGGCAAGGAGCGTCGCTATCCGTGCGACATCTGGATCCCGTTGCGCAGTGGCCGGCAGATTAATATCGGCGAGGTCATTACCGAATTAAGATCGATGAAGACCATTTGGCGGCCACCGGCGCCAGGGGTCGAGGGACCTCTGACCGAGGGCTAACGCTAATGCGAGTCCGCCGCCCTGCGCCCTCGCCTCTTGTAAGTAACGGGCAGGGCTGGCACGCCTAGTTCTGCATACCAGGTTCGCAAGCATATCAGGCAGATAGATGTAGGACTGACATCGTACTCGCGCTAGTATCTCTTTTTCATAAGTGAGGTTTCTACGGCTGCCGCCGCCTCTCGCATCCCAATCTCCATCGTTCACGGTCATTCCAGTCTCCTCCATTAAGACCTCTCGCCGTCATTGCTTTGTTGACGTCGTCTTTCCAGCCTCTCGCAAGTCTATCGCGCTTTCTTCTTCGATGGGGAGTCCATTGCCATACACGCTTTGGCCATCTTGTGTCTAGCAAGCGCTGTAAGTGACAATACCAGAGTAGGCGCTTCTTTTCTACGTAGTCTAGGATTGTGCTTTCGACAGTCATAACCTCTCTGATCCTATCATTTCTAATATGATCAAGCCTGGAATATCCACAACTCCGTCTACAGAAATCCATCTCGACAGCCAGCAGGCAATTTTTCTGTCTCTGAGTTAGTTCCCACAACTCTGCACCATATGTTGTGATACTTACAATAACTGTGTGGTAGATGATATGTTTTGTTCTGCGCGTTATGTTTTTGTTCCAGAGAATACCATTTAGTTGTTTTATGGCTCGCTTGCTCTGGCCAGTTTTTTTGTTTATATCATCCATATCTCTACCATTGGACGACAGTGTCACTCCCAGGTACTTAAAATTATAACACCCTTTAACAGTATCAGCATCGAGTTGTAAGTCTTTAATTGCATTTTCTCCCACTTTCAGATATTCTGTTTTAGATACGTTTATGACAAGACCCCATTTTTCATATTCTTCTTTTAATTTGCGGACACATGTAATTTGCATCTTCCTCATCTCCAGCTACTAACACTTGGTCGTCAGCAAAAAATAAAGTGAACAAGATCTCATCGTCTACGAGGATACCTATTCCTCCGCATTTCCTTTTCCAGGATTTTAGTGCCTCTTCTAGGTAGATCTTAAAGAGTGTAGGGGCGAGTGTGCATCCCTAGCGTAGTCCCTTTGTCACCTCAGACGCTTGAGATAGTTGGTTTCTCACTGTTATCATTGCCGCGCAACCTTGGTAGAGGAGTCTGACAGCTTTCACATAGCTCGGTGGCATGTTATTATCAATTAGACTTGTCCATAGCTTGTTCTGTGGAACTGTGTGTCTGGAACCGAGCGACCGCTACGGTCGCAGGTTCGAATCCTGCCTCGGGCATGGATGTATGTGATGTCCTTAGGTTAGTTAGGTTTAAGTAGTTCTAAGTTCTAGGGGACTGATGACCTCAGAAGTTAGGTCCCATGGTACTCATAGCCATTTGAACCATTTGGAAGTGTGTCATAAACTTTCTGGAGGTCTACAAAGACAAGGTGGGTCGTAAGGCCCCTTGCTGTCCTTTTCTCCACTAGGTTTTTGAGAGTAAATACTCCATCAGTACAGGAGAGACCAGATCTGAGTCCATTTTGTTCTTCAGATTCAGTTATTTCTTCTTCTATCCTCTTTTTTAGGATACGGCCATAGACTATCGCCATGGATGGCATCACACTAATACCACGATAGTTTGCACAATTTCTCCTGTTGCCCTTCTTAAATATTGATGTAATTGTTGCCTTTTTCACTCCTTTGGGTCTTCGTCACCTCTAAGGCATTCGTCAGAAATCACTGCCAATGTCTCAAAGAGCTTTGACGGTGCTGCTTTAACCAGTTCTATATAAATTAACCCTGGACCTGGCTACTTTCTGTTTTTCATGTCATTAATTGCATTTTGGATTTCCTTCGGAGTTATCGGTGGTATATTATCATTACTGATTTCAGTGTCTGGTGGGTTCTCAGTGAATGCAGCTCTGTTCTCAGTTAGTAGTCCTCGGTAGTGTTGTACCCATTCCTGCATGCTAATGAGGACGACGACGCTGATGTAGCGAAGGAAGGCTTATTCTACACTCAACTGACAAGATCTCTTGAAAATATAGGGTAACGCAAAGAAGTCATTTTACTAGGAGACCTAAATGCCAGAACAGGATGGAAACCTAATGACAAGTGGGACAATATGGTGAAGAAACCATAAATAATAATGGTGAAAGATTGATAGAATTTTGTACGCAAAATGATTTACGAATTCTGAATGGATGGTTCAAGCATAAGGACATCCACAAATACACATGGATGAAACCAAGCGTTAACCTCAAGTCCATTATAGACTATGTCATAATAAAGTAAACATCAAAGCTATTAGTACAAGACGTGAGAGCTATGAGAGGTGCAGAGTGCGCATCAGACCATTTTCTGCTAATGTGTAAGATATTATTCAAGTTCATCAAAGACACAGAAATTCAAGTGGAAACCGAGCCAGAGAAAGCCGACAACATTCAATATAATTTACAAAGCCTTGACCATAGTGCTACCCGTTTCTCGTACCAGCAAAGGCTCGCAGAAGAACTTGCTGCCGTTTAAGGAACCTCTCCAGATAAGATGTACGAGATGGTTAAAGAAGCTATCCATAACGCAGCTTATGAAGCACTCGGAAAAAAAGAATTCCAAAAGAGTAATGGAATACGTGATGAGTTGTGGAACCACTCGGTACAAGAGAAGGTAGAAAGTAAGGAGAAAGCTTATAATAAATGGTTGAACTCAACATCAGACAATGATTGGTGGAAATACAGAGAGCGGGGAAAAGATGCACAGAAAACAATAATTAAGGCAAAAAACCAAGCCTGGCAGAAAACTGGTGAAGAGAGAGAAAAAAAGCATGGGGAATACACGAGCAAATAAAGCCTGGAATGTATTAAAACCAATGAGAACACAGAATAAAGATACTGACGACGACAATAATGTCTCATTGCATTATTAGACCATATGTCGGTAAAGCTTGCTACACCCTTCTTCCCCCTTTGGATGAAACGCCATGTCCGTTTGAGCCACAGGTAGCCGTTACGGTTCATCGACTTTATTTTAGTCGGGGTGGTAACTGTATTCAGTTTTAACAAAAATAACACTGCACCTGGAAACAAACATCTTCCAACCAAATATAAGTTGTCGCTTGGTAGCCCTGAAGTTCATCTTGCCAGAAAATACAAGTATTTCTACAAACCAGGTAAAATATAAAAGCAAGATTACAGGAAAACATCATATTCAGAGACATAAGCGAGATATAACCCGACTGAATCCATTTTACAGCTCAAATTAAATTCAGTACCTCATTCAGGAAATAGGCGTTGAAAATATTCACAATTGTTGACTTGGGCAGGGTTTTAATTGAAGAGTGTTTGCAGTTCTCTTCCTCCGACGTCTTGTGAAATATTTAAGCATATAGCCTTTCTGTGCGGTGTGGATGGTCGTGATAAATGCTTGTACAATACACTGTTGTGGTTATATTCTTAAGGAAGAATGTGGAATGAAATCTACATCTATACTCTGCAAACCACCGTGAGGGGCATGGCAGAGGCTACGCCCCATTGTACCAGTTATTAGGGTTTCTTCCTGTTCCATTCACGTAAGGAGCTCGGGAAGAATGTTTGAATGTCTCTGTGCGTGCAGTAATTATTCTAATCTTATCCTCACGATTCCCATGTGAGCGATACGTAGCGGGTTGCAGTATATCCATAAACATTTAAAGCCGGATCCTGAAACTTTGTTAATAAATGGTTCAAATGGCTCTGAGCACTATGGGACTTAACATCTGTGGTCATCAGTCCCCTAGAACTTAGAACTACTTAAACCTAACTAACCTAAGGACATCACACACATCCATGCCCGAGGCAGGATTCGAACCTGCGACCGTAGCGGTCACGCGGTTCCAGACTGAAGAGCCGAGAACCGCACGGCCACACCGGCCGGCTCTTTGTTAATACTTTCTCGGGATAGTGTACGTCTGTCTTCAAGAGTCTGTCAGTTCAGTTCCTTCAGTATCTCTGTAGTGCTCTCCCACGGATTAAACAAACCTGTGACCATTCATGCTGCCCTTCTCTGTATACTTTCAATATCCCCTGTTAGTCCTATTTGGTACGGGTCCCACACACTTGAGCAATACTCTAGAATCGGTCGCACGAGTGATTTGTAACCAATCTCTTTTGTGGACTGATTGCACTTCCCAGCATTCTACCATGACGCTTAAATCTACCGCCTACTTTACCCACGACAGAATCTATGTGTTCATTTTACTTCATATCCCTACAAAGTGTTACACCCTGGTACTTGTACGAGTTGGCCGATTCCAACAGTGACTCACTGATATTATAGTCATAGGATTCAGATCTGCACATATAGTCTGCTATTTAATGTGGTTCGCAGCCTAGGTGTAATTATCCCCTAAGGAGTAAAAAGTATTTTCTGAGGGCTAAAAACAAGTAACGAAAGTAAATTATTTTTAAAAGATCATAACTACCATCACTATATAGTAAGACTACAATACTGATTAAATCAGTTACCAATAATAACATTTCTTCAAATACACTAGAGCCTCGAAACACTGGAGTCTCGATATTTCGATTCTCGGAATTACGAGTGTCCCATAAATCCGCGCCTCGTCAAAAATAAATAAAAATAAAAAATACTACTGTACAGCGTACACCCCACATACGCTTCTCCCAGTTTTTAATTGTTTACATACGCACCCCTCTGGTTGAAAGTGGTTCAAATGGCTCTAAACACTATAGGACTTAACATCTGAGGTCATCAGTACCCTAGACTTAGAACTAATTAAACCTAACTAACCTAAGGACATCATACACATCCATGCCCGAGGCAGGATTTGAACCTGCGACCGTTGCAGCAGAGCGGTTCCGGACTGAAGCGCCTAGAGCCGCTCGTTCACAGCGGCCGGCTTGAAAGTGGTGCTTTAGGTTTGCATTACCGGTGATGTACAGTGTTGTGTTTTGTTTCCTTTGTTAACTGTTTTGCTGGTACACTCAAAAATGACTTCTGCAACAAAGAAAAGCAAACTTATGCCTTTGAATGTTAAGTTAGAACCATTGAAACGACTTGAGATAAGAGAAACAATAAAAAAATTGCTCTCGAACATGGTGTCGACGAAGTTACTGATGGTGACTGACCAAGGTACCGACGTAAATTGGAACAAGTTTCTTTAAAGAATTGCTCTGAAGATTCTCTCAACCGAAAAATTATAAAGACGTCGAAGTTTGAAGGAAAAAAAAAGCAGTTCAGGTGTTGTCCATGTGTTTATTCTTATAAACATCGTTTTATTTCTTTTCCCACATAAATTTCGATAGCCCGGTTTTCTACAGTCGATTGTTCACCTCGAATTGTCCAGACTATACTGTGCTACCGTTAACGCAGGACAATGTGGTGAACCTAACAGCTTGTGAAACTAATGTATGAACTACATCTTCCACGCATAGACCACCCACTACACATATACTTTGTACCATGCATCTATGAGACACTTGCATCACATATGCTTCGATATCTCAGGAAAATGCCTTCTCCGAGTTGTAAGTATGAGAGGCAGTCAAGTGAAAACGAGACATATGGCAAAAAAGTGAGTAAACTGTTTATCATTTCAAACATCATCCCTCTGTGAGATAAGGCAGTCAATGCGTTCATGGAAAAATGTTCGCCGTTGCCTACGGAACCACGATTGTACCCGGGCGTGCGTCTTTTCATTCGAAGCAAATTAACGGACAAGAATGTCTTTCTTCAGGGCTTCAAAAATATAGAAATCGTGTGGAGAGAGATCGGAACTGTATGAAGGATGTGTAAGGGCTTCTCAGCGGAACTTCTGCTGCCGAGTCGAAACAGCCTCAGCAACACGTGGGCGGGCATTATCCTGCCACAGAATTATGCTGTCCGTCAATATTCCTGGGCGTTTGGATTTGATGGGAAGCTTCAATTTTTGCAAAGTTCCAACGTACCTCTGTGTGTTAATTGTGGTGCCTTGATCCACAAAATCAGAGAGCGGCGGGTGGCCCTTACAGTCAAAGAAAAAGATCATCAGGACTCTCCGGAGCTGGAGTGCATGTTGTTTCAACTACGCTGTTGAAGTTTCACTGGGAAGTTCTTACACATTCTCTGTACAGTCCTGATCTCTCCCCACACGACTTCCATATTTTTGGTACCTTGAAGACATTCGTAGTCGTCAGTTTGCTTTGGACGAAAAAGTGCACGCCTGGGTACAATCATGGTTCCGAAGGAAACTGCAAACATTTTTCCATGAAGGCACTGACCGTCTTGTCTCACAGTGGGATATATGTATCAACAGTGCGATAAGTGCATGTATTATGGCGGCTACTTTTTGAATAATAATAGACAGTTTACTTACTTTTTTCATCTATCTCGTTTTCATATGGCTGCCCCTCATAGTTCCCGCAATAGATCATAACTGCTTCATTATTCACTTCCCAACAATAAACGAACTAGCTGACAGCACAAAACAATGTATTGGCTACTACCTCGCTGTAGGGCATCCACCGCATTATTATTATTGCTAATGGCAGTGATCATACACAAAGCAATGGCAACCTGAATTTCGTCTATTTCTGTCATTTCAGTAGTAAGGAGTAGAACAATCAAGTGATTTACAAAAAGTAGACGTCAGCGTAGCACACATTTTAATGTGGTTGATTTTTAAATGGGGGTGCAGGATCCGGGTGCTATGGAGAGAAGTGGCACAAATGAAGCATGCTTCGTAAAAAATGTCTACTCTCAATGTGGATTGTCAACTTTCTTTTCTGAGAAGGAGTTGTAGGTAGTCGGGCGGTTGATATTTTTAAAAATACCGGGAGTCTGACATAACGACATTTAAACAAATATCATTATCACCTCCTGATATAGCGAAACAAGTATCGATATATCAAAAATACATCGATATATTTATGTACCTGTTTCTGCCTTCAAAGTAGTCACCAGCGTTGTGTAGAACCCATTGCTAACGATGTGGAAGGCGTAGTATACCGTTAGCAGAGCCTGTTCTGTTAATGGTGCGAATGGAGTGGTCTACTGTCTGTCGAATCTGTGAAACAATTCTGAAACGAATGCCACGAAGTGGTTCGTTCATCTTCGGAAGCAAATTAAAGTTACAAGAACTTAAGTCCGGGGAGTATAATGGATGGTACAGGACTTTCCAGTCCCATCGACCGAACAGAGCAGCCACAGCTTGCGCTGTATGTGCCCGCGCATTGTCGTGCAAAATGATGGGTGGGTTGTGCAGAAAGTGTCGCCGCTTCTTTCGCAAAGCTGGTCGGGTGATGCTCCAAAAACGAACAGTATTACTATGCATTGACGGTCTGCCGTGGAGAAACGTAATGCTTTAGGATAACACCATCACAGTCGTACACGAGAATCACCATAACTTTCACCATACTGGGGATCTGACGCACTTTCGACTTTCGCGGCGACCATAATGACGCCATTCGTTGGATTGGCATTTCAGTTTTGGCTCGTATGATGTGGCCCATGTCTCATCATTGCGATACGGCGTAAGAAAGCCTCTCCTTCGCACTCACAGCGCTCCAAATGCGCCTGAGCAGCGTCGTCACGCAGGCGTTCCTTCAGGATGCGAAGCACAGTCGTATGTGCTAATCCGGTTTCGTGGGCGAGCTCACGAATCCTATGGCGTCGAGCACTGTCCACTATCGCAGCAACAACATGCACTTCTTCTTCAGAGACGCTAGGACGACCTGCCCGATGCATGTCTGCCACAGTTTGCCGACCTTCGTTGAAGGCTTTTACCCAACTGTTCTGTAGGGCGAAGCCGATTTCCCGCACGCCTCTTGAAGACCTTGATGACACTGTCGTGCTGTACGACCTCTGGCACATTCAATCTTCAAAATTGTTAAAATGTCTCTGAGCACTATGGAACATCTGAGGTTATCAGTCCCCTAGAACTTAGAACTACTTAAACCTAATTAACCTAAGGACATCACACACATCCATGCCCGTGGTAGGATTCCAACCTGTGACCGTAGCAGTCGGGCGGTTCCGGACTGAAGCGCCTACAAACGCTCGGCAACCGCGACCGGCCATTCAATCTTGATCCAACTCCGTTGTTCCTGTTTCGAAAACATAGTGACACCGTTACGTTAGAGCGTTCGCTCACAAGTGCCTGTGTTCCCTCGATTGTGCGCACGCCGGTGACGTGGGACGGGCGAGTCCATTTCTTGGGAGATAAGGTAGGTATGTTAACAACGTGTGCTATCAGTGACAATAGTAGATTCCATTGCATAGTGTCTCCAAAGCAGTGTTGCCCCTATTTAAGTTCCAAACTACGTATGTTGCTGGTTTTAGAGCTTTATATTTAAATATGGTTTTATTATTATATATTCTGTACATCAACAAGGTAGCAGACTGCCTATGTTCTCTCAGAGCAAAAATTGAAAGGAAAGCGATGCTCGTTCACGCTTTGCGATAACCACTTTGGCAACAATTATAACTGCATGTAAGTCGCACAATAACAGGTGCCCAATGTGTCCCTATCTCGGTTTCATCATACATCGGATTTGCCCCGAATACTTTATGTCGGCTTCTCTAATCTTCGTTTCTGCCAGCGCCAGCGACCAAGCAGTTGTAGGGTCAAAATTGCATGGAGAAGATAAACGTTGCAGTTTCTGTTGGTAGCGCCGAGCGACGATTACGTCAGCATTTCCCCTCATAGGTCTCCGCCCACAGCCAAGACCAATCTTGTCATTTAGATTCTTGTTCATAATTTTCACCAACTGTTTTTGAAGAATCCCGGTGTTTTTTAACGCAGCTGGTGTCCTATTTCTTCACTTTGAAAATCACCCCCCCTCCCCCCAAATGCAATCGGACTTCTCCGTCTGAGGCACATATACTAGCTTTACATAGTCAAAGAGAAAGATTGGAAGTGATGAAAAGTAGTGTGACTCCTTGACACAGTGAAAGTAAAATTATGTTCTACTACAATTTCAAAAGAACAACTTCAAATATTTACCGAAAATTATGAAAAAGTATAATATAAAATAAAAATATCGCACTTGATATTGCCATTTTCAAAACGATATATCGGTGGAAAAGAAACCGCCAATATATCTCGATACTTGTTGGAAAAAAGCGTTTATCAATATTTTATCAACTGTCCTAGTAGGTATCGCTGACGATGTGCTGAGAATCGCTCCAGTGTTCTATACAAGACGGTTGTTAGAAATAAGTTGTACCAATTATCTCATTGACTCATTAGTTTGTAGTCTAATAAAACATAAACTAAATTTCACTCATCTTTAGTCATGTTAAAAATTAATTTAATCAAATAAAATTATTTTTTATTCCGAAGTATAAAAAAATGTGTGTGAAATGTTATGGGACTTAACTGCTAAGGTCATCAGCCCCTAAGCTTACACACTACTTAACGTAAATTATCCTAAGGACAAACACACACACACACACATGCCCGAGGAAGGACTCGAACCTCCGCCAGGACCAGCCGCACAGTCCAGGTATGCAGCGTCTAAGACCGCTTTTTTAAAAAAAAAAAAAAAAAAAAAAAAAAAAAAAAAAAAAAAAAAAAAAAAAAACAGAAAGTAAACTTTTCACTCGAGGGAAGACTTGAAGCGAGGACCTCTTTTTTTTTTTTTTTCGGTGTAACAATAACAAACATAAACTGCTTCTAGCATTTTTTTTTAAATATATAAGACGATGACTTTATAAAATAAAATTTTTCTGGGAAACGTAAATAAGTGGACTTTTTTTTTACATAATAGTGAAAATAAAATAAAATAAAATAAAATATCCTGCTTCTGTCAGTACAAAACAATAACGGTCTACGTTCCTCTTTTAGGCGCGTACCTCGCTAGTCCCGTCATACCTCGCGTTGGTGTCGGGTACGTCTTCACGTGTGTTTGTGGATCCTCTCCACTGTCCTGGTCCTTTCTTGTTCTGATACTTATAGACAATAATTACATTCTCCTACCTGGGACACCCCAACTGGGTGGGGGATCAAGAAAGGCACTCCCTAAAAAATTTGCGTAATATGTTCGATATCTCGGATGTCTCATAAGCTGTGAGTGATGTTCCTGTAGTAAGGCCCAAAAGTCAAGCACATTCTTACTGCCGTCTCGGAAAATATAACGCACAGTCAAACCTCGAATCCAAGTCACTGCGTTTGTCTTCGTTCGGGGATAATATGTCCTATCTGGGAGAAGTAGTGTGCGTGGTTCTATTGTTTGCGGTCCCACCCGAAGGAGGAAGGCGATCATTTTTTTGACCAAACACCATACGTCCGCCGAAGGACCGCATATAAGGCGATGCTCCTCAGTGTCTATAACATTGCATTGCGGACACAGTGGCTCGTCCGCCATATGAATTGTATGCAACCTGGAACGAGTCACGTATTTCCCATTTACCACCTGATACCACAGTGCGCGCGTTCCCGTATCAAGGTGTGGGTGGTGCACTGTACGCCATACCACTGACCACGTAACTGTTGGTTGGCGGCGCTCTACGGCATTATTCGGCCGCCGTCGAGTCAAGATGTGATATATATCACGTGCCGTTGCCGTCCTGGTAGTCGGTAGCTCCGTACGTACATAACTGTGTTCCACAAAGAAGGTTCGCATATGGTCAAGCGATGGTGAGATGTGAGCCACCGCTACCGGAGCCGAACGAGAAGGGGGAGCGAGTTCGTCTATCAAGCTGCCCGTCAGACTTGTCTGGTGTCGTGTCCACATTTTTGTCATTGTGGTTACATAAATAGCCACTGCTCGGTCGCGTACGTGGACTAGCACAAGACCTCCACGACTAAGAGGAAGGGTGAGGGTTCCGTATCCTACCTTAAAAAGCAGACCTGTGCTCACAAAATATCCTAGTGCCGCCAGGATTCGGCGGGCCAACACCACCGGCATAGGAAGAACTTGTGCCAGGTGGGGGATGCGAGAGGCTAGGTAAGTGTTGGCAAAGGTGACCCGTTGTATCATATCCAGTGCCCGTAACCTGTGACTTCGGACACTCGCACGAAGTGTTTGCAGAAGATGTCTGTAACTCAGTGCCACCGTGCGTCGAACGTCTGTAGTGAAGATAATTCCTAGGCATTTCATCTTGTTGATCGGCTGTAATGGTGCTACACTTCCTGTCGGGAGTCCTCTCCCGATGTTCATCGCTCCCGACTTTGCCATGTTCAGGCTACTTCCCGTAGCCATACAATACAAATTAATCCAATGCAAGGCCGCTCTTGCCTCGTCGCCTGACCGTGCTAAAAACACTAGGTCATCTGTGTATGTTCGGCATATAAACTTGTTGTGCCTTATCGTCATTCCTTGGAGTCGATTCCGGAGCCCGCAAAGCAGCGGCTCGACAGCGATGGCATACAATATCGTTGACAGCGGGCACCCTTGTCTGACCGATCGTGAGCGTCCATTGATGAGCACTTTGGATGCGGCTCCGTGGAGTAGTCTCATGGCGACGGTGACAAAACTTTCCGGAAACTTCATTTTCGTCATCACGTCCGTGAGATAAGCATGACTCAGCCTGTCAAATGCGCGATCGAAGTCTATCGATACCAATACACCCCGGAGACGACATGTTGATGCCAGTGCGATAACATCGCGGAAGTCGCTGAGTGGCGTTTGTATATTGCTAGCTCCTCCTAGCTGGGTTTGGTCGAGTGAAGTCACTTGGCGTATTACGCGTTTAAAGCGTGCTGCAAGTATCCTGGCGTAGATCTTGTAGTCGCAATTAAGAAGGCTCAGTGGCTGGTAGGCCCGTATCCCTGTGCCGCCAGATGGTTTGTGGATGGGGATGATCATTCCTTCCACGAAGGAGGGTGGAAGAGGCACGTTGGGAGACATCAATTCGCAGTACATGGCAGTCCATCGTGGAATCATGAGATCTTTCAATGTACGATAGAACTCTAACGGAAACCCGTCGGGCCCCGGCGATTTGTGCGACGCTCCCTTATCAATCGCTTCCATTACGTCGTCAACTGTGATTTCACCTGTTAACTCCAGGTTGGCCGACTCGTCGAGACACGCGGAGAGCGTTCGTCGGACCTCATGAAAGGCTGCCTGATCGTGTTCCGCTTCTTCATAGAGATGACCGTAGTGTTCCACGAAAGCGTTGGCAATGTCTTTTTGCGTTGTCATGCGGCGACCATCTGGCAGTACGACCGAGGTTCTGCGGCTACGTTGTTTTTCTCTGATAACGTGATACATCGACGGGGATTCTCCACGGACTCGTTCGAAGGCCCTTGCACGGATTGCGACACCCTCCAGTCGGCGGCGCGTTATGGAAATTATTTGGGCCTGTGCTCATTTTATACCGGCACGACGCTCCTGTGAAGGTGCTTGTACAGAAAGTTCGCGGAGCATCGTGAAATAAAATTCCGCCGTGTATCGCCTCCACATCATCTTCTCTCTTCCGTATGCAATTAACGCTCGGCGCAATGCAGGCTTAACGCATTCCAGCCACCACTGCAACGTCGTCGGATATGTCGGGAGGCGTCGTTCACACACATGCCAAGTGTCTTCGACTAAGCGTCTGCACTCAGGTTCCCTAAGGTGTGCTGTATTCAGGTTCCAAACACTGCGACTCCTCCACACTTGTTGACGACTCAGGGAGACCGTGCATATATATGCTATGTGATTTGAAAAGGCGACAGGCCACAATTCCGCATCGATGATCGCAGGTTCGAGACGACGTGTTACGTAAATGCGATCGAGACGACTTGCAGAGTGACTCGTGACGTAGGTGTATCCACGTCTGTCGCCATGTATCTTCTCCCATGTATCAAATGGTTCAAATGGCTCTGAGCACTATGGGACTTAACTTCTGAAGTCATCAGTCCCCTAGAACTTAGAACTACTTAAACCTAACTAACCTAAGGACATCACACACATCCATGCCCGAGGCAGGATTCGAACCTGCGACCGTAGCGGTCGCGCGGTTCCAGACTGTAGCGCCTAGAACCGCTCGGCCACCCCGGCCAGCCTCCCATGTATCAATGAGATTCATGTCCTGTATGAGTTGCCGCAGCACCGGGCATGAAGTATAACGTGGGTGTTGATGTTTTGGTGCGAGCACGCAGTTGAAGTCGGCTCCAAATAAGACATGTTCATACCGACCTAAGAATAGTGTTGCAATCTCCTCTGCGTAAAATCGGGATCGGTCGCGCCGTCTGTCTGACCCCGACGGTGCGTAAATGTTAACGACCCTTACTCCCAGCACTGTGAACGTCAGTCCTCGCGCTGACGGCAGGTACACCACGTCCTCGGCTACTATGCCGCTACGTAGAAGTATCGCTGTTCCGCTGCCGCCATCGGTAGTAGGTGTAATGTACGTATCGTAGTCATAGAAGTCGGGGAAGCTCTCAACACATACTACCTGCAGCAGAACGATGTCGACGTCTGACGCATGCAACATGTCTCGTAATAATTGCAATTTGACAGGCGTTCTGATCGTATTAATATTAATAAAGGCTGTTCGATATGGCTGCCGCTGTTCCTCAGTGCGTAAAGCGCACATGAACGCTTATGTTAATTTGTGTGCTGCTGCCCGGTGACATGCTGTCTGTGCGTCAGTCTGCATCTTCTGCGCGGTTAACATCCGGTGGACGCAGCACTCGCCATTGCGGGTGCGTCGTCGGTGTGTGGGTTAGTATCGGATTCGTCGGCCCAGTTCCTGTGCTGGAGGTCCAGCTCCCGTCGTGTCTCTCCGGCCGGGCTGACCGAAGGCGGTGGCGTTGCTGCGGTGGGTGGAGGGACTCCTTCCGTCGGCTTTCCGTCCGGTGTGTCTGTATTCAACCCCTGTTTAGCATGATTCGCGTCGTACTGCTGTGTGGGAGGTAGAACCTCCCGTTGCGCATCCGGATGCACTGTATCGACGTTACACCGAAGTCCATCTGACGTGGACTGCAGTAAGCAGGTATCCGACGGCGCTAGCCGTCGTTTCTTGTGGCGCTTCGGCGATCGTTGTTTGCGCGTGTGCGCCTCCGTATCCGAGTGCGGAAGTGACTCCCGGTGCTCAGGGACGAAAGCAGCTGTTGGCACAACAGCAGGATAAATTTCCATATCTCCTACCGATCCTTTCCGCTCGGTTAAGTGCGTCGTCGGCGCCGGAACGGCAGAGGCATGCGTCGTTTCGTCACTGGAGGCGGTCTCTGCTGCAGTCGGTTGCCGTAAACTGTCAGGATTCTGTAGCTGGTCGTTCTTCGGGATGGGATCCGTTCGAAATGCGTCCGCATACGTTAGTGGCAGCGGCGTCAACGTGGACGGAGGTACGGGTTCGCCGTTTGGAACTTGCACTATCCTCCGCTGCATACATTCGGAACGGACGTGGCCCTCTTTCCCGCAGCCTGAGCATGTTTTGGGTTGTCCATCGTAGATGACTATAGCTCTGCATCAGCCGATGAACAAGTACGAGGGTACATGTTGTGTCAGTTCTATTCTGATTTGACGCACCCCATTGAGAACGGGGTAAGTCGTGAAGTTGGACCATTTTTCCTCAACGTGGCTAAGCACTCTTCCATATGGGCGTAAGGCGTCAACGACCAAGTCAGCCGGAACCTCGAAGGGAAGTTCGAAAATACGTATGTTTCGTAAGCCCAGTCCTGCATGATCAATAGTTACTTCTCCAACATGTCCATCAGAGTGACGAAATTTGAGTCCATGTTTAGTATCTCGGATGATTCTGTCACATACTGTATCGTTAATCAGCTTGACGTAAACAACACTGCTCACTATGGAGAGGTGGATTCCGTTAAGTTCGTTGTAGTCAAGTTTAACTTCGTCTCGTAGGAACCTTTCTATTTCGTAGGCTTTCGGTCTCGCATATTCATTCGAAAAACTAATCTTGAGAGTCGACTTTCGGTATGCATGTGCCATTCTGTATCGAGTCGTCTAAACGCACGAGTACGCCGAAGAGGTAAACAACTGCGCGAGCGCGAACTTCTCCGGCAGGGAGACTGACCGCTCGGCTAATCCCGAAGTATAGTTAGGTGCTAATGTTGATAATAGCGGGGAAAGGGGGTGGGGGGAGGAGGAGGAGGGCGGGAGTACTAGGTAATATCTGATTGCAAACGCGGTAATTGTCTCCGAAAGTTTGGGAACAACTGAAATATACTATATGAAACGAGTCCTCTTGTTGAAAAGGTAGCCAACAATTAGCTTTCAAATATAGGTTATACTATTTAACATCACATATCGCCTCAGAGACAATCTTGGCAATTACGAAACGAACCAATGTTCTTCGTGAAAGAATATAATCAGCTGGTTCCCCGTGAAATGGAGACACTAAGCTCGGTGGACCCTTGCTGGTATTCAAGAGGGGTAAGCTTTGTACATCATCACCATCTCGATAGCTATAATAACAATAATAAAAACACGACAGCATCCTATATAAAGGCACCTATTCGAGATGAAAATGAAATGATCGTATGGCATTATTGGCCGGGATGTCCCATTCGCTTTCGGCAGCCAAATGCAAGTCTTATTCCATTAGGCTCCACAGTGGGTGACTTGCGGCCGATGATTAGGATGAAATGATGACAAGGACAACACAACACCCAGACCCCGAGCGGAGAAAATCTCCGACCCGGCCGGGAATCGAACCCGGGCCCAGTGCAAGGGGTGGCAAGCACGTAACCACTCAGCTAAGCAGGCGGACACCTATTCGAGATAATTCCGGCTGACGAGCAAGCTTCCCAAATGATGCAGTGAGAAAAGGCTTGCACCAGGCTGTGGCCCACTCTAGTAAACAAAAGATGTGAATATGAAAAGAGGATGACATTGTGCCTGCTGTCAGAATTCCTCCTTTATGTATAGGTCATCCTATATTTCACCTAAATTGCATAAGTCCACGGAAAATTACATTTTACAAACGGGTTACATATTTCAAACACATGAGTCGAATTACACCAAAAGCTTAAAAATAAATTGATCCTGAGGCACCCACTGCCACTGCAGAAGGCTTTTCTACAATTTCGAAAATCACATTTCATGAACGCTTGATCACGTGCCTTTCCCACTTATGCACTAAGGAACGTGTGTGTTCCTTTAAACAAACAGTGCAAAGTCTATCTAAACATCTTTAACACCCGCAACTTCCCGTCCTCGTTGGAGGACACACTTCCTTTAAAAAAGCACATGCACACCAAACAACTGTGAGCAAAATTGAAATGGAATCCTTTTATTTCTTTGCCCGAGTAAGACTGAAAAGGAGATTGAGTTGCTACGTTAGTTAATGTAACAGTATATTTATATGCATTCTTTTATGTTCTTAACTGATTTCACAGCATTTACAATGTACTAGGTCACTCGGTAAAAATATGTCATAAACAAAAACGCCACAATCATCTTATACCCCCTTTTTAAGAGATTGGAAGAGTTTGCTAAATGATACAGATTACAACCACTAGTCAAGTATACATAAAGTAACTGTTAAGCAACTTTACTTTCAAATGGTCAATAATGACTCGTGAAACACGATAAAACACAAGACACAGTTATTTTGAGCAATTTTATCAGAAAACAACGTAACAGGCATACATTATGGTTAAATATATACCCAGGGTCGACGGCAGACTACAGAAAAGATGCGTTGTCCCAGATTACTGATAGACAACTAAAAGCAAAACCTCGGAAACATGACAAACACTCGGGGAAGGTGAAAAAGTTGAATGACACATTTTGTAAGCTAAGTCTTTTCTCTGAAGGAATTAGTGCAGTTTTACCGATCTTATGGTTGATCCAGGGATTTGGGCTTTCTGGCTATACAACACCTATCATCCATAAACACAAGTGCAACACATATTCAGCAAACTGTTGCTTACTTGCTAAAACACTCAGTACGAAAACAAGGCGAGTGGAATAGCTATAGCCGTGAGTCCTTCGCGCGCACACACACACACACACACACACACACACACACACACACACACACACACACAACATTCCAATGCATGCCTTGGGAAGCCGCCAGCACGCCGGTAATTTTGTTTAACTTTCGGAGCCAGTGACTTAAACAGACTCAAGAGCTAGGCGGAGCCTTTATACATATCAGCGGTATGCTGAAAAAATAAGTTGTAAGAAGAAATAGTTTAGCACTGGTAGCGATGTTTACATTCAGTTTGCTACAAAGTGGCAAATGGCTAGCATCCCAAACTGACAGAAACATGGCATCCATCCAAAACACTTGTTTCAAGTGCAGAAAAAAGAGGCAGTTTCTTGAATAGGACGTAAAAACTTCAGCAGACTTTACATACAGGATGACGCAGAAATCGTTAACATTTGAAAATTAAATACTTCATTGAATAATGTAGGTAGGTGGGTAAAAGCTGAAACATGCTTGAAATGACATGATTATTTTTTTTTCAGAAAAAAGTGCACAAAAATGACCAACAGATGGTGCTCCATATTATACAAATCAACAGTTACCATAACAATTGATTTTTAACAAACACGATATTCTTTATAACAAGTGCTCAACATGTCGGCCACCATTCAGTCAACATTACCTATAGTCGAGTTATAATGTTGTGAACACCACTGTACAGCATATCGGTGGGTATGGTGTGAGACTGCCGTCTAATGTTGTCTTTTACCATCCATAATGTGTTTGTACGATCACGGTAGACTTGCAGCTTCAGATAATCTAACAACTAATACACTATGTAATCAAAAGTAGCTAGCTGAAAATGAGTTACAAGTTCGTGGCGCCCTCAATCGGTAATGCTTGAATTCCATATGGTGTTGGCCCACCCTTAGCCTTGATAACAGCTTCCACTCTCGCAGGCATACGTTCTATCAGGTACTGGAAGCCCATTCTTCATGGAGTGCTGCACTGAGGAGAAGTAGCGATGTCGGTCGGTGCGACATGGCACGAAGTCGGCGTTCCAAAACATCCAAAACGTGTCCTATAGGGTTCAGGGCATGACAGCGATGTTATTGTCGTCTGACCACTCGACCACAGGCCGTGCATTATGAACAGGTACTCGATCGTGTTGAAAGATGCAATCGCCGTCCTCGAATTGCTCTTCAACGGTGGGAAGCAAGAAGGCGCTTAAAACACCAATGTAGGCCTGAGCTGTGATAGTGCCACGCAAAACAGCAAGCAGTGCAAACCCCTTCCATGAAAAACACGACCACAATATAACACCACCGCCAAATTTTACTGTTGGCACTACACACGCTGGCAGATGACGTTCACCGGGCGTTCGCCATACCCACACCCTGCCATCGGATCGCCACGTTGTGTACCATGATTCGTTACTCCACGCAACGTTTTTCCACTGTTCAATCGTTCAATGTTTACGCTCCTTACACCAAGCGAGGCGTCTTGTGACATTCACTGGCATGATGTATGGCTTCTGAGCAGCCGCTCGACCCCCTAACTGTCATAGTACTTGCAGTGGATCCTGATGCAGTTTGGAATTCCTGTGTGATTGTCTGGATAGATATCTGCCTATTACACATTACGACCCTCTTCAACTGTCGGCGGTCTCTGTCAGTCAACAGACGAGGTCTGCCTGTACGCTTTTGTGCTGGACGTGTCCCTTCATGTTTCTACTTCACTATTACATCGGAAACAGTGGACATAGGGATGTTTAGCAGTGCGGAAATCTCGCGTACAGACGTATGACACAAGTGACACCCAATAACCTGACCACGTTCGGAATTTCGTGAGTTAAGCCAGGCCCCATTCTGCTCTCTCACGATGTCTGATGACTACTGAGGTCGCTGATATGGAGTACTTGGCAGTAGGTGGCAGCACAATGCACCTAATATGAAAAACGTATGTTTTGGTGGTGTCCCGATACTTTTGATCACATAGTGTAGTGACACAGATTTTGGTCTGGGGATCTGGGAGGCCATGCATGACAGAAGTGGCGGCTAAGCACGCGATCAAACGATGTGCGTAAGGGGTCTCTCAGACGTGTAGCAATATGGTGTGGATCGCCATCCTGCATACAAGTCATACCTTCCAACAGGTGTTTATCAGCCAGGCTAGGTATGATGCGATTCTATAACATATCAGCGTACCTCGCAAACGTCACGTTGACAGTTTGAAAAGCATCACACCGTATTTCCTCGAAGAAAAAGGGTCCGCACACAGTGACTTTCTCGTCATGCATTGCGGTTTCCACTACTAAGACTTTCGGTATCCAAAACCTTGAAGTTGTGGGTCGGAGTCATCTTCCCCATTTTTTGAAATGCCCAAGTGCTCTCTGCGTAAAAAAATCGCTGGCTAACAGTTCATGATGACGCTGGAATTTGTACGGATAGCACTGGAGGGAACGCCTTAGTGGTCTCCAAACAGTAGTGCGTGGATGGCCGGCGCGACTTCACAAGCGCAGACTTCACCATGCGGAGATGAACGCGCTGAAGTCTCCATTTCTTCCTGAACTGTCCGAGCCCAGTAGCACTTGTCTCTGGTCGCCCACAACGGGCCGATCTTCTAAACAACCCGAGACTCCAAACTTCGTGATTCTTTTCTTCTCAGCGACACTTATCACAAGACGTTTATCCATTCGAATACCTTTCTTATGGCGAGAGGATCGTAAAACCGCAGTAGCCGATTCTCCATTCTAATAATAAAGCTTCACTAACAGTACCTTTTCTCGTAAAGTCAACATCGCGCCATTGCTGGCGCATCTGACTCCCTCTCTAATTACACCTCATTTAATACACAACTTGTAAGGTGTCAGGCAAATCCAACACCTTCCATGAAAACCCTGACATAATAAGCAAATCCAGTAGTATGTCACATAGCTCCGAATAAATCGTGACATTAAATTAACCAAAGTAATATGAGTGACGAGTGAGCAAATGGAATACCACAGACTAACACAAGAATGCCTAAATGCATGTCATACCTTCCCACCGTGAGACAGACGCAGTTCCGAGGGGGGAAACGAGAACAGAAGCCGAGAGCAGAACCGTGTTAAGCTAGAAGGCCCTACGATAAGGGACGGACACCCACGCTGCCAGCTAACCACCAGGACCACCCCCCAGCCCATGTTAAAAGCTAGAGCCCTCCAGAAGAACAGTATAGATCTTACAATAACACTAAAAGGGCCACACCAGCTGCAAGTTTTAGCGTGAGACTTTTTCGCGTCTCTGTTACGTTGCAAAATTTAAAAACATTGCCCCACCACGAAAAGTATAACGTTTCTCATTGGATAGATAGAATTTTTGTAGGCGGAGCTTAAGGTTAACATTGAGACCCTGACTGGTCAGATGAAAACACAGCCAGACAGTTTTTTTTTTAAACCAACTTCGGTAAATTGTAGTAAGGAGAAGTTAGGAAAGAGTTGCTTCCGAGACGGCGAGATGCATGGAGCTGCGGCGGCCGCCGCCCCCTGACGAACACTGACAAGGTAATGAACGCACGCGATGCCGCATTCTTGAGCGCATAAGGCTTCACTCAGAACTGCAGAAGTCTCATCTGTTACATCCAATTTTTACGTAATACTAGTGTCGATCGTCAATTGAAGCTCATGGTATTCACATTTGCTACGTAAGTTAAAATCTGAAACGCGATGATTTTTCTGTTATATAATTATTGAGAAGCCACATCAGCCACTATAATTTACGACAAGTTAGATAAGTAATTAAAGATAATTGAGGGTCACTGTAGACCATTTTGATAGTTTTCTCTTTTGTGAAAATTAATTTAAACCTAGATTATAGATGTGATATGGCATAGGTCATCCTTCGATCCATTGTAGAACTTGGAAACCCATTCAGGGAATATTCGTTCACATTTTTGTTGAACGCAGTTGGTTTTTATCATCCTGTGTTAAAACATTTCCTTTTATCAATAGTGCAATTTATAAACAATGTTTTGTGAGTAGAATAAAATTCCCAATGGTAAACTTAACTGCTTTTCGACGTTATTTTACCAGCTAACTAAAAATAGGAAAGCCTTGAACCCCTTCCACTAGATTTAGTTAGTATTAAGGTTCTTTTACAGGGAGCGCAGTGGAGCTGACGCTGAAATCATTAAGTATTTGGTTATATCATCGCTAGTCTCACTGAACTCTTCTGAACTCTACATGTCATGTCTGGTCTGGCGTCTCCTTACCAGCAACAGGTCCCAGGTTCAAACGAGTCAATTCCCTAAAAAAACACGCTCAGAGCGTCGTTGCGCGAAAGTGGTAGGGAGACACGACTTAGAACAGACAGACACCACGCAGAATGTTAGAAATTATCATGCGACGTCACTACCGTGTTGCTGTCCATCGCCATTTGTTGATCGGTCCTTCCAAAGGTTTTTGGGTTCAATAAAATCCCATGTAATTTCAGGTATGTGTCAAATGGTTCAAATGGCTCTGAGCACTATGGGACTTAACATCTATGGTCATCAGTCCCCTAGAACTTAGAACTACTTAAACCTAACTAACCTAAGGACATCACACAACACCCAGTCATCACGAGGTAGAGAAAATCCCTGACCCCGCCGGGAATCGAACCCGGGAACCCGCGCGCGGGAAGCGAGAACGCTACCGCACGACCACGAGCTGTGGACTCAGGTATGTGTCAAATTGTACCTCTATACATACATTATTCCATGAATTAGTACATTTTGAAATGTTAACGTACTTTTGGGTCACCCTGTACTTGTCAGTTATAACTGTACAGAGTCCCATATAGCGAATGAAGACGTCAAGTTTGCGTAGAGAACATAAGCTTTTGAAATTCAGTATCATATGAGAAACTTGAAGATTATATACAAAGATCTGATAACGTAAGAACAGGAACTGAATCGACTTCAGCAAAAACGATATATATGGCACAAGTTGTTTAAAATAATGAAAAACAGGTTGCCATGACACAATCTGAACCATCACGTTTAGTTAACGTGCTATTAGGTAGAAGAGCAGAAGGAGAAATGTAGAGGGAGAGCAAGCTTTCGATGCAGTAAGCATGTTCAATAACTGTACGTGTTGTAATTACTTGAGACCTGTATCAAACCACTCATCAGCATGCAGGCTACAACAATACGTACAGGATGTTCGGAATTTATCGTTACAGACTTCTAGGACTTGTAGAGGGGAGTGAGTACATAATATTTTGAACAGGAAACCTTGTCCGGAAACGTCATCCAACGACGCTACAGAGCGTCAAAGTTATAGGCGCCGCCGCCTGTAAATGTGTACATATATAGGGTTATTCCGTGTTGATGCTACAGACTTTCAAGGATTATGTAGAAGGATAAATGTATCAATTTGAGGTAAGGGTCCCTGGTTCGGAAACGAATGAGTCGAAAGTTATAAGCGAAAACCGCTCTGATACCTGTGACAGTGGAATACATGTACCGGCACTGTTGTGCTGCTGCTCTCGAAACGCAACAGGTATTTGTATTACATACACATTGCATTAACTGCTCTAAGGAAATCCTTTTGAAGTTTTCAGTCTTCCTTGGTTGGTTATTCTCAGCTGCTTCGAAAAGCACTTACTCAGTTGCGTAAGATGGCAATAAGCTGTTAAGAAGTCGCGACAAATCACGCTCAGCTTACAAACAGGAAACAAAACTAAGGGGGCGCTACGAATGTCCTTAGAAGAACAATCAGTGTATTATAGTAATATGTTGAGACAATTTTCGACGCAATTAAACGGCTTTTTATGGTTCTTTTCTTTATTTAACAATAAAAATACATTATATACTATTATACAATGTCATGTCGCCTACAAAATGGAATCTCATTTGCACACCACGTCCTCTGCGACTGTTTCATGAATTATCTATATTACTAAACCACTATCCCGAAGCAAGGTACCAGTTGCAGGTTGCCTGTCTTACGGCTTCCAGGGACAATAAAAATTTGATTTTTAATATGTAGCGTGATAATTGACGGAATTTAAAATTTTAAGATGCTGTCGTAATCTACTCATTAACACGTACACTCTTATGTTAAAAGTTTAACGCAATAAGACAGGTGGCACAGTTAGAAAATGTGTATTTATCCTGAGACAACGTAACTGCCGGCGCGCAATAACACGGACTTCGTTCATCCAGTATTTGAGAGTAAGACCACCTCGCGACTTGGAACAAAACTTAACACATTATTTAAAACCTTTGCGGCATTTTTTTATCGCTGGTATCTCCCACAAAATGACGAAAGGCTAAAAGTTTATCGCTTACAACATTTTCGCTGTTCATGAAAATTTCGGCATGTGGCATGACATTTCCAATCATTACTTCTTTGCTACCGGCTCTATCCGCAGCACAGTTTGCACACAATATCCACATATACCACTACATGTTCCTGTATAATTATTTCATTGTACGACACATAGTTCAGCAGATATAACGCCGTAAAGGTTGCGATGCGTAAAAAGCTAGCTTTTGCTTAAAATGGAGCGCAAATTACCAAGGCTTCATTCATCCAGGGTTTCATAATGAGGGCGCTTAGCGAATTCCAAAAAACTTTAAGCATAATACCTAAACTTTTTCTCGCTTACACGCTTAAAGTCATTTGTAAAATAATCACACGTTTGATGGTGTTTGATTAGATGAGAGTTCGATTCTTTAAAGAATCGGGAGTTTAGTGGGGTTTAATTATAAGTATATATGGAGCGCCTTATGGTCAACCTCAGCGAAGTTACATTTGTCACTTAATCTCCGACTGCTGTGGACGACGAGTGCATCTAGGATTTTTATGCACGCGACTGCTACACGCGCTTTGTCCGAAAAACTGAAAATCATTATTTTACTGATCTGTTTACGCTACCTCCCGTCGACGAGGATGTCATTAAAGATGGACCACAAACTATTTTTCTGAGAAACTATTTCGACAGACGTCATAACCGAGTTTGGGAAACCAAAGAAAACCCAAAGCTAGGTCACGGTAAGGGTGAGCGGACTCTGGTGGGGAGAGGCTTTTTTATTTATTTCGGCTTTTACTATCTGACGATACAGCCAAACAAGATTTAAACACATCAGAAACAACTGTCATTATTGTCTATGTACTAGGTTTGTACACACAACGCTTATCTACGTTGTCGATCTCCTCCAACTCCTGCTCCAGCCTGCCGTACTCGTAGGATACAGATTTTTTGGGGTGGGGGTGGGAGGGGGGGGGGGGAGGTAGGTATGAATCTCGCTCCTCGCGAATGCGAAATCAGTGTCTTAATAATGGCGCAACCGTGCGCGGTAGATACTTTCTAGAAATGAGAAATGATGTCTGGTGGTGGGGGATGAGCGAATGGTTAGAGCTAAAATTGCTACTGCAAATTTGGATCGGGCGAGTAAGTGTATGAGAGGAGAAAAATGGACGTAGAGATACAAAATCGGTGGAACATACCTAGCTGGCGTGCGTTTTGGGGCCATTGAAGCGGGTAAGATGACTCATGACAGAGAGCCTGTGAGAGCTTAAAGAGACTATACATTTGAGTGAGAATGTGTAGACAACTATGGAAAGCTAGATGTAGTCTGGCTGCTTAGGAGTTGGAGAGATATAGTTTTAAAAAGACAGGAGATCACTGGGTTTTTCACGTTGGAGTATGCGGTTATAGACTATAGAACTATCAGATTCAGCCACGTAGAAGTTCTAGTAACTAAAGACAGTTTTAGAGTCTTACTATAATATAAAAAGCAAGCATATCGTCTCAGTGTTCCTTCGTGAGGAGAACTGGTTAAATATGTCTGGGGTGAAATAACTCTCTTCAAAGCGTCTGCATGAGGATCATTACGTATTGTTTTTGGTTTTGCGTCGTATTTATTGGAAGTTTCAAGTAACAAATACCGAGCCGTAAATGTACTGAGAGTGATGGTGGGCTAGGTACGGGGGTCGATAAAATTATGGAAATACCAAAAACACAACACATTACCATGCCTAATACGGAGTAGGAAAACCGTTGGCACTCAAAATAGTTTCCAATCATCTTGGAATGGATACGTACAGGCTGGTTCAAATTGCTCTGAGGACTATGGGACTTAACATCTGAGGTCCTCAGTCCCCTAGAACTGAGAACTACTTAAACCTAACTAACCTAAGGATATCACACACATCCATGCCCGAGGCAGGACTCGAACCTGCGACCGCAGCGGCCGCCCGGTTCCAGACTGGAGCGCCTAGAACCGCTCGGCCACTCTGGCCGGCGATACGTACAGGTTCTGTACGGTTTTCAAGGAATCATATACCATTGTGTCAGCAAAATACTGTTCTAGCAAGTTCAGGTAACGATGATGGGAGTTGGATAGCGGTCACGCACTCTTCTCTCCAGAGCAGACCGCAAAGGCGCAATGATCTGTCAACTGTGGCGGCCAGGGGAGATGCGAGAGTTCATCCTCGTGCCCGCAAAACCTGGAAGACGCGAGCTGTGTGCTCTGTCGTCTTGGAAAACGGCGTCACAACTGGGGAACAGACACTGTATCATTGGATGCACCTGATCAGTCAAAAGGGTCACACAATTCTTGGCAGTTATTACGACCTTGCAGAGAAACGACGGGGCCCATGGAATAATACGATATGGAAGTCCAAATTGTCACCGGACCGCCGTTATGTTTCATTCTTGGGACGTAAATTCGGCTACGAGTTGGAATCACTGAGAAACAAGACTCATCGGACCAAATGACTTTATTCCATTTTTCCATAGTCTACATTTCACTGCTTTGGCACCACGTTTTCCTGTTACGGGTATTTGCCTCACTGATGAATGGTCTTGCAATTCCAGCTCGGCCTTGCAGTTCTCAGCTCACGGAGCTCCCTTCATGTTGTTTTGGTGTAGATAGGGTTCGCGAGAGCTACATTCAGTTCGGCAGTGACTTTTGCGGCTGTCCTCTTCCTATCTTTCTTCACAATCCTCTTCAATGGCCGTCTCTCACGACCACTCCATATACACTTTCGTTCGCGTTCTGGCTTAGCGAATGAGGTTTTTCCATTTTCTCTGCATGTTGTATAAATCTTCGATACGGTGTCTCTTGAAACACCAAAAACTTCGGCTATCTTGGGTACAGAAGCACTCACCATGCGAGAACCTACAATTTGCACAAGTTCAAACTCACTTAGCTCCGGCATAATGCACTCCCAATTAGGCAGAACATTTTTCTGACAACCACTGACACTTGGAAGGTATGGGGACATTGCACAGGTGCCGATCGTGGTCAAATACAGTAACACAATCTGCAGGTTTGGCTAGCACCTGCATTTATATTCAAGTATGCTTTTCTCACGGTATTTCCACATTTTTGTCCAACCCCTGTAACTACAGCATTATCATTCATGGCCCCACAGATCACTTGGCATTGTCAAGTACGACACGAGCGCGACCATTAGGAAGAATGTCCAAGTAAGACTTGAGACAGACGTAAACTATGATTCTGTATCGTTCTGAATGACTTAGCTACGCTGAAGCAAACATCCAAGTCTTTGCATTGTTACGCGTTCCTTATCCCGCATAATCTCTTGTAGTGAAACAGATCCTTTGTACGGTTTAACATACAGGGTGAATCACCTAAAACTTGCATCGCAAATATTGCGGGAATCGAAAGTGCTATTGATGTGCTATTTTCACAGAATGGATTGGTAGTCAGGGGCTCGTATTGTTAGCCGATCAACAAATTGTAATAATGCTCAGAATATGTATTTTTGTGCAAAAATACACTTCTTAAATGCAACAAAGCCTATTGATATTAACAAACTAAAAATATGGTAAATTAGAATGCCAGTGGTGTCTTTTGCAGGATTCTAGTGAGAGTCGTTTATGAGATACCGTATTTTGGAAAGTTCCCACACAAACACTTGTACAATAACTGTGGTAGCACACACTAAAGAACAACAGAAGTGCATACACTAGTTATGTGGATTCTCACCAGTACAGATGAAATTGATCATCACAGGTTGTGCTCAAAATGACCACCGGCAGCCGCAATACACCCTTCCAGCCAACCAACCAACCAACCAAAATATGAGGATCTTGATCAAAATCCGATAGCTTACGTCAACGTGGTGAATTGCTCACATCAGTCTGATTCTTTGAAAGTTTGAGGATCGTCATCAAAATTCGATCATTGTCGTCAACTTGACAAGTTGCTCACATCAAAGCGATACTGTATGAAACGAATGAGTCTATTCTTGGTATTATCCTTCCAATGAAAGTCTCAGTGTAGATTGCTTAAGTGTTTCCATGAGCTTCCGCTTTCTCTATTCCACTACAAAAAAAAAAGTATAAATCTAAGTAGCTGTTTTATCCACCTGACCCTTTGTTTCCTTGGGCTCGAAAGCAGTACAAACTTTCTTCAGAGCTACAACGGTCAATGCATATTTTCGGGAAAAATGCAAATAATGTGTTCCAGGTAACAAACAGAAACGATTGTTCTAGCAGCGAATTGTTGTTGTGACAACAAACTAATGTCGTCAGTTTTTTATGTCCTCCGTCATTCCTTAATTTCTCTGTAAGGAGTAACCAAGGGAAAACGAGACAGGAAGAAAAAGTAAGCAAACTGTTTATTATTTCAAAAGTAATAGCCATAATTGTTAATATATTTGACCCGCTGTGAGACAAGACGTCAATGCCGTCAAGGATAAATCTTTGCGCTAGTCTAAGGAACCGTGACTGTACCCAGGAGTGCACCTCGTCGCCCGAGGCAAATGGACGGCCACGAATGCCTTTCTTCAGGATTCAAAAATAGGGGAATCGCGCGGAGGAGAGGTCCGAGCTGTATGGGGCGTGTGTAAGGGCTTCCCAGCGAAACCTCTGCAGCCTGCTCAAAATGATCATGGCAACACGTGGACCGGCTCACATCCTCTATACAGTCCCGACCTCTCCTTCATAGTTTATTCAACAAAAAAATTAGGCGACAGTGCTGATAAACATATACACACTCTCACACTCTTTTTCAACACGAATGTATAGAACCTCCAGAGCGATAGCTTGGTTAATATTGTCCTTCTATGTATATCCGTCCTTAAAAAGTAATTACAGGGTTAAATGCTCTTCAGAAATTTCTCATGCTCATTTATCACCATTGTTATCGAATAATGTTAGAATCCATTTGTAATTTCTGGACGCATACCGGATGTGCGCATTCGCACTGCAGAAATCAAAATCTAGAAGCTGCTGAGGCACCGTCATAACTTCTGTCTTTGTAACAGTGTGTGAGAGCCGCGGGTGTGGGGTCGACTGTATGCGGCGCGTGATGGAGGACGGATCCCGACTGCGGTGACGAGTCTCTTCCCTAGCGGGGTTCACTGTCCCCGGTTGGCCGCCCCACGTTCCTCGCGGATCACGTTAATTGCTGCAATCACTCTGAAAGGTCAGTGCCCAGCACGTCACCGCTGCACCGCCGTCTGCCCCAACCACACACACACGATCTCCCTCTATCCAACAGTCATTCAATACTGGGTCGTTTCTGAGCACGACGACAATACGTCTCAGTTGTTGCCACTGACGTGATGTTAATTTACCAAACGTCTTTACTGCAAGAATATAGAAGAACAATGGAAATCATAAACGTTCGGCGTGTTTAACATTCTACTACATAGATATCTGTTTATTGCGTTCAGTCGAACAGTTTATACTTAGGAGACATAAAACGGCTAAATACGCAAGAAAACATGCAACAAAATAAAAGAATGAAAGCAACGACATAATTAATAATTTCTTACAGAAAACGTCTAGGTATTACAGAATGTAAAGCGCATTCACAATTCCACTAGAAATGTATATTTCGAATATTAATTACCAGTAAAATGTAAGATACAGAATCACAGGATCAAGGGTTTCCATTACTGAGGGAAGCTTGTGCAAGAAATACGCCGCCATCGAATATTACAAAGTTAAATTTAAAAAAACGCGACGTTCACCGTCTCCTTTTTCAGTATGATTGCAAATAACAATTGCTGAACAATGTGTGACCTTGTGCAGCAATTAAGTAAATTTAGCACGCAAACGGATTAATTATGGATCTTAGTTTAACTGTGTAGACGTCATCGTTCGACTTGTCAACATGTTCTTAACAGCTGGTAGACAGAGATAATGTAGATAACAATGGACACTAGCTTGTGAATTAACTGGAGCCAAGAAAAGAACAAAGCGCGTCTACCATTCATTTTCCTGCTAAATAGCAGATCAGGAAAAACATACTTCGTTATTCCGCAAAGAAACAACATTTCCTGTAAGTAATTTGGTGTTTATTGTAAAAAAAAAGTCAACTGTGCTTCATAAACGACCGTGGCAACCAGTACTTCACTATGTCTCACGTCTCTCTACCCTTTAATTATCTGAAATACGTTACAACATCCGCTGCCTGAAATGGATGTTAGATCACATCATTCTTACAAGGCTTTTTATTTGTACCTACAAAATCTGCTACCAGGAGATTACATTACATCTTGAATTACTCGATGTAAGTTCAGAATACCTGGACTTCAAGCTATATATTTCACAAATAATTCTGTCTTGATCGCCTAACGTTTCGGCTATTGCCATCATCGTACTCAAACTTAGAACTGTAGAGATAAACTTGTGTGCATTTTAATACGTCAATAGTATGCCTTTTTTTATTCTAAACAATCTTTTAGGCACATGACTGGAATTTGTATGGTAACATGACAAATGTTTTTCATTACACTCGTTAGAAGGCAAAATCGTTGGTCACGTTTTCCATCAAAAAACTCAATTTGCCGTATGTTTTTGGATTTTCATCCAAAATCTGCCGCTGCCCCCTACCAACAAATTTCGGCGACTTATGAATGGTGCCAAGATTGCCTATGCAAAGGAGCCGACGATGATTTGAGTGTGTCACAGGAAATAACCCCGCCAGCCAGTAAGACAGATCGGGCGGTCCCGAGGTGACAGCTCCAGCACACGACTACACTGTTAAGAAATGTGTGTCCCTTTTGGGAAGGAAGAATCAGTTAGGTTCCAAACAGGAGATAAAAATAGTCGGCGAATAAACAGATTAGGGGAATTTACTGCACAATACTAGCATATGCATCACGAGATGGCGACGTAATTGCTTGTCTGGGATACCAGCAGCTAGCGAAAAACGAACTTAACTTTTACAATTAGTAACGATGAGGAAAACGGAAAAAAGTGTCCGAACTGGCCAGAAACGAGCTGGAAGAAAGGTGGAGTTCACTGGTAAAATGTCTGCATCGCTTGATTACAGTATTCCCGTATTATCGAAGTATCTGCATTCCAAAGTGATTACATACACATTGTGTGCAGAAACTAAACATAATTATTTGTATCGATGCAGACTGACGTTGATGTCTCTCTATATGGGTGCTGGATACAGTTTGTGTGAATCAGAAGAAGTCTGAAGGAAT
Source organism: Schistocerca americana (assembly GCF_021461395.2). Taxonomy (NCBI): domain Eukaryota; kingdom Metazoa; phylum Arthropoda; class Insecta; order Orthoptera; family Acrididae; genus Schistocerca; species Schistocerca americana. The sequence continues at coordinate 469,139,675 of NC_060122.1, read as the reverse complement.
GGTTCCCTACTTCTTGTAGAGTTGTAACGACAACAGTTCATCACTGTTACTGGCTGTCTTAGATGGTGCTCCATGTTACTTAAATTGGTAAATTCACTTTTGGTATGTTATACTCCAAAACTATTCCACTTGTAGATATTACTAATGGCAATATATCTTAAGTTCAGAACAGTCATTTCCTTTCCAAGACCTTTTCAGATATGGTTCTCAATTTTTTGGCACTTTCTTTGTGATGCAGAATTTTTTCCACTGAGTTTTTTTACCTTCATAGATGCCTCGTTACAATCACACAATAGATTATGGGCTATTAGTTTACAACAAAAGTGTCTAGTTTTCAGAAGAGAGCGTCCAGGCCGGCCGGTGTGGCCGAGCGGTTGTCTGGAACCGCGCGACCGCTATGGTCGCAGGTTCGAATCCTGTCTCGGGCATGGATGTGTGTGATGTCCTTAGGTTAGTTAGGTTTAAGTAGTTCTAATTTCTAGGGCACTGATGCCTCAGATGTTAAGTCTCATAGTGCACAGAGCCATTTGAACCATTTTTAGAGCGTCCAGCTGTGGAACAATGGACTTTCGCAGTTCATGAAACGTACACGAATCTTCGGAGATAAAGTGTATGTATCATTGTAGCTAAATGAATAACTCCTGCGTCATTGTCGTTTAAACTACTGATATGAAACAGTGTCAAGCCATAACCTTTATCAGAAGATTATACATCTTAATGAGTAAGCTATGACAGCATTGTAAAGGATTAAATTCGGTCAATAATTACGAGGGCATGTTGAAAAGAAGTGCCACCGAATTTTTTATTCTGTGCTCAATATTGTTTGAGGTATCTCATACCATGCTTATTACTCGGTCGACTCTCCCGCTTTGCTGACACAAGTTGGAACCCTATGCCATGAAAGGGCTCGGAATTATAACATGTTACACGGAGGTGTCTAACGGAGCTATGTCGGTGCGTGAGAAACAGCTTGCTGTAATCGAGTTTCTAACCTCAGAAAAAGTGCCTCCAATTGAAATTCACAGAAGAATGAAAGCTGTGTAGGGTGATGATAATATCTACACCAGTAATGTGCGATGTTGTGTTGTTCGTGCTCATAATGAAGGAAACAAAGTTGCTAATCTCAACGCGTTTGACAGCGTTCGGAGTGGCCGACCACGTACAGAAACCGAAGACTCATCGTGATCAGATTCACGAACTCATCACAGAAAATTATCGGATAACACAAACACAGCTCTCAAGTAATTGTGGCTTATCACTAAAGCGTGTGCAGGACACCATTGCAGAACTGCGGACAGTAAACTGTGTGCACGGTGGGTGCCTCGAGTGTTCACTCCTGATTGCAACAGAGAGACTGGACATCTGTCAACAATTTATTTTACGTTTTGAGCTCGAGAGTGATTCAACGGAGTTCCGCCACATGGGACACGCGACGCCAAAAAAACTCAACACCATGCCGTCAGCAGGCAAAGTCAGGCTCAAAGAGTTTTGGGATGTTCAAGGTGTGGTTTATTTGGAGTTCGCGCCTAAAGGCACCACCATAAACTCTGCAAGGTATTGCGAAACGCTCGAAAACTGAAAGTACGAATTCGAAGAGTCCGTCCACATATGGAGCACTTCCCCTTCAGCATCAAAATGCCAGATCTCAAACGAGCGCCGTGACGTGTGCAACAATCCGACGCCTTGGATTCACTATCGTCGATCATCCTCCATACAGTCCCGATTTGGCCCCATCTCTCTCCAAAACTTAAAGAACACCTTCGAAGACTTAACCTTGCTAGTGATGAAGCGGTGGACGCAGGGGTGAGGTTATAGTTCCGTCAGTAAAGTCAGTATACAGTGTCGCTATCAACAAACTGGCCTATCGTTGGGAGAAACGTATTCATTACCGGGTGACTATGCTGAGAAATAAATATGTAGCCATGAAAAATAAAGACGTAAAATGTTAATAAAGTTTGTTTTATTTAAATTGGTTTAAGAGTTTTTACATAAAAAATTTGGAGGCAATATTTTTCAGTACGCCGTCGTCTATGAAATACTGAAAACAATATTTTAGTTGCCCCTGGAAGCCGTTAAGACAGACAACATGCAACCAGAACAGTGTGACTGGTTCAGCCATCTAGTAAATGATACAATGGATGTGTCCCATTTTCGTTTTACAGTGATGTAATGATGCTAAAGAATAGAATTCGAGGCAAGCGGCATCACGAAAAATCTCAAAGGAAGTTTGAAACGGAGGAAACAATAAGTACTATTGCTAACATAGTTTAAACAAATATCCAAATTAAACTGAACGCAATTGTACATTCCGTGTAAAGGTCTGCTATCTTTCGTTTGTATTACTAAAATGTGTAATCTATAGTACTCTTCTTGTCCAAAATATTAATAAATAACGTGCAGTATGTTCTTTATTCGTGACCGCAAAGATTTTGTAAGGACAGCTTTGGCTTGCTCTCAGTCCCTATTTTACACATAATTTTAAGTAGGTATCGGAACAACCTATGAGTGTGACGTTGTTTTTCGTTGATTCAATTCCGGATGATTTCAACAAAGAAAAGTAGTCCTGAAAAGTAAATATAGTAACACTGAAAATTATATAAACAGTAAGGTAAAAAATAGTTAAATTAGCAGTGACGTCATTGAACTAGATGAAGAATTAGTTTAGAACTATTAAAAATGGCGTATGTATGAACAACCAAGAAAAAGTAAACAAATTAATAAACAGTGGGATAAAACATCTTTGAGCTCATTTTGATAATGAACTATACACAGAATTAAATTTCGAACATGATTCACACAGAAGGTCCGTAATCAAAGCGTACTGCCGGTTCTAACATATGACAGCAATGAAAAAAATAAAACTGGACTTCTTGAAAGGGCAATGGAAGGACTCATACTGGGAATAACAGTAAGGGGAAGGACTATGAACAAGGAAGAGAAAAGACCGAGGTTGTGATCGAGGACTTAAAAGTGAAACTCAGATATGCACCTCACATGCGTAGTTTAACTGACGAAAGATGCACTAAGAAGATGCTTTGATGGATTCTTCATGATAAGATACTACTTAGGCAACGATTAAGGCGAAACGGATAGGCGAAATGAGGAAACAGAAATGGCAACGTTGTAACACAAAGAAATGTGGAAGAGATCTTTATCCAGCGCTGTGTAAAAAACAATGTCAAGGATGATGATTCCGAATTCTAAAGAAATGAAACAGAAGGGCAGTCAGACGCAGACGGTGAAGGTGTGGCGGTTACAGTAAAAAACCATCTGTGTGGCGGGCTTATAATTATGTATTATTTATATTTTAGGACGATTAATCTGTAAAAAAATGTTGTAACGAAAGCATGAAGACTCTGAAGATGAATCATAACGATTCGAAATCGGTAACAGCACCCTTTGAATAAAGGAACTGAAAATAAATTTGTGGCTGGTTGCTGTCCCAACACCATCAACATTTGTCTTCAAATAACAGCCACGGTTTCCAACCATGTCATCATATGACAAAATTGCAAAAACCATTATATCCAGGATAATACACCACATTGCAGCTCTGAGGTCATACTCAAGTTCTGACATTTTCGCCTACTTGTGTGTAGGGATCTAGTCTCAGACCAAACTTATAGGTTCCTATCGTCACTGGGAGTACTCTAGATTCTTGATTGCAGGATGACGACTCTACTGTCGTTTCCTTTTGAGATCCAAACAATGTCTGTAAACGTGGTCTGATGTGAGGATATTCAAAGATGCGGCTCGACTAAGCAAGGTACCACGAGTTTGTATTTGTGTCGAGACGGTTCGCACTGCATCGTATTTTGCTTCGGAAGGAATGAGGTAGAGTTATCCACATTTTCTTCTTCTTTGGATGCCATCTCCTTACGCCAAGACTAGCGGCAATCATGAAATATTACAGATTTTCAGCTTCTCTGCTAAAGGTGATAATGCCTCCGATGCCGAAGATGGAACCCTTATCTGTCAAATGTATGAGTGCCTTTCAGGTTCCCGTCGATGCTAAGTTACGTTGAGCTGTGGTTCACGCTTCGAAAGATGTGCCCAAAATATGCTAACTTTCTGCGTTGACGGTTACGACTTAAAGATTTTTACCAGGACGTTGATGTGCTTTACACTTCAGTCGATACAACCTTGAAATTTTGAAAATGTGGCACTGCATCCACATTTAAGGCGCCTCCACGTGTTGATGGACGAGGTCTTGCATGTCAAGGCTACGACTGCATAAAGCATGTGGCAAACCACAACCGTATTTTGCTAACAGTCAACAGAATAGATATTTAATTTTATTAACTTATTTACTATGTAAAGTAGGTTCCTATAGACTTTTTTAACTTATTGGCTTTCAGAACGTGCCCATACAGCTATCTCAACAATGCAAATGTTATACTACAATTTATTTTGACGTTTCAGAATATACATTAATTTAAGTCGTGTCACGGCACGAAGACACAATGGCTTAGCAAAGGACTGATTCCGTCATAAAATACATTTTATATCCACAGTGTACTGAAAGGAATAAACTCACAGACATTGATAATTGAACTGTCTATCCCCTACTTGTCTTTGACGACGATTTTTTTGTTCGCAAGAAAGTGATGTCAAATCCAAACTCCTTAGTGGCTATACTATTTCCATCTAAATGAAACTGAAATTCTCTATGTTTTCAGTGTATATAGCACGGTCGTCTTTATACGAATATTATTCAAACGTTTGCCACTGATCCAGGCGCGAGTCCAGGCTTCGGTCCTGTGTGGTAAAGGGAGTGGGGGGCGGTCAATGTTCGTTACTACCTTCTTCTCCTCCCTGTAAGTTGCTGCATCACCACTTTTAATGTGCGCCAGATACCTTGGCTTTCAATAACAATAAAAATAAAATATATAAAGTTATGACTATAATAAGTTGTTTACATTTGATTAGTGCACGGCTGTAACGTAACCTCGAATAAAGTGCAGTTCAAGGAAATACATAATTCGAAAGCATCTGTCAGGAAAGTTGAGAAGTATATTTGTCATACTACTGACTTAAAAACAGTAATAGCTACCAGGACTCACATCTTCAACAACGTCATAATTTACACGATATAAAATAGCTCATAATTATTTCAGTTAGAAACACCAGTGTCAACATAGGCCTCCAGATTACAACATCGTTCAGGAAAGGTAGGTTCTGTCTCGTCTTCAATTGGTTAGGACCTTTCCGTTGATGTCTTGCCTTACTGAACTTCCTACACGTTGTCGGTAATGCTTGTGAACTCACGAACCGTGTCAGATTTGTTGTTGATTCTCTGGTCAACTTGTCAATATGCATCTTTAACAAGTTTGAATATTATTTGCAGGCCGTCAGGCAGCTAGCCCATCCACTAGGCAAGCAACCTCGCAATTTTCGAGAATCTTAGTTTTCATGCTAATCTATTATCATAACGTTAGCTGCGAAATTTGGTAACTGATGTATATAAAAATGAAAGCGCTTTTAGTAAAATACTATGTGGGGGCAGCACAATACCCCATATAACGCCTCCAACCCCGCTTGAGCCTCCACTTATTTCGACATCTTCGACATCATCTGTGGCATTTCCAGAAAGTTGCTTCTGAATACTCAGTGTAGGAGAAAAGTAATGAGACCCATATTTTATCTACCAAGGTTTTCATTTTTTTCCAAATACCAGTGCTGTTCCCTTCGGCAGCTCTACGTCGGTAGAGTCGTTCCTGTTCTTGGTAACAGCGTTTAAAGACTTCAGTCGGTAGCGCCTCTAACATGTAAGTCGCATTTGCTTGGGTGTTCTTCAGAGTCCCAAAGTGAGTCCTTTTAAGACTTTTTTTCAATTTCGGGAAAAGAAAAAAGTCACAAAGACCAGATCAAGGAGGCTGGGTAATATCATGAATGAGTTTTGAGGTCAAAACTTTCGTGATGGCAGTGGCTGTGTGACGTGCAGCGTCGTCATGGCGCAGCATCCACTTGTCTGCAATGTCCCGTCTCACTCGATTCATCCTTTTCCTGAGCCTTTCAGGGACATCCTTGTAAAACACTGTGGTTGACAGTTTCTGCTGGAGGACCAATGTCACAAGAGCGCGCACACATTCGGTGTTTTCGTCGGGTTTTGAAGTTGAAGGTCCCTCTGAGCGAGGTTCATCTTCAACGTGTTCTCTGCCTTTCAAAACCATTCGTGTCAGCAAAAACCTTGTGCTGTTGATACGGAATGTTCCCCGTAGGCCTGTTTCAGTCAAAGGTCACACTCACGGATCCCCCAAGTCAACACAAAACTTGGCGGCATAACGTTGCTCTAAATTCCGCCGCTCCGTTCTCGTATCACACGACAAAGAGACAACTTCACTGATGGCGATCTCAAAAGTCGCGTGATGGCTGTACCGAGCTGAAACTCTGACCGAGCATCTGGAAGAGATGAACACACCGGCCCACACAAGTGGAACAACACGGCGTTGCCAAATCGCTCGCATTGTTGTCAGTCTCATTACTTTTCTCTCTCACCTCGTATACGTTATCATTCGCATATCCAGGCCATTTCCTAAGCCAAGTGCGCACTTATCATTCTCGAAGAAGAATACACGAAACAAGGGAATGAACACTTTCTGGGCACTCTGCACAAGTGCGTCGCTCTCGTTCCAGGCACATACTACCAGTCAGGCTGCAAGCAGTGTTAAGTTTGCATTCCTCTGGAAGTTTATACGTGTATCCTTGGTGTCAGGGGAGCTGCGGAAGAGGGCGTGACGCACAAAACAGGGAGCAGGGAGCAGGTGCAGCGAGCACCGAAATAACAGCGACGGCGGACTGACGTGGCGACGGACCACTGTGCCACTGGGTCACGTCGGTGGCCAGCCGCGCCTAATTAGTAAACACGATGCCGTCACACGACACAATACGGTCTGAATGCCCGCTCCGATACAACTCGAAAAGCACCAACATGTGTGCGCGACAATACTTGTGTTTGCGTCAGAAGTGCGCCACGCCGTTTCGCGCAAACCGCACCCGCTGAGGAGGAAACTACACCATAACTTCGTGTATCTACTTACAATACAAGCTACTAAAAATTCTCAGCATGAACCCAGCACGCAAAAAATGTCTAATTCCCACGAAGTGTACTACGTGCTTGGATATGCAAATGATCAGAATTTCTACGTAACCACACGAAGTACACAAGAGTAAACGCGATCTATTAGGTTGATGCTTAAGCACGTAGCGTTTTTGTTTTGAATATTGGTATCCCGGTAGCTGTGGACTGCAATTTTTTATTTTTGGTTCACTTCGGAGTAGGTATTAAAATCCAGGGAGAAGAAATAAAAACTTGAAGGTTCGCCGATGACATTGTAATTCTGTCAGAGACAGCAAAGGACATGGATGAGCAGTTGAACGGAATGGATAGAGTCTTGAAAGGAGGATATAAGGTGAACATCAACAAAAGCAAAACGAGGATAATGGAATTTAATCGAATTAAATCGGGTGATGCTGAGGGAATTAGATTAGGAAATGAGACACTTAAAGTAGTAATGGAGTTTTGCTATTTGGGGAGCAAAATAACTGATGATGGTCGAAGTAGAGAGGATATAAAATGTAGACTGGCAATGGCAAGGAAAGCGTTTCTGAAGAAGAGAAACTTGTTAACATCGAGTATAGATTTAAGTGTCAGGAAGTCGTTTCTGAAAGTATTTGTATGGCGTGTAGCCATGTATGGAAGTGAAACATGGACGATAAATAGTTTGGACAAGAAGAGAATAGAAGCTTTCGAAATGTGGTGCTACAGAAGAATGCTGAAGATTGGATGGGTAGATCACATAACTAACGAGGAGGTACTGAATAGGATTGGGGAGAAGAGGAGTTTGTGGCACAACTTGACTGGAAGAAGGGATCGGTTGGTAGGACATGTTCTGAGGCATGAAGGGATCATAAATTTAGTATTGGAGGGCAGCGTGGAGGGTAAAAATCGTAGAGGGAGACCAAGAGATGAATAGACTAAGCAGGTTCAGAAGGATGTAGGCTGCAGTACGTACTGGGAGATGAAGCTTGCACAGGATAGAGTAGCATGGAGAGCTGCACCAAACCAGTCTCAGGACTGAAGACCACAACAACAACAACAGTTCACTGTTGCTATTTGAGTTTACATATTGTCGTTTTGTCACTTGGCGAAACTGAGTGAAGCTGTGGACACTAGAAAATGGAATACAACGCGGAGAAATCGGAACATTACCGACATATTCTTCTGTTACAGTTCAGTAGAGGGGTGACAGCAGCGTAGGCAGCCGGAAACATCTGCGCCGTGTATTGGGATAATGTCATTGGACGGAGTATGGCAAGAAAGTGGCTTTCTTGTTTTAAGCAGCATCGTTTTGACATTAGTGACTCCACGTTCAGGAAGACTACTAGAGAACTGGCAAATTTGATGAATTCTGATCATTCCTCCATCGTGCCATATTTTCATGCAGTGGGAGAGGTTCAAAAATCGGGTCTATGGGTACCGCATGCTCTACGCCAAACTCACCAACGTCAGCAGGTGGTCATATATGCATCTCTGCTTACCCGTCCTCCATTGGTTCGTGAACAACACCGAGCATTCCTATCCGCAGTCGCTCCTGGCGACGAGAAATAGTGTCTTTACACTGACATATGGAAAAAGAAGGCTTGAGCCCAAACAAAGCATCAAAGCCCCGTACAACGACCTGAGCGCATCCACAAAAGATAAAGTTATGCATGTGGTGTACTACGAACTGCTTTCCCAAGGTGTAACCATCACTGCTGACATTTATTGTCAACAACTGAGACGTCTTGCATACGCAATCTAAGAACAACGACCAGATCGACTGCTTGAAGTTACGATACTCTACGATAACGACCGCCCGCATACTCTTACACCAGTGGCTCCCAACCCTTCTTAGACCATTACCCCTGAGTGCAATTAGACATTACCTAGTACCCCGCCTCCCCCCTCCACCTTCCATCACATTATCAAGAACTTTAGCACCTAACTAAACCGTGGAATGAAAGACTTTTCTTGGAACATTTCATTTTTAAAATGATATGAGATGTGAAAGGTGAATCATTGTGTGTGTGTGTGTGTGTGTGTGTGTGTGTGTGTGTGTGTGTGTGTGTGTGTGTGTGTGTGTGCGGGAGAAGGGGAGGGGGGAGGGGAAGGGGCGGTGTTAGAATAAATGACAAAGGAATCCGTGGTGCGTCGTAAGTGCTACCCACGACTCCTTCTCAGATAAAGCATAACTATCCACAGTGAGGGTAGATACTTGTTATATGCTTCGTCTGCATTACTCCTCTCCATTGTGGCACTTGCTTGACCTGCACACTGCAGCCCCATTTAAAATCAACCAAGTTAAATTTATGCACCATACTTAATGTTCGTAAATGACTTGATTGCTGCATTCCTTCAGAACTGGCAGAAATGGGAAGACTTCAGGCTGTTAACACTTTGTGTCTGACCACAGCCACTAATAATAATAATAATAATAATAATACTGTCGACAGCATTGTAGTAGCCCTTATGTAGTTATTGGTGTGTTGCGCTGTCAATTAATTCATTTATCTGCTTCGAAGCTAGTGATGAAGCACTTTCTGGATTACTGAAGGTGCTATCTACAATTTGGAGAAGAAATTTTCATTGAGCATTTGTTACATATATGTCTCATTTTTATCATCAGCGGTGTACAGGACAAAGCACAACCATGTGTGTAGTGAGTGAACTATGTGAGGAACCTGTAACCTCCATCGCATTAATGCTACTAATTGAGAAAACGTGGTTATTGAGAATTTATATATTCAGTGTTAGAGTCTTACAAAATTGTGATAATTGTAATGATCTTTTGAAAATCATTTAGTTTCGTGACTGAAACAGAATCGAATCGTTTAACTTTTACCCCTCAGAAAATTTCATTTTACAACTCAGGCGGTAATTACCCCCAGGTTGGGAACCACTGTCCTAGACTGACAAAGCCACTATACAGGAGATGGGTTGGGAAATGGTTGGGAAATCATTCCGCACCCACCTTATTCAACTTATCTTGCGCCCTCAGATTTTCGCCTTTTACGCTTTCTACCGAATAAACTTCATGGAACTTCCTTTCCGGATGAAAATGCGCTCTGAACATGGCTCGACGAGTTCTTAGCCTCAAGACCACGTTCTTTCTACAATCGCGGTATCGAAAAGCTACCCCAGCATTGGCAGACGAAGATAATGAAGGAAAATATTTTACTGATCGCTACTATAGCCTCTGTTATGTGCATTTCTTGCATTCATTAAACTTATGGAAAAACGCGACGAACTTATGCACCAACACAATACATTCTGCATGTAAGGAAAGAATAAGCAGAGGGTAGTTTGTTTGTGAGAACATCATGTTGCGCTTCGTGCAAGAAAGAGAAAAGTCTACCAACACGTGTCGGAACTCGGCAGTGACAGGATCGTATTCATCGAGACTGTGGTTTATGGTTACGCCATGTTGTTGCTCGGGTTTTTGGAACCCCACGACTGTAACGTGAGTACGGTATCGATGGATTCCGAAGGGTCATACTCAACGCCAGACAGCATCTCAGTGGCCCCAGCCGGCTAGCGCCGGAGAGGACAGACACATTGTTCGCTCGTCCTTGCAGGATCGAGCAGGCACGTCACCTACGAGTGCCTTGAGTCAGAAAATAGGCTTGTTTGCAGGAAGACGAGTATCCGCGCAGAGAGTGCGATGATGCCTGGAGCACCACTGACAGTCCATACGGGGACCGCTGCTGCGACTTCCGTTGACGAGGCAGCAGACAGAAGTGAGCCGACAGCGGTACGCCTAAGGCCAACACTGAAACCAGGAATGACACCACGTCGTACTTTGAGACGAACCCGGTTTCTGCGTACAGCATCAACGTGGTGTATCTGTGTATGGAGTCCCTGAAGAGATTCACCGTTGCAAGATTGCGTTCGTCATCGCCATAAGTGCTCAGCACCCACAGTGATTGTATTGTTCCCAGTACATACAAAACATGATCACCTGTGGTTCGTCTAGCCGATAATCTGGACAGCAGGCGTAACATTTCTGACGTGTTAAGGCCAGTGGTTGTGCCTACCTTAGAAGTCCCGGTGACACTACCTTTCAACAAGGTAATGTAAGACCGCATGCTGCCCGTGCTGTCCTTGCCTACCTCGATAGAAAGGGTGTTTACCTGTTGGTCTGGTCAGCACGTTTCCCTAATCTGTCACAGACTGAAAACATCTGGTCAAGTGTCACCAAGAAAGTTGAACCAGTCTTCGCGAGCCACTAAGGTTAATGTCATCCAAACTTATATCGACTCGGTACGCCACCAGGGCAGAGTCATTATTGATGCCTGAGATGGCATCTCTGTCTATTAAATTGGGCACCATTTGTGCCCCCGGATCACCTAGAAATTTACTCAAGTTTTCTTCCTGCCACATTGCCAGAAAAGAAAGTTAGTACTCCCTTTTGAAGTTTCCAGTTCACTCAAGATTTATTGATGCAACAGTGCATACGGAGTGCACGAAATGATTACATTTACAGATCAATAGCACAAGCGGTTCCGAGGTGTGTGGTATCGACCCATGTTCAAACACACATATTTGTATGTGGTGTGGCGTTCACGGGCGATAATTCAGGCACTGACTCCGACAAAAAAAATGTTCAAATGTGTGTGAAATCTTATGGAACTAAACTGCTAAGGTCATCAGTCCCTAAGCTTACACACTACTTAACCTAAATTATCCTAAGGACAAACACACACACCCATGCCCGAGGGACGACTCGAACCTCCGCCGAGACCAGCCGCACAGTCCATGACTGCAGCGCATTAGACCGCTCGGCTAATCCTGCGCGGCTGACTCCGACATCCAGTCGGTTCTGCAGATGATGAATACTGTCCTGGGATACATTATGCCACGTCTACCCAATCTGTTAGTTGTTGGCTGATTAATCGCAAGAGCCACTTCTTGTCCCATCACATGCCAGTTGCTGCACATCTTGCAGAGCACGTTGAGTTTCACACGTAGTGTATGGGAGAGCATTATCCTGTTGGAATAACACTTGAGCCGCGCGGGGTAGCCGAGCAGTCTTAAGCACCTTGCACCTTGTCACAGTCCGCGCAGCCCTTCCCCCCCCCCCCCCCCCCCCCCCCCGTCGGAGGTTCGAGTCCTCCCTCGGGCAGGGGTGTGCGTGTTGTACTTAGCGTAAGTTAGTTTAAGTTAGATTAAGGAGTGTGTAAGCTTAGGGACCGATAACCTCAGCAGTTTGGTCCCATAAGACCTTACCACAAACTTCCAAACAACATTTCACCTTTCTGTTGCAAAAAACGGCAAAAGAATGGGTCTAACAACATTCTGCACATACCGACCGCTTGTTAACTTCCCCATCAGAAACACCAAAGGTGAACGAGAGTTGTAGCTTATCGCACCCCAGACCATATGGCCGGAGGTACAGCCAGTGTGCCTTGGACTAATAGGCTCTATGAGACAGAACTCGCCAAGTCTAGGTCGTGTAATCAAACGACCATCACTTGCGTGCAGACAGAATCTGCTTTCATCGGTGAACAACATGGTGCGCCATTCCATCTTGCAAGTGATCCTCTGAGGCACCAGTCGAGCTGTGTACGTCGATGCTTTGGCGTGAGTGGAAGACGGGCTAGAGATGTGTGCGCCTGTAGTCCCACTGATAATAATCGGTTCGCGACAGTTCGTGTTGACACGTCTGGCCTCACAGGCTCTCCAATCTGTTCTGTGTTAGCTGTAGGATATGCCACTACTGCCCTTACAATACGACGTCCAAAATCCCGTTTACGGGTGTGAGAATGTTCACGTGACCACTCATACCAGCACCGTTGCACAACTGACGCAGCACGTCCAACGTATGTGGCAGTTCTCCGAAAAGACCATCCATCCCCTCACTCGGAAGTCCACAGTTTGACCCCTTTCAAAATGGCTAAGTTGGTTGTAGGAAGCACTAGTGCATCTCCGTGGCATGGTTCCCTACTTGCTTCACACGACTGCACCACACTGAGTCTTCTGGCTGTGAGCATTCCCTATTGAAGGATAGACACGGATGGAGCTCTGGTTGCTGTACCACCACGCTATCTGTTGGCGGACGACATTGAAACATTTATAACTACATCTAATACTTCCCAGATGTTATATGGGTGTCATCAGATCAAAATCGACGTCGTCTTTCCAGGTGTACTATTTTTTCCAGCAGTAATATATATGCACAGTAAATAAAATTTCGTTATTTGCTATCCTTTCTGGTGTTGCAGTTCCATCGCTAGCAATGTATTAATACATACATGCTGATTACGATGTGTTGGACGGTTTCATAAGGTTACATATTCCCAGCAGTGAACAACAATAGGCGATGACCAGGAAAGTAAACGGAGGAAGCTGACACAGTGTTCAACGCGTAAGATTCGTACTTGGGAAAACGGGGGCACAAGTGCTTCACGGCCGCATTTATTTAGGGTGTCTGCAGTTCTGTTCAATCATTTGAGACGAATACTTGGATGGTTCTTGAAACGATCCCACAGCCGATTTCCGTCCTCTATTGCGCTGACTTTAACCTCAATCTCACCGGGCGTTTACGCTAAATTTCCTCGCTTCCCTCAGAAAGTGACATTTGATCTCCATATAGTCAGTCTGGACGCACTTGAGATGCGCTCAGTATCAAATACAATAGACGTCTCGCCTAGCCCTCTCAAGCGTGTAAGACGTATGTTCTCAACGGCTGTGAGAAAAAAATATTTGGTGAATGGGTTGATGGGTTAATCATACGCAGGAAGAGTTGTCTGTGACCGTTAGGTCTACCTCAAGCAAGTCCAGTATAGGACTGATGTTCGTATGGCATTGAGCGATACCTGTCTTGTTGGAAGGACCCCTGTTCCTCCTCACTTGTTTTGTTCAATTGTGACGTTAACTAAGGTTCCAAATTGTTTAGTGACACATGTACTGTAATAATCATCCCTAAGAAAAAAAACTGGGGCAAAAAACAACTCCAAGCGTTTACCACCTTCCTCAGTAAAAAAAAACTAGGCCAAACAAGAGTTGTTATAAACAACTCCAAGTGTTTATCACAACATCTAAATTCCATATTCCGCAAGCCATTGTGAATTTTGTGGCAGAAGGTGGTTCCCTAGGTACCACAAAAAATGGCTCTGAGGACTATGCGACTTAACTTCTGTGGTCATCAGTCGCCTAGAACTTAGAACTAATTAAACCTAACTAACCTAAGGACATCACACACATCCATGCCCGAGGCAGGATTCGAACCTGCGACCGTAGCAGTCACGCGGTTCCAGACTGAAGCGCCTTTAACCGCACGGCCACACCGGCCGGCCCTAGGTACCACATATTACCATTTCTTCCTGTTCCGTTCACATGCAGAAAGAGTGATAGCTTAAATGCCTTTGCGTGCCCTATAATCAGTCTAAACTTGTCTATGCAGTCCCTATTGAATGATACGCCGGGGGTGGTAGTACATTCGTAAATTGCAGTCGTCGTGAATACTTTTGGCGGCCATGGTAGGCATGAGTATACTCAATACCTGGGATTCCTCAAGGAAGTGCTGCCATCTAGTAAAGTCATCAGAAGACAGAAACAAATGACAAAATGTTTAAGATGAGATACTTGCATGGTGCAAAGAAAGGCAATGGACACTGAAGAAGGAGAAGTAAGGTCCTCCACACGAATGCTAAACATTTTCAGTTAAATTTTGGGTACACGATAATTTATACAACTTAAAAAGGGGCCGTCACATAGAAAAATGTTGTGGGGAAGGTGAACCAAAGACTGCGTTTTATTGGCAGAACAATTAGAAGATGCAACAAATTTGAAAAAGAGACTGCATACACTACACTTGTCCATCGTGTTCTGGAGTACTGCTCCGCGGGATGAGATCTGTGCCAGATATGATTGACGTTCACAGAAAGGTAGCTCTTCTTATATCATCACGAAACAGTGGAGAGAGTGTCGCGGATATGATAAGCGAGCTGCGGTGGCACTCATTAAAAAAAAAAGTTTTCGTTGCATTGAGATCTTTTCATGAAATTACAATCACTTTTATTCCCAATGCCGGAGAGCTAAAATATTTTGTTGACACCCACCTACAAAGGGAGAAAGGACCATTGTGAAAAAATAAAAGAAATTAGAGCTCACACAGAAAGAGTTAACTGTTAATTTTTCGCAAGTGCTATTCGAGAATGGAATGGCCGAGAAATAGTCTGAATGCGTTTCTAGGAGCTCTCTGCCAGACACGTGAGCCTCACACAATTGGTTTCTTTCCTGTTCCTACGACAGCATAGCTGTTTGTTGTATCGAACAAAGTCGTGTTTTTTCATCATGTTCAATAAACATTCCGCCGATGTTGTATCAAACAAAGTCGTGTCTTTTCGTTGGGTTCAATACACGTTCCGCACAATGTGTGCATATTGTGCGTGAGAAGCGCATTACTTTTTATCTTTAAGGTACAGAAGTGAAAGTAAACGTAAGTAGGGTTTGAGAGTCACAACACGCTCTCATCTCACTAATCATCAACATCCTAATCTTACCGTGTTGTTTAATTTGTGGTACACAGCGCCAGTGGGAACACAGATAGGAAGTGGGCACTCCAGCTGAGTGCAACGAGCAGATGACAGTGGCTTTGGGCAGCTCTTGTGCAGTAACCCCTACACTGGTGTCACAATGTATGTAGAGCACTAGAGAATGAGAGGTGCTTCCGCGACGGAAGTACGTGTTTCGTGGGAGGGGAGTGAGAACGGAAGACGTTCGTGGTGCGACAATGGCCCACTAGAGCTACCAATCACAGCTGACAAGGCCGGAGGCGTGGACGAGGTGAAGGCTCAAATTAAAGCTGAGAGTTCGAGAATGAGGATGTTGGAATCTTGCCCGGATGAGTTCGCTGGGGGTCTTCCTAAACGCCGTTCCGAAAACATCGGCTGCCGTTCTGTTTACGAGATTCAAATAGGAACATATGCGACCTTGCCGCAAGGTCTCGCGTGATCATGCTATGAATAGTTGACGTCTGGATTTTATACGTGAACAAAAATACTTTTCACTTTTCGTAATGGTGGCTACCTATGCACATTATTAAACAGCGTGTGAGTGTCATGATGACTTTCTAATGATAAGACACAAAAGTAGAAGGAATGGTCACAGCACAAACTGACTGTTGGCTGTTGTCTGCGTAGCTTGGGCGGTATCAGTGCAGGACGACAGTCTGTTGGCACTACAAATTTTTAGTACATTTTGTTGTGTTCGAATGAAGCGACTATTAAGATCGACTACAGACGTCGTCCTTCGTTCTCTATGCAAATATAGAGTTGTTCACCGTTCCCACAGTATTGACATATAAGATGACGCTCATGCATGTCTGGTATCGAATAGTACAGCAATCATGAAAATGCCCTTTGCTGTAACTTAAAGCCGAAGCAAATACGCAATGAACTGTTTCAATGTCTCTCTGCTTTTGTGAAAAAAAAGCATGATCCATATACAGCTATAAGTATTACACGAAAATAGATCATTAAAACTCATTCTATGGCTTAAAGAGTTTCCCCTGTGATGCTCTGGAAACAGGGTGCTACAGCAGATGCCACTCCTCGAGTACGACAAGATGCATAACTCCTTCACAAAAGGATTCGTAAAAAGATTTATATCGAAGATCTGATTTTGCTGGTTGCACAACTGTATATCAAAGAAATTACTTTAATGTTCAGAGTTCTGTAGAAACAGAACACAAACACTGGTATTTCATTACATGTGATCCTTCGGGATGTAACTTTGTTACAGAGTTCTAGCTCAATATAGCTATTACTTCACCAAACGAGTTGTTTTCGGTTGTAGCAGCGTGGGTTGGTCCCCAAATTGAACGCAGTTGCTCAAGGCATGTCATTGACGACTACGTAATTCCAAAAATGGTATAAATGCTCCGAACAGGGTCACTTTCTGGTTCCGTGTTATGTGACGCACGTACGTGGAAGTGACACGGTTGTTAAGGTGGTGGGCGGACTCTGGTGGGCGAAGTACGCTGCGTTTCCAGTGCGGAGTGCTGCGCTGCTAAACACATCTGCAAGCTCCTCTTAGTCACCGTGTGTGCTGGGTCACTTTGATGTTACACATCCTGTCTTTTACACTATACACGAGGCGGAGTTTGATGTTTATCATGTTAGAGACTCAGAGGTGTTTCTCTGACGTTACGCATTCTCTCCTTTTACATTATACATGAGGCGATCTTCGATGTTTATAGTCTTGAAGTGGTTATTTTTTTAAGTACTGTTACGTAGTGGAAACTAAGGAATACTGACAATAACTAAGATGTTGCAAACGTCCTTGGCACATCGGAGTATTAACACCAACCAGCCTGCACCGCTAGGTGAACATAGGACATATCGTGTGATGGACGTTTAGTCGAGAGAATGTGTCAGGGACGGAAGGGGCGGAGAAGAAGCTAGAACTAGACAAGGACGGGACAGAAAATTGGCTGTACCCTTCTCCACGGTGTCATCGCACTATTCACGTGTTGTTAGGGAAACTGTATAAAACCAAAATCTGGATAGTCAGTCTAGGATTCGATCCCCGATCTTCTTGAATAGAGTCAATTTTATAGCATTTGTTACTGAAAGGGTTCATACCACGGATAACTGTTACTTACTTTCGTACTTAACAGTGATATCATCATGGGTGTAACTTAACCTTTACTTGACACAAAGTGTGAACAAAGGACTGTCGTGGCAACAGTCCCAAATGTTTTAATAAATATGGAATAACACATCGAATTGGACAGACACGACAAATTAGACGCCAATATATGAAAGTTATACGACTGATGTACCGTTTGGATGGGTATTTTTCACCAGTGCTAGACGTCAAATTTCATTTCCAGTGACGCAGTGAAGTAGTTACAAGGTCAAACAATGAGACCGTCCAGTCCGTATTCACTTAGTATTTTTCCGTAAGTTGCCGTATTTGTACAAGAATGCACCGAGTAGATTAGCAGGTTGACCTACCTCCATGACTGACAATAATTTCCGGCCGTGCATATCACTCGATCCGGCACTTGTCTGTTCACACTTGGTGGAGTAGAAAAATTTTATCGCTTGATTTTGGAGCCCAATGATTAAGAAGTGATGGTGCTGAGCTCCTGCTCAGCAGACTGTAAACACATAACTCGACAGCATTTTATGAACTTCGGGAATAAGATGTTGTCGATGGTGAACCACATCTAACGTGATCTTTAATTTCGGCAAATCCTCTAGCACGCTGAAAGCCAGTTCGGGAAACGGCTAACTAGTTTTCCCTTATATTACAAAGAACGGATTACGCGATACAAGATACGGCAATTATAGGATTCGTATACGACTTCCCAAACCTTTAGGGTCAAAATTATACAGGTGGTAAGAGTACGTTGAACTGAGTATTTGCAGATAAAGAATCAATGGCCACAAATGAGTATTTCAGATGGTCCAAGGTCTTGAACGAGCAATGCGTGTGAGTCATGTGTGTAAACAGGTTATGTTCAATCAAAAACAACTGCCTGTCCCGTCACGCTGATGGCGCTACCTTGAACAACAATTCACAATCGTCTGTGATACGTAGGTGGTGGAATTTATCATTAGAAATTTGTTAAGGCTTTCGTGGCCACTTCTTGACAAATTTCCTGTTGGCTTCTGTCTCGAGTTCTTCGACCGACGTTTGTTTTATGATTTTTCTGACGTTTCACCAGCACGAGTGGGCGGCACTGACAATTCTCTGACAATGTCAGCCACTCGTGGTGGCGAATCGTCAGAAAAATCATCAAACAAACGTCGGTCGAAGAACTTGAGACAGAAGTCAACAGGCAATTTGTCGAATTTATCATTGTTTGAAGATCATGACTCGTAGAATATGGATCATTACTCGGTAATAGACACTGGTAATGTAAATTCGTATGGGATTGTTCAATGGAACACCACGAAGTGGACGTTGAGCAGCTCAATTGAAATTTATTTTCTGTCCTTCGCAGCGATTGCAGCTTTCCTTAACGACGTATAAGATATATGTGGCAAGTGTATCTGATAAAAGTAGATGACTAATGGGTGTGTGTAGTATGGCGTCATGTTTATGCTGGATAACGGTGACAGGAGGGAGAGGGCGAAACTCGGTGCTGGCGCGTAGCCTGCTTATCTCGAACAGCACGAAGAGGTCCGCAGAGCTTAACGTCCACATCCGACGGACGGATCACTTTCAACAATGTCACATGACCTCGCTGTGGAGAAGTTTCGAATTTAAAGCAGGATACTGAAACAAAGTCTGGTGATACGGATCTTTATGCCGCCACCCGTCCTCCCCTTTGGGTAAAAGCAAAGAGAAAACAGATAGCAGCACGTGGCGTATGCAACCGGTTACCCGTCCAAGTAATGGCCACGCTTATCACTGGTGATCCGACGAGAGCCAGCGTATTTAGGGTGGCAAAGTTTTTCGCATAACAGATCCTTGTAGACACGCATTTAATGTATGCTGCAGTGGGATTTAGTGCCTGTAAAGTGAAACGAATGTACAGGAAAAGTTAAGCGACAGGTATCGTCGTATTTGGAAGCTATTTATCGCCTTGTATGGAAACTTATGAGAAACTGAGTCGTTCACGTCACAGAAGTACTCGCCAAAGAATTGATCGCACAGTTAGATTTCAGGTGTTTCTGCTGGATCGTTTGGGAAAAGAATTATAAATGGTACCCGTCCACTTGTTTACCAAATGACCAATTCGAAGAATATACGCGGGGGTGTTCAATAAGTAATGCAACACTGTTTCATGAAAACAGGTTGGTATTAATCAGGATTTCGGTTCATCATATTATTCCCCAGGCTCTATTTATCAACACAATCTCTTTCAATGCGACGGCGTTACGCCACGTAACAGAGGGGGCCTGTATGCTCGCATGGTATCACTGCACTGGTCGACAACATACTGCTGTATCAATAATCTCCCCATCATCCACCAACTGCTTCCCGCGCAGAGCATCCTTCATTGCACCGAACAGATGCTCTTTAAGGTCCTCTGTTGCGCGGCGCGGAACCCAGGGCGCACACCTGTGAGTAGGGCAACTGGTGGACGAGTGTGTCAGAGCTATCAACACAGACGTCCAGTTGAGCAGAGGGGTGTTTCATTGTGATTCGTCGATATCACCTCGAACAAGAGTCGCAGCTGTGTGCGGCCGACCAGCACACTGGAGATCGGACAGATCTGCGCGATCTTGTTGCGATGATGACAACGACTCAACGTGTTTTTGTTCACTGCCAGGTCTTCGTAGTCATTTTGCAAGGCCCTGTGACTGTCTGCGATGCTCTGGTTTTCCGCCAAAAGAAACTCGATGACAGCTGTCTGCTTGGAACACATCTTCGTTACAGACGCCATTTCGAAGACTAGGTATAACACCGCCATCTATCGGAACTTCATGAAACTGTAGGGGTTGAAGCAGCAATATTCCACCATGTCCCACAACAAATACCGTATTATTTCAGCCGAAACTGGCAGAGAAAAATGTGTTGCATTACTTATTGAACGCCCCTCGTAGTATGGTGACCACTGACGGAGCAGCAATTACTCCCATACCACAAACAACGTGTGCAAGCAATGAAGAAAATGACGCTGATCACCGAGTTCAGTTATGTGAATGGCTTATTTTGTAATACATACGCTGAGACTGACAGCCGATACTGTGAACACTGCAAGTTAGTAAAGAAACAAAATATGCATTTACGACCACCGCTTCCTTATATTCATTTCAGGTTCCTACCATATACATAATTTTGACATTGGCGGTTTGGGGCACCATGTACCGTACATTAGCTGTTGTGGAAGGTTTTCCGAGAAGCGTCAGTCGTGTTATATGTGACGTAATACATTAAATACGGACTCGCAGAAGCTATTGTGTGTCGATATGGAGATAGCAAGACGCGAGCCTTTAACGGCGGGCGCCGGCTGCTGTGGAGAGTCGCGCCGGAGCCAGGAGCCCAGAGGGTGCCGGATGCTGGCAGCACGGCCGTGCTGCTGCCTGGCGCCGCCGCCGCCGCCGCCGCCGCCGCCGCCGCCGCACCCCGACCTGCCCCAGCGCGCCGCCTGCCTGACTGCTGGTCCACACACGCGACTCGCGTGCTTGCCTTCCACACGGCCCCCTGCAGCCACTATTCTCTTCCCAGCTGGCTTCCGAGCGCGACCACCGATAGCCGCTCCTCCGCACGCTGTCTGCTTTAATACACTACTGGCCATTAAAATTGCCACACCAAGAACAAATGTAGATGATAAACGGGTATTCATTGGACAAATACATTATACTAGAACTGATATGTGATTACATTTTCACGCAATTTGGGTGCATAGATCCTGAGAAATCGGTACCCAGAACAACCACCTCTGGCCGTAATAACGGCCTTGATACGCCTGGGCATCGAGTCAAACAGAGCTTGGACGGCGTGTACATGTACAGCTGCCCATGCGGCTTCAACACGATACCACAGTTCATGAAAAGTAGTGACTGGCGTATTGTGACCAACCAGTTGCTCGGCCACCATTGACAAGACGTTTTCAATTGGTGAGAGATCTGGAGAATGTGCTGGCCAGGGCAGCACTCGAACATTTTCTGTATCCAGAAAGGCCCGTACAGGACCTGCAACATGCGGTCGTGCGTTATCCTGCTGAAATGTGGGGTTTCGCAGGGATCGATTGAAGGGTAGAGCCACGGGTCGTAACACATCTGAAATGTAACGTCCACTTTTCAAAGTGCCGTCAGTGCGAACAAGAGGTGACCGAGACGTGTAATCAATGGCACCCCATACCACCACGCCGGGTGATACGCCAGTATGGCGATGACGAATACACGCTTCCAATGTACGTTCACCGCGATTTCGCCAAACACGGATGCGACCATCATGACGCTGTACACAGAACCTGGGTTAGTCAGAAAAAATGACGTTTTGCCAATCGTGCACCCAGGTTCGTCGTTGAGTACATCGCAGGCGCTCCTGTCTGTGATGCAGCGTCAAGGGTAACCGCAGCCACGGTCTCCGAGCTGATAGTCCATGCTGCTGCAAACGTCGTAGAACTGTTCGTGCAGATGGTTGTTGTCTTGCAAACGTCCCCATCTGTTGACTCAGGGATCGAGACGTGGCTGCACGATCCGTTACAGCCATGCGGATAAGATGCCTTCATCTCGACTGCTAGTGATACGAGGCCGTTGGGATCCATCACGGCGTTCCGTATTACCCTCCTGAACCCACCGATTCCATATTCTGCTAACAGTCATTGGATCTCCAGCAACGCGAGCAGCAATGTCACGATAAACCACATTCGCGATAGGCTACAAAAAATGGTTCAAATGGCTCTGAGCACTATGGGACGCAACTGCTGAGGTCATTAGTCCCCTAGAACCTAGAACTAGTTAAACCTAACTAACCTAAGGACATCACAAACATCCATGCCCGAGGCAGGATTCGAACCTGCGACCGTAGCGGTCTTACGGTTCCAGACTGCAGCGCCTTCAACCGCACGGCCACTTCGGCCGGCGATAGGCTACAATCCGACCTTTATCAAAGTCGGAAACGTGATGGTACGCATTTCTCCTCCTTACACGAGGCATCACAACAACGTTTCAGCAGCAACGCCGGTCAACTGCTGTTTGTGTATGAGAAATCAGTTGGAAACTTTCCTCATGTCAGCACGTTGTAGGTGTCGCCACCGGAGCCAACCTTGTGTGAATGCTCTGAAAAGCTAACCATTTGCATATCACAGCATCTTCTTCCTGTCGGTTAAATTCGCGTCTGTAGCACGTCATCTTCGTGGTGTAGCAATTTTAATGGGCAGTAGTGTATTTGAGAGGAGTAGACACAAGACTCCCTACAATTTTCACAACGGGAGATGGAGAAATGGACAAATGCAGTATAGAATTGACCAGTGTGTGCTCTAGTTTTGTAAAGAGAAGTCTTACTGCTTGAAAGTAATAACGGTAATTTAAAAAAAATTGTTCCTAAAAACCAGATTCACCAAGATCGCTTGTAAATCTTTTTTATTGATTACCGTTTTCGACAGAGCTCTGGTGTCATCATCGCTCTGGCAGTTTAATAAAGAAGCATTCCAAGTCAAGGTGACTCATACATATACGATTTCTGTAAAAGCCGTACACATTACTGAAGCATCAGAAAGTACCTTGTAACATACTAACACAAGTTGATAACCTTTACAAACTTGCAAACCACATAGAGACGTTCTATTATTTTACAATAAGAGGTAGCAAGGAACATCAGCATGCCAAACATAAAATACCGTAAGTATAAAACACAAATCATGTTGAGCTGATCTCCTAGCGTACCGTCCACTTAACACAACACTGCCGACTGACCTACAGTCCGATTACAATTACTTGATAGCTGACGTCTGTCACTTGCCGCTAACGGTGTCGCCACATCGGCCGCAGGCTACCGGTCGGCTATAGTTAACACACAAACACGGCAAGTCATTTCACAAATGCTGTTCATGTGTAACCCGGAGCAATGTTGCAAGCGGCCGCCGCAAGGTATGTCAGAGGTGCGAGATGTTCTGTCGACAGCTGATTTTTAGAGTGACCAATGACTGAACTGCGACAGGAGAGCGTTTTGTACCGCTGAATTTAAACTCATGTCCTAAGCCAGTGGTTTCCAGCCTTGGGGTATTTGTTCAAAAAGATTTCGGCCTTGCAGCCGGTGTCGTAAACTTCATTGCAGGATATTTCTGCTGGACAACTGCCAGCCATCTTCAGGTGACGAAGACGTTCTCCGCTCCGCCTTATAGTGCGCTGATGGTACTGGCGCGAATGCGTTGCAGTCGCGGAGACGGACCACACCGCCCAGCAACAGTGCTCTCGCTGGTGGAACTGCAAGACTCAGCTGCCATCGGTATTGTCGCTGGCCAAAGCTATCGAACTCTTCTGGCGTCTTCGTCTCGAGTAAATTTCGGAGATGACGGGATTGCACGCGTTATTCAATTGGTAATCACTGTCACGGTTCATTAGATTTCCCCCGATGCGTATTTCAACGGATTCTTTGATAACGGAGTTCCAAAAAGTTGTTGCTGTGGCCAAAATTGTTGTTTTGTCGTACTCCATTGAATGGCCGTTGGAAATATCATGTTCCACAAGAACAGACTTGCTGGGTTTCGGTAGGCAGATGCAACGCTGATGTTCCGTACAACGCTCTTCCACTGTACGCGTTGTCTGTCCTTTATAGGCCGTACCACATTGACCCCTGAGGGGTAAAATGAAATTTTCTGTGGGGTAAAAACTAAACAATTCGATTCTGTTTCAGTCACAAAACTAAATTCTTTTCAAAAGATCATTACCCTTTTCACTATTTTGTAAGACTGTAATATTGATTATCCAAGTTATCAATAATTACTTTTTCTCAATTAGTAGCATTAATGTGGTGGAGGTTAACGGTTCCTCACGTAGTCCACCCACTATACATATGTGTTGTGCTTTGTCCTGTACATCACTGATGGTAAAAGTGAGACATATATGTAACAAATGCTAAACATCTCACGAAAATATCTTCTCCAAGTTGTAGACAGCACCTGCAGTAGTCCAGAAATTACTTCATTACTCGTTTCGAAACAGATAAATGAATTAATTGACAGCACGATGTAGCAGTAACTACAAAAGGGCTACTATAATGCTGTTCACAGTTTATTATTATTATTATTATTATTATTATAAGAGTGGTTGGACATATAACAGCAACAAGTCAAGCAAGTCCCGCAGTGCAGAGGAGTAATGAAGGCGAAACATGTTTCGTAACAAGTGACAACCCTCACTGTGCATAGTTAGCTTTCTTTTCTAAGAAGTACTTCTTCGTCATTCATTCAAAAACACATACACAGCACACACACACACACACACACACACACACACACACACACACACACACACACACAATATCATTCATCGTTTATTACACAGTTTAGTTAGGCACTAAAGTTGGTGATAATGTGGAGAAGCGCGGGAGCAACAGAAGGTGGGGTGGGTGGGGGAGGAAGGGGGTACCATCTAATATCTGATTGTACTCACGGGCAATGGTCTCAGAATGATTGGGAACCACTGTCCTAACCTCACCGCAATCTCGTAGTGTACAATGTATCCGAGAATGCGGTGATCATCAATCTGCGACAAAACTAAAATGACGATCGCTTTGCTCACCGCTACTAAAACTAAGCTCTGCGAGCAAACTCGAGACAGAAAAATTCAATTTCAGCGCTAAAAGCAAACTTATTTTTTGCTATCGTGAAACCGTCCTCTCCCTGGCTACAAGGACTGCCGCGTTACCAACCGATGATCAGTCCTCGTTAGCACTTGGTTGCACATTATAGACGACACAGGCAAATTCCAGACGAAAAAAGAATGATAACTAGGAAAATAAAAGCAAATAAAAAAGTCAATATGTTGATGAAAATGACGTGGCAAAGAATTAGAAATAAAAAATTACATTTAAACCAGTTAAGTGAATACGAATGATAATCAGTCTCTTTTGATTAGATCTAGAAATAAAAACAATTTCACAGAATTTATCGAGCTTCGAACCTACGACCTTCAAATGCGCTAACCACTGCGCTAAAGTACTTGTGTACCTGTGAATGACGTTACTATAGTTTTGACTGTGGTCACCCAGTGGCAATGATGAACTGCAGCCTTCAAAAATTCGGTTTGATGCAATGTCATGCGAACCTTATGTAATGTGAGTCGATCTGCCTGATAATATGTGACGCTGAATCGCGTCTTATGCGGAAGTTTCCAGCAGTGTTAATTAGTGCTGCGTATGAATCATGTGTATTTCATTTGCATTGTTATGTGTGTGTGTTGTTTGTGGTGTGGTGTTTTTACGTATTATGAAATACGAAATAAAACTGCCAGCCTCATGATTCGGGATCCAAACACGTCAAGACAGAATGCCAGGCAAAGAACCGGAAGTGAACCGACCAACTGTTGCGATAGTTTGGCAATGGCGAACGGTTCGGACTTGACAATGGACGCTCTGATTGGAGGAAACCAGCTCCAAACCATTAACTGTCAAGTGCCAAGCAATTTTAATCAGACTACAGTACGACATCTGCAGAGATGAATCTCTATGCAGTTCTTTTCAATGCGGTTTTCTACAATCATGCCACAATACAAAGTCTCTATTCTCTCCAAAATTATTAAAATTACCTTTGACAGAATTAGGTAACGTTTATACATTACAATTTTACGATAAATTATGTTTTGAAAAAATACAGTATCATTTTCTAAATGTAAATTTACAATAAAACTATTTCTCAGATTAGTAATCTACGCAAAGTACATGCATCGACAGCAATTGACAGAAATGAATCACCATGGTAACTGTGTGCAAAACAATACAGACCGCAGTCGTTGGATCATCTTTTTTTTAATACAATATATTGCGGAGCTCGTGGTATAATTCGATAGGATGCCTGATGCCTACTCGAATTACATCTATATCCAAAATCATTGAAATAGATCTACAATATGGCGATGAACACGACCCTTCTTAAAAAATCATCCTAGTTTCTACAGGAAATCACGTAATTCTCTTGAAAATGCCTTTCCCAGTCTGACGTCTGAAATACACTCCTCTGTGGTAGTCAACTGTCGTGGAAATCCCACGTTCAGGATTTTGTTCAAAGACAATGCTGCTTATTTCAACGCTATCTGAACTAAGAGATCGTTTGACACGAAAATTAGTCTATTTTGCGTATTTTCATTCGCTTATGTCACGTGGCATTATATTTTGCGGTAGCTCTTCGTATTCTAAAAGGATATTTTTGGCTCAGAAACGGGCGGTTCGGGCAATAAGTGGTGTAAGTTCACGAACCTCTTGTCGACTCCTGTTCACTAGTCTGGGTATTTTGATATTGGGCTCTCAATATATATATTCTTTACTGTCATTTCTTGTTATTGGCCTCTCAATATACGTATATATTCTTTACTGTCATTTCTTATTAACAATATCAGCTTACTTCCAAGAAATAGCAACTTTCACTCAGTTAATACTCGGCAGAAATCCAGTCTGCATTTGGCCTGCACTTCCTTAACTCTTGTGCAGAAAGGAGCGCAGTACACTGCTGCATCCATTTGCAATACGCTACCACAGGAATTCAAAAAACTTAACAGTAATCCCCGCGCTTTTAAATCGAAACTGGAGAATTTCCTACTGGTCACTCCTTCCATTCTGTCGACGAGTTCCTTGAAAAATGAAGCTGATTCTTGTCGTATTGTTGACTGCGTTTCTTTAAACTTACGGCCTCACTTTTTTCGAGTTCATAAACATTTTATTTTTGTCTGTTATTACTTTTACGTTGTAATTACATGTACTGACACGATCCATGGCCTTGGAGATTTGCTCCTCAATTTGGTCCTACGGAACTAGACATGTAAATAAATAAAAAATGACGAACTGTTAGGTTTACATAAAAGTAATCATCAGACCACTATAGAAAATCATACATGCAAATGATGCAGTGCTCGAGGTCTACGTAAGAACAAATTAATTTAAGAAATATTGGTAAGGTTTAAATGCATCCTCATGCGGATTGAATACAAGATATTGAAGAGCTCGTAACAGGCTCCATATCGAATGTATGCTGAACATAACAATTCAGAAAGCCCCCAACAGTTGACACAGTGTCAAATATATATAATTACGAAAATCTTCGTCATTTGAGGGGAAATGGAGATATTTCACGAACAGCTGTTACTTGCTATGTAAATGACGTATAAAGAAATAATAAATAACGACATAGTTGAAACTTCTCTTCATTCTCTTGATAGGTTGGTTGGTTGGTATGAGGGAGGGGACCAAACAGCGAGGTCATCGATCCCATCGGATTAGGGAAAAACGGGGAAGGAAGTCGGCCTTATCCTTTCAAAGAAACCACCCCGGCATTTGCCTGAAGCGATTTAGGAAAATCACGGAAAACCTAAATCAGGATAGCTGCACACGGGGTTGAACTGTTACCACCCCCCCCCCCCCCCCCCCCCCGAATGCGAATCCAGCGTGCTACGCACTGCGCCACCTCGCTCGATGACTCTTGATCTATACAAGCTACTTTAACAATAACAGAATATCAACTGATATTTAAACATATTTCGTGCTTTCTGAACAAAGTTCCTAAAAGTCTCTAAAAATAAATTTGAAGGAAAAGAACAATCAAATGTTTTGTGAATTGATTTGTGTAAAAGTAAGAAATAAAATAGATTAGAGAAACATAATGATCCAAGTCTGAATGCAGCTCGAAATAATGTACAACACAAGAGGTGCCAATTGAGAATTTAAAGTTCAATGATGAACTATGTGGTATCGTACAGAGATCACATTGCCACTCCAAAGTTGCCTATGCGAATCGATACCACAGACATCAGCGAGGGCTCCCTGCAATCCGAAACGACTTATTGGAGGCGCTCCTGAAGACCATGCTTCCCCTCTGAGAATAGCAGTACCGTCACACTGAGGTCAATACAGTATCGAGCTAGTAAGAGCTCTGACTGAGTTCGTGGCCGCATTTGAAGGCGTCACCATCACAGAATAGGACCCACATGAGAGTTAAAGTTTCTGATGGCTTATTCATATAAATGCTGAACATTGTACTGCAATAGAAAAGTTTGTTAACCTGTGCATCAAGTGATGCTTAAATATTCAATAACAGTTGTAATTTATGAAGCAATTCTCTGGGAACGGTACGTGTGTCTCTTACTCATTTATGTAATAAAGTGAGCTAATATTTCATGTGTTATAATTTAATGTGGCACCTCACCGAGCAATCAAAGAACTTGCAGCTGAGACTGGACGATAGTAGTTTCGTCTGGTCGCAACAAACTTAAAATCTTATAAATTTAAGGAGTAGTAGAGGATATCTGCCCGTTGGAATTTCACTCAGTGCTCTCCTTACGTCACTAACGTACTAACGCAGACGCTTTACATGATTTAGAGCATCATTCAATGGCATGTGAAATGTTTCTATAATCTGTTTTATTTCTCACTTTTACACAGACCATCTCACAAAACCTTTGCCAGATTTTTTCTTCAGTTTTTTTTTCTATTCTAAATGCAAATCTCGTTTTATAACTATCCCATTTTTTACATCGACAGATACCGCTGCGTGCAAATTTCCACTGGAATAAGTTCGGATATAACTCTGTTCAATACGCCGCTCTTTTTTGTAAAACCGAGATCGATTGCGACCACTCTATCTATTCCAAATCAACTTCTCTTGGTCAAAACTGCTTTATGCGTCATAACCTATATTCTTCGTAATGAAAGTGGATTCTGATGTAACACAAACAGAAATTTTTGGCCGCAATATAAAATTGCTTAAAATGATCCGTCCCTTTCCACATCGATCTTTTTACTTGCATTTATTGTACAAATACCTTTGTGGGGTTCAGATTATAGTGCGTGGTTTCTCTTTTCGAAATCATCCTTGGAACCACCTCTTAATCGCAGTGAGATAACAGCCTTTGAGCGACACAGATTATGTCAACTAATCCTGCAAAGCCTGACATGAGAACACTGCTCCTCTTAATTTCGACATATTTTTGGAAAGTATTTTGAAGAAATTAATGTATTTCATTCGAAGCAAGAGAACAAAATACATCGACTGTTAGTTTTACCTCAAATACGATGTTTTAATTGCTATTAATTAATTAAAACACCGATAAAGATACACGCATTGCTCTTGTAATTCTTTGCGTAGACGAAATGTGATTTCAGTTTCCTAATCCTCTAAATCGAAGTAAGTTGTTTTAACACATTAGAATAAGATTCGATTTGGTTTTCTTCCTGATATTTTTCTACCGGTCTTTGTTTATGTGTGTTGTAGCCCCTCCACCTATCAATCACGTTTATAAATATAAACACGATTTTCAAGCGAAAAAACGGCAAGTCGTATGGAACACCCAGTGTCAAATGGATGTACTAAATTATCTGTATAATTAGCCAACAAAATTTCGTGAGACTTAATTTGAAGCCCGCATCTCGTGGTCGTGCGGTAGCGTTCTCGCTTCCCACGCCCGGGTTCCCGGGTTCGATTCCCGGCGGGGTCAGGGATTTTCTCTGCCTCGTGATGGCTGGGTGTTGTGTGATGTCCTTAGGTTAGTTAGGTTTAAGTAGTTCTAAGTTCTAGGGGACTGATGACCATAGATGTTAAGTCCCATAGTGCTCAGAGCCATTTGAACCATTTTTTTTAACTTAATTTGATTCATTCGACACATTGCAGTTCTGATGTAGGGCCTGTTTAACGTCACATACCAGTACAATACACAGAAGCGCCAAAAAAACTGGTATAGACATACGTATTCAAATACAGAGATATGTAAATAGGCATAATACGGCGCTACTATATAAGACGACAAGTGTCGGGCGCAGTTGTTAGATGGCAGTTATCAAGATTCAAGTGACTTTGAACGGGCTGTTGCCGGCCGAAGTGGCCGTGCGGTTACAGGCGCTGGAGTCTGGAACCGCAAGACCGCTACGGACGCAGGTTCGAATCCTGCCTCGGGCATGGATGTTTGTGATGTCCTTAGGTTAGTTAGGTTTAACTAGTTCTAAGTTCTAGGGGACTAATGACCTCAGCAGTTGAGTCCCATAGTGCTCAGAGCCATTTGAACCATTTGAACTGGCTGTTACAGCTGGCGCACGAGCGATGGGATACAGCATCTCAAAAATGGTTCAAATGGCTCTGAGCACTATGGGACTTAACATTTGTGGTCATAAGTCCCCTAGAACTTAGAACTACTTAATCCCTAACTAACCTAAGGACATCACACACATCCATGCCCGAGGAAGGATTCGAACCTGCGACCGTAGCAGTCGCTCGGTTCCGGACTGAGCGCCTAAAACCGCTAGACCACCGCGGCCGGCGATACAGCATCTCCGAGACAGCCATGAAGTGGACGTTTTCCCGTACGACCGTTTCCGGTAACACTTCAAATCTCAGACACTGCTGCGGCCGGTAAAAGGTCCTGCAAGAACGGGACCAACGACGATTGAAGAGAATCGTTGAAACGTGACAGAAGAGCAATCGTTCCGCAAATTGCTGCAGATTTCAATGCTGGGCCACAAACAAGTCTCAGCATGCGAACCATTCAACGAAACATCATCGATATCGGCTTTCGGAGCCGAAGGCCCACTCATGTACCCCTGATGACTGCACGTCACAAAGCTTTACGCATCGCCTGGGCCCGTCTAACACTTGGACTGTTGATGACTGAAAACATGTTGTCTGGTCGGACGAGTTTCATTTCAAATTGTATCGAGCGGATGGACGTGTACGGGTTTGGAGACAACCTCATGAATCCATGGACCCTGCATGCCAGCAGGGGACTGTTCAAGCTGGTGAGGGCTCTATTATGGCATGGAGAGTGTGCAGTTGGAGTGATATGAGACCCGTGATACGTCTATACACGACTCTGACAGGTGACACGTACGTAAGGATCCTGTCTGATGACCTGCATCCACTGTGCATTCCGACGGAGTTGTGCAATTCCAGCTGGACAACGCGACACCCGACACGTCTAGAATTGCAACATAGTGGCTCCAGGAACACTCTTCTGAGTTTAAGCACTTCCGCTGGCCACCAGATTCGCCAGACATGAACATTATTGAGCATATCTGGGATGCCTTGCAACGTGCTGTTCAGAGGAGATATCCATCCCGTCGTGCCCTCACAGAGTTATGGACAGCCCTGCAGGATTCATGGTGTCAGTTCCCTTCAGCACTACTTGAGACATTAGTCGAGTCCACGCCACGTCATGTTGCGGCACTTCTGCGTGCTCGCGGGGGGGGGCTATACGATATTAGGGTGGTGTACCAGTTTTTTTGACTCTTCAGTTTATAAGCAGCGTCAGCTGAAGGTGGGCGCTTGGGCAGTAGCAGTAGTTTTGAGGACAGTCTTGACACGCTACCGAAGACAGTGAAAAGATGAGAAGAAACGCCGATGCCAACTAAAAACGCGCAAAACTATCCTTCTCGTGATGCCTTAATGTGGGAAAAAGAGAACCGCGTCTGGGAGAATAAAATACAAAATAAATATTTATGTGCTTGCTGCGTAGGATGGCCACGCAAACAAACTCGTTAGACTGTATTGTCTTCGCGTAGCGTAAAAGCAGCAACACTGATGTAGCTAGACATGATTGCATCTCACTAACGTTGCCAAATAAACAAATATTACGCGAAGTTGAGTTATTTATAAAGTTGAATAACACCTCAAACAGCATGTGAAACCGTGGACTTGTAAACCTGGACAGCAAACAACTGCATGGTAACTACATTACCAGATCGAATGTATCCGAAATCCCGCATGAAACGTGTGATTGACCTCTAAATGTCATGAGAGGCGGACCCCGCCTGTATAAAAGGAGGCGGGGACTTTTGTGTTGTCAGCAGAGAAGCAGCAACAGCAGAATAAATCGATCAAGAGAGCTCAGTGACTTGTGTTTCGACAACAAATCCGTTAGAGACATTTCAACCCTTCTAAAGCCGCCCAAGTCGACTGTTGGTGATTGTGTTTGTGAAGTGGTTCAAAATGGTTCAAATGTCTCTGAGCACTATGGGACTTAACATCTGAGGTCATCAGTCCCCTAGAACTTAGAAGTAATTAAACCTAACTAAACTATGGACAACACACACATCCACGCCCGAGGCAGGATTCGAACCTGCGACCGTAGCGGTCGCGCGGTTCGAGACTGAAGCGCCTAGAACCGCTCAGCCACACCGGCCGGCCCATGGAAACAATTCAAAGGTGTGTCGCTAGATTTGTTACTGGTGGGTACGAACAACACGCGAGTATTACGGAAAAGCTCCGTGAACTCAAATCGGAATCTCAGGAGGGAAGAAAAAGTTGTTCTCGTGAAACACTATTCACAAAGTTTAGGGAGTCGGCGTTTGCGACAGACTGCAGAACGATACTATAGCCACTAGCGTACACCTCGTGTCATGATTCCGAAAGGAAGAGAAATCAGGAGTCGTAAGGAAGCATACAGAAAGTACTTTTTCGCTGGCAGCATTTGCGAGTGAAACAGGAAAGGGAACGCCTAGCAGTGCAGGTACATCTCCGGCATTTACTGCATACTGGCTTGCGAAGTATGTTGTGCTTAAGGGTGTTTGTGGGTGTCTCCCCCCCCCCCCCCCCCACTCCTTCCCCACTATGTCACCAGCATTCAATCCTACTGAGTAGAACTGGCTCCCCAGCGATTTCTTTGTCTCGCTAAGATCATGCTACGACGCACTGCCGCTCTCATTAAGAGCTACCACGTAGGTGTGTCTAATTCAGTTGCTCATGAGTTTAAAACACCAATATACAAAACATAAATGGGGAGAAGAGTGCAAATAAATATCGTTAAAAGGGAACATCTGATGGATATATTTTCAGATTTTTTACGTTACTGGACACACACATATTCTCGAAGCTATCCAAAAGCTTACAGATAGGCACTAAAGAAACGACGGTTTGTTGCAGGCAAGCGTAGAACCGAGAGATGTTGCTTTTTGCTGTGTAATCGAGTGAAGCCGACAGATTGCTGACTATTTTGCGAGTTGGCACCTTCCCATAATCGTGTCGGCCAAACAACACAGAGCTGGTACGTAAATGGGACCTGTCGACAGAATCAGTGGCCACGCACAGCAACAAGCACGCTTGCAATCTTCGTAGACAAAGATTTGATTTTCTTTTTTAAACTAGTCGTTGATTCCGTGGCTGTCTCAGCGGCTGATCGGGTGATCGACGGCGGGTAAAACGAATACATTGTGCGATGCAGTTACGTATACTATTCGATGTGGTGCAAAAATTAAACGCTGGACTCGTTCTTAACATTAAAATTCACGCCACGGTACCTGCTTCCTGTTTTAGCGTTAATTGCTCTACATCCGTGCGAGAGATTCAGTAATGCTTGATGCGAGTCGCACGTCGCGACAGTTTACGAGCGCGAGAGTAAACGAACGTACTGGATTGTACTACTTCTGGAGGTTCTTTTTTCCACTGAAAACGCTCCCCTCTGAAATGTAAAAATCCAAATTTTCGAGTAATTTCGATTAGTAAATAAGGAGCTTCTAGTGTAACATTCTCTCGCAGATACACGACAGAGGGAAGCGGTCGAGCACAAAAAACGCACTGCCATATCGGCACAAATTCGAAATTTCAGATCAGATCTTGATTCTGATCGGAGGTATCCTAATCCATAATGGCATGTCAGGTAGCTGTTACGGAGCAAGATGGCACAACAGATAAGACATAAGATTCATTTTTGGGAGAAGCGGAGTCGAATCCTCGTGCATCTTAATTTCACATTAGCGAAATGCCAGGATGATTACTCCAAAAGGCCACGATTGTTTTTTGCTCAACGACCTCGAGATAGAGGTACATCACTTTTTCCGTGAATTCTTTCACCCTGTAGTCCCAAGTTTGCTAACAATTCACTTTATGGGGTTAGTTTCCTTTACAAGCTTTTCTCGCACACTTTAACCTTAATCCTGAATCGCGCTATGGGAGATGTTGCCACTTATCAGAATGTCACTGGAACTCGGAAGTTTGTCACTCCGTCATGTTTAATATGAGAAATTACTTGGAGCGTGCGTGACTGTCTTCAGTTCACTCGGATGCTATGGAATTTGTTGAGAAATTATTGCCAAGTAGTTGAGAGAGCCAATGCGCTTGTCTCATGTTACCGCGCCCATAATGAATCAATCTCTTGGAATGTAGCCATGAAATAGCTTGCGCTACAGTTCTTTGAGAACGATAATCGGTGTCCCAAAGGTGACCTGTTAGTATGAAATAAAAACATAGCGACTTCCGCCCGAGTAAAATTAGACACAGCGTCATAAATCGCCGCGGACAGTTCCACCTGCACCCATGCGGCAGATCCTTAATGCAGGGTCGATACCGGCCACATTTGTTAAACCTAGAACTTGAGCCCGTACACGCTGCCGTCAGACAACCTTCAAACATCGCGTTTTATTATACAGACTGGCAGTCGCTGTACTACCATAAGCCAAACCAAAGTCAATTCCGATCATATTTAACAGCGCATTGATTGTAAAGAAATGACAAATTACCCCAGGAAAGAAACGAATAAGAAGCAGCACTATGTCCACTTCATTAAATGAAATAACAAAGGATAGGTCAATTATAATACAAAAATATAGCTTCTAGATAATTTAAATCGTTATTTCCTCATAGAGACCAACAATACCTTCTATTATTTCTTGTCTTTGTTCCTTAGCAACCGCGTGACCGCTACGGTCGCAGGTTCGAATCCTGCCTCGGGCATGGATGTGTGTGATGTTCTTAGGTTAGTTCGGTTTAAGTAGTTCTAAGTTCTAGGGGACTGATGACCTTAGAAGCTAAGTCCCATAGTGCTCAGAGCCTTGTGAACCATTTTTTGTTCCTTAGCTTATTGCTGAAGATTAATCAAAAAATGGTTCAAATGGCTCTGAGCACTATGCGACTTAACTTCAGAGGTCAACAGTCGCCTAGAACTTAGAACTAATTAAACCTAACTAACCTAAGGACATCACACATATCCATGCCCGAGGCAGGATTCGAAGCTGCGACCGTAGCAGTCGCTCGGTTCCAGACTGTAGCGCCTAGAACCGCACGGCCACTCCGGCCGGCTGAAGATTAATCACCCAGTGATATTTTGGGCTGAGCACAAACCCATTTTTAACCATAATGGCGGGCGAGAATGACCGGCATCTTTTTTAAGAATTAATTCTGGCAATCATTTGGAACCATTCAAAGAAAAGAAGGAGAATATGAATCAAAATAGCGGTACCAGAAATTCGACTAAGTAAAAAATCTAATTTTTACCCGTCATCATCTTCACTTGCATGATAGATTAGGCCATGCGGCTTCTACAGGTTTATCCGTCACATTCAAACTAGTATCAGTCTAGGACGTCTTAGTGAGGGTGTAAAATTCATTACTAACATCGGTATGGATTTTATTTCATCATCGTTAAACATTTAATTCTTGTGTTTGAGTACTCATATATCTTACATCTTAAGATGCTTATTACACTATGAAAGATCTTTGGACACAGTTTTATACGAGGTTCGATAATACCACAGCGTTTTTAAAGGCGTACATATTACAAAATATGTTTGTATGTATGTTCCACATCTCCTCCTAAGGCACTGAACCGATTTCAACCAAACTTGGTACACACATCACTTACTCTGGCTATGAGCACTATGGGACTTAACACCTATGGTTATCAGTCCCCTAGAACTTAGAACTACTTAAACCTAACTAACCTAAGGACAGCACACGACACCCAGTCATCACGAGGCAGAGAAAATCCCTGACCCCGCCGGGAATAGAAACCGGGAACCCGGGCGTGGGAAGCGAGAAAGCTACCGCACGACCACGAGCTGCGGACTATCACTTACTCTCTGGAAATATTCGCTGTGGGGGTAAGAACTACCTACCTATCAAACGGACTGGAGTGAGAGTGAAAAAGCGGTGCAGACCACGACACGGGAATAACCAGACTGTAGTCATCCAGAATTTGAGAATGAGAGCACTTCGTGACTCGGAAGTCAATTATACACAATTTAAACCATTTTTGAAACTTTTTCGCTTACAATCCCCACAACATTTTTTCTACCAGTATTCACATGTTACACTGAATGCACCGGCAAAATCATATTACTGTACTAGACATAGATCAGGAAATGTGATGTCATAAATACTGAGGTGCGTGAAAAACTGTCGCATCATGCATTACGTTTTAATTTATTACTTCCTTACTAGTACCTCTACTCCCAACACATTTCGTATACAGTAGCAACATATACCGCTGGATGTACCTGCAAAATTATATCACTGTACAGCACATAGTTCTGACGTAAAAAACATTATCTGCGCGCAAATGAAACAGCAGAACTAATTTCGCTAGAGATACAAGAGAAATATGGGTGCAAACACGTGTGAAATACGTTAAACATACGTGAAATATATTTGATATGAGCGTACGTGGGCAAAACCAAGGGTAAAAAGCTCCTCCTAGAATCCCTGTAACGATTTCAACCAAATATGATACATATATTAGTTACGACCCAGAAAGAAATGCTGGGGAGTAAGAACCACAAGAGTCGTATTGGGGAGAGCGTGATAGCGCGAAGAGAGAATAGGGGTGGAGGAGATGGACAGAAAGAGAGGAGAAAGGAGGAGATAGGCGCGGATAAGGGGAGGAGGTGATGGACAGAGGGGAGGGGAGGAGATGGACAGATAAAGTAACGAGGAAGGGATGAAGTGGCACCGGAGGGGGGGGGGAGAAAGAGACAGAAAAGGGGGTGACGATGAGACGGACAGAAGGAGGGGAGAAGAAGAGACGGACAACGCCCAGTACTCACCCAATTATCTCATACGAGCGCTCCAGTACACTGTCAAAGATTTTACAAAGGATGTTTTACTGTGTCTATGGAAGACTGATAATGGCAGGATATCTTGATATTACATGCGTCAAATACCTGTTATTTGTTTTCGTATTTGCGTCATAAATGTCATCTGTAGAAGACACTACCCGGAGGATTGAAAGTGAAATTTATGGAGTGACATTGTTGTTCCTGAGTCACTGTGAAAGCAGTTCCGCCTACGGAACGGAAGTGCGCTCGTGGTCCGTTTACCCCCGGCCGGCCGGACTTTAAAAGGCTTCTCCTTAATTGGCGGCTGTATTGATTATGCGGCGTAGAGCCCCACCCTCACGTGGACACGTGCTGTTGCGACGGGTCACTTTCCGCCCACGTAACGACTAAGTCATTAAAGCACAACCACTGCCAGATCCCTACATTTCAGCCAGTGCTCGTAACGCTGTCTATTATTAAGAATACTGCCGGAATCCGTCTTCTGACTCGAAAGTGGTCAAATTATACGTTTCCCAGGTACTCGTGTAAAGGAACAGTCATTTCACAGCAATGCGGTAGTCCTGGCTAGAGACGGAACAATGGCAGCAAGCATTCTACGGTGCTACTGAAATACTTTTGTCTCCTATGCGTACAAGACATTTAGATACGACAATATTTTCCTCCTGGACTATCAGTAAATATACCGGGTGATCAAAAAGTCAGTATAAATTTGAAAACTTAATAAATCACGGAATAATGTAGATACAGAGGTACAAATTGACACACATGCTTGGAATGACATGGGGTTTTATTAGAACCAAAAAAAAAAAAAAAAAAAAAAAAATACAAAAGTTCACTAAATGTCCGTCAGATGGCGCTTCATCTGATCAGAATAGCAATAATTAGCAGAACAAAGTAAGACAAAGCAAAGATGATGTTCTTTACAGGAAATGCTCAATATGTCCACGATCATTCCTCAACAATAGCTGTAGTCGAGGAATAATGTTGTGAACAGCACCGTAAAGCATGGCCGGAGTTTTGGTGAGGCATTGGCGTCGGATGTTGTCTTTCAGCATCCCTAGAGATGTCGGTCGATCACGATACACTTGCGACTTCAGGTAACCCCAAAGCCAATAATCGCACGGATTGAGGTCTGGGGACCTGGGAGGCCAAGCATGACGAAAGTGGCGGCTGAGCACACGATCATCACCAAACGACGCGCGCAAGAGATCTTTCACGCGTCTAGCAATTTTTTTTGTTCAAATAAAACCCTATGTCATTCCAAGCATGTGTGTCAATTTTTACCTATCTACATTATTCCGTAAGTTTTCAAATTTATACTGACTTTTTGATCACCCGTTATTTAGTCACGATCACGTTCGCCTATTACGCTATTTTCAAGCAATATTTCACTATTAGGTGCGTCAAAGAATAATCTTTTATATGAATAGCACACTGTCTTCGTGTTAGTCGTGTTTACGTAAGTGTTATGCACAATAAGACAGCAGTCTTCGTTATTTACACAAAAAGTGTACCGCGCAAGCGCGTGACCGGGTTATTAGCTTGACTGCAGCCTTTTTCCGCTGCCGCACTAAAAGGGGGAGGGTTACAGGCCCATAGCATGGGCCTCCTTTTAACCCTGGGGAAGACCTCCGGCACTCGTCTGACAGCAGGCTCAGTGGATCTGGGAGCCGCCCTGGAGCGACAGGAATGAGGAAACATTCCTTTCCCTAACTAGGATTAAACCCTGGACTCCCACGGCCAGAGTCAAGCGCTCTATTCGACTGACCACCACGGCTAATGCTATCAAATTCATTTCGTCTGCGCAGTTTATTTCCAATGTGCGTTCACCAGAAGTGACATTTCACAACTGTCAAATGCGAAATTTGCGAAGATGAAATGAAATCGATGGTAATTATAGATAAAGTGCTCCATTCTTTTATACACGGTCCAGTACATTAATGTGACCACTGCCCATGCTCGACGCCAACGTGCAGGAACCAC
Organism: Schistocerca americana; assembly: GCF_021461395.2. Classification (NCBI taxonomy): domain Eukaryota; kingdom Metazoa; phylum Arthropoda; class Insecta; order Orthoptera; family Acrididae; genus Schistocerca; species Schistocerca americana. The sequence goes on along the minus strand of NC_060122.1, from coordinate 469,100,281 downwards.
TGTGCTTCTCCAAGGCCCATAGATGACAGGGGTGAACGACGGTTGCGGAGATGTGTACGGCCAAATAGGCGTGCAACTGTTGAGCAACAGACCTCAACGCCCGTTCAGAGAACGTGGCTGCGTATGGCACTGCGCACCACGCGCCTTGTTCCCGCACCCATGCTGACTGCTGTTCATCGGCGACGAAGGCTCGATTTGCACGCCAGTAACGCACCTGGAAGTCCACTAAATGGCAACAGTTGGCCTTTTCAGATGAATCACGTTTCATGCTCTATAGGACAAATGGCCGTTGGCGTGTGTACGGCGTGAAAAGTCTCAAAGCAAACACCCTGCAACAGTCCTCGGAAGGTTATGCTCTGACGCACTTCACAGTGAAATACCACTTGAATATACACTACTGGCCATTAAAATTGCTACACCACGACGATGACGTGCTACAGACGCGAAATTTAACCGACAGGAAGAAGATGCTGTGATGTGCAAATGATTAGCTTTTCAGAGCATTCACACAAAGTTGGCGCCAGTGGCGACACCTACAACGTGCTGACATGAGGAAAGTTTCCAACAGATTTCTCATACACAACAGCAGTTGACCGGCGTTGCCTGGTGAAACGTTGCTGTGATGCCTTGCGTAAGGAGGTTAAATGCGTACCATCACGTTTCCGACTTTGATAAAGGTCGGATTGTAGCCTATCGCGATTGCGGTTTATCGAATGGCGACATTGCTGCTCGCGCTGGTCGAGATCCAATGACTGTTAGCAGAATATGGAATCGGTGGGTTCAGGAGGGTAACAAGCAACGCCGTGCTGGATCCCAACGGCCTCGTATCACTAGCAGTTGAGATGACAGGCATCTTATCCGCATGGCTGTAACGGATCGTGCAGCCACGTCTCGATCCCTGAGTCAAGAGATCGGGGACGCTTGCAAGACAACAACCATCTACTCGAACAGTTCGACGACGTTTGCAGCAGCATGGACTATCAGCTCGGAGACCGTGGCAGCGGTTACCCTTGACGCTGCATCACAGACAGGAGCGCCTGCAATGGTGTACTCAACGACGAACCTGGGTGCACGAATGTCAAAACGTCATTTTTTCGGATGAATCCAGGTTCTGTTTACAGCATCATGATGGTCGCATCCTGTTTGGCGACATCGCGGTGAACGCACATTGGAAGCGTGTATTCGTCATCGCCATACTGGCGTATCACGAGGCGTGATGGTATGGGGTGCCATTGGTTACACGTCTCGGTCACCTCTTGCTCGCATTGACGGCACTTCGAACGGTGGATGTTACATTTCACATGTGTTACGACCCGTGGCTCTACCCTTCATTCGATCCCTGCGAAACCCTACATTTCAGTAGGATAATGCACGACCGCATGTTGCAGGTCCTGCACGGGTCTTTCTGGATACAGAAAATGTTCGAGTGCTGCCCTGGCCAGCACATTCTCCAGATCTCTCACCAACTGAAAACGTCTGGTCAATGGCGGCCGAGCAACTGGCTCGTCACACTACGCCAGTCACTACTCTTGATGAACTGTGGTATCGTATTGAAGCTGCATGGGCAGCTGTACCTGTACGCGCCATCCTAGCTCTGACGCAATGCCCAGGCGTACCAAGGCCTTTATTATGGCCAGAGGTGGTTGTTCTGGGTACTGATTTCTCAGGATCTATGCACCCAAATTGCGTGAAAATGTAATCACATGTCAGTTCTAGTATAATATATTTTGCCAATGAATACCCGTTAACCATCTGCATTTCTTCTTCGTGTAGCAATTCTAATGGCCAGTAGCGTAGCATTATAGGCGGAAATCGCGATCGTGACTCTTCTTGTTTTCTCATTTACCTTTCTCCGTTTGTTCTACGGTGTCGGCATTGTTGTATGGGTTGGGGCAATGTTAGTGGTAGCTGGCGGCCGGATGTCCTTCCTGACGCAACCACTCATCCCGCGACGGAATTTGTGTACACCATATGTCTGCATCTAGAGTAAATTTGTGTTCAATTATGAGATTTTTCTAAACGTTTGTGTAGCGTGTATCTGAGTCGGGTCGTAGGTACAAGCCCAGTATTTACCTAGATGGATATGGGAAACCGCCTAAAAACCACATCAAAGCTGGGCGGCTCACTAGCCCTCAACAGACAGACTCGAGATAGGCTCGCCTCCCCGAACACTGGAAGCGGCGCCTTCATTCGCTCGGTTATCCAGGCAGCCAGAAGTTGCGGGCATGAATAAAGACGTTTAGTAACAGTCTATACGAAAAATATTGCACGAGTACGGATGAAAGTAAACGAAATAATATACAGGACCTGTACGTCGAGTATGGTCCAAAAGACAGATTTACTTCAAGTTATTGGATTAGAAACAGGCTGCAACCCTCGAAAAGAGAAAGAAGCATGTTCAGTACACTCAACTATAAAAATGTTCAATACGATACATATTTTATCCACGTATGTGAGTTCTAAAGAATAAAAAATAAGACTGATTTATTGGTTTACTCCCGCTAAATTGAGAAATTGTCAGGAAGAAACTACATTTAATGCCGACAGTAGCATTTATACTTTTCAGTTTTATCAAGAGACTGCCTACTATTTAACTGCTGTAGCAAGGGCGCTGCAACAATTTCTGTCAAGGTTCGTGTATTAATAAAGGCTACGAATTAATATTAAGATATTCACTGAAGAGCCAAAGAAACTGGTACACGTGCCTAACATCGTTAGGGCGCCTGCTAGCACGCAGAAGTGCCGCAACACGACCTGGCACGTTTAGAGGTGTTCAGTGTGATCAAAGAGCGGTGGGAATTTGGTGAGATGGTAAAGGATGCACGTGGGGAAAGGTATCCGGACACACACGTTGAGGCGGAGTGCATGGCGTTCAAAGTTACAGAGGAACTTACAGAATTTGGATGGGGCAACATTTGCATAGCAAAGGATGGATCAGATCGAGGTTCTGTAGGAGTGGAGGACGGTGGAGCGGTGCAGTTCCCAAGTTCGAGCATTCTGTAGTTTTAGTCAATTGTGAGCTTTCTGTCGCATGGTCAGTAGATAAGACTTCCACATTAGATGCCGGTCGATGGTTAGTTCAAGATATTTTATTGTGTTAGTTAACTGGATAGGAATAGGTCATAAATGGTGTTACAGAAGTCATGGAGACGGAAGGTGCGGATGGTTCGTTCCATAATTATTGCCTCAGTTTGGAAGGACTGATCTTCAGAAGCAAAAATGGCTCTGAGAACTATGGGACTTAACATCTGAGGCCATCAGTCACTTAGAACTACTTAAACCTAACTAACCTAAGGACATCACACACATCCATGCCCGAGGCAGGATTCGAACCTGCGACCGTAGCAGTCGTGCGGTTCCGGACTGCGCGCCTAGAACCGCTAGACCACCGCGGCCGGCTCTTCAGAAGCCCTTGGTTGCAGCAAGAGAAGAGACAGTTGGGATTTGTGGAGTGTAGCATAAAGGGAGGGGAAAATAGTGTCATCAGAGTACTCAAGAAGGTGGACTGCTGGAGGTGGTTTGAGCATATGAGCAGTGTAAAGGAGATAAAGGAGAGAGGACATAGCGTTGGGGCACACCTGCAGTGGGACAGAAGCTACCATAACTGACGTTGTTAATGGTGACAAAGGATGGATGGTTAGTGAGGAAGGATGCAATATGACGGACATAATAAACTAGAAGTGCGTAGGTCTGCAGTTTGAAGATGAGACCGGAATGCCATACACGGTTGTAGGTCTTCTCTGGGTCGAGGGAGACGAAGATAGCGTATTTACGGTTGATGGGCCGGTCATCATAGGAGAAGGTGGGACGGAAGCCACACTGGTTAATGGGCAGGAGGTGGTGTTGGTTCAGGTATTGATGGATATGTTGGGAGAGGATGGATTCGAAGACCTTGATGAATACTGAGGTGAGGCATCATTATGATGACAAGGAGCAGTTGTAAATTAATCACTTTATTTCATGCTATAGCTACTAGGTTACTGCCCCAACCCGCTCCTGGGCATTTTGAAGCTACCTGTTACTTGTGTCTCAGTGAAAAATGGTAATCGATAACACAGATAACTTTTTTTGTGTTTCTGTTCCACTTTGTCCGATGGGAAACGGTAACAATTTATAAACTACTGAATTGAAATGGTCCATTGCTAAATTTTAAAAAAAAAGCACAAATTTTATTTTTTCATTCTTTCTACTCAGTTTAATAGGTTGCACATTTTTATTGAAGCTAAAACAATACAATAGGTCTACAGGTTTTTTGGTTAGCACATTGGACTCGCATTCTGGAGGACGACGGTTCAAACCCGTCTGTTGCCATCCTGATTTAGGTTTTCCGTGATTCCCCTAAATCGTTTCAGGCAAATGCCGGAATGATTCCTCTGAAAGGGCACGGCAGATTTCCTTCCCTAATCCGAACTTGTGCTCCGTCTCGAATGACCTCGTTGTCGACGGAACGTTAAACACTAATCTTCTCCTCCTCTAAACGTTTTTGCGTTCACTGAAAGCTTCTAGAGATCTCAGAAACTGCCTTACATGGAAATGCATCGTTTTTTCTTTTACTATCTGCATAACTTCCACAAACTTATTTCTGTTACAGAGGAATGTCTATTTAGTAGTTATTACAAAAAAGAAAAAGAATCCGCGTACATTAGATTTACATTCTAAGGTCTTAAAGAGAGCTCAAGGAATGGCAACTAATTTCTCAGAGATTGGGGGGGGGGGGGGGGGGATTAATGGTGCGTCGCTTGTGTGGAAGAAGGAAAAATGTCCTCGAACCGGCCCTGTAGCTAATAATGGTTTGACGTACGCTCTTGCGTGTACTGCGCCGTGTCTTGCGGAGTGCACCATAGTGGTAGTCAGTATAATGCGGCGAGACGCGGAATGAGAAACGTAATGTCACGCCGATCGCTGGATCTACGTCTCCGGCGCAGCTGCTCTCAGCCAGCGAGTTAGGCCAACCGTGGCTAGCGGGTAGGCGACACGTGTGTTTTGGTCGTCAGGCGGCGGGCGGCGGGCGGCAGAACGGAATGCGGCCGGAGCAAAAGCGGCGCCGTCCGGTCCAGTCCAGAGCGCAGGATCAGCTTCTCTGGCGCCCACCGCCCACTTGCTCCACGCTGATACAGCGCATCCAGACTAAGTGGGCTGTCCCACGTCTGCCGTGGTCCGCACCTTATTAAACATACACAATGGACATCAGTAATGAGCTCTGTTTACTCGCTTTAAACTCTCCAGCGGATCCTAAGGCGTCACCATCGAACTCACAGTTTCCGAACACACGGCGACAGCCCCCACCGTTCCCATTTTAAGTGAAAAATCGCCGCTTGGCGCTGTTCTTGGGTATAAATGGCGTATGCCAGCCTAGAAAGGAGAGCGAGTACGAGAGCTTGCAACAAAAGACAATCGACGACTCGCGGCTTTGATGCCTCATGCGCAAGCGTTGGCGTGACATTTATTATGTATCACTGCCATAACTGATCTGCAAGCAGTGAATATTGTAGGAATTTATATATATATATATATATATTGTGTGGGTGTTTGTAAATACACGTATAAAAGATTTTCAAAGACTTCTGTACATTTATTTTAATATTCCCTTTTTGTTCACTCAATGTGTAACTATCAAGTTGACACAGGGTACGGTGGGGCTTTCTGAATTATGCGACTATGTGGATGAAAATAAGAAAATATCCTACTACTCAGTCCTTGTAGTTTCTAGACACGTCGTGCACAAGTGACAAGAAACTTTTCAAAATACACGACGTTCTCGGAACGGAATAGAAAAAAAAAATACATCACTGAAACTTTTTTTTTACTTTTCAATGTAGTCTTCATGTAGATTAATGCACTTGGTCCAACGATGTTCCAGTGCCTTGACCGGCCGGAGTGGCCGAGCGGTTAAAGGCGCTACAGTCTGGAACCGCACGACCGCTACTGTCGCAGGTTCGAATCCTGCCTCGGGCATGGATGTGTGTGACGTCCTTAGGTTAGTTAGGCTTAAGTAGTTCTAAGTTCTAGGGGACTGATGACCACAGCAGTTAAGTCCCATAGTGCTCAAAGCCATTTGAACCACCCAGTGCCTTGATCACATACCGAAAATGAGTTTCCTCCAGGTCTGCAAAATAGTTGTCAACTCCGGCTATCAAATCTTCGTTTGAAGTGAATCTTCGTCCACCAAGAAATATTTTCAGTTTTGGGAAGAGATACAAGTCTGACGGAGCCATATCAGGTGAATAAGATGGTTGTGTCAACAATTCATACCTTAGTTCGTACAATATTGCCATGGCGACGGCATGCGTTTTTGATCCAGCGTCAAGAGTCCGGCACCCATCTTGCAGATAATTTTTTCATTTCTAATTCTTCAGTTAAAATGTGATATACCCTTTCAGAGGACATCTGGCAAGCGTGAGCAATTTCACGCACTTTCAATCGGCGATCCTCCATGACCGTTTTGTGCACTTTTGCAAAGATTTCTGGAGTAGTGACACATCTTGGCCGACCACTTTGCGGATCATCGTCTAAAATTCATTTTTCCACTTGGCAACAGTTGAATATTAAGGACCAGAGTCCCCCCAGTGCATTCTGGAAATCGGCAAGAATGTCCTTTGCTTTCATACCTTTCTTAACAAAGCACTTAATCATTGCTCGAATTTCGATTTTTTCATCTTCACAAATCAAATTAAAATTTAACGTGCTTAGTAAAATATTTACTATCCCTGTGGGGCCCAAAAATTTGAAATTATTCATTTAGTCCCACCTCACTCTACACACACTTTCGACACGTTACCAAGTCTGTGACACAAGTACAAGAAAATAGGAGACGAGGATGAGGTGCATTCTTTGAATGGCCGTTAATTATTAAAATAAAATTAACGGCAGTATTCGAACCAGTTATAGACATCAATGATAAACTACACAACTTGCTATAAGCTTTTAAACGCAAGTTTCCTTGACCAAAAGAATTCACAAGTAATTCACTTTTTATCCCAAGGAACATTACAGTGAGGTTCCTATATGTCCAGGTTTCATATGACAGAACACAGATGTTTCTCGTGGTAGAGATGGAATAAAAAATACTACAATATTTTTCTTTGCATTGGACGAGTTTTTACGTTTTTCCTATGCGTCGAACTTAAAGCAGATCTCAGTCTCCCTCTGATGGAGCACATTTGGAATAGTACAACCTGCATCACTTAATTTTCGTCTTACACCCTCCAGAGTCTCACAAAATGCAGCTTCATTAGAGGCCATCTGAGCCTGATAATCGCTCATACTAAGTCGTAACTAGCTTTTCACTCCTGGGCGTTTCAGTACGAGAGGAAGAGTTGACGAGTAGGAAGCGACAGGCAGCGTGATTGGTCTCACAAGGGGAGGCCACGACGTTGGAATCAAGGATTTATTTCAATCTTTAGTAGGCTTTTAAAACAAGATAGTGTGGAAGTAGTAAGGTGCACTACTCTGGCAATTCCGCGAAAATCGCAAGAGAAGTTTTACACGTCTGTTATTAACTGATAAGTGCTGAATGTACAGTTCATGGTGGTCAAGTGGTTAGAGTTTGAGCTTCGTAAGACGAACGTGTATGAGGCGACGGTTCTACTTCCGCTCAAACTTTCATTTGTGTAGTACAAATGTAAATCCTGTAATATTCAAAAAATTTTCACTTACACTATCCGGTCTTACTACACTAGTAACGTCTCACCACTACGCAGGTTAACTGCCAAATGGGGCCTGCCTCTGCGACTGAAGCTCGAAGCGTCGCGCAAAGTAGTTCCGGGTAGCACCTTACCAGATTGCATGTATACGGGATTTCTCAGATCACAACATCTATGCGTTTCTTCATTTACTTGTCGATAGTCATAAATATGTTTGTTCTAACAATTTAATTTAATTAAAAATAGTAAATAGTAAAATAATGTGGAATTCACTGAAACTTCATGCAAATAAACGTGGTTTATTAAAATGTCATATAAATTAAGTAATACGACCAGTGATGAAAAAAAAAAAATTCAGATTAAAAATTAAGTTAGTCAAACCGCCGCCTCAGGCACGTTCGCCTTACGGCGACCGATCGCTTATCACTTGATCACGACTTCGTACAGGCGACACGTTCGCACAGATACCTCAGTTACATAATAGACGTGCAAAACTTCTCTTGAGAAATTTCTTTAAATTGCCAAAGTTGTGCACCTTACTACTTGTACATTATGTTGTTTTAATGACCTATTAAACGTATACTGAGTTTGAAGCAAATCCACGATACCAACGTCGCGGCCTTCTCGAGCGAGACGCGTCGTCCGAGCGGCGCCACACGCGAAGAAAGGAAACCGGTATAGCAGTGACTTAACAAAGGAGGCTTCATTTGTAATATATGCAATCCTCAACATTCGACTCGTACTTGCTCCGTTTCTGACCTCAATACATACACGGTACGTAGTCTATCTTGTTTGTGGTACCACACTTGGATTCTTTGTTCATCATCATCATCATCTTCTTCTTCAACGACATCAACGATTATCATCTGTGGTTTGTTCTGTCCTCAAGTATTTGCCTCTGTCCATATTTATTTCGCTGTGTGATCTTCCATCTTCAAAGTGGTTCAAACGGCTCTGAGCACTATGGGACTTAACTGCTGAGGTCATCAGTCCCCTAGAGCCTAGAACTACTTAAACCTAACTAACCTAAGGACATCACACACATCCATGCCCGAGGCAGGATTCGAACCTGCGACCGTAGCGGTCGCGCGGTTCCAGACTGCAGCGCCTAGAACCGCTCGGCCACGCCGCCCGGCGATCTTCCATCTTCTTTTTTTCGCACAGAGGGGTTAATATGCTAAATCGCTGAGAAGTTTCTCTACGCTTTCGTAACAGCTCTGCCAGCAAATCCCACTCCCGAATTCTCGATGACAAGACAACGCATAGCCGCGCAGTGCATGAAGTCTGGGGTGTAGCAGACTGGAGAGGATGAAGGTAGGCCTCCAGTCTTTCAGACTGGAACATTCTGGTTAAGAGAGACAACCATCACCACAAAGAAAGAAGAAAAAGAACAGGTACGTCTGGAAGCACAGAAGCGACAGACCCATCAACCTACTAACGCTCCACAGCGCCAGCGGACTTTTACCTTGCTAAGAACTTTCAAGGACTGATCATATTTGTAACAATCAAGCAAAGACTCGATCACGAATTTTGGAATTCTACAAAGGCTCAAAGTAGTAGCGTAGACAATGGGACGACTGTCCACATTGTTTGTTTACAAATAAATTTGAATACTAGCGACCGTGACCGAGAAAATAATCCTGCTGTGAACTAATACAGTTTCCGCTCCCAGATGGATACATACGAGAGTTGCCAGCTAATATATGTGCACCTGAAATAGATTTTTCTGATATTTCGTGCCACTCTGTCATGCGTCACAACACTGCTAGCAGTTATTCTAGTTTCATCTCTCACCAACGAAATGCTACACAACGTGGCAACATTATTCGCAGCCGCGCTGCTATGTTTGTTAGTTACACGTTCGACCAACACACGAACGAGTGTTACGGAAGTACTACGGGAACTCAAATGGGATCCCTCGAGGGAAGCTGAAGTTCTTTTCGCGAGATACTGCTGTGAATGTTCAGACAACCGGCATTTACAAGAGACTGTAAAACGATGCTATTACCTCCAACGTACAGCTTGCGTAACGACCGCGAAGTTGAGAAGCGAAATAGGAACTGGTACGGAAGCACGTAGGCAGTCGGTTTTCCTTCTCTCCATTTGCTGGTGGTAGAGGAAAGCGAATGAATAACAGTAGTAAAGGCACTCTCCGCCATGCACCGTATGGTTGCTTGCGGAATATAAATGCAGATGCAGAACATTACTCGCCATCACTCGACAAAATATGCAGCTGCACTTGCGAGAACAACTAACGTTCAGTAATATTCATTTGGTTCTATATTGCTGAGCCGGCCAGGGTGGCCGCGCGGTTCTAGGCGCTTCAGTCCGCTACGGTCGCAGGTTCGAATCCTGCCTCGGGCATGGATGTGTGTGATGTCCTTAGGTTAGTTAGGTTTACGTAGTTCTAAGTCTAGGGGACTGATGACCTCAGCTGTCCCATAGTGCTTAAGAGCCATTTGAACCATCTACATTGCTGAGCTCAAACATGACGACTTGCTTAATAGAGTGCTGGTCCACCTTTGGAATGCAATACAGCAGTGATTCTGCGTGACACAGATTTTGTAGATTCCCGGAGGTATATGGCACCAGATGTCTACTTGCACAGGCCAGGATTTCCCGTAAATTACGGGCCGGTGGTTTTGTGGGCGCGGAGACGGTCTTCGATAGCGTCCCAGGTGCATTCCGTAGGGTTCACATCTGGCCATCTGGTAGCCACGACATCAACGTGACTGCACTATATTGTTCCTCAGGCTGCTGTAGTATGATTCTGACCTAGAGACACGTAGCCAAAAGTTGACGTCCGGCGGTATTCACTGCTGTTATTATTTTCTTGCGGAGTTCAGAAAGATGTCTCACTTTGCCTGTCCAGTTGGACAACACAGCCTATGACGGATCATACATACAGTATTGCCTCAGCTGCTATGGTACAATACTAGTGTGATACTTTTTAACATGTCAGTTGTTCACTTACAATTTCGGCGTTTCGTAACTTGATTCGCATTGTCTTTCCTTCTGGTTCCAATAGCGGTGCTGCAGTAACGACACCGATTTGCACCGATTCACTGTACAATGCATTTTTTTGCGATAGTAAAATATTACTCATTTATAATAACATGACAGTCTTGACTGTATGACTGGATATCGTCCACTGCTTCTTTCGCGACAATGTTCGCGGCTGTTTCTCACTGCCGCATCTTAAATATGTTGAATCAGAACTGAATTTTTTCCCATGATATACATTCTTTTACTATTTCTGATTTTGTGCAAAATTTCCAAGTTGTCTTCGATTTTCAAAGGGTGCCCTGTGTATTTCACATGTGTTACTGCTGGTTCACTTTGGTCTGAATTTCAGATTAACACGGGTTTGAACCGGTGTCCTCCAGAATGCGAGTCCATAGTCTTATCACTGCGACAACTCGCTGAAGTTTAGATTTAGTGGCGGGAATCGAAACGTCTTCTTGACGATTACCGTCGCTACGTGGCAGCAGAACAACCAGCGGGAGCCCCCGTCTGCGCCATTACTCGGCATATGTTACTGATCAACAACGCCGCTCTCACTGTCAGATGTGGACTGCACATCTGGTAACAGAATGGCTGTATGTCGCTCAGTAGCCCTATCGCTACTGAAGCCGTGCGTTGACCTGTGCTGTTTTCCGTGGAGAGGGTAACACGAGAGGGTAACACGATTATTTCTGAGAAATAAACCATTTGTTGGAAACATTTTCTGAAGCGAAGAACGTGATCTACACATATGGTCCGCAAGGCGCTGCCTAGGACATGGCGGAGGCCAATTTGTATTAATATTAGCAATTTGCTGTCTCGTTCCAATCACATATGGAGGGAGGGAAAAATGAAAGGCCGAATTCCAGCCAGGTAACATGAGGCGTCACGTCACAGCAGGTCGCATGCTGCATGTTGTCTACTGTTGCCAAGTTTTAGCGCGTGTCATGAAATTGTGCTACGAGCTTGCTATTGCCCACAACAACGTCTTGGCTCATTTCGCATGCTACAAGTTGCCTGTGTTTATACCACGTGCCTCATTCAATTATGAAGCATCCTCAGAAAAGTGCATCATGTCTTTGCAGACGGCAGAGGAAACTTTGTTCTTGATCGTAAAGAGGGGAAAGAAAAGGGAGAAAACCAAGATGGCGGAGAAGAGAACTATTCTTTGGAACTCAATATTCTCGTAATAAAGTGTTTAGGAAACAACTAAAAAAAGTATTTACCCTGTACCAATGGGTTCAGATGATTTTACGTATTTTCTGGGTATGGCCCTGCCATTGATACGAAATTTAGACACCAACTATCATGGGGCAATACCGGTCGAGTCAGACTGCAGTATCTTTGAGCTATTTAGTTACAGGTTACAAATACCACTCACTGATGTACATGTTCGGGATCTCTAAATCAAATATTTCGAGAATTATCTAACAAATATGCAGAGCTATAATACTTGTTCTCCAAGATTTTGTACAGGTAATTAGGGAAATAGTGGCATCCCAAACTGTTGCACACAGAATATAATGTTATAATGTTTACTGACTTTCCTCCTTTCTTTCTTTTGGGTGGTACCACTTTTGTTTGAATGTCTAAGTTTTTTAAGCTCTTCAGAATTTGTCCATAAATTCCAATGTACTGCAATCACATTTATGGACGAGACGCGACAGCTTATTGTTACTTAATCTATTATTTATGTAGCAGCTACTTTTAAGCCCCTTGGCTCACGACGATTATGATAATCTTCAATCAATGAAGTCGTTTTCTCAATCGTCCACTACACATCACAACACGTCGTATCTTGTCGATAGTTGGTGTATGCCGATGGTAACAATTCGAGTGCATAAGTAGGAGGCAATGCTTCGCAATTGATAAATATGTATAGGAATTGAATACATGTCTCAATCTCCTTCTTCTCTCTCTCTCTCTCTCTGTCCATTTCCTCCTCCCCCTCTCTTTATCCGTCTCATTCTCCAATCTCTCTCTCTATCCATCTAATCTTCCCCCTCTTTCTTCAATTAGTTTTCAGCCTAGTTTATTGGAAATTCGCATTCCGTAGTAGTATTCTAATCATACGCTGAAAAGGAATAAATACAACTTTTCTGTTTTCTGTGAAAACCACTGCCAGGAAGAAAAGAAAAAAAAACACATTATTGTGTATGCAATTTTTATTAATAAATATTCACAATCAGAAAGAATATGTGCGGGAGAAATAGTTTTTCTAATGGTTTAAATGCCCTACTATCGTAGTTAAAACAGATTGCTAGAAATAAAGCGCACACATTTAGAGCAGAGAATAGCACAGCATTCTCACAGTCAGTTTTAACAGAAAATCTGTACACTGTTATTTAAACAACTATATGGCCTGTGTCCACATGAATGTTTACTAGAGTGGTCTGTAATAATTTCTATAAAACTGGTCAAGAACTTTTGGAGATTTTTAGTAGCATAGTTTCACTATTATACATTATATGAACGTGTATATTTTACATATATTGAAAATATATTGCCTATTTCTATTCGAACTTTAAATGGAGTAACGCGCAAAACGGAAGTAAATCAGTGAAGAACTTTTCGGGATATTTGGTAAAATCGTTTCCCCTATGTAAGATGCCACTCCAGCAGGTGTATAAAAACACACGCATATTTGAATGCAATGTAGTGTCAAAATTTCAAAGCAATCGGTGAAGAACGTCCAGAGATTTAAGATTCTGAACAAACGAACTTTAATCTTTTTAATTATACAAATCAGCTGACAGGCTTTACGGAGAACAGCTACTCCCCTCAGGCCCATAGCATGAAAACATTGCACGATTCGGATAACTTTTCAGACGTAGCGTTTTGAAATAATTAAGCTCTCTCAGTGACATCTAGTTTCCCACATAAGACGATATTTTAATCAATGTGAGTTAAATATTTAACATATAATTCCCGAGTCAGTTGAAAGGACGGAGGAGGAATGATTATCCGATTCGAAAAAAATAAAGTTGCATATTTTCTGTTTGTTTCCAGGTACACGTCTTCAGTCATTCAAATTCACATTCAGATTCCGGCTCTACAGTACCATACCACGTCACTAGAGGAGCCTAAACATAAAGGCGCAAACCACTGATAAACTGGAGTATCGTGCGGTAGTTCGTTTTCGGCGACAACGGGAATGTTGCAGCTGTGTCAGGCCAATCCAGATGAGTTCTTTAGCCGCCTAGATGCAAGTCTGTTGTGTCAATCTCACTCTATTCTACAAGTGAACGAATAAATAAAATCATTTCCGAGTAGGAACATGTAAATAATTAACGTTCAAACAAATGTTATAGCACCGGAGGGCTATTTCGTTCCAACAGCTGGTGAGAGATACAATCTACAAAAGGTAAGAGCCGTAAGCCACGACTGAACAGAACCAGAGCGTAAGTGGAAGCTTTGATGGCGACGTAACTAAGTATTTCATATCAGGATTGTGCAAATCTGTAAAGAAATTCCCGCACGCTGGCATGTTGTAGGGAGCGGGCGGGAAGCCATACGAGACAGGACGGAGTACGTGTGGGTCCAAGTCGTGAGCAGGTAGCAGGAAGTCCGAAGTCCTCGAACGGCGTGCCGGGCTTCCTAACAGGTCGCCTGTTGCTTCTCTTTTTAGGAACTGGTGTCCACACTACAGTCTGCAACACGCGTAATGCGGCATTTTGCCAGTCTGCGTAAAGAAAGTTAAACCGTAAGGATGTCTTTTCGTCTTTCAGATAAACGAAAGTTCTGCTGATAACGATGAGAAAGGAAAAGTATTTAGGAATTTTCTTACTCTTCTCTATTTAATTGTGAGATTTACGGACTTCAATAATTTTCATTTTTACATAATGAGACATATATATAGGATTTAAAATGAAGAGAATAAATGCGACAGAATAGAACCACCAGGTGTGAGTATTCGTCTACAGTTAGTAATACACACTCTTAGTTTCAACTAAAGAAAGCAGAAGCAAGAAAATAAACCCGGTATTAACATTTAGTAAAGCGTGCGTATCGGACAGAAGGCTACAAATTACCGAAATTTTGTCGTAATGTTCTCGGTTGAGCTCTTTGTTAGGGCTCTCGGCTTCTAATTGCTCTGTTTACTCTTACTATCTTTTTATGATTTTTCATTACAGAACAATAAGACAAAAAGGCAGTAAGCCCCTATTTCATTAGGTAGTTTTTTATCCAAACGAAAACACAAATCAGTTTGACTTACCTACTATACGGCTTTTTGGGTACACAGAGAGGTCACTCGTTTCTGATGTCAAGGGCCGTGCCGAGGTGGATACACCGGTTCCCGCCAGATCACCGAAGTTAACCACTGTCCGGCGTGGTCAGCACTTGGATGGGAGATCGTGCGGATACGCCACGCGCTGTTGATAATTTTCCCTTTGCCTTTACGGTAGAGGGGACAGGAGGGGTGGTGGAATGAAGTCCCTGATCATCAATCTTTGTGCCAATGTCCTGCATTCAATTCTAAACCTCCCCGCAGTGTCTATGAAGTGAGTACACGTGACACTGTTGGTAGTGATCTGTCCGTTGGATGGGAACGTTAAGTTCGGCGGCTCCGGTGATGCTCTCCAGAGTATGTGCCGGCAATGGGTTTCACCCTCCCTTCTCTCGTCCTCTCCAACGCGAACATGACACTACACTACACATAAACACCCAATGCAGTCACCTACAGTTAACACACACAGAGTTTTTATGCTTCGCGAAGGGAAGGCGCTTGCAGGAGGGGGGGAGGGGGGGGGGGGAGGAGCATAGGGAAAACCTTCCCAGTTAGGCGGCTGAAACTGCTCTTCGGGGTCTCCCATCCATTCATACCACACGGCTTTAATGCTTTCTGATGTCAGTGACTCGTCCCCAGAAAGCGGAACATATTTGACATAATTTTTACAATCGATTATTGGCCCAGGATTCTAGGTTTACTTTGAACTCAAACATTTAACTTTGACGAATTCGCATTATGGATTAAGCAATGACTGTGGGTAAGCAGTAATTGAAAAGTGACTGCAATCAAAAATGTTTATTTTCACAAAGAATTAACCTAACCACTATGACACGTTAGTATATCCATACTGCTCATTTTGCGGTTACTACAGCGGCGGAAAAACTAGAGATGTACCCGAAATAATTACTTCCAGACTAAAAACATCTTTAAACTACACGTAGAAACGACCAAAGTACAAAAACAAATTATGTAACTTGACTTGAATACCACAGCATGGCAGCCACGTGGACACTTAAAAAGAACGTTCTCAGAAAAATAGTACTAAGTTGAAGAACAAAAAGGGCAGGTGATATCTAACGCGTAACAGAAATCGACTAGGTACCTCGCTGGGCTTGTACTTGGGTAAAGGGGCTTTAAATGCCCACGTGTCGTCCAAGTATGAATTTCTATGCCTTCCGTAAATCACTGTAACGAACGCTGCAACGGCCGATTTCCTCCCCTATCCTAACCGAATTAAACTACTGTTTCGATTCTAATGAGATTGACATTGACACTGACGAGACGTTAAACTCTTGGCTTCCTTTCTTTGACGACAGCTTGTAACAGACACACGAAATGGCATCCGAAAAAGCAAAGAAACAGTGTTTCTGCAATTCATAAAGACGATCCCTCTGCTCAAAATGTGGAAATATCTGGCCTACCTGTTTCAAGCTTCTTATACGCTGCGACATCGATTCACCAGACGCTTTTGCACGCTTATTCTGTGTGCGTCCTAAGAAACTTAAATTGCCTTTACTCTCGCATACCGAACGGACTGATTCTGAGTTGGTTCTAATGGTAAACGTTGCTGTCGTATGTACGCAAAGCTGATCACAATCAAGCAACTAACTGATGGGTCACACAAATTGTGGAGCTCTTGCAGAATTGTTCGCCGTAGCAATTCATATGACGCATTTTCTTAGTTTGCGCGCCCAACAGTCCTCTACGTTGCTACGTTGTGAATTTCCTTGCTTTAATAGTACGATGCCAAGTAGGTCAATTTTGTACAATGAATCATTTTAGATACTCCAAACTGCTGTTTTTATGTTTATCAGATTAGAATGTGGAAACGCTAGTGAGGTCGCGTATTATAGTCTAGTCTGTTGCTTACAGATACTTCGAGTGATATTTTTCTGGGTTTCTGGAACATGTACCTTGCACAAAAGATCGTTTAATTTCACTTATCAGTATTCATACAGTAAGAGAAAGACGACATAAGCCACGGTTAGTCAGGAGCGCCCTTATGAAGGAGGCCTGCAAGGAATTGCCGAGGCCAGCGTGGATAACAAAGACAGTTCATCGATTCCTTAAATCACAACTTTTACAACCAACAGTATATAAATTGAAAAGTATCTTTAGTTATCCCCTTTCATTTTGATACTACAAGATTAATTTAGTGCTATGCTGTTGTGCCTACGAAATAAGCCAATCAAAGAGATTTGTCAGCGGTGAAATTTTTTGGATGTCATTTCCTTTCGATCATGGGCTGAAAATACGTATAGCGGGAGATGAGATGAAAACGTTATACTACATGGAGCAGCAGTGACATGATCATCATTACTAAGTCTCCGTGTGTCGGTCCTTCCTGCAATACACGGACTGGTTAGCGCGTGCAGCTGCAAGCCGGCATTAAGAGAATAAATGTCAGCACAGCTGCTGGTGTTATTAAGAACTGAACCGGTTTCTTGTACGAACTGCCAGTTCTGTTTACAACACTACGACTGATATTTACACAACTGCTAATCATCCTTGTCCGACAATATCCCGACATAAGAATTGAAAAACTCAAACTGCTCAGCAACACCGTCCAGATTCACACAAAAAATTTCCTACGTTTCTGCAAAACTCTTGTTGGAAGTCCCGTGTTTAAACACTCATTTCACGAAACTTTGGAAGACCTCAGTTTGAAGCGACGTTGCAAGACATTTTAAAATTAATAACGTACTGAAGAAAATAGCCAGACGGAATATAAACTGCCGTCCTCATATTAAACACTGTGTGATCGGTTGCAGTAACCGAAAAATATAACGAAATATATTTTAAGCACCAAAGTAAAGTCAGTATATTTATACGTGATCAACAGTTGATGCAGAGTAACATCACGAATATGAGATACGCTCGTTGAGAAAAGAACTTGCGATTTCGTTGCGGTACATCGATATCGGAAAACCTTTAGAATGCCTGATATATTTTGCCATCCTGTGACGAATTTCTATAACCGAGAGAGCATTATGCCGTCAGTTCTACTGACAGCATCCAAACCACTTTCCAGTACTGATGGCCCGAGATGAGAACGTTCGAATCCGCGTCAGTACCGAGTGCAGTAATTCATTTTTATCGGTGTCGTCAGTATTACAGTCAACCTGATAACGAGCTGTTGGTATTAGTGATAACTGTAATGAAGAACTGTAGTACAACAGCTGTCAGTAATACTGACAGCACAATGCCGGTCTAAATAAAACATGCAAATAAATCATAGGCTATCATAAAAACCTGTCCACATGATATCCGACGTGAAACTGCAGCAATTACGATATTCTAAGTGAGTTCTCTTCATCTGGACTTCCACGGGTATTGTCCCCCGTCACATCGACTTCAGGACCAGTTTTTTACACTTTAGACGGCACTGCAAAATGGACAACAAAACCAGACCGTGCAACGTTCCGTAAATTTCCCAATTATCCGCTGTCGAGAGTCTCACACTACAGATAACATTATAAATTACCATCTGCGCCAACGTAGTTGTGTACATCGTACATCACAGTACCATGCTGCTCGAAATAAAACAAACAAACAAATCACAGGCTGTCACAAATCTTTGTCCACGATATCCGCCGTGAGACTGGAGCCTGTACAATATTTTAAGTGAATTCTCTTCACCTGGACGTACAAGGAAATTGTCTCCCGCCGCATCGACTCAACGACCAGTTTTCTACAGGTTACAAAACAGTTGAAAGTGGGTAATAAAACAAAGCCGCACCATGTTCCGTAAGTTTCCCAGTCATCCGATGTGGAGAGTCTCAGATGACAGAACACATCATAAGTTATCTTCTGTGCCAACATAGTTGTATATGTCCTGCCGTATCACTGGCTAGCATCCTTACAGTTAACACTGTCAAATGTATAAGTGATAAACACATAACTAATAAATATCATCACAATTTTAAGACTGGTCATAGCTTTGACCCCTCTTACAAAATTTAATTAGGGCGCATGCCATTGTATAAAAATATCAATTTGCCTCTAATGAAGTATATTCATAATATTTTCTACTGAAGTTTTGATAAATTATTATTTAAAGCCCCAATTTCATGTATATTCTCAGTTAAATTTCAATATTAATCATTGCCTGTAATGTGTAATTTTATGTTTCTTCTACGCTCAAATATGCTCTTTGAAATTCTGCAGTTTGCATGGGGGCTTAATTAAATTTATGTGATTGAAAATACTTTTGTAACTGTCTGTCCGATTACGTAAGTCTCGTAATCGGTTGGCCCTGACTAGAATTGTTACGCTATCTGACTGCAGAGAACAATGTAAGAAAATTTCAGTAAACACAGTTAATTAATTAAGTCCCCAGCAACTAAAAAACCAACAAAACCAATAAGCACAAAAGTAACTGTTCTGTATGTGGGAGTGTGACTCAACGTCCACATCTGGCACGGTTCTTCTCAAACAAGACAAGAATTTTCTTTTTAAATACCAACTATGCTGACGTGACAAAAGAAAATTTAGAAAAACTATAATTACGCAAGAAAATCACAATTACACTCTAATCCAAGAACACAAGCCAGATGCTTTGTTGACTGAACCTGTAGTGACACATTATTTCAGATACACAAAAAAATAAAGGAACATTATAAATTTTACCTTCATATATATTGACGAAATGCACTCATTACAATAACATCTGCTATCTCTCCCATCAAATAACTGCATAAGACATGGAACTATACTCTTTACTACAACATCTTGCTCCAACTTCACAACAACCACGAGCTCTCGACAAAACTGTCCTCTACGATCTCTTCACAAGCACTGACTGCTATGAACTCTCGACAACCACAGACTGCCACGAACTCTAAACACACACTGTGGAGGCGGCTTAATAGTACTCTTTGGCGCACTCTCTGGCGCAGTGGCACAGTGTAGCCACCTTTCATATGCCCCTCCTCCACAGGCCAGAATTTGATGGTATTTTTGCCAGCATTGGTGGTGAAAATACCACCAAATTCGTCCACAAAAATACAGACAAAAATAAAGATAATATTAATACCTAAATATCACATAATTAGTTAAAAATTTTGGCTTTGCACTGACCTTTTACTAACCTAATATATGAAATACAGTAAGCAATACAACTTCTTTTCATGCATTTGGCTTTACATAATAGTTTACACAATATACAAAAAAAATCAGTTTATACAAAAAAAGACACCAACAGGTTACATGTTTTCCGTAGAAGCAGTCCATCAGTTGCACCCAATAAAGTTTAGCAGGTACACCCGGCAACAAGTCACATTAATTCAGTAGAAGCAGACCATCAGTGGCCCCAGTAAAGTTCAAGAGGTACACACAGCAACAAGTCACATTAATTCAGTAGAAGCAGTTCATCAGTGGCACCCAGTAAAGTTGAGAGCAGGTGCAGACACCAACAAGTGACATCATTTCAGTAGAAGCAGTCCATCAGAGGCACCCAGCAATGTTGAGTAGGTGCAGACAGCAACAAGTGACTTCATTTCAGTAAAAACAGTTCATCAGTTGCACCCAGCAATGTTGAGTAGGTGCAGACACCAACAAGTGACTTCATTTCAGTAGAAACAGTTCATCAGTTGCACCCAGCAATGTTGAGTGCAGGTGCAGACACCAACAAGTGACACCATTTCAGTAGGAGTAGTCCATCAGTTGCACCCAGCAATGTTGAGCAGGTGCAGACAGCAACAAGTGACACCATTTCAGTAGAAGCAGTCCATCAGAGGCACCCAGCAATGTTGAGTAGGTGCAGACAGCAACCAGTGACTTCATTTCAGTAAAAACAGTTCATCAGTTGCATCCAGCAATGTTGAGTAGGTGCAAACACCAACAAGTGACACCATTTCAGTAAAAACAGTCCATTAGTGGCATCAGCAATGTTGATCAGGTGCACACAGCAACAGGGGACATCTTTTCAGTAGAAGCAGTTCCATCAAATTCATTAGCACTGATCACTCTGTTCATCAGCAGAAATTAAACACGACCAAATGTCACACATCATGTTGAAAAGTGCAGGTAACAGTTCAGAATATTTATCTTCACTAATCAGACAGTTCAGGCATGAACAATAGTTTGAATGCACATACAGATGCTTTTACAGTAACATACAAATCACAACAAACACACAAATGATATCAGATAATTATCCTATTAACTATTACAATACACAAATACCAGTAAACCTATAATATTCATGGGTGTCAGTGCAAGCCACTACAAACAAATAAAATAATATTTAGGAGATAGGTGGGTAGGATTAGGAAAGGAAAACACACAAAACACACTCACGCATCTCTCATCCACATTAAATACTACTGTGTAATTGAATAGTGTTAATTGTGTAACTGAAATTCTGTCTAAATCTGATGTTCATCATGTGTATCAAGTAGTACTGGCAGCAATGTATAACAGTCAATAATAGTTAAGTCAACGTCATAGTCATCATGTCAAGACCAATGTTTGCCAAGCCAGATCAAAATGTACTGTTGTTGAACAACTGTCAGTGAGCCAAGATATGCAATTACTTCCTCTCTCCAAAAAAAAGTATATACTGCTTAGTTATTTAACAAAGTGTGTGTATAGACCATCTTCCTTCTATTTTAGTGTTCTAGTCTGCTCTCTTCATCCTCCTTGTTCCATAAGACCAACCAAAAAAAATATGCTCCTCACTTACTTTACCTCTTATACACCAAAACTTCGATAATCATCAGCATCACATAATCTCAATACGTCACTAATACTTCTTCAATACGTCGATACATATAACTCTTATCATCAACATCATTTACCTTACCTCTTGTCCACAAACAACTTCATATACTCTCAATACCTATAATAATACGTCGATAAATATAAACCTCAGCACCAACATCATTTCACTTCCATAACAACTCTTTCCTCTAGTCAGTCTCCTCGAACAAGTACAGATAAAATCCTAATGCAAACCTCAATTCAGCATCCCATACAATTCGAAGACACAGTGTCCACACACAACCTCTGTGTAATCCATCTGACCCAATCTTCTACTCATTATAAATTATAAGATACATTTTGGTTCCTTGTCCATCATTAAATAAAAGAAATGCATACCTGACCTCTAACAGACTTAGTTCGAATAACTCTCAGTAATTAAGTACGATAACGGAGTGTGAATAATCATAATGTTTCACAGTGTGTACACCACTTCAAGAATCATAGCAGACAGAAGCAAACATGTGGAGTATTTCTTGTGTCAAGTGTCACTTCCTATTTCAATTGCTCACGAAAAATGCAGTCTAATAATTGTTAATGGTCTAAACCTCGTAATGGTATGTCATGTCGTTAGCTTCCTTCCTATTAGCATAAATTTATACAGCTTCCATAAAACCTCAGCTCATGTGACTTCAATGACTTTCTTGTACTAATGTCGTTCGTCGAATTATAGCAGTTCATTTTCTTATCTTAAAATGTAAGGCACTGAGCGTAAGCAAAACAAGCAATAGCGAGTAAATATACCAGTGGAGAACAGAATGTCAACAAGTGGATGCAGCACAATTCTTACAACGAGGCTCTGCCAAGCGAACGATCTATAATTAATCCAATAGTGTGACCTAAACTCTATGTTTATACACAGTATATCAGCATTTCTATACACCAAATTAAAGAGCAGTTACGGCAACAAAACAGAAATGTGTAAATATGTAATCCATACGCATAGCAGTAAACATATATCTTACGTAATAAACAGGTCATTAGCATCATATCAGCATAAGCAAATAAATATTCATATGTCATCTTAATAAGCAAACATGAAGGCACAAGCAGATAAATCACAAAGTATAACTTACATAACTAAACTCATCAGCACAATAAATCAGGTTACAATTATAATTCAAATAAATAAGCACAGCAGGCACATAATAAAAAAAATATGACATCAGTGAAAAAGCATAGCAGCCAAGCGATGCATAATATACACAAGTTACAACCCAGTTCATTAATAATCATTGTCAAATTCAGTTAACGTACGCAAGCGCGTCGCTTTACACGTAAATTCATAGAACATGAAATTAGCACAAAGTATGAATCACGTAATCGCGAGCAGCAAATTACGTCTAATGTACGTACCTAAGTGGAAATATGTTACCTGAAAAATGAACTCAATTAATAGTTACCTTTTTTAGTTAATTAGTTTCTTCTTCGAAATTACATTCTTCCTGAAAATTTCTCGATAGCAAGTCGTCTTAACGTCGGACACGCACAGAATTTACCTGAAGGTCTTAAATATTTTATACAACCGTATCCTGAAAAATACTGAATGTTAATAACAAAATTCATCAAGTCACTATAGCTTTATACTGAATTTAGTCGGAGAAATTAGACTGTGTATTTGTTTACCGCTGTCAGTGCATTCGCACTGAGCGCTCGATCAGCTGTAGGCGCGTGACGTAGGAAGCAATTGTTCGCGGTCAACGACTGCCTTGTGCGGCGCGCAGACTTGACTGTTGCTTTGAGTATGTGCTGCCGCCAAAACACAGCGCGGTATCCTTGTACTCTCCGCATGTTTACATGTAGCTGTTAGTTTCTCACAAGTATGTCATTCCACAAAAATTTTAACGTTTGATATATGATGTATTCCTTTAGAGCGTCGAGATTTAAGAGTTTCTACTTCGACAGTGTTATCATGAATAATTTTGCGAATTCTATATGGACCGTTATAAAGCAGAAAAAATTTGCGACACAAGCCTTTTCCTTTGTGAGACAAACGGTGGGACTTAATTAATACCTTTTGACCAACTGACAAGACTTTTAAACGACCAGGACGTTTAGCTGATTTCTCTCTTCTAGCAGCCGCAGATGCAATATTTTGTAGAGCCAGGTTAACAACTTCAGAATGCCGCAGTTTCCGTGAAGGCGGAAAAGGAATGATTTCAGATATGCGATTTGTTGGTACTTTATTTTTTAATATCAATAGAGGCGGTAAAGAAGTTGAATCATTAGGGAGCTCATTCAGAATGTTTTGAAAAATATGAAGATACTGATCCCAAGTTCTGTGATTCTGATGACAATAAAGACGGCACAATTTATTGATTTCCTTCATCCATCTCTCTGAAGCGTTAGATTGAGGGTGAAAAAGTGAAATGAAAATTGGTTTAATTTTACGACGCTGTAGAGTACGAAGCCAAATTTTAGAACGAAACTGTGATCCATTATCTGATATAACCTTATCAACATGACCAACTTCTTTAAGAAAATGTTTGAGGAAAGCATTAGATACTGAACGAGCTGTTGCTTTGCGTAAAGGTGTAAAACACACATATTTTGACGTCAACTCCACTGCTACGAAAATGTACGCAAAACCATTAGAAGAACGAACCACTGGACCAAACAAATCGACTGCAGCCATCTCCTTTAATTTCGCTGGAATGACGGGAAACAACGGTGCTCTGTGAGAAATCGTTGGAGGCTTAGCCATTTGACATAATTTGCATTTGGCAAGAACAGATCGAATACGTTTTTCCATATTACTGAAGTAACAATTTTCTCGTAATTTATGAAAGCATTTTCGGGGACCAAAGTGTGCATAACTGAAATGCGTATACCAAATCAATTTATTGACCCACTCATCAGGAATACAAACTAACCAAACGGAGTTGTCGACCGATTTTCGTTTAAAAAGAATGTCATTGCGGACTAAATAATGCTGTCTAATCGCTACGCTTTCCTTTTTCCTCCACTTCTCCTTAATGTCCTTCCAGATTGGATCCTTATTTTGCTCCTTAGCGATGTCCTGGAGCGAAGACGAAATAAAGTTCTCAAACGCAACACCTTGAATATACATCAAACAATAATTGTCTTCCTTGCAGTCCTCTTCAGCACTTCGTTTCAAACCCATAGGTGCACGTGATAAAGCATCGGCAACAATATTTGAAGAACCCTGTATGTAAACAATACTAAAGTCAAATTCCTGTAGGTACAGCGCCCATCGTGACAATCTGCCATGAGTTAATTTTGTTGACATAAGAAATTCCAGAGCTCGATGATCGGTGTAAACCTTAGTATGTCTGCCAAACAAAAATGTGCGAAATTTTGTAAAAGCCCAAACAACAGCCAAAGCTTCAAGTTCCGTAATCGAGTAGTTCTTTTCGGATTTAGAGAGAACGCGACTTCCAAATGCAATAGTCTTCTGTACTACAACGCCGTTTTCTTCTATCTCTTGAAATAAATGTGCACCTAGGCCTTTGTATGATGAGTCCGTTGCCAAACAAAATTCTTTAGATAAATCCGGATGTGAAAGAAGTGGAGCAGCAACTAAAGCATCACGAAGCTGTTCAAATTCTGACTGAGCTTCCTCATCCCAACACCAATTAGATTTCTTTCCGGATAGTTCACATAAACGAGGTGTGGCCAAATCGTCCAATTTAACAAAGCGTCGAAGAAAATTACAGACACCAAGGAAACTACGAACATCACGTTTTGTAGTAGGAACAGCATAATTACGAATAGCATCTAATTTCTCTGGATCAGGGAGAATACCTTCTGTAGAAATAATGTGGCCGAGAAATTTCACCTGAGAACGACCAAATTCAGATTTTTCCAAGTTTACTGTAATGCCAACTTTTGCAAAGATACGTAATAATGAATCCAAAATTTTGTTGTGTTCACTCCAAGAACGTTTAGCAATAAGAATGTCGTCAACATAAGAAGTAATGTTGTCACGAAGATAAACAGGTAAAATTTCATTTAAACTACGAATGAATGCTGCTGAAGATACAGTAAGTCCAAACGGCAATTTCCGAAATTGGTAACAGTTACCAAAGGCTAAAAAGGCAGTATATTTTCTACAATCAGGGTGGAGTTCTATTTGCCAAAAACTTGCGCGCATATCAATCGTGGATAAAACTTTGATTCCATGGAAATGTTGAAGAAGTTCATCTAAATTTTGTGGGCGGTCAGTTTCAGGAATGATGATATTATTTATCTGTCTGGAATCCAGAACCAGACGAATTGATCCATCCTTTTTAAGAACAACGTGTAATGGGCTAGTATAAGGACTGACTGCAGGCTCAATAATGCCCTGATCTAACATGTACTGAAGTTCATTCTTAACCTTGTCTCTGTAAGCCAAAGGAATAGCGTACGTTTTCCCGCGAAATGGTGTGTGTTCTTTCACTTTAAATAAATATTGTAAGCCTTGTATAGTTCCTGTGTGATGACTAAACACTGTAGCATGTGAAGTCAAAATGTGGTGCAGCTCTTCTCTTGCAACGTCATCTGACACTTCAGCTTTCTTAACCTTTTCATTAATTAATTCTTCGCTATTAATTATGTCATCCATCGCGTCTCTGTATCTATTGTCATTATCATGAATAAACACATTGTCGTCATAATGCTCAACGAAAACATCAGAAGTAAGAAACCTTAAACATTTTGTATCTGACTCAGATCTTGTTAAACACTCGAAAAAGTTTAAACACTTCGGCATTCCAGCAACAGTCAAATTTACACTTCCTTCTTTAAAGTTCAAAATTGCCTTATGTGCGTTAAGAAATTCCATACCTAATATAATTTGTGTACTGAGTAATGGAACAATAATAAAATTAGCAGAAAATTCGTATCCTTGACAAATGAAATTTAAATTGGTCTGTTGTTTGACCTCCACACTTTTTCCAGAAATCGCACCTCGAATTGTAGTTTTAGAAATAGGTAACACAGGACAGGCAATAGTTCTTTCACATATACGAAAAACTGATTCACTAATGACATTCAGTGGGCTCCCAGAATCTAAAACTGCAGTGAACTTATTCTTACCCACACATACTTCAATAACAGGATGTAAAAATGCGTCTACATTATTTTCCTTTTCATCTAACAAAATGTCTCTCATGTCTTCCAGGCGTACGTAGTGTAAAGTCGTAGTGTCATTACTTTCTGAACCGTCTATATTGCTGCCAGAAGCCGAAGCTGCAAGTCATTGTCGATTGTTTGCGTCACGTCTTTGAGTATTCGCGTCATTTCGCGGATCCATTTCTACGATTTGCACTTGTCTCTCTGAAATTCTGTCACGTGGAGGATGCCAATTAGGTCCCTCCTGTCTGTTAGATACAAATTCTTGGTTGTGTCTGTTATTAAAATTTCTGTTTTCCTGTCTGTCTGCATAACTACTTCTTGTGTAATTTCGACTGTCATTTCTGAAATTATTGTTGTATCTACTACCCTGATTATTTCTGTAGTAAGAATTTCTATTACTGTATGAATGATTTCTGTCCTGATGATACCGATTACTGTTTCCGTATGATTGATCATTCCGATACGAATTACCGTTGTTATAGTTGTCTGTGTAATTTCTGTTAGAACGTCTGTTATTGTCATAGGGCTGGTATCTATTGTCGTGTCTGTTACGTCTGTCATTCTCAAAATTACCCATATAACGCCTGTTCCGACCACTATCACTTTTCTCTGAAAATCTATTGTAATTACTGTTACTGAAAAAGTTACAAGAGGTCCCGTCGTCGTTGTCATACTCCAGTTCTTGCAACAAAGTCTTAAAAGTCTCAATGTCATCTTTACATCTTCCGGCCAAAGCAATTTGTCTTATGGATTGTGGCAGCTTAGTTAAACAAATGCGAATTAATTCAGTCGGGCTATAAGGGTTGGACAGGAACTGATTCTTTCGAATCATGTCTTCAAAGTACTCTGCCGGCGTGCGGAACTCAGACTGTTTAAAATTACGCTGCATAATCAGACTATGTTTGACTCTGTCTTGTGTGTTTTCGGACCAATATGCCGATAGAAATGCATGATAAAAATCATTTAAATTATTGCAATCTCTAATGAGTGCGCGCATCCGCGTCGCCGGTTCGTTTTCTAAATATCCACACATGAATTCTAGTTTGTGACTTAGTGGCCAATTTGGTGGAAGTGCGTACATAAATTGATCTAGCCATGCACATGGATGTATGTCATTCTTAGAATTGCGGAAGATCTTAAATTTCCGGACAGTCAAAAAGTGTTTATAGTCAAAGTTTTCGCCTCGCGGCGACAAAGACCTACCGCGTCTGTCCCAGTCACAATGACGATTATTGTAAAGTTCGCGCGCCTGGCGCTCTCTTGTTGCATCCCGTAAATGAAACAAATTATTTTCTTCAAACCCCTCTGCTACCTGTGATTCCAAATTTCTTCTGCTATCTTTTCCTACAATTTCCCCTTCGATCTGCTTGACTTGCTTTCGTAATGCCTCAAATTCCCTTTTCACGCGTTCATTAAATTTTCCCTGATTTTCAACATGCTTATTTATGTTCTGGTATTCTTCGGTTTCTGCAAATGGTAATGGAGCTGTATCATCCGAATCTCTGTCCCCATGTAAACTAAGATTTGTCAGTTTATCTGAAATTTCCTCCACTCTTTCCGATAAGTCACCAAATTGTTCTTTCTGTTTATTTACGTCTTCCGTAAGTGTCGCGACTCGGGTTTCAGTATTGTCACATTTGGTAGCTAGCTGTTCATATTGTTGTGTTAGGTTATTTAATCTGTCATTTGGTACTGATCCTTCGATTCTCTCAAATATTTCTTCCTTATCCTTTGCACGTTGTGAATTTAACTCTGAAAAATTCTGTACTATCACGCGATCTCTTTCTTCCTGTTCTCTATCCTGTTCCCTTTGTCTGATTTCTACTGCAATTAATCTATTATTGTGAGAATTCAGAATCGGTTGTACTTCTTCCCTGATTTCTTTCTTTAATTCATCTTTCATATTTTTGAAACATGTCCCTATT
This sequence comes from Schistocerca americana, assembly GCF_021461395.2. Taxonomy (NCBI): domain Eukaryota; kingdom Metazoa; phylum Arthropoda; class Insecta; order Orthoptera; family Acrididae; genus Schistocerca; species Schistocerca americana. Next base: position 469,071,638 of record NC_060122.1, on the reverse strand, counting down.
CGTGAATCTATCCGTGTTTCCAAAGTTCCCATCTCTGTTTTAAATTCAGATCCTAACCGAGTTTCCATTGTTCCCATCCGTGTTTCCATTGTTCCCATCTGTGTTTTAATTGTTCCCATCTCAGTTTTAATTGTTCCCATCTCAGTTTTCATTGTTCCCATCTGTGTTACCATTGTTCCCATTTGTGATCCCAGATTTAATATTGCACCCATCAACTGCTCCAAGGTAGCCGGTTCGCAATTCTTTTCGCGCCTAACATTTCCCGCAAAACCAGTTTCCTCCGTCATAGCTGTAAAGCTATCTGTGTTCGATACAATTTCAGAATCTTCTATCGTTAATCTCGGATTCTGTGAATTTTCTGATTGAGAAAAATTTTGAAATGGTTCCGGACTATTTTCCCGACTTATTACATTGTTTTCCACTTCATTATCCATCATACTGTTTTCCTCTGTTGGCGAGTTCGCCATGTTAACAATTTCGTTATTCTCACTATTCATCATTTTTGCCTTTTTCATTGATCGCGTAATCATTTACAAAATATACGAAAGATTCGTCACTGTACGAAAATCACACACAATGACTCCTTATCTCCAACAGTACTATTCACACGAGATGTTTCCCTCAAACACGATTAACGAACAATTGAAATAATTGCACAAAATTGTCAAACGCGTATACAAGGCAATAAAAATTAAATTTTGAAAAATACCATTAGAAGAATGCCAATTACCAAATCTACACACTCAATACTGACTACAATCACTAAACTCAAAATTACTACAACAATACTACAGTCTACAATTTTCACAATCAGAAGAATCCAAGGGACGATCCGAAGCAGCGGTCGCCACGTGCATGGGGGCTTATTTAAATATATGTGATTGAAAATACTTTTGTAACTGTCTGTCCGATTACGTAAGTCTCGTAATCGGTTGGCCCTGACTAGAATTGTTACGCTATCTGACTGCAGAGAACAATGTAAGAAAATTTCAGTAAACACAGTTAATTAATTAAGTCCCCAGCAACTAAAAAACCAACAAAACCAATAAGCACAAAAGTAACTGTTCTGTATGTGGGAGTGTGACTCAACGTCCACATCTGGCACGGTTCTTCTCAAACAAGACAAGAATTTTCTTTTTAAATACCAACTATGCTGACGTGACAAAAGAAAATTTAGAAAAACTATAATTACGCAAGAAAATCACAATTACACTCTAATCCAAGAACACAAGCCAGATGCTTTGTTGACTGAACCTGTAGTGACACATTATTTCAGATACACAAAAAAATAAAGGAACATTATAAATTTTACCTTCATATATATTGACGAAATGCACTCATTACAATAACATCTGCTATCTCTCCCATCAAATAACTGCATAAGACATGGAACTATACTCTTTACTACAACATCTTGCTCCAACTTCACAACAACCACGAGCTCTCGACAAAACTGTCCTCTACGATCTCTTCACAAGCACTGACTGCTATGAACTCTCGACAACCACAGACTGCCACGAACTCTAAACACACACTGTGGAGGCGGCTTAATAGTACTCTTTGGCGCACTCTCTGGCGCAGTGGCACAGTGTAGCCACCTTTCAAGTTATCAGAGATGAAATATAGGGAACGAAATGTTTAAAAGACAGACGACTGCTATGCAACTCGTAGGACATGAAAGGGAGACAGTAATTGTGGGGAGAGTGAGACAGGATTGCTTCCTATCCTACACCTTACTCAGCCTGTGTATGAGCAAGCAGTAAAGGAAACAAAGGTGAAATTTCGAAGAGGAATTCAACTTTAAGGCGAAGAAATAAAAACTTTAACGTAACTGGGCTATATGTCGCAGTGGTGAGACATTCAGGAGGACAGCGATTCAAATCCTCGTCCTCTCATCCAGACTGAGGTTTTCCGTGATTTCCCCCCAAATAGCTTGAGGCAAACACCTGGTCGGGTCCTCTCAAAAGAATATGGCCAATTTCCTTATCTGTCCTTTTTCCACACCGTCTCTAATAACCTCGTCGTCGGCGGGACAGTAAACTCTAATCTTCCATCTTTATTTTTGACAGTGCCGATTCTAAGAACTCAGTTCAGCTGCAACGTCCATCCGCTGACAATTCAAAGTCTAAGGTGCTGTATTAACTATTTCAAGAGATTTATAATGAATATAAAAAGAGGAAGATTGTGTTTTTTTAAGACATACTGATACACTCCGTTCGTTACATTTCTTACTTTTACAAAATTTGTCGGAGCCTTAAGAACGACAATGAATCTCTCTTTTTGAGTGTTTTGATGCCTTCTTATCTTCCAACCGAATGCGTTGGATTGTGTGTGTCTTTAGTGTTACCTTGGCAGTACTCGCGGAACAAGTTTTTAAATGCTACCACCGCAGCAGGCTGTGACGAAAAGAACTGTAAATGTCTCCACTGTTTAGGAATACAGAACTGTTTCTTGATTAGCTTCTTACCCTCTACAGAGCCTTTAATGGCTAAATTTAAATTGTGAGTTGAATATTTTTTGTATACCATCATAGTCTTACGCAACTCACTTGCTCACTTGCTCTAGTCCTAATGCAGATTGATCTTTTACCCGGGTAATGCAGATAAATGATGCGCACATTTTTACGCCAGAATGATTTCCAATACAATATTTCACTATTTTAACATAGGGAGAGATTTCTCTTGACTGACCGATTTTACTCATTTTTCCGGTTTTCCTTCACCATTTTAATTTTTCCTATTCCGTTGTACCTTATCCTCGGAGGTACTGCCCCGGCTCTCCCAGCCTAGTTACGCTACCGCTGTTGTCGCTGAACAGTTTCCTGGATTGCGCGATGATTATTTTCCGCATATCCTCTTGGAGTAAACAAAATATCGCGAGGTGACGTGGTTCTAAACCAGGATCACCAAACTAGGGCCCGTCGGCAGGATGCAGTCCGCGACTTCCATTCATCAGGCCCGCCGACGGTATTTGAATTCGCTTGATAAAACGCGTGGAACAGGAGACTACGAGATACAACTTTAAATATTATGTTAAGAATACCAGAAGACTTACACACATATAGAGACCTCCTGGCTGCTATGTGCCTTAAACTTACTATGTTCCATTTTAAATTATAGTATCTAGATTTTCTTGTTATTTGTAATATTTGCTTATTTCGCGCCATCCCAATATTATAACTGTATTAATAATTCAATGACTCCTTCATTTCAGTCCGGAACCGCGCGACTGCTACGGTCGCAGGTTCGAATCCTCCCTCGGGCATGGATGTGTGTGATGTCCTTAGGTTAGTTAGGTTTATGTAGTTCTAAGTTCAAGGGGACTGATGACCTGAGATGTTAAGTCCCATAGTGCTCAGAGCCATTTGACTCCTTCATTTTCAGATCCGTTCTACATCACCATTCATTATGGCTACTAATAAGAGTGGTCGTCAAGTGTCACGTTTTCAATCAAGAATGGGGAATAAAGTACTTGTTTTTGCAACCAAAGACAAGAAAATAACTTGCGTCTTATGCAGCGAAAGGGTTGCCGTTTTGAAAGAGCGTCTTCTGCGTCACTATGAAACAAAAGTTCTATCAACATATTCAAAGTTTTCTGGAAAGTCACGGTCTAAGAAATATGAGGCCATGAAATGTAATTTAGAAACCCAAAGAACACTCTACACGAAAATGTTTTCTAGAAATGACTCTGTCATTAGTACCAGTTACAAAATACGCTGCCGAAAAATATTAGTATACCCATTTGAAGATTTGCAGTTTACTCGACATTTATTATGGCAACAGCGCGAATGGAATACATGAAATGGTTACTTTTACCAGGTCACGATCACATGCGGGTCTGAGGTACCAGGTATCGATCCATGCTGAAACACCCATATTAGTACGTGCCGTGGCCTCCATGGCGGCAATGCAGACATCCAGTCGATCGTACAGATGGCGAATACTGCCCTTGGATACGTTATGCTACGCCTGCTCGACCTATTCAGATAGTTCTATAACAGTTGTTGGTTCACAAGTCGCACGGGTCACTGTTTGTCCCATCATATCCCACACGAACTCAATGGAGACAAGTCCGGAGATCGCGGTGGCCAGGGAAGTAGCTGCACGTCTCAAGAACCGCTAAAGGACGTGTCTAACAAAATTCTGTATGTACCGAGCGCTGGTTAGTGTCGCCAACAGAAACGTCAAAGGTGGACGAGAACTGTAGCTTGACACACCCCGGACCATAAGGCTCGGAACGGGGCCACTGTGTCTTGGACGAATGCACTCTACGAGACACAGCTGAACAGGTCTACGCCGTACGTGCAAACTATCATCACTTGCGTGTAGGCATTATCTGCTTTCATCGTTGAAGACTATGGCGCACAAAATCCATCTTCCAAGTGATCCTCTGACGACACCTGGCGAGCTGTGCACGTCGATGCTGTGGTGTGAGTGGAAGGCGGGCTAGGGGTTAGTGTGCCCGTACTCCTACATTTAATAACCGGTTCGCAACAGTTGGTGTCGACAAGTCTGGGCTCACACGCCATCCTGGTAGGCGTCTGCGCCGCGTGGACGTCCAGAATATCGTCTACCGTTGTGACCACTGATACCAGCATCGCTGCGCAACTGACGCAGCACGTCCAACTTGCGTGGCAATGCTCCGAAAACACCATCCCCTCAATCGGAAGTCCACAATTTGATCTCTTTCAAACTCGCTCAGTTGGCTGTACGAAGCACGAGTGCGTCTCCGTGGTATAGTTGGCTGCTTGTTTCGTACGTTTGCACCACACCGAGCCTTGTGGCTGTGAGCATTCCCTATTAAAGGGTAGACGTAGATGGCGCTCTGGTAGCTATGCCAATACGCTTTGTGTTGGCGGACGACTCTGAAACCATTATCGGTCGTCTCCTATCCCCCAGGTAGCATATACCGTCATCCGACCAAAACTGACATCGTCTTTCCAACTGTACTAATTTTTTCCAGCAATGTGATAGACATAGTGACAGAAGAGGAAAACCAAAGATGATATGATTGTAGAGAGGGCTGTACTAATTTTTTTCCAGTAATGTGGTAGACATGGTGACAGAACGAGGAAAAACATTTACCGATGGCAACTTCATCAAATAATTTCTGTCCTAAGAAATCCGATTTGCATGAATGTATAAGCATTTCGGCAAGTTCAGTTGTACGGAGAACAGAAGAAACTGAAGAGAACATTTCATAGTGCTACGCGAGAAAGTTAGGAACTTCTCGTGGTAGTCTCTGGTGCTGGATGAGTCTCTCGAATACGTCACAGCTTCTTGTGCACATTCGAGTCGTCACTTTAGATTTTAAGATAACGGAAGAGTTGCTATTCTTTAGGAGCATGCATGGCACAAAAACTGGAAAAGTCATATTCTTGGAAGTGCAAAACATTTGCAATGCTATAACCTTCAGTGGAGTCAGCTTCGAGGTGTTAAATTTGCTAGTAGGAATGAGGAAAGTCTTGGCGAGGCAGATCAGGACTCAAATGGAAGATATGCAAATTCTGGCGCTCTCTTCATGCACTGCATCATACATCAGCCAGCACTTTGTGGGGGAGACTTAGATATTTCTTGCGGACTGAAAGCAGTTGTTTCTATTGTGAACTTCATTCGGGAACATGCACGCATTCGCCGTCTGCGGCGGATTTTTCTTGAAGAAATTTATTCCGAATTACTTGCCTTATCACATTGTAGTGAGGTGCCTCAGCTGCGGTAAAAGACCTCGTTTTAAAAGCTCCGAATCGAAATATATATTTTTCTAATGAAAAAGACAGAGCTGATTCACAAATGTCAGAGCCTACCTGGCTGTCAAAGTTGTCTGTTTTGGTCAATACCACATCCCACATGAATAAATTGAAATCAAAGAAGGAGTTCAGAAAAGGCTGCCATTGACTGAAGTGCAACTGGAAGGAGAAACTTTTCTCATTTTCACTGTTTCAAAGAGTTTTGTGCTACCAGCGCCGACGATGACTTTTATTTTCTGACAAAAATAACATAATTCCTAACTTGAAGAAGCATTTGTTGCGGAGATTTTCAGACCTTGGTACAACTGAGAGTGACGTTCTTCTGCTACAGAATTCGTTTGATTTAACCTTGATGATGTGCCACGTGAGATACAGTTTGAGCTCACTGATGGCAGGTTTCCGAAACTGAAGAAATTTGCCTCTGGTATAGCATCAGTCATTGGAACAACTTATGTCTATGCGCTAAAATTTCCAGAAATTTAGTATGTGAGGTTAGTACATCGAACGAAATTGATTGACGGACTTTCGAAAGTTAATCTCTTGATGGGATGCATCAATACCAATCAAAAACTGATACCTTGAAAGCCAAATGTCAGTTTCACATACCTCACTAATGCCTTTTTCTATTTAGTTTGTGAGATTCGAATATGTGTACACAAGGTCCGAAGTAACTACCTTTTTGCCAATTTCATCATCTTTGATAAATTTTTTAGTAAATAAATGTGATAGTTGTCCCTGTTTTTAGATTTCTGTATCTCAGTCCGAAAAAACGGAACCCTTACAGGATCACGTTGCTATCCATCTGTCCATCCAACTGTAAGGACCCCTTTTTCTGAAGAAAGGGTAAAGGTACCAAGTAGAAATTTATGTCACATACTGAAATCTACGGTCCTATGCCGGTGTAAAACATTTAATCTTATAAATCAGTGTAGTCAAAAGATACGGCCATTTATGTCAAACATTTTGGTGCTCTGAAGTACACTCATCGTAACCTACAATGATACTAGTTGGCAAAAGGCAAGGTTTCACAGTATAAGTAAAGAAAAAATCCGTGAATTAACTTATATTCACATAACATAAATATTTTTTTGAATTTTTTATCCGTATGTTAAGACCCTTTTTTCTCCGGAACTGGCAAACGTGCAAGCTGAAAGTTATATCAAATACTAGGGTCTAAGGTCCCTTAGCGATGCAAAAAATTTAAGCTTCTAAGTCAAAACAGTCAAAAGATAAGGCCATTCATGCCACATATTTTGATATTCGGAAACTGTCATCAAAGCCTATAGATGCACTTGTTCGGTTTCATTTGTTCATTGCATGGACCTCAGCTACGATTTTTTAAACACAGAATGCTGAACTTAGTTTTTCATTCTGGATTACAAGTATTGTACAGAATGATGATGCGGCTCGCGCTCGTCATTCTGCCATTTATCCGCCCCGCTGTGAAAAAAGTTTGGTGTCCTCTGTTCTAAATAATACAGGGCTCTGTGTAGTGGCCCACGCCTTTGCCTAGCATCAGTTTGTAACGAGGCGACTGGCAAGCAACATGAATGTGTCTATCCCCAGTCAGAATTTTTTAAAAAGATATTCGACATCGTAGTTACATTCAGGATAATTTGAATTTGCAGACCAGTGACGCAAACAGTTTATCAAGGTTCGACTCAGCCAGTCTGTGTAGGAAAAGTATGAATTTCATAAATCTTGTAACACAAGAAAATCGGAATACTATAAATCATACATTTTCCTGCGAAGCTTCCGCACCAAGTAATCACTGTATTTGCTAAAGTAGAGATTGTGCGGCAAGTCGAGTGTGTCACTGTGATGTCTTGAAACACACGTTTTCCACGCACAAACAATGATCAGCCAGAACATTATGACCGCCCACCTAGTAGCCGGTATGTCAATCTTTGGCACAGATAACGGTGGCGACGCGTCGTGGCATGGAAGCAATGAAGCTTTGGTAGGTCATCGGAGGGAGTTGGGACCACACCTGCACACAGAAGTCACCTAATTCCCATACATTCTAGGGAGGGGGGTGATGACCTCTGATGCCACTTTCAATCGTATCGCAGGTTCAGATCTGGCGAGCCGAGGGGCCAGCACATCAATTGGAACTCGCCATTGTGTTCCTCGAACCACCCCATCACACTCCTGGCCTAGAGACATGGCGCATTATCTTGTTGAAAAATCCCAATGCCGGCGGTAAGCACGATCGCCATGAAAGGTTGTACCTGGTCTGTAACCAGTGTTTGTGCAGGTGTAGTTCGTATCCTCCGACCCAAGCAGAATACGCCCACATTCACTTGACATCTCGTCTTCTTAGAGCCGAATAGGTGAAGGTCGCTGAAATTATTGTTATTGCCAACTTTGGCGATCGAATATACTGCGCGAAATAAATCTGACACTGTATTCGTCATTGCAGGATAAGTAATTTGTAGCAGTGAGCATCATGACCTCTTACGCCATTATGTAGCACTTGAATCGACACAAGTATCGGTCGTTCAGTCTGAGAATATTGGAGCAGCTGTTTCCATTGAAGTCGAAACACTCTAAGACTTAGGACTGACTTTCACTTGTCTCTGGTCGCTACCAATATTAGCATTCAATACTGTGTGTAAATAGTATCTTCACTGAACGTGCCAACAAATTAAAATTATTTAAAATTCGATAACTTACTATATTTCTGTGGTGTTTAACTAGGCGTGTTACGTCTGCTTTTGTTTACGAGTACACAGACGATGACCACAGCATCATCTGCTAGCTGAAGTACACAAATGATTCGTATGTCTTTACGTCAAAATGATTTCCAAAACTATCTTTGGTTATTTTAATATAGGGAAAGAGTTCAGTTGACTGATCGATTTAACTAATTTTTGCATTTTAATTTTTCCTTGGATTGTTTCCGTTTCTTTTTTTTAGGCGCCAGTGGCTCCTCGTGATCGAGTGACCCAGGGCAGTCACCCAGTTGCCCCAGCCTTGTTACGCCCCTGCACTGTAGTCGAATTAAGTCACATAACGCTGAAGGAATTTTATTTGAAAATGAGACGATGAAATCAGTAGACGATGTTTACTATTTGAGCAGAAGTAAAGAGGATATCACATGCTGACTGGGAACAGCAAGAGAAGACTTTTCTGAAATTACTTGTCGGAAATGTAGCGTTATACTGAAATGAAACGCGGACGATAAGCAATACAAAGAAGAAGAGAATGAGATGCAACAGACATACGCTGAAAATCGGCTAATGGAAATGGAAATGAGCGTTTGGCGCCATTGGCCGGGAGGCCCCTCGCGGGGCAGGTCCGGCCGCCATATCGCAGGTCTTATTACATTCGGCGCCACATTGGGCGACCTGCACGCCGGATGGGGATGAAATGATGATGAACACAACACAACACCCAGTCCCTGAGCGGAGAAAATCTCCGACCCAGCCGGGAATCGAACCCGGGCCCAGAGGACGGCAATCCGTCACGCTGACCACTCAGCTACTGGGGCGGACATCGGCTAATGATATCGAGTAATTAACGAAGAGATACTGATTCGAACAGGGAGGAAGCAACTGTATGGAACTGCTTTACAAAATGACAGGATAGTTTGATAAGAGCAACTCTGAAACATCGAGGGATCCTTATATACTTGGTCTGGTAACTGACGGATTGCAGTAACAGTGTTCAAGTGGGTACATGCTCTGGTAGTTTTGCAGAGATGGAGAGACTTGCGCAGGATAGTCTAGCATAGAGCATTGTGTCAAACCAATCTTCGAACTGGAGACTTCAACAACCGCCTCTGCTGAGATGTAACAGATGTAATAACATTTTCTGAGATTATTGTTGTTCACTCAGTGTATGCTACTACCGGCCGTTGTGGCCGAGCGGTTCTAGGCGCTTCAGTTCGGAACCGCGCACTGCTACGATCGCAGGTTTGAATCCTGCCTCGGGCAACGATGTGTGTGACGTCCTTAGATTAGTTAGGTTTAAGTAGTTCTAAGTCTAGGGGACTGATGACCTCCGATGTTATGTCCCATAGTGCTTAGAGCCATTTGAACCATTTTGTATGCTACTGACACGAAAAGAGAAAGACCGTATTACTGATCGTGTAGAGTTTGTTTCAGATGAAATCGCTCGTCTGCTGCGATAGCTGTAGTTTCCACACTGACGGTGTGGGCGATCTGTGATGAGCAGCGGGTCAGCACTTGTTGGCTGCAGGCGGGTCACAACTTGTTCACAGGCACCGCCGCTGCCCTACCGAGAAGATCGCGTCTGCTCCTCCGGACAAACAGGACATATCCGAAGGAAACAAACAATCGCAGATCACACGCGCAGAAGCTGCCACTGTCATTAATAGAAATCTGTGAAAGCAGTCCAGTCCACTGTAAGAAATGGCATTCGTCGAAATACTATACTAATAAATAATATACTAATAAATAATACGCGTGGATAAGTGGAGACGAATTCTTGGTAGAAATCTGATATAATTTGATATCAGACACAAATAATCTGTGTACTGTAGATTGGCGTGTGTGTGTGTGTGTGTGTGAGGGGGGAGAGAGAGAGATTAGCCTCGTTGGTGCTGCAGAAATTTCAGCAGTTATTTGCTGATTTCCTATCATTCTGTGCCTTTACGATTACATTCGACACAACTTCCGCAAGACCAAAAACGAACTTCGCCAGTCTCTGCAAATTAGCTGTTTTGGCTTCATATTTAATCAACACGATGGTTGCTTCTCTTCGTTCGAATCAAGGAGGCGATTAAATTCTTGGAGAGTCCCATATTTTTTCTTATCTTTCGCTGCAATAGAAATCACTCCGTCCATGTTAACCAACATTTTTAAAGCGAGTACGAACCACACAAGCACGTTTCAAAAACAGTCAGAACATGAAATAAAAAGCGATAGTAGAAAAGGAAATTCTGCAGCTAAAACCACATGTTCAAAATCGATTTCGGAGTGTTTAGATATTTAACCAGAAGCAGTATTGGGAAATCGGTTTACCAATGAATACCGGTTTTGGGAGCTTCATCTAAACATAGGCTGTACGACGTTATGCGAGTTACCTGTGAGTGTCGTAAGGGCGTGTTAATTAAGTTGAATTTTTTTTCAACTTTGACGTAAGGTTTCTTGATCGATATTGTCATAGATGATTTCTGAGTGATTATTATGTTTCTACTTGCGATCCTCCAGTCTTATGCTAATTCCAAAACAACGACTCTTCTGTCTCGATACGTATCTTAATTCTGTGTTCTTCCAAGGATTACAAAATTTAAATGAAATAAAACAAAGTAATTAATTTACAGTTATATTTTATTTATTGCACGGGAAAATATTTTTTTCCTCTGAAGAGTGTGAAATATTTATTTATGCCGAAATGTAGACAAAATGCTGGATGAGAACGGCTTCTTCATTTGGTAATCATGTTCGCGGCAGGTAAACAAGTATTTCTGATGTGCCAATAACAATCAGCAGGTGCTATGATATGCCTTATAGACAGTTCAGATCATTATCACTAAATAGCGTAAGTCAATTGCTAGTAAGAGACTAGACCGAGAGTTCCATCGTCATTTGCTAACAAATGCACCCGCAGCTACCCGAGTCGCACATGTTCTAAATGGACGAATGTTATTCTGTTTTTGGATCATTTCATCAAAGTTATTGAAATCTCGGTGGTTTAACACTCAGGGATGACTCTCCTGCGTCCACGCTCTGCAAGACTGGCACAGCCACAGCTACCCTCAGCGCCATCTCTTAGCGGTGGCGTACAGCTCTCCCAGCAGTTCTAAATTTCTCCGCGCAGCAGCAGCAGCAGCATCAGCAGCAGCACTATTTTCCCTATACCAGCTGTACCCAGCTGCGATGAACTTTCGTTCGCGTTGTTTTGCCGAAGGCATAGCTAATATCATGTGTAATTTCCACATGTTCGAACCTCTTGGTAATAATCATAAATACCATTAAAACTTTTATCTATTACGGAGCATTGCAACTGTGATGAATGAAAGTTTCCGGCAATTACTGCCTTCTGTGAGTCAAATTTCTATTTACCATGAACGGTTTCGGATGCTTGTTTGGAGCATGGTGACATGTTGCTGTGGTACGATGTAAAAACGGAACATGTAAGCACTGAAAGTGGCATTTGTCCAACGAATACTAATAACCGTACGTGATGCCCTTAAGTCGATCTCGTGTTGTACATAATTCTCGACACATGCAGTGCTTACATGATTCGTTTTTATGTCTTGCCACAGCTACACGATTCCAACAACGCTCCAAACATGCTATAAAGTATACCATCAGATGATAACTCATTAGGCGATTCGAAACGCCGCGGCAAATAGAACTTGAAGTATCATAAAAGGCGACTGGTTGCAGTACCATTCCTATTACTACTGTAGTCTGGTTTTTATATTTCACTTATTTTAGTAAAACAAAGACAAATGACAGCAAACACTTGAGCTAGCAAATATCTTTTCTCTATACGGTAAAAGGCTGGTGCCATATGACACTCAGACGCTACAACTTCCATGTGCAGCATCGAAAAATCGTCAATCACAGCCCCTTCAAATACTTTGGTTTAAACGATTTTATTAATGCGCTTTTAACTTACAAAGAAAAAATCTACATTTTATATGGCAAATAGTTCTGTTGCGGAGTGAATATCTGTATGTCAGATTATCAGTACGCCTGCAGCTTTATGTTGATAGGTTACGAAAATAACGAACACGTAACTTCAAATTGAATTGAAACCCTTTCCTGAAATGTCGACCACTGCGACAAACAGTTTGTCCCACGAAATAGTATAGATTGGAGCAGCTTTTTGCAGATCACTTGATTTTACACTACAATATATTCTTTGCCATTCGAGTGAATACGCTCTTTATTTTTCCATGCTGAAGTTTCACCATTTTAAGAGTGCAAACCATCTCCATGAGCATTCACGAATATCTCTTCAAGCTGTTGGACGGAATACTAGGATATGTAAGGTAACATTTTACATTTATTAGAAACGACTGTACCTAAGTTAACAAAGGGACGCATTTCGAGACTGATAGCACTCTAAAAATGCGTTTATCTTAATCGGTGTTCTTTTCTGTTGGTATAGATTGAAACCAAGTTTTCCGGTCACAAATTTGGTTTTTCAGTCACTGTGTGTATGTGATAGGGTTCGCTCTCCTTCCAAAACTACTTCAACATAATTTTATTTCAAAGAATTTCTAAGAAATAAGATTACTTTCGCACCCAATGACACAACACTCACGTGTATCAAAGAAAGATGCCCAGTGGGTGTGAATAAACAAATCATTTCCGATTTAGGGGGCTGAAAATCCAATCAGAGCCAACAATGTTACACGACATTAGCATTTTTTTATCCTTTCCTGTCTGCCCCTTAGGCAGATGGCGTTCAGGGCTGGAAAGACAGCTGTTGTGCACTCGGTAATGTCTACCGGGAGGCCTCATCCGTGATCTGCAGGCGACCTTGCCTGCGGCTATACAGCGTGCAGAGTACAGTCGTCTGCAAATTATGGCTCACGTCGGCACCAACGACGCCTGTCTCATGGGTTCTGAGGCCATCCTCAGTTCATACAGGTGCCTGGCGAAGTGGTGAAGGATGCTGGCCTCACGTGTGGGGTGGAAGCAGCGCTCACAAGCTGATCAGGGTCCTTTGGTTTGAAGCCGAGTGGAGGGTCCAAACCAAGGGATTTGTCGATTCTGTAGCGGTCTTGGCTGCAGATCTCTAGATCTGCGTTATCGGTTGGGGAATTGAAGGGCTATCCTTGATAGGTCTGGGGTGCACTACACAAAGGAAGCAGCTATTTGAGTAGCGGAGTACCTGTGGGGTGCTCGTGAGGGCTTTTAGGCTAGGTGGTAGTTTGAGGTACTCTGATAAACACTCGTCAGTTTGAAACTTTCTGGCAGATTAAAACTGTGTGCCGGACCGAGACTCGAACTCGGGACCTTTGCCTTTCGCGGGCAAGTGCTCTACCAACTGGGCTACCCAAGCACGAATCACGCCCCGTCCTCACAGCTTTACTTCCGCCAGTACCTCGGCTCCTACCTTCCAAACTTTACAGAAGCTTTCCTGCGAACCTTGCAGAACCAGCACTCCTGAAAGAAAGGATACTGCGGAGACATGGCTTAGCCACAGCCTCCCTAGGGGGTAGAGCACTTGCCCGCGAAAGGCAAAGGTCCCGAGTTCGAGTCTCGGTCCGGCACAAGTTTTAATCTGCCAGGAAGTTTCATATCACCGCACACTCCGCTACAGAGTGAAAATCTCATTCCAGACTCGCCAGTTTGTACGCAGCAAGGGAAGTCAGACCACGTTCAGAGTAAAGACATTTCGACTATCAAAATTTATAAGTAAATTATCTAAGTATTCGTAATCGATTTCCCCAATTTATTGCTCTCCAAGAGTGTTCTCGCACTCAAATTATTCTCGGTACCGAGAGCTGGATGAAAACCGAAGTGGCCGCGTGGGGTAGCCGCGCGGTCTAGGGCGATATCACGGTTCGTGCGGCTCCCCCTGTCTGAGGTTCGAGTCCTCCCACGGGCATGGGTGTGTGTGTGTGTTGTCCTTAGTGTAAGTTAGTTTAAGTTAGATTAAGTAGTGTGTAGGTTCAGAGACCGATGACCTCAGCAGTTTGGTCCCATAAGACCTTACCACAAATTTCCAAATTTTCCAAAGCCGAAGTGGTAAGCTCTGGGATATTACCAAGATATGGAATGTCTAACAGACAGACAGATTAGATACCATAAGAGGGGGAGTGTTCATTGCAGTTGACGAAAATATTGTCTCTTCTCAGGTTGAAGTTGAGTGAGAGAGTGGAGTTACCTGGTCGCGTATAATAGGCCTAAGTGAAACCAAGCTAATTGTTGGATGTTTTTACTCGCCACTCGATTCTGCCATTCAAAGTATATCTATAGCTACTAGAACGTATATACGAAGATCATGCATTACTAGTTGGAGGCGACTTTAACCTGCCGAGTACAGACTGGGATATCTCTGGATTCAATACAGGGGGTACACACAGACAGCCCTATGTAGCACTTTTGAAAACATTTTCTGAAAACCACCTTGAGCAGCTAGTTTGCCAGCCCACACGCAGTGGAAATATCTTCGACCTTTTAGCTACAAATAGGCCGGGCCTTATCGACAACGTCAGTACAGAAACGAGAATTAACTATCATGATATCATTATAGCAACTAGCGTTAAGAAGGTTAATATATCACGATATGTGTCAAAGAAAATTTAATTACATCAAGTTGATAAATCAGTTAAGAAGGCTAGGAGAGTGTTTCTATTAGAAAGGGCGGTTAAGCAGTTGTTAGCATTTCATTTAAACAGTGAACTAACATCACTTAGTTCCGTAAGATGGACGTAGAAGAAGGTTTAAGGAGATTGTAAATCGTGGTCTCGAGAATTATGTGCCTAGTAAGTGGATTAAGGACGGAAATGACCCACCATGGTTTAACGAAGAGATTCGAAAAATGCTGAGAAAGTAGAGGCTGTTGCACTCTCGGTTCGAAATAGAACACGCAAATGACGACAAGCAAAGATTAGTAGGGACTTGTGCACCTGTAAAAAGATCTATGTGCGAAGCATACAATTATTACCACCGTCATACCTTGGCAAAAGATCTGGTTGCTAATTCCAGGAAATTCTGGTCCTATGTAAAATCGCTGCGTGGGTCTAAGGCTTCCATCCAGTCACTTGTTTGCCAATCAGGAGTGGCAGTTGAAGATTGCAAAAAGAAATTTCACGTTCAAGTAATCGTTCACGCAGAAGATTCGAACAAATGTACCGACGTTTGACCATCAAAGAGACTTCTGTATAGACGACATAGAAATAAACATCCCTGGCGTAGAGAAACAAATGAAGGAGTTTAAAACAAATAAGTCACCAGGTACGGATGGAATTGCAGATCGGTTTTTCATAAAGTGCTCTATGGCACTGACCCCTCTTTAACAGTGCGAAGTGACTAGAAAAAACTGCAGGTGACGCCTGTGTATAAAAGGGGCAAAAGAACCAATATCCCTAACTTCGGTCTACTGCAGAATCCTTGAACCGATTCTCGGTTCGAATAGAATACATTTTCTTGACACAGAGAAACTTACGTCCACGAATCAGCATAGTTTTAAAAAGCACCTTCGTGCGCAACTTACCTAACCCCTTTATATTTCTAGCCGCGCGGAGTGGCCGCGAGGTTTGAGGCGTTACGTCACGGATTGCACGCCCCCTCCCACCGGAGGTTCGAGTCCTCCCTCGGGCATGGGTGGGTGTGTTGTTCTTAGCATAAGTTAGTTTAAGTAGTGTGTAAGTCTGGGACCGATGACCTACGCAGTTTGGTCCCTTAGGTATTCACACACATTTGAACATTTCTTTTATATTTCTAGATTTCCGTAAAGCGTTTGATACGGTGCCCTACTGCAGGCTATTAAAGAAGGTACCAGCATATGGAAAAGGTTCACAGATATGTGAGTGGCTCGAAGATTTCTTGAGTTACAGAACCCAGTACGTTTCCTCGAGGGCGAGTTTTCATCAGAGACAAGGGTATCATCAAGAGTGCCCCAGGGAAACGTGATAGGACCGCTGTTGTTCTTTATACATATAAATTATTTGGCGCTCAGGGTGGGCAGCAATCTGCGGCTGTTTCCTGATGACGCTGTGGTGTACGGTAAGGTTTCGACGGTGAGTCACTGTAGGAGGATGCAAGATGACAAACAAAACTTCTAGTTGGTGTGATGAATGGCAACTAGCTCTAAATGTAGAAAAATGTAAGTTAATGAGGATCAGTAGAAAAAACAAATCCGTTATGTTCGGATACAACATTAGTAGTGATCTGTTTGACACAGTAACGTCGTTTAAATATGTGGGCGATATAAAATGAAGCGAGCTTGTAAGTACGATGGTAGGAAAGGCGAATGGCTGACTTCGGTTCATTCGGTTTATTCTAGGAAAGTGTGATTCATCTGTAAAAAAAAAACCCATATGTAGAACGCTAGAGCTGGAGCGTTTGGGATCCGTACCCGGTTGGATTAAAGGAAGACATCGAAGTAATTGACAGCTGGGCTGCTAGATTTGTTACTGGTAGGTTCGAGTAACACACAAGTTTACGGAGTTGCTTCGGGGGCTCATATGGAAATCCCTGGAGGGAAGGCGATGCTCTTTTCGAGGAACACTATTGAGGAAATTTAGAGAACCGGCATATGAAGTTGGCTGCGGAATGATTCTGTTGCCTCCAACATACAATGGGCATAAGGACCACGAAATAAGATAAGAGAAATTAGGGCTCATACGGAGGCATATAGACAGTCGCTTTTCTCTCGTCCTATTTGCGAGTGGAACAGGAAAGGAAATGACTAGTAGTGGTACGGGGTACCCTCCGCCACGTGCTGTAAGGTGGATTGCGGAGTATCGATGCAGATGTAGATTTTGCAGCTTCTTCGCCCAAGATTATCGTTCGCATCCCTGCTCGTATAAACGTCAAATACAGGTTAAAATTTACTCCCTACACCACTTTAACCCTAGTACTACCACTGAGGCTTCGGGAGCTTTACGCCAACCATCTGTGAATATTGTAATCTAGTAGTGTACTTTATACTTTAAAATTAAAAAAAAAGCCACTTTCATTGTTTTAATGAATTCTTCTCCCAGATTCTATTTGTTTTTAATTTTTTCAGTTAAACTTAATCCAAAAATTTACTTCTAATTGAGCTGGTCATAAAGTATGTCCCGCCACCCTCCTCCTCCTCCGCCCATTAGAAGCAGATGCAACTTGTTCACAATCGAGTTGCACTCTTCCAAAACTACGGTTCGGTAGGTTTGGTATGCTACATACATGACGTAGTAAATGGTAGGATTACCAGTAATACTGGCAGCATTGGTAAGGAAAGAAACATAAATGAATGCGTGATAAAGAAACTGGAAATCGACGATTTCTCTTTCTTTTTTGTTTGTTTTCCTCATAATTAGAACCGCACATCGTTCAGTGTTAGTCCGCTGTGTATTTTGTATGCTTACAAAGTATAAACTGCATTCTATAAGTAATAAAAATTAGTTGATCGCGTAACGTCTCCTCTTTTATGTAACCAAAGTAGTTACTTTTGATGCAAGTGCAGTTTACATGCACAGACATGGAAAAATCTATGTAATAACTGTTGTTATTTTGTACTGGATAAAACCTTCTTCATCATGGTCAAAGGGTAGAATTTTCTGTTATTACTGATAAGTGCGAAAGTTGTTTATGAATAACAGGAGCATGTTTTATATAAGCTTGACGAAGTATTGAAGTGATTTCCGCTTTGTTTTTATTTAAACACAACCTTATTTTTTTTTTTAGAAAATTACGTTTTCTAGTACTACGCGACAAACCTGTTTTTTTCTCCATCTCTTTACTACATCACGCCTCTGTTTCACGTTTCAAACCAAAAGTTGTCGAATAAAGCCTGAACTAAACACTAAAAATTTCAATTTTGCTATTAATACTGTTTAGTTTTAAGAAACAGGAGGAAAACTATATAGGTTATGCAGCCCTTTACATATTTTCGTTCAGTTTCTAAATGGTTCATTGCTTCTGGTTTCTAGTGGAATCTAGTAAGAAACTAACTGATCGCATACACTAACAAAGGGATCCAAACTGGGTAAAGCCTTAAAGGTATGCACGTAGAGATAATGCGGTTGCGATCTTAACTGACCGAGGCAACGGAAAACTACGGCAATCCACGCATACTGATGACAGTCTATAGTAGCCTACGATAGTTTTGCAACTCTAGTTCACAATGAACATCTTATTCAATAAATAACAGCATAAAATGATAGTTTCTGGTTCGGGGCTTCACTTACAGACCAGTAACTCTTTAAATATACACCGATCAGCCAGAACATTATGAACACCTACATGATAGCCAATATGTGCACCTATGGCACGGAGAACGGCAGCGACGTGTCGTGGCACGGAAACAGCGAGGCCCTGGTAGGTGACTGGAGTGCGCTGAGCTCTGACGCCACGTTCAGTCGCATCCCAGATGTGTTCGATCGGGTTCAGATCTAGCGAGTTGAGGGGCCAGCACATCAATTGTAACTGTGTTCCTCTGTGTTCCTCGAACCACTCCATCACAATCCTGGCCTTCTGACATGGTGCATTATCTTGTTGAAAATGCCACTGGCTGCGGGAAAAACGTTCGTCATGAAGGGGTACACGTGGTCTCCAACCAATTATGATATTCCCTGGCCATCATAGTGCCTTGCTCGAGTTCCACTGGACCCATGGATGCCCACGAGAATGTTCCCCAGAGCATAATGCAGCCGCCGCCGGCTTCTCTCCGTGTCGTAGTACGGGTGTCAAAGAGGTGTTCCCTGGAAGACGACGGATTCGCGCATTCCATCGGCATGATGAAGATGGTAACGGGGTTCATCAGACCGTGCAATGCTCTGTCACTGCGCCAACGTCTAGTCCGGATGGTCACATGCGTATTTCAGTCGTAGTTGCCGATGTCGTGGTGTTAACATTGGCACATGTATGGGTCGTCTACATCTCTACATCTACATCTACATCCATACTCCGCAAGACACCTGACGGTGTGTGGTGGAGGGTACTTTGAGTACATCTATCGGTTCTCCCTTCTATTCCAGTCTCGTATTGTTCGTGGAAAGAAGGATTGTCGGTATGCTTCTGTGTGGGCTCTAATCTCTCTGATTTTATCCTCATGATCTCTTCGCGAGATATGCGTAGGAGGGAGCAATATACTGCTTGACTCTTCGGTGAAGGTATGTTCTCGAAACTTTAACAAAAGCCCGTACCAAGCTACTGAGCGTCTCTCCTGCAGAGTCTTCCACTGGAGTTTATCTATCATCTCCGAAACGCTTTCGCGATTACTAAATTATCCTGTAACGAAGCGCGCTGCTCTCCGTTGTATCTTCTCTATCTCTTCTATCAACCATATCTGGTACGGATCCCACACTGCTGAGCAGTATTCAAGCAGTGGGCGAACAAGCGTACTGTAACCTTCTTCCTTTGTTTTCGGATTGCATTTCCTTAGGTTTCTTCCAATGAATCTCAGTCTGGCATCTGGCGTCGGCTGCGAAAGGACATCGTTAGGAGTGTTCGGTGCACTATGTGTTCAGACACACTTGTTTTTTGTTCAGCATTAAAGTCTGACTTTAGTTCCGCCACAGTTTGTCGCCTGGCCTGTTTTACGAGTCTGCCAAGCCTACGACGTCCGACATCTGTGGTGAGGGGTGGCCGCTCAACCCGACGACGTCTGGACGTGATCTCACTTTGGTTTCGCCACGTGTTGGACACTCACCATAGCACTCCTCGAATACCCGACAAGTCGTGCAGTTTCCGATATGCTCGTGCCGAGCCTCCGGGCCATCACAATCTGCCCTCGGTCAAACTCCGATAGATCGCGCGCCTTCTCCATTCTACGCACGTACAGCACGCTCACTGATACTACAGGCACAGTGCGTGTGTCTGACTAGCAGACATTCCTCACCAGGCGACGCTGCTATCGCCTGGACGGGTTTATATCGATAGTAGGTCGGTGGTCATAATGTTCTCGCTGACCAGTGTATGTTGTTAATAAAAGTAACAACATTTAAATTTTTAACCTTTTTTGTCTCCCCCCCCCCCCCCCCCCCCCCCGCCAATCCCCCGACTGGGATGTGCAATACTGAAAAAACATTGGTCAGAGTTACGCTCTAGAGATCAGGCATACTATCATAAATTTTGAAGAGTTCTTTGCCGTCTAATCGCATTTCTTACTTGCAATAGAATTCAACAGACAGACGTCGGTTAATGTGAATATTATGATCAAATATACATTATCACTAATGGGTTATTTACCGGTGCAGTCCATGCCCGTAGTTCACATCCCAGTTTACTACGGATCGTTTAGTTGTGTTGGAAGACATGTAAACAACCCAACAGCGAGAACGATCAACTAATCTGTTTGTTTGGATGGTGTTCGTTTTCTCTGAGTTTTCACTCCGAAACATCATTCTTAATTGTAAGTCTGATAAATATCTAGCAAGTATTTTTCCTCATCATCTGGGTCCATTTTTGTTTACGAAACCTGCGGTATAAAGTGCGAAAGCTTTGTGTAAATACGCGTGTATTAAGAAAGAAAAGATGTGATGGAAAAAGGCAGTTTCTGAGGCTTGGAAAAACATGATTTTATATATTTGCAGCAAGTTTCAATGCAGTTCCGGCATGCGTCATTTGTGTTAGTTTTGAATAAGCAGTTGTTCTTTACCCTAAACATTGTACTCAAGGTCGTGTGGGATGTGCAGGGATTTGTCGGCAAATCAATAAATAGCTCTCTGAAGAGAAAGTGACGTCGTACTGTTAAAATAAATAGTTATTTCCCAAAACATATTTGTAGCAGAGTATGTAATGCAGTATTTTCCTTTGTTTTACCTCTACTATGCGCACAGCTGAAGTTGTCGCTGTATTTTCTGTTCATTGGCTTCTTTTTGTCACCTGTCGTGAGTAATGCTTCTGTGATTTGCTGAACTGTTCCTCTAATATTTCCATTTCAATCACAAGAGAGAAATTTTCCTCCGCATCTGTTCAAAAACAAAGCAACAAATATATTTTCTGGAGATTTGTATGAACAATAAGACGATTTACATCACTTCTAGTGAAAACCATGAAACGAGCGAGGGCGTGGTGCGGTGTGGATGTGCTGCTTCGTCTGAGTCTTGCGCCCCGACGGCTTCCAGTTCAGCAGGAAGAGGACGATCTGATTGGTTTAAATGGGCTGGGGGGACTCGACCGACTGACTGTGGGTAGGGGCTAGGCAAGTCATCTGCATGGTGCCTTCGCAGTCTTGATTCTATCGGTTCACATGTAACTAAACTGCGGGTAACAAATTACCTGATCACGATGTTATTGCAGTTGGCCTCTCGTGGTGATTATCGGAAACACGTGGTGACGTTACGATAAACAAATACTGTGGTGATTAAGGGAAACGCATCGCTCTGTGAATGATTTCAACGCAATTATGCATACGCTACCAAGTGAAATAACACGATAAAAAAGTCACGACAAGGTGACCGAATGCGCCCTCACTCACAGGTGCGGTAACACTGTGGTCGACTAACAACAGAATCACAGCTCTCTCTCTCTCTCTCTCTCTCTCTCTCTCTCAGACATGTAATCCCAAAGTAATATGTAAATAAATCAGAAACATTTAATTCAAATGCGAAAATTTTGAATTGTAATCGATTTTTTACATAGAACAAAATAATTCTACAAATTACTGTTCATAGTAATATTAAAATAAAAATAAACATTTAAAAGTATAATATAGAAATTTTACATTGTGCTATATCTGTTGCTTCTTCAATCATATGTCAGAGTAAAGTGGCGCACTGGTTAGCACTCAGGACTCCCATTCGGGAGGACGATAGTCCAAATTCAGGTTTTCCGTGGTTTTCCTAAACCGCTCCAGGCAAATACCGGGATTGTTACTTTGAAAATGGCGCGGACGATTTCCTTCCCAGTCCTTACGTAATCCAAGTTTCACCTCCGTCTCTAATGACCTCGCTGTTGACGGTATGTTAAAGTCTAACCCCCCTCCAGCATCATATTAATGAAAGCACGGCACTTTCAAACATTGCCTTTCTTTCTTAACCGGCCATAGTTGGAGCTTTCTATTTTTACTGTACAGCATTCTATTGTTGGTAAACATATTATAAAATACATGATAACAACAATATGAAGCAAAAGGTGTTTATCTCAAGTTATTGGCCTATTTCTCCCGCCCTCTTGTTATGATAGTGTGATCATTATTTTCAGTATGTTCATAAATAATTTTGCGTAGTTCTTGAGAAATCACATTGTTTGATGTTCTAATTCTGTGTATGAGTAATAATCGTTGAAAAGGACTGGTCAATGTAAGTAGCCGCGTGTCCGCTCATCCGAATTGCTGCGTTGTTTTTGAATCGTGGGTATCGCAGCTCATACGACTTTACCATTTCCATTATGCCGAAGCAATTTGGACTTAAGATATCTGTGATCGCAGTTCTTCTTCGAATGTAAGAACAGATCTCGTATGTGGTTCCGCAAGTCAATCTGTGAATTAACGTATCGACGAGACCACGTTTCACCCGTGGAAGTTGTGCTGAGGTGGATGTTGTACAATTTTTCACAAGTTGCTATGTTTTCGTTGACAATCATGTAGCACATGGCCTTAACATTCGACGATAAAACGTCACTGTGTAGATTCCTCCATATAACATTCAACTTTCTCTGAGAGTAGACTTTCTTTAGGTGATTTCGTTTGGTGTTCTTCGCTAAAAAGTCACAGACATGTTTGTTAAGACATGCTATGGATTGTGGTTCTTGCTTATCTAACTGAACTAAAAAAAATATGACATATATTTTAAAGCGCTTGTTATTAATTTTACGTCGACCGGCGCCTTCATGCTTAGTGATTCCCACCAGTCTTAATAATACTATCGTTCCCGTTTCTGTACCTTAGCTCATGTAGTTTATCTGGAGATTTTGCATTTTGCCTTAAGTACGTGACGTCTAGACCGTTCCTCATGACTGGCAGTGTTAAAGTTTCGTAACGCACATTAAAAATATTTTCTCTCATGATAAGCCAACATAGTGACCGTTGGGTGCTACGTGCTACGGAAACAGACGCTGAAAGGATCTGCGCCAAGTAACCTTGTTTACCTATCATCTAGATTTTCAGTGTTTGCAATTTTTGTAATAAGATCGGCGGGCGTCGCAGAACAGTTTGATGTTGGCTCTTATTTTGTTTGGGATGTCTGCCTATTTTCGTGTCGGGTACTGTCTCCCGGAGTATGTCGAGGGGCTTGCGGCAGCTGCTTTGTTGATACTGGCCACAGTGTCTTGTGTTACCGAAGCTTCTATCAATGTGCAACAGGAAGGGATGTTTTTCTATTATTTAGCCGAGCATTCGTTACCACAGTAATTATTCGGGCCCGCAAAACGAGACCTTCCGACAACATGTATGTCATGGGTGCAACATTTCTTGACTTTTCAGACTGACACACCTGTTGCTGCGGTCGTGATGTTTATGAAGAGGAGCCCTACAGCGACGGCGTTCAGAGCAACCGAGAGTGGGCATCCTTGCCGTAGTGAATGCTCAGTTTTAGGCGTCCTGCTTAAATATCCACTAATCGATGCAAATGATGAAGCGTCTGCATTTGCAGTTTGACAGCGGCACTCATGACCGCGTGGTCAGAATTTAAGAGATGAATAGGCCTCATTTTAATATTCTTCTTGTTGCCTTTCTTAGATAGCGGCCGATGATGCCATCTTTGAATGCGAGACGTATATTTTCGGCGATCAATAGCTCGTTTACCATTTCCAGGAGTACAGGTCCGAAAAGGCCCCAGTAATGGTCGTAAAATTCTGCAGAGAGCCCGTCCTATCATGATGATATTCCTTTTGCGGCATTGTTAGCAAATGATTTGGTACTGTCTTCGGTGAACGGTGCCTCAAGGTTCGCTGTTTAATTCTACCTCATTCGGCTGACAATGTTTTCGATCACTCCTGTCACGCTCTTGTTTACAGTAGAGGATGTTATAACACACCTGCACGTGGGTTATGATTTCGCGGTAATTTAGCTGTTTCCAGAAAGAAATTTTCGGTCTGCAGCGGAGTATGCGTGTAGGAGACTAGGTACTGGCGGAAATAAAGGTGTGAGGACGGGTACTGTCGTAGTACTGTACCTTGGTGGTAGCCGACACGGTAGCTCAGCGTGTTCAGTCAGAGGGTTGGTTGGCTGCCCTCCGTAATAAGAAGAAAACCGAGTGAACGGATCGCGTGGGACGCACGCCCCGAAAAAATTCAACGATCAATAAAGAACAAAACGAGATACTTTAAAAAAAAAAAGTGGTAGAGCAGTTGCCCGCGAAAGGCAACGGTCTCGAGTTCGAGACTCGCGCCGGCACACAGTTTTAATCTGCCAGGAAGTTTCAATTTAGCTGTTTGTTTCCAGCTTCGCCGTTGACATGGTCCACAAAATTAGCATTGCAACACCTGATCATTTACAGGTGGTGGTAAAAAGAAGCGATTTCCTCAGAGGCTGTATCTTCGGGCTGAGGTCTTAGTAGTTGGCCCCCATTTGTTGCTGCTGAAGGGCTGTTACTTTCTGATGTCCCTAGCGATGTCGACAATCAGGATCCTACTTCTTGAATATAAGTACTACAAACATAGATAATAAAACTCTGTTGTTTGTTTCTGCCTGGGTGCATTTTGCCTGACCTATTGAATAACTCTATTCGTCATTTTATATTTAGTTATGCATGTCTGCCATTACAGAACAGTATCGTAGCGGTCTTTGCATCGCAAGACCTGATGCCAGACTCGCGTTGTTTCCTCATGTAGGCCCTGCAGGAAACTGACGTTAAGCCTCCATCGCGACAAACGTTTGTATGTACAGTCGTGCTCAAAAGTATCCGAACGACCTGAATTGCATTTCGCCTGATTCGCATGCAACCCACACAATGCAGCTGTCTATCAGTCTTCTAATCGCTCCTTGGTACAGTCGTTTGACTATTGAAAATGGTTCCAACTAGTCAAATGGCTCTGAGCACTATGGGACTCAACTGCTGAGGTCATTAGTCCCCTAGAACTTAGAACTAGTTAAACCTAACTAACCTAAGGACATCACAAACATCCATGCCCGAGGCAGGATTCGAACCTGCGACCGTAGCGGTCTTGCGGTTCCAGACTGCAGCGCCTTTAACCGCACGGCCACTTCGGCCGGCGTTCCAACTAGTCTACAAAGAAGCCATGGATTACTCGAGGAATAGGGATATCTTGTAAAACAAAAAGAAAACTGTATCTGTCAATCCGAAACATTTCCAATGTTGATGCTGTAGCACATTATAAGAAATACTGCAAAATATTAAAGACTGTAATACGGATGTCAAAGCAAATATATAACAAGGAAAAGATAGTCATATCAGATAACAAAATAAAGACAATATGGGATACAGTGAAGGAGGAGACCGGTAGAACCAGACATGAAGAGGAACAAATAGCATTAAGAGTAAATGATACATTGGTGACAGATGGTTATAGTGTTGCAGAACTTTTTAACAAACATTTTATAACTGTTACTGAAAAGATAGGGTTGTCAGGTTCGGTAGATGCTGCTATGGAATACCTCAGACCAGACATTTCAAGTAACTTCCATAATATGAATTTGACCCTCACTATCCCAACAGAAATAATGTCCATCATAAAATCTTTAACATCGAAAACATCTAGTGGTTATGATGAAATATCAACAAAGTTAATTAAAGAATGTGACTCTGAGCTAAGTAACATATTAAGCTATCTGTGTAACCAGTCGTTTATCAGTGGAATATTTCCTGAATGGCTGAAATATGCTGAAGTTAAGCCACTGTTTAAGAAGGGAGATAAACAAATAGCATCAAATTTCCGTCCAATTTCACTGTTGCCAGCATTCTCAAAAATTTTAGAAAAAGTAATGTACAGTTGACTTTATAACCATCTTATCTCAAATAACATACTGTCAAAGTCACAGTTTGGATTTCTAAAAGGTTCTAATATTGAGAAGGCTATCTACACTTACAGTGAAAATGTGCTTAATTCATTAGACAAAAAATTGCAGGCAACTGGTATATTTTGTGATCTGTCAAAGGCATTTGACTGTGTAAATCACAATATCCTTTTAAGTAAATTAGAATATTATAGTGTAACAGGAAATGCTGCAAAATGGTTCAAATCTTATATCTCTGGCAGGAAACAAAGGGTGTTATTAGGAAAGAGACATGTATCAAGCTATCAGGCATCATCCAACAGGGAACTAATTACATGTGGGGTCCCACAGGGTTCCAATTTTTTACTTTTTCTTGTGTATATCAATGACCTTTCATTAGTAACATTACCAGATGCCAAGTTCGTTTTGTTTGCCGATGATACAAACATTGCAATAAATAGCAAATCAAGTGTAGTCTAAGAAAGATCAGCCAATAAAATATTTGTGGACATTAATCACTGGTTCCTAGCCAATTCTTTGTCACTAAACTTTGAAAAAACACACTACATGCAGTTCAGAACTTGTAAGGGGTGTCCCACGAGTATATGTCTAACATACGATGACAAGAAGATAGAATAAGTGGACAGTGTTAAATTCTTGGGATTACAGCTTGATAATAAATTCAACTGGGAGGAGCACACCACAGAACTGCTGAAGCGTCTTAACAAATCTCCGTTTGCAATGCGAATTTTGTCAGACATAGGGGATATAAAAATGAAAAAGCTGGCACACTATGCTTACTTTCATTCCATAATGTCATATGGGATTATTTTTTTGGGGTAATTCATCAAGCCAAGCTAAAGTTTTCCGGGCACAAAAACGTGCAGTAAGAGTTATATGTGGTGTGAAGTCAAGAACATCCTGCAGAAGCCTGTATAGGGAACTAGGGATACTAACTACTGCTTCCCAATATATTTATTCCTTAATGAAATTTATCATTAAAAATATACCACTTTTTCAAACCAACAGCTCAATTAATGGGATCAATACTAGAAAAAAGAATAATCTTCACAAGGATTTAAAGTCACTTAGTCTTGTACAAAAAGGTGTGCATTATTCAGGAACACACATTTTCAATAACTTGCCAGCAGCCATAAGAAGCTTAACAACCAATGAAATTCAGTTTAAGAGAAGCCTAAAGGATTTATTGGTGGCCAACTACTTCTACTCCATTGATGAATTTCTCAGTAAAACCAACTGATTTGTATATAAGTACAATATAACTTCTGCACAATTTCAGTGCAGTAATGTGTTCATTGAAAATTTGTGTGTGTGTGTCTGTGTGTGTGTGTGTGTGTGTGTGTGTGTGTGTAAGTACAATCTAACTTCTGCACCATTATTTCAGTGCAGTAATGTGTTCATTGTAAATAAGTAATATAGTAGTTGTATTACATGTTTATTACCTTATAAATAAAAAAAAATTTTTTTAGTTTAAATTCAGTGCATTAGGATTCGTAAAATGACTCTTTCATATAGTGTTCATTAAAAAATGACGATCATTCCACTTGGGACCTGTGGAATGGTACATTAGCTTATTTGTTTTAGTTGTATATATTTGCCATGTATTGTTGTTTTTCTGACATGTTCCACATCCTGGAGGATCTCCTCACTACGGATCAATTGGAATGAAAGTAAATCTAATCTAGTCACCACTAGAAAACACTGCTCTGTATCGCAATAACTCAAGATGTAAAGTAATACCACGACACTACAAATATCAGGGAACACTTTATCACATATAAAACTGTCCTTAAGGCTTGTAAGCTCACATTTATTGTAATAAATGAAATACCTGAAATGTTACCATTCTCATTATTACGTCAGATATTACGATAGATTATGCACATAATAAGTTCGTCGTATTCAAGATTTCCTCTTCAAAGTAACATACCATACTTGTTATTTAACACAAGATGACATTAAAAATTTAAGTTATTCACGAGCAGCTAGTTGAGAATATGTATGAACCTCAAATGACACGACGAACCGCCTCGTTCTGCATACAGATTCAAACCCAAGTCATGCAGACTAAGATTTCGTGACTGACATGGGGCTAACAGTCATTCCTGACTAAGCATACAGAGAGTGATATACCTCAGTATCAGTTAGCAAATATTAACTTTAAATTACATAAGGTAAACATTGTTAACGGGCGCGAATTCCTACCCAGCATCTGTTGTCCCTGTTAACGAACTACGAGAGATGTTAAATATTGCTTCTTCACAAGTAACTTACTTGAAATGCCGTGAGGTAAAGCTTTGTGTTGGACGGGATTCGAACTCAGAACCTAATCGGATTGTTATCGAAGCACAATCAACTGTGACATATCGGATTTTCTCGGCAGTAGCTAGATGTTTTAACTGAAATGACGAGACGAAATATTACTTTTTTCCTTCCCAGGACTCAAACCCGGCACCTATCGCTGTTATATTCCAGAGAAAACGAACGTTAATGGGTTCGTTACACCTGCAGCGACATGTGAGCTTGTTTGAACTAGAAATAATATGACGAAGAGTTCAGTGCTGATTGGGAATCCAACCCCACACATATCGTTGTTGACTACACACAAAGAGACGTCAGCTACCGAATTTTTCTCCACCAGCAGCTCGGAATAGTATCCTTGAACTTACAGTGATGTCTCAAATAGTGCTGTCTCACTGGGAGTCAAAAACGTCAGATATCGTTAGTGTTGACAATGAATGAAAAAGGATTAAAAATCAAAATTATTAACCACCAGCAGATAGATGTTCTCATGTTGAGCTTGATAATACATAATGAAAACCTTAGTGCCGGGCTAGGATTCAAACCCATTTACGCGCAATATGTGGAGATATTGAGGAATCTGCAGTTTTGAACAAACAACAAATTGTAGTCGAGCTATATTGTCACGAAGGCATTAAATTCCGCGTTAAGGGCGGTGTGAGTTGCATTCCCAGTTCAGAATCAATTTTATCGACGTACAGAAGCTCAAATAAATGATGGAATAAGTGTCCTGTGACCCTACTAGTATAAGAAAGGTTAGAGTTCACACATTTCGCCACTCCTGACTTTATTGTGGTTCAACCTAACGTTTACTTGGTAGAGAAGGAATATCACGTTTAATGTGAATTTCAGACCACAATGCCATTATACCGTCTTCACTTGGCATAGCCAGTCTCTCCCTATTAAAAATCATCGGCAGAAGATGGAATAGAACCCAGTCCATCATCATACGAACCTATCATCAATCCAACAGACCACCAAATCCCCTTCTCTCAGGGGCTCATTTTTCTATCATAACACCGTTGCGGCACACTCGATGAGAATTCTGACACACAGGCCCCCTGTAGTGGTTTGCAGCATGTTCAGTACATTCATTTATTTGGTTGACCGAATCGCCATGAACTAGCTGCCTCGGCTACCCAGTGCATACATTCGACTCTATTTTGTAATCAGCGAAATAAAATCACGTAACTGCCACCTACACAGAACTTCCAACAGTGTAGGATGCAGAAATTTAAATAGCAAGTGTTCCTTTCCATTTGAGCTACTCTATTGCGCTATCTGTTTGTTGAAAACGACGTGCAGTGCAAAAGAAAAGCTGTAACTGTCTGTCTCTCAGAAGTCTAGATCCGGCCATATGCATTATCTCACAGCACTGTGGAATGACGAACTTCTGGAGGAAGTGTTGTTCACTTCCAGAGGTGCTGTAGCTATGTCACAGCTAGTAGTGTAACGGTAACCATCGTGCACTGCAGGTAAGACGTCACGAGTTCTATTACATTCGCTGCTGCATTTTTTAAAACGCAATTCTGCTGTCTGCTGGAGTTATCAATTTAATGGAACTTTGAACATAATTCCCTTCACTTCTCAACCCAAAATAGCCGCATGTGGAAAAAGGGCTAACTTCTGTGACATTTTGTTCTTTTCAGGTTTAATAGACAGCCAGGCAGCAGATGCATCTCGAAGCTTTTGTATTTTGTATGAGGAGAGTGCGTTGTGCCCAAATAGTCGGAAAAGTATTTTCTACATTAGCAGTCGTCTGGTAGTGGCATTATATTCTTCTTCAAACCTTGTTTGACAGCTTTAACTCAGAACAAGTTTTCTACATGCATGTAATCAATAAACTGCATGTGCCTTTTCAGACTGTTTTAGATAACATCAGTGAATTCGCATATATCGTTGACGATTAATTTCTCTCTCATGTTTAGTATTGTTTTAACAACACTGAAAGAAACCTTATGAAAGCTGTGCACTGTATTATAAGAAATGAAATAAAACTACCCACGATAACCTTACGACGAAAGTCTGTTTTAATAAAACTGAGCATCTGTACACAAGCGTGCCTCTATCGGCACGAATTAGTAAAATACTACTCACTTAGATTTCGATTGGGTCTGTGTTTAATTGGTATGCTGTGTCATACTCAACAGGTATGCAAATGTGGCATTTCATAAATAAAGTTAGGTATTCCTAGAAACCCAAAATTTGCTTGTCAGTAGCGGAAAGAGGCGTTACCTGTTGTGCAGCATTGTAAGTTTTTCACCATTGCACTATGAGCTGAAAGTATTTTCTTGCGATTTCCTTATCGATGTATGATCTGAGTGCTTGTAGCTCTTTCACAGAAGGGATATACACGTTAAAGTCCGAGAGACTGGAACCGCGAACCATAACACTCGCATTTTCACAGGTCAGCACAGAGCTGGCGAAGAGGTATGTGTTGTGCCTTCCTCTTACGAGGCCAAGAGTGGCTAGAACTCGTAAATCGCTATTTAAAGGACGAGATTAGTAGCGATTTCCACGTGCAACGACTTTCCTGGGCTGAAAACCGTAAATTTACAATCTTTTGTTACACCTCAAGCGATAATAACTCAGATTATTCAATGGAAATGACAGGAAAAATCAAGTGAACTTTGAGGCTTAATTCCGTGCACACCAGGAAGTAACTCGTCGATCACAGAGTTGCCAAACATACCCTGCCTTGTTGCCAAATCTCAGTTACAGTACCAGCAGGAAGAAGACGAACCAATGTGATCCTACAGTGGGCTGGGAAGTGACCATAGCTGGCGTCTCAAAGACGCAGCTGCTACGGCCTGGAATACGTAATGCGTCTGATTCGTATTTCTGTAACTAGGTTTAGGGACTCGAGCGTAGTTACTAATAATACTCAGAACTGACTGCAAACCAAGCATCATAAGTCAGTAACTCTCATAGTTGTTTTTATATTTCTTTCGTAACTACTCCAAACTAAAAAACCTATTCACGGACGTTTTCGTGCCTCGCCGATACTCGAGCACATCAAACAAATAAAAATAAAAAAGAATGTGTGTGTGTGTGAGTGGGGGGGGGGGGGGCGGGGGAGAGAGGGAGAGAGAGAGAGAGAGAGAGAGAGAGAGAGAGAGAGAAAATAAAACAGAACGAGAGAGAGGGTAAAAAATTGTTGTAAAGAAGTTGAATACCGGTATGTAAAGAAATCTGTCATTAAAATGACACGTTTGACATCATTACGAAATGTCGTATTCATGATCTATGGAACAAATATTAAACTAATCTAATTTCATCATATCATATTGCTGACTAGCCGTGAAGAGTCACGAATTACCGACATTTTCGCCAATATCAGTAACCAAATCTAAACTTGAAAATAAAAGACGACAGTTTTTGTAATAAACCGGGACTCCTATCAAGACACTTTCATCCCTGTTCACTAACCACGAAAGATGTCTGATATACCTATATTCAGAAGTGACAAAGTGTGTATGCGTTTAAAGATAAAGCGCATGGTGTGAACTTCTGTGACGGAGATACGAACCCAACACATAATCGTTCTTGGCCAACTACTTCTGTAATGACCAAAAGGCCTTAAATGATCTTCAGGCACATGTGTTCCAGCAACCGTACGAAGAAAATTATAGTAATAATGATTGTAATAATTGAATTACCTGGTAACTTCACATTTCACATTGGAATTTCTCGAACTAAGAAATTTCCTGAATTAGTGAAAACATCAAAATGGTTTCACATCAAGGCTATGATGTCCAGAAAAGTCTTTACATCCTGCTGATGTGAGAATAGCATATTCTCCATGTCAGAAGCTTGCTTCTACTTAACCATTTAATAGACTCGCATTTTTTCCACCATGACTAATTTTGTAAGCTAAGCACATCATCCATTACAGCACACTCCTGGGGCTGGGAAATGTGGCCACAATGGTCTGGTGGAACGAACTATCACAAGTGCAATGCGTGGGTTCAGGCGTTTACTTTTAAAAGGCACAAACAGATTTACTTTACCACTGGTAACCTCAAAAGAAAGATGTTATAATCCAGAATCCGCATTAAACATCACGTTCCTTCACTCACAACTGGGCAGAGCCGGTTTACGTTGCGAAATGACATAGGTGGAGGTCATGGTAGAGAGAAATACTGTCACCAGTAAACTTACTTACACTAGAACATTTTATTTTATTTGATGAACTGATAGCCGTCTAAAGGAACAGGGCTCTTATTTTACTTGTACTTGATTGAACTAGAGACGTGGCGCAAACACGGTCTTCCTGCATTTCGCTACAGTCTTCTGGCCTTATAGACAGCAGTATCGTCCGCGAATAGTCGCACGGAACGTCCAACGTCATCATGTAGATCGTTGAGACAAAATGTAAATACAAGGACCGATCAAAAGATTTCCGTACGAAGTTCGTGCAGTCCAGAATCGGTATGACAATTAGGCAAAATCGCCGTGAGCGGTGGCGCAAACACATCACCGACGCACCAGGCTGAAGACATGCGTTTGATCAAACACCGTGTCCTGCTGTGTGAAGAAGTCCGTAACTGCCTGCTGCACACCCTCGTCCGACAGGTAACGCCGACCACTCAAGGCCTTTCTTAAGGTAGCGAAAGCGTGATATCCGATGGGGAGAGACCAAAATTATGGGGTGGGTACTCGTGTGCCTCCCACTTGAGTTCACGTAACATCTGCGTCACGATATTTGCGATATGGGGAGGATGTGCGTTTTACTACGAAGCAGCAGCGCCCTTTGGCGCACCATCCACAACGGTATTTTCGACAGATATGCTGCCCTATACACATTCTTCATGCTCCGATGGATGTCTACCGATGTATGTACTTCAGCTGCCAAGAAAGGAATAACAGCAAGTTGGTCCTGCTTGGGACGCATTCTGTAAAAGCGTCGCCATAGTCTACGTTTTCAGATTTACTGCACACACGTCGGAAAGACACGAACGCCAACCTAATTCCTTGCCTACTTGTCATTGCTTATGTAGTCCACTCGGAGTCGCGCTGCGTAGTATACAGGGTGTTACAAAAGGTACGACCAAACTTTCAGGAAACATTCCTCACACACAAATAAAGAAAATATGTTATGTGGACATGTGTCCGTAAACGCTTACTTTCCATGTTAGAGCTCATTTTATTAATTCTCTTCAAATCACATTAATCATGGAATTGAAACACACAGCAACAGAACGTACCAGCGTGACTTCAAACACTTTGTTACAGGAAATGTTCAAAATGTCCTCCTTTAGCGAGGATACATGCATCCACCCTCCGTCGCATGGAATCCCTGATGCGCTGATGCAGCCCTGGAGAATGGCGTATTGTATCACAGCCGTCCACACGAGCACGAAGAGTCTCTACAGTTGGTACCGGGGTTGCGTAGACAAGAGCTTTCAAATGCCCCCATAAATGAAAGTCAAGAGGGTTGAGGTCAGGAGAGCGTGGAGGCCATGGAATTGGTCCGCCTCTACCAATCCATCGGTCACCGAATCTGTTGTTGAGAAGCGAACGAACACTTCGACTGAAATGTGCAGGAGCTCCATCGTGGCTACGGTCGCAGGTTCGAATCCTGCCTCGGGCATGGATGTGTGTGATGTCCTTAGGTTAGTTAGGTTTAAGTAGTTCTAAGTTCTAGGGGACTTATGACCACAGCAGTTGAGTGCCATAGTGCTCAGAGCCATTTGAACCTTGAGCTCCATCGTGCATGAACCACATGTTGTGTCGTACTTGTAAAGGCACATATTCTAGCAGCACAGGTAGAGTATCCCGTATGAAATCCTGATAACGTGCTCCATTGAGCGTAGGTGGAAGAACAAGGTGCCCAGTGAAGACATCACCAACAATGACTGCCCAAACGTTCACAGAAAATCTGTGTTGATGACGTGATTGCACAATTGCGGGCGGATTCTCGTCAGCCCACACATGTTGATTGTGAAAATTTACAATTTGATCACGTTGGAATGAAGCCTCATCCGTAAAGAGAACATTTGCACTGAAATGAGGATTGACACATTGTTGGATGAACCATTCGCAGAAGTGTACCTGTGGAGGCCAATCAGCTGCTGATGGTGCCTGCATACGCTGTACATGGTACGGAAACAACTGGTTCTCCCGTAGCACTCTCCATACAGTGACGTGGTCAACGTTACCTTGTACAGCAGCAACTTCTCTGACGCTGACGTTAGGGTTATCGTCAACTGCACGAAGAATTGCCTCGTCCATTGCAGGTGTCCTCGTCGTTCTAGGTCTTCCCCAGTCGCGAGTCATAGGCTGGAATGTTCCGTGCTCCCTAAGACGCCGATCAATTGCTTCGAACCTCTTCCTGTCGGGACACCTTCGTTCTGGAAATCTGTCTCGATACAAACGTACCGCGCCACGGCTATTGCCCCGTGCTAATCCATACATCAAATGGGCATCTGCCAACTCCGCATTTGTAAACATTGCAATGACTGCAAAACCACGTTCGTGATGAACACTAACCTGTTGATGCTACGTACTGATGTGCTTGATGCTAGTACCGTAGAGCAATGAGTCGCATGTCAACACAAGCACCGAAGTCAACATTACATTCCTTCAATTGGGCCAACTGGTAGTACATACTGACGAAACTACAATGAGCTCTAACATGGAAATTAAGTGTTTCCGGACACATGTCCACATAACATCTTTTCTTTCTTTGTGTGTGAGGAATGTTTCCTGAAAGTTTGGCCGTACCTTTTTGTAACACCCTGTATACGCCGCAGCAATGCTCTCTGACTTTTTGATCGGCCCTTATACGAGGGGTGTTCAATAAGTAATTCTATACATTTTTTCTGAAAGCAGGTTTGTTTTCATTGAGGATTCCAGTACAACATTTTATTCTCCACTGTTTTGGCTACAATCCCTATTTTTCAACATAATCTCCGTTTAATGTGATGGCCTTACGCCACCTTATTGGGAGAGCCTGTATGCCCGCACTGTACCACTCTACTGATCGACATCGCTGCCAACGTCTTGCTGCATCAGTAACCTCCCCATCAACCACGTACTGCTTCCCACGGAGTGCATTCTTCATTGGGCCAAACAGATGGAATGCGGAAGGTAGGAGATCGGGGCTGTAGGGTAGATGCGAAAATGACAGTCCAATGACATTTTGTGAGCTCCCCTCGGAGACGCATACTTGTGTGAGGCTTGCGTTGTCATGGGGGAGGAGAAGTTCGTTTGCAGTTTTGTGGCAACGAACACGTTGAAGTCGTTTCCTCACTTTTCTGAGGGTAGCACAATACACGTAATAGTTGATCGTTGCACCATGATGGAGGATATCAAACAGAGTTCCAGAAGACCGCCGCCAAGACTTTACCGGCTCAAAATGCAGCTTTGAGCCTTTTCTTCAGAGGAGAGGTGCTACGGCGTCACTACATGAATTGCAGTTTTGTTTCTGGTTCGAAGTGATGAACCCATGTTTCATTGCCTATGACGATGTTCGACAAAAGATTGTCACGATCATCCTCGTAACACGCAAGTAATTCCGCGCAGATGGGGCTTCGTTGCTCTTTATGGTATTCTGTTAGGCGCGAGGAACCCAACGGGCACAAACCTTTGAGCGTCCCAACTGGTGGACGATATCTCACCACTACCAAAAGAGACGCCCAATTGAGCAGCGAGGTGTTTCATTGTGATCTGACGATAACCTCGAATGAGAGTGTCCGCACGTTTCCAAGACTGCAGGAGTCACAGCTGTGCGGCCGGCCGGCACGCGGGAGATTGGACATGCTTGCGCGATCTTGTTGCGATGATGACTGGCGTCTCGCCCTACGACTCACTGTGCTTTTGTTCACTGCCAGGTCTCTGTAAACATTATACAAGCGCCTATGAATATCTGCGATGTTCTGGTTTTCCGCCAAAAGAAACTCAATGACAGCTCTCTGCTTGGAAAGTACCTTCGCTACAGACGCCATTTTGAAGGGTACGTATAGCGTCACCACCTATTGGCACTCTATGGGAACTATAGGGGCTGGACGGGAATATTCCACGATATCTCACAACAAATTCCACATTTTTTCAAGCGAAGCTAGCCGCGAAAAAAATGTGTTGCATTAATTATTGAACGCCCCTCGTAGTAGCGACCCCATAACATTCGCCTGGGGTACTCCCTAAATTACCTTTACATGTATCGGTTTTGTTGCGTTAAGAATGACGTGCTGGACTCTTATCTGCAAGGACGTCTTGCATCTAACTACAAATTTGGTCGTGGTCGGTAAGCTCGTACTTTGTCCACTAAACGACATGGCACAACAGTATCGAATGCCTCTCGCATGTTAAGAAACGCTTCATCAACCTCGATGTCCTTGTCAACGGCGCCCTGTATTTCTTATACGAACAAAGTGAACTTTGTTTCGCAAGATCTCTGCTTGCAGAATACATACTGGTCTTTACAGATAAGATTTTCGTTCTCTAAAAACTTCATTAGGCGTAAGCACTAAACAAATCACATAAGAATAGGAGCTATTGGCATCTCTGATACAGGGTCAAAATTAACAGCATCTTTCCGACAATCGCCGCGCGGGATTAGCCGAGCGGTCTAGGGGGCGCTGCAGTCTTGGACTGTGCGGCTGGTCCCGGCGGAGGTTCGTGTCCTCCCTCGGGCATGGGTGTGTGTGTGTTTGTCCTTAGGATAATTTAGGTTAAGTGGTGTGTCAGCTTAGGCACTGATGACCTTAGCAGTTAAGTCCCATAAGATTTCACACACATTTGAACTTTTTTTTCCGACAATCCTTCTTGTAAACAGGAATAACCTACGCTTTTTTCCAGTTGTTACGGCGACCTAGACGATAAGCTGTTGCTAGAAGGGGAGCAAGTTCTTTCGGATAATGTCTGTAGACCCCCACGGGTATCTTATCTGCTCTAGTTGCCTTCTCAATGTTGAGCAGTTTTAGTTGATTTTCTGTTTTGAGATCGCTTACGTCAATAGCCGCCATTTCAGCGATGTCTGAAAGGAGGAATCGTATTATGATTTTCCATAGCGAAAACATTTGGAAGACGGAATTCATTATATCAGACTTGTCTCTGTCATATACTGTTTCGCTGCCAATATAGTCACTGAGCGCTGAAACTTACTTAAATACGGGGCTACTATAAATGGTTGATTTGTCTTCAGAGCTCTGTATTTTCCAAAGTATTGCATGTACAAATATGACTTATGTGTGAATAAACTCACCAAATTTGAATTTTGCACTCTACAAATGTTCTATAAGTGCACTTCTGGTCACGCCGTGTCACATCCAAGCGACAGTCACGTTCGTTCCATACACACTGTCTATCGTCATCATAGTAGCACTGATGCAGTCTCTGAGCTGTTCCAGCGTTTTTGGCAGTCGGGGCACATAAACAAGCTGCTTTATGCGTCCCAAAAGGAAAAAGTCACGGTCGAAGTAAGGGGACAAGGGAACAGAGCCAGATCGTCTTCATCACGACACCCAATCCAAGGATGCGGAAGTTCGTTGTTTAGGTAGCGACGATCATCGATGCCGCAGTGAGGGGATGCACCGTCTTGTTGGAAGATGAAATTTTCGGAATCAGCCGTCAGTTCTGGAACCAACCACAATTGCAACATATTAAGGTAATAGTTACGCGTCACTGTCTTCTTACGGAAGAAAACCGGCCTGTACAGCTTTATCTGGGACACTGCGCAGAAAACATTAACCTTCGGCGAATATAGTTCATGTGCCGTCATTTCATACAGATTTTCAGTACCCCACATCCCACAATGTGGCAATTAACCTTCGCACATAAACGAGAGGCTACTTCGTCGCAATGCAGCTTGGAGGCGAAATGTTCTTCCTCATGTGTTTTCTCCATTGTGGTGCAAAATTGAAGGCGCCAGCCATAATATTCCGGTTTTAATTGTTGCACGAACTGCAGATCGTACGGTTTGAAACGTAACCGCCATCGTAAAATCTTCCACACAGTCTCCTACGGTATTCCACGTTCGTGGCTTGCGCGGACCGTTGACTTTTTTTTGACTGGGCATGAAACTTTCCCTCACCCCCTCTACGGTTGCATCTGGCACACCTGATCGATCACAAATAACATTTCTCTTTACAGGGACAACAAAAATCCCTAAATTGTCGATATAAGCGTAAAATGCTCTGTTTACATGGCGGTTCTTTTCCGTAATTCCTTCTGAATGCACGTGCTATCACGCGTATTCAAAAACACCTAATCTCTTTTTTTTACTGTGTGGCCATTTTGTCAAGGCACTGCACAAGTGCCCGCATCTCGTGGTCGTGCGGTAGCGTTCTCGCTTCCCACGCCCGGGTTCCCGGGTTCGATTCCCGGCGGGGTCAGGGATTTTCTCTGCCTCGTGATGGCTGGGTGTTGTGTGCTGTCCTTAGGTTAGGTAGGTTTAAGTAGTTCTAAGTTCTAGGGGACTGATGACCATAGATGTTAAGTCCCATAGTGCTCAGAGCCATTTGAACCACTGCACAAGTAATACCAAGTGGTGGGTGCAATTCAGAGTGCATCATTCATATTTGTACATGTAATACTTAGGAAAATATAAGAGCTCTGAAAACGAATGAATTAGCCCTGAAAAGCTAAACGCCGTTAAGGTTCCGCTCATGAAGATAAATTACACAAGAGCAGAGGGTTATTCAATCATTAGCCTGTCTTAACATGCGACTCGCGGAAAGAAACTCTCTCATGTAACTCTCTGAATGTCCCTATCTCTCTCTCTCCCTGTCTCTCTCTCTCTCTCTCTCTCTCTCTCTCTCTCTCTCTCTCTCTCACACACACACACACACGCGCACACACTGCTATGATTTGCATGTCTGGATGCACTGTGGAGACGGCGGGCCCGGCTATAGGATGCTATATATATCGCACGGGAGGAGAGCGCAGAGGCTGCGACAAGCTCTGGTGCGGCCGCTGCGACGGGCACGCAGCGGCGGCAGAGGAACGACGCCGTGGCGTCGCGGGCGTCCGCCGTTCGATCTTGGAGCGGCGCCAGGCGCCGGCGGACCGCGTTGCCAGATGCCGGCTGATCTGGCGCCGGCCTGACGACGCCGACGCCGACGGAGCCGTGGGTGTACCGGCGCACCGAGGGGACGCTCAACTCTGCGAGGCCGCTACAGGACGCTGCGTCGAGTTTTACCCACTGGCAAAATGGAAAACTTGCGCTACCTGCTCTCGCTAAACTGTCGATTGTACATAAAACAGTTCAGCGGGATTGCAAGCAGATTCCAGTGACCTCATATTGTTCTAATTTTGTTGTGGAAACAACAGTATCATGGACTGTGTGCCTGGTCCCGGCGGAGGTTCGAGTCCTCCCTCGGGCATGGGTGTGTGTGTGTTTGTCCTTAGGATAATTTAGGTTAAGTAGTGTGTAAGCTTAGGGACTGATGACCTTAGCAGTTAAGTCCCATAAGATTTCACACACACAAACAACAGCGTTACGAGAGGCTATGCAGTTTGTTTCTCATTTGGTCTCCATTTCAAACGTACTTATAAATGGTGTTCAAATCAAATGGCTCTGAGCACTATGGGACTCAACTGCTGAGGTCATTAGTCCCCTAGAACTTAGAACTAGTTAAACCTAACCAACCTAAGGACATCACACACATCCATGCCCGAGGCAGGATTCGAACCTGCGACCGTAGCGGTCTCGCGGTTCCAGACTGCAGCGCCAGAACCGCGCGGCCACTTCGGCCGGCTATAAATGGTGTCCCTTGAGCTTTTGACTATTTATCATTTTATTAGACCTTTCTTGCCAAGCAGGTTTCTCGTTCACGTTGTATGTTACAATTTCTCCTAGGCATTTGTTTCACTATTTTTATTTTTCTGTTGTTTACTATTACCTGGCTTGTTTCTGTTACCATCAACTCAATCTTTTCGAATGATATGCGGTGTCCCATTTTTGGTTTTGTATTTAGTAAGTTTGTTATTTGATTCTTGGCTTCTTGTATGCTGTTAGCTAGAAACCCTAAGTTGTCTGCGAGTCCTAAGGGTTTGCTTGAAATTTCTTGGTTACAATTTGTAATTTCTTTGAATTTTCCTTGCACTCTCTCATCAAGTTTTACAGTGCACAGCTGAAGAGCGGTGGGGATACACCATCACCCTGTCTTACCGCTGTTTCAACCGTAAGTAGCTCAGATAGTTCTGTTTCAACCGTAAACAGCTCAAATAGTTCTCATATGAATTTTACTTTGGATCTGGTGTTTGTGAGGGTTAATTTTATCGTTTATATTAATCTGCGATGAAGTCCAAAATTTCTTAATATATCCAACATTGAGGAAATGTGGATGCATTCATAGGCTTTACTGAAATTTGAAAAGGTTATGATTTGCTTTTTTTTGTCTTCTTTTGTACTACTTTGAGAGTGATAATCTGTTCTGGGCAGCTTTCCAGGATCTAAATCCTCCTCAGTAGTCCCCTAGTTCCTGTTCAGGTTGATCTTTACAGCGATTGTACAGGATTTTTGAAAAGACTTTATACAGGGCGTCCTAGGAGGAATGGTCAAAATTCAGGGAAATGACAGGAATGACAATTCGAAGTGAAAAAGTCTAGTGCTCTAAAATGCATACCTTACGAGTTATGAACACTTCTTCATCTTCGATGCTGTAAAATAAATTTCTTCTACGTCAGGCTCTTCGCTTTCCACATTTTGAGAGGTGACAGTAGGAATCAAAACAAGAAAAACGTCCAGTCAACAAGGGATCTTATGTGCACACTTTAAGAGCTACGAGCAATTATTCAGTAGGAGAGATGTGTTGCACACTATCGAAGATGAAAATGCATTCATAGCTTTTCAGGCATGCATTTTAGCGCCCATGTTTACTACAGTCTTTTGCTTTGAATTATAGTTCCTGTCATATCCATGAACACTGACCATTCTTCCTGGGAGACCCTTTAGTATAATATCTAGTAGATGAAAAGGTTAAAACACACTTTTCTTAAAACAAATTATAGCTAAGAGCAACATATATCAAGTACAAAAAAATGGAAGAAGAATTACAGGCCCTGTTGTATAGAATGAACAGTCTAATCAGTACAGAGCATGGATTGAAAGTAAAAAAAATGGTTCAAATGGCTCTGAGCACTATTGGACTTAACATTTGAGGTCATCAGTCCCCTAGAACTTAGAACTACTTAAACTTAACTAACATAAGGACATCGCACACATCCATGCCCGAGGCAGGATTCGAACCTGCGACCGTAGCGGTCGCGCGGTTCCAGACTGAAGCGCCTAGAACCGCTTGGCCACACCGGCCGGCTATATCAGGTACAGCTGCCCAACTTTTAACACAAACCTTAAGTGTCAACACTCTTAGCCGCATCGTAAGAGTACGCAACATGAGTCAGAGAGTACGCACTAACATAAATCACAAGAAAATATAGCGTGTTCTTCATAACCTGCGCATTCTTCGTGCCACCACTAGGAGCAATTATCACACTTAAATCCGGTTTTCCGCGATAGGCTCCTTGTAGACTTCACCGCACCGTACGTAATTCAAAACATGAGATCCCTCCTTGGATTTGCACCTGGTTGTTCCTGAAGATGCTGGCGCGGTGAGATT
Organism: Schistocerca americana; assembly: GCF_021461395.2. Classification (NCBI taxonomy): domain Eukaryota; kingdom Metazoa; phylum Arthropoda; class Insecta; order Orthoptera; family Acrididae; genus Schistocerca; species Schistocerca americana. Next base: position 469,029,527 of record NC_060122.1, on the reverse strand, counting down.
CTGCGTTGTTGGTACTGTATTTTGCATCTCCTTGGTTTTGTCTGGTTTAAATTTTTTTTCTAACAATGCATTTTTGCACGGAAAACGACAAAAAATTCCGGTTTTTTCTCCACTTTCTTTTTTTTGGGGTCGGCCATATTGGCAGCGGTTAAATATTGGACAGGCCTACACCTGTCCGTACATCAGCTCTGTGAACTTCGTTTGTGTCACATTCTTGTTTTTTCCTGTTGACTGCACAGACAAATCATCTGTCACTGAGGAGCAGCATTTATCCATGAGCATCTGTTAATCTCCTCTGACTTCTTCAGTTGTTGGAAATTCGACTCTCTCAGTGTTTTCTGACGGAGCAAAGTCTTCTGCTGTGAAGACATCCATCCGGACTGAACGGGAATACTCCCGTTGATTCGAAGGGTTTCTCCGCTGTTTGAATTCCTGCTACTCTAGAAAGTGCAGCTCGGGACAAAACGCTCACTTCTGTGTGCCTTATTAATCTTCCTGTAGTAGTAACTGTTAGAAACGCTATCTTACAGCGTACTCTTAACCGATCCGCCACACAGTTAAAAAAATATTACAAATGACAGTCATTGCTTGGTTTCGCTGTTTGTCGTGCAAAACAGTGATTCTTTTGGCAAATAATTTTATTTTCTAGTAGATAATGCTTATTGCATACGATATACTACTTAAATATAGCGTTATTTGACACAAAAACCTATATTTACCGGCTACAACCAATAAATCTGGCGGAGCTCTTCAAGATTACACGGGAAGGCGGCGCTATAGAACCAACAACCAAATGTAGCTTTTCGTTGTCGGTCAGTGTTTTCATTGTAGAGCAAATGCCACTGCGAATTCTTACCAGACGCGTACTCCTATCCGAACTTACCCTATACCAATTCGGTTCCTTTCGGAGAATGCTGATGAAATAGCTCCTTTTTTGACAATCATATACACTGAAGAGCCAAAGATACTGATACACCTTCATAATATCGTGTAGGGCCCCCGCGAGAACACAGAAGTGCCGCAGCACTACGTGACATGAACTCGGTTAATGTCTGAAGTAGTGCTGGAGGGAATTGACACAACGAATCCTGCACAGCTGTCCACAAATCCGCAGGAATACGATGAGGTGGAGATCTTTTCTGAACAGCGCGTTGCAAGGCATCCCAGATATACTCAATAATGTTCATGTCTGGGGAATTTGGTGGCCAGCGGAAGTGTTTAAACCAAGAACAGTGTACCTGGAACCACTCTGTAGCAATTCTGGACGTGTGGGGTGTCACATTGTCCTGCTGAAATTGCCAAAGTCCGTCGGAATGCGCAATGGAATGAGTGGACGCAAGTGATCAGACAGGATGCTTATGTACGTGTCATCTGTCAGAGTCGTATCTAGACGTATCAGGGCCCCATATCACTCCAACTGCACACGCCCCACACCATTACAGATTCTCCACCAGCTTGAACAGTCCCCTGCTGACATGCAGGGTCCAAGGATTCATGAGGTTGTCTCCATATCCGTACACGTCCATCCGCCCGATACAATTTGAAACGAGACTCGTCCGACCAGGCAATATGTTTCCAGTCATCAACAGTCCAATGTCGGTGTTGACGGGCCCAGGCGAGGCGTAAAGCTTTCTGTCGCGCAGTTATCAAGAGTGTACGAGTGGGCCTTCAGCTGCGAAAGCCCGTATCGATGATGTTTCGTTGAACGGTTCGCACGCTGACACTTGTTGATGGCTCATGATTGAAATCTGCAGCACTTTGCGGAATGGTTGTCTTCAGTCACGTTGAACGATTCTCTTCAGTCGCCGTTGGTCCCGTTCTTGCAGGATCTTTTTCCGGGCCGCAGCGATGTCGGAGATTTGATATTTTACCGGATTCACGGTACACTTATGAAATGGTCGTACGGGAAAATCCCCATTTCACCGCTACCTCGGAGATGCTGGGTCCAATCGCTCGCGCGCCTAATATAACACCACGTTCAAACACACTTAAATCTTGATAACCTGCCATTGTAGCAGCGGTAACCGATCTAACAACTGCGCTAGACACCTTTTGTCTTATATAGGCGTTGCCGACCGCATCGCTGTATTCTGCCTGTATTTGAATACGCATGTCTATACCAGTTTCTTTGGCGCTTCAGTGTACAACAGCTCGCTATACAAAAAATTCGTACCTAATGATTGGAAAGTTGCACATTTCACACCAATATACAAGAAAGGAAACAGAACTGATTCACTGAATTATAGATTCATATCACTGATTTTGATTTGTAGAAAGATTATCAAACGCATACTGTGTTCCAACGTCATGACATGCTATCCAGAAACCGATCTATTGACACACATCTATGACGGACTGAGAAAATGTCACTCTTGTTAAACACAAGTGGCCCTTTCTTCACACGAAGTGATGAGTACTATTGACACGGGATCTCAAATTAGTTCCCTGTTTCTAGACTTCCAGAAGGCTTTTGATACCTTCCTGACAAGCAGTTTCTAATCAAATTACATGCCTGTGAGGTCTCATCTCAGTTGTGCGAATGAATCCGTGATATCTGGTCAGAAAGGCCACAGCTCATAGTAATTGACGGGAAGTCATCTTGTGAAACCCAAGTGATATCTGGGCTTCGCCAAGGAAATAATATAGGCCCCCAGCCATTCTTGATCTACATAAATGATATAGGAGATCATTTGAGGTGCCCTCTTAGAGTGTTCGTAGATGATGCTGTCGTTTGCCATTTTGTTGAGTCATCAGAAGATCAAGACGGATTACAAGATGAGATATCTAACGGTGCGAGTGAGAGACAGGGGTATGATAAGCTAGTTGGGATTGTAGCCATTAAAACAAAGGGATTTTCCGGTGCAGCGAGATCTTTCCAGGAAATTTCAATTACGAACTTGCTTCTCCGAATGCGGAAATATTCTGTGGTCCCCCCCCCCCTCCCACCACTTAGGTTGAAATGCCCGAACGGAAGTATTTAGGTGTTCACTTTTCACACGTGCTTCTCGACAGTGGACGGGTCAAAATTGTATGAAGCCTCTGCCAAACACTTAAGTTTGAATTCTAGAGTAATTTTGCACATGTCGTTGTTATCCACCGACATCCAGAACAGAACAGTAAAATCAACTTCCAGACTTCGTAAATCTTACGAGAAACATCATAGAACAAAAGACGAGGTATGGAAATCTCCTACCTTTGGGTGCCAGGTCACGTAGGCCTTGTTTACAATGACAAGGTGGAGCAACTGGTCAAGCGGATCAGCGTCTCTGGCCCTATAATTAACATTAATCTATCTCCCTCTTATTTCAACACATCGTTACGGAATCTGGTTGACCAGGAGTGGGAAGAATTTCTTTGTTTTTAAACCTGCCGTAATTACGTCACGTCATACCGTAGGCTTCTTGGAAACACTCCCTTGTTTCGAAAATTTCAGTGAAGTATTACCCTGCTATGAACGCGTGTCATTCATGGTTCAGTTCTTTCCCAGTTATAACGGACTGGTGTCAATGATCACCGTTCCTGAGAATGTCAGAAGAAATAAGGAGGAGATGTAAGCCACTTTCTGTGTTCCTGCACTATTTCCAAAGTACAAATCTTGTGAAAATGAAGGTGACCTCCCGTCAAAGTGTGCCGATCCTTCTGTTCTCGACGATATCGTAGAATATAACGTCCGTTTTCATACGAGATATTAGCGTGTGCTTATAAAATTTGGTATATTGTCAATGGTTGTATTAAACCTAATCTCCAGGCGTGTGTTCCACAAACTCAGTTGACACCTCTTTTTGTATTCTACTCAGCTGCAGTTGGTGTCATGTCACGATTTTTTAAAACCGTAAGTTACGTTGCTATGTGCACCCTGTAGAAAACTTTAAATTTACATTTATTTATATTTATGGGTTCATTGTATCACTTGAGTCAATCATTTGCTGGTCATCTTCTTATCTTCTGCGATAAGTGTATGCTTCGTCCCTTCCGAATTGCCCATTACCTTTTCATTAATTCTCATCATTTCCGTCTTTCCTTGTCTGCAAATACCCTTTTCACAGTGTGTGTAATTTGTCAATTTTTGGTTTAAATCTTATTTTGTTCTTTCTCATTTTCTTGAGATTTTCTGTTTTGTTTTGCATATCATCCAGGCTTACTCCTACGTCTTCGATATCATTTCTAAATTCATTGGTTCATGCTGTTTGTTGTTTCAGGTTCCATAATTTCTCTACAATTCTTCTTGTTAATCTGGTTTTGGTGTTGTCATGATGTGGCCAAAGAAAGAAATACTCTTCTTCTGTAACAGGCTCCAGTTCCCTGTACACCTCTTCATTTGGCACTACCCTTCATTGCCCATCTTTTTGATATTTTTTATTTATAATGTTCTAAACATTCTTCTCCCTGCTTTTAGGATATAGTCGTTTTTGTTTCTCCGAGAGATTTAAAAAGAGTTTCACTTGTGTATTTACCTCTGGCTGAACCACTGTTTCGTAGTGTTTTAATTTTGTCTGACTGAAAAAAATATTTTACTGTATGTAGGCCACGTTATTTTTTGATCCTTTATCATTTCATTATTTCTTTCTTGCCAAGCAAGTTTTTCGTTCAAGTTGCATTTTATAATTTTTCCTAGGTATCTGTTTCACTATTTTTATTTTTCTGTTGTTTACTGTTTTGTGGTTTATTTCTAGTGCGTCATTATCATCACCTCAGTCTTTTCGAATGATTTCTGGAGTCCTATTTTTTTAGTCTTTTCGAATGATATCTTGAGTCCTATTTTTTTTTTTTTTTTTGTGCTGCGTTCTGAAAGCTTGTTATCCGATTTATGGCTTCTTGTATGTTGTTAGCAAGTAACGCTAAGTCGTCTGCGAGTCCTAACTGTTTATTTGATCGTTCTTGTTTCCAATTTGTATTTTCTTTGAATTTTCCTTGCACCACTCTCTCACCATTACAAAGCACAGTTGAAGAGTAGTGGTGACAGATAATCAGTATGTTTTAATTATAAACTGCTCATATAGTTCTCACATGAATTTTACTTTGGATTAATTTGGGATGAAGTCCAAAATTATATCTGCAGCTTTTACAGTCATTATTGAACGCCTAGGCAATTGCGCTCTGAATCTTACTATTTATATAATCACTATTTTGACAATAAACTGAACATTCATTGATTTCTTAAATATAGCAGTGTTGCCGCTATTGCATGATGCCCTCATATTTCAATAACACTGAATTTATTGTATGTGTTCCTGTTGTATTTTAGACAAAAAAAAACCATTTTAAATATGTCTGAAGCGTGTGTATGTTGACAGGATCAGTTTCATGACTTTAGGTAAAAAGATAAAGGTAGTGATCTGAAACAATGGATAGACATGTTTAGGGTACGTAAGCGGTACCATCCACTGCAGGGTAAAAAGCTCGACAAGACAGGAAAAAATGATTAAAGTTTTACAGAAACTACAGTTCTCCAAGTATTTCTGCAAAGTAGTGAGTATTGATTTCCAACCAGAAGAATACAGATCCCCAAATAAAATATCTTAAGAAGAAGTGGAAGGTATTGTTGAACAAATCATACAAGAAACGAAACTGTACGTCAAGAACTGAAAGTAGAATCAACTGAAAGCAAAATGAATATGTAACACAACACACAGCACGAACACACAAAAATCACGAATAACACACGTTTAGAAATTGATGTTTAATTATAAGTCAAATGAAAAAATGCACGCAAGCAAACCACAAAAGAGAGATGAAAAGATAATTTGTGAAAAAAGAATAGGTTTCTAGCCTAGTCCATGAAGGGCACAAAAAGAAGACGAAAATGAATGAAATTGAACATTCCCAACTACTGCAAAAATTATGAAGGATATTTTACCTCACTGTGGCCCAGTTTCATTATTACAACAACGAATAATTATTTCGACACACATTTCCAATACGTCACATTTTTATAATCGCAATGACTAGTCAGAAACAACTACAACGCTATTAATTCGGTTTTGAAAACCTTACACTGTGTGGGACATCCCGTTCACAGTTCTTCTTTGTCTTTGAAGTAGGCAACAAATAGCATAAATCGTCAGATGGATCTTCCCGTCTTTATTTGCTCGCTGTTCTTATGCGAAACGTTCAGCAGTCTCTGTACCATAACAAACCTGCTAAACTCCTCAGTCCCTTATAGATGCTAAACTCGCTGGATGTGCAAAGGTTCACTTTGACAAGGGCAGATTCGCCTGTATCTACTGCTGCTCTGTCTATAAAAATCACAAAGCAACTATTTTATAAATTAGGTTCTCGAAGAAACGTGAAGGACCGCGTAGAAGTAAACAACAATTCTTTGGAAATCAAAATTACAAAACGCTATTGGTGAATAAAGTAATATAAAATAAAATAAATGGACGCTAAGGCATCTCTCACAGTACACTGTGCCTCAATGGTGAACAAATACGTCAAAGGATGGCAGCATGAGTTAGGGTGTAAGTTCGCGAAAAATGTGCCGGAGTGAACTCAAGAGAAGCTGAGATTGATCACCACTTGAGTTTGTTAAACACTGCCTAACACAAATTTACTGAGTTCCTATAAACTAACATTTCGTTAGTGATTCAAATCTGAGGAACTACGCCGTAATTTAAATTGACTGAAATAAACTTTCGCTATCAAATACACAGTGCACAGACACGTTTTTAGTTGCTTTTCCAGCTGCATGTATGTGAAAGCAATTTAGCTGTCGTGCAATGTAGATTCCAATTTCTCGTCAGGTGAACACAAGCTTTTGTCTCCCAACATAGTTTACCTACCTATCTATGCAACCCACATTACCCTGTCGTCTTGCGGGCAACCTACACGCTAGGCGTCTACCACTGCACGCGTAAATTTTGAGCTATACTTTAGTCAACCGATTACCGTTATGTCGAAGTGTTTTTCATTTTGTATAATGCATAAGACACTACCACATACGTGAATAGTTTACTCTTTGTTTTCCTGAAAAGTGACATACGTCTGAGATCACAGGGTTGTTCTTTTTCACTCATACTCGAGAATAACCCTCCATTTTTCAGAGAATTGACTGGAGCATTCCGCTTGCGTACCACTTTTAATAGATTTCAGTGAATCAGTAATCTGAGAACAATCTGAGGTGACAGAATCGGCACTTTCCGCTGCCCAGTGGTCATATGGGTCGCCTGCTAGGAAGCAATTTTGAATGTTACTTAGTTTTTACAGCTGGGGACAGCTCACCGCTCTAGCTTGTACAGATACATCACGTGATAATGTAAGTGAAGGGATACTTCCTGATCCACGCACTAATCATCATAATGTTAACTCTGAGTTTAAGTTGCTGAATGCGAAAGACGGACAATTTTGTTTTTCTTCTCCTTCTTGTCTACATCTATACATAAAATCTGCAAACCACTGCACAGTGTAATGTAAAGGGTACTTCGTACCAAAGTTAACCATTTATGTTATATTCCATTCGCATATTAAGCAAGGGAAAATGACAGAATATATGCCTCAGTGTGCGGCCTTCCTTTCATATTCCTTACGAAAACTGTACGATGAACGCAGCAGAACTGTGTTCTATGAATACCGGTTCTCTTAATTTATCCAATAGCGTCCACATTCTCGTTTAAGTACTCTGAGCATCTTTGTTACACTTTTCTATTGGCTATATGGAGCTATTACCCCTGCAGTGCGTTTCAGAATTCGTGCGACGTCTGTTGTGGCGCCTATCTGGTAGGGACACCAAACGTTAGACCACTTTTTCGCCTTGGGCGAGTTTTCCTTGATGAATGTACTACACTTATCCACAACCCTCCCAAAAAATTTAAGTTTCCCATTTGTCTTCCCTACTACCGATTATAAACGTTCATTCTATATCATACTGCTTGTTAAAATCGCCCCTAAATATTCAAATAACGTGACGAGATCCAGAAGTTTACCACCAATCTTTCAATCGGATGCTATCTAGAGAGACGCAATCTACCTGTTCGCCTGTATCTATTCTTTATAAGATATTGTGTGTGTATAAATTAAGGTGTGTTAACTGCCTGATCTGTTGGTTCTTGGGAGAATATTTTGTACATTACAAATGAGAAACACACGATATTTGTGTAATAATCTACACATTTATTCTTTAACTATGCGGTTGCAGGTTGTTAGGCCATCATCATCATCATATACAAAGATAAATACGTGTGGTTGTCAAACTTGTGAGAACAATGATTTTAAATTAGTTGCATACAAACCATCTCTCAATTGGCAGTTAGAGATGACAATTATTAATATTTGATACAAGACTAAAGTGAGAATAATTACTTCGGTATAAATGTGAAGTAGAATGATTCAGTTTAGATAAAATACACACTTCTAACCGACTGAAGCAATACTACAGACGATGCAGACTTTGAAAAGAGGACTCTGACTTTGTAGGCCGCCTGCTTAAGGAAGCAAAGGTGCTGCATGATAGTTTGTACAACACCCAGAAATCGCAAAAGATATACCATCTTGAAATACGGTAACTGTAATGATCGGACACAGTTTCCTCACTCACTGTAAATAAATACACCCAGCCTGCTTTGTATAGTAACCCTCTTACTTACATGTTCAAAGTTTACTTTATTTCATTTACCGTTTTCTACTTGAAAGATAATTTTACTTTGCACAATGACAGTTGTTTCACTTACCAGTTTAGTCTCGTCATATGTCTCACTAGTAATATTGTTCTTGATTAAGACAATATTATCTTGTTCAGTCAAGCCTTTGGAACATGTCCCTGAAATTTGCTGCATTTTGATCAATTTGTTTTTCTTTTCTGAATAACTGTTGTAGTATGTCAAGCACTTCATTAACTTAATGTGTAATACATTGATTTATGGGGCCCAGCGAAAATTATCAATTCTTCTGAAATATTCTACTGCTGATCCATAATCGCAATTTGGGAGTTCATTCTAAATTGGATGCAGCTATTGATCTTCAACGCAGCATCGCAGACACTGCGCTGCAGTCAATCTAAATAATTATGCTTCACATTTTTACCGAAATAATTCGTGTCACTATAGCCTTATATCGAACGTTAATAATTCCATCTTCGACACCCAAACGAAACCCTCTAGATGCACCTATTTTAAAATCTTCGTTTTCACAAATTTGACAGCCACATCTGATGATAGCCTAACAACCGAGAACTGATTAGTTAAATAATAAATGTGTAGAATATTACACAAGTGTGTCTTTCATTCGTAAGTGCTTCTCAAGGGAAGTTTTCTCCTGAACCGGTTTCATTTCTTTCCCTCCAGGAACGTCGTAATGCTCGACTTTACAATATCCTCTAGGACTCTGCAACAGAAGAAAGTTAGCGATATTAATCTGTAAATCTGTGCATGTGCTATTTTACCCCATTTGTAGATGGGAGTGATCTTCCTGAACAAGGCGGATGCCGCCCCAGGAAGTACAGATTGGCGTCCACCCATTTTAGCTTGTCCTCAGCGCGGGGACACCTCTTCCAATAGTAGCTTCCTCTTTCCTGACAGCACTGGACATGTCTCTTGCTTCTCTACTAACGACCTTCAGTTTCACATACATACCAACCAGACCTGAAGATATCAGTAATGAAACCGTTCAGATGAATAACGATATGTCTCCAGTATTCAGATGGGTGCAAAAACTAAATGGAAAGATGTCTCAAGTAATTTTAGTGTCCTGTCATAGCTTAATTCCGGGAACGATTGTCTCCTTTTTTCTCAGCGGTAGCCCAATATGATATCGGAAATCGGTGAAGACGGTGTGTGCGTGTAGCTTCGGAGGAAAACCTCTTCTAAGTAGAAAATACAGTCTCCACTTGCAGAAAGACTTGCCTTTTGCCCGTCCATTGCAGATGTTTGGGAACATGGTTCAATAGCAAGTGAAACGTAGACTTGTGTAATCACTCGTTCTGCCAAATCTTTACTGCTGCCACGTAACGCAGCACGCACGAGTAGTGAAAACTGTAGAGGCGATTAGAACTACCGTCAATGATTTCGTGTGCTAAATCTGCGACATTCGTCTGTTAGTGCTTCATACACCCAGTTAGGACGGTGGTGGCCATACGCAACATTTACTTCATCGGCTCCTCAGTTATGTCCATCCACAAAACAAAAATATTCGTAAACGCCTTCTCTGTTGCTGCTGTCCGCCTCTGGAACACGCTACATTACACTTGCGCACACTTCAGTGCCCTGTTGCGTACAATGACTGAAGCGCTTCCTTTTTGTTAACCTCGTAACTTTCCCTAAAAGAAATTAACATATACTGTCATTTCTCTATGCCAAACGGTGGAGTAAATACGCTCTCTCCCAGTTACGCTTCTTTGTCATTTCCTTTCCCAGTCTGTCACGGCAGTTTGTTTCCTATCTCATCATTACTTTTCGTGCTTTCACGTCTCTCCCTCTTCCCTTCTCTCACGTCTAATTCTATTTGTACCCACATTTCAGATGTAGCTACCAGTAACTTTCATTAGTGTTACATTTTTCACATATGAACAGGAAGTATATTTAACGCTGCTGTAGCTGTTACACTTCGCCTGAATAGCTGAGTGGTCAGCTTGTCTGACTGCCAAGCAGAGCACCCGGGTTCGATTCCCGATACTTCTAGGGACATTTCCTGGGTAGGACTGTGACTCATAATGCCACACTCAGCTCCATAATGCCAATTGCGAAGTAGCGGATCCAATGTTTGGAGACTGACCAACCCCCTGCAAACTGCATCCGAATGATTTCACTGGTTGAGGATGATACGGATACAGATCGGCACTGAATGGTTCGTCAGGGTGGCGCCCCAGGACTATCAATGAAAAAGAATATTTGTTACCATTTTCACTATTTGTAGTTACAACTATATATGTAGTTACAACTACAAGGGCTGTTCGGAAAGTAAAGCCCGATCGACCGTGAAATGAAAACCACGGTGAAAATAACTTTTTTTAATCGCAACGATTAGCCACGCCTTCGAGCTACCTCTCTAAATAGTCGCCACTCCGGTTTAGACATTTGTCGTGGCGTTGTACAAACTTTCCAGTACAATCGTCACAGGAAGCAGCCGCTTGTGCTCTCCGCTGATTCTCTACGCTGGTCTACCTTTCGTTGTTTGTGCCAAAATGTTGCCCTCGTAGCCAGTGGTTCATGTGAGCAGAGATGAACGACGGAGGGAGCCAATTAAGGGCTCTATTGGGGGTGATCAAACACTTCCTATCGAAAACCCTGCAGGAGCGTTTTCATTGCCCCTGCAGAATGCGTCTGGAAATTGTCTTCAAGAAAGAAAAGCATGACATTTATGTTATGTGGGCTGCGTAGCTTCAGGCGAAATCTCACACAGGAAGACGCTGCTGTTTTAGGCATTTCTACGTGATCACTTTGCGCTCTGAACTGTGCAAAGTTCCATCGGATTTTCACAGAGATTTTCATTTCGCGCCTAATCTGACCTTACTTTCCGAATACGCCTCGTATTTCCAATTGTTCGACTTTATATCTAACAGCTTCCATCTACATCTACATACATATTCGGTGAACAACCATCGGGTGCACGGCGGAAGGTGCCTGGTACCACAGCTAGTCATTCCCTTTCCCGTTCCAGTCGAAAAACAAGCGAGGAAAAAACCATTATCTATAAAGGTATGCTTCCGGGCGAGACGCGATTTCACATAGTTTGTCCTCGTGGCCTTTACGTGAGTTGCATATTGGTGCACATAAGATCGTTCTGCAATCTGTCACAAACGCCGGTTCTATAAACTTTCTAAATAGTGTTTTGGGAGAAGAAAGTCTTCTTTTCTCGATGAATTCCCGTTTGAATTCACGGAATATTTCCGATTTGTTGTTGTTGATCGAACCAACCTGTGACAAATCTAGGAGCACCTCTGTGATTTGCTTAGGTGTCTCCGACCAGATGTGGGATCCCAAACACTCGAGCAGTACTAACAACGTGTCGCACAAGGGCTCTTGCGCTGTAAGTAGTCCACTTCACAGATGAGCTGCACTTTCATAGAATTCTCCCAGTAAAGCTAAGTCGAGAATTTGCCTTCTGTGCAACTGACCTTGTTAAATGTCGCCGTTTATCTTAACAACTACATATTTAACCGAGGACACTGTGTGAAGTATCAAACAGCTAGTACCACATTCAAACATTACAGAAATGTGTTTCCCACCCATCTGCATTAATTTACATTTTTCCACATTTATAACAAGCTGCTATTCCTCACTCGAAACAGAAATTCTATCCAAGTAATCTTATACCTTCTACACTCAATCAACAACGGCACTTTCCTGTACAGCACGGCTTCATCAACAACCAGAGACTGCTGCTCACCCTGTCCGACAGATCGGATAACCTGTGTTGTAATGAATGTAATGAAATAATATGAAGTCTGGTGAAATGCAATAGATGGCCAAGTGGCCCTAATTCCGCCACGATAATAGAATAAAAAATGTATTTGTATGCTGACTTCCTTCAACATTGTACTTTCTTCAATGTTCCGCCATGTATAGTGAGTTATATTAAGGTTCTGTAGTAGTTCCATTTCTACGGAACGACTGAAGCGCTGACGGTCTTCACTGGAAAAGCAGCAGCTGCTCTTGAGGCCTCCAGAAAGGCTAAAACTGCCTGCCAGACTGAGACCCTGGAGCAACCGAGCTTAACTGAGATCTCCAGTCTTCTTGGTATGAACGTTTCTCACGAAAACTAGAGCTCCTGGTTACGGGCCCACTACTGCATAGATTTATAGCTTTTCCGGAATTTTCTGTGCAGCAGCAGCAGATTCACGGTACCACAGTTCTTCACAGCGTAGAAGTCTTATTACTTAATTAAGCTGACACAACAGCAGACAGGTGAATAGCCCGCAAGGGCATCCCCCCCGCCCCCCCAAGTGGAAAGTTACTGTCGTCGTTAGGGTAAGCTTTTCCCGGTGACAGCTTTGGTGTTTACGTATACACGTATACTTTCGGACTGTGGATGGGCGACGTTCATGTGGAATTACACTGACGGAGAAAATTCGCGACACAAAAAAATAATTAATGTAGAGTAATGAAATTCGGAGAAGACGTCTCGTCTAGGTAACATATTTAAGTGATCAACATTGCAACATCACAGTTTAATGTAAGCGCGAGATAAGCCATTGCGAATGTGAAATGCTGGTGCATTAATAAGCCGTGTAACCTCCAGAATGTTCAATGCAAGCTCGCAAGCGTGCATGAGTAGTGTTGTACAGGGGGGATAGAGTTCCATGCCTGTTGCACTTGGTCGATCAGTTCATCGACGGTTAAAGCTGGAGTTGTCGTCCGATGATGTCCCATATCTGCTTTTCAGAGCATGTTGGGTTAAAACAGTGGTTTGTGGGCGAGAGTTATCCTGTTAGAAAACATCTCCTGGAATTCTGTTGATGAATGGCAGCACAACAGGTTGAAGCCCTATATAGACGTACAATTTTACAGTCAGGTGCGTGGGATAACCGCGCGAGTGCTCTAGGTCCAGTGTGCCTAGCACGCAGACAGACTGATTGCAAGCCGTCAACTGGCCTAACCAACACACAGCCATCACTGGCACTGAGGCAGAACCGGTTGTTATCAGAAAAAACAACAGACCTCCAACCTCGCTCTCCAATGAGCCCTCCATTACAGCACTGAAGTCGCCAATAGTGCTGGTTTGAGGTCAGCGGAATGCGCACTACAGGGTGTCCGTCTCGGAGCTGTACTTGAAGTAACCGATATGTAACAGTTCGTTAGTTGCGTTGGTGGCAACTTCTGATCAGACTGCTGCTGCAGAAGCAGTACGATGCGCCAGAGCCATACACTGAATACGATGGGCTTCCACCTGGCTGTCCGGGCCCTGGTCTTCTTGCGATCGTACATTCTCATCTAGATCTACATCATACTCTGCAAGCCACCTAATAATTTGTGGCGGAGGGTGCTTTCGTAGCACTAACTGAGCCCTCCAACCCTGTTTCACTCGCGATTAGCGCGTGTAAAGAATGACTTTCGGTAGGCCTCTGTATTGGCTCTAGTTTCTCGAATTTTCTCCTCGAGGTCATTACGCGAAACGTATGTGGGGGAAAGTATTATGTGTCCCACTCTTCCCAGAATGTACTCTCCCGAAATTTCAATAGTAAATCCCTCCTTGATGCACAACGCCACCCCCCCCCCCCCCTGTAACGTCTGTCAATGGAGTTTGTTGAGCATCCCCGTAACGCTCTCGCGCCGGCTAAAAAATACAGTGACGAAACGCACCGCTGTTCGTTGGATCTCCTCTATCTCTTCTATCAGTTCTACCTGGTGCAGATAGATGAACAATACTCAAGAATCCGCCGAACAAGTGCGTTACAAGCCACTTTCTTCGTTCATGAGTTACATTTCCTTAAGATTCTCCCCATGAATCTGAGCCTGGAATCTGCTTTTCCCACTATTTGTTTTATGTAGTCATGCCACTTAAGGTCGCTCCGGGTAATTACCCTTAGATATTTTATGGTAGATATTGTTTCCAGCGGTTTGTCGTCAATAGTGTAGTTGTACATAGTGGATTTCATTTCCTATGTATGCGCATTGTTATATTTATTTACGTTCAGGGTAAACTATCGGAGCCTGCACCATTCATCAATTCTCCGGAGGTCATCCTGCAAATCGTTATTATCTTCTGGCGTTGCTACTTTGTAACAGACAACCGTGTCATCAGCGAAGAGCCTTAAACACCATCCGACGCTGCCAGCAACCATGTACAGTGGCTACTACATGCCCGCCATGCCTTTCTGCAGCATCACAGAAGGAACATCCAGCTTCTCGCAGCTCTATTACACGACATCGTTCAAACTCAGTGAGCTGTTAATGATCGCGTCTTTGTCGCCTTAAACGTATTCTTGACTAAGAATGAGATTTTCACTCTACAGCGAAGTGTGCGCTGATAGGAAACTTCCTGGCAGATTAAAACTGTGTGCCGGACCGAGACTCAAACTCGGGACATTTGCCTTTCGTGGGCAAGTGCTCTACCAACTGAGCTACCCAAGCACGACTCACGCCCCGTCCTCACAGCGTTACTTCCGCCAATACCTCGCCTCCTACCTTCCAAACTTAACAGAAGCTCTCCTGCGAACCCTGCAGAACAAGGAGAACTAGGAGACGAGGTACTGGCGGAAGTAAAACTGTGAGGACGGGACGTGAGTCACGCTTGGGTAGCTCAGTTGGTAGAGCACTTGCCCGCGAAAGGCAAAGGTCTCGAGTTCGAGTCTCGGTCCCGCACACAGTTTAAATCTGTCAGGAAGCTTCATATCAGCGCACACTCCGCTGCAGGGTGAAAATCTCACTCTGGAAACATCCCCCAGGTTGTGGCTAAGCCATGTCTCCGCAATATCCTTTCTTTCAGGAGTGCTAGTTCTGCACGGTTCGCAGGAGAGCTTCTGTTAAGTTTGGAAGGTAGGAGACGAGGTACTGGCGGAAGTAAAGCTGTGAGGAAGGGGCGTGAGTCGTGCTTGGGTAGCTCAGTTGGTAGAGCACTTGCCCGCGAAAGGCAAAGGTCCCGAGTTCGAGTCTCGGTCCTGCACACAGTTTTAATCTGCCAGGAAGTTTCATTCTTGACTAACATCAACACACCACCACCAGTCTCAAAGGTAACTACACTCGCGACAGTTAAAGCGTGTATTTGAAGCAAATCTGATTTGCGTTTCATACTGGCGCTACTAGCGCCACTCTTATGCGACTGGCGTGAAATTTGAATAGACATCATCTTCCAGATGTAGAAACACGCCAACCACCATTCGTTTATGTAGCACAACTCCTTCTTGGTGTTGCGATATTTTTCTATTTGCAGGGAGACCATGAGGCTCACCTCATACCTCTCCTCTGCTAGATGGGAGATAACTGCATCAAATGTGCAACACTGGAGGCAAATGACTGTGACGGCTGCATCCGAAATGAAGCGGTGTAATTGCATTATTGTCGGTGGAAGCGGGCGAACGGTGACGGGGAAATGGGCTGCCGGCGCAAAGCCACTTATGCCCGAATGGCATCTCGTGGTCCGTCAGCTTTAACGTCTCTATCCGACAGATCGGTCACCGCCGTGCCGACAGGCGGAAGTTGTTACAGGAGGGCTTTCATTCCGAAAATCATATTCACAGGATATGTCGAGCTAGAAAAAGCATTCGCCTGTGTAAAATGGTGCAAGATGTTCAAAATTCTCTGGAAAACAGGAGTAAGCTACGGAGAAAGAAGGGTAATATACAGAATATACCAGAACCAAGACTGAAAAAGGTGAATGGAAGACTAAGAACGAAGTGCTCGAATTACAAATGGTATAAGACGGGGTTGTAGTCTTTTGCCTCTGTTGTTCAAAACATACACCGAAATAGCAAGGACGTAAATAAATGAAATGTTCAAGACTGGGATAAAAAGTCAGTGTGACAGGATATCAACGATAAGATACGTTGATCATATTGTTATTCTCAGTGAAAGTGAGGAAGAATTGCAGGACTTGTTGAAGGGAATGAGCAATGTAATGTGCACGCACTATGGTTGAGTGTATATCGAAGACAGACGCAAGTAGTAAAGAGTAGCAGAAAAGACTTCAGAGACAAACTTAAAATAAAAATTGAGAACCAAGAAGTAGACGAAATGAAGGCATTCTGTAACCTTGGAAGGAAAATGGAAAACAATAGACGAAGCATGGAGGATATGAAAAGCAGACTAGTACAAGCAAAGAGAGCGTTCCCGGCGAAAAATTCAAGACATGTTCATTGGAGCTGTCGGCCCATAAAAAACTTTCGAAAAATTAGAATGGTACAAGGTGTTCGAAATCCTGAGTAAAATATGAGTAATCTACAGGGGAAAAGGGGTAACATACAATGTGTAGAACCAAGACAATGAAGGACCAAGAACGAAGTGCTCCGATTAAAAAGGATGTAAGACAGCGATGCAGCCTTTCCCCCCTAGCGCTCAATCTGCAAATCGAGAGGAAATGACAGTAATAAAAGAAAGTTTTAAAGGTCGGATTGAAATTCAGGGTTAAAGGATATCAGTGATAAGATTGACTGATGACACTGCTGTTCTCGGTGAAAACGAAGAAGAATTACAGGCCCTGTTGAATAGAATGAACAGTATAATCAGTACAGAGCATGGATTGAAAGTGAAAAAAATGGTTCAAATGGCTCTGAGCACTATGGGACTTAATATCTTAGGTCATAAGTCCCCTAGAACTTAGAACTACTTAAACCTAACTAACCTAAGGACATCACACACATCCATGCCCGAGGCAGGATTCGAACCTGCGACCGTAGCAGTCCCGCGGTTCCGGACTGCAGCGCCTAGAACCGCACGGCCACCCGGCCGGCGATTGAAAGTAAGCCGAAGAAAGACGAAAGTAACGAGAAGTGGCAGAAACTAGATTAGAGGTAAACTAAACATAAAAATTGGGGCCCACGAAGTAGATGAAGGGATTTCTGCTATCTAGGAAATAAAATAACAAATTACGGACAATGCAGGTAGGACATAAAAACAGACTACAAAGGCAAAATATTTCTATTAGTACAAAACTTAATTTGAGGAAGAAATTACTGAGAATGTACGTTTGAAGAACAGCATTGCATGGTAATGAAACATAGGCTGTGGCAAAACCGAAACGGAATAGAATCGAAACATTTGAGATATTGTGCTGTAAAAGGATCCTGAAAATTAGATGGACTTATAAGATAAGAAATGAGGAGGTTCTCCGCAGAACTGGTGAGCAAAACATGTACAAGAAGAAGAAACATGGTGATCGGACAAGTGTTAAGACATCAGGGAATATCTTCCATGGTATTAGAGGGAGCTGTAGAGCGCCAAAACTGCAGAGAAAGACAGAGATTGGAATATTTCCAACAAATAATTGAGGACGTAGGAGGTAAGTGCTACTCTGAGATGAAGAGGTTGCCACACGAGAGCAAGTCGTGGCTGGTCGCGTCAAACCAGTAAGAAGACGGCTTATAAAAAATAAACAAACAAAAACTCACACAACTTTGACTTTTAATTTTCTATTTAACTGAAATCCTCTCATTAGAGACGTATAATAGTTGCTGACTGTTAACCAACTGTCAAATCATCTTCTCACCCTATCCCTTCCACACGATACGGAGCAGCTCCCTCATGGCCGAACACAATTGTAAAATACAAAGAGAAAACGATTCCTCGAAGAACTGCAGAATGAGAAGGCGTGATGATTAAGAGCAGGGTCATTAATTCCCCCCGCCCCGCCCCCCCCCCCCCCACAATTTTTTACGGTGACTTCTGGAGGGTTTCTTTTAAGAGGGTGTACGACCTTCCATTCTTTTTTCTCTGTGTAATTTCACTGCTACTATTTTGCTCCGCATTTCGAATTAGCCCATACTATCGACGGAAATTATAAATATACATATAAGTTCACACGTGCAGCTGGCGAGAAAAACGCGCTTCAGATAATGTGCCCCACTTAATGAGTGGTCTCTGTTTACCTACTGCTTTATTTCTTCCTTCTTATCCCCCACGGCAAGTAATGATCGTATTCGCGAGGCAAGCGTGCTCTCGTAGTTTCAGTAATAGCTGCTGCGCCCGTGAACTAATGATTCTGGCAGCTGCAGCTGGCGCCACGCGGTCTCAGGCACGAAGGCGAGATGGAACGTCTGACCGCCCCCCCCCCCCCCCCACTCGCCACCCCCTCTCCCTCTCCCGCCACTAACCCTCTGACCCTACATCGCCTTTGATCACAGGTCAGTGTCTCATGGTTGCCTTGTCGCTAACGGACGTATCTACGGCTTGGCTGGCTGCTATTTCGGCAGTCCTGTCACTCCAAATACAGACCTTCATCGTCAAAGAGTCTAGACTGCTTTATTCTTCATAGCACACACAGTATCAAAATGAGATTTAGTTGTCTTGGGAACAAGTTCTCGCGTAGTTAGAGTGATAATTAAATTGTCTGAAACTTCTGATTGAAGGAATCCGGCTGTTTTAGCTGTAGTTATTGAATATATAGTGAACCGTTTTTTACTGTCTATTAGATACTGCGAGTCAAGTGTTTAAGAGAATGTACAATCACGTTTATTGATCATGCGAAGCGTAATATGAGTGATAAATGGTAAAATAAGTAGTGAATTCGATGTAATAACGATCACCAGCTCCTGTACACCCTTGTTTCACTATTTTTATTTGAGTTTCCCTAAATCGCGATTATGAGGATACACACAATTATATTCGAAAAGCGCCAGTTTTACACTGTTAAGTTCGTGTATACTATCTAGATAAATATCAGTGGCAGAACGTAAGATTAGCAGGGAGTAGACGTAATAACGCTCACCAGTTCTGTGTGGCCTTCTGTACTTATAACTGAGTTTACCTAAGTTATGGCTACCATCAGGATATACCACGGTTATCTTTATAGTACTCAGCTAATGGTGAGCTTTTCATCCAAGTCAAAATTACTAGAGCTTGTACTGTATACTTCAAGAGAATAACAGCAAGCGAATTGCTAAAGAAACATACATAGCTCTGTTGGGCTGCAGATGTATTCTTAAACAGCGACAATGAATTCAAGCTAGAAGCCAATCCACTGTACTGAGAGACGTGAAAATATGCTGAGACTACGTCGTTGTACTAATGTACTAAAACCCATAAACAGTTCATAAATACCATGTATCCGTGTTGCTGAAAGTCTGGAGATTATCAGTTTAGTCGAAAATGCTTGAAACATCAAAACCACACAATACCCGACTGCACATCTTCAGATATGGGTTGACTACTCCCTGGACGGTTATTACATCAAGTGTCACAACAGTGATCAGCCAGAACACTAAGACCACCATGGCCGCACGGTGATACCTAGGTCTTGTGGAACGTATGCAGTGCACTGGATACGTAAATAATAGGTGGCGTGATTCAGAGATATTACTGACTGAGTCTGTGTGAAAGAACTGGGAAAAACCTTGAGTTATACAAAGGTGAGATAGCAATCGTGGGCCTACATGGAGTCAGGATACGGAAATAGCGAGGTTCGTCAGACGTTCATCTGCACCTACATGCATACTCTGCTAGCCAAAACACGATTCATTGCGGACGGTACCTTGTACCATTGCTACCCACTCTCTTTCTTGTTCCAATCTGCAAAGGAGTGGGGGGAGAAACGACTGTCTATACGCTTTCGTACCGGCCCTGGTTTTCAACGTGCACCACATGTTTTGATTTACAACATTATGAACTGTATATTTGTTTTCGTATGTAGTAAACCAAAACATATGGTGCACATTGATAATTCGTTTTGTGACCGAACGAAAGTGGCAGTGCAACGTTCGTGACTGTAAAAATACAAACATCCTTGAGAATGCATTTCACTGCAAGAAAACTGCAAAAGCAAATGCGCCAGACGGACATTTCACGTAAGTTGCATTCCAACACAAATGTGTAGCGCAGCCATTTTGGTTATACGTTTCTAACAGCGAATTATTGTTTATCCTAGGGCAAGTCACAGGAAATCAATATATAGTTTGTTTCGAAGAAAGCATGAAAAAATCGTCTGATGATGAATTCTCAAAAATTGGACACCGGTAACGGCACGTTCTGAATGAAGTAACCTAAAACCAACTTGTTGCTGGTTGCTGTACAGCATCAACAATTTATTAAAAGGAAATTATGTCAAGCCATCCAGTACTCTACAACAGTTATTCAAAGACGACACTTTCCCGTGCATTACAGTATCAACGAGCAGTCGCAAACCGCTGCCCATCCTGTTTATCAGATCGTTTATGTACGTAGTGAAATAGAAAGGTCCTGTCATACTTATGGGGCACTCTGCGTATCCTACGCAGCGAGTATGGTATGAAGAACAATCCTGTTACGTTCGAATACAGTATTAGTGATGTGCTGCTTGACGCAGTCACGCCGATTAAATATCTAGGTGTTCCACCGCTAGGCAACGTGATGTGGAACGAGCACGTAAGGTCGGTTGTCGAGAAGGCGAATGGACGATTTCAGCTTACTGGAGGAATTTTAGGAAAATCTAGTTCATGTATGAGTAGAATGGAAGACTCGTGCGACTACTTCTTGGTTACTGCTCGAGCGTTTGGTATTAAACGAAGACATGAAAGCAATTCATATGCGTGTTGCTAGATTGGTTACCGATAGGTTCCATAAAGGTACGAGTATTACGGAAATGCTCCGTGAGCAGAAACGGGAATACCTGGAGGGAAGAAAACGTTGTTTTCGAAAAGAAGCAATTCAGAAAATTTAAAGAAGCAGCATTCGTGACAGACTGGAGAACGGTGTTACTTGCACCAATATGCATCTCGCGTAAGGGCCGCGAAGACAAGATAGGAGAAACCAGGGCGCGTAAAACAGACAGTCTCTTTTCCCTCGCTCCATTTGCGAGTGGAACAGGAAACGCAATGACTAGCAGAGCTACAAGGTACCCTCCGCCACGCACCGTATGTAGGTGTAGAGGTAGGATGTCTTAGACAGCATACACTGCCGGAAAAAGTTATTATACCAGGAAAGTCGACGTCGATTTTCACCCCATGAAGGCGTGTGGCACGTGATGGGTAATAGATGTACTAATAATCGTTTCAACGTCGTCCGACAACTGATAGCATTGTGACGTGGCTACCAGAACGCCATTTACGTCTACCCTTTAATAGCAACTGCTCACTGTAAGAAGGCTCAGTGTAATGCAAACGTGTGAATCAAACTGGCAACCATGCCATGAAGACGCACTCGTGCTTCTATTGGCAGCTGAGGGAGTTTGAAAGGGGTCAAATTGTGGCCTTTTGAGTGGCGGGATGGTCCTCTCGGAGAACTGCCACACAAGTTGGACGTGCTGCGTCAGTTGTGCAACGATGCTGCAGTTGTGCAACGATGCTGGTGTCAGTGGTCACGTGAACATGCAGTAGTGGCAGATCGTACAGCTGCCACAGCACAGAAAAAAGGGCGTGTGAGCCCAAATGCGTTAAGACGAACTGTTACAAACCGGTTATTAGCAATGAGACTACGGGTACGCACACCTCAAGTCCATTTTGCAGTCACACCATAGCGACGACGTGCACAACTCAACTGGTGCCGTCAGAGGATCACTTGGAAGATGTAATGCCGCATCGTGATCTTCAGCGATGAAAGAAGAGTCTGCCTGTACGTTTGCGCGTACGATGTGGACATGGTGAGCACTGTCTCTTAGAGTACAATCGTCCAAAGCAAACTGGTTCCACCCCAGGCCTTATGGTTTACGGTGCGGGGATGCTAACCAGCGTTTGGTACGTGCAGAATATTGTTAGACCCGTTCTTTTGCCGTTCTTGCAACAAGAAGGCTATGTGTTGTTCCAGCAGGATAACGCTCACCCACACACTGCCCGTGAAACTCAACGTGCTCTGCAAACGCGCAGCAACTTCCCTGGCCAGCACTACCTCCGGACTTGTTTCCAATCGAGCACGTTTGGAATGTGATGGGACGAGAAGTGACTCGTGAGACTCGTCAACCAAAAACTCTTACAGAACTACGTGAACAGATCGAGCGGGCACGTCGAAGTATCCCAGGCCAGCATTCGCCATCTATAAGATGGACTGAATACCAGAGTCAGCAGTTGCATTGCCGCCCGTTGGGCTTCATCACGTACTGGTATGGGTGTTTCGGTATGGGTCGATACCTGTACCTCGAAACCGCTTGTGCCATTGATCTGTAAATGTAATCATTTCACGTACTCCATATGCCTTGTTGCAACAATGAGTCTTAAGTGAATTGGAAACCTCTACAACGATATACTATTTTTTTTCCAGCAGTGTATTTCCTGGGTATTAATCCAATCTAACAAACATGGAATGTCATCAATAAACAACTCAGAACATTAAGATCACCTTCTATTAATCTGTAGGAATTGTGTTACCTGTCATTGATAATATGTGATCATAAATTATGATTGACGTTCTAGAGAGTCGAGTGGTTAAGGGCCAGCTGCCATCTAAACGTAGCTCTGCTCAAGCGCCACGGTTTCGGGGTGTTGCATCTTTTATAGGAAGCTGCAGAGTCTTGGGCGAGGCAGCCAGCAGCTCGCTGCTTCAAACCGTCACTCGTATAGCTATGTGACGACAACCTGCAGCTGTATTGTGTACGGAAGGTAGAGTTAATGGTATATGATTGGTAAGCTGATATCATGTGACATTATTTCATATCACGTAGAAATCTAACACTTTGTGTGAAAAGATTTGAGAGTTGTTTCGTGTGCCCCGTGCGTCAATGTTGTGATTGTTAGAGACGATTTATCTGCAGCGAACATATGTTATATTCTCACCATTGCCGACATATTCGTCGAGAGAGAGACTTTGTGACGATGTTTATATTTAAAATGTATTCTTCATTTTGCCGCCTCAGCTGGACATACATATATCTGAAATCACTAGTTTTCATCTGAAGATCACAAACTTCGATCGAAACTAATCGTATCAGAAAAATTATTGTGCAACTCAGGCGGCAACATAAATGATCAATTTTAAATATACTGCATTACTTGAGTGTTTCGTACAACTTTTTTAAGAATGAATACAAATAGTGTGACGTGAACTAGTGCGTTTTTATTCCGTGAGTAGAGCAGCTAAGGTGTAACATGGAGATCGGCTCAGAATGATGCAGTTAACTACCTAAAAACCGCACCACAGCACTTCTATATATTAGACATTTATCTCAATTCTATTTTTGGGTTCTTCTTTCCCACTTCATATCTTTTCCTGCTCTGGCGCCTACATTCGTTTATTCGATTGCTTAATTCATTCTTTCACCTGTGCTCATATGAAGTTATGAGTTCATGTATCAGTATGTATAACCATTCGTGTTCTTATTTTACAAGCTGTCTGAAATTTTCATTTATATTTTGAAAGTAGCCTCTTAATTGTTTTTTCAGTTTCACTGCGGAACTGCAGTCCTGTCGGTTTTGTTTTGTTTTTGTAATTATGACTATAATTCACTACTTATACGAAGGCGTCCTGGAAACTAATGCCTCTGATTTTTTATGTGAAAAATCATGATGCTTTTTAAATAAAACAAACGTTATCAACATTCTATATATTTACTCTTCATGCCTACACAGTCGCAGGTCTCTGCCGCTAGAGAGCACCGAATTGTAGCATGCAACATGGCGGTGTGTAACGTACTGTGTTGGTGCATGAGAAAAATCGCACTCTAATCGAGTTTCGAATTCGAAGAGTTCTTTCACACATGAAGCACTCTCCTCGACTGTAGCATGGCAATGTCAAATCGCACACGACGCTGCGACATCTGCAACAATCGCTGCTGTCATCGATATTTCTCTATATAGTCCCGACTTCGCACCATCCAATTTTCATCTGTTTCCAAAACTTAACGAGCACCTTCGATGACTTCACTTTGATGGTGATGGAGTGGTGAAAGCAGAGCCGAGGTCGTGGCACCGTCAATAAAATCAAACAATCTACAGTGACGGTATCAACAAACTGCCCTCTTCGTCGCCAGCCAGGGAGACTATGTTGAGAAATAAATGTGTAGCCATGAAGAATAATGATGTAGGATGTTAATAACATTTCTATTGTTTAAAAAGCTTTAACAGTTTTCAAATAAAAATTCGGAGGCATTGTTTTTCAGCATGTCCTCGTACTATGTTAAACTACTATATGAGCAGCTTTATAAGTCGTAGTAAAAAACAAAAAAAAAGAAAGAAAAAAAGAACCACAGTACAGAAACGACAAATTTAATACCACGGCGATAAGAAGAGAGATTTTCGTTCAAAATAAGACGTAGAAACTGGCAGATATTTTTGCTTTTAATTCGTCGTTTGAAACTTCGATCATTTGTACAGTGTCCATCGGGTGCTTGCCCACTCCAATACGGGTCAGATCTCTGTGTCCTCTTATACATCCGCTGTAAGTAGGCTATACACACGCCTCCCTGTTGTGTCTTGAACGACTGTCACTGTTGATCTTTCGTTATCTCTAAAAAGAGTCCAGCACATCGTACCGCCTAGTCCTTGGTGATTACTTTACCGGCAGACCGATACAAACCGTCTGTAAACAAGCTCCCTGTACACCAGGTTATCTCCTGTCTTCCTTATCCAGTTGGGTGTCCCCAATCGCCCTTCCAATTAAGGTTTATACACTCCCCACGACTTTTTCGACCTTCTGTCTCGTTCCTTTGCATCATTCCTACTTTGACGACGTACGTCACGCGCACTAGTACATTGTAGATTTCCCATTAATATATTTCTACGGCCAGTTACATTTCTGTCACCACACACCATTTGCTGTAAGATGGAGAGGGATATTCGTGCATTCCACTTGTCTGAATATAGTGTAATTTTGTCTGGTATATTTCCTCGTTTCAGTGCGTTGTGTTTCAACGGTAGTCAACAGGAATCAGCCTCGCAACTGTGTAAAGTATGTGGGAAGCCCTTAAAAACACACTACGCTGGCAGAGTATATGAACTACTGTTGTGTATCTGGCGCTTGTGTTCAATCAGGGTTCGAGTGATCTATATGCCTCACAGACCAGGAATCTATGCTTTATGCTGCAGGTGCAGGCTCAGATTTTTAGCGAGTAGGCTCTTATAATAATTTGTCTGATCTAGTAGTTCTCTACTCCGCTAGACGATCCTCGGATTTTATTTTACTAGGACCTTCATAGGATTATTTTCTGACCTTTCAACTACTAAACATTTTCCGAAGGCGATTGCCAACAGCTTTTAAGTATTTTATGGATTATTTACATGCAGCCTTCTACGTGTCTTTACTATCACTACCGCTTTCAGTTAATAATCATCGTCAGTCACCATACAGAAGTTCATATATTATTTACGTATCAAATCATGTCATATCAATATGACAATGTTATTAATACCGCCCCGTCAGAACCACTGCAGGTATCCTTACTCAAGAGAGAGTGTATCAGATGTGAGAATTTAGTTATAACTGCTCAGCACCACGACCGGGCTGTATTTGAACTTTGAAAGAACACAGCTCATTCAGTTATGGACTGTCAAAAATATCACACGTATTATGCAGTATACCAACAACACATAAAAAACCAGGGGTCAAACTTCTCAGCTTTTGGGTGTGCATATAGATGAAATTTTAAAGTGACATGTTAAAACGTTTAGGTTCGGCTATTTTTGCTGTAAGCGTAATTGACAACTCTGACGTTATAGATGTGAGTGACATAACATGTCTTCTATATTTTCGTTCACTGACATCTAATGGGATATAATTCTGGCGTTTCTACTTAAGGGGCTCCGGAAAGGCTCAAAATCATGAAAAGTTCAATTTTTACTTTTTTGCGTCTTCTGAATCTGCAGACTATTACCTTTTAATAGATATATAATTTATTCAATTCCGAAGACTACAACTATTTTTAAATTTTTTTTGAAATGTGTTCTACATGGGCGTGACTCACTGTGGCGCTGTTAAACTGCTGTCAAATGGTGTTATTATAACGTCCGTGTTCATCAGGTACATTTTAGTGATGTGAGATAAAGTATGTGTTGTGGCTAACCTGTGATGGTTCAATATATATCGCTGGTGTGATTGTCGATTGTTTCATGTTTATTTACTTTGTCGTTATCTCGAAAATATTCGTAATTAATTCTGTTTTTTGAGTCTCTGTTTTGTTGAAGTATAATAATCAGTAAAAGTAAAGTTATTAGAAATCCTCTGAAGGCTTTTAAGAAAAGGAGAAATGTTGGAAAGCCAAAGGTATGTGTTATTACTGTAAACAATAAAGACGATAACCAAGTGAGTGAACCTAACCTCTCAAGTACACCTGCCCATAGCAGTCAAAGTGGGAAAGAAAATACTTCACAGAAGAAGCTTGGTTCAATGAGTGAAAACTATGAATGTTTTATGGGCGAATCGGATGTGAATGAAATATTTGATATGTCGGTTCTCAAAGGAATTTTTTCAAACTGTGTAAGATGTATTCATTGTAGTGAAGTTGGTCTGGAACTCTCCATAATAAAGCACGTAGGACTTGCTAGTGAAATAAACTGAAATGTGATAAGTGTTCATACATGACCACCTTTTGGAACAGTGTTGCAGTAACTGCAACTGAAGAAAATGGTAACAAAATCTACGAACACAACAACAAGCGATGCTTGCTTTAGACAAGGAACGACTTCGGGCTGCAGACAGGGCTGTAAAGAGTCTAGAAATACAAGCAAGATTAAACAGGAGGAGGAACAAGAGGAAGCTGGAGGAGGAGTTTGCAGAGGATGAAGATAATCCATCCTATGGACCTGGAATGCACTAAAAAGTTAATCCAATCTTTGTCGCTCGATTCCCAAAACTTTTATTTTCTCATACTAATTACATGTTTTCTAAGGATCTTCCAATCATTTTTGTTTCAAACTTTCAGTAAATGTTACACAGTACCTTCTACATAATTTAACACAGCCTTTTTCCAAAAAACTGTATATTTTTGAATATATAAATAAAAAATTGCAAAAAAATGTTGCGAATTTTCATTACAATTGAAAAAAAATCATCTTTAATAACTGAACTAAAATTTTGTAAAATCCCTGTGTTAAGTTGTAGCCCATATTCCAATAAATAATCTGTAAAAAGTTCAACTTCCTACCTCAAATACTTTGTGAGGAAAGATGTAATTTATAAGCGTTATTTTAACATTGCAAGTATAGGGCGTTCCGGAGCCCCTTAAACAAAAATCATTCACTGAACACACGAAAGTAAATAAATGATGATGATGTTTGGTTTGTGGGGCACTCAACTGCGCGGTCAACAGCGCCCGTTCAAGTCCCAATTTTTAAGCAGTCCAAACCAGCCACTGTCACCAATGATAATGATATCATGAGAACAACACAAACACCCAGTCTCCAGGCAGAGAATATCCCTAACCCGGCCTTCCCATGACACCTGTTTAAGTTCATTGTTGATCCGTTCACTCAGTTTTTCTTTTTACAGAGGGCAGCTAACCTTCTGACCGAACACGCTGAGCTACCGTTCCGGCATAAGGATGAAAGGATGATGAGGAAACACAGCACCCAGTCCACGAGTGGAGAAAATCTCCGACCGGGCCGGGAATCGAACCCGGGCCCAGTGCATGGGAGGCAAGCACGTAACCACCCAGGTAAGCAGGCGGACTGCCACTAGACCACGAGCTGCGGATTAAAGAAAGTAATTAGAGTTATGTGTGGGGTTTACACACATACATTTTGCAGGGATATTTTTAAGGCGCTGGGAAAATTAGCAACAACCTGACAGTACATTTATTCACCTATGAAATTTGTTATCAAACATCAGTCTGAGTTTGAGAATAACAGAGATATTCAGGCGTACAACACTAAAAGGAAAGATACAGGTTATCCTTTAATGAATGTAACTTTGACTCAGAAAACAGTGAAATATGCGACTTTGACAATCTATCCACGAAAATAAAATGTTTGACAGATAGGGGAAGTGTTTTTCAATGTACATTGAAGATATTTCTCCTTAACAACTTATTCTATACCACGTAGAAATAATTAAATCATTTAAACAGAACAGCACATATATATATATATATATATATATATATATATATATATATATATATATATATATATGTTGTATGTTTGTTCTGTTGACAGTTCCCACATCATAACGTTTATCACGATCTATAGAACAACGAGCTAACTAACCAACCTTCTCAGTGCGGGTACCTTTTGTTCCTTTTATGTTCGGCAATTCCGATGGGGCTGTATTCAAAACATAGTCATATTGATACGGCATGACTTCATAAGTATATTATGTGTGAACTTTTATACTGTGATGATGGTTATTAACCGAAACCAGTAGTGATAGTAAAGGACACAGTCAGCTGCGTGTGATATATCTCATAAAATACTTTAAAATATTCACTAAAGTTTTGTAAATTTGTTCACCTACACAAGCCATTTAAACAAGCACACAAACCATACACCAAGTTTGTGAAACAGCTGAGGCGGGGTTCAAACTTAATGGGCAGAAAATAGGCATGCTGCGTCATGTAGATGATATTGGAAGATCTCTAGAGTCGGTCCTCAGCACAGCGGAAAGGGTTGTCTGTAACCAGTGTGGTATGAGAATAAACACGCGGAAGACTAAAGTAGTAGTATGCAGTGCTGAAGAAAAATACGCACCTTCAAGAATAAAAATTGGAAGAGAAGAACTGGAAATGATAGAGCAATTTACCTATTTGGGATATAGGGTTACAAGGGATGGTAGAAGCCGGAAAGAAATTGTAAGCAGAATATAATAATCCAAAATAGCATTTTATTTAAGAAAGAACTTACTTACCAGCAAGAACGTCAATCAGGAAATAAGGAAACGGATTATGAAAGCATTTGTTTGGAGTCTGACCCTATTCGGGTGTGAAACTTGGACAACAGGACAAGCAGAGAGAGATGGCTAGAACCTCTGCTACAGAAGGATGATGATGATCATCTGTAGAGGCACACCCAAAGAAGGAGAAACAAACTCGCAGGACACGTTTTAAGGCACAGTAACACCAGTAGAACAACAACAGAAGGAACTATTGAGGCAAGGAACCGCCGGGGACGATCTAGGATGTCATACATAGAGCATACTATGAATGATGTAGAAAAAACTACAGACGCGGAAATGAAGAGGAAGGCAAGCAGAAGAGGGAAATGTCGTATGCTGCAAACCAACCTAAGGACTGAACACGGGAGAGGGAGGGAGAGAGAGAGAACGAATACAATTATTACGTACTTTGTATTGCACTAAAATCTGTCTCTGTTTACCAGTGATGGCGAATCTTCCGCACCTCAGTAAGTACATGAAAATATAATAACATGAAAGGTACGTTTTCTGCCTTGTCTTTCCTGGTCAGCAACAACACAAGTGCACGCACTCTAAGTCACCCACTCTGAGCAGATACTCTTAAGACGCAACAATCACTAAGAGAGCTGCCATCGTGGCTCAAGGGTGTATGCCTTTCTAATTAGTAGGCTGGTGGATTTAGAAACAATCGCTCGTGCAAAACTCAACTTGTCCTTTTTCTGCATAGTATCCTGCGAACCATTGACGAGGGGCAGGCAGCAGATTCCATATTCCTAGGTATCCAGAAATAGTTTGACACAACATCACAATGAAGACTATTAAGATATGTCAGAGCATACGGATAGGTTCTCAGATATGTGAATGATTCGAAGACTAAACTAGGTTGTCCTGGACGGCTAATGACATCGGAGACAAAGCTCTCAGGAGTGCCCCAGGGAAGTGTGACAGGACCGCTCTCGTCTTCTATATACCTAAACGATCTGAGGGATAGGATGAGCATCAAAAGTGGCTTAACCAACCTCTCGGTGTCTCTAAGCCAACAATGCCGCAAGACTTCACCTTTAACTGATTATTTTGGTTCTGACATGGAGCAAGATGTAGAATTTGGATCACTCTGCAACTGATAACTATCAGCTCAGATGCCTGGAAAAATATTAATCACATGCCAACCCAGCCCTAAGTAGTTAGATTGTTGATGTGAAAGTTAACCAGTTCAACTCTCACGTCAAACCTGTCGGCAATACTATTCCTCAAATTTCTAACAGTACATAGTAGATGACTGTAATGAATGAATATTAGTTGTAGTGTTACGAGCGCGTGGTCAATGATGTGAACGAAACTCCAAAGCAGAGTGATAATTTACGAAGGACGGATAACATTCAACCGTGTGATAGTCTCAATCACCTTGCCAGCCGCATCACGTCATTTCTAACTCACTGTCGAGTGCCGTCGAGTTGCCTGTACAACCAATGACCATTTCCCAAGTAACATTCATACTACTCTTTCATCACACTGCGAGTTAGTAGTCTCCACCACAGACGCGAATATAGATCACGGCATGCAAATCAAAGCTAAATATTCTGTTCTCATTTCCTTGTCGATACCACGTTGCACCCATCACTGTGCTTTCAGCAGTACCATGAGGAGTTGTACATCGTTACCATAAGGCCTTTGCATCGCAGGTCTTACGTCTCAACCAGAATAAACCAACAGAAATCCCTTGCCGAGACACTATACGAAGACAAAGTAAATGGCCTGGCCCAATGCAGGAAAATGCCACAGACGGCGTTACTGCGGCAGGGAGTTTCGAGGCATCCACTGCTGCGAGGAGCACCATCAGTGATAACCTCGCCACGCACAAACTTCCACTAGCTGCAAGCGGAAAGTTATTCCTCAAGTGTGACAGAGCAGTCGCGTCATCGCGCCAGCGAACCCGCTTTCTGTATCACTAGGTCACAGCTGACTTAAGCATTCCTACAGCCTATTTTCGCAGCGTTTAGAGTAATAACTTTCAGAGCGTTGCCATCGTTTACGACATCGTGTTTTAGTCATACGGCTGCTATTAGAGATAGTGAAGCTGCAGAACACCATGTCGAAAGACAGTCGAACGTCTACAGAATGGGGAAGCACAAAATTTGTAATCGTGAAATGAGAGAGCGCTATTTTTCCTCTTACGTTGGGCAACGACAATCGGAATATCTCTTCGTTAACGAACAATACAGAAACACTCAGAACGTAAAAGAAAACTCTGACAACATGTATCCCAAAGCTATATAAAATCAGCCGACAGCGACGAATACCACTGGAGCACACAAAACAATTCCTGAACATTCAATTCTGCAGCGATCGCAGGCAGAGGTGTTAGTCACAAGATACACCAGTCATTAAATTAGAGTTATGCCCACCCCCGGTAGCTGAGTGGTCAGCGTGACAGAATGGCAATCCTAAGTGCCCGGGTTCGATTCCCGGCTGGGTCGGAGATTTTCACCGCTCAGGAATTGGGTGTTGTGTTGTTCTAATCATCATCATTTCATCCCCATCGACGCGCAAGTCGTCGAAATGGCGTCAAATCGAAAGACTTGCACCAGGCGAACGGTCTACCCGGCGGGAGGCCCTGGTCACACGACATTTACATTTACTTCGAGTTATTACACACACACGTAGGTGATAGTGTTACAACAATCGAGAAAAAAAGTTTGCGAGGAAGGTTTATATATTTTATCTTTCTTACGTTCCTGAACTTCATTTTACTGATGGTTATGAAATAATAAAATTAATGACACTGAGATATTCCACAGATTGTGAGGTTATCGTTGCTACACCTCGATCAATACGAGAACAAATATTTCGTCTCTGAAGTAAGACAACGCAAGGTTAAGCATCTCTTCATGGACCGTGCGGCTGGTCCCGGCGGAGGTTCGAGTCCTCACTCGGGTATGGGTGTGTGTGTTTGTCCTTAGGATAATTTAGGTTAAGTAGTGTGTAAGCTTAGGGACTGATGACCTTAGCAGTTAAGTCCCATAAGATTTCACACAAATTTGAACATTTTTAAGCATCTCTGGGCTCAACAATGGGTTTTACGGCTGCTTATTTTTGACCATGCGCCAGTCGTTGAAGTGGAATATACAAATAAGTGAACAGTCGATCGGAAGAAGTATTTGAATAGTAACCAAGTAGTGTACTGAATGTTACGGTCGCGAGAGAATATTGAACAGTAATTCACACGTAGGGAATGTCGAAAGTTGAAGACTTTGACGAATCTCTTGGCATGATTTTAATGTTATAATTCGATAATACCCTTTGGCAAATGATATAATAAACTAATAGTGACATTTAAATTTTCCCCCAAGTGATCATCAAATGATAAATCAACCAATAATTATCAACGAAGTAAGCAAGCGATGAAGCTCACGACATCCTGTTTTAAATCTTAACATCCATTGAAAATTCTGTATCAGACAGTGAATCCAGCCATTTGTTGCTTGTAAATATTACGATCATGGAGGTAAATAAGCCACTTCAGTGTTCTTTGAACTATTTGTTGAATTCCTGCAAGCAGCAACAATAAGATGAGAGCGTACAAGCATGTTGGCACTTCAGTAAGGTAATGAAAACAAAAGAACAATAGGCCTCAACGTCCCATCGATGACGAAATCATATGAGACGCACCACAAGCAAGAACTAAGGAAGGATAGGAAAGGAAATAGGACGTATCCTTTCTCAAGGGAGCCATACCGGTATTTGCCTCAACCACTAAAGTGAAAACACGGAAACACGTAACATGTTTTAATTTAATAACAATAGTTGGTTTAGTTTAGCATAACATGTAAGAAACCACAGTTCGCAAAACTACAGTATTCTGAAACCACTGTCCGAAAATGTGAGGTTTAAGAACTATAATAGGAATAAAATCTAAAAAAAATCATCATTAACATGATATAATATCGAAGTGTGAACTCAACTACACTATAAGAAAAAAAAACTCACCACTAAGGAATTATCCAAATGAGACGGAAACCGATAAATTTGATGTACATGTACAAACAAACAAATGATGGCAATTTGAGAAAAATGGTGATTTATTCAAGAGAAAGTGCGACACAAATTAAGCAAGTCAGTAACGCGTTGCACCACCTCTGGCCCTCACGCAAACAGTTATTCGGTTGGCATTGATTGATAGGGTTGTTGGATGTCATCGTGTGGAATATCGTTTCAAATTTTGTCCAATTAGCGCGTTAGATCGTCAAAGTGGCGAGCTGGTTGGAGGGCCCTGCCCATAATGCACCAAACATTCTCTATTGGGGAGAGGTCTGGCGACCTAGTTGGTCAAAGTAGGGTATGGCAAGCACGAAGACGAGGAGTAGAAAATCTCGCCATGTGCGGGCGGGCATTATCTTGCTGAAATATAAGCCCAGGATGGCTTGCCATGAAGGGAAACAAAACCGGGCGTAGAATATCTTCGACGTTCCTCTGTGCTGGAAGGGTGCCGCGGATGACAACCAAAGGGTCCTCCTGTGAATTGAAATGGCACCCCAGACCATCACTTCTGGTTGTCCTGCCGTATGGCAGCCGACATTCAGGTTGGTACCCCACCGCTCTCCGGAGCGTCTTCAGACACTTTTTCGTCCTGGAATCTTAAATACTGGAGTAGAGTTGTCTTCAGTGACGAGTACCGCTTCGAATTGAGCCCTGATAACCAGCGAAGTGGAGACCCCCGGACTGCGGTGAGATACGAACCCGAATGTCGGCCGCCATACGACCCGACAACCAGCAGTCCTGGTCTGTGGTGCCACTTCTTCTCATAGGAGGAGCCCTTTGGTTGTCACCCGTGGCACTCTGATAGCACGGCGGTACATCGACGATACTATACGCCCAGTTTTGTTGCCCTTCATAGCAAGCCACTCGCCCCCCTCTCCCAAACCCAGGACATTTTGCTAAAAGTGTTTATTTTTTTTAAATATATCAATTTCCAAATTTCTCAGCCAATTTTAAAAGTGAAATAGTAAGAAAACAACCCCAAAGATGTTTCCAGAATGAGATATTCACTATGCAGCGGAGTGTGCGCTGATATGAAACTTCCTGGCAGATTAAAACTGTGTGCCGCGCCGAGACTCGAACTCAGGACCTTTGCCTTTCACGGGCAAGTGCTGTGAGAACGGGGCGTGAGTCGTGCTTGGGTAGCTCAGTTGGTAGAGCACTTGCCCGCGAAAGGCAAAGGTCCCGAGTTCGAGTCTTGGCGCGGCACACAGTTTTAATCTGCCAGGAAGTTTCATATCAGCGCACACTCCACTGCAGAGTGAATATCTCATTCTGGAAATATCCCCCAGGCTGTAGCTAAGCCATGTCTCCGAAATATCCATTCTTTCAGGAGTGCTAGTTCTGCAAGGTTTGCAGAAGAGCTTCAGTAAAGTTTCGACGGCAGGAGACGAGGTACTGGCAGAACTAAAGCTGTGAGGACGGCGCGTGAATCTTGCTTGGGTTGCTCAGTTGTTAGAGCACTTGCCCTGAAGACGAGAAACGGTGTCTTTATGCGAAAACAAAAAGAAAAGAATGGCTGAGCCCAAAAAAAATCAGCAACTCCTCGTACAAGGTGCTGCGCGCATGCACAAAAGATAATATTAGGCATCTGGTGGAACAGCAACGTCCGAGTGTACTACGACTTTCTTCCCCGAGGTGTAACCATCACTGCTGACATTTATTGTCAACAATTGAGACGTCTTGCAGACGCAATCCAAGAATAACGACCAGGAAGACTGTGTGAAGTGATGCTACTGCACTACAGCCCCCACCCGCAATCTGCTAGACTGACTAAAAACACTGAGCAGGCTGGGAAGCCATCCCGACCCACTTCTTTCACCTGGTCTTGCGCCCTCAGATTTTCTCCTCTCCCGCTCTCTATCGAATAACCTTGAAGGAACTTCATTTCCGGGTGAAAATGCACAACGAGTTCTCCACCTCACAACCACGTGATTCCTACGGTATCGGAGTCGAGAAGTTACCCCAGCATTGGTAGACTTTTGTAATAAGTGAAGGAGGATGTTGTTGTTGTGGTCTTCAGTCCTGAGACTGGTTTGATGCAGCTCTCCATGCTACTCTATCCTGTGCAAGCTTCTTCATCTCCCAGTACCTACTGCAACCTACATCCTTCTGAATCTGCTTAGTGTATTCATCTCTTGGTCTCCCTCTACGATTTTTACCCTCCACGCTGCCCTCCAATGATAAATTTGTGATCCCTTGATGCCTCAAAACATGTCCTACCAACCGATCCCTTCTTCCAGTCAAGTTGTGCCACAAACTTCTCTTCTCCCCAATCCTATTCAATACCTCCTCATTAGTTACGTGATCTACCCACCTTATCTTCAGCATTCTTCTGTAGCACCACATTTCGAAAGCTTCTATTCTCTTCTTGTCCATACTAGTTATCGTCCATGTTTCACTTCCATACATGGCTACACTCCATACAAATACTTTCAGAAACGACTTCCTGGCACTTAAATCTATACTCGATGTTAACAAATTTCTCTTCTTCAGAAACGATTTCCTTGCCATTGCCAGTCTACATTTTATATCCTCTCTACTTCGACCATCATCAGTTATTTTACTCCCTAAATAGCAAAACTCCTTTACTACTTTAAGTGTCTCATTTCCTAATCTAATTCCCTCAGCATCACCCGATTTAATTTGACTACATTCCATTATCCTCGTTTTGCTTTTGTTGATGTTCATCTTATATCCTCCTTTCAAGACACTGTCCATTCCGTTCAACTGCTCTTCCAAGTCCTTTGATGTCTCTGACAGAATTACAATGTCATCGGCGAACCTCAAAGTTTTTACTTCTTCTCCATGAATTTTAATACCTACTCCAATTTTTCTTTTGTTTCCTTTACTGCTTGCTCAATATACAGATTGAATAACATCGGGGAGAGGCTACAACCCTGTCTCACTCCCTTCCCAACCACTGTTTCCCTTTCATGCCCCTCGACTCTTATAACTGCCATCTGGTTTCTGTACAAATTGTAAATAGCCTTTCGCTCCCTGTATTTTACCCCTGCCACCTTTAGAATGTGAAAGAGAGTATTCCAGTCGACATTGTCAAAAGCTTTTTTCTAAGTCTACAAATGCTAGAAACTTAGGTTTGCCTTTTCTTAATCTTTCATCTAAGATAAGTCGTAAGGTTAGTATTGCCTCACGTGTTCCAACATTTCTACGGAATCCAAACTGATCTTCCCCGAGGTTGGCTTCTACCAGTTTTTCCATTCGTCTGTAAAGAATTCGCATTAGTATTTTGCAGCTGTGACTTATTAAACTGATAGTTCGGTAATTTTCACATCTGTCAACACCTGCTTTCTTTGGGATTGGAATTATTATATTCTTCTTGAAGTCTGAGGGTATTTCACCTGTCTCATACATCTTGCTCACCAGATGGTAGAGTTTTGTCAGGATTGGCTCTCCCAAGCCGTCAGTAGTTCTAATGGAATATTGTCCACTCCCGGGGCCTTGTTTCGACTCAGGTCTTTCAGTGCTCTATCAAACTCTTCACGCAGTATCGTATCTCCCATTTCATCTTCATCTACATCCTCTTCCATTTCCATAATATTGTCCTCAAGTACATCGCCCTTGTATAAACCCTCTATATACTCCTTCCACCTTTCTGCCTTCCCTTCTTTGCTTAGAACTGGGTTGCCATCTGAGCTCTTGATATTCATACAAGTGGTTCTCTTCTCTCCAAAGGTCTCTTTAATTTTCGTGTAGGCAGTATCTATCTTACCCCTAGTGAGACAAGCCTCTACATCCTTACATTTGTCCTCTAGCCATCCCTGCTTAGCCATTTTCCACTTCCTGTCGATCTCATTTTTGAGACGTTTGTATTCCTTTTTGCCTGCTTCATTTACTGCATTTTTATGCTTTCTCCTTTCATCAATTAAATTCAATATTTCTTCTGTTACCCAAGGATTTCTATTAGCCCTCGTCTTTTTACCTACTTGATCGTCTGCTGCTTTCACTACTTCATCCCTCAGAGCTACCCATTCTTCTTCTACTGTATTTCTTTCCCCCATTCCTGTCAATTGTTCCCTTATGCTCTCCCTGAAACTCTCTACAGCCTCTCGTTCTTTCAGTTTATCCAGGTCCCATCTCCTTAAATTCCCACCTTTTTGCAGTTTCTTCAGTTTCAATCTGCAGTTCATAACCAAGAGATTGTGGTCGGAATCCATATCTGCCCCTGGAAATGTCTTACAATTTAAAATCTGGTTCCTAAATCTCTGTCTTACCATTATATAATCTATCTGATACCTTTTAGTATCTCCAGGATTCTTCCATGTATACAACCTTCTTTTATGATTCTTGAACCAAGTGTTAGCTATGATTAAGTTATGCTCCGTGCAAAATTCTACCAGGCGGCTTCCTCTTTCATTTCTTCCCCCCAATCCATATTCACCTACTATGTTTCCTTCTCTCCCTTTTGCTACTGACGAATTCCAGTCACCCATGACTATTAAATTTTCGTCTCCCTTCACTACCTGAATAATTTCTTTTATCTCGTCATACATTTCATCAATTTCTTCATCATCTGCAGAGCTAGTTGGCATATAAACTTGTACTACTGTAGTAGGCACGGGCTTTGTGTCTATCTTGGCCACAATAATGCGTTCACTATGCTGTTTGTAGTAGCTAACCCGCATTCCTATTTTTTTATTCATTATTAAACCTACTCCTGCATTACCTCTATTTGATTTTGTATTTATAACCTTGTAATCACCTGACCAAAAGTCTTGTTCCTCCTGCCACCGAACTTCACTAATTCCCACTATATCTAACTTTAACCTACCCATTTCCCTTTTTAAATTTTCTAACCTACCTGCCCGATTAAGGGATCTGACATTCCACGCTCCGATCCGTAGAAAGCCAGTTTTCTTTCTCCTGATAACGACGTCCTCTTGAGTAGTCCCCGCCCGGAGATCCGAATGGGGGACTATTTTACCTCCGGAATATTTTACCCAAGAGGATGCCATCATCATTTAATCATACAGTAAAGCTGCATGTCCTCGGGAAAAACTACGGCTGTAGTTTCCCCTTGCTTTCAGCCGTTAGCAGTTACAGCACAGCAAGGCCGTTTTGGTTAATGTTACAAGGCCAGATCAGTCAATCATCCAGACTGTTGCCCCTGCAACTACTGAAAAGGCTGCTGCCACTCTTCAGGAACCACTTGTTTGTCTGGCCTCTCAACAGATACCCCTCCGTTGTGGTTGCACCTACGGTACGGCCATCTGTATCGCTGAGGCACGCAAGCCTCCCCACCAACGGCAAGGTCCTTGGTTCATGGAGGATATACTGTATTATTGACGACTAAGGTGTACGTTATGTGTATCTGTTGTGTTTATTGAACTTACGGAAAACGCTACGATTTTAAGAACCAAGGGGATACGATAAGCTGCATTTTTGACCCAAAATATCATTCACCAACGGCTGAGGAGGAAATCAGGAAGTTACTATGAGCTTGAGCTGTTTAGACGGTACGGGACTGTACGAGAAACACCCAGTAGAGAAAATATCCCTCTTTGCTCAGGACGAGCAGCACACGTATGAGGATAGTGTCGAGAAGCGGTAGGAAGAATAGTGGGAGCGTAGATTCGGGCGCAGCTGGCAGACTCCGCAGCCACGGTTATCGCTGCTGCAGCGGCGGCTCGCAGCACGGGAGAGGCGCCGCTTATCTGCGGCCAGAGCAACGGCCGCGGGGCGCCTATCTGCCGCCACGCCAGATAAGAGGCGGGGCGCCCACACAATCCTTCCTACCTGTTGCCGCCTGCTAGCTGGCCTGCCTCCAGCACACGGCCAACATCACCTCCGTCTCAGTACCTCTCAAAACTCAACTCTTTCAACTTATTTACCCTGGCAAGATTAGGGCCATCTAACCAGTAACCCACATACTGGGTGATTCAAAAAGAAAGGATATATTTCAGCAGTTTACTACAGACGAACGATAAAAGATAGAAACACATAACGCGTGTCACTGTATAAATGAAGGTTCACAGTCGTCACACAACCACGCTGTTGTTTGTTTGTGGCACCATGGCGACTACACCACAAGTGAAATGATTTTGTGTGTTGGAATTTGCACGAGGTCAATAAATTGTTCAAATGCAACACGCATTCCACCACTAACTCAGCAAGTGGCTGCCCCTGCGCAAGCAGATCTATGACTGGCATACAAAATTCTTGGAAGTTGGTTGCACATGCAGAGGGAAGAGCACTGGCTGGTCACACACGCCTG
Organism: Schistocerca americana; assembly: GCF_021461395.2. Classification (NCBI taxonomy): domain Eukaryota; kingdom Metazoa; phylum Arthropoda; class Insecta; order Orthoptera; family Acrididae; genus Schistocerca; species Schistocerca americana. The sequence continues at coordinate 468,989,996 of NC_060122.1, read as the reverse complement.
ACGTCGAGCATTTCCGAGATGTGTTCACACGGAACTCTTCAAATTCCACACGACGGGCAGGCCAGGAACTTCACTTCCTCAAACACTGGCGTATCCTGAAACGACGCCTCCATATGAAGCCTTACAAATGGTTCAAATGAGCACTATGGGACTTAACAGCTGAGGTCATCAGTCCTCTAGAACTTAGACCTACTTAAACCTAACTAACCTAAGGACATCACACACATCCATGCCCGAGGCAGGATTCGAACCTGCGACCGTAGCAGTAGCGCGGTTCCAGACTGAAGCGCCTAGAACCGCTCGGCTGGCAAGCCTTACAAGTACAGGACATGGCAGATGATATTTTTTCCGAATGACTCATGTTTTCAGACGAATCGACATTTCATCTACCGAGTAAAGGAAATCGCCATAATGTAAGAATTTGAGGGTCGAACTGAAAGAGACTAACCGAAACTGAATATGTTACGCGCCGTTTCCGTTTACAAAGTTTATGGACCTTTCTTTTTTGCGGAGGAAACCTTGACAGGAATATCTACCAGGGCATGTTGCAAAATTGTCTGATTCCTCAACTTCACGAAGAGTCCAATGATTTACTTACTTCTCATGCATGACGGCCTCTCGCCTCACGTCCAGCTTGAGGTGCGGCGTTATTGTAACACCATCTCACGACATTGGATAGGAAGAGGTGACAACAAGGTCTGGTTCATTGCTTTTGGCCTCCCAGGTCGCCAGACCTCACCGTCTGTGCGAACATAAAACTATGAACTTTTCTCTATCCAGTGATAGCGCAATGTGTTTCTCTACTTCAAAGTCTGTAATAAACAACTCAAATCTGTTCTTCCTTTTTGAATCAGCCTGTATTTTACTTTATTTTCATTACGATTAGCGTCATGCCAGTTATACGTAGGTTGGAACTTAAATAGTGGCAACACTGTTGTGGAGGCACTATGCAATGGAATCTACTATCGTCGCTGATAGCACATGTTGTTGACATACCTACCTTACCTACGAGTAAATCGACTCGCCCGTCCCACGTCACTGTCGTGCGCACAATCGAGGGAAACACAGTCACTTGTCAGCGAACGGTCTAACGTAACGGTGTCACTATGTTTTCGAAACAGGAACAAAGAAGTTGGATCGAGATTGAATGTGCCAGAGGTCGTACAGCACGACAGTGCCATCAAGATCTTCAAGAGGCGTGCGGAGAATCGGCATTGCCGCATAGAACAGTAGTACGTTGGGTAAAAGCCTTCAACGAAGGTCGGCAAACTGTGGCAGATATGCCTTGGGCAGGTCGTCCTAACGTCTCTGAAGAAAAAGTGCATGCTGTTGCCGCGTTAGTGGACAGTGATCGACGCCATACCATTCGTGAGCTCGCCTACGAAACCGGATCAGCGCATACGACTGTGCTTCGCATCCTGAAGGAACTCCTGGCCATGCGAAAAATTGCATCGTGATGGGTTCCGCATGACTTGACGGAAATGCAGAAATGGATGCGTTATGACGCTGCTCAGACGCACTTGGAGCGCTATGAGCGCGAAGGAGAGGCTTTCTTACTCCGTATCGCAACACAGGATGAGACATGGACCACATCGTATGAGCCACAACCGAAACGCCAATCCAACGAATGGCGTCATTATGGGTCGCCGCGAAAGTCGAAAGTGCGTCAGAGCCCAGTATGATTATGGTGATTCTCGTGTACGACTGTGATGATCTTATCCTTACGCATTCACGTTCCTCCACGGCAGATCGTCAGTGCACAGTATTACTGTTCGTTTTTGGAGCATCACCTGCGATCAGCTTTGCGAAAGAAGCGGTGACACTTTCTGCACAACCCACCCATCATTTTGCGCGACAATGCGCGGGCGCGCCGCGCGGTGTAACCGTGCGGTCCAGGGCGTCTTGTCACGATTCGCGCGGCTCCCCCCGTCGGAGGTTCGAGTCCTCCCACGGGCATGAGTGTATGAGTTGTCCTTAAAGTAAGTTAGTTTAAGTTAGATTAAGTAGTGGGTAAGCCTAGGGACCGATGACGTCAGTAGTTTGGTCCCATCGTCTTTACCACAAATTTCCAAATTTGCGCGGGCGCATACAGCGCAAGCTGTGGCTGCTCTGTTAGGTCGATGGAACTAGGAAGTGCTGACTTAAGTCCTTGTGACTTTGATTTGATTCTGAAGATGAAGGAACCACTTCGTGGTATTCGCTTCAGAACTGCTCCAAAGATTCGACAGGCAGTAGATCGCTCCATCCGCACCATCAACAGAACAGGCTCTGCTAACGGTACACTACGCCTTCCACATCGCTGGCAACGGGTTCTACACAACGCTGGTGACTACTCTGAAGGACAGTAACAGGTGCAAACATATAACTCTTTTGTATCGGTTGTGAATAAATAGTTGCCACTACTTTAGTTCCAACCCTCATATGTACGACAGAACACAAAACTTAGACATTACAATACTACAGGAAAAAATACAGTTTATATTTCTTCATGAGAAGTACAACAATACATACATTACAGGAAGGTAGATTTAAGCCATGAGAGCTAGCAGCAATGACATGAGGGAAAGAATGAAAGAGGGAGAGGAAGAAGAATGTGAAAGTTTTGTGTGCTGGATGCAACGTATCTTTGTGTGTGTTTGATAGAAAGAATCTTGTTATACTCCACGAGCAGCATCACAAAAGTATTTATTGGGTAGACTGGTATAAGGGAATATCACTTATCATTAGTGCCACTTGTTACAGAGATGCGACTAACACAGGAACACTTTGTAAACACTAAACTAGAAACATAATATTACCTATATAATGTGCACGTCCATATCAAACAACCTGTCTGTCAAGTATAAAAGCATTATGATGGTTAAAAAGGATGACTTCTACTCCATCGTAGGAACGTCTGACAGGATCTCTCCCCCAGTCACCTTAATGCCTTGGATATTTCAGCATTGATCATGTGTGAATTTTCCTGATCATCGAGCTCTCACTGCCAGTCCAGTAGCATGAACGAACTGTATATTTTAAGCACACTTTGCAGTTTATTTCAGTGACATCATGTAATTGCTTCCGTGAGCTTCTGAGGCTTTATTCATGAGTTTCTTTGCACAATACTCTTACTTACGCAGCATTGTAAACCACTCATCTGTCCTTAATTTCTATTTGTAGCTTGATGATAGACATAGTGACTAAGCTACAGGCAATTAATTACGCCTGCAAGTACGAGAAGAAACAGATGTCTGGATCACGATCAAGACAGCGTGCTTTAAGGCTAATCTAGTTTAGCAAGAGCAGACTGCGCGACGAGAGGCGATTTCAAGCGATGATCTTCAATCATTAGGGGAAACTTACAATAACATAACTAGGTAGGGGAAAAAGTAAGCTGCAATTTATATGCAGAATAACCCAGACTTCCTTTACAAGACCGCAGATCAAAAACGGTAGGTCAAAGAATTTTTTAATGACATTCATTTTAGATAAATCGCTTAGGACGAACAAGATGGAGAAATCTTCATTGCTGGAATCTGCTACAAACCATCGATAACGAAGTCCACTCGGCACTTTAAATTGGAAAATTATTCAAAATTATTGCCTCTTAGCTGAACTCTCGAAACGGAACTTTGTTTGTTTGTTTGGAACGGCTTTGGTATGTTGCGCGGCTCGTTGTCTCTTACTGAAATAATCTTCCCGGCGTTGATGAATAAAGCAACAGTTAGCGAAGTAAGCTGGTGTTTTATCAGGTAACGACTGTGCTTAAAATTCGTATTTTAACTTTATTATGCTAAAAAAACTTTCTATCCTCCTTATTGTAATGAAACGATGTTTCTTGCCATTTTAACAGTACTGTTATTCATTATTCACAAATCAGCTAGGATTGTCTTGTTTAGAAAGTATAGAATATCTTCCCGACTTCTGTTTACTGTACTAAATATTCACACTCATTTTTCTTTGTTCCAAGCACTTCAGGTAAGACATTCGATACAGCGTCGCTGTACACTCTTCCATGACCGTGATGGTTGAAATTTTGAATAATACCTCTAAGAAGAGGCGGTTATGATTTCGGCTCGCAGGCGCGCCCGTGCACGAGTGCGAAAGCGCTCAGCCTCACTTCATACACACATCAAAAAGAGTTTTGCATCACCCCGGTTCCCAGAACTCCTGAAGATAGACGTTGACTTTGATTGTTCAGAGATGTCACTAAACCCGCTAAAAGCTGTAAAAAAAAAAAAAAAACAAAAAAAAAAACCATGCATGAGCAGCACCTATTAGACGGAGGGTCCGGCAGCCGATTAGTTCCAGTCATTCCACCAGGAAGGAGGTACACGGCTCGTGTTGTCTGTAGCTCAACCACGCCTAGACGGACAATATCGCGGTTCGAAAGCGTCCGCATTGTTACTTTGTGCCAGGGAGGGATCTCAACAAGGGAAGTGTCCAGGCGTCTCGGAGTGAACCAAAGCGATTTTGTTCGGATATGGAGGAGATACAGAGAGACAGGAACTGTCGATGACATGCCTCGTTCAAGCCACCCAAGGGCTACTACTGCAGAGGATGACCGCTACCTACGGATTATGGCTCGAAGGAACCTTGACAGCAACGCCACCATGTTGAATAATGCTTTTTGTGCAGCCACAGGACGTCGGTGTTACGACTCAAACTGTGCGCAATAGGCTGCATGATGCGCAACTTCACTCCCGACATCCTTGGCGAGATCCATCACCGCAACCACAACATCATGCAGCGCGGTACAGATGGACCCAACAACATGCCAATTGGACTGCTCAGGATTGACATCACATTCTCTTCACCGATGAGTGTCGCATATGCCTTCAACCAGAACAATCGTCAGAGACGTGTTTGGTGGCAACCTGGTCAGGCTGAACGCCTTAAACACACTGTCCGGCGAGTGCAGGAAGGTGGAGGTTGCCTGCTGTTTTGGGGTGGCAATATGTGGGGCCGACGTACTCCGCTGGTGGTCACAGAAGGCGCCGTAACGGCTGTACGATACGTGAATGCCGTCCTCCGACCGATAGAGCAACGATATCGGCAGCATATTGGCGAGGCATTCGCCTTCATGGACGACAATTCGCGCCCCCCTCGTGCGCATCTTGTGAATGACTTCCTTCAGGATAACGACATCGCTCTATTTGAGTGGCCAGCACGTTCTCCAGACATAAACCCTATCGAACATACCTCGGACAGATTGAAATGGGCTGTTTATGGACGACGTGACCCACCAAACCACTGTGAGAGATCTACCCCCAATCCCCGTTGAGGAGTGGGACAATCTGGACCAACAGTTCCTTGATGAACTTGTCGATAGTATGCCACGACGAATACATGCATGCATCAATGCAAGAGGACATGCTACTGGGTATTAGAGGTACCGGTGTGTACAGCAATCTGGACCACCACCTCTGAAGGTCTCGCTGTATGGTGATACAACATGCAATGTGTGGTTTCCATGAACAATAAAAAGAGAGGAAATGATGTTTATGTTGCTTTCTAGTCTAATTTTCTGTACATGTTCCGGAATTCTCTGAACCGAGGTGATGCAAAACTTCTTTTGATGTGTGTATTTCCACTGCCGCCATGCCATGCTGTCTGAGAGCGAGGAGGGGGGAAGAGAGGAAGACTACTAACGCGCCGCATTTAAATGGCAGTGGAGGCGCACTGAATACGACTTGGTTTTATATTTCACATTTCTCAACAACATAGGTTACAAACAAAACAAATTTTCAGTATTATTTAATTATTTTTGGCGCGCTGAAGACATAATTTTCATCTAGTACAATCTTCCGACATACGGACAGGCGAAGGCAATTCCACAGAGTTTCGCACTCCAGTTGCCAAGTGCCAAGTAATTGAGACTTACTTAGTTTAACAATCCAAAAATTCATACAAATACATCGATCTAAATACGAAATATAATTGTGTCATTATTATGGATACATGAAAGCTCTACATGAAAGCAATGTAGACGCCCTGGACAGTTGCATAGTAAAAAAAAAAAAAAAAAAAAAAAAAAGAGGTCATAACTGTAATTACCTTGCAGGTCAGTCGGTTACATCTGCACTTACACAGGGGTGATTTCAACTGAATCGAAACAGCTCGGAAACAGAAGTAAGGTTGACAGTGTCCTCAAAATCTTTATAAAACTATCCTTGTAATTCTTTCTAGGCTACGATGAAGTATTCAGACCTCGCATTTTCTTTAACGCCAGTGAGCTTTCGGAATGGACCGTTTTTGTCAGAATGTGTCCGTTCCACAGCGCCATTCCCTTTTACAATGCATCCCCATCAAGTCAGAAACAAGTTACACTGCAATGTCTTACTGTGGGCATTGTGCAGTCAAGTGGATTCAAAATGCGGACTCTGCACTCCATTCTGGATGCACTAACTTTAGTTTCTGCACATCTTTTTCCTTCGTAAATTCAGCAGTAGCGAGTTTTAAATCGAAAAATTGTTCCAGATATGTCCTTTGACTTAATCCTACCTACTTTGCAGTAACATATGAGGTCTCCACATTCGTCGTTCAGTTCTACTGAAAACTGTTGGAACTGATAATGGAATACCGTGTGTGACTTCAAAAATTTTACTATTCATAACACCGATTTTTTCATGCGCTCCAGGCCTGCAAATTTAGCCCCTTTTGACGTATAAATTGATGAATCTCGTTTGTCGACCGTTGTAATTTTTTGCTCTTTCATTGTCAACTAAATCTTTCAATTCTTTACCGCGTCGTATTGTAATGTCGTTTCATAGTAACTATGCACTACCAGTCAGTCATGCGAATTGAGAATTCCCTCTCTTCCGTCATTTCCAATCATTTTAAAGGATTCCGACGATATATCACTAGACTAGGTGCTTTGTACAAACAGCAACTGGACCAGTGAACGTCCTTCATACGAACGAACAAATAGCGGCGGTTAAACAGCACCAACAGCACGATTCTGCCGAACTGAGAGACTTGTGATGACCAAAACATGCCGCACCGAAATGTTGGATGAAATGTGGCGCTGTTCCGTGTACTTCCGAGAAGGACCGAGCAGAGCTCAATGACAGGGCGGGCTTGGTCTGCCCCTGCCCGAGCACAACGCATGCGTGAAGTTTGACGCGCTATTCATAAACTCACTTTGTCGCGCCAAAGTTCATGTAAATAACCTTCCAGAAACAAAGATTTTTCCAAACAAAAGTAATTCGCAATAACTGTGAACACATTTTGGAACTACAATTTAACTACAACAAAAATACAGGTTTTATTCCTTAAATTAAATTTTAGTTTGTTGACCTAATGGAAATTTCGCGAACTAAAAGGTATATCTAGGTTAGCATATTCAAGATTATTGTTTAAAGGAATTATTTACAGTGAATTTGCCCACGTTATTTCAATCAGCAAAGTAAATAGCAAGCGATGAATAATAAATTATGGCTCTTCAAACCTTGAAACACATTTTAAATAATTTGGATAATCATACACATTTCAGTTTGTGCTTAACGATAAGTGTAAAATTAAAACCAACGTTAACTAACATAGTTTAAACCTATTTTTGTTTGTTGTCTGTTTACTTAAAAAATGGAAGAATAGGATGACTAACTTTCTGCAATACTATATTTACCTGTTGTGACTGTCAGAAATATCCTCATTAATAATAAACAGATAAGAAAAATATTATTGCTGAAAATGCTCCAGCGTCTCGATTTTAAAACTAAAATGGAATGAAGAAGTTCAGAGCCAAAAGTGGTATCGAACCACTGGTTTTGTCAAACTGGCGTTTACAACAAACAGCGTCACGTGTCCTCACTTCATGAGACACTGCAGAGAGGCTTGACATTTAATGAAGACAGTGGTACAGAACGTGGTGATCAGGAACTTGACGACCCTAGCCCTCTTCATTCGCTTGCAGGCCAAGTACAGGACGTGCTTCAACCACAGGATACGAATCGGCATCCTTCGAGTCAAACAGTATCGTACAAACGGGCGTTAGCGACCTCGACTGCGGAGGCTTGGGTGCTCAGTTCTACATAGCTTTTCATTGAATGGTAAAGTGGCACCGTAAACACTCAACTAATGCTTAATACGTCGTCATGTAAGTGCAATGAAGCCATCTGAAGTAGAACAAAATGTTCGAAACCGCTAATAGCGAGGAACGATAAAATGTTTCTAAAGTGTTTCTGTTATGAAACCATACTTCAAAAGCGTATTTATCAGTGGATCGGGCGACACTTCAAAGACAGAACATGCCAAAAGCATCGTGTAACGAGAGATGGAACGGGTAATGAGTTCGGAAGTATGCTATTCGCTATCACTTGCATACGCAGGCTGCACCATAACTCCATCGCCAAACTTTCGGAGGTTGTTCAGGGATACCTTCTGAGTATTTGGTATAAGGGTCTCCGGCGGCTCGGTAAAGAGTGAATGCGCGCAAGAACGAGTCAATTCCTTCTTTGTTCATTCACAGTTCTCAGTTCAGTCTCTTACCTCTTTGCAAGCAGTTCGTAGTTCAATTTGTTTTGCGTAACATTTATGTCTTTTGTTATTCAAGCACGAAAACTTACTAATTGTTGTTGTGTTTGCTGGACATTAAGTTCTTATCCACCAGTGAGTAACTTGATGTATTTGTCTTTTGGTCTCGAATCTTTTTGTTATGAGAAATAAAGTCATTATTCTGATTGTGAGGGAGTTACTTTTGAAGCAAATAAAAATGGAAAAAAGTAGATATGTGTTTCAATAGAAACTAATGAAAGAATCCGGGTCATTAATATGACGAAGACGACAGCAAGCGGAGCCCTAGCCAGCGAAACCACAGATTAAGTTCTTTAGATATTTCTTGAGATGCGTTCTTCTTAAATATTTAGTCGTAGAGCGACATTAGCAGGAACAGCTCTAGAAATGCAGTCACCGATAAATATTCCAATATAGTAATCAGAGAAGAATTACATTTCATGATCATGATGAGTCTGTCGGAAGATGACGTTAACCTCGGCGACCACCTCCTTGGTACTACTCGAAAGTAGTAGGCTGTGTGTCGGCTCCGGGTTTCAACCTCTCCCTTTTCTCAACGTTGTTACACCACAAAAACATTGTATCACACTATACACACATACATTGCAATTACCTTGACTCCACAAATACACTTAAAACACAATTCCCACACGCCGTATTGAAAGGGGCCACAGTAAACTAAGGAGGAAGAAAACCCTTACCGATTATATGGCTAAACCTACTCCCAAGATCTTCCAGTCACCAAAGCCCGCAATTTACTTTTGAATTCAGAAGTCGAAATAGAGATGAAAACCAAAGATTAACTGATGATAAAAATAGCTGTATCAATGTATGGTTCATGTACTTGAAATAAAAATTTCCTCGTTATTTCGAAACCTTACATTTCCCAAGTAAGTCGAAAAATTTTGTTAATTTATTATCAGTGCTGTGTGTGCTTTGACCAGTATAATTACGAATGTTTAAGACAGTGCGCCACGACTAGCGAGTAGACACTAAACAGCCTGATTCCACAGTAATACCACAAGTTTTAACACGTACTGGTTCTGATTTTAACTCACTGCTGTAATAGCCTGTCAAAGAAACTACGTTCTATAAAAAATAGTGCAGATCTTTATCTTTGAGTGGGGTAGGGCATCTGGAGCAAAAAATCACTAACAGCATCTAAGTTGGTCACAAGCAACAGTGTGGAGAGCGCGGAAAAATTTATGTTGTTCATGAAAGTACTGAAGCAGGCAATAGCACTAATGGTGCTCAGGCCACTAATCTCCAATTAGTCTTTGCACCTAACATCCCCGATACAGATTCTTCATCTCAGCATAACATGCATCAGACCTCCTCAGACAAGAGGCGTTACATTACTCTACACGAAATATTTATCTTCTGCTACGGGAAAAAGAACTGTACTATGGGGGATTGTATGCATACTACTTCATTCCTTGCTGTTCCTAGCCCACATGAACATTATACCACAGATTACCTGCATGACATTCCAATGATTAGAAGTACCGTCTGTACATATTCCTTGGCTTTGGGGAATTAAGCTCCTAAACCGATAAATTCATTAAATTAGTGGCATGGCCTCAAAGACGGCATAAATATGTTGTGAGGAATCTCTCTTCAGAACATTCGTATGCAAGCCCATAGAAGACGAACAGCAGGTGCTGAAGGATTGGGACCAACAATCTGGCGCATAACTATACCCAGACGTGTCCCATGGGTGATATGCAGACGACCTTCCAGACAAGGGCACTTTTCTCGCCACTTATGTGCTGGGCATTTTTCCGTCTAAGTAGAGATATCTGAAGGAGGTTTAGCGCCTGATGTTTGAATTAACCTCAGTTCGTAGAATTTCAGATAGAATGGTGTAAGTAGTTGCTCAGCTCAGATTCTGGCCCATTTAACATCGCATAGAACCGTGAGTTCAATGAATCGCATAACATCACATTCGATCCTATTTCCGGTAAAAATGACGGAAACACTCCATGATGGCAGAAATAGATCACCTGTATTATGTGAAAATGGCGGGGAAAATTCAGAAAAAATACTTCCAGTTAAAGAGACATGTGATAAAACGACGGGAAAGTACCCCCATGATTCCTCTACACCCCTCCTGTCCTGTTTGAGCTTCAGACCTTCGTTTTCAAGTTTGTAACAAGATATTCGAATCCTGGCGACGAAAGGTTTTCAGCTGAATTCATACTTTTTCGCTATTTGTGCCCTTTGTACGGAGAACACGATATCGTGCCAAATTCGGTCACCAATGTAAGAACGATTCAAACGAGCTTCACGTAAAAGACATAACAAATTGTCACTCTTTGCATGCTAACGACGGTGTTCACGAGCCGATTGTAATATATGGCGTGTGTTGTTTTTGGAATATACAAGCCGACGCTTGTGTGCCACCAGTCTAGTCAATGTAATTAGTGTTGAACTACCTACGTAGACAGGTCCACACGCATAGCCGTGATCCAGCACGAAGATAGCTGTATACACGGTTTTGGTCTTATGGACAAGATAGTGAGACACGCGTCATCCCATACTGCAGTCGTAATGTATGGCGCAGTACTCGTTCGTTACTGCGGCCGACCCCTTTTATACTCTAGTCTCACATGTTCGACACTCTCGTAAAATCAAGTCTTCTTTCAGTCTGTGTAACCACATCGCAAACACACTGCTGGAAGATTATATACTATGAACGGTTAAAACTCATGCTCATGCTGAACTTTATATGTCAAAGACAAATGCTGCCACTTACTCCACACCTTTACCCCTCACAGATTTATGCGTGCATAACACCGATTTATCTGGTCACATAACGGAGGATACTGGTGAGACAACGTGAACGCCATCTCTCTGCCATGTTAATCACTTATTGCAGGTGAAGTGTCTACATATCCTCCGGTTTCAGATTTACTGGGATTATTCTTCCTGATTGTTAGAATTTTCACAACGTTTACTGCATCTAAAAAATAATATAAAGTACTTCCATGTTTTCACTTCTCGTTCAACTAAAACACATTACTTAACAACTTAATGCACTAAGCGAACGTTTCAAAATCAGAGCATGGACCGATGATCTAGCAGTCTGGTCCCTTCCCCTCTCTTTAAACCAAACAACCAACCAAAACCAGAGCCGCAACATGATACTAAATCACCTATTCCTGGAAAATTAAATGATCACTAATTTGGCGCACTGGTCTGTATATAACGATATCGAGCGAATATTAGGCTGAACTGGTATTTCTGCCATTGCTGTTTGTATTATGAAATCGTTGTCGAACAACAATTAATTTTCTGAAATAATTAGCCCATGGGAGTTTACTGACATAAGCCCACTCAAAATTTCGGGAAACAGGACCTCGAGAGTTATACAGTTCATCACTTGTTAGATGCTACATGTGGTACGATGGTAAACTTAAAAATTTGGACAAGCAGTGAATCGCTCGTATCAAAATCATTAACTGTTTCGTGTACTGTGCAGCCCAGCACGGGAATATCAAACCATTCAATTGATGATTTGAACTTCGCGGTGAGCTATATATTCAAAACCCCTTTTTGGCAACTTGGCCAAAGCGAGAATACGGACAGAACTATGCTGCACCTCCCCATGCGTAGCAAAAGCTACGTAGCGAAAGTGCTTTCCTAAACATATCGATTACATCGAGATGTACCATAAAGAAAATGCCTGCAAACTTCCCAGTACGCAGCAATTATCACCTGGAGTAAGCCGAAGCACTGGGAGTGGTTTCAACACAAGTACTCTCAGAGTCAAACGCCTCACGTATGGGCACGCAAGTAGCTCTAAAGTCTAAATGATGAAGCACCATCTGCGCTCCGAAGTGTTAGAGGAGCGGAGCAGCCCTAATAATGACATTCACCGACGGCTGCCGGGCAGTTGACCTCAATAGAGGCGACAACACGTGGCCAGCGGGCGGCCGTTGCTCGCCGTGGACGTCAATGGCTGTACTTGCTGTACCATTACCTCACAAATCTCGCATCAGGGTCATGTGTTCATCGGTCAGCTGACGACAAAGTCATTCGGCTGACTGAGTGAGGAGGCCAGAAAAGTTATTATTTCAATTCAGATGGTGACTGTTAAGCCCAGCGAGTGAGAAGATGTACCAAAAAGCGGCCAGGCACGTCGGATGTTCAGGAGCTGCTGTGTTAAGTGTCCACAGGGTGCTTGTTTTAACTTGAGACGACTACATATCTCTAATTGCATCGTACGATAAAAATGTTCTATGTGAAAAGTTAATTTTGGTAAAGGGAAAGGGGACATCTGTCTGTGCTACGACCGGCTACCTTCTAACCACCTCTCCTGAGTGAGCAGGGTCAACTTAGTATTTTAAAATGAGAAAGCAACCTCACCCCTCCCCCGCCCCATTTCATTTCATATTCGGATGCTACGTCAAAAAATACGTACAGCTTACTCTAATCACTGCTTTCCACTCGTGGTAGATGGCACTACATTCAACAAATATCAAGTGTACCTGAAACTTCTTGGCAGATTAAAACTGTGTGCCGGATCGAGACTCGGGACCTTTGCTTTTCGCGGGCAAGTGCTCTACCAACTGAGCTACCCAAGTACGACTCAAGCCCCGTCCTCACAGCTTTACTTCTGCCAGTAGCTCGTCTCCTACCTTCCAATCTTCACAGAAGCTCTTCTACAAACCTTGCAGAAATAGCACTCCTGGAAGAAAGGATATTGTGGAGACATGACTTAGCCACAGCCTAGCGGATGTTTCCAGAATGAGATTTTCACTCTGGAGCGGAGTGTGTGCTGATTCCTTGTAGATTAAAACTGTGCGCCGGGCCGAGACTCGAATTCGGGACCTTTGCCTCTCGCGGGTAAGTGCTCTACCAGCTGAGCTACCCAAGCACGACCAATGGTAGAGCACTCGCCCGCGAAAGGCAAAGGTACCAAGTTCGAGTCTCGGTCCGGCACACAGTTTTAATCTGCTAGGAAGTTTCATATTAGCGCACACTCCGCTGCAGAGTGAAAATCTCATACTGGAATCAAGGGTACCTGTTTTTGCAATTAAGAACCTTCGCACTGGAGTCCACATTTCATTTACGATGTAAATGTAAACCTTTCTATTCTATGTCTAAAATTTTCTTTAGTGTTGCAAATCTGACTGTACAGCACGGTACTGTTAGCCGTCTCACTGTGTGGTTAGAAAGTACGTTTAGTGTGATCCAGGAACAACGACGTGGATGTAATAGTTTTCCGTTCGCATCGGGTTGCCTGACATCGGTGAGTCCCTTTGCCTCTCCCATTGGGGTGCTTGATTTCGGTGAGTATTGGTGGCAGGCGTTCATGTCACTGTCACTTCATGGTCATTTTACCTTATTGCAATGGCTGTCGCTTGTCTCACAAGCTGCGACATTGTCGCGAATAAAACAGTGACCCGTATATACAATAAGTTTCCTTTAATTTACGTCTATGGTCACAAACTTTTTCTTAACAGATTACCGGTTTCGGTCTATAATGACCATCATCAGATCTGCAGCAAAAAATGGGAAAAACAGATTGTCTCCAGCTTAAAAACAATACATACAGCATAATGAAAAGAACTACTGACAAATATATGCATTTGTGCGCTTTAAGTATGAAGAGGCATACCTGTTTTATAAAAACAAAGTCCTAATGTACTGCAGCCATAGTGGCGTCGTCAAATGTTAAATGCAGAATCAGCCCCAGCATCGTCAAATATATATAAATAACATCATATGCACGAGTCATGTTGTCAGTAGCGCTACTGTTCAAAACAAGCTGCCGTACAGTAGCCAGAAGATGTTTGTGTTGTAGGTTCACCAGATGTCGCTAATGTCGGCATACACTAGTTTTCAATAATTAATTGAGCAGCGAAAATAAAGGGGGATACAATAGTTCAAGTCTGTAATGACTTATAACGTGTAAAAGGCATACCAGTAATAAAAAGCAATGAAAAAGAACACGACAAAAGTAAGATTGTTAAACAGAGGAAGAGTTAAGAAACCGTAGTTGACATATGCTCTAGTGCTAATATTCTAGATAATGACATACATAATAAACACCTTTGATAGTGCACCGGATAATATTAAACAACCATAAAACAAATCGCTAACGAAGCCACAATGAAAGAAAACATAGTGCTGCACATAATCAGCGCCCTCTGTTAGCGCTAACGCCAGAATTCCGCATAGGCGGGAAGTGGTTGGAGGAACGTGACCGCCAGAGGGCCCCTCATACCCTGCGGCACTTCACTGCAAGAAAAGAATGATAAAATTCCGTAACAGTGCATGACCCACATTATCTAGTTAATGCAGTCTATGAAATGAACAGAGAAGGATCAAGAAAATACTAGAGTCATGCATAAAACGTACGAAAACGAAGTAAATCTGTGAGGCGCTCAATACTAGGTGAAACTATCGACAAACTATATATAATAGAAGCATGCAGTGATTAAGAGTAAAACATTGCCAAATAACCAGTCCGCTGTTAGCAGCAGTGGGGCAAGGTCGTCGTGCCGCGCGCGCGAGTGTTTACAGTTTACTGCGGCGAGTGTCACGCGTCCGTGTCTCGGTAGTGCCATGGCGCACTTGTATCGCAAGTCCACAATTAAGATCACATTTCAAGCGGACTACGCAAGACCTCGAGCACTTGACATTGAGCGTTTCATCTGGGAAGAACTTCATATTGCACCTCAAGACATCATTGGGATCCACTTTTCTATAACACAAAGTGTCGTCTACGTAAAAATGATCAATGAAAAGGCGTGCACTGATGTTATGTGCCGACACGCTCATGGACTTAAATTCAAGCATTCTGATGGTCACATAGGAACTGTCACGATCGACCACGCTGGATTAGGCCGTCGCACTATGAGGGTCTTCGAGCTGCCATTCGAAGTCCCGCCAGATGTTGTGATGACAGCTTTCAAACCGTACGGCAACGTGCTAAGCCACTTGGCTGAAAAATGGCAAACGTTTGAGACGTACCCCGTCTTAAATGGAGTGCGACAAATTAAGGTTGAACTGACGAAGCATGTGGCATCCTATTTAGTAATTGGCGGCTGCAGAGCCATTGTCATGTACGACGGACAACCGCGTACTTGCGCCGGCTGTGCTATTTAGTAATTGGCGGCTGCAGAGCCATTGTCATGTACGACGGACAACCGCGTACTTGCGCCGGCTGTGGCCAGGAAGGACATGTCCGATCGGCCTGCATTCAACGCCGACTGACTCAGGCACCGGTTGGTGAAGTTCCATCCTCGGCGACGCCTCCTTCATTCCCCATCACGTATGCAGCGGCTGCGACCGCAACAGCTGTTCCTGTCCAGGATCGCAACACCATATTGCAGTCAATGGTCGATGACAGTGTGACGGACAGCATATCCCCCTCTACGACGTCATCGGCAGACTTGCCTCAAGACGGTGATCAATTGTGCCACCAAGACGAGCCTAAAGAGAAGATGGAAGTAGAAACTGAAATTGCCCCGACCTCTGCCTTCCTACCAATGGAGACCGCATCAGATGATTGTCACCCGCACTCTGACACAGAACAACATGTCCGGAAACAACGGCCCCTCGAAAACGCAAGAAACGGCGCCATGCGCCATCCGATGATTGCCTGCGTAGGATGTGTGACCCGGACGAACATCCGGCGTCGGACGACACTCAGGACTCTACCACCACAACTCACCCTTCCCGTCACGATGTTACGGCGAATACAATTTCTGAGCCTCAGTCTGACAACATCACTTCTGCTATTGAACATGCGCGCAAGCGCTCTACTGACAGCACTAATCAACAGTTACCAATTGCTGCATCTGATTCTTGGGCGGATGATGTCGAGGATGAGCCACAGCACCAGGAGGATGCCGAAGGCAGAGATGCTCTCTCGGCTATACCCAGCACCAACCAACAACAGTGACTACGGCTGTATCGTCAGCCTCTGTGGGGCCGCCCCTGCCGCCCGCACCTGGCCTCCTACACAACCCAGTTGCCGACCTGGCTGACCAAACATACCGTCTAGCGACGATTAACATCAACAACATACGTGCCCGACATAAACTAGCGATGCTACAGGATCTACTCAACGCAGCAGACATCGACATTGCGCTCATTCAAGAGGTGTATGTCGCAGACTTCAAGGGACCCTATGGCTACAAGACTTGGGTCTCACATGCGTCTGCCAATGGCAGTGGTGTGGCGATCCTCCTCCGCGAAGGTATATCCGTAAAAGACGTCTAGTATATCCCTGACGCCAGAGGCATGGCTCTTACTATCCAAGGAGTCAAACTTATTAACATCTATGCACCGTCAGGATCTGGTCGGCGTCGCGAACGATCCACCTTTTTCGCTCATACAATCACGCCCCTCTTTATGGGCCGTCAAGACGCCTTGGTAATGGGAGGGGACTTCAACTGTAGCCAAGCACCTAAGGATCAGTTACCACATCATTTTTCCTGCGCAGAACTAACGACAATTATAAATAATCTTCAATTGGTGGACTCGTGGGAACATGTTTGTGACGATCGGCCCGGATTTACTCACTACACCAGCCATTCCTCCAGCCGCATCGACAGGATTTACATCTCGCGCTCCATAGCTGTGGGGACAAGAGCTGCCGAAGTTTGGCCCACAGCTTTTTCTGACCACGAGGCCTTACATCTGCGCTATTACCCTCGGCCGCCAGAAGGTATGCCACAGCCGTGGTCCTTGGAAGTTGAACGA
The DNA here is from genome assembly GCF_021461395.2 of Schistocerca americana. Classification (NCBI taxonomy): domain Eukaryota; kingdom Metazoa; phylum Arthropoda; class Insecta; order Orthoptera; family Acrididae; genus Schistocerca; species Schistocerca americana. The sequence goes on along the minus strand of NC_060122.1, from coordinate 468,972,782 downwards.
CGTCCACCTCGCTTCTCAGGAATGCCGCCGCCTTATAGAGAACACGTGGGACTCTTGTAGCCGCCGGCGTGGCACCTACCGGTCTACACTGTCGTGGTGGTTACTCTGCGCCAAACCAGCCCTCCGGAAGACCTTGATAGGCTACGGCCGAGATGTTGCAGCATGGAAGAGACATACCATGGACTTTTACTACAGCATCTTAAGGGAATGTACAACACTGCCGTACTCACCTGCACGGCAGGTGACGGCGAACCGTGCCAAGGCACAGATCATCAGATTAACACGTTGCCACCTTGAGGGTGCGATCTTCAGAGCGCGCACTCAAGACAGAGTGGCCCAGTAGGAACCGTCCATGTACCACGTCATTGCAGAACGACGGCGCCGACGCAGGACACTGATCCAAGCTATCACGACGGAAGACGGACGACGCCTTGATACCCAGCGCGACATAGGAAACGCCCTTCATGCTCACTACACTAGGCTGTACTCGGAACATCGACATCCCCCAGAGGTGATCGCCGAAGTCTCTCAACTCACTTATGGCTCGATCTCTCCGACAGGGGCGGCGGATTTGACTGCAGATGTAACGGAAGAGGAAATAATTGAAGCAATACAGGCTGGGGCTGGTCATAAGTCCCCGGGACCTGATGGCCTTCCTCTGGAACTTTACCGGACGTATCAACAATTGCTGGCACCAGCATGGACTGATATTTGCCGCGATCTTATGTCTCCCACGACGCAGATACCTGGAGCCTTCCTAGAAGGACTGATTGTGCCCATACACAAACCACGAGGCGGATCCAGGATCAGTGACTATCGGCCCGTGACCTTACTCAACAGTGACTTGAAGATTTTCACCCAGCTTCTGGCGGCACGCCTAAAGCGATCAGTACGATGTGTTGTGTCGCAGGACCAGGCATCGTTAGGTGGTGACCATAATATTCGCACTGCATTGTGCCGATACAGAGATATAATCGCGTTATCCAAAGCTCGCTAACTGCCAGGAGTTTTGGCATCACTCGACTTTAGCCAGGCCTTTGACAGAGTCGACCACACATTTTTGATGGAGGTACTGCGACACATGGGGTATCCGGACGTCATAGTTAATGTACTGATGCGTCTCCTACGCGGCGCGACGTCCAAGGTGTTATATAATGGCCGTCTTACGCCGCCGATACAGATCCAGCAATCGGTGCGACAAGGCTGCCCTCTTTCGGCGATATTGTACGCCCTCGTCTTGGAACCACTCCTCTGCGGCCTCCGACAACGCCTGACTGGGATGTCCCTTGGTGGACACACTTTTTGCTGCACTGCCTATGCGGATGATCTGGTACTCCTTCTTCGCAACAATGACGATGTTCGTGCAGCATTGGCGTGGGTGGCGACCTACGACGCGGCATCGGGGAGCCATCTCAATCTCCACAAATCACACGCCCTGTCTATAGGCAGAGGCCTACCCGACGAGAGCGTCGCACCGCTACGAATCAGTGACACAATCCGCTGTCTTGGCATTTGACATGAAGCGTTCAACACCCCATAACTACAGGCGTTTATTGAATCAGATGAGAGCAGGAATAAGTGACCACCGTCTGAGACATCTAGACCTCCTGCAACGGACACGATATGCTAACGTCTATTTGGCGTCACGTATCCCCCATTTTGCACAGATACTCCCCATACCCTGGCTCACCGGATGTTGGCGGTTTTGGGATCCTTTGTTAATACGGGCATGTTATTTAAGATTCGTTACGAGTCCCTAACCCTCCCGAGGAGCAAGGGGGGTTTAGGCCTTTGTCATGTTCAGAACAGAGCGAAGGCCCTGTTCGTCAGCTGTCACCTGCAACTGTGGCGACGAAGTCCGACGTGCCTCACAAGTCTCTTACTGGAAGCCTTACGACCAATCTCACTCGCACCCCCTGTGATGATATCGGACATCCCAGCACCTTTCTTCTACATTAGCCAATTCTTCCTTGAATTAAGCTACATCCGCACCGCACTATTACCCACACGCTTGATGATGACGAGGGCGATATATGCTGCCATGCAAATGAACAGGACGCCGAATGTGATTGAAAGCAAACACCCCAATACAAAGTGGCGCTGTGTGGCAGGCAGTGAATGCCACCACCCTTGATACTAACGTGCAATCTGCATGGTACGTAACTATTAATGGGAAACAGTTGTGCCAGTCCCGCCTACATCACATCCACCTCGCTGATTCACCCTTGTGTGCCACATGCCAAGTGATTGACACGGATGAACATCGTTTCGAATGCGGGTCGGCAAAGGACGTTTGGTATTTGGTGCGTCAGATATTGGCTTTTCTCACACGCACGACTCCCGACAGGATAACTACCCGATCACTTCTTCACTTCTTTTCCCCGACAAGATTTATTTCCCAAGAGCAAAAACGAACCCTGTGACGTGGATCAGCGGCCACGCTGTTCACTACGTCTTCGGTAATGGCGAAAAGACAGTACCCGATTTTTGGTATAACCTCAACGAACGACATTGTGCGATCGTCAGGAACCCTAAATATAGGCAATATTTTTCTAATTTTCTTTGGAGCGCATTCCATAATCCGCCTCGCAGCTGGATTATCGATGACATGAGAAGATAACCATAGCACCTATTCCCAGTTCCTTTTTTTATGAGATTGAACAAACAACGGAAACAACACAGCAACAGTCATCGAAAAATTCGCAGCGGGCTATAGTATGGAGCATCCTTTGTCGTAACGGGACGACTTCCTATTATTCTGTTTATGTAGTCGAAGAGGAACGGCCTTCCTTTTATCGATTTGTATAAAAATAAAATAAAATAAAAATTTTAAAAAAGCAGAAAAACAAACCTTCCAAAATCCTTTTTCCTTTTTTTTTCATTTTTGTTAAAAAAGTGGCTAAGATAGCTGGCTATTATAAAAAAACAATTAAAAAATTAAATAAAAGAAGATGGGTAGAACAATTTAAAAAAAATAAAGCAAAGTATCTCTACTAGCTAAGCAGTTTTGTTGGTTCTTTATTTTCTGCTTTATAAATTTCAAGCTCCTCTAACAAATTAAGAGCACGGCCTTTTTCCACTCTGTGAAGAACATGCACACAATTCTCAATGCTCCCTATGGAACGACCAGTTTTAGATAAATACTGCCCCAAGGCAGTTTTGTTCCGTGGCTGTGAGTGTTCTTTAAACCTTAATTTAAAAGAGCGGCCTGTTTGATCGATATAATATTTGTCACACTTACTGCAGTCAATACTCATACTCCAGAACCATCAAATTTGTCATACTTCCCTTTCAGTTTATGTTTTATTCGCAGTTTTAGGCCGTCGCTTGTATTCCACCAGCAGCTGTGCAGCGGCCAGCATGAGCGTTATGGCGGTTGCACAAGCAAAATACAGACAAGAATTATTTACAGAAGAACGGGAAAACAGCTAAAATCCGACCTCGGGGGGCGATCCGTTTTGGTTCCATTGAAATGTAGGAACACGCGACGCAATACTGACCCTATGATTTATCTTTGAAGATAGGCTGAAAAAAGGCCAAGATTTTTATAGAATGCTATGGATAATGTTGACTGTTCTACTCTCTTTGAAATTTTGTAGGTAGCAGGGATTAAATACAGAGAGCGAAAGGCTATTTAAAACTTGCACACAAAGCTGTAGCGAAGGATATGTAAAAGAGGCAGTGAGAGACACAGGGTTGTTGCCTATGGTCGAAGTTATTCTACCCGGAGATTGAGCGAGAAAATCGGAAAGGGTATTTACAGAAGAGAGATAAAAAGTTAGAGATTTGTTGATGAAACTGAACTTCTACCAGAGACGCAAAGGACTAGGCAGATCAGTTGAAGAGAATGGTTAGGGTCTTGAAAAGAGGTTAACGTATAAACATCAACTAAAGCAAAACAAGGGTAATGGGATGTATTCGAATGGTATCAGGCAATGCTGGAGAAATTATATCAGGAAATGAGACACTAATACTAGTAGATGAGTTTTACTATTTGTGCAGCAGAGAGGATACAAAATTCAGGCTGGCGATAGTAAGAAAAGTACTCCTGAAAAAGGGAAACTTGTTAACACCTGATATAATAAGTGGTAGGGAGCCTTTCTGAAGATATTTGTCTGGAATATAGCCTTGTTTGGAAGTGAAACGAGGACGAAAATCAATTCGGGCAAGAACATCACACAAGCTTCTGGTGTGGTGTTATAAGAGATCCTGAAGATTTGATGGCTAGATTGGCTAACTAATGAATCGAATTGTGGAAAAATAAATTAAAGACATAACTTGACTACACGAGGGGATCGGTAGATAGGACACATCCGGACGCATCAAAGACTCGTCAGTTTGGTAATGGAGGGAAGTTTGTAGTAAAATTGTAGAGGACACTAAGGGTCGAATGCAATAAGCAAGTTCACATATATGTAGTTTGCAGTAGATGTGCAGGACTGAAAAACCTTGTACAGGATAGACTAGCACGGATAGCTGCATCAAACCAGTCTTCGGACTGAAGCCAACAACACAAACAACTTCCACCACGGAAGGTGCTTCGAGAAACGCACAGATTTACAGTGGAAGTGCATGCATGCTAGTATAGCTTTCACAGTGATATTCGAGTACATCACGCGTGTGTGGGCGATGTCTTAACCTTTCGACAGTATAAACATGAAGATGGCGAGAAGATTATGCCCCCAACTATCGGGCGGCCGGAGTGGCCGTGCGGTTCTAGGCGCTACAGTCTGGAACCGGGCGACCGCTACGGTCGCAGGTTCGAATCCTGCCTCGGGCATGGATGTGTGTGATGTCCTTAGGTTAGTTAGGTTTAACTAGTTCTAAGTTCTAGGCGACTGATGACCTCAGAAGTTAAGTCGCATAGTGCTCAGAGTCATTTGAACCATTTGAACCCAAATATCGTGGCAATTCGCCCGGAACTACACGGAAGACAGATAAAACGGATTATTATCTGTAAAAGGCAAAATGTAACAGTTGCTGTTACTAAATCATTTGTCATTGATTTTCTTCTAGTTTTGTTGCTTTTAGAGAACAACCTATTTGTGGCAGCATGTATAATAAATAAGTCCCGTAGTGAAGAGGATCAATGCTAGACAGCGACGTCCTGTGAGCCACGATGCTTGGAACAAGGCAGAAGAATTTCCGAGGGCCGCTGTTGTGGCTAACGCCCTTTCACTTGTCAGCAGGAGAGAGCGCTGGAAAATGACGGCACCGGCTTTAATACATGGGCTCCGCCCAAAGACACGACAGCTCCTATCACCTTAGCCACGCGGGGCGATTACATGAAGATTTCGGATATTAAGTGGCATATTTCAGTGAAACACGTTAGACGCATGGCAGGTGCTGTGTTTTAGGCTGTGATATAAACGAGCATAGCTACCCTCTGTCCCAGTGAGTGGCATATGGGTTGTGGTCGAAACCTCACCGTCATAATTCGTAGATATGTTGTAGCACAGTGAAGATGCCTAGCGTCATGGAAACCCACCCGAGCAAATAATTTTAAAGGTACACCACTGGTCTTATGCCAGAGGATGTTCATTGTGGACAATACAGCAGGAAGTGTCGAAGACGATCGCTAATGCTTACTGATGAAAGCATAGGCGAAACCTTCCCCCGTTTCTGAGATGCTCCTTCCCAGGCGCGGGGGTCAAAGTGCTTATGCTAGTGGGTTCCCCCATTTGCGGCCCTTATCGTCGCCTGGATGATCACCAACTCGGAGAGACGAAGGTTTTAACGTGCCGAATGCAGGATTCTGAGAGACGAACCAGTCCCGGGCGAGGGCTGGTGAAACGAACAGTCTGGATGTAGCTTTTGTGCGGTTTCGTACATCCAGCTAGGTAAGTACCGGGTTGGTACCCACGTCCTGCCTCAAATACAGTTTACGCAAACATTTAAGAATCGTTCACACACTTGAACAAACGATGTACTCTAGACGCATAGATACAGGCAGACGGAGTCAAATTCCATCTCAGGGGGAGCAATGGCGTCAGAAACGGAATCTGACCAGCAGTGGCCACTAACATTGCCCATACCCGATAAGAAATGCCGGTCCCGTACAGAGAAACGGGAAACCTTCATATTCTCCCGATCTGACACCTTGTTACTACTTTTTGTGGGGTCATTGAAAGACACTGTCTACGGGAACCATCTAACCAGGCTGGACAAACTTGAACCGGCGATCTGTGTGGCATCTGAATCCATTTCCATTGATACAATACAGGATGTGATGACAAATTTCATTGTTCGTTTGCGCCACCTCCGTATTGCGAGAGACTGTGATGTTACTGCAAAGACTACATGCAAAGGACGAGTTTAATTATGCACAGTGTTACTGTACGAGCTGCACAGCGTACAGGGCCATCTGGTAACCGCTTTTCGAACTATTTCCAAACTTCTATATAAATTCTGTATAAAATTCTTACAGCTTTTACAATAACTTTACAATAACACAGAGTTTGTTTTCGAGATATTTAATTCTGAAATCCGGGATTTCTTCGTTGGACAGCCTGTACACACAGTTCGAACACTCCAAGTAGATTATCGTTCATATTCACCACGGAATTAGCTGAATCTATAAAATCGCAATACAGTGACTGGTACCGAAATCATTCGATAGCTACGAACCAAAGTAGTAAATTAGTAAACGACGCACTATTTAATGCGTCTAACATATCAACAAAAAATATAATTTCATACTGAATTAGCCTAACATTTTGGGACTAGTTAACTCCGCGGGCCACTTAGGGTTTCGTAGTTGTAGAGACTTTAACCATTGGTGCCTGCTAGTTAACGTCGGTGGCCAAAAGAAATCTGGCTGTCACTTGATTTCCATCAGTTCAATTACACTCATCATTCACAGCGTCCAAAAACTTCTTGGAGAGTACAAACAGTGGAACGCCCTTTCGTCTGTATCTCGGAGATTCCGTGGCGTCGCGTGAACTCACACACGCAACTGCGGCCGGAATCCACGCACTTCGGCGATGTTGGCAGCAAGGTGCTGGACGTACTGCTCCGCGGATTTAATCGGAAACGTTTATCGGCGATCTCGTATTGGTTCAAATGGCTCTGAGCACTATGGGACTTAACATCTGTGGTCATCAGTCCCCCAGAACTTAGAACTACTTAAACCTAACTAACTTAAGGACGTCACACACATCCATGCCCGAGGCAGGATTCGAACCTGCGACCGTAACGGTCACGCGGTTCCAGACTGAAGCGCCTAGAACCGCACGGCCACACCGGCCGGCTTATCTCGTATTAATTCTCTGCTCTGCTACAGGATCACATCATTCTAAACAGGTACCGCCATCTTTGCTTTGACTCCAAAACGGGTGTGAGACTGCAGCTGCTATCCTTTTTTTAACCATAGATTTCTAGATCCTCGTAAAATTTACGATTACAGTCGGCTATAAAACAGGACATTTTCTACTTACTCCGAACTGATAGAAGTCATGGGGTACCTCGTAATATAGCGTCTGACCTCCTTTTGTGCGGTGTAGTGCAGCAAATCGAGGTGGCATGGACTCAACAAGTCTTCGGAAGTCGCCTGCCCCAAACATTGAGCCATGCTGCGTCTACAGCCGTCCATAATTGCAAAATTGTCGCTACTGCAGGATTTTATGCACGAAATGACCTCTCGAATATGTTCCACAAATGTTCGATGGGACCTATGTCGGGCGATCTGGGTGACGAAATGATTCGCTCGATTACCCCAGAATGTTCTTCAAACCAATCGCGAACAACTGTGGCCCAGTAACATGGCGCACTGTCGTCCATAAAAATTCCATAGTTGTTTTGGAACATGTATTCCACGAATGGCTGCAAATGGCCTCCAAGTAGCTGAACATCCGTTCAGTTGTACCAGAGGACCCAGTCCATTCCATGTAAACACAGCCCACACAATTACGAACTAACCACTAGCTTGCAAAATGGCTCTGAGCACTAAGGGACTTAACATCTGTGGTCATCAGTCCCCTATAACTTAGAACTACTTAAACCTAACTAACCTAAGGACATCACACACATCCATGCCCGAGGCAGGATTCGAACCTGCGACCGTAGCAGTCGTGCGGTTCCGGACTGCGCGCCTAGAACCGCGAGACCACCGCGGCCGGCCACTAGCTTGCACAGTGCCTTGTTAACAACCTGGCTCCATGGCTGCATGGGATCTGCGCCACATTCGAACCCTACCTTCAGCTCTTACCAATTGAAATCGGGAGTCATCTGAGCAGGCCACGGTTTTCCAATCGTCTAGATCCAACCGATATGGTCACGAGCCGCCAAATATCGCCGCATTATCCTAACGGATACGTCCGTCGTGACATTGATTCGTCCGCTATTTCACGCAGTGTTGTTAGTATATTAGCACTGGCAACTCCATGCAAACGCCGCTGCTCTCGGCCGTTAAATGAAGGCCGTGGGCCGCTGTGTTGTCCGTGGTGATAGGTAACTTCTGAACTGCGATGTTCTCGGTACACTCCTGGCACTATGGATCTCAGAATATAGAATTCCCTGATGATTTCCGAAATGGAATGTCTCATGCGTCTAGCTCTAACTGCCATTCCGCGTTCAAAGTCTGTTAATTACCGTAGCGCGGCCATAAATCACGTTGGGAAATTTTACACACGAATCTCCTAAGTACAAATGGCAGCTCCGCAATGCACTGCCATTTCAGAAATTATGTACGCCATACTACCGCCATCTGCATACGCGCATGTCATTGTCTCATGACTTTTGTCACCTCAGTGTAATTTCGTAAGTAGTATACCATTGGAGATCTAATAATTGTAATTAACTAATGTATAACCTATAAATTATGAGTTCCTTTGAATAAAATTTGGACTAGTAAACTCTACGATGGTTTAGTAGCAATGTAACATTTCCCCCCCTTTAGCGTCCTACGGTTAAAAAGACATTGCTTAAGCATAAAAATTAAGAGGGTATTGCCAACTGCATATCTGAGTAGGTGGTACAGTCAATAGATTCATGGAAAATACTTAAAATGGCTTATCCTTGTAATGCGAATCTTTAATCAAACAATTTAACATTACAGTTCTGAACTGTAAGAGCCGCTGGTCGCCTCACTAAGCTATCCCCCACTTTTAGTTTCATCCCATGAAATACGATAACGATAGCGCATTTCATAAATTGGCCGTAATCTTACAAATATGGGCGGGAAAGCTGCATCGGAGCGGCAAAAAGGTCACCAGTTTTGGCCTTTACGCGTAGGGATCCCTAGAGTCCCGACAGCTTGGCGCCAAGGACAGCGAACACAATGCACCTCCGCAGCATTCACCATTATACAGCCACGTCTTTCCAACTGTGAGAGATGCTCGCCCCTGGCCCGTACTAGGGATCAGTCAGGAGGAGGTTCTTTTCAGGTCACCCCCGCTTGAGCTCACATCCGGAGCCAGGTGCTGGGGGACCTGCTCGACGGAAAAATTTTGAACGGTGAGGCTATAAAGCCGCCAGCACACCGTTGCTCAGTTCTCAGTGTTCAGTTCTCAGCCTGAGTGTAGTTATGCACTCGGCTTCGGTCCGTCTCCATCGGCGTCGGCGCCGCGCTGCCACGTGAGCGACTTAGCACAATGTGAGCCTGTCTCGCCCTTCTTGCATACTTCATCATTTCACTCTGGTTAGGCCCTTGACACAGCGCTCCCTCGGTCTGCTAGCTGCAATACAGCAATGTTCAATTTGTGGCTAATTTAAATATAGTGAACTGGGTTCTAGTTGGAGAATGATGACTCAAATGGTTCAATTGACTCTAAGCACTATGGGACTTAACATCTGAGGTCATCAGTGCCCTAGACTTAGAACTACTTAAACCTAAATAACCTAAGGACATCACACACATCCATACCAGAGGCAGGATTCAAACCTGCGACCGTAGCAGCAGCGCGGTTCCGGACTGAAGCGCCTAGAACCGCTCGGCCACAGCGGCCGGCTAATGATGAACTCATTCCTACATTCCTCGTACTCTTTTTTCACTGATGACTATCTCTTTTTGTTGTTTTCAGTAATGACGGTAGATAGGATGATCTCTTAAGCTTTGCAAGACACAGTAAATAGGAAATCTTCTATCACCGAAACTACAGAATACGAACCTCTCCTGCAAGTAGGCAAAGAAGTTCAAATAGCGTATGCAAGGATACATTATTTGATAATCCTCGTTGCGTATGAATTAATTTTACAAGTGCAGCAACATCTGCTCGAAGGATTATCTGTGCCCACCTGTTACCATTACCAAATCGACCCCACAACACCGCCCTACCGCAACTATCCCTTGGTCAATAATTAAATGCCCTATGCCTACGTAACTCATCTCAGGAAAGATTCCGACATCACTGGACTGGATATGTTCACTGATAAGAATTCAATACACAGCCTCCATATCGCTGCTAGCAACTCTCGCCGATAATCAGCACAACTGTACATAAACGCAATTCAAGTCAAGAGGGGAAAAGTAACACAACCGTATCGTTCTCAAATTTCCACGGAAACAAATGTTATTGGCTTCCACTGAACCTCGTTAAGTCCCTCACTAAGAAACCACCGCACAGCTAGCTACTGGCTCCGTAATCTGACGTCAGGGGTCTGCCGACCGGCGCATACACGATCACTTATAGGTAAAACTTGCCTAGGAATCTGGTAAGAATCTCAGCAGAATTCCACACCGGCTCACAGGAAGACTTTCAATTCTTGTAGGCTTTGTTTACCGGAAAATGAATTTGATCAGTCAGGATTACCGTCTTCAGTGAACACACTTTAGGACACTATCTCCCCCCTCCCCGAGAGCAGACGACACACCTACACCCGCGACGGCCGCCGACTGACTCCTCGATTTCCCGAGTCGAGTTGTGGATTGCCACCGGGTTGGAATCCACGTAACGAGTACCGTATTAAACCAGCTCGCAGCACCTGGAAAAGCCGACTGTGTCAGTCTTCGAATAACGTGTACAAAAAATAGAATCTACAACTCGGTTGAAAATCCGGTGGATGGATTCAAAATTGTCGGTGTTAAACAACGTGGTCATCAGCACTTTCTTTTCCAGATCGTGGTGCTTGTGAACGAGTAGTCACTCTGGTTACAACGAAATGCAACGAAAGGCCCTAACTACAGCCACAGTAAAAAAAAAAAAAAAAAAAAAAAAAAAAAAAAAAAAAAAAAAAAAAAAAAGAATCACATAAAATATCCGGTATAGCTAGTTATTCATACCGTTTTCATACATTAATAGTATTAACAAAATAGTGGATGGCGTTCAGATGATTGGTTGATCGCGAAACTAACAGGATGAACCAGCGACCTTAAAACACATGGAAACCTTCTCCAGTTGAGCTGGGCAAGAGTCCTGGAGTCACACAGAATGTCAGCAATTTACTTGCTATTGTCTCTTGATCTCCTACAATTGAGGGTAAGTTTCTCGATAGACCAGAGGCTACAGCAGTATTAGCATACAAAACACAGTACTTTAAAACATGATGCAGCGGAGCGGGACGCGACAAACACTGCATTCTCGTGGATCTTCGTGTTGCAGGAGATAACCATGAGTCATTAGGTAGTGACCGAGACGAAGGCCAGTGAGGACCACTTCGTCCCTGCTTGGAGATCGAAAATATAGCACGGTCGAATAGTTGGTCTTACCGAACGCAACCTGTTGTTACGCACTTCCAGCTACTGTCTTTCCCACTTAGCCAACACACTGCCATCCACTACACGGCGGCCTGTGAAGCTGACGCTAGGCTGCTTCCGCTACTCTGTCACCTTCAATCCTCTACTTTCCCAGGTGTCGAGGGATCCAGAAATAGGCCATCTCTTTCTTCTGCAGGAGGTAGATAGCGTCCTGGACCACCTGAACTACCCTATCTAATGGGAACATTTGCTAGATAGCCTGCCGAGCACTAAGAGTGTGACGGCCGCAGTGGCCGAGCGGTTCTAGGCGCTTCAGTCCGGAACCACGCGATCGCTACGGTCGCAGGTTCGAATCCTGCTTCGGGAATGGATGTGTGTGATATCCTTGGGTTAGTTAGGTTTAAATAGTTCTAAGTTCTAGGGGACTGATGACCTCAGCTGTTAAGCCCCATAGTGCTCAGAGCCATTTGAACTAAGAGTGTCCGTGTAGACAAGAAACTTCTCCCCACCAACTCTGATGTGCTCCAGTGCCTTCTTCAGCGTCACAACTCCGCGTAGTACACCGAGAAGTGACATTGTAGACGGATTTTAATGATAAAATCTTGGAGAATAACAGGACACACGACACTATCCCCTTACTGTGAACCGTCGGTAAAAACTGTGTGTTCGCGAGACTCCACTAAAATGCCGTTAAAAGTCCTTTTTAAAATTGTAGGCTGAGTGGTGATACTGCTGTACTTTGTCATGCCCAAGTTAAGACTGGATCAGGGAGGATATTACCACCTTCCCTGTTTAACAATTGATATGCCTGCTACACCAACCTGCTCGAGATCGTCCTTCGTACGGACATAAAAAGCACGCCATTTATCAATCACGCCGAGAAGTCCTGAGACATAGCATTCTGTCTCTTCAGAACACAAATCTACTTGTTTTAGAAGTAGATCACACAGCCGCTTCATCGTAAATAAATGAGACTGCGTACCAAGCCACCGAGCAAAAAGTGCAGTACATTATAGTTTTTGTAGTATTTGCTTATTTGCTGCCCTTAACTGTCTCCGTGTTGCGTGAGCACAAGTCCGGAATGGGCTTCACCACGCCTCGTACACGCTCAACATAACTGGAAGCAGAGATCAAGGGCGGAAGGCGGTGAATGATGAAATGTCAACAAACAGAGCAACGTTACCAGAGAGGACTCAGTGCCCTTGACTAAGCCGGAAGTGGTGGGGGCTGGCTCGTGCGATGCGTCGCGTCGCCAACGAGCGGCCGCCTGCGGGTTAATGGATTAAGTGGCCAGCCTATACGGCAGAGGCCAGCGTCCGGCTGTGCCGGGCGGCAGCGGTTCGCGGAAGGTGGCGCTTCCCGCTGCTCCGCGCAATCCGGACACTCCGAAAATAGGCGGCGCCGACTTGCAGTCTGGAAGCTGGAGAGCAGGCCTGGACGGGGAGTCGTCGCCGCTGTCGCTATATTTATCGCCGTGAGCCCTGCCTCTGCTGCATAATGAAATTCTGACCGCAGACAGGCCGCCGCGGCTCGTCGCGCTGGCGGGCAACGGTGACCGCACGAGTGCTCTCTGCGGGCGGTGACTGCAACCTCGCACAGTTCCACCTCACTCTGGTTTTCGAAAACAATGGTTTTCTGCATCATTTACTCCATTAGGTTTTCACTTCTCATTAGCACGAAACATTCCCCCATTCTATTTGTGTTTGTATATCCACGTGCTACCTTCGGTAGTGAACTATGATTTTTGAACATAATGAAAGAAGAACTAATTTTATATCAGCTTTTAAGGAAATAACAGAAGTATGCACGCCTTTTTTATTACTTTATGGACGCACATGTCTCCCTTATGGCAACTAGGCACACACAACATTCATATAGTTCACTTGGAGCTATTTAAGCGCATGACATACAAGTTACAACTAAATGCGTATGTTGGGTACGCGATGCAGCGAAGCAGAACGATAACAACTTAAGAGCCCTACCAAGCGAAGTGTATGCCTGCAAGCAAAGCGACGCGTTTTGCAACAACCTGAGTTCTGGTGCATCGAAAACATCTTGCCACTTTCTTCTCGCATTTCTCGTCAGACGAGGTGAATCAGATGGATAATAAAACTTTATGCTAATTGCTTTAGTGCTCATGTGACCCGGGCACATAAATGCCTACACCTACATCTATATCCGCAAGCCACCTTACGACGTGTGACGGAGGGAAACTTCTGATGCCACTATCATTTTCCTCCTCCTCCGTACGGTGTGTAGGAAGGACGACTGTTTATAAACTTCCGTATTGGTTCTAATTTTTTTGATCTTCTGGTCGTGCTAATTTTGTGGGTCGTATATGGGAGAAAGTAACATATTGCCAAACTTTTCTTCGATTGTACACTCTCGGAATTTTAACAGTACACCTCTCCGTGAAAGTTCCTGGCAGATCAAAACTACGTGCCAGCCCGGGACTCGAATCCAGAACCTTAGGTTAGGCGAAGGTCCTGAGTTCGAGTCTCGGTCCAGCATACAGTTTTAATCTGCCACGAAGTTTCATATTAGCGCACACTCCGCTGCAAAGTCAAAGACTCAGTCTCAAAATTGTCCCCCTGCCTGTGGCTAAGCGGCGTCTCCGCAACATCCTTTCTTCCACGGGTGCTAGTGCCGTAATGTATGCAGGAAAATTACTGTGAATTTTGTAAGGTAGGAAATGAGCTACTGGTGGAAGTAAAGCTGTGTGAACGGGTCGTGAAACATGCTCGGTTAGCTAGTAAAGCACTTGTCCGCGAAAGGCAGAGGTCCTGGTTTCGAGTCCCAGCCCAGCACACAATTTTAATCTGACAGGATGTTCATTATCAGCGCACACTCCACTGCAGGGCGAAAGAATCATTGGGGAAACAATCTCCCAGGCTTTGACTAAGTGAAGTCTCCATAAAGTCTTTTCTTCTTGGAGTGCTAGCGCCTGCAAGTTACGCAGGGGAATTTCTATACAGTTTGGAAGGTAGGAAATGAGGCATTGGGGAGAGTAAAGCTATAAGGACGGGTCGTGAGTCGTTTTCGGGTAGCTCAGTTGTTAGGGAACTTGCCTGGAAAAGGCAGAGATCTAGGTTCGAGTCCTGGTTTCAGCATACGGTTTTAATCTGTCAGGCAGTTTGATATGAGCACATGCTCTGCTGCACACAATCAAATTTTCATTCTGGATATTCCGCGGTAATACACAATGCCTCTCTTGTAGCGTTTGCCACTGGAGTTTGTTGCGCATCTTCGTAATGCTCTCGCACCGACTAAACTATCCAGTGGCGAAACGTGCCGCTCTTCGTCGAAACTTCTACATTTCTTCTACTAATCCTACTTGATAAAGGTCCCAGACTGGTGAACAGTAATCAAGAATCGCTCAAATGAGTGCTTCGTAAGCCACTTGTTTCATGCGTAAATTACCTTTTCTTAAGATTCTTCCACCAATGTCGGCCTAGCATCTGCTTTTCCTAAAATCACCTTTACATGGTCATTCCACTTAAGATAAATCTGGAAGGTTGGTCCTAGCTATTTACGGTTGTTTATGTTCCCAATGTGTTTTCACCAAGAGCGTAATCGGACAGTATTGGTGGTCCCGAGTTCGAGTCTCGGTCGGGCACACAGTTTTAATCTGCCAGGAAGTTTCATATCAGCGCACACTCCGCTGCAGAGTGAAAATCTCATTCTAGTATTGGATCTCTTCGCCTATTTAGTGCAATATGCTACATCTATTTACGTTCACGGTTCCTGCCACTGCCTGTAGCAATCACTGATCCTACGTAGGTCTTTCTGTATTTCGTTACAGTTCTGTGGCGTTAGCACCTTCGTGTACATAACAGGATCGTCTGCAAAAATTCGATGTTATACATGCCGTGAACACTGTCTTGGGGTATTCCGCAATTATCTTTAAATCTGCCGCTTTCGTCACGTTAAAAATACCGTACTGAGTTCTATCTCTTAGAAAATCCTGACTCCAGTCACAAATCTGGTTCTACGCACGGTAAGTCAGTATTTTGATCACTCAACGACTAAACGACAGTGTGGAGCTGTATCGAATGCTTCTGGAAATGAGGGAATACGGCATCAACCTGGGAGCCTTTGTCTATGGCGTTGTGGATTTCATGGGCGAACAAAGGGAGCTCTGTTTCGCGTGATATCTATTTACGAAATCCACGATGGTGTTTCAAGAGGAGATTTTCGTTCTCCAGTAACGTAACAGCACGTGAGCACAGAATATGTTCCATAATGTTGCAGCGGTTTGACGTACGTGATATAGGCCTACAATTATGTGCGTCATTTACACGGCCCTTCTTCAAAACAGGAATGACAGGTGCTTCTTTTCAATCGCTTGGTATCTTTCGTTTTTCCAGCGACCTACGATAAACTACTGCTAGAATGGGAGCAAGTTCTTTCACATAATCCTTATAGAATGTCACGTGTATCTCATACGGCTCCGATGTCTTTCCATTATTGATCGATTTTAGACGCTTTTGTATTCCGCTATCACTGATCTCAATAACTGCCGTTTCGCCGTTCGTGTGGTGACAAAGGAAGAACCGCGGCGAAACCATTTTGGAGTACTGAATTCAGTATGTTGGCCTTCTGTCTGTCATCTATTTCCGTGCCATTATGGTCACTGAGGGACTGAATAGAGAACTTTGATCCGCTTACTGACTTTATGTAAAACCATTATTACACAGTTTTTTTTTTACTTACATAAAGGTTCATCCGTTTTTTTTCCGAATGGAAGAACCCAGTATGTTGTCCTCGATGGTCAGTGTTCATCAGAAACAAGGGTATCGTCAGGAGCGTTCCAGGTAAGTGTGATAGGATCGCTGTAATTTTCAATATACACAATTGATCTGATGGACAGTGTAGGCTGTAGTCTGTTTGCTGATGATGCTGTAGTACACAGGAAGGTGTCAAAGTTGAATGACTGTAGGAGAATACAAGGTGACTTACACAAAATTTCTAGTTGGTGTGATGAATGACAGCTAGCTCTAAATGTAGAAAAATGTAAATTAATGCAGATGAGCAGGAAATGCAAACCCATAATTTTCGAATACAGTTTTAGCAGGGTGCTGATCGACACAATCACATAGATTAAACATCTAGACGTAACGTTGCAAAGCAATATGAAACGGAATGAGCATGTAAGGACTGTAGTAAGGAAGGTGAATGTTCGAATTCGGTTTATTGGGAGAATTTTAGCAAATTGTGGCTCAATTGTAAAGGAGACCGCATTTAGGACACTACTGCGACCCATTGTTGAGTACTGTTTGAGTATTTGGTATCCGCACCATGTCGGATAACAGGAGGACATCGAAGCAGTTCAGAGGTTGGCTTCTACATTTGTTACCGGTAGGTTCGAACAACACACAAGTATTGCGGAGGTGTTTTGGGGTTCAAATGGCAATCACTGGAGGCGCGACGTTCTTTTCGAGAAGCACTATTGAGAAAATTTAGGCACCGGCAGTTGAGACTGACTGCAGAACAATTCTACTGTCGTTAACGTACATTTCGCGAAAGGACCATGAAGATAAGATTGGACAGCCTGTGGCTCTTACGGAAACTTAGAGGCAGCCGTTTTTCCCTCGCTCTATTTGCGAGTGGAACAGAAAATGAAACGACTAGTAGTGGTACAGGGTACCCTTCGCCACGCACCACACGGCGGCCTGTGGAGTATGTATGTAGATGTAGATGCTACAGTGTTGCACTCAGCGCTGGGCTCTAACCTACATACATGACGTGGACACACGCAGCATTTAAAACGATATCAGAAAAATGTTTCTGCTGACGGCAAAGCGCAAAGGGATCAGTATTTGGCTGTACCGTTATGACTCGCAGCTTTATGTCTACCAAGGGATTGCAATACATAGTTCTTGAGAGGAGGAAACTAAAATCACAAAACACTGGCAATATCTGCAGTAAAATGGAAAAAATAAAAATACAAAATTAAAAAATTCCAAAAAGTGTTAAAGCGTGATAATTTGAAACCAGACCCCAGCTTCAAGTGCGGTGACACATACATATTGGTTAACTATGTTGCACTTATGGAAAAAATAAAAATACAAAATTAAAAAATTCCATAAACAGTGTTGAAGCGTGATAATTTGAAACCAGACCCCAGCTTCAAGTGCAGTTGCACATACATATTGAATAACTACACTCCTGGAAATGGAAAAAAGAACACATTGACACCGGTGTGTCAGACCCACCATACTTGCTCCGGACACTGCGAGAGGGCTGTACAAGCAATGATCACACGCACGGCACAGCGGACACACCAGGAACCGCGGTGTTGGCCGTCGAATGGCGCTAGCTGCGCAGCATTTGTGCACCGCCGCCGTCAGTGTCAGCCAGTTTGCCGTGGCATACGGAGCTCCATCGCAGTCTTTAACACTGGTAGCATGCCGCGACAGCGTGGACGTGAACCGTATGTGCAGTTGACGGACTTTGAGCGAGGGCGTATAGTGGGCATGCGGGAGGCCGGGTGGACGTACCACCGAATTGCTCAACACGTGGGGGCGTGAGGTCTCCACAGTACATCGATGTTGTCGCCAGTGGTCGGCGGAAGGTGCACGTGCCCGTCGACCTGGGACCGGACCGCAGCGACGCACGGATGCACGCAAAGACCGTAGGATCCTACGCAGTGCCGTAGGGGACCGCACCGACACTTCCCAGCAAATTAGGGACACTGTTGCTCCTGGGGTATCGGCGAGGACCATTCGCAACCGTCTCCATGAAGCTGGGCTACGGTCCCGCACACCGTTAGGCCGTCTTCCGCTCACGCCCCAACATCGTGCAGCCCGCCTCCAGTGGTGTCGCGACAGGCGTGAATGGAGGGACGAATGGAGACGTGTCGTCTTCAGCGATGAGAGTCGCTTCTGCCTTGGTGCCAATGATGGTCGTATGCGTGTTTGGCGCCGTGCAGGTGAGCGCCACAATCAGGACTGCATACGACCGAGGCACACAGGGCCAACACCCGGCATCATGGTGTGGGGAGCGATCTCCTACACTGGCCGTACACCACTGGTGATCGTCGAGGGGACACTGAATAGTGCACGGTACATCCAAACCGTCATCGAACCCATCGTTCTACCATTCCTAGACCGGCAAGGGAAATTGCTGTTCCAACAGGACAATGCACGTCCGCATGTATCCCGTGCCACCCAACGTGCTCTAGAAGGTGTAAGTCAACTACCCTGGCCAGCAAGATCTCCGGATCTGTCCCCCATTGAGCATGTTTGGGACTGGATGAAGCGTCGTCTCACGCGGTCTGCACGTCCAGCACGAACGCTGGTCCAACTGAGGCGCCGCCAGGTGGAAATGGCATGGCAAGCCGTTCCACAGGACTACATCCAGCATCTCTACGATCGTCTCCATGGGAGAATAGCAGCCTGCATTGCTGCGAAAGGTGGATATACACTGTACTAGTGCCGACATTGTGCATGCTCTGTTGCCTGTGTCTATGTGCCTGTGGTTCTGTCAGTGTGATCATGTGATGTATCTGACCCCAGGAATGTGTCAATAAAGTTTCCCCTTCCTGGGACAATGAATTCACGGTGTTCTTATTTCAATTTCCAGGAGTGTATGTTGCAACTATGCTACACCAGCAGACGGATTCGAAACAATGAGTCGCAAATGTGATTAACTAACACTAGAACTGACGTTACGAAAACGCTATTCTCGCACAAATTGTAATAATTAATGACTGTAACTAACAAAAAATTAATACCTTGTTTTTCCTCGTACAATTTATTCATGACATGATGAAACAACATATTCCAAACCGAGCAGGCTAGAGTACTGGTTAACACATACGATTCGTATTTGGAAGCAGTGGGGTTCGTATCCTTCTCCGGCAATTATGCTTTTTTGCGACTTCCCAAATCTATTTCGACGAATACGGACACAGATAATAAAAGAACGTATCTGCCCCATTTTCAAGCCTCCTTGTGAAATTGGAGCATGTACTTCAACGTTAAGGACTTCGATGTCGACAGGACGTTAAACTCTAAATTTACTTTCGTTTTTTAAGCCCAAAGTTGAAATCATTAGAAACACTTTTCACTACTGCGTGAACTTATCCAACAGATTTCTCTGGAAGATTTGTATGACTCTCCTCATCGCCGTCGTTATAAAGGATTAAGCAGCCTCTGGTTTGTTCTGTCCTCAAGTGTTTCACTCTAATCATCTTTTCTTTAGTCGAGCGATATTCCTTCTTCTTTATTTTGTCTTATGCTTCAGCAGTGACTTTGTGTTGTGGTTTCCTGCATTCTTGTTAAACGCTGTTATTCAGATAAAATGTGTTTATTTTTTCATATATATATTTCTCTTCCTATCAAGTGCATCCATCTACTACTCTAATAAATCTCGTTTCTGTTCTATCTGTCTGTCCATTTGACTCGTGGCCTAGTATGGGTCTAACATTCACATACTTAACAACGACATTGGTACAGACATTACTTTACACAGCTTGATCAATGTATTTCCTCTCTTCTGTGGATCTCGATTTATTTCTGTAAAATACCATAAAAAGTTCATTGCTGTTTTCCTAATTTGGGCCTAAAACTATAATATGTGCACCTTATTTATTTTGTTTTCATTGCTCATCTGAAATTATACTACTTGGGTACATGGATTTCTACAGGTCGGCTTGCTTTTATGCCCGTTCTCGTTTCAACGGCATGTCATCTGCAAAGTGGTTGTAAAGAATATTCTTACTTTGAAAATAGTTTTTCGTAAGTAGTGGTTGTGTATGTCCTGTACTTATGTTTTTTGTCCATTTGTGAGTTATTATACTTCAGTCTCAAAAGATTTTAGGCCTAAAATAGATAAACAACCATGGACTTCGTTATGATATTTTAGAGAAGTAAATCGATATCCACAGAAGGTGACACATACCTAGGTTTCGAAACATCTTTGGGTAAACAGAAAAAGAATACGCTGTGTTTTGCACTATGCGGAGTTTAAAAACATAAATTTAATTCGCCAACACTGAAAAAACCATCAACAGGAGCTTCCAACCATAGCAGGATAATAATTATCTTTACTGTTATTTTGAAACCACAGTTCGAGCGTGCCACACAAACATTGTAATTTTTGTATTTTTCTATTCACATAATAATTTGATATGTAGGTAATTCGACACCTAAGATAATGGAATTCATCAACTTTCTCTACCGTTTCGTCGTTAACGACCAATGCTGCCCAATCTGGGTAGCATCCTCAAAAACCATCAGTTTTTTTTTTACGTGGAGATATTAAAATTATACTCATTTGTTACTGTGACGAACAGGTACATCCTACGCGGTAGACCATCCTTTATGCCAGTAAAAAACCCATGGTTGTTTCGGTAAAAGACTATATTTGCTACTTATTTATGACGTTGTCAACGTTTAAATTATAGACAATAGGTGATACAGCGCATCTTTGTCTAAAGTACCTCGTTTTTTTCAGCTTGCGTCATTGAATTTACATCTTCATCTACATCTACATGGATACTCTGCAAATCACATTCTCTGTTATTCCAATTTCGTACACCGCGCGGAAAAAACGAACTCCTATATCTTTCGGTGCGAGCTCTGATTTCCCTTATTTTACTATGGTGATCGTTTCACCCTATGTAGGCCGGCGTCAACAAATTATTTTCGCACTCGGAGGAGAAAGTTAGTGATTGAAATTTCGTGAGAAGATTCCGGCGCAACGAAAAATGCCTCTGTTTTAATGATGTCCACCCCAAATCCCCTATTTCGCGATAATAAAAAACTAGCTGCTTTCTTTGAACTTTCTCGATGTACTCCGTCAATCCTATCTGATAAGGATACCACACCGCGCAGCAGTATTCTAAATGAGGACGGACAAGCGTAGTGTAAGCAGTTCCTTTAGTAGATACGTTACATTTTCTAAGTGTCCTGCCAATAAAACGCAGTCTTTGGTTAGGCTTTCCCACGACATTTTCTATGTGTTCTTTCCAATTTCAGTTGCTCGTAGTTGTAATTCCTAGATATTTAGTTGAATTTACGACCTTTAGATTTGACTGACGTATCATGTAACCGAAGTTTAACGGACTCCTCTTAGCACTTATGTGGATGACCTCACTTTTCGTTATTTAGGGTCAACTGCCAATTTTCGCACCATGTTTTGATCTTCTGATGACTTAACTAGTCCATAAACGACAGCGTCATCTGCAAACAACCTAAAACGTCTGCTCAGATTGTCTCCTAAATCGTTTACATAGATAAGGAACAGCAAAGGGCCTATAAAACTACCTCGGGGAACGCCAGAAATCACTTCTGTTTTACTCGATGACTTTTCGTCAATTACCACAAACTGTGACCTCTCTGACAGGAAATCACTTCAGTTTTACTCGACGACTTTCTGTCAATTACTACAAACTGTTACCTCTCTGACAGGAAATCACGAATCCAGTCACATAACGAGACGATATTCCAAATGCACACAATTTCACTACAAGCCGCTTGTGAGGTACAATGCCAAAAGCCTTCTGGAAATCTAGAAATACGGAATCAATTTTAAATCCCTTGTCAATAGTAGTCAACACTTCGTGTGAGTAAAGAGTTAGTTGTTTTTCACAAGAACAATGTTTTCTAAATCCGTGCTGATTGTGTGCCAATAGACCGTTTTCTTCGAGGAAGTTCACGATGTTAGAACACAATGTATGTTCCAAACCCTGCTACATATTGACATTAATGATAAAGGCATGTAATTTAGTGTATTACTCCTGCTATCTCTCTTGAATATTGATGTGACCTGTGCAACTTTCCAGTCTTTGGGTACGGATCTTCCGTCGAGCGAACGGTTGTATATGATTGTGAAGTTGGAACTATTGTATCTGCATACTCTGAAAGGAACCTAAGTGGTATACAGTCTGGACCGGAAGACTTGCTTTTGTTAAGTGAGGATACCTACTTCTACGTTACTCATGTTGCCAACTGTTCTTGGTTCGAATTCTGGAATATTTACTTCGTCTACTTTTGTGAAGGAATTTCGGAAGGCTGTGTTTAGTAACTCTGCTTTGGCAGCACTGTCGCCGATAGTATCCCTATTGCTATCGCGCAGAGAAGGCATTGATTGTGTCTTGCCGCTTGCGTACTTCACATACCACCAGCATCTTTTTGGATTTTCTGCCAGGTTTCGAGACAAAGTTTCATTGTGGAAACTGTTATAAGCACCTCGCATTGAAGTCCGCGGTAAATTTCGAGCTTTTGTGAAAGACAGCCAATCTTGGGAATTTAGCGTCTGTTTAAATTTGGCGTGCTTCTTTCGTTGTTTCTGCAACAGTGTTCTAACCCGTTTTGTGTTGGAAGAAGGATCAGCTCCGTCGTTTGTTAATCTATTTGGTATAAATCTCTCAATTGCTGCCGATACTATTTCTTTGAATTCAAGCCACATCTGGTCTGCACTTATATTGATAATTTGGAAGGGGTGGAGATTGTCTCTCAGGAAGGCCTCAAGTGAATTTTTGTCTACTTTTTTGAATAGGTATATTTTTCGTTTGGGAGTTACAATATTCAGTCTCGCTACCACAACCTTGTGCTCACTAATCCCTATATCCGTTTTGATGAATGTTATTAGCTCAGGATTATTTATTGCTAAGACGTCATGTGTGTTTTCACAACCGTTTACTACTCGCGTGGGCTCATGAGCTAACTGCTCGAAATAATTTTCATAGAATGCGTTTAGCAGAATTTCGAATGATATTTTACGGGTGCCTCCGGAATCAAACATGTATTTTCGCCAGCATATCGAGGGTAAATTAAAGTCACTACCAACTACACTTGTATGAGTCGGGTACGTATTTGAAATCAAACTCAAGTTTTCTTTGAACCTTTCAGCAATTGTATCATCTGAAAAGGGAGGTCGGTAAAAGGACCCAATTATTATTTTATTTCGGTTGCAAAGAATGACCTCTGCCCTTACTAACTCACAGGAACTGTCTACTTCAATTTCGCGACAAGCTAAACTACTTCTAACAGCAACAAACACACCATCGTCATCTGTGCTTAGCGTATCCTTTTCGAACGCCATTAGGTTCTTCGCAAAAATTTCAGCTGAAATTATCTATGGATTTTAGTGCATATAAAAAGTTCAGCATCAGTGCTTTCTGTTAGCGCTTGGGGCTCTGGTACTTTCCCAACACAGCTACGACAGTTTACAACTGATATACCGATGGTTCCTGTATTTACGTTCTTCCTGTGTTCGTCTTGCACTCTTTTTTCTGAAGCTTTTTTTGTGTTTTCCCGAGATCCTCTAACATAAAAAACCGCCCAGTCCACGTCGTCGCAGAACCGTCTGAGCCTCTGACTGAGACCCTCCACTCGGCTCTGTACCAGAGGCCCACAATCCGTCCTGTCGACTATGCTCCAAATGGTGAACTCTGCCTTCATCTCGCTAGCAAGACTGGCAGCCTTTACCACCTCTATCAGCCGCTCGAAACAAGAGAGAATCTCATCCGATCCAAAGCGACACACGTCATTTGTACCGACGTGAGCTACCACCTGCTGTTGGCTGCACCCTGTGCTCAACATGGCATCCGGAAGGACCCGTTCCACGCCTGGAATGACTTCATCAGGTATGCACACGGAGTGCACATTGGCTTTCTTTCTCTCCCTGGCAGCTATGTTCTTAACACACACTCTGTGTGATTTTAGGCATATGATGATTTTGAAATGTTTTCGGGTGTTCATCTAGGTGGCAACTTCCAAATGATGCACAATTTGCTCATCGTCACCTGACTGAATACCGAAGAACATTTAAAAACATATATTTTGTTATACATACTTCGTATTACTCTTAGTAAAGCTGCTGAAGACCCTTGTCCCAAACGCTTGAAATAACTTGGTTCTGTTTACCTTACGAAATGCTTTTTCATAATGTTAAAAATTTGGTTTACGTAGAAAAAATAGGCTGTTGACGTCGTCGTATGCGATAATGACACAGGCCTTATTTCACAAGCGATAACACAGTGGCTGTTTTTATTACCCTAGATCACCCGGCTTCTGCCAAGCGACAGCGAACGTTGCCTCTACCGCGGTCCTCCATCTGCGGACTACGTCATTGTCCCGACGCAAAAATATTGTCGCACGCACGCGCCATATATAAAGCGGCCCTCGTAAAACTCTGAGAGATGCCGCTATTAACCGTAACTGTTTCGCATGGTCGGTCGGCAGAGGGAAAGCTGGCTGCGTACGTGCTCCAACATTCCCAACCACATGTGGGCCTTTTAAAGTGAAGGAGTGTTGGGCAGCTGCTGGCTTTATAGTCACGGTGCTGTCGACAACAGCAGCTCGTATGACGTGATTTCTCCTTTATATGAATTACAGTGACTTGATTTTTCGGTCATTTTTTTACTATCAAAGTATGTTCTGCCGTGATGAAAAACAAACATCGCAATCCGAAGTAACTGGATATAAACGTGGACTACACACTTATCATCAAGAAACATCTTTAATCCAATGTCGTTAAATGAAAACTGTAAACAAAATAACTGACGAAAGAAAAATATATAAAAATTCAGCAAATTAGAGTACAAGCATCAAAAAATGAGATTGCCAGAAAGTACAAAATGGCTAAGCAGTTGTGGGTAGAAGACGAATGCAAGTCTGCAGAAGCATGCATCGTATATATTGTACTCTAATTTGCTGAATATATATATATATATATATATATATATATATATAATGTGTTTGTGTGTATGAGTGTGTGTGTGAGTGTGTGCTGGGGGAGAGGGGGGGGGGGCGAGGCAGTTTTAGAGGGAGACCAAGGCTCGAAGAGAGCAGGTTGAAATGGAACGGTATTTATGGAGCGATGAAGAGACTTGGACAGGATAGGTTACAGTGGGGAGATACAGCAAATCACTCTGTTGACTGAAAATAACAACATCAACAGTATCAAGAGGTAAGATGCTGATACTTAATGAAAAAAATAGTAAAATGCTTTAAAAATAGCAGTACTGCCACCTGTGTGTTCATTAGTCGAATACTTTTCACCAGTCATGATCTGTCATTTCAACAAAAATTAAATGGACACTTAGGGTCGCACAAATCCGCACCGTTGCCCTCAGAATATTTACTTTTTCTCTGCGTCAGTAAGTTCACGTACAGTATTATCCTGCATTCCTGTTTCATGCTCCGCCTGTATCACCATTGGTCGACAGATATGTGCCATGGTACTAATTAAAAATCCCTGGCGCTTCTGAAGCACTGTGATAACAACATCGTACGATAAGAAAAAAAAAACATCAATATAGGCCTCAAACAGATAAAAAAACTACCAAATCACAGCCACGAGGGAGAAATCCAGATTTCACACATTTAGTGAAAATTTCTGTGCGTCTGGCAACTGTGGTTAGACTTCCGTCAAATTGAAATTTCTTAGTAGCTCACCCCGTTAACTGGCAATAAAAAAAGTTTTTATAGTTTATTGGGGTGAAAAAGATAAAGAATACTACAAATATATCAACTTGTTCAGAAATAAAACTGCTAAACAATCTATCGTTTCGGCGATGGCTTCTATGAAGAATCAAGAGACATGGCCACAATGACCATTGGATGGTACGAAAGCTCTCCGTAGGTGTAGACACGATTGTATACCCAAGTCACTATTGTTAAAACATCCGCGATGACTCTGTGAGCTTGATTGTATTTCCTAGAGAGAGGATAGTATTAATATTAGTGGTAAACTGATGTTTTAATCTGTTTATGTTTTTGTACAACGTGATTTGCCGGTCACGATATCGCTCACTCGAAAAGGTTAGGCGATTTAAACTACCTTCTGATGTTGAGTCGCGTTTACAAGTTAAGGGGGTTGGGGAAGTTTTCGTGACGCAAACTCGTCCTTGTTATGGGCGGTAGGTGCCACTTACCGCATTTCCAATACGTAAACGACGTCTTTCTGGTGAGAATTGGTTGAACGTTATACTACTGGCGGTCTTTGCGGTGCTGTGGTCCCTCCAACTCTACTTAAAACCCGTTGTATGCCCTTATTTTAAGTACACCCGTTGTATGCCCTTATTTTAAGTACGCTAATGTGCTGCCACACATACACGAGCAGTAAAAGAAACCTCCGAACGCCAGTAGATGAATCGTTTGTATTTAGCAATTAACATATAGTTTTGAGCATCTTCACGGGCACTTAAACTGCTGCGATATGGTGAATCCGACAGTGGCTCTGTAGTGAATGTTCAGCATATACACTCAGTTGAGATATATGTGAACTTCTTTACAAAAATGACGCCAGGAAGATCGACTCTGGGAGCAATATGAATATGCAAAGCGAATAACTGTAGTCGCAAAGATAGCGACTTCAGAAACCACTGTTCTCATCGACTTCTTTCTCTAAAAGCGTTCTAGTTGCTTGCTGTCCGTGAAATTGGAGGGCCGCATTGCTGTTTCATGTGGAGGTGCTTTCCATATTCGTATATGCTGATATCGCATCCTAGTTTCTGCAATCCGCGCGGCGCTGGGTTTTATGTTGCGGCACAGATTACGCGTTCCACTATCTGACGGTAATAAATTACCTTCCTGGTTTTGTTAAGCCATTTCATAACCTAAAACAATGTCTCGTCGTCGGAAGAGCTTTAAGTGAAAAGAAGAAAATGAAAAGAAATAAAGAACTTGGGTCCGTCGCCAAGAGATATATGACAAAAAATTATCTTAATTCACAGGAAGCGAGCAGGAAAAAGAGAACACTACAAAGTGTGACACATGATCGTTCCACTACGAAATGAGGATTTGAGTACGCTCGGCGTCTGCGTCCAGTGGTTGGTTATACTGCATTTCTCACACTAAAACTAGCAGGTTCGTTTAATATATAATGCTCCTTTTCTACAGTCTGTAACATATATACGAAATCATTCCTACAGATGCTTCAAATTAGATGTTTCTTCAACACGTGCGCGAAGTTTCGAAGAATTATGATAAATGGTAGTGTCACTGTCTACGCAAGACACTTGTACAAGAACGGGCTGTAACTGAGTTCTAGGTTGCGAGAAAAGAAAGAGTTGTGAACATCCACAAACGTTTGTGTGCAGTTCATGGTATCCATCTGCGCATCTTTTTAAGGCGCCGAACTCCGAGCCCAGCCTAGATCACAGAAGACCTGCACTGAGTCCACTACGTTCTAGCAAGACGCTACTAATATTATAGCGCCTCTTAAATGATTTAAAAAACGATCTACCTTAC
Source organism: Schistocerca americana (assembly GCF_021461395.2). Taxonomy (NCBI): domain Eukaryota; kingdom Metazoa; phylum Arthropoda; class Insecta; order Orthoptera; family Acrididae; genus Schistocerca; species Schistocerca americana. The sequence continues at coordinate 468,944,945 of NC_060122.1, read as the reverse complement.
TGTATCAAAGACGTTTCTGTCATCTGATGGAACACAGACTTTGCCGAAGTGAACTCGCAGGATATAACGATATTTATACTTTCATTTGCCTGTACAGATTTTATCGAATGTCTGTAGTGGTGTATGCTACCACTTAAAAACTAGGCCCAACACCGTTCGGCGATGCTTAAAGACAGCTGAACAGTCAGAAAGGGCAAAAACTGAGTTCCATGATCGGCCACGTTCGGGACGACCGGTCACAGCCACTGTTCTCTACAAGGTGAATCGCGCGGATGTCACTTTTCGTACAGACCGGCACTTAACAAATTGACAATTGGCTCTGTAGCTATCGGTGAGGATTGGGTGTGCGTGTGCAATGACTGAGGGTCTCGGATGCTCAAAGGTGTGCTCAAGATGGCTTCCACGAATGCTCGTAATAGACCACAAGATTCAAAGGAAGCCATTTCATTTGGTATGTTGGCGCAGTTTGGGGTTAATGGAAAGGCCTTTATATCACGGATCGTTACAGATGACGAATCCTGGGCGCAACAACTTGGAAACAAAAAGGCAGTCGCTGGAGTTGCAATAACCGCATCACTAAAAAAAAAAAGGAACAACTTCACAGCAGCCCCCTCTGCTGGCAAAGTCATGATGAGAGTCTATTTGGATAGTGACGGTGTAATTCTCGTGGATGTGTTGCCAAATGGGTCAACCATTAATTCAAAGCCATATGCGAAAACTCTTAAATTCAAGAAGTGTTTCCGACGTCGTCGGTCTGGCAAGAAGCAAAAAAACAATTTGCTCTAGCACGACAATTCATACACACACACTCACATACACACACAAGTCTCAGAACGTGGGAAGACATCGCCAAACTCGGCTGGGCATCATTGCCTCATCCACCCTATCGCCCAGACCTGGCACCCTCTGACTATCATTTGCTTGGGCCACTTAAGGATTCTCTACGTGAGCCACAAATTGAAAATGATGAGAGCGTAATTCATGCTGCGAAGACATGGCTACGGGCATAGCGCAAGAGCTTTTACTAACAGGGAATGCATGCTCTTACACAACGATGGCATAAAGCCATAGAACATGATACAGACTATGTAGAAAAACTGTACGTATAAAAGAAATGTTGTTTAATATCGGAGCCAAATTCGCACTCTTAAGAATAAACATGTTCTGAGGAAAAATTGTGGGGCATTACTTATTGACAGAGTCTCGTACATGTCACAAAACTGTTAAAGTTTAGAGCATTTCGTAGTGAAAATGAGCTTACGGCAGTTATAACAGGGTGCTTTTTCAAGTGTGAGAGAGTTCGCACCAGTCTATAACTCTCTTTATGGCTAAACTGTCTCCGGACAAGAACCGAGATAGTAATCGGAAATGGCACGCTTCACAAAAGCTTACTGCTACACTATGTGATCAAAAGTATCCGGACACTTGGCTCAAAATGACTTACAAGTTCGTGGCGCCCTGCATTGGTAATGCTGAAATTCAATATGGTGTTGGCCCACCCTTAGCCTGGATGACAGCTTCCACTCTCGCAGGCATACGTTCAATCAGGTGCTGGAAGATTTCTTGGGGAATGGCAACCCATTCTTCACGCAGTGCTGCACTGAGGAGAGGTATCGATGTCGGTCGGTGAGGCCTGGCAGGGAGTCGGCGTTCCAAGACATCTCACATGTATTCTATACGACTCAGATCAGGACTCTGTGCACGCCAGTCCAGTACAGGGAAGTTATTCTGGTGTAAACACTCCGCCACAGGCCGTGCATTATGAACAAGTGCTCGATCGTGTTGAAAGATGCAATTGCCATCCCCGATTGCTCTTCAACAGTGGGGAGAAAGAAGCTGGTTCATTGGCTCTAAGCACTATGAGACTTAACATCTGAGATCATCAGTCCCCTAGACTTAGAACTACTTAAACCTAACTAACCTAAGGACATCACACACATCCATGCCCGAGACAGGATTCGAACCTGCGAACGTAGCAGCAGCGCGGTTCCGGACTGAAGCGCCTAGAACCGCTCGGCCACAACGGTCTGCCGGAGCAAGAAGGTGCTTCAAACATCAATGTACGCCTGTGCTGTGGTAGTGCCACTCAGAACAACAAGGGGTGCAAGCCCCCTCCATCAAAAACACGACCACACCATAACACCATCGCCTCCGAATTTTACTGTTGGTACTACACACGCTGGCAGATGACGTTCACCGGACATTCGCCATACCCACAGCCTGTCATCGGATCGCCTCAATGTGTACCGTGATTCATTGGTTACTCCACACAACGTTTTTCCACTATTCAATCGTCGAATGTTTACTCTCCTTACACCAAGCAGCCGTCGTTTGGCATTTACCGGCGTGATGTATGACTTATGAGCAGCCGCTCGACCATGAAATCCAAGTTTTCTCGCCTCCCGCCCAACTGTCATAGTACTTGCATTGGATCCTGATGCAGTCTGGAATTCCTGTGTGATGGACTGGATAGATGTCTGCCTAATACACTTTACGACCCTCTTCAACTGTCGGCGGTCTCTGTCAGTCAACAGACGAGGTCGGTCTGCACGCTTTTGTGCTATACGTGTCCCTTCACGTTTCCACTTCACTATCACATCGGAAACAGTGGACACAGGAGTGTTTAGGAGTGTGGAAATCTCGCGTACAGACGTATGACACAAGTGACACCCAATCACCTGGTCACATTCGAAGACCGTGAGTTAAGCGGAGCGCCTCATTCTGCTCTCTCAAGATCGCTAATGACCACTGAGATCGCTGAAATGGAGTACCTGGCAGTAGGTGGGAGCACAATGTATCTAATACGAAAAACGTATGTTTTCCCGTGAGTTAAGCGGTGCGCCTCATTCTGCTGTCTCAAGATCGCTAATGACTACTGAGATCGCTGAAATGGAGTACCTGGCAGTAGGTGGGAGCACAATGTATCTAATATGAAAAACATATGTTCTTGTTGGTGTCCAGATACTTTTAATCACATAGTGACCTGTTCTAAATTATTTAAAAAAGGAAATAAACCAAAATCAAAGCTCTATGTTGAACTCAGACCCCAGGACACAGGAAACTCTTTTCGTTCGATAATTAATAAGGGCTGATGAGGATTTAGTACTGTTCAAATCTTTATGGAAACATAACGGCTGAAAGGATTAGATTAAATTAATGTCGTTCATAAAGATAATTTTCTTTCAGTGTCTGCTCTCGTATGAATAAAGAGTTGTCTTTTAAAAATAGATGTGAACCTCTACAATAAAACCAAAGACACACGTTGAGAATAAGGCAAAATTTATGGTTTCTTATGACTAGAAGAGACATTATGGTCAATATAAATCAACGTCACTAGCTATACATTAACTTAATATAACATACTAGTGTAGAACAGGCTTCGTTGTTAGTGAATATTGTTTACAATTTTTTTCAGTGATCACGAAATATGAAAAACTCTGGAGACCGTTTCAGCAAATAAGAGATTCAAGTTTGGTATAGAGGCTTACATTCTCTTTGCAGTCCGAGGAGATTCGGTAGACTGACTCGAATGTATGTTGCACACCTTCCTGGGTCATGATCTCTAAATAGTGTGGTGTTTCCAAACAAGTGGTTGAAAATAGCCTGTGCAAAAAGTCAATTGAAGTTGTCACCAGCTCTTTACGTCACTGGATCTACATGTGATAGTGTACAAGTGGGCCTACGTGATCGACTTAGACTACCCGAATATGAAAACTTTCTTCGTGATCACACAACGACTAAAACCACTTGCTTTTGTAAACAAATATCACAGTAAGTAGATCACTTTATTCCATAATTGAGACCGATGTGGACCTTGACGAGTAGCTTATATAAGTTTCAAATCGACCAACCTTTTCCTGTTTAACGTAGGAAAGGAGGAGGAGGAGGAGAAGTACTGAATGGAGTGGACACGTTAAGTAGCACCTAACTTGTACTAAGGATAAGCAAAGAGATGATGAAACTGATAGAAATAGGAAAAAGGAGATTAGCAGTTTGTCATACACTGAATTGGGGGATACGCAGTAGCACAGGTGAAAGAGTTCTGCTACCCGCGACAAGTGATTACACACAAAAAAGTCAAAGCAAGGGATGCACCAGAAACATACAGCCGAAGGCAAAGAAAACAAAAGAAACTGCTTCTGCAAATATTATTCTGCAGGCAGGGGATACACAGTGTGACAGAACCGTTTACCCATTTTATTTCCTTCACAGATAGTACACGGGAAGGACGTTTGTACCATTCTGTAGGTAAGACAAGTTAATGTAATATCGAATTTCTGTAATTTTTCCTCCGTTGGCATTACGCGAGTTTTATGTTGTAGAAAGTAAGATGTTCGTCGAGTCGTACTGGAACGTGAGCGCCCGGAATGTTGAAAGTAAGACTACCGCGTTGGTCGACGCCTTTCTCGTAGGGTCTCTCACTCGAGGAAGCGTTTCCATAACGTCCTCGCGCTGACTACATAAACTTGTGACGAATCGCGCAGTTCTTCTTTTCTCTAATCCAGTTCAGTAAGGGTCCCTCACTAACGAATAGTAAAACAGCTCTAGTGCTATCAAGTACTAATATGGTACTGAGGAAGCAGGTTTTGAAATAATACATCTGGCGCGCGCAACATTGTGAGGATTTGAAAGACAAAATGCGGTGCTGCAGCTCGAAGCAGAAAATTTGATGGATTAGTGTAGAACGACACGAGGAATTACTGGACGACTCAGCAAATATATCACATTCTACAACATACACCTCACGTAATGACGACGACGGAAAAATATAGAACGAAATGAGGAATTACTGAAAAGAACAGGCCGAGCGGCAAATTTGTGGGAAACTTTTAACATAGGAAGGAACAGGTAAGTGATACTTTATGTGACGTATCCGAGAAAAATTATACAAAAGCAGTTCACAAACTTATTTACAGCATGTTTACGACAAAAGGCAGTTCCCCATAATGTGAACATTACTGTAACAATTCTCTTTCGCAGGAAGAATGAAACACAAGTCATGAAAATGGCGTACCTAACGGCCTCGTGTTCATAGTGTACGAGGTACAACAAACCGCATAGAAAGACCACTGGTTTTCAATTCATTCAGCGATGAACAACTTGTCTTAGAGGCGTATAGTGAACAATGAGCCATTTCCAAGCTGTGAATGAATTCATACGACGGAGGAAAGGGCATAGAATAACACTTTGTGTGAGTTTCATACATTTTTAACAAACTATTCATAAATCCCCGTCCAACTGATGTTATTACACTGAAGACTATATGCCTCAATGCTTCACTTCAGCTTCCATTAGTCTTCATCAGTAATGACGAATTAAAAACTGAAAAGAGTAAAGCAAGGAGAGCCCTTATCACCAAGACTGCTCTCTGCAGTCGCACAGCAATTATTCAGACCAGTATAGTGACAAAAGAAGGAAGCAAAGCGTGTTAAATGAAACATACTTGAACAGCCTTCGTTTTGTTGAAAACATTATACTGTTTGACTCTAGTGCTGACAAATACAAAAATGAATTGAAGAACTTAACAGAGCTACTTTGAAAGCAAGCCTGAAAATGAATTATTATACGGTTAAGTATAAACAGCACACTGAATAGGAAATACACTCCTGGAAATGGAAAAAAGAACACATTGACACCGGTGTGTCAGACCCACCATACTTGCTCCGGACACTGCGAGAGGGCTGTACAAGCAATGATCACACGCACGGCACAGCGGACACACCAGGAACCGCGGTGTTGGCCGTCGAATGGCGCTAGCTGCGCAGCATTTGTGCACCGCCGCCGTCAGTGTCAGCCAGTTTGCCGTGGCATACGGAGCTCCATCGCAGTCTTTAACACTGGTAGCATGCCGCGACAGCGTGGACGTGAACCGTATGTGCAGTTGACGGACTTTGAGCGAGGGCGTATAGTGGGCATGCGGGAGGCCGGGTGGACGTACCGCCGAATTGCTCAACACGTGGGGCGTGAGGTCTCCACAGTACATCGATGTTGTCGCCAGTGGTCGGCGGAAGGTGCACGTGCCCGTCGACCTGGGACCGGACCGCAGCGACGCACGGATGCACGCCAAGACCGTAGGATCCTACGCAGTGCCGTAGGGGACCGCACCGCCACTTCCCAGCAAATTAGGGACACTGTTGCTCCTGGGGTATCGGCGAGGACCATTCGCAACCGTCTCCATGAAGTTGGGCTACGATCCCGCACACCGTTAGGCCGTCTTCCGCTCACGCCCCAACATCGTGCAGCCCGCCTCCAGTGGTGTCGCGACAGGCGTGAATGGAGGGACGAATGGAGACGTGTCGTCTTCAGTGATGAGAATCGCTTCTGCCTTGGTGCCAATGATGGTCGTATGCGTGTTTGGCGCCGTGCAGGTGAGCGCCACAATCAGGACTGCATACGACCGAGGTACACCGGGCCAACACCCGGCATCATGGTGTGGGGAGCGATCTCCTACACTGGCCGTACACCACTGGTGATCGTCGAGGGGACACTGAATAGTGCACGGTACATCCAAACCGTCATCGAACCCATCGTTCTACCATTCCTAGACCGGCAAGGGAACCTGCTGTTCCAACAGGACAATGCACGTCCGCATGTATCCCGTGCCACCCAACGTGCTCTAGAAGGTGTAAGTCAACTACCCTGGCCAGCAAGATCTCCGGATCTGTCCCCCATTGAGCATGTTTGGGACTGGATGAAGCGTCGTCTCACGCGGTCTGCACGTCCAGCACGAACGCTGGTCCAACTGAGGCGCCAGGTGGAAATGGCATGGCAAGCCGTTCCACAGGACTACATCCAGCATCTCTACGATCGTCTCCATGGGAGAATAGCAGCCTGCATTGCTGCGAAAGGTGGATATACACTGTACTAGTGCCGACATTGTGCATGCTCTGTTGCCTGTGTCTATGTGCCTGTGGTTCTGTCAGTGTGATCATGTGATGTATCTGACCCCAGGAATGTGTCAATAAAGTTTCCCCTTCCTGGGACAATGAATTCACGGTGTTCTTATTTCAATTTCCAGGAGTGTAATATAAATTCACAATGTAGTCACAGAACAAGATGATGATTTCGTTACATTTAGGGCAGTTAACAGCAACTACTGGATGACCAGAGAAAGAAGTAAAAGTAAAAAGTAAAAATGCCTGGAAGGGTTTGATAAAACTGAACCCTCGGCATGCTAACCCGAAACGCTAGCCACCGCACCAACTGCATGGCACTACTCTGCCTCCTGACAGAGTTGGTTACCGTACATATGCGGACAGCGTTGCTAGATTGCAAATCTTTAACGTCCATTTACTGCCCGAAATACGCGCAAGACGAAATTCTGTGAGAGACATCTCTGAATTGCTAATATGAGAGGAATCGCACTGCGAAGTCCTAGTGCGCGAATTTTCCTTCACACTGTCTAAGCAGTTTTCTGTCGTTATACGTTATAATAGCAGGAGAGATAATATCGCTGTGGTAGTAACATTAGTAGTAGTGGTAGTAGTAGTCGTAGCAGCAGCAGCACAATTCATGTTAACGGTGTTAGTATTAGGAGTAGTATGTTGATAGTAAGTGTAATAATAATTTTGCCAATATTTTTAATCGTAGAGTCAAAATTACTTTTCTTGACGTCAAAGTAGAAATATAATTATAGGCAGAAAATGTGGGCTACTGCAGAATAGTAGATAATAGAATATAATGTACATACTCTGCCTGAAAAAATAAGCGAAGCACCCAGAAGACATTAACTTCGTACACGTAGCCTATACACCATCGGGTTTAACTGTTACCAGGGGTGTTGGAGTATACAAGTGACGTGAAGATCGTTGTCCCCAAATTATCAACAAATTTAATTGGGTATTCTTACAACTACGCTGCATACTCATACTCACTATAAGTAAAATTTCGTTATTTGCGATGTTTCCCGGTATTTCAAAAATAATGGGCAGCAGCAAATGTAGAATAGGCTACGCATAGTATCTCGTGCAGTAAATATGCTGATATGAAAAGATTAGCACGAGCTATGAAAAAAAGAAGGCTGACATGAATCCTAGTCACAAGACAGAAGACTTAACTTAACAGGGGTTTACACACGGAGAAAGACGCTTGGAGAGTACTGTTTGTTACTTCCCATTTATGACTACTGCCCAGCTGTCTGTGATCTTGATAAAAACGGACTGCCTGATAAGATGGAGATGCGCAATTCGTAAGGGTTTGTGAAGTCCGTGGGAGAGAGCGGCAGCGACATTGAGGAGAGTCCACAAAGCGGACAGAACGGTACGTAGAGCAATCTGCGCGGTGCAGGGCAGCCGGAGAGCCGGAACAAAGGCGGCGGCGCGTGCGACGAATGGGGCCAGCGAGGCGCCACGCTGCGGCCTCTCCATCACGGCTGTCGCCGCTCGGCGCTCCGTCCCTACCAGACGGGACGAAACACGAGACGGCGGCCGCCGGCTGACCGCTTCCGCTGTAAGCGGCGCACCACCTCCAAAATCTCAACCGCCTCCTCCCATCTTATTTGAGTGCTCTTCCGCAGGAGAAACAATCGGGTGCCTCTCACTCCCTTACGAGAAGATTTGATGTACAGTCGGTTGTCAATAGAGGAGTGTCGTTCAGCAAAGGATCGGGCCCAACCGATCGGTTCTTAGGTTGCGATTGCAGTGGCACTGACAACGGCTGATTTCGCCAGTAACCTACATCAGAGGAAGACGGTACGTGCTCGGTCACAATGCAGCAGATCCCATCACCCGAACGCACAGATTTCGGTTCAAATGGTTCAAATGGCTCTGAGCACTATGGGACTCAACTGCTGAGGTCATTAGTCCCCTAGAACTTAGAACTAGTTAAACCTAACTAACCTAAGGACATCACAAACATCCATGCCCGAGGCAGGATTCGAACCTGCGACCGTAGCGGTCTTGCGGTTCCAGACTGCAGCGCCTTTAACCGCACGGCCACTTGGGCCGGCGCACAGATTTCGGACGACAGTCTGTGGATTTTTTTTTTTTTTTTCCGGCATCGGCCATCGTTCTCATATACGAACATGACTGTGGCAAACTTAAGTTTAGTCCATGAAAGAACGAGTTTGTGGCATTCTGAGAAAGGGAAAGATAACGACATGGCTGCGTCGCGGAAATTATGGTCTGAAATCGCTACATTATTGGAAAACACAAGCCTCGAATTTAAAAATTTAACAATAAGTAACTGGACGTTACTTATGCATATTCTGTGACTGTCTAACCATTTCAGCCTCATGTCTATACTTAACGTAACTTGTTATCTGCAACACAGGGAATATGAGTTGGAAATTTTAGGCCTAGATTACAAAATGAAAAAAATTGTGTGTTCAATTCAGAAAGGTTGCTTATATAAAATTTGAGGCGCCATTCACGGATTGCGCGGCTCCTCTCGCAGGAGGTTCGAGTCCTCCCTCGGGCATGGCTATGTGTGTTGTTCTTAGCATAAGTTAGTTTAAATAGTGTGTAAGTCTAGGGACCGATGACCTCAGCAGTTTGGTCCCTTAGGAATTCACACACATCTGAACATCAATCCTGATGCTTAAAGTTACTGCAGTAGATCTTGTTTGCATATTAGTTCGTGAGAATTAGCTGTTTACGAATTATTATTGCAGCTACCTGGTGTTTCTATGCCAGATTATGGTTATTCTTTTATATGAGGTGGCTTGCAAACGGTGTATGTGTTTCCACTGTTCAGTAATTTCGGAGGTCAGAGCAATTTATTCTAAAATTTACATTTCTGTTTCACACACATGCTGATTATCATGTTTGGTTTGTGGGAGGGGCTCAACTGTGCAGTCATCAGCGCCCGTACGAAGTCCCAATAATTACACAGTCCAATTTTTTCACATTCCACACTAGCCATTGCCAGAAATGATGATGATGATGATGATGAAACGATGAGGACAACACAAACACCCAGTCCCCAGGCAGAGAAAATCCCCAACCCTGCTGGGACACACATGCTGAATGACAGTCACTGAAGCTTAATCGACATATGTCCCCGTTGCAGATTTTTTTATCAGAAGGTGTGCAGAGACAAAGTCTCTGTAATCTTGCTTTTCAATGTCATCAAAAATCACCTTGAGTATGTAATTGAACATTCCTCCCTTCATCTCATATATTCGTAAAACTTCTGGTTATTCCAATAACTCAGAAAACAGTGTATTGTACTCACCACGTTCTTTTCGAGATAGATATACGTTAAAATCTCCTTGATCCCACCAAAAACCGGCCGACTGCTGGCGACGGAGTAGGGTGACCGTTGTCGGTGCCACTATGAACCCAGCCTAACTGAACGGAAGGATCGAGAAAAGACTTCTAGTTCTTTTCGGTCGGTCTCGTTCCCTCTTTGGTCTCCTTCGGTCACCCCGTTTCTTTTTTGGATGATCACTCCGCCGTTGCTCGTTCCAGTTCCACCACTCTTCGTTCTCTCGCTGATCTCGTTCTATACCCTTGCAGTCACTCGCTCACATTCGGGAGGACGACGGTTCAATCCCGCGTCCGGCCATCCTGATTTAGGTTTTCCGTGATTTCCCTAAATCGCTCCAGGCAAATGCTGGGATGGTTCCTTTGAAAGGGCACGGCCGACTTCCTTCCCCATCCTTCCCTAGTCCGATGAGACCGATGACCTCGCAGTTTGGTCTCTTCCCCCAAACAATCCAATCCAATCACTTTTCCGCAACATTCTTTTACCGGTTGGGCAGTTCCGTTCGTTCACTGTATTCGCTTGTTACTGTTGAATTTCAACCCTTTCTCGAAATTCCGATTTCTAATTCTTTGCGAACGCCGTTCAGCGTCCACGACAGGTAATGTATAGCTAATTCTTCTTACATTAAAATTAAAACAATAAGTCCCGATTCACTGGATCTCGCTTTATACATGCTACCCCGTACTTTTGAAAACAAGTGGTCCTAATTTCCACAGTAACTGTTCTCGGTTTTTACAAAACAATTTCTACGTCTAAAAAGCCGGAAGGATTGCCCATGGTTATAGCTCCAATGTTTGAGACGGGATAAAAGTACCGAAGAACGGCTTGCTAATCTGTAGGTTAGTGTTGGCCCCGAGCATCGTCACTTCATCCACGGCATAAAAAAATGATTTAAAGCAGGCAGCACGAAATACATGCAGGCGTATGATAGCATCGTGTATAAAGTTAGGTACCATGTCCTGCCACACAGAGATCTATAATTTCACTGTAATCTGAAGTAAGGCGCGAAATGTAGTGAAAACTGGATAATAGCAAGTGAAGCGACACAATTTATCTTGAAATTTCAAAACAATTTCCTCGTTCACCGAGAAACTAATGACTTGCCCCATTCTATCTCAAATTCTGGGTACACTTCTGTTATTGGCTACAGTACTTCTAATTTTCCATTTTGACATTTTTAAAACCCCACCAGTGTTATACAGTTACATAAAAAAGGAATGCTGAACGAGTAAAACTGTTTGAGTTTCTCTCGGCTATGCCAGACCTACAACGATATTTTCAATGGTCTGGAATCCTGGAAGGAATGTTCTTGTCATTTACAGGTCCCTGAATAGGTCTAATAAAGAATCTGATTACTTCCAAAACTACTGTAAACTATAAATCTGATATGAATGTCGATTTTGAAAGAAAACATGAATGGTTACTGCATTACAGCTACCCCTCTAAAGATTCTGCGTCGATTAAACACGTCAGTGCAACAGATGCTATGTTGTTGTTGTTACAGCAGCTTTCACTCCGAAGACTAACATGGTGCAACCTTCCGCGCTAGTCCACCCCTTAGAAGTGTAATTATCTTGCACAACTACTCGAACCTACATAATTTTTAACTGCCTAATGATGGTCGTTTCTCGGTTGCCCTCTACAATTTTTAATCTCTTACCCTGCACACCTGCCACCAAATCAACTATTCCTTGATGCCTCAGGCTGTGTCCTATCACCCATTACCTCCTTTCATTCACGTTCTGCTAGTAACAATATCTCTTCGTTGGTTATCGCATCGACCTATCTGAGCTTCAGTATTCTTCTGTACCACCGCATTTCAAAAACTTCTACTCTCTTGTTTTTCTATTTGTTTACTGTCCACTTTTCATTTCTACATAAGAATGTTGTTGTTGTTGTTGTGGTCTTCAGTCCTGAGACTGGTTTGATGCAGCTCTCCATGCTACTCTATCCTGTGCAAGCTTCTTCATCTCCCAGTACCTACTGCAACCTACATCCTTCTGAATCTGCTTAGTGCATTCATCTCTTGGTCTCCCTCTACGATTTTTACCCTCCACGCTGCCCTCCAATACTAAATTGGTGATCCCTTGATGCCTCAGAACATGTCCTACCAACCGATCCCTTCTTCTGGTCATGTTGTGCCACAAACTTCTCTTCTCCCCAATCATACACACGAGATATATACGTCCAGAATAGATTAATCGAAGGTCAGGTAATATATAAAAATTAAAAATACATCTTGCTGTCTTTGGATTATCCACTTTGCCATTTATATTTACAACATAATGTTACAATCCACATGTCAGAGGAAATAATGATTATATAAACAACGAAATAAAATAATGAAACATGTACGCCCCAGCGCATATAGTGCTGTACTGTACGATGATGTGCGAAGCTTTTTACGTTAAACCACGATCCATTCTTTCCTCATCATTTATAGCTAACAATCTGCATTTAATGACATGGCTTCGACGACAAGTTGCAGCTTTCGTTCGTTCATTCCCACTCTCCTACCTTAAAAATGTATATCTCTATTTCTACAGCTTGTGTTTCAGTTCTAATTTTCAATTCTACTTTCTACGTTACATCAACTGTCCACTCGTGATGCATAGGGCGCGCATTACGTCTGAACGTTTAAATCTCGCTAACGGCGCAAATCGTCTCACACACTCTTCTCCTGCTTCTGGCATTTCAACACGCTCTTATTACAAAGCCTAGAGACACAGACACACGGCCGGCCGTAGTGGCCGAGCGGTTAAAGGCGCTACAGTCTGGAACCGCACGACCGCTACGGTCGCAGGTTCGAATCCTGCCTCGGGCATGGATGTGTGTGATGTCCTTAGGTTAGTTAGGTTTAAGTAGTTCTAAGTTCTAGGGGACTTATGACCACAGCAGTTGAGTCCCATAGTGCTCAGAGCCATTTGAACCACAGACACACGAACACAGAAAAGCGTGGCGCGCTTTACAGATAGCAGTACGTGGTCAGCCAGACAGCTCCGATTGTTTCAGCGCTCAGGTTATTGCTCCTCCACCGGCCGCAGAACCGCAGTCGCAGGGAACCTTTGCAGTGGGCGCTTTTCGCTTGGGACTGTGAAAGATTAGCGACTGTTCCAAGGTCAGCGTACAGCGAAGAGAGTCACAAGAAACTAGATGTGTTTGGAAACCTCACACGGCGACTCGGCAGTGACTCACGCGCCATAAACTATGACGTCTGTCTCACACGCGGCTCAGAGACGTGTTTGTTCTAGAACACGGGTAGCTGAGGACGTGACCTGCAGCTCACTGTGTTCCGCGTATGGCCACTGTCGATAAGGTCGAACAGTAGTGCTGCTCCTACAAAATACGTCGCGCATGCAAGAGAAGTATTTCGGACGAAGAATAAGCTAAACTACGAAACATTTCGATTTCGGCAAATATGAGGTCATTCCAAAATCTAACTGAATTTTTACTAAACAGCAACAAAGTGATAAAATTATGAGCTATTGGCAACATTATATTCGTCCCGCCCTTCCAAGTATCACTTTGTTTCATTTTGTTGATTTCGCGAGTAGTTAGCGAGCTAATGCGACACACTTGATGATTAACTTTTTTTTATTTCGTTATTTCAGCAAAATTATGGCCATTACATCATTTCCTACGTCAGACCAGCATTCTACGTATTACACATTATGTTCATTACGACACAACTGTTTATAACACGTTTTGCATTAAACACAGGGTACTAACCTAGGATTGTGGAAACTATCATCACTAGTCGGTTTGCTCATTCCTAAGTGCTGTGATCTCACTTTTTTCATTCTTTTCTTAAGTAACCGAAACTTCGATTTGGCAACAAATGAAAGCTGGGCCACAAAAGTCACGACATTATTCAGTTATCTGCCTCAGATTCCATTGCCTCTCGAGTACCTTCGTCTGTCACAAAAACCTGCTTGTTCTGCAGAAATTTGCGACTGCAGGGATTTCTTTAAGAGTTCATTTATTATGCACAGGAGGACATTGCTAGCATGTGATATTAATGCTACAGTCCGATAACTGGAGCAGTCCCAAGCTGGCCATCTTCTGTGGAGAGGAATTAGAACAAGTGTGGCCCAGTCTTTAAGCTATTCATCAATTTTTCCACACCGTATTACATATGAAGTGTTAAGAATACATGCCTTCCTCTCCCATCACAGTCAGTATTTCTCTGGAAATAATGCCTATATCAGTGGCACTGTCGTTTTCAAATGTTTAGTGAAAAAATCACAGTTCACATGAGTCCATCAAAAGCAGAACAACAAAGTAAAAGAATAGGCAGGTAGATTTAAACTAAAGGCACTACCAGGGATTGACATGAGAAAAGAGAGAGGAAGTATGAAAAATGAACTTGACAAAACAAAATTAATGAAGAGAGGAGCATAGCAAGTGGTGTGACTACTGCGTAACAGAGATAAAATAGCCATATATCCTCGTTTTTGAGAGAAAAGTTATAAGGATAAAGAAGGGAGGCCCTCTGCCTTCTTGACCGAGCGAGGTGGCGCAGTGGTTAGCACACTGGACTCGCATTCGGGAGGACGACGGTTGAATCCCATCCTGATTTAGGTTTTCCGTGATTTCCCTAACTCCTTTCAGGCAAATGCCGGGATGGTTCCTTTCAAAGGGCACGGCCGATTTCCTTCCCCGTCCTTCCCTAACCCGAGCTTGCGCTCCGTCTCTAATGACCTCGTTGTCGACGGGACGTTAAACACTAATCTCCTCCTCCTCCTCCTCTGCCTTCTTCCGAATGCAATGGGGCACTGAATTGTGCGCATAGTACTGGAGAGCTTTGGCCAGAAGCGAACAGCGGCAACAGAGAACCAGTTTAAGCAGAGCATAATTTAATCAACGATAACAGGGTAACTGCCTCGTGATGACTGGGTGTTGAGTGCTGTCCTTAGGTTAGTTAGGTTTAAGTAGTTCTAAGTTCTAGGGGACTGATGACCATAGATGTTAAGTCCCATAGTGCTCAGAGCCATTTGAACCATTTGATAACAGGGTAATACTTGGTTTAAGAATCATGTAAGAAGGCTGTATACATGGAAGAGACCTGGAGACGCTGCAGGGTTTCAAAATCGATTACACAATAAAATGACAAAGATTTGAAAACCAGATTTTAGACTGTTACGCGATTCCAGGGACACACGTGGACTCGGACTATAATTTATTGGTTATGAACTGCAGATTAAAACTGAAAAAGAACTGCATAAAGGCAGAAAATTAATGAGATGGGACTTAGATAAACCGAAGGAGCCAGACTTGTTCACTGAGTTCCCGAGAAAGCATTAGGTTACGTTTAACTTAAACGCGGGCAAAGGTATACAACAGGAGGTGAACGGCTAGCTTTGAGAAACGAAATAATGACGGCAGCTGAGGATCAAATAGGTAAAAAGACAAAGTCTAATAGAAACTCTTGGATATCACAAGATACTTAATTAAATTGACAAAGGAAAAAATGTATACATGCATCAAATGGAGGAGGCGAAAGTAAATACAGACCTCTAAAAATGAGACTGACACAAAACGCAAAATGGCTAAGCAGGAATGGCTAGAGGACAAATGCAAGGATGTAAAAGTATGCATGACAAGTTTGATGGTGGCTATAGAAAAATTAGAGAGACCTTCAGAAGACAGAAGTAAACTGTATGAATGTCAAAGCTCAGATGGAAAGCAAGTGCTAAAGAAGGAAGGAAAACGTGAAAAGTGGAAGTACAAAAAAGAAATGAATTTGAAGACAATATTATAAAAAGGGAAAAGGAAGTAAATAAATATGAGGTGGAAGAGGTGATACTGCGAGAAGAATCTGACAGACCGCTGAAAAGCCTACGTTGAAACAAAGCCCCTGGAGTAGACGACACTAATTGGTAGCGCCAGCCATGACACAATTATTTCATCTGGTGACCAACATACATGAGACAGGAGAAATATCCCCAGATTTCAATACGAATTTTATAATTCCAGTTTCAGGTGTGACAATTGTGAATACTACCGCACCATCAGTGTTTAAGTAATGGCTGCAAAATATTGACAGGAGTTATTTACAGAATAATGGAAAAACTGAAGGAATCAGATCTCGTGGAAGATTAGATAGGGTTCGGGAGAAATGTAAGAATACGCCAGGGTACACTCGCCCTACCAATTACACTTTTTGACAAAAAAAAAAAGCAAAGAACCAAAAAGGGGAGGAGGAAACGAAATTAGACATCAAGGGTTGAGGGGATATGTGATTTTATTTCTGTGGTTACAAACTCGCGTAAAATTTACGAAGAACATGACAGTATGAGCCCACTTATCAGAGTGTGATGGGTCACCCCCTCTGGCCTGGATGCATGCACTGACTCGGTTGAGAACGGTGTCATAAGGCCGTTGTATCCTCTTCTGAGACGAGCTGGTTCACAGCTGTTGCAAACGGCCCTTGATACTGGCAATGGGACAAGGTTGATGCCTGAGCTGGTCCCATACATGTTCTATCCGGGACAAATCTAGGGCTGTTGCTGGCTACGGCAGAACCTCAGCATCACGCAGACAGTTCACAGAGACACGACCCACGTGTGGACGAGCACTGGCCTGCTGAAGAGTGGCACCACGATGCTGTCGCTTGTGAGATAACATACTAAGTCGCCGGATGGTGTACAGCTGTGCCATTGGAATCCCATCAGTCACTACCAGCCGTGACTTGAAGCAACACCCAATGGCTCCCCCTACCGCTTGAGCCACTCCAAAACATAGTCGCCAACGATAATCATCAAGGATAGCGCAGAACCGCGATTCATCGCTGAACGCTACGAGATGTCATTCATCAGCAATCCTTGCTTCTCGCTAACGGCAACATTCGAAACGCAGAAGTTCTGTTGTGGTATTACGCAAATCCAGCTGCACTGATGCACTCTAGCTGCGGTGCTACCTGTCACAGATTACTTCAACTCGAATCAATCATTTACATACTCGCCGATGTTTTGTACGTGTACAAGGTTACACTGACACTCGAGCATGTCTTCTAGGCGCATAACTTTTTTTGTCCGGCAGTATACCTTAGACGACAGACTGAAGAAAGGCATATCTATTTTAAAAGCATTTGTAGATTTGGAGATAGCTTTCGACAGTGTTGACAACACTATTCATAACTTGTATACAAACCAGATGGCAGTTATAAGAATCGATGAGCATCAAATTAATGCTTGAGGAGGGAGTGAGGCTTTCACCTATCGTCTTCAATTATTTGTTGGAAGTATTCCAATTTCTGTCTTCCTCTACAATATTTATTGTCTGCGGCTCCCTCTAGAACCATGAAAGTTATTCAAATGGTTCAAATAGCTCTGAACACTATGGGACTTAACTTATGAGGTCATCAGTCCCCTAGAACTTAGAACTACTTCAACCTAACTAACCTAAGGACATCACACACATCCATGCCCGAGGCAGGATTCGAACCTGCGACCGTAGCGGTCGCGCGGTTCTAGACTGTAGCGCCTAAAGCCGCTCGTCCACCCCGGCCGGCAAACAGACCATGTATAAAACGTATCTCCTGCCGATCATGACGTATAGCCTGGAGACCTGTGTCATAAATACGAGAGAAGAGAGTCAGATACAGGCAAGTAAAATAATGTTCCACAGGCTAGCTCTGCAAAAAAAACAGGAGAGATAAGAGTCAGGAAAGAATACGTAAGGTAACCTCCACCATGGAGGAAAGAATGAACGCTGCAAGATTGAACTGGTTACGTGATGCGAAGGGAATTCACCCGACTACGCTAGTCAAAAATGGTCAAATGTGTGTGAAATCTTATGGAACTTAACTGCTAAGGTCATCAGTCCCTAAGCTTACACACTACTTAACCTAAATCATCCTAAGGACAAACACACACACTCATAGCCGAGGGAGGACGCGAACCTCCGCCGGGACCAGCGCACAGTCCATGACTGCAGCGCCCTAGACCGCTCGGCTAATCCCGCGCGGCACTACGCTTGTATTTGGAGATGGAGATACCAGGGAAAAGAACGATTGGCCGGTGTAAGAAGAGGTGAACAGAACAGATTAATGAATATCTCAAGAGAAGAGGGGTAACATGCTGTACCAGGATAGAAATCAATGTAGGTATATCGTTCACAATGTTCCGACCCGGCTCGCTGGGAGGAAATCCTGATGACGACGACGACGACGACGACGACGACGACGATGATGATGATAATGATTTGATAGTCTCCAACTGGATGACTAACAGAGCACACATTGCTCCAACAGTGTCCTATCACGAGAAAGAGTACATTTTCGAATGCTCTTGATTCCAGAGGACGGGCAGAACACTAAATATTGGCTGTTGCCGGAAGTAGAAGAAATGAGGTCAGCGGTCGCAGCAGAGGCAGCGGCGCGACAATAAGCAGATGAGATTATTTCTGCAGCCCGCAGAGGCGATGTTTACGGTAGGAACATAATTACGGCGGCTTTCCAGGCGCGGCGCGGCGGGGCTGAGCTGTGTCGGCGGGTGGCGCCGCAGCGTTGGAGGCGTACAGTCGCGTTATGCGGCCAGGCCGTCAGCGAGGGCCGCTCTCTGCAGCGGCAGACGCACAATATAGAAGAAACTCGGGTCGTTTAGTCCCAGCTCATTAGGGAATGAGGGCAGCAGTTTAGCGCCGTAGATTCTAGCCTTACCAAGCGCATGTGTGCGGATATGATTGCTATATTCGGAATACATCTGACACGTTCAAGTGTACAATCGGCACCCAACATCCCAGCCACACGGAGACACAGCAACGTTCATCTTATGATCGTAACGCTGGAGGTGGCTGAATAGAGCGGTATGAAATTTCTCTGTATTCGGCGCACCAATGCATCCAAGATAACTAGCACATGGACCTTCCAGAAAATGTGGCAGAAAAGAATCTGTGACAACTGGACTTGTTTACACTTACATTTATGTTCGTTTTTGCAACCAAGATTGACACAATGCTCCAAGCCTTGCTCCAAAGCACTGTTTGTTTTACTGTATGCTCTGTGCGCTCATTGGATTTTAGATGCCATCTTTACTCCCTTCATTGTTTAGAAAGTGTGATGGCGTATGTGATGTAACACGACAGAAAAGGAGCCCGTGACAACTGGAACTATTTTCATTTTTAATTGCAAATTTATATTTTCATTCATCCTTTCAATCGAAGACCTCCTGAAAACTATGAGTCATATACTTAAGTCGTTTTTCTCTTCTTCTACTGAGCAGTACCAAAAGTTACCAAAAGTCATAACGGAACACGTGCACGCCACGTTAATACACACAAATCCACCTGACGATTGACGGTTACACCTGTGAAACGCTTTGTGGGAAAAAATAAATATTGATCGGTAATAGTAAATCGGTTATTTCGTTCGATATCAACGACGGTAACGATGAAGTCTTGCCAAAATTTGCATTTACAGGTGAGTAAACAGTATAGTCACGGTAGACATGGATTTTATATTTAGAACAAACATCGGCATTGGCGAAATCCAAAGACTTGCAATAATGCTACATAGTCTTCTGAGCCATAGTTCCTATGCATTACAGCAGTAGTAGGGATCCAATCATGTAGCGACGAAAAGTAAGAAACATGACAGATGACAGTAATCCTGTCTCTGATTAGTGAGGTTCACCAATTCAGAGGTGAATTATAATACGCTTCTCGTTATGTGCAACAAGCAGTCTCGCAAGTTATTTCAAAATTTTGCTGCTGAATGTTAGCTCGTCAAAACGTCCGCTGAGACGATAAAATTTAGTGCTGGCACCAGCACAATTTTTCCACTTGCTCTACAAACTTTTATGTCAGTACTTTTGGATTACTTATAACAAACCGGTGGATGTAAAGGTAATCTCGAGAGTACACAAAGGGAGTGTTACAATACCGTTACTGTTTACAACATACACAAATGACCTTGTGGATATGATCATACACAAATGACCTTGTGGATATGATCGGGAGCATACTGTTCTCTACAGGATGACTGTGGCAACAAGCAGGAAGACCTGCTGAGGAAGCATGACTGGTGCAAGGTCTGGCACTTGACACTCCATTTGAAAACAGTGTATCGCGTATCAACGGGCCAAGAGACCCATTACTTTTCGACTGCTCTATTGGCAACAGTAACAACCGTCAGGTATATCGGAGTAAACGTCCGGAGCGACCTAAGGTTTTATGCCTGCATAAAACAAATTGCAGCAAAAGCAAATGCAAGGCTAACATTCACTGGAAGAATATTAAGGAAATGTAATCCATGACGAAAGATGTGGCTTACAAAAGTTTTTAAGAACGGTTCTTGAGCATTGCTTATCAGACTGGAACCGTTACCAGGTTTAATTAACAGAAAAGATAGAGAAGATCTAACGATGGACACATTTCGTTATGGGATTGTTTACTGATACAATTACGAGGGCTTACATTCCCAAGATGAGTCGGGCAAGATATTATTTCCTCCCATATATGTCTCGCGAAATGACCACGACCAGAAAATTGGAGAATTTAGAGCTCATATGAAGTTCGTTCAACCCACGCCCCATTCGCGAATAGAACATGGAATGGTACTAGAAGTCCCCTCGATCACACTCCATAAGGTAGCTTGCGGAGTATAGATGCAGATATGAATGACATACAAGAAAAGACTATCAAAAAAAAAATGGCTCTGAGCACTATGGGACTCAAATTCTGAGGTCATCAGAACTACTTAAACCTAACTAACCAAAGGACATCACACACATCCATGCCCGAGGCAGGATTAGAACCTCCGACCGTAGCGGATGCGCGTTTCCAGACTGTAGTGCCTAGAACCGTTCGGCCACCCCGGCCGGCGAAAAGACTACAAATGTAGTAAGACATGCTAGCTATGACCACTAACATAGCAATTGTTATTGACACATTTCAGTCAAAAGCGCTCGGAAGAAACCGTACTACAAATTAGAATATATGCGCTGCATGAAGGGCGTAGCATTTTTACTTTAAAAACGTGCACATTCTATATTTCTGTGACCATCTGAAATAGGTTAAGGATTCTATTCCCCGGATAACCCACCTGTCCCCTCCCCCTCTGTTGTGTATTTTACTTCTTGCCTACATAGCTGATGACAATGCAGAATCAGATCTTGGCACAGTCCAACTGGTAGCAGTCTCAGACAGTTCATCAATTTCTTCTCAAACCATGTTGGACAGTTGATTCTTTGATTTTTAATTAATTCATTTATTTGCTGCCTTTAACATATCGCTTGCCATTTAGCGGCTACGTTATGGGTCGTATTGCCGCACGGGGGCTATTCGGAAAGAAGGTCCAATCGGTCGCGAAATGGCAACTACAGTGAAAATCAAAAATGTTTTGATTGCAACAGTTTGTTACTCCTTGCAGCTACTTCTCTACGTAGCGGGGGCTCCGACTTCAGACAGCTGTCGGATCGTTGAACGAACTACCAGTACCTTCGTCATAGCAGGCAGCCGCTTGTACTTTTCGCTGGTCTGCAATTCGTTGTCTGTGCCAAAATGTTGCTTGCGTAGTCAGCGATTCGTGTGAGCAGAGATGAACATCAGAGGAAGTCAAATCCGGGCTTTATGGTTAGTGATCAAACACTTACCACCGAAAACGCTGCAGGGACGTCCTCATTGTCCCTCCAGTGTGTGCCCCAGAATTTTCACGAAGAAGGAAATGCATGACAAGTACGTTTTGTGGGGATGCATGAAATCAGGAGAAACGTAGCAGCGGGCACTCATAACTGGCAGGAAAGATTATTATTCTAGTCATCATTACACGCTCGCTGTGCGCTCAGACCTGAAAAGAGCGTCGTGACGCGATCAACGGGCATACTAGAGACCCTGCCCAACACATCTGAGCAAAGCTTCATCGGAATTTTACGGTCGTTTCCATTTCGCGGTCTATAGGACCTTACTTTCCGAATAACCTCGTAATTTTACGTAGTACACTTGTGCTTAGTATGGCTTAGCGGATTTCAGTGATGAAACATTCCGCATTATCGACTGAAAACGATAAGTAGGAAAGTTGTCGAAACGATGACTCAAGATGACGCAGTCACTCGATTGATAACCCAGTAAGATTTTACAGGTAAACGATAAATATCATATAGTCTAAGAGTAACACACTGACGATTATGGAAGAGTCTATAGGTAGGACGAGGAACAAAAAATAATACAAAGGGTTCTACCCAGTATAATTCGTAGGATACATATGTATCGACAGCTGCTACAGGAACTATCTATGAGCCTTGAGTAAACAGAGAAAGCGGGGAGGCGGGAGGGACTGTTCCTCGTGTTACAAGCGATAGATATTGTTTGTATTGACACGTCAGAATCATTATATACGACACGATGGCAATTTACTGTATTGAGACTGTTTTCTGCAAGTAAGTGCCATACCACAAATGCAAGGGCCTGCGGTGCAATGCTTTGTGAGTTATAGCTTTTTTTTCTGCTACTTATCGCTTCTTTCACCTCTGACAATATTTGTGCATATGAAAAATGGTGCCGCGCGGGATTAGCCGAGCGGTCTGGGGCGCTGCAGTCATGGACTGTGAGGCTGGTCCCGGCGGAGGTTCGTGTCCTCCCTCGGGCATGGGTGTGTGTGTTTGTCCTTAGGATAATTTAGGTTAAGTAGTGTGTAAGCTTAGGGACTGATGACCTTAGCAGTTAAGTCCCATAAGATTCCACACACATTTGAACATTTTGAAGAATGGTAAGTTTTAATCGTGGTTCGGAGTCCGCGTTATTCTGTAACTACCATTATAACAGGCTGGATAAATCGCTTCAAAATCGGAGGAAGGAGACGGCGCAGCATCTCCAAAATACCATCTCTATCTAATAAAACACCATTGTATTCAAATCAACCTTCGCGTTGACGACTGTTTTGCCGTCTTTATGTGCGTTTTCTTGGTAAGATGATAATTTGTTAAAGATTCGTTCTTCAACGGATGGTACCTGACACAATAAAACAAACTAGCTGTAAGAGAGAATGAGACATAAAACTAAAACTGTCTGCAGTTATAGAAGAAAATAATAATTAAAGAAGATTTTGGTGATCCCTCGTAATGACTAACATAGAAGAAAGTAACATCCGGCGTGTATTGTGCAGTGGCTTATGGCGTATATACTAGATGTAGAGGTGATGTCTACTAGGAATATACGTTGAGTCTTGGACTAATCCAGTTAGTAACCTTATCTGCCATAACATCTTGGACATCAACAATATGGATGGATTAGACATTTGTCTTGAGAGAATTATGCAAATATTATTCTCTCTTTAAAAAGAAAGAAATACCCTACCGAAACCGTTTTTACTCAGCTTTACAGCACATGTTCTAAAGAGCTGCTGATCTTTGGTTATATAGTCTTTGTTTTTTATTACTAAATTTTGGGACATGTTCCGGACATACATTATGAATACTGATACGTCCTTTTGTGCATTGCCTTGCACACGTTTTAGAAAGCAGAGAGAGCTTTGCGGTCACCTGGATCGTTGACTATGCCAGGAATTCATATCATATGTAAATTAAGGCAGTGGCTAAATGCTTGTGTACTCACGGTAAAACCTAAAGTCAAGCCTTAACTTCCCAGCGTTCATCTTAATGAAAGAAACTTGACGAACTGCAGTAAACTGAACGACTAGGAACACGCTCGATGTGACATTACAAATGTCACGGTGTCCTATAGACACACAACTGCGACAGTCGCCTTGGTGAAAGCGGCAGAGGGGCTTGCTGAAACGAACGCTTCTGCAAACACAGCCCGGCAAAAATCCCTGTCACGGCGGTTCGTTTGCATGTCCACTACCTTATTCGAGCAAACATTACTCCAAGCGCCGCCTCGTCGCCACTTGCGCAAATGGCAAGGCCGCCAATCTTCAACTCACGTCCCAATCCATACGGAAATTCACGTACGGCACTACGTATTCAGCCGGTTATTTCATGTAGACCAGTTTCACGATAATCGCTAACCCAGACGCTTCATATCCACTTGCCACGCGAGATTCAGCCAGGAACTTCGCCAGTGCATCTTCACCGCATAGCAATTAATACAACCCCGTCCTGTGACTGCACTAACGCCACATAAAGTGACATCAGTAACATTCTGTTTGCATCTGTAAAACGGAACAGCAACTGATAATGATAAGTTACATCATCTGAAAGCAGAGTTTTCCACGAGAAGGTTTTGTCTTTCTTTGTGTAATCCCACATAGAGTGGTATTTAAATTTTTCATGTTATATGTACAGTTACTTCAACTTAAGCCCTTCATTAAACTTGTATGTATCTGTTCCGATACTATGTCATCAATTTATGTTTTGTGCTGTGCAGGTACGTACCTTTTAGCTGACTTGACTGTTCGATGCCGAAGGGCAAATACAGTAAAAAATACAGCGTAAAGCGCTTTTGTCGCATCACACGCAATTGTTTCTCTCGATGTATCGTTTTTAGTTACACAGAGCCAACAGCTACTCGAAGCTGGGATTCCCCGTTCCGCATGTAAATTCTGTCTTCTTTTCCAATAGAGCTTTTATGAAGCTTATAACGCGCTTATATATATATATATATATATATATATATATATATATATATATATATATATATATGTGTGTGTGTGTGTGTGTGTGTGTGTCCAGATGTTTTTGTGAAGTCAATATTACCCTAAAGCAGGCTCGTCCAAACTGTGCCCCTCGGGCGCTAGCGCCCGCGATCGCCCGCGGCCAGCGCCCCGGGCGAATTCGTGTGTTGCTGCAGTGGCCGTGCCGTGCCGCTTAGCTGGCCGTGCGGACCGCCCGAACGCCAGCCGATAGATATATTTGTTCGCCCGTTTTCCCTTCGGGCAGAGGACGCCTCACAAGTGCTTCAACTAGAGCTGATTGGCCTACAGTGCCATATCCGCCGGAAGTACCGCTTTCTTATGCGTAAAACTTTGGATCACTTTTACAGCTGTCTTCCACGAGAGAAACATCCTCTTTTGCACAAGCACGCTGCCAAAGTTCTCTCAATGTTTGGTTCCACGTATATTTGTGAGCGCTTTTTCTCTCTTTTAAAGCTTGCTAAAACTAAGAACCCTTCATTCCTTGGCGATAAAAATTTGACCAATTCTTTGAGGTTAGCAATCTCACGGAATATTGTACCAAGCCTAGACAAAATCGTTTCCTCGAAAAAGAAAAACCTGAAAATGTTAATTATTTTCTTTAACAATGTTGACTGTAAGAATTAAAGAGCTTTATAACCTGAATTCTATTTTAATAAATTTTCAAACTTGGTCAGTTAAAATTATTACGTACAAAACAGCAAACTAGGGATCCGATTTCTAAACTCTGAAAAGGGATACAAAAAATTGTAGCACGAAGTATAACAAAAAATACTTACTTGTAAGTACTAACAGTAAGAATGAGACTCTATATCCCTTACATAAAATTAATTCTAAAATAGAATATTTTGTTTACGTTAGATCTGACCGCGGGACATACACCGCAGCTCTCTCTCTCTATCTCTCTCTCTCTTTCTCTCTCTCTCTCTCTCTCCCTCTCTCTCGCTCCTATGGCGACACTAGCGACACAGGGTCGCGGACGGGGCGCTGAACTACACTGGCTTGCGCCCGCGGGGGGCGGGCGAGCCCGCCGGGCGCAATTCTTGAATGAGCCTGGCCTAAAGTATATCTCATAAAACGTGCTAACATACAAAAGCTGCAAGAGAACTTTGAATCCATAGACACTTTGGTCAATGAAGTTCCCGACTTACGGTAAAATTATAAGACGAAATAATCACAAGATGTAAAATTGATTTCCTTTATAAATTGGGACGCTTCACGCTTGAACTACAGTGATTGGACAAAAATATGGAAACACCACAAACACAACACATTACCATGAATTCTACGGTGGAGGAAATCCGTTGACAGTCTAAACAGTTTCCAGCCGTTTGTGATGGTTTTCAAGGTAATCTTATACCTCTATTGCTGCAAAATAGTGGCAAGTTCAGGTAACGATGATAGAAGTGGATAGCGATCGCGCACCCTTCTCTCCAAAGCAGACTACAAAACCCCAGTAATACCGAGATCTGGTGACTTTGGTGGCCAGGGCAGATGTGATAGTTCATCCTCGCGCACACAAAACTAGTCTGGGACGATGCCAGCTGTGTGAACAGGAGCCCTGACGTCTTTGAAGACAGCATCACCATACGGGAATATAACTGTCACATGGGATTAATGTTGTTGTTGTTGCGGTCTCCGGTCCAAAGACTGGTTTGATGCAGCTCTCCACACTACTCTATCCTGTGCAAGTCTCATCATCTCCGAGTAACTACAACAACCTGCATCCTTCTGAATCTTCTTACTGTATTCACCTCTTGGTCTTCATCTACGATTATTACCCCCACACGCTTTCCTCCAGTACTAAATTGGTGTTCCCTTGATGCCTCAGAATGTGTCCTACCAACCGATCTCTTCTTTTAGTATGGTTGTACCACAAATTTCTATTCTTTCCAATTCTGTTCAGTGCCTTCTCATTAGTTACCTGATCACCCGTCTAATCTTCAGCGTTCTTCAGTAGTACCACAACAAAAGCTTCTATTCTCTTCTTGTCTAAACAGTTTATCGACGATGTTTCAGCCGGCCGGGGTGGCAAAGCGGTTCTAGGCGCTTCAGTCTGGGACCGCTCGACCGCTACGGTCGCAGGTTCGAATCGTGCCTCGGGCATGGATGTGTGTGATGTCCTTAGGTTAGTTAGGTTTAAGTAGTTCTAAGTTCTAGGGGACTGATGACCTCAGTTGTTGAGTCCCATAGTGCTCAGAACCATTTGATTTGACCATGTTTCACCTCCACACATGACTACACTCCATACAAATTCTTTCAGAAAGGACTTCTTGACACTTAATCTAAACCCGATGTAAACAAATTCCTCTTCTGCAGAAACGCTTTTCTTGCCATTGCCAGACAACATTATATATCCTCCCTACGTCGACCACCATCAGTTATTTTGCTTCCCAAACAGCAAAACTCACTTACTACTTTAAGTGCCTCATTTAATAATCTAATTCCCTGATTTAATTCGACTACATTCCATTTCCTCGTTTTGCTTTTGTTGATGTTCACCTTATACCTTCCTTTCAAGATACAGTCAATTCCGTTCAACTGCTCTTCCAAGTCGTTTGCTGTCAGTAACAGAATTACAATGTCATCGGCAAACCTCAAATATTTTATTTCTTCTCCCTGGACTTTGATTCATACTCCAAAATTTTCTTTTGTGTCCCTTACTGTTTGCTCAATATATATATTGAATAACATCGGGTAGGCTACAACCCTGTCTCACTCCCTTACCAACCACTGCTTCCCTTTCATGGTCCTCGAGTCTTCATAGCTGCCAACTGGTTTCTGTGCAAATTGTGAATACCCTTTCCTCCCTGTATTTTACCCCTACCACCTACAGAATTTGAAAGAGAGCACTCCATCAACATTGTCAAAAGCTCTCTCTAAGTCTACAAATGCTACACTCCTGGCCATTAAAATTTCTACACCACGAAGATGACGTGCTACAGACGCGAAATTTAACCGACAGGAAGAAGATATTGTGATATGCAAATGATTAGCTTTTCAGAACATTCACACAGGGTTGGCGCCGGTGGCGACACCTACAACGTGCTGACATGAGGAAAGTTTCCAACCGATTTCTCATACACAAACAGCAGTTGACCGGCGTTGCCTGGTGAAATGTTGTTATGATGTCTCGTGTAAGGAGGAGAAATGCGTACCATCACGTTTCCGACTTTGATAAAGGTCGGATTGTAACCTATCGCGATTGCGGTTTATCGTATCGCGACATTGCTGCTCGCGATGGTCGAGCTCCAAAGACTGTTAGCAGAATATGGAATCGGTGGGTTCAGGAGGGTAAGACGGAACGCTGTGCTGGATCCCAACGGCCTCGTATCACTAGCAGTCGAGAAGACAGGCATCTTATCCGCATGGCTGAAACGGATCGTGCAGTCACGTCTCGATCCCAGAGTGAACAGATGGGGACGTTTGCAAGACAACAACCATCTGCACGAACAGTTCGACGACGTTTGCAGCAGCATGGACTATCAGCTCGCAGACCATGGCTGCCGTTACCCTTGACGTTGCATCACAGACAGGAGCGCCTGCGATGGTGTACTCAACGACGAACCTGGGTGCACGAATGGCAAAACGTCATTTTTTCGGATGAATCCAGGTTCTGTTTACAACATCATCATGGTCTCATCCGTGTTTGGCGACATTGCGGTGAACGCACATTGGAAGCGTGTATTCGTCATCGCCATACTGGCGTATCACCCGGCGTGATGGTATGGGGTGCCATTGGTTACACTTCTCGGTTACCTCATGTTCGCACTGACGGCACTTTGAACGGTGGACGTTTCATTTCAGATGTTTTACGACCCGTGGCTCTACCCTTGGTTCGATCCCTGCGAAACCCTACATTTCAGCAGGATAATGCACGACCGCATGTTGCAGGTCCTGTACGGGCCTTTCTGGATACAGAAAATGTTCGACTGCTGCCCTGATCAGCACATTCTCCAGATCTCTCACCAATTGAAGACGTCTGGTCAATGTTGGCCGAGCAACTGGCTCGCCACAATACGCTAGTCACTACTGTTGATGAACTGTGGTATCGTGTTGAAGCTGCATGGGCAGCTGTAACTGTACACGCCATCCAAGCTCTGTTTGACTCAATGCCCAGGCGTATCAAGCCCGTTACGGCCAGAGGTGGTTGTTCTGGGTACTGATTTCTCAGGATCTATGCACCCAAATTGCGTGAAAATGTAATCACATGTCAGTTCTAGTATAATATATTTGTCCAATGAATACCTGTTAATCATCTGCATTTCTTCTTGGTGTATCAGTTTTAATGGTCAGTAGTGTATAAACGTTGGTTTCCCTTTCTTTAACCTACCTTCTGTAAGAAGTCGTAGGGTCAGTATTGCCCGTGTATTCTTACGTTTCTCCGGAATTCAAACTGATCTTCGCCGAGATCGGGTTCCACTAGTTTCTCCAGTCTTCTGTAAAGAATTTCGCCTGCCCCATCATCTTGCTCATCAGAAGGAAGAGTTTTGTCATGGCTGGCTCTCCCAAGGTTATCAGTAGTTCTAACGGAATGTTGTCTACTCCCGGGATCTTGTTTCGACTTAAGTTTTTGCGTTGTCAAATTATTCACGCAATATCATATCTCCTTTCTCTTTTTCCTCTACGTCGTTTTCCATTTCCATAACATTGCTCTCACGTACATTTCACTTGTACAGATCCTCCGTATACTCCCCCCAACTATCTGCTGTCCTTTTTTCGCTTAGGACTGGTTTTCCATCTGAGGTCTTGATATTCATACAAATGGTTCTCTTTTCTCCAAAGGTATCATTTAATTTTCCTGTAGGCAGTATCTATCTTACCCCTAGTGATGTATGTCTCTACATCCTTACATTTGTCCTCTAGCCATTCCTGCTTAGCCATTTTGCGCTTCCTGTTGATCTCATTTTTGAGACGTTTGTATTCCTTTTCGCCCGCTTCATTTACTTCATTTTATATTTTCTTCTTTCATCGATTATATTCAATATCTCTTCTGTTACCCGAGGATTTCTACTAGTTCTCGTCTTTTTATCTACTTGATCCTCTGCTGCCTTCACTATTTCATCTCTCAAATCTTTTACTGTATTTATTTCCCCTGTTCTTCTCAATTGTTCCCTAAAGCTCTCTCTGAAACTCTCTACAATCTCTGGTTGTTTCACTTTATCCAGGTACCATCTCCTTAAATTCCTACATTTTTGCAGTTTCTTCAGTTCCAATCTACAATTCATAACCAATAAATTTTGGTCAGAGTCTACATCTGCCCCGGGAAATGTCTTACAATTTAAAACCTGGTTCCTAAACCTCTGCCTTACCATTACATAATCTATCTGAAACCTTCCAGTGTCTCCAGGTCTCTTGCACGTATACACATATCCGGATATACGGATTAATATGATCAACAAAAATGATCACATAATCCTAGGCAGCAATGCGAGCTTACATAGTAACCATGGGGCCCTTGGAATACCACGATATGACTGCCAAAATCATCGCCGAACACCCGCCATGTTTCACTTTGGGGACGTAAACTCAGCCAGAAGTTGGAAACAGTGTGAAAGAAGATTCATTCGAACAACTGACATTCTTCCATTGCTCCACAGTCAAGGTTTCATGGCTTTGGCACCACGCTATCCTGTTACGGACATTTGCATCACTGATAAGAGGTTTTGGAATTCCAGTTCGCCCAACAGTTCACTGCGTGTGGAGCCCCTTCGCATTGTTTAGGTGCTGAAAGTGATCGTGAGTGCGATATTCGGTTCTGCAGCTACCGTCGTCCTCTTTTTCGTCACAATCCTCTTCAATATTGGTCCGTCACGATCACTCAACACACATTTTCGTTCGCGTTGTGACTTGACAGATGATGTTCTTCCGCTTTCCTTGGATGTGTCATAAATCTTCGCTAAGGTGCCCCTCAAAACACCAAACACCCTTCGGTTACCCTAGTAACAGAAGCACCCACCATACGACCATCAACAATTTGCTCACCTTCGAATTCACTTAGCTACGATATAATGGACTCACAACTACACAGGACACCATTCTGACCACCACTGACATTTGCAACTTAATGAGAATATTGCACAGACCCAGTTCGTGGTCAAACACACCTGCGCCACATGCGGGCTTAGCTAGCTTCTGCATTTATATTCAAGCCTGCATTTCCCGCGGTGTTTCCATATTTTTGTAAAGCCGCTGTATACAACAGCGCGACAACATCTGGGAGAGACATAGGTAATTTTTATGTCGGTTGGCTATACTAAATCGAAACCTTTTTTGAAAGCCAAAGAGGAAAACCACTTAGGTGTTTGGTGTTTATAATTTTCGCCGTCTAAGAATATAAAGAATATTAGAAGAAATATTTTTAATTAATTTTGAAATGACTGGAAAAACTTGATTGTTAAAATATTTACCTATATGGCTAATCTTCGTAGTCTTACTTTGAAACCGATAATCGCAAATAGTGTCCTCGTGCATCATTAAACAATATGGTACTATTCACACAATTTGATTCTCCTTAATAAACATTCTGGTAATTGAGCAATATGAGAACACAAGTGCTTTGTCACATTCCTTAATTTATGCACGACAGCACACCCTAACACTGCTAATATACACAGAAAACAATAACACGGTATCATTGCAGTGATGAATATGCGTTTTATGTCCTGTATTTGTTACTTGTTTCTCGGAAACGGTCTCGATGAACAATAATTGACCCTACACGATAAAAAAAACAATGGTCATTCTCGGTCCTATGACACGTCTCTCAGTCAACAATCTCCAGTTACTGATAAAGACACATTTAAAAAACAAGTGCACATTGAGAAGACATATATCTTAGGCGTGGATTTATGACCTTACTTATGCGAAGACATCTCTTCTCACTCGAGATTTATGGAGAAAACGCCGATAGTGCTCTGCTCTCCGAACATCTGAGAGAAAAACATTACGAAGCATTTTACAGCGACGCGAATTAAGGCTCCATAAGCACAGCTTCACTGTCTATTCCTTAAATGCGGCAGATCTTCAACCGACGTTTGAAGCAAACATGAATACTACTCAGTCTATATTAAGTAGTACATCCCGAAATCCATTTTATTTAAGGTTGAATAACAAGTACACTATCTCTGTTCTGCTGACTGCAAACTAACAGTTACGAAATTCTTCGTGCTTCTACCTGGTCAATGTAAATCAGTGAGAAATGTGTACCTACTCTGATCTGTTCGTGATGTGACTTTCCAAATTTCGAAAGATGTCTAAAGATCCATCGAAGAGCGAGGTCATGGACACAAACGCTAAATTTAGTTCTTGCTGCCATTTGCTTTAGTCTGAGAAAGGAGACAAAAAATGTACATCAATATTGTTCTGAAGCGACACCTTTTTTGTAAAAATACTTTCCTGGCTATTTCGCTTGAGATGCATGGCTACAAGAAGCAACGTCTTTATCTACAGATGCCGATATTTCATGACTCAACTTGCCATGTAATTTTAAGTTGTGAATAATGTATGTTGTGTTTCTTATAACATTCCAAAGCCTATTAGTGCAAGTACTACAACAAACACCATCTCCATTTTCCACGATGTATTGCATTATCGTATATTGCAACTGGAATTGCTGAAGTCAAGGGTTGCCAAAACATTTTCATTTTTGCTCAGTAACAGATGGAATAGTTGGAACAGTGGCAAGTAGAATCTCAGTATTCAATAGGTCAAAAAAAGCTACAAACAACGGAATTAGAAATACGTCCAAGTTAACGGTACAAGCAATCCCGTCCACAACAACCAATAACGAAACTCCTAAAGCCCAATCATTGTGGTGTAGTATTCGTGTCACGTGACTGTGACGTCCGCCAACAGCAGTACTCAGAAAGAGCTCTGTCTTAAAGCTGTTTGTGAGCGGCGACAAACAGTCGTTTAAGAAATTGTCGGCATATTTGAGATATGCCTTGAGTTCTCAACCATGCCACAGAAAAAGTAAAGGCTCAGAAGAAATACACCACAATATTTGCTTACTAGCCGCTCAATGCCTCGCAAACAGCGAGTAGTAGGTAGTTCAGGAATACACGTAGCTTCACGCTGGGTACTTACACTTAGCAATGCAGTGCAGGATCAGATTCTCACGATTATTCGGAAGGAATGTGTGGCTACTGTGTATGCTACACGTAGTTATAAAAACTCTGGTCTTACCTGAAACAGAAAAGAAATTGTACAGAGTTACTTTAAAAAAATCATGAGCACGAAAAACAAATTTCAGATACTATTAGATGCAAATATAAATACTAAGGCATTAGGGGAAAAAAAAGATCGCAGATGCATCCTCAGAGCAGCTGTATTTGAGTCAAACTCTACTATCAATCCAGGGTCAGGATCTGCCAAGTCATTGGAATATCAATGTTGTAATCTGTTTTCATGAATGTTCGTTGAAGATGAAAAACTTATAGGGTAAGTATACCAATTATTAGTTGGCCCAGTAGACAACAGCATCGTCGGAGATGTATCTCAAAATGCTGCTGAACCTGTTTGATAATTGATTAGGCCTACGGGTATTGGGAACACTAGCGTTTCTGTTATGCTTCCTTTGGGCACAACCAAGGCCAATGTCGTTTCTGTCCAATATTTTGGTTCAGTATAAGCTACTAGGTTTCATTCGGCAAAAATTTTTCGAGCCAGTCTAATATATACGAAAATATTTCGTAAACTACACTCCTGGAAATGGGAAAAAGAACACATTGACACCGGTGTGTCAGACCCACCATACTTGCTCCGGACACTGCGAGAGGGCTGTACAAGCAATGATCACACGCACAGCACAGCGGACACACCAGGAACCGCGGTGTTGGCCGTCGAATGGCGCTAGCTGCGCAGCATTTGTGCACCGCCGCCGTCAGTGTCAGCCAGTTTGCCGTGGCATACGGAGCTCCATCGCAGTCTTTAACACTGGTAGCATGCCGCGACAGCGTGGACGTGAACCGTATGTGCAGTTGACGGACTTTGAGCGAGGGCGTATAGTGGGCATGCGGGAGGCCGGGTGGACGTACCGCCGAATTGCTCAACACGTGGGGCGTGAGGTCTCCACAGTACATCGATGTTGTCGCCAGTGGTCGGCGGAAGGTGCACGTGCCCGTCGACCTGGGACCGGACCGCAGCGACGCACGGATGCACGCCAAGACCGTAGGATCCTACGCAGTGCCGTAGGGGACCGCACCGCCACTTCCCAGCAAATTACGGACACTGTTGCTCCTGGGGTATCGGCGAGGACCATTCGCAACCGTCTCCATGAAGCTGGGCTACGGTCCCGCACACCGTTAGGCCGTCTTCCGCTCACGCCCCAACATCGTGCAGCCCGCCTCCAGTGGTGTCGCGACAGGCGTGAATGGAGGGACGAATGGAGACGTGTCGTCTTCAGCGATGAGAGTCGCTTCTGCCTTGGTGCCAATGATGGTCGTATGCGTGTTTGGCGCCGTGCAGGTGAGCGCCACAATCAGGACTGCATACGACCGAGGCACACAGGGCCAACACCCGGCATCATGGTGTGGGGAGCGATCTCTTACACTGGCCGTACACCACTGGTGATCGTCGAGGGGACACTGAATAGTGCACGGTACATCCAAACCGTCATCGAACCCATCGTTCTACCATTCCTAGACCGGCTAGGGAACTTGCTGTTCCAACAGGACAATGCACGTCCGCATGTATCCCGTGCCACCCAACGTGCTCTAGAAGGTGTAAGTCAACTACCCTGGCCAGCAAGATCTCCGGATCTGTCCCCCATTGAGCATGTTTGGGACTGGATGAAGCGTCGTCTCACGCGGTCTGCACGTCCAGCACGAACGCTGGTCCAACTGAGGTGCCAGGTGGAAATGGCATGGCAAGCCGTTCCACAGGACTACATCCAGCATCTCTACGATCGTCTCCATGGGAGAATAGCAGCCTGCATTGGTGCGAAAGGTGGATATACACTATACTAGTGCCGACATTGTGCATGCTCTGTTGCCTGTGTCTATGTGCCTGCGGTTCTGTCAGTGTGATCATGTGATGTATCTGACCCCAGGAATGTGTCAATAAAGTTTCCCCTTCCTGGGACAATGAATTCACGGTGTTCTTATTTCATACCACCGGATCATTCATCATTGCAATAGCGTGAGTTAGCGATTTCAGTTGCAGAGATGGGTTTCTGTGGACGCTGCCGGATAGCCACGCATGTTAGCACGTCGCTTCCAGCTTGGCTGGATGTGATTTTTAGGCGGATTACACATTCGATTTCTTTGATACCGGACTGTCACCAACTTCACGCCTCAGCTACACGTTTCGAAAATGTTCGTACATTTTCACTAGGAATAACACTAGATCTAGATAGTTGAGTACAAAAATTCCGTCCCGAAGGGGCGCGGTGGAGGGGCGATAGGAAGGGTATCTGACAATCCTCTACCACTAACACAGCCAAAACCGGTAGTGTTCTCGCTTCCCACGCCCGGGTTAGCGGGTTCGATTCCCGGCGGGGTCAGGGATTTTC
Organism: Schistocerca americana; assembly: GCF_021461395.2. Classification (NCBI taxonomy): domain Eukaryota; kingdom Metazoa; phylum Arthropoda; class Insecta; order Orthoptera; family Acrididae; genus Schistocerca; species Schistocerca americana. The sequence goes on along the minus strand of NC_060122.1, from coordinate 468,909,639 downwards.
TCTGCCTCGTGATGACTGGGTGTTGTGTGCTGTCCTTAGGTTAGTTAGGTTTAAGTAGTTGTAAGTTCTAGGGGACTGATGACCATAGATGTTAAGTCCCATAGTGCTCAGAGCCATTTGAACCATTTTTTGAACAGCCAAAACTGAAAATTAACACCCCCGACCCCGTGAACACACGGGAAAAAAGCCTGTCAATTAGCATTAAATTTCACGTTCTTCAGCAAGATGAGCGACATTTCCAGCGTACACAACGCCACCCCCACAGGCATTCAAACCACGCTAAAAATTGCTTTTCTTCTTCGGAGTAACGTACTGAGTATCTGATGCACTGCCTTCCCAAAAGTGAAGAGGAAAGCCTTTAATCAATCGTACTATGTGGACTAGGAGCCATGAGCGGTCATCCTCTTTATCAAAAAGATTAACACTGATATAAGATTCTGTACATGGATGTGTGCATACGTACGTTGGCAAAAACACATTCACTCCCCGCCTAATGTCCGATGCATTCCATCAGTAGTCAAAAGCGTAAGTACAAGTGCTTCCGCCAGTGTGCCTTTCGACGGCTTTTCTTATATCGCGTCATCATTCAGCTTCACGAGCGAATGAGTGCTAAGTGCTATTACTCAAGGGCAGGGTACACAGCCAGGCTGCCCGCTTTGGTTCACTGGCCAGCTGCGCAATCTGAATTCATGTCGCGCACTTCTTTACCATAACGAGCAGCAATACTGGCTATTACGACTGCGGTGGTTATTATTACCTCGTCTGCAGCACAAAGTAAGGGACAGTCAGGTGCTCATGGAACGCATTAGCTACTTTATGTCTTCTACTTCCTGCACCCAGCACATCGTAGTTGTTAACGGCCTTCACGTTACTGTACTCGGAGGCTAGTTTGCTTGCTTGGTAACAATACCAATAAAACTCCCGTCAGCGGCAAGTCTGCTCACTAACGAATTCCTAAATGCTCATTGTTGAAACATCCTTGATTCAAGCCCTACTGCTTCAGTGCCCTTTCCGTTACATACAGCCGCCCGCAGTGGCCGAGCGGTTCTAGGCGCTACAGTCTGAAACCGCGCGACCGCTACGGTCGCAGGTTCGAATCCTGCCTCGGGTATGGATATGTGATGTCCTTAGGTTAGTTCTAAGTTCTAGGGGACTGATGACCTCAGATGTTATGTCCCATAGTGCTCGAAGCCGTTACATACACGCATGCCGTGATTTCGCAGGTCACTTAAAAGCAGAAGCAGATTTTCGAAGGAAAACTGCATTATTTCCACACCGCCGAGAACTGAAAAATATGATAAATGTATGACGTTCAGTCTGGTATTTCTTGATAGTAAATGTAAAATTAGATCAATAGACAGAAGTGGTATTTCTTGATAGTAAATTTAAAAGTAGAACAGTAGACAGAAGTGCAGAAAATAAAATTTGAAGGTAAGTTTTGCTTCAGAGAAAGTAAACGTACCCAAGAAATTTCTGATAATGGGTGAGGAATTATGACACACCTTCAAGTCTTACGTGCACCAAGTACGAGGGGAGTTCAATAAGTAATGCAACACTTTTTCCTGAAAGCATGTTGGTTTTATTCAGAATTCCAATACACCATATTATACCATACTCTTTTAGCTAGCGTGACCCCTCCCGCCGGAGGTTCGAGTCCTCCCTCGGGCATGGGTGTGTGAGTTGTTGTTAGTGTAAGTTAGTTTAAGTTCTGTGCAAGTCTAGAGACCGATTACCTCAGCAGTTTGGCCCCTAAGGAATTCATACACATTCACACATTTGGCTACAAAATCTTACTTTTCAACATAACCCGCCTTACGCTACCACTGGGAAAGCCTGAACGCCAGCATGGTACCAGTCTTACCGGTTGACATAGAAGCCAACGTCTTGCGGCATCAATAACCTCCCCATCATCCACTACTGCTTCCCACGGAGTGCACCCTTCACTGGGCCAATCAGATGGAAGTCAGTAGGTGCCAGACCGGGTTGTAGAGTGGATGAGAAACAGGCCAATGAAGTTTTGTGAGCTCCTCTCGGGTGCGCAGACTTGTGTGAGACCTTGCGTTGTTATTGAGAAGAAGTCCGTTTGCATTGTTCTGGTTACCAATGCGCTGAAGTCATTTCTTCAAATTCCTGAGGGTAGCACAGTACACTTCATAGTTGATCGCTGCGCCATGAGGGCGGACATCAAGCAGAATAACCCAGTCAGAACCCGAGAAGAACATAGCATGACTTCCCCGGCTGAGGGTGCAGCTTTGAACTTTTTCTTCGGAGGAGAGGCGATGAGCGCCACTCCTTGGATTACCGTTTTGTTTCCGGTCGAAGTGATGAACCCTTGCTCGACAAAACATTGCCACGATCAGCAATGTGACACGCAAGCAATCCTGTACAGATGGTCTTTCGTTGCTGTTAATGGTCTACTGTTAGGCGCCGAGGAGCGTAGCGGAGCCTGGCGGACGAGTGTTCAGCACTGCCAACAGAGACGTCCAGCTGAACAGCGAGGTGTTTGATTCGTGATCCGTCGATCATTTCGAATGATAGTGTTTGCACCTTCCAGCACTGCGGGAGCCACAGCTGTGTGCGGCCGACCGGGAGGCGTGAGGACGGACTGGTTTGCGCGATCTTACCAGACGCTTAGCCCAGCGACTCACAATGCTTTTGTTTACTACAGGTCCCCGTAGACATTCCGCAACGGCCTATGAATATCTGCGATGCTCTAGTTTTTCGCCAAAAGAAACTCAACTGGGAACGCACCTACGTTACAGACACCCCCTTGAATAATATGTACAGCGCCACCATCTGTCGGAACTTCATGAAACTATACAGGCTGAAGCTGTAATATTCCACGATGTCCCGCAACAAATTCGTTATTTTTTCAAACGACTTTGATCGAGAAAAAAAATGTTGCGTTACTTATTATATGCCCCTCGTAAAAGCTTCTGACAACGTTAGGTGGAACCAAACATTCAAATACCGGAAGTAATGAGGATTAAATGCTGAGACACGTGAATAATTTGTAATATCTAAGACCATGTGTGAGTAACAGAAGTAAATATTCGAGAAGGCAAACCATGTGTCAAGAAGGCTGTAAAAGTGGATTCTGATTTACAGTCATTGTCGCTTTGCTTCTGCTTCGTAAAATTAATGAACGAAAATTTCAGAACCGGAAGCAAAGTGTCGGTAGCGGATAACAACGCTTTCCCCCTTGAGCAAACACAAATTCTTAGTTTATTTTCTTACTATAACGTACGGATGCTTATGTGACTGTCTTGACATTTGCATCGCAGTTGATATTTTGTTAATCGAAACAGGTCAGGGTGTTAAACAAGAAGAATTTGTGTTTGTTCAAGGTAGCACCTTATTTCCATAGCTGTATATTAGCAAGAAAACACGAACAAAAAATGAACTTCAAATGAATAACGACGCTACAGCTGGACAACGACGCATTCATTCTGACTGGAAATAAGTAAGACTTCCAAAAGACTTCATGGAATTAACGGACTATGGAGCAGAGAATTTGGATTCCGAGTAAATAAAACTCTAACGGAAGTGATAAATAGTATCAGACTGGCTCACAACAACAATTAATAATATTGAGCAGGAGACTGTTGACGAAAGGAAAGGAGTTTTACAGTTTACAAATTTCATTAACAACAGAACCGATAGTATCACCTTTGTTTTTTTCGGTTCTAATAAAACCCCATGTCATTCCAAGCATGTGTGCCAATTTTTACCTCTCTATCTACATTATTCCGTGATTTATTCAGTTTTCAAATTTATACTGACTTTTTGATCACCCGGTATATATATATATATATATATATATATATATATATATATGTATTTTGTTGGCATAGATATAAACTACAATAGTTAAAAGAGATTTACATAAATCGTTTCTGAGCAACACAAAGCCCTTCATGTTGTTCCTAAATACGATTCTCCATTCATCTGAAGATAGAATTGAAAATTTGTGTCTGAACTAGGGCTTGTAACTGGATTTCATGCTTGCGACGACCAGTCGCCTCGTCACTGAGCTATCCAACCATGTTTCGTGGCCCGATTTAAAACCTCAACGTCACTTTATGTTCTCTCGTATATACTGAACATTTATTATACACAAAGTTTCTGCAACCACGGGAGTAACATCAGGAAAGGACGCGAAGTGCCTTGGCGTCCATTATTAGTCTTATGAGGCAAGATTATAGGCTAACAAAGACAGCACAGTTGTGCAATGAACTACTCCAGAGATATTCAAACTACTTGGAATGGTCAACGGGAATAAAAACAGGCCGTGGGTGAGTCGTTTTGACGTTGAAAGGACTCCCCCCCCTGAACTGCAATAGTACAGGTGAACAATCCAAGAACTGTATTCAAATGCGTTCTCAAGAAGTAATGTCGAGTATTAGATAACCACAAGCGAAAACAAGACCTTCGGGTTTGGGTTTTGGATCGGCTGTTGTCAGCAGCACTCGAGGCCAGAGCTATTATTGTTGTTGGCTGTACTCGTGAAATTTCTCGGTACCTGGATGTGTATTGGCTCGCTTGAACAGAGTCCTTGATTACACGAAACCCTCGATTTTGACTATTACTAGTGTATCTTCCATACTTCGAGCATCTACCTTTACCGACAAGGAATGAATCCTGAAGAATCCGCAGCATTTGACACACTTACAATTCTATAAGTATTCCATCTGACACGCTCTTAGTCGGCAGCATCAAATTTTCCCGTTACGGGAGCTGACAGTCCAAGGTATTTATCGTGGTAAAATAAATCACTTCATCATCCTAGCCATTACTGAAAGACTGATGGTATGTTTTCAAGTTGCCAGGAGCTTCTTCTGTTTCTTAGTCATTGTATTTGTGGCGAGTCACTACTCCTATCTTACATTATCATCTCGGCCTCATTTCAGCTACTCCTTTACCTTACCCAGATTGTTAAGCTATTACAAACGTGACGTGTAGATCGTGCACCGTCGTCGGTTTTACTCTTAGAGTAATGAACTGACATGCTTCAGGTATTTCAATACCTAACTGCTTCTCTTCCGCAAAGCCACACTACACGGAGAGAGGAAGAGGAGAGGGGGGTGGGGGGAATAATCTTTGGTTCAGTGGTTCAAATGGCTCTAAGCACTATGGGACTTAACATCTGAGGTCATCAGCCCCCTAGACTTAGGACTACTTAAACCTAACTAACCTAAGGACATCACACACATTCATGCCCGAGGCAGGATTCGAACCTGCTGCCGTAGCAGCAGCGCGGTTCCGGTCTGAAGCGCCTAGAATCGCTCGGCCAAGCGGCCGGCGGAATAATCTTTATCAGAGAAATGCAGAGCGAGAGAATTCCCACGTGGAATGATGACACATGCTCCACTTTGAGTTGCATATTTTGCTAAGGAATCCACAAGGTGTTTATTTTGCCTATTTTCACTCCATTATTTTATACAGAATTATTTTACGGGTTAACTGTGTGCAGTCAGAAACAACATTCTTGGTGCGGGAAATGGTAATCAAATGATCTGGAGTGACAGTGAACAGCGTCTAGGCTGTTGTTCTAACGTTTGTGGTTAACAGCTTAGAACCATGTAATAGGAATTGCAGCGTACACTAGGTGAACACCAGACAGAAAAATTGTATGCACTTAGTTAATCCTAACAAAACCAACGAATTTTTCATAACGTGTAGTACCAGGATGGGGGGGGAGGGGTGGCGGGAGGGAGTACGTTTTGCCCACCACAAAAAAATCTAAATTCGGTAAAACGTTTTTAATTTTTATTAAGAACATACTTTTTAAATAGATTATGACGTATAAGTAGGGTACAGAACCTAAAAATAGCTTTTAGCACAATCTTAGTAACACCACCGCATTTTTCGTAACGTTTATACTTAGTGGGGGGGGACTTTATACGGGGTACTTTATGACAACCACAAAAGGTTAAAGAAAAAAATCCGTTAACTGCCGTTGATTTTCATTGATGATGCGCTTTTTAAAGTTATATAGATGTCTAATAGGGGTCCTGGACCAGAAAATATGAATATGACATTTGTTGCGAAAAGTCACGTTCAGAATTACGACTTAAATTTTTTGTTTCAGTTTTATTAAAAAATTTACAACAGTTACAGAATCGAATATGAGAAATCATTAAAAACAAGAAATACTTTCTTTTTCAACTTTAAAATGTAAAGTTCCAGACAAGATTACGGTATTTTTAAAAGGTGAGCACAAAGTACCCCAAACCCCTGATGTTGTGAGGGTTAACACCTCCTTAATTATTATGCAAAAAGGAGTGAATGATTCTGCAAGTTGAAATTTTTATATTCTTACAGGCGTGCAAAATGTGGTTAATAAACTACAGTTTTTCATATCTGGATTGAAGGGATTCTTTGTAACCGATTTTTTTTAATGTGCGCACTGTATTACGACACTGTGTTTTGTATTTTAACGGTAATCGTGCGTGCTATAGCGGTCGCCCATCGGGCTCGAAACCCCTATTGATTCGTCACGATGGAGGCTGAGGAACCTGTGTGACGTCGTCAGACACAATGAAACAAGATTAAATATTACTTCTTTTATTCCTCACAACAAATACCGCCGCCGTGTCTTTCGCGGCAGGTGGTGGCCTCGTGAGCCGGAGTGAAACTCCGCTGAATCCAGAGGTAGGCTCGGGCCTGTCGAAGATCGTTAGATGAGTCCCGAGCGCAGGCTGGTGACTAGGAGTGTGGCGGGTTGCCGCCTGTTGTTTCGGAAGACGCCTCCCGTCGGTTGGTCTGCTACGGATGAGGTCTTGACCAAGGTACGTGTGTGTGTGTGTGTGTGTGTGACTCACACGCTGTCCTCAGAGTACTTTGGCCCCTCAGGCCATCGCCCGTGTTGTCTCAACACATCGACTGCGACGCCAGATGCCATTACGTGTTGAACGCTCATCCTGGACCCGCTGGTACTATGGGACGTCTGAACCGAACGATGCTGAAGTTTCAGACCAGTTGGTGCCTTGAACTGGAATAGTGTTGGTAGACTAGTGGGCCACCCATCAGTGGCGGCTTCGGTACTGGATGCCTGTTCGCAGTCGTCCGTGGCTATGGATCGGTGGTCATCACATCAGACCACAAGAGTATGTCCAATACTGGGACAATCTCACACAAGATGTTACAATGTAATAATAAGATAACCGAGTTCGGACGACATGAAAGCGATCGATCCTACTGATCGACTGCCTTTAGTCTAGCGGCGTGGATTATTCATGGGACCGAGAAGAGGCTTTGCTGTAAGACATCATTTTTAACGACCGAATCGTTCTCGTTCATTGTGAGTCATCAGCAGCCTTCAGTTTCTCTGTATTGGCCTAATCAGTTTGTTACAGTATCATAACTGCTTCGTCAACCCCCGTTAGGTGTTGTTACGTCCTACCTAGTGCCTCTTACATAATGTTGCGCGAGTAACGGAGACATATTTGCCTGCACTTGCCTTACACTTTTGCGCTGAGCTCTCTCGCACGCACACACTGGTGACCGACTACCCGTGTTGAAATGTTTACGTCTAGCGGCTGGCTCGAGTTAATACTACCGTGTGCTTGAGTAATGCCCGTTCCCTTGCTATCTTAATGCGTAACAGTGCCAGACATGTAGCGACTACTTGCATGACTCAGCAGCTTCGGCTGAGGTGGTCCCGCAGAAACCAGGAAAGATAAAGTACACGTAACCACGAGAGGAATGTGTATAAGGCCGGCCGAAGTAGCCGTGCGGTTAAAGGCGCTGCAGTCTGGAACCGCAAGACCGCTGCGGTCGCAGGTTCGAATCCTGCCTCGGGCATGGATGTTTGTAATGTCCTTAGGTTAGTTAGGTTTAACTAGTTCTAAGTTCTAGGGGACTAATGACCTCAGCAGTTGAGTCCCATAGTGCTCAGAGCCATTTGAACCATTTTTGAATGTGTATAAACACAAATACGGGAAAGGGAAACTAGTGTGTCCAGAGGAGTGCAGTGTGGTAAAAAGCGGAACACACGGAAATAATGTAGGAACCATAAATCTGACATCACAGTGAGCACTGACGATGATTTTAAATAAAACGAACTGCGTTTGGTCCGAGCGAGACTTTATATAGTCGCAAAACACAGCATAACTCACATATTACTTCTGAAACTGTAACTGCGGAAGAGTGGCTCCAAAAACAAAAAGACAACATGTACAGAACAACAAGCAGACTTGCTTCAATCGTGTACACAGAGACTATGATGTGAAACGACAAGATCTAAATGGGGACTTCGTCTATTTATCTAAAGAGATAACAACAAATATTATGAAGTATGTGGAAAAAAGAGCGACGTTCTATGGAACAGTGATTCACGTATTACACACTTCGTTCGTAAAATGCGATTATTATCATAACCGATTGAGGCCGTCCTAAGATTCTGCAACAGGGAAAGGAGAAAAGAAGACCTTATTAAAATCTCAAAATATGTAAATCTTTTATTAGTTTTACTAGTAAATGATGTGAAACAAAAATCAAGTTACATGCGGCTCATACCTATACGTCATACGCGACATTTGGTGAAAAACACGCGTACGACATGTGTTGTCACGCTAAATCTGAAAATACGGATTAAGGCATTGTATAGGCATAACCAACTGTCGCCTCACTTTCCTACCGTTGCGCTACATTCATTCGTTGCCTAAAAGTCAATATTCAAGCACGGCCGATGGCAGCTGTTGTAAAATTAAGTGTCCTCTCCGCGACAAAACGTAATTGATTCTGAAAGTATAAATTGTGAGACCTTCAAACTGCTCTCTTCACGTTTAAGTTTTCGGAAGTCATGGGCCATGGTAATAATCATTCTTTGCTATCTCGGTTTGGCACTTCGCTAAAATCAGCCATAGAAACAACAATGATTTTATGATCATAAAGGGTTATACTAAAAATAATTAGTAACAATTAGGAGAAATCATTATATTTTCCTAGAAGGAACGTCGAGTGAGTCTCGGAGAAGGCGCGGAATGTTCTTTTTCCTAAAGACCTGGTGAGTAATACTTATCTGTAGTAATAGCAGATCTTGTCATGGATAAAGTTCTCTAAAAAAATGTCAACAAGAACAGTCAGACAGATGCTGAAATCACCTCCTCTTGATAGGGCTGATTCCAACTGTAGATCATTTCATCATTATTCATGGATTGGACTGAGCAAAGGTTGGGAATTTGTACGGGCGCTGGCTGATAACCGCGTAGTTGAGCACCCCACAAACCAAACATCATCATCATCCAACTGTAGAAAGGATCTATAATTCTTAAAGTGATTAATGAGAAGGTCGGCAACCAGATCTCTTAAATTATATTCGTTTACGATCATATCAGTTTCTGGCGGGAGAAGTTCGTCATTACACCACACACCGCACCGCTCAAAACCAGTATTGGAAAATAAATGAAATTTAAAATGACTGGCGACTCTATCTGTTCATAAATTTATTTAGTAAACGATTATTGTTCATTTTGTTCCCTCTTCTGAATTTTTGGCGTGTACACAGAATAATCTAAGACAGCCTCTTCATCTTGATATAAAAGACTTGATTCATACCAGTTTAAAAAGCATTGACCATAACTGGTTTTTGAGAAAAACAGAAAGTACCCGAATGCACACAGTTAAAAAAATAGCAGCACCTTTTATGTTTCTTAGTAACTGTATGTGGAAGTGTATCAACACATTTATTTTTCTTTTCTCATATATCATCAAACCGTGTTCCTACGGAAATAAAAGCGTAATAGCTTAACATCTACCAGCAAGTTAGTCAGGCGGCCGTCTATGAAAGGGCTGCCAGCGAAACGTTATGTTAGCGACTTTCACAGGAACTCTAACTCGCCAGAAAATTCCTAAACCGGTAAATATATGCAGTAATGCGCTAATAATCAACACAATCGTCTAATTTTCAAAAAACTGGTGATCGCTGAGCCAAAGATGTTGAAAATAAAATGTAAAAGTTTATTTCGTAGCTATGTTTATCGAAAATGATACAAATGCCAACCTAGCATTAGTATACGAAATGGTACGTCATCACATGCAGCTGACATATCTAAGAAAACTATGCTGAGGAACCTGAGATAACGATAGTTAAAACTGCATGATTGTGAAAAGTTCCCATTCCTTTTCTGAAGAGATTCTGATAGAATGCAGCAAATAACTGTTTTCCAGCCACCATTCTTGTAATACTTTAACAATTCGTTACAGTTAACGAAGTTCCAGGATAATGGAGTATAGAACAAGCAATTTGGGAAAAAAATATTTTTTATTTTTTCAGTATTCGTCACAGTTGCGATAATAGTCATCTCATTGTGGCAACTAGTTTCGGATTATCACGTCCAATTTCAAACCATAGCCTATAACGTAAGTATAATCATACAGTCCACTAACGTACACATGAGCAACAAATGTCCACATTCATCGTTAGAAATCATTACATGAATACAAATGCTGATCTTCATATGAGTACATAAAATGATTTCCTCCCAATCGAACGCAGTCTAAACACTTCATTTTCATGTGGCTTTTCGGGTAACAAAAGTTGTCAATTCCGAGAGCGTTCTTAGAGGTTTGCTTGATTGCAAATTAAAATTTCTGTACGTAGAAGGGGATCTTCCACCATGCCATCAAATGAGAGCAGAGGAAAATGCTCCTATCGCAGCACAAAATAAGCGTTTATGTTCCTGTTTAAAAGACTGACTGAAAAGTGGGATACGAGCTGCCTCATTCAACTTTCCACGGCACTTTTAAAAATTTTCCCAAAAAATTTTAAAGCTGCTGAGGAAGGTAGGATGAGGCAGCTGGTATCCCACTTTTCAGTCAGTCTTTTAAACAGGAGCATATTCGCCTTTTTTGTGCTCAGATAGGAGGACTTTTCCGCTGGTTCCCTTCTTTTTCCTGCCCCAGCAGGGTATGTCACACATATGAAAATCACTTCATGGGTCAATAAAATTCTGATAATTTGCTTGTATGAAATTGAAATAACGCGTAACTAATTTTACAACTCAGACCGCATTTCATCTACCCAGAAGTTTTGTGTGTCCTTCAGTACTACAACAAGGGGTTTCCAGAACCCTTCTGATGTTGATGATGACACTTTACAGCATATTTCTCCGCGCTCCGTCACTTTATAAAGTACATTTCGCCTCACACCACACTTTACGTGCGTATTTTAATTATAGAAGTAGGGTAACTTTGAATCTCTGTAACTCAGAAACGGATAAAGATATCTCGAAAATTTTCAACGTTGTTCGAGATCGGAATCTTAGGAATATATTATAAAAATTTCAGCCATTTGTTGTGCATACTGTCTTGGAATCTGCTGCTCGCTTTTGGTACGAAGAAACGGTGAACACCCTTTTTTGGGGTTTTCTGCGGAACTGCTCTGCCTCCATAAGTCCCTAAATGCCCACCATAGACCACTTCATATGCAAAAGGAACCAACCGATTTGCTTCATTTGCCTAAGCAGGACGAACTGTCTAATATACACCCTGTGCTGTTGGAGAGTGCCACTAATATGATCCTCCTGTTCGGTATACAACTTGTTCCTAGCCCAAGAGCTATCCAAAACACTTGACTCTGCCTTTGTACCATCAATAGTATCCGAGGTATGACTGCCGGAAGAATCACGTTTTAATGCGCGGTGTTTTGGAGCACATTAGGTAGCGCAAGCTGTCGCATGCGTACATATTGCCTAAGGGTAAGAGACGGTGGAGCGATTGTGTCTGCAGTCTTCTATTCAGCCCCTTACAGTTTCTGCGCAGTTACGAGTGATGGTCTTGATGATGAGGCCCCATACTCCGAGGAGCGTAGAGAGCGATGCGGGAGACCCGCACCGCCGTACTAGGCTAGGTCCTAGCGGAGGTGGTTTGCCATTGCCATCCTCCGACCGTAATGGGGATAAATGATGATGATGAACTCAAGGCAGGGAAAAATCCCTTACCCTTCCGGGAATCGAGCCCGGGACCACGTGCACGAGAGCGAGAACGCCACCGCAAGACCACGAGCTGCAGTTACGAGTGTATTTCCTATTTTAAGCCTCTTACCTTTCGTCATATGTCTGTTATTTTAGCACCGCATGTCAGGGAGTCACAGAGTTATTTTCATATGTCACTTTTGTATTGTGAGGTGCACTTTGAAAAAGAGTGCCACTTGTCCGGCTTCCATCAGACCTTAGCACGTGCAGCCGCACTCCGATGTGGTAACGAAAGACGAAACCGGAGAAATTAATGACGCAGGGTTGTGTATAACGATGAGAATTGACACTGTCAAGACGACAATGAGAGCCGCTTGCAGCGCAGATCACCATAACGGCAACTGTCGCAATGTGTCAAGCTGTCACGAATGGTTGTGACTGTTGGCACAATGGTGGAACACTGTTGGTGTGCCGCCCGGGGTGGCCGAGCGGTTCTAGGCGCTACAGTCTGGAACCGCGCGACCGCCACGGTCGCAGGTTCGAATCCTGCCTCGGGCATGGATGTGTGTGATGTCCTTAGGTTAGTTAGGTTTAAGTAGTTCTAAGTTCTAGGGGATTGATGACCTTAGAAGTTAAGTCCCATAGCGCTCAGAGCTATTTGGACCATTTGGACTGTTGGTGTTTCTCGAGGAAACACTGCGCTTACCTCGCCTTTCCTGCAACGACAGGGCTGCGTATCCTTCCTGCAGAACAACGCCCTAGAACACACCTTTCGCGTTACCGGACGCTCTATCACGATGTTTGTCAACTCTCTCGTCCAGCGCTAACATGAAGTTCCCATATAGCCGTGGTCTAATCTTTATTTTCGTTCTGTTCCGGCAGTTGCTATATTTTGACCGGATCTGGGATCAAAAGCGTCGTTTTCCCTCCAATTATTCTCTTATTACGTCTCGTGTGGAACATGGCATATCCTGTCCCAAATGAAACTCTTTGTACTAACGTGATAGTAGTTTTACGCCTAGTTCATGACTGTAACAATGCAAGTGGTTCGTGTTGCTTGATATACTGTCATGTATAAGAGAGCAGACAAAAACAGGAATACTAAATTCTGCATTTCACGGATGAGTATACTACCATACCAATGTTTGACCGCCACACACTCTCACAAATGGGAGATTTTGATAAAATCAGCCTTGGTATCGAAGCACGATTAAACACTACTCAAAGTGGGCATGGTAGCAGGCCTCGACGCAATTCCAGTTGGATTTTACGTTGAATACGCTGCGGAATTTGCCCTTTTCTTAGCTCTCCTTTATCGAGTACTCCTACGCGGCGAACAGTCTCGCAGGACTGGAAAGGTGTGCAGATCAATTCTGTTTACTAAACTGTAATCATAAATTACGATCAACAAAATGTAATTTTAAAAATATGAAAGGTTCCTGAAAAAAAAAAAAGATTACATCAAAGAACAAAAATGGTTCAAATGGCTCTGAGCACTATGCGACTTAACTTCTGAGGTCATCAGTCGCCTAGAACTTAGAACTAATTAAACCTAACTAACCTAACGACATCACACACATCCATGCCCGAGGCAGGATTCGAACCTGCGACCGTAGCGGTCACGCGGTTCCAGACTGAAGCGCCTTTAACCGCACGGCCACACCGCCCGGCCGTCAAAGAACAGCGAGGGTTCAGAAAAAAATAGTGATATGAAACACAGGAAACATTGTCCATACAAGACATCTCGAAAACAACAGACGCTGCTGAACATGTAGCTTCTGTCTCCCTCGCCTGTTCGCTGACGATGCTGGTGCCTACAAGGCAGTGTCGTCGTCGCATCTTCTTCTTTGCCTGCTCTCGTGCCTCTACGGCGTAGGCATTATTATATGGGTTGTGGCGATGTCAGTATCGACTTGTGATCGGATGCCCTTCCTGACGCCATCACTTCACTCTGGGCAGGACTCTGTGTTCCCGATCTGTCTGCTTCTAAAGTAAATCGCACGCTCAATTGTGAGAACGTTTTCTAAATGCTTGTGTCACTTGTATCTGAGGCGAGATGTGGGTACCAGCGCAGTGTTTACCTTGTTGGATAAGGAAAAAGCCACACTGAGACTGGCCGTCTCACCAGCCTTCATCGTTAATCCACAAAGTAGATACGATCCGGCGCTGACTCGCCCATCCGAATGCCGGAAGTGGCGCATTATCTCGCCCGTCTGTCCGTCCGGGTCAAATTATCGTCGCCTGATGATCGTAAGAAAACTGGTGTAAAGAATGGCACCTCTGTGTAAAAGTTGATAAAAGCAAGTTAACGCCAAACAAGAATCCAATAGTATTTGATTCTACGACAGAAGTGAAGATCTTGAACATGTCACATCGTACACGTTCCAGTCACATTAATGTGACCATCGCCCATCTCCGACATCAACGTGCAGTAATTACTCACAGATGGCAGGAAGCAGCACTATCAGTGGATGGCATATAAAGCTTGTCGGGTGAATGAGGTAAACAGTGCAGTCGCTGTCGTAGTGCGTAAACGAAGTCCAAAGGGCATCATCATTTGCTTTCGAGCCAAGGGCTGAAGCACTTCCTAAACGGCAAAGTTTATAAATTGTGGCTGTGCTCAAGGCATACCGCCTGCATGCCAAATGGCGCTATCCAAAACCGGTATCGAGACAACTGTGGTGCACCACGGATCATAGATGACAGTTGTGAACTTCGTCTGCGGAGACGTGTACGTGCGAAGAGACCTGCAACTGTTGAGCAACTGACCGCCCCTATGAACCAAGGGGCTACCAACAGTGTTTCTTCAACGACCTTTCTCTGCCTCGTGATGACTGGGTGTTGTGTGCTGTCCTTAGGTTAGTTAGGTTTAAGTAGTTCTAAGTTCTGGGGGAGTGATGACCATAGATGTTAATGGCTCAGAGCCATTTGAACCATTTGAATCTTCAACGACCGTTCAGTGAACGTTACTGCATATCGGCCTCCAAAGCAGGTGCCTAATTCATGCACCCGTGCTGATTGCTGTTCATCGGCGACGAAGGCCTGAATTTGCCGGCCAGTATCTCAACTGGAAGTCCACTGACCGGCGACAGATGGCCTTTGCTGATGAATCACGTTTTTTGCTCCTTCGGACACATGGCCACTGGCCTGTACGGTGCGAAACGTCTGAAAGCAAAAACCCTGCAACAGTTATTGTCTGGGGAATGTTATCCTAACATTCCATGGATGATCACATCATTCTGGACGGCGCAACAGACCAGCACAAGTATGCACCCAATCCTTGGCGACCATATCTACCCATCGATGAGCAGAGCATAAATACTTTGGAGACATCGTAAGGACGGATCTGAAACGGAATGAACAGACAAATTCGTTATTAGGGAAGACTAGTAGGTTTGTGAGAAAATGCAATTCTTATGTACAGACAACCGCACAGAAGTCGTTAGTGCGACGAATTCTAGAGTACTGCTCCAGTGTTTGGTGTCCGTATCCAGCAGGAGGGGCAACAGGCGTACATATTGGAGGGTGGGATGGGGGTGTTGGGGAAGGCCGTTGCAATAGCAATAGGTCTGCGTAATATGAAAGCGGAACAGAGATACTCCGGAATATATCTCGCGCACTGGTAAGAGAAAATATGATCTACGTCTACATATACATCCATACTCCGCAAGCTACCTGACGGTTTGTGGCGGAGGGTACTTTGAGTACCTCTATCGGTTCTATACTAGCCTCGTATTGTTCGTGGAAAGAAAGATTGGCGGTATGCCTCAGTGTGGTCTCTAATTTTATCTGATTTTATCCTCATGGTCTTCAAATGGTTCAAATGGCTCCGAGCACTATGGGACTCAACAACTATGGTCATCAGTCCCCTAAAACTTAAAACTACTTAAACCTAACTAACCTAAGGACATCACACACATCCATGCCCGAGGCAGGATTCGAACCTGCGACCGTAGCGGTCTCTTCGCGAGACATACATAGGAGGGAGCAATATACTGCTTGACTCCTCGGTGAAGGTATGTTCTCGAAAACTTCAACAAAAGCCCGTACCGAGCTACTGAGCGTCTCTCTTGCAGTCTTCCACTGGAGTTTATCTATCATCTCTGTAACTCTTTCGCGATTACTAAATGATCCTGAACGAAGCACGCTGCTCTCCGTTGGATCTTCTCTACCTCTTCTATGAACTCTATCCGGTACGGGTCCCACACCGGTGAGCAGTATTCAAGCAGTGGGCGAACAAGTGTACTGTAACCTACTTCCTTTGTTTTCGGATTGCATTTCCCTAGGATTCTTCCAATGAATCTCAGTCTGGCATCTGCTTTACCGACGATTAATTTCATATGGTCATTCCATTTTAAATCACTCCTAATGCCTACTCCCAGATAATTTATGGAATTAACTGCTTTCAGTTGGTGACCTGCTATATTGTAGGTAAATGATAAAGGATCTTTCTCCCTATGTATTCGCAGCACATTACACTTGTCTACATTGAGAGTCACTTGCCATTCACTGCACCATGCGTCAATTCGTTGCAGATCCTCCTGCATTTCAGTACAATTTTCCATTGTTGATAAGAGCGATTAGGACGCGTACAGATGTATCTAGATTCTTTCCTTCGCTCAATATGCGTGTGGAATAGTCTAGAAAACTTCCAATACTGACTTGATATCACCGCAGTCGTACACTGTCTAGTGTCTTGGTACACACGATGTTGCAGTGCCTACTTTGTGAAGAAAGATGCAATGTTCCTGTGGACGTGCATCCACGTACTAAAGAACCGGCACTGCACCGACTGTAGCCATTATGCGAATACAAACACCATCAGCTGTATAAGGGAATGACAATGAAAATTCATCGGTCTTCGTAACAAAACAGGTAATGCAGCACCGTGATTATCCGCCGATATCACGCAGTGACTCTCAATTAAAATGTGCTCTCCTGTACAACAATTACATAATGTGTATACGAGTACAGGCTGTGACGCAGGAACGACGACATATAGAAGATTGGGTCTGGCCGTGATTCGTGCACGGATAACCAAAGCGGTTAAGGCGACACCTCGCGTACAACACGAAATCCGGGTTCTAGTCCCGGTCAGGCACAAATTTTCATTGTCCTCATTCCCTTATATAGCTGATGGTTGCTCTGCATTCACTGCTGCGAATACTTTTCACGTCTTAGTGTATTTTGCAGAGTCTATTCGCAGACGTTGACGGAGTTGTTGGGCCCGGCAGAAGAGAGAGTATTTTGCAGTGGTGACGCGCCCCACTGCGGCGCACCTGCTGCGGCAACAGCGCGGCAGCCCAGCAGTCTGCACGCACCGGCCGCTGCTCCTCGTGCCCCAGCCCATTATCGCTGCAGGCCTCCGCCGCGGCTCGCCTACGCCCCCCTACCCCCCACCCTACACCATGCTTTTTCACCAGCCGTTCGTTCCGAGCTCCTAGAGTGACGTCACCCAGCCGCGGGCTCCCAGCCGCGGCTCTTCCAGCTGCCGCTCATCCTCGCCGAGATTCTGCGTCGGACCCGCGTCGTCAAGCAGGCTGCGGACTATATGGGCGTGCACAGAACGCATAGGGTTTTCTTTCTTCAAGTGTTAGGCATCTGCCTGCTACGTCCTCTTGTTCAGTGCCTCCGTTGTCTGTAGATAGTTTCTATTTGATCCCTACAGCTCTTTCTTCATTCACATATTGATCTTTTTTCTACTGGTTGATAAATCATTACAGTAATTTGTATTTACATTCAATTAACAGTCACGGGTTCTAAAATATCCGTAATGGATACGCTTAATTCGTAATCATTTCGGGCATTCTATTACACAGGGTGTCCCCTTTATTTTGACCACCCTAAATAACTGTTTGTCCAGATGCAAATTACAAAATACACTCCTGGAAATTGAAATAAGAACACCGTGAATTCATTGTCCCAGGAAGGGGAAACTTTATTGACACATTCCTGGGGTCAGATACATCACATGATCACACTGACAGAACCACAGGCACATAGACACAGGCAACAGAGCATGCACAATGTCGGCACTAGTACAGTGTATATCCACCTTTCGCAGCAATGCAGGCTGCTATTCTCCCATGGAGACGATCGTAGAGATGCTGGATGTAGTCCTGTGGAACGGCTTGCCATGCCATTTCCACCTGGCGCCTCAGTTGGACCAGCGTTCGTGCTGGACGTGCAGACCGCGTGAGACGACGCTTCATCCAGTCCCAAACATGCTCAATGGGGGACAGATCCGGAGATCTTGCTGGCCAGGGTAGTTGACTTACACCTTCTAGAGCACGTTGGGTGGCACGGGATACATGCGGACGTGCATTGTCCTGTTGGAACAGCAAGTTCCCTTGCCGGTCTAGGAATGGTAGAACGATGGGTTCGATGACGGTTTGGATGTACCGTGCACTATTCAGTGTCCCCTCGACGATCACCAGTGGTGTACGGCCAGTGTAGGAGATCGCTCCCCACACCATGATGCCGGGTGTTGGCCCTGTGTGCCTCGGTCGTATGCAGTCCTGATTGTGGCGCTCACCTGCACGGCGCCAAACACGCACACGACCATCATTGGCACCAGGGCAGAAGCGACTCTCATCGCTGAAGACGACACGTCTCCATTCGTCCCTCCATTCACGCCTGTCGCGACACCACTGGAGGCGGGCTGCACGATGTTGGGGCGTGAGCGGAAGACGGCCTAACGGTGTGCGGGACCGTAGCCCAGCTTCATGGAGACGGTTGCGAATGGTCCTCGCCGATACCCCAGGAGCAACAGTGTCCCTAATTTGCTGGGAAGTGGCGGTGCGGTCCCCTACGGCACTGCGTAGGATCCTACGGTCTTGGCGTGCATCCGTGCGTCGCTGCGGTCCGGTCCCAGGTCGACGGGCACGTGCACCTTCCGCCGACCACTGGCGACAACATCGATGTACTGTGGAGACCTCACGCCCCACGTGTTGAGCAATTCGGCGGTACGTCCACCCGGCCTCCCGCATGCCCACTATACGCCCTCGCTCAAAGTCCGTCAACTGCACATACGGTTCACGTCCACGCTGTCGCGGCATGCTACCAGTGTTAAAGACTGCGATGGAGCTCCGTATGCCACGGCAAACTGGCTGACACTGACGGCGGCGGTGCACAAATGCTGCGCAGCTAGCGCCATTCAACGGCCAACACCGCGGTTCTTGGTGTGTCCGCTGTGCCGTGCGTGTGATCATTGCTTGTACAGCCCTCTCGCAGTGTCCGGAGCAAGTATGGTGGGTCTGACACACCGGTGTCAATGTGTTCTTTTTTCCTTTTCCAGGAGTGTATTTCAAGCAAATTTTCTTTAGCCGTCAGGGGGACATCAGTCAGCATGATTGCCTTCGTTGTAGCTATGTTTTTTACAAAGATATGAACAGCGGTATGACTATTTTAAATGGCACCCTGTATTTTTTATTCGGTAATTCATTTCCTCTTCTAAGACCTATTCAAAAATGTATCACAGTGTACCATTCACTGAAACGCAACGTTATTAATTACGTAACACAACACTGACGTTGACGCTCCCAGCGCTTAGTGCAGCTTCTCGGGGTAATGGAACACATCCATATGCTGACGCTGATAGAGGACAAATGTAAACATAAGTAGAATGGATAGCCGTCATTCGTCAACTATCACCAGTTGAAGAGTTGTGTGAGCAGAATGTACACCAACAAAGAGAAGGTAGAAATGCTGCTCATCTATGGGGAATGTAAGTTAGCAGAACAGTAATTGCAATACTTTTTTCCTATGTACGGGTACATTTAGTACAGTAGTTTAACCCTTTAAAATACTGTTGTGTGGAGAAGGCATACAGTAAAGGCTGTCCTTCTTACAAAGGCTGTCCTTACAAAGTGCATCGACATAACGTTTCTTTTATTGTTGTTGAAGGTAGGCGAAATGCTACGCAGGCAGCGGAACTGTCCAGAGAGCGATATCCTGACAAGAACCCACCTTCAAAAATGGTTCAAATGGCTCTGAGCACTATGGGACTTAACTGCTGAGGTCATCAGTCCCCAAGAACTTAGAACTATTTAAACCTAACTAACCTAAGTACATCACACACATCCATGCCCGAGGCAGGATTCGAACCTGCGACCGTAGCGGTCGCTTGGTTCCAGACTGTAGCGCCTAGAAGCGGTCGGCCACTTCGGCCGGCAACCCACCTTCCCGACGGATGTTTTCTCGTCTTGTTGCGACGCTTCAGGAAACGGGAAGTTTCAACCCAAGACAACGCAGTCGTAGAACTCGCATATACGAAGCTGCCGAAGTTACTGTTCTCGCTTCCGTTGTTATGAATCCACATGTGAGCACACGACGGCTTGAACACGAGATTGGCATTCCTAAAGCCAGTGTACATCGTATTCTTACACATCACCGGTTCCATCCTGACTATGTACACCTACATCAAGAATTGCATGGGAATGGTTTCCAGAATCGTGTACAATTCTGTCAGTGGGCACAGTAGCAAATCCTCACCAACCGAACTTCTTCTCCAACTTACCAATGAATGTTCCTTCTCAAACAATGGACAGGTAAATACAAGGAACATGCATTATTTGTCCACGATGGCTTAAGACAGGTGGAACATCAGCGTCAATGGAGAGTTAACATCTGGTGTGGAATGCTTGGTACTACAATTATTGGCCCTTACTTCATCAATGCCAGTCCAAACAGCACAGGGTATGACAACTTTCTCAGACGAATTGTACAGTTACTTGGCCTGCTAGGTCTTCTGATTTAAATCCTCTGGACTTTTTCTCTTTGGGGATGCCTTAAAAACATTGTCTTTCGCGATATTCCAACAACTCCAGAGGACATGCAGGAACGTATCGTGCTTGCTTGTAATCCTCTTCAGCAGGCAACACTGGAAGCAGTAAATAATTCTTACATTCAACGAGTGCACCAGTGTACCGGTGTCCAGGGCCACCACTTTCAGCACCTTTGAATGTTCTACTCCTGGGCAATGGTACAGGAGTGTCAAAGTCAATTTTGTATTATGTTTTTACCTGGTTTTTATTTGTTTTGAGACAACTCCAGCATGTGGACGAGTTTGTGATCCCGGGCTCAAAGTCAATGTTGTGCTATGTAATCAATAACGTTGTGTTTCATTGAATGGTACACTGTGATACGTGGCTCAAAGTCAATGTTGTGTTATGTAATTAATAACGTTCTGTTTCACTGAATGGTACACTGTGATACATTTTTGAATAGGTCTTTAAAAAATACACAGTGCCATTTAAAAAAGTCATACCGCTGTTCATATCTTTGTAAAAAAGCAAAGCTACAAAGAAGGCAATCATGCTGATCGATGTCCCCCTGACGGCTAAAGAACATTTGCTTGAAGCATTTTGTAATTTTCATCTGGACAAACAGTTATTTAGGGTGGTCAAGATAAGTGGGACACCCTGTACATTAATCCTCGAAATTGATCTCTCCATTTGCTTTAAAACCCCTTCATCTGTTCATTTATACTTCTAATAAGTAGACCTAGTCAAGGAGTACACTTCGATTTTCATCGGCTCTAAATATGTTGTAGCGGAGAGCAAAATATGAGACGGCCGTTTAGGTGGTGAAACACCCCTCTGAAAAAAAATTGAGCTTAATACACTCTAAGAGCCGGCCGTAGTGGCCGAGCGGTTCTAGGCGCAACAGTCTGGTACCACGCGACCGCTACGGTCGCAGTTCGAATCCTGCCTCGGGTATGGATGTGTGTGATGTCCTTAGGTTAATCAGGTTTAAGTAGTTCTAAGTTCTAGGGGACTGATGACCTCAGATGTTAAGTCCCATAGTGCTCAGAGCCATTTGAACCATTTTACACTCTAAGACAAAAAGCAACGCACAACGGAAGAGTTATGCAAATTGATCACAAATTGATATTAATACAGGTATCGAGGAAAAATGCAAAACTGTAAGCTTTGGTGGCCTATGGATGAACGTGAGACGTTGCAGCTCAATTTCACCGTGCGGTCGCGCGTTCAGTGATGAAGTGATATTTCTAGCTCATTTCTGACAAATTCTTCTTTAGAATAGCACTTCGTCATATACAGGGTGTTCGGAAATCCCGTTACGAACTTCTAGCACTTGTAGCGGGGAGTGAATACGTAATATTTTGAATTGCAACTCACGTACGGAAGCGCACCGTTTCCTTTCTACCGCGGTTTCAGTTCAGGTGTTTAACTCATCCACTTCTACTGAAAGAATCGAATTAGGGGTGACGCCTTATAATTATTAGGTAACAATTCGAAAGGAAACATAACGGAACAACCATTCATCACTTAAGCATAACTTTTTGTGTTACCGCTTAAACATTACGTTCTGTACGCACAGTATGCTGGGTTCTTACGCTATTTAAGTGTTAATACAAACAAATGTGTTTAAGTAGTAAATGGACGTTTTGTTATGTTTCCTTTCGAATTGTTACCTAATAATTGTACTGCGTCACGCGTAATTCTGTTCCTCAAGCAGAAGCAGATAAGTTAAAAATCTGAATTAAAATCGTCGTAGAATGGAAGCGGTACGTTTGCGGCCATGAGTTTCTGCTCAAAATATTATGCGCTCACTCCCTCTACAAGTCCTACAAGTTTGTAACGAGAATTTCTGAACACCCTGTATGACCGAATTTGTTATTAACGATGCTATTAGTCAAATGTCGAAATGAAAAACGAAATAGTGGGGCGGGGAGCGGATTTCGAAAAAAATTAATTTTTCGACAAGTCTGGGTGCACCGTTGTAACGAACATTAAAAACCATAGAACGTTGATGTAAAGTATTTTTTATACACTCCTGGAAATTGAAATAAGAACACCGTGAATTCATTGTCCCAGGAAGGGGAAACTTTATTGACACATTCCTGGGGTCAGATACATCACATGATCACACTGACAGAACCACAGGCACATAGACACAGGCAACAGAGCATGCACAATGTCGGCACTAGTACAGTGTATATCCACCTTTCGCAGCAATGCAGGCTGCTATTCTCCCATGGAGACGATCGTAGAGATGCTGGATGTAGTCCTGTGGAACGGCTTGCCATGCCATTTCCACCTGGCGGCGCCTCAGTTGGACCAGCGTTCGTGCTGGACGTGCAGACCGCGTGAGACGACGCTTCATCCAGTCCCAAACATGCTCAATGGGGGACAGATCCGGAGATCTTGCTGGCCAGGGTAGTTGACTTACACCTTCTAGAGCACGTTGGGTGGCACGGGATACATGCGGACGTGCATTGTCCTGTTGGAACAGCAAGTTCCCTTGCCGGTCTAGGAATGGTAGAACGATGGGTTCGATGACGGTTTGGATGTACCGTGCACTATTCAGTGTCCCCTCGACGATCACCAGTGGTGTACGGCCAGTGTAGGAGATCGCTCCCCACACCATGATGCCGGGTGTTGGCCCTGTGTGCCTCGGTCGTATGCAGTCCTGATTGTGGCGCTCACCTGCACGGCGCCAAACACGCATACGACCATCATTCGCACCAAGGCAGAAGCAACTCTCATCGCTGAAGACGACACGTCTCCATTCGTCCCTCCATTCACGCCTGTCGCGACACCACTGGAGGCGGGCTGCACGATGTTGGGGCGTGAGCGGAAGACGGCCTAACGGTGTGCGGGACCGTAGCCCAGCTTCATGGAGACGGTTGCGAATGGTCCTCGCCGATACCCCAGGAGCAACAGTGTCCCTAATTTGCTGGGAAGTGGCGGTGCGGTCCCCTACGGCACTGCGTAGGATCCTACGGTCTTGGCGTGCATCCGTGCGTCGCTGCGGTCCGGTCCCAGGTCGACGGGCACGTGCACCTTCCGCCGACCACTGGCGACAACATCGATGTACTGTGGAGACCTCACGCCCCACGTGTTGAGCAATTCGGCGGTACGTCCACCCGGCCCCGCGCATGCCCACTATACGCCCTCGCTCAAAGTCCGTCAACTGCACATACGGTTCACGTCCACGCTGTCGCGCCATGCTACCGGTGTTAAAGACTGCGATGGAGCTCCGTATGCCACGGCAAACTGGCTGACACTGACGGCGGCGGTGCACAAATGCTGCGCAGCTAGCGCCATTCGACGGCCAACACCGCGGTTCCTGGTGTGTCCGCTGTGCCGTGCGTGTGATCATTGCTTGTACAGCCCTCTCGCAGTGTCCGGAGCAAGTATGGTGGGTCTGACACACCGGTGTCAATGTGTTCTTTTTTCCATTTCCAGGAGTGTAGGTTATCGTCTCAACGGTTTTAGTTCAGAAATATTAAACTCAATTTTTTCAAGGGGGTCTTACGTCCCTTTAACGGCAGTATGGGCACGTATTAAAAAATATGTGTCTCTTATTTTGCTCTGTACTATAACATATTCAAAGCCGATCAGAATCGAAGTGTCTCCCTTGGGTAGGTTTACTTGTAAGTCATAGTACTTGTCTGATTGTTGTATTTCTCATCATATCAGACAATCTATAGCCAGATGCTGTTCGTAAAAACTTCATTTCCACAGCCTGAATTCTTTGTTCATTTCCGGTGCTATTGTTCAAGTCTCACTGCCATAAACTAAAGATGGTACTGCCATTGTTTTTAGAATGTTATTACGTTATGTCTTTTCCGTTTGTGAAGGAGGAAGTATATCCCAAGAAGTTGAATTCATTAACTCTATTTTCTAGTCGTTTAAAAATTGCCTGTTGGCTTCTGTCTCGGGTTCTTCGGCCAAGGTTTCTTTGACGGTCAAACAAACGTCGGGCGAAAAACCAGAGACAGAAGCCAACAGGCAATTTGTCACGAGCGGCCACGAAAGCCTTACAGTTTTGTTCTAGTCGTTTGTTTGACCCATAAAAGCCGCGACTTTTGCTTTTCTGAGTCAAGGTTGAAAAGTTATGCTTCTTGGTAGTTACATTTAACTTATAAATGGCTTTTTTAAGGGTGTTTCCGCTGACAGCTATAAAAAGTTTCTATCAGCAAAGACTGATGTCACTGAGTAATTTCGTTGGTAAACGTTATCGGTGAACAACTCTTCTTCTTCTAGCCATTGTCTCAACATATCGTAAACATAGGTATTACAAAATATCGGAGACAAACTTCATCTTCTCCTAAGCCTAGATTTTCTGTTATTTTACCATTATCTTCTCTGACAATGGCAATTTTAGGGACTTCGTACGTCGGTTGTATGCCTCTGCTGTCTAGAACTTATTGACCAAAATATTCTCATATCTACAATGTCAACGGCTTTTACGTAGTCAATGAACAGCAGAAGTGTTTTTGTTTTAAACTTTACATGTCTTTCAATTATTTTTCTTATGACAAATGTGTTGTCCAAGCAGGATATATCCTTCTCAGTTTTATATAAGCAGCTGGGGCGATGTACCCGCACTAGCCCGGTTACGGGCTTTTGCCTTTTATTATTATCATTCTTTCTTTTCTCAGACGTTATGTCTGGTCAAAAATGGAAAGTGACGCGGACCTTGATCAAGCGTGACTTCTTTTTAACTGTACGGTATATGTTACATTGCATTTAGGAACTTTCGGGTAATTGAACATGTATCAATAATTACAGATTTATGTAGTTGTATATATAAGTTTGGATATAGCTGTATTGCGTTGATGTACTGGTGGATATTGTGTGGTATGACTCCTGTAGTTGATAGTATAATTGGTAAAATGTCAACTTTATCCTGATGCCACATGTCCTTGACTTCCTCAGCCAGTTGGATGTATTTTTCAATTTTTTCTCCTGTTTTCTTTTGTATATTTGTTGTATTGGGTATGGATATATCGATTAGTTGTGTTAATTTCTTCTTTTTATTGGTGAGTATGATGTCACGTTTGTTATGTGGCGTTGTTTTATCTGTTATAATGATTCTGTTCCAGTATAATTTGTATTCATCATTCTCCAGTACATTTTGTGGTGCATACTTGTATGTGGGAACGTGTTGTTTTATTAGTTTATGTTGTATGGCAAGTTGTTGATGTATTATTTTTGCTACATTGTCATGTCTTCTGGGGTATTCTGTATTTGCTAGTATTGTAAATCCGCTTGTGATGTGGTCTACTGTTTCTATTTGCTGTTTGCAAAGTCTGGTATTGGGATCTTTAATAATATGTTTGCTGTAATATCTGGTGTTTATTGTTTGATCCTGTATTGCAATCATGAATCCTTCTGTCTCACTGTATATATTGTCTTTTCTTAGCCATGCATTGGATGCGTCTTGATCGATGTGTGGCTGTGTTAGATGATACGGGTGCTTGCCATGTAGTGTTTTCTTTTTCCAATTTACTTTCTTTGTATCTGTTGATGTTATGTGATCTAAAGGGTTGTAGAAGTGGTTATGAAATTGCAGTGGTGTAGCCGATGTATTTATATGAGTGAGTGCTTTGTGTATTTTGCTAGTTTCTGCTCCTACTAGAAAGAATTTTCTTAAATTGTCTACCTGTCCATAATGTAGGTTTTTTATGTCGATAAATCCCCTTCCTCCTTCCTTTCTGCTTAATGTGAATCTTTCTGTTGCTGAATGTATGTGATGTATTCTATATTTGTGGCATTGTGATCGTGTAAGTGTATTGAGTGCTTCTAGGTCTGTGTTACTCCATTTCACTACTCCAAATGAGTAGGTCAGTATTGGTATAGCATAAGTATTTATAGCTTTTGTCTTGTTTCTTGCTGTCAATTCTGTTTTTAGTATTTTTGTTAGTCTTTGTCTATATTTTTCATTTAGTTCTTCTTTAATATTTGTACTATCTATTGCTATTTTTTGTCTGTATCCTAGATATTTATAGGCATCTGTTTTTTCCATTGCTTCTATGCAGTCACTGTGGTTATCCAATATGTAATCTTCCTGTTTAGTGTGTTTTCCCTTGACTATGCTATTTTTCTTACATTTGTCTGTTCCAAAATCCATATTTATATCATTGCTGAATACTTCTGTTATCTTTAGTAATTGGTTGAGTTGTTGATTTGTTGCTGCCAGTAGTTTTAGATCATCCATGTATAGCAAATGTGTGATTTTGTGTGGGTATGTTCCAGTAATATTGTATCCATAATTTGTATTATTTAGCATGTTGGATAGTGGGTTCAGAGCAAGGCAGAACCAGAAAGGACTTAATGAGTCTCCTTGGTATATTCCACACTTAATCTGTATTGGCTGTGATGTGATATTATTTGAATCTGTTTGGATATTAAGTGTGGTTTTCCAATTTTTCATTCCTATGTTTCGGAACTGTATCAATTTAGGATCTACTTTGTATAACTCCAATATTTGTGGTAACCATGAGTGGGGTACACTATCAAAAGCTTTTTGGTAATCAATGTATGCGTAGTGTAGCGACCTTTGTTTAGTTTTAGCTTTATATGTCACCTCTGCATCTATTATCTGTTGCTCTTTACATCCTCGTGCTCCTTTGCAACAGCCGTTTTGTTCTTCATTTAAAATTTTGTTCTGTGTTGTATGTGTCATGAATTTCTGTGTAATGACTGAAGTTAATATTTTGTATACTGTTGGTAGGCATCTAATGGGGCAATATTTTGCTGGGTTTGCTGTGTCTGCTTGATCTTTAGGTTTCAGATAAGTTATTCCATGTGTAAGTGTATCAGGGAATGTGTATGGGTCTGCAATGTAACTGTTAAATAATTTAGTTAGATGTGAATGTGTTGAGGTGAACTTCTTTAGCCAGAAATTTGCTATTTTATCTTTTCCAGGGGCTTTCCAATTGTGCATAGAATTAATTGCTCGGGTGACTTCATGTTGCAAAATTATCACTTCGGGCAATTGTGGTATCATCTTGTATGTGTCTGTTTCTGCTTGTATCCACCGTGCATGCCTGTTATGTTGTACAGGGTTTGACCATATGTTGCTCCAGAAGTGTTGCATGTCTGTTATGTTTGGTGGGTTGTCTATTTTAATGTGTGTGTTATCTATTGTCTGATAAAATTTCTTTTGGTTTGTGTTGGATGTTTGGTTTTGTTTCCTTCTATTTTCACTTTTTTTGTATCTTCTAAGTCGTTTGGCCAATGCTTGTAATTTCTGCTTCTTTTCATCTAATTGCTCTATCGCTTCTTGATGTGAGATTTTACCTAATCTTTTTCGTTTTTTGTCTGATATTTCATTTCTTATAAATTGTGTTAGCTGTCCGATGTCTTTTCTCAGTTTTTCTATTCTGATCTGTAACCTGTGTTGCCATGCTGGTTTTGTGGGTTTCTTCTGTGTCTTGGTTGGTTCTGATCTCTGCATAGTGTGTATATTTAGTGTAGTGAGTGCTCCTATATAAATCAGCAGTTGTAACTCTTCCATAGTTGTATTTTCGTTTATTTTGTTGTGTACCGGTATGATTGTGTTGATAGTTGTTATTGTTGTTTCGACTTGTGGGTTATTTGGTGGTCTATGCAAGAATGGTCTAATGTCTGTATTTGTGTCTTTGTATTCTATATACGTTTAGCTGAAATTTTTCTTCTATATCTAACATGTGTGTCACCTCATGTTCTATTTGTGATTGTTCTGGTGGCCATCTTACGATGTCGTTTTCCTCTGATTGTTTAATTGATGTGTGGTGTTCTTTGTTTGTTTGCTCTGGGATGTTTGTGTCCATTACTGTATTTTCTTCTTCTTCTGATTGCACATTATTTTGTTCCAGTATTTGTTGTACCTGTTGTTCGATGTTTTCTAATTCTGACTGGGGTATCCTGTTATTTTTGATTATTACACGGATCTGATCAGCTAGTCGCTGTTCTGTTAAAAATTTTAATTCTGGGTATCTGGTAATAAATGTTGTGTATACTTGTGATCTGTATCCAGTTGTGTTGGTTCCTAAGTTTGTTGCTTGGTAATAACAGAACATGAGGTGTCAGTTAACTTCATCTGACCATCTCATCCTCTGTCTTTGTTTTCCTTCTACAGTGGTTGCAGAAAGCATATCCTGCAAAACACCTCTATTTGGATTTAAATCATTTTCCGTGTGGCTAGCAGTATCGTTACCATTGTGGACGTGCTATTATTATTATTATTATTGGCATTATTATTATTATTATTATTATTATTATTATCAATCGTAGCAGTAGAGGTCTAGTAGTAGGGCAAATCATAGCACTAGAAGTAGTAGCAGTAGCAATAGTAAAGCTTTTATTATTACTACGAGTCTTTGTCCACATTGTTTATGCATTTGGCATTGACACATTTTGTGTCAAATCTTCTTTTCATTTCATTTATTGCAGTTATTATGACTATTTATAGTATTATAAATGTCATTATTACTGTGATCTAGAAAATCTTGTATGTGTAAAACAAGACATGGCGAGGAGGTCACAATCCTCTCAGGTTAAATTAGTAAATAAAAGTAAATAAAAATACAGCTACAAATTCTGCAGCAAAATCTACTCGCTGCTTCACATTATGAACAGTAAAAGTTGCAGAGAACAAGGATTCAAATTGCGTACTGAAGTACTGCTTCAAGCTGCAACAGAACACACATTACTGGTAGATCGACTCTAGTTCACCGATCTTTGAAAATGCATCTGCTCACCAAATTCTTATGTTTATTATTTAGATCTTTGCTAAACAGTAATTTCTACCTGCGCTTGTACTCTGAGGTTCGGTCAGAATCAATAGCGCCGTAATATGCGTGAAAGAAACGGTGAACCCGTTGGAATTACCCAAGGCATATACCTATGGCATACGATAATGATTAAACTAGTAGATGCGGGCATATATCCCCCTACTGGATTCTTACATCGAGTATAGATTTAAATGTCAGGAAGTCGTTTCTGAAAGTATTTGTATGGAGTGTAGCCATGAATGGAAGTGAAACATGGACAAAAAATACACTCCCGGAAATGGAAAAAAGAACACATTGACACCGGTGTGTCAGACCCACCATACTTGCTCCGGACACTGCGAGAGGGCTGTACAAGCAATGATCACACGCACAGCCCAGCGGACACACCAGGAACCGCGGTGTTGGCCGTCGTATGGCGCTAGCTGCGCAGCATTTGTGCACCGCCGCCGTCAGTGTCAGCCAGTTTGCCGTGGCATACGGAGCTCCATCGCAGTCTTTAACACTGGTAGCATGTCGCGACAGCGTGGACGTGAACCGTATGTGCAGTTGACGGACTTTGAGCGAGGGCGTATAGTGGGCATGCGGGAGGCCGGGTGGACGTACCGCCGAATTGCTCAACACGTGGGGCGTGAGGTCTCCACAGTACATCGATGTTGTCGCCAGTGGTCGGCGGAAGGTGCACGTGCCCGTCGACCTGGGACCGGACCGCAGCGACGCACGGATGCACGCCAAGACCGTAGGATCCTACGCAGTGCCGTAGGGGACCGCACCGCCACTTCCCAGCAAATTAGGGACACTGTTGCTCCTGGGGTATCGGCGAGGACCATTCGCAACCGTCTCCATGAAGCTGCGCTACGGTCCCGCACACCGTGAGGCCGTCTTCCGCTCACGCCCCAACATCGTGCAGCCCGCCTCCAGTGGTGTCGCGACAGGCGTGAATGGAGGGACGAATGGAGACGTGTCGTCTTCAGCGATGAGAGGCGCTTCTGCCTTGGTGCCAATGATGGTCGTATGCGTGTTTGGCGCCGTGCAGGTGAGCGCCACAATCAGGACTGCATACGACCGAGGCACACAGGGCCAACACCCGGCATCATGGTGTGGGGAGCGATCTCCTACACTGGCCGTACACCACTGGTGATCGTCGAGGGGACACTGAATAGTGCACGGTACATCCAAACCGTCATCGAACCCATCGTTCTACCATTCCTAGACCGGCAAGGGAACTTGCTGTTCCAACAGGACAATGCACGTCCGCATGTATCCCGTGCCACCCAACGTGCTCTAGAAGGTGTAAGTCAACTACCCTGGCTAGCAAGATCTCCGGATCTGTCCCCCATTGAGCATGTTTGGGACTGGATGAAGCGTCGTCTCACGCGGTCTGCACGTCCAGCACGAACGCTGGTCCAACTGAGGCGCCAGGTGGAAATGGCATGGCAAGCCGTTCCACAGGACTACATCCAGCATCTCTACGATCGTCTCCATGGGAGAATAGCAGCCTGCATTGCTGCGAAAGGTGGATATACACTGTACTAGTGCCGACATTGTGCATGCTCTGTTGCCTGTGTCTATGTGCCTGTGGTTCTGTCAGTGTGATCATGTGATGTATCTGACCCCAGGAATGTGTCAATAAAGTTTCCCCTTCCTGGGACAATGAATTCACGGTGTTCTTATTTCAATTTCCAGGAGTGTAGTTTGGACAAGAAGAGAATAGAAGCTTTCGAAATGTGGTGCTACAGAAGAATGTTGAAGATTAGGTGGGTAGATCACGTAACTAATGAGGAGGTACTGAATAGGATTGGGGAGAAGAGAAGTTTGTGGCACAACTTGACTAGAAGAAGGGATCGGTTGGTAGGTCATGTCCTGAGGCATCAAGGGATCACAAATTTAGCATTGGAGGGCAGCGTGGAGGGTAAAAATCGTAGAGAGAGACCAAGAGATGAATACACTAAGCAGATTCAGAAGGATGTAGGTTGCAGTAGGTACTGGGAGATGAAGGAGCTTGCACAGGATAGATTAGCATTGAGAGCTGCATCAAACCAGTCTCAGGACTGAAGACCACAACGACAACAACAACTGGATTCTTAGGCAGCACGCTCTGTATTATCACGAAATATGGGAGAGAGTGTCACAGAAATGATACAGGATTTGGGCTGGAAATCATTAAAAGAAAGGAGTTTATCGCTGCGACGGAATCTTCTCACGAAATCCAATCACCAACTTTCTCCTCCGAATGCGAAAATGTTTTGTTGACACCGACCTACATAGGGCGGAACGATCACCACGATAAAATAAGGGAAATCAGAGCTCGTACGGAAAGATATAGGTGTTCATTCTTTCCGCGCGCTACACGAGATTGGAATAATAGAGAATTGTGAAGGTGGTTCGATGAACCCTCTGCCAGGCACTTAAATGTGATTTGCAGAATATCCATGTAGATGTAGATGTAGATCTACTCTTATCTGAGGGAAACTACGAAGTTTCGCTTTCTGATGAACTTTCCACCTTATCAGCGTTACTGAATTTCTATTTATTGATGGTTTTCGAGTATGAAAGCTGTCAAAAAAGAAGGTGCGGGTCGATGCGCCATAGATAAGCTCAGTGAAACAATATCTGTAATCGTAGAGCGAAGGGGTTGGTATGGAGATGACAAACTCTCTGTACAATCATCGACATTTGTGTCGCAGAAAATGTCCACTCTGTTCAGATGTTTCGATGCGGGTTAGCAAAATGAGACAGTGAGCGGATAGCGGAATGTAGATTTCAGAAATTGCAAAGTTTGGCTTGAAGTTAGTGAGCAGCAAGACGCACATTTGCCTCACTCCCAAATCGCCACAGATGCAATTCGCATTAGACGATTCCGTTTATTGAACCATGACTTTGCGTCCCAGGCACAGGCTCCCCTTCTTAGTGGAATATCTTTGTGGGCAATGTAATCAGACATACTGTATGATCATCTCTGGTTATCTAGGAGAAAAAAAAGTTTTTTGCTTTCGCTGTGGTACAGAAGCTATTGCAGAAGTGCGATGAACATTACTGAAAACTGAAGTAATGATCATCATATGACTATTTATGGTGAGGCAACGACCCTGATAAACGTTATGAACTCACCTTTTTTTCTTGTTTGTTATTATTCAACCTGGCGCCGTGCGTGCTATCTTAATGACGGAGCTCAAAAGGATGGGGTAAGCCTTTGCCTTTACCTTGTCCCACGGACCATCCTGATATTTAACATACGTGGTTTAGAATACAACGAGAAAACCAAAGCACACGTTGTCCCAGCAATCAGAAAGCAAGAAGGTTCTAACAACAAGGGCTCTTCAAGGCAAAAGGGATTTCTACAAAAAGAAATAGTTGACAAATGTAATCCTTGAAACCAGAAAAAGATTCTTAAAACGTTATGTTTGGAGCACAGTTGTGAAGAGTGCGAAACGTGGTCAATGGGGAAGACAGAAGTGAAACTACAGTAGTCTTTGAAATAAGACGTTAACGCGACTGTTAAAGATCGGAGTAAGAAATAAAGATATCCTGCAAAGTGATTTTCAGAAAGAATGCCCCCATAAAGAACATAATGAATCGAAGAGATAGAATGGTTGGTCTCGTATTAAGAGATGAGTCTTCGCTGAAAACGGATGATGACGGAAGGAAAAAATTCGTGAGTACAGACAGGAGCAGGTCTTGATATGAGTATCGAAGCAGTATGTTGTTGATATAGGACGCAGCAGTTACGCTGAAATGAAGACCGTGGTAGTCGACAGGAATGGAGAATTGCATCAAACAAACATTTTGGTTGATGAATAGCAAAAAACAATGGAAATCGATCTTAATAGCGAAACTAACCGCAATGATCACAGGCGATAATTTGCCATAAGAAAACTTAGACGACCAGTGACAGCTGATCGTCCGGGCAGCTGAGCTTTTTCAACAATCGGCTCTTTGCTGCTTCTTGACGAGGCAGCCGACTTCCCGAAAGCCGTCCCGCGGGACACTCCAGGCGCGACACCGACACACCACGGCTATTTGCGGCTGTGACCCACGCTGACTAAGACTTCCTCGCTTTAATAGCGACCAGAGCCACGCCCTCACTCTTCCTCTCCTACCACCTGAGTACACACACACACACGCACACACACGCACGCACGCACCATCGGCGGCAGCTTCTTCAAATACCGAGACGATAGGCGTCACCGCCATGACGAAGTGCGTGTGAAGCCCTCTCTCTTTTTCCGAGAAGGTTCCAGCTGTTGTTCTCTCCTGCCAGGGTCTCCTAGAAGACCGAGCTTAAAATACCGAAGGATAGGCATGCTGAGTTTTTACTTGGAGAGAACATTTCATGGTATTACAACTCGAGAGAAATCCTTGCAGGTAAGTTCATGCTGTTGGAGACAAACTCCTCTGAAAGAAAAATGAATTACAATTTAAAATTTTCAGCAAGTGCTTTCATTTTACAGTTTTATCCTCACTCTTCTAGCATGCTCGTCCTGAAGTATTTTGGTTTAATTTTCCGCGTTACTGTTTTTTTTCCCTTCGGGTGGGCTACTATAGTACAATTCTCTTTTCAGTTTGAAGTCAACAGTCCGAAACTAGCGGACGGGTTTTTTCAAAGTAAGTGGAAGAAGATTTTCAGCTCCATTAATTAGATCACAATCAAAGTAAATGTTCTAATGTAGCCACAGGTCGTTATTATATTTGGATTAATGCTTGGACGGTGCTACCTCCGATAAAAAAATCTATTTGTGCAATGTAAGGATGTATATCCACAGCTGAAGCAAAGCGGAATAAAGGTCGATAATCTAATTTATATCTAGCGTTTCGTGAGAGTTATATTTACAAAAGTAATGCTGAAATAAGTATTAAAAGTTTAGTACTGCTTCAGTATGGGAAACTGATTCACCTATCCAATCATATTAAATGGTTGAAATATAAAAATTCATATAAAATCACAGTATATAGGAGAAAACAAAAATTAGCTTCATCCAAGAAAAAGAAGGCATAAAACAACAATATCAACTGCCGAAAGTTGATACCGAAAAATATATTTTCTTACTCTCACCTATTCTGCTTCTTCAGTTACAATTCCAGCTAGACATAATGGTTAATTATAAATAAAGTCAAACAAATAAGTTAATGAAGACAGCTGCAGCATTGGAAACAAGAAATCTGGCATTCCCTGAAAATCACTGTCTCCAAGTCTACACGGATTGTTTATTAATGCAAAAAGAAGGAAACTTTGGCTTGGGAATATACAGCAAAATTGTTTCTTTCTCTCAAACTTTAGTACCGGACCACTCATATTTTGAACGTGACTTGGAAGCCATCAGAATTCCAACAAGGCAGCTTGACAACTATCAACACACATTCGACAAAGCAGTTAGTTATATGTTGTGATTCCAGGGCAGCAACATTAGCGGTCATCAACACACAAGACCCAAAAACCGTTCAAGTTAAAGAAGTTGAGCTGTGACAATGATTTCGTAGGTTTTGGCAGTGTAATTTTTTAGGGTTCGTTTCGCTCTATTGAAACAGCACGAGACAAATAAAATATGGGAAAATGAACAAGTAAAAATTTGTAACTTTCTGTATGTAATGTATGTCTTGTGTATTTGTGCAGACAGTCGAGTATCTTGTACAGCAGAGACCATCCGTCAGTCCAGAGCCAACCGCAGCGCCTTGGAGCCAGAGACCAACGTGCACCTGCTGGCCGCTAGAAGAACGACCGACAACTATATGTCGCTCATTGATAGTTGTTAAGTAATAATGGCGGCGCCGTATTTTTGTCAACGAAATGGTTAAGCTATGGTTTTATGCCCGAGGAAAGTACAGTTACTATCGAGGAGCAGTGAGAGACAGTTAAGAGGAAGTACGTTTGTGTGTAGAGGGTAGAAAGAACAAGATATTCAGTTGCTGTTTGTTCGCTAAATGGGGCTGATGCGTTACCTATCGGTATTAATTAATCGGACGGTTGTATCGATTTACTGTGCAGGTGGGAAGTTCCTCAATTTTAAAAGTATGACTGCAGGTGTGTGTATTTCGGTGAAAGACCGCAACAAACAGTATACGGCAGGATATCAAAGATTGCGCTCCTCGATTTATTTTGAAGAATTAATGCAGTTACGCATTCTACAATTAGCTGTGTACAGGTTTAAGTTTTGTACCTTTAACGCGGTTACAAGTTTTTTGAGGCTTGTGAATCGTGAATCAAGGAAGTATTGTTTGGCTTCAGCGATCGGTCGGGCTCCAGTGATGCTGTATTTGTAGCACGTCTATAAAATGGGTGGTCAATTGCAAAATTTTATGATGAAATCGTTCTCTGAGGTATATGGTAACGGCCGTGAATGTATTGCATGGATTTGGTATTTGAGGCGACATGTGAGTAGGATTTTGCGAATACTGAATTATTTTATTGTCGAGCGGAGTTCTTGATTTTGGTACAGATTTGAAGATACCGGAACATCCAGACCGGTGTTTTTTTTTTAAATTTTGATAAAGTTTACCCCACTCAGAGTTGCGATAGTAGCATTTCGTGTTGATCCATATCCTAGCTGAACCATATTTAAGCATAATTCCACTGCAACCATTATTCCTGTAGTTAATAAAGACGAGTGACACTTTCATTGAGGTTTTGTTACTGGGATCGCGGATCACTAACCCCGTGAAGAGGCTGAGAATTTTGCAATTTGGTTTTAAACTGTGTTAAAAAGTGATGGTAGCACATATAATATTTGTTTGATTTTTTCTTTTTTTTTGTTACTTTATTTCGCTTAGAGTGGGGATTGAGTTTTGTTCGTCACTCGAG
The DNA here is from genome assembly GCF_021461395.2 of Schistocerca americana. Taxonomy (NCBI): domain Eukaryota; kingdom Metazoa; phylum Arthropoda; class Insecta; order Orthoptera; family Acrididae; genus Schistocerca; species Schistocerca americana. Next base: position 468,873,395 of record NC_060122.1, on the reverse strand, counting down.
TACTCGCTGCCGTTTGTCTCCGTACGTAGTTAGTAAAGAGAAGGAAATAAATTGTTAATATTGTTTAAAAGTCAAAACCCAGTCCCCCTCCTTCTCATTTTGCCCAAAGTTACTAAATAATTGCTATTTAAGAGAAATCATTCATTATAATAGAAACAAACGAGATCTTAAACCGTGGAATATAAACAAATATGAAAGTTCTGTCGAAGACAGAGGTTCTCGAGTGACAAATGAACGCAAGATAGGTAACCCAAAGTATTTACGAGTTAAAGAATTTTCACTTAAATATAATTTAAACGATAAAATAATTAGGGCGATAGTTGGTGTTTAAAAAGATGTAAGAGTAAGTATGAAGGACTAGTTTATTTTTGTTCTAAAGTTGAAAGTTTATGAACGCAGTTTCATAACATAAAGACAGAGACGTTGTTTAAATTATTGACGGGTGTTGCCCTAGAAACAAAATATATTGCTGACTGTATCCATCAAAATTCGTACACTTGAAACTTATTTTGGATTTTTGGTGAAGGTAGCACGCGTAAGTAAGAAGGTAGCAAAAGATATCAACCTTTATTATGAGTTTACTAAAAGCACAATAGCGTAGCGAGTGCATTTAAGATCTGTGACTTATGTTAAAGAGCGGTCTGACATGTATCTGTAATAGTGATTCTTGGCTACTGTATATTCATTATTTGATGTCTATTGTGAAAGAATGTGGGTGCAGCTAAATTAAAAGTGGCCACAGACAAGCAATTCATTGTAAACCCCCAAGTTTATCTAACTGATTGGGCTGGAACTACAAAGTGTGAATCTAACAGCTCAGTGAGCATTAAGTTGACAAAGGTAGCAAAGCAGGAACAGACATATTCCATGCGACATTAACTGTAAAAGATGAAAGTTACGTTATTTGCGGTGAACGTCGCGAGTAAGTCTGCAGCCCAGTATCATTGTTGCGGACGAGGTCCTTTGGTTGTCCCTAATTTGTATGTGTTCATTAGAACAGTCTACTAATATTCATGAATAGTTTAAAAAATATAGAATGAAACGAAAGAGCCTCGTTCTGGTAAATAATATGCTCCTCCCGAGAAATGCCTTGGTGGCCACAGGGATCATATTGCACATTCAACAGTTGTATAACCCTAGGCTTATACTCTCTGTTCACATAGAGGAATAGCGTGGATGGACGGTTTGATGATCGTAAAGTGGACACACACAGTTGCTTCTACGTTCCGACTATACTCTTTCACTCTGTGATAACGCATTCAACAGGCAATCAGTCGAGTGTAGTGACCTCAGCTATGGAAAAAAAGTCCTCTTTCACACAATATTTCAGCAGTATTAGACCTATCACATCGAAAGGATTTGAGCAACAAAGTATTTCACATAGCATGACATAAATAAAATACTAAAATTCCAAACAATAACTTTTGAGTCAAAGAGAGAACATACTTGAAATGGATGTTTCAGTTGTCACAAGTAACGCAAAACAATAAATAAATAAAAAGAGAGAGAGAGGATTACCTGAACAGTAGTTTGAGTTGCAATTTAATGATGCGTGTGTCCCGTTTTAGATTAATCTTGGTTCACGAATCTAAAAATATAGTTTCCAGCAGGCGATGTAAGTCATAGCTATCAATTTTCACACCACTTTCAATTCTTATTTTTAGGTATTAAAACTCTGAAAGTTTCAAGTTGAAGTAAATTGGTTGTCTCTTTAGCGTCATTTCTATAGGACGTCAGTCAATCTTGTAGATTACCAAAAGTAGCGAAAATAACTCTCTTAGAATATGTAACCTAAAGTTTTCTAATTCTTTCATTAGCATGTGTTAATGAAAACCAGATAATAATGACGCGGATAAGGGTATGAAAAACTGTTCACATGGGAAATTTATTGCGATCGTAAAACACTACACACGCTACCAATCCATATCTTATCAAAGAATGATATTATGTAAATTTAAGAAGTAAATTACATGAATTAAGAAAATAATTATGTGAGGCCTAGGAAAGATAACACATAGATATAGAAATAAGTCTTGAGAACGAAACTTGTAATTTCACTCTACTGTCCATCTTGGACTACTGAGTCCCGTTCAAGTAAACATTTTCTAATCTTCGTAAGTACAACAGTAACAGATCGTACAGTGTCATACAAGAAAGAAAACATGATAAAATACTAAAAGAACATTGGAATTCCGTAAACCACAATAAAAAGCATATCGGTAAACCTGGTACGTCTAGATGCACAACGATGTACCTGGTATTATATATTTCAGTGTAGTTATAGACATGCCAATTTTTCTAGATTATTCTATCATAAGTGCCTGTCTATTATGGCATCATATATGATCTATTAATGCCATATGTACAAGGAAATGAAAATGAATACCTGTAATTAAGCGAACAGTTGGAATCACGCAAGAGGCTGGACAAAACATTTTGTTTCAATTTAACTGTCAGCTTCAGCGGAAAAGAGTAGTTCATTTTAGATGATTAAGGAGCACAAACATGAAAAAATCAGCTACATATGAAGCTAAATTTATTCAGCAAACCGACAAAAATAGCTTTGAAGCTCTGCAAGACGATTAGTGCTTGCTTTGCTGATAACATGTAAATAAAGTAAATTAAAATAAATCAGTAACAAATAACATATATTGGTCTCACGAGACTATGACACAGTATTTAAATTCATTTGACAGCTCCCATTCACAAAATTCGGTTTCGATGTGTGATTTTACGCTTCCCTGGCGAATGAAGATTATGAAAAGTTCTCGGGTATTCAGCCGGGCGGCGTCGTCCAAATGGTGCGATATTTCGGCACACCGTCAGGCGGTGCTTATGATTGGCTACCTTCTGTTGGGCGCTGCAGAAGTGTCCAAGACGTCATCAAGAAATGGTGTGCTACTCTCAGTCATGTAAAACTGAGTAAGAGCAACGGTCATAAAAGATCCTAACCGCCAACGACTGGAGACCAGTCTCATGCACTGTTAACTACTACCAGTTTAAAATCCAGCAGGAATTCCTGGTCATAGAATTCAAATCTATCTCAAAGAGTTTCCAGATAAACATTGCGAAGGGAACTGCATGCAATTCCCCACTGGAATCAGATATCACGCAAAAGGCCACTGCTCACAGCGACACATACAGCTGACGTCTCACGATGCAGGGCGTCGAGTGCAACGATGGCCCAATGAGGTGTTTGAAGCGCAGTGTGCGTAGGGTGCCGCTTCTATAGTATTTTGGGAGTCTTTTTCGTACCATAAATTTGGTCTACTCTTGTTTGTTGCCGTTGACATTAACCAGAGTTAGCAAGCAAATGAATGACAGACATTGGCTGTGAATGGACACTGATGTAAATCAATGGTGAAAGTTGAATATTTGTGCCGAACCGGGTCTAAAACCCGGTTCTCCTGCTTACTAGGCAGTTGCTTTGATCACTAGTCCGTTCGGACACAGTGGCCATCGAAACTGGACTGACTACCCTAGCACACCTCATGAGACCCAAATGCTCAACTCGCCCGTAGTGGCCCTTGCCCATTACCCTCATTACTCGCGACATATCGCCGATTCCCGTATGAGTTCGAACCTGGTGTGCATCCGTACTGAGCAGAAGTGTCGCAACACACGTGGCATGGATCCGACTAATGTCTGAAGTTGTGCTGGAGGGAACCGACACCATGAATCCTGCAGGGCTGTCCATAAAGAGTTCGAGGGGGTGGAGAATTCTTCTGAACAGCACGTTGCAAGGAATCCCAGGTATGCTCAATACTGTCCATGTCTGGAGAGTTCGGTGGCCAGCGGATGTGTTTAAACTCAGAAGAGTATTTCTGGAGCCACTCTGTAGCAATTCTGGACGTGTGGTGTGTCGCATTCTGCTGCTGGAATTCCCCAAGTCCGTCGGAATGCACAATGGACTTGAATGGATGCAGGTGATCAGACAGGATGCTTACGTACGTGTCACCTGTCAGAAATGTATCTAGACGTATCAGGGGTCCCATATCACTCCAACTGCACACTCCCCACACCATTTCAGAGCCTCCATCGGCTTGAACAGACCCATGCTGACATGCAGGGTCCATGGATTCACGAGACTAGCTCCATACTCGTACACGTGTATCCGCTCGATACAATTTGAAACGAGACTCCTCCGACCAGGCAACATGTTTCCAGTCGTCACCAGCCCAATGTCGGTGTTGAGGGGCCCAGGCGAGGCGTAAAGCTTTGTATGTGCAGTCATCAAGGGTACACGAGTGGTTCTTCAGCTACGAAAGCCCATATCAATGATGTTTCGTTGAATGTTTCGCACGCTGACAATTTTTGGTGGCCCACGATTGAAATCTGCAGTAATATACTGAAGGGTTGCACTTCTGTCACGCTGAACGATTATCTTCAGTCGTCGATGCTCCGGTTCTTGCAGGTCCTTTTTCCAGCCGCAGTGACGTCGGAGATTTGATGTTTTACCGGATTTCTGATATTCATGGTACATTCGTGAAATGGTCGTACGGTAAAATCCCTACTTCATCGCTACCTCGGAGATGCTGTGTCCCACCGCTCGTGCGCTGATTAGAACATCACGTTCAAACTTCCTTAAATCTTGATAATCTGCCGTTGTAGCAGCAGTAACCAATCTAACTGCGCCAGACGCTTACTGTCTTATATAGGCTTTGCCGACCGCAGCGCCGAATTCTACCTGTTTATATATCTCTGTATCTGAAAACACATGCCTGTACTAGTTTCTTTGTGCTTCAGTGTACATCTTCACGATGAGTATACTGTCGACACCCCCTCCCCTTTTCCAAACGGCCGTGTTCGCAGGGCTGCACGCGTAAGTTCTTCGTGGTCTGAAGGACACTATCGCAGGTCGACTGGCCAACTATGACATCCATATACTCCCAGAGAAAATATCTCCTACTGTTTGCAACAACTGTGGTGCGTAGCAATCGAGTTCCCCGCAGTTCAGTAGGTCTGCAGGGTCTAGTGCCTGAAAAACTCTCTTCCTCGCCGACATGAGTTCATCATCAAGGTTAGGCGCGATGATATACAATACTAGCGAACCTGGCAATGCTTCACAATTGCTAAATATGTATCGGAACTGGATATACATTCTAAACTCCTCCCCCCCCCCTCCTCTCTCTCTGTCCATCTTCTCCTCCCCTCTCTGTTTGTCCATCGCCTCGCCCCCTTCCCCTCTCTGTCTTTTTGTCCCCTTACCCCTCTCTTTGATCTTGAGCCATATTTACTGTTATTCCAAACGAAATCTACAATGGGAATTGAAGTATCATAAAATGCAAGGGTAAATCCGTTGGTATTATTAGTACTTGGGGTGTGAGACTTCTACAACCGTTGGAGCTGTGAGAATGCAGCATCAACGACAATATCTCCCACAGGGGTGGGATAACAAAGTTTCGGACGAGTCAGGTTGCGTAGTCGTATTCTAAACATAAGCTATACGCCATAAATACACTTTTCCTGTTTTCTGTTAAATCGACGGCAAGGATGGAAACAACATAGCACATTGCTGTGTATAAAATTTCTGTTTGAAATCATGTATGTGTGAAACAATTTGTGTAAAGGTTTACATACCTGCTATCCTAGTTGAAACTGACTGCAAGAAAGAAAGGAAATCGCACATTTTCACAGCATAGTAAAGCATTTCCTTTATCACAGTGGGTTTGTCAGAAAGCCCGTATATTATCGTTCAAAAATCTATAATCTATGCTGTCTGAATATTAATTACGGTATTATGTAAAAATATCAACTTTTCGAGATTTTTGATAACTTTTCCCCTTTATATGTATTATACATATATATATATTTATTTATATGCTATATATGTTAAAAATATATAGCTTATGTCTGTCCTAATGTTCGTTGGGGTAACGTGTAAAAATTTGAAATAAATGTGTCAAGACCTTTTCGAGATTTTGATAACTACGTTACCCGTTTATATATATATATATATATATATATATATATATATATATATATTAAAAAGATACATAGCCTATGTCCATCTGAATGTTCACTAGATTACCGTATGTCAGTTTGAAAGTCGGTCAAGAACTTTTCCATTTTTTTTTTTTTAACTGCGTTTCCCTTTTATATTACATTGATTATTCAAAACATTAAGACCACAGCCTACCGCGAAGTGTTATGCCTCCTGTTGATGCTGCGGGCACATCACACGGGAAGAAAATAATATAAGCGGAACAGAGGCGAAAGGGTAGTCATTATAGCGAAGCTACGAGTCGCATAAATTAGGAAATCAACTTACATAAGCGGTTGTGACAAACGGCACATTCACTATGTTTGCATGCGAAACATCTTCCGGAAGACTAAACTGAAGCCCGCATGTCGTGGTCGTGCGGTAGCGTTCTCGCTTCCCACGCCCGGGTTCCCGGGTTCGATTCCCGGCGGGGTCAGGGATTTTCTCTGCCTCGTGATGGCTGGGTGTTGTGTGCTGTCCTTAGGTTAGTTAGGTTTAAGTAGTTCTAAGTTCTAGGGGACTGATGACCATAGATATTAAGTCCCATAGTGCTCAGAGCCATTTGAACCATTTGAACTAAACTGAATTTCGGAAAACATTTTTCGCCATCACGTTTACATATTAAGGCTTGAAGCGGAATTGCTAGCCCCGTCAAATATGGCGCCTGCAAATCAGCTGCTCCAGTTTCTGATTTGGTCGGTACATTTGCTGTTTCTATTCAGTTAAATATTACAAGTAGACAGCTTCATGCTCAGTGTAATAATTCTACTTCTCCTTCACTACGCAAAAAGTCACTCCGTCTATGTTAACCGAAATTTTTTAAATAAATAACGTTTCAGAAATGGTTATGTGTTTAAATAGTAGCCAAAATCGATTGTGGAAGTGGAAAACCGTTAGCAAGAAGCGGATTCACATAATCGAGTCTGAAGCGATTACATGACTAACCAAAAGTGGTATTGGGAAGTCGGTTTACGAAACACGATTTCGGGAGCCCAAGTAAACATATTGACTGTCGCGACGCTCCGGCTGGAAACGGCGAAGCTGGTCGGTTTTTTGCCCGCTACTATCGTGAGCACCTATGGAATGTGGTTAAGGGTGGTGAAATAACGACTAGGCTGTATGTTATTGGACGACCACATCTCATCACAAAATGTAGAGGTCGGAGGCTCCCCCACTGTGTAATCCAGGACAGATAGCGATCAGTGGCACATCTGACCAACGCTGGTGCAGGCACAAATGTTTCGGAGCACACAGTTGAAAGGCTACTGTTGAACATGGAGCTCCAAAGCACACGACTCTTATGTGTTCCCGTGCTGACTCAACCACATGGTCAATTACGATTGCAGTGAGCACAACGTTACTGAGGTTTCACCGTGGATCAATAGAAACGTGTCGCCTGGTAGAATGAATCGCGTTTCTTTTTACACCAGGTCGATGGTTGTGTCCTTACACACCGTCATCCAAGTGAATGGGTGCTCGAAACGTGCGCCACGCCGAAGATATGGACCGGTGAGGGCAGAATTATACTATTGGGTACATTGAGTTGGGGTTCTACGGGACCTATGGTAGTACTTGAAGACATCATGATAGAAGTGCACTATGTGACCATTATTGTGGACCACCTGCATTCCTTCATGGGTGAAGTCTCCTCTGATGGCGATGACATCTTCCAGCAGGATAACTCTTGTGACACAAGGCCAGAATCGTGCTGCAGTTGTTTGAGGAGCATGATACTGAACTCAAACTGATGTCTTAGCTAGCAAATGCCCCTGATCTCTACCCATTACAACACATACCTGGAGCCAATTGCGTGCCCACAAATCACCGTCCCACAATTTGCGGGAATTTAGTGACCTGTGAGTAGACATCTGGTATCACGTACTCCTGGAAACCTGTCAAAGACTTGTAGAACCCATGCCAACCAGAATCGCTGCCGTACTGTGTTTGAAAAGTGGACCAACACGCTATCAAACATGTGGTCGTAATGTTTTGGCTTAACGGTGTTACATATTGATATATTACATATATCGAAAAATATGTAGCCTATGCTCGTCCGAATGTTCATCAGAGTATCGAGTAAGAAACTAAGATCAATTGGTCACGTACTTTTCGAGATTTTTCGTTACCACGTTGAGACCATAATTTGTCTTGATATAGTAATACAGATTAGCGCGATGTGTCCTGGGAGACATCGAATTTCATGACCGGTGCGCCTGTTTGCCTAATATCAGGAAATCAGAGTAGAACAGCGAGTCCCGACCCATTCACTGGAGTGGACGTAACGAATGAAAGAACGATATATGAGTCGAGGCAGTCAAGGGAGGCAGAAGTTTTGAGGCAACGCGTAATTCCAGCGTCGAGCGTAAACAACACGAGCCACAAAAACGTCGCCCGCCTGCGCCAGCCGGCAGCCGTTATCGCTGCGACGAACTAAGTCTCCTTGGAGCCGTGAAACTATATTTGGAGGCAGTGGCACGGCAGTTCACTGTTTTTGCTTCCTTCATAATTTGCGGAATGGAAAAGCCTGCGCTGCAAGACTTCTGTGACCCAAATGTTACATTCAGTAAGTCACACAATGCAGAAAATCTACGCTGTGGAGTCCTGACACTGTATAAGTTGCAAATACATTCATATCTTAAAAGAAGAGGATCTTTTATCTCAAATAAGTTTGTAATAAACTATTAAAGACTGCATATTCGAACTACAATACTGGTCACTAAATTGCGGCTTCACGACGGCGGCATGCATCAAATGTCGAGTTGCTGTGAAGTGTGTACGACGTGGTTGGAAAGCAAATGATTACTATTCCAACGCAACCGCCCAAAGAAGGTAGGAGTAATTCTACCTACACTCCTTATGTACGGAAATCTAAGGCATCAAGTTTCTTCAGAAAAATCGAGTTTTAATCTTGGTTGTAAGTTACAAGATAGTGTAATGCATCGTGCAGGAGGGAGAAACATCTGCCAGCACTTGTCGGAATTCGACAGTTGCAGGATGGTGGCCTCCTGAGACTGCAGATTACCGCTCCATGAATTTGCTGCTCGTGTTGGTCGGGGTGCTGCCATGCGAACATGGAATCGATGTATGGAAGGGGGGGCCATGCTCAACCACATGCAGGATCTGAACTGCCCCATACGAATAGCGCACGAGAGGCCAGACATATTGTTCACTGAGTCGCGCTGGATCGTACAACCCTTCTCTCACACCTTCAGGTAGGAAATCAGCCTGTCTGCATCAATACAGGTACCCACACGGACAGTGTGACAACGCCTGGAGCACCATGCGCTGTCGGCGAGAGAATATCGATGCGGCTTCCCTTGACGTAACAACGGCGAGAGTCGCGCCAACATTGGTGAGCCAAACTGGGCGAAGTTGTGGGCACCTTACAGTCTTTTCAGACAAGCCCGGGTTCTGTGTGTGGAGATTCCGGGGATGACGGAAGTTGCCAGACTGCATTTGTCAGCATTATACGGGCTCAGTACCTGGTATGATGATACGGGATGCCTTTGGGTACACAACATCATCACCTTTAGATTTCATAGCCGGTAAGTGGACAGCTGGAGTTACATTCTTGACGTCTTACAGACTTCGAAGTCTCCGCGACGTTAACTTTCAATAACGTCATGTAAGAAAGCATGTTGATCTTGCTATCCCGATGTAGCCGTTACCCTGATCAGCAAGTTCAGCATATCTCTCACCCACTGAAAACATCTGGTCATGGACTGCCGAGACCCTGGGACGCCACCACTCGCCAGCGCCTACGGCTGAGAACACTGGCACACAGCTGAACCTCTCAAACTCAGTTCGACTGATATCCAGCGGGGTTTCATCCATTGTTGCTGCCAGAATTCATCTCTCTATTTACGGAATTTCGCACCCTGTGTACCCCAAATCATCTAAGAATTTCATCATATATTCCTCTTGCTATACTGTACACTCACAATAAGTAAAATGCACAAAACATACAGTACATACATATCTGCACAATAATCTCTCGTGAATATATGAAAAGTCTCCGTTAAAAAAATTGTAGTTAGCGTTCAGAGCTATCATAAAACCTGCAATTGATGGTAGTTATCGTGACCAGCGTGGTCGATTTAGCAAGGAACTAATAGCTTGGATCAAGATGTACATTATGTGATCAAAAGTATCCGGATACTTGGCTCAAAATGACTTCCAAGTTCGTGGTGCCCTCCAGTGGTAACGCTGGAATTCAATATGGTGCTGGCCCACCCTTAGCCTTGATGACAGTTTCCACTCTCGCAGGCATACGTTCAGTCAGGTGCTGGAAGGTTTCTTGGGGAATGGCAGCCCATTCTTCATAGAAAGCTGCACTGATGAGAGATACCGATGTCGGTTCGTAAGGCCTGGCACGAAGTCGGCTTTCCAAAACATCCCAAAGGTGTTCTATAAGATTCAGGTCAGGACTCTGTGCAGGCCAGTCCATTACAGGGAAGTTATTCTCGTGTAACCACACCGATACAGGCCGTGCATTATGAACAAGTGCTGGGTCGTGTTGAAAGATGCAATCACCATCCTGAATTGCTCTTCAACAGTGGGAAGCAAGAAACTGCTTAAAACATCAATGAACGCCTGTGCTGTGATAGTACCACTCAAAACAACGAGGGGTGCAAGCCCCCTCCATTAAAAACACGGCACCATAACACCACCGCCTCCGTATTTTACTGATGGCACTACACACGCTGACAGATGACGTTCACCGGGCATTCGCCATACCCACACCCTGCCATCGGACCGCCACACTGTGTACTGTGATTCGTCACTCCACATAACGTTTTTCCACTGTTCAGTAGTCCAATATTTACGTTCCTTATACCAAGCGAGGCGTCGTTTCGCATTTACCGGCGTGATATGTGGCTTATGAGCAGCCGCTCGACCATGAAATCCAAGTTTTCTCACCTCCCACCTAACTGTCATAGTACTTGCAGTGGGTCCTGATGCAGTCTGGAATTCTTGTGTGATAGTCTGGATAGATGTCTGCCTATTACACATTACGACCCTTTTCAACTGTCGGCGGTCTCTGTCAATCAACAGACGAGGACGGCCTGTACGTTTTTGTGCTGTACGTGTCCCTTCACGTTTCCACTTCACTATCACATCGGAAACAGTGGACCTAGGTATGTTTCGGAGTGTGGAAATCTGGCGTACGGACGTATGACATAAGTGACACCCAATCACCTGACCAAGTTCGAAGACCGTGAGTTCCGCGGAGCGCCTCATTCTGCTCTTTCACGGTCTAATGACTACTGAGGTCGCCGACATGGAGTACCTGGCAGTAGGTGGCAGCACAATGCACCTAATATGAAAATATGTTTTGGGACGCTGTTCAACTCGCGCGTCACGCTGGCTTAATGTCGCCTTTTTTGTCAAAGCGTTGGATCTTCACGTAAATTTATGCCCTTTATCGTTCTGTGCTACGTTCGTATAGTTAACACCAAGTCTCGTCACCAGAAAAGGATTGCCCGCGTTTTGCATTTCAAACTTTCCATATACTTTTCTTTTCTTCGAAACATTTTGGATAATGTCTTTAACATTTGATTTAGAGATGTTGCTCCACTGCGATTTGTGGCAACAGCGGTGATTCACTACGGCTGCACGTCCACTACTCAAGGCTGCTTGCTCACAACTGGCAGGTACAAAGCACATGTGTGTCTGCAGTAAGTTGTGCTTCAGTTTGCCGCCGCAGTTACTGCGCTGACGTCGCTTATAAGCCGGGAAGAAAATCAGTCTCGGTACTTTTTGGACAGACGGTGCATGAAAAAGACAAGCGAGCCAATTGCTGGAGAAAGAAGACTACAGCTACTGTGGAATCCAAAGCACCGTCACTCTTGGCCTCACCGAAGTACGCAAAGCTTTGTTAGAAATGAAAGTGGAGTCAAGTGCAAAAAGCATACCTAATATTAAGCAGGCATCGAACCCTTGGATTACAGCTCTGCATTTATCAGTTAGCCTTCTAGTGGTAATGTATAATATTATCAAATGCCACAAAATTTGTCGACATTATTATCCTCGTAACCTAATAGTTCAAAAGGCATTTGCCTGACTTATGTCTCTGATTCTTTGTACGGAATTATCATTTTTACAAGCTCATTTACATCTTGATAAAAATTAAAGTTATTAGTCAAGAAGTAACACTTCAGTTGTAGTACTGGTTTGTCGTTGATACTATACCGGTCGTATTAACACTGCTCACGATTATCATAATAATAAATGTCTTGAACATGCTAACTTCCTAGAGTACTGTAGTTTCAGGATACAATGTCAAGTGTTTAAATGCTGGAAACATGCTCCGTAGGACGCTGTTCTGAATGGTCGTCAAACCAGACTGACTACGTGTATACTGTGTATCTCTCGTAAGAGTCGTCAGACGCATTTTCTCTGGTATTTCGGCAGGTATTTGCTATTTAGTTTTCGAAACGTGTATCTGGAGTCAGTCGAAACAAATGCTGACCATCACCACTTTCCTGCGACGTCTAGTGCCAATGGATAACGTCGATTTGTTTCCCGTTACAACCAAAATGATTTTGAAAGTGGAATTTTACGAGCTCATCCGATAGGGTGGCCCCAGATTAGTCTAGTGTGATATCAGCAAGACACAAAGAATAACCAGCACTCCAGCAGCGGCTGAGTAGCACTGCTGGCAATGGATGCACCTCATCCTTCGTCTCGCCACGCCGCACAACATGTACACGCCTTCAGAAATGACATAAACGAGTTTGATAATGGGTAAGTGCTGCTAAAGTTTTCTTGTACATATATGTGGGTGGTATCTGTTCTTTCGTCACCATCAGTGACCATGCAGCTCTCTTAGAATGAAATGATAATTAAATCAAGACCCTAAGCTGTCGACAGGCGTTGATATACATCACGGTTGAAAATGTGTGCCCCGACCGGGACTCGAAACCGGGATCTCCTGCTTACATGGCAGACGCTCTATCCATCTGAGCCACGGAGGGCACAGAGGATAGTGCGACTGCAGGGATTTATCTCTTGCACGCTCCCCGTGAGACCCACATTCCCAACTTAATGAGTGTAATGGACACGGGCACTACGAATGTAGTGTGTGGACATTAAGTTGGGAATATGGGTCTTGCGGGAAGCGTGCAAGGGATAAATCCCTGCAGTCGCACTACCCTCTGTGCCCTCGGTGGCTCAGATGGGCAGCACAGTCACCACGGTGTAGTGGTTATGATACTAGACTGTTGCATGGAGGGTCGTGAATTCAAAACTCACCTGAACTGTAAAATTTTAGCCGGCATGGTAGCTCAGCGTGTTCGGTCAGAGGGCTGCTCGCCCTCTGTAATAAAAAACTGAGTAGAGGAATCAACGACCAGCTTGAACGGATGTCTTGTGACGTCCGCCCAGACCAAACCCAACGAACAATACCGAACAAAATGAAAAAAGAAAAAATATGGATAGAGTGTCTGCCATGTAAGCAGGAGATCCCGGGTTCGAGTCCCGGTCGGGGCACACATGTTCAACTCTCCCCGTTTATGTATATCAACGCCTGTCGACAGCTTAGGGTCTTGATTTAATTGTCATTTCTTTTCTTGTACAAACATCCTGTTTAGTTGTCGTTACTGAAGTGGATCTTTCTGACAAGATTCTGTACTACGAATTTTATTTATTTAAACTTGTGTAATAAGAATGGCAGGAAGACAGCCCGGATGTACGCTGAAAGGTATCCTGAACGAGAAGGTAGGCATCCTTGTGCAGACACGTTTCAAAATGTAGTACAACTAACTCGAAAAACAAGGCAGACCATCAATACCGATGGAGCGTCAATTGCTGGGCTGATATTATCGATAAGCGTGTTGTTTCTCCCCGTTTTTTTTTTCTTTTTTTTTTAAGATAGGTTGAACGGGAGAACGTGTACTGATTTCCTACGGAACGAACTGCCTGCTCCGTTCGACGACGCTGATTTAACAACGAGGCAAGTGATGGGGATGCAACAGTATGGTGAAACCAGGCATTGCACTGCATCTGCGTGCCAACCTGCACGGGGTATTTTCCCCGAGAAAACAATAAGCAGACACATGAATGCTGAATGACCAGCTAGGTCACCCTGTCTGTCTGCCCTGGACCTTTATTCCTGAAATGATATCTAGAACAAAACGGAGGTTTGTTTACAAACCTACAGTAAGGAACTGATCCAACGAAACAGCGAATAATTTTGCTTTCCCCTTTTTTTACTTTGTTCTGTTCTAAGCATTTGTTGGGTACTCTAGTTTAAGAAAGCTAGGTGATTTTTTTAATGCGTTTGGACTGTTACTGGATCACGTGTCCAACAACGAAAAATCAATATTAAAGTAGCAAATGTAGCTCACTGTTGATTATGTAAAGCAGTTACCGGAAATTCCTATTGTTGCAACTAAGTAATTTACTGACTATTTAGTTGATCAGTAACTGCTTTGTAAATACAGTATATAGTCTTCCTACTCAATAAGTGCTGTAACTAAGCTAAATTAAAAGTCTTTCGTCTGCCTTGTGCTAGCCGGCCGCGGTGGTCTAGCGGTTCCAGGCGCTCGGTCCAGAACCACGCGACTGCTACGGTCGCAGGTTCGAATGCTGCCTAGGGCATGGATGTGTGTGATGTCCTTAGGTTAGTTAGGTTTAAGTAGTTCTAAGTTCTAGGGGACTGATGACAACAGATGTTAAGTCCCATAGTGCTCAGAGCCATTTGAACCATTTGAACCTTGTGCTATATTTAATCTGAGAGGTTCGTAAAATTCAGTAAATATTATCGTGTTAATGACATGGAAACTGAAACACCTGACCGTTCCTTGACATCGTTTTGAAAGTGATACTATATTCGGCAGTATTATTACTGTGGCTACGTGGATTGCTCTCAACAGCCAGCCGGTGTGGCCGCGCGGTTCTAGGCGCTTCAGTCTGGAACCGCGCGATCGCTACGGTCGCAGGTTCGAATCCTGCCGCGGGCATGGATGTGTGTGATGTCCTTAGGTTAGTTAGGTTTAAGTAGTTCTAAGTTCTAGGGGACTGATGACCTCAGATGTTAAGTCCCATAGTGCTCAGAGCCATTTGAACCATTGCTCTCAACAGGTCTCTAATGCAGCTGATAGCCACAACAGACTCCGAAGGATGGGTAAAAATTTGTTCGCCACGTCTTCCTTTCCCGACTTGCCACGTATCGTCTCCTGTGCCGCTACGCCGCGCGCTGTCTGCTGCCGCCATTCAAATGAGCCGCTGCTCGAGTACTGTCCCTGTTAATACATATCGGCAAAGGGAAAAGAAAACTAGACTAACTTGGGACCGCTCTATCCAACAGGCTTATAAAATTCCACATGAAAAAGAATTTCGTTTGCAATGGGAAACAAACCGACGTTTTCCGCTGTCACAAGACGTCGCAGGGAAGTGCTGATGGGCAGCATTTGTTTGAGCTGACTCCAGACGCACACTGCAAAAACTAAATTGCAAATATCTGCCGAAACACCAGAGAAAATGTCTCTGACGACCCGTATTAGTGCCACCCTGTATACCAGTGTATAATCGGACACTTCAGAAGAGCCGGCCGAAGTGGCCGTGCGGTTCTAGGCGCTGCAGTCTGGAACCGCGAGACCGCTACGGTCGCAGGTTCGAATCCTGCCTCGGGCATAGACGTGTGTGCTGTCCTTAGGTTAGTTAAGTTTAACTAGTTCTAAGTTCTAGGGGACTAATGACCTCAGAAGTTGAGTTCCATAGTGCTCAGAGCCATTTGAACCATTTTTGAGCTACACAAGAGATCGCAAGTAGCATCCCTTCCCCTCTCCCGATATTTTTCACGTGCGTAGCTACTGTGACGCTAATGTGTTGCTGTCGACAAGACACAAAAACATACCTAAAGTTATACACTTCCTGCTGCGATCCTCGAAAACAAGTGAAACATTGCACGCACATGCCTTCAAGATATAACGGATTATTGAAGTAGGTTATCAAGCGTCCTAAAGCAACATTAAATGCATGGGATACCAAAAAATCCGCCCTGAAAGCTAAGTGCTGAGAGAAGAGGCTACAAAAAACAGGGGGAAACTGTACTACCCATCCCCAACATTCTTTACGAAAGCTGCAGCTGCGCGCCATCTGGAGTCTCTTTTCTAGTCATACACACGCCACGTTCCTCAAGTCAAAAAGCCTGCGTACCTGTGCTTCTCTATTCGGCACCGGCCTATCCACATTACGAAAGCCGGCCGTTGTGACCGAACGGTTCTAGGCGCTTTACTCCAGAACCGCGCTGCTGCTACGGTCGCAGATTCGAATCCTGCCTCGGGCATGGATGTGTGTGATGTCCTTAGGTTAGTTCGGTTTAAGTAGTTTTAAGTCTAGGGGACTGATGACCTCAGATGTTAAGTCCCATAGTGCTTAAAACCATTTGAACATTACGGAAAACAAAATTATTTCACCTGATGAAGTGAAACGATGACAATTAATATGGAATGGCAACTGAAGCAATCTTGCTGCTCCGCCTTCTCCTTAGATATAAGGGGCAGTCAAATGAAAACGAGATAAATGGAAAAAGTAAGTAAACTGTTCATCATTTCAAAAATAATCGTCTTAACTAATTATACATTTATCCTACTGTGAGACAAGATAGCCCGCTCAAATGTTGTTTCGACAACGCTGCTGAAGTTTCGCTGGGAAGCCCTTAAATAACCTCGATACAGTTCCGTTCTCTCCCCACGTGATTTCCATATTTTTAGAGCCCTAAAGAGAGAGAGATTCGTGGCCATCAATTTGTTTCAGACGATGCACGCATGGGTATAATCAGGGTTCCGTAGGAAGCCGCAAACGTTTTTCCATGAAGGCATTGACCGTGGCGGTCGCGCGGTTCCAGACTGTAGCGCCTAGAACCGCTCGGCCACCCTGGCCGGCAGGCATTGACCATCTTGTCTCACAGCGGGATAAATTAGTCACCAGTTATGGCGACTATTTTTGAATTAATAAACAGTTTACCTAACTTTTATCCATCTGTATCTTTTTCATTAGACTACCCCTTGGAATCCTTCCTCGAAACTAATCAAACGTTGTCCGAGTGTAATAACCAACGGTGCATGCGTACTTCCCACCCGATTAATTTTTAATGCAGCTCAAGTATTCGCCTCGTAAGTGATCTAATGACCATTAAATTCATATCCCTGAGCAAAGAGATAAACATTAAATACCCACTAGATCAAAGTATATTCACATAAATATCAAATATCATACGATCCTAGCTGTACGAGTTGCTGGATTTACAAGTTTGGTATATTTCTAATAGGAAAGTTGTGCAAGACCTTCTCCACATTAACGGAAATTATCAGAATAAAAAAAAACTGCAGCAAACCTATGAGCTGAGATGGCCGCCATAATGAACAGTCGCAAAGGAAAGGAAGGCTGGGATGAGTTTAAATGTAAAATGTAAACTTCCACTGCCGGAATTTTCACAATTAATAAATTATTTCGGGCTATTATGCCGTGGTCGAAGGGATTTGGCTCAAATGATTCAAATGGCTCTGAGCACTATGGAACTTAACATCTGAGGTCATCAGTCCCCTAGACTTAGAACTACTTAAGCCGACCGGTGTAGCCATGCGGTTCTGGGCGCTTCAGTCTGGAACCGCGTGACCACTACGGTCGCAGGTTCGAATACTGCCTCGGGCATGGATGTGTGTGATGTCCTTAGGTTAGTTAGGTTTAAGTAGTTGTAAGTTCCAGGGGACTGATGACCTCCGATGTTAAGTCCCATAGTGCTCAGAGCCATTTGAACCATTTTTTTGAACTACGTAAACCTAACTAACCTAAGGACATCACACTCATCCATGCCCGAGGCAGGATTCGAACCTGCGACAGTAGCAGTCACGCGGTTCCGGACTGATGCGCCTAGAACCGCTCGGCCACCGCGGCCGGCTTGAAGGGATTTCCCTATAAAACCCGACGTTTCGTCCCCATCTGCGAAGGACATTTTCAAGGGGGATAGTAGTTTCGTTGAATGTCCAAAATAAATTTCACACCCTGACTCGCTACTGACTAAAGCAAAATTCCGCTTCCGTCAGCTTCAACACAGTGGCGTGACGTCACATGTTTTGAATCGTTGGCCTCGTTTTGAATACGCGAGCGCAACTTGCCGTTGTCGACTGCCGTCGTCCGTCGACTGCCGTCGTCCGCTGTTACTATCGTCCCATGGTGGACTAGTGCACATCTTCTTATTAACTGTGAGTTGAGTTTGACGTCGTGGTCATTAGAGACAGAACAAAAACTAGGACTGGGGAAGGACATCCGGCCTGCACTTCCAAAGGAATTAGCCCGGTATTCACCTTGAACGATTTAGGCAAAAAAATTGAAAACTTAAATGTACAAAGCCAAGCGGAGATTAATGCCGCCGTTCTCCCGAATACGCGTCCAACCCGTGAATTACCCCCCTTCCCCTCCCCGCCACACACCCATGTGCACACAAGTACAAAGTGAGATTTTGTCTCAAGATTCATCTCCGAACAGAGGGGAATCTAAGATTTTATTCGCCGGCTTAAGTAGTTATTTAAAATTCCGGAGCGGCCTCGTATAAGGTCTACGAATTAAAGTGCACAGTGCACATTTTTCGTCGGCAGGGAAAATTTTAGCTATTCAGTTAGCAGTATTTTCTGGGCTCTCACTATAAGACTTCCAAAAGAGGCGGAACAAAACGAGAAAAAAAAAAGTTTCATTACACTTTCTCCGTGAGCCGTCATAGCCAGTAATTTTTGTTGGAAAAAAGTGGAAAGACATAACATACATAAGGAAATATGCAGTAAGTTAAAGATTGTATACATATTACCAATTTCCGTCAACGGTACGTTTACCAAAGCTGAAAAAAATATTCGGGCTATCGGCTAAAAGAAGCAATATTCGTCAAAAGCTTATTGTGTGAACTGTCCGTTGTTGTCAAGTTAGTCGACAGTGGGTAAGTGACATAAATGAAAATAAGAAACATTGAACATCTACAGTTCGTAATACAATATCATAGCTGTCCACCGATCAAGATAGTAGAACTGTGTTCTACGTAGAGTATCATCGTTTCATCTGACGAAAGGATAGATTTCAGTGCCAGACAAAAAAAAAAGCAGCTGCAACTGATTTTCTTTATTATATATTTCAACTTGAGGTCAATCGAATGGTGTCATCATCTGTTTTGACTTATTTCCAGGACGGTAAAATATTAAGAAACATTACAAATTAAAGTAATTTCTACACACATCTATACGTAGTTGAATTCGTTACATAGCGTATTGCCAACTAAACAGATCCGGAGAGGTGTTCACAAAGTGAACATTCTGTTCTCTGATAATTAGGACTGAACGCTACAGTTACAAGAAAGTAGCAGCGTAAAGTTGGTAATATTAAATAAGCTATACCTACACTAGAAGATAGAGAAAGTTCTCCTCCTGGAGATGTGAATCAGAGGAAGAAACTATTAGTTGGCGGCTGTAAGTCTACGTTAAACGGCCAGGATGAAGAAACTGTTGATTCTAACCAATTTCAGAAAAGTGCGAATCGGCAGGAAAAGAAAACCCAACAAAGCAAATGGTCAAAATAGAAAGAAGAGACGTCATAACAGATCAGAAAATACTTTGAAAAATGTTTTGCAACGAAACTCATTTTCTTCATATAACAGCAGCCATGGTTAATGGTTTTTTTTTTAATTAGTAGAAACGTCAAGTCTTTCCAGATAGGAACTTGACGACAGATATCAGATTGTTCACCTATGCTTGTTTCTTTGGTGTCTGCATTTTGTTTGAAATGATGTTCGCAATTTGCGTCTGCAAGCGGGCGTCATCTATTCTGCTTCAAGTGTATGTCTAGCTTAGCTACACCAGTAGTTAAGTAACTATTTACTAGTCTTCAGTCTGAGATGGTTTTCTCACACAATCAGTTTTATATTGCGAGCATTTTTAATCTTATATTTCACACACACACACACACACACACACACACACACACACACATGGAGAAAACGTAAGGAATGACAAGAAATAACACAGTGTGGCAAGAAATAACACAGTACGTTGAAGAACATGAATGGAAAAGCTGGAAGTGGGTGTTTTACTGAGTAACCAGAAAAGAACAAAAAGAAAACCAGACGTAACAACGAAACAGCAGTCATGGAGTGTTTCCAACATTTGTGACGAAGACACCAGTTACCTGGTGCATAGGGAGTAAAGAATCTAATGAGTTGTGTTGCATCTGTGAGGAAGTAAAGACAAAGAATTGTGGTACAGGTGCTCTGCTTGGCATCGTGACGCATGTAATGGAGAATACACACTTCTCCAAGAATCAAACATTCTAAAAACTGCTTAGGTGTGAAAATGACAGTGATTATACATTCTATGTTACATTTTAAATACAACTATGTATTCTAATTTCGTAACAAAAATTAGCGACTATTTTCACTCATGTATATTTAATATAAGCTTCCCTCATCTAGTGCACAGTTCCCCAACCGTTGCTGAAACTTAATCAGTGGTGAAGGGAATCTTGCGCAGTCGCGTCTTGGTGACACTGTCTGATCAGAAGTGTGGGCGCGTCCCTCCCTCTCCTTATGACAGCATAAATGCGCGATATTACCATGTTTTCCCTTACTTATAGTCTTGTATAGAATTGATTTGTAATTTAGTTTCCTAATATTTTACAGATCCTTTCATGTTTCTTTTTAATCAGATCACTTGATAATTACTTGATAATAAGTCTAAACCGGAAATGATGTCGTCTGTGTGACGTGAGGCTGACGATATGTAATATAAAGCCTAAAAGATGATCACTGTGTTTCCTTAAGGCAGTAAGCTTGGTCTGTGTATGCTGCAGCTACTCGTAACTTTCTACAGGCAGGCACCTTAGTCTTAGCGTAGCCCCATAAAGCAGAGGTTGTGGATTTGAATGCCATTACAGACATGAATGTGAGTTTCCAAGGAGGCCTTACTTTGTGTGTCATAGATAACCAATGATGTATTTGAAACAATGATATGAAAGTCAGCTACAATATATTAAAATAATGAGTTATGAAGGTATTTCAAGGACTGATGCATGCCAGCTTTGAGTTACTGACTGTAACAGCCAAGATACAAAGATATAAAATGAAAAAGAAAAATTATAAACACCTCTACAAGTATACAATAGTGGCGACACCATTATGGCCCGATAACTGCTTACGCGAGATACTTTGGGACACTAATATAAGAGGAAATATCTCGATTCATTTTTGTTTATGATTCCATCCACGTATATCATATACTCTAGTACAGTGACACGTTATATTTTCAGAGTCGGGCGGATCTTCCAGCGATACAATATAACACGACGAACAGCAAAATTCCGGATAGCGTCTCGAAAAGAATGATTCACTCTTTTAAATTTTCTATGGCCAGTTGATTACGTAGTCAAGCTGATGCGACTGACTATACGAAGGCAGATTGATAAAATGAGCAAATTTAAGCTACAGAGAAAGAAATATGTAAAGCTGCGTCACTGCTGCTTATGTGACTCTTTCGAAGCTTCAGAGGAAAGTTTCAGATTAAGCTGCTAGATATCATCTATGAGACACGGCTAGTGTAACGTTTGTAGTACAACGGTTTTGAGCTAGTATTGAATATTTTCGCTCGAAGGTCTCTGTACCCATGCAGGTCAGACGGGATTCGATTAAATTCATATGTCATCTGCACTGGTATGTGAGATCACTTATTTATGGAGAAATGAGTGGTCGCACAAGGACAGAGGCTTAAAAGCGTTCTAGATGGACTGTTGTAAATATACCTGAAACCATTGAAAAAAATCATGGAATGGTAATGGAAGATCACAAAAAATGACTCTGAAGTAGCTGATGTTTCATGACCACAAAAAAACAAATTTGCTACATTCCTATGAAAAATTGGACATGAAATTCCTTGTCTGCACTAGATGTCACGATTGGTAACTTTTGACCAAAATGGAATGTGGAAGAACATTTCAGTGGACAATTCGACAGTATTTAAGCGCAAAATGTAAAACTGTTTGTGCATTTCGGAACTATGTATGAATTTCTATTTAAAATCAAGCTACAATCAATCCCATGGAGAAAAGGAACTGATTAGATTAGATTTGACATACTTTTTTGCGGCATAGATTCGTAGTAAAGAGACCTTCAAGGATGCAGAAGACGTCATATAAACGAAAATACACAGTATATATTTACGAAAAAAAAAGAGTTTTGCTAATGTTCCTTCCACAGACCTAAGACGAAACACTCTTCATGGATGTGGAATAAGTAAAAATTCTGAAACGGATTTGATATAATCTCTTAAACGAAAGTATTTTTCAGATATTTTACTTACCGTACATGAATGAGAATAATTTCGCTTAGGATCTGTGGAATGGATATTAGCGTCTCTCGGGATTTTATAATTATTATTACATATTATTGTTTTTCTGTTATGTAGGCATCTTTAAGGATCTCTGTAGCAAGGATCTACAGAACAAAAACCATATCTAAACTAATCTTGTGTGAGTCGACAAGAGGGGACGAAGATCGTTTTTGTGTCTAGAAAGATTATGGTCACAGATTTTTGGAATCACGAGGATGCAGTTCTGACACATTACTCGCATATATGCAGAAACAAAAGTGGTCCCTTTTGAGATTCATTAGTGGATCGTTTGAAACAGAAGTTGCTTACAAAGCATCCATGACTGGAACAATGGCAAATGAGAGTGCATCATCCAGTACATCAGCAACCTCAATGTCGACCATCCATCAGTTGGGATGCATAATAGATTTTTATACTCTTTATTCTCCCGATTTAGACCCAAGTGACTTTTTATTTCTTCAATTGAAGATGTGATACGGTTGGAAGGAATTTGCATCAAAGGGTGACGTGATCGTATCCATAAAGGGATATCCCGCAGAATTTGATAGAACCTCGTCTTCGATGATAATGAAATTTTGAAA
The DNA here is from genome assembly GCF_021461395.2 of Schistocerca americana. Taxonomy (NCBI): domain Eukaryota; kingdom Metazoa; phylum Arthropoda; class Insecta; order Orthoptera; family Acrididae; genus Schistocerca; species Schistocerca americana. The sequence continues at coordinate 468,850,467 of NC_060122.1, read as the reverse complement.
TCTCGCTGGATCAAGTGCTCCTCCGCTCAGACTGTGATGAGAAATGACATGTTACTTACTCGTTTATTGCACACGTTAACTGTTTCTCCCTTCGCTTCTTGGTAGAACCACTTCATAACTCTAAATGAGAAGCAAAATATTGTGGTTTCTCAACAGTATTTTAAATCTCGTATATTTTGTGACTTCAATGGCTTTATTTGCAGCGATATATCTCTTGACCTATTGGTGACAAAGTTTGCAGTAATTTTGCGTTGCAGTCAGTATTTATTAACCCAAATATGTTGCGTTCAGTTTGCTTTTTGTTTCAATAGTTTACTGTAAAAGTCACATAATTGCACTGGGATGGCACATTTAATCACGTTAACTGATTCTTTCGTCGCTTCTTGACAGCTAGAATTACTACCTTATTATCAAAAACACGTCTATTTCTATGAGACACAGCAAAGTGCATCGCAAAAGATGCTTTTCGTGCCATGTGTACTGGTTGCTTGGAGTTCATTCCGTGGATATAGCTGAGGGAGAATGACTGCTTGTATGCCTCTTCATGGTCTTACAGGATGGACAGAGAACTAAATAATGTTCAGAGAATTTGTCCTGAAAAGGGACTTTTTGAATTTTCTCTGTAGTATTTCATGAGACAGTGGAATGCCTTTGACGGTCTGCCAGATGACATTTTTTAACACTTCCGTTGCAGTCTGTCGTGACACAAAATTATTATATTGAGTTCTTTCACGTTGTTCCGCTTTATACGTCCTCGATGTCTCCTAGCAATACGACCTGATATGGCTCCCACACACTGTTACCCCAGTACAAGCTATGCCACACGACTTGCATTGTTTACACAATTACTTCAGTCACATACACAAACGTGTAACGCGCAAAAATTACGATTACACGAAAGTGAAACCGTCGCGTTTCCTTGCTTATTGCACAATCTGTAAGGCGCTTGGCGCAGACAGCTGAGAGTAAAACACAAACAACATTTCATACAACAGAAGATTCTACGATGTTAAATAAAATAGAAATATGCAGCTCGCATCAAAGGTCACGGCACAGGTGTAAAATTTTTACCATTTTTGTGTCTCTGAGGTAACTCATGCCATAAAAATGTGCCGAGAAGAGACGTGCAAAATGAAATTTATACTCTGGGACCGTAGGAGAGTCAATGACCGCTGCAGCCGTCGATGGCTGAGGGCCAAACTTGTAAACAACGTAACCAGGAGGCCCTGCATGTAAACGCGCCTGCCGCATACCGTGGGAGGGCCGTCGATGCCAAAGCGGCCGCTCGCCGGATGCCGTAGGTCTTTTCAGTAAACGAAACGGCATTTTCTTACAGGCACACAATAACCAGACGAACAGCTTCTGTCATCGTTTCAACTTTGTAATACAGTGAGAGCGCCGGCCGAAGTGGCCGATCGGTTCTAGGCGCTTCAGTCTGGAACCGCGCGACCGCTACGGTCGCAGGTTCGAATCCTGCCTCAGGCATGGATGTATGTGATGTCCTTAGGTTAGTTAGGTTTAAGTAGTTCTAAGTTCTAGGGGACTGATGACCCCAGAAGTTAAGTCCCATAGTGCTCAGAGCCATTTGAACCAGCCAGCAGTGATAGCTTTCGCCGTTTCCAGAGAGCTCCATGTTATCGCAGAAGGTACTGATTATTGTCATATCCGTGGAACATCGAGTTTCTATAGTTGCCAAGGACTAAGTAGTATCGTTGAACGAGAGTTCATCTCAGCAGTGGCATTTTTTTTAAAAAAAATTCTTTCAAAAAGAAACTTGCGTTCTTTATTGCAGTATGGCACTCAAAGTAATCCTCTTGCCACAGTATAATAGTGTGTCAGCCCGGGGCTCGAGCTTGGATTCTTGCCCACAGAAGGCGAGAACCAATAGTCGACTTCTGACCCAGGACACAGTCCCGGCCTACTGAAAAGCTTAACAATTTGCTTGTTCGTATGTATGGGGCCATTTTTATTGTCTATTGGTGCGTGGGCTGGATCTGAGGTGCAGCCCAACCAGGCGAAATTTTGTGGTAACTAACCAGCGTTTTAGAGCAACTTTCTAACTAAAAACCTATAACGCTGCATTTAAGGTTTATTATTTGTGAATTTTTTTACAGCACAATTTATGATCTAATGGACTGATGACATTAAAAATATGATCAGTTTGCTTCTGCTTTTTTCTGGCTTTTATATCGTATGGGAGTCAGCATATCAGTTTTTTGATTTGACAGTGTAAGCGGTAAAGGCTGGCCGGATGCCCGCCCTGTCTCCACTCGGTTTGGAGAGACTTGGCTTAGTTTCCGCAGAGAGCACTCGCGTAAATGCGTCCATGCGAAGGTAATTCAAAATGCATGGAATAGATATAGCGACTAACTGCTTCGTACCTCTCCGTCTCATTGCCACATTTTAATTATGTCCTGAGTGGTTAGCACGTCTGTTTTCGTGTTGATCGTGGTCTCCGTCGCCTGTACGCTCGCGGTCAGTACCATTACTTTTGCAAGCAGTAATTATTATTATTGTTTATTATTTTGCAGATGCATCTGAAGAGCTATTTAGCGATTTTCAGAACAAGGCCGATAATTTATATATATATATATATATATATATATATATATATATATATAAAAATAGCGTGTTCGCAGTAACTGCGAAAACAGTGAAACATACACTACCCTTCACAAGTTTGGAAACGTCATGCTCCTATTAACACGGTGAAAGATGGGAGTGATCTACGTGAATATTTGATTAGAATACAGAATAGTAGGCTCAAATAACGATTAATAATTACATTTACAGTATTGTACAGAAAATGATTCTACATACACGTACATAGTGGTATATATCGGTATTGCTCAGTTTTATAAATACTGACTTCATCTGTCCAAGCAGTTCCAGTGGTGCCAGTAGACGGCACGACATGTAGAGGTACGTTGTTTAAAGTTCTGTTCAGTTGTAGTTCCGTTTGTGTGAAGGTATAACACGCTGCGAAAGAAGGTAGTACACACAGCAAAAGGAACTGAGACAGGCCTCAAAGTGCCACATTCCTTATGACTCTCTCTTTGCACCAAGAAGGCAACAGTGTCCTCAAATATCAAAGAAATTGAAGATTTCTATATGCAGAGTTGTCCAGACTATTTACCGGGATCGAGATACAGGCTCCTATGATGATCGTCCTCACTCAGGAGCACCCAGGAAAATATCAGAACACCATGAAAAGTAATTGGCAGTGACCAGTAATGAATTAACTGCTGAACTAAATACAACTAGGGATACATCGGTGAGTGAGTCAACAGTGAGACGACGCCTGGCAGTAAACAAACTCTAGGGTTATGTAGCAACAAGGAAACCAATGTTGCGCCCTGTTAACAGGGAAAAAGGCTTCAGTGGGTTACTACGTACCAACACTGGACGGCAGGGGATGGGGAAAGAGTCTTATTCACTGATGAATCCAAGTTCGAAATATCTGGAAGTAAACGCCATCTATTCGTACGACGTTTACCCCATGAACGCTTGAATCCTCAGTGCGAAATTCCAACTATGGAGCTTGGAGGGCGCTCTGTGATGGTATGGGAATCGTTTGGAGCGAATTAAGTCGAAGATTTGGTGAAATCTGATGGAAAAATGAACCAAAAGCATTATCATGCCGTTCTCCAGCGACATGCCAAGGTATCTGTCTTGCCACTGATTGGGAAAGGGTTTGTCTTGCAGCAATAAAACGACCAAACACATACATCCCGACTGTTTCATGACCGTGTGAAGTCTCTATAGGTTCAGAAAATGTTGAAAAACGTCGAATGGCCTCTCCTGTCTCCTGATTGTAGCCCAAGTTGGACAGGAGGGTCCGAAAACGGGGAATCATGAGTGGAACACACTTGTGGGAGGTCCTGCAGCAATTCCAAATGAGACCCCGACAAAACTGACCCATCGCATGCCGAGCGTATGCAAGCCAGTGATTAAAGCAAAGAGTGGCCATTTTGAGGAACCTAAAAATTAATAGTTGCATTTACGTATGTATTGTTTGAGCTTACTAAGCATTTAGAAAAGTGTGGCAGTGATTAAAGCAAAGAGCGGCCATTTTGAGGAACCTAAAAATTAATAGTTGCATTTACGTATGTATTGTTTGAGCTTAATAAACATTTAGAAAACAATAAAATGCAATTTTATAATGTATCTCCCTTCCATTGTCAATAATCACTTGGTGTTTCCAAACTTACGGTAGGCTGTGTAGAACAGCAAAATGTCTTTAAAAAAACAACCACTAAGTCGAAGGTCATAAATTGGTTACAAAAAAAAAAAAAAAAAAAAAAAAAATTAAGGCTCTGAGCACTATGGGACTTAACATCTGAGGTCATCAGTCCCCTAGAACTTAGAACTACTTAAACCCAACCAACCTAAGGACATCACACACATCCATGTCCGAGACAGGATTCGAACATGCGACCGTAGCAGTCGCGCGGTTCCGGACTGAAGCGCATAGAACCGCTCGGTCACCGCGGCCGGCAATTGGTTGCAGCATTATCAATAGGAATTTGACGAGTTCAAATGGCTCTGAGCACTATGGGACTTAACTGCTGTGGTCATCAGTCCCCTAGAACTTAGAACTACTTAAACCTAACTAACCTAAGGACATCACACACATCCATTCCCGAGGCAGGATTCGAACCTTCGACCGTAGCGGTCGCGCGGTTCCAGACTGTAGCGCCTAGAACCGCTCGGCCACTCCGGCCGGCGATTTGACAAGTCTTACGACATAAACGATAGGGCCAAGTTTCACTTTTTGTACGATTTATTTCATCTACAGGTCCTAGAGAACAAGTTTTAGGATAATTGCCACTCAAACGTCCAACACTTGAAGAGGGTATAGCAAATACTGTAATTGAGTGTATTGAGAAACATCATATTTCACTCGATACAATCGTCTCAGTTTCAATGGTGGGAGCGAAAAGTGATACCAATACAAGAAATGGATTTGTTGCTATTTTGAAAGAAAAAAATAATCACGAGGTACTTAGTTGTTATTGCATCATTCATTAATAAGCACTTTGTACGCGGACATTTTCAGGAGAAATATGATGATTAAGATTGTCACTCCATTACAGCTAAAGCTCTTAATCATGGCCAATTTAAAGAAAGTGGTGGTTGAAATCGAGAGTTAGCATGCAGATCTTCTACTGCATAACAAAGTACGTTGGTTGTCAAGAGGTAACATTACGAAACGTTTCGCTTCCTTATTAGCAGCAATTCAAGTATTTCTTCTTGGGAAGGGTGTTCACTATTCAGAACTAACGAACTATCAGTGGGTCTAGAAAATTCTTTTTATGATAGGCGTTACGCCTCATCTAAATCAGCTAAATCATAAACTACAGTGGAAAAGAAACACAATTTTTTTTCGATGTTAGAAGTTGTTACTTCATTTGAAAACAAATAATCTCTTCTGCTCATCATTTTGAAAGAGTATCTTTGATCCACTTTCCAAGCCTCTTGAAACTTCAACCAAGACAATAATTTTGATTGACATTGGCTATGACTGTTTGTAGTCGTAGCTAAAAATATTAAACCGAAGCAATTAAGCAGTAGTTCGCAGATGAATAATGGTTCAAATGGCTCTGAGCACTATGGGACTTAACATCTTAGGTCATCAGTCCCCTAGAACTTACAACTACTTAAACCTAACTAACCTAAGGACATCACACACATCCATGCCCGAGGCAGGATTCGAACCTGCGACAGTAGCGGTCGCGCGGTTCTAGACTGTAGCGCCTAGAACCGCTCGGCCACACCGGCCGGCGCAGATGAATAACTCTTCCACACTTCCCCAAAGCATTTCTGAATCAGCACTCTTGCTCATATAAGGATTTCCTGTCTGATGTCACGTCCTTCTAATTTCATTTCCCTTGAGGATGTTACGAATATTCAGACGACCGTCGCACTGAACAATGTCAAGGTATAGGATGACCCAAAGATCCGTTAATATTTGAAAATTCAATAGTTCACGGAATACTATAGGAAGAGAGGTAAAAATTGACACATATGCTTCAAATGACAGGGTTTCCCGATTCGCTGGAAGAGAACGAGATCAACCTGCGTCAGCAGCTTTTAACAACGAAGAATCGTGAGCACGATAATACTGTCTTAAGAACACATATTCTTTCCGCTGCCAATGCTTAAATTTACTACTTTCGTATATCTCAGATAACACAGTAGTGGCCTTAGCTGTTAAGTCATCCTTCGTAGGTGTACAGGTATGTAAAATGCCATTAAATGGTTTGTTACTACTCTGTGGTATTGCGCATGATAAACTATAACATAGTCTTTGAAGTTCGAAATGATCTGTGCTCATTTGTGTTGTGGCCCTGTTGTTCCCCTGGCACTTGATTTCAAGTTTATAATAGGCACGTGACCGATACACGGTTTAATATTGTTGTCGTTACTTTCCTTTTGCTTTAAACATGTACTGTACGTGTATGTGTAGGCGAATACATGTTAAATATTCAAAGCGAAGCAACTTTACACAAAGGACAGATGGTTCGTTATTGGTGACTGTCTCCATAATACTTCGTACTTTTCAGTGTTTACATTCTAACTCATTCAGATTCCAAAATCCCTGCGTCTACGTAACAATGAATGAAAGTTATACTGATTTTTCGTTTAAGTCAATGTCATATTTGTACTTATCTTTAAGTGTGTTTCTCTTCTTCGACAGCATGGCTCGGAAATAAAGTATATTTCCTAAACATGTCTAGTAGGTGAATAACAAAGGCTGATGCAGCTTAAAGATAAATAAAAACGTCGTTATTTTGAAATCTTTTTATCAATTACAAGGGCATAGATAGGTCTGGTGAGCTCTTCAGGGTCATCGCCTAGAAGCTAATGGTTTCTTTACACGAATCGTTACTGGAGACCAAACGTGTATTCTCTGCCACAAATGTACAGCAATTTTAGGGAATATGTAGTCGGTACTTCTTGAACTGGGATTAAAAAGACAGATACAGCGCTCTGTAAACCACATTTCATTATGATTGCACAGCAGTTGTATGCTGTAAGCATATTACACGTGATTATCCAGTACCTCTTCTGGTGCGCTACTTGCAAACTCTGTAGAATATCTCTGCTGTACCTCGTTTGCTCATTGAACGGCAGTCTGTTCAGATGAGTGAAGAATCATGGACATGTTACACACGTGATCTCAGTGACAGAAATCTTTTTCCCTGATCCGACCACTGTAATTCAGGTCTTCGTAAATTATTTCAAAGTACGAAATGGTATCCAAAAGTTCCCGAAATTAGAATTTTATGCGCAAATCGCCACGAGTATACTGAAATATTACTTAGTGTCTCCCACGCATCCTTCTTGAATCAGAGTGGCAAGTGGCTGCGAGACGAGTGCTTTGGTTAATTGCTGGCGAGCATATTTACATTGTCTTTTTTCAGTGGGTCTGCGGTTTCGCGATAGCTAATCTGCAAGAGCAGTTTGTATGGATAAAATTTTGTTTTAAACCTCGGAAAACGGCTGAAGATACGGATCAAATGTTGAAGCAAGCTTTTAACGATAACACTTCAGATCACACTCGGACTTAACGACTATCAAAAACCGGTGACTTTTGATGAATGATGATGATCATTCCGGTTGGCCGTCAACTGGCATTACACCACCCAAAGTATTCAAGAAGTGAGAAATCTGATTTTCCAAGATCACATTAGACTATCCAAGACCTCTTCAACACCTTGGGAATAAGTTATGGTAGATGAAACGTATTGTGTCAGAATAACTGAACCTGGGAAGGATTACGGAGAAGTTTGTGCCATACTTTTTCAAGGCAATATGATGCAACATCGCATGGATGTCTGCGGGGAACTTAAACTACTGTCTGAGGACGATCAAAATTTTCTTCCAAAGTTGTCACGAGTGATGAAAGTTGGGATTACGGCTACGGCTCTGAAACTAAGCAGCAATCGTTGCACTGAAAAAGTCCTTCACCTCGGGCAAAAAATGCTCGTCAAGTCAAGAGTAACGTAAATCCTTGTCCTTTTTTTGGCAATAACGGGAATGCTCATGAATACTTCGTCCCTCCTGGTTAGATGATCAATAAAGAGTTCCATCGCGATGTTCTAAGGGAAGGATATGAGTAGAAACCGTCCACACAAAAGCCATGTGAACGTCTGGGTACTCCACCATGGCAATGTACGACGGCGTACGGTCCACACTATGCAGAAATTTTTTACTAAAAGCAAGTGACAGTTTTTCCGCAGCCGCCGGACTCACCAGACTTAACTTCTTGTAACTTCTTCTGCTTCCCAAAAATAAAAATAATTTAAAGAGGCGAATATTTGATATAGTGGAGAAGATCGAAGCGAAGTCGCAGAGGGTACTAAACGCTCTAACAAAAATAGACCTCCAAGATGCATTTCATATGTGACAGAAAGGTTGGGATCGGTATTTTCGTTGCCTAGGGGACTACTTTGGAGGTGATGGTGCAGAATAAGATTTAGGTGAGATTTAATAATTTTAGTTAATATATTTCGAGAGCTTTTGGACACTACCTGGTGCATTTTTACGGCTCCTGTCAGAATGTTTTCCACTTCTTATTACATCGGCGATTTCTCTGGCGCCTTGTTAATATACACGTTGGTCACGAACCACAGGTGCAACTGCTGTGAAGTGATTCCGCGAGCAAAATGAAACGGAAAACATTACAGGATTGTGAATACATTGACTCGCAAACGGCAAATCTCTTGAAAACCGATTCTTCAATACGTTTTAACTGGAAACCCATTTTTGCTGCATGCGCAACTCTGTTAATAACGTTTGCTTTAACCAAGTTTTGAAACCTGCCAACAGTTGTGAAAAAGGCTGATAGTACAACGTGAGATGTAGTCGCGGGCGCGTCTGCACATTAGTAACACTGCTGTGAATGACAGAGTAGCAAAATGGAGAGATACACTTACGCCACACTGACCCGCTTATAGTCCTGCGAAATGTAAAGCAAAAGCAGTAAAATGTCTATACGAAGAGACTTTTCCTAAAGGGTGCCGTCTAAGTCATCAGACGTTCACGTCTGTGGACGAAGTATTGAGTGAGATCGCAACAATTAGAGTGAACTGAGATGGTTGAAACCGCTGTGCAACGTAACGTCAGTGTAATTAGGCTTGAGGATCACATCCACCAGCAGGTAGCATGCGTTGTATAGCTCATACAATGCGATCCTTACAACCAGTTACGAGCAGACGTGAGTGCTCAAGAACAACATTACGAACAACTGTTTTTTTTTTTTATTTCAGTCTTTGATCACAATATCAATTCTTTTGATGATGACCGGTTTCAGTCAGTAATGACCATCCTCAGATCTTTTCTACACCATGTCCTAAAGTGATAAGGGCATAACGCCATCGCCAAAACATATAAATATACTCAGCACAGCATATCTAACACAAGGTGTAGAATAGGCCACATCGCCCACGATGGGTCGTGTGCTTTAGAGCTCCATGTTCAACAGTGTTCTTTGAACTGTGTACTCCGAAACATTTGTGTCGTCAGATCTGCCACAGATCGCTGCTTATGCTGAATTACACAGTGAGAGATCCTCCGACCCTCTATGTGTTGTGACGAGACATACTATACGGCCTATTCGTTACTTCAGTATCGTTTAACCACTTTCCATACGTGCTACCAACTTTAGTACGCCAACAGCCAACCAGCTTCGCCGTTTCAGAGATTCTCATTCCCAGCCGCAGCGCCACAACAATGTGCCCTTTGTCAAAACCGCTTACATCAGTGGATTTCCGCAGTTGCGGCCCGTACCTTCGCTATAATGACTGCCAGTTCGTCTGTTTTCCGCTTACATTATTTCCTAACCGTGTAGCGTGCCCACAACACCACCAGGCTTTCGGTGGGTAGTGGTCATAATGTTTTGGCTCATCAGTGTACATTGGCGTTGCCTGTCTTATTTGGTTCACCCAGTGTTTTCCCATTTGCTAAAACGTTGTAGAGAGATTTCATATTCAACACACGACACTGGCATACAGACTGATGAGCAGTTATCTCTTCCTTCATTTGCGGTCAAAATTCCACCAACAGGAATCGACTTCGCTATTTATGTTTTAACGGCATTTTTATTATTCTGTTTTGAATATTGAAAATTACAATTTGAAGACAACAGTCAAAAGACCACTAAAGGAGAAAGAAGTCGCATACCAAAAGCATTTTTAAGATAGTATAAAGAAATTAATTTCAGACGATAATTCATCACGTTGGTATCGGAATGCTAACACGAATAACAGGGGAAAGCACAAGGATTTCATCTCCGAGAAAATACATTACAATTAACTTCTGATTTCAGAAGTTGGGGTTTTTTCCTCAAGAGACTCTTTCGCAACTGAGAGAAGAAGAGATACTTGCAAGCGTATTCTAAATTCGGTATTGCTATAAAATATTTACCAGGTAGATCCGGGTGTTATAGAAGAGGGTGAAAGTTTGAAGATAACATTGTCGATAAAGGAATTTTGTTTGTGTCGGCTACTACGAATCACGCAGACCAGATTAATCGAGGGATGGCCGTAAGAGAGATTTGGGAGGACTGGTGGTGGGCAGCCGAGAGCTATTAAGATAAAATGAACTGTCGAAGCATCGGATCCGCATCAAACAAATTGGAAGGGGTGGACAAGAATAGAAACACGTTGAAACGGAGAAACAGCAGCAGCTACTCCTACCCAGTGAGCGACGATCTTTATAACGAAGCATTTACACATTATCTTGTCGAAAATAGACATTATGAAATGATATGACCGGATGGAATTATTGGCCGGGAGACCCCGTCTGGGAATGTTCAGCCGTCTGGTGCAAGTCTTTCTATCGACGCCATTTCGGCGACTTGTGCGTCTTTGTGATCAAGATGAGGTGAAACTATTAGGACAACACTCAGTCCACACAACCAGAAAGAAGTATGGTTTAAAAATGTTTACTTAAATCAAACCATCACTGCTTTCGTATTTCTTAGAAATCCATCTTCAGACGGCTCTTACAGTCTTTCTTCCTTTCCCGCTGGAATTTCATTTTATAGTCATTACTGGTATTGTGCAATGGTGTATATTTCTGTGTGCCACATTCGTCGTGTATTTCTGTTACATATTTTATAATTACCGCATTTTGGCACGAGCACTATGTGAGTGCTGTCAAATTCTCGGTAAACTGGTTGAATATACGCATTCCTACGTACCATAGCAGTACAGACTCTCAACAATTACAAAATGTTATTCACGACTCCATGAGAAAGTAGGAAATTTGAGTTCAACTTCGATTCAAAATATTATACTAAACACAAAAAACTGCAAACAGTTGTCCACAAGTGAGGTTACTGTGCCACGAAAATAATACGAATATTTCTACTAGTAAACCAAAAGTAATGGCATTCACAGGAGTAGAACATATAAGGTCAAAAACAGTGTTTTATAACAAGATAATACACTGTCTGAAAAAAAAAAGAGTGAAGCACCCAGGAGACATAGATGTAAATGGAACTCTGTGCACGTACACATCATCAGTGGGTACGTAAATGAGTAGAGCTGCAATACCCTAGGACAGGTAGGCGCAAGATCTACAGGGCAGTTCAGGATAATTATAGTTTCTGTGGATCGAGTTGGACCGTCTCATACAAGGAGCTGACATGGTAAGAATTATAAAAAGTAGAAGAATAGCTTGGCTTGGACACGTCCTCGGGATGGATATTGGAAGGGCAGCTAAATAGATTTTTGAATGGAGACCAACCGGAAGAAGACAGAGAGAAAGGCTACGAAATCGGTGGACGGATGATGTGGAAGAAGATATAAAATCTCTCAGAGTCCGAGGATGGCGGAGAACCGCGCTGGAGAGGGCAGAATGAAGGAAACTTGTTGATGAGGCTGCAACCCACACAGGATTGTAATGCCGCGGAAAGTAGAGAAGAAGAACAAGATAACACACTTCCTGACAAAAAGAGTGAAGCACCCAGAAGAGATGGTCAGACGTAAATTAATCTCAGAAGACATGGCCAGATGCAAATGAAATTCTATACTCGCACACATCATTAGTGGGTATGTGAATGAGTAGAGCTGCAATTCTCTATGACATGTAGGACGGCTACCTGAGTGCATTAGTGCTGTTCTTGTTTGGTGTTGTTACTAAGCCTGCTACCGTATAACAGGGACGTGAACAGCATCAAATGCTGATGGATAACTCAGAAGGAAATAGGGATGCCTTGTACTCACGTGAGACGGTGTTATCACCAGTGTCTAGATTTATGGGGCATTCGGATTTGGCAGTTGTCTGATGTTAGACATTATGGGAAAGAGAGGGTAGGCATACTCGACGTCCACCACAACGTTCTGGACGAACCACTTACATCTACGCCTGCTATCCAACAACAAGTAATGGGCTAGCTGCAACGTTCTGTGTCATCCCGTACCGTTGGTAGGAGACTAGCAGCAAAGGGACTAGGCAATTAACGCCCCATACGTAGGCTGCCGTTAACAACACAACACTAACGGCTGCGTTTGGAGTGGTACTGTGGGCATGAAGCATCACTGCTCATTTAATCGCGGATCTGTAGCAACCCGGATGACCATCGTGGACGAGTATGGTGGCAAGCTAGGGTGAGGTCCCATTCTTCCAATGATATGGAGATGCATAGCTCTATTACACTTGGCGTCATGGTGTGGGGTGACATCGCATCACGGCAGGTAATAACAGAGGGAATTCTGACGGCACAACGGAATGTCACGGTCTTCCTCTGTCCTTCTGTGTCACTCCTCATGCAACAGTGACTTGGTGCTACTTTCCAACAGGTCAGTGTGCACAGACGACACGTGCCTCCATGAACTGTCTGCATTACGTTAACATACTCCCGTGGCCAGCAAGATCCTTAGATCTGTCACCGATAGAACATGTTTGGGAGAAGCTCAGACGTCAACACTATCTCAATGCCTATATCCACTACATCATGGGCTAGTTACAATAGCTGTTGGCCATCTACCTCAGGAGAGAATACAACGGCTTTGACACCTTTCGCCAGCGAATCAGTACATGCAACAAGGCCAGAGGGGGTTCAACATCATACTGATAAACGAGTTCATGTTGCCAGCTTCTTAGTAAATTTGACTCGATTTTGTAATCCCTGATACCCCCTCAACCCGTTAAGTATCATTTCGTTTCCTCCTACCTTCCTGGGTGATTTACTTATTTTGTCAAGAATTGTAGAAAAAGTAAAAAGTTTTAACTGTCTTGGAAATCAAATAACATAACTAGACGATTAAAACAAAGATGGAAAAAAAACGTGAAAAATTCTACTATATTTTTCGTCACAGAGAACTTTAAAAAGCCAAGGTAAGGAAAGAAACTAAAATTTTATAAAACTATGGCATTTTTATGTACTTCTCTACAGCAATGAGGCCTAGAGCCTCACCAAAAGACAGGGAAATAAGACTCTAGAGTTGCAGATGAGATTTCCACTAGCTATGAAAGGGTAAACACAATAAATAAATAAATAAATAAACCAACATAATACAAAAGAGTTAAAAATTGAACTAATAAACGGTAAATAGACAAGACGCGTAAGTTTTAACATCTCTTATCAGGCTGGTGGGCGTATAGTATTTTCCTATGAGCTTTCAACCTTTACACGTTATATAAAGATGACTAGCTCATATGCCATGCAGTATCATTCTTGCGTAAGCCAGGCTACGGAACAGCTTACAATTTTTGGAGCTGTTGCATATACTGTTCTCACGATAACAGTTGCTATATTATTGCAAATAATGAGCTTTTGATCCAACTTTTACTCATGCAACTGAACATTTTCCTATATTATCGTCATCATGCGAGATTACAGTCTATAATCTGGCTGGCTCACGGTCATGTTTTTGAACTATATACTGTTATTGTCTTGGTATCTACATCACTACAATTAATGATGCTTTCCAATGCACTTTCTCACATTTTGAACGATCTGAAGATGGATGGAGATAGCAATCGGAACTGGATATCGTACTTTAGTTGTGATACGAAAATTGTGGTCTGGGCATTAAAAGTTTTTTTTTTTTTTTGCTTTAAAAAATTTTATTTAATAAATAAATTAAAATGTTTGTGGGAGAAGTTTACGGTATCTCGAATCCCACCCAACTCCAACGCTGTTATTTTATGTTTGATGCTACCCGTGGTTCCCCTGTTGTGCATTACAGTGGTTATGCGGTGGTAGCTTTGTGGCTGTGGAGATACGAATATTTGAAGTGGTCGGTATTATATTGTGGTGATCACCAGGACATCTTCCATCTCCTCCATATCAATGTGTATCCCCGGAGGAAAAAATCGAGATATGTCTATATTGTCCTCACGTTTTTATGAATATTCTTGAATGCTGATGTATGTTTCGCATCTTCTAAGATATTCCCAAGTGTTGCAGATCATCACGGAGTGTTCTTCAACGTTTTTGAATGTTCCTGAATATTTTAAATGCTCGTCATCGCATCTGACGATGGCGACATGCTTGATCGCCGAATTATTGTGCTGGTTGGACTCTGTGAACCGGCAGAACTCGTGTGAACTGTTCGACCAATTAATAATCCAGGAGAAACTGAAGAAACACATCAAAATTGATGAGCATAAAGTAGACAAAGTTAAGAAATCTGTTATTCTGGAACCACAATAACACAGAACGAACGAAGCAAGGACCAGAGAGAGGGCGTCCCTGGCAAGAAGACGCCATTTGTATCAAACATAGGCCTTAATTTGAGGAAGAAATTTCTGAGAATGTACCTTTGGAGCGCAGCATTGTATGGACGTGAATCGTGGAATTCGGGGGAACCGGAAAAAAAGAGAAGCGAGGCGTTTGAGACGAGGATCTTGAAAATCAGGTGGACTGATAAAGTTTGGAATGAGGAGGTTCTGCGCAGAATCGGCGAGGAAAGGAATATGTGAGAAACAAAGACAAGAAGGAGGGACAGGATGATAGGACATCTGTTAAGACATCATGGAATAACTTCCATGGTAATAGAGCGAGCTGCAGAGAGTAAAAGCTGTTGGGGTTGACCGGGATTAGAAATCATCCAGAAAATTAATTAATGACGTTGGATGCAAGTGCTACTCTGAGATGAAGAGGTTGGCACAAGAGAAGAATTCGTGGTGGGTCAATCAGTCAGGAGTCGGATGACAAAAAAAGTGATAATCACTGCTTTGAAAATTTTTCATTTTCTATTTGTTTTTATACTCATCCACTAAATGAAAAGACCCGCTCCGCGAGGCCTTTATTTTCATTTTTTAAGAACATTACAGATCACCCCAGAACATCGTAAAAATGAACATTTAAAAAAATTCATAAATACGTTAATGTTTCAGACTCAAAAATAATCTTCGATGCTCAATTGGCGCAATGAATAGCCGGGCAATACCAGGGTTCTCAGCTAGTTTCAGAGAAAAGGATATGATGAACTGCACAAATTCGAGGATAGCTTCAACATGTAGAACAGTAAAAAGTACAGTGAAGTAAACCTTCGCAAACACTGAACATATAACTGTTTTAATGTTACTACGATGACATTCAGCTTTTGTTTGAGCTTGGGTATTGGTGAGTGTATCAAAAGAATGAAGAATCCTAGGGTCTGTGTTCACCAATCCGACGAGGCAGCGTTGAAAAAATGCCCGTCACTGAAAATTCACATGGAGCAATTAATCCTGAAGCTATGACGAAATAGTTGTACTTATTGCTGGATGCGATCGCAGAGTCAGTAGTCCGCTGGAACTACTCACTTTTCTGAGTACGGGTATTCGAATCTGTTTATTCCCCAGAGACTGCTCGCAAATAGTTGTTAACGACATCTTTTCCATCAAACGACCCTCCTCCGTGTGACTCTGGTGAAGCACTTAGGACTAGCTTACCGCCGGCCGGAAGTGTGTGTGTGTGTGTGTGTGTGTGTGTGTGTGTGTGGTGGGGGGGGGGGTGAATTCTTAAGGGATCAAACTGCTGAGGTCATCGGTCCCTAGACTAAAACACTACTTAAACTGACTTATGCTAAGAACAACACACACACCCGTGCCCGAGGGAGGACTCGAACCTCCGGGGGGAGGGGCCGCGCAATCCGTGACATGACGCCTATAACGGCGCAGCCACTCCGCGCGGCTCCGGCAGAAAGTAATCCGTTCGCGAGAGGCTGTCGATGACGCCAGAGTGCTGCCCTCGGAGCAACTCCCCGCAAGACTGGCCCCAACCCACTTGCGTTTTGTAGGCAACTGTATTCCTCTAACAGCTGCCCAGGGTCAGCTTCTGTCGTCTCTGAGTAGCTTCGCTGCCTCGTAGAGCGGACGTCGGAGTTACGATCCCAGCCTCAAACACTGTTCTGGGTTTTAAATGTGCCGCTGCTAAGTGAGTCTTCTATACATATAAAACGAAAATAAAAAAGAACACATAAATGCATTATGTATCGAGATTATGCGAAAGTGAAATGAAATATGTGAATTTAACCTTTCCCAGCGTGAACTGCTGATGAAATCTTCTCAGGTTTCCATCCGGTGGCTGCGTTCAAATTACACGACGTTTCGATGAGTGTCATTCCCATCATCGTCTGGCGAAGTGTTGATGATACGCGGACGTCCGATCTATATAGTTGAGTGGGACCCGTCTCTTCCCACGCCTTCCCCGGTGCGGGGCCCGTGACGCAAGGGGAAGGAGGTGAGGGTGGGGCGATGGTCGCCACTCAGCTATATACATCGGACTCCGTGCGCCAGCGACTAATCCACGAAGAACTGATGAGCCCAGACAGAACTCTACGACCTATAAACGGTCAGCATCAAACTCGGATCAACACTATAGAATGCCGTAAAAAAATCCTCAAAAAAGACATTCAAAACTGGAGACCGGCAACAGCACAGGCAGCACTCAGACTCAATAGAGAGAGAAATAAAAGATATACACAGAGAAATCAGGATGAGAAACGACCCCACAGTAAAACCTCGCTGGAATAGACTGAATGCAAGAATAAAGCGGGTATTATCAGAGTACAGACAATGAAAATAAACAGAAACATGCAAGGAAATGGACAAAAAAACAAAGGGAAATTTTGGCACAGATTCAAAATATTGACAGAGCACAGACAGAAAACAGACTCTCGCTTAATAACTGACAGTGAACCCAAGACGGACGCAAGGAAAATAGCACAGAAATTTAAAAACGCAATGGAAGCAATACACTCATACCCAAAAGACCAAAATATTTGCTGAAACTTGCCGACTATAAACTGAACGAAACATAAACCACAGAATTGACATACGACAGTAGACAATGAGGAAGAAGAGCAACTGACTTTGCCAATATCCGAAAACGTGCTATAATGACCGGTAGGAACTCGGCACCAGGGGATAATGGAAAAAAACCGTAGGAAAGCCCCACAAGAAGTGATAATACCATTACTAATGATGATCTTCAAGTATTGCATGTACTAAGAAACATCGTCGGTAGCATGGAGAAAAGGGAAAATTAAACGGTTGCAAAACCAACCCATACCCATATAGACCAATAACACTACAATGCGTAATTGGCAAGACACATGAGCGCATACTAACAAACCGGCTACGAAAATACACAGAACACAGACAAATCATGTCAAACATACCTGCAGAATTCAGGAACATCATTCTACCAATGATCTACTCCTGATATTATCTAGCGACATAACAAAAGCCATCAACAACAGCCAATGCTCGCTCGCTATATTCTGAGACATCGTGAAACTACTCGATGTGGGGCTCGCCTTCAAAATAATAAGAACGGTAAAAAGACAAACTAGTGGCAGGCAGTGCAGGGTGCACATAGGAAAGGGAACGTCAGACTTCTTCTCCCCTCAGGCCAGTGTAGCGGAAGGAGAAATCGTATCTTCTCTGTTGTGCATCTTATACACAACGGACCTACCAATAGCGAACAATAACAGAGAAGAATTTGCATTATATGCAGACGACACTGCATACTAGGTCTCGAGCAACCAGACCCAAATAATGCAAAGGAGAGCCAACACATACCTCTACGAACTCGAAACATGGATGGCCAACAACAGGATACAACCCAACCCCAATAAGATACAAGTGGTCCTGTTCCGACATAGACACCTAATAAAAAAGGAAAACTAAGACAAAAGAGATATCCGATACACACTCTGGAAAACACACCTACTACTAAGCAACACTGCAAGATACTCAGAACTACACTACAACAAATACCTAACTGCCACGCCCACCAAAAAGAAATCTTACATAGAATACAGAAGAGACAAGGGTTAATCCGAATAATCCAATGTTTTGACTTTCATCAGGCCGCTCTAGAATCCGGCGCCCCGGCTCTAGGAGGAAAGCTAGCGCTTGTCACCAACAAAATGAACTCAACCAAAACATGACTCACATGTAGCTTCCTGGGAGTGAACAACAGGACAACAGCAACGAGGTTTACGACTTCGCCAGGATAACACCGCTCCAAACACGGTTAGCCAACTTGAGAGCCAAATAAGGCAAGCGAATTCTGCGAACGACAGGATTGGAAGATATAATAACAACAAGAATAACCAAAACACCAAAGCCAAATCACCTAACAGAACAGTAGCACAGAACACAACAAAAGTCTACCCTGAACTGGCTTTCACGATGCTGCCACTCACTGAAAACTAAGAAACACTATCACACCTACACGAAAGGTAAGAACCAAGACATTAAAAGAACTAGGTATAAGCGACAAACAACTACAAACATTGTAGTAACCAGTCGCTGTACGCGTCAATTGGATCTGCACAAACAGAAGTAAGAAATCCAACAAACCACAACGAGATGAATATTAATTTAAGTTTTCCAATCAAAAACTGTCTATAACATTTTTGACCAAAATATATATGCTTTTAATTGTAATAAAAATAATGTAAAATGAAATACATGAATGTTAAACCCTATGGCTGAACACAGCATGAAAAAGCTCTCAAACAGCCCGCCGTCTACCACTCAAAGAAGAGAATGAAAAGATTTAAAAATTAAATAAATAAAAAAGCATCATCGAACTTCGCCAGGAAACGATGAGAATGACACAACGAAACGTCGCCGAACTTGAACGAAGCCATGATATCATCATGAAAAAAAAAAAAAAAAAAAAAAAAAAAAAAAAAAAAAAAAAAAAAAAGAGACGCCGCGTAATGATGGACATGACAACGGGAACATGGAGCCACACGGCATCTTTGATCCGAGACAGCACTGATGAACTCGTTTTTTGTTGAGTGCTTATCCAGCACCGTATGCGAAGTGAGACCCAAAAGTTAGTACAATTCCTTATCTGGAATGCAATTCCAGAAGCGGCGGGTCTCCTGCAAGGCGCCTCTACTTCGAGACGTACTCGTACCGTAATCATCATGTCGCAAAAAATAGTTACCTACTAAACTTTTTGTTGGTTAGCAGGTATATTGTAATTCATGCGCCACAGCACTGTGACACGCCTCTGGAGGAACCAAAATAAAATGACGGTCTCACTAATAAAATGAGGTCTCGTGCAGTATTTAGTTTCCTGCCTTTGAAGGGGAAGAACGATGTATGAAGACATGCTAAATTTGTGGAAGTGTACGGTAACAATGTACCATGATATGAAACACTGCCAGTGTTGTCAAGTAAATCAGTGACGAAGAACAAAGTGGCAGACCACCTCTTTGTGAAGAACGAGAAATAATAAGACAGGTGGAGGCCCTGATGCATGAATACCAACTTACCAAAATCGAGGCGATAGTGGAAAAAGTGCAAATCAGCCATGGGTCAGTTTTCAGCATCTTGCACGGAAGTTTGAATGTGACAAACGTTACCACCCGCTGGTTTCCGCGACTGCTCACACCCATTCAAAAAACTCCGGAACCGAGGCAGCAGCGGAAATGTTGTCGCTGTGTCAGGTCAACACAGATGACTTCATTAGCCGCCTATTCACTACGGACATGTGCTAAGTATACTACAATGACCTTAAAACAAGGAGCAAAGTAATCAACGGAAACCTAGAGATCCTTGGCACTTTTGTTTCCACAAGTCCGTTTTGATCACACAGATTTCTTTACTCTTTATTACCGGTTTCGGCTTACCACCATCTTCAGATCGTTAAAATATTCTGATAAAAAATCATCGTCAAGTTAAAAATGTGAGGAGTACGTGGTACATACAATGTACTCACATGTTTAAAAATGGCTCTGAGCACTATGGGACTTAACTGCTGTGGTCATCAGTCCCCTAGAACTTAGAACTACTTAAACCTAACCAACCTAAGGACATCACACACATCCATGCCCGAAGGAGGATTCGAACCTGCGACCGTAGCGGTCGCGCGGTTCCAGATTGTAGCGCCTAGAACCGTCGGCCACTCTGGCCGGCTCTCTCATGTTTAACTTGACGATGATATTTTATCAGAATATTTTAACGATTTGAAGATGGCGGTAAGCGGAAACCGGTAATAAAGTGTAAAGAAATCTGTGTGATCAAGACGGCCTTGTGAAAATAAAAGTCCCCGAAATAAAATGATTGCGGACTCATTTACAGACATCATGTTTTCAATTGATAACCTACAGATAATGCAATATATTTTTTTCCTAGGCCAATTACGGTTGAAAAATTGCGGAATTTATTATGGGACATAGTAGAATATTCCTGTTTCAGCTCCTGTAGTTTCAGGAAGTTTCAAGGGGTGGAACTTGAAGGAGGAGAACGAGGAGATTTGTGTTTAATGTCCTGTCGACAACGAGGCCGTTAGAGGGAGCACAAGCTCGGATTAGGGAAGGATGGCCATGCCCTTTCAAAGGAACCATCCCGGAATTTGCCTCGAGCGATTTAGGGAAATCACGGAAAACCTAAATCAGGGTGCCCAGAAGCGGATTTGAACCGTCGTCCTCCCGAATGCTAGTCGAGTGTGGTAACCACTGCGCCATCTCGCTCGGTACGTGCCCTTTAAAATAGCTTCTGTAACGAAGGTGTGTTCTAAGCAGAGAGCTCACATTAAGTTTCTTTCTGCTGAAAATCAGCGCATAGCAGATATTCATAGGGGCTTTCAAAAATGTCTACGGGTACCTGGCAGTGAACAGACACACGGTGAGTCGTTGGACGAGGCGTTCGTCATCATCGCAACAAGGTCGTGCAAACCTGTCTGATCTCCCGCGTGCAGGCCGACCGGACTCAGCTAATGTTGGAACGTGCGGACACTCTCATTCGAGGTGTTCGATGGATCGCAATCAAACAACTCGCTTCTCAACTGGATGCCTCTGTTGGTAGTGCTGACACACTCGTCCAGCGGGTAGGGTACTCAAAGCGCTGGGTTCCTCGCCGCCTCCTCAGGAGACCATAAAGAGGCACGAAGGACTATCTGTGCGGAGTTGCTCGCGCTTTGCGAGACTGATCGTGACAACTTTTTGTTGAACACAGTCCCGGGCGATGGAACCTGGGTTCATCACTTTGAACTGGAAACAAAACGGAAACCCATGGAGGGACACCACGCCACCTCTCCTCCCCCCAAAAAAACTTCAAGGCCGCACCCTCAGCCGGTAAAGTCATGTCGACGGTCTTCTGGGACTCTGAGAGGTTTTTATGTTTGATTTCTCCCTCGTGGTGCAGCGATCAACTCGTAAGTGTATTGTGCTACCCTCAAAAACAAATTCAGCGCGTTCATCGCCACAAAAATGCAAATGAACTTCTCCTGCTCATGCAAGTCTGCACACCCGAGAGGAGCTCACAAAACTTCATTGGACTGTTCTTCCTCATCCACCCTACAGACCAGGTGTCGCACCTTCCGGCTTCCAGCTGCTTGGCCCAATGAAGGATGCACTATGTGGGAAGCGTACGTGGACAATGGGGAGGTTATTGATGCAGCAAGACGTTGGCTCCGACGTCGACCAGTAGAGTGGTACCATGCAGGTACCCTCTCAATAAGGCCGTCGCATTGACCGGGGATTACGTTGAAAAATAGAGTTTTGCAGCCAAAAGCGTGGAGAATAATACGGTGTACTGGGATCATGAACAAAAACAACAAGCTTTCATAAAAAAAAGTGTTGCATTACTTGTTGAACGCCCTTCGTGCTAACACAAATTATGCTTGTAAGCGGCAAACAATCACAGAAACATACTAATGAAATATCCTTATGAGCTTACTACAGGCTGTGGAGCCGAAGAGTCGCAGAAAGCACTTCCAAGTATGTAATTTTGCTCCACTGCAGCACCCCAGTAGAGAACACAGTCACACATGCTACTTCCTTGAGCTATCTAATTGCGCTTCAACCCCTTGTATTATGCTGATAATTATGGCACACAGTGACTTGTTACTCGGATGATGAAACCACTGTGGGGCAGGCTTTCCCAGAAAGACGACGACAAAGTGGAACGTTTCCTGAAAGGCATGCATGCTCGTACAAATAAGATCCCTACCTATTCATCCGCATCATTGAAAAAATTTATCGTGTTGAAGGGTGAATATGTACAGGATGTCTAACATCATTACCATATTTCATGGCCAAAGCCTGAGGTTATCGA
The DNA here is from genome assembly GCF_021461395.2 of Schistocerca americana. NCBI lineage: Eukaryota > Metazoa > Arthropoda > Insecta > Orthoptera > Acrididae > Schistocerca > Schistocerca americana. Next base: position 468,827,937 of record NC_060122.1, on the reverse strand, counting down.
AGTGATAACTAAAACTTTATGGCCCATCCTCGTACATACTTAATTTATTTGAGTCAGCTGACCGACTGTCATCAGTCTCGTTAAAGTGGAGTGTTGTTTTCGTATACGCTCTTTCAAGTTCGTAGCGTATTTGAGAAGCAAGGGAATTTACATTTAAATGTTGGCAACAGAACAAAGTTGCTCGACCACAGTGCGCTCTATTGCTTCTTTGCGAAAATACAGAAGCCGTTGTTTTGGTGCAGTAATGTTTTGCTCTGCGTGGCAGCAAACGACAATGGCTTCGAATAATTCTGTGCAATGCATGCTGTATTCGATTTCTGTGTGTAAAAGCATCTAAAACTGCTCAAGTACATCAGCAGTTGTGGCTAATTTGTTGACATACATCAATGGGTGAAGGACAGGTGACCATGCAAAGGTGCACGGAGGAGAATGGAGCAGCATGCACATTATCCAGACCAATGAAAGCGCGCAATAAGTAAACCAAAAACTGCGATCTGATCGATGATAATGGTTAACTGGAGGAGTGAAGTGTGCAGAGATGCTATGCGATTATGCCTCTTTTTGCACGGCACCGACTGCACCGAAGGAGTGTGTGCATGTGTGTGTGTGTGTGTGTGTGTGTGTGTGTGTGTGTGTGTATTGAACCGGGGACCTAGAAACGACGGAGAGGGTTCGTCCCACCGTAGCCCTCAGTGGTTCACAGCCCCACAAAAGGCCACAGCAGTCCACCCGTTTCACCGCCACCCCACACCAAACCCAGGGTTATGTGGAGAGTATACTTCACGCTGAAAGTGGCTCTGTCATGTTTCTGAGGTGTTTTTAGCAGCAAGACTTGCACACACTCATTCAGATTACGGTGAACACAAACCAGGGCATTCCATTCAGCATTCTCAGTTACAATATTTTAGCTTTTCCTCTATATGCTGTGGAAACTCACACCTTCCAGGATGATAGCAACCGTAATCACGGGGCTTTATCAAATTGTTCTTCGCTTGATGAACACTCAGGCACCTTATCGTATCTCCACAGGCCAGATAAATCGCTCTATCGTGATCTCATAGAATATCAAACTACATGGTACCAAGAACCTTTTCAAGCTTCAGATCTCTAGGATGTATATATGCAGACTGAAGCGATGAATTAAAATTTGTACGACAGCCGGGATTTAACCCAGTTTCCTGCTCGCTAAGCAGATGCACTAACCACTACGCCACCCTGGCACAGTGGCTTTGCACTACTGCAAGGACTACTCTCGCATGACCCCCCCCCCCCCCCCCCCTCAATCCAAATTTCAATTCAAGCCTCAGTCCACTTGGTATTCTCCCTAAACTCGAACCGTTGGTCTCTGGAGCCACAGAATTTCATTTGAATAAAGCACCTACGTTTGGGTTTCAGGCATGATCCCCCCCATTCGGCCGGCCGGTGTGGCCGTGCGGTTCTAGGCGCTTCAGTCTAGAACCGCGTGACCGCTACGTTCGCAGGTTCGAATCCTGCCTTGGACATGGATGTGTGTGATGTCCTTAGGTTAGTTAGGTTTAAGTAGTTGTAAGTTCTAGGGGACTGATGACCACAGATGTTAAGTCCCATAGTGCTCAGAGCCATTTGAACCCCCCATTCGTTCAATGTTGAGGTGCTATCACAATACAGTTGGAGAGCCTCTACAGTGCTGTCGAGTTTAAGGGGAATACCAAATGGGCCGAGGCGTGGAAGGGAATGTGGGTTGACAAGGGACGCTTGCTAGAGTAGTCCGTGCAGTTGTGCAAAGCCACGTACCAGCGTGACGTAGTGGGTGGAACGTCTGCCTAGTGAGCAGGAGACTGGGTTCTAATTCTGGCCTTGGAAGAAATGAGTCTCTTCTGTAATTACAGTCACTTCCGACCTTAAATTAGAACTAAATTTTGCTCCACCCTAAATATCAGCAGCCCATGCTTTCTACTAATATTAAATGATATTGTTTATTTCTCGTTCGTCACTTCAGTCTGTATACATACGTCACAAAATTGCCTGGGACAATTTGGAGCTGGCCGGGGTGGCCGAGCGGCTCTAGGCGCTTCAGTTTGGAACCGCGCGGCCGCTTCGGTCACAGTTTCGAATCCTGCCTCGGGAATGAATGTGTGTGATGTCCTTAGGTTAGATAGGTTTAGGTAGTTCTAGGTTCTAGGGGACTGATGACCTCAGAAGTTCAGTCCCATAGTGCTCAGAGCCATTTGAACCATTTTTTGACACTTTGGAACGACGAGTAAAATACAGCAATTAACATCCCTATAATGTGGTAGCTCTATACGATGTAATGTTCAGCGAGTGGCTTCAGCTGGATATGGCATACATGAAAAACTTTTTGACTTCTCCTCTCAAAAAATTGAGGCCGTTATCGAATCTAGAGACGGTATTACAAGGCCTCAGGGTGATGTCTCCTAGTACGCCCCTAATTGATGTTTGACGCCCTTGTGTACGAGAAAGTAGTCATAAAGGCTTAATTATCACATCGAAAGAATAAGGTAATGTAATTAATTTTTTGTTTCTCTTCAGGTGCATGGTACCAGGTGCCAGGACTGTAAATGTGCGATAGTTAAAACTTTATGAATACTCCTCGTAGGTGTAGTACTTCGCTGCCGCCGCTCCACCCGGGGGAAAGGAATACTCGGTACCTGTGGGCGTCCCTCAAATTTTGAGCAATCTTATCTTAAATGTTGTTAATTGAAAATGGAAATGAAGTCCCATGCTTCTTTACAGAGCGTAGGGGAACGATGCGGGAGACCCGCACCGCCTTACTAGGCAAGGTCCTAATGGAGGTAGTTTGCCGTTGCCTTCCTCCGACCGTAATGGGAATGAATGATGATGATGATGAAGACGACACAACAACACCCAGTCATCTCGAGACAGGAAAAATTCCTGACCCCGCCGGGAATCGAACCCGGGACCCCGTGCTCGGGAAGCGAGAACGCTACCGCGAGACCACGAGGGGCGGACTAGGGGTTACGAAATTGGAAAGACCACGCAGCAGGAGGCAAATGGACGGTACTCAACGCGTGTACGGTGAGTGCTGGTGTTTTCGCCAGCATCGTTAGCGGGCAGTCGGCTCGAACTGCCTACTGGTGACGCGAAGAACAATTAGAGGAGGAGGCCGCGCTGCTTGAAGCCAAGGACGGTTAGCAGAGATGCGCGCCGCGCAGCCTGCAGGATCCGCGACGCTGCCTGCGTGCTTCTGCGGCCGCTCGCCTACGCAAGTCTCGGCTCACTGCCGCACCACGTCACAGCGACTAACTGACTCGTTTTTGCATTAGTTTAATAAGCACAACAGAGACTTCAGTCGTCAATAATACAGGGTGGAGCAAAATGGATCATCAGATTTTAAAAAATCATAACTATTACGTTATTTGAGATACGTCCGTGAACAACGTATTGTTGGAAAGAGCGAACTCTCGAGTTTTAAATGGTTCCCGGTATGTAGCAGCAGTGTGCGCCCACTTAAGTTCTAGTAAAAATGGTGTCGGGAGAACAGAAAGCGTTTTGTATTCTACGTTTTGCTCAGTGCGGTTCAGTAATAACTGTACAGCGTGACTTTCGTACTATTGGTTGGTTGGTTTGGGGAAGGAGACCAGACAGCGTGGTCATCGGTCTCATCGGATTAGGGAAGGATGGGGAAGGAAGTCGGCCGTGCCCTTTCAGAGGAACCATCCCGGCATTTGCCTGGAGTGATTTAGGGAAATCACGGAAAACCTAAATCAGGATGGCCGGACGCGGGATTGAACCGTCGTCCTTCCGAATGCGAGTCCAGTGTCTAACCACTGCGCCACCTCGCTCGGTTTTCGTACTATTCCTACAGCACAGAGCATTAGACGGTGGCATGAAAAATTCCGAGAAACAGGTTGTTTGTGTAAAGGCAAATCGCCGGGCCTCCCCGAGTGTCTGACACAGACGTCGAACGCATCCGCCATAGTTTCAAAAGGAGTCCGCAAAAATCTCCAGGGAGACATATTGAATACCTATGAAAAAAGTTCATGAGTTTCCCGTTCATCAAAAAACAAAATTCATTGTTTATGTTTATTAGTTTCAGAAATGTAAACGTGCCAAATCGGATGATTCTTTTTGATGAACCCTGTATATTCGCCTTCACTATTTACAACAATCTGCCAACGCTGGATTACTTTTCGGCTCTGCGACTATAGAAATCACGTGGTTTTGACGGGGAGCACATTTTCATCCTTGAAAGCTGTCCCACAGAGTGAGTAAGGTGGTTGCAGAATGCCTCCCCAGCACAACTCTTGTATAGTGCTTTTTGTGTGTCTAAGAAAAAGCGGGAGGGCGTCATCGTGGAGTAGCATCATTATATGCTGCCTTCCTGGTCAGTGGATTGCGTCTTCAGGACGTCTCAGTTGCTGACAATAAATGTCAGCAGTGAAGTTGACACCTCGGGGAAGCAATTCGTAGTACACCACACTGTCGCTGTTCCTCCAGATGCATAACATTATCTTTTGTGGATGCGCACAGGTTTTTGTACAGAGAGTTGCTGCTTTGTTTGGGCTCAACTATTTCTTTCTTTTCCTTATGTTACCACAAAGATACCATTTCTCATCAGCAGAAATGATACAGGACACGAATGGTCGGTGTTGTTTACGATCCAACTGATGACGAGCAAACAGAGGAGCACATATGGTCACCCGCTGATTTCTGTGATTTTGTCTCACAGCATGCGGTACCCACACACCCGATTCATGAACTCTCCCCATTACATGCAAATGTCGAACGATGGTGGAATGATCACAGCTCATCACATTTGCCAGCCTGAGTCACTAATGTCAAAACTATCCTCCTTAACACGAGAAACCCATTTTCTTTCCGTGCTCTGTCCAATGGCTTCATTCTCATACACGGGGCAAATGTTTCTGGCTACCTCCATTGCTGTCACCCTTCTACTGAATTCAAACAGAAGAACATGTCGCAGATGTTCCGATTTCTCCACGTGGCACTCCATTTTGTAGCGTCCACAGCTCCAATCGCTATAAATGGCAAAATGATAAAACGTAAACTCAAACATCAATACTGAAGAACAAAAAAAGACAATCGATAAACAAACACATAGCATCCGGAATACTAATATGCAAAACAAAAACACCAAGGACTTATGCACCAACCTAATATGTCTAGGAAACGTCTTCATTCCGCCATCAGTTCCTTTACTGATATCCCCTCCCCAATTTCTGTGATTGTTTTCATTAAATACAGCGTGAAAGGTTGAAGATACTGAAACGACGTTTTCAGCAAATGATAGTACCAAAAGGGAATTTACTTTTCTTGCACAGCTAATACTCTTAACTCTTCTGTCAATCGAAGTGTGTTTTCTTAAATAGATCAAAGTACTTTTTTAACGAAAACTCAAAGCTCTTAGAAACAGTAACATAAAGCTTGTTAATGTTGGCATTGCAACTTTTCGCAAACGTATTCAAGAAATGTGCTAAAATTGAAAGACAAAGTGGTCGTAATCTGCTGTTAGGGTCTTCAGTCCCAAGACAGGTTTGATTCAGCTCCCCACGCTAGTCTCTCTTTTCCAAGCCTTTCATCTCTGAATACTTATTGCAATCTACATCTATTTAAAGCTGCTTACTCTATTTATGTCCTGGCCTACCTCCACAATTTCATCCCTACCCCCCTCCCCACTCGCACACACTTCCCTTCATTACCAGTATGACTACGCCTTGATGAATCAGAATCTGACATTCAAACCATCCCTTCTTCTGGTCAAGTTGTGCCCCAAATTTCTTTTTTCCTGAATTCTATACATTACCTTCTCATTAGTCATTCGATCAACCCATCAAATTTTCAGCATTCTTCTAAAGCATTATATTTCCAAAGCTTCTGTTCTCTTCTCGTCTGAACTGCTTACCGACCACATCTCACCTCCGTACGAGGCACCACTCCATACAAATACCTCTAAAAGATACTTGCTAATATTTAATTTTATACTAGATGTTAATGACTTCTTCTAAACGTTTACCTTGCTATACCTAATCTACAATTCATGTCCTCTACTTCGGCCATCATCATTTATTTTGCTGCCCAAAGAACAAAATTCATCTACTACTTTTAGTGTCTCACTTCCTAATCTAATTTCCTCACCATCGTCGGATTTAATTCGACTGCTTTCCATTACCATTGTTCTGCTTTTCTTGACGCCCATCTTTTAATCTATTTTTAGCGCGCTGTTCATTCCGTCCAACTCCTCTTCCTTTGTTGTGCATGACTGAATTACATCATCGGCAAACCTCGAAGTTTTTATTTCTTCTCACTGAACTTTAAATCCGTTTCCACATTTCTCGTTTGTTTTCATCACTGCTTGCTCAGTGTACAACCCTGTCTCACTCCCTTCTACAGTTTCCTTCTCGCTCATACAATTGTAGTACGGTTTCTGTGCAAGCTGTAAATAGCCTTTCGCTAGCTGTATTTTATCCCTGCTATCTTCAAAATGTCACAGAGCTAGTCCAGTCAACAATGTCAAAAGCTTTCTATAAACCTATATTTCCCTTTATTTATCCTATCTTTTAAGATAAGTCCTAGGGTCGGTACGCCTTGTGTGTTCCTACATTTCTCCGTAACCAAATTGATCTTCCCCGAGATCGGCTTTTACCAGTTTGTCCATTCTTTTGCAAATAATTCGTGTCACCATTTCGCACCCATGAATAATTAAACTGACGGTTTGGTAATATTCACACTTGTCATCACCTAGCCGATTTGGAACTGGAATGTTCACATTCTTCTTCTAGCCTGAGGGTATTTCACTGTCCCATGTATCTTCTCACTAGGTGGAATAGTTTTGTCATGGTTAGTTCTCCCAAGTACATCAGTAATTCCAAGGGAATGTCATCTACTTCAGGGGCCTTCTCCTTACTTAGGTCTTTCAGAATACTGTCAAATTCTTCTCGCAGCATCATGTCTTCTACGTCGTCATCTACTTCCGCATTTTTTCTATAATATTTTCCTCAACTTTTTTCCCTGAGCCATCTAAGCTGTTGCCATTCATAGAGCTAATTTTCTTTTCTGCAAATCTCTCTTTAATACTCGTACAGGTGGTCTCTACCTATTCCCTGGTCACACATGCTTCTACAACCTTGCATTTCTCCTCTAGCCACACCTGCTTAATGATTTTGCATTTTTGTCAGTCGCGTTATTAGGCGTCTTTATCTCCTTTTGCTTCCTTTATCTGCAGCATTTTTAAATTGTCTCCCTTCGTCAACTAAATTTAAAACCTCCTTGCCTATTTGACCCTCTTCTGCCTTCATATCATATCATCTCTCAAAGATATCCATTCGTCTCTATGGTGTCCTTTCCCCTGTTTCCCCAAATCGTTGCCTAATGCTTCCTCTGAAACTGTCAACAACTTCTGGTTCTTTCTGTTTATCCAGGTTCCATTTACTTAATTTCCTACCTTTTCATAATTTCTTCAGTTTCCATAACCAGTTCATAAACCATAAATTATGGCCAAAGTGCACATATGTCTCTGGTTTTAAATCTGTCTTACCATTAGATAACCAGTCTGAAAACTCCCAGTTTCGTCAGGTCTCTTCCATGTACAAACCCTCTTTTCATAATATTTAAACGCTGTGTTAGTGATGATTAAATTATGTTCCATACAAAATTCTTCCATTCGGCTTCCCCTTTCATTCCTTTTCCCTAGTCCATGTTCTCCTTCTGTTATTTTTCTATCTCCTCCTTTTCGTACTATCGAATTCCAGTCACCCAATGCAATTAAATTTTCGCGTCCCTTATCTATCTGAGTTATTTCCTTTACCTTACCTCACATTCTTTCAATCACTTTGTCTGCGGAACTATTTGGCATATAAACTTGTAGTATTGTAGTGGATGTTAGCTTCGTATCTATCTTGGCTACAACAATGCGTTCGCTGTGCTGTTCATATAGCTTAACCATACTCGTATTTTGTTATTCATAATTAGATACTCCTGCATTACCCCTATTTGATTTTGTTTTCATAACTTTGTACAGTTCTGACCAGAAGTCGTGCTCTTCCTGCGACCATACTACATGTACATCTCACTTAGGCCTATTATGATGTATCATACAATATGAGAGAAAGCAGCGTGACTTGACGTGACGGTGCTAGAGAGAGAGAGAGAGAGAGAGAGAGACAAAGATATTCTTTATTACTCTGTGGCGGTTAGCACTCAGATAGTTATTCTTAGTGTAGGAAATCTTTGTTCTTGTTAAGAAGTAATTCATTAAGAGTTTTCATTCTCGTGAAGTCGAAATCGACGCCATTGCGAAATTTTGAAGGAAATTGTATTATATATCCGTATATAAGCCACTGAACAGATAATTCATGTTACGAGAAGAATTTCTTTGACACAAAAGTCAATAAAAGATTGTTCATTTCAAGAAGGTACGTGTTTATCCCACAATTGGTGTATACTTCAATTATGATTTATTAATGAATACCAGCTCGAGAAAATTTCAAACGGGGGTGTTCAGTTCTAATTAAATAGTCTGATGCTTTCTTTGGAAAAGGAGTAATTTCACGGATCATTTAAAGCCACCAATGTTGGACATTTCTAAGAACTGAAAGCAAATCTGATTGCTATGCAACAGAGCCCAGACGAATATTTCTCCACAACTTTGATTAACACTTTCAGCTTCGATACAGCGTCTGCAGCAACGGAGCAGATCGCTACAACACCGGAAGTGTGTAGCGTGAAAGCAGTTTCACACATTACCCTGTATCAAACCAACAGTGTGGGTATTCAACACAACAGAGCACACACAGTCACTCATACATCTAAAGACAAACACATGGTGGTGTGGGAAACATATATAGAGAGAGAGACACTCACTCAATATAAGTGCTCATCAGAGTGAATTTATAAATGGCGACTGTGACAGGACTCGACCCTGCAGCAACAACACTTTAATACCACTTTGATGGTAACAGACATGACACTAACAGTCAAACATATTTGTGATTACGGAGACCTGTAACATACTTTGTGACAGAGATAGTTCTAATTTTTATATGAAATTAATCATCTTATTAATTAAGTAATTAATGTCTCATGTTTGTGCATGTATGTATAGACAGAAGGTGGAACTACATTATGGTTCCTTGTATGCTTCATGCTAACTGAATGTGCGGGAGTATCTTGTGAGGAGAAAGTGTACGCAGTCCTAGCAGCCAAGCTGAAACTTAAAAAAGGCCAGACATTTGAATTACTAGCTGTCTTTGAGCATTTATGCATTGTAATGACCTTTTACTTATTGACTTTAATGCATAAATGAGTAGTTTCTGTATAACTTTTACTAGAATTTCCTTATTTCAGTAGATATTTTATGTGATATCTATGTACTGTGTCCTTGTAACATTGTAAACTGTGCATTAACAGCTTTAGGACATTAACATGTTTTGTGTGTGTAGAAATTAATATTACTCTTGTGGGAAGTATTTATTAGATAAACTGTCTGTTGCTTATTTTGTGTGTCTAGAAATTAATATTAACTCTTGTGGGATGTATTTAGTAGATAAACTGTCTGTTGCTTATTTTAATGGTGATAACTAGGTCTATGTTCAAAGCCAATAAGCAAGCGCACAACACGGAATTTCATACAGGCATAGCTAGTGAAATGTTGATTACGGCTGAGCAACCAGCAGTAATTACTGCACTCACGCTGTGACACAAACTGTTGCAATTTCCGACATTCATACGTCGAGTGAAATCCAAAGAAATACGCAGCAACCAACAAATGACACGAATTTGACCTCTGATACAAAAGTACTCGCTAGGGTAGCATTGCCCGCAACTACGCGCGGGAACGAAATTACTGTGCCGAAAAATGTGTCGGTGTAATCTTCAATACACTCAGTGCAAACGTCAATTGGTGAGAATACTGATTTATTGTCCCAGCTGATGTCAAATTTGACCGTCATATCACAAGCGATTAACGTAGTAACGAATAAGATTCAGGCACAGGAGACTGCGCAGTCTAATTTTGCAACGGCACAATCCACTTTTGCAAATGACATTAATCGTAAATTCCAAGCATTGGAAACCACACAGTCTAATTTTGCAACAGCACAATAAACTTTCGCTCGGGAGCAATCTAATAAACTAAAAGCAATAAATGATAATATTACTGAAAAATCTCAAAGTTTGGGATCAAAACAGAGTCACTTGATTGCCAGTCAAGCACAACTCATCGTTACGCAACAACAGCAATACAAAGACTTAACAACCAAATACAATATCATCTTATATCGTCAAGATAAGCTAAATAATCACGTGCAAGGAGTTGTCCATGTACAGAACACCAGTGCACAGGACGTGAATACAATTGAGCACGACAACGAGCAAGCAATCATTGATCTTACTCGAAGGATAGACAATCTTAGTCAGGTAGGTGAGAGACATATAGAGAAACTTTTCAACGAACATAAGATCGCATTTTCTAAAAACATAGAGGATTGGGCGAAAGAGCAAACCGAGACGGTGCGAAATTATGTTGATCAAATCTTGACAGCAACAATTGCTGACGTGCAAGTTAACAACGAAACTGCACAAGGGCAACTTAAATCAGAAATTCAAGAGATTAAGGAGAATATAAGAGAAGAATTTCCTGCTTGGAAGGCGAAGATTGAAAACACACTCAAAGCATGCCAGCAAGGTTTAGTTAATACTAGAGGGGCACCTGTTACCCGCAGTTTATCAAAAGCAGACATTATTCCTGACGAAACCAGTGAAACCGAATCCATGCAACAATATCCCTGTACTGGTGCGTATTCACGTAATCAACATGAACCAAATTATCAGGAATATCATCCACCACGAAATAGTCACCAGAATACGCCTGTGACTATGAATGAAGAGAAAATGCTTAAATATCGTCAATTTCAGATATTTAACCCCGAAAGGAAGTCTATCAATCTCGTGGTCTTTATCAAGCAATTTAGAGGAATACTGCCACGAATGTGGACTGAGGAACAAAAAATTATGTACGTTGCAGGATTTATACATAGGGACGGATCGATGCGGGCGTCAGAAGCATCCGAATGGAGTCAAGAATATGAGCAATTTGAAAGCGCTTTCTTGCACAAATACTGGGATAAGAGACTGCAAGAAAGACTACGCATGGAAGTTTTTGACTCACAACCATTTCCTTTTAAAAATGGATCTTTAAGGAAGTATTTGGAGAAGTACATAAATAAAACCAAATACTGGAATGAGCCAACCCCGACGCTGGTTATCATTCGAATATTTAAGGCCAAACTTCCAATTGAAGTAAAGGAAACACTTCAACATGTGCCTGAACAACATGTGGAAGATTTCTAAGCCACACTGGATTCAACAGATATCCTGTTCGAAGAATCACGTGTGCGCTTTACCCATCCAAGTTACCAACCTAACAAATATAATAGCAACAACAAACCGCATGATAAACAAACCAAATAGAATAGAGAGTATGGAAATAAACTTTTGCACACAATTCACCATACCCACAGGTGAATTATTTCCAGAAATCTTGTAATGAAAATCGAGACCAAAGTAATCATGACCAACAAGGTGAACAAACATATAAATGGAATTGGAGGAAAATAATAATAAGAGGAAAGGATATTATCAAGAGGGAAATTATCAGCCAAAACGCCGATATCAGTAATAAACCCAAGAGTATCAAAATCAACCAGAAACTTCAAGTTGGGAGCCAAACGTCAATGCAAATAAATGGCGAAACCAACCATCAGTAATAACTGACGTAACGGAGCAAACATCTACCAATAACGGACAATCGTCAAACTGGACTCGACTATCAGAAGCCCCGACGGCGCAGTCGAGGAAGGTTTGAAGGTCGAAAATTCAAGAGTCAATTTTTTTTCGGTATAATGATGGCAGATTACTAACAGAACTTCAGCAGGATATGATGCCTTGTCAAGAAGAACGTACCACTGAACCTGTTGCGAAAATTCAGGCGGTAATTGAGGCATTACTGTGTAGGCTACTTCAGACACGGGAGCAGCAGTAAATGTCGTTTCTGAGAAGTTATTTCAAAGAATACTTCAGAAAGTAAATCCACCGATTTTCCCTGTTCCGTGTTGTAGGATTGTAGGCCCTATTGGTCATAGGTCTTCTCTGATTAAAATGCAGACTCAACTAAAGTTAAGTATAGGAAATGCAGCTATGAATTGCACATTTCTTGTAATAGAAATATTGGTTGATGACTGTATCTTGGGAATTGATGCATTTCGAGAGAGGAATTGGCATATAGATTCTTCTCTGGGCCGTGCCAGTTTTACAATAATGGATCAAAGACATCAAGAGGATCTTCTCAGGGAACATAGTAGCCATGGAAAGTATTGTCATGGAGGAAAACTGCAAATACGATGGATACAATGCGAACCTGCACGGGGATACTAAATTAATTATTTGCAACCAGTCTTAAAAATTGAAGATATGGTATATGAAAAAGTTCAAGAAACTGAATATTTGCAGCTCCATCAAAGAAAGCAATTACACGATCTTCTACAGTAATATCATGAAGTCTTTGAAGAAACACCTGGTGTAATCAAGGGATACGCATGTCATTTAGATGTGATTCCACACAAAGTTTTCTGCTGTACCTTTTATCCAGTACCGTGGCAGCAACGAAAGGCGGTTGATGCGGAAACCCAACAGATGCTTGAATTGGAGCTGATCGAACCTTCGATGAGTTCATACATTAGTACACTTCATGTTTTCCCGAAAAAGGGAGGAAAAGTTCGTCTCGTGCTAGACGCAGGGCAAATAAATAAGATTATCGTGCCCGTGCGAACTCATCCGGAAAATATCGATGAGTTAATTCAAAGGGTCGAAGGGATAAAATACTTATCGAATATTGATCTCACGAGTTCATTTTGGCAGGTTTGTACACGCAGGCAGAAGCTACCAATTTAAGGTTCCACCTTTCGGGCTAAACGTGAGTTCGGGAGCTTTTATAAATGCTCTAGATTACGCATTGGGACCTGCACTTCGAAGCGGTTTAACTTTCTTTGTGGACGACATGCTCATCGCTACGATCACAGGGAAGGAGCACGTCTATTTAATGAGGAGAGTGTTGGAGCGTTTCAAGGAAGCAGGCATAACTGCAAGTCTGAAGAAGTCCCATTTTGCTCTGGATAAAATTAAATTTCTGGGTCATCTTATAAATGAAAGGGGAATCTTACCGGACTCCGAGAAATTAAAGGTAATCAAAAACTTCGCAATTCCAACAACTAAAAAGCAATTAAAGGGATTCCTCCGAGTTGCCTCTTTCTTCAGGCGTTTCATTTACGACCACTCTATTAAAGCAGAACCATTGTGCAGCTTGCTTGGCAAAAATACTCCGTGGGTGTGGACGCAACAATGCTAGAATGCATTTGAAGCAATAAAACATGCCTTAGTTAAATCACAAATATTATATCATCCAGATATGAGCCAAGAATTCGGTTTAGTGGCGAATGCTTGGGAAATTGGAATCGGTTCCTGCCTCTTCCAAGTAAAAACGATAGATGGAAAAACAACTTTCTGTCCAATAACTTTCGCTAGTCGACTCTTGACTGCTTGTGAAAAAACGTATACGAGTACCGAAAAGGAAGCATTGGCCGTAGTCTAGTCATTTAAAAAATTTCACAATTACTTATACGGAGCAAAGACAACAGTATACTGTGACCACAAAGCATTAAGTTTTTTGCAAACATGTAAATTACAACATCCCAGACTAGCAAGATGGTCGCTCTCACTCCAAGAGTTTCAATTTGAAATTAAATACATAAGCGGACAGGATAATTTCATCGCCGGTGCACTGTCAAGAATGCCAGACGGTGATTTGTCAACAATCAACATCACGGACAATCCGTCCGAATTCAAAGTTCTGTTAATGTCTGTTAAAATATATAGGAATCATTTTCTTAAAATGTGTAAGAACGAGAAAACTACAAAATGAAAACCCAGAAACGAAGAGCTGAAGCGATTGTACAAAGTTGAGGACGACGTCTTATTTTTCAAATGGCATCTTGATTCAGGTAACTGGAAGGTGTATATTCCCGAGAAGGATGACTTAATTTTGTACACGCACATCACTTGGGGACATTTTGGAGTATTAAAATGAATTCAAAAGATTCAAGCATATTGTTACTTCCCAAATATTCGCAGGAAAGTGCACCGACAGTTAAGGAAATGTAAAATTTTTCAGCTAGCCAAATCAGGAAACTTTTGTGTGATGGATTTCCTACATCCTATTACACCTACTAAACAGCTATCGATAATTTCGGTCGATGTCTGTGATCCTCTACCGTCATCAAGAGGAGGATACAAATATATTGTGGCTTTTCTCGATATATTCACCAAATATGTCAAACTTTATCTGTTAAAATCAGCTACTGATGCATCCATAGCCAAGAAACTGGTCAAAGATTATGTAGTCAGTGTAGGCAAACCAGAGGCTGTTCTTTCTGACAATGGGTCAACGTTCACTGGATGTCGTTGGAGGCAAACACTAAGCAGCTGTGGTATAAAACAAATTCTAACAACAGCGTACCACCCTTTTGCAAATCCTGTGAAACGAATCTTTCGTGAATTAAACCGGTTCATGAGAACATACAGCCACAACCAGCAAACCAAATGGATCTATTATCTTGACGATTTTCAAGAAATTGTGAACAATATGACACACTAGGACAGAGTGCACTCCATACGAACTGATGTTTGGAAAACAGGAACAGAATGACTGGATTCGACCAATTCCTAAAGTAGCAATTGACAGGATGTGTCTACAAAATAAAGTACACCAAGCCTTACTCAGCCGGTCGCTGTGGCCGAGCGGTTCTAGGCGCTTCAGTCCGAAACCGCGCTGCTGCTACAGTCGCAGGTTCGAATCCTGCCTTGGGCATTGAATGTGTGTGATGTCCTTAGGTTAGTTAGGTTTAAGTAGTTCTAAGTCTAGGGGATTGATGACCTCAGATGTTAAGTCCCATAGTGCTTGGAGCTATTTGAACAAGCCTTACTCAATAAAACGAACAAGGCAAAGAAAAAATTCTATTTTGACAATCGACTAGGAAGAATAAAAACATATAAAGTGAAAGACCAAGTTTTAGTAAAAATTCATCCTAAGGCTTATTGTATCAAGGACCATTTGTGATTACAAAAATACCTCATCCAGGGGCCTATGTTTTGAAAGATGTGAAGAATGAAAAGGTGAAAGGAATGTATCTCATCACTTATTGAAGGAATTTCGCGATGACTGAAAATTCTGAAGATTGAAGATACTATTCATATCAAATAACATTGATTACACAGTTTTACATTGAAACTATGAACCATACTTAGGATATTTTGTTTCTTTTTGCAATTTAGTAGTTAGTTTTTCTTGTCAGGCATAATGTTCAAAATGTATGTAGACATAATGTATTTGTTTTTCAATGTAAAGATAAGTTTTCTTTCCAGAATGCAGAGAATTTAGCTATAGTATGAATGATTTCTTTTAATTTCAAATTAATTAATTAATAATAACTTAAATCAGGTCTCACAATGCATAATGAACATGGGTTAGTGATTCAAATGAATCTGGTCTATGGCAAGATGTTTTTTGCTTATGTCAAATTTGACAATGTCAGTGCATGTTTGTATCTTCTTTTAACTCGCTGAGCTGAAGTCATGCTTTTCGGAAGGGGTAACCCGTCCTCAGCTAAAAACCCGCTTATACTTCGTTTCAATATTTTGTAATGGACATTTTCTTGGTAATTGTATTATTGTTGTAACATACCTGTGCATGTAAATTTTGTCATGTCAACTGTTACTCGCGAAGTTACCAACTATGCAAATGCTGAGCAGTTACAAGCACATCAACAAGTGTTAAGGTGCATCGGAAAGATGACGAGCATACGTTGAGACGGCATCACCAGTTGGTTTAGTGTATAGTGCATCCTATGGTTATTGATAAGAATCAAGAACATCTTACAACTTCTGAATATTTAGAATTCAGGACACAGAATTAGAAAGGACTTTAGATTAGATTCTATTTCAGCTCAACACAGATCAAACACCTTTTCACGGGACATACACTGACTCTTATTTTCATGTAAATTCTATGCCGAAAAAAATAATACCCACGAGGATACGATGAAATGGGAATAGAATTCAAATCAGTTACCCGGAGATGACAAACAGAAGGGAATCTCATGCCATCTCCGACTTATATGGTGCAACTCTGTCAAGTGTGCCTCTCGTGTCAAGATTAGGTCTTTGTGCATACACCGCGACTGCCGATTCTAGCCGCCTTGCCTTTCATCTTTACCAAATGTCTCAAGTACTTTTACAAAAGGATTCACCGAAAACATTAAGGAGCGTTATACCATCGAATTCGTATTTGAAAGAGCTTTCAAATGCGATTAAAAACGTATATCGTTTCACAAATAAATAAATAAATAAATAAATAAAATATAACGATATTTCGCTGGTAAATGAATCAACCCATGCAGCAAAATTATGTGCTTCTCTTCGTAGTATCATTTGCAGAAAATCTCGTTCGGCTCAGGAGTGCAAGTTTCAGGTGATTCACCCCGCACAGGTGACAAGAAGTCGCTGCTTGGCATTAATGACACTCGCAAGTAGGTCTTCAAAGTAAGCTGAATCCCAACTGTAGAGCTTTTGTCTCTCCTGTACACTTTCTGAAACAACCGTCGTTACCTGTCGATTTTCACGCAAAAAGATCAGTTGTGCGCACAAGATCGAGAAGTGAACTACTCATGCAGATCACGGTGCCTTTGGCACATACCCTAACGTTAGGTAGTACTTCAATTAAATTTCATATCTACATTAACCTGTACTCTGACAATATAAAAATTGAGCTCGCAATACTGTGAGTTGTTTGACACGGACACACTCCATTTATACGTGTGGATATCTATGAGTGAATCCAATGTACACTTTCAGTTCTCTGGATAGAGTAACTAAAACGATCCTCGACTCCCTAAGGTTGACCTGAACATGAATATGATCAAACTATACTATCATTTACTGAGGAGCGAGGGTAGACACAGTCGGTGGGGTCATAATAGGCGTAGTGTAAGATTACTTTATTACGCTCCACCGTTATGATGTATCATGTAATAAGATTGCTATGCATTGGTGTGACATTATGAGAGAGAGAGAGACAAAGATATTCTTTATTACTCTGTGGCGTAGTGCGCTTAGATAATTATTGTTAAATAGTAAGCTTTTGTTCTTGTTAAGATTTAATTTCATGAGAGAGGAGTCTGTTCTTTATTGGGCAGTACAAATAGAGGCCATTGCGAGATTTTGAAGGTAATTTGTACATACATCTATACGTATGATAGAGAATCTCTAATTTATGTGCGAGAAGAATTTCATTGACACTAAGGTCAATATAACTTCGTTCATTTCAAAGAGGTACGTGTTATTTCCACAAACGACGTATACTCAAGTGTCATCTATTAATGAATACCAGCTCGAGAACAATTCCGACGGGAGCGTTCAATTCTAATTAAATAATTTGATGCTTTCTTCGGAAAAGAAGTGATTTCACGGATTATTTTTTTTTTTTTTGCCACCAATGTTTCTAAGAACTGAAGGCAAGTCTGATTACTATGCAACAGAGCCCCGACGAATATTTCTCCACAACTCTGATTAACAATTTCAGATTCAATACAGCAGCTGGAGCAGATCGCCATAACAACGGAAGCGTATAGTGTGAAAGCAGTTTCACCCATCGCCCTGTGTCCCACCAACGGTGTACGTATTCACTACAACAGAACACACCCACAGAAAATCACTCATACGTATAAAGCCACAACACAAGGTGGTGTGGGAAACATCTCAGTATAAAAGGGTCAGTATAGGCAAAATACAAACAACAGTAAGTGAAGATAGCTGAGTGATTTTATACCGTCACACCTGCCATATGCTGATTTGCATACATCGAACTGCATTTCCTTGATAAAATCACAAATTAAAGAGATTGTGGGGTTTGTATACGATGCAAGGTATCAATTTGTCTCGTTTGAGGCGACTGGATGCAAGTGAAAGGCTTTATTTTACTCAGTACTGAATGACTAAACATTTCACACTTTTACCCAAATTATTACATTTGTGCTCTTCACAGGAAAATTTTAACGACGGACGAGACCTATATGTACACGAGGGAGCTAAATGATACGCAATGCCACATTTTTGCACTTTAAAATATAAACGAGAAGTAGTTATTTTTATTTCTAAATGTAACACGCTTGTTTTATTTTTGCAGTTTCAGTTCAATTAAATAATTATAAATAATGGTTCCTGGTTGGCAGTATGCCCGCCATGTTTCTACAAGTGACATGTGTGCCGAGTAAAGCACGTTTGTTTATGAGATAAACACATAAAATCTACAACGAGATCCAGTTAAATTAAGAATTTGCCATTCATCAATAGCTACCAGTAATATATTTGTTAGTGAATCTTCAACTCTCTACTATGCAATAGAGTATAAACAAAGATACGTATTTATGACTGTGGTGCATACGGGCATTGCAGTACTTGTGTGTTCACCTGTTTTATGTCGATATAAAGTCTCTGAACCGCTGAAAAATGCCAAAAATTGGAATATTTTCTGTCTCGTTGTGCCGGACGTTTTGTGTTAGGTGTAAGCGTTCAGGGTAAATGAATGATGGCTGTTAGTGTTAAATTTACTCTTACATCGTTTTTACGGAAAGCGGACATAGCGAAGGGAGAAAGCAAATGCTCATTTGACATGCAGTCTATTCCTCTTCACAGTCATCACAGTAGTTGCTTGACTGAAAGTCAAGTGTTATGCGCAAATGTCGAAGACTAAATATTCACAAAAATAAACAATTAGTTATGTCTCATATGTTATCAAAATAATCATGTTTCGTAGTCTACACAGGGCACAGAAAAAAACAGGTTTTAAAATTCATTATTAAGATGCGGTGACTATTTTGGATCTCCGGTAACGTGATGCAAGGTATGGCGAATTATGTTTTGCAGGACGACGATGCAGATTACACAAACTAAACTGTGCAAAGTCTGAACTCCGTCCCCCGGATCAGTCATCAACTGAAAATATTTAGGATATACTAGGAAGAAGACTATTTGATCTTCAACCTCATATTCGCACGACCCCGACAATGGTCGAGCTTCAATTGTAGCTGCAGGAGGGTGGACATAATTCAGAAGCCATATGATGGCATGTCTTGTCCACTGCTGTTGCGCCTGCAATGAGGAGCCCTACCATTTAATGAACCGATGCTTAGGGCCCTGCGCCATCTTCGCCACAACTATGTCACCTTCGCCAGTTTTTAGTCTGCCGTACACATCCATTCACACTTTCAACCTAATTCGTCGTCCGCAGAGACCTTCAGAGATATGAGGTTCCATAGAAGGTCCCATATGCAAATAATGGTAGTACGGCGGATGTCATGCTTCTTGAATTAAGAACGCTTCATACAGAAAGTAGGATTACCTAACATGCACATTACACACTTGCGGAAAATCCGATCTTTTAAGTGCTAGGATTGAGCGTTAACAGGCAAAAAGTCAGCATGTCGACTTCGATGGAGGGTCACCTCCAGAAACGAACGCCATATCACATATGCCTCAGGCCAAGATTACATTTCGAAAACATAGACCATTGCAGAAACACAAAATGGAAGCAGCTTTCTAAGATTGTTTGCAAGTGATGCTACTGATCAGAAAGAAGCAGTATAAAAAGCTATGAGAAATCGAGAAGAGCTATTCATCCAGGGTAACTGACTCTTAACATAAACTAATGCAGCTTACTGTGGACATGTCGCGGCATCGTTGAGTACAGCATCAGGGATTAATGACTCGGGTCAATAGCGGAGGTCAAACTTCGTATCTTAACGATATCGTTCAAAGGCCTGTTGCAGCGCGGAAAGCAACTGCCAGATTGATACATAAGCGGTCGACTGAAATGTGCTTGTGCGGTTCTTTTTACAGCGTTGACCTCCTGTGAAACTTTCAAAGTAAGTAGGAATCTGTGCAACGTGTGAGATTCGTAGTATATTTGTCTGGTCGGAGTGACATCGTTACAGGAATTGTCCCGTATTTCGCGATAATTCGTTATAGGCGCCGAGAGTCTAGTTCAACGGATAATTCAAAGAAAATACTCTAATAGCTAACAGGAGTATTGGGCTAGCTTACAAACGTGAAAGGAGGGAATTTATGATATACGCAGACGCATGCGCAGAAGTATGATATAGTGTGATTACAACAGCAATGGCTCACAATTGGAATCAGTCAACTCATATCAATTTCTGGGTGTAACAATGTGTGGAGGCAGGAAATGGAATGATTACACACTCTGTCAATGACAGACGAATCATTTGGCAGACTTTGGTTAATTTGTAGCATTCTGAGAAAATACTAGAGTCTACAAAGGAAAATACTTCTAAAATGCTTATGCTCCCATGCAAGAATAGTGCCCAAGTGCGTGAGACCCACACCAGATACGACTAAAAAGGGATGGTGGAAAGGCAGTACGAACGTCACAGGTTTTTATGACACAAAGGACCACGGAAATGCAACTCTCTACACACAGTAACCACACTATTATAGCTGCGGAGAAGACGAAGAGGAAGAAGAAGGAGAAAAAGGATGAAAAAGAAGGAAAAGGATGAAAAAGAAGGAAAAAAGGAGGTTGTAACAATTATCGCCTAAGAATGACGTGTTTCAAAATATCAAGTTTTCATTTACATGACGGAGGAAACAACAGATACATCACAAGGCGAAATTTGTGATAAAATGTTAATTTTGTTTTAATAGCACTATGTGCAATGATTTGTAAAATTATTATTAATAAATTTCGTTAAAAATACGTGAATGGAATGGGAAGAAAGCGTAATGTATGATGGGAAGCGCTATCTGTTATGTACTTCACAGTGGCTTGCAGAGTACGAATCTAGACACAGATACACGCAGCGTTCGTGAGCTGCTGTGGAGGGTTTAAGTGGTACTCTAATAAGTAGTTCTGTACAGTGGAGAAAATGGGCCATTAAGAGCTAGGTTTTCCTTTATTTTCTATAACCATTTAAAGCAAATCCCGAGACTCTTTCCTCCAAAAGGTAACAGCCGGTTTCCTTCCCCTTACTTGTTGTTGTTGTGGTCTTCAGTCCAGAGACTAGTTTGATGCAGCTCTCCATGCTACTCTATCCTATGCAAGCTTCTTCCTCTCTCAGTACCTACTGCAACCTACATCCTTCTGAATCTGCTTGTGTATTAATCTCTTGGTCTCCCTCTACGATTTTTACCCTCCACGCTGCCCTCCAACACTAAATTGGTGATCCCTTCATGCCTCAGAACACGTCCTGCCAACCGATCCCTTCTTCTAGTAAAGGTGTGCCACAAATC
The DNA here is from genome assembly GCF_021461395.2 of Schistocerca americana. Lineage (NCBI taxonomy): Eukaryota > Metazoa > Arthropoda > Insecta > Orthoptera > Acrididae > Schistocerca > Schistocerca americana. Next base: position 468,806,544 of record NC_060122.1, on the reverse strand, counting down.
TCTCTTCTCCCTAATTCTATTCAGTACCTCCTCATTAGTTATGTGATCTACCCATCTAATCTTCAGCATTCTTCTGTAGCACCACATTTCGAAAGCTTCTCTTCTCTTCCTGTCCAAACTATTTATCGTCCACGTTTCACTTCCATACATGGCCACACTCCCTACAAATACTTTCAGAAACGACTTCCTGACACTTAAATCTATATTTGATGTTAAAAAATTTCTCTTCTTCAGAAACGCTTTCCTTGCCATTGCCAGTCTACATTTTATATCCTCTCTACTTCGACCATCATCAGTTATTTTGTTCCCCAAATAGCAAAACCCATTTACTACGTTAAGCGTCTAATTTTCTAATCTAATTCCCTCAGCATCGTCCGATTTAATTGGACTGCATTCCATTATCCTCGTTTTGCTTTTTTTGATGTTCATCTTATATTCTCGTTTCAAGACACTGTCCATTCCGTTAAGCTGCTCTTCCAAGTCCTTTCCTGTCTCTGACAGAATTACAATTTCATCGGCGAACCTCAAAGTTTTTATTTCTTCTCCATGGATTTTAATTCCTACTCCGAATTTTTCTGTTGTTTCCTTTACTGCTTGTTCAATATACAGATTGAATAACATCGGGGATAGGCTACAATCCTGTCTCACTCCCTTCCCAACCACTGCTTCCCTTACATGCCCCTCGACTCTTGTAACTGTCATCTGGTTTCTGTACAAATTGTAAATAGCCTTTCGCTCCCTGTATTTTACCCCTTCCACCTTCAGAATTTGAAAGAGAGTATTCCAGTCAACATTGTCAAAAGCTTTCTCTAAGTCTACAAATGCAAGAAGCGTAGGTTTGCCTTTCCTTAATCTATTTTCTAAGATAAATCGTAGGGTCAGTATTGCCTCACGTGTTCCAACATTTCTACGGAATCCAAACTGATCTTCGCCGAGGTCGGCTTCTACCAGTTTTTCCATTCGTCTGTAATTTCGCCTGTCTCATACATCTTGCTCACCAGATGGTAGAGTTTTGTCAGGGCTAGCTCTCCCAAGTCTATCAGTAGTTCTAATGAAATGTTGTCTACTCCGTGGCCTTACTTACACCTTGTAAATTATCCCCAGCATTATTAAGTAGGAAACTGAGGAACAGGGACACACGTATCGTCCCACACTAAGACCACTGCACGACAACAGTGGCGCAATGTCAGAAGAGAGTACACGTTCCGGTTTCCTGCCGACTCAGTTCTGCTGCAGTACGGGTAACAGGTGTATCACAGTGTGAGAATGAAACGGCACGGCAACTGGATACGTGTTCCGAAGTTCAAGTAGGCGGAACAGCAAGTTTCTTGTTAGCAAAACGTCTAAATTTCACATAGATTCCTAGTGAAATTGTGAAAGTATATGGAGCAAATGCAACGTCGGATTCAGTTTGTGAAATGGTCGCAACAATTTGGCTATGGCGACCAGCCGTGGGTGATGCCGATTGGGAAGGACGGAAGATCTTTTCGCCACAAGCTAAAAACATTTGGGGGATAGAGAGATTTCGTATGGATGATGACGTTCACACAGCTGTTTTCGAATGTCTCCGTAACGCAGAATCGGATTTCGATCGTCGAGGAACCGAAAGACTGGTGGAACGTTCCGACCGTAGTTTACAGAGACTTGATGACTATGTTATAAAATGGTGCCATATATCGGTCTCATTTTGAATTGTTGTGTAACATTCAATAAAAGTTACACTACTGGCCATTAAAATTGCTACAACAAGAAGAAATGCAGATGATATACGGGGATTCATTGAACAAATGTATTACACTAGAACTGACATGTGATTACATTTTCACTCAATTTGGGTGCATAGATCCTGAGAAATCAGTACCCAGAACAACCACCTCTGGCCGTAATAACGGCCTTGATACGCTTGGGCATTGCGTCAAACAGAGCTTGGATGGCGTGTACAGGTACAGCTGCCCATGCATCTTCAACACGATACCACAGTTCATTGAGAGTAGTGACTGGCGTATTGTGACGAGCCAGTTGCTCGGCCACCATTGACCAGATGCTTTCAATTGGCGAGAGATCTGGAGAATGTGCTGGACAGGGCAGCAGTCGAACATTTTCTATATCCAGAAAGGCCCACACAGGACCTGCAACATGCGGTCGTGCATTACCCTGCTGAAATGTAGGGTTTCGCAGGTATCGAATGAAGAGTAGAGCCACGGGTCGTAACACATCTGAAATGTAACGTCCACTGTTGAAAGTGCCGTCAATGTGAATAAGAGGTGATCGAGACGTGTAACCAATGGCACCCATACCATCACGCCGGGTGATGATGACGAATACACGCTTCCAATGTGCGTTCAGCGCGATGTCGCCAAACACAGATGCGACCATGATGATGCTGTAAACAGAACCTGGATTCATCCGAAAAAATGACGTTCCGCCATTCGCGCACCCAGGTTCGTCGTTGAGTACACCATCGCTGGCGCTCCTGTCTGTGATGCAGCGTCAAGAGTAACCGCAGCCATGGTCTCCGAGCTGATAGTCCATGCTCTCGCAAACGTCCTCGAACTGTTCGTGCAGATGGCTGTTGTCTTGCAAACGTCCCCATCTGTTGGCTCAGGGATCGAGACGTGGCTGCACGATTCGTTACAGCCATGCGGATAAGATGCCTGTCATCTCGACTGCTAGTGATGCGAGGCCGTTGGGATCCAGCACGGCGTTCCGTATTAGCCTCCTGAACCCACCGATTTCATACTCTGCTAACAATCATTGGGTATCGACCAACGCGAGCAGAAATGTCGCGATACGATAAACCGCAATCGCGATAGGCTACAATCCGACCTTTGTCAAAGTCGGAAACGTGGTGGTACGCATTTCTCCTCCTTACACAAGGCATCACATCAACGTTTCACCAGGCAACGCCGGTCAACTGCTGTTTGTGTATGAGAAATCTGTTGGAAACTCATGTCAGCACGTTGTAGGTGTCGCAACCGGCGCCAACCTTGTGTGAATGCTCTGAAAAGCTAATCATTTGCATATCACAGCATCTTCTTCCTGTCGGTTAAATTTCGCGTCTGTAGCACGTCATCTTTGTGGTGTGGCAATTTTAATGGCCAGTAGTGTATTTAGGCTACCAGAATAATGTGTAAATGACTTTTTGAAGTCCCCACGAACATCGTCGACGGGATGGTAAATCCTAACCTTCCTTTCTTCCTTTTTTTACACAGGAATGGAGAACATATCAACCAACAGAGAGAGATGAAACATAAAGATAGTTTACTTGTTCTGGACATTTGAAATGACGGCATCCTCCATCCTCAACGCTAGGCTGAAAACTAAAGCACTTGGATTGCACTTGGAAATAGTCTGGCACTGACGGTGCGTATATCAGTGGCTACACATCTGGAAAAAAGGGACCGATAAAATAAAAATTCCTCCTATATATATGTTTTCATGGCATTAAGCCACAGTGGACTTTGTGGTAACTGAATCAATTTCGCCTACTCCCCTCATGAGATACTGAACATGTGACAAATGCTGTGTTTGATACCGAACATATTTATTGCCATGTAACACAGAACAGTTCGACGTGTAAATTTATCACGATGTAGCTCAATCTTGTGCTGAGCGTTGGAACAACAGTCGACGGTAGTGCGCCATGACGCACTATATCAGCACATTTCATCGCAGTCCGCTTAGAGCTGCGTGACGCATACGATACTCCACTACAGAAGCTTTGCATGCCACTCATAATAATCGAGATTTAATGTAACTCATCCAGATTATGAAACACGATTCGGCTTTATTTTCAGCTATTATTGTACGTATTTTCGGATATGAAGTATCTGATTCGAGTTTTTGGATACTTGCACAATTTATTAGCACTCTGGCGAGGCTCTGCCTTGCTTAAAGTAGTTCGCCGAGTACATACCGATGATTTTACATGCTACCTAGTTATTCTGGGAAAATAAGGCTTCTAAAAATCTCACTACGAAATGTAAAATGCAACTTTGTTTGCAATTCTGTTTTGTAAACTCTATGGAACATCACTTACGAGAGATGCTACTTACATTTGGTTAATTTGCCAGCTTACGTTACGCAAGTTTATGACGTCGGATAATATGTGTATTTTTTTTATAAACACGTTTACTTTATTCTTTTACTTTCACAAAGATGTTTTATTTTCATAATATTTTCAATAGTTGTCCTTTATATTTAAAAAAAAATGTTTGGATTTGAGTTAAATCTTAAAAGCAAAGTTCTCGATACTTCTAGAACAATACATAATTCATGTGTACTCTGTGATACTGGCGCCAATGTGCCACTTGTAGTTCTGTAGTTTAAGGTTTACTTCACCACAATCTTTGTAATGAGGCTGGTAGAACATTGAAAATCTGGGTATTATGTATGTGTGGGAATACTGTGACAGAATAGATACTAAAATGCTTGCGAGCGTCTGTTTTTTACCTGTGTGAAGAGAGAATAAAAAAGGTTACATTTATTCAAATGTATACTAAGGTGGTATCTGTTCTTTCGGACATGTCCGAAAGAACAGATACCATCGGTGACCATGCAGCTCGTTAGAATGAAATTACAATGAAATGAACACCCTTAACTGCTTACAGGCGTTGACATACGTCAACGGGGACAGATGAAAATGTGAGCCCCGACCGGGACTCGAACTCGGGTTCTCCTGCTTACATGGCAGACGCTCTATCCATGTGAGCCACCGAGGAGACAGAGGATGGCACGCCTCCCGCGAAACCCACATTCTCAACGTATTGTCCCGCACTACGTTCGTAGTGCCCCAGCCCATTATACTCATTACTCGCGGCGCGTTGCCGATTCCCGTAAGAGTTCAGGCACGGTTTGTGCATTCGCACAGAAGAAGAAGATGGTCAAGTGGCCGGTGAGCCTTAACTATATATATATATATATATATATATATATATATATATATATATATATATATATATATATATATATATATATATATATACTAAGGTGGTACATGTCCGACATGTCCGAAAGAACAGATACGATCGGTGACCATGCAGCTCGTTAGAATGAAATTACAATGAAATGAACACCGGCCGGCCAGTGTAGCCGAGCGGTTCTAGGCGCTCCAGTCTGGAACCGCGCGACCGCCACGGTCGCAGGTTCGAATCCTGCTTCGGGCATGGTTATGTGTGATGTCCTTAGGTTGATTAGGTTTAAGTAATTCTAAGTTCTAGGGGACTGATGACCTTAGATGTTAAGTCCCATAGTGCTCAGAGCCATTTAAACCATTTTTTTTTAAATGAACACCCTTAGCTGCTTACAGGCGTTGACATACGTCAACGGGGACAGATGAAAATGTGAGCCCCGACCGGGACTCGAACCCGGGATCTCCTCCTTACATGGCAGACGCTCTATCCATCTGAGCCACCGAGGACACAGAGGATAGCGCGACTGCAGGGATTTATCTCTGGCACGCCACCCGCGAGTATAATGGGCGGGGGCACTACGAACGTAGTGCGGGACAATACGTTGAGAATGTGGGTTTCGCGGGAGGCATGCCAGAGATAAATCCCTGCAGTCGCGCTATCCTCTGTGTCCTCGGTGGCTCAGATGGATAGAGCGTCTGCCATGTAAGGAGGAGATCCCGGGTTCGAGTCCCCGTTGACGTATGTCAACGCCTGTAAGCAGCTAAGGGTGTTCATTTAATTTAATTTAATTCAAATGGTTCAAATGGCTCTGAGCACTATGGGACTTAACTTCTGAGGTCATCAGTCCCCTAGAGCTTAGAACTACTTAAACCTAACTAACCTAAGGACTTCACACACATCCATGCCCGAGGCAGGGTTCGAACCGGCGACCGTAGCGGTCGCGCGGTTCCAGACTGTAGCGCCTAGAACCGCTCGTCCACCAAGGCCGGCTACATTAATTCATCGTGTAATGATTCAGTTATGAGTAAATTAAAACTCGGACCAATTTTTTTCAGTAATTTTATGAATCGCCATCAACAACTGGACGTTGACGCCAACTTCAATTTAAGTAAAATACATTTCGTTATTATGGTCTGCCCTTAGGAATATTATACAAATATTGCAACATATGTGATTTCACTAAAATGCAGTACCATTGGAAATTCAATAAGCAACAACAATAGCTTTAAGGTAAGGACGCTGTTGCAAGAAAATACTTTGAGTGTCTCGATTTGGTGAAGGCAAACGTAGCCTGTGACCATGACGTGTTTTTTATGTCGTAGCCTAATACAAACTAGCCAGATGACCCTATCGTGAACGACGTAAATCGTGGAATCCAAGATAGACGCTAAGTCGAAAGCCGAAAAAGCAGTAATGATGGAATGTTACGACCGCAAGTTACGTGAGCTGAAATCAATAAACACAATCAGAATCGTCACGAACAGCATCCCATGCAATGAGACAGTGTTCCAAGACGAAGTCATGGTCCAGAAAGCGAGATAACAGTTGTATTTAAAACTTTAGTATGGTTTAACAATCGTGAAAGAAGGCTGCACATGAGGAAGACAGACAGAGTATTGGTAAAATAGAGATTTTAAACTGCAAAACATTTCCAGGAACAGATGTTCAGTCTGAACGTAAATTATTATTGATGAAATACTGATTAAAACCGAAAAATTACAGAGAAGTAGGAAATTAACGTGATTGGACATGGATAACTTGAACCAATCAGAGGCTTCTGAGTGTCATCTCTCTCTCTCTCTCTCTCTCTCTCTCTCTCTCTTCTTTTTATTTTCTTTTCTTTTTTTTTCTTTTTTTAATACTTCAATCAACGACTATGTATGGAAGTGAAACATGGACGATAAATAGTTTGGACAAGAAGAGAATAGAAGCTTTCGAAATGTGGTGCTACAGAAGAATGCTGAAGATTAGATGGGTAGATCACATAACTAATGAGGAAGAATTGAATAGGATTGGGAAGAAGAGAAGTTTGTGGCACAGCTTGACCAGAAGAAGGGATCGGTTGGTAGGACATGTTCTGAGGCATCAAGGAATCACAAATTTAGTATAGGAGGGCAGCATGGAGGGTAAAAATCGTAGAGGGAGACCAAGAGATGAAGACACTAAGCAGATTCAGAAGGATGTAGGTTGCAGTAGGTACTGGGAGATGAAGAAGCTTGCACAGGATAGAGTAGCATGGAGAGCTGCATCAAACCAGTCTCAGGACTGAAGACCACAATAACAACAATCAACGTCTCGCTGAAATAGGCAAAACATTTCATAATAGGCTATTATGGCGTCACAGCCGAAGAGTATAAATTTTTCCCCTGAATTTTACTAACGTAAATGTGTGCAAAGGGACACTGTAAATAGCGCAAATGAAAAGTATAAAACTTTCGTGGTATATTAACCGTATCAGAGATACCAGAGCTGTAACCACAAATGTAATCTCTAAATGGACAAAGATCATCGACGTCAGTGATTATATAAACCATTGTACAAGGGTCTTCTATCTCACTATTTGATCTCATTGTCTGCTTATTTTGCTTGCTCGCTTTGTTAGCTCCCTCCATTCGGAATTGCGCTGACAGTTCTTGATCTGATGTTAGTTTAGCAGGGTATTCAGCTTTAGTTCTTATCTCGAGAACAAATGTTAAATCAGATTCCGGAAGTAATTAAATGTATAGGAATCAAGTGTTATGTTCACAGACATTTTTTGTTTTTCTGTCATAACTATTGATTAGTCGCTGTGATGACCAAATGGTGTGCGTGTCAATTACTTTGAATATATTGTTAAATTCATTTTTTATTTCTCCTTTCCTCGTAAGATTAGTAATTGTGGAATAATTAAATACGGAAGCTTTTCTTTTCGTCCGCGCAATTTCCAGTTGCCATTTCATTCGTAGCTCGAAGTGGCCGACGGTTCTAGGCGCTACAGTCTGGAACCGCGCGACCGCTACGGTCGCAGGTTCGAATCCTGCCTCGGGCATGGATGTGTGTGATGTCCTTAGGTTAGTTAGGTTTAAGTAGCTCTAAGTTCTAGGGGACTGATGACCTCAGATGTTAAGACCCATAGTGCTCAGAGCCATCTGCCATCATTCGTAGCTATCTTTTGTTTTTAAATTCCAATAGAACCTGTATTCATTTTTACTCGTACATTACGAAGTCCGATTATAAATTAACATGTTCTTTTCCGAAAGGAAACGGCATTTAATTTTACAGTTGATTTATAGTTAACCAAAAGAACTGTCTTCCAAGCTGTGGGCCGTAGCTATTTTAAGGTTGCTACGTAAATTGTTTAATAATTCACGTAAAAGCATTAGAATCAAAGTTTTCTTTAACGTTACCGTCATTGCTAATTATTTCAAGTCAGAATTTACAGATAGCTAATACTTTCATTTCTCAGTTATTTTACATAATTTCATTTAGTTTACAGAGGGGCAGTAATATTAAATTATACTTTTCAAGTCGTAAATACATATATGAGAGCTGGCATTTTAAAAATTAATATTAGCATTTTACCACAGGCATAATTTCATTTTTCAAGCTCTGCTTTTATTATATTACTATTTCAAGTTATATTCGCTTCTGCAGAATTCTGCTATCCCTGTCATAAACGATGGTTGAGTAAATACACCAATTACTTGCTTTAAATAGCATTATTTCATGCTTTTACCGGCTTCCAGCGGCAAAGCTCAGTTTACTGAAGGCATTTTTTTCCTTTATTATTTTTCCATCTCTCCACTCTTCAGGCAGTGGACATCATTTTCCAATTTAGATGCTGATCACAAAACAAAAAGACTTATTTACTGACTTTAAATTATTTTAAAAAGTGATGTTAACCGGAGAATATAAGAAGTAATGCTGTCTTCATGAATAGTTTAGAAACAGTGACAAAAATGTATTTCCGTACAAACAGATTCGTGGCTCTCGCAATACTTTGCGAATTAGGTTTTTTTCTCATTTTATCTACATTCATATCCATGCTCTGCAAACCACTGTGAAGTGCATGGCAAACAATACTTAACATTGTACCGCATGTTTGGGTTTCTTCCCTTTCAATCACGTATGGAGCGTGGGAAGAATGATTCATTAAATGTCCCTGTGCGCGCTGTAATTAATTGAAGACTATCTCTAGTTTCTTCACTTAATACAGATTCTTGAAACATTGTAAGTAGGTTTTCGCGGAATAACTGACATCTGTCCTCGAGTGTCTGCCTATTCTGGTTTTCCAGCATCTCCGTGACGCTCTCGCGTGCATCAACCCAATGACCGTTCCCTGCTAGTCCTACTTGGTCTGGGTCCACACTGTTGACAAATGTTTAAGATGGGACGCGCAAATGTTTTGTAAAGACTGTAGCATGACTGCATTTTCTCAGTATCCGGCTAACGAGCAGAAGTCTGCCACCTACCTTTCCTACGACAGATCCTGTGTGATATTCACTTCACATTTTTACGCGATGCCCTAGTAAACATTCGGACAGACGCAGCAAACATATTTTTTAAAAGAAGATTGTACAGATTTACGAGGTTTGTCCGGAAAATACGTATAAAAGTTGAATAATGTCTTTATGTTACAAGCTGCAGTCGCCGCCAGGTGGGACTACTGCTGTAATCAATCCCATCAACGCTCAGTTCGAGTCAGAGCACTCTGCATGAAAGTGGGAGTGTGCGGCAGCTTGTTGACAGTTACTCTTTTTCACCTGCCGTTGGCATGGAGCTCTCTGATTGAGGAACAGCGCGCCAACATGAAGTTTCTTGCAAAGCTAGGCAAGAATGGCCGTGAGATTTTTGAGTGTTTGAAACAAGTTTACGGAGACACTTTTCTGAAGGAACCAAACGTGAACAAGTGGTTAAGAAGGTTCCGTGAGGAAGTGATCGATGACCCTCGCCCAGGACGCCCGTCGACATCGAGTTCCGATGCAAATGTTGAACTAATTCGGGCTTGTGTTCTTAAAGACCGTAGATTGACAGTCAGAATTATTGCTGACGAGCTGTCAATCCCCAAAACAATCGTTCATGAAATCCTGACACAAAAACTTGAAATGAAGAAATTGTGTGCGAAAATCGTACCGAAGCTCTTGACGCCAGAACAGAAAGCAAAGAGGGTTGAGTGCTGTGAGGATTGGTTGGAAGCAGAGGAACGAGGGGACTTTGTCAACCGAGTCATCACTGGAGACGAGTCCTGGTTTTACGAATTCGATGTGGAACTCAAATCTCAAAGCAAGGAATGGAAACTAGCAGGAGAACCGAGAACAAAAAAGTCGCGAAAATCAAGGTCCAATGTGAAGACAATGTTGATTGTTTTCTTTGATTCTAGGGGCATTGTTCACAAGGAATTTGTCCCTCCCGGTCAGAGAGTGAACGGAAATTTTTACGTTGAAGTTCTGACACGTCTCAGGGCTAGTGTGGCCCGAGTTCGACCGGAGCTGGCAAAAGGGGGCAGGTGGATCCTTCATCACGACAATGCGCCCGCTCACACGCCACTCGTTGTGCGCGAGTTTTTGGCCAGAAGCTCAATCACCGTGACTGACCACCCGCCTTATTCACCCGATTTAACCCCGTGTGACTTCTTCATGTTCCCGAAATGCAAAATGGTGCTTCGGGGGCGGCACTTGGGAGATGTGGAAGCCATCAAGGCGGAAATGACACGGCAACTGAACAACATCACAACTGAAGACTTTCAGCAATGTTCTCAACAGTGGAAACGGCGTTGGCAGAAGTGTATCGCGTCTCAGGGCGAGTACTTTGAGGGAGACCATATTGTAATACCTGAATAATAGTAAAATAAAGTTATTATTCAACTTTTATACGTATTTTCCGGACAAACCTCGTGTACTGTAGACACCGACTGCGGGAAAGAAAATGCTGTGCTGTGAAAATCTGTAATTTCGTTTTCTTTCTCAAAATCAGTTTTAACAGAAACTAGGAAAATTATATTTATGGCTTATTGACTTTGGATTAGAATATTACTATGGGATTGGAATCACCCGAAACTTCATAATTCTACCCATTCACAGATTAAAACTGAGCGAAATACTGTCACTTAAGCTACTATCCTCATCCACCAGATGGAGAGTTCTCTCACATCCCGTATACCAATGATCCTAATCGATGTGCGCATTCATTTTAAGCGACTTCAATTCGCAGTCAATGTTTCGTTTACAATAACAATGAAGAAGGCTGAAGGTCAGAGACAGGAAGGAGAGGGGGAGAGAGAGGACATGGACAGAAAAGGGGGAGGAGGAAATTGGAAAGAGGAAAGAGCAGATGGACAGGGAGAGGGGGACGGAACAAGGGGAGAGGAAGAGGACGAGATGGACAGAGAGGGGGGAGGAGGAGACGTATATTCCACCTGCCTTACATATTTAACAAGCGTGTACTACAGAAACAACAAGAGTCCCGACACACTTCCCTGGAGCATGTCTACAGCTACTTCTTGATCCAAGATAACATGATGCGGCATACCAAAACCTAAAGGGTCAATATAGTCATCCCTGCCAGTCACTAGTAGTAGGTCAGATGCCTAGGCCGCTTCTTGTTCCAGTGCCTCGGTATGCTACAGGTAAGCCCCTCACGCGGAGTGAGCAACCAAAGCAGTGTGCTGACTCGCCCCCGCTCAAGGGAGCGGAAGCAGGTGGTGCGCGTGAGAACAGCAGTGCAGCCGTAGCCAAGCTGAGCTGAGGCCTGGCCGCTGTTGCGCCTGCGCGCCGCGACTCCCCCCTTCCAATCTTCCCCTCCAGCCCGGCGTCAACTGACACTGGCGCTGCGCTTGTAAACAGCTGCGCTCTCAGAAGCAGAGCGGCGGCCGTGTTGGTACGATGCAGCAGGCTGCACGATGCCGCCCCGCCCGGCCCCGGCGGCCACGCTAGCCCTGTACCGGCTGCTGCCGCTGATCTCCGTCGTGGCGGCCGCCTCGGCGGCGTCCGTCCCCAGCCTGTGCGACGCCGAAGCGTGCCACTGCGACGGCGCAACGGGGGCGGTCACCTGCTCCTGCGCGGGCCGCGAGCAACAGGTAACTAGCGCTTCCACGCCGGTTCTGGCCAACTGCGCAGCGTTCTGCGCGAGGTCGCAGCTCCGATACGCCCACTCGACAGTGTTTTCCGCGTTGCCAGCTGCAAGCATCCAGTACTCGAGGGAATATCGTGCGTCCTAGTTTCGCGGTGCGTGTGTGACGGCTGCAACTCCGGCGCACCAATTACTCCATCCAGTTCATTCTCACACAACACCTGCCGAAGACACCTGTGATGTGTCCCCTACCTGCTCTTTTGCACAGCTGGACACTTCCATTCATTCCATTTTAGGAAGCGTGTTTAGACAACTGGCAGCTGGTTTCAACGTGTAGTACACAACAAAGTTGTGTGAGGATATGCTATCCACTGACGCACTCTAACGTAACATTGTTGTTGCTGTACAGATGTTTTAAGTGTTCATCCACAATATAGTATCAGTGCATCGTTTCTTTCCACGACAAAAATGAATTTCGTATTGCTTTAAGGAGATAAAAAAAAGTTATTTAAGTATCTCCGGAGCTAACGAAAATTAGACTAGTGTGTGATAGTGCCTCCTCCCTACCAGATTTTGAGTGTGTTTTGTGATAGACTGACCTTTAACATACCCCGATGCCTACGTTCGCCTCACTTTTAACGCTTTATCAGTTATGCTACAAGGAAAATTTACAAAATCTGTATTAGATAAGACAAATCTGATTTTGATGCATGTTTGTACGTATATTGTGCATAAACTGCGAAAAATGTAATGGGGGCCACTACGTAACTTTTACAAAGACGATGCCCATAAAAATATTACTTTTGTATACCCTATACACCTATCCCGTAAGTGAAAGGTCTGAGAGCCACGTGATGAACCGACGAAATAACTTGTGCTTGGTGCGAAGACTGGAAAGGATTACTCCGGCCTTATTGAGGTAACTGAGGAGTTATTTGAAGGACTGGCTCCGATTTCGAAAAGTGGTAACTAGCAAGTAGGGCAGCGGCGTGCTAACCAGTGTCTCCCTCGCACTGACGCACAACGCCTCTGGTATAACAAATCCGTATAGTCCAAAAAAGTTACTAAAATCTCAAAAGTGATGCCACAGTTCACTTGTGAGCGAAGCACGGTGCGTTTTCGCATCCATACCTGTTCATAGTATTTCTTCACAACATAATTAAGCTTGTGTGCGTATGTAGGGTGTATCAACCCGATGTGCGAACTGCCTCGTCTTAAAGAATGTTTTCATTGTTCATACATGTCAAACTTCTGATATAAAGGAAATTATTTTCAAAACGTGTTTACGTTGCTGCTATAGATTAACACTACAGCTGTTAAAACGCTTCTCATAAATGAAGTACCGATTCCCTCAGCAGAGATTACGTGCGGTTAAGTTCAATGCAAAAGTATTTACCACATGTGTGAGCACGCTCGTATGTGGAGTGTGGGAGGCGTGGTGGCGAACCGGCGGGTTGCGTAAGCAGTGTCATATGCTTATTCAGGACTAATGCATCTGTGTGTGAAAGCAGCTTAACAGCCCGGCGCTACCAACTACTGAGCAGCGCCTACATAGATGCCGCTAGCAACAAACGTGCCTGAAATCGCAGTTTCCGCCCATAAAGCGAATCGCAGTGTAAGCGTTGTTCTGGAGGTGCACGTAAAGTGGGAGCGAGAGAGTTAGGAGGGGAAGTTATGTGGTTCCTGCCTGCATTATTCGAGTTCAGTATTGTGGTCTATCGTAACTTCTTTCATTGAAAGCGTTGCACTGAATCCCCGTTTTGTACTAGGTGATTCAGAACCATATTGTGAAAAGTTGTTCCCAGCGAAGGCAGGCTTACCAGTCCGACTGAGATAAGATACGATGAGATATTGACGCCTCTCGTTAGATTGTGAAACAGTCGAGTATTGTGCCAAATCCACGGTGCAGCACAAGCGCGAACAACTCAAGTCGAGAAAAACGCTCATCAGTTTTCAAAACTACGTATTAGAACCGGAGAGCACTCATTACGGAACCATCATTACAAATAATAAGGTAACAACGGTTAAATTAAAAGGTTCCCTGAGGTCTATCATGCAAGAGGTAAAATAACGGAGTTAATCGGTTGGCGCCTCTTTGAAAGAATTATGTTGGTAATCAACTGATGCTGTTACAGACTGAGTCAAGATTAACCTCAGCGGTACCTCTCTGCTATTCAAGCCAATTCAAGAGCTCGCTTGCGCAATGACTGGAAATAGTGACATTACCTTTGTAAACTACCAATAACTGTCCAGAAAATGTACCTCATAAATCTTTGAAATTCAAACTTTCACAGATCAGTGAAATGTAGCAGGAGAAGTTTGACCACTTACCGGAAATTTAAAATCGTTGAGGAGAGCTTCCAGGCCCTTGAACATCAACAAAAAAGTTCCACATATCAGCAGTCTTAGTGGAATGTTGTTTTTTTTTTTGACATTTAGACGGATGCAGTACGCACAAAAATGGTAAGCTGCACCGTGGCTCGGAGTTCATATTACACTGAAGGTCTCCCTATACAAGCCACTGAGTTTTGCAGGAAACAAGGAAGAAGATGAGTGTTTAAGGTATTGAAGATTCCATCATTACAGACCAAACACGCTCGCGGGCTGGGAAACAAATAACTCGTGCCGTTCTAAAGTGAACCGGTATCCGCCTTCTGCGATTAAGGAAATCAAGGCAAATCTAAAATCAGGATGGTCGGAGGGGGATTTGAACCGCCGTCCCCTCAAATGAGTGAAGTGTCCCACCACTTTGTACTATCTTCACTACGAACATGCGTAGTGGAGCACTGTAGTGTTCAAACGAACCGTCGCCTTTAGAACAGCTTTAGTTCTCTACAGACGCAAAAGTGTGTAATCTGTACCATTCCACCGCAATTCTGTATGTGGAACAACAGTCACTAATTGCTCCATAAAACGTCTCTAGAAACAAGAGCTACAATAAATAAGATAAAAACAGATGGTCCGTTTTGCACCGTACTTTTGTGATTTACGTCCGCGATCTTCCATCTACACAGATCTACTGTTAAAGGGTAACCTCCGCATTCGAGTAGTTATATTTCAGACGCTACATCACAGATTTCTCCAATCTTAATTTATGCGCGACCATGTTCCCCAC
This sequence comes from Schistocerca americana, assembly GCF_021461395.2. Classification (NCBI taxonomy): domain Eukaryota; kingdom Metazoa; phylum Arthropoda; class Insecta; order Orthoptera; family Acrididae; genus Schistocerca; species Schistocerca americana. Next base: position 468,791,469 of record NC_060122.1, on the reverse strand, counting down.
CAGACCCACAATATGAGAAAACAGTGCCATTAAAACTAGGTCAGCTGCAGAAATCTCTCGTTGCCTGGAAAGACTGCAGCTATATGGGAAAACGAGCTCCACTGCGCGTAGACCCGTTGTATGCAGACAGCGTTCCATCGATTACCTACGTCACAGGTGTGTGTGATGCATCGCAGATCGTAGCCAGTAGCCTTCACGCAACCCTTGCATTTATGCAACGAAGCTTCCAGAGTCATACAAATGGGTTATCGCCATAACGTTACTCTCCGTGGAATTCAGTCTGACATGATTTACGCCCCACAGCCTTCAGATCTCAGGTATCTGAATATCCGATACGCTCTCTTCTTCAACTCAGAATAATGCTTAAAGAACTACGATGTGCGAATAATAACAGAAGCAAGGGGCAAGAATATTTGCTTTTGCCCACAGGAGTGCTGTCAAGTGAAAAAATATTTATTTGCATTAACAGTACTGTCAAGTTGTATATCCCAGCGAAGCGAAGTGTGTGCGCCTTACATCACAATATTCACCGCCGCATTTCCTAAGCCAAATGCCCCCCCCCCCTCTCTCTCTCTCTCTCTCTCTCTCTCTCTCTCTCTCTCTTTCTTTTCTCTTCCCTCTCCCCCCCCCCCCCCCCTTGTGGCCAAGTTCAGACTTCCCTGTGCCTCTCGTGTAGGCAAACGCCCACTGCACTTACATCTTCTGCCGATTTTTTTATTCCTCCTCGACCAAGTAGCCTAGTCTTCCAGATCTGATGGCCTCACCGACGACAGCATTTGAAATTATAATTCCCAATCTCGCCACCTCGGAAATGATGTACCGTATTAATTTCTCTCTGAATATTTGAGTAGTTGCTGTCCTCATTTGTCTCATGCGCGGAAAGTGGAACAGCTCTCTATCTTGGCTTCTTAAGAGACCCAGAATTACTTCAGAAATGACAAATTCTTAGACTGCATCCAAGATTTAACTTTTAAGTTCTTGTTTTATCATGGATACCACAATTTTCATGTAATATGCACTGTCTGAAGCAAAGGGACTCCCGTGACTTAATGCGTATTTTCCGATCACATTTTCAGGAGTCACCTTCCCAACGGATACTACATATTTAGTGCAGAATTGTATGCACTTTGCAAGGAAATGCAGCAGATAAGGCATCTCAAAGTAAAAATTTTCTCATCTGCTCAGAATTCCTGTGGACAAACTGAAAGACGATCTCACTGTGTGTCCCACTTCCGAATAGGATAATGTCCGTTAACGCATTCTTTCTACATGACGAGAGACATGCCGCCCCCCCCCCCCCGCCCCCCTCCCGGTCCCCTTTTCCACAGTCTGACGCCTGTGACGTAAGAATCACAGTACATTTTACTGAGTGTATTTCATACCTTCAACGAGAGAACGTAAGCATACATGAGGGGGACCTGCCAACCATTCTCTCTAGACAAATAGACGAATGTGGTAAAACTTAAAAATCTGTGAACTATACCGTATTTTACAGATAAGACGCTACGGGCTATAAGACCCACCTCAATTTTTAAGCAAATGTTTAAAAAATTATTTTATTATTAGTTTGCAAAACCAAACTAAAAAAATTATTAGTTTATAAAACCGAACTGATCTTTAAAATCCCTGAAATTCGTCATCTGAACTTTCCTTCTTCTTCTTCTTCGTCGTCGTCGTCGTCGTCGTCGTCGTCGTCGTCGTCGTCATATATATAAAATGGGTCTTCACTGAGCGTCACTTATGCCGCATTTCTTCAGCGATTTAACAATAATGTCTTCTCTCACTCTGGACCATGTCTGTTTTATCCACTGACACACTGAGTGTATGTCGTTTCAAAGCTCCCTTCGGTGTGAATTCGAGTTGGGTTTGTTCCCTCATCCATTTGTTCCATTCCGCTCTCATACACACTTTAAATGGTTTATGTATCAAGACATCAAGAGGTTGTAATTGTGATGAGAGTCATCCTAGAATAATAGCAAGCTCTGTATTTCCCTGTCTCAATTTCTCTTTCACTAAACTGATCCAGCACAAGAAGAGAACTCTTCTCAAAAAAGCACCTCTTCTTCTCTCTCACACTCTGTTAATCCATAATTCCATACCAGCCTCGTCCATTCATTATTGCCATGTACGTGAACAATATCTAGCAGTATTTCAGAATGTTTTGGCATTGTTTTGCGCTTGAAAATGAATGTTTGGTTAAGTTTAATGCTGTCAGCACAACATGAAAGGACAACAATGTATGGAATTTTTTCATGTTCACTATTTTTTATAGTTACAGTTGTAGCACCTTTCATGGCGACAGTTCTGTTACTCAGCACATCAAATGTCAGAGGAGTTTCGTCCATATTCGCTATATTTGGATTAGTTCCACAATGGTTTTGACGGTATCCTTGAATCCATTTAAATATGTCACCTCCTAGTTTTGGCCATTTTGCATTGTCTATTTGCACATTTGTCTTCCTCATTTTTTTCAGTTCTTCTGTGTATCGTGAGTGGCTTTTCTGTTACTGGAGTGCCGAAATGATGCTCAGCTGTCTATTTTCATGTTCTTCTGCATATGCTATTACTTACGAAACTAGTTGCTAACAAAAATATTGTAATGTTACTGATAACACAAATCACTTTAAATTCAAGTTCACTGGCACAGTAGACTGCAATGACTACTCATCGTGGGCTAGAGAGCATTCTGGGTTTGTGATGGCGGAGTGGGAGGGAGGAAAGTGTCAACAAGCTTGTGAATCCCCGCAACTCTGTCGCTTCGGTGCACTGCTGCTGGTAATTGAATCCAATATTGCCAGATAGAGATAGGCCTCCCGCGGCATCGAATATCAAACACTGGACATTTACATATTAATTTCGAGTATACGACGCACCTGAATTTTGGAGGCAATTTTTTGAAGAAAAAGTACATCTTTTAGTTCGTAAAATACGATAGACTCTAGTCTAAGCTTTAAAGCTGGATGTTTTGGTGTGTGCCAGAATAGCCGGATCATCCATTCCGAGTCAAGGGATCAGCCGGCTCCGTAACTCTTAGTATCCTAATTTCTAAAATGAAACTTTTCTCTTTCAAGAACTGATATAGGAACTGTTCTTTCTGTCGTATGTGGGTGGTCGTGCACGTGGATTTTAGGGAAATGTTATGCCTTAATGCTCTTTTTGTTTTTATAGTTTTACCACTTTTAGGCACAGTCGTGTCATATTTTAACAAGGGCGCTAAAGACAGTCATAATAAGACTGTCAAAGCATTGTTATTGAATCTAACTGCAATTTGACATTCGTAAACTGTTGCAAAACATTACGCCGTCAAAACGCAGTAGTTTTAATTTGAGAAATAATTTTGAGATTATTGACTTTTGTTCGTGTTTCTTGTGATGTTGTCCGGTGAAATCCACACATTTCAGAATATAACGCATAAGAAGTTTGGCAGCAAGGCAATTAATGTATCTAAGCAGAATACTGTAGTAGTAACGTGTTTACTGACGTAACGCAATCAGTACATATTCGTCAGAAAGTAGTATTTTATGTATCCCTCCAATCAATGAGTGATATTTAATTCTTACGTTGGGAAGTTGGAGGTAACTTTCCTGGATCTTTAGAGCATATTAGTTGCATTAACGTTTGTTCAGTATCGAATGAGGCATCCTCCTCCAACGCCTTATATTTTATAACGGTACTTTGCAAATATGATCTGTTCGTAAACATTCATACTTGCCAATCAAAGTATGTAGGATCTTGGAGTTACGGATACAACAATCAGCCTCAGACTGGCTATTTAACTCCATGACTGATAACATTACCGCAAGAAACTAAAAGTTAACCGTCCACATTAACCAATCTAGAGATGTTCCATCCAGAAAAGATAGCTATAGTAGTTCCAGGAAAGAGATTACTAATATTTAGGAAGAATTATTTCATAATTATATGTACGACAGCAATGTGACATAATTTAGGAAACTTCCGTAGATTAAGCTGTCTCAAATAACGAACATGTCACGTTTACCTTACTTGCAATTTGCTACAAAAGCGAGACGATACACTTATATAAACCTCCTTTTTCACACGTTCCGACATGTTAGCTGTAATAATGCGTACCAAGGTGACTCCTTGTCTGCATTTTACCGGATTATACCATCATATTGTCAACAAACTGGTGTCTTTTACGAATACGCTCTCGTCATAATGGGCTAGCCTTCCTTGCTGCCAAGAGCTCTCTGCACAGATATAACGGAAACGTTCTTTGATGCATATGCGTATGACGATGACGGTGGTGCGAAAATCCGTACGAGGAAGTAAAGCTGTTTATTCCCTCTGTCGCTCTTGTCTCGTATGACCTCAGTGTCGACGCAGCACTGCGGACCCAACAGCTATCGGAATATCTCGATTCGACTTCAGACGGTGTTGTTACTTTCGCAACGACCAGTGTCTTTGAAGGTGTTTGTGAAACGTGAAAACTGGCACCAAGAAAACTAGCGCAATCAGCAATGCCAAATAACTATGCGTAACGGATAGTTTACGTAGCGCAACAAATAAAAGGAATTGCGTAATAGATCCAGTGTGCGATTAACATGTAGCAGCATTTTTTCGAACATTACTGTTGTGAAATACTGTGACAGCTTATTTACTTAAGGATAAATGTCGCTTCCAGCTGTTATCACTAATGACTCAGGAGAAGCAATTATGACATCAATCTCAACTGAGCTGAACGTGTAATTTGGAAACAACATTCTGTCCTTCCCAATCTTAATCGTAATCATAAAGACAAGCTCATATTAATATAGCGCTTTCTTACCCACATCAGCATAGCGAGTAGTCACCACAACAGTTAATGGAGTATCAGCAAGGGCCTTCTCTACGGGACTAAAGAATATTGGGAGAGGGTATTTACAAAATATACTTCAATACTCATCTGTAACTGAATAAGAAAATATCCAGACCACTACCTGTGTTTTAAGTTATATTATTGGAACTAAACTTCTTAATTAAAATTATTTTGCTGTGTACAGTAAATCGAAAGCGAAAATGTCGTTTGTCTGTCAAGCAACACATACAAGCAGCAGCTTTCCAAAAAGGTGAATGCCGCAGAGGGGTAAAATCTGCTGCTAGGTTTCGAACGGAAAATCTATAGACAAGCAGACAAAGAATGGCAAAGTCATCCACGCCACAAGCTAGTGTTACGACAAACAGCAGGCTGTTGGGAGCTCTTACCAATGGTATGTAGGGTTCGCACACGGAAAATAAGGCAGACATAGAAACTTGATGGATGAAATGGAAAGAACATTTAACACAGAATGCAGGTTACGGATAAACAGGGATACGGTGAAAGTGATGGGTGTTCAGTATCAGAAAAAACAGCGACATGAGTAACATCGAAATAAGGAATGAAACAGTAGTGATATGAAAGAACTCTGCCATATAGGATGTAATATTACACAGGACATCAAAAGCAACTAAGATATCTGATGATGAGAGACGCAGGTGAAAAAAGCTTCGGTTAAGTCTTTGTTCCCGAATATGGTTACGTAATTAAGGAAGAAGTTCGTGAAAGTAAAGCATAACAGAGAATTGTATGGAAGTGACACTTGGACCATGTAAAATCCGGGTGAGAAGGAATTGGAAGCACATGAAGTCTGGTGCTATGGAAGTATGTTAAGATGGAAGAAATAGGACTCGTACGGAGGCGCTCATGCAGTCGTTTTTCCCTCGCTTTATTTGCGAGTGGAACAGGGGAGGAAATGGCAGCTGTGGTACGTGGTATCCTCCGCCATGCATCGTACGGTGACCTGTGTAGTATGTAGATATGTTAAAAATTCATGTGGGAAGGTAAGGTATGAAGAGGTACTAAAAAGAGTAGACTAGGAAAGAAGTCTATAGAAAACTGATCAGGAGCGGGGACAGATAAGCGGGACATCCGCTATAGTAGCCTGGAATAGTTAAATTGGCGCTGGAAAGAATTGCAAGGCGATTGTAGGAGCAGACAGTCTAGAATATGCAAGACAGGGGAGACATACGAAAAAAACTTCACAAGGAAAATTGTCGTTAAACCAGTCAAAAGCCTGATCACTTTTAAAACGAAGCCGGGCACATGACTGATTTCCCGACATCAACCGACAAATTGTTTTGTTTATGTCCACTTTCCTGCCATGTTATAGAGATGTACCTCTCTTGTTGAGCAAGCTAGCAGTTGTGGTAAACTGCAGCAAGAGCATTTGTTTTTATGATTAAAAAATATAGGGATGATAGCGTTTTGTTCCTCGATGTACATGTCTTGTTACTCCCAAGATGCGCCATCGGAGCAAACCTTCGGAAAGTGAAGTAATGATAACTTCATGTGTGCTGCATTACACGCTACGGTCAATGCAGGCCAAGGTTCCCCAACACTCTGATGCCCGAAGATAGATCGGTATGGTTCCTGCTTCACGCGCTCTTGCAGCTATCGCACTCCTGGTCGACTTAGCACCCACAAACGACTATCAATGAGCACAACTTCGCGTAATTCATCTCTGCGCTTTCATTTTTCGCTACACTGAAACCCGGAATTACAGCATGTGAGCTCTCATTATAATAAATGTAACACTTGGACACTGACACCCGGTATCAAAAGTGTACGGGGAACCCAAAATAGGACTTCGCAGAAATTCAGTTCATGGTATGAAGGGTGGTTTACAATGTTAAATAAGCCAGTAGATGGTCAAAATAGAAATATCTTTCACTGACTCAAATAAGTTATCGGCTAAACGTTTTTACGCTCAGTTTGCCATTCCTGTTCTGTTCGCAGAATGGTGCTTTTAATCTTTTCCCTTTTGCTAGTCTCTCCAACCTCTTTATCTAAGAGTGGCACTTGCATCCAACGTCCACAGCTATTTGCTTGGATATATTTCGGTCTCTGCCTTTTCCTACGGTTGGTTGGCTCTGAGCACTATGGGACTTAACAGCTATGGTCATCAGTCCCTACGGTTGGTACCCTCTGTACCGTGGAAGTCAAATGTCCTCTTATTAAGTCCCTTCTTGTCAATGTTTTCCACATGTTCCTCTCCTCGCCAGGCCTGTGGAGAACCTCCTAATTTTAAACATCCTTCTGTATTATCACTTCTCAAACGGTTCGATTCTCTTCTTTTCTGGTTTCCCCACATCCCACGACTCACTTCCATACAGTGCTGTGCTCAAAATTTAAATTATCAGAAATTTCATTGCATTACTGATAGCTATCACAGCTGATAGCAATGAGTTTTTTTTTTCTAAGTCACGCTTTTTAATCCCCCCGCTCCTTTTCCCCGTTTTCCAAAAGTGTGTGCTGGATATACTTTTTGCAGCCTCGTAAAATCGTGACACATGAGGAGTTGGCTGATCAGAACTGGTTCCCGCAAATGTGAATGCAATGTGATTGTACGATGCGAGATCTCTTACAGATTGACCTAATTTAATTTTCGCCAAATTACAGTGAAATTGGTTATGATACGCTATCTGGTCAAAGAATCCGGACACATATTAGTAGACGATAATTTGGGGTGTGACCACCGTTCGGTTTTCGAACGGCTTGAAACTCTGCTGGGGACAAGTTCAATGAGGCATCGGAATGTCTGTGGAGCGATGGCAGACCATTCTTTTTAATGAGCCCCATAGCCAGTTAGGTAGTGATGTTGGACTCTGGCGTCTGGAGCGAATTCGACTTTCTAAACCATCTCAAAAGAGTTCAGATGGGTTCAGGTTGGGACACTATGCAGGCCATTTCATAAATGTTAAATGGCTCTGGCACTATGGGCCTTAACTTCTGAGGCCATCAGTCCCCTAGGACTTAAAACTACTTAAACCTAACTAACCTAAGGACAGCACACACATCCATGCCCGAGGCAGGATTCGAACCTGCGACCGTAGCGGTAGCGCGGATTCAGACTGTAGCGCCTAGAACCGCTCGGCCACCCTGGCCGGCTTCAAGAATGTTACTGTCAACAAACCACTGCCTCAGAGGGGCTGCTTCAACATGGTGGAGTGTCGTGCTGATACACTCACACGTCGCGTCGTCTCTGAACCGTTGAACTGTACGCAGTACACTGCTGTAAAACGTGTTCATATCCTTCTACAAGTAGCCTTTCCTTAAGCGCAATTAGGAGAACACATCCTAAATTCCAGACACCTGCATTTCGTAACACTGCCTTCTCCGTACTTCACTCGTAGCATTACGGATGACTATAGGAACGTTTCCCAGCCATTCGCCAAATCGAAACCCTTTCACAAGCCATCACCTCGAGCATTGCGCAGCGCTGACTACAGAAATGGGTGGCTTATGAGGATCTGTTCGACTACTTTATCTTATTCTTTTTAACTTCCTGCTCAGTCATTGTGATAGTTGGGCTGCTGATAGTGCTTTGCAACTCTTGAATGATCCTTTCCACTGGTTTCATGCGGTTCTTTACAACAACTCTCCGTGATGCTCAACGGTCCCTGTTCGTCTCTACACGAGGTCTGGCTGGTCTTGGTGTAGCTGTGGTTGTTCCACTTCAGTTACATCACTAAGTCGACTTTGACAGGTTTGAAGTTCTGAAATGTCCCTGATGGATTTGTTAGTCAGGTGACGTCCTATGACAACTCCGCGTTCTAAGACTTAGTTCTCTTGACCGACCCATTCTGCTCTTACTGCTTCTCTACCCTGCATCCTTTTATACTGGCGTGTTCGCTTCTCGTGACATCTAGTGGTCAATTCCGCATTACATTAGGGTTCCGAATACTTTTGATCCAACAGTGTATATGAGAACGACTACACTCAGCACGTCTCCCGTTTCAATCAATTTTATTACTAAAAAGAGTTTGTTATGAAACGTCTCGGGAGCACGTAACCGTAAGAAATGTGTACCACATTAAAAATGTACCTTAAATATACGGTCATGTGTTGACGAAACGTGTCTGGCTAATTTTGATACGAGAGAATGAAAAGGAAACGGGCCTCTCTGCACTACAGACTACATTCTTGGTCTATAAATGGTAAACAGCGAGTTTTAATGAACTGTTGATGTTCTGCACTTCACAGAAAATAAGTATATACGTCCTTGAACATGGATCTGCCGTGACTAAATAAGGAACTAGACAGAGACAAAGCTATCGCTGCGAAGGAAGAGAATGGTAGAGAGGAAGGATTTAAAGAGCATTAGTTTGTCGTGTCGTCGACCACGTCTTTAGTGATTCAATTAAAGATCCGACTAAAGAATAATAGGGATAGCCTGTCTTAGGGCTGTGGCGCGATGTGAACAACGGCAGACTTAAACGAAGACAGCCGCCCCTTCGTTCGTCGCTCTGTGCGCCCGGGCTGCGGCCGGCTCATTGCCTGCTCAGCTAAGGCCGCCTCCAGACGGGCCTCTCAGCTGTCACGTGCTCTGCTGCTCCCGCGAGGTCGCGCTGTGGCGCGCCAATTGCGCTCGTTTGCCGTCAGCTAATGTTTACCGCTGACGCTCACAATGCCCGCAAATTAAATTAGGCGACCGTCCCCGGAGCTTGAGAAACAGTAGAAATCACTACGTTAATTACTCTTCCCTTCGGCTGACGTTCACTCACACTCGGCTCACGCGTGAAGGCAAATGTGCGCCAAATGTTATTCATCCTATGCAAACATATCTTTTAAAGTATCAACAGAGTACGAAACATAAAATGAGTAAAAAAGTAATATCCTTTCCAACAAAATTCTTCTGATTGAGAGGCCGCGTTACGATGTGACGAAACTACCGACGATTCAGCTTCTATAGCAGGCATGCAGTGTCCATCAGGGGAGTCACCCTCATGAAAAGTGCTTGCAATCTACACGATATCTGAAAAGTAACTAGGTATTGAAAAAGTTGACTGAATGTTATATTTACAACGCTAATTTATTGGAATTAATATCATGCATTCATTGTTAAGAATGTGCATGCATACTTTAAAACTCAAAGTAGGAACCCACGACGTTGATCAATGATCTCAAATGGCCGAGTGTGGAATCAACAGTCCTCTGGAGAAAGTAGCATGGGGTACTGCTGATAATGTCCTGAATCTGCGCTTCCAATTCTTCCAGCGCGAGAGCTTCCGTCCAGTACACTTCATATTTTGCCCAGATGCATAAAGAGAAGTGACATGGTGGCAGGTCTAGACTTCTTCCAAACCACTCATGGGATCGGTGTACGCCCTGCCAACATCCTGGAAACTTCTCATCCAACCACAAGCGCACGTCATTCGAAGAGTGACTTGGTGACGCACGTCATTCGAAGAGAGAGTTGGTGCGCCAACTTGGTTAAAAATGGCTTCGATGCTATCCCATGCAGATGCTGTGGACTAAACATAATTTTCAAGCATCTGCAGGTAGCATTCTGCGTTCATTTACCGCACAGGATAAATGACAAGATATCATTTGTGGCAGTCATTCCACACCACAAGAACTGGAAGCACACATTCCGGGTGTTATCGGCAGTATCCCAGCTGACTTCTTCCAGAGAACTGTGGGTTCCATACTGGTCGACGTCAAGGTGGCTGCATTTAATTTTTAAGTGTGTAGCCACAGTCTTGTACACTGAAGCGCCTGCAGGTTCAAGGCGTCAATTCCCTACAGCACTACTTCAGACATGCCATGCCATATCGTGTGATCGCGGAGGGCCTACATGATATTATGTAGATGTATCAGTTTCTTTGGCTCTTTAGTGCACAAGAATGTATGCATAATATTAATTTCAATAAATTAGAGTTGTAAATGTAGAATTTATTCACATTTTTCAACAGATAGTTACTTTCAGACACCCTTTATATTACTAAATGGCTAATGTGGGTTATGGTTCATAGTGATCGCTCTCATTTGCGGGATGCCTATCTAACGGCTTCCAGGGAAACAAAAATTTTTATTTTCGCATAATTATTGGCCAAATTTAAAAATTTAAACTGTCATCTGCTCATTAAGATGTATGATCTTATGTTTAAGGATTGACACATTAAAACAAGTATTGCAGTTAGAAATTGTCCATGTCTTGAGGCAGTTGACCGACTATCTTCAACCACTGTTTCAGAATGAAAGTACTAAGTGTGTTGCAACAAACTTTACACATCATTTGTAAACGTTACAAAACTTTTTTTCGCTGATAACCCCACAAAATAATGAAAGGAAAAAGGTTATCGCTTGCTACATTTTCTCTGTTCGTGCAGTCAGACTTTTGCATTAAGCATGGCGTTTGAATTTATTGCTTCTTTACTACTAAATGTAATCGCAATTCATTTTGTGAACAGTATGGACATGCACCACTCAACGTACCTGCCAAATTGTATCACTGAACAGCACAGACTTCGAGAGATAAGACGTCTTAAAGACTAAGATAAGTGTAAAACTAGATTTTGTATAAAAATGGAGTGCAAATTACACAACTTCACTCAAGCAATGCGTGATAATGAGAGCACTTAGCTTTAGATATAATTTCAAACCTTTCTCGTTTACATGTTTGACGTAAAGTACTGAACACATTGAAACATTTCTAAAGTAATCAGAAGTTTCAAGCTCTTTTATACATAGGAGTTCCTTTGAAAAAGTGGGGGAGGGGGGGGGGGAAGGTTCGTAGAAGCTGAAACGTCGGTAGTTTTTTCACATCATTACGCGGTCATATATCTAGAAAATTTTGAAATGGGCTCTGGTCCCAACATCCTACGCTCTTATAACATCCTAATCCGAACTGCAGAGCTATTCGCGTAGCTTAACATTCAGCCGAATATCTTAAGAGACAGGAAGGCGAGGCCATAGCGTGCTTATTAGGTGGCTTTCTGCGCTCCATTAGGCAAATGCTAGGCTGATTCCCAATCTCAGCCTCAGAGACCAGGAAACACGAAAAGCTGAAATACTACAAGGTGCATTCAAGTTCTAAGGCCTCCGATTTTTTTTCTAATTAACTACTCACCCGAAATCGATGAAACTGGCGTTACTTCTCGACGTAATCGTCCTGCAGACGTACACATTTTTCACAACGCTGAGGCCATGATGCCATGGCAGCGGCGAAGGCTTCTTTAGGAGTCTGTTTTGACCACTGGAAAATCGCTGAGGCAATAGCGGCACGGCTGGTGAATGTGCGACCATGGAGAGTGTCTTTCATTGTTGGAAAAAGCCAAAAGTCACTAGGAGCCAGGTCAGGTCAGTAGGGAGCATGAGGAATCACTTCAAAGTTGTTATCACGAAGAAACTGTTGCGTAACGTTAGCTCTATGTGCGGGTGCATTGTCTTGGTGAAACAGCACACGCGCAGCCCTTCCCGGACGATTTTGTTGCAGTGCAGGAAGGAATTTGTTCTTCAAAACATTTTCGTAGGATGCACCTGTTACTGTAGTGCCCTTTGGAACGCAATGGGTAAGGATTACGCCCTCACTGCCCCAGAACATGGACACCATCATTTTTTCAGCACTGGCGGTTACCCAAAATTTTTTTGGCGGCGGTGAATCTGTGTGCTTCCATTGAGCTGACTGGCGCTTTGTTTCTGGATTGAAAAATGGCATCCACGTCTCGTCCATTGTCACAACCGACGAAAAGAAAGTCCCATTCATGCTGTCGTTGCGCGTCAACATTGGTTGGCAACATGCCACACGGGCAGCCATGTGGTCGTCCGTCAGCATTCGTGGCACCCACCTGGATGACACTTTTCGCATTTTCAGGTCGTCATGCAGGATTGTGTGCACAGAACCCACAGAAATGCCAACTCTGGAGGCGATCTGTTCAACAGTCATTTGGTGATCCCCCAAAACAATTCTCTCCACTTTCTCGATCATGTCGTCAGACTGGCTTGTGCGAGCCTGAGGTTGTTTCGGTTTGTTGCCACACGATGTTCTGCCTTCACTAAACTGTCGCACCCACGAACGCACTTTCGACACATCCATGACTCCATCACCACATGCCTCCTTCAACTGTTGATGAATTTCAATTGGTTTCACACCACGCAAATTCAGAAAACGAATGATTGCACACTGTTAAAGTAAGGAAAACGTCGCCATTTTAAGTATTTAAAACAGTTCTCATTCTTGCCGCTGGCGGTAAAATTCCATCTGCCGTACGGTGCTGCCATCTCTGGGATGTATTGACAATGAACACGGCCTCATTTTAAAACAATGCGCATGTTTCTCTCTCTTTCCAGTCCGGAGAAAAAAATCAAAAATCGGAGGCCTTAGAACTTGAATGCAACTCGTATAGGAAAACAAATACCGACTGGGAATCACAACCCAAATCTCTGGATGTGAAGCGAGGAGGAGGATAAGAGATGACCAGATTACCAAGGAACACTTGCCGCGCAAAAGGAAAACGAATCCTACAATGTGATTTCGAAAGAAAAAAGTACACCAGAAAAGAAAAGCTATGCTCAGAAATTGGTCTGGCGTTGTCCGCCCTATGCTACAATTAAACACAATACCAGAGCACGAAAAATTAACACTTTCAAAGAAAACGAAGAGTCCATAATTCTTATGACTTGGTGAAAAGTGGTCTCTAGTTTCGAACACTGCAATATGCTAACAAACATTGTAAAAGTTTCCACATTATATTGCCGACCACAATTTGTTCAGTTTACTGAATTCCAGCGAGGTCATATTGTTGAGGTTGGATGGTCCTTCTGAAAAATTAACCAACATGTTCGATGTGAGGTGACAGAGGTGTTGATGTTGGTCGTCCAAAGAAGGCTGACATGCTGCTCGCAATGGTTCCAGACATCTCTATACGGACTTATGCCTCAGCCGCTGCACTAGACGTGGAATTATTGGTGTTAGCTCAGTGAGCTAGGACCATCAGGAACTGTTTGCTACGAGCGGGACTGCTAGACTGCCACGCGCCAGTTCCCTCATCAAGGAAGCTACCACCCCCTCCCCCCCCCCCCCCAAAAAAAAAGAAGCGTAAAGAAAAAGTCAATCTGATGAATGAATAACGTGAAGTTTTAGTCAGTAGTGAGAACAGATTCTACTTAAACGTGAGTGACTGATGTTTCAGACTGCGACACCTATGTGAAGAGAGGTAACTATGAGTTTATCAGGGTAGCGACATATATTAACACTACGCGTCGTGGTGTGGAGAGCCATAGCCTACTTTGGCCATATACATTTAGTGTTTGAGGCAACACAGAATAGTGCAAACTCGGGCATTATCACGTATTCACTTCCACCCGTACACACACTTCTAGAATTAGCCAACGTGTGGTGCAAGACTGTCAGTCAGTGCCTCTCGTAACTATTATCACCAGTCTTTTCTCCCATTTACGAACACGACATGACGAAAGTGAGTTTTCTGCGGTCTGCTTCACCAACAATATTCACTGACCAGTTGGTGCAACAGACGGGAGTGATCCCAAGATATCAGACATCTCTATGACTGTGACTCTTCAAGCTTTCACGGCGGCGATCTCCGTGACTGTCCCCACGCTCGAGTGCAAAATCATAGCCACTGGTTGTTTACTTTTATTCATGCACTAGCGTGTATTTATCGGATACCTAACTGTAGTAACTGGATGGAGAGCGTAATGTAATTAAGCACGCTGTTTCTGAGACTTACATGAGACTAGTGCTTCATCGCTGTTTACATGTATCTGGGCAGGAATATGCAAGCAAAAGCAGATATATTAAATACAACAGCTTCTGTCGGAAATTCTATTAATCGCGCATTTTTATAGTGATAGTAACGCGTGAATCTAGTCTGCGGGAAGATGTAGATATACACGAGCGAAACGACGAGTATAAATACAGAAAGCAGGGCATTAATCTATCGACCGCTTATTTCTTTGTCTCAGTACCGCGCTCGGAATTTATGTTCTCATCCGAAGGAAGCTTTCGTGACAGAAGTGACAGCGAGGTGGCTAACGCAACATGCACGCGTGACCAGTAAGTTGGCAGCACGAAAATACCTCGCTGACGCCACTGGTTCTAGGTCGTTACAAAAACGAGAATGGGGACACACATGCACACACTGGCATTCAAGTTTTGAGTACAGTTATCTCCCTCTGGGCGCACAACGTGAAAAATCTCAATACTATTCCATATAGTTTGCACCAGATCGCTGCGCCTGTCTCCATTACAAAGTTTCAGAGAGTCCTTATTCGTCGGAGAGTGAGAGCTGAAGGACACCAATTTAAGTCGTTGTTAAAACTGTTTTCTCCCGTTTTCCTATAATATCAACCGATCCAATACTGTTCGGCCAATAACGCAATAGCAGACACCGAAATGTTCAGTATTTGCTTAGAGATTGCGGCTAAAAGCTTGGACACGATGTTCGCTTCTACGAAATATACTCTTTGGCACAAAGAAGTTAGTTCCACTTCCAAACAAGATCGGCAAAAAATGGATCTTTCGAGTTCCCAGCTTATGTGGTTTTCCATCTTTACAGTTGTTCTAAGACGACACCGCCTTTATGATCAAGGACTCAAAACCTAAGCATGGCAAAACAACATACGCGCAGTTCCATTATTTCTTCCCTAACACCCGCTTCTTTGAAACAGACGACTCACTCTTCTCTTGGAAAATTACTGACTGCTGACTTTTTAAGTTCAAATTCCTTTTCTTGTGAGCTGGGGGAAGGCGGGTTTAGGTAGAAATAGCTATTCCAGTATGAAATTTTAGTTGTTTCCGTGATTAACTAATACATGTAGGTTAGAGGAAGAATATGGCATAGTCTTGCTTAACGGGGCGCCATTACACTTGCATGGACTTAGCGAAACGACGGAAATAACGTAAGCGAAGAACTTCTGAATACAAATTGTTTGACGTGTTTCCGTCTCTACAAAAGTATTGAATAACGGCAATGAAATACGTGCAGTACGCAAGCTGTTCTTTTGCCCTTGCCTCTGAGAATTTATAGAATGGTAAAAACTGTTGTCGCTAGGCACTGAACAGTTGATGAATAATTGCAGTAGCTCTAGGTTACGAAAATTGATACGAGCGAAGCATCGGAAAGCTGCAATAAAACCACGTTGCTGGAAAAAATCGTAGCAAAGCACTGTGTTAAAGATGAATGATACTGTATGTCTGAGAGGTTCTGTTTCGTAGGAATTAATGGAACGTATAGTATGAACCCACCAGAGGTGTGTGTGGCTGTGTGAGAGAGGGGCGGGGGGGGGGGGGGGGGGGGGGGGGTACGAGGTGGTGCAAACAGCCTACCTTGCCGCACGGCAAAGTAGTTTCTCAGTAGGTGATGTACCGCTCCTTTGTCAAAGTACATTTAACTGTTAAAGGGAAAATGTCCTCGGAGTTAGTCGACGGTATCTTTAGCTCTAAAAATGACCAACAAATTCATTACATTGGATCTTATCTTAATGTAGAAACGGGATGTTTCCAATCATAAATCTCGTCTGTACGGCCCCTGAAGTCTCTACCAGGTATTGAACTCAGCAACCTAAGACAAAGCAGTTACCTTTGTGCGTGGACTACTCCGGGGCTCTTGCTACTATTTGCCTATAAAATGCTGTCAGGATAATTCTCACACAAAACAGGTCTTCTAAACAATGTTAGTAATATAACGAACAACAAATATTACGTTTTCACAGGGAATATGTCATTTTGCAATACTTTTAATGCTTTTATCGAAACATCATCAGAAACTAACAATATTGGCATTGATTTCACATAAGAATTATGTAAAAAAAAAGAAAAAATTCTTCAAAATAGAAAGTGTGGCAAAATAATAAAATAATGTAAAAAATATACATGGATTGGAAACTGTTACTGATGAGAGCTGGTCATCCTTCCAACTGCTTGATGTTCTACTGTTGGCAGAAAATTTGCATCCCCGGAAGATTTTGGAAATCAACTCACGATACTGGTACTAGTAATTTTGTCGTAGGCAAACACAAACGCTTCGTGTATACCCAGGCAGAAGGCTCTAGTATCAATGAATGAATGTATCTGGAATTAATCCGTAGGGTCACCAGCATCAGATAAGTATCTATGGCCGACTATTCGAAGAGACTTAAGTTAGAACCAACAGGAATATCCCACGATGACGAGAAAATACTAGTGTGCGATTAATTTGAAGAAACCTGAGATGATATAGCTTCTTTTCCTGCGAAGAACATTTGCGAAAATGTAAAAATATGTTTCCGATCGGAACGGTCTGGCATCCCTGCCTTTCGCGGGCAACCAAGCTAGGACTGTGTAGGTGGGAATGAGCGAAAAATCGAAAACTTTTGTCAAACTGTGAGGCGTGTTCGTATAGTGCAACTAGTGGCATACCACCTGCTAAAGACAGGAATCTGGAATGGATTCGCGGTGCTACAGTGTCTTGTTACGAACGTTTTTATATTTAAGTTTTAAAGAAAAGACGGGTGAAAGGATCTGCCGTATCTCGTTTAGATAACACCTCTGATTGGCCAGGCTATTCATTAAGAGCACTTCTATTCTACAGGGGTGCGAAGTACAGCTATGTGCGGTTCGAGAAGCAGTATAAAGCCTGTACAAGCGTTAAATGTACAGAGAAATCATTCAGACGATTCCACGTGCAGGTAATGAAAGATGCTGATTCAAGTAATGTTAACAAAGGACAGCTTGTTTTGGTTCAGCAGTTTTAGCAAGACAAGAAAACAGCCGAGGCTTGACGGATGTTATTGTGCTGTCACCTGTGGTATCTATCAAATGAGGGTTAGGTGCTGTACTATGGCCAGACGCTTTTCGTCCATGTGTCTTTCAGGAAACAGACTTGTGGTAACAAACAGTAAAGTATAACGCTTTGGAAAGAAAAAAGAAGTTGCACTATACTGTTGTTTGATTATACAGATTTTGTTTGATTGGGACAGCCGGAAAAGGATTTTAATGTAATTCTAAACACGAGTTCAGGACAAAACAGCTACGCCAAACTGGTGACCAAAACTCACAACGACGTAAGTGGAATTAGGGCACACTTCGTAACGACGCAGGCGATGGCTGTTTCTTTATTTCTCGAACTTGTTATTCATTTATAAAAGTAAACAGAAGCGGAAATAAACTGGCATGAAGTACTAATAATACGTAGTATTCATTAAAACGGCTGTGTAAGTAAGATCTCGGGTATAGACGAATTAGTTTCCTCCTTAATGAAATGTCTACAGAGTTTTAGGTGATTATTCTCGAACGTATATCTTTCAGTTAATAAAGTTTTAAGTTGAAGATAAGCCTATTGTCAATGGAATACGTAGAGCTTCATAAATAGCGAGATGGTGATCAGCCACTAGAAAGACGAACAGAGAAACTTAGTGAAACGGATCTTCCAACTGGCCTGCGATTGAGCCTGCTGATCGACAGAGGAAAGACGGAAGACATCCTGACGTCATGAATAGAAAGAGACTATGGTTGGTAGATTGATCACGTGGGATGAATTAGTCATTGGTTTAAAGTGGAAGATAAAATTGGAACACTTGTTCTCCTGTACCTTGAGAAGTACGCTGAGATTAAGAAACCTTGTTGCGTACAACAAAAATAAAAGCTTATAACGGTGTAATTCGTCCAATTAGTTCGCTGTGTCCGATGACTGAGTGAACATGTAGGAATTTGGAAAGATAGGAAAAAATTACATCTTCGAAAGAAAAAGTGAGGAAAATCCTTGGAGATGCTGAAGATAGAAAAGAATTGAAACAAATGATAAGAGGTACCTTTTTTTTTACACTGAAATCGGATTAGAAACGTGAAAAGCAGATCAGTCCAATTGGAAAAATGTCTGAAAAATGCGTGAAGATGTGATCATCATCATCCTAATTAGTAATGCACGTACACACCACTACAGTGATCCGCAATAAATAATGATGGTGCAACTAGTAATTCGCCACACTGCCTTAGCTTCCTCTCCAAATATTGTTCCTTGGTTCGATGTAAGATTGGGCCTTGAAGGTCCTAATCTGTACTACTATATAAAGCCAAGTCGTTGTCTAACGTTGTTACCAAAAAATCTCGAAAAGTTCCTGCTTATTTACTTGAGTTTCACACGATACTCTAATAAATATTCAGGCAGACGTAGGTTATGTATCTTTTTAAACAACAATGTACAAGTTCGTTGCCAAAAACGACTTATGATTAGAATACTACGACAGAATCTGAAACGTCTGAAATTTTGTAATCATACCTATTTGCAGATTAAAACTATGCGGAATACTGTCAATGAAGCTACTATCCTGAGGTTTCTCATACTGTGCAAGGATTCGTTCCCAACAACAACAAACAAGGCTCTAGGTCAGAGAGAGAGAGAGAGAGAGAGAGAGAGAGAGAGAGAGAGAGAGAGAGAGAGAGGGGGGGGGGGGTTCTCCTCCCTCCCCTCCACCAACAGAGAGAGGGGTGGACGGAAATTAAGACGTATATTCAATTCCCGAAAATATTTATCAGTTGCGAAGCACTGCCAGGTTCGCTAGTCTGTAATAAACCTGTCAACCCGATGGCTGGATTGCACCATACTGCTTCATTAGGCATGGTCCTATTGGAGGTAGTGTGCTGTTGCTTGCCTCCCGCCTTTGAACTGACTCACCCAGCCTGTTACAAGGGAACCTACAGTTTAACGTGGACTCCAAACCACAGTGCTGCTGGCATTCCTCACATTAGCGTCCATTACAATAGGCGAAAGATGTGACAAGTAACAGACGAAAATCCTAGAACTGACCGGTGTTTCACCCCAGACCTTTTAAGTCGTAACCTAAAACTGTACCGTCTTTTTTAACCTGCCTCCTTCCTCTTAAGCCTGTTCTTGCACTCACCACCATTTGCCATCTCGGCGAGTCTCCGGATGCCATTAAACAAAATTTTCTCCAAGAAAATTAATTCGTTTCTAGTTGATTATCAGGGAGAGATGGCAAGGAGATAAATACTTGCTTCTCTATAAAATAAACATTGGATCCTCATAAAACGAACTTTTGTTATTGTGTTCTTTAAAAAGAGGAAATCAGGGTGAGTCAAAAGGGCTTTCCAATTTTGGAATAATACAGAAATTTATTGAGATAATTTACAGATGGGTAGATGTCATTTTGTAGCAAACCACCTCAAGTTTCACATAAGCGTCAAGCGCCGTTTTGATTTGAGGTGACTACCACTTTTGATGCTGCAAACATCCCTCCGGTAATCAATTTCGTCCTACACTCGTTATGGCAAATCGGGCGTAACTTGTGCAACGGCAGCGTAGATCAGGTTTTTCAGGTCGGCTAAATTGGTTGGCAGAGGAAAAACATACACGAGGTCTTCAATGAAACCCCAAAAATGGAAATCCAGTGCTGTAAAGTGAGGAGAGCGAGGTGGTCATGCGATTGGCCCTTCACGACTAGTCCACCGACTGGGAGGCGATTATCCAGGACGCTTCCAACTTCCGCGAGCAAATGAGGTGGTGCACTTCCTTGCTGGTAGTAAACCATCCTATCTCGGTCATATTCCTCAGTCTGCGGAATTAGGAACTTTTCAAGCACATCCAGATACACAAGACCAGTGAATGTAGCCATTTTAAATGTGCACTACGCTGTCGCTTCTGGTGGCGGAATGGGGTACTGACGCACTACATGACTCAAACTTGAGGTTGCTTGCTACAAAATAATACAT
Organism: Schistocerca americana; assembly: GCF_021461395.2. Taxonomy (NCBI): domain Eukaryota; kingdom Metazoa; phylum Arthropoda; class Insecta; order Orthoptera; family Acrididae; genus Schistocerca; species Schistocerca americana. Next base: position 468,770,980 of record NC_060122.1, on the reverse strand, counting down.
CTACCGAATCTGTAAGTTATCTCAATAAATTACTATAGCAGTTCAAATTTGTAAAGCCCTATATGATATAGTTGATTTTACATTACTATGTTCCTTGGGGAATAATAAACAAAGGAAATATAGAGAAATAAATTGCTTCATCGTTGCATTTGCAGTGACGTGAACTAAATAAATGTCAAATCACCTACATAAAATAGTTTAAACAGAGATGAAGGCAAATGTAAAACATGCAGCTCTCATATTTCATTCACTGAAGCACTTAGAAGCCTACATGTTCACCTTTCTTCACTGTTTTCAGTAGCACAATTTATGCTCTATTTTGATTTTATTGCGATGTAACCTACTCCTTGCATATGGAAAACGCCAAATTTGTCTTTACTATCTTCATAGAATTCAAATCAAGTACAGTACTTGCATTCCTCTATTGAGTCGGATCCTGTTTCATTGATCACGTGTGATAGTTACCGACAGCCGCATTGAAAATTTCATCAAAGTTTGGTATGTAAAGAATGGGGTTAATTTCCTCCTGTAATCAAGTAATATCAAAGATTCCCTCTGTTTACGGCAAAGACACGGGATTGAATCCTGAAATTTGTCGCCATTTCGAGCATCAGTCAACACTTGAAGTTATCCGTTTTCCTTTCATTTCAGTGCCTCAATTCAATTTTCCCAAGGTTTTATCTTCTTGGAGTGACACCACTGGTTGCCCGATCTCGTACCATGTTCGTTCTTTTCCTTGGACTGAGAGAGGGGTTGCTTTCTTGTCCCGACTGGTGTTAGAATTATCGACGATGTCTCTTTTTCCTTCTGATACAACGTGAGTTTCTTTGTCTTCAGCTTGATTTCACGTGATTGGTCTCGCGTTTTGGCGCCCACAGGTTCAGCTGCTTGATGGGCTATTTTTCCTTTTTCACACTCACTCACCAGGTGTTTCAAGGAGGTCTTCAGATGCATTATAGCCCGTTTCCACGCTATTTATGTCATCCGGTACGGATTTCGGTGGAAGTGCACAATTTTCGATAAATTCTGTGGGTCAAATTGTCCTTTGACTATAATCGATATGGCCTTACTCAGCATTCATTTCGAAGTTTTCAGTGGGCGAAACACGAGAATTTCATCGCATACGTAAGATGGGTGGGGGCGGGGGTGAGGGGAGGTGCGTTGCGCCACAGGCCGCTGCCGTAGATGTCAGCGGTACGGCGGTTCGCTGGACAGCCTTCCGGTAGCTGGGCCACGGGGTGCAGCTTGCACTATGCACGCACGTCCTCCTGGGAGTTTGACTGCACACGCCCACGTCCCCATAGGCCACACTTATACTTCCATTAGCATGTGTAAATTTCGTAGTGCCTCTTGTCCAATTACGCGACTGGCAATCCGCGAATTTTGAAGTTTTTCACAAAAAAAAACAGTAGTGAATTGCGACATTAGAAAAATATGAAGCTCAAATTCTCTAGCCTTCACGCAGTCACGATCAAAATTAAACTTCAAAGATTATCTTCTTGAAATCAGTATCTTCAAATAAACTACATAAAAATACTGCGCAGTAGCCAAATACGGCAAACTTTTCTTGTTCTCTGCAGTGCACAGCTCGGCGTCCCGGCGTCAACATGTCCGGATCAGATCGGGACGAGGCTTCAAGTAACAGTTCCCTACCACTAAGCTACCGAGCTAATCCGATGAGGCCACTTATTCTTAATTCTTCTGGCACGATAAATTGAAGTCAGGTTTTGGCCTCGTCAGGTAGCATTCAGCATAGTTTCACGTCCTTGGCCATCTTCTTCTCTTGCTCAGAGTATCCGAATATTCTTGGCCACCTGTCCTTTCGATCTTATTTTTGGTCTGTGTAAAGGGTTCGTCTTTCGGCTCTCTTAATCTTGAGCAGTCCTCACTTCTACAGACGTTGCCGGCCCACCTCAGTTTATTTGTCTTGGCTTTTGCAATAACTTCTCATTTATTATAGAGAGGGGTGCTGAAAAAGTAAAGCCTCCAGGTTTTTCATGTGAAACCTCTTAAGGCTATTTAAATAAAACAAAGAATATTAACATTATACATCTCTGTTCTTCGTGTCTACATATGTATTTCTTAACATAGCAACCCTGGTGACTAACATATTTCTCCCAACGAAAGACCACTTTGTCGATACCGTCACTGTAGAATGTTTGACCCCTCACCTCTGCTTGCACCGTTTCATCACTACAAAATGAAGTCCTCGAAGGTTTGGAAACAGATGAAAATTGGATTCGGCCCAGTCGGTAGTATAAGGAGGGTGATCGATGATAGTGAAGCCAAGGCGTCGGATTGCTCCAGATGTCGCAGCGCTCGTGTGTATTCTGGCATTGTCATGATGGAGAGGATGCTTCGTGTGGAAGAATTCTTCGAATTCGAAACTCGATATAACTGCACGCTGTTACTCAAGCACCAATGTAGCACATTACACATTGCCATGTTACACGCTACAGTTCGGGCTGCAAATATCTAATTATGAATAGTAAAGATGTAGAATGTTAATAAAATTTGATTTCTTTATAAACCTTTTCGAGTTTTCACGTAAAAAATTCGGAGGCATTTCTTTCCAGCATGTCCTCGTGTATCCCCCTGAGCTTCTTGCTCTTTCTCCCTCGCAAATTTCCTCCCTTACAAATTCCGCAGGACCTTCACCTTTTTCGCTATATACTTATCTGTTCTCCATGTTTCTGCCCCAAATAGTAATACCAGTTTTGCTATAGTTTATATATACTTCTTTTGGTTCCTGTTGAAATTTGATGAGACGCTCTGGATGCCGCTTTAACTCTCGCTTCTACAGGGTGTTCGGAAATTACCGTTACAAACTTCCAGGGCTCGTAGAGGGGAGTGAGTACATAATATTTTGAAAGAAACTCATTTCCGGAAACGTACCGTTTCCGTTATACGACGGTTCCAGTTCAGATGTTTAACTCATTCAGTTCTGCTTGAGGAATGGAACGCAATACAATTGTTAGATAACAATTCGGAAGGAAACATCCATTTGTCACTTAAGCACATTTATTTCCATCAACACTAAGAAATGAACCCAGCATACTGATCTTACAGAACAACACAGAAGTAAAGTATTACAACAGCGGCTCGACGTGGCGACCACCATTGTTATGCCAGACTGACTTTTCTCTTTCCCTCAGCAGACGTGGACGCGTTATCACATCCCAATTAAAACCGACGTAGATCGGAAACGGTGCGTTTCCGGACATTGGTTACTATTATAAATGTCATGTAATCACTTCCCTGTGCAAGTCCTAGTATTGCTAGACCCGTGAAAGATCTCTTGCGCGCGTCGTTTGGTGATGATCGTATGCTCAGCCGCCACTTTCGTCTTGCTTGGCCTCCCAGGTCCCCAGACCTCAGTCCGTGCGATTATTGGCTTTGGGGTTACCTGAAGTCGCAAGTGTATCGTGATCGACCGATATCTCTAGGCATGCTGAAAGACAACATCCGACGCCAATGCCTCACCATAACTCCGGACATGCTTTACAGTGCTGTTCACAACATTATTCCTCGACTACAGCTATTGTGGAGCAATGATGGACATATTGAGCATTTTCTGTAAAGAATATCATCTTTGCTTTGTCTTACTTTGTTATGCTAATTATTGCTATTCTGATCAGATGAAGCGCCATCTGTCGGACATTTTTTGAACGTTTGTATTTTTTGATTCTAATAAAACCCAATGTCATTCCAAGCATGTGTGTCAATTTGTACCTCTCTATCTACATTATTCCGTGATTTATTAAGTTTTCAAATTTATACTGACTTTTTGATCACTTTTTTGTTGTTGTTGTTGCAAGTGCTAATATTTAACGGACAGCTGTTCTGCAGGTTGATCGGCCAAAGGCGTATGTTACCACGTTGTCACGAATGATGTTACGGTAGACCACTTCAGGCTAGCTTTGAGGCTCTTTTTTTTCTCTCATAACAAACCAATGCCTGTAATGTAGCAGGTAGGTGGCGGTGGATAGCAGGAAAAGGTTGCGTCTCTTTCGACTCCGTTATCTGCTCGTGACTCGAGATGAAAATCGGAGCTGTGGAATGGCGGAGCAGTCGGTTAAGTTCACGGTCGATTCCTTCCGCGGACGTGAGCAGCGTTCGAGCAGAGGGAAACGAGGCCGCTGTCCTTGATTGGCATTACTGCAGCGCGCCGATAACGAGCTGGCGCGTGGCGTGGCTGGCCGGCTCTCGTCAGAGGGCGACACGCCGGGCCGCGCGGCTTCCTGTGGCTGTGGGCCCGCCAGCCGTGACTTCACCGCCGCTTTCAGCTGCGCCCGCGCCCGCTCACGCCACGGATTGCGCTACACAGGCACGCCCACCCAACCGTTGCCGTAGCGCTGCGCGGCGAGGTGAGGGGACTCGCCGCGTTCCAAAGTCCCCGCCACTCGCGCATATTTTGCGTGCGTCCAACTGACGCAGCAGTACTGTAAGCGCGCGGCAGAGACACGTCGTAGCAGCTTAAAAGCGCATCGTACGGGGGTAGAAACTACTGCCTCAACTGCCAACATGCCACTCGGATAGTGAGACAGCTGATGTTAAGTGCTGCGAGGACTGTGTTGCTAGTGTTGCGCATGCGCAGGGGATGCTTCCCTCGTCCAGTGTCATTCGCCCCTCTGACAGCGGACATCTCACGACGCGATCATAATATTGCAGTGTGGCGCAAGAAAACGCCTGCCCCGAGTAGACTGCTCATTGTCACACGCCAATTGTCATTACTGTTCCGGAGCCGTCAGTGCCACGTTTTGTATTGTCAGTACGAAAGGCGTCATGGCGTGGCTAAGATGTGTAAAGTAAATATTTCAGCGAGATGTATTCTATTCAAGAAAGACACAGTAGTGGAAGCGTACGTGTCAAGCCGTTCATTTAAGGAAAGATGGCGCATTTTTGCAAAAAAGTTTCCTGGCGTTTCCATACCAGAAAAGAGCAGTATACAAAGTTTGGTGACAATGTGGCGTACTACAGGGTCTACTGTAAACGCAAAAAAAAAGCCATGTCCGTTCGTAAACCTGCTGTAGCCGCGGAGATTCCAGCACGAATGAGTGTTCAAAGAAGTCGACATGGCCGGCCGTTGTGGCCGAGTGGTTCTAGGCGCTTCAGTCTGGAACCGCGCGACCGCTACGGTCGCAGGTTCGAATCCTGCCTCGGGCATGGATGTGTGTGATGTCCTTAGGTTAGTTAGGTTTAAGTAGTTCTAAGTTCTAGGGAACTGATGACCTCAGATGTTAAGTCCCATAGTGCTCAGACCCATTTTGAAGTCGACATCTAAATTGTCGCAACAAGAGAACATTTAGCATAGATATTGTCAACATGTTTTACACCATATAGGGATGAAGCCCTACGAAATTGTAACTGTCAAAGAACTGAAGGAGGAAGAAAAGGCAAAACGTGTCAATTACTGTACTGGCTATGTCAAACAACTCAGAGTGGAATGTTGGATCCCTGTTGGATTTCATGAGTGATGAAGCTGGTTCCAGCTGACAGGACATGGGAACTGGTTAACAAACAATCCCTATCCGATTAACGAGGAACGTTTTCACGGAGAAAAAATCTGACTGTGGTGTGCCGTGTCAGCAAGTCGGATTGTGAGCCCCCATAATTTTTTAAGCTACAGTAAACACTGCTGTGCACACGTTACTAATATCCTAGGATGGATCGCATGAGTGTTGGGCAAGAGCTCTCTTTTGTAGGGTGATCGTGTTTTCTCAGCATTCTACCAATGAGCCGAAGGCTGCCAGCTGCTTTACATATGAGTCTGTGATGATTCCATTCCAGATCCCCACAAAATGTAAATCCAGGCATTTGCATAAGAAGAGTGGTTTAAATTGTGACTCATTCGTATTGTCCTAGGATACAGTATTTTTGCTCTTTGGAAATTACAGTGTTTTACATTTCTGAGATACGAAAGCATGTTGCCGGTCTTTCAACCACTTAGATATCTCGCACTTGATACCGGGGCTTGGTGTACAACCGTTTGGATGCGACGAGAAAATGAACATAGCCTTTGTCAACTGCTTAAATTCCTACGCGGAGAAGTTCTATGATAAGGGTTGAGGATAAAATACTTAGAAGTGAACGACCATTACACAGAGAAATACAACCGCCATAGAAAAGGAAAGATACATACGATGCATGATTTCAAACATGACGATAAAGACTACGGGATACAGGAGACTGTGCAGCTAGACAGGAATCAGTAACATTGCCGCACTGGCAAGTATTCTCTGTGTGTACGAGCTCTGCGAGTGAACGCCGCTCTCTGCTTCCTGTCCTGACGTCAGCAGTCAGTAGTATATGGAAGTGCTATGGGTGTGCCTTCCGCAGTGAGTCGCGGCAACTTCCAAGTCAGTCATTACCCACACGTCAACCAACATCTGAAACATCTAAAATACTAGTTGAAAAGCGCGACTTTGATAAATTAACTTTATTGAACTCGCTTCTTTTACAAAAACTGCTAAATACCTACCGGTATACTGGAATGATCTGCGTATTAGCAGCAAATCAATGGGTCAAAAATGGCAGCCACCGACAAACTGACCATACTTTTTCTCTATACAGAGCTGTCTTCGAACACAGTGCTTGATTCGTTACAGCACACACCGGTACTTCGTGCCGATTCCTCTGACGGAAGAAAATAAAAATCTCAGATTGTGAGTTGTGGCACGATAGAACTTTATTTTTTCGTCAGTGTAAATGTTGTATTCACACTTTCAAAATGAGCAGAAAAGCATTAAAGTAACGTTTTAAAAAGTCTAAATTTCAAATACCCCACTCCGGAAGGTCACAGTACCGGAACTTTTTAACAAATCAAGCTCTGTCAAACACTATAACTTGTCACATCTTCGTAGTAAACACTCCAAAAACGAATTCACAGAATTATTGGTGGCTCCAGTTGTGCAAGTATCGAGATATCTGATTATCTACTCATGGAATGCACAGTCGCTTGAAGACTGCATTATTGAGATGCCGAAACTGGTTGCCTAAATAAAATAACTTCTCAAAATATAGGTTTGTTTCACGATTTTCCTTGGTAAACATTTGGACCGGCCGCTGTCCAGTGGATCAACAGAGATTTGACAGACTCTATAACTTAAAGCGCATTTACATGAGCCAGATTTACGCCAAGGTTTGAATATAATGTTGACATCAACATCGATTCTGGTCCCGAAAACAGTCGAGCAACAGTGATCAGCAATGATGACGTCATGTGCCTGCAGAAACCTGGCAACATTAGCGGGATATGTTATCGGCACTGTACAATTTTTATAGCCTGTGTAAACGTGTCTTTCATGAACCACCCTCATATGACGGGTAGCAAAACCACTGCCATACTGCGGGGTAGCGCATGAAAAACCGGGCCTGAGAGCATACTGCTCACCAATTACGAACGAAATTTTGTCCACCACGAACAGATACAATAACAAAAATGAAGAAATAACTAAGTTAATGCAAAAGATCATATTTAGTGAACTGATCTCGTCTTTTACATTACATTATGATAAGTGCTGAAAATGGGCTTGTGCTTCAATACACTTTTGCGCGCGACCTAATATTTAATATACGGTTTGCGAGACTCTGCCACATTACGAATATTGTACTTAAAGTCGTCTAAACTTATTCGCACTACAGATTCTCTAAATTGATCCAACAAGAGTTAGGAGAAAATCTACTGCATCTAGATGACCAGACTGCAATTTACACTTGAACATAGCACATGTGGAAAAACACACACACGTACTCTCCCCTATTCCGCGATAATACAAAATGTGCTGCCCTGCTTTGAACTTTCTGGACGTCCTCTGTCAATCATATCTGGCAAAGGCCCCATATCGCGTGGCAATACTCCAGAAGACTACGGACAAGCGTAGTTTAGGTAGTCACCTGCATTGAAACTTCCAGGCAGATTAAAACTGTGTGCCGGAGCGAGACTCGAACTCGGGACCTTTGCCTTTCGCGGGCAAGTGCTCTACCTACTGAGCTACCCAAGCACGACTCACGCCCCATCCTCACAGCTTTACTTCCGCCAGTACCTCGTCTCCTACCTTTCAAGTTTCATATCAGCGCGCACTCCGCTGCAGAGTGAAAATCTCATTCTGGAAACATCCCCTAGGCTGTGGCTAAGCCATGTGTCCGCAATATCCTTTCTTTCAGGAATGCTAGTACCGCATGTTTCGCAGGAGAGCTTCTATAAAGTTTGGAAGGTAGGAGACGAGGTACTGGCGGAAGTAAAGCTGTGAGGATGGGGCGAGAGTCGTGTTTGGGTAGCCCAGTTGGTAGAGCACTTGCCCGCGAAAGGCAAAGGTCCCGAGTTCGAGTCTCGGTCCGGCACACAGTTTTAATCTGCCAGGAAGTCTCATATCAGCGCACACTCCGCTGCAGAGTGATAATCTCACTCTAGTCACCTGCATTAGTTAAATCTTCTAAGAGTCTGCCAATAAAATGCCGTCTTTGGTCCGCCCTACCCACAATATTTTCGACGTGATGGTTTCAATTTCCAAATAATTCCTAAGGTGCGTATGAAATTGCGAGCAACCGGCTCTCGAGCAGTCCACCACCCGCTCGGGGGAAAAAACGGAAGCGGAGAGACTCGCCTGAGCATTCTGTGAGCCATACTTTCTAGGGCCAATCCTTGAGTATTGCCACTGCCTATGGACAGCTTCCAAAGCACAATGCGACAGAATTGCCGCATTCGACCGCCGAAACTTAAGGCTGCACTACACCACGGCAAACGAACTAGTCTGTGAGGCCACCAGTACCCGACCTAACCTGGAAAAGATAACACTAGAATGTGCCAGACACGGACTAGGTAGAGAAGTGACTATGGAAGACCTGATCTGTGGGCCAATCTGACTTCAGAATAACCAAATACAAGTACCCTTGCCGAGCGGTTTAAGGCGCTGCAGTCATGGACTGTGTGGCTGGTCCCGGCGGAGGTTCGAGTGCTACCTCGGGCATGGATGTGTGTGTTTGTCTTTAGGATAATTTAGTTTAAGTAGTGTGTAAGCTTAGGGGCTGATGACCTTAGCAGCCAAGTCCCATAAGATTTCTCTCCCTCTCCCTCTCCCTCACACACACACACACACACACACACACACACACACACACAAACACACACACCCTTAACTCCCCCCCCCCCCCCCCCCCCCCCCCCAAGGCTTCACCGCCACTCACTCAATTCAAAGGACGTTCCCCAATAACAAAGAGTTATTGGAAAAAGTTAGAAAGAGGAGAAGTCAGTGAAGTGAATTGCTACATACAACTCCTTCCCCTCACCACAAATCAGTGGCGTGAAGTGCACGACCCACCATAGCTGACCTGACCAATCTCACCACATACCAGAACTTAGGAACAGAGCTAACCAAGAAACTAAATCGTAATCTAAAAACATACTCAGCCAGCATAGCAAAATCCAATCGTAGAAACAGGCTGAACTCAGAATCAAATTGAATAAGCAACAGAGTAAAATCAAAGTACCATTATAACAACCAACAGAATAGTACTCCAACATTAGAAATACGCAAGAGATCTATCGATCTAAAACACAATATCAACTACAAGACAAAAAGAGAGATTTGCCATGAATAGAAAATTAGAAAATCCAGCGCCAACCCGACAGGGGTTTTGGTGGTTTTCCCTAGTTGTAAGGTGAACACCGGGACGAGGAATTCCAGCACGTATAATTAGACAAAGACTGACAACAAAATGGCTGGAGAGAGGATAACACTACCAATCCAAGTCGGTAGGACTCCTAAAGCACGTAAAAAGTGGAAAAACACACACCAAATTTGCAAACCATTTCATGTAACACAATCACCACCGCACTGGGATAAAAACTCGAGTCAGCATTCATAATAATTTGTAGACATCTAATGTCCATCTACCACAACCCAAAAAAAGATCCACTACAGTAGCTTTTAAGCATAAAGTACACCATTACACCATCCTTCTCACTGAAGAAATTTTTTGAGGTTATAATTTACGCCTAAAATTTTTGATACAGATTTTGCCTACTTATGAATTGCAATAAATCTGCAATTTCATTCCATAGATTCCAAAATATGTCCCGATTATATTTTTCGTGCTCCGGATGCCACAAACACCTGCTTTGGCTAAACTTATCACTTTCCCAAAGTTCGTGTTTCGTATTGTGTGGGTCAATGTGACAGAAGAAAAGAAACTGTTTTGAATATCGGGGACTGTCGTCCAAAGTCTATACGTTCGGAAGAGCTCGGCTACATTCTGACCGCGCACACAACTGCGTGCTGAGTTGAAAACATCAGGCGTTTTCGGCCCATGTCGGCACGTCGGTTGTCGGCGGAAGCCACCGAGATCGGTGCTACTGTCACAGCAGCTAAACACGTTAGGCTACATTTTCAGAATCTGCGCGCACAACGCCCTGATTAGCTAATGTTAATGATAATTAATTTCTAAACGGCGCAATATACCGAACTTTTTTCTTAGCAATTATTTATCATCACAGCCTACCCTGCAACACCCTTACGAGCATTTCAGACTGTTTCTGACCACCCTGTATATTTACAGATGTGCTGTACCTTCCCGGAACCATTTCAAGAAATTTGCCTTCCATTCGCCTTCCCTAAACCGTCCCATCTCATATCGCTTATTAGTATTAACCCTAAATATTCAAACGACGAGCCGTGAACTAGACGTTCACCACATTAGTTGCAACGAGATACTTTTCCAGGACGGAACAGTGGATATCTGGCAGCAGTTTCCGCTGGATGCACGGGAGGTAGCGGAGACAGGCGTGTTTGCGCGCTCGCGCACCCACTGTGTGAGGACAGCGGAATGCCGGACAATGGGGCCCTTGAGGCGCGGCGGACACGTGTGTTGGGAGAGCGCCTTATCGCCACACCGGCGCGCCGTGCAGCGCCGCTTCGCCCTCGTTCGGAATCGTAGGACTGCCGCTGCTGCTCCAGTATCCAACGTACAGTGGACGTAGCACACCACGCGACACTACCGGTTTCCCCGTTACTTCTTCTGACGATTTCGGAAAATAACGGACTCAGAGTAGATCAAAAATGGCTCTGAGCACTATGGGACTTAACAGCTGTGGTCATCAGTCCCCTAGAACTTAGAACTACTTAAACCTAACTAACCTAAGGACATCACACACATCCATGCCCGAGGCAGGATTAGAACATGCGACCGTAGCAGTCGCGCGGTTCCGGACTGCGCGCCTAGAACCGCGAGACCACCGAGGCCGGCTTCCGAGTAGATCGGCTTCTAACTTAAACTGGCAGCATTTTGTTGTGTCTGTTGTCACCGGTCCGAAGGTTGGTTGGATGCTGTTCTCCACGTTAGCCAGTTCTGTGCAAGTTTCATCATCCCTAAATTAACTACTGCATCGCACATCATTCGGAGCCGTTGTCTCCCCGTGTGCGATAATTACCCCCCCCCCCCTCCCCCACCTAAACGAACACACACACACACACACACACACACACACACACACACACACACACACACACACACACACACACACAATCAATACCTTGCTAACTAATGACGTGTTATGAGGGTTCAACAACATGAAAGTTAAGCAACGTGTTGAGAAGGGAAAGACATTGGGTCGTAGCGCATCGCCCATGTCATTCAATAACTTCAACGAGCCAATAGTACAGCAAACTAAAGAGAAATCTGGAAAGGGAATTAAAGTTGAAAGAGGTTAGGTTAGGTTAGGTTAGTGTTTAACGTCCCGTCGACAACGAGGTCATTAGAGACGGAGCGCAAGCTCAGGTTAGGGAAGGATTGGGAAGGAAATCGGCCGTGCCCTTTCAAAGGAACCATCCCGGCATTTGCCTGAAACGATTTAGGGAAATCACGGAAAACCTAAATCAGGATGGCTGGAGACGGGATTGAACCGTCGTCCTCCCGAATGCGAGTCCAGTGTGCTACCACTGCGCCACCTCGCTCGGTCTAAAGTTGAAAGAGAAGAAATGAAAACTTTCTAAGGTTTGTGGATGACATTATAATTGTCGAAGACGGCAAAGGACTTGAGAAGAACAGCTGAATGGAATGGATAGCATCGTGATGTTATAAGATGAGCATCAACGAAAGTTGAACAAGTGTAATGAAGTGTAGGCGAATCAAATACGGCCATGATAACTGTATTAGCAAATAGCGCACTATAAGTGGTGAATGAGTTTTATTGTTTGTTTTTATCTATTTATTTACATATTTATGTAACCTGATCTGATTAGGGTCACCGGGTCCTATGTTCCATCGGACCAGGGTTTCGCACATTCAGTACTTTTTTCCATCAGTAACCTAAGAAATAAGTTTTCATAGGGCAAATAGTATTAATATTGTTTGAGTGTCTATAGCGGCAACTAATATAGTTCATACTGGCAGTACTTGTGCCGCTGCTGCTGCTGCTTCTGGCGGTTACAGTGACAATAGTAACGATGATAGCGGCAAATATTAAAAGAATTTATAGGTACACAAAATAGATGTTTCCCTGTATAGTGAGTTATGGGGAAAGAAATTTAAGGAGACTGCACCAAGTAAAAATACTGGGAAATTAGGCAGTGAAATAACGGAGGGCGACCTAAGTATAGAGGAAAATTCACGTTTCAAATAGAAAGAAAAATCTTTCAGAAAAAGATAAATTTGTTCACATGGAATATATATTTACGCGTCATGCAGTCTTTTGTGAGGTTGGAACGGGATAGTGGGGTGCAGGGCCGTTTGTGAACAGCTACGGAGGAGGAGGAAGAAACGGTACAGCTGCTCTTGCAGGTGCGCGCTTGTCCCGCAAGGGGAAGCAGGTAGAATGGGGGGAAGCCGCTCCACACTGGCTGCTGCTGCTGCTGCTGCTACTTCGCAGTAGAGTTGGGCAACACGATTCTTTTTCCCGATTCGATTCCTACGATTCAATCTCACATCGTGAATCGATTCCTACGATTCGTTCACCATTCTTTCACGATTCATTCTAGTCTGCGATGGCACGATTCTTACGGAATCCAAAAAGTTCCACAACTTACTCACAGATGGCAGGACATGTCTGAAATTGTCAATGGGGTTAGAATCGAACTGTCATGACAAGATATGCCAGAAATAGTTTATTTATGAGTAAACATGCATATGACGTTAAAGTGTGATTCTTGATTTATACCTGTAGTGCCTTAATTGATGAAAGGTCACGTTTGATTTGATTGCATCTATTGTTTGTTCGTTCCGAGCTTCCTTTGTTCACACGCATCCTCCACTTGACTACCATCTGACGGTCGTAATCATTCGGCACGACTGGGCATGATTCGGAAGTTGCCTTCGAAGCACGGAAGTTGCCTTCGAAGCATAGCGTACTGAGAATCGATGAATCGTTGGAACTTGGAATCGTCACTACTCGGCAACACGCAATCGTTTTGAACGACGATTCGTCCGTATCACGATTCGATTCTTACGATTCTTGATTTAGAGTCGTTCAAATGAACGACTCATTCACGAATCGCCATAACTCTACTTCGCAGACCTTGTGTAGTAACGGCAGAGGCGACTATCGGAGTAATACCAGCAACGCACTTGCAGTAGGTTGGATTACAAAACTACGTTAGTGGCGCTTATCAACTTGCCAGTCATATACCTACGTGTTTTGTGAAAAATACATTTTGGCGCCCACTTACATAGGGAGAAATGACTATCACAACAAGATGTAAGTATACGCTTTCTCCCGAGCGCTATTCGAAGCTTGAAGGTGGTTCGATGAAAACACTGCCAGAGGCTTAATTGTGATTGCATGTAGATATACAACTAGGGTTTGCCAGCTTTCCTGCTTTAGCCTGACGTGTCCGCTTTTTATGGTCGTATCTGGCCAAATATATATAAATCTGATTTGTTCGGCCTTTGTTAGGCTTCTTAGCGACGAAGTGAAGAACGCACAAATAAGGCCCGTTCGAAGCTAATGACGTAAGTGTGAGGATCAAGTATAGGGAAGAATAAGGAGATGTACCATAAGGATATTTAGATATCCACACCACTGCTGTTCTTAATTTTGTGTCTGTTTTTCTTAGCAGGCTTAAGGAGCGTAATACACGTCATTGCCACGTCGCGCGCTGAGCGAGCGAGCCGATGCGCGCCCCGTCCCGCCCCGCCACATGGACGACAGCAAGGAATTTAGTTAATGTTAAAATTTCACGAAATTCAAGCACCAAAAAAGGCGACTGTACCTTTAAAATGCTTTTGACACACAAAAAGTGGACAGCTTATTTCAAATCATAGCATAACGAAGAATTTTAGGAATTACATAAATGGGAAGAACATTATTTTCCAGTTTCAGGTCGCAATACCAATGTCGTAAGTGTGTTCCCATCCATAAACGCCCTTGGACAGAGAAACGTAATAAAATTCAAACCGGCACAAATCACGACGACGACGACGATGATGATGATGATGATGATGATGATGATGATGATGATGATGTTGGTTTAATTTAAAATTACTTTGTCAAGAGTTTCACTAACCTATTTTCAAGAAGAATTACGTTCAGGTTAAAGTAGGTTCAAATGAGAAATATTAATATTAACGACAAATTATTTCTTTACAAGTCTGATCGAAATGAGCAAAGTTATTGAACATCTTTTTATTTTGTGCTCCAGAAAAATAAATATTTAATTTATTTAATAAAAAGCTTTATTTTCACATAAGTTTATCTTACGTTAGAAAGAAGAATGAGCACACACTTGGTATCCTAACTGCCAAATCATAAGCCTGTTCAATATTTTTTTTCTTTAGTTTAAGCACTTTGAACATTGATCTCACAAAAAGTTAACTGTAATTGATTGTACCCACCTGAAGCTATTGCTATTTAAAGTATATAGTTTGGCTTTTAGAGCAAAACGTTTTTTTTTTTCCTCTCTCTTAGCAACCGTACATATACCAGCCGTATGATTGTCAGTTAGGACAGTATAAAAATATACGCATCATTATTTCCTCTCTACCTGAGAAAAAAATACTGCAGAAATCAGATGCGTTTTGCTAACGCCTCTGCCGGAAACTGGCCTTAAAGTAGTTAATATGTAACATGTTTTACGGAATTTAAAATAAAGGACAAATATTGCTTGACGGCATTGACATAACAATAGGAAGAAAAGTCCGGCGACTGTCTGCTGAAGAACTTTTATTGATCGAAACTGTAGCTTCTCCTAAGGCTTATAGTCTTGATGAGACCTGATGGCTTACTCAGAATTTAAATTGGTTGTCGTGACATTTCTTCCATAGTTCACATAATATGCTGTTTGGTTTCATATAATCAGACAAGTAACATCATAGGCGCCACGGCGCGGCGCTTCACGGGGCTCTGTATATGTACAACGTCGACACGATTCTGATTCTAAAATTTACATTATATGTAAGCCTGCACGTTCGCGAGCATGTGTATTCGCACTTTCCTTCGCCAGCCGTGGAGCCCATACAACAACAGACATTAAAAATATAGTCCGCTGTGGTAGCGGGTAGTCAAGTTCAAATGTTAGCCCAGCCTCTTGACAAACTTGCTAGTGGATTGTCATGAAAATAACCCCATATGATAAAGCAGCGTGTCTTCAGTCGTCGAATAATGCCTGCAGTTTTAAAATTTTATCCGAATTGAAACGGATGTTTATGCAAATAAAATGTTTTGATTTACTGTGACCAACTTTAGGTTCAAATGGCTCTGAGCACTATGGGGCTCAACTGCTGAGGTCATTAGTCCCCTAGAACTTAGAACTAGTTAAACCTAACTAACCTAAGGACATCACAAACATCCATGCCCGAGGCAGGATTCGAACCTGCGACCGTAGCGGTCTTGCGGTTCCAGACTGCAGCGCCTTTAACCGCCAACTATCGGTACTGTGACTGTTATTAATGAATTGTTTTATATTGCTACCAGTTCAGTATAAAGAATTACTTCACTTAGAATAATATTTTCATTCACTGTATTATGAGTTGATTTACGTTTTCTCTGGCATCCATTTATTTTTAGATTTTGAGCAGAATTTGCAGGTAGTCCTAAATTTTGGTGGCCTGTGACTTGACTATTTGCCGATAATGTTCGTTTGTTGCATTTGTCCGGCTTATAACAGTCCGTGTGCTCTTTAAACAGTGTCTTCAAATGTCTGCCATTTTGACCTATGTGAAATTTGTTGCACTGACTATAGATGTATTTGTAGATACTAGATGTGTCCATATTTACACTTCTTGACTTTCTATCGTGGACAAACCTTCTGCTTAGGTTGTTTCAGGTTCCGGTAACATCACAAAACGAGTGAATTAAAACCGCCTATATTAGTCCAAAAATATAAATATGGCCAAAAATGCAATTAAAAAAATTCATATAACTCTACGATATGACTCTTTAAATGGAAACGTGTTATTAGCAAACTTAAATAACATAGGAAACATACGTAAGTTCGGGGGAAAACCAACAGTAGCAAGCATTCACTACAAAACTAGCGGAAGCTTCCATTAATCTCTTTCAGTTTTCGACCTCAGAATGTAACTTCCAAAAATTACGTAACGTTGTCGCAAGCCATTAGATTCTTTTTATGGACAGGGAGAAGAAAAAAAATGCAATGAGGTGATTGTAATTCATACTCTTTCGAAAGCTAAACGAATTAATCAATCATCAACAAACTCAAGAGTTACGCTCGACCCTCTATGCGAGTTTTATAACTTGGCATCAAGAATGTCGATGTGCACTGTAGACTGACACTCCCCGGAACGGAACACATTTCATGTACTGCGATACTCAGACGTGCCAATGGTGCGCAACCTTGTGGAACGTAAAGTTGCACCAACACGAGTAACACAATAGGTTCTTCCCAGTGTACAAAGTGCATCGAACTTGATTGCGGACTTTATGAAAATCTATTATGACCTGCCAAATAAATAAATAACGATGATAAATATTTATCAGTGTATCAAACGGTTCAAATGGCTCTAAGCACTATGGGACTTATCATCTGAGGTCATCAGTCCCCTAAAACTTAGAACTACTTAAACCTAACTAACCTAAGGACATCAGACACATGCATGCCCGAGGCAGGATTCGAACCTGCGACCGTAGCAGCAGCGTGGTTTCGGACTGAAGTTGCCTAGAACCGCTCGGCCACAGCGGCCGGCATCAGTGTATCGAGAACTATTCCAAACCGGGTATTTACACCGTACAGTCACATTAATGTCCCCACCTGTCAAAAGCCTGAATAATACCTTTCGCAGCGCGAGAAGTGCAGGAAGAGAATTTTGTATGTATTGTATTGTATGTTAACCGGGGATCTAGAAACGACGGAGAGGCTCCGCCCCCGCCGCAGCCGCAGTGGTCCACAACCCCACGACGACTGCTCAGTCCACTTCACCCCTCCGCCGCCCCACACCGAACCCAGGGTTATTGTGCGGTTCGGCCCCCGGGGGACCCCCCAGGGAACGTCTCACACCAGACTAGTGTAGCCCCTATGTTTGCGTGGTAGAGTAATGGTGGTGTACGCGTAAGTGGAGAACTTGTTTGCGCATCAATCACCGACATAGCGTAACTGAGGCGGAATAAGGGGGTTCCATCCCGCATTCGCCGAGGCAGATGGAAAACCGCCTAAAACCATCCACAGACTGGCCGGTTCACCGGTCCTCGACACAAATCCGCCGGGCGTATTCGTGCCGGGGACCAGGCGCTTCTTCCCGCCCGGAAAGCCGTGCGTTAGACCTCACGGCCAACCGGGCGGGCTAGGAAGAGTGTTAGTGAGGTTATGATATTTATCGACAGGGTTGCGGGGCCATGCCGATTCCAGTGATGTGGCCAGCTGCCCTAGGTTTCTCGGTTGAGGATGCGTGACGCGAACAGCCCGATCGAGGTCAATTCTTGACTGGGTCTAAATCCGGGGAGATTCGTGGTCCTGAGAGTACTGCAAACTCATCGTGGCGCTCTTCGAACTACGGACGTACACTGCGAGCTGGTAGATGCCGTCGTTCCCCAAGGATAGAGGCATACTCAACGTGGCTGCATGATCCAGGTGCCTGCTGCGGAGGCCCGTACGCAATAACGTTCGCTTAACAGCCACTATTGTTCGCCCCCTTAGTTGATGTGGGCGGTCAGTTTCTGAACAGTTGTGCATCTATCCGCACGTTCACATCTTCGCAGCAGTCGTTCATCGCCACCATCTACGGTCCTCGGTGCCATCGCGCCATTTTGCCATGCACGGCATACCTTATCCATGGTGGCACGCGAACAATTTAAAGACTTAGCCGCTTCCGAAATGCTCGCACTCTTGGCCCGAAAGTCAATGAACGTGCCCTTCTGGACGTCAGATAATCCGCTCCGTTTCCGCGTTACAACAGCAGCAGCAATGCGAGTCGCCCGACACGCTTCACTGCTTGTTGTGCCACCTGCCGTCGGTGGGTGGTTACTACACGCTGACGTCGAACATGGGAGGCGGTGATAATGTGACTGGACCATGCGATGATTCGTCTTGGGAAGTTATGATTCTTCATACTAACTACATTTTATTCTAATTTAGACTGGACCATGCGATGATTCGTCTTGGGAAGTTATGATTCTTCATACTAACTACATTTTATTCTAATTTACAATGCCCCTACCGGTGTTGCAACATTCAGATATTAAATTGGACTTTTGAAACAAAGCCATGACAAAATGTAAAGATGTAGGATGTAAAACAGGCATACGTTTGGGGCTGAAACAAAGAATCTACTAACGAAAAAAAACAACATTTCTGATGGTTAATAGCACGTGGGGAGGCATGGAACATGAACTTCGTTAATCAGCTTTTGAAACACAAAAGAGAGGAAAGAAAATTTAATTATCCATTGAACGAAACTAGGTACACTGGAATCTCCATTCCGCCAATATCATCACAGCTGACTCGTGGACTGCTGTGATTTATATCAGGTCGTCTGCCTGCAATAAAGTCACTGCTGACAAGGGAACCTCCCCATCGCACCACCCTCAGATTTAGTTATAAGTTGGCACAGTGGATAGGCCTTGAAAAACTGAACACAGATCAATCGAGAAAACAGGAAGAATTTGTGTGAAACTATGAAAAAAAAGCAAAATATACAAACTGAGTAGTCCATGTGCAAGATAAGTAACAAAAGGATAGTGTGAGCTCAGGAGCGCCGTGGTCCCGTGGTTAGCGTGAGCAGCTGCGGAACGAGAGGTCCTTGGTTCAAGTCTTCCCTCGGGTGAAAACTTTACTTTCTTTATTTTCGCATAGTTATGATCTGTCCGTTCGTTCATTGACGTCTCTGTTCACTGTAATAAGTTTAGTGCCTCTGTTTTGCGACCGCACCGCAAAACCGTGCGATTAGTAGACGAAAGGACGTGCCTCTCCAATGGGAACCGAAAACATTTGATCGCAAGGTCATAGGTCAACCGATTCCTCACAGGAAAACACGTCTGATATATTCTATACGCCACTGGTGACGGCATGTGCGTCACATGACAGGAATAGCATGTGCGTCACATGACAGGAATATGTTGTCGACCCATCCAACTTGTATACTTGGCGATTGGGTAAAAGGATTCTTCTACCTTGCCCGATTTAGGTTTTCTTGTGGATGTGATAATCACTCCCAAAAAAAGTGATGAAAACATAAGAGTTTGTCACGTAAACTGAAAATAAAAAATTAAAGTTTTCACGCGAGGGAAGACTTGAACCAAGGACCTCTCGTTCCGCGGCTGCTCAAGCTAACCACGGGACCACGGCACTCCTCAGCTCACAGTTTCCTTGATATTGCCTATATTATGCATGGACTACTCAGTTTGTATATTTTGCTTATTTTTTCATAGTTCCACGCAACTTCTTCCTGTTTTCTCGATTGATCTGTGTTCAGTTTTTCAAGGCCTATCCAATGTGCCAACTTATAACTAAATCTGAGGGGGGTGCGATGGGGAGGCTCCCTTGTGAGATCAGACTCTACGAAATTATGCCTTTGCTCCATCAGTGACCGAAGACTAGCTGATGATCCGAACTTCTCTAGTGTCCCCGTAACCGGTATAAAAATAATACACTATCCTTCACATGCATTCAATGAAGGCAGGAGTTACCATGCGACACACCATCGTTCGCGGTTGAGCAGGGAAATGCAAGTCTTCAAATGGCTCTGAGCACTATGGGACTTAACGTCTGAGGTCATAAGTCCCCAAGAACTTAGATCTACTTAAACCCAACTAACCTAAGAACGTCACACACATCCATGCCCGCGGCAGGATTCGAACCTGCGACCGTAACGGTCGTGCGGTTCCAGACTGAAGCGCCTAGAACCGCTCGGCCACATCGGCCGGCTAAATGCATGTGTCATATATACGAGTTTAGGATAACTAACTAACGCGGGCTACGTATATGGTTCTGACTGTTGCCTTATTTTTCATCGATGATGCGTGGCTAGGAGGAGAGGACGGATGGTGGAAGATTGCCCACAGAACACCAAACTTTACGTTAATGTTCTGGATTCGATTCTTAACCACCTCGGAGTGTCTAGCGTCCCACCTGATATTTGTTGATTAAGTTCGACTGTCCCTTCGAACTCTTTGAAAGGAGTAGGCTCTGTATCGAGCCCGTTATTAATTCTCTCTCTCCCTGCATTACGCAAACACTCACCAGTCGTACGTAACAGGTCGGAGGTAGGCAATGGTGAATTAGCCTCAGGTTATTTGTCCTCAATCGTCGTTTCTTTATGTATTGGGCGGACTTCGATTTTCGTGTGGCGCTAACGTAGAGACGTAAAGAGACTGTACTTGTGCGTTTTTATATGCTCGTATTAAACAAGAAATAGTTAAAGCAGTTTGGAGAGAGAGAGAGAGAGAGAGAGAGAGAGAGAGGGGGGGGGAATTTCTTAACAAGTAGGCCAGACGGCAGTTGTCACCCTGGATGTTTTGGGCCAAAACCTGCTTGCTGAAGGCAGGAGCAAATAGCCGCCACATGATAATGATTCAGTCAGTCATTCTTCCCGCACTCCATACGTTAACGGAACGGGAAGGAACTCCAATAACTGGTACAATGGGACGTACCCTGCCACGCACTTCACGATGGTTTGCACTGTATAGATGTAGATTCTAAAAGATCCAACAAATACTAGAGTTACCGTCTCGAAATTAGACACCCCAAGGTCGCGCTCGCCAGCGGGGGGCCAGCAAATACTGCGCATAAGCAAACGCGTCTCTGCCATTGTGTTACAGAGGAACACTGCGCCCATACTTCTTTGTAGGAGGCTTTGTGTTTTCCTTGAGTACTGTCGTTTTCCCATAATTACTTCTGCATAGTGAGTGGTGTGTTTTACGCGTGCAAAAGGAATATGCTGTTTGCTGTTATTCTCGCGATGCCCATCTACAAAAGATCTGGCTGTCGAAACTCGGTAGCAAAGACGTTGCGAATGTCTCAAATGCTAGAATACATTTTCGTCGTTTTAAAGAAACTGATGTTGGAGACATGCGTTTGGGACTGCTAAATTTACCACGGAAACATGTGGTTACGAGTGATGCATTACCATAGTGTAATTATTAACGCCTCTGAGAGTACACCACGCGCAACAGAAGAAAGAACGGGACGTTTCAATAAACTCGATACGTCCGTCTCGATAGATGCGCGGTCAGTGAGGCAGATTGCTAACCGAAAGGGACTAGGTTCGATTCCCGAGGGCACTAACTGTTGTTTTGTCCTTATTTTCGTGTGGTCATAACTGACAATCGTCTCTAGTACACTGTCGTATCGCCTTTCCATTACGAGATAGCTGAATAGGCACTACCCGAAAGGCAATAACTTGAAATAAAAAAATAAACTTGATCTGTAGAAACAGCATAGACTTCAGAAAAGCCTTCACTACGGAGAAACAGTGCTGATAAATGTACATTTACAGATGAAGTTGTTTGTAATGATTCAGATAAAATCATTTTGCAGAATTCCGTAGTGGCATTAAAAAGGAGAAAAAAACGCTCATCTGAAAACCATGTGCACGAAATTGCGAGTACATCATAAAGATCTTCGAATTCAGTTCTGATCGACGAAACAGCTTCTGTACGACGAAGAAAGAAATCAAAATGGACTTGGGTCTCCTAAAATTAATCGAGTATTGGGCAAAACGGTTTCACCCATTCAAATCAGAGTTTTAGTAGGCAGGTCGAAACGGGGTCGATGGGGCAAAGAGGACATTTTCAGGTGCTCCGTATTGCAGAAAAATTAGTTTTCTCAGGGAACGACTCGAATAACCATCACCTGCAGTGTCAACCTTGCGTTCTTGGATAAACCGCAATTTCAGATGTCACCCAGGTATTTTTTGAAGGATATATTAGTGGTGATAAAAATACAGGCTGTAACACTGATTGACAGAACATATTTGTGTTTTGTCATTCGATGAAATGAACACTGATAGCAGAATTTGTTACGATCAGCAAGATGACAGAATACTTGGACTTCACAGCAACGTCCCCGTTGTTACGGGCTGAGGGTTGTTTACAACTAAGAAGCAGGCTGCTTCTTCAATTTTGATACTCGATACTGCTCTCTTGACCGAAATAACTGTGAGATCCTCTGAAATATGTTTGCTGACGTCCCAAACTTGCTCAAGCTCTTGAGAAACCGTTTATTGGATCAAGACATCATGTTGGAAAACAAGGCAGTGACAAAGCAGCGTTCGAGAAACTGTTAATAATGGAAGAGCACGAGGTGAAAATAAGCCCTGGTTATCTCAACGACGCTTCACAATGAAAGGCAGAGACCGACAACAAGTGTGCTCAGCAGCTCAACCACTGTTTCCCACAACTGCACAGGCGAGCCGCTGTTAAATGCCTAAAGAGAAAGGCACGTCAGTGATTTCATAAATATAGAAAGTGACACCTTCGATGTGCTTGATTCACTAGCCCGTGGATTCGATATTAATTTTCAATCTCAAGACCATTTCCTAAATAAATTTTATAAATGCTGCTAGAACGTCAGCGTTGGCTGCTCAAAGCATCTGCTACAACTTCAAAAAGTGTTACTGAAAAATATTCGGTCACTTTTGGGTCAGTTCAGCGACTTAGAAGTTAATCAAGACTGTTTGGAGAACTTGTTTCCCTTGTAAAAGGCCTTGGACATTTTTGTGATCATTCTTCATCAGTCGCGGTAAAGAGCGGGAAAAGACTGTTCTTGTCGTGAGCAAACCGCCCACGCTGTTCCTCCTTCAGATGCATCGTGTGCTGAGCCAGGAGAAGAAGGAAGGTCTGTGACTGACTGCAACTGTGTTCGGCAGCATCTTGCAACATATGCCTGAGGTGGAGGCAATTGAAAGAGAAGACATCGAAGACCTAGACTTCTCAGTAGCAGATTTCGATATCCTACATGTGCACTTATTTGTGCATGTTTCAAATGCTTGAAGTTTTTACAAGTCGATAGTGTCTGTTTAGGAAACAATTATAGAATTCAGCAGCAACATTTTAGCAATAGCGGAATAGCAATTTACATTTCATTGTTCCTGTAGAGACTAAAACATACCACAGATACGTCGCATAAATGCGCGTTTATATGTTACAGCGCTGTTCCCTTGGTAGAATCCAGTACGTTGTCCTCGATGGTGAGTGTTCATTGGAGGTGAGGCTATCATCTGGAGTGGCCCAGGGAAGTGTGGTAGGTCCGCTGTTGTTTTCTATCTATATAAACGATCTTTTGGATAAGGTGAATAGCAATGTGCGGCTGTTTGCTGATGATGCTGTGGTGCACGGGAAGGTGTCGTCGTTGAGTGACTGTAGGAGGATACAAGATGACTTGGACAGGATTTGTGATTGGTGTAAAGAATGGCAGCTAACTCTAAATATAGATAATAGAAATTAATGCAGACGAATAGGAAAAAGAATCCCGCAATGTTTGAACACTCCATTAGTAGTGTAGCGCTTGACACAGTCACGTCGATTAAATATTTGGGCGTAACGTTGCAGAGCGATATGAAGTGGGACAAGCATGTAATGGCAATTGTGGGGAAGGCGGATAGTCGTCTTCGGTTCATTGGTAGAATTTTGGGAAGATGTGGTTCATCTGTAAAGGAGGCCGCTTATAAAACACTAATACGACCTATTCTTGAGTATTGCTCGAGCGTTTGGGATCCCTATCAGGCTGGATTGAGGGAAGACGTAAAGCAATTCAGAGGCGGGCTGATAGATTTGTCACTGGTAGGTTTGATCATCACGCGAGTGTTACGGAAATGCTTCAGGAACTTGGGTGGGAGTCTCTGGAGGAAAGGAGGTGTTCATTTCGTGAATCGCTACTGAGGAAATTTAGAGAACCAGCATTTGAGGCTGACTGCAGGACAATTTTACTGCCGCTAACTTATATTTTGCGGAATGACCACAAAGATAGGATAAGAGAGATTAGGGCTCGAACAGAGGCATATAGGCAGTCATTGTTCCCTCGTTCTGTTTGGGAGTGGAACAGGGAGAGAAGATGCTAGTTGTGGTACAAGGTACCCTCCGCCACGCACCGTATGGTGGATTGTGGAGTATGTATGTAGATGTAGACGATGTTCCTTAGTGACGTCACAGCGCCAACCAATGGCAACGCAAAGCTTACTGCCCAACCTTATTTTTCTAAGGACCTTCACACCCGCTCCCTGCAGTCCGCCGGCGCTAACCGACGTGATTCCCTCGTCTGAGTACACGCACGTACGTACCCTGTTAAAAGTGCAGTAGGTCAGTGTCAGCTGAATGATCACTGTTTCCGTGCGATATCGTGTATTCACTTGTGGCAGTCTTCCCGTGGAACGACGCACTTATGTCTCTTTGGTAAGTAGCGAAATGCAGGAACAAGGGCGGGCCTATCTGTAGTGATACTCCGGTCGGTGTGCGTAAAGGGTGAAAAGACATTCGAAAACAATCTAAAATTGTCGTATAGAAAGTACTGAAGATTTCTTATTGATCTAGTCGGAAGTGAAAGAGCCAGGAGTAATATAAATTTTGCGAAAGTTCATAAAATGACAACAAAATCTTGTAGTATTTCATATAATCGACATAATCCTTATTAGCAGTGCAGTAACAACGGCAGAATCTCTAGATGTGAACAGGCGTTTTGATCATCCAAGAAAGAGATATACATGCAAAGGGAAATCATGCATTTGACGATTTTCACAAAACATTTCTGGCAGGAACTGTACTTCAATACTACGCAGAGGAGAGTATCCGATGGCTAGAAACATAGAGTGATCTCTGTGAAAAAATTAATTATTCTGTCTCAGAGACCTCCGTTGCTTGTCTTCTCCGATCACTCGGTTTCGATTCAGAAACTATAATCATGGGCAAAATTTTTTAGTGGAATGCAGAGTCCTTGCAGCAGCAAGGACGAAGTTTTGTGTAAAATGCACCTAACTGCCTGCTAAGGACAATAGCATACTCTGGGTTTCACAAAACATGCAAAAATATATTTTGCTCGATTTCAACGGAAATATGGCCTGAAAATACCTACAATTACTTTTATATAGCGTATATCGGCGTTTTGGGCGAAGGGAAAAATTAACGGTCATATTACGAAGAGCCGTCGGAACTAAAATCCTGACTGCAGCGTACTAGTAATCGCGCGCTGTCGCACACGGGGGCTCTCGTAAATAAAATGCATTCATTCGTGACATGATTCAATAATGATGATGTCTCGGACGTAACCAAAATTAATTTCATAGTTTTCTCAACAACTATCCCGCTGGAAGTTTCCAGAAGGTCCAACAGAACGCAAATCCATCAGCGACCACATTTTTCTTTACACAGGCTGAACAGTTTCACGTCTCTTGCGGTATTTTATATTTTACCTCGGAATACTTTCATGTTTTCACGATAAAAATATGTACCATAGGCATCTATAAACTTTGAGAATGTTCATACATTATTTTCAGTCCAAATATGTCAGGGTGTTCTGTATTTTTTTTCCCCACTGATTGAAATACAGATATTTTTCTTCGAAATTTCTTGTAACGTTAGTTTTTATTTATTTATTTTTTTCGTACCAGCTGGAAAGAATTTTCTTTCGGAAAGCACTCCATTATATTCTAGACTAGAGGACTAATATTTTTTCCGAGTTTCTTGACAGTGCGTTGAGGTGCCTGTTTTCGTGGCGGCCGCTATAATCATTCAAGAGCTTATTCAAACAGGTAGTTTTCAGCAGAGTACATAGCCTGATATAAAATTATCGTTAGGATGGGTACCATGTGTTTCCGAACCTTAGTAGCGAATATGCCCAGGGTGAAATCTCAAGAGTTTCCGCCACTCAGCGTGAAACTGGTTTGCTGCTCCAACCCCCCCCCCCCCCCCCCCCCCCCCTTCCAGCACAGTTCCTGGATCTCGGCTTGAATGCGTTTACTGTATCTAGTGTAATGTGCATGTCAGAAAGAACCAATAAACCCTGGACTCTTCGAAGAAACGAACTGCCATGTATAAAACAGCTTCAGATTGCCGATTACTCTACTAAAGAGTTAATATGTTAAATATTTGCTCTGAAGCATATAAGCGAGAGAAATTTTAGAAATGTTTTGAAATTATGCTTAAAACTTTTTGGAAGACGCTAACTGCTCTCATTCTCAAATACTGGATGACTTGTCCGAGTATTTGTGCTATCACAAAGCAAACACACAGTTTCTATTGATCAAATGGCTCTGAGCACTATGGGACTTAACTTCTAAGGTCATCAGTCCCCTAGAACTTAGAACTACTTAAACCTAACTAACCTAAGGACATCACACACATCCATGCCCGAGGCAGGATTCGAACCTGCGACCGTAGCGGTCGCGCGGTTCCAGACTGTAGCGCCTAGAACCGCTCGGCCACTCTGGCCGGCGTTTCTATTGTCCTATTGTGTTAAAAGTTTAATACAAGTAGATCGATAGCATTTTAATTTTTTAGGTTTGGCCAATAATTACGCGTAATACTTAAACGAATTTTTGCTGTCCCAATGCTATTTTGGGTTTTGGTACAGCGTTTTTGTAATGTAGATTCTTGCTTAATTTCCCGCTCGCGCGTGAGAAATTTCGACAGAAATAAAATACTTCCATTCAGTCCCTCATGACCAGTCTAGTGTGGAAGCTGAAGATAGTAAAACGAAGGCCGAAGTTTTAAATTTCACGTTCAAGAAATCGTTGACACAGTAGAATCGTACGAACATACCGCCATCAGACCATCGGACTGACTCCCGTTAGGACGACATTGTAATACGCATCTCTGGGGTAGAGAACCCATTAATCGTGAATCTCTCGCCCAGCACGAAGTCCCAAGCAACAGGAAAAAAAGCGCAGGTGACTCTTGTATATAAGAAGGGTAGAAGAACGGAGCCGGAAAATTACAGACTAATATCCCTAACATCGGTTTGCTGCAGAATCCTTGAACATATTCTCAGTTCGAATATAATAAACATTATTGAGAATGGGAAGCTTATGTCCACGAATCAGCATGGATTTAGAAAGTATCGCTCGTGCGAAAGTCAGCCTGCCCTTTTCTCACATGATATACAGATAACTATGGACGAAGGGCAACAGGCAAATGCCGTATTTCTAGATTTCCTGCAGGCTGTTTACGAAGAATTCAATAGTAATGAGTGGGAAAGAATATGAAAGAGTGAAAACATTTAAATATTTAGGTTCTGTAATAACGGAGAACAATAAAGTAGCAGTAGAAATTCAAGACTAGATAGCGGGTGGAAGTCGTTGCTATTTTGCCTTGCAGAACGTATTTAATTCCAGGAATGTTAGTAGGAATACAAAAATAAAAATATACACGACCATATTAAGACCTATAGTAATATATGGATCAGAAGGCTGGGTATTGACATTAGAGGAGGAGAACTGGTTATTGAGATGGGAAAGAAAGATACTGAGAAGGATTTTTGGAGCAGTGAGAGAGGAAGATGGCTGGAGAGTAAAAACAAATGTAGAACTACAAACACTTTTTGGACAGATGGATACTTTTGTTAAAATTAAGCAAGGAAGAATAAGATGGGCAGGACATGTACAGAGAATATTAGAAACCCGTAGTATCCAGAAATTTTTTATGGGAAAACCTGACGGGAGAAGAAGAAGAAGAAGAAGAAGAAGAAGAAGAAGAAGAAGAAGAAGAAGAAGAGATAGACCCAGGAAAGGGTGGCTGGATGATATGGAAGATCTAAAGGCGATGGAATAAGAAATTGGAGAAGGAAGACGATGGACAGAAAAGAATGGAGGCAGGTGATACAGGAGGCCAAGGTTCTTAAAGGACTGTAGAGCCAACCAAGAAGAAGTTAACGAATGTATGATCATATGGAGTAAGTTGACAGATATGCGAGTGTCTTGAAGACTTCTTAAGTAACATAACCCAGTATGTTGTCCTCGACGTCAGTGTTTATCCGAGACAAGGATATCGTCAGGAGTGCCCCAGGGAAATGTGATAAGGCCGGTGTTGTTCGTGTTCTCTCTCTCTCTCTCTCTCTCTCTCTCTCTCTCTTTTTCACTCTTGTATGATTTGCAGGACTGGGTGGGCAGCAAGTTGCTGATGATGCTGTGTTGTACGGTAAGGTGTCGAAGTTGAGTGACTAGGAAAATACGAGATTACTTAGACAAAATTTGTAGTTAGTGCTATGAATGGTAGCAAGCTCTGAATGTGGAAAAACGTAAGTTAATGAGGGTGAGTAGGAAGAAAAAATCTTTAATGCTCAGATACAATATTACTAGTGTCGTGCTTGACACAATCAAGTCGTTTAAATATCTGGGCATAACGTTGCAAAGCGATATGAAATGGAACGAGCATGTGAGGACTGTGGTCCGGAAGGCGAATTATTGGGAGAATTTTAGAAACGTGTGGTTCACCTGTAACGGAGACCGCATATAGGACGCTGGTGCGACCTGTTCTTGAGTGCTGCTCGAGTCTTTGGAATCCTTATCAGGTCGGACTGAATGAAGACATCGAAGCAATTCACAGGCGCGGTGTTAGATTTCTTACTTGTAGGTTCGAACGACACGCAAGTGTTAACGGAGATGCTTCGGGAACTCAAAAGCGAGTCCTGGTGGGAAAACGACGTTCTTTTCGAAGAACGGTGTTGAGTAAATTTAGAGAAGGGGCATTTGAAGCTAACTGCCGAATGATTTTTACTGCCGCCAATATACCTTGCACGGAAGGGCCACGAAGATACGAGAAATTAGGGCTCTTACGGAGACACATAGACAGTCGTTTTTCTGTCGCTATATTTGCAAGTCGAATAGGAAAGGAAACGACTTGTAGTGGTACAGGATACCCTCCGCCATGCACCGTACGGTTGCTAGCGGAGTATCTGTGTAGATATAATATTTCCCCTTGCAACAGTGTCCTCAAACAGTTTCATAGCGACACCTTTTTGCAGGAGCTGTCACTGGGCGCCGAAGACGGGGGCTTCGCGCTGCCAGTGAACACGGCGTCGCTGCACGTGGAGCGGTGCGCCAACGTGACGGTGGGCGCCGGAGCCGTGTCGCAGCAGGGGCGCCTGCGCCTCGTGCACGTGGCCCACGTGGCACAGCTGCGCCTGCGCACCGCCGCCTTCGGCCGCGACGCCGCCACGCTCGAAACCTACGGGGCTTTACCCCCGCTCACCATAAACATCGAACGCTCCAATGTCACCTCCATAGAGAGCTTCGCCTTCAGGTTTGTGTTTCATCTGGCCTTAAAAGTTTTAATTGTCACCTCGATAAAAATCAGTGACCATGACAGTTGGTTCATCTCAAGTTAGCTAAAAATATAACAGGGAGGCCACTCTCGGATAATACACAGTGGCATAGCTAGATAGTCACCTGGTGCGGAGTTTTAACTTGTCAGCTTACGCCTCCCCCCCCCCTCCCCCCGCCCTCCAACGACCACCAATCCGACAAACACAACACACAATTTTTTGTGGGTGAAGCAAGTGGTTAATTAATACAAAGTCTAATGTTAACTATACTGAAGGAAAAATTGCAACACCAAAAAATAATTAATGTAGAGTAATGAAATTTCAGGAATACATCTGTCCAAGTAACACTGCAAGATCACAGGTTAATGTAAGTGCGAGATAAGCCACTTCAAATGTGAAATGCTGATACATTAAAAACTGGTGGAACCATAAGAATTTTGAATACATGCACGGAGATGTGCACACATTGTGTTGTACGTGTGCCAGATGTCAGTTTCTCGAATGGAGTTCTGTGCCTATCGCACTTGGTAAGTCAGTAAAGATATAGATAATGCTGGTTGTTGATGACGCTAGATTTGTCTTCCGATGGTGTCCCGTACGTTCTCAATTGGAGACAGATCTGGTGATCGAGCAGGCCGAGACGACATGTCAACAGTCTGTAGAGCAGGTTTTGTTGCAGCAGTGATATGTGGGCAAGTGTTGCACTGTTGGGCAAAACCCCCTGGAATGCCGTTCAGGAATGGCAGCACAATAGGTTGAATCACCAGACTGATATACAAATTTGCATTCAGGGTGCACGAGATAACCACAAGAGTGCTCCCGGTGTCATACGAAATCGCATCGGAGACCGTAACTCCAGGTGTAGGTCCAGTGTGTCTAGCATGCAGACAGGTCAGTTGCAGACACTCACCTCTCCAAGCCAATACACGGCATCACTGGCACCGAGGTAGAACCAGCTTTCATCAGGAAACACAACAGATCTCCAGCCTGCTGTCAAATGACCTCTCACTTGACACCACTGAAGTCACAAATGGCAACAGATTAGGGTCAGTCGAATGCACACTACGGAGTGTCTGGCTCGGAGCTGTCCTTGAAGTAAACCGTTTGTAACAGTTTGTTGTGTCCCTGTGGTGCCAAATGCTGCTGCAGGTGCAGTAGGGTGCACCAGTGCCATACGCTGAACACAGTGGTCTTCCTTCTCCGTAGTGCCGCGTTGCTGTCAGGAGTCAGGTCCTCTTGTGACCTTACATTCTCGTGTCAACCTTTGCCAGTGGCTACATTCTTGCCAAGTCTCTCTGCAGTATCGCAGAAGGAACATCCGGCATCTCGTAGCCCTACTGCGTGACGAAGTTCACTCACTGAGATGTTGATAATGGCATCTTTGTCACCTTAAAGGCATTCTTGACTAAAATCAATTCAAAACACCCAATCTAAAAGGTAACTAACGCTCATGACTGTTACAGTGTGTATTTAAAAGAAACCTGATTCGCAATCCTCATAGTGGAAGTACTAGTGCACTGTTATATGACTGGTCCAAAATTTGAGTAGATATCATCTTTCAGATGTAGAACCACGCCTACCACCATTTGTTAATTTTGAACAACTCCTCCTTGTTAATATTTTTTGTCAATGTATTTTGTAAACAGTTTTTATGAATGGCAATAAATAAGTAAAACATTTTCATAAGTCACACAGTTTAACGGCTTATCCATGAAGGAATACAATTAGACAAAGATTTTATTAATAATAAGTGACTTCAACATGCAGCTTAGAATATCTTCCTAACAACTTTTTCTGCTGCAGATTTTGGAATTGCGTTATCACAACCAATTGACAATTTGATTGACAAAATTGCCAAATTGGAGAATGTGCTTGACTCATAGTGAACTTAACATAATCCTTACTTAGTTTGATTTCGTGAAGAACTACTTCTCCGTGACACAAGCAAAACGTACCAAGCTACGAAAAATCCTAATGTTAAAAGGAGACTGGGAAGAGATTTCAAAAAGTCATATTCAGCCATGAACTGTAAGAATCTTTTGGAACATTGGCAGCATGCAGAAATCGTGTTTAGACACGGAATTTCTGCAAGGATATCATCCTCGGGAATCTCATCCAAATGTCAACTAAACTTTTTACAACAGGCAGAAGTTCCATTTTTGAGGTTTGTCATACTGCTGGACCCTAATAAAACAGAATAATGATCTGATGACCAGTCTGTGGTATTGCAACATCTACTTATTTCTAGTAGAAACCCATAGATGCATTCCAGCTTTGACCTTCTCAGTTCCTAATCCAAAGACAGTGTCTCACTGCAATCTTCTCTCCAGGCATTTTATTCCTTCTACGTTTTTGCCCTTTGCAATTCAAAGCGCCTCGTGAACTATTTCTCTTATCTTCGAAAGAGCTTTCAACTTCTCACCTTACAAATAAACAATCTGAAGCTGAATCCAAGAATCTGTAAATACTGTTAAGCATGGTTGACTACTTGTAAGACCGTGTTCCACAAACACACAGTTCTTCAGTGTCAAGATAATTTTTTTTTTAAGGCATTGAAACTTGTAGTGAGCACTCCATCATGTATCTGGAAGTATCTTAACTGTAACTTCAACATTTGTCAAAAGGATTGTCCATCTAAGGAATGAAGTGGTGTAAAATGTGTACAAACTTTCTAAGGTCTCCAAAAAGTCACACATAATAGAACTGTGGCAGAAGTGTGTGATCCGCACAGGTTGAGATGGTAGTTTTCACAGGTTCCAACTGTGCCTTAGCATTAAGTTCACAAATTCTTGCTTGAACCCTTGAATGCACTCCAAACATCGTAGAAGGACATTGTTAGTGCCAGACCATAGTGTTCAATAACCAGAAAAATATATTTTGTTATATTAACAGTTTTCTTCCAAATCTGCTGGAAAGATAAACCACAAATGACACTCTTACTTTCGCTTTTTTATTTTCTATCTGAGCTTATCATATGATTTCTCTGATTCAATACATATGCAAGATGTCCAGCATGCTGTCAAAGATGATGCAAAAAATACTTGGAATTTTTCATATAATTTAAAATGCTTAAATAAGCAATGTACCCAAAATGGAATGAGTTACTCATCCCTTGTCAGATATTCTGTAGGTATATATGCTTTTGCATAATTTTTTTCCTATATGGGACAGAAATTCACATATAGCAAATAAAATTCAGAATTCATCAGCTCATAATAATCATGTACTTAATGTATAAATACCGAGTGACACCACTATTTGACATCACAGCTGTGTTTTCTTGTTACACTATGCAATATAATACACCACACAGGTAGTCTGGCAAAAACTATCTCTGGTTTTATGCTAGCCCAGATTCATGGTTGGGTCCTGCTTCTCCAGTCTAAGCTCAGCACTTGGCCACCCTAGCTTCAGGTAAATATGTGAAAATAATATTGTGGTTTTTTACTGGGGCTCCTTTGGCTAAACGGCTGCTTGTTTAATTCAGATGAACTGTTCAGACGGGAAAAAAGGAAGCCATTATTAATATCAATGGTTTCAAACTAGAAGTGCCACTAATATCTGAATAAGTATTGTATTCACTTTCTTCAATCTTATCATGCTCAAGCTTCAGAGAAACATCTTACTGATTCTTCTTCACCTTCACCCCCACCACCACCACCACCACAAGTCCGCAGCTCGTGGCCTGGTGGCTCATGTTGCTGCCTCTGGATCACGGGGCACGGGTTCGATTCCCAGTTGGGTTGGGGGATTTTCTCTGCCCGGGGACTGAGTGTTTATGTTGTCCTCATCATTTCATGACCCATGATAGTGGCTAGATTGGACCAGTGTAAGATTTGGGACTTTGTACAGGCACTAACAACCGCATAGCTGAGCGCCCCAAAAACCAATCATCATCATAGTCATCACAAAGTAAATCCACAAGAAGTTTTAGGCATTTGTCATCAAGAGAAAATAAACTACTTGTTGCCTTACCTACAACTAGGAGAAAAATGGTTCAAATGGCTCTGAGCACTATGGGACTTAACATCTTAGGTCATCAGTCCCCTAGAACTTAGAACTACTTAAACCGAACTAACCTAAGCACATCACACACATCCATGCCCGAGGCAGGATTCGAACCTGTGATCGTAGCAGTCACACGGTTCCGGACTGAAGTGCCTAGAACCTTAAGGCCACCACGGCCGGCCAACTAGGTGAAGGAAAAAATTTTTTACAAAAAAAATACTCATGAATAAACCCATTCACTTACATACAAATGAATACGTATTTATTTGACTTCCTATAGACTATATCTTGCAGTGGAAAAACACTCACTCTTGTCGTATCACACACGATAAAAGATGGATTCATACAATAACACTATTCCAAGCATGTAGACAAGAAAGAAAACACACTGCAGTAGAAGGTTTCAGAATAAAGAAAATAAAATTTTCTTGGGCCTTTTGATCTGATGCTAGTACTAATCTTCTTACATTAAATAATTTTAAAAATGTAAATTTGACAGCCCGAAGAAGCAGCATGTGTGACTGTCTAGTACAGAATGAGGTGAGGCATTTTCATGAAGCGAGAACACCCTCTTGGACAGCTTCCCCACGATGTTTCGGTTTTTACCACCTTCCCATAATGTCCTCAAGAAATTTTGATAGTACACTCCTGGGATGATTTGCATAGTCTCTCAGCATCACTCTGCTCTGTCACCTATCTCAGGGTTAGTGAATCCACGTGTTTCCACTACTTCCTCTGCTTCTTTCCCTCAGGACAACATTGATACACCCAGTACTTGTCCATGGTGATTAGGCAATTACAGGAGTCATCTATGTTGGCTTGATGCAGCTGCAACATTTCCTCTGCTTCAGTTTTCTAATGGGTGTCGCCAGTTGTAGAACCCAGAGGCAGTGATTTGTCGTCTTAAAAATGTGGTGCTGGTTGTTGAAAACTTACTTTTTGTTTTACCACTATTGCCTCTACTGTGATACTTCAGTGTTCACTTGTGATTTCTGGTTCTTCATAGAGAGATAGTCTGCCACTTCATTCATCATCATTGATTTGTTTGACGACACTGCGGGCACCCATACCACCTAAACACTATACTGATGTATTGTTATCATACACTTCCGAATGAAGAATATGAATTATTGCAGAATAATCAATCTTATCAATTGGCTGCATCAATTTGTCACTGAAGTGATGTGCCACGTGAGCCACAGTACCATAGTACATCTACCAGGATTTGAAAACATAGCTCCAAATAATAAAAATGATGTAACTATTTTTTCAAGGTGATAATTAAAACCTTATGACTGCCCCTCATAAAGGCCTCTCTCCTCTCTCTCGAAATAGAAATTTACAATTTTAGAAAGCGTTCTGTAATTGGAGCACAGCAATCAGTACAAAATGCTAAAAAACAGTCTCGATCACATTTTCATGTTCTTTATTTGTCAGCACCCAGTTTTGGCCCTTTCTTCAGATCATGGCTTTTCCATGCCATTATGGCTACTGGTAGTGGGGGGAAAAGCCTGAAGATGGTCTGAGGAAAGGGCCAAATCCGGATGCTAACAAATAAAACTGAAAATGCAATTGAGACTGTTTTTATTTAATTTTTAGCATTTTAACCAATATTTATAATGGAAACCATAGAATTATTTCACAGGTTGTATCGAAAAGGTTTGAATGCATAAAGCCTTTGTTGGAATGGGTGTTGTTCAAGTAGTATAAGATCTGATCTCAGATACAGGTTTGATCCTCTTAGGGCAGACTTTTTGTTTTTCCTGACAGAACGTAGTCAGCACATCCTGACATATCCTAGTGTGGAATAGTGTTGAAAGTTTTTGGCAGTTACTATCTTTGAAGGTTAGAGTTGAGATCCAGAGGGCCTAGCCAACTTGTGCTGGACATAATCACAATGAGTGGCTAATAAGGAAGGAACATCTGGAGAGAGTGGTTGTGTTTTAGCCCTAAAATTGTAAAACAATATTTCAGGACTAGACCACAGGGAATCTTAACATACAATAAAAGTTGCTTAGGTTTTGGGAGATGACATGTGATAAAATATTAGCTACTGCAGTTGTTTTCCAATAGCTAGTAGCTTTTAAGAAAGCTGTCTGATATTGTTTGTATACCAAGGGAAACAACTTTTCTTTGGGTGTGGGGAAGAAGGTCTTACCATCTTTAATCATGCTGCTAGTTACCTATTTTCCTGGAACAGTGTTGACAGATTGTTTGAGTGTAATGCTTTACATGTTCATTGTCCAAATTAAATGATTCTAGATACTGTACAATAAATGAGGTCAACTAGTCTCCATTTGTTTAAGACTTTGCTGCTTATTTTTGCGACCCTTTTTACCTTGGATAAAAAAAAGAAGCAATACTGATCTCCATCCCATGCCACGAAGTCTAATACATTTCCACTTGGTCTGGGTAGTTTTCTAAGTATGCTTTTATAGTCATTTCAAATCCTGACTCAGTGGAGAGTTGAATGTGAGGATAAGACTAGGAAAGGTCGTAGGTAACTTCCCCAATACCCTTGTTTCCTAGATCATTTATAAAACAGAACCATGAACTTTCTGAAATATTGCATAATTGTTTTGCAGAATTAACAGTAGAGACTGAGCCTAAACAAAGAAGAGCAGCAGAAATGGCCACTGCGGACAGGATGGGAGGAGAATCTTTAAAAATATAGCACACCAAGTAGTAACTTCGGTCACGTGTATATGTCGGGGAACTTTTCAGAAATTATGATGTAATTAGTTATTAAGTGCAGTTCATGTAAATTTAGTCACTGTAAACTCTGGGCCTATACCAGAGAATCATGGCTGATTATTGTGTGTCATAATAAACACAGCCCTTGGGAAGAAAAATTGTGGACACTAATACATATTCAGCAATGCTTCAATTACAATTAGAATATCAGATGTGACATACTGTACCATTTCATCAGCTTCAAAGACAATTGCTGAGTAATGCCACTATACATCATGGGCACTTGTCTAATACTGAAAGCTGAAGCATGTGATTTTTAGATGTAATTATGATTACTCCTGCAAATATATAAAAATACAGACATTTTACCTATCAAGTACACAACACAGACCCTTGCATCTTTGTCAGGTTGGGCATGCTGCTAAGCTGGCTTAGTTCTGCCCTCAAGGCAGCCTACGTCTCCGGATTTAGTGTTATGTCATATATTATTTCCAAAACTACTGTTAGATCATTAAAAAATGCACTGATACAACTATGATGACTGTCAACAGCAGGGTAGTTGGAAAATCTGCTACCAAATGGACATGTCATGTGTCCAGTAAAGCACATGGGGGCATTTATAATGAAAGGGAAAACTGTAAACTAGCAGCTCATTTTCATGTATTGCCTCTGGCAGGCACATTATGGCCTTCTGCCTTGTACATGCTAACACGTATTTCTCATGCCTTTTCCTCTTTCTCATCACTTCCCTTAATGATACATGCACTAGTTCCCCAACCCTACTACAGAGACGGATTTTCCTTGCCATGCTCAGTCTGTCTTTGTCTCACAGTATTTGTCTATTGCACATACCTGGAGGTGCCAAAGTGTCACATTCCTATCCTGTGCACTTGCTGCTTCCCCCAGAGCCACTGTTCCTAAATCCTCTCTCCCATTACATACCATCTTTCTTCTCACACCCCTTCCACCTGACAGCTACTGAAATTTTCAGTTAACTTTATGTCCCTGTCGATGACTTAACATCTCTGCTATTTGGTGAGTCATTACTTTTACTCCTGAATTATTTATTACATCAATGAAACTTTAGCTGCCTCTGTACCAGGCAGAAGTAGGCACAATCTTTTCTGCAGGCATTAGAGGTACAGTAATGTCACCACCAAGAACAAATCCTCTCTAATGGTATCACTATAGTCAGCTCATCGAGCTATTACGGCATCATTCAATTTTTAGTGCCATCAGGGAAGAAAAACAGTTAATCAGAACTGTAATTTTCCCTGCAGAAGCTACTTAGACTTAGTGGATTCATGTGAGCAGTTTAAGAATACTGTGTGGGTTTGCAGAAACAAGTAACTAATTCTGCAAAAACAGAAATATCCTACATGATAATTAATTTAAATAAAGATGTACTATATTGCTTTGCAGCAACATCTAATGAAAAAATAATGCAGTGTACAGAGTAAGTTATGATTTGCTTCTCTTTTGTAAATGTGTACTTGGACTCATTCCATATATTCTTTTTGATGATGAGATGAATGGAAGAATTTTTCAGTACATTATGAATACCTTGTCTGAATTACAGTAGCGTGCTTATTATTTTATCACTAGCGTAACACTGTTTTGGACACTCAGTACTACTGAGCATCTGAAGCAGAATTATGCAGCTTATGTATTCTTGGTAGCATAAAATTGTTTACATTGTTACAGACCTGGAAAATGATTACAGAAACAAAATGATATGATCATCAAGAATAATTGTTGCTGTGTTGTTCACCTCTAAAAATACCTTCTGCACATGAAAATCTTCAGTTTCACTATTATTCAGATTCAATATAAATAGCAAATCCCTCTATAATTTGCTAGGTGACTCAGTTCAAAGGAAGGAAAGACTGTTCTTAATCTTTTTCGTGTTTTAAGTATCACAGTAATCTTTCAGAGAGTTCATTAAAAATATTTTTTCTAATAAGGCACTCTTTGCTATAAAGCTTTTGCAATGTTAAATAACTGGTGTTCATAATTATAAATATGGTTTTTGCTATTTTTCAGAGATCGGATTGAAGACATCCTTTTGCACGCATTGCACATCGAATACATAGCACCATTCTCTTTTGCTAGTCTGGGAGAAATGGACCGACTGGAGATCATAAACTGTACAATTGACAAAATTGAGGGACAAGCATTCAAGAGGTTTTCTGTGGACACATTTATCATAGCTGGAGGGAGTATCAATGGTGAAGTACACAGTCGTACTTTGTCTGATGTAACTGTGATGCGCGAAATGCACATAGATGGACTGACAATGGAGGAAGTGCGGAGCCAGGCATTTGAAATTGAAGGACCACAAGTCTTCACACTTCGTGCCTGCAACATAAATCGGACTCATGGCGAAGCATTTAGAGTGGTTGTGAGAGGGCCTGTAGAAATGAGGAACAACTACTTCTCTGTGTTAGATTCAGGTGCTTTTGCTGGGTTGGCTGTAGATGGATATAGTCTAAGACTTCATAATTTAAGAAGGGTTACATTTGAAAACAACACAGTTGGAGTCTTTCAGAAGGGTTCACTACGTTTTAACAAAACTGGTCTTGACATAGTTCTAAGAAAGATAGTGGTGAATCAGCCATGTTCATGTTCTTCACTAGAAGAATGGAGTTCTTATATACAGAAGGATGTTCAGTATATCCAGTTGAAGGGATCTGCATCACTGTCAACAGAAGAAATATTGTGGTGTATAAAGCAAGAACCGCAGAAGAGAGCTATACTTTTTAGAGACTTCCAGATGTTGCAGTGCAGTGCTATACCGTCTGGATTGAATTTGTTCCTTCTCATCATCATTCCTATTTGTGTTCTGCTACTGGTAATTGGTATCTGCATAATTTTAATGAGGCGGAAACAAATTAAAAATCGGAAGCACTGGGTTAGTGTGCCAACCTCTAACAATTCAAAAGGTGGTGATGAAAACAAAACTGCCAAAGATAAGTCTGGAACACCAGAAAATAGACTGAAACTGGTTGTTCCTGATGGACGAACATACAGGGAAACTGAATTACACGTTATTGTTGAAAGAGCAGAACCAATAACAGATAATTATCTCACTCCATCTAATGATGGGAAGTGAAGACTTTCTTCATGAAGACTGTCGATCTTAAGTGATTCGTATAAGCCTAGCATGCATAGTGCAACAAGTACCATGCTGTGCTAACCACAGAATGCTAGTCACAGTACTACTTTGCTGTGTAATGAAATGTATTATGCTTTAAAAACATCACGTAGGACGCATTAATTGATACAAAACTGTGATATTAAATCACTATGTACACAAATGTGATAAACTGTATGAAGTGATGTGGAGGAAATAAAACTGTCTACATCCATACATAATACAAGGAGTAGATACATGCACATGGCAGGAGGTACTGCCAATATTTAACATTGTACCAATTGTGATTTTTCCTTATGTAAATGAAATACAAAAAATATGTTGATACTAAGCAGTATTCACATGGAGCAAGATACAAACTGTTTTATTTTTTACAAGAACTAGTCATTTTTCTCTAAACATATTGAATATGAATGTAAATTGTATTTTAGTTTTGTAAACAGTTGAAAATCAACTGTATATCTGACTTAATAAAGTTTCTTCATATGAATATTAGAGTTTGGTGTACAGCGATCAACTTATTTATAAAATGTGTTTGTTATAGCTATTTGCCTTAAATAGCAAATCGTAACATTGTTTTGGCATAATTAAAGCTACTCTACGACATAAGGTATTTCAGTTGATATTCTTCCTGTACCTTTATTACATAAATTTCTTGATGTTACCCTACTTCATATGTGCAGTGATATAAAACTTTTTCTTTCTTTCATTCTCTTCCCTTCCCTATGAAGACTGAAGCATTTGGTGTTACCATAGAATTTCTAGTGTTGTATGGAGAATTAGTTTGGCTTATTTAAACAAAACACTATATTTTTTTTCTTTCAGTATAGGATTACAATGTATTTAGACATGGCCCTTACTACTATAACTGACTACTT
Source organism: Schistocerca americana (assembly GCF_021461395.2). Taxonomy (NCBI): domain Eukaryota; kingdom Metazoa; phylum Arthropoda; class Insecta; order Orthoptera; family Acrididae; genus Schistocerca; species Schistocerca americana. The sequence continues at coordinate 468,730,613 of NC_060122.1, read as the reverse complement.
AAATTTCTTGTGCATCAGGTTAGTCAGCCAAAGGCTTGAGCTTCACTTTATGACCCATCATTAGGCTGGAATTCTTGTAGGACAGTGACTTCTTACTTTACTGATTTTGATATACACTCCTGGAAATGGAAAAAAGAACACATTGACACCGGTGTGTCAGACCCACCATACTTGCTCCGGACACTGCGAGAGGGCTGTACAAGCAATGATCACACGCACGGCACAGCGGACACACCAGGAACCGCGGTGTTGACCGTCGATTGGCGCTAGCTGCGCAGCATTTGTGCACCGCCGCCGTCAGTGTCAGCCAGTTTGCCGTGGCATACGGAGCTCCATCGCAGTCTTTAACACTGGTAGCATGCCGCGACAGCGTGGACGTGAACCGTATGTGCAGTTGCCGGACTTTGAGCGAGGGCGTATAGTGGGCATGCGGGAGGCCGGGTGGACGTACCGCCGAATTGCTCAACACGTGGGGCGTGAGGTCTCCACAGTACATCGATGTTGTCGCCAGTGGTCGGCGGAAGGTGCACGTGCCCGTCGACCTGGGACCGGACCGCAGCGACGCATGGATGCACGCCAAGACCGTAGGATCCTACGCAGTGCCGTAGGGGACCGCACCGCCACTTCCCAGCAAATTAGGGACACTGTTGCTCCTGGGGTATCGGCGATGACCATTCGCAACCGTCTCCATGAAGCTGGGCTACGGTCCCGCACACCGTTAGGCCGTCTTCCGCTCACGCCGCAACATCGTGCAGCCCGCCTCCAGTGGTGTCGCGACAGGCGTGAATGGAGGGACGAATGGAGACGTGTCGTCTTCAGTGATGAGAGTCGCTTCTGCCTTGGTGCCAATGATGGTCGTACGCGTGTTTGGCGCCGTGCAGGTGAGCGCGACAATCAGGACTGCATACGACCGAGGCACACAGGGCCAACACCCGGCATCATGGTGTGGGGAGCGATCTCCTACACTGGCCGTACACCACTGGTGATCGTCGAGGGGACACTGAATAGTGCACGGTACATCCAAACCGTCATCGAACCCATCGTTCTACCATTCCTAGACCGGCAAGGGAACTTGCTGTTCCAACAGGACAATGCACGTCCGCATGTATCCCGTGCCACCCAACGTGCTCTAGAAGGTGTAAGTCAACTACCCTGGCCAGCAAGATCTCCGGATCTGTCCCCCATTGAGCATGTTTGGGACTGGATGAAGCGTCGTCTCACGCGGTCTGCACGTCCAGCACGAACGCTGGTCCAACTGAGGCGCCAGGTGGAAATGGCATGGCAAGCCGTTCCACAGGACTACATCCAGCATCTCTACGATCGTCTCCATGGGAGAATAGCAGCTTGCATTGCTGCGAAAGGTGGATATACACTGTACTAGTGCCGACATTGTGCATGCTCTGTTGCCTGTGTCTATGTGCTGTGGTTCTGTCAGTGTGATCATGTGATGTATCTGACCCCAGGAATGTGTCAATAAAGTTTCCCCTTCCTGGGACAATGAATTCACGGTGTTCTTATTTCAATTTCCAGGAGTGTATGAAGAATTACGAGCCCACCATAACTTCACACAGGTAGCACTAATTATCTACTGCCAGACTACTTGTATGACATAATGGTAATTTTGTCAATGGAGCACTGTGTAGAGTTATGATCAAAATTCAGAGAATAATCTTAGGTCCCCAAATATCATTAGTTTCATATAACTTCAATGATTTAAGCAGTGCATACCAGGAAAGTCCTCGATAGGCACGAATGTTATCTGTTTCATACTGAATTGGAGTGACATTTAGTTGAAAACTACCACACCACCTGGTCCATCCAAATGCAGGGCCAGTTCAGCAAGAGCTACGACCACCTCACTCCGGTAAGAGGTAATCTGTATGACCTTCTCCCACATTTCTAAATGATTCCAAGGAGTTTTTCCATTCACCGCTAAATGGTAATGGCACTGTTTTCACGGCAGCAGCATCAGCATCAGCCTCAGCATTTCATTCATCATAGTTCAGTCAATGTGCATGGAAAAATTTATAAATTATGTACACAAGCCTCCCTTGTGAATCTGTCTATCTATTAGCGGAAACTGTATAAAAAATCTGTGCAGTAGTTCATGAGACTAGTCCAACCATACAGACAAAAACTGGTGGGCAACTCCAATTTCTATACATACCAGGTGCAGATGCATGAAACTGGAATATCCCTGCAGATGGTGCTAGCCATCAGTGTAGGGCCCATGAGACTGTGTCTGCAGCCCCATCTGCTTCCTGTAATGGCTGATGACGAATGTCAACACACAGTAATCCAAGTTCCATACATCGGTATCTATTTCAAACATGTTTAGTTTTATCATTTGAAGAAAACTGCTGCAGAATAGCATTGAATGCTTGTCAAAGATTTTGGCAAACATGCTCTTGGGAAAACAGTGTTTTGAGTGGTTAAAAAAATTCAAAAGTGGTTATTTTGATGGAGAAATGATGAGCGCCGGAAACCATCAAAAAAGTTTGAATAAGATGAATTGCAGGTCTTATTGGATGAAGATGATACTAAAACTCAACAGGAACTCATTGAACAATTGAATGTGATGCAGAAATCCATTTCTCTTTGGTTGAAAGCTATGGGAAAGGTGCAGAAAGTGGGAAAATGGGTTCCACATGATCTGACTGAAAGACAGCAAGCAATTCAAAAGAAAGTCGTTATATTTTGAGAATCACTAGCATTGTAAATCATGGGTGAATCCATGCAATCCATAGACGTCCACTGCAAGACTGAATCGCTTTGGTGGGATCCGAAGGGTGTCATCTACTACAACCTGCTAAAACTGTTAACACTGATCACTACCAACAGCAAATGATCAATTTAAATTGAGCATTACGTAAAAACAACCTGAATAAGGAAAAAGCCAATACAAAGTCTTATTGTTCCATCATAACATCCCATCACACGCTGCAAAACGGGCCAGGGAAATGATCAAGTTGTTTAGTTGGGAAATACTGGGGCATGCAGCTTATTTTCTAGACTTGACTCCTTCCAATTATCATCTATTTGCATCACTGGGACAATGGCTTGCTGTCGCTGACTATTTTTACTGCAACCAAATTCCAGTTTCATACTTCTACACCTGGTATAGATAGAAGATGCTAACACACACTGTAGTTCAAATTCCACATAAATGGCTATGCCTCTGGTTCTCAAAATGGTGGGAAACATAGACACCCTATTCAAAGAACACCAGTTTCAAACTAATCATCAGATAAAAGATTGTCTCAGATTCTTCTGCCGACATTTCTTTGATGTTTTTTCTGACATTTTGCCAGCATGAGTATCTGGCATCCTCGAAGCTTCACCCTCCATTGCTGGCAGTGGAGTGGAGTCAGGCTCGTGGCCACAGATTACATGTACCTGCCATATCAACATCAAGAGCTTTTCTGTGGCCATTTCCGGTGTTATTCTGCCCTGCTACTTGCAACAGTCATCCGCTGCAAAATGGGAGTCCAGGAGCCGTTCACTTTGAGGCTTTCTTTTTCCTTGTTGAAGATATTATCATGTTTATGATTTATATAGCTTATCTCAAGAAGTGGGTATGATAGGTCTTCTCTGCAGCAAGAACTTGTGTGCTGTGCCATCATTGATTTCTCCACCAACCCCAACCTGCAATGCCACTTACGTTAAATGATCCCGATGTTGGTTGATTGGCCAACAGACTTTTCCTCTAGTACATGGTATGTGGTATATTCCCAACATTGCAAGTTTGTCCCCTTTCTCCTATGCCAATCTGAAACACACTTTGATCTTATTTGTCAGTTTATACACTGAAGAGCCAAAGAAAATGGTACACTTGCCAAATATTGTGTAGAGCCCCCACGAACATGCAGAAGTGCCGCATCACAACATGGCATGACTTATGTCTGTAGTACAGGTAATACTGGAGGGAACTGACACCATGAATCCTACAGGGCTGTCCATAAATCCGTAAGAGTGTGAGGAGATGGAGATCTCCTCTGAACGGCATGGAGATATGCTCGATAATGTTCATGTCTGGGGAGTTTGTTGGCCAGCAGAAGTGTTTAAACTCAGAAGAGTGTTCCTGGGGCCACTCTGTGGCAATTCTATATATGTGGGGTGTTGCATTGTCCTCCTCGGTTTGCTCAAGTCCATCATAATTCAAAAAGGACATGAATGGATGCTTGTGCTCAGATAGGATGCTTATGCACATGTCACCTGCCAGAGTTGTATCTAGACATATCAGGGGTCCCATATCACTCCAACTGCACATGCCCCACACCATTACAGATCCTCCACCAGCTTGAACAGTCTCCTGCTGACATGCAGGATACATAGATTCATGCAATTGTCTCCATCCCCGTTCATGTCCATCAGCTCGATACAATCTGAAACGAGACTCATCTGACCAGACAACATGTTTTCAGTCATCAACAGTCCAATGTCGGTGTGGACGAGCCCAGGCGAGGTGGAAACTTTTGTGTCGTGCAGTCATCAAGGGTACATGAGTGGGAATTCGGCTCCGAAAGCCCATATAAATGTTTCGTTGAATGGTTCGCACACTGACACTTGTTAATAGCCCAGAATTGAAATCTGCAGCAATTTGCGGAAGGGTTGCTGCACTTCTGTCAAATTGAACGATTCTCTTCGGCTGTCGTTGGTCCCATTCATGCAGAATCTTTTTCCAGCCACAGTGCTGTCAGAGATTTGATGTTTTACCAGGTTTCTGATATTCACGATATCCTAGTGAAATGGTCATACGGGAAAATCCCCACTTCATCGCACCTTGGAGATGCCGACTGTAACACCAAGTTCAAACTCACTTAAATCTTGACAACCTGCCATCGTAGCAGCGGTAACCAACCAAACAACTGTGCCAGACACTTGTTTTCTTATACAGGCATTGCCAACTGCAGCACCATATTCTGCCCATTTACATATCTCTGTATTTGAACATGCATGCCTACACCCGTTTCTGTGGCGCTTCAGTGTATAGTCTTCATGCCATATTTGTGGACTATAAGGCTGATTATCTCTGTCACTCTGGGAATGTATAGCAGAAAAGACCTACCCAACATTTCTCTTTCCGATGTGTCACTTTGCAGTGTGTGGGATTCGGAGACACTTCTTACATAACTGGTAGAGTACCCACTGATCCTCAGAGTGATTTCTGGATGTTCATCTCACATCTGCGGTGCTGTGGCTCACATATCAATCTCGCTTGCATTATGAGCATATTAACCATGCCACTTTTCTGGCTCAAGTGGTGATTTGACAGTTTGTGCAGGTAGAGTCCACGTCTGTCAGTTTTTGAAACGCATTGTGTCCTAGGTTTTGACCACCCCTCATGACCAGCACATCTAGAAATGGTAGCTGTTGTTCCTTTTCCACATCCACGATAAATTTTACGTTGACATGGAGACTGTTCATGTGTCTCAGGAAGTTGCTGAGCTCTTCCTTGCCATAATGAAGGTATCATTGATGTATCTGACACCTTCAGTTGTGATGTCTTGCAGGAAAATGGAACTGATACTACTCCATAGTGTCGTTGAGCGGCACTTCAGCAAACAAAGAACAATATCTAAGCTGACGAAGGTGTTGTGTGGTCCAAGTTTTAGTTTCTGCAGCTTCTCAATGAAATGTCCTGAGTCCTTTATGAATGTGACAGTCTTTCCCACATGTGACTGGGGCAGAAAAGCCAAGTGTTTTGCCAGTTATATGTCAGTGAGCCGTGAGCACTAAAAATCAATCTTAATGGAACATCTTCAGTAATCCATGCAGCTGAGGTGGTATGACTTCTGTGTTGTGGATGTTCCTTCTTTGTTTACCATTTGAAGTGCCATTCAGTGACTCTCTGGAGTACACTGATACAATTTTCCTGCAAGGCATCACCAAGCTATTTCATGCATGTCTCACCACGAGCTACTTCATGTCAGGAATGGCAACTTCTATGAATAGCTGGAAGGCATCAGCATGGCTAGTCCACTTAGTCCAGCAGTGGCCAACATCTTCATGGGACATTTCAAAGCACAGTCACTGGACTTGGCAACTTGTAAACTGAAGGTGTGGTACAGATATACTGATGGTGCTGTCGTTGCATGGGGCCATTGTGAGGAACAGCTCAGTGACTTCCTAAGACATGTGAACAGCCTCCGTCTCAACATAAAACTTATGATGGAGGTAGAAAAGAACAAACAGCTATAATTTCTTGGTGTGCTGGTAAGAGGGATGGTGAAAACCTGGGACAAAGTGTGTATAAAAACTGATGCACATGGACCGATACCTGTATAAACTATCAAATCACCACCCAAGCCAGAAAAGAGGCATGATTAATATGCTCGCAATGTGAGCAAGACAAATATGTGAGCTGCAGTACCTCATATGCGAGATGCAACACCTGAAAATTTTCTGAGGTGCAATGGGTACTCCATCAGTTATATAAAAAGTGTCACAAATCAGCGAAGTGACACATCAGAAAAAGAAATGTTGGGTATGATCTTTCTGTAATAAATTCCCAGAGTGACAGACAGAATTGGCCCTATATTGTTCAAACATGGCACAAAGACTATTTATAAACTGATAAATAAGGTCAAAGTGTGTCTCAGATTGACAAAGGAGAAAAGGGACCCACTTGCAGTGTCATGTATATACTGCAGAAAAATCTATGTCAGAATGACTGGACACTCAACCAACACCAGGATCACTGAACATAAGGGGAATTGTAGGTTGGGGCAGGTGGAAAATGGCCATGGCAGAGCATGCGCTGTGTGTGACCAGCTACATACTAAAATTCACAGACACTGAAGTTCTTGCTGTAGGAAGAGCTATAACACCCACTTGTTCAGAGAATCTTTCACCAAAAAAGAAGAAAACCTTAAAGTGAACAGATACTGGATTTCAAAGCTGCAGTGGATGACCGTTGCAGGTAGCAAGGAGAGAACTGCAGTGGAAATGATCATGGAAAAGACATTGAACTTTGGTGTGCCATGTACATATAATCTGTGGCCATGAACTTAACTCCACTCCACCACCAGCAAGCTTTGAAGATGCCAGCAACTCTTGCTAGTGAAACATCAGAAAAATCTCAAACACTGGGTGGAGAAGCCAACGCAGATGTCAACACGCAGTTTGTCAACAAGTGGCCATGAAAGCGTTAACACTTGAGTAAGATAAGTGACTGTTATACGATCAATCATACGGAGATCAAAATAAGCATGTGCACATTTGTTTTGAAGAAAATACCCGCTGCTCAACATATCTACCATAGGATGAGTGGTTGTGGTTGTGCTCCATGCAGGAGCTTGTTACTATATTAAATACTGCCTTTAAGTTTTTAGGACAAATTTGACCCCATCTACTTGAATAGTGAATTTGAGCCCACCATATTTTGTTATGCAATTATATTTTATCTCATAAAATGATTGTTGACTGAAAGAACTCCTCATGCCTATCAACAATATGCCCTGCTGTTACTTTTATTTGTTCCATTTTTAAAGTGTTATTTTACAGTTTTTGGAAGCCACAAATGCTTATGACTGTGTGCAACCAAATGTGTCCTCAAAAATGACAAAATTTCCATTCCCACATCAAGGCATAAGTCAAAATCAATGCCTGCAGGCAGTCTGAACTGAACAGTGAAGGCAATAGTCAACTGAGCACTGGAGGGATTAGTAATGCCAAATTCTATGAAGATATTAGATGAGAACAAAATTGATTAGCGAACCAGAAAACTCATGAACAAACTGAAAAGCAGCTTTAAGAGATAAAAATACCTGGATTTGATTTGCTACATACATTCAGAAATATGTACTAACAGTTTGGTGAAAGCATTGGCTGTGAACTAGATGCTGAACTTCTGCACAGTATTGACACAGCTCATCATTGCAGTGGAGTGAAACAGTTGATGCCTTAGACATCTGCGCCTCAAGCAGAAAAGACTGGTGACTGCTGAGAAAACTTGGAGGTGCCAACCTGCCAGACTGCATGAAGGCTATAGAACCCCTAAAATTGGATCACATATAATTAAGGTTAAAAAGAAATTCAAGGCTCTAAAATTAGCCTGTAATCCTGAGTCAGACAGCTCCAGAACATTCAGCAGTGAGGAAATAACGACAATTCTCAAAGAAATGAAAGCGGGGAAGACACCTGGTTTTGACAACATCCATTCAGAATTCCTGACCCACATTGGAAAGCATGTAAAAAACTGGTTGGCATTGTTATCTACTGATATCCTCCAAACTGCAACATACCCCAAAATTATAGCCATCTTAAAACCAAATAACAAACTGCAAAAGTTACTGACCCATTGCTTTGTTTAGTACAGTATACAAACTTTTGGAAAGAATATTGTACAACAAAATTGACCGCAAAATTTTTCCAAAACCTATCTGCTGAATGGGCAGGATTTTGCCCATACCACATCTGCACCAACCAGAAGCTCTCATTGACAACTTTTATTGAAACAGGATTCCAAGACATATAAAAGACTTCAACTATATTTATAGTTCTAATGGCAGCTTATGATACTGTGTGGAGACAATGTGTTATATTCATAAAACAGGGAACCTCATCAATGCTGTGTTAAGCAACAGGAGCTTCGAAGTTCTAATGGGTAATAAGATGAGTCCTCTAATGAAGCTTATTAATTGCCATCCACAAGGATCACTGCTAGCCCCCACTTCTGTTTTCCCCGTATATATAGTAGATATGTGGAAGACATCATCGAGGAAATGGGGGTATGCTGACAATTGGGCTCTTTCTGCGAACCGCAAGGCAATGACCTGGGAATTACTGAATCTGTCTTACCTGAAGACCTACAAATTTTTGGCAAGTATTTCCATAACTAGAGGTTACAGCCAAGTGCCACAAGTCAACATTATCTATGGGTCACTCTTGACAGGATACTCAGCTTCAAAGGGCACTTGCTGAAAATTGTTGCTAGGGTGGAGTTAAGAAATATCTTGCAGGAATTTTGTGCCACAACGAGGAAATCATCAGCTCCAACACCAAGAACACCTGCTCTTGGACTGGTGTACCCTGTGGCAATATACTGTGCCACAGTCTGGATCAACAGCCCATAAACAAGACTCGTCATTACGCAGCTCAACCAGACTGTGTGTGTCATCACAGGAACAATCAGAATTGCTCCAAACTTCTGGCTACCTATTCTCACCCACATAGCTCCTTCATTTTTGTGCTGTGAAGTTGCTGTCAAGCGGGAGTCTACAAAAACGGCTGGTGACCCTTACCTCTCTATACATGAGAACATTCCTGTACTAAGTAAAAGCAGAATTCGCTACTGTCGCCCACCGCAACAAGGTGCAAAATCTCTGGTGGACAACAGGGCAACAACAGTGGATTGATGGACAGAAATATGGCTGAATGATGCTATTCCAGAACAGCTAAAGATGCCCTGCATCTCAACCAGGCCACCGGGGTTTGAACAGCATCACAAGATCTGGTCTGCAGTCAACAGACAAGGACAAATAGTGTAAGGTACGCTGACTCAATGTACAAAGGGGGATTAACATCATCACTCAGCTGCGACTGTAGTGCAGAATGCCTTTTTGTTCAGCACACTATATGTTCGTGCCCAAATGGATCTTTTCCTGGCGGTTTGGAGGAGTTCCTGTTAGCAAATAAGGCATCCATGTATGTTCAGCAGTTGGACATAAGCCTATGACCTTCTGTGCTTTGTAAATATCATAAATTTAATCAACTTATAATCATGACTTTCTTTTTAATGTGTTAAATATCTATATAGGTATAGTTCACGAAAAACGTTTCCTTGCATGATGTCTTGCTAGCCATATGATAAATATAAACATCAAATACATTCCAACTAGCTGTGTGTTATCACAACTGCAGGGACAGTATTTTCATAAGTGTGCTGTAATTGTGCAATTTATTTGGGCCTGCCCTGTTATTATCAAAATATTTTTCCACCTTAATGAATGATGATTTCACTGAGTATACCATCCTAAGCACACAGCAGCTGTCACTAGTAATTTCATAGACAGCATTGTGTCATATGTTGATCTCATTCAATGTAAGCAGTTGCATCTGGTTTTCAGTGATACACTTAAGTGATCTTTCTAATATTTTGTTATCTTAACTGCACCAATTTAAAACTTTTGAGAGACCCTATCTTGATATGGGGCCAGAGCAGCATAGCAGTGTATGGCTTTAGACTAGGATAGTTTCTACAGTCTAAATTCCTTCACATAAGTGTTATGAGAAGTTGCTATGCAGGGACATTAATATCATAAGTAGTATACCAAAGCCAACCTTTACTACTCCTGGGTTGAAAAGACAACTGGACTGGGGGCCAACTTCCATCCACCCACAAGAGATAACTATGTTTTGTAATTACACTCATCTAATATTTCAGTTCATTCAGACCTGATTTTCGCTTTCCCACAGCTATTTGTCAGTTTTCTCTTATGCAGAGATGGTTGCTGTAGGAAACACTTCTCCATTTTGAAATTCAATAAATTACACTTCATTGGCACTGGTGGCCTTTGTCAATTTTTGTTTTTACGAAATACTAATTATCACAACTTACCTGAATGGAAGAATTCCTTCAAGTGCTTGGGCAATTGTAGGTGGGCTAGCAAGGGCAAAGCCTTTGCCAAGTAGAGCAGAATTGCTGTTGTAGACTTGCTGAGCAAATTCTTCCACTGACTCCAAATCTTCATTCATTTCTTCAACTGCAGTGAAATGACACGCCAACATGTATTACAGATAAAATACACCAGGAAGCAATTTACAACAAAACAAAGACAACTCACCAGACGTAGGAGGCAGAAGCAAATCTTTTTTCATAAGTGAAGCTGCACACATCCCACCTAGAAATGCAAGTTCTGTTTCAAGGTGTTTCAGACCATCTCCTGGGATAACATGCCACTCATAACCAATTACTAGACAACGAAATCCATAGTAACAGGCTTTTTCATCTTTGACATAATCAGATGCTGTTTCCAAAGAAAATATAACTTCATTTCCTGTAAAGATGATGATTTTGATATTAAATTAATAATTGGAGATACAGTTTTTATGACAATTAGTCTCACGGTGCTTTTACACTCTTAATTTAGTGAAATGTATGAAGTTAGCATAGGTTGTTAAAGGACAACTTAGGCAAGAAAAATGGTCACACTTATACTATTAGCATACAAGAAATATTGTAAAGGTTGGAAAAAACATTGGTAGTTGTATATATCATTTACTAAATCTTCTTTATTGCAAATTTCTTTCAGGGACCTAAACAGATCAAGAACATAGTTAAATGAATAATACATGACATATTTACCTGGAAGCACAATAGCTGTCTGTGGCCAATTTGCACTGCCTCTGCTGAATCTGTGGAGAATTGGCCAGTATGGAACTGGCGTTGTCTCATTGTCAGGTTCATCTCCGGAAGGGGAGAGGGGTGAAGTTATACAGCCCCTGCCAGGTAAGTGAGCTCCACCACTACCACTACCACCGCCAATGCTAGGAATGAACAACTGTAGCGAATCCTCCACTTGTGCTGTACCACACTGTGGGTCAAATTCAATGCAAAGCCACTTCACGCATTCTGGAAATGACACTCTGCACAAAGAAAAAGGTAGTGCAATGACAATATGTAAGTGACTAAAACAGAAAAAACAGCAGTTTTATCTAATGAATCATAACACTATTAAAACACAAAAAATGACGTGTAAAATGAATAACAACAAATTACAATTTGGGGATTGAATCTGTATAACAACTAATCAAATGATTCTGACAGTGAGTTACAAAAGAATAAAATACATACTATCTATTTATTATTGCAACAGAAGTAGCACAACATATTTTCCTGTACAGTAAGTCATTTACTACATATCAGCCTGTGCCTCTTCCTTGCTCTTGCTGTCACATACTTTCTTGTTTCACTTCCCATGCAACCTGATGATGATAAATAAATAATAATCGTTGAAGACTCTCGTGTTATCTTTCATATATTGAAACCATGGGCCAGACTGTATTTTTCATGTTTTACAGGTAATACTACATTAAATGAGAAATCCAAAAAGTTGTGGAGAACGCCATAAAGGTACTATACGCTACTGCCTCCTTCTCATTTTTAAAAATGCTTGGTACTGTAAAATGAATGTTTCGTTCTGTAATTATAAACCAGATGTTGTTCTCCAAATAGTTAACTGCTATGGTTATTGTTTATTTATTCTATCAGAGAGACAAGAGAGCAGCAATAAAACTATTGGTGATTTACACATAGATTAAACTGTCTGGCAGATTTCAGACACACATTAAAAAGCTAATTACAGTTATTTCTTCCAGCTTCTTCAATATTTTGAATCAGATCTTAAATAGAAGCAAACAGCCAACTGTACATAAGCTAATGACCATACTGTAGCCTGATGCTGCTGAATAAATGATGCATTCCCTATTACAGTTAATGCAAATTTACCTAGAACAAGAAATTTTGTCATTGCGATTGGTCATAACTGCCAACCTAAACTTCAAATTTCATATTTAAGTATATTCTTAGCCATGTGATTACTTTCTTGTAAAGCTCCTACAACCTTCTGCCAAACCAACAACCAATTGGTGGTATCTTGATGACCTTACACACATCAGTATCATAGTTTCTGCATGGCATATTTATCCACTTTTACTCAGTCACTTGTGTTTATTTCACAGTACAGTTCACTGCAGTACGGATGTCCAGGAGGAAGATGTCTGTATTGAGACTAACACATTCTCCTCTACACTGTTTCTCTCACAGTGGTGGTCTTCATTCAGTGTCAGCTGGAGAGACTCTGTGGGAGTTGATACAGAAGGATGATTCTGAAAGTTGGCAATTTAACTGAGTTTTTCATTATATTTGTCCATATGTCAGCCCTATTATTTTGGTTCCATACAGTAACACACAAACAGCAGGAAATACCTTTAATAATTACTTCGGAAACATACGAATAATTCTAACAAGTACCATATAACTCCACCAACTAATGGTATAAATGGTTTAACAGAGAACACATGTCCATTAAATAATTCTTTTCACCCATTTCCAAGTTCCCAGACAAATATAAAAAGAGTCATAAACAGTTTGAAAAACACTAAATCAGGGAGATGTTCAGATAGCACTTCAAATAAAATAACTAAACTGTCACCTGCACTGGTCAATATCATTAACAAACCAGGGAATTATGAAAATTGCAAGAATACTGTCACTATATGAAAAGGGGAACCCCTGGGAGCCTGATAATTACAGTCCTGTGGCTATTGTACCCCTGGTGTCAAAAATCTTCGAATGTGTATTATATAAAAGATTAATAAAGATTTTTTACAGCTCACATACTATCCAGAAGTCAATACAGGTTGTAGTAACATAAAACCAGTATCTCGGCAGCACAAGAACTTGTTCACTACGAGGTGAAACACTGGGAAGAATTGAAAACTGGGGTGTTTGGTGACCCATCAAAAGCTTTTGATTCTAATTAATCGTAAGAGACTTATGCAAAATCTAAAATTCTATACGGTAGAGGCACTGCACATAAGCTGGTAAAAATCTTACTTGACACACAGGTATCAGAAAGAAAAAAATACCAGATTAAAGACTTGGAGTAAACCCAATGTAGTGTGTACACGGGCCACTAGGGCCACTGCTCTTCTTACTGTACATTAATGACCTTCCTGAGAATATAAATGGAGAAAGTCTTCCAAAGTAAGAGTGATTTCAGGTGTGCCGCAGGGGAGTGTCGTAGGACCGTTGCTATTCACAATATACATAAATGACCTTGTGGATAACATCGGAAGTTCACTGAGGCTTTTTGCGGATGATGCTGTGGTATTTCGAGAGGCTGTAACAATGGAAAATTGTACTGAAATGCAGGAGGATTTGCAACAAATTGACGCATGGTGCAGGGAATGGCTATTGAATCTCAATGTAGACAAGTGTAATGTGCTGCAAATACACAGAAAGAAAGATCCTTTATCATTTAGCTACAGTATAGCAGGTCAGCAATTGGAAGCAGTTAATTCCATAAATTATCTGGGAGTAGGCATCAGGAGTGATTTAAAATGGAATGATCATATAAAGTTGTTCATCAGTAAAGCAGGTGCCAGACTGAGATTCACTGGAAGAATCCTAAGGAAATGCAATACAAAAAAAAGGAAGTAGGTTACAATACACTTGTTCGCCCACTGCTTGAATATTGCTCACCAGTGTGGGATCCATACCAGATAGGGTTGATAGAAGAGATAGAGAAGATCCAACAGAGAGCAGCGCGCTTCATTACAGGATCATTTAGTAATCGCGAAAGTGTTGCGGAGATGATAGATAAACTCCAGTGGAAGACTCTGCAGGAGAGACGCTCAGTAGCTCGGTATGGGCTTTTGTTGAAGTTTCAAGAACATATCTTCACCGAGGAGTCAAGCAGTATATGCCTCCTTCCTACGTATATCTCGCGAAGAGACCATGAGGATAAAATCAGAGAGATTAGAGCCCACACAGAGGCATTCCAACAATCTTTCTTTCCACGAACAATACGAGACTGGAATAGAAGGGAGAACAGATAGAGGTACTCAAAGTACCCTCGGCCACACACCGTCAGGTGAATTGTGGAGTATGGATGTAGATGTAGATGCTAGACCTATGCTATTTTCCCCTGATAAAAATATTTTAAACAACGGAAAAGTCTGGATTAAGTTGCTCAAAGAAGTGAAACAATTTTAATTCAGTTACATAAAAAACAATATGAAAAGGATATATTGCTACGACCATGTAGAGGAGATGTTAAGCTGCAGACACACAATGTAAAGACTGTTAAATTTTCAGCTTTCAGACAAAAAATTCCTTTTTTGGAAGCAGAAAATACACACACACACACACACACACACACACACACACACACACACACACACACACAGAGAGAGAGAGAGAGAGAGAGAGAGAGAGAGAGAGAGAGAGAGAGTTGCTTGGGCCTGACTGCAGGCTCTATCTGTCACCGGATGAAGGACGAGGCACAGCCTCGGGAGGAAAACATGGTGAGCCATGGTGGTCTGTGGTATGTGACTCAGGGCAAAACAAATCCAGGAGACCCCATGACTGGCACCCATGCACACATTCCACTGGTCTGCAGAATGGGTACATAATATGTTGCATAAACATTTGTACATGAGGAAGCTATCTGCAAGATGGGTTCCGCAATTGCTTGATGACCCATTCATTCGAGATGCCCACAGCACTAGCAATCTCACGCACCTTAACTTTTCTGTCATCCATCACCATATCGTGGATTTTATCAATGATTTATGGAGTCGTAACCTCCACAGGTTGTCCAGAACGTTCAGCATCACTTGTGCCCATATGGCCACTCTGAAAATTTAGAAACCACTTATAAACTGTTCTAATTGAAGGTGCAGGGTCACTGTAATGTTTATCAAGCTTCTCGTTAGTCTCCTGAGGCATTTTGCCTTTCATAAAGTAATGTTTAATCACCACACGAAATTCTTTTTCATCCATTTTTTGACAATCACTTGACTTCCTTAATTCACATGAATGCCAAACACAAAGGAATAGACCAATATGGCTGAAATTTGGTGTGCGTTCTTTCAAAAGCTGCTACTAACTAAACATGATGTCGATACATGGTGGTGGTGCCATCTCTCGGACTCTGCATGGACTTTTCAAACGCCCCTTGTATTGCTGGTTGGTAAGTTTGATGTGGACTGAGATAATAATATAGTTATCCTTGAGATGGATGTTAACATCAAGTAAGGTGGTGAAGTTCTGGAGGAATGTGAATAGGGTGTCCTCACATTCAGACTAGATCACACGGATTGCCATCAGGTAAGGGGTTTGGGATTCTGGGTGATTAGGAAAGATTTCTCTAGATGCCTGTGAATGAGTTGGCATAGGATGGTGCCATGCAAGTGCCCATTGCTGTATCACAGATTTGTTTGTAGGTGATGCCTTCAAAGGAGAAGTAATTGTGGTTGTCGGTTTTGATCCAGTCACATATTGAAAGGTACTGTTCTATAGCAGTAAGGCCACTGGGCATTGTGGATGTTAGTGTAGATGGAAGTGTCATCAACAACGAAGAGCAGGGTGCTGGGTGGTAAAGGAACAGGAATAGTGGAAAGTCATATCCTTCATTATTGTAACCCCTAGCCTCAAACTTCGCTAGTTCCTGTCCTCCACCCCCTTACCTGCTCCCACACCAGCAGTACCCACACATTATATTCCACCAACACACATAATAATCTTTTCCCCTTCTCTTCATCTCACCTCTCCTCTTACCCTCCCCCAGCACAGCATTCCAGCTATGCAGCTAAAACACCCTTAGAATGCTAAATCTTGATTTGTTTTATTCAGAAAACTCCAAATAAAAGAACTCAGAAATCATTAATTTTGTTAGTTTCATCATTCTAGCTCAATGTAAGAAGCCAAATGAGTTGCAGACCAAAATTCAAACACCTAAACATTTTAAAAGTAACAAATAAATAAATGAAACAAGAAAATATAGAAAACCAACAGCAATACTCAACGAAACTAGTTGTTATGACAGAATTGTAACACACACGGAAATGCACCTATACAACTGCCTTCCAGTTTTTATCACTCACATAGAAAACACTGTCTTTACATGCATGAATATGTTGTTTACTGGAAGAGAGAATCCTTTGAAAACAAAGTGTGAAAACAAGCAAATTAAGATTTAACTGAAATTCAAATTTTATAAACAGTGGATGTATTTTACAGAAAATAAACATAATTAGTGAAAATAAATGTTTGGTGCAGAAGTCACACATTTATTATTATGTATTTAGCTATATTTAAAAATAAAGATGATGTGACTTACCATACGAAAGCGCTAGCAGGTCGATAGAAACACAAACAGACACATACATACACACAAAATTCAAGCTTTCGCAACAAACTGTTGCCTCATCAGGAAAGAGGGAAGGAGAGGGAAAGACGAAAGGAAGTGGGTTTTAAGGGAGAGGGTAAGGAGTCATTCCAATCCCGGGAGCGGAAAGACTTACCTTTGGGGGAAAAAAGGACGGGTATACACTCGCGCACACACACACACACACATATCCATCCACACATATACAGACACAAGCATGTCTGCTTGTGTCTGTAAATGTGTGGATGGATATGTGTGTGTGTGTGTGTGTGTGTGTGTGTGTGTGTGTGTGTGTGTGTGTGTGTGCGCGAGTGTATACCCGTCCTTCTTTCCCCCAAAGATAAGTCTTTCCGCTCCCGGGATTGGAATGACTCCTTACCCTCTCCCTTAAAACCCACTTCCTTTCGTCTTTCCCTCTCCTTCCCTCTTTCCTGATGAGGCAACAGTTTGTTGCAAAAGCTTGAATTTTGTGTGTATGTATGTGTCTGTTTGTGTTTCTATCGACCTGCCAGCGCTTTCGTATGGTAAGTCACATCATCTTTGTTTTTAAATATATTTTTCCCGCGTGGAATGTTTCCCTCTATTATATGTATTTAGTTATGTGTATATATATGAATCAGTGCTAAAGTACCATAAATATACAAAATTATACAATGACACTATCACTAATGGAAAAAAAAGAATGGTTGGTAAACAGATTATTGATGTTCATGTTGAACATTGAGATGATGAAATGATGACTAAGTGGGTTCCATTAATTTGTTTTATTACACTCTGAAAATCTGTTCACCACACCAGGCTATTTGCAGCTAACTAAAGAAAATGAAGATAATCCTTTAAGGATAGGAATCCATCTCACTCATTCCTCCTTCCCAGCCCCTACCCTCACTCACTCTCTATTTTCATGAGTCACATATAATGATGCCAGTTCTAGTGTTTGAAACAAATAAGGTACTGGAATAATTAGATTTAGAAACATGAACTTCAGACGCACCACTCTTACCTGTAATTGGATACAGTAGCTGGTTTGTAGGGATGCTCACTTTCAACCCAAGCGTAATGGTGTGACGTTGTATTAATAGATGAAGAAGGACAATAACCTTGTGAATCAGGGCCTGTGCTTTCTATAGAACCAGTTGAATGGTGCATACCAGAACTCATTAAATTAAGTGCCGAGACATGAGGCAACAGTTCTTGGATAAGACTCAACACTTGAACAGCACTCTGAAAAAAGTACAACAGCAAACAACAGTGAGGTACTGCTAACACTACGCAATATGATGATGTGTTTACTTAGATCCTAGACACAAAATTTAAAAATAATGACAATCAATTACAAATGCATCTGGAAGACAGGAAACAATATAGCAAAGAATCAAAATCCCAAGCTTACGAAAATATTAGTTAGTCAATTACAAGTTGTTCAAAAGAATGAGCCACGCAGGAGTTCAGAAAACTAGTACACTTAACACCACAATATTACATAGCATAAATAATAGAGCTAAGGTTATGAAGAGCATCAACATAAAAAATTTTTTCGATTTGCGCTAGGCACACATGGATGAGGATGTAATTGGAATATTACACACAATTGTTATTTTTATAAGACTATCCAAAGAAGACACAACATATTTTCTGCAAAAGGTGTATGTTTCTGCTGTCTACAAGCACCCAGCAGCAGTAACAAAATGGCACGAGTTTGCTTGTAGCCTGTGTAGTGTAATGGTCAAGGTACTGGCCTTTATGTTCTATTGACGCCTAGAAAAAGGGAAAATCCAGGATGGAACAATGACAGTATTATGAAAAGGATAGGTTGTTACTCACCATGTAGCAGAGATGCTGAGTCGCAGATTGGCACAGCAAAAAGGCTTCTAAATATTTAAGTTTTCGGCCAGAAGACCTTCTTCTGTAATGGACAACATATACACACACATTCACACAAACACAGCTAACACACACATGACCACTGTCTCTGGCTGCTAGGGCCAGACTGCCTCAACATCTCCGCTACGGTACATGATGAGTAAGAATCTTCCTTGTCAAAGTACTGTCAAGGGCTAGAACATGGTTATTTTTTTCCTATAGGGGAGACATTATTAAAGACTGAGGCTTGAGTTTCTGTGATGAACCTTTACAATACGCCATGTAACACAGTTATCCATTTCAATATGTGGTAGCTAATTTTCCAGTCACTGTGAACATGTTTCTGGTAGCCAGTTAGTGCAACTTCCACATGAACGCTCTCTCCTCCACAATCGTGGAATTGTATTGATTCTGATAACTGATTATAGATGAGTACACATCAACAGTTGTAATCTTCTTTAGGAAAACTTTTATTTGCCACATTGCAAGTATGGATATTTATATTTAAAGACCATCTTCTACAACACAGACAATGTCATGCAATTATGATATATTCATCAGTTAGTATTGTTTGTTATAGTATCAGAGCAACTATCACATGCTTCCATGATGAGGCAGAGTCATATGTGCTAGATGACCCATCTACTGTCTAGGCAAGGAAATTAATTACAGAGAACTGACAGAATATTCATTGTAGTTGGCAGATTATAGTTAACAGATATTTGGGATGATTAAATGTTACATGAATACGAAAATGGTTCTATTGATGATTCAGTGTAGTTCCATTAATCACCAATATATGTGAAAATTGCAGCAGCCACAAAGAGGGGCACACATGAATCTACAGTCAGGAACACACAGAACAGTGTACTGGCAGTAAATGATTCAGACTGCAGAAGATACGATATACATAGGCCCAGCAGAGTCCTCTTAGGTGACCACAAACAACTAGCTTAATCAGTCAAGAATCATCAAAAAAAGTGCAAACAGAAAAGTAATTACTATGACATTTAAACTTGTGCAGAGCATGCCGTTATGGCACTGATGTGAATTTTGCACAGAGCATAATTTAATCAGTGTTAACATTTGGTTTAAGAATGATGTAAGAAGGTTGTATAGGTGGAAGTTGATTATATAAATGGGATGTTGAACTAGATTTCAAGCTGTAAGGTATTTTCAGATGCAGATGTGGACTCTGATCACAATTTATTGGTTATGAGTTGCAGAGTAAACTGAAGAAATTGCTAAAAAGATGTAATAAATTAAAGTGATGCGACCTAGATAAATTGACAGAACTATGGGTTGTTTAGAGTTTCAAAGGGAATATTAGGCAACAATTGACTGAAACAAGGGAAGGGAACACCAATAAGATAAAAAGGTAGCTTTAAGATAAAATAGAAAAGGTAGAGAAAGATTAAATAAGGAAAAAATGTAAGGCCTAGTAGAAATTCTTGGCTAACACAGGATATATTGAATTTAATACTAACAAAGAGATAGAGGGGCTGGCCAGTACTTACCTCAGCTCAGTACAGCCGATAGATACACATAAAACAGAACCGAAAATTTACATTCCTAGCTTTCGGAACAAATGTTCCTTCATCGGGGAGGAGAGAGGGGAAAGAAAGGGAAGAAGGGAAAGGAGATTCAGTTACTCACAACCCAGGTTATGAAGCAACAGGGAAAGGAAAATAGGGAGGGTAGCAAGGATGGAGGCATGGTTGTCAGAGGGAAGCCAAAGATATTCTACTGTAAGTACTGTGCCAGCTTCAAACCAAAGAGGATGCATACAGAAGTAAAGAGGTATATAGTATAAAGATAAACACAACTATGTAGGATGAAAAGATGTGTGAATGGCTAAAGAGGAAAGGGAAAGAGGATAAGACTGTTGCTTCATGACCTGGGTTGTGAGTAACTGAATCTCCTTTCCCTTCTTCCCTTTCTTTCCCCTCTCTCCTCCCCGATGAAGGAACATTTGTTCTGAAAGCTAGGAACATAAATTTTCGGTTCTGTTTTATGTGTATCTATCGGCTGTACTGAGCTGAAGTAAGTACTGGCCAGCCCCTCTATCTCTTTGTTAGTATTTGTTTCACATCTTTATATGAGGTTTTCCATTAATCATTTAGATATATTGAATTTAACTGACGAAGGGAGAAAATTTAAAAAAATGCAGCAAATCAATAAATCAGAAGGGAATACATACAGGGCTATTACAAATGATTGAAGCGATTTCATAAATTCACTGTAGCTCCATTCATTGACATATGGTCACGACACACTACAGATACGTAGAAAAACTCAAAAAGCTTTGTTCGACTAAAGCCACACTTCAGGTTTCTGCCGTCATAGCGCTCGAGAGCGCAGTGAGACAAAATGGCGACAGGAGCCGAGAAAGCGTATGTCTTGCTTGAAATGCACTCACATCAGTCAGTCATAACAGTGCAACGACACTTCAGGATGAAGTTCAACAAAGATCCACCAACTGCTAACTCCATTCGGCGATGGTATGCGCAGTTTAAAGCTTCTGGATGCCTCTGTAAGGGGAAATCAACGGGTCGGCCTGCGGCGAGCGAAAAAACGGTTGAACGCGTGCGGGCAACTTTAACGCGTAGCCCGCGGAAGTCGACGAATAAAGCAAGCGGGGAGCTAAACGTACCACAGCCGACGGTTTGGAAAATCTTACGGAAAAGACTAAAGCAGAAGCCTTACCATTTACAATTGCAACAGCTCATGGTTGAGGATGCATTCAGTGCGAAACTTGTTTTCAGTGATGAAGCAAAATTTTTTCTTAATGGTGAAGTGAACAGACACAATGTGCGAATCTGGGCGGTATAGAATCCTCACGCATTCGTGCAGCAAATTCGCAATTCACCAAAAGTTAACGTGTTTTGTGCAATCTCACGGTTAAAAGTTTACGGCCCCTTTTTCTTCTGCGAAAAAAACGTTTTAGGACACGTGTATCTGGACATGCTGGAAAACTGGCTCATGCCACAACTGGAGACCGACAGCGCCGACTTCATCTTTCAACAGGATGGTGCTCCACCGCACTTCCATCATGATGTTCAGCATTTCTTAAACAGGAGATTGGAAAACCGATGGATCGGTCGTGGTGGAGATCATGATCAGCAATTCATGTCATGGCCTCCACACTCTCCCGACTTAACCCCATGCGATTTCTTTCTGTGGGGTTATGTGAAAGATTCAGTGTTTAAACCTCCTCTACCAAGAAACGTGCCAGAACTGCGAGCTTGCATCAACGATGCTTTCGAACTCATTGATGGGGACATGCTGCGCCGAGTGTGGGAGAAACTTGATTATCGGCTTGATGTCTGCCGAATCACTAAAGGTGCATAAATCGAACATTTGTGAATGCCTAAAAAAACTTTTTGAGTTTTCGTATGTGTGTGCAAAGCATTGTGAAAATGTCTCAAATAATAAAGTTATTGTAGAGCTGTGAAATCGCTTCAATCATTTGTAATAACCCTGTATGTCTGAAAACTGAGACTGACAGAAAATGCAAAACGGCTAAGAAGGGGTGGCTAGAGGACACATGCAAAGCTTAAAATGTGCATAACTAGGAAAAAGATTGATGCCACCTACAGGAAAGTAATAGAGGCCTTTGAAGAGAAGAGAAGAGAAGAGAAGAGAAGAGAAGAGAAGAGAAGAGAAGCAGCTGTGTGAATATCAAGAGTCCAGATGGCAAGCAAGTGCTAAGCAAAGAAGGGAAAGCTGAAAGACAGAAGGAATACATAGAAAGACTATACAAGGAAAATGAACTTGAAGGCAATATTACAGAAAGAGAAGTGGAAGTAGATGAAGGATGGAAAATATGATAATGTGAGAATAATTTAACACAGCACTGAAAGGCGTAAGTCAAAACAACACCCCTCGATTAAATGACATACCCTCAGAATTATTGAGATCCTTGGGAGACTATTCCAGCTGTTGTGCAAAGTCTATGAGACAGCTAAGAAGGGAGTGAAACAGGGC
This sequence comes from Schistocerca americana, assembly GCF_021461395.2. Lineage (NCBI taxonomy): Eukaryota > Metazoa > Arthropoda > Insecta > Orthoptera > Acrididae > Schistocerca > Schistocerca americana. Next base: position 468,707,865 of record NC_060122.1, on the reverse strand, counting down.
TGTAGCCAATCCCCATTTGGCAAGCAGTAAAGGAGAAATTTGGAGAGTGAATTAAATTTCAGGAAGAAGAAATAAAGACTTTGGGGTTTGCTGATGACAATATAATTCTGTCAGAGACAGAAAAAGACATGGAAGAAGAGTAGCTGAACAGAATGGATAGTGTCTTGAAAAAAGGTTGTAAGATGAACATCATCAACAAAAGTAAAACCAAGATAACTGAATATAGTAAAATTGAATCCAACAATGTTGAGAGGATTAGATTATGAAATGAGACAGTAAACATAGTAGATGAATTTTGCTATTTGGGCAACAAAAAACTGATGATGGCCGAAGTGGAGAGGATGTAAAATGCAGACTGACTATAGCAAGAAAACCGTTCCTGAAAAACATGAATCTATTAACACTGAACACAGATTTAAGTTTTAGGAAGTCTTTCTGAAGGTTTATGTCTGGAGTGTAGCATTGTATAAAAATGAAATATGGATGACAAGCAGTGCAACCAAAAAGGGAACAAAAGCTTTTGAAATGTGTTGCTACATAAGAATGCTGAAGATTTGATGGTTATATCTAGTAGCTAACAAGGAGGTACTGAACTGAGGGGGAAAAAAGGGGGGGGGGGGGTGTACAGCTTGATTAGAAGCAGCAATTGGCTGATTTGAGACACCTTGAAGCATCAAGGAATCATCAATATGTTAATGGAGGGAAATAAAAGAAGTAAAAATTGCTGAGGGAGACCACGAGACAGCAGCTACAAATGGATGTAGGTTGCAGTAGTTATTCAGAAATGAAGGAACTGTCACAGAATAGGGACACACAGAGAGTTGCATCAAAGCACTCTATGTACTGATGTCCATTGCAACAATAACAACCCAATTTATACATATGCTGTAACAGAACATACTGCTTTGTCAACAATGTTCTTTCAATTGGGTGGGGGAGGTGGGGGGAGGGGGCAATGAAATGAGTGTGGACTTGTTTATGTTGATGGTTTGTCACCACCTTCTGTGAGCTGAACTGGACATGCATGCCACTGGATGGGCTTTCATTGCTTTGGGCATGTCAACAGAACTGTTGACATGCCAAGTATCAAAGTGGTATGTTCTTGGAAGAGTCCTACTACAATATTTCCTACAGTCATGATCATATTTGTGTCATAATCTAGTGGCCTTCATTACACAGAAGCATAGTGGTCAAATGCCAAGTGTGTTGGTTTGAAGCATCAATGGACACAATATGCAATCACATCTTCTATGCTTTGGGGACAATCTGAACACTATTTGAGGGAGATAGTGGAGTCCAAAACACAGTTCCTCCTTCAAGCAAACTCCACATGCCCTATTTCAGCAGGAAAATGCATGGCCATATGTGATAAAAAATGTAGAATCCTTCTTTGAAGAATGATGGGAGTCAGTGCCATATACTTTCCTAGTTTGTCACCAACTGAGCTTTCTAGGATATAGCTAGTTCACAATTACTTAATCATAGTTCTTCAGTAACCACAAGTATAGTTTTATGGACTCATATAAAATCCTGGAGAAAGTGCACGAGACTGACATATTCAGATTTTCTTCGGTTTCATGCCTGAATATTTAAGAATTCTTATTGCATTACATGGTGTCTTTACACCACACTGAATGTCCTAAGTCAGAGATTATGTACAGTTCAGCAATCTTGACCATGCATATGTTGTCATGTACTCAGTTTGTGATATAAATTTCATTTCTGTCATACGTATCCTTCTTGGTACATTGCTTAAAAGAAGCAACTCAGTTAGTAGGAATAAACCATATTACATTTGGTTATTGTTTAAAGTCTGGTCTGATAATGTTTGAGTCCCTTTCAGAAAGGAATTTGGTAATGTATGGGAGTACTGGACTCACTAGACAGTACAGAATGAATTATATTGTGAGTGGCCACTCATAAATTCATTCAGTTTGAAAATAAATTAAACAGAAAATGATTTCACTTGCAAATTTGATTTTCATTGAGGTCACTTTGCACGTGGCAACAATCCTGACACAATTACAACTTCAAGTAATCTTGAGATCTGTTTAAGGATTTTGCTCTCATGACTTGCACATGAACTTTGAAGCGTATTCTGGCAGTGTCAGTGGTGCACAGGGAGCTGAAAAACAAAGTATCGCTGTTTTTGTGGGTGATAAGTGTGCATAAGGGGAGGGTATGAATCCAGTTGCAGCTAACAGTAGTACCAGTAAGCTGATGGCAACAATCAGGCACCCACCAGATTTTATGGTTGCAATCATTTTGTAATACATCTATGCTGATGTGTGGCTGTGAGACACATGGCTGACAGCAACTTCTCTCTGTTACTTATATCTCGACTTGTCTGATATACCTGCAAGTTCTTATTTGTGATGAGGCCTACACTACAATATTAAAGAAGTAAATGAAAAACTTGTATTGAGAGGTTGTCAAGTTTTGTTTTTGGTATTCTCTGGCTAAGGATTCATAAGGTCTTTTCACGCTTCATTTGCAAGTAAAAGTCTGTGATCTCAAAGTAGTCACTTGGAATTATTTTAAAGCTTAATGTAATCAACAGTCTTCCAGGCTTTGTGGTCTATCAGAATAGTCAGGGCTCTGTTCCACTTCTGACATCCCAGCTGCAGGGGGTATTTTTTATTGTTCCATTTCTTCTAAACATGTGGAAGGATGAATGGTAGCTAAGAAATGATATTTGAAGGAGATAGTTATTAAATAAATCACTTTTCAAATTTTGAATCCATCAGGGGATATGGCAGAAGACATTTCTAAAGGAGTTTCAATGATTACTGCACATACTGTCGAGTGACTTAAAGAGGGTTGGTAATGTTCATGAAGCAAACACAGTGCAATGTAATATGCTGTATTTTGGAGAGTTTGGGGGATGCATGGAATCAGAAAGACACCAAAAGAGAGAGGGACTGGAATTGTTGTAACTAGGATTTATGGAAAGAGTAAAGCAAATACATGTCATACTTCTCAGTAGCAAGAGACCATTCTTGCTGAAATATGCAGAAAAGATAAATATGAATTGGGCAGAAATCTCAAGAAAGCAGTTTGTGACCCATAAGCATTAATCTAGAAGGCTGTTGTTGACCATTACTAGACTGACAGATATAGGTTGAAATCACATACATAGAAAGCTGATGGAAAAATGTACTGAGTTTGTCAGTAGTAACGAGTGGAAAAGGAATAATAATGTTTTCTATAATTTCAAAATGTAAGTTACTTGGAACAGTTGGCTTACAAGTCAAAGTGTCTACAAAATAAATTTTACAATGTAAATGATGTGAAAATGAGTTTCTCTGTGATACTTCATCTGAAGGACTTTTTTCTCTGTTTCAGTACAGATTATAAGATTTGCCTCTGGATGCATAATGTAAGGCAGAAATAGCATGAGATTGAGTTCATTAGCTGTGTATGATGGGAATGTTTGAAATGATGTCTGTTTAAGAATATTAAAATATGATTGGGACTCAAGGAAAGCAGTTAATACTGACAACTTTAAGAGCTTTTCATTTCTCAGTTGCTGCAAAAAAAAAATATATGCATAGTACAATCAGTTCCTCAATGAAGGTGAAAACCAGAATAGAATAGCCATACAATTTGTGAAGGAGGAGATCCACTAGAATGGTTTTGGTGTATTGAGGGAATGAGAATTCACCCACTGTTTTGACTCTTCTTCCATTTCCTCATCCGATCTCGTACAGTTTCCGATATCTAAGTTTTTCAGATACAATACCACAAAGAGCTGATCCTGAAACTACAGTTAAGCCACCAGGCAGCTCAGAAATTGCATACCAGTGCCAATCATTAGTCTCCCGATCCACTTGCTGACACCAAAGATTTCCTCCCCTACTGTCTGCACCACGAACACTGGCATATCACATGGTAAAATTCCTACAGTACTGCTGTATTTTACTGTCACTTATGATTGTTTCAATTCTGCCAATGAACATGGCCTAGTCTGTAACCTTCACTTTGGAGGAAAAGAAAGAGAGAGAGAGAGAGAGAGAGAGAGAGAGAGCACCTGCACTATAAAAGCAAAAGCCATACATTCTGCAACACATTAAATTCTCCAACCAAAAAGCTTACGCAGGGGCCCAAACAGTACGTAAAATTTCAGATCTCTTAAACACTCATTTTATTTTCTCATTTTCCTTCTTCTTCTTCTTCTTCTTCTTCTTCTTCCACCTCTTTCTTGTCTTTCTTGTCAACCAGGCAAATTCATTGTGAGACTAGATTGAAGATATCCATTTCGTAAAACACTGTGTCCTGCGCATGAAGTAGTCCATAACTGTCTGCTGCTTGTTCTCATCTGACAGGAATAATCAACCTTTAAGGCCTTTTTTAAAGGATTGTGTAGTATCAACATTCGATACCACACTTGTTAGGGGTTGCAGTTATAGACCGTGGGCCGTACTAGTATTGCTGCACCCGTGAGTCGAGACTAGTGCCACTAGAGCCGCTCTGTATCTTGCAACAAGTCTCTAGCACGCGCTCAACCACTCTTGCTTGGGACATCGAGTAGGAAAGTAGTATAGCCTTCAGTTGTTAGGAAGCAACCTCCAACAAAGCACTTAGTTAAAGTATGGCCTATGTGATGCCTCTATAACTCTCTGGCGACTGGGGAGGCCGAGCGGTTCTACGCGCTACAGTCTGGAGCCGCGTGACCGCTACGGTCGCAGGTTCGAATCCTGCTTCGGGCATGGATGTGTGTGATGTCCTTAGGTTAGTTAGGTTTAAGTAGTTCTAAGTTCTAGGGGATTGATGACCTCAGAAGTTAAGTCCCATAGTGCTCAGAGCCATTTGAACCAGCCATTATAACTCTCTGTTTGTAAATATATTCCTCCTGACTATGAAGACTCCTGTACCACCAGTTAAGTACAATATATTATTTTTTGCCAACAACTTCTAATTATTTTAGTTGCTGCAGACCCAGACCATGCAGCCAGCACCTTATCGACTTCACTGACAAACCTGCTGTATATGGCAAGAAGAGATTTGTATGTTTCTATTTAGCATTGGCCACCAGTCATTCACATTGGTGATGATTCGTTCTTCGTCATCATAACAGATTGAAGGCATGACAACTGCATGGGGAGAGATCAGGACTACAGGGCAGGTGCTCGAGTGTCTTCCACTTGAGTTGGAAGAGGCTAGGCTCTCAGATTGACAGGCACCTTGCATTGAATCATGACCAGCACAGAACTTGGTGCATCATTCCACAACAGAGTTTTTTGACAGATGTGCTGTCCCATATAGATTCTTCATTCTCCGTTGGATGTCTATCGGTATTTGTCATTCAGCAGCCAAGAAAAGAATAACAGCACACTGGTCCAGTTTGTATGCATTTCGTAATGACACCACTATAGTCCACGTGAACATTTACTACACGCACATTGGAAAGGAATGAATTCACACTAATACCCTGTCTACATGTCAGCACTTACATACCTGCAACAGAGTCGCACTACGTTGCATATATACTGTAACAATGCCCTCAAATGGAAACATTTTGATCATCCCTTATACAATGCCTCTGTGACTCAACTGTGAAATGACAGTGTTCAAGGGAATGGCACATCGTGTCATGATATGATCCCTGCAGACCCCCTGCAATTATACGTCATCTTCCTTGTTTATTCTTATTCTTATGTGACCCAATATCACACAGAATGATACGAATTCACACTAATACCCTGTCTACATGTCAGCACTTACATACCTGCAACAGAGTCGCACTAGTTGCATATATACTGTAACAATGCCCTCAAATGGAAACATTTTGATCATCCCTTATACAATGCCTCTGTGACTCAACTGTGAAATGACAGTGTTCAAGGGAATGGCACATCGTGTCATGATATGATCCCTGCAGACCCCCTGCAATTATACGTCATCTTCCTTGTTTATTCTTATTCTTATGTGACCCAATATCACACAGAATGATACACATTGCCTACTGTTGCAGCAAGAGGAGGGTGGCCTGCATATTTTGGATTATTTTCTCTGCTAAAGGTGTTTGCTGTAAAAGTTTAAGAACACTTTTAGAAATAGAGTATATGAGTATGTATAAATTCATGCTCTCATGGTGATATCCATTTTATTAATGGATATAGCCACAAGAACATGCATTCATATATAATGTACCTCTACGAGGAAGAGATGTGGTGCAGCATCGGATACCTGGAAAGCCCATTTATTAAGCTAGCGCTGCTATGATGAGACGACAATTCCATGAATTACCATCATTAACCATGACAGTGACACTGAAGTAAACAGAAGAATATTCCACCATGCCAGTTTCACCATGTTACGGGAGAGAATAAACTTCAGCAGAAAATAGATGGACACAAATGGCCATCAACTTTTGGCCATTCACCTGCTACTGACAATGACAATTTCGGCTTTAGATTGGGATTTGTTCGATGCAGCACAGGTAGCAAAACTAACATCATGAAGGCAGAAATGCATGGAGAGGCAGAAAGGGAAATTCAGTCGGCTTTCACAACAGCAAAAATATGCGGCAGAGCAAAAAAAACTGCAGGATGAACCAAGATCAACATGACATCAAGAAACTTTGATGTGGGTGCCATCTCAGCAGTTAAGAAGGGTCTTAACTTTGCTCCTTCACCGTGGAGTATCCCTTTTGCTGACATATTAAGTGGTGTAGAACAAGCAGCTGGTAAGTTTCCCAGTGAAACTGCAGAAAAATTCTGTAGAGAAATGAGCCGCATTATTTTAAAAGCCAAGCCTTGGTATCAAACATGACTAGAACTGAATGCAAAGGCCTCTGTACTCTCCACAAGGATCCTCTCATCATCACCCTGCCAGCTGACAAGGGCATTGCTGCCATCTTACTGGAACGAACCAACTATGATGCAAAAATCTGACACATGTTGGAGAATGATACGTACCAAACGTGGCTTGAAACCCGAGAATATTTTATTAGAGTATAGGAGTATTTTGTAACCTAGATGATACCTCATCATTGAAGCCTGGATTTTTATATAATATCAACACACAAAATATGTAACACAAATGGTTATAACATGTAAGAAAATAAGTAATATCACAAAATATTTTAGTAAGTGTTTAACACAAAACAACAGTTTCAACTGAAATGTAGTTCTGAACCTCCATACTATATTAATATGTATATAAACATACCAGAAAAATGAAAAGAGTGTTTAGAAGGTACAGTTTGCATCACTTACTTTTTTATTTTGAAAATCTGTACTGCCATAATAAAAGAAAACTATTTTAAGTCACTTGTGTTTACTAAAATGACCAACTTCACTGAAATCACTAAGGTATCCAACCTCGCCTTTCACTTGGAAGCACGATGAACAGCCAGCTACTTCTCTAATGTGTCTGCAGTCATACAGGGTGGCCCAAAAAGGATGGTCACATTTTAAATAACTATAACTCCATCAGTTTTACAAATTAATTTTATTCAATTACGTAACTAAATGCTCCCAGGCACCCAATTACAAGAACTAACCACAAAAAATCATGTACGGAAAATGACTTCCGGAAGATGGTGTCCTTCCTCGGTGATGCATTCCGCAAGTCTTTCCTCGAAATTTTCCATCACTTTCACTACTGTTTCTTCTTGAATTGCCATAATTTCCGCACTGATTGCCTCCTTCAGATCAATTAAGTTTCGGGGCTTCTTTACGTAGACTTTTGACTTTAGGTATCCCCAAAGAAAAAAATCACAGGCTGAGAGGTCAGGTGATCTCGCGGGCCAGTGGACATCTCCAAAACGCGAGATGATGTGGTGGGGGAACATCCGCCTTAAAACACACATGGAGTCATTGGCTGTGTGGGCCGTGGCCCCGTCCTGTTGAAACCAAATTCGATCTCGATTTACATGTAACTCTCGCAGTTTCGGCACCAAAAAGCTACGTAGCATGTTAACGTAACGTTTCGAGTTCACTGTGACTGTAGCGTTGTTCTCCTCAAAAAATAAGGACCAACAATCCCCAATCTTGAAATTCCACACCAGACTGTTACCTTAGCACTATGAAGAGGCTTTTGGTGCAATTCTCTGGGATTATCTGCTGCCCAATACCTGCAGTTTTGTTTATTGACATAGCCGTCTAAATGGAAATGGGCTTCATCTGACATAAGAAGCACAACATCATTATTAGAGTACAAAATGTCAAGCATTGATTCACAAAATCGTCTTCGCTGCTCAAAATCACGATCATACAGCTTTTGCGTGATCATAATTTTGTATGGGTGAAACTGTAACTCACGGCTTAAAATACGCTGCAACGAACTACGGCTGAGGCCTAAAGTTTGAGCACGACACCTAGTGGAATGACGCGGGCTTTGCAGCACTGACGCTCTAACATCATCAATGTTCTGTGGAGTAACTGCCGTACGTGTACGCCCTGTAGATTTACCACTTTTGACAGACCCTGTTGTCCGGAATGCAGTCACCCAACGTGATATGGATCTGCGATCTGGAATGGGTCCATCACGCGCTACACCAAAACGTTGTCGAAACAATCGTTGCACAGTAATAAACGATTCATCATTTCTGACAAACTGTTCCACAGCAAAAACACGATGCTCGACCGTCCACTGCGCCATCTCGTGGCAAACTGGGTGTAATGGCCGACTTGCAGATGGCCGGCAGTGGTCCCCCCTCCTCACCTTTCAATGGTACTACGCAGTTCAAATCCGACCATCCTTTTTGGGCCACCCAGTAGAACACTGCCAATGAGACAGAATGTTTTTGTAGGAGGAAAATGATATCTCCACATCACAGAACATTGATGGTGCTAATTTCAGGAGATGAAATGTTTCTGGCGAGAAGTCTGCTGGAGCTTCTTGTTCTAGCAGCAAAAGACGAGGAGCCTGAATTTCTGGCCAAAACAAAATCAAACTTTTTCACTAACATCTGCCTAGATCACCTCTAATGTCATTCAGCAGGCATTTGATATTCTCAACCATTTCCAATGATTTATGTGAAGGCTACCTGATAGATTCTAATTCTTTACTGCTGTTGCCAAAGTTGAGAAGTTGTTATGCATGCACACCAGAGCACTGTCAATTTTAGATTCAGTGGTAACATACTGTATATCTCACACAGAAATTGAAGTTACTCTCAGAAATGAATTAATCATAAATTTCATGGCTTGAAAATGTTCATTATGAAACCCAACAATTTCGATCCATGTATACCAATGCATTAGGAGAGGCTGTAGTGGCAGCACAAGGTTCAACAGCAGTTCTCTATAGAGCAACACTTGGTGCAAGGCTTTGAGAAGCACTTTCTTAGTGTATGAAACTAGTTTCTTTACTTCTGGATAGCTGCTGGGCACTTCTTCGGTGATATATTGCAGTACATGGGACACAAAGATAAAGTGGATTAAAAACAGGGCAGTTGCTGCCTTTGCATACAAGCCACAGCATCCAAATGCAGAACGAGGACTTTTTCCTTGAATTCCATCAGGCCATAGCACTTTAAGACTGTCAGTCATAATAAGAGCTATAACTCAATGATTTGTGCATTCCAACAGTTTACAAGAAATCAGTAATGGCTTTGAGAATTCTCCTCCACTGAGTTTGCCAACAATGAGACTGTCAACGAAATGTCCAGATATGTTTGTTGTTTCGGCAGTGGCTATCCATATGTGGTAGTTACTTATACACTGAAGCACCAAAGAAACTGGTATAGGCATGCGTATTCAAATACAGAGAGATGTAAACAGGCAGCAGACAGTGCTGCAGTCACCAACGCCTATATAAGACAATGAATGTCTGGCGCAGTTGTCAGACCAGTTACTGCTGCTACAATGGCAGGTTATCAAGATTTAAGTGAGTTTGAATGTGGTGTTATGGTCGGCGCATGAGCGATGGAACACAGCATCTCCGAGGTAATGATGAAGTGGGGATTTTCCTGTATGACCATTTCACAAGTGTACCATGAATATCAGGAATCCAGTAAAACATCAAATCTCTGATATCGCTGCAGCCGGAAAAAGTTCCTATAAGAACAGGACCGGCGACAACTGAAGAGAATCGTTCTACATGACAGAAGTGCAACCCTTATGCAAATTGTTGCAGATTTCAATGTTTGGCCATCAACAAGTGTCAGCGTGTGAACCATTCAGTGAAACATCATCAATACGGGCTTTTGAAGCTGAAGGCCCACTCATTTACCCTCAACAATTACATGAAACATAGCTTTACACCTTGCCTGGGCCTGTCAGCATCGACATTGGACTGTTGATGAGTGGAAACATGTTGCCTGGTCAGACAAGTCTCATATCAAACTGTATCAAGTGGATGGTCGTGTATGGGTATGCAGACAACCTCATGAATCCATGGACCCTGCATGTCAGCGGGTACTGTTCAAGTTGGTGGAGGCTCTGTAATGGTGTGGGGCACGTGCAGCTGGAGTGATGTGGGACTCCTGATATGTCTACATACAGCTTTGACAGGTGACATGTATGTAAGCATCCTGTCTGATCACCTGCATCCATTCATGTTCATTGTGCACACCAACAGACTTGTGCAATTCCAGTAGGATAATGCGACACCTCACACATCAAGAATTGCTACACAGTGGCTCCAGGAACACTTTTCCAAGTTTAAAAATTTATGCTGGCCACCAAACTCCCCAAACATGAACATTATTGAGCGTATCTGAGATACCCTGTAACTTGCTGTTCAGAAGAGTTTTCCACCCCCTCGTACTCTTATGGTTTTATGGACTGCCCTGCAGGATTCATGGTGTCAGTTCTCTCCAGCATTACTTCAGACATTAGTCTAGTCCATGCCATGTCATGTAGCGGCGCTTCTGCCACTCACAGGGGTCCTACATGATATTAGGCAGACGTACTAATTTCTTTGGCTTTTGGTGTATAACGCCAAGCTCTTTTCAGAGTATCCTGGTAACAAAATCTTAATAGTTTTTCCTTATGTCAATTCATCAGGAATCTATAACTCACAGTACTTTCATAGAATTGCGTGATATTCAGGCACCTGAAGTTTGTACCATGGAATATTCACAATGACCACAACAGAGCACATACCATTCAAAAATTCATCTGTGGAGTTTGGAGTCTTTTGCAGTTGTGTCAATAATATTTGATTCTTAGATGATTGCACCATTTCATTCTTTGTGTGTGTAGCGCTAAATATGTGTTGCTAAAGATGGAGTTCACAAAGCACCCAATCTGCTTCTTGTACGATCAACGAAGAACAATCTTTCCATCAGTAGTGAAGGTGTTGTCCATCATGATTTAGATGATAAGTTGATGCAACAGGATGTATCACGAACATGAAAAGTCTTTAACTCTTAAGAAGAACCATATGGCAAACTTCTCCAGTTCTACATAATTAGAAGTCACTAGTAGTTGGGACACGTTGGGCAGCTAATCTTTTGTTTGCTTCACTGTCAATCTCAAAAGCACATGAAGCCCTTTATTACACACAACAGCTACTATCATCCTATACAAAGTATTGCTATTGTATTGTATTTGCTTTTGTGAACTGAAATTCTGAATCTTAAAAAATAAGCAGGAACACGTCTTTCATAATGCAATTTAAAGTGCAATTAATCATGTTTTATTGCATTAGAATATGGTTTTTAGAGACAATTTCCTTCCTGTCTTCAGGTTGGATTCCAATATTTTTCTAAGAGAGCAGTCTCTTGATGTGGAGAAATATGAAGAAGGGTAAGAAACAAATAATATGTAATTTCATGTAACATAAAATTAAAATACGCAAAAACATGTATTTATAATCAAAGGTGTAAAAGTAGCATCTTCAATAATTTCAGATTTGCGTATGGTTTATCATCAGCAATATCTGGTTTTAAATTACCAAACATACTCCTAGGAAACATTTTGCAGATTTTGAAACAATCTGCTAACTATTTCTTTTATGTCTCTCCTGTAAAACTGCCAGCAGGAAATAGTTTGTAGAAATCATCAATAATGTTATTTCAGGAAAAAAAATAAATGCATACAGCCACTCATCTGCATATTTAATGATGGGTAGCACATAGACAATTTTAAAAGAAGGAAAACTGAAGTTTAATTTCCTGTTGATGACAAGATCATTAGATGTCAGTTAATCCTTCCATCACTGCTTGATAAAACATGTTCATATTTATAATATCTTTTTCAAAGTGGTACACCAGTACTGTACCCTCTTTGATGACAAAGGTCAGATATTGTTTGATGACAACCTCATAAACCAGAAACCAGTTAACTAAGGAAAGACCATTAGAGCCAGAGAACAAGTTCCTACTGAAAAAGTAAATCAACCATGTCATCCTTAAAGATAACATCCTAGCATTTGCTTTAATCAGCCTAGAAAAACTGCAGAATACCCGAACTGTGGTAGCTGAACAGAGATTTGAACTGCTGTCTGCCCGTATGTGGGTCCACTTTCTTAACTTCTGTGCCATCCCACTTGATGACACATTTAAAAGATCACTAGCACTAGCTCTTGAGTTCTTATACTTTTCCTATCTGACACCCAAACATACACAGACAAATACAGAACTGCATGGGTGTGGTGTATGTACCAACCATTATTCATCTACAGTGAGTATTCCCTATACTCCATTATCATAATAAATTAATTCATTTTACCAAAATCATAATAACATGCAATTCTGGTAAGAGATTTTTCCACTCTTTTGTACTACTTGCAGAAAATGAGGACACCAAACAATGCAAACTCATTTCCTTAGTGACATTTACTTTCACACATTCACACTTTACAAAAAATCTAAAAATGAACTTACCCTTGGATCAAGAGTAGCTAAAGGGCTGATATGTGCCAGCATAAGTGGCAGAAGTGTAGTGACAATGCACGCGTTACCAAGAACTTCAGTAGCAAGCACATCTTCAGCTCTCTCTCTGCCAAGAGCCATCAAGTCATTACAGCGCTGAACTATGGCTGCTGACATTGACAGTGTGCATTTACAAGCTTGAAGTTCTGCCCAAGCTTTGCTGGTCTGTTGACTCTCCCTGTCCAACGGATTGCTGCACAAACATAAAGTAAAAATTGCACAACCAATTAAAGAGATAGTCTAACAGAAAGGATGGAAGCATTTACGAACTTGACACATTAGGTGATTGATACAAGCTACATTTTTGAGCAAAAGGCCTCTCCAAAACCGTAAGAAATTTGGTCACATGGAAGGACAGCCACTGGTGCAATAATTAATGACCAGATACTTCTAGACAACTTGCAGAAGAAAATAGACAATAGGAAAACAAAGATAAGATTGTTTATTTCTGTCTTCCAATGTTTATTCCCTAAGGGAACTAAAGGAAGGTAACCACAATTCAGTTGTCATAAAACTTCAGAGATAGGTGATAAAATAATCACTATACTGATCTGTCTTCTTAAATTTACCATTACGAATAATGATACCCAGCAGCATGGTAACGGACGGGTAACCGTTGCTGTCGTCTGTGGACCAAAAGTTGACAAAGTTGCAGGCCTTGAAAGTTTTAACAGCCGTGACGTCACCACATACTGAACATTTCATGTCGCAGAGGTCTACAATAGAAACATGGGTAAATCATATTTCCTGCCGTCAATGCCATTCGTTCTGATGCACCATGCAGGACGACTTGAGCACCTACGTAGTTAGAGGTATTAATAGCAATATTGTCTATTGCTTTATACACTGTAGGGTGTTCTGTGGTGGAGTTCTGAACTTCACCATTACCAATAATGCTACCCTGCAGCATGTTTATTCCCTAACGGAACTGAAGGAATGTTACCACAATTCAGTTGTCATACAACTACAGAGATAGGTGATATAACAATCACTATACTGATGACCTTAAAATTACAGTTCTGTGAATCATAGAAAATGACAAAAATTTTCTCATTAGCTTCTGCAGTATAGTATGTGATTTGGGGCTATGCAGGATGCAAAATTTAATCCACAGAGTGAAACCTTTGCCAGCAAGTTGAACAGAGGTTGGACGACAGATATTAGTATATTATTCCAAGCTGCTTTATCTACGTTTTATTGTCTGTACTACAGTTCATAAATCATAGTGAATGACGAGTAGTCATATGACAGTCTCTCTGTTAACCCGTTACCAGATGTTTCCAGTAGGAAATAGATCTGGAAAAGTGCAATTGGACACCATTCATGTTGAATTAGGTCAAGACAGCACAGGCAGCATGCAGTCTTCCATTATCTTGTTGAAAGGTAATGTCGTGAGGACCTCTTAGATAGGGCACAGTTTTGAGGAAACTTACGTCAGAGACACCAAATGAGAATTTGAATTCTGCTCCTCTCTTACTTAAGTCCACTGCCTTAACTGTTGTGTCACCTCATTCAGTCAGTACTGGTGATGTATAAAAAAAAAAGGTCACGACAGTCTACACAAAAGGCAATAGAACCGATACACAAAAGTACCATATTTTATGTTTTATTTCCATTTTTAGCAGAAGTCTGAATACGTTTGGAGTTAAGATATAATGACCTCATGTGGACCAAACTGGTGTTCTCTGTGTACTCCAAGAACACCAGACATCCTAAATTCAACTTCACTCTTGATGCACCAGGAGCCATGAATAGAGATACTGAGAGGGATTTAGTGATCTTGCGTTTTCAAAAAGCTTTTATTTCTGCTATGTACTGGTCCCTACCACAGAAAAGATGTTCATGTGTGTGACAACCAGCCCTGCTGGCCCTAGTTTGAAAACTTTTTGATGTGCAGAATGTAGCATGTTATGTAACATATTTGTGGTTTCACCTGTGTGCTAATCCTGTCCACAACTGTGAGGTCTAGGACCAGATTTTAGTTGCAGGGTGAGGGGGTTGGAGAGGGGATGTGCTCTGTCTGTACATGATGGACTGTTCTTTCCTTAATCCTCCTAAATGGGTGGTGATCAGAGCCAATTAGGCTGATTTTGTGGGTGAGTAATTTTACCATGACAACCAGAATGTTCCTACTTCCCTTGCAGAGAAACTTCTGCAATTACTGGCAGGAAACAGCATCTTATGGAAGTGCTATAAGTGGGAGCAGAAAAATGGCCAATGAAAAAGTGTACTTTCTGCTCCTTATTCTGATTTGCTGCAAGGCTAAAATGTTAAATAATGTCATGGAGTGGTTTGGATAATCAGCTGCAGCTCTTAATGGTGTAGGTGGTGTCACATGCCCTCGGAGATGGAGGTGTTATTCTAAAGTATGCTTGTGGAGTGAGTAGCTGGTAATTCTCAGTGATCATCTAAGTTACTTTTCCAGTACAGAAAGTTTGCAAGCACTTGAAAGTGCAATACTGTAAACCCTTACATTAAATCACAGAGGCAGTAATTAGTTGGGTGGTGGTGATTTAGTGAATGAGATGAACTTGGCAAGGTTTAATAGAAGCCAATGAATTAATTTGTTTCTGTGGAAATTTGGAAGTGATGATGAAATGTGTTCTTGCAATGTTATGTCAAGATTGTCAGCACAAGTTGTTAGGAGCTGGCTGGAGGCAGTGTAGGAAAAGTAAACAGTGAACATATTCCATTCCAGTGGTCAGATCTTGGAATCTTTTCTGGAAGTACTCAGAGAGCTACAGGGCTTTTAACTATCAACATTGAAGTAGTGAGAAGTTTAGCCCTCGTCTCACAGATCAATGAGACAGATGACCTTATTTGTATCAATTTGACAAGAGTAACAACACATAGAATAGATTCAGGTTTGTTGCCAAATGTTTCTGATTAAATTTTTGGAGCATTAAATTGCATACTTTGTCTTGCACACTGTATGTCACCCAGAGTGCACAGATTTATTAGCAGCTGTAAGTGTGATTTTGTGCACTGCCACAGAATCTCCAAGGCATAGGCAAAAGAAACATTTCACTTATTCTGTATATTGGGTCATCCAGATACAGAAGTGATTTTTACGTGTCCCAGGATAGTGTGATAGGGCCATTACTATTCATAGTATACTTTAACAACTTAATGAATAGTATAATTAGCAACCTAAGCTTTTTCAAAGATGAAGTAATTACCTAGAAGTTGTAATAATATTCAGTCAGATCTGCACAAAATTTCAGTCTCCATATTGTGGTGTTTCAAATGTCCACTATGGATGAAATTTTCTGATATTAACATCGTGTAAAGACAGGCAAGTAAATCTTATTGTAGAGAAATTGTGAACTTCATAAAACTTACAAATGCAGTAGTGTTTGACAACAGACCTAATGAGTTACAACTGAAGTCAATTGAGTCACCCAATTACTGGAGAGTAATAACGTGTGGATTGATTCACTGATAAGATACTGGGAACTTTGGCTTGTCTGTGAAATAGGTTGCTTACAGAACATTTGCATGAACAATAAGGGCCTACTTTTCAGGCATGTAGGATACACTCATGTTGAATTAACAGAGGATACAGCATATGCAATGAACGGCAGCTCAAATGTTCTAGGGCTTGTTTGCCTTGTGAGAAGGTGTCAAAAATGCTAAAAAATATCAACTAGTAGACACTGAAAGAAGACATTTAAAATGTGAAAATCTACTTTGAAGATTCCAAACATCATTTTTCAGAACAGAATCTGTGAGTATTCATTAGCTTACAATGTATTTCTCTGATAAAGATAAATCTGCTACTAAATATTAAGCTAATAACATCATGCAAAGAGGCAGATAAACATTCAGGGGTATGCCAAATATAGAAGTAAGTGAAGAGTTAGGTATGATAGGAAAGTAGGTTTATTATTTTTAATTCTTTTACTTCCAGTATACACTTGTTTTAAGATCTCCTTCCTACTTAATCTGACTCCATACATCCATTCACACTGTTCTACAATTACTAATGCTTCTATACTCAATATATTTCAACAGCCCTCTACATTTCAGTATTCTGAATGTCTCTTCTGCATTTTGGCATTTTTTTCCATACACCATTTTGTGTGATCTATCTGTAAACCCTTGTATGAGTTAATATTGTTTTATTTGTAAATTTATGTTAACAGTTATTAAAACAAAAGCAGATGTTACTTGTTATTAACATACTGCTCATTACCCCCCCCCCCCCCCCCCCCCCTTCCATTTTGGCTAACTAGGGTCCACTTCAATTCCTTATCCATTTTCTCTTTTAATTTCTTCCAATGTTCTTTTATCTTTTCACAATGTCTCTGTTTCCTTCACAAAATTTCACACCTGTCTTTCCTACTGCTTCTGTCTTAAAGTCCTTCTAAATTCAATACTTTCCTTCTAAAAATATACGTGGGAAGAGCAACATAGCTGACCAAAGAGAGGCTTGATGATGCAGACCCTCTCTGACTGTGCAATTCAGTCTGTGACTTGTGTAGCAAGTGGTTGTGCATTCTCATATATCACACTCTGTTTACTAAAGTGTGTTCTGCACTCTGTACCTGCAATGGTCTCTAGTATGCATCATCATATGTACTGGAATTCCACAATTGGTGACCTCGACTGCTGTGTGCTGTTCATTTGAATTAATTAATTTATTCCATTCTGGCAATGTGGCCTTCCTACACCCATCATGATGTGAACCTCATGAATCACAACACTATTCCACATTCTTTGCAAACACCAAACATGAACAGTGTACCTTGTGCTTCACGAGTGACAAAAATGACTGTGATACTCCACATACCAGTGTTTTGCCGACAAACACAATTGTACAACAGTGCTGTACAGTGGACACAGGAAGGAGGAGATGGGAGGAGGGAGGAGGTTATGGACAATTGATCAGGGGGGGGGGGGGGGGGGGGGAAGGGGGGAGGGGGGAGGGGGGGGGGGAGGGGGAAGAGAGGTGTGCTATATATGTGACATATGCATACAAGTGTTGTGTTGTGGGTATAAAGCTAGTGCTGAAATGAAAAACTTATTGAAAGATCACAGAAAATTAATTTTGCCTGCTTCTTTATTTTATTTTTTATGAAAATAACAATTAAACACATTGATATATTATTAGTAGGTAGGTATAACAATATTCTATTTCAGATGTTATGAGCTGAAAAAGACACTGAAATAAACCTATGTCTTTCTTGTAATCTCATCAATATGTTTAAAATCCGCTGCAAAGTTTCCTGCACACAAGCCTAAAAAGTAGAAAATAATTATTTAAATAAAAATAAATTTTTAATACATGACATTTTTAAATTGGATTAAAAAGTATAAAAGAATTTCTCCTAGCCCCATACAATTCCCAACCCTACATAGATAATCCTGAAATTTGTGATTGGGGAATTTTTAATAGCTACGAAAATGCTTGCAAGATTTACAGTGAAAAATGTGTGGAGCATGCAATACATAACTGATGCATGAACCGTTCACCTCGCATTTTTCATTATAAAGCTTACAAGTATTTTCATAGCAATTAATAAGTCACAAGCACAAATTTTATAGAGCAATTATTTTATACTTTTTAGTCTCATTTAAAAACACGGTACATTAAAATTTTATTCTAACTTGTTAATTAAATAATTTTATAGAACACAGAGGACAGGAGATAAGCCATCACCTTGTCTTAGCACAGTATTTTTGTTTTTGTAATGAAAAATTTATGTCTAAGTGGAGAATTGCCTCAGAATATTATTCTATATCATATTAAGAAATGAGAATACACAAAGTAAACAAACTGCTGTTTTCATCATTAAAACCAGCAATCAGATTTGTAGCAGAAGTGGCTGAACTTGAACTTGCATGAAGATCCTTAACAAGCAATGCCCAAACTATCACTAATCTGAGCCCACAGAAATTTAGAATGCTTTTGTATTTCCCCATGTGATCTTCACAGAATCTGATCCCTCTAATTTGCTCTTATTCCTTAAATACTTCATCCATCCATCCATCCATCCATCCATCCATCCATCCATCCATCCATATCAGTGCCCATACACAGCCAATGCTAGGTTGGGAATGGTATGGTACGTTTCCAATTTCGCAGAAAATCATACCTGTTTATTGGCTATTATTATGATGGCATCACCATCCCCAAAGACATTTTAAAGCTACTGCCTGATCCCATAAACCCCCCCCCCCCCCCCAGGAGGAATCCATTTACACCTTCATTTTGCGTCTAATGGATGTCACATGGTGAAATGTGACTTCATTTCTTATAGCATTTGTGCAACTGTGGAACCACTCCAGCATTTATGTAAATGGATGTGGGAAACTGCCTAAGAACCACATCCAGGTTGGCCAGCACACCAGCTCCATTTGCTAACGCAAGAGGCTGGAGCACCTCCCAGTGTCCTGGAAACAGGTGCTTTAAAGCGCTCCACTATCTGGGTGGGTCATATTAAATATTGTGTTTAGGTGTTATGTCCTCACTTTTAGAGCAAATACTACTATTTTTATCACAAAGATGAAATATTACTTTTGTTCTATATGGTATTTTAACCACTGATTTCACTTTTATTGGATCTCATGTTGCCTAATGGCCATTTTGTAGGCCAGAAACTGGTGTAAATTGTAAATAAATAACCACAGAACACCCAGATTTTATTTATTTATTTTTTTTTTTTTTAAACACGAATTTGCTCTCCACCAGAATGCTTGATTTCAGCTAAACAGCTTGTCTCAGCCTACATTAATTTCTCTAATTGTTGGGCATGCCCACCCCAATTCTATTTTTTCATTACTTATGTTGTAGGGCTTAGTGGTTTTTCTTTAACTCATTACCACTCTGCCTTCAGCAACTTTCTCTATTTGGGTTTTGTTATCTTCTTAAAATTATTTTGGTCAATCTTCTGTTTATATTTAAAGTACTTAATACCTGTACAGCTAACTCACCTGTAATATAATATTTGAGGGATCTGACCTCTTGACTGTGTTGTTCCATTGAAACTGAGGGAACAAGTAGAGAACATGAATATAGTCCCATCTGGTCCTTTTACAGAACTTAGGCCACCATCACCATTGCTTGTACGTCCTCCATGATTTCTCAGTCGAATTGCATACTTTACATTCTCCTTTATGGGCACTGGTTTGTCAAACTTAATTTCTGCTACATCAGCTACACAATCATCTGGACCAAATGTCCCACGTGCCATTTCCAGACTGTTCCATCGTTGTGTATGTGATGGATCATTGCCAACACTATTTTGCTGAAAGTAGTAAATATGATGATAATAAAAGACTGGTGTCCAAATTAAAAAAAAAAAGGAAAACATACAGAAGTTGGAGTAGCTGAAATCAATTTAGTTGCAGGAAGTGTACCTGTCCTGCAAGACTGAAGATTTCACACATTCTAATTAAATGACACTACTTGCAGTACTGCTGACAATAAATAATATAAGAATGGAACAAAATGTAGAAATGGAAATGAACACACAATTCTGGATTTTGTTAACAGGTTAACTCAAAGAGTCGGACTGAGACTTGAAATCTAGAGTTTTGTTTTTCTGAGTTGAAGTACCATGACTGTATGCCATCCAAGAAAGTTTTCATGTCATAAAACTCAGTCTGCAGATATATGACCCCTAAATTTTAAAATTCCACAAAGACTCTACTAGACACTAGTACATTAAGGAGCAAGGATTTGCTGCAGAAAAGATGGGTCGCATCTAAGAAGTGGTAGTGGCAGTGTTGGATGGTGGACAAGACTACATCTTTGGATGGGCACTGAGTTCCATAATGTCAGCAACCATGGTCTTTTCTGAAGTGCTGTTGGGAGGGGCAGGCTACAAAGCAACTGCAGCAGCACAAGTGAACTGACAAACACAGGCACTAGTGCCAACACTAGCAACCTCCATTTGTGTAGCAGCATCTGTTTTCTGGACTGGCTGTCTAAGAATGAAGGCAAAGGAGGCAGCCCACGTGGTCTGCTACATGGCCTCGTATATCTTTTTGACTTCACCATACATAATGTGCTTTGTCATTTTTATCTCCTGGATCTGTGTCAAGGAAGACACTGAATCCCTACTCCAAACAGGGTGACCCCTGGAGCAGCTGATACACATCGGAGGAGAGGACCAACCAACTCCATTGTGGGCAGCTTTACCATATTTGCCACACGTGGCTTCTCCCTTACAACCAAGGGTAGTGTGCCCAAAGTGCTGGCATTTAAAACTGCGCATAAGGCTGTATGCTTACCTATTTTGACATACTCTGGAGGTTTGGTTTTGTTACATGTAAGGATAAAAGAGTCTGATTTAACAAAATCATGATCCACCCTTTTCATAATGTTTTGCACGTTGACAATGCCTTCCTGGAACCACTTGGCTTTCAGTTCTTCTTGTGGTATGTCAGATCACTGGAAGTGACAACACCTTTGCTATAGTTCAAGGTGTCGTGCAGTTCAGTTTCAATTGCATACTCCCCAAAACAATGAGCTTTCTGGAGGTTCTTTACTTGTTGGGAATTAGACATTTCAACCAGTATGGTCCCACTGCACAAGCTCTTGACAGATTTTAAGGTTCCAGCAAGACCCTTAAACCTTTCTGTATGTAGAATGGTGAAACTCAATTGAAAATGCCCTCTTTTCTTTTAGTTATTATGAAGATGTTCTGACAAACAGCTTGCATTCTGTTACAACTGACTGAGTCAGGAGGACTAACTACCTGAGCCTTCTTGTTAGAATGCACGTTGGTAACTTCTAGTGGCCCATACTTTCCACTGGGTGAAAGGAAGGGAAAGTTTCAAAGGATCCATCCTGGTCCCATGAGCATCTAGGGAAATAAAACCCCACCTAGACAGAGCCCCATGGGCCTAGGTAAGCCTTATACAATTAAAGTGTGGTGGGTTCCCCAGAGGTCACCTGCTAACGACTGTTTCACCTCTACTGCTATGTACCTCATTAGCATGCAGCACATCTTGAGATTGAAGAGGCTTTTATAGAGGTTTTTACCATCCTCATGATCTGGCAGCCAAGTCAAGCTCCCCATTCCCACCACTGTGTGCATGGTGGTCACTGAAGCTTTCCCATAGCTTACCGTGACAGATGACTGGCAGTGCTTACCAGTCCCCAGTTCAGGAACCCCAGGGTCACCAAGCCCAGTCCTAGCAAATGAATGTCAAGCTCCTGAGGACCAGACTATATGAGAGAAGGCCAACTGATTAAGTGTTTCAACAACAGTGAGGAACAGATGGAATGTGCTGCCGTAATGAGGCTAATATGGTAACTTCACTTAGAGACATCATAAGAACACCTTCCAGGATGCAAACTTTGCATAAAGGAACACTCTGAAACCCTGAAATTGAACACTATGCAGCCAAGAGTGCTGACATGCACAGAAAATGAGAGCATATTTGGTGACCAGTGTGTATGTGAGTGTGTGGAGAGGGAGGGGAGGCGGGGCGGAGAGCGGAGGGGAATTATGTCATTGCTGCTCTCCTCATTCTCAGAATTATGTCATTCTATCTCCATTACAGATACTGATAGGAGACCACGTTGGTCAAATTTTAGAATGCTCTGGTGAATTCAACAAGTGTTTAAAAGCTGTAGTCAGCTTGGAGTCCATTGCTGCAAATCCACACCTGTTCAGCTGTGGAGCAGACTTCTGATCTCCAAGCCACATACTTGCCAGTCACAATGATGACTGACTGAGGGTGGGGGTCAAGCTGATCTTCTGTGGATGAAGAAATGATCTGCCCATTTTCATGCTGTTCAACTCAGCTGCTGGGCACCCGTGTCACCACTGCTGGAGCAGTACAACTACTGCCTTACCGGCTGTTCGTTGTATTGCTGCTGGGTCTTCCAACTAGATGCCATCCAACAAACAACAACAGGGACAAACAGATTTCTGAGGCTGAGTCTAAGCAAAGTTTCACTCATTGAGACGGCTGAAGCTCTGATGGAGATCCACGGCTATGCCAGGCTGCGGGGATGCACAGCTGTCGCATCCTCCTGCAAGGGGCCACAGCGGTGGTCACAGGCAATACAGGACATATGCTCTGCAAATTCCTTGCTGGGCACTGATGTGCCACCTCATGATTTCAAGCACCTCATGTTTTCAAGTAGAACAGACTCAGCACGGTTCCTGGTAGGCAGCACCAGGAAGAAGAAAGACTGACCGTAAAACTCTTGCTAATTAATTACTGTTAGTTGAATGATAATTCATTAGTATTCTACAGGATCACTCATTCTCACTCCGTGTTTGACCTCCTGATAACAACATGACCCCAGATCGAGCTGTAACACTATAATACAATGTTCTGTGTATTGCTTCCGCA
Source organism: Schistocerca americana (assembly GCF_021461395.2). Taxonomy (NCBI): domain Eukaryota; kingdom Metazoa; phylum Arthropoda; class Insecta; order Orthoptera; family Acrididae; genus Schistocerca; species Schistocerca americana. The sequence goes on along the minus strand of NC_060122.1, from coordinate 468,684,719 downwards.
GAGATCACAAAAACAAAATTAGACTAATTACAATACACAAAATGGCATTTAAGCAATCATTTTTCCCATGCTCGATAAGTGAATGGAATGAGAGAAAGCCATAATAACTAGTACAATGGGGCATACCTACTGCCATAGTGTAGATACAGATGTAGATAATTGGTTTCAAACCCAACAGGAATTAGTGTTGTCAGTGAATGCTGGTTATTCTCAACTACTTTCTGAGCTGAGATTGTCAAGATAACAACATGCAATGATATTTAAATCAAGTATCTTGCAAAAGGCCACTGCCCATAATAGCACATAAAACTGCACATTGCCAGTGGATCAAACAACTCATACATTGGATAATAGCTGATTTGATGCAATAGAGTGGTCCAACAAGCTGCAATTTTGCCTATTTTTTTAATGATGCAAGACATCTATTACACCAACAGCCCAATGAGGTATTTAACCTGCAATGAGTGAAGAGCAAAGTTGAAGCCAAAGATGGTTTCACAATGTTTTGGGGGTGTTTTCGTGCCGTGACTTGGTATCTCTCATTCAGGCTGCCATGGACATGAACCAGAACATTTATTACACAACTTTTGGTGACCAAGTGTTGCCATTTCTTCTATATTTTCACAATGAGAATGCTGTGGGTACTCCTGCTTCCAAAATGACCACAGCTGTGTTCACAGGACTGCACGCATACATTTGTGGTTTGATGAACACTCAGGTAATGGATTAAACATAGCAATCAACATCTCTTCAATGTGGTATCTCTGCAGCATCTAATTATCACTGAGTGACTTCGGCTGGATATGGCATATCATATCCATATGTTCCCAGCACAGTCCTGTGAACTCATTGACAACTGTTATAAATGTGTTGTTGCTATTAGCAGCCTATTTACATTGGGAGGGGGGGGGGAGGGTTGGAAGAAAGATGAGAGGGAAGGGAAGGAAGAAGGTAGAGAGGGAGAGATGGAAGGGAGGAAGGGAGAGAGGGAGGAAGGAGTGGCTAGGAGAGTGATGGGATGGCAGGACGGTGAGGGGATGTGGTAAGGGTAAGCACAATGTTTGGATATGAGAGAAGTGGTGGGGAAAGTGATAGGAGAGAAAAGGTTAGGGTGTGGGGAAAAGTGGTGATATCGATAGAAAATGAGAAGGATACTAGCAGAGGTTTAGGTCTGGGACACTGTGTAGCAACTAAAGTCATTGGTGTTGTAATGTGCAGAACATTCAGCAACAGGACAATGACTATAATAATTGCTTCATTATCCATGTCATGTGGATCTCTGTAGCAATTACCAGATGGTAGCTCTACAACTTAATTTTCAGGAAGGTACAACATATTATGAAAAAAGAACAGTACTAGCAACAGTATATATAATAAGAAATTATAAATGTTTTAGTGTTTCATATGGTACTGAAGTGCTGTTATTTGTTACTTACATCATCTAAAAGTTCCAGTTCATATTCATAAGTGCCAGCACCTCCATAAACACAGACACCTGCAATGACTATACCAGGTCTGTCAACAGAAAAGCAAATGGCATCAGGAGACCCATTTCCTGTGTTCCATGTACGGCTTTGATTGGTGCGGGTGAACCGAGATGGCAATGTGTGAAGAACTCTTCCACATGCCCCCTGTATGTCCTCCTATGAAATATTAGCACATATATATACTTGTTAGTCAACAAATACTGATTATAGCCAAATTGTAATAAAAAGTACTCAGGCAGACTTCATGCTGATTATAGCCAAATTGTAATAAAAAGTACTCAGGCAGACTTCATGCAAGAATTAGAAGAGAATAATCACTAAATTATCTAACTTTTATCCATTATGGATGTGCAGCACTGTGACTGTGATGTATGAATGTTTCTAGAAATAACTGCAATGAGCAGCCTTTTGTGATGCTTCAATTTTTATTTAGCATGAACAGTTTTGAATCACCTAGCTATTCATCATATGGTAGTATACACTGATGTTTACAGCAATATGGGGCTCGTATAACTGGGGCAAGATAGAAAAATGAAATTAGGAAGCACCGAATGTGGCGAGAATTATTTACAATACAATTGACTTAGGTTACACTTTTAAGTTGATCTGATGGTGTAAATAATTATTGTTACATTCAGTGCTTACTAGTTTCATTTTTAACAATAGAAGAGAAGGAAAGTTGCCACTCACCATATAGAGGAGATGCTGAGTCGGGATAGGCACAATAAAAAGATTCACACAATCATAGCTTTTGGCCATTAAGGCCTTTGTCAGCAGTAGACACACATACACACACACACACGCAAGCACAACTTGCACACACGTCTGCAGTCGCAGAGAGCTGAAACTACACTGTGAGCAGCATCACCAGTGCATGATGGGAGTGGTGACTGAGTGGGGGTAAGGAGGAGGCTGGGGCGGGGAGGGGGAGGGATAGTATGATGGGAGTGGTGAACAGTGAAGTGTTGCAGTTTAGATGGAGGGCAGGAGAGAAGGTGCGGAGGGGGGAGGGGGTAAGTAGCAGAAAGGATAGAAATAAAAATAATAATAACAAAAAATTAAAAGACTGAGTGTGACGGTGAAATGACGGCATGTAGTGCTGGAATGGGAACAGGGAGGGGGCTGGATGGGTCAGGACAGTGACTAATGAAGGTTGAGGCCAGGAGGGTTACAGGAACGTAGGATGTATTGCAGGCTAAGTTCCCATCTGCGCAATTCAGAAAAGCTGGTGTTGGTGGGAAGGATCCATATGGTACAGGCTGTGAAGCAGTCACTGAGATGAGGGGTACCATGTTTGGCAGCGTGTTCAGCTACAGGGTGGTCCACTTGTTTTTTGGCCACAGTTTGTCAGTGGTCGTTAATGCGGAAAGACAGCTTGTTGGTTGTCATGTGACAACCAACAAGCTGTCTTTCCGCATGAACCCACTTCAGAAACTCTATCTCCACCTGCTCATCAGTTGAAAATTTAATACAACTCACGTATAACTTCAAGGGAGGTGAAAAGATGATAATCTGAAGGAGTCAAGTCGGGGGAATAGGGGGTGTGGTTCAAAACATCCCAAGCAAATGAGTCCAAGAGCACCTCGGTGGCTAAGGCTGTGTGAGGAAGGCATTGTTGTGCAACAATCAAACTCTTCCTGTCAGCATTCCCCTCCTTTCATTTGAATGCTCCTTTTGGACTTTTTTAGAGTCTCAGAATTAAGACAGTCTTCCCCTGGGGCAGAAATTCAACCAAAATGATGCCTTTTCCCTCCCAGAACAATTTTTCCAAAATTGCAATTTTGATTTTTTTGGCAGATGGGAATTGGTGTGACACTGCTGTGAGACTGTCTTTTTGTCTCAGGTGTGTAATGAGCCACACATGTTTATCTTCAGTCGCAATAGAGTTCAGAAAATGTTCACCTTACAGTTCAAGTCACTCAAGAAACTCACGGAAGCTACTGACCCAATGTTTCTTCTGCTGCGCTGTCAGCTGTTTTGGAAGCTATCTTGTGCACAATTTCTGCTATCCCAGCATTTCACTGAGTGTCTCTTATAAGAGAGTTCTGGAGACTTGTGGAAACAATGTAGAAATTTCATCCATTGTTAATTGGTGATCTTCACTGACAGTTTCTTCAGTTTTTTGAACCAAATCACAGTCAAAATGGAAGGTCTTCTATTTCTCTAATCGTCATGAACATTTGTTCTGCCTTCACTGAACTCCCTACACCACTTACGCACAATCATTCTGTTCATAACATTCACTGTACCATTTTGATTTGCAAAAATATTTTGGCAGGCATTATTCCTTCTGCAAACAGAAAGCAGATCACAGCATGTGGCTTGTTCTTGGCAGGATTTCTTACCAACATCTTTCACAGAGCTGGACACTAGAATGTGAGTTTACTTACTATGATATTGCTGTGATGCTTGCTTTGGTCAGGGGAACCCCCTCTACCACTCATTGTTGTCAAACCTAAAAACCAACCTGTTATGGTCACAGTACACTTAGTTTCTGAACACCTCGAAAGACATAATTCTCTTGTTCTCGGGCCCTTCTCCCCAAACAACAGCTTCTTTGAATTAAGTAGATGGGAGCTGACAATGCAGTGCATCCCTCAATCCTGTAATCCTCCTGGTCTCAATATCTGCTCCTGCCCCACACCACCTTTACCTTTGCCTCGTGATTGTTCAGTCACCCTGCATTCACACCCTTCTTCTCCATAACTTCCTCTTCATTTGTTTTATCTCCCACTTGCAATCCATTCCTCTACATCACTGTGTTCTTCATCCAACTTCCACTACCTGCAACTGGAATGAGTTCACTACTGCCACATCGTGAGTCCCATGCACCTCCCTAACCCTCCCTGTCACCACCTTCTGTCTCCACTCATCCATTTGTCCTGACAACACCCCTCTGGGGTAATGAAGGTAGGTGTGAGGGTGTGTGTGTGGGAGGGGGGGGGGGGGAAGGGGGTGCACCCTATCTCTCTCTCTCTCTCTCTCTCTCTCTCTCTCTCTCTCTCTCTCTCTCTCTCTCTCTCTACTAGTTAGCTCCTGAAGATACTGACTGAAACCTTAGATGACAAAAAGGTGGTGGTGGTGGTTAGTGTTTAACGTCCCGTCGACAACGAGGTCATTAGAGACGGAGCTCATGCTCGGGTTAGGGAAGGATTGGGAAGGAAATCGGCCGTGCCCTTTCAAGGGAACCATCCCGGCATGACAAAAAGGAGAGTGGACTGTACGCACAGGTGGTTGTCAGCTGGGAGGGGGAGTCATTGGGTGCACAGGACGGGAATGTGGTGCCAGCGAACTTGCTCTAGTGTAGACAGGGGAAGTTGCATGTTGCATATAATGATGTGAAGACTAGGAGATACAACACAGAAAGAAGGAGATGTGAGGAGGGGAATGAGAATGTGGAATGAGTGAAGTGGCAGGAGGGTGGGATGGGAGGGGGGTAGCAGGGGGGGAGGGGGCAGACTCTTGTGTTTATTGGTGGAAGTAGGGGTGTTACAGGGGATTAGCAGAAACTGAGGCTAGAAGGACTGTGGGTTCAGAGGATGTGTTGTAGGATCAATCTCATTTACATAATTCAGAGAAACTGATATAAGGGGACGACAGATAGATGTCCAAATGGCAAGGGTTCTAAAGCCACCTTTGAAGCTGAGCAACTTGTGCCCCAATGGGTGATCAACTTTGCTCTTGGCTTCAGTTTAGTTGTGGCCATTCATTTGAGTGGGCAGCTGGTTGTTCGTCATGCCCATAGAAAAGACTGAAAAAGTTACAGCAGAGCTAATACACGATTTGACTTCTTTCACTGGTGGCACTATGTCTGATAGGGTATGCCTATTATGTGACTGGAATAAGATGTGCTAAAGTTACTTCTGTCATCCAGGGTAATAATACATCAAATGGAGAGAAAGGGTCCAAACAGTCATCCTTGTACACTACATGAGTTATTTTGGCATCTTTTGATGAATTCTGGGAAGCGGGGGAAATATTTAGGATAATGTTAAATTTAACCATAGTGTGACACAGGAAGGTAACAAGTGTTTGAAAACTGCTGAATTTTTGGAAGATGCTAGTTTATTTTAAGTAACTGTGTGCAAATAATTATCAGTTTGCTAGAACACTGTTTATAGCAAGACAAAGGCCAAGAAAATACATTCAACTAGTACTACCACATATTATGCATATTCACTGCTCTGTATGAACAGCATACTACCAAAGACATATACTTACATCTGTTCCACTTGACTGAGATGCCAACTCTGCAATTATACGTGCCAGAAGGTGACAGCAATTCTTTATTAGTTCTTGGGAGCGAGTCACTCTCTCCTGGCACAGTGCTTGCTTTACAGGAATAGTGACTAAATCCAGTAACCTGTCAAGAACATCTCTGAAGACCCAGTTATTTACTATGCAACTGCCTTCCAGCTGGAACACAAAATAAGTGTTGTGGAAGTTCACCAAATACAAAAAAAAGATTTATTTATGTTTGTCATGGTTTAAGAGTCACTTCAGTATTTGGTTATGGAAGGAAAAAATTATTAATACTTTTGAAGATTTAGTGGAAATCTGCCAGATAACCACATTACAAAAAATACTAAGAACACACAAACTGTGAAAAATCATTAGTTATCAACACATTATATAATACAGTCTGCCTGAAATGGAAGTCATCTATTGAGTTGGAAAAAAATGTACAGTGATGAAACATAAACCAGATTTTCAGTAGGTTTTTGATCCCACATTCATCAAATGGGGAAAGAAAAATATAATGAAATTGCTGAGAGAAATGAATTATAAAATAAATAGAGTAACTAACAATATTAAGGAAAATAATTGTGATTTATTAGATTCCACTTATACAACCAATACCACTTTTACTGAAATAGCCATATGTAACAACCAACAACACATTTACCTGACTCCTGTAGCTCATTTGTTCTACAAGTATAGGATAATGGTGTCCATCAATACTGGGAACCATTGGTAAACCTGTATTGTCAGAGGGACTAAGCTGTCGTCTGAGAGACACATCAGATGCATCCAGGGTGCCACATAATATAGGAAATGTTGAACGCAGTCGAACAGTTGGACTACACAGTGCAGCTAATACCGCACTTAACAACTGATCCAAATTGGCTGTAATTTCTCCAGGAGCCTATAATGAATACAATCAATTACTACTTGCATTTAACTAATGACTTAATAAATATTTATCAAGACTCTATAATAAAATTTTAAATGACACAAATTATACATCAGAAGTAATAATAACAACAACAACAAGAATAATAATAATAATAATAATAATAATAATACTTTATTCTACATTGAACGATTCATTACATAAGATAAGATACTTCATTGTCACATAACATGTTTTTATACAATCATTCGATTGAGAACATTGGTGACTCGTCAGTCTTTAACCTAAGTTGTTACAGTATTTTATATACTACAGGAAATACGTAATACATACGTTGCTTATTATAATAAAAATACAACATTATATTTTAAATCTTTTTGTAACTCATCGAATCATTACCATAGCCTTCAAACACCTATATGAAAAATGGATTTACTGAATGGGATACAAACCGCCATTCAAACTATAATGCTATATATAAACATGAATATACAGTGAACATGTATACTTTGTATCTATATGGCTTCGAAAGTATACCATTTGTACTTGTATCCTTACTTCCTATTCCTATTTATAAATTCTTCTAAACTATAACATTGCTGTTTATTCATTTAGAAATTCTTATAGACTATAATAACATTTGCTTTTTAGGTATGTGCCAATGGTCTCCAATGTGGATTCCCCAAATATTGACCTTATCTTATTTCTGATCTTCAGAGCCATTTATGTCTAGTTTCATAGGCATGTGTGAATGTATTTCCTTCAAACAGATGTGAGCTTTTCTGTTCAAAGAGAAGTATTTCATATATGAAGATGGAAGGGATTGTCATGAAGTCCAGGCTTTTGAATAGTGGTTTGCGTGAATGTCTACTATTGGTTCCTGTCATTGCTATGATTTTTTTTTTTTTAAGATTCAAAGGAGGTTTGTCTTTTCAGCACCCAAAAAAATTATTCTATACCTTATAAGTGTTGTGAAATATGCATGGTATACAGTTTTCTGCACCGCTAAATCCGTTACTTTGTGTAGTACCCTCATTGCATAAACTAAACTATTTAATCTCTTCAGTAAACTGTCCACATGGTCAGTCCATTGCAAGTTTTTATTTAAAGTTATCCCAAGAAATTTTACAGAATCAACTGTGGTCAGTTCTTTACCTGAATATTCTATTTGTGATATACATTCAGTAGTTTGTTTGGTCCTGAAGTGTATGATTTGAGTTTTTTCAAGATTTTATTTCATAGCATTATCTTTTATCCATTGTTCAAGTTATTGTAGAGTTTGTTTCGTGGTCCTTACTAATTCATCAGTGTTTTTGCAGCAGACTACAGCAGTTGAGTCATCTGCGTAAAGTATTGTATCAGTATTTACTTTGCTAGGCATGTCATTTATGTATTATAAGAACAGAAGTGGTCCTAATATCGAGCCCTGGGGCATGCCTGCTTGAATTTCTTTTCAGCTATAGCAAGTTTTCTCTCCCTTTTGGTGTATTACCACCCTTTGGTATCTGTTTTTGAGATAAGATGAAAACCATCTTATAGATTTTCCATGGAAGCCATAGGTACCCAATTTTTGGAGCAGTAGCTTATGGTTTACTGTGTCAAACGCCTTTGAGAGGTCACAAAAAATACCAGATACACTTTGTCTGTTGTCAAGGCATTTACTTACTTTACAGATTAGTTCATTTACAGCTTGTTAAGTGTTTTGTCCCTTCCTAAACCCATATTGGTTATTGAGAATAATATTACTTTCCTTATTGTACTTTTCTAATTGATTACATACTATTCGTTCAACTATTTTAGGGAAAACTGGGAGTATAGACAGTGGGCAGAAATTTACTAAATCATGTTTTCCCTTTTTGTAGATTGGACAGACTTCAGCATATTTCAGTCTGTCTGGAAAGCAGCCCTCATCAAATGATTGGTTTACTATTTTACAGAGTTGAGGTGCAATGCTGTCACTTCCTGCCTTTATGATATTTGTTGGAGTTTCATCACAGCCCACAGATTTAAGATTTTTTAGGGATTGTATGATGTTAGCTACTTCCTGACATATATACAAATATAGCATAGGTTACAATCCTTAATACATAACATAATAACAAATTTTTCTGGATATGTCACAGAAAAATGGTTTGCTGCTATTTATATACATTTTTTTCAAAACACTTCATATTCTAAGTTTAACAATCTAATGTGTAGAATGGATTTTGTAGAAAGAATTTCTTTTGCTGAAACTTAAGTGTCACTGTGGGAAGAGTTATGACAATACTGGGCAGTGCATTAGTTAACTTCAGTCCTGAATACTGACAACCTTTTCTCATTCAGTGCTTTTCTGTGGTTGCTGATGATAATTTTTTATTTATTTCTAGTACTGTAATCATGTAAATCAGAATATGTGTTATGGTGTGGTATTTTAACAAGCTATATAGCTTTTAGAATATATATACATTTCTTATCGCCAGCACAACAGTTCTTACATGAAGTTAAAACAAGTTGACTAACAGACCACTACATATAGTTCCCAAAAATTATGACGTACCAAAATTTGCACAGATTGTTGTGTTTCCATTGTCAACAATGAAGTAAGCGTTAATGATGACTGAAAATTACTAGTATACAAGAACAAAATGCAACTAAGTCTGAAATGTTGCAAAAATAGAATATGAATTAATTCAATTATTAAGGTTATCTATGACTTTAATGAGCAGCATGATCACACTGAAAACCCTTAACAAGCAGAAGTGTCAAGACAGGCTTCGTCTCTTCCATAATAGCATACATACTAAGTTTTGAGAACCAGTATCAAGTGATGAATCTAGTTATAGACTACAGACCCCTCCCATCACTCCTATAGTGACCTTGAAGACAAGAGTAAACTAATTATGACTTACAGAGACATTTAAGCTGTCATCTTCCCATGCTCTATGTGTGACTGAATGGGAAGATACTCCAATATGTGGCACAATGAGAAGCATCTTTGCCATGCACTTCACAGAATGTTACATAGTATGGATGCAGATGTAGATCAACTACACTTCTGGGGATACAGTTTAGTGGAGCCTGATATGCCAAAACAAGAGTGGAAAAATGTACTACACAGCACCATTTCTATACAGAAGAATATGAATCTGAAAAATTAAACAACTAAAATACATTTGTTTAAGAAGTTGTCTTCATGCTAACTACAAACACTGTAAGCAGTTACAATCTACATGCTTTATAACAGAAAATTTTTTAGTCTACAGTTGCATAAGGAAGGGAAGGCTTAGAGTGTTTAATAAAAGAGATAATATCTTGCAAATTAAGTAGCATACCTGATTTCACTAACACAAACAGTAGGATTTGGACATTACATCAAAAACTTGTCTTCACCAACAGTGACAAGATACTATGTGGAAATGTATCAGATGGAAAATTCATTTGAGAAAACTATACAGTGACAAAGAGACAAAATGGCTGCCGTGTCCTTCAGGAGGTGAAATTTCAGTACTGTCACACACACACACACACACACACACACACACACACACACACACACACACACACACAAAACTGAAATCACTAATCCTAGCTTTCCGAACTTTCACGTACTCTCTCGGCAAGAAAAGATAGATAGATTGGGGGAAGTTAAAAAGAAGCAGCAGGTTACTCAGACAAAGATTAGAGGAACCCACCCGCTGAGAGGCTGTGGTATCGGAAATTCAATACACAGAGTCAAAAGACAAATACACAAAGAACGGAGTTTATATAGACCATAGACAGGTAGTGTACTTGGCTTTTCTCTTTTTGTATAACTGATGTTTTTGGTGATAGGAAAAGCATCTGGGCACAAAATTAAAATTAAAATAAAAAACTTTCAAATAAGAGACAGTGATAGTCACTCACTGACTGACCCTGCCACAGGTAGGACAAATGCTGGACAAAAGAAAGAAAAGGTTGATGTTCAGTCTATTAAATATCAATTTACACTGAAATTTGAGTAAAATTTTTAAGGAGAGCCTCAAAACAGAAGTAGTATAAAATTTTGGAGTACTATTATAGAGAGAAGCAAAACATAATTACATTTTACAGGAATTTTATCTTACCTTATCCATACTTGCTAAGAGATCACACAGAGAAGTCCACTTCAAATAAGCTGTGGGATAAAATGCATGAAAACAAGAGACAAATGTCTGATGGCACTCCTGTAATATACTCGTTGTCATTTTCATGTAGGGAGTTGAGCCTGCAACCCAAATAAAGATATAGTTAATTTGATACTTTACTATGAGATTTTAAATATTTTTAATGGGAAAACAGAGCAGCAGATTGAACTCCTAGACACGTAAGACAACAAAATGACAAATTTGACTTCACAGCAAAATTTCGTGAATTATTGTGTAATGGCCTTTCACAGTACATATAGCAATTTTACACGAAGTTTTACTGAATTCATGCTTGATGTCATCTACGCTTAACTTAAAAATTTGCATTGTGCTTTAAAATTCCTGAGCATTCTCCTTTTAAGTAACTGTATCAACTACTTGCAAGGTGAATCTTTTTGTTTACTTTAATCAGAAATGTTTGTTTTCATTTTTATTTCTGAATAGCTTATAACAAGTGATTTTTAAAATAATAATACTAAAGCTCCTAAATTAATTGCTGCAAGTTACAAAAAAGCACCTATTCTTTACTGAATAATAATGTATCACAATGAAAGATATGCTACACACCTTTCTGATTCCGTACTTTCCCACTTTTTCGTGGAATGTGAAAACTAGGCAAGTGATCTGATAGAATCTGCCTCAACAGTGCTCTTACATCCCCAATACATTCTGCCAAACGAACTGATTCAGTTTGAAGTTTCTTTGAACCAACTAGAATAAAATACCACATTTCATTAACAAAATAACTCAGGAACAGTATTATTGTGACATTTCAATTTGATATTAATTTTCACTACCTCTTTATTAGAGCATAAGAAATGTCAATTAGGCACTCAGTTTCCAAAATATATCACAAAGAGATTATAGTTATTTTTATACTGAATGACAGGAAACATCACATTTGTTCAAAACACAACCTTGCGTGAGTCTTCCATAATTGGTTGTATGGCAGAATACAAATGGCAGGTTTGGGTAGCCATTCATTAATTTAAAAATAGTGTTTTGTGACTTTCTTACAAGAATTTAAATATCTGCAATCCTATAAAATCTGTTTCTATTGAATTTCATTTCATTTTTCTATATGTGGAAAAAAAAGTTTTAATTGTAAAACAAAATTGCCAAATGGTTTGAAAGCAGCCAGAGAAAATTAATAGTGTGTTGAGCAAAAATGCTCAAACAGCTACACATTAGCAGATATCTACATGTTTCATTTTTTATCTACATTAATAGTAAACAAAAAAATTTTAATTTGTGTAATACCTATATGAAAACTAATCATGTACTGACTATTCATCTCTGCTTATGAGGAGGAAACATCAGCAACCATAAGAGTTTTTATGCTGTTTTTATGATTAACGTAGGGACCACCACACTTTATGTTTACTCCATCGTCTTCTCAATCATCAGACTCTCTCTTACTTATCCTCAGCCATTACATTACTATCTGAACAGCACAGCAGAAATACTCAATTTCAACAAAGTAAGATCATCTCAGTACCACCACACAACACCGTCATGTTTACTAAATCATTTTCTGTATCCGGTACCCGACTTTGGAACAATCTTCCTCAAAATATCAGAAAAATTAAATCACTTCCAGGCTTCAAAAAGAAGCTAATGGCTCACCTTCTCTCACAATAGCTATCTCTCCCACATACTGGTCTGCAGCCCACACTCTTCAATCCCCCCCCCCCCCCCCCCCCCTCCCACTACAAGTTTTCCCTATTCCTCGCTTACAGAGTTGCTTACTTAAATCAAGTTCTCTCCTAACAGCCACTATTACTGTCATTCCAATTTTCTTGTTCTTCATCCTTTCTTTTTCTGACAGCACTAAACATGATTTAAGTTGTTCTAAACTAGTCTATATTATTTTTAATGCACTTTGTTTTATTTTTATTGTTATTATTGCCATTTATCCTTACTTTCATTGTTGTGAACTATTATTACTATTATTATTATTACTATGATTATCTTATTATCATCTCTAAGATTGTTATCATTTTCATGAATGTCTTGGTAATATATCTGTATGTGATGTTCCTGGTAAGGTGTAAGAGAAGGCCTTAAGGCCCTAATCTGGTCAGGCTAAATAAGCAAATAAATAAAATAAAAATAAAAAATTAATTAGCAAGGATTTAAGAGTGTAGCAAAGTATGACTATATTGTGAACATGAATCAATATCAACAACAGACAAGACCCTATATAACAATGGCATCTTAACTAACAAATTCCTCGCTTCATGGTTTGCACTACAAACAAGGAAGATATTATATTCCATCTAAAACTATGAGATCATATTCAGCAACAGTGGAAGTCATAAATGGCATTCCCACACAGAGGCAAAGCTTAAACTGAAAAACTCCTCCAAAATAACTGCAAGGAAAATTGAGGACCTTGAAATAGTAATGGGAAGAACATATAAGTTCTGTAATAGACATGAACAAAGAGTGCAAATAATTACAAAAAGCAATGAATAATAGAATTACACCTTTCAGTTACAACATAGGTTACAACTTTCGAAGTTCCTGGTTTATGTCTGTGATTTCATATGCCAAAACACAGAGTATCTGTAAACAGTGAGAGCTCATTCTGACAGCTACTGTGAGAACTTCTGATTGTGTTTATTTTCAAACATAAAACATTTACCTTTCTGAGTAATATTCTCATCTGAAACTTTGTTGTACAGTAAAACTGTGTGTCAGACCAGTACTCAAACCTGGGACCTCTGCCTCTGGTAGATAAGTGCTCTACTAACTGAACTATCCAGTCATGATTCACGGCACACCCTCACAGCTTTACTTCTGCAAGTACCTCTTCTTCTACCTTCAAAACTTCACTGAAGATCTCTGTTCATATCTGGATGAGAGGATGAAATGGGAAAATGGCTTAGCCAAAGTTTGAATCTGCCAGGAAGTTTTCAACCATCACACACACTGCTACTGGATGAAAATTCATTATGGAAACAACCCCTAGGCCTTTGGTAAGCCATTTCTCTGCTATATCCTATCTTCCAGAAATGTTAGTCTTGCAAGATATACACGAGAATTTCTGTGAATTCCGGAAGAAAGGAGAAGAGGTACTGGCAGAAATAAAGTTATGAGGGGAGGTCGTGAGTTGTGATTTGATAGCTCCTTCGGTAGAGCAATTGCCCATAAAGGCAAAAGTCCTAGAGCTGTGGTCCAGGAGTCAGCTAGGAAGCTTAAAACCAGCGCACATTCTATTACAGAGTGAAAATTCATTCTGGAATATTCTTATCATTCTTCAATTACTTATCCTGAATAATCTCGCCTACAAAAAAAAGTAAGTGGTTCTAGCATTTACAGCAATGTATTCACACTCGGAGGGTCTAAAATGACTAGTTGTTAGCTGAAAATTTTTAATATTGGGATTGTTGATGTCTTTTAAATCCAGTTTAAAACTTTTGTTCACAATAACTGACTTACTGCTGAAAGATTCCATTTTCTTCTTCATGTGACTGTTATAATTGTAACAGTGATCTGAGAATATATTCTTTCAGTTAAAAATGCAAAAGACTTTGCTAGCATTACAATCAGAATTTTTTTAAAGGAAAAAAAGACATTTGCTCTTAAAATGTACATGGTTGCCTGCCCCATGCAAGCCTTTGGGTTTCATGTCACTATGGTGGCTTCATATGCCAATTTTGCTACTAATTATATGAAGTAGTTTCTCATTTAGTCTAATGAACCTGAGTGAACAATGTTCTAGACATTTCCATCACAGAAAAATTTGAGGATACCACTGGCAACATAACCAATACATCTGTTCCATAGAAAGCTCTTTAGATTCGCCATGTTCCACAGGAGAACTGTCAGGGATATAGAAGGAGTCAGCGTACACTTTAATAAGAGAGAGGTAGCTTTAGGAACTTTATATGTACACTGAATAATAAACTGCCGTATCATGAACAAAACAGGCATTTGTATACTCAAATTATATTGGCTACCACTTGAAGTAATTTAATAACAGCCACAGGTGAACCAGGTTGCATATTTCTGGTAGGACAGGCTCCTGTATGATGCACTTTATTTCATCTACTCATACCTTCCTAAACATGGACTTTACACTGAAGCTAACCATCAGAACCCAGAACACATACAAAATGCCAGCTCCTTTCTGTATGCGGACGACACAAATATCAACCAGTAGAGGTGACACATTGCAAGATGCAGTTAATGAAACTACTCATCATTTACAATCATGGTTTGTAGCAAATAGACTACTCATAAATACTCAAAAAACTGTAAGCATGAACTTCCATACTAGACAAAATCTAACCCCCTTCAATGCAGTTATAGTTATCGGCAAAGATGACATTACGTACAAGCAGGACACCAAATTTCTTGGACTTACCATCAGTAACACACTAAATTGGAAACCACATATTGAGGCATTGTCACAAAAGCTTAGTAAAACCTGCTATCTATTACGATCATTAAAAGACACAGCCAGTGTAGATACCTTGAAGCTGGTGTACCATGCCCTGTTTGAGTCTGTCTTGAGCTATGGCCCAATCTTCTGGGGAAAGAGCTCTGATTCTCTCACAGTTTTCAAGTTACAAAAACAAGTAGTAAGAATAATGAAATGTAAAAAAAGAACTAAACACTGTAAACCACTATTTCAACAGTTAAAAATCTTGCCACTGCCATGCCTCTATATATTGGAACTAGCTTGTTTTACAGTACAGCACTTGGACACCCTCGACAGAAATGCAGACCACCACACACGACACCAGAAACAAAACACAGTTACAAATTATAGCCCACAACACAAAATTATATGCGAATGGGATTAAATGTATGGGCATTAAAATATACAACCACCTCCCAACAGACATAAAAACAAACAAAAACCCAAAAATAATGAGAACTAAATTAAAGGAATTGCTACTAAATCACTGTTTCTATTCCATACATGAATTTCTTGAAACAAAATTTTAATTACTTGCAATAAGCTGTTTATTCAGTTGTAGATGTTTCTACTTAGTAAGATAATTTAATTATTGTATCTTATCTATATTCTGTCTGTATCTCATATAGGCCTATGTATTCTGCTATGTGAACTATGTACCACAATATTTTAATTACTTGTAATAAGCTGTATATTCACTGCTAGATATTTCTACTTAGTAAGATAATTTAATTATTGTTTGTTACTCCTATTCTGTCTGTCTGTATCTCTTATATGTATTCTGCTATGTGCAGTACGCACCACTGTCATCTTTCATCACACACCACCTTCTTTATATTTTGTCTATATATCCTGTATGTATTCTGCTATGTGAGTTATGTACCACTACTGTCATCTCTCATCATATACCATATAAACATAATTTTCAAATTGACTTGTCCTATATCATGATGTGCTTTGCTGTACAAATTGTATGATCTACAGGACCAATAATAAATGAAATCAAATAAAAATCAGGTTTACAGGTAAAATTCACTCTCCCTTCACATGTTCTACAGAATGTATTGAGTTCTTCATGTAAGGATCCATTTGACCAACTGAAGATTGCAGCTTGCAGGCCTCACTGACTAGCAAGAAACTGTCACTGCAACTCTAAATACCATTCATCAAACTGCCAATCATTGCTAATATTAAATGAGACAATAAGAAACAGCATTTAAAACACTTTTGCCATGGAAAAAATTATGACATGATTCCAGCCCAGTAGAGGGGTCATGATGAAATATAAATGGACTCTCATAACACTGTACAGCAATTTCTAGAAGGAGGTCCTGCAACATTGGGCAAAATATCAGTTTTATCCATTTAATAATAGTTATTTCACACCATGATTGACTCTACATCCAGAAACTTTATATTATCTCAAGTGTGCACTGGCAGAAAACCACCACAGCTAATATGACATTCAAGCATTTACATAAGCATAAAGAAGTCAAAAGTATATCAAACTATAACAGAAATAAATCAGCAATGTTTTGATTATTACAGAATTTCAATGCCAATTTCTCCAATGTTCATTAAAATTTGGGGTGTCTAACCTTGATTTGGGTATATCTCATTTGTATATGTACGCAGAAGTCTAAGTGTTGCCCTGCTGATATACATGAGCTTTTCTAAATCCAGCATCGCTGCTAGCTGTCCTGATGTCGTGCCATTCAAATGAGTGATGTCCATGACAGCAGCTTTGAAAGTATTCCAGCTCCACTGTAGAAGAGCCAGGAGTGACTGGAAGCATTCCTGCAACAAAGAAGATTAGGTGAAAAAAAAAGCCTCATGCACAGGAAGAAAACAAGCCTCATGTAAACAAATTAGTGTCTAAGTTCTTGTAAGTATTCTAGAAAATATTTAAAAACAATTATTTAAATTCACAATTTACATTAATAAGTATTGCCTCACTCATGGAGTTTACTCACCCTTGACACGGAATGAGAGAATTCTCTACTCAGTATATATACAGGTTCTGACTGGTCCAGCTGGCGGTTTGGTGCTTGATTTTCAGGTGTAACAATACGGTACAGGAGCTGTGGAATCTGCCCTGCATTAACATCTGTTCCATTGTTTGATTTTTTTGATGATTTAAAGTAAAAAACTACCCTAGAGGAGAAATATTTATGGTAATTTAGACAACCAACCACAGAAAGTAATTAAACACATGTAATTTCATTTGCATATAGACTACAGCGCCAGTGATAACACTGATTTTGAAACTTACTGGTCTTCTGTTGTTACCATCCCTTGTCCGCTTGAACCACAGTCACTTGATGGTCCACTTACTCGTGCCCAAGCTACATACCACCTATTAGCCTGAATAAACAATAAAATCATTACTGTAGTTGGTAATTTTTAATACTAGAAATTTACTGACAGGACATGATTTATTTGCTTGTATGTAAAACG
Source organism: Schistocerca americana (assembly GCF_021461395.2). Lineage (NCBI taxonomy): Eukaryota > Metazoa > Arthropoda > Insecta > Orthoptera > Acrididae > Schistocerca > Schistocerca americana. Next base: position 468,667,067 of record NC_060122.1, on the reverse strand, counting down.
AGAAATAACCTGCAAGGGAATGGGTTCTTCAAAGAGCATGGGATACTTCTGACGTGGACCGCATTCATAAGGAACTTCCTCTGTCTCAGCTAGCATCTCTCCATCAATTTCCTGCTCACCTCCATCAACACCAATGTCAAATAACTGAAACAAGTAAGAACACTTCACTTGCAGAAATGAATTGGAAGTAATTTGTGTTAAGAAATAAAATGGTACATCAGTTTCGTTACAGTATTTTTTAGTAAGATTGAAAGTGCCATAATATGCTCAACAAACTTCAGCGAGGAATGAGGAAATGCCTACATAAGTAAACAGTACTGACTACTTCACCAACTGAGCCCCAAAACCAACTTTGTAGCGCCTCAGTGATCTTCATTAAAGTTCAGGTATCATGACAACAGCCATTGTGTGGTTACAAGTAAAAAGTTCATACATTTCTTTTATCTACGCCACAAACCATTTCAAGATTTTTCTTTTATGCCTTGAGCAAAGCACCATTTCTTGATTTTCTCTGTGTACCCCTACCTGTTTTGGTGATGTTACACCATCATCAGTGGGTTCTCTTTCCTCTACTGTAAAATGTAAGTAAATGTTGACTGAAAATTTATGGGTAAACAGAGGAAACCAACAAACTGTGTTTTCCTCAAGGTGGAAACATAAAAAAAAAATAGTTTCATAATCAATCAAACATGGACACAGACATGGAGCTTTCAGATGAAAATTACCAGGAAATGAAGACAGTAAATTTTAGGGCAGTAACCAACCATCTCCACAGCCTATGATGACCTCTCCCCTTTTGTCCATGTTCACATTCTCAGTAGCATTGAAGTACATAAAATCACAAATGATGGTTACACAGTACTGGGATATGTTTTAACTATTTGACTTCACAAAGAATAGTATATCTTATTAGCAGCAATCTTTAGCACGGAGCATGGATTAGCAAAGTTATTGTAATGGACTTAACAGTGCATCATAAGCTAGAATATAACAATTTGCTCAAGTAAATAGTCTTCAAAATGAAATGATGATGAATCACAGATAGAAAAACATTCTATTTATACAGGCAGTAGCAGACAAAATCACATACTACAGTTTTTAGAATCCAGCAAAAGAGAGAAAAAGGTTGGAGGAAATGAGACTAATTATGGAATAAATAGATCACCCACAGATCCAACAAGGGAATTGTCCAATCCAACATGTTTAAACCTACCCTGGAATTTTGTATGCAGGAAGAACACATCGAAAAATTGCAATTTCAAAATTTCTGCTGTTAGGACACACTGCAAGTACTTAAAAAAACGTGAAAGGTACTCAATTTTGCACATGCAGCACCTCTTGTAACAGCAGCTTGTACAGCCCTTCCTGTCTAGTGCACAATTCGGCAAATGAGCCAAAGCAGTCTTTACAAGACAGCATAGTGTAACATAAAAGTCCATGGTGCACACTTGCAGATCTTAAACACCTACACCATACCAAAAAAGCCAAGTATCATAAATTTTTTGAATAACTTGCAGGTCATATTGACAGCTAAGCTGTTTCAGATGAAATGCTTCGAAAGCTGACTGGCAGATGAGGAGAAAAGAATCAAGAATGTGTTTGATGTAGCATTACAGATGACCTCCACCAATTGCGACTTTAATTTGTGGAAATCAAATATTTCTTATAGATATATCATTTTCTGACAATTTCTGTACCATAGTTCTTATGGTAGCTTTTGAGTAATGTATATTTTATTAACAATGGAACAGTTTCTTGTTTATTCTCTAGAGTTGTCACAAAAATGCGAAGTGTAAACAGAATAATGAAAATGAACATTTTCCTTAATCCAGGCACATCTGATAAAAGAAAAATTAATGCATTCGGGCACTTCACAGTAATTACTAATTTTGTTTAGACGGATTGGGGATGGATGTCATTGTTCTGCATATTGCACTGTGTACCAAGCATACTTGATCAAATTTGTTAAACATGTTGACAAAAACTGATAATGCACAAATGACGGAAGTTTAAGAATAGTAAGAATACCATTCTGATGATAAACTTGAAATTACAGAGAGCCATCAAATATTACATTGCCAGCAACTTTCCAAAAATTGTTTTTTAGTGTTGAAAACATATTTATTGAGAGATTCAATTATATTAGATTTTCTGGTTAGGATCAAAATGATATCAATAGCCATTTTGTTGTTTTACTCAAATATGGAGGTGTTGTTAGGCCCAAACCAAATGTTCAACAAAAGTAACAAATTATTTGATGTGCAACTGGTACAAAGACATTACAAATTAAATGGCTAAAATTATGCTTTCCCATTTATGCCAATTTTGATGTGTCAGTTACAAGATTTCTGTAACAAATCAGGCCTTCCTTTTTATTTGTGGGCTTAATTTGCCTTGAGGTTCCTGACAATAGATTGAAAGCAACAGAAACAGTAATCCACTCATATGTATCACTGACATTAGAGTATACAAAAGTGCCATAGCATTAATTGGTTGCACAACTGACTCTCTTTTATCCACCCTGCAATGATACAGCATGCAGTTCTTTCCTGAAATTTGATTGATCAGCTTTACTTCAAACCAGCTATGAATTTCTCTATATTGCTGTCAATTAAATTCATCCCCTCCACACATTGCTCTGAAGGAAACTTTAAAATTCCTATTCTGTATGACTTCTCAACTCTGCTTAAACAGATCAAAGAAGCTTGGAAACCAACAATTTTCATCTCACTTGCAATCTGGAAGAGCATGGTCTCATTGATCCTCCTTGGTAACAGTGCATTATCTCTCATGCAAAATTTTAAATCATTTGAATAGCTTTTCTTTCACATTTTCACAAGTTTAATTTTGGTGCATATTTCTAACTTTGTGTCAGTCTTTCTTTGGTTTATGTGCTTCACAAACAAACATTACGAAATGAAACCAGCTTTACATACTATATAATTTTAGGCATTTTCTCCCTCCTTTGTTTAACCAGAAATTCACAGCCTATGATTTGTCATTGAAAGCTATTACTGTACCTGTTTCCTTCGGGTTAGGAATGCATTCTTGTTCCAGATTCTTACTTGAACAACAATTATCATTCAAAACACAATTCATGGAACTGTCAGAATTATTACTGATTTCTTTTTAAGTTTCCGCAGTTTCTAATGAAAGCTAGACACCACATGAATCAATGTCCACAAAATTAACTAACAAATGACACATGTAAGTACCACTTTCTTCATATTTCATTTTTACAAGACTGAAAACATTAACTGGATTCCACATTACTGTGAAACTCTGGAACCTGTACAGACAAATGCTATTAGCAGACACAAATAAAAAAAATACAATGAATATTAATCCAGTTTTATCTCCGTTCTTAATACTTACCAAAATTCACTTTACAATTACAATTGTGCAGTGTTATCTGTTTACTAATGTGTTGTCAATTAAATATATGTGCCTGCTGTGTTACATTTGTGCAGCATGCCACAACACCAGAAGGGGTGTACATTTTGCCAGCTGCCTGGTGGGCTACGAATTAGGCAATTTTCAAAATTTCTTTAAAAATATTTATGGTACATTTTAGCAGCTAGAATTTTGACAGTATATTTCTTTATCCTTCCATATAGAATATGCAGGTTTCGACATGTCAGATAGGACCATTTCCTTGCGAGAATTCAGTTCACACTCATAATGAGTCCTAGGCAACTTACACATTTAATAACCAATTTGCTTCACTCCCTCAAACTTCCTTTCCTCTTTTTTTTTCAGATAAATGAATATTTGGTTCCTAAGGTAAACAGTTATGCAATTTTTTTTTCCTTGTACCTTTGTCTGCTGCTGCCAAATCTTTTTTAAATATATACTAGAACAAAACTGTATGACACATTCCTATTCTCAACATCCTAAGTTATAACTGTGTAGTTTGTAATCTTTAAATACAACACACCAGGTAACTGTATATAACTTTTACAATAACAGATAAACATGGTAAATTCAGTGCACACGTGCTAAGAGTCAATGGAAGAAAAATTACAACTTCTATAAATACATTTAACAAAGGACTGCATCCAATGCATTCCATGCAAGAGACACAAACAAATCACAAGTAAATTTGTCAATGAGATTAAAATTTATCACCTTTCAGTTCATTTTTAAATTTGTCTGTTATGATTTGTTATAGTGCACATTTACATACACCTAAATCTCGTAAGTTATTTGCTTTTCTGTCAATGTGACTAATCATTTAAATTTATTAGTCATCTAAATATATTTCTCCATGTTACACTCTGATACTATCTATATTCTGTTTCTGGCAACATTGTCTCAATGCTTGGCCACTAAGTTCTTCACATTTTTGCAAATACTATATAAGTGTTTTCATTTAAGTTATATGCTAAAACAGTTTCTGCTCAACAGAGAATTAATTTGGCGTTTCACTATTTGAACCAGTGGAAAAATGGCAGGCTGAAGCTCTTCAGACAACCGCTTGTTTAGTAATAATAATCGTAATTAATCTGACAGTGTTGTTTAAATGCATATGACATTCACAGGATAAAGTTTACTAAAAACTAAAATAGAACTTGGCTGTAAGGAAAACTCTAACACACTTCAGGGTTACTAATCTTCATAGTACACAGTTTTGTTGTGAATAAATGTTGTCTTATTTTCAGAGACTGAAATTCATACTGATGAAACAAAATTAGCTACTCTTCAGTAGTAAGATGATCAGTATTTCATCAATATTATTAATGTGTTCTCAAACATGAACCACTTTTATTTTTTGAAGTCTAGTTCTGCAAACAACATATCCATGCTCCCAATTTCTCATATCATCATCATTTCTTTCTTCATAACTGAACTGTCTCTCACAATCTACCATGTTTCAGTTTTTTCTGTACACGAACTATTTTTCTCCCTTTTTAATATATTAAACACTTCACCTCCCGCAAAAATTTTTTCTTCTCAACATTCTGAATATGTAAAAACTGCTATCCTTCCAGCACAGTTTCAAATGATCAGTTATTCTATTATTATTCTCTCTAATCACTTTCATTTATTTTATTTTATTTTTTATACTCTCCTTTGTTCCACAGAAGTAATTCTAGCAAGTACCACATCCCATGTCTATGCTGGTACCAGCCAATCCTTGCTTTAACTCAGTTGCAACAAATTTTTAAGTGAGCTGAAACAATTCACCATGAAATTTGGTCTCTGTAACAATGTGGCATGCAAGATGATAAATGTTATTGAAACTTACCTTAATCTTTCCTGTATACTCTCCTCGACCACCAAAAAGTCCATAGCCACCAAGAAGGATGTCAGTGTCTGCCATGAACCGAATAGCTTCAATCGAATGCCCGGAGTAGCCCCATCCACCACCATGGCCTGAAATTTGTAGAATAATACCTTATTCTTCAATGACTGTTTGTTTCAATCACACAATAAACACAATGTATAAATTATGCATAAATAGAGCTTTATAAAAATTGAAGACTTGAAATAAAGAAGACAAGTTCTGTAATAAGGAACTTTGAGGTTTTGTATGAAATAGGATCTACATAACAAGCCCAGTAATGTATAAAAGGCACAAACTGTATGAATGAAAATGTAGTTCCAAATGCAATCGACAGATGGTATGCATTTTAACAGCCACTGTTGTTAACATATGACAGGCTTTATGTTTTGCGTGCTTACTCCTTAGTGCTAGATAAAATGGTGGAGGCTGCAGATGTTTAGCTCTCCAGCACAGGAGGTAAGTCTCATTACTGACTGCTAACCTGCACCATAACTGGACAGACTGTTTATGCTTGAGCTACCAAATGTATTGTTCCAGAAGATGTAAGGAAATAAAGCCATTTATCATCAGTAATATGAATGCGTCTGACTGCTTAGATTTCAAGAAAGCAGCAGATTGTAATATAAACACAGCAAATCTAAATATATCCAAAACACAATGACTATGGTTGGACAAACATAAGCCCCATGTAGTTAAGACCAGGAGAAACTTAAATGAAACTGAGGCTTGGGAAGGTATCCTTATTTTGAGAAAACGTGTACAAGTACATGACATCAAGAAAAGCAACTATCTACCCTTGATGATACAACCACATCTGCAAAGAAAAGAAGAAAGATTTGAAGTGGTGCAGTACCTCAAAAATAATGACCACATCCAGTTTTAGAAAAGCAGAATGAACTTTTACTAACTTGTTGTTGAGTAATGAACAATGGCACTTAGAGCTTCTCATTGTATTTGCACTTTCAGTATTCTTTTTGCTCTATTACAATACAATGTTTGTAATTTCTTTTGGAAACCAGATTCATATTACACTCAGCTTTCAAATAAAACACATTAATAGTGGAATTACGACCATAAATTACCTAATATATTTAAAACACAATTTTCTCAAATTCATGACTTTGACACTTAAAGTCTTTTTTTATTTAAAGTCTTCAATTGCAGAAACACTCAATTTTGAATAAACTTAGCAGAAAAAAGTTCCTTTCTCTATGTAGGTTTCATTTTAACAGCTATACTGAAAAGGAGAAAAAGGGGAGAACAATGCTTTTCCATAATTGCAATAATAAGCTGAACTCCCAGTTTTAGACTATGGCTATTTGGTGATGTCACACACTTTCTAGTGTCAGGAATATATTTTTTCCCAAAACTGTTTGCAATACTTTGGATTTCTTTATATGTAATTTGTGACTCATACACAAGTTTCATGTATACATGTTGACAGATGCAGATCGGCCATCTGGTGGTTCATCTGCTAGTCATTGATCCTGGAGAACTGACAAATCCAGAGATCTAACAATGAAACTCCAGGTAGGAATATTAACAATGCAGAAAAGACAGATTGCTACTTACTGTAAAGAACATGTCTTCTTTACAGTAAGTAGCAAGCTTTCTTTTCCACACTGTTGAAATGAATATATCTCTACTGAATGGAAAAAGACACATCCAGATGTACACAACATAAAACATTAAAGGGACCAAAGAAAAAGAACCACATTGGCTATCATCATTTATCAGCTAAGACTTTAGTATGTTATTATAACTGTAGGAAATAGGAGGTAAACAGCAGTATTTAGAGCTAGTGGAACATGAGTTTGCACACTAACTTTAAAGCTGTAATGCATTTTAAAGATGATTTTCATTCATTAAATTGTAAGATGTTGTTAGGAACAATTTTTACTTAATTTCTGGTAGGAGAGGTGAGACTAGTAACTTATGCCTGAGCAGGGACAGATTTTTTTCTATGTAACCAAAGGATGGGAAAGACCAAATACACTAATTAATTGCAGCCAGTAATGCCACTGAAGTTTTGCCAAATAAGCTTTAAAAGGACAGGAAAGGGAAGGGAAAGAAAGACAGTTTTCATCAAACGGATGACCTCGACACACTCTCCATTAAAATTACTTAGAAATTTCACAGTAGGAATCAGCATCACTATAAATGCTTGGTACAACCAAACTTGTTCTTCACCATTTTGGTCTTTTCATGTTCCCTCCTAATTTTACCATCCCTGGCTGTTCCCTCTTATACTACGTCTACTTTATTTCTGTTCACCACTTATTTATTGCCCTGCTTTTCTTTCTGGTTTCCACAAATGCTTTCTCAGATCAAGTGAAATTTGGGATGTCAGAGGTTCAAATTGCCATCCAGGTTTAGGTTTTCAATAATTTCCCAAGATGCTTAAAGGAAGTGCTGGGATGGTTCATTTTGAAAGCACACTGCCAAATTCCTTCCCAACTCTTCCCTGATCTCAGTTTGTTCTCTGTCTGCAACAAACCTGCAGTCAACAAGACTTTAAACCACAATCTTCCTTCCCTCTGGTTACCTAAGATTCACCAACTCCTTTCTCTCCATCTCTCTGTTCTATCTAATATATGTTAGTACCTATTATTTGTTACTATGTCCACCTCGACAGCTGAGTGGTCAGCGCGATGGATTGCCATGCAAAGGGTTCCAGGTTCGATTCCTGATTGGGTTGGAGATTTTCTCCACTCAGGGACTGGGTGCTGTGTTGTCTGCATCATCATCATCATCATCATCATCCCCACTGACAAGCAAGTCACCAAAGTAGCGTCAACTCGAAAGACTTGCACCAGGCGAAAGGTCTATCTGACGGGAGGCCCTAGCCACATGACATCTCATTTCATTTGTTTCTAGATGTTTATGATATTTTGAGGGAATAATTTCAGAGTTCTGTTGATGTAATCATCATCATATGTGACTATTGCAGTGTTATCTTTATCTGCCTTTACAACATGAACACTGTTTTCTGCAAACTTTCCATTAATGCATCCAAGATACAAGATGGCGGCGCGCGTTGATGTAGTAATAAATCGCTCCGAAAAGTATGAGTATTTAGCATCTAAAAAGTGCATATCGTGTGATAAAATAGTAAAAAGCGGTATTAGAACTTGCCCAGTGATGCATGTGTGGTATCATCCACACTGTTTTGCAAAAGTAAATCTCAAAAACATATCGTGTGCTTGTGGAACAAAGTGCAACGGTTATCTAGATGCGACTGGAATGTATCATGAATATCGCGAAACCAGTGTATTAGAAACACTGCAGAAAGAACTTCAAGCCACAAGACAACATGCTCTGCTACTGGGAAGCATGATCAAAAACCTTTCTGAACCGCCACATAAGGAAAAAGTTCGAAATTTGTACAGTGATGTTGTTTTAAATATTTGTACTAACGAAAGAAATGACGCTCCATTGAAGAAGAGGGAACATGAAAAATGTGAAACAGTAAACAAAGGTAAGAGTGAACATGAAAAATGTGAAACAGTAAATAAAGGTAACTTACAAAGTGCTTCTGAACACTTCTCGTGTAATTTAAAAATGGTTAAGAAAAATGACTGCAGTAAGTCGAAAACAAACACAAACATGAGTCAGCTTACAAATAACAAAAAAACAGGTACTGTTACTTTCAGATAGTCACGGTAGGAACTGTGCAAAAGTACTGAACGAAATTTCAACAACCAGCTATAAATTTACATCTTTGATAAAGCCAAATGCTATATTCAAAGAAACAACATGCAATATACAAAACAAAAAGTCTAGTCTAGGACAAAATGATTATGTTGTCATCTTAGCTGGTGCAAACGATATTAATGGATCAAAACGTGGTTTTATGACATCACTAGATGAAACGATCGCAAAAACTAGGCACACACAACTAATTCTATGCACAATACGTATAGATATGACATGCCAAATGAAAACTGCAAAATCTACCAAATGCACAGTTACTTGATGCAGAAGGCATCTTACAGTGAACACATCAGAGTTTTAGATGTAAATAGCTTCCTCCAACGGAAAGACTTCACCAGGCATGGGCTTCACTTACATAAAAATGGGAAAAAGAAACTGTGTGTTAATCTGCTGAATGCCATCAAAAGTCCACTGGTAACAAGAAGTGCCATAAAACGTGTTACACCAGGGCATCAAACATATTTGTGGTCCAATGAAGCTAATTTGGTGGACAATCTCAGAAGAATGAGCAATACTGCAGCTGAACCAACAGCAACACCACGAGCTGAAGAGCCATCAGTAACAACAACAAAAGTGAATATGCAGTCAGGGTCATCAAGGAAAACACCAGAAACAGTTTTAGAAAAGAGGAAGGTATCCACACTCAGCACTAAGTCACCACCAACATCCTATGCAAATATCTCGTCAAGTGTCACAAATCAGTCATCCCACGACATCCAAGTGGAAACAGCAAAAAATGTGCAGCCACACTCCAAATCAGTACCACCGGAAACTGTGACAAGATCTTCAACACGAAAACGCAGACCTCCAGCCTACAGCCAGAATTTTTTATGGGCAAGAACACCAGTAGCTCCCTGCTAGCAGCAAACCAAAGGAAAACAGGTGCAGAGCAAAATTTTCATGAACCAAAACTACAAGAAAACCCAGTGAGTGGTGTCAAAAATCATTCCATTGGAAAACAGTCACTATTATCCTTTAAAATATTACACCATAATGTGCAGTCAATGTTTAATAAGTTACTAGAAATAGATCTCTTCCTAAAAACAAAGCCACGCTTAGATATTCTCTGTATTTCTGAACACTGGTTAACAGAAGACAAAATTAAAAAAAACACCACTTGGCGAATTTACTCTAGCTGGTTATTCTTGTCGGAACAAAAGTAAGGGAGGTGGTACAGCACTCTATGTCAAAAAATATTTAAGATACAAAAGCCTCACAAAGTACAATAATATGCAAATAGAAACAGACTTTGAATTCTCCTTAATTATCTTAACAGACTATAGCCTATTGACGCTGAATGTATATAGAGCCCCTGATGGGAACATCCAAACCTTCAAACACTCCCTCGAAGCACTACTCACAAAAATTCACTCACTAAACAAAAATCTATTAATAAATGGAGACTTAAATATTGACTTCCTCAGACCTGGAAAAAACAAAGATGAATTGTTGAATATTACAAATTCATTCAACCTATCCCCAACTGTAAACACACCAACCAGGATCACAAAAAATTCAAAAACAGCTCTTGATCAGATTTTCATAAACGCAGACAAACTACACCACTCAATCGAAGTCATCAGTACAGGTTACAGTTACCATGAAGCCCAAATACTAACAGTGAATTTAAATTACATAGGACAATATCCCACAATAACTAAAATGCAAAGGCAATTTAATGATGATAATATAAGGCTTTTTAACTATCTGTTAAGAGCTGAAAACTGGGCAGAGGTCGATAAAGAAAATGATGTAAACTACATATTTAATTCCTTCCATGAAACATTTCTCCACCACTTCAATACTGCATTTCCACTGAAATCCAGGAAAATCGGAAACAAACACACAAACTCATGGGTAACAAAAGGGATAAGGATTTCCAGCCAAAAAAAGTGTGACTTAAAAAATCACATGAAACACCATGACGTCGATGATCAGTTTAGGTCATATTGTAAGACCTATTTTGCAATCTACAGGAAAGTTATCCAACAAGCAAAAAAATTATACAATGATAAATTTATAAAGGAATCTAACAATAAAATGAAAGGCTTGTGGACAGTTGTAAAAAATGAAACAAACAGTAAGCAGCATGTTATAAACAAAACATTAAAACTAAAATTAAAAAAAAAATAGCAGAAAACCTGATAAAGAACAACTGCCACAGACCAAATACTCAACACCAAACACTAATAGAAACCATACCAGTACAGGCATCAATGTTTCTTCACAAAGTCTCCAATACTGAAGTACTTACAGCTATAAAAGGACTAAAGAATAAGTACTCCAGTGGTAGTGACAACATTCCTGATTTAATTGTAAAGAAATGTGGAGAATCCATTGTAGAACCCCAAACCCACATAATAAATGCATCCTTTACAAATGGAGTTTTCCCTGACCTACTAAAGACTTCTAAAATTACCCCACTTCACAAAAAGGGCTCTAAAAATGATGTAGCCAATTACAGGCCCATAGCACAACTTAGCTCATTCTCAAAAATATCTGAAAAATTATTTTACACCAGATTGGAAGACTTTACTAATAAACTATCCTTATTGAAAAAACACCAGCATGGTTTTAGAAAGCAAAAGACAACTACCACAGTTATTTATGAGTATCTCAACAAAACCTTAAAAGCACTGGATAATAAGGAAATCACTACTGGTATCTTTTTAGATTTATCCAAACCCTTTGATGTAATTGACCATACCATACTCCTTAAGAAGTTAGCAAATAAAGGTATAAGAGGAATTGCAAACAAATGGTTGGAATCTTACCTATCAAACAGATTTCAAAAAGTTGAAATTAATTTTGAAAAAAAGAATACAACCACCCATCAATCTACTGTCCACTCCTCTGACACAATGCCTATTAGATATGGTGTGCCACAAGGCTCAATCCTGGGACCCATACTGTTTCTGCTATACATTGATGATATAAGCACGAAGCTTGCTACAGGACATACCACACTATTTGCCGATGACACAAGTATACTAATAACGGGTACTGATACAGAGGACCACAACCAAAAAATTAAACCGCTTATGTCGTCACTCAGCAAATGGTTCAACGAGAACAAACTGATTATAAACATACAAAAAAAAAAAAAAAAGTACATCAACTTCAGACTCTCATCCCAAAAACTAGTAATGCCTGATGTGATTCTAAATAACCAAGAGCTTATGTGTGTGGACTCTGTCAAGTTTCTTGGCATATGGCTTGAAGGAAATCTTAAGTGGGAGACTCTCACAAATTATATCTCAAAAAAGCTCTCAACTGTGTGTTACATTTTAAGGATACTCAAAAAATCAGTCACAAAATCTGTTCTCATACATGTATATTATGCTTACTTCCATTCTACATTACAGTATGGAATCATATTTTGGGGGAACTCGCCTGGAGGTAGATATATTTTCAAAATGCAAAAAAAGGCAATACGCATAATATGTAATCTAAGACATAATGAATCATGCAGACTACATTTCAAAACAAATGGCATTATGACACTGCCCTCTGCTTACATTTATAATATCGTCTCATTTGTCAAGTCATACCTGTTAAACAATGACTGCACACTAAAATTCAATGGAGATATTCATAACTATGCAACAAGGCAGCAATCTGACCTACTTATGATTCAGTCCAGAACTACCTGCTACCAAAAAAGTGTTTTAAATGTTGGGATACTAATGTATAATAATTTACGCAATGTAATCAAAGCAACAAAGAACCCAAGAGCTTTCACACATAAGTTAAAAAAATATCTCTTGGACCATTGCTTTTATGCAGTTGATCATTTTTTGAAAGGGGTTAAACACGTAAGCAATATGATAAATGTTCAATTAGGTCTGAAAATTATATACTGTGCATGTCTATGAAATATACTGGATTATTATATACTGTGCATGTCTATGAAATACACTGGACTACTTTACTATTACATTTGTACTGGCTGTTTGTATTTTACCATACAACATTTGTATTTACTGTTTTGTTAAAGATAGCTAATTTCCTCATTGCAAAATAATGTAAAATCAAATTATTAAATATTACCTGAAAATATGTTCCCTTGACCTGTCCAATATCGTATGTACAACCCTACTATTCTATGTTTTGTATTAACTGTTTTGTTTAAGATAGATAATTTCCTTGCTACAAAATAATGTAAAAATCAATTTGTAAAAATTACTTGTAAATAGCTCTCTTGACCTATCCAATATCATATGTACAGCTGTACAATACTATGATTGCCTGGATCAATAAAAATACAATAAAATACAATACAATAATGTTAGCAAGCAGTTTTGAGCCAGTTTTACCTGAATTAGGCAATTAGTACAAGACCAGTGGCTCTTATGAACTATGTTCCACGTTTCAGTGTATTCAACAAAATAGCAATAAATGACTTTCTTGATCTAAATCGGGGATTTCAAAAATACTTTCGATCTTTGAACTCACAGCATTTTCTTCATTCTACATTAGTCCAGCTGTGACTTATGTAATTTTTGTGCTGATAAGTGAAATATTGGTGGTTTAATTATCTGTCATTGAATTCAAGTTCTGACTTGTGGGGGATAATCAGAAGAATAATTTCTAATCTTTGTAGTCAGAGAATAATTCATAATTTTTGAAGTAAGAGACTGGAATTAAATTTTTATACCTTCTACAAGTGACTAGCTGTTTCTCTCTCATCTAGCTATTGATGTTATATAAGATGTGGAAAAAAGGTAGGTGTAAGATCCATTTGTTGGTTGGTTTGTGGGGGTTAAAGGAACCAGACTGCGGTGGTCATCAGTCCCTTTTTCCAAAAAAACTAAAATCGTTCACAGAGAATAAAAAACGAACAACAGAAAAGACATCAGACGACACAGGACAAGAAAGACTCAGACAGATATCAGACAAAACAAATTAAAATCACACAGAGTGTGACAGTGGTTGGCCGACCATAGAGATAAGAAAGGAAAAGCCGAGAACACATTAAAAATGCAGTTTAAAACCGTAGGCCAAAGGTCAGAATCAACACAAACAATAAAATAAAACATAAACACTCAGATTAAATGATAAAAACCCCCTGCCCGAATAAAACGTAAAACTAAGCCAGCCATAGCAGAGTCATCAGTTAAAAGGGCAGGGAGCGTATCAGGCAGCACAAATGTCTGCCTGACCACAGCTAAAAGGGGGCAGGCCAACAAAATGTGGGCCACTGTCAAAGCCGCCCCGCAGCGGCATAGAGGAGGGTCAGGGTCCTCCCGGGGCAGTAAATAACTGTGTGTCAGCCGGGAGTGGCCAATGCAGAGCCGGCAAAGGACTACTGAGACACTGCGAGTGGCTCGCAGGGATAACCGCCACACAGCTGTCGTCTCCTTGACAGCACGGAGTTTATTACATGTGGTCAGTTCGTGCCATTCATTGTCCCATAGAGCATAAACTTTGCGGCATAAGACTGCCCTCAAATCAGTCTCTGGGAGGCCAACGTCCAGAGATGGTTTACTGGTGGCCTCTTTTGCCAGGCGGTCAACATGTTCATTACCCGGGATACCGACATGACCGGGGGTCCACACAAAGACCACAGAGCGGCCGCAACGGGCAAGAGTATGCAGGGACTCCTGGATAGCCATCACTAGATGAGAACGAGGGAAACACTGGTCGAGAGCTCGTAAACCGCTCAGGGAATCGCCGCTACAGATAACGAAGGACTCACCTGAGCAGGAGCGGATATACTCTAGGGTACGAAAGATGGCGACCAGCTCAGCAGTGTAAACGCTGCAGCCAGCTGGCAATGAACGTTGTTCGGAATGGTCCCCTAGAGTTAGCGCATAATCGACACGACCAGCAACCATCGAGCCGTCGGTGTAAACAATGCCAGAGCTCTGATGGTGAGGATGGAAAGAAAGCGGCGGCGGAAGGCCTCCGGAGGGACTGAGTCCTTCGGGCCCTGTGCCAATTCCAGCTGAAGGCGAGGGCGAGGCACACACCATGGGGGTGTACGCAGAGGTGCCCGGCAAGGAGGTGGAAGAGGTAAAGCCCCAAGCCCGGAGAGAAGCTCTCGGATGCGGACCGCGATCGTACATCCAGCCCTGGGCCGACGTTCTGGAAGATGGACGTGCGACTGTGGGAATAGTAGACGATAGTTAGGATGCCCGGGCAAGCTGAAAACATGGGCAGCATAAGCGGCCAGCAAACGTTGGCGTCGTAACTGCAGTGGAGGGACACCTGCCTCCACAAGTATGCTGTCCACAGGGCTGGTCTGGAAAGCACCACTGGCAAGGCGTATCCCAGTGTGGAGGATTGGGTCCAGCACCCGCAACGCAGATGGGGATGCTGAGCCATAAGCCAGGCTCCCATAATCCAGATGGGACTGGATTAACGCTTGATAGAGCCGTAACAGGGTAGATCGGTCGGCGCCCCAGTGGGTGTGGCTTAAGCATCGCAGAGCATTTAGATGCCGCCTACACATCTGTTTAAGCTGCCGAATATGAGGCAGCCAAGTCAACCGGGAATCAAAAACAACTCCCAAAAACCTATGTGTCTCCACCACAGCAAGAAGTTCGCCGTCAAGATAAAGCCGCGGCTCCGGGTGAACAGTGCATCGCCGGCAGAAATGCATAACGCAGGTATTGGCTGACGAAAACTGGAACCCATGAGCTACAGCCCAAGACTGCGCCTTACAGATAGTGCCCTGTAGCTGACGTTCAGCAGCTGCAATGCCAGTGGAGCTATAGTAAAGGCAGAAGTCGTCAGCATACAGGGAAGCGGAGACAGAATTTCCCACTGCTGCAGCGAGCCCATTTATTGCAATTAAAAACAGGCAGACACTGAGGACAGATCCCTGTGGTACCCCATTCTCCTGGACTCAGGAGGAACTATGGGAGGCCACGACCTGCACGCAGAAGGTACGAGACGACAGAAAATTGCGGATAAAGATCGGCAGAGGGCCCCGAAGACCCCACTCATGAAGCGTAGAAAGGATGTGATGATGCCATGTCGTATCGTTCGCCTTCCGCAAGTAAAAAAAGACAGCGACCAGGTGCTGATGGCGGGCAAAGGCAGTATGGATGGCCGACTCCAGGCTCACCAGATTGTCGGCAGCGGAGCGGCCTTTACAGAACCCACCCTGAGATGGAGCCAGAAGGCCCCGAGACTCCAGTACCCAATTCAAGCGCTGGCTCACCATCCGTTCAAGCAATTTGCAAAGAACGTTGGTGAGGCTAATGGGACGGTAGCTGTCCACCTCCAAAGGGTTCTTGCCAGGTTTCAGAATGGGGATAACAATACTTTCCCGCCATTGCGACGGAAACTCACCCTCGACTCAGAGACGGTTGTAAAGGTCGAGGAGCCATCGCTGGCAATCCACTGAAAGGTATTTCAGCATCTGACAGTGGATGAGATCTGGCCCAGGAGCGGTATCAGAGCAAGCGGCTAGGGCACTGTGAAATTCCCACTCACTGAATGGAACATTGTAGGATTCAGGATGGTGGGTGCGAAAAGAAAGGCTCCGATGTTCCATCTGCTCTTTAATGGAGGGGAAGGACAGTGGGTAATTTGAAGAAGCAGAACTCAGAGCAAAATGATCTGCCAAGTGATTGGCAATTACGTCGGAGTCCGTGCAAACTGCTCCATTCAGTGAGAGCGCAGGGATGCTGACAGGGGTCCAATAGCCATAGAGGCGTTGAATCTTGGCCCAGACCTGCGGTGGAGTGACATGGAGGCCAATGGTGGACACATACTGCTCCCAGCACTCCTGCTTGCATTGGCGGATAAGGTGGTGGGCTCAACACGCAGCCGTTTGAAGGCGATAAGGTGTTCTATGGAGGGATGCCGCTTGTGACACTGGAGCACCCGCTGGCAATCTTTAATCGCTGCAGCAATCTCAGGCAACCACCAAAGCACAGTCCGCCGCCGAGGGAACCCAGAAGAACGGGGAATGGCAGATTCTGCAGCAGTAACAATGCCGGTGGTGACCGAGTGGACCACCGCGTCAATGTCATCATTAGAGGGAGGCTCAATAGCGGCAGTGGAGGAGAACAAGTCCCATTCAGCCTTATTCACAGCCCACCTGCAAGGGCGCCCAGTAGATGGACACTGTGGCAGTGACAGAAAGATCGGAAAGTGGACACTACCACACAGGTCGTCATGCACTCTCCATTGGACAGACACTGAAGTGTGTGAAGGCACCATCATTCAAAATCGAAAGATCGAGCTGTGCCAATAAATGCTCAATGGTGGCGCCTCGACCTGTCACCACTGACCCACCTCACAGAGGGTTATGGGCGTTGAAGTTGCCCAGCAACAAGAAAGGTGGTGGCAATTGCACTATCAGCGCAGCCAGGACATGCTGCATGACATCACCATCTGGTGGAAGGTAAAGACTGCAAACGGTAACAGCCTGTGGTGTCCACACCCGAACAGCGACAGCCTCTAAAGTTGTATGTAAAGGGACAGACTCGCTGTGAAGAGAGTTAAGGACATAGACGCAGACGCCACCAGACACCCTTTCATAAGCTGCCCGGTTCTTATAATAACCCCGATAGCCACGGAGGGCGGGGGTTCGCATTGCTGGAAACCAAGTTTCCTGAAGAGCAATGCAGAAGAAAGGGTGAAGGCTGATGAGTTGTCGGAGCTCAGCTAGATGGTGGAAGAAACCGCTGCAGTTCCACTGGAGGATGATATTGTCCATGTCTGAGAAAGGCGTGACAGGACTGGGAAGGCAGATTACACCTCTGGGTCACCTGCTGCCTCCAATTAAGCACCTGTGCTAGTGCTATCCATGGTGTCTGAGGGACCAGCGAGATCAAGGTCCTCAGCAGACGCCAGAATCTCCACCTCATCCTCAGATGCAGAGGTGGAAGGTTGCGGTGGGACAGGTGCCACCACAATGTCAGGATGCTTGGGAGCCTTTTTCTTTGACTGCTTTGCATGCTGTGCCTTTGGTTGGTCTGGCTGGGAGGGCTCCACTGTGTCAGTCTCAGGGACGGACGACGACCGTGAGGCCCTACGACCAGCGACCGGTGGTTGCTTCAAAAATTTGCGGGTGTCCGCTTTGGCACTGGGCAAAGCCTGGGATGGGAGGGCCCCAAGGGACCCCTTCCTGGCGAGAGTAGCCAAAGAAGTCTCACACTTCTCCGGCTGGGAAGGGGGAACTAATGTCCCCAATGGTTGGGGTGGTGTAGCTCCTGAAGTAGATGGAGCAGGAGAAACAGAGGGGGAAGTGCCCCCCACAACCAAGGGGGTTGGTGCAGTCTGACATAGCTGAGAGGCAACAGTACGTGATGACAAGGGAGAGGATCGTACCGGTGTTGCAGCAGCGGCACTGGCTACCGTGCTGGTTGTCGGGTGTCGAATATCCATTAAGAAATGGAGCAATGATGGAAATGCATAATGGAGGGAATGTATGCTACCTGGAACACACTGCAGTGGATGTGGCCGGAAGCTCGATGTAAGTCCAACTCCATGAAAATATCAGGTGTGCCAGATCTTAGGGCAAGATGGATGTAAGATGCACCACGTAAGGTGTCCTTCCCCAAATGGTACGCACTAACAGAAAATTTGGAAAAGTAGTGTTCAAACCCCGTAGGGGACCATCACATTAAAGGCCAAAACAGTTGAGACTCCTTTTAGTCGCCTCTTACGACAGGCAGGAATACAACGGGCCTATTCTTACCCCCGAACCCGCATGGGGGAAGATACATTTGATTATTGATTTCAAGATGCAGTTTATATATTTGCTTGTTTAGAGTGTCACATAGAAACTTAAGCATTATTTTGATGAAACATCAAACAACATGTTTTTACAAACATTTGTAGCTGAATATGGTTTCTCCCTCAGAAATTTTCAATTGAAATTTTTATTTGTTGTCATTTACTAATGCAATCAGGTATAAGATTTTTCTGGTGACAATTTACCATTCTCTCTAAATAATAATAATAATAACAATAATAATAATACTCATTTGTAGTAGTGAAATGGAGTAACACAGACCTAGAAGCACTCAATACACTTACACGATCACAATGCCACAAATATAGAATACATCACACACATTCAGCAACAGAAAGATTCACATTAAGCAGAAAGGAAGGAGGAAGGGGATTTATTGACATAAAAAACTTACATTATGGACAGGTAGACAATTTAAGAAAATTCTTTATAAAATGAGCAGAAACTAGCAAAATACACAAGCAATCACTCATATAAATACATCGGCTACACCACTGCAATTTCATAACCACTTCTACAACACTTTAGATCACATAACATCAACAGATACAAAGAAAGTAAATTGGAAAAAGAAAACACTACATGACAAGCACCCGTATCATCTAACACAACCACACATTGATCAAGACGCATCCAACACATGGCTAAGAAAAGGCAATATATACAGTGAGATGGAAGGATTCATGATTGCAAGACATGATCAAACAATAAACACCAGATATTACAGCAAGCATATTATTAAAGATCCCAATACTACAACAGATAAATGCAGACTTTGAAAACAACAAATAGAAACAGTAGATCACATCACAAGCGGATGTACAACACTAGCAAATACAGAATATCACAGAAGACATGACAATGTAGCAAAAATAATACATCAACAGCTTGCCATACAACATAAACTAATAAAACAACACATTCCCACATACAAGTATGCACCACAAAATGTACTGGAGAATGATGAATACAAATTATGCTGGAACAGAACCATTATAACAGATAAAACAACACCACATAATAAACCTGACATCATACTCACCAATAAAAAGAAGAAATTAACACAACTAATCAAAATATCCATACCCAATACAACAAATATACAGAAGAAAACAGGAGAAAAAATTGAAAAATACATCCAACTGGCTGAGGAAGTCAAGGACATGTGGCATCAGGATAAAATTAACATTATACCAATTATACTATCAACTACAGGAGTCATACCACACAATATCCACCAGTGCATCAACACAATACAGCTACATACAAACTTATATATACAACTACAGAAATCTGTAATTATTGATACTTGTTCAATGACCCGAAAGTTCCTAAATGCAATGTAACATATACCACACAGTTAAAAGGAAGTCACGCTTGATCAAGGTCCGCGTCACTTTCCATTTTTAACCAGACATAACGTCTGAGAAAGGAGTATAATAATAATAATTGCACTAAAGTGTGTCATAAGAGTAGTGTGATGTTTATTTGCTGTAAACTTAAGGACATGCCTTTAAAGAAAGGGTATTTTAACAAAGGTTTTGTTGTAAACTATTATAGTTGAAAATGAATAACAGTGTTGGAAATTATAACACTACACAAAAGTAGCCTCCATAACCGTAAAGTAGAATTTGACTAAAAATGGTATTAATTATGTTGTGCCATGAACTTTTTATCATCTGTATCATGATGCGAATTGCCTGATGTATAGCAAACTCAAAATATGTTTCTCCCTGATTAATGTATTCCATTCTGGCAACAATTTTGTTGAATTATATAGCTGCATCACCTCTAGTGTATACTTGTTATGATAAAACAAAAATAGTTTTCACTATATTAACCTGTAAATGGACATCAATAACCATTATAATTGTTAATGTTTAATTATTTTTTTAAATGTTAATGTTTAAAATCACCATAATAAGTTGTGAAAGTGATCAATGGAACACATAGCTAACTAAATATATAACTCAACTGACCTCCAAGATGAACTGACACTGTATGATTTCTTTATGAGAATGTCTAAAGTCTCATGCAGATGTCCACCATCAATAATACATACCTGAACTTAAGACAGACACTAAGTATCACATTTCTATCATGCAAATTTAAAGAAACAAATAAAAATGTGAAATCATGTATAGTTTCAAAATCATCTGATTTTTTATGCAAGACAGACAATTAAAGTTATAAAATTGTTTAAAATGGAAAGATGAATATTTTGATATAAATTTTTATGTCATTTACAATTATGACAATTGTGCATGTTGAATACATGGTATATTTACAATAAAAACATACCTGTTCATTAAAAAAAGAAGTAGGCTGAAGTTCTGTATTATTATAAAACACTACAGTGTAGCTACAACAGAGAACGTATAAACATAGTAATCAGTATTCTCTGCCTCAGACTGTAACATTGTCATCCATAAATTCTTCAGTGGAATAGTAGCTCTTCCAGTTAATAAGTTATTCAGAAATCTTTTCAGATATATATTCTCCATATTAAATATACTGCATTTCTACATTTTTTAAAATTTTATTATAGACTTTTTGTCTTTTGTACTGCGGCAACTGGGCACAAAGTTTTAAATGACGTGTGGGAAACTGAAAATTTTTCTGTGACTATGAGCTCTAAATGAAAATTTTTGAGTGTATGACTGTTACTGTACACAATAATCAAAACTACAAATGTATACACCTGCTGTCAGAAAAAGCAGTGGCTGAAAACTGAACTGCCCACCATATTACACAGGAGCCAATCACATTACAGACTACTGGTCATAATTGTAATTGTGTGTGTATTTGAGGGAGTTACCCTTTAGCCTTCAAAAACACAAGAGAACATCTGCTCCTTGTCATTCCTAGGATTTCACCTGTAGAAAGGCCCTTGAAGTCATGAGGTCGAGTTAAGGGTGGAACAACAAAAAGTTTTGTATCTGTATGTGTTACATCCTAAAACTTGGCTGTACTGCAATACAATCAGATTACTGGTGACTGTATCATCACTACTCAGTTGCCAGTAATAAACACTGGATCAGTGGAAGACTCCACATTGCACTGTTGGTAAACATAAACATATTTAGTGGCAAGCTTACAGAAAGTCTGCATTACACTGAGAAACCATCATCACCCCAGGTAGCACCACAATCACAGAACCATTTTTCCTACATGCCGCCTGGAAACCAATTGCGAAAGCTTCAGCTGGACATTTACATAACCAAGTGCCTGACACATAGCTTGCCTATTCCAGCTGAGTTCCAGTCCTGGACATCAGCTGTCTCTCTGAGTAGTCAAGCTGTCACTGGATGCACCTACAGCAACTGACCACAGCCTCAGTAAGACTCTGCCTGTAGCACACTTCCACCTCACCATCACCTTCTGTGGTTGTCATTAGCCACTGATCACAGCCTTGTTGGGTTAAGTTTCTCGATATGTCCCACGAGCCACTATGCAATTGCCATGTGCACCCACCACTCGTCACTGACCGTGCTGCCTAGGCACCATCTGGTACAGCCATGGCTCATTGCTGACCGCTGCCATGGGAGCCTCTGTATTTGTAGACACTATCAGAAACTTCCTACTCTTGTGACTGAAATCAGACTTGGTGAGAACATCCTATTGAAGCTACTTACACAGCAGGAGCTGCCACACTGTGCGGATACACTACATTTTCCTGCAATCTCATGTTGCACTGGTGTCGGGTCAGGTGCTGATGCAAGATGTTGCTGGTGGACGAAAAGATCCGTGCAACGATGTCAACCCAGGCAGCACCACAATCACAGAACTGTTTTTTCAACACCAGTCCTGTACCACTTGGAAACTTATTATTTAAGCTTCTACCATGCACACACATAACTTGTCTGTTCCAGCTGAGATTCAATCTTGAACATCAGCTGTCTCTCTGAACAGTCAAGCTATCACTAGCTGCAGTCACAGCACTACTGACCACTGCCTTGTAGGACTGTCTGCAGCGCACTTCCCAAACTGCCTCATCATCACCTCGTGTAGTTGTCACTTGCTACTGATGACAGCCTTATTGTATTCAGCTTCTCTGTACGATCCTCATTGCTGTGTGCCGCTGCCACTTGTCGCTGACTGTGGCCCCACTGGAAACTTCTTGCTTAGAGTTCTTTGAGACATTCAGCGATCATTTGGTGCAGCCACCACTCCCTCTGCCTCACGGTAATCATCATTTATTGTCTCAGTGAGAAGTTCTTATTGGTGGGGTGTAGAGTTAACCTTATGATGGATTTGTCAACTAGTGACTCTTATTTCCTTGTTGTAAAGTAATTACTTTTATTTTCTTGTGTGACCCAGGTCCACTTTACCTTTTGTTGATGTTCACTGTTGAGTGACATAATAAAACATTGTTCATCGCTAACAGTGGAATTTCAGTTAAACTGTGGCCTCATGGGACTCATCATTTATTCAAAAAAGACAATCGTGTGAAACCCACCTCGCGCTATTCATCCAGAAGGCTCAGAGGGCTGTAGACACAGGTTCCCAGGTAGATGCCATGTTTCTTGACTTCCGCAAGGCATTCGATACAGTTCACCACAGTCGTTTAATGAACAAAGTAAGAGCATATGGACTATCAGACCAATTGTGTGACTGGATTGAAGAGTTCCTAGATAACAGAATGCAGCATGTCATTCTCAATGGAGAGAAGTCTTCCGAAGTAAGAGTGATTTCAGGTGTGCCGCAGGGGAGTGTCATAGGACCGCTGTTATTCACAATATACATTAATGACCTTGCGGATGACATCGGAAGTTCACTGAGGCTTTTTGCGGATGATGCTGTGGTATATCGAGAGGTTGTAAGAATGGAAAATTGTACTGAAATGCAGGAGGATCTGCAGTGAATTGATGCATGGTGCAGGGAATGGCAATTGAATCTCAATGTGGACAAGTGCAATGTGCTGCGAATACAAAGAAAGAAAGAAAGATCCCTTATCATTTAGCTACAATACAGCAGGTCAGAAACTGGAAGCAGTTAATTCCATAAATTATCTGGGAGTGCGCATTAAGAGTGATTTAAAATGGAATGATCATATAAAGTTGATCGTCGGTAAAGCAGATGCCAGACTGAGATTCATTGGAAGAATCCTGAGGAAATGCAATCCCAAAACAAAGGAAGTAGGTTACAGTACACTTGTTCGCCCACTGCTTGAATATTGCTCAGCAGTGTGGGATCCGTACCAGATAGGGTTGATAGAAGAGATAGAGAAGATCCAACGGAGAGCAGCGCGCTTCGTTACAGGATCATTTAGTAATCGCGAAAGCGTTACGGAGATGATAGATAAACTCCAGTGGAAGACTCTGCAGGAGAGACACTCAGTAGCTCAGTACGGGCTTTTGTTGAAGTTTCGACAACATACCTTCACCGAGGAGTCAAGCAGTATATTGCTCCCTCCTACGTATATCTTGCAAAGAGACCATGAGGATAAAATCATAGAGATTAGAGCCCACACAGAGGCATACCGACAATCCTTCTTCCCACGAACAATACGAGACTGGAATAGAAGGGAGAACCGATAGAAGTACTCAAGGTACCCTCCGCCACACACCGTCAGGTGGCTTGCGGAGTATGGATGTAGATGTAGATGTAGATGTCTCTGTGAGAAGTTCCTATTGGTGGGATGCATGGGTTAACATTATGGTGGATCTGTCACATAGTGACTCTCATTTTCTTGTTGTAAAGTAATTACTCTTCTTGTGTGACCCAGGGCCATGTTAACTCTTGTTCATGTTCACTGTTGAGGGACATTTTTCATTGCAATCAGTGGAATTTCAGTTGTGTTGTTCCCAAGTGATCACTGACACAAAAACAATAATTACCTGAATATTGCAGCCCCTTGTATAATGACTTTGTAATCTGGTGAAGTAAACAACAGATTGTTAAGAAACTGCATGACAGTAAGAGGTAGACTGAACCTCACTGTAGGCAATTATTTTTTGTTTTATTGCATTAATTTACTTAATTTACAGAAGACAGAAAATTAACAGAACAAATAAGTCACAGTTCTTAATAAGATTTTTTCTGCCTTTAAAAGAGCACAGCAAGTGGTTTCTTTGTCACTTAATATCCCATCCAATGGCTGTTCACTTCAATTTCATAATAATTCTCTCATTTTCTGACACCTTCTCCCAGGCAGCTAAGGTGATATTCCACATGTCATCACAAGTTCTTGGCACAGAGTCACTCCAGCTTTTTCACGTGCTATGTTTCACTTTGTCCATATGTTTTCGATATGGCTAACATCTTTTACAGGAGAAGGCTAGCCAAGAAGACAAATCTTATCCTGTTCTGCGAGCAGCATTGCAGTCAAGTACAGGAGAACAAATCCAGCTGAAAACTGCTATGGACATACAGGCACTGACACATCCCTTGCAGGATGGTCTCAAAACAGGTAGCATGTGGACTATGTGCTTGTATTGAGCCATCATTTACTGTATAAGATACTGATCCACTAAAAAATATTACATTCCATCGGTCACAATAGGTACTTCCCTCAGAAAATGTTAATCGGCAGAGCCAATGATCATTAAAGAGCTTCCCTTTGATAGTCACATGTTTGCTTTGTAGTCCAGTCTCCCACAACCACTGCTGAACAGTGTCAACTGACATGGGAGACACAGTAGTGTGTTTCAACTGTACTGTGTTTAAAAAAGGAATTTGCTGTGATGTAATTACACGTTTACTATCCTGGACCAGTGTTGTTACATGCCAAAATACAATTTTGAAATGTCCACTACATTCTTATGTATCACAATACCATTTTATACACAACTGGGCAGTGCACTCAGGAATGCCATACTGTGCCACAGCCTCAAATACCAACAAATCCCCTTCCTCTACAAGAGCAATGACAAAGTCATGAATAGCCTGTTGACGAGGACCCATGGCTCATAAATAAAGTGACTGGACTCAAAGTGAGGTGGTTCGCACAGCAGACCACACATTGTGAACTGCTATTAACTACCACAGAATGAATGGTGTGACAACAGACATAATTCACTGTGTTACATTGTCAGTCAATGCAGCTCAATACTGCCACCACAACTGATGTGATAAATTACTCCAGAATGATATTCCCCTTCACATAAAGCGATCTTATCAGGAAGTTAAGCAGTTTAGCCCTCTAAATGTGTCCATACAGAGTTTAGATTATTAGACAGTTTTCAAAAAATGAGGGCAACAGTCATCACATTTGAGAGTTCTCCCACTTACAACCAGAAGGTTGGGCTAGTGATTAGAGCAATTAAATACATACCAACCAGGATGTCATGGGTTCAAGTTCTCATGTGAACATTTTTTTACATGGATAATTAAAAGTATTTAATCAAAGTGAAGATTAACTTTATGAAAGA
Source organism: Schistocerca americana (assembly GCF_021461395.2). Classification (NCBI taxonomy): domain Eukaryota; kingdom Metazoa; phylum Arthropoda; class Insecta; order Orthoptera; family Acrididae; genus Schistocerca; species Schistocerca americana. Next base: position 468,640,978 of record NC_060122.1, on the reverse strand, counting down.
TAATGTAATAATATGGGAAAGAATAATACAATACATTGTTATAGATAATCATAATGCATACTGTTTCACTTTGTCATTCAGGCTGTTTTTTACCATTAAATAATTACATACAGATACATTTTTGTGAATATAATCAAAGTTTTTTTCCATCTGTTACTAAGGCATGATTTTGTGTCATTTATCACCCAATACGCTGTCAAAACACAGATATGGACGAAATTGTCTGAATGACAACACAAAACACTATGTATAATGATTATCCATTTTTTATTTTTCAAAAACTAAGATCTAGTAACCTGAACCCTTTTATAAGAGTTACTTTTGAGTGGTCCCTAAATCAGTCACTGGTTGTAGCCTCCCTCTACCAGAATTCAATTATAAAGTTATAAGAAAATCCCTACTGTTGTGCCAAATGAATAAGCTTTTGAGAATCTTTATACTACTGCTAAATGGTGCTGGAATTAATATGTGATCACTACTACTACTACTACTACTACTACTACTGTGACTGCTATTAATTTGCATAAGTAACAGTCATCCAATATGAGTGGGCTAACTGCAAATGTTTTTGGCAGTTTTATCACTTGCCACTAAAAGCAACCCTGGTTGAACTGCCCCTAAAAATATCACTTTTACTGTAGGAAACAAACTACTCAGCAGAACAGAGGGATGTTTTCTATATAGGACATTTACCTTACAGCAAGGAAGAAAAAGAAAAAAGAACTGCTGCAAGTTAACACTGAATCAAATCGTCACCCCTTTACACAGAAAGCAAGCAGAATGAATAGTCACTTACAGTGAGAATTAGCAAATTTTGTGCTATTAAGGGTCTATGTAATGTATCAATAGCTAATAACAGTGTATTTTATTCACAGAAAAGTTTCTTGTCTTCTTGGAATACATACAGGACAATTTTTGCATAATATTTCAAGAGATAATTCCCCTTTTGCATGTTCTCAATGTACTCTGGAAAAATGGCTTCTTGTAATTCATTCGTGTCAGTGCTGTGCCATGCTAGGCTATGATTTTCCACTGCCAGTTTCTGTGTGTCAAGTGTACAATAAAGGAATGGTTAGCATTTTTATGTTTTTAAATAATGAATATTTTAGCCGGGCAACACACATTTCTACTGATTTTTTTCCCTCTAGTATTAATGGCCTTGTTATATCAGACAAGTTTCCACACAAAACTGTAACACATTGAATAACAGTGCGCAAATGTACTCACAGAAGGTATGAGAAGTATTTCAAAGCTAGTTGTAGAAAATATATATTATGATAGGAAGTAATTTACTGCATTCTTTCGATAAATTTTCAACTTATGAAATCCAGATGTTCTGTTGTTTGGGGAATTCCTTCTACTTGATGAACTTCAAATCTTACCAGCAAAAAGAACACAGAGGTGGACAATCTTTAAATGATTACACAGGTTTCACCAGTCTATACTAGGTTCTGAAGGTTGCCACTATACACTCTCAGACATGTGTCCTTCTGCAGAAGCTCTTATCAGTGTGAGGCCATCCTGCCTTGTAATAAAAAATTCTTGATAGAAACCACCTTTACTTTCTTCCTTCATTAACTGATCAGTTTCATATCATATCAACAAAATTTACAGTTACTTTGTGTCCAAATTACTCAATGTCAATCTTGTTAGTATATAAACTTTATGTACACCTAACATTAACAGAGCTTATTTATCCTGCCAGTGCATATTTCTAGAAAATTTAACGACATAATTGTTGTTTAAGGTAGACTTACTTTCAAAGCGTGTCACAGCTGAGAAGTCCTCACGGCTGTACACTTTTCCTGCCTGGCGACCTTCATGTGCCTCATCACACAATGTTGCTGTTTGACGATCACGGGCACGGCACGTGAGTGTGTCGAGGCAACCGAGAAGATGCAAGGCGGCCTGAGAGCGTGTCACGTGGCAGTGAGGAATGACAGGAAGTGCCAGCTCGGGACTCAAGATAGAAAGATTTGGCTGTACAGAGTGCTCTATAGGTGGTACTTCACTTGCTACAACGTTGTAACATGCGAGCTCTTGGTTGCCTGGGTGGTAACTGCAAAAGGTATAAATTACTATGAGGTGCTATTCTACTGAAAATTCTATAACAGCAAGACAAGAGTGTCTACTGTATTTTAACATTACGCTGCATAGTGATTGTTAGTCATCACAAAGTAAAATTAACCTGAAATATTCTTTAATACAAATTGATAAATTGTAGTTCACAATATTAATCCCTCATTATTTAGGTTGTATCACTAGGTACTTAACTTACAAATTTGATAAAACACAATGGGTATTATTTATGAGACACAATTATACTTCTAGATAATGTATCTGGTGTCTTTTCCCCATCAGCAGTATCATGGGTAAAAAATAATGAAATAAAGTCTACTTGGAAAAATGGTATTTTCCATGCATCTTTCCACTACGTCTTCTGCACAACATAAATTAATGACAAGTGTGGGAAATATGAAGGGAAGAAGGAATGGGGAACAGTTCACTGTTTCTGTTTTAAACCTTGGAATAGCAGAAAGGTACAAAACACAAAAAATTACAATGAGTGACAATATAACAATAATGAATTTTCTAGCTCCTACACTGCAATTTTCTGTTCACACCCTAGCAACAGCTTGCAAGATGATCAAACAAATATTATTCATGACCTAGTTAAAGGCAAGCAAATTCACATGCTGAGATGGCCACACAGTGATTTCCACCACCCCTCCCCACAGTGCACCTACAATAAGAATTGGGTTAGCTGACCAGAAAGAAGTGTGCCCCCCCCCCCCCCCCCACACACACACACAAATCATTACCTGTGTTTCCTGCTCATAAATACCTCCATTTCATAGTTAACAGTAAAGCAGACAAACCTTGTGATGGAGCAGGAGCAGTCTCGACACACAGATCCTACTAAACTTCTTCTCTACGAAGTATGCTTACCAAGTAATGTTGGCAGCAGTAACAAACAAGTGAATACTGGCCAATGTTATCAGACTGGTGCCAATTTTCTCCACTACTGACAATACTGACAGTAATGTTTAGCAAGGCAAGGCTGCAATATAGATGAGAGGTGACCACAAGAACCCTGATCATGCATTTGTCAGAGGATGGTGTATTTTCAAGTACTGTTACATCAAAATATGTATTTATTAACTTCTCCCTGTGCATGAAGGCCTGCCACATTGTAGCATACAGTAGGTAAAAGTTGTTGAGTGTTGAATAGTATCTCCTGAATACACAATTTAATCAGTTTATCAGTGTTATTGGTTCAAGAGCCCATACTTGGCAGCAGTTACTCATGAAGTCAATGCCTTCTGAAAGTAGTTGATTACCCCACGGTTTATGCAATCCTCCGTCAGCTTCCATGGGAGATGACAAAAGTTTCCTACAATGAGCCACAGTACATTTGTATGAATCAAATTTGGTTTAAGGTTATTGGAAGGTATTCCCTAAATGTAACATTTTGGTTTCCCCAACATTTAATACTGCTCTTCATCTGACCACAGTACTGTATTGTGAAACACAGATGAGGCACATTCCAATCTGTCACTTAGTAAAGGGATGATTGTAATCTTCCAAATATGGCATTTCTACGACAGACCATGATGATGATGATAATGTGTGAGGCTCCTATTAGATGTCAGTTTGTGGTGATTAATATCCATAATAAGAGTCATTTGAGAGAAAACCATTATATAGTCTGAGCATTGCAGAGGATATCTTGCTTCCGCTAGCAATTCAAATCACTGATATGAATTAAACGTTCTTTTTGGCATATAAATTGTTAGAATAATTCATAGGAAAAATATAGACTGCAATTCTGACATTAACATCCCATCATCCTCAAAGCATAAACTACTCTGTGACTTACTTAAGCTTCAAAATTTACACTCATGGTGGGAGGAATTGAACTAGTGTGGACACTAGAGCAAGCTTGCACCAGTCTAGCCCTGTCCACCTTGGGTTTAAATTGCATAACACAAACAGGACATACTGTATAGTTCATGCGCAAAGAATTAAAGAGAGGTTAATAGCTCATGCCTGGAGAATTACAGAGAGGTTAAATGTCAAAATAAAAACCATTTTTGACCATTTTACCTGACCACTATCCTTTGAGCTACTTGGATTTATTATTGCTTCTGATATTGATGTGAGACAAATTCCCTATTTCAAGAGCTCTCATCACTGTCTTTTACTTCCCTTGATTATATGTATCACCCCCAATCTTGCCACTCAAAAAGATGTTAGGTTGTTATCTGATGGGTTAGGTTGGAACCTTCATAGAGCTATTTGCCTACTGTCAATTGCTGAGAGGTATTTATTTTGCCAAGAGATTAAATTAATTTACAAATCTCTGATGTGTAAAGACTAATATGGAGGCATGCGAAAACCAGTGTGCCATTCATTCATGTTTTACTCCGTCACTTTTGCAATGTGGCTTTCAACTGCAGTCAGTTTCCAGGCAATTAAATACTCATCACAAAAACAGTTTTAAAATGGTAGACAATTATAAGACTGTTACCCACTAGCAGCATTCTAAAACGTTTCCAAGAAGGCTATGTACAATTATAGTCAAAACATTATCTATGACCTTGATGTGCAACACATCAGTGAACAATAATTAGATTAGGAAGATTCTGTCAACAACACAAGTTGTGTTTATCTCTGATTCTTGAACTGTCATGAGTAATTTGATTGTGTATCACACATAAGAGAGCAAACTACTATTGCAAAACACTTTACTAAAAAAAAACCTGCCAAATCTTGGGAAATTTTATAGAATCCTATGATCTAGCCATCACTATTTTCCTGGTCCTCTTTTATCGGAAAGGGAAAGAAAGAAAGAAAAGAGAGACAATATGATTACTAAATGGCTATTTCAAAGTAAAAAAAAAAAAATTTTTTTTAGTTATAAGCAAGTGCATCATAATATTTTATTACACTAGTTACCTTGTGCACTTATTTCTTTTTATTCCAGTGAAACCTTTCAAGAACCCAATATAATCACTTAAGTAGGATAATATTTTAGTATTATCCATTGCAGAGCAGTGGAGTAAGATAATCAAGAACAAAAAGGGGAAAAAAGAAACAGCATGAACTTGTGCTGTGGAATGACAGATATTCTATTATTATTATTATTAACTAGTGTTACACTTTTACCAAACCCATACTCTATTCAAAAAGAGCAAAAGACAGTTCATTAAAAAGAGATCCACCCCAACTATGTACTTCTTACAGCAAACACTTAAGCTTATTTTGCAGGACAAACACAAAGTACCAATTAACAACCTAGAATTGTTCATGTTCTAAATTGTCCTTTTACACAATACGTAAGAAACAGCAAGCAGAGAGTTTAACAAATCACTCTTTTACATATGGGGATTTTCATATGAAAATGATATGTCAGGTATGAAATATACAGATGATAACATTTGTTAGATAAAGACATATTTGAAATGTGTAAAAATGTTTTTTAAAATTTTTATGGAGTCTGAAAATGGGTGGACTTCACACTCATAAACCCTCAAACTGATTATTCTTTAATGACAAATAATTCCTTACATCCACTGGTTTCTGTATTTTTCTTCAGAAATGATTTAAATATTTAATAAATTTGTATGATGGGGGTTGGAGCTCACAATTTCCCAATTGTTAGCTTGGTTATGTTGTGAATAAATATGCTATTACATTGGATGACTAAAAATGTGATGCATTCAGAAGACATCATCAGATGTCACTTTAACTTTGTAGATGTACACACTATTGGCAGCTATCTACATGATCAGACCAGCAACTCTTATGATGATCACCTAAGTGCATTAGTACTGTCCACATTTAGCATTGCTACCCAGCCCAGTAGGGCATACCAGGTACGTGAACAACTACAGATGCTGAATGAGCATTGCTGATGACATGGAGATGCCATATACTCCGACGAGACAGCTTTAAAGTGGCCTTATTGTGGGTGAAGAAATTGATCAAATGTATGATGAGATAAAAGAAATTATTCAGATAGTGAAGGGAGATGAAAATTTAATAGTCATGGGTGACTGGAATTCGAGAGTAGGAAAAGGGAGAGAAGGAAACACAGTAAGTGAATATGGATTGGGGGAAAGAAATGAAAGAGGAAGCCGTCTGGTAGAATTTTGCACAGAGCATAACTTAATCATAGCTAACACTTGGTTCAAGAACCATAAAAGAAGGTTGTACACATGGAAGAATCCTGGAAATACTAGAAGGTATCAGATAGATTATATAATGGTAGGACAGAGATTTAGGTACAAGGTATTAAATTGTAAGACATTTCCCAGGGGCAGATGTGGACTCTGACCACAATCTATCGGTTAGATTAAAACTGAAGAAACTGCAAAAAGGTGGGAATTTAAGGAGGTGGAACCTGGACAAACTGATTAAAGCAGAGGTTGTACAGAGTTTCAGGGAGAGCATAAGGGAACAATTGTCACAAATGGGGGAAAGAAATACAATAGAAGAAGAATGGGTAGCTCTGAGGGATGAAATAGTGAAGGCAGCAGAGGATCAAGTAGGTAAAAAGACGAGGGCTAGTAGAAATCCTTGGGTAACAGAGGAAATATTGAATTTAATTGATGAAAGGAGAAAATATAAAAATGCACTAAATGAAGCAGGTAAAAAGGAATACAAACGTCTCAAAAATGAGATCGACAGGAAGTGCAAAATGGCTAAGGAGGGATGGCTACAGGACAAATGTAAGGATGTAGAGGCTTATCTCACTAGTGGTAAGATAGATACTGCCTACAGCAAAATTAAAGAGACCTTTGGAGAAAACAGGACCATTTGTATGAATATCAAGAGCTCAGATGGAAACCCAGTTCTAAGCAAAGAAGGGAAAGCAGAAAGGTGGAAGGAGTATATACAGGGTCTATACAAAGGCAACATACTTGAGGACAATATTCTGGAAATGGAAGAGAATGCAGATGAAGACGAAATGGGAGATACAATACTGCGTGAAGAGTTTGACAGAGCACTGAAAGACCTGAGTCGAAACAAGGCCCCGGGAGTAGACAACATACCATTAGAACTACTGGCGGCATTGGGAGAGCCAATCCTGCCAAAACTCTACCATCTGGTGAGCAAGATGTATGAGACAGGCGAAATTCCCTCAGACTTCAAGAAGAATATAATAATTCCAATCCCAAAGAAAGCAGGTGTTGACAGATGTGAAAATTACCGAATATTCAGTTTAATAAGCCATAGCTGCAAAATACTAACAAGAATTCTTTACAGACGAATGGAAAAACTAGTGGAAGCTGACCTCGGGGAAGATCAGTTTGGATTCCGTAGAAATATTGGAACACGTGAGGCAATACTGACCTTACGACTTATCTTAGAAGAAAGATTAAGGAAAGGCAAACCTACGTTTCTAGCATTTGTGGACTTAGAGAAAGCTTTTGACAATGTTGACTGGAATACACTCTTTCAAATTCTGAAGGTGGCAGGGGTAAAATATAGGGAGCAAAAGGCTATTTACAATTTGTACAGAAACCAGATGGCAGTTATAAGAGTAGAGGAGTATAAAAGGGAAGCAGTGGTTGGGAAGGGAGTGAGACAGGGTTGTAGCCTCTCCATGATGTTATTCAATCTGTATATTGAGCAAGCAGCAAAGGAAACAAAAGAAAAATTCGGAGTAGGTATTAAAATCCAGGGAGAAGAAATAAAAACTTTGAGGTTCGCCGATGACATTGTAATTCTGTTAGAGACAGCAAAGGACTTTGAAGAGCAGTTGAACGGAACGGACAGTGTCTTGAAAGGAGGATATAAGATGAACATCAACATAAGCAAAACGAGGATAATGGAATGTAGTTGAATTAAGTCGGGCGATGCTGAAGGAATTAGATTAGGAAATGAGACACTTAAAGTAGTAAAGGAGTTTTGATATTTGGGGAGCAAAGTAACTGATGATGGTCGAAGTAGAGAGGATATAAAATGTAGACTGGCAATGGCAAGGAAAGCGTTTCTGAAGAAGAGAAATTTGTTAACATCGAGCATAGATTTAAATGTCAGGAAGTCGTTTCTGAAAGTATTTGTATGGAGTGTAGCCATGTATGGAAGTGAAACATAGACGATAAATAGTTTGGACAAGAAGAGAATAGAAGCTTTCGAAATGTGGTGCTACAGAAGAATGCTGAAGATTAGATGGGTAGATCACATAACCAATGAGGAGGTATTGAATAGAATTGGGGAGAAGAGGAGTTTGTGGCACAACTTGACAAGAAGAAGGGACCGGTTGGTAGGACATGTTCTGAGGCATCAAGGGATCACAAATTTAGCATTGGAGGGCAGCGTGGAGGGTAAAAATTGTAGAGGGAGACCAAGAGATGAATACACTAAGCAGATTCAGAAGGATGTGGGTTGCAGTAAGTACTGGGAGATGAAGAAGCTTGCACAGGATAGAGTAGCATGGAGAGCTGCATCAAACCAGTCTCAGGACTGAAGACTACAACTACAACAACAACAACAACAACATATTGTGGGTGGCTGTTTTGCTGGCTGGTTGAATCGTGCAGAATTCAAATTTATGCAGCATTTGGATGTGACAGTGTTCCTATGTTCAGAAAGCGAGGACAGGCACACTTGTCGTCAAGGTTCTGGTCAATCACGTCTAACCACCACACAGGAGGGTTCTTATATTGTGCACCAAGCACAATTATAATCTTTTCATAACTGTGCATACCATCCAAGAACAAGTAAAGGACTCCCTGCAACATTCTCTGTCGTCCCATGCCATTGGTCAGAGACTAGCAGCACCCAGACTAGGGAATTACCGTCCCATTTGTAGGCTGCTGTTAACACCAAATCACGAACAGCTACTTTTTGAGTGGTGCCATGACCAGGAAGCATGGACTGCTGATGAATGGCCTCCCAATGTTTTCAGCAATATGCACTACCTCAAATGATTATCTCTGGCGAAAAGAGCAGCAACCTGAGGAGAGTCCCGTTCTTCCAATGTTTTGGGGAGGCACAGTGGCATTACTCCTGGAGTTACAGCAAAAGCAACCACTGATACGACTTAAGGTCTTGCTTGATAGTGACAGAGAGAAATCCAAAGGCACAATGGTACCTCGTGGACTTTCTGCATCATCATGTATTACCTCTCATGCAACAGTTTAGTGATGCCATTTTCCAGCAGGGCAATGCTCGACTATGCGTAGCACATCTCTCTGTGAACTGTCTGCATGGGTTTGGGGCACTCCAATGTTAAGCAAGATCCGCAGATCTGTCCTTAATAGAAGGTGTGAGGGAGCAGCTGGGGTGTCAACTCAATTTGATAACAAAAAACTGAGAAAAAATACAGCTCTTTCTTGCTGGAATTTAATGGACATCATATCAAACATAACGTTAAAAACAATAATAAACGAGAACCTGTAAATGAACTAACCAGTTTTCGTTTTTATGTAAGGACCACAAATCCTCATCATCCCGAACTATTGTGGCTTGAAAAATATGGCATTCACCAAATTAATTTGCAAACAAAAAATAATAAAGTAAATATATAAATGATAAAATTTAAAATAAAAGGTGATTTTTTTTTTTAAACGTGGAGTCCACTTTTGCCCAGTCTCAATACTTTGCTGAATCTTTGAGGGGTGCAGGTGGTGAGGGAGCACCAAATATGGTGACAACATTGCATAATGATCTTCCACATAGAAAAAGCATGATTCTGAAGAGTCATGAGTGCATTTCTGAAACAGGCAATATGGTGATATTGCCTAATGATCCCCCACACGGCAAAAGCATGATTCTGAAGAGTCTCTTGAGTACATTCCTGACACAGATCACAGACTCAAGCCCTCAACGCCCAAACATACTCAAGTACACTTATGTTTGAAGACTTCATGGGTCATTCCATCACCAACACTTTAAGGTATCCATTATGACATCTTTTAGTTGTTTTTCATTTATGTGCTGATTCTAAAAAAAAAAAAAAAAAGGGGGGGGGACTGTGAATGTATATTGCAATTCATGTCATAACTAAAGCAGCTGCTTCTGATGTATGGAGGCACGTGTTGTTGAGTTCCAATTAGATGATAGGCACCTCTGCTGGTAGACAATGAGATAAAACATTATTATAAAACATGACTATATTTATCTGAGTCCATTCTGGGTGAAACTTCAATTAATTCTCCCACACCAGCTGTAGCCATCCAACCCCAAAATGCCAATTTTATGCTGTCTTTTGGCTGTGGAAACAAAATTATCTGAAGAGTAGCAAGTGTTACTGGATCTCCATAAAGACAGTCCACCAGTCTTGACCAACTAAATACTTCTTCAGTGGAGCATACCACCAAGTCACATAAGTTTTTTGCTACCTCGAAGTTACAAAAACAGAACACTGTGCATGTTTGTTGGATGATGGGATTAATGTCCTAATACCCTGCACCCCCCTCCCCTCCTCCTTGCAGTCCTGTATTTATGCAATTCTCCAATATGAAGGCATCAGTAGATATCTATTACACTCACTGATAAATCAAGGTTCTATCAATTTCCTTAGCTGAGATGGATTCTTCATGTAAGTACTGACAAGGCTAATTTTTGTCTGCTAGTAATTGCTTAACGCCTTAAAACTTTTTGGCAAGTGTGAAAACCTTCTTTAACCTCCTACTGATATCTCCATATCCACATTTTCATTGTTACCACTAAGATGACAGTTACTTAGATGCAATACACACAATCAAGTAACCTTATTCCCACACACTGATAATGCAGTTTTCTCAGATAAAACATGGTTCCATAAGAACTACTAACTACTCATTTTCTCATCATGTATGGCTGTCAGAGCAATTCATGCATAATACTTGAGAAAATCAGTCGCTATGATGCTACAATTAATGTGCATTTGGAGATCATGCTTATTGACAACTCCAATCAGGGAGAAGGACTGTCTATAGCTGTGACTCCAGCCAGTTGTTGCCAAAGGGTACTTTTGATTATGACTGTACGTGATAGCACACAGCATTTTGTTGTTAGGCTTGCAGTTTGACTTCAGAAAAGGAACATGAGCAGAAAATTAAATTTATTGTTTTGTGTGCAGCATATCTGCGGAGTTGATAAGATGGAGGCAGTAGGTTTCTTTTTTAATTAACACTGGCATCTGATCGTGAGGACCACACTATACTTTCTTCTAAGTTAGAGCACTGTGGAGGTAGGTTTCCACCAAACCAGTGGTTCCTTAAATATGTGGCAAACAGGAAGTTCCAGACTGTCCTCTGTAGTCTCGTACACTTTGATCAATATACTTGTGTCACTGACAAACATTCCAGTTTTTGAAACACCATTTAGAGTGCTTAGGAGGTCAGTTATGTTGATTAAAAACAAGACCAAGTCCAAATCAAACCTAGTGGAACTCTGCATTTTATGTTCCCCATTCCGAATGTAGTTTTACTTCTATGGTACAGTTTGTCAATGTCAACTTCAGCTTTCTGTTAATAAAGTTACAGAATCAATCTGTGCAATATGGTTACCATAACAGATTATTTTCCCAAATAGAGTCTTACTGTCTATGCCAGGCACATTCAGGAGGTGGCTTGCTGAGTAAGAGTGCTCACACTCTCCAGTTTTCAAATCTCGTCTGATGCAGTTCCCAACAATCAGTCTTTCCTTCTCATCCCATTCGTAAGTCTCCCCTGATCCGCAGTTCTAGAACTCTCCAGTCCTTTTCCTTCATCCCTCTCCCTTCCTCTTCAACCCTTCTGCCTGAAGAAGGAGTCACTGTCTCCAAAAGCTTGCCTAAGTATAACCTTCTTTTATATGTATGTTCTGCTGCTGCTGCTTGGTGAGTAGATTTTTTATCTATCCAATTAAATTATTTTCCATATTTTACACAAGTTGTTTTGTCTTTAACCATTACTGTGGTGTTAACAAATTATTGACATCCTAAAAGGGAGGTCTCAGTTTTCTTTAGATCATCATTGATTTCCTTCATTATGTTCTTTATGTCCATGACTGCTTCCAGATTCATCTCATTGATATCTCTATAGTTTACAGTGAAGCTAACATCTGAGAAAAATGTGCAGCGTGATTTTTGAGTAACTCCGTCAAATTTCTAGTAGACTATACATTTATTTACAGATTTCTAACCGACAAAGTATTTCAGAGCAGGTTCTTGCCTCATAAAATTGAGATGCGACTGATAGTGAGTTACAAAAAATCTTATGTGGACTAAATGTTCATCAGCAAGATCTGTAGCAATTATTCTGCCAAACATAGAAGTGAGAGCTTTGTGTCCTGATAACCACTCAAAACAATCTGTCACGGCTTGATCTGAAGCAATTTACGTGTAAGCTTCTCCTGATATTAGGCTCTGGTTAAATTACCACTGTTCCTTCTATATTTACTGAAATTTTCATGATTCAATTGTTGTACTTCACATTAAGAGAGTGTGTGTGTGTGTGTGTGTGTGTGTGTGTGTGTGTGCTGATCAGCAGATGGTATCCGAGTGAAAGAAGCTTCATGTACATCCCTATGCCACTTTGGTAATCTATGTAGCTGAAACTCTGCCATATCAAGTGAGCTGCTGAAGGCCTCATGCAATGAAAGTAAATCTTTGCTGACTATCTAAATGACATGACATTGCATCTTTCTAATTGAGATTTGTAATTTGATGTTGAAAGAGCCAGTTCTATTCTTATTATGCTACCAAGTGATAATACTTTTCATGCATGAGATCACGTACTGCATTCGTATGAAAGTGAAGATAAATTTTAAGATGATTATTAAACTAATTAAAGTAAGGCATTCAAATTTTAAAAATTATGAAGGAGTTCTTTTTTGTTTGTTGATACAAAAGAGTAAAGTAGCTCTTTTTCGAGAAGCCACTGTGAACCTGCTGTGTTCAAGAAGTAATTAAACAAAATTACTGTAAAAAATAAAAGGGCTATTACATCACCAATACCTAAAAACAAAAGAAATTACGTGATTGTACATAAATTTTGAGGAACCTTGACATTTACAAAGTTTATAAACTGAACCACTGTTCCTTCATAATACTGGTACCAGATGCCTGGTCTGCTGAAGAATGGTTCCTTGATGCAGTGTACCAGTTTCTACCATGGACATCCCACTTACGATGTTCCAGAATGTGTTTCTACATGAGTACATGAAGGAGAGGTTTTCTACTTTAATTAGGATAATGAAAGAGTAGGTTGCACCACTCTAAATGATGTTACACTTTTTTTCTTGTGAGCACTAACTTCCAGCAAGCACCAGGATCATAAAAACTACGTCCTATCTGTTGTTGCTAGATTTTTCAATCACTGTTGTTGACAGATGATCTGTAATGGAAGTAAAAAGTAACAGTTTAGTCTGGCAACACTTGGCATTACTTCTGGAAGCTTAACAGAGCAATTACATTTTTACTGCAAAATAACAGTGCTAATAGAAGAAGGGGGCACAAGTAACTCTGAAATAATGCTGACTGAGTCCATGCCTCCATAGTTACGTGCTGTTCAGACAGTTTCTTGATTGCCTAATACTTACACAAAACAAAGCTGTGTTGTTAATACATTACGTCTGCACTGACGTGTTGTGGGAGGCAAAACCTGATGTCACAAAATGTAAATCCATTCATGGAGGGTTCAGAGACTTTTGGTTATGAAGCCTTTAAACTGCATGTCTGTCTTACGACCCACAAAGTGCATTTTTTCCCCTGGTATTTCTGCAGATACTTCTACTTTCATTTTGAGATGTATAGAGAGAGTCAGTAGAAACAAAAGCTACTCATGGGGAATATCATGTAACTCCTAGCATTACCATGTATTGTTTTGATTGCTATTACAAAAGACATAGTTTAATGTGTAATGAGGTGTGCCAAGTTGACAGGAATTGGAGTTTATGACAGTGATTAAGCAGAGTTATTATGCCTCATTGTCCACAAAGTGCCACCACATAACATTTTTTATTCAGATGCTGCTGGGATTACTGATTATGTGGTCCATTTCCTGCATATCTGCCTAGCTGTAATTTAATTACCTCTGTGTTAAAGGATTAAGACAATGAAAAAGTTAAAAGTAAAATTACTTTCTTCAGTTGCACTCTTTTGGAAACATTACTTGAATTTTGCTCCTACACTATTAAATGGGTAAGAAAAAAATAAAGGACATCTTTGTAAATTACCTCCAAAGCACATTGTACAGTGGATCAAGACAAGTTGCAGTATGGGAGAAGTCCACCTGATCTGGTCCACTGAAACTGCTACAGTTTCCATCACGTTTGTTGATCACTAAACACTTAAAGGAACTTATGTGATCACTCTGTGTCGGGAGCAAAACTAGAAAAAAGAAAAGACTGGTAACTTACAAACACATTCATCTAACAAAATACAGGGCGTTTCAAAAAGAAAGAGCAGATTTCAAACATTTATTTCTCAAAAACTACAAATGATAGAAACACAATTCCAACGGTCCTTCACTCAATATGAGTACCAAATGTTACACAACAAATATCAAAACTGTACCTCAATATGAGCACCATTTGTTACACGACAAATATCAAACCGGTATCTCATTTCTTGCCACACACGACGCAACTGGTCTTTAGTTACCGAATTCACGGCCGCAACAATTCGATGTCGTACCTCTTGAAGAGTAGCGGGCATAGGTGGGACATAAACACAGTCCTTTATGTACCCCCACAAATAAAAATCGCAGGGAGTAAGGTCTGGTGACCTGGGAGGCCACAGACGATGACATTGATCTTGTGCTCCTGCTCTTCCAATCCACCGTCCTGGAATGGTGTTATTTAGGTACCGTCGTACAGGTTCAGAGAAGTGTGGTGGGGCGCCATCTTGCATGAAGATGAAGTGATTTGAATCTTCCTGAAGTTGAGGAAATAGCCAGTTTTCTAACATGTCCAGGTAAATGGTTCCTGTGATAGTTTTCTCCATGAAAAAGAAAGGTCCATAAACTTTGTTTACCGAAATTGCACAAAAGACGTTAACCTTTGGTGAGTCTCTTTCATGTTGAATAACGTCCCTCGGAGTTTCACTCGCCCAAATTCGTACGTTATGCCGATTAACTTTACCAGAAATGTGAAACGTTGATTCATCTGAAAAAATTAATCGTTCGGCAAAATTGTCCTCTTCCATGTCCTGTAGAATTGCAGTTGAAAATTCGAACCTTTTGTTGTGGTCGTCAGGACGCAATGCTTGCAATAACTGCAGTTTGTACGGCTTCATGTGCAGACGGTTACTCAGAACGCGCCATACCGTTGTTTTAGACATGTTTAGTTCGTGACTTGCCCGTGCCGTGGATTTTCTAGGGCTCCTTTCGTAAGCTGCACGGACACGCTCGACATTTTCATCCGATGTGCGTGGACGACCCGTGCTTTTTCGCTTGCAGATGCAACCATCTTCTACGAATCTGTGATGCCACTCATAAATTTGCTTATGACGAGGCGGCTGTTTGTTGAATTGACGGCGGAATGCACGTTGCACACCAACAATGGACTCTAACTTTGCAAATTGCAGCACACAAAATGATCGTTCCTGTGGTGTCGTCGCCATTTTCCTACAAACAAACGCCAGCGCCACTGCGGATTTGCATGGAACTTCTGCGCGGACCATTGAAAAACTTTGAACCTTTCTCTGACAAGAAACGTTTGAATTGTGTTTCTATCATTTGTAGTTTTTGAGAAATAAATGTTTGAAATCTGCTCTTTCTTTTTGAAACGCCCTGTATAGAGGAAACATTTTGCATAAACATATGCAACTGTAACTAACTTCAGAGTCTCTAGGAATGCAATAAAGAAACAATGTAATGAAAGAATGCGCCCTCCCGCTTCCCCTTTCATCCTCACTGTCATGCATACATGCACACAATTCTTCTGAAGATTCAAAGTTTAGTCAGTTGCAAAATTGAGCACTTAGTTTGCTATTTTCTACTAAAACCTACTTATACTCTGCTTGTTGGCCATGACCGTAGAGCGTGTCAGGCTCAAGGAATTAATGAGGCTCTCATCAATTTTGAGATATGTCTGGTCCCCAGAAGCAGCAACCCATGTTGCCCTTCGACCATGTCGGGGCCCAATGTTTGGCACAAGGCCTGGAATCGAATACCAGGGACCATCTCTTGGTGGACGACCATCTTTTCGGCTACTGTTACCGGCTGCTTCGTGGCCTGGTGGCGGAGCGGGACGACCAAGTTGGCCTTTCTGAAACAAGAAAACACACATAAATCCATAACTATCTAGACATCTTTAGTGTACCAATAGATATTATTAACTTACAGCTAATTAGGTAATTATCATGCATATGGATCACTGTAATTACCTTGTGCAGCAGAAAGGATATGACATTCGATCTTCAATTTTTGACAGTTAAGATCAGAGCAGTTCACAAACCAACTTACCATTTGGTGCCCCCACCCCTCCTTTTGTCTTGCTCACCTTCACACACATCAGTTTTCAGTACGAATTTTGAGACACATAGTATACAAATTTTGCAGTCGTGTACCCCTGGCATCCCTCTCAGCTAGATGCCACAATGGGCACTATTAATTGTGATACACTATGTACAGAAATCTACCTCTGATACCCCTTTCATCTTGGTGCCCCAAGTTGTCCCTTGTGTTGCTTGGATCTTAAACTGGCCCTGATCAAAATTATAATTTTATAGTATCAAACTGCTCTAGACAGTTCCTTTTCCTGTTTATAAGATTCATCAATCTTTCACCATAGCATATATTCCACAAAAAGGCAGAAAAGTGTTGTCTCCATCTTCTCACTCTTTAATCCTTTTATTAATCTGTTGTGCTCTAATGACGTTCTCAATTGGTTCATTAGAGAAGTTACTTTTAAGCAGCAATGCAAATGTATCATGAAACTGTTAAATTTAATATTAGCATCTCAATTCTTATAAAACACATCACAATCTACCTCTTATATATAGCTATTACAAATAGAACACTAGCTTTTTTGACAAGAGCAAAAACCATTCAAACCTTGTTAAAAGAATCATCCCAGTATTCATATGAATTATTTCCAGAAATCACACTAAACCTAAATCAGGATGACCCGTCTATAATTTCAGTGTAACTCCTCCACCCACTATCACTTTAAGTATAGGCAGCTATTATCAACACTCTCAATGCAATTAAGATTTAGTAACAACTGCTCACAGATTATGTAAACCTTGTCCCATGAGAATAGGTCATTAAGCAGTTAATTTATTTCAATTATGTTTCTTACATAAATGTAAGGACTGAAAAAAAAAAGAGTTCCATGATAATGACATTCTTACCCTGCATGAAAAATTCTTAACCTGTGTGAAAAACACTGAGGAATGCTTCTATCCACAATTTACCAACACATTTTTCATTTGTATTTTGGAACAAAGGAACCTTTTAAATTCTGAAAAAATAATCTTATCTTCAGAGGACACAAGATGTTCACAATTACCTAATAATGTGGAAAATATTACTCTGGTCAGACTTCTTATAAATTATTGTGAATATCTGTGGCACATATGCCTGGAACAGATCAAAAACATTTAATTGCTAGGCAATGAATTAGGGATGAACATGAAGCTTTTTTTTCTTTCAGATACCATCAGCTGATCTGTAGAGGCACACATTGCTGGGAATCACATCAAAACAACCACCACCGCCCCCTGCCCCCAGAGCCTATGTATGAATTGCTCAGACCAAGCCATGACAGATTGTTTCAAGGGTTTGTCAGGCCATAAAGCAATCACTTCCATACTTTTGGCAGAATAACTAGTACACATCTTAGTGATGAATATTTAATCCATACATGATTGTTAGCAACTCATTGTCTGCCCCTGCTCAATTTTATGAGATAAGGACTTGTACTGAAATACTTTGTGGGTTTAACAACACTACCAATTCTGGTGAACAGCATCTAATCATATTAAGAGCAGAACTGGTACATAAATGTATAGTCCACATGAAAATCTGAAATGTAAATGAGAAACTTCAGGCAGCAGCTAAGGAACATTGCAACAATTCACATAAGAAACATTATTCAAATCAAGAAAAAGGAGGTATTACAACACAGGCATAGGAGAAACACAGAAGAGCACGGAAAGCACTCTAATACTTTATTAAATTGATGTTCCTATAGTTTCTCAGTTTTATATTCCATTTAGAAAGATAATTCATTCTGCAGTGGAAAGGGGGCTAATCTGAAACTTCTTGGCAGATCAAAACCATGTGTCAGACCAGAATACAAACCAGGAGCCTTCATCTTTCGCAGGCAATTGCCCCACCAGCTGAGCTCTCCAGGTAGGATTCGCTACCCTTCTTCACAGTGGACTAGCACACAGTTTTAATCTGCCAAGAAGTTTTATATTCTATGCTTGATACAAATCCATCACAGACTTTAGCAACCAGTTGTTTCACTAATAGGTTTTTGTCATTTCTGATGTAAAAAGCTAGCAACAGACAAGCTTTTCTCATGTTATACATCAAAAACTGTATAATTTTGTATCTATTACTAACCAAACAGCCAAGTTTTGCTCATAACAATTTATATTAATGAATCAGCTATTTATAGAAATGTTCATTCAGAAGATGATATAGTTACACACCTGGAAACTACCAAATGTATAGACCTCTCCTCTTGAAGAGAGAATGACAGTATGGCTGCTGCCTGCCGCAACCTGGACTGCGGTGTGAGGAAGCTTCACTCTTGTTGGCACCCCTCGTGGAGTCAAGTCTGCTAGGCCCAGTTGACCACTGGTATTGCTGCCAAATGTCAGTACCTCACCTCCTGAGAGCAGCAGTACTGTGTGGTGCAGACCACAGCTGACCTGTGAGGGAGAGGCTTGTCAGGAGATCCAGTGAAGAATGCTGGTATCTGTCTTTTGGATTTTAAAAATTAACTAATCATATAAATAGAGGCATCAGCTAGAAAATGTTAACTTTCATTCAATGCCAGTTTCATTTGAGAAAGAAATCTTTCACTTTGTATGGAATGTGCATGTGTTGGTAGGATTGGGCAACAATTCTGTTCACATTTTCAGCTGTATTAGATTTTTCAATTGTATGTAGTTATATTTCCAGTGCTGATTTCAAATGTGAAAATCGTCTTCCTCTCCTGCTGCAATTTTCAAACAATTCAGTGGCTGCTGTTAATTTTTCATGCCAAAATTAATTCAAAAGAAGTGCTAGCACCAATGTAGCAAAACAAAGATTATCCACTGTTATACATGACAAGTTAAAAGGATATGCTTGCTACACTAGGATTCAAACACAAGAGTCCTAGCTACTGCAGGACAAGAGCTACTGATTAGAATATCTGAGCACACCACATGGACTGTCACATGTCTTAAATTTTCTATGAGCACCACCTCTCATGATGGAAATATATTGGATGTAATGACAACACAAAGACCTGACCTCATTGACAGGACACCAGGAAGATGCACTCATGCCATAAGCGTTTGGCAGAGGCTTCACAGAAACACTTTCAGACTATTTCTCGACTACCCTACTCTTGAACAGCACATGGGAGAAATGAGCACCCAAATATTTGCATGCAAGCTCTTATTTCTCTTATCCCAATCATGGTCACTTCTCTCAATGTAGGTGCGACTCAACAAAATATTTTTGGCAAATGTGTCTAAAATTTCATGGAAAGATCTCACTGCAACTAAAAATAGCTTTCTTGTTTTCATATTCATTGCAATCTCTTGCCTACTTCATTAGAATACAAAACAAGCTAACCTTCTTTTAACTTTGTCCATGTCCTCCATCAATCCTATCTTGTAAGGATCCCATTCTGTGCAGCAAAAACAGAAGAGGATCGATAAGCATATTGTAGGAAGTCTCTGCATCTTCTATGCAATCTACCAATAAAACACAGCCTTCCCCACATTTTTATTTGATGATTATCAATAAAACACAGCCTTCCCCACAACATTTGCTACATAATGGTTCCAATTTAAGTTGTTTGTATTTGTTAGTCCTAACTATTTAGCTGATCAATAACCTTAAAATTTTTGTGTTTATCATGTAACCAAACTTTAAAAGTTACTTTTTTAGTATTTATGTGTAGGACCACATACTTTTCATTATTTTGGATTGACTGCCACTTTTCACACCATGCATATACCTTGTTCAGATCATTTTGCAATTTGTTTTTAATCTTCTGATGGCTATATTAGATGGTAAATGACATCATCATCTGCAAACAATCTATGAGGGCTGCTCAGACTGTTTCCTAAATCACTTATGTAGCTTAAGAACATGAGACACCCTATAATACTTCCTTGGAGAATCACATATATCACTTTGGTTTAACTAGATGCCTTGCCATCAATTACTATGAATCGTGATCTACCTGACAGGAAATCATGAATCCCAGCATGCACAATTGGATTTGAAGCTGCTTGTGAATAATGATGCCAAAAGCCTTCTGGAAATCTAGAAATATTGAATCAACTTGAGATTTGCTATTGATGGCACCAATTACTTAGTGTTAACATATCAACAAAAATAATATACTTGAAAATATAATAATATGGATATGTTGTAATACCAGTTCCCAACTGTGGAATTCTGAGAAACTGGTGTCAAGGGGAAAAATTGATATGACACATGGGGTGAAACACGCACCAAGGTCATGACTATCATGTTGTAGAACATGCTCTAGAACAAGGTACTGTATACATCCACTGTCTATGTCCATTCATCCTAACTGATAACTTGGTGGTAGTATTACCAATAGAAAAGGACAAACAGTGTTCACATAACAGCTGGTATACGATGTGTCGTTTCACAGGTGACTTTCCCTTCGATAGTGTATATTTTGCCAATTACATGGCTAGTACAGATGGTGGTAGGAGAATGCACAGGGCAAGTCTTACAGTGAGGATGGTTGCAGGGGTAGGAGCCATGGGGTAAGGAAATGGGTGCAGAGGAAGCATAGCATCTGACCAGGATACCGCAGAGACTGTGGGCGGGACGGGTAAGGGAGACAAAAAGCTATTCTAGGTGTGGCGGGCAAAATGTCAGATAGAATGCACTTCATTTCAGTGGACACTTTTAGGAAGTCATAGCCATGTCGAAGTAGCTACTTAATACATTCTAGTCCAGAATAATACCGAGTGACAAGACCCCTAGTCCTAAGTTGCTTTTTGGAGGTATCAGTAGTACCAGGATTGGATACAATAGCCCAGGAAATCTGCTCTTGGACTAGACTGGTGGAGTATTATATTCAGTAAAGGTTGAGATGAGAATGGTGATGTACTGCTGTAAGGAGTCTGCATGGGAATGTTTGACAAGGAAAGGTTGGCAACTGTCAAAATATAAGTACTGCTGTCTGTTACTGGGTTTAATGTGAAAAGAAGTGTGCAGCTGACTCTCCTTGGGAATGAGGTCAACAACACGAAAAGTGGCATGGGATTCAAAATAGGATCATGTGAATATTAACTGGGAGACTGTATTTACAGATTCCAAAAATTTCAACAGTTCACCCTCACCATGGGTCCATATGGCACAAATGTTGCCAATGTATCTAAACCAAGCCAGGGGTGGAATGCTTATCAAGTCCAAGAAAGCCCCTTCCAAGTGACCCATGAAAAGGATGGCACAGGAAGGAGCCACCCCAGTTCCCACAGCTGTGCCACTGATCTGTTTCAATGTCAGAGGTAAAGTAGTTGTTAGTAAAGCTGATTAAGGTGAGCAGGAATGAGATCATAGGTTGGAATTGGGTGGACATTGGTTGAGGCAATGTTCAGCAGCAAACAGACCGTGTGCATGGAGAAGATGGCATCAATGGTGACAAACGAGGTATGTGGTTGGAGTGGGATGGGACAGATTTCAGATGATCCAGGAAATGATTGATGTCTTTGATACAGTATAGATTCTTTGTGCTATAGCTTGCAGGTGTTGCTCAACTAAGACAGATTTACGTGCACTGGATGCTTTGAGACCAGCTGGTATGTAAATACTGTTTAGCCTTCTCCATTGGTTTGACTAAATTTCTTTTAATTTCATCAATGATCACAAAGCTTCTGGTCCTTAGACTACTGGTTTCAGTCAGCGATGACCATCTACAGATCTGTTTTGTAACAGGGACTAAAATAACAAAAGCCGTAGTGGCATTGCCACGGAATACACACATTATCAGCTTAGCATCACTGCACATATTTAAAACAAATTGTGTGATGATCCTAAGCTGATTTTGTGTATATTCTGTGACAATGCCATTATGGCTTTATTATATTAGGACATGTTATAAGTCAGATCTGAGGATGGTCATTGCTGACCAAAACTGGTAGTCTAAGGACTGAACGTTTTGTGATCATTAATGGAAATAAAAGAAATGTATTATACACTTCGGTAGTATCTACCACTATTAAATCTCTGCATCGAGCAGCAACGTGCTCCATTATGCACAGTCAAGAAATACATCATTGGCTGCACTTCTCCGTGCGTGGCCCACTGCTAACATTGCACGTCACCTTCGTATACTTATGCTTCAAAACACAGCGACTGGCCACCCATAACACTCAGCGAGTGGTTACCCAGAATATATAGCGACCCCAGCCGCTGGCTCTATTAACTATGGAGCCTCATTTAATGCCACTCCTGACGTCTACAAGTGGGTTCTCATTATACTATGTTGTACTCCTCAATTTGGAAGTGCTACACTGCAGTGGACCTGCTGTTTGATATTGAATTCAGCTGTGTTCTGGATTTAGAATCCAAGTGCTATACTGGAACTTGGACTTCAACATTCACTAGACCTAGTATATCAACAGACTTGTGATTTTCATCAGAATTCTGCATTTTACTTGCACATCCTGGGCATTGGTATAACACCATCAATTTATATAATTTGGCACTTGGTAACAGAATTATTTGTATCAGTGTTGTGTCAATGAATCATAGAACA
This sequence comes from Schistocerca americana, assembly GCF_021461395.2. NCBI lineage: Eukaryota > Metazoa > Arthropoda > Insecta > Orthoptera > Acrididae > Schistocerca > Schistocerca americana. Next base: position 468,618,079 of record NC_060122.1, on the reverse strand, counting down.
ATGATATATTTATTGTGTTATTCCTAGTTATAACACAATAAAATGACGATGAGCCAGCTACCATCTACATTGGAAGCTCTACTAATGCAGCTTATTCATCAACAGGACAAGAACCAGTAGCTGCTACTGAACACTCTCCAACCACTTCTTCAAAGCTTTTTCTCCCTCTGGTGAGACTTTAGAGGATTAGGAAGCCTATGAATCAGGAGTACTGGAGCATTTCCATGAATTTGAGGTAACTGACACCAGCCTCATGCAATCTTTGTTTCTGTCATGGTCCAAACCTGACATTTACCGGCTACTGTGCAAACTGGCCCACTTATCTAAGCCTTCAGAGCTTACCTTTTCAAATATTTGTTTGTTGCTGACTAAATATTACCAGCGGCATACCCATGTCATTCCCTCCTGGATAGCATTTTACCAATGGAAGAAACAGCCAAACCAGACTCATAAACAATGGGCTGCAGAGTTGCAAGGTTTAGGGTGAAAATATTATTTTGTTCCCCTCAAAGTAAGGAGTCACACGCACAAGAAACGATCAGGGACATGATCATCCAGGGTACTCCAGACAGGGATTTCCAACATGAGGCACTTCAACTTGAAGTCCCATCATTAGACATAGTTTTGGACTTAGCACAAAGCTTCGAAGTGATCTGAGCAGCAGGCAAGAAAATGAAGTCATGGATTGACATGGTAGCCATTAATGTGAACACATGCAAGCCAGCAGCAAATGGCCACACTAATGGCAATTTTGATGTAGCAACTGTACATGCAGGACTCCATATCATTAACCAACAACATCCTCCACCCCGCTCAAGCCGAGCAAACCGGTCTTGGATACCAAAACTATTGCCGTTATGTCTGGATTGTTTTAAAGAACATCAACGTGAAGACTTTCCTGACAGATGGGCCTATTTTCAAAACTGTTCTACCAATGGCCATTTAGCTTACGCATGTCATAAATCCCTGATGTTGGCCCAACACAGCAGATAGTTATTGCAATGGACGCATCTGATACAGGTGTCAGAGTGGTCCTCACACACACATGGAGGTGGATGGCTCTGAGCACCCTGTAGCCTATGCATCGATAACATTGACTGAACCCAATGCAGGTTCTCCCGAACAGAAAATGAAGCACTGGCTATCATCTTCACATTAAAGAAATTCCACGTTTTTGTTTATGGAACAAAGTTACACTTTGTCACAGTCCATAAACCACTGATCTTTTTATTCAATCCAGCAGTGAAGATTCTAGACAGAACTGCTCACTACCTCCAGCAATGGACTTTATTTTTGGAATGCTACCAGTATGAGATTCACTTCTGCAACACAACTCAGAATACCAATGCTGATGCCCAATCCTGCCTTCCATGGGGACCTGATCCAGAGCTCAACAAAGAAGAAATCCTGTGTTTTCACATTGATGAAGAAGTAGATGCTGCTACAGATTCTTTTCCCATTACCAGCTCCCAGTTCGCATATGCAACTGGTAGAGACAAAGTACTCCAACAAGTCCAGAGTCACATACTTCATGGAAGGACCGAACAACAACCTCCCAAGGGTTCAGCTGCATTCTGTAGTTCTTTAATGCCCACCAACAGCTCATGTTGATCGATGGAGTAATTCTACTTGTTTCTGATGAGGGATATCCACGGGTAGTCATTCCTTAGTCTTCTTATTGCACCAAGGTCACTGGGGTTATTCTGAACTAAACTCCTGGCTCATAGGTTTACTTACTGGCTGGGCATGAACTAGGAGATTGATTGACTCAGCCAAACATGTCCATCCTGCCCAAGCCAGCAGGCAGCCCCACGACATTCACTTGCTTCTTGCCCACGATGTGCTCGCCCTTGGAAATGGGTACACATTGATTTTGCCAAGCCAGTGTTTAACACCATATTCTAGACAGTGGTTGACACTTACTCCCGATTTTCTTACATTGTCCGATGTAATGCCATGTCAGCCACAAACACCATCACAGCCTTAGAAAAATTTTTGCGATTGAAGGTCTGCCGGAAGAGCTTGTAACTGACAATGGTCCATAATTCTATAGCCAGGACTTTCATGGTTTCTGTGCCCAGCATGGCATTCACCACATTACAGCGTGCCTCATCTATCCACAATCGAGTGGAGAAGCCGAGAGGATGGTTCACACTTTCAAAACTCAGATGACGAAATATCTCCAGGATCACTCCACCAATGCATCACTAACTTTTGTTGAGCAGTTACATGTCCATACCTGTTGAAGACAAAAGTCCTGTGGAACTTCCCACCGACAGCAGCCCAAGACCCTCTTGCGCTTGCTCATGCCGACGCCATGGCCAGCAACACCACTGCCTGCTTCCAAGTCCCACCCTGGGACCTTGGGTGGGCGAAAGGATTTGACCGGCAACCAGCCTGAATTCCAGTAACAATCGTCCAGCACTGCACTTCATCATTCACTAGGCTTAGTATGTCAATGGACTTGAGATTTCTGCTGGAATTCTGCATTTCACTTGCACTTGCACTTCCTGGACATTGGTACAATCACCATCAATTTATATAATTTTCCAAAAAGCGTTCATCTACAACTTGGTGTTCGGTAACAGAATTATTTGTAACAGTATTGTGTCAATAAACCATAGAATGGTGAAATATTTATTGTGTTATTCCTAGTTATAACAAGTTCCTGGATCACTGTTTTAATCCATGACTATGTCACGACTTCTGAAATTGGTACGACAACCACCAAATCATCAGTTAGGATGAATGGGTATAGACAGATGGTGTACAACACCAACATGATAGTGGTGACCTTGGTGCCTGTTTCACCACATGTGCCATCTGGATTCTTCTCCCTGACACAAGTTTCTTAGAATTCCACAGATGAAAACTGGCGTTACAACATGTCCATGGTTCTTGCAACTCACCTGGCCTCAATTTACATTACTTTCTTCAAACCCAACATTTCTTCTCAGTAACTATTCCTTTCTTCACTCCCTTTTAGTTTTCTGTATATTTTATTTTCTGATCTGTCTATTTTTCTCTGCCTGCTATATCTACACATATAATGTACTTAGCTTTCAATTCTTATTAACTCTTGTGCACTGTTTGGTTAGTAATCTCTGCCTTGCTTATTTCTCTATCATCTTTAAGCTCTCAGGTTCTCAGATGACCAATAGGAAACATGAGAAATGAGCCATGTGTGTGCTTGCTGGGAGGGGGCAGTGGGCTAGCAGGTAGGGCAACTCCCTCTTGTGATCAGTTTTCTGACAGAGCAGACACTCTCCATCCCAGGATGTGTCCTACATAACCCGTTGTTAAGAATATATCTACATTTTCTGTATTTCACTCTTTTATTTCAAACTGCCTCACTTCCAACACCCACACATTGCGCTCACATCTTGAACACTTTATTAGTCATAATCTCGGGAATATTCGGTATAGGAATTTATCCTTGGTAACAACATATCTGTCAAAATTTTTAGTGTTGTGCTCAAAAATCCTATTAATCTACAGTTTGAAAAGTTTGATGGGCAGTATTATATTTGGCATTGTGTGAGTTATCTGCCACTGGAACATTTAGAATTTTGGTTAAACTATTCTTTCCATCTGTTGGCAAATTCATATCATTGTCTTGGTAAAGTGGTATTTCAGTATGTTAGCAACAGTCCAAAAAATTTTATATTTCCTGTTTTAAACGTATTGCTGCTCTTGGGGAGGGGGCAACCCTACTGAGTCTGTGAGATGGTTATTTTCATCCTCATGCAATTTGTGATTTCTATACCCTCTTTTTTCCTTAAGGAGTTCCCTGGTCAGTTTCTGTTTCTCTTTAGAAATAAGTCAGTTTTTCTGTTGGTTTTTGCATAAATTTGTCCCTCATTAACTGTCCATTTTGATTAGTATTCAAGCAATCAATAACAAACCAAGGCTTTTATAGTTGGTATATCTTATCCTAATATTGAACTTTCTTTCACAACTGTCCAGACATTTTTATTATCATGATCTTCATTTTGCATTTTACTTTAATACTGTGCATCTGATCTTCTTTAACATATTGTTTGGATATGTTTGGAGACATTAATTTCATTGCATTTAACTTAAGAGTACCATTTACTACTTTATATAGAACTTGAATCTGGCCTTTACAAGAAAGTGATCTAAATTATGGTCTGCTTCCCTCTGACTTTTATATTTTGTCTGCATTTATGGTGTTCTTGTACTTCAATTATTATACAGTCAATCTGATTTTTAGAAGTGCCAATTCTTGATTTCTATAAATGACAAAAATGTGCACTACTCTTTAGCAGAGGAAGTAATTCAATTGACAAAATGATACTTTAGTGTGTGGATCTCAGTGATATAAAACAGAATGAGGATAAACTGACAAAAATGTCAAAATATATGGGGTTTGGCGATTGAAGAATGTACCTGACAGCAACAGTGCCAATAAGAAAATACATGACTTTTAAAATTTTTTTTGGCTGTGTGTATGTATGTATGTGTGTGTGTGTGTGTGTGTGTGTGTGTGTGTGTGTGTGTGTGTGTGTGTAATAACTGACACAGGAAAAACATCTTGATGTAAAATAGGGTTGAAATATACAGTTTACAGATTTACACAGGTGGACACAATGATACACAGTTATGATTACAAAAGGAACTTGCCTGTGCGACAGTTGATGTTCCGTGACTGGAAGGTAGAACAACACGAGCTGGAAACAGTTGCGCTGTGCGAGTTGCTTCTCGTTCTGCATCACTTCCTCCAGCTTGTTCTTCACCTGTCACCCGAAAAGTACAGTCTTACCATTCAGTAAAGGGATAATCAAAAATTAGAAAAATAACAATAAAATTGTAAACAATGGAAACAGTCATTTCTTGCAGCAACCAAAGATCACAGGTTCACGCCACAGTCTACCACAAAGTTTCAACAGCCATATAAATGTAAGTGTAATGAAATTACAAAACATCGCTCATATGCTTAATTTACCTGCTTTATGGTTGCCAGGTTGCTAAAGAAATAGCTCCCTCTTCTTAGTTTTCAACAATACACATCACAAAAGGGGCCATGAATTCTTTTCTGTAGTAGAAGTTGCTCCCGGGATGTATCTCAATGGAGATGATGCTTGTGTTTGTGTTAACATTTTTCTGAATCAGAAAAGTTACTCCTATCCAAAGCCTCACCTTCAGCCCTATACCCAACTTGAACCATGTTGGACTTGTCAAAGATCTTCTCTCTATCTTCCAATCCCTTCAATGGAAATGTTTCTTTGCCATCAATCCCTCCAACCAAAGCCAACCTAATCCCAATGTTAAACCCTGCCTCTCCCAGTTCATAACGCTATCCAACCATGACTTCCTCCTCCCACATAACCATCCCCCAGTCACCTTCCAGGAATTCCTTACCTCCGATATGGCCTCACCATGCATCCTCAAGTTTCTACCTAAGAAGACACACCTTTTAGCAGAAGAAAGGACAGCTGTAAACAGTCTCAAAACTGATCCTCACCTTATCAAGATAAAGATTTCCCCACTACCTGGAAGGTCTCTGCCAATTGTCTGACTCCTCCACTTATAAACTCTGAGAAAGTGGCTCCATCCCAGAAGTCCAGCAGAACCTTCAATCCCTGCTTAAACCTTTAGGCCCTTCCCAGAACCTCTCTGCTGAATCTGTTTCCAACCTCTTCTCAATGACATCTCACACAATATTCTACATGCTCTCCAAAATTCAAAAACCCAAGAACCCTGGGCATTCCACTGCAATTGGTTGTCGTACCCTCACTGAAAGAATTTTGGCTCTCACTGACTGACACCTCCAACCAACTGCCCTAAATACAGCCTCCCATGTTGAAGATACCAACCACTTCCTTCAACAACTGTACACAAACCCAACCAACCTCTTTACCTCCTGTATCTGTACTTGTCACTGTTGATCCCACTTCCCTACACATCATCATCCCTCATGCCATGGTCTTGCTGCTACTGAACACAATCTTTCCCAAGGTCCTTCAAACTCCAAAACCACCACCTCATTCCTCATGCACATCACTAACTTTATCCTAAAACACACCTACTTCTCCTCTGAAGAGAAAGTATACAGACAAATCTGTGGCACAGCCATGGGCACCCCCATGGCACCCTCTTATGCTAACCCTGTTTATGGGCCATGTAGAGGACACTTTCCTGGCCTCCCAAAACCTCAAACCCTTGGTCTCGTTCAGGTTCAGTGATAATATCTTCATGATCTGGACTCAGGGCCAAGACATCCTATCCTCATTCCTTCGCAGACCCAACACCTTCTCTCCCATCCCATTCACCTGGTCCTCCTCAACCCAGTGCCACATTCCTGGACCTCCTCCTCTCTGAAGGCTCCATCCATACCTCTGCCCAGATTAAACCCACCATCCACCAACAGTACCTGCATTTCAACAGCTGCTATCCCTTACACGCACACGCACACACACACACACACACACACACAAAAACATACAACCTGGCCACCTGTGAGCGGCATATCTGCAGTGACAAGAACTCCTTTGTCCAGTGCAATGAAGATCTCACACAGTTTTTCACAAACAGGCACTATCACCCAGACCAAGTCTGCAAAAAGATTTCCCACACAGTATCCCCCCACACACTCCCAGTCCTCCCACTACCCTCAAGAACCACTAAAAAGGAGCACTCCCTTTAAAACCCAGTATAAGCCCAGATTGGAACAAAACAACTGAATCACATCCTTCATCAGGGTTTTGATGATCTATCATCACGCCTTGAAATGATGGACATTCTACGCAAGATCCTTCCCACCACTCATAAAGCACCAAAGTCCTTACCTAAGCCACTACCAATCTCAAGGATCATATCTGTGTGGAAGATTCAGTACAAGACCTGCCCAATGCACCCAGCCAGCACTTCCTATTCCAGTCCTGTCCCAGGCTTATCCTATCTCATCGGAGACTGGCCGAGTGATGAAAACAGTCTACATCTACATCTACATTTATACTCCACAAGCCACCCAACGGTGTGTGGCGGAGGGCACATGTCATATGCCAGCTGTGCTGACACATGTTGGTATGACTGCAAAACAGCTGTCCACCAGGATGACTGGCCACCGCCAAACTGCAGCCAAGAGCAAAGCAGACTACCTTGTGGCACAAAATGCAGCTGAACATAACTGCTAGATTTCAACAGCTGCTTCAGAACCTGGACCATCTATATCCTCCCCTTCACCAGCAGATTTTCTGAAATGTGCAGATGGGAGTTATCCTTACAACACATTCTCTACTCCTAGCATTATCTCAGCCTCAACCTATGATAACCTACTGTCTCCACACCCTCCACTCAACAGGTTCCACTCCCTCCGTTCTCTCACCTCACCTGCTCTCAGTTCACTTCCCCTTACACTCACTGTGTGCTGCTCTCTGCTAACACACCCAACAGTCTTTACCCCTCTCTTCTCCTCTCCTCACCCCCCCCCCCCCCCCCACACACACTCATACAAACTCCTGACACTCCATCTGACAGCATTGTCTTGATGTCTGATGCCTTCTAGTCCCTGCATGCTCTGCCAGGTAGCGCTAATTCTTCTCTCCCCCCTCTCATACCCTACTACCCCACCCCCTTCCCTGCCACTCTGGTGTGGCCCTCCACTCAGTAGTAGTTGGCATTCCTACTATGCGGCTATTGGCAGCGGACAGTTTCCACCAACATGCAGTGGTTGGAGCTCTTGCACTGACTGGCCTGATCACATGTTATGAGTTACTAAGTACAATAATTTCATACAAATGAAGATGTGATTTTAAGACCCCAAAACAGGTTGTGGTTTGAATGAATAGTTACTACAACTGAAGTGGATCTCTCTCTAAATTAATTACAGGCTGTGATAAGTAAAGCATGTGGCAGACTTCAGTCCACTGTCAGGGTTCTGAGAAAGCATAGTCAGTTTACAAAGGAGACTGCTCACAATACATTTGTCTGACTTAACGTAGAACATTGTTCAAGTGTGCAGGACTTATGCCAAATTGGACTAACAAGGAATACTGAATGTGTACAAAGAAGTGTAGCACGAATGGTCACAGGGTTTTCTGATCCATGGGAGAGTAACACAGAAATGCTGAAACATCTGAACTGGCAGATGTTTGAAGAAAGATGCCAACCATACCACAAAAAAGCATACTTACAAAGTTTCAGAATCAATGTTAGTGAGGAGACGAGGAATATAATACACCCTCCTTTGTATCATAGGGACTGCAAAAAAAGACACAATTATGCTAATTACAGCACACAGAGAGGCATTTCAGGGGTCATTCTTATGCATTCTACACAAAAATGGAACACAAAGAAACCGTAATATGTGGTATCATGGAGACTGCCCTCTGACATCCACTTTGCATTCTACAGCGATCTGCAGAATATGAATGTAGAAGCAGATGCAGAGGAGAACGTAGATGCAGAAACCTTGTCTTAAAGTATTTCAATTGCAGCTGAAAGAGACTAATAATGTGGCATCTCTACTGTGCATTACTCACTTGTTTTATTATATTTATCATATTCAACACTCTTCAACCTCCCCCCACCCCATTCTCCCTTCTGTACCAGAAAACAATCAGTCGTCCAAGAAAAGAAGAAAAGCAAGGTTGTCAAAAGGTTAATTCACTAGACTCACTTTCACATGGAGCAAGGTTCAAATCCCTGTCCAGCCATTCAGATTTTTATTTCCCTATATCAGTTATATTATATGCCACGCTGGTTCCTCTGAAAGGACATGGCCAATTGACCTCTCCAATAATGTCCAATCTGAAGTTGTGTTCAGTTTCTGGTGACCTAACCTTCACCAGAATACAAAACCATAATCTTCCTATTTTTCTTCTTCCTTTTATTGGTAGATTGTCCTTTTGCCTCATTTATGTCATCTGATATTATGTCATGATATGTGACAATATGTTACAGTAGTTTAACATACTGTACTTCTCTACTCCTGAGGTAACTGCTCTAAGTAGCAATGTCCACTGATAAGCTGTCTGTTACAATGAGTAGAGTACTAGTGCGCAACCCCATAACTGAGTGCAAGGTCCCTGTTATTTGCTCAAGGAATTACTGAACATAAAACAAAGATGGGGTGATGGGAGTTCAGTCCTTTGAAGGAACCACTCTACCTTATGATAAAAGACATAATGAACTACAATGTGTATATGTGTATTGTGCTGTTAATATCCTCTTCACTGGTAACTGTTAAGCAGACACAGTTAATTTTATGGATGTTACTGCATCTTATCATGCCATCAAAAATTACAGTAATTCAATTATTTGGATTAGTGGTGCCAGTTATGGACTTGCATGCATGAACAAGTACAGTGTGACACAGGTCTCAGAGGTTGCACATTAATATGTGTTTTGACTTAGCCTACATTTACCTTGTCAGTATACATTTCATTTTGAAACTGAGGGTATATACTGTCTTTACAGTTTAATCAAAGAAGCCAATACCCCAATTCATTGTAACATACTATGTTTCAACCCCATCTCAAACTTACTGAATCACTTGGAGCGTTTGCAATAATAGAATGCTAACACCACCAGCAAACTCAGCTCATGACTCCTACAATTTACACAAGACACGTACAGACAGGACTTCCTGAGCTGCCAGAGATAGCATCACTTGCAATACTAATAAGAATGTGACCTTTAAGGAATGCAATGGAAGCTGTAAACTCGATTCATGATTGGTGAACAGTGCTGTCCACTAACCTGCAATTGATGCATGGGTAGTTCTAAGCCCAGCTGGAGAAACAGAGACAGATGGGCCGGGGGATACTCTTGAGCCTAAACCTTTCGTGCGAGAACTGCTTGCTGAACTAGAGACCAATCCATGCTGTTTGCCAGATTGTTTACTCCTTTGCCGTCGACGACGTTCTTCTAAACGCTGCTGCAGTTGCACTCCTTGTCGACCTGCTGTGGGAAAACATATTTAATGTGAATTATAAAATTTTAAGTAAACTTAATCAATTAAATATCGAACAACTCAGGATGACACTTTTTATATGAAACTCTTTGGGTAGAACTTCATGTCTAATGACAATCAATTTATAGGAATAGAACCGATTTTATTCAAACTTTCCAAACCACTTCTCATAACGTGAAAGGTAAAATTACGTAGGGATTACATGACTGTTTTGAAAAGTTCAGATTATTGCATACAGAATGAAGACATAACAATAATGTTCTTTCACATTCAAAACTTTTTTCCCAAAATTACAAACTTATTTAATAATGTGCATAAATAGTTTTAATTTATCCATAATTGATGAGAGTAATCTTAATTGCAAGAATATACATTTGACAGAGATTAAAATCTAAAAACACATAATAATATCAAACTTAAGTTTATTTTATCTTTGGAAGTTAGGATCAGAGATAGTTTGTACGAACAGATGTTATAACAGAGTGATTTAGTGAAAGTATTGCTCTGCTATAGTACTCAATATATTTATGGGATGCAGTACGATATAACAGAGTGATTTTGTAAAAGTATTGCTCTGCTACAGTACTCAATATATTTACGGGATGCAGTACTTAAAGGTATTACACAGACTGTAATACACTGTCACTTTCTCTTTCGCAGTTTCCTGCAACTGGAACTTTCACACAGCCATGCAGCACATAAAAATTTCATGGTAAACCTTGTATCCATTTCTTAAGTGAAAATTGTGGACAACAGGCTTACACAATCTGCTTGACTTAGTAAAACTGGATTAAATGGACTAACAGCATCTTTTATGATGCCAGTAATCATATTTGGTGCTTGCCACTTATTTTAAACTCCTAGACAATTATACAACTAATTTAACAATGGAACAGAGTTACGATATTTTACTGTGACTATAATGGAGAAATCTTCACACCCGAAACATAGTTTTCATTACTGTCCTATATACCAATCAAATGTGCCAAGAAAACACAAGAAAGGCACAATCATTTTGGAAATACATGTCATCTAAAAGGAGCAATGAATGTTTTTTATTAATGCAAAAGGCGTGGAGAACTGAGAGAAACATCTCTAATGGAAAAGAACATTGTTTGGCAAGGGGGGGAAAGTTCTGATCATCACCTCCAAAGATAAGATCTAGCCTCATCATACCAGCTAGATCGCCTGCTCCACTTGGACCTAGGATGGCTAGTTCTGAATTGTCCACATTCTCTCGCGCACATATGCGGCAACAGCCACATTCAGCACAACCTGAGTCTCCCTCACCACAACCACATTCTCTGAAAGAATACCAAATACATCACAACAATGCAAGTTATTGAAATATCATTATAGTATGTAAATGTTTTAATACAGTAGAAATCTATCTATAAAAGAACTCTATTTTTCCGCATTTTAGTGAAACAAGTGAAATTTAAGAGTATTATTTTAACTAAACCAGAGTGTTTCTGCTTAAAATAATAGCAATTTAATCAATCATATGTAACAAATATCAGATAAATGAATCAAAAAATACTAAATTCTAATTTACAAACAAATTTTAAAAATCAGTTTACTTTTCTCCAGTTTTTAGTGGATATAGTTGCACTCACTTCCATTTAAATTAGTTCTCATTATGTAAGGAAATTAGTTTCATCATGCTTCCATTATTTTTCACAAATACCATGGCCTTGTTCATCAATAATCAGATCTAATGCTGCTACATAGTTTTCACATTGGGTGAAGCAGTACGCTTCCCATTGTGCACGGTTCGTAGGAACACAATCATATAGCGACATTTGTAACAATTTGTGTTTTTTCTTCATAAAATGAAATTATTTCATGAAACTGCACACAGTAGTGTTTCAACAAATTTACTTCATCAGAAGTTTGTTGGAATATTGCATTAAGACAATCCTGTAATGCAGCTGATAAGCCAGAGGATTTCTTTATCAAATTGTGCTGAGAAAGCTTGTGTTCTCAGCCAGTTAAATATTCATAAAACAAGCAATGTCTTGGAGAATGACCAGGTCAGCCTGGAACTACTGACGTCGATTTTTGTGCATTTTTCAGTTCGGTTACTGAATGAATTCAATTCACTTTTTCCATGTGGTACTCTCTCTGTAATGTTAATTCCATGGCAATCATAATCCAATCTTAGTTACAGCAAAGTTACAATGTCTAAATATAAGGCTCACTAACCACCAACAGTCCCTGCATTTTGAAAGCTGTCACCCCTTCCATGCCAAAACATTGCTCCCCTACAACCTTGCCACACATGGACAGCATATCTGCAGTGATGAGAACTCCATTTCCCATTATACAGCTCGCACAGACCTACACAGGCAGACTGGCACTACCGCACCCCTCCTCCCTCCATACTTAGTCCGCAAACTGATTTATTTTCCACACAATATTCCCCCCCCCCCCCCCCCCCCCCCTCCCGTCTTCTAATCCTCCAACCACTCCCCAAGAATCAGATGCAAAAGAATACTCACCTCATTCCCCAGTACCAACCCAGATTGAAAGAACTGATCTGTGACATCATGCCCAGGTAAGGAACATCCTATCTAATCTCCTTCCCACTCCTCTGAAAGTGGTGTCCCTTCTCTATGCCACTCTCACTTCCAACACAGTGTCCTAGTAGCCATAACTTTACAGAAGATCCATGTGTGAGACTAGTAGGATTTACCTATCCAGCACATCTGACACCAGTTCTGTAGTAAGTTTATCCTACACCATCATCAGAAGCAGGACCACTTGCAGAAGCAGCCACTTCATGTATCAGCTCTGCTGCAACTTCTGCACAGCACTATATATGGGCATGACCACTAATTAGCTGTCCATTGGAATGAATGGTCACTGCCAAACTGTGGCCAAAATCAGAAGTGACCATCCAGTGGCAGAACTCGCTGCAGAGCACAACATGATCAAGTTCAATGGCTGCTTCATAACCAGCGCCATCTAGATCCTTCCCTCCATCACCAGCTTTTCTTAACTACGCAGATGGGAGTTAACTTTACAGTACATCCTTCATTCGTATAACCCTCCTGTCCTCTGTCTCCATTAACCCATTCCTTCACACAGTCCATCTGCTGAATTGCAATCCCGGCAGCATTGTGTGTCTAGCTAGCACAAGGTAGGACTCTAGCTTGTCAAAGGATTTCTTCTGAAAACTAAAGAAGTTGTCATTCTCTCTCATGTGCCTGTCAACAACTGAATGCCTCTGCTATTCTACGAGTATGATCTTTTACTCGCTGTCTGGACTTCTACTCCCCTGTTGAGCACAAAGCAGTGAGGGACCTATCATGCAGTTTTTTTCAGCTTATTTGTCAGAATATGAAACACTGATTTTCATGGAATCCCTATAGCCTTAGAACTTTTCTCACATGTTGCATGTTGATGAAATAATTTCATTGTGGAGTTCCCCATGGTACATTTTTTGTAACAATATAGCTCATTACCCATAGCCATCTCAACTTAACATTTGTACTCCTCTAGGCATTACACAGTGTGTCGTGGAGGATACATAGTAAAACAAAATTATTTCCCATTATTTCCCACTCTTTGTATTCCATTTTTGGTGGTTATAAATTCAGAACAATCATTGGTAGCCCTCTGTATAGGATTGAATTTCTCTAATTTTACTATCATGGTCATTACAGTAGATGTAACCTACTGCAGGGGAGTACATAGTATTACCATCATAGTTTGTAGTTATGACACTGTGAACTCTCTATCCCACACTACAAGGGCACCTCAGACAGACAGTACTATTACCTGAAAATTACTGGAAAAAATCAGTGACTCTGACTGTCTCCCTATCTGCAGGTTCCTACAGATGTTTTCCCCACAAAACAGCCCCTCTGTTGCAGCTATGATGTAGTTTTAGTGGAGTAGCAACTGACAACATAGAAGAAAAACACACTCTGTAGACCACTAGACATATTCTGAAAAAAACTCTTCATAATCATATAATGTGATCATGTCCTTTACAAAAGCTGTGTATGTAGTAATAAATCCTAGTTTTCCACTCACTGCTGAGTCTCAGGGTCCACACTCACCATCAGTTTAGAAATATGTGGAGAAGTTGCTAATCATGTCAGTAAAATTCATTTAACATCTTGCCATAAAGTGGTTTCTTGAAAATATGAAATTCAATTCAATTTTCTTAACATGAAAAGAATCTGACACCATGTGAAAGTGTATTTTGACATTACACAAGAAACAGTTGATAAAGTTTACAGTGCTTCAGCTACTAGACAAAATTTAAATTTTGAAACTCAGCAGATTCTAAGTCCATCTGCTAAGCTAGATCACTCATAGCATTCCCATTTGCATCTCTGCCATGACCTGATAATTTTTTAATGTTCAGGGATCTTTTTGTGAGTGAAACTCACTGATAGTATCACCCAAGTCTACAAAACATAGGCACAGGAATGATTTAAAGATGCAGTAAGGTTGGCTGTGGGCTCTGAAAGGGCTTGTACAGACTTAGTTTCAGCTAGAGTAATAACTTTACATTTTTCAATTACTACACATGACAACAAATTTCTATGCACTATAATACATCAAAATATCTATACCGAGAGCTTAAAATGAAGGATATTTAATCTAAACGGGTTTTTAAATATTTTGTGTAAATTTTTAACTTTATCACAACTTGGTCAAATGGAAAGATATTTCTGAATAAGCATGCTGTATATGAAAGAAATATTATTCCAGAATGAAATTTTCACTCTGCAGCGGAGTGTACGCTGATATGAAACTTCCTGGCAGATTAAGACTGTGTGCTGGGCCGAGACTCAAACTCGGGACCTTTGCCTTTTGCGGGCAAGTGCTCTACCATCTGAGCCGCCCAAGCATGACTCACACCACATCACACAGTTTTAATCTGCCAGAAAGTTTCATATCAGCGCACATTTCACTGCAGAGTGAAAATTTCATTCTGAAAACATCCTCCAGGCTGTGGTGAGCCATGTCTTGGCAATATCCTTTCTTCCAGAGGTGCTAGTTCTGCAGCATCACAGGAGAGCTTCTGTGAAGTTTGGAAGGTAGGAGACGAGGTACAGGCGGAACTAAAGCTGTGAGGATGGGGTGTAAGTTGTGCTTGGGTAGCTCAGACGGTAGAGCACCTGCCCGTGAAAGGCAAAGGTCCCAAGTTCGAGTCTCGGTCCAGCACACAGTTTTAATCTGCCAGGAAGTTTCAGAAACATTATTATTGAGTTGCAGTTCTCTAATATCATTCCTTAGCAGTTCATAAACTCATTTCTGCCTGCTGTTCCAAATAAACCATTATTTTGTGATGGTACATTGTTGGTTCAGTGTGCGTTATAATGTCTTCAGACCAAATGCCTATTTTTTCACCTGGCCCATCACTACTATCAACAACTTTGGCAGATGAATAAAAAGCAATGAATTTTGTCAACTCAAACTGTCATTTTAAAATAAAAATCTTCATTTCTTTCCAGTTATTCTACCAATCTACCAGTGATGAAGTTCCAATACCAAATTCAACAACAATAGTTTTCAATAATTCTCCTTTGTCCATCTTATCCAGTGCAACTACATTTGTGTCCATGGGCACTACCACCTTCTATCTTGTTTATGTCATTATATACTTGCAACAAATGGGACAATACAGTACTGGCTAATTTGGTAAGTGATACTGTGTCATAATCCATGTATGGTGGTTTGACTTTAATTTTTAATCTTCATTGTCATCAGCTGTTGCAGCTATTTCTTGCGGAGTATCAAATATGTACAGATAATGTACTAAGAAAAAAAAGGAAAAATCCATTCTGGATGAACTGGAGATCTACATCAATGAGGGATGGATAAGCATGGTTCTGCCAAGGAAACAAGAAAGGAAGGAAGATTAGAGTTCAATGCAGTTGTTAAATATGGAGCACAAGCTCAAATTAAAAAAGGATGGAGGAAATCATTCATGCCCTTTCCAAAAGCAGCCATCCTGGTATTTACCTGGAGCAATTAAGGGAAATGATGAAAAACCTAAATCCGTATAGTCAGACATGGGTTTGAACCATTGCCCTCCAGTGTGCTAACTGCTGCACCGCCTCACTAGGTTTCTATAAAGGAATTGATTCAGGATGAGTAGTGGTGGGACGTGGTGTCATGAATGAGAATACCAAATCAATCAATGATGCAGCAATTGCACACAACAACTTCAGAGAAATTATGAGTTTACAAGTCAGAAGAGTGGCAAACACGGACTCTGATCCCTCTGATCATTACCTCACCAAAAGCAAAATCAGGCCAACATCAAACAGTATGAATTAGATGACCATGGTGATATCAAAGTTCAATATGAGAAAATTAAAATTACCAAGCATCAAAGAGGAATTGAAGACATAGCCACAACTTGGGACGAACTCAAAGAGAGGATAATCAGTATAACAAAAGAGAAAATTCCTCTAATCGAAAGGAACGGACATTCATTGTGGAATGACACATGCAAGAAAGCAACTGGGAACAAGAAAACAGCATAAAACAAAGAGAACAGTGGCAAAATAGAAGTCAATCTGACCCAAGGTATGTAGAGGTAAGAAAACACATGGCAAGAGGCATCAGATGAATCAAAAGAGAATACAAAAAGAGTCAGTTAAAAGAAACAGAGGAAGATTTATGAAACTATAATACCGGATACTGTTACAATACATTTAAAGCCCAAATCACAGGATGCCAACCACAAAATCTGTGTTAAGAAAAGGCTGGAGAACTGGCATTGAACAACAAAGAGAACTGTGAGGCACTGGTGAAGTACTTAAGTGAACTACTAAATTGTCCTGAACCGGCAGAGAGGCTCCCAAAGAGCCAAGACATCAAGAGAAATTTTAAGTCAAAAACACCAGATGAATTGGAAATCAGGAAATGAATCACAAAACTGGAAAACAAGAGGACAGCAAGAGAAGATTGCACCATAGCTGCACTACTGAAGGAAGATGGGCCGAATACCATCAAAGAAATAAAAAATATCATAAAGACGTAAGTGAGACTGAAGTAAAACCAGAAGATGAGGAGTGTGCATTTATACACTGTCTATATAAGAAAAGGAATAGGACCAATGTTAATGATTACAGAGGGATGCTTTTACTGCCCATCAAATACAACATTCTATCACAATGCTTATTAAACAGCACACAGTTACAACTGGGAAACAAGATAGAGAATACAAACCAAGCTTCAGGTTGGGAAGGTCCTGTGGTAAACAGTTACTCTATTTAAAGACAGTCCAGAGAGACCATATGATGAGAAGCAGAAAGATCTCGTGCACCTTTATGGAATTCAAGAAGGCATACAACTCTATAGATAGACTATCACTGATCAAAAACTGGAAGAAAGGAGTCTCGATGAGAAGACAGTGAACCTTATCAAATGACACTAATAAACACCAAATTCAATATTATATTCACGGGAGAGCTATCAGAGCCTTTTGAGATTAGACTACGAAAGTGACATTATTCAACATACTATTACACAAAGGTGTCAGGGAATGGGAAAAAGAATTAAGATACAGAGACTTTATAAACCAATCAGGCTGGGAAGGAAAACCAAAGGATTTGATATTGGCTGACCGGCATTCACAAACTATCTTGCAGTACTCACAGGCAACATGGAAACTGCAGTAAAGCAAATTGGGGACAGGAAAGAGAATGCTAAAATGGTTGGATTGCAGATCTCCTTTGAGAAAACAGAATACATGCCAAACAAGGATGCACCAAAAAGGCTTCTGACAAAATATGGCGAGATAAAGAGAATTCAAAAATTCAAGTATCTTGAGTAGATGACACAGCAAATGGGATAGAGGAAGCACTTATGAACAGAGAAATCAAAAGATGACTAGAGCCTTCTGAAAGACTGGAAACTTCTACTGTAAATCACGCCTATTACACACTGTAAAAGTGAAATATCACAATATTGTCATCAAGATAGAAACCTTATACATATCAGAAATGTTGGCCATAACTCAGAAAGGTGCACAAGAAAATATCAATAAACTAGAAACAAGAATCATCAGAAAAATCCATAGGGCCCAATAAGACAGGAGGGCTACAGATCGTCAAGTAGACAAGAAACCAAACAGATACGTAACATGAAGAAATGTCGACTGAAATTTTACTGGCATATCAAGAGAATGTCAGACCCCCAACAAACTAAACAAATCTTGGAGAAAACATTAAGAAAATGAAGGAGACCACTGAAGTCAGAAGGATGCTGGCATAACAGACACAGATTTACAAGACAGACAAACATTCAACCACAAAGTACTCAAGTCCTAAGTGAGCCAACATGTTAATAAACTCCAGAATGAGACAAAGTACTGGCACAAGTAAAGCATAGGTCCTGAGTTCGAGTCTTGATCCGGCACACAGTTTCAATCTGCTAGGATGTTTCAGGCCAATAAATTCAAGACAGAAAGAACCTGATCCAAAGAAAGGAATAAAATGCTTAGTGAAAGGCTGATAGAAGTGTGGCACCTGTGAAAATCTCATATCAAGTATGTACTTCTGATGGTCCTGTGGTAGCCTATGTGTGTATAACAATACAGTGAGGTGACAAAAGTCATGGGATATCTTCTAATATAGTGCAGCAGCTTGACTTGGCATGAACTCAACAAGTCACTGGAAGTCCCCTGCAAGAGTATTGAGCCATGCTGCCTCTACAGCCGTCCATAATTGTGAAAGTGTTGCCAGTGCAGGATTTTGTGCATGATCTGACCTCTCAATTATGCCCCATAAATGTTCGATGGGATTCATATCGCGTGACCTGGATGGTCAAATCATTCATTCGAGTTGTCTGGTATGTTCTTCAAAACACTTGCAAACAACTGTGGCTGGGAGACATGATATGCTGTCATCCATAAAAACTCCATTGTTGTTTGGGAACATGAGCCCATTCCATGTAAACACAAGTCACACCTTTACAGAGCCACCACCAGTTTGTACAGTGCCTTGTTGACAACTTGGGTCCATAGCTTCATGGAGTCTGCCCCACACTTGAACTCTACCATCAGCTCTTACCAACTGGCATTGGGACTCATCTATCAGGCCACAATTTTCCAGCTGTCTAAGGTCAACTGATATGGTCATGAGTCCAGGAGAGATGCTGCAAGAAATGTCATGCAATTAGCAAAGGCATTCACATCAGTCGTTTGCTGCCGTAACTCATTAGATCTAAATTTCGCTAAACTGTCCTAACAGATAAGTTCGTTGTACATCCCACATTCATTTCTACAGTTATTTCAAGCAGTGCTGCTTGTTATTAGCACTGACAAGTCTACGCAAACGCCGCTGCTCTCAGTTGTTAAGTGAAGGCTGTTGGCCACTGGGTTGTCCATGGTAAGAGGTAATGCCTGAAATTTTATATTCTTGGCACACTCTTGACATTGTGTATCTCAGAATATTGAATTCCCAACTGATTTCTGAAACAGAATGCCCCATGCACCTAGCTCCAACTAGCTTTCTGCGTTCAAGATCTGTTAACTGCCGTTGTGCAGCCATAATCACATTGGAAAGCTTTTCACATGAATCATCTGAGTACAAATGACAGCTCTGCCAATGCACTGCCCTTTTATGCTTTGTGTGTACAATACTATGCCATCTGTATATGTGTGTGTCACTATCCCATGACTTTTGTCACCTCAGTGCATAATAATAATAATAATAATAATAATAATAATAATAATACTGGCTTAAGCTCTATGTTAAGTCATCTGATGTAGATGGATGATATTAAACTATATGTGCCAATAGAAACACTGCTCCTAAAAGCAGTAGGAATGTTATCTAGAAACTTAAGTGAGTCATTTGGCTTAGACAATTGCAGGAGAGTGAACATGAGAAAGGGATAGACTCAAGCTACTGGATTTGAGAAGAGTGATGGAAACATAATTGAACCTATTAATGAATAT
Organism: Schistocerca americana; assembly: GCF_021461395.2. Classification (NCBI taxonomy): domain Eukaryota; kingdom Metazoa; phylum Arthropoda; class Insecta; order Orthoptera; family Acrididae; genus Schistocerca; species Schistocerca americana. Next base: position 468,598,208 of record NC_060122.1, on the reverse strand, counting down.
AACACTTGCAACTATTTAGGCACTCTTAATGAAAAACATCTGTTGCATCACACCATAAAATAATACATCATGACTACATACATCAACAGACTACCTCAATTGTGAAACTGAATCCAAATGGGTAAAACACCTTCAGCAATATTAATTCACATGTGGTGTCAGTATTAACTTACACTTTCCTTCTCATTATGTGGACAAAAACAGACCTACAAGAGATATGAAAGAAAACACGGGGAATTACCACAAAGTACAGCATCCATCACGCTAAATCAACAGTTTAATACCACACGAGAAAAGGGGCAGGGGCTAACAGACACTGAGCAGCTGCAGAAAAAAGAACTGGGGGCTCTGAGGCAATATTTTCACAACAGAAACTCATCACTTCATAAAGCAATAGAAGCCACAGACATTAATCACACATCACCTCAATCTTGCAGAAACACCCACGCAGTCCCAAGGTCTGATACAGAAATAATTAAGGCCAAGGTAATAATAAAAAACAACTGCAGAGGAAAGTGTGAATGATTTCAGCCCAGATAATTTTGATCAGCGAGCATCAATCAATTAGTTGATGCATGAGAGTCTGCATCAGTACGTAAAGAATTTCCAGTGCTATACAGGGTGTTACAAAAAGGTATGGCCACACTTTCAGGAAACATTCCTCACACACAAAGAAAGAAAATACGTTATGTGGACATGTGTCCGGAAACACTTACTTTCCATGTTAAAGCTCATTTTATTACTTCTCTTCAAATCACATTAATCATGGAGTGGAAACACACAGCAACAAAACGTACCAGCGTGACTTCAAACACTTTGTTACAGGAAATGATCAAAAGTCCTCCGTTAGCGAGGATACACGCATCCACCCTCCGTCGCATGGAATCCCTGATGCGCTGATGCAGCCCTGGAGAATGGTGTATTGTATCACAGCCGTTCACAATACGAGCACGAAGAGTCTCTACATTTGGTACCGGGGTTGCGTAGACAAGAGCTTTCAAATGCCCCCATAAATGAAAGTCGAGAGGGTTGAGGTCAGGAGAGCGTGGAGGCCATAGAATTGGTCCGCCTCTACCAACCCATCAGTTACCGAATCTGTTGTTGAGAAGCGTACGAACACTTCGACTGAAATGTGCAGGAGCTCCATCGTGCATGAACCACATGTTGTGTCGTTCTTGTAAAGGCACATGTTCTAGCAGCACAGGTAGAGTATCCCGTATGAAATCATGGCGGTGAATCGAGGAAGTACAGTACATACTGACGAAACTAAAATGAGCTCTAACATGGAAATTAAGCGTTTCCGAACACATGTCCACATAACATCTTTTCTTTATTTGTGTGTGAGGAATGTTTCCTGAAAGTTGGGCCGTACCTTTTTGTAACACCCTGTATAAGATTAGCTCACTGTGATGAGAAACTATATCCTGAAAGAGCAAAGAAATAAATGATAGGTGCATGAAGTGCAAGGATCAAAAGGACACCATATTACACATCACATCTGGTTGTAAAAGCTTGGCTCAAACAGAATGTTTGAAATGTATGACTTTGATGAGTTCACCAAAACAATCCACCAGATGTTAGACCAACGGTATCAGTTAACGAAAGGCTTCGCTCCATACATACAGATACACTATTAACTGCCCCCAGCAGAAGACATGCTCTGAGGACGCTCCACAATTTTTCCAATTTTTACTGTGATAACTGATGCTGCAGTGTTCATTTGTGGCGCAACAGTGGAGAAGGTATCTCAAATTCAGCTCTGTAAAAAATCCATGCAAACTGAATATTTATTTACATCTGTGAGCCAACTTCTGAATTATCCTTTGTGTGAGACTGCATGTGCCAGACAGGTTCAGTTCAAACTTCTAATATTCTAATGTTTTATTGTTCATGTTGTCTCACATAATATTTCATTAACTGTGTCAATATTTCAGTGTGAGAACGAAGTCTTTCGCAACAGCACTGATATGTAAAACATTCTTGGTTTTCTTGCCGCATCAATTCAGAATAAGATCTCAAGCCTTAGATTTTTGAAAATTTTCAGATACTTCCAAATATACATTTTTGAGACTTTTTGTAAGTTACAAATGTTATGCTTAACTTATTTCATTGTAGATTAGCATATCTGAAGTAGAGTTATTGTAAATTACCAACATATCATGTTGCATTAGTTTTCTTTTCTAACAGGAGTTTATATTGTCTGCATTCAATGTAAATTAACGTTATTGTTGAATGTGTTAGTGATTATTACATCAAAAATGTTTCAAAGAAACAGTAAATTTTATATCAAGTTATTCTGATATCTCACTTTGCCTGTTGATCACTGCAGTCCTTAAAATTTACTGGTAATATTTGTAGCATACAAGATCTATACACTAAAAGTGAACCAGCAAGCTTAGTTTAAAGTTATTTGTTTCATGTTAAGCAAAATATTGCACCAGCCACACTGCAGCTCTGCTATGTATACTGTTTGGGCTAATCCCAGGTGCGACATGAGTTAGTTGTTGTTTGAAAGCTGCTGGAAATCATTCTGACTACTGAAAAGTGATTGGAAGTTGCCAGAAATGGGTGGGTTTGGATGGCTACCAAGAGTCATATACCACAAATGTCAAAGGTAACTCAAGTACTATCCTTGCCCGTTGATTGTCTCCTCTGCATGAAATACTGAAACTATCACTACTCACATACTTCACTGTGAGTGGGTTGGCAATGGTAAGTCTAGGTGCCCTGTACAGGGAACTCAGGATGGTGTGCGCATCACCCTAACAAACGAGTTTGAGGTGCTGTCTTCTACTTAAAATGAAACTGAGCCAGTGAGACTCACTTTATCTGTTGGAAACATATGATATCTTGTATCAGGAAGAGGCAAATGCAAAAGGGGAGGCATCTATTAATCATCAGCAGTTCAAAAATGCAGGGAAATGGCAGTAAGATATGGGAAGAACACCAATGTGCCCTCAGTGTTTTTGCCTGGGACTCATTCATCATGTCGATGAGACTATTATAGCAGCCACTAAGAGAACAAGCTACAACAAACTGAAGATTATGGTGCATGTTGGGACAAATGAAGCCAGTTATCTGTGATTGCTAATGGAGTCGCAATGAAACTCAGAATATGCTGTCTCAGAACAGATCGTGGCCCCTGGTTCTGAGCTAAGTGGAAGACTTGAACCAGATACTGTGAAGATTCTGTGACAAGCTAGGCTGTGACTTCATAGACTTGCGCTATAGGTTTGAGATCTTTAGGGTCTCTGTAAATGAGTCAGGTGTGCACTATACATTAAAGGCTGTTACCCAGGTAGCTGACTGTGTGTGTGTCGGGGGGGGGGGGGGGGGGGGGGGGTGCACTTAGGTTGTTTTTATTTTTTAAATAGATTAGGTGACTCTCCAGCCAGTCAAGATTATGATAGCTGTAGGAGACCTGAAAATATCAGTGAAGATCCAAAGAAATCCCCCCCCCCCCCCAATCCTCCCAACACCACACAGGAGAGGATATTAAATTCCTAATGGTTAACTGCTGAAGCATTTGCAATTACGTGTCAGAGATTGAAACACTTATAAAACCCAGTGAAGCTCAGATAATACTGGGTACAGAAAGCTGGTTAAAACCTGGAATTGTCAGCAGCGAGATTTCTGGGGAAAATTTATGTTTGAATCGAAGATGGAGATGGTGTAATTGTCACAGTGGACAAGAAACTAGAATTCACCAGATAAAAACTGAAGTTGCATGTGAGACAGTTAGGACAATACCCAGTATTACGGGTGGATATAAAATTATAATTGTTCCTTCTATGGACTAGCAGACTCACCTGCTGACGTAACTGAAAACTTTAAAGGAAACCTCAGTTTGCTGGTAAGTAAGTTCATCAATCACACTGTATCACTGGAGGAGGCTGTAATTATCCAACAATCAACAGGAATAATTACTGTTTTGTTAGTGATGGTTGTGATGAGACATCCTAATAAACATTACTGTATACCTTCCCCAAAAATTACCTAGAACAGATAGTTCAGAATCCCCCTCATGACAAAAAATGTACTGGATCTAATGAAAACTACTAGACCTGACCTTTTTGAGGATGTACATATTGAAACTGGTATCAGTGAACATGGGGCAGTTGTAGCAAATGTGGTGTCACCGCCAGACACCACACTTGCTAGGTGGTAGCTTTTAAATCGGCCACGGTCCATTAGTACACGACGGACCCGCGTGTCGCCACTGTCAGTGAGAGCAGACCGAGCGCCGCCACACGGCAGGTCTAGAGAGACTTACTAGCACTCGCCCAGTTGTACAGACGACTTTGCCAAAGGGGATCACTGACAATTACGCTCTCAATTGCCGAGACGATAGTTAGCCTAGCCTTCAGCTACATTTGTTACGACCTAGCAAGGCGCCGTATTCAATTGCTAATTAATATTATGAAGCATGTATCATCAAGAGTGATGTTATACAATTATGGATTAAAGTTAAGTATTCCAGAAGCTACGTACTTTTCTTTATAGCATTCATTACGTATCCTGTTTCAGACCTCACGCCAGCCTGCGTGAGTTTAAGCGCGTGCCTTTCGGCTTCCTCTCATTGTGTCTAGGCTGTCTTGTCTAGACACAACAGCAACAATGGTTACCAAAGTACAAAGAGCAAATAAAACAAGTAGAAAGATTTATAAGTTCAGTTAACTAAATAAAGAAGCATTAGTGTCATATCCCGATGAGGAACATGCAAATTTAGCTCAGGACAGACACATGTAAGGGAAATATGGCTCAAGTTTAAAAGAATACTTGACTATGCAGCGGACATACATGCACGTAGTAGAACAGTTCATGACTGGAAGGACTCTATACATACAGTCATGGTCAAATAAACTTCTAAAGTGAGATTGCAGTATAATAAGTGTAAAACAAACCATTTGGCTATAGACAGTGGGATACTGAATGAAATGCATTTGGCTGTCAAGAGAGCAACATGTGAAGCATTCACTGACTACTGGAGCAGAATACTATCAAAAAATCTTTCATAAAAACCGATGAAATTCTGATAGTATGTAAAGGCTGTTAGTGGCATATTCAGACACTCTTGGATGAGACAGGAATTGAAATTGAAGATAGCAAAGCAAAAGCAGAAATGTTTAAATCTGTTTTCAAATTTTTATTTGAAAAGGAAATCTCAGGCATAATGCCCCAATTTGATTCTCATATCACTGCAGGGACATGTGAAATAGGTATTAGTGCAGTGGCACTGGCAAAAAGCTGCAACAAATGAAACTGAATAAAACTCAAGGGTCTGGTGGAATGTGTACTAGATTTTATACAGAATTTTTTTAGTCATAATATACTAAAGATCTTTTACACAAAAACTGTGCTCACTATTTGAAAGAAAGCATAGGTCACACCCATCTATAAAAAGAGCTGCAGACTCAAACAATGGAAAATTCAGGATGGAATGCAACAATATTACAAAACGGATAGTTGCTACTCACCATATAGTGGAAATGCTGTCACAGACAGGCACAACAAAAAGACCGTCACAAATAAAGCCAACTAGGCCTTCGCCAGAAATTAAAAAAAAAAAAAAAAAAAAAAAAAAAAAAAAACACACACACACACACACACACACACACACACACACACATACATATTCGACTCACACACTCATGACCAGTCTCTGGCTACTGATGCCAAACTGCCAGGGTAGCAGAAGTGATCCACAAAACTACCACCGGGTATTTTTTATTTCCTCTTGTTGGAGAACCTTAAAACATATTCTGATCTCAAACGTAATGAGGTATCTCAAATAGAATGACCTCCTCCATGGATTCCAAAAATATCGATCACGTGTAACCCAACTCGCACTTTTCTCACATGCCATCCTGAAAGCCATGCACGCAACAAGGTAGTCAGCTACATATAGTGTTTCTTTATGTCTGAAAGACTCAGTAAGGCACATTTGCTTATTATCAAAAATATGGTCATATGCACTATCAAGCAAGATTTGTGACTAGATTGAGGATTTCTTAGTGGGGAAGACACAGCATGTTTTCTTAAAATAAGAGTAATCTATAGACGTAAAGTAATCTCAGGTGTGTCCAGGGAAGTGTGTTACAGTCCCTACTGTTCATGTTACATATTAATGATCTTGCAGATAATAGTAATAGTAGCCTCAGATTTTTCACCGGTAATTCAGTTATCCATAAGGAAGTATGGTCTGAATAAAGGTAAACAAATATCCAATCAGATTTTGATAAGATTTCAAACTGGTGAGGAGATTGGAAATTCACTTTAAATGTTCAGAAAAGTATACTTGTGCATTTCACAAAACAAAAAAACAAAACAAAATCTAGTATCTTCCAACTATATTATCAACAAGTTACAGTTGGAATCTGTAAACTTATACAAATACCTGGGTGCAACACGTAGTAGTAGCATGAAATGTAAATGTCATAAAGGTTAAGTTGTAAGTACAGCAGGTAGCAGACTTCATTTCAGTGGTAGAAAACTAAGAAAATGTAATTAGTCTACATAGTACAAATCACTTGTGCGACACAATCTAGAATATTGCTCAAGTTTGTGAGACCTGTACCAAATAGGACTAACAAGGAATATCGAATGAATACAAAGAAGGGCAGCATGAATGTTTACAAATTTGTTTTCTCATGGGATAGTGTTATGAAGGTTATGAAAGAACTGCACTGGCAGATACTTCAGAATAGATGCAAACTATCCTATAAAAGCCTATTTGGAATGTTTTTAGAACCAACTTTGTTATGAATCCAGGAAAATACTATAATTCCCTCTGTATCATTCCCATAGACTAATTACAGCACACACAGTGGCAGTTAAGCAATCATTCTTCCCACACTCTATACATAAATCGAATGGAAGAAAGTCCTAATATCTGGTACTATGGGATGTACACTCTGCCATGGACTTCATAGTGGTTTGCAGAGTGTAGATGTAAATGTACGACTTAACAATGTTCTCACTGGGGTAGAAAATAAAAAATTAAAATTTTACTAGAACCAGAGCTCAGTAACCAATAACACAATCCATTTTAATCAACTTGACATAACAGTGATTAATAAGGCTTCCACCAAGACATCATTGTATCTACACCAATTCTTTTTCAAATCATCTGCAATGAGAAGACGACCAAATACAATGATCTGGCAGATGAGGTAAAAGCTATGTGGAGACTTAAGCCTGTCATTCCTATAGAAACATTGTGCACTGGCATTATACCATAATGGACTAGTGAAGAACCTACAGGACCTAAAACTGTATCCTTCACTCTGTTGGCAATTGCAGCAGCTGTTAAGAGTGAAGAGGGGGAGGATTTCCGGTCAGATGAGCGTAGCTTAACATCATCATCATCATCATCATCATCATCCATAGCAGCAAATGATGTAACAGAGGTCAGTATCACTGTGAACAGAAAGTAGTTAACAAGGTGAACAACAATGAGCAACACACTGATCAAATTATACCCCTGAATACAAGTTCAAGATGGGCGTGAGGCATGGTTGCAGATTATCACCACTGTTGTTCAACTTGTATATAAAAATATCAGTGTAGAAAGTGAAGGAAAATTTCTGAAAAGGAATGAATGTCAGGAGGAGCAGATTTGAACACTAAGGTTTGCAAACAACATAGCCCTTCTGGTGAGAGAAGATGAAGATTTAAAAGATCAATTGACAGGAATAGACACCATACCTGTTACAGAATATGACTTAAGCATAAACAAGAAAAATACATTAGCGATGGAGAGTAGCAGAAAGAAAAATGACTTGCCTAACATCAAAATAGGGACTGACACAATAGTGGAAGTACTGGATGAATTCTGTTAACTTCAAAACAAGACTGCACAGGATGGCAGAAGCAAGGAAGACATCAAAGGTGGATTGATAGAGTCAAAGTATACTTTCATTAATAAAAGCAACAATGTAGCAAAAGATAGATTGCCCATCAGCCACAGCCTTCACCAGAAGAAGAGAAACAGAGAAACACGCACCATTCATTCACACAAGCGAGCACACCTCATGCACACGTGACAGCAAACCCTGGCAGCTCAACCCAGAGTGCAACTATCACTTGAGATGGAAGCAGCAATCTGGAGGGGATAGGGAAAGGAAAGAACACTCTGGTGAAGTGTGCGGGAACTAGAATGCCAACAGGCACAGAATCAGGAGGTTGTGGGGCAGGGAGGTGGGGAAATGGAGTGAAAAAGGAGAGGATTGCGGAAATATGGGTGGGTGCATTGGCAGAGGATGGCAAACAAAGAGGGTGGAAGACAAGAAAGGGGAGGAGGTGACAGGACATAGAGGGTGGAAACTGCTGGGCGGAGGGTATGGGGACAATATGTTACTATAGGTATCAGATTGAGTATGGAACTGAAGAAGTAGTTCCCAAAAATGGAACCTTTGGAGCATGGCGTTGTATTGAAGTGAAATCTGAACCATTAGAAATCCAAAGAAGAAACTTGAAGAATTTGAAGTATGGTGCTATCAAAAAATGTTAAAAATTCAATAGACAGATAAAGTATGAAATTAAAAAGTACTATAAAGAATAAGTGAGGAAAGGAATCTATGGTAGACCATCAACAGAAGAAGGGACAGGTTAGTGAGAAATCTCTTACAGTGGCCAAGGAGAATTAATTTGGCACTAGAAGGAATAGTAGAGGGTGTAACATCCTCATGTGGTATGGCAGATGGTAATCAACAAGAATACTAACAGCAATCATAGTGAATCATCACTAATGTTGTACATTAAATAAAATCCTCTGAGAGAGTGATATATGATGTTGTGACACTTATCTTTCGTTGGCAGTAATTATCTAGCAGCTGTAATAACTGACCCGAGCTTTCTATAATTCAGGTATGAGTTTTTTGAGAAGACTGAAAACTAATTTTTTACACTTGGCTTTTTGATTTATTATGATGTTTTCATGTATAATGACATTGAAATATCTGTTTTGGAACCACAAAGAAAAGTTTATACACACTACATCTCAACCTAGACTCAATCTTAACAACAGTTACATCAAGCAGAAAACAACTCTTCTACATGAAGCCTACGTTTCAATAGAATGTTCGCATCACTTGGTGCCATCACATGACCTAAGAAAATAATATAGCATAGATAAATTTTGAAATATTTGCAAGGATCTAAACACAAACAGTGATGTTTGTGCACAATGAAAAGTATAAATTCATTGTGAAATATAATTTATGTTAACTTTCATAATTATGTTTTTATTTACATTTGTTTAAATTAAACATAAAAGTATAAGCAAGACTGGTTTTCCAGAGTCTTTATAATCTTGCATTCTAAGCATACAATACATCCTCAACAGCTTCAAAACAGGATAAGGAAATTGCAACAATTGAAAAGTTCGTAAAAAATAGCAACGTCCTCTGGTACCGGATTATTCACATGAAAAGACGGTATTGTAGCTTCAGTTTAGATAAGAAAGTGCCAACTTTGGATCATTACAAGGGGAAAATAGTAGATGCATAACAAAGACTAAAATAGGCAAAACAGACAGCAGAAGATGTCAGGTGTAGTTCTTCAGTAGCTTCAAGGGATGAAATATTAGCATGAGATAGAGAAGATAGAGGACAGCATCAAACATGTTGAAAGACTGCTGTGGTAAAAAAAAAAAGAGTAAGTTGACTTAGAGGATTTACGCAGGGAATAGAAGTTGTAAGGCCTTACATTTTAGATTGCTCTGCTCTTGCATGAGACTGTGAATACGAACCTTCTGCGAAGGCTTGCCATTCTGGAAAATGACAACAAAATTAGCCATGTCTTTTTTAACAAAACATTCTGGCAATTATCTTTATTGATTTAGGGAAATTAAGAACAGCCTAGTTCTTGCCATTTCTTAAACAATGCTGGAAGTCCTTAGTGGGACAGGCAACTACTCTCTGATTTAAAAAATTGAAAACACAGTTACATAATATTGGCTTGCAGCTATCTACATTTATCCTTCCCACTTTTCCTATGTAGAGTGACATACCTATCTAGTAGATGATGAGTAAAATCAAACAATGGAAAATCGAGAATGAAATAATAATAGATTGCTGCTCATCATATAGTGGAGATGTTGAGTTGCAGACAGGCACACCAAGTAGACTGCTAAACAAGAGAGCTTTCAGCCAAAAGACCTTCTTCTGAAGTAGACAAAACACACACAAGTGAGCACAGTCCCCCCCCCCCCCCCCCCCCCCACACACACACACATATGCACACAAGCACAATTCACACACACATGACCACTGTCTCTGGCTGCTGAGGCTGGACTGCGAGCAACAGTGTACGATGGGGGAAGCAATCAGGAAGGTGTTGGTAAGGAGACGCTGGGGTGGGGAGGGGAAGGATAGAAGGGTAGGGGTGTGGACCTTTGAAGTGCCACTTGTGGGAGCATATAGTGGCGTGGTGAGAACAGAATATGGCAGCGAGGTGCAATCAGGAGATCAGACAGGTGGTGTTTGGGGGGTGGGGGCAAGAGGGGAGAGGAGGATGAGTGAAGGGAGCAGAGGAGCAGAAAAGGAGAGAAGTAAAATAACTGTGGGTACATTGCTGGAACAGAAGGCTGTGTGGTGCTGGAGTGGGAACAGGGAAGGGAACAGATGGGTGAAGGATAGTGACTAATAAAGATTGAGGCCAGGGGAGTTATCAAGATGTAGGACATGTTGCAGGGAGAAGTTCCCACTTGCGCAATTCAGAAAATCTGATGTTGGTAGGAAGGAACCGGATGGCTGAGGCTGTGAAGCAGTCATTGAAGTGAAGAATGTTGTGTTGGGTAGCACACTCAGCAACTGGATGGTCCAGCTATCTCTTGGCCACAGTTTGTTGGTGGTCATTGATGCGGACAGACAGCTCGTTGGTTGTCATGCTCCTGTAGAATGCAGCACAGTGGTTGCAGCTTAGTTGGTAGGTCACATGACTGCATTTACAGGTAGCCCTACCTTTGATGGGATAGGTGAGGCTTGTGACGACTGGAGTAGGTGGTGGTGGGTGGATCTTGCATCTAGTCTATTACAGGGATCGGGAGCAGGGGCAGAGTAGGGATGGATGAGGATGTTATGTAGGTTCAGTGGGATGTTGAATACCACTGTGGGGAGGGGTGGGAAGGATAGTGGATAGGACATTCCTTATTTCATGGCATGATGAGAGGTAGTAAAAACCCTGGTGGAGAATGTGATTCAGTTGCTCCAGTCCTGGATGATACTGAGTCAGAAGGGGAGTGCTCCTTTGTGGCTGGACAGTGGGACTTTGGGAAGTGGTGGCTGACTGGAGACATAAGGCACAAGAGATCTGTTTCTGTGCAATGTTGGGAGGGTAATTTTGGTCTGTGAAGGCCATACTGAGACCCTTCTGAAACCCAAACTGTGATTTGCTAAAGAGACTATAGTTGCTAAGGTGAGGTACTATTCTACAATAAATCACCTCAAAAATTCTGGAAAATGATGTCAGCAGTGAATTGTAACTGAACCTTTCTGCTTCTTCCCTAATACTGTCCTGAGTATTTGATTTTATTATAAGATAAATTGCATGATATGGCCATTTGTATGTCGAAGAAACTATTTGTCATGATGTATTAGTGCACAATCAGCTAATGTGTACAGAGATTCCAAGAGGAACCACAACTGAGTCCTTCATTGCTGTACAGGTATTAAATAGACAAGGGAAAGGAACACATAATGTAATACCAAGTATCCAAACCCCTCCCCACAGTGGTATTCAACATCCCACTGAACCTACATAACATCCTCATCCATCAGCTTTGTCAAAACTGATCAACTCATGAACAGTTGACAAGCAGCTTACTATAAATGTGTTCTTGCTCTCCAGAGAAAAATTTCAAAGTACAAATTGTGAAACCACAGAAATAAGACTATTGCTGTATATATGTGTGCTTACATACCATGGTCAGTTACTGTTGGTCACCATCAAAGTACGATTAGTCCGAATATACATGCTTCTGCTTTCATGCCTTACACTGCTCAAAACATTTATGCCTGTTATTTTAAACAAATAACAATAATGGTAATTCCTGGCTGGAGTAATACATAACACAAGGAAAAGGCAACTACTCATCTGTATTGGATCAATGTGTGGAACACAGAAACAAATAACAGGACACAGCATTCACAATAGCTTTTGAGTACTAACTCTTTTTATAGCAAGAATACACAAATTCAACACACAACCACACAGACACCCAAACGCACACTCCTGTGGCCATGGCAAGACTCTTGCATTTGGATGTCTGCTGTGGCCATGCAGTTCCGGGTACATGTGGGGGGGCATGCGGGGCACTTCCCCTCCCCTTGCAGGGCTGCCCGCATTGCCACCCGCGTAGCCCCCGCCAGTCAGCCTGCATGCTGAATGTGTGTAGTACTGCAACAAAAAGAGCTAGTGTTGGAAACCAGGTGTGAATGCTGTTTTCTGTTATTTTTGATGAAACTATGCAGGAGCTTGCATTTGTGCCTTACAACACAGTGGAAGAACATGTCTGTATTGCTTATCTACTGATGCCAAGTTAGTTGTGGTTGATTAAATGTGTCACAGCCTAATAGTTCCTTAGTAAGGTGAAAAGCCTCATTTATTCTAGGTCAAGGTAGTATCTATGCTCCTTGTAAAGCTCACAATTTTTGCCTCATCATTTGTTTTATAAGACTTTAGTATAGTTTCTCTACTGAACTATGCTAATGTTACTTGCCGTACAGTTTTGAATAAGATACTGATGCAGTGCATTATTCACACTAGCTAGATTGCATTTCACATGTTTTAGTAGAATCAGAATCAGAATCACAATTTTTCATAGCCATTGACCACATACTTAGAATAGGCTTACTTGATAGTATCAGGTAATATCAAGCTACAATTGCACATAAATTATTACAATTAATCTTTACAATGCATGTACAGATTAACTATCTTATACACAGCTATAATTTTAAATGTTAATGTCAATATTGTCCATATCACAGAGGTCTTTCACAATGGTTAATGGGTTTTTTGTCAGCCAGTCACACAATTTTGTTTTGAATTTTTTGAAAGCCAAGAATCGAGCAGCGAGAGGCAACTTGTTAAAAATTTTGAGGGCATTTACTTTATGGGAGTTTCCTCTTATAGCTAGCCTGTGCCTTGATGTCAATTTTTGCCTATTTCTACTGTAATGTTTGTGTCTTGTTTCCCTTAAAATACATTCCTTAATGCTGTTCTTGACGAAGAGTGCAGACTCACAAACGTACAGCTTAAGCCAGGTAAAAAGAGAGCGACAGCGCTCTTTAGGGCCAGCCTTGTAATATGTAGACAACTTTTTCTTGGACTTTAAAAATGTTGCTCATATGAGGAGTATGTCCCCATATGAGAAGGCATAATGAGACGTGTAACTGAAAGAGCCCAAAGTATGCCATACAGATATAATTATTACTGGCTATTTCTCTCAGTTTTCATATCAGATAGGACATTTGTGAGGTATTTTTACAGACTTGATTGATACGTTCTTGCCAACTGAGTCTAGCATCAATTTGTATTCCTAAAAGTTTGGCATGTGTATTTTCTATCTCCTTAGTCAAGCTGAACATAAGGTTTCGAGTTTTGTTTGGATTACAGACAAGTTTATTGGCTGCAAACAAGTTCAGTGCTGAGTCAAGAGTTTCTTGCAAGATCTTATTAAGGCTTGGGATGTCATGATGCGAAGAAAATAAAGCTGAATCATCAACATTGCAGATTACAGACTGTGATGCACAATGGGGCAGGTCATTGATAGACACAATGAAAAAAGGGGGGGAGGGCGGGGAGCGAGGACCAAGCCCTGTGGTACACCTGTGCCGATTTCTACTAAAGGGAGAATGTCTACTTCTAATTAAGACAAACAGTCTTCTGTTGGTCAGGTAGGAAGAAGTTACCGCCAACATAGATTTCTGTACACCACAATACTACAATTTTGTTAGTAATATGTTACAAGGAATGCAGTCAAAAGCTTGACTTAAATTTCACAAAACAAGAGACACCATCTTCTTATTTTTGAACGCAGTTAAAGTTTTGTCAACAATTTCTGGAACAGCTGGAGTAGTATTTTCACATGGCTGAAATTCATATTGACTGTCGCACAAAATGGCATGTTTTTCAAAGTAATTACTTAACTGAATGTACACGAGTGACTCAAATATTTTTGAGAGTATTGGCACAATAGAAAACAGTTTTCATAAAATGTAACAGAATATTGTATGGATGCATTTTATTTATCACCCATATGGTGTGTGCACTGCATACCTCCTTAGTCCTCATTCTGGTTGCTGCCCAAAAGGCTGAACTGAAAATGAATGATTTTGGCTAGGCCAGCAAGGTTCTGAGAGGAACCACAACGTAATCCTTTATTGTTGTACAGTAACTATAATCAGGAAAAGGTTATGTAATGTGAATAAACATATTCAAATCAAAAGTTTTTTCATATACTTCCTACCTGATACTCTTAAGAAATAAACATATTTTAATTATGTATTTGCCACTGTTGTGTCACTCTTGAGATTACACCAACCAAAATAAACAAGAAAAATATGTCATTTATTACTTATATGAGGATGGATCAAACTTATCTAACAGCAGAGACACTGAGCAACAGAAAGGTGTGTAAAAAGGCACAGGGATTCACTAAACTATCAACACGAATTTTGTTTGGAAACTTGGCAGTTTATTCTCCTCCTCTACCAGTGTGTGTGTGTAATACATTTCGATTTTTCCTTTGAACACAGTTCCTTGTCCAGTGAAGTAGAAAGTCTATGATATATCACAGTGACAATTTTTCAAAGAAGTAAATAGTTACAATCATAATGGTAATAATAATAATAATAATAATAATAATAATAATAAAGGGAAAAGAATAGGCCTTCGGTATGTTCTGCCAGTCGTAAAAGGCGACGAAAAGAACAAACCACTAATAGGGCTAACCCCCCTTTTAGTGTGATTAGTTGGTTCATGACAGAACTAATGAAGCCTTGGACAAGCGCTGTCATGGTCGGGGACGACGCTTGAACCCTATGCCCGTCCACAATGGTAACAACACTGCTAGCCACACGGAAAATGATTTAAATCCAAATAGAGGTGTTTTGCAGGATATGCTTCCTGCAACCACTCTAGGAGGAAAACAAAGACAGAGGATGAGATGGTCAGATGAAGTTAACCGACACCTCATGTTCTGTTATTACCAAGCAACAAACTTAGGAACAAACACAACTGGATACAGATCACAAGTATACACAACATTTATTACCAGATACCCAGAATTAAAACGACTAGCTGATCAGATCCGTGTAATAATAAAAAATAACAGGATACCCCAGTCAGAATTAGAAAACATCAAACAACAAGTACAACAAATACTAGAACAAAATAATGCGCAATCAGAAGAGGAAGAAAATACAGTAATGGACTCAAACATCCCAGAGCAAACAAACAAAGAACACCATGCATCAATTAAACAATCAGAGGAATATGAAATCTTAAGACAGCCAACAGAACAGCACAAATAGAACATGAAGTGACACACATGTTAGATATAGAAGAAAAATTTCAGCTGACATATATAGAATACAAAGACACAAGTACAGACATTACACCATTCTTGCATAGACCACCAAATAACCCACAACTCGAAACAACAATAACAACTATCAACACAATCATACCGGTAAACAACAAAATAAATGAAAATACAACTATGGAAGAGTTACAACTACTGATTTATATAGGAGCACTCACTACACTAAATATACACACTAGGCAGAGATCAGAACCAACCAAGACACAGAAGAAACCCACAAAACCAGCATGGCAACACAGGCTACAGATCAGAATAGAAAAACCGAGAAAAGACATCGGACAGCTAACACAATTTATAAGAAATGAAATATCAGACAAAAAACGAAAAAGGTTAGGTAAAATCTCACAACAAGAAGCGATGGAGCAGTTAGATGAAAAGAAGCAGAAATTACAAGCATTGGCCAAACGACTTAGAAGATACAAAAAAGTGAAAATAGAAGGAAACAAAACCAAACATTCAACACAAACCAAAAGAAATTTTACCAGACAATAGATAACACACACATTAAAATAGACAATCCACCAAACATAACAGACATGGAACACTTCTGGAGCAACATATGGTCAAACCCGGTACAGCATAACAGGCATGCACGGTGGATACAAGCAGAAACAGATACATACAAGATGATACCACAAATGCCTGAAGTGATAATTTTGCAACATGAAGTCACCCAAGCAATTAATTCTACTCACAATTGGAAAGCCCCTGGAAAAGATAAAATAGCAAATTTCTGGCTAAAGACATTCACCTCAACACATTCACATCTAACTAAATTATTTAACAGTTACATTGCAGACCCACACACATTCCCTGATACACTTACACATGGAATAACTTATCTGAAACCTAAAGATCAAGCAGACACAGCAAACTCAGCTAAATATCGCCCCATAACATGCCTACCAACAATATACAAAATATTAACTTCAGTCATTACACAGAAATTAATGACACATACAACACAGAACAAAGTTTTAAATGAAGAACAAAAAGGCTGTTGCAAAGGAGCACGAGGATGTAAAGAGCAACTGATAATAGATGCAGAGGTTACATATCAAGCTAAAACTAAACGAAGGTCGCTACACTACGCATACATTGATTACCAAAAAGCTTTTGATAGTGTACCCCACTCATGGTTACTACAAATATTGGAAATATACAAAGTAGATCCTAAATTGATACAGTTCCTAAACATAGTAATGAAAAATTGGAAAACCACACTTAATATCCAAACAAATTCAAATAATATCACATCACAGCCAATACAGATTAAACGTGGAATATACCAAGGAGACTCATTAAGTCCTTTCTGGTTCTGCCTTGCTCTGAACCCACTATCCAACATGCTAAATAATACAAATTATGGATACAAAATTACTGGAACATACCCACACAAAATCACACATTTGCTATACATGGATGATCTACAACTACTGGCAGCAACAAATCAACAACTCAACCAATTACTAAAGATAGAAGTATTCAGCAATGATATAAATATGGCTTTTGGAACAGACAAATGCAAGAAAAATAGCATAGTCAAGGGAAAACACACTAAACAAGAAGATTACATATTGGATAACCACAGTGACTGCATAGAAGCGATGGAAAAACAGATGCCTATAAATATCTAGGATACAGGCAAAAAATAGGAATAGATAATACAGATATTAAAGTAGAACTAAAAGAAAAATATACACAAAGACTAACAAAAATACTGAAAACAGAATTGACAGCAAGAAACAAGACAAAAGCTATAAATACTTATGCTATACCAATATTGACCTATTCATTTGGAGTAGTGAAATGGAGTAACACAGAACTAGAAGCACTCAATACACTTACACGATCACAATGCCACAAATATAGAATACATCACATACATTCAGCAACAGAAAGATTCACATTAAGCAGAAAGGAAGGAGGAAGGGGATTTATCGACATAAAAAACCTACATTATGGACAGGTAGACAATTTAAGAAAATTCTTTATAGAACGAGCAGAAACTAGCAAAATACACATAGCAATCACTCATATAAATACATCAGCTACACCACTACAATTTCATAACCACCTCTACAACCCTTTAGATCACATAACATCAACAGATACGAAGAAAGTAAATTGGAAAAAGAAAACACTACATGGCAAGCACCCGTATCATCTAACACAGCCACACATAGATCAAGACGCATCCAACACATGGCTAAGAAAAGGTAATATATACAGTGAGACAGAAGGATTCATGATTGCAATACAGGATCAAGCAATAAACACCAGATATTACAGCAAGCATATTATTAAAGATCCCAATACCACAACAGATAAATGCAGACTTTGCAAAAAACAAATAGAAACAGTAGATCACATCACATGCGGATGTACAATACTAACAAATACAGAATACCCCAGAAGACATGACAATGTAGCAAAAATAATACATCAACAGCTTGCCATACAACATAACATTCCGGAGGGCTGAACGGAAAGCCTCTCCAGTTTGTCTGACGAACCGGTTTCAGGCTCTGTCTCAGGCTGATACTGATCTTCGGCCTGACATGGCTGCTTGTCCTGTTCCAGAGGTTGCCCCTCAGTCTGCAAGATCCGGGCAGTTGCAGAGGGTGGGCTTACTGGTAGTTGGGAGCTCCAACGTCAGGCGCGTAATGGGGCCCCTTAGGGAAATGGCAGCAAGAGAGGGGAAGAAAACCAATGTGCACTCCGTGTGCATACCGGGGGGAGTCATTCCAGATGTGGAAAGGGTCCTTCCGGATGCCATGAAGGGTACAGGGTGCACCCATCTGCAGGTGGTCGCTCATGTCGGCACCAATGATGTGTGTCGCTATGGATCGGAGGAAATCCTCTCTGGCTTCCGGCGGCTATCTGATTTGGTGAAGACTGCCAGTCTCGCTAGCGGGATGAAAGCAGAGCTCACCATCTGCAGCATCGTCGACAGGACTGACTGCGGACCTTTGGTACAGAGCCGAGTGGAGGGTCTGAATCAGAGGCTGAGACGGTTCTGCGACCGTGTGGGCTGCAGATTCCTCGACTTGCGCCATAGGGTGGTGGGGTTTCGGGTTCCGCTGGATAGGTCAGGAGTCCACTACACGCAACATGCGGCTACACGGGTAGCACGGGTTGTGTGGCGTGGGCTGGGCGGTTTTTTAGGTTAGATGGCCTTGGGCAAGTACAGAAAGGGCAACAGCCTCAACGGGTGCGGGGCAAAGTCAGGACATGCGGGGACCAAGCAGCAATCGGTATTGTAATTGTCAACTGTCGAAGCTGCGTTGGTAAAGTACCGGAACTTCAAGCGCTGATAGATAGCACCGAAGCTAAAATCGTTATAGGTACAGAAAGCTGGCTTAAGCCAGAGATAAATTCTGCCGAAATTTTTACAAAGGTACAGACGGTGTTTAGAAAGGATAGACTGCATGCAACCGGTGGTGGAGTGTTCGTCGCTGTTAGTAGTAGTTTATCCTGTAGTGAAGTAGAAGTGGATAGTTCCTGTGAATTATTATGGGTGGAGGTTACACTAAACAACCGAACTAGGTTAATAATTGGCTCCTTTTACCGACCTCCCGACTCAGCAGCATTAGTGGCAGAACAACTGAGAGAAAATTTGGAATACATTTCACATAAATTTTCTCAGCATGTTATAGTCTTAGGTGGAGATTTCAATTTACCAGATATAGACTGGGACACTCAGATGTTTAGGACAGGTGGTAGGGACAGAGCATCGAGTGACATTATACTGAGTGCACTATCCGAAAATTACCTCGAGCAATTAAACAGAGAACCGACTCGTGGAGGTAACATCTTGGACCTATTGATAACAAACAGACCCGAACTTTTCGACTCTGTATGTACAGAGCAGGGAATCAGTGATCATAAGGCCGTTGCAGCATCCCTGAATATGGAAGTTAATAGGAATATAAAAAAAGGGAGGAAGGTTTATCTGTTTAGCAAGAGTAATAGACGGCAGATTTCAGACTACCTAACAGATCAAAATGAAAATTTCTGTTCCGACACTGACAATGTTGAGTGTTTATGGAAAAAGTTCAAGGCAATCGTAAAATGCGTTTTAGACAGGTACGTGCCGAGTAAAACTGTGAGGGACGGGAAAAACCCACCGTGGTACAACAACAAAGTTAGGAAACTACTGCGAAAGCAAAGAGAGCTCCACTCCAAGTTTAAACGCAGTCAAAACCTCTCAGACAAACAGAAGCTAAACGATGTCAAAGTTAGCGTAAGGAGGGCTATGCGTGAAGCGTTCATTGAATTCGAAAGTGAAATTCTATGTACCGACTTGACAGAAAATCCTAGGAAGTTCTGGTCTTACGTTAAATCAGTAAGTAGCTCGAAACAGCATATCCAGACACTACGGGATGATGATGGCATTGAAACAGAGGATGACACGCGTAAAGCTGAAATACTAAACACCTTTTTCCAAAGCTGTTTCACAGAGGATCTCTAAATCCTCGCACAAACGAAAAAATGGCTGACATCGAAATAAGTGTCCAAGGAATAGAAAAGCAACTGGAATCACTCAATAGAGGAAAGTCCACTGGACCTGACGGGATACCAATTCGATTCTACACAGAGTACGCGAAAGAACTTGCCCCCCTTCTAACAGCCGTGTACCGCAAGTCTCTAGAGGAACGGAGGGTTCCAAATGATTGGAAAAGAGCACAGATAGTCCCAGTCTTCAAGAAGGGTCGTCGAGCAGATGCGCAAAACTATAGACCTATATCTCTTACGTCGATCTCTTGTAGAATTTTAGAACATGTTTTTTGCTCGCGTATCATGTCATTTCTGGAAATCCAGAATTTACTATGTAGGAATCAACATGGATTCCGGAAACAGCGATCGTGTGAGACCCAGCTCGCCTTATTTGTTCATGAGACCCAGAAAATATTAGATACAGGCTCCCAGGTAGATGCTATCTTTCTTGACTTCCGGAAGGCGTTCGATACAGTTCCGCACTGTCGCCTGATAAACAAAGTAAGAGCCTACGGAATATCAGACCAGCTGTGTGGCTGGATTGAAGAGTTTTTAGCAAACAGAACACAGCATGTTGTTATCAATGGAGAGACGTCTACAGACGTTAAAGTAACCTCTGGCGTGCCACAGGGGAGTGTTATGGGACCATTGCTTTTCACAATATATATAAATGACTTAGTAGATAGTGTCGGAAGTTCCATGCGGCTTTTTGCGGATGATGCTGTAGTATACAGAGAAGTTGCTGCATTAGAAAATTGTAGCGAAATGCAGGAAGATCTGCAGCGGATAGGCACTTGGTGCAGGGAGTGGCAACTGACCCTTAACATAGACAAATGTAATGTATTGCGAATACATAGAAAGAAGGATCCTTTATTGTATGATTATATGATAGTGGAACAAACACTGGTAGCAGTTACTTCTGTAAAATATCTGGGAGTATGCGTGCGGAACGATTTGAAGTGGAATGATCATATAAAATTAATTGTTGGTAAGGCGGGTACCAGATTGAGATTCATTGGGAGAGTCCTTAGAAAATGTAGTCCATCAACAAAGGAGGTGGCTTACAAAGCACTCGTTCGGCCTATACTTGAGTATTGCTCATCAGTGTGGGATCCGTACCAGATCGGGTTGACGGAGGAGATAGAAAAGATCCAAAGAAGAGCGGTGCGTTTCGTCACAGGGTTATTTGGTAACCGTGATAGCGTTACGGAGATGTTTAACAAACTCAAGTGGCAGACTCTGCAAGAGAGGCGCTCTGCATCGCGGTGTAGCTTGCTCGCCAGGTTTCGAGAGGGTGCGTTTCTGGATGAGGTATCGAATATATTGCTTCCCCCTACTTATACCTCCCGAGGAGATCACGAATGTAAAATTAGAGAGATTAGAGCGCGCACGGAGGCTTTCAGACAGTCGTTCTTCCCGCGAACCATACGCGACTGGAACAGGAAAGGGAGGTAATGACAGTGGCACGTAAAGTGCCCTCCGCCACACACCGTTGGGTGGCTTGCGGAGTATCGATGTAGATGTAGATAAACTAATAAAACAACACATTCCCACATACAAGTATGCACCACAAAATGTACTGGAGAATGATGAATACAAATTATACTGGAACAGAAACATTATAACAGATAAAACATCACCACATAACAAACCTGACATCATACTCACCAATAAAAAGAAGAAATTAACACAACTAATCGAAATATCCATACCCAATACAACAAATATACAGAAGAAAACAGGAGAAAAAATTGAAAAATACATCCAACTGGCTGAGGAAGTCAAGGACATATGGCATCAGGATAAAATTAACATTATACCAATTATACTATCAACTACAGGAGTCATACCACACAATATCCACCAGTACATCAACACAATACAGCTACATCCAAACTTATATATACAACTACAGAAATCTGTAATTATTGATACTTGTTCAATGACCCGAAAGTTCCTAAATGCAATGTAACATATACCGTACAGTGAAAAGGAAGTCACGCTTGATCAAGGTCCGCGTCACTTTCCATTTTTAACCAGACATAATGTCTGAGACAGGAAAGAGTAACAATAATATGAAGTCTACAGTTTGTTCTGATAAATTAACTTCACACATATCTCACACAGTTACGCTCATCATTTCCCTTCTGTCAACTTCTTACACTTAAGCTTTGTGCCATGGTAATTTAAATAACTTGTATTGCTATCAATAGTAAATGGTTTTTTATAGTGTATGAAAAGTACACTGCATTAGCACCTAGAAGTAGTACTTACTGTCCAGGATTACGGTCAGGCCGTATGCTGCTCAAACAGCTGATGCTGTACCCAGTACATTCACGGCACACTGTGCATACCATGCACTGATCATGTTTCCATTTGTGTGTACCTGGAGGGCACATTAACTCTTGTGCATCTTCCCAATCCAGATCATCTTCATCCACTTCCTCTTCTGCTGCTGTCTCCATAGCTGTCACCATTGGAACTGTGAAAACAGCAAAAAATAAAACTGTAAAACAAAAGTCCATTACACATTAGGAACTGATATCTTACTTCTGAAGATAAAGTAACACATATACCTTGGTCACATACGGGAACTTACCTTCCTTAACTTGGGCAGCAAAATCGCGACCACACTGCCCTTTGTTATTTATTCCAAATGTGTAAATATGGCCTTTGTTTGTTAATACAACAGCATGTGCTTTACCTAAGGCCACTTGAGTTACGTGCACATCCTTCAGTTCTGTCACAAGTCCTTGAACAAAAGAAATTTTATATTTATAAATGAAAGTATTTCTTGGTATGAAAATACGTGTAGAACGTCCTAGGTGAAATAAAAACACTAGAAGAAGTACAGCTAACAACTTACCCTATAGCTGAGGTGCTGAGTGATTGACAGTCTTGTACACAAGACTGAAAACATTGCTGAACTATCAGACAGTATTCTCCTTCCAAGACAACTAATACGCATTCACATAAATTTCAAAAGGTATAAACCAAAATGAGGATAGGCAAGCACTCACCTGTAGCTGAGTGATGTGTCATACATAAACAGAAAGGTGGTTGTCATATATAAACAGAAAAGAGGTAATTGAGGACATGGTTGTGTTTTTCAAGGATTGAGTAATACTGAACGATAGTAGTTCTGATTGTTGTCTGGTTCACAGCTGTAACAGATTTGTTGGTGTCACAGGAAGAAATGACACAGAAAATCAATTTCTTGACTAGCTAGTAAGGATATTTTCTATATGTTAATGGCTTGACTAGTTTATCAGCAGCTACAGATAACTTTGCCTCCCATTAGCTCCTTACTCCATCCATCGTCGAGAGGTGGCGCAGTGGTTAGACACTGGACTCGCATTCGGGAGGACGACGGTTCAATCCCGCGTCCGGCCATCCTGATTTAGGTTTTCCGTGATTTCCCTAAATCACTCCAGGCAAATGCCGGGATGGTTCCTCTGAAAGGGCACGGCCGACTTCCTTCCCCATTCTTCCCTAATCCGATGAGACCGATGACCACGCTGTCTGGTCTCCTTCCCCAAACCAACCAACCATCCATTGTCAGCACATCATACCCCCTCCAAGTTGTCACATCTGTTTCTTCTCTCCCAATATCCATCAACCAAGGCAAGCACTCATGAGCGTGGTTGGATGCCTGTGTGACTAAGTTTACACACTTAAATAGGAAAATGATTGCTAACTTGAAAGTTCCTTAAATGCTCTGTAGAATGGTGTCTGTTTGTGTACCAAGTATCAAACAGTTATATATGAGCAGTTGCCTTTTCTCATACATGCTTATTCATTCTTATTCTAGAATTTCCATTCCTGTAAAATAAAAGTGTGGGCTTTTGCAGCATTTTTAAATTCAGTGCCCATCAGCCTTGCCTTAGTCATTCCTTTTTCAACAAATCATGGACTGAAAAGCTTCTCTGTCACAAATAATACTGGTAAGTCTAATTCATGTACATGTGTGCCCTCCCCACTTTCAGCCCCCCCCCCCCCCACACAGACTAAAAAATTAGCTAGGCTAGTCAGCAGATGTGGTTAACTGGCAAATAAATACAAGACTCCAATTACTGCGTTTCCTCTGTTTAACTCCAGTACTACTAAAGGAGGCTATGCGCAAGCTGGGGGAAACTTAGAGAGAAAGGAGGCATTGATCATCTGATAGCTGGCCAGCAAATTAAGAGTTATCGTTCGGTATGTTTGAAATGGGTGACTCTGGTTCTGTCCAAGGAAGCTATGAGAATATGGAGGAGGTGCCCATTTGACAATAAAGAGCAAGTGGAATTTCACGATGTATGTTGTGTACTTGTAAACTGGAAAAGTACTTTTTCTGAGGACATTATACTGCTTGTAATCATAAAATAATTTATGTTTCACAGTATCAAAATTATGTAATTGCTAGGAATTCAAAGGTCTGGGGATCAATCCTTATTTGTTCTAAATACTTACTCTATTAATAATCATTCCTGTCGCCTCTTGCAATGATTTCAGGATGAAAATAGCTTTCCATATTTACGTCAAAATGATAGTACAATGTGTAGCAGTTGTTTTGAAAAATGAAGAACCAATGTTTTTCCTTTGCAGAAAGAATTATTATTTATGACATGAGAGTCACTGCACATTTGATGTCAGTAACATATTTTATTTTAATACAATTTCCAGAGCCAATAATTATTTTTCCTTGTCACATCGAAAAATATGTGAACCCAGCTTTGCAAGAAAGCAACAACAGTGTCCACACCACTGTTTTCATCCAAGATTGTGCAACACCATATGTCACTTGTCAGGTAAAAGATTTGCTTCAAGAAACATTCAGTATCAACTGCATCATCTCTAGGCAATTTCAAGATGTGTGCCTTCTGAGATCCCCTAACATAAACCCATGTGACCACTGGCTGTGTGGATATCTAAAAGATGGCGTCTACTGGAATATTTGAACTCTTCCTGATCTGAAGGATATCACACAATGACATATCTCTCTCATTACATCGGGTATGCTACAAGCAGCTGTAGAGCATGCTGTGTTATGGATGCAACATGTTTCTGTGTCAGGAGACCATTTTCAACACACGTTAACTTGTAACTATATCCTAATAAACACGACAGAACCATTGTTATCAAATGTGTGATCATTTCTCCCATTTTTCTGTATCTGCACCACTTTCTGACTGCCTACGGTGCCCTATTTTCACCTGGTGGCAGAAAGTGGAACTGTTATTTTTCATCATATTCCACGAGTGCAGTGATTAATAAACATACCTAAGATGTTTCTGCATCCTCCGATGTATACAGCCTGCACTGCAGCATTTGGATCATAGTCAGTTTAATTATAACCACCTAGTATGTATGAACTGCCCCAATTTAAACAAACTCAATGCAAACGTGAGTGATGTAGACACTAGTGTCAGTGGCACTGAAAAATAGCTAAGTACGCTAAAATTTAACAAGGCTTCAGAGACTGATGAAATCAATGTCAGATTCTATACAGAATTTGCAGCTGAGTTAGTTCTAATTATAATAAAAGTTTTGAATAGCCATTGGCCCAAAACACATACACACTTTGGTCCAGGTTTTAATTAAATGTAATACTTATCTTGAAGTGTGTGGTTGCTACTAAGTCTCATTCATTCTAGAGTATTCAGCAACATGTAAAAAGACACAAAAATCTCTTCACAATTTAGAAACACAAGTATTACAGTAAGAGCACAGCATTTGCTAAGTCCTCTCAGGTTCACCTAACATGTTTTGAGTAAACAATGAACTTGGCCTTGCACAGAATAGAGAGAGCACTCTTCAACTCTAACTTACACTTTCTTTATTGTAAAGTACTGATGGTTTGAAAGATAATATGCGTGATTTTTTTCACAGAAACAATAATTTCTCCCTTTATAGCATTTCTATTCTCTACAATAGCTGCTTGCTGATTCCCACAAGCTGATAAGGGAGAAATTAACCTCACAATGATTACCCTCTTTGAATTCATCCTTGCATCCATATTCTCCCTCTTCAATGGTGACTAATATGAACAAACAGATGGCTTTGTTATAGGTTGTGGCAAACTTATGCAAGAGGATTTCACAGAAAAAGCTATGGAAAAAGCTTTAACAGATAAACTGATGACACATTTGTAGTGTGGCCACATGTGAGTGAAAGGTTTCAAGTGTTTCTCCAATATCTAAACTCCCTGCATTCTAGCATCACATTCACTATGGAGAGGGAAGACAATGGCAAACTCTGTTGGATGATCTAGTCAAGTGCAAAGTGGATGGCATGATGGAACACAGTGTGTGCAGGCAAGCCACTAACACTGATGTGTGTCCACCAAGAACAATATTTCATGCAAATGTGGTAAGGCATGCGTCAGGGACACTGCACAGGCAATTGAATAAAGGTGCTAGGAGCACAGGAGAAACACCGTACTCAAGCAACAAACAACATCTGTGGTTGCGGAACATTGTATAACCCCAGGGGATTCAATTAAATATGAACAAGTGGAAGTGATCAGACAGATCTTATAATTTTGGGATTGTGTTCTGAAGGAGCCTGTTGAAATATAAATGGGCAACAACTGTGTAGAGACAGTGGCTTCACTCTAAGTAAGGGATGGGACCCAGTGCTCAGCCAACTGAAGTCACAATGTCAGCTGAGAGTGACTTCTGCACCTGACGGGGATAGAGGAAGGACTGAGGGACTGGGGCTCAAGACCAGCACTCTGCGCTCACATCTTACCCACCACTCAGTCCAATATGGCATGCAGCTGGTGTGTGAGGGAAGGGGTGGAAAGCAATAAGAATATAAAGGAGGTGCGATGGAAAAAAATGAAATTATTGTATAGCATTGCTGGCCGGGAGGCCCCATCCAGGGAAGTTCAGCCACCGAGTGCAAATCTTATTGCAGTCGATGCCACATTGGGCAACTCGTGTGCTGGTGATGATGATGAAATGATGATGAGGACAACACAACACCCAGTCCACAAGTGGAGAAAATCTCCAACCTGGCCAGGAATCGAACCCGGGCCTGCTGCATGGGAGGCAAGCACATTACCAGTCAGCTAAGCAGGCAGATGGTGTGATGGATAGACATCTGCACTCTGCAAACCACTGTGAAGTGCATGGCAGATGGTATGTTCCATTGTACCAGTTATTACGGTTTTTTCCCATTCCTTTCTTGTATGGATGGTTGTTTAAATGCTTATATGTGTGCAATTAACCTAATCTTGTCTTCACAATTCTTATGGGAGCAATAGATTGGGGGTTGTAGTATAGAGTTGTCACTTAAAGAAGATTCTTGAAAATTTTTAAGTTGGCTTTCTTGGGATAGTTTACACCTATCTTCAAGAGTCTGCCAGTTCAGTTTCTTCAGCATCTCTGTGACACTCTCCAATGGATCAAACAAACATTTAGCTACTTGTGCTGTCCTTCTTTGTATATGTTCAATATCCCCTGTTAGACTTACTTCGTACGGGGCCCAAACACTTGAGAAATAGTCTAGGATGGATGGCTTGAGTGATCTGCAACCAATTTCCTTTGTAGACTAGTTGCATTTTCCCAGTATTCTATCAATAAACCAAAGTCTACTACCAGCTTTATCCATGACTGAGCCTATGTGATAGTTCCATTTCATGTTCCTACTGAGAGTTACACCCAGGTATTTGTATGAGTTTACCAATTTCAACTGTGGCTCAGTGACATTATAGTAGTAGGATACTTGATTTTTTTGTTTTGTGACATGCACAATTTTACATTTCTGAACATTTAAAGTGAACTGCCAATCTTTGCACTACTTTGAAATCTTTCCAAGATCTGGCTGAATATTTGGGCACCTTTTTTCAGACAGTACTTCATTAATAGATAACTGCTTTATCTGCAAAAAGTCTGAGGCTATTATTAACATTGTCCAAAGGTCATTAATATACAAAGTGAACAGCAATGGTCCCAACACACATTCCTGTGGCACACCCATAGTTATTGCTACATCTGCTGATGATTATCCATTCAAGATACCTTGCTGAACCCTTCCTACCATAAAATCCTCAATCCAGCCACAAATTTTGCTTGATATCCCATATGATCATACTTTTAAAAATAAGTGTATGTGATACTGAGTCAAATGCTTTTCAGAAATAATGAAATACTGCATCTACATGATTGTCTTGACGTAAAGTTTTCAGTATCTTATGGAAGAAAAGTGAGAGTTGGATTTCACACCATCTATTTTTTCAGAATCCATGCTGCTTGCCATAGAGGAGCTCGAGTACATTTTAAGATACTACAAAAAATCAATGACAAGGATATCGGACTCCAATTTTCTGGATCACTTCAAACATCCTTCTGGTAAATGTATAAGACCCGTGCTTTCTTCCAACTCCATTAAAAGAGGGGCTAACTAAGCTGCGAATCCACTATAAAATCTGATAGGGATTCCAATGGGCCCTGGAGCTTTGTTCAATATTTATGATTTCAGCTGTTTCTCAATACTACTGACGCTGACACTTCACTCATCTTTTCAGTGGTACAATGATTAAATTGGGCCAATTCTCCTGTGTTTTCCTTTGTGAAGAAACATTTGAAAACAGAGATATGCACTTCTGCTTTTGCTTCACTACCTTCAATTTCACTTCCTGTCTCATCTGCAAGTGACTAGACACTAACTTTGGAGCCACTAACAGCCTTTTCATACAATACTCTGCTACAGTAGTCATTGAAGGCTTTATGAATCACTCTCTTGACAGTCAAACACGTTTCATCCAGCATCTTTCATTAACTATAGTCCTGTGCATTGTTTTATACCTATTACGCAGTAGTCTCTGCTTCTGTAGAAGTTTCTTTACTGGCTGCAAACAATGGAGGGTCCCTCCTGTTATTAACTGTTTCACCAGTACATGGTCATCTATTCTTTTAAACTCCAGCCCCAGCTCCTCTACATGTTCCCACTCT
The DNA here is from genome assembly GCF_021461395.2 of Schistocerca americana. Classification (NCBI taxonomy): domain Eukaryota; kingdom Metazoa; phylum Arthropoda; class Insecta; order Orthoptera; family Acrididae; genus Schistocerca; species Schistocerca americana. Next base: position 468,569,159 of record NC_060122.1, on the reverse strand, counting down.
GTGTTAGAACTTTAATGTTCCTCACTGAGATATGAAACTACTGCTTTTTTATGAAGTTCGTTGAATTACTCTCTGTAATTAGGTAATCATTGTTGCTACAACTGTCTCATGGTTACTGATACCTCTTTGATGTGGACAACCTCAAAGATGTCAATTGCCAACAGATCTAAGAGTGGGATTCCAAATCATATGTTCTAGGTAGTTTTCACAGAAGGCATTTACTGAGGTTTTCTCTAAAGTTTTCAGTTAATCAGGAGGAAAATTTGAAGAAGACGTGAAGAGGCATAAGAAAATGTTCAACAAAATGATGAAAAATAAAAGGAAGGCTTCTGCTGCTGTTGTTGTGGTCTTCAGTCCTGAGACTGGTTTGATGCAGCTCTCCACACTACTCTATCTTGTGCAAGCTTCTTCATCTCCCAGTACCAACTACAACCTACATCCTTCTGAATCTGCTTAGTGTATTCATCTCTTGGTCTCCCTCTACGATTTTTACCCTCCACGCTGCCCTCCACTACTAAATTGATGATCCCTTGATGCCTCAGAACATGTCCTACCAACCAAGCCCTTCTTCTAGTCAAGTTGTGCCACAAACTCCTCTTCTCCCTGATTCAATACCTCCTCATTAGTTATGTGATGTACCCATCTAATCTTCAGCATTCTTCTGTAGTACCACATTTCAAAAGCTTCTATTGTCTTCTTGTCCAAACTATTTATCGTCCATGTTTCACTGCCATTTCACACTTCATACAAATACTTTCAGAAACGACTTCCTGACTCTTAAATCTATACTCGATGTTAACAAATTTCTCTTCTTCAGAAATGCTTTCCTTGCCATTGCCAGTCTACATTTTATATCCTCTCTACTTCGACCATCATCAGTTATTTTGCTCCCCAAACAGCAAAACTCCTTTACTACTTTCAGTGTCTCATTTCCTAATCTAATTCCCTCAACATCACCGATTTAATTCGACTACATTCCATTATCCTCATTTTGCTTTTGTTGATGTTCATCTTATATCCTCCTTTCAAGACACTGTCCATTCCGTTCAACTGCTTTTCCAAGTCCTTTGCTGTCTCTGACATAATTACAATGTCATTGGCGAACCTCAACGTTTTTATTTCTTCTCCATGGACTTTAATACCTACTCCAAATTTTTCTTTTGTTTCCTTTACTGCTTGCTCAATATACAGACTGTATAACACTGAGGAGAGGCTACAACCCTGTCTCACTCCCTTCCCAACCACTGCTTCCCTTCCATGCCCCTCGACTCTTATAACTGCCACCTGGTTTCTGTACAAATTGTAAATAGCCTTTCCTTCCCTGTATTTTACCCCTGCCACCTTCAGAATTTGAAAGAATGTATTCCAATCAACATTGTCAAAAGCTTTCTTTAAGTCTTCAAGTGCTAGAAATGTAGGTTTGCTCTTCCTTAATCTTTATTCTAAGATAAGTCATAGGGTCAGTATTGCCTCAGGTGTTCCAATATTTCTACAGAATCCAAACTGATCTTCCCCAAGGTCAGCTTCTACCAGTTTTTCCATTCGTCTGTAAAGAATTCGTGATAGTATTTTGCAGCCGTGGCTTATTAAACTGATAGTTCGGTAATTTTCACATCTGTCAACACCTGCTTCCTTTGGGATTGGAATTATTATATTCTTCTTGAAATCTGAGAGTATTTCGCCTGTCTCATATGTCTTGCTCACCAGATGGTAGAGTTTTGTCAGGACTGGCTCTCCCAAGGCTGTCAGTAGTTCTAATGGATCCCAAGGCGGTCTGTCCAATGAACAAAATTATATTACAAAACCAATAGCCAATGGCCTCTCAGACCATGACATGCAGTTCCTTCTGTTAAATGTTAATACTGAACAGGATATAAAATCTGTTAAATCTGAGCTCAAGAGGGTAATCAGTAAGCCAAAAATTGATTATTTTAGGACACTCCTCAGAGACATTCACTGGACTGATGTTTACAGTGCTCATGGCATGAATGAAAAATATAACATTTTTGCTAATAAAGTGATTACCTTATTTGAACACTGCTTTCCCCCAAAACTTACCAAGGTTAGAGGAAAATCTACAAAGAAGCCATGGATTACTCGAGGAATAAGGGTATCTTGTAAAACAAAAAGAAAACTGTATCTGTCAATCCGAAACATTTCCAATGTTGATGCTGTAGCACATTATAAGAAATACTGCAAAATATTAAAGACTGTAATATGGATGTCAAAGCAAATATATTACAAGGAAAAGATAGTCATATCAGATAACAAAATAAAGACAATATGGGATATAGTGAAGGAGGAGACCGGTAGGACCAGACATGAAGAGGAACAAATAGCATTAAGAGTAAATGATACATTGGTGACAGATGTGTATAGTGTTGCAGAACTTTTTAACAAACATTTTATAACTGTTACTGAAAAGATGGGGTTGTCAGGTTCGGTAGATGCTGCTATGGATTACCTTAGACCAGACATTTCAAGTAATTTCCATAATATGAATTTGACCCTCACTACCCCAACAGAAATAATGTCCATCATAAAATCTTTAAAATCAAAAACATCTAGTGGGTATGATGAAATATCAACAAAGTTAATTAAAGAATGTGATTCTGAGCTAAGTAACATATTAAGCTATCTGTGTAACCAGTCGTTTATCAGTGGAATATTTCCTGAATGGCTGAAATATGCTGAAGTTAAGCCACTGTTTAAGAAGGGAGATAAAGAAATAGCATCAAATTTCCGTCCAATTTCACTGTTACCAGCATTCTCAAAAATTTTCGAAAAAGTAATGTACTGTCGTCTTTATAACCATCTTATCTCAAATAACATACTGTCAAAGTCACAGTTTGGATTTCTAAAAGGTTCTGATATTGAGAAGGCTATCTTCACTTACAGTGAAAATGTGCTTAATTCATTAGACAAAAAATTGCAGGCAACTGGTATATTTTGTGATCTGTCAAAGGCATTTGACTGTGTAAATCACAATATCCTTTTAAGTAAACTAGAATATTATAGTGTAGCAGGAAATGCTGCAAAATGGTTCAAATCTTATATCTCTGGCAGGAAACAAAGGGTGTTATTAGGAAAGAGCTTGATACATGTCTATCAGGCATCATCCAACTGGGAACTAATTACATGTGGGGTCCCACAAGGTTCCATTTTGGGGCCCTTACTTTTTCTTGTGTATATCAATGACCTTTCATCAGTAACATTACCAGATGCCAAGTTTGTTTTGTTTGCCGATGATACAAACATTGCAATAAATAGCAAATCAAGTGTAGTCTTAGAAAGATCAGCCAATAAAATATTTGTGGACATTAATCACTGGTTCCTAGCCAATTCTTTGTCACTAAACTTTGAAAAAACACACTACATGCAGTTCAGAACTTGTAAGGGGTGTCCCAAGAGCATATGTCTAACATATGATGACAAGAAGATAGAAGAAGTGGACAGTGTTAAATTCTTGGGATTACAGCTTGATAATAAATTCAATTGGGAGGAGCACACCACAGAACTGCTGAAGCGTCTTAACAAATCTCTGTTTGCAATGCGAATTTTGTCAGACATAGGGGATATAAAAATGAAAAAGCTGGCATACTATGCTTACTTTCATTCCATAATGTCATATGGGATTATTTTTTGGGGTAATTCATCAAGCCAAGCTAAAGTTTTCCGGGCACAAAAACGTGCAGTAAGAATTATATGTGGTGTGAACTCAAGAACATCCTGCAGAAGCCTGTTTAGGGAACTAGGGATACTAACTACAGCTTCCCAGTATATTTATTCCTTAATGAAATTTGTCATTAAAAATATATCACTTTTTCAAACCAACAGCTCAATTCATGGAATCAATACGAGAAATAAGAATAATCTTCACAAGAATTTAAAGTCACTTAGTCTTGTACAAAAAGGTGTGCATTATTCAGGAACACACATTTTCAATAACTTGCCAGCAGCCATAAAAAGCTTAACAACCAATGAAATTCAGTTTAAGAGAAGCCTAAAGGATTTATTGGTGGCCAACTCCTTCTACTCCATTGATGAATTTCTTAGTAAAACCAACTGATTTGTATATAAGTACAACATAACTTCTGCACAATTTCAGTGCAGTAATGTGTTCACTGAAAATTTGTGTGTGTGTGTGTGTGTGTGTGTGTGTGTGTGTGTGTGTGTGTGTGTGTGTAAGTATAATCTAACTTCTGCACCATTTCAGTGCAGTAATGTGTTCATTGTAAATAAGTATTACAGTAGTTGTATTACATGTTTATTACCTTATAAATAAATAAAAAACGTTTTTTATTTTAAATTCAGTGCATTAGTATTTGTAAAATGACTCTTAGTGTTCATTAAAAATGACGATCATTCCACTTGGGACCTGTGGAATGGTACATTAGTTTATTTGTTTTAGTTGTAAATATTTGTCATGTATTGTTGTTTTTCTGACGTGTTCCACATCCAGGAGGACCTCCTCACTACGGATCAATTGGAATGAAAGTAAATCTAATCTAATCTAATCTATTGAATGTTGTCTACTCCCAGAGCCTTGTTTTGACTTGGGTCTTTCAGTGCTCTGTCAGGCTCTTCACACAGTATCATATCTCCCATTTCATCTTCATCTACATCTACATCCTCTTCCATTTCCATAATATTGTCTTCAAGTACATCACTCTTGTAGAGACCTTCTATACACTCCTTCCACCTTTCTGCTTTCCCTTCATTGCTTAGAACTGGGTTTCCATCTGAGCTCTTGATATTCATACAAGTGGTTCTCTTTTCTCCAAACATCTCTTTAATTTTTCTGTAGGCAGTATCTATCTTACCTCTAGTGAGATAAGCCTCTACATTCTTACATTTGTCCTCTAGCTATCCCTGCACGTTTGCACTTCCTGTCAATCTCATTTTCGAGAAGTTTGTATTCCTTCTTCTGCTTCTGAAGTGCCAGTAAAGATGGAAACAGAGGATGGGACTGTAATTGAAGATTCAGGTAATATAAAAGATCTCTGGAAAGAACATTTTAAGAAACTGTTAAACGCTGAGGAGCAGGTACACGAGGACACAACAAATAATGGAGAAATTGAGAGAAGTTGGGAAGCAGAATTAGGATAAATTACATGGGAAGAAATGGAGATAGCTGTGAAGAAGATGAATGGGAGGAAAGCCCCAGCACTTGATGAAGTATCAGAGGACATGATAAGAGCAGCAGGTCTCGTGGGAATGCAGTGGCTGTATAGAGTACTATCAAGTGTGTGGAGAAGTAGTACAATGCCTGACGATTGGAGAAGAGGAGACATTGTTCTAATCTTCAAAAAAAGCAAACAAACAAAAAAATTCTTTGTAAAAACTACAGAGGAATAACCCTTATGGGTCATACAGCCAAGATTTTTTAAAGAATTTTACTAAATCGATTAAGTGAAAAGATAGAAAAGGAGCTCAGTGACGAACAGCATGGGTTTAAGACAGGACGAATGATCGATCTGATATTTTCTATCTGTCAACTGATGGAAAAAAAGTTGGGAGTATAACAAAAGGGTGATAATGGTTTTTATAGACATAGAAAAGGCATATGACTCAGTTAACAGGGAAAGACTCTGGGAAGTAATGAAGAAGATAAATATAGAAGAGGGATACATTAATGTAATAAAGACAATGTACAGAGGACACAACTGTAGAATTAGAACACCACTGGGGAACTCTGAATATTTCGAAATAAGAAAAGGACTTAAACAAGGAAGTATTCTATCTCCTGTACTTTCTAATGTTGTGATGGAGGGAATGAATAGGGCAGTTAAAATTATAGTAAAAGAAAAAGACAAAAAGGAGATGTTTGCAGATGATATGGTAATATGGGGTGATAAAGAAGTAGATGTAGAGTTACAACTTGATGCATGGAAGGAAATAATGAAAAGATATGGATTAAAAGTAAATAAAGATAAGAGTGAAGTAAAGGTATTTGGAAGAGACAAAGGGATCAACGGAAATATCACTTTGAATGGAGAACACCTCAAAGTGGCAGACAGTTTCACTTATTTAGGGAGTGAAATATCTGGTGATGGAAGAATAACCAACGAAATTAATAGGAGGTTACAGAAGGGAGGCAATTTCTACCAAACAATAAAACACCTAATTTGGAATAAGCAAGTTTCAGAAAAAGCAAAACTTCTTATGTATAAGAGTTATTACTTCCCTATTGTCACCTTTGGAGGAGAAACATGAACAATGACAGAAAGGGACTGGAGCAGACTGCAAGCACGGAAAATGAAATTTCTCAGAGCAGTTAAGGGAAAAACAAGAATGGACAGAGTAAGGAATGTAGATATTAGAAAGGACCTTAAATAACAAAGTATGAGAGAGAAAAGAGAGAGAGAGAGAGAGAGAGAGAGATTAAGATGCTACAGGCATGTTAAGAGGATGCATGGGCAGAGACTCCCCAAAATTATGGAAGAACTTGTCAGCACCCAGACCCGGCAATAGCAGAGCGGGATCTGGATATAGATAGATAGGAGGAGAACTGGAGGTCGATAGAAGGATCCAATCACAATTTTGTGCCCACTCCTGACACTTAGTCTTGCCGAAACAATCTCACATGCTCCTCCAATTTATATCGCAGTGGATCTTGTCTACTGTGAGAAATACACCACCTTCATTTCCCATTAGACTATCTTTTTGATAAACACTTAAATTTTCCCCAGAAATCTCACTGTTATCAACTTCATTTTTTAACCATCTTGCTGTAGCTAGTATTATGTCAGCCTCATAGCTTTTCAGGTGTGTTTCAAACTCTGGCGCTTTATTGGGGAATGCTTCAGCACTCAACTATTAGGATTTTAATACTCTCACCTCTGGGGGGCATTTCATTGGATCTTATACTAATACTTTCGGGTTTCCTGCAGCTGTCTTTATCTGGACTGGATGAAGAATCACCTAATCTAAAAAAAACCTTGTGTGCACCCCACACACACAGTCAGTTACCTGGGTAGCTGCATATGTAGTGAACAAATTCATTGTACAAGTATCTCCTGAAGATGTTGGTAAGGTATGCTGTTGAAATATCTTGTTACATAAACATCTGCACCTGGCTGAACACCAAAGATCAATACAAACAAATTAATTTTGTCTTCTAGTTTACAACAATACAGCCATTTACACTGAAGCACATTGCCTTTTGGAAAGCAATTGTAAACTACACCATTGGTTCTGAGTCCAGTGTTATTGTTCTTAATAAAAGCACAATAAAACGGATTTTGATTAACTTTATTTGCTAAAAGTCTATGAGTGCACAAGTTCATAAAAAAATAATTTAGTACTGCATAACTTCACAGGTTACGAACTACAAAGAAGCAAATGTAAAATGATAGTAACTCTGAAAGTAGTGCAGAAAGCTTTGCCTCTTTACACAGTTGACTAAACGCATATATTTTTCCACTAGTTTTAGTCACCCTTTATACCATAGTAATCATGCCACTACAACATCCTCATGGTCTTTGATACTAGTTTCAATATGGACACCTTCAGAGATGTCAGTCTATTTGTTGGCTTTAGATGTAATACATTTCCATCATGAGTTGGGTTGTTTTGAGGGAGGAGACCAGACAGCGAGGTCATTGGTCTCAGCAGATTAGGGAAGGGCAGGGAAGAAAGTCGGCATGCCCTTTCAAAGGAACCATCCCGGCATTTGTCTGGAGCGATTTAGGGAAATCACGGAAAACCCAAATCAGGATGGCTGCACGTGGGATTGAACTGTCATCCTCCCGAATGCGAGTCCAGTGTTTCCCATCATGACTGGGATTCCAAACTGTCTTTTATAAGTACATTTCAGAGAAAGTATTTAGTTTTGTACTGCGTGATATCTTGTCATGTCCACAACTTACAAAGCTGTACTTACACCATTATATTGTTGGATGATTAAAGTGTCTTCTGGTAATGACAGCAGGACTGAGGAACAAGCATACTACCAAACTAGACTTCCTCGTAAGTTTCTGGTAGTCAACAGTATGACCCAATTATAAGCTTATGTCCAACCTTGACACTTAGTCCTACCCAAACCAAGTCACATGCAGCCTCATAGTCTATCTCAGTTGATTTGAGTTTCTTGTTTACTGAGCCAAATATGCCACATCCATTTCCTATTAGTTTATCCTTTTGACATGCAGTTATATTTACCCCAAAAATATCAGTGCCATCAACCTTGTATTTTATTCAGCTTTCTGTTACTGGTATCATATGGGATCCACTGCTTCAGACACTTCAAACTCTGGGACTTTGTTGTGAATACTCTTAATACTTCTGCGTCTTCTGTAGTTACCAATATCTGGATTACACAGAGAATTGCCTAAGTTAAAAAAATCTTTGTGCACTCTAAAGGTAGTCATCTATTTCAGCATCAGCCTTAGATGTGTAGTGCACAGGTGACACATTTGGGAGGGACCTCAAGTTCTCAACCCTATGGTGCAAGTCCACTCAAATAATATAAGCAGCATCTGTCACTAGTAACAAACAGACTGAAAAAATTGCAAAATGTTTATTTTGTAACCAGACTGGTGAGGTTTAGTCCATTTCCTTCATCCCTCTTCCCTCCCCTTCTACCAGAAGAAAAAGCCATTGGCTCCAAAAGCTTGCACATTTCCTTAACTTTTTTATATGTGTCTTCTCTTCAGTGAGTAGGTTTTTTTATCTAATTGATTAATCTGTAAAACCATACCACATTCAAATGAAAACATCAACATTTAGAACTGACAGTAACTCTCATACGAATGATATTCACACAAAGAAATAGCCTTCCAATAAATTACAAAAAATGAGCAAAAGTTGAAAAAAAAACAGCAACAATAATACAAGTGGAAACAAATTATAATGAGCTTCTGACTCTAAAGACACATGATGAATTCAGCAAGGTAAAATGGGTAGCTGGGAAAGAAATAGTAAAATGATAGTATTAACAGCAAGTACAAAATGACAAGATGGACATAGGAGGTACAGAAGTAAAAAACTCTTGCTTTCTCCTGCTGTATGTACTAATTCTCAATAAAATATGCTCATCCACTTTGTCTTTCCATGTTTTCCCTACTAACAACATGAACATTACTCTCCCCTTCAAATTCAGAAGTGTGAGTCTTCAAGATTTGTCATCAAATGTTTCATATTCCCGTTAGATTTGACATAAATCTATATCTACCAAGTGCCCCTTTTTACTGTCTGAATATGATTTGCAGCTTTCATTTTTAGCTTTTTATTTAAACAATTATGGGTGTCCATAATCTCCCAGTATCACTTCAAAATGTCATAACTTGATAAACTAGTCATTATTTGTAGTAACACTGTTCACGTTTACGTAGCACTTCACTTAGCATAGACTGGGACTGTGTCCTAGGCAGGCCTGATGTTAACTGACTGGGCACGGCCCGTGCTGCCTGAGTTGTTGTTGTTGTTACGCCGGCAGAGGTCGCGTCCGAATTCTCGCCTGCCCTCTGGTGGACGGGACTCTACTTGCGGCAACTACTGTCCGTGACGCGCCATGCCGATGTGCGCCTCCCGCAATCTGTCTGGTGGCTACCGCATTATTTGAAAATATAATCTGATTGATAAAAAACTACTCACCAAGTGGCAGCAAGAGAAAACACATATAAAAGATATGGAAATGCGCAAGCTTTTGTGGCCAGTGACTCCTTCTTCTGGCAGAGGGGCTCAAGGGAAAGGAAGAGGGATGATGGAAAAGACTGGCAGACTTAGGAAACGGGGAAAGTTGTGGAAAAGTTGATCAGAACCTCACATTAGGTGAGACTTATGGGTCAGTAAGTCCTTCTGAGAAGAGGAAGATCCACTGGCTCTCAGAGCTTGCAATTTCCATTTTTTTTGTGTTTTCTCCTGTTGCTTCTTGGTGAGATGGTTTTTTATCTATGCAATTATATCATATCTTGGAAACTATTAGAGGTACAATATTTTTCATTTGTTCTTAATGGATTATTTGACTTGGAATGCATCTAATGATGACAGACCATAAGAAGGGACAGTGTATCATCTCATATGTACAATTCAAATCTGTGACAATGGAACAGTGGAATTATTGACACCAGTACAGGAGAGCACCACCAGCAAAACAAGCATAATGAGGTACTTCAAAAACTTTAAAGAGACATGCTGTGTCAAAGACTTTTCTCAAAGCTGACGTCCCCGTCTGTCTCAAGCATTTGTTGAAAGAGCGCAAGTTGCATTTCAATGCATCCCACAGAAGTCAATTCGTCATGTTTGTCATGTATCATGTGAATTGCAGGAAGTAAGATCAATTGTCCATAAAGTTTTACATAAGCAATTATGCTTTTTTCATACAAAGTGCAAGTGGTCCAAGCATTGCAGCCAAATGATTGTCCTCTATAGTAAGCATTCACATGTTTTACACTGGTCCCCATAGGTGCAGGCAATGACTACAAGAAATAGTGCCTGATTTCAGATGAAACAATGTTCCACATTTCTGTGAATTGCTACAACATTAGTATTTGGGGTTCTAAAAACCCATTCTGCACAAAGAATTCGGCTGTGGTAGCCCGAAGTTTAATGTTTGGCATGGTCTAATGTGCTACAGAGTGACAAGCCCATTTTTCTTCACAGAGAAAACCATGTAGGGAAGGTTTCTGCTATCACAGATTGAAGAGCTGCAGCCATCCATCATCTTCCAGCATAATGATGCACCACCATGCACTTCTTTTTGTGGGGTTACATCAAGGATTGTGTGTAAACAACACCAGTCACTGATATTGCTAACTTGAATGAATCAATGAAGAAATCAGAACTCTTGATGGTGCAATGCTGACCCATACATGGACAGAACTCAAATATTGCTGTGATATTCTATGAGCAACGAGTAGGACACATACTGAAATTCTGTTTTAACAGGGAAAAACTTCAACAGCTGTTATATGTTTTACGACAAACCATGATGCTCTGTCTGTAATAGTTTCCAAGTCATACTTTTTTTTAAATGATAGCAGGGCTTTATGGGCACCCCATATATTCTGATATTCTACAAAAGATGTTGCTAGCAAAACTTGATAACTGTTTCTGATTGTTGCAGCAAAATTAATGCAGACCATGGTTGACTATCATCATACAGATACCTTACAAGAAGATGGCATAATCCATTCACATAAGAAAGTGAAAACATAATTTGTCACATACCTGTAGCAGGATCACAGTGAGCTGTATCTTTGCCGAACATAAGCAGTTCCCCTTCCCTTGTAACAAGAGCTGTGGTGCCATTATTACATGCAGCATGTACAATAACTTGGCCCTCAACTTTAACCATTTTCTTTGGCTTTACAGGTTTTGGCTGCCTACGGGCTTTACCTAAAATTAAATATAAAATGAGTAGTTATCTGATCACCAAAAGGGAAGTATAATGTTTATTCTAAAAAATAAAAATGAGTGTCAATAAAACCACCCAACACCATAATTCTGAGGCATGTCACACATGACCATCAGGCAGATAATACAGATTCCTACAAAAGTTATAAAGTTCAAAATGCTGTATGTTCCAATCTGAAACATATATTCATATTTTATAAATGAAATATATCTTGTAACATCAGCAATTTTTGTATTGGTGTCACTTCTATTTCACAGAATTACACCATAGTTTGAGAAATAGTTATATGAGTGTTTCAAGAGGGACAGTATATACCAGATGATTCAAAAACTAAGAAGCGATTTCAATTGTTTGTTACAGACAAACTATAAAAGACAGAGACATATTGTGCACGTCACTAGATAGAGGAAGGTTCAAAGTTTTGACACAGTTGCGCTGTTTTTTGTTTGTAGCAACACAGTGATTACAGAACAAAATAAATTGTTTTATGTGTTGGAATTTAAGCAAGTTCAATCCATTGTCCAAGAAAGAAGAGATTTCAATCGTTTGTTACAGACAAACTATAAAAGACAGAAACACATTGCACATGTCACTAGATAAAGGAAGGTTCAAAGTTTTGACACAGTTGCACTGCTTTTTGTTTGTAGCAACACAGTGAATACAGAACAAAAGAAATCATTTTATGTGTTGTAATTTAAGCAAGTTCAACCCATTGTCCAAGAGCAATGTGCATTCCACCATAAATTCAGCAAGAATCTATCTCCGCACAAGCAGATTTATGACTGCCATACGAAATTCTTGGATGTTGGTTGCATATGCTAAGGGAAGAGCACTGGTTGACCACACATGACTGATGAAAATGTCAAGCACATCCCAGATGTGTTCACAAAGTGCCCTCAGAAGTCCACAAGACAGGGAAGCCAAGAACTTCAGGTTCCCCAAACAATAGTGTGACAAGTTCTGAAACAACACCTGCATATGATAACTTAGAAGTTGCACTTACTGCAGCAACTGTGTCCCAGTGACCATAAGAGAAGGTACAAATTTTGGATTTCAATTCTCCAGGTGATGCGAGATGAAACTTTTTCTGAATGACTCATCTTTTCAGATGAATTGATGTTTCATCTATCGGATAAAGCAAACCACCATAATGGAAGAATTTGGAGGCCACAAAATCCTGGCATCATCATCAAACGTGAAAGAGACTTCCTGAAACTGAATGTGCTTTCTTCTGTTTATGTTTACAAAGTTTATGTACCTTTCTTTTTGTGGAGGAAATTGCAACAGGAATGTAATATCTGGACATGCTGAAAAATTGGTTGTTTCCTCAACTTCACAAAGATGACAATAATTTTATTTTTATCCATAATGCCCCCCCTCCCCCTCCCCCCTTTCACCTTGAGGTGCAGAGGTTGGCTTGACAACAAGATCTTGTTCATTGCTTTTGGCCTCCCATGTCGCCAGACCTCGCACCTTGTGAGTGTTTTCTGTGGGGGAATATAAAACACAGTTTTTGCCTGCTTATGACAGTTACTCTTCAAGAGGAGAGAAATTGAATTGTTGGGGCTGTTGATTCAATAAACAGAAACCTGTTGATTTGTGGGTGGCATGAAATGGACTACCATTTCGATGTTTCTTGAGCAACACATGGTGCTCACGTTGACTGTACAGTATAGTGTTTGTGTGCACATAAACTTTGGGCCTTTCTCTATCCACTGACATGCACAATGTGTTTCTATCTTTCATGGTTTATCTGTAATAAACAACTGAAATGAGTTCTTCCTTCTTGAATCACCCTGGATTGTAGAAGTTGGTGGTACAGATTAAAAAATTCCATGTTATGTGATTGAATTTTTATCAGTTACAGTGATTCATCTGGTTATAGAGGTAAGTTTTCATTTTGTGTATTATTCTTCAGTTGCTATGGGTTTATTTGTTGACTCACATTTTTGTTTCAAACTTCAAGTTGTGAAGTTATGCTTTAGTACATGTAATTAAAATTTTAAACTGTGGTTGTGATTTGTTGGCCAATTTCACTGTATCATTTAAGCATGCCACACATATTTGCAAATGCTGAATACCTGTGTACGGGTTTTGTAATGGAAATGCTGCTGTTGCTTGTAGAGAAAAAGTAGATGATTTCCTAACTGCAGAGAATCAGAGTCCACAGTGTTTGCTCATGTTTTCACTAAATTGTGTAAGACTTTTGCAGTATTCAAAGACATATCTCACCTGAGTGCACAAATGAACAGTGTGGATGAAGTAAAAGGCATTATTCAGTTGGTAAAATGTAGTCTTCTAACAAGCACATGCAGAGTTTCTACATGAATTGGCATTGCACACACAAGAATGTGGCAGATGTTACATATGAACTGCTTCAATCATTTTTATTCACAGTGATGGTGACATGAAATGTTTTATATTATTACACAGTTATAAATTATGTTAACAACAACTATTGTTAATATTAATGTAGAAATAAAACAGAATATTAAAAATTATTCAAGTTATAAGTAAATAACTTCCAGCTTGCATTACTAAATTTGTTACAGGCAGCCTCAGAAGAACTTGAGATTTGCCAATTAACTAAAAATTAGGCTATGAACTTATGCACCAAACCAATATAAAGTAAATGCTCAACTTTCTGGCTATAAGATTAAGTGGATGCTCTGAATATCCAAACATCAACAGACTACAAATCTTGTTTCCTGCATTGTGGAGAATGTCATGTCATGTCGTGTTGTGTGACTAGGGCCTCCCATAGGGTAGACCGTTCGCCGGGTGCAAAACTTTCGATTTGACGCCACTTCAGCTACTTGCGCTTCGATGGGGATGAATTGATGATGATTAGGACAACACAACATCCAGTCCCTGAGTGGAGAAAATCTCTGACGCTGCCGGGAATCGAACCCGGGCCCTTGGGATTGACATTCTGTTGTGCTGACCACTCAGCTACCGGGGGCGGACATTGTGGAGAATGATTGGCACAAATAATAATAATAATAAAGAGTGAGTATATATATTTGGTTGGTGCATAAGTTCGTAGCATTTTTCCATAAGTTCAATAAACACAAGAGATACACATAACAGAGACTTTAGTCATAAATAATATAGTCTCCTTCACTACTTACAACCATCTGGCAATGCTGGGATAACTTTTTGATTCTGCGACTATAGAAGTCACATGGTTTAGAGATGAAGAACTTGTCAAGCCATGTTCAGAGGACATTTTCTTTTGGAAAGGAAATTCCTTGAAGATTGTTCAACAGAGAGCAGTAAAGGTGAAAATCTGAGGGTGCAGGATCAGGTGAAGAAGGTGGGTGTGGAATGACTTCCCAACCCAACTCCTGTATAGAGTTTTTTGTCAATCTACCAGAATTTAGGTGGGCCTTATCATGGAGGAGAATCACTTCATGCAGTCTTCCTGGTTGTTGTTCTTGGACTGTGTCTGCAAGATGTTTCAGTTGTTGACAATAAATGTCAGCAGTGATGGTTGCACTTCAGGGAAGTAATTTGTAGATAAAAACCTATAGCAATTGGAATAACAACATGCAAAACAAAAATGCTATGAACTAATGCACCAATTTAATAGGTACGCAATGTGCATTCATTAACTGTAGCCCATAGTTTCCAGTCACTTACAACTGTTTGCAGAATGTACTCTAACTGTCTGCATTCTGTGTTCTCTCTCTACCTGGGAATGAGGCAATGTCGTCATCAGCAGGACTTTCCTCTCAGATTGATGTGTTACTACATCCCAATCAATACAGATGTTTGGAATGTGGACCATGACATTTTAATCAGTGCACCATATGTCTAATAGGGCTGATGCAATGCAGTCTGAGCCAGTTCCTAATGCTTGGCATACCCACTTTGCAGCACTTCTAGTGTCCCAATCAGATTTCTGTTTACTTAATTTCCAGGCTCATTAGTGACTTTCATCAATAATATGAGCTCCTATGACATCATACACATAATCATATTGTTCACATCCCAACCAATACAATGCTGACCTGTAACACACCATCATACCCATACGACATATACTAAGAATCACCAGTAAACCCACAACAGATGTGCTGCAAAAGGTGACAGTGAGCCTAAGAAGTACACTCTGCTGATTTCATCACAGTATTGTTTCTGTAGTTGAAGCTGATGTACCCAGATGCTCACAGCAAAGCCCACAATAGCATAGCTTTATGATACAACCGCATCAAATGCAACAATAATTTATAGTTGGGAGTGCCAGCATGCGCAGCCTTATGGATGATTTTAGCCACTTTCTGAGTAAAGGATTTTACATGTTCTAGAAAGCTCCTTTTCTTGTATACAGGAATTCCTAGCTATCTGGAAACAGTGTTGTAATTTATAGGGATTCCATCAAGCCTGAGGAAGGTATTTCTAGCAGGAGGAACTCTTCCCTTCAAATATGTGTGTGTGTGTGTGTGTGTGTGTGTGTGTGTGTGTGTTGCCCATGCACCACAGCTGCATCTGAATAAGCACATCATTCAACATTCCCTCAAGTCTCGCCCTGAAGTCTGCAGACACAACTACTAGAATCTCATCTGCATACGTAGCGGCACCTTCAACAATATCTTCCCTGTTTAGCAGATGTAATAGGGAGGCCAATACTAAGATCTCTGATCAATAGACCACTTACACAGCCTCGTGGAGAGACCTTGGCTATCTTTTTGAATACCTTGCTCAGCTCCTCTAGCTACTGGACACTACATACGCTACAATAATCAACAAAGCTCTTGTACAGACATCTGGGGACCCCGAGATCTCAGAGGCATGCAAACATTGCAGGCCACCACAGATTACTGAATGTGCCTGGGGTATTAATCATGACATTCAACAAGGAGATGACTGTAGATGACTGGAATTTTATCTCTGGCTCATTGCATTTTAGCAACTAGTCCATTAGTACTGTTTACTGATGAAGCCGCTTTCACACATGACAGTATCTATAACACTCATAAATCACACTGGTGGTGCAACAAAAACCCACAAGCCTCTGTGGAGACACCTTTTCAAGAACGTTTCTCTGTAAATGTGAGGTGTAGGATGATAGACAATAAGCTGATGGAACCTCTTGCATTACTGCATCTTCTTACAGGACCTAGTTATCTGTACTTTCTTGAGAATGAGCTTCCAGAATTATCAGAATCGGTTCCTTTGCCTACAAGGGTGAATATGTTATTCCATCAAGATGGGGCCCCACATATTCTAGTCATCACATTGTAGTCATCAAATTCTAATGAGACATCATTTAAACCCAACATTCCTATCAGAAGACAGACCAGCAGAAATTATCACATTCATTGGCCATCAAGATCCTTACACCCTCCCCCTTTAGATTTTTTGTCAGTGGTGATGGTTGACAGGTGAGAGCTAGAAATATAAAAGTAAACACAAGAGATGGATTGATCAATCAGATTATGAATAGTGCGCCCCAATAAAAAAGGTGACCTCAGAAGAGCTACACTTGTGGTTGCCAAGTGAATTCAAAAGGGCATTGAAGTTGGAGGTGGGATTTATGATATTCAACTTCAAACTTAATAATCGGAGGTTGCTTATCACCTTCTATGAATATTTGTTTCAGTCACTTTTTAAACAAACCTCTGAAACAAATAAAAACTGGACACTTGTTGTGTGGAATGTTTTACTTGAAAAAGTCTAAGAGCACCTAAAATATTTATTGTTCCTCCTTTAATACCCTGTACATCATGTCACTTCTGCAGTTATTTATTTTATAAATTATCATAAAAACTACCATAGTTTCCTTAAGACACATTTTATTTTTGAAACTTTGTTTCATGTACATGTACACATGATGAAGAATATCTTACTCTGATCGCCATCTTCTCCTCTTCTTGCTGTTCCGACAAAAAACACAGATCCATCTTCAGAGATCAGTACTGCATGAAGACCTTCATGACCAACAGCAAAGTGGGTTATTTTAGGAGACTTAGTGATTGGTAGTTCAGCCCATTTGCCATTTCTGAGGCCTCCTTGTTTGATTCCTAGACTTGCTGATTTGCCACAATAAAAGACCTGAAAACAGGGGGAAAGCAGTGAAGCACTGTATGTTACTAACTACACCAATATAAACACAAAAATGTGTTTCTCAGACATATTTTGTTCTGTAGCATTTTTACTGTCACTATTTAATTAAAATGCAAAGAAATTCCTTTTAGTACATTTTTGGAAATTTATCTGCTTTGCATTGGGAATTTCTTTTGGCAGAATATGCAATCATTTGCTTTTCTGAAGTTTTGATACAACTTTTTTTTACCATTAACTAGATTTTAAGCTGCTACAGGATCATCATCACATGGAAGTGATACAGGAATAGTATCTGATGATGAGCTTGCAGTGGCCTGAAAACTAGTTAACGGTACAGAAAATAAATTATATCAAAACTTCAAAAAAAGTAATTGTTGCAAATTCTACTCAAATAAATTATTAATTTAAATCACAGTTCCATTCCAGGATATAGAGAATTTATTGCCTTACCTTTCCTGAGTTAGTTCTTATTAAACCAAAATCCTTCCCTGCAGCAATCACGGCTATTTCTTCATCATAGCCAATCTGTACAGTGTGTATCATGGTTTCTTCATCAAATGTAGCATATCCAAAAACATCAACACATTTTCTTGCTAACTTAAGGGGAAGTTCATTGACTGACACAACGGGTGAACTGGTAGGATTTATTGTACGAACAACAAAACCATCCTGAAACATATACATGAAGTGCAGATGTATAGTAACTAGAGTTCTCATTAATTCTTACTCAATTGAAGATGATAAATATAGCAAAATTTTTGGAAAAAGTGATGATAAATATCGTACATCTTTTGCTGCTGTAATCATTCCAAGATTTTCTCCATCAGAAAACATTACGCAAGAACCACAATCTTTCCCTTCCAGGGAAACAATATCCATGACTTTCAATGATTCTCTGTCCATAAGCAGTAACTCACAGCCTTTTTTCCCAACAAATTTGAAGTACAGCATTCCCTATGAAGTAAACACATACAGTATCAATTTACACTATAATAAGAAGCCAAAACAATGACAAATAAAGTTACAAAATAAATACTCACATAAGCAAATCCTAGCCATCCTTTTTCATCAATAAAGAAATCTGATTTGTGGATGTATATGTTAGCCTTTACAGTTCCACCATAACCAGAGCCTATCTTGAAAAGACCTTTTGACGTATATAAGTATAAATATTGTCCATCACTTGCCAGTGATTTTGTGGTCTGACTGCTGTGAATATCTGTTAACACAAATGAAAACACCTGTCTCAGTTGCCTTAATACTAACAAATCTGAAATATGTAACTATTATTTGATGAATCAAAAGCACAAGAGATAAACAGATGTGTCTTACAATTAAAGAAAACTTTGTAGATCTGCTCAAAGATGAATTCCAAGGTCTCAGACTTGCTATATCAGTTTTAACAACTCTTAAACATTACAGCAATCCCTCAACCTTTATATCTCAATTATATTTCATGATGATAACATGTTATTATTTTTCTTGTGGTCTTCAGTTTGAAGACTGGTTTGATCCAGTTCTTCATGCCACTCTATCCTGTGCAAGCCTCTTCATCTCTGAATAACTACTGCAACCTACATCTTCCTGAATCTGCTTACTGTATTCATCTCTTGGTCTCCCTCTATGATTTTTATCCCCCCCCCTGCACTTCCTACCAATACTAACTTGGTTATTCCTTAATGTTTCAGAATGTGTCCTATCAACTGATCCCTTATTTTAGTCAAGCTGTACCACAAATTTCTTGTCTCCCCAATTCTATCCAGTACCTCCTCATTATTTACACAATCTACCAATCTAATCTTCAGCATCCTTCTATAGCGTCACAACTTTAATTCCTACTACAAATTTTTCTTTGTTTTCCTTTACATTTGCTCAATGTACAGATTGAATAACGTTGTGGATACGCTACAACCCTGTCTACTTTCTCAGCTACTGCTTTCCTTTAATGGCTCACAACTCTTATGACTGCTGTTCATTTCTGTACAAGTGGTAAACAGCCTTTGGCTTGCTGTTTTCATCCCTGCTACCTTCAGAATTTTAAAGAGTATATTCCAGTCAACATAGTCAAAAAGCTTTCTGTAAGTCTAAGAATGCTATAAATGTAGATTTACCTTCCCTTAACCTATCTGCTAAGCTAAGTCATTGGGTCAGTATTGCCCTGTATGTTTCTACATTTCTCCAGAATCCACACTGATCTTCCCCGAGGTTGGCTTCTACCAATTCTTCCACTCTTCTGTAAGGAATTTGTGGTATTATTTTGCAAGCATGACTTGTTAAACTGACAATTCAGTAATATTCACTCCTGACAGCATCTGCTTTCTTTGGAATTGGAATTATTATATTCTTCTTGAAGTCTGAGGATACTTTGCCTATCTCTTACATCTTACATCTTTCATAGCAGATGGAACAGTTTTGTCATGGATGGCTCTCCCAGGGCTATCTGATGGAATGTCATCTACTCTAGGGGCTTTGTTTTGACTTTGGTCTTTCAGTGCTTTCTCATATTCCTCATAGTATCTGCTATCTCACTGTCATCTGCAGTCTCTTCGCTTTGTATAACACTGCCTTCAAATTCATCTCCCATGCACAGACCGTACACTCTCTTTCCACCTTTCAGCTTTCCCTTCTTTGCTTGGTATGAATTTCCATCTGAACCCTTGATATTCATACAGGTGCTCCTCTTCTCTCCAAAGGCCTCTTCAATTTTCCTGTAGGTGGTATCTATCTTTCACCTAGTGAAATATGCTCCTAAACCATTACATGTGTCCTCTAGTCATTCTGGCTTAGCTATTCAGCAGTTTTTAAGACATTTATATTCCCTTTGGCCTGCTTCATTTGCTGCATTTTTATATTTTCTCATTTCATCAGTTAAATTAAATGATAGCAATGTTTTGCAAAACTCTTCCAATCATTCTTTTCCCATTTCTAGTCATACTTATTAATAACATTCTCACAATTTACAACACACATTGCAGTTAGCAATCAAGAAAACTTTTACTATCCACTGAAAAGGAAAAGAAAACTGATGGGGATAAAAACTGCAACCAATCAGGAAACCCCCTTAGCTTTGCCTCAAGAATTTTCAACTCATTGTGCAATAAACTAACAATAAGTTTACAAAAGACAGGAGATTTTGTGTGGGAGGGTTAGTGATAAAGTCATCCAGTATTTCAATGTAATCCACCTTAATATGATAACTACAAAGACTGCAACAATGACACTCAGGAACAGAAAACAAACAGGGTTAAATTGAAACTTCCTACAGGGAACAACAGCATACAGCATGAAAAATGAGTAATGGGCATGATAATTAAAACCCAGAACAGTTTGATGTGGAATGAGCCTCCAATGACTCTACATCTACATACAAATCAGCAAAGCACTCATTAATGGACAGCAGAGGGTACTTGGCATTGTACCACATGTTAAGATATCTTCCCATTCCCACTGCACATGGAGCATGTGAATAATGACTGCTTAGATGCCTCTGTGCATCCTGTAATTAGTCTAATCTTCCCTTCACTGACCCTAAAGGAATGATATATAAGAATCTGAAGATTATCTATAGATTCTTAAATTAATACTGGTTCTTGAAACTTTGTAAATAGAATTTCATGGGATAATTGGCATCTATCTTCGTGCATCTGTCAATTCGAGTTTTTCAACACTTCCATGACACTCTCCCATGAATCAAACAAAATTGTGACAATTTGCCCCACCCTTCTTTTTATATGTCCAATATCCCATGTTGGCCATATCAGGTATGGATCCCACTCACTTGAGCAATGTACTAAGATGGTATGCACATATGACTTGTACACAGTCTTCTTTCTAGACTGACTGCATTTTCCCAGTGTGCTGCCAATGATCTGAAGTATGTTAGCTGCCTTACATATGGCTGAGCCTATGTAGTCACTCCATTTTATATCCCTACAAATTGTTACAGCCAGATATTTTATATGAGTTGAGTGATTCCAAATGTGACTCACTGGTGTTGTAGGATACAAATTTTTTGAGTTTTGGAAAGGTATAACATTACTTGTATGATCATATAAAACAAGTTGCTATTCTTTACATCACTTTTAAATCTTATCAAGATTTTTGAGAATGAATTTTCTCTTTGTAGCAGAGCATATTCTGATTTGAACTTTCCTGGAAGGTAGGAGATGAGGTACTGGTGGAAGTAAAGCTGTGAGTGCAGATTGTGAGTCATGCCTGAATAACTCAGTCAGATTAGTACTTGCCACAAAAGACAATGGTCTCAGGTTCAAGCTCTCGTCCAGCACAGAACTTTAATCTGCGAGGAAGTATCTTATCAATGTTTGTGCAGCTTTCTTTCAGACAGTACTTCACTATAGATAACAGTATCATCTGCAAAAAATCTGATGCTACTATTAATATAGTCTGTCGGGTTATTAATATGCAACATGAACAGCAACAGTCCCAATACACTTCCTTGAGGCACACCAGAGGGTACTTCTACTTCTTTCCATTCAAGGTAACATGTTGCATTCTTGATCCAGTCATAAATTTTGTTTGATTTCCCATATAACAACACTTTTGTAAATAAATGTTCATGTGAAAAACAGACAAAATCTTTTGGAAAGTTGCAAAATACTGCATCCATCTGACTGATCCATGGCTTTCAGGATATCATTTGAGTAGAGCACAAGTTGGTTTTTACAAGACTGACGATTCATGTTCATTAAAGTATTTAAATCATATATACAATGGATAATGAATACAACTGTGTATTTTCTAATAAAAAATAACATAAAGGCTGAAAAAATGAAGGAATCAAAAAGCAGTTGCATTACTCATAGTGCTAACCCAGAGAACTTAAATCATAACTCGTCTTGAAAACTAAGTGCACTGATGATTAGAAATTCCATGAAAATAAAATAAAATTTGATACAGACTTGTGAAATGCCTCATTTTTAAATGAAAATTCATTAAATACATCAATAATACTATTCAGTCTCCAGAAATAAAATAGTATTTTATTTTATTTCATATTTGATATTTTGCATTTTTGCACCACATTTTAGTTTATTGTGAATACCGTTATTTTCATCCAGTTAATAACTAAAAATATCAACAGTTATGATTCGCATTCATTAATTAACATTTCCATTTGTTAATAAATATGGAATTTCAATGATAGTAAAACAAACAAATGTTGCTAGCCAGATTCAAAGCACAAACTTTACAGCTACCAGACTTTCGCATTAACTATTCAGCTACCTAGGACTGAGATTCAATGATTTCTTTTGTACTTCACAGCACTCAGAAACCCAGTCCATAAGGTCCCTTTGTTAGATAAAAACAAATCTGCTGTACTTTCTAGCTAGTTCACACTTGTTATGGTTCCTTGTGTGTCATAATGTTGTTGTTGTGGTCTTCAGTCCGGAGACTGGTTTGATGCAGCTCTCCATGCTACTCTATCCTGTGCAAGCTTCTTCATCTCCCAGTACCTACTGTAGCCTACATCCTTCTGAATCTGCTTAGTGTATTCATCTCTTGGTCTCCCTCTACGATTTTTACCCTCCACGCTGCCCTCCAGTACTAAATTGGTGATCCCTTGATGCCTCAGGAGATCTCCTACCAACCGATCCCTTCTTCTGGTCTAATTGCGCCACAAACTTCTCTTCTCCCCAATCCTATTCAATACTTCCTCATTAGTTATGTGATCTACCCATCTGACCTTCAGCATTCTCCTGTAGCACCACATTTCAAAAACTTCTATTCTCTTCTTGTCTAAACTATTTACCGTCCATGTTTCACTTCCATACATGGCTACACTCCATACAAATACTTTCAGAAACGACTTCGTGACACTTAAATCTATACTCGATGCTAACAAATTTCTCTTCTTCAGAAACGCTTTCCTTCCCATTGCCAGTCTACATTTTATATCCTCTCTACTTCGACCATCCTCAGTTATTTTGCACCCCAAATAGCAAAACTCCTTTACTACTTTAAGTGTCTCATTTCCTACTGTAATTCCCTCAGCATCACCCGACTTAATTCGACTACATTCTATTATCCTCGTTTTGCTTTTGTTGATATTCATCTTATACCCTCCTTTCAAGACACTGTCCATTCCGTTCAACTGCTCTTCCAAATCCTTTGCCATCTCTGACAGAATTACAATGTCATCGGCGAACCTTAAAGTTTTTATTTCTTCTCCATGGATTTTAATGCCTACTCCGAACATTTCTTTTGTTTCCTTTATTGCTTGCTCAATATACAGATTGAATAGCATCGGGGAGAGGCTACAACCCTGTCTCACTCCCTTCCCAACCACTGCTTCCCTTTCATGTCCCTCAACTCTTATAACTGCCATCTGATTTCTGTACAAATTGTAAATAGCCTTTCCCTCCCTGTATTTTACCCCTGCCACCCTCAGAATTTGAAAGAGAGTATTCCAGTCAACATTGTCAAAAGCTTTCTCTAAGTCTACAAATGCTAGAAATGTAGGTTTGCCTTTCCTTAATCTTTCTTCTAAGATAAGTCATAGGGTCAGTATTGCCTTACGTGTTCCAGCACTTCTACAGAATCCAAACTGATCTTCCCCGAGGTCGGCTTCTACCAGTTTTTCCATTCCTCTGTAAAGAATTCGTGTTAGTATTTTGCAGCTGTGACTTATTAAACTGATAGTTCGGTAATTTTCACATCTGTCAACACCTGCTTTCTTTGGGATTGGAATTATTACATTCTTCTTGAAGTCTGAGGGAATTTTGCCTGTTTCATACATTTTGCTCACCAGATGGTAGAGCTTTGTCAGGACTGGCTCTCCCAAGGCTGTCAGTAGTTCTAATGGAATGTTGTCTACTCCCGGGGCCTTGTTTCGACTCAGGTCTTTCAGTGCTCTGTCAAACTCTTCACGCAGTATCATATCTCCCATTTCATCTTCATCTACCTCCTCTTCCATTTCCATAATATTGTCCTCAAGAACATCGCCCCTGTATAGACCCTCTATATACTCCTTCCACCTTTCTGCTTTCCCTTCTTTGCATAGAACTGGGTTTCCATCTGAGCTCTTGATATTCATGCGAGTGGTTCTCTTTTCTCCAAAGGTCTCTTTAATTTTCCTGCAGGCAATATCTATCTTACCCCTCATGAGATAAGACTCTACATCCTTACATTTGTGCTGTAGCCATCCCTGCTTAGCCATTTTACACTTCCTGTCGATCTCATTTTTGAGACGTTTGTATTCCTTTTTGCCTGCTTCACTTACTGCATTTTTGTATCTTCTCCTTTCATCAATTAAATTCAGTATTTCTTCTGTTACCCAAGGATTTCTACTAGCCCTTGTCTTTTTACCTACTTGATCCTCTGCTGCCTTCACTATTTCATTCCTCAAAGCTACCCATTCTTCTTCTACTGTGTTTCTTTCCCCCATTCCTGTCAATTGTTCCCTTATGCTCTCCCTGAAACTCTGTACAACCTCTGGTTCTTTCAGTTTATCCAGGTCCCATCTCCTTAAATTCCCACCTTTTTGCAGTTTCTTGAGTTTTAATCTACAGTTCATAACCAATAGATTGTGGTCAGAGTCCTCATCTGCCCCTGGAAATGTCTTACAATTTAAAATCTGGTTCCCAAATCTCTGTCTTACCATTATATAATCCATCTGAAACCTTTTAGTATCTCCAGGGTTCTTCCATGTATACAACCTTCTTTTATGATTCTTGAACTAAGTGTTAGCTATGATTAAGTTATGTTCTGTGCAAAATTCTACCAGGCGGCTTCCTCTTTCATTTCTTAGCCCCAATCCATATTCACCTACTACATTTCCTTCTCTTCCTTTTCCTACTGTCGAATTCCAGTCACCCATGACTATTAAATTTTCATCTCCCTTCACTACCTGAATAATTTCTTTTGTCTCATCATACATTTCATCATCTGCAGAGCTAGTTGGCATATAAACTTGTAATACTGTAGTAGGCGTGGGCTTCGTGTCTATCTTGGCCACAATAATGCGTTCACTATGCTGTTTGTAGTAGCTTATCCACACTCCTATTTTTTATTCATTATTAAACCTACTCCTGCATTACCCCTATTTGATTTTGTATTTATAACCCTGTATTCACCTGACCAAAAGTCTTGTTCCTCCTGCCACCGAACTTCACTAATTCCCACAATATCTAACTTTAACCTATCCATTTCCCTTTTTAAATTTTCTAACCTACCTGCCCGATTAAGGGATCTGACATTCCACCCGTAGAACGCCAGTTTTCTTTCTCCTGATAACGACATCCTCTTGAGTAGTCCCCGCCCGGAGATCCGAATGGGGGACTATTTCACCTCCGGAATATTTTACCCAAGAGGACGCCATCATCGTTTAATCATACAGTAAAGCTGCATGTCCTCGGGAAAAATTACGGCTGTAGTTTCCCCTTGCTTTCAGCCGTTCACAGTACCACAACAGCAAGGCCGATTTGGTTAGTGTTACAGGGCCAGATCAGTCAATCATCCAGGCTGTTGCCCCTGCAACTACTGAAAAGGCTGCTGCCCCTCTTCAGGAACCACACGTTTGTCTGGACTCTCAACAGATACCCCTCTGTTGTGATTGCACCTACGGTATGGCTATCTGTATCATTGAGGCACGCAAGCCTCCCCACCAACGGTAAGGTCCATGGTTCATAGCTGACAAGTTGAAATGAATCACAATAGCAATTAGTAGTTCTTGGGTTTTGACTGTTCAAGACTCCCAATCCTTTTAACAATCTTCATCAAGTTATTTGGGTCTTCATTCCTTGTACAGCACTCTCACTTCCAAGATATGCAACAGAATAAATACTAATTGTATATGAGAGAACAGATCAGATTACATGTCATGTTCCCTGTACTCAAGCCTCATTTTGTTTGTACATATGCTTGGCATATGTTTGAGGCTTATGTTCCAGAATGTG
The DNA here is from genome assembly GCF_021461395.2 of Schistocerca americana. Taxonomy (NCBI): domain Eukaryota; kingdom Metazoa; phylum Arthropoda; class Insecta; order Orthoptera; family Acrididae; genus Schistocerca; species Schistocerca americana. The sequence continues at coordinate 468,542,816 of NC_060122.1, read as the reverse complement.
CCTTCAGTGATATTAAGATGACTAGACTTCCTGAGTCATGATATCAGCACAATTCTGTGAGAATTTGTTATGAGACATGTCTCTTGATGATGTCCATTGAACAAAAATGGTTGTGACATAATAAATGTACCTTAAGACAGCTGTGGTGATTCTTATTAATATTAAACCAAAGTAAAGATTACATTGCCAACAATAATAACAAATTTATGATGTCAGCAGTTGAAGCACTCACAAAAGAAGCTGTTAAAGTGTTGTCTCTGAAGACTGGAAGAAAGCTGTCCATAAAATGCACTGCATCATGGTAAGAGCATGGCAGAATGAAGCTGTTTTAGAAAATTCAGAGGAGGACATGATTATTTCATTAAATAACAACAGTGACAGTGACACTTTAAGCATTGTGATAGTGATAAGACTCGTGTCAGTGGAGTTTTCTAAAACAGATATTAAAACATACTGCAGCTCTCCCAGTACACTGTACACTGAGAGGTTTGTGAGTTTGAGCAAGATGAATGAAATGTAAGATTATGCACATGTTCATGCAGGACATGGAAACTGTGCTCTGTGCCTCCACATGCTCCTGTGAAAGTGACATTCTTTAAATAATTCTGAAGAGACTATGGGTCTTACACAGGGATATGACCATTATGGCAAGGGGATGGGAATAAATGTAGCATAACGATGGACCAGAATATTTCATATATTAGCTGGATTGATGGGATATCATTTTGGGAGAAGGAAAGATTGTAAGAAGGATGGGCATGATGATAGGGAGTTGAAGCTCCAGTGAAGAATACAGTGAAGCTTTCTGAGCCTGTTGTGACACTGGATAACATGAGGTAGAGGCGACGTGCTCCATTGCTGCTTGTTTGTGTAGTGGTTAGAAGATTAGGGGCATGTGTGTGCATAGTATAGGACATCTGTTTACAGACTAGGTCTGAAGGGTAGTGAGGGCTTTAGTAAGCCACTCAGCATATGGGAAATGAATGCTTTTTAACTGCAGATGTGCTGTTAATGCGTGGCCCAACTGTACAGCAGACAATTTTTAGTGTGGAAGGTATGGCAGCTACCAAAATGGAAGTACTTCAATGGTTGGTAGACTGATATGTGCAGAGGTTTTCATGTAGCCACCAGATGTGGCTGTCAATGATTGTTGAGATGGCACACTGTTTTAAGGATGAACATATGGAATAGGTATGATAGAAGGTGTTGATGCTGTCAAGGAATGAGGATAACTTCTTGGTTCTGGGTCCAAATCATAAAAATACCATCAGCGAACCTAAGCCAGACAATGAGTTTAGGATATTGGGGGCTAGAAAGGTTTCTCTGGGTTTTTTGGAGTGTGAGAGTGCCATGTGGATCCCCTCGGCCGTGCCACAGAATCACTATATATCTTCCCCTTAAGGGAGACATAGCTATGGTTAAGGATGAAAAATCTCATGTAGTCTTACAAAGGAAACTTTCCATTACACCTCACTCAGATATATTGGTAAGATGGCCCAGTCGATAGCCTGTCAAAAACTGAACACAGTTGTTGTTGTGGTCTTCAGTCCAGAGACTGATTTGATGCAGCTCTCAATGCTACTCTATCCTGTGCAAGCTTCTTCATCTCCCAGTACCTACTGCAACCTACATCCTTCTGAATCTGCTTAGTGTATTCATCTCTTGGTCTCCCTCTATGTGTTTTACCCTCCTCACTGCCCTCCAATACTAAATCAGTGATCCTTTGATGACTCAGAACATGTCCTACCAACTAATCCCTTATTCCTCGTCTCCCCTATTCTATTCAGTACCTCCTCAGTAGTTATGTGATCTACCCATCCAATCTTCAGCATTCTTCTGTAGCACCACATTTCGAAAGCTTCTATTCTCTTCTTGTCTAAACTGTTTATCGTCCATGTTTCACTTCCATACATGGCTGCAATCCATACAAATACTTTCAGAAAAGACTTCCTGGCACTTAAATCTATACCCAATGCTAACAAATTTCTCTTCTTCAGAAATGCTTTCCTTGCCATTGCCAGTCTACATTTTAAATCCTCTCTACTTTGACCATCATTAGTTATTTTGCTCCCTAAATAGCAAAACTCATCTACTACTATAAGTGTCTCATTTCCTAATCTAATTCCCTCAGCATCACCTGATTTAATTTGGAGGGGGGACTTAAAACAGATCAAGCATGAAAACAGGAAGAAGGTGCACTGAACTGTGGAAAAAAACCAAAACAGAAACAATGAAAGGTCAAAGAACAACAAGTGCAATAAAGAGCAACCTGAAACAGCAAGGGCATTGTTGTTAGGTGGTCATCATGTTGGACTACCAAGCGAGCAAGCCGTTTATAGAATATGAGTAATGTGGTAAGAACACATTACCATCACAAGTAAATGGGATGAATAGTGGAGAGTAGGCAAGATACTACACAGGATGTCGCACAGGAATAAAATCAATGAATAAACAGGTGTGAACTATGTTACAACAAAAGAATTAAAGAGTCAAGACTTCCAAAATGAACCGCAACTTCAAAAATGTTAAAAACATATTTTTGACAGAGCACAGAGAAACTGTGATGTTCTGTAACCATTGCATTCATTTGTTGTAGCTTATGTAACAGACTATTATGTTTTCATCATTTCCTTGGGAGTGATCACATTCAAATTCATACAAACACCTATATCAGACAAGGAGGCATATCTCGCACACTTACCAGCCGTACAAATTAGTTGCGTTCATAAGAGATTCCTATCATATGACACACGTACTATCACTAATGCCACATATGACACACCTAATGTATTTTCTGGTGGAGGATTTGGTTTACTTGCTGCCTTGTCACCAAACATTTGTGGTTCCCATTCGAAAGCCACTTCCTTTTGGCTACTAATAGAGTAGTTGTGCAGAATCAACTATCATTACACCTTGCTGTTGCAAAAGGACATTACACCACAACACAGGTGCAAATTTGAATAAAGTGAACAGTTGGGAGTAAGCATGAGGGATATTTGAACACGGCTTGCCTGTGTGACACTACAACACCAAGACCACTTAACCACGATCCATTTTTCTCTTCGTCTGCTCTACATTGCACATCATCTTGTTCCTTAACTGTTCACTGTTTCTATTTTGCTTTCTTTCCAAAGTCCAGTACACCTTCTTCCTGTTTTCATGCATTATCTGTGTTCAGTTTTTTATGGGCTGTCCAATGGGCCCTCTTACCACTAAATCTGAGGGGGGTGCGATTGGGAGTTTCCCATGTTAGTGTGTTTGAATGGTGGTGTGTTTTTGGATGTATAGCCAAGTTGTTGACTGAAATAAAAGGCTGGACAGAGTCCATGCCATATCTACGGCCATTCACTGACTCCTACTGCTGCCACTATCAACCGATAGGCTTAAGTTGTCTGCCAAAACCAGCTTACGTGCCAGCAATCCAGTACAGTCTGGCAAATGCACCACACATATGAAAATTTTCTGGACAATGACCAAAAGATGTGAGCTTGTTGTTGATGGTATCTCCTGCAACCACCACAATGAGGTGCCAGCCTCACCACTAGCAGAGTGAACCTCAATGATCCAGGCACTGCAATCAAGTCATGTGTTCCACATGGACACCCATTGACCTGCCTATTTAATATGTTCCTCAATGACTGGGAGACAGCATTTCTTTACACTCCAGGCTTTTTGTTGCCAGTACCTAGCAGCGCACCCATTGGAGCACAAGCATTTGCGTCATGCTCACGCTGGCCATACTCACTGGCTCATCAGTTGGAACTAAGGCTAGCTCACCACAGTGTCCATTCAGTAGCAGTTACAATGCTGACTCAGACACCAGCTAGGACTCACATATTCAGTGGACAGTTACTTGCCAAGTGTTAACTATTCTTGTAACGCAAAGTGTTAACTCTTCCTGTAACTCAAGAAAACTGTGAAGTGTCAGTATATTACTATCAACAAACCTTTGTTCTTTTTCTACCTGGGAGCCAGTATTTTTCTATGAGCACCATCCCACTGGCCATAACAGTCAAGACAAAAAGTAAACATAACAACACAGCTTGCAGTACCTGAATAAGATGACTGGGTCAGTCATCAAAGTACAACAACTGGGCAGTACACTTCAGTTAAAGATGTATTTGGTTAGAAGGAATTAGGTGGTGAGTTTAGAGCTAGCACGATACTGGAAGCAATAGCATTCAATGGCACCCTCGTACTGTAAACTGTTACTGGGGCACTTAGAGGAAGCTTTTCACAACTCATACCACTTAGGTTCTCTTTCCCTCCCCCAATGCAAACTTCTATGAATTATGTAGATGGGAACTGTCCTTACAACACATCATTTGATTCTGCAATCCATCTAGTCTCAAACTATATTAGCCTCTATTCCACATCCACCTCCAACCCAGTACTCACATCTCCAACTTCACCTCATTAATCTACATTCACACTTTCCTCTCTGAAGTTTCCCTCTTCCCTTGTTCTACCTCCACCCTTTTCTTAATCCACTGTGCCATCTGTTTCCATGACACCATAACTTTCCCTGCTTGTGCCAGAGTCAGCTCACCATTGCCAGATTACTATCCTGTTCCTTTGCCACCTCTCATTCCCAACTATCAGTCTTCCTTCCCTCTTTCACCCCTTCCCGTGTTGTTTCTCCAATCACCTTCTGCATCTGCCATGACAATTCACACCAGTTAGGACGCAGCACTTGGGCAATGTATTTGGCCAAAACAATGTAGTCATTGAGGGAGAGAGAGAGAGAGAGAGAGAGAGAGAGAGAGAGAGAGAGAGAGAGAGAGAGAGAGAGAGAGAGGTGGAGGGGGGGGGGGGGGGGGGGGGGGGGGGGGGGGGGGAGGAGAAAGAGAGAAAGAGAGAGATATGAATCATCGTGCTTGCCATTTGGCACAACCCAGGAGCGTAATGTGGCTTGTCGAATGCCCTGGCCATTGAACACTACCTCCCAAGTGAAACAGGATAATTACAGAGGTCTAAATCTGATGGCCAGATGGAAATTTGAACCATATTACTCATGAACAAAAGTACTATAAACTTACTCTGGTGCCACACCATTCAATAATAATAAAACGCTGTAAGGAAGAAACTGGGAGCACTTGAAAACAGAAGCTAAACAGAGCAGTTGAGAATTAAATGGTCAAATGAAATGTTTTCGCAGGTAAAATGTAAGTATGACATGCAAGATGACAGTTGATCACGGAAGTAACAGGTTTTTGGCACATGTAATAAAGCTCATTTCATTCAAAGTAAACATTTCCAATGTGACAATACCTCCACCACCTGCCTGAACAGTAACCCGTCTCTGTCTGTCTGTCACTCACTCCCAGTCTCTCTCTCTCTCTCTCTCTCTCTCTCTGTGTGTGTGTGTGGGGTGGGGGGGGGGGGAGGAGGAGGAGGGAGGGGGGGGGGGGGGGATTCGCACACACATGTGCAAGAGAGTGCTTGTGATTGCACACGTGCACTTGCTCGCATTCCTGCTTATGCTGAAGATTTAGTGCTGTTTCTAAAACATTCAGAACCAAATGTGAATAAAACCTAAAAAGAGAGAAGACCACAAACTGAAATATAGTCTCATTCACTCTCTCCGATTCTAATCATCTACACTTTTATTCTGTCACTCAAACTGTGAAAAGGCCATGACTTGGTTATAATTCTACAGCCTTTCCGAAATACAAATAAAATAACAATGTGTGCTCAGTCGACGGCTTTCAAAAAAATGTTGATGAGCCAACAACAAAGACAATAAAAACTGCTCCTTAGTATTTTAATCAGCAAGTCAGACACTTCGCAGAACCGAAAAAATATGTATTATAATTGTCTTGCTGCCAGCTAAGACAGAGGGCAGATCTGCAGATAAACCAGCCTCTGCCACTTGTTTGAACATAAAACACAATAAGTTTAACTGTGGCATACTGTGAACTGGACTCCGCAAGACCTGCATATTGGAGGATCCTTTCACTGAATCAAGAAGCATAATTGTACTGTGCCCTATTTGGTGACAAGTGAGGCCTACACTCATTTATGTGACCACAAGGGTATGGCACAGCCAAGTTACTGATCTTGTCAGTCACAGTTTATTGCCCATAATTTCCAGTAGTCATCTTCCACCTGATCACCTCTTAACACCTCAACAGGAAAATGATAACCTATAGCAGGACAACACACTAAACCACAAGATCACCAGAGAAGAGATGCCCCAGCTTACACCCATCAGTGAGCACTATCATAAAGTTACTGAGATCATTTAAAGTTTCATAGAATTTAGAGTTAAAAATTTTCAGCAAATATTGCCACAAAATATCACATCTGTATTCAGTGTTGAGTATAATCCTTTCTAGTTTATTTCTAGTTAATTTAAATTCCTCTGAACTGGAGCACAGTGGCCAGAAAAAATACGTAAAAACATTCAGGAGGGGGTTCAAACATTTTAGTAGCTTTGTCTAATGAATTTGGTTCTCAAACAGAAACTGCCTTCCACAACAGATATGAACAAAATAATTTCTCCTTTGTGCTAAAAACCTTCTTTGAGTTCTCTGACTTTGATTCTTGTATTCTTTACTTTCTACTTCATGTACCTGATGTAAGATAAAAAATCCCTCAGTGACAACTTTTAATACACACGAGAAGACACTCTTCCGTTGGCTGATGACTTTTGTATGTTTACAATTAGTATTTACTGCTACCTTTATGTGTTACTGAGTCTTCTCCAAGGTTCGGTGCAGCAGTGTGAGTCTACTGCAATGCACCTAGTAAAACAGGGCAACAGGTGCCAAGACGCATGTACCAGTCACTGCTGGCTAGCCAGATTGAATTGATAAAAATAGCCAATTCCGTGTAGTTATGCCATAATATAATTGTTGCATTGAAATTAATGCTAGGGCCTTAATCTTTTAGTAATGTAAAAGTTCTTGAGCTGGTAAGAGCTCAAGATGAGCTGGAGTTTTATATTAATTGTAATTGCTGTTGTGGCCAATAAATGCAATGTTCGTGCTGAAATTGCTGGAAGTTGTTGATAAATGAATAGTTTGTGAGAACTGGCGAGAAGAAGTGGCATGTTTCCAGATTCATATCAGTACGAAGATTCAGATCCTTGAATAAGACGAGGCATATAGTGTCATTAGCTACACCTTAAAAAATGAAAAATGTATTCAGAGTTTGATGAAATGAATCTGGAGCCTCGCATTGTTCTTCAACATAAGACTCACTTTCCACCACAACATTCTCCCTCTCTGCGTCATTTCCAGTATTATCTCCAAATTCTTTTCCAAATGTTAAAAACTATGCATGGCAATCCAGGCAATGAAACATTAATAAAAAAATTAATGCACTGTTGTTAAATCAAGAGACAATTAATGGTGTTGGCATGAATAACAACATATTTACCTGTGCCAATCTTGACATGAAATGAATCAATTCTTGATGTTTTAGGAACACCGTGGGAAATCCAATCTGGTCGAACAAGTTTACCAAGCAAAACCCCGTGGACACTCCTCTGAAGTGCTGTTAACACTGCTGGCATCTGTAAAATTCAAACTAACATCAGCTAACGGGAATCAATCCTAGCATTGTCATTTATTAACAATAAAATAGACTACTGTCAATACTAATCAAGACATATTTGTTATAACTTCAAGTTGAACAAATATATTTCAAGGAAGACACAATACATGAAATCACAGATCAAGTAAACAGAATAAGACGTGTGTACACTTTTAACAGTCAAATCATAACTGAGTCCGAGTCTAGCCACTGGCTGGCTGGCCGCTTAGGTGGCGCTGCTGCTGCATGGCTGGCAGACAGCGCCGCACGTAGAGGACGCGCGTAACTGCGCGGCGGCACTCTGAAAGATCAGCGAGTCACAACACTTTTCCCCCTTTTGAAGTTTTTGCACAAGTCTTGATGGAGGTGGCCTGAGATTGCTAACATCCATAGGTGTTGTTTGGCTGGCCGTAAAGTCTCGAGGAGGAGGCTTCCCGTACGGACGGAAGTGTCCCCGATGATAATGGGTCGACATGACAGGAGACGTGGGGGTCGAATCTGCTGAGGCCCCGTGCACCAATCTGCCCGTTGCGCAAGTTCGGTTGTTGTAATACGAGAAATGGGCGATGTGTCCATGTCCGTATGAGAAGGAGGCGAGTAGAGTTACTCCGACAGATGATGGTCATCTGGTTCCTGCATGGGCACGTCTCCTGGTGGCGTCAGTTCTTGTGCTGCCACCAATATGATGGTGAGAGGACTGCGTTGTGAGTAATGAGAGATTCCAGTATCCCGAGCGTGTAGCAGCATCCGGAACAGGCGTTGCCGGCACATGAGGCCGAAGCTGGTCCAAATGACGCACTGCAACACCCATGTCCATCTGGATTTCACACAGGCGTTGGCCACGGTGTCGTAAGAAGCAGCCAGGACTCCATTTTGGCCGGCTGCCATATCCCCGTACCTATACAAGGTAGTCGGCGGTGAACCGGCCAAGCGAAGGCACTCGTGGCCATGAGGTGGAAGGCCGCAGAAGATAAAGTAGCGTGCGGGGCTGTCGGCCACGTAAGAGCTCAGCCGGGCTGTGGTCGCCCATGGGGGTAAATTGGTAAGAAGCCAGAAATTGGAGAAGGGCATCATCAGCAGCAGAAGAAGTCAAGAGTTTCCTCATCTGAGCCTTAAATGTGCGGACCAGTCGTTCGGCCTCACCGTTTGACTGTGGATGGAGCGTAGGGATTGTGACATGCATGATGCCGTGATGGGCACAAAAATCTGCAAAATCAGAAGAGGCAAATTGCAGACCATTATCAGTCACAAGAGAAGAGGGAAGGCCTTCCACAGAGAAAATGCGAGCGAGAGCATTGGTGGTTGCCGCAGTGGTAGGCAACATGCAACGGACAATGAAAGGAAAGTTAGAGTAGGCGTCAATAACAAGAAGCCAATAAGTACCTAAAAAAGGTCCCGAGAAGTCAGCATGAATACGCTCCCAGGGCTTCTCAGGCGAAGGCCACGGTGACAAAGATGACTTCGGAGCGGTGGCCTGTGACGCACAAGGGCTGCAGGCAGCGACCATGTGTGCAATTTCAGAGTCGATGCTGGGTCAGTACACATGACAGTGTGCCAGAGATTTTGTGCGAGAGACACCCCAGTGCCCTTGGTGAAGGAGGCGCAAGACCGAAGCACGCAAAGACGCAGGTACCACAACACGCAGCGAAGCATTTTCGGTGGAAAGGAGGATAACACCATCCCTAGCCATGAGGCGGTAACGCAAAGTGTAGTAGTTCCGCAACGGATCAGAAGTCTTAGTGGACAGACGATCTGGGCAACCCTTCTGAATACAACGTAAAACCCGGGAGAGGGCAGGGTCAGAACCCATAGCACCCGTCAGCCGGTCCCCAGTGATGGGGAACGCGTCCACAACCCGCTGCTCGGCAACATCCAGGTGGAAACACAAAAGTTCATCCCTATCGAATGCCAGATCAGGACCCATGGGAAGGTGAGACAGTGCATCAGCATTCGCATGTTGAGCCGTCAGCCGGAAATGAATCTCATAATTGAAACGAGACAAGTAAAGAGCCCAACGCTGGAGGCGGTGTGCAGCCTTGTCGGGAAGTGACGTTGATGGATGAAACAAGGAAACAAGTGGTTTGTGATCCATAATGAGATGCAATTTGGATCCATAGAGAAAAACACCAAACTTATGAAGAGCATAATTAATGGCCAAAGCTTCTTTTTCAATTTGAGAATGCTTTTGTTGGGCATCCGCGAGCGTTTTGGAGGCATAAGAAATGGGTTGTTCAGAACCGTCAGAAAAACGGTGCGCAAGGACTGCACTGAACCCATATTGAGAGGCGTCCGTGGCAAGAACAAGATGTTGGCCAGGTCGATAAGTAGCCAGGCACGGGGCCTGTTTCAGCATAGTTTTCAATTTCTGGGAAGCCGCATCGCATGACGCAGACCAGTGAAAAGGCATGTTTTTATGCAACAGGTGATGCAACGGCTGAGCCATCGAAGCAGCAGACGGTAAAAACTTGTGATAGTGTGCTATTTTCCCCAAGAAGACCTGCAGTTCCTTAACAGATGTAGGGCGAGGAAGGGCATTGATCACAGCGACAGTTTGCTGAAGCGAACGAATACCATCCCGAGAGAGTTGAAACCCCAAGTATGTGATAGATGCCTGAAAAATTTTGATTTCTGAAGATAACACTTAAGACCGGCAGTCTGTAAGACATGGAAAAGTGTGTGGAGATTTTGAAGATGTTCGTCAGTGGTGGAGCCAGTGACAACAATGTCGTCCATGTAATTGATACACCCAGGGACAGTGAGCAATAATTGTTCCAAGAATTGCTGAAAGACAGCAGGGGCGCTGGCAACCCCGAATGGCAATCGTTGGTATTGATAGAGGCCAAAAGGCGTGTTAAGGACCAGAAACTGCCGGGAAGCAGTGTCGAGAGGAAGTTGATGATAAGCTTCTGACAGGTCAAGTTTAGAAAAATACTGGCCTCCAGCAAGTTTAGTGAACAATTCTTCAGGTTGAGGCATAGGGTAAGTGTCGATAAGGCATTGAGCATTTACAGTGGCTTTGAAATCGCCACAGAAACGAATATCACCATTTGGCTTAGCAACGACAACGGCAGGAGAGGACCACTCACTGGAAGTGACAGGAAGCAAGACCCCTGAAGCAGTGAGACGATCCAGCTCCTGTTTCACCTGATCACGAAGGGCCACAGGAATGGGCCGAGTCCAAAAAAACTTAGGCCGAGCAGTGGGTTTGAGCGTGATACGAGCTTTAAAGTCATTTGCACGGCCTAACCCAGGAGAAAAAAGGGACGAAAATGTCGTTGACATGGAATCCAATTGAACATAAGGAATAGCATCAGAGACGAAATGTGAAAGGCATCGAAACCAAAAAGATTCTCCGCATTACTATGGTCGACCACAAATATGGGAACAGTGCGAACGACAGATTTGTAAGATACCTCAGCATCAAATTGTCCCAAGAGAGAAATCTTCGGTTTATTTTAAGTCCGTAATTTCCTAGTGACAGGTGACAGGACTGGAGAACCCAACTGAAGATACGTCTGAGAATTGATGATAGTGGCAGCAGAACCAGTATCCACCTGCATGCGAACATCTCGACCAAGTATTTGGACAATCAGGAATAACTTCCATGAAAGGGATGAAGTACAATTGAGAGACAACACAGAATCAGAGTCAGCGTCATGTTTATGAACATCATGTATGCGGTCGAATTTGCAAACGGATGACACATGACCCTTTTTTTTGCATTTGTGACACACGGCCCAACGTTGTGGACAATCTTCTCGTGGATGTTTCGTAAAACACCGCTAACATGAAGGAAGTTGCCGTGGGTCTTGCTGCAGTTTCTTAGAGATTTGTTTACGGTTAGGCCGAGGCTGCGGTTGGGAACGTACTGCGGCCACGTCGGCCGGCGGGGACATGCCACACACTTCATCAACATCGCACAGAGCTTGTATTTCCCCGACGTCACCCCATCCCTCTATTTGCGCTCCAGCAGCGCAAGTAATTTCAAAAGACTGAGCGATGGATTTGACAACTGAAGGGCACGTTGCCTAACTACTTTGTTGGGCGCCGATCGGATAATAGCATCCCGTACCATGGAATCGGCGTAGGATTCTTTGTGAACTTCAGTAAAAAATTGACACTTTCTACTGAGGCCGTTGAGTTCAGCAGCCCAAGCGCGATAGGATTGATTTGGTTGTTTTTGACAACAATAAAAGGCAACACGAGAGGCTACCACATGTGTTTGCTTTTGAAAATAGACAGACAGAAGTGAGCACATTTCAGCAAAGGACAAAGACGCAGGATCTTTCGAAGGAGCTAATTGCGACAACAACCGATACATTTGAGGTGAAATCCATGAAAGGAACAGAGACTTACATGTTTGTTCATCCGTGACATGAAATGCCAAGAAGTGCTGTTGAAGATGTTTTTCGTAATCAGACCAGTCTTCCGCCGTCTTGTCGTAAGGAGGAAAAGGAGGTAGAGATGACGACGAGAGATGCTCCACATTTGATGCCGCGATGAAATCACGAATCGCATTTGTGAGAAGCGTTTGCTGTTCTATGAGACCTTGCAATAGTTGCTCTAAAATAGCCATGGAAACATGTGGGTCAACGATGGAAAAGAAAAATCCCATCCTCGTCGCCAACTGTTACAACTTCAAGTTGAACAAATATATTTCAAGGAAGACACAATACATGAAAGTCACAGATCAAGTAAACAGAGTAAGACGTGTGTACACTAAAAACAGTCAAATCATAACTGAGTCCGAGTCTAGCCACTGGCTGGCTGGCCGCTTAGGTGGCGCTGCTGCTGCATGGCTGGCAGACAGCGCCGCACGTAGAGGACGCGCGTAACTGCGCAGCGGCACTTTGAAACATCGGCGAGTCACAACAATACTTCAGAGTCAAAAACTTTAGAATGCTTTGAAAATGGAATGGAAATGAAGTCCCATATTTCTTGACAGAGCGTAGGGGAACGACGTAGGAGACCCGCACTGCTGTACTAGGCAAGGTCCTAATGGAGCTGGTTTGCCGTTGCCTTCCTCTGACCGTAATGGGGATGGATGGTTGAATGAATGATGATGATGATGATGATGATGATGATGATGGTGAACATGACACAAGAACACCCACTCATCTCGGGGCCAGTGAAAATCCCAGACCCCGCCGGGAACTGAACCTGGGACCCCATGCTCGGGAAGTGAGAACACTACCGCAAGACCACGAGCTGCAGACTTAAATGCTTTAAGCTTCATAAATAGTTTTATAATACACTGATGGGCCAGAGTATCATGAACACTGCCCAACATGACATACAATGCCACTCAGTGACAGTGCAAGCACGTGAAGCGGTAAGGAAAGTATGTAAGCAGAGTAGAGATGGATGGGACTAATGCTAGCAACGACGTGGGCCACAAATTGTGAAATCTACTGAAGTAACCATCTCTGACAAAGGACTACCATATAAAGGAGCTATTCAGTGGCAGACAGGCACATTTAAAAATACATTAAAAAGTATACTAAGCTATTAGACATAGCCTTTTGTCAGATTTAGAAAAAAACATAGATTAATACCTGTACAACTCATAGATGCATGACCATTCTTGTCTCAGGGCACTGAGGCCTGACTGCAGTAAGTAGTGATTCAGCTTGAGGGGAGGAGGGGTGGGGGGGGGGGTGGGGGGGGGGGAAGAGAGGCTAAACAAAATTATCACAGGATGAGGGGACTGGGGGGTTGGAGGGATAGCAGTGTGGGGATGGGGAAAGATGCTGCTGTGTTGCCTGAGGAAGTATTTAGGGATGTGGAGGAGACTGGATTATGGGCTGCTAGGTATAGTATCAAGAGGCTGTGCTGGGCAGGGAGAGGAGGGACAGAACAGAAACAGAGACTGGAAAAGGACTATGCAGCAGATGCACTGATGGGGTGGAGAGCATTTGTGAAGTTGTAGTCGCAGTAACAAAGAGAACAGCGGCAGGTGGAGGACAGGGACTAGTGGAATATGTCATGGGGGTTACAATAATGAAGAATATATTGTAGGGAGAGTTCTCTAGTGTGCAATTCAGAAAAGCTAGATTCTTCCAGCCATGACAATGAAGACCGTGATAATGAATACACATATATGTACATGCCACCAAATTCTGAACCTGATGGAACACAGCTGAGACAGTACTGAGAACTAGGCCTATATCCAGAAACTGCCAGTCTGAAATTTATAGGAATTGTATGACTTCTGCACAGACATCTGATACACCATAGGTCCCTGATAACTGCAGAATCTGTTAAATTTTTGGGAGTGACCATAAACAAAAATTTGTCATGGACTGATCATGTGGATTGCTTACTGAAGCAGTTAAATAGTTTTGTTCATGCATTGAGGGTTCTAAATAAAGTAACTGGTTTAGCCATTAGGAAAATTGTGTATCATGCATATTTTATATCAGTTGTAACATATGGCATAATTTTTGGGGCAGTTGAAAAAGGGAGCCTCCTCAGAGTGTCAAGCTACAGAAAAAAAAATTATTAGAGCCATGACTGGAACAAACATTAGACAATCATGCAAACCTTTATGTGCAAGCCTTGACTTACTTACAATTCCTACCATGTTTATATATACTTCTCTTTGAGTTAAAAAAAAATGCACATCTTTTTGAGGGGAATTCATTTACACATGCTCATGAATCAAGGCACAAACAAGATTACATGTTACCTTGTCGCAGACCAACATTATTTGAAAATACTCCATATTATATGACTTTGAAGCTTAGCAATAAAATGCATTCAAAGTTGGACTGCAAGCTAGAACCCACAGGTGCAAACATTGAAAAATATTTAAGAAGCAAATGCTACTACAGTGTGGATGACTTTATAAACAAGGAGTACAAGTAAGAGATATTGTTTTGTTTCCCTGTTTTTTCTACATTACATTCTATTTGTATGCTTATGTTCCCTTTTAATGCAGGTATATGTTCTCTTTATAATATGTGTTCATACTTATAAACCATGTATCGTGTGAACTATGTATATAAATATCTAGATGGTTATAATAGAGGGAAACATTTCAAGTAGGAAAAATATATCTAAAAACAAAGATGATGTGACTTACCAAATGAAAGTGCTGGCAGGTCGACAGACACACAAACAAACACAAACATACACACAAAATTCAAGCTTTCGCAACAAACTGTTGCCTCATCAGGAAAGAGGGAAGGAGAGGGAAAGACGAAAGGATGTGGGTTTTAAGGGAGAGGGTAAGGAGTCATTCCAATCCCGGGAGCGGAAAGACTTACCTTAGGGGGAAAAAAGGACGGCAATACACTCGCACACACACACATATCCATCCACACATATACAGACACAAGCAGACATATTTAAAGACAAAGAGTTTGGGCAGAGATGTCAGTCGAGGGAGAAGTGCAGAGGCAAAGAGGTTGCTGAATGACAGGTGAGGTATGAGTGGCGGCAACTTGAAATTAGCGGAGATTGAGGCCTGGTGGATAACGGGAAGAGCAAGTTCCCATCTCCGGAGTTCGGATAGGTTGGTGTTAGTGGGAAGTATCCAGATAACCCCAATGGTGTAACACTGTGGCAAGATGTGCTGGCCGTGCACCAAGGCATGTTTAGCCACAGGGTGATCCTCATTGCCAACAAACACTGTCTGCCTGTGTCCATTCATGCAAATGGACAGTTTGTTGCTGGTCATTCCCACATAGAATGCGTCACAGTGTAGGCAGGTCAGTTGGTAGATCACGTGGGTGCTTTCACACGTGGCTCTGCCTTTGATCGTGTACACCCTCCGGGTTACAGGACTGGAGTAGGTGGTGGTGGGAGGGTGCATGGGACAGGTTTTACACTGGGGGCGGTTACAAGGGTAGGAGCCAGAGGGTAGGGAAGGTGGTTTGGGGATTTCATAGGGATGAACTAAGAGGTTACGAAGGTTAGGTGGACGGCAGAAAGACACTCTTGGTGGAGTGGGGAGGATTTCGTGAAGGATGGATCTCATTTCAGGGCAGGGTCAACACCTTCAACCCATTACGTGCAGTCTCCCATCCTTCATCAAAGACACCAACCACTTTCTCGAACGCCTGGAATCCTTACCCAATCCGTTACCCACAGAAACCATCCTTGTAACCATTGATGCCACTTCCTTATACACAAATATCCCGCACGTCCAGGGCCTCGCTGCGATGGAGCACTTCCTTTCACGCCGATCACCTGCCACCCTACCTAAAACCTCTTTCCTCATTACCTTAGCCAGCTTCATCCTGACCCACAACTTCTTCACTTTTGAAGGCCAGACATACCAACAATTAAAGGGAACAGCCATGGGTACCAGGATGGCCCCTTCATACGCCAACCTATTCATGGGTCGCTTAGAGGAAGCCTTCTTGGTTACCCAGGCCTGCCAACCCAAAGTTTGGTACAGATTTATTGATGACATCTTCATGATCTGGACTCGCAGTGAAGAACAACTCCAGAATTTCCTTTCCAACCTCAACTCCTTTGGCTCCATCAGATTCACCTGGTCCTACTCCAAATCCCATGCCACTTTCCTTGATGTTGACCTCCACCTGTCCAATGGCCAGCTTCACACGTCCGTCCACATCAAACCCACCAACAAGCAACAGTACCTCCATTACGACAGCTGCCACCCATTCCACATCAAACGGTCCCTTCCCTACAGCCTAGGTCTTCGTGGCAAACGAATCTGCTCCAGTCCGGAATCCCTGAAGCATTACACCAACAACCTGACAACAGCTTTCGCATCCCGCAACTACCCTCCCGACCTGGTACAGAAGCAAATAACCAGAGCCACTTCCTCATCCTCTCAAACCCAGAACCTCCCACAGAAGAACCACAAAAGTGCCCCACTTGTGACAGGATACTTTCCGGGACTGGATCAGATTCTGAATGTGGCTCTCCAGCAGGGATACGACTTCCTCAAATCCTGCCCTGAAATGAGATCCATCCTTCATGAAATCCTCCCCACTCCACCAAGAGTGTCTTTCCGCCGTCCACCTAACCTTCGTAACCTCTTAGTTCATCCCTATGAAATCCCCAAACCACCTTCCCTACCCTCTGGCTCCTACCCTTGTAACCGCCCCCAGTGTAAAACCTGTCCCATGCACCCTCCCACCACCACCTACTCCAGTCCTGTAACCCGGAGGGTGTACACGATCAAAGGCAGAGCCACATGTGAAAGCACCCACGTGTTCTACCAACTGACCTGCCTACACTGTGACGCATTCTATGTGGGAATGACCAGCAACAAACTGTCCATTCGCATGAATGGACACAGGCAGACAGTGTTTGTTGGCAATGAGGATCACCCTGTGGCTAAACATGCCTTGGTGCACGGCCAGCACATCTTGCCACAGTGTTACACCATTGGGGTTATCTGGATACTTCCCACTAACACCAACCTATCCGAACACCGGAGATGGGAACTTGCGCTTCCCGTTATCCACCAGGCCTCAATCTCCGCTAATTTCAAGTTGCCGCCACTCATACCTCACCTGCCATTCAGCAACCTCTTTGCCTCTGCACTTCTCCCTCGACTGACATCTCTGCCCAAACTCTTTGTCTTTAAATATGTCTGCTTGTGTCTGTATATGTGTGGATGGATATGTGTGTGTGTGTGCGCGAGTGTATTCCCGTCCTTTTTTCCCCCTAAGGTAAGTCTTTCCGCTCCCGGGATTGGAATGACTCCTTACCCTCTCCCTTAAAACCCACATCCTTTCGTCTTTCCCTCTCCTTCCCTCTTTCCTGATGAGGCAACAGTTTGTTGCGAAAACTTGAATTTTGTGTGTATGCTTGTGTTTGTTTGTGTGTCTGTCGACCTGCCAGCACTTTCATTTGGTAAGTCACATCATCTTTGTTTTTAGATATAAATATCTAGATGTATACATATACACTACTTTTATGAAAGTATGTGCTCTTTGAAGTATGTCCACATTTAAAAACTAGAGAAACAAACATGAAAAATACTTAAAAAGAATGATTTTAAACAACTGTGGAAATTTTAAGAAAAAGGAAGAAATCTAACATGTAATTATCTTTTTATGTTGTAATGTGCTTCTGGGAGCATCCATATGCTTTATTTTAATGGGCCTTATTTTAAGGTATACTTAGGTAGGCATAGAATTATTCATTGATGAGTCACCAATGTTTCAATCAAACGATTGTATATAACATGTCATGTGACAATAAAGATTATGTTCTATTATATTCTATTCCACAAACCAGCACATCAGTGTATACATGCTAAATACATTTTTTCCTGTGAAACATAATTATTTTACAAGCAGTGAATAAGCTCAACACTAGTCATGACAGCCACAGCAATAACAATACGTCTATTTTAATGGACATTTTAAATAAATCTCTTACAGGTTAGCACTAGCATATCAGGCTTACTGATAACTTTCTAATATTTCAGGACCATTTCAAATAGGTTAGTCAGGGGCATTCAACCCTCATAGTTCTTTACAATTGATATTAATTCTGTGTTGGGATGTTACATATGGAGCTTCTTCTGAGCTCTTCCAGGGCAATAGCTATTACTGATCCCACAGTTCATAGTCTGTCATTCATCTGATGTTGTTTGAACTTTCCACTGCAGGGTGCAATACACAATGTTCTCTTACTGTTAGATTGTGGATAGAGAACCATGCTGTAGCAAACTGAAGCTGTGTTCTGTGTTAAAAGTTTGATTTATACAGAGAAATTTCTAGGATTTCATTACTATTCCTCTAGAAGATGGTGGGTTGCTTTGCTTTTTCACCACATACTGGTTGTGGTGCAGCCGCTAGGTGTAGCATTGGTGCCTGCGATCGACACCACAAACATGCTCCTTGGTATCAGAGCATTGGTGGCCAAATCAATGAGATGAAGTAGCATGTCAACAAAAGTTCTCCATGACACCTTCAGTGGCATGTCTTGAAATAGACAGATACACGGACACAAAGTCAGTTCTATGCCAGGCTATATTCTAGTCAATGCCTATTCCACAGCAAGCAGCAAGAAGAATCCTGTGTTTGTCTACAATAGAGATAGTGACAACCATTTAGACTCTCCAAGCTAATCTGCAAGTCTTTGAATATGTTCGTGAAATTTGTCTTTGAATGGTGCCACGATAAAGACTTTCCACTGAGCAGTGCTTTGAGCTGTATTATCAATGACAGTCTAATTCATCATAAGTGTCAAATGGTTCAAATGGCTCTGAGCACTATAGGACTTAACATCTGAGATCATCAGTCCCCTACAACTTAGAAGTACTTAAACCTAACTAACCTAAGGACATCACACACATCCATGCCCGAGGCAGGATTCGAACCTGTGACCATAGGGATCACGCAGTTCCAGACTGTAGCACCTAGAACCACTCAGCCACACCAGCCGGCTCATAATGGTTCTATCAACATGTACCTACCTCTGACTCACAGTCACAGCAAAGAGAAAGTTCTATAAAAAAGATAAGTGTTCATTTTGTCTGCAAATATATTATAATTCTAACATTTTACACGTACAGTAATCATGTCATTTAGCACCTGTTCAGAACACTATTCATTTGTAACAATCTGTCGCAACATTGGTGAGTCCTCCAACCAGAGTCAAGGCAGAAGGAACTTATTTCCATCTTTGTGATTAGAAGGATGTTAGCCTCTGCCCAACTGTTGGCTTCACCAGCCTTTGTTAGTTATTTACTGCATTCATTCACTCATTCTATGAATGACAGATAACTCTCCTTCTCAGCAATGAGGCAATGACTTCCAAGCACAAGGTGGTTCACTATTTTTATTGCAAGTTTCTCTTGCTGTCCTGTCCACTTTTTCATTTACCTGGATTCCTACATCATCTGGTACCCAGCAGACGATACTTTTTTCCTTTGGTGTTGCAGTATGTGTAGGATGTCTTGTATGTTCCATGCCATTTTGTCTGTTGGGTACTGTTGCTGCATGGTTTGCAAGGCACTCACGGAACCAGACCAGGCAAGAAAATTATTCCTTCAATTGCACCTCATTTGTCCCATGCCTTTAGGATTGCATGCAACTCTGTCTCAGAGACTGTAAACGGGAATGAATCATAATGTACAAATTGTATAACCAGACTTGTCTTGAGAACTTACTGAGAGCTTTGGTATTGGTGAATTCTATTACATATCAAAACATAACTTAACCACTTTTGGATTTTTCTCCTTCACTATTGCACACAACTTTTTTGCATGTATTTTGTACACCTATGGTTTGTAATTAACTCTTTTTTCTCCAGATCTCATTCCTTTTCAGAGTCTGTCTTTGGACACCCCTGATGTTGCTTTAAACGTTGCAGTACATGCAAATACTGTTGGCCATTTTTTGTTCTTTATGCTGTACGTTATCATAACAGTATTCTTCCTTTTTGCTCCATTCTTAATGCTCCTTCTCCCTGAAAAAGCTTGTTTGAACTGAGCAGTAAACAGGAGTTAATATTGTTGTGCCTATCCCCTGCCGCAGCTGCCCTCAGTAAGTGCTTGCCTGCAGGTTGTTGTTCTCCTACAGCCAAACTTTTCTTTTTTCTCTCTCTCTCTCTCTCTCCAGAAAACTCTACCACATTATCATTCACAATGATGTCATACACTGTTATTCCCCCTTCAAGCCTTTCAAAGCAAAGCGCTTTTGCTTTAACTGGATGAGAGCAAATACAGAGTTTTGCAACACCCAACAACAGCAGCAAATATGCCTTTTGACTAAACCATTTCAACAGGTAATGCAAGGCAACAAGCCTGATTTGCAACTACAAAAATCTAAGCTTTCAACAACTGAGCATTTATCAACCTTTCAAAAAATGCTCTTCAGTAGTTGGTCAGCCAACAGTATGACTCTACTTAGACTCATCAGTGTAAATAATTGGTAAATTTCAGTGCCCATCTAAAATTAATTAAAGGGTTGGATAGAAATAAAGCCCAGTGTACAACATTTCTTCTACCTCACCAAATTTTTAAAAAATTTGCACCTCACTATTACAATGGGAGGGTACTTGTTCCAACCCACACACTGATAGTTTAACAAGAAGAACAATGATTGGAAACTGTGATATTGACCAGATAATAAGGAACTTCAGCTGGATGGTTAAAGGCAGTTCCCCAGTCTCAGTACAGAGGCTGCGTATAAGATGTATCCTAAAGCCTCCTGTCACAAATCTAATGACCTCATCGTGACAGACTCCCATGTGTTTGGACAGGACACTTGTGCAGAACCATGTATAGTACAGCCTTAGTCCATCCATGACGAAACTAAAGGTCTGTAAAATAATAACAGGGCAAATTTGTCTGGCCTCCAACACTAAGATGTTTTAAGATGCTTACAGTCTTTAGACCTTTTTCCTCTGCACTGAGGATGAGACCCACAAACTTTATTGATTCCTTGAAATTAAGAATGGTGTCCCTCGTTCACAGTTCAGTTTGATTAAAAACATGACATAATGATAAAAACTGAAACATACATTAACTCAGGAAAAATATGAAGCCTGTGGTTTTAGCCTGTAATTGTAGCTTTTCAAGTTGTCAAGCAGTTCTCTTGAAACTATAATACATGTATAAGATATACAAATTGTACAAAAATAATATCATCAGACAGGGCTCTTGTTTGTGGACCATGGCAGAAAGAGTAACAGCTATATCTCTCACCTGTATATGTCAGTTAAAGTACATTTCCAACCTAAAATGTCATTCTAAAAGGAAGACAGACTATAATGGAAAAAAATGCAGGAGATCCCCTTTATAAAGTTGTCAGGGGATTTTTGTCACCATGTGGAGTCAAAGAGCATCTCCACATCAAAAAATATCCCTATCAAGTGTCGCCTAGGTGAAAAAAGACTCTTGCATCACTACCTCCAATAGTGTTAAATTGAAGACTGCAGAATAATACTTATGGAACCTGCACTGAAGACAAATGAGAAATTTCCTGTTTCCTAAGCTCTTACTAAGTGACAGTTGATCATTCGTACCACTGTCTGCCCTATATACCATGTAAGTGCCACACTGCACTAATTACTTAAACTAGTGTGATCCCACCCATGTTTCGGTGTGTGTGTGTGTGTGTGTGTGTGTGTGTGTGTGTGTGTGTGTGTGTGTGTGTTCCCTACAAGAATGAGGATACTGTCCCTCATACCAGATCCTGTTAAAAAGCATGAGGAGATATTTCTTGGATTCGATGTTTACACATCACAACATATCATTTCATAGTGCACTTTGTTGGTCCTGGCATGCCACTGTGCTCTGCTAATATCATATGCTCTAACTCCTCGATACAAATGAGGCAGCTGTATTCTTCAGTATGACTGGAACTCAACTCCGACTGTGTACCCTTAGCTAATTCCAGCCTGTGCTAGCATGCAGGACCTAGGTGGTATTAGATGTTATTTGTTCACAGTAACTTGGCACTAAGTGGACTACTTCTGGTGTGCTGAGCGAACAACCATTGTCCCGTACAGCCACTGCAGTGCATGCGTTATCTTGGGAACTGATTCTTATCACTGATTTCCATATATCTGCTGATAATGTGAAATGGTTAATAATAATAATTTTTTACATTATTACTTCATTTCGGACAATGACCTGGTGCAAGTCTGTCAACTGAATGCCATTTTGACAACTTGTGTCCCTAAACTACTCTAATTATACAACCAGGAAAAGAGGATGTACAGTTTAAAGTGGAATCCGAACCATGTGTCATTTCTGGTAACTCTTCACATTGTTCAGAGGTGAGGGCTAAGTTACAATGCAGACTGAAAAATCCAAGGTCCAACTGGGATTCGATCCCGCAACCTCTTGGTTTCCTATCAAGAGCTTTACCGCTAAAACACCAACCGGACTAAGGTTAATAATGTTGTAAAAATTCTTGCCATGACCGCATTCTGTTCTCTCTTATAATGTGCTGTGCTTTCACCCATACAATGTCAAAGGCTGCAAAGCTGTGAGTAGATGTACTGTGACATAATTTTTGCAGTGCCATGTGGCAGTCTGTAATGGCTTGTTCTAAAATGGGATATGTCATTTGTCATGTTTAACAGATACCTTTTTCAATTACTCTGATGGTTTCTTTGGATACTGTTTTTTTATGTGCCTTTGCCTCAGCCAGTTAGTGTCATGTTCCATGGATCATTTTGCATGATAGATTGTGATTACTTGGAACGAGTCATTTTATATTCACATCGCAAATTTATTTATACACATGGTTACATTCGGAACATTTCTAAGGGATTCTTCTTTTTACCTTTCTTTTGCCTTTTGCTGTTGTGATGCAAACCCTTTGGAAAAGGTTGAACTGCTTTGAATATCGAGCTACATGACTAAGCAAGAGCCCGAGTCATATTTCGCTGAACAAAAACTGAAGGCACAATATGAAGGAACTGAGTGGGTACTGAGCAGCTGTTGTACAAACAGTAGACAAAGAAAGGAAATGAAGGATGTCAATGGTAAGGAATTGTAAAACAGAGTTACATTTCAGATGAGGAGAAATAAAAAGGGGTTATTTTACTCATTGAGTGTAAATAAAATTTAGAAGTAAGTACAAGTCAAACAGGCATGTTACACAGAAAAATTAGGAACAATTTTGTTTCATTTTTGTGCCAAAGGGAATTACAGAAAAATAAAACAATCTACTGTAGATAATTGGATATTGCAGAACAGTAAAGTATAAGGTTATTTTGAAAATACCTGATAATAATAATAATAATCATAATAATGAGAATAATAATATTATTATTATGGACTTGTTAAGTAAAGAAAACAAAATACGACATTTAAAGAAAATTTACTAATGTGATGATTATTTAAATGAACAGCTCACAGAGAGGAGAGGAAAGTCCCACTAGGGACGAATGTCTAAAGAAAAAAAATCAGTTTTAAAGGTTGTAAGGAAGAAACAAAAGAGAAGAAATGATCAAAATTGGCAAAAAAAATATTTTAAGACAAATATTGAGATGGGGAGAAGTGCAGAGGATTAATAATTGATTTTAAAGAAAGTGCAAGGAGAAAAGAGAAGCTGTTAGATGGTAGTAAATGTAAAATGACAATGAAGTGTAGGTACCTAAAGTATTATTGTGAGTGGATAAGGAATTGAAATTGTCTTTATTGTTATTGTTACTACTATTAACATTATTAATTTTTCTGCAAGCCCTGCTTTGACTACATCAGGCAGAAAGTACGCATGAAAGGATGTGTGCAAGTGACACAGCACAGATTTCTTGAGATACTATTCATAGAATCCTTGCTATTTCACATAATACATTTTGCGATAACTAAAAATTAGGATTCTTCTCACCTTTGATACTGGTGACTTAAATATTTCAGTAGACATTATATGTACTGATATGAATAAATTTTGTTAAGTGAAAGAATGCACAAGGCATGTATTTCAGCTCAATGTTTAGAGAATAATGTCCAGGAGTTGAAACCCAAATCAGTTTTTTCTACGTAAAAGTAGCCTCACAGAAATGAGCTTTCAACACATTTTTTTTTTTTTTTCCTCCATTGCATTCTGACATAAATAGAAATGGGTTCTGAATCGACATCTTGAAATATTATTAATAAACTACTTAAGTGGAAACAACATAAAATTAGTTTAAAAAAGATTAAGGTTGGTTGGTTTGTGGGGAGTTGAAGGGACCAGACTGCAAAGGTCATCAATCCCAAAGATTAAGGGCGAAGATGAAAAGTCAATTAAAATTTTCCTATTCTGGCTGTACAGAAATACATTTTTGTGCAGAGTGCAGTGAGAAGCTTTTGCCTGGTGACTGAATCATGTTCTACGAGTAATATCATAAAACAAATGAAGGTATGGATACTGTCAACAGCAAGCAGCATCAGAGATAGCATGACTTATGATCCGTAAATGGAAATTTCAATTTCTTCACAGAGAAATATGCCAGTCATGAAAGTTATAACAAAATGACTGATTGTTAAAAAAATGAATATACTGTAATATTACCAAAAAACAACACTTTATTAGCTTCAGATACATGTCACGTTATTAGCAATGTGAGGCAGATATTCCCCACTCCAGTGACTTAGGCCTGCAATGGCTCTCCTCCACAGTTCTGACATCAGACAAGAGTGACGACTGATGTCCTGACAATGGGCCAAGATTCTGCAGTGGCAGATGCCCTGCACTTAGATGCCTTACACCTGGCAATGTACGCAGTGAAGGCAAAGGAAGACCGCCATGTATGGGACACACCCCACTGCCCCCCTGGCAGGAGTCAGATGCCTGTAGGCATGAACAGGAGGTTAACAGCACTGTGGTGCCATGTCCCACGAGGAGACGCAGCACACAAGGCAGCTGGCCTGTCCCAGCCTCGAACCCAAGGTGGTGCTACTGTAGTCCAAATGCCTTTGTCTCAATATCCACTACTATTTATATGGCTCTGATGCACATCAGTTACACGACAACTATCCACCCAGCCTCATAGCTCATAATAAGACTCTTGCCCTGGTTTGGTGACACTGTCCTGCACGCTCTGGCTATTACTGTTGCACAGTGCAGTGGCAAAGATCCAGCTCCTCAGGTTTTTCTTAGGACCAGTTCTCCACCGTGACTGCTTTCACCTTTATACTAAGCAATATACATTTACTACATTAATATTTTATGGGTACCTCCTATCTTCTTCACTCCACAAATTCAATCTCCATCTCTTGCTTTTGGGATCCAGTCCACCAGAACCTCAGATCAAATTTTTGTTTGGCTCATCATCTCAGATAAATAAAAGCTATGCAAAGCAAAATCAGAGTCACCATGGCACTAGAAATTACAATGCTCAAGGTCACAGCTAATCACTGTCTACCATCTTGATACTGTTCCATGTGCTGTGTTAACAGCTCTGTGTGGTTGTCGTCTGACTTAGAGAGTGAAATGGGCTTGCTTCTCAGGTATTGTTCAAAAAGATAAGGTTTTGCTTAGGAAACATATCTAAGGGCTCACACAGCTGCGGTTGTGTTATATTTAAAAGAGTAACTCCCATCACTGGAGCTGGTTAATGAAAAGTTGGCCCCATAATATCATACATAGATCCATTTATCAACAATTGACTGCCTCTTCATGCTAAGCAGCTGACTCCCCTGAACTTCCATTGCTCATAGCAACTCACAGGTGCACACTGATTACACCCAATGTAAACCTGCTCGCTGGAAGTACAGTTTTGGTTCCATCACCTCCTTTTGGTCAGGATGACCATCTGCCTCGCAACTGAACAATTGCATGGCCCACAAATTTCCTCTCATCTGAATCTTGTGACTAGGAATATAGTAATTTGCTGACTCTGATATTGCTGCAATTCTCCCTTAATCATTGCCACATGCTGATTCCCATCTTCTGCAATTAGTAACACACCGTCCCCTTTAATCTGTACGAACTTCCCCACCATTTCTACCCTCACTGGATAGGTGTGTACCATAAAACCCTTGTACATGGTGGCAGCCGGTCAAGGAATATTTTCAGAAATTAGTTTTAAAAAATTTATTTCAAAGTCCCCAGTCAAATCTTTACAAGTTTTCTCCCAGAGGTGTCTTTACCTAGGACGATTTAAACTTTAAATTTTTGTGCGTCTAATTACTATGAGGTATGCTGAATGTGTAATCGGTCCTAGATAAGCACTTAAGATGTATGTTGGTTAGATAGTTAATGCCTGTGTAATTTAAAAAACTACCACAGTAAATTTTTTATCCTTGTTTTAAATTCTGCCATCGTCAAAATATTTCACTTAGTTGTTGCGATGTAAAGTGTCTTAAGGTATACTTTTGAGAGTTTTTGATTAATCTCCAGGGATGTGCAGCTTGTACAATGTGTTGGCAACCACAGAGTCTCCAAGCCATTTATGACATTTTCTTCCATTTTGTTTTCATGTCACGATCCATTCTACTTTCTTTCCTCTTTCCCCCTATAACCATCATTCCTGCTCCCTCTGATGAAAGTAGGTTCCTACTCCTCACTCCACAGACTTGAAAATTTTAAGGGCTCTATAGCCCCCTATGCCTTCAAACTACATCTGCAAGGTTTCTAAAATCATTGGCGCACTAAATCTTTTTATGTTGATGGGAATTTGTTTTTATTGCACAACCAGGCACAGGTGCGAAATCGGTGCCTAGGCCTTGTAAGAAAAGCAACAAACCATAGAGTCTGATGATTCTGGTATTCTCTATCAGTTTACTATTGGCACTAGGCAACTTAAGGCCCCAAACACATACACAGTCATAATTATAGCACTCGTGTTGCCAAAACTGATAGAATGGTGCATGACATGCTGGATTGCAGAACAAAAGGATGAAGTTTTTCTGCCTTATCTTTCTCTTGTTTCTGTGTCTCTCTACATTCTCTTTTATTCTTTCTCCGTCCATGCCTTCTATTCTCCATATGTGGTAGTTGCTTGACTGGTTAATTCAATGCACAAAGCTAAGATGTATTAAGTTATGTACTGTAATAAGAGTTATAATGAATGATGAAAGAGAATTGATCTGTTGTATCCCTGTAAGTTGATAAGAGAGAATATGATGAATTTTGGCTGTTAGCCCTCCAGAGGGCAGCAAAGTTTTATTGATATGATGTGATGCAAGGTGTCATTTTGTTGAGGTTATTTGTGAACAGGCAAGAGGTCCTGTCGTTCATGTAGTTGAGGGTAATTATGTGGAGGCTAGAGTTCCTGTGTCAGTTGTTTCAAGTGATTTTATTTCTGTTGTCTGTTTTGTTGTGAAAGCTCAGCAGGATACAACGAATGCTAATTATGTTGCTAATTGTATGAGAGATGATGAATCAGTGATGTCAAATGGCCTATTTTATGATGTCGCCCCCCCAGAGGTCAGAGCAGAACCATTAACCATGATTCATTTTATTATGCAGTGAGTTTCCAATGCAGACAATGTTCTTAGAGTTGTTTAAATTGCATGCTATGTTACCAGCGAATGCTTACTAAAGCAAGACGCAATGGTGCAAACACATGGACTGGCACAGCTGCCGCCTTGCAATAAGCCAGCCACACCCCAGCACACTAACACTTCCCTTCCCCTTCTTGGTCTTGTCTGCCATAATTAAGTCTAATTTTCATATTTTTATATGATTTATAAGTCATTTGATGCATAGGCTTTGAGTGAAAATATACTGAGAGTATTATATAGAGCATAAATATATTAAAGGGTTGTAAGTAACAGATAATATTTTTGTGAGAAGGATGGTCCAGATACATGTCTATTTGTATGTGGAAAGTTAGGTATACTTCAAAATTTGGAGGTGTTTCAAGGTACCCTCTCTCATCTACTGTATACTTCTTTCTCATGTGATGAATTAAGCTATTTGCATTACTCAGGTTTGCTGTATAATTATGGTATTGTACCGTATTTCACTGTGTCTTTTTTATACACAAGGGTTTTATTTTGTCTACTGAAAGAATGCATCAAGTCTACTTTACTAAAATTTTTCTACAATGCTACTTATTACAAGTCTGCTTCATTGAATGTTTCATTTTGTTGTCAAACCTGGAATGTGCAGCCCCTATTTGTGGTGTCTATTCTATTTGTCTTTTATTGTTCAATAAATTGTGATACTTTGAATTTTCATCTAACTTTTGCAATTAATGTCTCACTGTTCCACTTCTTTGCAGACGAGCTAATTCCACTATTGGTTTAGAATCATTTATTTCATTGTTTTCTTTCAAGCTGTCACTAAGAGTTAAAATGACTGCATGTTTTTAATTCTTAGTTCGTTGAACTGACTGCTTCCCACCAGTCTGTCTTCATACAATGTTTCTGACCTGTGTCTAGCAAATCAATAAGCACTCTTTCCCTGTGCATGCCATAAGTACTCCTTATCGCACCTTGGTCCTTACGTATCAACATTTTCGTCATCTTGAGGCAACTCTGTTTTGGTTTTTATGCAGACAACAAATTCCTAAAACGACTGGCCAGCATTTTCTGAATTTTGTGTTTGCTGAAATTCAACAAAGAGATGCACTCTATCACCCAATTTCTGTTTTAAATTTAAAATTAACCCTTGTTTTTTTCATGGAGAAGTTAAGATCCTTTCATGTAAAAATTTTGTACCACTCTGTACTTGGTGAGCATTGTCTTACTCTGTTTTTATGCATTCTTAGTGTTATACCGCCAGTACACACCACCAGCTGTGCTTCAAAAAATGTTTTCTTCAAGATCGCCTTAGCAAGTACACGTGTGCTGTGTCGAGTGGTGAAAGTGCCACCTCCCCCTCACTCCTTCGCCCTTCCTCCTCCCTTGCGCCTACCTCTCTGCTCTTTCCCCTGCCGCAAGAAGTGTGTTATGCTGCAGATAATTCCCCCTCCATCACCCTAGTATAGACAAGTGCCATTAAAGTTTGTTGACTTCATACAAGCACATCTCTCCTTCCCCACCAGACTAGCCATGTGCTCTTCTCCTGTCAGTTGGAGGTTTGTTTATAAATAGTGCGTGTGCTTTTGCCGCATGGAACCACATTCTAGCCTCGAACCTTTTTGTATTTTATGAATTGATTATAAACTCACTGCATTCTTTCCTTCTTTTATGTGAAGTTTTATGAATTGGATGAGGAAATTGTTAGCTGTTTTGTCACTGTGGACACCATTCTAATAATCTTTTCTAGAGTTTTGCCTTGTGTTTGTCCATGCCCATAACTTTGTTTTTACAATTTTTATTCCAATGAAGATCCTCTGATAATCTGAAAACTGTAAAATCTAAGAACAATTGAAAGGACATATAGTTTTCCTAGAACTTTGTCATTTTAGAGTAAAAAAAGGTTGTAACTGATCCTCATTTTCAATTGACAATCAATCAATTCTGGTCATGCCCTTCAGTTTTTCTAGTA
This sequence comes from Schistocerca americana, assembly GCF_021461395.2. Classification (NCBI taxonomy): domain Eukaryota; kingdom Metazoa; phylum Arthropoda; class Insecta; order Orthoptera; family Acrididae; genus Schistocerca; species Schistocerca americana. The sequence goes on along the minus strand of NC_060122.1, from coordinate 468,513,459 downwards.
ATTTTAATTATAGAGAATAGTTTGTTAGTAATTACAGAACCTATTGTATTTCTGCACAAAATTTGAACAGTTAATATTTTACTATTTTCTTAACTGATGAAATTTGATAAACTTGACTGTGTGAGTCCCCTCCCAATTACGTATACTACATCAAATATCGTAACAGATCCCTCCCATAATATTAAAGCCTCTACTAGGGCAAACCGTCTTTCCAGGGAGTGACTAACATCCTTTTCTAAGTAATGTGAGTCACCACTTCTCTAGTAGGGAGAAGGAATGTAAATGTGGCAGCCAGTCAAGGAACATTTTAGGGAATTGTTTAAAAAAATTTATTTCAAAGGCCCTTGTCACATCTTTACAAGTTTTCTCCCAGAGCAGCTTCTGCTGTCCCTACGTAACACAAGTTGCCTGCCTTTCAGAACTGAGGCAGTTCTGTCCAGTTAAAGCTGTGGACAAGAAATGCCTTGAGCTCTATGCTGGAACTGCTAGCAAATTCACGTCATCGGTTTTAGCCAATAGTGTGCATGGGATACAGGTCACATGTGTGAATGCTGGATGATTCTTAAGTGCAAAACACAGTTCTCTCTCTCTCTCTCTCTCTCTCTCTCTCTCTCTCTCTCTCTCTCTCTCTCTCTATCGTGATCCAGACCTCGAGCAGAGCTGACGTCTTTCTTGGGAGGCAGAGTCTCTGGCTCTGTGCTCCAAGACCGGCCACTGACATCAATTATCTTGAACCACCTCCCCTTCCGTTGCCCATTTCAATTAGTTGTTCAATCTCTTAGACTGGCCTAAACCTGGTAACTTCCAACCCTAGGCATGCCCTTTGTATACTATACACTGAAATATGTTCTCTTTATTTTACCTAGTTTCCTGCTCTGTCATTTAATGGCAGCCCTGGCCACTTGACCTCCTGTACATTGTCATCATAAGCAGAATCCAACAACCTTCTTCCCCCTTCCCTGCCCTTGCACACCACTGAACAATGTGTGCTTGTTCACTACCAGTACTTTCACTGATATATGCAACTGTGTATTACCTGTTTCGACTTCAACCATTGCCCCGTGGCAATAGAAATGCAGATGCTTGCTGCTAGGCTCTACTACTAACCCTTAGTGATTGCAACAGTCCTGTTAATGTATGTATTACATACAAGAATAACATTCTAATATTTGCATCTGTAGATTCTTGCTGCTAGGCTCTACTACTAACCCTTAGTGATTGCAACAGTCCTGTTAATGTATGTATTGTGCTTGAACTTTCTCCAAATCCCGGTTTAGACTGTTAGCTGATCCCTTAGCATATTCTATTAACTCTCTAAAACTTAACTCACTAAACCACTGCTGCTTGCTATACTGCTTACATTCTGCATTGGCATTCTGTGCTGCTTGCAACATAGAATAATCTTGGGCCTGTGCTTGTATCACTGCTGTCTCCCTGGTTAATGTGTCTGCATTTCCATGATTCTTCCCTAGTTTGCAGATAATTTCATACTAAAATACCCCGAGCTTTAATACCCACATCATCAGTCTACTGAATGGGTCCTTCAAACCTAGTAATACTTCAAAGCTGCATGGTCCATCACTCTTTCAAACTTCTTTCCCTACAGGTAACACTGAGAGTATGTTACTCTGTACACCAGGCAAAAGGTATCTCTTTCCATCATAGAACTATTTCCCTATGCTCCAGTAAGTTGTCTTGATGCAAAAGCAATAAGGTGTTCCTCTCCATTGACCTCTTGGTTCAAAACACATCCGAGAGTGTCATTTGATGCATCAAATGATAATATTATCTCCTTACAAAAATGTGGAAACAGCAATACTGTGCACAACATTAGAACCTCCTTAAATCAACAAATACTTACTGACACTCTTCAGACTACACAAACATGACACCTTTCTTTAATAACTGCATATGCAGCTATGCTATATCAGCATATCCTCTCACAAACTAACTATAATAATTCACAAGGCCCAGAAAAAGATTGTAACACGTTGCTTTCTCCTAGTACTGGAAAATCTCTCACTGTATGTGCCAATCTTCGATCTGTCCTCACACCATCCTTTCTAATAACATAAGCCAAATAATTTACTTCTTGCAATGCAAAGTGACATTTTTCCATACTCCATATTAGACAGGCAGCTCATAACTGCTTAAGCACCTACCCCAGTCTTTGTCTCTGTTCCTTCACATCCCTTGAGGAAACAATTACATCATCTATATAAACTAGACATTTACAAGACTTCAATCCTTTCAGCGCCCCACCCAAAAAACACTGGAAAGTCACTGGTGCATTCTTCACACTAAACACCATTCTTCTATACCGGAAATGTCCCCAAGGTGCTGAAAATGCAATCTTCACTCTATCATCTGGAGCCAATTCCACTGGCACATCATTCCCTGTCAGAATCCTGTGATGAGTCACTGGTGTTGGAGGCAACGATTCTTGTAGAAAAAAAAAGTCCTGAAATTCTAACAGCAGCCCTTCCTTCTCTGCCGTCTCTGTTCCCTTCAAACACTTCACCTTTTCATGAACTGCAGCCTCGGCAGCATCCTGTGCCCTCTGATAGCCTACACCTTCTGTGCATCAATTGTCCTCTTCCAGAAATTTTAACAATCACCAGCAATGTTACCTTTGACAACTTAACTCCACAGTGCCAAAATTATCTATAATGATGGGTACTACTTTACCTCCATCCTTCTGCTGCACACATACCATAATTTGCTGTACTAAATAACACACGAATATATTAATATCTTCCAGCAGTTCCATTACACACAATATAGCCACAGGTAAATCAGGCTCCAGATTCAACCACGGTGACTTCCTACTCAAAACACAATCATATGAATTAAGCCTTAATGTCATTGTTCACAGTTTAACTGGATTACCTTGTACAACAGATGCTCCTTGGAACAGATCAACACTGATGACAGGTTCCCCTATTGAATGTTTTCCCACTAAGTTATGCATGATGCTGATACAGAGAGTGTAATCCTAGGATCACACTGTGGCCCTCACTTACACAAGACATCACTTCCACACCCTGACTAAACTTTGTTGCCTCCAACTAAAAATTCATAATTATCAACCATAGCAGTTGTATATCACTATCCACTATACCACAAAAATGTGGTGGGTTTCACTGCCTCTTACCACTAACTCTCTCACATATGTGCCCTTGTACCCAACAAAAACTTATACTCTTTACCACCTATTACACCCGCTACTCCTCTTTACACCTCTGCATTTATTTTTACTGCATTTACTTTTACTGGGAACAGCTTTCAGACAGTCTGGGCTTCCTCCTTAAGTTTAATGGGTGCTTATCACCGCCCCCTACCACCCACCCCTACTATTATTCCTGGTTTTACAGCATCCCTACAGCTAGTGTCGTCAAGCTGCTGATTGTTCATACCTCCCCTAATACCATGTGGCTGGTCACACAGCACATGCATATGCCCCATATATCCACAATTAAAACATATTATATTTGCTGTGAATACACTTAGATGATTTCTTACCCGTTGCACCATCAACTCCTCAAATTCCAATCCTAACCTAACTGCTGCATGAAGATCCATAGGTGCACCAGTGCAAAGCTCCTCTTGTGCCAAAACCCTCAGAAAAGCATTCAAGTGCCATTTGCTTGGCTTCCTATAGTAACACCTTATTTACCTCCTTACTATGTGTTAACTCATATGTATGCACATTAAGCTTTCTAATTCCATCCACAAAATCCTGATGGTTTCTTTAGGCCTCTTAGAAATACCACTAAGTTATTCACATAAAAGCCATGTGTTATTTTGCTTCCTGTATCTCTGTACCAATTCCTGCTTGAGTTGCTGAAAAGTTCCTGCTTTGTTCAGTGCCTCTCTACAATGTACAAATAACTTTGCTTCCCCTTATAAGTGCGATCTCATTATCTGTAACAACTGCTTGTCCAACCTACCCCAATGTCAATTGATGATATGAGGCCTTCTACAAATGATAACGCATTCTCAGACAACCTACCAGCAAAGGAAAAAACAAGGTTCACAACAACTGGACCTAGCACTAGACTCTGTGAGTTCAATAGTCTTAATTCTTCACCCTTCTCTGTCAATTTACTATACACAAATGTATTCTCTGGCTTCAACTGCACTACCTCTTTGATTAATGACTGCATAACCTCCTCTCCAGTGACACCTTGTGAAATTGCATTGCCCTTATGCATATTTACAACTCAGAAATGGCAACTCAAAAATAATAGGTACAGCACACTTGTCAGCTAGTAACACTACCCTGCTCACTTCCCCTGTCTACTCACGTGCCACCTGTGTTCTCTACATTGCTTTCCAATATGACCAAAACAATGACATGCGAAATAAACAGCTGCCACAGATTCAGCAAATTACATTGCGTGCATCGCACAGGCTCTAGCCATTCATTCCTAGAATCACCTTTAAACTGAGAGATATCCACTGGTTACTCCAGTCTCATGAAAGTAGCTCTACAATTATCACGAACCTTAACTCTTCACCACATGATCACCACCACACAAAAAAATACCGTTACATTCGCCCCACAACGATGGTCATAGGCTATGGTGCAAAACGATGCATTGCAGTGGGTGGTGCACCCTCCACTGTCACTATGGCAACATCATCATCTCTGACACCACTGATGGTTACTGATGGTACTCAGTAGGCTGAGTGGTGATTGTGGGCTGGTGTGGCCCAGTAGATACATGAGTGAAACAATACTATATTAGCTTATATAACAATACTATATTAGCTTCAGATACACACCATATCATTAGCAACTTCAGCCAGATACACCCCTCTCCAGCAATCCAGGCCAGCAAAGGGTCACAAGTGGTGGCTTCTGCCCCGTCAAAAAAGGACGATATCAGCAGCCTGTGATGCTAACATCAGGTAAAGCAGTGGCTGATGCCCTGACAGTGGGCCATAGCCTTGACATCAGTGGCACTCCGTTGTGCTGCGATGGTGTTCTGCAGTGGTGTACTTACACACTTCAGCAGCTCTGGACCATCGACATCCACCACGAAGGTGAAAGAAGACACCATGACCCACCGCCCCTGGCAGGAGTCGGACAGAGGTAGGAACAGACGGCAGGTCAGTGGCATTGTGACACTACGTCCCCTAAGGAGACTCAGTGCAGGAGGTGGCCTATCTGACCCAGTTTCTAACCCACAGCTGCAGCTAGCAATGCCCAGCCATTTTGTCATCTGGTGTGGCGTCATGGCGATGCTGCTGTAGTCCAAATGCCCCTGCCTCAAAATCTGCTACTATTTGCATGGCTCCAGTGCACACCCGTTACACTAAAACTGTGCACCTGGTCATGTAACTCACAGCAAGACTCTTGTACTGGTGGGGTGACATCATCCTGACTACTCCAGCTATTACTGCAGGTGAGTACAGCTAGCTCATCATGCTATGCTTTTATGTACATGTTGCTATAACCCATATGATGCCGTACTATGCTTACTGCCCAGCAGTAGCTTGACACAATGTGACGCTGTGGCTCCTTACAAATTATTCCAAGTTCTACTACAACTATGTAGTGAGACTAAACTTTACTTAAATGGAAACAATGCACTGTCTTGTCTTTCTAATTGTTAATGAAGTTGCAAAGACACATTAACCTGTGTTATAACACAATGGTGCAAGATAACTGAATTTTCACTTTTTTTACATACGAAAGTATTGATACGTCTTCTATTACCAAAGTAGGTGTAGTTTGAGGCATAAATTACAAAAAATTTACAAAGAAATGAAAGTTTTTCTTTTTTCCTTTCTTCATACACAGAATAGTAAAAATAATATTGAAATGAACATTCTCAATGGTTTGTTTACCATCAGAAACATATTTGCAAGAAGTCACATGTCCTGTGTTGTGATTGGCTGATAGAAGCAAATGGAGCAGGTGTCATGTTGATTTATGAGCTTGTGAAGCTACAGTGCAGTAATCATCTGCTATGAAAATAAGCAATTTAACTGATGCATCACATTACAGATCTCAGCAACAAATTTTCATTTTTGGTATTATTTATTTTAAAAAATGGAAAATGTGATGTCACCAGATAAAACTTACCTTGTTTCCTTGTTAAACCACTTCACTATTGTGGGGAAATGAACTGAGATGAAACCACCAAGTTTTTGAGAAATATGAAGGGACAGTACTTCAGGCAGGCTGAAGTAAAGGAAACATTAAAATGCACCAGGTTGCACCTTCAAACTAGGCTAACAACTCTGAACACTATTTATGCTGACATGGCAGAGAATCTGTTATGTATACCTGGAATGGCACATCTCAGCCATGTAGATATTTCCAAAGGGATATAAATCCCTTCATAATTTAGTGGAAGAGCACTTATCCACACCAGCAGGAAATGAGGACATTGACAAATGTCTGTTTTGTACTGAAGCCAATTTGTCTTCTGCATTCAAATATACAGATTGTCCCCAGCCCCATTTGTCTTAGTCACTCCAAATAATTTTTTGTTCAGAAGCAAAACAAAAATGCATCAAACACATGTTATTTAGCTACCAAGGGCACATTAACCAGCGTGAGTGCTTTTCTCATAACTTTTTTCATCACAAAGATATAAAGAGCAGTACACCTTTTTTTAAAATAGACACTATATTTTTTTATTCGGTAATCCACTTTCTTTCCTCATGACCTTTTCAAAAACGTATCTCAGTGTACCATTCATGTAAACATGATGATACTAAAAATGTAATACAAAACGGATTTTTACTCTCCTCCACTGGCACACTGTGCACGTATCCAGGGTAATGTAACTCGTACACTTGCTGGACTTCACAGTAAACAAATGAAAACCCAAGGAAAATGGACACTCGATTTGCATTTCATTTACCTCAACGACTCCAAATGAGTAGCATTTCTACCAGCTCTTTATTGGTGTGTTCATACAAACCGTCAACTGAAGATGACTGAACTGCCTGTATTGCTGTTCATATCTTCCTAATGAATGGTAGTAAACAACTTTTTTAGATACATTTTTTGTTTTGCTTCTGGTCAAAATGTTGCTTAGTGTGGTCAAGATAAGTGAAAGACCTTTAGACTGCAGGTGATTGTTTTCCCCCCACAATATAATGAAGTTTTGACAGATTGGCAGTATAATGACTCAGAAGATAACTTTGAAGTTTATTTTTAAAAACTTTTATATCAACAGTTACACAGTTATTCTTCTTTTAATTGATTAGATTTAATATGCTTAATATACATTTCTTTTTTTCAATAATGTGATACTAATGTCCATAAGTATAATGTAACTGATAGATATATTTAATTTTCAACACAACACTGTAAATAAGGCAAAAAGAAAGAACATACAGTAATTCACATGTAAGTCATCAAAAACAAATCTCAAAATTCAGAGAAAATAACACCAAATTTGGCAAAAACTAACACCAAACCTGATTCAACAAACAACAAAATTGCAAAAAAATTACACCAAACTTGGCAAAAAGTTACTACCAAATGGGTAAAAAAATTACACTGAAATCAGCCATAAAACAAAATAATTTTTTCCTATCTCTAATTATATACAATTAAACCTCTGTATCGAGAAAGACAAAAGCAGAACAAACTCACATGAATATTCTGCAGTGCTAATGCACGTGGTGACATTAGAAGAGCAGCAGTTGCATTGAGAAGACGTCCTGTGTCACCACGAACAACAACAAGGGCTAGAAGGCATGAACAGGCCACTGCTGTCAAGTGACTCCCATCATCAACAGCTGCTGTTTCTGGCCCATGCGAAGTAGCCAGATCCAGTAACAGATCAAACAGTGGTTCTGCAATACATCCAGTAAAGTCAGACTGCAACTTATGCATATATTTCTCTTATTTTTACAACAATAATAGTATAATGACACTCTTTTCTAATGTCTTCTCAGACATAAAACACTACCCCAAATTTTTTAAATGAAAACTGTCTCTTTTTTGTGGTAAGTTCCTACATGAAAACTGTCTTTCCAACATACATCAAGTCACTGCTACTCAAACTGAACAATAAAACAGTTCTGTAATTAATATGTGTGGAAATTCAAAGTCAATGTCCTGGCTACACAATGAAAACTCTGTAAATGAACACTGGTGAGTACAAGACTTAGTGAGTTCAAAGTTTAATGAGTGCAAACCCAAATTCATGATATTATCCAGTGGTACAGTAAAAAGCTCTAACTTGTGGTAAAACAAATGTAAGCATTTAACAAATTGAAACTGATTCAACAAACAATGAACAAGCCAGGATGAAATAACTATGGTATGAAACGATAGATTGCTACTCACCACCTCACCACACAGAGAAAGAACTGAGTCACAGATAGACATAATGAAAAAGAATGCTCGATATATTCAAGTATCGGATAAATTCCTTCATCAGGCATAGAAAATCTGCACACAATATTATGAAAAGGATAGACTGCTACTAACCATATAGTTGAGGTGTTGAGTGGCAAACAGGCACAACAAAAAGACTTATAAACAAATAAGCTTTCGGCCAAAAAGCATTCTTCTAAATTAGAGAACACACACACACACACACACACACACACACACACACACACACACACACACACACAAATTCAAATCTCACACAAATGACCACTTTCTCTGGCTGCCAAGGCCAGACTCTGAGTAACTGCAGATGTTGGGAGAAGTAATCTGGGTGAGAGAGGTAAGGAGGAGGCTGAGAGGGGAATAACAGGATTGAGGTGGGGGACGGTAAAGCGCTACATGTAGGAGCATATAGGGATGAGGTGGAGAGAGGGTAGGGCAGCAAGGTGGAGTCGGGTGGTTAAGCGATGGTGGGGTGGGGTGCATAAAAGGAGAGAAGTAGAAAAACTGCAGGTACACTGGCAGAATACAAAGCTGTTTAGTGCCAACATGGGAACAAAGAAGAGGATAGGTGGGTGTAAGGCAGTGACTAGCTAAGTTGAGCCCAGGGGGTTTACAGGAACAAAGGATGTTCCCACCTGCCCAGTTCAGAAAAGTTGGTGTTGGTAGAAAGGATTCGGATGGCACAGGCTGTGAAACAGTCATTGAAATGAAGAATGTTGTGTTGCGCAGCATGCTCAGCAACTGGGTAGTCCAGCTGTTTCTTGGCCACAGTTTCTAAGTGGCCATTCATATAGACAGACACTTTCTTGCTTAGCATACCACAGTAGTTGCTGCTTGGCTTGTAGACCACACGAGGTTTCACAGATATCTCTGCTTATCTACATCTACATCTACATGATTACTCTGCTATTCACAATAAAGTGCCTGGCAGAGGGTTCAATGAACCACCTTCATGCTGTCTCTCTACCGTTCCACTCTCGAACGGCACGTGGGAAAAACGAGCACTTAAATTTTTCTGTGAGAGACCTGATTTCTCTTATTTTATCATGATGATCATTTCTCCCTATATAGGTGGGTGCCAACAGCATGTTTTCACAATCAGAGGAGAAAACTGGTGATTGAAGTTTCATTTTCTGAATCCGTGCTGTCTATACGTCAATAAATCGTTTCCTTCGAGGTGCTTCATAATGTTAGAATACTTCATAATGTTAGAATACAGTATACGTTCTAAAACCCTACTGCAAATCGACATTAGTGATATAGGCCTGTAATTCAGCGGATTACTCCTACTTCCCTTTTTGGGTATTGGCGTGACTTGAGCAGTTTTCCAGTCTTTATCTTTCTGTGAGCGAGTGGTTGTATATAATTGCTAAATATGGAGCTATTTTATCAGCATACTCTGAGAGGAACCTGACTGGTATAAAATCTGGACTGGAGGCCTTGCCTTTATTAAGTGACTTAAGCTGCTTTGTTACACCGAGGATATCTACTTCTATGTTTCTCATCTTGGCAGTTGTTCTTGATTGGAATTCAGGAATATTTACTTCGTCTTCTTTGGTGAAGGAGTTTCGGAAAACTGTGTTTAATAACTCTGCTTTAGTGGCACTGTCGTCAGTGACTTCACTGTTATTATCATGCAGTGAAGGTATTGATTGTGTTTTGCCACTGGTGTGCTTTATGTACGACAAGAATCTCTTTGGGTTTTCTACCAGATTTTAGGACAGAATTTCATTGTGGAAATTATTAAAAGCATCTTGCATTGAATTACACACTATATTTCGAACTTCTGTAAAACTTTGCCAATCTTGGGGATTTTGTGTTCTTTTAAATTTGGCATGCTTTTTTCGTTGCTTCTGCAACAACGATCTGACTCGTTTTGTGTACCATGGGGGATCAGAATCATCACTTATTAATTTATGTGGTAGATGTCTTTCAATTGCTGTTGATACTATCTCTTTGAAAACATTCCACAACTTTTCTACACTTACATGATAAGATTGGAAGAAGTGAAGACTGTATCTTAAAAAGGCATTAAGAGCATTTTTATCAGATTTTTTAAATAGATATACTTTGCGTTTCTTTTTTATGGTTGTAGGTGTTACGGTATTCAGCCTAGCAGCAACTGCCTTGTGGTTGCTAATCCCTGTATTCGTCACAACAATGGGACAAGTGATGTTTGTGACTAGACTGGAGTAGATGGTGATGGGAGAATGTATGGGACAAGTCTTGCACCCAGGTCTATTACAGGGATATGAGCCATTAGGCAAGGGGTTAGGAGCAGGGGTTGAGTAAGGATGGGCGAGGATATTGTGTAGGTTGGGTGAGCAGCATAATACCACTGTGGGTGGGGTGACGAGGACAGTGGGTAGGACATTCCTCATTTCAAGGTATGACAAGAGGTAGTCAAAACCTCAGTGGAGAATGTGATTAAGTTGCTCCAGTCCTGTGTGGTACTGAGTCATGAGAGGAATGCTCCTCTGTAGCCATATGGAAGGGCTTTGAGAGGTAGAGGGTGACTAGAGAGATAAGGCATGGGATATCTGTTTCTGTTCAAGATCAGAGGGTAATTACAGTGAGATTTTGGTATATTTAAAGAGAGACTGCTCGTCACTACAGATGTGTCGGCCATGGGTGGCTGGGTTGTATGGAAGGGACGTCTTGATATGGAACGGGTGGCAGCTGTCGAAGTGGAGGTATTGTTGGTGGATGGTGGGTTTGATATGGATGAGGTGGTGATGTATTCATGTTTGAAGCAGAGGTCAACATCAAGGAAGGGAGCTTGTTGGGTTTAGTAGGACCAGGTAAACCGAATTGGCAAGGTGTTGATGTTCTGGAGGAATGTGGGTAGGGTGTCCTCACCCTCGATCCATATCATGAAGATTTCATCAATGAATCTCAACCAGGTGACTAGTTTGAGATTCTAGACAGTTAGGAAGGTTTCCTCTACATGGGCCATGAAGAGGTTAACACCAATGTGGGTGCCCACTGCTGTGTTGTTTGTAGATGATGCCTTCAAAAGAAAAGTAACTGTGGTTGAGGATATAATTGGTCGTGATGGTCAGGAAGGAGGTTGTATGTTAAGAGCCAATTGGGCACTGAGAAAGATAGTGTTCCATAGCAGCAAGGTCATGTGCACTAGGAATGTCACTGTAGTCATAAGTGGAACTGACACACGCAAGCAGATTTCACAGTGGTAAAGGAACAGGAATTGTGGAGAGTTAGTACAAGAAAATGTTGGTATCTTTTGTATAGGCAGGTAGGTTAGGGATAGTAAGCTGAAGGTATTAGTCCACAAAGGCATCTCTGGTAGGATAGCATGGAATGGTAGGGCTGAGGGGACAGGGAGAAGGGAAGGGGGAGAGAGATGGAGAGAGATGGGGGGAGAGGGGGGAGGGAGAGAGAGGGGAGAGGGGAGGGAGAGAGAGGGGGGAGTGGAGGGAGAGGGGGAGGGGGAGAGGGAGAGAGAGGGGGGGGGTCCAGAGATGGGTGTAGGAATTTGAGGACGGGCTGGAGATCCTGCAGGATTCCTGGAATGTCACTGTGGCAGGGCTTGTGGTTGGACATATCTGACAACTGACAGAATACCTCCACCTGCAGTTCATAACCACAATGGTGCAGCCTTTGTCAGGAGGAAGGATTATAAGGTTATGATCAGTCTTTAGGTGGTGGATTGCAGTTCTTTCTGCAAAACAGGGATTTGGGGAATGATGGTGATGTCAGTAGATAGCTGGGCCATCCAGCTGTCAAACACTTCACCCAACGCAACTTTAACGACTGCTTCACATCCTGTGCCGTCTGCATTCTTCCCATCAACCGTCCCTGCAACACATCCTTTGTTTCCATAACTGCCATGGCCTCAAGCTCTGATAGTCTGTCTACCACATGCCTATCTATTTCCCTGCTCTATCTCATCAACAAATCTGCATGGTCCTTTTCTCTTCCCTACTTCTCTCCTCCCCTCCATCCCCCTCCCCTTCCCTCCACACCCCCAACCCCACCCTACCCGAGCACAGCCTCACAGTGCCACATCTAGCAGCCCTATTCTGTAACCACTATGTCCCTGCACTTTCTCACACGCAGCATGAACACCCCTCACACCAACCCACCTACCTCTACCCCTCCACATCTCTTCAGTACCCATGCTACCCACCCCAGCAAAAATTTCTGATTATCTCAGATGCAGTCGCAGTCATACCTTAGTACCCAGAAAGGACAGCAGCCATATGCGTGCGATTTGTGTTTGTGTGAATGTGCGCAAATTTTCTATGTCTGATGAAGGAATTTGTCAGACAGCTGAATATACCTTAGCCTTATTTTTCATTGTGCCTGATTGCAACTCAACATCTCTTGTATGTGGTGAGTAGCAACCTATCATGACTGTTATTGAACTAATTTAATAGTACAATAATTGGAAGAAGAAGCCAATGCATGATAAGCTACACTTCTGAAGGTTACTTAAATTGAAAGGAATTTGAATGAGCATTTCTACAACTACATGGATGAAAAATCAGGAAGTGCAAATGAAATTGGCTCTACTAAATGTGGTGCCTCATTTGAGGGATCACGCAACAATGAAAGACATTAGCACACTGTATTGAAATCAAAACATGAATTTATATGACAGAGAAAGATAAACAAACAATAAATATGATCAAAAAATAAGGGATCAACTAGTTTAAGACTAGCTCATCAGAACACAAGCAATGCCCGAAAACAGGAACCTAATCATTTCTATATTACATGTCCATACACTTACCCTCTAATGTTATTTCTGTGAACAGTCAGGGCGAATTTAGTATGACTCAAGAAATTTACAACCAAAATACTAAAAGTAAAAGTAATTTACATATAGACTGTGTGTCCACATGTAGGGTTCAGAATGGGGATTTATATAGGGTGAACATTAAGCAAACCGACAAACTGCAGGACGTATTCCTGACTAGAAATGGAGGAAAGAACATCCTATGAAAATGCATCCAGAAACACATTGTTGCCACACTAGATGGCACCGATGAATGAAAGTTCCTCTGACCGTGTGCCATGTGTTCCTTGTGTGTTGCAGGCTGTGTGACTGATGCAGCATACTGTAAGCAGCAGAGTGGTCCAGTATTCATATCGGGAACAAGGTGAGATGGTGTTTTCTATGGCAAAACAGATGCAAAAGGTCGAGAGGCATCATGGGTACACTAAAACAAGTACCCTCATAGACATCAACCACATAACACAACATTTGACACCCTTTTTGAGCATTCGTGCGATCATGGGTCCTTTTAGACAGACAAATGTGCAGGGAGGCAGCAGACTGTGAGTGCACCAAATTTGGAGGACCAACTTGTACAGGATATTGAGACAAACCTGTTATAAAAAGAACAACTTTATAGAGCAACATGTAAGATACAGGTTGTGTATAGCACTGAACACATTGACTGGACAACAATAATACAGAGTAAAGAACAGACCAACCACTCACTTGTTATCACTTAAATAATGCTTTTTTCTTTCATGGCTCACCAGAGTGCACCGGGAGGCTGACCCAGGGAACCTCTATGAGTAGGACTGTGAACTGCATGGATGCACGCTCTCAGAAATTGCGCGCATCACGAGTGAAGGCATGTCAGAACCCTAGTACAAGCTACAGGCGAGTGTCCTGCCAATGTGGTGTATGCCAGAGCATAATTATGTGTATCCTGTATAACAACTGCTCCTATCCCTATCACCCGCAAAAAGTGCAAGGATTATCAGCAGTGGATTTCCCTCTAAGGGAAGGATTTTGTTGGTGGTTTTTGCACCAGACCATCAGAATTATGGGATTTCTGTTATCAGTTCTCTATACCAAAGAAGCACCCTTTACGAGAACTTGTAGCATCAATCTGCACAATTGTCATCTGTGGTCTACAGACACAGCACATGGTAAGCAACAGTGTCATCTACCATGGCAATGATTAATTTCCAGACACATATTCATAGTACCTTTTTTCCTCCATTTTCAGTCAGGAATATGTCACTGCAGTTTGTTGGTTTTATTAATGCTCACCCTGTACTCTGATGTAAATATCAGGTTGCAAAGTCAGGTTGCTGGTAGACATCAGGCAGAAATGTGAAAATGTCTAGATACTAAAAAATAAAGTAAAAGAAAAGCTTATTAACCTCTCCTCTTATAATTTATAACAATTTTGGGACTCAATTATGTAAAATCTGCTTAACTCTGGAGTTTATATTGAATGTGTTTTCAGTTTGCCAGTTTATAGACAGAAACAGTGATATTCGTAAAGTTACATAAATGAACTTAAATGAAGAATTGCATTAAAATAGCAGCTGAGTAGAGTAGTGCAACAGGAGGGACAGCAGCTTTCTGAAAGTAGCTATCAGAATGAGTTGGTCAGCACTAGTCAGAATTAGTTGTTAGTATACTTTACGAAAGTGCTGTGGCTGCTTCTGTCTGTTAATTTATAACTTGAGTTGTTCCACATCTCTGAAGACTTTCCTTCATAATGTGACTTAAAAAGTGATATATGACTTAATGAATTCATTACACGCAATGAGAACCACCTGCAGCAGCCATATTATTGAGCAGTGATTAATCATTTAATTACAGTATTCTGTCATCACTCAAGGACACAAGGAGGACACTAACAGCAGCAATACAAAAGGCACAAAAATCATGAATTTCCAAGAATTAATACCAGTTTGTTACCATTCAAGGTAAAATAAAGGAGTAAAAAGGGAAGAAATACAAAAGAAATGCTATTAGAATGAAAAATAGAAGAAGAGTATGGAGACAAAAGCGAGGTAACAGAGGCTGTGAGAAAGATATGCAACACAAACATATCATCAGTAATTTCATAGTAAATTCCATGTCTCTCAGTGCTAGCTAGAAAGCAGAAATAAACAAATGTGGCACATTAACCATGGTATGCTCAACAGGAACTACTCAACTTGGGAGACATGGCTGAAGAGCATGTGAGAGATACATTCAAAGTAACAGTAGAAGAGTGGAAAGAAGGTTAGAGTTCAGTATCCCACTGACAACAAGGTCTCTCAGAAATGGGGTACAAGCTCTTTTTAGGCAAGCATAGAGCAGGAAACTGGACGTGCAATTTTTGAAGAAACTATTCTAACATTTGCGTTAAGTGATTTAGAGAAACTGCAGATATCTAAATCTGAATGGCTGGGTAGGGATTTGATCTATCATCCTTCCAAATGAGAGCCCATGGCCTTGACCATTCTATCGCCTTGACTGGTGTAATTTTACAAGGGGATACAATTTCTAATCAGCTGATAATGTCAGCAAGAAGGAGATATGCAAATGGAAGACACTGTTTGAGTGCAGAGATATAATTGAAGTAACCGATAATCAATTACTGAAGCAAAGCCAATTGCGACATCTCACAAAGTCTGTATCAGTTTGACAGTAGACACTGATGCACAGTTTAAATGTGATATATCATCATCTAAAAGTCCAACTGTAACAAATATTTATTACCTTTCGCTACAGTGGGAAACTGAATTTTTCTGTCCATGGGGCACAGTATTTCAGCAAGAAACCACATTGCCATCATCAAACACACTAATCAACTGATTGCTGAGGAATGAGCACAAGGTAGTGATTTACAGGAATGGTGTTTAATACGGTTTTAGTAGTTACAATAAAAAAAGGTCACAGTATAGTGATTTTTATTATTTACACTCAACCAATTCAATTCTGGTATCCCAAAACCTAATAAATAATAAAATAGACCAGAAGTAAACTGCTCAGTCCATGCGACGTATTCCTTGAATAAAAATCTCTTGGTGTACATGCCGCGTCAATTCAGGATAAAACTCCAAGCTTTCAACCACTACTTCCATGGTCGTTGTCAGGGCTAAAACTGATTGTCGTAAACTAGCGAGGCTCCCACTTTTATATGCAAAGGACAGCTTCTGATTGGCTGGAATATGTCATAGTAACAGTGATATGGCACATAGTGCACTGGATAAAGAAAAATTGCAGAGGAAAACTTCCCGCACTTTACCTCCTGATTCAAGGGATGGCACTGCAATCAACGCAGGATAGAAACTACATCTATGGAAGTAGAGGGCACCAATTCACTATGCGCCATATCGCTGTTGCTATGACGTATTCCAGCCAATCAGAAGCCATCCTTTGCATATAAAAGTGGGAGCCTCGTTAGTTTACGACAGTCAGTTTTAGCCCTGACAACGACCATGGAGGTAGTGGTCGAAAGCTTGGAGTTTTATCCTAAATTGACATGGCACATACACCGAGGGATTTTTATTTTACTGCTTAAACATTTGCAGCAAATTTTGCCTTTCCACTGGAATATGGGTGAAATAGTGAATTAAAAAGATAGGGATGCAGAAACAATCAAAAGCTGTCACCATGAATTTGGGCCCATTGCCCAATACTATGGTTTGGGGAAGTCCTTCGATGGCTAGAATCTGGATGAGCACCTTAGCTGTAACGTCCATTGTGATGAGCATTGTGCTGATCACATATGGGTAATCGGAGTAAGCGTCCCTGACTTTCAGCCACGTAGATCCCAGAAATGGTCCTGCAATGTGCAATTGAATGCGAGCCAAGGACTGAAAGATTTAGGTGGTGCAGCCCAATGCTGGGTGCAAGTGGGACAGCTGTGCACTGTGGCCTCCATATCTGTGTTTAAACCTGGCCAGTAAGTGTGTTGCAGCAATAGGATTGTCACCTGTCACATTCCCCAGTGCCCATAAAGAATAGCTCTAAAACCCGATGCCACAGGGTGCCAGGGATGATGACACACTGAGTATCAGTCTCAGCATGTATCAGGAGAGCACTGTTGATAACTGACAGATGGATGGTGTAGGTGAGCCCAGGCCCAGAGCTCTAGATTGGTTTTCTTTAAAAAGTATATGTGGTGCCCATAGAGCACAAAGTGCGTGACGTGCCATAACACTGAGTCGTGATAAATGTCTGCTGCGATTCGTGCAACTGCAGAGGTAAGGCCATTCAAGATGCATCTCCATTCTATGTGGAAAAATGAGATTTGCTGCTGGTCCAAGGTCAGGTCCAGTGCCACAAGTTCTGCATTTGTGTGTTGTGCTATAGGCTTGTACTTAATGGTATAATTGTAGTAGCTGAGGAAAAGCACCCAATGCTGGAGCCCTTGTGTTGTCTGTTCTGCAAGACTGAAGTGAAGCTCGAGAGGTGCTAACAGTGATTTGTAACCCGTAATTAAAGTAAACTCAGTCTGAACAGGTAAATATGGAATTTCTTAATGACAAAAACGATCTCTAAGGCTTCTTTTTTGATTTGTGGGTAGTTCTTTTGAGTGATTTTCGATCATGTTGGCAATGGGTTGCTCAGTTGCATCATTGTTTCTATGTGCCAACATTGTCCCAATGTCACAAAGAGTGGCATCTGTGGCCAGAAGGAGTGGATGTGATCATGAAAATGTTGTAAGACAGGGTGCCGAGTGCAGCACACGCTTCAACTGTGTGAAAGCATGGTGACAGGCAGCTCTCCACCTATACTGATTGCCTTTTTTTTGCAATGCATGATGTGGGCCACTTCTGGGAGAAACTTTGAATAATAATTTACCTCTCCCAAAAAAAGCCTCCAACTCCTGTAAGTTTTGGAGACATGGTAGAGAGTCAATAGCTGGAATGTTGTTATCAACTGGCTGAATCCCTTCTTTGCTGAGCAAGTGCCCAAGGTATTCCACCTGCTCCTGGAAAAAACTATCGTTTGTCTAAGCAGTACTTTAGCCCCACATTTCATAATACAGTGAACAGAGTGCAAAGATTTCACAGGCAGTCCTGATGCATGTGGGTATGGTTAACAGCTCCAGATATTTTGGGAAAAGTGCCAGAGTGGAAGAGATCACAAAAGTCAAGCATATTTGTAAATGCTGAAGGGAGTATTGAGAACCACAATGTTTTGCAATTCTTTGTCCAGTGGGATCTGCAAATATGCATCACCATGGTAAATCTTAGAAAAAAATATTTCCTTCAACAAGCTTCGTGATGAGGTCTTCTGGACATGGCACAGTGTAGGTTTTGACCTGTACATGGGCATTGACAGTGTATTTAAAATCACAGCATAGCTGGATTTCTTGACCACTACCAGAGGCATGGCACAGTACTTGATTTAACTAGTTCAATCTCCCAGCCTCACAGAGGTGATTAAATTTCTTCTTATTGCTGTCCATAAGGATACAGGAATGAGGTGTAGTTGGCAGAAATGAAGCACCATGTCTGGACGGTTGTGTGGGTGCCTCTACATTTGAGAAATAGCCACAGCCTATATTGGGCAAGTACCCTATACCTGCAGTTGATACTTCAGAAGTTGAATTTCCTGACAGACCAACTCATTTTGCTCCTGTTGCTGTTGTTGAAACTGTTGTCAGAACTATTGCAAAAACTGCTGCTGCAGTAGCAACTTTTGCTGTTGCTGTTCCAAGAGGTTTACAACCTTTGTGGTCAATACAGTGACGAGATTTAGCAGAGGGCCAGGAATGAGTAAAGAAACCACTGAAGTAGGACCAAGTGGCTAGAGTCATCAAAAGTTGGTCACTGAGGGTGAACAGAAAGACAGACAACAATAGCAAACACACAACAGTGACACCATAGAAGAATACCAAGACTAAACAAGTAATCCACAGTGCATAAACCTAAGACTTAGAGAAATCTGAGAGCAAACCAACAATGTGTAATGAGAACTGTAAGAGCACACATAGAATACATAACTTAAGGTGGAGCCATGGTGCAGTGAACTTTATAGTGCTGTCACCAACGCATTGCAATACAGCGAGGTCAGGGCTGCAGTAAGGCAATACTAGTGCTTGCAGCTGTAACAGTGCCACATATCAGCCAAGATCAAGTTTCATGCCAACCAGTGGGCTTTCAAAGTCACCAGGTTGGGATACCAGACTTCTCGTAATCATATGTAAGCAATAAGCAGTAATTTTACAACTATGGATATTCCATAGACAAAAATTGAGATAGACAGCCAATGATCTGCAACTGACTGATGTGTGGCACATAGACACCTGTTGTAGTCAGAGAACTGTACTCATTCTGGAGCACACACACTCACAATCAAGCAAGCAACCAAATGCATGCATCTGTAGGCACAATCACATCTGCTGTTTACCATATTGAATATTTAAACTTCAGTCTTACTGAAAGGGTGAAAAATTCATGCATTTAAACCAGGGCCTCACACATGGGGAAAAATCACTTGCTTGAAAAGCAAGATGCAGAGTGTATTTGCATGGCGCATCAGTCCACCTTAGTTTAATTTGCCTCAACTCAGCTTGCACAACAAAGCTGTCGAGTGCGTTGATAGATGGCTTGCTCGACACTGAAATGTATAAGCGCAGTACAGCTACTAGAATACTGGAACAATCTGCTCCAGGAAAAGCAAAGATTTCTGAATGTCCACTCAAACCAGAGTAGGAGCTTTCTTATTGTTTTGTTGGTTGTGACAATAAAGTCAAATGTCTAACCTGCAACACAGTAATTACTTGTATCAGAAAATCGTCTAGTGAAAGAAACTTCACAAAAGTACAATGAAATCATAGAGGATGCCTAACAGTAAGAATTAAGGAAGTTGCAAACTCTAGCAGAAGAGAATTCTGTGTCCACAAATGAGGTTTGTAGCAGAGCTTTAACAGGTTTGTTTTGGTTAAAAGTTCTACGAAATGAACTAAAGTCTGTTTACAGTCTTCTCAAATGTGGTTTTGTTTTTGTTTGTATTATTGCTAACACAATCTTTTTTCACTAATTTAGGGTGAAAATGATGAAGAGTGCTGCAAACAGGCTCTTAGGGCTAGTTTTAAAGCTGGTCTACATTTAGCAAGAGTTGGGAAGCCGTTTATGGAAGATCCAGTAATAAAGAATAGTAGAGACAATGAATCACACATTAGCTCCCATATGCAGCAGAATACCACATTCCAGTATAGCATTAGCTCGGTGAATCAATGATATTTCTAAGTTCAGTTCCTCATGTGTATATGAAGGGTTTATTTCTGTTTTGTCTTTTACATGCAAGTATTTCTAACTGTAATTTAAAAAATGCTCTAAAAATATCTGTCAGCCAATCCCTTGTTCCAGATCTTAGTAGCACAATTCAAGTTGTTATTATTGTTATCATTACTATTATTTAAGTCTCATTTGCACCAGTAATCTTTTCCCACCGATCTACGCCCTCCACCCACTGCACATAAGTATTTGGCAATGATGATGAAAACAGAGATGAAGTCTTGGAAATGGTTGAGACAACTGGAGCTAGTGGGACAAGCATAGGTATAGAGAGAGACAGCACAATGGTGCAAAGTCGAGGAGTGTGGATTCTCACTGACATCATCTTCGGCATTCTGCACTGCACGATGTGCTGGTGCAAACGCCCCAAGAGCCTCTGATTTAAACTTTGGACAATATGAAAATGCCATGACACCACACTTGTGTATCTGATTCTATACAAAATAAAGATAAGTAATAACACTCATTAACTTACCTACAAAGAATGAGAGTGAAGAGGGAGAAATTTAGTAAATTTCTTATGCCAGCAGCAGATGACTGTTAAAAGACAAATATTTATACCAAGACAGAAGCATCTTGATGAGAATGTAAAAATGTAGTGAAAGAAAAGAATTTGTCCAAACAGAAATTAATTAACAAAAAATACATGAAACAGGTTTTTACAAAGAAACAGAATATTTTGCACAATAATATAGAAATAATAAACTCATAAACAGAGCACCAGTTGTAAAACATCTGAAGAAGGCTGTTCTCAAAACATCTTCATTATCGCAAAAGACATGTTGTGGGACAAGCAGCATTAACAGACAAACAAGATCAAGTGAACAATGCCTTCAAACATACTGATCCGAAAATTAATAAAAGCATTCTGTAGAATACTATAACAAAATAAATATTCAACAGAAACCGAGAATTTTTTCAATCAGTGAGAAATTTCCACCACAGAATTATCACTTTTCACCAACTTTTTTCTGTTTACCTGCAACATGCACTTTTTGTAAATAGAGACAAAAGAAAAACCCACACCATTAAAATGAAATGCACTGGACACACAAACTTCAGGCCAGGGAGGATAAACAACGACAGACAAATGGCAAAGAAACTGATATTAACAAACCTGTTACTGACATTACATGAAGTGGAAAATATCAGTATGAGCATTTAATCAAACAGAGACCACTATGACAGGTACGTCCTGTCTTTAAATTGTGTGCTCTGCTCCCTAATTCTGAATGGGAGAAACTGGAAAATATCTTGCAGCTAGTGTTTTGTCCCTGTTCGAGGAAGCATTTGCCATCAAACAATACTGTTCACATTAGCACTACGGTAGTTAGCTATGAATGTGATGGCTTGCCAGTTTCTTTATTTCAAAATGAATGATGAAGCAGTTTCTTTGTCCACTATGGGTACTTCCCTTGTGTATCACTTCTCCTCTTGCAGTGGTACAAAACACAAGGTACAGATATAGTGGTGATGCACAATGCTGCTTGGTGTAAACTGCTACTGCCATGAAATTTCAAGTTACAAAAAATGCTGCACAAATATCTCTCGAGTTTCTTGTTCTGCTAAACCATGTAATCTTCCGATGGTGCGCTACTTCTCCTTTGCAGTTTGTGCTGGAAATGACAAGTCTCACCTGTTTCTTCAACGGACAAATAACAAAAAGACAACTTCCTTCATATAAAATATATTGTACCATCAGTTACAATTGGTCACACCTAATACAACTTTGTAAACAAAAAATATGCTTGCAAGTCAAACAATTATTACCACTTGTCTGACAGTTCTTTTCCAAGCATAGCATGGATATTTAATCAAATTTAATAACAGCTTCAACTTTTGTTCCTGTAACAATAATGCTGATATCATGATCTACTCTTCCATGGCCCGCAGCACACTTCCTAGATGGGGTGGTGATGGCAGGGAGTAATTAGTCAAACAACAAGTGTCACTACAATGGGGAAGACTGTTTTTGGCACTCCATATGGCTAATACACTACATCCATCTCAGATCATGAACATGCACATGAGGAACACAGAAACTTTCCTGCAGTATATTATTCAAAACATAACACTTAGCAAACATGCAACAATAATTGCAAAGATCATGATCATCATTCATTGGTTACAAAATGTGAGATTTGCACATAACTTTCCCCAACATGATATGTTACACCTCAGTGGGTGTACTGAATAAGGAAGGAGGAGCTCTTGCTTTCTTTTGGAATATACCTTTTCCCACAGAAGCCATTGTGTTGAATGGAGCTTCCTCTATCTATTCTCTACACTCTCTTCTACTGGCATCCAAGAACAAGTTTCCAGACAGGAAAAAAACCCTCAGGTTTAAAAAAGAATGTAATAATTCCAGTTACAAAGAAGGAAGGCATTGACAGGTGTGACTGTTATCAAATCATGAATATGAACAGGATATAATGCTACTCACCTTCTGAGTTGCACATAGGCACAATGAAAAAGAATTCCAGAAATATTTCAGCTTTTGGACAAAGTCCTTCTTCAAAAGTAGAAAAAAACACCCATACACATTCACACAAGCACAACTCATAAGCACATAGCCACTGTCTCCGGGCACCAAGACCTCATCAAAGTGCTGCTTATCTCAAACACAGTCACAGTTGGACTTTAATGCCAGGAGATGAAAGTGACCACATGTGTGTGAGTTGTGCTCTCGTGAACGTGTGTATGAGTTTTCTACATCTGATGAAGGATGTTGTTCAAAAGGTGAAATATTTGTAGTAGCTGAAATATTTCTAGTATTCTTTCACACTGCGCCTGTCTGCAACTCAATGCCTTCCCTTTGTGGTGAGTAGCAATGTACACTATCCATATCACTGTTATTCCAGCCTAGACTTCCCCATTCTTTCATTTTTCCAAACCATTAGTTTAATATGGCATGGTTTCAAAATACTGATGCAAATTATTTACAGAAGAATGGAAAGAGTGGTAGAAGCTACTTCAGGAAAGATCAATTTGGGTTCCAGAGAAATGTAGCAACATGCGAGGTGATACTGACAATATATTGTCTTAAATGATAGGTTGAATAAATGCATCTTACATTTCTAGTATTGGCAGATTTAGAAAAAGCTTTTAACAATGTTGACTGGACTACACACTTTGAAATTCTGAAGATAATAGGGACAAAATACATGGAGCAAAAAGATACCTACACCTTGTACGGAAATCAAGCTGCAGTTACAAGGGCTGAAAGGGATAAAAGGGAGGCAGTAGTTAAGAAGGGAGTGCAACAGAGTGTTAGGCTATCCCCCATGTTATTCAATATGTACATTGAGCAACCAGTAAAAAAACCCAAGGAGAAATTTGGAAAGAAAATTAAAGTCAAGAGAGATGAACTTTCAGGTTTGCTGATGACATTGTAATCTGTCAGATACTGCAAAGGACATGGAAGAGCAGTTGAATGGCACAGACAGTGTCCTGAAGGGAAGTTATAATATCATTAAAAATAAAACAATGGAAATCAAACAAAATCAAACTAAATCACAAAGTTAAATTATGAAACCATGAAATTAAATTATGAAATGAAACACTAAAAGCAGGAGATGAATTTTGTTATTTGGGTAGAAAAATAGTGATGATCTGAAAAGTAGAGAGGATATAAAATGCAGACTGGCAAAAGCTTGGAAAGCATTTCTGAAACAGAAAAATCTGTTAACATCTAACAGAAAATTAAATGTTAGGGAGTCTTTTCTGGATGTATCTTTCTGGACTGTAGCCTCATACAGTAGTGAAATCTGGTTGATTAACAGTTCACACAAGATGAGAAAAGAAGCTTATGAAATGTCATGTTACAGAGGAACACTGAAGATTAATGAGGAGATACTGAACTGAATGGGGAGAAAAGAAATTTATGGCACAACTTGAGTAAAAGAAGGGACCTACTAACAAGACACATCCTGAGGGATCCAGGAATTGTCAATTTGGTTAAGGAGGGCAATGTGGAAGGTAAAAATGAGTAAGATCAAGGGTTGACTACAGTAAGCTGGTTCAAATGAGAGTAGGTTGCAGTAGTTATTCGGACATGAAAAGGCTTGCACAGGAAAGACTAGTGCGGAAAGGTACATCAAACCAATCTTCGAACCACACACTGTCACAACAACAGGATATGCAAAGTGAAGCGATGCCTTTACACAGCAAAGCTACAATGGTTACGCACATAAATATTGAAATTTCAAGTTGCACCATGGTTATGAGTCCAAGTTAAATTACAGATCTTCCTAGAACTGGCTGGGCAAGTCAGTTCAAGCGATGGCAGAATGCAAAAGGTACACCACCTCCAATAGGACAAAGTTTAGTAAAGTGTCACAATATTCAAACAAACCTTCAAGGTGATGGCAGTTCAACCTTCATGTTGCTGCACTTCCAAGAAATACCCATACACCCACAACAGAAGTAGCCTATTCAATCTAATATTGCAATTTTGAAGAGTGTGTATGATGCAGAAGTCCTGAAACAAACTACATTGCCATACTATGCACCTTATTTAGTTAATTCAGTTATTGTTAGCAATGGAACTGAAAAGGAATCATTCTCCTGCAAAGTTCTTTTGCCATAAATGTGCATAAGACCACTGCAAACTTGTATTTGGCTTTTGAATATTCTTGTAATTTTAAAGTCATAGTCGTTCAAGATTTGAACAAATTCTAGTGTGAATGAAATGTTCTCATAGATGGAAAAAAAGCTCAGCCCTAGTGTCAGCAAGTCAGCAACCCTGTTACCAATGAAAAAATGTCTTGTGTTCAGCAACTTACCAAAGACAGCCCCGACACTTCACTTACCACTACATTCTATTTACACATTGAACTGGACTGATAGCAGTCTTCCATATGAGTTTATGTTCTGGAATGTTGGCAGTTGTTGGGCACCATATCAGCTAACAGCAGAGCAGAATGCCTAATGTTTCAAAATATTTGAACAAGTGCTTTGTAAGTTTAATGCCAGCAGATCAAAATCTGTATTCAGATTCTGTATTAATTTAACAGAGAAATGAAGCAGTAGTCATTTTGCTGGATCTTCTAGGTAACATGTATTCAACAAAATTAAAGACTACAAATAACATGGCCCACTATGAGGAATTGCTCATCAAATGTATGCCTTTACTACCTGTTGAACCATATGATGAATATTTTGGAATAGCAAGACAAAATTTTATAAATGGTTGTCCTACAATGAATTTTATAAGCAGAGGTCAACACGATAACTTTTTTGTTTTCCACTACTCACATTCCAGTGCATTCATTCTTTCACGATCTTTTTAGCTAATATTCTGTAAGAAATGTGCACCAACAATAATACACAATAGAGGAAATTTGATATTTTGTGGAGAAGAGGGTTAAGGAAATTGGATACTTCTTGGAGAAGAGGATTAAGAGTATGTGACAAAAGAAGCACGACAAAAGTTCCTAACTCAAGACAAATACACAGAATTTCACAAAATGTCACAAATTATAATGATGACACTGTGTTCGTGTGCATGTGTGTGTGTGTGTGTGTGTGTGTGTGTGTGTGTGTGTGTGTGTGTGTGTGTGTGTATGTGTATGTGTGTGTGTGAGAGAGAGAGAGAGAGAGAGAGAGAGAGAGAGAGAGAGAGAGAGAATAAAGGGCAATTGATTAATAGTTACAGACAAATAACATGTCATCTGCAGTACTTATTTTCACGGGCACTTTGCATCTGAAATGCGAACAGTGAAATCTTTTACTGTGGAGCAAACATCTGTAACACACCGTGCACACACAAAATGAATTCAGGAACTCATAACATTTCAGCACAAAAACATAGCACACTGTTACTGCTGTTATCAAATTTACCTCCTTCCTTCACTCACACATCATTTTCTGTAAATTCCATCATGAAGAAGAGGTTTCAGGGATGTGCAGTCAAGTTATACATCCAAAGATGCAAGCATCCACTGCTGGCTACTTCTGTAAAGTATACTAGCAGCAAATAATCTACTCATGCTGATAGTTGCAGTAGTCACTTATAAATTGCTTTATGTGTGTAGCAGGTGGTTATAATAAAAGTGCAAATAGTCACAAAGGTCCAGTGAGGGCTGTTGTTATAGAATGGCAGAGAAACTGGTAGATATATTAATGCAGAACCAATTTATGCTGGAAAAAGAATTAGTTCCAATTTTTGTCACCAGGTACATATCTTGCATTGTAAATGCACGAAAGACATACAAAAATGTTTCCATACATAACGGATTAGGAATGGGAAGTGGGCAGAAAAGGTCAAACAAATGAGAAAGGCTTAGTGTTGACTTTGTCATTAACTGCCACTTACAGAATTTGTCCAGTATGAGCATCACAATATCGACAAGATGCTGCATCCATGAAACAAAGTGATCAACAATTGCTCGCAGTAGTTCTGGTGGACTCTGAGCAATGTGTTCCTGAATACTGGCCTTCAGATCAAGTACAGACTGAACATATCCCTGATAAATACATTCTTTTAGATATCCCCAGAGCCAAAAGTCACCTGGATTCAATTCACGTGATCTTGCAGGCAATCTCTGAATATAGAACACTTAGAGAAGGTTGCATTAAACAGATCTTTCACTGGGCAAGCAACATGAGGTTTTGTCCCATCTTACATGAAAACAGTGGTTTCCACAGAGTTGTGCTCGTCCAATGCGGGAATCACCATGCTGTACAAGGAGGGCTCAGTAACATACAGATGTCACAGTACACTTGACAGGCCCTCAAGGCATAACCCCTTAAAGAAGAACGGACTGAGAATAAAGGTGCTTGTGAATCCACACCACACAGTCACATATTGCGAATGCAATGGCTCTTTGCGTACAACATGTGGTTTAATGGTACACCAAATTCATTAGTTCTGTGTATTCACTGCATCTTGTAATGTAAAATGTGCCTTGTCATCAAATAGAATATTGCCCGACCACATGTCATAGTCTTCGATCCAATCCAGAAACTGAACAGCAAACTCTGAACACTGCTGCAGATTATGAGGTTCCAGTTGCTATCTGTATCTTGTATGGGTATCAATGTAAAACAGATCTCAAAACTTCCCACAATGTTGACCATGGAATGGAGAATTCTTATAACACTGTATGAGCACTTAGCCACCTGCTAAATGGTTAGTTACAGCAATAGCAACCTCATCCATAATTTCCACCAGAATAGGACGCCTTCCTCTTCCAGATGCCACACCAAGTTCACCCGTGTTTTCGAATTTCATAATCATGTTCTTTAAACAATTGAATGATATTGGGCCTCTCCTCAGACCTTCCAGGCAGAGACACTCTCTCAATGCAGCACTGTAATTGCTGCCATTCATATAAAATAGTTCCACTAACAATGCAAAATCTCTCTTCTCAATACCCATGTCATACAAACAGTGCACAGTACAGATTTGAACCTGGTGGCCACAGCTGAAACTAATTTTTTTTTTCCAGCAAAAATCGGACCTTAGCATATCTGCCAAGTTTTGCTGTCAAATGATAATAACAGCCCACACTGGACCACTGTGAGCAGCTGAACTTTCATTAAAATAACTCAGTATATTCATAGGCAACAAGTTACTTTGAAAAGAGCTACTGATCCTTTTCTTATACTATCTATCTGCTATTCTTTATCTAATACCCTAAACAAAGTCTTTATGTTATACAGGCTGCTATTGGATTTCTATACCTTGTCAAATTCAGTGTCTGCTTAATATGCAGAATTTACATCCCTGGGTACAAATATTCTGAGAAGTCGTGGGAGTAGTGGTTAATGAGGTAGCCTCCCACTATGCTTTCAAATATGTGAAGATTTTCATTTTCCTGCATGCTGTCTACCAGCAACTTGTTACGGTATCACTTTTTGCATTGGAGAGTAAAACTCCATTCTGAACTCAAGACAGATATGCAGAGTCAATTTTGGAAATTATTTTTATTTCTAGTTTGTGAATTGCAGTGTTCATCCTAAATTCTTTCTTGTTATGAATAGCAAATACCACTAGGGAATATATGCACTGGCACATAAATGTGAGAATTTCTAAGTCTATGAAGAAGCTTTGGTAAGATCCTTACAGCACATACACACTTTTGCAGAATACTTCTCTGACTTTAACTCCATTGCTCCTGAAGACTACGCCATAGAACAGTATTGGATGAAAGCATGCTACGAATGCTAGCAATGCTATCTGCAGATAAACATAATGAGAGAGACTTTTAAGTGAAATGCAGATAGAACTGAGATTTTCACTTAATTTATCCACATATTAGTGCATCCACAGTTTATTATCCATCAGAACGGCTAGAAACTTCCCATATGAAGACATCCTGTGACCGCCCATTGATCTCTACTTCTGGTATCTATAAACGCTGTGGGACAGTTTTGGTAAAATGTGAACACTCTTGGATTAAATGAGACTACTCACCAAAAGGTAGAAGTGTTGAGTCATTGACAGATACACACAAAAAGAAAAACAGCTTGCTAGCTTTTGGAGTAAAAATTTTTCAAGCTAGAGTAAAACATACAGACAGACAGACATGCACACATGTGCATTCACACACACACACACACACACACACACACACACACACTTGACTATTCTACTCTCTACACGTGGCCTGCCAGACGAACAGTGCCAGTGCTGCATTTCAGCAGGTGGACTAGATTGTGGAGGAAGTTGTGTCAGGTAGGGCGGAAAAAGAGAGAGAGAGAGAGAGACAGAGACAGAGAGAGAGAGAGAGAGAGAGAGAGAGAGAGAGAGAGAGAGAGAGAGAGAGTGGTAGGTTGTGGATAACTAACAGCTTAACACAGAGGGAGGCAGCTGGTTTGTGGCTACGAATACGGGAGGGAGGGGTGGCAGGTACGTGAACTCGGCATGTGATGCACAGTTGTTAGAGCCAGTGGGGAGCAGCGCACATTGTAGGTGACCTGTGATTGTGAATTGGGATGGGGTGACAGGACAGAGGATGGGAAAACTGTTGGGTGTAGAGCGTGGGGACAATGGGTTACCAGAACTGGTGAGAGGATGGTTACAGGAGCGAATGACGTGTTCTAAGGATATAACTCCCATCTGTGCAGTTCAGAGAAACTGGTGGTAGAGGAAAGGATCCAAATGGCCTGGATTGTGCAGCAGCCATTGAAAGTTGAGCATGTTGTGTTCAACTGCATGTTTTGCCATCAGGTGATCTACACACATATTCGACAAGCCACCGTAAGGTGCATGATGGATGGTACCCTGTACTGCTCCTAGTCATTTCCTTTCCTGTTACACTCACAAATAAAGCAAGGGAAAAACAACTATCTGTATGCCGCCATATGGGCCCTAATTTCTCGTACCTTACCTTCATGATCCTTACGCAAAATACACTACTGGCCATTAAAATTGCTACACCAAGAAGAAATGCAGATGATAAACGGGTATTCATTGGACAAATATATTATACTAGAACTGACATGTGATTACATTTTCACGCAATTTGGGTGCATAGATCCTGAGAAATCAGTAACCAGAACAATCACCTCTGGCCGTAATAATTGCCTTGATACGCCTGGGCATTGGGTCCAACACAGCTTGGATGGCACGTACAGGTACAGGTACAGCTTCCCATGCAGCTTTAACACGATACCACAGTTCATCAAGAGTAGTGACTGGCGTATTGTGTCGAGCCAGTTGCTCGGCCACCACTGACCAGATGTTTTCAATTGGTGAGTGATCTGGAGAATGTGCTGGCCAGGGCAGTAGTCGAACATTTTGTCTCCAGAAAGGCCCGTACAGGACCTGCATCATGCAGTTGTGCATTATCCTGCTGAAATGTAGGGTTTCACAGGGATCGAATGAAGGGTAGAGCCACGGGTCGTAACACATCTGAAATGTAACATCCACTGTTCAAAGTGCCGTCAAATCAAACAAGAGGTGACCGAGACATGTAACCAATGGCACCCCACACCATCACACCGGGTGATACGCCAGTATGGCGATGACAAATACACACTTCCAATGTGCGTTCACCGCGATGTCATCAAACACGGATGCGACCATCATGATGCTGTAAACAGAACCTGGATTCATCCCAAAAAAATGACGTTTTGCCATTCGTGCACTCAGGTACATCATTGAGTACACTATTGCAGGCGCTCCTGTCTGTGATGCAGCGTCAAGGGTAACAGCAGCCATGGTCTCCGAGCTGATAGTCCATGCTGCTGCAAACATCGTCGAACTGTTCGTGCAGATGGTTGTTGTCTTGCAAACATACCCATCTGTTGACTCAGGGATCGAGACATGGCTGGACGATCCGTTACAGCCATGCGGATAAGATGCCCGTCATCTCGACTGCTAGTGATACGAGGCCGTTGGGATCTAGCACGTCATTCTGTATTACCCTCCTGAACCCACCAATTCCGTATTCTGCTAACAGTCCATTTTCCCAATAAATTGAAGTTAATCACTAACCTTCCCTACCGCAATGATCACATGCTCAGTCCATTTTATATCACTTTGCAATATTATGCCCAGATATTTAAATGACATGACTGTCCCAAGCAGGACACTACTAATGCTGTATCTGAACATTATGAACTTGTTTTTCCTACTCATCTGCATTAACTTAAAATTTTCAACCTTTAGAGCTAGCTACCATTATCACACCAACTAAAATTTTTGTCTAAGTCATCTTGTATCCTTCTGCAGTCACTCAACTTTGCATTTTCACATACATCACAGCACCATCAGCAAACAACCACAGATTGCTGCTACCTTGTCTGTCCAATCATTTATATATATAAAAAATATCAGAGTTCTATCACATTTCCCTGGGGCACTCCTGATGCTATCCTTGCCTCTGATGAACACTCATCATCAAGGAGAACACACAGGGTTCTATTACTTAAGAAGTATTCGAGCCACTCACACATCTGGGAAACTATTCCATATGCTCATACCTTTATCAACAGTCTGCATTGGCGCACCATGTCAAATACTTTTCAGAAATCTAGAAATATGGAATGTGCCTGTTGCCTTTCATCAGTAGTTTAAAGTAGATCAAGCTGTAAAAGGGCGAGCTGAGTTTTCCGTGAGCGGTGCTTTCTAAAACTGTGCTATCTCTTGTTCTATGCTTTGCACGTAGATCTTTTCACACACACATGAACTTCCTGTAACCTTTGCCTGCCTTCATTTGCACATCTCTTTTGAACAAAGAGTGGAACAGCTATTCCTTCCTCAATATTTTCCAAATTTTGTTATTAAACAAGGATGGGTATTTTCCATCCTTAATTCACTTAATAGGCATATACTTGCCCAGAGCAATATTTACAATCCATTTAAACTTGCCCATAATTCCTCTATGTCCATCATACTGGAACTAAGTGTTGTCAGTTCATTGTCTACGTGAGATGCTAACATCTGCTTGTTGTTGTTGTTGTTGGTGGTGTTGTCTTCAGTCCTGAGACTGGTCTGATGCAGCTCTCCATGCTACTCTATCCTGTGCAAACTTCTTCATCTCCCAGTACCTACTGCAACCTACATCGTTCCGAATCTGCTTAGTGTATTCATCTCTTGGTCTCCCTCCACAATTTTTAATCTCCACACTGCCCTCCAATACTAAATTGTTGATTCCTTGATGCCTCAGAACATGTCCTACCAACCGATCCCTTCTTCTAGTCAAGTTGTGCCACAAACTCCTTTTCTCCCCAATTCTATTCAATACCTCCTCATTAGTTATGTGATCTATCCATCTAATCTTCAGCACCCTTCTGTAGCACCACATTTCGAAAGCTTCTATTCTCTTCTTGTCCAAACTACACTCCTAAAAATTGAAATAAGAACACCGTGAATTCATTGTCCCAGGAAGGGGAAACTTTTTGACACATTCCTGGGGTCAGATACATCACATGATCACACTGACAGAACCACAGGCACATAGACACAGGCAACAGAACATGCACAATGTCGGCACTAGTACAGTGTATATCCACCTTTCGCAGCAATGCAGACTGCTATTCTCCCATGGAGACGATCGTAGAGATGCTGGATGTAGTCCTGTGGAACGGCTTGCCATGCCATTTCCACCTGGCGCCTCAGTTGGACCAGCGTTCGTGCTGGACGTGCAGACCGCGTGAGACGACGCTTCATCCAGTCGCAAACATGCTCAATGGGGGACAGATCCGGAGATCTTCCTGGCCAGGGTAGTTGACTTACACCTTCTAGAGCACGTTGGGTGGCACGGGATACATGCGGACGTGCATTGTCCTGTTGGAACAGCAAGTTCCCTTGCCGGTCTAGGAATGGTAGAACAATGGGTTCGATGACGGTTTGGATGTACCGTGCACTATTCAGTGTCCCCTTGACGATCACCAGTGGTGTACGGCCAGTGTAGGAGATCGCTCCCCACACCATGATGCCGGGTGTTGGCCCTGTGTGCCTCGGTCGTATGCAGTCCTGATTGTGGCGCTCACCTGCACGGCGCCAAACACGCATACGACCATCATTGGCACCAAGGCAGAAGCGACTCTCATCGCTGAAGACGACACGTCTCCATTCGTCCCTCCATTCACGCCTGTCGCGACACCACTGGAGGCGGGCTGCACGACGTTGGGGCGTGAGCGGAAGACGGCCTAACGGTGTGCGGGACCGTAGCCCAGCTTCATGGAGACGGTTGCGAATGGTCCTCGCCGATACCCCAGGAGCAACAGTGTCCCTAATTTGCTGGGAAGTGGCGGTGCGGTCCCCTACGGCACTGCGTAGGATCCTACGGTCTTGGCGTGCATCCGTGCGTTGCTGCGGTCCGGTCCCAGGTCGACGGGCACGTGCACCTTCCACCGACCACTGGTGACAACATCAATGTACTGTGGAGACCTCACGCCCCACGTGTTGAGCAATTCGGCGGTACGTCCACCCGGCCTCCCGCATGCCCACTATACGCCCTCGCTCAAAGTCCGTCAACTGCAGATACGGTTCACGTCCACGCTGTCGCGGCATGCTACCAGTGTTAAAGACTGCGATGGAGCTCCGTATGCCACGGCAAACTGGCTGACACTGACGGCGGCGGTGCACAAATGCTGCGCAGCTAGTGCCATTCGACGGCCAACACCGCGGTTCCTGGTGTGTCCGCTGTGCCGTGCGTGTGATCATTGCTTGTACAGCCCTCTCGCAGTGTCCGGAGCAAGTATGGTGGGTCTGACACACCGGTGTCAATGTGTTCTTTTTTCCATTTCCAGGAGTGTAATTATCATCCACGTTTCACTTCCATACATGGCTATACTCCATACAAATAATTTCAGAAACGACTTCCTGACACTTAAATCTATACCCAATGTTAACAAATTTCTCTTCTTCAGAAACGCTTTCCTTGCCATTGCCAGTCTACATTTTATATCCTCTCTACTTCGACCATCATCAGTTATTTTGCTCCCCAAATAGCAAAACTCCTTTACTACTTTAAGTGTCTCATTTCCTAATCTAATTCCCTCAGCATCACCTGACTTAATTCGACTACATTCCATTATCCTCATTTTGCTTTTGTTGATGTTCATCTTATACCCTCCTTTCAAGATACTATCCATTCCGTTCAACTGCTCTTCCAAGTCCTTAGCTGTCTCTGACATAATTACAATGTCATCGGCGAGCCTCAAAATTTTTATTTCTTCTCCATGGATTTTAGTACCTACTCCGAATTTTTCTTTTGTTTCCTTCACTGCTTGCTCAATATACAGATTGAATAACATCGGGGAGAGGCTACAACCCTGTCTCACTCCCTTCCCAACCACTGCTTCCCTTTCATGCCCCTCAACTCTTGTAACTGCCATCTGATTTCTGTACAAATTGTAAATAGCCTTTCGCTCCCTGTATTTTACCCCTGCCCCCTTCAGAATTTGAAAGAGAGTATTCCAGTCAACATTGTCAAAAGCTTTCTCTAAGTCTACAAATGCTAGAAACATAGGTTTCCCTTTTCTTAATCTAGCTTCTAAGATGAGTTGTAGGGTCAGTATTGCCTCACGTGTTCCAATATTTCTACGGAATCCAAACTGATCTTCCCTGAGGTCGGCTTCTACCAGATTTTCCATTCGTCTGTAAAGAATTCATGTTAGTATTTTGCTTATCTGCTCTTTATAGCGCAAGAACCCTCCTAGCCTTCTTGACTGATTTATTAAATGTTGTGAACATGGCCACTATGATGACATCATGATCACTAATCCCTGCCCCAATTTTGTCAACTTTTTTCTTTCTACTCCAGTCCTGTCCTGACTTATCCTACACCATCAAAGGCTGGGCCACATGTAAAAGCAGCCATATCATATACCAGCTCTGTTGCAATCACTGCACAGCTTTTTATATTAGTATGCCTGCCAACAAGCTGTCTACTGCCAAACTGTTGCCAAGAACAAAGCTGATCACCCGATGGCTCAACATGCAGCTGAGCACACTTCACAACCATAGCCATTTGGATCCTTTCCTCCCCCACCAGCTACTCTGAACTGCACAGATGGGACGTATATCCATACCACAAAGCCTTTGATCCTCTAATAATCCTGTCCTCAATTCCAGTAACCCACTGTCCCCGCACCCTCTACCCCACAGTTACCTCTTCCTCTGTCCTGTCACCCCTCTCGCAATTCATGACCTCATATCACTTTCAGTGTGCGCTGCCACCTACCGCCTCCAACAATTTTGCATCACTTGCCGAGATCATGTATGTGCCACCCCTCCCTTCTGCATTCCTAAATGGCCAACTGGCTGCCTTCCTCCAAGCTACTAGCCAGTGTGTGTGTGTGTGTGTGTGTGTGTGTGTGTGTGTGTGTGTGTGTTTTACTCTAGCTTGAAAAGGGATTACTCCAAAAGCTAGCAAGTTTTCTTGTGTGTGTGTGTGTGTGTGTGTGTGTGTGTGTGTGTGTGTGTGTGTGTGGTGTGTGTGTGTGTGTGTGTGTGTGTGTGGGCGCACCTATCGAGCAAAATATGAGTTTTAATGTTTAAGCTGTTAGTTGCAATCCTGTTCTATTATTATCATGGCTACATCTGATATGAATGTGTTTTGGTCCACGTATCAATATACTTGTGTCTTCAGCAAACATTATTGTTTATGAAAAGTCTCTAAAGTTCCAGTAAATCATTCATATAGGTCAATAGCAGTTAAGTCTCTTGCTCTTCTCATTATTTTCATCTTTACTCAACTTACTCTCAATACATACTCTGTACTCACTAGATTATTCATTCCATTCAACAGATCCTGTAACTCTTCCTCACTTTCACTGAGGATGATAATGTCACCAGTGAATGTTAAAAATGTTATCCTTCACGGTGGACCTTCCCCCCCCCCCCCCCATCATTGCTTTTTCGATGTACAAGATTGAACAGTAGGGATGAAAGATTGCATCCCTGTCTTCGCGCCCTTTTTAATCTAAGTACCTGACTCTTGGCCTTCTATTCTTATTTTTCCCTTTTGTTCCCCATAAATATTATATATTATCCTTCTTTCCCTACAGCTTACACCTACTTTCCTGATAACTACAAATATCTTGCACCATTTTACATTTTTGAATGCTTTTCCTAGATCAACAAATCCTATGAACCTGACTCATGCCAAACTGATCACCGTTTAAATGGTTCTCACTTTTCTTTTCCATTCATTTATATTATTCGCATCATCGACTAGGACGCTTGAGATGTTAAGCTGATTATGAGGCACTCCTCACACTTATCTTTCCTTGTTATCTTTGGGATTGTAAGAACAATATTTTTTTTAAGTTGATAATATGTTTCCAGACTCACAGGTACTACAAATCAAAGTGAAAAGTCATTTCATTCCCACTTCCCCCAACGCTTGCTGAAATTTCAATAGAATGTGGCCTATGTCTTCTGCCTTATTTCATTGAAAGTCCTCCAAAACCCTGTTAAACTCAAACACTAATATTGGATCCCCTATGTCTTCCAGAACATCTCCAATTTCTTTTTCTATCACATCATCAGACATTTCCCCACCCTTACAGAGACCATCAAAGTACTTTTTCCATCTCTTATACTCTCGCTCTCAGTCTCTCCTCTGTAACTAACAGCAGAATTCCCATTGCACCCTTGATGTTAAAGACTTTGTTCCTAATTTCACTGAAGGTTGTTTTGACTTTGCTATATGCTGAATCTGTCATTCTGATGACCATTTATTTTCTGATTACTTCAGTTTTCCTGCTGCAATTCTGTCTTGACTTTCCTACATTTTCTAATCGTTTCATTCCTAAGTGATGTACATTGCTGAATTCTTGTTTTTTTTCTTTAAGATTTTTTGTACTTCCTTCTTTCAGCAATCAAGTGAAGTATTTCTTTTGTTACTCAAGGTTCCTCCACAGTTATCTTTTATGTACTTATGTCTGTTTGTTCAACTTTTGTGATTGCCCTTTTTAGAGGTGTACATTCTTCTTCAACTGAACTGCTTATTGTGGTATTCATTATAGCAGTACCTCAGAAAATTTCTCTTTGTGAGGGCTCTTTGCCAGAGTACAGTGAAGATCTCAATGGCGGAGCTTGCTGAAGAGGCAACCCCACTTTCTGGGGCTAATACAGATGGCACCCACTGTCTTGTGGGCTGAGCAGGGATCCCCGAAGACTAAGGGAGTACATATAAGACTGCGGCAAGGACAAAAGTTAAGAATCTGTCTTTCCAAAAAAAAAAAAACATCAGTTTTATTGTTAAAAAGAAATTGTGTGAAAACTGTAAGGATGAAATTAGCAAACTGAATGAGTGCATAACTAGTTTATAGTTTATTATCGGTGCTTTAAAAATGGATATTGCGAAACTACAGCTCGAAAAAAGTTAACTGAACACACTAAAATTACTGCACAGTAGTGCAACCATTACAAAAAAAGTGGACACATGTGACATGTAATAGCAGCAAGAAAAAAGTGCTACATAAAAAAAAAAAAAACTGTAAAACTAACATAAGCTCTGTACACGAAAACTTATTTCAAGTACTTTCTGCTGACAATTGTAGAACTACAGGCCTATGTAGTTCTTGTAAACGAGATGAAGAGGAAAAGGAAAATGTGAATAAAGCAGGAGAAGAAAATCTGTCAATGCTGACAAATAAGAAACCAAGTTTAAACGTGGACAGTGCAAATCTGCTGACCCAAAGTTGAGCTGAAGTGCTTAGTGAAATGACACAAAATGACTTCCAGACTGTAAAATGCAATAGCAAACTGTCTGTGCTTTCAGCCCGCCATGGTCATGGTCATGGTCTTGCAAATAAACTAAGAGAAAAACTAATATATATTAATGTGGTATAGTGAAACCAGGAGCCCCACTTGGTGAAATTAAAAACATGATGGCATCTACAAAGATAAAAAAAAATCTACATGATAAAGACTTTGTCATACATTTGGGAGGTTCCAACAACATATACAAAAATGAAACGGCAAATGCTACATATGATCTTAAACAGTGTCTGAAAAATCTTACACATACAAATGTCGTAATTGTGAATATTCGCCATGATCTCATGAGGCAGTCGTGTGTTAATACAGAAATACAAAGTGCCAATAATCAGTTTGCACACATTTTAAAAATGTGAAATGCACTGACGTGTGTGATACAGGATGTAGATTCCACACACAACACCTGAACAGCTTGGGTAAAGAATATCTGGTGCAAATGATAGCCAAGGAAATTAAAAAAACACCACAATAACTTCAAAACCAAACGCACAGTCTCAACGGCATCACCAGACCAAATAGGAATAAGAAAAACACCTCAAAAAATATACAAGCAATAGATGTAGAAAATTATAGGCCCATCTCTTTACTGTCATCATTTTCAAAATTAATGGAAACTATAATGAAAATTAGACTTATGGGGTACCTAAAAAAAGTACAATCTTCTGTGTAAGGAACAGTTTGGGTTCAGGCCTGGTAAAAGAACACAATCAGCTACAGCTCATTTTACAAATGTGGTTTTGGAAGCACCAGATGAAGGAGATCACATAACAGGTGTCTTGCTTGACTTCAGCAAAGCCTTTGATACAGTACACCACACAATTCTGTTAAATGAGAAGTTCTAGGTATAAGAGGGGCAGCAAATAAGAGGTTTCATACATACCTGAAAAACATAGTGCAACGGGTGGAGGTCTCTCAAACTAACTCCAATCATACCATAAACTATCTTTCTGACCCAGAATACATTAATATTTGAGTCCCCCAAGGAAGTGTGCTTGGCCCAAAACTCTTCTTGATGTATATCAATGATTTTCCCCAGAGTGTCAAATACGGTGAAACAGTATTGTTTGCTGATGTCAGTGACATCACCAAGTGATACATCACCAAGTGTACTAAAGGACAGAGCTGAAGAAACACTCATGCATGTAATCAGATTGGTAGACAACAACAACTTTAAATGCAAAAAACAACATATTAGTTTCCACATAAGCAGAAAACCCAAACTTTTTAAAAGTTAAAGATGAGCTCATAGAATGTGTATCACAAACAAAAATTCTAGGGATGCATGTTGATGCACAACTAAAATGGACTGGGCATGTAACTGCCCTCAGGAAATGACTAGCTTCAGCATGTTCTGCACTTGGAATGATAAATTCTGTGTGTACTAGCTCATGCTTCGAAGCAACATATTTTGCATATGTCCATTCTGTGATGAGTTTTGGGATAATGTTTCGGGGAACAAATGAGCAGAACAGACAAACAATCTTTAAGCTACAAAAAGGGCTGTACAAATTAAGATAAACAGTAGTAAGGGGACTCACTGCACTGAGTTGTTTAAATCTAAGGGAGTTTTGACTGTTCCAAAAGAGAACCACATTAAAAAGAACACTGATCAGTACCCAACGAACAGGTCTCTACACGAACATTAACCAGATCCAGCCACTACTTACATCTCAATAAAAAAAAAAAAAAAGCAAAACAGTGATCTATATAATGGAATTAAACTGTACAACAAACCTCCACAAAAAATCAAAGGCAAAAGTGACATACATGCCTTCTGGAATACTCTCCAAAATTATTTGTTAGAAGAGTGTTTTTATACCGTAAAGGATTACCTACAATGATGTGAAAATTTTTTTGACAATTGTGCTCATGATTAATTCTGCAATTTGAGGCATTTTACAATATGTTCAATAGAAAAGTGAAATACAATGTCCAAAAGGGGCAACTCAGTATGACAAGAAATGTATGTATCTATTTATGGGTGTAATTGTGTACGTTTATGTATCTCTGTGTCTCTATTTTATGTATTTATTTGTTGACAACATCCATACAATTTACATTATCTATGGATGGAGAAATAAATAAATAAAAACAAAAACCCCTAACAGAAAATGCTCAATATACTCTCTGTATGAAAAGTCCACTCTACTACACCAACTGCCTCCTAGGAAAGTGAATGAGCCGGTAGGGTCTTAAAGTTCAAAATGGTAGACCAGGTACAAAAACAACCGAAGTTTCCCTGACTGCTGGAAAGGCAGATGAAGGTTGTTGCAGTTTTGGAATCTCCAGTCCTCGTAACTATCATGCCACTGGGTACAGGTCTCGATCCCGTCAAGAAATGTATGAGTGTTGTTGTGCAGCAACATTTCCACACTAAATGACATCACACACAGGCATCTTCTGGAGAACAACAGCACAACCTAACAAGTCCTGCAGCAATTGCAGAGTTGTGACGGGAGCAGGA
Organism: Schistocerca americana; assembly: GCF_021461395.2. Taxonomy (NCBI): domain Eukaryota; kingdom Metazoa; phylum Arthropoda; class Insecta; order Orthoptera; family Acrididae; genus Schistocerca; species Schistocerca americana. The sequence goes on along the minus strand of NC_060122.1, from coordinate 468,473,418 downwards.
TCATGTAGTCTTGGAGCTCACAGTGATAAACCGACATGTAAGCGATGAATGTGTGACGGCCACTCTGCTTGAAGAGGTGCTTTAAAGCAAATCATGTGTTGCATTTGTGACTGAGCAGGCCTATTCCGGAGCCCCTCTGCTCACCTCTAATGGGAAGGGGGCTATAAAAGGTGCCTTAAGCCACACTGAGCAGGTACACCATACGCAGCTGACAGAAAAAAACATGAACTTTGCTACTTGGAACATCTGAACTCTAATGGATAATGATATGGTAAATTGACCAGGAGGGCAGGGATTTAAGATTGATATTGCATCATTAGATGAAACTAAAGGACTAGGCAAAGGAATCAAAGAACAAGGAGATGCCTACATTTTCTTTTGGAAAGTAAAAGAAATTCATGAACTCTGTATTCGTAGTATTGGCTTTGCTACCACAAACAAACTCTTTCCACACCTTTCTGAGCTACCTTCTGGCAAAAGTGAGACTCATGAGCCTACACCTTTAAGTCACCAATTACCAACGAATAGAGTTACAAGTGCATACACTCAGAATCTCACTTGTGCAGATGATGAAAACGAAGTCTTCCACTAACAACTTGAAATACCTCCAACAATAAAACCCAATGATGACAAAATCATCCTCTTGGGAGACTGCAATAAATAAGTCAGTAGAGGCTCAAGAATATGGCCCAAAGTAATTGGAAATGCTGGGGTAGTGAAATGCAGTTCTAACGGAACTCTTCTGCTCATGAAATGTTCAGAGCACAACTTATCACTCATCACTAATTCCATGAACTCTTGAATAAAGATCCAGAGATGAATGACACAACACTTTCCACATTTCTGCAAAAACCTACAAAACTTCACCTTGGCAAAGTCCCTTCTCTGCAAGAAGTTGTGTGAAAACTATTAAACTACTCAAAAACAACAAAGCTGCTGGATCAGGTGGAATCTCTCCAGAATTTTTCAAGGAAGGTGGACGTATTCTTGCTGAACATATACTAATGTTTACTGTTAAAAATGGAACACTGAAAACATTTCTCCTAATTTCATAGATGCACCGACAGTTACCATCTGAAAAAAGGTAACAGAACTGACTATGGTAACTACCATGGAATATACCTTCTATCTGCTGCTGGAAAAATGATTACTCGAATTCTATCCAACTGTCTCATACCTCTTGCTGCAGACTGTTTGCCTGAAACACAGTGTGAATTTTGACCTAAATGCAGTACCACAGATATGATTTTCTGTGCCAGACAAATGCAGGACAAGTGCAAAGACTGTACATGATATTCACACATCTTGTAAAGGCCTTTGACTGAGTCAAGAGAAATGCCTTGTGGAAGATCTTACCTAAAATAGGATGTCTTGTGAAATGCATTAACATTGTTAGACTGCTGCACAACAACACGGATGGTATGGTTATGTCAACAATAGTGCTGGAAAAAAATTCGAAATCACAGCAGGTGTGAAGCAAGTTTGTGTGTTAGCTTCTACACTGTTTTCTATATTTGTTGGAATCATACTTCATCTTGTCAACAGGAAACTGCCAAAGGGCATAGAAACAGAACACAGGGCTGACAGTGGTTTGTTCAATCTCAGTAGACTAGGGGCTAAGACTAAAGTATCCACTACAGCCATCATTCAACTTCAACACGCAGATGATAAAGTCATTCTTGCCAAAGTCAGAAAAATATTTAGAATCAATCTTAAATGCATTCGATGAAGCATATACCAGCACTGGACTAAGCTTTCCAACATCCAGAAGATGCAGATCCTACATCAACCTGCGCCTAACTCTGTCGCCCCCAACACTCACAGTACAAGATAAAATCCTGCAGAACATAGAATGCTTCCAATACCTTGGCAGCCATCTTTCCGCAAATACAAATATTGATGCCAAAATCCAATACCTCCTCGAAATGAGCCAGTTATGCTTTTGTTAATCTTCAGGTAAGGATCTTTGATAATGATTAACATCAGCTCTATGACCAAGCTCTATGTATACCAAGCCACTATTATATCATCTCTGACATATGGGTGCAAAGCATGGACTAATTACAGAAGGGACATACGATCCCCAGAAAAGTACCATCAGCACTGCCTGAGTAGGATACTAAGGATGAAATAGCAAGATTGGTACACTAACACCAGTGTTCTGAGAGAAGCAAACTTTACTAGCACTGAAACCACAATCATCTAGCATCAGCTACACTGGACAGGCCACACTGTATGTATGCCTGGATCCCATCTATCAAAACAAATTATGTATTCCCAGCTAAAGGATGATCAAAGGAAACTAGAAAGACAACAAAAGCAATACAAAGATGTATTAATGGGACAACATGAAAAAATGTTGAACTGAAACTGATAGCTGGGAAACTACTGCACTTAATTGTTCAACATGATGGGAAGGAATTCAGCACTTCGAGCAACTGAGGCGGAAAATAGAAGCTGACAACCACAATGGTATGAAACAATGGGATCTGCTGAAGATAAACGACACTATGAAGCAGGCCCCACCAGGAAATGTGGAAAACTCTGCAGCTTCAGGATTGGCCTCTATAGCTACTTAAGATCCCACAGAAACTAAATTTCGAAAAAGACGATCATACTTGTCAGCAAGTGATACCCATCAGAGAATTTCTAATGCATCTCATCATTCCTCACTATTTCAGTATTCCACTTTTTTCCACCTTGATTCTCCTAAGTTTCAGTCTATTATTCATCATTATTAAATTGTGGTCTGAGTTTATATCTGCTTCCAGGTACACCTTACAACACAATATCTGATTTTGGAATCTGTCCGACCATAAAGTAATCCAGCTGGAATCTCGCAATGTCTCCAGGCCTTTTGCTAATATATCTTCTCCTATTGTGATTTTCCAACAGTGTGTTTGCTGTTACTAATTGAAATTTACAGCACGACTCAAGTAGTCTTCCTCCTATCTCATTTCTCCTACTACTGAGATATTCTCCCATAGCTGAATGAATCAGGAATAAAAGTAACAACTCACCAAACAGTAGAGATATTGAGTCATTGACAGGCAAGTCTACTATTCAGTGAGTTAGTTACCTTTACCTCTAAATCATTTATAATTAATGTTACTCAGTACTGAAGAAAGTATACACAATTCTGTCATAATATCTCAAATATGCCTATATGGAAATATAATCTGTCAGTTCTTTTAAATTAGCACTGTCAAGTGTGTTCATCAGAGTCAAGTTAAGTTCCCTCTCCATTTAGGTGAATATTTCTTTATAACAAAATACACTCCTGGAAATGGAAAAAAGAACACATTGACACCGGTGTGTCAAACCCACCATACTTGCTCCAGACACTGCGAGGGGGCTGTACAAGCAATGATCACACGCACAGCACAGCGGACACACCAGGAACCGCGGTGTTGGCCGTCGAATGGCACTAGCTGCGCAGCATTTGTGCACCGCCGCCGTCAGTGTCAGCCAGTTTGCCGTGGCATACGGAGCTCCATCGCAGTCTTTAACACTGGTAGCATGCCGCGACAGCGTGGACGTGAACCGTATGTGCAGTTGACGGACTTTGAGCGAGGGCGTATAGTGGGCATGCGGGAGGCCGGGTGGACGTACCGCCGAATTGCTCAACACGTGGGGCGTGAGGTCTCCACAGTACATCGATGTTGTCGCCAGTGGTCGGCGGAAGGTGCACCTGCCCATCGACCTGGGACCGGACCGCAGCGACGCACGGATGCACGCCAAGACCGTAGGATCCTACGCAGTGCTGTAGGGGACCGCACCGCCACTTCCCAGCAAATTAGGGACACTGTTGCTCCTGGGGTATCGGCGAGGACCATTTGCAACCGTCTCCATGAAGCTGGGCTACGGTCCCGCACACCGCTAGGCCGTCTTCCGCTCACGCCCCAACATCGTGCAGCCCGCCTCCAGTGGTGTCGCGACAGACGTGAATGGAGGGACGAATGGAGACGTGTCGTCTTCAGCGATGAGAGTCGCTTCTGCCTTGGTGCCAATGATGGTCGTATGCGTGTTTGGCGCCGTGCAGGTGAGCGCCACAATCAGGACTGCATACGACCGAGGCACACAGGGCCAACACCCGGCATCATGGTGTTGGGAGCGATCTCCTACACTGGCCGTACACCACTGGTGATCGTCAAGGGGACACTGAATAGTGCACGGTACATCCAAACCGTCATCGAACCCATCGTTCTACCATTCCTAGACCGGCAAGGGAACTTGCTGTTCCAACAGGACAATGCACGTCCGCCTGTATCCCGTGCCACCCAACGTGCTCTAGAAGGTGTAAGTCAACTACCCTGGCCAGCAAGATCTCCGAATCTGTCCCCCATTGAGCATGTTTGGGACTGGATGAAGCGTCGTCTCACGCGGTCTGCACGTCCAGCACGAACGCTGGTCCAACTGAGGCGCCAGGTGGAAATGGCATGGCAAGCCGTTCCACAGGACTACATCCAGCATCTCTACGATCGTCTCCATGGGAGAATAGCAGTCTGCATTGCTGTGAAAGGTGGATATACACTGTACTAGTGCCGACATTGTGCATGCTCTGTTGCCTGTGTCTATGTGCCTGTGGTTCTGTCAGTGTGATCATGTGATGTATCTGACCCCAGGAATGTGTCAATAAAGTTTCCCCTTCCTGGGACAATGAATTCACGGTGTTCTTATTTCAATTTCCAGGAGTGTGTATCACTTTAACATAAAAGCAATTATAATAAAAATACCACAAGCGTAAACAGTATTTTGCCTATTATCAATCACTTCAGCAATTTAACATAAAAGTAACTATAATAAAAATACCACAAGCGTAAACAGTATTTTGCATATTACCAATCACTTCAGCTGGTTCATTCTTTAGACCCTCAGGTTGCTGGCCCTGAACAACATCTAGTAGAGCACCAAGTGCTTTGGTGCACAGCACAGGATGTGACGACCGACTCTCTCGAATTAATTCAAACACACTTCTTAGGCCAACACCAACTATCTGAAAATTAATGAACAATTAATTTATAATATGCTCATCAAGTGTGGAGAAATGAAAATGAAACCATAAAATGTAATATATTCTGAAAAAATTATGACATATGATGTGGGTACAGGAAAGATCACTTTAAAAAATCAAGGCTAAGAGCTACTGCAGATTAATTCACCCGAGTATTGCTTATAAAGTACATTACAAGACAGACAGCAAAGAATCCCTAATGTATTTTTTTAACCACCATGCAGACTTAGGAGGAGCAGGTGCACTGCCATATGTGATGTTTCTATTCTCAAACAGATAACTGAAGAAAATTATTAAGATAAACATGTACATTGCACTCATCTAGAATGAGACAATATTCAGATAAAACTGCATGAAATTTACTGTGGGAATCGGAATACCAACACAAAAGCTATTAAAATAAATAGGAGTGTTAGACAGATGTACCACAGTCCTTTTCCTAACCTTTTATTATGGGTTAGTTTCACTATATAAGGTATTAAAAATATGTTACTTGGCAACTAGTAAGACATCCTTCAAGACACAGGAGACAACCTGCAATATGCTGCACATAACCTACAGAATTAAGCATAACATTTCAGCGGAACAATAAGAAACAGGTGAGAAAACTCATGTGACTTTTTAAGAAGTCATAAATAAATATCTACATGAACGATTCCCAGACTTCAAGTGTTTGGGGTGTAATACAAATAACAAAATATTCGAAAAACAAAGATGGTGAGACTTACCAAACAAAACCGCTGGCAGGTCGATAGACACACAAACAAACACAAACATACACACAAAATTCAAGCTTTCGCAACAAACGGTTGCTTCATCAGGAAAGAGGGAAGGAGAGGGAAAGACGAAAGGATGTGGGTTCATCTTTCCCTCTCCTTCCCTCTTTCCTGATGAAGTAACTGTTTGTTGCGAAAGCTTGAATTTTGTGTGTATGTTTGTGTTTGTTTGTGTGTCTATCGACCTGCCAGCGCTTTTGTTTGGTAAGTCTCATCATCTTTGTTTTTAGATATATTTTTCCCACGTAGAATGTTTCCCTCAATTATATTCATAACAAAATATTCAGATATATTACTGACAAAGTAAACAGGTTCATAACAATTACTGAGACGAAAGAAATACCACTTTATTTTCATAAAAATATGAAATTCTGACTTTGCATTGTTGTGAAACACCAACCAATCAAAAAGTTGATGAGATTAAAATTCCAGAGGCACAAAAGAAATTTCTGTGGACCTTCAAAGATGTAGTCTTATATTTCAAAGAAATACATAATTGAAGAACAGAATGTGGAACTAATATTAACCAGATCTTGGCAAATACAAAACATTCAAAGAAAGACTGCTTCTGATAACAAGACAATGAAAATAGAGATGTTGACAGTTGTTTCAGAGAAAATGCATGATCAAATTAGATGGTATTCTGTTTGTTCCACAGATCCACAGTGAGTGTATCCTTGTGATGGAAAACCATGAGAAAAAATAGTAAGTTAACACATGAGAAAAGAATTGATCTGCAAATCTGCCGTCTCCAAATCCTAGGTGGACTGGTCCTGAAGGAAGTGGAAGAATTAACATATTTTTAACTCATTTTCATTTACAGAGGAATACAAAACTTAGTAATTAATATAAAGGTGTCCTATGCAATCATTGTCAAGCATTTTCGAAAGAAAACAGTTTATAATGCTCGTTTCCACATGTAACAGTCACTAATGATACGGTTCTAAGCTTGCATAAATAGGGTAATGTGTGCTATAGTGTTCACATATATCTGGCATGAGTTTTATATGACATGGGTTTAAGCCTTTGATTCATTTCTGAGTTACAATTTTCCATTTACAATGACACTAATTTGTAATGTTTTTTGGTTGAGCATTGTGTCTGCAGCAAGGTAATGAGTAATACAGCGCTAGCTCCATTTTCACAATAATAACAGCAGCCTTTTAAGGAATATTACTGGAGAAACACCTGGAACTATTTCAATGGTATACAGCCATCAGAAAGCACAAAGTGATCACTAGACGTGAGTTTTTCTGATTTCTCTCCTATAAGTGCTCCATCATCTGTCACTGTATAATATTGATTATTAATTTTTATATCCACTAATGGGGACCCTGATCATAAACAGTCTGCAACTCCATGATATACTAACCTACACCAAAGGTTCATCATATTTAAGTGAACAGCCCTATTGTGTTCTGTAGTTGATTTAACAACTAAATACTAAATTAAATAACCTTCACAGTTATGCAATTTTCATTTTAAAAATATCGCAGTTGTTTAATGAAGTACTAACAAACACAATAAGTCTGTTGGATGCATGTGTTATTTTTACTTTAAATGTGAACGTTTTAGGATAAGCATTACTGTGACTGTTACTGACAACGAATGAAACATCAAGTTTACTGTTACCAGTCACTGTTTAATTTATTTCCACAGTGCCTCTCACAGGTTTAGAACTCCATCATCAGGGGGATTAATTTGTATTAGTATAACGTGTGCATGTTGTGTTACGACTTTCAGGTAACCTGTGGCTCTGTGTCCAGTGGTCACAGGCTCCTTTGTCCGTCATAACACATCGCATATAAACTGTCAGACTTTGTAAACAAAAGATGGTATCTGGAAACAAGACAGCACCTTTGTTTACAAGCTGTGGTAGTTTATTAGTGATGTGTTACAGCAGAGAAAGTAAGTTTCTTTATCATCTTTGCTTAAAAGTGTGAGGTGAGCCTGTTATCAAAAATGGTTCAAATGGCTCTGAGCACTATGGGACTTAACATCTATGGTCATCAGTCCCCTAGAACTTAGAACTACTTAAACCTAACTAACCTAAGGACAGCACACAACACCCAGCCATCACGAGGCAGAGAAAATCCCTGACCCCGCCGGGAATCGAACCCGGGAACCCGGGTGTGGGAAGCGAGAACGCTACCGCACGACCACGAGATGCGGGCGAGCCTGTTATCACTTGAGACAATGCCACAGTTTACGCCAAAGTCATAATATGACATGTATTGTCAAACTAATACATAAAAATACACCTGATGATGAAGGTTTAAGCACTTGAAATGCATTGTTGATATAAATAACAGAAAACCTGTTTCATTTGGTATGTGTTAATCCTGAACTGACATAAATTATAACAGCGAACGTCATCAGATACAGATAACTAAGCATTTATTATTACTGTGTACATAATTATTAAATAAACAATGTGATATTAAGTAGCTTCACTTAGTTTTACTTTATCAAGTTTGTTGAAAAAACATTACACAATGTCAGCAAAGGGGAACTATTTATCTTACAGAATTAATGGACAATAACTGCAGGCATCATGTGGACAAGCTAATTTTCTTGAATTAAGTAATATTAAAGTGGATGAATGAGTACAGCCTCAAATTATATCTTTGTAATTAAGCATACAAGGGATACAGAAGGTATTAAACCTGCATCAAGTGAACAATCTACTTACAAAACAAATGGACCTACTTTAAATAGTCTTTAATTACAGCAAGTACTACTGTAATATATAAATATATAGTGGTAAATGAATGACAACACTTTTTATCATGGTGTAAAAATCAGGCAATTGGCCTAGTTACAAATAAGAGCTGGAAGAGAGGCATGTGACTCTGTGGCTTCAAAGGTTCACTACTCCTTTTTACAGAAGCATGTATTTGTGTGACACCTACAAATAAATGGAATATTTATTTCTCGTGCCATACACAAATGAATGGACTGTAGTGTCAGACAATCTAAGTCTGGAGGGGAAAAAAAACATTGAAGTGCAATTCTATAAGAACACACCTTTGGAACTTTCAAGATGTTATCCCTGACTTTGTCTGTGTTATCTTCACTGTCACTTTCAACATCATTGTTCCCATCGGTTGCGGGAACACTGGACGAAGAAGATAAGTAAATCTGACAGGCTTGTTTAACCCATCGCTCCAGCACCGCTTGCCGAACATTGGCGAATACGGCGAAACTTGATGCGTTGGTTGATAATTCAACGTCTGGTGGATTTGACAGATTTGTAATTTCTCCACAAGGTTCTACTTTGACTTTCCTTTTCTCTTTTCCTTTCGACAGTTTTGCAGTTTTCCCTTTCTTCCATTCCGCTTTTCTCCTAAAACAAATGGCATTCGACGATTTGCTTAGTAACGAATATTTGGCAGTAACCACAACAAACTAATTTGCAATCAAAATCAGCAAAGCCAAATTTCTACACAGGCAAAAAAAAAAGGGAAAAAAACAAGGAGTCGTCACTACAGCATACGAAAGTGTTTGTCCTACCTTTGGTGATCAGGTAAAACTTTGAACTGTTCATGGAAGTATCTCCCAAGAAGTTCTGGTTCTGGTAGCATTTTGTCCCACTCACCCGCACCCATTTCTTAAAGCTATCTCCAAATAAAACACATGTCAACATGTCACTTGATCTGTCATGTTGGAGATTAATTCTGTATGGTAATAAAATGAGACTTTTATTCATAACAGTTGGGTAGGAATACTTTTCATTTTAGCTGTTTTTAACTATTGATGCCACACACAGCCTGGATTTTCAGGTATGTTTGGCTTCACCGCATCTGTAAGCCGGCGTAATATTGTCAACCTTCCAGTGATCCATAGATATTGTACTTCCACACGGAGATATTCCTGTGCGCAGCAATTGAACTTCTCAGATACTGTGTGCAAAAATAGATTATTTTATTTATTTATTCGTCCAAGGACATTCTTTTAATGGTATAGGATTTATCATTGTACAGCAACGAACACAAATAGCTCAAAATTATACATATTTAAAGAAAAACGTATGTAAGTATGCTCTTATGAGGAACCGACAGGAGGTCCGCTGGAGCTTTGATGAAGCACTATCCCAGCATTTGCCTGAAAAGATTTAGGAAAAAACACGGGAAATTTAAATCAGGATGGATGAAGAGAGCAAACACCATCCTTCCGAATATGTCAATGCATCTTAATAACTGAACGCCTCAATCGGTTGGTCACTATTGTACAATGTTTATAGAATTATGGCTTACATGTCTTAAGGCCATTTCACACTGGCCGTCATGACACGTCACGTCAAAACATTCCACAATGCATTTCAAATAGTGACATTCACACATGCTATCAACAGAACATCACGTCGAGGTTTCTCGGGAAGAAAGTTTTGAGATTAAATTAGATACACTTTTAGTTCCAATTGATTCAAAGTGAGGAGATCCTCCACGATGTAGAACATTTCAAGAATAGAAGAATACACAACAAATGTTTCCGGTGAAAAACAGATATGCTGTAGGAAACACCAGCTCCAGAATAACGTGCAAAGTGTATTTGGCTGTGCTTTGTACAGCAGATGCGCATTAGGGAACATTTTGTACTCTTAGACAGAGAAGTTTTTAACAGTTTGTGATTTTTGGCTATCGACTCGTTGTGTCAGTTTATCTGGCTTAGTAAAGATACGTCCACACATGAAGGTACAATTTCCGAAATTCATACCGGTAAAAACGGAGTTATGGTTCGCGATGTTGGTCTTTGTATTCACACGGAACAACTTTACCGATGATCGCACGAAATCCGCAATAACAGTGAGCAGTGTAGAGGTCCGTTTATTTATATCTACACGTCACGCTCACGGGAGGTACTGTGGCTGGGCGTCTTTTAAAGATAAACTTTGTCTTTCTCGAAGGCATTGATAGATGTCTCTGTCATCAAGGTATGGACTAAGGTATCGTTCTGACTGTGGCAGCCTTTCTAGAAAACGAACTAAAGCAGAAGCTCTTTATACGTCTGCTGGTTCATTCGTTAAAAATTTGGAAACCAATGCTGTATTTTCTTCCATTTAAAGTGAGAACGTCCCACTTTGTACTAAGTACATAAATAGATCTATGTAGAACGAAAAAGTACTTAAGAAACTTCCCCAATGCTATATAAATGTCATGGTTGTGTGACGTTCTAATTTGTGCGAAAAATTTCGACTATTGCTATACTTTCTTTCTTTGAAACCAAGAAACCACCAACCACTTACCATACTGGTACTTACATAGTGGTACATATTACAAAAAATAGCCCCTGTAGTACTAAAGAAACCCAAGGGTTGTGTGAAGTGTGTTCTAGTTTGTGCGAAAAATTACAATGCATTGCCAGGTAAGTAATCCTCTTCCTCTGCTCCTGAAAGTAACTGAAACAACAAGAATAACTCAACCAGGAATAAACATTTACCAGTACCAGAATATATTTCGTCTGCACACATGCTTTATTTGAAGACGTTCTTGTTGTAAAAAGAAGTCTTATCAAATAATTAACTTCTAAATTTTTTAAATATTTTATAGGCTGCTGAAAGTGAGACTAAGTCAGTCGCGTATTTATGTGGTTTCTCGCTCAAAGACATTTTTCAAAAATTCTCTAATATAACGCAAGGTTACACTATTGCCATTTCCCCATTTCAAGATTTATGTATATCTCCAACCAAAGTTTTCAAAGATTATGTTTATCTACATTTGTGAACCAAATTTTATTTACAAAATGAAAACCTACTGAATTTGTTTCTGTATGAATAAGTTCTACAAGATAGTGTTTATCTCAAACAACAAACGATATTTCCATTTTATTTAAAGAACCAAAAATCTAATATTATTTTAAATAAACTCTCCAAGATCGTGTTCATACCATTGTTTTTAAAAATAAAAATATAATGAATTATTCTCTTTATAAATAAGCTCTGTCATACCTCATCTCTCTATTCCATAGATTTCAATTTTAATTAAAAACTCAAAGAATATTTCAATCATAAACATTTTTATTTTTTAAAAGCTAAATTTTTTATATACAAATCAAATCAGAACAAAAATGCACTCCAGGCCCGAGCTAATTCAAACTTAGAAAATTATGGGAAAGAAAAACATGGATTAAGTTATGCTGTTTTTGAAAATTATTGTAAACAAAAAAATTATTCAAATCAAAGTAAACAAGAACTAGAGAGATTTCTTGATTACTTTAACATGAAAGAAATGAAGAACAGATAACTAAGATAAAAAAATACAAACTAATTTATAGCATTTGTAAAACAAGAAAATAAAAATTATACTAAACCTAATAACGAAAAACTGATCTCTACTACAGTAAACCATGCAACAATTATATTAACAGATAATCAATTGAATGAAAAATCTTTAAAGGAACTTCGTGAAATCTGAAAACCAAATAATTTAAAAAAGTGTTCCAAACTTAATAAGTAACAGTTTATTGTCTTACCAAAAAGATTAGAAGACAATATTAATAATAGTGATAGCTTATTGAATAAAAAGTCTTTAAACGATCTTTGTAAAAACTGTAAAACAAAAAAATTAAAAAAATATTCTCAACTTGATAAACAACGATTACTACATGATTTTATTTCTTGATAAAGGAATTTGAGTCGGAACTTTGCAAAGTATTAAAAGATAGTTTAAATCAAATAATTCACATACGAAAAATTTGGAGCCTGAAAAATAATCTAATTATATTACATATTAAGATTCAAACAATTTATCTAGTTGGGTAATGTCTCAATTTTTACCATTTATCGATTTCAGTTGTATAAATCCAAAATGATTTAATTCTGACAAAACTTCAACTAGCAAAAGAACATCTATGTGGTTATATTTTAGAAGTCGATTTAGAATATCCAAAAAAAATTGCATGATTTACACAAAGATGTTAGCATCAGAAGAGGTATGTAAATGATTAACAACATTGAGTAAAAAAAAGATTTTGTGTTACATTACAGAAAATTATAAACAATATTTAAATCTTAAATTAACTTTAAAAAAATCAAAGAATATTTTCATTTGAACAAAAAGTTTTGTTGAAATTATATGCTTATTTTAATACAGAAATGAGAATTAAAGCCAATAACAATTTTGAAAAACATTTGTATAAGTTAATGCACAATTCAGTGTTTTGAGAAACGATGAAATATATTAGAAATAAAAAATATTAAAATAAGACAGATCCAGAAAACATATGAAATGTATTTCAACACTAAACTACCAACATTCTACAAATATTCAGAAAATGTATGTGCAGTTCATATGAAAAATACAATAGTAAAATTCAATAAAACAATTCATATAGGAGTGAGTATTCTAAATATTACGAAAATGAAAATGGATGTTTTTCATTACAATCTTATGAAACAAAAATACAGTGAAAATATTAAGTTAAGTTATAGCGATACAGATTCGTTTATTTATCATATAAGAACTGAAGATTTTTATATAGGTATGAAATCCATGACAAACGAATTTGACACAAGTAATTATGGAAGTCAACAAGAAAGTTTTAGAACAAATGGAAAATAAAATTTGTGGAAAATTCTTTTCAGAACATGTTAGTTCAACATTGAAGAGGAAAAAATCTAAAGGTGTTAAAAAATCTATTATAAAAAGAGAAAATATGAATGTCAAGTATTAACTACTTTAGATAACAAACAACATAAAAAAGATTTTAATTGGAACATTTAAACATGAATTATGTACAACTGATTGTAATAAAATAGTTTTTAAGTTGTGACTGTGATAAACATGTTATATTGCAAGATGCAATTAATAAAATACCACAAGATCATTATATACTAAACTCAAATAATATATGCTAACAGAGCTGTGTTACTTGAATTAAACAGTTGCACAGTAGATTAACCAACTCAAAAATTAATCAGTTCTTAATGTTTGTTCATGATATGGTAGTTTTTTATACGTTTTCAGATTCATTTTAGAAACAAGATCCCAACAAAAATATTTAACTTTTGGTAGTACCTTTTATTTTGTTTTTGATTATACTTACAGCCGAGAATATATTTAAAATAAACTTTAATTTTTTTTAAAAACTTTTGCAAGTAAATGTTTTTTATTCCTGTTTTTAATACGTCCCTCTATATGTTCATATATATTTTCGCTATACACTTTCTTGTTACTTTTTTATACAGTCATTTCAACTCATGTTTGAACGTATATTAGAAATTGAAATTTTTATTTCTTTATGAATTTCTTTTTCTTATTTGCACAGTAGAAAAATATATTTATTTTCACTTTCCTTTTACTAAGAAAAAATTTATTAAAATCTAAAGTGAAACCTAATAAAATTTTATTATGCACAAAAAGTAAGCCAGATTAAAAAACAGACAAAGCATTCAAACAATTTGATGATAAAGACACTATGACATTATAAAAGCTAAACCCCTCCAAGACAGAGACTTTGCAAGGAAATGAAAAATCAACATTTATTAATGAATCAGGATTATATCCTTAAATATTAATAATCAAAAAAGAAAAAGGAGAACAATTTTCAAAAAATTAAAATGTAATAAATTTATTGTTACATATAAATGGATTCATTTTTTGATCTGAAAACAACAAGTGTTAATAATTATTATTAAAAAAAATAATTCATGGGCTAAAGGAAAGGATATTTGTGACAGTTTTTTAATTTGAAAGACGCCTTAAAAGTCATTGTTAAAAGGGCATACAGAAAAAAATTAATAAAATTGTGAGGATTTTGCAGCTACGCTTACATTCACATATAAATTTCTGAAATCAAAAATGACTTTAACACAAATTTTTCAAGTTCAGAACTATGAATTTTTACCACCATTTCGAAAACATGGCGAATGTAAAACAATGACTATTGTAAAACAACTCTATAAAGGTCAAATAAACCATTCTAAATATCTAAATAAATTCAGGATAATTAAATATAAAATCAAATTAACTGTATGGGAGAACTATAAAGATTTTCCCTGAAAAAATGAACAAATCAATAGTTTATTCCCACATCATGCTCCTCAAGTAACTGATGAAAAATTAAGGTCAACTTTTGTTATTTTAAGATGGCTAGATAACAATTTTAATTATATTTATTATGTTATTCGAGCACATTATAAGAATGTTGAATAACAACCAAATAGTATCAGAGATAGATATCAAAATTGTGAAATTTTTTTAAGAATTCACTATGTACCCGATTCAGTAAATTTATATCATCAAATAAAAGAAACTTTGAGAGATATTTGTTGTCTAAATGCTTTGAATAATTATTCGCAAGGACAATTGTATGATGATATAACTGACCAGCAAACGTTTCTTAGAATATAAAAATAAATTAGAAAGTCTGTCTTTCATACTTTAATTTTTATTAATGTTCTCAAGAATTTATATATACATCTAATAAACTAAAATTCTTTATAACCAGGTGATTCCATTAATGCAGTTTTAAATTTTTCAAATTATTCCGATATAAAATCGTTTTTGTTAACCTTTATTTGAATATCAAAATATACTCCATCTTCCGCAGCAAAACATTAAGCATGATGTATATTTTATACAATACGAAAGATGTTTAAATTTTCGGTAACTTACGCCATTTATATATAATATTTTAATTACCATTTTAAAAAATCACATTACTTTTATTTACCCAACTAGAATGTGAATTATTGGGAACTAACCATTTAACATATACCTGGTTTCTTTTTTATTTAAAACTTCTCCAACAAGTTAAACATATGGAAAACTTGTATTGCTTGGTTCTTGTTCATTAGAATTTCCTTTTATTTCTTCACAATTTAAATCTTTCAATTTGCATGTGACTGGATTAGAATGAATAACATCTTAAATTTCAAAAATTTCTGTTGAACAATTTGCTCTACATCCTTTTTCGAAACTTCCTTTTAATTTAGTTCTTTTTCCTTTATCTCCAAATTTATATTTATCATTAGTGTCTAACAAAATTGTAACGTAAACATTTTCCAATAAAATTTTCCCTTATTTTGTTTAGATGTTTTGGTTCTATTTTTAATGTTGAGAGCTTTCTGTTACTATATTCATCATCTAATATCGAAACTAAATAAATCTATTTATAATTTCGTTGTATGTGAAATTATTCCACTAACTTTCTCTTAATGTTCTGTTAAATCATTCAACGACAGATGCTATTAATTCACTAAAAGTTGAATAACCACAATACTAAATTTTTTCATTGTTTCTGAATTTCTGAATATTTTCACTCTTTTTATCTGTAACTGTAATAGCATAGCAAATTTTACAAAACTACAATAAGTGTTTGAATATTTAAATTTTTATTTTTGAAATGCCTTTCCATTTTCCAGAATCCATTTCCACTAAATTAGCTTGACATAAATCATCTATTCGAAAAGAAATTACATCTTTTCTTTTAAAGTTTTTATCATTTGTTTATTTAAGTCATTAACGAATTCTTCTTGAATATTTACCATTACCTACAAGTTTTATATCGAATTTGCTTTTTGTGTTTTAGAAATTGAACAAATGCCTTCAATATTTTCTTTATAATTTTTAGTTGTAGACAGTAGGCATATGACTGTTGTATTCTTTAGCTGGCATTCATTAAACTCTTAAAAGTCTGCTTCTGTAAATGTATGCACTCTCTGTTCTTAAATTTTGTAACTGTACCAAGAGAGTTCCCTACAGAGATTGTTTGTTCACACAGTAACATCAGGGGAGAGTAAATGTTTATGTGGGACAAGGCTGAAATCTGCCCTGAAACATCGTTTAGTCACTGCCATTCTTCCATGAGTAATATTACATTGACATCACTAAATCAAAGGTTTTCAAATACTATCATTGGGTGAAACTGACTATTCGATATGATACCAACATTGACACACTTACACCCATTGGTAGTCAAACAGTGTCTTTGGTTGCACAGGATTATATCCATGTCAGGCGCCTGCTGCTGCAACGACTTCATCTCACCTGCAAGGAAAACATACATTATTGGTTAAGCTTATTTGCTTTTCTTCCGCTGTTCATCACCATTGCCATTGATACTTACACTACCTCGTAGCAGAGAGTGTTGATATCATCTTGACACCATTACACTTTGACATTTCTCTCATAAGTGGGTGAACAATTTATCGATTACTTTTCTATGTCTATGCTCGTATGTTAGGACATGCAAGCGGCGTGGCTGATAAGTGCCTCAGTGCCAGAGTGGCACGCCGATTGTTGTGAGGAGCAGTACAAAGTTATTGGCTATATTTACATAATTGCTGACAATATTCTCATTAGTATTTCTGAAATACCATAGCAACAACAGCAAGTTGCTTCAATATCTTCATCATCCGTGCTCCCTTCACATCGTGCTGTGGACAAAAAAAATATTTTACTGTAGAAGATTGAATGCCAAGCAGTCGTACTATAATAATAAAAAAATACATACATATAAGAATGGAATGAAAATATTTAAAAGTATATTAGAAGCGCATTATTAGAAATGTTCTGATTGTACTAATTTAGGTTAATCATGCTTCCTGGCTTACATTTCAATTGTAGATGCAGGCAACGGACTTCAAGGGCACCACGGTGTGTGAAATAAATAAAGAAAATCCGCTTTACTTAGTTCCACTACAAGAAAAAATACTTAATACTGATATCAAGTCTTCTCTTAATTCGAAACATATGTGATACAAAACACTCGTAGCCCATCACAATCCGAGCAGGACATCTTACAGAATTACTACATATGAGAGAGAGAAAAACAAAATCATGAACAAAAAAAAATGAATGATTTTTTTTCCATTTGGTCGCGCCTTACAGCGCATTCGTAATTTATGTCTTTGCCGAAGCTTATGGTCGATCGCTGTTTCGTTTTTGTTTTTAATAAATTTATGTCCTGGGGGTTTTTCGCCATGTACCTACACAGTTGCCCCCACACTGTACGATGACATGGTATGGAGATGTACAGTGTTTTTGTATGTCCATAATTAATATTTACATTCGCCGAGAGAGGTCGATGCCCTTTATTTGTCAGCTACTCTTTTATTTAAGTGAATGGATATATCAGCTTATTCTATTTATGTTAGAGTTCCACAAGAAATTAAAAGATTGTATACATAATATGATAATCCATTACATATTTGAATTTAGCATGCTGAGAATAATGTGCAGTTTGCTTCGGTCTTGCTGCCGGGTTTCGCGCTTGTGCACTGCCATGTTTGACGACTAAGCCCTAGTCGCACGTGCATGCACTCGTTTTCTTAATGTTGATGTCACATTGAGAGTTACACTGAGTATCACGTATTTAAGAACTGCCGAGCCGTTTGTCTTTATTCTGGGTGCAGTTGGTGTAAATTTATTGCACAAAATCTGACGCTGTGGCAGAGGATCCCCATTTTCACAGCCCAAGCGTTATTATTACCGGTCGTACTCGGATTTTCAAGGAGAGAACCCTGGCCAACAGCATCCATCAACAAGGTAAGTACTGGCTCAAAGAACCATAGTTCACTTAGTAACGTCTCGAGCGTTGTGATCCACGATACTCAGAAATTATTTTGTTGCGCACGTACATTAACGTCAGCACACTTGACTGTCTACTTATTGAAAGACACATACAGCCATCAAAAACATTGTACAAATTGCTTGTCTTTAAAGTTCATTCTTTCACAAGGAGTTTGGTTCCCAACGAAAATTCATACAAGTATTGTTTTACAACACTACACATAACATGATAGCTTATACCTATGGCTGACATTCCATCCATCACTTATATTATGAACATAAATTTCTTAAGTTTTAAAACGTCATAAATTTATCATTAACGTTTCTCCGTTACTACAGTTTGTTTGTTAGTTTTAACTAATCTTCCTTCACATCTCATATACAAATTAATTACCTATCACATTATTATGATACAATACAAGCATATGATACAGTCATACTTCACTTTATAGATAGGCTTTTATTACTTATGGGAACTCATTTCTTCCTTAGGTAGAGGAAGGAAAAAACATTCGAAATAGGACTAAAACATTATGCATTGATGGCCTAACCACACTTGGCCACACCTCCTTTGTTTGGGAGAGAAGAAACGAAATACTCGTCTACTTGTTCAAGGATTTATGACCTAATGTTACTCGTACAGTCATGGACTAGTTTCCAAGGAACTTTTGTTTCATGAAAATAATGTGTACCGACTAATCATTCACGTAATATCGTGTTGTTTCTTCATCTGCTAGTGTTATTTACTTCAATTCACGTGTAGCTAAGTGTGAAATATGAAGTTTTAACCATCCTATACTTAACTTTATCGAATAACTGGAAATGTCATTATTTATGCTTTCATGTGAGACGAAGAAAATGATTAAATGCTTATGTGTACTCTGCAGTGAATAGATATTGATAAATGTCGCAGAGATATACTGCGTCAATGCATATTTTTATTTTTCATTGATATTTCTATAAATATCCTTATGTCTAAACTGTTTACTCGAGGTGCTGCCCATTTCTTCATTTAGTACCTGCTACCCTCGATGTAATTCTGTTCTTCTGCGCCGTGACAATGCAATCATCGCTGAAAATAAACTTGCAACTAACTTAAAACTATCTGCATTAAGTATCTCGGTGGCCACTGATACATTTGGTCATTACATCCGTCTGTAGATAGTTCCATACTTTATTTAAATTCATAGATATTAGTTTATTCTGTTACCCTTTATGATCCTTTACGAAGCAAAGAGAGTTATCTGACATTTCCAACAGTATGTTGTCGTTTCTCCTTAGCTTACACGTCTCGTATATTTTTTCGTAATGCTTCCTTTTGCTTGTAAATATGTTCTTAATAGCTTAGTATTTTATTAAATCTCTGTGTACATATATAAATCGGTTTCTTAGTTCTTAGGCAGTAGATGTAATTGTGTAGTATTTCTGTTTACTTTGTATTTAAGTCAAGTACTTGTACATATTTAGTTGTGCCTTCTGCCAGTCTGTCACGCATGTGCACAGGTCAGTGACTCCTCTCCTACTACTAACGTCAGCACGTATTGTTGAGTGCAGTCAGCTGAGCCACAAGCTAATTTGTATATACTTTCGCTCGCATGAAGCTGTGGATTACTTCTCATTGCTATTGATTTTATGCTTACATGTATAAATCAAAAGACTTACTTATGCTTATACACATGACTTTATCTTAAAATACACTCTAGAAGAAAAATTACACCTAGAGTTATGTACAGTATGCACAATTATCTTGTGATAGAAGGAAAGAATGCTACCTAGCTTCATCATTCTATAAAATATTTTATATCTTTGTGAGTGTGGATACCTTTGTCTCTCCCTGTTTTCTCACAGACTATCTGTACATCTCAGGGTATGGTATTTTGGAAATCACATATGGCCCTGAATAAGGTAATTGCTACTTCTTATTCAATTTGCTAAATTTTGTCGATTAAGGGCATGTCTGTAAGAGGACTCGTTGCCCTTCAAAAAACTGTATAACACGTTTCAGTTTACTCAGCCCTGTTTTCTAGAGTAACCATGGCTTGTTTGATTTTGTCTTGCAGTGTTATTTCTGTTGTAAGTGCTTTTGGTATGGGCGACTCCCACTCCTTTGTTTGTTTTGTCTGGAATATCAATTTGTTAGGTGTGAAACCTATTGAAGGATGTGAAAGGTCATTGACAATTTGCATGAAAGGAGTTGCGTATTCTACCTACTGGGTGTGTTTTTGAGGGGTGTATGTCCTAATAAACCGGTTATATTGTTTTAGACTCGTTCTACTGGGCTTGCTTCTCGGTGATAAAACCTTACTGATACAAGTTTATGCCCTGTGAGGTCATAAATTTTTTCCACTTTACCCAACGAAATATAAAGTGTTATCAGTTACTAGTACCTTTGGTTCCCTACTTTTCTCAAATAGTCTCCCTCAATTCTTTTTCTTAAATTTGTGGCTGTTGAATTTTTAATGGCATACATTTTGATATATTTTGGGAAAATATCATATAGTGCTACTACGTATCTTACTCCTACTCTACTTCTTGGATATGAACCAGCTGTGTCCAGGGATACTATATCTAGAGGGCTTTTTGTGAGTATTGGGTGTAGCTCAGTATACTTTGACACATTGGACTGTTTTGATTTTTGACATATTGCAGACTTTCTTAATACCTGTAGCACTGGCCTTCTCAAATTTGGAAAATAACAATGTTTTGCAAATTTTTCAGTACATTTGCCTATTGCATAATGTCCCCACACTTCATGTATGTGACTTATAAATTCGTCGATATAATCTTCAGGCATACACACACACCACTGATTAGATTTTTCATGTTTCCTATGAAACAAAACGCCCTTGTACTCCTGATACCAATTACTTCCCTTTCCATCTTCATCTTCCTTAAGGTTTTACATGACTTCTCTCCATCTGCAATCTCACTGTTGTATTATATTCATTTGCTTACAAAACTTGCGGTAATCAGTCTGTTGCGTTGTACCTTGCATTAATAACTTTTTTATTTCTGCATCTCGCTCTTGTAAATATATACACCACTAGCTAATCTACCGTGCAATAGTTTGCATGTTATAAGAAATGAGAGTGACTGATGGTCACAGTAAACTTTGGTATTTTTCCCATAAAAAATATTCAAACTTTTTAAATGCCCATACTACAGATAAACTTTCCAATTTCTACACAGTAAGATCTTTCTGCTTCTGATAATGTGTGACTAGCCTGGGGTTTAACTACGACTGGTTGGTGTTTTCCAACAGCGTAGTGTGACTTAATTCATTACCTGGAGTAATTTCAGTTAGTTGCACTGTGTGGGTACTTTGCCAGTTTTTGCCGTTAGCTGCTGTGCCGTTAATTTGCTGCCCAAAGGTAGGCTGCAGTACAGTGTAAGGCATGGCATTGTTGCTGCGTGTCGGCAACTCATACGGCTGACTGTTTTTCTTCATGTGTGTCACAGGGCCTTGTGATGGCGGGTTATAATTCGCTCGTGCGTTAAAATTACTCCTGTTGTTCTGAAAATTTCTTTTAAATCGTTTGTTTTTTACGTTCCCGTTAACGTACTCGTTACTTCTGGGTATGTGTCTTTGCTGTTGTGTGTATCATCCTTGCTATATGTTTAGATCACGTTTTACTGACTTATTACACAACTATGTTGTTATTGTGCCTGATTTTCTGTTGCTCTATTTGGTGCAGGTCTTTCATCATAGTTTAAGTCGTTAGAATGAAGCTCTGACAGAAATTATTCAGTGTCATGCTCTAGCATTGTGACCAATTTTTCTCTAATGTGCGATGGTAAACGACTTTTATAAATTTTTAACACGTCTTCCTGTGATACTGGGATCGTCCAGTAGCGTGGCTTGTTCAGGTATTTTTCAAAGTATCCATATAGACTACTGTATTTGCCATTGAATGGTGCAGGGTTGAAAACCTCATGTCTGAGTCTTTTTTGCACTTCCTCAGACAGACAAGTATTTGTCGAGGAAAGCTCATTCAAATGTAAGTGCTGCAATGTTCGGCCACTTCAGTAGCCCATAGAAGAACATCATCCTGGGTATATCCCACGACAAATCTGATTTTCTGTGCTTCTGTCAAGTTGCGTGGATTCATTCCTTACCTTCAGTAGTGAATGTAGGAAGCTGTCAATGTCTCAGCAAACCTTCATCTACAAAAATAGTTGATAGATACGTGGCATTTTCGGTCTTATTAATGTGGTTATTGTAGTTACCTGTAATTCTGATTGGTAATTGCTCATGTATTGGAGTTGTAGGTATGTTTACATTTTGCACTCTAAAAATCTCACTGGTACCTATTGTGGGACTCGTGACAATTTGTGGATAAATACCAACAGGTTGTGGTTTGTTCACTGTAGCCTGTGTATTATTTTCGTGTATATTTCGAGATCCGATAATATTTTGTTCTGAAAGATTGCAGATCCTATTTTCCGCATCTTGTAGGTTAATATTTACCTTCTTCGCTATTTCATTTTCCTTTTTCTGAAAAGCCTTTTCTACTACATCTGTGTATAAATTACAATCTGTTACTAACTTCTCTGCAATGGTTTTACTCTTATCTAACGAACATGCTTCAGAATGACTAACGATGTCATTCAGATTTTCATTGATCTTCTCTCTCTCTTTGTTAGCACATGCTGAGTCAATTTCTAGTGTTGATACCTCTAAAGTAAGCTCTTCTACAGCTAGAGGTATACCTTCCTCTGTCAAAATAGTTTGTTAACAGCAGTGGTTACCCTTTTTACTGTTGAACACAACTGGTTTTATGCGGCTTCAATATATGTGCTTCTGGCTGTGATTATCATTATTGTTGCCCTACTTGATCATGATGGCTGTTACAAAAATGTACCTTCTGTTTTAACTCTGTAAAGTTACGGTTAACTTCAGTAAGTATTTCATGTTTTACTTGTTTTTTCATATAATTCAACTTTTCGTCGATGTCAATGCGAAAATTGTTGGCTAAGTCATTGAATTTCTGTCAGACAGTGTCTTGCAAATCCTTGAATACTTGTTTTTGTTCTTGTTTGATTATATTTAGACCTTTTGTGACAGTGTTCAGATTCTGTGTCAAATTATCAAGTTTGGTACTGATATCTTGTTTCATATCACTGTAATTTGTATTGATACAACCTAATTTCTCGTTTATGTTAGATAATTGCCATAGCAATACGTTAGTTGTACTACTGTTGTTACTGTCAGCTATACTTTCCAAGTTAATGTTTGTGTTGTGAACAAGTGGTGTTTGTAACTAGTTATCAAAATTCGTGTTGGAATTGCTCACCAATGATTCATTCATGAGTGGCATGTCGCTCTGGGAGATGCATGACTTTGTGTTGTAAATTGTAAACATTGTGTTGTCAAGGTTATTTTGCTGTGGAGCATCGCTATCATTTGTCACGATACTCATCTCTGACCTACTTAAACCTTCTGATGTAGGCATGCATGGTGCCTGAACTACAATTGTTCGATCGCGCAATTCTACACCATCTTCGCTATTGCTATCAACAATGGACATATATTTTTTGGCCATGCTGTATGAATATCCGAAAATAAAAATTTAACAAAAAACGTTAAATATTTCATCTGATAATTATTACACTTATGTCAAACCTGTTTTACATCGATTATGATGGGCAAACTATTCATCACAATTCTATACGTTTTACTGAAAAGCGTATCACTCTAAAAAATCCTGTAAATTTTCCACCATAAAATTCAAGGAAGGGAATAGTGAGGAAAAGGTTTCTTTCTACATTGAAAGAGGCACTACCAAGCGTAACCATGCAAGCTACTTGCATAGCTGTCCTACCTTTGCTGCGCCAAACAAAACAGCTCACTATGGAAAATTTGACGTAACCTGTGTCCAATTCTTACTCCTTTCCAAAATCTTCTCCTAAATTTTTGCCTTTTTGCTTTACATGCTCTCCACTGTGATTCATGCAAACAGAAAATACAGACAAACCCTACTTACAACCAGTGCCCTGAAGTCGTGGCACTCAGGTCGCCAGTTTTGTTACAATAATAATAATAAAAGAGATACACATATACATATGGATGGAAATAAATTTAAAGGACAATACAACTGCGCTATTTAAAGGTTCCGCTTGTACGAATTTAGACTAATTGGGCTTCCTCTCTTACATTTCAAAACACTCATAGCCCATCATACTCTGAGCAGCACATCTTAACAGAACTTCTCAACATGAGGGAGTGAAAAACAAAATCATGTAGAAAGAAAAAATTTAATGATGATTTTTTTTCATTTATCCGTGCCTTACTGCGCATTCATAATTAATGTATTTGCCGATGCTGATGGTCGATCACTATTTCATTTTTTGTTTTTAATAAATTTTAACTTTCCCATATCAGGGGTTTTTTCACCATGTACCTACACAAAGTGTGATGTAAAAAAGTCAACTTTAAAAAAAAAATACTAACATCATTATCTTCATAAGCTCTTATCATTGTCAAAATGCAAATACAGGAAGAGAATGCTGTGTATTTATATTAAAAAAACGTCAATCTGCTGCTCCCATAATACTGACAAAACATATTGATGGTTATAAATAGATCACGACTTTCACATTTGTTGCATGGACAGGCTTTATAAAGGATCCCAACATATGCAGCATTCCACACATACTAGTTATGGTATGATGATTTCACAGGAAGGATATGCAAGTCGGGAGCACGGGCATGTAGAGTGCTGATTGGGGGCCTTCATGGAAACTGCTGGAGTGCAGGATGTGGGGAGTGGTGATGCTTGTGGCTGGATACTGATGCAGCTGAACGACGAAATGTGACATGCAAGCAAATTGCAGTCGAGTCTCACTCCCAAGCATGCTGAGTGAGGGTGCTAATGGTGGCGAGTTCTTCATGGAAAATTTGCAGAAGTGCAGGGGGTTCGGGGGGAATCTCCCATCCTTGACTTCAGAATATGGCAGGAAGTTACGGTTCCCAGTAGGATGTTGGAGATAACACAGTGCTGATGCTGCTACCAGGAAAACATGACATTTGTAACTGTCTTAGCTGTAATAGACCACAGATATGAAAGCTCTGATGCTGTTGTCTGCATTTTTGTGCCTTGTATGCCCACTGTCATCCTCTTATCATAGCTTCACTAGCACACCCAAACAATATTTTCAAGTATGCATTGGTCAACTGGTTATCACAGCTGGAAGCTAAAAGATTCGATAACCATGAAGAACAGATCAACACGGAGATCATACACCATCACTATTGTTTCAGCATCTGCAATGATTAGCAGGAAATACAGTAAATGAAAATGTCCTGCACAACAGCAGAAGATGAACATGAATTTTAATTTTGTATTCCAGGGACCTGGAAGCACTGACACAAACTGAAGATGATGTAGTGGAACTGTTTCCTTCCAGAACTATCACAGCAGTTTTTAAGAGAAAAGAGATTTTGATAGACACATTTCAAAACTGGTTTGCAGATATCCCTAAAGATACTGCTCACATCCTGCTAGACGAACCAGCTGGACAACATGGCGGTTGCATTTGTCAAGTAAGGTAAAGACTTAGTCTTAGTAAGTCTGCTGTGGAAGCATCACAGTGCTGATGGGGAAAATGTGAAATGTGAAATAGTTATAACAGAAACATTCTAGACAATCGAATCATAAATTATTTTGTAATGAAACGTGCAACAAAACTGAATTTCACGATCGACATTTGCGGCATCATACCTGTACAATCACCAAACTGTCTTCCACTTTGTAGCACAGATCATTCTGCAAATGGATTAACTATAAGGATGTATGATCACATTAGGAAATATTTTTACTGGGACTTAACGAACACACATTATTAGTAAAATTGAAGAAAAACTTTTTAACTCGTTTGATAACTTTATATGGGGCCTCTTACTGGATTTGTTATTTTATATGATAGAAATGTGATAGCCAAGCAAGAGACTAAATTTCTGATATTATACTTGGTAATCTTATGAATCATTAAAAGCTTGAAACTGATGCCTTTTCAAAAATACATTAAAATATTCTGAAATTGCATACTTCTTTTTGTTTGCATCAATGTTATATTGACTGCATACAATATAACAGGTACAGTTCGACATTTCACAGTTCCAAAGCACTGTTCTACAACAGTAATCAGTCTTGTCTGTATTTTCTTTACAGGTCATGTCAAATTTTATTCATAGCAAGTTTGGTGTTCCAAAGGCAGATTATGTTGGAGTTTTTACAAGTGCTTTATTGGTTTGAATTTAATTGGAACCTTTCCTGATAGATGAGTTAGGTTTTCTGGTGCAGTCAGTGGGCCACCTTTGAGGCCCAGAAGAAAAGTGAGACTAATCAGTTCATTCATCATTGCATATTTTGTAATACAACCTTTTCTTGTATTATCATAAATAAAATGTGAAAAAGAACTGATAGAGAACGTCACCTTCCCTTGTCTTCCAGTACTCTGAGTTTATTCTGATATTCAGGTCTTCCTGTTGTACAGTTCTGATGACGACTTAAAGAATAGTACACCTGAAACATTATGTCTATTCACATTTTGGACCAGTTGCATAAGAGTGGCGCTAATAGGATGAGGATGCAAATCAGGCTTTCTTTAAATATACGTTGTAATGGTCATGAGCGTTAGTCACCTTTGAGACAGGATATTGTGATTTGATGTTAGTCAAGAACACATTTAAGGCGACAAAGATGCCATTGTCAACACCCCACTGACTTTGAATGTGATAATGTGATAGGGCTACAAGAAAGTGCAAGTTACTTCTGTGATACTGTAGAAAGTCTTGGCAGGAATATAGCCAGTGACCATGATTATTAAAAGCAGTGGTCATGAGAATGTACAGTCACAAGAAGACTGGGATCTGGACAGCCACATAGCACTATCAATTGGGCTTCTGGTGCATCATACTAGACTGCAGCAGCAATTGGTACTACAGCGACTCAACGAACTGTTACAAATCGATTACTTCAAGGAGAGCTCCAAGCCATACACCCTGTAGTGTGCACTCCTCTAACCCCACACCACCACCATATGCAACTTCAGTGGTGTCAAATGAGAGTTCATTGGAGGTCTGATGTGTTTTCCAATGAAAGCTGGTTCTGCCTCAGTACCAGTGATGGCCATGTGTTGGACAGACAGAGGCCAGAATGAGATTTTCACTCTGCAGCGGAGTGTGCGCTGATATGAAACTTCCTGGCAGATTAAAACTGTGTGCCCGACCGAGACTCGAACTCGGGACCTCTGCCTTTCGCGGGCAAGTGCTCTACCAACTGAGCTACCGAAGCACGACTCACGCCCGGTACTCACAGCTTTACTTCTGCCAGTACCTCGTCTCCTACCTTCCAAACATTACAGAAGCTCTCCTGCGAACCTTGCAGAACTAGCACTCCTGAAAGAAAGGATATTGTGGAGACATGGCTTAGCCACAGCCTGGGGGATGTTTCCAGAATGAGATTTTCACTCTGCAGCGGAGTGTGCGCTGATATGAAACTTCCTGGCAGATTAAAACTGTGTGCCCGACCGAGACTCGAACTCGGGACCTTTGCCTTTCGCAGGCAAGTGCTCTACCAACTGAGCTACCAAAGCACGACTCACGCCCGGTACTCACAGCTTTACTTCTGCCAGTACCTCGTCTCCTACCTTCCAAACTTTACAGAAGCTCTCCTGCGAACCTTGCAGAACTAGCACTCCTGAAAGAAAGGATATTGCGGAGACATGGCTTAGCCTCAGCCTGGGGGATGTTTCCAGAATGAGATTTTCACTCTGCAGCGGAGTGTGCGCTGATATGAAACTTCCTGGCAGATTAAAACTGTGTGCCCGACCGAGACTCGAACTCGGGACCTTTGGCTTTCGCGGGCAAGTGCTCTACCATCTGAGCTACCGAAGCACGACTCACGCCCGGTACTCACAGCACTTCTGCCAGTATCTCGTCTCCTACCTTCCAAACTTTACAGAAGTTTCATATCAGCGCACACTCCGCTGCAGAGTGAAAATCTCATTCTGGAAACATCCCCCAGGTTGTGGCTAAGCCATGTCTCCGCAATATCATTTCTTTCAGGAGTGCTAGTTCTGCAAGGTTCGCAGGAGTGCTTCTGTAAAGTTTGGAAGGTAGGAGACGAGGTACTAGCAGAAGTAAAGCTGTGAGTACCGGGCGTGAGTCGTGCTTCGGTAGCTCAGTTGGTAGAGCACTTGCCCGCGAAAGGCAAAGGTCCCGAGTTCGAGTCTCGGTCGGGCACACAGTTTTAATCTGCCAGGAAGTTTCATATCAGCGCACACTCCGCTGCAGAGTGAAAATCTCATTCTGGAAACATCTCCCAGGCTGTGGCTAAGCCATGTCTCCGCAATATCCTTTCTTTCAGGAGTGCTAGTTCTGCAAGGTTCGCAGGAGAGCTTCTGTAAAGTTTGGAAGGTAGGAGACGAGGTACTGGCAGAAGTAAAGCTGTGAGTACCGGGCGTGAGTCGTGCTTCGGTAGCTCAGTTGGTAGGGCACTTGCCCACGAAAGGCAAAGGTCCCGAGTTCGAGTCTCGGTCGGGCACACAGTTTTAATCTGCCAGGAAGTTTCAGACAGAGGCCAGTTGAGGACCTGCAACCAACATGACTGTACCTACACCTGGAGTTGTGGTCTGGGGTGTGAGTTCATTTGACAGTAGTAGCACTCTCAGGTTGTCCTACGCACCCTGACTGCAAATTTGTACATCAATCTGGTGTTTCGACCTGCCATGCTGCCATTCATGAACAGCATTTTAGGGGTTGTTCTCCATTTGGATAATGCTCACCCACATAGGGCCGTCATAACACAACTTGCTTTACAGACTGTTGACATGTTTTCTTGGCAAACTCGTACATGGGATCTGTCTCCAGTCAAGCACATTGGGCCATAATTGGACGACAACACCAGTGTCATCCAATAACAGCATTAACTGTCTCAGTATTGACAGACCAAGTGGAACAGGCATGGGACTCCGTTCCACAAACTGATATCTGGCACCTGTACAACACAATGCATGCACATGGCATACTTGCATTCAACATCCTGGCATTTACACAAATTATTAATGTAGTAGAAGCTCACATTTGCAATGTCTTATCACCTAATCACCTTAACATGTGATCTTGCACTGTTAATCACTCAAATGTGTTAACTAGATAAACACATTGCCTACTTTTCACTATGCCATATTAATTATTTTTTGCCTCCATCAGTGTATATGTAATAAAGGGGGAAACATTTTAAAATTGTAGATATTGGTTTCTTCAAAGTTGTTAATCACCCGAAGTTCTCATCTGAATACTTTGAAATTTTGACACAATATTGGATTCTAATATAGGTATGTATTAGATACCTAATTCTTTAGTACACCTATATTCTTAATACATACATATTTTCGATGTTTCATGTGATCTGATCCATACATAATTTTCCATCTTGTTATTTTTACTTTACCATCATATCTTCTTTCTTTTTATTTATTCCTGTTTCCACATACCTTCTTTGAATATTCCCACATGGTCTTGAACAGACATAATTGTACATGGTGGAAATTCAACTAGTTCAGAAAGAATTTCTCCAGTTTTTTGTGAAACATAACTTCGAAAGGTGAAAAACAAGTAGAACTGTGTTGTAAACTGTTCATAATGTATTCAAATTCACTTACATGTCCAAAGTATATTGGATGTTTATGACTATGACTTGTACAACACACATGTATCTAGCTGCAGGATTTGATGAAGTATTATATACTGAAATTATAACATGTTTAATTCCAGATATTTCTAGAAATGATTTCCAATTTTTAGACAAGAACTAAGACCTATTGTGTAAGAAAATAACTTCTGGTTTCCCAACATTTTTAAAATAGTCTTTTTCAGATTTGAATGAATTTCTTTGCTTGCAACTTTCTTGAAAGGATACAGCTTTAGCAAGTTATAGAAAGCATCTACAATTACAAAAATATAACACGACCACCTGTTTTGGTAAATTTTCATAGAAATCCACAGCCACTATATTCAAAAGTTTTTCAAGAATGGTTCTTTGTATTTCACCTTGGCATATCTTGTTACTTAACTTGACTTTCTGACACTTATCATAGATTGACAATTCTTTCCTTACCTTTTTAGCTGTATTATAAAAGTTAACATTTTCTTGTAGTTTTTACAAACACTTTTGAATACTGCAGTGACCACAGCTTTCATGTACAAAATTAATATCTCTGCATCCTGCTCTGTTGAACGAAATTTTCAGTTATCAGAATTTGCATTGCTTTTCTAAATAGTATCCCTTTGAATACTTGGTAGTACATACCTAATTTCTAATATTTCTTTTTTACGCAAACAGATTTTACATATCTTATATTATGATTCTGACTTCTCCTAATTATATTGAACATGCACCTAATAATTTTTCTTCAAGTACACTTTACATACAACTCATCTTAAATTCTTTTTCCTTTTCCTGAGCGGAAGTTTCTGTAAATCCTCCCAACATCAATCTTGATCAAGCGTTTACAATAAAGTTGTTAGAGCCTTTAATGTATTTTATCTCATAACAAAACTGTTGTAAATACATTGCCATTGTGGTGAGCCTACTGTGGTAAAGTCTGCACTCCTGAAGATAGCAGAAGGCTTTGTGATATTGATCTACTCTTATCTTAAGAAGCATCAAATAAGTTCTAAACTTTGAAAATGCTCACTTTATTGCTAATAACTCCATTTTGGTAACTGTGTAAGACTTTTTATTTTTAAAAGCATTCTGCTTGTGAAAGTAATTGTGTACTGTATAATTCCTCCGTTAAATTCTTTTTCTGCACTAAAATCAAAAGCACTACCATCAGTCTGTAACCAAAATGGTAAACTAAAGTCAGGTTATGTAATAAATTTTGGTTATTCGAATATTTTTTGAGGTTTTCAAAAGACTTTTCACATTCTTTACTTACTCCACATCCAAATGGTGTTTTTTTTAACAAGCTACGTAGACTGAGTGCATTTAATCTTTAACCACTTACAAATTTTCTGCAAAAGCTACATGAACTGTAAAATTATTTCAATGTGCTTTGTTTTTTTTGTTATATGGAGCTGGAGCATCTAAACTAGCTTAAATTTTCTCTGGATCTACGTTAGTAATGTCATGTCCTAAAATTTTTAATTCAGGTTCTGCAATTTACATTTTTGTAATTTTAGTGTCATTCCTTCTTGCTTGAGCTTTTCACATACTTTTCTCAAAAGTTCAGTCTGCTGATTCCAGTCTTGTCCAGTTACCAAAATGTTACCTACATAAACTGTTAATTCAGATACAAGTTCCTGTCCAAGTTCATGATATGATGCTCTATGAATTCTGCCCCAGATCAATTTATACCAAAGGTGCTACACGATACTGATAGCATCATCAACTGTAAAGAAAAGCAGTACACTTCTGGATTCTGTTGTTAAAGGAACCTGATAACATCCTGATGTTAAATCTGAGCTTAACATAATCTGAATATGTTTGATTTTATGCAAAAGTTCTTCACTGTGCTCAGGATGACGTTTCCCTTTACAAAAATTTCTTCAAATGTCTAGAATCAAAAACTAACCTCACTCCCTCACCTCTTTTTGAAACAGTTACAATTTGATTGTTATGTGGACTAACACTTCTCTCAATAACACCACATATTTTCACTAGCTCCTTTTCAACAGCTGCTCATATGGCTGTGGGTACCCTGTATGATTTTATGAAAAGAGGTTGATGATGTTCCAACTGTACATTGTTTTTCATAAACTCTGTCTGGGATTTTACTAAAAGCATCAAAACATCACTATATTCCGACAGTGATCAGGAGATGTCATGCTGTTACCAAAGGCACTCACATCAGTCGCCTGCTGCCATAGGCCATTAATGCCAAATTTCGCCTCACTGTCCTAATGGATACGTTCGTCATTCGTCCCACACTGATTTATGCAGTTATTTCATGCAGTGTTCCTTGTCAGTACCGACAACTCTACTCAAATGCCACTGCTCTCAATCGCTAAGTGAAGCCTGTCGACCACTTTGTTGTCTGTGGTGAGAGGTAATGCCTGGAATTTGGTATCCTCAGTATCCTCTCGACATTGTGGATCTCGGAATACTGAATTCCCTATCGATTCCAAAATGAAGAATCCCACCCATATAGCTCTGACTGCCGATCTGTGTTCAAAGTCTGTTAATTCCTGTTGTGCGGCCATAATCACATAGGAAACGTTTTCTTATGAACCACCTGCCCTTTTATGCCTTCTGTATGCCATATTACTACCATCTGTACATGTGCATATCGCTGTCCTGTGACTTTGACGCCTCAGTGTATAATTCAATACGATAAATTGGCTTAATAGTATGAATTGTTATTGTATTAGAATGATAAAGTAATTACACAACCCAAAATATTAAGTTTAAGAATTTTTGTGAAGATACTCTTCAACTGAAAAGAAATGGCTGCACACCACAAAGTTTAATTGAGTCTTAAACTTCTCAATCTTATCCACAAGATTTTTAAAATGTTAAGCAAGGCACAATGGCCACCAGCGAGCATTGGTGTTGTTCGTGTTGTAATGGAACTGCTCAACATACTTCTGTTTTTGTAAAGTATTGTAGAACCAATCCACTATAATTTAAAAAATAATCCAAATGGATTGAAACAAAAATTATGCAATTTTCTAGAATTTCAGTGATTTTACACTCTTAAAGCATAATATTAATGTAAAGTATCTATTTTATAAGACACAACTACATCCGCATTTCTAACTTATTTCACAGTTTTCTTCATTTGTGAAGTAGAGAATATTCAGATAAAATTAATAGAATGCTCTTGTCTGTATATTATTACTTAACTTTATCTTTCTGGTTACAAATCATCGACAATATCGACTGTACATATATATCTTTGTACGTAAAAAATTGATATCTTTGTAATTGCCAACAACTAGGTCAGTTATTTATGGAGTAGTGAGTTGGGAGTCTGCAAATTAAGGCCAGTTAACAGTGGCCATCACGTGATATGTTACAACCCATTAAAACATTCTGTAATGCATTTCAAATAGCGGGAATCACGCTGACCATCACATCACATCTCATCTCATCATGACACGTCATGACATTGGCAAGGTTTCTCTGGAAGGCAGTTTTTACAGCTGACATCTTCATCTGTAGTTCATCGCAAGACCCCGAGGCTCATTTCCTCCCGATTCACAGCTATGTGCGCATCTACATTAGTTTCATACTGCTTTTCATGGTTGATATCATTTGTTATTCTAAGTCTTTGTTATTCGATATTTTTGTTATTTGTTGTATATTGATTCGCTTCGTTATTTATGTCGCTAAAATTTCTAATTCTCTAGTGAATGACGAAAGATTAATTGAATGGGCTCATGACTATTTCAGTTGGACCCTAAACGACAGGGAAACCATGACCTGGGCAGATGAATCCCGATTTCAGTTCGTAAGAACCATGGACCCAGGTTGTCAACAAGGCACTGTGCAAGCTGGCAGTGACTCCATAATGATGTGGGCTGTGTTTACATGGAATGGACTGGGTCCTCTGGTGCTACTGAACCGATCATTGACTGGAAATAGCTAAGTTTGGCTACTTGGAGACCATTTGCAGTTCTTCATGGACTTCATTTTCCCAAACAATAATAGAGTATTATGGATGAAAATGCGACATGTCACTGGCCCACAAATGTTCGTAATTGGTTTGAAGAACATTCTGGACAACTCGATCGAATGATTTGGCCATCCAGACAGTCTGATATCAAACCCATCAAACATTTATTGGACATAATCGAGAGGTCAGTTCGTGCACAAAATCCTGCACTGGTAACACTTTCGCAATCATGGATGGTTATAGAGGCAGCATGGCTCAATATTTCTGCAGGGGATTTCCAACACCTTGTTGAGTTCATGCCAGGTCGAGTTGCTGCATTACACAGGGCAAAAGGGGGTCCGACACGATATTAAGAGTATCCCATGACTTTTGTCACTTCAGTGTATAAAACGTATGTCTTTGTCTTCTTTCCCTATCAGAGTGACCCGCAAGATCAATGGATTATGGCTAGTGTAATTTAGTATAACTTTTTCTCTGTGATTGGGGAGGGAGGGACTGTAGTTTCATTGCACTGGCACAAGAATTAACATTGGTTGTGGCACTGACCTTAGAATATTGTTTTGAGTCCTTGAAAGACAAGTAAATATTTAACAATAAGGAGTTGCTGTGTGTAACAATACTCATTACATTCATACATCAAAACATCGATCATTACCTAGCATAGACTAATTATTAGGAGTGAATCTGCTACAAACTCTAACAAAGTGAAATATTCAATAAACACACTGTAAGTGTTGGCGACAAACGTACTTTTCTTAATCAGTGCTGAGGCATCAAGCCATAGCTTTGACATGATTCCTTTCCTAAGATAACTCTCCAATGATCCTACTGTAACAAGAGGAATTTGTGAATGAAGGTGTTGACTAATTTCGTATATTTTCACTCCAAGATGTATGGAATTATTTTCTGGTTAGTTATTTTCATGTTCCACAGGTAGGGAGAGGTAAATTTCCTTCTAAATGATAACAGGAAATGGACGGTTTTAGAGACAGCACAGCTTTTACAATCGTGAAGTTAGAATTTTTTTCCTGTGTCTGTGTAGATGTGTCATAAACTTGTAGGCAGCAGTTTAATAACAGTTTATGAATGGTGATAGAGGTTTTTGACTTTGTTATCAAAGCTGATTTTTGTGTGTAATCTTTAAATGGCAGACTATTTCTCATCTGAAGAACTACAGCTCTAAATGTGAGTGTTGGAACTACCTATTTCTGAGATAACAAATAATATATCGAACGTGACGAACTTGGATATTTATTTGATGCACAGTTACACATACAACATATTGGGACGAATGGATACGTATAATAACAATACAAAGATACTGGTCTGCAAAGAAAATGCCCACAGCAAAAAGGTGTGAGAACCAAAGAAAATAAATCACTGAGATTCTAACATACATATAACAAATAAATTTGTCCTTCTTTCACACATTTTCAACACTCCCACTTAAAAAGGACTCAAATTTATTAATAAATTTCTCACAAATATCCTGAATGCTTTGGATGTTCAGCATCTTCCTCTGCATCTGAAGTGTCAGCTTTGGTAATGGCTTGGTTAGTAAATCATCCTGCTGGTCATTGGATGGAACATGCTCTAGTACAAACTCGTTCTCCTTGTGCTTATTGCACACAAAGTGATAACGTACATCAATATGCTTACTTCTTTTATGAAATTCTGGGTTTTCACTGCACTTAAATTGTCAATACTCAAAGTTGTTTTTATTTTCCTGAACAAATCCAAGTCTGCAATGTATTCAGCCTCAGTTGTAGAAAGTGCTACCACTCTCTGCTTTGTTGAGGCCCAAGCGATAGTGGATTCACCGAGCTTTAACAACATACCAGTTGTGGATCTCCTACTTTCCGCTTCACCAGCATAGTCTGCGTCATTGTGTGCATTAAGGCGATTCTCCTGCTTTGAAGAAAAATGAAGTCCATAGTCCATAGTGCCTTTAACATATTTCAGGATCCTTTTTCGCAGCACTCCAATGCATTTTCATTGGTCTCTCGAGATGCTGACTGGCACTGTTGAGCCGGCCGGAGTGGCCGAGTGGTTCTAGGCGCTTCAGTCTGGAACCGCACGACGAATCCTGCCTCGGGCATGGATGTGTGTGCTGTCTTTAGATTAGTTAGGTTTAATTAGTTCTAAGTTCTAGGGGACTGATGACCTCAGATGTAAAGTCCCATAGTGCTCAGAGCCAGCTGAACCATTTTTTGGCATTGTTGACCGCGAAAGTGATGTCTGGGAGTGTTCCTATTGACAAATACATCAGACTACCCACAGCTTGCCTATATGGAACATTGGACATGTCCTTCTCCCCCCCCCCCCCTTTATGCAGGTCAGCACACATATGATGATGATGGTATGCAGGTACTATTACAGGGTTAGCATCCTCCATCCTGAAGTGGCATAAAACCTTCATGGCATAAGCCTCTTGACGCAGAAAAATGGAGCCATCTGCTAATCGTTCTATATGCAGGCCCAAGTATGTATCCAATTTTCTGAATGTGATGTCAAATTCTCTTTGTAATTCACTAAGCAAGAGGTTAATGGTAGAAGGATCTTCAGCAGCTATCAGACCATCATCCACATGTACTGCCAAGGTTAATGGATTATTTGTGTCCTGACTGGTGGATACACATGGATCTGCATTTGTTGGCTAAAGTCCAAACTTGCATAAAACTGTTGTGAAATGTTGGTTCCAGCACCTGGTAGCTTGTTTCAGGACATACAAGCTTCGATTTAGTTTACACAGCCATCTTCGAAGCCTTTTGGTTGAGCCATATAATTGTTCTCTGCTAAATTTCCATAAAGAAAAGCAGTTCGAACATAAAATTGTTCAAGACACATGTTTCTGGATGCTGCAATGGATAACGATATACGGATTGCATCAAATCTAGTCACTGGACTATAAGTTTCCAGATAATCTATACCTGCAACTTGCTTGAAACCTCTAGCCACAAGTCTAGCCCTGAAATGCGGAGCATCGTCACTGTTAAAATACTTGAGTTTGTACACCCAATGGTCATCAATGACTTAGTGATGTGCAGGTAGATCCACTAATGTCCAGGTTTGGTTAGCCTCCAAGGAATTAATTTCATCATTCATAGCATCTTTCCGCTTTTCTGCCTATCACACATAACTGCTTCGTCATATGTCTCTGATTCACCAATATCTAAAACGCATAGATGATTCTCGTATCTTGCTGGCAATCTTAATGATCTGCGATCTCTTAATCGATATTTCCCATTAGACTGAACAGCTTCATCAGCTACTGCTTCCCATTCACTGATATCATCAGAATGTGCATCACTGTCTCTTTATTGACATGCTTCTGTAGAATCCCATATCCACAGGAATAGTTTGAAAGTTGGCTTCTACAGATGATAAACTATTTTGAGGTAAGAAAAAGTTCACCGCTCTTGGTGTTGATGTTTCACGTTTGCTGCAGTTGTCCTTAAACAGTTTCCCTGTAAAAATACCATCTTTGTAGACATTTACGTGTCGCAGGTCTGGAAACCACACACGATAACCTTTCGTGTTTTGATCATAGCCGACAAAATATCCCCTTTTAGCATTTGCATCCCATTTTTGCTTCTCTTTACGAACATTGACATAAATTACTTCACAAAAAGTTCAGAGGATTTTGAAGCTTGTTTTCTACCCTAGAAACAGCTCACATGGCACAGCTCCCCTTTCTTTACTTGTTCCAGTCCAGTTGAGTGCGAACACTGCATAACTTACAGCTTCTGCCCACATTTTAGTTGGCAGTCGACCTGCATGCATACAAGCCCTGGCTAACTCGACAAATGTTCTGTTTTCCCTTTCAGTGACTCCATTCTGCTGTGGACTGTATGGCACTGTTTTCTGATGCAAGATGCCGTGCTGGTTAGTCGAATTGGCAACCACTTCATTACAAAATTCTAATCCATTATCTGTTCTTAATGTCTTTATGCCTCTGCACAAATGTTTCTCACTCACTTTAAAAAAAATTTCCAAACATTCAGCTATTTCCATTTTATTCTTGATATAGTACACCATTCTCCAGTGACTATAGTCATCTTTCAACATCAAGAAATATTTCGCTCCACCCAGATTGTCTTCTTGCATTTTACCGCACAAAGCTGCATGTACAAGCTCACCTATTTGTTTTGATTTTGTATCACTGGATGGAAATGGCAGTTTGCACATTTTACCAATAATGCAGTCTTCACACTGAAACGTCTGATCTTGGAAATTTATGTTAGCACTTGCACGATATTCTGAAGTGCCTTCCTCTTGTGCCACAGAAAAAAAGGCTCTGACTCAGCAACATTTGCACAATACTCACGATATGACACAACCTTAAATTTAATCCCAAACATCTTGTTCTCCCACTGCAACAATACTTTAGTTCTTTAAAAATTTACACATTCTATTGTCAGATTGATGTGTCATACCATTATCGAGGGCAGCACCCAAAGAGAACAGATTGTAGGTCAACTCTGGAACATACAAAACCTTGCTAATGTGCTTCTTCCATTCCTTTCCAGCGTAGGCCAGAATATTAATGTTTCAAGATCTAAGAGCAGGAATGTATTTTCATCACCAATACGAACAGGTCTTGCCTCTGGAAATTCTTCATAGGTAATGAACCAAGAACATTGATTGGACATGTGGCCAGTCGCTCCTGAATCCATATACCATGCTTCTACAGTTGTATCTGAATCACTTGCACTAAACATTGCTTTTCCAATGAGATCTTCTCCATCTGGTGAAGACTGGTCTGCAATTGTGGCTGTTCGCTTTTTGCAGTCACAGATCCAGTGCCCTGGCTTATGACAATAGTGACAAGTGCCTGATTTTACGAAATGGTTGTGTTTTTACCACCTTTTTTTATAAGAGCTGTTGTTTTCTGGATATGCTGCACTTTCACCTTGACCACTTACATTTATTCCATTTTCCTCCATGGCAAGTCTGGAGACCAGATTACTAAGTGTTCGTTCACTTGCCCCCGCAGATTCCCATGCACTCACAAAATATTTCTATGCCACTGGTAAAGTCATCAAAATTTTTGTAATAACCATTTTCTCCACTATTTGCTCACCAAGAATCTGCAAGCAAGGTGCAAGATCTTCAATTCCAGCAATATGAGTCACTATGTCATGTGTTGGTTTCTTTTGCAAACTATACCACTGTTGCAGTAGCATGTACACACTGGGTCCAGATTTTTGTTCGTAAATAGACACTAGCTTGTCCCACATTTCTTTCAATGTGTTGCAGTTCATAATATGCAGCATTGACGAAATAAATCTCGGGTGAACAGCCGGGTACGAGTGTGCATAGGACACAATATTTCGGCAATCTACTACGTTGCCATCATCAGGTGCACTGATGTACTGACCGGCGGTGGGCCAGCCCCATGTATATATAGCACAATCCTCCTCCTGCTCCTCCCTCAGGCGCTTCCTATGAGTCAGTGCGGTCAGCGCCCCCTGTGCGGTCCAGGTACAGCGTCCGTTCTCCCATC
This sequence comes from Schistocerca americana, assembly GCF_021461395.2. Classification (NCBI taxonomy): domain Eukaryota; kingdom Metazoa; phylum Arthropoda; class Insecta; order Orthoptera; family Acrididae; genus Schistocerca; species Schistocerca americana. Next base: position 468,433,986 of record NC_060122.1, on the reverse strand, counting down.
GTCTGGGTGCAGCATCCTAGGTCTTCTCGTTCAGGAGGGTCTACTGACACCGCTCTCGTTATTCTTCCCTCCTCCCCCGAAGTCGGTACACGCTGGGAAATAATCTTTTTCTTCTTAATCCGGGTGATCGTGGGTTCCCACGCCTTGCTAAGGATGTAACTGCTGTCACGATTTAGTTGTGGCTTCCTTACTCTGATCTCTATGGCTTCTTTGATGACACAGTCGTAGTATTTGCAAGTCTGAGGCAGGACTTTGGTTTGGTCATAATCCATGCTGTGGAGTTCCGACAGGCAATTTTCAGCGATTGCCGACTTACTGGGCTGTTGCAGTCTAGTGTGCCATTGATGTTCTCGACATCGGTCCTCAATGGTACGAATGGTCTTCCCTATGTATACACTACCGCATTGGCAAGCTATCTGATAAACCCCTGATTTACGTAGACCAAGGTTGTCCTTGACACTACCAAGAAGGCTCTTGGTTTTGCTTGGAGGACGGAAGGTGGTTTTCACTTGGTATTTACGTAAAATGCGTCCAATTTTTCGGGATAAGGCCCCACAAAACGAATTAATAGCCAAGGCCACCTCCTCCTGAGGTTCATCCTCAGTTTCTGGCGGTGCTGCAGATGTGGGATGTAGAGTCTTCCGAATTTGCCCTTCCTTGTAACCGTTCCTCCGAAACACGGTCTTCAGATGGGCCAATTCTTGTTGGAGACTGTCCCTGTCAGAGATGGTGTAAGCTCTGTGTACAAGAGTTTTGAGCACGCCATTCTTTTGTGCCGGGTGGTGGCAGCTATCCACATGTAGATACAAATCGTTGTGCATCTTCTTCCTATACACGCTGTGGCCCAAAGTGCCGTCAGCTCGTCTTCTAATCAAAATACCTAGGAAAGGGAGTATCCTATCCGTTTCGATCTCCATGGTGAACTTAATATTCTTCGGGCAAATGACATGAACCATCGACAACAGTCCAAGCATTGTGTGATTTCAACACTATGCACACTTGAAACTGCCAGGCAGTCCAATTTTCAACACCTCTGAGCTTTTTTATGCGGACGATCTCACTTTCTATCCTAAGGTTAAGCTATTTTTCTCTTTGCTTGTATCCGGAAAACTAACCTCACTTGGCATGATCGTATTTAAACTATTATTTCGGGTCCGATACTAACTTTTTACAAAATATTATCTGTCTTGCGTGCCTGGGCCCATAACGTGTTGGAACTACTTATTTCTGAGATGCCAAGTAATATATCGAACGTAATGAACTTGGATATTTATTTGATTCACCGTTACGCACACAACATACTGGGAAGAATGGATACATACAATAAAAATACAAAGATACTGGACTGCAAAGAAAATGCACACAGCAAAAAGTTGTGAGAATCAAAAATCACTGAGTTTCTAACATAAATATAACAAATAAATTTGTCCTTCTTTCACACATTTTCAACAGTGACTTTAAACGAAAACACTCTGTCAGATTAAAACTATGTGCTGGACCTAGACTCGAACTTGGGATCTTTGCCTTTCGTGGGCAAGTGCTCTACCAATTGAGTTACCCAAGCAGTTTTAATGTGCCAGGAAGTTTCGTATCAGTGCACAATCCACTGCAGAGTGAATATCTCATTTTCAAAACACCCTACTTACAACGAATGCATCCCAGTAACAATTTTAGTTGCGGACGTTACATTATCACATTTCGAGACCCTTTTTGCAAAAAAACAAGTTTTGAAAGTAATATGGTACATCAGTCAAACTGCATATGGCCAAACTATGCAATTATAGATATGAATATCACCAAATACGGCACTTTAGCTTTGCAAACATGTAAATAAACATGGTGTCCACTCCCTTTGCTCACAATCTGATATATACTTTAGATTATGGTTTGATTCTATGATCACAGTCTAATATATATGATAGATTGTAGTTTGATTCTATGAGCCAATCATTTCATATGTTATGTGTCAGTATGTGGATACCACTGTCCTCACATATGTCAGACGAATTTAAATCGTGCTGTGTGAGTACAATAACAGCTTTTTCTGAAATTTTGTGAAGTGGCTTTACCAACTCACAAAAAAATTATCATGTTTTAACTTAAACTTCATCTTGAGCTAGGTAAAGTCAATTTGCATAATAGTAAGATACTATTGAAAAATGTAACATTGTCATTGTTCTTTGTACTGCCAGAAACATGTTATCGTAACATTGTGTACCAAATCAAATGGTTCAAATGGCTCTGAGCACTATGGGTCTTAACATCTATGGTCATCATTCCCCTAGAACTTAGAACTACTTAAACCTAACTAACCTAAGGACATCACACAACACCCAGTCATCACGAGGCAGAGAAAATCCCCAACCCCGCGGGGAATCGAACCCAGGGAACCCGAGTACGGGAAGCAAGAACGCTATAGGGCGACCACGAGCTACGGACATTGTGTATCCTGTGCTGAGGACGTATAGGAGAAAACCAAACAGGCGCCAGATTGAAGTACAAGTTTGTGAAGTGTAAGTGCTGTTCTTTATGGTTTTCGTAATTACACCTCCAAACTATGAAAATATGCGGTGTAACAGATCCACTGCATTTAAGATCTCTCCATCACTTTCGGTAGAATTTAAATAAATACAAGTTTCTTTTAATGGCTTCTTCAACAAAACTGTTTCAAAATCTTGCAGAAAAAACAAGGAGTATCGTTTCATTTATGTGGCTGGGTTCGTGGTTTCCTGTCAGAAAGGTCAAATTTGGCAGTAACTGACAGGAAGCCATCCAGTGAAACTGACATTACAATTCGGTTTCTCAATGCAGTATTATTGGCTGTCTGCTGTTCTAAATCTATATAAACGACTTGGGAGATAAAGTGTGCGACCTTCTTGGATTACAGGTGATGTTACTGTTTATCATTTAGTGCAATAAATCGAAGATCAAAAGAAGTTCAAAAAGAAATAGACAAGAGATCTATTTGGAGCAAAAAGTGGCAATTGACCCCCAACAATAGAAACACTATGATGTCTTCCAAGTAAGTACAAAAAAATTATTTTCCTACATTGACAGGCATGAAGCAACTGGCTCACAGTAGAGTATGCCTGATGATGCAGTATGCCTTCTGTGTGACTGTGAAACATGCATCACTATGCATGTGATAGACATCAATTTCAAGTGCTAAAATGAATACAGTGCAACTGTATCATCAGTCGTGTTTTCTTTTTCCAAGCAACAATTAACGTCAAAAACCACTTTTTTCCACGTTGAATGGATTTATCTCATTTTATCATTTAATAAAATTGTTTCACCAATTTTTGTCGTTATTTCTACAGTGTGCCGTCTTTTTCTCTGTCCATTTACTGTAAAACCTAACTACTACAAAGAAACAACTGCACAGACTTCACCAGTGTAACATTAGTAAACATGTGAAAATAGATGAACTAAAATCGGTTTATTTTGTTTTGGTGACAGACTGATCTGTAGTGTAGTAAAAAGTTGAAAGGTGGTAATTTCATTGATAGTTGGCGACGCCAATGGTAAATAGAGATTGTGGTTGTAAATGTACCTGTTGCATAGGGTAATATTTACATTTCCACCACATTTAATTGGTGGTTTTAGACAAACAGCAGTTGTACAGTACTCATTTTAGCTGTCCAACATTTTGGTTAAATAGTGAATCACACACATATAAAGATTGTCAATTCGACTAACTACCCAGGGATTAAAATTATAGACAATTTAAATTGAAACCATTATATAGAAAATGTGCATGTTATTGGCAGAATATTTAATTGATGCATCAAATCTACTAAGGCTGATTCACACTCGACTTGAATGGATCAGAAGGGACTGTCTGGAGACATCTCTGTCAAACGGTGGAGTGTTCGCATTATACGAAACGCCAGCATCGCGTCAGTTCACTTATCCCAGTACCAAACAGTGAAAGTGGCGTTATAAGATACTATTTGTGACGCAGAAAGTCAGTAAATAGCATCAGAATAGAGGAAGTAACAATAATAAAATTTATCAATGATCAGAGCAAAGTGCGTAATGGATGTTCTTGATAAAGATTACCATAAAAACTGCTGATAATTGTAACAACAGGGAAGTGTTGTCAAAACATAGAGTTTATTTTCTAGCTAAAACGAATAGATACAAACAAAGGCACCAAGCGATATTTAGAAGGTAATACACAGTTGTGTTTTCTTTTTCCAAGCAACAATTAACGTCAAAAACCACTTTTTCCACGTTGAATGGATTTATCTCATTTTATCATTTAATAAAGTTGTTTCACCAATTTTTGTTGTTATTTCTACAGTGTGCCGTCTTTTTCTCTGTCCATTTACTGTAAAACCTAACTACTACAAAGAAACAACTGCACAGACTTCACCAGTGTAACATTAGTAAACATGTGAAAATAGATTAACTTCCGATATTAGCAGACGACTATACCGTCCCTTCCACCAACATCAACATTTTCTTCCCGAGAACCTGTTCCATTCCGTGCCATTGCTGCCAGTGTGAATGCTGCCATTTCAAATGGTCTATGAAACGTTTTGATATGATGTTCCGTTCCAAAAGGAAGTGTGATGTTTGCTACATAGGCATGGGAGAATTAATTTTTTGTGCTGAAGTCAGAAAGCTTCTGAGAAATATGAAGGGACAGGCACCTCAGGCATAAGTGATGGAAGACCTGTAATACACAGGGTTTCACATTCAAATTAGACTACCAACTATTGTGACCTGTTTCTCTGTTCACAGACCTAAGTTCTCGATTCAAATTGAAATAAAGACTCTGGGTAGCTGCTATCATACCACCAGATGGTTCGACAAATTAATTTCTTAATGCCCTGGGAGAACTTTGAAGTTATGGTAATGCTTTCTTTCGAAAAATTGTGAACTGTAAGGCTACAGAAATATTTTTTCTTTATTTGATTAGATTTAATGCTTTAACATAAATGTTTCTTTCTTCCCAATAATGTAATTAATGGGATGTTGATGTCAATAAATATAATGTAACTGATATATACAGTAATGAGTCAAAACATTATGACCACCTGCTCAACAGCATGTTGAAGCGCCTTTGGAATGCAATACAACAGCAATTCTGCGTGGCGTGGATTCGACAAGTCGTTCGTATGTTTCCCCTAAATTATGGGAAAGTGGTTTGTGGTCACAGAACTGGCATCCAAAAGCGTCCTAGTTGAGACCAGATCAGGCGAATTTGGTGCCCAAGACATCAATTTAAGTATCTTGTAACAAGGACAGTTGTGCTGCTGCAACACATCATAACCATTCAAGAAGACTTTGGGCATGAAGAGATAGATACAGGTGGTTTGCAATACGAGGAGGTACAACCCAAAAAAAGCAGAATAACATTGCTATGGGTGGAGCTTGAATAGCAAGCATTTCTGCCTCTTGGCGGGTATTAGTGCAACGCATTGCCAGTTCAGTGCCACCTGTGTTGTCGACCAGGCTTGTCCTGTTGATCTGCAGTGATTTTTGCAGCCAACTGCAGGTAGTTGCTCACCTCGGTACCATAGAGTAAATGTCCCTGGAGTGAGGATTCACATTCGCAGAACAGATTTTGTATTGTCAACATACATTGCCGGTCTGGTCACGTGTTCTCGGAACGTCGTGTGTTTGTCCTTATAGCGCCCTGTATATTTCGAATGTCACTACATCCCTAGTACAAACGGATTCTTTTCGTACGTGTTGTGGATTATTTATATATGTTGCGCAGACATTTTGACACTATCCATTTGATACCGGGAATAAACCAGCTACGGAACTTTTAAGGGCAAGTGATACTGCATTCTGCTTCTTTGCGGTAGGTGTCACAGTTCAGATGCACTCGATTTTTGGTAGTTTTCGGTATGATACGGCACTTTATAGTATTACAGAGCCTGACGTACATTTTTGCAGTGATAGTCTTGCAAAACGGCTTGGCAGTATGCTAGTACTTTTGCAAGTGTCCGAAAAACACCGAATTTGCCACACATTAGCGATTATATCCCTGCTAATTCGTCCTTTTTTCTGCTATTTCTGCGTATTTATTTTCTCGTTTTTGCGACCTAAAGCACAATTTATGTTACTGGTGACACTTTGATGTTTTTATTTAACGCATTTTACGTACTTGCTCCCAGTTTATTAAATAAATATTAGACTGAGTAAGAAGGAGGAAAAAGGCGATCGGAGAATAAATGTAGTGTAAAGTAAATACAGTTGGTCATGTAACAGTCAACCCATATAACACCATTTAGGGAAGTGGAAAGTAACACATATGAAAAGGTTTGGGGACATGTTTACTAATATTTTACGCTTCTTAATCAAATGGCGAAGAAAATAAATTGAAGGCAAAATACACCAAAGAAGATGAATGTGTACTTTGATTAGCTACACTATTGTGTTTTTTATTTGATTTGTGTACAAATTGTATTTAAGCTGAATGTAGAAATTGGTAGTAGGTGCTGTGGACAATTAAAAATAGGTGATATAGCATCTACCTTCAGCCACACACATCCAAATTTTTCTCTGTCTAAACATTCCTCTTCAAAGTGCTTTGAACATACTTTGGAATATTTTGTGGGGACAAAATTACTCCTCCGTATTTTCTGGAGCCACATCTTTACTTGTTGTTCATCCTTCGGCAAACTAAAATATAAATCACACATAATCATTCTCCACGCCCTAGACACACTTAACATGGTCTCCTACTGTAACTTTATGGTAAACAAAAAGGTTTGGACACACATATTATACGAAGACAATTACAGACTGCCACTCTATTGAATTTATCTGTCTCCTGTCTTTCAAATCTATATACATAATCGACAAGTCATTGATAAATGCTGAAACAACTAACCATTCCCTTTCCTGTTCCACTAACAAATTTATGAGAGGAAGCGATTGTTTGTAAGCTTTTGCACGAGGCGTAATATCTATTATATAGTCATGAAACCGTAGAAAAATAGGTCTAGAGAATCAAGCCTTAATTATAATGCGCCTCGAAATTTTTAAACATAGTACCCATGAAAAGTCACTATCCCTCCTTTCACATATTTTTCTTTGCATCCGTAGCAACAACAGTAATTCACCATCGTTTTTACACTATCAACAAACGGTGAAAACACAACAAAAAACTCTTCGTATTATAAAGTTCAAACTCTGCGGAAAGAACACACGCACAGCGAAGTCCCGAAAACACGCGACAATCCTGGTTTAATGTTGACAACATGCGCAGAACGCAATACTCACTCCAGAGATATTCACTCTATGGTCGGTACCAATGATGACGTGCGTCTCGCGGGCCCGGAGGAATCGCTTCATGATTACCATTACCATTATACGCAGGAGGCTGCAACACGAGTAGCAGGAGCTGTGCGGCATGGAATGGGTGGTTTTTTAGGTTAGAGGGTCTCGGGAAAACACAAGAAAGGCTTTGGCCACAAAGGGTGCAGGCCGAACACAGGAAGAACATAGATACAAACAGGAACCATCGATATAACAGTTGTAAATCGTCGTAGCCGTGTTGGAAATGTACCAGAGTTCCAAGCGCTAGTACACTCCTGGAAATTGAAATAAGAACACCGTGAATTCATTGTCCCAGGAAGGGGAAACTTTATTGACACATTCCTGGGGTCAGATACATCACATGATCACACTGACAGAACCACAGGCACATAGACACAGGCAACAGAGCATGCACAATGTCGGCACTAGTACAGTGTATATCCACCTTTCGCAGCAATGCAGGCTGCTATTCTCCCATGGAGACGATCGTAGAGATGCTGGATGTAGTCCTGTGGAACGGCTTGCCATGCCATTTCCACCTGGCGCCTCAGTTGGACCAGCGTTCGTGCTGGACGTGCAGACCGCGTGAGACGACGCTTCATCCAGTCCCAAACATGCTCAATGGGGGACAGATCCGGAGATCTTGCTGGCCAAGGTAGTTGACTTACACCTTCTAGAGCACGTTGGGTGGCACGGGATACATGCGGACGTGCATTGTCCTGTTGGAACAGCAAGTTCCCTTGCCGGTCTAGGAATGGTAGAACGATGGGTTCGATGACGGTTTGGATGTACCGTGCACTATTCAGTGTCCCCTTGACGATCACCAGTGGTGTACGGCCAGTGTAGGAGATCGCTCCCCACACCATGATGCCGGGTGTTGGCCCTGTGTGCCTCGGTCGTATGCAGTCCTGATTGTAGCGCTCACCTGCACGGTGCCAAACACGCATACGACCATCATTGGCACCAAGGCAGAAGTGACTCTCATCGCTGAAGACGACACGTCTCCATTCGTCCCTCCATTCACGCCTGTCGCGACACCACTGGAGGCGGGCTGCACGATGTTGGGGCGTGAGCGGAAGACGGCCTAACGGTGTGCGGGACCGTAGCCCAGCTTCATGGAGACGGTTGCGAATGGTCCTCGCCGATACCCCAGGAGCAACAGTGTCCCTAATGTGCCGGGAAGTGGCGGTGCGGTCCCCTACGGCACTGCGTAGGATCCTACGGTCTTGGCGTGCATCCGTGCGTTGCTGCGGTCCGGTCCCAGGTCGACGGGCACGTGCACCTTCCGCCGACCACTGGCGACAACATCGCCAACATCGATGTACTGTGGAGACCTCACGCCCCACGTGTTGAGCAATTCGGCGGTACGTCCACCCGGCCTCCCGCATGCCCACTATACGCCCTCGCTCAAAGTCCGTCAACTGCACATACGGTTCACGTCCACGCTGTCGCGGCAGGCTACCAGTGTTAAAGACTGCGATGGAGCTCCGTATGCCACGGCAAACTGGCTGACACTGACGGCGGCGGTGCACAAATGCTGCGCAGCTAGTGCCATTCGACGGCCAACACCGCGGTTCCTGGTGTGTCCGCTGTGCCGTGCGTGTGATCATTGCTTGTACAGCCCTCTCGCAGTGTCCGGAGCAAGTATGGTGGGTCTGACACACCGGTGTCAATGTGTTCTTTTTTCCATTTCCAGGAGTGTAGAAAGCACTGATGCTCAAATCGTTATAGGCACTGAAAGCTGGCTAAAACCGGAGATAAGCTCAGCCGAAATTTTTGCGAAGAACCTAACGGTGTTCCGAAAGGGTAGGCTAAATACGGTTGGCGGTGGCATGTTTGTCACGAAATTGAAGTAGATAGTTCCTGTGAGTTAGTACGGGCAGATGTCAGTTTTGGCAACCGGAATAAAATAATAATTGGATCTTTTTACTGACCTCCGAATTCAGATGATTCAGTTGCTGAAAGTTTCAAAGAAAACTTGAGTTTGATTTCAAACATATACCCGACTCATACGATTATAGTTGGTGGTGACTTAAATTTACCCTCGATATGTTGGCTAAAATACACGTTTAATTCCGGAGGTACGCATAAAACATCATAAAAAATTATACTAAACACATTCTCTGAAAATTATTTCGAGAAGTTATTTAATGAGCCCACGCGAATAGTAAACGGTTGTGAAAACACATTTGACCTCTTAGCAAAAAATAATCCTGAGTTAATAACGAGCATCAAAACGGATGCAAGGTTTTGTGAACAAAGGGTTGTCGTAGTGAGACTGAATATTTAACCTCCAAATCCTCCAAAAATAAACAAAAAATAAACCTATTCAAAAAAGCAGATAAAAATTCACTTGACGCCTTCCTGAGAGACAATCTCCCCTCCTTCCAAATTAATGATATAAGTGTAGACCAGATGTGGCTTGAATTCAGAGAAACAGTATCGGTAGCAATTCAGAGATTCATACCAAATAAATTAACGAATGACGGAGCTGATCCTCCCTGGTACACAAAACGGGTCAGAATACTGTTGCAGAAACAACGAAATAAACATGCCAAATTTAAACGGACGCAAAATCCCCAAGGTTGGCGATCTTTCACAGAAGCTTGAAATTTAGCGTGACTTCAATGCGAGATGTTTATAACAGTTTTCACAACGAAACTTCGTCTCGAAACCTGGCAGAAAATCCAAAGAGATTCTGGTCGTATGTGAAATATGTTAGCGGCAAGAAACAATCAATGCCTTCTATGCGCGATAGCAATGGAGATACTGCCGAAGCACAGTTAGTTAATACTCGTACATCCTTCCAAAACGCCCTCACAAAAGACGACGAAGTAAATATTCCAGAATTCGAATCAAGAACAGCTGCCAACATGAGTAACTTAGAAGTAAATATCCTCAGAGTAGTGAAGCAACTTAAATCACTTAATAAAAGCAAGTCTTCTGGTCCAGACTGTATACCAATTAGGTTCCTTTCAGAGTATGCTGATGCATTAGCTCCATACTTGACAATTATATACAACCGTTCGCTCGATGAAAGATCCGTATCCCAGAGACTGGAAAGTTGCTGAGGTCACACCAATATTACAAGGGAGACAGGGCAACCAAGAGTACAGGATGATGGCATTACCATCACAGCAAATGGAAACTTGACAAACAACAAGCCGGAAGTCGAAAACATCTTGAATAATTATTTTTTAAATGTTGTAGAGAAAATAGGATCTAAATGTTCATTAGAAGAAGCGAGGCAGGTAATAGAAGAGGCGTTACCCACACCATTTGATACAATTGAAATTCCACCCACCTATTCTTCTGAAATTACGAAGATAATAAATTCTCTCAAGAATAAAAGCTGACATGGAATTGATGGCATTTCCAGCAGGATAATAAAAGCTTGTCCCCAAGAGATAAGTGGGATTCTTAGCCACATATGTAATAGCTCTCTGAAGCAGGGTATTTTTGCAGATAGACTGAAGTATGTCATTGTTAAACCACTGCATAAAAAGGGGGGTACGTCTGATGTCAACAACTACCTCCCAATTTCTCTTATCCAAAATTTTTGAAAAGTAATGTATTGTAGAGTAGTTTCACACATTTGTAAAATTAAAGTTTTAACAAAATGTCAGTTTGGTTTCCAGAAAGGTTTTTCAACGGAAAATGCTATACATACTTTCAATAATGAAATATTAAATGCTCTGAGTAACCGGAAATCACCTGTTGGGATTTTTTGTGATCTCTAAAAGGCTTTTGACTGTGTAAATCATGGAATATTTCTAGATAAGCTCAAGTTCTGTGGTATGAATGGGACAGCTCTCAAATGGTTCAAATCATACATAACTGGAAGAGTGTAGAAAGTTGAAATAAGTAGTTCACATAATATGCAAAAAACTGGTGATTTCTCCATCTGGGGAACAACCAAGAAGGTTCGGTCTTGGGCCCTCTGCTGTTCTTAATATATATTAATGACTTGCCATTTTATATTCACGAAGATGCAAAGCTGGTCTTCTTGCTGATAATACAAGTATAGCTATCACACCCAACAGACAAGAATTAACTGGTGAAATTGTAAACGATATTTTCCAGAAAATAATTAAGTGGTTCTCTGCAAATGGGCTCTCATTAAACGTTGACAAAACACAGTACATACAGTTCCACACGGTAAATGGAATGACACCATTAATAAATATAGACTTTGATCAGAAGTTGGTAGCTAAGGTAGAATATTCCAAATTGCTGGGTGTATGCATTGATGAGGGGTTGAACTGGAAAAAAACACACTGAAGATCTGCTGAAACGTTTGAGTTCAGCTACTTATGCTATTAGGGTCATTGCAAATTTTGGCGATATAAATCTCAGTAAATTAGCTTACCATACCTATTTTCATTCTCTGCTTTCGTATGGCATCATATTCTGGGGTATCTCATCATTGAGTAAAAGAGTGTTCATTGGACAAAAGCATGTAATCAGAATAATTGCTGGAGCTCATCCAAGATCATCCTGCAGACACTTATTTAAAGAGCTAGAGATCTTCACTGTAGCCTCACAATATATATATTCACTTACGAAATTTGAAATTAACAATCCGAATGAATTCAAAAGCAATAGCAGTGTACATGGCTACAACACTAGGAGAAAGGATCTTCACTACTCAAGGTTAAATCTAACTTTGGCTCAGAATTATGTTGCCACAAAAGTCTTTGGTCACTTACCTAATAGCATCAAAAGTGTAAGAGGTAGCCATATAGCATTAAAAGGAAATTAAAAGAATTTCTTAATGGCAACTACTCCTACTCATTAGATGAATTTTTGGATATAGTAAGTGGGTAATTTCCCCAACCCCACAAAAAAATTAAAAATATTAAGTGTCATGTAATATTTTGTGTAATGTAATATCTTGCATAGACATCTTTTATTAACCTGACACATTCTACGTCATTACGAAATTTCGTGTTCATGATCTATGGAACAAGTACTAATCGAATCTAATCAAGAAAGGTAGTAGGAGTAATCCAATTAATTACAGGCCCATATCATTAACATCGATATATAGCAGGATTCTGGAACATATATTGTGTTCAAACATTATGAATTACTTCGAAGAAAACTGTCTATTGACACACAGTCAACATGGGTTTCGAAAACATCGTTCTTGTGAAACACAACTAGCTCTTTACTCGCATGTAGTTCTGAGTGCTATTGACAAGGAATTTCAGATCGATTCCGTATTTCTGGATTTCCAGAAGGCTTTTGGCACTGTACCACACAAGTGGCTTGTAGTGAAATTGCGTGCATATAGAATATCGTCTCAGTTATGTGACTGGATTAGTGACTTCCTGTCAGAGAGGTCACAGTTTCTAGTAATTGACGGAAAGTGATCGAGTAAAACCGAAGTGATTTCTGGTGTTCCTCAAGGTAGTGTTACAGGCCGTTTGGTGTTCCTTATCCAGATAAACAATTTGAGAAAAAATCTGAGCAGCCCTCTTAGGTTGTTTGCAGATTATGCTGTCGTTTATTGACTAATAAAGTCATCAGAAGATCAAAACAAACTGCAAAGCGATTTAGAAAAGATATCTGAATGGTGTGAAAATTGGCGTTGACACTAAATAATGAAAAGTGTGAGGTCATCCACATGAGTGCTAAAAGGAATCCGTTAAACTTTGGTTACACGATAAATCAGTCAAACATAAAGGCCGTAAATTCAACTAAACACCTAGGAATTACAGTTACAAACAACTTAAATTGAAAGGAACACATAGAAAACGTTGTGGGGAAGGCTAGCCAAAGACTGCGTTTTATTGGCAGGACACTTAGAAAATGTAACAGACCTACAAAGCGGACTGCCTACACTATGCTTGACCGCCCTCTTTTAGAATACTGCTACGCAGTGTGGGATCCTTACCAGATAGGACTGACGGAGTACATCAAAAAGCTCAAAGAACTGCAGCACGGTTTGTTTTATTGCAAAATATGGGAGAGAGTGTCACTGAAATGACACAGGATTTGTGCTGTACTTCATTAAAAGGAAGGCGTTTTTCGTTGCGACAGAATCTTCTCACGAATTTCCAATCACCAACTTTCTCCTTCGAATGCGAAAATATTTTGTTGACACCGACCTACATAGGGAAAAATGATCACCACGATAAAATAAGGGAAATCATAGCTCGTACGGAAAGATATAAGTGTTCGTTCTTTCCGTGCTATACGAGATTGGAATAATAGATAATTGTGAAGGTGGTTTGATGAACCCTCTGTCAGGCACTGAAATGTGTTTGCAGAGTATCCATGTAGATGTATTTTGAAGGAGATAAGGTTGTTTTGTACACAGTTTGAAAATATTGAGCTTCTAAAAAATAATTCTGATTTTTTTTTTTGTGTACCCCCTTGTACAACATGCAAAATGTAGTTGTTCAGACAGCCCACACCTAGCCTTCCCGAAACTGGTGACCTCGACTTGAATGGCCTACATAAACAGCACAGAAAAGGCAAGAACTTCCATAAAACCAATTTCGCAAAATGACAGAGACAGTGCCTGTGACAGTACCTTCAGTATCCAGACTTGCCATGCAATTGCCACCTTTCTGGCCACACTACCCACACCATGATTTGTACAAGTTGAGGCAAGCTTTCGTTATATTGGAAAATCTACAGATTCTTTGAAGTTTACCTTAGTGGTCAGCCAAATGGAGCACAATTTCATTGTGTAGGTCGAGGACATGGCATTGGCGCCACCTGTGACTAACTCCTACGAAAAACTCGTCAGAACTGATCCAGAGTGTCTCTGCCTTACAAGAAGATTGCATGGGCCAGGGTTTGTCGCAGAAAGACATTGACGATCGGAAATCATTGCAGAATCTGAGTCATTTGATGAGCAAAGTTGATACCTGCACTATACCAGATAGCCTGCTATGTACCTTGTGGAATAGGTGCCTACCACCATAAGTCAAAGCTATTCTAGCATCGCAAACGGAGACGCTTTAGATGCAATAGCAGACCTAGCAAAATACAAGATGCTGTGACATCCATTTGAGTCAGTACAGTGACAGTGCCGTGTAATAGTGTATCGGCATCAATGTTTGCATGCACAGAGTGTTATTCTATTGCACTCAGTGTCAATCTGTTTTCAAAACTAGTCACTAAATTGTTGTCTTGTCACTATAGGGGTTGATATCACAAGAGGTTACATAGCTGTTCTTCAACAAACTCTTCAATACCTGGTGTAGAACAACAGCCTATTTGTTGATATCACAGAAAATTTGGCGATCAGCCACCTACCCAAATGTCAGCAGCAGTCGGGATTAGACATGTTCGGTTGCTGAGTACACTTATCATCAGCCTATTCATCAGCAATCGAAAGTCAGGATGGAAATTCTTGGTGGACACTGAATCAGGTTTGTGCATTTTATCATGTACCTTGTTACATGGCAGTCGGCAATCGACATTGTTCTGCTTACCTGCGGTAAACAATTCTCTGTTATCAACATGCAGCAGACTGAATTAAGATTTGGGGCTGTGCTGTGGCTTTGAATGGATTTTATGATTACTGACGTCATGTAACCAATACCTGGAGCACACTTCTGGGTGTATTACCACCTGCTGCCAGATATGGCGAATGAAAGACTCTCTGATAACATCACCAGGCTGACAGCTAAGGTCAGTTGTGGTATGTGGGCCCAGGGGGTAACTGGGCCATGGTTTTTTTTCCATAAGAGTTGTCAGAGGAATTTCACTTCAAGTGATTGGCAGCACTGAAAGACAGTGGCGTCTTCCTTGAGCAAGCAGTCTCATCTTTCACAGTGCTTTGGCTTCCATGTGAAAGTTTTCAATTTTGTAGTGCTGGATTTCTATAGCAATGTGGTGCCATCACGATTTGACAGAATTCTACGGGTTCACTGTAAGTATTATCAATGTTACAAGTAATTTAGCATAAAGTAGAAGCATGACAAACACTTGAAATGTTACTGGCAGCATATGTGATCCTTTAGGTTATAAGTTTGAGGGAGTGGCCAAGTTACCCCAAAAGTATGTCAAAAATGGGGCAATTGGGCCAGGTGCTTGGGGTATCTGGGCTCACCTAGGATCCTTTAACCCGAAGTACATTAATTATCATTATTGTTATTCTTTAATTCATTACTCAAGTCAGTTTTTATTATTTACTTGTGAATTATGTTAAGTGAATTTTACCTGATGTCTACTATTTGAGTTCTAACTGCGACTGTCTAATCTAACCTTAATTTAACCTATCCTAAACTTCTTTTGACTATCTCTCTAACTTTTTTTTGCAGATAATGGTGAGAACATACGTCAGAAAAACTCAGAGGGGAGCTGGCATTAACTACTCTGAAGAGCATTTAGAAAATATTATCAAATATGTTCGGAATGGCAATAGTACCACCAGAGGAGCAGCTACATTCTACAGTGTTCCTAGATCTACACTGAAACACCGTATTCTGGGCACATGTGGTAAAGGATTCACTTCAAGAAACGGCAAAGGTGGTAGTGGTGGTGGTGGTGGTGGTGTTGAATCGTTCTTGTCTGCTGCTGAAGAAGAAGAGTTTGGGAACTGTTTGAAAGTAATGGACAAAAATGGTTTTGGCTTATCTCGACAAGGAGTTTTGGTTTTAGTTCAATGTTACATCAGACAAAACAGCATCCCTTGTAGATTCAAAAACCAGAGGCCTGGTGTAGACTGGTTTATAAATTTTAGAATTAGGCACCACTTGTCACTCAAGAAACCACAAAGCATTGAACATGTCAGGTGCGAGCAAGTCAACCCAGGGGTAGTACACAACTTCTTTGATGTTTTAGAAAAAACTGTAAGGGAACTGAATCTTCATGGAAAACCAGAGAGCATTTTCAGTTGTTATGAAACCTCGTTTTGTCATGATCCATCGAAAACCAGAATTGCTGGGGTCATTGGTGCAAAAAATAGATGCAAAACAAGTGCATCTGGACATGAAAATACATCGGTGCTCTTATGCTGTTCTGCTGCAGGACAATAGCTTCCATTACTGTGCATATTCAAAGGCAAATATGTAATGGAGAGTTGGATTAATGCGGATCTTGCTTCACAAACAGCAGTTTCAGCAAGTGCACATGGATGGATGGAAACCAC
Source organism: Schistocerca americana (assembly GCF_021461395.2). Lineage (NCBI taxonomy): Eukaryota > Metazoa > Arthropoda > Insecta > Orthoptera > Acrididae > Schistocerca > Schistocerca americana. The sequence goes on along the minus strand of NC_060122.1, from coordinate 468,417,593 downwards.
TTTATTCTTCAATTGGTTTCTACCAAATATAGGTAAAGAAAAGCCAGTGCTGTTGATCTATGATGGTCATACTACACATATTTCAACTAACTTGATTAGACTGGCCCAACAAAATCAAGTCACCATTATGAAGCTACCTCCCTGTACTACACATCTATTACAGCCTCTCGATGTGGCAGTTTTTAAAAGCTTCAAGACCAAATGGGACAGTGAATTATGTAAATGGCAAAGAGGAAATCCACGGAAAAAAATCCCTAAGCAGACATTTGTCTAACTTTTAACCAGACTGGCGCAAGATGTGCCAATAACAAATATTATCAATGGATTTAAGGCTACTGGAATTTATGATTGGGAAGTACAGAGGGTTAACAAAGAAGTAATCCCAACTTCAGTATCCAAGACAACTGATCTGATGAAGTACAAAAAAAATTGCCTAAATCCAAATGTACCACCAAAGGCAGCTACCATCTGACAAGAAACACACTTCAAGAGACGTAGTGCCTTCAGAAATCACTTCAGCTTCTAACCTTATAGACACAGTGCCACTGGGAATGGTTGCTATTTCTGCATCCACAGCTACAAACCCACCAGGAGTAGCCAGTACATCCACAGCTGCAAGCCCACCAGCAGTAGCTAATACATCCACAGGAGTATGCCGCAAAAGTTTTGAAGATGTGTTATTAGACATGATTAAGAGTGAGAAAAAACCTGAAACAGGTGATAAGAAGCGTAAAAGACTTTTGACCAACTGTAAGATTATTATATCAGAAAAATATTTATTAATGAAAGAAAAAGAGGAGGAAGCGAACAAAAGACACTCAAACAGACCGCAAGAGAAACGAAGAAAGAGTTGGCAAAGATCAACCTTTGTAAGTCTGCTGCCAGCAAAAAAATTAAAAGGAAGAAACTTAATACCGCCGAAGGGACAAGTGAAGAAAGTGATCAATCTTCTGTATGTGACAGTGACGATGATTATGCTTTTATAAGTTATACTGACAAAGAAGTAGATGAACACAACGTGAATTCAATAGAAGTGGGTGAATATTATGTTGTCAAAGACGATGAAAAATCAGAAGTGACTTTCAGGCTGTACATAGCAAAAGTGACAAACCAGTCACACACTGGATATGATGTCATGTTTTGCAGACGTCATTCCCAAACAATGAAATTTATGGAAACAGAAGAAGAGGCTTACATTGCCAAAAAAGATATAGTAAGGAAGCTGTCAAAGCCTCTTAAAAGCAGCTCTGCTAGCTTCAAGGACATGAGTAGCTTTACAGATGATTTGAGTGACCTATCAAATATTTATTAACATTTTTTAATTATACATACAGTATAATACTTAAATATTAATACCTGTAATAGGATTGATCTTTACTAATAACTGTAGCTCCTGATCCTTAATAAAAGTTGTGTTATTCGAAAATCTGAATTAATTTAATACCCACTTACTTTGAAGATGTTATCTTACAGTGTCGATAGCTGAACTACAGGGTCACGGAAATGACTTGTGTTAATTTTCTCGTGGGGTTTACATGTTTGCCAACAGGCCCAGTTACCTCAATTGAAACAACAACAGTTTGTATGAAACTAATGCCCTTTTGGCCCATTTGCCCCATTTTGTAGGGGTATCTGGGCCCATTAGGTTTTATTTTCTTTTTTTCCCTTTAAGTTTAAATATCAATAAAATCACGTTAATTTATAGTATCCTCCCCCCCATGAACCATGGACCTTGCCGTTGGTGGGGAGGCTTGCGTGCCTCAACGATACAGATAGCCCTACCATAGGTGCAACCACAATGGAGGGGTATCTGTTGAGAGTCCAGACAAACGTGTGGTTCCTGAAGAGGGGCAGCAGCCTTTTCAGTAGTTGCAGGGGCAACAGTCTGGATGATTGACTGATCTGGCCTTGTAACACTAACCAAAACGGCCTTGCTGTTGTGGTACTGCGAACGGCTGAAAGCAAGGGGAAACTACAACCGTAATTTTTCCCAAGGGCATGCAGCTTTACTGTATGGTTAAATGATGATGGCGTCCTCTTGGGTAAAATATTCCGGAAGTAAAATGGTCCCCCATTCGGATCTCCGGGCGGGGACTACTCAAGAGGACGTCATTATCAGGAGAAAGAAAACTGGCATTCTACGGAATGGAGCGTGGAACGTCAGATCCCTTAATCGGGCAGGTAGGTTAGAAAATTTAAAAAGGGAAATGGATAGGTTAAAGTTAGATATAGTGGGAATTAGTGAAGTTCGGCGGCAGGAGGAACAAGACTTATGGTCAGGTGAATACAGGGTTATGAATACAAAATCAAATAGGGGTAATGCAGGAGTAGGTTTAGTAATGAATAGGAAAATAGGAGTGCGGGTAAGCTACTACAAACAGCATAGTGAACGTATTATAGTGGCCAAGATAGACATGAAGCCCATGCCTACTACAGTAGTACAAGTTTATATGCCAACTATCTCTGCAGATGATGAATTGATGAAATGTATGATGAGATAAAAGAAATTATTCAGGAGGGGAAGGGAGACGAAAATTTAATAGTCATGGGTGACTGGAATTCAACAGTAGGAAAAGGGAGAGAAGGAAACATAGTAGGTGAATATGGATTGGGGCTAAGAAATGAAAGAGGAAGCCATCTGGAAGAATTTTGCACAGAGCATAACTTAATCAAAGCTAACACTTGGTTCAAGAATCATAAAAGAAGGTTGTATACGTGGAAGAATCCTGGAGATACTAAAAGGTATCAGATAGATTATGTAATGGTAAGACAGAGATTTAGGAACCAGGTTTTAAATTGTAAGACATTTCCAGGGGCAGATTTGGACTCTGACCACAATCTATTGGTTATGAACTGTAGATTAAAACTGAAGAAATTGCAAAAAGGTGGGAATTTAAGGAGATGGGACCTGGATAAACTGACTATACCAGAGGTTGTAGAGAGTTTCAGGGACAGCATAAGGGAACAATTGACAGGAATGGGGGAAAGAAACACAGTAGAAGAAGAATGGGTAGCTTTGAGGAATGAAATAGTGAAGGCAGCAGAGGATCAAGTAGGTAAAAAGACGAGGGCTAGCAGAAATCCTTGGGTAACAGAAGAGATACTGAATTTAATTGATGAAAGGAGAAAATACAAAAATGCAGTAAATGAAGCAGGCAAAAAGGAATACAAACAGCTCAAAAATGAGATCGACAGGAAGTGCAAAATGGCTAAGCAGGGATGGCTAGAGGACAAATGTAAGGATGAAGAGGGGCATATCACTAGGGGTAAGACAGATACAGCCTACAGGAAAATTAAAGAGACCTTTGGAGAAAAGAGAACCACTTGTATGAATATCAAGAGCTCAGATGGAAACCCAGTGCTAAGCAAAGAAGGGAAAGCAGAAAGGTGGAGGGAGTATATAGAGGGTATATACAAGGGTGATGTACTTGAGGACAATATTATGGAAATGGAAGAGGATGTAGATCTGGATGAAATGGGAGATACAATACTGCGTGAAGAGTTTGACAGAGCACTGAAAGACCTGAGTCGAAACAAGGCCCCGGGAGTAGACAACATTCCATTAGAACTACTGACGGCCTTGGGAGAGCCAGTCCTGACAAAACTCTACAATCTGGTGAGAAAGATGTACGAGACAGGCGAAATACCCTCAGACTTCAAGAAGGATATAATAATTCCAATCCCAAAGAAAGCAGGTGTTGACAGATGTGAAAATTACCGAACTATCAGTTTAATAAGTCACGGCTGCAAAATACTACTGCAAATTCTTTACAGATGAATGGAAAAACTTGTAGAAGCCGACCTTGGGGAAGATCAGTTTGGATTCCATAGTAATATTGGAACACGTGAGGCAATACTGACCCTACGGCTTATCTTAGAAATTAGATTAAGGAAAGGCAAACCTACGTTTCTGGCATTTGTAGACTTAGAGAAAGCTTTTGACAATGTTGACTGGAATACTCTCTTTCAAATTCTAAAGGTGGCAGGGGTAAAATACAGGGAGCGAAAGGCTATTTACAATTTGTACAGAAACCAGATGGCAGTTATAAGAGTTGAAGGGCATGAAAGGGAAGCAGTGGTTGGGAAGGGAGTGAGACAGGGTTGTAGCCTCTCCCCGATGTTATTCAATCTGTATATTGAGCAAGCAGTGAAGGAAACAAAAGAAAAATTTGGAGTAGGTATTAAAATCCAGGGAGAAGAAATAAAAACTTTGATGTTCGCCGATGACATTGTAATTCTGATAGAGACAGCAAAGGACTTGGAAGAGCAGTTGAACAGAATGGACAGTGTCTTGAAAGGAGGCTATAAGATGAACATCAACAAAAGTAAAATGAGGATAATGTATTGTAGTCAAATTAAGTCGGGTGATGCTGATGGAATTAGATTAGGAAATGAGACACTTAAACTAGTAAAGGAGTTTTGCTATTTGGGGAGCAAAATAACTGATGATGGTCGAAGTAGAGAGGATACAAAATGTAGACTGGCAATGGCAAGGAAAGCATTTCTGAAGAAGAGAAATTTGTTAACATCGAGTATAGATTTAAGTGTCAGGAAGTCGTTTCTGAAATTATTTGTATGGAGTGTAGCCATGTATGGAAGTGAAACATGGACAATAAATAGTTTGGACAAGAAGAGAATAGAAGGTTTCGAAATGTGGTGCTACAGTAGAATGTTGAAGATTAGGTGGGTAGATCACATAACTAATGAGGAGGTATTGAATAGGATTGGGGAGAAGAGAAGTTTGTGGCACAACTTGACTAGAAGAAGGGATCGGTTGGTAGGACATGTCCTGAGGCATCAAGGGACCACAAATTTAGCATTGGAGGGCAGCATGGAGGGTAAAAATCCTAGAGGGAGACCAAGAGATGAATACGCTAAGAAGATTCAGAAGGATGTAGGTTGCAGTAGGTACTGGGAGATGAAGGAGCTTGCACAGGATGGATTAGCATGGAGAGCTGCATCAAACCAGTCTCAGGACTGAAATCCACAACAACAACAATTTATAATATATTCGAAGGCTGCATGTTGCATTATAATAAAACATATTTCAGATATTAATTTAACGTATTAGTGGTTCTCAGGCTAGTACTAAATTAGGAACTACATGCTCACATTGTAAAATCATAGCCCAGATACCCCAACTAACCTTACAGGTTTCTGGTGCAGCACAGCTGTCGACACTGCCAAGATTGTTCAGTTGGCAAGTGATTAGTATGCAGATCTACTGCAACAGATTCCAGCCTTGATGTGACCTCCTGTAGCTCCTAGAAAGGTACATCATAGCACTGTCCACCATATTAAGACTGCCAATGGCCCATCTATCTTGTGTAGGCCCAGACAATTAGGTCTTGACTGTCTGGCCATTGTGAAGGCAGAATTTGATTCTGTGCTCAAGGAATATGTCATTCAACCATCAGGCAGTCTATGTTGTCTCCTCTCCGCCTTGTGCTGAAAAAGTGTGATGCGCATTGGGGTGCAGTAAATATCAAACACTTAACACTCCGTCAGTGTCAGGCTGGTAGCCGGAACTCATATTGTGGGTTACAGTTACACTTTATGTGGTGCAACTGTATTCAGTGTAGTTGGCTGTGCTAAGGCCTTCTTTCAAAGGCTGTTGACAGCAAAGGACATCCCTAAAGCAGCCATCATCACTCCATTATGTTTATTTAAGAATCTTTTTATGACACTTGGCCTATGTAACACTGCAGAGTCATAGAAAAGGTTTCTCAGCTTAGTACTACAGAGTCTACCATTGGACAATATCCACACCTTTTTGGCTACTGCGGAACAGCAGTCTTTAAGCATTTAGGACACTACAGAGTGGTTCTGAACATTGCTAAGTATGTGCTTGATCAGTCTTAAATTAACTTTCTAGGCCACCAGATCACTACCATTGGCTGAAAAAGTAGAATTGTCTGAAGATCACATGACCAAACACATTTAAGAAATTACACTGCTTCTTGGGCACACTGAAGTTATTATTTTCCTTCCTGGTGAAATTCATGTATGTAGCCTTCTTTTCATTAATTGCTAGGCCTCTGGCTAGTGTGGCTTCTTTCAGCTCACATATTATTCTCTCTAGTGAAACTTTTCTTTTACTAATAATTGCTACATCATCAGCATATGCACAAATTGGTTTGACTTTGTGGCTATGTAACTAGATATTTGATGTTTTAGAATGGCCACTTCAAGAATCAGATTCAAAAGTATTTTAGAGACGGCATCCCCTGATGTGAATCCTTTACTATCGCTAAATCATTTACCGAGTCCCCCAGCCACTCACACTGCAGCCTTGTAACCAGCCAATGTCGCTTGGATAAGTGAAACATACTTAGATAATAGAATACTAAGTAGTAGCAAAGCATTTAGCATTTATGCTCTATCAAGACTATCAAAGGCCTGCATGAAATCTGTGTACATGTTATGAAGCTCAGTATCACACTCAGATGCATTTTCATGTATTTGCTTCAGCACAAACACCTAATCTGTTGTTGACCTATTAGGCCAAAATCCACAATGGTATTCTCCCAGAATAACTCCTGCATATGCAACTAGTCTGTTGTGGATAATACTAGAGACAATCTTATAGCTTACATTCAGCAGGGTAATTCCTCAGTAATTTGAACAACAAGTCTTCTCTCCTTTCTAATGGATTGGTTGGATTACCTGTAAGGTCCACTATTTTGGGATTCTTTCCTGATCCCATATCAGCTTGATAAGTTAGTGGATTCGCTTATGGAGACCAATTCCCTCATTTTTCAATAGTTCTGCTGTTATTCCATCAGTTCCTGGTGCTCTGAAATTTTTTAGACACTGCGTTTTCTTCTGTACCTCATCTAATGTGGGTTCTTCTATCTCTGAATCTGCAGTGTAATAGAGTGGCTGCACACTCTCAGTAGGGTTGCCCTCCAGAATTCCCTTGAAGTATTCAGTTCATCTATCAGGATCGTTTTGCAGCAAATTTCCCTATTTGTCCTTACAGCCTGTTATTTTTGGAATACACACCAAAAATAACAGGATATTCTTGAGTTTTTCTTTAATTTTCTTATAAAACTTTTTGCTCTCATTCCTTTGATAGTGCTCTTCCACTTCCTCTATCTTTCTCCTTATGGCTTACCCCTTCCCCCCCCCCTCCCCCCCCCCCCACCCACACACACACACACACACACACACACACACACACACACACTCTTGCAACCTCTATTCTCTTGTCATCACTCAATGCCTAATTTAATCTTGTACTTCCCTGAAAGCACTTCAGCCTTCCTTCCTTTTTCTGTTCCCCTGCCTGTCTGCATTTATCATCATACCATTCTTCATTTTTAACTCTCCTTGTTTCCCCCAGTATTTCATGTGCTGTTGTCAGAATGGCATTTTTAATAGAGTTCTAGTCTTTGTCTGTACTGTTTCACCATCTTTTGTTCATAACTCCTGTTTCAATCTGTTCTTAAACTCTTGAACAGTAGACCTATCTTTCAGTTGTTCTGTAATCAATTTATTTATTCTGGTATCATTTCCTTTGGCAGCCATAGCAAGTTTCTGGCTCATTTGGGATCCTATAAGATAATGGTCAGAATATGAATTAGCTCCTCTGAAAGGGCACATATTTTCCATATCAGATGCCCACTCTTCAATTTCAGTATATGGTCTATTTAATTTGCTTCATTTGTTCCTGGTATTTTCCAGGTCCGTTTCTAGATTTTTTCCTTTGGAAACAGGTACTTACTGCCTTTAACTTATTCGCAGAAGCAAACTGGTCAACACTCATACTGTTATTACTACTTTCATTGTGCACACTTTCATTACCAAACACACTTTTGAAACCCTCTTCTTTGTCAAGTTCGATATTAAAGTCAACAAAGAGCATTTTGCAATCATATCTAGGTATTTTATCACAAACTCCCTGTAGTTGACTGTAAAAATCTCTATTTTTTCTTCATCTGACTCTTCTGTTGGTGCATAAATATTCACAAATGTCATGTTGCGAAATTTGCCTTTGATATGCAGAGAACATATTCTTTCATTATGTGGAGAGAAAGCAATAACAGATCTACAAATATCTTTGGAGACTATAAACCCAACTCCATGCTTCCATTGTCTTACGAGGGCTGTTCAGAAATTAGGGAACATTTTCGTCTGACGCCGCTATGTGCATGCCAATCGCGTATATTTTGGTGTTTGCGTACTCGGCAGCTCAGTCGGCATCTATCTGTGACAGCAGGAACATCTCTGCATATCTGGTTTTTTCAATATACAAATTTGAAATGTGAGCTGCTATCGAAAATCCCCCAGTTGTGAGGTGCGACCTGTGATACGGGTTTTGTTGGGAAAAAAACTAAAACCTATATAAATTTATTGTGAACTGTGGGAAGTGTACAGAAATAATGTAATGAGTGAATGCTGCACCAAGAAATGGTGCATTTGATTTAAAAATGGCTGAACCAACGTTCATGATGAAAAGAGTGGACGCCTGGCCTTTGTGACTGACAATCTTGTCGCTAAAGTTGATAAAACAATTCATGACAACCACCGCTTCGCAATAATGGACCTTTCGCTTTATTTTCCCCAAGTTTCACAGACTTTGTTGTTTGATATTGTCACTTAAAAGCTAGGGTACCACAAATCTTGTGCATGATGGGTGCCCAAAATGCTTGCAGAGCACCATAAAGAACAGCGAATGGGGGCAACTTTGACATATCTGGAGATCTATCACAAACATGGTGATTCATTACTGGATTGAATCATAACCAGTGATGACACTTGGGTGAAACATGTCAATTGCGACACAAAATTACAGTCCATAGAGTGGGGACAAAACCAAGAAAATGTTTGCAAACCTTGTCAGCAAGGAAGTTGAGGGCACCAGTGTTTTGGGATAGCCAAGGTATGCTACTTATTGATTTTCTCGAACGTAGAGAAAGCATAAATTCTGCCTGGTACTGTCAAACTTTGCACAGCCTTAGAAGAGCAGTTCAAAACAAACGCCAAGGGAAGCTGATGTCCAAAATTTTGTTTTTGCACGACAATGCCCGACCTCACATGGCAAACCGCACTAAAGAATTCCTTAATTCATTCAAATGGGAAATTTTCCCTCATCTGCCCTACAGCCCCGATCTTGTACCAAGCGACTTCCACTTGTTTCCCAAGATGAAGAACTGACTTTCAATGCAGTGCTTTGATGACGACGTAGAACTCCAGGTGGGTGTGACTCACTGGCTGAAGTCTCAGACGGCACAATTTTACGACGAAGGTCTTTCAAAGCTTGTCCACCGATATGATAAGTGCCTCAATGTGTTTGTTGACTACGTGGAAAAGTAATATGTCGGTCACTCTTTCAGATGTATATAATAAAATGTATTTCTTGTACTTAGTTTTTTTTATGCCAAAATGTTCCCTAGTTTCTAAATAGCCCTCGTATTATCTTTTCCTGAATAATATAGGGAGAATGTAAGCTGATGAATCTCACCTCTTTCCTTCCACCTGATTTCCTGAAGTGCAACAACTCCCATCTCATACTTTAGCGTCTCTTTGACAATGCTCTTCGTGCAGCAGGGTACGCACATTCCATATCCCAAATTTAAGCACCTGTACATCTATATTCCTGTTCTTTGGCACACCTTGTCTTCATAAAGGCAGCCCAGGATTTCTTCTTAAATTATAGTGGTGACAGGCTTTTTACAAGGCAGGGGTATCAACCCTGTGTTCAACCCCCAACCTGGAGGACCAAGCTTTCATTTCAGGGTTAGCTCCACTAGAAAGGTAGATGACTTAGAGTATAGAGCTGCCTCTGATCTATGATATGGGACACACTTTCTCTGGCTTCTCTGCTGGGGCCAATCCGGCTTGGGTGACCCTGCCAGCAGCTACACTATGCCAGCATAACTGCCAGCTTCTTCAGAGCGCACAAGCCTCCCCATCCAGCACATATGGTGCCTTTGACAGGGCAGTATCCAATGGAGAGGGTTTGGTGGAGTAGTTCGTCCAAAAATAACAAAGAAAGACACCAGCTGCTGGTTGGCTTTGAGTCCTGAGGAAGAGATAACAATAATATTGAGGTAAGTGAAAACCATTTTATTACTTCCAGAGGTTCTCAATTTCTACAAAGGAAAGGAACAATATGAAATTATGTGTTTAGAAGAAGAATGAAAGAGTAATTCTGAGGAAGATTCTTGGTGGACACAAAAAAATTGGTGAAAACTGAGCAATGAGAAAATCTATCAATTTATTAAACCAGTCGCAATGGAAATTAGAAAGAGAAGGCTGATGTTCTTTGGTCATCTGGTGAGAATGGATGGCAGATTAACGAAGAAAATCTTCAATATAATTCAACAGAGGAAAACAACCAACTCTTGGTTGCAAGAAATAAAGAAAGACCTCGGTGAACTTGGACTTACAGAATTGGTCGCAATGAATAGGGACAAATACAGAAAGGCAATAACTGAATTCGAGGTTTTTCAGGAGGCTCCAAAACTGAAGACCAACATGAAACTAACAGCTGAACACCTGGAAAAAATGGCAGCAGGCGGAAAGGCAGCCTGTGAGAGGAGAAAGAAAAATGTGAACATGAAATAAAATTTGTAACGCGGTCCTTAGTTGGCCAATTCATGTAAATAAATATGTTTAAGACTGAAAATTGTATGTACTTGTGTAAAATCAATGGAAAATAATTAAACTAGGGGTTCTTTACAAGAAAGGCCACCAGTTCAGTACAGAGTGGATCACATTGCAGCATATTGAAGCCTTCATGAAGTGGAAACTGGACTCCCCTGACCATGACTGGGTAAAGATTGGGCTCAGAGGTGGCTGCTATTGGTGGCCAAACTGGTAACTGTCAACTGTTGGAGACCATGCTGGAGCAACAATCCAATCTATCAGGTGAACAAATTCTTTAACTGGAATTTAGACATATATTCAAGATCTGAAAGCAAACAATAAAAAATGCTTTCTAGGATTATCATTTGAGGGCACAGTTTTTTGAACTGATGTAATTCACAAGTATTTCATCAGCATCATTTGACTGGACTTTCTTCTTTTCCTTATTTTTCTTGGGAAGTGGTTCCATTACTCCAGTTTTCTCCGAACTTTCCTCATTTCATCTTCTCATAGCACCATCTTGCTCTGAATGTGGATTTACTGTTTCATTTATGGCCTCGTCAGTTTCCTCTTTTTGCTCAAATTCACTGACAACTGAGGAGTCATCAGTGTCCATTGAAAGAGAAGATGGAGACGGAAGATTCCGAGGTACGTCATTTCCTTTCGCAGTCACATGTGATTTTAGGATCGTTATGGTTTGCAGCGGAGGCCATGACATCTTTTTGTTCTTGGAATTAGATTGTGGTTTTTTAATGCTCCTCATAAATAAGATTCTCGCACTCCTCCATTACATTCTTTCACTGAAACAGAATATAGAATTAATTAAAAACTGTTCATTTATTTTACTCATTGAAAATGTGTTACATTATTTATTTCATTTTACTGTATTTAAAAAAATTTATTATTTTTCAGATACCTGGCTACTGGCAGATCTTTCAAATCTTTGGCTCCATATTTCATTAGAGGAGAACAAACAATTGGTTTGGTTGTAGGTAAGACAACAGATGGAATAGGGACCTGTTTGCAACCAATGTACATTGTAGTACCTGATGAGAATGGTGGAAGCAACCTTGGAGTTTGTCCCATGCATCAGTTCAATAGGTGGTGAGCATACTAGAACTACGCACGCAAAAAATAGGATCAATTATTATTGTTACAGAGGTTATCCCTCAGTTCAGTTTACGGAATGTGCTATATGCGGATGACTGTGGGAGAACAATGATGGGGGTGTATCCTGTTCATCATGTTTAGGTCGCTAGTGGGATCAAAGGAGTTGAATTTACCACAACCACACCCACTACCATTTGACACAAATCAGGTTCCTGTCCCCTGTTTCTTCATTGGTGACGAGGCCTTCCCTCTGAAAACTTATGTCATGCAGTCATACCCAAGAGCTATTCTGGAAAATAAAAAACGCATTTTCAATCTTCGACTGACTGTAGGTTGCAGGACAGTACAATATGCACCTGGAATACCAACATCAAACTTCAATGCATTTGATGGACCTGTTATTTCTTCAGGGTGGAGCTGCGTTGGAAGGGGGGGGGGGGGAGGTGCAGGGAAGGGGAAAGGGGAGGAACAGTTACATCCATGTTGCACAATTACATCCATCAGGGAATATCTTACAAATTATTTATTAATTGCTAGCTTAGCAATTCATTCACAATGGGAGAGGATTAATGAAAAGTTGAGTACTTCAGTTTAATTTTATGTATTCATTCTTTTTTTTTTTAATTTTAAATGGGCAATGGAAGTGACTACATGATGATTTGTTAGTAACTTATTATTATGTATTTAGGCATTAATATTGTATTTGAGTTTACTTTTAGTATACCTACATGCTTTTATAGTTGATATTATGTTCATACGCTTTGTTTATGTGCTAAAAACTTCAATTTCATAATTACTTACACATTGAAGGGCCAAAAAAACTGATACACCTGCCTAATATCGTGTAGGGGCCCCTGCGAGCATGCAGATGTGCCACAACACAACACGGCATGGACTTGACTGATGTCTGAAGTGGTGCTGGAGAGAACTGACATCATGAATCCTGCAGGGCTGTCCATAAATCTGTAAGAGCACGTTGCAAAGTATCCCAAATATGCTAAATAATGTTAATGTCTGGTGAGTTTGGTGGCCAGTGTAGGTGTTTAAACTCAGGAGTGTGTTCCTGGAGCCACTCTCTAGCAATTCTGGACGTGTGGGGTGTCACATTGTCCTGCTGCAATTGCCCAAGTCTGTCAGAACGCACAATGGACATGAATGGATGCAGGTGATCAGACAGGATGCTTATGTACATGTCACCTGTCAGAGTCATATCTAGACTTATCAGGGATCCCATATCACTCCAATTGCACAAGCCCTAAACCATTACAGAGTCTAGTCTCCACCAGCTTGAAACGTTCACTGCTGATGTGCCGGGTCCATGGATTCATGAGGTTGTCTCCATACTCATTCACGTCCATCTGCCGACCAGGCATCATACTTCCAGTCCTCAACAGTCCAACGACGGTGTTGATGGGCATAGGTGAGGCGTAAAGCTTTATGTTGTGCAGTCATCAAGTGTACACAAGTGGGCCTTCGGCTCCAAAAGCCCATATTGATGATATTTTGTTGAATAGTTCACACGTCAACGCTTATTGATGGCCCAGCACTGAAATCTGTAGCAATTTGCGGAATGGTTGCACTTTTGTGATGTTAAACAATTCTCTTCAATTGTCGTTGGTCCCGTTCTTGCAGGATCTTTTTTCAGCTATAGTGATGTCAGAGATTTGATGTTTTTCCTGGATTCCTGATATTCATGGTAGACTTGTAAAATCCCCACTTCATCGCTACCTCGGAAATGCTATGTCCCATTGCTCATGCGCCAACTATAACACTGTGTTCAAACTCACTAAATCTTGATAACTTGCCATTTTAACTGCAGCAACTGATCTACAATTAGTAACATAAATCACAAATGAACTTTTGATGTCCATTTTTACTAACTGGACTTGAAACTAGTTTAGGTGAATCTTTTATCCAACAGTAGTGCAAATTATTTTCTTTTTTGAAATATAGTAAATGTTTTTCTTGTTTAGATTTTGTTATTTTTAACGGGTATGCTTCATAATTTTCATCAGAAGAATGAGGAGTAATAGATATACTAATTTTAGTCTCAGTTTTTGCAATATCACTACCTTCAACAGGAAATAAAATATTAGGTATTTTCGTTTCAAGTTCTGTAACCAATGTTGTATAATTACTTGTTCCATCTGCATTTCTGCACTTCTATCTATTTACTGGATTTAATGCTGAAGCTATAGACCATATAAATCACTTTGATCATTATATTTAACATTAATACAAGCTTGTTTCTCTTTTATTTTTGCAGTAGTTCAGTACAAGATGAGCCTCTTAATGGGACATGTCTACTGATTGATAATTGTACTCTAAATATTCTATTTAATGCCCAACATGAACCACAAAATTGACGATTAGATATGTATGTTAAAATATTTTATTTTATTTTCTTAAATTTGTTAGATATATCTTTTTCCCTAGTGAGCCTATAATTTTGACTTTGATGCCAAAGTTCCATAATTTTATCTTTTGTCTTCAGTTTGTACTATGATAAAATTTATTTTCAATCCATGATGTAATTGTAGATAATATTTCACAAGTTTCACAATTTCTGTCTTTGATGCATTCAAGAAGTAGTTTGAGTCAAACAAGTTTATATTATTTTCAAAATGTATAGTTTGTAATCTTTTTTTAAACGTTTATTCAACTAAATATTGATGGACTGTTCTATTTTTTTATGCCACAAACATATTAGTAGAAAAAGGAATTATTTCTTTTAATGGCCTACCGTCTTCATTTTTAAAAACTTCAACACTATTTTCAATATTATAATAAGGCAATTGTTTCCATTTTTTCTTTAAATTCTTGTGATAGGTTATGATATGTTTAATTACAAAATTAATTAAATTAAGTTTTCTTAATTTATAATATCCCTTTAAATCACTTATATACAAAAGTGATGTAGTTGAGATATTTGAGATGGTTTAATTGTTCTTGCATTTATAAGGAAAAATTTGTATAATGTTCTTTAAAAAAAAAAATATTAGGTTTTTAAAAATGAAAAAATGTTGTAAATATTTGAATACTAGTTTTGGCAGAGCTAATTCATATGATAAAAAATTTATTAGATTTTTAAGAAAATGAAAGATTTATTAGATTTTTAAAAAATGAATTTATGTTTTGTATTAGGTTTATACATTTTAGTTTAAAAATTCTATATTTTTTCCTTTATATTTTAATTTAATATTTCCTTCTTCAAAACAATTAAAATCATAGTGATTAATTAATTTATTACATGTGCATTGCAAAAATAATTTTAAATTCATTATTAAGCTCTATAAAAATTATATCACCGTGTCTAGTATTTAATATTCGCAGTCAGTAACATTATATAAAAATTTAATTCTAACACATTAATTTTTTTAAAGAATTAGAATTGTTGTGCTTCTTAATAAATGAATCCACACTAATATTATAAATGCAAGAGTAATCCTGTGTGTTGTACTTTCATGACGGAAACACGATTTTGATAAAGTTTGGTATGGAGGTAGCTTGTGCGCCGAGGAAGAACATAGGCTACTGTAGAGTGTGTGTCATGCAACACATTATTGATTTGGACAATATAACATGAAATATGGAACAATAATTAGTCTTTGAAAGAGCTATTTACTCTGACTTTCAAACTTCGTCGTATTCGTGAAAATGCTGTCATTGGTTGATATGCTGTATGTAATATATTCAATACAATACTTACTCAATTCTCTGTGTGTTTCATCCATATTTCCATACTAATACCAGTATTATTAATCATGAAAGTCACTCATTCTGGTATGTTTTAACAAGTATCACTGAACCGATTCCACTGGTATTTAGTATGGAGACAGCTTGGGTATTTTAGATAGTTGTATCTTTTTAAGTATTATTAACATTTCTAAATATGATATACACAGTGGCATGCCAACAGTGCTGGCGTGATGGTTGGGAACGCTTAGTGTCTATAGATTATTCCATGGCAGTGCAAGTCCAATGTTACTGAGTGCATGGTTTATGATATTGAGTTCCTACACAGCCTGACTTAGCTGGAGATTTTTGTTGGAGATACAATAAAATCAGACTGTAAGCGTGAGAACCACATTTACAACTATTACTATAAACCTCGCAAACCTGTCTGATTTAGCATATAGTTCTAAGAGAGCTCAAGCTACTTAGATCCAACAAACCTCAGAGCAATCTCATGTCCGCCAGAACATGGATGCAGAATGCCAGGTGGCCAGAAGAGCTACATAGACATTAGAATAGTCACAAGTCCTTCGCATTTCAGATGCTGAGCTTCAAACATCTCTTACAGCTTCCAAGGTGCTTTAACACTCACAACAACAGCATCATTTGAAAAGGCTGTATGACAAACAGAGTCTTATCTTTACCTTTTTGATTATGCTCTGTTAACTTTGTTAATCATAAATTAGTCATCATAGGGGGAAGGATCAAAAATGTAGCCACCATAATGCATTAGAATGAAAAGGGTAAACAGTTGGCATATGTCACTCTCGTGGCAAAATTTCACATCCAGTACTTAGTGAGCCAGAGGAACCCCTAAATACTGTACTTCTGCACAAGTGTAATGAATCGAGGCATTTTTTTAAAATATACTTATAAAATATGTTACATGCTTTCAGCTTCACTATACAGCAAAATAACAGAAACATTTTCATACTGTACCTATATACCAGCACTGCATACATTTTTTTTATTTATATATCTCTAAACCACTATGTACACAGACATCTTGTAAAATTACTAGCTTCCTTACTCACCATAACAAAACTACTGATATGCAAGCAAAATGGAGAGTTACAGCTATTCCTTCTACATATAGAAAAAATTTAAAATTTTTGCATGTTTTTGTTTCTTTCTGCGCCTCTGTTGTGCATGTTGATTACAACAATCCTAATTTTAATCTGACATAAAATCTTTGCCACCCGCCCCCTTTTTACAATGGTTCTCATTTTTTCACTGGATGGTCACAATTAGGCATAGTGATTGTCAAATTATTTTCTCAATAGTTGCTGAAAAATTTCATTTTTAAATAGTTTAATCACATGAATTGAAAAAATTAACAATTATAAAAATTGGAAACAGTGTTTCCTTGGCAATCTTCACAACTTTTTAAATTTAACTTAAAAATATCAGCAAATTTTTTATATATGTACCACAATAAAGACAATGCCGTGCAGGAAAATATGGTGTCATTCTCAGCCATTAAGTTTCTGGAGTACAGCCACACAAACTCTCTCTCTTCTTCTAATATTCTGACTGTATAGCTTTCGGCCATCCTCAGAGTGAGCTACAGTACTCATTCCATTCATGAAAGATGCACGGAACACTGTGAGTACATACAGTTCTTACAGCCCAATAAACCAACTGTGCCAGAAAACTGCATCAGCATTGGTCACTCTGTGTGATATGAAAATGTCAAAATTCTAGCATCCGCTTAATGTTTTGAGACTTAAGTTTGGTGAAGAATGTCATTAACAGAGATAGTGGTTTCAAACTAGATAAACCATGAAATTAATTACTTTCTCTATAATCCCGAACAGATGTCTCCACAGAAGAATTCATAACAATATGTTGATATCCCAACATACATCAACAGTGTAGCCATAGATTTAATTTGTGCATACTCTTTGCTGCTGATCCAAGTCTCTGGTAATCCTGTATCTGTGGTTTAAAAGAATGGTATAAGTACCGTAGCTTTAGTCTGTTGGCTCACTCTGGAGATGGCTGCGAGATATATGGCTGAAATGTTGGAAGAAGAACATGAAGATGATAATGATGATGATGATGATGATGATGAAAATTTATGCCACAGGAAAATCAATATGTCTTTCTCACTTTTACACAAGATAAGAACATAAATTAAGATGGCACTATTAAATGAAATTGAGGTAAATATGGTACAAAATAAAAAACTGAAAATATATCTCAATCTTTTGTTTGAGGAAGCAACTAAAAATCAAAACACTTGCACAATTTATTACTGTGTCTACAGTAAATATTTATAAATGTACAAAACAGATAGAATCAAAGAGCGAGAGATGTCAAGCTATCCTCGACATTGACAATCACAACACTAATAATGTGAGGGATATGAAAGTACTTTTGCCCTTTCCCATTTGCCTACGGGGTCAGCATTGTTGAACATTGTTAGATATTACTACCAATAAGCATCAATGTCAGTTACCATTTCCATTCCTCAATCTTGTAGCTGGCACACAATTGATCAGTACACATCAATAACCCACCGATATATGTAGACATATACCAAAATAACAAAAAGCAATACGTGAAGCATTCTCTATATTTTCTTCTCCCCTAAATGTTGTTTCTATTCCAAAGAATATTACTGTATTAATAACATGTGCTAAGTTCTAAAATATCAACAGAATGACATATGCTCAGTGGCAACACCAGAAGCGTATCATAATCACAATAACACTCCCAGATTCCACAGAAATGAGAGCTCAATAAACCAAAAGTTAAGGAAGCCATACTTCACATGTTTAAAATTGTGTGTTTGCTTGTCCACAACAAGTGCATGTCACTCACTCAGGGTTAATTATTGGTAATTACTTAGCAGATATGTACTGAATACACCAAACATCTTAACATTACTCAGGAGCAAATCTATGGGAACCTGAATCATCCCATATATTGTCTGACACATTTGTAAAATAAAATGTAATATAATTGAAAAATTAAGTATCTGTCACATAAATTCCAAAAGTCTCACAATTTCAATTATGTTAGTAGAATCTTACCAGTTAGTGCTGTAGTATATTTACATATCACAAATTTCCTCATAAAATTGAGTGCTTTACTAACCAATTTGAGCCATAATGGCTCAAATCAACATAAATCCTATACATTTTATTGTCACATGATTGTAACTGAATGAATGTGTTTACAGAAAATGCACTTCTCACTAGCCCAATTTACTACATACATCTAACATATTAGGATCAACAGAATAAATACCTATACATATTTTCACAATTGAATCACAATATATACTTTTATTGCATTATTTAAATCAGTACTCCAGAACGTTTACTAAGCAAGAACTTCTTTAAACTCTAAATACAGGTGAATTTTTGAAGCTGTTCCTGCAGCGATGGCTTAGCAGTCAAAATGACTCTCTTTTCGATCTCCGATTCTGCTTCCTCCTCCTGCAGTCTTGATAGCCAGTCAGCAACCCTTTCACTACAGTCATCATCTGTATCTTCAAAAAGATCCACAGATAGGATCCCACTCTGTAACAGGCATTGCTTTGGTGAATGTATTTGCTTTTGTTACAAACAAGTATCAACTTTGAAAAGCATACCCACTTCACTTCACTTTTTCAAATATAACAAATATAAAACAAATTACATAAAATATAATATGCACACAGTGAGGGGGACTGGCTTATCTATTCTGTCCACGTATATCAATATTTGTCATTCCCTAAGTTTTTCCACCGTCACTCAAAACAAATTGCTGTGTGTATTCTAATCTGATGCCTTCATAAAAAACAAAAATTATCCATAATTAAGTTTCCATGTAATACAGGAAGTAATAACCAGATATAGATGTATTACATTATAATGACTGCCCCCTGGTTTTGAGCTCCTGTTCCGGCAACATTGCATCCCGAACTTCAGTGTATGGTACCTCACCATAATTGTGGACATTTTTGTTTTTTGTGGAACTATTAAGTTTTGGTTGAAAACATATGCAGGAGTATTTAAATATAAGCCTGACTTTTGCATTGCTTCCAACTTAGGATATTATAACTCCTTCTCAAAACAAGACAGTGTTCGCATTTCACTTTTTGAGTCATTTCACTCTTCAGCACTTACTTTGTGATAATCACACTCATTTGCCTATGAACAAGACACTTTTTGTTCCCAACATCTAAACTTTCTGGAATTACTTTCAGGGCAAGTCTCATTAGTGTTATAAATAGTCCACATAATAGACTAAATCTATTTTTTTAAGTCCTGCAGAATGCAGTATCACCGATGACTGCAATGTGGCACACAGTATTTCGTTGCCAGGAATCACATGGCGTTCAGCTCGTAACTGATAGGGTACCAGCAGTCTTCCAGAGTAATTAGGGCTATGCCACGTGAGGCTCCATGGTGTTGGCCTAATATAACTCCAATTCTTTTGGGACCAAAATGGAGAACACAGAAAATAAAACAGAAACCAAAGGTCTTTTTAAGACCTCAAACATTCAAGCATTGGGGATGATACCAACGGAAGCTGTTTCCGCAACTGTATTGGGCGACAGACTAGTACAAGGAATGGAAATTGTCCGTGAGAAGTTGGACCAGATCAACAGGAGAAACTTTCTCAGAGAACAAAAAGAATAGGAAGGCAAGAAATGGCTTCTTAAACATAAATTGTAGCATTAAAATATATCTGACTTAAGGGCTCCAAAAAATGAGATTGTCTCAGAGTGAAGGGGATATACAGGTCCCTACCACCTTTTCACCACTATCAAGGAGAGGGCACGACTTGGAAAATTCAGAATGGAATGAGACCTGTTTGGCCTGTAGTTTTTCTAAAAGGTGTTATCCTGTAGCAGTAGTAAAACGTGCTGACCAGCCAAGTTTTACCGGCACTTTATGTGCTACTTTAATGAACTGTGCAACTTGTGTAAAAAAAACTCATTGGCAGCACACTTACTTTTTAACCTGCTGATCTGGGTTCAATCTCAGCTTCCAGCAAAAATATTTGTTTCTTTGGTTATAATTAGCAAGATTTTTAAGTAAAATGAATAATGAAACTATTGCAAATGAAATCATCAATAATTTTATATTATATATGATGCAAATGTTTGTTAGACCTAACAAAAAGAGTTAAAATTAATATAGTATTTTAAAATAGTTAAATAATAGTAAAACCATTTTAAGAGGAGAGGTAAATATTAATACAGTACTATTGTCATTAAAAAGTCATTAGTGGTTTTTTAAACTATTACTGTATGTGAACAGGTGCAAGTTGTTCATTAGAACTTTTTTTAATATGTTTATTCTGTGGACGAGTTAAACTGTTGATCTGTTGTTGATAGGCAGATGTTTCAGAATATCGGAGACACTATGGGAACTGCTTCATTTGCTCATGGGCATCGTGTCGGATAATGTTGTGGAAGCTGCACAATACTACTTGACGTGATGTCTGTGAACCAATGAATCAGTTACTATGTGGGGAAAGTCTTAAACAGCACACACTATGGGAACTATTAAAATCATTCAACTTACAGGGTACAGCACATTCCCATATTCTACATTTTAACTGGTTGTATTGAGTAAACTCAAATACATAGCCAATTGCTAAGTATGGAGTGTTTACATTGCTAAAGATTGTTGAACTGAATATATCTGTTAATAAGGAAACCATGGGTGTATCAAAACTTGAAGATGAAATTACTTAAGACTCATTATACAGTGGAAAGTCGAAGTTACTGTTGAGAGATGCAGTTGCTCATTACATAGGCTTGCTGCTCGATAATAATCTGATTGCCCCAGACTCTTAAACTTCGATTTCCCACAAAGCAATGTTGACAGGCGAGGAATTTTATGCATGTATTACAGACACAATGGCTGACAAAATATTTCATTTGGCAGCAGCAGGGCATTTTGAATTTAAAGCCTCTGCAAGATGGGCCAAGAAGTTCAAATGTAAGCATCGGTTCATGAACAAAAAGTGACAAAATTTATTTAAAAAGAAAAAAACTGCAATTATAGAACAAACCTTGGCATCTGCTGAGATTTTTTTAATGCAGACACTGAAATTAATACCTACTTTCAATAAAGATTTTATTATTAACACTGACCAGACAGGTAAATTATCAGAGATTACTTTAACAATATTAGAGAAGGAAAGTTGCTACTCACCATGTGGCAGAGAAGCTGAGTCGCGATAGGCACAAAAAACACACACACACACACACACACACACAAACACACACACACACACACACTTTAAAAAAACTTCCTTTTTTCACCCTCCATACACTATATTTTCATTTATCTTGTTACTCCTTTCTAGGATATCAGTATCAGTCTGTCTACAATAGAACTCTTGTGAAAAAAGGAACAAAATGATGTTCATACAAAGGTGTGACATGAATGAAATTGCACATACATACACTGCACAGTACTCTCTAACTCTGTCTGGTAGATTAGCAGCAAAAGTATTTGTCTGTCTCCAAGAAGCAACTGGTAAATTTGGCCCTCAAGTTAAACACTAAACTAACATTCTAAAAAAATATACAAATGTTGTAATAACGTCGTCAAAATCTGGAAAGTTAACAACAAGACTGTACGTCGACTTCCTTAATAGTTGTCTGATGCCTTATGTGGGGAAAGGAAAGTTTTTGTTGATTATTCACTCTTGGAGTAGCCAAACAAAGGCTGAATTATATGATGAGGTCTTTCAAGATGAGAAGAAGTCACCATTAAAGTGATTCCCCCAAAATGTACTACTCTTGGTCAGCCTTCTAAGGTCTACTTTTATCGGCAAGTGAAAAATCTAATAAAGCACATACAAAATTGTACTTATCTCACCAAAAATGATCAAGAAATAAATTCTTGTGAAGACTGCATAAAAATACAATTAACATTACATCATCAACTTTCATCGCCAATTTTTAATGAAATAATCCAGTATGCTTGGTACGCTTCCTAACTTTCGGATGAAAGAGGAATTTTTACGAATGTCAGTGAAGTGTGTTTTCCCACAGATCTTTTGAAAAATGCTGATCTTATAAAAATTCATCTTTTGAAAATTGTGCCACATGTCGGGATAGTTGTTTCAGTGTTGTTATGATAATTTTCATTCCAGTTTTTGTATGTAAAAAAAATGTAAATCAACTGTAATATAAAAAAAGATATTTTTATTCTACCAGATGATTTGTTATAGTTGCAATAAAATTTCATTTAACTATTTTAAAATAATATATTAATTTTAACTCGTTTCATAAGGTCTAACAAACATTTGCGTCATATACAAAATAAAATCATTAGTGATTTCATTTATGATAGTTTTGTTTGTTCATTTTATTTAAAAATCCTTCTAATTGAAACTAAAGAAAAAAATATTTGGTAGAAGCTGGAATTAAAACTGGATCAGCAGATTAAAAATCAAACGTGCTACCAATGAGTTACTTTAACCCAAGTTCGAGCGTTCATTAAACCACTATATAATGTGTGGGTAAAACTTTGAAACCTTTTTTCAAGGAATTAACTGGCCAGAGCATTTTACTGCTGCTAGAGGAGAATACCCTTTAGGTAAACAGCAAACCAACCAATCCTCATTACATTCTGAGTTCCCCAAGTTGTGATCTCCTCTTATACGACAAAGAACAAAAGAACAAGGGAGTGTAACATCCCACTTCTCAGGATAACCGGATTCAGAAAAAGCCTAAGCAAGAAACAGGGAAACAGGCCTATAGCAATGCAGTCTTGGTTTTTAGGGTGGCAGTTATCTAACACGGATATCCGCTTTGCAACATCACCTTGCAGCAGCAGGAAGTAGATCAGATGGTTTTCTTTGAGAAGATTGGGGGGAGGGGGGGGGGGGGGGGCAAGGCCAGACCTCAAATTCAGAAGGGTCTGTGTGGAAAGATGTGTTCTACTCTTTGTCTGTGAGGGGATGGATATGGTGGTCTACCTTACGGAGATGATGTCCATGATATCTCCATGGTAGAAGGTGAAACTGCTGGTCAAGATGGCAGCTACACTCTTCAATATTGCAAAGATAGTAGTTTGGGTATCGAAACTTCTTAGAATGTTCCTCCAAAGGTTTTGATCAAGGAAGTACAGATGTGTTGCAGTAAGGAGGAGCCATCTGCTGCCCTGATTCGTTTTCTGGATGTGGATGTGGCCCTAAGTCAGGAACCGTATTTGTATAAAGCAGGTGTATCAGGCCTCAGAGGAACTGGAGGTAAACTGATTGGCACTAGAAGTCTACAAACTCCAGAACATGCAGTTATGTCAAGAATGGAATTTCATCCATACCAATGGTGGACTTATGTTCTAGAGACTTAGTGACCATCAGCGTGAAACAGTGCGAGGAGGAAAGCACACGGGAAATTTTATTGGCCTCCTTACAAGGACAATGCTCGTCATTCCCAGGAAGTGGGGAGACTGGTAGCCAGCTGCTCGCAACTGAATGAACAACTGTTGATCGGTTGTGATGCCAATGCCTACAACCTGGTGAGGGGAAGCTGTGAAACCAACACCAGAGGTGAGCATTTACTTCAAAATCTCTTCGTGAACAATTCAGAGATCCTGATAAGGGATAGGGAACCTACCTGCAGGAATATATGAAGGGAAGAATTATGTGACATAACATTTGGGTCCACCTTAATGGGTAGCTATGCCAAACAATGTGATGTGACATTGGATCAATCCTTATCTGACCACATATATACTGCATTTGGTGTTGAATTAGCTGTTAAATAGACCACGGCCTATAGGAACCCCAGGAAAACAGACTGGGACTAATATAAGAAAAACCTGAACTCACTTTACTTGATAAGAAATCTAGTAGATCTCGAAGAAATGGCAGATGAAGTGATGTTACACTTAGAAAACTGTCCAGTCACCATGAAGTGCACAAAAAAGAACATACATTGGTGGGACAATAAAATGGAAATGCAAAGAAACCAGGTAAGAAGACTGTTCACCTTTGCAACAAGGAAAGGTCAATGGGCAAAGTACAATCTTGTGACTAAGCAAGTGAAAGTATCATCATGGAAGGTTTTCTGTGAGGAGGTGAAAGGTACAGCTAATTGTGCTGGAATTCATAAAATCTCACTAGAAAATGAACAAATTCAGGAGGAATTTTATGAAGTAGGATGGCGGGTAGACAAGGACACCATGTGAGATGCTGGCTCTGCTCCTCAAGACTTACTCCACTCAATGCACTCAGGCAGATAATACAGACCAAAACTAAGTCCCTGAGAGGTATCGGTTTACAGGTATTCAAAAGAAGAACTGAGATCCTGTCCAAAAATGTGTTGATTAAAAAAAAAAAGTGTCCACTGGGTATGGGGAACATTGAAACCAATCAAGTTACCATGCTTAGGCACCATTTACAAGGAAGCATATCCAGGACACATAAAGGAATCTCAAGCTTTTTGAAGAAACTCTTATCACTGGTGGGGACAGTGCGACAGTGAAGTAACTAGAAGTAACCTTGGATACAAAACTCTCATGGACCTGACACTTAAAGAATATAAGTTACAAGTTGGAAGCGCTCTAATGTTCCAGAAATAAGTACTGTATAAACACCACTGAAATAAGATCTATGATAACTTATGGAGCTACAGTATAGTGGAATAAAGTAGAATGGTGGCTGCTAAGGAGCTTGGCAAGGTGCAGAGACTGGCCTTCTTTGCCATAACAGGCAGAATTAGCAGCACACCCACTTCTGGGATGTAGACCAAGCTGGACATGCCCTCATTACACCTTTTGAGTTACAATGGAGATGGAAACAGTGGCATACAAATTAAAAACTGGAAACCATTGGGATAACCAGAAGCCTACGCCAATATAGTGATAGTGATAAATATAGGAATGCTTGGAGAAATGCTAGCTGATTATACAATCTTTGGTGAAGAAGAAAGCACACAAGATAAACTAAGAGAACTGTTAAAATTAACATCATGATCGCAAAAGAATGGGAGGCATGTGCTGACAACAGATGGGAAGATTTGCAGTGTTGAGTGCATGGGCAGTGTAGCAGATCATGTGGCTGGAACGAGTTTTTTTTAACAGTGAACTGAATAAGTTGATCATATTTGCAAAAGTGAAATGAGGAAAGAAATTTCAAGATCATCATGGAGCAGCATTCACCATCAAGGAGGACACAATGTACAACAGCAACAATCCAAGACAATGAAGAATAAGTTTGCAAGAAACAAAACTCAAAACTGTTGCCCGCCCAAGAAGTGCTGAGTGAACAACTGAAACAGTCATACTTCTGGGGTGTGGAACAGCAGATGATGGTTCAAAGGGAACTGTGTTAGAACTGTACTTTATGTTTTTGGCCAAATTGTCAAGACTAAACTGTCATGTGAAGGTCAGCAGAAGGAAGAAATGACTATCACTGAATTGAGGCTACTAAATGTGCTGGAAGCATTAATAGGAGAATGCTAGGAACAAATGAGAAAAATGTGGAAGTAATGGGAAGAACATCAGGAATGAATAAGACAAATAAGAGAAGAATTTTGGGCAGAAACAGTGATAGAATCTGAAGACGTTTCATTGTCATCATCTAGTAAGCCACAAGAATATAAGGTCAAATACAAGGATTCAGAAACTGATGACAAAGAAAGAATTTTCGAAGTGGACAGTCTTACAAAAACAAGATCAAACTGAAGCTGCTGCAAATAAGAGTGTAGCAAGCCCTGCGAATACAGATTTAGGTCACAAAGATTGTTCCAAAGAAAACAGCAATATACAGGCAGTTGAAATAGAGGAAGAAATACTGGGGGGCCCAAGAGTACTGGGGGGGGGGGTCCCAGGAGGAATGGTCATAATTCAAGGGTATGGCAGGAACGATCATTCGAAGCAAAAAACTTCAGTAAATATGGGCTCCAAAACCCCTACCTTAAAATCTATTACCACTCATTAATTTTCACTGCTGTTAAGCACACCTCTTCTACTCAACAAATGCTCATAGCTCTTAAGGTATGCATTTTACTGCCCATGTTTACTAGACACTTCTGCTTTCAATTATCCTTCCTGTCATATCCCCAAATACTGACTGTTTCTCCTGAGGCACCCTGCATACACTAGGGAGCTTCAGTAGTACCAAATTTATGTGTGGATGGCACATTAAGAGCAGACTGTACAATGGAGCAAAAAGTAGAGGTCAGTTTTAGTGAAAATACATTGGAGATTTAGAAGGGCAGAAGAGGGCAAATGGTTATCTCTAAAGAGAAGAAACCTATAGAGAACACAATAGCATCTACGAGATTAGATTGCACTATGATAGAATTAGACTATGGGAAGGACACACAAGTGGATCATGTAAAATACGTCAAATTGAAACATCATCTAGATGAGGAAGAAAGCATTTTGAAGATGAGGAAACTGGCCAAGAAATCACATAGAATGATACCAAAACTGAAGAAAAGGACCAAAATACCATACAAGGAAAGTGAACAGAGAAAGAAGGTGGTGGAGAAAGAAGAGGGAAGTGCAGATGAGACAGGAAAGCTGAACGTGACAGACAACTCAAAACTATTTAAAAAATGTCACATGTGTGCCATGGGGGAGGGGGGGGGGGGGATTGAACTCATTTTGTGGCTTGAGAAAGAACGATGGAAAGAAGACATGGCAAGCCTTATTGTGATGGTGGCAATCATGACACAGTTCTGTTCGTAATGAACTTCACAAGCATAAATTATCTTGACAGTGTTATAAGTGTTATCTACAAGTGGACACTTAGGAGCTATTTGTTTTTCTTAGAGTTTGCAACATGGGGAATGTTAACTGCCAACTGCAGCTCGAACATCAGCACTGCATCAGTGCGAGGTATGGGACTGCACCCTCACACCGTACCGAGCATGGAGCTGACCCCACTTGAAATATCAACACTGTGCAGTCACAGAATGTGTCTCCACACTGAACATAGCAGCCGTCCTTAGGATGCCTGGTGCAATTATGCACTTGTGAGGCTTACCCCAGCAGCTAGTGACATAGCGGCAGTGATGACCTTACGGCCCTCCACACCACATCAGTGAGATCTTTAAGTATTGATGTGCAGGTGCACAGGGACACACTTGCTGTACCACAAAGAGTGGCAGTCATGCATCTAGTGAAAGTGTTTCAGTGTGCAAGTACAAGTGTGTTTTTGTTACAAATTTGTTTTGTATTTGTTTTCACTGAATGGATTCAAACTAAAGATGTAAGATGATTGGTAATGTGGATGTTGCGCAATTGAATAACTTAATAATTGATGTGTCAAACCTAGTTGGTGGTTTAATGACTGATGTGCTTTATTGTTTTTATCTATATTGCTATGTTAAAAATCTGAGGACACGGAATAATGTGAGCAGAATGAGTTTGTTTAGTTTTTACTTATATCTGCACAATGGTTTGTGTTTTTACCATACAACATATGAGTTGCCTCTGATTTTACTATGATGTTAAATGCATGAGTGTAATAACTGTAATAGTTATGTGGCTTTGCTTGATTTTGTTACTTGGAAATTTTTGTCTGTTCCTGCATTTGCTTTTTTCCAAAATTTCTTTCCAGATTTGAAAAAGAAGTGAATGGGGGGAATGTAAGGCATCTTTGTCTTGCGGCTATCTTTGGTAGTCAGTTGTGTGGTGGCTGCAGTGCTGAACAGTTGTCAAGGCTGAGAATAATCAAACAGATATATAAATGGTACTAGTATGTTGAGTGCCAAAGCAATTAAAAATATTAAAAGCTATCAAGAAATCAGATTTATGTATAGATAAACTTATGCCTCGAGCAGGAACAATGATTTGTTCTTGAGGCTGGAGGTTCATGCCACCATATAAGTGAAAGGTGGACACGCTCCATAATAATGTCAACTAATAGGCGTCCAGATACACTTGATCAGATAGTGTATCTGACAAACTCAAGTATCAGAAAGGAATAATATTCTCCGGCAATTGCCCAGAACAACCTGGGGGACACATTCTCGCATCTGAAAGACTTTAGCTACAGCCCTTTGTTATTCAGCTGCAGAATATGCCTGCCCCATCTGGTGCAAATCAAAAAGATCTCAACTGAAATGAGACCTGCAGACTCAAGACAGTTTGTCTGAGATCTAAATCCTTTAGAAAATTATTGTCTAGCATGTATTCCACCTTCAGTTATCTGCTGCAAGGGAGCATCCCGACTGGAGAAATCTCTAAGGTACTGAATTTGAGGACTCACAAGTTTTACAGGTATCAACCAGCAACCCAAAGACTCAAGTCAAGAAAGAATTTGCTTCATGTGACAAAAAGCTCAAGGAAAGTTAGCCCATAAGGAAAACAGAGTTAGCAAAACTAAGATCAACATGAGAACAGGGGGATGTCCATGTGAATCTATATTACGTGGATGTGATGAAGAAGAGACAACGAACCATATCCTTGTCTGAAAATTATGCGCAACTACATGCTACCCCCAGAACATGGTTGGTCTGACCGAGGAAGCATGTGAATTATCTGCGTACTGGTAACATCATATTTAGTATGTATTTGTGTAGCACATCATTTGCTGATGCCGTACCTGTTAGTGGAAATGATAACATTTATAGCAACAATCTGTCTAGAGTATTTTTGTTAATGTTTGTGGTATCTGTAAGGTATAGTGTAGGTTTCTAACATGATAAAATAAATAACAAAGGTATGAATAATCAATATACAGTACAACATCCAGAAGTTGAGACTAAGAAATTGTTTTTGTAGTTTTATACCCAAAAGAAAGCAAACAATATAACACTAATCATATTTAGTGAGAGACTACACAGTCTGCCTGCACTAGAAAATACTGTGTCCATCAAGTAACAGCAGAGCATCTGCTGTGTATGGAGAAACTACCGCTAGGAATTCGAGACCACCTTTCTTTTTCTTGCCTAAAAGTCCAACATGCGAGATGGAAGTTGGACTGAGATCTTGATTTGACTGCATTACATCCTTAGGCTTTCTGCTGTTAACCTTCAGTCGAAGATAACTTATCTTATTCTGAGAGCTATGAGTCATGATGAATCTGACAAGCAATATGCTCACAAATATGACAGCCCTTCTGAATTTTAACAAAATAATTCTTCCTTTCCATCATACTGTAAACCTAACATCTATTGCACATAACTGAATACTTAATCAACAGGGAATTATTCACATTATGATATATACGGGATGGAAAGCAAAAGGAACCTCTTGTTGAAAATTTTGGATTTTGAATTTGTTCTGAGTGAGTTATATCAGTATAAATACTGATCATGGAAAATACGTTTTTCAAGGTAATGCATCATTTTAAAATTTCACTTTACTATCAATGGAAAACTTGACAGGACAAAAATTCTACATAAATATTACCCTTAGACTGCCCTCTTTCAAATGGTACAGACTTTTTTTTTTTTAAGTTAAACCAAACAATGTAGGAAAAGATATTTTGCCACCTACCATAAAGAAGACACATCAGGTTGCAGATAGGCACGATTAAAAGACACTCACATATAGCTTTTGGACACTTTGTCAGTAAAGACAGACAGACACAGACACACACACACACACAGACACACACACACACACACACACACACACACACACACACACACACACACACAAAAGCAAGCAAGCACATCTCACTCACATCAGACCGCCAGCTCCAGCATCTTGGACTGGAATGCAACATCACGTGGGATGTAGGCAGCAATCTGGAAGGGGAAGGAGAAGGGATAGTAGTGTACAGGTGGGGAGAGAGACAAACGCTGTCTGGTGGAGTGTGCGGGGACTAGACTATCAGGCACAGTGTCAGTTGATTGGGGGCATGGAGATGGAAAAAAACAGAGAGAAGTGGGGAAAGACAGGCGGATGCATTGGCAGAGGGCTGCGTATAAATAGGATGGGAGATGAGAATGGGGAGAAGATGATAACACAGAGGGGGTGGAAACTATTGGGTGGAGGGTATGGGGACAGTGTGTTGCTGTCAGTAAAGCCTGGGATAATTATGGGAGCAGAGAATGTGTTGTAAGGATAACACCCATCTGTGCAATTCAGAAAAGCTGGTGTTGGCGGAAAGGATGTAGATGGCTCGGGCAGTGAAGCAGCCATTGAAATCAAGTGTGTTACATTCAGCTGCATGTTGTGCCACAGGGTGGTCCACTTTGCTCTTGGCCACAGTTTGGCGATGGCCGTTCATCCAGGTATTGCACCTGGGTTTTTCACAGGGATATGATCCTCGTGGCTAGGGGTTGGGATTGGGAGTGGCATATGGATGGACTAGAATGTTGTGGAGGTTGGGTGGGCGATGGAACACCACTTTAGGAGTGTTGGGAAGTATCTCAGGTAGGATGTCCCTCATTTCAGGGCACGATAATAGGTAATCAAAGCCCTGGGGAAGGATGTGGTTCAGTTGTTCAAACTTAGGTAATACTGGGTGGCGAAGGGAACACCCCTTTGTGGCTGGTTTTTCGAGGTGGTGGGGGGGGGGGGGGGTTGTTGTTGTTGTGACGGGAAATGGTATAGGAGATCTGTTTGCGGACTAGGTCTGGGGGATAATGCTTATCTGTGAGAGCCTTGGCAAGACCCTCAGCATACTGAGCAAGGAAGTTTTGTCACTGCAAGTACACCATTTCCAGGTATGACAACCAACCAGATGTCTAGCAGGATGAATGACCACCGCCAAACTGTGGCCAAAAGAGAGTAGACCACCCTGTGGTACAACATGTAGCTGAACATAACACACTTGATTGCAATGGCTGCTTCACTACCCGAGCCATCTGGATCTTACCCTCCACCACCAGCTTTTCTGAACTGCACAGATGGGAGTTATCCTTACAACACATTCTCCACCTCAGCCTACGGTAACGTACTGTCCCCACACCCTCTCTCCTATTGCCTCCGCCCCATTCTCGTCTATCATCTTGTTTTTTGCAGTCCTCTGCCAGTGCATCTGCCTGTCTTTCTCTGCACTTCTCCTTTTTTGTTCCCTTTTTCCCCACATCCCTGCCCCACAACCTCCTGACGCTGCGCCTGTTGGCAGTCTAGTCCCTGCACACTCCACTAGACAGCGTTCGTCTCTCCCCCCACCCACACACTACCATCTCTTCCCCTTCCCTGCCCCCTCCAGATTGCTGCTTGGACCCCACAAGATGTTGCATTCTGGCCCAAGATGCTGGAGTTAGCAGTCGTGTGTGCTTGAAGAATGTGTGTGTGTGTGTGTGTGTGTGTGTGTGTGTATGTGTGTGTGTGTGTGTGTGTGTGTGTGTGTGTGTTTTAATTGTGCCTGTTGCAACTTGACATCTTATTTTCAAGTTGATGAAACATAGCAAGTGGTTAATCCCTGCAGACCTATAGCAAATTATAGTGTACAAAAATTTAAAACAAAATAAACTGGCCCCAAGTTGCAAAGAAGTAGAACTTCCTGCACTTTTATTCACACTACTGGTATGTTTACCTGTGTTATGGCATATTTTAGGTCAAATTCGGACTCTGAAGCTATTAATGGGCACAAAACCACCTAAAGTTCTGATTTCACAAAACCCTCAAATATAGGTTACTAAAATCAACTATTTTATATTGGCCAAAGGATTTGATTTTCTGCTTTTGAAATAATTGTGCCTGATGGTGTTCAAGATCGTCAGGAGCAGTGTTTTCATCTCTTCTCCTATGGTTCTGGACTTTCTGGCTGGTCAGGCTCTTCCACAGGACCCTCATTTTCACTGCCTCGAGTTCTGGTTCAGGTTCTGGTTCCACTTCAGAACGCAGAAAGTCTTTTTTCCTTCTCTTCATTAGATCATGATGTTTTCATATAGGTAATCTTTTTATTGTCTTGTCATTCCTGCAGGAACTACTTTACAAGGAAACACAATGGGTCCAGTTTCTTCAGGAAAGATGTGGTGTGCAGATTCATTTCCATTAATGTCTATTTTGCAATGCACATAGCTAACAATGAACTCAAGGTTATATTTAGTTACGTGAAGTATCTTGTTAGCATTATTATTCTTCAAGATGTTTAGTCAGTTACACATATTCACAGCAACTTTATCTTCATCATTTGCACCAGCAACAGCAGATGTAACATGTATTGTAGGTGTAGGTTTTCGCTGCTACAGAAACATGAACTATCAGCTGGCATTTTAGGGTTGCCAAATGCAAATTGGTAACATTTGCAGGTTCTTATAACTCTCATATAAAAGGGACCATTTCTTTAATCTGTCTTCATCATAAGTAAAGCTATTCTAAGCTCCTTACAATGCCTATAAAATTTAGGAGATACTATTTTGTGAAGTATGGAATACACAACTGTGACATTTAGAAAAGAGACCTTTTGTCAGGCCAATGTTACTTCCCCATAATGGCAAGAGGGCCATTTTCAGAAGATTTGCATCAATTGCTTTTAATGATACTATTGAGTCCTGTTAGATTTTAAAAAAAAATTGAACTTATATGAGCCTGTACAGAGTGGAAGTAAATTACTAAAATATACAAAAAACAAAAATAGATATTTTAGACATTATCAAATGTTATTTCTTGTACTGAAAGTTTTACTTCTCTGACAAGAGGCCCCTTTTCACTTTCCACCTCATATACTGATTTGTGTTGATGTTCAAGATAATAAAAACTGCTTCATTTTCAAATGTTATACACCTTTGTTATCAGTCAACAGAAGCAGCCTTCCATTCATTTAATATCTCTAAACTATAAATCTACAGCTGGACATTGGGAAGTTTAAATGTTACTAACCTGGTGGCTAATACTAATCAGTGTGGCAGTGAATGCTCTACCAATCACTGCTTCCACGAAGAGCTGTCTAATTTCACAAGGCCACACTGTCCGCACAGTTGCTGCTGTGCCTGCCAAGCGACAACACATTGCTTGTGATGGCAGGTCTGCAAAATCTCTTGCAAGATATCGAAGATGTTCTTTCTTCTTCTTGCTTATTGCACCAATGTCAATCAACTGCACCTGCACACATTTGTAACAGAGGTTATATGAAACCAGCCACATATTTGTACATTAATCAATGATAACTTCAGTACCTGTTAACTAATGAGTTCACAGTATGTCTTCCAGTCCACAAAAAGCTACTACAGTGGTAGAAAATAAAATACAGTCTTCAAAAAAATGACAAGGACAGTGCATAATGGATCTTGGACAAGACACACAAACCACAATGTTTTGCCCATTGCTGAAGTAGATATACATGTGTGTGTGTGTGTGTGTGTGTGTGTGTGTGTGTGTGTGTGTGTGTGTGGAAAACAATACTCTACAGATAAAAAAAGATGAGAATGTCCCCTTTTACCAAAAGGAAGTCCGTACAGTATAACATGACTGATGGGTTTGTACCAACGAACTTATTCTCCTCCACTTCCATTCACTCATATTCCTGCTAACATGATTTCTAAATTGTATTCTCGCTAACATAATTTCTACCTCTGCAGCTAGGCAATGGTATGTAAGGAACATACATCATATGTCACATCATACCGTAAGAAGGTACCTCTGACTCTTGTAGCACTTTTCATGTTTTGGTAGATTTCAAAATACCCTGGGAGCTATATGAACTGTACTTTCTTTCAATACCTCTGCCAGTAATGGAGCAGAATGTGCAACATCTTTTCTCTGCTTGCTATATTCACTGAATGTCTGATGGATCACTAACAGCACCTGTGAAATCAAGGAAATGTCACCGTACTTTAATATCTCCAATTGCACTATTTACAGCATCAAATTCACACCTGCAGCTAACACAATGAATGTATCCAGAAAGCATCTTAAATCCAGATATGGGGAACATATTAAAGATTGTGCCTACTGAACTGCTCAGTCTTTATGTGCCTGTTACATCACCACCACAAACATATTGGCACTTTTCCCAAATTTGCAGACACCTATGGCAAGTCTGAAGCCAATAATTTAGAATTCAATGTTTTACTACACATGGTCATGTTGCTGATAATATGCTCTTATATTTCTCTGGCCTACCTTACTCAACCTGTTATAGGGAACCTACAGTTTAATGCAGAATCCAAACCACAGTGCAACTCTGTATTTTTCACACACGCAAATCATTGCCAGAGGCAAAAGAAGAAACTAATAGCAGAAAAAAAAATCCTACTACCAACTGAGTATTGTGCCCACCTTTGGACTTGTAGCCCGATAATTACCAGTAACCGTCACAATTGATGCAACAGAAGACTGTAGGGACATTTACCTACAGTGCTTGTGACATAAAATTCTTTTTATTTAATCACTTGTTGTTCAACACTGCAGCTTTAGCAGAATCAATTGCAAAGAACTGCAGAAAACACTAAAATTATCTACGAATAATGAATTCTGAAATTACTTTCTTATTCTTGATAGCATACTTTGAGTACTTGCTGTGTAACACTTAACCACAAACTAAGAAAATTACAACAGGCTATGGTAGCTGATAATTTAAGTTCATATCAAGAAACTTATGATTACTTCCTCAGCACCCCTAGTAAAGCGCTGCAGTTTTCTAAACAACCTCCAGGTTGAGACATCTTTACCTTGCCAAGTAGTTTTATCTTATCTCAGAAAGTATCCAATTCTTGCACCAAAAAATTTTTACAGCTGCCTTCAGGAAAGACGAAGTACGACTGATTTCTGATTCTTCACTGAAAGCAACCTCTAGCAACTGGTAGATGCTCAAACTTTTGTACTCGGTCTCAATAGCATCAGACCAGCTATATAAGTGCTGCTGAAGACAACTACAATGCTCGCTATTAAAGTTACAACACCAGAAAGGCTGGCAAATAATGAAATTTTATTTATGGCACATTTTCAGTGTAACATCAAGAATACATGATTAATTTAGTGTGTGATTTGGGGGTTGTATAGGATGTAAAATTTAGTATACAGTTTATAGTGTCTATAACGTCATCACTTTTAACAATTCATTGGCTATAACAGCGAAAGCTGAAGGTCCCATTTAAATCGTATGTAATCATTATATTTAAAAAATCACTTAGTACAACATGGCTTATTGCGACTTTCTGTATAAAGAGAAGTACTTTTTATTATATTTTTGAAGAAATATATTGGCTTGCCCCCCATGAACCATGGACCTTGCCGTTGGTGGGGAGGCTTGTGTGCCTCAACGATACAGATAACTGTACCGTAGGTGCAACCACAATGGAGGGGTATCTGTTGAGAGGCCAGACAAATGTGTGGTTCCTGAAGAGGGGCAGCAGCCTTTTCAGCAGTTGCAGGGGCAACAGTCTGGATGATTGACTGATCTGGCCTTGTAACACTAACCAAAACGGCCTTGCTGTGCTGGTACTGCGAATGGCTGAAAGCAAGGGGAAACTACAGCCGTAATTTTTCCCGAGGGCATGCAGCTTTACTGTATGGTTAAATGATGATGGCGTCCTCATAGGTAAAATATTCCAGAGGTAAAATAGTCCCCCATTCTGATCTCCAGGCGGGGACTACTCAAGAGGACGTCATTATCAGGTGAAAGAAAACTGGCATTCTACGGATCGGAGCGTGGAATGTCAGATCCCTTAATCGGGCAGATAGGCTAGAAAATTTAAAAAGGGAAATGGATAGGTTAAAGTTAGATATAGTGGGAATTAGTGAAGTTCAGTGGCAGGAGGAACAAGACTTCTGGTCAGGTGAATACAGGGTTATAAATACAAAATCAAATAGGGGTAATGCAGGAGTAGGTTTAATAATGAATAAAAAAATAGGAGTGCGGGTAAGCAACTACAAACAGCATAGTGAACCTATTGTTGTGGCCAAGATAGACACGAAGCCCACGCCTACTACAGTATTACAAGTTTATATGCCAACTAGCTCTGCAGATGATGAAGAAATTGATGAAATGTATGATGAGATAAAAGAAATTATTCAGGTAGTGAAGGGAGAAGAAAATTTAGTAGTCATGGGTGACTGGAATTCGACAGTAGGAAAAGGGAGAGAAGGAAACATAGTGGGTGAATATGGATTGGGGGAGAGAAATGAAAGAGGAAGCCGCCTGGTAGAATTTTGCACAGAGCATAACTTAATCATAGCTAACACTTGGTTCAAGAATCATAAAAGAAGGTTGTATACATGGAAGAATCCTGGAGATACTAAAAGGTATCAGATAGATTATATAGTGGTAAGACAGAGATGTAGGAACCAGGTTTTAAATTGTAAGACATTTCCAGGGGCAGATGTGGACTCTGACCACAATCTATTGGTTATGAACTGTAGATTAAAACTGAAGAAATTGCAAAAAGGAGGGAATTTAAGGAGATGGGACCTGGATAAACTGACCAAACCAGAGTTTGTACAGAGTTTCAGGAAGAGCATATGGGAACAATTGACAGGAATGGGGGAAAGAAATACAGTAGAAGAAGAATGGGTAGCTCTGAGGGATGAAGTAGTGAAGGCAGCAGAGGATCAAGTAGGTAAAAAGACGAGAGCTAGTAGAAATCCTTTGGTAACAGAAGAAATACTGAATTTAATTGATGAAAGGAGAAAATATAAAAATGCAGTAAATGAAGCAGGCAAAAAGGAATACAAACGTCTCAAAAATGAGATCGACAGGAAGTGCAAAATGGCTAAGCAGGCATGGCTAGAGGACAAATGTAAGGATGTCGAGGGATATATCACTAGGGGTAAGATAAATACTGCCTACAGGAAAATTAAGAGACCTTTGGAGAAAAGAGAACCACTTGTATGAATATCAAGAGCTCAGATGAAAACCCAGCGCTAAGCAAAGAAGGGAAAGCAGAAAGGTGGAGGGAGTATATAGAGGGTCTATACAAGGGTGATGTACTTGAGGACAATACTATGGAAATGGAAGAGGATGTAGATCTGGATGAAATGGGAGATACAATACTGCGTGAAGAGTTTGACAGAGCACTGAAAGACCTGAGTCGAAACAAGGCCCCGGGAGTAGACAACATTCCATTAGAACTACTGACGGCCTTGGGAGAGCCAGTCCTGACAAAACTCTACCACCTGGTGAGCAAGATGTACGAGACAGGCGAAATAGCCTCAGACTTCAAGAAGGATATAATAATTCCAACCCCTAAGAAAGCAAGTGTTGACAGATGTGAAAATTACCGAACTATCCGTTTAATAAGTCATAGCTGCAAAATAATAACATGAATTCTTTACAGACGAATGGAAAAACTGGTAGAATCCAATATCAGGGAAGATCAGTTTGGATTCCGTAGAAACGTTGGAACACGTGAGGCAATACTGACCCTATGACTTATCTTAGAAATTAGATTAAGGAAAGGCAAACCTACGTTTCTAGCATTTGTAGACTTAGATAAAGCTTTTGACAATGTTGACTGGAATACTGTCTTTCAAATTCTAAAGGTGGCAGGGGTAAAATACAGGGAGCGAAAGGCTATTTACAATTTGTACAGAAACCAGATGGCAGTTATGAGAGTCGAGGGACATGAAAGGGAAACAGTGGTTGGGAAGGGAGTGAGACAGGGTTGTAGCCTCTCCCCGACATTATTCAATCTGTATATTGAGCAAGCAATAAAGGAAACAAAAGAAAAATTTGGAGTAGGTATTAAAATCCAGGGAGAAGAAATAAAAACTTTGAGTTCACCAATGACGTTGTAATTCTGTCAGAGACAGCAAAGGACTTGGAAGAGCAGTTGAACGGAATAGACAGTGTCTTGAAAGGAGGATATAAGATGAACATCAACAAAATCAAAACGAGGATAATGGAATGTAGTCGAATTAAGTCGGGTGATGCCAAGGGAGTTAGATTGGGAAATGAGATACTTAAAGTCGTAAAGGAGTTTTGCTATTTGGGGAGCAAAATAACTGATGATGGTCGAAGTAGAGAGGATATAAAATGTAGACTGGCAATGGCAAGGAAAATGTTTCTGAAGAAGAGTAATTTGTTAACATCGAGTATAGATTTGAGTGTCAGGAAGTTGTTTCTGAAAGTATTTGTATGGAGTGTAACCATGTATGGAAGTGAAACATGGACGATAAATAGTTTGGACAAGAAGAGAATAGAAGCTTTCGAAATGTGGTGCTACAGAAGAATGTTGAAGATTAGGTGGGTAGATCATGTAACTAATGAGGAGGTATTGAATAGGATTGGGGAGAAGAGAAGTTTGTGGCACAACTTGACTAGAAGAAGGGATCGGTTGGTAGGACATGTTCTGAGGCATCAAGGGATCACAAATTTAGCATTGGAGGGCAGCGTGGATGGTAAAAATGGTAGAGGGAGACCAAGAGATGAATACACTAAGCAGATTCAGAAGGATGTAGGTTGCAGTAGGTACTGGGAGATGAAGGAGCTTGCACAGGATAGAGTAGCATGGAGAGCTGCATCAAACCAGTCTCAGTACTGAAGGCCACAACAACAACAACAACATATTGGATAGAATATTTAATGGCCATTTTTGTTTTTTTATGTCTGAGCATTACTAACAACAATGTAACAGAGATGTTGAGTCGCATATAGGCACAACAAAAAGATTTTCACACTTAAAGCTTTTGTCAACAATACACACACGCACACACGCACACACGCACACACACACACACACACACACACACACACACACGCACGCACGCAAACTGGCACACTGGCAGTGTGGTTTCAGTTGCCTGAGACTGCAGTCGTGTGTGTGTGTGTGTGTGTGTGTGTGTGTGTGTGTGTGTGTGTGTGTGTGCGCGCGCGTGTGTTGTTGTTGACAAAGGCCATTGGCCAAAAGCTTTAAGTGTGAAAATCTTTTTGTTGTGCATCCCTGCAACTCAGCTTCTCCTCTATATTGTGAGTAGAAACTTTCCTTCTCATAAAATTGTTACCTTCCATCCTGGATTTTCCATTGTTTAACAACAATGTAATGTTTATTTTCAAACTCTTATTTTCTGCAGATTATTGGCTTCAAATCAGGCGTTAAAATAAATGCATCATCAAATATGCTTATTAAAAGTTTTTACATTTTGCTGGCATTTTATTGCTGTACATATACCATAAGCATAAGAAAATTTCCACTTTAGTCTCTCTCCGCAAATATTACATTGTAAAAGCCGGCCGTAGTGGTCTAGCGGTTCTAGGCGCTCAGTCCGGAGCCGCGCGACTGCTACGGTCGCAGGTTCAAATCCTGCCTCGGGCATGGATGTGTGTGATGTCCTTAGGTTAGTTAGGTTTAAGTAGTTCTAAGTTCTAGGGGACTGATGACCATAGATGTTACGTCCCATAGTGCTCAGAGCCATTTGAACCATTTATTACATTGTAAATACTGTTGGTGTACTGTATTTCTGCTACTTTTTGAAGTGTTCACACTATGGCAGCCTGAAATTTACAGACATGAAATTTTTATTGAAAAACAAAGCTAAAACCCGGTTTGTGCAACTATCAGTTTCTTGATATGAACTTAAATTATCAGCTACCATAGCCTGTTGTAACAAAGCTAAAACCCGGTTTGTGCAACTATCAGTTTCTTGATATGAACTTAAATTATCAGCTACCATAGCCTGTTGTAATTTTCTTAGTTTGTGGTTAAGTGTTACACAGCAAGTACTCAAAGTATGCTATCAAGAATAAGAAAGTAATTTCAGAATTCATTATTCGTAGATAATTTTAGTGTTTTCTGCAGTTCTTTGCAATTGATTCTGCTAAAGCTGCAGTGTTGAACAACAAGTGATTAAATAAAAAGAATTTTATGTCACAAGCACTGTAGGTAAATGTCCCTACAGTCTTCTGTTGCATCAATTGTGACGGTTACTGGTAATTATAACCGGTTTCAACTGTATACAGCTGTTACGTCTGACAGCAACAGTGATTTTAAGCCACGTATTTATCAAGTTTTTGTATGTCCATCTTATTCCTGGAGGTCTGAGGGCCTAGGCCATTCAATATTGTAAGGAAATGAAACGCCTGCAGCTGTCCTTATGATGTTATTTATTGTGTAGCTACCAGTTTCGGCACTTCAAGGCACCATCTTCAGGCCTTAGTTGATGCTGAAAGGGTTATCACAATCCATATATATGAGGCATCATTGGCCAACAACTGGTTTACGTAGACTATCTGTAACAATGAAGTAGTCTCTCCAACCATCAATTGTCAATGGCGGCTGTGCTTACAGTCCATGATACTCCAGACATTGTCACAATGTCCATGTGGATGTCTGTCTTCCAAATAAGGCCATTCCCTGACTCAATGTGCATGACAGAGGATCCTACACAGTCAAGCAAACAACATGTCTCTCCCCTCGTGCACTAGTCACATGAGGCTCTTGAGATCCAGTTTGACAGTCTTGGAGTCGTAACCGACAGGAACAGCATTGAAAATTCCTGGCAGATTAAAACTGTGTGCTGGACCGAGACTCAAACTCGAGACTG
Source organism: Schistocerca americana (assembly GCF_021461395.2). Classification (NCBI taxonomy): domain Eukaryota; kingdom Metazoa; phylum Arthropoda; class Insecta; order Orthoptera; family Acrididae; genus Schistocerca; species Schistocerca americana. The sequence goes on along the minus strand of NC_060122.1, from coordinate 468,376,851 downwards.
AGTTCGAGTCTCAGTCCGGCACACAGTTTTAATCTGCCAGGAAGTTTCATATCAGCGCACACTCCGCTGCTCAGTGAAAATCTCATTCTAGGAACAACATTGTCATGAAATGATTAACTGTAATCTCAATAGGTCATAATCCTGCCTCTGTCAAAATCGAATACATGCAGATAGAAAAATGGTTCAAATGGCTCAGAGCACTATGGGACTTAACATCTATGGTCATCAGTCCCCTAGAACTTAGAACTAATTAAACCTAACCAACCTAAGGACAGCACACAACACCCAGCCATCACGAGGCAGAGAAAATCCCTGACCCCGCCGGGAATCGAACCCGGGAACCCGGGCGTGGGAAGCGAGAACGCTACCGCACGACCACGAGATGCGGGCATGCAGATAGATGTTTCTCCTTCTTTCATGAAGCATAAAATGATATTCTCACAAATAAATGACATTCAAATGTAATTTCTGAATGATAAACCCACTGCATTATCTGTCCGTGTATACAGAATGTAGATAGTATCATTCTACCTACATCAGGCAGTTACACTGAAACAATAATCACTTGCATATCAAATCATGTAGTAACTTCATGCCAATTTGACGTTTATTGCATGTCACATTCATGATATTGAAATTTTAATGGCCAGCAATGTAGCTACAGAAGAGCAATTCCTTCTTCATTTGACAAAAGGTTCTGATACTTCATCTCTTCCAAGAGTAAAGAGTGATCTCTTTCAAGCACAATTTTATGATAATATTTTGAGCACACTACTTTGAATTGAAAACAATGTTTTGCAACACGCTATACTGAACTTAATGAGGCCCAGAAATAATTCTATGAGGTCAGGCAAGGAAGATCACTGTTCCTCATCTGCTTAAGCCTTTGGCTGCTGCACATAAACTTATTAAAAGTTGAGTCAATTATCCAGGCCCAGAAATAATTCTATGAGGTCAGGCAAGGAAGATCACTGTTCCTCATCTGCTTAAGCCTTTGGCTGCTGCACATAAACTTATTAAAAGTTGAGTCAATTATCCACTAACTTGACTACCATGATCTGAGTGCCTCTGTTTCAGGGGGCTGTGTGTGGTCAAATTATCCATATTGCTTGCAGTGTCTAGTTCTGAATATTTCTTGAGAGTTGGTTATGACAACTCTCTGTTGAATCAAAAATTATCAGTACCATAAAGTTTCTAATTTTAAACCTACTCTGTAGATGAATTATTACATTAGGAAAAACAATGAGGTGTCAAAATTACTTTCACTACCAACAACAACCCCTTTCAGTAGTTTAACCAGAGTTTTGTAAAACAAAATACAAAATTAGCACATCTATTCCAATTCACTTTGTCTACCCACATGTAATACCCTTATTGTACTTCTACAACTCATATGAGCTATTGCTTGAAGGGGATGCAGATTATACTATTTCACTGGCTATGGTGAATATTGGCAGTCCATTACGTGACTTACTTTAGAACAATTTTGTGGACTAAACTGTCCTATTTATGTCATAATGGGAGAGTGAAATATGCTGACCATTTGTGTTACTATATTGGCATTCACTGTGAAAAACAGAGACAACTTCTTAGTCCCATTTTTGCTGAATTTGTTTCACGAAACATGTTCAGTAATTTCAAGTACAATTTGCTCCTTTGGCTACAGGAAAATGTTAAAGTGCCTATCTGTAACTTATGCACGAAAACGATAGTTGTTACACAACACATAGCAAAGATGGCGAGTTGCTGAGAGGCACAACAAAAAGACTGTTAAACAATGCTTTCAATAAACAGACCTTCATCAGACTAGGCAACATGCATTCGTGCCCATACACACACACACACACACACACACACACACACACACACACACACACACAGTTTCTGGCTGCCAAGGCTTATTCCATCCTAGATTTTCCATTGTAACTTATATGCTTCATAAACAGCATGAATAAGTAAGTTTCAAATTATTTCTTGTGCATCAGAAACAGAAGTATGATGGTTGCAACTGATCTGTTACATAATAATGCCTCCTATTCTTTTTTCTTTCTTTTTGTATGTGTTAATCTGAAATAGCCATGTTTCCTGTCTGACTTCATTAAGCCAATTCATCCATATATTTGCTGTATTTCTATCTTCCTTGCTGATCTAGGTTTTGTAGCAGGACTGGTGAATTTCAAACCTATTTTAAATTTGTATGCTTTTCTGGAAATTTAATAACTTTTATAGAGACCGATGTTTAACTTTATCTCTTCTGTGCAGCTTCTGACGCTTAGGGTTTGTTTTGTGTGTCACTAGTCCGAAACCAAGTCATCAACGTGCTTACCATGTGATGCCACTACACCTTTGCATAGGGTTAGACGAGACAAGAGAGAGAGAGAGAGAGAGAGAGAGAGAGAGAGAGAGAGAGAGAGTGTCTCATAACCATTTACAACACAGTATGTGTTGCATTCATATCTAGTTTATCAGTTTTGAACAAATTTAGTGTAGAGGGTAATATCCCTGCCTGTCACGCGGGGTACCCGGGTTACTATGCATCTACATATTAGTATATCTTACTTGGAGTGTTCACTTATAGTAATATCTTGAAAATATATGCTACTATTTGTAACACTATTATGGAAAGGATAGTTGCTACTCGCCATACAGCGAAGATACTAGAAACTAGACAGGCAGAACAAAAAGACTGTCAGAAAGTGAGCTTTTGGACAAACAAGTCCTTTGTCAAAAGTAAACACACACACACACACACACACACACACACACACACACACGACCACAGTCTCTGGCTGCTGAGGGCAGACTGTGGGCAGCAGCACATGATGTGAGAGGCAACTGGATGGTGGGGTGAAGGAGGTGGCTGGGGCAGGTAGCGAGAGGGATAGCAGTGTAGCGGTTGGGGACAGTAAAGTGCTGCTTGTGGGAGGCTTGTGGGAGCATACTGGGACACAGGGATGAGGTGGAGAGAGGGTAAGGCAGCTAGGTGCAGTCGGTTGGATAGACAAGAAGGGGGGGGGGGGGGGCGACATAGTGGAAAAGAAAAGAAGTAGAAAGACCGAGGGTGCATTGGTGGAACAGAGGGGTGTGTAGTGCTAGAATGGAAACAGGAAAGGGGCTAGATGGATAAGAACAATGACTAATGAAAGTAGAGGCCAGGAAGGTTACAGGAACATAGGATATATTGTAGGGAGAGTTCCCACCTGCACAATTCAGAAAAGCTGGTGTTGGTAGGAAGAATCCAGATGGCACAGTCTGTGAAGCAGTCATTGAAATGAAGAACGTCGTGTTGAGCAGTGTACTCAGCAATGGGGTGGTCCAGCTATTTCTTGGCCACAGTCTATACATAGCCATTCATGGAGGTAGACAGCTTGTTGGTTGTCATGCCCACATAGAATGCAGCACAGTGGGTACAGCTTAGCTTGTAGTGACATGATTGGTTTCAAAGGTAGACCTGGCTTTGATAAGATAGGTGATGCTTATGACCTGACTAGAGTATGTGATGGTGGGAGGATGTATGGGACAGGTCTTGCATCTAGGTCTACTACAGGGGAATGAGCCATGAGGCAAGGTGGTTGGGAGCAGGGGTTGTGTAGGGATGGATGAGGATATTGTGTACGTTTGATGGGCAGCGGAATACCACTATGGGAGGAGTGGGAAGGATAGTGGGTAGGACATTCCTCACTTCAGGGCACAATGAGAGGTAGTCAGAGAATGTGGTTCAGTTGCTCCAGTTTTGGGTGGTACTGAGTCACAAGGGGAATGCTCCTCTGTGATGGGACAATGGGACTCTTGGAGTTGGTGGGTGACTGGAGAGATAAGGCACAAGACATCTCTTTTTGTACAAGGCTAAGAGGGTAATTACAGTCTGTGAAGACTTCAGTGAAACCCTCAATATAGTTCAAGAGGGATCACTCACCACTAAAGATGCGATGCCCACATGTGGCTACGCTGTATGGAAGGGGATTCTTGATATGGAATGGGTTGCAGCTTTCAAAGTCTACTAATTGTAGATTCTTCTAACGGAAGCATTTTCCTCTGCTGGTTTTACTTCATTCTGTTCTATAAATTTCAGTAATTTCTTCTGTCAGAAGGAAACGAAAATCTTCTACTGACATTTGTCCTCCATTATGGTTCCGTGGAGTGGATGGGCATTTAAAATGTACTGGTCAAAAATATGGAAAAGAAACACTCAGCATTTCATTCTCTTGTGCACTGACTGGAGTAAAGTCAGTAAAATGTGAGAGTGGTCAACAATAATATCATGTGGCTCAATGATCTGGTGCAAGTCTTCCAATTGGACACCATTTCAGCAACTTGCATGACCCTAACCTACCCTATAATCCTAGTACGGAAAGGGGACCTACAGTGTAACATGTAATCTGAACAACATGTTGTTCCTGACGAATCCTCACATCATTGAGGTAAAGGCCAGTTTAACGATAGATTAAAAAAGAAAAAATCTTTGGCCCTATCAGGATTTGATCCCACGACCTTTGGATTTCTAGTCATGCGCTTTACCACTAGGCCTCCATGCACAACTGTTAACAGCCCTCACACAAGACATATTGCAATTTCTTTTCCACTATAAACATTTATGCTTTGTCACAGGTGGTCATCAATCACTCTTCTCTTTTGTCATTTCACTTTTTTTTGTTCGTTTGTTGACGTGGACTGTATTACTCCTGCAGTTTTGGCATGTTGCACCTGTACTTACTGAACTGAGGAAAAGAGTCCAGTGGAGACACAATGGATCCATAAATGGGAGGATGGTGATTCAAACCTCTGTCAGGTCACCCAGAATTCCTTAAATTGCTTAAGGTGAATGTGGATATTGTTCCCTTGAAATGATATGACAAAATGCCTTCTCCCCACCATCCTCAATACAAGCTTGTGCTCCATCTGTAATGAACTAATTGTCAATAGCATGTTAAACCCTAACCTTCTTTCCTTTTGTTCCTATGGAATGATCCACAAGCAACTATTCTGTGGCTATGAAGCCAAAGAAACAAGTTTAGGCTTGAATCTCAGTTTTTTATCTAAAGAGTAAGTCCCCAACTCCAATGGAATTTAGCTGTTGTCACTGTATATCCACTGCAAAGGTAGTTCATTTGGCAAGAATAAATTGGCTAAAAGGCAATACCCTTTTGAACAAATATAGGCTTTCCACATCTTTCAATAACGCTGTAGCACCACACAAAATTAATCAACAACATTCCTAATGTTGCATAATCTGACCCTTCCAATAATGACAGAAATATTACTGATGTAATACATTCTCAAAAAAGATACCTAACAATACCGAGAAACAGCTCAGTACAAAAGTGGCGTGTTAAAATATCTGAAGTTTAGGATGAGATTATCTCAAAAACTATACATCGGGTAAAAATAGTGGGTAAGATGAGTTCGTAAGCTCAAAGGGGGGCATCAAATGATACTACAAGTGACCTCCAGCCTCATTTTTTATTGCAGATTTGGGTTCTCCATAAAAAAAGTAATCAAATTTTGTCTGAAATATTTTTAAACCATTGACAGATGGTGCTGAAATCAAGAAAAAGTAAAATTGGGGAAGAACTCGGATTTTTTAGAATGATCTGAGAAGGACGCATCAAATCGATACAAAATGTGCGCCAATGTTTTTATTACACCAAACTAAGCTTTTTTTTTTTTTATAAAATGTATCCCATCCGCCACAGTTTTTGATGGAGGGAGGTGGAATGGCATTAAAATCTCATCAGGGAACTCTTCACAATTGCATTACTCACCCGACTGTGGCCAAACTGCGAACTATGGCTCAGTATATAGTTCGGTGCAATGCGATCAGATGTCACTTCACTTTCAGACAGTGAGCCATAAACATCAACTGACGAAAGTAAATTATTCTTTAGCGAAACATGGCCCACTATCCTCCTACAGAGATTGTTGATATGATGTTCATTTTAGGTGAATGCCATAACAATTAAGCTGCTGCTGCGCAATTGCATGCGGATCATTTCCCAAACAGACAACATCCAAGCGAAAACATTATTCAAAATTGCATTCAATGAGCTCAAAATGGATACATGCACTGTCCACCTCATCATCGTAAATACAATGAAAATGACGCTTGTACCCTTACCATTCTCGCCTGTGTTCAACTGGATCCCAAAATGAGTAGTTGTGCAATTCGGAGACAAACTGGAATACTGAAATCAACTGTTTTGAGGAATTTGAAGGCACATAAATATCATGCATCTCATATCACACTGAAACAGGCATTAATGCCGAAAGATATGCAAATATGCATGCATTTCTGCCAATGGGCCTTGGAAATGATAAGTGGTGACAATGATTTTTTTAGATACGTTATGTTCACCAAGGAAGCCACATTCAAAAACAATGGTGAATTAAATCGTCATGATTGTCAATATTGGTCCCCTGTCAGTCCACACTGGCACAGACCTGTTGACAATCAAAACAGATGGTCGTTAATGGTCAGGTGCGGAATTTTAAATGGTTACTTGATAGGACCGTATTTTTTTGACTGAAATGTTACTGGGGAATCTTATTTAAAACTTCTCTGAGATGATTTGTTGGAGTTAATGGAAGATGTTGATTTAGAAACCAGGCAACGAATGTGGTTTCAACAGGATGAAGCAGCTCCCCATTATTCTAAAAATCTGCGGAATGTTTTAAATTTATGGTACCTTGGTCAGTGGATAGGACGCGGAGGACCAATTCAATGGCCTCCACGTTCACCAGACCTAACATCTCTTGACGTTTTCTTGTGGGATTATTTAAAAAATATTGTTTATGAAAGACAGCCCACAACCCAAAACAATATGGAGAAACGCATTCAAAGAGCATGTGCAACCATACCACGGAGGTGCTGCTCAAAACTGTGGACAACTTTTGCAGATGATCGACTTTATGCATTGAAGCAAATTTTGAACAATTTCTTCATGGCTAATTTCATTAATTAAGCACCCCAAATTGTGAGAGGCAAGGGGACTCTCACTAATGGAGCACCCCAACATGTGAGAGGCAAGGGGACTCACACTAATGAAGCACCCCAACTTGTGAGAGGCAAGGGGACTCGCACGAATGAAGCACCCCATGGGAACATCATTCTACTATGTCCATGTCGTTGTTCCGGGCTAATGCTGAAAGTAGGATACAGTACATTTTGTACAAAAATAGCTTAATTTGGTGTAACAAAAGAATTGGTGCACATTTTTTATCAATTTGATGTGTCTTTCTCTGATAATTCTAAATAAATCAGAGTTCTTCCCCAATTTTACTTTTTTCTTAATTTCAGCGCCATCTGTCAATGGTTTAAAAAATGTTTCATTTAAAAAATGTTTCAGACAAAACTTGATTACTTTTTTTATGGAGAATCTGAATCTGCCATAAAAATGGGTGTTTCCATTTAAGATTTAAAAGTTGCCCCTACCACACCCAAGGGGGCGGGGGCTGGGGGTCATGTGTAGTATCATTTGACGTCCCCCTTTGAGCTTACGAACTTGTCTTACCCACTATTTTTACCTGATGTATAGCTTTTGAGATAATCTTTCTACCAATGATCACTAACTATCAAAGACAAAATTTCTCAAATCCTGTATTAAGAATGGACTTGTGTGTGTGTGTGTGTGTGTGTGTGTGTGTCATACACAAAGAATTTTTTCAGCCGGTCGAAAAAAATTCTGTGTGTATGATTTCTGTCATGTCAAGGAAACAAAAAGATTCTTCTTCATATCTTATTCCACACGGCATGGCTCTTTTGATCTTGGTTATGACTGACATATACTAGTTTTGTTGTTGATTGTTTGTCTCATAATAATCACACACGTCATTTCACTCTCAATATCAAAAAGAAAATCTGGGTCTTTTTGTAAATTATTCCTTCTGGCCACAACTCCAGTGACAATATTTTTCCATTGGTCTGCTGTGACAAACCACAGCAAAAATATCAAACAGAAATGTTTCACACTCAGTTCCTCCTCTAAAATGTGCAGCAATGTGCTTCATGGCACAGTAGTTGTCTCAGTCTCAAGGATCTTTCAATGACAAAACACACAGGATATTTTTAACTCTTAGCATGTTTTCATTATGAGAGTGGTTTGAAAAGTTCTTGGAATCACCATGAGAGGTCAGTGCTAGCGCAACGAGATGTTCACGTGATATTCATTGGACTGTTGCCTGTAAACACATGCCACATCAGTGCTCTTGGAAGAGAGCTGTGGTGGTGACATGGCTCTATGGTTATTCCTGCGTAGTGATTTGTGAAGATGGAAAAAATCGAGATTCAAGCAGTGATTAAGTACTTTCAATTCTGAAAGGATAATTTTGGCTCAGAAACAGTTGGTTTGGACAATAAGTGGTGCAAGTTCATGAACCTTTCGTCGACCCCTGTTAACGACTCTGGGTATTTTGACGTTGGCCTCTCAATATACAAGGTGTACAACTTTGCTTCCACCGTTTGCCGATAGGTGGCGACAACGATAATTAGTGGTCGAAAGAAACAGATCGCAGACATCAGGCAGTTAGCTTGGACCTCGGTCAACATAACCTCATTCAAACATTAGTCGATTTGTGTCTACATCATATAGTTGTTCTTGATTGAAAATGTCAGTTTATGAGCCTAATTCTCATCATTTGCGGGAGGTGTTACTGTTTTTGTTTCAGTATGAAGAAAACAGCAGCTGAGTCTCATCGAATGCTCCCAAGTACGTACGGTAAGAACGCTATTGGTGAAAAAATGTGTCATGAGTGGTTTCAACGCTTCTAAAACAGTGATTTTAACATCGTAGACCGACACAGCGGTGGAAGAGAAAATATTTTCGAAGATGCAGAATTGGAGACATCGCTGAGTAAAGACTCATGTCAAACTCAAGAAGAATTGGCACGATTAGTGGAGCGACACAGCAAGCCATTTCAAAATGTCTCAAGGCTATGGTCATGATTTAGAAAGAAGGAACTTGGGTCCTGTATGAGGTGAAACGAAGAGATGTCGAATGGTATTTGCTTGTTTGGGAACAGTTGCTTCGGAGGCAAAAACGGAAGGGATTTCTGCATCGCATTGTGACCAGGGATGAAAAATGGGTTCATTACCATAACCCTTAATGCAAATCATCATGGGGCTAACCCGGCCATGCATCCTTGTCAAGGGCCAAACCGAATATTCGTGGGTCCAAGATCATGCTGCATTTAGTGGGACCAGCTCGGCATCGTGTACTATGAGGTGTTAAAACCAAGCGAAACAACCACAGGTGCTCGTTACCGAATGCTATTAATGTGTTCGAGCAGAGCATTAAAAGACAAACAGCCGCAATACACCGTGAGGCACGATAAAGTGATTTTGCAGCACGATAATGCTCGACCTCACATTGCACAAGAAGTCAAAACATACTTGGAAACATTAAAATGGTCCTACCCCACCTGCCGTATTCTCCAGAGATTGCTCCCTATGACTATCACCTGTTTAGATCAATGGCGCATGGCCTGGCTGACCAACACTTCCGATCTCATGAAGAAGTCACAAACTGGATCAATTTGTGGATCGCTTCAAAAGATTAACAATTTTTTCGACACGGGTTTCGTACACAGCCCGAAAGATGGGAGAAAGCAGTGACCAGCAATGGAAAATACTTTGAATGAGACATGTGTAACCAATTTGTTTCATTAAAGCCTCAAATGTTGGGGAAAAAACGGCAGAAGCAAAGTTGTACACCTTGTATATATTCCTTACTGTCATTTCTTGTTACCAATATTAGCTTATTCCCAAGAATAAACAGTTTTCACTCAGTTAATACTCGGCAGAAATCAAACCTGCATTCTGATTGGACTTCCTTAACTCTTGTGCAGAAAGGTGTGCAGTATACTGCTGCATCCATTTTCAATAAGCTACCACCACTCGAATTAAAAAATCTTAGCAGTAATCCACGCACTTTCAAATCGAAACTGAAGAGTTTCCTCATGGGACACTCCTTCAATCCTGTCGTGGAGTTCCTTAAAAAATTAAGCTGATTCTTGTTGTATTGTTTATTGTGTTTACTTAAAACTTATGCACAGACTTTTTTGGGGTTCATAAACATTTTATTATTATCTGTTATTACTTTTACTTTGCAATTTCATGTACTGACGTGTTCCGTGACCTTGGAGATTTGCTCCTCAAATTGGTCCTATGGAACTTGGCATGTAAATAAACAAAAAAAAAAAAAAAAGAAAAAGGACATTCTTGCTGATGTCCTGAATCACTGGCGGACTCAGGTCCTTCACATTCAACCGTGCCAAGTGGACAAATGAATTTAAATTCAGTTGGGAGAGCTTAGATGGTGACACACACTGTGGTTGGCCAACATGTGTCACTACTCCAGAAATCATTGCAAAGGTGCACAAAATGGTCATGGACAATCGTCGATTGAAAATGCATGAAATGGCTCACACTTGCCAGGTATCATCTGAAAGGGCATATCACATTTTAACAGAAGGATTAGAAATGAAAAAATTATTTAAAAGATGGGTCCGAGACTCCTGATGCTGGATCAAAAATGCACGAGAATGGACATAACAGAACAATGTTTGCCCTGTTTTAGGAGAAATGAACAAGATTTTTTGTGCCGATTTGTGACCACAGATGAAACATGGGTGCACTACTATAACCCAGATACAAAACAACAGTCAAAGCAGTGGAAACATGCTGATTCTCTACCACCAAAGAAAGCAAAGACAATGCATCGGCGGGAAAGGTCATGGCATCAGTGTTCTGGGACTCAAAGGGGATTCTGTTTGTAGATTATCTCCCCACTGGGCAAACAATTACTGAAGAATACTATGCTAACCTCCTGGACAAATTGCAACAAAAGATACGTGAAAAACGTCCAGGTTTAGCAAGGAAGAAAGTCATCTTCCGTCAAGACAATGCATGTCTGCACGCATGTACCATCGCCATGGCAAAATTACACAAACCAAGGTATGAATTGTTGCCACAGCTGGCTTATTCACCTGGTATGGCTCTGTCAGCTTCCATCTCTTCTCAAAACAGAAAATTTTTCTTGATGGCTGAAGATTCATTTCAAATGAAGAATCGATAGCCGGAGTTGACAACTATTTTGCAGGCCTGGAGGACACTCATTTTCGAGATCGGTTCAACGCATTGGAACATTGTTGGACCAAGTGCATTAATCTACAAGGAGACTACATTGAAAAATAAAAAAAGTTTCAATAATGTAAGTACTTTTTTTTCTTTTCCGTTCTGCGAACTTTTCAAATCACATTTGTATTTGGTGGTGTCAAAGCTGATCTTAAAGCAACATCTCCCTCTGTTTGAAATATGAAATCCTCTCGGATTTGCCTTTTTTAAGACCACTCATTTAAATGTTTCTTTCAGTGCTTTTACATTTCAGCTGCAGATTTCCTTAACAGGTGCTCCATTCTGTATTGTCTGCCACAGCAAAATATGCAGAACATGTTTTGTCAGCACACAGAACGAACACTACTGTGCAGCTTGAATATTCACACGAGGAAACACTATCTAGCAGACTGAAGCATAATCCCCACTCAGCAACAGAAGAAAAGACTTCATCAACCTTGCTTAGCTCGGGGGAGGATTCCCTGAGAATTGCAGATATGGGGAGGAAGATGCTGCCATAAGATACTCCTGACAAAATGCCTGGGGCAGGGGGCGAGGGGGGGGGGGGGGGGGGGTCGGAACTTTGAGCATCTTAAATTCCTGAAATTTTCCAGGTAAAATTTAATTCCTGAGAATTCCAGGTTTTCCAGAAGAATCACCACTCTGCCAGCAAGATATTACATCCTCTCCCAATTACACATATGGTTTTCATGAAAACAGTATTAAATTATTCTTTAAGTTTCTAATGTCATATTACATATTCATTAACTGTAACCATCAAGACCAGTAGATTACATGCACCAGGCCTACACTTACTTGCACTTCCGATACATTTGTGATGTTACTTATTCGAGCCCGATGCCACTGGCCCCTATATGGGCACACGCAATAATGTCCCACACAAATTGTAGGCTCAGTCATCTTGTAGTTTTCACTGTGGAGACTATAGAATGACCTGAAATACATTAAGTCATAGAAGCAGTTTCAAAATATAGCCAATAATTACTTCTTAAATTTTAATGGAAATGTCAAATACCTTCTCAGTCTAAGAAGTTAAAAGGAAACAGCATTTTACTAACTAACTGACTTACAAAGTTGCATGTTGGAAAGACTCTCTCACTATTATCATACAATTATGACCTGAATACAGTTCAACAAAAACAGAAAGAAAACATACAACATAGTTTTTGATGTTGCCTTTCAGGACTTAGAAAGGTTCACAAATTTCAGATCTGAAGATAGGCACCTACTCTAAATCAACTTGCTTCCTAATGCCTATAAAATATTATACTATGATTTGCCATTACCTAGAATTACATTGGTATGTTCAATCTGTGCCCAACTGAAGAGGATAAATCAGTATGTATACATATTTACTAGTGTCAACAAAGTGCATTTTGTAAATAAAGTTCACGTTATATCTTTTGTCAAGTAACAACTAATCAAGTTAAGACAGGTCCCAACACGACAAAATACCCAATACTTCCTATAACGTACTTTACGTAGCCATATCAGTTTTATAATTAATTTTAGCCCATGAGGCGTAAACTGTCACTGTTACGTGCTATAGTAACTTTAAACATCTAGCACATTACAGACATGAGAAAAAGTAAGAATTGTAATTTTACATAGTTTTACTCATAATAATTTCATGTTACTACTTAGTTACTATACAACATAAATATTACAAAAAGTGTCGTCAAAACTGTAAACTTCAGGCGCAGCTCATAGAGGGCGCCATACGCAAAACTGATGTGTACTGTGAAACCAACATATAATTTTACGACAGTAATGGTTGAACAGTGTAAGCATTCACTCGAGCACGAACAACTGCTACAATTCCGCACTAGTATGTAATGTTAACATTAAAAGACAACAATGTGACGGACTTATAACTTTTGTAAATCACATTGTAATATATACTCTTGTATTTGTTTTAGCATTGATAATGACCTGACACAGGTCGAATCTGATCTGCGTTGTGACTATAAATGTCATATTAAAGCAACTTAATTTTACAACTGATTGCTGCTCTATCTAACCCAACATATTTATTGGTATAACGACCAAACAATTATTTCATGATAACACCAATAAGCCTGTCTATGAAATGTTGTACTATTCTTCACCCACAATGACAGAATGGTTTAAAACGGACACTATGTATTACTTTATACAAACTTGACTGGTTTAGTCATTAAAATTTAAATTATTTATAATCATACTGAAAGAGAATAAGAGGTAATTTAAAGGTGGTTAGCCCAGAAGCCTCGGTGGCAAAATAACATGGAATGTGCTGTGAAGAATAACAAAATATTTCATTTCTTTGGTGATCAGGAAGTACTTATTGCAAGACTTGCATACGTATTATAGCAGTGAATATGACTCCATGAGCTGTGACAGTGAAAGCAATATCCAAACAATCAGAACAACAAAAAATTACTACAGAAGATATGCAAAATATTTCTATCCTGATGTTAAGTTCATACAAAAAACATAAAATACAGATGCTAGCATGTAAGACCAGCCAACGACTAAGGTATTAACATAAGATGAATAATTTCACTAAGCCAAAAAGTGTGGTCCCAAATATGGATGCATGAGTAAAAACTGGAGTCTATACAATTTTGAAATTTTTGAGTTATGCTTTGATTCCTGTAACCAAGTCAAGGGGGGAAAAAAGCCATGTCCTGGATGTGTGAGTAAAAAATGGAGACTATACAATCTCTACATTTTTGAGCTATGTTTTGATTGCTGTAACCAAGACAAGGGGGAAAAAGAATCATGTTCTGGAGTGTGGTAATAGACTAATGTACTTCTAAAAAATGAAATTTGTTTGTTCTGCAGCTAATGAGCCTTATTTATCTAGTGCTGAACTTGGCAGATTGTGATTTGATGTTTCATGTTTACAATAATTGTGAAGACAATAAAAGTAGATAATATTGAGTTGGTTCTTGAAAGGGAAGACTGGATCTTTAACATAAAGTTAATCATTCACCACACACTGTTAACCAGGGTAACTTGTAATAGTATTATTTATTGATTCCAAGAAAGTATTTCACTCTGTAGATAGAGAAACTATATACATATAATTGTTAGAGAATTTGGTGTTGAAGCACTACATCCAAAGTGAAATCTATGTGAAAAGTATGTCAGCCATTGGAAGTAAAGACTGGTGTTACAGACGGGGACAGTGTATCACCTTTACTGTTTAAATGTGTTTCAGAAAAAAATGTAACGATATTGTATTTGGAGCTAACAAAGCAACCAAACTGAACAATAGTTCTGGAAAAATCAACTTTTATCTCTTTTTATTTTATCGCACCCCCACTGTTTGTTATGCTAGGGAAGCTAATTTTCTTCTTAACATCTTCCTGTGTAATATACGGCTGTTCAAGAGGCAACACCTCTGCCATTTTCATCATTGCCAGTGTTCTTTTGTTTTTATTCATATATTCTTTTGATCATATTCCCACAATTGTGGAAATTTATGATACACTAAGATATAGTGTAATAAAAACTTCCTCACTAAACATGTTGTAAAACATCAACACAACACCATACAACTTCTTATCAAATTGGCCATCAATTAAAATTTCTCTCAAACATGCACTATGCTTGACAAACATATGAAAGAAAAGCCATACACTGACAAATAATTTGACAAACTGTTTGATCTTTTATAGTGGCCCTTACACATTCAGTTTTCCTGAGTAACAAATCTGTTTTTATACTTTATTATATACACCACGGTGCATCTCAAGTGTTATAAATTCCATTACCTGTAACTTTATTCAAATTGTACTATCATTAACAAGTGGATTGGTTTTAACTTTAAGAAATACTCTTATAGATCAGTGGCTGCGTCTGCCAAATTAGTTCACAGGAATTCATTTACAGAGGCAATTCATGACAGTTTAGGCAGTGTGTGAATGTTTGTGAAAAGCATTTTATTTAAGTTTCACTTAACTTCAATCAAAATTAAAATCATGTGTTCCTCAAATTCATTAGAATATCAAAGCTAAGTCCTACAAACTTAAAGCCAGAAAAACAGAAGCTGCAGTGAAGAGATTTTAACCCCATTGTTGATGCAATGACGAACAAGCGAGTTAAATATTATACTTTATGCTAGTAAGTCCAACAACCACTTTCGACAAATTTTTTATGTGCTTTGTCCTCTTTATTCTACAGAAGCAACACATAAAATAATATGCTATTATTTTTTTGTTGTAGTGGTAGTTGGATAAGTTACTGTGCGTGTGTGTGTGTGTGGGGGGGGGGGGGGGGGGGGGGGTAAGCTTTCACATGTATGGTGTGATGGCAGTGATGAGGATTCCTGTGCCCACAAAATGCTGAAGGTATCACAAATCTGTGCCATACCCTGATACACCTCTAATCCTTCCACCATTCCAAGAATCAGCTACAAAGGAATATCCCCTCGTTATATCATCCTAGACTAGGAAACCACCCCCAAAAACCAACCACAAAGAAGCGTTCACTTCAGAATGGAAGAACTGAACCACATCCTTCACCCGGGTTTTGATTACCTATCATCACAGTGGAAATGAGGTACATCCAATGCAAGATGCCTCCCACACCTCCTAAAGCGCTTCCCTGTCACCCACTCAACCTACACAACATCCTCGTGCACTCTATGGCATTCCCATTCCCAACCACTTGGAACAGGGGTCATATCCCAGTAGAAGACACAGCTGCACAAACTACCCGATTCACCCACCCAGCACATCCTATTCCATTCCTGCTGAAGGCCTATCCTATCCCATCAGAGGCAAATCCACCATGAAAACAGCCATTCATATGGGGAGTAATCAAAAAGTAAAAAGTAACAGGAATTTACATTTTTCTTAAAGAATCTTTATTTGTTCATCAACATCAACTTTGTACCTTTCAAAGTAACCTACCTGAGATATAATACGTTTATATCAGCACCTTTTCCAATCTTGGAAACACTTCTGGGGCCCTCTTTTCATTATGGTATTCATCTCCTTCAGTAATTCTGTTTTCATCTCATCAGTGGTGGTAAAATGACTTCCTTTCATGTTTCTCATCAGCCTTGGAAATAGAAAGAAGTCACAGGATGCCACATCCAGCACATACGGTGGCTGATGCAACATAATGGTTTTTGTTTTTTTATCATGAACAAGCACTGAGGTGTGTGCAGGAGCATTATTGTGATGCAGTTTCAATCAGTGGTTCTGCCACTACTCTGGTCGCCTTCTTTGATTTGCTTCATACAAATGTTGCATAACTTCCAGCTAGGATTTCTTATTGACTGTATGACCATAAGGCAGGAACTCACGATGTACTATACCATAGTAATCGAAGAAAACAGTGAGAAAACCTTCACATGTGATCAAACTTGCTGACTTTTTAAATTATTATTATTTATTATTGTTTATTTACTTATTTATTTTTTTCTTAGCTATTAAGGCAGTTTCCATTGGAACAGTTGAGTCTTTGTTTCAAAGTCATACCTGTATGCCCATGTTTTGTCACCTGCTATAACCTCCTTTAGAAGTTCTGCATTGTTGTTGATTTCATTTAGAAATTTCTGAGTGATGTCTACATGACATCATTTTTGCTCAAAATTCAACAATTTTGGAACAAACTATGTTGCTACAAGTTTCACGTCCAAACACCCGAAAAAATTGGTTGGCAATACCCAAATGATATGCCAACATCATTAGCAATGTCTCGTTTTACTTGTTTCACAGTAATGTCAGCAAATGATGTGCTAGTGTGTCCAGGGTGGTCATTGTCTTCGACATCTTCTCAACCCCCTCTGAAATGTTTGTACAACTCCTAAATTCCTGTCTTACTCATAGTAGATTCTCCAAAAGCCACAGTCAACATTTCAAATGTGATGCTGCACTTTATTCCATATTTCAAGCAAAATTTAATGCAAATTCTTTGATCCATCTTTTTGGAAGTAAAAATTCATCCAGCACACGAAAATATGTATAACCTTTCAACAGGCAACAACAAACCAAATATTCATAAAAGCTGAAAATGCAAACATACATTAGGAGGAATATGTGTACCAACAAGATAAAAAAATTTGAAAATCGGATGTATAAAGTCTGCAAAACTAAAAATTTCCCATTACTTTTTGATCACAGATCTGCTGCAATTCCTGCACAGCATTTTATATGGTCATGGCCACCAATCAGCTATGTAGCTTTGGCCAAGAACAATGTTGACCACACAGCAGCACAACATGCAAGTGAGTATAACATACTCAATTTCAATGGCGGCTTCACAACCCAGGCCATCTGGATCTTTCCCTCCAGCATTAGTTTTTCTAAACTACAGAGATGGGAGTTATCTCTGCAACACATCCTTTGCTCCAACCATCCTGGCTGTAATCTCTATTAATCCACTGTCCCCACATCATTTACCCAACAGTTCCGCTTCTTTCATCCTGTAATGCCCTCCAAAACCACACCTCCACGTCACCTTCATCGCACGCTGCACCCTAACAGCTCCTATACCCGTGTATCAGATGCCTAGCCCGTGCATCTGCCACCCCACCCTCCCATATTACTAGCCAGCAAAGCTGCTGCTTCCCTCCAAGTCACTAGCTACCCATCCAAAACACCTCTTGCCTCCTGCCCCTCTCCCCCACTACCCATCCCAGTCAACATGCTGAAATGCATAAATTATTTATGATTTGTAACGATTATGTAAAGTCAATAAGTACCGTTAATTTATTTCAGAAATGATCTGTATTTGCAAGTATGTAGGGAAAGAGAATTGCAGGTTGCTAACGAATGGGCCTACGGACAATGTTTCAATACAGATTTTAATTTGCCTTTCCATATTCTAAAATAGGACGCCTGTCAATAACTTTAAAATTTATAATCAGACTGAAATGCTCTGAACTGCATTTGTGGAAGGCACAGGCAGCAAGAGAGAGCCACAGAAATGCAAAGAAATGGAGCTTTTCCAGAACACGAAAACAACTAAAGGCTTTCCTAGGGTTATGATCATTTTTTCAATGTTTTGTGCCCAATCGGCTACTGAATAGCTTAGTACTGGTAAATCTGTTAAAGAAGAACACACAATGGAAGTGGACAAAAGAATGTCAGGAAGATTTCGAGCCAATTAAATACACACATGTACAAGTTTGAACACTGAAATTTTACACCTTCCCAACATTCTGGCCTGGGAACATGTCTTTTTCAAATTCATGAAAAATAAAATGAACATGAAATAAGGATAATATGTTTTGCTATTGGAACTCTGTCAGAATGTGAGTGTGCATATTCAGCCACAAAACTAGAAACATTAGTTATGGTGTGCGCTTTCAAAAAGTTCAGTTATTATTTACATGTCGAAAATACCAGGCTGTGACCATCAGCCATTACGTTTTATTTTGACCTGTACGTTGTTCCATACTCTACTGGCTCAATGGACAATATTTTTACAAGAATATGATTTTGAAACTGTATGCATGAAGGGTACATAAGGTTTACCAGTATTCGAAGGCCTAGTGTAGCAGAACTTCAGACTATAGAGTATTATTAATGAAGCATAGTAATTGTAAACAGTACTCCCTGGATATGTGTAGAAACATGGAGTTATTACAGGATTGAAAGTGAAGCAACTCTTTACTGAGAATCAGGACCAAAGGGAATTACCACATTATAAGCTGAAGGATAATACGTTGTTCTCTGGATGGAACATACTTTCTGATACATGGTGCATATATACACGAGCTAATAGTCAAGATGTACTAATCTGGTACACACATCATGCATGAGGAGATTTTGGTATTTCAAAATGTGCAAGGAAAGTTGCTTTATACTGTTATTTTACTACCATTCTGAGGCATATTCAACAAATGTTACAGAACTGTCTAATTTGCCAGAAGGCTAAACCTACGAGTACATGTTGTAGAATGGAATTACAGCCAATAATACCTATGAAATCATTACATATTGTCTCTACTGATCTATATGGATCATTACCTTTGGCTATAGAAGGTGTAAGGAGCTGGTAGGTTTATACAACACTTTTCATAATACGTCAAGTTGTATGTTGTAAAGTCCTCAGCTGCAGCTCCAATCATTAAAAGAAAGCTATATGATTACATATCAACTGTGGAAAAGCCTATCGACAGGTTGTTAGACAATACTTCTAATTTCATAATCAATAAATGGAAGCAGTTTTTCAATGAACAACAGATTAAGTGGATCTTACTATATAAATTTCACCCGGAAGCCAACCCAATTGAGGGTTTTCCATAAATTTCACAGATTCACTTAAGCGAGCAAAGTGGGTTGAATGTCTTGGAGTACTTGAAATAATCATGAATAAGCTTCCTCTTTATTTGACTTCTGATTTGATATATAAGATCAAAGAGAAAATGAATGGTTAGAGCCTGTTCCTCGTCTGCCCATAGATGAAGTTACCTGGGAGGAAACGCTTTCCCCATGCGGGCATTACTGAATCATGCTGTTTGTGAGTTCTTTATACATAAGTTTGTGGATAACAATGAAGATAAGAAGAACTGAATTTTGGTTATATAAGAAAAAAGGTGTTTGAGACCTTTTTTAATCACTTTACAAAAATAATTTAGTAATAATAGATTAGGTGGAATTTTAACTTAATATATGAATTTTTTAAACTATAAAACCTAATTAACACTAGTAGATATAAAATTAGGAGTGGGTTCTGAATGGTTGGCAACAGAATTGGGTGAAACAAAAGTTTTACCACTCTTTAGCCTGAAATAAAAAGCTTATATTTCTAGTGACCCACATAGATTCCACACACGAAATCTGGACACAGTGTTGTAAGGTGTGCCACAGAAGTTGGCAGTTGCTAGAAGCATCAGACGCTGTCACTCGAAGATGCGTCTGCTGCCGTAACGCTATGCACTCTACCAGCAAGCTGATAGCTTATAGAATTGGGCCCGGCCAGCCTCACCCTCAGTTATATACTGAAATTGACTAAGATTATTGGACTAGTAACATGCCACTCCATAGCAAGTACCTCTTTTTTTTTTTAAAAAAAAAAAAAAAAAAAAAATTATTTCTAGATGTATTAATGTGTTGTGGCCATCGCTGTCTGTGTGTTTTTGTGGTTAGAATACTATTAGCGTTCAAAATTTTATAACATATAAAACAGCTAATGAACAGAAAAAGTAAATAAGTGGCATTGATCATGGCTTATAAAAAAGGGAAAAGATAAGCAAAAACCATTCTAAAACATAATAAATAATCAAAACATAGAATATGTACATATATGTACATGGGTAAATGTATAATAATAATATTTTTTAATATCTGGGATGTATTTTGCATGAATCTTGAACATGCGAGAAGTAACATGGTCCAATATAGTTGCTGGCCTGGTGAAACAGTAATTCACATACCTAAATGTATGACTGACAAATGCAAGAGGATGAGCAATTTTTAGAGGGACGATATACTATGCTATCTTTGAACAACATAAGGTGCTACTTAATTTCGGTCCCAATCTTTTATTTGATAGAAATTGTCAAAACACGAGATGAAATGTGACGCTAAACTTTTTTGGGAAACTGTGCTTTAAATGACAATATTATTCTGTAGATGAAGGACAAAAAAGGAGTTTGAACTGGGGTTATCGTATTTATATTGTTATAGCAAGATGTGTCTACAAAAAGGAAAGTAATATGCGACCTTTGACATTATGTAGTTAAACTCTTTTTGTGACAAATATGCCTCTTTTGTTTTTCATTCTGACAACAATCAATTGTAAGTTTACCTCAGTTATAGATGTGGTAATATCAAAATAATAATGATGAATTTAACTGGATGTTGACTATCATTTCATAGTGAAATCTGAATCTTAAACATAATTTCATTTATTGAGAAGTGAAAAGTAATTTGGACGGCAGTTCATAGATGTGGTCTGGTACCGTGGCGAAGCCGTCCTGTGGTATAACATAGCAAACGCGTTTGTAATCTATCCTTAACATAAAGTACCTACATCTTACTGCATAGTAAGTCCAATATCTGAGAAGTGAAATCAATTTTTCATTGACATAATCATATAACTTTCAGATCATATATGTTTCAGGCCATTATCATTCTGCTACATAACTTGGTAAATGGTGGTCAATCATTTACTTCTCTATTTGGAAAGAAATAGGCTGATTCTAAATTTCGTGATGCAGTGCCACAATTAGATTGGTGGCAACAAATCTAACACACCATTAGCAAAGCTTATAAAAATCGCTGTTGTACTATCTTGATGCTGATCACCTTTGTGATTTGCCTTTGCCTGAGCTGCAGTTAATGAGAATGTAAAAGAATAATATTTTAGTAGGAAAAGGCAGGATGACAGATGTTATCTTCTTAACAAAGAGACAGGGAATTTCGTGCAACTATTTATGAGAACGGCTCAAAATTTTATACCAAATGATATCAATGTTGCTCCCAATGAGAAAGTGTGTTACAAGAATGACATTTATGTGCCTGATCGCTGGGTGGAACCAGTGCCAAAAGCTGTGAACAATAAAATATATTAGATGGTTTTTATTTTTATTTATTTATTTATTGTTCCGTGGAACCACATTAAGGAGAAGTCTCCATGGTCATGGAACGAGTCAATACACGAAATTATAACACGATTGTAGAAAAAGATAAAATGAAATATAAGAAACATATTCAGTTGTAGATTGTAGAAACAGATAAAATGAAATATAAGAAACATATTCAGCTGACACGTCGTTAGTTTAAATAAAGAAAATCAAGAATGTAACACTGGAATTTGCTTAATTTTTTAGCTCTTCCAGGAGCTCCTCGACAGAATAGAAGGAGTGAGCCATGAGGAAACTCTTCAGTTTAGACTTAAAAGCGTTTGGCCTATTGCTAATATTTTTGAGTTCTTGTGGTAGCTTACTGAAAATGGGTGCAGCAGAATACTGCACTCCTTTCTGCACAAGAGTCAAAGAAGTGCATTCCACATGCAGATTTGATTTCTGCCTAGTATTAACTGAGTGAAAGCTGCTAACTCTTGGGAATAAGCTAATATTGCTAACAACAAACGACATTAAAGAAAATATATACTGTGAGGGCAATGTCAAAATTCCCAGACTATTGAATAGGGGTCGACAAGAGGTTTTCGAACTTACACCACACATAGCTCGAACAGCCTGTTTTTGAGCCAAAAATACCCTTTTTGAATCAGAAGAATTACCCCAAAAAATAATACCATATGACATAAGCGTATGAAAATATGCGAAGTAGACTACTTTTCATGTTGAAATGTCACTTATTTCAGATACTGTTCTAATTGTAAATAAAGTGGCATTTAGTTTCTGAACAAGATCCTGAACATGGGCTTTCCACAACAGCTTACTATCTATCCGTACGCCTAGGAACTTGAACTGTTCCGTCTCGCTTATAACATGCCCATTCTGTCTGATTAAAATACCAGTTCTTGTTGAATTGTGAGTTAGAAACTGTAAAAACTGAGTCTTACTGTGATTTAGCATCAAATTATTTTCCACAAGCCACGAACTTATTTCATGAACTACATTATTTGATAATGTTTCAATATTACACACAAGATCCTTCACTACCAAGCTGGTGTCATCAGCAAACAGAAATATTTTTGAATCACCTGTAATACTAGAAGGCATATCATTTGTATAAATAAGAAACAGCAGTGGCCCCAGCACCGATCCTTGGGGAACGCCCCATTTAACAGTGCCCCATTGGGACTGAACATCATTACCACTCTCAATATTGTGGAGAATTACCTTCTGCTTTCTGTTCTTAAAGTAAGAGGTGAACCAATTGTAAGCTACTCCCCTTACTCCATAATGTTCCAACTTCTGCAGTAATATTTGTGGTCAACACAGTAAAAAGTCTTCGTTAAATCAAGGAAAACACCTAACGTTCGCAACCTTTTATTTAATCCGTCCAAAACCTCACAGAGAAAAGAGACTATAGCATTTTCAGTTGTTAAGCCATTTCTAAAACCAAACTGTACATTTGACAGCAAATTATGTGAATTTAAATACTGCAGTAACCTTGTATATACAACCCTCTCGATAACTTTAGCAAACACCGATGGCATAGAAATAGGTCTATAATTATCAACATTATCCCTGTCTCCCTTTTTATAAAGTGGCTTCACTACCGAGTACTTTAATTGGTCAGGAAATCGACCACTCCTAAAGGAAAAGTTACAGATATGGCTAAGTACTGGGCTAACATACATGGAACAATACTTCAGTATTCTGCTAGATACCCCGTCATATCCATGAGAGTTCTTGGTCTTTAGTGATTTAATTATTAACTCAATCTCCTTCTTGTCAGTATCATGGAGGAGCATTTCAGGTAACAGTCTCGGAACACTTTTTTCTAAGAGCACTATATGATTCCCTGTTGGGACTAGGTTTCTATTTAGTTCACCTGCTATATTCAGAAAGTGATTATTAAATACTGTACATATATGCGACTTATCAGTAACACGGACATTCCCACTACGCACTGATTCTATATCATCGATCTGTCCCCGCAGACCAGCCACTTCCTTTACGACTCACCATATGGTTTTAATTTTATCCTGAGACTTAGCTATTCTATCTGCATACCACATACTTTTTGCCTTCCTAATAACATTTTTAAGCACCTTACAATACTGTTTGTAATGGGTTACTGCATTTAGATTGTGACTGTTTCTAACGTTTTGATATAATTGCCACTTTGTTCTACAAGATATTCTTATACCTTTAGTCAGCCACCCAGGCTGCCTGTTTGTGCTAGTACCCTGTTTTGAACATTCTAATGGAAAACAACTTTCAAAGAGCACGAGAAAAGTCTTGAGGAAAGCATTATATTTATCGTCTATTGTATCAGCGCTATAAACATCTTGCCACTCTTGTTCCTTGTTAAGGTTTGCAAAAGTCTCTACAGCAACTGGATCAGCTTTCCTAAAAAGTTGGTAACTATATTTAACATGTGTTGCAGCACAAAAATCTTTTAGACTTAAAATTTGTGCATCATGATCTGAAAGGCCATTCATCATTTTGCTAACAGAATGCCCTTCTAGTAATGACGAATGAACAAAAATATTGTCTATGGTTGTTCTACTGTTCCCTTGCACTCTCGTTGGAAAGAATACGGTTTGCATAAGATTATATGAATTAAGGAGGTCTACCAGCATCCTTTTCCTTGCACAATCACTTATACAATTTATATTGAAGTCACCACATATAACTAACTTTTTGTATTTCCTATAAAGTGAACCAAGAACCTCCTCTAGCTTTAGCAAAAATGTTGTGAAATCGGAGTCTGGGGATCTATAAATAACAACAGTAAGAAGTTTAGCTCCACTAAATTTAACCACACCTGCACAACATTCAAACACCTTTTCAGTGCAGTACTTTGAAACATCAATTGACTCAAATGGGATACCGTTTTTCACATACATGGCTACTCCCCCACACCGCAAAGAGCTCCAAGAAAAGCTGCCAGCCAACCTGTATCCTGGTAAAGGAAGCCTCTGAATTATCTCCTTATTTAAGAAGTGTTCAGATATACCAATAATTTCAGAGTCAAGAATACAAATTAATGATTGTGTCACTTGTTAAGTCAATTAAAGAACTTGCCGTTCACATAGAAAGGGCTTCTGATGGACAAAAATAAATAAATAAAGAGGCTGCAAATGCACAGGCTTAACGTAAAATGTATCTGTCCAATAGTAATGAAATTCAAATACTCCGTGATTGACATTAAAGGTTAGAGAAATGTGGACTTTGCAAGATTACCATTGCGCTGGAGCCTATGACCATTCTGAAGCAAAAATAACAGATACACAGAAAGTCCTTCAAAAATCTTCCTTACATATCCCACACCTTGTATTTCAATCTAACATTAGAGCATGGAATTAATGAAGAACATGTGAAATACACTACTGAAAATGATGATGACTAAACCAGCAGCTCAAGTGCTGGCAGTGAAGTAAATTGTATGGTTTAATCAATGTTTTGGTATGTTACCAATTTAAAGCATGTCCTTGAAAAATTCTAGCAATGAAAATAGATAACATGTACATAGTCTGATTTTCCTCAAATTCTAACTGCTCTTCAATTTGGGTCAGAACCTTTTTCTGAAAAAGTAACCAAAAGAGGGAACTTTCATCATAACCGAATCTTTCTTATAAGGATATTCTCAGACATAAAATAAAACAATGTTTTGATGTGTGCTACTTGCATTATTTAAAGTAAAAAAATGATAACACATAAATGCATTTTCTCGAAAATGAGAATATGTATG